>NC_134725.1:25403721-30716221 GCF_049634645.1 Pelodiscus sinensis | reverse complement strand
AACCAGGACTGGTTTGCAACTGTTGAGTTCCAATCATGGCCAGCTTTAGTGCCAGGCAAACTGGGCCAATGACCCAGGTGCTGCAGGAAGAGAATATGGGGCAACTGTGCATAGGTGTTGCTGGGTAAAGAAGGTGGTGGGTACTGGGCAGGGGGCAATATGGCAGGACATGCTGGAAGCGCAGGGCTGGGGTTGCGTGCACAGGTGGGAGGGAAGTGCAGGAGTTGGGATGAAGGGGACACTGTGCAAGAGTTTGGGGCAAACGGGGCACAATGTAGGGGTTCGTAGTAAAGGGGGCACGGGTCTGAGGTGCAGTGGTTGGGGAGCTCATGTCTGCCAGGCAAAATGGGTGGTGCTATGCCCACAGGCGCCAGGGGCAACAAAACATAAATTAGCCCAGGGCATCATTTCCCCTAAGGTTGGTCCTGGTCCCAATTAGAACATGGCACCACGCTGACCAGGTGCCATGTTCTGATAGAAAATATAAGACATATCAAGAGATCATCTGCTGCTAAACTATCCATGCTGAGGAGCTTGCTACCTGCAGATCTTAACTGACACTATGGGCTTTACATGTAGGAAGTGAGCTCTCTTGTGCATAGCTGCCTTACTTTGGAACTGGTCTGGTAGTGCGGATGGGCAGATTTCAGAGTTCCTGCTTTCTGAAATCCTCCACTGCTTTGCACATAGGCATTCAGGCATTGCCTGCAAGTTGCTAGATTAACTTTGATCTGTCACCTCACTGTGCTTTCTTCCATGGTGCTCTTCTGCCCTATGAACTAATATCAAGGGGGGTATGTCTACACTACCCTCCTAGTTCGAACTAGGAGGGTAATGTATGCATACCGCACTTGCTAATGAAGCCCGGGATTTGAATTTCCCGGGCTTCATTAGCATAAGCGGGGAGCCGCCATTTTTAAATCCCCGCTGCTTCGAACCCCGTGTAGCGCGGCTACACGGGGCTCGAACTAGGTAGTTCGGACTAGGGTACCTATTCCGAACTACCGGTACACCTCGTTTCACGAGGAGTACCGGTAGTTCGGAATAGGACCCTAGTCCGAACTACCTAGTTCGAGCCCCGTGTAGCCGCGCTACACGGGGTTCGAAGCAGCGGGGATTTAAAAATGGCGGCTCCCCGCTTATGCTAATGAAGCCCGGGAAATTCAAATCCCGGGCTTCATTAGCAAGTGCGGTATGCATACATTACCCCGCTAGTTCGAACTAGCGGGGTAGTGTAGACATACCCGGGGACACTTTTTAAAGGAGTACTTACCCAGGTAAATCTCACTTGGACTTTACTGAACATTATACCTGTTCTAGGACATGCAGGTTTGTCCTGTTAATACTAAAGAGCATTTATATGGTTTAGTCCCTATTCAGAGCACCGTACAATCATTATCCAACTTTCCTGTTCAAGAATTCAAAGCATAACATTTACAGGAAGAAAGATCATCTGAAAAAGGTTCACACTATTTTATCCAGAATGAACTAAGATCTTGCTCTTCAGCCCCCGCCCACCCACCAAATTAAGATTTAGTAACACTATTCCAAACTATTGTAATTACCAGTTAGTAACACTGTTCCTATGCCAGCAAATTGTCACCCACCATTGAAATGCAGCTACTGCAGGAGTGAAGTATAGCAATTTTTTTATGGTGTATGGCAAGTCTGGTGCCCCTGCCTGTGACAGGAAGACAAGAATCCTATATACAATTGAAACCACAAGGAGAATTTTCAGTAAAAGGAATTTAATTAACTGTGCTTTAAAGACGAGTTTAAAAATCTTCCGGATCAGCAGCACCAAGGCCGTAATTTTCCCTGATTCTGGCAGAATGCATTGTGAATTAGAAGAAATAAATAAGCCTGAACCACAAATATTTCTCCATAGTTCAGAGAGTTTTGATGCGGGTCTGTCTCAATATCAGCAATGGGCAATGCAGGCTAGTGAATAGGCCACATGAATGGCTCTCCTTCATCTCAGTGGGCCACAAGACTGGCATAACCAAGATGATCTCCAAGATGATCTTTTGGGACTGGGTATTTTTGCTAGGTGCGCTTGCATCCCTAGAATTTGTGGTGTGTGCTGATGGGACCATACCACCACTTTGGCATGGTGGCTGCCAAAATAAAAGATAAGTATAAGGAAAACAACCCTGAAATCTCTAACCCGCAACAACAGTCACCCCTCAAAATTGAGCTGTTGGCCAGCACTCTGGCTGCAGCAAGATACACGTAAAGCAACAAGGGAAGAGCCCATAAATCAAGCTCATGTATTCTGTTAATTCTTAGCAGCAACAACTATTGCTGTTCCTTTTGACTATGTTGGTATCTATCTTTATTTGTAGAGATCACAGCTACAAAGGGCATGAAGGGCCCAGATAGAGAATATAGCCTAGTGGTTAGAGACAAATGGACTGGATGAATTCCCACCCAGTCCATTTGTCTCTAACCACTATGCTATATTCCATATCTGGGTACAGGGATAAGTTTTTTTAAAGTACTGTCCAGATGCAAAGGCTGAACTTTGACTTTCCGAATGCTAGACAGTGACACTTTACACAGGGGTGCTGAATGGCAAGGATCTTAGCTCATTCTGGATGGACGACTGTGAGATAAACTTTTTAAAATGATTATTTGTAAGCAGTATCCTTGGGGTTTTTTTTGGTCTTTCTTTATGTAAATGTTATATTTGGAATTCTTGAACAGGGACACTGGGTAATGTCTGTATGGTTCTCTGAATATGAGATGTACCAAATAAATGTTTTTTAGTATTAATAGGCTCAAGTCTTCAAGCAGGTATAATGCTCAGTAAATTTCAGAAGAGATATGCCTGTGGAAGGACCACTTTAAAACTTGCCCCCTTGGTATTAGCCCATATGGCAGAAGAGCACCATAGAAGAAAGCACAGTGGAGTGACAGGTCAAAGTTCACCTAGAAACTTGAAGAAAATGCCTGAACATCTGCATGTAAAGCAGTTCCAAATGCTAGACAGAAAATGTGGAGTTGTTGCTGCTGAGGATTAGCCATGGAGCAAATAACTGACAAGCCAGAGGCTGGGAGAAGGGACACAGGAAAAGCCCTACTTTTGGAAGAGAGAAGGGATCAGCAAGTAGAGATGCCTTCAGTAAGGAGCAGATAACAAAAAGGTTGCACCCTACTCTGCCATTAGCCCCACTGATTTCAGGGTGACCATGGGGAGAGTAAAGTACTACTGAGCATGAGCAAGAGCATCACAAGCCATACTAGATGGCTCATGGCTATTTTATAATGGCAACTTCAAGAGTTAGGCATAAAAAATAAATCTTAAACATAGTATGTCTTTTCTCTTGTCACCTGATTGTCACCTGTGGTGTTTTACAGAGTCTGGGGCAATGGGGCTCTTCTCTTCGGCTGTGGTTTCCTAGACTTGCCTATTGATTCAAACCCTCTCCAGGCATGGAATGAACCCCAGGTGATTGTGCGCATGTGCTGTAGCAGGTCTCTGTCCAGTTCTCCTGACAGAGAGCGCTAGGTTAGTTTGGAGGTCAGACTACAGAGGTAAAGAATCTTGTTTCTGAAGTTTCAAAGAGCCCCATTAACCTGTCACGTCACTTTCCAACCTCTGAGGCGTTATTAACATTTTTGTGGTATCCCCTGCCCTGGACATCTCAAAGGGGCCAATGCTTTATTGTTTGTGGATAACACACAGGTAGTGCATGGAACACAGCAATGCATTTCAATTTTCTGTCATGCTAAGTTAATTATTAAAGAAGAAACAAAGTCCTGTGAAACTACACGAGGATTCAAGTCATCCCGAACCTGTATGTCTCATCCTTGCAAACACTGAGCTTGGACAGATGGATAGATTGCTGTGAGCCTTTAAGGAAGTAAACAAAGTTCAATCAATTGCTTAGAGTAGGGAGGGAGAGACGGGGATAATAGATGCCCAGATATTTGCCAGACTGGAAGGGGTTACATGGGCTAGAAAAGATGCTGCTGCTAGATTAGCCTTCTGCCAGTTGTGTGAAAGATGCTGGACTGGTAGCCCTAGGGGCTGGCTACTCTGCTTTAGCATAGCAGTTACACACCACCAGTAGTGCAAATGTGAACCTCGTCTAGTGAGGCTGAGTCGCGTTGCCCCCATGGTGAACAGTCCACAAAAGAGGTTTCTGAGTCTGCTACTGATTCCTTATAAAGGATGAAGTTCTGTGGCACAAGCAGCAGACACTGAAGCTTTCATCATGGAAGGGTCAGAATTCAGATTCCCCTGTTGGCCTCATCTGGGCTAATTATAAAAGTTTCCCACACTTCCCAGCCTACAGGCCTTGTGCTGTAGGTAAGGACGGACCCCCCTAGGGGTGAGAGGATAGTTCAACCTCTCACACCATGGTCTCTCTGCTGCCGAGACTGCTAACAAGGGTGCCAATTGTGTCAAGACAGTGCCCCCTAAGAGCTGGGCTCAGACCACCTACTCATTTCACAGGAGGACAAGCATCATAAACCAGGTAAGATCTGGGCCCCAAGCAGCAGACTTTGGACTGCAGCAAAGAAGCGGAGCTGCTCCTCTGTCTCTTTCGTCTTGCTTTCATGTTTATGTGAATTTCTGTTGATTTTGGCTATCTCCCTCTCTCTGAAGAGAAACAGGAGGAAAACAGAAGATCCTAATACTGGATTTTTTAAGGATGTATTCTGTCTACTTTCATTGTATCCAAATCAGATATGCCCCCAAGGGAAATTGGCCCAGGCACAGCAAGAAAAGGAGTTCCTAAAAAGAAACAACACAATGGAGACTGAAGAGACAGCTTTATCAGCCATGCACTGTTTTACAATTATACCCTGTGGGTGCACAAGATTAATTGTCTGGGTATGTTTGCCACATGTGAAAATATTCCAGCAAACAGCAGAACAGGAAGATTCGGCTACTGTGATTTTTTTCCCCTTGGATAGGCAAACACATGAGCCAGATAATGGGAGGAGGCAAAGAAAGCAAGAATGTAAGAGAGCAAGAAAGTCACATGTAAAGTGTTAAGAAGAGCCCCGCCAGGACTAATGCTGTTGAGGTGGGGATACCAACAGGATAACAGAGTGGAGGGGGTGCCTCTTCCCTAGGGCTGCACCTATTTGCTATTGGCTCAGCACTTATACCGAGAACAGGCCCGTACACAGAGGGGTAAAAAGGGTGTAAAAGCACCACTGATTGTCCTTCAAGTTAGTATGCGCCAGCCAGACAGGAGAAGGCAGGAACAGCATGCTACCCGAGCCTCCCTCCACCATCCTCTGACCATCCAGGGTAAGGTTGGGGCTGATTTCCCTGATTACTTACAGGGTCATGAGGGTGCGTTCATACCCATGCAGTCCACATTTTCAAAAAAAGCACACACACACACACACACACATACACACACACACACATTTCTGAGAACAGAGCTGGAGAAGTTAGATAAAGACATAAAATATTCCTTCTGGAAGGCTGCACTGTAGCTACTTTACTTCTTGGAATGCAGAATGGTAACACTCAAGAACACCAAAACAGCGTGACAAAGCAGATTGCTCTCTAAGGCTACATCTACACTATGCAGTTTTTCTGGGATACCAGAGGTATTCTGGAAAAACTCTGCCGCATCCAGGGAGCACAGGATAGGGCGCTGGGGTACAGGAGGCAATGTGGGGTTTGGGAGGGAGTTTGGGTAAGGGTGAAGCTTGTGACCTGGGGCAGGG
The DNA here is from genome assembly GCF_049634645.1 of Pelodiscus sinensis. Classification (NCBI taxonomy): domain Eukaryota; kingdom Metazoa; phylum Chordata; order Testudines; family Trionychidae; genus Pelodiscus; species Pelodiscus sinensis. The sequence goes on along the minus strand of NC_134725.1, from coordinate 30,710,524 downwards.
AATTGGGGTGTAGAAGGAGGAGCAAGGTTTAGGAGGGGCTGTGGATGCAAGAGAGGATTCTAACCTAAAGAAGAGAGTGCAGGATCTGAGATGGGGTTGTGACCTGTGGTGGGGGTGCAGGGGACTGGATTGTGACGTGGGACAGGGGATTGGAGTGCAGGGTCTGGAAGGGGGTCTGAGTACAGGAGTGGGGGTACAGAGGGTTGTCACCTAGAGCACAGGTGCAGGAGGGAAGAGCAGAAGATTGGCAGTCGGGAGGGGCTGGAGTACTAGGGCAGGCTCTGGCCAGGAGGCACTTACCTAGGCACCTCCCGGCCAGCAGCCCAGCAGGACTCTCACGCTGGCTCCCTGCCTAATATGCCCCCCAGATATTGCTCAGAGCAGGTGGCTGGAGGGGCCATGTGCTTTCTGTGTGCCACGCATGTCGAGGGGAGGGGTGCTATTCATGCTATGTGCGCTGCAAGCATTCCCCGGGCAGCTCCCATTGGGAGACTATGCTGGAGGCAAGGGGAGTGTGCAAACTTTGGACAGCTCGCCACTTTGAGTGGTGTGCAGGGGCCCAGAAGGCAGGGAGACTGCCTGAGGCTCCCGCTGGGCCTGGGGTTGGTGGCAGGCAGTTTAGCGGGCTCTATTTGGGTCATATTTTGCCCATGCCTAGGCGAGGGTCACATAAAGTGCTTCTAAGAGCTGTACTCGCTGCCCAGCAACCTGCTCAGTGCTGCTCTGCTAGTGATCTGCAACAGCCCTGACATCACAATGGCCCTGAAAACTACTCAGCGAATGCACGGGAAACCAGATCCACAGCTTCCAGGGGCATGCCACTGCCTGCATGCCCCATAAACTCTGCTAATGCATCACAGTGCTGCTGCGGCCTCTACTGTTCCACCCATGGGCATCAGGACAGCTAATACATCTCAATGCACCGTTATAGCCCCTTTGGCATTCCTGGCTCAGAGCTCCCACACTGTCATGAACTGTTCATGCACTGCCAGGCCAGCCTAGAGCATCTCCATGGTTCCAGCTCAGGCCCTACTCCAGGCAGCAGCTGCTGCAAAGAAATAAAACCAACGTGTGAGCAGGTTTGATCAGAGGAGTAAAGAACTGGAAGAAGGCAGGTTCATCTAAGACTGGTTTTTAAATGTGTAAGCAGTTTCATCCCGCTGTCTTGGGTCATGTTACTGCCAGGCGGTATCAATGCTGTTGATGCAATGCAGAAAGAAGCAGGAGGAAATGGATTTGATATGCCAATTACTCACCAAGGGGCTGGAGTATCAAACAGCCTGTCAGTTACCATTTCACAAAGGGAAGTGTTTGTTTTGCCCTCATGTGGATTCTGCCCCTGAACTTCCACTGAACCAGAACACCCAATGTGTTTCAAATGTTCAAAGCAGCAGGGGAAAGGTGGATGGGAGCACCCCATGTGCTTCAGCCAGCATGTGCTTCCTTTTGTTATCAATTTGCTGGCAATTCAGTGCGAGCTTCGCCCAGGCCCACTGATGGGGGAAGGAAATGGGGCCCAGCGATTCCGAGGATCTGGGGCTCCAGGCTACTGTTGCTGCTGCTACTGCGGCAGCAGCTGGAGCTCCGGGCCCTTTAAGTCGCTGCTGGAGCACTGTGCTGCTCACTCTGTGTGGCTCTGAGGGCTGGGGGAGGGGGTGCTGCACAGAACACTGTATGCCCCTGTCCCTGCAACTCAGCCTGAGGCCCTTCCAGTAATGCAGAGTCTGGGCCTGCACCAGCCTGGCCCTGAAATCCTCTCGATTTCACTGTGCACTGGTGTGGCTGAAAAAGCCTCATAGAGAAGATACCACCTGGCTGGGAGGCTGCTCACATGGGGTCTTCCAAATTAATCCCTTTGCCCCATTCATCCCCTTGTCCGCCACCCCCTATATACTGACCAACCTAGCTCCTGCTGACATCAGTAAAATTGCAACTGGATTGGGCCTTAGGACAGGCACTTCAATTGTGTGTTTTAATAGTGATTCTGTCCTTCATCACTTGGAGTGTGTCTACACAACAGGCACAAGTCAAATTAAGCTACGCAATTTCAGCTATGTCAAATGAGTAGCTGAAGTCAAAATAACTTAATTTAGCTTTTGGCGCTGTCCACACAGCAGGAAGTCAAAGGAAGAACACTCTTCCTTCGACTTCCCTAACGCCTCATGAAATGAGGGTTACAGGAGTCAGAGTAAGAAGTCCTCTAGCTCAGCATTATTTCAAAATAAAGGCTTGCTGTGTAGACACACTTTTTGTTATTTCGGAATAACGTCAGTTATTTCAAAATAACACTGCTGTGTAGACGTACCCTTGGGTAATGTTCACTTACAGCTTATAAACCAAGGCACAGTATTATGCATGAGCAGTAGCCGATGACTCAAGATACAAGTCAAAGTTTTGCATGGTGTCCACCCAATTTGCCAGAAAGGCAGGATTCTGTCATCACAGTTTTGAAATCAAGCCTGTTCTTATATCACCTTTTGTCCATGATGATTTTCATAGGTGTCTAAGTGATTGTATTCCCATTTTACAGATGGGAAAAATGAGGCACAAAGAAGCTACCCTCCCCCATGCTTTCTCTGGGATGCCCTACAAACTCCATACTTTTCTCTCAGACTCAGGTACCAAGATTTCCACATTCCTTCCCTATGTTCAGGTCAGATGATGAAGGAGGGGGTGTAGGGTCCTTGGACTATTGTGAGCAGGAAGGGTTGGGCAGATTTTTCATTTCAGAAAAATGCGTTTGGAAATGATGCTGTCTTAAGTTGGTCTTGAGCATAGTTCAGTGTTTGACACACTGTTGAAGTTTGGATTTAATTAATTCCACTTATGTTCTGAAATGGTGAAATGCATTTCTGAAGCCCTCCCCCCAATTTCCTGGACTGGAGCCTCACCACATTCATGGAAACAATGCAGGGACGGGGGCAGGGGTGTGTGGAGAGATCTGTAATAATAATTCACAGAGCAGGAACCAAAACTGCTTGCTGAAAAAGAAATAACTCATTCCTCTTCATATGCTGAGCACAATGGAGACTCCAGGCCCAGCTTGCTGGGGCTTCTGCAAACCCTTACGCACAGGAGTAGTATGCTGGTGCAAGGAGCCTCAGGGTACGTCTACACTACAGCGCTAATTCGAACTAACTTAGTTCGAATTAGTTAATTCGAACTAAGCTAATTCGAACTAACGCGTCTAGAACTAAAAACTAGTTCGAATTAGCGTTTTGCTAATTCGAACTAGCATGTCCACATTAAGTGGCCCCTGAACCGGGCTTAAGGATGGCCGGAAGCAGTGCCGGCAGGGCATCAGAGGAGGACTTAGAGTGTGGAGCTGCTGTCTCAGGCTAGCCAAGGGCTGCGCTTAAAGGGTCCCGACCCCCACCCCGGACAGACAGTTCTCAGGGGTGCCCCGCTTGCAAAGCAGTCCTGGCTTGGAGTGCCCGGAGTACCCACACTGGGCACATCACACCACTCGGCCATCAGCCTGGCTGCACTTGCCGCAGGCTGCCATCTGGAGAGAAGGGGCAATTGGGGGGCTGCAGGAGAGCTTCCACACCCAGAAGCCCGCAGAGCCAGCCCAGTCCTCCCCATCGGGGGCTTGTACCCCATTCCTCCCTCACCTCCTTCCACTTACCCTTCCCTAGCCCCTTTTCTTGATGTACAAAATAAAGGACAATTGTGTTCAAAAATGGAATCTGTCTTTATTGAACAAAACTAGGGGAGTCTGGGAAAAGGAGGTGGGAGAGGGGAAGAGAGAGGCTGGGAGAGGAGAGGGCAACTACAATGATGAGGGGTTGGGAACAGGTCCCATATGAAGAGAGGCTAAAAAGACTGGGACTTTTCAGCTTAGAAAAGAGGAGACAGAGGGGGGACAGGATAGAGGTCTCTAAAAGCAGGAGTTGGGTGGAGAGGGTGCATCCAGAAAAGTTCTTCATTAGTTCCCATAAAGAAGGACTAGAGGACACCAAAGGAAAGGAATGGGTAGCAGGCTTCAAACTAGTAACAGAAAGTTGTTCTTCACAAAGCACTGAGTCAACCTGTGGAACTCCTTGCTGCAGGAGGCTGCGAAGGCTAGAACTAGAACAGAGTTTAAAGGGATGTGAGGTCAAGTCATGGAGGTTGGGTCCATGGAGTGGTATTAGCCAGGGTGTAGCAGTGGTGTCCCTGCCCAAGGTTTGTGGAAGGCTGGAGAGTGATGGCACGAGACAAATGGCTTGGTCACTGTCTTCGGTCCATCCCCTCCAGGGTCCCTAGGGTTGGCCGCTGTCAGCAGACAGGCTACTGGGCTAGATGGACCTTTGGTCTGACCCAGGACGGCCATTGTAAGCTCAGGGCTCAGGGTCGGAGGTTTCAGTGGACCCCCCTGATTTTCATGCACACCTGCTCCTGGGTGGCCAGGCTGGCAGCTCTCCTGCCCTAGCTGGCCACTTTCCTGTGCCTAGTGCGGAGATCGTGGACAAGGTCCACGATGTCCGCACTAGCCCAGGTGGGTGCCCGCCTCTTGTGGTCCCGGGCAAGCTCCTGGGAGCCGCCAGCCTGGTCCCGGGAAGAGGGGGAGGGCTGGGGGGCATCGGGTGGCCTGCTCGATCCGTGCCAGGTGCAGGGTCTTCTGGCTGGGTGCTGGCAGGCTTGCACCTGGCACGGACACCGTAGCCAGTCCATGCCCCTTTAAAGGGTCCGGGGCCGGGAGGGGGGCAATAGAGTTTCCCTGGTGTTGCCCAGAGTGGCCACCAGGGAAAGCTGGGGAGGGCTAGCCTCCCACTAGTTCGAATTAAGGGTCTACAGAGCCCTTAATTCGAACTAGTAAATTCGAACTAGGCTTAATCCTCGTGGAATGAGGATTACCTAGTTCGAACTAAGCGCTCCGTTAGTTCGAATTAAGTTCGAACTAGCGGAGCGCTAGTGTAGCGCCTATGAAAGTTAGTTCGAACTAACTTTGTAGTGTAGACATATCCTCACTGAATTCAATACAGCTACCTGCAGGAGTAAGCACTACTCTTCCAAGTCAGGGTTTGCAGGCTCCCATGCTCAGAGTTGTGGATAAGAAAGATCTTGCCTTTTAATAACTGCGTGTGAACCTGCTAAGCAAGGGCCTGACGCTGCTGAGCAGCCTCAAGAGCTGCTCAACACCTTGCACGATTGGGCCCAAAATATCCTGAGGAGCTCTATTATTTCCATACCTCACCTGTATGATCCATAGATTACAAGGCCAGAAGGGCCGACACTAATCAACTAGTCTAGGGGTGGGCAATAATTTTTTATGTGGGGGAGAGCACTCCAAGATTTTGGGAAGTGGCCAAGGGTTATACTTTTCTGTGGAGGTGGTGTGGAGTCTGAGACGGAGGGTGCAGAAGGGAGCTTGGGGCAGAAGACTGGGGTGCAGGAGAGGGCATCGGGTCTGAGAGGAGTTTGGATGAAGGAGGGGGTTGTGACCTGGGACAGGGGAATTGGGTGCAGGGTCAGGGAAGGGGTATGGGTGCAGGAGAGGATTCTGGCCAGGGAGAGGGGTGCAGGGCCTGGGAGGTAGTTGTGACCTGGAGTGGGGTGAAGGAAGCTGAGAGTTTGGGTGGGGACCTTGGATAGGAGGAGGTGGTGACCTGGGGGGTGTAGGAGGAGAGGGGTGCCAGAGGCAGGATCTGTCCAGGAGATGCTTACTTAAGTGACTTCTGACCAGCAGCCAGTGGGACCCTCAGACAGGTTCCCTGCCTGCCACAACCTCAGGCTGCTCAAAGCATCTTACTGTTCCATGTGGCTCTTGGCAGTGTGTGCCATGGGGAAAAAGCTTCACATGCTGGTGCCCGTGCCCCCAGCTTAATCTCTCAGCTCCCATGGGCTGTTTTCTGGCCAACAGGAGCTGAGAGATTGTGCTGGGGGTGAACAGAGCACGGGAACCTCTGACCCCTGCTCTCAGCGCAGAGAGGCACATGCTGCAGCCAGCCCCTTTAAGCCGTGTGGAGTTTCTCTGTACCCAAGGGTCCTGACGGGGTGGGTGGTGGGCTGCGTTAAAAGGCTTGGAAGGCTCGTGTAGCTTGTGGGCCACATCTTGCCCACCCCCCTGATCTACTTTGCTCCCTGACTACTTAAGTTGAAAAATTCATTGCTATGTGGATGAGTCAATCAAGGCCAGGCTTAAAAAACACCAGCCTGGTTTTGTCGCCTTCTTTCCTGGAGAGTTTAAAGGTACTTGGAGTGAGCTCTTAATGATGTTGGCCTCGCTACCCAGCCACCCAAGTGTCATGCCCCTGCATCATTTGCAACAATGCCAAACACTGTCCCATCAGCAGTTGAGGGCAGTAAATAGCCCTGGTTTTGAGCAATTTGCCCTGAGCTAACACCCTCAGCAGTGCCAAGACCCCGCCTGGTGTATGACAGTAGTGTATTCAGCAGGATGCACAGAGCCTGGTCAATTCAGCTTTGGATTAGGGCTCCACGTTCTTCTAAATTTACTTAAGACTCTGTATGTCAGTCATGGTACTCCACAGATGTGGGAGGGCTTGTTGAATTCTCATGTATCCAATAGTCTAGTAAGGGGTGCATATACTTATTAACTATGTTTTATCGCAGGCTTCACAGAAGAAATCACAGCCAGTGCAGCCACAAGCCGTCTGCAATTTGGGGGGCGTGTCATAACCACGAGAGCTGACCAGCAGCATGGTGGCTAAGGGGTTAATTATGTCTCCTATCCCTAGCCAGGTATCTGGTCAGCCAATAGTAATGCAGGTAGAGATTTCAAACTGGGACAAAAGAATTTTTATCTTTTCCCTCCTTTGCCAGAGTCAGAGCGGTTTCTTCCAAGTAACAGGGAGATTGGAGGCCTGTCTCTCTCCAAGAACGGACTTCTGTCACAGAAGTTTATCTAGTCCATCAGGTTTTATTGTTTTCTGGTTGAGGATTCGGAACTGATGTCGGTGTTGTTAAAAGAGTTTTTTTCTCTTTTGTAAATAAGTTTTGAGCCCATGGGGGGGTCCCCCATGAGTATATCAATTGGTAGCTCTTACCATCTAGCCACCTCAACTATGCTTGCAACTGTAGTTTTGTTTTGACAATAAAAGTTTGTTTTATTTTCTTATTAACCAGTATTGTTTCATTTTTCTGTCCTGAGAGGTCAATCTGTCTGACTAGGACTCAGCTAGCACAGACTGTAGCTTGTTTCGCTTTTCTTTTTTCAAGCTCTTTGGGGAAAAGAGATTGAGGTACTCCTGAGGTTTTAGGGAGGAGGTTTCCCAAGTGATCTCTTCCCTGGTTCCTTGGACTACTTGGGTGGTGGCAGCGGATATTTCCCGAAGTCTGGGTATTAGTCTGGGTATTAATTAACTTTTTTGGGGAAAGTTTTTTGTACCAAAGCCTGTAAAGACAAGGTTTTGGGGTGTTTTTGTGGGCCCCCCACTTCTGCATTTGTCGTGCCAAAGTGGGGAACAGCTTTGACAGCTTTGATAACCAGTCATCCAAATGTTATGCCCCTGTATCATTTGCAGCAATGCCAAACACCATCCCATCAGAATGGGAATGTTTTGCACAAAAGTAGCTGTCCATTTAACCTAGAGGGCCACAGAGATTCAGGCCCTGCTATCTAGGGGCTGCTTCAGACCAATCCTCTGGACTCTAACTGTGCTCCTGCATTAGTCGAAAGTGACAGGTCCAGCCCCTATCTAATATGGACACCCTCCCTTTTAATTAGCTGAATGGTGGCCCCCAGGCCACTTCAAAATCAGTGCCTGGAGAGAAGAGTTGCTGAAAACAAAAGAAAACACAAAAAGGGAACAAGGGCTTTAACCCCTGACTCAGCAGGCAGGGATAAGAGCTAGGAGCCAGGTGCTTGCCTCAGGTTATTCAGGGTATGTCTACATAGCAGCATTATTTTGGAATAACAGATGTTACTCCAAAATAACTTTGCAAGCATCTACACAGCAAGCCTGTTATTTAAAAATATTTCAAAATAACAGGCGGCTTATTCCGGATTGTGTAAAACTCTTTCTACAAGGAATAATTCCTATTCCAAAATAGCTATTTTGGAATAGAGTGTGTAGAGACAGGGAGGCTGGAGTTATTTCGAAATAATGGGTCCCTCTGTCCATACTCAACAAAACTCAAAGGGCTTGTGGCAGACAGGAGACCCTGCTTTTCCTCTGCCACACTGCGGCAGCCTGCACAGCTGTCACTGATGCCATGAGCCACCCCTATGCTCCATCCGAGCTCTCCACAACTGCAGCTGAGCAGTCAGCCAGCTCCCAGGACCCTGCCCGGGGACAGAAGAGGTGCGCGCCTTCCTGATCTGGTGCGGAGATCCTGGTCCTCATTGAGGTCTGGGGCAAGGAGGCAAATATCTAGGATCTCCGTGCCAAACGTAGGAACATTGATATCTGTTGGCAGATGGCTGAGAGCCTGGGCACCAAGGGCTCCAAGATGCCAAGAGATGCCAAGACCAGGGAGAGCAGCTCCCGCTGTGGGGTTGAACCCCACACCTGCCCCTACTATTCACACCTGCACCGCATCCTAGGGGGCAGGTCAGTCCCTTCCCTCCCCCCAGTAGTGGACTCAGGGTTGGAGACACCCATTGTTACCGTCCCTGGGGACAGACACATGGAGGAGGGGGCGGAGGAGAAGAAGGAGGAACTGGACCAAACCAGCACCATCATCTGAGCCTGGGAAAGGCACTCCAGGTGAGGGCCATTACTTTCCCTACACTCACAGGGTGGAGGTGGTGGGCAGTGAGAGGCTGAGGCATGCTCCTGCCTCAGCTGTCTCAGCTTGGGGATCGCACAGCAGCCTGTGCACTTGGGTGCACGTGGAGCGCCAGTCCAGGGCACACAGCCCCAGGAGGCTGCACCAGAGGACCCCTGTGCTATGGCTCACAGGTTCTGGGGAACCCTCATGTACTCTCGACACCAGGATAGGAGCCTTACTCTTGAAACTGGGGTGGAACAACCTCCCACCACAAGAGGAGTGCTGCACATGGCACGCCCACATGCTCAGGGCAGCATCCACTCCCAGGGACAGCATGGCAAGGAGTGTCTGCTGCTCAGACACACTTCGTTCCCAACACCCTGCCCCGCTCTCCTCCAGCAGGCAGGGATTCAGGTCTCTCCCCTTGGGATGCCGCTACTGCTGGACCAGGCATGTGCATAGCACGGAGGGACGCCGAGCCGCCCCAGTGCCCCCCTTCCACATGCAGGATTCCTGTCTGGCTGGCACCTTCCCATGCCTGCTTGTCCCCAGGATGTGGGGGTAGTGAAGCTCCCTCTGGACATCTGAGCCCCTGCAGGAAAGGTCCCACTGTCTAGGCCACAGATGGTCTTGCTCCGAGCACATCACCTTCATATGATCCAAGAACTGTTGGTCTCGGCTCACAGAGGAGGGCAAGGCTTCAGGCACAGTGTCTCCAGGGATGACTGACTTTTCTGTTCTCCACAGCTGGATCAGCTGTGAGAGGGGGACGACTGACACCACCCGTGGCAGCCTCCTGACCCCAAGTGATCCGCCAGTGCAGGAGAACCCAGGAGGAATTCCAACAAGAGCACATCTCCGCGCTGCAATCCCTGCAGCACGGCCTGGACCAGGGACTGGAGGAGGACATCCAGCTACTGCAAGAGACCTGGTGAGAGATGCTAGAGCAGGGCCGCACCATCTGTGCAGCTGTCCAACCACTCTCCACCAGCATGGTGCTTGCTCCTGCTCCAGCTTCTTTCCTAGCCTCCCACCCCCGTCTGGGCAGTGAGACCACCAGAGCCAGATGCCACTCCCAGCCTCAGACCTGAGCCTCTCCTCCTCTTCCCCTCCTCACCCCTCTATCCTCTCCCTCCCAGGTTCTTTCCCCAGTGCCTGCCCAGTTACATCTACCCCAAATAAAAAAACGAGTTTATTTTTTCCAAAACAAAAAGTGTGTTTTATTGTTTCTGTGGTGGAGAGGGAAGGGAGGAATGAGGGAATAAAGGCAGAGAGGGGCAATAAACAGGCCCCTACTGGGGAGACCCAGGGGAGAATGTCCCTGGTGGTCCTTGTGAGAAATTCTCCCTCAGGGCCTCCCAGATGTGCACAGCCCCCTGATGGGCCTGCTGGACAGCAGCCGCAAGAAGCTGCTCAAAGGCCTGGCTGATCCGATTGGCCTCTTCCTGACACCCTGGAAGGGACGTCTGCCTTTCCTTTCACAAAAATTGTGAAGGACACAGCATGCGGCTACCACTTCAGGGATGTTCTGCTCCCCAATGTCCAGCTGGCTGAGGAGGTGATGGAACCGCATCTTTAGATGCCCAAAGGCACCTTCCACCACATGGGCCCTTCTGAGCCTGGCACTGAAGTGTTCCTTAGTGAGGTCAAGGTGTCCAGTGTAGGGCTTCATTAGCCAGGACACCAGAGGGTAGGCCATGTCCCTTACAATGCACATTGGCATGTCCTTGTCCTAAACCCTGATGGTGGGGGGAAAAGCGCCATTGTGTAGCTTCTGGAAGACACTGGAGTTGAGGAAGGGGTATTGTGCACCTTCCCTGACACCCAAAGTAAATGTCTGTGAACCAGCCATGGTGGTCTATGATGGCCTGCAGGACCATCGAAAAGTATCCCTTCCAGTTGATGTATTCGGCTGCCCTCACCACCTGTAGGAGACAAACAGAGAATTACGTGGTTGCCAGAGCCCTTGGGAGATCCCCAAGATATGCCCTGCGCCCCCTACAGAGCAGGAGAAACCCCCTACATCTCCCATTCCCCAGCAGGGCTTTGTGATAGTGAGACTGAAAAAAACTCCTGGGAAGGGAGCTTCCTCCACCACCACCACCACTACCAATTCCCCTCTCCCTTTCCAGCACTTTACCCCATTCCCAGGACAGTACCATACCCGCATGAGCCAGGCCCCAATGGTCGATCTTCCCACACTGAATTGGTTCCCAATGGATTGGTAGCTGTCCGGCGTGGCAAGCTTCCAAATGGCAATGATGACCTGCTTCTGAAGGGGGATGGTGGGTTGCATGTGGGTGTCCCATTGCCTTAGGACAGGGGCGAGCCACTTACACAGTTCCAGAAAGGTGTCTTTCTGCATATGGAAATTCTGGAGCCATTGCTGGTCACCCCACCGCTCCATAATGATCCAGTCACACCAGTCAGCACTGGTGTCCAGATGCCAGAAGCACAGCTGCATGAGCTGTGCCCACAGAGAGATGATGAGGTTCTCTGCAATGAGCTTGAGGTTGTTTTTCTGCAGGGGAAGGCAGCCTGCAGAAACTGCTGCAGCACAACAGATAAGAATCGTCAAGTGCTCGGAGGCAGCTCCAGCTCCATTGCTATAGAGCTGAGGTGTCTGCAAGGGCAACCACAGCAGGCAAGTTCCCAGCCAATGGGAGTGTGGAGCTAGTGCTCAGGGTACAGGCAGTGCATTCCCTGTATACTCTCCCTGCACACACTCCTAGGAGCCGGGCTGCTGCCAGCCACTTCTAGGGCACAGCACAGTTTGCGGTGCCAGGACAGGTTTGTCAAATTGCAGGTTTACTATTTACAATATAGAAAGGGTCGTTTCTGATTAAAAGGTTCCATTTGAAAATAGGCCACAAGGTGAGAATACAGATGCTTATGGTGATGGAAAATAATGCAAACCAGGATTAATCCTATCATTTTATTCTTCTGCATGCTACAGGTAGGATCTAGGAGAATGGATCTGTTAGTAAAAAACACCTTTCATTGTACAATAAACACATGTGTATTCATGACTAGTCACAGCACAGCAGTTACCAGCTGCTGGAAGTGCCACTAAAGGTTGAACCTCTTTAGTCCAACACTCTCTGGTCCGGCAATCTCCGTGTCCCGGCATAATTTTGTTTACTGGATGTGCACTTAGCACAGGTGTGACCAAGTTTCCTGAAGTCCCATAAAGTTTGTTTATAGCCACCAGTCCTGGATCTCAGTGTTATTCTCTGCTGTTATTTAGCTCTAATTTACCCCTAATTGTCTTCTAAGAGACCAGTAAGCATTGGCAGTATTTGTAATGCTGCTAGACAATACTGACCTTCTGTGGTTTGGCAAATTCTATGCTTCAGTGCTGGTCAGGTCCCAAGGGTGCTAGACTAGAGAGGTTCAACGTGTACACAGAAAAACTGATTTCCCAAGAGCCATCATATATTTGGTCAAATATATTTCACATCAACGCACAAAGGACGATCTTAGCTAAGTGCACAGGAGGAACTACATAAAACTTTCCCCATTTCTTATTGAAAATACGTGGCATGATTCTAGCTCTGTTTAAACAATGGAACCGTTATAGCTATGTGTCAAAACAGATGTTTAGATACTTAATATGTTATACAGAATGTTTATTTCTTTTACTGTTGAAATTCTCCACACATTCAAATTTGTCTTCTGTTTAGTGAGCATTAAACATGCCCAATTCTCATTACCTGTAACTCCCACTAAAAGAACAGGAAAGGACAGGTCCTTTGTTCTTCTACCAATTTTCGATGGAAGTAAAATTTTAAAATGCTTGTATCCGCATTTCCAAAACACTGGGGTGCTGTGGTGAGCCACCACTGAACATTTTGGAACTGGAAATTGCCTGCCTTCCCTACCAGCACCATACATTTTGCCTACATGACTGAAATTTGTACCTATTTCATAGTGCGCATGCAGCCCAGCTAATGACAAGGATTTTTTTTAAATCACTTTCATTCCCACAGGTTACTTAAAGAACAATTTTTCATTTCCATGTTGTAACTGATGTCAAGGGAGGAGAAGGGGAATTTAAAAAAAAAGTGATGTGAGAGTTTGACATGGATCAAAGAGTGTCTCTGACAGTTCTAGTGTAGGGCGTGCGGCTCCACCCCTCTCCAGTGGTGTCTGGGCCACACAGAGGGTAACGAATCTGCTACAGCTTTCCAGCTACTTCAGTGGGAACCATTCAGCTAAAACTGGATAAACCACAGACTTCCTGGGCCTGCAGAACAGCCCTCAGCTCTGACATTGGGGCCTCGCCCTCACATCTCTCCATGCTCTCCGCCCCCTATCAAGAGGAGCAGCTAAGTTGGATGCTGTGCATTCTGGGACCCCACCAGGCTCCCTGAGGGTGCAGCAGCCACTATTCTCCTCAGCAAGTAGGCCTAACCAATGGGTCCTCAGACCAGTGCCCAATACCTCTTGAAGAATCAGGCCCTTGAGGTCTTGAGCTGATTATTTGGAATCAGAGGCACCCAAGATTAGTAAACAGTTTTGAAAATTGGGGCATTTGCCCTTGATACTCCACATGGAAACTAATGAGGCCCATCAGGTCTGGTTGCCAGGTCAAGTCTACTGAATGGCCTTGCCTCTCTGTGCAGGAGCTTGAAACCTGGCACCTTCCACTGTCTTCAAAATTAAAGGAAAGCTTCACATTGAGAGGGGTTGCGTGGCTGGGGTGTTTTTGGTGCAAAGAATTGTGTATCTAACAGACAAACTAAAGTCTGAGGCTTAACGAACAAGATGCAAAAATTTAAGCTGTTTTCATATAACAGGTGACTAGCAGGGTGTGAAGCTGTTACTTGAACCCAAATTGCCTCTTACGTGTTCCTGGAATGAAAACAGACTTTCCAAAATCTCTCTGAGCTGTTTATTTCACACTCCAAATGTCTGGCTTGATGTGTTAAGTATTCACCCGGACAGACAGACCTGCCCTGACATGAACACACCAAGTCCAGATTACTCCTGGCAGAGAGGGACGCCACGGACTAGACAAACAAATAAAAGCAGGACGCACCTGAAATTATGTTTGGAGTTATTTCTCCATTAATGGGAGCTAAAGATCATTTGGTTCTCCAGAGTTGTTATTTGGCATCTGTGTCATTTCTCATGGTAGCAGCATCTGGCATTCAGTGGGGATGGCTGTGGAGCCCACAACGACACACAGACATATATGAACAAACACAGACTCATTAGTGATGCTTCTAGGAGACTCCCAGAGATGCGAGAGCTCTTGGTTTGAGTTAGTTTTTAAAAATTAAATAAAAAATTCACTCATTTATTTGAACTAAGTACCTCTTTATAAACTTCCAGGAAGCAGCATCTGAGTCTAAGCAGATGGAAACCTTTTGTTTATAGATTGTAAGCTCTTTGGGGCAAAAACTATCTTTTCTTTATGTGTTTCTACAACAGGATACGGATCCATGACTCGAGCATATAGCTGCTATTACAATACAAACAATACATTACATTATTTACTCTTTTTATTTAACCACTGTTGAAATGCCCTGTGCATACGAGACACACATGGCAAGACAGCTGCTCCCCCAGACTAGGAGATATGACACACTGGCTGGCCCAGGAGGGAAATATCAGGATACAGGGTACATGGAGAAAGAGCATGGATGGGCCTCTAAGTTTCCAGTTTGAGACACTCTCTATCTAATGACACTGCATGAAGAGTGACAGCAATGACTTTGGCATTGCTCTTGGCACTAGCAGCAACCTGTTGGCTGAAGGTAACATTTAAACTAATTAGCAGTAATTATTTTCAGATTTCATAGTATCTTCTTATAAAATGACTCCACACTTTTTAAACTTCAAAGGGAAAGCAGCAATTTGTCAAAAAAGGAATTGACGGGCCATGGAACATGAAGGGTTGGGTCTTCTTTCAGACTTAAAAGACCCTGATCAGAGCACAAATTGGACAGTCGTGCATCTTCCCAGCTGCTTAATGCTGCTTTGTTTCCAAAGCTATTTCTATCAAGTGAATGAGCTACACAAAAGAAGTAGACTGAAAACTAGCGTGCCCAAGAATTCAACAGGATGAAGGAAACAAAATGCACACAGAGAGCTTTGTTCTGCTAAAGGACAGCAACCAAATCAGACCAGCACAGGGAGCTTTTCAGGAACTGGGAACTTCGCTTTGATTATATCGCTGAATCCATATAGCCTAGGGTGTAAGAGCCACACACGCTCTGTGCTTAAATGAGCCTCGGCAATATCATGCTATGACTGCAGCAGACCTTTAAAGGTACATTGTAAATCCTCAGATACATGGATCAGCTTTAATCGTGGGGACAAGAAACAATTCTGCTTTTGGCATGCAAGTGTAATTTCGGCTGAGATTGTAGCAGAGGTGCTCTGAGCTGGCAGGGTCAGATGGCAAACCAAAAACAGGCCCCTGTTTATGTTGTTTCCAGTGCTGTGCCTCACCTCTCAAAACCCTGTCTGAACACAAACAAGCTGTTCCCCCATCTCCCATCAATGGACAGGCAGTGGGACAAATTTCATGTACGCTCCACGTTAACTGGACCTGGGCAGAAATGAGACAGTGCCCTTTCATGTTTAAGCCAGGGCTTTTGTAAATCACTGCACCCTATAAAAAAGGATCTTGCAGGTGAGCTGCTCCCTTGGGGAATCCGAGATGGAGTCAGCATCAAAGCCTGGGATCCCAA
This sequence comes from Pelodiscus sinensis, assembly GCF_049634645.1. NCBI lineage: Eukaryota > Metazoa > Chordata > Testudines > Trionychidae > Pelodiscus > Pelodiscus sinensis. Next base: position 30,695,165 of record NC_134725.1, on the reverse strand, counting down.
TATACCCCTGCTTCTGGACCACAGCAGCTCCGCCTCTCTCCTTCACTCCCATGCCTTTAACAGGAGCTTTTGCATATACCAAAACCTGCCCTGTGCAGGGCTGTCCTTAGGATTTATGCAGTTACACAATACTATTAAATTATTCCTCGTACCCTATTCCTGATGGCAGCCATTGGAGGTGGGATGACAAGTGTTTAGATAGATGACTTTGTGATCTTCAGCAACACATTAATGAAACTCCTGGAACCATACACTTCCATAATTTAGCTCCTGATCTGAATCCAGATCCGGGCTTTGCAGCTGGCCCCCTTTCGTAATCGATTGAGACAAAAACCAGTTCTGAGCCCCTCCAGACTTTCAGTCAGTTTGTATCTCAACACTGTAAATCCCCAACCCCTCATATTGCTAAAACAGAATCTCTCGTCCACAAAACTATAGGAGAGGGCAGCGCCTCTTGGTACTGCTGAGCACATGAAACAAAGATTGCGCTCAAGGTTGTGTTTGGTAGAATCCTAAAACAATTGAAACAATGAGTGAAGTGGCATTTTGAGCCAAATACATGGCTTCAGTCATAAGCCTTTGAACATGCTTTTAAGTTCTCCCTGACTTGGGTTTTCTACATAGGTCCTTCCTGATGCCAAAAGGCCTAGCAGGCAGAAATATGCAGCTTGTCTTTCACAGAAGTATTGTGGGGAAAGCAGTCGTCAGTTTTCCCCCTTGCAGAGCCATAGCCCATTAGAGTCTCTGGGCTCGTATTTCAAAGAGGCGTGGAAATCAGTGGAAACACACAGGTTCACATTAGAAGACATACTTGGCTTGGGATGACCAACATTTCAACCTGTTTAGCGCAGCTGTTGCTTGCTATTTGTTTCATACCAGAAGGCCAAAGATCTTATCAAAATAAAAGAAGCTCCTCTCCCTCTTCGTTGCAGCCACATTTTCAATGCTCCGGTTTGGCTCTGAGACCGGGGAAGGGGGCAGAAGTGTCATGTGGGGCCACCTAGCAGGAAAAAAAAAAGTCTGGAAAATCCAAAAGCAGTAACACAAGAAAAATGATAAACAATGGGGCTGGGTTCTGGGTTTTTTGCTCATTCGTTGTTTATTACCTTTTAAATTCAAAACAGCGCTGCCCTCTTGTGAGTCAGTTACCAAGACAGTTTGGTAAATACATCTGTTCCTAAGAGGAGGTTGGATTTCCCTGACCTGAAGGTTCATGCATCAATCTGTGTACTCTGTGGAGCACATGCTGGCTTGGGGAGAGTCTTTTTGCCAAGGCTTGAGAGAGGGACACACAGGGGTGAATACTCCATCGCTCCATCCTTTGACACTTGGCGAAATTAGCCATGTGCACCTGTATAGTCACTTTTTTGCACCTGTAAGGGTGGGTACATGCATGCAAGGGCAATCTGTGCCTTCAGAACCAGAGGCAGGATTCCCTCCTGTGTTAGAGCTCTGCTTTGCCTAAGAAGGGAGGGGGTTACCAGGGATAGCACCCTAATTCTCAGGACTGGACAAACCCCACCTGCTGCTGGGTGCTTCTGATTGCTCTGCTGATACATGCTCTGTCTGGCTCTTACACTGGTAAAGCTCTGGGGTAGTGTAGAGCTCCCCAGCTTCCTCTATCTGCTTCTCCCCCTCCCCCACTCCAGAGTAAGTGGAAGAGGCAGAAGACTTGGACCTGGAACATTTGCCTGCAGCACCTACAGGCTGGAATCTGGGGAGCTGCCACACCCCCTGGCTGGAAGTGGTTTTCATTGTATCTAAGGTTTATAATCTGGGTCAACAGCTCTCTGCACTCCCACAATACACATTGTTCTGTCATCGCTGCATCAACAAAAGCCCCCCATTTGCTGTGATGTAACAGAGTGGTAAACACACTAACAAATACACTTTTGTGGCCCTGCTAGTCACTTGGGCCCCTTCGGAAGAAGCTTGCTGTCAGAACTGTTCCATGGAGACTCATTTACGGTATGTATTTGCGTAGAAGTCAAATGTCAGGCAGAATTTCCAACCAGCTCAAATATACAAGCCAAACTCCAGCATCAAAATGCTCCTTAAGCACCCCTGAATTCCCTGCTCCAATGGCTCACCTGTTCCTACTGAGAGTGTCAGGGAAGAGAGGTGCTGGGCTTTCTGGCCACCATACTGCTGTGCTCTTGCTACCAAATGTACCTGAGCTCTTATTTCAAATCCCTCCCGCCAGAAGGCTGGTCTTGCAACTAACCTCCAAGAGAAGACAGACATCTCCTGTTTTCCTCTACCCAGGGCAAAAACAAAAGGTTTCTTGATAGTTATTTTGGATTAAATTTCTGTTTTAATACAAAAGAGGACAGTCTTAATCCCAGTGTGGGATTAACACTACTATTTTTCTTATAATTCAGAATAACACACAAGACTCCCCAAACCAGAGAGAGACAAAGCAGACTGCTCTCTAACATTTACAAGCTCACTCCACTTTAATTTAGCCTAGTTGTTTGCAAAGTGACAGACACAGTGAGACATCCCTACAAAGCCTCCTGCCCACAAGCAGGTCCAGGAGAACAGCTGAGAATTTCAAGTGATAGTGTTAATTAAAAATTGTGATCTGTTTTCAATATAGCAACATACCAACACCAATGGTCAGACATTTTATGTATGCGGCACACACAGTCCCTGAATCTGCAGGGGCTCAGTCCCAGGGTTAATAATATTGCCTAAGGAGCTGGATAACTGACTGGGTCTCTCAGCCAGACAACAAGCCCTCAGTGTTGCCTGCAGAATAAACCATTCGTTTCTGCTACACTGTAGAGGATATTTTTGTTTGTTTCTCTTAACAGGCTGGTTAACTGCAATCCAAACATAAAAGACCTTATGTTCTGAACTCATAAATCTGCTCCTGGCGTCTCCGGCAAATCTCTTGATCAGCACGTTCCTCACTTTCCTTTCTATTTATTCAGGTGTAACCTAGCCATTATGCCTGCTAAGAGAAGGCAGCCAGCCCAGTATGGGCTAGAAACACTGGGCAAGGACAAAATTCCCTAGTAAATAGCTGGTGTAACATCCTGGCTAGGGGCATAGTGGGGTAAGGAGGAAGCATAGAGGTTGAAACCATACCAGGAGCTGGGGACACAGCTGGGAAGGACAACTCAAGGCAGGGAGATCATGGCGGTGGGCTCAGAGGAGCAACTGGATCCCCTGGCTAGCATATGCTGTATACACCCTATCAGCTGGGGGCTGGTCCATTTCCCCCAGCTTCCTCTTTGGGTTAGCATATGTGAGTAGGCAAGACAGCATGTGCTTCCCACTTCCTCTTGGGAACTCAGAACCTAGCTTCCCTTCTGTGTGGTGCTGTCACAGGACAACTCCCTTCACTTCAAGCCGCATTTCACAGGCTACAAGCAACACTCTTCTAGCTCATGGAAACTATCATTCAGACATGGAGCCTCCGCTCTGCCAACAGTATGACATCCTCCCTACACCATATATTTACCATAGGAATGTGCCTTATGCTTCTAATTTGGTGAACTGGTTGTGTTAAATACGTAACAAAAAGGAGGCAAATGTGTAACACTTTTTAACAACTTTGCCCCTTGGATTTATTTTGCAGGGATACCAAGTGCTAAAAGCTAACAAACGTGGTGCTAACACCACCTACAAATCCCTGTGGGCTACTATGCTAGGATTCCCATCCATGGGAACAAAAGGTACAGCTAGTTACAACTACTGCCCTAACAAGTTTCCATGGCAGAGGATGATGCTCTGTGCGGCTGTGTTTTGTGGGTACTGCCTCTGCTTTTTCACCCTGCCAGAAGAGGCTTAAGCTTCACAGGAAGATGGTTGTTGAATCTTGGGAGAGCTGCTCGCAGGAGATCAGATCACACAGTAGCTCATGTTCCTGGGGGAGCCCCCGGCCTCAGAGAGCACAAGTACAGCAGTCAGCCAGGCTGCATAAATGCACAGAGAAGAGATGTAGGGCAATGTTTACAAACAGCAGAAGCCTTAGCCAAGTAACTGGGAGTGTACGACTTGAGACACCTTAAAGGGGTCTGATGTTCCACAAGCATTCATCCTCTGAAACACCCAAGCCTCTTTAAAAGGCTTCTCAATGTTGGGCACCCAAAAATTATTGACCACTTTTGGAGACCCTGGTCCTAAATCCACATTTAGAAGCCTAAAGAAGGTTATGCAGCCTCAGAATGACATTGGTGTCATAAAGAAGATGGCATCTTAGCAACCAAGCCAATAAGGATTTTCCCTATAAAGACCCCAGTATTAACTAACATGGTAGCAGCCTCTGCTTTCAGGAATAATCAGAAGGGATTTGCTCTCATCTGATTGTAATATACTGCTGCTACCTTCCAACAATGATTAATACCACACATTTTTACAAGGGAAAAAAATGTGAATTTGTTGTTGTTGTTGTTGTTGTTGCTACTGAGCGGAGAGTATTGTCAGAAGTTGTTTCGCCAATCACCTGCTAGGTTATCCCAAAAAAAGAATGCACCATAGCAAGCCGCTAGAGCTAGGTAGGCATCACAGCCAACCTCATAAAAAGAGCATCACAAAAATGGGGCCCACAAGGCTGCTGTAGGCTGAGCTCTGTTAGCTGTTACTGGATGTTATTTTTTCTCAAGAGTTTTATAACTAGGGATGTTAAAATGCATGCAATTTGATAATTGTGTAACTGCTGAAAATGTCAGCTTTTAAGTTGCTTCCTGGTATGTACCAGCTGCTGCCCTGAGCTGCTGCCCCTGTATCACTGGCTCCCAGCATGCACCAGCTCCCGCCTGCCACCCCACTCCCAGCGAGCCAGCTGCTGCCCCATATTGCTGTCTCTGTATCAAAGGCAGCTGCATAGGGCAGCACCCAGTTCCCTAGGAGCTGGACTGGAAACTGTGTGTAATCAATAACCTCATGCTTATTGGTTACCTGTTTAAATGCAACACTCTTATATCCGTAGTTATAATCTGGTCATAAAAATACATTTGTGCCCAGCTGAACTCTATGAACAGAAGGTCAAGTATCAGAGGGGTAGCCGTGTTAGTCTGAATCTGCAAAAGCGACGAGGAGTCCTGTGGCACCTTATAGACTAACTGAAGTGTTGGAGCATAAGCTTTCGTGGGCAAAGACCCACTTCGTCAGATGACATGCATCTGACGAAGTGGGTCTTTGCCCACGAAAGCTTATGCTCCTACACTTCAGTTAGTCTATAAGGTGCCACAGGACTCCTCGTCGCTCTATGAACAGAGTGTGCAAGTAAGACATAAAAAGAAAGCAGGGGCAGGGCAAGAGGGAATCAACCCCCAACTCTCAGACAGATCTGAACTAACATTAGGCCAGGAAAAAAATTGGAACACAGGAATAAAAAGAAGGAAATTCTGCATTGCTAGTTCAGTGACATTTCAGATTAAGGATGTTCTGTTACAGGTAAGTGCACCAACACCACTGTGTATCATGGCAACATTTTTGGGTTGACCTTATCCGTGCCCACAACAACCACAGCCTTTTAAGCTCTGCTGAATGCCATGCGAGAACTTGCAGGAGCAGCAGTCTTGTATATCAGCAATGCATTGCCAATATGGGTCAAAATTCTCAGAGCAGACTGGCAAATGGGAATGAGCTCGCAGAGTTTCCCAGATTGGTTCATTTTCATTTCACCTCCTTCAATAGAAGGCTGTTCTGCTTTTAATCCATGTGTGGGTTGTTAATAAAGTTTCCAAACAAACAAACTCCAGGTTATAGTTCATCCCTTTTCCTTCCTCTGAATTATCAGCTAGTTAGACAAAGAAAATGAACGTCATCAATGGAGACCCCAAGGAGGCAGGGGTGGGGGAGAGGTATTTTCAATTCTTATATCAAGTGCTTTTCTTTACTTTGCCAATCTGACTGTGAAGATAAAGGAAGCTGTTGACCTGCATGATAGGAGATTATTGTAAGAATAACATAGTGGAGTTAAAAAATGTGTGAGTTCCCCCATTTCTCATATGAGTATTATCACTTCTCTGCCCAGAGGGGCCTTGCAGGTCATTACCCTGTTGGAGGAGAAATCATTGATGTATAATCAAAAGAGTGTGTGTGTGTATTTATTTACAGTGCAGACACGAGTCCTTGAATTGAGATGGTCAGCAAAGACATAGTTCCCATCCTCACCTGTAGAGTTTGCAGCCCAGCTGCACCGGTGCCCAATCCCTACAAAGCACCTCCACACCAAAAACTGCTTCTAGTAGAGATAATAAGCATAGAATGAACCCAAACCATTTGCTACAGCTCCCTACAAAGAAACTACATCACCCCTTGCCAAAAAAGTTTAAAAAAAACCCTCAACCCAAACTGCATCTTTTCAAAAACCCTACACTGCTTTCCAGATAAGAAAAAGGATGAGTAAAACTACATAACAATGCCACTTAGCAATTCCCACTATCACAGTACTTTTAAATATTTCAGCTTGTACCAAAGTCATTCCAGCCTATCTGTGCCACAGATATCGTCTACTATAGCGCTATCTGTCACCTGTTTCTTTTGCTATTTTGAGACTAATGCTACATAGACCATGAGCCATGTTGCAAAGATGGGTACTTAAGAACATAAGAACGGCCATACTGGGTCAGACCAAAGGTCCATCTAGCCCAGTATCCTGTCTACCGACAGTGGCCAGCACCAGGTGCCCCAGAGAGGCTGGACCGAAGACAATGATCAAGCAATTTGTCTGGTGCCATCCTTCTCCAGCCTCTGACAAACAGAGGCCAAGGACACCATTTTATCCCCTGGCTAATAGCCTTTTATGGACCTAACCTCCATGAATTTATTCAGCTTCTCTTTAAACTCTATTATAGTCCTAGCCTTTACAGCCTCCTCTGGCAAGGAGTTCCACAGGTTGACTACACGCTGTGTGAAGAAGAACTTTCTTTTATTAGTTTTAAACCTGCTACCCATTAATTTCATTTGGTGTCCTCTAGTTCTTCTATTATGGGAACTAATAAATAACTTTTCTTTATCAGCCCTCTCCACACCACTCATGATTTTATAGTCCTCTATCATATCCCCCCCTCAGTCTCTTCTTTTCTAAACTGAAAAGTCCCAGTCACTTTAACCTCTCCTCATATGGGAACCGTTCCAAACCCCTAATCATTTTAGTTGCCCTTTTCTGAACCCTTTCCAAGGCCAAAATATCTTTTTTGACGTGAGGAGACCACATCTGTACACAGTATTCAAGATGTGGGCGTACCATAGTTTTATACAGGGGCAGTAAGATATTCTGGGTCTTATTTTCTATCCCTTTCCTAATAATTCCTAGCATCTTATTTGCCTTTTTGACTGCCGCTGCACTCTGTGTGGAAGTTTTCAGAGAACTGTCCACGATAACTCCAAGATCTCTTTCCTGATTTGTCGTAGCCAAATTAGCCCCCATCATACTGTACATATAGTTGGGGTTATTTTTCCTGATGTGCATTATTTTACACTTATCCACATTAAATTTCATTTGCCATTTTGTTGCCCAATCACTCATTTTGTTGTTTGGTGAGATCTTCTTGGAGTCCCTCACAGTCTGCTTCTGTCTTGACTATCCTAAACAGTTTGGTATCATCTGCAAACTTTACTACCTCACTGCTTACCCCTTTCTCCTGATCATTTATGAATAAGTTGAAAAGGATTGGTCCCAGGACTGATCCTTGGGGTACACCACTAGTTACCCCTTTCCAATCTGAAAATTTACCATTTATTCCTACCCTTTGTTTCCTGTCTTTTAACCAGTTCTCAGTCCAAGAAAGGACCTTCCCTCTTATCCCATGGCCATGTAATTTACACAAGAGCCTTTGGTGAGGGACCTTGTCAAAGGCTTTCTGAAAATCCAAGTATACTATATCTACTGGATCCCCCTTGTCCGCATGTTTGTTAACCCCTTCACAGAACTCTAATAGATTAGTAAGACAGGATTTCCCTTTACAGAAACCATGTTGACTTTTGTCCAACAAATTATGTTCTTCTACATGCTTCACAATTTTATTCTTTACTATTGTTTCGACTAATTTGCCCGGTACTGAAGTTAGACTTACCGGTCTGTAATTGCCAGGATCGCCTCTAGAACCCTTTTTAAATATTGGTGTCACGTTGGCTACCTTCCAGTCATTAGGTACGGAAGCCGATTTAAAGGATAGGTTACAAACCATAGATAATAGCTTCAAAGTGTTCTGTGGTCATCATGAGAGACTAGCATGAGTCAGACAATTTTTGCCACTTAAAGATGAGGCCGTAAGCAACTCAAAGGCAATTAACCTGCACATAACTCCTAAAGATATGAGCCATTTTAGGAACTGTTGTCCGACCACAGACAATAACACAGTTATTTTTTTCTTACTGCAGAGACTTCATATCCAATTCCACAGGCTCATTCCTGCTCCCATTGCAGAACTTGCCCCCTTGGTAAGGTTGCCAGATGGTTGAAACAAAAATACAAAACACTCTCCCCACCCCCCCAAACACTCTCCCCTTCTATTGAAGGGGAAAAAAAGGGGAGAAGAGACCAAAGTTGTTGAGAAAAAAAATAAAAAATAAAAAGGACTCCAAGGACTTATTAACAGCATTAAAACAGCATGTCCCCTTTAAGAGTGAGTGCAGGGATAGGAACAGGGGGGCAGTCTTTTGGCCAGCAGCCATTTTGTGCTAGCAGCCTGGGGGAATCAGGTAAGCATGGGGGTTGGGGGTGTTGGAGGCCAGGAGGGGATTTGGCGGGGGAGGGGAGGCCAGGCGCTGAGTGTTTGTAGGGTTGCCAGGTGCCCGGCATTTTTGCCTCCTGGGCAGGGAAAAATTCAGAGAATACCGGACATCTCAGGTGTCTGGTATTCTCTGAATTTTTTTTACCGGACAAGAAGTGAAAATACTGGACTGTCCGGGTGAATACCGGACACCTGGCAACCCTACTTTTGTTCTCCTAGTGCAGTTGGCAATGGATTGCCAGGATACATTGTCCACACCCAAACCAGAGCAGTAGAAAATATGGCCACATGGGGAGCAGAGATTTTGAAAAATTGGTTTGCATATTTGAAAGACTTGAAAAAGGACCCCAAAGAGGCATGTTGCTGCCCAATGACATATCAACCTTTCCTCACGTTTGAAACTTGACAATGAGTTTGCAGGCCCTCGACACTCAGGTGGGCCTTAAACACAGAGCTGAGACTTTAATCTGAGCTTCCTTGAGGGTGTTTTCATCCATAGATGATGAAACTAGGCAAGCAGGGGGTTCTGCTGTATTTTATTTGAAGTGGTTTCCATCCTTTACAGAGTTATCAGTTTGGCTCAATATCTCTCTGCTCCTCCACTTTACAAACTGTTCCAGCTCCCCTGTTCACATCCATGTTCTCTCTCAGAACCATCATACAACAGGATTTGGATTTGCAGCTCCATTCTGGGCCTATCTCTAATATGACACAGCATGGTTTTTAAGAGTGCATTTCTAGTGGTATTGATATAACCAAAACCGGAACAGCTTCTCTTAGCATCTAATCTGTTATCTGTTCCCCCATAGAAGAGCTATATTGCCTTCAAGTAAGGGATGGATCAGGCCGTATTATTATTCCAGCTTGTCCTCCAGAAGGAAGTAAGGGGGTTGGGAGAGTTATCTAAACAATGTGAACCAGAGGCAAAAAAGGACTCCAATCACTGGTTGGGGTCCTTTTTTTATTTTATCCCAACATTTCCTCTGTCCATCTGGGGAAACACTTTACGGAAGTTCTACCAGATGTGGAAGTTTTTTCTTAATGCTAGACTTTTAAAAATAAAAAGGTTTAAACCACAACAAACAACATTCCAGTAACTTGGCAAGTCCAATTTATATCCATCAAAGCAAGGAAAACTCGTGTTAGGAAGGGCTGTGGCTTCCTTCTTAATTCTTCCCTTTGCGTCTATGGAGGCACCAAGGCACTATTCCAAGAGTGGGTGGCTCACACACAAACATTTCTGCCTGGAGTTTGCTGGCTTGGAGGCACAGTAGGGCCCATCAAGAAGACAGTGTTACTGGAGCACAGTATGGTTTTTCAGCTCTTTTCTTCACTGACACATACCCTGTGGGAAAGAATCAACTTTTATGCCCATCCAACTTGAAAAGACCCTATTCTAACATTAGTTCCTTTTGTTTTCCTGTGCTGCATCCAACTCTGTCAATTTGGGTCTAATGACAGGCTTTTTTTTTTTTTTTTTTTTGGTTCATTGGGACCTTCCTGCTTGTCAAGGAGAAGAGGATTTTAATCCTCTGTGCCAAAATAATACATTGCTGTGAGCGATAAACAGAGGATTATGATGGAGGCTGGTGGGGAAAAGCCTTCTGCACACATACGAAGATAGGAACTATTGATCCAGAGGCTGGAACCTGGAAAGAAACCCTGCAAAGCAGATTAGCCATGTGAACACAAAAAGCCAACCGTAAAAACACCACTGGGCATGACTGAAATCCCTGGCTGTGTCTAGACTGGCCAGTTTTTCTGGAAAATCAGCCACTTTTCTGGAAAAACTTGCCAGCTGCCTACACTGGCCACTTGAATTTCCTCAAAAGCACTGACAATCTCATGTAAGATTGTCAGTGTTCTTGCAGAAATACTATGCTGCTCCCATTCGGGCAAAAGTCCTTTTGTGCAAAACTTTTGCGCAAAAGGGCCAGTGTAGACAGCTCAGATTTGTTTTCTGCAAAAAAAGCCCCGATGGCGAAAATGGCGATTGGGGCTTTTTTCCGGAAAAGCGTGTCTAGATTGGCATGGACGCTTTTCCGCAAAATGTGCTTTTGCAGAAAAGCATCCGTGCCAATCTAGATGCTCTGTTCCGAAAATGCTTTTAACAGAAAACTTTTCTGTTAAAAGCATTTCCGGAAAATCATGCCAGTCTAGACGTAGCCCCTGAGTGTAACAGTAACACATCTTTTGTGGAAGAAGCATCATCAGCAACCCTGCTGACAATCTGTACTGCAGGGGTCAAGAAAACTATAATAATTATTTCATGGTGAGAACTCCATATGAGTCACAAATGATAAACTCATCAATTGATAAAGTCGGATAAGCTTTTTTTTGGTGGGGGGAGTGAACAGCACCCATGGGATGGCAACTTGCTATTCATTTATTTACGAAAAATGGAAAGAAAAGGGACAGATTGCAAAGTCTTAAGTATCTAGGGCTCATGATGATGGGCACATTTTCAGCTAATACAGCCCAGTGATTAATTCATAGCAATTGATTTAAAAGCTGACAAGTTTAGGCACTGTCCTGGCCAAATCCCAAATGGCTGTAATTACACTCAACCTTCCTAAACTCCCCCTTCAAATAGACACAATGTTATTCTTCACTTCCTGTTCTAAGCTGTTGGGCACTTACGCTATTGAACAGCTGCTGTGCTCTCCCCCAGAAATGGCTGCATTTCATAATTTTAAAACGGTCTGTATTATTGTGTCTGACAGGGAAGGGGAGATAGAAGAACTTAGGAGGCCCAGGTCTACCCTGAAAGGGTGTTGTGAGGGTTAATTCCAGTTTGGGAAATGCTCTGAGAGTTTGAAGCAGCTCACATTGTATTAATCTCATTTTTTTTTTTAAATCTTGGACCTTTCCCACATTGGTGCCAGACAGATTTTTCAGAGCATAGTGCTATAGGTGCAGCCATGTATAATGCAACAAGTCCAGCGGGTACACCAAAAGGATGTAAGAAGCACTTGAAACTTTGGTATCTGGAAGGCCAGAAGCCAAACTTAAGTTACAGACACAAACTGTACAACTACAGACTGCGGCGGGAGCCACTCCTTGAAGCTCCCTCCCCTCCATGCAGAAAACGTTAGTAATGCTTTGTTAGGTACTATGGGCAGAGGGAGGGCTTACAAGTGAAGTTCTGCAGGGATGGTCCACACAGAGCTACTGCTGCTGCCAAATGTGAAAAAGGCTGTCGACAAGGAAGAAAACTGTTATAAATGGGTAACTCCCCAGACAAGGCAGGGAACTATTTATAGCAGTCTTGAACTCAGCTACTGGCTAAACCTACTGTGTTACTCTGCAGATGCAGAGGAATAAACTAAACTGTCTGTTTTGGATGGCTGGGTAACTGCACCATGGCTTAAGGGCATTCACAAGATTCTGCTGCAGAAGCCAGGAATGGAAAGGAGATGGGGGAAATGCCTCACTCACTGATGCCAAAAAAAGTCTCTTCCCTATAGTGTATTCACTAGAATTTGCCCAGTGCAGTTTTCAATGAGCCTGTTTACACTGAGCTAGATGGCTGGAAGGAAGGGAAATCCTGCAGACAGCTGTAGAAGATTCATTACTAGAGGACAGCTGGGATATAAAACTGGGACACATAGGAGCAAAGCTGGGCTTTGCACACTCCCCCCCCCCCCCCCTCTTAATTTCATTTGGCAGGTGCCCTGCTCATCATAGGTGCTGGACAGTGATTGGCTGGAAAGTTCCGCAGGCCACAGCCTGCAGTCCATGGGTGAAATGGGGGTGAGCAAATTGGTTCACTCAGGAGAAATTCTGACTGTTATGGTTATGTGCCTGTCATGGAGCAGCCTGGGAGCCTCACAACCAAGCCTCTGAGGAACTAACAGCAGGAACAGGATGGCTCTTGAGTCACCGCTGGAGGAAAAAGCAGGCAGCTCCTGTGAATTCTTCACTCCCCGCAAAGTGGAAACTCTGTGGCAGCAGAAATAGTCTCTTGAGTGCCAGGTGATTCAGGGAGGCACTCCCTACAGTGACTACTGGGCCTGCTTTTCTGAATTTGCCTGAGGCTCTTTGGGGCTGGCTGTTCCAGCATAGTGCTGCTGTGGGGGGAAGAGCCCCCCTCCTCTCACTAACACCGGCACCCTGAATTGGCACCATTTGCCTTGTAAAAACATTTCTCCAGGAGAGGATAAAGCTCGCTAGTTCTCTGCAGACTGTACTGCCAGGATGATCCCACCACCCAATGCCTGGATACATCCCCAGCCCCTTGCTAAACAGCTTCCACATGGCCAGCACTCACCTGGCATGGACGGAGATGAGGTGATAGATTCTCAGACCTGAGGCTGGGGCCCTGTGGGCATTGGGAGTAGTGGAATGGGGACGCGACACCCCCTTCCACCAAGGCTCAAATCCCAAGGGGCTACAAGACTCTACGTGCTCAGCGGGTCAGTGGGCTGCAGGTGGAGCCCACTGCATTCTGCCCACGCACTGCAGAGTCTTCCATCTACTCAATTGTCTTGTTCACCCAGCCTGCCACTCCTTTAGCTCCACATGGACTCAAATACATAAGTTTCTACCACCTTACCTCAGTAGCAAGGGACAGTCAGATGAAGAGCCCACCACAGTTTCCTGCTTTAGGAAACAACCATCCCTCGCATAATTAATCTCCCAATACAAAGTTATTAGCCTGGGGTAGGCAGAGTGTGTGAAGTCTCCTCCCACCCTGCAAGGAGTGTGGCACTTCTAAGCACCGCACACTCCTTGCAGGAAGGGGGGCAGGGTGGGAGGAGACTTTGCGCACTCCTCCCGCCCCCAGGCTAATCAGGGCTTGGGGAGCGTGTGAAATGCCCTTCGCCCTGCAAGGGACTCAGCACTTAAAAGTCAACCTCCAGCTGCTGCTCAGCTGGCGGTTGACTCTTAAGCACAGCGGTCCGGTGCAGGGCAGGGGCAGGGAGCAAGAGACTTCACGTGCTCCCCCTCCCCAGGCCCTGACTGACCTGGGAGCATCAGGGGAGAAGTCTCCTCCCCCCGCTATGGGCACAGGCACCTAAGGGGAACTGCGGTTCTCTCTGGGGGGCAAAGCCTTTGTGCGCTCCCCTAGCCCCAGACCAATCAGAGTCTGTGGATGGGAAAGCACAGAAATGTCCTGGCTCCGCCCCTTCCACCTGAGGCCCTGCCCCTTCCCGTGTGGCCCGGGGTCACTTAAAAAATGTCTGAAGTGGCCCCCAGTCAAAAATTATTAACCCACCTCTGTGGTAGGGCTTGTATCAATGGTGGTATCTGGAACTGGCTCTTAGACAGAGGAACGGCAGAAACATCAACTGGGTTGGTCAACCCATGGGCTGGTCAAAGCCATCTATCTCGTTATAATTAGTATATACACACACACACCCTGTTCCACTCTTCTATTTCACTAGAAGGTTTACCCATTGTTGCTGGTCTTGGAAGGATGCAGGAGTCAAGGCAGAGGTCTGGGAAGTAAGGGGGCTGTGGGCAGGGATTGGGTGTACAGAAATCAGAAAGGGGAGTTGAAGGACTCAGGGAAGAGTGGGAGATGTGGGGGGGCTCAGGGCAAGGAGGAATGAAGGATTCAGGGTGTGGGGCTCAGGGCAGGGGACTGGGAGGTTTGGGGGGCCTTAGTGCTGCTACAACAGCAGCTCCTCCTGGAGGCCTGGTGCTGCATTGCCCTGGCTCCTCCCTGGGTGGCTGCCTGACTCCCCAGCCAGCTGGTATCTCTTGGGGAGGGCTGAGGCACAACCAAACTGTGACCCTGCTTTACATTATGAGAAGAGGAACATGTGTACCGAATGTGGTCGTCATAGCTCTTACTGTTTAGGAGGAGTTCTTGATCAAACGGACAAACTCTCTAAAATGTATAGTAGATTCTCTTCTCAGCTTTCATTCTGGTCATTGCCCACACTGACTAGGTGTTGTCAATGAAGCAACACAAGCCCTGATCACAGCATCACAAAGTTTGGCTTGCGAACCCTTATTTGCCACCCTGGCTTCATTCAGGCACTGTCACTCTACACAGCACGCAGCTAAATTTTCACGCACAAGAGCTAAGGGGATCTCAGAAAGCCAGACCTGGAAGCAGCCCCTCTCTTCAGGGTTTAGAGAGGTCTCCCTTGCAATACTTTTAATAGGGAACTGCTACAGCAACCACCCTCCATATGACATCACATCGGTCAAAGGCTGTGTTTTGTGGAATGCCATGGTGCTATTTCCCCCGGGCTAAACTGGGAATCTGGTTCCCCATCACCTCCTCTTTTATTTTCCCACATGTTCCTTGCCTGGCCATAGTTTCTGTGAACAGCCTCAGTCAGCATTCCATCAGGGTGATGGGCTGTTTCCCCCTCCCCAAGTTCTAAGGACAGCACTCGCTGGCACAAGCAGCAAACCACCTGGCTTCATCTTACCATGCAGGCTGCAGGGAGGGTATTGCAAATCTCGACTTATATTCGCAGGGCCAAATTCACACTGCCCAGCGCCAGGACTTGTCATTGCCCAGCGCCAGGACCAGTGCAAAGAGGGTGTTGGACTCCAGATGAAACTGGTTTTAAATTATACCCAGTCTGGACTGGTGCAAATGAGGATACCAAGGGCATGTCCACATTGGTGAGTTATTTTGAAATAATTCCCCTTATTTTGAAATAACAAGGTGAGTGTCCACATTACCAAGCCTGTTATTTTGAAATAATAACGCCTGCTTGTGAAGAGGAATAAGCTTGTTTTGAAGTAGTTATTCAGGAGTTATTTTGAAATAACCTGGTAGTAAAGACATAGCCCAAGTGGAGATTTAAATCCATGACATCTGGCTTTGGTGCAGGACCCTCCTGAAAGTTGCGCCTGTTCAGCAGAGGCAGAGTTACTAACGGAAGGATTTTGAAGTGCACCAAAAACATGTAATTGGTCCAATAAAAACCAGGAACACCACCTATATGTTCCAAAGCATCATCTCTCATCCTGTCTTTATTGACAAATACAGGCATTATTCTAACAGCTACCGCCCTTTACCACCGACAGACTAGATTTCCCTGGTGCAGATATTGGCTGTTTAATGGAGATACATAGAGGGAACAGATGAAGCAGCATCTGTCCATGGCCCAGCTAACATGCAAATGTGTTGATCTAGCAGGCCCAATAATCTCCCAAAGATTACAGCTGACAGATGGTGTGACATGGTCACATCCCACCCTCTCCCCCTTCACACACATGATTCATAAGATCAGACTGTACTCTCTGGTAACTGTATGCTTCTGAAACTCAGTTAACTCTCTTCCTGTGCTATAAAAAGCCTCATCAGCTCTTACAGGCATAATGGACCTGACGAACGTGCGGGCTTCTTCCAGGGAACATAAATCTTATCAAGTGGCAGCTCAATGCCAAGAGATTAACTGCTATTCCCTCTCCTCCCCCCACTCCCACCAACCCGCCATGCCTTCCCCAACAAGCTGAACAAGTAGAGCTAGTTCTAATGTCTTGGTTTTTTACTACTAGTATTGGAATAGTATTGTGAGTGTGGCTTGCTCAGGGGGAGATTAGTTTGCAGCAGCGCTGGCTAGGAAAGAAAGTAGTAAGGAGAGTAGAGGAATCTAAGGGTGTGTCTAAATTACACCCCTCTGTCGGCATAGGGATGTAAATTAGACACAACGAAAGTGCAAATGAAGAGGGGATTTAAATATCCTGCACTTCATTTGCATAATGGCGGCAGCCTTGAAAAAAACAGCAGCTTATACGGGCATTTTCGACAGACTGGCATGTTATGATTTTTTACTGCGAAGAGCATCTTTAAATGGAGACTCCCTTTCCTGTGGCAGAAGGAGCTGTCCTCGGGCTCTCAGCAGCAGCCTGGCCATGAAGGAGATGTACACGGTAGGCTCCAGGGAGTGGCCACATGTGAGATGCAGCCCGCCCACTTAGCATCCAGGCGCTCCCAAATCTGAGCCAGCACAAAGTGGTACCACAGGGGCCTGGAGAGACACTCAGGTACCTGAAACTCAGGATGGAGCTATGCACCCGCTCTTCAGAAAGTGACACTCTGGCAGCTCTGCCTTGCCATTTTCTGAGCTGCCCCATGCGCGGGCTCAGCTTGGCAAGCCTGGGACCACTGGAGCTGGGGAAAGGGCAGGACATCAGCTAGCACAGTTTGTCATTGCCTGTCAACCCAAAAGTCTGGGCCCCTTCTAACCACTGGTGTGCTGCCTCACAGCGCTGCTCCCACTAAAGGTTCACAAGCAATAAGAGCCTGATCTTGCAAAACCCTTCTCACATGAGCAGCCAGCAGCACCACTCATGCGAGTTTGTGCTCCTACTGTAATAGAAATAATAGTAAGTGAGGAGCCCTTAGTTGAGACTGGGGGCCCATTGTGCTATACGCACAGAGCAAGAAACCATCTCTTCCCCCGTTCAAATTTAAGACCACACGGACAGGATGGAGAATACAGATGCTGAGAGTGGGAGAGACATGCCCCAGGTCTCTGAGAAGGTTGCTGGCTGGACTGGGCACAGAACCCAGGTCTCCTGAGTCCCTGGTAGACCTTCCAGACTCCTTGTGTGGTCCCAGCTCCTCCCCCTGTTGCACCATTTGTGCTTTACAAGCCACTTTGAGAAGATGATTTCATCGTTAAGGTAGATGAGGAAACATGTTCTGTAAAAGGCAGAGCAAGCTTCAAAAGCAGAGAAGGCCTAACAGGGCTGTGCAGTCTGGGGCCCACCAGTAGCCTCTCTCTTGTCCCAAACATTCCCCATTGGGGATTGGGGGGCTCTCGGAAGGGCAGCACTAGTCAGTGTGCCCGCGTCTGGGAAGCCATTCACTCCAATCCCCCAAAACACCTCTGAGAAGGAACCGCCTTGTAGGGCCACTGACAGGTCGATGTCAGTCTCAGCTCATTAACAGCATGTACAGCATTTACAGAAGGGCTTTGTTCCGCCAGAGGAGTTTTCTCTGGCTTACTGTGTTCCCCATTCCAAAGGTTTATTTATGACCACTGCCTTATTTTGTGACTTTATTCCACGTTTCTAGCAAACATTAGTCCTAGCTGGAGTGATGAAAACTTAAGCAGCATGATCTCATTTACTGGAGCAGCCTGGGCTGCTTGGAGACCGAAACATCAAGGAACCAAACCATGAATTGCTGCTTTCTGTATCTTCCCTCCCACAACGGCACTAAGAAAGGCTCCACCTGAAGAATGAGAAACGGAGACTGAGTCATATATTTCAGTTCCAATGACTGCCTTTCCTATGGGCAACCTGTGGCCTGAAGGGAGCCTGCAGCCCATCAGGGTTCCATGTGTGGCCCGAGAGACATTTTGTTTACTGTTGCCCATGTGCAGGGTTGCCAGATTCTGCTGATTTCCATCCATGTAAAATTCGCACTGGTATGACTAAAGTGACACACATGTAAAGCAGGGGCATGTGAAATGTGCTGACTGCATACAACATTGACTGTTCTTTGTTAGTCTCTATGGCGCCCCAGTTTTGTTTTGTTTTTTCTTTTTAACAATGACTGAGACAGCTGCACTCTCGCTCTGCATCCAACCAAAGCGCTGCTGTGGTTTGAATGGCGTGCTCCGCAAATTTGAAGTACACAAGTGCAGTCAGTGAAACCACCCTTTCCCAGGAGATGGAAAGAAAGGAAGGCCACTCATGCAGCCCACTCACTAGCTCAGGTTGCTCATTGCTGCCATGGAAAGACAGAGAAAATAACTGAGGGACTTTACCTGCCCAAGGTGCTTTAGGGAGCACAGAGGCTCACACCCCAAGCCCTGTACAGTATCTGAGTAGCTAGACCAGGGGTCTCCAACCTTTTTAAGCACAAGATCACTTTTTGAATTTAAATGTGAATCTACCAGGATCTACTTCAGACCCAAATACCCTTGTGCAGCCTCCTTCATGTCTCTTCTTCGAGGCCCTGCCTCTGCTCACTCCATCCTCCCTCCCTCCCCCATTCACCTTCCCTTTCACCAGGCAGGAGCAGAGAGTTGAGGCATAGGACCTGGACTTGGGCTAAAGGATTTGGAGTGATAGCAGGGCTCTGAGCTAAGCCTAGGGCAGGGACCTGGGGTGCAGGAGGGGGTTCAGGGAACTGGGGTGCAAGCTCTGGGAGGGAGTTTGGATCCTGGGGGCTCAGGACTAGAGCAGGGGCTTAGAGTATAGGGGAGTACATAACTGAGGCAGGGATTCGGAGCTGGCTCCATCTGGACACTGCTTACCACAAGTGGCTCCTGGCTAGGGTGCAGCGGGGCTAAGACAGGCTTGCCCCTGCCCTGGTCCTGTATCACTCTCAAAAGCAGCCAGTAAACCCCTGTTGTGCCCTCTGTTGTGGAGACAGAATACAGGGTAGGAGGGGACACCCTTACAGCAGCAGCCCCCCCTCCCTTCCTTGCCCTGAACTGCAAGTAGGAGACTCCTGGCAGGAGGAGGCAGCTCCAAGGCCAAGGGCAGGAGATGGGCAGCAGCAGAGGGGAGAGGAGCAGCTGAAGTGCCAGCACTTGGTAGCCTCTTGGCCAAACCACTCAAGGTCACCTGTCAGAGGCTCCAAGATCTACCAGTAGATCCCGATCGACTGGTTGGTGACCACTGAGCTAGACAGATATAAAGAGGGTTTATGGGGGAAGGGAACAGAAAGGCCCTCCCACTCAGGCCATAGAAGCAACCCACAGAAATTACTGCACAACACGCAAGCTCTCAGCTGACTGCCGGCTTTGCTGCCAGCCTGTGAATCAGCCCCAATCCACCCCACTCGGGCCCTGGTTTTGTTCACATAGGTGCTGAGGCTACGCAATGCAGGCGAGAAATCTGCTCTGAGCTTTGCATTTGTAACAGCAGCGGAGGGGCCTGAACTGCAGAGTGGACTCTGCAGCCAGCCAGCAGCCCGTGGCATTTGGATTCGGGCCCCAACTCTGACCTAGGCGAACGCTGCACATTCCGGCACCGAGTACAAGCTCCACTGTCAAAAAGCTACAGTAGCTCCATTGTTCCCAAAGGCCATCCCAACTGAGAAAATATCAGCTTTCTAAGCCTGGCATATTGCTTTTCCCAAGATAACTGACATGCTCCCAGGGATTTTATTTGTCATAGTTCAAGAGCCTGAAGCAAATATGACTGCTCACTTTCTTACTACTTCTCCCTGCTCTAGTCCCCCCTTCAGCTTAGCTCCCCCACAGGAGACCTGCCAGTTCTGGTTTGCTTGTGAGTGCACCTCCAGGCACATTCCCTAGCATAGTGGGTGTTCTGGTGGATCGTACTATTGCAGTTCTGCTCTCCACTAGGGATGTTAAATATCGGTTAATTGAATAGTCAATGCATGAATTCTTACTAGTTACTCGATTACTGTATAGTTCCAGGGGCGGGGCTGGCAGCCAGTGCGCTCCAACCCCACTCCCAAGGAGCCTCTGCCACTTCACGCTGCTGCCTCTGTATCAGAGGCAGCGGCGCAAGGTGCCAGGTGGGAGCTGGTCCATGAGGGGAGCCAATTTAAGAAACAGCTCCCCTTGAGGACCTCTGTTACAGAGGAAGCAATGGAGGTGGCAGCAGCCCCTGTCTGGGAGGGGGCTGAGCTCCAGGACCCAGTGCAAGCCAGAACTGAACTGGACTGCCTACCCTCCTAGCTCCTAATACACTTTGGCTACGTCTAGACTGGCATGATTTTCCGGAAATGCTTTTAACGGAAAAGTTTTCCGTTAAAAGTATTTTCGGAACAGAGTGTCTAGATTGGCAGGACGCTTTTCCGCAAAAGCACTTTTTGCGGAAAAGCATCCGTGGCCAATCTAGATGCGCTTTTCCGCAAAAAAGCCCCCATCGCCATTTTTGCGATCGGGGCTTTTTTGCAGAAAACAAATCTCTGCTGTCTACACTGGCCCTTTTGCGCAAAAGTTTTTCGGAAAAAGACTTTTGCCCGAACGGGAGCAGCATAGTATTTCCGCAAAAGTACTGACAATCTTACATGAGATCGTCAGTGCTTTTGCAGAAATTCAAGCGGCCAGGGTAGACAGCTGGCAAGTTTTTCCGCAAAAGCAGGTAATTTTGCGGAAAAACTTGCCAGTCTAGACACAGCCTTTAAGTGCAGAGCTGCAGCGGAGGTAGGTCCAGACCTGGCACGAGCCAGGATTGAGCCGGGCTGCTGGCCAGCCTGCTAAAAAATGTACTTGTAAGGGGAAGGAATGCGTATAGTCTATAGCATTAACTTATAAGCTTTTGCTTACTGGTTAATTGGTTAATTGACCACACCATTACATCCCTACCCTATCCCCTGCAGCATAGGAGGGCCACCCTAAATCCAGCTAGCTCTGCCAGAAATCAGCCCATGAAGTCAATGGAAAGCATCTCCTTGACTTCTGTGGGCTCTGGCCCACACCGGGCAAGACCTTCTAGGGAAGGCATCATGCCAAGATATTGGCAAATCACAGGTGAGTGAGGGATTTTGCCTTTGCACCTAATGCCACAGCCCAGTCCAGGAATATGCCAG
Organism: Pelodiscus sinensis; assembly: GCF_049634645.1. Taxonomy (NCBI): domain Eukaryota; kingdom Metazoa; phylum Chordata; order Testudines; family Trionychidae; genus Pelodiscus; species Pelodiscus sinensis. Next base: position 30,674,033 of record NC_134725.1, on the reverse strand, counting down.
CCAGACAAAGCAGCTATAGTGCCCTATTCTCAAGGACCAAGCTGCAGTTGTTACTCAGAAAAGTAGTTCTTACTCACAAAGTAATTCTGCACTGTTTATTCTTGAAGTTAATAAGACCAGGCCCATGACTCATGTGTCAGCTTAGCATCTGGGTTTACTTGCCAGGGATTTCCTTGTTAGATCAAGTGCCTTCTGAGCAAATGCTGATAAAAATGCTAATTCCTGAGTGAATAAACTTGTTGGAGCCGGTTTTTATATGCACTCTCTTTAATCTCCGATGCACAGAGACAACAATCCTACCTGGTAACGGTCACTCAATTTTCATCAATCGCTTCATGCTCTGGAAGGATTTTGACTTTATCAGCATTGTGGCTCAGCTCCATGGATACATCAATATTGTATTATCCTTCTCTGGGGCCAATCCTGTAAGACACTCAGACTTTTCTGCTGATAGCTGAGGGCCTTCAGCACACTGCAGGACTCCCACACAGAACCAGGCTCAGGCATATACCCTCACAACAGGCTTGCTTTGCAGTTTGCTTCCTCTCAAGCATGTAGTACTGGTCACTGCAGGACATGGGCTACTGGGCTGATTCAGTTCAATATTTCCCACATGCTCATTATTCAAGCTCTCTCTGTACACATGTACTTTAATCTGGAGACAACTGGGATGGCTGCCCTGCTGACAAAAGCTACTTTGAACCACAGCAGTCAGAACTGGAAGAGGTCCACTAACCATCATGTTCACCCATGCCTGCGCAGAACAGCTCCCTTAAGGATACATTCGCTACTACACCACATGGTCCATTTTTAAACGACCCAGGAGAGGGGCCTGCCACTAACTATACTCCACAGTCCATTAGACACCACTTGGGAGGAAATTGTTTCTGAACTCTGCAGCCTAAGTTTCCCTTAAGTCAATAGAAACTCACTGTTGCTAGTTACAACCCCCACCTCTTCTTTGAGCAATGCTTACCTCCCCTCCCGCTTAATATACCCACTTGTAGGCAGCCCAGTGTCTGCATCAGAATAAGAGAGACACACACAGCTTGCAGCAGGTTTACAATAGCTGCCACCCCTTGCTGAGTGACTGGTTTGTAGCAAGTTCCAGCAGCAGGATAACAGGTCCTAATCATCCTTAACATCTGGCAATAACCAACTTTAGGACCCAATTCAAAACTAGTGAATTTGAACAAAACCCAGACTCACCCAGGCAGCAAGCAAGTCTATCTTCAGCTCCATCTGTGCAAGGTTTATTCTTTTGTGGTAACACCAGCATCACCTTCTCTGCCTGCCTGGGTCCTGGGAAAACACCAGGACTATGTCTACACTGGCAACCTCTTGCGCAAGAACATCTTGCGCAAGAGTTCTTGTGCAAGATGTCTTGCACAAGAAAATGTCCACACTGCCATGTGCGAGCTGTACTTTTGCGCAAGAGAGCTCATGGCAATGTGGACACTCTCTTACGCAAGAAAGCTCTGATGGCCATTTTAGCCATAGGGCTTTCTTGCGCAAGAAATCCCTACTGGAGTGTCCACACTGCCCTCCTGCGCAAGAGGGCTTACACCTGTTAGAAGAGAGTGTAGCTCTTGCACAAGAAGCCCTCTCTTACCACGCCGTACTGTAAATTTCCTTGCGCAAGAGCGGGCGGGCAGTGTGGACGCTCTGCGGATTCTTGCGCAAGAACGGCCATACTTGCGCAAGAAGCCGCAAGTGTAGACATAGCCCAGCTATCTTCTTGTAGCCCATAATGAGAACCCAGGGAGGGAAGAAGTTGTGTCTCATTCACTCTTGCTGGTGGCTGTTCATAGATTCCGAGGGCTGGAGGGCTGACAACTTCTGCAACCCTCTGGGCAATGTGTGTGAGGGGCCTAACTTTGCACCCCAGGGGGCTGAGGCCAGAAGAGCCAGGGCTGGAGCAGCCAGCCCTCAGAGCCACACAGAGCATGTAGTGCCAGACTCCGGAGGCAAATTAACCGGCCGGAGGCTCCAGCCGCCATCACTGCTGCAGTATTGGCAGCGGCTGGGAGTCCTGAACCCCTTTGAATTGCTGGGCACTGGGGCAACTATCCCCTTTGACCCTCCCTCTTGGTGGGCCTGCCAAGGGCAAAAGGGGCCATGGCGATCAGATTGTCTGGCTACCTGCATAACTCAGTTCATGCAACTGCCCTGAAATAATTCCTAGAGCAGCTCTTTGAGGGCATGTCTGGACATGTAAATTAGACAGATCGAAATTGCAAATGAAGCCGGGATTTGAATTTCCTGCACTTCATTTGTATAATGGCGGCCACACGTTTGTTCGAAAAAGGGCTTTTCGAAAGTGAAACTACCGTCTAGACACGGTTCTTTCGAAAAACAACCCTTTTTTGAAAGATCCTGTACTCAGTTTTTGCTACATCCTTCTTGAATTGTTGGTTCCAGAACGGGAAACAGGATTCCAACAGCAGTTGTGCCACTGCCAAAAACAGAGATCAAATAACCTCTCTGCTCCTGTTCAGGATTCCCCTCGTTATATATCCCAGGTTCAGATTAGCTCTTTTGGCCACAGCATTGCCCTGGAAGTTCATATTCAGCTGCTTATGCCCCATGATCCCCAGAGTCTCTGCTTCCCAGAATAGAGCCCCTAAGTTGGCCCACATTTTCCCATCCCTGTGCATATTATGCTGTTTTGTGAAACAGAAATGAGGCAGCATTATCCCAGGAGGGTTCCCTCTCTGAATGCCAGAGTCTCCATATTCTTGTCTCACTCTGCCAGGGACATCCTCATGCATGTCACTGAATGTGGTGCATGAATGTGTGGATTCATTACAGCCAAGGAATTTCCTCTGCAAATGGTGCACTTGCAAATTACCCACATGTTGAAAGGCACTTATGCAAATCCAGGCTGGAGACCCGATCCTGCAGCCCACAATGCAAATTTGAACAGGTAATAATCGGATCTCCAGTCTGGATTTGCATGGTGTTGTCCAGGGAGGGGGTAATATGCAAGCACACCACTTGCAGGGTGGTAGGGGACGAGGAGACACATATACACACAAATCATAGTGATTACACAGTTACACACACTGTGGGCTCTGCAGTATAAAGCTTAAATAAGGTTTATATTGCAGAGCATGCAGTGAAACTTCTCTGGAAGTCAGTATGGCAAGGGCTGCCAGCCCTAGTCCCAAGTAGGCTTTGCTGCAGGATCTGTAGCCAGCTCCCCCGGAGCCCTGCCACCCGTACTCCTGGGAAGCCAGAGTGTTACCTGCAAGGAGGGAGGGATGGAGCAAAAAGGAAGGAGGGGGGAAGGAGGTGACCAGGTCTGCCATGGATACGGGCTGCTCGCAGGAGTGGCCTGAGATGGGCTGCAGCAGCTGGCACCCCAGGAGGAACGCGCAATCGGCGCCCTCGCCTGCAGGGACGTCAATGGACTGACATCATCGTCAGGTGCCCTGTGACATCATCATCAGGCTCCCCAGGCGCCCTGTGACGGCACCCCGTTGAAGGCGGCACTCTAGGCAGCATCCAAGTCCGCTTATAGTCATGGGCTGCCCCTGGCTGCTCGGGAGAGAGGGGAGGTGTTTACAGAAACTGGTAAGCCTCATTCGTTAAGGACAAGGTTAACTACTTAACTGGTTAACTTTTTACATCCCTAACTTCATCTGGGGTAAGGAATGCAGGAAAGGCCTGATAGCTCCTGATTTAGCCGTGGCTTTATCTTGTAAGCAAAGAATGATTTCTAGTGAACCAATGAACCCAAAACTTGCTGACAGAGCCATCCTGTCCATAGGATGGTTTGGGGCAGTTGCCCCAAACTGCACACTTGTGGGGGTCCCTGCTAAAGGAATCATCGATGGAAGGGATCAGGGAAATTATGTGGGCCAGGCACAGTGGCAGTAGGGGTTCATTGCTGCCCCCCACTCATTCTGGCAGTGGAGAAAGGGGGTGAAATTTAATAAGGACAAATGCAAAATACTCCGCTTAGGAAGGAACAATCAAGTTTCACACATGCAGAATGGGAAGCGTCTGTCTAGGAAGGAGAATTGCAGAAAGGGATCTAGTAGACCATAAGCTAAATATGAGTCAAAAGTGTGACACTGTTGCAAAAAAAGCAAATACAATTGTAGAATGTATTAACAGGAGTGTTGTGAAAAGGACACGAAAAGTCATTTTTCCACTCTACTCTGTGCTGATTAGGCCTCATTTGGAGTATTGTGTCCCGTTCTGGGCACCACATTTCAGGAAAGATGTGGAGAAATTGGAGAAGGTCCAGAGAAGAGCAACACAAATTATTAAAGGTCTAGAACAGTGTTTCTCAACCAGTGGTACGAGCAGCCTTAGGGGTACTCGGGAGGCATCTGGGGGGTAATGTCAACACAACTGAAATTTGGAGAAAACAGAATTTCTTTTAAGTTTTCCATCCCGCCCCAGCGCCCTGACCCCGCCCACCTCCTCTCTACTGAATAGTTGCATATTGCCTGGTTGGTAGACACGCTCACGCAGTGTGAACGTGTCTGCCAGCTAGGCAGTACGCAGCTACGTACTGATACTCATAATAATAAAACTTACTTAATTAGAAAATACCAGACATTTATATATACGGTATTTTCTCAATTTATTTCCCAGACAGAAACCTCAAATATCAGACTGTCCAGTTCAAAACCGGACACCTGGCAACTCTAATCTAAAGCAAGGCCCTGTATATACTTTTTCTCCTAGGCAGGGTAGCTGGCAGGGGCTGTGCTTCCATGTTCCTGGTAGGGACGGGGCCTCAGGCAGAAGGGGTGGGACCAGGGAAGCCAGCCCTCTGCACCACACACTCTCCCCTCAGAGCAGCCCTCCAGCAGCAATTTAAAGGATCTGGGGCTCACCTTCTGCCTGCTCCTAGGAGCCCAGGCCTCTGGAGGATTGTCTGTCATGATTTCAGGAATCCTGTGTAGTGCCATCTAGCTGCTGAAAGCTGCATAACACCTCACCAGACCTGGCCTCTTCAGAACAAGGAAACTGTGTCACCAGGATGAGGCCCTGTAGTGAAGAGAACCCAAATGACATCAGTGGGTCAAATTGTACACACCTCACTCCATTTTCATTCACTCCTCCCTTCTTGGAAGCAATGGGTGCTTTGTCCTGGCGAGGAGTGAATGAGCATGCCTGTGCCAACTCACTGATTCCTGCTGCTATGAAGAGCCAGACCACTGCTTTAAAAAAAGAAAGTGGCCCTGCTAAACCCTCAGGGCATGTCTAGACTTGCTTTCACTTTTGAAAGAAGATATGGAAATTCGGCACAAATTTGCATATCTTCTTCCAATCACTTTTTTGAAAGAGGTTCTTTCGAAAAAAATAGTAGTCTAGACGTGGTTCTTTCGAGAAAAAAACCCTTTTTTGAAAGAACTGTTCTTCCTAAAAAAAATGAGGTTTACACAATTCTTTTGAAAAAGGGTTTTTTTCTTGAAAGAACTGTGTCTAGACTACTTTCTTTTTCAAAAGAACTTTTCAAAAAAATGATCGGAAGAAGATATGCAAATTCGCCCCAAATTTGCATATCTTTCAAAAGTGAAAGCAAGTGTAGATGTGCCCTCAGAGTGTATCTAGAGATTTATCAAAGCAATGGGCATGGGGCATCATATGTAAAGGTCTTCTCATAAAAAACACATAAGTGTTGCTGTGTTAGGCAGCCTGCCTTGAACATGAGTGCACATTGTTTTTATGGGGTGGATCATAGCACCAGTATTTCTTGGTACTGTTTGCATTTGGGGTCAGGAGTGTTCTGTCCTCACAAATGCTTTGAAGATTAATAAATGCTCCATCCTTATTCAGGAACACCCAAAGGCACATGACTAATCTGAAGCATGATGTCAGAGGCACCTGCTTACTTGCTTCCCTGGCTCTGGAGCCTGAGTTTACACTTACCCTGCTATGGCATCTGCACAGGTAACCAGGGAAGAAAAGGATGCAACAAGACTGTTTACCGTTGCCTTCAAGCTGGGAGTGGACAGAGGAGATAAGTGCATTATGGGACACTGATGACATACACCCAGAACCACCCGCTGCACTTTTGGTGTCAGTGTGCACTGGAAGAATAACCCAGAATGGAAAGGGGTGGCAGAAAATGTAGGATACTCAAAGTCAGTGGTAGGCGTGCTACTTCTGACTATGTTGAATTCTTGTACACTGTGGAGACATGCTCCTTTGACTTTATAAAATTGGGTGCTAAAAAAAAAATCAACCTTAATAAGTTTGACCTCGTCTCGTAGTGCACACAAGCCCTAAGAGAGACATTAAATACTCACTTGCTCTTTGGAACAGGGACTCTTTCTATCTCATTGATCGCTGTGGCCCTTGTTTGCTCTAGATGACACCTGCAAAATAATCATACACACATGGGTGAAGGGTAATGTAGGCAAGGGAAGGCATTGCCTTCCCAAAACTGCCTATGCTTCCCAGCTGCCCAGAAGGGCTGTGGCCGTGACTGGGAAGCCTGGTTCCCTGGCCACTCAGGAGGGCTGTGGCATGGCAGCTTGGCTCCCTGGCCACCCACGAGGATTGGGGCCACCGGCACCCTGGCCACAAGAGAGATTTCTGAAAGGATAGGATCTCGGATAGGAGGGGTAGGGCTAGGGCCTGTCTTCCCCAGCTAAGCCTTCACCAGCCACCCATGTATGTACAAGTCTCATTTCATTGTCCAAAATGGAGTCAAGTTCAAAAACCAAACAAACAACAACAAAGGTGAAAAACGAATGAAGCCTGGGTCCTAACAGTGTAATCCATCAGAAGGGTATCACGGACCCCTCTTTTGGCCCAATCCACAAAGGGTGAGAGTCCAGTATTGCTCTCAGCTGGAGACAATATTCTGTTAGCTCAAGATTTTTCAACAGACAGTTTAACAGGCAAAAACTTGAAATGTGTCTGAATTTTCCAGTCACTAATCAGAGCTGGCTAAAAAAATTTTTTTAAGATGCTGTCAAATTAGAAAGGTCATTCAAAGGTCTTGTGCAATTTTATATGCATTTTTCAATGGCTGCAGGTTTTTTTAACTACCATTCTTTATTAGTGTATTTTAGTTTTCTTACTTCTTGTTAGCCCAAATAATTCTCATTCTTCACAGGCCAGTCAGCAGGTGTATGCATTATTTTATGTCAATGTCAGAATTCTACTTACTGCCCTTTTAGCTCTTAGCTAAAAATGTTGGGCTGCATCTCAAGAAAAATAAATAAAGCAATCAGAATGTTGAGGAGGCAAAGGTAAAATATTTTTTATAAAAAAGAGAGGCGGTTTCTATAGTTTTTTTTGAGAACTGTTGTTCTAGGTGTTTCCTGAGGAAGTGGCTTATTTTCCCCCTCTTCTCCCCATGACTCTTAGCCTCTGAGTTTTTTTCATTACAGAGATGCTGTATGGTACAAACAGCCCAGCTTACTAGAGAATAATTTAATTCTGCTGTTGCATTTAAACTGATGGATGATGGTCTGAGGTAACCAGGATGAAGTTTAATAAAGATAAATGCAAAGTGCTCCACTTAGGAAGGAACAATCAGTTTCATACATACAGAATGGGAAGCGACTGTTTAGGAAAGTGTACGGCACAAAGGAATCTAGGGGTTATAGTGGACCATAAGCTAAATATGAATTAACAGTATGATGCTGTTGCAAAAAAAGCAAACATGATTCTGGGATGCATTAACAGATGTGTTGTGAGCAAGACACGAGAAGTCATTCTTCCGCCCTACTCTGCGCTGGTTAGGCCTCAGTTGGAGTATTGTGTCCAGTTCTGGGCACCGCATTTCAAGAAAGATGTGGAGAAATTGGAGAGGGTCCAGAGAAGAGCAACAAGAATGATTAAAGGTCTAGAGAACATGACCTATGAGAGAAGGCTGAAAGAACTGGGTTTGTTTAGTTTAGAAAAGAGAAGATTGAGGGGGGACATGGTAGCAGTTTTCAGGTATTTAAAAGGGTGTCATAAAGAAGAGGGAGAAAACTTGTTCATCTTGACCTCTGAGGATAGAAGAAGCAGCAATGGGCTTAAACTATAGTAAGGGAGGTTTAGGTTGGACATTAGGAAGAAGTTCCTAACTGTCAGGGTGGTTAAACACTGGAATAAATTGCCTAGGGAGGTTGTGGAATCTCCATCTGTGGAGATACTGAAGAGTAGGTTAGATAAATGTCTATCAGGGATGGTCTAGACAGTATTTGGTCCTGCCATGAGGGCAGGGGACTGGACTCGATGACCTCTGAAGCTCCCTTCCAGTCCTAATAGTCTATGATTCTATGATGAAGGAGCTGGACATTTTGATTCAGATTCAGCAAAGCACTTAAGTGAGTAAAGAATGGTAGTAAATGACTGCTTAAAATTAAGAATGTGCTTAAGTGCTTTGTTGGCTCAAGGTTTTTGCAAATAATTGATCTAGCTACAGAAGCACTCCTAGGAAGACAGGGCTGAATTGACTTGTAACAAAGAAGGCTTCAGAGCAATTAGCTGTTGATTTGTTGCATTTAAGCTGCTTTAATACAGTTGTAGGCAGAATGCAGCATTTATGTGATCTTACAATCCAGCTTCTGGAGCAGCTCCTGTAAGTCAGACCATGCTGCCATGCTTAGATTTGGAGCTGAGGGCCTATTGCCATGCAACCATTGTTGAGGCACTCTGTGAGCAGACTCCAGAATCTGCATGGTAAGCTACTGAAGTCATGGGGGCTGTGGGCTCTCCCTGCACAGAGGTCATAGCAGGCTGGTGACTTGGTTACTCTTCCCCCAACCTCACACTGATGCTGCAATCTGGAGGTGAAGGTCCTGTTTTTCATTACTAGATGACAGCATGGGCCTGCTTCTTAGTTACACCATACCTGCCCCCGGGGCAGTGATGGGCTGAGTTAAAGTGACTTTAAGCCACCACTGCACTCTCTCTATCCTGGGGTCATGCAGGGCTTGCTTTGCCCCCAGGATGAGTTAAGGGTGCTCTGATTTATGCCCTGTTTGACTGCTGGGAAGCAGAGACTAGTCAGAGTCCAGGTTATGGTGGCTGCACTACTAGCAGATCACTGTGCTGGCAACTGGAAGCCAGGACAGAGCCTTTACAGCAGGAACAGACAACCAGAAATGGTGGCTAAGCCATGCAAGTGACCCTCTTTCTCCTCAGTGGGCCACAGGAGCCTGCAGCACACTGGGGTTCCCTGTCTATCCTGTCCCCATCTATCTCCCTTGCCCCCACATATCTCTTGCACACCAGGACACCGGAACCCCACACTTACCTCCTCCTTCCTCCTAGTCTTTTGAAGCCCACAAATCACCAGATTTGTGCTCTGTTCCCACTCCTTTCTCTCTCCCCCAGAGCTGGAACACTGTGAATCAGCTGTTTGTGGCATTCCAGCTCTGGGACGGAAGAGGGGGAGCAAAAACAGAGCAGCTCTTCCAAAAGTGCTGGGAGGGTAGGGTTGCCAGATGGTTTAACCAAAAATACCAAATGCCCCCCCCCCCCCCAAAAAAAAAAAAAAACCACCAGGGAAAAAAATCAGTTGAGAAAAAAAAAAAAATAACCCAGGGAGACCAAAGCTGTTGATCATAAAAAAAGAAAAGAAAGAAAGAAAAAAAGGACTGCGAGAGTTATTAAGCAATAAATAAATAAATACATAAAATAAAAAAAATTAAAAACCCAGCATGGACCCTTTAAGAGGCTTTTTGGACCTTAAAGGCTGCCATCTTGTCTCCCTGCTCTGGATCAGACAGCTCCCCTGCAGAACCAGATAAGTGCAGGGGAGGAGTCTGGGCCTGGTTGCTGAGTGTGTCGTAGGGTTACCAGGTGTCCGGTATTGACCTGAAAAGTCCGATATTTTCACCTCCTGGCAGGAAAAAAAAATCAGAAAATACCGACATTTTAGGTGTCTGGTATTTTCAGAATTTTTTTACCAGACAGAAGGCAAAAAAAATGGACTGTCTGGGCCAGTACTGGACACCAGGCAATCCTATGGGAAGGAGAGGAGAAGCAGGAAGTGCAGGGCTCCAGTGTCCCAGTATGTAAGAGGCACATAGTGGGGAGGAGCCAGGGGGCCTGTGATACACAGGTAGAGCCCTAGCAGGCTGCAGGTGCCCACCACCACTTTAAGGCCTCGTTACACCAGTCCAGGAGGTCCCCTATCCTGAGGATGTCCACGATAGCAACCTGCCTGTAACTGGGAAGGGGAAGCACAGGTGCTGGAGGGAAGAGTTTAGAAGGGGCACTACCCACTTTAAAGCCCCTTTGCATTGTCAGACCAGCACACAAGTGCCTTGACCTAACTGAGGGACTATCCTGATTGTAGAAAAGAGTGCTGTCTACTAACATCAGCTCCGTACTCACTGATTATAGGTCAACAACCTTCATTTGCTTCTCCTTCTCCCAGGTGGCTCAAGGCATGAAAACCAGATTGGGCTGCAGATTCTGAACTGGATTCAAATGACCAAACTACAAGGATAGTTCCAAGATGGTGAAAGCGCCTGGAGGAGGATGTGCTTAAATATAAGTCTTGTTTCAGGCTCACCTCAGTGTTGAGTGTATATTATCCAAAAACAGTTATGGAAGAGTGGGAAATAAATATATTTAAAAAACCCTCCAGAATCAAATGAACTGCGTAGCTTTGCTATAGGTTAGCTATTGAGATTTGATTATTAAAATAATACAAGAATTTGACCTCTACTTGAACTGAGGGGTTTAGCTCCACTGTACAGCTATTTTTGAGGCACTCTGGGAGCAGACTCCAGAATCTTTCTCACGGTAGTATATCAGGGTGGAGAATACATCACATAGCCTTTGTCAACTATTGCTACCTGGGAGCTCAGAACTATCAAAGGCACAAGGAAAAAACAATTTATTGGGGCTTCGTTACCATTATGCTCCAAGCCATCCACTAGAAATCTGCACAGTCCTTCCTCTCTCTTTGCAAATGGTTGTGGTTAGTTATTTCTTCACCTTCTTATTACTTCTTGAGTTGCTGGCACCAGCTTGACAGAGCCTCAGGTTATCAGCACTGAATCAATTCTTATGCTGGCAAGTTTCCATACAATTAATTTATCTTTATAAATTGATTCTTTTCCCATGATTAATACCTGGATCCTGCATCCAATAGTGCATCAACTTTCTTAGCCTGAACATGGTCCCACTGACTTCTACGTGGCACGTGGTCAAGGGGTCCATTCACACTGATGTTGTTGCAGGATTGGGCCTATGAACCAGACTCATATTCTTCATTCCTGTGAAAATCACCAGGAGATTTGGCCAAATGTGTTACCACATGCTTGAGCCCTTATTTTATGGGCTGTTGAAAAGCAGCTGCCTCTCGTGTAGAACAAGCCAGTGGTTAAAGGTGCACAGCAACCTGGAGAGGCCATTTAAGGCATCTTCTTGTTTTAAGCAGCCCATCTAGTTAGACTTCAGTGGAATTACTCCAGATTTACAGAGCAAATGCCAAGATCATAATGACAACAATCTTTGTCTTGCCAGTATCCCTTTACTCAGCCTTTGGGGCAGCATATTACTGCACACTAGCCTGCCACAGGTTTTTGTCATTGTTGCTTTGCCCTAGTGGCCTGGAGCACTAAACCTAGTTCTGCCAAATCCTCATGTGATTTTTTTAGTGTTGGAGATGCAGGCCACATGTGCTAAATGGTAAACAGCTCTGGAGGAGCAGCATGAAAAGGGCTTTATAGTTAGAGCAAACAAATGTAAATGCCAGAATATAAATGAAATGGAGCTTTCCCAAAGCCTGAGGCAACTAAGATTTCAGAGCTGAAAGTGCAGACTTGTTTGTTTCTGAGAAGGTTCTAAATAGCAAAGTGTTCCAGAGCGATTCCATCCCGTCCTGTTCCCAGCAAAGTAGCAGGCACTCTTGAGTGGCCACTAAAGCACTAACTGACAAAAATCACTCACCATCTCACTATTTGAATGGCATTTTGAAGCTAGATTGTTTTGTGAGTGGGGAGCCAGCTAAGAGAGGAATAATGCCAATAAAGCAATCATTTATTACTGAACAGAGTAATGTGGAATACAGACACAGCATTAGCCACTGAGCAAATATAGGCATTAATGCACAAGAAACTTAGGGTCTGGTTTATACCATCTAGTAGAGCTGGAAGGGACCCTGAGAGGTCATACCAGTCCCCTGCCCTCACAGCAGGAACAAGTACCATCCCTGATAGATTTGCCCCAGATCCTTAAATGGCCCCCTCAAGGGCTGAACTCACAATCCTGGGTTTAGCAGACCAATGCCCAAACAACTGAGCTCTCCCTCCCCCTTTGTTTAGGCCCATGCCCCAAAAAGGCAAGCTGGCAAACAGACACAAAGAAAAGACAAGTATGTTACATTTTGGAACTAAGTTTCAAGATTATTCAAACCATTTGGACTAGAAAGGACCCCAGTTTGGTCGCCATGCAGGATGGGTGCCATTATGCCTTAACAATCCCTAACAGAAGTCAGTCTCGAATATCACCAGCCCAACTCATTTCCCAGTAGCTCATGGTAGCTTATGCCATTGTGTAAATGCCTCCATCCTGCAAGGTAAAACCCCACAGAGAGACATTCATATAGTGCAGGAGTTACTTGCCTGGAACCCTTTGCAGGTCAAGGCCTAATTGTTCCTACAGGGATAAAACCTCAGTTTTTAGTGAGGGATAAAACTCAGTCAATATTCCCAGTTGCCTTGACTGAGAGCTGTGCTGGGTAAGGACTGATGAATGCCTGCAGCAATTAGTTCAGACAGCTTTTCATTTGTTTAAACAAATGTTTTGGCCACTGCAGCATGAGCCATTACTGTTTGTGCTGTCCTCTTTGACTGTGCAAAATAATTAGTGCCTGGCCTCTTTGTGACACCCATCACAACAGCTGCAGCCAATTACCAGGCCTGATCCTCCAACTTTGCACCAGTGCTGCTCTACTGATGTCAGGGGAGCTCCTTCAGTACTAAACTGGCTTGAGGCAGCAGCACAGAATCAGACCCGTTGTGCCTCCACTTAGCCATCGGTCACCTCCAAACTGAGCATGACCCAGGTCTCAAACTTTTCCTCAGTGGCCTAAGGGTCCATAGTGTGCTCATCTCTTTTGCTCTCCCCTGAATGCTTGTCTAGTTTTTCTGGCTCTGTTTTGACAGTGAGGGGCCTGATTCCCCTGTTGGTCCTATCCACCTTACACCTGGGCATCCCCACTGACTTCAGTGATGCTGCTCCTGATTTACACCAGTTTAAGAGGACTGTCAGGCTCACTTTGTCAGAATCCTGACCGTATCACTTTGATGTGCTATACCGCTATTACATTTAGTGCACTTTCTTGGGAACCCTCTTGGTTTCTGCATTACAGTGTGTGGAAGCGGGAACTGGGTAGGTGCCAATAGCTTATATGGGCCGTAGCACAGATTGGCCCCAGGCCTTCACTGATGCCTCCCTCTCCTCTTACTTACCCTTCTATGAAGCAAAGTCTCCACTTACTGGAGAAGCAATGTTCTGATGATTGATCTTCCAGGGTTCAGTTTAGAGAGTCTAGCAAAGTTCTGTTAAATTGAATGCTGAGGACACCCCCAGCAACAGCACTGTGGCAAGGAGTAAGGAAAGTTGATGGGAGAGTTTCTCCCATTCACTTCCTACTGTGGAGAGGGCACCAAGCTCACTTTAAGGTACATCAACACCAGTTATGTTATTTACGTAGGTAAAGTTGCATACCCTAAACCAACCTTCCTCTGTAGTAGCAGACCTGGCCTTAATCAGGAGTAACGCCAGTAAAATGAATGGGGTTAGACCCAGGCGCACACAGCATGCAAATTTATACTTAGTAATTACTCAGGTGAAATAGGAAAGATGGTCTAGGGCAGGAGTTCTCAAAACTAGAGAGTTGGAAGCCCTAACAGTAACAGGAGGCTATTACATGGGAAGTAGTGAGCTATCAGCCTCCACCCAATTCTTGCTTTGCCTCCAGAATTCTTAATGGAGTTAAATATATTAAAACATGTTTTTAATGTATAAGGGGGAGTCCTGCTCAGAGGCTTGCTATGTGAAAAGGGTTACTAGTACAAGAGTTTGAGAACCATTGGATTAGTGGACAAGACATGTGAATTCAGTTCTTGACCCAATCAAAGACAGCCTGTGTGACTTTGGGAAAGTTGCTTAATCTCTCTGTGCTTAGATCTCCTTCTGTAAAATGGAGATAGTGCTACTTCCTTACCTCACAGGACTTTTGTGAGGAGGAGATATATTAGTATTTGCAAGATACTTAGCTACTATGGTAACAAGGACCAGATAAGTACCTAGCCTGGTCTCAATTCTCCATTACCTTGTGTCAGCCAAAGCTTGGGAGAAAATTTTCTGACTGAACATTTTTCCATTTTAAAATGCCATTTGGTAAAATCAGAGCTTTCTGCAGGAACATGTTATTTTAGATTCAATTTCATTTTAAAAAAAGAGTTGAAATGAAGCACTTGGCTAAGAGGGAAACCTTTGCCCTAACTGAACATTTTGATTTGTTGTTTCAAACTGACGTGGCCTTTCAAAATGTATTTTATGCTCTGTCTTAAAAAGTCAAAATTGGAATGAAACATTTTGACTTGATCAGAACAGAACATTGCAGTTGATGGGAAACAAAGTGTGTGGTAAATGTTGCTTTTCAGGACATTATGAAATAGAATGGGAATTCTGCATTGCAACCAGCTTCGGTGTCAGCATTTGCCTCACTATGGCACACTACCAAATCACAGACTTCGTACTAGGGATGTAATAGTATAGTCAATTAACTGATAAGCAAAAGCTTATCGGTTAATGCCATAGACTACATGCATTCCCCCCCCGGCTAGTAGATTTTTTAGCAGGCTGGCCAGCAGCCCAGCTCAGTCCTGGCTTACGCTGGGTCTGGGACCTACCCCTGCTGTAACTCTGCATTTAAAGTGTATTAGGAGCCGGGTGGGCAGGCAGCCCAGCTCCGTTCCAGCTCCCGCCTGGCACTTTTGATACCTCTGGGGACAGAATAGTCAATTAACTAATAAGAATTCATGAAGTTAATCAACTATTCAATTAAGCAATATTTAACATCACTACTTTATACAGGCGGAGGTGATGATCCAACATCCTTGAAGCCACCCTAGCTCCCACATTTTAGGATTATCCCAAGACACAATACTTTTGGCTGAAAATAGGTTAGAGGATTAATAGGATAATAAATATTCCCTTAAAAATTACTCCCCAGCTGTGTGTTTTGAGAAATAATCCATTCATATTAGAAATACTCCAACAGTCAGGGCCCATAACAGCATAGTCTGACCTAGCGGTCACAGCCAAGAGCAGAATCACAGGTATGGACAAAAGTCAAAGCTAAAGCCTTGCCAAGGCTCAAAGCCAGGGGCTGCACAAGGACTAAGCCAGAGCTGGAGTCAGAAGTCTCACGTCAAACTGGAGTCAGAAACTGATGGCAGAGTGAGGAAGCAGGAGCAAGGACCAAGAACCAGGTGAGGAAGCAGAAGCTTGGTCTCATGGGTTAGGTCAGTGGCCAACTCAGCAATTAGTTGCCCAAAAGATGGGCCAGGAGCAGGATGATTTAGATCTGATGGTGCCAATCAGCAGTCTGCTGCTAGTCACCTGAACTTAGTGAGTCAGCAGGTGTGGCCTTTGATGGCAGGGCATTAGCTTATTCCTCATCTAACCTCCTAGAGGGGCAGGCTCTGACTCTGGGTCCACACAGCCGTGGGTTTGACACCCATGGGGCCTAACCCCAACTCACAGAGGTGGTAATTAAAAAACAGATTCATTCCTAGCAGATCGAAAGCAAAATACCTTTTTCTTTTCCCTCCTTATCTTGGTTTTTTACAGTTTTTTTATTCTTTCTCTTATTATTTTTGGTAGGTGAGTGGAAATCAAGATGAAAAACTGTCATGAGTACTACGGCTTTCTTTAGTGCAGTATTTTGCCACACACAGTATCTTATGGGATGTCAAGGGAGCTTGAAATAAAATATTTAAAAAAACCACAGGCCCTATGTTTTGTCACTTCTATTGTACCCTGACCTAGGGTAAATAGTCCAGTTTGGATACTTTGGGATGGCTCCAGTGCTCTTCAGTCAATAATTTACCAAAAAAGTTTGTTGCTGGCCTGGAGCTAATGTGGTTTTATTGGCCAGAGGAATCAGGTGAGTCCCAGCCCTGGGTGGGGAGTCATGAGCTAATGGTGTGAGAAGGAACAGAAAAATGCTGGTCCTCCTGTTAAGGGGAGGGAGCAAAACCAGTCCCACATGCTCATCCTCTATGTCCATTTGGGAGTGGGCACATGAAATGGGAGGAGATAGAAGCAAAAAGCAGGCCATCTATGCGAGACACTGGACATTCACTACTGAACCTCACAGCATCACCAGGTGCTCTGTTCCCACACTTCCTGCAGAGAGAGGGTCAAGTTGCACATAGGCAGAGGGTTAAGACAAAGATAGCATGGCTCCCGGCAGGGGAGACAGGTTGCGGCTTGCTGCAAAGGCAGAGGACAGCAGCACCTCAGAGAGCAGCTCAGTTATCATGCAAAGACCCTGCAAGACATCTCTCCTCCACAGGGCTTCTAGTCACTTTCCCTTCTAGAGAGAATCAGCCTAGAACTCCACTAGGTGTCTGCACCAGAAATAGTCATATAGACAGCAACCACTCAGTGTATCATGCTGAGCTGGTGTCAGCTCTTTTGGGGTGCATTCATTTCTGGGTGGATTTATAGGTAATATACACGTGCACTAGGTCAGAGTCCCTCACTAAGAAAAGCTTGTTAAGCAACTTGAACTCATTCGTTCTTTTATATCTTTTATGACCCAATGGGTGAACAGGAAAAAAAATAGCAGTTTACTACGGGCCTCATTTTTTTCCAACAAATTCTTTCCAGTCCTTTTTTTTTTTTTTTACAGGTTTGCACAGTACAGTAACTTATAGAGACCCCGTAGCAAAGCAGCCATTTAAGAAACACGCTAGGCTACTGTGAAATAAATTACTGACTTAACAGCCAGGCACCTAAAGATGTAATTGGGCCTCATTTGAGAGCAAATTAAAGCAACGTGCATAGCAGTCCCTGAGTCTGCAAGGGGTAGAGCTAAAATGAGGCTTGGAATGCTTCCAAAGTGCACAAGGTTAGGCGAACCCCAGCCTGCTGATCAGCCCAAAGCAGGAGAGAGCCAAACCTGAAGATGGATCAGCGAGGAGAGCTCCTGACCAGAGCTACCCAAGTAATTCTGAGCCAAAAGTTCTCCACGGGGCACATGAGGGTTGGCATTCAGGGTTCTGCTTTGGGCATGTAACAGGGTGGAGCCCAGGAAGGCAAGGGGAAAATCTGGACTGGGAAGCTCTGAGGTGAATGTCAGCAGGACATTCGCATAAGAGCTGAAGAAAGTAGGAAAGAAACACCATTTGTAGTTAACACTAAAATAAATAGAAAGAATAAAAGATAATTGTCTATTCACTAACATTCCATATTTATGTTTAACAGGGTTTACTTCAAAAGTTGGGAGTTTCATTTTTTGGTGTGTATTTTTTATTTAATTTTCCTGAAAATTATTTTTCAACAAAAGAAAGGGGAGGGATAGCTCAGTGGTTTGAGCATTGGCTTGCTAAACCCAGGATTGTGAGTTCAATCCTTGAGGAGGCCATTTAGGGATTTGGGGCAAAAAATTGTCAGGTATGGTACTTGGTCCTGCTGTGAAGGCAGGGGACTGGACTCAATGACCTTTCAAGGTCCCTTCCAGTTGTAGGAGATAGGCAATCTCCATTAATTTATATTTAATGTATAATTTAAAGAAAGATGAACAAGGAAGCCTCAAATAGCTGACCAGTTGTCCTCTGATTGATTCTTACTTTCCATTTCTGAGTGAGGCAATCCCTGAGGAGTGGCAAACATTGCCTTTTATAACAGAACCAAATCCCAGGAAGTGAATCTGTCCTGTGCTAGCAATAAGAACATAAGACTGGTCCTACTATGGGCGGTCAGTAATATAGGCAAGGGAAGGCATAGCCTTTCTAAAACTGCCTACATGACTGACCGCCTAAGGCTGGGGCTGCCGGGGAAGGTAGTCTAGTTCTCCCTGGCCACCAGGGAAGGCTGGAACTATGGTGCGGTAGCCCAGTTCCCCCCAGCTCTCAGGGAAGGCAGCTCAGCTCATCAGGGGCAGGGATGGGGCCACAGTAGGGCAGCTTGGCTTTCCCCTGCTGCATCACGATAGCACCAGCTCTCCATGTGGTCAGGCAGGATCAGGCTGAGGGTGGGAGGGGACTTGGATCCTGAGGCAGAAGGGGCAGGGTTGGGTCTTACCTTCTCCAGCTCGGCTTTCACCCAATGCTCATGGGCCCTATGGGTTAGACCAGTGATCCATCTATCCCAGTATGTTGTCTTCTGACAATGGGCAGAACTAGGAATGTTAAATATCGGTTAATTTAATAGTCATTAATTTCATGAATTCTTATAATTAATTTCATGAATTCTTATTGGTTAGTCGACTATTCTATAGTCCCCGGGGGCAGGGCCAGCAGCCAGAGTGCTTCAGCCCCACTCCTGAGGAGCCCCCTGCCACTCTGCGCTGCTGTCTCTGTTACAGAGGCAGCAGCGTGGGGTGCCAGGTGAGAGCTGGTCTGCAAGAGGAGACAGTTTAAAAACCAGCTCCCCTTGGCTGTCGTCCTACTCGGCTGCCTCTGATACAGAGGCAGCAGCATGGGGTGGCAGCAGCCCCTGTCTGTTGGGGAGCTGAGTTCCTGGACCCAGCACGAGCAGGAACTGCGTTATGCTGCCTTCCCACCTGGCTTCAAATACACTTTAAATGCAGAGCCACAGAGGGAGTAGGCCCCAGACCTATTGTGAGCCAGGACTGAGATAGGCTGCTGGCCAGCCCACTTAAAAATTAATTGGCGGGGGGAGGAAGAATTCATATAGTCTATAGCATTAACCTATAAGCCTTTGCTTATCAGTTAATCGGTTAAACGACTACACTCTTACATCCCTAGTCAGAACCACATCTTTGGGAATTATATGAATTTGAACTTTGTGGTTGTAATAAATCAATATTTCTGCATCTTCATACTCCAAATTTTGATTCTAGTTATGAATTCTGCAGCTTAGCCCCAACTGCAGCTAATAGGCAGAGAAGCAAAAGTAGAACTGTGTGTCCAGTTCAGTCCTCAGTTATTCCCACTGCAGTTAATGGGCTTGCATGGGTGTGACTGAGATCAGAATAACCTTTTTAGATAATGGAGCAATTGGAATCAGAGCTGCTATGAGGGTGGGGCAAAGGGTTAGATTTGGCTGGTGTAAATACAGAATCTGATACCATAATAATATTTGCCATTATTTGGACTTCACATCATCAGCACAAAGAACTCTGTTTAAATAAGGGAATGGTTAGGATGACATGAACTGAAAAGAGCCAAGAAATTCAAAGCAAAGGCCTGGCTCTCTGTCCGGAAATATCACTGTTTTGGAAAGAAACAAAAATATATTAACACAGGGTAAGGAAAAAGCAGGACAGGTTTCTTGCTAAACTTCCTTGAATTTTCCTTAACATTATCCAAGGGGGGGGGGAGGGAGAGAGAGAGAGATTGTGTGTGTGTGTGTGTGTGTGTGTGTGTGTGTGTGTGTGTGTGTTCGTTCCATTAAAAGGCTTCAAGTTCAAGGGACCAAATAAGCTGCTTTGAACCAGTCCTGGTTTCTTGGTTAAAGGAGATTCATATTAGCACATGCCAGAGTGTTCTTTATAGCATCGAAGGGTAGCATCTTGGGAGGATCTAAAGTTTGTGACTAAAAGTCAGGACTAGGGGTCATAAGATCCAGGGTTACAAGCCAACCCTGCTTCAGTTTTGCTTCAAGATTTTCAAGAGACTAGTGCATTGGGGCACCTCCATGTTGACTGCAAAACTGGAATGCCATAAAGAGACCCAATTTTTAGAAGGGGCAAGTGCTTTGCATTTTGGTGAAAATCAGCCCCCTTATGGTGTCTCAGGAGGTGGCCTCAAGAATGGGGATGCCCAAAGTCAGTTACTTTTGAAAATTTAAATAATCCCCGCTTCATTAAAATAAAAATGGCCACCGCACTGTGCCGACGATCAGCTGATCCAGCACAGCATGGTAGTCTAGACACGGCGCGGTCAACAAAGGAAGCCTTTGTCGACCGCTCCGGTAAACCTCATTTCACAAGGCTTCCTTTGTCGACCACGCCGCGTCTAGACTGCCGCGCTGTGCTGGATCGGCTGATTGTCGGCACAGCGCAGCGGCCATTTTTATTTTAATGAAGCGGGGATTATTTAAATTCTTGCTTCTTTGACTATGCCGAATAAACTATTTTACATGGCTCCGTCGATGGAGCCATGTAGTCAAACGTAGCCTTAGAGACTAACAAAAATATATATAAGTATCAAGAGCTTTCGTGGACAAATCTCACCTCATCAGATGGTTTCAGAAAGAGCCACAAGAATGATTAAAGGATCAGAAAAGAAGCTTTCTAGTGATGGACTCAGGGAGCTCAATCTATTTAGCTTAAACAAGAAAAAATTAAGGGGGTGACTTGATTACAGTCTGTAAGTGCCTAGAAGGAGAACAAATATTTAATAGTAGGCTTTTCAGTCTATCAGGGAAAAGTTTAACATAGTGGTTGACAATCTGTGGCTCAAGGGCCATATACAGGGTTCTGCATCTGCCTGTGAGACATTTTGTTTGGGTTGCCAGATTCTCCTGGTTTCCATCCACATATGTTTTTTCCTGCCAGCATTACTAAAGAGACACAAACGTAGAGCAAGGGCATGTGAAGTGAAGTGTGTGCTGATTGTACACAACATGGACAACATTCAATCATTCAATCAAAGTGCTGCTGCAGTTCTATCAACACACCCTGCAAATTCTAGGTATTCAAGCACCGTTAGCATAACTACCCTGTCCAGGGAGACCATCTTGGTAATGACAGTCTTGCGGCCCATTGACAGGAAGGAGGGGCACTGATGCAGCCCACTCACTAGCCTAGGTTGCCCATCTCTGATCTAACATGATCCAATGGTTAGAGGTTGAAGCTAGTTGAAACAGACAAATTCAGACCAGAAACAAGGTGTACATTATTAAAAGTGAAGGTAATCTAGCACTGGTAAAATGTACCAAGGATTCTCCATCACTGGCAATTTTTAAATCAAGGCAGGATGTTTTCCTAAAAGATCTGCTTTAGGAATTATTGTTGGGAAGTCCTCTGGCCTGTGCTACTCAGGAAGTCAAACTAGATGACAATAATCCTTTCTGGCCTTGGTGTCTATGACTGGAAGTTCCCACCCATATCAGTACATCCTTCTCTTTTCCAAGGATGTGGGTGTGGCAATCTCCCTGCAATTCCTTTCTGTGGCTGAGGGTCTTCTTCAGGAGCCTCTCTTCCTCGCTGCAGCCACTCCCCAACCAAGCTGCTTGCTGGTCTTCTCTTACCCCCTGAGAGGCAGTTAGTTAATCACAAGTGGAGCTACACCCAGCTGTCTTAAAGGGCTGCGTATGTTGTACCTGATGGCCCGGAGTGCTCCCTCTGGAACCACCTCTGCTTGCTGCTTGACTTATGAAAAATACAAATGCATTGGAGAGCAGTTGCAAAGCACGGTACTGTCCATGTCAGCCATCCATAGCCCACTACATCTATACAGGTGAGAAAAGATCCCGGAGAAGCAGAGGAGACAAAGCCCTTCTTATAGCAGCAGCACCGGGGCTCCTATATTTAGGAAGATCTAGGTGCGCTGTGTTTTTGCAAACATGGTCTAAGAAGATTCTGAGGCAGGCTCCCAGCCCCAGACACTGCCTCTTTCTTCTCAAGGTGCATTCAGCCAGATGGCAGGTGTTTCGTGTTTGGAAAAACATTCAGTGACTGGAAAAACATTTGTGCAGGCAACTCCACCTCCAAAGGGCTGTTTTCTTTGTCCTTGTTTTGCAGGACTAGTGCTCCAGCACTAGACCCTGGAGTTTCTCATTAGTCAGAGCTGTCTAGGGGTTAGCCAGGCTGGGGTAAGGCCTGGGCTGCATAGCTGAGGGTGCTGATGAAAAGCAATTATAAAGGAAAGTGTGCAACACAAGGGAAGTACACGATGCCATCAGCACAAAGTACCTGTATGCTGAGATGGGAGATGAAATGTAAAATAAGGAGGGGAAGAGGTACAGGGCCTAAAACCATGCATGGAGCTGCAGTGCGGATTTGGACATACACACAGTAACATGTAAAGGAAGCCCCATGAGTGGCACAGACACTGCTCTACAGCCAGCAAGTTTTTGTAAGGTACAGAGTTCTGGTTCTGGGGAGCACTGACTGCACCCCAACCTGCAAGCCTGGGGGGGGGGATAAAACCAACCCAAAGGCAGCATGCTAATGGCCAGAGCAACCCATCACAAGTAGCCCTGAAAAGCACAATCCCAGGTAGGTTCTTCTAGCCACCTGCTGCTCCATTCAAGAAGCAGCAACAAAGGACCCCAGCCAAGAATTGGGTCTTTTTTGCTTCCCCACCTGCTCAAGCCAGTGCAAAACAGAGGGCTATGGGAGGACATGTTTGCTCAGGACTTGCACTGCCTGCACATGCAGAAGCCCAGGCATGTTTGGAGTTGTAGTTTGATTTGGGGCCATCTCTATGGTGGCTGGTGAACCTGTCCACGTTGGATTGTTGGGCTGAATTCTTTCCTACACCTTATCTCCAGATGACACTTTGTTGTTTGAAAGTGAAAGCTGCTCCAGATGCAAGGGATTGTTCCCAGAATGCCTCCTACATCTCGAGATAAAGAGCAAATTTTTGCTGGCTTAACTCCATTGTTCTTAATGGAGATAGGTCAGCAGAGCTTTGAAATATCATCGGTGTAACACCTTGAGTCACCTGCCCAACACCAACAAAACACTAATGTAGCCCTTCTCCCTCCTTCCCCCCTGGGAGGGGGGGGGGGAAGAATTCCAAACCATCTCCTTTGGATGGACCTCTAGAATGCATTGTTTGCCTTCTAAAAGCTTCTGTATAAAGAAAAATTAGTACATTAAGGAGAAACAGAATCAAGTGACTTTAATACCACAGCTAGTATCACAACATGTGTGTGAATCATTCTTTGATCTGCCAATGACTTCCTCAGGAGTTTCACTATAGATGTATCCACTCCGAATCCTAAATTTGGTGGTATATAATGTACACACAAGTGTGGCCCACTCGCATGGGTATAAAGAGCACTGCAGATTGTCAGGCATGGCTTAGGTGAGCGAAGACAGGCCTGAAGGGGGTAGCTATGTATGTGACTAAGTATTCTACATGCTGTCTACACTAGGGATGTCAACATGTAGCCCACTACATAATTAACTGATAAGCCCTGGATTACTGGTTAATCGTATCGACCACACACTCCCCTCAACCCCCGCGCTGCTGCCTCTGATAGAGAAGAAGAGCGGGGCAGAGGGGGGGGACCAAGCTGGATCCCATATGTGCGGGGAACCAGCTTTCAAGCAGGCTCCCCACATGCTGGCTCCGCAGACCAACCTCCCCCCCTCGCTGCCTCCTATATAAACAGTGAAGAGGGGCAGGCAGGAGCCAGTGCTGGGGTGAGCCAACTTAAAAGCCAGTTCCCACAAGCACCAGCTCCCTGGTTCCACCTGCCTATCTCCCCGCCCGCCCCCCGCACTGCTGCCTCCATCAGGCGGAAGCACGGGTGGCAGGGAGCTCCCTGGAGGGGGGCCAGGAGCGCACTGGCTGCCAGCCCCACCCTCGGGAACTATCAAATACTCATGTTACCACTAAGATTTCATGCAGTTAAACAACTATTCAATTACACTATATATAATATACCTAGTCTACACACCCAAGTTGTGCTCATCTACACTTTTGTGACACAACATTTGTTAACAACATTAAGAATTTGTTAGCATGAATGAGTCAAAATGGCCGCTTTCCTTTGTGGTTACAAAACATTCATACTGCTGCTTAGTATCATCATTATTTAGAGCCACTGATTGTCCAGAACCACTGATGTGCATGGCACCTGGCAGACAGAGACAGAAGGAAGGTCCCTGCCTAGTTGGATTTACAATTCATCAGCCATATTATTCCTGGCCTTTGTCTTGATCTCAAGAAAGGAGAAAGTGCAAGGATCCTAGCCCAAACAGCCCCAGGAGGCATTGACAGCCTCTGTGGACCCCTGGGCAAGGTGGCGGGGACCAACCCCATGTTTCCAGGAGGGGTGGGGGCCATGGGCAGAAGAGGTAGGGTTGGGGCAGCCAGTCCTCCACACCACCCGGAGCGCACCACATCGCCCTCCCCTTTGAATCACCAGGCCCCGGAGCAATTGCCTCCTTTGTCACTTCCTTCCCCCCATAGGCAGCCTGCTTATACCCCCACTCACGCACAGGCCAGCCTCCCTCCATATCCTGAGAAACATTAAGGCACAGAGACTTGCTCAGCATCACACAGCAGGTCAGTGGCAGAGCCAGGAACAAAACACAGGTTTCCTGGGTTCCATTTGCATAGGCAGCTGATTGCTTCTCTTGACAGTCCTTGGATACCAATGTGCTAAGCCAGCCTCTCTGCAAAGAGACCTCTTTCTGTATGTGATGTGGCTTCTTGTTTGGCTATGAGGGCAGGTGAATTATGGATAAATCAAGGCTGAACAGCAAGGCTATTACAATGTAGACCTACTCAGAGAGAAATTAAGGGCTATATTTTCAGAAGCTCCCATTTTTCTGAATTGGGGCGGTCAGGTGCTGAGTGCATTTGAAAATCTAGATTTACAGGATTTGCCTAGGAGGTCTGGGGCAGACCTCAGTTTCCTTAGTCTCTGTCTGGTGCTTGCCTCACAATAGATTTGTACATCTTGCCAATTTCATATTTGGACACTTCAGAATTAAGCAATGGGCTTTAAAAAATAAACCCACACCACAGTATTCTTTGGGAAGTGCTATGGATGCTTAGTTCTATTCTGCTTAGGTTACGCATCAGGAGGACTTTCCCCGTGACCCCCACCCCACACAGAGTTTAGGCTGAAAAATTGAGAACTCACAATTAGGAAATGCCAGAATTAAGGCTCCCTGAACAACCTTCCTCAGTTGCCCTCTCTCAGCCCCATTCCCTTTGCCTAGCCAGTCCTAGTCCCCCTCCCCCAGGTCTGCTCTCCTAGTCCCAGTTTCCTTGCCTAATCAGCCACCATCCCCCTGCCTGGTTGCTCATTTGATTTCTCCTCTCACTGCACCAGCTTTCAATCTTACTCCCCGTCTCCACTGGGCTCTGCATCTGATCTCAGTATCTTTGTCTCCCCCTACTCTCATTCTCTTTGCCCAGCCAGTCCCATGTCTCCACTTGCCACCCCCAGAGCCTCATCTCTTTCAGATCCAATGTTGCTCCCTTCACTGGTTCTAGTCTAGTTTCCTTATTTATCCATACCCACTCTCTTTCCTTTCTCCCAGCTCCTCTTCCAATCTCAGTATCCCTCGCTGCACCCAGTTAGCTTCCAGCACTCTTCCTCCAACAGTTCAAGTCCCTAATCCACAATATGGTGATGCCAGACTTGTTCACAGAAAAGTTTGCCAGATTTTTAACATTCCAGTCTTGCTCTTGGAAACTGCTGAATACCTGGTATGGAAAATTTTAGCCCGAACAGTTAAAAGTTTGGCACAATTGTAAGCAACTCAAAACAGAGTCTGATCATGGAAAATGTCAGGAAACCTTAAAAAGAGGCATCACTATCATGTTTAAAATACATATTATGTTGCATATAATGAAACTATGGTGACTTTGTTTACCATATAGGACATCTTTAAATGTAAAAGAAATCAGTCTATGCATAGAGACAACAGACATAAATTTCCGTTCTTAAAAATCTATGAATCCATTAAAGAGATGTTTTAAAATTTGCCTTAAAATTAATGCAAAATGTGTGAGTTTCTGTTCAGATGAGTCAGACTTGACAGATCTTTCTACTGTGTAAGAATCTGTCTTTTGCAATGCAATTTAGACAGTGTTCTATTTTGCATATACACAAACATGTGGGTTTTTACTCCATGTACAGTAGACTTCTGATAATCTGAAACCTATGGGACCTAGATGGTGCCGGATTATCAAATATGCCGGACTATCAGGAGGTACTATAAGATGGTTATATATATATATATATATATATATATATATATATATATATAGTGTATACATTATATACTGTATATAAAGTGTTCTTAGCTCTTTTTATTGTACATACTGTATACAGTATACTGTAATGTTTTAGTTTTTTTAAGGCTTTTTTACCCTTTTTGCTCAGTTCAGCTGCTGCTGCTGTTACCTTGTGACTCATTTTTTGCCGAAGCTCACTCACTAGGCCAGGCATGTCCAAAGTCCAGCCCGCGGGCCAATTGCGGCCCGTGTTCCGGTTTAATACGGCCCCACAGGTAATTTTGCAATATCTATCTTTTAAGGCCCCCAACGAATCCATATGTATTGAGATGAATACATTGTAAAATCTCAGTTAATGTCAGTTGGTCTAAATCAGTTATAAATATATTTGGACACAACATGTATACTTGGTGTTATGTTCCTGTTCATATTTTTTGAACTTAAAAGTTGACAGACAACCTTTATTACCAATAATATGTAATGTACTTTACAATGTTCCTGACATATATTTCAGCTTCCTGGATTTTTTTTTCATCTGGCCTTCAGATATGAAAGGCAGAGTGATTTAACACCTGTTTAGATTTGTCATCCATGTGACCAAATGAAAAGTATGCCGTTTGCAATAAACTTTGCATAAAATAGTTAATTTGCATTTAATTTTAATGGTTCAAAGAATGTCAGGCAAAATGGTCGGCCCTCACGCATGTTCACTTCATCAAATCTGGCCCTCTTTGAAAAAAGTTTGGACTCCCCTGCACTAGGCTCTTGCCATTTTGATCCCGGACTATCAGGAGTGCCGGACTATTGGATGCTGGACTATTGGAGTTTTACTGTACTCAGATACAGAGGTCCTTTTCCTGTCTATACCCTATTGTTCAGTCCCAGTGTCATACAATCAGGCATAGGAACACCATAGATTCAACTCTAGAGCACTGGGAACACTGGGTACCTTCTACATAAGGATGCATCCCTGACCATCTTAGCTAATAGCGAGTAATAGACCTCTCCTCCATGAATTTATCTATTTTTTGAACCCTGTTATAGTTTTATCGTCGACAACATTCTCTGATATGCTCTACAAGTTCACTGTGCATTGTGTGAAATAAAACTTCCTTTTGTTGGTTTATCACTGAATTTTGCTATAAATCTCATGGCAACTATAATTATGGTACATCGTTTTGGTATACAAGTTGTTCTTCTATAATGACATGTAACTACATATAACTTTCTTACTTGTCCCTGCAAATTACAGAGTAATTACATATAACAGATTCAAAAATAAATATCACATGACTTTCCCTCATGCTGAAAAAAGTTACTATGGAGAAAGAAGAACAGATTCTGGACAGTAGAGAACAAATACTATTAATTGTCTATGTCACTGCACAGTTCAAAAATCCCACTAAAACCCATGCATGCCTGCATTGTTTAAACCTGGGTGTTATCTGAATTATGGACCCAAATAAAAGATGGTTTGTGCCATCCTGACCATATAATAGTTATATGATCTGTATTGACCATGGGTTTATTCTCACTCTGCATGGTTGAGTCTTTATTAAATGGCAAGACTTTAAAAAGATCAAATTAAAATATTCCTGTAATCTGCAAGAACAGATGAAGCAGTGCTTTCTCTAACCATGGGAGCACAGGGCAGACTGCTTCCTGTTACTCTTCTAGCTCCCCCTTCTGGCCAAAAGTTGGAGGGGCTGGGAGTGCCCTTTCCCAATCTGACACCAACATGTTGACATTCCCTTGGAAGTGGATAACCACCGGCTTTCCAAATCCTAGTTCTAAAGCCCCAAATCTGCAATGAGCACCCAAGTTCCTTCTACTAAATACAGAAAGGGAACTGCATTGTACTACTCTTAACACACTTTACAAAGGTGATGCCCACTAGACTGGTTTTACAGAAGGGGAATCTGAGGAACAGAGAAAACAATTGACTTACCACAGTTCAGAGGGAGAGGCAGCAGCAGAGCTACAAACAGAATTCATGTTGTCTGAATCCCAGCGCCTTCTACCTGCAGTAGCACATTGTCTCATAAAAGCTGTTTACCTGTTGCCACCTACCACAACAGAAACAGATTCAGACTGAAACCCTGGATCCTATCACCCCCAAGCATTTGGTAGGGCCTAACACTGGATCCAGTGTCTGTGGCTTGATCCCATTAAAGCAGGTTGCTCATTTATCCTGTCTGCATCTCCTTTTCTTTCTGCTTCTCACATATGCTTTGCAGCTTAGTCCACTTCCCAGGAAGCCCCATGAGGCGTTAGAAATGACCTTTGAAAACAGGTTAGAATATACCACTCTTCTACACAAGGCCCTGAGGAAAGAGAATGAAAATTAATGAGACCACAGATCTCAGCCTTCAAAAGGGAGCCTCTTTTTGGTATACGTCCTTCAAAGGAAAAGTCTGCCTTCGTCTTGGAGTTGTGCTTATGTGTATAAAAAACCCACAAACCCCAGAGGCACGGGGTGGGTATGGAAAGGGCAAATTAAAATGATTCAACTCTAGAGCACTGGGAACACTGGGTACCTGAAGCTGGAAACAAAACCAAAGATAATTTTTTTTAAAAAAGCAGATACCTAAAGGTATATTTCAACACACTTCAGGAAATCAACCAGTAGAGACTGGCCCAATAGTAGAGGGGGACTGAGTCAGAGCATGTGCTCTGTCAAGCCTGACATCTGAAAACAGGCCTGCCAACGAAGGGGAGGAGGTGAGAGAGGACAGTTGCCCTGTGGCCTGATGATTCTGAAGGGCCCACAGATCCAGCCGCTGCTACCACCACTGTCCAAGGCCTGGCATGGCTATCCACTCCTCTGCCTAGAAACACAAGGTCTTTGGGGGCTGGGGAAGGTGTAGCAAGGAAAACTGCAGCCATGAAAGGGTTGAAGTGAAAAGGAGCACTTGATAATGAGAGAGACATTGTAGTCCAGCGGACAGGACAGTCGCCTCAGACACAGGAGACTAGTCCATCGCTGCCACTATCCTGGTAGGACAAGACACTTTGCTTCCAACGTATGTTCCCTTTTTGAGTCAGAGCCTTTCTGTACATGAGCTAGCACCAGGAGGGACCAGATTGAACTCTCGGTGAGGCTGGGCCTCAGGCTCACCAGCAGGGATGGCTGGGGCCTGGCATTTCTAAAGGGACTGGGACTCTAGCTACTGCTACTGTAGCAGTACCTGGAGCCCTAGGTCCTTTAAATCGCCACTGGAGCGCTGCGTGGATACTCTGGGTGGCTCTAAGGGCTTGGGGCGGAGGGGGGGAGGACCATGCCTTAGGCACTGCAGAGGGCTTTGGGAGGGGCGATGTAGTGTGCTCACTACTCCGGCCACAACCCTTCCACCTGAGGACCCACCCCTTCTGGAAGCAAGGAGCAGGGCACCCTCACACTTTGTCTAGGTTCCTAGTGTGGCTATAGGCTCCCTTACTGGGCCTCCTACTGAGGTGCACAGATGGAGCAATGCAGGGGGCTCAAGGACAGGAGCAGCAGACACTCCTGCCTCACCTCCTAGCGCCATGAGTCATGCCAGCCCAGACCTATTAGTCATGCACTTTTATAAGCATGCAGTGCACATTGCAGAATATTATTTGTGGCGTGTCTGACAAGCTCGGGACATAGGTTAGCGTTCGGGACCCGAGTCATTGCTTCCAAGGCCAGATGGGACCTCTGTGGTCCTCTCCTGACCTCCTACCTAGCAGAGACAAGCTAGCACTGAATTGCTCGGGCAGCATTAGGCCAGCGGCTCCTATACAAGGAGAACTGTGCTGGAGAAAGGCTTGGGCTGCACGAGGCACAAATGGGTTTCTCTGGAGAAGGAGGCGACAATGCTTTTGGATGACATTCTACAGCCTTTGATATGAGCAAAAGGGCTCCATGGGCCCACTGGCCCTGTCCATTGTTGTTCCTTATCCTCTGGCCCTGTTTACACGAAAGGATCTCTGGGCAGTGGTGCAGACTGGGCTCTTATTCTGCTGAGTTAGTTCTCCTCTCTCCAGGCCATGCAGCGCAGCCTAGCCACCTGCCCAAATAGTCATCTCATCACCTTGCAGAGCCAGGAAAATGCACCTCTGAGCGTGGCATGTGAACATCTCATGCGGCTCACCCCTCACTGCCGTGTGAGGTGTGCTGTGCCATCTACAGCCTGATGTGATAGAAGGGTACTCTTCCTTTTCACCTATGCGGAAGCACTGCCAGGTACAGCACTATGGAGAATCAGGCCTGCTTCCCTGATCCACACAGAGTCCCACTAGCTGCAAGATGGAGCATCAGTTTGTCCCTGACAGACTCTCCAGTGACACTTTCTGCAGCACCTGAACATCACTTATACCTCTCCCATCTAAGTACTGTGCTGGGCTGACCCCATTCTAATGGAATGACAGCATAGAGCAAAACAACTGCAGGCCATTAAACTAAAAGTCACCTTCTGTCCTCAGAGGAGTTAATGGGGCTTTCTTTTACTTCAGCGGAAGCCACATGAGCACTCAAGTTCAGAATTTGGGTCTCCAACTTGGGACTTAGGACCTAAGTCCTAGAACTGATTCTTAGAGTAAACATAAGAATGATCTTACTGGATCAGACCAAAGGTCTATTCAGCCCAGGTATCCTAAAGGGAATGTGCAGAACAAGTAATCATTCAATGATCTACTCCCTGTTGCCCATTCCCAGCTTCTGGCAAACAGAGTCTACGGACACCATTCCTGACTTGGGCTTGTGAGCAGAAGGTGATACTGGTATGGAAAGAAGGAAAGGCACCGTGTAAACAAAAGGTGGTGTTATTGCCCCTGGAGTATCCTTCAGGAGGAGCTAAAGAAGAAACTGCCTACAAAACAAAGACACCTCTAGGCTGCTCTTTGTAAAAAGTTTCTAAATAAGCTCCAGTAAAGGGTAACACAAAGTTAACCAACTTTCAGCTGATTTTGCTGTCTTAGGCTGTCTAATCCACACCTCTCTGTCAACAAAGAGATGTAGATCACGCACGTCGAAATTGCTAATGAAGCAGGGATTTAAATATCCCGAGCTTCATTAGCATCAACATGGCTGCCGCTTTTTTCGAAACGAAGCTTTTTTGAAAAAAACCCGGCAGTCTAGATGCAGATCTGTTGAAAATAAACCCTTTTTCAATAGATCCTGTAAACCTCATTTTTTGAGGAATACAGGATCTGCCGAAAAAGGGTTTATTTTCGACAGATCCGCATCTAGACTGTCGTTTTTTTTCAAAAAAGGTCAGTTTTGAAAAAAAAAACCGGCAGCCATGTTGATGCTAATGAAGCGCGGGATATTTAAATCCCTGCTTCATTAACAATTTCAACATGCTTGATTTGCATCCCTCTGTCGACAGTCTAGACCAGGGGTGTCCAAACTTTTTTCAAAGAGGGCCAGATTTGATGAAGTGAACATGCGTGAGGGCCGACCATTTTGCCTGACATTCTTTGAACCATTAAAATTAAATGCAAATTAACTATTTTATGCAAAGTTTATTGCAAACAGCATACTTTTCATTTGGTCACATGGATGACAAATCTAAACAGGTGTTAAATCACTCTGCCTTTCATATCTGAAGGCCAGATGAAAAAAAAATCCAGGAAGCTGAAATATATGTCAGGAACATTGTAAATTACATTACATATTATTGGTAATAAAGGTTGTCTGTCAACTTTTAAGTTCAAAAAATATGAACAGGAACATAACACCAAGTATACATGTTGTGTCCAAATATATTTATAACTGATTTAGACCAACTGACATTAACTGAGATTTTACAATGTATTCATCTCAATACATATGGATTTGTTGGGGGCCATAAAAGATAGATATTGCCAAATTACCTGTGGGGCCGTATTAAACCGGAACACTGGCCGCAATTGGCCCGCGGGCCGGACTTTGGACATGCCTGGTCTAGATGTAGCCTTAGTTTCAGCTACAGATTCTGGCCAGACAGGAACAACGAGGAGTCCTGTGGCACTTTAGGGTATGTCTACACGGCACTGTTATTTTGAAATAAGCTATTCTGGAATAGTTATTCCAAAATAGGTTATTTCAAAATAGCATGTCTACTCTTCTGGGAAGCCTCAAAATTAGTCTGGTAGGCTTCCCTAATGTAGACACACTATCTCGATTTAGTGCTCCAGGATGCACTAGGGAAGAATAACTTAGAATGGCCCTGGTGAGGGGTTATTTCAAAATAACAGCAATGGAGCATCTACATATGCCTATTTCAAAATAACTATTTTGGAATATGCGTCATTCCTCGTAGAATTAGGTTTACAAATTTTGGAATAAGCCATCCGTTATTTTGAAATTATTTTGAAATAATGGAATGGCTATGTAGATGCTCGCATTGTTATTTCAAAATAACGCTAGTTATCTTGAAATAACGGTGACGTTTATATGCACCCCGTCAAGGAGTATGCTCCCCTCAGGCAGGATCCTGTGGTCAAAGCCCGCACGGGTCCACTTATCAGTGTCCATACAGCCCAATGGCTGGAGTCCAAGTCTCAGTACCCCCTCAGCGGGATATGTACAGCCTGACCACCAGAGTCCCCAACTGCAGTCCCCTCTATGGGGTTTAATATGGCCCAGCAGCCTGAGTCCAAGTAACAGTCCCTTCTATAGGGGTTAATATGGCTCAGAGGTCTGGTGCTTAATAGCAATCCCCCTGTATTGGGATAAATATGGCCCTGAGGCGTAGTCCACAGGCCCAAGGGAAACTACCTCTGCCCAGGAGCACTGCAAAGAGGAGTTAAGGGGGCCTTGGCCCTCCCACTCCACCAGGTCCTAGCCCAGGGCCTTATGGGCAGTGGCGTGGTCCACTGCTCTCTCAGTGGGGAATCCCACCACATCATGCTGAGCACTTGGGGGAAGTGTTAATTCCCCACCCTGGGCTACTTCCTACCGCTCCACACATCTCCCCATCACCATACCTCCAGGCTGCCCCCTTGGCTGTGGTTGTCGCTGTGGCAGTGGTTGCTGCTGGGGCTGTGGCAGCTGCTGCGTCGGGTCGGGCTGCGTCTGGTCCTCTGGCTCTGGAGCTCTGTCAGCAGGTCCTTCGCCTTCTGCAGTCTGCCCAAGTGAGCCACCTCAGGGCCTTTTATACTCAGGTTCACCTGTGAGCATGACCAGTAGGGGCGCTTTCAGCCAGCTGGGCCCAGCCCACAGTCTGTTCTCCAGTCACACTGCCTTAGGGTATGTCTACACTACCACCCTAGTTCGAACTAGGGTGGTAATGTAGGCAACCGGAGTTGCAAATGAAGCCCGGGATTTGAATTTCCTGGGCTTCATTTGCATAAAGCCAGGCGCTGCCATTTTTAAATGTCCGCTAGTGCGGACTCCATGCCACACGGCTACACGTGGCACGGACTAGGTAGTTCGGACTAGGCTTCCAAGGAGTAACGGTAGAGGAGTAATGTTAGGCTTTCACGAGGAGTAACGGTAGTTCGGACTAGGAAGCCTAGTCCGAACTACCTTGTCCGTGCCGCGTGTAGCCGCGCGGCACAGAGTCCGCACTAGCAGACATTTAAAAATGGCGGCGCCTGGCTTTATGCAAATGAAATCCGGGAAATTCAAATCCCGGGCTTCATTTGCAACTCTGGTTGCGTAGGCTAGGGTGGTAGTGTAGACATACTCTGAGAGACTAACCGGTTTATTAGGGCATAAGCTTAGTGTCAAAGGTGTCACAGGACTCATTGGTTTTTTAGATACACACTAACACAGCCACTGCTTTGAGACTGGACAGAAAGGGATTATCATGCTGTGTTAGCAACATCGATGTTGTAGGAGGTTTTGCTCTAAGCCCCATGATCAGACGAAGGGTGGGGGGGCCATCTGGGAGCAGCTGGGGATACACTGCACAGCTGATTGCTGGAGGCTCAATATCTAGAGAGGTACCAATCTCTTCCTCGCTCAGAACTTGAGACAAGAAAAGAAAGAAAGTGGCAACAGTTGGTTGCATGATTGACTCGGGTATCATCTATCCAGTATTTGGGGGGAGGAAAGATATTTTTGTGGATCTGGACTCAGTATGGTCAGACAAAAATTGGTGGGTATTCAGCCACAAGAAAAGGTTATGTTGTCTTATAAGGCTGCATGGAGACAAGTGGGTAAGACCAGGAGCCAGCTGTCAGGAGTTCTGATCACACAAAGGACAGTCACAAGCAAGGCATATTTAAAATTCTTCCCCTTGCTTCCAAACATGGCTGGAAAATGGTTACGGAATTCCAAAGCTCTGAACATCTGCACAACAGCAACTCTTAGCTTTCCAGTCCCCCGGGCCTGATCCTCGGTGCAAATCAACAAAGCTTCACTGCAGCCAATGGATCTCCCCTGATTGACACCAGGCCCTATGTGTATAAACATTCCAGTTGCACACTAGTAGAAACAAAGAGGCCAGAGAAAGGGCTAACAAAATGAAGGCATTTGGGAGCTGATTGGACAGGGGAACATGTATGTATCCATCTTATAAAGAGCAAACAGGATGCATAAATTACTGTTGCCCTTGAGCAAAAGCAGGACACCCAGTGACTGTTTACTCCCCAAATGGCTGGAATATGTACTCTGCCATTGAATAACCCTCCTGAAGCCCCGCGGCACATTTTCATTCAGATTCATTTCAGGGCTCTGCACAGAGTTTTTAAAAGAGTTGAGGGGAGAGACTGAAATGAGGCCAGGCCTTGGCCCGGCTTTGATTAAAAGCTGGCCCTTCACATGTGACTCAATATTCATTCTGTACATTCATTACACACATGATTGTACTTAAGGCAACATGTTGATTTTTAAAAAGGAATGTAAGTTGCCTCCTAAGGGGCCGGACTGACAGCCCCAACGGTGGATGAGGAACAGTTTTCCATTTACCCGCAGGTGCAGCACAGACATTGAAGGTATCTCCCACACTGCCCTCAGCAGCAGCCCATCCCGACAGAACCTCCTCGCCGTTGAAACCAGACAGATGGGCTCTCTAGTGAGACTAACAAGGGTCAGTTGTGACACAGGATGGTGCAACAATATCCTCAATATTATTCCATAACCTGCCACCCCCAAGTTTAGAGACCATTTTGGTTGCATATGTAACCCACATACTTACTGGGTGTGGCTCACTGTCCCATGCAGTGGCACAGAGACCACTTATAGAGAGAAAGAATGAGTGTGCCCGACAGCCTTAGCTGAGAGCCAGCTGGCTTTTAAGTGGTACAGGCTCATGCTCTAAGCTCCAGAGATCCCAGGTTCAGTTCACTGTGTTAGCATTACACGTGGTTAAACACTCAAGAGTCAGGCCATACTAATACGCGAGTATGAAACAGCTGCGGACACCTCTCTTCCCCATTCTGAACACTTACCTCACTTCTACCAGCATGGTGTTTTGCACCCACATTGTATAGAACAGCAAGCTGCAGGACAATTGAGTTCCTTAGAGCCACCCCTAGAGGCCTTGATTCAGCAATGCATGTCACCCTGTTTAAGGCTGTGGCTGAACTAGGGCTGTCCCATTCTGTGTCTATCGGTCTGTGGTGTAATTCAAGTATTCCAGGCCTGTGCCTCTCATCTCGAACAAACCCTTTTATCAAATTCAACAAAAGCTCAACAGAGCCCGATTGTTCCAAAGCTTTGCCTGTGAGTATGTTCTTCTTATTGTTCACTCTGGAATTAACTGAGTAGGGCCATTTCTCTAATGAATGATTAGAAATAAATCAATAGAGAGTACAAACAAGCTGTGCCAATCCGCTATTATGGTTTGTGTTTGCTTAAACATTTTTTCATGCCAGCTGTCAGGAAGTTCATTTCTACACCTTCGGCCCCATTTTCAAGAGGCTGGGAAACCTGAGCTGAGCCAATGTCTGCCGTTCTCTGCTAACCATGGCAACCAGTCCCGTCTGCAAACTTCAGCCATTTTCCTGCATGTTCATTTGATAGTTATGGCTTCTGTCTCAACTCTGATGTTCCTCTGCCAGGACCCAGTTCGGTGTACATACCATGCTGTTTGAGCCCTGACTAAACCCACCCTCAAGATTATGCACCTGGCCTGGCAATGTTACAGCACAGATGTCCTGATGCAAAGTCTCCTGAAGACAGCAAGAGTCTTTCCATTGACTGCAGTAGAGTCTGGATCACGGGCTAAGCTTTGTGGAAGATATTTACATATGCCCAGAATAATATCTGAGCACTTCATGATCTTTAAGACAGTTACCCTCAAAACACCATTCTGGAGCAAGGCTATTGTCCCCATTGCAGAAGGGGGAAACTGAGGCTCACAGGCCAACCATTGCAGAACCTAACTGAGTTAGGAGCCAAAATGTCTTTTTCAATAGGGATTTAGGAACTTAGGAGCCAAAATCCCATTAACAGTGGATGGGATTTTAGCTGCTAAGTACTTAAATACCTTGGAGGAAAATGAGAGTTAGGTTCCTAAATCACCTATGTATTGTAATGTTGAGTACAGCACTGTCTAAATACTTTTAAAAAGCCAGGCTTAGAGAGATGGAGTCCCAGAGCCACCAGGGAATCAATAGGGCTGTGTCTAGACTACAGGGTTTTGTCAACAAAAGTGGACTTTTGTCGACAAAACTATACCTGTGTCTACACTACCGCCGAGTTCTGTCGACATAATGTCAACAGAACTCTGCAGTTTTGTCGATGGCAGTAAACCTCATTCTACGAGGAATAACGCGTTTTGTCGACAGAGTTCTGTCGACAGAAGGCGATATTGCATCTACATTCTCGTGTCAACAAAGCAGCTTGCTTTGTCGACAGAACTGGATGCAGTCTAGACAAAGCCTCTGTCAACAAAAGCCTGTCGTCTAGACGTACCTCTAGGAGTTAAGAGCCAAGTGCTGTGCCCATGGTCACCGAGGAAGTCTGTGGTAAAACAGGGAGCAGAACTGAAGCTTCCCATGGGGCAGGTTAGCACATTAACCACTGTCTCATCTTGCCTCAAGAAGCTGCTTGCTGCTGTGACACCTCTGGGGGCTTCAGGTGCAAAGTGGGATGCTTTTAGCTAGCTTCACAGCAGCAGGAGCTTCACAGAACAGCTAACAAGGAAAGGCCTTCACCCCAAATAGCTTGTACTCTAGAGGGGAAGATAACAAATTAGTAGGGGAATAATAGCTCTGGCAGCCACATTCTGCAGGGGGAGACAGAGTTGGTGGGTCAAGCAATAACTGGAGAGGAGGAGACAGTGGGACTCCAAGCAGAAGATGCTGCGTGTCCCTGAGGTGTGGATGATGCCTGATAATTGCATTCAGAGTGCAGGTGTTTCACATCCTCTGGAGAAAAGGAGAGCTAAGATGTGCCCAGGGGCAGCCCTCCACTTCACAGGGCTCAGCCTGGTGAGCTGGGAAATGGCTTGTTGCCTCCCATCTCTTTTCCATGTCACTGGAAGGAGGCTGACAGAACTGTCATCTCCCCATAGAAGAGGTGTACTGGAAAGGGATCTTGAAAGTGAGTGAGACGGTTAATGGCCCATAGGAAGGCTAAGCAAGGAAGAGGAAGAGAAGGATGTTGCAGCCAGCTGACACTGAGGGGGGAGAGGAGAATTTGCCTTGGCAGAATGCAAGCAGAGTTTATCCATGCCACTGGTGCTACACCCCTATTTTTAGAAAGTGGGCCAAAAGGCAGCCATACATAGTCAGGACCTTGTTTCTGCATATCTCTTGAAGATGGCAACTCCAGCAGCCCAGTGCTGATGGATATCATACATTGGGCACAGCTTCATTATTGCATCCTAGGGAAGAGTGCTCCCCATTGCGTCACCAACCCCAGCAGCAGGAAAATGGTGACGATTAAAGCTGCATGAACTTGACAAATGGCTTTGCAGCATATTCTCCAGCTTGCAGCCTGCAGCCTGCAGCCTGAGCCTGCCAGCTCTGCCCGCCCGCAGTCCACATGCAAGAATTACAGAAGAACTCTGGAGTTTCCTCTCCAAATCTTCCTGGCAGCTGCTGGCTCCAAGGGGGGAGAGGAAAGAAGAAATTGGAAAACACTCTTTCCCCTGTCAGAGGAACACACTGGAAATAGCTCAGTCTGCCAGTTCTAGCAGCTCAGCCAGCCAGCCAGTAGTACAACTCAGCCATCCAGGGTCAACAAACTACACATTCAGTATTCTCAGCCGGGCCAGGATTATTATTGTCACAACTTAACACCCACAAGTGCAGAAAATGGCCGAGCAGAGAAAGCTGACCTGAGAAATGAGACAGTGAGGGCGGTGAATGATGAAGGACGGACAAAAACATGTACAGCAGGTCAATCATATGACTGTTTTAACAGAGGCAAACTGTTTCATTACACGTGGAAAGGAATATGTATCCAGATGGGTATTTTAAGGGGCTTGGGAAGGAAAGAACTCAACTTCCCCAACATGTCTGACTTCTGGTTCTGGATCTGGCAGAATTAAGTGGCTGCCACATCAGAAGCAATTCCTACATAAGAACATAAGAACGGCCGTGCTGAGTCAGACCAAAGGTCCATCTAGCCCAGTATCTTGTCTGCTGACAGTGGCCAGCACCAGGTGCCCCAGAGAGGGTGGACCGAAGACAATGATCAAGCGATTTGTCTCCTGCCATCCCTCTCCAGCCTCTGACAAACAGAGGCCAGGGACACCATTATATCCCCTGGCTAATAGCCTTTTATGGACCTAACCTCCATGAACTTATCTAGCTTCTCTTTAAACTCTGTTATAGTCCTAGCCTTCACAGCCTCCTCTGGCAAGGAGTTCCGCAGGTTGACTACGCTATGAAGAAGAACTTTCTTTTATTAGTTTTAAACCTGCTACCCATTAATTTCTTTTGGTGTCCTCTAGTTCTTCTATTATGGGAACTAATAAATAACTTTTCTTTATTCACCCTCTCCACACCACTCATGATTTTATAGACCTCTATCATATCCCCCCTCAGTCTCCTCTTTTCTAAACTGAAAAGTCCCAGTCACTTTAGCCTCTCTTCATATGGGACCCATTCCAAACCCCTAATCATTTTAGTTGCCCTTTTCTGAACCCTTTCCAAGGCCAAAATATCTTTTTTGAGGTGAGGAGACCACATCTGTACACAGTATTCAAGATGTGGGCGTACCATAGTTTTATACAGGGGCAGTAAGATATTCTGTATCTTATTTTCTATCCCTTTCTTAATAATTCCTAACATCCTATTTGCCTTTTTGACCGCCGCTGCACTCTGTGTGGAAGTTTTCAGAGAACTATCCACGATAACGCCAAGATCTCTTTCCTGATCTGTCATACTTTCCTGCTACTGAAAGTCAGTATTTGGCTGTGGAGGCAGGTGCTGGGATGCCCACACTATCGTCAGTGCAGTGTAGTGGGAGGGGCAGCCTGACAGGTCACAGGGGGGCAATGATGCTCTGTTCTCTGGCGTCATGAGCAACAGCAGGACCATAGTACAGTGGCTCTCAACCTTGCCAGAGTACTGTACCCAGAGCTATCCCATCCATAGGACAGTTCAGGGCAGCTGCCCCAGGCCCTGTGCTTTGGAGGGCCCCATGGAGGCTGCCTCCACCATCCCGTGGACGACAGGATGGTCCCCATCTTAGCTGTGGCAGCAATCCATTTCCCAGTTCAAAAGGGTGAGCTCTGCAAAGTGGAGGGAGGCCTGGGGGATTACCGGAGAGCTTGGCGTGGGGCAGCAGCAGGGGACTACCCCGCCCCCCAACATGGCGGGAAGTAGAGTGACTCAGCAGCCTGCTCCATCCTGCTGTTATCTCTCAGCTTACTCCATTTCACCATGGTGGTGGGAAGCAGAGTGTACTGGCTTCAGATCCTGCCTGCTCCACTCTCCTCCCCTGAGCAATGCAGGGTTCGGGGGAGCTGAGGAATGCCAGAACAGAGCAGGCTGCCGGAACGCTCTGCCTCCCTCCCTCTGTGAAAGTCCCCTGTTAATCCCTAGGGTCACAGGTCACAGTGCTTGAGGGAAAGGGTGCAATGGGAACATCAGGAGGCGGAGGAGAGATGGAGTGGAGAGGGGAGCAGGGAGGGCTTGGGGGAAGGGGTGGAATGGGGGCAAGGATGGGTCATGGAGGTTTCCCCAGGCCCTTCATCCCCCAAAGATGGCCCTGCTTGTATCGCTTTCGGAGGTCTGATTTGTCTTGTGTTCCCCCAAGTTATACCTCACACAAAAGGACTTGCTTACAAAATCAGAAATAAAAATAAAAATGTCACAGCACACTGTTACGGAAAAGATGCTGGCTTTCTCATTTTAACCATATAACTATAAAATAAATCAACTGGGACATAACTTCTGTACTTACTTATATTCCAGTGTATAATACACAGAGCAGCATGCTCTGAGGTAAAACTTCACAGTGAATGACACCTGCCTAACCCACAAAGCATCAGTGAATGGAGCTCTCTCAAGTGACTGCCTTGTCTGCTCCTTTTGTAACCCTTCAGCACATTAGGGTGCAGCTACACAGCTGCATCTGGAATGACAGCCATTATTCCAAAATAATCAGTCTCCCTGGATACACAATTGCAGATCTAACGGTAGCCATCCTGCAGCAAAAAAACTTCAGACTTCAAAGAGAAAATGCTGAGCTACAGTTCATCTTCAAGTTTGACACAATCAGCTCAGGATTAAACAAAGAGGCTACGTCTACACTGGCACCTTTTTCCGGAAATGCTTAAAACGGAATACTATTCCGTTTTCAGTTTTTCCAGAAAAGGAGCGTCTACATTGGCCCCGGAGTTATTGTCGTAACAAAGCGCTTTTCTGGAAAAGCGCGTCTACATTGGCGGCGCGCTTTTCCAGAAAAGCAGAAGCCCGGAGCCATTTTGAAGAGGGCAAAGGCCACCAGACCTTCCCGGGGGCAGGATCAGAGCGCCGTTCAGACACGTGGTTAAAGGGGTCTCGCCGGCAGCCGTTGGTCTCCTGCTCCCGTGCCTTGGGGCCTCTGCCAGGGACTGACACCCTTCGCAGGTCTGTGGGTGCCCTTTGACTTTTGGGGACACCACCCTTTGGCCCCCAACTTTTGCCTGCGGGTTTTTTTTTCTGCCCTGCTCTGTCTGCTATGGAGCCATGGGTGGCCATGTGCCTGGTCGGGCCCCTGTTGGGGCTGTACAGGTGGCTGCGGCTCCTGCTGCAGGCCGGTGACATGCTGTTCATGGACCAGGAGGCAGAGATCGCCTTGGACTCCCTCACCAGGGAGGCCCTGGCAACCGTGTGGCATCAGCACCTGACTGTAAACCGGCCCGTCTGGAGTTTGGAGAGCAGCACCGACTGGTGGGACCGGGTGGTCCTCAGACTATGGGACGACCACCAGTGGATCCGGAATTTCCGAATGAGAAAGTGGACCTTCCTGCAGCTGTGCACCTGGCTCACCCCCGCGCTGCAGAGAGCCACCACCCGGCTGCGGGCACCCATCCCCGTGAAGAAGAGGGTCGCCATTGCACTCTGGAAGCTGGCCACACCGGACAGCTACCGCTCGGTGGCCCAGCAGTTTGGGGTGGGAAGATCCACCGTCGGAGTGATCGTCGTGGAGGTAAGTCCCAGGGGGAGTGGGATGGGGAGAGGGTGCTGCACTCCAGGCCCAGGGACAGCCAAGACTCCCGGCTGGGTCGCCCAGGGGTTTGGGCCGCCCCTCCCTTGCACAGGCCCGGTGGGGGGGAGGGGCGTGCGGCGAGGGGGGCCCTAGGGTGTGTGTGTGTGTGTGTGTGTGAGAGAGGACAGAGGGAATCAAGGGGGGGGCCCAAGGGAGCGCACACTCACCCCTGCCATATGTGATGCGTTCCCTTGTGTTTCTCTGCACCCTTCTGCAGGTCGTCCACGCCATCAACGACATCCTGCTCCCGCAAATCATCCGCCTGCGTGACGTGGATGATTCCATGGCCGGCTTCGCTGCCCTTGGGTTCCCCAACTGCGGGGGAGCCCTGGACGCCACCCACATCCCCATCCGGGCCCCGGAGCATCGAGCGGGCCATTTCGTGAACCGCAAGAGGTACTGCTCCATCGTTCTGCGGGCCCTCGTGGACCACCGGGGCCACTTCGTGGACATTTACGGGGGCTGGTCCGGCCGGGCACACGACGCCTGCATCCTCCGGAACTCTGGACTGTATCGCAGGTTGGAGGTGGGCACCTACTTCCCCCGGCGGGACTTGACTGTCGGGGATGTGCCTATGCCCATCTGCATCGTCAGGGACGCGGCCTACCCCCTGATGCCCTGGCTAATGCGGCCGTACACGGGGCAGCCGGACCAGAACCGGGCCCAGTTCAACGACCGCCTCAACCGGGCCCGAAACCCGCTGCGGTGTACCCAATAGCAGCTGGCTGTGCCTCACAGCGAGGCATGGGACAGTGTGCCATTCTCCGTGCTGCACCCTTGGCGGAGCTGCGGGCTCTGGGCTGAGTCCCTGGGGCCCTGGCCAGTTCCAGCCAGCATCCACCCTTTCCCCTGGTCCCGCCAAATGTGTGTGAGCAGCACTGTCCCAGGCGTGCCCTGCAGCTGCGTGCCGCGGCCACGTGCCGCTCAGTCACCAGGCTGCACGTGGTTGCACGTGCTGCTTGCTGCCTCATGCTACGCAACGTGCAGCTCACGTGGCCTGAGTGACATGCTCTCCCCCTCCTCCCTTCAGGCACCTGGCTCCCCCCCGTCCTCTGCCCCCCGCCTGTTGGGAGTGCAAACTGCACAAACTCACCTGTGGGTTCCTCCCCGGCCTCGGCCTCGGCCTCGGCCTCGGCCTCGGAGGAGCTGCTGGAGGGGGCCTGCTGGGCGGTGGCAATGCTCGCCTCCTCACCGCCAGACGTGCTGGCACTGTCTTCTCCCTCCCTTGGCTCGGAGGGATGGTTGATGGGGAGGTGCTGGCAGGTGTCCACAGGGAGAGCTGGGGCTTCCGGGGCTGGCTGGCCCAGAAAAGCATGGAGCCGGTCATAATAGGGGCAGGCATCGGGTCCTGCCCCCCCTTCCGTCGGTGGCCCGCACATACCCCAGCCGCAGCTCTTTTACTTTGGACCGCACCTGCTCGCAGTTGCAGCCGGAGTGTCCCTGCTACGCTTTAAGAGCTCGGGTTACCAGGAAGT
Organism: Pelodiscus sinensis; assembly: GCF_049634645.1. Taxonomy (NCBI): domain Eukaryota; kingdom Metazoa; phylum Chordata; order Testudines; family Trionychidae; genus Pelodiscus; species Pelodiscus sinensis. The sequence goes on along the minus strand of NC_134725.1, from coordinate 30,630,954 downwards.
CCCTGTAGTGTAGATGTGCTATTTTGAAATAAGTTATTTTGGAGTATTTCTTCCAGAATAGCTTATTCCAAGGTAAGTGTGCAGTGTAGAAGTACTCTAATAGCCCACCACACAGGCAGCTGCCACCCATCCCTCATGCCAGGATTCTGCTGCCATGAGCAAACATCCCACAGTGGTGAGCAGTAGGTCCGGATAAGGCCTTGTTCATATGCAGCATTTTCCATCTCAGAGCACTTCACAAAGGAGGTGAGAGCAGGAACTTGGAGAAGAAATTGTTTGCTCCTGCAGGCCAATGGCAGAGAAAGGACTGGAAACCAGGTCTGTCTGAGTCTCAGCACTTGGCTGACTGGGCCACCTTACCTCACAGAAGGATGAGCTGAAATGGACAGGTCCAATTACCTGGAATCAGTGTGTCTGGACTGGCAAGTGATAGGGACTGGCAACACTCCCAGGGGAAGTGAGGTTTACCAGCACATTTGGTTAATCTCCCTTTTCAGCCCGCATGGTGGCAGGGGGCAGTTTTGGCAGCATTGTTTAATGGGTAATCCTTATCAAAACAGGGCAAGGGCCAGGAGCCAGCGTTTCAACATAGCCTGTGAGAAGGCTCCAAGGAAGGAAAATCAGGTGAATGTCTGGCAGGGGTAATTAACCTGATCCTGGGAGAGAATTCAAATATGCTTTAGTTCCTTGACAATCATCTTGCTATTCCAAAAGAAGAATGATTCCATTCCCTGTCAGCTCTTCCCTGAGAAAACCCAGCTGGGTATGTTTTGACTCCGTGGAACTGATCTCCCAGGGTTCACATTTCAAAACACTCTGCTGTCTAGCTGGACCAAAGTACATTCATATATTCAGAGGCATCTGAGTCTGGTATGCACTGATGTTCAGTCTAAACTAGGCGTCACACAATCTGCAATTACAGTTTGTTTCAACTCTGAATAAAGCTGAGTGTAACACCGATACCCTGCAAGTAATGGGCTTTGTTTTAAATATCCCTGGCTAATGGATTGTTAACATGATATAAATAATTATTGGTGCTTTACAAGTGAGACCTGGTGATGATGTTTTATTCTTCCCAGTGAGGTGATTCAGGCCAGTTGAGATAACACGACGAAGTAACAGGTAAAGACCATAGAGGGTTGAATCACTAATTATAATGAAGACCTCACTGTTAGGGTGTGTCCACACCACACCGTTATTTCAGAATAACTAGCATTAATCCAAAAATAACAATGCAAGCGTCTACCCAGTAATTCCATTATTTCGAAATAATATCAAAATAACGGGCTGCTTATTCCGACTTCTGTAAGCCTCATTCCACGAGGATAACTCCTCTTCCAAAACAGCTATTTTGAAATAGCCCCTCACCCAGGGCCATTCTAAAGTTATTCCTCCCTAGTGCCTCCTGGGGCTCTAAATCTAGAAAGCACATCCACATTAGGGGAGCCTGCCTCGGATTAATTTCCAGCCTTCTCTGTAGTGTGGACGCACTATTTCAAAATAAGCTATTTCAGAATATATCTTCCAAAATAGCTTATTCCAAAATAAGAGTGCAGTGTAGACCTACCCTCAGGGCTTGCAATGCAATCAAGAAAAGGCTGCTTCAGGTTTAGTGATAGGAATGAACGTAGCTGGGGATAGGAAAAATTATATCACAAGGATTTACTACTCACTTCTGCTCCCACACGTATACCCCGTGGGCAATATATGGGCTAATCATGGATTGGAAGGGAGTCATTGAGAGATTCCAGAAGAGATATTGCTCTGTCTGGGATTTTTAGCAAGGACTGGCTGGCTCAGCTGATTACCAATGGACCCGCTATTGCAGTCTTTTCCCCTCTGGAGCACTGGTTTGACACCAGTCAGTTATGAGCAGCTGATGATAGTTTGATGGCACTACGCAAAATTAGTGGGAGCCCTTATCACAGAGCACAGCTGTCATCACCATGCACCTCCCAACCATAGTTGGCAACCTCCATAGAGAGGCCAACGTTAAATTGGCCCCTGGAGACTGAAATAGTCAATATAGGTGCATTGGTCATGGAAGTCAACAGGGTACGAACCTGCGCTCTACCTTTTTGATGCACAACACAGGGCTTCAATCTCCAGCACCAACCAGCCAACCAACCAAACGAAGGGGAAGAATATACTTCATACAACAAAGGGAGGCCAGAATAACTAGAAATGGTGGGGATTTAAAGATAACATGGAAAAGAATGTGTAAAAGTTGGGCTTATGCCCTATGGATGCTAGATTGAGAGGGTAGGCAGGGTTTTATCGGGGTGGGAAGCAGAGGTTTTACTTGTTCGTTACCTTAGAACTACAGGTTGAACCTATCTAGACTGGCACTCTATGGTCTGGCATGAATTTAGTTAGCCAGATGTCCACTAATCATGGGTGTGGCCAAGTTTCCCATGGGCCCATAAAGTTTGTTTACAGCCTTCAGTCCTGGCTCTCAGAGTTCTGTGCTGTTATTTAGCTCTAATTTACCCATAAATGCCTTCTGAGAACCCAGTAAGCAGTGGAAGTGTTGGTAATGCTGCTAGACAATACTGACCTCCTGTACTTTGCAACATTCTCTGGATCAGCACCAATCAGGTCCTGCGTGTGCCAGACTAGAGAGGTTCAATCTGTAGCAGGACGATCATGTCTGGACTCCTATGGCATTGCTGTAGGACCTCGTGGTGTCAGAGTTGTGCACTGATGTTATTTCTCATTAAAGGTAAACATGGGGGAACAAGTGTGAATTAAATTAGGATGATCAGAACCTTCTCCCACGGCTCCAACTGAGCCCAGTCCTTACCAAACCCACCAGTAACTGCCTCCGATATTGTGCAACAAAATGAGCTATCCCAATCCTTCAATGTGGTTGGCCTTTGCAGGGCACCAAGGACCTAGCCATGTTTTAGCTCTATCCCCTGACAGTATTACAGCCCTCACATGCCACCCCATCTACACGCTATGCTAAATCATGTGTTAATTGCAACAGAGGACTTCCCTGCTTTAACAGGCATGGCCCCTGCCTAGACAGGCTGTCAGAAGGCTGCAAAGGACGGGAAGAGATGTGCTCTAGTGCAGGCTCATCTGCTAATATAATCAGCTCTACATAGCTTCACCTTGCCAGGCTGGGACCAGTGGCAAGGTAGGGGGACACGCCAAAGTGGTCAGGATGCCTGGTACAATGTATGCTGCTACAGAGATGCTGGACTCTTACTCAGCTCATCTGCAGCTATTGGAAGGCTACTGTATTCGAGCTAGCCTCAGAACCCTCTAGCACTTCCCAGGGCAGAGAAGGAAGTTGTGACATGTTACAACTGGGTCAAGATTCCTCATTGGGACTCGGCTTTTAACACTAATGTTTGTTTTTTTTTTAAACAGGGCTGTGCAGCTCTCTGCAGTATTTTGAGAAGAGAAACCAATTTAGGAATTCTCTCATGCATCAACACATCCCATCTGTCCCCTCTGGGGTTGACACTTAATGGAGAAATTATTTGTAATGATCTGTTAGCAGTTTGCTGCAGATTAATGCAGCTTGCATAATGCTACCTCCCTCCTTGTTGGGTTCAGTAATAACGCAGAACATGCCAGTGACTGCAGCAGCCAAAGCACACTGCACTTTACTGATAAATAGGTCACTCTCTCCAGCCAGCTCTTTTGTTTTGGGATATGGCTGATCTTGCTAGTGACTGGAAAAAATCCTTTGGGGGTTCTGATTTGCCATTTATTTTTAGGTTTCTAGAGTGTACTTTGGCAGACTTGTGATCTTATCCAAAGTCTACTGAAGGTAATGATTAGACTCCTTCAGTGGGCTTTGGATCAGGCCCTAAAAGTATGCACTCAGACTAAAAGTAGAATTGGTTGAGAATTTTCCCTTGGGCTGGTTTTCTGATGTAAAAATGCAGTTTCTACAAAATTGAAAATTTGCATGGGAAAAATTTGGGGTTTGGCCCTAAGAAATTCAGTTTGCCATTAGGAAAATTTAAATGCAACATTTCATTTTGCATCAGTTTGACCCGAATCAGAATATTTCATTTTGTTGAACTGACTCAAAACTGTTTGTTTTGAATCAGTTCAATAAAACATTAAACTGCATTTCCCTACCAGCACATTGCCTTATGCGCCTAGTAGTTTAGATCCCATTCTCACTTGTGGGCCAAGCTCCCTAGAACAGTGGTCTCCAACCTTTTTAACCACAAGGTCACTTTTTCAATTTAAGTGCAATGTAAGATCTACCTCAAACCCAAATACCCTTGTCCCACTTCCTTCCCACTCCTTCTCCGAGGCCTCCCACTGCTCACTCCATCCCCCTTCCTCATTCACGTTCACCAGGCTGGAGTAGGAAGTTGGGGTGCAGGCTCAGTTCTTGGGCCAAGGTGTTTGGAGTGTGGGAGGGGCTCTGGGCTTAGCCCAGGGTGGGGCACTGGGGTCCACAGAGGGCTTCAGGGAGCAAGTTCTGGGAAGGAGTTTGGGTGCAGGGGGACTCATGTCTGGAGCAGGAGGTTGGGTGTAGAAGGAGGTTCAGGGCTGGGACAGGGGTTCAGGAAGTAGGCTCTGAGAGGGCACTGTTTTATTGAGACGGCTTCTGGGTGGTGGAGCAGTGGGGTTTCAGCAGGCTTAGCCCTGCCCTGGCTCTGCCCCACTCCTGAAAGCAACTGGCATGTATAGCAATGGCTCCATGGCACCATGTGCTGTCCCCATCTACAGGCACTGAGCCCACAGCTTCTATTGGCCCTCCCATTACTGATCAATGGGAGCTGCAGGAGTGGTGTCTGCTGGCAAGGACAGCATGTGGGGACCCCCTGTTCCAACTTTTCCAGGGGCTGCAGGGACTTGCCAGCCATGTCCAGGAGCAGCAATTACCACAGGGACAATGACTCCAGCCACAAAAGATTTGTCATTTGAGAACTCACTACTCAAAGAATTCAATTTAAGTGTAAGAGAAAAATGAAAATTATGAAATACACAGACCAGTCAAAAACCAAAACTAACCCACTTTGCAATCAGTAAACGGAATAATAACAACAGCCCACATATGTGTTGGGTCGGGAGATGAGGGGGAAGGACAGTGTGTTTGTGAGACTGACAGACACACACAGCGTGAGAGTGACAGAGATTTACATTGCCAGGCTCCCTCCATCCCCTTCTCTCAGTGTGGAGATGGGGTACAGGAGAGGAGGGAAAAAGATACCCAGACATCAGCATCCCCTCTTTTCCCTCCCACACCCTGCACAACAAGCAGAAGGTACCTAAGGGTCTGTTCCAAGGCAGGGGCAGGAGCAGCATGGCAGTGGGTGGAGGGACAGTGGGTGGAAGGTACAGGGACAGGAAAGCCTACCCTCAGTGCCCACTAGATCACATCACCACCATCCCCCTTCCCTTCTCCCCCCGGTCCTCCCAGCTCTCAGAGCAGCCCAGAGCACTCTGCCCAGCACTCCAACAACAATTTAAAAGGCCCACGTTTCTGGGCACCACTGCTGATGCAGTAGCATCAGTGGTACCAGCCAGGAGACCTGGGCCTCTTTGAATCGCTGGGCTCTAGAGCAACTTTCCCTCTTCGCCCTTCCTCCCTCCCCCGGCCCTGTTGATGTGCCAGAATACAGCCACACCTCTGGAGTCAGAGGAGAGAGGGGCAGAGAAAGGGACCAAAGAAATTAAATCCTCACAAAAGAGACTTGCAGCTCTCCAGGGCTAAGAGGTAAAATCATACCAGGGCTTCAGCTGCCTGTCTTTCCCAGATTTAAAGGGCTATCTACCAAGACAACAAACACCTGTCAATCCAAGCTGGGGAGTTCAATGAATGCCAGGCAGTCAGAATGAAGGGAACATGAGTTGGATAGTGCACTTTTCTGAATGCCTGAGATCAGCCTGACTCCAGAGTGGGGGCCTGTTATATGTACCTGAGCTAGTTACATTTCTCTGGTTTGGCTATGACTCTGTATGACATAGTCTTAGTTCAGGCCCCTTTTAGGTGTCAGTTAATTCTTTCACCTGAGTTTTATTTTTCTCTCTCTTTCATCTCCTGAGCCAGACATCTGAATGCAGCTGACACTCACAGACAGAATCCAAATCGTTAACCTCAGCTGAGTCCCTAAGTCACCATGGATTCTCTGGGACCGATTCTGACCTCAATCACACCATTGACTTCACTGGATTTACTTCTGATTCACAATGCCATGTGTAACATGGACAGATTCCAGTCATCTGGAGGCAGAAATGAATCTGGAACCTCTGCAGCTTAGGGCATGAGCCTCTTCCACATGGGGTAAAAGCCAGCTGTCTGTTAGCTAAAACTGTAGAGCAAACTCCTTATTCTCTCTGTAAGTGGCCTCAGTGCCACTAAATGGGACAGTACATTACACCATGGCTGTGTCTAGACTGGCAAGTTTTTCCGCAAAATCTTCTGCTTTTGCGGAAAAACTTGCCAGCTGTCTACACTGGCCACTTGAATTTCCAGAAAAGCACTGATGATCTCATGTAAAATCATCAGTGCTTTTCCGGAAATACTATGCTGCTCCCGTTCGGGCAAAAGTCTTTTTCCAAAAGACTTTTGCGCAAAAGAGCCAGTGTAGACAGCACAGTACTGTTGTCTGCAAAAAAGCCCCGATCGCGAAAATGGCAATCAGGGCTTTTTTGCAGAAAACCGTGTCTAGATTGGCCACGGACACTTTTCCGCAAAAAGTGCTTTTGAGGAAAAGCATCCTGCCAATCTAGATGTGCTTTTCCGAAAATGCTTTTAACGGAAAACTTTTCCGTTAAAAGCATTTTCGGAAAATCATGCCAGTGTAGACGTAGCCCATAGGGATGTGGGTTACATACTTCCCCTAGCTGAAGAAGGGCATCCCAAGCTTCAGAGAATTCCCCGTTGAAATCCCAGAAGAGCCCCCACATACTCAGCAGGTGTGTGGGTTACACATGCATGCATCAAAATGGAGCTTTTTACAGCACTGGTGAACAAGATCCTTCCCACTCAATCTCAGGTGGCAAATAGGAGGAAAACAAAGGAGCAAGAGCAAAAGTCAATCCCCTTTCCTTTCAAGGTTCCTCAGTCCAGACCCTGCTTGAGTGAATTGGTGGGGTATTCTGAAGAGAGCTCATGCTGCAGCTGCCTGCACCAGACAGGCCCTGGTCAGTTCACCAGGAGATTTTACCTTCTATTGCTGGTATCCGTTCTAAATACAAAACAACAGTCTTCTCCAGTCTCCTCACCACATGTAAGACTAGGGAGTGCTAACTTAACACTCTGCGGGGTCCAAGTGCTGGATAAGTGGTAATTCACACTGCTGGAACCTCTGGAAAGGTAGGTACGTTTTATTAAAACTTACTGCTGGATGATGCTAGATAATATTGACCTCCCATGGTTCAGCAAATTCTCAGGTTTGGCACCAGTCAGATCCCGAGGGTATCAGATTGGAGAGGTTCAACCTGTATTTAGGTCTGCCTGGAGCTAGAGAAGGAGGGCAGGAAGGTCTTGGTCATATGTCAGTCATTATTTTAAAGCACAACATCCTGCCCATGACAATGTGGCTGTCCCCAGCCCACATCTCAGCCTTGATCAAAGATGCCTCAGAAATTTCTGATCTAGCTTCAGTACCGAAGCTCCTGTGTTATTCAAATACTATTTGTTTTTTGCAACTGGCATCTCTGCAAATTATTTTGGAAGATTCCATTTGCCTTCAATGATCATTGGAAAGCCCAGCAAAATCAGTAGAAGTCTTATGTCTTTGTTAAGTTCACTGGAGTTTATGGCTAACTGAGAATTAGAATAATAGAATCACAGAACACTAGAACTGGAAGGGACTTCAAGAGGTCATTGAGTCCAGTCCTCTGCCCTCATGGCACCAAACATGGTTTCTGTCATCCCCGATAGATGTCTGTTTAACCTGCTCTTAAATATCTCCACTGATGGAGATTCCACAATCTCCCTAGGTAATTTATTCCAGTGTTTAACCATACTGACAGTTAGGAAGTTTTTCCTAATGTCCAACCTAAATCTCCCTTGCTGGACTTTCTCCAATTTCTCCACATCTTTCTTGAAATGTGGTGCCCAGAACTGAACACAATACTCCAAATGAGGCCTAATAAGTTCAGATTAGAGCGAAAGAATGATTTCTTATGTCTTGCTCACAACACTCCTGTTAATGCATCCCAGAATCATGTTTGCTTTTTTTGCAACAGCATCACACTGTTGACTCATATTTAGCTTGTGGTTCACTGTGACCCCAAGATTTCTTTCAGCAGTACTCCGTCCTAAAGAGTCACTTCCCATTCTGTATGTGTGAAACTGATTATTCCTTCCTAAGTGGAGTACTTTGTATTTGTCCTTATTAAACTTCATCCTATTTACTTCAGACAATTTCTCCAGTTTGTCCAGATCATTTTGAATGATGATCCCTCCCAGCTTGGTATCATCTGCAAACTTAATAAGCGTACTCTCTCTATGCCAACATTTAAATTGTTGATGATGATATTGAACAAAACCAATCCCAAAACAGACCCCCGCGGAATCCCACTTATGCCCTTCCGGCATTACTGTGAACCGTTAATAACTACTCTCTGAGGGTATGTCTACACTGCATCCCTAGTTCGAACTAGGGATGCAAATGGAGACAATCAAAGTAGTTAATGAAGCGGGGATTTAAATATCCCGCGCTCCATTAACATGATCTCGCCGGCGCGCTAGTTCGAATCACAGCTGATTCGAATCAGGAAGTGCGCGCCGGGACGCTTTAGTTCGGACTAAAGCCCTTAGTCCGAACTAATGTTACTCCTCATTTTTTGAGGAATAACATTAGTTCGGACTAATGGCTTTAGTCCGAACTAAAGCGTCCCGGCGCGCACTTCCTGGTTCGAATCAGCTGTGATTCGAACTAGCGCGCCGGCGAGATCATGTTAATGGAGCGCGGGATATTTAAATCCCCGCTTCATTAACTACTTCTATTGTCTCCATTTGCATCCCTAGTTCGAACTAGGGATGCAGTGTAGACATACCCTGAGAATGGTTATCCACCCAGTTGTGCACCCACCTTATAGTAGCCCCATCTAAGTTGTATTTGCCTAGTTTACTGATAATAAGAACATGTGAAACCATATCAAATGCCTTACTAAAGTCTAGTATACCACATGCACCACTTCTCCTTTGTCCGCAAGACTTGATATCCTACCAATGAAAGTTATCAGACTGGTTTGACATGATTTGTTCTTTACAAATCCATGCTGGCTATTACCTATCACCTTATTTTCTTCCAGATATTTGCAGATGATTTCCTTTATTACTTGCTCTATTATCTTTCCTGGCACAGAAGTTAAACTAGCTGGTCTGTAGTTTCCTAGGTTGTTCTTATTTCCCTTTATATAGATGGGCACTATATTTGCACTTTTCCAGTCTTCTGGAATCTCTCCCGACTTACATCATTTTTCAAAGATGATAGCTAAAGGCTCAGATACCTCCTCTATCAGCTCCTTGTGTATTCCAGGATGTATTTAATTAGGCCCAAGTGACTTGCAGACATCTAACTTTTCTAAGCAATTTTTAATTTGTTCTTTTTTTAAATTTTATCTTCTAAACCTACCCCATCACACTAATATTCAGTTAGGCATTCCTTCATCATCAGACTTCTTGGTGAAGACTGAAACAAAGACATCATTAAGCACCTCTGCCATTTCCAAGTTTTGTGTTATTGTTTCTCCCTTCTCACTGAGCAATGGGCCTACCCTGTCCTTGGTCTTCCTCTTGCTTCTAATATATTTATAGAAAGTCTTCATGTCGCCCTATATGTCTGTAGCTAGTTTGAGCTTGTTTTGTGCCTTTGCCTTTCTAATCTTGCCCCTGCATACCTGTATTGTTTGCTTATATTCATCCTTTGCAATTTGTCCTAATTTCCATTTTTTATAGGACTCCTTTTTGATTTTTAGATCATGCAAGATGTCCTGGTTAAGCCAAGGTAGTCTTTTGCCATACTTTCTATCTTTCCTACACAGCAGAATAGCTTGCTTTTGGGACCTTAATAATGCCCCTTTGAAAAACTGCCAACTCTCTTCAGTTGTTTTTCCTCTTAGTCTTGCTTCCCATGGGACCTTATCTACCAGCAATCTGAGTTTACTAAAATCTGCTTTCCTGAAATCCACTGTCTCTGTTTTGCTGTTCTCCCTTTTACCATTCCTTAGAATCATGAACTCAGTGATTCACTTTCACCCAAGCTGCCTTCCACTTTCAAATTCTCAACCAGTTCCTCCCTATTCGTTAAAATCAAATCTAGAACAGCTTCCCCCCAGTAGCTTTTTCAACTTTCTGAAATAAAAAATTGTTTTTAATGCAGTGAAAGAACTTATTGGATAGTCTGTGTCCTGCTGTGTTAGTTTCCCAACACATGTCTGGAAAATTGAAGTCCCCCATCACCACCAAATCCTGCACTTTGGATGATTTTGTTAGTTGTTTAAAAAAAGCGTACTCCACCTCTTCCTCTTGGGTAGGTGGTCTATTTTTCCCCCATTTTCACCTAACCCAGAGATTCTCAACACATCTGTCTCCTACGTCCATCTCTACCTCAGTCCAAGTGTGTACATTTTTAATATATAAGGCAATACCTCCTCCCTGTTTACTCCACCTATTCTTCTTGAGTAAGCTATACCCTCTATACCAATATTCCAATCATTTGTATTATCCCACCAAGTCTCTGTAATACCAACTATATCATAGTTGTGTTTATTTATCAGCACTTCCAGCTCTTCCTGCTTATTACCCATACTTCTTGCATTTGTATATAGGCATCTAAGATGCTGATTTGATTTTGCCTCCCAGTTCTACCTTGTCCCTCCTTTTTCTCTGCTATTATAGCCCATGCTCCCTCCCATTTCTGACCCAACTCCCAGGTCTCCATGTTCTTCACTTACCTGTGGGCTTTGGTCACCTGCCCCTGTCGAACCTAGTTTAAAGCCTCCTCACTAGGTTAGCCTGTCTGCATCCAAATTTAATTAATTTATTTTTACATTAAAAGAAGCTCTGACTAATGAGCCTCATGCTGGTGAGAAAAACCCTCAATCTATACCAAAGACTTACGGAGTAACTAACTTTGAACCAAAACTATTTTGATAGCCTCCTTGTAAATTTCCTGCTCTGTCTACACCTTCAGGTCTCAGAGTGAAATTGTGAATGTAGGCTCTGGAATATACAGTACAATGTGGTATTTACAGCACCATTTTTTTTAAACCTGGGACCAAATGTTTTTTGGGTTGTGGCAAGTGAGGGCTGTACATCTGGAAAGCGTCAAATTTAATGCCCAAAGCCATCAGCACAGGTCAGCTAAAAGTACATGTTTGCTTCCAGCAGCAGCTGTGCAAACTCCTGCTGCCTGGGTTCTGCGGGGCCTATGTAAAGATTCCTCAAAGACAGTGCCTCTTTGTAAGCCCAGAGCACTACTGATCCCTGGCAATTCCAACCCCAATTTCAAAAGAAACAGGCCTAACATGGTCCTCCCACTGCAAACAGATGTTGTTCAGCCTCTGTCTGAAGCACCATTGATTTCACCAGGAAAAGGAAAACATCAGAGTTTAGATTCACACATCTGTAGGCTGTTGATCAGACATTGTCAGCTATTTTTACAGAATTTCAGGGTGTAGCTGGGGTGCAGAAAACAAGTGGCACAGTTTTCCAAAGAACCTAACAGGTCTATCCAGAACATTGCAGCTCATCAATGTTGTGGGGAAGCTCTGAGCCCCAAGCTTTGATTTGGTTTCTGGCTTTCCTAAAATTGTCTGAAATAAAGTATCACCCTGAGTGGTATTGGTTTTTTTTTTTCAATTTTGCATCAATTTTTATGGGCCTGTCATTTCTGCATTTCCATTTCAACTTCTTAGCTGCCACAGCAGCAGCCAACTACAAGCAACCAACACAGGATGAATAGGAATGTCCTTCTTTGCTCAGTGTTTCTTAATCCTAATGGACTCTAGGGATTAAGTTAGGAAATCACTTGCTGGGCTACAAGGCAAGGGCCAAATCCACCTTGAGAGTCTGTCTCACTCGGATACTACTAAACATTGAGTAAGACCATCAGGGTATGTCCCCAAGGGCAAATGCAGCTATACCCCTCTCCATAGCCACACAAAGTCCCTCAGCTCTGGAGCCAGTGGGGCTCAAAGCCAGGAGCTGGACTTGAGAAAGGAAGCAGAGGGGGTGCACACATCTGGTCAGCCACAGAGCCAAACAGGAGGTGAGTTGGAGGTGGGGCATCATCAGGCTAGGGCAGGACCAAAGCATATGCCAAACATACCTTCTTCAGACTTGTTCTCCAGCTGGAGGAGTAGCAGGGGAGCAAAACCTCAGTAAAGCAGCTGTGGAGTTGTTCTATGGGCTATGAGGAAGGTACTTAATCCCCTGTGCATCACCTTAGCATCTGTACCAGACCCTTGAGCTGTGTGCTGGGCTGAAGGCTTCCCCCCATGGGTAGGGCAGTGTGTTTATAGATCATCCCACACACACAGTGCATTGGATTGCAGTCCTCCCCAGCGAGGGCGGGGCAGGGGTCAGTAGGTCTTGTTCAGTTTTATTGCTGAGCAGACCCCTGCCCAAATCAGCCCCCAGGAGGCAAACACCCACAAGCGGTGCGGCGCCTCAGACCGGGACAGGAACTTTGCTGTGGGCCTCTCTCGACCAGAAGCCATTTGCACCAGAAGCAGAAATATATGTTAAGGTAGATCAGCTTTTCCTGACCTCTCCTTCCATCTCCCTTCCCACAAGAAAAAATGTGTTTGAAGTAGCAGTGGAGAGTTATTAGACCTGCCCTGGATCACTCCTGTCCTCAGACAGGGAACCACTTGGCCTGATTACCCCTCACTTTAACATAAACCCATTGGCTTCAAGGGACCTGAGATGAACCTGTTTTCTCACTGAGAGTGATTCAACCAATTTATTTAACTCATCAAGCCAGAGTGGGACAACGTTCCTTCCATTAATGTTATTGACAGGAGATGCGGCTTCAGGGCTGTCCAGATACAGGGCTTGGAGCAACCCTCTTCCTGCCCATTGCAGGTCCTGCCCTGCCATCACTCTGCCTCTTTCCCAAGACACTCCCCACATCCTTCTTTCCTCCCACAAGCAACATGGCCCAGATTACAGGGGACCTGGTGCAGTGGCTGCTAGGGGTGCCCCTTCTTACCATATGGGTGGCAGGAGCCCGAGTGGCCCCCACTCTGCCCCATCCTACTCGCCATGCTGCTCTCCCTGCCTGCTGTGCCCACTTCTCCATGGCATTGGGAAGTGGAGCACCCTGGGGCCAGAGCTCTCTTCTTTCTGCAGCCACCAAGAAGACAAGCACAGTGATCCGGGAGAGGATGGTCAGGCAGGGTAGGACAGAACAGGCTGCTGGGCCACTCTGGCTCCTGCTGCCCACATGGTGAGCATGTTGGGGCAACCCCTGCTTCCTCGCCAGGCCCCCTGTAATCCCTTGGGTCCCTCCCATCCATGACAGCTGGGACAGCTGCTGCGGGCTCCCCAAAAGGGAAGGTCTGGGGCAGCTGCCCTGATTTGTCCTATGAACGGGATGGCTCTGCGTGGCTGTATAAGAACATAAGAACAGCCATACTGGGTCAGACCAAAGGTCCATCTAGCCCAGTATCCTGTCTGCCAACAGTGGCCAATGTCAGGTGCCCCAGATGGAGTGAACTGAACAGGTAATGATCAAGTGATCTCTCTCTCTCCTGCCATCCATGTCCACCCTCTGACAAACAGAGGCTAGGGACACCATTCCTTACCCATACTGGCTAACAGCCATTAATGGACTTACCCTCCATGAATTTATCTCTCTTTTAAACTCTGTTATGGTTCTAGCTTTCACAAACTCCTCAGGCAAAGAGTTCCACAGGTTGGCTGTGTGAAGAAGAACTTCCTTTTATTTGTTTTAAACCTGCTGCCCATTAATTTCATTTGGTGGCCCCTAGTTCTTAGATTATGGGAACAAGTAAATAACTTTTCCTTATTCACTTTCTCCACACCACTCATGATTTTATAGACCTCTATCATATCCCCCATTAGTCTCCTCTTTTCCAAGCTGAAAAGTCCTAGTCTCTTTAATCTCTCCTCATATGGGACCCGTTCCAAACCCCTAATCATTTTAGTTGCCCCACTAAACATTAAACTGAACATGTCTCTGTCTTGTGGTCCAGTACTGCATTCTTTATGCGCCCAAAACTCCCATTAATTGTATATGTAATGGGAGTTTTGGGTGCGTAATGAATGCAGTTTTAAGGTCTAATCCATTGCTTGTTAAAGTCAATGAGAATCTTTCCATTGACTTTAATGGGCACTGGGTCAGACCTTGAATGGGTAGCATTGTACCAGATATTCAAAGTACAGCCTTGTAAATTCATGTGTCTGTCATTCCCAAAGTTGGATCTCTGTAGGGACCCAGGCCAGTGCTCCTGTCTGTGAGCAATATCTGACTCCTTAGCAAGAAATGCTTGCCAGAGTTCCCAGCTTGAGTTATTCACACTGTAAATTCCCTTAGTGTAGTTCATTAAAATAATTGCACTACTGTTAACATCCTACAGTAGAGCAACTTGCAAAGAAAAAAGTGAGCTAGATCCAGATGATCAATCATGCATTTTACTGACAATGTCTTTATATGGGTTGTTTTCACTGGGAATATACATCTGATAATTGCTCAGGTTCCTTGTTTTTCCACAGTCAGTTCCATTGTAAGGGCCATTAGTTATTCTACAAAGGTGATTTAAAGTTGAAAACCTCCTGTGCTCTGCACGAAAGGATAGATTAACCTATCTACTTTAACAAATGGTTGCTGTAACTCTTATAGGAAAGATGGATTAAGCTTCAATTTTGTGTGGCGAGTATTTGGGTTTCTGTTATTTTCTGTTCAAGAACTACAGTAGTAGGGACTTTGGGGTGGTTTGGGTGTTGGGGATTGGATTTCCCAGAAGGCTGGGAATGAGAAATGGTGCTTTCCATCTTCAAGTCATCAACTCAAGCCCATTCTACAGATGATGTTTCAGTTCCCAGTGCATAGAAGCCCATGTCTCAAAACCCACAACCACTAAAACTTGGTTGGCAGCCTCAGCAAAGACTGGATGTGTTTAAGTGAATAGGCAATCCAGTTAAGAATTGCACCCCTAGAGGGACCTTCCAATGTGGGTTGAGGCACATTTGCTGGGCAAAGCTTGGCAGGTTGGTGACTGTGCTGGTCCCACCCTATAGGCAGAGGACTTAAGCCTCCTCTAGCATCATTTCGACACTAACATCAAAATTTCTCCCTTTCTCTCTTTATAACAAAGATAATTACTTAAATAGTAACAGCATCTGAAAACAGGCATGAAATGCGCATGTATGATTGAACAGCTGCTAAGAAAAAAAGGCAAACTGTCTGGAACGTGAAATTTGTCCTTGCTAACTCATTCAGCTAACTCTTTCAGTATCTTAAAGGCAGGATGCTAAGCTCTAGGCTCTCTCTCGCCAAGAATGATGATGAGGTCATCAAAAGACAACCTTTGATTTAAGAGAGAGGACCAAAAGCCATGTTTAGTTTGTAGTAAGCCTCTTGGAAGAAGATAATTTATCAACTGCCAGCTCACTGATTATGTGCACAGATCCTTTCCTTGTCATACCTGGTGTTAACCCATAATTTGTCCTCTTCCCTGTGCAGAGGGTGCCTCTTCCCTGTGCAGAGCTTGGGCCTGTCTCAGTTATTCCAAGATGCACTGCTTCCCTGTCCCAGATTTCATTCAATAGCTCAATGTCAGTGACCTCAAAGCACCATTGGAGGAAAGAATGTGTTGTAAATAAAAGACAAATGTAACGTCACTTCCATAGGCTTTATGACTTGAGCTCTGCATGGATACAAAATTTGTATCCACATCTAAATATGCAAAAAGGAGCCATGTATATCTGCGTCCACATCCATGGATGCAGATATTCAGGGGTATAAAGTGGATATCTGTGGCTCTATCTATGCCAGCAACTAACTGTTGAACTTCAGATTTCCAGTCTTGAAGACACTGATATTTTAAATGTTTCCCCATGTGTACCTTGCATCTTCCATTTAAAAAGAAACATAAAAACAAAATCTGAAATGGATTTAATTTTCTTGACTAGCTTTGCTCTTCCCAAAAACACATTTTTATTGTATTTTAAAAGTTGTGACTTTGGAGAAAATCGTCCTTGGGGAAGCTATTTACTTTCCAATGGGGATCTGAATATGTCAGGGTAGTTTTTGGCATATTCCTTATATTGCTTGTTTTCCTTTGAGCCGTCCTAGAACAGAAGCTTCCTTCCCACTGAGAAATTTTTCCTTGCTTGGCACAAAACTAAGCAGGCTAGAAAAACAGAAGTGGGAAACATAGTCTATGGCTATGAATCAGGAGGTCCAAGCAGTACCGCAGGGGTGGCCAACCCTTTCCCAGACAAAAAGCCACAATAGCAGCGGAGACAGTGTAAAGAAGAGCCAGGGCAAAGTTGTTGAGAAAAAAAAAAAGTGCTGCACTGGGGGGAAATAGGTGATGGTATGGCTTTTTTTTGGGAGGGTTAACAACTTCACAGCCCTACCCTTTTTTTTGGGGGGGGGGGGAGGGGAGGCTTAACAACTTTACCCCGGCTCTTCACACTGTCTCCTTTGCTATTGTAGCTCACAAAAAAAGCATTGGGAAGGAATTTGGGTGCAGGCGGAAGTAGAGAAGTAGATGCTGGCTCAGGGAGGGGGCTTCAGGCTGGAGAGTGTTGGGGTCAGGTGGAGGGTTGGGGTGCTGAGCAAGCCACAGGTTTGTGGCTGTGAGGATGCTGGAGTTTGGGCTGGAGTGTGTGAGGGGCTCAGGGCAGGGAGGCTGGGAGTATGATGGGCTCAGGACACATTTGCAATGTGTGGATGGTGCAGGAGTGTTGTGGCAGGATACTGCGGATGTGGGGGTGCAGGAGTTTGGAGATGTGAGAGTCTCAGGACAGGGGATTCCAGTGTATTATAGGTTCAGGTTTGAGGTCTGGGGGGGGGTGCAGGATGTTTATGATGCTGCGGCCAGATGGAGGCTCGGCCCCAATTGGGGGTTTGTTGGCCAGGCTTCATTTTTAAATAAAATATTATGTCAAGCACAAAAAGTTTCAGCATTGTCTTTATTTATGAGAGGGGCGGGGAACCTGTTTTGAGTCAGGGGTCACTGACCCACAGGAAAGTCAGTTGGGGCCACTAAAGTGAGATGCACAAAAACAACCTGTTCAAACCCCCCCAAGCCTCACTAATGTGGCCCCAAACTGTGCTGGTGGGTGCTGGGGCAGGGTACTCATGGCGGGGCGGGGGAGAGGAGTCTGGCCAGGGGGAGGGGATAGAGACAGCTGAGGCCAGTACCTGGGGATCCCAGGTCTCAGGAAGTGCGTTGGCTGCTCTTACCCTCCCCTCCCCTCCCCCAGGCAACCCCCCTGTTCTAACCCAATCCTCCTCCCCTTCCCCCCAGAGCCACACACACACACACACACACACACCAACCCAATCCTCCTCCCCTTCCCCCCAGAGCCACATACACACACACACACCAACCCAATCCTCCTCCCCTTCCCCCCAGAGCCACACACACACACACACACCAACCCAATCCTCCTCCCCTACCCCCCAGAGCCACATACACACACACACACCAACCCAATCCTCCTCCCCTTCCCCCCAGAGCCACACACACACACACACACACACACACACACACACACACACACACACACACACACCAACCCAATCCTCCTCCCCTTCCCCCCAGAGCCACATACACACACACACACCAACCCAATCCTCCTCCCCTTCCCCCCAGAGCCACACACGCACACACACACACCAACCCAATCCTCCTCCCTTTCCCCCCAGAGCCACGCACACACACACACACACACACCAACCTAATCCTCCTCCCCTTCCCCCCAGAGCCACACACACACACACACACACACACAACCAACCCAATCCTCCTCCCCTTCCCCCCAGAGCCACACACACACACACACACACACACACACACACACACACACACCAACCCAATCCTCCTCCCCTTCCCCCCAGAGCCACATACACACACACACACCAACCCAATCCTCCTCCCCTTCCCCCCAGAGCCACATACACACACACACACCAACCCAATCCTCCTCCCCTTCCCCCCAGAGCCACATACACACACACACACCAACCCAATCCTCCTCCCCTTCCCCCCAGAGCCACACACACACACACACACACACACACACACACACACACACACACACACACACACCAACCCAATCCTCCTCCCCTTCCCCCCAGAGCCACACACACACACACACACACACACACAACCCAATCCTCCTCCCTTTCCCCCCAGAGCCACGCACACACACACACACACACACCAACCTAATCCTCCTCCCCTTCCCCCCAGAGCCACACACACACACACACACACACACACACACACACACACACACACACACACAACCCAATCCTCCTCCCTTTCCCCCCAGAGCCACGCACACACACACACACACACACCAACCTAATCCTCCTCCCCTTCCCCCCAGAGCCACACACACACACACACACACACACCAACCCAATCCTCCTCCCCTTCCCCCCAGAGCCACACACACACACACACACACCCCAACCCAATCCTCCTCCCCTTCCACCCAGAGCCACGCACACACACACACACACACCAACCCAATCCTCCTCCCCTTCCCCCCAGAGCCACACACACACACACACACACACCAACCCAATCCTCCTCCCCTTCCACCCAGAGTTAGGCACACACCTCCCCCAACCCAATCTCCCTCCCCTTCCCCAGATCCAGGCACACACACACACACACCCTCTAACCCAATCCCCCCTCAGAACCAGACACCGCCCCCCCCTACACCAATCCCCTCCTCCCAGCTCTAACCTAATTCTCGGGTCCTGGAGCCGCCACCACTATGGCCACACGTCTCCCTCCAGGCGCTGGGGCACGTGCGCCATGCACACCCCCCAACCCTGCTCCCCTCCCCAGATCCAGATACCTCCCTTCCTCGCTCTAATCCAATCTCACGCCCCCACTAACCTTTTGCCCAGGTCCCGGAGCCACTGCTGGTGCCACCGCCGTCCCCAGAGCTGCTGTCACTGCCTGCGCTCAGCAGCCGGCTGCTAGCACGTGCAGGCTGGGATGTTGTGTGCGACCTGGCCTGCATGTGCAGGATATGATGTAGTGCACTGGGGCCATGAGCGTGCACGCAGCTCAGAGCGGCCCGGCTGTGAAAACGGCAGACCTGAGCAGTTCTGGGTCCCATCAGAAACCGCAATTTTTTTCTTTGAGAGCCACATGCGGCTCATGAGCCAGAGCTCGGCCACCCCTGCAGTACTGCATGAACCCATCTAGGGAAGCGTTCGTTCTGAATCAAGACATCGGAGGGAAGGCAGTCATTAATTCATACCTTTTAGCCAGCTCCATGTTACCCTCATGGTCTCCTGGCTTCTCCTTTGTGGTTTTACCACTTTGCTCTATTTAATCATAAAAGATTAGGGCAGTGATTTTCAAACTACTGGTAGTAACCCAGTACTGGGTAGTGGAATGTCAGGCACTGGGTCTTGTTGCTGCACGGTGATCAGGTGACAGCATGCTAAGGAATGACTACCTGCAACAGCCCATCTTCTAGGTATGTGTGGGGGACAGCACACAGGGATCCACGCACTGCCCCTGCTCTAAGCATTAGCTCTGCACTCCCCTTGGCTGGGAACCTGTCAGTGTCTCCTTGGGTGTGTCTAGACTACATGCCTCCTTCGACGGAGGCATGTAGATTAGCCAGATCGGAAGAGGGAAATGAAGCCGCGATTAAAATAATCGCGGCTTCATTTAAATTTAAATGGCTGCCCCGATCTGCCGATCAGCTGTTTGTCGGCAGATCGGGGGAGTCTGGACGCGATGCCCCGACAAAGAAGCCTTTCTTCATCGACACAGGTAAGCCTGGTTTCACGAGGCTTACCTGTGCCGATGAAGAAAGGCTTCTTTGTCGGGGCATCGCGTCCAGACTCCCCCGATCTGCCGACAAACAGCTGATCGGCAGATCGGGGCAGCCATTTAAATTTAAATGAAGCTGCGATTATTTTAATCGCGGCTTCATTTCCCTCTTCCGATCTGGCTAATCTACATGCCTCCGTCGAAGGAGGCATGTAGTCTAGACACACCCCTTCTGGGGTGCAACATGGTCTGCAGTGCCAGAAGAAGCAGGAAGCTGCCTTAGCACCCACGCTGCACTGCTAACCAGGAGCTGTTCAAGGTAAGCCCCTTCTTCCCCAGCTCTTTCCCCGCCTCCCCCCTCACCCCAGCCAAAGCCAGGGCCCTCTCCTAATTCTCATCCTCAACCCCACCCTGGAGCCCACACTCTAGGTCAAATTATGTTGGGCCATGGGCATCTGAGACAAGGACTTTTAGCTTGGAAAAGAGGAGACTAAGGGGGGATATGATAGAGGTCTATAACATTGTGTGGAGAAAGTGAACAGGGAAAAGTTATTTACTTGTTCCCATAATATAAGAACTAAGGGCCACCAAATGAAATTAATGGGCAGCAGGTTTTAAACAAATAAAAGAAAGTTCTTCTACACACAGCACACAGTCAACTTGTGGAACTCCTTGCCTAAGGAGTTTGTGAAGGCTAGAACTATAACAGGGATTAAAAGAGAACTAGATAAATTCATGGAGGTAAAGTCCATTCATGACTATTAGCCAGGATGGATAAGGAATGGTGTCCCTTGCCTCTATTTGTCAGAGGGTGGAGATGGATGGCAGGAGAGAGAGAGATGGCTTGATCATTACCCATTCGGTTCATGCCCTCTGGAGCACCTGCCATTGGCCACTGTCAGCACACAGAATACTGGGCTGGATGGAATTTTGGTCTGATCTAGTATGGCCAATCTTATGTTCATCAACAATTTTCTTCAACTGGGTTATGAGAAAAAAAGATTGAAAATCACTGGTTTAGGACACAGGTTTTCCCTTTTACAACATTTCTTCATAGCAGAGTCAATGTTTTATCTGTGAACAAAAAGAGAACATCAACTGGAAAAGCTGTAGAAACTTGAAGTATGCTATTTAAAAATATGACACTTTGAAGATGCCACACCCGGGGTTAGATAACTTAATTGAGCAGGCCTTTATTTATTTCTTTTTAATTATAAAGTGGAGCCAAATATGTCCAGTTATCCAACTAACAACAACACGCCTTTCATGTCCTTGTGGGAGGGGTTGGTAATGAAAAGGAATGGATGACCTGGGGGTAGGTTGGCACTAAATCCATTTCAGATCAAAATTCAACTCTGATTCTGTACGCATCTAGTTTTTGACTTTTTCACAGGTGGCAGAAGCCTGACGCACCCATTGACTTCAACACAGTCAATGGCTCAGTACCCCTGGAAAAAGGACTGATAAACTTTAAACGGAATCTAAGCTCTCACAATCTACCAGCTACCCCACTAAATCGAAGAAGCCGTACCTTATCTGCTCTGGCAACAGGAATGGAGCAATTGCTAAGCTATTTTCTTTAGTCAGACCTTGCTTTGTGATAATAGACACATTACTCAGGTTAAATAGGTAAATAGTGTTGCAAGGTTCATCACAGACCAGCAAACAAACAGACTAACACGGCTACATTTCTATCACTGAAGGACAAGGCTGTCCTTAGGCTTTATGGGCTCAACGCAGTGCTACTAAACTGTTCCCCTATTCCCAGCACAGGTGGAGAGGGACAATTTTTAAATATATGATTTTATAATTTTCAGGAACATGCAAAAGCTAAGTCTACACTGACATTTATCACACTATCATTTTCTGGCTTGGGGGTGTGAAAAACCACCCCCCTCACCAAGAGCAGCAAATTACAGCGGAGTAAAGCACCAGCGAGAAGCAGGCTCTCAGCACTGTTAGCTACTCCCTTCATGGAGGAGGTTTTCATAGAGCACTGGGAGTGATCTGTCGAGGGATTGTGCTGTGGCTGCACTTTCAGTTTAAAGTGCCATCACAGGTGTGCTGTAAACTGTTAAGTGTAGACAACACTAAATATTTTTAAAGCACATTTTAAACTAAGGTCCTGGAAATTAACACAGGTACAGGCAGTCCCCGACTTACGCGGATCCGCACTTACGAACGGGGCTTTCTCGCCCCGGAGGTCGAGGTAGCGGATTGCTACCTGCGAGCTCCGGGGCGAGAAAGCCCCGTTCGTAAGCTGCTCCGGTGCCCCTGGTCTGGAAGGGGCTTGTGCGGAGGGGGGAGGGGCGGGAGAGGAAGGGGTTTGTGCAGAGGAGGTGAGGGGGAGAGGAAGGGGCTTGTGGGGAGGGGAAAGGGAAGGGCGGCTTGTGGGGGGGCAGAGGAAGGGGGACTTGTGGGAAGGGAGAGAGACAAATGCCAGGGGGCCAAGTGCAGACAATGAGGAAAAGGACAAGAGGGAAGGTGTCAGTGGGAGGGTGGACAGGATGATGCTGGCAGAGGACAGGGTAAGGGCATTGGAGGTTAGAGGGGAAAGAGGGAGGTGATGGGAGAAGGCTTGAAAGAAGGGGTGGGTATGAGAAAGGTGGAGATGGAGCAAGTCATGTGTGAGGGCACAGAGGGGCAGGAGGGGAATGGGGGCAGAGAGTGGTGAGGGGGTGGGCATCAGGGAAAAAGAGGGCAAAGGGGGTAAGGGTAGTAAGGGAAGGGGGAGGCACCAGGAGGGTGCAGGGCTAAGGGAAGGTGCAGGTGCCAGGGGATTCTAAGGTGAAGCAGAAGGGCAGACACCTGCAGGGGAGGGACCAGCACCAGAGGAGAGAGGCAGGGCAGGTGTGTAGACGTTAGAAGAGGGGATGAGGACGTTAGAAGAGGGGATGAGTACCTCACATGATCAGAGTGAGGCTACTGGAAAAGTGGGCACAGGGGGGAGAGAAGGGCTGGTGGAGGGGGGCAGGTTGCAGCAGGGCTGAGGGCAGTGAGAAGGGCAGGAGTCGGGACAGCAAAGGAGAGAGAGGGGTTGGGGGGCAGCAGGCAGCAGGGGAGCTGATGGAGCAAGGGGAGGAGACATGGCAGCAGAGAGAAAAGGTAAAGGTTTATAAAATATTTATTAATAACTTGGGTGCCACAGTGGCACATCCAAACAAGCCACATGAACTCAGTACAGGTGCACAACACAAAATCCATTCTGCTCATGGGAGGAAACTCTTAGGCTATGTCTACACTGGCGGCTTCTTGCGCAAGAAAAGAACACGTCCACACTGCCATGTGTGAGCTGTGCTTTTGCACAAGAGCATCTCTGGCAGTGTGGACGCTCTCTTGTGCAAGAAAGCTCCAATGGCCATTTTAGCCATAGGGGTTTCTTACACAAGAAATCCCTGCCCATCCACACTGCCCTCTTGCACAAGAGAGCTTACACCTGTTAGAAAAGAGAGTAGCTTTTGCACTAGATGCCATCTCTCCACGCCGTACTGTAAGTTCCTTGGCAAGAGCAGATGGGCAGTGTGGCTGCTCTGTGGGTTCTTGCTCAAGAACGGCTGTACTTGCGCAAGAAGCCGCGTGTGTAGACATAGCCTTAGAAGGAACACTTCCCTCAGCTTTCTGCCCCCGAGTTAATGTCACACACGTGGGCTACGTCTACACTGGCACCCTTTTCCGGAAATGCTTAAAACGGAACAGTTTTCCGTTATAAGTATTTCCGGAAAAAGCATGTCTACATTGGCAGGATGCTTTTCCGGAAAAGCATTTTTTCCGGAAAAGCATCCGTGGCCAATGTAGACGTGCTTTTCCGGAAAAAAGCCCCCATCGTCATTTTTGCGATTGGGGCTTTTTTGCGGAAAAGACTACTGTGCTGTCTACACTGGCCCTTTTCCAGAACAGTGTTTCTGGAAAAGGACTTTTGCCCGAACGGGAGCAGCATCGTTTTTCCGGAAAAACACTGACAATTTTACAGTAGATCGTCATTGCTTTTCCGGAAAAGCAAGCGGCCAGTGTAGACAGCTGGCCAGTTATTCCGGAAAACCAGCTGCTTTTCCGAAATAAGTGGCCCAGTGTAGACACAGCCATTGAGTTAATGCAATTGCAGAATAGCTGCATGAGGTGGGGTTGGTGGGGGCCAAACTAATCCCTGTTGGTAGGAGGATGGTGGGAAAAGCCCTTTGAGAGGG
Organism: Pelodiscus sinensis; assembly: GCF_049634645.1. Lineage (NCBI taxonomy): Eukaryota > Metazoa > Chordata > Testudines > Trionychidae > Pelodiscus > Pelodiscus sinensis. The sequence continues at coordinate 30,606,826 of NC_134725.1, read as the reverse complement.
GTGACATGTCACCTTTTACTTCTGGTCATGTGTCCATCTTGCCCCGAGTATGTTGCCTCCAGAGGCCTGGTTATTGGGGGTCAGGAGATGTGGCTAATGGGGGTCAGGGCGTGGTTAATGTGGGTCAAGGGGTATGGCTAATGGGGTTAGGGGGTATGGCTAATGGGGCACCACCAAAAATTATTCAAATTTGCTGCCCCTTCCAACCCTGGAGGAGGAGTTCATCAGCTGCCTGCACCACAGGAGGTATGAGTTTAGTGCAGGGTTTTCCTGTGCTGGGAGGGAGGGGGGAAGGAGGTGTGTGTGTGTGTGTGTGCTGTTTTTGTTCGTTTGGTTTTTTTTTTTTTTTTTGCTCTGCTCAATTAAAATAAGTCCTGATTCACCCCCCCCCCCCCCCGTTGAAACTTTTGTGTGGGGTTTTTTTTTGTTGTTTAACCAAAATTGCTGCAGGCCTCATCAAAATTGTTCGGATGCCCTATTCAGATGCATATTCAGCATATGGGTAACAACAGCCCTGACAAAGGAGTGATAAAGGAAGGATGAATGGCCATTCCAAGAAGCCCAAACTTAAAACAGCAAGTTAGAGTGCTCAGAAATTAATAATGGGCTATAGAGATGCTCACCTCTTGTGTTCCAGTTTGAATCCTGCCTCTGCTGGTAATAGCAGTGTTCCCCAAAAGCTGTGTGCTACCCCATTAGAGCCAAGAAAGTGATCTACCTCTTGGAGCAATTGCTCAGCTATTATCTTCTCTGAGTCGGACCTTCCTTTGTGATAATAGAACATTATTCAGGTTAAACAGATAAAGAGTGTTGCAGAGTCCATCACAGACCCGCCAACAAAGTCACCAAAGGATGATCCTGTCCTTAGGCTTTATGGGGCCCTACCCAATACTATTAAATCAGTGCCCCTATGCTGAACCGCAGCATAGGTGGGGACAGACTATTTTTAAAGATAGGATTTTATAATCTTCAGCAACATGCTAAGGCTCAATCTACACTGGCACTTTACAGCACTGTAAATTGCTGGTTCAAGGGGTGTGAAAACACACCCACCCACCGAAGAGTAGCAAGTTGTAGCACTATAAAATACCAGGGTGAACGAGGGTTCAGCACTCCCAGCTCAGGAGAAATTCAAATGCCGCCCAGTTGATTAGCAGAGCATTCACTGATAGGTTTATTATTTCTACTTGTGGTGCACATTTGCACATGCCCCAGGGAATATAAAATGTATTCCACACATGAATGGGAAAAATCTGCACGTGGATGGAAAAGATTAGAGGGAACAGTGGTCATGAGTGACCAAAAATCCTTGTTTGCTGGCTACATGAGATAAGTTGGGAGTCAACTGCCTGCATCACAAAACCATAAGCACTGCCTGACTGCTCCAGAAAGGCTAAAAACTGAATGGAGACTAAACTAACCCATTGCCCTGAGCCTAAACCCACTGACACCCACAGTTTGTGCACTGACTCCCCAGGCTTCTGGTTCAAGCCCAGGGTCCCACAAAGGCAGAGTCACATGGGGAAAGGGATGATGCTGTACCTGGTGTAGTTAGATGGAGTACTTCACACTGCAGGTGTGTCAAAACAGCACATTTCTCAAGCATGGCACTGAGTTCACAGTAAGCCAGCAGACTCTGACATACTTATATACCCTCCTATCACCATAGTATTTAAGCACTTCACACTCTTTTAATGTAGTTATCATCACAGCACCCTTTAAAGGTAGCACAGTGGTATTAGCCCCCCAGTGCACAGATGGTAAACTGAGGCACAGAGAGACTAAGTAATTTGCCAAGGTCACACAGGAGGTATGTGACAGAGCAGGGACTTGAACCTAGAGCTTCCAAGTCCTAGGTTAGTACCATAACTAGTAGGTCACCCCTCCTCTTGAATGAATATGCTCCTTTTATGGGGGCTGTCTGTACACCAGGCAGTTCTTTAGTTCTGTGTCTTTTTCAATGGTTTGATGCCACCCCTCAAGCCCAGCTATGGTGCTTGAATCTCCTGGTTTCGCATGAGAATAAATACGTTCAGGTTGCATTGTGCTCCCATCTAATGGGCAGGAGAGCAGTGCAGAAATCTAAAACACATGCCTGTATTCACAGGCAAACGAAAGGGGGATGATATTCTAAGTAAAATGTTTCTGTGTAAAAGACTTCATGGTTGTCCTTTTGACTGTCATTGTTAAAATGATGGCCTTGTGAGCCTGAAATTTACCACCTTATCAGCTTTAGTAGCTCCAGATTTATGACTGGTTTTGCTGTTGATTTTTCTCCAAGAGAACCGCACAACAATTCTGACAGACAAGTGGAAGAAATTTTACTAGCTAACAGGCAGCAGCCTTTGCTGGTACCTTTGAATGGCGTACTTTGACTTGAGCATGAAATACCATGTGGGTCTTCCGTAAACACTGTCTGCAGTCAATTGGCAATGGTGTATTCTCCACTGAGGGCCTGCTCCAAAGTCCAATGAAATGAATGGAAGTCTTTCCACTGATGTCAAAGAGCTTTGGATCAGGCATGTACTCTGGAATGTATCTTTCCCTTATTTCATGTCTTAGATGCAGCATGAATTGTATAGACTGCTGCAATCAAAACTGAGCACAAGGCACGCTGCCCAGCTAACTTTACGGAAATGATTTAAAGATAACCCTTTCTTGACTTTGACCATACATGATGGCAACATTTTTACTGTAGTCACATTGGCTGCGTCTAGACTGGTATGATTTCGCGCAAATACTTTTAACGGAAAAGTTTTTCCGTTAAAAGTATTTGCGCAAGACAGCGTCTATATTGGCAAGTGCCTTTGCACAAAAGATTTGCTTTTGCGCAAAAGCATCCGTGCCCAGCATAGACGCGCTTTTGCGCAAGAAATTAAGGTGCCTGTCTACACTGGCCCTCTTGTGCAAGTATTCTTGCGCAAGAGGGCTTATCCCTGAGCGGGAGCGTCTAAGTATTTGCATAAGAAGCACTGATTTCTTACATTAGAACATCAGTGCTCTTGCGCAAATTCTCGCGGCCAGTGTAGACAGGCAGCAAGTTTTTGCACAAAAGCAGCCACTTTTGCACAAAATCTTGCTAGTCTAGACGCAGCCATTAAGTTCAGAGCAATGGGAAAGAGTTTGTTTCCTTTTGACTTGGTTTTCTATGATGGGGTGCTAAGCAGACCTTTTGGGATCCAGTTTTTGCTTAATCTGAGATGACATTTACCTGATGAAGGGGGAAGCTTGGACCCAAAAGAATTATCTCAGGGGCTCAAAGGGAAGAAGAGCATGTATACAGTGAGTAAGAAGGTAATAGAGCAGTGACGGCTGTGCTGGAGAGATACACTTTGCTCACTGAGAGGGCTCCATGAGTCTTAAATATTTATTTTGTTTCTTTCTGACTTGTGGACTTTGCTTAGCTGAGCAGCCAAAAGTGGTAGCCCTTGTCTTGCTGGCATTTCTATTATGGGGGCTGCTTGAGAAGAAAGCAACAGGCCTGTATATGAAAGAATGGCTTTTCTCTCCTGTTGCTTTTCTCTCCTGTTGTGTCTGCTAGTTTGGGAGAAAGGCTCCTTTCCCCTGAGCTCTGCCCTATGGCTCTGCCCAGGACCTCTCTAGTTCTGTGCTTTTTCCAGGTAAAACACTATACATGCCCAAACCTCCATGGCCGTGCATCTTGTGCAGTCACAGCTCCAGTGTCCAGCAAATGAAGACAAGCCACCATACTAATTCAGTGATGGTTTACACTCACTTTGCACTGGTGCGCACAGCTCTACAAGGTGCCCCACCAGGAAGAATAAGCCCTCACATACTGTATGCTTAGTCCTGTCCAATCCTGTTGTGTGCACATAGAGCTACACCCTTCTGGCTCCAGACGTGCTGATGTTTCAGACCTACAGCACCTTGAAATATTTTTCACAGGGGCACATCAAATGGTGCCCAAGAGACATGCTCCACCTTTTCAGAGGAAACCAAAGAACACTACATCCAAGAGTTGCTTAAGTCGTTTTTATTGGGACTAGTTATGTTGTGGGTGTTTCCAAAGGATCGAGTTTAATGGTGAACCGTAATGGAAATTCCTAACATTCTTAACATTTTGCCACCCAACCTGCTTGGAAAAGTACTGATGTTAGTGTTTGTATTTCTTTTTTTTTTTTTTTTCTAACCGTATTTGTCTTTCAAGGCTGGCAGCAAGAGTAGGAAATTTAGCACGTGATACTGACATTCTGCCATCTAAGCAGGCCTGCAATCTTAACACACTTAAACTGAGTGGAGAGAGCAGCTAGCAAAATAAAAGAGACAGTGTTTAAGATTTGGGTTTTCAGAAAGGTGAGGCATGCCAACATACACACAAATCTGTGCAAATAATCACAGCAAATCAGGTTTTGTTCATATATCTGTTCATACTCTGGACCACATTCTTTGCAATGTCCAGCTCTCTCCTGAGTGGTTCAGAGGGAGAAGTGTGCAAGCACTCAAACTGTGGATGCAATGATGGTAATTGTGCATGCATACATTCAACATGTAAGTGCACATGTGTGCCTTTGCATACATGCAACTGCACACCTGGCCTTGCAAAAACTAAGCCTAGGGCCTGATATGCCAAGCTGCCTTTGACATTTGAGTGCTCATTTCCCATTGCCTTTGGCAATAATTGAATGTTCAGCTCCTTTAGGGTAGTGCTGGAAATTCTCAGCCTTAATATCTCATCAAAGAGACAGACACACAATAAACTGAATGGGCCTCCTGTGTGTGACTTGGGGTCCGTCTAGACTACATGCCTCTGTCGCCAGAGGCATGTAGATTAGGCTACCAGGCATAGGAAAATGAAGTGGCGATTTAAATAATCACCGCTTCATTTAAATTTACATGGCTGCCGCGCTGAGCCGATCAGCTGTTTGTCGGTGCAGCGCAGTAGTCTGGACGTGCGGGTGCCGACATCAAAGGCATTTGTCGACCACCCAGATATGCCTCCTGGGATGAGGTTTACCTGGGTGGTCGACAAATGCCCCCCCCCCCAATTAGTCTGCTAAGTTTCTTTCCACGTTGGATTTTTTTTAAACCTCTTGGAGCAATGTAGAGAGTCAAGTTTAAAAGAAAGCAAAGTTAAGAGGAGGAGACAGGGGAAGAGATGTTTAAGGCACACAATCTCTCTCCCCCCCACACACTTAAACAAAAAAACAACTAGACTATGTTTACACTCACGGCTTCTTCCGCAAGTACAGCCATTCTTGCGCAAGAATCTACAGAGCATCCACACTGCCCGCCTGCTCTTGAGCAAGGAAATTTACAGTATGGCGTGTAAGAGAGGGCGTCTTACGCAAGAGGTAAGCTCTTTTTTAACAGGTGTAAGCTGTCTTGCGCAGGAGTTCTTGCGCAAGAGGTCAGTGTGGACAGGGATTTCTTGCGCAAGAAAGCCCTATGGCTAAAATGGCCATCAGAGTTTTTTTGCGCAAGAGAGCATCCACTCTGTCATGGGTGCTCTTGCGCAAAAGCACAGCTCCCACATGGCAGTGTGGACGTGTTCTTGCGCAAGACTTCTTGCACAAGAACCCTTGCGCAAGATGTTCTTGTGCAAGAAGCCACCAGTGTAGACATAGCCGTAGTGTATTATTGAAGTACTAGCAGATTTACCTGCTGTTGGGAGTCCTGAGCCTCTGACAGGGCGGGGCTGATTAATCACTTGTGAAGGGGGTGCAGAAGGCCCCAGCCAACCAGCCAAGGCCTGCTCTTCCCTCCTCCCAGACCACCCAGGGCCCGTTCTTTCCCCCCTTCAGCCCACCCAATGCCTGTTCTTTCCTTGGGTTGCCAGATAGTTTCAACAAAAATACCGGACACACTTGACATGACATCATAATCGACATTCCATCTTATTTAGAAAATACCAGACAGTTCTATTTTCTCATTGATATTTTCTCTATTTGTTTCCCGGACAGAAAGCTCAAATATTGGACTGTCCGGTTCAAAACTGGACACCTGGTAACCCTATTCTTCCCATACTCACAGGCCACCTGCCAGCCCACCCAGGGCCTGTCCTTCTTACTCAGCCTGCCCAGGGTCTGCTCTCTCTCCCCCCAGCTTTGCAGCCAAGGGCCAGGAGGGTAGGAAGGATTTAGGGCAGGGGGAGTTACTTACTAGTGTGCTGGCCGGAAAGGTGGCATAGCTCCAGGCAGGTGGCCAGTCCTTTGGTGGTGCAGCTGCCCCCAGTGGACACTCTGCAGGATAGCTTTCCTCTGTGGGTTTGCAGCCTTCAGAGGCCACTTTCAGTATCATGTCCCTCAGAACAGCAGCCCTTCCCTTTGCATGTTATGGAAAACTGTCCTTTTCCTGGGGCTTCTGGTTATCTTAAACTTAGCACAACCAGTCCCTGACCTTGCTTTAAGTTAGAAGAAGATGAAGCTGAATACCAAATTTGGTGGTCTTATTTCTTAGGCTACGTCTATACTGCACTCTCTATATGCAAAGGAGGCGAAGCGGTGAATATAGCCACGCTTCATTTGCATACTTAATAAGCCACAATTTTGTGCAAAAAACCCCTCTTGTGCAAGAGCCGTTCTGCCAGAAAAAAGCAGCAGAACAACTCTTGCGTAAGAGGGGAGTTTTGCGCAAAAAGGAGCCATGTAGACGGCAGACGGCTCTTTTTTGCACAAAAGCCCCTTGCACAAAATGGCAGCTCATTAAGTATGCAAATGAGGCACAGCAATATTTTCTTGCGCAAGAGGCGGCAGTCTAGACATACTTACTGTTTAAGAGGAGTTATTGAACAAACTAACTTGCAGATAGATAAACAGACTCAGATAGTCAGACAGACAGACAGACAGATAGATAATCAAATGGGTAGTGCAGACGGCAAAGGCTCATCTCAGAGCTCAGAGCTTCACTCCACGAAGTGGATCCAGATTCTGAGTCTGATGAAAATACAGAGTAACAATAATGAAGCCAGTGGACCAATCTCTGCATTGAGACATACTGCTAACCACACTAATATCAATGGAGTTCCTTTGGCTATATGCCAGGGTCCTTGAGCTCTGAATGTGGCTTAACGTTGCTTTAGACAGGAGTAGGCTCAGAATCTGGCCATAGTCTTTATAAGAGAATCCCCCGAAGCGCAGGAATTCCCTTCCTCTGACACAGAGGGGATGGGCGTACAAAAACATGAAAAAGACTCCAAAATGTGGCTTAGTTCCCAGGCTGCAATTAGGCAAACTTCCTAGGTTCTTGCCATGAACACCACCTGCTGGAGGCTAGACTCCAGCACCAAAGCATTACACCACCAAACCAAATGCCTGGTGTTGCTACTCTGTAGTGGTCACAGGCTGCCCTTTATGCCAGGGCTGGCTGCTTGATTCAGGTGCTTCCCTTCATTAATTAAACAGCAAAGCATCCTACAATCCCTCCTCCTGCCCAACAGCTCAATCACGCTTGGAAAATCATCTTCATGCTTTATATTGATGTGGTGCCGCTTAGCTTGAAGGAATTCAAAATGCAATTTACAAACTGTAAGATTGTTTGACATTGGGAGCAACCAAAGGCCTCGGCAGGGATTGGAATCCTATTGTGCTGGGCCTTGTAAAAGAGTACAGCCCCTACTCTAAAGACTTTACATATAAGTAAGCTAGACAGACTAAGGGTGCAGGAAAGGGATACAACACAGAGAATGGGCAAGGTGGCGGGTGGCATCACAGGTTTTCTTATCACTATTGTAGGGCCAGGATGGGTGGGAGGTAAATTAAGAGAAGCACGAGAATATGAAACAAAAGAAAGTAGTGAAGAGAATAGAGGGAGAAGAATATGGTGGGCAAAGGAGAGATCATAAGCCTATTTCATCTGCCACCAGCGTAAAGCAAGAGTCATGCCACTGATCTGGTGTGAAAGTGGTATATGCCAGAGAATCAGCACTTTTATACTTACAGTCCTGCTGAGGACAAGCACCAAATGGAAAGAGAACAGCCAACACAGCAAAACAGCCAACAGAAAGGCAGACCATTTGGCCAATGACATGGGGCAAAGCTGTCATTTACACAGATGTCTATCGGATGTCTATTTATTTATTTATTTGTTTATTAATTTATTTCAAATATTTTTACCCCGTCTCTCTCTTAAAATATTTGAGGAAGCTTACAAATGTTTATAAACACTATATATATATATATAATACAGAAAATACAATTTAGTGTCCATGAAGAACAGAGTGTCTCAGGGTTAGTATGGTTGTGTCTAAAAGTCCTAAACACAACAGCATGGAACTCAGTGGACTGACCCTCAGCTCATGTGATCACTTGTAGCTCCCCTGACTTAACTGGAACAACGACAGCTTACACCAGAGGTGGATCTCACACAAATTACTTCCTGTTGACCAAGTGGGGTTTCGGTTCCATTCTGCTGTAATTGTTATGCATTTGTAAGGCTCTTCCAGCATCAGACTCATCTGACTGCTGTAGTAAGGGTCTGATCCTGGGGGATCCTGAGTACCCACAGCTCCCAACAACATGAGGGTGCTCAGAACTTCTCAGTATCAGCCTTGTGTTGTGTCACTTGGTGAAACAAGCTGATGAACAAAACCAACCAAAGGGTCTGCAAGAACTGTGTATTTTACAAAGATTAACTTAATAACCACTGCTAAAAATACATCGCCAACTGAGATGGAAATAACAAATGTGGCTGTTGATAAATGAGGCTTTTCTTCGAGGTTTGCTGATGTTTTGGGTGGGGCTCTTTTATTTTGTTTTGTTGTTGTTATTTTGTACTCCCATTCCCTGCTATTCGGAACTACCAGCAGTGGGGCAGGCTGCTCTGCCACATCATGTCTCCTTGGGACACTGCTGCCTGTTGTGCCAGCTGCATGTACCTACTCGGCTGCTCTCAGCCATTTTGGAAAACTTCCCTCCATTCTCTTCCCTCTTCTTAATTCATACTAGTCAGGACCCAGGGCGCCTGCTCCTTCCAGCCTTGCAAGCCATAACTTGGAAATGCATCACTCCCTGCATTACAGCTCTCTCAATTAGCAAGCCTAGATTGAGGGAACATTGTCGCAGGTGCCCATGGGTTTCCTAGGTTGCCCTACTTCTGCCATCGCCATGCTGAAAAGATGTTCTTAAAACTTGATGTTCTTAAAACTGGAGCTAGGACCATTTGCACTCTTGCTCTACCAGCTCCTAGCTGTTCTTTGTATTTTAGCGAATGCTGTACAGTATCTAGCTGTACACAGTGGAATGTAATCAAGCAATGACATACTGTGTCATCATGCATAGGCACAGATCTTTCTCATCTCATAGCAAAGATAATCGCCAAAGCCTGCAGCCCATTCTCAGTCCTTCCGTGGGCTCCTCTCTCCTTTAAGGCAGCATGTGCACTACCCAAGTGTCACCCAGTATGGTTTCACTTCCTGTCAGGCTCAGCTGGAAAAAAAACAGCAGGCCAAGCAGCCCAAGAGAACATCCACGCTAACCTAGCAAAGCTCCCAGTTGAGGCAGCCAGTCTAACAGACACAGGAGAAAAACGGGAGTAAGGAACCTTGTCAAGTGTCTTATTGTTACCAGGCACAGGAAATGGCTGGATAATGCCGTCAAGCACCATTGATCCACACTGATCCTACCCTCTTTTGCTGTGCACCATTGTGCCTTGCCTTGCCATTGAGATGAACGTGGCTTCTTTCACACCAAGTCCCACTCAGCTGAGACAAGAGACACAGCTTCAGGTGGCATCTCCACAGGAGCACCGACAGCCTCGCCAGGCCCCGGGCAAGGTGGGGGCAGTGGCTCCTGCTCCCAGAAGGGTTGGGGCCATGGGAGGAAGGGATGGGGCCAAGGCAGCCAGCCCTCAGTGTTGCCTGGAGAGCAGTCTGCCCCTCTCAGTCCTTAGCACTTCCCAGAGTGTGCAATGTAGCATTCCAGTGGCCATTTACAGAGCCTAAGGCTCCGATCTCCACCCCAATAGCAGCAGTAGCCACTGGGAGCCCTGGGCCCCTTTGAATCACCAGGCCCAAGGGAAACTGCCCCCTTTGCTCCTTCCCCACCTTCAGCAGGCCTGCATCTCCCTGGAAACCCAGGCAATCCATAATGGGGGAAGCTGCTGCCTCCCTCACCCTTTCTCAATAACCCAAATTCTTTGTCTTTTTTCCTTTGCCTCTCACACAGCCTTGCACACAACCATGCTTGCTCTTGTACTAGTTCAAGAGAGTGGTTGGAAGATATTGGGCTAACCTGTTGAATGTTTAAGGGCCACAACCTTACATTAGCATGCTGGGGGATCCTCTAACAACGAAGGCGCTAAGCCAGGGCCTAATTTATGGACATTGTGACCATCAGCCCCCCTTTGACATTTGCAGATCAACTGTATTCTGTGTGGGATATTAAAGCCCTTACAGTAATAGGCTTTAAATCAGTCTGCACTGCCAGATGATTGGCTGGGTTAGATGAATGGGTCAGAGGTAATAATTCACTGAGGTTATTGTGTGGGCTGCTTGATAGCTATTTGACATTTATAAATCAGCTACTTTTTTCTGAGCTGCTCAATGCCTGCAAGTCACGATAGTCCATCTGAGAAAGGCATTTCATTTCAGCCAAGGGTGGCTTTGAGCAGCCATGGCCTTTCCTTCGAGCTGAACTTGAATAAACCTAATCAAATCTAGTTTTACTGACAGCCAAATTCCTCTCCTGCCACCTGGACTGACTGGCGACGATTGGAGGAGTGTGTGTGCACGAGTATGGTGTGTTTGGGGTGAGACACTGCCATCCTTCACTCACACTGAACCACTTTCTGCACTTAAGTCTCACCAACAACTCAAAGAAACAGAAGCTAGTGGGCCTGATTTCTGAACTAGTGACACCTGAGTAAATCAGGAACAGCTCCAGTAATGTTGCTGGAGCTATTTGATTATAAAACAGCTAAGGCATAAAAGCCAGGGTTGTAAAGATATTTAGCTGCCTAAAAACCAGATTTCAATGGGAGGTAGGCCCCTAGTCGCATTCAGAAAACCCAGTAGGCCCTGCCTGACATTTCAGGTGCCTAAATAGCTTTAAAAATGTGTCCCTAAGGCACTACTCAGTGTGGCTAAGGGAGCCAGAACCAGCCTGTAATGGGGGACACAACTAGCCCCTCTTTCTTGAGCAATGGTTGCCCTCTCAAATCAGGCTCAGAGAGACCTCAGGATTGTGCAACACCTGTCTCTTTATTCACCCAACCTTGTCCCACCACCAGTGCCAAACTATATACAGTCTTTCGAGGGTGTCCCCCCTCTCCTCATACAGGCCTCCAGCTCCTTCCCTGACTGATCCTCTCCCTCATTGTGGCTATGTCTACACTGGCAGGTTCTTGCGCCAGAAATATGCAAATGAGACTAAGTGTGGAATATTGCTGAGCCTCATTGGCATAGCTAATGAATAGCCATTTTTGTGGAAGAGGCTCTTGCACCAGAAGGAGTGTCTACACTGCCCCTTCTTGCGCAAGAAAAACCCTCTTGCGCAATGCTGCTACGCTGATTATTTTCAAGAATAACGGCATTGCACAAGAGGGGTTTTTTTGCGCAAGAAGGGGCAGTGTAGACATTCCTTCGGGCGCAAGAGCCTCTTCCACAAAAATGGCGTCTCATTAGGTATGCCAATAAGGCTCGATGATATTCCACGCTTAGCCTCATTTGCATATTTCTGCCGCAAGAACCCGCCACTGTAGACATAGCCTGCCTGTCTTCACTTCTGGCTCCTTCCCAGCCTATGTTCCCCTGGGCTTGTCAGGCTGGCATCAGGCCTTTTCGTCAGCCCCATCTGTTCCTCTTGGGGATACTTAGGTGCTCTTACACAAGCATCTTGCTACATGGCCCTTAAAGAGTAAAAAACCAAAGTAATGCTATACATTAAAAAGGCCCCCTGGAAGCAGCAGCTCAGGGCCCCACAGTGCAGTGCATCATTAGGCCCAAAGTGTAATATCCTCACTTGCAGTGAGCAGTCCTGTTGAAATCCACAGGCCTGTCTGAGAGGCAAAGGGCCTGCAAGCTGGTCTATACTATCAGCAGGCCCTGCCCCAAGTTTCTCATAGTTAGGTCTGGCCCAGACAAAATACAGACGCTGCGGGAAGCCCCAGGCAGGTTCCTCAGTTGCCTCTAGGATTGTCAGATACCTTCACAAAAAATCCCGAACATGGCAGGGAATTTTTTTTTTTACCAGACAGAAGACACAATTACCAGACTGTCTGGGCAAAAACTGGACACCTGGCAACCCTACCTGCCTCACCCCACCTGCACGTCGCTCAAAAACACAGCCGTGGGGTAGTTTTCCTTTAAAAACTGTGAGCCTGGAATGGAGGGAGGAAAGCTTTAGGAGCTGCTCCCGCCCCCAGTACAATCCCATTGACTGATTTCCAGCCAGAAACCGGCCAATGGGAACTGCCTGTTTCAATAATGGGCAGCCTCTAAACACAAAGGGCTCCAGAGCACATGGCTGCTCCCTATACAGGTGGGGCATGCAGCAGTGATCCCTCTAAGATGTGCAGCACAGCTTCACAGGTGATTAATCTGTCCCACACAGTCAGGCTCAGGGCTCTGTGCAGGGTGCTGACTGCATGGGTGGGGCTGATTAATCCCCTGTGAAGCTGTGCTGTTTAGAGGGCCCACTGGCAGGCAGAGTCAGGAACCGGTAAATTCTGTTCAGAGCCTGCTTCTAGCACCCTAATCCTTCCCCAACTTCACATACCCAAATCCTCTGCCCCTTCCTGTATCCATAGGCTGTGTCTAGACTGGCCAGTTTTTCCAGAAAATCAGCCGCCTTTTCTGGAAAAACTTGCCAGCTGTCTACACTGGCCACTTGAATTTCTGCAAAAGCACTGACTTCCTACTGTAAGAAATTAGTGCTTTTTGTGGAAATACTATGCTGCTCCTGCTAGGACAAAAGTCCCTTTTGTGCAAAAGGGCTAGTGTAGACAGCTGAGATTTGTTTTGCGAAAATGGCGATTGGGGCTTTTTTGCACAAAAGCACGTCTAGATTGGCCACAGACGCTTTTCCGCAAAAAGTGCTTTTGCAGAAAAGCGTCCGTGCCAATCTAGATGCTCTTTTCCGAAAATGTTTTTAACGGAAAACTTTTCCATTAAAAGCATTTCCGGAAAATCATGCCAGTCTAGATGTAGCCATAATCTCCTCCCAGATCTGGAACCCCCATCCCTTGCCCTAGATCCCAACCCTAATCCCTGCATACCCACGTCACAATTCAACCCCCTGTACTCCAGGCCACAACTCCCTCCCATAGCCCAAGCTCCCTTTTGCTCCCAACCTCCATCCCAGACCCTGCACGTCCTCCATTAATATCATGGAAGAGTGCAGTCATCAATCACTTTTTCCAAATTCTTGGAGTGCCCCCCCAATCAAAAATTTTTGCCTACCCCTGGTGTAAGCAGTCACCACCTGCCTAGCCCAGGCCAGACCCCCATGTACGTTGACTCACATTCTCTCTAAATTGTAAGTAGTGTAAGGAAAACTGTTGTGTAGTTCCTCTTTGCAGGAAGCAGGTGAAAACAAAAGCCCCTTTTCCTGCTGTGCAGGTTTCGGAAAGGTCACATAGAGGCCAGAACCCACAGTGTAGTTGCAGCCGATGGAAGGAATTTGTTCTGAGGGTGTGCAAACATTGCAGCCCCTAACCATGGCAGTCATGCTGCTGGAGCATTTGCCCATAGATAGCTGCTGCTATGCTGGTGGTTAGAGCCACCCAGCACTCAGGCTCAGCATGTGGCTTTTGCACTACTTTGACCTACTTTGCTCTGGTGACCTGACTTTTAAATGTCACCCCAGCCTGGATGTTTAAAGGGTTGAGGTGCTGCTGGTGCATCCCTGACATGTGCCAGTAACATCCAGAGTCCTCTGATGACCATCAGAGTCATATACTGAAGTCAAAGGACTGGTGTGGAAGGGGAGGGAGCTTTCCCCAGGGACACCCTAGTGTAGTGGCTCCTACCCTGAGAAAACCAGCCTGCCGTATGGTGCTAAAAAACCCTCCTCCAAGGCCCCTTTTGGGAGATGCTGGTTTCAGAGTCTCTCTCCAGCCAGTGAGCGGTGCCTGGCCCTACAAACAAGAAACCAGGCAAGAGTAACAGGTCGCTGGATGGGGCGAGTCGGAGCCCTCCATAAGGCCCGGCGCATGCAGCGGCAGGGTGCGCTGGCATTGCCTGAGCTAGTAACAATGCCCAGCACAGAGAAGGCGAGCGGGCGGGCTGGAAGAAGCCCGTTGCCTGCCCGGGAAGTGGCTGATAATGCACAGCTGGGGGAGGGCTAGGGTGTAGGGCGGGGGAGGCAGGGCCCCTTGGTTCTCCACCCATCCCAGAAGAGTAAACCAGCGAGCGACGGGAGGCGGGGAGAACCGGCGCGAGCGGCAGGATTTCTCCGGCAGGCTCTGCAAAGCGCGGACTGGCGGGGCCGGGCGAGCTCTCCCTGGCTGCTGGCGCTGGGGCGCGCCCAAGCAAGAACCGCTGGCTGCTCCGCACGTACACGGCCGCTGCTTGCGCTGGGCTCCGCGCTGCCGCCGGCTCTCGGGGCGCACCTTGCCCAGCGGGCCGGGGCTCCGGGAGCGCAGGCGGGGGAGGGACTGTAAATGCACCGGGGACTCCCCGGCTCCCGTTACGCTCGCCAAGGGGAAGGCGGAGGGCAGCTCCCTGCCCTGCGTCCCCCTCGCCCAGGCTCCGCTGCTGGGCGTGTTAGGGGCGCTGCGGGAACCGTGGCACAGCACGGGGGTGCAGGCGAGCCCAGCCTGGCTTCCTCCGAAGGCCGGGGGGCTGGGTGGGTTTGCCCCGTCTCCGAGCTCTGAGCACGCTGGGGGCGGATCCGGGCGGGGCGGAGACAAGGACGCTGCTCCAGAGGCGGGTGGGTCGGTGCCCTGCCCGAGTGGCGCTGTCAGTGGCCCAGGTGCAGGGCTGGCTGGGGGATCGCGTGGAGACCGGTGCGCTCTGCTCCCAGGAGATGGGCTCGGAGTGAGCCAAGCGCTCCAGACCCGGGCCAGCGATTGGGGACAAGGGAGGGGAGCGTGCGCTGTATCCCTAAGTGGGGCATAGGGTCTGCGTGCTCTGCTGTAGGGACAGGGCTGGGGAAGGGGTCCCGTGCGCGCCCCCTGGGGCCAGGGGTAACAGGGGGAATGGCAGAGGGAAGGGGACCTTCTCTGGCAGCTTTAGCTTCTTGCCCTGGCTCCCCTTCCTTCCACAGCGTCCCTAGCGTGAGCGAGGTCTGGAGCTGATCAGGGCTGGTGGTTTTTCTGATGCACCCTCTCTGCCTTCCCTTCCCCCACAGGGTCAGCTCGGGCTGTGCCTGAGCAGGGGCGCTTCCTTGGCTGTTCTGGGGGGCTCCTGGACGTGCCTGAAGCCCTTCATCTCTTAACTTCAAGCACAGGGAGGAGGCGGATTTTCTTCAGCTTGGCTCCGCTCCCCTCTTGGCCCCCCAGAGATGGTGGGCCACCTGCACCTGCAAGGAATGGAAGAGAGTTTGAAAGAGAAGAGCCGGGAGGGCCTGCTGGACAGTCCGGATTCCGGGCTGCCTCCCAGTCCTAGCCCCCCTTTCTGCACCCTGGCTCCCGGGATCATTGAGGGCAGAGCCGGGGGTAGCAGCATGGGGACGGATCACACAGGACATGGACCCAGAAAGGAAGCCAAGGAAGGCAAAATGGTAAGAGCCTTTCCCTCCCTTTGGGGCCCTACCCTTCTTCCCAGGGGTGAGGGGCTGGAGTGGGTCCTGTTCCTGGCTCCACAGGGATTTAGGTGGGGAATGAGACTATCTCCATCTTTCACTGGGAGGGGGGAGCCCCTATTCCACATCAGGGTGCTGAGGTTCTTAGACCTACTCAGCCACACAGTCCCTGCCCCAGGGAGTTTACAATCCACATAGAGGAGAGAGACCAAGGGCGGGAGGAAAAAAGGGGATTTTGTACTACCTGGTTCCAGTGTCGGAGGCAGGCAGGGAATGAGAAGATTGACTCATTGCCTCCAGCATTGGGTGGCAGGTGTTTAAGTTCCAAACCCAACTCCCTGCACTGCAGGGTGACCTGGATGTGGTCTCTAGTAAGGGGTGAGACTCCGTCATGATCCAGGCTTCATGAGGTGCGATGGGCCAGAGTGGTGGACCCCGGAGCCCAAACATTACAAGGCTCTTTAAGAGCACCTCATGAGTTAATCCTTCCTGAAGACAGCAGTGGTTCAAATCTGGAACTGCTACTCCAGGTGCATACTGGGAAAGCAGCCGGCAGCCTAGTTCCTTACTGTATTTTAGAATTAGTTGGCAATGGCTTGGCCACTAGTAGAAAACCAGAGACAGAGTTCAGAGAGGTGTGGGGGCATTCAGAATCCCCCTTGCTTCCCTGTGGTGAATTATTTGCAGTTTGAACTGGGAGCTGGAGGATAAATCATAGTATGGGGAAGGAGGTTGCTAATTAAAACATGTCAGACACATGCTCCAATTTCCAGTGTAAAGGAAGAACCGTGGTTCTCGGTGTTTCCAGATTACTATACTTCTTTCAAGAGTCTGATTTGTCTTGCCTACCCCAAAGTTTCACCTCACTTGAAAACTGCTTGCTTGCAAAATCAGATGTAAAAAGTGTCACAGCACATCGCTACTGAAAAATTGTTGACTTTCTCATTTTTACCATAAGAAATAAATCAGTAGGAATATAAGTATGGTACTTGCCATTTAGCAGATCCTATATAAAGCAGTATAAAGTCTTTCTATGACACTTTAATTGTACTAGCTTTGCTAGTGCTTTTTTTAGCTCATTGTAAAACTAGGCAAATGTCTAGATGAGTTGATGTACCCCTGGAAAATTTCTGCTTATTCCCAGAGATACATGCATCCCTGGTTGAGAGCTACTGGCCTCTAAGAGTGACTCTAAGGTTCTGTATAGTAAGAGCATACCAGCCTGATTACTTCAATGCTACATTTGGCTAGGTCTGAAGTTGTGACTGGACATACCAGAGCTGTCTTCTCAGCTAGGTTTCATTCCAAATCAGTCTGATTTGTTATGAGCAAGAAGCCACCGTTGAACAGTAATTTCTGCTCTGAACCTGGAACAGGAAGCTATTCAGAACAGTGTGTGTACATGTGCAAGGCTATTGGTACCAGAGATGAGATTTGGAAACATTCACATTCTCTTTTAAAGTTGGTTTTGCTTGAGAGGTGAATGCGTGCTGCTGCTATTTGCGAGACTCGTGCTTCAGAGAACAACACAGTTTGAAAAGTTTTGTACTTTACAGTATGGCAGAATGGTACAGCTCTAGGGGTCAACTCTGGGCAGCAGTTATATAGACAGAAGCTGATTTGGATCATCTTGTCAAAGAGTCTGTGAAGCATTTGAGAGTGGAGGAGGATTTAAGCAATTTATTAGGCTTCTTATTCTGCTCCATTTTGTCAATTTCAACTGGTTTTGAATGATAAGTTGCTTTTAAAGGCTGAGTTGCTGGGGGAAGGATTTTGCTCAAGGTTTTTTCAGATATTTTTCTTGAAAAAAAAACAGGTTTTTAGATGTATTCAATGACACATTTTTATTGGTTTAAGTACAGAGTACTGTAAAAACTATGTGCTGCACAAAGATGTTAGCTGTTCATAGGAAAGAATAACACAATGAATTTCTGTCCTCTTTAGTATCTTCTTCCCCTGTGCAGATTATCACTGAAAGTTCAGTTTTCAGATTCTCAGGATATGTTAAACATTTTATTGAAAACTGTACCTTAATATGCCCAAAATCTCACATGAACACTAACAGTTGCTCTCCAAAGTAACAGGGCGGTTTCTAATTTTAAAAGAATTAATACCTTCAAACTTGGAGTCTCATCCTGCCTCTGGGTTTTACATATAGGAACACTTTTCATTAATGTCAGGCGGGTACCTACCTGCATATCCGCATGCAGATTTTGCAGGATAAGCCCTTGTTATGCATTTATGAAATGAAATGTGTGAGGGTAAATTAAGGAAGTGTGTTGGACCAAAAAACTGCCAGAAACATGTATAAAACTCTACAGTGGAGAGATCAGATGCCATACAGATAGTTATCAAAGACCCTGTGCACTCTCAAGTCATCCCCTCTAAAAAGGAGATTGTACAGAATGGCACCTTTCTTATCAGAGACCAAATTCAACCTTGTTATTAATAGGTGCAAATAATAGAATACTATGGCTGAACATACGCTGGGGTCTTACTTCTTGACTCCTGTAGAATAAATATTTTCCAAGGTTTATGGAAAAGCAAAACTCTATTGTCTAGCTATTTCTTTGATTTTGAACCTACATGGACATTATGCAGCATTTCAAGAGGTTAACGTTATAATTGTTTCCCAGTTGGAAACAATTATAACATTACAACCGTGTTAGCTGCTAGCTCCCTTGCTGTTAGGATGTAGGCTGGTTATATGGTGGGTGTTTTACCCTCTAGAAGAAAGAAATGCAGATCCACTTTATAAAAAGCACTGTTATGTGCTAATTTGGAGGAGTAAGCAATGCAAATGCTTGAGACATGGGATTGTATCATAAATGGAAATTCATTCCAATGAGACTTGCAGCTGGCAGGCTGCAAAATAATGAAATGTATTATTTATATGCCACTGTGATTCTGTTTTTCTAAAAACAGAATTTCTCTCCAACTAATTTTCATTCTGCAAATACTGTGCTTTGAACTGTTTTTGTTAAGAAAATAAAACTATGCAGAATGCTTGCTTCATACTATTAAATGTCAGCTTCTAATGTGCTTTAGTCTCACCATTTAAGGAAAACTCATAGATCTGTGAGCAATAATGCAATCTGTGAATTTGTGTTCTTGGTTTAATTACCCTGGTTTTTACAGTTGATCAGAGAGCATGATCAATTAGTGAATCAATAATTAATGGCACTTGCAGACTAAAACTTGTTTGTTTAGTACCAGTTATTATATATGATATTTATAATGAGAGAGCTTTTTGGATATTAGATATATAGCTTATTTCCAGGTACAACTTGACTTATTGTAACTGTACCTGACAGCGCTAAGAATACGGTCTGGGCTATAATACAGTAAAATATGCATAAGCTATATATCTAATATCCAAAAAGCTCTCTCACTGTATTATAGCCCAGACCGTATTCTTAGCGCTGTCAGGTACAGTTACAATAAATCAAGTTGTACCTGGAAAAATAGTTGGGAAATATTGCATGACATTTCTTATTACAATATTATCAAAAACTCCATTTTTAATCTTGCTGAAGTTCTTTTGCAAGCCACTATTTTGCTCTAATTTTAAAGGTACATTTAAGAATTTATCTAGCTCTGGGATAATTCTTGACATACATTCTGAAGTGATATTGCACGTAGTTCCCAAGGACATTCTTCTGTTTACAGTCCACACTGTGTTTGGTGTGATTTAACTTTAACTATAAAAAATAAAATTCTTCTTTTTAATAAGCCAGACTTTGTTTTGAAGACAATGCACCACTTATTCACATTTAACCAGCCAATTTGGCTACAGCTTTGGGATCCAAGAAAATATGAAAGGCAATTTAGAGCCAGAGTAATAAATACCGCAAGCTCAACACCATTATATTGGACTTTGCTTGGAATACAGGGGAAATTACTTTTAATTCTTCCAAGTAAGCCATACATTGGGGTTTCTTCAGCTGCGTTGTGCTTAAGGACAAATATATCCGTGAGATGTATATAGCCAAGAAATACAAGATGACTTTTAGCTATCTTTTTTTAATTTAAAAGTTGCCTTGAATTTTTAACTGTTGTTCTGAAGCACCTTCCCATATACTGCATTACAAAGATAAGATATACATAGTCCTGTAAGGGTAGACAGAAGGGAAGACGCCCAACATCAGCTGCAAGAACATGCATACTTTAACTGTTTTCACAAGAAAACAGCTGCTAAGAAGAAGTAGACAGACAGGTTCACAGACTTTACCCCCGCATAGAATTTATTTCTAAGATTGCCCAGGAACACAGTTCTGGTGCAGCAAGTCTGATTCTCAGCTCACTGGTTTAACTCCAGTGTTTTCAGTGGATTTACACCAGTGGAAATGAGATTAGAATCAGTTCCAAAGGTTGCCTGTTCAGAATTTACTGGTGGGTTGACTGAAACTTTTTAAAATGTTCCTCAATTGTACATGCCTTCAGCGCTGAGCATAGGGACTCAGGTGGTTTTTAGGGTCCCAGAAGGTAACAGCAATATGATGCCAGGATTTTGTTGCGGGGAGGAAGGAGACTTGTTGGAAAAATATGTGCTTTGCACTTAGGGGCTGTCTGTCTTCCACCACTCCCAGCCCCATGTGTGATGTGGAGGTCAGGAGGGTGGTGAGAGATAGAGGATGAAAAAAGGGGAGGATATGGGTAGTTAAACCAAAAGACTTGGTGTCAGAAGCTGTGTCATGCTGGCCCAGTCCCAGACTCTTTGTACCTCAGTTTCCCCACATGAGAGATGGGGATGACCCCTTGTGTGAAGCTTCACAAAGTCCCCAATCGATTAAATAGTTCTGCACAGTCAGACTTTTGTACCTGCATGAAGCCCCATAGGCCTCAGTGGCAGATTTGCCCACATGGAGATCCTGGCAGGACAGGGACCTTGCTCGTGTCTGGAATCTAGAAGGTGCTATGAAAATAGCACTGTCGCTCCAAACCGCAGCCCTTTGGAAACACGTACGTTCTGTGCGTAGCTTGGCTACTGATGGTTATTGGTACTTCAGCATATAAAGAACAGGGGCTATGCCTGGGCCAGGAGTGGTAAGCATTGCATCCATGTCTGGATGTATGAATGTGCTGCACCATTGAGCCAAATGGCTCTGTTTTGCTTTTGCCCCATTATGCATGTGGGGAAAAAAGTCTGTCAAAATTGTTTGGATGTACTTAGCCCTTTGTCTGCAGATTACTTTGACATAGTTCCCCTGTCTTCCTTGGCAGCAAGCTTGTCATCTGGGAGCCATGCAGCATGGGGCTGGCTGTTCCCAGCACTGTCCCATTGGCAGCAGGTTCCTTGTTATCTGAAAGGCTGATACATGACTGTCTGCTAATTTAAGCAGAGAAACACCCCCATCAATCCACATGGGGAGTGTCCCGCTTCAGGACAGTCTACCTAAATAATTGAGATCCAGATCCAGCCCTTTGGATCAAATCCTTACTTAGGGCAGGTTTGGCCCATGGGACAATCCATGGCAGAGGGGAGAGAGAGGAGGAAATTACAGTGTTCCCGGTAGTATATATAGGGTCCCCACCACCACCTCACACCCATGGCATGATCAGGATGTTTGCTCCCCCGTCCTGAATCCATGACTTCCTATGCCTCCCATCCCCAACTCTTTGGCACCACTAGCCTGCCTGTTAACATGGGCCTCCATAGCATAGCCAAGCTGGTATGGAGTTAATGGGCGTTCCATTAAATCAAATTCCTTGCAGGGTTGGTGGGTGGGCGATGTGCACGGCACACCAGTCCCTTTGGGATACTACCTCACTCCCCCTGCCTACAAAGGGTCCTCTGGACCAGGGGCAGATATAGAACAGGGCGAAAGGGGCGGCCGCCCCGGGCCCCGTGCTTTAGAAAGCCCCACACATGCGCTGTGGCGCCGCTGCGTATGCGCATGGCGTCACTGCGCATGTGCTGTGGCAAAGGGAGGGGTCCCGCGGAATTATGCTGCTCGGGGCCCCGCAAAACAGTCATCTGCCCCTGCTCTGGACAGTGCCACAGGGAAGTGGGGGGATCCATGTGTAGAAGGTACCTTCTGTGTGGGGTGTGTGTGGGATAACGCATCTGTCAGGTCTTGCCCAGGCCAAATGGCCCATCACATATGGGACTTTAAGGGCCAGTCACCTCCTCCCCCCCCTTCGACAGATCAAAAGCTGCAGAAAGGCCTAAGTTAAATCACTTAGGAAAGTTAGATGTCAGCAAGTCACCAGGTCCTGATGAAATGCATCCCAGGATACTCAAGGAGCTGATAGAGGAGGTATCTGAGCCTTTAGCTATGATCTTTGAAAAATCATGGAAGACAGGGGAGATTCCAGAAGACTGGAAAAGGGCAAATATTGTGCCCATCTATAAAAAGGGGAATAAGAACAACCCAGGAAACTACAGACCGGTCAGTTTAACGTCTGTCCCAGGGAAGATAATGGAGCAGGTAATTAAGGAAATCATATGCAGACACTTGGAAGGTAATAAAGTGATAGGGAATAGCCAGCATGGGTTTGTGAAGAACAAGTCATGCCAAACTAATCTGATAGCTTTCTTTGATAGGATAACGAGCCTTGTGGATAAGGGAGAAGCGGTGGATGTCATATACCTAGACTTTAGTAAGGCGTTTGATACGGTCTCACATGATATTCTTATTGATAAACTAGGCAAATATAACTTAGATAGGGCCACGATAAGGTGGGTGCATAATTGGCTGGATAAGCGTAGTCAGAGAATTGTTGTTAACGGTGCTAAATCCTGCTGGAAAGGGATAACAAGTGGAGTTCCGCAAGGGTCTGTTTTGGGACCTGTACTGTTCAATATCTTCATCAATGATGTAGATATTGGGATAGAGAGTACGCTTATTAAGTTTGCAGATGATACCAAACTGGGTGGGGTTGCAACTAATCTGGAGGATAGGGACATAATTCAAAATGACCTTAGCAAGTTAGAGAAATGGTCAGAGGTAAACAGGATGAAGTTTAATAAAGAGAAATGCAAAGTGCTCCACTTAGGAAGGAACAATCAGTTTCATACATACAAGATGGGAAGCGACTGTCTAGGAAGGAGCATGGCGGAAAGGGATCTAGGGGTCATAGTGGACCACAAGTTGAATATGAGTCAACAGTGTGATGCTGCTGTAAAAAAAGCAAATATGATTCTAGGTTGTATCAACAGGTGTGTTGTAAGCAAAACTCGTGAAGTCATTCTGCCGCTCTACTCTGCACTAGTTAGGCCTCAGCTGGAGTACTGTGTCCAGTTCTGGGCGCCACATTTCAAGAAAGATGTGGAGAAATTGGAAAGGGTACAGAGAAGAGCGACAAGAATGATTAAAGGTCTAGAGAACATGACCTATGAAGCCAGGCTTCATGAATTGGGCTTGTTTAGTTTGGAAAAAAGAAGATTAAGGGCGGACATGATAGCGGTTTTCAAATATCTAAAAGGGTGTCACAAGGAGGAAGGAGAAAATTTGTTCCTCTTGGTTTCTGAGGACAGGACAAGGAGTAATGGGCTTAAAGTGCAGCAGGGGAGGTTTAGATTGGACATTAGGAAAAAATTCCTAACTGTCAGGGTGGTCAAATATTGGAATAAATTGCCAAGGGAGGTGGTGGAATCTCCCTCTCTGGAGATATTTAAGAACAGGTTAGATAGACATCTGTCAGGGATGGTGTAGATGGAGCTTGGTCCTGCCTTGAGGGTGGGGTGCTGGACTCGATGACCTCTCGAGGTCCCTTCCAGTCCTATGATTCTATAAGTGGAAAGGCCATCATCCGTTCCAGAGGGTGGAACTTGGTGGCCCACAAATCAGACATGTGGTATGGCCCTTCAAACCCACACACGTCTTGAAATCCCGAGGAAAGTCTAGAGAGGTGTAAGATTCCTTGTTACGTCCCCTATTCTAAACAGCAACAGCCTCCCCCCTCCCCACCGCGGAATCCCCGAGACCCTGGCATCCCTGCCCAAACACCCCTTGGAATTTATGCTGATCGGGTTGGCATTCATTTCCACTCATACCTCATTCTCTCCCTTGCACCTGTTTCTGCTAGAAACTAGTTCTTGCTCCACATCATTCCTCCTTATACGAACCTGGGCTCATTTCTTCACTGCTTTGAAACATCCCTGACAGGGAGAGAGCTGGCAGGCCACGGGCATTGCCTAATCTATAAACCATATGCCAGCTCAGCATTCCAATTACTTGCCAGGCTAACATGATCTTGTTTACAGACAGTTCTGACTGAGCTCTGTGCCTGGGTGTTAATTAATCTCTCACTACTAGTAGTCACATGAACGGGAATCCCAAAATGTCAGGCCTGCCTGTAAAACAGGGTCCAACCCTCCCTGCCTGTCAAATACAGGGTCTCCGGGGGAGGATGTAATGTTCTTTTCTAGTATCGGTACCTCTGGATGCCAGAGCACAAATTTCAGGAAAGAATCCACGTCTGCCTCGTTTGGGCAAGCAGTTCTCAGTTAATTTCATAGCCATGTGTTTTCTCCCTATGCTAATATCCTTCATTGAGCGCAGGCCTCTTTCCCTATAGATCTCCAAATGCTTTGAAATTTAAATATAGGGATACTTCCTCAACTGCCATCCGGCTGCAAAGCTTCACTGAATTCACTGATTTTCACAGGCTGCTTCCAAAATCCTGCATATAACCTGCATTTGTGGAAGAACACAGGGTATTTGTGATAAAACACAGGGTATATCTTGCAGCTGGGAGATATAATTCCCTACTCAGGTAGATGTGCATGTACTAGCTTGAAAAATAATCATGTGGGCCCAGCAGAATGGGCAGCAGGGGGTCGGGCAGGATTGTACTCACATGGCTAGTCCAGATGGTCACCAGGTAGTTCTTTATAGCATATTTGTTTGTGCAAAGCTAGTGAATGTCTGCTCACCCGAGCTAGGATGAAGATTCCCAGCAATTTGTGCAGACATACTCACAGAGACAGGTGTGTTCCAACCAAATCCCGTCACCTGTACTCAGGCAAAATGTCCATAGAATTTAAATAAAGCCAGGGGAGTTTTGTAAGTGTTTGACACACAATTTTCAGGTAGCTTCAGAGGGATAACTGAGTTAGTCTTTAAGGTGCTACTAGTCTATTAGTTGTTTTTTAAGTTTTTCCAGTTACAGACTAACAACATGTAGACCAACCAAACAAGATGCTAATTGTTCTCATCAGCCTCTTATAACTACTTGAATAATCTATTCACAGTCTTTTTTTCCTCTTTTTCATCCCTTCCCCCTTCCCTTATTTATTCTTGGATCTGGACTTTAATGCTCCAGTCATCTGAAGAAATGGGTTATACCTGCAAAAGCTCATGATACCATCTATATGTTTTGTTAGTCTATAAAATGCTACCAAACTACTACCAAACTACTTGTTTAAGTTTATCCTGTACAGACTAACTCAGCTACCCCCTGAAACTACATGTTTTGTTAGTCTTCAAGGTCCTGTAACTAGACTATTTGTAATTTTTAGATAGATATATAGGAATCACTTTATCAGCTATGAAACATTCAATTGCATTTCCCATAGTCCTCCAGTATATGCAAGGCAACTGATGAACCGTCATCCTGCATAGTGACCCTTAGTAATAATTATGTCCGACTAGATAAAACACATCTCATGGCAGTGGGTTGAACACCTGTCTGGGGAATCTTTTTTTGTGCGTGTTTCTCTCAGGATAGTTTAGCTTAGCTGCCCAGGCCCTTACATGCCTGAAAAACACAGGAGTTGAGAAAGGGGGGAAAAATGCTGCCAAACAAGAAACAACTTCAGCTTTTTAGTAATGTTTTAACCCTTCAGTGTTAGGGGCAAATTCTTTGGTAGAAAGAAAATGGTCTCTTCTGTCCCTTGTTAAAGATGTGTTGCAGGGAAATTCACCCCCATGCAGAGCAGCTGTACCAACGAAGTGCTAGTTTATGGGCAGAAGTTGTACAGGCCTCATGATGACTCTCTACATGGGGTTAGTTTATTCTTGAGCTGTCTCCCAGATGTAGTCTTGGACTCCTGTGAAAAATCCCATCCCTGGACATAAGGGTGATGACTTCCATGGGGATGCTGATGGCCGATTCAAACAGGTTAGGAACACCCAGTTGCGTGTCAGAGGACACCAATGATCCAAAGAGTTAGATTTTTCATTTCTATTCAAAGGATAGCCTCACATCCATAAGCTTGCCATCTCTTTGCCCTGAGGGTCATGAAAGGCTGTTCGGGAGGTAGCATTGTCTAATGGCCAGGACTACTTGGTTATGTTCTCAGCGTTATCACTAAACTGCTGTGTGTTCTATGACAGCTTACTTCCCCTGGCCATGTCTCCATTCCCTAGTTGTCAAGATTGTGCTCAAATCTCTCGACATCCAGTCACAGGCAGAAACAAAGCATGTAATATTTCAGCGTAGAGGCAAACATTTGGAAAGCTAGACATGGAGCTGAGCAACCTTTATTGGAATCTTGAAATGTTGCTGAAATGGGAAAAAATGTTGGTGACATTTTGGTGAAACTGCCTCCTTTTTCAAACAAATAGAAACCCGATTCCCTTGTTTTTCTCTCTTTCATTTTGGAATTTCAGATTTCAAAATGACTGATATTTAAAATGAAACAATAAATTTCCCCTCTCCTTTTTCCCTCCCTCCCATTGTTTTGGCTGCATGTGTGTGAAACCAGAGAGGGTAGGTTGGGAACTGTTTTGCTACCTTAACTTCAGGAGCTTCTGCTGCTAAATTTGCTGTGATGAATATACACAGATCGACACATTTTATTTAACCCACATATAGTCCCCATTCTTCACTCAGTAACTACAGAGCTGATGAAAAGGGAAGATGCTTTGGAACACTGAATGCCAGTCGGGACAAAGAGAATCTTAGCTGGGATTCCTTCAAAGAGCTTCTCCATAAAACCAGCACTGCTGTTTAGTATCCTTGTCACTCCGTGCAAGCTTTTTAGTACAGTGTGAGCAAACTGCTGTGTTTTATGGATTATTGGCCAAAGTATGCTTAAGCTTTATAAGCCACTCGGGCTCCCCATATGCAGAATGCTAACAGACTTCAAGAGAGTTCTCATAAAACAGTTGGTCAAGCGGGTGTGTGGACTCTTTGCCAGGAGATGTTGTGAAGGCCAACTGGGTTCAAAAAAGAGTTGTTCATGGAGGCTGGGTCCAAGATGGTAAGTGGCACAACCCCAAGCTCTGGGTGTCCCTAAACCTCTGTCTGCTAGCAGCCATGCCTGCATGACAGGGAATAGATCATTTGATGATGATTGTTTGATGTTCACGCTTTTTGCCCTGTCTTCTGACAGTGGCTTCATTGGGCTAGAGTCCCACTGGTCTGACCCAGCATGGTTGTTCTTGTGTTCCTATGTAGTTAGGTGTGATTCTGTGATTGTCGATGATGGTAGTAGAGTGGCAGTTGCTATCTCAACAATTCTTTCTGTAGTTCAGTTTGATTTGGATTACCCAGTAATGTGTAACTTCTATCAAAGGACACCTGTTGGAGGAGTGCTAAAGTTGATTTACATTTGGTATCCTTCTCTACTTTAAATCACTCCCTGATAAGGACCTTTGCAAACTCCAAAGCCTGCATAAAAATGGTCCGATCCCTAGCATTAAGAACGAGATGCATTTGAGAACCAGATTCTATTCCCAGTGAAGTGAATGGCAAACCTCCCATTGAGTTCAGTTGTGCAGGACAGGCCCTGGCTCTGCCACTCACAGACTCATGTTTCCAGGAGAGCGGCTCTGTTGTAGTAATGAGTTCATTACTCAGGGTATGTCTACACTGCATCCTAGTTCGGACCAGGGATGCAAATGGAGACGACCGAAGTAGTTAATGAAGCGGGGATTTATATTTCTCGTGCTTCATTAACATGATCTCACCGGCGTGCTAGTTTGAATCACAGCTATTTCGAGCCAGGAAGTGCGCGCTGTGACACGTTAGTTCAGACTAAAGCCCTTAAAAAGTGAGGAGTAACGTTAGTTCGGACTAACGCATCCCGGTGCGCACTTCCTGGTTCGAATCAGCTGTGATTCAAACTAGCACGCTGGTGAGATCATGTTAATGTAGCGTGGGATATTTAAATCCCCGCTTCATTAACTACTTCGGTCATCTCCATTTGCATCCCTACTCCGAACTAGGGATGCAGTGTAGATGTACCCTCACCTCGTACCGCTGTGTCAGTGATCTGATTTAGCAGGCTACATACCATGCAATCAGCCACTCTCCATTCACAAACCTCTAGACAAAAGTGCAGATTACACAGAATGCATGTGGGCACAGTCTTGCTCTCTGAGTCCCATGGAATAGTTTGGCTTAAGTGTCCCATTGCCCTGGGATGCACACAATGCCCCTTAATCCACAGGTCACCTGTGCGTGTTAGTAAGGAGCACTGAGGTCAGCTGTGCCGAACTGAGAACAGAACTGTGCTCTGCAGATGAATTTTCAGGAACTATTACTAGGTCTGGACTTGTAATGTACTAAGCCCTCAAGTATGCTCCCAGTTACCTTGTCACCAAGTTTGTTACTCAGCGCTGTCATGAACTAGCATTGGCTGGCTAAATTCAAGGGGGATTATCAGAAAAGTTCACAGAACCCAGCTAGATACGAAGGGCAGCTAAATTCCAAATAGTTCCACTTCAGCAGAAAGTTCTTTCCTTTCTCTCCTGGCAATGGAAGTAAGTAACCCATATACTCCCATTGTGGAAAATACAGAGACACAGCTATGGACTGACCCGGTATACATGATTCATTCCTCACTTGTAGCATCTTGATCATTAGTCCAAGTATTTGACTAGCTATTTGATCAAATGGTTTGATAACATATAGTGGGGATGTTGGTGGGCATGCTGGGGACAAAGCTTTTTCCCACTGTGGCCTGAAGAAGAGTTCTGTGTAGCTCAAAAGTTTGTACAGAAGTTAGTCCAATAAAGAGGTTACCTCACCCATCTTGTGTCTCTGATTTAGAGATATTTTCAAAAACCAACAGGAATTGAGCTTCTAAACCCCTTAGGTGCTTTTTGCATAGTCCCCTTATTTAATATGTTTAATTCAACTGCATTTTGTGTGGTTCCTTCCAAGGATTCATGTGTCGGATCCAAATATCCAGGGGAGGGAGGTCGGACAATATCCTTGCTGGACCCTTGGGCAAGGTGTGTGTGGAGGGGTGGGGGTTAGTTCCACGCTGCTGGACAGGATGGGGCCTCAGGCAGAAGGGGCGGAACTGGGGCAGCCAGCCTTCAGCACCAGGTGGAGCATGTTGTGCCATGCCTCCTCCCCCAGCCAGCCCTCAGAGCTGCCCAGCAGCAGTGTTGAAGGGCCTGGGGCTCTAGCTGTCTCCACTGCCGCAGAAGCGACAGGCAGAACCCCTGCATCCTTTTGAATAACTAGTTCCTGGGGCAGGGCCTGCAAATATCTGATGTCGTGGTGATGAATGTAATATAAATCCCTAACTATATCCAATCATCCGATCAGCTAGAGTGGAATTAAAAGCATGCCACGAACAAACGGAACTATGGTGAAAATTGCCCCTACACAGTTTTTCAATCTTCTGTGCATTCCGGGGATGTAAGTGACTAGTCGACGACTACCCAATATGCTTGGGCTTTCTGGGTAGTTGAGGTATTACGTGACTACTCATTCCTCCCCCTTCCCCCCCCCCCCTCGCTTTGTTGCCTCTGTATTGGAGGCAGCAAAGTGGAGGGAAGCAGGAGTTGGTGCTGGGGGGAGCTGACTTAAAAGTCGGTTCCCCCCAGCACTGTCTCCAGCGTGCACAGAAGTGGGGAGGGCAGGTGAGGTAGAGCCATGGTAATGCTGGAGCCAGCACAAGCCAGGACTTCAGTCCCGGCTTGTGCCAATTCTGGGAACTATCCCCCGCTGCAACTCTGACAAGCTCCTCCGCTTGTTGACTAAACGTGGAGTCAATACAATTAGCCAAATACCTGCTCCTTAACATCCTTAGTGCATACCTTAATATAGCTGCTTCTGCAGGAACAGTGCTGGGAAAAGTGGAGCTACCATATTCAAGAGTAGCTGGAAATCTGGTTCTTGGCATGAAAGCAGCTTCCTTGATTGTGAGGGCAGCCTCCCCTGCCCACTGTAGGAGAGGGCAAATGTACATGACATTACTGTATTAAGGTAACTGTGTAGCCATAGGCCAAGCAGTGCTCCAGTCTCCTTGAGGGCTGCCCTGTAGTTCCTCATGCTGTCATCTGGTCTGCTCGCATACGCTAAGCAGAGTTGGACTGGGAGAGGAGGTAGATGGAATCCTGCCAAGGAAAATTTATATCAGGGGTGGGGAACTTACGGCCTCAAGGCCGGATGTGGCCCCCAGCTTGCCTGGATCAGGGCCCTGAGGCTCAGGACTCCTGCACCCAGCATCGAGCATGTGCTGGCTCTCCAGTCTACTCACGCCCCAGCCACCCCACCATGGAGCTGGAGCACACAAAATCTACTAGGCTGGGCCCCCTCAGTCTCTGATGTGTGGACTCCGTTTCACGAGGAGTAACGGTCGTTTGGACTAGGAAGCCTAGTCCGAACTACCTAGTCCGCGCCGCGTGTAGCCGTGGGCCTGGAGTCCGCACTAGCGGACATTTAAAAATGACGGCGCCCAGCAACATGCAAATGAACCCCGGGAAATTTAAATCCCGGGCTTCATTTGCAACTCCAGTTGCCTACAATACTACCCTAGTTCGAACTAGGGTGGTAGTGTAGTCATACCCTGAGATGGTGCTGAAGCATTGGTCATTCAATTGGCAGGTTCTTTTCCCTCTGGGTCTGTTGCAAGCCAGTGCCCCGACATGTGGCTGGGAGCCACTGTACTGTTAGAGGTGCCATTTGAAAAGCGAGGTCGCAGCTTCTTGTGGGCTTTTCAAAGATCCAGGGGCACTTTCTGTAAGGATAGAAGTGTTAGCCTCAGGCTGGTCTCTGCCACCTGAACTTTCTCTGTCATTTCAGTAAGGCCCATGCATTTTGCACTGCATCCTGTTCTGGTGAACAGAAGCAAGGTAGTTCCTGCATGTCATTTGGGTATCAGCTGGGAAAGCCCACTGGGGGGCAGAGGATAGGTCATCTAATACATGTCTTGCATTGCTCATTATTCTTTTCAACTAGACTTGCCAGAGTCAGTCCCTCCGGTTAGCCAGAGCACTGAAGTATTGTTTTCAACATTTCTTTTCCTCTTTCCCACTAACTCATCAATTCCAGTAGGGCTGGCACCAACAACATGCAACTCCTCCAAGGTGGTAAAAAGCCATTCATACCTTCAGCCCAGATTCCTCCATTCTCTCCCCTGCAAACAGAATTTTGCCCTGGATGTTTGGAAAATGCTGATTTCACTAAGCAGGCACTGCTGTGGCTGTGGTTTGGAATGGACTCAAAGGGGGAAAGTACACTGCACACTCTCAGGGCTGGCCTTACCATGAAGAGAACTGAGGCAGCCGCCTCAGGTGCCAGACTGGGGGCAGGGAGGGCACCACTAGGACCCAGAAAGTAGAAAATTGTGTCTGCTGCTGGTGCGTCTATATTCTCTCTGCTCTAGATGCACAGAGATGGTGGAGTGCTGTGCTGGACGAAGGAGGGCACAAGAGACATAACAGGCAGACAGGAAAAAAGGTGGCATAGGGGCGTCATTTGAGCTCCCCGCCTCAGGTGCCAAAATGTGGTGGGCCAGCTCTGCACGCTCTCCAGTCCCATTCACATCCTCTCTCACCCTGGGTTGGACTATCCCGGTGCCAAACATCTCTTCAGTTTAACTACTGGCAAAGAGAAACTGGGCTCTTTAAAAGAGAATTTTAGGAAAATCCTTCTCTGATAGCTGAAGCAAAATGCAGGACAATGTAGCACTTTAAAGACTAACAAGATGGTTTATTAGATGATGAGCTTTCGTGGGCCAGACCCACTTCCTCAGATCAAATAGTGGAAGAAAGTAGTCACAACCATATATACCAAAGGATACAAAGCAAAATGCAGGACAATGTAGCACTTTAAAGACTAACAAGATGGTTTATTAGATGATGAGCTTTCGTGGGCCAGACTATATGGTTGTGACTACTTTCTTCCACTATTTGATCTGAGGAAGTGGGTCTGGCCCACGAAAGCTCATCATCTAATAAACCATCTTGTTAGTCTTTAAAGTGCTACATTGTCCTGCATTTTGCTTCAACTACCCCAGACTAACACGGCTACATTTCTATCACTTCTCTGATAGCATGACTGTGAGCACAGCCATTCTCTACTGTGTAAAATCAATGGCATGATAGTGCTTTACTCCGGCTGAGAGTCTGCCTGACTGAATCAGACCCTGTGTCCATCTAATCCAGTAGCCTGTCCTTGATAATGTCCAGCATTAAGTTCTTCAGAGGACAGTGTCAGAGCCTTGCAGCAGGTAGATGTGGGATCATCCCACACTCTCCACACAACCTGCTTCTCCATTACGTCCCCTCCTACTCCCTCATTCTGTCTAGATCGGGGTGGATAATAATGTTTGAAGGGGGGGCTACTTCACAAATTTCAGAAGTGGCCGTGGGCTGACCTGGAAGGGGTGGAGCCCTGGATGGAAGGGGTGGGGTTGAGAGCTACCCTGCCAGGAGCTTTGCTTGGTCTGGGGTCCTTGCCCCCTGACTTCTGGCCAATGGAAGGGACCTGGAGCAGAGGGGAGGGTGCTGGGGGCTAGCCTCCTTCCAGGCTTAGAATTCACATGACATGGCTGACAGCTCCTGGCCCTGCTGCTAACCTGCTGCCTGGTAGCTGCTTGGCAGTGAATAGAAGCAGTTGAAAGGGCTCACACCTCCTGGGCAGCTCCCAGGCAACCAGCCAGTGGGATCTAGAGCTGTGAGCCCTTTCAGTTGCTTCTGTTTAAAGGGCTTGCACCTGCCGGGTGCCTGCCAGGCTATGCAGAGACCCAGCAGGTGCGAGCCCTTTAAATAGAAGCCATTAAAAGGGCTCACACGTCTCCATCTCCCTAGCAACGTGCTAGGGGCACCGAGAGGTGCCAGCCCTTTCAATGGCTTCTATTTAAAGGGCTCTCCTGTTCCTGCATCTGCCAGGCAATACGTTGCCAGGCAATATGTTGCCTGACAGGCACGGGGAAGGTGCAAGACCTTTACATAAAAACAGTTAAAAGGGGTGGCATATCTCCAGCTCCCAGGCAACGCACTAGAGCAGTGGTCCCCGACTTTTGCAGATGCCCCCAGGAGCCAGTATCACCCACGCACTGCGCGCCTGGGGCTGGCGCTGCTCCTGCGCTGCGTGCCTAGGGGTGGGGATGCCCACATGCTGTGTGCCCAGTGCCGGTGCCACCATGTGCTGCTCTCCCGGGGCTGGCGCTGTTCCTGTGCTGCACGCCCAGGGCTGGCGCCACCCATACACCACACGCCCAGGGATGGCACAGCCCTTGCGCCGTGCACCCATGGGCGCGGCCACCCATACGCTGTGTGCCCAGGGGCCAGCACCGCCCAAGTACCATGTGCCTGGGATCATTCGGCGGGCACACAGAAATGGCCCAGTGGGCGCCATGGCGCCCACGGGCACTGCAATGGGGACCACTGCACTAGAGGGTGGGGCCTGGAACTGCCTTGCAGGCCAGGTAAAAGCCATAAGCCAGCCAGATCTGGCCCAGTAAGAGGCTTTTGCCTACCCCTGATCTAGATAGACTGGGTTAGATTAAAAACATCAGGGACCAAATTGAAATCTGTGGAGTTGTGCCAAGGATAAATTTGATCATACAATTATTAAAAACCAAGACAAAGCCAGCAAATTCTTTTGCACTAAAAATGCATGCTGATGTTACAAAACAAGAAAGCACATTTATCAGAGGTGGCTGTGTCTGAACATAAGGGAGTCATCATCTTATTATTTACCATTTCACTACTTCTGCCTGTGTGCATGTCACACTGAGAGCACCTTTTTTTTCATGTTTGCGTGTTCCCCGTTGGTGCATATTGAGGAATGTATTATTCCTCGCTCTGCTTCCCATTCTAATAGGAGCAGTCTGTAGTGGTTTTCAGGTGACTCACCCAGCGTGTTTGCAATTAGCAGATCCTACAAATGTATCTGTGTACAATTTCCCCCATCCCTCCACATAAAGAACAGCAGTAATAATCTCTTGAAGATTAGGCACTTTCAAGCAGAGCACTGGCCATAGACAAGACGTAAAAAGTCGCATACTGATCCAAGTCAAGACAAGAGTACCATCACGGAAAATAGCCCTGTAAAAGAATCACGTGCTAAAGGCAAAGAGCTTTATTTACAAATAGAAATGCTCACCCCTCCCCAGAGTGTTGAAAGCAAGCCAGGAATAAGCAGCAACGACCTTTCCTATTTGGACAGAAGACAAAAGCCAATGCAGACCAGCCTTTTATAGAGTGCTGTGCAAATATGGGCTTTTGTGGATAATGGAGCAGCAACAGTAGATTTTTTTTTTTTCATCACTGGTTTGAAAAAGAACTAGCTGGTAATAGAACAGTGCGATGCACTGGAGATTGTGTCTCCCAAGAAGTCAGATGAAACATTGAAACTTCATTGCTAGTCAAAAGCAAAAGCTGTCCTCTTATGCACATCTTAAACACAGATACTCTGCTCTTATAGATTGGGATTGTTCCACTGAAGGCAATGGAGTTATGTCAATTTATGCCAGCTATGGTTATGGCCCAGAGGGCTTAAGGAACTTGAGTGATACGTGGCCCTGGACCTGGTCTTCTGCACAGGCATGACTTTCTCCAGAAAAGCATTTAGGTGCTTTTTATTTTTAGAACTAGGTTGGTCTAGGCATTGGGTAGAAACTCTAAAGGCTTAATTTTTGGTTCAGGCTAAGCCAAAATGTTCCTTCAAAATGTTTTGCATCCATATGTG
The DNA here is from genome assembly GCF_049634645.1 of Pelodiscus sinensis. Classification (NCBI taxonomy): domain Eukaryota; kingdom Metazoa; phylum Chordata; order Testudines; family Trionychidae; genus Pelodiscus; species Pelodiscus sinensis. The sequence continues at coordinate 30,572,360 of NC_134725.1, read as the reverse complement.
GAATACATTTTGTTCTCTGCACTGAGACATGTGGATATGTACCACCAATAAAAACACTTGCTGCTGGCTATGGGCTCAGTAGGCTGTCTGCTACTCAGCTGGGCTATATTTGAATCTCTCCTGGGCGATTGCCCAAGTGCTCAGCTTGCAGGGAACATTGCTAACTGCCCCTCTCCCCAAAGTCTGGTACGTCTCAGAACCTCTTGGGTTCTGCAGACACAGCTCAAGAACTTGTTAGAGCAGGGCCTCTGGAGAGTGGCAGTCCTTCTTTCTGCCTTTTTGGCAGAGAGCAGCACCACAGCAGATCCACCCAGCTAGAAGGAATGCAAAGGTGAAAGACAGTTCAGAGAGGGGGAAGCTGTAGGCCATCTGTTCAGCTCCCATCAAGTGGCTCCTTCACGTTCTTACCTGCTTCACTGTTATTTAATGGGCAGCTGCCGAGAACTGGGCTCAGGTTTTGTCATGCATTGAGCAGGATGGAGAGAATGATGTTTCCAAGGGTCTTTCATCTGCCATGGAGACCTTTAAATTCTGCCCAGACATCTTCTGAGAAGGATACGAAGATGCTGCATTTCATAAAGCAAAACCAACGGCAAAGAGGGACTGAAATGCAAAGTGGTAGTCTTCTGACGGAGTGCCACAGAGCTAACCAAGCAGCTGCACTGCCTCCAGACAGCACGTGCTGGCTTACTTGATTTGGGAACTTATGTTTAAGGACATTGTGCTGAATAGAAGCTCATGATTCATTCTCCTGGTGGTCAGGGGGCGTGTTCTTCTTGTTCTGTGGAACATTTCTGAAAAAGACTTATTTCTAAGCCCCCTACACTTCCTGCCAAGAACTTCAGAAGTTGGATTTGTTGCTGAGGTAATTTGGAGCAGTTCCATAGAGTCAGACATTTGTAGTCCAGAAGGGACCAGAACCAGTCCAATCTGCACAACACAGGCCATAAGATTTCTCCTAGTAATTCTCACAATAAGCCCAATAATTTGTGGTTGCAGTAGAAGATCTTTCTTATAAAGATATCCAGAAAGTTCAAGTCATTGAGAACCCACCACATCCCTGTAGGTTGCTCCAATGGTCAGTAAACTTCAGTGCAAAAACTCTACACCAGTAACTTCAGTGGAGCCACCTCAGGTCTTATCTATACTGCCATGGGCCATACACCTAAGTTATGCAACTTCAGCTATGTGAATAATTAACTGAAGTTGATGTACTTAGGTCTGCTTACTGCAGTAAGTCAACAGCTGGCACTCTCCCATCGACTCCGCTTACTCTTCTAATTTTGGTGGAGTACAGGATTCAATGGGAGAGCACTCAGCACTCGATTTATTGTGTCTATACTAGACATGATAAACCAACCCCTGCTGGATCAATTGCTGTCTGTTGGTCCAACCCATATTGAAGACACAGCCTTAGTTTAAGCCAGCAGAGAATCTGGCACCAGATCTTTATTACATAAAAATCTGAAGAGAATGAGTCTTAAGCAGCTTTCATTGTGTGCTAGAGAAGCTACTGGCCTTTGTGAGAATAGACCGCTACATTATATTGCTAGAAGAAGCTCAGCATCTCAATTCTATGTCAGAGAACTTTATGAGAACGTCTAAACTTCTCCCTGTGGATCATCTATCAGACCAAGTAGTAGATTATTTTTCCATTAGGCTTTACGTATGAAGAGCTACAAAGATATTCAGGGTTCTGATTAAATGACTGGGTCAAAATCTAAAATGCAGGGCATATACAAGTTTACCCTGTACTTAGGGGAGGAATATAGAGAGAGAGAATTTATTTCTTGATAGAAGACAAATGACTAACTAGAGGTGTGGAATCCTTTGCTGTTCTCCAAGCTGTGTGAATCCTTTTTATTTGGTTTGCTTTAGCGATGGGCCAAACAGAGAGCTATTTATCTGACCCCTGCATGTTGGTGCTTTGGATAAAAGGGAATCATTGGTGTTTGCTCAACTAAGAAGACATTGAGGCTTAAATGTTTGCAAAGTGAGTTTCAAATGGTCAGCAGGGAGATGATCTAGATTGGGGTGGAGAACCTATGCTCAGGGGCTGGATGCAGCCCCTGGCTTGTCTGGATCTGGCCCCTGAAGCTTGGGATTCCCCCCAGCTATGGGGAACCTGTGCTGGTGAGGGGTGGGGTTTTTCTTGTTTCTCACTTTTGTGCCCTGACTGATTTTTCTGTGGGTCAGTGGCCCCCGACCCGAAAAAGGTTCCCCATCCCTGCTCTAGATGTTCAGGATATTATCTATATTGTAGAGTGGGATGCAATTTCTACCAACGCCTATAACATTTAAGAGTCGGGGCAGATTTTCAAAGGCATCAAATCCCATTGATTTTGAATGTGAATTAGCACTTATTGTGCCCTCCCCGCCAAACTAAGTTTTTCTGACATCTCTGCCCCACGTAGAGCTTCCAAAGCTGCTTTTTTCTCCAGCTTCAGGAGAAGTTGCTTAGAGAGTAAGGGGGGGATATGATAGAGGTCTCTAAAATCATGACCGGTGTGGAAAAAGTGAATAAAGAAAAGTTATTTACTTTTTCCCACAATATAAGAACTAATTAAATTAAATTAATGACTGGGACTTTAACAGGGTTAAACAAAACTAGATGGATTCATGGAGATGAGATCCATCAAAGGCTATTTGCCAGGATCGGTAGGAATGGTGTCCCTAGCCCCTTTTTTTCTGGATGTGGGTGAGAGGGGAGGGATCACATGAGGATTACCTGTTGTGTTCCCTCCCTCTGGGGCATCTAGTATTGGCCACTGTCAGCAGACCGGATACTGGGCTGGATGGACTGTTGGTCTGACCCAGTATGGCCGTTCTAATGCTCTTATGAGTCTGTTCCAGTGCTCTATGGCACTTTGTTTTAAAGCCCTCGATTCCCAGGGCTGCTGCTAGGAACAGAGCTGATAAATACTACGAAAGGCACCAATTAATCTCCACTATGTCAAAATTTGCTCTCGTAGGCTAGAGGAACAAACATTTCAGGAAGTTTTCATTGGTGCAGAAAAAGCAGAAACAGCTGCGAGGAGATGAATGGCTTGATTGCCGAGCTCCGTGGTAGGGCGCTCTGCCTCCCTGCAGGCCCCCTGGACATTTGGGGATTGCAGTAGTTCTAGAGCGGAGCAACAACTGGGGAGGGCTGCAAGGGTAAATAACTCCAATTGAGGTACATGAGGCTGAATTCTCCGTTACAGGAGTGGGAGCTAGTTGCAGCTCCCTGATACTCTCCGTGAAAGTTGGAGCAGCAGCCGCACAGGGACGTACTCTGAAGGGACATTGGGGACAACCAAACTCTGCTCCTCCAGCTAATGCTCCCCCAGCAGATGTGGGGTAGCAGGAGGTACCTATGCTGTGCAAAGTGGTCTTAGGAGACTGAGGAATCAGCCTAGGATGCTTAACTCCTTTCCTGCTGGAGTAAGTGGGTGTATGTGCATCACTATGTACTGCACAGAACAGGATAGTCATTGGGGGAAGCCAAGCCCCTGAGACTCTTCTGTGCAGCAGTCATTGAAAAATATTTTGAGACTTGACGCTTTAACTCAGCACCCCAGGAAGGATTTTCCTTATGGTCCTTGGGCAGCGACATTTCCCCACAGAAGCTGAGCAGTGCATATCCAGGCAAGCATCAATCTCTGTCATTGAGCAGCAGCAGGAGAGGCAGGAATACATGAAACAGAGATGCATCCATAGCAACTCTGAGCCACCTCTCCCTCGCCCTTCCAAACGTTAGAGCCATATCAGGATGTGGAACTTCGTTGATGCAGTGTTCCCTGTAAACCTAGCACTTGGACAGCTACCCAGGAGAGATTCAAATGCCACCTAACTGATTAGCAGAGTGCTCGCAGCCAGCAACATGTGTTTCTACTGGTGGTGCACATCTGCACATGCCTCTGTGCACATTACAAAATTTATTCGGCATACAGATGGAAACATTTAGAGGGAACACTACTGATCAGGCCCATTTTGAGCAGGAGATCCCACATGACAATGATGTTGTGTCTGGCTCACAACAGCAGGAACAATAAGGAAAAAGAAGAATTATTCAAGTGTAAAAGAGAGACCAAAATTCCATATGAAAGAATCTGCAGTGGGTAGAGGCAACCCTAGATTGCAATGGGAGATCAGCTTATCTTAGGGCTGGGCATTCCGAAGGAGGCATTGCAATGGGACGGCTCCTGGCACAGTCAGGCTGCTGGTGAAGACTCAGCTGCGTAAAGCTAATTCTGATGTCACAACCGGGGTGGGAAAATGAAAGCAACCAGATAAGTACAGATAGCATTCGAGGAGATGCGCCATTGGGCCAAACCACTTAAAAAGACGATCAGAGTCCAGGCACTGCCTGTTCTTGCACCTTCCTGCATAGGTGGAGGGGGAAATTGACAAGTGCTGGTCAGTTCTGGGTTGATTTAAATGGATTTTGACATCAAAGGAGCTACCCAGGCTTGCACTAGCTGTAGTTCTGGCCCCACCCTTTGAAAAATAAGCTTCTGAGCTTTGCATCCCTCCTCCCCATGCATTGCAGAGACCAGATCTCCTGGCTAACCCTTGGGTGCCTTCCTCTGCTCCAGGAAGGAAGAGGGACTGTTAATGGGAGTTGAAGTGCCTTGGCAGGGGGCAAATTCAGGCCTGGTGATTCTCTTATTAACTCTAAGGTAAAATGGCCATTGCTCCCTGGAAGGGAATGGCATTACCTGGAATTGACCCCGGTCAAGCTAGCAGCAGGGTGTGGCCACTTGTAATGGAAAACCATTACCACCCATGGTCTGACATCAGCTGGTGCTTGTCTCTCCAGCCTGTGTGCATGTCACAAAAAGCACCTGCCACAGGGGACCTCTTCTTGGGCAGTTCCTGCAGAGCATGAATTCAAGGGAGTCTGCATGCGGGGGACAGGCACCCACTTCCATTAGAGTTGAATTTAGCCATAGTGCTAGTAGTACATGCTCAATGAGTGAACACAATGTATGTCTTAAATAACACCAGCTGCATTCTGCTGGGTCCTAATGCTTGATGTGCTTTTCTCTTTATCCCCACCCCTGTTTTTCCTGTAGATCCCTTACCTTCTTCTGAACTCTTCTGTGTCAGAGATGAGGCCTCGAATGTTCCCGGTGTTCTTTGGTGAAAGCATTGAGGTCAACCCTGAACCTGTGCAGGAAATTAGGTACACATGGACGGGGTTTCTCCCTTTCCCTCGATACATTTGCTTCTGCAAAAGATTAACAGTGTTTATCAATGGGGGTCACGGTTCTTTTGTTGGGGACGGAGGAGAGGAGGCAATGGGGGATTAATTCCTGAACTAAAAAGAAACTGACAGGGGTGGTGCAGCAAGGGTGGTTCCAGGGTTCGTAATGGGAGATGGAGGTCTTCATTTCCCAGACAGTATCAAATACAGCCCCAGCTGGGTTAGAAAACCATTCCCATCTGGAATGCTGTTTGGTGGCCAATGCAGAAAGTTGGTGGTCTCAGTCCAGTTCCCAGTGGAGGAAGATCAAAAGAAGCTGCTGTTGCTGCTGTCCATTTTTACTGGTGCTCTCAGCAGGGAGGCCCAGGTTAGAGCTATCTTCAGGGGGCTGTTTCTCCTCTGCTCTCTAAGGGTGGTTCTTCTAGCCCATGACAGAGGCGCGCTGATACTCAGTGCTGGGAGGCTGGTGCTTTGCTGCCTGCACACAGTAGCAGGGCTCACAGTCTGAGTTTCTTCTTGCCAGCACAGAATTCACTTTAAAATCACCAAGATACATTTTCAGTGTGTTACTCACCTGGCTTGTGGTAATAATTAGAGAGAGAGGGGTGGGAGAAGTAGAGGTTATGAATACAATTTTCCCCCTCCCAACCCACACAAAGAGCATTCTGGGAACGTGCCCCAATCAATCTCTGGTTACCCAGGAACAGATGGTGGGCACATTTTCATAACGATTACACAAGCCTCTTGTTTGATGTGCACCAAGCAACTTGCTTGCTTATATACTTTGCAGTGCGAAAGACATCAAGGCAGATCATGTTACGCGTGCCACATAATCCTCCAGCCTCCCTCCAGGGTGGAGGTAATCGGCGTGCACACACCCAGCTTTTAATCCTTTTTTCAACAGAGCTGCAAATTCCTTACCTGCTGACTGTGGTTGGAAGGTTTGGAGCAGTAAAATGTGAACGCTCCACAGCTCCCTGCAAGCTGAGCTTTACTAGAGCTGTATTTTTTATTATAATTTTTAGTTTGTATAACTGTAGCACCTAGGAGCCCCAATCTGGGACCAGGACCCCATGCTGCTAGGTGTTATGTGGACACAGTGCAACAAAAAGAGTCTCTGTCCCAAAGAATTTTCAGTTTAAGGATCTTTACCTTGCAGGGTTATTGGCTTGGTGCGCAGTGGACTATAGACAGAGAAACTACCAAGGATCAGGCCCACCAACAGGGAATGTGAAGGGGAGCATTTTCCCTTGGGACAAGTGATTTTAAAGGCCCAGAAGGTCCTGGAAACAGCGGCACTGGGAACCCAGGGCCATTTAAATCACCCTGGGAGTGCCGCATGTTCCAGAGCCCCGCATGTTCCAAGCTGCTCAGATTGCTGGCAAAGGGTTGGTGGGGACATAGTCCAGGCGGCGCTGGGAACTGGCTGCCATAGCCCCACCCCATCCACTTGAGGCCCTGCCCCAGCCCCTTCTGGTAGTGTGGAGCCACTGTCTCCTCCCCTTCACCCAAGGGCCTGGCTATCCTATTGGCCCCTCTGAAAAGGATGGAAGAGCCACTATTAATTATTTTCATGTTTATTTTTTTTCCTCATCTTAATGGTGGGTGAGCTACCAGTGCTCATTTGGTGTTGTCCGCAAGAACCAAACCTCTCAGCTTCTCTCTGTTTGAGTTGGGATTGGACCTGTGTTCCCTGTAAGATGTGCATTTGTGTGGCCTCTCAGGAGAGATTCATATACCCTTTCCCCCTTCTGATTAGCAGAGTGCCCACAGCTAGGATTTTTTCCCCATTGGTGCTGCACATTTTCACATGCCTCAGTGCACATAAAATTATTCCACACATGGATAGAAAAGATTAGCAGGAACAATAGACTTTACCATTCCTGGCTTTTCTGTAGAACCCAAACCCCCATCAAGTAGTCTCTACTCTCTTCCCAGACCTTTGAGTTATCACTAGGTCAGTATTCCATCTGCCCATTTGGCACCGTTTTTTGAGGGTGAGCCGAGTCACTTCACCCCCTTTTTCCTCTGCTGCAGCATAGTTTGGGGCACATGGTTTTGTGCTGTAGGTGATGTGCACAAGGCCCCTTTGTAAATCCAGCTGCTCTTGCTCTAAGCAGGTGACCCTTTGCTCTCACATTAGAGGGATGGGCAAAAGGTGTTAAACAGCTCAGTCAAGCCCCCTCTAGCTTCCTCAACATTCACATCGTGATGTTATTTTCTTGCCACGTGAGGGCAGGAGCTGACACTGGTGCACAGCACAGACTGGGAAGGCACTCACCTTAGGGCCACCTGAGGGTCCCTATTGCAAAATATAGGAGTATCAACCTACAGAGGCAGTTTTCAGCCAGCATTTATGTCCATTTCCATGCTCACCTGCCGGCCTCTGGGAACTACCTTCTAGGGAGGGCTGCCTCTTTCAGGCACAAAGCCAGGGGAAGGTTGTGTGCTGCGTGATGACGATCTGTTCCCTTACGAAGTATGTTTTAAACATCAGGGGAACTGACCGCCATTGTGGTCAATGGCAGTGCTCAGAGAGACCAGCTGCAGAGCTTGCCAGAGACCATAGAGGTGTTTGGGGTTGCTATCAGGAGGCCTGGCAGAAGATAGGAGTGGGTAAGTGCAGAGTTCCCTTTTTGCCTGACTTCTCGCTGCCCTTTCCAGGTGCAACTCGGAGGTGAAATATGACTCAGAGAAGCATTACAGGGATGACATTTTCTATGGCCCCATCCCCACCATAACGGCTTACAGTGAGACGGTCGTGGCCACGCCAAACTGCACCTGGCGCAACTACAAGTCGCAGCTGCTCTTTGAGCCCCGCCAGAGGCCCCTGCGGTTCCAGAGCACGACCATCATCTTCCCCAAACATGCCAAGAACATTTACCGAACCACACTCACCTATGGCCTGGGCTGTGCCAAGCGCTGGTTCGCCTCCAGCGTGCAGCTGGAGCTGTGCGAGGAAACCAGCCCCAGCATTGTCTACCATGAGACCCTTTAATTCCCCCTAGGGGCTCTGATGACCATAAGGCCACATCCTTCTCTGGCCTCTGTGGACAGACAGATTAATAGCATGTGGTCTTAGACGAGTCAGAATTCCTTCAAGAGGAGGCCAAGCAGAGACATCCTCTTTATGGATCTGATCAGCAAAAGGCTGCCATTCATTGTAGGAAGTGTTTGATGTACATGCTCTGGATTTTTTTTATTTTATTTTTGATAATATCTATTTTGAATAGCATTTCTATGAAATCAGATCACAAAGCGCTTGGTTTGCCATTACCATATGTTATAGTGCAGCTTCCCCGTTCCGTGGGTCTTCTCTAGGATCTAGGTGCAACTCAGCAGTGCCTTGGAAGCTGATCCTATCCAATAGAAGACCAGCTGCAAACTCACAAGATAGCCCCACACAGATGCCACCCACCTGCTTCTCCTAGTGTTTAAACACAGAGAAGACAGTTATTTTTAATTGCATCAAACCTCAGTCCTATGCCAAATCCCAGCTTGAAGGACAACTCCAGGATTGCGGGGCCAGGAAGACGTCCAAGTTAGCTTTTTTTTAAAGGTGCCCCCAAATCAGGAAAGATGGTCATGCCAAAAAGGCATTAGACTTTCCAGCGTGGGCAAGAGCCACACTCCCATTTAAGAGCCTTTTTAGGAGCCAGATGCTTATATGCCATAGCAAGAGACTGTGCAAGGGGCTTTTAGAGGAGCTGAGAAAGCAATGCTTCAAGGGAGACTTGCCTTCAGGAAATGTCAGGAATCTCAGCTAACACAAGAGAGGGAAGGTGTAATTCAGGATTAACCTGATTTTATATTAGGAGGGCTTATGACAATTAATTTATGTAGGTGTAGAAGAATATGCTTTAAAGGGCAATTCCTTGAGGACCAAAGGTCGTAGGAAAGGATACAGATCATAGCAGGAGCAGAATTGTAAATTCCGAGTCGAAGACTGTCAATAGGACAGACACTTCGAAAATTCAGCAGAATGGGGCCGTAGCTCACCACCAGCTTGGTGAGCCTGAGAATAGTGCATAATGTTAATAATTTATCCAAGGACAATGAAGGGAACTCTCCCCTCCTTATCCCTCCCCCCTCCCAAGTTGGCTATTTCCCATGGATGTGAGATGCAGCTGTAGGAAACAGGGAGGTGGGCAGCAGCTGCCAGCATCAGACCTGACTAATCCTTGCCACCTACAGGATCTCAGACAGCTGGCACTGATAGATACTTGTCATTGGGGCCCCATGTCCCTGAAACAGACCCCTGCTTGCAGAGACTGATTGGACACCCCTTCCCCACCTCTTATTCACAAGTGATCAGTGTGGCCCCCTAGTGGTTTATTTTTCGGGATGCTAAGCTGCAGGAGGGAAGTGGGTTGCTGTTTTAAATGCTCACTGTTATGTGTATCTAAGCCACAAGAAAACCATCTGTGCTAGGCTGGCATCAGTGTTAAAAGGCAACAAGAAAAGAGAACAGCAGTGCTCTGGCAGGCTTTGGTTTACTACTAAAGGCTCTGTAAGTAGCATCACTGCACTGATCCATTAACAACTGTGTTCATTTCCCCCTGTAGATAACAAACTACAGCAAGGCAAGTGCAGCCCTGGATGGGAAAGGAATTCAGGAAATCGTGCCCATAGTTATGAAAAATGAACCTGTCCGGCAACACCTGGGGAGAGGACTTTTCTGTTGATTAGACCATAATAGGTACAGCGCTAAGCCACAGTGCATTGGTAAACAACAATATCTGCGCAGAGGGGCAAGAAAGCAATCCCAAAGCTGTAACTGCTTTGTGAATACTGGCCAACAGGGCTTGGACTATCAATGGAGACTAAAGGAATTAGGTGCCTAACTTTCATTGGATTTGTATGGGATTTGGACACCTCTGGAAAACTTCTGAATGGCACCTAAGTAATTTAGGAGACTAAGATCCATTTTCAAAGGAGATTTAAGGCCTATATCTGCAAAGGCATTTAGGTACCTAACACCCAGGGGAATTAGGAACGTATGTGTCTATAAAGTGCAATGATACCGAGAGCTGTGCACTGCCTTTGCCTTATGAATGCCAGCTGCTGCAAAAGAGCTGGTTGGCAAACAACATCCAAAGACCTGCCTCACTGTCCGTTCTTTGGCCCCATATTCCTGACACTGTCTGTTTTGTCAGACCTTCCTCAGCAGCCTGTGACTGGCTCTTGAGAGGCTTCCCGAGGTGGAAAGAAAGGTACAAGGCACCTTTCCCACCTTCTATTGTGGACTGTCCCTGTGTCCCCAGGAGCTGGCTAGCTACAGAGGGGAATACACACATTACTGTCTTATGGGATAGGTAAGTGTGTGCCCTGTTATCCCATCTAATCCACCCCCAGTTCTGGGCTTTGTTTGCCATGCCAGCACTTCAGTGCACTTGCAGATTAGAAAATGTACTTGAGAGACACAACCAAATGCACCGTTTCCAGTGACCTGGGAGCAAAAGGGAACAATAGACCCGAAGGCAGCTTCTTAATAGTGAAACTTTGTCAGGAAAGCAGCAGCCACTCAAATCATGAACATGGCTCCACTTCAGTGGCTGCAGAGCATTTTGCATTGATGGGTCCTCGGGTGAACTGCAAGGTATTTGGCTTGTAAGGCAACTGAAAAAGCCAAGGAGTTTATTGCACATCCTTGGGAGCAATGAAACCAGCATAACTAGGTGCCAGCAGGACTGAACGGGAAAACCTGCAGCATCTGACCTTCCAGAGCAGAGATCTCCTGGATAATAGTCCCACAGCGTAACATGACTGGGTGCCAACCAGGACCTTTGAACTAGACTACATCAAATGCCTGGTAGTTGTAGGGTGTTTTAAATATCTTGTAACAACTTCTGAAGGATGCTCTTTTTCTGAAGCTGGTGTTGGACTGGACACTTATGTCCATGCAGATCAATAATAGGTTCCCACTCATTGTCTAGATTAAGTGTACAGTTATGCAGGTAGCTGGTTGGTTGCTGGAGATTTATACTAAGCTGACATGCAATGGGGTAAAGGTTCAGAGGAATAAGGTGTGCAATGCATTGGCAAAAGGAAATGCTTCTGCAGTTAGGACCCATGGGTTCTTGTTAACTCTGCTACAGGGATTATACACAATAGGTCTGGCAGGGACATGGCTCTGTAAGGACCAGGCCCTTACAGCACGAAGCTTCTTTTTAAACTTGTCTAAAGGCCTTCTGACTCCGCCAGTGAAATCAGCCCAACGTCTCCAGCTGATCTCAGTGGGAGTCTGCTCGAACCCCTTTGTAGCCACGTTTATTGTTTGCTAGTTTAATTCTCTTTCAAAGCAACTTAATCAATTACAGCCTAGACGTCCCTGAAGTCGCCTCTTACACAGCGTGGTCTTGTACCCATGTTAGTCCCCCAGTAATGTAGATGCAACAAGATGGGTCAGTTTTCTGTTTTAAATCTGTCCCTTTATGCTTTTCTGCATAAATACATCCCAGATACTAGGAGACCCACTCACTTTGCCGGGTTTTTGGTTTGATACTGCCAAGTCTTGTGTGAGTCTCCAATGTGCTTGTGATAGAAGCAGACGTATGTGGCCTTCCTTCACAGTGCTTTTGTCCTACTTCACTAGCCAGTCCTTGAGGCCTCTTTACATGTTGCTAATAGTGCTGCAAACAAAGCTCCTTTCCTGGTTTGAAAAGCAATAATGGTTACATCTTATTTTGAGCACCATCAATTGGATTCTAGGTTTGCTATGTTAGTCAAGAAAGGCCAGCAGCAAATAAATGACTTATTTGTAAGCTGTTTCATGCATTTAAAGAGGCTGTTTGTCTTATTTTACAGATTTCTCTTTTTTAAGGAGGGATATAAATAGTTTTAAACAACAGATCTTTATACATTTATTTTTCCAGAGTTACAGGCTGTTAATCTGGAATGAGTAAATGTAGGTTTTAAAAGGTGTATTTCCTTGATCAATTACTTACCAATGTCACCCAAACTTTTGACCTGTTTGTTTTCAATCATGCAATGAGTAGAGTTGGTCAAAAACAAAATTTTTCTTTTAAAACTTTATTTCCCCCAATGCAGAATTGTTTTTTTGAAAACCAGAGACTTCTGTACAAACCTGACAGTTTTTCAAAATGTTCTGTTCAGCCATTACAACCAGAAATTTGGAATTTCAATATTTTTATATTTTGAGGGGCTTGTTTTCGTGTCTTCCATTTTGTCACAGAATGCAATAGGATGCATGATGCCTTGAGTTGGTTTGTTGTTTTTGATTTTCATAAATCCTTTTGCCACTATGTAACATTTGGGAAAAGAGCAGGACAGAGAAAGAGATGCAGACCGACTCTGAATATCACTCATTTTATTGCATTCAGTGGCAAAAAGGAAAACCTGCCACAGACAAAATAATGAAATGTCTGCATCTTTCAATTCAAGATTTCAATGTTTTCCAAAGCATATTCTGCAAAATGTTTTTTTTTAAATGCAGTCGTTTTTCTAGAAGCATTTTCCCTCTCTTTCATCAGCTCATCACAGAAGTTGGCTCTTGCCCCAAAAAAAAAAAAAAAAAAAATTAGAAAAGGTAGCCCGAGGGAGAGTCTGCAAAAATCTGTGTAAAGCAAATGGAAGACTAAAGGATGGGTGAATCGGATATAAATGTTACGTCGTCTGTGTGAGAACATCATATACTAGGATATTCTGCTATTTTAAATTTTTTCTGGACATTTTACCTGTTGTCACAGAGAGACATATTTTCTTTCCTTGGGGGTGAAAAAACACAAAAACAATCCCGCCTCATTTACATCCATCCAGTCTGATTGAAAACAGTAAATCACAGAGTTGCTCAACTCACTTGACCTTGCCAGAATTGCTCAACTCACCGATCTTTCAGAGCCAGATACACTATGTGGCTTTCAGGGCCATTGAAGACCATTGAAAAACTCTTGTTGTTTTCAGTAGGTGTTGGATCAGCCACAGGCAACTGTTGATGGGATTTTCAAATGCTCTCTGTGTCAACCTAGCTTTGCTCCCAATGAACTCAATAAGAGTTAGACCCCTATTGGTGTCACTGGTAGCAACATTAGGGCCAATGTTGATCAAGTCTAAAAAGCCCACTCTTGCTAACAGATGAACCATTTTACGTTAAAAGCGTTAGGATGCCCTTTCCTCTCCAGCACCGCGAATGTCTGTTGTCCAAACCAGCTAATGCATTCTCTCATGGGAATCCTAAACTGCAGATGGAAGTGAAAAATATGGGATGTTTGGAGAAGTGGCTCATGCTCATGGATGTGTTGTATTTCTATTTTTATAATTCTAGGGCTCTAAGTGCTTGTAAAGTACTTTGCTGTTGTATATGTGGTGATCTGGTACTTCACAATACGCTTTTATTTTTGTATTTTTTTTCTCTCCACAATAATCCCTTCCTGTTCAATTTATAGAAAATAATTTAAGAAAACAAATATATATATATATCTTAATAAAATGCAGAAAGCAGACACATCTGGCTCTTGATTCCTCTTTCATACACAGCCGCTTGCGACTCAGCACCTAACCTTGCATTAGTACTGGAGAACCAGATGGGATGTTTTTATGAGGCTTCTATTAGCTGTCTTCTCTCTATTGGGGTTGGGTTAGGAAGTCCTAGGACTATGTGGTCAATAAAATAAATATCCAAACTTTCTTTTCATTTGGAAGTGTTGGGATTAGGGCTGTCAAAGTGTAATAGCGTACACAGTTAACTGATGAACTGGGACTCACTGGTTAACATTCACAGTTACACACAGGCTCCTGGTACGCATGGGAAGCTGGCTTAAAAGCTGGCTCCCTATGTGCACTAGCTCCCACGGAACCAACTGCTGCCTTGCCACTCTTGATACAGAGACAGTAGTGTGGGACAGCAGGTGGTAAGCTGGCATGCCTGGGGAGCTGGGCTGGCCAGCATGCACTGGCTTCTGAGGAGCCAACTGCTGACCCTCATGTAACTCTGAAATTTTCAGCAGTTCCATGCTTATTTAATTACATTCACTTTAACATCCCTAGTTGGGATGGGAACATGGAAGGAGGGAATAGAAAGTACATTTCAGCATTTCCTTAAGCTACCACATTCAGCTGAATGGACATGATGAAAGACAATCTGGAGGAGTTAGTTAAATCAAGTCACTGCATATTAGACTGTAAGGGGGAGAGGCTCGTGCAGCTTAAAGTGCAAGCCTGGGATCAGGAGTTCTGGGTCTGTAGCTGGCTCAGCTGCTGATGTCTTGCACGACCTTGGATGAATTGTGAGAATCACTAGGGACTATCTTCAGAAGTACCTCAAAGTCTAAGGAACCTTTGTCCCATTTTCAAAACAGGGAGGCATGTAGGGACCTGATATCTTCAACATCAACAAGACAGAGACGCCTAAGTTCATAGAGGACAAGACCATCTATGGCAGAGGTGGGCAATTATTTTTGGTGGGTGGCCACTCCAAGCTTTTGGACATGGTCAAGGGTTGCATTTTTCTATGGAGGAGATTGCAGGGTTTAGGGTAGAAGTTGGGTGCAGAAGGGCGTCCGGGGTAAGATAGTGGGATACAGGAGATGATGTGAGGTCTAAGAGGGAGCTTAGGTGAAGGGGGGAGGGGTTGTGACCTGGGATGTAGGATGAGGGTGGGAGTATGGGTGCAGAAGAGGATTCTGGCTTGGGGGGGGGGGGGCTGTAGGAAGAGATGCAAAGACTGGGAGGGAATTGTGACCCGGGACAAAGGGGTGCAGACTGCAGAGGATTTAGGTGGTGACCTGGTGCAGGGGAATAGGGTTCAGGGATTATGCTTTAAACCACACCAAGCCACCAGATCTGGCCTGTGGACCACCCTGCCAGGACCCTCAGGCATGCAGCTGCCACAGGATAAAGCGCAGTCTGTGCAGCTCTCTGCTCTGCAGGGAGGAGGAGGAGGCTTCCTGTGATCTCTCTGCCCCCAGCCTAAACCTCAGCTCCTATTGGCTGGAAACAACCAGCCAATAGGAGCAAAGCGATTGGCCTGAGGAGATGGGGAGGCAGCACAAGCCTCTTTCCCTTCACCCTTCCGCTCCGGGGAGGTAACCAGCCTGCAGGTTAAAGGGACCTGGGGCTGCAGCAGGCAGGATCTCAGACTGCCTTGGGGGTGATGCAGGGCTGCTGGCTTGGGTATGTGCCTCCCAGCCCAACCCCAGCTCCTCCCACATCCCAACTCCCTCTTCCCAGGTCATCATCCAAACCCTCTGCACCCCCTACCCCAGGTCACAATTCCCTCCCAGATCCTGTAGCCCTTCCCTACACACCTCCTCCAGACCAAAATCCTCTCCTGCACCCATCCCCCCTCCCAGACCCTGCACCCCATTCCCCTGTACCAGGTTACCACCCAAACCCTCTGCAATCTTCACCCCCTTTTCCTCTGCTCCCAGGTCACAACTCCCTCCCAGACTTTGCACCTCCTCCAAGAGCCCCACCCCACAGGCCAGAATGCTCTCCTGCATCCAAACAACCTCCCAAGCCCTGCACCCCATTCTCTGGCCCCAAGTCACAACCCCCTCCTCCATCCAAACTCTTGCTCAAACAACTGTCTCCTGCACTCAGTCCCTTACCCCATGCGCACGTCTGCACCCAACCTCCACCCTAGACTCTGTATCTCCTCCACAGAAAAGTGTGGCCCTTGACTGCTTTCCAAAAGCTTAAAGTGGCCTACCACCAAAAATTATTGCCCACCCCTGCTTTAGAAAAGTTTCCCACGCCTCTGCAGCCTCGCTGCTTTTCTCTCAGCAGTGTAAGTGTGGAGTTTGCCTGCCAGTTGTGTAATCACCTGGAACTGATGGAGAATGGAGAGGGCTTCCTTTGTGCTGGCTGGTGCTAGAGAAAGGTGACTGAACTGCTCTATGGAGGGGCAGGAATGTCCCAAGTAACAATACTGACAAGTCTCTGCCAACAGAGCAGAAAACCAGCAAGTGGGAGGCTGGGGGCAGTGCTCCCTGTAAGCTGTGCATTTGTGCAGCCATACAGGAGCAATTCAAATGCCACCCAGCTCATTAGCAGAGTGCCCACAGCGAGACTTTTAATTTCTACTGGTGATGCATATTCACACATGCCTCCGTGTACATAAACATTTATTCCATGAATGAATAGAAGATATTGGACCATTGGCTGATGCCAGTCTAGCTCAATGAGACCTGTTGGTGTGAAAATAAACCTGCTTAGATACCACTGGGAGATTTGCTTTGAAATTGCTAGTCAAAGGCCTACCACAATGAAACAGCACCAGCCCTGAAATAACAGCCTCCTCCCAATTCTGCCATTCTTGTGTGCAGGTTCGCTAGGTGACCTGTGCCCATCCCCCCCAGCAACAATGAAAGTTCTCCCATAACTGCTTGTCTGGTTGCGGTTTGGGGCACGACAGAAATCATCCCAAATAAGACTCTCATCACCTACCCACCCATGGCTTCAGTTTCTCACTCTCTTATATGGAGATGATATTATTTACTGCACTGGATCATGGGGAGTATGTTGTTTATCATTATTGTTTGCACCGCTATATCAGCCAGCAGCTCCAATGGAGGGTAGCGCTCTCTTGAGCTAGCGGTGATGTACAAACGCACAGTGAGAGAAAGTCCTTGCTCCGAAGAGCTTGCATGCTAAACAGGCAAGATAGGCAAAGGGAAGGAGGATAAACTGAGGCTCTGACATGCCTTTCTCAACTTCACATAGCAAGCTAGATACAGATCTGGGAAATAGAGCCCGCGTCTGCTAATTCTTGGCCCAGTTCCATAATCCCTACCCCATACTACTTCCTGCTGGGACATTTAATTGACATTTGGAAAGGCCCCAAGATCCAGAGATAAAAGAGTCCAGATTCTCACTCTTCATTCAAGATTCTCAGTCTTGATTGTTAATTTATTCTCACGCATATTTTGTCCAGGCTAATTTTAAATGATTCGTACGAAGAGGCTTCTCTCACTTCCCTTAGGAGACTGTTTCAAGTTTGAAGTTTTCCCAGTTATTCAGTCTAAATTTCCCTTTCTCTCTCTCACTCCATCACACCTAAGTGGGTAACCCTTGGGCCAGCTTACTAATGCTGCTCTCTCCATTTTTCTGTATGCCTTTCAAATACACCCACCTAAATCTGTATATTCTGTGGCTGCATCTAGATTGGCATGATTTTCTGGAAATGCTTTTAACGGAAAAGTTTTCCATTAAAAGCATTTTCAGAACAGTATCTAAATTGGCACAGATGCTTTTCTGCAAAAGCACTTTTTACGGAAAAGTGTCCATGCCAATCTAGACGTGCTTTTCCGCAAAAACGCCTCGATCGCCATTTTCGCAATCGGGGCTTTTTTGAGGAAAACAAATCTGAGCTGTCTACACTGGCCCTTTTGCACAAAAGCTTTGCGCAAAAGGGACTTTTGCCTGAATGGGAGCAGAATAGTATTTCCGCAAGAAGCACTGATTTTTTACAGTAGGAAGTCAGTGCTTTTGCGGAAATTCAAGCGGCCAGTGTAGACAGCTGGCAAGTTTTTCCGGAAAAGCGGCTGATTTTCCAGAAAAACTTGCCAGTCTAGACACAGCCTGTGTGTCCCTAATCCAGGACAGAGGAAGAAGCAGCTCTGTGTGCTGCTGCTCCCGCACATCTGGGGGGGAAATAGCGCACAGAGGAGCATCCCCTCAGGCTTTTCCTTGCTGCTTCCATAGGTGCCGGGGCAGTGCATGGGAGCGGCAGGGTATGCAAAGCCATGTGTCCCCCCGGGAAGTGGAGCAGCAGGTAACCGCTTCACCTTCACCCCCCTCATGCTCAGACCCTGCAGCACCCTCTTTGGCCCAGCAAAATCTTTAATCCGGTATACACTGTTTCCCAGGGTTGCTGGATTAAAATAGGCTCAAGTGAACCGTGAGATAGTGCTGATCACACAATTTGACATGTTTCATATCCAGGAATTAATGCACTAGTACAACATGCAGGTTTTACAACTGGTTTTACACGTACGTTTTAATGACTTTCCTCAAGGCAGATGCACCAGATGGATTAGGGAATCAAAACCCTGCCTAACGCTGAAATTAGTTGAAAAGAGAAAGCTGTAAATGTCAGACTCACATGAAGAAAGCACTGCGAGCATGCTGGGAGAATTCTCAGCTGTCTTCCAATCCCTAGGACATCTGCAAGGAGACTAGTGATTTAATCCTTATGGACAAGGCATATAAGATTTAATAGGAATGAAACCAATGAGTGTCTATAGATAATATTGTTAAAACCTATAGAACTGAAGAGAGAAGGATACCAGATGCAAGAGAGCTATTTGTCTATTCAGTTTGATAGGCTGGCTGAAAAGCCTATATAAAGGTGATCATTTTCTTTTTCCATGCACAAATCTTTGGTGAGCCATTCACCCAAAAAAAAAAAAAAAAAAAAAAAAAAAAAAAAATCTCAGATACAAAAGCATTTCTTTGTGTTGGATGAAGGACATGTATTTTGGTAAGCAAAATCATATCAATCAAGCCTTAAGCTAACAACTTTTACTATGCCATCTGGATCTTATAAATTTAAGTGAATGACATTTGGTATTAGTTCTGCTCCAGGGAAATTTCAAAGGCTAATTGCCTAGATCTCAGAATGATTGCAAGGTTCTGAAGTTAATAATGAATGGTGCTTTAATTTGGAGAAGGCACCTTAAAGAACAGAAAGAAAGACTTAATCAAGTTTTGTAAACAGCAAGAACCTTGACCTTAAAAAGCCAAAAAACCTGATGTCGTCATATAGAAGTTACTGATACCAGGCATCAATTGAGTAAATCTGGCTCAATTGTACAGTCAGCTAAAATAAAAAGAAACAGCAGAGAGTTCCATTCCATCATGTAAAACACAGCTATGGAGAACGTATGGGGATGACAGAACCATTTATTAAATTTTATTCCACATCTCTCTATGGTCAATAAGCCATTAAGGAAATTGCTGGAAAATGAACTGGCCTGGTTGTGGGAAGCCAGCCAAAAGCAAAGCATTTAAGCAGTTTAAAACATTGATCACCATTCCACCAGTTGGAAACGATCATGGCTGAACTACAGTGACTGTAGACTGAACTGAGGCTTGGCTAACACAATGGTGCAATGTCGTGAGATGAGCCCCCCATGCACGCTTCCACACACTGTCTCCTCAATGGGATGATATTTCCATTATAATAACAGAACCTAGTTATTTACTGTCAGCAGATGGGTCTTCTGAAGATCACTAGGTCATGTCTTACTGCAGAAAAGGCCAGTCGCATTTGCATCAAGATCCTTAAACAAAGCAAAAAGAAATGCTCCCAGATAAAGGAAAAGTTGACAGCTGCACTTGATTACTGTATGTTCCATCGATAAATACATGTAGAGAATGGATAGGTGCAAAAAATAATCTAGCCCAGGATCCTGAAGCCCCACCAGATGTGATTTCCATGTAGAATATGAACCAGATAAGGAACTATGCATAACAGATATATATATAGCAGGACAGACCTGCCTCCTCCAGAATTGCTCAGAGACCTAAAAAGTAATATAATGTAAAATATTTCCCTGTGCAGATGACAAGTGCAAGATGTTAGCACCTCAGAACATGACCTACAGTGAGAACATTGCTATGAATGCTGCATTATCATCAGCATTTCAGATTATGACAGAGAGTGACACAGTTTTACATAAATCAAAATGAGCAGTTTTATACAGTTGGTCTGCAGAAAGAGCAGTGCTAGAATCCAGACTAAGACCTAAGTATTACTTGTATCCACCCATATACTGGACTGCATTTGAATTAATTTGCAGGGTGCTTGATCTCACCTCACCCCCAAGCTGCTATCTGTGGCAGTGACAAGAAAACAATATTTCACTTGCAAGTGGAGTTGTTCATGATTAATGCATACAGTTCTGAAGGTGAGAGCAAACAGCATCTGGCAGCAAGAACGGTTAACGAGAATGTCATTCATTAAGTTAACCTGCAAACTACAAAGTAATGCACAGAACAGCTGGCAGACTGCTCAGCCTCTCTGCTTCTTTCCTGTCAACTAAACATAAAACAACGAGTTCTATGGCACCTCAAAGACTAACAAATTTATTAGGACATCAGCTTTCGTGGGTGAAACCCACTTCATCAGATGAATTAGAGGGGAGTTTACAGAGGCAGAGACATATATAAGGACAACAAAAGGAAGAAGGTACTTGGGTAAATGAGGCTAAGCACGTCATGGTGGAAGTGGCTTAAAGCAGCATATCCCAACTTATGATCCATGGACTCTGGGGGTCCGCAGTGGTATTGTAGGGGGTCCACAGAGAGCCTCTCGCAGCCAACACGTTGCTTCCCATGGCTTAGGAAGTAGCGCGGGTTGAAGGATATACTGGCTGCCAGTACAGACCCTCTTAGCTGAGCAGAGAATCTCCATGCTGGCAGCTCGCACATCCTTCAGCCTGCACTGCTTCCCCAGTGGACTGAGGGACTCCGCTTGATAAGCAGCATGAGCTGAGGGATGTGCAGGATGCAGGCACCGCTATATTGTTTGGGGAGATCCATAACATTTTAATAGATTGAAAAGAGGTTCATAGCCTTGAAAAGGTTGGGAGCCGCTGGCTTAAAGGCAATTTCCCCTCTCTTGATAGCCACATCTCCACATCAGCTGCTATGAATGAGCCATTTCCACCCTCACTTTATTAGCCTAATTTACATAAGTACCCTCTTTCTCTTGTTGCTCTTATGTATACACCTGCCTCTGTAAATTCCACTCCACTTCTATCTGATGAAGTGGGTTTTACCCATGAAAACTTCTGCCCAAATAAATCTGTTAGTCTCTAATAGGGCATGTCTACACTAGGAAATTATTTGGAAAGAGCTAAATTGGACAGAATAACTCCTGAATTAACAAAATCGAAATAGCATGTCTTCATTACAGGGGAGCATCAAAATGGCTCAGAATTATTTCAGAAAAGTGTATCTACACTGATTGGAGCCTGCCTTGGATTTAGAGCCTCCAGAATCACTCTGGGAAGGGCACCAGGAGGGTGCACACTTCCTGTGGCTGCTTGGTCAGGCAGCTGCAACATGTGCTTATAGGGGCTCCTCTCTATGGCTACATCTCACAAGCCTTCCCTCCACTACTCCCCATTGTGGGACACAAAAGGGACACAGTGTGCTGTGGGTGCCCTCGTGGATGCTACAGCAGTGACACCATGGAGCCGGAGATGCTGCAAAGCAGTGCCAGGCTCACAGGCCTCGTGTTGCGCCTCGTGGCTCAGTAGGTCCAGACTGCCCACCTGTTGCTCAGTCAGGATGAAGACCAGGACCTGTAGGACAATCCCAAGTGTGGACTGCACTCCCTGCCCACCCAGGTTTTGGTGCTCTGTTGCTGCACATGCCCGTCAATCCTCTGGACAGAGGGTGGTTGGGAGGCTTCGGTTGCCCAAGAGGTCCCATCACTCCATGTTCTGGGGCTCCAGTGGCCCCTGGGGGGACAAGGAGCGGAAATCATGGGGGAAGGGTGGGGGAGGAGCACATGGCATCATGCTGGTTCATCAGCTCATCCCAGATGCTCCTCCTGGGTGGCCTGGCATTATTCCTGGTCAGCGGCCTGCTCTTGGTGCTCTTCCTTGAGCCCCTAGATGAGGGACTGCAAGCAGCCATCTGCTCCCACATCAGGTCCTCATCTTTTCCTCCTGTGGATCCCACGGATTAATGGAAATGGAATAGGAAGTGGGGGAACGCGCCAAGCTTGCAGTTGGTCCAACTGTGAAGAAAAGTGATAAGGGACACTGTGCATGAAGCCGAGCCCTAATTTCTGAGCTGACACTGAAGGTCTCAGTTCAGATGATGGCGATGTGCTTCAAGCAAGGCCATATGTTGCCTAGACAGAAAGCACTTGTCCCAGGGGAGCATCACGAAACCTATGGCCTGGGGACAAGTAGGCATGGGAATGTGTCAGACAGGCCAGGATCTTGCAGGATGGAGGGGAAGATGGGGTGGCTCAGCTTCCGTCTGAGTCCTGCACATGCCAGGCCCAGCACTGGTAGGGTCCCATAGACAGAGAACTTCTATCCCTGCCCACTGGAGGATGCGGGGGACGTTGGGAGAGATGTGTGTAAGCCACAGAGGCAGTTTGCTGGAGAGAGTGCTACTGAGTTCCCCTCTTCTTCCTTCTCCTGGCAGGTTCCCATGCAGGGGATCAGTCTCCTCTGCAGTGCCGTGCTTGACCAGGAGTGAATGCTGCCTGAGTGCAGGCATGAGCCTGTGCCATATATAGCACTGCTGTGTGGTTCCATGACCCCAGATGGCTTAGTGGAGGCTTGTCGGGGAAGGTGTCCCACCATGGAGGCCAAAGTAAGGCAGGCCTCTCCAGGAACCTTATCAGAAGGAATGAGGAGTTGCTATGTGACAGCATCATGGAACTGAGTGCTCCAGTCGGGCACTCCATGTGCACTCACTTGCCCAGGCTGTGCGACCCCTAGGCCGAGTAGGCTGAGTGAGGAGCACATAATGCTTGCAGCCTGCCGCCTGCCCCCACGTGTATATAGGGAAAGTTAGAGAACTCACCTGAAGTGCCTTCCCTGGGTTCGTCTGAGGCCTGGAAGACATCTTGGGAGGAGAGAACTGGCTCCAGGGTGAGGAGCTGGTCCTGCCTGGTGGGCATGGTCACTTGGTTGACCTGCTCCTCCTCCTTGTCTTCCTCCTCCTCTGCCACCCCACCCTTCTGGTGGCCGACACCAGGCGTGTGTTGGTTGGACTCCACAATGATTGAGGCGGGGAGGTGAATGTTCATAATAGAGGCAGTTGTGTGGTGCTGCCCAGGAGCACCCTCTCTCCTCCCTGGCCTTGTGATAGAACTGCCAGAGCTCTTTGACTACCATGTGAACCTGGTCAAGTACCTTTGTTGGCCAGACTGGTGGCTATCTGGCCATAGACTTTCACATTCCTCTTCCTGGTGTGGAGCTCCTGGAGGTTGGTGTCCTCCCCACAGACCTTGATGAGGTCCAGGATCTTCGCACCAGTTCAGGCTGGAACTCTCCTGTGTCTCAGGCCAGTGGCAGCCAAGGGAGCAGCCAGAGTGTTGGCAGCTGCGGGAGGCTCTGAGGGTGTGTTGGGGGTCAGTCATGGCTCCGTCACTGGCTGCTGTCTTGCATGGGGCTTGCAAAGCTGGTCATGTGCAAAAAGCCCTTCTCTTGCTGCTGGGACTTTTAAGCTCCTCAGGAGGAAGGGAGCAGTGGAGATACCAGGTGTGGCCAAAGCGACAGGAAGTGCAGCTGTGAGATGTCTCCAAAGGCCAGTTATTTTGAATTAGCAGCACCGGAGTATCCATACAAACGCTATTTCAAAACAATTCTGAAATTAGCATTATTCCCCAAGGAAAGCAGGAGTTCAGATTTTGAAATAACTAGCGTGGTAGTGTGGATGTTCCGCTTATAAATTTGACCTCAGGGGGGTTACTTTGAACTAACTCTCTAGTGTAGACCAGGGCGATGGTGCCTCAGGACTCCTTGTTGTTTTTGCAGATACAGGCTAACATGGCTACCTGTCTGAAACTAAACATAAAAATGTCATGTGACGTACATTTCCCCTACTAGTAAGTCTTACTGCTAGCACATCACAACTCTAATGGAAGGCTAGTTTCAGCCCAGGAAGATTTTCTCTTGGATGGCATCTCTGTCAAATGCAGTGGAAGGGCAGCAGAAAGGGAGCAGGCAAACACTACGCTAGAGTGCTGAGGCAGCGTGGATGACTTACTGTGCAGAAAAAGCATGGAGAGAATGAAGCAAATACAACCCCGCTGGAATTGTGGGATAGCAGAAGGGACTAACAGAATATGGGCTTGACTAGCTCCCATTCTCTCTGCAAAGTAGGAAGACTCATCCCTCAGAATAGCTCCTTGAAATACGTTATCAGTCTCTCAAGCGTCTACTGCTCCATTGCATCACTAGCCTGGGCCTTTTGCTACTGCCATCAAGCCTGCTAACAGGGGCCCAACAATTCAAAAGGGCTCAGGACTCCCAGCTGCCACCACAGCTACTGTGGCAGCAGCAGCTCCTGGAGCCCTGGCCCTTTAAACCTCTGCCGGAGCATCCCACTGCATGTTCCAGGCAGTGCTGAGGGCTGGGGGTGCCTGCCATAGTCTGGGTGGCAGTGATGGCTGGCTGCCTGGCTCCGCCCCTTCCACCCAAGCCCCTGCCTTTTCGAGGAGCACAGAGCCACCCCTCCCACTTTCCCTGGGGGCCCAGCAAGGCTGTCAGTTCCCCTGACTGTTATTATTAGTAATAATGGTGTTTCATACAGCAGCACCTGAGGGCCAATCAGACTTAAGATCCCCACTCTGCAGGGTGATGTACAAACAGCGAATCATAGATGGACTTTGTCCCCAGCACCCAGACCTTTGCTGCGCCAAGAATTTCCCACAATATCACCCGAAAGCCAACTATCAGGTTTCGATGCCAGGCTAATTCATTTGCTTCTTTAAGAATCACTAACTCCGCATTCACCACATGTGGCCATGAATCAGGGGACTTCGTTGGCTTGGAGGAGAGTTAGAGTGACTCACAATACCATAACAAGGGCGAGGTGGGTGAGGCACTTGCCTCGGGCACATAGCTGAGGGGGCGCAGAAAAATAATATAGAAAACTAATTATTTTAAGACAGCGCCGCTTCCCTCCCCCACCCATTAGCATCATCCGGCTCACAGTTTACATGTCAGGCTGCATGTTGCCGCTCTGCAATCCAACAGTCACCAGCCCTGGCAGCTGCCCAGCATGTCAGCTGCTTCCGAGTGGTGCTGGAGGCCGGGCACGGGCTCAGCCATGCCAAGCACCACCTTAAGGTGCCCAAGTGCAATTCCCAGGCGCAGGGCCGGAGGAGAAGGGGCTCAGACTGCCCTGCACAGGGGCAGAGGGTGATGTGGGGGTGTCAGGCTGGGAGCCAGGACACCTGGGTCTTGTCTCACCTCTGCCAGGGAAATGGCTCTAGGTCAGTGGTCTCCATAGTTTTTACGCCCAAGATCACTTTTTAAATGTCAGAACATGCCAAGATCTACCACATCCCTTCCCCAAGACCCCACCCCTCCCTTGAAGCCCTGCCCTCTCTGTTCTCCTCCTCTCCATCACTTGCTATCCCCAGCCCTTACACACTCTCAGGATACGGCTACACTGCCACTTTTTTTCCAAGTCTTCTGTAGGAAGAGGTTTTCCAACATTTGGCCTGTCTAGACGGGGCCAAATGTCAGAAAAAACCCTTCTTTCGGAAGCCCCCTTATTCCTCATGGAATGAGGAACACAGGGGTTACCGAAAGAGCATGTTTGCTCTTCTGCTAAAAAAAGAACAAACATGTCCCTGGACGTGGAAAAGTTTTTCCGGGATACCTCTGGAATCCCAAAAAAACTCCTGCAGTCTAGTCGTACCCTCACTGGGTTGAGGCAGGAGGTGTGGGCTCTGGGGTGGGAATGAAGTGTGGGAAGGCGTGAGAGGTGCAAGCTCTGGGAGGAAATTTGGATGCAGGAGGAGGTGGAGAAGGGGATGCTGGCGTGGGGAGGGAACTCCAGGCTGGGAAGTTTTGGGGTCAGGTGAAGGGTTGAGGTGCTGAGCAAGCCACAGGCTTGTGGATGAGAGGGCACAGGAGTTTGGGTTGGGGTGTGTGAGTGGCTCAGGGCAGGGAGGTTGGGAGTGTGATGGGCTCAGGACACAGATTTGCGGTGTGGTTGGTGCAGGAGTGTTGTGGCAGAAGAGTGAGGATATGGGGGTGCAGGAGTTTGGGGATATGAGAGACTCAGGACATAGGGTTCCAGTTCATGATAAGCTCAGATCTAGGGTTGGGGGTGTGTGTGCAGGTGTGTTGTGATGCTGTGGCCAGATGGAGGCTCGGCCCCAATTGGGGGTTTGTTGGCCAGGCTTCATTTTTAAATAAAATATTATATCAAACACAAAAAGTTTCAGCATTGTCTTTATTTATGAGAAGGGCAGGGAACCTGTTTTGAGTCAGGGGTCACTGACCCACAGAAAAGCAGTTGGGGCCACACAAGTGAAATGCAAAAATATAACTTCTTCAAACCCCCTCCCCCCCAAGCCTCACTAATGTGGCCCCAACTGTGCTGGTGGGAGCAGGGGACATGGGAAGGGTGCTAGTGGGTGCTGGGGCAGGGGACAGGGTGCCAGTGGGGGCAGGGAACAGGGTTCTGCAGCAGGGGACAGGATGCTGGGGCAGGGGAGAGGGTGCCAGTGGGTGCTAGAGACAGGGGCCCTGTGAGTGCCAGTGGGGACAGGGTTCTGCAGCAGGGGACAGGGTTCTGGGGCAGGGGACAGGATGCCAGTGAGGGTAGGGGACAGGGAGTCCCCAGCATGCGTCTCCCCCTTGCGACTCCTACTCCCTCCTCTCACACAGAGGAGGGAAGCCCCGGCGCGCCCCTCCTCTGGGGACTTGTACCCTGCCCCACATAGCAAGTTCCCAGCACACCACAGACCTGCGTTGTGGCACTGCACTGGCTGTTTGAGGGAGGGGGAGCAGCCAGCGCACTTCCTGAAACCCTGGAAGTGGCGCGCAGCTGCCAGGTTTCCTTCCACCCTGCAGGAAGCCAGCGCTACCTCCATTGTCGCTGGAGGTAGATAGAGGGCCTTCTTGGGGGTAGGGGAAATGGGGGATCCCCGAACGCCTCGCAATCGACTGGTCGAGTCCTAATGATTGACTAGTCGATCGCGATCGATGCGTTGGTGACCACGGCTGTACGTCTTAGGGGTTTGTGATTAGAGCTGGGAGTCTGGGAGTCATGATCCCAGGTTCTATGGGTTTGTGTCCAGGCCCTTAGTCTGTCGGAGTCATGGTTTCTCCTCCAAAAACTGTAGCCCATGCTGTTGAGCCACCTGTGCCAAGTGCTTTGAATGTGCTACACAAGCCAAGGGGACAAGGCAGTGACTGTGGCCAGGGCTGGCTCCAGGCACCAGCAAACCAAGCAAGTGCTTGGAGCAGCACATTGCCAAGGGCGGCATTCCGGCCCGCAGGAGTGGCAGGGTGGTGGGGAGCCCCGCGAAGGCCGCCCCGAGCTGGGAACCCCGTGCCTGGCTGCTCAGAGCCTGCGCCTGGCCCCAGAGCACTGGGAGTTTTGCGTGGGCAGCCCTGGGTACTTCATGGGGGGCGGCTGCGGCTGATGAGGCTGAGCCCAGGGGCCTCTTCTTCACCTTTGTGAGTGTGCCCCCCCTCCAGCCAGCAGTCCCCCCTCCCGTGTGCCCTTCCCACAACTCCCCCTTTCCCCCCCACCTGTGTTCTCTCCTCTGCAACTCCCTTGCCTGTGAACCCCCCTTGACCGGATGTTCCCCCCCAGCCTGTGTGCCCCTGCCCACTATTCTGTGATCCCCCTCCCTGCTACCTCTCCCCTCTCTTCTCCTCCCCAGCTCAGCCTCTGCCCATCAACCCCACCTCCTGGCCCACTGCAACCCTGCTGGGACCCCATCTCTTCTTCTCCCTCCTCCCCCCCCCCCCCACCTGGATCCCCATCTCCTGTCTGGCTCTCTAAACAATCCCCCATCCCCCTACTCTCTGGGCCCTGTATCCTCCCCCGCCCCCACATACCTGCCCAGGAACTCAGGCCCCTTGTGCTGTGTCCTGACAGCCTCACTCCTGCCTGGGACCCAGGGGATTCTCCCTCTCCCTTTGTCTTAGAAAGGGAACTCTGGTGTTCGCCCGTGTTCCCAAGTCCTTCCCTGGACAAAAAAAAGGGGGGGGGGGGCAAAAATTTTTTGCTTGGGGCGGCAAAAAACCTAGAGCCAGCCCTGACTGTGGCTTCTTGCTAAAGAAGTTTTAGTGAACTAAAATTAATTAAGAACTACCTTTGAGTATCCACGGGTCAGGAGAGATTATCAAATATGTCCATTTTGAAAACAGAACACAAGGTAGCGAATAATATTAATTTCAATGCAATTATTGATGAGTTTGCCTCATTAAAAGCGAGCAAAGTACAATTATAAACCAACACCTAATAGTACCTGACCTGAGGGGGCGCAATTTTATATTCTTGCCTCAGGAGTAAAATTAGCTAGTTACGGCACTGCACAATACTGACAGCAAGGCAGGCATCAGTCCCTACATTAGTCTGGGTGGGCCCATGTGCATGCAGGCACCTGGGTGATGCTGGTTACAGCCATGGCATTGGTTGTAGACAGAAAGAGGTGTGTGTGTGTCTGTGTCTGTGTCTGTGTCTGTGCGCACATGCACACACTTGCATGCACATATACATAGAGGGTTAAGAGAACACAGGCAGAGGTGTGAGAAGAAAGGTAGGTTTGGGTGCGAGAAAGTATATGCCCAAATGGTGAGCATGCAAAAGCACGCACAGAGTGGTGGGTGTGCAAAGAGAAGTGGGAGTCTGTGCACACACACACAAAGAGCAAGCTACATTGTCTTTGATGGAGGATTGTAGAAACATTACCCTCCCCCAGGGCTTTGCAGTGCAATAACCTGATTATTCATAAACCAGTAAGAAACATCAATCCCTCATTTATCATTTTCAACATAAATAATGAGGGCAAGAGCGGAACACACCAGCAGTAAATTAGTTATAGCTCCAGCGTTGACATCTGCCCATTTCCTTTAAACCTGTCCCACTTTCAGATAATAAACAGTGATCCGACTGATTCCTTGTCTGAATCCACAAGCATTGGATTTCAAGAAACACAAGCCAATCCCCTTCTACAAGCATGTGAAAGACGCTTCGGCTATTGTGTGGGAGGCCAGCTAGGAAAATGCAGTGCATTAAAAAAAAAAAACCTATTTGTCATACTGACAAATTCCTCAGGAAACAACAGCCTTTGTATTCCTCTCCGACCTCCTCTGGTTACAACCCTTTCTGTTCCACATCCGACAGCTTCCTAGCACCTGCACTTCCCGGACGATCCATTTAATCCGTGGATTTTATGAATGGGAAGCAGAGGGGCATTACTATAACCTGATTCAGCACTTCCGTACATGCTTTATGCACATGTCATAGGCTTCAAACATTCCATAGAGTGCTTTGGTGAATAAGGAGGGACTTAGGCACTTGCGTAAAGGCAAGCATGTGTCCAAGTGCTTTGCTGACTTGGGGCCTTAATCAGCACATTGAAACATGCCGACACCTGCAGGGCCTTATTCGTACTCGGTGTTAACCACAGGCCCCATGGCTCAGTTCCAGAATGTAGTTCACAGCCTCTGTTCCATTTCCATCTTTTTAAGAAATTCTCTTCCCTGTCTGGCACACTCTCCTCTCTGTGCATCTCATCTTCTTGTAGCCTCCCAGACTGCAGACTCAAGTGTCACTGCTCAGCGCTGAGCCTCCTCTTTCATGGGAGATGTTGCCTTGATTCCCCTGGGGCCCAGAAATAAGCTGAGCGACAGTCAGCTTGGCTGGCACTCATCTCTGCTTGGAAGCAGGCAGCAGCTCTTTCTGGCCAACTATCTGCATTGTATTACCCGCAGCAGTGTTCTCCCTTCCAGCCAAACTCCCATGTCCAAACACTCCCCCTCCCCACATTGTCCAAAATGAGAAATAGGCCGCAAAGAGCTTTACTAATGGATCAGATTTTACCTTCCAGCTGAATAACCACATTGGAAACCACATGAAAAATCCCTGGCTCCCTGCATCAGTTTAAGGGGCTGGCAGATGATGCAGTTGTGTGGTTTTTTGGGAGTTCTGATGAATTCCCTAATACAGAGCTCTCAAAGGATAAGGCAGAATTGTTTGCAATACTCCCCCAGCCAAGTAGCCCAGCAATCTCATGGTCTGTGGAAAGTCATTCTAAAAAGCTTTCTACCCAGAAGCAGCATGTAAACCCAACAAACAAAATGAAAGTCCTGGGTTTAGGGAGGACTAAACCCCAGGTCTCTGCCCTCCCCACACCAGCACTGATATGGTGTGGACATATTAGCCCCTTCCTTTTACCTGCCTCCTTACGGATCTGTGTGTGTCTCACCAACAGAATGGCACCCAGACCTCGATCACTTCTTCTGCCATCCAAAAGCAGCCAGCTCCTCAGCAAGGCTCCAGCAATGGTCAGGCCTGCTCAGCAGCATTAGCAATGTGCCTGGTATACAATCAAGCAGAAAGTGACCTCTTCTCCTCCCTCCCACCCCACCAATTCCAAGGGAAGCTTGGGAATCCTGCTCACAGCCTTCAACTGGGGTTTCCATAGGAGCCCACAGAAGCTGGCAGCTCCCCTCGGTGCCTCTGAACATCACAGCCTCCAACTTCTGAGAGGACAATATAAAAACAGCACCGAGGAATCCCCTGTATATTGAGCCTTTGTGACTGCAGAGCAAACGTGCCAACTGCTAGAGATGGCTCCATATGAGCAAGCAGTGAATCGAGAAGGGGCCCGGAGACAGTTCTCAGCAATATGTGGCCTTGTCCCTGGGTTCTGCACCCCAAGAAGGTTCCTCGGTCTGCTCTGAGCACTCTCGTACTTGTCAGAAAGCTGGTGGTTCTAGCTGCCAGCCCGACCATTCACTCTGGGGTCTGAGAGCCAAGCCTGGGGCTTTCCTGCTTGGAGATCACCCCTCCCAAGAGAAATGGTTCTGCAGCCACACTATCTGCTCGGTGACACCTGTGCTCTCCCATTGCCGGCAGGCGTCACTGCCTGGCCCCTCACTGGAACTTACCCCACAATTCTGTTGCTGATGCCCAAGCTGGGCTGGCGTCCAGCGCTCTCTCCTGGAGCAGTGCATGCACTGGAGAGCTATGGGAGTGAATTGCAGGACATGTGTATTTTTGTGTCTAAAATCGGCTGGTCTGAGCTGAGCCCCCACAGCAGGTGATCAGAGCTGATAAGTGAGCACTCTCACATCCCACAGCAGGGTCTCACTACAGCAGCTGAAAGGTCCTTGAGAGTCCATCTATCCATCTGGCCCTGCCCCCATAGCAGCTGAGCACCAACACCCCCTAGAGGTAGGGAAGCACAACTGTCCCCTTTCACTGCCATAGCAGAGAGAGACAGGCCCAGATGCTCACAGATATTTCAGGGTGTTTCTCTTTACTTCAGTGGAAGTTGGGAGCTGGGCCTAAGTGAATTGACCCAGGTTCCACAAGAAGTCAGTGGCAGAAAGGGAACTGAACCTGGTTCAGCCAAGCCACAGACTAGCACCCAAACCACTGGCCCAGCCCTCCTCTCCTCTCCTCTTCAGTCTTCATAATTGAACTTTACAGCTTGGGCCCATCTCCAGTCAAAGGGTTTAAATCTCAAAACGCTTGGCAGCGTAGCCCTCTTTCGGAAAGCCACCGTTGTGTGGTGAGCCTCTATATAAAGACCCACACATTTCGAAGCTTCCAAGCTAGAACCCCACTAGGCACCATCCATCCCAGCTGCGTATGTCCATTGCATTTTATTGGCCAGCCACCCAATGGACTCTCCATCTGAAACACAAAGCTCAGCGATTTATGAGAGAGACTTCTTTCAGCAAATGTCACATGTTATAAGGAGTAACGCCCCCTTTCCCCTGTCACTTTCATTGTAGTTTAAAATGCTCCAGAGGCCTTTCTGCACGTGCATGTGAAAAATAAAAAATCCACCTTTGTGATAGAATGCAACATCTGGAAAGCATGCTTGCCCCTCCACCGAGGCTACCCCATTTCCAGTGGGTGATGTGCCACATCTCTATATGAAACCATTACAAGAGATCTGCCCTGAAGGAACTTATAACCAGTGCAGACTGCCTTTACCCACGTGTGAGTCACCCAGACTATGTGTAACCACTACGCAGACGAAGGGAGTTGTGGGGGAGGAGAACTTGGTGTTAATCAATATTCTGCTTGGCTCTCCATAGGGGTTACTGGCAGTGTTTGCATTATTATCATTTGCATCACATTAGCATCTAATAGGTCTGGCCAGGAACAGAATGTTGGATATTGTACAACCAGTGAGCAAGAGTCCCTGCTTCAAAGCACTTACAATCTCATTAGACAAGGAAGACACAAGGCAGGAGGAGAAACAGAGGCAGAGAGAAGTAGTGACTTTTCCAAAGGGTACAGTCACAGTGGTCAGATCACTAGAGTCCCAGTCCAGAGCACCATCCCTAGACTTCAAGCCTTCCTGGCTCAGCTGCCCCACCCAAATGGAGCATGTGATTCACCTTGTGCAGTAATGATGGTTCTCTGAAATGTGGGCTGCTGCTATTTGGGTGATCTTTCAGCACTGAAAGTCAACTGCAACTTCACCTAATCGACCCTTACTTTTAAATACTCATAAGAATCCATAAGATACTTTGGCAGGAGACGGGGCCAAATTCAGCCCAGTTTAAGATCCAAAGATGTGATTTCCATACCAAAGGAGAAAGGTTTCTCAGCATTAGCAAGCTGCTGGATTCCATTCCATTCACATACTCAGCTGGCGGCATCTCTTGTGCATTTTCTAGGACTGTTTGTACCTTTTGCAGAGTTATTTTCAATGGTGGTAACATCAGTCTTTCTGGGTAACATCTGTATTTCTGGGCAGAAATATCTTCTTCACTTCTCTGGTTCTGTCATTTATTTTTGTTGCTATTATTTATATTTCTTTGATATTTCAAAAACAGCAAGAGATGGGTCTGGCTGAAGGCCCTGAATCTGGCTGTGCCAACCACCAAACTTGGGAAAGATCAAATCCAAACCCACTTGCATCCATGTCTAGTCCTTCCACTCCCTTCTCCCCACTCTTCTCTGCACTGATTAGGCCTCAACTGGAATACTGTGTCCAGTTCTGGGCACCTCATTTCAGGAAAGATGCGTAGAAATTGGAAAAGATCCAGAGAAGAGCAACAAAAATGATTAAAGGTCTAGAAAACATGCCCTATGAGGGAAGACTGAAAGAACTTGGCTTGTATAGACTAAGAGGGGATATGACAGTTTCAAATAGCTGAAAGGATGTTACAAAGAGAAGGAGATAAATTATTCTCCTTAACCTCTGATGATAGGACAAGAAGCAATGGACTTAAATTGCAGCAAGGGAGGTTTAGGTTGGACATTAGGAAAAACATCGTAACTGTCAGGATGGTTAAGCACTGGAATAAATTGGTTAAGAAGAAAGTGGAATCACCATCACTGGAAAAATTTAAGAGCCAGTTAGACAAACATCTGTTGGGAGTGGTCCTGATGGTGCTTGGTCCTGACACAAGTGTGGGGGACTAGACTCGATGACCTCTTGAGGTTCCTTCCAGTTCTAGGATTCTCCAGCAATGAAGTGTTGTGTCCCTCAGGTGCAGAACTCTGAAACTGCCCCAGCTCTTCTTGAAACCAAATTGCAGCTGCCAAAAACCAGACATGGATCCACCCCTGGACTCTGAGCCCATTTTGAGCAATAGCTTTCAACCATGGGGTCTCATGCATTGTCATAATGTGAACAGCAACTCAACAGGGACCTCTCAGCCCACTGGCCAATCCAGCACAGCTTTGTGGCAACTAAAGCAATTGCTCACATGGCGAAGGGAGCCCTGGAGAAATGTTTTATGATATTTAACTTCTTTCCAACCACTGTTTGGTGCTTTGGAGTAAAGATAAATGGTATTGCCTGCTTTTGCCCTTCACTGAACCTCCTCTACCACTATCTACCGCTCTTTACCACTATCTACCGCTCTGCACATTCACAGTCCCAATGTCTTTTGGCAATAGCCAAAACCAAACTACAACAAAATTCC
Source organism: Pelodiscus sinensis (assembly GCF_049634645.1). Taxonomy (NCBI): domain Eukaryota; kingdom Metazoa; phylum Chordata; order Testudines; family Trionychidae; genus Pelodiscus; species Pelodiscus sinensis. The sequence goes on along the minus strand of NC_134725.1, from coordinate 30,538,583 downwards.
CCATGCCTCATATAGAATATTTCTCCTGAATTCTCTGGAACACCTCTAAGCCTCATAAATTACAACACATGGTGCTGGATTAAATATCAACATGATTATTCTAGCCTAGACACCTGCTGATAGCCAGCTTTTACCCTCAATAGAATTCTGCAATGGAATTACACCCTTGCATGAGGGCGAGAGCCTGGTTTCTTTGTTTCAGGTAGCTGAGAGCACAGACACAGCACCAGGACTGCCTAATGAAAAAGCTGAAGAAAAATGACCCCAGTTCAGAGCTGGGTTAGCTCATAAATGAAATGGCGTGGTGGTCTCAGCCTAGGTCAGGGCCATTCCTTGGTACATAATGTGGCCCAGTTCATGCACCGGGAAGGGACTGACGGAGGGAGTTTCTAGTGTTTACAGCATAGCTCTAGGAGAGAATAAACCCTGCTTTCTCAGTAACTCGCTGTCTCATCTGATAAAATGGGCAAAAAGCAACATTCACCTCTCTGTGTTGGGCAAGTGGGGTATTAGAACACTTATCTGCGGTACTTCACAGGGTGCTGAATGGCTTCATTAACCAGGGCCAGATTCCTAGTCCCCATGAATACGGGTGGCAGCATCTGGCACTAAATGCATATGAAGATCCTTAGATGAACACCGCTTATGAATATGTCTGGCGGGCTCCCTTCTGATCCCCTTACTCACACCGAGCTGGATCTTCTGGTCTGCATACTCCCATTAATTTCATTTGGCTTTAGTGGGACTTCAGCAATGAGCTTCAATGGAATAGACCCACACTTTAGCAGTGATGCCAGGAAACCCCACAGAACGTCAGCCATGTTTCACATCCGGGATTCCACATGGATGTTGGTACAAAAAACTTTCTCTGTTGTGCCAAAGCCATCAGCTGAGAGCGTTAGGGGTGCTCTGGCAAATCCCAGCAATAACCTGAAATACACCATTGGTCAAACAACTTCCCCTTGAAGTTCAAGTGTGCAGAGTGTCCCACTCCTGCGTATCAAATACTGAAACACAATCTTCTGGGTTAAGCTAAGTCAGCTGTGTATCTAGTCCTCAAAGAAACAATAAGTGGCTAACAAATACTACAGAGAAAAGAATTCTGGACAAAGATCAATCTTCACTGGCAACTGTTGGGTTTTTCTAAACAAAAATACCCTGTAGAATTTAAAACTGCATATAACTTGAAAGGAACGGGGTCTCCCAATGGAGATTACCAGTGTTATGAACACAGTGGGATTTCTCAAGTTACAGACATCTACATCTAGAGTAATTTTGAGTGTTCCCAAAGATGGAATTCAAACCGGAAGCCATACTTTTGGGGTTATATTTTAAAAGAACCCTTAATATCCATAACCGATGCTGTACTTTTTATAATGCTATCGGCTACAGTTTCACATATCAGGGTCTTACTACTCTACTATCTGGCACCATGTGTAGCTCTTTACACTTATTCCCTTTTTATGTAGGCTGGCACAAGGGTTAATTGCACCCCTAGTAATTTTCAGATGGGATTTAATTTTAAGTGTGAAGATGCATTTTCTAATTGCTACATCAACCTGCACTCTGAGAGTTAAGCTGGGTTCTTCTTACATCATGCATCTTTATGTGCAATTTGGAATTCAGCTGATGATGCGCAAAGCAGAAATTGATCCAGCTAATTGTCCCATAAGTGTATTGATTCTTGAAGGGCTAACAGGAGAAAAAAGACTTTTGTCAGTAAAGTAAGCAATAGAAAATGCCTGGAGCCAAAAAAATTCTGCCTCAACTGTGGATTAGAGCTTTTCCCAGTCTTGGGATTTTTCAGATCTGAAGTTTTTTGGTTCAACTAATTACAGAGAAAAAACGCCAGCAACAAAGAAAGTGTCTGGATCCAGACATCTTCAAAGTGCCAAAATCTTGGCTTGGGTCAATTACTAGAGCCAAAAATGCCCAGAAGCTGGATCTGAGGCCTAATTCCCCTCTCACAGTAGGAGTAACTCCACTGAAGTCAATGGCATTACATCAGGGTAAAACTCACATAAGTGAGACACAACTAGCGCCCACAGTATTTTAAGTGACAAGGTGCCTCTTTTGTACAGTCCCCTCCCATCCCATAAATGCTCTTTACATTCTACGCTGTCCTCTTACGTAATTGCTCATCACTGTCCCTGAAGAACAGCAAAGAGGACTAACTGGCAGATGAGGGGCATTTTTAAGGAGTTGATCTCTGCAAAGTGGATGCTATTTAAAAACATTTCACTTAACCCGCCGCCCCCCCACCAGCTCCTCTGAGAGGCCTGACAACTCTTTGATTGTGTTACAATTGACATCGATCTCAGGTTGCTTCAGACATGACTGTTCCAGCTCCCACTCTATGGCGCGTGATTTATTACCGGGCTGCAGTCCTGACAAATATTCATTTCAATAATTACAGGGAGCCAAAACAAAAGGGAAAATAAAGCTGGCAATTATTTCAGGAATGTTAAAAATGGCACCCTTTCCTATGCTCCCTTACTAACCTAATTCTCCCACCCCCGACCCCGGCCTATTTCGCACACAAAACAAACACAGCTTAGCCAGCTAAAACAATGCCCTCAATGGGCTAAAACTGATAACAGCCAGGAACAGCATCAAAAGGCTGCCATATTTTCCATCCAAGTTGCATGCCAATCTGGTGCCTCTAATCAGTTGCCAAGATCAGCTCTTTAGCCCAATGTATCACTATCAGAGAGCGTATATAATTTCATGGTAAATCACAGGATCTGATGAATGACTATTTATATTGTAATTGTCAGGAGAGTATAAAATACTTCCTGGTCTAAGGAGCTGAAGAACAGTTACCTGCTTTTTCTGGCCAGAGACCTGGCTGCCCAGCTCCATTTCTCATTTGAACAGCCCCCTGCTCACCTGGCATAGTGGAGGGACTTTTGCATAACCAGAAACAATCCTGCCTTTCAGAAACTGCAAATGCCTTCGCTATAGTTCAACTTGCCATCCTGGAATTTCAGATCAGAAAAGAAACAACCGTATGGGCCAGAGACCATAAAGTATAAGATGCTGACTTACATCAGCTCTTGAGACGATGCACTTTTTTCCTTATTCAAAGCCGACCTGTAGTACTCCTCCCCAAGTAGGATTGCCAGATGGTTGAAACAAAAATACCGAATGCCCCCCCCCCCCCAAAAGAAAACACTGGGGAAAAATTCTGTTGAAGGGAAAAAACGGAGGGGAGAGAGGGAGACCAAAGTTGGAAAAGAAAAGAAAAGAAAAGAAAAGAAAAGAAAAGAAAAGAAAAGAAAAGAAAAGAAAAGGACTCCAAGGACTTATTAAGCCAAAAAAAAATAAAATAAAAAATATAAAACACCATGTGCCCTTTAAGAGTGAGTGCAGGGGAGAGGTTGAGCACTAAGACCCAGAGGAAAGCATTGCTTCCCCTAGGTCTTTTGGCCAGCATACATTTGGTGCCTCAGGGAACCAGGTAAGCATGGGGGCTGGGGCCTGAGGGGGGCTCGGGGAGGGTGGGAGGCTGGGTGCTGAGTGTTTGTAGGGTTGCCAGGTGCCCGGCATTTTTGCCTACTGGCCGGGGAAAAATTCAGAAAATACCAGACATCTCAGGTGTCTGATATTCTCTGAATTTTTTTACTGGACAGGAGGTGAAAATACCGGACTGTCCGGGTGAATACCTGGCACCTGGCAACCCTATCCCCAAGGCCTGCACATTGCTTATCTAAGTGCTGTACGCTCCTGTAGGGAGAGGCACGTTGGCATGAAGGGAAGTGGCCAAAGTTGTAGTACAAATAGCCTCAAAGGGCCAACCAAAACCCAAAGCCGCCTCCCTGGGGAGCTCCCCAAACATGCCATTAAATTGCTCCACCCAGAGAAATCCTCTGGTGTCTCACATACAGCACGAGTTTGGAGAGCGCCATGCAGCGTTGCCAACTCTGACTGAAGCGATTCTGGGAGATTATTTTTTCCCAGCATGACAATGGCGTTTTCTTTAAAAACCCTACTAAAATCTCCAGGATATACTTTTACTTGTTACTGGAAGATTGATCAGCCATTCCTGGAGGGTTGGCAACCCTAGTGCGATGTGGGGATGTGGGAGCAGCAAGGGAAAAGGTGGATGGCCACAGACCTAGAGAAACTACCTCACCTGCTCTAGGAAAGGTGTCATGTGGTGCTCTGAACAGCAAGAGCTGGCTGCCATCACATGGTGACTTCAGGGGTCAGTCCCAGGGTGCCTGCGAGGGGTATCAACAGCCTGCGCAGGCTCCTGGGCAAGGTGGAGGGGTGCAGCTGCATACTCCCAGAAGGGGTAGGACTGGAGCATGCCATGCCACTCCCCACCTCCAGCCCATAGAGCCGCCTGCTATGGTGCTCCAACAGGGATTTAAAGGGCCCAGTGGGTGGGAGTCCGGGGACAACTGTTCCCTGTCTCTCCCAACTCCATCAGTGGGCGTGGGGCCTGCACTGGGTGTTGAGCACTGGGAATCTGATCCCAGGGTACATGTGCCACAGGGGTCAGTGGTAGATTTAAAGTTAGTGGGGCCCTGTGCTCAGCTTCATTTTGGGGGTCCAGCCAAGAAAAAGAGCACAAAATTTTAGAAAAACCTGCTCTTTCGAGCCATCCCTTCATCCTCGTAAAACAAGGTTTACAGGAATGGCGAAAGAACGCGTACACTTTTCCAACATTTTTTTCAGAAAAGCAGGTGTGTTCCTTGGATGTGGCATTGCTTTTCCGGGATATCTTCAGTATCCTGGAAAAGCGCTGCAGTCTAGATGTAGCCCATGTCTTAGCACTTTCCTCCAATAAGACCATTCCTTCTCAAACTGAGCCGATAATGCAGAATCAATTCTTCTGGATAATTTACATCTTTAAAGAAACTTGCACTTAGCATTAATATGAGTTTTGGAATTTTCACGATCAGCAATATCTCTTGCAACATTTCTCCAATTAGAATGCTCATTGACAAATGTTTGTTTTCCTTTACTCTGGTCAGGGAATAATTTGCAAACATAACAGTAGACTGCCTTGGTGATTTCTGAAAAAAATCAACCAATTTCTCATTTTTCTTCCTCCTCACAAGATGAAGACCTCTAAATTGCTTTTGTCTTCCAACTTTAGACTGCCAGACTCATAGTATCACTTTGTTATTGCTAAAAAAAACTGACCTTGATTTTAAGGCAGATTAAAAATGTCTGAAAGAGCAGGGTATAGCTATGGGTTGGCCTGGGTTGGCCATGGTCTGGACCACCTATTCCCCAATTAGGTTTAACGCCAGTGGCACCAGAATGTTTTTAATAGTGGGGTGCTGAAAGCCAGCCCCTGTGTCTCCTAGGCATAGGTCCAGATCTGGGTGTGGGCCACAGGTTCAGGAACTTAGGGTTCAGGAAGGGCCCCTCAGCAAGTTATTGGGGGGCAGATCTGGGCCCCCAGAAGGGTGGAGCCTTGGATGGAAGGGAAGGAGCTGGGGGCCCAGTGCAAGAGGAGAACTGTCATGGTGGGGCTGGAGAAGACTGACAGAGAAGATATGAAGATTTCCATGGCCTCGGGGGACAGCTTCAGGCACCCAAGGGGTTCTGCGCTTGCTGGCCTGGAGAAGTGGGCAGAGACCCACATATGTTCCGCCTGACGGTGAGGGGGGCACAGTTCCGTCGGCTACCTCTCTGAGCAGGGGCAGATGAGAGTGCCACGGGGCCCCGGGCAGTGCCGCGGGGCCCCCCTTTGACACGGCACATGCGCCGTGGCACCATGGCGCATGCGTGGGGCCTCGGGAAGCGCGGGGCCTGGGCCAGCCGCCCTGCTCGCTCTGCCCTAAATCCGCTGCTGTATCTGAGTACCCCATGGGCAGGAGCCACTTACCAGGAGGCAGCCAGCAGCATGAACATGGTCTGGAAGATGCTGGAGGTGCACTGGGCAGCCACACAGCCGGTGTCCGGAGAGAAGCGACACTTTACCACTTCAAAGTGCTGCTTTTCTCCAGCCAGCTGTGCAGCTTTTCTGTGCTCCTCTGAAGCCTTCCAACCCGTGTTCATGCTGCTTGCTGCCTCCTGATGGCTCTCCTGACGCTGCATCCTTCACATGAGCCTCCCTGCTCTCCTGCCCTCCCCCCATAGCCCTCTCTGCAGGGGGACTGTCCCCCTGCAGAGCAGATACTCCCTGCTCAGTATGGGAGGGAGTGCTGGACCCATTGCTGGACTGCCCCGTCCTGGGGGCCCCATGTCTTTGGGGACCCCGTGCCAGGGCACAGTATGTTTCATTGTAAATCCGGCCCTGACGGGTCCCTAGGACAAGCTTTAGAATCATAGAATTCTAGGGTTGGAAGAGACCTCAGGAAGTCAGCAAGTCCAGCCCCCTGCCCAGAGGAGGACCAATCCCAACTAAATCAACCCAGCCAGGGCTTTGTCAAGCCGTGACTTAAAAACCTCTTGGGATGGAGATTCCACCATCTGCCTAGGTAACCCATTGCAGTGCTTCACTGTGCCATCCATCACTACTGTGAATAGCCTCTCTCCATCCTATTTGGAACCTCCCTTCGGGAAGTTGAAGGCTGCTATCAAATCCCCCCTCACTCTTCTCTTCTGCAGTCTAAACAAACCCAAATCCCTCAGTCTCTCCTTATAGGTCACGTGGTCCAGACCCCTAATCATTTTGGTTGCCCTCTGCTGGATCCTGTCCAGAACTGGCCACAATATTCTAGATGTGGCCTCACCACAGCCAAATCTCTTTACTGGATCTGCTGGCAATGCTTCTCCTAATGCACCCTAATATGCCATTAGCCTTCTTGGCTACAAGGGCACACTGTTGACTCATATTCAGCTTCTCATCCACTGTAATCCCCAGGGGTACGTCTACACTACAGCGCTAGTTCGAACTAACTTAGTTCGAATTAGTTAATTCGAACTAAGCTAGTTCGAACTAGCGCATCTAGAACTAAAAACTAGTTCGAACTAGCGTTTTGCTAGTTCGAACTAGCGCGTCCACACTGATTGGACGCAGGGGGGCATTTAAGGGCAGCTGAAACCGGTTCTGGCAGGGCATCAGGTCAGCAGTTGCTTTGTGTGGCTGCTGTCTGAGGCTATCTGAGGCTCGTGCTTAAAGGGACCCACCCTGGACAGCCGGTTCTCAGCTTTTCCTGCTTGCTTGCCAACCTCGCCGAGGGACAGCAAAGTGTCGGTCTCTGTGCCCGTCTGTGTCGGTGCTTCCCTTCGGGGGGGACCGCCGCAGGTGGCAACATGGAGCCACGGCTCGCCTTGCACCTTCTGGTGCACTTTCTGGACTTGCTGCTGCCACCTCCTGGTGCACGTCAGCCCCCTGCCTCTCCGCCTGGCCGCCCTGGGGGCCGTGGAGGAGCCGCGGCGGCGCCCCGGCACCGGCGTGCCCCGCCACATCTGGCGTCTGGACACCAGCAGCGACTGGTGGGACCGCATCATCCTGGAGCGCTGGGACGACCGACAGTGGACCCAGAACTTTAGGATGAGGAGGGACACCTTCCTGGAGCTCTGCGAGTGGCTCGCCCCTGCCCTGCAAAGAAGGGACACTCGCATGAGGCCCGCCATCCCCCTCCAGAAGCGGGTGGCCATCGCCCTCTGGAAGCTCTCCACGCCGGACAGCTACCGATCCGTCAGGAACCAGTTCGGCGTGGGGAGATCCACTGTCGGAGCAGTGCTCATGCAGGTACGGTGCTCGTCGGCCACCGAGCCGGGCGGGAGGGGGGCTGCGAGGAGGGGATGGGCCGCCCCAGGGACAAAGGGGGGGGCGGGAGGAGGCGAAGGCACCCCGCACCGGAGGGGTCGGGCTGTCCCGGCCGTACTACACGCCGCCAGGGGGGTTCCTTCCGGGAGTGGGGCGCGGGGCACTGCCAGGGCACGCACGCTCCCAGCCACCCGGGCGCCCCACTGATTGGCGCTTTGCTGTGTCTCTCTCCGCAGGTGGTCAAGGCCATCAACCGGGTGCTGCTCCGCAGGGTGGTCCGCCTCGCCGACCTGGATGCCGTCATCCGGGGATTCGGCGCCCTCGGCTTCCCCAACTGCGGGGGGGCCATCGACGGGACGCACATCCCCATCCATGCCCCGGAACACCAGGCGTCCCGGTACGTGAACTGCAAGGGGTACTTCTCCGTCATCCTGCAGGCCGTGTGTGACCACCGGGGACAGTTCACGGACATAAATGTGGGCTGGTCCGGCAAAGCACACGACGCACGGGTGTACCGGAACTCCTCCGTGTGCCAGCGGCTGCAGGACGGGACCTTCTTCCCCGACCGCCACATCAGGGTCGGGGATGTGGACATGCCCGTCTGCCTGCTGGGGGATGCCGCCTACCCACTGCAGCCGTGGCTCATGAAGCCCTACACGGGGCACCTCAATCCCTCCCGCCAGGCCTTCAATAACAGGCTGAGCAGGGCCCGCATCGTGGTGGAGGGGGCCTTCGGGCGACTGAAAGCCCGCTTTCGATGCCTCCTCACCCGTCTGGACCTGGCCGAGCACAACATCCCTCCCGTGGTAGCGGCATGTTGTGTGCTCCACAATTTGTATGAGCGGAAGGGGGAGGCTTTCCTGTCAGCCTGGATGGCTGAGGCTGACCGCATGGCTGGACACTTTGGTCAGCCCCGCACCGCCGCTGTCCGGGAAGCCCAGCGGGGGGCCATCCGGATCCGGGAAGCCCTGCGGGAGAGCTTCCAGGTGGAGGAGGAGGAGGACTGACCTCTCCCTGCATGCCCCACCGGGGCCTTCTTCCACCCTACCCCCCCCCCCTTCCCCTTTCCCCTCCCTACCTACTGTCAAATAAAGACACCTGTTTTTCAAACAAAAACGTCTGTTTATTTCACAGAACTGGGGTGGGGGAGGGAGGAATGAAGGTAGGAGAAGGGAGGGGGAATCCTGGGACGAGGGAGCTGGAAGGGGAGGGGAGGGAAGGGAGGAAGGGAAAGGAAAGCTCAGGGGTGGGAGTCCGGCTGCCTCTCCCGTCTCGCCACACTGCGGGTCCGGGGGCGTCGGTGTGGAATGGTTGTGGAGGGGGGGGCAGAGAGGACAGGGGGTGTGGAGGAAGCAGGAGCGGAAGCAGGAGCGGAAGCAGGAGGAGCAGGGGGAGCAGGGGGAGCAAGAGGGGGAGCAAGAGGGGGAGCAAGAGGGGGAGCAGGGGGAGGAGGAAATGGGAAGCGGTCAAGCAGGCTCTGGAGGTGGCCTCGCAGGGTACGGCCCTGCTCCTCTAGGGCCTCCAGACTCCTCCGGCGCAGCCTCAGGTCCTCCTGGACCCAGTGGTCCTGGGTGCGGAGCTGGTGGTCCATGAACCAGAGGTGCCGCTGCTGATACTCCTCCTTGTTCCTGGCTCTCCTGCTTGCCTGGGCACGGGCAGCTGCTGCAGGCGGGGTGGTGCACCCTGCAGGCCCAGGTGCTGCAGCTGTGGTGCAACAAGACCAGCGGTCAATTACCCCAGGGGCCCAGGTGTGTGAAACCCAGCTCCCCGCTGCAAGGCCAGGGCCCCTGCAGGATCCCCAGCTGCTGCTCCGTGGTGGGCAAGGCCCAGGCGCACGGTCCCGGGGCTCCCTCTCGCCCCAGCCCCCCGTACACATAAGGGGAACACGATGGTACTCACAGGTGGACGCCTCCCTGGCCTCAGACGACACAGACGAGCGGCTCTGTGGGGTGCCTCGGAGGACCCGGGTCCCGGGCAGGCTGCCGGCAGGCTCCTGGCTCTCAGAGCCCTCCTCCTCCTCCTCCGTCTCCAGGAGCGGTCCCTCTGCCCCGGGGTCAATCACGTCCCGGGGGGCAGGGACGGCATGAGCCCCCAGGAGGCGGTCCAGGGCATGGAAGTGGGGGCAGGCCTCTGGGTCGGCCCTTGGCTGGCAGGCCCAGGAGTAGGACTGCCGCAGGTCTTTGACCTTGCAGCGGACCTGCTCCCGGCTGTGCTGGTGGCCCCTGGCGGCCAGGCTGGCAGCCATGCGTCCATAGACGGCTGCGTTCCTGTGGCTAGTGCGGAGATCGTGGACATTGGAGGCTTCCCCCCAAACCTCGATGAGGTCCACGATCTCCACACTTGACCAAGCGGGCGCCCGCCTTTTGCGCCCCCGGGCAGGCTCCTGGGAGCCGCCAGGCTGGTCCTGGGGAGCAGTGGAGGGCTGGGAGCCCTCGGGTGGCTGGCTCATCCTGTGGCAGGTGCAGGGTCTGCTGGCTGGGTGCTGGCAGCCTTGCAACTGGCACAAACTGTGTAGCCAGCCTGTGGCCCTTTAAGGGCCGGGAGGGGGGCAATAGAGTTTCCCTGGTGTTGGCCAGAGTGGCCACCAGGGAAACCTGGGAAGCCTTAGCCTCCCACTAGTTCGAATTAAGGGGCTACACAGCCCTTAATTCGAACTAGCTAGTTCGAACTAGGCTTAATCCTCGTAAAATGAGGTTTACCTAGTTCGAACTAAGCGCTCCGTTAGTTCGAATTAAGTTCGAACTAACGGAGCGCTAGTGTAGCGCCTATCAAAGTTAGTTCGAACTAACTTTGTAGTGTAGACATACCCTTGGTTAGGATCCTGAAATCTACCATCTCATAATCACTGCTTCCCAGGTGAGGTGAATGAGCCAACACAGGTACTCCTGTGGCTTCTTAATGGGATAAGTAGCTAGAGAAAAGGGCTAGAGGGGAGGGTGGCTCTGGTAGGAGCCCAGACAGAGCGAAATCTCCTGGGGAGAATGCTCCTCAGGGGAGCAGGGCAGGAAGCTACTTCCACTGGCTCCCTGGAGAGCCAGCCCCGGGAGAGAGGAACAGGCCCTGCAGCACAGAGAGAGCAGGCCCGGGAGGAGAGAGGACAAAGCTCTGCAGGCAAGGAATCCGGGAGGTCTGTGCTGACTCAGGGAGAGACGGCAGAGCTGCAGGCGGAGAAGCCTTGGTCCTTACAGCAGGAGAGGGCTTGTTCACATAACACATTTGGGGGCAGATTAAATAATCAGAGCCCTGAAGGGTTTTGCTCACTGCATATAAACCTGAGTGCCCTTGCTGAAAGCTCAGTCGGGAAGACTGAGGCAGACATGTAACCATGGCTCCACAAGGGGTCACTCTAGGCCTGAGTGCCTGCCACCAACACCCGTTGCTGAGGATTTCTAAGTACAGTATACAGGGAATGTTTGTTCACAGTAGCCACAGTTGGAGGCCAGATAGTGGGCCAGATGGAGCCTTCTTCGGATCTGGAATGGCAATTCCTGTGTTCCTATGGCATCTGCTAGCAGCAAGGCAGGTTAGGTCTCCTCTCAGGCAATATTCACCCTTTGGCACTCTTGTTCTTTCCTTCACTGCCGGATACCACAAACAGTCCCCTTTATGCTGTGCTATACATCCCCAGCCTGCAGCTTTTGGCTTAAAAAAGGGAATTTACATCACTGTATTAAGGGCCCCAATTTTCCACCTTGCAGAAAGAGCAGTGAAGACTGAATATGCACCAGAGTGCTCTTTCATGCTCCTCTTTCCTTATTCCCTTTCCTTTGGGCAAGCTCTTGCACATGTCTTCCTCTCAATTCAGTGCTTTCCAAACAGAGAAACATTCCCAACTGCAACAGTTCAGCATTGCCAGACCAACATGGGATCTGTAGGCCCTATCTCCCATCCCTTATGACCTTTTACCCCCCAAGAACTCTTCAGCCAAGGCAAAACATAACAGTTCCAGATTTTTAGCCTTTTCCTTTGTTACCAAGGAGTTTCCAAACCCAGCTGCTTTTGTCCCCTTTTATTTTCAACTCCTCATGGCTGCAGCCTCACAGTTGCTGTTATTACATTGTGCCATTTGGATTCAGAGCTTGAAGTCTGCCTCTGCATCTAGAGCAGGAGTTACTGATTAGGGTCATTGTCGGCATGCCCCTATTTAACTCTGGCCACTGGTAGAGCTGTGTCCGGAAGCTAGGAATAATCAGTCTTCTGACACAGCAATGAATGTAGCAGGCTGCCTGATTAGGTGTGCCACCTGGTTGGTTGGAAGAACCATCAGACTGGCTTTTACACCCAGAAGTAGCAGTTCAGAGGCTGCTCAGAGCACAGGCCTGCAGCATCCAAAGCTCCTGCACCTGCTTGTTTCCATTCTTGCTCCCACCTTGGTGCAGCCCTGCTCCGGAAGTGGCACCAGCCTTGCTCCAGTCTCACCTCACTCCATGTAATTAGTCGGCTGTGATCCACCCCCTTTGGCATCTAGCTGGCTGAACATAGCCCTCTGCTTTCACCTTTTCCATGACCCTGACTCTCTTACTTACCATTCATGGTAAGTTCTTTATTATGCCTTTGTTATGTTAGACCATCCTATTTTCATTAAGTCTTCTTTAGTATATCAAGCAATACAGTTTAAGTTAGGTTTCTTGTTACCTAAGGCCATGAGGTCAGACTGTGCCTGGAAACCATATTGCTTAATGTATGCTTATGAATATGTATGTAATCTGCGGAATGAGTGTGAAGTATGAATGGGAAATATCCAATCAAAGGCAGTTTAGGATCTGGAACCTTTCAAGGCAAACAAAGACCCTGCAAAGTAGATAAATTAGCTGACGAGCAGCTAGGAAATCATCTTCCCTTGGAAGGGATGTAACAGCTTGTGAAACCTGGGATTAGTTAGAGGCAGTAGCCCTCCCGTGGATCCAAGGGACATCAGGGATAACCGTAGCCTGGTGTCAATCTGAGGGAAGTTGACACCTGGCCAGCTCCAGCCTACTGTGAAATGGAAAGTCATCTATACCGCACCTGCAGCCTACCTTCAGCTGCCAGTATGAATGCAATGTGTAGGTGTGTATCACCTTACCCTTAAGAATCTGTATTAAAACATGAGCTCCAGTGCTGCTGTAGCTCACCCTTTGTTTAAGTTATTTCCTTGGCTGGTCCAGGGACAGGTAACAACCCAGTTCTCACCCTTGGCTCCTATTCCTGTTTTTTAGCTATGGTTTTAGCTATGATTCTGATATCTGATATCAGTTCTGGCCCTGGGGTCCGACTCCTGACCATTGACTCCTGCTCTAAACACTGGGCATGACCGCTACCATCCAGATCCCTGACAAGCCAAACAGCTCTGCTTCAGTCAGTAATATTTACTGGCTTACACTAGTCACCTTCAGAAAGGGCATTCCAATAGGTCTTCATGACTCAATTTTATTGGGCTCTAAGAGCTTAAAACCAAACTTGACTGCAGATGTATCCCTTGTGTCTTATGCACCTAGGACTTGTACAAATCAGAAGAGTGCTTAGATACTATGGAAGTAGGGGTTGCAGAAATGTCATAAATTAATCCATAAATAGCCCCATAGGTAAGCACCAGTAGCTGTCTAGACAAGATGTTGAGATATTGGACATTTCTACAGCCAGTATTGCCTAGATACCTCCAACACTGGTACCCGAAAACCACAATGATGGGAAGCCACAGATGGGGTAAGACAGATGATGAGACAGAAGCAGAGGGCACCCAATGGCCCCTGATACTTAGAGCCATATGGTGACCCCAGGCCTAAGGTTTAATTCTATGCAACTGTTCTTCTTACACAGCCCAGGTCAGAAAGTGGTATCCCACCCAGGAACAATGCCATGAGGGAAAACAGACCTGATTCCTGTTAACTCCCCTGCGTATCCCGTCAGGAAGGGTACCAGAGGGCTCCCCAGCACAAAACAAAGGATTGTCCCTTTCATGTGTCAAGTTCCGAGTGTTCACTTAAACACATTTTAACCATTTGGCTCCAATGCTACAGGGACACATGGGCTCCCTATCTGTCACTGGGACTTTGTAAATGAACCCCTCCTTGAACTCTGCCTACATGCGTTCTCCTTTGCCATGGCCTTCTAGACTCTTTGCTCTGGTTTGTCCCAGGTCTTTCCGCATGAGGAGCAGGATTAATTGTTGAGCAGCCCTGAGCTAATTCAAACATTTCCCACACGCTCCCTCCTCCATCATCTTCACTCCAAAAGCGTGTGCTGAGCCCATGACCGAGCATGCATCGGCGCACAGATGGGTGATCACCCATCTGTCAGTCATCAGGGGTGGGCTGGGTCTCCGAGCTGCAGTGCTGAGTGCCCCAGACATGCCAGCTCTGGTGTTTACACCCTTCTGCTGATGTTAGCTGTGGTCAGTGTCACAGTGAGGAAAGTGCTGGAAGATGTCAGGTGTTGGAGTCCCATTACTGAGGGGTTATCAATGGGGCTACAATGCATATATTTCTGGTAGTGCCGGGGAGCCCAGACCACAGAAGCCCTGAGAGTGTTAACAAGGGCCTGAGAGATCAGTTGTGGGGGAGGGAGGAGGGTTAACTGAAGATGAAGCCCAACTAGCTAAAAAGCAGGGAGGCTGAAAGCAGAAGGGAGCTATAGGGGAAGGAGGCAGGGGTTCAGGGACAAGGGCAGCATCCAGGAGTAGAGTATGCCCTGGGATCCCATCCTGCCACAAGGAACAGAGCAGGATCCTGTGGGAAACCCAGAAACATACAAGGAGAGAGCAAGCCGCCGAGTTGGAAGGAGCCCAGAGATATGGCTACAGGGACAGGGCCTGAACCAACCTGGATTGCTGACTACTGGGGCGTTGGGCCAGAACCCAGCGTCGCGGGTGGGCCCAGGCTTCCCTGCCAGCCACGGCTTCCGTGGCCCTGAGTCAGGGCTGAGCGGCATCCAGAGAAGGCCCTTGGTGGAAGTGGTGGACCCAAGGCTGCCTGGCCACAGGGACACACTCCCAGAAGAGAGACCACACCAGAGCAAATGGAGAGCAAGCAGCGGGGGTAAGGGCTGGTGCCGCAAGAATGACTTTCCCAGAACTAGACAGGAGAAGCGCACGCACAGTCATCAGATGCCCCCTTACACTGGGTCAGACCAGGTCCATGAAGTGCGGTGGCATCTGGTGAGGGATTTGCAGTCACCTCCAGCTCTGAACCCATGGGCTGCACACATGCAGGGTGATCCTCATGGCCAGAGCTCAGCTGAAGGGGGTCCCAAGGTGCTCTGTACCACTCCAGTTTCCCACTATCACAAAGAGGTTCAAGGGGGCTGCCTCAGGGCTCACCCATCCCCGCACAAGACTGTTCTGAGAGCTCCACTGTCTTTGGGATGGAACAACTCAAGGTGCCTGGGCCAACCCTGCTCTCCTCATGGCAGGGTTGAGTAGGATTGCCAGATACTTTCACAAAAAATCCTGAACATGCCAAGAAAAAAATTGGTTGAACAACAACAACAAAAAAGCAGGGAACCGGTATTTTCTGTTGTTTTTTTTACCAGAAAGGGGCCACAAACACTGGACAGTCCCGGCAAAAACCAGACACCTGGCAACCCTAAGGTTGAAAGGCAGGTGCAGGAACGGGGAGAGATACCCATTTCACTGCTAATGCTCCTGCCCAACTCCTAGTCAGGTGACACAACCAGGATAGCCAATGCACACCGGGAAGCAAGTCTGAACCCCAACCTCATGGGCTGTTGAGGGGGAACAAACAGAGTGCATGGATCTCCTAATAAACCCCACCTGCTAGAGTAGTAGTGACCTGCCCTTCAAAGGTTTCCATCTCTAGGGCTCTGGAAGCTGGCACTCAACAACGCCATTCTGCCTTTGCAGCCATTCAAAATCCAGGCCCTGAAAGGGCTGACGTGTGTCTCAAGCTAAGAGACTGTCAGCATTTGGATGGGTCAGGGAAATCTTTCAGCTCTTTCACAGCCCAAATAAAGTAGTAAAAGAACTTCACAAGGAGATTTCAGGAGGGTTCAAAGAGTTTTGCTTTCCCTTCCAATGATCCAGTAAAAACAGTCTACTGCCCAAGGAAGGTAAGGGGATGAGAGTGGGGGGAAGAATTCCTGGTCCTATGCACTTTGCGGCCTGCTGTTTCCTGCCATTTGCTAGCTTTGCCAATAAAAATGAGGGGTCATTTGAGTTTTATTGACTTGCAGGAAGTAGAGAGTTCAAATAAAAAAAACCCCAAAAAACCTATGATAGTGAATGTGCGGTGAGTTTTAGAACTGACAGTCCAAATTAACTGGAAGGAGATGGCAGATTAACCCTGATTGCTCCCCTGATGGCTGCTCAGCTCGGTCATCTCCCGTTGCCTTGTGGTTTCCTCTTGTCTCATTTTTAATACGTTACCAGGGAGTTGGAGGATGCAGCCAGATGGACCATACAGGCTTCCTTCATCCCTAGCATGCATTCAGTCCTGGGCAGATGCTCCAATAGTAAACAGTAGAGCAGGGCTGGGCAAAATATGAGCCAGTGGACAGAGCCAGCCTGCCAAGCCACTGGATCTGGCCTGCGGACCACCCTGCCGGGACAGTCAGGTACGCAACTGCCACAGTTTAAAGTGCAGTCTATGCAGCTCTCTGCTCTGCAGGGAGGGGGAGGCTTCCTGTGATCTCCCTGCCCCCAGCCTAAACCTCAGCTCCTATTGGATGGCAACAACCAGCCAATAGGAGCTGAAAGATTGGCCTGGGGGAGGGGAGCAGCACAAGCCTCTTTCCCTTCCTGGAGCTGAGAGCCACATGGAGGGAACAAGCCTGCAGTTTAAAATGACCTGGGAATGCAGCAGGCCGGGAGCCCAGCCTGCCTTGGGGGTGCTGCCGGGCTGCTGGCTTGGGTAAGCATCTCCCAGTTAGAGCCTGCCTCTGGCACCCCAACCCCTCCTGCATCCCAACTCCCTCCCCTTGGTCACCATCCAAACCCTCTGCATCTGCCTGCCCCAGGTCACAACTTTCTCCCAGGCCCTGCACCTCCTCCTAGAGCCCCTCCTCCAGGCCAGAATCCTCTCCTGCACCCAACCCCCCCCGACCCTATACCCCAATCCACTCACCCAGATCACAACCCCCTCCTTCATGCAAATTCCCACTCGCACCTCCCCCCATCTCCTGTACCCCAGTCCTGTACTCCACGAGCCCTTCTGCACCGAACCCCCACCCTAGACCTTGCAACCTCCTCCACAGAAAAATGCAACCCTTGACCACTGTCCAAAAGCTTGGAGTGGCCTCCCACCAAAAATTATTGCCCACCTGTGCTCTCTAGAGCACGGGTCTACCATGTTATCACCATGTCCCAGCAAGTTTCCTAGGGCTCAGCTGTGCAAGGGTCTCATTCAGCAAGGTTGGGACTTGGGGTAAATTCTGATGTTTAAAGGGTCTGGGGTTGATGACAGGCACCTGCTACAAACCTGCCCCAAGATAGCGGCCCCTTTCCCTCAGGATCTGGTCATGTGTTGTGGGCAGAAGACAGGCAGAAATCCCATAGCTGTTCAACTTGGGCCCTGGGAAGTCTAATTCAGCTGCCTGATTTAATGGCCCTGTCACGTTACTGGATTTTGAGGGGAGCAGCCAGATCACTGCTGTACCCATGGGGGGGTGTTCGCCCCAAAAGTGGCACAAAGGGGGCCATGTGAGATGTCCAGTAGAAGCCTACTTTCTTCTGATTCCATATATGCTATTCATGTGATTGTATCATGTCGGTATGTGAAGTTATAAGCATGTATTTTGTGTGGATACCAAATGTTTCTCTATATGTGGTTGAACTATGGGCAAAGCAGCTCAGCCTGTGGACATGCTAACAAGCAAAGCTCTGGAACAATAGCCCTCTATAGGCCAAGGACACACCTCAACAGTGGTGACTCATACCTAAGGGCTACCAGCAGGGAACACAGGGATAGGCCATGGGCCATGGGACCTGCTATAGCCAAGAAGAGACCAGGAAGGAGGGATAAATAGGCCATGTGGTAGACTCCATCTTGGTTCTCAGCTCTGCACTTCATCCCAGAGGCAGCAAGGCAGGGATTGAAGAGCCGGAAAGAACTGTGAACCCATCCTGATTCTAGGATGTGCAACAAGGACTCTTAAGCCAGCAGCTGTAACATCTCTGCTAGAGGCTGCATCGAGAACTGGGAGAGTCGATTTGATGCATGTAATGTATGATTCTTTAGCAACCTTACTCTCCTGCTTTTCTTTCTTGTGGTAATAAACCTTTAGAGGATAGATTCTAAAGGATTGGCTCAGCATGATTTGTGGGTAAGATCCAGAGGGTAAATTGACCAGGGATCTGTGGTTGGTTTCTTGGAACCGGACAGAACTTGTTCGGGTAGGTCAGATTGGGTTCTAAGACCCCACACTGGTGTATGAGGCCCAGGGCCATCTTGGGCATGGATATTGCTGGGATGTGTCAGAAGGGTTTTGCTCGTGAGGCTTCAGGCATGCTGCTGAAGCGCTCTGTGGGACTGGTTTGTGGCCTGTTTGGAGAGTTCACCAGTCTGGGGACTGTAAGGAGCCCCGAAGTTGAGCAATTCGCCATAACAGACGCCCTCAGCTGTGCCCAGACACGGCCCAGTCCGTCACAGGCCCAGCAGCCCATACTTCCGCCTCGCTGCAAAGTGCAGGAGAGAACCTGGTATTGCCAACTTCTAGTGGTGAAAACCCAAAGTGTCTAGTAACTGACTTGGGGTCAGGGTCTTTTTTATTTGCCCCCCAGATTTTGAGCCTTTGGGTGTCTCATTTTCAGGTCTTTTCCATGATAACCTTTCATAGAAACACAGAATCATAGAGCTTGAAGAGACCTCAGGAAACCTTTGGATTCCTCAAAAGAAGTAGTGTGTCTCCCTTTGTCACAGGACTCCAGCAGCTATGGCTTTTAGACACCCCCCACCCATATCACCAGGTTTGCACTCTGGCCACGAGAACACACAGGTGCCTTTCCAACCCTGACTCGGTTTGAGGCAAGAAATGAAGGGGGAGTTGTGCTTGTTTGCTTTCATCCTTTCTAAGGAAAAGCCCAGGCATGCGAGGGTCTCCCCAGCACTCAGGGGATGGGAGAGCGACTCTTTTGGCACTATGTCCGCTGCCAGGGAGAAATGAACAGCCCAGGCCTGGGCCAGGAGGTGGCCACAGTCTACAGACAGAAGGATGTTTGGTTAGGCAGATACTGCCACCTTGTGGGCCACCCTGGGAACAGGCACCTGTCTGCCAACCTGATCTATGAAGGGCTTAAAATAGCAGATTTAAGTCTGGGCAAGGATCTTGGGGGGAGGAGGGAGGTTCCACAGAGAAAATTATTAGATGTTGCGGTGAGTGCTGATTCCCAAACCTTTTTCCTCCCCGACCCAGAGGATCCATCTGGAACACGTGTCCTATTGGCTTCTTTGAGCAACCACAGCTATTTCAGAGCGACTAGTCCATCATCTCTATCTGGCCAACACACACAGACCCCCAAGGCTGGAGACTCCAAGAGGCAGAAAGCAAGTACTGGGCAATCCAATGGACCCCAATACAAAGGAGCCATTGTGCTGTTGACCTGGTATAGCCACGTGCAAGGAGTCCAGTTTTCAAACCTTGGGCAGCCCCAGATTAAGGTGCCAAGTTTTGCTCTGAGGGTCAATGAGGAGTTTCTAGGGGGAGGATTTTCACACTCAGCATGTAGCTCTGAGTTCCCAAGAACAGACATGAGGTCCAGTGAGGAGTGCAAGTTGGACTCCTCACAGTGCTATTTTACACAAACAAGTGCAAGACCCAGAGCCTTCTGCAAAAGTGACACCTTCAGGCAGAATGAATCACCACAGTGCCCAATCCTCCTGTCTCTACTGGTGCCTTGCATAACTGTCTGGTAAATTGCACTAGGATGTGAAAATGCAACCATGCACATGGTTAACCGATGAGCCTGGGCTCATTGATTAACAACGTTCATGGTTACAAAATTTGCAGCAGTTACACAGTTCCTTAACTATCTGCATTTTAACATTCCTATTTATTACCAATGTACCCTCTAATTTTTTCCATCTATGTGCAGGAAAAATTTTGTTATGTGCACCATGATGTGCAGATGTGCACCACAGGTAGGAACACATACTGCTGGTTGTGGGCAGCTAATCAGCTGGGCAACATCAGACTCTCTGCTGGGTAGCCACCTGAGTGCCCAGCTTAGAGAGAACACTGCTTATCACTCATGCACAGAGCTCCTTGGAGTTATAGCTCCCTGGCAGGAGGCAGCAATATGCCTTGTGGGATAATGAAAGCCCCGTTACATATGTATGCAGGATTCCAACTCAGCTGTCTCAGAAGGCAGATATATACAGCACACTTCTTATGGCACTGTAGACAGCGAGGAACTGTCTAGGCAAAGCCTGAATCTTATGAGTACCTCCCTGACACAGCTCTGCACAGGCCCAAGCAGCACCTCTGCCATCTTCACACTGCTATTTTTAGCCACGCCACATCCTACTGCTGGAATCCTCCCTTGCCTCACAGAAAGGCTCCAGCAGCTCCTTGCTGCCAGAACTCTTCACCATTGTCTCCCGCACCAGAGCCTTTCACCGTCACATGTAGCAATGGGTAGAGGCAGGCTGGCATGCTTACAGATTTAAAGTTAGTGGGGCCTTGTGGTCAGCTTCATTTTTGCCTGCCCCCCCTGAGAACCCAGCCAAGAAAAAGAGCATTCACTCTTTCTGCCCCTTCCATGTTTCATCCAATATTATAAGAAATAAGACATAAATTAAAATAAATTGAGGTACCTTTTTTTTTTGTCTAACTTTTTTCACAGACCATATGAAAAGGCAGGGTAAAAATGACCTTTTCAATTTGACACTGATGACTCATCATGTCCTCTTAGAGGTAGTTCCAAAGAAGACAGCAGTTTCACAATGGTAACCACATGTCTCAGCACTTTCCTCCAATAAGACCATTCCTTCTCACACTGAGCTGATAATGCAGAATCAATTCTTCTGGATAATTTACATCTTTGAAGAAACTTGCACTTAGCATTAATATGAGTTTTGGAATTTTCACGATCAGCAATATCTCTTGCAACATTTCTCCAATTAGAATGCTCATTGACAAATGTTTGTTTTCCTTTACTCTGGTCAGGGAATAATTTGCAAACATAACAGTAGACTGACTTGGTGATTTCTGAAAAAAATCAACCAATTTCTCATTTCTATGGTCCCATTTTTCTTCATCCTCAGAAAATGGGACTCACAAAGACCTCTAAATTGCTTGTGCCTTCCAACCTTATACTCTTTTTTCAAATTTCCCATATTACCTAGTCTTTCGGTTTATATACGAAGAAATATTCTAGCCTATCCAATTAAATAGATTTTGGCCATAATGCAGTGCCTTTAAGGGTAGGTTACTTCTTTTATTGTGACAAAATTACCAATGTTTTGTAGTCGCATTGCCACTTCAGAGTTCACTTGTTCAACTTTTGCAGATGTTGTGGTATCCCCACAACTCAGCAAATGATCAGATAATTGAGATGTTTCCTCATCCAACTTTTTGATGAATATTCTTGATTCAATACTTCAGGGTTTTTAAAATCAGAAGACAAACTTTCTTTTTGCTTCGCCTTCATTGTGGTTTTTTTGGTTTTTTGTTTTGTTTTTGCATTTTTGACTCCCAGACTCATAGTATTGCTTCATGATTGCTAAAAAGCTGACTAATTTTTAGTCAGATTAAAAATGACTGAGGGTATGTCTACACTACCCCCCTAGTTCAAACTAGGGTGGTAATGTAGTCATACAGAGTTGCAAATGAAGCCCGGGATTTGAATTTCCCGGGCTTCATTTGCATAAAGCCGGCCGGCGCCATTTTTAAATGCCGGCTAGTTTGGACCCCGTACCGCGCGGCTACACGCGGCATGGACTAGCTAGTTCGGATTAGGCTTCCTATCTAACTAGCTGTACACCTCATAGCCAGCTGCTAGAGAGAAGTGTCGCTTTTCTGCTTCAAAATGCAGCTTTTTCCAGTCAGTTGTGCAGCTTGCAGACTCTGTCCCCCTGCCGCCTCCCCAGCCGTACCACCATAGGCAGCCATAGCTAGCCACCCCTCTCCATCCTGTGGGCAACTGCCACTCACCAGGAGGCAGCCAGCAGCATGAACATGGTCTGAAAGGTGCCGGAGGTGCACTGGGCAGCCACACAGCCCGGTGGCCGGAGAGAAGTGGCGCTTTGCCACTTCAAAGTACCACTTTTCTCCAGCCGGCTGTGCAGCTTTCCCGGCTCCTCTGAAGCCTTCCTACCCGTGTTCATGTTGCTTGCTGCCTCCTGATGGCTTTCCTGAGGCTGCATCTTTCACATGAGCCTCCCTGCTCTCCTGCCTCTCCCCCCACAGCCCTCTCTGCAGGGGGACTGGCCCTCTGCAGAACAGACACCCCCTGGTGGGGAGAGAGGGGGTTCTGGACCCATTGCTGGATTGTCAGCACTGGGGGCCTCATGTCGTTGGGGGGGGAGGGTGGGCGTGCTTGCCAGGGCACGGTAGGTTTAGTTGTAAATCTGCCCCAGCAGTCCTTAGGATGTATGAGGCTCTACGCAGTACTATTAAACTAGTGTATCTATGCCTAATGGCATCTGTGAAATAATACAGGACATGATCTTGCCCTAGGGAATTCACGGCAAGTTTTGCCACTTACTTCAGGAATTACTTCTTGCCTACTAAAGGAAAACATCACTTTAGGGGCTAGGCTCTATGACCCAGATCCTCAAAAAGATGTAGGCACCTAATTTCCTCATTGAAACCAGTGGCTAAGTATCTCTGAGGATCTTGGCCTAGGATGTCAGGAATCCAAGTGTATGAACTTTTACCAACTCACCCCCTTGCCAGCTTGGTGTGGTGCGATCATCAGACTCAGTGAGGCCGGATCCCTCACATCAAGGGCACAGAGAGTTCTAGGCACAGTGGGCTATTGGAGGCTTTGTTATTTCTGGCAACACAGTTTGGGGTTTGCCCAGGGGTGTTTTCTGGGGACACAGACTGGACATGGATCCATATGGGGGCTGATGGTGTGTGAGTTTGAGGGGGTATTTTTTCCCCATGAAAGTCATTCAGTATCTACCATGCAGGTGTCTAGACAAACCAGGAGCCAGAATAAATCAGACTAGCCCAACCAGGAAGTTATAAATCTGAGATCAGGAGCTTTTATAGATCCTGTTGCCTTCACCTACTCACTATCCTGCAAGGGCTATTGGTGAGCTCTGGGCACTGCCTGTCTGCATTCCAAAGTGGGGTGAGGGTAAGGATCTGTGGGTACACGGAGGCATTTCTAGTACTGTAGACAGAATAGTATCTTACTAGCAATGGTTTCTTTCAGCATTTGACCCTATGAGGAAGCCAGGGTGAGTTCCCAGTACAGTTGTTTGTCGCTGATAAAAGAGCTGTCAGATTGCTTGGTACAGGAAAGTAGCAATGCCTGTCAGGCTACTGGAGAGCCCTGATTTCAGCTGCCTGCGTCGTGGAACAAATAAGGCAGAGTTCTCTCCTCACGCCAGACTGCAGGAACCATGCCCCACTCGGCACCTGTGGACAGGTTCAGTAGAGCAATGGGCTATGCTCGTTCCCTAAAGCTGGTGCCCCCATATCAGGTGTGGGGCCCCATGGCACGGCAGAGCAGAGCAGAGGCACTGCAGCTAGGGGATTTCATGGCTCCCAGTACTTCACAGAGGAAATTCTTTGAGCCTGAAGAGAATAAAACTACAGGCTTGAAGCTCTTGACAGGGAGCGGGTTAGCTCACCCAGGGCACCAGTTATCACTCCTTCCAGCAAGTGCATGTGCCTAGTGAACAGGTCCCCATTTCCACACACCCCTAGCAAAACTGGCTCTACAGAAGCCTTGGGATGATGTCTGCCCATCCATCCATCCATCCATCCAAGATGCGTGCTGCTTTACAGAACCCAAATGGACTAACGGTCTCAGGCATGTGAAAGACACTTGGCTTTAGGACACTGTTGCCGAGTGGTTTTGGAGGCTCTCTGTGTTCAGTTATCCCAGGCCTGTCCTTGTTAAACAGAGTGAGCTGCCCTCTTCGACAGGGACACGTGGGGTGGCAAAGCTGCGGCTCCACTCATCTGGCACACAGCAAGTGCCAGGAAGAAGAGAGAGCAAGGAATCAAGACTTACCACAAAGTTTAGGCTTTGACTCTGCTCCCAAGGTCCCCAACATCAGGTCCTAAAGTCTGGAAGGAAACAGCAGCCACAAGTAGAACCCCACCCCCATCCTTTGCCTGACACACTCCCTTCGATAGAAAATAAGCCAGGGGGCAGCTGAGGGGCTGCCCATGACACCGAAAGGATTTCCACGGCTCTTCCCTCCCTGTTAGATATTCCCCACCCCTCACCCCTTTTCTGGTTCTGACCTAACAGGACTTTCTACAGCACAGTGATATTCACCCAGCCTGGGGTTGCCATGTATCACTGAGGTGTCATCAGACAGCAGCCTGATCACGTGTATGACTCTTTGTATGTTAACTAGTGGTTTCCTTTTCTCCGTGGGTGGAGAATGCCCAAGTGTCTAACCAAAACCACGCACGTGGATGGCCACTTGGACTTGGGGAATCTAGGACGAGGACTTGCGGAGGATGAATGGGGCAGAGGGATGGAAAGGGAGGAAGCAGAACCTCTGTAGCCGGATGATTGTGATTACGATTTGCATGGCACAGGGTAAACTATCTCAGCACATCTGGCCTGGGGGCTGTCAGCAAAACCAAGCTACTTAGGCCACAGGATTTGCAAAGCTTAAAGGGGTTAAGGATCCCAAGCTTCCACTGAAGGCCATTGACTGCTGGGTGCCTAACTCCATTATGCTCTCTTGGAAACTTCCAGCCTAAATTCTTCAGTGCTTCACTGATCTCTGACAGGCTGCAATGGCTGCCTTCTGGGACCAGCCCTTGCAGAACGAGAACCCCAACCCCTCCTCCCAGCTTGTCTCTGTTTTCCAAGCAGAATGCCCCTTTCTTTGGCATCGTACAGCCAGATTCACCATGATATACGGGAAATGTCAGCACACACCTCCAGCTCGCTCTGCTGGGGTCTAAGCCCCTTTGTCTAAGTGAGGCAAAGACCAGACGATTCAGCGCCTCAGATGTTTGAGATCCACTTTCTCTGTCCATTAGCACAGGCACCTGGGTTTATTTCCTCCTGCTGTCACCTGTGGCCAGGTAGAGCTGCAGCTTAATCTAATGGTGGCTGACAAAGCTTAGATTCTTTATGCAAACAGAAAAATGCTACAGTGAAAGGTCCAAAAGCAGAGCTGGCTGAAAATGGGGAATATTTTTTGTGACAAATCACCTTTTTTCTTTTCCTGTGCAAATAAAAAATGGGATGGATTTCTGGCACACATTTGAGTGAAAAGCATGTCCATTTCTCATTGAAAAAATGCAAACATTTTTGGCAAGAGACTGCAGTTGGCCATGCTATTACTACCAGTGCTAGACCATTCAGCCTAATGTTTTTTTAATAAAAGAGGTCTCTAGAAGGAGGAAAGATGGGGTGAATCTGAATTTTAACTCAGTAGAATCTACAACTTCTTCATAATGCATTATATCCAAACCATCAGGTGTTGTTTCTGAGCTGTGCCACACCTGCAGCAACATCTAGGGAAGAAACGCTTATTTTGTGTGTTGAAAAAACAAAAAAGTGCAGCAGGAAAGATGCAAATGTCACTCAACATTAAAAACCTGACATAGTTAAAAAAAAAAAAAAAAAGCCCAACCCCACTCTCTGAAACAATCAGCCACCACACACAGTCTTTCTGATGTTCTAAAATGAGAATCACTCTCGGGACAGTGTAAAAAAACCCAAAAACGTTGATAGTGATATATTCCTAGGCAATCAGAGAGATTCAGTTACACAGCAGCTGTCTATTCCAACAGGCAGTGGGAGAGGCAGAAAGTCTGTATGTCCTCGTGGTCTTTCTTTAGCTTGAAGAATGCAAAGCATTTACTGTATCCTTTCTCCCTCCCCCCCCCCAACCCCAACTCCACAGCGAGAAAGCAACGTGAAGGAAAACAAAGGTCTAATATTTTGTTCTTGAACCATGTAACTGCAGATATGATCCAACATCACAGAATGAAAAATAATACGAAGCAAAGCCTTTGTGTGCATCAGAAAAAAACACAATACAAATGTTTTTAAGTTTCTCATGAATCCCCTCCCACTGCAAACAAAAAACATTGACAAGGTCGTCTGAAAGGCTCCCTTGAGAGCTCCATGCTGGAGAGTAAACCTCTGTAAGGAAAAGAAAATCCCTCTTGGCTTAAAAGCAGTATATGTAATAAAGAAGAGGCCCTGCAGTTGTGGCAACATTTTTTTTAAACTAAGTTAATACATTCTACCGACGTACAGACAACTGCGATGGATCAACGAGACCTTTTTTACATTTCCATACAATGGACAAACTTGTCAAATCTTGCACACAATAACAGAACCTCTTTTCCAGGAGCCGAGACTGAAAGCAGCACGTAATACTGTTTTAAGTCCTTCCTCACGTCAAACATCTTGACATAATTCACTGAAGGTATCAAAAATATACCCTGTAGACCAATACATCATTTACAATTGCTTTTTTCTCACCATTCAGGAAACAATGCACTTAAAGCAACAGAGTCCCTTCATCTGCAGATTAATGCACCACAAAATGGGAAATTTCTTTTGATTACAATATAAACCGAGGGTTTCTGTCGCAGGACTTTTTAAAAAATAAATCCTTAGTTTTCTTCTTATTCCCCCCAACCCAATTTTTGTTTGTTTCTGGGGTCTGATCTTTCATGGCGCTGCTGGGTGTGGATGCCTGTAAGAAAAAACATCCCGAGCTGCCAAAGATGAACAAAATGGGGCCTTTTTGACTTTATAATTCAGTGGTGCAGCCCATGTGCTAATAAGCACATGGAATAACCTGGAAGCTGGGGAAGGGCAGTCTAATCCTATTTCAAGTACTCGATAGCAGGCAACATGGGTGTGCAGGCAGAGAATACATGCTCTATGTGTGCATATGCACGGACACACACATGTAGTATACGCACATGCACCCAAGCACTCTCACACTCCTCCCAACGTGGGTTTCCTCACCCTCACCAAATCTAAGGGGAGAACCGGAACCAGAGCACCAGCTGGCCTCCCCTGAGTAAACACCTGAGATTCAGTGAGTGGTGATTAATCAGGTGGTGCCCTCCTCCCCCCCATCAGCTGTACACAGACTGCAGCTCAAGTGTGAGGACACCAGTGCTGGAAAGAGAATTAGGCTGGGTTCCATCTGGCTGTCTTAAGGCTTTGGACTGAAGAGGATTCAGAAATTTCCTGATGTGAGAAATCAACCGATTGGAAAAGTGCTGCTCTAGCTTCTTTGCTGACAGCACCGTGGACTGTTGTGGTTGGTGTTCACCCTGGCCAGCTGACCGGTTTGTCTGCTCTGCTCCTGCTCTCTCGTTCGTTCATTCGCTGTCTGACAGCGTTTCATACTGGGAGCAGAGCAGGGGCTTGGGCTCCTCTTCCCAGGCGTGGTGCTGGCTGGCGGAGTTCCCTTGTGGAATGGACGCTGGGGGCGGGGCCGTCACCACGCCGGTTGGAAGCCTCATTGTCAGTGGGTTGTATGGAAATGGTGTGGAACCTGTATCAGGGCGGAATGAAAGAAGACACTCAGCAGGATCCAAGGGGCAGCCCAGGATGGGAAATTCACTCACCAGCCCATCCCCTTCTCCACATCAATATCATGGCCTTGTCTGAGTGCCCGCTGGCCATGCAGCACTACTGGCAGGCTCTGTTGAACAGTGGCCCAGGACTGGAAGGGCCACAGCACCTGTGAGTCAGGAGGATGATGAACCGGCACAGCCATGTGGGGCTCAAGGCAGGAATAGCTGGGGGTGCTGCAGATCAGGGATGGCAAAGGGTGTTGACAGGACAGGGCAGTGGGGGGTGGCCCAGGGGTGGGCTGGTAGATGGGGCCTCCACATCAGGAATGAAATGCATTGGCAGAGCTGTGTGAGGAAGCTTGCCTGCTACCTCTGTAGCCTAGATGTTTTTAGGCCCTGGTACAGGCTCTAGATGCATGGCTAGTGCTATTGGTCACTTTGCTTTTGTGGTCATCCCACTCTCTGTTCTAGCGTCTCAGTCCCAGGGGTCTCCCTGGGTATAAGCAGCAGTAACTTCCCTGCTGAGTTGAAACAGCTGATGCACACTGGGGTATCTGGAGGCAATATCTGCCCTCAGCCCCTCCCAGCAGACTGTGAATCTGAAGCCCCGTAGGAGGCAGAGTGGTAATACCTGCAGATGAAGGCCTGTCCTCCCAAACTCGATTGGTTAGCGGTGTCCTCCTGTTACAGTCCCCCTCTGAATGAACAGAAGAAACAGATGGTGGCCTCTCTCCAGAGGACAGGCCCGGCGCTGGAGACTTAGCCTTGCGGCTATTGGGTCTGGCAGCAATCTTTGGCTTCCCCCCTCCTCCTGCAAGAGAAGCACCCTGCTTTTCCAACGGACACGCGCCACATGGCCAAGGCTGCAAAGGCGACTCATGATTTTGGGGGCCCAACTAGAGATGCCTTAAAGTGGCCTGATTTTCAAAGGGTGGGTGCTCAGACCTCGACAATGTCTCGCCCCTTTAAGGTGTCTCTGGTTGAGTCCCTGATATCACAAGGAGCTTAATTTACGCCTCTTGGACATTCTGAATGGCATGTGGCACCTACGGGGGCCACCAGAGCTACAGGAAGCAAAGAGTGTGTCTGTATTCAGGGTGCTCTACCAGCAAACTCCTACCTGCCCTTTGCTAACAAGCTCAGTGACTTCACGGCCCTCTGCTGGAACAAGGCTGCTGCAATGGAACGGCTCAGAGGACCAAACACTTCCCTGATTTACCCTCCCTGCAACTCCATGGCCTTGATGAACTCAACTAGCACCATGAAGCAAGCTGCAGCAGCTTGTGTCCAGCACAAGGGCGGCATTCTTGGATGAGCTGAAGGGTCTGACCCCAGGAGAGGGTGGGCTGGTGAAAGGTATCTGTCTGCCTTCCGGCAAGGGTCTGGGAGAACCTCATGGAACACCTAAAACCCAGTGCTTGGGGTCTTCTGGGACTCAGTGCCTGTCCTATTGGGTGTGAGAAGGAACAGGCACCCACATGTACCTCCTTCCTCTCTACAGACAATGCAGGGCTGCCCTCCACCCATAGATGCTGAGTGACATTATGACCTGGGCCAGGGGTTTGCAACCCCACTCACTCAACCCTCGCCTGGCCATCCCTATCCTGATGGAGGGACAGAAGGGCCAAAGCTGAGTGGTGCTGTGAACCTGTGCACCAGGCTGCAAGGCCTGAAGCGAGGAGCCGGGCCCAGCCCTGCAGGACAGGAGTTGCTGCTGTGGGGTGAGTATGGGTGGCTTTGCTCTCCCAGTCTCCCAACTCTGAGCCCCTTCATCTCCAAGGCAATGGCTTTTGAAAGGGTGGGGTGGGGAGCTCGCTTTCAGATTTTGCCCTAGCCCCCCCAAAAAACCTGTATTAAAGGTCCATTCTGGTGAATTCCTCCCAGCGGGCACAATGCTGGTGAAGGAGAAGCAGCAGGGCTCTTCGACCCTGCCACATCCCCTGCTAGCTGGGGACAAGATGTAACTCAGTGGTTAATAACCCGTGTGGATGGCAAAGCAATTGCTATGTGGGGGAATGGCTGACTCTGCCCCTGCCCATGTTTCGGAATTCTCAGCTACCTTAAAGCTTCCCTCCCCTTCCCGATGCCTCCAACGCTGCATCCCTCCATCCCATGGGAAGCGAACCAGCCCTGGCCGCTGTGGGGCTGCCATTTGCACTGCTCCACTAGTGAGCCCGGCGGTCTGCCAGAGCAGTGATAGACATCACCAGGCCTTTGCAGTGGCTGACTGGTGGGCAGGCAAAACTAAAACTAAAGAAATGCTTGGAGCCAACCATCAACCTGGCCAAGAGTGGGTGAAGGCTGATCCTCCCTAGGGCTTCACTTGTTGGGCGCTCTCCCTGCTCACCCTGCTGCCACTGAATAAGGTCATTTCCCTAGGCCTTAGGGGCCACACACAGCCCTGCCCCAGAGCTAGGGACACCTGGGCTGTAGGAGAATGGAAAACTTTGCGCTTCTCTGCCCCCAGTGCCCACAATATTCCCTTCCCTGATTCCTGCCCTGGGGTGCGCACATTTTAAAGGACTGTGTTTGTTCAGGGAGCACTTTTCTACTAAGGAGCTTGGATCTCTCACTGGGTGGGGAGCTCTTGTGGGGCAATGTGACCTCAGGCCCTGATTCAGCAAAGCACTTCTGAGTGGGATTTCAATCAAGGGCTTTCCCTGATGCCCCCGGCATCTGCAGGGATGCGTACAGGCCTTGCTGAATCAGGCACCTTGCTCAGGTTTGGCACTTGTTTTAAATGCACACTTCTCGGCCATGCCTTTCTAAATAAACTTTTTACATCGTAAGAGAAAAAGGAGATGAAAAGAAGCCAGTCAGTGTTTTAGAGGAAAAGCAACAGCGCCTTTTGGACGTTAACGTCAGAGATTCTGGGATTAATCAGCAAATTCACAAAGCTCGGAGGACACACACAGACTGAAGAGGATACAAAGAAGGACAAACAACACAGCAAAGGCGGAAAGGGCTGCAGACCTGGCAAGGCGCGCATGTCGTCATTCCGTCCGTCAGCAGCGGTTATGGGCATAGCAGCGGGCACACCTGTGCTGGCATTCAGAGAGTTAAAAGCATTGGCACTGAGAGGCGAGCGCTCTTCCCACTGCTCGTCATATTTACCCATTAGGGCCTTCCTAATTATTGCCTCCAACCCCATGTTGGTACTGGAATTGTCTTGAACCGCCTGGCTTCTACAATTGATTAGCCCTGGGAGATGAGGAAGGGGAAGGAGAGGTGAGGGGTGGGAGAGGAACCAAATAAGAAGAAAGATGGGGGAGGAGGGAGAAAGGAGACAAGGGAGAAGGGAAGAAACAAACAGTCAGCACATTCTTGCAAAGCAACAAAATTGGTCATATTGTTTTAAAGCTCTGCAGTGCACTCCGTCCCCCCGCCCCGCCCCAGGGCATGGCAGGGCTGGGGGAGCAAAGGGGAGTATAAAACTACTTGCTGAGTGAAGAAAGGTCTGAGGCATGGGAGAGATTTAAAAAAAAAAATTGGATGGAGGCCCCACAATGGTGTGGCAGGCTGCGGGGCACACATCCTGCAGCTGGCAGTGCCTTGTGGGCACGCAGCCCAGCAATAACTTGCTGAGGAATTGTCTTAGCTCTCCTGTGGGGCTAATCTCTACTGGCTGTGAGGGAGAGAAGCAAGGGGAGGCCAAGAGAAGAGAATCTTTCCCCGTGCTGTTTAATTCCTTCTCAGCCCCCTGCAACATCTGTTGCAGTCCCAACTCCTGCACCCCTGGGGCGCGCACACGCACCGCTACAACTCAAATGTCACGAGAAAACAGGATGCAGAAACACAGTGGTGTGTCTGAGTACTTGTGAGTCATCAGAAGCCATGCAGTTATAGTGCAGCGCCGCACGGGGACGGTAGGGCACTCGCTCAGCCATGGGACTGTCATTCCCAGCGCATTGGTTACAGGAAATGAGCAAGGGCAAAAACTTAAAGAGTCAAAATACAGGCATGAAAATAAAAGGCCATGTTCCCTTAATCCACACTTTGGTGCCTGCAGCCCCCTCTTCTAGCCCCTAGCAATTCTCCTGCATCAGGGGAAAATTGCAGTCACACAGACCCTCCTTATAGCTTGCACGTCTCCTTAGCAGTGGGGGCACACACATGTTCATTCCTCCCCCTGCAAAAGGGCAGCTCCCAACACATACGCTCTGGGGTGAGTGTCCCAAACTCACCAACACTCCCAACGTTTGTCCCTTCTGTTTTGCTCAGCTCCAGCACTACCACCCTTAGCCACAGGCTTTTCCCTGCAGCACATCTTGCACCCTAGCTCCTACTGACATGGACAAGGACCGGCAACCCCACAGTGCTGCTAGGTCACAGCTAAAGGGGCTGGCCCGGCTGTCAGATGAGTCAGCTTCACCACTGTGCAGGGTCTCCCAAACGGTGGGGTTTGGGGACAGTGCAGCCAGAATCCTAGAGCTCATTTTTCATCCCTGGGAAGTTTAACCATTTCTAGACCTTCTACAAAATGACCAGCCCTGTAGCAATGCCACTGAAGTCCATGTTCTCAGATTGGGGGACTCTGTGAGGAGGGCCACATTGTTGTAGGTTTCGGTGTGAGACACAGCACCAATGCACATAAGACACTAGGTTGGTCTAACTCATGAAGCATGCTGTGATGCCTGTATAGACAGTGCTTCAGTGGAGAGGCTCAGGGTGCGCTCCCGGTAGGAAGCTCCCATCCCCCTGGGAAGCAGGCTTTGCAGGATCCTCTGCATAGAACGAGGCCCTGTGAGGTGAAGCCAAAGTCACCCAGCAAGCCAGTGGCAGAGATGGGACAAGAACCTTGTTCCTGACCCTTCCCATGTCTAATCCCTCCACCAGGCCTCCTTTCAGGTCTCTCCACAGATTATTTTATAGCTGGGTGAAAAAAGAAGCCACTGGAGATGAAAGGTGGAGAGCAACCCAGTTCCCCAACCTCTGACATCTGAGGAGGCGCAAGTCTGAACTGGGGCAGGCAAGCCTGCTACTGAAGAAGCCAGGGGCAGCAACCGAAACCTGAGCCTATGCCCTAGGGTGGCCTGACAACTCTTGAAAGACAGGCCATCATTTGAGATTCGCAGACTCCCCTCAACCCAAGGGAAGAAGATTGTGGGACCCCTCCTACTTCCCACAGGAGCTGGCTATAGGCTCATGTGGGAGGGAGGGTCCTCGCTGCCCAGGGCTGCTTGGCTCCCTGTTGCTATGGAGTGCGATAGGGTCACTGATACTGTCCCGGACTCCTTCTTGTGTGGAGTTGGAGTGGGCAGGAGCAGCAGGGGCCTGGCAGCTTATATGGAGAGTGAAAGAGACATGCAGAGCTAAGAGTCATGGGCTTGGCTCTTTGGAGCCCCACAGGGCTCCAGTCATAGGCCTCACTTACAGAAGTACAGTCTCTCCACTTCCAGAGCCCCTGTCCTGCAGAAAGGGAGCAGAAGTCTCTTACGCACACGAGCTCATTGTTACTCAGTGGTGAATGCCCATGGGCAGGTAGGAAGAACTGTAGTAAGGCACTGGGCCTGAAAAGATTCCCACACTCTTCTCTGAGAGCAGCCTCAGGCTGCAAGAGAGCTCCTAGAGGCCAAATGCAACTACCGTCGTTGCTAAAACTGTGTCAGTAACGGAGTGGGGAGCGGGGGACCTCTGTTCCCATGGCAGCAAGGAAATTTCTGTTGGCCCATCGTCAGAAATGGTAACTCTGGATATGGATGCACTGTTGTCTACCTATGGATCTGACCAGCCCCACCCACTCCCAACTACCCCTGCAGAGACAACTCTCAACTGCTGAACTATGTGCTAGGCTCTGCAGTACCACAATGCCCCCACAGCCTGATCTTCCAGACTCTCTCTGTCAAGTTGCCATCCTCACCCCTGTCATTTAAGACTCTCCGCAGCCAGCCCCCTTTTCCCATCAGGCTTCAGTCATTTTGACAGGAAGCTCTTCAGGGCAGGGATGGTCTCTACATCTGGAGTGCACAGCAGCTTGCGCAATGCCCAGACTAACCAAGCATTAACTTATCACAACATTTGCAGCTGGATTGTTACTGAACGAGGCTTTAAAGCCTGAAGCATCTTCATTTCAAAGTAATTTTTTTGTCTGTAAAGAACCAACATCTGAGCCCGTCTTCTCTCTCTCTCCCACCTTCTGAGCTCAGCCAGTCATTGCTTTGTCCGGCATGTGTCCCTTAAACAGGTATTAATAACCCAGTGTGCCTGATCTGTGTCCACTGGAGAAAGCCTGGGACACCACGTGGCCCAACCTTAGACATGTGGGGCCTTTCTGCTTCCAGCAAGACATACGTCTGGGGAAATGAAACAAGGAGTTGGCTGGGAACTGAGGGCAGCCTCTGCTGCATTTTGGGGGGGGATTATACCTCTGTCAAAGGCCTGAATTAAGTGGCCAAAGTCTGGATGGGAGCTGCATGATCATTGAGTTGCATCTCCTTCCTACCAGATACCTGAGAACCTCATCCCTGATTCCAGCATCCAGCCCATCATGTGTGGCGGAGTTAAAGCCTATTGTTCTCGCTCCCTTGTGTTCTAGATCTAGCCTTCCCATTTGCCAGCTCACACTCTTACATGAACATTGGCTCTGTCACCTCACATCTCTTCACGGCAGCAATCTGCCCTATATAATGGCCCTCTGCCAGGAAGAGTCCATTTAAAGATATGGTTTCCTTTCACTCACCTCCCTGTTGGCATTACCTGATCTCCTCCCAACCCACACAACTGGCCTTAGGCCAAAACCCTCCCTGCTTGTAAGTATTTATGTATCCTCAAATTCTGACAACGTGGAGCAGTGATGGGCAACATAGGCTACTGAGAGGGCTGCATGAGTGACCTCCTTCCTCTCAGTGGGCTGCAGGATTGTCCTACCCAAGATGCTGTCTTGGGGTAGGGTAGTTTTGCTAAAGTGCTTGCGTACCTAGAATTTGCAGGCATTGAACTGTAGCACCACTTTGGCTACAGAGGGAGCACACGGCTCTCACAGTTCATGTTGTGTGCAATGAGAATGCACTTCACTTCACGTGCTCTTGCTTTATGTGAGTGTCCCTTTAGTGTCACTGGTAGGAAAAAAGTATCATGGACAGAAACCAGCGGTAATGGCTGACACTGAACGTGAGCAATGGCAAACAAACTGTCTGGAGGGCTACAGGTAGATAACTGATGGGCCATGTGTAGCCCTTGAGCTGCATCTTGCTCTCCACTGACCAAGAGGCTTTGAAAGGAGGAGGCTGTTGTAGCCTGCAGTCAAACAAAGCAGCTTTCAAAACGGGAGAACAGGATTCACCTATTCCCCTAGCCTCCCACCTTTCCCACCAGGGATAGATCATATCTCATTACAGCAAACAACACCAGAACCCACCAAATTTCCTCTTCTCGGGCGGTGGATTCTGTATGGCCTATGGCAGAGCATGGCATACAATAAAGACATATCAGGACTGTTACCTGGTCCAGTAATGGCTGGCATGTTGAAGATCTCTGTCCCAGGCTGTCCAACATCTGGAGGAAGACAAAGAAGTCCCTCAGCATGAACTGCAAGGCACAACAGGTAGCTCCTAAGGGAGCATTTCCTTCCTAACAGAGGATCATGGGATACACAGTTTGAGGCATCCCCACCCACCTTACATTAGCCACAACGACAAAATCTCAGGCCACGTTCGAGTTGTGGGTGGGTGGGATGAGGAACTAGAATGTATCCTCTCTGATTTTAAAGCAATTCAATTCCAAAATAATGAGTAGTCCCTGGGCATTCCAATCAGCGTCAGAGACTTTCCAAGAAGGGCCCAGACCATCCGTGTTGTATGAAGCTCTTCCAGATGGTTTGATACACAAGCAGTGGCAGTGCACGGGAGAACACTGCTCTTACCAACTGGGCCATAGGCAGAAATAGAGACTCACAGGTGCAGGTTTAAACTGCAGCAAGGGAGGTTTAGATTGGACATTAGGAAAAAGTTCTTAACTGTCTGGGTGATTAAACACTGGAATAAATTGTGTACGGGAATTGTGGAATCTCTGTCATGAGAAATTTATAAGAGTAGGTTAGACAGACATCTATCAGGGATGATCTAGATGGTGCTTGGTCCTGCCACGAGGGCAGGGGACTGGACTTGATGATCCCTCAAGATCCTTTCCGGTTCTAGTGTTCTATACCAACATTAATGCAGCAGGGCTCCAGAAAACCATGTGGATGCCCACCAGTGACATCCCATATACCACTCTCCAGAGAGCCTGGCCTCCAGCAGGCTAAGCTGGGGTACAAAATCCCAGAGCTTTCTCATGGTGTTTCCAAAGGCCCAGTCCCTCATTTCCAGAGAGGACTTTAGTTCATGCACTCAGTGAGCGGGAAATCCTATGACAATATTTTTCCTCTTAGCTGAGCTGTTTGACTTGGGTCTCACTTTCCCTAGAATAACAGCAGTTCTCATCAAACAAAAGGCGTTTCCTATCTCTGTCTATTTTCCTCTGATAAGGAAATGAGAGGAGGGTCACTTGGTTCAGCCACACATCCCCAAGGGACATAAAGTATGGGTTGGATCATGGTAACAGCACCGACAGGACGAGACAGCTCGGTCCTTCTTATCCAAGGCAGCTGCTGTCAGATGGATTCACATTGAATTAGTATTGACTGTATAATGCTGGGCTCAATTAAATTTCACTCCTATCTATTAGCAGGTAATGAAAGACGGGGATGAATTTTGAATACAAGGCCGGCTGGGTGTTTTTTCAGAGTTGTGCCAATACTGGTGGTGGGTTGAATGTGGCTCTCTGAGAGATGCAACCTCAGGAGGCAGAATTCAGGCTGGCTGGGCTGCCATGAAAACATCAACAGCTTTTAAGACTCCTCTATTCAAGGTCATTAGTGCTGGTGAGTGGGGTGGGAGTGACAGGCACAGCTCCTGGGAGACATCTTTGGGGTCTCTCAGAACCCCAGCCTCGCTGCTGCATTATCAATGTGGTTTGCTATAGCGGAGAGGTTTGTTTGACTTACACTACAGGCCCATGACTCTCCTAAGACATCTGCCCATGTCTCTCTTCTCCCCATTGGCAGCTCTCCCCACCCTGTTCCTCTCTTTGACAGATCTGTGCAGTGGGAAGACACTGCACTGAGATAGCTCTCAACATGCCTGGCCACTGCATGCACCCTCTGCCATAGTGCATGATCTGGGCACTTGTATGCAGGAGAGGCCCTGGAGGTGCTTTCCCAGCTGTATGTAATGACAAGCCACTGCATGGAGGGGATAAAAGCATGGAGTGTGTGTGCGCGCGAGAGAGAGGGGCGGGGTGTGTGTGTGTAGAAGAACCTGGCTTCAGACTGCTCAAGTCTGGGAGGTGAGGCCACATCCCTTTCAGGCATGACAGCAGCCATCTGATAAATAGGGTTTCTCTGGAATGCCGTCTCTCTTTGGTTTTCATCCCATTCCACCCCATCTGGCTGCTGCTATGTGAAAGCCCCAGCCTGAAAGCCTTACTATACTCCGTCTCGCTCCTGTTGGTCGTGCCGAGCTTTTTGATGATCTCTTGCTTCTTGGATTTCACCATGGCAGAGTTGCTCTCTGTCAGTTTGCTGAAGAAGGCTGGGGGTTGGGTGGTGTTTCCTGGGGATTTGGAACCCATTCTGTAAAGCAAAAGGTTATCAGAAATGGCTGCATAGCACCCTTCTGTCTGCTGAGTCACTATCCTATTAGTCACACAATCCTTTGAATCAGCCCCCAGGCCTCCCTGACATATGCAGTTTCTAGCTTAGACTTATGAGTCAGGTTGTCTTCACTTTGAGATTGATCAAATGCCCCTAAATAGAGTGTGGCTAATTCTTCCTGGAAGTCCCCGATCACAAAACATCACTTGGCTGACTTCTGGCCTAGTTCTTCTTACTCTAGACTGAATGGCCCCAACCAAATCTCCACCGGATCTTCAATAGGGATGTAACATCCCATTTAAAAGTTTAATCGGGATGTTTAATTGATTAAATGGCCTGCAGCACAGCTGGCCCAGCTGGGCTGGGCAGGGAGTGCCGCAGGCGGGGCCTTTTCTGATTGGGCCAGGCAGGGTGCAGTGCAGGTGGGGACTACTCCGGTTACCCCTTTAAATCTCTACCTTGAAATCCTCTAGCCAGAAGTGAATTGTTCCTGCTCAGTTGAACACTGGAGCAGAAAGATTACATGGTAAGGCATCCTGGCAGAGCTGCAGGACAAAGGCAGGGGAGCTCTGAGCTGCCAAGACAGGCTGGCCCCGAGCTACGGGGGAATCAAGACACCTGGGTTCTCCTCTTGGAGGGCTGTCTCTGCATGTGATCTTGGGGCGAGTCACTCAGCCTCAATCTGTTCCTCTGCAGCAGGGATCAAACACT
The DNA here is from genome assembly GCF_049634645.1 of Pelodiscus sinensis. NCBI lineage: Eukaryota > Metazoa > Chordata > Testudines > Trionychidae > Pelodiscus > Pelodiscus sinensis. The sequence continues at coordinate 30,500,934 of NC_134725.1, read as the reverse complement.
GCACAGAGGGGTGGGAAGAATTAACAAATTGTGCTTGGAGAGCCACAGACAAAAGGCAAAGAGGTGTCCCCAGCCAGGAGATGTCAGAGGGTAAGACTTCATGCTGAGGTTGCAAAGCAAGTTATTCCTTCACCCCTGTTATTTGGTGGCTCATCCAACCCCAGCAGTAATACAAACAAAGAAAGCCAGCAGTCAGCTCAGCAAGCCATTGCAGGCCAGGCCCAGAGCACTCAAGGGCAAGCAGCACAGAACGGCAGCAGATCACTATAAACTTCCGTGCTCCAGGACAGCCCAGCTCTGACTCAGAGCAGAACCTCAGGGCAAGGAAGAGCCCAGAGTATTGCTTTTGTGCTGTAACCCCTGGCCAGGTAGGAACAATCCACATTCCTCGCCTCCTGTGATTACCTTTGCTCTGACTGTTCTCCCTCTCGGTACAAGATCGGGTAGGTGGTGCTCCTTGCGTGCTCTGACTCTCCCACACTCTCTGGTGGTGAGACAGGCTCAATGCAGTCATCTGGTGCACTCCCAGCAGCTGCTTTGTTTTGCTCAGGAGATCTGAGGACGGCACAGTGAGAGGCTGTTATTTCATTACAGTGCTCTTAACCTCTGCACAGCAGCTCCAAGGGAAGGGAAGAAGAGGGATTAAAACTGTTCTGCAAACCAGAGTGTCACGGGAATGGGGGAAAGCAACCACCCAAGCCTTTAACATTATCCTTAAGATGCACCTTTATTAAGAGACTCAGAGGAGTAGTTGTATAAGTCTGTAACTTAAAAAACCGTAAAAAACGAGTGATCCTGTAGCACCTTAAAGACAGCAAAAACTATATGCTATATAGATATGTATTGTTAGTCTCTAAAGGTATGTCTACACTACAGCACTAATTCGAACTAAGCTAATTCGAACTAACGCATCCAGACTAAAAAACTAGTTCGAATTAGCGTTTTGCTAATTCGAACTAGCATGTCCACACAGAGCGGACCCTGAACCGGGGTTAAGGCTGGCCGGAAGCAGTGCCGGCAGGGCATCAGAGGAGGACTTAGAGCGTGGAGCTGCTGGTTCAGGCTAGCCGAGGGCTGTGCTTAAAGGGACCTGACCCCCACCCCAGACAGACAGTTCTCAGGGGTGCCCCGCTTGCAAAGCAGTCCTGGCTTGGATTGCCCGGAGTACCCACACTGGGCACATCAAAGCACTCGGCCATCAGCCCAGTTGCACTTGCCGCAGGCTGCCATCTGGGGAGAGGGGGCAATTGGGGGGCTGCAGGAAAGGTTCCACCCCCAGAAGCCCGCAGAGCCAGCCCAGTCCTCTCCATCGGGGGCTCGTACCCCATTCCTCCCTCACCTCCTTCCACTTACCCCTCCTTAGTCCCCCTTCCTGATGTACAAAATAAAGGACAATTGTGTTCAAAAACAGAATCTCTCTTTATTGAACAAAACTGGGGGAGACTGGGAAAAGGAGGTGGGAGAGGGGAAGAGAGAGGGTGGGAGAGGGGAGGGCAACTACAATGATGAGGGGTTTGGAACAGGTCCCATATGAAGAGAGGCTAAAGAGACTGGGACTTTTCAGCTTAGAAAAGAGGAGATGGAGGGGGGATATGATAGAGGTCTATAAAAGCACGAGTGGGGTGGAGAGGGTGCATACAGAAAAGTTCTTCATTAGTTCCCATAATAGAAGGACTAGAGGACACCAAAGGAAAGGAATGGTAGCAGGCTTCAAACTAATAACAGAAAGTTGTTCTTGACAAAGCAAATAGTTAACCTGTGGAACTCCTTGCAGCAGGAGGCTGTGAAGGCTACAACTAGAACAGAGTTTAAAGAGAAGTGAGATCAATTCATGGAGGTTGGGTCCATGGAGTGGTATTAGCCAGGGGGTAGGAGTGGTGTCCCTGCCCGAAGTTTGTGGAAGGCTGGAGAGGGATGGCACGAGACAAATGGCTTGGTCACTGTCTTTGGTCCATCCCCTCCAGGGTTCTTAGGGTTGGCTGCTGTCGGCAGACAGGCTACTGGGCTAGATGGACCTTTGGTCTGACCCAGTACGGCCATTGTAAGCTCAGGGCTCAGGGTCGGGGGTCTCAGTGGACCACCTTGATTTTCATGCAAACCTGCTCCTGGGTGGCCAGGCTGGCAGCTCTCCTGCCCTAGACGGCCACTTTCCTGTGCCTAGTGCGGAGGTCGTGGACGAGGTCCACAATGTCTGCACTGGACCAGGCGGGTGCCCGCCTCTTGCAGTCCTGGGCAAGCTCCCGGGAGCCGCCAGCCTGGTCCCGGGAAGAGGGGGAGGGCTGGGGGGCATCGGGTGGCTGGCTCGAGCTGTGCCAGGTGCAGGGTCTGCTGGCTGGATGCTGGCAGGCTTGCACCTGGCACGGGCACCGTAGCCAGCCCGTGCCCCTTTAAGGGGTCCAGGGCCGGGAGAGGGGCAATAGAGTTTCCCTGGTGTTGGCCAGAGTGGCCACCAGGGAAACCTGGGGAGGGCTAGCCTCCCACTAGTTCGAATTAAGGGGCTACACACCCCTTAATTCGAACTAGTAAGTTTGAACTAGGCTTAGTTCTCGTAAAATGAGGTTTACCTAGTTTGAACTAAGCGCTCCGTTAGTTTGAATTAAGTTCGAACTAGCGGAGCGTTAGTGTAGCGCCTATCAAAGTTAATTCGAACTAACGTCCGTTAGTCTGAATTAACTTTGTAGTGTAGACATACTCTAAGGTGCTACAGGGCCACTTGTTTTTTAAGTTTAAGAGAGTGCCACTTTGTGTGTTTCTGAACCATTCGCCTAGAGTTGAAGACTAAATTTAGGCAGACCCCCTGTAGGCAGCTCATGGGCAATCCCTGCAACTGGCTCTAATACATTTACAATGAAGAAACAGGGGAACTAGACCTGTGACTTTGTGGCTCAGATCAAATGTCCTGTCAGTACATCCTCTCTCTGAGGCAATGTCCTGCATTGCAGTAAGCGGGACCTCATCTAAACTTCTTTAGAATGCACCAAAGCTGTGGGGCTACAAAGAATTAGCCCTGGGAGGGAATGGTTCTGCAGAAAGCATGTTCTACTGCTGCAGTGTTAACACATCGGGGCAGTCTCTAGCCCCAGTTTGGACACTCTTGTGTCTCTGAAAGTGCTAAAATGGCAGGTGGCCCAGAAAGCACAAAGGCTCAAAACTCCACCAGTCGCCAGGGACAGAGACTAACAGGAGCTTTCTTTGGGGAATTTTTTTGTTCCTGTTATTCTCTCCTTGGTCTTTAGTTTTATGTTTTTAGTACTAAGCATACTGTTCCCACTTGAAACCAACAGGAGACAGAGCCTATCCCCCTCAGTGGGAATGCAAGGCTCTGCTGCTGAGATACCATCATTCCAAGAGCTGGGGTAAGAGACCTGCTGTTTCTGGTTGCTCATGCTGGCAGGTGGGCTTGCTGAGCCTACTCTGGGCTCTCAGGGGAGCAGAGTATGTCTCTGCAGCAGGAGGAGGGATGGGTCCTGCAGGGAAAAAGCCCTAAGAGAAGCCAAGTTCTGGAGAAAGCCCAGGATTAGGTTGTTTGTCTGCACTAGGAAAGACGACATGTTTTCAAAGCATGATCACTAACACGTTAAAATTCTCATGCAGCTGGAGCAGGCTGCATTAGTGGGTGGACATTAACCCGATAGGTGGAGCCTTACTCTCCCAATGACCAGCTAAGCTGCATTAGAACTACAAACTTGCCTCTTCTTCACTAGGACGTTTGCCTGTGTCCCCGGCCTTACAAACGCATCCTTTCCCCATTGTGCAGATATGGCCACAGAGGCCAAGCATGAGCCGTAACTCTTAGTGAGGGCTGGAACAAGGTGGGAAATGCACCTCCTAGCTAACGCCCTCCCCCCCGATCAGACACTGAACTCACCTCCTGTCTGTCTCGCTCTGGGGGGAGATTCTAGAGGCCAGCACATGCTCCTGTGGTGGGATGTATGCTTCACTGGGCGTCCTTCGCAGGTCCAGCACGGGGCACGGGGCCCCAGGGAAGGAGTACATTGGAGTCTGGAGGTGGGAATTCAGCTGCTGAGGATGATGGCGCGTATAGTCTTGTGTAATAACCTCCTAGAATAAGAAACCCTTGGAGTCAGCACTTCCATCTGCAAACCTTCACCAGGCAGCAGCTTGCATGGAAGGGCAATGTGGGGGATGGGCAGAAGAGCACCTCCACAGCTGACTCAGAATTATTTCTCCCCATCTATGGATGCTGGATGGTCAGGACATGGTGAAGCACTTTGCAGCACTCTGCTGCCTCTGGAAGTAAAAGGCCAGAGGAGCTGCTGCAAAGCAAAGCAAACTGTCCCCTCCCCCTGCCCCCTCACAGGGGCTCCTGACTCCACTCCAGGCACGCTGTTTGCTGACCCCATCAGAGATGCCCCAGAATAATTCCTGGCTGGGCGGACGGAAAGAGAGGCTAATTACACTGATGTGCTGAGCCAGTGTGACCACCCGCTGCTGGTGGCCTTTGGCATTGTGGGCTGACGGCAGCAGCTGGCACGGGGATTGCTGGCCTTCGGGCAGCTGGCGCAGGTGCTGCGTGTGAGCCGCTTCTGCCACAGAGAGCTTCAGAGAGGCTGTGAAAAGAAAAAAACAGTCATAGCAATCACTCAGCAAATCCACCCACCCAGCGCAGATCCTCTGTTCTGTCCTTCCTCTCTCAAGTAAAGAGTTCCTTTGAACTATGCTACTCACTCAGCAGGACAGGGGTTAAGGAAGCCAAAAGTCATGCTCCAGGGAATTTGGGGTTACAGCAAGGAACAGGGAGCCAAGAAACCAGGTCTCCATCCCCCACTCTGCCAGTGACTAACTCTGCGAATCTGAACAAGGCATTGGAGTGCTCTGTGCGTCAGTTTTCCCACCTGTAAAATGGGGCTAATATTTGCTAGTCACTGAGGTGCTTGCTCATGCGTAATTAATGAGTGAATTTTATGGAATGCTTTCGAAAGTGCTTATGTTAATTGTAGAATTACACCACTGACAAGTCTACAAGGTGCTACAGTTATCCTTCAAACGCCAGTGCCAGCTAGGTATGTAAAATCCTGTTTAACAGATTAATCAGTTAAATGTAATATTTAACTTGTTACCCAAGTGGAGCATTCCCCCTTGCCACATGCTGCTCCAACTGGGCTGGAGCACCCTTTGCCCTTTGTGGGCCCAGCGGGGCTGGAGCAGCCCCTGCCCATGATGGGTGGGGAGCTGCTCCAGCCCCCACCAGTTAATCAGAACCACTAGAAATCACCTGTTCAGGGTGATGCTTACTGATTAACCAGTTAACCTTTCACATTCCTAGTGCCAGCTCCAGCAAAACATACCTAGGCAGGCAGGTGGGCTCTCAGCTACCCACCGGTATATTCCATCCTCCTCCTAAGCCTCTCACACTTTCCCTACCATTTCCTCCTCCCGCTCAGCCTGTCTGTCTGTCTGTCTTCCCAGTGCCCTGAATGGAATGAACTCTCTGTCCAGTAGTACAGCCAGCCGGTACCCTGGCTCTCTGCTCTCAGCTCTTCCTGCTGGCTTATCAGTCACCATACACTGGTCCCTGACAGGCACCAGCAATGCTCGCATGGGTAGTGCCTGGACACTCTCTTGGGGCTTTGGTGCTGTACACATACCACGTGAGCAAAAGTCCTGACCCTGAAGAGCTCACAGCATAAATGAAAAGGGCGGATGAAGAGTGGGACGAGAGAGTGACTCAGCGAAGCTCTCAGTAGAAGCACACAGTAGAGCCAGGAACTGAACCCAGATCTCCTGAGTCTCCCTCCGGCTAGATCCTTGCAAAGCAGAAGCTCCTCCGTTCAGTTCAGCTGTCACCACGAGCCTCTGCTCCCTGAACTGCCCACAATGTGATTTCAGGGAACGCAGCCTGGTGCAGACACAGCCTGCTGTGTGTGGGTGGAGGAGGGCTCCTTCGCCCACAAAGGGGAAGAGGAAAGAGCCTCATGTGTTCTTCTTGTCCGCCTTCAACTGGGGTGTGAGCAGCGCTGGGGATTATGCATGAGGCCTCCTGCCCTGTCAGATCAGCCTCACCTGGCAGCTCCTCACCTTGTGGTTTCTGCCTCACGTTGTGCTCCCCGTGCCCTTTCTCCACGTCTGGCAGCCCCTTTGCCCCTTTCTCGTGGGATACGCTGGGCGAGCTCACCGGGCTCACCGCCCCAACACCATCAGGGCTGTAGCGTCCGTGGAACCCTGGGGAAATGCAAGCAAGGGCCTTTAACATCACTCGTTTCCTCCATTCCAATTAACCCGATGTCTCCTGCTGCAGCGAGATCTTCCATCTCAGCTAAGGCCAGAGACCTTGCATCTAGTGGCACCCACTGGGCGGTGTCACAGGGGGCACTGAGGGTACATCTCCACTCCAAGCATAGGCTTCATCTAGCTATCATAGGTAACAAAAGCAATTGGCATGGACTCCAGGGCAAGCTTGCTGCCCAAGAACATCTCCACGGTCCCGAGCAGGCTTATACTTGGGTGGCTACCTGGTGCTGAAGCCTGTAACACTGCAGCTACCATCCTGTTGTTACCCAAGCCAGCCAGACTGACATCTTCATGTGCAGTGGACATAAAGCCCCAGTTGCATCGACCTGTACTTAAATCTTTAGAAGAATCATCTGACAATCAGCAGAGACATATTCAAGTATAGAGAGAAACACAGACAACTACATTTCCCTCTTTTCACAAATTTGCTTTGCAGTTCCAATGGAAAAAAACAACAACCCTTCTCCCTTTTCCTGCAGAGTTGGAAACCCCAACATGACAGCTCAAGGAACAAGAGTCAGGAAGTGAAACTGACCAACCAGGATTCACACTTCCCGTGCCAGGGAAACACAATAAATAAACAAAAGCCACAAACACACTGTGAAAAGCAAATGACTATCAAGGTAGGTGGTATTTTTGCTGGTGGCTCTCAAAAGAAAGCCAGTATCACACTACTGCCAACCTTGACTGGTCAAAAATTAAGAGACGGGTCACCACAAAACAGTGGGATTGGCTTAAAAGCCATGAGATAAAATAAAAATACTAACAACAATGCCTGAGCTTTTTATTGTTTTTCTTTGTGCCTCAGGGGTGTATGCAGGTCACATGTTCAAGCTTTTATCTGCCACCCTAGGGCGAGAAACTTACTTGGTTTTATAAATGAAAGTTGAGATTCTCCAGGAGCTGGGGTGTAAAAGGAAACATCAAACACTGCCAGAACTGTGAACAACCCTGACAGCCAGCAACATGGCATCATCATTATCTCTGCCTTACAGACAGGGCCACTGAGCCGAGGAGAGGTGACGTGACTTCCACTGGAGAGATCGAGGGCAGAGCCAGGAAGAGGACAAAGGTGTCCTGAGTCCCAAATTTTGTGCCCTGCCCACTGGAAACACTGTCTCTCTGGTGAAGAAATCTCATGAGCATAGTATGACTTTGCTCTTGACACACCTTTAGCTTCCTAACTCTGAGTTCCCAGAAGTTATCAATCACATGGTTTCTGCCTGGCTCGGCAAGACCTGTGTGTTTTTCACCAAGGGCTTCCTTGTCACCAGAGCATTCTCTCTGGGAGCCATATCACCTCCAGCATCTATACTGAACTCATGCCCAGACCAGTGTTCCCTTTATTTTTTTATGTCCGTGTGCAGAATGAATTTTGTTATGTGCACCAATACGGAGATGATGAATCACACATAGAATTCATTATGTGCATGGACGATCTGTGGTGGGGATGGGGCCAGTGTGGGAGAATTCGGCTTCATTTCTGGGGAGCCTGCTCTCCTCTGTCCAGGCAGGGCACTAATGACAAGCTGGGCTCACTCACGGCACCCAGAGGATCTCAACGGACTCAAGTGAACCATAGGCAGAGATGTGGGATGAGTGAGAGACATGCCCTCCCTACACACATATGTGGCCTGTATTAAGGGGCCATTCTGCTCACCTCCTGCTTGACTGGATTGTTAGGTACACCCCTTCTCATGCAGATTCAGTGGTTCCAGTGCTGTTACTTCTTAGGGTGAGTTACCCCTCTGCTGAAGAGCCAACCCCTAGTAGCACTGGGTCTCCACCCCACTGTCAAAGGCTTGTTCATAGTGACAGGACATTATCCCTGAGCCTCTGAGCTCAATCAAGGCTGGAGCCAGTGGTGGGAAGCAGATAGGGGCGGTTGGTGTGCATGCAATACTGCAACTAGGGTTACCAGGCAGCTTCAGAAAAAATACTGGACACACTTGATGGGGGGGGAGGGACTGGCTAGGAGGGAGGTGGGGCTGACAAGGGGAGATCGGGAGAAGGAGAACCGGCTGGCAGAAAGCAGGGCTGGTCGGGCAGGGTCAGGGGGAGCGGGGCTGGCTGGAGTGGGAGTGGGGGGAGAGATTCGGCCGCAGGGTAGCGGGACTGACCTGGGCACATGCAGATCTCAGGGTGCTACCTGTCCTGTGCACGGTTCTGGCGAAGCATGAGCAAACTGGCTACAGCTCCACAACACGCTTGAACAGCGCTCTGGAGCACGGACAGGGCTTCTCCTCCTCCCCAAGGCGTCACTCCTACGTCAGATGCAACCAGAGGCTTTCAGCGCCGATCGCGCCCTGCCTCCCAGCCATTCCCCCCACTCCTGCCAGGTTTCCATCAGGCGCCCAGCCGGAAAACCAGAAAATACACAGTTGTATATTGCACATGTCTGGTATTTTCTGAATTTTTTTACCAGACTGAATACCGGACACCTGGCAACCCTAATTGCAACACCCACAAATCAAAGTGGCTTGGAGAAAGCTGTTTGTGTGTACATGGTGCCACTGAAGGAGGAAGAGGCATAGATGTGTGAATGGCTAAGCACAGATCAGAGAGCATGGGCTGGAGGGGATCACTAGAAAGGACAACAAAGTAATAAATAGCTAATGCTTGTTTCAAGATCATTTGGGATCCTGTGCCCTTAGCTCGGGCCTATGTATCACAGGAACACAGCCCCTCTTCTCACCTGGGATGGCCAATCAGAGCAGCACAGTACAGCTGTGGCTCCAATAAAAGGGGAAACGCATTGACAGTAGCATCCCTGCTCATGTCTCTAGGCGGGAGCACCTCATCCTTCCTACTGAACTAGCAGGATTTCTAGCCACTGCAAGGTGGAGCATTGCCACTCCCAGCTCTATGCATGGGCTCAGAAGAAATCCTGCTGCTGCATAAAAATTCCTGATGGAAGGGCTTGTTCAGACTTATCTGAAGAAAAGTGATAGAAATGTAGCCGTGTAAGTCTGGTGTAGCTGAAACAAAATACAGGACTATGCAGCACTTTAAAGACTAACAAGATGGTTTATTAGATGATGAACTTTCATGGGCCAGACCCACTTCCTCCGATCAAATAGTGGAAGAAAATAGTCACAACCATATATACCAAAGGATACAATTAAAAAAAATGAACACATATGAAAAGGACAAATCACATTACAGAACAGAGGGGGGATAAATAAAAAAGCAAATTGAAAGAGCCAAACGAATACCTAGAAACCATCTACTACAAGACAGACCCAAGAAAACCAACAATAGAACACCACCTGTCATCACCTACATCTCCCAACTTAAACCCGTCCAACACATTATCAATAAATTACAGCCTATACTGGAACAGGACACTAAACTCCAAGAAGCTCTGGGAGACAGACCCATAGTCTCCTATAGACAACCACCTAATCTCAAGATGATTCTTACCAACAACCACAGGACATACCACACTAATACCAACCCTGGTACTTTCCCTTGCAACAAACCCCGTTGCCAGCTTTGTCCACATATTCACTCTGCTGACACCATTACTGGGCCTAACCAAGTGAGTTATAAGATCAAGAACACATATTCCTGTGCATCCAGAAATATAATCTATGCTATCATGTGCCGAAAGTGTCCGTCTGCTATGTACATTGGACAAACGTCTCAGACACTTCGCCAAAGAATCAATGCCCACAAAACAGACATTAGACAGGAACACAAAAAAAAAACAGTTGCTTGCCATTTCAACCAGAAAGGACACTGTCTCATGACCTAATCACATGCATCCTACTTCAGAAGACATTCAAATCTACACTTGAAAGCAATCCTCTGAACTGTCATTCATGCTAAAATTCGACACTCTCCGCAGGGGTCTGAACAAAGACCCCAACTACCTTACCCATTACAAAGATAGCTTCCCCAATTATCACCTCTAATACCATTAACTCACAGACATCTCCCCTTCCCCACCTCTAATATCATTAACTCACAGGCATTTACCTTCCTTTCCCCCCCCCCCCCCGCATCCCCTCTCTGTTCTGTAATGTGATTTGTCCTTTTCATATGTGTTCATTTTTTTTAATTGTATCCTTTGGTATATATGGTTGTGACTATTTTCTTCCACTATTTGATCTGAGGAAGTGGGTCTGGCCCACGAAAGCTCATCATCCAATAAACCATCTTGTTAGTGTTTAAAATGCTACATAGTCCTGTATTTTGTTTTATCTGAAGAAAGGCTTTAATGTGTTTTACTTGTATCAGGCAAAAATGTCCCACTAAAGCCAAAAGGGAGGCTGTATTCATAGCTGGCGGAACATCCTCAGCTTCAGTGCAGCTGGCTGAAAAGGTCCAGTGACAAATATATCTGCTTATCAGTAAGATCTTGAGGAGCCAAAAGGGGAAGATTCAGAGAATGGAGCCAGAAAAAAATTATCCTTTCCAGTCATCCCTGTGGACTGTCTGGTGCATACCATGCACTTAGATTTACATGCACGGGAGTGCAGTGCTAGGATCCAGTGCAGATGTTCAAGAGAGATTCACAGAGATAACACTGTTGCATGCACAGGGGAACTATAGGTGAAATATTACATGGACTGAATTATTATATATATGAACTGAATATTTAAATTGGACCCAGGGATCTGCCGTGGGCCAAAACACAGCTGTACTCATAAGTATCCCGATAGGCACAGGCATGAAAACACACAGACACAGGCACAGGCACATTCATCAGCAGTTTCACCCTGATAAACATATTCTACTTCATTTTGTATCTTAAGTTGTTGTGCTGGGTTAAGCCACTGCTGTGTTTCATTCCGGAAGTGATTACATTCCATTGGCAGCTACATGATCCCTGCGTAAACAGTGTTCCCTGTTGAGTTGAGCACTGGCTGCTCAGGAGAGATTCAAATACTGCCCACCTGATTAGCAGAGCACTCACAGCTAGGTTGTGTTTCTATTGGTGGTGCACATTCATACATGCCTCAGTGCATTTAAAAATTAATCTTCACATGGATGAAAAAGATTAGAGGGAACTTTGATGTACAGTAGACTGTCTATACTTAAAATCTCATATAGTGTCTGTCACCATGACCTCTAAGCATTGATATATCATTGGACTGGAAAATTGATATACAACTTTGGGATTCATCAAATTCAAAGGCATTGTGCAAATGTAAGACATCTTTCTTCCTTGACACAGCTGTCCTGTTAAAACTACACATTCCCTAGCGCTCCCCCCAGATTGTTTGAGTTATCCATGTATGCCACATGTGAACTGCTCAGTATAGTGACATCAAAAATTTAAAATAAATACCAGGAAATGAACAAGATCTGCAAAGCAAGAACTGGCAAATAATTTTTTTTTTTTACAAGGGGAGGTTAGATTTTTAAAGCAAAATAATATCAATAAAAAAGACTACAATAACAAAAAATGATTCCAAAAAACTCAGGAAGTGGAAGAAGCCAACCACCAAAACGTGCAATTAAAAAAAAATTGGTTTTGAGGCCACAAACTTGGACTAACACCCACCCCTCCAATTTCTTACCAGCACTAGTAGAGTCGTTATTTAGCGAGCGTCTTTCTCGCTTCCCCTTATCGCAAGAAATTTGACGCATGATAATCACATCTATGAAGCTGGCCGCTGTCATGGTGGTCTTACCGAGTGTTCGGAGCTCCTGTTCCTGCATTGAAAAGGATTTACTTTGACTCTTTTCTCTACTGTGCTGCTCATTGGCCGGGGCGGCATGCTGCTGATCCAGGGGTGGATGAAGTGGCTGGTGTTTCCCCTGTCCTCTGCTATACTGCTGGGTAGAACCTGGCCCGGTAGCTGGTAAGGGCCGGGACTCCATGACTTTAACAGGTGTTGATGACTGTTCTAGGCCGGTCCCACTGGGCAGCTTTGAGGTGAATATGTTGTTGTCAGTCTGAGGGCGTTCTACCTTGGCTTCTCGGGCCCTGGAGGCCTCTTTCTGTAGGAGAGCTGGGTCCATCATGGCTGCATAGCTGTCTGCCCCAGTGATGGAACAGCGCAGGGAGGATGCAGTGGGGAAGCCTGCAGAGCGGATGGGCGAGGTGGTGGTGGTGGTGGTAGTGGATCTTGAAAGCAAAAGAGAAAGCAGAGAGAGTAGGATCATGCGGCAGAGAGACACTGCAGCTTTCCCACCCCCACTAGAGTGAGGCCCTTTGCACCTGTCAAACCCAGTAGCTCTACAGTATTATTAGCTATGGTGTAGGCTACTTGGAGGTTAATGGCTCCAACCACGCAACTATGCAAACCAGAGACAGGCAAAGGCCACAGTGCGTCTTTCTTTGAAAACACAATAGACAGAGCCTGACTTTGGTCCCATTTACACCAGTTTGGACATCAGCAGTAACTCCTCATCCGCACTGGCGTATGGGTGTGGAAGACTCTGCCCAAGATGCATTTATCCAGAGTGGTTGCTTCCCCATTTAAAACTTAGGTATTGGCTGCACTGGGGTCAGAAAGCCCAAGTGTAGTGTAACACGATACTGGAGAACAAGAGGAATCAGGAAACTTCTAGCTTCCTGGAGTCCCACCAGCTCTGTGTGCCTTTCCACTGAAATGGACTCCAGGTTCTTTGCTGCACAAGGGGTGGTCAGCTGGAGTGACCAAAATAATGGGGCAAATCCTGGACCCTTACTCCAAAAGGCAGAAGAAAACTTCTCACTGAGGCAAGGCTTGGTGGATGGGCTGAGTCAGACCATCGGGTTTTGGCCCAGAGTCGATAGTCCATGACCTTCCCCCTGGGAAGCAGCTCCCAGCAAAAGCCACTTGGAAAGGAAAAGACCCAGTCAAAACCAGCCAGCCCCTTCATGGCTCCTGTTAAGGGCCGCTCCCATTGAAATCAATGACCAAAAAACGTCCATCCATGTCAACAGTGCAGGGTTAGATCCTTCATAGTCCAGAGCCCTCCACCCCACAGGCCAGGACCCGGGGGAGTGGCAAAGCCCACACCCACCGCAGAACCGACGGGGTGAGGCTCTCCGATGAGATGACCTTCATGCCTGTGTTGTGCAGCACGCTGGGGCGCTGCTGGATGGTTTCATGGGTGCGAGGTGAGGCTGGAGAGTGCTGGTGGCTGTGAGAATGGGTGGTTGAACGGCTGCTGCTTTGCTCAGTCCCTGCAAGAAAACACAGTGAAGAATCTGAGCTGGAAGCCACTATGAAAAACCCAGAGGCAAGGGACAGCAGCAGAGCCACCACTGTGCACTAGATGTATAAACTGGATTCCTCCAAGCCTACCTGGTCTCCAGATGGGTGCGTGCTCCACGGTTGTGGCTGCTAGGAAAGATTTCTCCCGCTCCCGTTCAGAAGCCGATGCTCCTGTCTGTTTGGTCATGTGTGTGGGGCCTCCTGGAATTCAAAGGCAGCCAGTGAGAGAGGGCCCTACAAGCAAGAATCCTTGAACGCTGTAGTTACAGGATCTCAGCACAAGCTTCCTAAACCAGAACCTGGTAGATAAGCAGAGATGGGGGCCTGATCCCACCTCCACCAGGGTACAGCAGGGGCAACCATAGTGCCACTTTCTGAGCATGAGTATCTATATTAACTGCACGTTTCCATCAGTACTCAAAAGGTGTGAGAGATGCGCTTGGCTTCCAAGATGGCGCATTTGAGTGACAAAAGAGATCAGGTGGTTTCTGCATCCTTGCCTACAGGGAGACACAGCCCCCAGTCAGCGATTGCAACCCACTGTGACTGAATGAGCCTACCTGCCTATTGGAGGGGCATTCTAGTACGTAGGCCTTCCGGATGGGAACTGGGGTAAATACTTGCAGGATGTGTCTGCACTGGGGCTGGAAGGAGATTGGGCTGGGAGCCATCCACACCTTAGTTCTGATTGCCCTAATGTGCTAAAAACAGAAATCCAGTTGTAGCCCCACTGAGCAATGGGAGGGACTAGTGACCCTAAGTACAATCCCAACCAAGACTCCTGTGTTCACAAAGCCATGGAGACCCTTTTCTACTCAGCGCAACTTGAATTAGCACATGGTCTCCTGGGGCTGGGAATTATTCCCTGCAGCTCAGTGCATGGGTGTATTCAAGAACACCACTTTGCACATGAGCTGGGGAACAAAGACCCTCATCAGCGATGTGCTGATTAGAGTACCAAGTCCCAGGTGGAAGGGGGAGTGCTCCTAAACCGGAGAGAGGGGAACACAGACAGACACACCAGAAGGATCCAAGCTGGCTAGAAGGATGCAAGCAGGGTCTGGTCTGGGTGTGTAACTGAAGAGGAAAGTCTCTCTGGCTTAGCTGGGAGGGCAGCATAGAGTTAGATAGGCACATCAGCTGTTTGTGGCTTTAAAATCCTTCAGAGGGTGGCCGAGTTAATCTGTAACAGTAAAAACTTAAAAAAAACAACGAATAGTCTAATAGCAGACCAATAGTCCTCTTAAAGACTAACAAAACATGTAGATTGTGTCATGAGTTTTGCCCACAAAAGCTCATGATCCCATCTGCATGTTTTGTTGATCTTTAAGGTGCTACTAGACTATTTGTTGTTTTTTAAGTTTTTTAAATCCTTATTTCTCTAGGGATTTGCTCCCATTGGCTAAAGCAAACACTTCAACTTAACGCTGCTGGTCACAGTACTGCTGGTCACGGGAGTGCCAGGGGAGGAAATGTGGGCGTCCAACAGGCAGCCAAGCCTGCAGCACTAAGCGACTGGTACACGCAGCTCCACAGAAGGATCACACAATTCCCTTTGAGATGGGGAGCCAAGAGGGCCAAGACTGTAGGCAGGTCTCTCTTACAGCACCCAGAGGAGACAAAGATATAGCTAGCCTGAGAACCCATAACCACCACTGCCCCATGGAATCACTGGAGTTCTGCCACTGAAAAACTCTAGTCGTCACGGTCCTTCCTCTTTCTTGTCTTCACAGTGAAGTTTTGTTAGTGCTTTGTTTGTACACTCTCTGGGGGAGGGAGAAATGTCTTGCTCGGCTGCAAGCTTGCAGCAGGTGCTGAATAAACAACGCAGAGAGATGATAGCCCCAATCTACGAGAGCAGTTCAAGTTCTAGCAATGTTTCAAGCCAATTATTATGGGCTGCACCCGCTGACAAGAACAGTCCTTCCAGCCTCAGAGCCCTCCGTGAAAGAAACAGCCCTTTTGATCAGCCCCCAGCTGGCCCCAACCAGTGTTCCCTCTAAACTGCGGGGCAGCACAACTTCACAGGTGATTAATCAGTCCCGCCTAGTCAGTGAGCTTCATGCAAGGAGCCCTGAGCCTCTGCCAGGCCGGGGATGATTAATCCCCTGTGAAGCTGTGCTGCTCTGCAGCTTAGAGGGAACACAAGTCCCAACCCCAACTTGGGTTAAGCCCAGGCAAGAGGGGCTGGTAGGCAGGAATCAGACACGAGTGGTAGGAGCAAGATGCAAGAGGTAGGAGCAAGATACCTGGTTCTGGACTGACCTTGGACACATTATGTATCTCTGTGCCCAGTTTACCCATCCAAAATACAGGAATAATGCCTGCTCCCTTCCCCTGCTAGTTTAATTTGTGCATCTCAAGCACTTGGAGATCCTGGGATGGGCAGTGCTGTCAGTGTGGAAAGAGACATGGGGACTAAGAGTCACAGGGGGTAGACATGTTAGTCTATAACTTAAAAAAGCTAAAAAACAAGTGTTCCTATAGCATCTTAGACTAGCCAAAGTATGTTAAATAGATAGTATCACAAACTTTCATGGGCACAACACACTCCTTCAGATGGGTGAAGCAAGAGGAGGTCAGGTTGTAGAATAAACCACCACCCTGGGCTCACCACTCTGAAATCCTGAAGCAAAGGGACTCCCTGGGAACCCTCACACATGCACACACACAGGATGGGGTTTGATTTGCCCATGTGCCCGTCCATGCAGATTATCTGGTGGCAAACCAAGCCCCTCAGGCTTTACCTGGGGAGAGCGGGGAGCTACTGTGTCGGCTGCTAAATGTCTGGGGGGCGCTGGGGATGTATGTGATTCTGTCCATGGAAGCAGCGGAGGTGCCAGGTGTGGGAGGCACAAGGACAGGCAGGTGTGGCACTTGGGACAGGTCGATGATCCCTGGAGAGAGAATCAAAAGGACTGTCAGGAGGACAATAAAATCCAAGATGGTGTAGAGAGCGATGCTTGTGGGAAAGCCCAGGGAATCAGGACGGTCATACAGAAACATTCCCCTGGCAATTGGTATGGGGATGCTAGCAAGGGAACAAGGATAGCTTAACGCTAGTGGCACAGTTTCAAAGCTATTGCCAGCTCCGGGCTGTGAACCTCACTGGAGATGGATTATTAAGGAGGAATCATTGAAAAATTAAGAGTCTATTTCTGACCACTGATAATTTTGGGGGCTCTCATCATTTATTATTTCTACCTAGGAGCCCCACTCCCCACCCAGCAGGGGCCCCACAGTGCCAGGTACTGGACAGCACAGACTACATTGATTGTCCCTGCTCCAGGCTGTTTACAATCAAAAGGTGAAATCCACCCTGCTGAAAGCCCGAGCATCACATAACTTCCAGTTCGGTGCCGGCTCTCACGGCGGGAATTCCACCCATGGTTTACTCAGCGTGGACACTGAAAGGGGATGAATCGGGGTTGCTTTCTTGTGAACGGCTGGTTCTGAACTGGGGGTTCTAACTTTGCAGGATGGGACACTCCACCCACCCCCTACAGAGCAGTCGGCAAAAAGGAAACAAGGAGGATTGTAGAGTTCTGGAGCTCGTTTCCTTGGGAGGATGTGGAATCCCTGGCACTGAGGTTTTTAAGAAGTTGGACAAACCCCTGTCAGGGCTGGCTGCAGTGAAAGGAACTGGACTAGGTGGCCACTCAAGAGTCTTTCGCATTTCTATGATTGTAGGTGCACCCCCTCCTCTTTATGCTGGGGTAGGAGAAAGGGTGTGGGGGGAAGGGACAGAACCTGAACTGAGAATTCTCTCACATGGGGCGCACATCAGTGGTGGCCTTAGCTCAGATTGGTTTGGTCAGCTGGTGAGGACGGCACAAGCTACATACACATTTCTGTGTTGTTCCCTCTCTATAGGCTGGAAGAGACTCACTGCTCTGCCCTCAGCAGGGAGCTGCTGCTATGACTGAGGGAGAAGGGCCCCTCCCTCTGCTAGGCAGCTCTGTGTGCAGAGCCCCAAGCCAGGTCTCATTAAACAGCAGTGGAGCCATGCTGCCACACCCATTAGAGAGAACCTTGAAGGGGACCCCCAGATTCCCCGTCTATGGGATTTTAGCATGGGGCGGGGCACAAACAGTATTATAAATAGATTCAACCACTCAGCACCATCAGATGAGAAAGGCCCCATGTCTTTTCTGAGAGCTGCTTCTCACCACATCTCATTGTTTGATCCCCAAAGCCACACACAGTGTTTAAATCTTACAGAAAAAAACACAGGTAGTGTCTGTCAAGAGTTCTACAAAGGGCCTTTTGCCCAGCGATGGGAAAGCAGAGATCAAATTTGCACTGAATGGGAATACAACCACAGCCATGGCACAGTCAAAGAACCAACTGTTAAATGGAGAACCAACTGCTACTTTACAGGGCCATGGACCCCACTGTCAGAGGGGGCATGTTCGGAAGAGCTGGGAAATGACAGATCAGCTGCTTGACTGCTTTAGAAGATGCAAACAATGGTACACAGACAGACAGACAGAGTAGGCTTCTCGTATTATTAATGAGCGCACTATGCACTCATGCAGCATTTTTTAATCTTGAAAGAGCTTTACAAACACCATGGGCCAGCTAAACTGAAGTCAATGGGGCTACTTTAGTAATCCAGCCCCTCACTAATTCATCCTTCTGCCTAACCCTAAGTTCTCCTGAGCTAGTTTCCAGAATACACGCCTAGATCATGTTGTATGTGCCCTGGCTCTCAACTGCACCTCTCTCTTTCACTGTTACACTTTTCCTCCTCCAGCCTCCTCCAGGCTGCAAGTCTTCCTGGCCCCTACAATTCCTGACATCTACCTTCAATCTGGCCCCACTGCTGGGTGATAATGAAGGGAGCGCACCAGCAGACAGTGCACAGCAGAGCCATCCCCATCCATAGGATGAATTGGGGCAGCTACCCCAGGCCTCCACTTTTGGGAGCCCTGCAGAGGCTGCCCCAAGAGGATGGAAGAGACCTGGAGGATTATGGGGACCTGGCATGTGGCGGCAGCAGGGGCTGCCTCCTCTTACCCCGGCATGCACCATGCTGGAGGTGGGAGCCATAGAGGCCAGACAGCCTGCTGCATGCAGCTTCTTTGTGGCAGCGGAAGCAGAGCGCCTTGTCCCAGGGCACTCTGGCTCTGGCTGCTGCAGAGAAGTGAGGTGCAGTGGGCCGGTAGGGTCGTGCAGCAGGGCAGAGCTCTCACCATCCACATTGTGAGAGTGGGGAGGTGAAACCTACTGCTGCCAGGCCCCTGTAATCCTCTGGGCTGCAGAGCACTGGCAGGGCTTGGGTAAGAAGTGAAGCAGGGTTGGGGACTGTGGGGGGACTGCCCTGGGCCCCGTGCCTGGGACACTGGGGAGGAGAGTTGTCCTGGGCCCTGTGTCCCCTCAGGGTGTCCCTGGTGCATAGCCACGTATGGCTACTCAAAAGAAAACCTGACAACTGCTAGCAGTAAAGGTGTCAAAGAACAAGAGCAACTTCTAGAGCTGCTTCCGGCCCAACGGTTCCCAATGTGATTTACTCTGTGTGTATAGAATCACTGCACCCACCAGGGAATTTCAGTCTCTTCTCGCCATATCAGTTTTTTAACTGCCTGCCACAGCTGCACAACAGGTTGGGGCAGGAAGAAGAGATCAACAGCGTGTTCCATTTGGAGTGGGATTTAGGGAGGCTGAATCTAGCTAGGACATGGCAGGCCTGAAAACAAACCCAGCCCAGCAAAGGAGCCTGACTGGCCACACACTGACTGGGACCGGTGGCCCCTAGTGCTGTGCTGGGGCCCTGCATCCAGAGTTGGATCCCCTCTCCCTGCAGAGCATTGGGCCTCACTGCCCAGAGCTCCGCAGGGGTTCTCTAAAAATAGCTCTGTGGATAGTGCTTGGGAGCTGGGCTCTGACACCCACATCCATTGCTTGGGCTCTGGTCTGAGCCATGACTGCAGGCCCTGCAAGTCCAAATGTGTCCACCCAGGCTTGGAGACTCACTGCCACAGCTGTGTAGAGGAACACAGTGGCAGGGAACTTTGAAAGCCCTTATTTGTGTCAATATGTATCTGCTGACATTTTCAGCAGAAAAACATTTACCCAGAGGGTGTGGGGAGGTGGGAGCACCAGCTCTCATTTCCATCCCTTCTCCTGCTGCCTCTGTATAACAGGTGGGGGGTGCAGTCGGCTTGGAGGGAACCGATATGCGCGGGTAACCTGCTGAAAGCTGGCTTCCCGTGTGTACCCATTTCCACCTGCCTGTGCCCTGCGCTGCTGCCTCTGGAGCCAGTTTTTAAAGACAGCTCCCTGCAAACACCAGCTCCTGCCCCATCCCCTCTCCCCACTGCCTTTGGCTCACTGGTTAACTGTGTACTTGGCTACAGGCTCACATCCCTACCTTGAGGGCCTCTCCAAGCACTGGCCTTCTTTAACTTGTGAGAGCTGATCAAACACCAGCCCCAGGTCATATGGCTGCACCTGAAGCTGCCATGAGAAACCAAATGTGCTACCGAGAATCACAAAAACTAACTGCCTTCGCACAGATGGTACAGGAACGGGTCAGTTGGCCTCCAGCACGCCAGGCCAACATGGCATACATGCTTGTCGCACTGATACTGTTGCTGGGGTCAGAACAACAGACGCTGCCTTTCAAGAAAAAAAATGCCACCTAAGCCCCACAGACAGCATCATACTGTGAGGACCTGCAGCATAGTTGAGAGCCAGCGAGGGGTCTCGGGGTGAGAGTCCGCGCAGCATGTCCGCCCTCTGAGCCATGGCAGTGGCGGCAGCGTTCTGGTGCATCTGCTGGGAGGTGATGTAGTCGTTGATGATGGTCTGTCTGTTCTCCATGGCGGCAGTGTCTGGATACCCTCGAATGAGGTAGGGAGGGTAGAGGTGGGGATATGTTGGACTTGGAGCAAGGTGCCTGGGCAAGTAGTAAGCAGCAGCTAAAAGACAAGAATCAGGCAAGTCAGAATGGTCGTGTGAGAAGAGAGCAGAGTCTGACTCATGAAAACCGCAATGCCTGAGAGCATCAGCTGGGACGTGGGGTAATGTAGGAACAAGCCAAGGTCTGAATCAGTGAGTACTAGGAACTTTCAGACAGGGGAGACCCAGGACCTGCAACCAGAGGCATTAGTACAGTGGACATGTGGGTGGAGGAAGCAGGCTTTCTGCTGTCTCAGTGCCTTTATCAGACTACTGTGCCCAGGAACCTGATTTCACCTGAGTCAGAGAAGATCTCATCCCAGATGCAGCTTTAAGCCAGAGTTACTCAACAGTCTGGCCAGGCAGCCTTGCTGTAAAAGCCTGTTTCCACTGCTCACTGTGAATAGGGTTGTAAAATCCTGGTTAATCAATTAACCAGTTAAGTGTTAGGTTAACCTGACGTTTAACTGGTTAACTGATTAAGTGGGATCCAGGCAGCCCCTGCTCACAGAAGGTTGGGCTCCCTGTATCAGAGGCTACTGCGGACGCTGGAGTAGCCCCTGCTTATGGAGTGCCCACAGAACTTCTGCCTGCGGGGAACTCAGGCCTGCCAGGAACAGGGGTCATTTTGGAAGAGAGCAACCCCTGTCTGCAGTAGGCTTCCTGCAGGGCTGTAGCAGCCCTCTGCTTAGGGCAAGTGGGGAGCTCCTCCAGCCCCCATAAGTTACTAATTAACCAGAATCAGTAAGCATCTCCCTTAACCAGTTAATCTTTCATATCCCTAGATATGAACTGGAATGTCACCAGCCAGCCAATGACTTGTTACATAGCTTAGAACAGAGAGGGTCCAATTCTGTTTTCAGCAACACTACCGTGGTTTCTCTGAACTTACACTACACTCACAGCAAATGGACCAAGGGTAGACTTTTTGCCTAGTAGGTATGTTAAAATTAGGTTATTTTCGTAATTGAGCAGTCAATATAATTTGTATTGACTACTCAATTGGGGAAGGCAGCCAGCTCAGTCCCGGTTCACGTTGGGACCAAATTCCATTGAAACTGGGCAATTTAAAACGCAGTAGGAGCTAGGCGGCAGGCATTTGATACAGTCTTGCAATAAACTAGGAAAATTCAGCTTAGATACTATAAGGTGGGTGCAGAACTGGCTGGATAACTGTTCTCAGGGAGTAGTTACTCATGGTTCACAATCCTGCTGGAAGGACATAACAATTGGGGTTCTGCAGGGGTATGTTTTGGGACTGGTTCTGTTCAATATCTTTATCAACAAATTAGATGATGGCATAGAGAGTACACTATACCAAGCTGGGAAGGTTTGCAAACTGCTTTGGAGGATAGGGTCATAATTCAAAATGGTCTGGACAAACTGGAGAAATGTCTGAGGTAAATAGGATGAAGCTTAATAAGGATAAATTCAAAGTACAGGCAGTCCCCAGGTTACATGGATCCGACTTACATCGGATCCCTACTTATAAACGGGGTGAGGCAACCCCGCACTAGCTGCGCTCCGCGTCTTCCTGGTCTGCTGCCCCCCCCCCCCCAGCAGACCAGGGAGACGTGGAGCGGCTTTTCTCAGCAGACACCTCAGCTTGAGAATAAAGGACTGAGGGAAGTGAGGTGTGGGAGAATAAAACTGAGCTCTGGAGAAATGTTTGGCTACAGTTTCCCCTACAATATGTACCATCTCCAACTTACATACAAATTCAACTTAAGAACAAACCTACAGTCCCTATCTTGTACGTAACCCGGGGACTGCCTGTACTCCACTTAGGAAGTAACAATCCATTTCACACATACAGGATGGGAAGTGACTGTCTAGGAAGGAGTACTGCTGAAAACGATATAGGGGTCATATGGGGGGGAGGGAGCGGAGGAGGGTGGCGAAAGGGGAAAGGAGACAGTGTTAGGGGAAACAGTTTTTAAGCTGGCTCCTCACAGCACTGTGTCCTGCTTCCAGGGGAGAGGGGTGGGGAAATGTGAGTAGTCAACTAATCAACTACAGGCAGTCCCCGGGTTACGTACAAGATAGGGACTGTAGGTTTGTTCTTAAGTTGAATTTGTATGTAAGTCGGAACTGGTACATATTGTAGGGGAAACTCTAGCCAAACATTTTTTTTAGTTTTGGATAGCATAGGGAAAGGTTAACTCCCCTCTAATGTTTGTTTTGCTGTCTGTTCCCCTGTTCAGAAGATTTCACATCTATTTCTGTCCCTGTGACAAACTCAGGACTAAAGGAGTAACTCATCAAATACCAAACAGCTCTGCACCATGCTTTGAGCTAATAGCTTTATTTCCACACACCACCCAGGGTTCTAGGAGGAGGGTCCTTTTTTTGCTAACACAATGAGGCCAGCACTTTGTTTGTTTTGGTGGAGTCTTTGTTTGCCCAGGGAGCCCAGCATGTATAGGGGGAGGAGGGGCGGAGAGGCTGCTTTTGTCTGCTGTTCGGCAGACTGTTGCTCGGGGGAGGGGGCAGCCTGTTGCTGGTGGGGGCGGGGGGGGGAGGCGTGCAGGCTGCGAGGCCGCGGGGGGGGGGGGCGGCAGCGGGCGTGGGGAGGCACTTTTCCTCTGCCCAGCAGCTCTGCGGGATCCCTGTCCCTGCGGCCAGCTGCTGCTGCAGGCAGAGGCCAGTTGGAGCAGGCGGGCCGGAGGAGCCGGCCCGAAGAGGAGGAGGAGGTGGATTCTAAGACCCAGGTGAGCGAGCCCCGGGGATGCTGCTGCGCTCCGGGAGCCCTGGGAGCCCGGCATGTATAGAGGGGAGGAGGGGCAGAGAGGCTGCTTTTGTCTGTTCGGCAGCCTGTTGCTCAGGGGAGGGGGCAGCCTGTTGCTGGCAGGGGGGTGGGGGGCGTGCAGGCGGCGAGGCCGCGGGGGGGCAGCGGGCGTGGGGAGGCACTTTTCCTCTGCCCGGCAGCTCTGCGGGACCCCAGTCGGAGCCGGCCCGAGGAGGAGGAGGATCCTAGGACCCAGGTGAGCGAGCCCCGGGAACGCTGCTGCGCATGTGCGGGAGTTGCCTCACCCCGTTCGTATCTAGGGATCCGACGTAAGTCGGATCCACGTAAGTCGGGGACTGCCTGTACTCTCTTACATCCCTATTGCCCAGCTGACCAGGCTCCTGCCATGCATCCCAAAACCAGGAGTACCTGCTTCCAACTGAATTCCCCTGGGAATTGCAGCGGGGTCGAAGGCCAATGGAATGTGTCCTCGGTACAAATCAACACCACTCATTCCCCGGAGTAAATGTTCATACGGAGAGATGGGATGGTGATGGTCCACTAGAGTAGCATGAGGAGACTTGGAACTGGTGATGTCTCTTGTGGTGGGGGTGACCTTTCTGTCCTGAGACACCGGCTTCCCAGCTGTGATGCTCCCTGAGGAAGCAAAAGAACAGAGTTAAAACACGCTCATTGCCAAGCTTTGCTCTTCAAGGGCCATGACCACCTTCCGCTATGGGGAACCCTCCTTCTTCTTATGCTGCTTATTTAATTTACACTGTGGTGTGCATTGAAGGGAGAACGTGACCCTGGATCTGACCAGATAAACATCTACAAATGAAGGGCTGCCCCCTTCCCTACCACCAGGCCCATTCTGGCATGTACATTGAAAATGAAAGGGTGTTTAAATTTCTCTGTTGAAACCTAATGTACCTATTCTGCCCTCAAGACCCCAGTGGTGACTGTCATGGTCTTCAATGTAGGGGTGTAAATGGGAAACCACTTAACTGGTAAGCATCATCCTTACTGGCCGCTGTTCCAGAGGACCCCCACCCATGGGCTGTGTCTAGACTGGCATGATTTTGCGGAAATACTTTTAACGGAAAAGTTTTTCCGTTTAAAGTATTTCCGCAAAAGTGCGTCTAGATTGGCAAGTGCCTTTGCACAAAAGATTTGTTTTTGCGCAAAAGCATCCGTGGCCAGTCTAGAAGTGATTTTGTGCAAGAAAGCCCCGATCGTCATTTTAGCCATCAGGGCTTTTTTGCTCAAAACAGCTCTTCCCTGTCTATACTGGCCCTCTTGAGCAAGTATTCTTGTGCAAGAGGGCTTTTTCCCGAGCGGGAGCGTGAAAGTATTTGCGCAAGAAGCATTCATTTTGTACATTACAAAGTCAGTGCTCTTGCGCAAATTCAAGCGGCCAGTGTAGACAGCTGGCAAGTTTTGCGCAAAATCTTGCCAGTCTAGACGCACCCATGGTGTGAGACAGCAGGCTAGTTAACTGGCTAAACATATAGTTTAACAATTAACATTTTAAATGGGATTTCTGCATCCCCACGTCAATGGGAGCTGCCTCAGTTTACTTGGGGGTAAGAATCCAGCATCCTGCATGTAGCAAGAGGTACATTTTCCAAATGTGTCTCTGTGTTCCTATGTCAAACCCCCTTCCTTTCGTTCTGCCTTTCAAATGGCGTGGCTCAGTGCTCAGGATCTGAACACAGCATAACCATAAGATGTGAGAAATCAGAGCAGATCCCCTGGGCAACACAGTCAGAACAAAGGCTGTTACTTCTTCAAAGAGTGAGACACTCCCCCAGCGTAATGCTTTTGGGACTAAATTCACCCTTGGAATAAAGGGGCACAACTCCAAGGGCTTTCATGAAAATGGGAGTTACTTTCCACTGACGTTCATGGAGTTACCCTCACTTACATCAGCGATGCATTTGGCTGTTCATCTTCAAAACACTCTACAAGCAAAGATTAATTCCCAGCATTCCCAAGGACAGTAAATAGGCAGCCTTGTTATTACAGCTAGGAGAAGAGAGGCTGGGAGGGTAGAGGCTTGCGCATGACGACCATAAATCAGTGTCAAGAGTCAAGATTTGAGCTGAAGAGCTCCGGGATCCCAGGCCTGGGCTCAGCCGCTCTAAGGATTTACCCACGACAAGTATTTTGGAGACAACTACAAATCTTCGCAATCCAACTGACTCTCCAGCCAGCAGGGTTTTATGTCCTCCCACTTCCCCACAAAGCTCTCCAGATTATTGGCTTGCCATTCTCTGGTTTTCTTCCCCACCAACGAAAGCCAGTCTTGCTCCAAACGGATCTCATGTTTGCCCTCACAAAGATCTGTGCTTAGCCTTAATGTGGCTCCCCAGGAAGGTGCAGGGGGGCATCTGACAAATGCACTGTCCTGGCGCTGCCCAACGAATCAGCCCCATCTGAGTGTATGGTAGTGGGGCCCCGCTGCCATCGCCCTGTCACAACCTTCTGCTGGCTGCAGAGAGGCTAACATTGCAGAAGAAAAAAAGTGACCCTGGAAACATGATGAAATAGGGCCCACATGGTTCTGACAGCAGCCATCCATCTGTGCGCACCGGGAGCTGTAAACACTTTTGCAATACACAGAGAAGTGGCTGGAATAATGTCAAGTGCCTCTCGCATCCCTATTAACTCAGAGCTGGCACTCTGGCGACACACGGGTCCTGTGCTTGCCCTCTGCACAGGGTGAATGTCACCAGGCTTGCCACTTCGTAACTGCATGCCCTGGTTCTATACGCTCTGCTCATCTGCTCTGGGGAGGGAAACGAACCGTGTGACCTCAGGGGCCAATCACAGCAGCCTGAATGTCAAATTCTTGCAACAAACCACTTGCAAACAAGCCACAGGCCCTGAGCTGTTCAGAGACATGAGCCAGCACGTCATTTCCCAGCAACAAAGACGTGTAAGAAAAGCTGTGATCCGTTTGCAGACAAGCTAAGAACTGAAATTCCACCAATCGGGGATTCTTTAGGGATGACTCAAGGTCAGACAACAAAGCTCAGCTGCTCAATTTCACCGTCTCGTTCTTACGCACTATGGCCCATTCAGTTACATTTGTGTTTCCAGCCTCATGGGGACTGGTTAATCGCCCCCGCAAAACTGTTTTCATTGACACAAAAATAACCATGGAAACGTTTCAGATTTGAATCACCGCTACCCTGGTTTTAACAAAATCTTGCTACTCGTCAGGGCCCTATTCATCAAACTTGCCAGGGGGGCAGAGGGATGGACTAAGCGCACCATAACAGCACAATGATGCTATCATTCACCTTTCTAGCCCCCAGATAGTGTTCTTCCTGTGCATGCAAGCGCTCATCATCTAGAGCAATGTTTCTTAAACTTTTTAAGTCAAACAATACATTTTTTTATGAGGAACACCAAGGACTTTTTGATGAGCCAAAAAAAAGTCGGGGGGGGGGGGGGAGTTATTGAGCTAAATAAATAAATAAAAAGATTGCCTGCCCCTTTAAAGGCAGCCATTTTGAACTCTGCTGTTCTCCGCGGCACACCTCCAACTGCCTGGTGTGTCGCAGAACACAGTTTAAGAAACACTGATCTAGAGACACATATAGTTATGGATCTATGCTGGAACTGAATAGAGCGATTCGACTCTTCATGGAGAAATCTTCCTCCCTTCTGGGTTCGGCCTCCCCAACACCAGTGCTGCATGTCTGCCACATGTACGAGTCACAGAGAGGCCAGCCAGCCAAAGGGCCTTTTTCTGAAAGGAGGCATCTTGCTCTACTTTAGCAAACGATCCTTCTCTTGAGCCTGTGGGGGTGAAGGCCTTATGACTAGACAGTTCACACTGGATGGCAGACAAAGCAGAGCCCCCATCTATAATGGCATGATAAATGATATTTAACCAGTTAATTGTTGGAGGGCTGATGGGGTAGGGGTCGCTACAGGCAGGGTCCTGCTGGCCAAGGGGTTGCTGAGGGGCTGCTCCAGCCTGGCCCACTGCAGGACTTGAACAGGTACAGTTAACTGGTTACCAGGTCAGCATGCTAGTAAGGCACATACTTATTGGGTAACCAGTTAACCTCTTACCTCCCTAGTTTCTCATGGGGAATACTTAAAACTCACCAGCCCCTTTTGAAAGGTGACTACTGTGTAAGTACACGCTGTCCTTGGGGCCACACAGGTGGTTCTTAAGAGCAAGAGCATATGGGTGAGAATACGACCTTCTCTGCTCAGACCCACCAGGGCTTGTGTCTCCTGTTCCCACCCCCTGTGTGGTTGGGGTGAGGGATGTGATTTTGGTAACAGGGCTGGGGGCGCATGGTGGGATCCAGGGGACCTTTTGCCATGGTTCTATTGGTTGTTGGATGAGGTGGCTTTTCCCAAATTCTTCTCTATCAAGGATGACGGGCAAGGCCAGCACTTCTCTCTTTGGCTGCCGCTTTCTTATTCCCAGAGAGCCTCTGAGGAGGCTGGGATGGCACAAAACGCTCTTGGACACAGACTACAGTTTTCCAAACTGCAAATGGAGCTGGGGTCACCAGCACAGTTGGAGACAGGATGAGATTTATCTCACTCCGCCTGATGACTCATGATCCCTGAGGCTCCGGCTGGATCTAGGGGGAAGCGTTGCTGGACCAGATGCTGCCTATTACAGCAAATGCACTCTACACAAATGTGCTCTTGTCCTTAGGGTTCAGAAAGCAACTAAGAGTTAACAGGATGAAAGGAAAGAGGTACTTGTTGGATTGAACAGCAATCCTATCAGCCAGGCAGCGAGTCATTCTGGCTATGTCTGTGCTCTGGATTGCTAGATTTGCCCCATGCCAAATGCTGCCTGACCAAGAAATCTCACTAGCTTTTGAAGGCAGCCTCAGAGAGCAGCTAGGGCAGGAGAATTCCAGTATTTTGCAAGGCTGGGAGGGTCTTGCTCATCTCAACATGAGAAGGCAGCATTGCGCCCCTTGCTGGAAATACACAAACATTCTGAGGCATAGGGTTGCCAGCTGTTTTGAACCGGACAGTCAAGCATTTGAGCTTTCTGTTCAGGAAACAAATTGAGAAAATATCAATGAGAAAATAGAACTGTCCGGTATTTTTTAAATAAGATGGAATGTCGATTGTGATGTCATGTCAAGGATGTCCAGTATTTTTGTTGAAACCATCTGGCAACCCTACTGAGGCAGCAAAAAGGAGAGGTCAGAGCACAACCATGCAGCTGCCCTGTCTCCATCTGCTGGCTAGCAGCGATGACACTCAATTACAGCCAAAGACCTCAGATCAGGCGTAGGCAAAATGTGGCCTGCGGGCAGGATTTGGCCCACCAAGCCACTGGATCTGGCCCAAGGAAGCAGCAGGGAGCCCCAGGTAGACTCCCCAGCTTGCCCCACAGCCCCACGCACTGTGCAGAAACATGCCTGCAGGGATCTGTTTCTGTTTTAAAACTGGAGGGAAGGGGGGAAGTTTTAGGAGCTGCCCCACCCCCAGCACGTTCCCATTGGCCAGTTTCTGGAAGAAATCGGCCAATTGGAGAGTCTTGTTAGAATAACCGGCAGCTAAGAAGAATCACGCCCCCTCTCCTGGATTCATGAAGCACAAGGCCTGGCGGGCTGGGAAACATTTTAAGTCTGCAGGTAGGCAGGCTAGTTTGGCAGCTGGCAAGTAAGTCTCTTGACCGCAGCCTGCTTCTGGCATCCCAGCCCTTCCCCGCCCCAACTCTCTACCCCTCTCCCCCCAGTCAATATACCCAAACCCACTGTCTCCCTCTTACACCCATGCCCCCTCCCAGATCTGGCACCTCAGTCTCCTGCCCCAGGTCACAATCCCCTCCTACCCTAGGTCACATCCCAAACCCCTGCATTCCAGTCCCCTGCATTAGGTCACAACCGCCTGCTTTTTTCTAACTCCCTCCCAGACTCCAGTCTCCCTCCTACACCTCAGTCCCTTGCCCCAAGCTTCCTTCTGCACCCAACCTCCATCCCAGACCCCGCACTTCCTCCTTTAATATCTTGGAAGAGTGCAGTCCTCGACCACTTTCCAAAATCTTGGGAGTGCCCATCCCTGCCTCAGATGCTCTAGTGATAGCTGAGGGATAAGGCTGACAAACTCCTAGACTTGCACAGAAGAGTGGGGAGAAAATATCCTCCTCGTCCAACCCGTTTCCCACGTTACTTCGCACTGAGCTTTCTCCTGCACCATTAAAACACATGTCAAAGCCTGCATACAGAATAATTGCCTCCCAGGCTGTGCTGCCTTCAGAATCCGGCAGGTCAAATTCCATTCTCAATGACATTGGGGGCAATCTGGAACCATTTCCACTGGCTTCCCAGAGATACACCACAAAATTTGGTCCACTGCAATAACATCCCCTTTCCTGCTAACATTTGTGAGGAGGCAGCTACTGGGGGTGAGGGTGGAAACCTGGCCAGCCCTCTGTCTGCTCCAATCCTAGGATTTCCTAAAAGTCCCACATGTCCTGAGAGCACTGGAGTCTTACGGAGAAGATCTATTACCTTCATGCTGCCGTGGAGTCGACTCCCTTGTGGATACCGGAGAGGCGCGATGCAGATGGCTACTAAACGCCGCCCCATGGTCCTCGTAGGAAAGTGGGCTGCGGCGTGGCTTTCCGGGCTCGGGGACGATCACAGGGGCTCCCCTGGTAATTGAACCTCCGGGGTTTGAAACTGGGTTGGGCCTGCTTTTCAGGCTCTCTTCATAACATGCTCTTTCCAGAGTCCTTGGGTCTTGCATGACATCCAGCGAGTGCACCGAGTGAAAAGTGCCCCCCGGACTCCCGATGATTGACCGCACGTCATGCTTCTTGGCACTTGCTGAGGAAGAGTTGCTGTCATATTTCAATGGGGTACCCTGGGGAAACAAGGAAGAAGAGAGTCATCAAAGTGGGGTAGGGAACACCCCTAGGCAGGCTCAGCGCAGATCATCGTTTGCTCTGTTAAGGCGTCACTAGCACACTGTGCTTGGCTTGGGCCCCCAAAGCACCCCAGTGACTTGGAAACTAAAGTCCCACTGAAAATCAACAGGCCCTGTGCTATAGAAATAGCAGCAATCCTGTAGCTAGAACTCTAATGGTAAAACTCTGAGCTAGGAGGTAATGCATCAGCCTGTGACAGGTCAGGCTGAGCAGAGACTCCCATTCCCATGAGAATCAACCGTCTCCAGGTGCCAGAGGCTAACAGAACATGGCATGTCAATTCGCATTCCCCGCTGTGCCTCACCAGAAGATGAATCACCATTGCTGAGCATCTATATCCACTGCATTCTCCCCACCCCTCCAGAGATATATGATACACTCAACAGGCACAAGTATTCTGCTAGTGAAATGCTTCCCGTATGGTGCAAGTCCACAAAACGTGCCCCAAGCACTCGACCCTCAGTTCCTAAAGCCAGTTTGACTGAAGGTAACAGATCCTGCTCTTAGTAACACCTACGTAATCCAGAGTAATTCCAACTCATGTCAGGGGATTCACTTTGGATTTACACCCATGTAACTGAGAACACATCAGAAGCCAAGAAGTTTTCCCATGTTGGGGGTTGTGTGTCTCAAACAGTGCAATTAGAAAGGGGCACTCATCATTAGAAAAGGGCCCAAACTGGTATAATTAATCTGATCCCACCACCCCAGTATCTGCTGAGGGTGGGGAGGAAGGAGAATAAGGGAGTGTCTTGTAGCTAGAACCTGCACTTCAGGGTCCCTGGTTTTACAAGGAAAAAAAAAACTTGACTAATGACATTTTTACAACTCCACAACCATCTTAACATCTTCCCATCTCTACTCAGGTCAGCTGAAGTCTAGCTAGCATGGCTAACAATAGCTGCCAAGACACAGCAGTGCAGGCATTGCACAAAGCTAGCAAGGGTGCAAGCTAGGCTTGTGCTAACTTCATGGCATCTATGATCTGCACTAGTGAAAGAATTGCTTGTGGTGTTTGCTAGGATTTAAAATACCCTCCAGACAAAAATCCCTACAAAGAATTGCTCTGAAAGGTCACACTCCCACCAGCCTTAGGACACCCATGAAGGGATAGGACACACAGCCCATTGTAGAGGTTTTTTAACCACGATGTCTCCTGACACCCTGCCTGCACACTGGGCCCAACTGGGAAAAGGGCTAATTATGTGCCAGACTTGGCATATTTCAAAATAGGGGCCAAAGTTCTAAGGGATGCACCCCATGAAGGCCTCTCTTCAACCCAGACCTCCTTTATCCCTGGTGTCCTTCTGATCCCCTTTGCTGCACAGAAAGTAAACCTGCCCCTTCCCAGTACACACCTGTGTGATAGATCCGTCCTTCAGAGGCCTTGCTGCCACTGGAATGTCAGGCGTGCGCCTTAACTCTTCCCTGGGAATCTCATGAATTGATCGTCCAGCTTCCTTCACCGTGGCAACGAGGCCCTCGTGAGCTGCTTTCATTTTCAAGAGAGTGAGGCCCTCATGAGGCCTAACCTTGTAGGTGTCAGACATGTCCCTTGGCGGAGTGTTTTCTCTCTTGAGCTGTTTGGCTTCTCTTCTGAGGTAATCCTCATGGCCCTCCACGTAGGAGCGTGGGATTCCTGAACCCCCCATAGGAAGGTAATGAATCAGTGTGATTCTCCAAAGAAGCAGGTTCGTGCAAACAGAATGCTGAGCCTACAGCCTCTGCCAGGTTGTTCACTTGCAAAGTCACTACAGAGTCTGGGCGACCCAACTGATTCTGTATCACTGCTGCCATACAGGGTCTTACACACCAAGAGCAGGGTTTTTCAGAAACGTTCTG
Source organism: Pelodiscus sinensis (assembly GCF_049634645.1). Lineage (NCBI taxonomy): Eukaryota > Metazoa > Chordata > Testudines > Trionychidae > Pelodiscus > Pelodiscus sinensis. Next base: position 30,469,121 of record NC_134725.1, on the reverse strand, counting down.
CTTTGGCTCAGCTCTGCTCTTAGTGAGTTTCCCAATGGGAGTATTACCAGTGACTTAAACAAGAGCAGAGTCAATGGTTCACTTCTGAAAAGCTCACCCCCATCAGGCAGCAGATAGCATTATTACTATTGTGAATACCTACCTCTTACCTACCCCCATGCATCAGAAGACCTCAAAACACTTTACATTATCCCTATTTTACAGATGGGAAAACTGAGGCACAGAGTAGGGAGTAACTTGTCCAAGGTCACCCAGCAGTCCAGTGGCAGAGCTAGAAGTAGATCTCAAGTCTCTTGACTCTAAGTCAAGTGCTCTACCCACTAGGACTAACTGCTTCTCCAGACTCTGTCTAGATCTGCCATGTGTCTACAGAACCAGTGGGACAACTCAGTCCTTAGTTCCTTCTGCTGTAATTGCAACAAGGGTTAATCAATTCCTTTTGCACATGAGGAAATTTCATAAATCACAGCCTGCCCCCTATATACATACCTCCTGATGTGGATACTTGCCTTGAGTAATTGAGCCCCGGATATGATGTTGCTCCTTTAAGTTATGGGGACTGTGTCTGTCAGGTGGGATCGCTCGACCCATTAGTCCTAGAAGAGGCCAAAGGGAACAGTCAGAAATTAGCAAGGAAGACAGTTTACTTGAATCTGCTGACATTTTCATTATATTTTAAAGGGACACTGACAACTGACATCTAGTTTACATTTTTTTTTCTCCAGTGCTACTAGCACCCACTGGGATTAATTCAACAGACAATTTACTATTTTTCCTTTTGCACTGCTTGTTTACATCTTGTACTCGGGGGACCAAAAGGGTAGACTAGTCTGTTTCCCTTTGTTTCTAGCCAGTTTCCCTTTCTTGTTTTCCTACTTTTGCACTGTTTGGATTCAAAGCACTGCTAGGGCAGGTTTCAGTTTAAAAAATCATTTGCGGGCCCACACTAATCATCTTTCCTGGAAATCTTTCCTCAGATGCATGTATGTCAGTTACACACTAATTCCCCCCCCCCCCCCAAAAAAAGCATATGGCTAGATGCTAACATCGTCAACAAAAATATGATTAATCTAAACATAGATAAACAATCAGGCAAACTTTTACAGAATTGTAACTTTAAAACTGCATCCCTCCCTGCTTTATAAACCAGAAACCCGTTTTGCCCCTTCCACAGCAAAATGTATCTTTTCCCTGCTCTCAGTTCCCATGCAGCTCTGGAGCAGTGGTGGGCTACCTATGGCCCACTGAGGATCTGTGTGTGGCCCACAAGATATTGTATTCACAAGTGCCCATGTGCATGTTGCCAGATTGCAATGGTTTCCGTTGCCAGATTGCAAAAGTTTCCATCTGTGTCGTTTTTCCTACCAGCATTACTAAAGTCACACGCACGTAAAGCCAGGGCATGGGAAGCAAAATGCATGCTCACTGCATAGCACATTGACTGTGAGAGCCGTGTGCTCCCACTGCATCCAGTCAAAGTGCTGCTGTGGTTCCATCGACACACTCTGCAAATTCTAGGTGCGCGAGCGCAGTTAGTGAAACTGCCCTATCCCAGGAGATCATCTTGGTTACGACAATCTTGTGGACCACTTAAGATGCCACGCATGTCAACCACTCCCTAGCCGAGGCTTCCCGTTGCTGATACAGAAAGAATGAAGATGCCACTATTAAAATATATAAGCCCTTTAAATAAACTAGATACTCATATCCTAATCCTACAAACACTGTAACACTTGTAAGTAGCCCGAGTGAAATATGATCAGAGATTTCACATGCATAGTTACTTCATTATTATTATTATTTATTACAGTAGGGCCTAGAAGTCTCAGCAATGGACTAGGAGACCATTGTGTTAGGTACTGTGTGTACGCACGTGTGCGCATGCACGCACACACAAAAAGCTTATGATCTTATATGTGCAGAGCTAGCCAGCTGGGATGCTAGATGAGTAGTAACTAGGCTCTCTTGGCAAAAGGGCTAGAAAAAATGTCTATTAAATAGTGGGGTTTGGGTTTGTAAAACCCTTTTTAGGGTTTATTTTAAGAAAAACCATTTATTTATAGATAAAATTATCAGCTGATGTCCCTTCAACTGTTACAGTTGGGACTTTCCATGGGAGATGTGTGCCTGTCAACCCTGCTGAAAATCATAGCCTGTGTCTGTCATTTAAAACAACTTGGCCATTTCTGTGCAGAGCACAAAACACCAGTGTTGAGAAGGACAGGTAAATTCAGACCCATTTTCCTGGTAAGGTCTGCAAGTTCTCGCAGTATTGCTAGACCCAGAAGAGAGACGTGGTTGTCACTCTCACACGTACATGCAAATACACATATACACAAGCATGCAGCAAAACATGGTTTTGGTTTGGATGCCTTATTTTAAATGAATTAAACTAAGAGCCAGAAGGCATGTGCCTCTCCTCCAGAACAGGCTGCCATCACTCCTGCTGCTGTTAGTAGACTGGGGGAGTGCTCAGGACTGGAAAGGTGCTGCATAGTTTCTGCTCCTGTGCTTGATTACAGACTTGACACCACTGAAATATTCCCCTGAAACCTACCTTCTATGCTAGTAGATGACAAATCACGTGCTGATAAGCCTCGGCTGATTCTCCCCTCCATCATATCGTAGGTCCGTTTGGTACCAGTGGTCTCGTGAGAAGCACCAGCACTTCGGTTGTCCTCCTTGGGGCACGGGGAAGCACCAACTCCACCTAAGAAAGAAAAGAAGGTGAAGAAACAAGAGCAGCATGAAGAAGGGGCAGTGAGCAAGCGAAGCTGTTTGCTGTCATTTCACGTCGTCCGCTAAAGGCTCAGTCCCCATGGAGTGAGGTCCCACAATTCAGTTTGCACTCATCAGGCTTTGTCACCATTCCAGTATGCTGCTCGGTTCCAGGAAATTCAGCTGCCCTCTCCTCCTTGCCTGCCTCAGACTTCAAATTCCATGGCCTCATGTTTGGGCAAGAGCATCCGTCTTTCCCCCTAGCCAAACAGCCTGTGAGAAGTTATGGAGAAAACTCTGCTCTGGTGCAGGCAGTTGAAACTCCCAATGAAATTAGCCCTGTGGCACAGCTTCCTGAATACCCCTATTGTTTCTGATCTCATCCAGTCTCTCTAACATACACTTTGAGACATTCCCTAGATGATAAAATCAGTCAAAGGGGAAGAAGCAAAGCAGAAAAACCTTTAGCATCAAAACTACCACACAGAACATTCTTGTTACTTTAATCAGAGCCAAGATGGACAAACTATTCAAAGGTAGAGGAGGCTATGAAAAATCCAAGGCACCATAACTGAGACTGGTGGAGAAAGCACAGAATCAAGCTACAGAACTGAATGACGCCTCAAATACTTGCTCCACTTCCAATTTAAAATAGATTGTCATGCAGAATTATGGAAATTCAAGATGAGCAAGACCTATTGGGCTATTAAATCCATCTCCCTGCCAATACAGTACTACCTAATACTGTGCTGTTAAGCCTATCTTCTTGCATCTGTCCATTCATGAATCTGTTTGTTCAAGAGCTCCTCCCTAAAAAGTAAGAGCTAGGACCACCAAATTTGGTATGCAGCTTCCCCCTTCCTTTTCCTTATCATAACTTAAAGCAAGAGAGAAGTCCCCCCCAAACCCTGTTCTGATTCCTGCATCACTCCACTCTGAGTCCCTCCTCACCCCCTACCCTGACTCCTGCACCTCCCATACTCCAGCCCCTTCTCAAGCCCCAAGCCACCCTCAGCCTCCTGTCCTGATAGCACTACATCCCAAGGTCCTGCCCTGCCTCCTGCACCCACCCCCCCAATCCCTGAAGGACTCCAGCAATGCTGAGTAAGTCTTCTAGTATTTCCAAGAGGGGGCTCTCCCCTTTTCCTTTGGAAGTCTGTTCTATAGCCTGAAAAATATATATCTATGGTTCACCATTGGATTTGCATGAGCAAATCCATCCTGCAGCCACATTATTTCCTCCATAATGCAGCCCACTCCATGGTATTTACAAGGCGGTTTATGACACAGCTGAAAGCCCAAGGTTTATGTAACAAGTTCCAAGCTCCACAATTGGCTCACGCAAGATAAGCTCATTGCCTGTTATCCCTGGACTAGTCCATCCTGCCAAGGAATGCTAGTATCCTAATCCTTTCCTCTCATGGACACCATCTCTAGGTTTGCATACAGAAAACACAGAAGAAGTTTAAAACACTGGTTTGGTCACATAGAGTTTGGGAACAAAAGTTCTCTTTTACAAAGCAAGTAATGAATAAAATAGGATTATTACAACACAACCCCCCGCTATGAGTTTCTGCAATTACCATACAATCAATCCCAAAAGATCTTAGGGAAAGAGTCTGGGAAAGAAAAGATCAATCTTGGTCTCCCCTCTTGGCTTCAGACTCATTTGACATGAAAAATCAGCGGCTGATGTTTAGAAAACAGCCAGGCATCTTGAGACACACGAAGGGGGTAATGTTGCTGTATCCTGTTATCAAGTAACATCTGTTCCAAAGAGCTCTTCTGCAAAAAGGAACGCTGCCCCCCCCCCTACTCTTTGTTTCATGTGGGAGGGAGGCAGGAAATAGATTAACAAGAAAGAAAATTGCTCAGAAAACATGTCCCTTGCTTGCAGAAGCCATTAGCAATCACATGTAGAATGAGAATAACTAATCTAGCACAATTCAGCTTGCATATGCTATAGGATTTTGTCTCATCAGAGTCCTTTTATTTCTAAGTACCCTCACAGCACTACAGAACTTGCCATTTTTCTGCCTGCCTGCCAAAACTCATAATCACTAAACAATTTAATTTAATTTTAACACATTTGCCACTGCATTTCAAACACTGTCCCAGGATGGTCTGGGGCAAGGAAACAGTCAGGATATTATGGATCAAATCATCTTGTATTACAGGTCCAAAGAGGAGAGGAAAATCAACCATACACACAAATCCAAGGTCGCTAGGGCTGCTCCTATTTTATAAGAGTTACTGAGCTATTCGTATGTACAGGGAGAGGTGGCCTAAAAATCAGATGTAGAAAGAGGCTGGTGGAGACAGTATGAAAGTGAATTAAATGAAGCCTCATATGCTCTCTCCTCTTCCCATATGAAATAGATTTTCATGCATAATCACAGAAATCTGAACTGGGCAAGACCCATTGGGTTATAGAGCCCGATTCTTGTCAGTGCAGAACTGTCTGCTAAGGGACATGTTCAGGTCTGAGCACAGGCTTGAAACAGTGATAACTCCCAAAAGTTCATTTCAGTTCTCACTTTCCCTCCGGCCTTGGGTGAATCAGTTGCCTCTGCTGCCCTGAGAGAATGATGCTAACCTCCCTCCCCCCTATATTGTTTGTATTACCGTGATGCCAAGAAGGCTTCATCTGAAATCAAGGCCTCACCCTCAGAGCATGGGAGAGTCCTTGTCCTGAATCACTGTCAATCCACACAGACGAGATACATGAATGATGGGGGAGAGAGAAACTGAGGCACAGACAGTCTGTGACTTGCTCAAGGTCATACAGCAAGTCTGGCCTCATGAACCCAAGTTCAGGGCCACAGCCACTAGGAAAGTGCTGCCACTATGGGTTAGATGTTTGTATGGATGTTATGAGAAGTAGACGTCACTATCTTCATTAGATGTGTAGTATCACATGAAGTCCATGCACAGCAGCCTGGGGGCTTAGTGGGAGAGGCGCATGTGTCACATGAGCCAGATGGAATTTGGTTCATAGCTTTCATTTACAGTTCAGTCTCTCCATTTTGTAATCCCCTTGGGTCTGATTAACAGCTCAGGCAGCTAATGCAATGATGAAACCAGAATTTGGCACTGGAGAGGAGCTCTCGCTTTTCTCCGCACTGCAGCATGATTTTTAAGACCAGCTATTTGATGCTAAGTGCTGGCTAAAGAGCTCCAGTTCTCCTTGCAAAGACAGCTTAGAAATATTTCCAGCCTGGTTTTCTGGCAGTGATTCGGCCAGCTCTCCCTGAGGCTACAGAGAGCCCAGCTGGGGCAAAGTTAAGCAGTGAAAGGAGAGGACTGGAGATTTACTATGCATGCAGTGCCCACTGGGCACTGCATAAAATCCTTTTCATGCTCAGCACCGGGAGGTCAATGCAGTACAAGAATGAGTCCACTGAGGTGGCTCCAAGCTTAAATTCATGAGCTGTCAGTAATGGTAGGGTTTTAACCGTTTTGCTGCTGGCGTGGGGGTTCGTGACTACTGTGCAACAGTCCAACTATTAGCTGTGAAGCCAAGGGAGCTCTGGGAGGCACAGTGATTAAACACCAGCAGTGCAGGCTGTGTGTGCACTCTGATCTACAGAAGTTGTGTGCCAAGTGCCTGGACATCTGACTATCAGCATAAAAGAACTGCTGAGTGTCGATTCTGGTGGAAAAGCTGGACCTGGCGGGGAGGGGTGCTGACCCCCATCTGGCCCATCCTGGGCATGTGCTCTTCTCCTTCAGAGAGCTGTGAGTAGAGAGCTGTGCTCTGTCAGTGCACACACTGGCACACACACCACATGCCTAGCAGGAAGCCGGACAATTGGTTCTGGAACAGAAATGAGCAACAGCTCGTGGGCCAGGCTTGGAGCTTGTCTTTTCATATTCTACCCTTATGCTTCTGCTTCTAACACAGAGAAAGTAAGACCCACTCACAGGCACGCCCCTACCAACAACCTCCTATTCTGCCCTACAAGTGCCTCCAGGAGACCACATCAAGGACCAAGAGCTGGGTCAGGAAGGAGGGGAAGCGGCGCACATGGTGGTGATGAGTGGTGGAGAAAGAGCCAAGCTAAGGCACATTCTCTCCAGTGGCTCCTTCCTCAGCCCAGCAGCATGGTCAGTGCTCCACACTGGGTCTTCCCACTAGCAGCCAAAGCGCCACTCCCACCTTTTGGCTTTGTTTTGTGGTCAGCAAGGCCGCAGCAGCAACGGACTACTCCTGGAGGCTTCTGTTCTCTAGAAAGAGATGTGAGCTGTGGGGATGTGACACAGCAGACGAAGAGCAGATCTGAGAGACGAATGAGGCAGGTGGGTGCATTTGAGATTAGGATCTCGTCCTTAGTCATCTCTGCCTCACATTCAGAGCAGAAGTGAGGCATCCGTCAGTCAGTTGTGCTCACCATGCGTGTTCTGGCCAGGCACCAAAGGCCCCTGCTTCACTACTGGCTGGGTTACCAAGCCCCTGGCCCAAGGGCGGTGGTCTCTGGAAAGCAGCATCCTGTGCTTTCAGACTCAATGGGATCAGTGTTTGGCTACACCAGTCCAACCCCCAAAGCTGGAGGAAGAGCAGTGTGCAATGGAAGGGGTGTATGGAGGGGTCACTGGTAAGCTTCACATCTGCTTCTCTCTTATGGAAGCAACTTGAGCTTCTGAGGAAACGGCAGGCTGACTTTTAGGGCCACCCTGCCACCTGAGAAGCGGGCTTGGGAAGGAAGTAACAGCTGATTACTGAGTGCTGATACTATAACACACAGATCTGCACTCAGCAAGGAAGTGCTGGAACCTGTGTAGTGGTTTTGGGGGTGGCTGGGTGCCATGGGCTGGCAGTATCACCTAACAGCGATACTCCAGTGTGGAATGCCTGTTGGCAAGAGTGCAAAGGCAATGTTGCCTAGTGGCTACAGGCCAGGGGCAGGCTGGCTCCTGGCAAGAGACCAAGGTACTTTGCCTAGCAGCAGTATTGAGGCAGTGTCATTTAGTGGAAAGCATGAAGAGGGAAGGGGAACCCGGAGCCACCCTAGTGGACTGGGTTCTGACCCAGTGCCCATCACAACAGGGCCCAGACAAAAGTCCGGGTGCCAATATCCCAAGTGTGTTCCCTGGGTCACTGCTTGCTATCATCCCAGTCCCTCCAGCGTTGTCCCTGGTGCTGGACATGGGGTCCCTCTGCTCTGGCAGTTCCCTGGCCAGCAACAGCAAGTCATTCCCTTTGGTTCCTGCAGTTGATTGGCTTCCTGTGTTGCCGCTAGGAGACTGGACTCCAGGGCTTGGTGCAGTCCCAGACTGAGCTGGATTCCTGGCACAGGGAGCATGCTCAGCAGGAACAAGGAGGTATGGCCTCTTGAGCCCAGAACAGCTCTTTAACCCTTGCATCATCGGTGTGAGGTTGTTATAGCCTGTCACAGGAATGCATGTTGGAAATGGTGTTTTTCTTAACACCATCAAGCCAATCCTATATTTTAAGAGAGGGGAAGAGTTCCCTGTCTGTGTTATTGTAACACCATGGAGATTAGTGGAACAAGTGGCTGGACTTCCTGCCATTCACGCGGTTGGCTGTATTCATGCATTCATCTCAGCCAGGAACTGATGACAGCTTAGGAGCTGCCCTGCTGTAGTTTACCGACAGTTTCACTTCTCAGAAGCAAATCTCCCATGCTTGGGGTCACAGTAGTGCTAGGAACAGGTTAGGGAAAAGTGGAGACACTTTTAAGTGGCAGGAGAAAAGTCAGTCAATGGAGAGCAAAGTAAGTTCTGCTACACGGTATCAAACCGAACTGCTGGAGTAGTGCACTCTCAGCAGTGTCCTGGTAACACAATGGGCATATTGGCAGCAAAACTAGCAAGCTGGAGAAGAGAACAGAGCTTGGAGACTCCACTGAGATGCAACACTGTGTCCGTGTCCTCCATGCTCCAAGAGGGACTGGGCTTCCCTTCCACTGGCATGCCCTCTAGGGCAAACGAGTGTAATGGCCAGGAATCACCACCTCTTTGCAGGCCCCAAGAGCATCAACACTTCCTCAGTTCTACACAAGTGGGCCCCTCCGAGTCAGCAGCCTATTATGAGCCATGTCTCTGGCAGACCGCAGGTGGGGGCAGGGTTTAACAACAAGGAGGAGGCCACCCAAGGAACGGGCACACTGAAATTGTCTCTGGTGCAGGTACCTGTGGGCTTCTATGAAATGAAGAATGCCATGGTCCAAGGGATGGAACACTTCAGGGAAGTCAAAGGAAACAACGGGGGATAGGAAACAAGATGGCCACATAGAGGGATGGAAAGTATGTGTGTGTGGGGGGGAGAGGTGAGACGGCCATGCTGGGGGGAGGGGAAGTTCATCTCATGCTATCCCAAGTTACATTGTGCACAGAGTCCTAATTCACATCCACGTTATATTTGTATAGGTCTCACAAAACAAGCTGATTCATCCCAGTGATTCTGTCATTAGCAGCATGGTTTCTGTAGGCTTACAAGGAGACACATGACTTCTTATGCACTGTGTGAGGCTCACATGCGGGTTTCCTTGCAGCGTAGCCACCAGACCCATGGCTCCTGCACTGGGGCGGAGCCAGAGGCTCCTCACACCTGCTCTCCCCTGCCCTGTGTGTTACCTGAAATGCCCTGCCAGATCAGTGTCAGAGGATGGAACAGAGTCCTGACTCCCAGCACTGTGCTCTAACCACTAGGTAGGACTCCAGAGGTCAAAGCCATCCTGTTCCCAGGGAGGCCAGCAAGATTTGAAGGCCGAGATAGGACATGACAAGAGATGCCCCTGTACTCCGACTCCAGCTGCTTGGCAAACACTTTAAAGCCTTCTCTCCTCGACAAGTGGAGCCAAGGGTGTGATGGGCTTTGCCACAGGCCCCAAGTTCCCTGGAGAGGCCCTGACTCTCCCTGACACCAGCAAGTCCAGCTGGAAGGGCAACCAGAGTCCCCATGTACTTCAGAACTGGCAACACTGTATGGCCCTGCTGCTGCATGTTCCCATGGCAACACCAGCTCAGCGTGAGGCACAGCGCCCTGATGAGGTGCTGGGATGCTGCAAACGTTGGGCCACGGGGCTTTCAGCACTGCCCCCTTGTCCAGGACGGGCCCTACTTACTGCTTTCCACATCCAAAGGAATGTTCATCTCAGGACAGAGGGCCCAGTATGTGCCCATCAGCTCTTAGCCAGAGCCTTTAGAGGTATCATGGCTTCCCGTGGGCATAGCCCTAGAGACTGACACCTGTAGAGCCTCCTCCAAAGGAGAAGCTTCATACCCACTGCTGGGCACACTGCCCCCTGTCCTGATACCAGCGTGCACAGGTCGAGGGAATGAAATGACCCACAATGTGGTTTCATTCGATCCAGTGGAAACCAGGAGAGAAGATCCCTTCTGCACAAAGAGAGAGAATTCCTGCTGATGCTCTCCTCTCAGCTCCGCTAAGCCAACTGCAATCCCATCAGCGTGTTCGCTGATGCCCAGCAATCTCTCCAGGGGTCCCAACCGAGAGCCCCACTGTGCATTGTCCACACTTGCACTTCAGAAAAGATGCTTCCTTCCCTGGAGCGCTTACAGCCTACATGTGCATATGGCTCTCATGCTGACACCAGCAGCTCTTCTAGCAGCACACAAAAGCCCACAACTGCTGTGTGCATCAAAGAGGAAAACCTGGCCCTCGGACAAGACCACAAAGATCAGCAATAGGGGGGAAATTACTCTGGAAATAAAAAGGGGATACTGGCAAGATACGCTGCGTGAGGTTTTCTCAAACAGTTTTTAGCTCCTAAACATTAGAAGCATGAACCGGATGCCCTCCTGCCCCCCAAAATAGAGAGGATTCCAGCTTACCATCATAGGAGAGCACATGGCCCTTCTTTCCTTCATAGATGACATGTCCTTTGGGTAAGGTATCCTCTCTCACCTTCTCCACTCTGCTGGGGTTGTCTTCTCCAATTATTCTGGTAATGGTTCCTTTGTACAGCACTTCAGCTGGGGTGCCCTTGGAAAGCCACCAAGATCCATATTTAACAGTGTCACAAGCAATTAAGTGAGAAAGCTCTCTCACACACAGGAATGCTCTGTTCCAGAAGGGAGGTGGAGCAGAGGAGAGAGAGCACAGCTGAACTCTGCTTCCTGTCAGGGCCAATAGCAAGAAATGTGCAGCTTAATTATTGATGAGGACAATCATGAGGAGTGGTAAAAGGTACGTGATGTGGGTAAGGTTGCTGGGAAGAGACAGGGGCGAGTACAATGCGGAGATGACAGGCATTGCATTCAAAGGCTCGAAAGAGACGGAGTGAGTCTGCCTTTCATTAGATCCAATTACAGAGCAGTGCAGGGTCTTTTACCACTGGGCAAAGTAGGAATGAAAACACCAGCCCATGTTGCTTGCTCCGGCCACTCTGTGCTTTTCAAAGGAAACTATCTGGTTTCTTTTCATCCCGCTGGATTGAAGGGACAGGCACTATTACAACTCTGCCTTCCCTGGGGCTGTCTTAGTCATGGCCAACACGATTTAAGCATTTTCCTTTCCCATGGGACTACTATCACTGCAAACTATTTTCTCAGATTAATACCATAGGGCACAAGTTATCACAGAAATATCGACCTTCAAAAGGGCAGGCAACCAAGCAGTTTGGGCCCAAAATACAGGACCATTCATCATTCCGTCATACCAGCTTCATGTCAGTCTAATGCTACAGACTCGAGTGGGGTTACTGGCAGAGTAGAGCGGAGAGTCGGGCCCACAGCTTTGCTTTTAAATAAAGAGAGGGGACCAGCTGTTTATGCAACTCCTGCTTCTCCATCACTCTCTTCCAAATATCCATGCAAACAGGCTAGGTGTGAGATCTGAAAAGGCATTTGGACACCCAATTCCCAGCAGAAATAATGAAAAGCAGGCGTCCAAATCCTGAAAGAAGCCTTGAATATTCTGCTGCCAAGCCTTCCATCAGTCAAGGTTGCTGTGAGTTTGCAAGCTGCTCACAAGAGCATGTGCAAGAGGGAAACTGACCAGCCTAGTTTCATGATGCAAGCTGGAGCGAGATGCAAGAAACAATCAAAACAGCTGTAAGGGTGTAATGCAGACGAGGAAAACTGAGAAGAACCTTGCAGGTGTTCCTCTAACTGTAAGTGAAATTCACCCCAGGGCAGAGAGCTGATACCAGTGACCTTCAAGTCCTACTTAAGGGCTGAGGCACCCAGACCTTGCACTGGGAAAATTTGCTTTATAGGAGTGCTGCCACGGCCAGAGCCAGGAATCTAGCTGCAGAGAATTTATCCCTTTTTTCTGTCTGGAAATTATCTGTCAACAGATTTAGATTTTGGCCTCATTTAGTTACTTGGACTCATTTGATGAATGTTTCATTGGAACAAATTTCAGCCTGCCAGGGAGCTTGTGAATGATTTACTGGGGTGCAGTATAAAAGTGCCTACACTGGTACAACTTATTCCCATGCCCCTATGGGAGTAGTTCCTTTAGGCAGGCACAGCTGAGTCTGCACTAGGGGTGTATTGCTTTCTCTATAAAACGTGTATGTGTGGACAAGTTCTGTTTACACACTGGCCTCTTTTCCGATTTACCAGGGCGCCATCCTAGTGGCTGCTCTTTTCTGGAGCATACAGGATGGAATTAGCAGGGTAACAATCCCTCACCACATGTGCCCTGGCAGCCTACCAATCCAAGCAGTGGGGTGAGGTACCAGAATGGACTTGCATTCTGCTGTTCAAAGCTATAATCCAGACAATGCGAGTCACGTCAGATGAACAGGCCACTCTGAATGCTATGAGATGTCTGTATGACTGGAAGGGGGGGAATAAGGAACCTGATTCTAACCTCAGTACTCCAAAATCATGCTGCTTGTGGGTCGCTCTGAGAAGTCAGGACAACATGTCTCATTCCCACCCCTTTGTAGAATGAGTCTTTGCTTCTTTTTAAGCAGTCAGACCAGCAGCTACGAAACTGCTTGCTGCAGAGCGTGGATAGTACGTGTCACTGTACAGATTTCAATGCCCTGATTGTCTGCTCTGATCCAGGCTCACAGAAAAGCTCAGTGCCAGCTTCCCACTGCCAGGTAAGTTTCCTTCCTGCAGCGGACGTGTTTGCAGGGGATTTGAAAGCGAGCGATGACAGACAGCTTGGGAGCAGAGCGCGCCCAATTCGATATCTGTCTTCTGGGAACCGGAGGAGTAATCTGAGATCAAGTAGAAGCCACAGCGCTGGGAGCTGCCCCAGGAATCAGGAGCATTGCCCTCCCGTCAGGAGAATAAGCAGGATGCTGTGACGTGGGGCATCACGGGCACTGCTCAGAGATATCAAAGCCCTTTGGCCTCCACGGTACAGCTGCCAGACATGCTGCAAAACAGCTTAGCATATTAAAGCTGCTCTGAGAGTTACTTTACCATTCAACCAAACCAAAGAGGCAGCCTTACTTACCACTGCTCTTTAGTTTATATGAAGAATACAGGAATTCTATGTCAATTAATTTGCTGGCTCTGAAACAGTGTCCAATAATACGATGCCAGGATCTCTTAGAACTCTTGCCTAACCTTACTAGCCATTGTTTTTCCTCCCACCCCTACATCCTTTCCAGGAAAGGGTATTTGCCACCAGACAACAGGAAAAAACCTTCTGTGCTTATTAGCAGCTTTAAAGAGCTGAATAATGGCCAGGGAAAACTCCCCAAGGGAAAGAGATTGTTTTTATGCTCTCCACTCAGTGCTGAGCAATAGCTCACATGGCAGAATTATCCCCTACTTTGGCAGCTGCTCTTCTAAAGATGAATGAGAGATTAAAGGAAGAGTGCCTTTGTACTGGGTTCAGAACAGCCCTTTGGGCAGGGCCTGGTGAACATACTTCTGCAGCCATGGAAGGAGACTTACTGCACCAATCCCTCAGCTTCATTACCCCATTGGCATCCCATTGCCTTTAGCTGTCTTGGTCGCTCCTTCTCCAGTTTGCCCACTATCCTACTGTTCTCTTCCATCTCCTTTGCCTGCTGCACAGTGTATCAGCAAGATTAACCCCCATCTCACCTCCGCCCCTTGCTTAGGTTCACAAGAACTACCACCACATGTGAAAGGAGTTTTTAATGCAATGGCGCTGTCATGGGTAGTCGGTGAAGCCAGGGCTAGGGGAGGAAGGCCCCTAACCCCACCTACAGCCCTGCCACCTCCGCAAAGGTTCCATCCCCACTACTGGGAGGAAGAGCAGTGTGCGAGTGTGCATGCACTGCCCAGCCATGGGGAGGGGAAGAGCACATTCACCCCAGCATCCCTGGAGCAGCAGAGAGGAAAGAGGCCACTTGGCTCCAAACCCCTTCCTCCCGCCCTCAGGAGCAGCAAGAAGAGAGATGGCCAGGACCTGAGCTGGCTCAAGCTTCCCTGGCCCCGGGATCAGCAGGGAGGCAGGAGGCCACATGGCTCCTGCATCCTCAACCCTGGAACAGTGGGAACACTGGAGGTGAAGTGTGGGCAGGGCCAGGCTGGAGGTTTAGGAAGGCAAAACCTTCCCCTGCCTAAGACTCTGGACACCGACAGGCCCTTTCACCACCAGTGATATCTGTTTACTTTTGTTTTCAGCAGTCATCACTCATGGAACGAAACTGATCTTCAGAATAATCCGCCTCCTTAGTCCAAACCTGCTTCCCTTCCTCCCTGAAGACTTCCCCCTTCCCTGGCTTGCTGGCCAATCTGTGCAGATTGGGAAACAATTGGAGTGGGTGGTGATGGAGGCACAAACTCACTCTGACTCTCCCTTCTTGCCCCAGCTGGATCTGAATTCAGCTCTGCAGAGGAGGGAAGATACCCACTGGGTCTGCCCCAGGGCAATTCATTTCCACCTTCTTTGCTTAGGCCTCTGAAATTCCTCCTGATGGGTCTTGCCTAAAGGCTGAGTCCATCCCAAATCAGAACACATTGCAATCATGTCTATGCACACCAGGCGACGGTCTGCTCTTACAGCAGCCATTCCTTCCCTGCACACCTTACAAACTTCACCTTAAATGCCCCCCACCTGTCAAGAGAAGGAACCTACGTGCGTGATGGATCCGCGATATGTGATGGGCGAGTCCAACGGAGGCCTAGTGCTGAGGAGTCCCTTGCTGATGCTACCTCCTGGGGTTGAGCCCAACGATGTCCCTGCAAGTCACAACAGAGCAAGCAGAGTAAGGTTGCTGAGAGGGTACGGCTCACCTGAAAGGCTGCGGAGTGGAACAAAATCCCAGCTGGTATTGACCACGCAGCCCTAGAGCCTTCAGCACAATAGCTTCATGCAGGGGCCCAGGCCACGTACTGCAGCCCCAGCTGCATTTCCCTGAGCAATCCCTGGTGTTGGGGGATTAGAACAGCTAACACATCTTGATGCAGGCCGATACGTTTTATTGGAGGTACACTTCCAGCAGCCTGGACCTTAAGAATCACTGCACCCCACTGAATTCAGGATCAGGCCCAATCATCCCATGAAAACTGGGGTTAGAAAAAGGAGAGGGGAACCCAGAAGGTTTGAGTGCTAATTCACTGTGCTTGAGAAAGGCTCCCTGGTGGTTTCTGGCTCTGCCCAGCTTGGTGTGAGTCTGAATTTCTCCTCCCCAGCTCCAAACACCAAGGCAGAGACATGCGAGAACAGTCACAAGCCCCTCAAATGGACCAAACCTCTAAAGAGACATAACTTGGGAGTTGCCTTTAGTTGGTTCCTATTTTATCTGCTTCAGTCCTGAACCAACCCACTGAATTTCCTGAATCTGGTTGAACTCATTGGGTGTTTATGAGAGACAAGTACATACACTTAAAACAGAGAGTTCTGTGCTTTTTTGTTTGCTTGTTTGTTTTTTGCACTGCAGAAAGAATTTAAAAATGAAACATTCTCTGGGTCTGTCCCTAGCATGCATTTGTGAATCTAGAGAGCTAGGTTCAGAATGTAATCGGTGCTGCTTTGCTAGCAGCTGCTTTACTTCCTTGATTAGCAAACTGCCCTTCAAAGCCAAGGAGGAAATATCTTCCCACCCATTCCGTCCAAAGCTGGATAGAAGTCTGGGCTCATATCTTTAAAAGGGGCCAGTGACTTCAGGTGTCCAGCCTCAGGCATTTTGAAGACTTGTTCATCTGTCCTCTGAAAATCAGACACACTTAAGAAGTGTTCCCTGTAAGCCGAATGCTTGGGCGGCCACCAGGGGGGATTCAGGTACCACGCAACTGATTAACAGAGCACTCACAGTGGGCAGCATGTACTTCTATTGGTAGTGCACATCTGCATATGCCTCAATGCACAGAACAAAATGTACGCCGCACGTAGATGGAAAAAAATGTAGAGGGCACCCTGCTCTTAAGGTGTTGCAGACTGGGTACCAGAAGCTAAAGAGCAGGCAAAACCACTAGTCACTTTTGAAAAGCTTGGTCTGCTTGATCCCCTTGCATTCCTTAGCAGCCTCCCTAAGAGGGACCTGGTTTCCATGGATCATTGCAGCTTTCCTGCTATGTGCTTACCCCGCAGGATGGTGCTCTCTTGGGATGTCTGCATCACCAGGCTTTCAGGCTGGTTGGCCTGGCTTCTAGGAGAAAGCTGTTCCTGCTTTATGCCAGGAAAAGGCACTAGAAAACATTAATCACACAAGACAACATTTGCACTGGTCACAACCAGACAGCTTGTGTCCTGAATTGCTCTCTGCTTTGTGTGTGTGTGCGCGTGCGTGCTCAGTCTTTAATTGTACACAGTTTCACATTCACAGTTGCTGAAAGAAACATGTCCTAAATAACCCTAGGTCTCCTTGCAGCTGCCGCTGCTTCCGAGTAGCAGATCACACAACTACAGATGATAAAGGAAAACTCATATTGCTGTTCTCCCTTCCGCAAGGGCATCGTTCAAGGTCTCCCGGCAGGGGTTCCTGAAATCTCTTCCTGCCCTGTGCTGCATCCCAGCCCCACAGCAGACCAGAGTCAAATTCACAGACCATGGCAGGATTTAATGCCATTGCTGGGTTTTTCAATAGGGTGAATAATTCTAAGTCTATTAACAGCTGTAACTTTGCAAACTCAGAGAGGGAAACTCAGATCTCAGCTACAGGACTTCAGTGGCTCACTGAGGAATTCCCTGCCCTTTGCAAAGCATCGTGCAGCTGGAACTACTGGGACTGAAAGCTCAGCTGCCGTCTTTGTGAATGCATCAGCCGTTGACTTCTGCCATAAGAAGAATACTGGACTAATTGTCTGATCTGCTGTGGTAGCCCGATGTTCTTAAGAGCTGAGGGGCAATAACCTATCTCCTGAAACTCACTGTGTTTTGCTCAGAGCAGCCCTGAACCAGCCCTCTGTCCCCATCACTCCAAACAACGCTACTGAGTGACAAGCAGATGGCAGAATCCACTTGAGAGGAGGAGAGCTGGGAATGGGCTCTGTATAGCACTGGGCAGGCAGGACATGCCCACAGAGCACTCTCACGGATGGCTTACAACATGCTTTCTCCAGTCCCTGCAGTGCTTAGGACTTTAATCCCTTGCTGTTTCCAAATCTGCAATCTGAACATTTTTGTTGCTTCCTTCAGGCCATTTATTGTTTATCCTACCAGCTTTGGCAAATGTCAATACATTTCCTTCCTTCAATCACACTGCTAGCTTGAAGGTATTTTTAGTCTGAGATCATGCCCCTGACTGAGTCTTCTATTTTCCTAGACTGTTGGAATGTAGCTCCCTCTGCCTCTCTTCTTAGGCTTGGTTAATCCTTTTAGTGGTGGTGTTCCCCTTTGTATTTGTTCTTTTGGTGGGGGCCAAAATGGCACAAAATACCCCATGTGCAATCCCCCAGGACCAAGCACAGCAGCATAACTCCACCTCTTGAATGGCATCTCTCTCTAAGTAAGACAGCTGCACACACATAAAGATTGTGCTGGCTTTTCCCCAGCAGCCTGGCCCTAGATGTTCGTGTATGGCTTGTTGATCCTTTCCTTGAAGGTGGTCCTTGTACACAGCCATGGTCCAGGTATTCATATCCCCTTCCATAGCTAGTATTGATTCATTTCACGCTATGCAGGCTCTCTCCTTTTGCATCTTACATACCCTCCTTGGCTAACCTGAGTATGGTTGATTTCACTTTTCTCTTAATTGATCAAACTATATCAAACCTTATGAATGCCAACACCACCCTCTACTTTGGGACCTCGTTATTCCTGGTCATCACTGAATTCTTCACTCATCTGTTTTCAGTCTAGTTTGGCTATGTATTCAGGAGCTTTACAAATTTCTTTTGGTGGTGGTTGCTCTTAAAACACAAGCATTTATCTAATCACAGTCTTGATTGATACACATTGTTCCATCTTCCCATTCCTAGAATGTAAAGTAAGTGAGGCAATGCAGTGAGGCTTCCTTTCCAACAGCACCTGCTTGTTGGGATTGAACCTCTTCTCGAAGTCCATGCCTGGAAATGCCAGCCTCTCTTTGTGGGCCCTGTCCCAGGAATCAGACCTGCAGGGTCTCAAACTATGACGATCCCGGGAAGCAGCTCTCCCCCTCACCTTGGAAACGTGGAGTAGCATCACCATAACCTCTCCATGCAGCTAGCAAGCACAGGTATGAGAACTGTAGATATTAGTGCCACTGAGCAGTGTCATGTTGTTAACACTGGACCAGACACCGTGTACCCAAAGCCAGTACAGAACTGGCAGTGACAAGGAATACTTCCCCCACGTGACTGCTTTGCCAGTACATCTCCACCTTGGCGCAGGAGAAACCACAGAGAAGGGATTCAGTCAAGTCTCTCCTGAGATCGCCATTGAGTAAGCCAAAGGTGCTGGCATATCTCGTGTGCTAGGATATGTGAGCACACCACCATGCCATTTTCCATAGGTCAGCAGGCAGGAATTTCATGGTCCCTGCTGGCTGGATGAACCCTGTGAATTTGCAAAGCTCTGTATCCTCCCTTCATGACATTTGGCTCCCTAGACCAGCCCTGCCCTGAACAGAGATGGTTGGCTGCCGCTGTGCGTACATGCATGCACGTGTGTTCAGCTCCAGGCTGACGGCAGCTCAACAGCAACAGCTTAGACCATTCAACAAAAAGGCCAGCAGTGAACCCACACCAACCAGTGCCGCGTCAACAGCTTACCCAGTTTCTTAGGATCCATAGTCAATGGCAAGCCCATGGTAATGGAGCCAACAGGAACTTTTGCATGCTCAGAGCTGTACGGAGTGTGGAGCTGAATGGGCACCCCCTAAAATATAAGGGGAAAAGGTCACTGAAAGTGTGTAGTGCTCTGCTAAGAGACTTCCTAAATGGGGTGATCCCCAAGGAGAGGAAGATCATGGGGAAAAAACTTTCACTCAATTATTACACCACCCCTACACCTGGGCATCAAAATGGGAATCTATCAGGAAGCTGCTCACAACAATGCTTGAAAGGATTTTTATTGATAAACGTTGATTTCACCGCACACACAAACGGAAGAAAAAAATATTCCCATTGCTAACAGACCAATTTGCAAATAGGCAAAGAAAGAAAAGTGCTGCTTGAGAATTTAGGAGAGGTTGATTTCAGGGTGTTTCCTTTGTATTTTTTGACTGGAGAGGTTAACAACTGGTGTTTTAATGGTTATAAAGCTTTAGCTTTTTCAGTCTCAACCCCTGTAGTCATTAAATAGTTGTCTAATCCCTCCATAATTAACTACAACTGTGA
The DNA here is from genome assembly GCF_049634645.1 of Pelodiscus sinensis. Lineage (NCBI taxonomy): Eukaryota > Metazoa > Chordata > Testudines > Trionychidae > Pelodiscus > Pelodiscus sinensis. The sequence continues at coordinate 30,449,774 of NC_134725.1, read as the reverse complement.
ACATTTAAAATTGACAAAAAGTGAAAAAAATGCTTAAAAATAAATATTGATATTATCCACTGAAATTATAAAACAGTAAAAATCAAATTCTGCTAAGCCAGGTCTTTACTAAACAGCGAGGTCTCTTTCCTCACATACCTCTGAGTACCAGATCACTGAGATACACCTTACCTGAGAAATAGAGCCAATGGGCCGCTCCAGAACAGACAGGTGTTTGGTGGAAGAGATGAGAGGGGGAGGATTGGAGATGTTGGACAACCTTTGTAGCCCAGGCCGAGAGCTCTCATGCAAATTTAAAGGGATCGGGTGAGCTATTGACAAAACATAAATATTATTACGGATTGTTATTTGTATCGGAGAGACAGAGACCAGCAGATACCAAGGGGGAATGGAAACAGAGGCCAGATACAGAGATTCTATAGGCCGGCTGGTTCTAACTGTAGCTTTTTTGGCATTGCAGCCATTAAGCCAGTGCATCTCCCATTGCATTCTGGGCTCTGTAGTTCCAACACCCCATTGCATCTCTGTATTGTAGATGGGATTGTCTACTCCACGCTAGGCAAATCAGATGGAGTTTCTAGGCTCCTGGCATGGAGCTTTTGAAGGGCAAAGTTTCAGCAGTTTTCTCAATCAGAAAGAAAACAGCTGCGTGGATTTACTACACAAGGTAACCTTGTGACTGAGACAAATACCATTTGACCTTTCATGCCATACAACCCCAGCCACTAGACTAAACTGACTTCCCCTGAAGAAGAACCCAAGCCTGTGCTCACCTGGTAGATTGTACTGAAATACATGTGTCTCAGTCTGTGGGGAGGTTTTGATCACATCCCGAGATGACACTTGGTAGGGCAACACAGAAGGCCAGCAAGAGGTGGCTATCTGCTCTCCACTTAGCTTTTGTCCCTCTGTGAGTGATGAGAAATGCACTGTTTTTTCTGCAAGGAGAAAAAGCACAGAACAGCTTGTCACACCTGTGAATTTGCACATCCAAACACAGTATTGCAAATCAGCAAGATCTTACAGAGATCTGCAAAGGGAAACAACAAAAAAGGCTCCTTTCCTTTGGTTACAGCTTGCCTGCAGGGTGATTTACCACATGACAATCCAGGGTGTGACTCTATCGTGCACCTGTTTGCTGCCACGAACTCATCCTGTGGACACTGCTACCATACCATGAAAGCCCCAGAGCATAGCTGAGCAGAAATGTACTACACTGCATTCCAAGGCTTTCATAGCCCATATGAAAACCTACCACATGGCAAATCCCAGGGTCGAAGTGTCTCAGACGGCTTGCACAGTAACTCACTGTATTGACAAGCCCATAGTGTGCATGAAAAAGGCCTGAAAAGTGCCCAGGTCATTTTTGAAAATGGGACTTTGGTGCTTTTGGAAATTTTACTTTGAGGCCCCATTTCAGCAAAGCACTTTAGCACATGCTTAATTTAAGCATCTGTGGCTAAACAACAGGATCCATAAAGCTGTCCGTGTGCCTACGTACTTTGCTTCATTCATTGGGGCGTCTGTCATTCACCGTGAAAGGTCTTACAGACATCTTCAACAGGGCTCAGTGGATACTGAGAAGGGTCTGCCACTGCTCTGACTGACACGGATTCCACACCAGCTGACCTCAGTAGTGTGACTCCAGATTTACACCCACGTGAGCAAGAGAAAAATTACAGACAACATTTTTAATCAACTAATATGCCTAGAGCCAGGCCAGAGCCAGGCCAGAGCAGGCCAAAGTCCTTCTGATTACCAAATCCAGAGACTAGAGCTCCAAAGAGGAGCACAGAAAGGTGAGATTGCAGAGAGCTCTCTACCTTGGGTGGGGATCTCAATCTCAAGATGATGGTTATTTTTTCACTAAGCACTAGGAAATTGTCCAGAGGCTTGATCCACCTCATCTCCAGCGTGCTAGTGATAGCTTGGATCTTAGGTGGGGCATGTAGCATCACCAATATTGCAATAAAATATGGAAACACCATTAAAGAATGGAAGCTAACTGTGAGCAATTAAAGTTCCTGGGAAGAGACTTGAAACCCAGAATAAAGGTGTCAGCTGCCAAGGCAATATTTCTCAGGGTATGTCTACACTACAAAGTTAGTTCGAACCAACGGACGTTAGTTCGAACTAACTTTGATAGGCGCTACACTAGCGCTCCGCTAGTTCGAATTTAAATCGAACTAGCGGAGCGCTTAGTTCGAACTAGGAAAACCTCATTTTACGAGGATTAAGCCTAGTTCGAATTTACTAGTTCGAATTAAGGGCTGTGTAGCCCCTTAATTCGAACTAGTGGGAGGCTAGCCCTCCCCAGGTTTCCCTGGTGGCCACTCTGGCCAACACCAGGGAAACTCGTCTGCCCCCCTCCCGGCCACAGACCCTGCACCTGGCACGGCTCGAGCCACCCACCCGCTGCCCCCCAGCTCTCCCCCTCTTCCTGGGACCAGGCTGGCGGCTCCCGGGAGCTTGCCCGGGACCGCAAGAAGCGGGCACCCACCTGGGCTAGTGCGGACATCATGGACCTCATCCACAACCTCCGCACTAGGCACAGGAAGGTGGCCGTCTAGGGTAGGATAGCTGCCAGCCTGGCCACCCAGGAGCAGGTGTGCATGAAAATCAAGGGGGTCCACTGAGACGCCCCGACCCTGAGCCCTGAGCTTACAATGGCTGTCCTGGGTCAGAGCAAAGGTCCATCTAGCCCAGTAGCCTGTCTGCCAACAGCGGCCAACCCTAGGGACCCTGGAGGGGATGGACCGAAGACAGTGACCAAGCCATTTGTCTCGTGCCATCCCTCTCCAGCCTTCCACAAACCTTGGGCAGGGACACCACTCCTACCCCCTGGCTAATACCACTCCATGGACCCAACCTCCATGACTTGATCTCACTTCCCTTTAAACTCTGTTCTAGTTGTAGCCTTCACAGCCTCCTGCAGCAAGGAGTTCCACAGTTTGACTCTTTGCTTTGAGAAGAACAACTTTCTGTTACTAGTTTGAAGCCTGCTACCCATTCCTTTCCTTTGGTGTCCTCTAGTCCTTCTTTATGGGAACTAATGAAGAACTTTTCTGTATGCACCCTCTCCACCCAACTTCTGCTTTTAGAGACCTCTATCCTGTCCCCCCTCAGTCTCCTCTTTTCTAAGCTGAGAAGTCCCAGTCTCTTTAGCCTCTCTTCATATGGACCTGTTCCCAACCCCTGATCATTTTAGTTGCCCTCCCCTCTCCCAGCCTCTCTCTTCCCCTCTCCCACCTCCTTTTCCCACTCTCCCCCAGTTTTGTTCAATAAAGACAGATTCCATTTTTGAACACAATTGTCCTTTATTTTGTACATCAAGAAAAGGGGCTAGGGAAGGGTAAGTGGAAGGAGGTGAGGGAGGAATGGGGTACGTGCCTCCGATGGGGAGGACTGGGCTGGCTCTGTGGGCTTTTGGGGTGGAACCTCTCCTGCAGCCCCCCGATTGCCCCCTCTCCCCAGATGGCAGCCTGCGGCAAGTGCAACTGGTCTGATGGCCGAGTGCTGTGATGTGCCCAGTGTGGGTACTCTGGGCAATCCAAGCCAGGACTGCTTTGTAAGCGGGACACCCCTGAGAACTGTCTGTCCGGGATGGGGGTCAGGACCCTTTAAGCACAGCCCTCGGCTAGCCTGAGACAGCATCTCCACGCTCGAAGTCCTCCTCTGATGCCCTGCCATCACTGCTTCCAGCCATCCTTAAGCCTGGTTCAGGGTCCACTCTGTGTGGACATGCTAGTTCGAATTAGCAAAACGCTAATTCGAACTAGTTTTTTAGTCTGGATGCGTTAGTTCTAATTAGCTTAGTTCGAATTAACTAATTCGAACTAAGTTAGTTCGAATTAACGTTGTAGTGTAGACGTACCCTCAGGGTTTGCAGTGACCGTATATTCTCATATACCCGGGACAGCTGTAGTTTATGAGTTACAGTCAAAGGCAGATGAAGATCAGGGCTGGCTTTGCACCCAATTCAGACATCTTTATAAAAAAAGATACTTCTGGTACAACCACAAGTTAATGGGCTTGCCTTAAGAATAGTTCAGACTAGATAACCTAATGGTCTCTTTGGGCTTTAAATTGAATTAAGGTGGGCAAATAAGGGTCAAGATTTACAGACAGACTCTAGTGATTTTGGGTGCCCATATGAGACACAACAAAGAGGCTCAGTACTTCTTGAAAATCAGGTCCTCTTAGGGTGCACGACCAATGACACTTCAAAGCACTAGTCAACAATATCTTTGCCAACATCTCTTACTATTAGTTCAGCAGAACCTTGGGCAGGAGTGGGAGACCTTTGTAGGATACTGAATGTTGCACATTAGCAAGTGAGGAGAGGCACAGTGAAAACACGGGAAAATGCACTTTGTTTACAAAGTCTTTTAGTTGCAGTTATCTAGCCAAAGTTCTGCACTGTGCTGTGGAAAAGGATGGTTCATTAGCAACATGAGACCTCTACAGCTCTGACTCTGTTATTAAAGCTGTGCTGATAAATGGGATGAGATGAATGGCTATCAAAGGGCCCATTCAGAATAATATTAGTGAAAAGGTGCATGAGCACCTGCTGCGCTCAGGCACTGAGGGCTAGAATTCTGGGCCCTTCACATGGTGATGGAAAGAATCTATCAGCATCAAGTCCATGTGCATATCCACGCACAGAGTCTTTCACAGAACATCTGCACTGCCAGGGAAAGTGTGACCGATTGCTCTGGAGATGCATACCTGTTTGGGCTTTAATTGACCTAACATGAGTCAGTGATGGCAGGAGGGAAGACATGGAGGACTGGACTTTAGGGTGGGCTACATGCCCCAGAACAAGACCCCAAGCATGCACTCAGATTGCAAGCATGCCCCAGGGTCTGTGCTGCTCTCTATACTACTGCTGACCCACTCTGTCTGGATTAAAGCCAGTGCAGATATAACCACCTGCACTACATTTACACCTTAAACTTGAGTGTAGATGTATCCCCACATTCCAGAAGGAGTGGCTAAACCTTAGAATCAAAATGCCCAGACTCCCCATTTCATATGGATCAATTCACCCTCCCAGCTGAATTGGATCACTCCATTCTATTCTCCATGAGGGATTTTGGGGGACATTTTTTAAAATAAAGTCCCTTCCTGTTCCACATGTGAACATCCAACATCCTGTGGCATCTTCCCCCAAGAGGAAGGCGTTTGTCCTGAGACACAAGTGTCCTTTGTCCTAACTGCTGTGTGGTGCACTGCATACTGACTGGCTGCTGTGCTCTACACCAGAGGCAGCCACATTGCAGTGGTGATGTCTGTATATTGTAGCCTGGCCAAATGGCGATGGATACCCAAGATACTATTGGCCAAGGACACATGCACCTGGGATGTATGGAAATCTTGGAAAAGTGGTTCCTCCTCCCACAGGAGCTGTTCCTGAACACATGCCGCTGTGAAATCTGTGAAATGTGGCCAGTTTATTATTGACTCCACATTTCAAACTCAGCCAGGTTTTGATAAAATAGCACTTCTCCTGGGAAGAGTTCCCATTACCATTTGTCAAGCCCCTGAAATCAGAGCTGAGGAGTTGGAGTGTGTATCATCCATCATCCAAATTAGCGCTTTTGGCTTCCAACCTCCCAAAAGGCCAAGTGAAACGAGTGATTAAATCAATAGAAAATACATCGCTGGCTTTGAAACTGCCCTGCAATAGCCAAAAATAGGCATGATGTCCACTCGGCAATGAGGGAAAGGATCCATCTCTCTAACAGCATGTGATCACCCTGCCCCCTGCCACAGCAGCACTGTCTGAGCACCTTGGGAGGAGATACTCAACTGGCAGGCCTCCAGACAAATACAGCCCAATCGAAGGTCTGCAAGGGGCAGCCAACGCCTTGGCTGGGATGAGATGTTCATGTTCAAGACTGTGCTTTGAAGTGACTCCAGGGTAGTGCGAAATGTGTCTGTCTCTGGAGCAGTTGCAACAGTTCACGCTTTCTTATCAGGCAGGGTCTTGTCAATCTGATTGCCTGGAGAGATATCACAGCTTTGTGTAGAGCAGAAACAGCTGCTTTTGCAAGACCAGCTCTCTGCAAGCAACTGGCCCGGACCACTTTTCACTTATGGAGAGGTGGGATCACACCACTTCTTTCACAGCAGTACAAGGAATACACCCGAGTTTAACACAAGGGCCTAAGGAGGCCCACTCTTCCTCACAGCAGTTCAGGGCGCAGATGGACTACTGGGGCATGATCACTTTAACAGGATGCTCCCCTCCACCCACCCCTTTCACTGCTTTGCCACAACTGCTTTCCCACAACCAACTGGCTATTGTACTGCCTCCCAGACCTGCTACTGGTGCCCTTTCCTCGACAGTTCAGAGCCAGGCTTGAGTCCCTGGGTGAAATGCTAGCACCATCCAAGGCAAAAGTTCACTGGCTTCAAGGGGGCAAGGATTTGACCCCTCTGTTCAGATGTCTCTGTGAGCTAGCCCAGAGGTAGCTGGGTTCTGACCTAAGCCAATCACTTACTGTCAGAATGGCATGTGGTTCTCCCACTTTCTTGGATGTGTGACTGCTACAAAAAACTGTGTCCCCAGGCACATGGGGTATTGAGCTTATCTTATGGCGAGCAAGGCAAGTAAGCACCTGGAAGCCAAGACCTGATACCTTTGGCACCAGCTGCTCCTCCTGTGTTCCTGGGCAACCTTCTTTTACCTCTCTGCCCAAGCCTCCCTATCTGTGCACTGGGAATGATACACAAATTGCACAATGCAATTAGTCAAGCTAATCTCTGCAGCAGGCTCACAGGATTCAAAGTGCTAGGTGAGAGGCATCAGCAACACTGGCACAGTTCTCCAAGCCAGGCACTCTGCAGAAAGCAATGCTGCATAAATCTGTATAGATGTCCGGTCTGCATGTGAATGAAGCAGCCATCAGATTACAGAGTTTAAAGGTCACTCTGGCACCTGATTTTTCAGGCACTGGTTTCCACACACTTCCACATGACAAGGAGGCCTCTCTCGTTTCAGGCCATCCCTCTTTCTTCCCTGCTTTTGGGTCCTGTAATCACACAGTGCAAAACCTGAGGAGGCGATGAACCAAGAATCCCAGTGCAGTGGGAGCCCAGAGAGGAACAGTGTATTGGGGTTCCATGCTAAAAGGAGCTGTCATGAGAGTCGGGCCAGCCAGGGGACTCGACACAAAGCTGTGTCTGCTCTGCATTGCAACGTGCATCAGCAGAGGCATAGCCCGGATCCCTTGAACTATGGAGGAAGTACTGGAGTGTAATTGAGTCTGGGAACGAGCATATGAAAGTGAGAGTGCAGATGGCAGGATAGGACAAGCCGGAAAGCCTTCATGAGACAGGTAGCCATCATGTGACTTACGGAAGTATCTGGTTCCTTTAAGGTGAACAGCTATATTCCTTACATTCAGATTGCTTTATTGTCCTGTTGCTAGTCTATCCGGCTATGTGTGCTGTTATTTATTACCATGAAGAAAGCCAGCTGGCAGCACACCAGCAATCAGCTCTTCTAGGAAGTAACTCATTCTGCAACACTACTCTAACAAAGAGGCCAACGCACCACTTATCAGCTTGGTGAAACCTTGGCTGACAAAAGTTGAACTTACATAGCTGCTCTTGTGACCCAACTTTTCAAAAACAACTGAGAGCAAATACCAACAAATTCTTCTAATCAGTGTATTTTTTTGTCCCTCCTGACAGAGAGAAATTTCATGGCTGCAAATAAAATTCCTCTGTCCAGCTGCAGAGCCAAGAGGGTGCTTGCATCCCCAAGGCCTAGATTTGCTACCTTAGGGTATGTCTCCACTAGCCCCCTAGTTTGAACTAGGGAGGCTAATGAGGGCGACCGAAATTGCAAATGAAGCACGGGATTTAAATATCATTAGCCTGTTCCCGGTAGGTCGCCATTTTGGAAATTGACTAGCCCTGAAGAACTGCCGGCGTCTACACGGCAAAGAAGGGCGATTCTGAAATAAACCCCTTACTTTGAATTAACATGGAATGAGGTTCGAACTAGGGGGCTAGAGTAGACATACCCTTAGAGACAATGGCCTTTGGGACAAAGGTGCCGAATCTTAAGGTTGTGATGGGTGTGACACCATGCACAAAGCTGCAGTGACGCAGCGCAATGGTGTATTACTCCTTCCCATGCACAGTCAGGCCACAATGAACAGCTTCCTGCTCCCTGCCACCTAAAATATCACCTATGAAGGGGTTTCTGTCTCTAAGGATCTGCGGCAAACCATTTCCTGCGAGTCATGCTTGTGAACTCTTGATGATATGGAGATTGCAGTATCCCACTCATGGCAGGGCTGCGAGCAGTACACTTGGTGATACACAGGCTGTTGCAGCTTCTTGGCACTACAGAAATGTTTATGTGAGTGCAATGGTCTCTTCCTCTAGATCTGGAAGGTCTGGGGAAGAAGGTACAAGCCCAGGCACCCGTCAAGAAACCAGTGGCTTTGGAGCCAGGCCGAGAGCTTTGTCCCATGAGTTTGGTTAGCTGATGTCTATCTGTTAACGTACCATGTATCATCACAACTCACGGACCCTGCCCTGCAAGGTGCCAAGCTGCCTCCATTCTAACTGCACTCATCATGCTACAGGATCTGGTCAGCCTCAAAACCGACTACACCCAACCCCTCTCCTAAGGATGCAGGGGTTTAAAGAGCACAGGCCAGGCCACATTTCCAATGAGAAGGAGCTTTGAAATTGCCAATAAAAATACAACAGCATTCAGTTCCCCTAAGCCTTACCTTCCACGGGCCTATCCCTCCCAATGCTCCACAGTGGGAAGCTGTGAATTGTTCATTAAGCATCCAAGCCGCATCAGAGTTATCCCAAGGGAAAGGCCTGGAGAACCTTTAGAGGAAGCCCTGGACGGCGAGTCACAGCATTAGCATTGATTTTAAATGGAAGAAAGGCCCCATTCTTTGTAAAAAGCAAACAAGGTAGAAAAGAGCGACTGAGCCCAGCGCTCTGGCATGCCTCCAGGACCCCAGCTCTCCAAAACGCCAACCAAGGCAACCTCCCCATCCTCAGTGTTGAACACTATTCCAGGATTTGCTGCAGGTTCAAGAGGCACGATGCACCGCCCCATGAACATGGCCAATTAAATCCTGTGTCTGCACGATTCTGCTATGCAACACCATCAGCCTTTAAGCTAGCTTCCACCTGCAAGAGAACTGCTGTCCCGGCTCTGTGAGATCACCTACAGATGCATCTCACCTTCCTTGTCACCAACAACCGGGCTCCTGCTCTGTCCTCTGGGGCTACTGCTTGGCTGCTGCTCCTGCTCTGGCTGCTGCTGCTTGCTTGGGGCCACATCCTCTCGGGCAGATTCATGGGCTTTAGTGATCTGCTGCTGGTAGAGGGCCAAGGCATGGTGAGGCACCTGGGGCTTCATGCTTCCACTCTGTGACGTCCCGTCTAGGAATCCCTCGGAAATCTACAGCGGGAGCAGAGAGAATGGGATGGGAGAAGCAGGGCATATTGTGGCAGCTGTTGTGAACATCCATGAGGTTTTCTCCCTAACACAAGACCTCATCTCCTTTCTGGGGAGCTTCTCTCCCACCACCTCTGCAGACACACAGCTCAGTTCCCCAGGTTATGCTCCAAGGGTTTTCTAACCAGGCTACTGCGCTTCCTAGCACAGGAAGCAAATGAGAGCGAAACAGCATGTTTAGCTTTGGCTGCAAGGCTGTCACCCTGTTTGGGGAATGCTTTGGGGAGCCTCTGATTTGGCTGGTCTAAGGATTGTGATCTGTAGCTCAGGCCTGGAAACTTATAAGGGGTTTCAATGCTATGCACTGATCTCAAGTCATGTGGTGGAGACGCGCGAAAGGACAATGTGAGCTTTTTGTTTGTAACTCCCTCTTCAGATCACCAAAGCACAACATGAGTTTGGCCATTTCCCACTCTGCAAGCACTGCTCCCCCGGCTTAAGTCTGATGAAGAATAATTAGGCTGGCTTCCCCGTCCCACTTCATAGTGAGAGCCCCCAGCAACAACGATCAGAGTGGAGAATGCACCTTCTCGGGGGGCTGCTGCTAAATAGCTAAGCGGGTGGAACACAGAGAGGATTTTGGTGGGACCAACCAAAATGGCACCTCTCTCTCGGCTGATGTGGAATTACTGATTTCAGTGACCCCTGTGGAATTCGAGAGTAGCACGTCAGCAGTGCGGCTCTGGAGCTGATGTGTAACTGCACTTGCAATCTGGCCCTTTGCATTGGGAGATAAAGGAAAGCACAGGCTGTGAAAAGTGTGCATGGCTGGGTTTTTCCCAACGAAGGCAGCCTGCGGCTGGGCAGCAGTGACAAGGTTTCTTAAAAAGAAACTTGTGATACAATCCAATATCTACAGGGAACTTTCTCAGAAGCTAGGCAGGAGCTGTCTACACTCATTGGCTCCCCCGTGCCCTTCGCACAACATTCACAGAGAACTGTGCCTGACACCCTGGGGTTATCACCCATCCATGGAAACACAGCTCTGGGCCCATGCTTGAGCACTGATGCCCACTTCCAGTCTCATTCTTTCACACATGATCCTTGTGCAAACATCAGAAACCCAGCACCCACACGGGAACAGGCAGGCACACACAAAGGCAGGCAGACACCCGTGCACAACTGTGCACAAGGCAAACTTTTGCTTGGTGCACTCAGCCCCATGGGACGCAGAACTTGGAGGGGAATGAGCCTCTTTCCTGGAGCAAAACGGAATCAGCTGAGGTGAGTGTTTGGTCTGGTACTTACGATGGGGGGGATGGCAGCAGCTCTCTGCTTCAGCTGCTTCAGGTCCAGTGGTTTCTGAGGGGAAGAGTTCAGCCGGGCATCAGCGGTAGCGTTGAGGAGGCTGGGCCGTGGAGACAGCAGCCTGTACAGAAACACACACGTCTTTAGGAGTCATCTACTTCGTATCGCCACACGCGCAGATGCTCCATAGCCTGCACAGCCAGCCTGGGAGGTGGCGAGGGGGTAGGGGAAGCTTTTATTTTTTTTAAATTATGACTCTACAAGTTATTGTCCTCTTCAGCATAGAGGAGCCTGTCACATCGACACGTGGGACCGTGTATGTGTCACCCCCAGTGGATGCACATTCCAAGTCACCTTCCCCCCAGGAGCCTGATCCACTGAAGAGGTGAGTGTTACTGGCCCAGCTGAGGAGTCCTGGCTTTTCAGCTCACGCTCTAGCAGCTGGTGCTTTTTGCGCTAAAACCTCAGCCAAGCTGGAAGCCGCCACTTGTACGATAGATTTAGTCTATCCCAGGTGAGCGCCACCCAAATCTCAGGATTGGCCACCTGCAAAGAGCTGCTTGCTGAATAAATGGTGCTTCAAGGTGCCACTGTTTGCCTTGTTGCATCAGAGAGAAGCAGTATCAAATGTACGGGTACATGGAGCTCTTACTTGCTAGACCTTGATCTACCAGTAGTGATAAGTAGCACAAGCCCAGACCATTCTACTGAGAAACGGTGGCATTGCTAATGACAACTGCGCAGGGAGCACTGGCCAGCATCCAGCACTCTTCCCTTCCTCAGTAAACAGCACCCACCTTAGGAGATAACAGAGCCCTGTTATCATGGCACACAGGACAGCCTGTGACAGTCAGAGCTACACAGCCATGCAGCACAGCTGCAGTGAGAAAGGCAGAACGGGATAGGGAGCTGGGATCAGACAGATACCAAAAAGGAAAAGCAGGCTGATTCCTGCCTACCTTCCTCAGAAAGGTACGACTCAAAGAGGGCCCCAGGTGGAAGTACACAGAGCTCAGTGGGCCTGGCTACAATTTCATGTACCCATGAGTAATGCTTTTGAAGCCCAGGGAAGAATCAGTGCCAACACAGGATGCCAGTTAGTTAGGAAGTCCGGGAGGTTGGCCCTGTTCCCAGCTGAGGCTCCAGGGTTTTCCCAGCATGTGAAATCATAAGCAGGCAGAGGGTCTGGGATCTCTTTGACAGCGAGAGAGCCGAGGTCGCCCTCTGGATTCCATACAGCCGAGCAGTGGGAGGAATGGAGGGCTCCGGTCCGCGGAGACAGGATCTCTTCAGGTCCCAAAGACAAGCAGTGTGTTCTGCGACCTGCTCTCTTGGCTACATTATAACTCATTGGTAGGAGACAGACGCAAAGACCAGTCCTTGGCACAATGTGCTGGGCTGGGCACCCCCTGCTTGAGAGTGAGAGACAATACAACAGTTCCCCACTAGCACACGGTTCCCAAACCCAGCCACTCAGACGGTGCTTTGGCTAGAGCTGCCAGGACAGATTTAGCTCAGGCATGGCTCGGGCTCCCTCCTCCTCCCGGGACTAGGAGTGCCCTGTTCCCACCTCCACATCTTTGGGTTAACCCTTCAGAGGCTGGCACACTGCCAAGGCGGAGCTCCTGAGCTTCCGTCAGGCCACTGTGTGGTCTTGGCAGGAAGCTGGCAGGTCCTGTGGTGCTTGGAGGGAGGGGTGGGTCTGAGTCACACTTGGCCTGGCCTCATGCCTTGGAAGCACTGCTCTGCTTCCCTTCTCCCCCAGTCCTGCTGCTCCTCCGGGCTGGGCACCATAGGGACTCCAGGGCATGTCTATGTCTCTCTGTGCATGTGTCTCCTCAGATTACCCAGCGGAGGGAGAGGAAGGGAACAGGAGCAGTCAGAAAGCAGAGCTCTCCTTGGAGGGGAAGGGAGCCTAAAATCAAGCTGCCTTCAGTGCAGAACACAAGAGGGGGCAGAAAACTCTCCCTCACTTTACAGTGGCCCCAAGGCTGCAGTGAAGCACACACTAGTGTTGCCCTGTCAAACACACTACTTCCCAGCCCCTGCACAGGGCTGCCTTCCTTACCAGGAGAGCTGCTGCCTGTCTTAGTGAATGGCCTGGCCACTGGTTTATACCCCGGGGTCTGTATTCCCTGGGCTACTAGGCTGCATGGGGCACAGATTCACAATCATGGTAGTGAGCTGCATGACCATGTACCAATGTGATGGAGCAATGCAGCGCAGGCTCCAGGGTAGGTCTGTCATTGGCCTTGTGGGAGCACGGTGAGTGCTAACAGCACAAGCATTTGGGATCACCCTGTTACTCAGGGCAACTGCAAAGTGACACCGTTCCCAAGTATTATTAGGCTCACTCAGGCCATGTCTATAGTATATGGAAGATCGATGTGGTTGATCTTCTGGGGTTTGATTTAGTGGGTCTAATAAAGACCCGCTAAATCAAATTCAGAGGGCGCCTCTATCGGGACTGGTACTCCTGCACCTCACAATCTCCTGCTGTGTGGTTGTTGATTCCAGCTATGTAATTAATATAGCTGGAGTTGACCTTCCGCTCTACGAAGGTCAGAGTGTCTTTTCGTGGCAAAGCTAAACCCTCCTCCTGCCCCAGGGAAGTGGGAAAGGCTCATGCCAGAGAGGGGAAGAGATGTGCCCTAGGGAGCGAGAGCTCTTGGCTCCCAGACTAGTGCCCAGACCACAGGACCAAGCCTCTCTCTGACACCTGTCTTCTCTCTCCTGAAGAAGAGCTGGTGAAGCAGCCCATAAGGTGAAGGTTAAAGCACGTGCTGTTTATCTGAGCTGCTGACTGCTCTTTTCAGTCTATAAATTTCAAGGTCATTCTGTGTTCTACCCTGGATAATAAACAAGTCTGGCTAGGCCATGTGAGGGGAATAAATATATCTTTGTGCTGAGCTCCTCCCTTCCCCGCCCCCTGCCCTCGCTCCATTCCCTCCCTACCAATCCTTCTCCTGCAGGATATTCTGGTTACAAGGCAGGACCTGCGAAACGCACAGCCTCGGATTCCCCCCAGGAGCCTGGCACAGTTGGTCTCAGAAGAAAAAAGGAGAAGGGGGGGCCTCATCAGAGCTGCCAGGGGAATTAATGCACAGCATTTACCAGGGGTGGTGTATCGAAAGCTAGAAGCTCGGCTGCTATGAAAATGTAAAAGCCCCATGCCCCACAACAGTTATGCAAGGCCACTGATAGGGACCAACTACTTCCAACTTTGGCCACAATTTTTAAGTGATTGGTGATTTTGGGGGCCTCAGTTTTTGGTGACTCCTACCAGTGGGTAGGAATCCTGATTTTCAGGCTGGGCCATGCACCCACCTCTTTTCCCTTCCAGCCCTGAGCATTCAAATCATTCCTTGCTTTTGGACACTGGCCCCAGATTATTTTCTTTTTTTTAAACCTTTCTCCCCCTCTGAAAATCAAATTCTGTTTCTTTCCTAGCAAACGTAGCATCCAGACCAGCACTGATGCCAGACATGATGCTGGGGACACCTCCTCCACCCAGCCTCCAGCGGCTCAGAAGAGTTCATTATGCCGCTAGTGAGAGCTGCCAGTTTACAATAGATACAAATTCTGCCAAGTGGGGAACTCCTCAAAATCCCTGGAGCAAGGGAGCACACAGTCCCCTTGCAAATTCACAGACCGATTGATCGGGGAGCTGTCAGGGAGCCAGGGGGCACTTCACTCAGGAGTGCTGCTGAAGCCAAAGCACCAATTTAACTCGCAGACTCTTCAACAGCAGCTGCAGGGATATCAAAATGCAGGCCCAGATTCGGAAAGTCTGGCTCACATTCAGCAGCATTTTGCTCCGCAAATGGCTTCACTGGACAGGACTGATTTTCTAAAGGTCCGAGCACCCAGAAGCTCCCATCTGAAGGCGGAGTTGGCCAGCTCTTCAGTTGCAGCCGCTTTACAACTGTTGAGGGTCTGGCCCCAGACACGCATGAGCTGAAAGGGGCTTTAGAAGTCCAGATTTAGGCACCTGTTTTTTTGTGTTTTTTTTAAATCCTAATTGATCCCTTTGAGCTTTGCCCTCCTCATCAGTAAAATGGGGCTAAGAACAGCTGCCTCACCCCGGTGCCAGGAGTTAACTCAGGCTTGAAGCACTGGAGGTGCTCAGATTCAGTGAATCAAATATAATTCATAGCGTTAACAATGTCTGTGAATTAGTGTAAACTGCAAATGCACTTAAATGAATACTTTCATCCAGGGCCAGATTAACTCTTCTAGTACCTGGGGCTATTTGATTTTGTGGGGTCCCTTAGGTTCCAGGAGGAGCCAAAAATGAAGAGTTCAAAGTGCAGGTGTGGGTGAGGACTGTGACTGGGTCTGCAGGCTCTGGGGTAAGGCTGAGGCATTTGGGGTACAGGAGAGGGCTCCAGGCTGGGGCCAACGGGTTTGGAGTGTAGGACAAAGATTCAGGGCAGGAGGTGGGGATGCAGGTTCTGGATGGGAGTTAGGGCGCAGGAAGGGGCTCAGAGCTGGAGGATGGGATCGGGTGTGGGGTCTGGGAGGGAATTACAGGACAGGAAGGGGTTAGGGCAGGAGGTAGGGGTCTAGGAGAGAGTTAGAGTGCAGGAGAGGGCTCAGGGCAGGAGGCTGGGGAGGGGGGTGGGGGATGGGTGAGTGAGCGGGGGCTCTGGGATGGGGAAGGTGTCCCTAGTGAGGGAAGGGGGCAGGTGGCTCTATGTGTTGCGCTTGCCTGCATCTATCACTCCCCACAGCTCCTACTGGCCACAAATCCCAGTCCATGGTAGCTGCAGAGGCAGAGCCTGCAGGCGAGAGAAGCACATGGACAGAGGGCACTTCCTGACACTTGTAGCTCCACTGGAGGAGGATGGGGAGAATCGCAGTGTGAACCCCTTTCTTAATCCAGTCCTGCTCATGTCCAGCTCTACTCGCTGGGAAATCAGCAGACATCACTTTGCTATGGAAACTACCTCTCTGTAAACTGTACTCTGGCCATTTCCACATCTAATCTGCACGCATGCAGACACCAGGACACCAGTTTATACACATGTACTTCTCATTCCCAATTTTGGGTTGCTCCCTCTAGGTATTGACAACCAAGCCCTAATAAGCTGAGTGATGGAAAAATCAGCAAGGGAAGGAAATACAGGCTCACTGTGCACATCTTGCCTGATTCAGCCCACAGGGCTGGGTGTGAATGCCCCCCAGCAAAATGACAGGATGAAAGATTAGGACTGAACTGGAAAAGTGGGACACGTGGCTCCAATGGAGAGGTAATATCCCATTTAATCAGATAACTGGTTAAACATTAAGTGTAAGCACTTAAATAAGGTGGGTAAGGAAGTCATTTTGCTCAGGTAGGACCGGCCACAGGTAGGCACTGCCCTGGCTGGACTGGAGTGACCCCCTCCACTTTTCCCACAATGGACTGCTACACTCAGGCTGGGCCCACTGTGAGCGGGGGCTGCTCTGGATCAGCCAGGTCACTGATTAACCACTGACATCCCTAGACTCCATATGAAGAGTTCTATCTCAGTACCATTTTCCATTCTACTGCCGAGATGCGAGACTAATGATGCAACACCCCCAAATATTAGTCTATGCACTGTTGTTGGGCAGCACTGCAATAAATCCAAATTCCTGTTCAAACCATTCAAATAATTAGCTACCTGGGTGTGCGCAAAGAGTCAGAGGCCTCTGAACAATTGCCAAATAGGCCTTGTTTTCCCTGCAAAGCTGCCAGGGAGGGGAGTTAAGTACTTAGATAGCAACATAGCAATGGACCAAACAATGGTCCTTCTCATCTTTTTCATCCATGTGTGGCTTTTTTTCCATCCATGTGCAGAATACATTTTTCTGTATGCACCAAGGCATATGGAAATGTACACCACTACTAAAACCAAAAATCTAGCTGTGGGCGCTTTGCTAATCATCTGGGCCACATTTGAACCTCTCCTGATCAGCCACACAAGCATACAGGAAACACTAGGATCAACTAACACCTGGTAAAAGCTGGTCCCATGTCTCCCAGCACACAGCTACCAAGCACAAGTGATAAGTGTCTTCTTGTAACTTTTACAAGTCTCCTTATTTCTCTGCTAGTCATAAATTTGCAATGGCTAAATCTGCAGAGCGTTACATGTTCATTTCTGTCTAGTGTGACCACAAGCTGAACTTCACCACTGGCATGGCTAGTGGCCTTTTTAAAAAAGATATATAGAAAAGCAATTATCTTTATTTTTAGCTCTGGAGAGTCAAAGCTGTGATGATCTTCGCCCTGGCCTGCCACTCAATAGCATGACTTGCAGAACAATGGAGGGCAGCCAACACAGCTGTTCCTAGGCATCACTCCTCCAGCCTGGTCCTCACCCTCCCTCCTCAGCCTGCAGAGCTACTCCAACACCCATCTGAGGGAGAAAGCAACACACTTTCAACAACTGAATGCACCTGCTATTAGAGCACAGAGAAAAGAGGGAAAAACAGCTTCTTTAATCCCAGCAGATAAAACTTTGTGCATACATGTGTTTTGTTTGCAGCACACATGTACACGTACACACACACACACACACACACACACACACACACACGTACGTTCTTCACCAATCTGAAGTAAAGATAAGAGCCCAGGCCTTATCTGCACCGGAAAGTCACACCGGCTGTAAGTCAAGGTGTGTATTCAAGCAGACTGAAGGAATGACAACTGAGTATGGCTGCAATAAGCATGCACTGAGTTAGCTTTGATCCAGCGAGTGCCAGCCCCACTAGCAGTGAAGCTGTGGCACATGGGCTTCTGGGTGGGCTAGATGCCAGGGTGTGCCTGAACAGGCTGCACTGAAACCTCTCCTGCCCTGGCTTCCTGGTTAGCTTCTCATACCATCTTCAGGCGTGGGCAAGATAGGGACCTCGAGCCGCATCCGGTATTAGCAGTGCGATCCAGCCTGCTGCATCCCTGCTGCTCCCCTGTCCCCAGGCCAATCGAGACTGGGGGTGGGAGGAGCGTGCAAAGTCTCTTCCCCCAATCAGGGACATGTGGCTCCAGAGGAAACTGCCCACTGCTCAAAATGGCTGGTTTCCCTCTAGGCACCGTGTGCCCTTGGCAGGGTGGGGGGCAAAGGCTTCATGCACTCCTCCACCCCCAGGGCCTGTGGGTGGGGGAAGCATGTAGTGTCTCCTCCACCCACCAAGGAGCAGGCTGCACTTAGAAGGAACATCCCCCTTCCACCTGAGGCCCCTTTCCTTCGGAGGGTGACCCGCAACCACTTCCAAAATTCATGAAGTGCCCCCCCCTGCGAAAATGATTGCCCACCCCTATTCTAAAGCAAACTCTTCCCGCGGGTGCAGACATTCTGTATGTACATGTCTGACTGATGTGTAGACATACTCAGAGTGAACCGAGGACAACCCCTCCCCGTCCCCCGCAGACAATCTGGTGTAAGAGGGATTACCTGCCACTGCCCAGTTCAGCTGGGGTTGCTTTCTAAAGAAAAGAGTTGGCTATAGAGGAAAGTGTGGGCACATACAGAGAGTTCTACTGGTACAACTAGACCCCATTTAACTTGTCAAACTTTCCCAGGCTGCCAAGCCCTGAACTCCCGCAATATCCCACATGTCAGCACAGCAGCTGCTGGGAAGTGTGGCGCAAGGCCCCAAGGGAAGCCTGTTCAATGGTTAATGTCCCTGAACTGGTATTTGTTTGACAGGGCAGATATGTGCTGACTCCATGGGGATAGAGCCCAGTTTACAAAACCGTTCCCTCATTCGGCTCCGGGCAGCTGGTAAATGTTGCTGATGGTGTGGTGGTATAAAGCTGGGTTAACAGTCAACCTCAGCCGTACTCTGGCCCTGCCCCTTTCAGTTCTCACGGGGATTAGTACTGGGGGCTGGGCTCTTTCCTCTGTCTAAAGGAGGAATAACAAATTCAAATGGGCCAGCAGAGTGGGACAGGGCCAGCTGGACTCACTGGGTCAGAGCAGCCTCATGTGCAGCCCCATCTATTGTCAGGTTTGCAGCCAAATAGGCCCTTCCCACAGGAAGTAGAAACAGCCTCTCTCTGATTCCATGATGCTAACTGTGCTCACAAGTGCTTGCTAATAACCGCACCATGCGGCAGTGAAGCCTAAAGAGCTCGTCTGTCTCCAGTGCGAACCCCTCAAGTACATGCTCGAGAGGACAGGCTCACTGAGGGGAAATTGCTGCTTTCCCATTCTCTGGGCCAGCCAAGCAATTAGTGCCCAGTCCTAGTGTCCTAGCCCTGCACCATACGCTCCCTGCATCCTGCTTTGCTGTCATTGTGGCTTCCTCTCCCCCACAGGGAGTGGGGATACCTCTCTGGCTCTGAGAACGTGATGCGGGTGACGCTCATTGCCAGGGGTCCGCTCCCCAAAAGCAAGTCCATACAAAGGGAGAGGAAGGAACCACACATCCACAGAAACCAACCAGCAGCAACGATCAAAAACCAATGTTAGCATTTGTTTTTACAAATCACATCTTTCTAGGAAGCTGGGGACTGAGGAATCTATTGGCTGGTGGGGAGGGTGGATGGGTACAGGTGCTAAAATGCCATCTCCTCCAGAAGTCTGGCCACATCTCTGACAACGCTGAATATTCATTCACCTTGTTGCTAATCTAAAATGCTTGCAGCTGCTTCAGGGTCTCCACATGCAGCCCCACGTTATGGGGGTTTCTCTAGGAGGAAAAACGGGAGATCCTATGAAAAGTCCAATCATACTCCTCAGAGCAGAAATGTCAGGTTACGGCAAGTGGGGTCTGGTGACTTGCCCTGCCTTCCTCACAGATAACGAATGGCTAGATTTAAAAGGCTTCTCTCTACCCCAGGAACAATCCATGCCCCGCTGCCCTCTCCATGCCGTCAATGAGAGATCACAGTAGTTCCTTTTCTACAAATAGTATGTAGCCATTGAAGGAGAAACTGCCAGCAAACCTGTATCTCATGGGCCCTGACTGACGTGTGCCAAGTTTATGCAATAAGCCACCAATCCTGAGCCAGGAGAGCCTGCACTGATAAAGGACAGGCATGTATTTCAGCCAGCAACCTCTCTCTTACTGCTGTCCATGGCCACCTACCCCAAGTCTGTGGCACAGCAGGGAAGACCCGGACCCTTTATTCCACTTCCCCTTGAGAAGCTGTTACCAACACAAGGGTCAAAGATACGAGGTTTTGCTAAGCTTTATAAAAGGGCTGGCCTGATGAGAACGGGGAGGGAGTGCTGCATTAGAGATGAAAATGAACAGTTGGTCAGCAAACACCCTCGTTGCGAGCTCAGGGTAAAGACCTAATAAATAAAAATGCTATGTTTTTACTTCTGTTGCCCCTGCCTCCTATAGCTCAAACTGGGTCACAAACATCAGTTAATTACACCTGTCAAGTGCATTGCACAGGAGGGAAAAAATATGATCATCCTCATTTTACAGATGGGAAAAAGAGGCCTGGAGAGGTGAGGTGATTTGTCCAAGGCCTTGTAGTGTGTCAGTAGCAGAATCCAGGAGCCCAGAATTGACAGCTCTGTCCCTTAGGCCCCCCCAGTCATTTCTGCACACATTCATCCAGAGCAGCACCACACTCCACAAATGGTCTTGCTGATTTCTTTGTTGCTACATGGAGTACGCACACCTTAGACTGAGCAAGGCTGGCAGGATCAGCTCCCTTACACCAGGAATGAAGGAGACATAGCTACAGGAATGGAGAAGGACCCCGCGGGATCTAGCCTGGCCTCCTGACTCCAGTCATGGCTGATGACTAGCGCTTCCCAGGAAAGATTTCATCTGTCACACGCCCCGATGCAAAGCTCATCACTACTGTACTTGGGAGAAAGATCTCCCCAGCCGCTGTGCGAGCTGCTAACACCCCACAGCCTGAGGCATGATTTCCCCTAGGGGATGTACTAGCCACACAGCAAGCCTGGCTGTGGCTGGTAGGGAAGTTACCTGACCCGAGCCAGACCTGCTTTGCTGGCTGTGCTCTTCAGGCATATCTTCTCACCTGTTTTTGTCCACAGCGTCCTGCTCGTCCATCTCGTCCGCACTGCAAGTGGCGCTGGAGTCACTGTCAGGGTTGTGCCCAGATGCTTTTCCTGCTTTAGGACCCTCTTTCTTTTCAGCTTTGGGCACTGCCTCTGCTCCCACCATGCTGCCACCACCACTCTCTGTTTTCTTGTCGCTTGCCTTGTCTCTCTCCGGATAGTCCTCAGTCTCCTCCTCCTTGATTTCGCTCTTGCAAGGCTCTTCGCTCAGCTTCTCCTCCGGCTCCTCTGTTTTTACTACATCTACCACCAGCTCCTCCTGCAGCTTCTCCTCACTTCTGGCCAGCTCAGCAGCTGCCTCCTGGGGTGGTGGGGTGGCAGTAGTGGTGGGATTAGCTGCAGGAGCAGTATCAACATCTTCTGCCTTGAGGGCAGGTTCTGCACTGGAGTCTCTCTCAGGCCCATGTGTTGCCTGGGGCCCATTCTCTCCACTTTCTTTGGCCTCGGGCCTTGGCGAGGGAATGCTCTCGGTATCTGAGCTGTGATTTACTGCAGCTGAAAGGAAATCAAACCAGACTCGATTTCTATAGTGCTCATTACCACCCCTTAGACATCTCATATAAAAACAAGAGGTGAAGAAGCAGACACAAGAAGGAAAGCACCTCCCCAGCTTTGTGAACACTTTCATTCCCCGACGAAAGGCCAAATCCTCTTCCCAGTTATGGTGGAGTAACCCTGCTGGGGAAGGAGGGTACACCAGTGTCAGCCGGCAGCAAGAATGGAGCCCCAAGTTTGGAAATCACCAGCCTCAACGTCCCCTTGCAGCAGGCCGCAGCATATGATTTGTCATTTCCCCCTCTCCTTCTCCAGCATGCAGCGTATCATGTTACATTACAGCACCTTCAGTTCAACAATGGACAAGAATGGGGGCAGAAACAAGGGCGTCATTTCAGGAGAGCAGGAGGGGCAGCAGTCATGTGTACCGGGATGCAGCTTGTTTCTCCTCCTGTTTCCCAGACTATCAGAGAGCCAGGGGAAAGTACTTGGATTCTGCGAATTACTCTGCTGCTCCTTCACCAGCCAGGTGCGAGAGGCATGCACGGAATACAAGAACTTTCCCCTCACTCCCTGACAGTCCGGGGGAACTTCTGGTCCAATGACACATTTTAAATTGCTCCCTTCTCTTCTCTGCATCAGTCTCAAAATTCCAGGGTATTGCGATCAGTTCCACACTGATAAGGGTCTCAGCCTCTCTGCTTGCCTCCCAACACCGTGTCACTATGACTATCGATACCCTGTCTTCCCCGGGCACCGTGAGGAAGAAATGCATGGCAGCACAAGAAGTCTTCCACACATTTATTTTTCTAAAGTAGCCAATATGAAAAGCATGGAGAGCAGGGTCAGCTGGAGGAAAAAGATCCCAAAGTTTCAGGCTGGGTTAATGATTAAGCATCCAAGATCATCTCCCAAACTCTGAGAAATAGCTTTCTCCTGAGCTGCAAACACTCATATAAATGCCCATATAAAGTAAGCAGGGAGGCGTTTCAGACAGGAGAAGGCTTTTGTTTCTTTGGCCTGAAGAAATATTTGGAGTGAACTTTTCCTTGGCAAGTTGGCTTGCAATTTCTTCAGGGACTTCCTGACCCAAGGGAATGGGTGTGCTACAGCCATGGGAGTCGAGGGCTCTCAAAATATCCCAGAACGTCAGGAGTTTAGGGTCAAGATGGCCTCACTTTGGAATTTAGAGCAGTGCTCTCCCCCTCAACACAGTAAGGATGGGAGGGAAGGTGGGATTCCTTCCAGAGACAGATCTATATCAGTCTGCAAGACTTTTATATCCAAAATAGATGGCCGCAGAGGAACAGCATTCTGATAGCTTTGTATCTGAGTACATCCAAAGTATTCCACTTCCTTGGCAGAAAAATGCTCCAAGGTCAATAGGAATTTCAGCCTTCCTTGATGTTTATTTACTTGTAATATATCAGTGAAACACAGTCACCCAAGGACGATGGGCCAGGAATTTACAGTATTTAAGCAGGCCAGAGATTTATGATGTATCTGGCCAAAGTCTCGCTCAGAAATGCTCCCACTTCCCTTCCCAAAGTGAAATAGGGTCTGCCAGGGCCAAAGAGATGCTTGCAGATATTTTGCCTCCGGTTTTAGATTGCCATGTGTTCATTCCCAACATTGAGAACTGACGGCCAGTGCAGGGAGGTGGAGCTGTGCACTGGCTAGTGAGGTGCACACTATAGTCCCTTTGTATCTGAGTACATCCAAAGTATTCCACTTCCTTGGCAGAAAAATTTCCCTTTAAGAATTTCCCTTTAAGAATTTCCCTTTAAGAATTTCCATCCGTGAGTGGAGTGAGTTTTGTTTTGTGCACCAGTGTTGAGGTCACGTGCGCTTCCTCAGATGTGTGCCACTGTGGCACCCACGAGTTACTAACAACGTTATATATAAAACACAATTTAAATTGTCATGTAAGAAAAATATTAAAACAAGAGACAATTAACAAGGTGCATGACCCTGAACCCACTCACCCTGAAAACCATCGACTTTGGGTCCCCCTCTCAGTCTTTTTTTCTCAAGACTAATCAAGCTCCTTTTTAACCTCTCCTTTTAGGTAGTTTTCTAAACCCTTTTTTCATTTATTTACTCTCCTCTGAACTCTCTATTTTGTCCCAAAGCATGGAGCTCAAAACTGGACACGATGCTTCAATGGGGGCTCTAACTTCAGCTCGTAGACTCTAAATTGTCCAGTAATACAGTGCAAATAACAATAATTAATATACCACTCTGCGTATTCTAATTTTTCAATCTGTATATAAAGCAACATTTATTAATTCCCCCAAATGTAATTAATTGCAACCATTCTGCTTTTGTTGTATTTAAGCCTTTACTTGGTCACTGTTACATGTATTACATTATAATTAACAAGGCAATAAAACCACTACCCCAAGTCTTAAATCTTCAGTGATATGATGGCCTTTGCAATTTCTGTGGAGATATGAAACATACCTACTGGAAGGTAAAAGTTAAATACAGCACATGGACTGAAGCTAGTGACTTTTTGAGAGTTCATGTACCATATGAAAGGGATTACTGCTATTACAAACCACAGAAAACAATTAATGACACTCACATGTTTAAAAAAAAATTAACATCAGCAGTTCTGTTGGGTGACTATGACGGAAACTGATCATTTCTTTGGAGATTAATAAGCAATTTTCTATCAGCAGGCAGCATGTGCTCTCATAGAAAACCAAAAAAACCACCAATCTCAGAGGATTATTTTTAACAACACATTGTGTTGTGCATATTTAAGAGGAAATCTGTGGATATCACCACTATCACCACAAACATAGCCACTTACTTTGGCACAAGGCAACTGATCCCATTCAGTCTGGAGGATGATCAGGCAGATGTAGAATGGGATGCACAAGAGTTCAGAGCCACTTGGTTAGATGAGTTCCCTCTTATCTAACCTGCCCCAGTCCTGCCACTCACCATGTGGCGGCTCGGACCTGGGCCCTGGCGGCTGGAGCTGCTGCTGCTGCAGTTCCCCACACAGTAGCTCAGACCCTCCCCTGAGGGCTGGAGCTGCCACCACTGCTGCTGCTCATCACGCGGCCAGCCCTTGCTGTAGCTCCAGTCTTGGGGAAGGGCTGAAGCTAGGACCAGGGCGGTGTGGTGGCTGCCTAGCTGCTCCTGAGGCAAACTCATAGTGCGCACATGCGCAAGTGCATACCCTAGAGGGAGCCCCAATAGCCAGCTATGTGGCCTGGCTCTATGGCAAGTGCCCCAGTCATTGAAGCCTTAGGTGATCTGTATGTACACTTCGTGCTTGCAAACCAGGCAGTTTGGACACTGACAATGAATCACACAACAAAATCATCCAAAGCCCTCCCTTCCAGTCGGTATTCATTACGCCAAAATGCTTCTCCAAATGTCACAGGGGAGCTGGCTGTTCAAGCATACCGCTGCTCTGACATTTCTGCCCCGTGACATTTCATCCACTTGGCTTACAGCTTTGTTCAGCTCAGTAGCCCACTTCAGAAACACAGCCCCATCAGCCTCCCAGGATGAATAATGTACAGCTTCTAAGTGTGTCAAGAGATCTGTTTTCAAGTCTTTGATCTTAAAAAACACGGTTTTACACTGAACAGTTCTCCCAAAAGGCAATAACCACAACTTACACCAGGTCTGAGTCATAGACCATCCAGTGTGGAGGATTTACCTGGAACCAGCTTTATCATGAGTCACTTTTAACAATTACTTGAAAAGGATTGCCATTTCCAGCCCGATTAGCCTGATCTCTAAAGCAAGTTATTGCATTAATTTGACAAAAGTCAAATGGGGCCATTGCCATAAACTACACACGTTTTTCCCAAACTCACAGCTGAGTTTTTTGAGCCAGAAATAACTAAAACTGTCATTTTTGTTTGGCTCCCCTTCTTCTGCTCAAATGGGAGACTGGAAATTGCCTGCCTGAAAGAAAGATATTAAAAAATGCAGAGGTGCGCTGACCCTGTGGCTTTAGCGGCTACTGAATGTGTTGCTGCCACAAAGAAGAATTACTTTCTGAAGCAAAAGCCCCAGGATGTTTGTTGTTTAGGTCAAAAGAGTCATAAAAACAACCTAAAAGAAGAGACTAGGGGAGTGAGTCTTGGCTCTAGCAGGCCTCCTCCTATTTCATTCATGGGGGACCTGATTCAGCAAAGCACTTCAGCGAGACTTAACTTAAACCAGTGCTCACCAACCACTAGGCTGGGATCTAGTGGTAGATCTTGCAGCTTCTGACAGGATAGTTGGCACTTCAGATGCTTCCCCTCACATTGCCCTGCTGCTCCTGCCCTCTCCCTTGGAGCAAGCCTCTTGCTTGCAGTGTGGGGGAGGAGGGGACGGAAAGAAGGGAGGTGTTGATATTAGGGATGTAAGAGTGTAGTCGATTAGCTGATTACATGATAAGCAAAAGTGTATAGGTTAATGCTATAGACTACAAGCATTTCCTTCCCCCCACCCTTGCCAGTAAATTTTTTGCAGGCTGGCCAGCAGCCCATCTCAGTTTTGGCTCCCGCCAGGTCCAGAACCTACCCCTGCTGCAGCTCAGCATTTAAAGTGTATTAGGAGTTGAACGGGCAGGCAGCCCTGCTCATTTCCAGCTTGTATCAGGTCCAAATGAGTTTAGACCCCTTTCTTAGACAGGGGCTGCTGCCACCCCATGCTGCTGCCTCTTTATCAGAGGCAGCAGGACTGAGCGACAGGCAGCTAGTCCAGAAGGGGAGCTGGTTTTAAACTGGCTCACCTCTTGGACCAGCTCCTGACTGGCACCCTGCACTACTGTGCCGGCCCCACCTCCGGGGACTATAGAATAGTCGACTAACCAATAAAAATTAATGAGATTACTCAACTATTAAATTAACCGATATTTAACATCCCTAGTTGATATCAGAGCATGCACCTCCCCGCATTCCTGTACCCCAGCTCTACAAAGTGGAAGGGGCACAATAGGGCCTGGATCGGAGGGAGCTTGCTGGCCACTTTTAGAAGTGGAGCAGGGCCATGGTGAGCCTGCCTTAACACTGTTGCACCACCACCCAGGAGCAGCCTGCATCCCAACCTTCTGTTCCAGTTCTGAATCTCCTCCACCCCAGCCCTCTGCCCCACCTTAACCCACCCTTAATCCCAACTCCCTCTGAAAGCCTGCACCCTTCATTAGGGATGTAAAATCCCAAATAATCAGTTCACCGGTTACATGTTCACATTTCTCCCCTGAACCCCCTCCGACACCCCAACTCCCTGTCCCAAGCTCAGCCCTGAGCCCCTCCCACTTCTCAGCCCAAGACCAGAGTCTGCACACTGGTGAAAGTGAGTGAGAACAGGGTGGGTGGCAGGATGGAGTGAGCAAGGGTGGGGTCTTAGAAAAAGTGCAGGAAGGAGGAGAGGGTGTTTGGATTTGAGGTAGATTCTAGATTGCACCAATTCAAAAAGTGATCTTGTGCTTAATAGAGGTAGAAACCATTGGCTTAAAGCAGGTGAGTAAGACTCATGCTCCCTAAAATAGGAAAAGAGCAAGTTAAAAAGTACTCAGACAAATTAGATGTCTTGAAGACACGAGGGCCTGATTAAATTAATCTTAGAATACTCAAGGAGCAAACTGAGGAGATACGTGAGCCAATTATCTTTGAAAAGTCATGGAAGATGGGAGAGATTCCAGAGGCTTAGAAAAGGGCAAATATTATAGTGCCCATTAAAAAAACAGGAAATAAGGGCAACCCAGGGAATTACAGACCTGTCACCTTAACTTCTGTGCCCAGAAATATAATGGAGCAAATAATTAAGGAATCCATTTGCAAACATCTAGTAGAAAACAAGGTGATAAGTGACAGTCAGCATGGATTTGTCCAAAAGAAATCATGTCAAACCACCCTGTTGGCTTTCTCTGACAGGGTAATAAGCCTTGTGGATAAGGCAGAAGCAGCACATGACCTTCCCATAAACCAACTAGGGAAATGCAGCCTAGATGAAGCTACTATAACGGGGTCAGCAACCTTTCCGAAGCGGCATGCCAAGATTTCACCCTGCTGCCCTGGGCCGTGCCGCTCTCTTCTGTCTTCACTGCGCACTCTATGGTCCACCTTTCTGCAGACTACCAGTTACTAAAAGAAACTCACTGTTAATTACATAATTAAGCCTGAGATATTTTGCTAGTGCTGCAGCTGGGGAGAATGGTTTAATTTAAATTATTAAACAGTTTAAGCGTTTTAACTTTCTTACATTAGTTGATCAAACTTCATTTTAAATAAAGTAAAATATTAATTTATGATCAACAGAAAAGGTTTCAATGTTTTCTTTATTTATGGCAGGGGTGGGGAACTTCTTCTGGGTTGGGGGTCACTGATCCACAGAGAAATCAGTTGGGGACCACACAAGTAAGAAGCAAAAAAACTCCTCCAAAACCCCTCAATCCTCACTGATGTGGCCCCCAACTGAGATACCTCACTCCTCTGGCACTTCAGCCCCCATGGGGTGAGGGAAAGGACAGGGAGGACTGAGGTTCAGGGCTTCCCATAGGTCAGATTTACTTTTCTGTGGTTCCAGAGTTAGTAGATTTTGTGGACCCCCTTAGGCTTTGGGAAAAATGAGGGATTCAAAATGCGGGACAGGGCTGCCAGTGAGAGAAACAGGAATGCAGGACAGGGTTAGGAGGACAGGGTCTGGAAGGGAGTTTGGCGGCAGGAGAGGATGTGGATTGGGGGTACAAGAGGGAGTTTGGGGGCAGGAAGGGGTTGGGGGAATAACGCGGAAAAGGTGAAAGGGTGAGAATGCAGCCAAATAGCTAGCTGAGGAGGGAGGCAGAGAAGTGGGGAATAAAGGAAAATGCAGCTACGGTACTTTTGCCTTACGACCCACAAAGCATCTACCACCACACAGCCCCTGCTTTCAACCTCACGCTTTGCTGGGAGGTCAGGCAGTATAAACAGGCCTTTCTTTAAATCTGATTGACCAGAATCTAAAAATACACAAGGCCTAGTGATGGGGGAACTGCAGGCTGATCACAGTGATGGAAAACCTAAGAATGGCCAAGACGACACCCTTGATTAACTCAGAAATGCCCAGTGGTAAGGAAATGGAGCTCAAGGCATTGCTCAGAGGACACAGGGTTTTGTCCTAACAGAGATGCACAGAAAGTATTTGGGACAGAAACAGTAGTGGCTGAAAGTGAAACTAACAAAAATTCTATCCCTCAAAATGTCACCAATGAGGATCCCTGTTGGCTGCGAAAATAAACCTCCTGACTGCAGGTAACCCCCTAGAGCTAGGCAGTGGGGGAAGGTTGGCACTCTCCCATTCCTGGAGACAGAGGGCCAGAGCTGCTAACACCCCCCACCACAGCCTGAGGACATCCTTGTTAGCAGCTGACCAGGATGTGGACTTCGCAGCCTCACACAAGTACACTTTCAGCAGCCAGGAATCAGAACAGGGCTGTGACCCAGGACAGTCCCTGACTGTGAAATCCAGAAATGTCAGTGCTTCCATGACTCCAGTGCAGTGTGAAAGCATCACCCTCACACAACCTCTGGGTGCCAGAGCCACTCAGCAACCCAGCAAGGCTCCTCTGCCCAGGAGATACTCTTACCTGGGAGAATCAGGGAAGTACTGACATTGACGGGCCCTGCCAGAGGGGCTCCTCCACTGCAGCCATGGATCCTGGGATGAAGCAAACACACCCAAGCCATTTCCCCCCACCGCTGTAGCCCCTTGAATGTCTCACCTTCCGCCTCCTCGGCCATCTCCTCTTCATTTCCACTCGTCCCAGATACCTCCATCTCCTCATCCTCTGCTGCAGGAGGGAAAGCAGCTTCTTCATTTTGAATGGTTGGGGCTTTCTTCTTCTTCCGCCTTGCGTTCCTTTCTTTCTCCTGCGGGAGAAGCACTCAAGGGTCAGAGACTAATCCCTTAAAAGTAACCAACGACAGCATTTGGCCTGCCGTGCCAGTGCTTTTCCTGTATTCCTCCACTGGAAGAAGGTAACAGTTACATACAACACTGAGCAAAATTCAGGGCATGATTCTTTTCATCCCTGATCACTCCTGCACCTTATTAGTGACCACATTGCAAACGGGCAGACTTCATACAATGACAGAATGAACAGCTTTAATCCCCAACCAAGGGTTGTCTGTGAAACAAATCTTGAGAGTTGGGGGAGGCAAGTCTGAGAGGGGGGAAATTGCATCTATATGTATTTTAGATTCTGCCACCCTCCCTTTGAGTGGCACCTCACTTGCGGGGGATCCTTACAGAGGTCAATATGCATCTCACCTGCTCTGCTGTTGGCACACACGTGCAGAGGACCCTAACCCTAAGTTTCCCAAAGACATTTTACCAATTCAGCAGCATGCCACCCATAGGGGGCTATTGGGAGAGGGAGAGGCTAACAGAATCATTCACCATGGCACAATTAGGGATGTTAGAGAATAACTGTTTATAAGCTGATGCTTATCAGTTAATGGTCTCAGTTACACTCAGATAGTTCCTGGGGAGGCGGCTTCACTGTGTCAGGACAGTGAAGCCACCTTCTCCAGAAGCCAGGCTGGCAAGTGCTGCCCGCTCCATTTCCAGGGACCCTTCACTATGGCAGAGCCCGCACAGCGGGTAGCTATGTAACTGCTGGGATTTTCAGCGGTTACATGGTTACCCTAATACTCAATTTTTAACATCCCTAGGCACAATACACCGATGTCAGATTAGGAAAGAGAAAGCCAGCCTCTATTTTAATGGCACAATTTTGTGTCCATAAACCCTAACAGTGCAGAGTTTAAGACATGATCAAGCATTCAGACACCTAATTAATTCAAACTGAGGCCATCTTTAAAACTAAACTAGGCCTCTACTACATATCGCCATAGTATGAAGCCAATTTAGAGATGACTAAAATGGCACCACAGATTAATTTTCAACCCACCTTGTGCTCCTCTCTGTTTTTGGATGCCCAACTTGAGGCACCTTGAGGGGACCTGATGCCCACACATGCTTGGCACCCTCTTGAAATGAAGCTAGTGGCTGCCCTGAATACTCAGTGCAATGGACAAGGCCGGTGCCAGATGTTTGGAGCTGAACATCCAATTTTTATAAATATTTTGAAAAACTGTGCCCTGGGTGATGCTCCCAAGGAGATGCAGTGAGCGAGCAGTAAAGCAGGAGACAGAATCAAGGAGCTGAAATTCCTCATCTTCTTCTCGAATCACAAAGCAATACCCTCTCCTCTTTAAACATGTGTAACAGGCCCATGCTACTGCTTCCCATGCACTGTTTGGCCTGGCTCAAGAGTCTTGTCTCTACTTATGTTTCCCGGTGTCATTGCTGAAATATAAATATAACTGGCAGGAACATGCCCTCCCCTGCTGGTCCCTCCACTCGCCTCACATGAGTGATGCTCTGAATAGAGTGAATTGAAATGGATGGAAACTGACGGCTGCAGCAGTAATGCAAACTCTACCATGGTTCTCTAGGTCGGCAGAGTCTGACAGAAAGGGGGGAAAGTATCTACTCAAAAACCTCTAGATAAAAACCCCACCCCACAACCTGGCAACACTGTCAGTTCTCACCTGTTTGTGTGACACTGGCCAGGAGAGGGTGGGAGCACTTAAAAAAAATTATGTGATAGCAGAGACATTACAAACACACCTGGCCACTCTCACCCCTACCATCAAATTCTGCTGTAATCCTGTTCTTTCGGCGATCTCTGCTCCCTTGGGAAGAACACTGTCAGCACTTCATCTTGTGCCAAAGGAACAATTCAATAATTGTATGTTACTGTCTAAGCATCAACTCATAGTTAGGGCTTCAGAGAATGCTAATGTGATGACAAAGCTCTTGGGTTACTATGGCAAAGCCTTCTTCGCCTTACTGCCTCTTACTCATGGATCTGTGACTCAGCTGAGCTAACGAGTGGGATCTGATGCTGGGAAATTAGCTGGGAACAAGCCCCTGCATCAACACCAAACTTGGCTTTTGTGTTTGCATTAACAGACAAGCAGCAGGATTTGGCCCATGCAGAGATGAAAGCTCTGGCAGGCCAGCCTGTGGGGCTGTGAGAGGCCCGCTGCACAGCAAGGTAACAAGGGTGAGATATTTAATAGAAGCAATTTGCATCTAGAAAGCAGATCTGGGGGAGGACATCCTTAGAGACAGGCCCATGCACAAATGTTCTGCTCTAAGGTTTTGGTTCCAGTCAGACTCATTTACCCAAATTCATCCCTGTGCTAACTCCTGTCACCTCGCCACTCCATCAACCCCAGCCTATCTGCTATCACCATATACTTCAAGTTCTTTGGGGACAGGAGTGGCCTATCTTTAATGCAATGGGAGATCCCCTCACCATTACAAATGTATAATCCACCTTGAGTTCACTTCACATGGCAGCAGATGCGGGGAGAAGAAACACTTCCATCAAATTTAGCATTAAAGGCAAAACTTGGTTTCCCAAAGAACCACACAATACATCTCTAAGTCCCAGGGGCCCTTGATACAAATCACAAATAAATGAGATGATGGTAAGGTGAAGCTCACATTTGCCACAGGAATTAATTGCTTTTACATGGTTTTCCATGATTTCTTGGGTCTGTAACAGAGTGGTTCTGGTCCTTGGGACTTAGTTTTAGACCTGCTATCAGTACTTCAGTGACTTTCACGTACAACCCATTCCTTGGTGCTAAACGTACAATCTGTCCTATTAAAAGTGACTTACTAGATTTGCCCCTGGAGCGTTTTTACCCCTGTAACCTATGGGATAGCTTGAGCAGGGCTGTGCCGCAGCCTTTGGCTTAGACACATCTATGTCAAAAGGGAAATAAAGCAAACCAAATGAAACCCCGAACCTTTCTCATGGCAGGTTACTTGTGAGCATGCTGGAAAACCTAGTGTGCTGTTCCACTTCCCATAGCAAGAATGGCCTCCCAGGTGCCCTGAATGATGCTGAGGCTGATTTCCAGCTAGCTCTATTAGATTGTCTCCAAGTCTGGTGGGAATCCGCAGCTCTTCTCAACCTCCTCTCCAAGCTGTCTGGTGTTACCAGAGCATTCTCCCCCACTTCCCCAGCTGAACAATCCTGACTGCCCAGGATATAGCTGAAAAACAGGGAGAAAAAACCCAACCTGCTGCTCTGACATCATCTTTCTGGCCATCTGCCCCAGAAGGGAAATACCTGGGCACATTTGGATCTCTCTTCACGGGATCACCACCTGACACAGAGTGACCAGCCAAAGAGGCTTTAAACAACCCTGCTCCTGATACAGAGCAGTCATCATATTTACATAGCCTCAGCAGCTGTCTCAGCCTTCCCTAAAAGCATGATGCTGGCATTCCTGCATTAGTGTGGCATGGTCATGCATATTCCAGCAGGGGGATCACAAGCGGAGCTAAGACAGCTGGCTCCCCAGGACTGGGGCCAGGAGTAGGCACATAACCATAATGGAAACTGATAAGCTTGTGCTTACACACTTACGTCCCTACTGAAAGGGAGACAGCACTGCCTGAACTCCCCTTTGACAAGTCAGTCTCTCAACAGCTCTCCAGGTGAGGTTCATTTTCTATAACCCAAGGACGGGTGTTAAAATTAAAACCCCATGAGTGGAGGAGCTGTGGAAGCCCTTGGGCCACCCACACCACAGAGAACCAGGAAGGAGCCACCACGGTGCTAGACCTGCTTTCTGACTGCAGCTTGAATGGCTCTCCTGGAAAGAGGGGAGGTGCCCTGAAGGGGCAGAACAGGCTCCGCGATTCCTTTCCTGGGTATGTTTACTCTGTGTCTGGCAGCCAGCCTGCCAGGCCGGGGCTTGCCCTAGCATTGTGGTTTGGGCTCTCAAAGGGTTTTTTATTTTTAACATGCCCCACTAATGAGCCTCCCTCCCAGATGCAGTGCAGTCATACACTATAGGGGCAAGACTCCATGCTGCACCCTTGTAATCTGTGAGCCCTGGCAAATCTGGGGTGCGACAAAGTATGGCAGGCCCGACCGATCTGAGAGCCACACCTGAAAATCACCAGCTGCAGGCCAACGTGGATGCAAGTAAATTTCATGAGAGTATGCTACCGCTGTGCTAGCCACCACAGAATGTGAACACTGGGCTCTGTACAAACCACTGTTGCAGTTCTGGTTTGCGTGGGCTCATGTTCCTTGGGATGTACTTTAGGTTCTATATTTGAGTGAACTTTTAGAAGTAAGCTGAAGATCACTCAAAGCTCCCAAGTTTCATTTGGATGAAACCATGAGGAACAGTGGATTTAATCTGGCTGTAATTCAAAACTATGCACTGGTCCAGGCTAGACTGTACACTGACTCAGGTTTGCCCCAAACTATTCTCGGGCTCACTTGAAGGTTTCTAGAGACCTTAGCATTCCTGGTCTGAGACCTGAGTTTGTAAAAAAATCGTTGTCATACCAGTAGAGCAACCCATCCTAGCAACAAGGCTACAAACCATAAACAAGCTACATGTGAGACATTAACAAGCGCTACCAACTGAGGATATCCTCATTAAATTAAATAAACAGCATTCTAATAAAACTGGGAATGCAGAGCCCATGTATTTCCTTGTAAATTATCTGCAGGGAGATCAGCAATAGCTGCTGACACCGAGGCCGGGGCAATAAGCAAAAGATCACTGCAGTATTACCTGATGACATATTGGCCTGGCTGCTGATTGCTTCCCTTGAGAGGAGGTCAAAGCTGACTACTTTGCATGCCCAGATGCTGTACAGGAAGCGATTAGGAGGTTTGCTTTACTTGCGAATATATTTAGGAGTTAGAAGGAAAGCCTGTGGACTCACTCTCTTTTATTTTATTCAGTTTTACAGCATCTGCTATTGCCATAAAACAATATAGCTCAATAAATAACAGCTGAGCATTCATTGTGCTTATACAAAACCCAAATTCCACATCCCCTGACGCTTAAAAGAGTAAATGACAATGATGTTCTAATCTGCATGCAATAGTGAACAATATGTATGGGGGAGCAAAGGATGAGGGAAAAACTGGGTCTGCAGAAAAGTCCCCCTGCAGTACAATTTCTGAAATACTGGGAAGCGAAGTAAATTGATATACCCAACTCTGATTAGGTTACCAATTCTATTTCCTTTAGATTCACCCAAGTAATGAATACAATATCTTTATAACATGAAGCTCTATTTTGAGAGGTTGTGCGTGTGACTCATCCCATTCTTTACACACGTTTTAGTTGTTTTCTTTGTACAACTTTGTTTGCCTTGTCTCTAAAACAAGCTTTGTTTGCCTTGTCTCTAAAACAATTCAGTGAAACACAGGAACACAGGAGTATCTCCGAGCATGGAGAAATGATCATAAGAATCACTGCTGCTCACAGTACTTTTTGTTCCTTTTGTCAAGTGATGAGGCTATTCAGTTCCTGGATGTGTCACTGAGTGTTTGCCTGTCTTTTTACTCACACCGTAATGGCTTGAGGGAGCGATTCCTGTACGGAATACTGTCCCTTCCATTTGCAAAGCTCTCCTTGGGGTTGAAGCCATATGAAACCTATTAGCCAGAAACCCTGGAACCCCAGGGTCCTCTACAAACGAATAATTACAATATTTTGCAGATTCCCTAAACTTTCTGAGGGAAGAAAGTATTATTATCCCCCTTCTACCACAGGGGAAAACATGCACAGAAAGATTAAGTGATCTGCCCCTAGCCATACAAAATGTCTGTCAGGCATAGGACTTCTGTCCTTAGGTCACTGGACCATGCCTGTCTCTGGAGGTCCCAATGATTGTTCCTCCTGGAAATCAACTTCTTCCCTTCTAATATCATAAACACTGGGTTGAAAATGTCATGAGGCTTTTTGTGGCCAGTCTGCATTCATAGCTTTATACTCAGTGCATGAGCTACCACAGAACATGCAGCAGTTTCAGACTGCTCCAGAAATAAACAGCATGACTAGGCCCATTTCTGATCTCTGTAACATGGGGTAAATTGATACAACACTCCTGGCTTGAATGGATTTGCACAACTGTAACTGGGATCACCATCTGGCTATGTATCTTAACACACAGCAGCTACTCTCTCCTTTCTATTCTTTTCACTCACTGAGTAGCATGTGCATGTCTAAGATCTGGTCAACTCTGTCCCAGAGGAGCTCCCAAGCTAGCCAGAAAACACCACTGGCCAAAGGATAAATGTCCCTTTCTCAATATGAGCTGTTAGCTGACCCCTGGGCTCCATGTATTTCACCCAGTAAATTCTCATGGAAGACAAACTTCCCTTTGGACTTGGGAACGTCATAAGCTATGTCACTGTTTGCCAGAAAAGAGCTGTGGTGATTGCAGCAGGCTGCAGCGGGCTGCTTACCATTTTTAGTTTGTGCTGCTGCAGGATCTCATCCAGGTTCTGTCTTTTCTTGTAGTTGAAATAGAAGTTTTTGCACTGCGACACAGTCTTGGAGCCCACCATCCTGGCAATGGCCGACCAGTTTCGCCCATGTTCAAGGAGACCTGTAATTGGGGAAATAAAACCAGAGGGTTTAAAAGGAGAAACAATGCACAAAGGCTGGGTTACATGGGCAAACCAAACTTTGCTGGGGACAATATGTTCCCCAGTACCCGTCTGTGAAAATTCCCTGGCCAAGAGACAAGTGAGAGATTCCTGGTTTTCTTTCCAGGTACAAAACATTAGACCATCAATCTTGGGGAACAAAAAGCATGGGATAGCAGCATCTACTAACCACCCTGACAGCTGTTAGGGCTCGGGGCTAGACTGCACCATCATGGTGTGTTGGGGGCCAGTGCAGTCATTGCACCCCACAAGGGAGTGACAAGAAGCTTTCAGAAGGTGAAAGCATGCACCTCTTCCCTGGGGGCTGCAGTTCAGGTTGGTCCCTATCCAGGGGGCTAACGAAGATGGGGACAGGATGTCTGCACCCTCCCCCAACCTGCATTATCTGAGAGAGACAGTTTTTGAGAACTGGAGCCCACAGGCTCAGATGGGTTGGACCCATGCATGGAGAAGGCCACAGGAGAAGAGGGGCGACAAAGGAGGCGAGATGGAAGTACAGTCATGTATTCACACAGGTGTGTGTGTGTATGTGCATGTGTGTAAGGAGCTAATAATCAGCCTAGGTATTTCCATGGCCCCTACTACTCTGGGGTCTAAGCCTCTTGCAATCATTAAGGCATTTGCCCTCCCAACACTCCTGTGAGAGGGAGAGGTGCCATTACCCTGCAATTACAGAGGGGGAAACTGAGGCACAAAGCAACTAAGTGACCTACCTAGAGTCCCAAAAGACATCCCTGGGGGGAGCAGGGAACTGAGCCTCAGTCACCAGCTATTACCCTACCCACAGAGCTCTGCTTCAGACTCCCATTATACGGGTCCAGTCAATCCACTACAGAGGGATTTCCTCACATGAAAGCCTGCCAGCCCCAGGCACAGCAGAGATATGTTCTAGCGCTGCCACACTGCCACTGGAACCCAGAGGCCAGTGCGACCCAGGAGGGTGAAACCTGGAGAGTGAAAGATCTTGAAACCTGGGGCCCCTTTCAAAGACTGAGCTAGGGGTCTAGCACTGGGAAGAGGTAGGGAGAGGTGACAGACAGACAAAGAGAAATTACCAGCCTCTCCTTGGAATGTAGAGGCCAGCTGACCTGTAAGTGCATTGTGGTGGGGGAAGGGAGGGAATCCCCACCAGCTTGAGGTGGAGGGGTGCTACAGAGGTCGCTGACTTAATGAACACCCTGCAGCCCTGAATAGCCCATCACAGCCCCTGGTCCGCCCCTTGCTGGGATTGTCAGGGCAGCAGAAGTCCACTGTACCTGAACCAGGATGCTACCCTCTTATAAATCTGTGTCCTTCTACCATGCTGGGTTGCCTGTCTGGGAATTTGTTGCACTGGCAGCTCTGTATCAGAGACAGCCCCTTTTGCGTGTAAACAAAACCTGTCTGACCCTTCCTCTGACCCCTGAGGTGTCCACGAGACCCCACTGCATGCCTATTGACTCCCCTTGCCAGGCTGGCCTGCTAGGTATCTGCCATCAGTTGGCCCACAGGCCCAAGAGGAGAGGCAGGGAGCCCAGCTCCAGCTGGCTTCATGCCCCACGCTCAGGTGGAACTGCAATCAGCCAGCCCTTGCTTTAGTCATCGTTCCTTTGCTTTTTGTCTGCCACTCTTCATGCAAGGAGGGGCTGCAGCAAGTCCCGTGAGGAGCAGCAGTTTAAAGACACCCAAAGCTGACCTGGCTCAAGCTCTCCTGTCCTTTGTGCCTGCTGCTGACACAATGCGGGAGTTGCCCTGAAGCAAAGAGGGTCCCCAACACACGTCCTCCTGCAGCACTGGAGGATCTTTCATGAGGTCCCCCCTCCCTGTACTGCACCAGCCTTAGCTTGAGAGCCTAGATGAGATCCAAGGCAGAGTCCTCGTTAATGGCACAGGGAGGACCTTCAGATTCAGACAATATTTTCCTTTAAACATGCTCTACCTATCAGCCAACCAACCACAGCATCATTTATGTGTCAGGCATACTCTGCGCTGTGATTGCAAAGGCTGACAAACAAAACTTGCTAAGGGATAAGCTTTAGCACCAGCATACACAGATCAACCAGCAGAGCCTCCTGGCTCCACAGACCTCTATCACCACGCTTCCAAAATGACCGAATGAATCGACCAATTCACTCTAGAAAGGCTTACTCCCATGGGTGAGCGACTGGGCTGGAATGGCAAGCTAGGTCTCAGGTAAGGGCTTTAAATACCAACAATGGCCCCTGACTGCCCCACAGGCGCCACTCTCTGTGCCACTGCGTTGTTCTCAGAGAAGACTATGCTGTGCATGACAGGGGAGCAGCATGTGGTTACTGCAGCGGCTGACCCCAAGGTCCGGCTGTGCCCACTCTCATTTCCACCTATGAACCGAGCGTGTTGTGCGGCATGTCATGGATCTCTCAGCTGCCCTCTCACGTGCCAGAGGCACTGGGCTCAGTAGTTTTGCTGGGCCACTTCCCAATCACAAGGCTGTGCTGAAGCCCCTCCAAGTTAAAGTCACCCACTCCAGTGGTTCCACAAGGCCTTCCCTTCACCTGCTGGGGTCAGCGTGCAGCCTGCCAGATTGCCACACATGCAAATGGCGCCCAGCTGGGGGCAAGCGTGTAGCCAGGGAGGGGAGAGGCGCAGGTGTCTGTGTGTATCCCGCCAGGAGGAGGCTGCATGTTTCCAAAGCACAGACAGACCTCCTCCCTGCAGGATCCAACCGGTGCATATAGACACCCTTATCTTCACAGGCAGGAGAACAAAACAGCAACACCTGCTTCCCAAAACTATAATTATCTGTACTCTCAGGGCGGGATCAGCCAGCAGCTGCCCTGGATCTGGCTAGTGAACAGACAACTTGCCAGGGCTCTACTGAGCAACATACGTCAGTGTTCCCTTTCACCTCACAGCCTCCCCCTCGTGCTCTTCATGCTCCTGCACCCCCATCACTGTCACACGAAACTTGCCACATGCATGTTGGCCCCTCGCTCATACAACACACACACTCATTTTGTACATAAAACTGAAACTGACTAACCAGCCCAGCCGATCTTAATCAGTATCCTGCTGAGTGGCGATGGGGGATTGTAAGTGTACACACCAAGTGTACACACGCTCATTCTTGCAATCCCCAGCACTAACGTTCACCCCAGAAGCTCACCGTTTTCTTACTGCCTATGGCTCTACTTACATTCTCCGAGACTAGTGTCACCTGCCAGCAAATCTGCTCCGAGCATGCAGCAGGCAGGTCAGAATAAAAAGGGAGAGCACTTCTTCAAAGCCACGCGAGGCAGAGCAGTTTGTTACAAAGCGCCGGGAGTTCTCCGCTCACATCCTCCCTGCTCAATTTGTTTACACTCCCTCGCAAAAGCCAAAGGAAGGGAAGGGAGGAGAGAGGAAAAAAAGCTGGTTCTTTATTCCTGGGGGGCTCCGGCATTTAGGAACCCTCGGTAGCAAGAGCAGCTACAGCATGGTAACTTAAAACCAGGTCTTAAAAGCAGGAGACGCCTGACCCCGACGCAAGAAGTTGCCTTGAACACATGCTCTGTCCTCAGTGCTCTCTGCCTCACTTGGGCTGCTGAGAAGCACCCTGGGCACTCTTCCTGCTCAGCTCCTCAGCACTTGCAAACCGTCTGGAGAGGCGTTTGTTAAGGTGGACTGAAGTTGCTTTGCCTCCCCCTTTCCCCGTCTCACCTCCTTGCTCAGCAGCCTGGGGCTACAGGGAGGCAGTTTCAGGAGATGCCCAACGCTGCCAAAAAAAAAAGAAAAAAAAAAAGGCAAAGCAGTCGAGCAGGAGCTGCAGTTTCCCTCTTGCCAGCTGAGGGCCAGGAGGAGATCAGGACCGGCGGTGTGTGGTGGAGCAGCAAACAAGCTCTAATCTTTTCCTCTGGCTGACCCAGAGGCTGGTTTCGTCTGAATGTGACCTCTAGACAGAGCAATAATAACGAGCGTGGCACTGACCCAAGCTGACAAGGGGTGCGGCCAACTTGGCACCCACTTCCTCTCTCTCTCTCTCTCTCTCTCTCTCTCACTTTCTATCTCTCTAGTTCTCATCTGAATGTCAACAGCAGGGGGAGTGAGCCAGGAAAACAAAGCTTTGCTTAATAGTTTCCTCTGCTCTGAAATGAATCAAAGGGGCTTTTCTTTGGGGAGGTGCGAGCCAGTAATTGACAGAGATTTGAACTCTACTGACCGGGTTGGGACCTTCCCCCTAAGTCTCCCCTCCGCACTGGTTTTCAACTGAAGGTTGCTATCATCTGGAAAGGTCTGAGGGCTCCAGGAGAGGAGGCAGAGAGAAAACAAACAGAGCACAGAGATAATGCTGGACCAACAAGTTGTTGGACAACTTCAGACCACTCCCAGGGCAGGAGAGACAGGGACAGACAGACACACCCTGAGCATGCGGGCTATGCAGTGAGCCCAGGCAGACGGGATCAGCCAGAGAGTGGGGGTGGGGACTGTCTCCTCCCCGGTCTGTGGAAACTTGAGGGTCGTGTGCCCGGAGCAACGATGGCAGGAAGGAAGAGGAGTGTGCAGACCTATGAGAATGCTTTAAAGCGTCTTTGGTTTCTGGAGCACAAGACCAAGAGAAAAGGGGCATTGCAGGGAGCATGGCTTTCATTCAAGCTCTCCATAGTCACAGCCTTTTTAGATTATTTCTTCCCCTCCTCTCCAGCATGGCTGCCCTTGCCCCACCCAGGTCTCACGTCTCAGCACAACACAAGTGAGACCGCAAAAGGGTCCCTTAGCAGCCTCTCAACTGGATTAGCAGATCAAAGTTACAATAAAAAAAATGATCTCATCCCCAAAGCGCTACACTACCTAGTGCAACACCCCTCCCAAGTTCTCTTTAACTCCCTTTCCTTCCACATTCTTTCTTTAACCATTTCCTGCAGCCCACGGAGACTGTCCCAGTTGTGCAAGCACAGCAGCCTGACTCTACAGCCTGCCCCGGGAGCGTGGCAGAGTCAGAGGCAGAGGCAGAGGCAGAGGGTACAGAACTGAAATTTAAGCCGACCACTCCTGGAGTGGTTGGAAAGCTACCCAAGTTTGGGCAGACTGCTGTGAGAAACTATTCTCCACCACAAGCTGAGCTAACCAACACCCCCTGCACACCGCACGGTGCTTTGCTAAGTGTGTGACTGGAGAGAACATTATCATCCCTGTTTTCGGATAGGGAAACTGAGGCACAAAGCAAGTCCCAAAGTCCCAGAGTACTTCAGTGGCAGAGTCTGACACAGAACACAGGATTCCCAGCTGCAGGCCAATGAGAGTAGCAGGGATTTAATGGATCGCTGCTCTGCGCAGCACATAGCAAACTCATGCCATGGCTGTTCCTCCAAGGATGTTTAGCAAGGCCAGCAACGTGCTGGCTCTTGCTAGCTGTGATCTGGGCCATTCTTCCACAGAAACCAGCCTGGGGATCCAGACTGTTCCTATGAGGTTTTGGATCACACTACATTTGTCGCTTTGTGACTACACACAACAAGATGCTGCAAGGGAGTCTGACCACAAATTTCTCTCCATAACCCACAAGAGATTCTCCCAGCCTTGCCAAGAGAGGGGTGCTCGCAGCAGTGACCTGCTCTCAGGCACGACACAGTGCTACAAAGCGATCTGGTCTGACAGCTTGCAGCAGCCGCCACTGACTGCAAGGACCAAGGAGCTCCACGTCAGTGCTGTCTTCCCCCTTTTCCTCCTGACAACTCCACGCAGGACGTTAACTCCAGAGCTCCCCTTGCGGAGGAGCTCTCTGGCACAACAGCCATGGTAACACTTCTATTAGTTTTTCACAACTTTTCCTGGCCCCAGTTGGCCTTCTTGACCCTGGTGACTCAGCTACTCCCTCGCTTCAGCAACATGGCACAAAACTCTCCAGCAGCCAGCTCCAGAAAGGGCAGGATTTATACCTCCCTCCTGATGAATTATGACCTTGCGGCTTTCTACACGCCATGTGGCCCTTGGTGCCAGGCAGACGGAAAGGAAGCATCCATCTCCGAACCTTGTGTCCATACAGAGCGGTACTTTCACTCTCTTTTGGAGGAAACGTGGCTCATCCTCGCAAGGGCAGCAAC
Organism: Pelodiscus sinensis; assembly: GCF_049634645.1. Lineage (NCBI taxonomy): Eukaryota > Metazoa > Chordata > Testudines > Trionychidae > Pelodiscus > Pelodiscus sinensis. The sequence continues at coordinate 30,407,957 of NC_134725.1, read as the reverse complement.
CAAAGAATGGAGGCAGCATGAAGCAGCCGCTAGAGCACAATCTGGCTCTGTTCTGTCACCTGGTTGAGGTGCCATTCCTGCTCCCTTACTCTCAGAAGAGAAATCCGTTCAAAACTAAACCTCAGGCTGGAAATTAGTCATTGCTAAGCTGCTTCCCTGATAGGTCTTTGTGCTGCATGTGCTGACTGACCAGACCCTGGGGTTTCTCTGCTACCTGGCCAAGAAACCCAAAGCACCCCGTGACAGAGACAGCAGCTCCACAGGCCACGGCCACCTCCCTCAGGCTGCTATACAAGCGTGGCCAAAGAGGATATGATGCCATGGCAAGCCACAACAGAGGCCTGATCAACAGAGGCAGGACCTGGACTATATGGAAGCACGGATCCAGGGATCAACGTTGTGGCCTGTCCATTACTATAACTGGCTGAGCCAACCTCTCTCACCTGACCCTGCCTCTGGACCGATGGGCGTGAACATCAGAGCCCCACCTCTAGCCAAGGATTTGCAGTCTGAATGATAGGATGGTGTTACAAAGGAGATGGGGGAAGGGGAGATCCCCCCCCCCTTACAGGCCAGCAGTGCAGATGCGGACACAAGAAACTAACATTCAAGGTCCCCTGTTCACATGTTGGGATCGAGTGGGGAACACAGCAGTGAAAGCTACCTGCCACTTCCTGCCCTAGGCCACCCAGCTTCAGAAAGTGCATGAGGCTACCCTGGGACTAGTTAGAGCCACACTATGCTCTTGCTCAATGTGATACTTTGCAGAAGCAAGGGATCCCCTGGGGGCCTCTGTATCTGATCTCGCCTCTGCCACCCTGCCAACACCAGGGTTCCGCCCAGTGCCAGAGTACCACCTGATGCTGCACAAGCTCACTTCCATTTACACCCTGGCTGCAGGTGAGGAGCTCACACAAAGCCACAAGGCAAACAAGAGAGATGGTAAAAGCACACTTTGGGCAGCAGTTAGCAGGAACTCCCGGTTCTGCATTTCCTTGCTGAAGAGAAACAGACCGGTCTGACTTCATTTGCTCAGTTAGCCAAAGAGCCTAAATCTGGGCACCACAAAAGGTTTTATAGATGTCGTTTCAGCCCTGCTCTTAGCCCTCTACCTCTGTGCTCCTGCCTCCCCACTAGCTGGCACAGCATTCAGGGAAGGGGCAAGGAGGCCAAGCCTGGGCAGGTTGGCACACAGCTTGTCTTCCCAAGGGTGATTTCAAAGAGCAGGTTTCTACACTGGGAAGCAGTATGCTTGGGTGACTGCATGTGTGATACTGAGGGGTCACCTCTACAGCAGGGGGCGTACCTAGTACCTCCCCAGCATTACATCGTTGCTTACTCTGCATCCAACCTGACAGCTCCTTGTAAGAGCACCAAATTTTACGCTTGGATGGGGCAACTGAGGAAAATCTGGACATTTTGCACACACACATGCACACCCATCTGTGTGTTTGCACACCCTTGCAGGCTAAGAAGAGAGTGAAGAAGATGTCACCCTGTTTAGTTCATTTAATTTCAATGTGTGTGCTAGTTCACTAGTAAAAAGGTTAGCGTTTCTAACTGGCAGCCCTGCAAACTCAGCCTGACTCTCTGAGAATCTGGGGAAGGGGAGGGGGGAGGGGTGTCACTTCCCTTCTCGTGCATCAGCACCTGGGCTAAAGATGCTGCAGGCCAAATGACACCTGTGCAGCCTGCAGCGTATGCCCTCGCCTATGTCACCCCATTGCTTTCCATGCGCTGGCACAGGAACGGATGATGCACAAAGTAGGACAGACCCCCTCAGCCCTGGGCTTGCGAAGCCAGCACAATTCACAGGACTGAAAACTGGCCAACACTTATTTTTGTCACTGGAGTCAGCAGATCTGAAGCACAGGGAGGAAAAGCTGATGAGTAAGAAGGTGCCAGCATTACGTAGTCCCTTTTCGAAGTAAAACCACATGTTAAAGCTTTGGGGAAAGCCGCAAGTTGCATCTAGAATGGTTACTCGCTCTCTGATAGATTAGAGAAACCTAGCAACTAGCTAAGCAGTCCCAGGTCCAGGGTGTGAGAAAACAGGCAAGGACTAGCTATTCTGCAGGGAAAACTTGATCCAAACTGCCCCAGCCTCAGGCCCAAGCTGGGACGGGAGCTCCAATCAGAGCGGATTTGCTCTCTACCCATCACTGTGTCCAAAAGCAAGTAGGTAACTCCTAAAGCAACCACCGCTAATCAAAACCACCTGCTTTTTCCTTGTAATCACAGTCACAATGGAAGAATCTGATGGTATGAGAATACAGGGGCAACGTTGCTATACCAAGTATCAGAGAGGTAACCGTGTTAGTCTGAATTTGCAAAAGCAATGAGGAGTCCTGTGGTATCTTAGGGAATGTCAACACTACAAAGTTAATTCGAACTAATAGATGTTAGTTCGAATTAACTTTGATAGGCGCTACACTAGCGCTCCGCTAGTTGGAACTTAATTCGAGCTAGCGGAGCACTTAGTTCGAACTAGGTAAACCTCATTGCACGAGGACTAAGCCTACTTTGAACTTACTAGTTCGAATTAAGGGCTGTGTAGCCCCTTAATTCGAACTAGTGGGAGGCTAGCCCTCCCCGGCTTTCCCTGGTGGCTACTCTGGGCACCACCAGGGAAACTCGTATGCCCCACTCCCAGCCCTGGAGCCCTTAAAGGGGCACGGGCTGGCTACGGTGCCCGTGCCAGGTGCAAGCCTGCCAGCATCCAGCCAGCAGATCCTGCACCTGGCACGCCATGAGCCAGCCACCCACTGCCACCCAGCCCTCTGCCTCTTCCCGGGACCAGGCTGGCGGCTACCAGGAGCCTGGCCAGGACCGCAAGAGGCGGGCGCCCACCTGGTCTAGTGCAAACATCGTGGACCTTGTCCACGAACTCCGCACTAGGCACCGGAAAGTGGCCATCTAGGGCAGGATAGCTGCCAGCCTGGTCACCCAGGAGCAGGTGTGCATGAATATCAAGGTGGTCCACTGAGACCCCCGACCCTGAGCCCTGAGCTTAGAATGGCCGTACTGGGTCAGACCACAGGTCCATCTAGTCCAGTAGCCTGTCTGCTGACAGCGGCCAACACTAGGTACCCTGGAGGGAATAGACCAAAGACAGTGACCAAGCCATTTGTCTCATGCCATCCATCTCCAGCCTTCCACAAACTTTGGGCAGGGACACCATTTCTAGCTCCTGGCTAATACCACTCCATGGACCCAACCTCCATGACTTGATCTAACTTGTCTTTAAACTCTGTTCTAGTTCTAACCTTCACAGCCTCCTGCAGCAAGGAGTTCCACAGGTTGACTCTTTGATTTGTGAAGAACTTTCTGTTACTAGTTTGAAGCCTGCTATCCATTCCTTTCCTTTGGTGTCCTCTAGTCGTCCTATTATGGGAACTAATGGAGAACTTTTCTTTATGCACCCTCTCCACCCCACTCTTGCTTTTATAGACCTTTATCATATCCCTGCTCTGTCTCCTCTTCTCTAAGCTTAAAAGTCCCAGTCTATTTAGCCTCTCTTCATATGGGACCTGTTCTAAACCCCTGATCATTTTAGTTGCCCTCCCCTCTCCCACCCTCTCTCTTCCCCTCTCCCACCTCCTTTTCCCAGTCTCCCCCCGTTTTGGTTCAATAAAGAGAGATTCTATTTTTGAACACATGTTTTCTTTATTTTGTACATCAGGAAGTGGGGCTAGAGAAGGGTAAGTGGAAGGAGGTGAGGGAGGAATGGGGTACAAGCCCCCAATGAGGAGGACTGGGCTGGCTCTGCGGGCTTCTCGGGGTGGAAGCTCTCCTGCAGCCCCCCCCCCCCCGATTGTCCCCTCCCCCAAGATGGCAGCCTGTGGCAAGTGCAGCCAGGGTGATGGCCGAGTGCTGTGATGTTCCACGTGTGGGCACTCAGGGCACTCCAAGCCAGGACTGCTTTGCAAGCAGGGCACCCCTGAGAACTGTCTGTCCGGGGTGGGGGTCGGGTCCCTTTAAGCACAGCCCTCGGCTAGCCTGAGACAGCAGCTCCACACTCTAAGTCCTCATCTGATGCCCTGCCGGCACTGCTTCCGGCCATCCTTAACCTCTGTTCAGGGTCCACTCTGTGTGGACATGCTAGTTCGAATTAGCAAAACGCTAATTCAAACTACTTTTTAAGTCTAGCTGCGCTAATTCGAATTAGCTTAGTTTCATAGAATCATAGAATCATAGAATAATAGGACTGGAAGGGACCTCAAGAGGTCATCGAGTCCAGCCCCCCGCCCTCAAGGCAGGACCAAGCTCCACCTACACCATCCCTGACAGATGTCTATCTAACCTGTTCTTAAATATCTCCAGAGAGGGAGATTCCACCACCTCCCTTGGCAATTTATTCCAATATTTGACCACCCTGACAGTTAGGAATTTTTTCCTAATGTCCAATCTAAACCTCCCTTGCTGCACTTTAAGCCCATTACTCCTTGTCCTGTCCTCAGAAACCAAGAGGAACAAATTTTCTCCTTCCTCCTTGTGACACCCTTTTAGATATTTGAAAACCGCTATCATGTCCCCCCTTAATCTTCTTTTTTCCAAACTAAACAAGCCCAGTTCATGAAGCCTGGCTTCATAGGTCATGTTCTCTAGACCTTTAATCATTCTTGTCGCTCTTCTCTGTACCCTTTCCAATTTCTCCACATCTTTCTTGAAATGTGGCGCCCAGAACTGGACACAGTACTCCAGCTGAGGCCTAGCTAGTGCAGAGTAGAGCGGCAGAATGACTTCACGAGTTTTGCTTACAACACACCTGTTGATACAACCTAGAATCATATTTGCTTTTTTTGCAACGGCATCACACTGTTGACTCATATTCAACTTGTGGTCCACTATGACCCCTAGATCCCTTTCTGCCATGCTCCTTCCTAGACAGTCGCTTCCCATCTTGTATGTATGGAACTGATTGTTCCTTCCTAAGTGGAGCACTTTGCATTTCTCTTTATTAAACCTCATCCTGTTTACCTCTGACCATTTCTCTAACTTGCTAAGGTCATTTTGAATTATGTCCCTATCCTCCAAAGAAGTCGCAACCCCACCCAGTTTGGTATCATCTGCAAACTTAATAAGCGTACTCTCTATCCCAATATCTACATCATTGATGAAGATATTGAACAGTACAGGTCCCAAAACAGATCCTTGAGGAACTCCACTTGTTATCCCTTTCCAGCAGGATTTAGAACCGTTAACAACAACTCTCTTGACTACGGTTATCCAGCCAATTATGCACCCACCTTATCGTGGCCCTATCTAAGTTATATTTGCCTAGTTTATCAATAAGTATATCATGCGAGACCGTATCAAATGCCTTACTAAAGTCTAGGTATATGACATAAGTTTGAATTAACTTATTCGAACTAAGTTAGTTCAAATTAGCGCTGTAGTGTAGACATACCCTTATAGACTAATAGATTTATTGGAGCATAAGCTTTTGTGGGCAAAGGCCCACTTCATCAGATGCATGCATCTGACAAAGTGGGTCTTTGCCCACGAAAGCTTATGCTCCAATAAATCTGTCAGTCTATAAGGTGCCACAGGACTCCTCATGGCTATACCAATCGCTGAATGTTTTGGCAGACTATCGAACCAAAGTTTATTACAAAGTAAAGTGGCATTAAACAAGAATTTCATTTTTACAGGTTTCTTGCTCCCCTAGTTAATTGAATAACATGGTATTCCACTCTGTTGTCTGACCCTGTATCCAGCATACCTCCATCTCTTACTTAAAATCTCTCTGTTCAGCATCATTGTGCAAGGGTTATCCCATATGCTCACGCAGATGGCAATCTGGAGCAATTATTCAGCTGCAGTTCTTTACTATCCCACAGCAAGTCCCCTGCTCTACGTGCTGCTGGATTGGACCCTGACAGCCGTCAGTTGGCAGGATCAGTCTGGGACTGACATCCGAGGTTCTCTGTGAATTTTCAGAATGCCAACTGGCTGCAGGCTAAACAAAGAATCCAGGATCTTTAGAAGTGCCAGTCCGAGCTAATTCACACTTGCTTGGGGCATTTAGTGAGAAAATGCTTTGTGCAGCTGGCTAGGCCCTGGCAAAATGGGAATTTAGCTTCTCTGCAGACGTTCAAGATGGAAAGCTGGCTATTCCGTGGATCAGTGCATGGGGGAAATGTCATTCAAACAGACAGGTGAAGCAGATGGGAGTGGCCAAACTCCACACTCCTGTAGGCTGAGCTAACCCTGTGCTATTCACTGCCTTCCTAGACAAACTGTGCAGATTGTGGGCTACTGGATCCCTCCTGCTCCTGTTCTATTCTTGATGTTGGTCTAGATGGGTGGGTACCATGAGTGATCCTTTCAGCACAGCCTCACGGTGGGGCCTAAATGGCAAAGTGGCTCTTCTACAGTGAGACGTCAAATAGGAAAAAGGGGGTAGCTAGAAGTGATCCTTACAGCGGCAACCCACTGACCAGCAGCTGCTAATCCCAGCAGCAAGAGCTCAGTCAGGCAGCCTGACTGAAGTCTAGCTAGCAAGGGATGAGCTTAGAGATAACAATGCCTGGCCAGATGCAAGACTGGCATGGGGGCTTAGCAAGGGGGTCAGAATGAGAACAAGCCAAACATATGGGTGTGTTCATATTAAGTCAGCTCAGCCCAGGACTGTGCTGGCACGTGAGACGCCAGAGATTATAGTCTACATGCCTCCTGCGGGTGCTTTTCTCAAATGATCTAGCTCCTGCCTGCCAGGTCTGTCTAATTTTGCTATCCCCAAATGAAGCTGTGGCGGGGCACCTACACAACTCGCAGGCAAGCTGAGCAGGATGCACTGGGCGCTGGCTGGGAACTCAACCACAGAGCAACAGGACATGACTTAGGAAAAAATTTAACAGCAGAAATCTTGGCACGGGAGCCCAGCAAACAAGGGGGAAGTGGCAAAGGGAGCCCGCTACACTCAGCACATCGACCTAACGGTCTCAGCGACGCACTCTCTCGGCCACAGGATGCAAAATAAACCTCCTCTCGCCAGCAGCCTCGCCCCCGTTAAAGGGACAGCCCTGGTTTCAGCATTCAGCAGGAGAAGCCCAATCTGCAACTGCGATTCAGGACCTGGGGACGCTCAGTTGATGATGTAGCAGAGACAACTGCTTTACAAGCGACAGCGCAGTCTCTAAGGGAGGCAGCAGAGATCAGAAACTCTGGCTTGCCCTTACTGGACTACTATAGCTGTGCAGTTACGCGTCATGGAGTTTATCTTCTGCTCTTTTTTACACATGGGAATCCTCTGCCTGGCCACCAGGGAATGTGCCTTTTACCAGAGCAGGGCCATGTGTGCATCTGGACCCCAAACACTGGGTCAGGAATGAATTTTCTCCCAGATCACACTGGCAAGGACCTTAGGGAGAGTCCCCTTCCTCTGCATGGGTCCTGGATTACCTGCTGGTCTTATCTCCCTAAAACCAGTTCCTGCCACTGCAGGGACCTTGGGAACTGGGCCTCTTGCTCCCTCCTGCCTGTAGAACACAGACTACAGTACTCTAGTCTAATTCTGGTGGTTGGACTCGGGGTGGAGAAGTGGTGTTTGGTGGCTTGCGATATGCAGTGGCCAGACTAGATCATGGCTGGGAAAGCTGTGGCCCAGGGGCTGGATCCATCCCACCTTACACTCTGATCCAGCCTGTGGACTGCATCTGGCCTCTATTTGTATCCTGCTGCCTGTGCCATCGAATTTCCAGGTGGTGATTCAGGCAGCAGGATCCAATGAGCCCTTTAAATAGCAGCAACAATCCTGGGCAACTGACTGGCAACACAGTAGCAGCAGGGCCGGGAGCCACAAGCCCTTTGCTGTGTTTTTAATTCAAAGCCTCCAGCCCCAGACAACTCAGGGGAGAGGCTAGTCCCCAGCCCTGCCCCTTCTGCCCCCCCAGCTACGCCCCTTCCAGGGGTGGAGCCTGCTCATGACCATGTAACAAAATTCATGTCTGGACTAGATGGTCCATCAACACTGTGAGCTAGAGATAAACTCCAGCTATCCACCCCAGGCCTGCTGACCACCAGCTACTCTCCCAGTTCAACACCAACCCCAACTTCTGGACCTCTGGTCATGCAGCCATCTCTTTCAGCAGCCTCACTCCAACACAGAGCCAAGGGTACTGTTACCCCACCTTGTCCTTCCATGACACACACCAACCAAGCATGACTCCTGGACCAGGGGTTACAAAATCCAAAGCTGCTGCCAGTATTGTGGCTTGTTACCAAAACCACACAAAAGCACTTTTCTCAGACTACACAGGTCCTCATTCTCACTCTCCTACACAGTGTAACACCACTGAAGTCAATGGGCTTACACAGTGGGTTTAATCAGTGTAAAGAAGAACAGAATCAGGACCCCTAGATTCAAGGTGGTAGCAGACCCATACTGTCCCTGCTGTGCACGTACAGACCAGCTTCCTTTCCTGACCATCAGGATGGGCAGCAGAGGTAAAAGACTGCATTACCTTTTTTGGCTGTCTCCATTTCTTCCTCTGTCCAGCGAGAACTTTCATTCATCTCCAAAGAAGCTGAAAAATAGACAGAGCCAGGTGGTCATGGCGAGAGGGATTTACATGCACGCAACTGAGCTGGAAGAATCTAAGGAGGGCACTAGCACCCAAATGTCTGCCAGCCTGACCAGAATATGCTGTACGTGGATGGGGCCTTGCATCCAAGATCCCAAAGTGCTTCACAAACCCCTGTGCCAGGCTTAGGTATGAGGAGGTCCCAGGTCCAATAGCGCAGAACCAGCCTGGTATCTGTCCAGGGGAGAAGTTGCCCCAGGGCCTGGTGATTCAAAGGGGCCACGGCTCCTAGACACCTGCCTCAGGCCCTTTCAATCACTGCTGGGATGCCACATGCTCCGTGCAGTTATGAGGGCTGGGGGGTGAAGCTGGCTGCTCCGGCCCTGCCCCTTCTGCCCAAGGCTCCACCTTTTCCTGGAGTGCAGAGCTGCCCCTCATACACCTTGCCTAGGGTTGCTCAGAGGCTGTCGGTTCCCCTGCACCTATCACACTAATGTAAGGTCTGAATAAGGTAGCTTTGGGCTGGGAAAACAAAGCCAGACACTCTCAGGGAGCCTGCATTTTGCCAATGCTGTGTTGGTTCCACACGCCCTTATCCTCCAAGAAAAAAGGTGCCACATAATTACTGATTTGAGATCAATCACATGGAGAGGGAACATCACCGGGAGGGACAAGAGCCAAGAACTCAGACTGGCTGCGGGATGTACTAATCTCACTGAAACTGACCAACTGAGGAGGGGAGGTCAGTGGGGGAAGCTAGCTGTCAGCATATCTAATGAGCCCAGAGAGATGGGGCAAGCCCCAGGCAATCAGCGGTTTCCAGCTACAGGGAAGGTGCCAGAGAGACTGCAATGCAGCACCTTACGCTCCTCCATCTGATTCACTTTCACACCCAGCAAGAGCCTCAGAGCAACAGCGACTCTGCCCTCCAACCGGTACGGTAAGAGATGGGTGTCAGCGTGCCCAGCAGCCACCCTGTGCTCCACACCCTGGGCCTCAACAGTGCATTCACTTTAGCCTGACACATAGGATCCCACCCTAGAATAACAAACCAGTATGTGAGTCAGAGACAAAAGCCCCCCCCCCGTGAACAAACAGATTTCTATTTCAGCTGCCAGTGAGTTACTCCTCTAAATCACAGGGGAAGCATTATTTCAACATGGGGGAGAGAGGATTGGACCATGTCCCTTTAAAATGGAAAGTAGACCAGTAAGCTAGGTCAAAGGACACAAGTGGGAAGGAAAAACAGCATCTCCACGAAGCTTGTAAAGGTGCTGGGCAGCGTTCCCAGTAAGCTGAGCACTTGAGTGGCTACCCAGGAGAGATTCAAATTCTGGCCAGCTAATTCACAGAGCACCCAAAGCAGGCAGCATGTGTTTATATGGGTGGTACACATCCTCACATGTCTTGGTGCAACAAAATTTATTCTGCACATGGATGAAAAAATAAGAGGGAATACCGGTGCTGGGGCTCTGGAGCAGGAGAAGTCCAGCTCTGATGGCCACAGTCCATTAGGTAACAAGGCCTAGGAGTGAAAAAAGGCATCTGCTTCACAGCTGACTGAACTGGACTGAGACATCACCTTGCGGAAGTCTCTGTAGGTCACTTCCTCCATTAGAAATGTAGTCCCACAGGGTCCAGCCAGCATGTTAGCTCAGCTGGTAAAGGAAATCAATATCTGGGAATTTTCTTTTCCCCTCTGTGGGCACAGTCAGGGCTTTGAGATTTATTTGCTTTAAGTATCCCACACACACCTGACCAAGCCTTTAATTGAGTTTTAATAAGACTGTTAGTGTATGTTAAATAAATGTCAGGTAAATGGCCTGTTGGGCTTGATTAATGATATTCACTGAAGTTGAGCAGTTATATAACAGATGTCTACTGGGAGCTGCAGCGTGCTGCAGCTAAATTGCAGCCTGGGTTTTTTTATTTGTTTTTTAATATTCAGTGGATATTTAACATGCAGTAACTATACTCGCCAACCTAAGTCAAATCACTTCTGGGGAGACACAAAGTGTAAGCGATTGCTTTGGCATGCCCGTGACTTCAGCCCACTTCCTTTGGTCACTTCACTATTGTCAGCAATCTTTTCTCCCTTCACAGGATTCCGGGGCAGACCTCTGGAGGAAACATCCTGCCTTAAATACTGGGATTATTCCGTTGCACTATTGGCACAGTGCCTAAGTACCCCAAACAGGGACCGGGGCCCCCCTATGCTAGCACTACACATGCCCTGGGGAGCTCACAGTCAAAGGTTTAGACAATACTCAGCAGGTGAATGAACAAGACACATTTATCGACCTAATTGATACTAATAACAAGACTGCATTTGGTAATGAAATTCTCCAACAGACAGGCAGGTCACCCGTAAAAAAACATTTTTAATTGTCTTGCATGGATCAATGCTTCTGTAGTGTTTTCTATAGGGAATATATAGGGAATCAGGCAAATATTGCAGTCACAATATCTAAGATAATAATGGATAGTTCTCAAGAGCAACCACTGTCTTTCTGTCAGTCACCGGAAGAGGGGGAGGGGGTGGGGACGGACGGGATGCATAGGGAAGGCAGACAGTTTCTGATATTGCCTGGAGATGGCCTTTTCTGCACTTACAAGCCCTCATGTGGCTGGCAGTGGACACTATCACCTTTGAAAGTCTCTCGGCTGCAAGCAAGGCCCTTGTCTCCTGCCATTCCAAAAAAAGAGCTATGCTCCATCTGTCCATGCATTTCAGGGGGGATATCAGTTTGACTCCTCTCTCTTATTTCTAACGACACCATAGGTACAGTCCTCCCATCCTGAGATGCCATGAAGTCTTAGGAAACACAATGGCACTTTCAAGATGTTTGAAGAGTGTCATGTTGAGACCTGCCATGGGATCCTCTCTTTTGAAATAGCTGCACATGTGTCTGCACAGCAGGGAGGTTGGCTGAAATGGGGCAGGGAATCAGACCTGCACAGGACAGACTAGCTCAACTAACAAGGTCCCAGTGTACTTGGACAAGGAGCAACTGACTTGCAGGGAGCACACCAAGGATCCTGTACTATGGGAGAAATATGGAACCACAGACTAGTGGCAGAGTTATCCCAGCCCTCCCTTCACCAAGCCATCATCGGTGGTACCCGCAGAGGCAAGGAAGGGAAAGCCTGGATCACTGCCACGGACTGTGTCAGAGCTGTCACTTGTCACTCCTGCTTTGGACCCCAGCACTACCAATGGGAGGAAGCTGGGGCAGGAGGGAAAACGAGTGAGCAAGTGACTCCAAGCCAGGCCGCTGGTCAAGTGCAGCACAGCAGAGCATGTTCCCTTGTCATTGAAAAGATGCTGGCTGTGGAGCTCTCAGGGCACATGGCAAAACACTGCCAGCCAGATTACCAAGGATGGTTTTGTACTCAGTAGCCACTGGCAGCAGAGAGATGCCTGCATAAAGGTTCGCTAAAAACAACACAATTCTTTTCACCTCCCTCAGGGCTTTCTAGCTCAGGGGTCAAGAGGTTCCAACCTCACCTGGTGAGACAAAGGCCTGGCCCTCAAATGCCCCCTCAAAGGTTGGATGAATCTGGAGGTGTCGGTGAAAAATCACTCCCACTCCTCAGGACAGGAGGAATGTGAAAAAAGCCAGAGCTGTCAGACAGAATTATCATCCTCCATTTCCAGATAGAGAAACAGAGGTGCAAGGACTTGGCCAAGGCTGCCCAATGGCAGAAGAATTTTAATTTTGATAAATGCTAAGTAACGTATACTGGAAAACTTAATCCCAACTAGACATATAAAATGATGGGGACTAAATTAGCTGTTACCACTCAAGAGAGAGATCTTAGAGACATTGTGGATAGCTCCCTGAAAACATCCACCAAATGTGCAGTGGCAGTCAAAAAAGCAAAAAGAATGTTAGGAATCATTAAGAAAGGGATAGAGAATAAGAGAGAATATCTTATTGTCTCTATATAAATCCATGGTACGCCCACATCTTGAATACTGCATACGGATGTGAAAAAAAAATTGAAAAAAAAATGTACTAGCATTGAAGAAAGTTCAGAAACGGGCAACAAAATTGATTAGGAGTTTGGAACAGCTGCTATATGAGGAGAGACTTTTCAGCCTGGAAAAGAGACAAGTAGGGAGGATATGATAGAGGTCTATAAAATCATAACTGGGGTGGAGAAATTAAATCATAGAATGATAAAACCGTAGAACTGAAAGGGATCTAGAGAGGTTATCAAGTCCAGTCCCTCGCCCTCACAGAAGGACCAAGCACCATGTAGATAAACCCTAATATGTTTAACTAACCTGTTCTTAAACATCTCCAGAGATGGAGATTCCACAACCCCCCTTAGAAATTTATTCCAGTGTTTAACCACCCTGACAGCTAGGAAGATTTTCCTAATGTCCAACCTAAACCTCCCTTGCTGCAATTTAAGCCCATTGCTTCTTGTCCTATCCTCAGAGGGCAAGGAGACCAATTTTTCTCCCTCCTCCTTGTAACACTCTTTTAGACAACTGAAAACTGCTATCATGTCCCCAATCAGTCTTCTCTTTTCCAAACTAAACAAGACCAGTCTTCCCTCATAGCTCATGTTTTCTTGACCTTTAATTATTTTTGTTGCTCCTCTCTGGACCTTCTCCAATTTCTCCACATCTTTCTTGAAATGCGGTGCCCAGAACTGGACACAATACTCCAACTGAGGCCTAACCAGCTCAGAGTAGAGTGGAAGAAATAAGGAAAAGTTATTTACTTGTTCCCATAATACAAGAACTAGGGGTCACCAACTAAAATTAATAAGTAGCCAGTTGAAAACAAACAAAATGAAGTACTTCTTTATACAATGCACAGTCAACCTGTAGAAATCTTTGCCAGGGATGCTATGAAGACCAGGACTTTAACTGGGTTCAACATAGAACTAGATAAATTCATAGAGGATTGGTCAATCAGTGGCTATTAGCCAAACTGGTAAGGGATGGTGTCCCTACCCTTGTCACAAACTGGGAAGGAGTGATAGGGGGTGGCTCACTTAGCGATTATCTGTTCTGTTCATTTCCTCTGGGACACCTGGCATTGGCCACTATCGACAGAGAGGATACTGGGCTAGATGGACCTTTGGTTTGACCCAGTATGGCCATTCTTATGTTGTTAATGAATCAGTGCCAAACCAGAGGAAAAGCTCAGACTCTGATCCCAGGACCTTCCTTCCTTCTAACTAGCTGGACTAACATAAACCCTTCCTTCCAACTGTGAGTTACTGAGGCATTGTGCTCAGCCCACAACCCCAGCAGGTACATACCCAGCTCTGTATTCTGCTGCGGAGCAGCTGCCTCCTCATTGTTGGCCTCGTTAGCCATGGAACGGGTGATGCGGCCTTTGCGCCTGCCCTGACTGTTGGCAGTTTTGCGCCCTTTGGAAGTGACAGCTTCTTTCTCATCGTTATCTTCCCCAGAGGTGTCGTCATTCTTCTCCCTGCGAGAGTGGGGGAATGGTTGCATGACAGGATCAATGTCAGGAGATTGCAAAGAGGGCACTTGGCCTGACTTTGGGTGGGCTGGGCCGGGGGAGGGGAGGAGGAAGGAGAGGTTGCAGATGGTTGCAGTTCCAGTGCCAAGGGCATGCAGAAACCTGACAGAGACAGGTTTAAGGCTGGGCCTTTCCAATTTATCATCACCTTCCCCTCATTTATCTTCCTGAAAGGGACCTGCTGGTAAATGTCTAGGCAGCTTGGATATAATGAAGCCAGATGTTCTCCTGAGCCAAGTATTAAAGCTCATTACAGATAACAGCTAGCAGCCTGCCTGCCAACCTTTCCCAGCAACAAATCCAGCGCTCTCCACTAAGCAATGCCGTGCCAGGCACTAAGGGAGACACAGTTATAAACCTGGCCCAATCCCTTGAGCTGCAAGATCTCACACTGATGTAACACTGCGAAGGGGAAGCTCAAACAGACTCGCTCCTTCACTAGCATTAGGCAGAGTTGTCCTTTCCATAGGATGGTTTGGGGCAGCCATCCCAGGCCTGTGCTTTTGGGGGCCCTCCAATAGCTGCTCCAATTGTCCCATGGGGGCCTGGCACCACAGCAGCAGTGGTCCCCTAACCATCACACTTACCGCAATGACAGGAGCTAGAGTGGCCAGCAGCCTGCTCCGCTTCACCCTGCTGTGCTGCCCTTCCAGCCTGCTGCACTCGGCTTCTCAACAGTGGCAGAAAGCAGGGTGCTCCTGAACCCACCAGCTGGGAGAAACAGTGGCATGGCAGTCTGTTGGTGGGCCACTCTGGCTCTCGCTGCCCATTGGTGAGTGGAGGGAGGTGACTCCTGCTGCTGCTGCACCAGGCCCCTGTAACCTCCCAGGCTGTATTGCTCCAGGGAAGGTGGGAGGGAACAGGGATAGGGACTACTGAAGGGGTGGAGTGGATGCGGGGTGGAGCCTGCGGCAGTGTGTTGCCCCAAGCCCCACACCTAGGACACTGAGAGGGGTTGCCCCAGGTCCTGCACCCCCCTCAGGACGGCACAGGCAGCAGGCATAGCCTGCTCTGAGCTAGGAGAACAGGGAGCCTTGGGCAGCACAACCCAGGTAACCTGCAGAAGGAGCACCCAATACTGGGATCAGAGCCCAGATTCTGCTGGATGCACTTCCCCCCACTACTCCTCCAGTGCAGCTCCTGGCTGTTAAGGAGGGAGCACTGAAATGATGCATTCTCAGCCCATGCACACTAAGGATGTCAGGGTATGTCTACACTGCCACCCTAGTTCGAACGAGGGTGGCTAATGTAGGCATTCGAAGTTGCAAATGAAGCCCAGGATTTAAATATCCCGGGCTTCATTTGCATCTTGCCGGGCACTGACATTTTTAAATCCCCCTTAGTGCGGACTCCGTGCCCACGGCTACACGCGGCACGGAGTAGGTAGTTAGAATTAGGCTTTCTAATTCGAACTACTGGTACACCTTGTTCCACGAATTAGAGAGCCTAATTCGAACTACCTACTCCGTGCCGCAGGCACAGCGTCCGCACTAAGGGGGATTTAAAAATGGCGGCACCTGGCAAGATGCAAATGAAGCCTGGGATATTTAAATCCCGGGCTTCATTTGCAACTTTGAATGCCTACATTAGCCACCCTAGTTTGAACTAGGGTGGCAGTGTAGACATGCCCTTAAGTATTGGGTAACTGACTAACAGAATAGTTGATAGCCCTAGGGCTGTTGCTACACTTCAAAGGTGAAATCGCAGAAGCTCAAGGTCAGCTGAGGACTCCCCCGCTGACCCCGGGCTCCATGTGGTGCTGCCACTCTGAAACATCACAGCAGCATTTCAAAGCGGCAGCGTCACATGGTGCCTGGGGTCAGCTGGGGAGTCGCCAACTGATCCTAGGCTCCAAGCGGTGCTGCAGCTTTGACGTACCCCCTTCTTTCCTTCTCCCCCTTCCTTGCTGCCTCTATTTGATAGAGGCAGCACAGAGTGGGAAGTAACTAGTCAACTATCCTCTCAACTATTTGATAAGCATTTGCTTATGAGATAGTCGACTAGTCCTTCACATCCCCAATGCACACTATGATCTCTAGGGGCAGGGAGCCGAGAGAGAGGAGGAAAGTTGCTTACTTCGTCAGTTCTTCTTTGTCATTTTCTGCTTCCTGTTTGTCTTCCTCCTTCTCTGCCTCCTTCTCCTTTTCTTTTTCTTTTTCATCCTTGTCCTCTTGGCTGCTACGGGGTATCTGCTGTTGCTGCTACAAAACAAGGGACAAGAAATAAGTTAAGGCAGATAAATCTTCATGCCTGGACTGGCATTAAAACCATGATGAAGGGCCTGACTGAGAAGAGTCAAAACCAAATGAAGTGCTGCTTGATGCACAGCATGGACCTCTGCAGGCAAGGGGCAGTGAGGGACACTGCAGGCCAGCGGGTCAGAAAGTTTCATGCATAGCTCAGAGCCTGCTGTGGGTCTGTGCTCTGGAACCTGTTCCAGCTCCCATTAAGGTGAGTGAAGGGGCTCTTCTGGATACAGTGGGAGCTGGAGTAGGCCCCTGTTCTACTGGACCTACTGGAATCAATGTGAAGATGAACAGAGCCCAGAAGTAGTGTTTAGTGTTTCCAGCAGGGCAAAGAGCAAAAATAGCAGAAGGCAGAGGAATATCGACTGGGATTTTCCAAGATGGAAATTTACCAAATAGCCTTCAGTGGAAGACACAGAGATGCAATGAGGCTGCTGAAGCTACAAATGGAATGATCTGTTTTAGGGATGCAATAACTATTGTGTTGGAGAAGTTAACCTGAACACAAATCACATGCTAGAGAATCAGCACAGGTTGACAGACACTTAATCTGAGAAGCCATCCCACGTGCCCCAAACACTCCTCGGTGTGAGACACTCACCTGATTTACTCTCTTTAACAGTGTTTGTGCAAGAGCCCATCAAAACTCTATTAGCACCACTCTCCTGCCAGGCATTTCATGTTGCCAAACAGAGAGTTTCTCTAAAATAATGACTGACTCCATTTTGCAGCTGCAGGAAGACAGTAGGGGGAAGGCCGGATTCCTTACACCTCCCTTCCTTCTGGCTAGCAGCAAATGAAAGGAATTCCATAGAGACATAGAAATTAGAGACGGAAATGATTTATTAAGCCATGCTGCTCCCCAGATAATTCAGGGCTGTTTCTCACAGTAAATCCACTAGGGCTTGGCCCACACAGTTTCCTTTAGGAAAGGGTTCCACAGGCAGAAAGGAAGAAATCTCAAATGGAATGATCTTCACAAGGGCCAACCCTGGATGATCTGCAGAGCCCTGCAAATCCATGACTGTCTGTTTTATATCCATGGATACCCACCCACATCCATGGATATGGCTGCCGAGATCTGTGGCTCGTTTTTGTGTATACTGACAAGGATTCAAATTTTGTATCTAAACCCCTGCAAATGTGTGAATATCTGCATTATGAGGGAAGGGACTGGACTCGATGACCTCTCAAGGTCCCTTCCAGTCCTAGTATTCTATGTTTCTATGATTATATCCATGGGTATCTGCATCTGGGGATCATTGTGCAGATGTGGATACAAATTTTGTGACTATGCTGGGCTCTAATGATCGGTGTGGCATGCTGTGCTAGGCAGGTGCTTTGTGGCGCAAGGGTGTGATCTGATATCACATCCCTGTGCTGCCTGTGAACACAGATCTCCCTTGCATCAGTGTTCTGTGCCATGTGAACATCATACCCAAAAGGGTTAGTGCTAAATGAGATGTGCAAAGCTACTGAAAAGGATAACAGGAAGTGACAGGAAAGTATCTTGTTCTTTCAGGACTGGATTCAGCTGTGTACTAATGGCACATGCTTCACTTTAAGGATGAGCTCATATCCCCCTGATTTCAATGCCATTTTGTGGGGGGGGGAAGTGAGGGGGAGTTATATTTTACAGGGTCTGAGCTTGCCACAAACCAAATGGCAATCGTAAAGAGCACACCTGAAGCTCCACTACCTGCCACCTGGTGCTAGCACCTGCATCTGCACAAAGTGAGCGGCAAGTATAACAGGCTCAGAGTGGCAGCCTTTCACACCCAGTGGGTATTAGTGAAAGTGACAACACAAGGGGTGAAGCAGCAAAGGAACAGGGTTTTGACAGAAGAACTCTGATAGGGCTGGAACTGTAGTTTCTTTTTACACTCTCTTCTCATCAACATGAAACTCTACAGTCTGCAACAGAGCCTACAACTGGCTGTCTTGTGAGATTTCTGGGGGGCAGGTAAACTCAGTTTAGCTGGAAGGCTGAATACCAAGGATTAGTGACAGTGAAATGTCTTTGCAATTATTGATGACCCCTGATCCTGCAGTGAATTCTGCACAGGCAGTCGCTGACAGCACTCCGTTCATGAGGCACTCACTGCAGGGGAAGCATCTATATTGAGGTGTGAAACGGAAACAGTTCTCCTCTACAAGGGGGAGGGAGTTCCCTGAAAGCTTGGAGACATTCTAGACACCCAAATAACACAGCTGTTGGAAGACTCAGGCCAGTTCAGAGAAGCCATTCAGATATTTAAATGCCACATCTTCAAATCAACACAGGAGATTTAGACTCATATATTGATACAAGTGTCAATACCAAGGCCTGTGAGCAATTGTCAGTGAAAAGCCAGAAAAATGCCCTTGCGTAGCTAGATCCCCACTGCATGTTCTCATTCATCCAAAAGATCACACCAGAGGAACGTCTGCCATTGCCTCTGCATGGACTGGAAGCAGCAGTGGAGGGCATAAGATGGCAGGAAATCAGGGTCAGACCTTGTTGTGGGTTAACAAGAGCTGCCTGCACGGCGCTAAACTTAGTGTCCTTCATTAATAATACGAACTACTGCTAATAATATGTTGCATTCGTTTCCAGAAGGCTGCTGCAAAAGTGGAATCTGATGCTCATGAGTGCAAAGCATTCACTACTGGCTGTCCACAGGAGCACCAGGGATAGTTTTGATACTTGCAGCAAATACAAGCTCCTTGCCTGGATGGTACTTGGTAGCCAAACATGACTTGCCACCATGGAGGCAACACACCCGAAGGTATGGAGGATAGGGATGTAAAAAATTGTTAAAGAAGTAACTGCGTAGGCATTAAACATCTTAGCAGCTATACAATTACACATGCTCTGGCTCTGCAGCCACGAGGAGCCAGCGTGTGCCCAGAGCTGGCTTATACACTGGCTCCCCGCATGCACCAGCTCCCAGCCCTGCACCCAGGGAGACAGCTGCAGTATAAGCTTTATACCCACAGGGCAGGGTGGCAGTCAGCTCCCCTGGAATTCCCAGAATGCGCCTCATCTGATTTATACTAGGGATGGAAAAGTTTAACAAGTAAATATTGCTTTGCTTACATGCTTACTGCAGTAACCAGTTAACTAGTGCCTAGCTGACAGGAGCAGCCTCCTACCCATGGTTCAGCAGGCAGTTAACCAGTTAAACCTATAGTTTAATTAGTTAACAATTTACACTGGATTTTACACTCCTAATTTACACTCAACAAAAAGCTCATCTGA
The DNA here is from genome assembly GCF_049634645.1 of Pelodiscus sinensis. Lineage (NCBI taxonomy): Eukaryota > Metazoa > Chordata > Testudines > Trionychidae > Pelodiscus > Pelodiscus sinensis. Next base: position 30,388,432 of record NC_134725.1, on the reverse strand, counting down.
GACTGCAAATCTGCTAACTCAGTCCTTCTCTCTCGATGGCCATCTTGAGATAGCCTGGTCCCCCTCTACACAAGTGGGGTCACATGCTCAAAGGCCCCCTCCTTCTACTGTGGCAGAGAAGCCTGCTTTCCCTGTTAGCATCAGCCCCCTCCTTAACCACCTGTCTGAGAAGCTGAGCTTCCCAAGGCTTACTCTGAACACAGCATGTGGCAGATCAGGCTGGTGGGGAGGCAGCGTACAACACAACAACATCCTTGCATCGCACTAATGCTCTCTTGAACTCCCTGACTTTTCTGAGTCACTGATGTGGTTCACCAGTGGTCTCTGGAGCCTGGGCTCAGCTTGCACAAAGATCCACATGATTAGTGAGGCTCTCTTATCTTTGAACAGCCAATGGTCTCCTGAGAAAAGCATCCGGGTGGTGTGCTAGGGGATCTAACTTGCTCGGAAATGCCAAGTTCCCTTCCTATTAACCAAATCAACAGCAAGGAAGAAGGGGGATTATGAAAAAAAACTCTGGGGGAGTTCTTTCAACCTTTTTACTCCACTTTCCTGATATCCAGCAAATGGGGAGCAAACCTCCATTCAGCTCCCTCACAACGTGCTGAATTACACTGCATGACCTGGCCTAGGGAAACACAGGTAAAAATGTGCCAGTGAGCGTATAAGAGACCAGGGTGAGGTGTCCCTTGCGACATCACGCCTGCTACGTTTGGAAGGTGTTCGGGCAGTCACCAATTTACCCCCTTCTGCAACTTCCCAGCACTCCTCTGGAGTTCCTGCTGCAGCTCTGTCCCACCAAACCCGTGCCATGGTATCTGAGCCCTGCCCAATCCCTGAGAGCATGTGAGGAGCTAGGTGAGGCTGCACGCTCTCCCTTTGCTGCTCGACTGTCAGACAAAGGCCTGGAGTGTGCTTGTTGGGGAGTTATTGTGGGAAGGACAGTGCAAAGAGGGGCCTAGTATAGAGGTAAGCCCAGGAGCACACCACTCTCTTCCCAGTCACAGGAGCCTCTGGCAGCCCTGGCACTTTGCATAGAGGTATCACCTTTCCTCCTCCATGGAAACTGGGGGCTGCAAGCATTCCTGCAGCGTCCGCCCACCAGGCCTTGACAGACTCCGTCTGGGATTAGGGTGCTGCAGAGGCAGCATCATCACATCAGTGGTTCCTGAAGTTTGCAAAAGCCCTTCTCATCACTACCTCGGTGCGCACCCCACACGCTGCAGCTCAGAGCTGGCCTCTGAGCCTGGCTCCTCAACGCCTGAAGCAGGGCAGGTAGGAATTTTCTACCACAGACAGGTGAAGCCCAGTTTTGTGTGGGTCACACAACCCCATCTAATTCATTTCCAGATATATGGATTCCTTCAGGGGCTTGTGGGTTTGCCAGACATTGGGAAACTGGCGTCTGCATCAGATTGAATGCAGGATGCAGAAGCCGAAAGTGCACTAGCTACCACTATTTCCAAGTGCCCATCTTCCACACTGAGGTCAACAATTTATCAAGTGATCCAGAAGACAGAAGATAGCCTCTCTCAGGGTATGTCTACACTACAGCACTAATTCGAACTAACAATTCAAATTCGTTAATTCGAACTAAGCTAATTCGAACTAACGCATCTAGACCTAAAAACTAGTTCAAATTAGCGTTTTGCTAATTCGAACTAGCATGTCCACATTGAGTGAAACTGAGGTTAAGGCTGGCCAGAAGCAATGCCAGCAGAGCATCAGATTAGGACTTAGCGTGGGAGAGGGGAGGGCAACTAAAATGATCAGGGGTTTGGAACAGGTCCCATATGAAGAGAGGCTAAAGAGACTGGGACTTTTCATCTTAGAAAAGAGGAGACTGAGGGGGGATATGATAGAGGTCTATAAAAGCATGAGTGGTGTGGAGAGGGTGCATAAAGAAAAGTTCTTCATTAGTTCCTATAATAGAAGGACTAGAGGACACCAAATGAAATGAATGGGTAGCAGGCTTCAAACTAACAACAGAAAGTTGTTCTTCACAAAGCAAAGAGTCAACCTGTGGAACTCCTTGCTGCAGGAGGCTGTGAAGGCTAGAACTATAACAAAGTTTAAAGAGAAGTGAGATAGTCATGGAGGTTGGGTCCATGGAGTGGTATTAGCCGGGGGTAGGAGTGGTGTCCCTGGCCTCTGTTTGTGGCAGGCTGGAGATGGATGGCACGAGACAAATGGCTTGGTCATTGTCTTCGGTCCATCCCCTCCAGGGTCCCTAGTGTTGGCCGCTGTCGGCAGACAGGCTACTGGGCTAGATGGACCTTTGGTCTGACCCAGGACGGCCATTCTAAGCTCAAGGCTCAGGGTCGGGGGTCTCAGTGGACCACCTTGATTTTCATGCCAACCTGCTCCTGGGTGGCCAGGCTGGCAGCTCTCCTGCCCTAGACGGCCACGTTCCTGTGCCTAGTGCAGAGGTCGTGAATGAGGTCCACGATGTTTGCACTAGACCAGGCGGGCGCCCGCCTCTTGCGGTCCTGGGCAGGCTCCCGGGAGCCGCCAGCCTGGTCCCGGGAAGAGGGGGAGGGCTGGGGGGCATCGGGTGGGTGGCTCGATCTGTGCCAGGTGCAGGGTATGCTGGCTGGGTGCTCGCAGGCTTGCACCTGGCACGGACACCGTAGCCAGCCCGTGCCCCTTTAAGCTGGGCTGATGGCCGAGTGGTGTGATGTGCCCTGTGCGGGCAGTCCGGGCAATCCAAGCCAGGACTGCTTTGCAAGCGGGGCACCCTGAGAACTGTCTGTCCGGGGTGGGTCGGGACCCTTTAAGCACAGTCCTCGGTTAGCCTGAGACAGCAGCTCCACGCTCTAAGTCCTCCTCTGATGTCCTGCTGGCACTGCTTCCGGCCATCCTTAAGCCCGGTTCAGGGTCCACTTAATGTGGACATGCTAGTCTGAATTAGCAAAATGCGAATTCGAACTAGTTTTTAGTTCTAGTTGCGTTAGTTCGAATTAGCTTAGTTCGAATTAACTAATTCGAACTAAGTTAGTTCGAATTAGCGCTGTAGTGTAGACGTACCCGAGGTAGGACCCTCTCTGCAACAGCAGCCCAGCTGCTGATCCACAACTGTTTTGCTGCAGCCGTGGTAGTAACCTCTCAGGATGCAAGCAAAGGGGGATGAAATTTACAAGTCATTCCTCAGTGGCTTGTCTGTTCCCATCCCCCCAACCTGCTCAAAGGAGGGAGCCAGAAGGCACAGCAGAGAGGAACAGGAAATTACCCTCAGCTCCCTCTGAATGCACACATGCAGATGGGAGCTAAGACAGGAAAGATGGTCCAGCGTTGAGGGCTCTAGCATAGGAGATGGGAGATGTAGAGTGAAATCCCTGTACTGCCATAAGCTCCCTCTGAGAGCTTTGACAACTCACTTAGCCTCTCTGGGCCTCAGTTCTTCATCTAGAAAAATGGCTAGAATAGGGGTGAGATGTTCCGAGATACCACGGATAGATCAGCTCCTTTGGCCTTGACAGTAGCCACACGCTGAGTTCCTGTCCATGCAAAAACCCACATGGCATCCCAAACAGAAACCGAGGGAAGGCTTGTTATCATCTCATCTTGCCTTCGCACTTACTCAAACCAGAGGGCAGTAAGGCAAGGGAAGTTCTTCCACACAGTAACAGGCTGGGATAGCACAGATGATGAGGATCTCAGAGCTCCAACAACCAAAGCCACAGGATCCATGGAAACACATGCAGGTACAGACCGAAGGGAGGCAATGCTCCTTGCTCTCACTGCGCAAGAGAATGCACACTGGAGCAATGTGACCTTTCAAAGGGGAAGATCAACCCAACCATTCAAGCTTAAACAGTTTTAGAAGGGTACCTGTGTTAATCTGTAACTAGAAAAAAAAACCTTAAAAAGTAACAAATAGTCCTGTAGCACCTTAGAAACTAACAAAACACGTAGATGGTATCATGAGCTTTTGTGGGCTCAGCCCACTTCTTCAGATGAAACAGACATGTGCAAGTCCAGGCCCAGCAGCAGGGTTGTGGCGTAAGCTGAAAGGCTGTGTCCAGATCTCCTTCCCTCCCTCTGAACACTGGCACTTAGAAACAAAAGTTTGCCCCAGAGAATCCTTTTAAGCCAAGTCTGAGGCAATGTCTGCTACAGCATTATCCTGGCATCATCTCACAGGAAACTGTGCTTCACCCCACCAAATCCATCAATAACATGTCCAATGGCGCCCCCTAATGTGTGGCCCTAGGTTTGCTGGGCTGGGCTACTCGGAAGCATTGCCTTAAGACAGATCACAACAGCACAGGTGGACAGAAGCCATCAGTACCTCTTATTACAGCACAGGGACAATGACTATTATTATGCCCCATCCCACCCATAAAACAACATTAGAATCAACATCTCCAGCATGAGGCCACAGAGGCAAAATGCTACTGATTCGGTGTGTTGTAATCCTTCCCCCAGACAGAAGGCCTCCTGGCTAAACATCTCTCCAAATTGTGTATTCTGATCTGATCTCTTATTGAAGCTAAATATTGACCATGCAGTGAGTCCACTGCAGAGAAAGGAATAGCAGGAGCTGTCAGCAGAACTCAGGCATGCCTTGAGATACCCACAAACACCCTGCCTAGAAACCCTGGGGTACAGCCATACTGATGAAAGCAGTGAGCATCATGCTGAAAGCCCTGGCTGGGAAGAGGACACAGAATAACCCAGAGTGGTTGAGCCCACATGCTGCAGTCCAGATGCAAACAGGACACACTCCTGCTCCTTGTTCTGGCACTCCAAGAGCATGGACACGTCCCTGTGAGTAATAACTGATACTGCCATAGTACCCAGAGAAACTGATCACAGACAAGGACCCCACTGTTCTAAAGACAGGCCTTTATCCAGAAGCCACAATGAAAACAATGAAGTAAAGTAACACAAAGCGAACAAAAGGCATGGAGGGGAAAATAAGGGGATCTGTGCTGGTGGATTTCTCAAGAGCAAAACTGTAAAAGGAAGGGACAGGCTGAAGGAATCCTCAGCAGGAAAACCACTTCGGGTCAGCGAGTCTCTGCTACTCGCCCAAGCAGTGCATTTTCTAGCACTGGGTGAGACTATTCCACATTGTGACTGGCCTCTTTGCCTGGAAACAATTCACTGGTATCTAGCCCACAGCCCCTTTGCTTTAATCGCAGTGGTCTCTGGGGGAAGTGGCATGTGGGCTGGGGGGTCTCACTGTACAGGGTACAATCCCAAAGGGGCATAACATGTTTCCACTGGTAGGCAGGAGTGGAATTAATTCCTGGCAGCTCAAGCACCCATCCAGCTAGGGCACCTCTCAGCCCCCACTGCTGTAGTAGCCAAGCAGCAACTAGTCTCTGATGTAGGTAACACTCCCAAGAAGCAAAGCGAGGCAGCTGTCTCATTACAAAGACCGGCTGAGAGGTTACATGACATGCCCAAGGCCACACAGGAAGTCAGTGGCAGAGCAGGTCTTTCAGGACCGAGGCTAGTGCTCTAATCCAGGACCCATTCTTTTCTAGTGTCGATGCTGGCATTCATTGTTCCCCTCCATCCCTCCTGGTTATTTCAATTAGCTTGGAGACAAAGTGCTGCGTGTGAGACGAGCCACAGGGTGCAGGCTGCGCCTCCCTGGAGTGCTTATTGCGCTACTCTGCCGCTTAAGCTGCACAGTAATTATAAACAGCTGCTCACCTTTGTCCTCATTTCCCAGAGGATTCTGATTAGCCCTAGATGAGCATGGAGCTGGCAACTCTTCCTACACCTCCAGTTAAATCTCCTTCCAGACAGTGACAGCATGCACCCTCCCACAGGCATCGCCAGCCAAAGTGCCCCCCTTCCCCCCGCACTATAATACACCCCAAGTACACCCTGCCCCAGGCAGCTGGCTGGAATCTGCCTGGCCAACTCTTGTGGACTCTAATACCCTGAGGATTTCATCCACTCCACTGCTCTGGCTGCTGGGGCACTTTCACTGCTCGCCCTCCCTTCTCCTCGAGGTGTCGGACTCGCACCCCTTGAGTTCCCTGAGCAGCAGGGGCTCCTCTGTGCACCCCACCCCAGCACACATGCTCCCAGCCAGTCAGCAGTGGTGCAGCTCCTCCCACTCCCTCTGTTTACTTCCTCCTGGAGCCAGCAACTGCTGGGATCTGGCAGAGAAGCCCGCAAGAGGAGAGGTGAGGAATAGGCTTTATACATTCAGCTCCCCCACTCAGAAAACATGGAGGGGCCTCGACCTCCCAATAGGCGAGTGTCCCTCTTGGGGAGCTCAAGAGCAGCGTCCTTTCAGCCCATCCAGTCAGGGAGGCTTCCCTGCCTTCAGAAAACTCCAGCCAGATTGACAGGCACCACACAGGAGCCAGACCCAGCTCACACACAGCGCTCTCTGCGTGGAGGGATGACAGTCTCTCCCCACCAGCCAGCCAGTTCCCCAAAGCACTTACTTCCAGCTCCATCCTGGACCCAGCCTCGTGCGAATTGCTGCTCCCGTACATCCCCATGGCCAGCTCTCAGTGCTTCCGGCTCCCCCTCACAGCCGGGCGGGGTGCATCTACATTCTCCAGCTCGGGAGGCTTCCTGATGATTTGCATAGTTAAGCCATAAACTAACCACAACATTCCTTGTATGATTTTGCAATCGGCTGGAATAACGTGGTCGCACTAAGTCAGGCCGATGAATCATGATCTATAAACCACAGTGCTCGTCACCGGGGCTCAGGGCTGGCTGCAGCCAGTATGATTAATCTCGGGGGATGCCAGGGTTAACTTGCAATGCGTTGCTATTTATTTTCCAAGCTTTCAAACCTCCAGAGAGTTCCTGTTCCTACCTTCCTCTCCCCTCCGCCCAGCAGGGCCGAGATACATGAGCCCATGGCACTATATAAAGGCAATCACAATTCTTCTGCAATGCTTAAGAACCTCCCAGGCTAGAGGGGACTGTGTATATAGTCCCCAGAACTTTGCCTCCAGCACCCTGTATCCAGGAGACACTCATGTTCTCCAACAGCCCCACATGGCCCTCCTAACCCTGCTCAACAGCACTGTAGAAACCCCAACAAACAAACCTCCCCCTTGTTCCCATCCCCACCCTTGCCATTGATTCAGGCTTTATGATGTGAATCATTGAGACACATAGAACACCAGCTGTGGAGCAGCACCTGCTGTGCTTGGCACTGTACAAACCCAGAACATAAAGACGGTCCCTGCCCAAGGGGCTATGTCCTTCAGTAAGGCTGTCAGCACTGTTGGGTTGAAAGCCTTCTCTTCTGCAGCTCTCCCGGTGCCTGTTGGTTTACCTAGGATGGGCCTCCGCCTTGTCTGTCTGCTCAAGCTTCTCCCTCCAGAAAAGAACTGTCTCTCTCTCGTGCCAGCCTCTGGACATTTCACCCTGTCCTGCCAATGCTCCCACCCAGGGGAAACGACCGCTACGCTGGGCTGCTGGGTAAGGTGGGGAGGGCAGCTCTGCACTCCCGGAAGAGCAGGACCTCAGACAGAAGAGTGGGGGAGCCAACCCCCAACACTGCCCAGAGCGCACCACTCCAGCCCCGCCCTTAGAGCTCCCTGGAGCCCTCGCATGGGATTCTGACAGCAATTTAAAGGACCTGGGACCCTGGGTGCCATCATGGCTGTACTGCGGCAGTGGTGGCACCCAGAGTCCAGGCCCTTCAGAATCGTCCGGCCCCAGGGCAGTTGTCCCTTCCCCCCCATTCCTCCATAGGCAGGCCTGTTCCCATCCCAACCCCATTCTCCCCACTGCACACCTGCCTCTCTGGTGCTGTCGCACTGGGTCTGCACTGTCGAGCTCCAGCATCATCAGGGAGCTGCTGAGAGCTGAGACTCATGGCTGTGCACACTGGGCTGCAAGGCCCACCTCCCAGGCACTGGGGGCAGTGGAAATCAAGGGAAAGGGTGAAACCTCTGGCTCCTTTCCCCCAAGGGGGTTATACAACGTAAGTGGAGATGATTTCTGAGGCCCCCTGTTCTGAGACCCCTTGGGGAGTGAGCTACATATGGGTGAGGGTTTTATCCCCAGTGAATTTTACTGATCAGGTGAGGTCAACTCCTTCTCCAGGAATCCTTTCACATGGCCTCTTGTGCTACTGATACATCCCCAGCACCTCAGCTTCAGAGCTGTAGATGTCCTGCAAGACCCTCCCCAGAGCATACTATGCCCACGCTCCCCAGCCTGCAGAGCGGCTCGGAGTGCATACACAGCACTCCAACGGCAATTTAAAGGACCTGGGCTGCGGGTGCCACCACTGCTGTACTGCAGGTATTTGGGAAGCGCCAGTTCCCACTCTGCTCCAGAGGGAATCCCTCTGTACAAAAAGGGATTCTTTTGTACATGGTACTTGCAGCAACATGACCCCCAAAGAAGGCTGTGCCTGCCACAAAGAGTCCAGGGTTCGCTTCGCTGACCTGTCGTGAGGGCAGGGGACTGGATTCGATGACCTCTCTTAAGGTCCCTTCCAGTTCTAGTGTTCTATGACCTCCACGCAGCTGCCAGCACAAGCCAGTGTTTCCGAGGAGAGGAATCTGCAGCACAAGGTCTCAGCAGGTTTGCGAGACGTCAAGGTACATTTAGATCTAGAAAAGTGCTTCACAATCAGTTGAAAGGTACAGAGAATGCACACGCATGCACCCGGATGCCAGGAGCAGGCTAAGACTCCCCCTTCATTTCACTGTGTGACTTCACCCCTCTCTCTTGCACAGCACTAATGAGCTTGCACGTAAACTACACTGTCACTCTCTGCACCGCTCAGAACACACAGCTCCCCCCCCCCCCACCCATTCTGGGCACAGCAGAGAAAACTCACAAATATCCTAAGAAACCTTCTCTTCTTTTTATTCCTTAAAAAGACCCTCACATCAGCACCTCCGAGCTCTAATCCCCAGCCATACCTCCTCCTCCCTTGGTTCTGGACAGTAGTCTTACCATCCCCTCTCACTTTCTGTCTCCTGACCTCAAAGGTGCACAGGCTAAGCCTGCAGGATGAGAGACAGTGAAGATTAAGCGCAACACCCGCTCCTCTCTGTTCCCCATTTGTCATCCAGGGATAATAAAGCTTCCCTACCCTGAACAAGGGACTGGGTGGCTAAATTCCCTAGCGACTGTAACATTCAAGGCCTGTGGCTGAAAGATGCTATACTATGATTACTAAAGGTAACACTCAACAGGCAAGCAGCTTGTAAGGCCACTTATGCGAATGCCCCCTGCGGGAGGACAGACATGATCCCATCACACAGCTATCATTGAGCTATGAATAAGATATTACACCTCCACATAATAGCTCTCCCTGCGTAATGTGCCAGGCCTGGCCCAAAGAGAAGCTGGGAGCCAAGCAAGCTCATTTCATCCCCTCTCCGTCTCATCCCTCGACACCTCAGGCAGCACAGGGTATTTTTCTAGGATTGATAACGTGGCTTTTGAAAACACTGCCTTGGGTTTGTTCTGTGCTCTGCATGGCGATGCTGTGACCCCAGTAAAACCTCCTCTTACCCTCAGACAATACTGCTTTCCAATCACACATGCTCTAATGGTGATTTCCAAAAAACCTTCTGACATCCCAGGGCAATTCCCTCCTCTCCCCTGCCTTTCCTTTTACTGCTCTGTATGGGGAGTGCTTTCTCCAAAACACACAGCACTGGAGTCTGGATTTTCTTTTGGGTGACTTCAGAAGAATGACTCTGATTCTCTTTCCCACTTGCAGTTGGTTGGCCAACAGGGTTGCTCTGGGGCCATCCCATGGGCTCAGATCAGGGCTGTGGTGAGAACTGCTGGGTCCCTAGGTAAGATGTGGGAGGAGGAGAGGGCAGCTGGCTCCATGCCCTGGGAAGGGGCAGAGCCTTTGCCAGAAGGCAGGAAGCTGGGGGCCTCCTTCAGCACTGCCTGGTCCATGCCATGCAGGACTCCGGTGGTTGCCCCTTTGCCCCCTCACTCTCCGTCAGTGGCCCAGGGTCAGAGTAGCATAAATTATGTGCATGGAGAGGAGAAAATGAAGCTCCCACTACAAATGTGAGAACTTCTGTCAGTCCCCTGCTCTAACCACTAGCAAGCACTACCACAGCCCCGTGATGTCTCTCGCAATGCATCCATGGACTGTGTCAGTTGACACCACAGAAAACACGGGGCAGACACTTACAACCGTGGCATGATAACAGGCAGCTGCTGCAAGTAGAATCTGTCAGACCACCACCCACAGGCGGCCCTCACAGAGGGGCTGGATACAGAGCCCAGGGTGGATGCCTGGGGCGTTTATTATTGTTTTTAAGCATGTATATATCATGTGACCACCTCTCATGTCCCAAAGTCTCCACTCTAATTGTCTGGAATGTCCCAATCTCCTCTGCCACCTGCAGGCTGCAGAGCCTCACTTCTCATTATCACACTTGGCACCCTCTGCTCATGGGGGAAGCCTCAAATCCAAGCATGCAATCACTGAAATAACACACAGAGAATGAGAAATAGCTGTCGAGTACATTGATCACTGCAGTCCTGAGCCTCCAAGTGCAGCCATGGAAGCACGCTGAAATCACAGAACTGGGTGTAGATTCTGGGATGCATTAACAGGCATGTTGTGAGCAAGACATGAGAAGTCATTCTTCTGCTCTACTCTGCGCCGATTAGGCCTCAGTTGGAGTATTGGGTCCAGTTCTGGGCACCACATTTCAGGAAAGATGTGGAGAAATTGGAGAGGGTCCAGAGAGGAGCAACAAAAATGGCCAAAGGTCTAGAAAACATGACCTGCAACGGAAGGCTGAAAGAATTTGGCTTATTTAGTTTAGAAAACAGGAGACTGAGAGGGGACATGATAATGGTTTTCAAATACCTAATAGGGTGTTATGAGGAAGAGAGAGAAAAATTCCTATAGGTATTTTGAACTGTACTATATGAATGAACTGTAGAATTTGATAGAATATCTTGCTACGGGATGGTTAAAAAATCTCCAACAAACTCTTCAGAAAGGAGATGATTCTCCATTGCTCAGTTTTGTCTCACTGTTACTTTGTGTCCATCTGTTGTATCCATCTGTGCAGTCTTGTCTTATTATTTATATTACAAGCTTCTTTGGGCCTGTCTGCTGTATGTCTTTGTACAGCACTTAGCAACACACTGGAGCCCTGGTCCATGAACAGGGTCCTGTAGTGTTACTACAATACCAACAATAAAGTCTGTAAGGGGTTTTGTGTGATTTCTGTAGAACCTTGTTAGTTTGGTCCTTCTGCAATTCTACTGGGCTTTTCCATAAGAGAGTCGGTTTCTGGTTTGGGTGGCGGCTGATTTTTTTTTTAATGAATTGATTGCCTGTGGATGGTGAGCCCCAAGAGACTGGAAGAAGCATAAGGATGACCATATTTGTACATGGAGATAGAGGGCAGCCTACACTCACTGACTCTCTCAGCACATGGATCCTTTTCCTCTTCTGTGGTTTGCCTTCTCACCCATTCAATGTTTTATGATGTGCAATTTATCACTGCCCCATGGGTTGCTGTGCCACTCCCCTCTAAGAATTTTGTAAACAGATCACTAGTGAAAAATGCCAGCCTGACACCACTGGGGGCAGAAGACCTGTACTCACCCACAGTGCAGACATGCCTTGCACAAACAAAGCACACACATTCTTGCAGAAAACCCCTCCCTATGATTTCCATCAAGACCTGCTTTGGAAAGCAAATAAAAAGTGACACACAACACCAGAACCAGAGCCCGGAGCTACAGCCAGAGCCCAGAGCCACAACCCAGAGCCAGAGAAAAATGTACCTCAGAAACAACTTTCTCCTCTAGGTACCCGCCCAAGACCCAAGCCTGAGGTTCTGAATCTCCCCAGCAAAAGGAAGATCCCTGCAATCTTAAAATCCAAGTCTCCCTGTTGGGTTTTACAGAGAATAGGACCACTCCCGTGGGTACAGGTTTGCACCCTTCGAGAACATATTGACTGCTGCAGGAGAAATACTTACATGCGAAAAGGAAAAGAAAGAGCTTCTCATTTCATAGGCTCTGATTCCATGGGTGCTCCAGGACTGGTGCACCCCTGCAAAAAAATTGAGTGAGTATTTAGGGCCCCCAGCATCTAGATGGCCCCTCTCCATCCAGTGCATTCCATCAATTGGTGTCCCTGCTGATCATCTCTTTCCCCTGCCTCCCAACACCACTCCAAAGCTGCGGATCAGCTGTTCTCAGACATGGAATCTCCATCTCTGGAGGTAGTTAAGAGCAGGTTAGACAGACCTGTCAGGGATGGTCTAGATGGTGTTTGGTCCTGCTGTGAGAACAGGGACTGGATTCAATGACCTCTTGAGGTCCCATCCAGTTCTAGTGTTCTATGATTCTGTGAAGGAATGGGAGGAGGGCATGCTGGGAGATGGGATTGGGCAGGAATAGGCAGCGTGGGAATGTAGTGGGGGCAGGAAGAAGTGAGGCAGGGACTTTGGGGATAGAACTGCGTGGGGCAGGGCCTGGGGCAGAGCAGGGGGCTAAGCACCCATAGGGCCTGGAGAAAGCCAATGCTGGTGTTTCATTTCACTAGTAGGAAGTTTTCCACCACTAATGTAATGAAACCACAACAAAGTGACCCACTGTCTCGGCTGGCTGTTCTTCAGCATGCAGGCAGTGTGGGTCCCAGGGCACGAGAGAGACTAGGTGTGTGAGGTCATATCTTTTATTGAACCAACTTCTGTGGGTGGAAGCTACCAGCTTGGGAGCTACACGGAGCTCTGCAGGTATGGGGAAGGGAGCAGTGTCTGACCTAACTACAAGTTTGGACAGATTGTTAAGCAGAAGGGCTCTTTCAATACTTGTCCTCCGGGGAAACCTGCACGCCTTCAAACAGCAAGCCTGGGAACTGAAATTCATAACTCAGCGAGACACCAAAAGCCATGGATGAACAGGGACACTGGATTTATGGCTCATTAAAATAATCCAACATACCACACTGTCTGCTACCCTTAATTGCCCACACCAATCCTTTTATGATTGGCAACCTAACCCCCGATTGCTCAATTAATTTCAAATGATCACCTCCCACATGCCACCCCGTCTGTCTAAAAATCTGTCCCAACTTGAATGTGGCTCAGATACCCTTCTCACTTCCCCAGACCTGCAGAGCTCTGCGTAGCTTGAAAGCTTGGATCTTCCACCAACAGACGGTGATCCAAGAAAAGATATGACCTCACTGACCTTGCTTATTAGCATGTGATTAAACAGAACTTTGCATCAGTGCTTTCAAAGGATGAAAAACTGGCTCCAGGCTTGCTTCCATGATGCCCCTGAGAGATATAAGCCCAGCCCTCAGATCCCTCATCATGACCCTCAAAACCCTCCCACTGGAGGCAGTAAAAAGCCCCACACAACACATACTAATTCTTCCACAGTGGCTCACTCTGATTTGATTTTTCTACCAAATACAGCCACACTGTTCTTATTTAATTGCCATACAACGTGGCTGGCTTAATAGGAATGTGTTTATGGTATAATTTTTGTTTTGTTTGGAAAACATCTGATGGGTCATTGAAACGGAGGCGAAACTGCAGCATAACAATACCGGGGGAGAGGTATTGCACGTTTCCATGAGTGTACTCTGTGAGCAGCATGACCCCAGAGTGGCAGGAAACCAGAGTGAATGCACTAAGAGCCAAGGAGCACATACTGGATTCCTGTAAGGGCTTGATGTGAAGTAATACTAGATGTGGAATGTTATCCTTGGAGCAGACCCTTCGTGGCATGCACTGTCCATTTCATACCCACTCATGCCTCATTTCTAAAGTCTGCCTGAACAGCAGAGTATGTCTCCACCTTTCAGAGACTGCCCCCTATCTCCTGAATTAATGGCCCCCTCTTCCCTGTAGCATCTGAGCCCTTCACACGCTTTATTCCCATAAGGTAGAGAAGTTTTTTTCACTCCCATTTCACAGACACAGAGGCGCAGCAACTCCCTCACAAGAAGCCTACGGCAAAGCAATAAATTGAATCCTGGTCTCCAGCCAAAGCACAAACTTCAGCACCAACTGTCCTCCCTGCATGATTCTTTGTTTGAAGTCAACATAGCGCAGCTGAGAGATGCCAGATTCACAACCCTGCCTGCTGAACCTCAATTCACTGACAGAACAGGCCAACAACAGTGCAGGCTCCTCCCACACCTCCCTTCAATACCCCTCCAGACTGACCTGTCAGGACCACCTCAATAGGTCACAGAACAGATCAGTCTCTGGGCCTGTTTGAACCTTTGCGAAGAAAACAGATTTAAAAAAAAAAATCTGGTTTCTGGATCTTTGCGTAAAAATGGGGAGATTTTTTTTTCCCACAGGGATGTTGTGCTTGGCAAAAAGAAAAGAGTTTATTATTCACAAAAACGGGAAATTCATTTGTAAACTCATGAGGTTTGCCTGGAGAGATTCATTTGCTATTTGCCTTACTAGAAGGACGAGGCCCCTGTTTCGTTGCCTGAGATGAAGAAAACGGATGGGAGACAGCTTTCCCAGAAATAGGTAAGTTTTACTATCAGAAGGGGTGATGTTTAAAAGCTTTGAATCATCCTATGCCATCAGCTGAGCTGTCCCGTCCAAAGGATAGTTTGGGGTGGTCTTCCCAAGCCCTATGGTTTGGGGACCCACAGCAAATGCCACCCCAGACCCCACCTTTGGGGAGTTCTGCAGCGGATGCCTCAATAGTTCTATGGAGAGGCCTGGTGCCGGGCAGCAGCAGAGGTTACTCCCACCTCACTTACCATGGCAGTGGAAGCTGGAGTGGCTCAGCAGCCTTCTCTGCTCCCCTGCCCTCCCCAGCCCATGGAGCTCAGCTGCCGGGGAAAGCCAGGTGCAGCAGGCTGGGAGAGCAGCATGGCAGAGCACAGCAGGCTACCTGGCCGTTCCAGCTTCTACTCCTGGGGTAAAAGTAGTCTGTGGGGGAGGTCACCTCTGCAGCCGCCCAGCCCCCCCGCCGGTAATAGGAACTGATCCCAGCAAATCTCTCAGCTCCTATTGGCTGGAAACAACCAGCCAGTAATAGCTGAGGGTATGCGTACACTAGCCCCCTAGTTCGAACTAGGCATTCAAAGTTGCAAATGAAGCCTGGGATTTAAATATCCTGGGCTTTATTTGCATCTTCCCATCCCGGCGCCATTTTTAAATCCCCTTAGTCCGAACTAACTGCCCGCGGCTACACACGGCAGTCAAGCGTTAACTCGAACTAAGGCCTAAAAATGGCGCTGGCACGGGAAGATGCAAATAAAGCCCAGGATATTTAAATCCCAGGCTTCGTTTGCAACTTCGAATGCCTACATTAGCCTCCCTAGTTCGAACTAGGGGACTAGTGTAGACATACCCTGAATGATTGGCCTGGGGGATGGGAGCAGTGCAAATCTCCCCTCCCTGGGCTGAGAGCCATGCGGAGGGAGCAGCCTGCAGTTTCAAGCGGGGAATACAACAGGCAAGGAACCCAGCCGGCCTTTGGTGCTGAAGGCTTCGGTAAGTGCCTCCCAGACCAAGCCTGCCTCTGGCACCCCAGCCCCTCCTGCATCCCAACTCCCTCTCCCAGGTCACCGTCCAAACCCTCTGCACCCCTCTGCCCCCAGGTCACAACTCCCTCCCAGATCCTGTACCCCCTTTCTACACACCTCCCCCAGGCCAGAATCCTCTCCTGCACCCAAACAACCTCCCAGACCCTGCACCCCAATCCCCTCTACCATGTTACCACCCAAACCCTCTGCAATCTTCACCGCCTTTTCCCCTGCTCCCAGGTCACAATACTTTGTACCTCCTTTTAGAGCCCCTCCCCCAGGCCAGAATCATCTCCTGCACCCACACTCCTTCTCTTCCTACATCCTAATACCCTGACCCAGGTCTCAACCCCCTTCTCCACCCAAACATCCTTCCAGATCCCGCACACTCCCCTGCATCCCGGTCCCTTACCCCATACGCCCTTCTGTACCCAAACTCTACCCTAGACCCCTGCAGCCTTCTCTCTAGAAAAGTGTGGGCCTTGACCACTTTCCAAAAGCTTGTAGTGGCCACCCACCAAAAATTATTGCCCACTCCTGGCTTAGGGGATGGGGTGGTGCAGTGACAGGGTGGAGCAGAAGAAGGGCAGGGCTTGTGGGGGAGTCACGCTGGGCCCTGCGCCCAGGGCACTGGGGGGAGAGGTTGCACCAGGCCCCGCTCCCTCCTAGGTATGGCCCTGGACATCAGTTTCCAAGTAACATTCCCAGTGGGGATTTTGGTTTAAAAAGTAACAGGCCTTCAGCACAAGCATGTTGCAGTCCACAAGTAACTTTTACAACCAATATACAGTTAAAAATTCTGAAATGTGTCGCTGTGATGAGGAGGAGGGATGAGGAGGAGGCAGGATCCGACCCAAGTGGCCGGTAGGGTGGGATCCATTTCCGCACTCCAATGTGAGAGGATTCGCTGCCTTTACAGAAAGCACGTTGAGCTGGGACTCAGGCCTGAGCACGTTGCTTCCTACTGAGAGCACTTATGTGTCTGCACTCGAGTGAGGATCATCAAACCAAACCCAGGCCGGGGCTATCCAGCTGTTCAGAGAGGTCCTCCCTGCCCTGCAACCCTCCTCACACAAGTAACTTGACAGATGCAGTCCCGTTAGCGGTAGACATGACTTGTGGTCCAGGTACAGCAAGGCACTCAGGCGCGTGCTCCACTTCAGGCATGTGCTTCCACTAACGGCAGCATGTCCCACTTCCATGCTTTGCTGTGGAGGGACGGTGAGTACTGCTCACAGGATGACTCGCGGCTCCACTATCAGTCTGACATTGTTTTATTGCAAACTTCTTCCTATGTAACAATGAAGTGTTAGAAAGAAAAACAGATCGGGGTAACTGAGGAAAGACAAATTTAAGATTTGTGGGCCAGATTTCTAAAGATATGTGGATCCCTCAGTCCTGTGATTTTAATGGAAGTGAGAGCAGAGTCCCATGCAACAGCAAGGCATCCAGGGGAAAATGTGGTGACCCGAGTACACTGACCTCCCTGATCTGGCATATTCCCAAGTCTGGGACCAATCAGGTCCCAAGGGTGCCAGACCAGGGAGGATCAACCTGTACCTAGATGCCGGATCAGGGAGGATCAAACTGTACCTAGATGCTGCATATTCTTCATGTAAACAACTTGTTGATCTTAGAGCCAGATCCTTGTCCGATACAGATCAGCAGTGCTCCTACTGACTGGCTACACTGATTTATGCAAGGATCTTACTCTTCCACCCCTTAAGCAATCTTGAGCCATGAAAGTGTACTGATGGCACAAGTCAGTGAGATGGGTGAGAAACATGAACTTCCAACACGCCTTACATATACCAATCCAATAAATGGGAGTCCTACACATCAACGTAAGAAAAGTTTGCCAGATACACCATGTCTCTGCTGCAGATATTTAATAGCGAGTTTAACAGCCTGTGTACATGAAAAGAACAGCATGTTTATAAGATAAGAGCTTGTGCTGTTCGCTCACATTACTGAAGTGACTGCGGGAGACAAGAAATGGGTTTCTTGTGGGTGAGGGACGGCACTCAATAAAAATAATGCAACTGCTTTTTTGGCAGCGGGCTGGGGAGGGTGGGCATGGGAAAATGTATCTCAGAGCTGGCGTGAACTATTCAAGTTGTCCAAGGGCCAAGGTCATGCAGTGAGTCACTGGCAGGCTTTGGTACAGGAATTCTGGCTCCCAGTTCCCTACTTTAATCACAACAACATGCTGGCTCAGAAGTCACTACATAGGGGAAAATACAGCTGTGGTCTCCTGCGCTGTTATGAGGGGCAGTTTGTTTTGCCATCCACTGCGAGGCTACAGATTGTTCATTAGCTCTGACGCTTTCGAGGAAGCAGTTCTTTCACTGTGAAATATCTGAGTGCTGACTGCAACACCAAGCAGGAGAGTCATGACAGCATATCCTGTGGGCCTGCCCAGGGACTCAGCGTGGGGGGTTTTATACTTAGCCAGATGACCTCATTTACCTCTGAATCATCCTTGACAGTTGGCTTATTTAGCAGCTGATCTATGAAAGTGACCCCATTGCCAACAGCCTGATTGATACACTTTGGATGAAGTGTGAGGAGAAATATCACAGGCTCCTTCTCATTGTCTGAGTCAATTGGTGACTTTACACAGCCTGACAAACTACCACATCCTGACACTGCCCCCACCGGTGCTGCACCACCTTCCTTCCTGTAGTTGGAGGAACATAAGAATTGCCATACTGGGTTAGACCAAAGGAATGCTTTCATCAGGGTTTATCTGCTTGGGGAAAGCTGACCATAACAGCTATGGTAGACTAACTCCTAATGTAACTACTCAAGTATATCCTCCAGCTAAGCACTTGATCCTACAATGAAACATGCTTTATTCCAGAATAAGTAGGCTGCATGCAAAGGCAACTAGTAAGAAGGCTAGGGGGACCATCGGCCACATGTCATTCCCGCCAGCCTGTGGAAGACGCTCCTCCAACGCTGCCCCAGGCCCCAGGACAATCCACCTTCCCATTCCTGCTCTGCCCTGCCCCACTGCTCCACTCCCACCCCACCTCTTTCCCCAACCGAGGGAGCCTGGGGTTTAGCGGGGCCAAGCAACCAGCATCAGCAGCAAGAGTCGACTCCCCCCCCCCCCCCCACCCCGATGATGAAATTATTTATTAAAAATCTGTGGTTTTGAAAAAGGTAAAAACATTCACAGAATCCTAGAACCACAGCAGGCCCGTACATATGGGCGGGGGGGAGGGGGGTGCAAAGGT
Organism: Pelodiscus sinensis; assembly: GCF_049634645.1. Taxonomy (NCBI): domain Eukaryota; kingdom Metazoa; phylum Chordata; order Testudines; family Trionychidae; genus Pelodiscus; species Pelodiscus sinensis. The sequence continues at coordinate 30,369,724 of NC_134725.1, read as the reverse complement.
TGCGAATGCAACTCCCCATGCTTCTCCATGGTACCAATTCCAGCTGGGCTGGGGAAGGCTGCAGCATCTCCAGCCAGACTCAAGCAGCAGCTGCCCCCTTCTGCTGGCTGCCAGCTGCAGGGGCCAATTAGAGATGACAAAGAATGGGACCCACCATCAATGCCTGGCTGGCACTGAAGGGAAGGGTCCCTTCCTTCTGGGAGCTGCAGTCCCACCTCCATCCCTCCGCACCATCTGGGAGGGAAGCAGGGGAGGCAAAAGGACTACAACTCCCAGCATGCCATGCGGCTCTCCTGCAGTATGTATGAAAAGCCAGCTCTGTGGGTGGGGCTGGGGCAGAGTATGGACCAGCCTGAATAAAATACCCTCCAGCCCAGGGATGCAGTGAGGAGCCTCAGGCAGATGCCCTGCCTGCCCCCCTCCCCACATGCTGCTGAGAAAAACTGCTGTGTGTCTTTGTTGTAACAGCTACGAGCCTTCACACACTGCTCCCGCCTCCAGCACAATCCCATTGGCCAGTTTCGGCCAACGGGAGCTTCCTGTTCTTAAGAGTCAGCTTGCAAAGCACCCTCCCTCTCCTCCGCTCAGACTCCTAGATGTTCAAAAACCTCATGGCTCCTGCAGCCAGTGCAGAGGTGGGGGAAGTCAGGGGGCTGGGAGTCAGGAAAGACTCCCAGACAGGGCCTGCCTCTGGCACCCCAGGCCTTCCCCCCCCCCCCCTCACCTCACATAACCCAAACCCTTTGCCCCTCTCCTGCCGCCTTATCCCCTCCCAGAGCCTGCACCACAAACCTCTGCCCCAGGTCACAGCCCAAACCATCTGCCCCTCCTTCTGCACCCATATCCCCTCCCAGGTCCTGCACTCCAATCCCCTGCCCCGGTCACAACCGAAACTCTCTGCCTAGCTCCTGCACCCCAATCCCTGCCCCAATTCACTCCCCTGACCCCTGCAGGAATGTTCCCTAACCCAGGTCACAACTGCCTCCTTCACCCAAACTCCCTCCCAGACCCCACACCTTCTGCTGCACCCCAATCCCTTACTGCAAGCTCCCTTCTGCCCATAACTTCCATCCCAAACCCCACACCTCCTCCATTAATATGAAGAATGTTGCCCATGGCAACTTTCCAAATTCTTGGAGTGGCCCCCCCTCAGCAAAAATTATTGCCCACCCCTGGTATTAACTAACTATGCACAGCAAAAATGGGAGGCCTCTAAGCCTTACATTCTGAGTCCAGGTCTCAAAGGTCTCATAGCGAGAGGAGTGGAGGGCTTGCTGCTCTGCTTAGTGTCCTCCTAACTGCAGCAATAATATGAGAGCCCCTTGTCCCCAGGGCAGACTCTTCTCCAGGATGGGGAGTGGGGCAGGCTGGGGGGGCTGCTGGCTGTAGCAAGAAAGGCCCAAGAATGTATCTTCTCCTCTTCCCAGCTGAGCTGAGTGCCCCACTCCTGGGCCCTTTGCCGCCTGGATATATAGGAGTTGCTGCAGGAGGGGCCACTTCAGCTCTTGCAGGTGCTGTTGTTCAGCCACAGCTTGGTACTGACAGCCTCTGCCCATCCCCCCCACTTCTGAGGGGTGATTCCCTCTTCACTGCTGTCACCTCATTCCTATGTTCTACTCCCACGGGAAGTGAGGGGACCATCCCTTTGGGTGGTATCTGATTCTGTTGCAGTTTGCTCAGAGGGGGCAGGAAGGTACAAGCAGGTTTGGAAATGCCTCTGAAACTGTTATGCCTCACAAAGCTACCATATTGGATCCCTCAAACCTCGCCCTCAAAGGAAACCTGCACAACAGCGGCAAAAAAGGAGCCTAGGATCTTACATTCATACCTTTGCTAGATGCTACAAAATATGAAGTGAACCGACACACTGGATTTATGATTCATTACAACAATCTGTGACTCCCTTAACTAGTCTATGATTGGGGAGTTTTTAAGGGACCACTGCATCTTAAGTGGTCCTTTGAAAAATGTATTAACTATTTATGTTAAACCATCTTATATTTGACAGTGACACTCTATTTCCTAGACCTGAACAAGAGCTCTGTGTAGCCAGCAAACTTGTCTCTCTCACCAACTCAGATTGGTCCAATACAATTTATACAAGACAGTACCTCTGCCAACCTGTTTCTGGGAGGTAACTGCAAGTCATACTTGCCCTTCTCACCAAGGCTTGTGGGAAGACCCTCAGTTACCAGCATAGGGGTAGACACGATTCTCCAGAGCACTACAGGGTTAAAGCTGGAGAACAGCTTCTGAATGTGGTTTCAAATACAGGCAGATTTCCAATTAGCAATTTGAACTGAGGAATCAGGCCCGTACGCAGGAGGGTGCAAAGGGTGCAAGCGCACCTCTCTGCTGTCCCCCCAAGTAAGCATGCCACAGCCAGCCAGGGAAAGGCATGAGCGGTGCACTGCCTGAGCCTCCTTCCCCCATGTTCCGACTGGCTGGAGGAAGGCTGGGGCTCATTTCCATTCCAGCCCTTTGATCATCTTTGTCACTTGCCTCTGGACGCTTTCCAGGTTCTGTACATCCTTGCTATATATTGATGACCAAAACTGGACATGATACTCCAGCTGAGGCCGAACCAGTGCCGAGCAGAGTGGTGCAATTGCCTGTGATTTGTGTGCTGTGTCTCTGTTACTGCAACTGCAAACTACATTTGCTTTTTTTTGCAACTGCATCACACTGCTGCCTCACATTGAGGTTGTGATCTTACTGCAACTCCCAGAGCCTTCTCAGAAGTGCTGCTGCCAAGCTAGGTATCCCTCCATTCTGTATTTGTGCCTTTGATTTTTCTTCTCTAAGTATCGCACCTTGCATTTATCTTTATGTAATTTCATTTTGTTATCTATAGTCCACTTCTCCAATTTAAGATCCCTTTGGCTATGTCTACACTAACGGGTTATTGCGCAAGTATGGCCGTTCTTGCGCAAGAATACGCAAAGCGTCTACACTGCCTGCCCACTCTTGCGCAAGAAAATTTACAGTACGGCATAGTAGAGATGGCTCCTTGCGCAAGAGCTACGCTCTTTTTTAACAGGTGTAAGCTCTCTTGCACAGGAGCTCTTGCGCAAGAGGTCAGTGTGAACGCTTCAGCAGGGATTTCTTGCGCAAGAAAGTCCTATAGCTAAAATGGCCATCAGAGCTTTCTTGCGCAAGAGCGTGTCCACACTGCCAAGGGCACTCTTGCGCAAAAGCACAGCTCGCACATGGCAGTGTGGACGTTTTCTTGCATAAGAAGCTGCCAGTGTAGACACAGCCTTAGAGTTTTAGCACTGCACTGCTACGTACTGGCAAATCTCCCCACAGCTTTGTGTCAGCACGTTTGATCAGTAGGCTCTGTATTCCTAAATCCAGGTAAATAATAAAGATGTTAAACAAGATTAGATCTAGAACAGATGCTTGTGGAACCCCATCTGAGACCTACTCCTGGTTTGTAATTGTTTTATCAATTACATATCCACCTAAGGGTAGATCCACTGAACCCACATTTCTCTACCTTACTGATAAGAATATCATGTGGGACTGTTTCAAAAACTTGCTAAAATCCAGGTATACTATAGCCACCACATTCCCTCTAACCACTGAACTAACTACCATGTCAAAGAAAGAAGTCAAGAGTTGGTTGGGCAGGATTTGTTCTTGGAAAATCCATGCTGACTAGTAGTGATCACCCCTTTGCCCTCCAGGTATTTACAAACTGAATGTTTTATACATACTCTAGTAGCTTCCCAGGTATTGAGGTCAGGCAAACTGGTCTTGTTTTTTCCCTCTTTAAAGATGGGCACTATGGCTATGTCTAGACTGCAGGCGGATCTTTCGAAAGAGAAATCCGCTTTTTCGAAAGAGAGCACCCAGCGAGTCTGGATGCTCTCTTTCGAAGACTGCCTCTTTACATTGAAGAACGCCTTCTTTCGAAAGAGGAACTTTCGAAAGAAGGCGTTCTTCCTCGTAAATTGAGGTTTACTGCCATCGAAAGAAAAGCCGCGTTCTTTCGAAATAATTTCGAAAGAACGCAGCTTGAGTCTGGACACAGGGGAAGTTCTTTCGAAAAAAGTAGCCTACTTTTTTCAAAAGAACCCCTGAGTCTGGACACGGCCCCCGTTAGCCCTGCTGCAAGCTTCCAGGGCCTCTCCTGTCATCTATGAGTTGCAAATATTACTGCCAGTGGCTCTGAGATTTCTTTAACTAATTCCTTCAGTGCCCTCGAGTGAACAGCATCAGGCCCTGCTGACTTGAATTCATTCACATTACTCAGATGGTCTCTGACATGTTCTTAACTTATCCCGATCTGCCTCCCTTCTCCTTTATTGTTCATGAAAACTTTACTAATCATCTGGTCACCTGTTTTTGTTGTGTAAAAATTGAAGCAAATAAGCAGTGAGAAGTTCCGCCTTCTTATCTTCCCTTACTAACTCATCTTCTCTACTGAGCAGAGGGACCCATATCACTTGTCCTTTCCTTTCCCTTTCCCTTTCCCTTTCCTTTTCTTTCCATCAAAACTATTTGTAAAATCTCTTCTTTTCGTCTCAACTATTTCCTGCCAGCAGTAACTCCTTCTTTGCCTCAATTTTCCTGACTTTGTTCCCTATATGCATACACTATTCCCATGTATATTTCTTTGGTGACATGCCCCTCCTTCCATTTCCAGGATGGATCTTTTTTGGGCTTTAGATAGCTAAAAGTTCCTTGTGCAGCCACACCAGTTTTCAATGGCTCTCCTTATCTTTCCTCTGCTTGATGTTGAGCCTTTAGTATTATACCTTTTAGGAACTGCCAGCCACCTTTGGCCCCCTTTCATCCGAATTGGTCTTTCCATGGAAGCTAGTCTACTTCTTTTCTGAGTTGGCTAAAATTTGCTTTTTCTGAAGTCCATTATCCTTGGTTTACAGTTCTCATGTCCTCCTTTCCTTAGAATCTTGAATTCTGTCAGATCATGAACACTTCCTCCCAAGTTCCCAGTCCCTTTCACATTTGCAACTAATTCCTTCCTCTTGGTTAAAAGCAGATCCAAAATGGATTACCACTAGTTGTTTTCTCAACTTTCTGAATCATGCTAAGAACTTGTAGGATATACTGTGCTTCACATATTATATAATAATCTTCCAAAAGGTATCTGGGAAGTTAAGATCCTTCATTAACACTTGCTCAAGTGTAATAGCTAACCTTGCTGCTTGAAGAATGCCTGACAAAAACAGACCAAACAAAAACAAAACAAAACTAGTATGTAGTTAACGTTGCACTCTATCTTAGGTTAAGATATTAAGACTGTAACTTCAGAATTATGAATTGTCCTTAAATTGTTAAATGATCCAGTGTTGAAGACCAGGGGGAACTGGAGCGTGACTTCTTAAAACTGAATTCAAATAGTTATTTAGAGAGTGTGTTAGTCAAGGGTGAGTATGAATGACAGTGTATCAGATTGATTCACCTTTCACTTCTAGTTTAGAAAACGTACCAATCATTGAGGTCCCATTCAGATTTAGAACACAAACCTTCTTGGTTTTTTTTTTACGTGAGCTGGAAGTAGAGTGTCTTGTGGAGTCACAGATCACAACAAAGGTATTTCAGCAGTAAGGAGCAGCTTTAGGAGACAATCAGCAAAGTTGCTTAGGGAGTTTTTAGCATTTATTTTCTAATAACTAGACTACACCAACTGTCTTGAAACTAGAATAGCTTCTATCATCTCAGTTATTTCAAACTCTCCGTGAACTCCTTTCATTCCACAAAGCAGAGAGACCCCACTACTCTTTCCATCTCCAAAGGATAAACAGAGCTACGAAAGCTCTGGCTGAAATGCGATTTGTATCAGAATACAGCTACATGCTCTCCTTCAGAAGAACTAAATTTATTTTGGTTTTAAATTGACCGAATCTCAGTTTCTTGTGTTTAAATCTCTTCCATATACAAGGGCAAGTTCAGTGCGTTAGCTGCATCCCTGACCCTTAACAAGGTGGAATGTGGACTTCATTACGAACATGGTTCAGAAGGTGGCTTTCTCCTGTTGCTCAAATAGCTGCAGACTCCTGCAAACCTTATGCCCCGAGAGCACAAATTCTCATGCTGACCCTGTATTGTCTCATTGCTCCCTGGTGCTTTCCCACTTCCCTCTGGACCTGTGGCTGCCAGCTGTCTCCTGTCTGAGACTTCAGCAGTAAACTCTTTGGGGCAAGGAACTGTCTTTTGGTCTGTTCGTACAGCACCAAGTGCAATAGAGGGTAGCATGGGCCTTCTCAGGAAAGGGTTCTTGCCTCTCGAGCTCACCCATTTTCTGGCTGTGAGAGCCTCCATCTCTGAAGCCTTCAGAGCCCAGCACTGAATGGGTCTGCTTCCCCAAGGTTAGCAAGTAAGTGGCTGGTATGGGAGGGGTCAGAAATTCGTGCTTTAGGCTAGGGCTCCTTGGGACAAGGATAATAGAGATAAACAACCCTGATCTGAATGAATAAGGCACAGCCAAACACAGCTCTAAACACAGTGCAACTTCAAAGAGAACACAACTTATCTAAATGGAGACTATCCCTAAAGCACGAATTTCTGACCCCTCCCATACCAGCCACTTACTTGCTAACCTTGGGGAAGCAGACCCATTCAGTGCTGGGCTCTGAAGGCTTCAGAGATGGAGGCTCTCACAGCCAGAAAATGGGTGAGCTCGAGAGGCAAGAACCCTTTCCTGAGAAGGCCCATGCTACCTTCCCAGTCTACTCCCACTCCAAGACCTCCAACATGCCTGGCCCAGATGCCAGGGGGAGGGTGGCTGCCAGGAGACAAATTGTTTGCAAAAGGTTAAGTCAGGGAATCTGAAGGGAGCTAACAGGAACAAGGTGCCCAGCTCCCACCTGCCACAGCTGGGCACGATTTCCCTCTCAGCCATGGTCTCCTATCCTGCTGCCCTTTGACACCTCTGCCACTCAGATGCGCTCACACCAGGTGTCTCTGTGCATGGGGTGATACCCAGCAAGAGGAGACACAGACACACTAGCTTTCAGGGCGCTCACTCCCTAAATCAGAGCATACTCACAGTGGCACAAGAGGCAAGCCGTCCCAGGTATGCGCTCAGGGTCTCAGATGTGGTTCCCAGCATGGCTACGATCTGTATTTAATAAGCTAGCACGTCTGTCTCCTCCAGCAGGGAATCACTCCCCAAGTGTAGGCAGAACCTCTTCTCCTCCCCCATCCCTGGCATGCCAAGCCACAGATCACCTGACTGAGCCCTACCTAGAACCTCCCTCCCCTGGCCAGTGCAATAAATGGGGGCGACTCGAAGACCTCACTAAGATGTGAGCATGCCTCACGCTGCACAGGCATCCGCATGGGCATCAGGGGCTGCCCCCAGGGGCCACTGAGTAACCCCTTGATCTTATTATTGTTACCTTGGCCCTTCCTCACCCCTTTCCCAATTTTCCTCTGTCAGAGGAGGACCCTCACCCATGGTGTCTTGTCTGAATTTAGGGTGGGACCAATGCAGCTAATCAGGCATTCCCTTGAAGCCCTGCTGGGCCAAACTGGTGGCAAGGCTGTGCCCAGGCAAATCCACTTGCAGGAGCCAGCTGTTCAATTGCAACTCTCCAGTGTATGCAGCCAGGCCAGGTCCTCAGCTGGTGTCAAAGGGTGCAGCCCCACTGGCAACCATTAACAATCAACCTACACACTGATTTCAACAGAACTACACCAAGTTACACCAATGGAAGATCCAGCCCATGCCACTTTCCTTTTTCTGTGAGTTGCCTCACACGCGCCTGGGTACTTGTGCTAGCAACAGATTTAATAAAGGTTTGATTATACCACACACTCCTTCAGGACTTCTGATCTGATGCTCCTATTTTAAATCAATACTCTCAAATTCCACATTCACATGCCCTCCACAATGACAGGACCTGACTTCTAGTGAGCACGCATAGGCCCATTCGTGAATTGTGGGGTGTTTTGTAACTCAGTAGAGTTTACAACCTAAAATATTAACAAAATACACTAACGGAAGCATAAGCTACACAGGCGCACATTTATGAGGGTGGTAATTTACCACTCACTCCCTCTGCCTGTTACTTGCTCAACTCAACACTGAAATCAGAATTAGTGCCGATGTTAACAAGAAACAAATGCATCCTCATGTCCTAGTTGCGGGGATGTAACATAAAAGATGCTATAAAATGTACTGCAAGGAGCCATCTTGTGTTTGCAAGGAGATTGACCACTTAATAGGGCTTTTCCATTTCTAAGTCTGAAAAAAAGAAGAGAAAATTGGGCCAGCCTCTGGTATTCACCATGTGTGAACTTCTCCAATGTCCAAATGCCATGGAAGTCAAACCGGGGCAAAGTGACCTATCTGCCTTCCAACCAGAATCTCTTCTTGTGGCAAGGGATCAGTATGAACTATTTATGTGGGTAGGACAAGAGAACATGGTATTAGCCATTTTTCCTTCATGAACACTACATTATCTAAATAGATCCCCCTCCCTTGCATTCATTGCTCACACTCCTCCATCTGTGAAATGAATAATTCCTAAGGGTTCAGGATTCACTGGATTAAAAATGAGGGCTCAGATGGTCAACGTGGCCTAAGAGATATGGACACCCAGTTCCCTTAGACAGCTTGGAAAATCTCCGCTGCAGAGATAAAGTGACTGGCTCAAATCTAGGCCTGGAGCTGACTGCACCCAGTGGCTACACACCACTGCCAATTATTTTCTGTTGTCTTGCGAAATGAGTTCATGGTCTTAGCTTAGACTCCAAAGAGCAAGCAGACCCACCTCAAGGATCCATACTACCAAATCCACTATGACAACGGTCACCTTTGCAGACATTCTAAAGGAGGCAAAAATCTAAATGGCCCAAGAAGACTGAATATTTTTCTCACTAATAAGGCTAGCAGTCCCTAGAGTGTGGAAATGGAAGACATCTCAGGGAAACTTGTTGTATTGCCTACACTGAGCCCACGACTTTTCGCATTTGATTTAGCAGGTCTAGTTAAGACCTGCTAAATCGAATGCTGAGGGTGGCTCTGATCAGAGCCAGTACTCCTGGCAGTCAGGAGAGGTGAGGGAAGCTGATAGGAGCCTCCCTCTGTAAAGACATCAACAAGCGTGGCTTAAGGTAAACTGACTCCACCTACATATTTTACGTAGCTGGAGTTGCATACCTTAACCCAGCCTTCCAGGCCTGTATCTATTGTGTATGCAGAGAACTCCAGTTTCTGGGCCTTTCGCAGACATAACAGTCCCTTTTCAAACAGTCTTTCTTTTTAACATCTATTGACAAGCTGTGAAGGAGGAGAATATATAAACATCACCGATTCTCAGGTGACGCCTCTTAAGTGTCAAGCATCTAGTGAAACACTGAGCATGAAAAGGTCCCAAAGAACATCTCAATTCCAAGACTGATGTCTTACTGGGAAGAGCCACTCCAACCAGCAACCAGGCTACCCACTCCCCGGGTTCAGGAGGAAAGATGTGGCACATGTTACTTCAACCTGACACACATGGGCTAAGACAATAAAGGACTGCTGCTGTGTGGAGGAGAAAAGGTCCTGTGCATCCGGTCTCCACCTCTTACCTGATTCTTTCCCCGTCGCCGATAATTCCTCCTCACAAGGTTCTTGTAGTTCTCATTCTTCTTGGTCAAGTAGTAATAGAGCACGCAGTCTGCCACCGTCTGTAACGACAAAGGGAGCTACAGAGCACAGCAGTTTTGACAGTAGCATTCTGTCAGGGTGAAGGATTCCAGAGATGTGCATTTGTGCACGCATACATGTTTTCAGGCCCTAAGACAGCTGGGTTTCCCTGGAATACTGGAGGCTTGCAGGGCAAAAAACATTCCCACACCCAGACAGAAGCAGGCCTTCCCTTGAGAGCTTGGTAGGGGCCCAGCAATTTAGGGGAAATAATCAGCCCAGAAAAGAGTAAGGAGGAAGGCTGAGCCCCCATCTATGTTCAGGGCATCAGCAGCATATCACAAACTCAGCACCCAGCAAACTGTAAAGTGGTGAGCTGGGATCCCTTTCTGTAAGTGCGCCCCATCCCAAACAGAGCACTGGCAGTGTGGGAGCCCTCAGCAGCTACTGCAAGTCAGGCATGGACAATTAAAAGAGAAAAAACAGCAACATCCGTATCTAAGTAATAACTGAATCTAAATCCTTATTTGCCCCTATGACTGCACAGCACTTTTGGTGTGGACAGCTCTCCTCGACACTGTGTTTGGTGCTGGGCAGGATGGGAGGGCTGACCCCAGCAGCCTGAGACACGTCTATTGTCTTTAGCTGTAGTTATGCACCACATAACCCACCATATAACTGTCAGCCACCATTGTCTCCACCCACTACATGTGCTGGATTGAACACATTTCACTGTCATGCTGATGTATTGAGTCCTCAGCATTCAGAAGCTGTTGCCTGGATTCCAGTGACAATGCTAAGGGGCAGGCACAGGCCTAGAGCAACAACATCTGGGCCAGTTACATTAGAGAACAGGAGGAAAAAATGAAGGGTGGGATGGCGGGGGATATAATGGCACTCTAGTACAAAAGGCAGCCACACAGTGAGCAGCTCCGTAAACTCAGAGGGGGCTCTGTTGATAGGAAGGCTATTACCTGCTGTCACACCTATTGTAGTCGTGCAGAGAGAATAAAGATGTTTACAATAGAGAGTCTGGTTTGTCTAAGGTATTATTTAGATCCCTTTCCATAGCCCTGGTTACTTATTTACACACTCTCTCTCTCTCTCTCTCTCTGTTCCAAAATCACTACAAACTATTACAAATGTAAATAACTAGTGGATTATGTTGTGCATCTCTGCCTGCCTCCCTTTCCAACAGATATGGGGATCTGCTCAATCCTGCAATTACAGCCTGCACAGTAAAAGAGTGTAACTCAAATTTCAAGATGTTTCTATTACTTGGAATAGAGAGCAGGCAGGTAGTACTATACTAGCCATGGCGGGACACATCTGGCTTAATGACAGGGAAGAACTGGGAAGGTCTTGCTGATTCATAGGCCATGTGCTCACAAAGCTTTCTAAAGCCTTTGTCTACTTTAAATAGAAGATCGCCACTGCTGCGATCAACCTTCCAGAGTTTGATTTAGCGAGTCTAATTAAGACTCGCTAATTCATTGTGTTTTGGGGGCTGCTTTTCAAATACTCATTCCGCTTGTCCAACTACTGGGGCTCAGAAAAGCCCCTAGATGTAGATCAATCAGGAATACGCCCAGGGAGTTTGGGCTCTTTCAGTGTCTCCCCAGCACTAGAAATCTCTTGGTTCTTGATGGCTTTTAAGAATTAAATAAAGGAAAAATGATAATGGATGAGATTGGCGGGTGACTATTCACATCATTTCTGGGGTTCAGCCCAGAGCTGAGACAGGAACCCTCTCTTAGTGCACGTAGCACATGACCAGATGGACTGTTTGCTACCCCTCCAACACATGACAGTACCAGCCAATGGGAGATGCCTACAAAATGTGAGATAAAGCAAAGCTGTGGGTTTAGCTGTCTGAAGTATCCTGACACCTTAGGGCTCTGAATTCCAAATCGCTTTAGAGGTGACTTCATCCTGCACCGTCATCCTAAACCAAAACTCAGCTACTTCATTTCATGTGGGGTCATACAGAAGAGACCATAAAAACTGAGATCCTTGCATGCTCTTGAAAGACACTTTCTGTCTCAGCTTACTTCTAATGAAAGTAGGAATTTGCCATGGTGGTCCTGTCGTGAGGGGGCAGGGGACTGGACTCGATGACCTCTCGAGATACCTTCCAGTTCTAGTGTTCTATGTCCTTGTCAAGCATTGTCCCTCTTCTGGCTACTGTGCAGCCTGCTGGGTACCATTTTCTACCCCACCGGCTCCCCTTCCCCAAAAAGTGGCTACCTTTCCATGGTAGGTACAAAGTTTATAAAGTGACTCTGGTTCCTTTGTGTAAGAGGCTCTTTGGCCACCTAGGATAAAAGAAAGTTTTTCAACGGGAGGAATAATTCTGCACATGTGATACTTTGGGGATGTATTCTAGAGAAACTCTTGAGATAAATAAGCAAGAGACAGATTAAGGGTTTAAAGTCACTTAGTTCCAAACCAAACATACTTACCTTCCGGTCCAAAAACGAAGCAATCACACCAAAATTTTTTGGATGCTGCATGAACCTATGAGAACAAGAAAGAGAAAGTTTAAATGAGAGCCCTTGCAGCTGCCCGTGTACTCCACCCCCTGGCAGAGCAAGCGTTGAACTAGTCAAGTCAGAAGGCAGTGGGGTGGTGGAAAGTCATGTAAGAGAGCCTGGGAGCCATGGCTTTCAATGACCTGGAGACTTCCCCATATACATTCTTAAGATGGACGATCTGCCAAAGAATCCAGAGGTTAGTGAAGCTGCTGCCTGCTGCTTGGTTTATTCTGCAGTTGAGTCAGGAGTACTGATGCCAAGACCACCAGCCTGCAGCAACAAAGACCCAGTGTGGCCTGGGAAGGGGGAAGAATGAGAAAAGGCTAAGCCGCATCGCTCATGCTGCAGCTGGCAGTGATGTGCTAAGGGAACACGGAATTAACCTATGGAGTCAAACCTACAGCTGCATGGGTGACCAGGTCTAATGGGCTGATCAGTAAACAAGTGCGGGCTGGGGATCTTGGACACCCTTTGAAGTGGTTGCCCAAAGCAGGGGTTTGCCTATAGCAAAGGGTCCTTACTGAAGATTTCCCTATAATTTAACAGCTTCATGCCTGAAAAGCATCCTAGGGTGCGAGATGGTGCTACATTACTTCTGCACTGGGCACCGGGGGTGAATGGTCTTAGAAAACTATTTCATGGGAAGTTCTCATGAATGCAATTGTGATCCATTATAAACGACCCCTAGCTCCTCTCTCCTTTCAACTGGTGTGGCAGAAGGCTGGCCACTGCAAGAAACAACCAAGGGATGACTCCAAGCTATGAGAGACAAAGGGTTCCAAAGTTTGCCAGCTAATGAAACTCTTCTGAACAGAGGCATCCTCACTCATGTATGTGAAAGCTTTGCTTTCCATGTGCTCTCTCTCTCTGTCCCCCTCTCTCTCTCTCCTTACCTTTAAAGGCAGTAAAGAGGTAACTGAACAGCACAACCCCAAATGGGAAGCACAGCCTGCTGTCACGAGTTACTTCAGCGTGTTGCTGGAGTCACAGGACAACATGAGTAGTTAGCAGGCCACTGAGTTACCCAAGAGTTTGACAGTGTGATGGAGGTTTGGAGGGACAGAACACACATGTGGCGTCAGCAGGCTGTCCCCACTAACAGCATCTCTGAGTGGCTGCTCCCCTAGCAGGGAGAAAGCCTACCATACAAAAGCAGCAGTGGATTGCGTATTGACCTGCTAAACCCAGGGTTGTGAGTTCAATCCTTGAGGAGGCCATTTAGGGATCTGGATGGAATGGTTCTCCCCTCCCCCCCATATTAGCTGCAGGGCCCAGAGGTCATTCCCCCCCACGTTCATCACAGCTGGAGCTACCCAACAGCCTGCTCCTCTCTTCCATCCTCTCGCACTCCACTTCACTGCAGCCACAAGAAGCAGAATGCACTGGTTTCGGCCCCAGTCTGATTCCCCGAGCCTGCATTGCTCAGAGAGCAGGCTGGGGCCGAACACTCCACTTCCCAGCGGCTAGGAGAGGGCAGAGGTCAGGGGGTATTCGTGAAACCCTGCTGCCACCCCCCGCCCTCCAGTAATCCACTGGCTCCCATCACTTGGGGGAGGGAGCAGAACAGCAGTGGCAAGAGGAGTGGGGCCAGAGCAGAGGTGGAGCTTGGTAAAAGGGGTGGAGTGGGGGCAGTGGGTAGGGCAGAGCAAAATATGGTGGGGCCTTGTCCTGGGCCCCACACTCCCTTTGGGACAACCCTGCTGTGAGAAACATAGAGCATCTCTGAAAATTTTTTAACATCTATCAAAGAGGGACCACATCACAGACATGACAGCTGTTTGTCGTGTACGACACGGTATAAACAAATAGCCGACCAAGGAACTTGGTTTGACTTCAGTTTTATACATATGCACGACTCTTCCCTTTTAGACCAGAGCTATGCAAACAACAATAGGCCTCTTCAAAGCCAGCACTCACAAGGCTGCTAACAGTCCTGGTCCCATGTCAGTGCTGTGCTTTCAAAGAGACCGTGATTATTCTCTGGCAGGGCCATACTGCCATACTGTATTCTGCAAGGCCAGAATTGTTTTTTCCATTATGCATGTATACAATGCACAGCACAGTAAGAGCAAACTGGAAACAACATAATCCTCTATTTCTCTAATTGCACCACATGGTCCTTTTGGGGACAAGGTTTGCATAAAAATAAAGCAACATGAATCTTTGCCCAACATTACTGGACCTGGAATCTGCCTTAAGCTCTGAGGAAATCAGTTTAAATTGATTGCTGATCTTCAGGACAAGTGACTATTTTTATCTATTTTTATGCCAAGGATGAACTGCTGCAGAATTAAGGGTCCCATTTGGTTTCATGTGCTGGAGAGACAGAAGTCAGCTGAATTTTACTGTTGCCTGTCAACTGCATTGTATGTGCGTCTGGCACTTTGGATGGCCCACTGTGACAAAAATGAAACCACTGTGCATGGACAATGCAACAGGCATGCGTGGAATCTTCCCGTGTCTGTAACCAGGTCTGATCCTTGCATTTTCTTTTCAAAAATTAATTCTTGCCTCATCTAGGTACCAGAGTTGCAGTTTTGGTGAGCTGGAAGATGCACCATATATTTAAAAAGGCTAATACCACAGTTTTTCTAAGGGTTTTATGGTGCACTTTTGCAATTATTTGTTTCTGTTGTAAGTGGAAGTTAACAACCATGAGGAAGGTCAAAAATATTCCCAACACAAGGGAAACCAGGACAGACTGGAAGTCTCCAAAGAACCCTGCCAGTGAAGGCTTATTCAGTAAAAGTGTAGTTTGCAGAACAATGAAGTGCAAACAAGTATCCACATTATTATATCTCTGGACCACACCCAGAAACCTTTTGAGATTTTCTATATTTACAGATAGAGCCAGGGAATAAACTTCAAGTCTTCTAACTGCCTTTGAAAATGATGCAAACAACTGCAAATAACCTCTGCTACCTTTCTAGCCAAAACCCCCCAAGGCAAGGGAACAAGGTATTTATTGTGGAACTAGACTCAGACAATGGCTATTCCATGACCCTAAGATAAAGATCTCAGAAAAAGAAAGAGAATCTTCCAAATACTTTGCATAGGGAGAAGAGGCCACTTCACATATTGTGTTTGCAGATGTCCAAACTGGAGCATGAGCCCAAAAACCCCAGCTGGCACTTGGTAAACTCTGCAAACAGGGGGGAGGGATCCCACCAGAGAGCAGTGAGGCAAAAAGCACCTGGAAGCTGAAACCTGGGGATGTCGGGACAGATCAGTTTGAGGTTTATAGTACCAGGAGTCTCACTGGACAACTGCAAAACATATAGTGCCCAGAGGGCAATAATCTGAATCCACCTGGGTAGTAGCACAAGCAATGCACTATTACACTTCACTGACCCTTTTTTAGCTTGGCCTATTCAATGGCTACAAGGGGGAAGCACAAGGTTAAAATTTTGCTGTTCAAAACAGCAGAGTTACAAAACTCTCCAGGAAGGTCCATGCGTGGTTTGGTAATTGGGCAGCCCTGAAGCCCTCACATTCAGGTATCAATTACAGAAGTGCCAAATACAGGCAGTCCCCGACTTACGCGGATCCGGGACTTTCTCGCCCCGGAGCTCGCAGGCAGCGGTCCCGCCACCTCGACTTCCGGGGCGAGAAAAGCTGCTCCCGGTGCCCCTGGTCTGCTGGGGACTGTGTCCAGCAGACCAGGGACACCGGGAGCAAAGCTGTAGCCGTGGCGCGGCACCCCGCTACCACTGCGGCTTTGCTCCCCGTGTCCCTGGTCTGCTGGGGGGGGGGGAGCGCAGCTAGTGTGCCCCCCCCCCCCCAGCAGACGAGGCTTTTGTTGTGGACCCTGGGGCAGAGCAGCTGGGGTGCTGCCGGTTGGTCCCGCAGCGCCGCTCTGGGCACTACTGGACCGACCCGGCAGCACCCCAGCTGCTCTGCCCCAGGCGTCCTGATTCAGCCGCTGCTGGTCAGTTTCAGCAGTGGCTGAATCAGGATGCCTGGGGCAGAGCAGCTGGGGTGCTGCTGGGTTGGTTCGGTAGCGCCGAGGAGCGGTGCTACTGGAGCAACCCAGCAGCACCCCAGCTGCTCTGCCCCAGGTGTCCCCAAGTCAGCCGCTGCTGAAACTGACCAGCGCTGACTACAGGAAGCCCGAGGCAGAGTTGCTCTGCCCCGGGCTTCCTGGAATCAGCCGCTGATCAGTTTCAGCAACAGCTGACTTGGGGACGCTTGGGGTTCTTAAGTTGAATCTGTATGTAAGTCAGAACTGGCAGTCAGTTTCAGCAGCGGCTGAATCTGGACACCAGTTCCGACTTACATACAGATTCAACTTAAGAACAAACCTACAGTCCCTATCTTGTACGTAACCCAGGGACTGCCTGTAATCTCTCCATCCTGAAGATCTACTTTTATCTTAGTGACATCCATGTTGATCCATCATTACAATCCAGTCTTATTTCTCCCTATCACATGAAATGAGAGTGTAATTTCAGGAAAGTGTGTGTGCATGTGTGTGTGTGTGTGTGCATGCACACATGTGTGCATTTTAAGTGCACAAGAAACAACACAGTCTGTTACCTGGCTGTTTGGTTTCTCAATCAATACCTACCTTGGTGACTATATTTTTAAGCTGTTGTTATTCAGCCCAAATCACCAACCACCAAGGAGGGAGAAGCTAGCCTGGTGTGAGTAATGCTAGGATGGAGGATGAGAGGAGCCCAGTGAACTTGTCTAATTCAAAGAATGTATTTCCTATTTCATATGCCATGCCTCTGTTCTAATGGCTCACCCGGCCAAACCAAACCTTCAGCTTAGCTCCTCTTGAGCATATTCCAGCTTGTACCCGGGTCCTTTTCTCTAGGTTCAGTCTCATCTACGTTATCAGACTGCCTGGCACAGACAGACCCAGCAAATACCATTGGTAGCGTTTTTTAAAACTCTCTGGCTGTGTCTAGACTGCATCCCTTTTCCGTAAAGGGGATGCAAATTAGATACATCGCAATTGCAAATGAAGCGGGGATTTAAATTCCCCCCGCTTCATTTGCATAAAAATGGCTGCCGCTTTTTTCCGGCTCGGAGCTTTGCAGGAAAAAAGTGCCAGTCTAGATGTGGATCTTTCGGAAAATAAAGCCTTTTCCGAAAGATCCCTTATTCCTTAAGAGGATCTTTAAGAGGAATAAGGGATCTTTCGGAAAAGGCTTTATTTTCCGAAAGATCCGCGTCTAGACTGGCGCTTTTTTCTGGCAAAGCTCTGAGCGGGGAAAAAAAGTGGCAGCCATTTTTATGCAAATGAAGCAGGGGGGATTTAAATCCCCGCTTCATTTGCAATTGCGATGTGTCTAATTTGCATCCCTTTTACGGAAAAGGGATGCAGTCTAGACACAGCCTCTGTGATTCACCAGTCATTGCTCTCTATAGCCCAGCAGCTATTCAAGTGGCTGCAAGGAGTTCAGCTTGCAAAGCACACTGCAGTGCATGCCATGGGAAGCAAGGTGACTACCAGGGCCCAGTGATCAAGTCATTATCCACAATTCCCAACCACTGATTCCCATTGGCTATGGCAGCCACTTCTCAGCCACTCACTTTTCCCGAAAGGTCTCCTTCTCCTGTTCGCTCCACATGTTCATCACCTGCCGGTCCTTATACACCTTCATGGGGTCGTCCATCAGGCCATTCATATTGATGAATTTAATGCGCTGCTGGTCAGCATCATACAGCATGGGGGGGATGACGGCAAGCTGGCGCATCTGCTTCTCCAGGTTCTTGGGGAGAGAAAGTGATGGGGACAGTTCTCATCAGCACTGCAGAGCCCATGGGGGAATCAGAGGATACAAAAGTTCATGGGGAAAGGACAGGCAGTGGGACAGGAGACTTTAAAAGTAAGGCCCAGCCAGCTTTATGTTAAATTATATGTTAAACAGTGAAAGAAGCAGCCACCCTCAGCAGGGAAATAGTTAAATCTTCCCTTGAGAAACAAGATTCCTGAGAAACAATGTAAAAATGTTTGACCCAAGGAAACTAACTGGTGCTCACAGCTAGAGACAGGCAAAACCAGGGCTCCCTGGCGATGGGTGGGGGTTGGTTTGCAAATTCTTGTCAGTCAGGACAAATTTCAACTGTACCATTTGGATGTTAAGCAGGAGTGGGTCCAGTTCTGTTAATATCTTGGTCTGAATGTTATTTGACAAATGTGGTGGTTGAAGGTGCAGGGGTACAAGAGAAGGGTTGATAGCCAGTCACATAGGAACCTTTTGTTAGTATGAAAACTTTCCTAACATCTCCCACCACCACCACCACCATTTCTCCTCTGCTCTCAGTTTGGTTTGTAACTCAACCAAGCAGTATTTCCAAAGCACTGATGGGAATAACTGAACAGACTGAGAGTGTGTACCATCTCTCCACATAACGCTCATTTCTTTTACTCTGTATTTGCAACTAAATGAGTCTAATTTCCCCTCAATAAACAGACACTCTATAGTCAAGTTCATGTCTGCCATTCCCCAAAAGGCCACTACATCCACTCCCAGTATGTCCCAACAACCATTTCTTATTGCCATGTCAGATAATAAACAGCGGATCCTCAACTATGCCACCAAAAGTGGCAGCCTCTTGCTTGTGCCACAATCCTTTTTTATCACTGTCCAACACTTTGGGGTAAATACTGATGCCCTCGCTCTAATTTTTTACAGCAGAAAAATCCAACAGTAATCCCTACCAACTTCTATGGAGCTTTTCCTGGTGTTAAACACTAACCCAATGTGAAGAAGGGTCTCAGAATCTGGCCCTAGCTGATTAAGGATGGAGGAAGCCCACCTCTGGAGTGGCATGTTCTGATCTTGATTTGTAACAAGATGCCAAGACTTCAGGGTATGCTGAACTTCTAAGGCTTCTGAGAATAGCAAACCTAGCCAGAGTCTCCTCGTCTGCAAAGAGTTTTCTCTATTAAATTCATGCACAAACTCTACATCCTGAGATGACCGGAGTTAGCACCAGTCCAAAGAACCCTAGTTACAGCTGCCAGACACACCCCTGCAACTGATATAAAGCTGCAGCTTCTTAGCTTCCCACATCCTTCAACTCCACTGCAATGCCTCTGACAACACGCTTGAGGTCTTTCACAAGGCTTATCGCTCTCAAGGATGTTCTCATAATGAAAGGCAAATGTCAGTTCTCACTAAGTGAGCAGGTTGGGCAGGACAAACACAGGCTGGCCAACAAAATTCCACAAGCAAAGGACATGTAATGACATCATTAGCAGCAGTGGAACTCATGATGGACCAGCCCCTCACGAGTAACTCTGAATCAAATCTCTTTCCTCTTGGGTGCTGGCAAATGGCTAAGGATCTAGCTAAGGCCAAGTCTACTCTAAAACATTAGGTCAACCAGCTTTGTTGCTCAGGGGTGTGAAATATCCAGACCGTGGAGTGCGGCAGTTGAACTAAGCTAGCCCCTGGTTCAGACTGTGCTTGATGACGGAAGAATTTTTTGGTGGCTTAGACATTGCTTCTTGGGGAGGTGGAGTAAGTAGAATGATGGAAGAGCTCCTCCTGTCACTGTAGGGAACATCTACACTGAAGCACTACAGCTGTACTGCTGTCCCAGTTTTGGCAAAGTTGTAGCCTCAGCTTGGCGGATATAGCAAAATGCACATACCAGTCTTTGCACCGTCTTTTTCCTCTGCAGAAATGCTCTTCACCATGGAAGCAATAGCAACCACCCTTTGCTAAGGGCCTGTTTGTAGACACTGATTGCTTTAGTTCCTGGAGATTAGACTAGGAAGTGCATCAGGCTCCCGCTGCAAAGGAGGAACTGAAGCACAGTGCCTGTGGAACTGAGAGTAAAGCTTGTGGTTCAGCCTCTAACTCAAAGGCACGGCAAGTACATGCAGTGAACATCTCAGCTAGGGCTGGGCAGCAGTTTCTGTCTCTTCCTAAGCAAAAACCCATTCTAGACAGTTAGAGATCAGAGCCAGCCAAGCCGAACCCTTGTGGAACCAGATCCACGAGAAGCCAAATCACCAGGGCATCCCGAGATGAACAAAACACTGAGACAATCAATCCCACTGGCTGAAGTACAAACCAACCATCCTGTAGGAATTTCCCTGCAGGAAACGCCATCTCCCATTTAAACAATAACCCCAGCCTGTGCTATTGCTGGGCTCTGTTCCCCACTGACCCACTCAAGGAGTAACCTATCTGTAAGAATGATGATCGGCTGGAGTTGATGGGCTAAAGTGCATTTGTGTGCAAGAAATACCCTGCCACTATAGTTCCCTCTAAGCTGCCCAGTAGCACAGCTTCACAAGTGATGAATCAGCCTCATCCAATCAGGGAGCTCCATGCAGGGAGCCATGACCGTGGAGGGCTGACTGGGCAGGGCTGATTAACCTGTGAACTGTGCTGGTAGGCAGCTTACAGGGAACACTGCCTGCTCCCTTGATTGTTATTTCATTACTTTAATTCCTCTGCAAGATTTTGCTGTTTCCCAGCGGTGAGGAAGGGAAATGAGATGAGGCTCAGCATGGATATCGCTCCAATGAGACGTTGCTTTCGAATACAGATTCTGCTGATGCTCTCACGCTCTGCCCAGGGCCCTGTCAGAAACCTCAGGAACCCTGTTCTGCGTGTGACAATGTTTGCTAAGTGCGGCCCAACCTGACATTTATTGAATTTGGCACAAATGTTAACAGCAAGCTCCACCATCAGGGTCTGTTGTGACTGCACTGAGGTCCCCAGAGGGAAGGGGTATTGGGCCAGTGGGGAAAAAAGGAAGGAGAAACGGCGCGCTGGTCTCACCTCTTGTTCCGAGAGCCCATCAATGATTTCTGACACCTCGTGCTCGCTGCGTGCAGCCGACATGGAGAGACCGCTGCCCCTCTGTCCTACCCTGCTGGGAAAGGGCAACGAAACACTGAAAAACGTATGCCACATTTTGTATTTGGCACCACACTGCAATCCTTTACCGGGACTCCTGGCATTGGAAAGGAGGCACAGTCAGTACTGGAAACAGAACCTACCCTGGAGGCAAGAGGGAAGGTATCGCACAAACAGCTCAGAGCTGCCCCCCTGCAAAGCCATTCTGAAGCTGTCCCTTTAACTCAGTGATCACCAATCAGTCGAACCTCCTGGAACCTCTGACAAGTGATTCTGACTGGTTTGGCCAAGATGCTCAGGTGCTCCCTCTCCCACCTTGTACCCTATCTTCACAGAGCAGAGTGGGGAGGCACAACAGGGCTTGGGATGAAGGGAGTTTGTTGGCTGCACCTTTGGGAGTTGTGCAGGGCCAGGCCAGGGCAGACCCTGCCTTAGTTCTACCTTCCAGGAACCACCTGAGGTACCCAGGTGAAGCCTGTATCCCGAACCCCCTCCTACACCCCAAAATTCTGCCGTAGCCCTGAGCCTCCCTGCTTCCAAACTCCCTCCCAGAGCATGCACCAAGAACCCCCACCTGTACCCCAACCGCCTACCCCAGGCTTAGCTCAGAGCCCTTCTCACACTCCAAATCCCTTAGCCCAGGGATGGCCAACCTGCGGTGTGGCTCTTCCCTGTCTGGTCTGGGCGCCGCTTGTGGCAGCGGGATCTGACGCTACAGCAGATGGAAACCTGCTTGGGCCACACATAGCTGTTAAAGGGGCAGCATTGGGTTTTTTTGTTTGTTTGTTTTTTCCTCTTTTCTCAACAACTTCTTTCCCTCAGCTCTTTGAGCTGTATCCACCACTATTTTGGCTCTTTGTATGTAACAGGTTGGCCACCCCTGCATTAGCCCAAGACCAGAGCCTGCTCTCCAACCTTCTGCCCTAGCCAAGTGAAAGGGAGGAAGGATGGGGGAGGGAAGGAGGATGGAGTGAGTAGGGGCAGGGCATCAGAGAAGGGGCACAAAGGAGGTGGGACAAGGATGTTTGGGTTTGAGGTAGATCCTGGATTGCACTTAAATTTAAAAAGTGATCTTGTGCTTAAAAAATTGGAGACCACAGCTTTAACTCCACAATTCACCTACACTTGCAGCATAACCATGGAAACTCCATGTTTCAGGGCTGACACAGATTTAAAAAAAAAAACATAGGACCCAAAACGGTGAACACTAACTCCTGGGTATGGCGCTTACTATCACAAACACTCCCACTGACTCCTCTGGGAGCAGGGAGCACCATAGCCAACTGTAAACCTCTGTAAGATGAATGAAAGAAAACCCAACCAAACCGATGTCTTTCCCAGTGCTCACGTGGAGAGGTAGTGTATGGCAAGCCAGAGAGTGTGCACAGCTTGCTAGCCTATTGTGTGCTAAGCAGCACCGTGCCAAAGCAGGCTAGGGAATTTCCAGTGTGCAGGAGCAGCACCCACCTGTCGAATTAGGGCCCAGCAGGCTACTATTCTGGGCATTCGCATCCTGGCTACCACATGCTGCATCTCCATGTAGATAAACCCTTAGGGTACGTCTACACTAGCCCCCTAGTTCAATCTAGGGAGGCTAATAAGGGCGACCGATATTGCAAATGAAGCGGGATTTAAATATCCTTTGCTTCATTAGCATGTTCCCATCTGGTTGCCATTTTAGAAATTGACTAGCCTGAAGTAACTGCCCGCATCTACAATCGGCAGTGAAACGGGTTTCCGAATTTAAGCCCTAAATCGAATTAGCTGTTATTCCTCTTGGAATGAGGTTTACCAGCTGTGGGCATGGGAGTGGTGGTAGACCAAGCTGACCATGTGAATGGAGGAAGCAAGCAAGGCCTCTGATCTCTTCAGATCTCTTGCAATCTTTTCTATAAGTTTTGCAGATGTTTGGCCTCTGTGCACATACCTAGATCAAAGCCCAGATAGGTTTTTAACTCTCTAAATCCTTAGACTGGGTCTGTTCACTTTGATATGATCCTGTTGGCATGGGACTAGGTATACCTTATCCTAGTCAGATGTTCATCCCATGTGTGGCGAACCAGGAAATTAATAACACGGGAAAAATGTCTAACTGGATTCTTGAAATTCTTTCTCCACCATAGACAGTATGAGCTACACTGATCTCCCCAGGGGAAAAAGCAAGCGAGTTATTTGTTCAAGGATAGCTGTGGTGTGTGCACCTAATAGTTATTCCATTGAAAGAAAAGGAGAAAGGGAGCTTGTTTACCAAGGAGTCATCCCCAGCAACATAAGACCATAACCCCCTATAGGTAAAGGAGAAAGGCTGCTCAGCCTCATCCTACCGCTTCTCCTCTAACCTCTGCATGCGCTCCTGCAGCTCCCGCTGCTTCCGGATCTCTGGAAACTGCTTCTCATAGTATTCCCGCACTTTGCTCTCCTTGGCACGGCGCCGGGGGTTATTTTCAATGCGCTCCACTTTCTTTTCCCAGGCTTCCATCAGCTGGTCATAGCGCTGGCAAAACTTCTGTTCCTGAAAGAGCAAGTGAGAGGAAAGGATCAGACACTAGCCACAGACAGAGCAGCTCCCCATACTCCTCCTTTGATGACCTGTCGGGCTGAACAGCCGCCAAGCTGCTGAGAACAGCAGCAGGGCTTGTGAGGAGAAGTTGCCACGGGCTAGGGACAAGAACAAGGAAGCTCAAATCAAGTGCCCTGAACAGAGGGATTTTTTAAAAAAAACAACAAATAGACTAGTAGCACTTTAAAGACTAACAAAACATGTGGATGACACCAAGAGCTTTCATGGGCACAACCCACTTCGTCATCTAAAGAAGTGTGTTGTGCCCACGAAAGCTCATGATATCACCTACATGTTTTGTTTGTCTTTAAAGTGCTACTAGACTATTTGTTGTTTTTTAAGTTTTTCCTGTTACAGACTAACTCAGCTACCCCCCTCCTAAGCAGAGGGAATTTTGTTTTTAAGAGCTGGAAAACATCCATGATGTCCATGTATAAAAGGTCCCTCTCTGAGGCTATGTCTAGACTACAGTGACCTAACGGAAAAAGGTACACAAAATGCACTCCATAATTTGCATACCTTTTTCCAATAGTTTTTTCGGAAGAGGTTTTCTGAAATTTGGCTCATCTATACTGGGCCAAATTTTGGGGAAAAAAAACCTCTTTTGGAAGAGCCCTTCTTCCTTGTGGAAGGAGGAAGATGGGGCTTCCGAAAGAGCGCATCTGCTCTTCCACTTTTTTTTGTGGAAGAATAGATGCATTCCCTGGACGTGGAGGAATTTTTCCAGGGTATCCTGGAAAAACCCCATAGTCTAGACGTAGGGGACTTTGCCTTTCCAAAGCCTCTCCAAACTATGAGGAGTCCTATGGCATTTTAGAGATTAAAGTATGTTTCTGGGCATTCAGCTTTTGTGGATAAAACCACTGCATTAGATAGATGCAGGAATCTGATGAAGAGGGATTTAACCACAAAAGCTTATGACCAAATAAATCTGTTAGTCTCTAAAATGCCACAGGACTCCTTGTTTTTGCAGATACAAACTAACACGCCCACCTCTTTGAGGCCTGTCCCCACACTTTACATACATCCATTCACACATCCATCAAAGCCCCAGATCCCAAAGAGGTTGATAAGATTCTCCTAGGAGATATGGGATAAGGAAACCAAGGCACATAGACAGGTCAAGGAGTTCACCAAAGGACACAAAACACAAGTAGAATGTCTCACAGGTCTCTGATCTGATCACCAGATGACATACCCTATTGCAGAATTGTATCTGCAGAAGGAATTCCCTCTGCTTCATTAGCTTGCTTGATCAGCAGAGTTTAAGACTACCTGGTTAGAACAGCGGTTCCCAACCTTTTCCAGATGGGGACCCATTTTGACAATTCAAGAGGCAATTCACAAATGGGGGGGAGGAGGTGGGGCAGAGCCATCCGGGGAAGCCACTTGGCGACCCTTTTGAAATGTAATGGTGACCCATATTTGGGTCCCGACCCATAGGTTGGGAAACCTGGGTTAGAAGGACACTATACACACTGGGGAAGCCTACACTGCCATCAGCTGCGTCCCTGTTGCAGAGGTAGGCAGACTAGCTTTCACTAAGCCAGCATGACTATCAATGTCAGGGAAGACGTGGAGGCACAAACTGTCCAAGCATACATGCAGCTCTGTGCATACACAGGAAGTCCTCAACTTACAAATGGGCTGTGTTCCCAAAGTTTGTAAGTCAGTTGTTTGAAATTCAGAACTAATTTTCCCAGAGGGTAACATCTACACAGCAGCATTATTTCAAATAACGTATTGTGGTTGTACACGGCAAGCCTGTTATTTTGAAATTAATTTGAAATAAATAAATTCAAAATAACGGGCTTCCGACTCCGACTTTGGTAAACCTCACTGTACGAGGAGTCAGAGAAGTTGGAGGAAGAGTGTTCTGTTTCGAAATAAGTGCCATGTAGATATGCCCAAATTCGAAATAAGCTATTTCGACTTAAGCTACGCGTCATTTATTTTGAGTTCAGCTCTGTGGTGTAGACATACTCAAAGAAACAATGTTATAAATGGTAGTTGGTTCCCAGGCTGGCCCCCAAAAGCTTATTTAACCCAGAATGGAGTTAAAATACTGTATATTTGCAATGAAAAATAATAGAAATAGTTTTTTATTTAACTTTCAATGCTGGTACTTGGAGAAAGGCAGGTTTAATGAGAGGGGGATATGGAAGTAGGCAAAGATTTTGAAGGGGGTTTCTTGGCATCCCCCAACATCTCCCCACCCCTCTCCTGCAGACTCTGCACCAGCTCCCATAGCCAGCCCCATTCCCAGGCTGCCATCTCTTCCCTGTGGGCTGCACCCAAAGTGGTTCAAGGACCAGAGGAGCAGGAGGCAGCTGTTCAGCTGGAGTGAGGCAGCAGTTTCCCCTTTAAATGCTGCTTCTCTCCAGCCGCTGGCAGCATGACTGCACCCAGCTCCTCCGGAATCCTCTGTCTAGCACTTGCACTGCTCCTCACCCCGTGCCTCTTGCCTGCTCCGAGGTTGCCAGTGGGTGAGCTTTCGTTTGGACATGCGCATGATGGTAAGTCGGGTGTTTGTAACTCGAGAACTGCCCATCAACGGGCCTTCTCATTTTTTTCCATCTATGTGTTAAATAAATTTTGTTATGTGTGCGAGGTGCGTGCAGATGTGCACCAGTAGAAACATATGCTGCTGGCTGTGGGCACTCTCCCAGAACAGTATGGTTAGAGGGAAGGAAAAAAATTCACCAAGCCATGTATTTCACAACCCAACTGCATTATCTTCCTCCTCACTGTATGGAAGCAGTACCTAGCAACTCCAAATGAGATTCAAGCCCCATTGTGCACCACTGCAAAACATGCCCTCCTTAGGCTACTGAAATCCCTTTGCACCCAGGCCCACGAGAGGCAGTCCCTGCCCTGAGAGCCCACAGCTTAAATAGCAAGACACACAAAGGGCAGGAGGGAAACAGAGATATGAGGTTTCATCTGCATTACAGCTGAGGCTAGGGATATAAAATTCCGTTTAATCAATTAACTGGTTAAACATTAGGTAATTAAGAGGGATCCTGGTCGGAGGACCACTCCAGTCCAGCTGGAGCAGCACTGTGGGGCTGCTGACTCCCACCCTGCAGTGAGCCGGGTGGGGCAGAAGCAGCCCTCTGCCCGCAATGGGCCTCGGGCAAGCGGCTGCTCCTGGGTGCCTGTTAACCAATAAGCATCACCCAGTAAGGGTAATGCTTACTAGTTAGCTGGTTACTCGTTCATATTCTTAGTTGAGGCTTAAAGCATTTTGTTTCAGAAAAGAATTGCCCAAACTATAAGTAATTCCCAGCTGGAGGAGAGCAGCACTCAAGTGCACAGAGAAGACTTAATGAAATTTCAATGCCAAAGCTGCTGCAAACAGAGTATCTGGGGGAAAGGAGCAGAATAGGGCTAGTTGTTCCTGGGGGTAGGTTAGAGCATCTCAAAAAATACCCCAACACTACCCAACTTGATGAACCCTCAAAGTCCTGTAAGAGCCACAAAGCTTTCATGGTGATTTTTCTTGAGCCTTCAACACCCTGGTTCATCTCAATCAAAAAGGAGGAGAAGGGGGAGGAAAACAAAAAACAGACAGAAAAAAAACCCATAAGAGCTACTCCTGAGGGAACAGAGTTGACCTTTTGCAGCCTGACACAAAAGAGCAAACTAAAGTGTTAACCGTAGGTTATGGCAAGCTTCCATGCCCTGTGGAAGTGACACACACTCACATTCTCTCTCTCTCTCTCGTGCCCTATTGTTTTGAGAAGCAGGGGCCATTTCTTTGGAAGCCCAGCATGAAACATGGAGGGATTCCCGTGATGGCAGATGTTTTTTCTTTAATAATTAGCACACTCGACTCCTATGTGATGCTTTCAGTCTTCAAAGCCCATTATCAACATCAGCGGAGGCACTGGTGACTTCAGGAGCTGCCTAGGGACCTAAGTGCCTCTCTCCACAGAGCACGGATCCCTGGAATCTCTGCTACGAGCTGGTTGCTGAAGCCACTCTGACAGTGCAAAGTCTGGCTCCAAACAACCCCTGGAGAATTCCCCTGGTGGACAGAAACACCCTCTTGGCATAGAGGTGGCCATGACTCCTTCACCAGCTCCCCGCCCAGAGCAGGGGATGTGGTGGGAGCAGGAGGGGCACTGTGGTATTGAGCTCAACCCATTCTTCAGAGAGGGCGATGGCAAGTTAGAGGTAACTACAAAGGACTCCCCAGAGACAGAAATCCCTTTGCACTCAGAGAGGTGGAATTTGGGCACAGGGGAAAACAGTCCAGAGCGTTCTGCCTTGGGAGGTCAGGGCAGACTCCCCACCCAGCCCTGTGCCATACTTCAAACCTGACATCAGGGTCAACCCCAAAAGGGTGTCCACATTCAGCCTGAGCCACAGTCTCCAGGGCCTCTCCCGGGAAGCTATCAACCTGGGGAGTGCCAATTCAGATGAGTTTTACTGCTATGTGGGCAATGGCCCACTGGGAAGCAGACTGAGACAACCAACGTATTACACACATGATCCGCCTAGCATTGGTTGGGATATTGCTAGACTGCATCCTGACTGGAAACAACCACCTGCTCCAGAGGTCCACCAAATCTTCCATGCACAGCCCCTCTCAGCCCATGTAAGATGCCCTAAGCATACAAAGAAACCCAACCAATAACAGTGATGCAAGGTGACTCTACAAGCAAGGATTCTGTGTATTCTGCTTCCTGTTCACGCCCCGCATGGCTTCATTTGATGCTAGTCTGGTTTCCCAAAACACAATGGAAGCCCAAGTGCTTAGACATTTATACCCTGAACCATGCGGCACGCTTGCTCAGAGAATAGACCACCAGGAGCTGTTTTGTTCTGGCAGGAGTGGGGAATCACAGAAGTCGGAGATGAAACAGGCCTGCTAGACTCTCATCTCCAGTGTAGGATTTTTCCATACTTTATATTCTCACCTGTGCTCTACACTAACCAGTTTTAAATGGCTCATGCAATGACTGGCCTAAAATGTCTAAAAGTCATTTCTTCCCATCTCATTAGTGATATAAATGTTTAATGGGGGTAGAAAGAACCACAGAAAACACAATTAACCCCATTCCCTTTTGGATCTGGCCAATGTACAGTGTGTACACATGCATACAAAACCACATTTGTACACACACATGCTTCCATCTACATGCAGGAAGGTTTGCAGGAGTAGCCTCAATTACTGCTCAGCATGCATGGTAATTTCCCATACACGGATAGGAAAGAGCAGAACTGTAATTTAAAAGACCACCCTTCTCTAGAAACTAAAATATCCTGTTAGTAACACTAAGGCTCCTACCTGGGAAACAAAGGCAAGAGTGAAGCTAGAGAAGCTAACAACAAAACAAAACAGTCGAAGTGCAGTGTGGGGAAATGGATTGATGGACATAAACATGATTTTGCAAAGAGTGCTGGCCAGATTCTGCTTCAAATTACACTGGTGTAATCCCAGAAGAACTCCATGCAACTTTCTTTGGGCACAGGCTCTCCCTCTCCTCCTCCCCCCTTCCCACTCATATGGACACACCACCACCACATCACAGAATCACAGAATACTAAACCTGGAAGGGACCTCAAGAGGACAACACATCCAGTCTCCTGCACTCATGGCAGGACCGAGCACCAACTAAATCATCCCTGATAGGTGTTTGTTTAACATGCTCTTTAAAATCTCCAATGACAGGGATTTTACAACCTCCCTAAGCAATTTATTCCAGTGTTTAACCACCCTGACAGGAAGCTTTTCCTAATTCCAACCTAAACTTCCCTTGCCACAATTTCAGCCCATTGATACTTGTCCTATCCTCAGAGGCTAAGAATAATAATTTCTCTTCCTCCTCCTTTTAACACCCATTTAGGAACAAAATATGCAAGCATCTCCCAAGTATTATAGGTTTAGCCTCATGCCTAACACTTAAGTTTCATTCCCATTACCTTGTACTGGTACTTCTGTGTCTGATAAGCAAAAATTACAGGTGCAGCCATACAACTGTCAACTACGCACATAGCAGCAACATCCTGAGTGACAGGATGTACCCCCGAATAGGGTATTGGGCATTTATCCTACGCAATACGTAATCAATTGGTAAATATTATTAGAATGACCAAGTCTTGCTCTGCTATAAAATGGGCTTAGTAAGAAGAATCAATGGGAGGGAATGGGCAGGATTGACCCATAGGTCCTGCTCGATGTAACTAGAAGTAAACAGGCCCTTCACACCCACAATCCAGTGCATGGTGTTCCATTGCGTGGGAAGAAAAGGAGCCACAACCTCCTGCCTGGTACTGAAGGTAGCATACGGGTGAAGTACAAGCTGAATTAGGCTTTATTACTGTATTATAGGAGAGCTTCAGGTAATTGCTTTTGCATTGCTTTGCGCTGTATTAATTGCTTTAGAATGTATAGTATTTAAGGTTTAAATTGTATAGCAATTGTTTTTAAGGCTTGTAAAACAAACAGCTGTATTAACTGCTTAACGCTTGAGATAAATAAGTGGTTAAGTCTCATGACACTTTGACCTGCTCTGCTCCTCTTGTCATCGATAATACTTCAGCCCCAGCACCCTGCCTACCCGCAGTGCAGCAAGGATGTACAGCTCATGCCTAGAAACAGGGTCAAATGGGCGACACCATGAAGCTTGAAACTGCCTGAAGTGACCTGAAATCTCAGCTCTTCCAGTGGGCCCCTAGAAGCTGCTTACCTTATTCAGACTGCTAGCTCTCCAGGGCAGGACTCTGCCATGTTAATTAATATTAATAGTTCACAATCCTGCTGGAAGGGCATAACAAGTGGAGATCCACAGATGTCTGTTATGGGACCAGTTCTGTTCACTATCTTCATCAACGTTTTAGATATTGGCATAGAGAGTACGTTTATTAAGTTTGCAGATGATACCAAGCTGGGAGGGGTTGCAACTGCTTTGGAGTATAGGGTAATAATTCAAAATGATCTGGACAAATTGGAGAATTGACTGAGGTAAATAGGATGAAGTTTAATAAGGACAAATGCAAAGAACTCCACTTAGGAAGGAACAATCCATTTCACACATACAGAATGTGAAGTGACTGTTGAGTACCGCAGAAAGGGATCCAGGGGTCATAGTGGACCACAAGCTAAATATGGGTCAACAGTGTGACACTGTTACAAAAAAAGCAAACACGATTCTGGGATGCATTAACAGGAGTGCTGCGAGTAAGACACGGGAAGTCATTCCCCCTCTCTACTCTGCACTGATTAGGCCTCAACTGGAGTACTGTGTACAATTCTTGGCACCACATTTCAAGAAAGATGTGGAGAAATTGGAGAGGGTCCAGAGAAGAGCAACAAGAATGATTAAAGGTCTAGAGAACAGGACCTGTGAAGGAAGGCTGAAAGAACTGGGTTTGTTTAGTTTGGAAAGGAGAAGACTGAGGGGGGACATGATAATAGTTTTCAGGTATCTAAAAGGTTGTCACAAGGAGGAAGGAGAAAATTGTTCTCCTTGGCCTCTGAGGATAGGACAAGAAGCAATGGGCTTAAACGGCAGCAAGGGAGGTTTAGGCTGGACATTAGGAAAAATGTCTTAATTGTCAGGGTTAAACACTGGAATAAAATGCCTAGATAGGTTGTGGAATCTCCATCACTGGAGACATTTAAGAGTATGTTGGACAGACATCTATCAGGGATGGTCTAAACGGTGCAGGGTCCTGCCGTGAGGGCAGGGGACTGGATCTGATGACCTCTCGAGGCCCCTTCCAGTTCTAGTGTTCTATGATTCTATGTCACATGTCTCAGAGGTACATCTACAGTGAAACAGAAGACCCACAGCATGGCTGCTGCTGGCCCACATTGGCTGGTTGACTCCAGAGGATGAAAAATTCTGTGTAGACTTTCAGGCTGGAGCCTGGGTTCTGGGACTCTTCCTCACTACACGGGGTTAAAGCTTGGGAGTCTACACAGCACTTTTACAGCCTTGCAGCCTGAGCCAAGTCAGTGGACGTAGGCCAGCCACTGGTGTTTAACTGCTGTGCAGATGTACCCGGAAAGCCCAAGCTGTGTAACTACTACACTAATAACTCATCGCCACTTTCACAGGGTCACATCTCTGACTCTAGAGGAGTCGACAGCCACTCCTGGCCCCTGAGCAAGGTGGGAGAGGAGGCTCCACATTCCTGGAAGGGGCGGGCTAGGGCAATGAGCATGTTACACGAGAGCCCCTGCCACCCAGAGTGTGATGCACCCTGCCCGCAAGCCCTTACAGCCACCCAGAGAACATCATGCCGCGCTCCAGTGGCGATTTAAAAGGCCAAGACTGGGGGCCCTTTGCCAGGCCCCAGGGCAGTTGCCTCCCTCCCATGCCCTTCAGCAGCAGGGATCCAGATACCTACTCTTAGTGTAGGATGTGGGGGGGCCTAAATTATTCCACATGTGAATGGAAAAAATTAGAGGGAATGTTATTCTCTAGGTAACCGGTCATAGTTTAGGGACCAGCCTAAACTAACCGGGCCTCTTCCCACTCAACTGGATCTGGGGTAAAGCGGCAGCTCCTCAGACAGGGTCTAGCTCTCGTTAGTGGGGAGCAAGGCTATGGACCAGCTGTGCTGGCTGCTCACCTACAAAGGAAGGAAAGAAGCCGAAGTGCTAACATCCGATTCTCTTGGATGCAGGTTCCACTATTTCACGTTCAATTTTCACTGGGCACAAAAAATTACCCTGCCTCCCTGGGTTCTGCCCCGCCAAGTGGCTAATGTCCCAGCTTGATCAACAGAAGCCAAAATAGCCACCGTAGAGTGTATTCATTGTTTTATTTGCTATTGTAGAAATCTCACAGCAAAACAATGGTCCAAGTATTCTACAACAGATTAATAACATTGTAGAAATATCCCGATTGGTTAATAATTAAATCTAAGGGTATGTCTACACTACCCCCCTAGTTCGAACTAGGGGGGGTAATGTAGTCATACGGAGTTGCAAATGAAGCCTGGGATTTGAATTTCCCGGGCTTCATTTGCATAAAGCCGGCAGGCGCCATTTTTAAATGCCAGCTAGTTTGGACCTCGTGGAACGAGGTGTACAGCTAGTTCGGATTAGGAAGCCTAATCCGAACTAGCTAGTCCGTGCCGCGTGTAGCCGCGCGGTACGGGGTCCGAACTAGCCGGCATTTAAAAATGGCGCCGGCCGGCTTTATGCAAATGAAGCCCGGGAAATTCAAATCCCGGGCTTCATTTGCAACTCCGTATGACTACATTACCCCCCCCTAGTTCGAACTAGGGGGGTAGTGTAGACATACCCTAAGTTATTAGCTAATCACACAGTGTTTTGACTTCATATATCTCAAAGAGCTACTTGTATCTCCCAAGCCTCAGTCTGAGCATCACTGCCCTAGAAGCTGCAGAAGCTGCCCAAGACGGGCTAAGGGTCGGCCTACAGCCCCACTCCTCAAAGCTTTTGGCACCTAACTCTTACTAATTTCCATGGGAATTAGGCACCCAAATATTTTTGAGGATCTGGGCCTAGATGCCCCAACACTGTCAGTCTTTGTCATTGCTAATGTCTACAGCTCTGGGATCTGCTGTTCTGTCCATCATTGAAAATGCCATGGTCTCCAGAATGGAGAGAGACAGCTGAGAGAAACTGAATTCCCAATCTCTGGAGTCTCCCTGTCAGCCAGGCCTCAAGATCAGTAGGGGGGACAGTCAACCCTTTGCACAAAAGTGCCATTTATAGAAGGCTGGGCGGGATCATTAGCCCCCTTTAAATTTAAACCCCTGGATTTCATGCTTGAGGTGGCTTAAAGTGCATGCCTTAGCCCCAGAGATAGCTCTTAACTGCAACAGAGATTGTGCTCCTCCCAGCCTTGCCTCTGGATCAGGTTATTTATAAACAAACAGAGGGAGGCAGGGTGATTAAGATAACAAATGGCTTGTCATTCAAGTAGTTGAAGAATCCTTAGATCATCATGAAAACCTTGCCAGGTACTCTACTTCAAAGATAGGGGGGAAGATTTGCAATTGGACCACTGCTGTTAACCTTCCCATTCATTTTCTCAGAAAAAGGGGTCAATAGTGAGGGTGTGTCTAGACTACAGGGTTTTGTCAACAAAAGTGGACTTTTGTCCACAAAACTATACCTGCATCTACACTGCCACTGAGT
Organism: Pelodiscus sinensis; assembly: GCF_049634645.1. Classification (NCBI taxonomy): domain Eukaryota; kingdom Metazoa; phylum Chordata; order Testudines; family Trionychidae; genus Pelodiscus; species Pelodiscus sinensis. The sequence continues at coordinate 30,336,063 of NC_134725.1, read as the reverse complement.
TTTGTCGACATAACGTCGACAGAACTCAGCAGTTTTGTCGACGGTGGTAAACCTCATTCTACGAGGAATAACGCCTTTTGTTGACAGAGTTCTGTCGACAGAAGGTGTTATTGCATCTAGACTGTCCTTTGCGTCTACACTCTCATGTCGACAAAGTGGTTAGACGCTCTTTGTCGACAGAACCTTTGTTGACAGTATCTGTTGACAAAAATTCTGTCAACAAAAGCTTGCAGTCTAGATGTACCCTGAGGTGGCAAAATTTGCAGGTGATATAAAATTGCTCAAAATAGTTAAGCCCACAGCTGACTGCAAAAAGTTACAAAAAGGTCTCACAAAACTGGATGATTGGGCCACACAAGGAATTCTGTGTGGATAAATGCTAAGTAATGCACATGAAGAGTATAATCCTAACTACACATATAAAAACTATACATAAGTATACATATAAAAATGATGGAGTCTATCACTCAAGAGAGAGTTCTTGAAATCCATGTGGATAGTTCTCTGAAAACAGCTGCTCAATGTACAGCAGCAGTCTAAAAAACTATTGGGAATCATTAGGAAAGGGATAGAGAATAAGACAGAAAATAAAGAGCCGTCTTTTCCACCTCCAGGACCAAAACCCTTTGCAACCCCAGTTCCATGCTACTCACCTTGTTTGGCGTCAGCCTATTAGAGAGCTGCTGCTCACTCCTGTCCTTCTGAACAGCTGCAACATCCACTGTGCACGGTGAGATTCAAACTCCTGAGCCTTGCTTCTGGAGTGCTGCACAGAGTCTACCTCCTCTACTCTGTCTTCATTCTCTCAGCCCCGAAGCTGCTCCTAAGGCCTTGTCTATACTAGGGATCTACCCCCCTGGTAGCCAGCTGGAGCCAGCTACCACAATGCTGCATCCATTCAAAGTCCTAACAGAGGCAGGCAAATCTGTGGTTGGCACGGATTCAGCCAACAGTGCTAGCAAGCAGGTGAAGGTGGTAGTAGTGAGTCATTGAGAGCCACCTGGCCTGCCTGTACTGCTGCAACTAGGTGAATGCCTGGGCCTCAGGGCAGTTTCAAACCCAAATGGCCCTCCTCCCTTAACAGTGGAATCACCGCCCTGTCTTTATGGCTGTATTGACCACTTGCTCTAACAGGCCCTTGGAAATTGATCTTTTAAAGGGCAGCAGTTTATTCCCATGATCTCCAGCATTCCCTGGGGTTGGTCTCTTTGAAAGATGGAGTCAGGTGAGCATTAGTCAGGGACTTTCAGAGGGACTGGTACAGCTTTCAAGAGCTCAAAACCCAGTGGATCGTCAGTCTGTAGAGCCAGACACTGTCCGTGGCACTAGGTTCCCTCCAGTTTACCATGCATACACAGGGCAGGAACCAGGTCACAGCACAAGGCAGACCAAATATAGTAGGTCTTCTTTATCTACAGGTATTGTCAATGAGTTCATTTTTTACCACAAGAGTCACCTATTGGGCAACACAGATCAGTGGCACATGCCAAAGGGGGAGGGAAAGAAAGCAAGCCATGTATGTTTCTATATAATCTCACACAATCCCTGAGCAAAATCACTTGCTCTCAAACTGCCAAGTGTCAGCTCAAGTAGGTTTTTATGCTCTAGTTCTTAAACTGCTTTAAATGCAGCATTTAGGAGTGCTCTCCTCTGGTGTTCAAGTGCCTTCCTTTGATCTCTTCTTAAACTCAATGATTATATCAAAGGACTGACCAAGTGTAAAATGGGAGAGGGGTGGAGGCTACATAATCCAAAGTAGGACCTGCTACATTAGCAAGAATCTGAGAGATTACAACATTCCCTTTTCAGAGAAATGACAATGGAGGACAGGAACAAGGGGAGATGTTTGAAGCATGGTTTGTTAGGTTAAATTACAGGTCAGCATTCCTGAGGGGCAGTGCCATTATAAAACCCAGCTGGGCCATTTGCCTTTGAAAACTAGTCAATCTGACCTGCATTTAGATAATCCTCTTCTCATTCCTCTGTATTTACTACAAATCAGATGTACTAATTTTGAAAGGACTATATTCATAGTAAGGGAATAACATAAAACCATGTACAGGTTAAACCTCTCTAGTCTGGCACCCTTGGAACATGACGGACAATAAACTAGAGAATTTACTGAACCACCAAAGGTCAATATTGTCTGGAAGCGCTATCAACACTTCCACTGCTTACTGAGCTCTTAGAAGACATGTAGGGCTAAATTAGAGATAAATAACAACACAGAACACGGAAAGCCAAATATTGACACTGAAGTTAAGAAGTGGAGGGAACAACAACAGGAATCAGCTCTTTGCATAGCACCGCTTTTGCGCAAAATCTTGCCGCCTGTTTACACTGGCCGCAAGTATTTGCGCAAGAACACTGACGTTGTAATGTACAAAATCCGTGCTTCCTGCTCAAATACTCTGACGCTCCCACTCAGGGATAAGCCCTCTTAGGCAAGTATTCTTGCTGTCTACACTGGCCTCTTGCGCAACGTTAATTTCTTGCACAAGAAAGCCCGATGGCTAAAATGGCCTTTGGAGCTTTCTTGCGCAAGAGAGCGTCTACACTGGCATGGATGCTTTTGCGCAAAAACAAATCTTTTGCACAAAGGCACATGCCAGTATAAATGCTCTCTTGCGGAAATACTTTTAATGGAAAAACTTTTCCGTTAAAAAAAACGATGCCAATCTGTCTAAAGCTTTTTGGGGTGTCAGGAAGTGACATTAACATATTTGTTCCACTGATGCGAAAATTGAGGCAGGCAGTTCATTGGCTTAATCAAGGCCCCATGGGAGACCTGGCTGCTTCTATTATTGTCAAACCAAGCCCATACTGTTTCTCAAATACTGCACACTTAGGACAGGATACTGTCCCAAGGTGACTGGCTGGAAGAGAAGAGCTGGGCCCAATCTTACCTATGACTGAAAAGCTTCCATCCAGCTGAGAATGAGCTGCCCAGACCACGTAATTATAAAAATCACCTTTCAGGCCAGATGGGGAGAAAGCTGCCCAGAACAGGCAGGAACAGTCAGGGAACCCAGGTTTAAGTAGGGACAGCTACAGGAAGCAGGTTGGCTCCTATGAGAGACCCTGGAGAAGGGCATGGCCCTAACGCAACAGGTGTCAACTACGATTCTCAACCTAGAGGGCTACAAGCAGGTTTTGGTTTTATTTTGTTGGTGGGTGGGGGGAGGCACCCAACAGAAAGCCAAAGTCCCACACTGTGCGAGTTTGATGCCCAGAACCCTGAGCACCCTTCGCTTGGGGCTGAAACCAAAGCTGGAGCAACTGAGCTTCACAGGGTGGCAGCAGGGGACTGCGAATGGCAGTTGCCAAGCTTCCTAACACCGGCCCTGGCTTTTCTATGCAGAAACACAGTTGGGGAACAGGGAGGTTGTGGAATTTTTACAGCTTGTTGAGGGGGAAGAAGGGCTCAGTAAGAAAAACGCTGAGAACCCCTCCTCTAAGGCACGCGGCTAGCCAAGTAGAAACCTGAGAAATAGACAGACTCCTGAGGATGACCCCAGATTAGGGGAAGTGACAACAGATGTGCTGTCCTAATTTTTTCTGGAAGAAATAAAGAATTAAAGGTTTGAACCAGAACCTGGAATATGGCTTCAATCCTTCCCAAGCTGTGGTGACAGGCCAGTAAACTGGGCACCCCAGGCTCCCTACTGCTCCACAAGAGCCCAAAGAGAGACTGGGTCTGTTACCATGGGGGTGAAATCACTGTGTCATGCTGGTGTGGATGATGGACAGACTCTTTGTGAGTCTTCCTCATCCAAGCAGTTGATGATTTAAACCATGGGTTCCCAAACTGGGAGGCGTGCCCTCCTAAGGGGCTGCATGAAGAAATTCGGGGGGGGAGGGGGAGCTCGCGAGGTGACCCAGCTACACATACCCCCATCAATCACACCCCAAGTTTTGCTGCTATTTTTTTGGGAAGGGGGGGGCGTGAGGGTTTCTCAAAAATCAAAAAGGGGGCATGATTCGGAAAAGTTTGGGAACCACTGATTTAAACAGTGTGTTAAGATGCCTCGTGAAAACACTTGGCGCCTCCACAGAAAGCCAGGATGTGTTGTCTCTCTCCAGAGAGTGTTGTCATGACTTGTGTGTCTGGGTAAACAAGCCCTTTGTGAACTCTGTGAAGAGGTGCGATGTTTTGACTTCCAGTTTCAAGGGATTTGTTCTTCTGTCTTTGGGGTGCAGTTGCCCAGACCTGAATGGAGTTAGCTGTGACAACACATTTCTGAATTATTCTGACACACAACCTGAAACCTGTGCTAAAGACCCCACATCCAGTGAGAGAAAGCACTGATGTCAGAAGAAGTCAATTCAAAGTCTCTCCAATTTTCTTCAACGATCACCTCTACTAAGCAGTGGGGCATTTACTGATTGGTCCCTTATATTTGTGACTAACTGTTAACTGGATCTTCTTAGTTATGTTAGCAGATTGCTTTGGACCAAATCTTAGCTTAAAGTTTAACTTAGATCAGACCCTTTGTAAGCAGGTTGGGAAGTAGTCTCATTTGGCAATTATTATTAGATATTATGTACATAATATAGATGTTAACATCATGGCATTGACATATACATTTCTCAGTAGCTTTACATATAAAATAGCCTAGGCCCATTGATTTCCACGGGAAATGTACACTTCAAGCAGTGGCGTTGAGGGTTAGTGATGTGGTCTTCTCCACCCTGTAACTGTCATGGTTAGTTCAGTACTGTCCCTCTGGCTTATGGAAACAGAGGGCACTTGATAGTTTTGTAGTAACTTCAAAAAAAGCAGCTGCAGTCCATCTCATTAGGAATGTAAATTCCTTTAATCAGTGAACTGGTTAATGTGAGGTCACACTGGGGCTGTTGCCTGCTTCCAGCCCCCTCCAGACAAGCCCCTGTCCACAGCAAGCTGGACTCCCCACAGAGAGAAGCTGCTCTGGACACTGGACCCCCACGTCTCCTGCAGACAGGGGCTGCTCCAGATGAGAGCAACCTCTGTTTGCAGTGGGCTCTCTGTGGAGCTGGAGCAGCCCCCTGAATGCAGCAGATGGGGAGCTGCTCCAGCCCCTTCTGATTACCAGTTAATTGGAACTGGTAAGCATCCACCCCACCCTCCTATCATTGGGACGTCCCTTATCCTGCCTTCCTAGTGCTTGAGTCAGGTCCATATAGGGGGTAACCAGTGCAGTCAGGACTAAGGAAGTTGTTCCATGACATTGTGGGATAGTTCTGGATGATTCCCAGGACCTAAGTCAAATGGGGCTGCATCTACACTGTAAAGTAATGGGTCTCGGATCCTAGATCTCATCTTGAATCAAAGTTGGACCCCTAGTGCTGCACTGTTATGGGACCCTATGTCTGGGGCCTGGTTTAATGGTGGGAGGAGTTCTTATGGAGATCACATGACACCCTTTACTTCTGGCTATGTGTCCATCTTGTCCATGGAATTACGACCACAGGGTCTTCCTGTGGCAGGTGGGTGAGGCCTAGGTAGTCAGTGGGCATGACTAGCGAGTCAAGGGGCATGGCCAATATGTCCCCATTTTTGGTTCAGAAAATAGGATCACCGTCATAAAATGGAGCCCAGCATCAGGATTTTCTTGCTCCCGTAGGAATAATTTTGTTTATTTTTTTGTTTGGTTTTAAGAGCAGTGCACCTGGGATCCAAGGAAAAGCTCTGACACCTGCCCAAGGACATCTCACATCATCGGTGAGAAGCAGTCAGTCATATGAATAGCCTCGAGATTGCACAGGCTCCGTATTGCCGAACCTCTTCCAATGATGCCCCTTTGGCCAGACAGCAAATAAACAAACACATAAAACTAAGCTGGCAGATGAGGACGTGCTTCAAGGTTTCTTCTGCTGCCAAAAAGTCTGCCACCCTTTCCTGCTGTTACAGTTACATGTTTAGGAAAAGGCTAAAAATAGCCAGTGAAATTGAGTGATCTGTGGCCGAATGCCGAGATGCAGTGCTCCAGTCTGTGGTTTCACTGTAGAAAGAGCAAGGCTCTGTCTCTCACCATTCAGGAAGGCGAAGTCTTCCTCTTCCGAAAAACAAACAGGATCATGCAAGACACTTGGAACCTGTGACCCAGCCCAGCTGATGCTACAGAAGGGCTGCCCAGAAAACATTCATTCATGAACAACGTTGCAGTTACTAAAAGCAGTTTTGTTCAGACTGGAGGCAAACAGACCTTTCTGAAAGAGGCAAAGCAGGGACTTGAATAGGGTCCTTTTTGAATCCCAAGTGAGTGCTCCAGCCACCATGCTACAGAGTCAAATCTCTTTTTGCCTTCCCGCTCCTCTCTCCTTTTCTGTTGGGGCTGTTCCACTTTGTATAAAGAATCAGCTATTCCTACTAAACATAACACTCCAAAGCAAAATCTGAACCCAGGTCTTCAGTATTCCAGGTGAGCATCCTAGCTACCAGGCTGTTTTGCCTTTCTTCTATACCCCACTCCCCACACACACACCTGGGCCTGATCCACCCTGCACAGGTTTGACTTTAATTCATTATTCTCCCACAAAAAAAAAAGTCTTCTCAAAAAATTTCTAACCAGCTCTAGGCTACCCTACTTTTCACATCACTTCTTGTCTCCTCTCTGTGACACACAAGCACACACCCTGTGCAGCTTGTGGCCGTGAAAGACCCCAATAGACTAAAGGGTTTTCAAACTTCACCACAACCACCATCCAACAATGAAAATTGCTGCACAATCCCAGGAGGGGAGCTGAAGCCTGAGACCTATCACCCTGGGTGAAAGAGGCAAATCAAAACCCAAGCCCCACTGAGGGATGAGTGTGTGTGGAAAAGGGGCTGTGCCCCAGGCAGCGAGCCCGGAGCTGATAGGCCACTTGCTCCCTGAAGACAAGCCATCAAGACAGTGCCGGGCAGCATGAGTGGGCTTTTCAAAGGTAGGGTTACCCCAGCCTGGTACCCCACCTAGCATGGCATCCAGGGGCATCAGCCCTCTCCCCACCATGCCACTGACATGGGGGGGTCCTTTGGAACAAAGCTTATTGTGCCACTTCACCGTCTTTTAGCTCCTCTCTGCAGTGCCATGGGGAAGGGGCGATGGGAATGCGCTGTGCTGAGCTGCTGGGTGGGGATAATGCGCTCTCCCCACTGGAGCACTCCTGGGAGGCTGCCGGAGAGGAAACCAACTAGGAGAGGCAGCCATGGAAGTGATTTTTTTTTTCTCCCTGTCTAAACCAACCTCCCAACTTGGAACTGCCCTGGGTCTCACCAGAGCCACTGCCGCAGCCACATGCTTTTCCCGCCAGGTGCTGGGACGCCTGGGCAGAGTGGCTGTTAACGTCTGGGCATGCAGCTCCGAACATTCAATTTGACAGGCATGTGCCACCGCACACTCTCCGATCCCCTCTGCAGGGCAAAATCCCGGACATTGTTTGCCAGATTTCACTTGTGTTGATGTAACCCCTGCCCCAAACTTCTCTTGCATACCACCAGTTGAGAAACACTGCTCTAGGGCATGTCTACACTAGGAAATTATTTTGAAATAACTTATTTCAAAATAAGTCCCAAAATGACAATTTCAAAATAGCGTGTCCGCTCAACGGGGAAGCCTCAAAATTAATCTGAGGCAGGTTCCCTTAATATGGATGTTCTACCTTGACTTAGAGCCCAGGAAGCTCTGGGGTGTAATTACTTTGAATGATTCTAGGGAGTAGTTATTTTGAAGTAGTGGTACAAGAGCATCCACACTACTGCTATTGTGAAATAACTTTCAAAATAAGAGTCATTCTTTGAGGAAAGCAGGAATTATTATTTCAAAATAACAGGCTTGGTAGTGTGGGCGCTCTGCTTGTTATTTCAAAATAAGCGGAGTTATGGTGTAGTGTACTGTAGGGCCTAGCGTAAGACCTGGCTTGAGAGGCAAAGCCACCTGCCCACAGTTACCCAGCAGGCCAGCAAAAGAGTCATGAATAGGACCCAGATCAATAGGGTCCCAGTCCAGTGTTCTATCCAGTAGGCAACACTGCTGATATACTAACGATACAGTTCAATCATTCTCCAAACAAAGCCGTTTAAAACCAGTGTCTGAATAAACAATTTCTCTCTTTATTGGTCCCCTCACCCATCTAATCCCAACTGCACCAAGCAAACACAATCCCTACTTAAAGAAGAACTATGAACATGGCATGCTATTTGTCTAATGATGATATATAAAAGTTTGTGTGTATATTAGGGAGTAAGAGATGAAAGGAAGCATGTGAATATAAACAAAGACTTTGAATTTCTTTTTAAGTAGTATCTGCTATATGAAATAGGCAGCTAGATCACTAAATGTTCCCATTTTGTAAAGAGAAACAGCAAATGCATTCACTTTGCAAATTCAGCAACAGTATCCTGCCTATTCTATAAAAATAGGCAATATGCTTTCCCCTACATTGAAACATCCCCTTTCAAGGGCACCGAACAAAACCAGGTAGCAGACATTTATCAATTCTTCATAATAGGCATTTTTTCTGCAAGACACACTTTGGGTCTCATACTGCTACCGTCTCCACCTCCTGCCCACTTACAACAGAGCAACCTAATTGAGACTGAGTACAGCAAAGGGTATTACATACAGGGGCAACTCTGTCTATTTCCTCTGTGCTTTCAACAATACCACAACACTGCTTTGCAAATTTTTGGTTTTAAGGAAAAGAATATTGATGTTCTTCTCTCAAATGCACAAACTATCAGTCATTCCAGGCAGTATGTTTGGGGAAGGAGGGTTATGAAGCAAAAAGCTAAGTGACTTAAAGGTGAATTCCAACCAACAAGAGGACTGCAGCTAACCCTTTGGCTGGCACATCTTGAAGCTTCAGAAGGGGTTTGTTTGGGTTTTTTAAAACACAGAAAAGGGGGAGGGGGAAACAACATGTGCCCTTGTTCACTGTCAGTAAAAGCCAGGCTCTGAGCATTGGCTCTGACAAGCGCAGTCCCCTTCAGAACTCTGTCTTTACAGTCTCATCTTTCATACCAGTTCCCAAATGATTATTCAGAACTTTTCCAACAATCCCTCCCAGCCAAAGATTTCATGCAAACCTCCACTCCCACCTTCAACACAAGAAGATAAATCTGACATTTCAGGGTTCCTCACAGAGGGTAGCTCATTAGTGTCCATACCAAAGTCTGTGTTTCTAAATATTCTAATGTGAAAGTCCATAGTAACATATAACAATTACATTAAAAATGCATCTTTCACCCAAATAATCATTTAGTTTATCAAAACAAAAATGGCTTACAGTAGGATTTCTTCTTCCCAATCTGGGCTGTTTACTTTTGGCATTTGGACAATCATAGCAGGTTGGTCAATTTCTTTTTTTTTTTCTAGGTTTCACTTTCCTTGGATGCTGGACCAGCACAATGAGGTTGCTAGGTTACTTTCCAGAGGCCATATTGTATCTCTTTTCCCCTCCCAACTTTATTTAGTTTAAAGAAAATCTGAAGTTTAAGTTTATAATGATCTGACCAGGTCTCTTCAAAATCTCATAATAAAACCTGTGTTTGTTTTATATAACTGAGAGTAACTTCTGTGAAAAGTGTTTATAGGGCACCCTTAGACAGCTTTTCATGCAACAAAACTGGATAGGACTGTGTTTTATTTTAAACCACAAATTCCTAAAATGTAATTCTGTGGTCAGTTGGAAAGAGTGAAAGACTTCTTCAGTTTGTCCGCAGTGGGGTCAGTGTAAGTTGTACTCTTCTCCCAGGGCCTGATACTTACACTGAGTAGAAAAGTATTCCACAAACAGTCCCACTGAAATAAATGAGAACTTCCACTATGGATAAAAATGCTATTTTTTGCCTTTCCTGTGAATGGATAAGGAACTACTGAGCCAAAGAATCAAGCCCAACTGTTTTGGTTAACCAGTAAGAACCAGCATATTGGTTTCCATTACAATTACACACTGGCTCCCAGGGAGCCAGCTTCACTGTAGGCTATGCAATATAATACTGCAGAGCCCAAAGTGAAGCCAGCTCCCAGAGAACCGAATGTCACTCTGCACTGCAGGCTCTACAGTATAAAAGCCTGCAATGCATGGAACCAGCAGGATTTTTAGTGGTTACACAGATACCTTTTTAAACAGATTTTTACAAATTACTTTTATAATGGGGCTGCTACAGTAGAAAACAGAGGGTCCAACTAGAAGGCAAAAACAAAGTAACAGGTAACATGCTAAGTACTACCTTGTCTGTGCTGGTATCCCTCCTTTTGTTTTCTACATACAAAGAGCTAAACATTAACCAATTATTTTGTCTATTATGCACATATAAAACAAGGCTTAGAGACTTCACTTACCCACTGTTTACGAGCATGATTTCTCCTCTTAAAGTACAAAATTAACTTCTTCCTCATTGCCTGGTTTCTAAAGCAGAGACAAAGAGGGAAAATATATCTGTTAACACATAAAATCCTGCACATCTATTCTGTTTTCAATACAAATACAGCAGTTTCTACCTTAACATTGAAATGGCAGAAAGTTCAAAGGGGTGGATGTGGTGCCCACAATAACAACATATATCGACCTGACTGTCACTTTGGAGCAAAACTCAGATATTCCCAGCAGTTCAGTTGCACAGGTCAAAGTCCTTGAGAATGCTCCTTTGGTAGCCTGCAGTTTGCTTTGCAGTATGCACTTCACCTGGGGTTAATCCTGTCATCACAGTGCCTGAGAGCTTATCTTTACTCCCCAGGGGAGTGGATCAACACTGCAGTGATCAATCCACTGATAACCAATTTATCTGCTTAGACACAATGAACTGATCTCCAAGCACTCCTGTCAACTGCCCTACTCCAGAGTAGCTGGAGTCATTGGGAGGGCAGCTGCCTGTGTAGGTTTGATTGATGGGGGGAGGGAGGGGAAGGAGGTTGTGTAGACTCAATAGTGAGTTTCCAGGATCAGGGCCATAGATTCTAACTCCACAAATTCTATAAATGCTCTTAAGTCACAATCCTGCAAACACCTGCTATTAACCATGACCATGTGTGTTGGCGGACCAGACCCTTCATTTCCCAACTCAGGAATGAAAGGTAACCACAGAACAGTAAGGGCGCGCAAATGAGCTTGGTGTGTATCAGCGGGATTTCCCTCTGAGCCAGTGGTGGACCACACTGCCGCTTCCAGTTTGTGGTCTATTGGAGTTGAGTAGGCCTGGATCCCCCTACTGGGGATGCCGCCCCACCTCCACTGTCTAGTGACCGTTCCCTAGGCATTGGCCATTAGGCCACACATGGTCAATGTTCTATACACTTTGGCCATTAAGCTGAGCTGCCCTGCAAACCAGGGCTATTCTGTAGAACATGGCCATTAAGCCATGCTGCTCTGCAAGCAAAGGGCTTGCAAAGGGCGTCCAATGACTCTAGCAATTAGGCCACGCTGGATTGACTTAGGTCTCCAACAGACTGGCAGTGATAACAGCAGTGTCCACACATCCCTGGGCGGCGAGTTATATGGGCTCTTGGTGCCCATGCTCCAGCAATATTCAGAGCCGGCGGCCCTCCTCCACCAATATTTGGAGCTGGGTCTCTCCCCCGGCTCTGAATATTGCTCCCCCCCCCGGCCCCAGAGCATCCCCGGAGGAGAAGAGGACTTGTAATGGGGCGCCCACAGCCCTAATGTGATGGAGCGCAGGGGCTCCACCACTGGACTTACGCCGTGGCAAGCTGCCGCGGCAGGATGCCCTACCCCGGTGCCCTTGTGGCGCATGCGCATACCACGACAGTGTGATGGGATTTGGAGGCCTCGCCCCTGGGTGGACACAGCAGCAAGCAGGCGTGGTGGGCCAGCCTCTGCCCCCGCACTCATGCGGCACATGCTCACACCATGTGCCAGGTATTTTAAATGCCAGCGGCATGGCAGACAAGGGGGAGGGAGTCCACCCAGGCCCAGACCCGGTGCCCCAGCTCTGCGGAGAAGCCGAGAGCCCAGCCCTCACAATTTGGGAGGGAGGGGTGAGACAGGAATCAAAGCAGATGTTGCCCTGCCCCCCTCCCCATTCCACATGATGCAACAGCCAAGTGCCATCGGAAGGCGAGCCCCCCCCCCTCGGGCAATCCAAGACAACCCCCCAGCCTGGGGTCCTGCTCTCCCCCCCACAACGCCATGGGAGCCTCCCCCTTGTCTACCACTGCAGCAAGCAGGCACAGCAGGCCGGCCCCCGCACTCTTGTGGCACATTCTCACACCACGCAGCAGGTATTTTAAATGCCAGCGGCGTGGCAGACAAGGAGGAGGGAGTCCACCCGGTAAGCTCAGGATGGGGTGAGCTCAGGGAGGTGCCCACTCTCCTGCAGCAGCTGGAACCCAGGAGGCAATCCCGTGGGGCAGACACTCAGACTCCGCAGCCCCAGAAGAAATGGGCAGCGGATGCCGGAGCGGCCTATACCCCCTTGACAGACAGCAGGGTGGCAGGGCCTTATTGCAGACTCCAGCCCCGCTGCCCCGGGGGGAAAAATAGGGGGAAAGGTGGGGGAGGAAGGAGATTGTGCTGAAGAGAGGGGGACAGGTCAGGAGAAGAAAGGGGAAGGCACCAAGAGACAGCGTGGAAGAGAGACAAATGCCAGGAGGCCAAGTGCAGACAATGAGGAAAAGGGCAGGAGGGGAGGTGTCAGTGGGAGGGGGGCAGGGTGATGCTGGGAGAGGAGAGGGTAAGGACATTGGGGACTAGAGGGGGGAGAAGGAGGTGATGGGAGAAGGTTTGAAAGAGAGAGTGGGCATGAGGAAGGCGGGTATGGAGCAAGTCACGTGTGAGGGCACAGGGGCATGAGAGTAGTGAGGGGATGGGCATCAGGGAAAAATAGGACAAAGGGGGCAGGGCAGTGAGGGAAGTGGGAGGAACCAGGAGGGTGCAGATGCCAGGGGATTCTGTGGGTGAAGCAGAAGGGCAGACACCTGCAGGGGAGAGACCAGCACCAAAGGAGAGAGACAGGGCAGGTTTGTAGAGGGAGGTGTTAGGAGAGGGGATGAGGAGGGGTAGCTCAAATGATCAGAGAGGGGCTACTGGAAGAGTGGGAACAGGGGGCAGAGAAGGGCTGATGGAGGAGGGCAGGTCGCAGGAGGGCTGGGGGCAGTGAGAACGGAAGGAGTCAGGACAGCAGAGGAGAGTGAGGAGTTGGGGGGTAGGGGGCAGCAGGAACTAGGAGAGCTGACGGAACAAGGGGAGGAGACATGGCAGCAGAGAGAAAAGGTAAAAGTTTAAAAATATTTATTAATAACTTGGGTGCCACAGTGGCACATCCGAACAAGCCACATGAACTCAGTACTGGTGCACAACACAAAATCCATTCTGCTCATGGGAGGAAACTCTTAGGCTATGTCTACACTGGCGGCTTCTTGCGCAAGAAGTCTTGTGAAAGCTGGCTAGAAGGCAGAGCAGCCTGGAATGCATGCCTGACTAGCCAGCACATGCACAGGGGGCTGGCTATTCTACCTACAGGATCCAATTTATTGGAAGTAGCAGGTCTGAAGTGTTGATTTCAAGGAAATCCTGGATGCAAGGAAATCTCTCACCCCTTTTACTCTCTTGATGCCCCGTCCTGCAAAGCATCAAGCAAATCAACTAGTGAGTTTAGCATCTTGCAGGAGCTACTGAGCACTGTACAGGATCAGGACTTCAACAGCAACTACTAAGGATAAAGTAACCCATACGGAGAAAACTCATCTACACTTTTACCAACACACTTCTTAGACCCTTTAAAAGGTCCAAAATGCCATGTAGAATAGAAAATCCCCATCCCAACGATGGAGCAATATGGGGGCTCGCAGAAACCTGTGAAATACTGGCTGAACCTCATCACAGGCACTCATTAATGGATCTAAAAGTGGCTATACTATTACAAAGCAATTTCAAAAACCATCTGGAGCGAGAAGCTGCAGAATTTGCCTTCATTTACAAATCTGACACATTTGACCAAAGTTTGACCAAAGACATGAACTGGATGGGCTATTATATTCAAAACCGTAATGACATCAAATGCTAAATATTGGGCATTTATAGCCTCATTCAGTAGTAACATTTTAATTGACAAGGTTGGTTTTTTTTCTTTCCCTTTCTCTCTCCCTCCCCATTTTCCCTCTTTTCCAGCTACTTAATTATTCCTCTGGACCCCTTGCTCCATTCATCTGAAGAAGTGGGTTGAGCCCACAAAAGCCCAAGATACCATCTACACTTTTTGTTAGTTTCTAAGGTGCTGCAGGACCGTTCATTCTCATTGCTAGTCATTACTGCAACAGAAACTTTTGGCAAAGAACCAAGATCAGGTATGAGTGTGAGTTTGCAAAGAAGCCTTTCATTCCAATTAAGGCAGAGCTGCACATCACACACCCTGAATACACCACCCATAGCTCTCAGTCTGGCTCTCGCTCCCTCTTCTCTTGCCTGGGAAAAAATACAGGCCAGAGAAGAAGAGTGGATGGGCTTGGTTTTAAAAAGGGTTTATGGCTATGCAGGGACCCACAATACACAGTGTGCACTCTTGCACCTGCACCTACAGTAACTGGGCATAATCTGACCCTCGAGAGAGAGCAGCATTTCTCCAAATCAAAGGGAGCAGACATGAGATAGCCAGCCAGGATGGATGGCTGGATGGAAAAGAAGAGGTCATCATTATACAGAGTGTACACAGCTGGATTTACTTTCTGGAGAAGGGATGATGTTAATTGCATTCTCCCTCCTCCCCCTCCATGGTCCTCCTAAGGGATATTCTATCCTTCCCAGTTTTATCACCCACATTTGCTTTGACTGTTGTCAATTCCTCTTCTGGCATCTATAAATTTTCTTCCCAGACTGTAAACTCTTTGGGGGCAAGGACCATTCTTAAACCTGTCTGCAAAATGCTACTCAAATAATAATGGGATGTGGGTTAAAGTCAACCCTTGTTCCCAGCAATATGTGATTGGGCTTCCCCCAATAGACTCTGCTTGGATTATCATTAAGCGGAATGCACACAACTCTGGCTTGACTCGTGCTCTGAGTAATAATGTAATATTCTGGTTTCCCTGTTTATTTAGTTACAATGTGGTGTTCAATGAATGCCAGACCCCAGAACAGTGGTTATGCTGTACTACATTCTCATTTTCCTTGACTTTGCTTTCAAGGCTTTGATGTAAAAATAGCATTTGATTTCCAAGTACTTGCAAGCAGCATCTGCAACCTCCTCATTCAAATAGAAAATAGCAGCTAAGTGCCTGAATTAGATTCAGACATTCCCAGCTTGAGCCTTCTGAAAGTAAAAAGCTCAGCCTGAAACCGCCACACAGGGCCAATTATGGGCAGCGATCTCTTCAGTAGAATTAATATCAGCATAAGGCTTCTGTGTCCCTGTGGACCACAACTGCCTGAATCTAGAATAATTTTTGAACAGGGGCTAGTACTATATATCAGACTGGGTCCTTTTTATTAATTATGATGATGATTACATACGTATACACATAGACATAGTGCTGATCACAGAAGAGGGGCTGCTTTGGGGGGGAAACACAAGGTTGTTGGTTTTTTTTACTATATGTTTGCAAAGGCCCCACTATTATTTCAGCCTGCCTTACAATGAGCAGAGCCCATCCCATTAGACCTTTTAACCAACATCTACAGCACATTCCTTCAAAGGATCTCAAAGTGTTTTGAATCTAGTTGTTGAAATAAACCTCACCATAGAATCATAGAACCATAGAGTTGGAAGAGACCTCAGAAGATCATCAGGTCCAGCCCCCTGCTCTAGGCAGGACCAATCCCAACTAAATCAACCCAGCCAGGGCTTTGTCAAGCTGAGACTTAAACACCTCTGGGGATGGAGACTCCACTACTTCCCTAGGTAACCCATTTCAGTGCTTCACCACCCTCCTAGTGAAATAGTTTTTCCTAATATCCAACCTGGACCTCTCCCACCACAACTTGAGACCATTGCTCCTTGTTCTGCCATCTGTCACTACTGAGAACAGCCTCTCTCCATCCTCTTTGGAACCTCCCTTCAGGAAGCTGAAGGCTGTTATCAAATCTCCCCCTCCCCCCACTTTGCTTCTGCAGACTAAACAGACCCAACTCCCTCAGCCTCTCCTCATAGGTCATGTGGTCCAGACCGCTAATCATTTTGGTTGCCCTCCGCTGGACTCTCTCTAATGTGTCCACATCCTTTTTGTAGTGGGGGCCCCAGAACTGGACACAACACTCCAGATGTGGCCTCACCAGAGCCGAATAAAGGGGAATAATCACTTCTCTGGATCTGCTGGCAATGCTCCTGCTAATGCACCCTAATATGCCATTAGCCTTCTTGGCTACAAGGGCAAACTGTTGACTCATATCCAGCTTCTCATCCACTATAACCCCCAGGTCCTTTTCTGCAGAACTACTACTTAGCTAGTTGGTCCAATTTGTCTAAGTCACTCTGGACCCTATCTCTGCCCTCAAGCGTATCTACCTCTCCCCCCAGCTTAGTGTCGTCTGCAAACTTGCTGAGGGTACAATCCATCCCCTCATCCAGGTCGTTAATAAAGATATCAAACAAAACCGGTCCGAGAACCGAAACTTGGGGCACTCTGCTAGAAACTAACTGCCATCCTGACATCGAGCCGTTGATCGCTACCCGCTGGGCACGGCCTTCTAGCCAGCTTTCTATCCATCTTACCGTCCATTTATCCAGTCCACATACCCTTAACTTAACATCCACTAGTAGAAAGATAAAGGTATTCTCTCTGCTTTTTTAAGTTGGGGAAACTGAGGCAGAGGTGAAATGACTTTGCCCAATATCATGCAGAGTCCCTAAAAGAGCCAGAGACAAGAACCCAAGAGGCACTAGGCCATGTTTCTTTTCCAACATACTACAGCTCAGACGGAGTCAAGCTAAAATGCAGCCAGATCCAACATAATTTCAAGGGCTCCAAAATATCAGGATTTCCAGAGAGAAAGTTGCTTGCTTCACTGGCCACTCTTGAATGTTCTTTCCTTGATCCTCTGAAGAAATTCTTGGCTTCTTATTGTCACCATACAGATTCTGATATGAACAAGCTTCGATAGGAAGCTAAACCCCAGAGACACATTCTCATTTTTTATTTCAGGTGGAAACAAGTTGTCTGAAAAACCATGTTGCCAATCCTCAGCATTTCATCACTCGTCTCAGGATATTTGCCGCTTTACATCAAGCCCCAGCTCTTGGAAACAGGTGATTGTGAGCATTTCCATTTTAAATTAAAGAGAACAACATGTCCTGGTTGTAGCAAAAAGGTTAGAAAAGTGAGCTCTAAAGGCTCAAATGCTAGAAGGCAAATAAAAAGAACCCAAATAGTTTAAAATCTGGAAGTAAAGAGAGCCTGATGGTGATTTTTGAAAGTTTGGGGTTGGCAATGCTGATTCAAAACTCTGCAGGAGAAATGAAAGTAAAGGTGGCCAGAAACAAAAGAAAAACTGACTAACACATTTTCAACTTCTAAGCAGTATAAACATTTTCAACTTCTAAGCGGGAAAAGCAACTGGGGGTTTGACTCATCAGTCTAGCACCAGGCAGCACAACTACACTAAGTCCACAGAGCTGCACTGACATAAAACTGGAGTAAATGCAAGGGTGAAACAGGCTCTAGATTGCTAATATTATTTCAGTTTTAATCAATCCGGGCCTGAGACCCAATTTCACCTCCAATGGGAAAGTCAATGAGAATTGCAACTGTCACTGATCCCAGGATGGGGCTCACTGGTGTCACTTTAAAGATTGGCATGGAAATCAATTTCAACAGAAGAGGATCCCTTTAAGCTTTGCCTCACACCTATAAAGTTGGAAGGCCAAAGGAGAAGTTCTGTGGCTTTTTGCTATTTACAGTACACCTTGCAACAAGTGAGTTGCAGCACTCAGAAATTCAAAAGGAGAGGGCAGAACCTTCATATGTGTCTCACCCTCCACTGCTGGTCCAGACAACACAGCTAATCAGTACTCCTCCTTCACAAGGAAGACCAGACAGTTGTGGCAGCCCTCCAAGAGCAATTCAGGCATTCTGAAGACACTGCTGCTAGAGCTGCCTTGAAACTCATCAGCAGATAGGAGAGTAAATGAGAAAATTTAGAGTCTCTTATAAAGCTGACAGTAGTCTTGAGCTCTGCATTATGTCTGACCTTGAGAATAGTAATGCAGGCAAGGGCTTAATAGCTCTGCAGCTGTAAGGCCTGGAAATGTCTTGAAAGCAAGTGCATGTTTATCATTAGCAGAACTGAAGTAATCAACTAACGGAAGGGTTTTTTTTAAAACATACTCTAAATGTTTTTGCTGTTTTACCTTTCCTGTTAAGGTCAAGCCTTCAAAGGTTAATACGCTCTTGCTAAATATAAATATGCTTCACAGTTTATCTTGCTACATACACCGCTGTTACTTAGGAAACCATTTGCAGAGAGGTTAATTCAGGGCACATGTCTGAGGAGCGCATGTTCTGCTCCTAGGACAAATCAAACATTGCAGCAAAATTCCCGCTGTGCAGCCAGTGACAGGAAAGGCTGTTCTCTGTAACAGCTGGAGAGGCACACAGTACTTGTAGCAGCACTTTAGGAAGGTCATCCTTGCAAAACACTGTCCCCTTCTGGGGCATCAATCCTCAGGAATTATGTCATAGGGCAGAGAGGTCTTAAAAGATCTGGAAAATTCAAAGTGTGTGTGGGGGGGGGAAATGGATGAAGGTATGAAGCTAATCTTGATAGTTTCTTTTGAAAGCTATGCTACAGCTTGAGCGTGGGGAATCCTGCCAAAATGTGATTTTGATTCTGAGGTGCAGCTGTGCTGGAAAGAGATCTTTTACAAATGATTTGTACAGAGGTTAGCTCATAATGAGCTCCCTACTCAGTCTTTGAAAATCTGGCTGATTGTGAAGCAAGGAAGGGAGATATTTGAGATCCCTAAAAATGCAACTCTCCCCAGTCTGCTTCAGAACCAAAAAAAAAAAAGTGAAAAAGAACAGGGCAAGGGATGTGAAATAAGCAACAAGAGAGTGTTTAAAATACAGCTCATGGCCGCCCTTGGGTACATGGTATGGAAATAGTGCCCAAAGACTCATGATTAGAAATCTGCCAGAGCACAAGCCTGTTGTTCATCTCAAATCACTCTATGACCCTTTGGGGTTTTTGTTTTTGGTGAACCCAAACAAGAAACCCTTTCCATTTGATTATCGAGAATGACAAGCATCCGAGCAAACACGCTGCAGGTGTGCAATGTATCAGAGGCAGCAAGGGAGGAAGGAGCAGGAACCAGTGCTAAGGGGAGCAGGCTTAAAAGCCAGTTTCCCCCAGCACCAGCTCTGCAGTGCCACTGCTCCCACCCTGTGCTGCTGCCTCTATCAGAGGCAGCACCAGGGGAGGCTGCCATGAAGCAGCCTCTGTCTGCAGTGAGCCTGGGCCCACCAGCTGATACAGAGGCAACAGCACACGGTGACAAGGGGTTCCCCAGGAGTGGGGCTGGAAGCGCACTGGCTGCCAGCCCCACCCCTGGGGACAATCAAACAGTTGTGTAACCACAAAGATTTCATGCGGATACATGAGTATTGAATTACCCGCTATCTAACATCCCTAGTAAAAGCCAGGCACAGCTATCTGTGTCACATAGCATGGACACCCCTCTTCTACGGCGTGGCAGAACTGCAAGGGACATGTTACTCTATGGAAATACTGGTATTGATTTCCTGGTCTGAAATCCGATATTGCCCAGCTATGCAGCCTGCACCAAGACAACAAAACCAAGGAGAGAATGTGTGAGGGTCTGTAACAGCTTCATTCCACTTGAGCCTGCTTGTCTGAGGGATGGGAGGAGGAAACTGATGTTGAAAAATAAAAACGCCCAGTTTTCATCATGAATGAGGTTGGGGCAGGAACCACAACCTATTAAAAAAAACAGGATTCAAAACACCTCATCCATAATTTATGGCACTGTTCTCCAATTTTTTCTCATGAGTAATCCTTACCCAAGTAGCCCCACTAATTTCAAATTGATTACTTTTATTAATGAGAAGGTGTTGTACAACTGGTCCCATAATCAGTAGGCCGGCCAAATTCACAGCCATGCAAAATGCATAATGGAGGGTGAAACCTTGTGTCCTCCTCTGAAATCTGGCCTTGTGTGCTTTTACCCTGTACCATTCAGGGTCAAAGGACACCAACATTTCTCCAATAGAGGGTCCTGACCCAAAAAGGAGTTGCAAGAGAGTCACAGGTTATTTTAGGAGAGTCTTGGTATTGCCACCCTTAATTCTACGCTGCCTTCAAGGCTGGGCAACTGGAGAGCAGTGTTTGTAATATTGGCTGGATGCCCAGATGCGAAGGCAGCACTCCAGCAGCAGCAGTAAGGGTGGCAATACCTACTCCTGTCACTCTTACTGCTGCTTTCATAGCTGGGTGGCCAGAAAATGGCAGTTGCTGACTGACGCCCCAGCTCTGAGGCCCAGCGAGGAAGTAAGGGCGGCAATATCACACCAGGCCATCCTTATTTCTGTGTTGCTGCTGGCAGTCGTTCTACTTTCAGAACGCTCTCCAGCTGCCCAGCTCTGAAAGCAATGCTGCTCTGAACAGCTGCATAAAAGCAAGAGTAGCAGTGCCACAACCACTCCTACAATAACCTTGGGACCCTCACACAATTTCTTCCTGGGTCAGGACCAGCGTTCCGTCTAAGATACGTGCCAGCACAATTTCACAGATGAAGGACCAGCCCTATCCAGTCAGAGTTGCAGGAATCTGTGCATGGAGCTGACTGACTTGGCAGGGCTGATTAACCACGTGTGAAGCTGTGCTGCCACTCAATTTTGAGGGAACACTGGTCAAGGACCCCTACAATTACAGCACTGTGATATTTCAGATTTAAATACCTGAAATTATTACAACAATTGTAATAAGTGGTAGCACTTTATAGACTAACCAAACATGTAGATGGTATCGTGAGCTTTCATGGGTACAGCCCAAGAGCATTTGCTGGGTTTTTTTCTGTAACAGACTAACTTGGCTACCCCCTGAAGCTCCTGCAATTATTACATTTACCGTTTTTAAAAAATTATAACTGTGAATGTGACCAAAATGCACCATGAATTTGGTAGGGTCCTATCTATAGTTTCTAAAAAAACCCCAACTCTTTGACTCTTAAGAGTCTAAGCAAACCAAGGGCAGCAAAGAAGCTCAGTTAAAGTGTATGCCTTCACCTTAATTTGCTTGGTATGTGATTGTTTTCATTTCTGGCTTTTACAACAGAGCCCGCGGAGGAGGGAACACATAAGCCTGACTTTTGAGTTATTTGGCCTAAGCCCACACACATGAATTACTTGGCTAGAGTAACTTTAATGTGTTGTGTGTACACACACACACATATGTACACATCAAACTCTTGTGATAAGAATTGCAGAGATAAACAGGCCTGAGTATACTGTATCGATCTGGCCAAATCCGCCCGCACTGAAGTTTGAGCCAGCACAAGAGACAGAGGAATTTTGTTTGATCAAAACTGATCTCAGGTGTTTAATTACACAGGAACCTTTTCACCAAACAGTCACTATAAACAGAGGGAGGGATCAAGCCTGCCAAGATGCACATGAGAGAGGGGGAATTAACTTCTGGCAGACCAATTATACAGCAACATTTGTTGTGCAGACAAGGGACATGGACAAAAGCCTGATGATGACTTGAACTGAACCACTATTACCAGTGAGTTTAGGCTCTTCAATTGCTGGAAGCTGCAAGATGGAGACACTCCGAGATCAAAACTAACTAGCAGCCAAAAGAAAGGGAATAGTTTGTATGTTAAGGATCTGCTGGTTTGCTTCCTCCTGGCATGTAAGCCTTTCTGCTGCTGTCACAGTTCCTTTTGGTACTCAGTCGCATCAGATGCAGCACTTGCATGGTACCGACACATTCGGTTCCCTACTATGCTGCACCTCACAGGTTTAGATGTCAGAGTGTGGAAACGGGCTACTCTTAAACCTATAAAGCTGTGAGGGATGCTCACAGACAGAGAGAGGGTGGAAGGTGCATGAGAAATTGTGCGTGACATTCACTCATTCATTTCCTTGCTCCTACTCTGAGAGGAGTTGCAGCAAGTGACCATATTGCCAGGCAGAGCATGTCCCTGTTTACCCAAGGTCAGGTCACACACCCTAATCACAATGAAGTGCTTCATATGTAACATTTATAAACCTCTGGGGTGGAAAAGAGAGGTTATATTATCCAGTGTCACTTTTTCTGTTAATTTACACATCCCCCCTACCCACAGTGATGAGGGAACGCGGTAACAGACATGGTGGTAGCCCAGGTGTTGAGGACCTTGGAGGCTCTCGAGTGTAACTCGCTGCACACCACAGTGTTTATTCCCCAGCCTGTCAGCCAATCCTGTTTTTCATGTTCCCACTTAACACACCTAAACAACTTCCTTTGGCAGGTGTCCTAGCCATAACAGTGTTCTTTATGTCAAACCTGGAGATTAACTGATGTCCTCTTTCTACCTTTGGGTGGGAAACAAAAATCAAACAAGTGCAACCTTCACTGTAGTTCTTCAGCAGCAGCTTTTCCAGTCATAAAAGACACCCAGCTGTTCCCCACTTTGTCTTCTCCTGAAGCCCATTCTGTTTGTCTCAGTGCTGGCTGGTGCAAGGTATTCCATACAAAGGAAGCACCAGGCTTATCAGGAACAACAAGCTGTGGGCTGGAATGTGTTTCTCCATCATTTAATAATTCATCACAAGTTAATATTTCTGCACTAGCCCAAGCACACAGGAAAAGGATGAAAGACCTTGAAAGGGGATGAGGGGAGGCTGTGAGGTAAATTTTTGATGAGGCAAATGTCTGTAACTACTACAAGAAGAACCCAAAAAGGAATAAATTAGTGTGGAAAAGTCTGCAAAAGCATGTGTGTTAAATGTCAGGATTTTGCTGTGCTGCCAGAGGCAAACTGATAAAAAAATATTCAAATTTTCAAACTTGTTAAGTAGAGATTTTGGAGCCCCAGTTGAAACATTGCTCAGCCATGGCTCCAGGAGGTCACCTGAAACCCAGCCCCCACAAATCATTAACCCCTTAGGAAAGTTTGAGCCTTCCTGCTCTGCATTAGGTTCTAAACCATGAAGCAGCAATTATTTCAAATCAGTTAGCTATGCTTAACAAAATAAGCCCATCACCGTTCACACAGTACCCAAGAGGGCTGTTGGGATAGCACCTGAGGTGTGAGAAGCCCCAATCATGCAACATTTTGGCCCCCCTTTCAACTGCAGACTCTGAACTCGGTCTAGGCTCTCCAATATACTTGGAAGTGTTTCAAGAGAGCATTGACCCAGTTTTGAACATTTTACACCAAAGCCATCAAAACCAATGGACTGAATATTTAGATAAACTGAGCCCAAAGGAGTGACTTGTGAAGATCTCCAAACAGAAAATAAAGCCTGATACAGCTCTAGTTTGATGCTCTGATTTCAGCTCCTCAGGTCCTAAAGGGCTCAGAGGTGGCCTATATTTTGCTCCAAAGTACAGACCATGAAATAAACTTGTTTTTTCAAGGGGAAAAGTCCTGGTGGGCTATTTTTCATGGCTGACTGGATGAGAGTGTATTGCAGGCAAAGTGAAGGTTCCCCCGGAGAATAGTATCTCCCAGCGGAGAGCAAGTAACTGATCCTGCTGATGTAGCTATCTTATTCTTCCAGATACGTTTAGTAGAAAGGAGGTTCAATCCTGGGATGCTTGTAGTCAGAGAACATTGCAAAGGTGATACAAAAGGTACAAACTCTTATACGGTCCCAACGGTCTGAAATCTAGCACAAAACTAAAACAGAAAGACTCAACACAGATCAGATTGCATGCAATCAGTGTTCCCTGTAAGCTGAGCACTTGTGCAACTGTTCAGGAGAGAGTCATATGCCAGCTAGCTGATTAAGAGAGCACTCACAGCTAGTTTTTTCTTTCTCCTGGTGGCGCATATTTACCATGCATTGGTGCACATAAACATTTTATTCTGTATATGCATGGAAAAGATTGGCAGAAACATTGCATGCAATCACTGCAGAACTAGGTCTCTGTGTTTTTTGCCTGGTTCCAGCAAGTGCTGAAGCAAGGACTGGAAGACTGCTCTGCAGCCCACTCTATATAGAGTAATTCTAATTCCTGGGCTTTCTTTCCCCCAAGCCTCAATTCAGGGGGCTTTAAATAGCTTTCAAATAACCTTCCAGGCTGACATGATTTCCAGGCTGACATTATGTTATGAAGATGGCTGTCAGCACTGTGTTCAAAAGTTGAGCTCTCGGTGTTGTTTTTAAATGATGAAATAATAGCGAGTGCCTGATGCTGCAGAGCCAACGGGAAAGGCCTCTGTGGCTTTATACAAGATCTGATTAAAATGTGTCTATTTTAATGTTTATCACTTTCATACATCTCCTGTGCCATTGACTGAGCGACAGGTATTTCCCTTTAACAAATCAGATATTTAGCATCTGAAAAACATTCCCCCAGCATTTTGTAAACATTACAAAGGTAGGTCAACAGTCTTAGGCACAAACTGCTTGAAAGTGCCTGAGATCACAAAGCTGATGTAGCATACAAAGTGTACTGTCCTTGCTCTGAAGTCTGCATAGGTGAAGCAAAATGGATCCAAGCAGAAGGAGAACAGAACATAGCAAAGCAGTTAAATAAGACTTAAAAGCTTTCAAAACTGCAAACACTGGAATGAACTGGGGCATGAAATTAATAACTGTACAAAGAAAAAGACCAGGAAAATAAAAGACACTGGTAACATTTTAAGAAGGGTATAAACTCTCCCTAGAACTATAAAGTCTATTTTATTAACAGTAAGTGAATTACGCCAATGAAGAAGAAAACCAAACAATAAGAATTAAATTAAACTAGTGTTGTCATCCAAAGGACATTTTTATAGAGAAGGGGAGGAGGGAGAGAAATATACTGCTTTATAGTTTACTCCTCTGCAAACCCATTGGCTTCCATGGAGCAGTGTAACTAACAACTTGCCTGGTGGCAAACAAAATAAAAATCTCTATAAACGAAAAATCATCTGCGTAGTAAGAGGAAAATGTGCTAGACTATCCTTGCAAAGCCAGGCATGAAATGTGTTAAAAACAAAAGGACACCCTGTGTAACACAGTACAACTCATTTACGATGAAATCTTGTTGAAACAAAAATGAGGAATCCTGTGACACCTTAGAGATGAAGGGCATGTCTACACGAGGAAATTATTTCGCAATAACTAAATTCTAAATAATAACTCATGAAATAACTGTTTCGAAATAAGTTTATTTCCCCCAAGGAAAGCAGGAGTTATTATTTCAAAATAACCAGCTTCTTTATTTTGAAATAATGGGCTTCATAGTGTGGACACTCCGCTTGTTATTTCGAAATAAGGGGGGTTGTTTTGAAATAAATCCCTAGTGTAGATCAGCACTAACAGATTTATTCAGACATAAGCTTTTGTGGGTAATTCCCACTTCATCAGATGAACTGGAGTGGAAGTACAGAGTCAGGGGTACAAATTCTGTGTTAATGAGGCTAATCAAGTCAAGGTGGAAGTGGCTCATTCACAGCATTTGGTGTAGAGATGTAAATATCAAAAGAGAAGAAACTGTGTTCATAGTACATTAACCAATTAACCTGTTGAAAGTTAAAGAGAATGGCATCCCAGATTATTTCCCTGTATTGGCCAGCAGCAAGTCTAGTTATAGAGAACCTTGCAGAGGCTTGAAGCGAAGTTGCTCACAGGAATGGACAACTCCATTGTACTTCAGTTGGAGGGAACTGGCCGTAGCTCTGTAAAGAGACCTTCCAACTGTATCATGTCTTTCATGCTGAAGAACTCTCCCTGAGAACTTTTCTGTGTGGATTGCTTCACCTCCCTATATAATTTAGCCACCTCTGGAGTGGAAGATGGCCGCTGGTTTTGGTTAGTAAATCTGAAGAGCAGCAGGGAGGGAAGAAGAAAGTCTCCAACTGAAACCGCAAGAGAACTGTAGTGAGGATACCAGCAGCATCCAAAATGAATTTGGTCAAGATGCAGCAGCTTCACTTCCTTTATTCTTGCAAAACGTGGCCTAAGATCCAAGAACCTGAGGTGGCTTGGGGGCTTGGTTTTCTCTCTCATTTCCAGCCCCACAGTGCCCCTTAACTCCAGGGATGGACACAGGAAGATCAGGAAGAATGCTGCCTGCCAATTCCCCTACACATTCAACTACTGGTAAAAAAGCAAATATGTAAACCAAGACAGTCTAGAAAACAAGAGAGCTTCCAGATATGACCACTATCAAAAAGAGTGCATTTGGAACAGAGGCTTCAGGGCTTTCTGTTGACCTAGATCCAGAAGTGCCTTCGCTAGCATCAATAACAAGCTGAAATGGCTAATTGGGAGGTTTCTGTGATAGGCCAGAATGGAGGGGACTGACAATTTAAATTTAAATTTTAAGGTTTATTTCCCATATTTTTCCTGAACAAATCGCTGAGCATAAACTCCATTCTTCCATCCTTTGGCCTACTGAAACACTATAAGCAATCAGGACAATCAAACCCACAGTCAAAAAATGCTCATTAAAGGATACATAAAAAGAACAGTTAACAGCAAAACCTGCACACTGCTACCTGGAAATATATTACCCACAATGGCTATCAGTAATCTTTAAGATGACAAAGAATAACAGATCAGAGAAGACCGTTTTCTTTTCTGCGTGTATTTAACTTTGTGTGTTTGACGGCACTTTGTATTTAATCATCAGTTTCACTATTCCCCTGTGCAGGCATCTTGTTACTTTCCCCAGTGCGTGGCTCTTTTACAAAGCAAGAAGGGAGAGGAAATCATTTAAATACTAGGAAAATGGGATTGTAAAACCACAGAAATTGGCAGGGAGTCTCAGAGACAGGTGTAATAGCTAGAAGTACTTTTAACTCATTCTTTTCACAGCTGACTAGCTATCAATTTGACTTTGTCACTTTAGATACGTTGCTTGTGATAGCTTTCTACAAACCCACGACAACGGTGTTTAAATGGTGGCAAAAAAACAGAAACAAAACAAAACAACAAACCAAAGAAAAATACTCATAGACAAGAACACTGAACCTGACACAACGAAAGCATTTGAGGTTCTGGACTTGTGATGAGCTCAGAAGAAGAGGTTACTTACCTCGTAACTGTAGTTCTTCGAGATGTGTTGCTCATGTCCATTCTGATTAGGTGTGCGCGCGCCGCGTGCACGGATTCCGGAGCTTTTTTCCCTTAGCAGTACCCATGGGGCCAGCAGGGAGCCCCCTGGAGTGGCGCCGGTATACCGGTGCATATATACCCCTGCTGGCCCTCCCACCCCTCAGTTCCTTCTTGCCGGCTCCTTCCGACATGGGGAGGTGGGTGGGATGCAGAATGGACATGAGCAACACATCTTGAAGAACTACAGTTACGAGGTAAGTAACCTCTTCTTCTTCTTCGAGTGCTTGCTCATGTCCATTCTGATTAGGTGAGTCCCTAGACATGTCCCCCCTCCGAAGGCGGGGTCGGAAGGTGACTAACTATTATTTTATTATTCTGCAGAACACAGAACTGCCGTCCCGACAGCAGCATCCTCCCTGGCCAGCTGCGTGATTGCATAATGCTCTGCAAAGGTGTGCACTGATGACCAGGTTGCTGCCCTGCAGATCTCCAGGATCGGCACGCAGGCCAGGAACGCCGCCAACGTTGAATACAGGAAGTAATCCACGGGGATATACGCTGCGTTGAGACTGGCTGACTATACATCCTTTCTGCCACTGAAATAAACAGTTGATTTGACTTACGAAACTCTCGTGTCCTATCTATATAAAACACTGGTAGGTAAATATCCTGGGACATGTGGAAGTGTGAGACCACCTTGGGAAGAAATCCCGGGTGTGGACGTAACCTCACTTTGTCTTTAAAAAACACCGTGTAAGGTGGTTCTGAGGTGAGAGCCTTAAGCTCAGACACCCGCCTGGCCGAGGTAATGGCCACAAGGAAAGCTACCTTATAAGATAGATGTGTCAGGGAGCATGAAGCTAGGGGCTCGAACGGGGGCTTCATAAGGGCAGTCAGGACCAGGTTAAGCCTCCTCTGCCGACCACATACCTTGTGTCCTGAGGTTGCCCAGATGAGCACCCCATCCCACGTCCGAGGCGTCCGTGACCAGCTGCACCGACGGGGACGGCTTGGCGAATTGGACCCCGGCACACACCGTGCTCTTGTCCTTCCACCAGTCCAGTGAGCGCAGGACGTCCTGGGGGATAGTTACCACCGCATCCAGCGGCGATCACAAGGGGTTGTGCTCTACCTTGAGCCACCCCTGCAATGGGCGCATGCGTGGCCTGGCATGTTGGACCACGTAAGTGCCCGCCGCCATGTGGCCTAGCAGCCTCATGCAGGTCCTCGCCGTCGTAGTCGGGAACTCCTGCAGCCCCACTACCAGCGATTGAATGGTCGAAAATCTGTCTCTCAGCAGGGACGCCTTGCCCATAGGCGAGTCCAGATGGACCCCCACAAAGTCTATGACTTGCGTGGGCTCCAGCAGTGATTTGGCCTCGTTTATGAGGAGGCCGAGGCCCTCGAACAGAGCTCTGGCCCTCGAGACATGGTCCAGTACCTGTTCTCGAGACTTGCCCTTTATGAGCCAATCGTCCAAATATGGGAACACCTGGACCTTGTGCCGCCTCAGGAATGCGGCTACCACGGTCATACATTTGGTAAAGACCCTCGGGGCCGTACACAGTCCAAAGGGGAGGACCGTAAACTGAAAATGATCCTGCCCCACCGTGAACCGGAGGAATTTTCTGTGACTTGGAAAAATTGAAATGTGGAAGTACGCATCTTTTAAATCGAGAGCAGCGTACCAGTCCCCCTTTCTGAGCGATGGGATGATGCGGGCTAGTGTCACCATCCTGAACTTCATCTTCCTTATAAAGGTGTTCAGGTTTCGGAGGTCTAGTATGGGACGCATGCCCCCTTTCGCCTTGGGTACCAGGAAGTAGCGGAAGTAGAAACCCTTTCCCCTTACGTTTGGAGGTACCCTTTCTATGGCCCCTAGCATCAACAGGTTGGACACCTCCTGCCGAAGGAGCATCTCATGAGAGGGGTCCCTGAAAAGGGACGAGGCTGGGGGATGGGAGGCAGGGTAAGAAAGGAAGGGGATAGTATATCCCTGCTTCACCAGGTCTAGGACCCAACGGTCCGACGTGATCTTTAACCATCCCTGGAAAAATAGGGAAAGACGGTCCCCAAAGGGCAGACAGATAGGCGCTACTGGTACTCTGCTCTCTGGCGTACCTTCAAAATGAGGGCTTGGCTTGGGGACCGGGGAACGGCCCTGAGCTTCTCTCGGAGTCTGACCGAGGCCCCCTACGCCTGCCCCTGAAAAGGTCAGGGCGGCCATTGTTGCGGCCTCTCCTGCGACCCCTTTCGTTGTTCTGCCCCCTTCTAGGGTAGGGCCTGGCCTGGAAAGAGCGCCTCTGAGGCGCCGGGGTATGTATCCCTAGCGACTTCAGGGTTGCCCTTGAGTCTTTCAGGCTATGCAGCTTGGAGTCAGTCTGCTCTGAAAATAAGGCCGGCCCCTCAAAGGGCAGGTCCTGGATACTAGTCTGCACCTTGGGTGGGATGCCAGACACCTGCAGCCAGGCACTACGCCTCATCACCACCCCTGTGGCCATGGTGCGGGCTGCTGAATCGGCTGCGTCCAAGGCCACCTGGAGAGAGGTACACGCCACTGATTGTCCCTCTTCTGTCAAGGCCCCGAACTCCTGGCGGGATTCGGGAAGAAGCTGGCTGGCAAATTTTTGCGTGGATGCCCACATATTAAAAGCATAACGCCCCAGCATCAGTTGCTGGTTAGTTATACGTAGCTGGAGGCCCCCTGTGGCATAGGCCTTCCAGCCGAGCAGGTCCAATCTCCTAGGCTCCTTTGCCTTCGGAGTGGGGCCTGGAGGCCCTTGGCGCTCCTTCTGCCCAGCGGCCTGAACCACTATGGATCCCGGAGCCGGGTGGGTAAATAGATACTCATGCCCCTCCTGGGGTACATAGTATCATCTCTCGACCCCCTTCTGGGTCGGTGCAATAGAGGCCGGCATCTGCCACAGGGTTTTAGACAGCTTGTCCACTGTTTTATTCAGTGGGAGCGCCACTCGACCAGGGCCCGCTGCCGCTATGATGTCCACCATCGGATCTAAGTCCTCGTGAACCTCCTCGTGCTGGACCGCAAGGTTGACCACCAGCCTCTGAAGCAGCTCCTGGTGCGCCCTGGAGTCCATGGACGGGGGGCTGAGGTGCGGGGTTGGCCAGGGCCTCGTCTGGCGAGGATGACGAGAAGTCCCTTGAGGGGATTGCCTCCTTGGTCAACTGTGCCCCCGGTTCCCCCTGACCAATCACCGGGGGTCTCGGCCCCGAAGCCATGGGCGAGCCACTTCCAGGCGGGGGGGCTGTTAAGGGGGTGGCAGATGGGGTGCTACTTCTTCGGGATGACCCACTGCCAGCCCCGAAGGGGGAGGCCCCTGGGCCTGATGGTATGCCCAGGGCGTCCAGAAAGCCCACTGGGGTTGCCCCTGCGACTGCTGCTGGACCATCGGATCCCGGTGAGATGATCTGACTGACGAGCGGGACCTATGGCGAGGCCGCGACCTACATGAGGGCCCGGTCGAAACCACTGACTCAGCCTCCAACTCCGAAGAGTACTCTGATGCCAACCATGGAGGCGCTGATGAAGACTGCACCCTACGTTGGTCTGCCATGGCCGATGGCTTGCCCCTGTGCACCACCCGCGGTGCCGGTGGTGGCATGAGTGGAGGCCTTTGCTGTGGCGGTACCGCGCCCGGGTGCATCTGATAGACCGGTGCGTACCCCTCTGGTGCCGTCATGTGCACCGGTGCTGCGCTCTGCTGCTGTGCCCCCAAGGAGTAAGCAGGGATCGGTGCCGGGAGCGGCAACAGCGTCGGTGCCGTGCGGGGCGCCTGTTGCGGCACCGCAGGCGGTGCGTAATATGGTGCGGGGTCCTGCACCGCCCAGGGAGCCATCTGCGGCACCGGACCCTGCACCGGTGCCGGTGCCGTCGGCGTAGCGAGCCCACACGCTCCCAGAGTCGCTGCTGGTGCCGTGGGGAGCGGGCCCGGGGTCGGTGCCGGTGTTCGTCCCGGAACCGGGGGAAACTGCTGCTGCTGGGCCGAGGCCTGCCCGTCGCCCAGAGGGTCCCACGGCCCAGCCCTGTCCTGCTGGGGGGCACTAGAGGCCTGTGCCGGCGCGGTCCGCTTCTGCGGTACCGGGCCCTCCCCTTCATCCACCGCCATGTGGATGAGGTCCCGGGCTGCCTCAAAGGTCTCTGGGGTGGAAGGCTCACGGACCTCTCCTAGCCCCACTGTCTGCCCAGGGCTCTTGCCCTTGTCCAGGCTGTGCCTCTTCCTAGAGGACTTAGAAGAAAGGTGCCCCTCCTTAGGGTACACCTTCTGGGCACTCCTCTCTGCCAAGCGACCCCTCGAGCTCTTGGAGGCCCTCGGCACCGGTGACGGCGATCTGCGTCTCGGTGCCCGGCTGTCCGACGGTGCCGCTGTCGGTGCGCTGCGGGCGGAGTGAGGCCGCTCCTCGCCCTGAGGCTGCAGTGCTGATTCCATTAGCAGGAATTTCAGTCGGAAGTCCCTCTCCTTCTTAGTCCTGGGTTTAAAGCTCTTGCAGATAGAGCAGCTTTCAGCTCGATGAGCCTCACCCAGACACTTAAGGCAGTTAGAATGAGGGTCTCCGCAGGGCATAGGCTTGGAGCAGGAGGCACAGGGTTTGAAGCCCTGGGGCCATGGCATGCCCTCCCCTCCCGGGAGGGTTCCAGTGCTCCCTTATCTAAATAACTATTTATAGTACTTAACAACTACTTAACTAGAAAAGAAACTTCAACTGCGAACTATAATACAACGGATAAGAGATAAGCTGCTAAGAGATAGGCAATAGCCTGAAGCACGCTCCAGCTATGGTCACGGGCGGTAAGAAGGAACTGAGGGGTGGGAGGGCCAGCAGGGGTATATATGCACCAGTATACCAGCGCCACTCCAGGGGGCTCCCTGCTGGCCCTATGGGTACTGCTAAGGGAAAAAAGCTCCGGAATCCGTGCACGCGGCGCGCGTACACCCAATCAGAATGGACATGAGCAAGCACTCGAAGAAGAACAAGTAAGTGTTTGAGCCAGAAGGTGTAGGGAGTGGTCTGCAAGGAGCTCACTGCTCGATGGCAGCTTAATACTCTGATCCCAAAACAACCAACAACATCCCACTGCAGGAGAGAAGAGATCCCTCTGAGGCTACAGAGCCGTAGGGGTATGTCTACATTACAGCGCTATTTTGAATTAACTTAATTCAAAATAGTTAATTCGAATTAAGCTCATTCGAAATAACGCATCTATACACAAAAACTATTTTGAATAGCCTTTTGCTATTTTAAAATAGCACGTCCACACTGAGTGGACCTTGAACCAAAGTTAAGGCTAGCCAGAACCAGTGCCAGCAGGGCATCAGGTTAGGACTTAGTGTGTGGGGTTGCTGCCTGAGGCTAACTGAGCTCCGTGCTTAAAGGGACCCTACCCCAACCCTGGACAGACAGTTCTCAGGGTTCCTCTTTTGCTTGTCTATCTCAATGAGGGACAGCAAAGCAGTCCTGTCTTGGAGTGCCCTGAGTGCCCGCACTCGGGACACCACAGCACTCGGCCACATGGAGCCAGAACTGCCCCTGGGCATGCCGGTGCATCGTGGGGTCAATGCCATCAGCCCAGCTGCGCTTGCTGCAGTCTGCCATCTGGAGGGTTCGTCAGGGGACTGTCAGGATCCAGGAGGCCCTGAGGGAGAGTGTCCACCCCGAGGAGTCCTCAGAGCCTCCCCAGTCCTCCCCTCCGGGAGCTCGTGCCCCATCCTCTGTCACGCCCTTCCACTTACCCCTCCCTAGCCCCCCTTCCTGATGTCAAATAAAAAACATGTATGTTCAAAAATAGAAACTGGGTTTATTGAACAAAACTGGGGTGGGGGATGAACCTCTGGGGAGACTGGGAAAAGGAGGTGGGAGAAAGGAAGACAGAGGGTGAGAGAGAGGGGAAGGGGAAACCTGGGAGGAGGGAGCTAGAAGGAGGAAGCAAGGGGAAAAAGGGGGAGGGGAAGCTCAGGGTTGGGGGTCTCACCGGGCCAACTTGATTTTCATGCAAACCTGCTCCTGGGATCGCATGTAGCCTTTGGAGGACAGGCTGGCAGCTATCCTTCATAGACGGCCATGTTGCTCCATCTAGTGCGGAGATCATGGACATTCGGGGCATCCCCCCCCAACCTGAATAAGGTCCATGATCTCCACCCTGGGCTGGGAAGGAGCCCACTTTCTCCAGCCCCTGTCAGGCTCCTGGGAGCTGGCAGACTGCTCCTGGGGAGCAGTAGAGGGCTGGCTGCCAGTTGCTTGCTGGCTCATGATTTGGGGCCCTGGTGGCCACTGCTGGCTCTGGGCTGGCAGGCTTGGAGCTGTCACAGGCACTGTGGCCAGGGTCTACCTCTTTAATGGCTCTGGGGCTGGAAGAGAGGAGAGTAAGTTTTCCTGACTGTGCCCAGAGTGGCCACCAGGGCTCCCTGGGAAGGGCTGGAGGCCCCCTATTTCGAATTAAGGGTCTACACAGCACTTAATCTGAAATAGCTTTTTGAATTTGGTTTTACTCCTCGTAGAATGAGGTTTACCAAATTCGAATTAAGGGCTCCGCTATTTCAAATTTAATTCGAATTAACTTTGCAGTGTAGACATACCCTTCATGAACTTTCAGGGAACAGAGACCTTCATGTAGCATCCTCCTTTCCAAGCTGGATCTCCCCTAGCACCTTACTCTCCTCCCACTGCGTTGGGCTTCCCAACATCTGAACGCCAGATGAAAATTATGAACAGGAACTAGAAGACTTACCTAGCATTGTGTGGGTCTTCAGGATGGTGCAGGAGTCAGGGTTGGGGGGGTGAGGAGAGGTTCAGGGCAGGGCATGGGAAGGTGCAGGATTCAGAACAGAAGTGGGGGGGCTCAGGGAAGATACTGGGGAAGGTCAAGGTGATGGTGTTGGAAAGTGTGAGGGGTTCAGAGATGGGTATGTGATTACATCACGGCCATTGACGGCCGTGCAGGAGGGGGCGCTGATCGCACCTTACGCCTAGGGCACCAGCTGCCGCAGCCAGCCTCAGGCCACTCCTGATGGAGGGTGCCACATGGCTCTTATATACCTCTCCTGGCATCTTCCTGGCCAGAGCAGGTCACTGCAAGTCACATGGTCCATTGACCTATCCTTGTGTCCCAAGGCAGCAACCATTATTCTGGCTGGCTTGCAGATATCCAGACATTCCTCAGGTGTGTCTCTGGCTCTTAGAGATCTATTGTCTCTGGAGCCTTGCTAATCAGCATAGCCACTGGCTGAACACTCTTTGCCCATTGCTCTGCCTCAGACAGAGAACCTTCCACCATTGACACAGAGTACATAATTATAACTCCTCGTATAGACATTATATAAGCGCATGAATAGCATACACAGAATCAGTAGAACATAAGCTTTCACGTGACACCCCACATGACCCCCTTGGTACAGACTTTTGGGGCACGCCCCACACATGGATGCAACAGTGATCTGGCTTCTCCCTTTAAAATCCAGTAACGTGACAGCCCCATAAAGGTTGCAGGGCATCTGAGGCAGCAGAGTTGCAAACACCTCTGCCTCCACCACTCTGGAACCTGCATGGAGCATATCAAAAGCATCTTTGAATCAAGAGCCACTTTTCTCCAGAGAAAGTTATGACTGCTGTGGAGCTCTTCCAGGTGGGAGGTTAACGGGGGAGCTTGTGGCAGAGGCTGACGGAGGGGGGCAGGGAGCAGCAGCCAGCTGCCGCCCAGGGTGCAGGGATGCTCCAGGAGAGGTGTAGGGAGCATCTGGTGGGGCTGGAGGAGAGGCCTGACCACCGTGCTCTGTATATTGGTGGAGCATGGGCACTGTGGGCCCATATAATTCACTGCATATAGGCATGATCTCAGGCACTTAATTTCTGTGCCTCAATTTCCCCACCTGTGAAAGATGGATATTTCCCTATCCCATGCAGATGCTTCATTTGTTAATGCCTATGAAGCATTCTGCTGCTCTCTGTCTCTAGGGCCCTTATATGACACCTATTCCCACAGTCTGACCCCCTAACCGAATGGGATGTAGTGATCCTCTCAGGACCCTCATGAGGCAAAGGCACTGCAGGCCTTCCCATAACCCTACTGATGTTCAGAAAGGATAATACTCAAATGGGGCTTCAGCTCCTAAATGTACTTAGGTACTTCTGAACATTTTAATCTGAGTGGCCTATGGTCATGCAGGAAGTCTGGTATGAAAAAGGGAGATGAATCTGGTTTCCTGATTCTCAGACAACTATTCTAACCACTGGATAATCCTACCCCTTTATGGATACCATAGAGATGAACACAAGTTAAATGCCTAGAAATCAGGCTCATAACATATGTCACTAAATCCTAAATCCTGTAACAAGAAAGATGCTGTATGTTAACTCCTTCACTTCAACTCACCTGGAGGCTATTAACATTCCACTGAAAAGCCACTGAGAATCAGGAATTGGTTGTTATGCCTGATACCAGAACAGGTGTACTCCTCACAGGCACAAGTGGGAGGTTTGACATTAATCTTCTGTATCAATTCAACCCAGACAAGATCTGTTAGACTACATATGAAGCTTTTTAATTTCAATTTATAATAAACCTAGAAGTGTATATGTTATAGTCAATCTATCTGCAGTAACTCACTGTAGTCACTAAATACCAATTGTTTATCAAATCATTGATTGCAGTTTAAAAGAGAAGTAACTGACTACAGGATTATTAAAACTTGGCAAATTTCTCAGCAATAACCAGTTATTCTTAAATGTTCATTTATATGCCTCCTTGAGCGAAGAGGCCCTTCCTGTCCAACTTTTCACTTCAATCCTATCCCTCCTGGAAACACACCCCAAAAAGATGACAGTTAATTTCACATTCCAGCATGTGTCAAACAAAACTGTCCTGCATTTCATTCTGAAATATACCTAGACTTGAAGCCATCCATCAGACAACGGAGCTCAAATAAGAATCCACACAGACAGTGAGAGGTGTGACTACGCAGCGCAAGCTCTTGAAAAGCTATACTGTACATCAAAACACTCTGACATGGTACTTGGTACAGATACATCTTCCTTCTCCCCTCCCCAACTCAGCCCAGTTTGCCAAGGGCATCCTCAATACAAGAGGCTCTGAGTTGAACTTTTACTTTTGTAAATTTGATCTGAAGCTCTTTCCAGTCCTGGGTCTTATTACAAACCTGAGGGAAGTAGGATGAACGAAGGCTATTTTTAGGGACTAGCATTACACATTCTCTCTCCCCCGTTGGGCTCCAAAGATTATTTGCAGATATGCACATTTTGACCACCACAGCAGCTTTTGTCAGCTGACCAAAAAGGCTGCAAGCAGCCACTGACACCCCCTGAGCTCTTCAACTTCTGCCTCCTTTCATCCTTTTAAAAAAATACATTCTCCCATATATAAAATGCCCCAGCCCATCTTGCTGAACCAAGACATTTAAACACCCCCCTTTCATGAAGATATCAGTGTCCCCACCACCACTACGCAAGCCAAACTGTACCTTTACCATCCCACAAACTTTTCTGCTCCTGAGTGATGTACTTTTCAAGCCGTTCTGATTCTCCGGGCACCAACAGCAGCAACACAAGATCACTAAAAGGGTACACGCTATTTCTTTCCACCCTTAATGGGAAATGGGATCTGGGGGCAAACTAGTATCTCTTCTGCGCCAGCCTAATGCATGGCCTGACATTTCAAATCGACTTTATTGCCACATACTTACATTTTAATGTTTTCATGGTACTGCCTGGTGTCTGAAGGCTGGTTGTATAATGGCTGAAATAAATAAGAAAAATGAAGGCATAAATGGTACAGTCTGACATTTAGAAACTTAAACCTGTCAGAAATGCTACTGTAGCAGCTTGGACCTCCAGCTCCTAGAGAGAGACGCCGGCATAGCCCCTTCTGCTCTAATGCTACAGACTTGATGCTGTCTCTGACTGTCCCTCTACCCCACTCTCTTCCTCTCTTTTAATACTATGTAGATGCTGCTTCTTTGTGAACACACTGCAACACTGCTTGAGTCACTGTGCAGCCGAGATCAGCTCGTGGGAGGCAGGCAGCACTCAACAGAGCCAGCTAAGAACAAGCAATTTGCTCTGTAATCCATACAAACACCATGCAGCGCAGCACAGGAAAGGGTGGGGGTTGGAGGGAGAGTGACTGACTGTTATTCACTTACTGAAAATGTAGTGTACCTTGCAACATATGACATGGGGGAGGATAAGGGAGTGGGGTGGGGGGAAACAATCTGTGTGCTGCAAATTGTTATGTCTACTCAAGCCTCTGTAGGAGCCAGCCACAGGGAGGGTGAGATACTGGTGCCGCTCAAGTGAGACAGAACCCTCAGGGTTCCAGCTGCATTGGGATTTCCTCTGTCTCAGGGCTATCACCATTGGGTCGGAGCACATTAATTTTCAATGTACTTATTTGCACGACACCCGCAGGAGGCTGGGCAGTGCTGTGACCCTCAGGTTACCAATGGAGAACTGCAGACAGACACTTTGTGACTCAGTTCAGGGTCACACAGGAAATCTGTGATAGAAAAAGGAACTGAACCCAGGGGGGCCAAGCTAGAGTCCTACGCACTAGGCCACCCATGCTCGTGCTTCCTGAAACATGCAGTGATGAATCAAGAGATCTGTGCCCTATCCCTAGCTCTTACACACTTACTCTGCAACCTTGGACAAGTCGCTTAACCGTTGCCAGCACTGCCACTTGTCACCTAGAGACAGGGGATTTGCCAAAATGTTGCCCTGACTATTCGTGGTCATGCCCAAGGCATAACTTGGGTAAAGTGTGCACTAGTGAGTAACACACAAGCACCTATGGGCCGTTCCCAGAGCAGAGACATGAGTAAATCCTTCTGAGAGGGTGACAGCCATGGTTTAGGGGCATGAAATACATGTGTCACAAAGACTTGGTCATCACACGGCCCAGCAGTCCCTTGCTGGCTCTGACCACAGCTGGACCCAAGCTGTATGGTGCAGGGCTGGATTCCAACTTCCCCAATGTCTTAGAGAGTTCAGAGTTGGGATTTTTGGCTAATGCGCCTCTCCGCCTTAAAGGAACTGACCCAGCTAGCCTCTTCCCAGCATGTCCCTCCGTCGTTCTGGCTCCTGTCAAACCCCTGATGGGAACAGCAGCGTATAGAAAAGTGTTTAGCTTATGCCCAGATCACCTGCAGCTGCCAGACCTCAGCACTCTGAGCCCATGCATCATCTCAGCTGACTAGTTCCACTCCAGTGCAATGCTCTGCTTCTGAGACTTGGCAGAAGCACCAAAAATAAGGAATGTCATTACAAACTTCTCATTTCATGGTGAAGTCTGACTTACCTGGGAGATCCAGGTTCTCAGCACCAATCAGAACAGGCCTTGCATGTCCATTTTTAAAGATGAGAGCAGCTGATGATATCAAGCCTCCTGCACCCAAGTCCCACCCAAAAGCCCCGACTAGCCTTGAGTGGTGGGAACAGCTCCCAGCCCTCACCCTGCTCCTAGTTGCTGGGGGCATCCCTCTTAGCTCACAGCCATGGAAAAGATCCATCAATGAGACATGGAACTTTTACTGGTTGGGAATAAGGTTTCTATGAGAAATAGAGCCCTGGTATCCATTCGGAACTATACAGACACAAAGCCCTGGGGACAAGTCTGAGTTGAAGGAGCCAGGAGAGGAAGCAAAAAGCACCTTGGAAAATCACAGAATCCTAGGATTGAAAGAAATTGCAGGAGGTCATCGAGTCCAGCCCCCTGCCCAAAGCAGGACCAATCCCATCTAAACCATCCCAGCCAGGGCTTTGTCAAGCTGGCACTTAAAAACCTCTATGGACGAAGATTCCACCCCCTCACTAGGTAACCCATTTCAGTGCTTCACCTCCCTCCGAGTGAAAGAGTTTTTCCTAATATCCAACCTAGACCTCCCTCACTGCAACTTGAGACCATTGCTCCTTGTTCTGCATCTGCATTTGTAGATAACTAAACAAGCCCAGAGTTGTCCTTAGGATTTATGGGGCCCTACACAATGCTATTAAACTGGTGCCCCTCTAACAGACAGCAGCCGGGATGGACAACGATTTTTTAGAAATGTGATTTTATAACCTTCAGCAACACTCCAATGAAATATTTTTAAAACAGATTTTAAACTAAGGTCCTGTCGACATACACAGTAAATGCAGAAACTGTACCTGGAATTGGCAAATACCTGTTAAACGGCTTCATTGCCATCTGAATGGCTCTTTCACAGGGTTTACTGTTCTGCTAATAGCTCTGGCAGGCGTTTTCACTTTTAAGTTAACTAGATCCTCTTCAGAGGTAAAAGGGCTAGGAAGAGTCAGATAAATGGACATTAAGTCCCAGCGGTGCCCCAAATTTTCGGGTGCCTTATGTAGCTGCTTTCTGCGTATAGATAAAGACAGCTCTGAACAAGCCAGATGCAGCAGGCTCGTGTAAACTGGTGTAGCACCGTCCAGCCGTTGAGGAGATGAGAGCGTTATCTTCCCCAGATGCAGTGTTTTTTTCTTTTATCTTCTTTTGTTGCTTGCCTTCCTGCCCCCACTTGGAGAGCTGTGTCAAGCCCCTGTGTCAGAGGGGAGGCATCTCTGCCCTGGACTGGTCTTGTTAAAAGAGCATCTGATCTGTGCTTCATACATCACAGAATACGATGCACTGCACTCAGGATACCTTTTTCTGCATGGAGGATCTCAACCTGGGGGCTGAGTTACACTGGCTAAGTGGGAAGAAGAAGTTCTGGCACAAGTTTTTCCTCTGCATTACAAATCAGTTTTATACCATTTATATATCAGCGGGTAGCAGAGCAGGCCACTGAAGAATGTGAAGAGGAAACACGGAATGTCACAACAGCCATTACTGCAAGAGAGATTGCTGGAAAATGGCACCAGGATGCAATGGCGTCAGTACCAAGAGAGAAAACCAAGAATTCAGGATCAAAACCAAATCAACACATCTAATCACTGGCCTGATTCTTCAACACATCTAATCACTGGCCTGATTCTAAAAATAAGGGTTTGTGAGCATACTCCACACTGTGTTAATAAAGCCAACCATGCCCCGTCACACACAACAATTGACACAATCTCTGTCTAACCACTAAAACAACATCCAACTATGCAGGCAATTTATCCATGAACTTTCTCTAAACTATCTACGAGTGATTTAACACAAAATGTGGTCAAACAGCCGGAGCATGTGGCAGATGGTTTATGGGTGAAATCTATATCCTGGCAATAGTTAAATACAAACTAGCCATAATCACTCATCATGATCACGCGGTTAAGTATGAACTGAGGGAAGACTGTAATTTTGTTTCACATTAACCTAATGAAAAGAACAATGTCAAAGAGCCCAAGGGTTGGCTTTGCCTGTGTTTATCAGATTCCACAAGCCATATCTTTGGAAGGCTTGGATTAATGGCTCTTCTGCTGGCTCAGCAAGCCTCTCACAATAATTTGCCAACATCTAATACCCTGCCACACCCATCCAATGGATTTTTTCAGATTATAGCAGGATACTACTACTCCCTGTCCTACAAGCTTGTTTTTCAAAGATGGAGCCCCACCAATAAATGTATATGCCAAATTAAAAAAAAAAAAAAAAAAAAAAATGGACCAGAAAACACCAGTAGAATAAAAGAGACAAAATGACATTCTTTAAAAACTGGATGTCCAATCCTAGTGAGGAAAATAGGAAGAAGCATAAACTTCTGTAAGTTAAGTGTGAATGTATAATAAGGCAAGCTTAGAGAGAATTTGAAGAATCAGCAAAAATCACAAAAACTAACTGCAAAAAAAGAAAAAAAAAGTACCTCAGAAGCAGGAAGGGGCTCCTGAATGACTGAAGTGCTAGAGAAGCACTCAAGGAAGACAAGGTGATTGTGCAGAAACTAAATCAATTTTTTGCACTGGTCTTCACTGCAGAGGATGTCGGTGAGATGTGAGCCTCTCCTCTGAGGAAATGAATATGAGGACTTATCCCAGATTTAGGTGCCATTAGAAGTGGTTTTGGAACAAACTGATAAATTAAACAGTAGTAAATCCCCAGGACCAGATGTTATTCACCCAAGAGTCCTGAAGAAATTCAAATGTGAAACTGCAGAACTCCGAACTGTAGTATGTAACCTATCCTTTAAATCAGTCTCTGTCCCAGCTGACAGGAGAATATCTGATGTAACACTTATTTTTTAAAAGGCCCAAGAAGCAATCTTGGCAATCACAGGCAGCGTCAGTCAAACTGGTTAAAACTACAGTAAAGAAGAAAAATATCAGACACTTTCTCAACGTATTGTGTTTATATAAGAGTCACAGATTTTGTACTGGGAAATCACCCTCTGTCAATCTGTTAGAATTATGAGGGTGTCAACAAGCATGACCTAGTCAATACAATATACTTAGGCTTTCAGAAAGCCTTTGACAAGGACCCTCTGAATCAAATCAAGCAGTCATGGGATAAGTGAGAAGGTTCTTTCAATAATCAGTGACTGGCTAAAAGAAAGGAAACAAAAGGTGGCAATAAATGATCAGTTTTCATAATAGAAAGAGGTAAATAGTGGTGTCTCAGCATTTCAGCTGGCAAGAAACTATTGATCAGTAATTCTAGTTGTGGAATCCTCATTCTATGATTATGGTCCTCCCTTTCCTATTGACCAGGTAGTTGCTCTACTAAGTCCAGGAAACTCCAGAAGGGTAAGTCCACCCTTAAAAACCAATGCCTGTACCGGGAAAAGAAAACCTCAAGATGCGATTCTGTTGCATCACATCAGCATAATGCTTCTGAAGGGACTCTCTTTGCAAGAATGATGGAGTGACACATAACAGCGCACTTCTGCCATGAGCTCTGACACGGGGTTTGCCAGGATAGGAACGTAGGTGAGGAAACATATTGATAAAAGAAAATGTCTTTCTTCAGAGTGATGGAGTAAACTGGATTAGGATATATTCTTGTGCTCACATCCATAAATACAACAGTTTGATTCATGGCACCAGTTTCTGCTAATTTTTCTTATCCTGACACAAGAAAAACTTGAGAGAAACAATATCCAGAATCTTGTATATTGTCACCCATTTTCTCTCTCCAGTAACCAGGGACCAAAACAGCTACAACAACAATGAATGCACCACATTTTTTTGTTAACTAACCATTCAGATTGTTTTGTATGAATGAAACACCATTCCACAATAGAAACCCAAAGATTATGAAACATGGAACTCTAAAATCCCAAAATTACGCTCAACACATCTCTTGTCATTAGATGCCCATAGGGTAGAAACTTTCATCTTTCATAGACACAATATCCACATCGCGCTAATTCTACCCCCACGGGGAAACAAACAGAGACATCCTTAACCCATCCAAAAGAAAGACAAAAATCTCACCGGTGACCACAGACAATAAAATGCTTCAGTATGAGCTACGCAGTGGTTGCGAAAATGCTGTTGTTCCTTGTGTTCCATATACATCCCACAGAAAGAGATTGTATAAATACCCAGTTGATATTACAAGCACGTGACAGATCTAGATAAGCACACATGACAAATCCAAGTCAGCATTTGCCTAAGGCAAGATGAGCACAGCCTATTCCTTCTGGAGAAAGTCCTCTTGGAAAAATGAGAAGACAGTTCAATGTATTCTGAGAGATTTGACTATAAGGATGCTATTTTGGAAATGAAACAGAAGGAAAGCCCCATGCAATTTCCAAAGCACTGCAGTGTTCAAACTGCCAATCTGTCTGACCACCGGAATGGGAAACAAGAAAGAAATCAAACAAGTTTCAATCTCTCCGCTCAAAAACAATCACTTCTATGAGGAGGTGGAGCTCTAGATTCCAACCTGACATTGTTTAACATTTTAATGCTGAAAGGATGTAACCGTCGGCCCTAGATCACAGTCCGTGGTTTGCTAACATGCCTATGACCTCTTGCCTCTCTCAGTTTTGACTAACCAATTTCCTCAGCGACCCTCTTACTTTGAGCTATCAGCACCTGGCAAGCTGCCTCCTGATCAAACAGACATTTATCTGTCACCACCTCTGAGTGAATGTCGGAACCAGGGCGCTCCTGAACACATATTAGTGAGACAACCATGTCTGCGGCCACGCTGGGAGCAATCCATGCAGACATATTTCAGCTAAACTGAGGAAAATTCTGCAGACCTTTCACAGGCAACTGGCTCCAAGGGACCCAGAGGTGCACAAGAGCCTAGCAGACTTGAGGGTTCACCTAGGATTGGTGTGCATGCCTATATCTGCAGAGGATTACTTCCAAGAAAGGCAGGCATGGGAACCTCTGTCCTCCTTCCCTGAGTGACTTTCTTTCTGATGCAAAAGAGTTCTTGCTTCTCAACATAATTTCTTTGGTCCCAGTAGCTCCTAGAGGCCCTTGTCATGCTTGGAGCCCTGCTGTGCTAAGCACAACATGGCAAGAAAGGGGGATGGGAAAAGAACAAACTCTCCTCCCCATTTTGCAGTATGTGCACACAGGCCATGT
The DNA here is from genome assembly GCF_049634645.1 of Pelodiscus sinensis. Taxonomy (NCBI): domain Eukaryota; kingdom Metazoa; phylum Chordata; order Testudines; family Trionychidae; genus Pelodiscus; species Pelodiscus sinensis. The sequence goes on along the minus strand of NC_134725.1, from coordinate 30,292,444 downwards.
TTTCATGTCCCACTCAGAAGTGGGCCTAGAACAGATAGGCTACGTCTAGACTGGCATGATTTTCCACAAATGCTTTTAACAGAAAAGTTTTTCCGTTAAAAGCATTTTTCCATTAAAAGCATTTGCGGAAAAGAGCATCTAGATTGGCACAGATGCTTTTCCGCAAAAGCACTTTTTGTGGAAAAGCATCCACACCAATCTAGATGCAGTTTTACGCAAGAAAGCCCCGATTGCCATTTTCGCCATCGGGGCTTTTTTGCGCAAAACAATACCGCGTTGTCTACACTGGCCCTCTTGTGCAAAAGCATTTGTGCAAGAGGGCTTTTACCCGAACGGGAGCAGCATAGCATTTCCGCAAGAACACTGACAATCTTACATGAGATCGTCAGTGTTTTCTTGCGGAAATTCAAGCGGCCAGTGTAGACAGCTGGCAAGTTTTTTCACAAAAGCAGCTGCTTTTGTGGAAAAGCTTGCCAGTCTAGACGCAGACATAGGGTGTATGCAGCAGCAGAGAGACAGGTTAGCCTCAGTAAACATTACACAGTGCCATTTACTGATTGTTTTAAACACACCCAATTTACAGGACGAGCACCAAGCCTGAAAACAACTAACCTGAGGAGCAGAAAGAGGCTCTGCAGCGTTTAACAACTTGAGGTCTACAGAGAGACACAGTGATGCACTTTCTCTAAATGAGATGTGAACAGAAGATCATTTACCTCCTAGACACACCTCATGTTCACACTCATACATACATACACACAAGAGATCAATGCCACACTATCCCAAACACTTCTAAATTAGTACTGGACAGGAAGCTTTCCCTGCCCTGAGCCATCTTCCCTGGGACTATTCATCTAGCAGGAAAAGCACTTTCCATTCCCCCATACATTTAGGGCTTCAATCAGTTGGTACTAGGGTTCCCGGCAACTTGCAAAGGTGCTCAGCATGAGACAGGACTGAGCCTCAATCTACCACCCAATTGCTCCCTTTATATAGTGTAGACTAGAGGGAGTTCTCCTGGAAAGCTCCAACTCAGTGCCCGCCAATTAGCCGTTTTCTCCAACAGCTCAGGGATCCTATTGTCCCTTGTGTTCGCTGGAGACAGAACAGGGCTTGCTGGGTGGAGGGGAAGGGATAGCTGAAATGTGACAGCAACCATTAATAATTATTATTGAAGGATGACAGGCAGCTGAAAGAGATGGGGATTGGAGTCTCACAACTTCACCAAATCATTGATGACGGGTCATCCTGCTCTAAACATTTACTCCTGGAACATGCTCTTCTGACAAATCTCCTGCCCTTCCCCCCACTACCATATTACATATGGGCCTGGGGGATGGGAGCCCCCACAAAGAGATAATCTGCACACAGCACCCTGATGTTCACCAGCCCCCAAGAGGGTGAATGCAAAATACCAACAATGTGGTGGATGAAAACAACAGCATCATGGATTCTCAAATGCAGGTCAAGTACCAATAATGTTTTGGGTAAATGCCTCCCACCTAGACTCTGGTAGCAGCAGGGAAAGCAGGATAAAGATTAAGGGGTGTATGTGGTTTGCATCTCTGAAGAGTGTGTGTGCATGCACGCATGTGTGCCTTATTATTGTGTCAGCATGTCTCAAGAGTGTGTGAATACACATGCATGTGTTTTAATATTGTATCTGTGTGTCTTAATATTGTCTGTGTGTCTTTTAAGAGTCTCTCTCACTCTCTTTTTTAATATTCATCCTATCTGCTTTGCTTCCTGCTTTGGTGTACAGCCAGTGAAGAATCCTTCCTTGTTATAGTTTACACGTACACACAAGCATGGTGTGCTTGCCTCCCAAGACCTCTGTGAAGTTGGCTGCCCTCCAAATCCCCATATTGTAAGACAAGGCTTACCAGTTCCACTTGAGGACCCAATCCTTCCAGAATCCTGTGGGCAGCTTCTGCTTTTTTCTGCAAAGAGGAAGGGGGAGAGAGGAGGAAGAGAAGTTATTTCTCTGTTGCAGATCAGACTTTCAGCCCCATGCTTCCCTGCACAAAATCTTTTTTAAAAAAGACTGCTAAATTTGACCACCACCACCCTCACCCCACGGTGCCAGGAGAGAGGCAAGGTTAAAAAAAGCAGAGCTCCAGATCTGCAGTACAACACCACAGATAAAAGGAATGTTGGCTAAGTTACTGTATGTTTAACACACATGCAGGCACTTCAAAATCCTTTGAGGAGCTACAGAAAACAATCCAGAACCTATTCCATGCTGTCCTAGCTGCGTTTATTCATTTGGGAGCCCCTCGGCTGCTCTCCACAGTGACTGAATTCTCTTTCACTTTTCAAGCCGCTGGATTCTGTTCAATTACCTCAGCCCTAGCACAGCAAGACGGGGCGGGGGGGAAGCAGAGAGAGATGCCCTTTCTAGGACTCATCTTCTCACGAACATGTGATCGTTACACCTGAGTTACCCTTGACTCCTTCCTTTGCTTGTCTTATCTCTCCCCTCCCCAGCACAAGACAAGTCCCCCTCCTGGGCCAGACTACCTAGCACTTACTGGGAAAACAGGAACATGTGTCATAATGTGCTCAGTGGTTACTAATTAAACAGGCTTGAAAAGAGCCAGGGTTCGTAGCAGCAAGATTCTAAATAAAAGATGACATTTTCAATAAAAAAAGTGTTCTTCCTAGCAAAGCCAGGCTTTCCAATTATTGTTACTAACAGCCAGGTAAGTCTGGATTGCTTTACATTGTTCAGTTTACACAGTGCTGATCAAATAAAGCAAAACACCTGGCAGAAGAAGGGGGGTCAGGCAGATGGCTTTTTATACACATTTATTAAATAAAACACAGAAAATTAAGCATCCAGGAGGGCTGGGGGGGGGGGGAGCAGAGAAAATTCCACTGGTGCTTAGAAGAGTCTAGCATGGGGAAAGCAGTCAGACACAACTCCCACGGGTTTTAAAAAACACTGAGGAGTGGGGAGGGGGGAATCATTCTTGAAGCATGTTCCCCACTTCAGCCCAATAAACACTAGAAATGGGCTAAAGTCACAAGCTTGGGATTTGGATTTCAAATACCCCAAGGACTGGACAAGCCTGAGGACTGGGTTTCCATTAAAAAAAGAGAGGGGCTGTTTGCCAAATTTGGATCAGGATCTCAACCTTTGGGGTCCTCAAGATCCAGAGGGCTGATATGCCCCCCTCTCTGACCGGGAAGCACATACCCCTTCACACAGATGCCTGCGCACAGCTGGAGGCACTTACCATGTTTTGTGATGGGAGATGCCTAGCTAATCCCCCACATGCCTTGCTGACAGCTCACCTCCACTCTCACCCAGCAAATGCTAGGGCTTTATTGTGCTTCCCAAGATTTATAACTATCTATTCCCTACATCATTCCAGGGCAGAGCCTCAATGTGCAAAGGCAAATAGCAAGTGTGCAAATACCCTTCCAGGCACATGCAAACCACGGCCTTCCTAACCCACACTGAAGAGCTGATTGGCATAGAAGCACTTTCGCTGGATTGGTCACAGGATCAAAAAAGGTGCTCATATATGCAGTCAAACTGTAGGGCGCATCTACATTGCTCTGTAACTCGAAATAAGATATGCAATTTGAGCTACACAAATTGCTTATCTGATTTTGATACTATTTCGGAATAGCTTATGTCGTCATTTGGCGCTGTCTACACAGTGCCAAATTTCGAAATAAAGCACTATTCCAAAAGGTCCCTTACTCCTCATGAAATGAGGTTTACAGGGACTTCGGAATAGTAAGCTCGAAATAACCAGCTTGCGGTGAAGACTTGGGATAGCTATTTCAGAATACTCCAGTATCCCAAAATAGCATTGCAGTGTAGACATACCCCTAGCTGTTCAAGGTGTTAGCCCTTGCTAACCAGCCTCAGGGAGCTCTCCTGACCAATGAAAATCTGCCCAGCAAAGCAGGATGAGTCTCAAATTATTCTACACGCTGCAGCTGGTGTGGGTGCAATGGGGTGGATTCTCCTCTCACACTGTTGTGATTTGGAACTAACGCAGCTGACGTCACCCAGATACAAATGAATCATGCACTAAATGAGCCACCTTCACCCAGGCAGAATCATAACACCACTACCAGGTCGTAACAGACAGCACTTTCATAGAAACATAAAATACTACGAACTCAAAAGGTCATCAAGTCCAGTTCCCCGCACTCACGGCAGGACCAAGCACCATCTAGGTCATCCTTACAGGATGACCTAACCTGCTCTTAAATACAGGCAGTCCCTGAGTTACACGGATCCGACTTATGTCGGATCCACAGTTACGAACGGGGCTTTTCTCGCCCCGGAGGACTGGAGCGGTGGGACGCCCAGATGCGCTGCAGTCCCGCCACCCCGGTCCTCCGGGGCGAGAAAAGCTGCTCCACGTCTCCCTGGTCTGCGGGGGGGGAGACCTCCCCCACAGACCAAGGAGCCGCGGAGCAAAGCCGCGGAGCAAAGCCACGGAGCAAAGCCGCGGAGCACGCCCGCAGCGGGACAGCCCGGGCACGCCTGGGCTGTCCTGCTGCGGGCATGCTCCGCAGCTTTGCTCCCTGTCTCCCTGGTCAGCAGTCCAGGGAGACGGAGCAAAGCCATGGAGGACGCGGGTGGTCCCGCCACCCGCGTCTCCCTGGTCTGCTGGGGGGGGTGCAGCTAGTGTCCCCCCTCCCCTCCCAGCAGACCAGGCTTTTCTTGCCTACGCCTGGGTTTCTTAAGTTGAATCCGTATGTAAGTCAGAACTGGCGTCCAGATTCAGCCTCTGTTGAAACTGATCAGTTTCAGCAGCGGCTGACGCCAGTTCCGACTTACATACAGATTCATCTTAAGAACAAACCTCCAGTCCCTATCTTGTATGTAACCCGGGGACTGCCTGTATCTCCAATGGGGGAGATTCTACAACCTCCCCAGGCAATTTATTGAAGTACATAATCACCCTGACAATTAGGAAGTTTTTCCTAACATCCAACCTTAACCTCCCCTGCTGCAATTTAAGTCTCTTGTTCTGTCATCAGAGGCACCAAGGAGAACAATTTAATTCCTCTTCCTTGTAACATCCTTTTAGGTACTTGAAAACTGCTATCATGTCCCCTCTCATTCTTCCCTTCTCCAGACTAAACAAATGCAATTATTTCAGTCTTCCCTAATAGGTCATGTTTTCTGGACCTTTAATCTTTCTTGATGCTCCTTTCTGGAACTTCTCCACATCTTTTCTGAAATGTGGCACCCAGAACTGGACACAACACTCCGGTTGAATTCTAATCAGCGCAGAGTAGAGCGGAAGAATGACGTCTAATGTCTTGCTCACAACACTCCTGTTAATGCATCCCAGAACAATATTTGTTTTTTTTGTAACTGTGTCACACTGTTGACTCATATTTTGCTTGTAGTCATCAGCAGAGCACTTTGCAACAGAGGTCAGTAGGTTCCCATTCTACAGGAAACTGTGGTACAGCACAGTGAAATGTTCTGATCAGTAGCAGAGCCAGAATAGAACCCGGTCTGGTTCTCTAGCCACTAGACCAAACTGCTTCTCATGCAGCAGGGAAGCTATAGACTTACACCAGCTTTCTTCCTGGACCCCAATAGGCACAATGAAGCTACAGAACTGTTCTTTCCCGGCACCAGTGTTCCCTGTAAGCTGAGAGCTTGGGCGGCCACCAAGGAGAGATTCAAATGCCACCTAGCTGACTGGCAGAGTGCCCACAGCCAACAGCACATGTTTCTATTGGTGGTGCCCATCTGCACATGCCTTGGTGCATAGAACACAATTTATTCTGCACACAGAGGGGAAAACTTAGAGCAGTGTTTCTTAAACTGTGTTCCCTGGCACACCGGTGTGCCACAGGGCAGTCGGAGATGTGCCACGGAGAACAACAGAATTCAAAATGAATGCCCATAAAGGGGCAGGAGACTTTTTTTTTTTTTGGCGCTCAACAAAAAATCCTTCGTGTTCCTCATTAAAAAAAATATTGTTTGGTGTTCCTCGGTCTTAAAAAGTTTAAGAAACACTGACCTAGACGGATCATTGCCTGACACCCTCATAGCACAGAGACTGGCCTCCACTCAAGGTGAAGCCCAAGTTCTGAAGATGCATAGTGCCCATACCCAGCAATGTAGCTTCCAACTTGAAGATGCCATACTACTGCCCATCCAAGAGGTCTGTGTCTGAGAGAGCTTCCCTATAGACAGAGCCTAAAGGCAGCCAGGGTGACAGCCCCACATCTTTGGCTTCTGGAAAGATCTGGGTCACACATATCCCAGAATACTGTTTCCTGCTCCATGGGATGATGAAGGGGGAAATCCCCCTAGAGCAGCTAAGGCAAGGATAAGTTCCACCCAGCTACTGTCCAAGCAATGCACAGAAAAGAAGCAGATAGCTGGCTGGGTGTAAAGGTGAAACTTAGCCCCTAGAATTTTGTACAATCTATTCCCTGCCTCTAATTTCTGGATACAAAGGTCTGCTATTGACCTTGCTCACCCCAGCAAACGCCCAGGAGCAACCCACTGAAATCTGTGGTGTTACATCAGTGGAAAAACGGAGATGGGGAAATCAGTCAGTCCTAGTGTTTTCACCCTCTGAGTGGCCAGTAACTCCATCCCCAACTTTCACAGGCTCTCTGTGATACTCAAAGGCTCATCTGGCCCAGCGTGGGGTTTGCATTTGAACAACAACCCCCTAAACCAGTTGCAGTCTAGCTCATAGAAAATAAAACAACAGGTGTGAAGAGCTGGCTAGTCCAGATGGGGGGTGGGAGAGGGATTCTTGCCTAGTGAAGAAAAACATGCAGAAGTTTTAAAGGTGCCTTGCGTGTGGTCTCATTTTGCCCCCTCCCGCCCCCTGAACTCCCTTGTTTACTGAGTGGCTGCTGTGAACCAAGTTGGTGCAGAAGACCTGTTCATAGTGCAAAGGTGTCCAAATCCCTGAAACCACCAGCACCCTGGCTGGCAAGTCACCATGTGGCCCCGGATCAGACAGGCCACAGACAGAGAATCTAGTTAGATGGGAGAGAATGACCCATCCTGTCATCTCCAGAGGCGGGACCATCCAGCTCTGGGGAAAGGCAAGTAGGTGGATTCAGCGTGGGCAGCTTGTGTTGCCACCTGCCTAGGCTATACTTTCCCCAGAGATGCTCCAGGACAGTCTCTGCAATAGCACTTACCAACCCTTTCCTGAGTGTGTTTCTAACAAGGCTCCTTTGTTGCTCTCCTCATTCACAAAGGCTTATCTACCTTCACTGCCCCCCAGTTTATGACAGCATAATGGGAGGATTGTGACATCACTGAGCAATCCAGCAGGCAGACAGAGCAAGGAGAGAGTTTGTTTGCCAAGGGCAAAGAGAAACATGCTGAAAAACTACACAGCTCTTTGGGCCATGTCTTTCTTGCATATTGAGCCCATTGTAAAAGTCTACCTACAAGAGGCAGAAGGGGGATGAGATTTACCGGGGCTGCCGACAAAGGGCTTTGATGTCGGCAGGGGAGCGTCCAGACTAGCGCGCTGAGTGGACAAACAGCTGATCAGCTGTTTGTTGGCTCAGCGTGGTAGCCATGTAAATGTAAATGAAGTCGCGATCATTTAAATTGCGGCTTCATTTGACTTTGCCAAACAAACAAATCTACATGGCTCCGTCGACGGAGCCATGTAGTTTAGACGTACCCTAAGTGACCGCCTAGTTTGCCTATATGGAGGGGCCGCCCCTGCAGACAAACTTTCCTCTCAAAGATGGACCATGCCAAGCTAGAGATTTGCTATTTGTTCCTTCTTGGGCATCCACTGAAGATGACCCAGAAGCTGCTGCAATTGCAGCTCACTGCTGTTATCCTGCTGACAGGCACAGAGATGCTTGGGAATCAGATGTGCCTATAGTCTGCACACAGCACTAGCTGGCAGAGAGCCACCAGGCACACCTCAAGGTCCCTTTAACACAGTATGGAGACTTTCAGAGGGCCACGGTAGATGCAGGCCCACATTTCACTCTATGCACCACCAAGACAACTGAGTTCAGCTAGACTGCATGGGTCAGGTAGGGGCAATTAAATCCCTGAAACTGCCATCTGATTTTCCCTGTCTCTTCTTGCAGGGTCATCTGATACATGACCATTTCACGGAGGGCGGGAGAGAGGGGGAGAATACGAGGAGAGGAAGAAGTCAAAGTAGGGGGAGGAGCTGTGATAGCACTTTGTCAGTGACCACCAACACTCTGTTCCATCACAGCCTTCCAAAACAGACTGTGCCAGCCTTCAGAGCTAGAGTTCTCCCCTCAACGTGTTACGTGGAAGCCACCCAGTGGTCAGTTGTATTATCTCCACTAGGTTTCTGTTCTCAAGGCTGTATTCCAATCTGCCCTAGTGATGTCTTGAGAATGCAACAGTTCTCCCTCTCTGTCATACGGGCAGTCAGACTAATGGTCACAGGCTTCTGGCTTTGGAATAACAGGAATTAGATTAAAAAACAAAGCAAACACTTGCCTTAATTGGGACCAAAATTACAGCATAAGGTTTGAGGGGGAAAAAGGTAGCTAATTTTCACATTGCTATGGTACATGTTCCTGTGCACTAAGCTCTCTTGTCCGGTTTGGCTGTTTGAAGCAGACATGCCCCATCAGCTACACTGGGAGGAAGCAGAGGATTTGAATTCTCACCCTCAGACTCCAAAAGCACACAAGATACATCCTGAAAGCTAGAGGATCAGTTCCATCTACTAACTAAAACCACATAAACCAACCCCTCATACTAAAGAACTATGGGGAAGGATTCCCTCTCTAAGGCTTTATCTACACTTGAAAGTTTAAAGAGCAACCCCAGCAGCGTTTTGAACTGAAAGTGTGGCCATGGTATGAATGCTCTCTCCCAGAGCTCTATGTAAACCACCTCTGCCTGGGGAGTAGCTAACAGCCCTGGGACTGTGGCTCCCAGCACTGTAGCTGGGTTCACACCACTGTTTTAACCAGTGCGGGTTTCACACCATCTTGCTGCACTCTGGGGGAGGTGTTTTTTCACACCCCTCAGCTAGAAAGTTACAGCACTGTCAATTGCCAGTGTAGACTATGCCCCATCTTTTACTTTAACCATGTACAACTGCTCTGCTCCTGAGCTAACGGAAGTGGGATGCTAGCTCAAAGCGCCCCGCTCTCCGAGAGATGGCGTTGACACCAGACCAGGATTTAGGATCCCCACTAACACAGCAGTTTGCACACAGTTTTCACAGCAGGCATCGCATCTGAATAGAGAGATCATCCATCTTACCCTCACACTTGCAACTGCACAACTCTTTCCCCTAGAGAACTTCCCCACCATATCCCTGTGGCACCCACAGACAACTGCTTACATGGGGAAGCAGCTTTATGCAGTAATATGGTGTTTTTAGCTTCTCTAAATGCCATTTCACAACTGGAAACAAGGAGGAGTTGGCCCCATGGGACCATCAGTGAGTGATCTATGGACCACAGCTAGGCAACGTCTTCATGAGCACAAATCCTACTGTTTTCAAAGCACTGTGTCAACGGGATGTAACATACGGCCTGCCTGATAAGAAATAAGTTTATCCTTACTCATAAAAACGGACAACTGCCAAAAAGTGACCTTTCCATGCAAGATCCCTTCCTTTAGGAAACAATGCCTTATAGTGTAGATTTCCTGCGAGCTTCATTAAAAGGAGAAAACACACAATTCTGTAGCCCGTGCTGTTCACGTAATGCCATCACAGCTCCACAGACTGCTGCTGCATAGATCCCTACATGTGAAATTAAATTTTGCATTTCATTATATACTTAAATTATCCCAACCAGGCTTCATCATTGCTGTGGCAGAACATAATGGCATGCAAAAACACATCACTGAAATGGTTGCAAGTCAAGCTATTGCTGAACACAACCTTAACTCTGCCCCTTAACCTTAACACACACACACACATTGGAACAACTGTAAACTACATGATTTTACATCTACATAGATTTTAGATACCACGTATCTCAAGTCCAAAAAATTAATACTAATGTCTGTGAAAGTCTATGTGATGACATAATTAAAGATGATATATATGTCATCATAATGCTCACATATGAGGATTCAACCTTAAAACCAGTTCACCCCAAATGACACAACTTTTAATACTGTGCTATCCCAGACTATTGCATTGAATTTGAATTTTCTAGCCTCCTAGAGACTAGAAAGCACTGCAGGGAGAAGAAAGTGCCTGGGAACAGGGAAGTGACATCATTCTCTTGCATTAACTGGCTAGTATACACATCTCCAGAATGTAACAGTGCTGGGAACAGCATTCAGGGCACGTCATCTCACTGTATGTACACAAAGCCCCATGCCTTTATCGAGAAAGCTGCCTGATTAACACTTGACACATAATGTAATTGCTGACGCCCCTCGCTGCATTTATCAGATAATCACGCAACTGTAACAAGCTGTTTAAAAGGCCACACAGGCAGAGGGAAGAGCTGGGTGGCAGAGATATGTTAATATCTATCTACAGTCCTAATCTAAGATTTCTGAAGCAGGACAAACAACATGAGGAGAACATGCTCCAGTTCTGCAGGCAAAGAGCCTGTCTTTAAGGGTAGGCAAAGCCGTGTGGTGTGCAAATGAGGCTTAGCAGGGTTTTTGCAGCAGAATGGTGGCAGTTCCACTGCAGCTGTGCCCTTCGATGGGGTCGGCTTGGGTATCAGGATTTTCATATAGGGCTCAAGGCCACTTCTCATCCAGGCATAGGGATTTTTCACTATTGATTTCATCAGGAGCACACTGAGACCTTAATGAGCTAACCTACAATGTGTCCATCTTCACATGCAGTCAGCAATCCAAGCCACCGCTGCCTCCACGCTCTGAATAGGTGCTATTTAAACACCAAAGCTCTGTCCCCAAGACAATCACAAGCAAATAGCAGAACAGTTTTTAGTGTGATGAATGAGAACTCCACTGGTTTTCTATTCCTTCCACTGTTCCACTGCAAGACCCATTTTCAGACTCAGTCCAGATTCCTGACATACCAACCAGCAGCGATTCAGCATCTGTACGATCAAGGGTCCATCCAACCCAGTATCCTGTCTTCCAACAATGGCCAATGCCAGGTGCTTCAGAAGGCATGAATATATTTGTTTCCATGACTTGCATTCATCCCCAGAGGGCTAGGAGCTGGCAGCTCTGAATGGAGGACCAGCAGGGCTGGAGCAACCCTCTGTCAGCAGCTGGACCGCAGGTGGTAGGGCTACCCATGAGTAACCGTTTACTCTTTATCATCCCTAGTACCCAGTTCTCTTGACTGCCCATCTATTGCCTTATCCACATTAGGGGAACCTCTTTGGTTACAACACTGCTGATTCTGGCCCACATGACAGGACAGTCAATCCATATAAAGAGCAGTGCCCACTTATCAACAAAACAGAGTAGCTGCACATCTACGAGCCCTGTCTCCTTCCAGTCCCCCTGTACCCTGGTGCACAAATGCAAACTGCAGGGCAGGGCTCTGTAATGCAGGGTGACCATGGACCTTTCCGCTCTTGTGCAGCAGAACCAGCACGACAGCAGTACAGAATTTATGGTCCGCTATTTCCTTGAGTATATCGGAAAGAGACCTGATTCTGCCGTGTGACTGTCCCAAGGCGATGGGCACTGTTCTCATGGGCTGAAAACCTCCTGAGCTACACGTGGTGCAGAGTGCTGTTTCCTTTTCACCTCTGGAGCTGGGAACTGGCATCATCAGAGGGGTCAATGCTTGTCAGCCTGCGGCGCTCCAAGTATATTGCAGCCCCAAGGAGCGGACTCACTTTTCACAGTGCTTCACGGTTTGCTATGCATCTCCCCGTTGTGTTCCATCCCACGTAGCCATGCAGCCCGGACTGCTGTTGGGGACAGGCACATCTCAAATAACCAGAGGTGGAATAACATGGACTCACACTAAGATCTATTCCACTTTCCAGGTACATCCCAGAAGAGGGGCCTGTGCTGAAACTCTGCCCAAAGCATCCCCCCTTTGCCTACCCAGACTCTTCTCATCCCACATGGATTCTTGCTCTATGGACCAGTACTGGTCACCTAAAGGGGCAATGGGAGCAGTGACAGAGGTGCTGGCTCCAGTCACAGTCCTTGCTAAGAGCAGGGACTGCTCTGATCTGGTTCCAACAGCACTGCTAGCATCTTCTAAGGGGAAAGGATGATCAGTCTCCCTCTCACGCTTCCACCTCCACACCATTCCCACTGGCCAGTGCATCCTTTCTGAGCACAATCATGGCTCCTGATGGCCTGGTGCCTGAGACCTCCTACATCCCTACTGCTCCCCGCTGGACACTGGATAGACAAGTCCCAATTTAACCCTTTGTTTCTCACATATTCTCTGGGATGGCATACCCCTGCTAATATCAGGATTATACCCTTTAAGCTGCTCATCAAAAAAGTGATTAAATATATGTAAGAAACTCCTCAAGAGCTATGAAAATCCTCATGCAGACCTAGAAATATTTGCAGTAAAGGTTTTCAATGGGATCCTCAATCTGGGAGCACAACCCTGATTTTCCCTGCTGAAACTTGGCATGGGAATAGGAGGAGTTTACAGAAGCAATTTACAGGCAACATGAGCTTCCTGCAGAGATCACAATCCAGCACAGCATCCTCTGTCTCCCAAACCCCCAAAGTATCCAGAGGGGTTAATGAAGCTGTTTTAAAAAAATCCCCAAAGGTGAGGAAATACAAAGTTATTCTGAGAACACGGATCTGAAATTAGAAGGAGGCATTTTCTTGGCTTTTTTCCAGCCACAATTCCATATACACTCATAGCCACCAGTGCTGAACCATGCTTTCAGGGTTATTTATAGCATTTCAGCAGACAGGAAAGGCAAGCTCACAAAGCCAGGCCAGGCTTAAGCATGTAAGCATTCTCGTTCCGGATCAGGCATATCCTGCACAGAGACAAGCAAATCATTTAATGCGACAGGAGAATATCCAGAGCAATGCGGGAAACATTCACTGCATGACTATGTTCCGCCCTGTCCATTTAGATCATGAATTCACCTCCATGGGCTGGGGAGCAAGATTTGCCTATTAAAGCAACAGGACAGATTCTGATCTCAGATACAAAGGTGCAAATGACAAGTAATTCCACTGAAGTCAATGCAACCAGATTGGGGTAAATCTCAGATCAGAATCAAGTCTCATACCCTATGCAAAAGCCAGAAATAATCAGTGTTTCATTATTTAAAATGTAAAGCTCTCTCTTGCATACAGTGGCTTCTACATTAAGATTAAAACATAATTAGGGCAGGATTACAGCAGATCAATACTAGGGATGTGATTTCTGAAAGGTGAACTGGTAAGCATCACCTTTAACAGGTGATGTTTACTGATTCCCATTAACTGGTGGGGGCTGAAACTGAGGGCTGCTCCAGCCTCATGGGGCTCAACATAGATAAGGATTGCCCTGAGCGTCCACAGTAGCTCCTGTCTGTGGCAGGCCCAGAGCATTGCAGGCAAGGGCTCCCACAGGCTTTGAGAGCAGCCTGTCTGCAGTAGGCCTGGGCATGTCACAGGCAGGGGGTGCTCAGGGCATCCAGAACAGCCCCGAAGCATCCGAAGCAGGCCCACATATTCTGGGCACCCCTGTCCATGGTGGGCCTGTGGGGCTGCAGCCAGGGGCTGCTCCAGGCATCCAATTTACATCCCTATCAATACTGACCCATCTGGAAGGTTTGAATTTCTAGACACCAAGAAACATTTATTTATTTTTTCTCATGTTCATTTCATCTTGGAGTCAAATCACCGTGGTACTTGGGTGCATCTTACAAGCTAAGCAGGGTTTGGCTTGAACCGGTAACCTCCCAGGGTTCTACAACGTAGGGATGGACCAATTCAGTAGATTGCAATAAGACAGTGCTTCAGGGTAAACTGTAGAGATGCTACTTATGCTGACAGGAGAGGCTCATGAGAGGCACTGGCTCAAAGAATTCTTTTGTCAGCCTAGCACTATTAATCTGAGGACTTAGGTCAGCTTTAACAATATCACTCAAAGGATTTTTCCTTTCACTGAGCGACTTCCACTCGGTCAAATTTAATTATCTAGCATAGACCTGGCTTAAGTATTGGACCAATGTCCTCAAAAGTAAATCCAGCGTCTTCTAGTCAGAGCCTTCTGTCAGATCTCAACTGGGAGAGGAAGAAATCTCTATAGCATTGCTGCAGAAAGGGTGGTTTTTTCCCTTCTCTCTTCTCAGCAATATGAGCACTCTTGTGAAACAAAGGGATGCAATTGGTCCCACAGCTGAAAAGCTAAGAAGTTGCCTTTAATAAAACCTTTCAAGAGCATGTACACCATTCCCTCTAGCAGAGATGGGGAATCTATTGTCAAGGGGCCAGATCCAGCCACTGGCTTGCCTGGATCCAGCCCCCGAGGCTCAGGGCTTCCCCTACCTCCCTCCCACCTTCCCACCTTCCCACCCAGCATTGGGGAGCCTGTGCTGATGTTCTACATCTGCCCCCTGCTCCCTCGCTCCCTGTGGACTCTCCCGTAGGGCTGGAGCCCCATCACTCTATTTTGAACCCCACCCCCCAGTCCACTCCTGCACTCTCCCAAACCCACCAACCCCAACACTCTCCAGGATTCTCACTCCCACCCAGACCCCACACTCCAAGCTTGTTTCCCAGTAGCCCCTCCTACACATTGAACCCCTTATTTTTTGCCACACACCAGAGCCTAGGGGGACCCACAAAATCTGCTTGCCCAGAATCCCAAGACTATGATGTGTGAGGGGAATGTGGAAAGTGTCTTTCTGCTTTTTACTCAGGTGCCATGTCAGTGAGGTATTTTTATTTTAGGGGGGGAGGGTTGCTTCTTGCTTTTGTGCAGTCCCTGACTGAATTTTCTGTGGGTCAGCAGCCCCTGACCTAAAAAAAATTCCCCACTCCTGCCCTATGGGAATGCCCAGAAGACACATTGGAGGCACAGTGAACTCTGTGCTCTTCTTCTAGCTGCAAAAACACAATTGGAAAGTCTGAAAGAAAGTTACTGAAATTCTCCCTAGCTTTGTTTGCAAATGATTAATCAAACATAATAAGAAAACTGGGGAAATGGGTCATGTTGGAGATGTGTATTAATAATCCTCCCAACATTTCCTGCACAGAGCGTGACTGACCAACTCATTTCTGTTCCTCTCTTGTCTCCAAGGACATGTCTTTTGCTAGTCATTTTAAGCAGGTTTCTGTAGCTGAGTGTCTCATACTCCCTCACATAAAGTGATAGAGGTACAGACCTTCAAAACATGGGGTGGGACTGTATATAAATATCCTATCCAGTGGACTGCAAGTTATCTCCCATCCAGGAAGCACCTGAACATGAAAATCTGAAATGCAAAGGAGGCCTTTGGAAGTGATATTAAAGTCTAGTCACCAGCACAAGTATAGGAAAGCACTTATTTGTCAAGCTGGGAAGAGGTACTGTGTAGTACAGCTTATTTTCCCCTCTTCAGAGCTACTGGAGGTTACTGCACCTACTGGAATTATTTCCAGATCCTCTGAAAACCTAGGGTCTGGCATCACTTAGTCTGGATGACTCTTAGTGGACAGAGAAATTCACTTTCAATGCACTTGTATGGAGCTTCTGATCCAGAAGGAAGATACTAAAATACACAGAGAGCAAAAGTCTCTTTTGCTTTAAATCTCTGACAGAAAGCAAAAGGGTTCCAGAGTGCTGGGGGCTTCAGAAAAATGAACTGTCAGCAATCCCAACTGTCATGCTCAAAGGATGTTTAACTCATATTTTTAAATGTCAATAAAAAGATTTTTGTTCCGGTTTAACTGTTCCACTGCAGCACTTGAAAGGCAAACCTGGCATAATTTTGTCAGCAGCACTAGAGAACCTGAGAGTGAAAGTGACCAGAAACAAAAGTGAAAATGAGCTCTTTTTAATTTAATTGTCCACATAAGCAGAGCTCAAAAAATAATTCAATAAAAAGTGCAAAGTAAATTGGATTTTGAGCATTAAAGCTGAAAGACTTTTTAAAAGATGTTCTACAGAGACCTATTTATTTAACACAGGATTTCCACATTGACACTGGAAGGTTGATTTACACTGGCCAGTATAAATCAGGCATAAGTCCCCTGAAGTCACAGTTACACTGGAGTAAAACCATTTTGAGATCAAAAATCACACCCCATGCCTGTAAAGGGCAAGTGGGTTAATTCTATTGCAATGCAGACCCTAAATAGATACTTAGAGACTAGATTCTACTTGGGAACACTGAAAGCTTTTGTTTCATTGATTCATTTATTTATTCATATATTTATTTCATGTATTCATTTATTTAAAGAAGAACCAGCAGGACTGAACATGCTTTATGAGGGCAAATGAATAGATAGGGAAGTATATTCCATAAAGACATAGGAGCAGTATCAGGGAAAAAATTATTAAAAAAACCTTTGAATTTCAATTTTCCACCATAGTGTTGTATTTATAGATATATAATGGTGCCCTTACGAAGGAACAAGCACTGAAACAGAAAACAAATTAAAATTTAATCTTATTGATTTCCACAGACTCAATCCCAAGAGCCAAATAGACATTGTTGCCAGTTTCCACTGGCTGCACTGCATCCAACTCAGTTTTTCAAAAGTCTGACAGCAAAGCCTGAAAGGGCAAGCAGTGCCACAACCCATCAGCACCCGCACCTGCAATGGCGAAAGAAGGGAATTACATCCAAACCCAAATGACACTGTGGTTAATCACGGTCCCCCAGCAGCAGCTCGGAACATAAAAAGCTGCAGCGAGCATCTTGACATTAACTCATCCCCTCCAAAAGAGAGAGAAGTTGTGAGCTCAAAATTTGAAAGGAAAGGAAAGCGGATGTGTCTGCGTTTCAAAGACCAGCTCAACACTCAGATCAGAGACTAGCTGTCTCAGGCAAGACTCCAGGGAGATAAAAGCTATCAAGTCTCTGAGCTGAATCCGGCTCTCAATTATAGCCCTGCAGCCCCAGAGAAGCCTGGGTTGAGCCTCACAGTGCAGAGGCAAGTGGAGAAAGGTGTATGGCACTGACTAGAGCCACAGTTAGTAGCTCTACTGTCCTAGATATGAACAAGCAATGGGGGTAAAACAGCTCAGCCTCAAGAGATGGAAGAAATAGGTGAAGGAGATGCAGGCATATGGCTGTCCAGAGAGGTGCTGTAAATGTAGTTCTCTCTTTATACACAAGCAGCTCTACAGAAAATTTCAGGAAGACGAAGAAGCAAAATGGAGGGGAAGGAGAAAGCAGGGGTATGAAGGAGGCAGTAAAGAAGGATGGGAGCATGGGAAGGGTGCAGTGGGGGATGGGAAGGAGACAGTAATGAGGGCGGGGAGTGCAGGGGGGACGGGCAGTGGGGGATGGGAAGGAGGCAGTAATGAGGGAGGGGAATGCAGGGGGACAGGGCAGAGGGGATGGGGAGGCAGTAATGAGGGAAGGGAATGTGGGGGGGGGGGGAGAGGCAGTGGGGGATGGGAAGGAGGCAGTAATGAGGGAAGGGAATGCGGGGGGGAGACAGTGGGGGATGGGAAGGAGGCAATAATGAGGGAGGGGAACAGTAATGAAGGAGGGGAGCACGAATCAGACGAATTGGCCTAAGGCCGGCTCTGGCAGAGTGGCTAGAAAATGCACACCACCAAAAGCCGGCCCAGCTGCCCGCCAGCAAAGCTCCAATAAAGCAACCTACACTCTCTGTGAGGAGGCAGGAAAGAGGCTGCTGAGCTGCACGAGGAGCAATGGCAGTTAAAATTGGGACAGTCGCCATAGGGAACCAGCGGGGAGGCTCGAGTGCCCGTGAAAATCGGCTCACGTGCCACTCAATCCTCACACCAGAGGCCAGGGAATTTCCCCAAGTGATTTCTGCATCAAGGCCATATCTTGCAGATGAGCTAGACTATATATTTTTGAAGGGCGTGCAATCTTAATTTAAAGGAAAGCTCAGTGTCCATGGCCCCACCACATTCGGTCAGCAGGAGTGAAAGTAAATTCAATTTCTTACAGATACTCTGTATCAGAGGCAGCAGCCTGAGGGCAGCAGTAGCCCCTGTCTTTAGGGCACTTGGATAGAGACTCCTCCAAGGTGAAGCAGCCTTTGTCCGCAGCGAGCTCGTGCCCCCAGCGGCCAGGGGTGACAGGAGGGACCTGGTGTGTGCAGGGTGCAGAAGGGGTCCCCCTGGGAATGGGGCTGGGAGCACAGTGGCTGCCACCCCACTTCCTTGGGGAGGGGAGGACTGATTAACCATGTATCTACTAAGAATTTTAGCAGTTACATAGTTATTAAAATAATTAGTTTCTAACATCCCTAACAGGGATTTGCTGAAAACCTGTAAACATATACACAGGCATGTCCTGGCAACAGGCTGTAATAAGTGACACTGAGTCTGTATGGGTATGTCTACACTACCACCCTAGTTCGAACTAGGCTGGTTAATGTAGGCAACCGAAGTTGCAAATGAAGCCCGGGATTTGAATTTCCCGGGCTTCGTTTATTTGCATCTTGCCGGGCGCCGCCATTTTTAAATGTCCGCTAGTTCGGACTCAGTGCCCGCGGCTACATGAGGAGTAACGGTAGTTCGGAATAGGAAGCCTAATCCGAACTACCTAGTCTGTGCCACGTGTAGCCGCGGGCACGGAGTCCGAACTAGCGGACATTTAAAAATGGCGGCGCCCGGCAAGATGCAAATGAAGTCTGGGAAATTCAAATCCCGGGCTTCATTTGCAACTTCGGTTGCCTACATTAACCACCCTAGTTCGAATTAGGGTGGTAGTGTAGACATACCCTATGTAGTGATGGAGAATTCAGAGAGCAGCATTAACCTTGGACTTCCACAAACAGTGCATTCCCCTGCTGTGGTAATGGGCACAGGGCAGAGGCAGGGTGAGGAGGGATTGCTGATTGGAGCCAGGGAGCCTCCTCCAGGGCTTCCTGACAAATGAGCTATGAACAAAGCTAAATGGGGGATGAGTTATAGTCACAAAGCAATTGGAAAAAAAAATACCCAGCACTTACAGATCTGGAATTTTTGCTTAAAACCAGAGCTACTCAGGGCCAGCAATGCGGAGCCAAATTGTCAGCAATGTCAGAAAAAAAATGTAAGAAGAAAGAAGTGGGAGAGATCTCTCTCCACTGAACAGCCTATGGAATAACAAAATTAATAACAATATTCCCAGGGCACCTGTCCTGGTTATGAGAGTTTAAGGTGAAAATGACAGGGGAGGTTGCCTTGAGACAATAATGCTGCCAGGAGGTCTAATTACAAACTCCTGGGAGATTCCTGCCACCACAGAAGTGTCAGGACAAGCTCTTCATCCTTTTCTCCTCTGGGGAGACTGAGG
Source organism: Pelodiscus sinensis (assembly GCF_049634645.1). Classification (NCBI taxonomy): domain Eukaryota; kingdom Metazoa; phylum Chordata; order Testudines; family Trionychidae; genus Pelodiscus; species Pelodiscus sinensis. Next base: position 30,273,115 of record NC_134725.1, on the reverse strand, counting down.
GCCACTTCCACAGTTAAATTCAAACAATCACCCATTTTCCTCTTACATAATAATTGTGACACTAGTACCAGCTGGGTGCCATCATGCAGCAGCAATTTACAATGGGTACAGAAGCAGATTCCCCTGGTTTAACTCGAGACTGCTCTCCTGGCAGTGAGACCAAGGAGCAGGGAATGCTACTGTGAGAAATTAACTAGGGATGTTAAAAATCATGTATTAGGGGAACCATACAAGCATGAATTAAGAGTAACTGGGTTACCCGTGCTTCAGGTTCTGCAGTATGAAGCTTAGCTTTATACTGTCGAGCCCATAGCGAAGCCTCTCCAGGAGCAAGGCTGTCAGTCCCTGCCAGCCCAGATCTCAGAGAGGAGCTACGCTGGGCAAGGAAGCTTCCTCCCCAGCAGCAGAGAAAGCAGCCCTTGCCCGCCCTGCTCCTGGGAAGGAGGCTTTGCTGAGTGTAACCAACACTGTTAAACACTCAAACATCCCTAAAATGAACACACATCAGCTGGCTGCGTGGACCTGTGTGTCCTTAGCAGAACCCCAAAGAACATCAAGCAGCAAATGTCCAATCAAGTGGAGGGTTCCATAAGGCTCCCAAGGACGGTGTGTAAATAGATCCAGAGGAACATCTTCAAAAAGGACTTGTGAGTGTCTCAGGCTCCCAAGTGAAAATGGAGCTTGGGTGACTCTGAAAATGTCACCCTTCGTGCACCTGTGCCTTGATCCTCGGGTAGCAGCGAAAACGCTGAGCAACATCTCAAACATGCTTCTGGAGCTTTGCCTAACATAGCGAGCTACTGCATAGCAAACCAGGGTGTGAATCCACAGCATGTCAGCTTGCTGGATACTAACTTAATGGGTAGCAGGTTTAAAACTAATAAAAGAAAGTTCTTCTTCAAACAGCGTGTAGTCAACCTGCGGAACTCCTTGCCAGAGGAGGCTGTGAAGGCTAGGACTATAATAGAGTTTAAAGAGAAGCTAGATAATTTCATGGAGGTTAGGTCCATAAAAGGCTATTAGCCAGGGGATAGAAACGGTGTCCCTGGCCTCTGTTTGTCAGAGGCTGGAGAAGGATGACAGGAGACAAATCGCTTGGTCATTGTCTTCTCTGGGGCACCTGGTGCTGGCCACTGTTGGCAGACAGGCTACTGGGCTAGATGGACCTTTGGTCTGACCCAGTGCGGCCGTTCTTATGTTCTTAACTTCTAATACAGGGTACTGAAAGTTCCAGAGCATAGGAAGCTGGAAGGAGCTGGGATGCTGTAAATCAGAGTTGCAGATCCATTTTTGGGACAGAAAAATCAGTCAAGGGCCACACACAAATGAGAAGAAAAATCAAACCTTCACTGACATGGTCCCTGACTAAGAAGGAGAAAGACACTCCCCACATTCCCCTCGCACACCAGAGCCTGGAGGGTCCAGGCTAGTAGATTTTGTGTGCTCCAGCCCTGCAGGAGGGGAGTAATGGCATGGCTGGGTCTCAGGGGCAGGATCCAGGAAAGTCAAGGCATCTAGCCCCAGGCCTGAGGTTCCCCACCCCAGCTACAGATTCACACCCTGGTTTGCTACAAAGATGAGCCCTAAAATTGCACCTGGCCATGTGACACCTCTTTGTCCGGACACAAGGCCCACATCTGTATGCACTGTCTGGGTGGTCATGCATGCACTGGATGCAAAAGGGGACAAGTACAGAACCTGCAGGCAACTCTTCCAGTGCTCACTGAGAACAGATTGACAAAGCATCTTGGATCAAGGTATGCACAGGCAGAGATTTTCAGAGGCACAAATGGCAGCAAGAGGAATACCATTTGTTTGAAGCCCACAGTGCAGTGTGGGTTTATGTGGGGCTCAACATGAGGAACACGCTCCACAATGGGGAGTCAATATCGTGGTCTTCTGTTGATATGTGTTTTAGTAGTTAAATTCCTGGACTATCATTGCTCATTAAAAGTGCTGTCATATGGGTGGAAATCAGGTAAATACTGGATTTTATTAATATCAGCAGAACTGACTTAAATAGGGTCTGTGTGTTATGTAGTCTTGCCTTAATTTTTGTATTCATGCCCTTCAATGTGAAAAAAGCTATTTGCATATATATTTGCATGTATATACAACCACACTTAAGTTGCCGCCCTTGGCATGTGCTGTGAGTACTGCGGTCCCCAAGGCTTCCAAAGATGAGCAGCCCTGCTCTACACAGACTCTAATAATCAGCAGAAATAAGAGATCATGTACCAAACACACCTACTGGGTGTGGCTCACTGTCCCACATAGTGGCACTGAGACCACTTACAGAGAGAGAATGAGTGTGCCCGACAGCCTTAGCTGAAAGCCAGCTGGCTTTTAGCTCAAACTGTAGAGCTGGGGTGGGAAACCTAAAGCCCAGGAACCCAAGGAGGCCCCCAGCTTGCCTGGATCCAGCCCCTGAAGCTCAGGGCTGCCCCCTCCTGCATTGGGAAGCCTATGTTTATGCTCCAGGCCCCTGGCCCCCTACCCCACTGCGGCATTAGAGCACACAAAATCTATTAGCCTTGAGCCTCCTAGGCGCTGGTATGAGAGGGGAATATGGGGAGTGTCTTTCTCCTTCTCAGTCAGCGCCATGTCACCGAGAGTTTGGGTTTTTTCCTTCCTTCTCACTTGTGTGTGGCCCCTGACTGATCTTCCTGTGGGTCAGCAGCCCCCAACCTAAAAAAGATTCTGAGCTGTAGAAGTTCATGACCTCAGCTCCAGAATACTAGGGATGTTAAGAAGCGTGTAATTTGTTGATTGTGTAGTCAACAAAAATTTTGTCATCTACACAATTAATCAATAAGGGATAGCACTGCAAGCACTCAATGTAGAGCTACCCCCTCTGCGTCTCTGCAGGCAGCCTGAGTCAGTCCTGGGAGCTATATGCATGTTATTTCAGAGCAGCACTGGGAATAGTTCCTGTAGGAACCAGGCTGCTGGCCAGCTCACTAAAAAATTTACTGGTCAGAGCCGCTGGTGGAAGAGGGGTGGTGGTTGCATGTAGCCTATATCATTAACTGATAAGCATTCACTTACCCGTTAATAGTTTAATAAGCTACTGTCACACCCCTATTAAGTACACAGTTTAGACTTCTTCTGTTCTGCTACATTAATATTCTGAGACTGAGTCCACCACCACAGTATCGAAATACTTCTCAGCTCTTCTTGCCAATTTGTTTTGCTCTTCATGGAGTTACCTTGGGTTTGACAAATCAACCTGCACTGAGTCTCCAAGGTAGTTGAATGCAAGCCTGAGAAAACAGTAGTGGTCATGAAAGAAAAAGGAACCCCCAGAAGCGAAGGAGGAGGCAGAATTTCCCGGTAGGTCCCCACCCAAGGGAAGCTGCCCGAAAGACAATCTTGGAGAACCCCATTCTGAGCAGCCACAGCGAAAGAGGGGTGAGCCAAGCACGCACAACCCAAACCCTTATCCTGTGTGTTACTAAAGTGCCAATTGCAAGGCTGCTTTGATTCATATGCATATGCCTATAGAATGCCACACCTGTTCCATTCCCTCCTCAGTCCCTAATCTGAAGGCTGCTTTAACTGCCCTCCCCAGCAGCAGCCATGTGAGCTCAATTTCCAACGTAAGGCAAAAAGAAAAGGAGGGTGTGTGCTTGTTTATTAACTTTTTCTATCCAGGGATAAATCCATTTAAAATGTTTCCTCTTATTATTCTACAATGGGATCCCCCAAAACAGAGGAGAGAAGCAGCATCTGCCTTCCACATCTCAGCCATCTGCCCATGCTAACAGAGCTGTACGTGAAAGACACGGTGTCAGACCCGACCTCTGTGTGACCACAGATTCCACACCTCTTTTGAACAGCCACACTCTATTACCAAGGCTCATAGCAAAGCCAAAGCCAGATCTGGGGGAGGGATGAATAGCAGCAGCACTGCTGAATAAACTGCTGCACACAGACAAACGGAAACCACAAACTAAGAACTGAAGCCAATCCACTGCACACGACAGTTTCCAATCCAGTGTAACCATTTGCTCTCAAGGACACGTTTTGAACTCACATTGTTCACCACGTTGCTTTCAGCACCGCCTGCTGGACAATTCAGTGACCCCAGTGTCCCCAAGCAGGCTGGATGCTTAGTGTTGTCATTCAATGCTGTTTGAATCATGGCACCATGGAACTTCCAAAAGAGAACACCACTCTAGGAGTCTAGCCCTGCCTGCCGCAAAAATCCAAGCACTGCATTCATCTCCTCCACTGTGCACCTAGCAAGTGCACTGAAAGAGTGATCCCTAGGGGTGGAAAAACCACACTGAGCCCTTGGGCCGTGACGACACTCTGATACGATACTCTTTCCAGTCCCTGGCAAAGCCAGAAAAGCCATAGGCATTGCCCTACAAAGTGGCTCTCCAGAAAGCAATAAAGGGCAAACTCATTCCACTAATCCAAGGTTTTTCTCAACGTTTCCAGGTCAATGACCCCTTCAATGTTAAAAATGTCTGCAATACCCTCACATTGACTTCAAAAGAAGACAAACATGCATCAGTTACAATAATAAGCTGAGAGAATGCACCTGTATGCATTCTGAAAGGCTGATAGAGAGCTACCTGCCTTGAAGGATAAGGGTGTGTGGGAAGTATGGGGAGAAGGTTTCTTTGTTTGAATGTGTTAAAATGTTAAAGGTCTCACAACACTCCCCACTGAGGGTCGCAACCAAACATTGGCCTAGAGGAGCAGCACAGAGATCACTGGGAACTCTGCACACCAGACAGGTGCAGAATGCTAGCTGTAACCTTTTAGATAAGCCCTGTGACAGAGGTGTCTCATGAAGGGGCCCCAGGACTCCCCCTTGCTCTGGCCCTTCCCTTACCTTTTCTCTCACTGTGGTGGTTGCCCAGGGACTAGTGTGGTCAAAGGGCCAGTGTCGGCAACAGGAAACCATGCCTGCCCCCTCTGCACTCATCCACAGTGGGGAGGGTGGAAGCATAACAAGGCAGCCTCAGCTCATGTTGCTCTGCAGCCATGCCAATTCTGAGGAATGCTGGGGTGATCCTGACCCTCTTTTCCCCAGCCCTCCTGCCTTGTGGGGGTACATGTGACCCCTCATGCCCCCCCACACATCACCCCTGCGCCGTGATACCAAAGTGCTCAGCCTATGGCAGAGGCAAATATTTTCAAACAAGACCAATGGGAGCTGCAGGCGCTACTTCCATCCAGGTGCCTAAACATGGGATTTGGATGTCTGAGGTATCTAGGTTTGAACATGATAGATTCAATACTGTGCTTACAAGCTACACAGAAGGGCGGCCATCACTAGAGGACAAGGAGGCAGGCAAGAGACCAACCTTCCAGCACATCCAACCAGGTGAGGCAATGTTTCCTCTAATTTTGTCCTCCCATGTGTGGAATAAACTTTGTTCAGTGCAGCTGTACACCACCAACATAAACACATACCGCCAGCTTTGGGTGCCCTGCTTATCAGCTAGGCAGAACCTGGATCTCTCCTAGGTGGCTGCCCTCTGGTAAGAGGGGAGTTTGAGGTAAGATCACCAGGCTGATGGAGAGCATCACAGGATTTGTGTCATCCACACACAACAGAGAGCACCCACTTTTCTGTGGGCTCATACTACAGTTTCGCAGTAACTCAAGAACTCAATTTACCCCAGCAGCATGTTATGCTGAGTGGTTCCTGTTGGTCAATCACAGGATCAGGAGATTCCAGGGCAGCATTCTAGGTACTGCAAATCCAAGGCTTGTCTCATTAAACCCTCCAGCAACACAGAGCCCCACTGCACAATTAGCACCCTTTGAGCTGGCTGCTTTTCAACATCCACCCACCATCACCTCTCGCAATTGCCACAAGAGACCATATAACATGTCAGTCATCAGCATGTGCTACTGTCTAAGAGCTGCCAGAAATCCAGTTCCCACTCCTGTATTGGCCTGGTCCTCGTCAATTCTTACAAGGCTGATAATAATACAGACAGCACTGCTGGCATACACCCAGTACAACTGCTGTGCGAACTCCTCAGTCAATTCAACAAGAGCTGGTTGGTAAGTGACTTACCCTGTTCTCATCATAGATTATCTGCACTAAGCTGCGATGCTTGGACTCAATGGGTGGGGGCGATATCGGTTTCTCAGGCTCCGGTGGTTTGGCTGCTTCCTCCTCCAACTGTTGCTGCAAAAGGTTGAAAAGAAGAGAAGGAAAAAAATAAAATGAGTGGTTCAAAAAAAGAAACGCTGTCCACCTGAGACTGGTTCCTGCGCAACAGATATAGATAACCTAACCATAAACCACTTCCTGTGAGACATCAGCAAGCCAACAGGGCTCAGAGACGAGGAACATAATCCTTGAACATTTCGTGTTGCCTTTGCTCTCATGTCTTCTGGCCACAAACGGTGGGGAAAGTGGCCTTCTCAGATCTGGCCTGTGAATCTCGAGTAGAGGGGTGACACATTAAAAAGCAGCATAATGGAAATTCCATGGTGGAAAAATATTTCTCAGGGCACCAAAAATTCCTTGTGTAGGTCTTAACTTGGAGTTGCACAAGTACCTTGTGTAGGTCTTAACTCTCCCCACTCTTGTGTTTAAAGGGGAGAATGGGGAGAGTTTAGGGATTATTGAACTCTTTAGGCTTAATATTCCACTGCTGATTTCCTAGTTCTTCACTTGAATGAGATGCCTTCTGTGGTTTGATATAAGCCTTTTTCTATTTACTGCAGAACCTCACTCAAGCATGCGGGCTCCCAGGGGCTAGGCACTGTACAGCGAGGATCAAAGTCAAAGTGCTTGAGAGAACTCACAATCTGGTGTCAGACGGGGTACTGTAGGCAGACAATACAAACGAGGTGGGGTGGATGAGGGAACACCAGCATGAACCGACTTCAGAAGGAAGGCAGAAGAGACAGCTCTCCTACATAGGAGCCAAGCAGGAGGGAGCTGCAAGCAACCCGGCAGAGGCAATATGTAAGCAATGATTCAGAAAAGCAGGAGATGGCAGCTGTAGGAATCTCAAAGAGAAAGGGGAGTACATCCTGTGCATAAAGGGCAGGAGACAGGGCAGAGACGTAGAAGGGAAATGGGCAGGTAGACCACAGAGAGGCACAGTCTCAATCATACAGTCCAACACCCTGTTTCTGGAAGGGGGTTTTCAAATCCCCTTTTCTTTTTTCCATTAAGCTCAGGGAATTGAACGGAATCTGGTGAAAACTCAACAACCCAACAGAGGCAAACTAGAGAAGGTTAGGAAGTGTTCAGTTCAGTTTCCCCTGCCCTGGAGAGAGATTGCAAGTGAATGAATCAATGGCATAGTCAAAAGGGCCCACTTGGTCCATTCAGGCCCACCCAGGACTTGTACTTGAGATGGAAAAAATTAGAGGGAACAGAGGTTAGGACCAACATGTTTAACTCCACCTGGGAACGAACAGCAATCAGGATCTTGAAGAACTACTTTCCCCTGGTGTTTACAGGACACTTCTACAGATTGAATGTCTTTAATCCAGCACCCTCGGGACCTGACTGGTACCAAAACAGAGAATTTGCTGGACCATGGAGGTCAATACTGTCTAGTAGATTACCCACACTCTCACTGCTAATTGGGTTCTTAGAAGACATTTAGGGGTAAACTAGAGCTAAATAACAGCACAGAGCACTGAGACTGTAAACACACTTTATGGGACTGTGGAAAACTTGGTTACAATTATGATCAGTGGACATCCAGCTAACTAAAATCATTCTGGACCACAGATGTTGCCAGACCAGAGAGTTCTGGACCACAGAGGTTCAACCTATAGTTCTTTCTTCAACTAGAATCTCTTCCAAACAAAGCTAGGTCCCTACAGCAAAGTTCCAATCCAGACCAGAATTTTCCTAGAGTCTACGACCATTAGGATCCAGGATTTTGGTATGGGGGATGAAATGCCTGCACTATTCTCACAATAGAAAAGATGTGCTTTGCAGTCCCCCAAACGACAACATCCAGAAACTCAAAACAGAAGAGCCACAGTTTATTAAAAATTAAAAAAAAAAAAAACCTATTTGGGAAAGGATTTGGGAAACTGTGATAAAGTGATTTGGCAGATACACAGAGATTCTTCAAGTGGCTGAATCTGTTCTAATTGGTCCAAAGAAGATCTTGATGGCAAATCTAGGAATGTTAAGAGGTATGTATTTAACTAATTTAGTAGTCGATAGAATTTTTATCGACTACTTGATTAGTCGATAGGCAGCCCGGTTCAGACCCTGGTTGTGCCAGGAGTGGGACCAAACCCCGCTGCAGAGCTGCAATTTGAAAGACAGCAGCAGCCGAGCAGCCTGCTTCCCTTCTCCCCACACTGTGTTTTAAATTGCAGAGTCACGATGAGGTTTGGTCCCAGACCAGCATAAGCTGAGACTGAGCCAGGCAGCCTGCCCAGGTGGCAGCAGCCCCTGTCCACAGGGGTTCCAGTGGGGAGTTGGGACCTCCCATGGGCAGGGGCTGCTTTGTGGCAACAGCCCCTGCCCCAACCCTGCTGCCTCTGACAGTGTTGAGGGGGGAAATGAAAGTAGCCAATAAGTCGAATACTCCCCCTTATATCCCTAGGCAAATTCAGAAATGAATATTTGACAGTAAGTGGATGCCATTAAAGATAGCTCCTTAAAAACAAAACCAGCACCCCTGCAAATCTAAGTTTAGCTAAAATGCATGGAAGAATTACAGTGTCTCTACTCTGTATGGGTACAGTACTGAACAATTATGGAAGGTGCAGGTCCACCAGTTAGAATATATGGCCTAGAGAGAGGTACTTCCCCCCTCCATGCTCTCTGAGATCACAAACCTGACCTCAGTAGGTTTAGCCAGCAATAGTTTCCCTCGGAATTTGTGGAAAATGGCAAAGCAAAATAGGTCAAGGTACTCAGACACGAACAAAGACAGATCTTAAAGGTCTGCCAAAAAAACCAGGCTGGGACTGTGACCTTTACAATCAGAAAATCAGAATGAGACTTGACAGTGACACGCCAACCCTGCACTAGCAGTTGCCTGCAACTTCCCTCTTCTTCAAGGATGAAAATCCCGCTGTAGTATCTTGTAGGCAACACAAAGCCTGGTCATTAGCGACATCCTAAGCTTCCCTTTTCTCTTAAAACCAATCCCTTTCTAAATGAAGGCAGCACCTCTTCCCTTTCCCCAGCTTCAAATACTTAATCTGCAATACATATGGCAGCAAGCCAGATTCCCTCCCATTTGATCATGTTGCATGAGTAATGAGCTGACATAGCTTTGACTGTGTCTGGCTTTTCCAGTCTTCTGTGAATCTAGTCAGTATTTGGAAGGGTTGCCCATCCTCAGAGGTAGCTATCATTTGAATGTTTATGATTAATCCAGGCACATGCTATTTCATAGGCAGAAATCGCTAGTGATTAAGCTACACATGCACAAAACCATGGAAACTTAAACAAAAAAGAAACAGGAGTCCCGTGGCACCTTAAAGACGAACAAATGTTTTTGCCCATGAAAGCTTAAGCCCACATAAATCTGTTCATCTATAAGTTGCCACAGGACTCCTCGTTTTTTTTGCCAATATAGACTAACACCATTGCCCCTCTGAGACTTGCCCAAAAGAAGCAGGGTTTCCAGATCAAGAAATCAATTTCTAAAAAATTTTCTAAGGACAAGAGGCTGAGAAACAGCAGATAAAATTCAGTAGGGGGAATTGTTCTTTAACATGATGAGCCTACCAGGCAGATTTAGCAAATAGGCCATGTCTCACAAGAGTTCCTCTACCATAATGCAAAATCCCAGACCACTACTGGCTCCACCTTTGCCAGCAGGTGTCAGTGTTGCACTTCCAAAAAGCATTTTGGTGGCAGCTTTGAAAGCTTTTTGCAAAGAAAGACAATCCCAGAGAAACACTGTCTTTCTTTGGTCTAGAGCTAGAACTGCCTGGAGAGCATCTGTTATTTTCATAAAAGGGAAGGCTAGTTGGAGACGTGAAAGACATTTAAGACATAGGAAACAGAAATGGCACATGTATGCAGCTAACTGGGGAGGTGCCAATGGACAAAGAAGCTCATTTGTGCTTTGGATTTCAGGAAAGAAAGGCTCCTGCACTGCTGCAAACTTTCCTTGATCAGAACCCCTCCTGCCAGCAAGAGCCTTCATCACTATTTTTGGAATTACCAAGGAGACACTGTTGCTGTGCTCCCTCTCTCGCTCTGTGTGTGTGTGTGTATGTGTGTGTGCGCACACGGGTTTTGAGTACAAATGTATTTAATTATCTCTAGAAGACCTCACAAGGACAGAGGGAAAATGTATTAAGACATAAGGGTTTCATACAAGTCCCCTGCTGCTCTACTGTTTGCTCAAGGAAGATCTGGCTAATATCTTTCGTTCTCTCTCTTACGCCCTCTCTCTCACATGCTTTAAAAGACAATGGTTCAGAAGCCCAGATGGGCCAAAGGTTCTTAAAGTATTACAGACAGGGACTTTTCTGTGCTCTCGTTTCCCCCCAAACCTCTCAAATCTTTTCCATCTATGTGTAGATTTTTTCCACTCATGTGAAGAATAATTTTTATTGCATGTGGGAATGTGCACCACACTCAGAAACACAGAACCTAGCGGTGGGTGCTCTGCTACTCAGCTGGGTGGCATTGGAATCTCTCCTGAGATACCGCACAAGTGCCCAGCTTACAGGGAACTCTGCAAAATATGTTCTCTTGCAGTGTATCCTAAAAGGGCAGATGTCCAAACTTTCTAAAGGACAGGGAAGGCCTTTGTCAATATCAGTAACTAACCACTAAGCAACAGAACCACAGGCAGAGAAAAGGGAGAAGGGATTTAGATGTCAGCAGTCACCTTTATAACTAAACTGAGCATTTGCAGAGGATTTATAAAATCAATGTTGGGGAGAAAACATGCAAACAACAACAGTCTTTTCTTTCCAGGAGGAAAGAACTGACCTGGATTTGAAAGGTGCTAAGTACCTGCAGTTCCCTTAACTTCAATCTGTGAGTACCCAGAAGCACTGGAAAAGCCAGATTATAGATCTGTTAGGCTACATCTACATTGCACAGTTATTTCGGAATAAGCTATTCTGGAATAGTTATTTCAAAACAGTTTATTTCGAAATAGCACGTCTACACTGCAGGGAAGTCTCAAAATTAGTCGCTTCCCTAATGCAGACGTCCTATCTCAATTTAGAGCCCCAGGAGGAATAACTTAGAATGGTTCTGGGGAGGGGCCATTTCGAAATAGCAGAAGTGGAGCATCTACACATGCCTTACTTTCAAATAGATATTTTGGAATAAGCATTATTCCTCATAGAATGAGGTTTACAGAAGTCAGAATAAGCCATCCGTTATTTTGAAATTATTTCGAAATAATGGAATTGCTGTGTAGACACATAGTTATCTCAGAATAGCGTCCGTTATTCCGAAATAACTTTGCTGTGTAGACACACCCTTAGAGGCTACAGGCCTCAACAACTACTGTGTATTCCCCACAGAATATCTCCAAACTGGATTTACTTTCCCAGAATCACCCTGACCTAAGACTGACTTTCCACTAGAAAACAAGTCAACCTTCCCAGCCGGGCTTCACTTGTAGCCAGACTTGTACATGCCTGGAATGCCTGAGCCCTTGGTAAAGCCAGGTGGCTTAAGGAGCAACAAGGTGCTAACGAATTAGACCCTATTGTACTGGACAGGTTAAATCCCCCTTTACTGAAAACTGACCAGGGGACGAACATTGCTGCTGAGTCAAGGCTGCTGAACCAAACGTCCTTCAGGAGCTGCCTGGAGCAGGGGCTTGGTGCCAACTGACAGCTTCTTTCCTGAAACTGGTGCGAAGAGGCAGCACCGCCAGAGAAGAGCCACCCTCCGCAAAAATGGGGCGGTACCTGGGGCACACTGCTGCACTGCAGCCAGCTTGGGCAGGTCTGAAGGCGAAGCAGGCAAAAAAAAGCAGCAGGATCAGGCAATCAGAAAACTCCTAGACCATTCTTGTGCCTTCTCTTCCAACTTCTCTGATGTGCAGAGCAGGGACAGAGGGAGGCTGTCCTACCCTTTCCCTGGGCTGGGAGGTGGGAGGCTATGTGGCTGGTGGGCCTCCTGGATTCTCCCCAGACCAGTTGCATCTGGCCCCTTCAGCCATGGGAGTCAGGGGAAACTCTGTGGGTTCAAATGCTCCAGATATTCCAACTGCACCAATGAAAAGGCAGCTCTGGGGCCATTTGTGTCACCTGGTATCACAGCTGATTTTTAGTCCTCTTGGCTCCCTTCTCTTCCCCTCCCCCTCCCAACCCCTTTGATACCTCTGTAGGGAAATCATCTGAAAACAGGTGTCTGGGGTTAATTACACCATGCTATTTAAAACCGAAATCAAACTGCCCCCATTCAACTTACAAGGGGGATAGGGGAGGCATCTGTTAAGCAAAAACAAGCTCGATTCATAACAGAAAGGGGCTTTCAGGATAGGCTTGAATTAAAGATATTAGAGAGTTTGGTTCTGTGCCAGCTACAGCCCCGGCTGCTGAGAACGTGTGTGAATGGGTGTGTGAGTGAGTGTGTGCGTGCGAAATGAGAGGAGTCTCTTTGGTTGTTTCATTACACTCATTATTCCCTTTTTGTGTCATTTCTGCAGAACTTGGGAGGAACATCAGCCGCTTGTTTTCCCTCTAGGAGCATGGTAATAGGCCAGTTTTTCATTCAGAATGACAGCCCAATTATACCGCCTCCTTAATTCATATATTCCAGGGCACATGCACATCAGCAAAGCTGGCTCATCTCTGGGGCGGGTTGGGATTAACAGTCATCAGCAGGCATTACAGAGTTTCCTGACGCATGGGAAGTAACAACTGGTAAGAGGGAGACACAAAGAGAACTGCTTTGCTTTAGGTATTGAAAAACCCTTATAAAAAAACAGGCCGCCACTGTGCTTTTGTCATGTTAAACTCTTAATGGAGTTATGGTAATCTGCATAGCAACAATAAACTTGAGATGTGCTGGTGGAGTCTACAGGGCAGTGCTCTGCTATGTAGCCAAAAATGATGGTGCAGTGACAGGGCACTAGTCTAAGATTTAGGAGACAGAAGGTTTCAGTCCCTACTCTGCCACAGACACTTTGTGCGATCCTGGGCAACTCACTTAGCCTTATGAGGCTCATCTGTAAAATGAACAATTATTTCTGTAAGGAGGATATGTATATTAAAGGCTATCATGTGTCCAGCTACTACAGTCTCTAGGGCCAGACCCTTACTGTGAGAACTAGAATAGTGGTACACAAAGTACCCAAGGCCCAGCAGTGGGAGTGGATGGCAACTAGGGATGTAAATGGTTTATTGGTTATGATTAACCGGTGGAGGCTGGATCAGTCCATCTTCTGTGGGCAGCGGGCTGCTCGGGGCCCTTCAGGGGCACGGGCTCTCCAGCCTAGCCAGAACAGCCCTTGCCTGTCCTGTTTAAACAATTAACCAGTTGAACATAATGTTTAGCTGGTTAACTAATTAAATCAGATTTTACATCCCTAATGGCAACCAGATACGAATCCCCTCAGTTGACTCAGAGCCCTCAGTTACATCTACATGACCCCTGAGAGAAGCAAACAGAGTAACACTCACGAAAGTGCAGCAGGTTAGATCACAAAAAGCAGAGAGTTGTATTCCTACACCTGCCACTTGTGCAGGGCTGCTCTATCACTTCAACGCACAAAGCGCCAGGTCGGTTTTCAAGGTACAAAAAGAGATCTTGGTATTGTAGCTTCCTGCTGGGACACACACACCAGGGAAAGAGGGAGGACAGGGCAGCAAGGGAACATGCTGATTACAGAACTACCAAGTACGCCAGGCAGCTATTTCCTGGAACAGAGACCGCCAAAGGCAGGACCACCACAAATAGCCCACATCATGCAATCGAGGGGGCTTCCCTGGACTGAACAAATGGAGTTTTAAATGGCCAGGGCATTGCTGAGGAGCTAATCCCCTCCTGAGACTCCAGTGGAAATACCCCAGTGCTGAACTCGACCTTTAAAGATTTACAAGTTGAGCACAAAAGCATTGTTTCTTAACAATTCCCTTCTTTGCACTGCCCAGAGCACTGCTCCAGCAGCCTTACCAGTGGAGGAATCTAACTGGGAGGAGAGAAGGTCTTGTGCAGAGCCGCCCCATCCAGAGGACAGTTCGAGGTGGCTGCCTCAGAGTGCTCCACTTCCCAACACCATGGAGAGCAGGCACAGTGGGCCGGGAGGGTGTTGCAGGGAGAAAGCTATTGGGTCATTGCAGCTCTCACCACCAGAGTGGGGGGGAGGGGAGCGACCACTGCTGCTACTGTGCTTGTCTCTCCCCCCTCCCCAAAAAACACCCAGGCTGCATTGCTCGGGGTGGAGCAGAGGGAAGGCTTTGGGAATAGGTGGGGTGTGGCCCACAGCGAGGAGGGGGTTGCCTCAGACCCTGCACTCTTCCATGGGACAGCTGTGGTCTTGTGATTATAAGACACAGGATTTGAGGACCTGGGATCAATTGCCAGATCTGCTCCTCATTTTTATCTCACCCTTTGTCAGTCTTCTCTATTTACACTGTTTGGTCCTCATGGATAGGGATTTGAGCAAATGCAGTATAAATCGTAACAACAGTGCGGAAGGGCCAGCCAGCTCTCTAGGGGCAGCTTAGGCAGCCCAAAGCCGGCTGCAGCAGCTGGTGCCCCAGGCGAAAGGCGCAATTGGCACCCCCCACCTGCACGGCTGTCAATGGCCGTGTTGTCATCATCGGGTACCCGGGCGCCCCATGATGTCATCATAGGGTGCCCTAGGCCGGCGGCGCCCTAGACAACTGCCTCGTCTGCTTAGGCTCACAGGCCACCCTTGAGCTTAGGCAACACAATGGCTAAAGAGCTAGCTGTTGCCTGTGCTTTATGTATAGTAGCTGCTGCAATTGCCGCCATCAGTAGAGCTGTGCACTACTCTGCGGGAGGCAGCATGTGCCTAGAGGGATGCCATTATAAGAAGCAAAGAGGTGCTGACAGATGTGCAGTTCTCTCTGCAAGGCCATCTTACCTGTTTCTTTTTCAGCTTCGAAATCTGCTGTTCGACCATGGTGATTTCCCGATCCACACGGTCCATGTTCTGGATCAGCTCCTCCTTCGAAAGCCTGGATGGCAACAGATCCAATTCCGAGTCCGGGTGGGCAGGGCTGACTGGAGACACGGGTTCCAGCTTGCCTGTCAGGCCTCGATCCTGAGGAAAGTAAGGACAATCCGATCAATCAGTTCTCAGGAGAATTTAGCACTATCCCCTCACATACCTTCATCTCACACTGCAGATGCCGATTTCCCTGGTCACTTTCCTGTTCTTTAACATGGCCACTTCATAGAACCTGCTATATTAAGCAATGCTCGCCACATCACACAGATGCCACCAACTCCCTGGCTCCCCACAGAACAGCAAGTTAAACTCCAGGGAGTTTCCAGGTGGCCCTCACCTTTTTGGCCCTGCACACTACTTAACCCACAAAGGCCCCTGGACACTGGGACAGTAAGCCCCTTCAGCTGTCACTATGGGTGGTGGGTGAATCTAGGGCTGAGATGGCAAACCTCCAGCACTGTCCCTTCCTTTCAAGACCCTGCCCTTGCCATCCATGGCTCAAGTATGCCCCTCACTGAGGGGCAGGCCTTCCCAAGCATGGGTGCCCGTGGCCTTCCCGCCCCCCAGGATGGTCAGCACACAGTCCTGCTTCCCCGAATATGGAAAGGACAGGCGACGTGCAGCCCCAGCCCTTCCAGACTATGGGGAGAGTAGGCAGGCAGATAAGCGTGGGGCGACATCCTGCCTCTGTCTCAGCCTCAGTGAGGCAGAGAGAAGGGTGGCAGCGCAAGGCTGAAACCCCGGCATCCCCAGGAGACTGGGAGAGCTGCGCTGAATGGGGAAGCCTGGAGACAGAGTGAGGGAGGGCCAGCCAGACGGTTTGGGAAGGTGTTGCCTTCCCCTGCCACTTTTACCAACCACTCATGGCCATCACTCCTCACCAAAACCATACAACCACCAGCTTCACAGGTCAAACTCCTGATGGGTAGGGACAGAGCTTTACTGAAAAATAATTGCAGACTATAGCAAAATGTAATAACATAAGAATGGCAACACTGGGCCAGACCAAATGATCATTTAGCCCAGTATCCTGTCTCCTGACAGTGGCCAACGCCAAGTGCCCCAGAGGGAATGAACAGAACATGGAATCATCAAATGATCCCTCCCCTGTCACCCATTTCCAGCCTCTGACAACCAGAGATAGGGACACCAACTTAACAGGACAATAGTCCCAACAGCTGAATTGAGGAAGAAAGAGAGTCACACACAGGCTCAAGTTGTTCTAAAGGAATTTCAGAAGCCTCCTGGAGAGGAAAGAGAGAAATCTCAGAGGGGTGGGGGCACTTTCAAGTTCTTGTTAATTTGTGGAACTGCTCAGGTACTGGGTGCCAGATAATTAAGAAAAATGCGATGATGCAGAGGAGACTAGGTTAGATAAAAGAGGTGGCGCTAACAGAAAGTGTCTGTCTACAGGTTCAAAAGCAAATGCTGTTTGTAGAAGTTCTCAGGTGAAGGACACTCTTTAAAAAAGAAACTTCCTGGGGCAATGTAGCCTAAAAGTTTCAAAGCACAGCTCTCA
Source organism: Pelodiscus sinensis (assembly GCF_049634645.1). Classification (NCBI taxonomy): domain Eukaryota; kingdom Metazoa; phylum Chordata; order Testudines; family Trionychidae; genus Pelodiscus; species Pelodiscus sinensis. Next base: position 30,256,504 of record NC_134725.1, on the reverse strand, counting down.
CTAGGATGGGGTTGATGTGAGGGAGGAACCACTCTGGGGAAAAGATCAAAATGCTCAGCACTTTTGATTTCTCACAAGCAAAGCCATGGTTTAATTGCTACTCATTTGCCAACATCCCCAGATACTTGTAGAAAAATAAACCTGCTTTTGTACAGTAGGGATGTAAAATCCCAGTTAATTGGATAACCGGTTAAATGGTAGGTCAATCTATCTTTTAACCAGTTATCCAAGTAAGTGTGATCTGGGCAAGGGACTGCTCTAGCACAGCTGGAACTGCTGCCAGCTCCCAGATCCCAGCAGAGCAGCCCTAGTCCCTGGCAAGCCCAGGCTCCCCATCGGACAGAGGCTGCTTCAGGTGACAGCAGCCCTTGTCCACAGTGGGCCCCTGCACCGCTGGAGCTGCCCCTATCCATGGCAGGTGGGGAGTTGCTCCAGCCCCAATCCGTTACCAATTAATTGGAATGGGTGATGCTTTTGGATTTACTGGTTAACCTTTCACATCACCATTGTTCAGCACTTCCACCCTAAAGGTCTCAAAATGTGACTATTGACCTACAAACCTGGCATAGGGATCTGTTCACCCAACACTGAAATGAAGCCGCCTCTGGGCTGAAGCACAGTACATGGCAATGTCAGAAGTTACTTAGGACTGGACGTGAGCACCAGCTTATTCCAATGCAAGTGTAACTCAGCACACGGGTTTCTTCTATCTTGCTCTTAACTGTAACATCTTCTTGCACACAAAACCAGATCCCTGCAAGTCTGAGAATATCCACTTTATATCTGCCCGTATCTGTATCTGCAGATGTGGAGGCAGATATCCATGGATATCTAGTTTTACAGATACAGATGCGGACAGGGCTCTGTACCAGTGGTGGGCAACATGCACCCCGAGGGCCACATACCACCCACTGTGGTTTTCTGTATGGCCCACCAGACATTTTATTTATTGTTGTCCATGTACAACATTGCTACATTCTGCTGGTTTTCGAGCACATGGTTTTTTTTCCTACTAAAGTGACACGCATGTAAAGCCAAGGCATGCATAGCGAGCTGCATGCTGCTTGCACACAACGTTGACTGGGACAGCCGTGTGCTCCCTCTGCATCCAGTAAAAGTGCTGCTACTGTGCAACTAGCACACCCTGCAAATTCTAGGTGCGCAAGCACCGAATTTACCCTATCCTGGGAGACTGTCCTGGTTAGGACAATACTGTAGCCCAATGAGAGGAAGGAAGGCCACTCATGCAGCCCCCTCACTAGCTTAGGTTGCCCCTTACTGCTCTACACATAATCTCCTCTTTCATATGCACTGGAGCCCAGAACCCTTGAGCACCTTGCTGCACCCATAGCAAGGGCTTGAGTATCAAGGCCTGAAATAGCCAGAGGAATTTCAACAGCCAAGAGCAGATTTATCCGAACTGGCAGGACACTGAAGTTAACACTCCTACCTTACAAATAGCATCAATAGTAACGACCCATCAGGGTCTCAACTGTATGTCTTATTTGAAAGACAGCACGGCTCCTGCAGCAAGGCACCTACCATCACCCTGTGGAGCCACTGCTTCCATGCTGGCTCCCGGCATCCCCAGAGATCCCCACGGCTTCCTGAATGTCTCCCAGCCCTGACCCTGTTTAGCGGTGAGATCCCACAGAATCCCAGCACAATCACCTATTCTGGCCTAATGCTTTGTACTCCCATTCAGCACCTACAGGACGTCGTAATTAAGTTGATCGGTTCATTTATTTTGCAGTGGGATGGATTCCTCCCCTCCTCCAGGATGGAAATGGGGGAAGTAAAAATGGTTTCGTTTGTAACTTTAAACCACAAATGGCTCAATACTCACCCCTCAGCTGCTCTGAGAAAACATTAAATAAAAAAAAAAGCAAGCACAAAAGCTCTCACAGCTTTGCACCTTTATTACAGCAGCCTGGAAACAAGGCAGCCATTGTTCTACAGCACCAACTGGTGCTTTTCATTCTTTCCTCCCTATCTCTTTGCGGTCTGTGGAGGCGTGCCAGGCTAGCTTCCCACCCAGGCCAATGACAGGTGGGCTATTCATTAACTTACTACTTGTACTTGAGGGTTGTTTCCTCCTTTGGGAGGCCCCAGGGCCGATGATGTGAAATCAGACTGCAGCTAGCTGGGCCCAAGGCTCCAACAGAAGAATGTGACATTCTGCTGAGATGGTGAAAGTCCTCTGAGCTAGTTAAGTGCTATGAATTGTTCTGGCTCTGACATCATGACTCATGGCGAAACCTTCTAGAATTGATGTGAGGGTAATAAAGGGTACCACCTTAAAGACAGTATAGTTCATCATTTAATTAATATCTGCTCCCTGGGAGGTGTGGCTGCAGCGGGCAATCTCTACCCCTGCTTTTTGAAGTCACCAAGCAGTCTTACAAATAGAGCATGCATGCACCACAATGCCACATCTTCAAGTCTTCCTGTGGTCACTCTAATATAATTCAAGGGATTTTCACACTTCAAATGAAGTTTCACACTGCTTATACTCTAGTTTCACACAGTTACAAGCGGGTTTCACTCTGCTAGCCTCCCAGAAAACAAAGTTTGTTGACTCTTCGACAGATATTCAGTACGATTCTCTAAAGGAATCATCATCTTATTTTGCTCAGCCAGAGCAAAAGATAGAAAAGGGAAGAAGTTGCCACAAAGGCTGGAAAGCCATGCTCTTTTCCAGCCACTGAAAAGAACTGAAGTAGCACAGTCAATACTCTTCCTGAGCATCATCCTCTTCTGGCATTATCACCCATTTACAGACAGACAGCGGTTAGGGACAACATTTGCCTATCCCGGCCTAACCTCCATGAATCTATCTAGCTCTTTTTTGAACCCTGTTAGGGTACGTCTAAACTACATGGCTCCGTCGACGGAGCCATATAGATTTGTTTGTTTGGCAAAGGGAAATGAAGCCGCGATTTAAATAATCACGGCTTCATTTAAATTTAAATGGCTGCCGCGCTGAGCCGACAAACAGCTGATCAGCTGTTTGTTGGCTCAGCGTGCTAGTCTGGACACTCCCCTGCCAACATGAAAGCCCTTTATCGACCTCCCCGGTAAACTTCATCCTACGAGGCATAACGGGGAGGTCGATAGAGGGCTTTCAGGTCGGCGCGGGAGCGTCCAGACTAGCGTGCTGAGCCGACAAACAGCTGATCAGCTCTTTGTCGGCTCAGCGCAGCAGCCATTTAAATGTAAATGAAGCCCTTAGAGTCCTAGTCTTCATCACATCCTCTGGAAAGGAGTTCCACAGGTTGACTGTACACTCAGTGAAGAAAAACTTCATTTTGTTTGTTTTAAACCTGCTGCCTATTAATTTTGTTTGGTGATCCCTAGTTCTTACACAGTGGGAATAAGTAAATAACTCTTCCTTATTCACTTATTCCACACTAGTCATGATCTTATAGACCTCTATCATATCCCCCTTAGTTTCCTGTTTTCTAAGATGAGAAGTCCAAGTATTTTTAATCTCTCTTCACATGGGACTCATTCCAAACTCCTAGTCATTTTTGTTGCCTTTTTCTGAACCTGAACCTTATTCCAGTAAGACTAACAGATTTAAAGGTGTCTTGGCCCGTCAGTGATGCACCTGCTTCTGCCATCGTGAAGGTAAAGCAGGTAACCATCTGGATATTTATATTCTATCCCCTACCCCCATTTTTCTTACTATCACATGATAGGGTTTTCCATTTCTTAGAGTGAAGCAATACTACAAAGACACCTGAAGAATTTCACTCCACATGTCACTCCCACAAACATTATACACAGGGGTGGGCAATAATTTTTGATGGGGGGGGCCACTCCAAGATTTTGGTAAGTGGTCAAGTGCTGCTCTTTTCTATGGAGGGGGCATGGGATCTGAGCCAGAGACTAGGTGCAGAAGGGAGCCTGGAGTAGGGCATAGGGGTGCAGGAGAGAGTACGGGGTCTGAGAACAAGTTTGGGTGAAGGAGGGGGTTGTGATCTGGGGAATGGGAATGGGGTGCAGGGTCTGAGAGGGCATATGGGTGCAGGAGAGAGCTCTGGCCTGGGGAACGGGAAGGGAGCACAGAGGGTCTGAGTTATGATTTGGGGCAGGGAATTGGGGTGCAGGAGCGGGATGGGGATATGGGTGCAGGAGAGGATTCTGGCCTCGGGGTTGGATGCAGTGGATTATGACCTAGGCCAGGAAACTGAAGTGCAGGGAGGTGGTTCAGGGTCCTGGAGGAGGAATGTGTATGGGGGAGAAACTTTGTGTGCTCCCCCTGCCCCCAGCACAGTCATCCCAGCTTCCATTGGCCAGTTTTCCAGCAAGGGCAGACAGCGCCTAGAGGCACATGGCCCCAGCAGCACTTTGAGCAGCCTGAGGCTGTGGCAGGCAAGAAGCCTGCCTGAGGGTCCAGGCAGGCTGTAGGGTGGATCCGAAGCTTGGTGGGCCAGACCCGATATGGGGGCCATATTTTTCCCACGCCTGATTAAACACATATTGAGAAGGAAAAACAGTGAATTTCTGTCTCACTAGATTTATACTGTCTTTCCTTGGAGGTAACTGCTAAACCTTCTCCATGCTCTCCATTCCAAAGACAGAGGAATCAACAGAAAGATTTAATAGCATGCCGTATGTGGTTTGTTCAAGCCTATGGGACAGTAGGAGTGGGAAGAAAATTGTATGATGATGGTGTGTGGGTGAGCGATTCAACAGAAGTCATTTGAGTCCACAATTTCATGGGTTGAGAGAGAGGGAGATAATCTAACTATAAAAGTATAAAACCACAAAGTGACACTATTGGCAATATACCAAAGTAAGGAACTTTGAAAAGATTAAAGCCCTTTTTGTAATACAGTCAGAGACTCTGTTTCCACTACCTAGTCATATTTTCACCTTGCAGACTGTGAAACAGAAGCAATTTTAGAGTGGAGCAGAAAGAATGGCAGAGCGCTCGCTACCTTTCATAAAAGTACCATCATCTCACATTACATCAGCAGCGCTCGGAGGCCTTTTCAAAACAGGTAATTGCCTTTTTCGCAGACACATGCACAGAGACAGAGACACACAGGCAACGAGGACACGGGAGAAAGGAAATGAATGCAGAAGTCTCTTGGGAAACTCACACCTGATAATGAGATTTTGGGAGCTGCACTCTCGTTTCACAAAGAAACCCTTATTCCTAAGCACAAAAACCAGGTGCATATGAAAAGACAGTGACGAAACTGCCTGCCACAGTCAACTAGCAAAGGCTGGACTTTCAAAGCAGGTTAAATAACAGCACGCTGTCGGCACCTGAATCCCCGACATGGACTCCAATCTCCACCGTTAGCTCTCTTCCTGGGAAGGGACATCTGATTACCTCCCAGGATGAAGTGTACTGTACTGTGCATTCCAGAGTTGCAGGTTCTGAATTTAAAACACTTTTGTGCTTCACTCAGTCAAGGAAGGAAGGCCCAGTGCTCTTTTGATAACAAATGGTCTGGTAGCACTTTATAGACAAACAGAACATGCAGATGGGATCATAAGCTTTCATGATACCACCTACATGTTCTGTTAGTCTATAAAGTGCTACCAGACCATTTGTTGTTTTTTTCTATACAGACTAATTCGGTTGGCTACCTCCTGAAGCTTCTGCTCTTTTGATATAGTTGATACTGCTGGGAGCAATCCTGTGCTGTCAGAGACCTGGACTGGGTGACTTAATCAACTTGTTCTATTTTTAAATTCCCATAACAGGATGCATAAAATGCCGCTCAGAGGTTCTTACAGCAGCACTTGTTATACACAGTGATTGCTAGGTCTGGAACAGACAGTTTTCCTACTTTTGGTTCTTTGTCACAATGAGAATTTGCCTGTTATTTTGCACACATGCTACTATCTTGTTGGCTGTGTCTACACTGGCATGAATTTCCGGAAATGCTTAAAACGGAATACTATTCCGTTTTCAGTTTTTCTGGAAAAGGAGCGTCTACATTGGCAGGCTGCTTTTCCGGAAAAGCCCTTTTTCCGGAAAAGCGTCTGTGGCCAATGTAGACGTGCTTTTCCGGAAAAGAGCCCCGATCGCCATATTTGCGATCAGGGCTTTTTTCCGGAAAAGACTACTGGGCTGTCTACACTGGCCCTTTTCCAGAACAGTGTTCCGGAATAAGGACTTATGCCCGAGCGGGAGCAGAATAGTTTTTCCGGAATAGCGGCTGATTTTGTACAGTAGAGCGTCGTTGCTTTTCCGGAAATTCAAGGGCCAGTGTAGACAGCTCGCAGCTTATTCCGGAAAAGCGGCTGATTTTCCGGAATAAGTGGCCCAGTGTAGACACAGCCATCATGAATAGGTACAGAATAAGGTTGTTTGGAACGCTTAAAAGAGAGAAGGGACATATAAGGAAAACAATTCAGCCCAACATTATATGGCTTCAACATTCATGCTTGTGGCAGAGACTGATCTTGGAGCACAAAAGGCAAATAGCAGAATGTGGTAACACTGAACCCAGCATCATCCTTACTCATAAGCAGAATGCAGCTGTGAAGACCACCCAAAATTTGGGGCTCCACTGGATCTTAAAGTCCATCCACCCATCTCTTCCACCCGAGCTGTCCACAGACTGGAGAGGATCTAGTGAAGTTAAAAGTGAAAAAGCCTGCCAGAGCTATTAGCAGAACACTGAACCTGTGAAAGAGCCATTCAAGTGATAATGAAGCCATTTAACAGGCATTTGCCAGCCTCCCCCACCCCCCAGATACTATCAGATTCCGAATATACTTTGTTAGTTGACAGGACCTTAGTTTAAAATTTGCTTTAAAAATATTGCATTAGTGTGCTGCTCAACATTATAGAACCACATCTCTAAAAAATGATCATCCTCTCCCAGGACTGTAGTCAGGGAGAAGGTCACCGGTTGAATAGTACTGCGTAGGGCCCCAGAAATCCTAAGGATGGTCCTGACTGAAACCCACTGTAACCTATTTCCTGGCAATTACCAGGGCAGAGAAGAAAGCAGGTTTTCAGAAGCCAAAAAGGAGAACAGGATGGGCACACAAAGCGACATGCCCTTTGAAGATACATGCCAATTATCAACTTGCCCCCAAAATCATGGGAGGGGATAAAACAGTTAGGAGTCTCCCATTCACCTTAAGATCAGTGATCCCTCTAAGCCAGTGTTTCTTAAACTGTGCTCCGCAGCACACCAATGTGCTGCGAGGCAGTCGGAGGTGTGACACGGAGAACAACCGAATTCAAAATGGCTGTCCTTAAAGGGGCAGGCAACCATTTATTGAGGAAAAAAACAAAAAACCAAAACTTTCCCTCGACCCTTTTTTTTCCTCAATAACTTTCCCCCCAACCCATTTTTCCACCGACCTTTCCCCCTCCCCCCCCCCACAAAAAATCCTTGGTGTTCCTCATAAAAAAATATTGTTTGGTGTTCCTGGGTCTTAAGAAGTTTAAGAAACATTGCTCTAAACTGTGCAGTAGCACAGCGTCACAGGTGAATAATCAGCCCTGCCTCGTTAGAGGCTCAGGGCTCCCTGCAGGGAACTGACTTACTGAGCAGGGCTGATTTATCACCTGTGAAGCTGTTCTGCCCAGCAGCTTAGATGGAACACTGTTTAGGATTAGGATTGCCTTTTCCTTACTCCAATGTTATCCCTGCCTCTTCCCTACTGCTACATGACAGCTCAAAGCATCCAGAGAAGAGGGAGATACTCCTGCAAGCCAAAGACTGTTGGATTGTGCTCACTAGCTGCAGAGAGAAATTCTATTATGATGGAGCATCCTGAATCAGAAGCCAGATATTTGTGAACTTTATCCTCAAAATAGGAACCCTTTGCAGCCAACACAGGAACCAAAAGCTCTGATAGAGAGAGGCTCTTTCGTGTTTTAAATGGTAACAATGGTCTGCTTCCTGACACACTGAAGAAGCCACTGAAGCGGGCATTGTATAATGCTGATGCGTGAGATCATATCACATCTAGGTTTTAAATTAACCTAGTGTGAAATGTAAAATTCTTCTTATTAATGAGTCGTCACGGCCTTCAAAACCAGCATGCAGCCCTAAAAGTTAGAATAAAGCTGCTGGAGGGAAGAAAACAATTACTTCATTACGCTAGTCGATATTTTCTCAGTAATTATACTGTTTCCATGTGATTTGTTTTTATACACAGCTAACAGCGACTGTAGGCTCCGTTTATCCCTGGCCTTATTATTATGCGATTTGTATGATAACAAGGAGAACAAGGGCGGGGGCTGGGGGCCAGGATTAATGCAAAGCCTCCCCTGCTAATAACAGCTGCTGCCATAAAGGAAAACAATTAACGCAAGAGAGAGACTCCATCTGAGAGGAGAACCGATCCTAGGTTTTTATTCTGCATGTGATTGTTCCAAGCAGAGGTACCACCAATAAAAATACAGCTCTTCACTGAAGGTCCCACTAATTAAAATCAAGGTTCTGTATGAAGAGTGCCACGGCACATTGTTTCTAGACAATTGTAGACGCAGGGCTTAATTCAACTAAACTTGACTTTAATTGGCATCTGCGATGGGTCTGATCCAACTATCCTATAGTGGTTTAAGAGTGCATATGCTGACAAGATCAAAGCACAAGACGAGGAATTCCTTAACTCCAACAACTGCTTACTGAAGTCTCAAGGCCTGTCTGCACTTACAGCTATGCTTCTCATTGGCATCCGTTAACCCACCTTCACATGAGACAATAGCTGTGTCAACACAAGAAGCTCTTCTGTCCATAGGTGAGGAATGCCTGTGGAGTAGGGGGGTGTAGGGAGGGCCACTGAGAAAAACAGGGAGGGGACCTCAAGAGGTACGCCATTTAGCAATTACATTTTTGGCGGGGTCCCAGGGGCAGTGCACCCCCCAAGTGCCACCTCTACTCGCTAAGGCTTCCATCAACATAGTGCTGTCTGTACCAGGAGTTAGACTGGTTAAACTGCATTGCTCAGGAGTGTGGATTTCCCACAGTCCCTGAGCAAAATAGTCACAGTGACACAAGTTTGCTGTGTAGACCATGCCTATGACACAACACCTCTTCTCACAGTCATAATCTGACTGGCCTCAATGGGCAGGCTGACCAGACAGTGTCTGAAGAAGAAAGGAGCTGTTAGTCCTGGGCATCAAATGCAGTGATACTAAATAGACAGGAGGTGGGGTTGGAGCATGGAGAATCAGTGAGGCAACGGGAAGTTTTAAACGGCTGCTGGAGCTGAAGAGAAATGGAGAAGAGGAAGAGGTTGCGGTAGAAAATGGAGCATGTGGGGGGGAAAACAGATCAATAATATGCTGCATTTGTTTTTTGTGGGGTTTTAAAAAAAATCTTTCCATGGAGGGCAAATCATACGCTAGTGCAAAGTGTGCATGGCCTCTGTCTTCAGAGACACAACTGCATCTAGGACTTGGAAACGTAAGAGATAAATGAGCAAAAATTTAGAATGAAAGCATGGTGGAAGACACACAGAGCGGCCCTTGTTGACATCTTTACTCACACAGACCTCAAAGCAAACTGTGACTGGCACGGACCTGCATTTTCTTGACAATGAATATGCCACTATTCCAGAGCCCCAGGGGACACCACATTAAAACTTTCTAACCTTTACTTTCAGCTGGTCAATTAAAGCTAGGCCATCTGAAAAAGAGGGGGAAAAGCTTAGTGGTACAAAAGAGGTTTGGAACTGGGAGCCAGGTCTCCTTGTTTTTAACCGTTGTTTTACCACTGCCTCATATGTGTGGTCAGCCACGTCATGATTGCTCTCTGCCTCAAATACCCATCTACACAATAAGTAGACTAAAAACAGTCCAGGAGTATGAGTCACTTCAGCATGGAATGTCTTGTTAATGTCTTCACTCACCTGCTGTAGTGACGGACTGAATTAGGAAATTAAGGGATTGCCCAGCCGCAGTTTGATTTATTTGTTAAACCCAAAGTTTTGTTAGAACTCTGACCTGCTACGCCCAATTCCTTCTGCTTGCATATCTCAGGCACAGCCACAGTTTGAAGGAGAATAGTTACAATGGTCAGCCAGATGATGACTGCGGCAGATCCACAGTGGGCAAAATTAAATTGAGATCTAAAAATGAAGGAAGCCTGGGCATCAAGACAGTGAGCTGAGGGGTATGACTGCCTGCAATTTTATCTGAGGATATTATTCTGTCATGTGAGTCTCTCAGTTCTGTGTATCCATCAAATGCAGCTTTAATCTACAAACTAATTAAATCCTCATTATGCAGTTAGTGTGAGAATGTGCCACAGGGCAGAGCCACTATTTGCTCTCTCGCCATCTCCAAAAACCTGTGGTTTGGAAAGCATTGTGCAAGTCCATAAAGCTACAGTAAGTACGAAAGCCCAGGACTCTTAAGGGTGGTGATTTCCATGGAGGAGGAGGAAGGCTAGGAAACGCTTTCCCTGGTTTCGTATTAGAGAAGGCAGAAGGGACAAGGAAGGGAACCGAGACCTCCCGATTCCCAATCTAGCGCCTGTTCCTCTGGATTGTGCACAGCAAGCTCATAAAAATCTTAACACCAAAAAGGTCAAATGTATATTTAAATATTTAAAAGATCAATAGGAAACATGCTTAAAATCAATACAGGAAGGGAATTGTGAACTGGGGGAGGAGAAGAGGGGATGCAGAAGGTTCGGATATTGACCTGGGTCAGGGAGTTGGAGGGAGGGAAGGGCCATGGTGTCAGAGGCAACCTATAGCCTGAAAGGGCTTACTCAGGCGGCTCCTGGCCAGCAGCCCTGCAGGGCCCCAAGGCAGGCTCCCTGCCTGCCACAGCCACAACCCTGGTCCACACTAAGGAGTTATTTCAAAATAACTCCCCTTATTTTGAAATAACAAGCAGAGTATCCACACTACGGAGCCCATTATTTTAAAAAACAGGCTGGTTATTTCAAAATCTGTACTCCTCTGCTTTCCTTGAGGAATAACTTTTATTTCGAAATAGTGGCAGTGTGGATGCTCCACTGCTGCTATTTTGAAATAACTACTCCCCAGAGTCATTTGAAGTAATTACCACCCAGTGCTTCCTGGAGCGCTCAGTCGATATAGTGAATCCACAATAACATAGCCTGCCTCGGACTAACGTAGAGGGGACATGTTATTTCAATTTTATTTCAGGAGTTATTATTTCTAATTTAGTTATTTCAAAATAATTTCCTAGTGTACACATGCACACAGACTGCTCAAAATGGCTGGCTACTCGCTGTGGCTTTCTGCTCTGGGCCCCCAGGTGAGCGGGAGGTTTAACGTGCTGCCCCACCTCTAGCAAAATCTCTCAGCTCCCGTTGGCCGGATTCTGCAAAGCAGCCAGCCACTTAAAACAATGTGGGACTGCTTAGAAGTGGCTAGCCACTCTGTGCCTGAGGTTCCTCGCAGGGTAGCCCAGTGAGCTGGATATGAATCTTGCTGGCCCCTGTCCTAAAGCATCTGCAATCCAAATTTGGGCTAATGCAGCCGGAGAGAGTCAAAGGGAATACAATAGACCATGAAACTGACTAGCTGGTCATATTTTCCTAGCAGAGGGAAATACAGAAAGAGATGAAAGAACATAACAGTGAAAAGCAGATTAGGGTATTGAAATTCTTTTGTTTTTACATCACCTGGTATTTTACTGGCTCTTTCTGTACCACAATCTTTTTTATGGGAAATATAATTTTTAAACACGTAGGATTTTCCAGTTGACAGTATCTTTGCAGTAAAACTAAAGGCAGCTTTAGCTTTTTTAGAATGATCCAAATGCAGGCCATGCTACAAACGGTGTTTGATTCGTGGTAGCGGTTAATGTAATGCTGGCCAAAAGCAACATCTTGAGAACACAGCAGCACTAGTTCAGAGTTTCTGCAGCCAAACATCAGGCAAACCATACCGACGTGGGACATCCAACTACACTCTTTGGTTTCAGGACTGCCTTCTAGTGGTGGGCAGAAGTGGTTATTACAAAACCACGGTAATCTAGCCAGTAATATAGTCGGAAAGGAGTGAGTGAAAAAGATATCCGCAGAACGGTACAGTAACTGTAAATGATGCCTTAATAATACACCCCCACAGACCACCAAAAAAATAAAAAGTTGATTAGCAAGTACACTAGCAAGCAAAACTAATCAGAATGTTTAAGAAATTCAAGGCTGTAGGTATCTAAGGATTACACGATTTTCCTAAGTTCCCACACACAATGGCATGTAAAGGCAGCAGCGAAAGATTTAAAAAAATATACTAATTGGACTTTAAATAGTAAATATTCTCATGCGAGTTAATAAAGCAGAAGACTCAGAAGCTGCATAAGAGACAGCACTGATTATTTTTATATATATAAAAAATATTTTTGAGAAGACCCATGAAATTCCATTCCCTATAACCCGGCCAAATTCCATGTAGCCAGAGTACAAAATAACCCAATAATTTTTTAGCTTGCACAAAACTAGGTCAAGAAACTTCCCCAAAGTTTCAAACAGCCTGAAGCAATTTAATTGCAAAATAAGTAACAAATGCGGACCATCCCTCCTCCTCTCCACAGATTTATGAGGGTGGTAAACCCTTGCAGTTAGTGTTATGGTTAAACACACTTACTAATGCATATTATCTGGTCTTGCAAAACTTGTTTGTGCTCAAAGATGCCATTCCATGTTATTACACTTAACAGATGCCGCTCCTGAGCTTTCTAAGACTCCAGATGAATACAGAAGCAGCACTGAACCCTGCCTATAGGCTTCAAAACAGCTCAGAACAATGAGCCAAGTCCTGAAAGATTTACATAAAGCTTCCATTGAGCTCACGGGTCTTCTACGGGTTATTCCTACATGTGACCACACTGCACATGCTCCATTCTCCCACTCCTTGACTGAGCAAGTTCCATCCAGGAAGGGGTCTGAAAAACATTCCCTATAATTGTTCCTCCAGGTCTGAGTCCAGACACTAGTATTGAGAACACGGAGAATGTGAGGCAATTAAGAATTATTCTGCATTTAGATCAGGGACTATCGAGAAACTTATGCACAAGGAGGCTGAATTAAGATCACCAGACAATCTTAACTGTCATTTCCCTTCTGTTTGGGGCTTGACTTTGCAGCCTGAAGATTTATTTAATTTAGTTTTTGGTGTGTGTGTGTCCTTTCACTTGCACTGAAGGCACACAAAAGAAAAAAAAATGTAACTGAGCTCCTTTTTTCTGATCATATGCAACAAATTCAATGTAAATCTGCTTCACAGAGCCAGAATTGTTTGGGAAACACGCTGGGCTTCTCATAAGGAAGTCAGTTACAGTACCACTTACATAATCATACCCAGCAAGATTACAGAGAATGAATTCAAGGTGATGGCAAAGGGAGACCATTTCTTCCTTTTATTTTTAGCATATAAACAAAACAGACTTCTACTGTTTTTTAATATTTGCATGTCTAGCTTCTCCTCTTCTGTGGCTGACATCTTTAGATGATAAACAGTTTGCTGCCAGCTACAAGTTTCTCTCTCTTTACACACAGACACACGTTTATTTCACTCCCATAAAGCCTCATCTGAGGTTTATGTTTCCTTGATTGAAAACACTTGCCACTACTACAAAGCACAGCCCAGAGTACAAAGGAAAAAAATAAGATCCTATGCAAAACACGCCTCTAAGCACTCAAATTGCTCATTTGGATAATTGGACGCAAAGAGGAACCAAAGGTGTGTTTCCAGATGTTGGAAACAGGAGTATAATAAAATCCAGCATTTGGAAAGTCAAAATGGAACTTTGGGGAGTAAATGTTCTGTTTAGATTTACAAAGGCCAATTTGGGCATGTAGAAGCAGGATCTAGAAGTCCCACTGAGTTACCCATGTTTGAAAATTGGTCCCACACAGTGACTTCCTATACTAACTAGAAACTAGCCTCCACAGATAGAGATTGCCTAGTAATAACTGAAATACAACCCTCTCTTGGGTAAAAGAGAGCATGTGCCTGCATAGCTACAAAAGAGGTGTTTGTTGTTTTGTAAAAGGTGAAGAATAAGAATTTCTCCAACTGAAATGATGAATGTAACTATCTAGTTTGGAATTTGGCCAGGATGTAGGTCAGGAGTGGGCAATAAATTAGTAGGGGGGCCCCTTTACCAATTTTAGAAGTGGTAGTGGGCTGCTCCAGAAGGGGGGGGGGCCTCAGGAGGAAGGGGTGGTTCCTTCTAGGCACCATGTACCCCTAGTGGGGGGAGGAGATTTTGCGCACTCCCCTGCCCCCAGGCCCCTGCCGTGGAGGTGGGGGAATGTGTGGAATATCCCGGCCCCGCGCTGCCGGGGCATGCGATACCTAGAGGGAACTGCCAGCCATTCTGACCAGCTGGCAGTTCCCTCTGGTACCACGCGACCCTGGTGCAGGGAGGAGACTTCATGCACTCCTCTGCCTTTGGGTCTTAATTGGCCTGGGGTCGGGGCCATGGCTGGTCAGGGCATAGGCTGGATCAAATGGCTTGGCATGCCAGAACCAATCCACAGGCCATATATTGTCCTCCCCTATCTACGTTAACATTCAACGACATCCCAAAAGAACGTTGGGATCTTTAACAAGCATGACTAAATCTCTAGAGAGAGGTACATGTGACAGCTGACACAGCAGAGAAATCCATATTACAGTACTGTTCATTATTTCCAACAGCAGGGAGCCCATGGCTACAGATTCTGACTGGTTCCAACTGGGGCTTACAGAAGAACTGCTTTCAGCTGCTACATTGGATCATAACTGTTCACTCACTTATCTTCGCTTGGCACATTTATGTTTATAGTAAATACACTTTTGTTTAAAGAAAAATCCTCATGTAAATTTAAACAGGATTTTATTATCAACTGAAGGAAAACTCTTTTGTGGCCATCAATATTTACCTTCAGGGCTATGGATCTATCAATACTTATGAATTCATAAGGTATCATAAGCCACTAGGAAACACTGATCAATATTTCTGAGATGTTTCCTACTACTCCCATTTCCTCTCCATAAATAAATTTATTCTACAGTCAAGTCTGTTTATCAGCTGTATCTTAGACATTCCATGAGTAACTAGAAGAATACATGAGAGTTTTACTGAGTGGTTATGGAAAACAGCCAGAAGAAAAAGACGCACGAAAGTAAAGCAGAGACCTCATCTTGCAACTCTCTTCCCTACTTTCCATCAACAGCATGACCATGGCTCAAAGCTGCGGTTGTTTTCACTGGACCTTGAAAACCTCCACAGCGCTCTCAGGTCTAAATATGTGCAATATGCTTCCCCAGAGCTATCTCAGGGTCACATGTGACCTGTTTCCACACACACACATACTCTCTTCCTTGTCTCATTACTGTAATTACATAAATAAATACAAATTCAGAGCAACCCCTCCAAACACACAGATTTGAGCCATGGGGATTTCTTAGGTGGGAAGTGTTGACTGGTAACTTCAAAGTCCGTTTTTTACTTTTTCCACAGCAGCTCTGTTTCTTGAGTCATTTTGCAACCAGCCTGGTCAAACTACAGAGGAGTAGGGATGTCAACATGTAGTCAACGATACGATTAACCGATAAGCCTAGTATTAGAGGCAGCGGGGAATGGGGGGGGAGCCAGTGCTGGGGGGAGGGGGCCAGCAGCCTTAAAACCCCATATCAGAGACAGCAGCATGGGCAGCAGGCAGCCGGTCTGCATGGCCAGCTGATTTTTAAACTGGCTCTCCTTGCAGACCAGCTCCCTCCTGGTACCCTGTGCCAGACAGCAGTGCAGGGTACCAGTGGGCTCCCCGGGAGGGGGGCCTGAGCACACAGGTTGCCAGTCCTGCCCCAGGGATTATAGAATTGTCAACTGACCGCTAAGAATTCATGCGGTGAGTCAACTATTCTATTACCTGCCATCTTAGCATCCCTACCCAGGATTATGCAATAGGGGATAGCCTTGCATTGACTGTAGACGTGAATAATGCCTATGAACGTCTACTTCAAGAAGTTTTCTCACAGATGTAGCCATTATTAAGCCACAGACCCCATTTCCATGCTAGTCCCATCAAAAGAACAGTGGTTTATCACTCCAAAGTGTTAATCGGGGGATCTCAAAGTGACTCAAACTACAATTTAGCTTCAGCATTCATGCAAGAGAAGTACAAAATTAGGGATGACCGGGAAATTCTATTTCTCCTATCACTGCCACGAACAGTTATTTGATAATTGCCATCAAAAATGTATTTTAGCAAAAAAGCAAAGTTTGGAAACCTTTGAATGCATTAAATACAACATTCAGAGATGTAAACTGAGGTATAACACATATTTGGGAGAAATATCAAACCTCTCTTTGGAACAAAGCTTTCAACTTGTTTCAAGTCACACAACAAATTAGTGGCAGAAACAAAATCCAATTGTCCTGATTTCCACTAACACCAAAGGGCCTACTATAAAGAGTTCAGAACGCTGACTTAATTAACATCCAAACCAAGGGAGCACAGGGAATACATATTAGTGTGAAATTTAAGGGATGACTCATAAATACAAAACTTTTAAAAACTAAGTGCTACAACGCTAAGTGGCAGTGAAAGACATTTTATACATTCACCTGGGATTGTAAAGACACCTAAGGGACTTAGAAATTCAAATTCCTTCACAAGTGAGTGGCCTCTGGACACCAAACTTACTAAAACACCTTTGAATATCCCATCTTGTTTTTCAGTCACACCTGCCCTATTTATTGCATGCAACATAACACTGTCACAATCTTTCCACCACACCATATAACCAAAAATTACAGTTTTTAAAGCCCTATCACAGGAGACAAATTCCCACAGGTGAAACAATTAAGAAAAGTTGACAATTTCGCCATATATCTGCTGTGTCCTAGATAATGAGCCCTCATTAAAGTAGCAAGGTCATAAACAATATAGACCAAGAATTCAATGTGGATAATAAAATACACCATGCCATTTACTATAAGAGCTTTTCAATACACAAAGGTTGTATGGCTTAAATCATAGTTGAAGAGGTACAACTCCAGGCTACGTCTAGACAGCAGGCTTCTTTCGGAAGAAGCTTTTCCAGAAGAGATCTTTAGAAAACATTTCTTCCACAAGCGAGCATCCAAACTACCAAAGTGCATCGAAAAAGCGATCTGCTTTTCGATCAGACTGATTGGACGTTTTCTCGCAATAAAGGCCACCCAGAACCATTTTAGGCAGGGCTTTAGGTCACCAGTTGCTTCTGAGTGCTGGTGCCGAAGTCTAGCTGAGACATGTGCTTAAAGGGACCCCCCGAACAGCTATTTCTCTGCTTCTGCTGCGTGCTTGCTATCTCTTCGAGTGACAGCAAAGCTTTTGCAAAGCCTGCTTTGGTTGCCCAGCTTTTTTGGACGCCACAGCATTTTTCTTTGTGCCATGAAGCCGGAGGTGCCATTGGGCATGTGATGGCCCCACATGGCCATGTTGCAGTGTCTGCAGCACTTCGTACTGGCTGCCTTCCTGGCCCTGCACGAGCTCGACTCAGCTCATTCTGGAGACCTTCTCCCTGTGTGCAGGAGCAACACTTTTGCAACCGCAACCCACAGTGGAGACGTGTTTCTGGAGGCTGGACACCAGTTTGAACTGGTGGGACTGGCTGGTCATGGAGCAGTGGGACGACTAACAGTGGCTCTCAAACTTCTGCATGCAGAAGGCCACCTTTTTAGAGCTGTGTGCCTGGCTCGCCCCTGTCCCCCGACAATGCAACACACACCTGCGGCCTGCCATCCCCCTGGAGAAGTGGGTCGCGAAAGCTCTCTGGAAGCTTGTCACCCCTGACAGTGACTGGTCGGTGGGCAACCAGTTTGACGGGGGAAGTCCACCGTTGGGGCCTTCCTCATGGAGGTATGCACTCTCGGGCTGCAGTCCCTGCTGTAGGGGGTGTCCTGGAAAAGGGGGACCCTCAGATAAGGGCGGTTGGAGGGACGGAGGATCTGGGGGAGGAGGAAAAGCCCCATCCCCAGGGCGTTGTGCCATCCTCCCTCACACAGCCCTGCTGCTGTGGGGTGTGGCCTCATGGGGGTGGCTCCTAGGTTGTTTGGGGACAACGGGAGAGGAGGGGATGAGCACCTCCACAGAGCTCAGGCATTCCCTCTCTCAGGGTATGTCTACACTACAAAGTTAGTTCGAACTAACTTTGATAGGCGCTACACTAGCGCTCCGTTAGTTCGAACTTAATTCGAACTAACGGAGCGTTTAGTTCGAACTAGGTAAACCTCATTTTACGAGGATTAAGCCTAGTTCGAACTAGCTAGTTCGAATTAAGGGCTGTGTAGACCCTTAATTCAAACTAGTGGGAGGCTAGCCCTTCCCACGTTGCCCTGGTGGCCACTCTGGGCAACACCAGGCAAACTTGTCTGCCCCCCTCCCGGCCCCGGAGCCCTTAAAGGGTCACGAGCTGGCTACACTGTGCCAGTTGCAAGGCTGCCAGCACCCAGCCAGCAGACCCTGCACCTGCCACACCATGAGCCAGCCACCCGAGGACACCCAGCCCTCCACTGCTCCCCAGGACCAGCCTGGCGGCTCCCAGGAGCCTGCCCGGGGACGCAAGAGGTGGGCACCCGCTTGGTCAAGTGCAGAGATCATGGACCTCATCCAGGTTTGGGGGGAAGCCTCCAATGTCCATGATCTCCGCACTAGCCACAGGAACGCAGCCGTCTACAGCCGCATGGCTGCCAGCCTGGCCGCCAGGGGCCACCAGCGCAGCTGGGAGCAGGTGCGCTGCAAAATCAAAGACCTGCAGCAGTCCTACTCCCGGGCCTGCCTGCCAGGGGCCAACCCGGAGGCCTGCCCCCACTTCCAGGCCCTGGACCACCTCCTGCAGGCTCATGCCGTCCCTGCCCCCCGGGACGTGATAGACCCCGGGGCAGAGGGCCCGCTCCAGGAAACGGAGGAGGAGGAGGAGGGCTCCGAGAGCCAGGAGCCTGCCGGCAACCTGCCCAGGACCTGGGACCCCCGAGGCACCCCACAGAGCTGCTCGCCTGTGTCGTCCGAGGCCGGGGAGATGTCCACCTGTGAGTACCATCGTGCTCCCCTTATGTGTACGGGGGGCTGGGGCGAGAGGGAGCCCCGGGACCGTGCGCCTGGGCCTTGCCCACCACGGAGCAGCAGCTGGGGATCCTGCAGGGGCCCTGGCCTTGCAGAGGGGAGCTGGGTTTCATACACCTGGGCCCCTGGGGTAATTGACCACTGTTCTTGTTGCACCACAGCCACAGCACCTGGGACTGCAGGGTGCACCACCCCGCCTGCAACAGCTGCCCGTACCCGGGCAAGCAGGAGAGCCAGGAACCAGGAGGACTACCAGAGGCTGCACCTCCAGTTTCTGGAGCAACAGCTCCGTCTCCAGGACCACTGGGTGCAGGAGGACCTGAGGCTGCGCCGGAGGAGTTTGGAGGCCCTGGAGGAGCAGGGCCGTGCCCTGCGAGGCCACCTCCAGAGCCTGCTTGACCGCTTCCCAATTCCTCCTGCTCCTGCTCCCCCTCCTGCTCCCCCTGCTCCCCCAGCTCCCCCTCCTGCTCCCACTCCTGCTTCCTCCACACCCCCCGTCCCTCCTGCCCCACCCTCCACAACCATTCCCCACTGACGCCCCCGGACCCGCAGTGTGGCGAGACGGGAGAGGCAGCCGGACTCCCACCCCTGAGCTTTCCTTTCCCTTCCTCCCTTCCCTCTCCTTCCAGCTCCCTCGTCCCAGGTTTCCCCCTCCCCCCTCCCACCCTCATTCCTCCCTCCCCCCACCCCAGTTATGTGAAATAAACAGACGTTTTTGTTTGAAAAACAGGTGTCTTTATTTGACAGTAGGTAGGGAGGGGAAAGGGGAAGGAGGGGGGGTAGGGTGGAAGAAGGCCCCAGTGGGGCATGCAAGGGAGAGGTCAGTCCTCCTCCTCCACCTGGAAGTTCTCCCGCAGGGCTTCCCGGATCCGAACGGCCCCCCGCTGGACTTCCCGGATGGTGGCAGTGCGGGGCTGACCGTAGTGTCCAGCCATGCGGTCAGCCTCAGCCATCCAGGCTGGCAGGAAAGCCTGTCCCTTTCGCTCACACAAATTGTGGAGCACACAACATGCTGCCACCACGGAAGGGATGTTGTGCTCGGTCAGGTCCAGACGGGTGAGGAGGCATCGAAAGCGGGCTTTCAGTCGCCCGAAGGCCCCCTCCACCACGATGCGGGCCCTGGTCAGCCTGGCATTGAAGGCCTGGCGGGAGGGATTGAGGTGCCCCGTGTACGGCTTCATCAGCCACGGCTGCAGTGAGTAGGCGGCATCCCCCACCAGGCACACGGGTATGTCCACGTCCCCGACCCTGATGTGGCGGTCGGGGAAGAAGGTCCTGTCCTGCAGCCGCTAGCACACGGAGGAGTTGCGGTACACCCGTGCGTCGTGTGCCTTGCCGGACCAGCCCACATTAATGTCCGTGAACTGTCCCCGGTGGTCACACACGGCCTGCAGGATCACGGAGAAGTATCCCTTGCGGTTCACATACCAGGACGCCTGGTGTTCCGGGGCACGGATGGGGATGTGTGTCCCGTCGATGGCCCCCCCACAGTTGGGGAAGCCGAGGGCGCCAAATCCCCGGATGACGGCGTCCAGGTCGGCGAGGCGGACCACCCTGCGGAGCAGTACCCGGTTGATGGCCTTGACCACCTGCGGAGAGAGACACAGCAAAGCGCCAATCAATGGGGCGCCCGGGTGGCTGGGAGCGTTCGTGTCCTGGCAGTGCCCCGCGCCCCACTCCCGGAAGCAACCCCCCTGGCGGCGTGTAGTACGGCTGGGACAGACCGACCCCTCCGGTGCGGGGCGCGTTCGCCTCTTCCCGCCCCTCCTTTGTCCCTGGGGCGGCCCATCCCCTCCTCGCAGCCCCCCTCCCCCTCCGGCGCAGTGGCCGACGAGTGCCGTACCTGCATGAGCACCGCTCCGACGGTGGATCTCCCCACGCCGAACTGGTTCCCAACGGATCAGTAGCTGTCCGGTGTGGAGAGCTTCCAGATGGCGATGGCCACCCGCTTCTGGAGGGGTATGGCGGGCCTCATGCGAGTGTCCCTTCTGCGCAGGGCAGGGGCGAGCCACTCGCAGAGCTCCAGGAAGGTGTCCCTCCTCATCCTGAAGTTCTGGGTCCACTGTCGGTCCTCCCAGCGCTCCAGGACGATGCGGTCCCACCAGTCGCTGCTGGTGTCCAGACGCCAGATGCGGCGGAGCACACCGGTGCCGGGGCGACGCCGTGGCTCCTCCACGGCCCCCAGGGCGGCCAGGCGGAGAGGCAGGGGGCTGACGTGCACCAGGAGGTGGCAGCAGCAAGTCCAGAAAGTGCACCACAAGGTGCAGGGCGAGCTCTGGCTCCATGTTGCCACCTGCGGCGGTGTCCCCGAAGGGAAGCACTGACACAGACGGGCACAGAGACCAACGCTTTGTTGTCCCTCGGCGAGGTTGGCAAGGAAGCAGGAAAAGCTGAGAACCGGCTGTCCAGGGGGGGTCCCTTTAAGCACGAGCCTCAGATAGCCTCAGACAGCAGCCACACAAAGCAACTACTGACCTGATGCCCTGCCAGAACTGGTTTCAGCTGCCCTTAAATGCCCCCCTGCGTCCAATCAGTGTGGACGCGCTAGTTCGAATTAGCAAAACGCTAATTCGAACTAGTTTTTAATTCTAGACGCGTTAGTTCGAATTAGCTTAGTTCAAATTAACTAATTCGAACTAAGTTAGTTCGAATTAGCGCTGTAGTGTAGACGTACCCTCATTCTCTGTTTTGTGTTGTTTTTTTTATCTCCTTCTGCAGGTGGTAAGGGACAGCAACTCCATCCTGCTACGCAGGGTCATCCGCCTGGGAGACCTGGATCCAATAGTAATCAGATTTACTAACCTTGGGTTCCCAAACTGCAGTGGAGCCATAGATGGGACCCATATCCCAATCTGCGCACCTGAACATCGAATGGCCCAATATATCTATCACAAGGGCTATTTTTTCAATGGTGCTGCAGGCCATGGTCGACCACCGTGGACAGTTAACAGACATTTTTGTTCGGTGGTTGGGCAGGGCACACAACGCCCGCATCTTTCGAAACTTGAGCCTCTAGTGCAAGCTGGAGGTGGGCACATTTTTGCCCCGCCATGACTTTGTGGCTGGGGACATGCAAATGCCACTGCGCATCGTGGGCATATGGTTAATGAAATGTTGAACCACCTGAACCCCAGCAGGGACCAGTTTAACTCCCACCTCAGGCGAGCAAGGATGCAGGTGGAGTGTGCCTTCGGCCGCCTCAAGGTGTGTTTCAGGTGCCTCCTGACCCGCCTCAACGTGGGGGAGCACATCCCCGAGGGTGTCTCAACATGTTGTGTCATCCACAACACTGTAAAAAGGAAGAGGGAGGCCTTCCTACCTGGATGGGTGGCAGAAGCCAGCTTGCAAGGGGAGACCCTTAGAGCAGCCATGGACAGCTAGTATCCGCTAGGCCCATCAGGCCAGGGTGCGCATCTAGGAGGCCTTAAGGGAGAGTTTCTCTCAAAGTCCCCAGAAACTCTCCCCAGAGCCTCCCGCCTAGGGATCTCTGGCTTGCTCCAATCTCCCTTTCTCACCACAACTCCTCCCTTCACTCCTTCCCTGACCTCAGAATAAAGACACCTGTTTGGATTTTAACAGAACCAACTGTGTATTTATCTTTCATTAAAAAAAGCTGAGGAGGACAGGGGGGCTCATAACCAGGAGAGGGCCTCAGGGCTGGGAAAGGTGTGGAGGGCAGCTGGATGTCCCACCTCAGGTGCAGGGACCTCGTCGAAATTGGGGTTGAGTGAGTCCTGGGACCACAGGAGGGTGGGCTGGAGGAGAGGCTGAAGGGGGTTCAGGAATGGCAGGGAGAGGGGGCGTGGGCATCACTTGGGGAAGGGGCAAAGGCGAGGTGAGCTTTGCTCAGTTCTATACACCATCCTTGTGACCAATATTCTCTAATCTTTTCCATTCATGTATGGTTTTTTTCCCATTCATGCGCAGAATAATTTTTTCTATGTGCTCCAAAGCATATGCAAATGCACACGACCCACAGAAATAGAAAAACTTAGCTGTGGTGCTCTGCTAATCACCTGGGCAACATTTGACTCTTTCCTGAGTGAGAAAACTGCTAGTTTACTGCTTGTAACTGTCTCATCCAGCCTCTTGCACCCACAACTGCTTACACCCATGACATTACAGAGAAATACTGTCTCTTAATTCAGCATGTTTCCACATCTGCCAGTCAGTAGGTCACCTAAGGTAAAGGCAGTTCCCTCTTAGAAAAGCAGATCAGCTCTTCTACAACCTACTGCAATTCTTCAGCATTTTTCCAAAACCAATCTAACACGCTATCCTGATTTTCACAGCCTTCCCACTGGGGAAATCCTTCATGTGCTGGGTTTGACAGACTGATTGTTGCTTTTGCTTAGACACCTGGGCTTTGGAATGCCCCATATTACAGTCAGCACTTGTCCAGACTTCACAGCATGCTCAGAAAAAATAAGATTTCCCTGTCACTTGAAAGACCAAATGCTGCCAAATGGCTTCCAGATCAAAAGACTTGTAAAGGGTAAGGGGAAAGCAGCATCTCAGTCTGCTAATGGCTGCAAGAAATAGGAGACTCTGAAAATGCAAACTGATGTCCACTCCATTTCAGCAGCAACAATGGTACAACAAAGAAGTTTTAAATAATTTCACAGATCCGTTAACGAGGATAAGCTTGAGAACGAATTTGTTATTATCTGTTAGCAAAGCAGCAGCTTCCCACCAAGGCTGGAATTGCCATCTTGGTTTGGCAGGCACAGCACTGTGAAATGATTACTGTGTTTGCCTTTCCTTCACTGACTATAAAATCCCATTCTGCTGCTCTGCCAAGAATGACTGAAGCTAATAAAATTCAGGCATTTGGAAGAAAGCAAGAATAAATCTCCCTTTTGGGGCCTTTGTGATGAAACTGCCCCCACTCCCATCAGAGATTAGGCTGCCTTCGTGAACACTGGTCTTGTTGCCAAGTGCATGCATATCAGCTCAAATCAATATTTCTTTTCCTGGGGACAGTGTGCCATTCTTAGGGCAGCTGTTGGAGAGGATCACTGAACTAAAAAGGCTTTGCAATAGTGCTTACAGTATACCAGAGCATATTTTTATGTTATGTATTATTTGTCATGGCACTCAGATACTTAACACTACCAGCTTACATATTCATGCATATTTATACATATTCAATATCTAACAAGCCCCAGTACATGTTTATCTATAATTGCACGTGCCTATTCATTGCTGAAGTTGTTCACTGAAAATTATCAACAATGAAGACAGACACCTTGCAGATAGCTCTCGATTAAAAATGAGAGCAATTTATCTATAGCAGAGATTGACTGAGTATGAGCTAGCATGCATGTATGATACACACAAACACACACGATCTTGAAAAACATTACATGACACAAAGGCCTCTAGCTGAATAAATAGGTATTCATTATTTGTGTACCCTGTTCTACCCTGGTGAGCCACATCACCAGTACAAAGAGTGCATAATTTCCAGCATAAAACAGCCTATTCTAAGTGTCCATTGAGAAGGCTGTGTCCATGTGACAAAGACACAAAACAGAGCCTATCAGAGCTCACCCCCAGTTAATGGACTATGAAGAATAGAAGTGAGGTGCTTCCCATCTCAGAGAGGCAAGCAGACAAGGAAACGTAAAAATATATTAGGGTAGTACAGGACAGGTAGGGAGCCTCCAGCCTGCAAGCCGCATGCCATTTTTCAGGATTAGCTGCTGGTGGGCCGTGGGATGGTTTGTGTACCAGAGCATCAGCAGGTACGGAGCCCTGTAGGTCTCAGTGGCTGTGGGGGGTCTGCCATTCACAGCCAATGATTGTGTACTTCCGGTTCCAAATCAGAGATGTGGTTGACTGGTCAGTTTGTAACTGCAGTTCAACTGTTGTCACATAACATGGTGGCAATAAAACATGATGCAGGAAGAAAACTTCCCCATGCTTGAATGCATGAAAGGTATCACGTCAAGTCTGAGTTCTACGAGTCTCTGGAACGAGTCTGAGCTGTGGCTTTTCCTGATAAAGTGTGCTAGCCAGCTTGGCTCAGATTACTTCTGGGAAGGAAGCAGAAATCTGGTTTACACATTGTTACCTGTCTCCAGTCAAATGTCTCCTGTATAATATGGACTGAATAAAAGAGCCATCTAGCTCTGTATCCTGCATCTGGTGGCCAACACCTAAAGCAGGGTTATTCCACTTTGGAAGCTCCGGAGGCCACAATGATACTCACAGCATACGCCTAGGGCCACAACTTAAGTGTGGTTACATATACATGCAAATAGATATGCAAATATATGCAAGTAACTTCTTTCCCAGAATGCCCTGGAGCTCCCAGCACCTCCTCCGTGGGGCCTAGAAATGCTGACACCCTGTACCCATCTGTTCCATCCAGCCCATCTGTTTGCGTCTTTCGATGCTCACCTCATTGGGAGACACCGCAGGCCGGATGTTGAACCCTTGTAAACCCAAACCGCACCATGGGCCACAAACAAACAAGCTGTGGGCCCTGTGTTGAGTAAGCCCTGACCTAAAGCAGGACAATCCAAAAGGATTTGCATGAATTGTGATAAATGGATATTGTCTATGTGCAGCACTGCCCTCTACTAAATGGACAGGGGACTGTTTGCCTAGAGGCTAATCCTTTTAACCTGTTGTGCTTGTGGAGTAAAAGAACCGAGGTTCTATTCCTGCTGTCATCCGGAAGCTGCCAGTGATCATGGAGTAACATAGGGACAGCGGTAAAACCCAAGGTAGCTGCAGATTTGTAACAATTTCAACATACTGACATCCGAAGCATAACATTAGTCACATGTTCAATGTTCCCGCTAATTGTTTCCATCCGTGAGTGGCATAAATTTTGTTATTTGCACCAAGGCATGAGCAGACATGCACCACCAGCAGAAACATGCTGCTGGCTGTGGGCACTCTGCTAATCAGCTGGGAAGTATTTGAATCTCTCTTGGGTGGCCGCCCAAACACACCACTTAATGGGAACACGGCACGTGTCCTATTTATCAACTTCACCCCAGCATTCCGGCACTAAGATGAAGTTTCTAGATTGGCATTTGCTGCTCCAAAGAAGAAACAGAACTTGCAATAACATACTTGCCTAATATGCCTAATCGTCTAGCTCAAATCACCTCACTACATCCCAGACCTCTGCCAGGGCCAGAGTTGTTAAGAAAGCCTAGAATTCCAATTTCAGTTTGCACCAGGACAAACCAGATGTCCTCCTTTCAAAACCATGCAGATCAGAGGAGAACAAGTGGCTAAGTGAGATCAGAATGAAGCTGAGTACATCGCAAACTGCTTCACATTGCTGAACTAGTTACAGCAGGGCAAACTGACTCTCCTTTGCATGGGAAGAAAATTCAGACTGGAATAAATGGGAATAGTGCTGGCTTTAAACTGGTGGAACTGTGAGCAGACTCTGATCCCCACCAGAAGGACCCTGAGGGCTGATGAGTGATGTGACCTTGAGGGCTAGTGGGGCTGTCAAAGCCTCTGGTTGTAGCACTCAAGGGAGCTCGAAGGACCACACTGGCCACCAAGAATTTGGGACCCAGTGCTGGAGAAGTGGGCAGTAGGACCAGCCCACAGATGCACAGAAGCCAGTTGCAAAACCTGGGGGTGCAGTAGCATCCTGTGCACACCTACTTTCCGCACCTATGGAAAAGGTGATGAGAGGTAACACTAGGGCTTTAGTGAGTGGCTGAACAAGCAAAAGGTCTGGCAGCTTGTCCTCAAACAACCCTTCTCTCTGCTCATGCAGCAGACAGCCATTCCTTCCTGATTCCCCCCTTTCTCTGAGCAGTGCAAAGGGAAAGCATTTGTTCACACAAAGCATTTTTTCACATAACAAGGCAATGTTCATTCTTCAAACAGCTCCCACATTAAAAGAGCTGGCTTGGGTCATGGGGTATTTATGAGTGTTATTCAACTGGGTCTTTGATACTGGAGAGGCCCTTTTGTTGTCATAACTTGGGGTGTTTTTAAAAGACAAGCCTCTCTGAAGTGCCGTGAGACGAAGTCCCTAAGCTTCAGCAAGGGATGTCACTGCATTAAATACATAAATGTGCAGAGGACACCTACCATTCTCTGCTAACCCCAGCTCTGTCTTTTCTTTCAACAGACAGCACCAATTGTTAGAGAATCCTCTCTGCTGTTTTCCAGCTGTTCTGGCAGAAAGATTCAGTGTGGAATACACACATCACCAGTGTGCAAAATGCATCCAGCCTGAATCACAACACAATTGACTTCTTTCGTGACATGCACCCAAAAGTTGCCCAGGAGCAAGTGTGAACAGAACATGATATCACCATAGTGCAATATTCATTCCCAAAGACACTCACAGGGTGCTAGATGCTGTACAAACACAAAAGGAGACACTGCCTGGGCACAAAGGCAAGAAGGGAGGTGTCCAGGTGATGGCTGCCTATCACTAGACACATGGGAAATAATTCCAAATTTGCTTCATGGTGTTTACCAACCATACTATATATTGGAGAAAGTGTCACTTCCCTCATCACTGACCTGAAGCAGCCTTCCATATATTAACACCACAGAGCATAAAGAAACTACTTAACTGATCAGGAGAAGTGACATGTGCCAGATGATGGTGACACTTTTGGTGGAAATTAAGAAAGTAAAATGTCCCTGTCTTCATTTTTATTTTTGCAGGACCCTAGGACAAACATCCTTTTTCTTGAGAAATTATGCCATGTTCAGTTTTTGGTAGATAATTACCATAAATGCAAAGAATCTTTTATTTTTTTTAAAAACTATTGCACTGCAGATCAGCAGTGTTAGCAATGAAAATACTACCATTCTCCCTCCGCTCCTCTCCAAAAACTCTGCAGGATCTTTATTGGAATTCAAAGAACAAAAAAAATATCTCTTAAGTCACTTACAGAGCAGGAAGAGGAGAAATTTCTGCAAATCACAAGCCAAAAACGCATTTTTCAAATTGAATGTGGCAAACAGGTTCAGCCGGGAAAAGATGTAGAGGAATTGGAATGGTTTTGATACTTTTTAAAGCAGCCATTCAACATTTCATTTCAAAACAAAAATTTCTAAACAATGTTCAAACTGTTCATACAAGAGGATTTTTTGTTTTGTTCTGGGGAGAAAAACAAAAACAATCAGTTTTGGTTCAAAACTAACATTTGGTTGTTGTTTGGCTCTAGCAACAGCACGATTCCTGGGTCTTCCCCAATAGTTCCCTATCCAACTACCAACCCAGACCAAACCTGTTCAGTGTCTGAGAATTTTGGCAATCACAGCAGTTCTTAAGAGTAGGGATGTGAAATATGGGTTAATCGAATGGTCGATTAATCTCATGAATTCTTATAGATTAGTCAGCTATTCTATAGTCCCCAGAGGTGGGGCCAGCAGCAGCACGGAGTGGCCGCAGCCCCTGTCCGGGTGGGGGGGGGGGTGTGAGGCGGGGAGGGAAGGGACTAAGCTCACGAGCTGAAACTGAGCCGGGCTGCCTGTTCACCTGGCTCCTTTATACACTTTAAATGAAGAGCTGCAGCTGAGGGTAGGTCCCAGCCCTGGCGCGAGCCAGGACTGAGCAATAAATTTACTGGCAAGAAGGCCGGGGGGGAAAATGTGTTTAGTCTATAGCATTAACCTATAAACTTTTGCTTATCGGTTAATTGGTTAATCGACTACACTATTACATCCCTATTTAAGAGACACCTCACCATGAAGGGGACAGCTAACTTAGAAAGCCTTGAAGCTACCGAGCCTGTACAAACATAAATCACACATATCTGCAGCGCACTCAGCTTGCAATATTTCCCTTCAGAAGCAGAAAATCTAGCAATATTTCTTCCCATTACAGAGGCTCAGCATATGAAGTGAAAGGATTTTCTTTCACCCCAAGCAGATTAGGTGAGATGTCACACTATACAAACCTTGTAATATTGATTGAACAGAACAGAAAGGTCTAATTATGTAAACGATGAGGCAGGTTCTCAAAAAGCAGCCAACCTTATCACACATCTCTTTTCCACCGTTATGGTTTGAAAGGCAATTTAAATGGTTGTTTTTAGTGTCAATCACCATCAATGAGTAGAAGGAAGTGAGAAATAAAAACCTGCATTCCAGGCACGAATTTCCAGGTGAATAATTCCATGCTGGAGTTTCTTGTTGCATTGGCATCTTTAACCTCGCTTGACATGATTCATGGCTCTCTTGACAGTACTATCTTTTGGATGTCAAGATAAACCAAAATCCTGATTATGTGTAGTTATTAAAGGCCATCGATAGCACTTTTTGCCATACCAGGGTGCTAACACCTGTGTCCTTGGCCAGTTTCATCTTAGGTATTTACATTTTGCCTTGCTTCAGTTTGAATTAGACACAATCCTTTTTTTTAAAACTTTCTCACTTTTGCCCAGTGCATGTTATTGACAAACGAACCTATGCACTGGATCCACAATAATTACTTCGTGGTGATGGCTGAAACAATTCCTGTCCATGCAAGATAATGCATAGTTTCTACAACAACACCAAGCCACACACATATATATAGTCAAATCAGCTCATGCAAAAACGGAAAAAGGATGAGATATGTAGCAGGCCAGAAGCGGCCAAAATCACTACCTCAATACACAAGTGTCTGGATCGCATTAAAAATTAATCTATTGAGGAGGAAAAAAGAAGAAAGAAAATGAGACAGCAGTGTTTGCAGTACAAAACCATGTGCAATGCAAACATTTCAGCTTTTAAATATGTCTGGAATGAGACAGAAAGCCAACAAGCCATTCATCTTCCCAGAAATCATTTTGAATCACCTCAGAACTAACACCACCAGCTCTCCCCCACCCAAGAGCAAATTGTTTGTGTAATCAGATTTTTAATCACACAAGTGAACAGCCCAAACAAAAGCAAAGCAGATCAGTGAATATGGAGCACACTGTAGAACCCTCTTACATCTGTAGAACTCTACGTCCTGATGCTACTTTCTGGATTAAGCACACATGAATAGATGTTTCTTTCTTTTTAAAGCAGTACAGAGGCCAGACGTCTGCTCTCTGCTGGGTCTATGTAAATATTCACAAAATATATACACCAAGAGCTAGTTCTGGAAACAAGAATTCTACTCCCCCTTCCCTGCAGAAACTTCAGGGCTGTATGTTGTAGGTAGCTGGCCTTTCATGGGTGTAGTAAAACCAAACCCCTGCATAGTGCCACCTAATACAACAGCACGTGCTCTGATGAACTGTGTTCACAGCTACCTAGGGACTTCCCCCGTCCAACTACTGTCCCAGTACACCTGCTTAGTGTGCAATATCTGACATGATCACTGCCAGGCATGCAACCGCTTTTGCTGAGAGTGTCCAAGACCTACCCTGAACTAAAGGACAGTGTGCATAAGCTAGGCGGCATCACAGCATTGTTAAAAGAAGCCCGTTATGAAGAGGTTACTTACCTCGTAACTGTAGTTCTTCAAGATGTGTTGCTCATGTCCATTCCAATTAGGTGATTCCCAAGCCATTTCCTCTGGCAGTGGGGTCGGAAAGTAATTTAACCTATTTCTCCACAGACTGCAGCACTGCTCTACCCACAGATGCGTCTGCTCTTGCCTGCTGTGTGATGGCGTAGTGCTCGGAGAAGGTATGGACAGATACCACTCTACAAATGTCCAAGATAGGTACTTGAGTCAAAAATGCTACGGACACGGCTTGTGCCCACGTGGGCTTGTGCCGCGGTCAGAGGTAAACCCCCGCTGAAAGTGTCTTGTTGCAGGTCTAGGGTTGAGGGGGCGCCTGAGTGGGCCAGGTGTGTGGACATCGTAGGGTTAAGGGTCTTAAGGGTCTTAAGGGTCGCCCGGGAATCCTTCAAGTTATGAAGTCTAGAGTCCGTTTGGTCCAAAAAGAAATCCACTCCTTCAAAGGGCAAGTCTTAAAGGGAGGTTTGTACATCGAGAGGAATGCCCGACATGTTTAGACACGCAGACTGTTGCCATTGTCCGGGCAGCTGAATCAGCTGCATCTAACGCCGCCTGAAGAACCGTACGGGCCACTGTCCTGCCTTCGTCTGCCAAGGTCCTAAACTCCTGACGGTCCTCCTGTGGCAACCGGTCCTGAAACTTGTCCATAGCGGACCAGGTATTGTATGCATACCAACCCAGCATATCCTGCTGGTTGGCTATGTGCAGCTGAAGGCCCCCCATGTCATAGGCCTTCCGTCCCAGGAGGTCTAATTTTTTTGGGTCCTTGGCTCTAGGGGCTGGCCCCAGGGGACCCTGCCTTTCTTTCTGTCCTGCTGCCTGGACAACCAAGGAGCTCGGGGGCAGGTGGGAAAACAAAAAGTCATACCCCTTCTGGGGGACAAAATATCGCTTCTCCATCCCCTTCTGGGTGGGAGGGATGGAGGCCAGTGTTAGTCATTGGGTCTTGGCTAGCTTGTCCACTGTCTTTATCAGGGGTAGTGCCACCCGTCCCGGGATTGCAGTGGAGAGAATGTTCACCATAGGGTCTGTATCCTCTTTGACCTCCTCTACCTTGACTGCTAAATTAGTCGCTAGCCTTCTCAGGACCTGATGGGCCCTTGCATCCATCAATAGCAAAGATGGAGCTGGGTCCAGTATGGCCTCATCGGGAGAGGAAGATGAGTCCCGTGGCATGGTCATATCCTCCATCTGCACGTCCATTGGTGGCTCTGGCACTGTTGACAGGGCTACCTGGGAAGGTTCCACAGGAGTGGGTCTGGACACCATCTTGCTGAGCGCCGCCTGTGGTTCAGAGGTTTCTGTTGAAATTGATCTATCCGATTCGATTGTGGGGGCTCTATGAAGTGGCGTTGGGGATGGTGGAGTCCCCTGTTTCGAAGAACCCGAGGCGGGTACTGCTGGAGACGGACCCTGTGCCTGATGATAAACCCAGGGGGTCCAAAAGGGCCATTGCTGGGGAGGCCAGGGATACTGCTGCAGGTCGACGCCAGTGGTTGAATGCTGAGAGCAAGACCGATGCCTCAATCTGGAACGGAAGGAAGACCTTGCGGACCTCAGGGACTCCCCATCCGAGTCCGAGGAATAGTCCAATGCTGACCACGGGGGGGGGGGGGGGGGGGGGGCAGCGGACTCCTGGTCCTTTCGGTGCTAAGCCATAGCCTGTGGCTTTCCCCTGAGCATGGGGGCTGGCGCAGGGGGAAGGAAGGGCTGTGCTGGTACTGCCTGCCCATGATATCCCGTGGACCCGCACATCAGGGGAGCTGATGTCCACGATAAAGAGGGTTCCGGTCAATCAGGAAACGCTGATGATGCCGATGGCGCCGGGGTTGGTATGGGTAATGGTGTCATCACTGAGGCTGGGATCGGAGCCAACGTGGGCACAAAACGTGGTGCTGTCAAAATTGCACATGCTGGGAGAAGCGCCAGTGCTGATGCTTGTGTCAGAGTCTATGCTGGTACTGGCACTGTTCCCGGTGCCAGGGTCTGTACTAGGGCGATATGGCTTGTCTGGGCCGGTACCTTAAACTGTGCTCCTGGCTGTGTCGGTGCTGGGGGTGCTACAAGTGCCGGTGCTGCTGCTGGAGTCAGATAAAGTATAGGTGCCGGCACCGCCAGAAGCGCCAATCCCACTGTCCGCACTGGGGGTGCCACAAACACCAGTGCTGCTGCCAGCCCCGAGGGCGCCACAGACTCTGGAGCTGCTGCTGGCACCGGGGGCGCTATAGACGCTGGCGCCGCTGCCTGCACCGGGGGCGCCACAAACGCCGGTCCCACTGCCGGCACTGGGGGCGCCATAGACGCCGATGCCGCTACCGGCACCAGGGAGCACTATAAATGCCGGCGCCACTGACTGTTCTAGTAGCGCTATTAGCGCTGGTGCCGCTGTCAGCATCGGATGCGCTGTGAGTGGCTCTGCTGTTGACGGCACCGGGATTGCTGAGAGCACCGGTGCCAGGGCTAGCGTAAACACTGGTGCCTGAGCCAGGGATGATGGTGGCGCAAAAGCCAGGACTAGGGTCGGTACCGGGGCTGAAAGCACGGACGGTGCTGGAGGCAGGATTGGAGCTGGTGAGGAAAATATTGATCCGGGTGCTGTTGCTCCCGGTGCCACAGATGCGTGCCCCCACACCAATCGTGCTGGTGATAAAAGACCCTGTGTCTGAGCCTGCCAGTGCACCGGGGCCCTGCTCGGTGCTGGAAGCAGGAACGCTGACAGGTCTGGGGCGGTTAAAGCTATAAGGTCCCTCGCTGCATGGAATGTGTCTGGGGTCGTGGGCCGTAAGTCTTGCAGGGTTCCCTCTGCCTCCGAAGTAGCAGTGGCAAGGCTGTTGCCAGTCTCAGTCCGTGACTGGCTAAGGCCTTTCGGAGCCGAGTGTCCCTCCTTAGGGTGCACTTTGTGGCTTTCTTTAAGAGGGGAGCGACCTCTCCGCTCTTTAGATACCCTGAGAGGGGGATTGCAAGCAGTACTGGGAAGACTTAGCTTTAGTCTTAACTGGTGCAGAGGAGGTCTCACGTGCCGATGGGGGTGAAACAAAAGACAGGACTATGTAGCACTTTAAAGACTAACAAGATGATTTAATAGGTGATGAGCTTTCGTGGGCCAGACACACTTCCTCAGATCAAATAGTGGAAGAAAATTGTCACAACCATATATACCAAAGGATACAATTAAAAAAAAAGTGAACACATATGAAAAGGACAAATTAAATTTCAGAACAGAAGGAGAATGGGGGGGGGGGGTGAGGTAAATGTCTGTGAGCTAATGATATTAGAGGTGATAATTGGGGAAGCTATCTTTGTAATGGGTAAGATAATTAGTGTCTTTGTTTAAACTTAGGCGTAAAGTGTCGAATTTAAGTATGAATGATAGTTCAGAGGATTCTCTTTCAAGTGTGATCTTAAAAGGCCTTTGAAGCAGGATGCCGGTAATCAAGTCGTTGAGACAATGTCATTTCTGGTTGAAATGGCAAGAAACTGTTTTTTCTTTGTGATCCTGTCTGATATCTGTTTTGTGGGCATTGCTCCTTTGGTGAAGTGTCTGAGACGTTTGTCCAATGTACATAGCAGGGCACCGCACACCGACTGGCTGTCCTCTGGTGCTGGGGGCTGGAGAAAAGATTCCATTAGCAGCCTCTTCAAACGGGAGTCCCTCTCTCACCTCGTCCGTGGTTTAAACCTCTGCAGATCTTGCAGGTCTGGGTACAGTGTGCCTCGCCTAAGCACTTTAAGAAGGAGACATGGGGATCTCCACAGGGCATAGGCTTGAGGCAGGATTCGCAGGGTTTGAAGCCTTGTGGTCCTGGCATCCCCTCCCCAGCCGGGGAGAGGAACAAGAAGGGGCAAAGCTCTTCTTTTGGCTAACTATTTACAGACTAATACTAAACCTAAAAACTATTTATAGACTAAGAAGGGAACAAGAAGCTAAGGGAAGACTAAGAGTCTAACGCTCCAACTGCTGCACGAGCGAGAAGGAGGAACTGAGGGGGTGGAGGGGCCAGCAGGGGTTTATATGCACTGTTATACTGGTGCCACTCCAGGGGGCTCCCTGCTGGCCCTAAGGGTACTGCTGAGGGAAAAAAGCTCCAAGATCCGTGCACACAGCGCACACACACCTAATTGGAATGGACATGAGCAAGCACTCAAAGAAGAATAAACTTGTTTCTACGCTGCCTAAGAGAAAAACTAAAATCTGCAGAGGGGAAGTAGGAAGCTAGCAGACGCTCTGGATACAAGTTACAAATCCCACAGCTACAGAAGGGAACTTTGGCAACAGTTCCGGTTATCAGCTTTGTTTTATTACTCTGACATGTTGCAGTGTTGTTCCCAAGTAAGAAATCAGCAGAAGACTCTGGGTTTGAACTCAGCATTCTCCAATCGTGGCTTTCTAGGGTCAATGCCACACCCTGGATCCCTTACCAACAAACTGATGGAGCTGAGACATCACCTCACTTTTCCTCACAAATTCAATTGCTGGCCGCGGGGCTCAGCGAGTTTCTGAATGCGCTGCTCCTACGCATCCTGCCTGAATGCCTCAGCCTTCCAAGTTCAAAGAGTTGCTACATCGCGCCCCCTCCCTTTTGGGCTGGATTACTCAATTAGGGATTATGCTTCTACCAGTCACCTCCTAGCCAACTGGGGCCTTGGCCAAGGTCAACATAAGTTCCAGCCAGTTTCATTAATAACAGTGAGACCCAGCCCACTGGAAACTCTGAGAGGTTAATCCCAGAAACAGATGAGCATTCCCATAACAAAGCCATGAAGAAAAACACAGCACAGAAAACACAGCTGGTACTTTACCAGCTAACCACTCCAACTAGCTGCATTACTAAACTCAGGGCAGGCCCAGGACTTGCCCTGCACACGAGCCCCAACCATGCTCCTGACATCTCACCCGAATCTCTAGCTGGGCCCTTAGTGGGTGAGAGGTCACTGACGTGTGAGATTTAAGTGACAGCTGAGCCAGTATGGGTCACTAACCTTGAATTTCTCCACTCTGTTACTTTCTAAACCCAAACCGCCTCTCACAGAGGAAGGGAGAGATTTGTTTAAGGAAGTCTACCTCTGAGTGGCACTGCCAGGACACAACACAATGGAAAAGAAAGGAACAGGAAAACACAGGAAACGGAACTATTGAATGCCTCAGAAGAGGTCTTTAGTGTCTTACAGGGCTGCACTGAAAGCATTAGTTAATGAGCTACTGCCTTTTCCATTACAAACCCTGTTTTCCAGGAATTTATTGTGACTAGTCTAAGGAACATGCAGTCAGGGTGAAACCTGGCAAGTCGATTGTTCGCCTCACTGTGTCATTATGAGTTTATTTTAAAAGGGTTAGTTCAATCATTTAAAATCAATTTATTTAAATCTACAGCAAACCAAAACTGACTTAGTCCTGAATACTTTCGTTATACCACAACTATTTTTCAACCGCTGTTTCAGACTGGTCCCCTTCCTTCTAGTTAATATTCTACTAGTTACTGGTCTGAAGTAAAGACTTTTATGTACAAAGACAGACAATAAAAGAACTAGCCAACAATGGAAGTTACAATTCCAAGTGAGCTCCTGGGTAATTAATTAATAAGTACGTGATTGCACCAACAATCTCTTGTACCGAAGAAAAAAAAAGTTATATATCACAAAGGAGACCAGTATTATCTTTATACATAGAGAAAATGAGGTTCAGAATTGTGATGTGATGTGCCCAGGGTCCCCAAGAAGGCCAATGACAGAACTTGGAATAGAAACCAGGTCTACTAATTCTCCATTTGGTGCTCTACTCACTAAAATACTGCTTCCCCTAACCGCATTCAATGACCTAATGAAAAGTAGGGATGTGAATTGTTATACTTAATGGGATAGGCTTACTGGTTCCAATTAACCAATAGGGGCTGGAGCTGCCCTACAGGGCCTACCACAGGCAGGGTCTGCTTTGGCCAGCTGGAGGCAGCCTCTGTCTGTAGTGGGGTTAGTTTGGGTAACGGGCTGGAGCAGCCCCTGTCTGTGGAGGGCTTAGCCTAGCCCCCCTGCCACAGTCAGGGACTGCTCCAGCCAGCTAACTTGACCAGCCCTTGTCCATGGCAGGAGGGGGCCATTCTAGCCCCTCCACCCCTTCAACTCTCCATGAATCTGCTAACCAGCTAAACATAATTTTTAACTGGGTAACCATTTATACTAGATTTTACATCCCTACTGAAAAGTCAATCTGGCCCTGGTAATAACACATTGCAGCAGCAGCCAGAGAATATGATGCAAACTGCAGGAAAGTTTCTTCCTGTCAGAGTGAACAATAAACCAGTGGGAAGTGACATGAGCAGCCTGGAGAGGATGAGGGATCCCCACCTATCACATGGGCAACAGGAAGGAATAGATAAGGCAAAGAGAAGCAGGGAGCAGAAGGATGGGTCTTCTCTTTTACTCTCGCCAGGGCAGCAAGGGAAATGCCTATGGCGAGAGTCTGGTTGGTTGAGTTGCCTGATTTTTTATTCACAATATACTATGCCCTGAAGAAAGGGCCTTAAGAAGACTTGGGCAAGATGCTGCTTCCTTCCCTGGATAGGTGAAACAACCGCCAACATGCAATCCAAAATGGTTTTTGGTCAGTGTGTTCCTGAAAACTACTGAATGGGCTAAACTCATCATAGCAGAGAACTGACTCTACAGCTCATCTCCATTTGTTCTCGGGAAACACTGTGGGAGGCATGATAGAGTCAGCATTTACCCCTCAACAGCAGCATGCATTTCCATTCTCTCTCAGGGTGCCCTCTGCAAACAGTGAGGCTGGCTCCCCACTAGTAAAAACTGAGTGTATGCGGTTTTTTTATAAGGAGATGGCTAAATCAAATTAACTGCATTCTTGTAAAATCCTAATGGAGGTCAGGCAAACAGTAGCTTTACCACAATGCAGCTAGTTAAAATAAATCTTGATGTTTATGATAGTTTTTTTTCTCTACTATGTATATGCTAATTCCGAACTACCCCCTCCCCCACGGCTCTTTTATAGGTCATCCAAAAATCTCAAAACACTTTACACAGGATGGTAGTATATTATCCGCATATTACAGCAAAGGAAACTGAGGCCAGACAAGAGAAGCGACTTGTCCAAAATCACACAAGGAGGGAATGGCAGAGATAGGAGTAGCACCTAGGTCTCCCAGCTCAGTGCTCTATCCACTCAGCCACACTGGCTACGTATGTAGATCTATATATGGATAGGAAAATCTCTTCCTCCACTAGAATCAACGTGAAGTCTCGAGGAGTGCTGTCTTTCACCTGCCTGGTTGGTGAATATACAGTGTCGGAGATTTCCAGCTCTGCACAAGAAACAGGTCGGGAAGGAGAGAGCAAAGCTAGCAAAGACAAAGATGTAAAAACCAAGGCGTATGATGAATAAGTGTGAACACCAAGGTGCAGCTAAAAAAAGCAGTGCTAGAACAAGGGCCAAGTATCTACAAAGATGGTGCTAAGCGGGGATGAGTGGGCGACAAAACACACGTACACTGTGCCATTTCACAAAGCAGACAGCATCCATGGAAGGGACGATCTTCAGTCACTCGTGAACAAGTCGCTGACAGGACAGGGAGAGAATCGCAGGCTAGAGTGTAGAAGAGGTGCTCCTGTCAGTCAGACACCCAGTCAGAGGGTGGTCACACTAGTGAAGACTTACTTCAGCTCAGATAACAGTGCAGCTGTACCAAGAGTGAAGAAATATTGCTAAAGATTTTAATAGAAGAGTGAGCTGGAGGGCTCTATATTAGAAAGAATATCGCACATTAACTGAGGCTTAGGCTATGATAGAATCCTGAGCCTTGAGACACATGCACATTATATTAGCTTCAATGAAAACCTACACCCTCTGGAACAGCATATCCAGTAGGGATGTTAATGTTTTACCGGTTACAGTTAACAGGTGGAGGCTGAAGCAATCTCCTGCCCACCAGCCCCACAGGGTCTGACAGAGGGAGAGGTTTTCCAGCCCACCCAGAACAGGCTGTATTTTCAGCAGGCCTGACCCGGGTGCACTAGCCCTGCTGAAGCAGCCTCCGACTGTGGCAGGGGAGGAGGGGCGCTCCAGCCTAGCTATGGCAGGGGGAGGGGGCAACTCCAGCCCAGCCACACCCTGCCCCGTTTAATCGGTTAACTGATTAAACTTAATGTTTAACTGGTTGACTAATTAATCAGGCTTTTACAACCCTAAAATCCGGGCCACTGTTTAGCACCCGACAACATTTAGCAGAGTGACAAAGCCAAGAGAGGCCATAACTTATGTGAGGCACCTTCAAGGAACCAGACAATCACAGGCCTCACAGACACGGCTAATGTGTCACAGAGCCACAGATTCTGTGACATCCAGAAACCTGTGTGACTTTTTCTGTTTCACCCTTGGGTGGTGGGCCCGAAGCTGTAACTAGTGGGGGACCCCTGCAGTTCCCAGCCTCTGTGGGTGCCCAGAGCTCCCAGCCAACGCAGGTACTGGAGCTCCCCTCTCCCACAGCAGGGCTAGGCATCTCATCTTTCTGCCAGCCCATTCTATCACTGGTTATTTTTAGTAAAAGCTGGGGACTGGCTTCCACCAATTTTTGTTTATTGTCCATGACCTGTCCTTGATTTTCACTAAAAATAACAGAGACAAAATCTTAATCAGACACATAGGCAACCTGCAGGAGTCAGAGAGAAAAGCAAATGCAATTCCCACCGGTTGCATATAACACTTAGCCTGCACCTACTTAGTTTCGAAAGACTGCGTGTGACTCTTTTCCTTACCTTTGAGAGATCTTCCATCCCTGCCTGCTGATTTTGGTTGAGTAAAGGCGAGTGCCGCATCAATGGGTCTGGCAGCAGGTCTAGCCGTGGTCGTTTTGTTTCAATGAACTCTATTTCCGACTGTTTGCTCATGTCAGAGAGATAGGAGTGGGGCTCCGCTCTCAAGTGTAAGTCCTGAGACCTAGGGAGAAAGACAGAGGCAATTTGAGAGTTACAAGCAGCCATTCTAGCAGACACAGGGCTCTTTCATTTCCACATATTAAGAATGCCTAATGGGTTATAACCAGTCATGGGAGGATAAAGTGTTTGACTTGATTTACACTTCCTAGAAGGGAGGAGGATACCCTCTCATGAGTCACGGCTTTGGAGAGTCTCACAAATCTTCACACACTCCTTGTAATGGGAGCCATGTTTCTCAATAGCTCAGTTGCTACAAAATATTACTTTCACCAGCATTTGCTCCATAATGAGTCAGAGCACCCAGCATTTACCAAGTCTGTCCAAATTGCTCCTGCTCAAGGAGAAACGGATGTTACAAAAGCAAGATATACAATGGCCTTTCATTAAAGGAGATGTCCAATCAAACTTCAAAGAACAGGTGCCTGTTTGCTTATTGTGTGTCTCTTCTAGATTGATACGTAGCCTTGCTTCAGTAGGAGGTTTTGCATATATACACAGATGAATGTATTATCTTAATGCATATACCTATCTTCCCAATAGAACAAGTTATTTTTATAGATCTCACTGATTCAAAAGCAGGATGAAAATAAATCCTCTGCTCTCACAAATAATACTTTTTGTAAGACCTGAGATTTTTTTCAGTAACAATTGGTTTATACTAAAAACAATGGGGTTTATTCATTTGCAAAACAGGAATAACCATATATCGTCTCCCCTCATGGGGTTGCTGTGCTCATGTCTATGAGGCACTCAATGAGCACGGTGAGGGAGTCCATAAAACAGTTTGGGGGCAGATAACTACTGAATCTGCCCCAGGATTGTTGTCCCTCCCTCGCTGTAAATGGGAACAGTGAAACTGCTCCTGTGGAATTCTATAACAGCATCGTCCAGCTCCCCTGCTATCCACTGGATCACAGGGTTACAAATGGCCAACCAGCCAAGTCTGAATGGCTGAATCTCCGTGTTTAACATGTTTGCTTGTTAAAAGGACCTCAGACTCAATGAGCACTGCATATACCTTTAATTACCATATGGAAAATGTGTGTTCCACTGCCGGAGAATTTATTGTTCTTAAGAAGGGGAAGAAAATTAAATTAGCACTAACCATGTGCCCCTGACGCTGGTTCCATGAGAAAACTGTACCACTCAAAGCTATTAAAAGGTGTGGACTCTATCAATTCAGTTCACATTGGGATTACCTATTTAGTCCTGCCATTGGAGCAAGATGGAATCTGGGAAGAGAGAGTGAGGCTGACTATGCGCACCTCTCCCTCACTTTAATCCAATTCATGCGCAAGTCTTGACATCTCTAGATGTCAAGGTCCTCTTTGAATACGATGGACAAACAACAACAACAACCTATTTTTCACCCGCTAAAACCTAACAACATTAACAATGACAGCAATTGTTTTTCCTATTATGAAGAGTTTCCCCAGCACAAACCTTTCCTGGGGAAATTGTAAAGGGACCATACAAAACCACATAAAATCCTTTCGTAGCCCCAGCAAGAACCTTTGTTGGGGCGGAGGACAGCGGGGATGCACAGGGTTTGTAGAATGTATAGGACAGCCCTGCAGTTTTATCACTGAAGTCAACAAATTCAGAGCTTATACGATACTTTAAAGACAATGTAACAGGATAGTTCAATTCTTTATCACGGGCATTATGACTTAAGAGTTACTAGATAGTCATTGAGTTACGTAACAGCCTATGAAGCGGCTGGAGTGGGAGTGAAGAGCATTCACAAGACAGAGCGCTATAGTCACAAGTGACAGCTAGATTCCCCCATAAACACCCTAAAACATTATCTGCCGTATTAAATTGTTAATTAAACATCTGGGGAGAAAATAAAACAGGAGATGGTCCAAAGCTGACCAAAGTCAAAATACCTTAACAGGCTTTGGTTTAATTAGGTCCAAAGCAGTTAAGGACAGAAGGTGCTCTCCTGAAAATATTACGGAACAGTCAGCGTGATGTGAGATTTCCAGATCAAATGCATTTAGTTTACAAGTTAAAAAAAACCTTGCCCCTCAACTGCTGGGCTTGCAAACTCAGCTTGCAGTTCCAAGAATCAAGCCAGGAGATTTACCTTCTTGCACAACACCGCCAGTCACAAAGATTCTGTCAACCAAACTATACTGTCACTGACAACCCCATTGTCTGCCATGGGCTTGGCATAGTTTAAACTACTGGAACTCAGTAAACAATTCTGTAGCTAGTAGGGATACACAGTTAACCAGTAACTCTGGGCTCCTCGGTTACTGTGAATGGTTACACGCAGGCTCCCAGGGAGTCAACTACCACCCTGTGCTGCTAGCGTATCAGAGCCTGCAGAATGGGATGGCAGCCGGTACCCCGGGAGCAGGGCAGGAGCTGGGAGCCAGTACGCCCTGGGAACAGGCTTAAAAACTGGCTCCCACTGTGCACCAGCTTGCAGGTTGCTGGCTGCAGGTGGGTGTAACCTCTGAAATTTTCAGAGGTTACATGGTTATCCAATTACCCGCTTTTTAACATCCCTAGTTGATACACAAAAAGGAATAAAATTAAGCTTGTTGACTCGGGGCACGTCTGCACAGCAGGGCTAAACTTGAAATAAGCTACGCAACTTCAGCTATGGTTATTGCATCCACACAGCAGTGATTTTGAAATAGAACACTCTTCCTCAACTTTCCTTACTCCTCATACAATGAGGGTTACAGGAGTCAGAGTAAGAGGCCCATTATTTCGAATTTATTTTTAAATAATGGGCTTGCTGTGTAGATGTGCACTACGTGATTTTGGAATAACTGACGTTATTCTGAAATAACACTGTTGTATAGAGACATAGCTTCAGAGATGAGGTGATAAGAGGATAAAGAGTAGTTCAACACTTGCATTATTTTTGCTACTTAAGTCTTCAAGTATAGCAGAGAGGAAATCTACCATTTACATAGCTACTTTTCAGAGTATGGCAGCTCTTTGACGCTGAAATATAGATAATTTCACTAAAATAATATACCATGCTTCTGGTCAGCTTTGAAACATTCTGTGGCACCTTTCAAGTTCCCTGTTGGCCTGCCCAGTCCCGGGCAAATTCTGTCTGTCCACAGCTGCAGTTCCACATTTCATGTTCCACTCTAACACTAAATACAAAATAGCAACTGCTGAGCAGGGAAAGTGTTGAAATATTTCAACACCCAGACTCTGGTGCATAAAGATAATTAAAATCAGATTCCTATTTTCTAAAAGCATATTTTGCCAAGAAACCGCTAATTGCCAAGGATAGCTTAGTACTTGCGCACGCACACACATACACACACAAACCCAACCCCAAAACCACACGCCTAGATTCAGGCATATTCTTAACATTAAGAGAGATATTTTTAACAGAGAAAATAATACAATTTTAAAAACAACATTCTCTATCGTGACGCAGGCCTATACTGTGTCAAGCAACTATTGCATTATAGGTTGCTGTTTATTTCCATAGCCACTGGAACTTCTATTGACTTTCATACTGAGGAATTTCACACTGCTCCTGAACTTACTTTTAACCCATACAAGTCCTTTGGCCTTTCTTGTTCTGAAATAAAATGCTACTGCTAAAAACTTTCACACCTTTCATTCTCCACATTCACACCTGTACCAAGATCTTTGCAACGGACTTTTATGTAGCAATGGCCATGCCATTAGAGTAAACATTGCTCCAGCTAGAAAAATGTGTAGTTATAGTCTGATTGGGTTAATGTTACCTCTTCTCCAAATTAGGAGTGCTGAGACAATGTGTAAAGTAGGGGTACTGAGAGCCATTGAGCCAAACTGTAAACCCTAAATGGAAACTATTTCAAGCCACGGAGCGCAGCACGCCCATGCACCTAGTTCCAGCACCTATGCTTCAAATAATTCCTCACCTGGCCATTTTATTCCTGAAATTAAAAAAAGCAGTATTTTTAATTTTACATTCAATTGCATGGCCACTAACAATACACCAACCCTCAAGTGACTTAGTAAGCAATTCCCAGTGCAATCAAATGTGTATGGTGAGTGTTCAAAACACTGCAGTGTTTGACATTCCTGCAGATGTCCTCCTACAAAATGATTTTTGACATATTATAAATATGTGGCTGCTTTAAATCTGTCCTATTGATAAAAGGAGGGGTGTGGGCATAGGCTCGCCAGGTTTGCCTGAAAGGACTAGGAAAGGGTTAAGTAGGTTTTGTAGTTTCACTGAGTAAGGTGTCTCCTTGGCTGGACATAAGAAAGGGAAGAATGTTTTCTTTAGGGGGAGATAGATGTAGGGGGTATGCTGAGCAGGAGGGACCCTGGGACCAATGAGACCAAGGAAGACCCAAGCTGACCTTCTCACTTGTTTTGCTAGCAAAGTCAAATCCCAGGGAGAAGAGAGCATGAACTTTTCAAACTACAAAAGTAATAATAATATTAAAGTTCTTGTATTGACAAAAATTGCCCTCAGTGTCTCCCAGAAGCACAAAACTTTGTTCCTCAAGTCAACTGAGCCTTTGATGTTCCCTTCTAGTTTTTTATAACCATGTTCTCCAAATCTTTTACACTATGATATGTTTTTCAGACTAATTTCTATTTCTCTGGTAGTAATGAAGCTTTTTATTATTTAAATGGAATCTTTAAAGGCAGGCTCTCTACACCAGCAGGACCCACTCCCGCAAAAGGGACCAAAAATCTGAGGTTTTTGATATGTGCACACAGCACATTCCCTAAACTGAGTTTGGTGCCTTCCTGGTCAAGAGACTGGACATGCTCAGAGAGCTAGGCTAAGAGAATCCTGCAAACAGGAGAGATGTTGAAACTTACAAGAAGCACACAACCCACACAACAGGACGCAGGTGCCCCCCAGATGCCCACACGCACAGGCATCTGCATCCTGGATTGGTTCTGTAAGGTTGCTAGGAATGTAGTTTTAATTTATAATGAGTCTGGAGTCCCCGCTTTGGTGAAAAAACATCCTTTCTAGAGGTCTGGCAGGAAAAACTGCCTGGGAGTGCACAGCACGTTGCTGGCAGGACATAGATTAACGAGGATCATATAAAAGAGGTGCCATTTCCAAAACAAGTAATCATCTGGACTCGTTAACTTCAGTAATTTTTTCTTTGAAATATACATCAGAAAAATCATTGTACACCAAGGCTCCCAAACTGCGAGACTTTCTTTGGAAGCGAGGTAACATCATAGGAAATGGTGACAATCCAATACCAGTCATATCCTGTTTCACTCTGAGAACCAAAATCTCCAAGCTCTATGGGTGTGTCTAAACTACATGGCTCCATCGATGAAGTCATGTAGATTAGACTGATCGGCAAAGGGAAATGAAGCCACGATTTAAATAATTGCGGCTTCATTTAAATTTAAATGGCTGCAGCGCTGAGCCGACAAACAGCTGATCAACTGTTTGTCGGCTCAGTGCGC
Source organism: Pelodiscus sinensis (assembly GCF_049634645.1). Classification (NCBI taxonomy): domain Eukaryota; kingdom Metazoa; phylum Chordata; order Testudines; family Trionychidae; genus Pelodiscus; species Pelodiscus sinensis. The sequence continues at coordinate 30,211,684 of NC_134725.1, read as the reverse complement.
TAGTCTGGACGCTCCTGCACCGACCTGAAAGCCCTTTATCGACCTCCCGGTTATGCCTCGTAGGATGAGGTTTACTGGGGAGGTCAATAAAGGGCTTTCATGTTGGCGCAAGAGCGTCCAGACTAGCGCGCTGAGCCGACAAACAGCTGATCAGCTGTTTGTCGGCTCAGCGTGGCAGCCATTTAAATTTAAACGAAGCCGCGATTATTTAAATTGCGGCTTCATTTCCCTTTGCCCAGTAAACAAATCTACATGGCTCCATTGACGGAACCATGTAATTTTAGACACTCCCTTTGAGACTGGGGAAGCTGGAGCAGGGTTGTGTGACAGAGCATGAAATTCTGGCTCTACTAAAGTCAATGTGAGAAACCTCTCATGGATTCCAAAGAGGCCAGGAATTTATCCACAGTGTTTACAAAGGATAAAAGCAGCTAATCTATATGAGGGCTCCCAATTTTGTTCACTCAGGGGGAGCAGAACCAGAGTTTGCACCAATAGCATCCCTGGGGTTCTTGGACCCACCACCAACCCTGCGTGTTCTGAAACTCAACTGCGGTTCTACACTCACATCTCTCTTACTGGGGCAGTGGAGCATAGCAGCTGGAGTCTTTAGCAGCGGGTGCAGGCCCCACAGAGTGGGGATTGAGCAGGTGGTAGTTGGACCTGGGCCCTCCCCACTCCACTGGGTCCCAGCCCAGGCCCTGTAGCAGTGGCGTGGCCCACTGCTTGCTTAGAGGGGAATTCTACCATAAAACACTGAGCTCCACAGGATACAATCTTCCACTCTGGGCTACTTCCTACCAGTCTCCATTGGCCTCCTTCCAGGATCCTTCCTCTGGCTCCTCTGCCCTGGCACTGGTATCTCGCTGGCTGGTCTCCAAGTCTAGTCCCTCTGGCAGTTCACCTGCAGGAGCTCTGGCTGTGCCGCCTTCCTCCTCAACAGCCAGCCCAGACTGAGCCTCTCCCAGGCCTTTCTACCTGGGCTACATTCCGAGCATGCCCAGCAGGATCGTAAGGGCAGGACTTTTTCAACCAGGTAAGCCGGATTAGTCCTAGCTTCCCCAGTCACAGACACCAAAGCATGGGGCTGCATCCCTGACCATCTTGGCTAACAGCCATTGAGGTACCTCTCTTCCATGAACTTATCTGATTCTTTTTTGAACCCAGTTATACTGTAGGCCTGGCAACGTGTTTGGCAGCATGACTGTGGACTGTCTGAAGAAGTACTTCCTTGTTCTCAACATTACATTTAAATATATTGTTCAATAGACCAGTGGTGGGCAGAGTTGCCACATTCTACTGGTTTCTGTCCAGACACTTTTTTAATTACCAATACACTTGAACTTCTCTGGTCTGAGACATTCTGGTCTGGAAACATCCGTGGACCATGGATGTTGCTGGAACAGAGAGCCCCTGTGGCTGGGAGTAGGGGCCAACTGAGAGTCCAGTGGCAGAGGGAGCCTGGATGAAAGCATAACCCAGTGGACAAGGGCAGCAGTGGGGTTTGTGGCCAGGAAACAACCCTGGAAGTAGAGGCTGGCAGCTGGGTGGGGGATTGACCTCCCTTGATCTGACAAACTGCCTCCTTTGGGAACCACCATGTCCCGAGGGTGCCAGACCAGGGAGGTCCAACTGTACTACTACAGTGACACAAACATAAAGCAAGAGCATGTAAAGTGAGGTGCATGCTGATTTCCCACAGCATTGACTGTGGGAGCCATGTGCTCCCTCTGCATCCAGTCAAAGCACTGCTATGGTTCAGTTGGCACATCCTGCAAATTCAAGAGGGACATAAGCACAGTGAGCAAAATGACCCTATACCAGGAGACCAATCAGTTTCGACAATCTTGCAGCCCACCGAGACAAAGAGGGCTACTCGTGCAGCCTGCTCACTAGCCTCTACCAAATCTGCACTAGACTCTACCAAATCCACCACTCTCAGACAGATGTCAAAATTCCTTTGAAAATTAACAGGTATAAAAAGGACTGGGTTTATAACAAATGCCAAATGTGTCAGAGTTCAACCACCCCTTATCTCTAAAGGCATTCAGAAAAGCAGGAAGAAATATCTAGGCCACGTTTAAAAAACAATGCGGCATCTGTTACGGTAGGTGTGCCATTTGGCAGCTGAAGGAACACACAAAACAGACAGAGCGAAAGAATCCCTCTGCCAGTCACTACTCACTGAGAAAAAGCTTACGGGACTTGACAAAATAGAGCATATGCCAAAACTGGCCTAGGATTGACAGCATCCTTGTACATAGCCTAATGGCGTTAGAAGGGTTCAGCAGACGAACTGTGCAAGTGTTAGAGCTCACCCCTTGCTTGAATTTCGATTTTTCCAAATCTCCACATTGTGGTTCTTCACATTGCCACCAGTGGAAAGTTCTGCCAAAGAGCAGGCAGCTTTGTGTCAACAGCCTGGCACAAACCCCTCCTCTGCCCCTGCTGCTGCTGCCTTGGTATCAGAAGCAGCAGTGTGAGGAGGGTGAGGCAGATGGGAGCCATACAGCTTTTAAGCCGGCTCCCTGTGTGTGCTAGCTCCTGCCGAGCCACCTGTTCCCTTTCCCCCATGCTTCTGCCTCCCACAGAGGCTTTTAAGACCGTTTTTAAGCTGGCTCCTCATAAGCACAGAGTCCTGCTTCCCCCACACATGTAAATTTACACATGTAAATGTATAACCACTAAAACATTTTAAAATAAACCCAATTCTGTCACCGAAAAGCCGGCTTCCCATGAGCACTGTGTCTGCCTCCCCCTCCCACACTACAATCTCTGTAGGAGGCAGCAGCATGGGAGGCAGCAGGCAGCTCCATGGGAGCTGACACAAAAGCTGGCTCCCCATGTGCAACCAGCTCCTGCCTCCCTCTCTCCCTGCTGATACAGAGACAGGGGTGGGGGAGGGGAGCTGCATGTAACTGAGAGGGTTAACCAATGAGCCCGGGCTCAGTGATTAACCCTGTACTCAAGTACACATGAACATCCCTATTGAAAACTTTTGTATTTAAAAGCTTTACACACAGGCTGTATTATTCATGCACAGAACCAGCATAAACCTTAACACTGTCTCATGTGACAGTACAAACTTATTCTATTCAAAATGGACAGATACTCTGTGCACATTCTTGAAAGCTCTTCTTTCCCTAGACCTTTAAAATTAGGAGTGTAGATGGAGAATTCTTAGGAGTTCATGCCAGTGCTAGAATCACCATTTATCCTGAAGACTATAGGGTTGTCCCAATTTCACTAGGGCAGATACATACCTTGAGAGATTATTTTCCCTCCCTGGAAAAGAACTCTGGATCAGAGTATGATTGCAGGGAAACTGAATCATGAAGCAACTTACACAAACATCACTGCATCACAATGAAGTTACAGATCACAAAGCAGCAATGCAAATGAGTTTGCTTCATGGGATGAAAATTTGTAATGATGAGACAGCTACATTTCTAGTTTTAATTAAAAAAATATGAAAACCTCAGGGATGATCAACCAAGCTTCCTCCCATTACTCTAAGCAAGCCACACTGGTCCCGTCACACAAAGCCCTCACCATTCTAGGCCAGGACTTCTCAGATCACATGTTCTCCCAGCATGCCAAAGGAGAGAAGTTGAAACTACCATGTTAATTTCATCATGACCTCAACCTCAATTGAATCCAGGTCTTTGGAAAACCAGACCTAGTTAGTAAGGATCCCGTGCCTAATGCCAATTTTACAAAAAATAAAAAATGCTATATTGAAAACCCATCCCTTCTATAACAGGTGCTAGGCACCTTAACTCAACCTAGCTTCAGTGGGAATTGAAGAGGTCTGTTGGAGAGGTTCTTAACACAGGAAACCAGTATCCAGATGTTACCCAACTGCTGCTTTCATCTATTATTTTCCCACATTAATTTGAGCGAAAAAAATCAGAATAGGAACATAATTTTAAATTTGTGGAAAAAAACACCCAAAACACAGAGGGGCTGTGGGTGGAGTGAATTGAAACCAGCGCTACACCCTTTAGTGTAAAAAGGGGGTCCCCATTAAAATGGGACCTTCATTAAGCAGAATAAATAAAATTGGAGCAACAGCACTGTTAATTCCAAAACATTTGGTGCCCATTTTAGTGCCAACTCTGATGAAGATGGAAAAACTGCACATTATTTCCTTAGCTGCATTATTGTGGAGGCTTTCCACATATTTCCAACTCCTACGACTCCCTGGGCTCATCAGTCAGGGGGATTAATTATTTTCAATAAACACAGTAATTAGGCCTTCCCTCATTCTATAGTGCATGTGACTACTTCTGAATGCTGCAGAAACCTGGCAGCCAATTAACATACACTAAGTACCATTATTGTCAAAGGGAACATACTTCCCATCAGTGTCAGGTAACTCTTTAAAACCTACTAGTGAATTGGTGGAGAAACTCCAAACATAGGCATAGCTCACACACTAGTGATATAATCTACCTCTTCTGAAAAAAGCGATTCACTTTACCATCGGTAAACTATAGTAAATACACATCCCACATATTACAGCTACAATTTCTTCCAATTAAACCATTATCTGGCCATATGTTCATGTGTTAATAAAAAAACTTCACTTAAAACCATCATACATACCACACAAATATGCACATACGCACCTGCCACACTACCCTCAGCTCAATTATTCTCATTACTCCTGCAGATTAAAATTGAAGAAATAAAAAAAAAGCTCAGCCCTATAACCTTGCCATGACATTCCTTTGCAAGTATTCATGGTACGACTTGTACCAACAGCAGATCCTGAAATACTTTTCCTAGCTCCTTCGTGCCAGCTGGCGCAGCCAACTGAACAAGCTAAAGGGAAATCTTGCAGCTCCTTCCAAGAAAAAGCCTGCAAGTGAACTGTCAGGGAGAGCAGCACGTCAGTGAGATGAATTGCAGAGGTGAATCTCCCAAAGCAATCTTGCTCCTTTCAAGCCAGGATTACAACAACGCTAGCTCCTAGCCATCCCCAGAGTGCATGGATAGTTCCTCCAAGATCCAAACCCAGAGAAGTTCCCTTCCCTAGAGATGTTACCCTGCTTGTGCAAAGGGAAGCGTTAGCAGCAACTCCAGTAACATGCTCAGCAGGTCCAGGATTCCCCATATGGGAGGCAGGGAAAGCTGACAGCAATATCCTCTCATTAGCAGCCAATGGGAGCAGTGCCGGAAAGGTGACAGCACCAGGACTTCAGGGTTGCCGAAATCTTTTCATCCAGCAGCCCAGCCCCTGCAGATGCAGCAGGGGAAATCCTGTGAGCATAGCTCCTGTGCTGTGGAGATCCGGCGCGCGCATGATGCCTTCCTGGAGAGACCTGATGATCACTACCTATCTGAAAGAACTTCCCAAGAGGTTTGTGTGAAAGTCAGCTCCAGTACCACCACCAGGTCTATTGCCTGCCCTTTCTGAGTATCTGTCTGTGCCCTTTTTCATCCCAACAGGTTTCAAGCTATACTCATTTCTTGGGCAAACTTCCCCAATGTTGCCCTGCCAACAAGCCAAAACCCTCATCTGGCATGACCACCTCCAGCAGCAAGAGTACTTTCCTCTCCACAGCCCACTCAACTGAGGGGGAAGAACTGAGCTGGGCATGTTCCTGCCCTGGGAAAGGACTGACACCAAATGCATTTCCATACATCCCAGGCACCAAACAGCCACAGCTTTCTGTCACTACAAACATGGAGCTGGATTTGAACTGTTGCCTTGCAATGGAATGCTCTACAGCAGGGGTGGGTTCTATGTGCGGCCCATGAGACATTTTGTTTACCATTACCCATGCCCAGTATTGCCAGATTCTGCTGGTTTTCATTTGCGTAGGCTTTTTTCCTACCAGCGTTACTAAGGTGACATACACGTAAAGCAATGGCATGTGACATGAAGTGAGTGCTGATTGAACACAACACTAACTGTGAGAGCCGTTTGCCCCCTCTGCAACAAAAGCACTGTTATGGTTCAGTGGACACACACACGCAAATTCTAGGCACGCAAGCTAAACTACCAGACTGTGCTGGTTACGACAACCTTGTGGCCCACTGAGAGGAAGGAGGCCGCTCTTGCAGCCCCCTCACTGGCCTGGGTTGTCCAGGGCTGTTCTATAGCCTATTCCCATTTCACTAAGCTCCTCAAGCTGTTCCTCAGTGACAAAAATAGCAGGGTAGAGACAGACACTGCCTGGGCCCCACCCCTTTCAATAACAATCCCAGGCAAAGGGCGCTCTACAAGTCCAAGGGATCTCAGTAGGTATTTCAAGCATTGTGGCATTCCAATGAGAGAGGTCCGTGGTGTCACCTCCACGTACAAAGCACCAAGGGAACACAATGTCAGGCCAAGTCTAGACACTGTCCCTTGGTCTCCTCATTCCCAGGTCACACTTTCCTTCTGTGCAAAGTAATTTGGCTCAACCCCTTATTGATGGAGCAGCATCAATAGTAGCAACCCGGTCACCCTAACGGGCACTCCCAGAGAGACAAGCATTGGATGGGTCAGAAACACTGAATTTCCCTTTCCAGGCATGGTGGCTGGCATGCTGACCAGGCAGCATGGGGAAGTCTGCTTGGGTTGTATCTGTTCTCTGAATAAATGCAGGTCTTCAGTCTCCAGGGCCAGCAGTCTCGCACCTTCCACTTGTACCAGACTCGCTCGCACTTACTTTTTTTTTAAAGGGGAGGGGAGTGATTCTGACAGAGCACCAGACGCAGCAGCCAACACCAGACAGCCTGTTTCCTTTCTGTATATTCTAAATTAAATGTGTGGGAGGCAGTGGGGGGGAATGCATCAGCCTAGAAATCCATAAACAAGCAGCTCTCACCTATGGCAGCTGCATGCCAGGCAGAGTATTACACCAACGAAGGCAGGATAAGACTCTTCCTTTCAGTCAGAGCACACGTTTGTGCTTCCCAACCACCCACCCCCAATTCACAGACATGATTTGTGTTTGCCATCCCTCAAAGCCCTGCGTGCTGAGAGCCAGCTGCCTCTGCTTGCAGCCAATCACTCAGAACACTGGAACAAAGCCAAAGTGCTTACAGATGCGCCTTCCTTGAACCTGCCAAAAGCTACCCAGATTCCTGGTCGCCTCCTCTCTCCTCAGCCCTGGGGTTTGCTTCTGTGCCAGGGAAACCAAAACTATTCACTGTGACACATACATATTACCATCCTGCCTTGCTCCAGCCAGAGGGCAAGACAACAGGGACATTTCTCTGCCTTTTATTTAGCAATTAAAGTATGTAAAAGAGAAGCTATTTCTAATCAAAATTACTCCAAAGAATTTTTGAATCTTATTTGCATATATAGTAGAACTTCAGAGTGGAGGCTGTTCATAACTCTGAAATGTTCCTAACTCTGAACAAAGCATTATGGTTGTTCTTTCAAATAGTTTACAACTGAACACTGACTTAATGCAGCTTTCAAACTTTACTATGCAAAAGAAAAATGCTGGGGACGATCTTTTTTGGTCTTTTATGTTTAACACTGTACTGAACTGCTGGGTTATTTTGGTCTCTCCTGGCTGCACACTTTCTGTTCCAAATGAGGTGTGTTGTTGACTGGTCATTTTATATTTCTGAGGTTTGATAGCAGGGGTGGGGAACCTAAAGCCTGTTTGGGGAGAGGGGGCAGATGTGGGCCCTGGCTTGCATGGATCAGGCCCCTCAGGCTTGGGGCTCCCCTCTACATTGGGAAGCCCATATTGTCACTCCAGCCCCCACACTGCCTTCCCATGGGGATGAAGCACATAAAATCTACTAGTTTACATACACACACGTGCTCTTGTGTGGGAGGGGAATGTGGGGAGAGTCTTTCTCCTCAGTCGGTGAGACATTGTTTAGCTTTTTTTTTTTTTTTTTTTTTTTTTGCTTCTCACTTGTGTGCAGCCACCAACTGATTTTTCTGTGGGGACAATCCCAGATATTTTCTTTATTTATCCTGATCTACAGACCTTCCCCCATCTATAGTGACTTCACTAGTCATCCAGTCACGTTATTCCTTGCAAAGCCTACTGCATTCCTATCATCCACCTTTTCCACTGAGCAAAGGAACTACACTGTCCCTGATCATTCCTTTTATCAGTGCTTGAAGAGTTAAACACATACGATTCTTGGTCATACTGGCGGACACCCAGGGGATTTTTCACTTTCCTCTGCAGTATGGAGAATGGGTTACTTTCAGGTTTAAACTCATGTAAATGGTGCATTCTCTGTCTCTTAACATCATTATTTAGGGACTTCAGTCAACGTGCAGGAGGTCATACTAGATTAGTGGTAGGCAACTTGCAGCCCATCAGGTTTCTATGCCCATGAGACATTTTGTCTACTGTTACCTACATATAGGATTGTTAGATTCCACTGGTTTTTGTCCATGTTGGGTTTTTTCCCTACTAGTATTACTAAAGTGACAACATGTAAAACAAGGGCATGTCAAGTGAGGTGCATGTTGATTGTACACAACACTGACTGAAAGAGTCGTGTGCTCCCTCTGCATCCAATCAAAGCGCTGCTACAATTCAATCAGCACAACCCTGAAAATTCTAGACGCACAAATGCAGTTAGCAAAACTTCCCCTATCGCAACAGTCTTGTGGTCCTGTGAGATGAAGGAGGAACATTCATGCAGCCCACTGATGAGCCTATATTACCCCTTTTTGGATTGGATGAATGTGATGGTCTCTTCTGATCTTAAATTCTATGAATCTATGACCATGCTACCCTGGATATGCTTTACTGTAAACAGTATTTCACACAGAATCATCTGCCTTGCTAAGTCCCTTTTGCATTTGGTGGCATAAGAATTGCTCATGTAAAAATGCCAGGCAGACATAACAGCAGGTTGCTTTTGTATTCCCTCTGGTAGTCTGTTACAGGGAAACAGGAAATGAATATAAAAAGAATATACTGAGTTACTGAGTACCGTGAAACTGACATTGTTAATGGGCAAACTGTTCAGGATTTTGACAAGCTTCACTAGTACATTCATAATTGTAAAAATGAAAATGAGCTGTTTGGTATTCAGGTCCCATTTACAAAGGGAGGTTCAAGTAAACTGCTCTGATTCTGTTCTTGTCCAACTTTGTTTTGGTGCGTTACACTATGGAGAAGTTACCACTGAGAAATCAGAGCAAGTCAAAACAATGCATCCAGCAGAGAGATGGATTATTAGTCATCAGGACTGACACTACCTCTATGCACAAGTGCCTGAGGCTTGCATTCAATCCACACCACAAGTAGGTACATTCAGCAATGCTAACAGATGCAAGGGACAATTTCAGAATTGTGTTCTTCTGCTAAATTCCTCCTTATTTGGCTCAGTTTCATCAGTCAGAACCCCTCCTGCTGGGAAAGGAGGGCATATTTTGCATTTCTGACCAAAATCTGAACCTATTTTGGATCAGGGGCTACTGATCCACAGAAAAATCAGTCGAGGGCTGCACACAAAAAATCCTCACTGATGTGGTGCCCAACTAAGAAGAAGAAACACACTCCCCACATTCTCCTCACACACCAGAGCCTACTGGGGTCTAGCCTAGTAAATTTTGTGTGCTCCAGCACAGTGGGGGGTAGTGGAGGGGCTCCAGTGCCAGCACAGGCTCTCCAATGCAGGGGGGCCCTGAGCCTTGGGAGTCAGATCCAGGCAAGCCAGGGGCCTGGATCTAGAGTAATCAGGGTTTTATGTCTGATGCCATTCCATCATAAAACTCATGCACTTCGTGTGGAATGAACCTAATGAGTCTTTTCCTAGCTCTATGATGATTTTGGAGAAGCAGAAATGTGTTTCTGATCCAGCTATAACTGAGGGTTCAATGATTCAGGATTGCACTTAGCTATACCGAGCAGCAACAGTCAAACACACTTTTGCATACGTCTACTGTTCTACAGTTTTCATTTCACTTCTAGGCTACTTTTTTCATAACCACTCAGAGTCAAATGCAGAAGAGAAACTGTAACTTGGAGAATGTGGTGTTTTGCAGTGAAACAGAGAGCGAGAGTGCTGGCCTTTGTAACTGGTTAGCTTCTGTGGTTAGTGCAGCTACATAACTGTTAGCCACACTGTATTTGCCTGAGCCACACATAAAACACCCTGCACATTCTCCCTGGGTTTATCAGTGAGTGTCATGGGGAGGAAATGGGGGGGGAAAGAATGAAATGAGTGGAAGATGCAAATGGAAAAGAGAAATTAAAAACAGCAGGAGAAGGGGAGCAACAAAAGAAGAAGTGGAGGTGAACAGTGGGAGACAGACCCTTCTTCCTCTAACTCCTCCTTTTGAATTTTGGAGTGAAAACCAAAACCAAACATGCTGCATTCACTTCCCATTTAGAAAAACCCACATAGCAGATCCAGTCAATTTACAGCTTCATAGAAGTGTTATTTTTAACATTACTCAGCGAACAGTAAAGAAGTTAAGAAAAAGGGGAAAAGTTGTAAATCAGTCATGACACATTTGACCACCGCAACTGAGCTCAGAGTCTGACCTAGGGAACAGAATGAGAGAGAGCGCATGGTACTGGTTATTTTAGTGTTCTCTAGCTCAAGCTGTCAGACCATTCCTCTGGCTTCAGCACCCCTGGAGAACAAAAAAAGTAAACACCCGCAGGCCCAATGCCTTTCCACTAAGTACTGGCATCCACTAGGGATATAAGAGTATAATCGTTTAGACAGGTAACCCATAAGCTTAGTTACCCAAACGGTTACATGTGGCTCCCAGTTTGGCTCCTGGAGAGCTGGTTGCCACTCTGTGCTGCTGCCTCTGTACCAAAGGTAGCAGTGCAGCGCAGCAGCTAGCTCCCCAAGAACAAGGTGGCTAGAGATGTTAACTATCAGTTAATTGACTAATCAAGTAGTTGATGGAATTTCCATCGACTATTTGATTAGGCGATAAGAAGAGGAGCTATCCCACAGCGACTCTGCACTTTAAATGTAGTAAGAGCCCAGTGGGCTCACTGCGGCTCTGCCTTCCCTTGTTCTTCCCCCCACAGCATGGAGACAGCGCTGGGGAGAGCCAGTTTTTAAGCCGGCTCCCCCCAGCACCAGCTTCCCCCCACTTGCTGCCTCTGATACAGAGGCAGCGGAGGTGAGGGGGAAGAAACTAGTTGAGTGTTCACTTGATTACTTGACTAGCTGCTTACAACTCTAGCGGCAGCAGGTGAGAGTTGGCTCCTGGTGCGCACAGGTTGTTGGGGAGCCGACTGCTGCCTTTGTATTAGAAGTAGCAGCACGGGGAAGAAGCTAACTCCCCATAAGTGGGGTGGCAGGCAGAAGCCAGCATGTGCCAGGAGACAACTTTTAAGCCAGCTCATGGCACACACCAGCTCCTGGGTTAGCCAGCTGCTGCCCCATGCTGTGGGCACATGTAACTGTGTAATCACTGAAATTTTCAGCAGTTACATGGTTAGCCAATTACCTGCATTTTAACCTCCCTAGCATCCACTGGGAACAGGAAGGAAAACTCCGAACACACAAGGCCTCTCTTCCAAAAGGTTGGTACATCAGGATCACTATGGGGATTGGATTATATTGGGAAAATCGGAAGACCTGTTGCATCCTCAAATACAATAACTCTCATTGAAACACCTGGAGCTCATACTAACAGCACTTAGGAATGAGGAATTCAGATGCACTCAGACAACCTCCGGAGAAGACTGCGGATAGAACATCCGCCTCCTTACCTTTCATTTCCGGGCTGGAATTCAGACAGCAAGGAAGGCCTCCTACGCTGTGGCTGTATAATAGATCCAGGTGGTAGGTGGGAAGTGTAATCCCTGGGATGATGCTGATACTCTAAGAGACCCACATCCTGCAACAAACAACAGAGAAAGAAAATTGTTGTGCTGATACAAAGTACGTGGAGGACCATGATAAATCACTTGCGTTTACATCTCAGCAAATTCTGGGTTACATTCATCTAAGCACACCAGGTGCCAGATTGAATTCTCTGGGGAGCTAGGAGCTCTGTTTATCCACCATGCAAAGGGAGTAAAGCAAGGTTCCCTGGACTGCCTTACCAATGAACCTCAAACACACAGTGGGTTGAGATGGTCTCTGTAGCTTATTCAGTCAGACCTGAGCCCCTCTGCTTCAACCGAGGGCAACACAATTGTGATGATGACTGCTTGTAGTACACACGTTCACGCCATTGATGAACTCAGACCACAAATTCATTTCACTTTGAGCAAAAGTGACCTGGCCTAGAAGCTGACGGTAACTGTGCTGAGGCAGGTCTTTGCTCTGGACTTATCCTTATAGCCTTATTCACTCAGCCCACATTCCCATTAATCACTTCACCTTGGTGTATGCTGTAAAGGACTTGGAAATAAAGATGTGAATGGTTAACCGATTACTCAGTAAACATCACCCGTAATGAGTGATGCTTCCCGGGTAATGGTTAATTGGTATCCAGGAGCTACCACACCAGACTCCTATACAGGGCCAGCAGAGCAGCTTCCCACCACTACCCAATTTAACCGGTTAAACACTATGGCTACGTCTACACTGGCATGATTTTCCGGAAATGCTTTTAACGGAAAAGTAGTGCAGCCCATTTACGAGGCATTTTATATCTTTCTGTTGCTAATCATCTGTGAAAGGATACAAGCTCACCACTGTTGGGATAGCACTGGAAGGCTTTGCACAGGAAGAGACCTTCCGCAAAAATTTCTTATGCAAAGGCATGTCCACACCTCAAAAGCATATAACAAAAGCCATGTGCTTTTGTGCAAGAGAGCATCCACACTGCATGGATGCTCTTGCTCAAGAAAGCTCTGATGGCCATTCGCAGAATGGCCATCAGAGCACCTGTGCTTTTTCTGATACACTCAAGAAACCCCTGCGCAAGAAACCCCTGCAGAGCATCCACACCTGCCTTTTTGTGCAAGAGCTGTAGCGCAAAAAGGAGTTATTTCTCTTGGGGAGAGGAATAACTCTACTGCAAAAAGCCCTCTGTTCTGCTGGTTTACTGCAAATTTTCTTACGCAGAAACGCACTTGAGGTGTGGACTCTCTCTAGTTTTTGTGCAGAAACCTTACAGTATAGACACAGGCAAAGTGTTAAACAGCCATCCTCCCACAGTACAGCACTACAGTCAAAATTCTCAAGTGCAGGACTTGGGAGTTAGCAAGGGGGCTTTATAAAACGTGGTGAAAATGTTTGTAATGTAAGATTACTTTTCCGACATTTCAGAACAGCTCTGCAGAGTTATCAATCTTCAACACAACAGCAGTCATCCAACCTGAACACGGATCCACAGAGTTTAAGGAGCAATTAAATCCTCTGTTCTATGTATCACACAGGCCATTACCTTTCACACAGTTCCCCCTGCTTTGAACCCAATAACTTGCATTTGTCTAACGCATACCTTCCAAAAAGGCACACTAGTATTATTTGTAATATTTGTAGCAATAAGACGTCTCAGTCACAGACCTGCTGCACTTGGCACTGTACAAACACTGAACAAAAAGGCAGTCCCTTCACCAAAGAGTTTCATGTCATGGGAAACTAAAACTAACAATCTCATTTCATGGTCCAGCCTGAGGTCTTGTCTATGCTAGAAAGTTGTACTGCTTTAATTATACCACTGTAGTTAAAGCTGCACAACTCCTTGTAGTGTGGATGTAGGTACAGGCTGAACGTCTTTAGTCCGACACCCTCAGGACCTGACTGCTACTGAACCAGAGAATTTACCAAACCAGTGGAGGTCAATATTGTCTAGCAGCATTACCAACACTTCCACTGCTTACTGGGCTCTCAGAAGATATTTAGGGGTAAATCAGAGATAAACAACAGCACAGAACACTGAGAGTCAGGACTGCTGGCTGTAAACACACTTTATGGAACGGCAGGAAACTTGGCCACACCCATGATAAGTGGACATCCCGCTATCTAAAATCTTGCCGGATCACAGATGTTGCCAGACTAGAGAGGTTCACCCTGTAGATCAGTGTGAAACATCAGGCAGATGGATGAAGGTCTCCATCCTGAAACACACTGAGTATTGTGTCCCCAATCCAGTCAAACATGTTAAGCACGTGCTTAACTTAAAGCATTTAAGTGGGTGAGCTGATGTCAAATCCAAAGTCTATACAAGATTAAAACAAAATTAAATTTCTAAAACACTTTCAACTTTAGTAACCTAAGGTGTTGGTAACAATAAAGAGAAAAATATATCAGTATCTTGACCATTACCCTTTAAACGTGGCTCCAGAAAACTGAGCAAAAACAAGTAGAAAAGAAAGTATGTTACTTATTATGTACCCAGCCCTTTTTTGTTCCTTGGTCTCTTAGAGTAGAGTACGGCATGTCCCTGATTTAATTGACTAAGGAGCCCTCCTGCTCTGTGCCACAAAGGCTCATATTCAAACAGTGAAATATTTCAGTCCCCTACTAATCTGCAGATAGATGCCTGACTGGGGGAGAGGGAGGGAAAAGATTAATAATCTAATTACCTACGACACTGATTAATGCTTCGTAATGTCTCACCACTTTCATGATAACCATGGTAATACTTGATCAGTTATGCAAGAAGAAAGAGAAATATTAGGGCGCAAGAGCATATTTTAAGTATTTTTCACATGGAAAAAAATGGAGACATTTCTACCCTGGTTTGATTCCCAAGCAGGAGGATAGCAAGGGGGGGCAGTTGCCCTCTGGGTGCCATGCTAGGGCAAGTGCAAGGAGAAAGGCGCAGGCGAGTCTGAGATCGACGTCACCGCAACCACGTCCCATACGTGCCATTCTCCCTACATTTGCCCTAGCATGGTGTCCGGTTAGCAACTGCTGCCCCCTGCTCCCTCCCTTGCTACGCCCCTGTTCCCAAGACACTCTTGCTACACACTGCAGGTAAGGCTTCCCAGGGGGAGGAAGAGTTTTCTGTGGTTACAGTGCTAGCCTAGGATTCAGGAGTCCTATCTTCCCCTCCCAGCTCTACAGGCTCGCTGTGACACATTGGGCAGATATTTCTCTCTGTCTCTGTGGCCCCATCTTTAGAAAGACAGAAACAACATGGCTGTGCTTCACAGCAGCTATATAAGAGAACTGGCAAGAAAGCAAGTTTTTTTCTCCCCACAGAAAATTATTTCCTTTTATTTTTTCTTCAAAAATTGCAAAAAAAAAAAAAAAAAAAAAAAGGCACTGCACTAGGGGAGTCCCCAGCCATGACAGGGAGCCTAGCCCACAAGGGAGAACTGGAACATGAAGAAAGCCATAAAGCACTGCAGCATCACATGCAAACGACACTATTTGGGGTTTCTGCTAAAATATTTCCAGGGTTGGTTGTTGGGTTTTCATTGTTTTTTAACCAAAAAAAGCAAAAACTGTCCATAGAAAACAGACAGGAAAGCCCAATTTTCTGCCAAAAGTCAATTTCAAAAAAGACGAAAATTTTCAGACAGCCCTTCTAAAGATTGTGATGCATTCAGGCAATAGCTACACTTAAAGAGTTACAGCTGCACAGCAACAGCTGTACCACTCTAGCGCTTCAGTATAAATGCTCACTATGGCACCCGAAGGCTTCTTCTATTGCTGGGATTAACCTATGTCTCTGAGAGGCAGCAGCCAAATTGATGGAAGAATTCTTTTTGGACCTAGCACTGTCTACATTGCAAGAGGCATGGAGGAGGTTATAGCAGCTTAACTATGTCACTCAGGGGAGCATTTTTACTCCCTTGAGCAACACAGGTGCATCAACCCAACTTTTTAGTGTAGACCTGGCCCCAGATATTGTGGTGATGGGGGCAAATAAGTCCTGCAGATGTTCAAAATGGATGCAATTAGGCACCCTTTGAAAATAAAGAGGAGTTAGACAATGACCTCATATTGAAGCCTCGCCCCTCAATTGTAAGAAAGAACAAAGAAATCAGCAATGAAAGGCGTTGCTTCAATTCCATCTGGGGCTACAGATTAGAAGAAAATGTCAGGAAATATCAAAGCCCAGCATTTTGGGATGTCAAGAGGTAAAACAACATGTTTGTATAGTAACTTCATTGAAAACCAGAAAAAAAGAATTCTAGGCATTCCCTCCAGAGAAGCCAAGAAAAACAGAATTATTCCCAAGTTCAGCATCTCCTTCACAAAAGCTTAAACAAGCCAAATATCAAAGGAGGAAAAATGGCAGTGTCGACTGGCTATCATTTCTTGTTATTCCTGGAATAGTACCTGAGGATATTAGCCTATGGCGCCAGGGTTCATGGTTTCCTGCTGCTGAGCGATAATGTGGTGTTACCCTTTGTTTTCTTTTTCTATTCTAGATTATTTTAGTCAAGCCCAGTACTTTTTAGGTGGCATGGAGGAGCTTGCATAGTGTTTATCCAGTTCTCTGGGTCTCCTGCTCCAACTACTCCCCTAATATTCCAGACCTCAGCCTCTCCTGAGCTGAGGCATGGCTTGAGAGAGAGTTTCATGTTAAGAGACTGTGTGGGTCCAACTTTACTGTGGCGTTCCCAATACCAGTAAAGACCCTGGTCTCCAGAGATAAAATCTCCTGAGCTGCTTAATCTCTAGCAGTACTAGCCAATACTATGTAGCTGGCCAACCTATACATTGTCACCATGGTGTCCAACATGCTAGCCACTAGCCACATGTGGCTATTTGGCTGGTTGAGTATGGCTAACTGGCTTGAACAATGTGGCTATTTGGCTGGCTGAGGGTAGCTAGATCGCTATAGCTATTGTCACTGTAGTGCAGGGGTGGGCAAAAGGGCCTCTGCGGGCCGCATCCGGCCAGCCAAGTGGGTAGATCCTGCCCGCGGAGGCCCTGCTGCTCCCCCGCACCCAGGCCAATTAGAGCCTGGGGGCAGGGGTAGCGTGCAAATCCTCTTCCCACCCTGCCAGGAGCAAGTGGCGCTTTAAAGTGCTGCGTGCTGCTCGCAAGGTGGCGGTGCGGGGGGGAAGCAGAGAAGGCTTTGCGCGCTCCCCCGCCCCAGGCCAATCAGGATCTGGGGAGCTGTGTGAAGCTTCCTTTGTCCTGCTCCGACCCTGTGAGGAGCCCACAGCATTTCAAAGTGCTACGTGCTCCTCGCAGGGCAGGAGGAGGCTTTCCTCTGATTGGCCCGGGGAAGCGTGCCAAGCCTCTTCCAGGGCATGGGTGCCTATTGGGAAGGGGGTGGCCCCACCCCTTCCCATTTAGGCCCCGCCCCTTCCAGGGTGGCCCGGGGCTACTTCAAAACATTTTTAAGTGGCCCACAGGCAAAAATTATTGCCCACCCCTGCTGTAGTGGCTACTGCTTCAGGTTGGAAACCACAGCATTATCATATAGAAACCCAAGTAAGTTTGAGATGGAACAGTGTATTACATCTTCACCTCCTGGACAATGCAGAGCTGTGCCCACAGGCACATTCCCCCGCTCCTGACACATCTTTAAGAGGACCAATGTGATGTTGCTTTCAGCACTTCACTAAAATACAAATTCATTTCACTTATACGAAATACAAGTAAACAGAGTGGACAGATGGCTAGGCAGGCCTTTAAGCGGGCCCATAAGCAAGACCGTTACTTTTTTATATAAATATATTAAAAGAAATAAATCATGCCCAAATTCCTTGGTCGAGAGGTGGATCTGCACAGTAACAATGTCAATCTCAATGCTGTGTTGTTAACAACTATGTATGGTTTATGACATACCCAACCAGGAGGATTTTGCCAAGCCAACTACATGATTGCTCAGGGAGTACTGCAAACCTCAAAGAGGAACACACACACTTTAAGCCTGGGGTTTAATGCACTGGTGTTCAATCTTCCCTATACTCTGGTTCCTTTTTCCATACCAGGATCCCCACCAACACCAATCTAGTCAGAATACCCTTCCATTTAGCACTGTGGAATGAACAAAATAGGCATGGTTCCCTGACATCAATGTTCCCTCTAACTTCTTCCATCCATGTGCACAACAAATTTTGTTCTGTGCACCCCGGCATGTGCTGTGATGTCGCATAGGGGTTTTCCCGTCTCCTGCATCCCTGTAATGGCACGGACAGACTCCACCAGCCAGTAGAACAGAGGGAATTTATTGTTTCTCCAGGATACAGCACAGCATAGATGTAATCTGGTTAGAGGGCAGGCCTAGGATGCCTCAGCCCCCCTTGAGATGGGGGAGCCTGGGCCCCTAAATCCCAGCTCGTTGCCTAGGCTGCTTCCTCCATGATACCAGCCAGAAACCTAACTAACTCACTTCCAGCCCTGCCCCCAGCCAAGGCTCCATGCCCCTTCTTCCCATTGTTCTGCTCCCTGGGAGATAACTCGTCAGACAGGTTCAAAGCCCCCTTGCATAATGACTCATCCCCTGCCCTGCTGGGCCGTGCTATAGACAGCAGCCAGTGGAGGTCACTCACAGCCCACCACCCAGGATAGCAACCAGCAAGGTACCCCCCACTACGTCACATGTGCAGACATGCACCACCAGCAGAAACACATGCTACTGGTTGTGGGAGCTCTGCTAATCAGCTGGGTGGCTACCCAAGCACTCACCTTACAAAGATCACTGCCTGATACCTGTGTCTGACCTCCCGCTCGAGCCCCCATGGTCTCAGAGGGTATGTCTACACTAGCTCGTTAGTTCGAGCTAGGTAGGCAAATGAGGGCAACCGGGGTTGCAAATGAAGCCCAGGATTTAAATATCCCGAGCTTCATTTGCATGTTCCCGGGCGCCGCCATTTTTAAATCCCCCTTAGTCCGAAATCCGTGCCCGTGGCTACACGCAGCATGGAGTAGGTAGTTCGAATTAGGATCTCTGATTCGAACTACCGTTACTCCTCGTGGTCTGTGGGTACACCCCAAGTAGCAGCAGCAGGAGGAACCTGGACACAGTGGAGGGTTTTTTTCACCCCCATTCATGAAAAAAAAATTAAACAGGCAACAAAAGTGTCCGACGTTCTTTAATAATGTTCAGGAAACTACTCTGAAAAAGACTTCAGTTCACATAAAACAAGGACTGGAGAGGTAGGGAGAAGGGGCCAAAAACGATATTTCAGCCCAGTATGAGCTGGGGTGACAAATCAACGGCTAATGTTTACTCCAGAAGAAAGCAGGCAGGCTTGCCTGGATTGTCCTGACTTTGAAATCATTTTGGGACCACGTGAGATACACATTTCAACAGCTTGCAAGCTAACTAGATCGTCTTTCATGATGACTTACATATTGCTTTGTGGCTCCTGGAAATTCTACAGAATTTTGCAAACTGATGTCTTGAAAAAAAGAAGGTGTGGGACAGAATTAGCAACATCTTTCAGTTTTGCTAGTGGAAACTAACTTCTTTGCTTTACAAAAATGAATCATAGAACACTAGAACTCAAGACGTCATCAAATCCAGTCCCCTGCCCTCATGGCAGGACAACGCACCATCTAGATCAGAGCTACTCAATTTTGGAAGCCCCGGGTGCCACAATGATACAGCAAATGACAAGGGCCGCAACTTAAGTGGTTGCATATATATGCAAATAGTTTCTCTCACACTGACGGGCATGAATACAAAGATTAAGGCAAGACTACACAACACACAGGCCCCGTTTCAGTTCTGCTGACATTAATAAAATGCAATATTTACCCCATTTCCACCCATATAATAGCACTTTTAATGAGCAATGACAGTCCGGGAATTTAACCACTAAAATGCATATCAACAGAGGACTATTATATTGATTACTTTTTTGTTTTGGCTCCCACTTGTTTAGCCCCGTATAAACCCAAACCACACTGCAGGCCACAAACAAATGAGCTATGGGCCGCATGTGGCCCACGGGCCACGTGTTGAGTAGCCCTTATCTAGATCATCCCTGATAGATGTCTATCCAACCTGCTCTTAAATATCTTCAGAGATTCCACATTTTCCCTGGGCAATTTATTTCAGTGTTTGACCACCCTGACAGTTAGGAACTTTTTCCTGATGTCCAACCTAAACCTCCCTTGCTGCAGTTTAAGCCCATTGCTTCTTGTTCTGTCCTTAGAGGCCCAGGAGAACAATTTTTCTCCCTCCTCCTTGTGACCCTCTTCTCATTCTGGGAGGATGAAGGCTTCCAGGTACCATGACCATTCTGAAGACCTGTAGAATTTTCCCTGGCCAACTGCCTTCTGGTAACCATGAAGGCACTTACAGGCAGAATGAGAACCAATCTTTCCGAAATAAAAAACAGCAACAGCTGCTGCCATTTGGGAAACACCAGTTCTAAGGTCTGATCACCTTGCTCATCGAACAGCAATTTCCTCCAAAACCCAAATATTGGGAGAAAGAAGCATTAATTGTTACAGTGTATCCAATATATCAACAAATTATCTGGAGTTTTCTTTCTCCTGTTACAGAATGTGGGCTCTCAGAAAGCACAGCAATTTTCAGTGTGACATCTAAGAGTTAATTTTCAAAGGAAAGGATTAAGCTCCTTGCCTACAATCCTATTCCACATGCAACTGGTCTGTTAACACCAGTAGCTGTGTAATACAGAGACTGGTCTATCTAGCCACTTACGACACACTCAGGGACACCCCTAGAAATGTTGGTGCCTTGCGCAGCCCCGGACAGGGCTGGAGGGCTGCATTCAGGGCTGCAGGTGCAGGAGCTGTGTGGGGTAGGAACAGGACATGGATGCAGCAGGGGTCTGGCCCACCTCCTGCACTCACCAGCATGGGTAGGAAGTGGAGTGACCAGACCCCTGCCTGCCCCTCTCCCCTGGATCCCAGCTACCTTGCTTGGGGGATGGAACTTGGAGGAAAGGGTGAAACCCCCACCACCCACGCCCCCCTGCACTCACCAGTGGTGGGAAGCAGAGCAATGTGGCTAAGAACGGGTGAAGCGAAACAGGCTGGGGCTGGGCTGTGCCACTTCCTGCCATGGACGGTGAGTGTGGGAGCGAGCCCAATCTCTGCTTCTGGTGCCAGAAGTCTCACGGGCTGCACTGCTCAGGGTAAGGCGGGGAGAGAGTGTGGAGCGGGGGAGTTGTCTTGGGTCCCACACCTCCTCTCCTGGGACACTCAGGGGCAGAGGAAGGGGAGGGGACAAGGCCAGGGTTTAGCAATGGCCGCCGGAGCCAGTGCTACTCCATACGCAGCTGCATACTTTGCGGGTTGGTAGGGACGGCTCGGGACACACTCATCGTGGATAAGAATGGGAGTTCTGGGTGCAAACTGCAGGCTGTATCTGACAACAGTCCACTGAGGACAAAGAATGTGTTTGTATGCAGGGCAAAGGCTCTTGGATGGAGCTCAAGATCCCTTTTCTAAAATAAAGACACTGTCCTCTCACCACCCCGTACATCCTTGCACAACAACCCTTACTGCAACCTCAGCACATGAATGCAGTCTCACAACGCTTGCCCCTCTGCGACAGTCAAGCGAGAGACGCCAACCGCACCAGATTTGTACAACGGGAGGGCCCAGCCCATTTCCAAAAGCGGAAGTAGACCTGTCAGTCATTACAGAACCAGAAGTGGACTGCCACATCCTTGTGATCACAAGCAGTTTGACAGTGAAATTCACCAAAGGGAACAAAATAGTTCCTCTCAATTTCTTCAAGCCACAGTCGGGGTTTTCCCCTCAGTGACATGCTTGATATCTGTGCTGAAGAACCAAACCCTTGCAGAAATGGTTCTATGCTTACAGTCAGATGGACGGGGAAAACAAACAATCTGAACGACCAGCAAGGCCCAGAAATGTATCCATGTACATACTGGTCACTCTCAAACCAGCAGATGTTGTACAAAATCTCCAGTGGTTTATATCACTGCCCTGGCTAGGATGTGCTGAAATTGTCCTATGTGCTATTTCACTGCAGTTAACCATCAGGAATCCTTCCCACTGCAGATTTTTGAGTGGTGGTCCATTTCCCCCTTCACCCATAAATAATTGTCCTTGTACCTCTACTTTACTCCACTAGTTACCCAGGTGGATGGATACTGAAACTAGGTAAAAATGTCGTGTATTTGAGGGGGCTGATAATATTGTTTTAACATTTAGGCCTTTACCCCACTAGTTCCACCAGCAATCAGCATAAAATGCGGGGCCATCAGTGACACCTGTTCCAGCCCATTGACTCCAGTGGCATTTCAAAGGTATCATTTAGAGCAGAATTGGGCCCTGTATTGCCATCCAATACCAAATTGGAATCTCACCAAATGCACTTTTTAACAGAAAGCAGGGGCACGCTATAGGCCTTTCTAAGTTTGATATGGAAGTCTGGGGTCTAAGCTGAGGCTCCCAATGTCCCATGTGGACCCTCTCCTATCTCCAGGATGTATACCTTAGCCCATGGACTGCACATGGTCTCCAAGGTTTTGTAAATGGAAGTGGAATTCTTGTTCTTGGCTGCTACCTCTTGTAATCCCTGCTCCTGTTTCTTTTCCCTCCTGACAAGCACATGCCCTAAAAACGTGACTCTCCACTTAAAGGTATTTCTGGTGCAATGCCTTCCACCGCACTACCCCGAAACAGCACCCATTCAGATAACCCAACGAAAACGGCAACACACACACACATACACAGATGCACCAATATGCTTGGGATTCTGTGAAGGATCAAAATGGAAGGGAAAAAAATCACCAAAAAAACCTAGTTAAAAAAATGCTAAAGAGCCAAAACAGACTCATTAAAATAAATGTCTCCATGCAAGAGAATGGAAAGGTGCATGTGGCCTATTTGACATCCCTCTAACTCTGTCCTTAGTCACTGAGGAGGATCAGATTAATTTTGAAAACCCACTGCGTGTTGGTGGGCGCCAGCTAATGACAGCTCTGGCATTCTCAAGGTCTTTTTTTTGTTTGTTTTTTTGTTTTCCGTGCGTTACTTTTTTCTGCAACACTGAAACTACTCCCCCCCCCCCGCCCCCCGCCCATACACACTTCCTGGTAAATCCTCTGACCCTGAATAACCTGAGCTTGTCAGACTTGTTTAGATAGAACAATCAAACTGCCTGAAAGACAGAGACAGACAGACAGACAGAGACAGAGAGAAGGCTAGATTCAATCTTCATTAAAAGCCCTGCACATTACAGAAACCCAGAGGGTCCTATGGAAAAAGCTGTTTAATTTTTGAAAGCTGTCTACAATGCTATCTACCATAGGGTTTCAAATGCAAGCCCTCATTAGCCCCCGACCTCAAGATAACCTGTATGCTAAACCAGTGTTTCTCAATCTTCTTTTATAAAGTACCCCTTTAAAAAAAATTATAAGTACCCCAAGTACCAACAGTTTTCAGATACACAATTTTTTTTCTACCATTGCAACACATTTGTTTAAACAACTTAATCATAGCCGGGCAGGCGATGAAATTTTTGGATGTAAAAAGTACAAAAATAATAAAGCGTTGTAAAACTTGAAACAAAAATTCAGTTTTCTCCCAATTTCAGTTGTGTTGACGAACCCCCCAGACTTCTCTCAAGTACTCCTAAGGAACACTATGCTAAACCAGTAACTGTGTGCCAGCAAGCAGTCTTATTGCTAAGTTTGATTGCTGTTCTAACTGTATGTGGTTGCTTGCATGTTGCATTCTTTTCTCTCTTTCCAGATGGTAGAGGCCAGGCTGCCTGCTTACTATCCAGGGGAGAGAAAAGCCTAGGCTTTGGACCTTCAAAGCAAAGCCCTTCCCTGCAAATCCAGACAATGTTGGGTGGCAGCCAACTGCTGTTTCACTCCTGATCTTCCAGCTTTAGGCAGGGCGTGCAATTGTACTTTCCCAGGCAGACCAAGGACCCTTCTTAATAGCCTGATCCAGAGGCACCCAGAGTTCCTCAGTGGCATCAAAAATTGCTCCGAAAGCAAACATGCAGAAGGTGGTTGGACTTAAAGGGTGGATGGCCAGACAAATGAAGCCATGGACTAATCTTGCAACAAAAATGATGATTCGTCATTTTCCCAATAAAAGGAATAGCCCTCAACTACCATTCCCTAACACTCACTTTTAATGCCTTTTTATAATGAACTCAAGGAGACCTATATAGGCTATAACTCTAGGGTGGATTTATTCCATTGTAGAATGGTTTGCCAGTACTCCAGATGTTTGCAAATGAGCTCAACAAAGCCTCGAACTCTATACAAGAAGGGATAAGCTCTGCCAATGGAAGAAGGATGAACCGGTGACTTAACAGGTCTATCCCATCTCTAATACCTGTGATAAACCTACCTCAGCTTCTCTACCACAGTGCTAGTGCACAAAGCTCTCTCGGGATGCAATTCTCCCAGTGTGCCCCAAACTCAACTGTGCAGTGATCAAAGCATTTCAGGAAAGGTGGGGGACTTGGACAAGCACAATCTTTTTATAAGCTGCCAGGCTGGACATTTATTAACTGCTTATGAATATGCAAAACCAAGTCCTTCCCCCCCCCCCCAGATGGCAAATTGCACAGATTATACATGGCAGTTTCAGTTCATGTTTTATTGTAAGCAATTTTTTTAACAGGATATTTGAACTGTACCAAGACAGCAGCTGTGCTGAAAACCAAGCTAGTTAATCACATTTTGCTCTAAAAGGTAAGAACAAAATGATGGTGAACACATTATTAATTGATGTATAAATCACTTATTTTAGGACTATTCAGCTTGGTTCATTTCCTTAGCTGGTAATCAGAATATTGTTTTTAAAGAGCCCCTTTCAAGTGCACTGGGAGAAAAAGATGGTTTTCTAGCACCCTGTTTGTGCTAGCCCAGGACATACAAATCCAGTGTACTCTTTGCAAGCATAGACAGCAGGTCAAGGAAGTGAAACAGAACCTTCTTGCCTGCAGGGATATGTTGGCAGCAACTCCAGCATGTCCTGGAATGAAAACTGTAGATGCTTGGGACAATATGGTCACGATTTTGTATGAAGCTTTTGTCTACTTTACTTCCTGAAACAGCTGCCTGAGAGGAAGGCTGGATGAGTGGTTAGAGCTCAGAATGCGAACCAGGAATCCTGGGCTTGTTAGTATCTCAGGCTAAGTCTACATTGCAGGCTTCTTGTGCAAGAAGCTTTTTGGGCAAGAGAGTGTCCACACTGCATGGATGCTCTCTCGAAATAAAGCTCTGATTGCTATACACAGAATGACCACCAGAGCATCTGTGCTTTTTTCGATTGGCTCTTTTTGAGCAAAAACACCCAGTTGCCCATCCACACACACATTTTTGCACAAGGGCTCTTGTGCAAAAAGGAGTTATTCCTCATAGAAAGAGGAATACTTATATTGCAAAAACCCCTCTGTTCTTTTGATTTACTATAAATTTACTTGCACAAAAACATGCTTGAGGTGTGGATGCGCCGTGGGTTTTGTGCAAATGCACACAAACCCTGTAGTGTAGACATAGCCTCAGTGTCTCTTTGGAGCAAGCAGAACCTCCTGTGCTTTACTCTATGGAGTGGAAGTCTCAGCTTGACAAAGCCCTGGCCGGGTTGATTTAGTTGGGATTGGTCCTTGTGCAGGGGACTGGACTTGATCACCTCCTGAGGTATCTTCCAGCTCTATGGTTCTATGATTCTATGGTACTTGTGCTTTCCACTGCCATAGTACCTAAGACCCTGACAATCGTTCATGTATGTATCCTAACACCACCTCCACAAGGTAAGGGAGAAACAGGCTAGGAATTATTATCAGCAGAAGCTTTTCCCAGCTAATGTCTCTGTGACTCAGTTCCCCAAGGAAATGTCTCAGTGGGGCCAAAAATTGTTGTATAGACATTTGGGTGCAAGTCGGTGCTTGCGATCTCAAACCGTCCGTCTTCACAGAGTCCCAGAGATCCCAGCCCATGCCCAAACATCTACACAACCATTTTTGAGCCCTAGAGCCCAAGCCTTATGAGCCAGAGTCAGCTGACCCAGGCCAGCACCAGGTTTTTTATCCCTGTGTACCTCAAGGCAGGTATGTGCCCCTGGGAGCACTGAGTCATGCCTTCATGGCAGTGGGAGTTCAAACATGGTTTGTCCATTTGTGATCTGCCAAACCTCTTACATTATGTGAAAATGACATTAATCTCCTCTCCTCCCCATCACTAGCTAAATTTAGGAAGCACACCAAATTTGGGCCTAATGTGCCCCCCACCTCCCCCACACACACACATACACCAGTGACTGCATAACACACACACATGGCTACAGAAACATCTATATGTTCCTTTGTTCAGGCTGGCAATAAGCCATCACAACCCAAAGCCTATCTCTCTCTCTCTCTCAACACATAAAATCTTTTGTGTGGTATATTTGCAGAAACATCATAACTAAGTCTAGGTTGACTAGCATGATCTGCACCTCTAGATGCTTCCAGCCCTCCAGATGCATCCCAGAACACAGCCCACGGTTACTGTCAGAGCATATAGGAAGAAACTGTGCTCCACTGGTTTTGGAAAGAAGCAAGACTGGGGCTGAATTTTGCCCCATACTTCTTATAAGCAGTTGGGTTAGGCACTAGCCCATAGTTCCAAAGATTTATGTGGCTTGTTGGAGATTTCATTTTTTGTTTGTGCACCAGTGAAAACCTCATTTCATGAGACATACTGGATCGGTCGACAAAGGTTTCCCTTGTCGACCGCGGTGCGTCCAGACTGCCCAGCTGTGCTGCCAAACAGCTGATCGGCAGCATGGTGGCCATTTTGATGTAAATGAAGTGGCAATTATTTAAATCGCCGCTTCATTTTCCTATGTCTACTAAACTCATCTACGGAGTCCAGACATACCCTTGGAGTGCTATTTGCTCACTACCAGCTGCCATTCAGCAAGCAGAGGCAAGGACCCAAAACACGACCACTCTAAAGTTTCTACATAAATAGTAGCTTTAAAAAGAACCCCACATTTTGCAATCTAAAGATTAATGAGCATTCCCCATCAAGCAACTTACCCCCTTCAAACACTGGTATCAGATCAACAGCCATATGCTGGTCTGGAAATTGTTTAGAGATGTGCTGCATCCAAAGGTTACTATTTAGGTCAAGTTCAGGAACGAACAACTTGACAGCATCCTTTCACCAGGGCAGGAAGAGGGAATTGAAAACATTCCACAGTACAAAAGAGCTCAAAGACTCATTCTAAAAATAAATCACTCAATTGTCTCATTCCATAACTGGGATCATCTTATCACCTATAACTCTTCACTCTAATCAAGGGAGATGCTGACTGCTGTCTGTGGGTGTCTTTTTGCAGTGAATTAGGGGCAGTCTGTGGCCAAGATAAAGGCAGCCCACACTGGAGTTGCTATATAGCTAGACTCTGTAATGATTCACTGTGTTGGGGACCAGAGAAAACATCTGCAATTGATATCCCAGAAACAAAAGAAAGCTCTTGATCAAATAGGTCAGCCCCATTCAGCACTGCCCGCCTTCCGGCCATGTGAATATCCAACAGAGAGAGATTAGAGATGTAAGAAAAATAAAGCAATAACAACTCCTCCTCAGCAATCAAGTATGCTGCTTGAGATAAGGTGAGTAATAAAAACTTGGTTGAATTAACACAGTATTATCTCATCTCCACGGCTACCCATGTGCTTCAGACAATATTCTTTTTGTTCCAATAGAGTCTCCTGGCCCATCAATCTCCTAAACTGTCCTGGTTTGGCCTTTTGTTTCAGAAGTTGACCACACTCACTCTGTGTGGCCTGCTCTTGGAAGGCACTGGTTTTTGTTGCCCTCTCCACTCTGAGACAGCATCTGTTACCATCCTGAGCAGTGTATGTACCAGCTGCACAGTAGTGCAGGCTTCTTCCATTTTTTCCCCCTCCCAATGTATTGTTGAATTTCGATGGTGTTCTTCCCAGCCATGCTGAATGTGCCATTCACTGAAAAGAACCAGTGTCCCAGGGAACAGAACTCCTGTGTTTCTGACTTCACGATCATC
The DNA here is from genome assembly GCF_049634645.1 of Pelodiscus sinensis. Taxonomy (NCBI): domain Eukaryota; kingdom Metazoa; phylum Chordata; order Testudines; family Trionychidae; genus Pelodiscus; species Pelodiscus sinensis. Next base: position 30,183,922 of record NC_134725.1, on the reverse strand, counting down.
TGACCAGAGAGCCCCTGTGACTAGTCACAGCGGCTCTGAGACCTGCTGCCAGATTTGAGCAGCCAATGCTCAGGCAGATGGCAGACAGAACCAGAGAGGTCTCTGCAAAACTGAAACAATTTATGACTTCCCTTCCTTGGAACTTCTCCAGCAGAATTTTCTGTCCTGATCTCTGCTGGGTCCTGCATTCCCTTCCCCAGCCCTGAGTCATACCCAACCACAATTAAAACAGAACATTCTGCTGGGGATTTCCAGAGTTGTCCACGAGAATCAGCCTGTAAAATCCCCCAATGCTTAGCACTCAGCTTTCCGCTATTTCTTATGGTCACCATCACATCCTTAAATCCCATTCCTTAAATACACAGAACCGAAGCTCGTCACCTCTCCTTCATAACCATCTTTAATCTTGGCCCTCCCCAAATCCCTTCTGCAATTTAAACACATTTGCTCTACACTTCTGATTCCCCATTTTACTCCTACTCTTCCTCTTATTACCTCCTCTTCTGAGCTCTCCCCCTATGGCTCCTTTATCTGTGCTGTGGTGACATCATTGGTCTTTATTATTACCACCTATTATTTCCATTTTAGATGTCCCAGCCAAGTTCTCCATTGTGCTGGCAATTTTTTACTGACTTACACACACCATCTACATAGACTGGATAGACAAACAGTGGAGAAAGGAAAGATTACTATCCTAAGGATTCAGCCTGGGAAAGGGGGCGTGGAAATTTACAGGTAACATTTTCCAAAGCACTTGAGGCTAGGTCTACACTACACTCTTTTATTGAAAAGAGCTACATAAATTGTGCTCAAAAATTTGCATAGCTTTTTCCAATTGCTTTTCCAGAACAGGCTTTTCCACCATTTGGCCCCATCTAGACAGGGCCAAATGGCGGAAAGGTCTTCTCTTTTGGCGGAGCCCTTATTCCTCATTGAACGAGGCATACATGGCTCCCCAAAAGAGCGCGTTTGCTCTTCCGCAAAAAAAGCAGAAGAGCAAATGTGTTCCCTGGATGTGATGGAGTTTTTCTGGGAAACCTCCAGTATCCCAGAAAAACCTGACAGTTTAGGGGTGCCCTGAGAAATTCAGATGTTTAAGCCCCATTTTGACGTGGGCACTGAAGAGCCTTAGTCCCGCTGATGTTCAGATCCCAAGAATCCCATCCTCTTTCAGAGAGTTTCCATCCACTCTCTCACTTTCTCTTTTCCCCCAGAACTGGGTCCCAAAGCTTTTTGATGGCTGTGCCTTCCAAACACAACACATGAAGCCATTTCTTTCTGTGATGATGCAAGCCTAGCATCTGGAGTACCACACTGATAAAGCCAGTTGTTGGACAGTCTTCACAGCACACTGAAGCTCCTGGTGTACTTATGCCAAAAAGCACAACGCCAGGCTTAGGGATAAGGCACAGTTCTGTCAAACAGAACCCTGGGGCCTGCTGCCACACTGGCTTACTGGCAGGGCAGGGCATTGCAGTCACAAGGGTGAAAGAACAACTCTCGCCTCAGTGAAAATTCTATTAATCATTAAGAAACGGGGATGAAGAGATAAAAAAGAATCCTGTCCAGTCACCACTTACGATGGCTGTAACGAGGCAGAGCTCCAAAAGGTGCATTTGAAGATCTTTGATAATAGGTAATAATTCTTGTATAAATTTATTGCGTTTTTACAATCAACCTGTATGGGGCTGTTAAATGCAAGGGAGCATCCCATAGATTTACCAATCGAATTCAGAAAGCCTTCTGAAGTTAGAATTCATGACTAGATAGCAACAGTAAAAATTTGCAACATCTCCATTTGTTTACAAAAATGTACCAGTGAAATTATATTGTAGTAATCTGTAGTGTTGGAAGCTGAATCTTTCCTGGCCAGGAGACTGAATCCAGAGCTGGGAATCAGGGATTCTTCAGCCCAAAATAGAAATCAATTAAACAAGCCACCACTGTGCAGTTCAAAGCTCACATAATACAGCATCAAAAATTTAAAGCCATTTTCACAGAGAGATGATAGAATTTAAGTGGAGTGAGCAGTTGATCAAAGTCACCATTCCGGTTCCAAGGTCTTGTGGTTTTGTTTTTTTTATTTCAAATCAGTCCTCAAACACCAATAAACCATCAGGACCAGGATTATGGAAAGTATTCTGGGATGACAATAGCTTGTGTGGAATTTGAACTGTCTCCAATGCTGCTGTGCAGCTGATACTACGAATCTCTTGGCTTTTGGGGATTCCTGGTATGGGGGAGAAGGCAGCTTTGAGCAGCACAAGGGCAGGTTGGTGTTTGAAGCAAACAAGTATTGTGGTTCTAGAGGTAAAATTATTCACTGCCTCGCCACTAATCAGTAATACCAATAGCAAGAGCACCTTAAATTTATCACATGTGAATTACTTGTCATAAGGACTCTCATCTCAAAGAGATTTTTATATATAGACTATTTCGCCCATCTCTAAACGCCATCTAGAGCAACCCTGCCACATTAGCAATACATTCCCATGCAACAATTTTTCAGGATAGGCCATCCAGGTTAACTACAGGTTGAAGCTCTCTAGTCTGGCACTGTCTGGTGCAGCAACATCCATGGTCTGGCATGACTTTAGTTAGCTGGATGTTCATTTATCATAGGTGTGGCCACATTTCCGACAGCCACATAAAGTTGTTTACAGCCAACAGTCCTGGCTCTCATTTTTCTGTGCTGTTATTTGGCTCTAATTTACCCCTAAATGTCTTCTAAGAACCCAGTAAGCAGTGAAAGTGTTGGTAATGCTGCTAACCACTATTGACCTCCTGTGGTTTGGCAAATTCTCTGATTCAGCACCACTCAGGTTCCAAGAGTGCAGGACTAGAGAGGGGTTTATCTAACCTGCTCTTAAGTATCTCCAATGATGAAGATTCCACAACCTCCCTAAGCAATTTATTCCAGTGTTTAACCACCCTGACAGGAAGTTTTTCCTAATGTTCAACCTAAAGCTCACCTTGCTGCAATTTAAGCCCATTGTTCCCTATACAGTCATCAGATGTTAAGGAGAATAATTTTCTCTTTTCTCCTTGTGACACCCTTTTAGGTACTTCAAAACCACTATCATGTTCCCTCTCAATCTTCTCTTTTCCAAACTAAACACGCCCAATTCTTTCAGTCTTACCTCATAGCTCATGTTTTCTGGACCTTTAATCATTCTTATTGCTCTTCTCTGGACCTTCTCCAATTTCTCCACATCTTTCCTGAAATGTGGTGCCCAGAACTAGACACAATACTCCAACTGAGTCCTAATCAGCGCAGAGTAGAGCAGAAGTATGACTTCTCGTGTCTTGCTCACAACGCTCCTGTTAATGCAACCCAGAATGAGGTTTGCTTTTTTTGCAACAGTGCCACACTGTTGACTCATATTTAGCTTGTGGTCCACTATGACCCCTAGTACTCCTTCTACAGTACTCCTTCTTAGACAGTCACTTCCCATTTTGTATGTGTGAAACTGATTGTTCCTTTAAGTGGAGTAATTTGCAACTGTCCTTATTGAACTTCATCCTATTACCTCAAACCATTTTTCCAGTTTGTCCAGACTATTTTGAATTATGACCCTATCCTCTAAAGCAGTTGCAACCTCTCCCTCCTTGGTATCATCTGCAAACTTAATAATTATACACCCTATGCCATTATCTTAAGACTTGATGAAGATCTTGAAAAGAACCAGTGCCAAAACTGATCCCTGCAGAACCCCATTTGTTATGGCCTTGCAGCATGACTGTGAATCATAACAACTCTCTGAGATCAGTTATCCAATCAGTTATGTGCGCACCTTTATAGTAAGGATGTAAAATTCAATTCAATTGGTTAACTGGTTAAATATGATTGGTTAACTGGTAGGGATGTGAATGACTAGTTGACGATCCAATAAGCAAGTGCTTATTGGATAGTTGGCGCGCTAGTCTACTAGTTGCTTCCCCACCCTTGCTGCCTCTATCAGAAAGAGGGATGAGAAGGGGGTGCTTCAAAGTAGCAGCACCGTGTGAATCCTGGGACCAGACCTTGGGCTCTACATGATGCTGCTGCTTTGAAATGCCACGTGCAGCCCGGGGACAGCTGGGAATCTCAGCTGCTCCGGGCTGCAAGTGGCATTTCACAGTGGCAATGCTACATGGAGCCCGCGGTCAGCTGGGGACTCCTCTGTGGACTCCGGGCTCCGTGCAGTTGAGAGGTCCAACCCCTTCCTTGGAGATGTTGCTACACTTCAAAGGATGAAGTGCCTTTATCAACTAATCGAATAGTCGATGCAAATTGCACCGACTATTCGATTAGTTAATTCATCGAAATTTTACATCCCTATTAACTGGTTAAACATCTGGGTCTGCAGCAGACAGGGGCTGCTTGGGATGGCTGAAGCAGACCATCTGCAGCAGGCCCCAAGGTAAGCATAATCAGTTAAGGGCAACGCTTACCAATTAACCAGATAGCTTTTTACATCCCTACCTTAGAGTAACTCCTAGTTTATTAATAAGAAGTTCATGGGAGACGGTATCAAATGCTTTACTAAAGTCTAGATTTTTTGCTTGGGCCACTTCAGAAATTTTTGAAGTGGCTCTGGGCCACACAGGAAGGGGTGGGGCATCAAGCGGAAGGGGCAGGGCATTGAGCGGAAGACATGGGGCCAAGATATTTCTGTATTCCCCAGACAGTGACTGGTCTGGGAGTGAGGGAGTGCCTTTGTCCTCACCGCACATTCCCCCAACATGCCCATGCCCCTGGCGTGGGAGGAGACTTTCTTCACCCCCCCCCCTGCCCGTAGGCCAATTAGGACCTGGGGATAGGGGAGCGTGCAAAGTCTCCTCCTGCCTGTCAGAAGCACACAGCAGTATAAAAAGCCGCACACTGCTTGCAGGGCGGGGACAGAGCGGAGAAGGTGAAAACCAACATAAAAAAGTTATCAAGCACCTCTGCCATTTCCACAGTTCTATTATTATTTTCTCCTCTTCATTAAGAAAATGGCCTACCCTATCTTTGGTCTTTATCTTGCTTCTATTTGTAGAATGTTTTCTTGTTATCCTTTATGTCTCTAGATAGACTGAGCTCTTTTTGTGCCTTCTTCTTTCTAAGTTTGTCCCTACATACTTGTCTTATTTGTACTTTGACCTAGTTTCCCATTTTTATAAGCTTCCTTTCTGATTCTTAGATTTTCAAGATCTCCTGGTTAAGCCAAGATGGTTTCTTGCCATATTTCCCATCTTTTCTATATAGTGGGTGTGACGGGGCGGTTCCGCCCCGCACTCAAGCCCAGGGAAACCACCTGGGGCCGGGGGCGGAGAGGGCCCCACCTGAACAGCCCTACTGGGCATGCTCCAAAGGGAGCAAAGGTACAAAAGGCTGCTGGCCTGCTCAGAAGGGGCAGACTGCGACCCGAGCAGGAGCTAGCGACCACTGGCCAGAGAGGGAGTCGCCGGGGGAGCTGAGCGTGCTGCTGCCGGGGCTCTGCCGGGCTCGGCCCCAACGCCGGAGCCGCCGACCGACCACCCGTGACCCGAGCGCCGGACCGGACTCCGCCAACTCTGCGGCTGCCAGGGGGAGGACCACTACAGCCCGGCGACCGACGCCGACAGGTGGGACCGCGGCCGGCTGCGAGCCAGGGGTAGGAAGCGACCCAGGGCAGGGAGCTGTAGAAGCCCCTGAGGGCTCGGGGCGTTGCGGGGAGGAGCCCCCGCCGAGCCAGTGGTGGGAACCCCCCGAAACTACTAGGGCCCTGGGCCGGGGTCTGGTGGAGAGGGAGGGCCGGACCCCCCTACCCCTGCTGCCCAAGACCCTGGCAAGTGGGGACTGGGGTAACAAACCCTGAACGGTGGACTAGGCCTCTGGGCCTGCAAACTGAGGACTAGGCCAGTGGGCCGTATTTCCCCTAAGAGAGGGGCATCGTACTTTGGACCTAGGCCAGTGGGCCGTATTTCCCCTAAGAGAGGGGCATTGTACTTTGAAACTAGGCCAGTGGGCCGTATTTCCCCTAAGAGGGGGGCATCGTACTTTGGACCTAGGCCAGTGGGCCGTATTTCCCCTAAGAGAGGGGCATCGTACTTTGGACCTAGGCCAGTGGGCTGTATTTCCCCTAAGAGAGGGGCATTGTACTTTGAAACTAGGCCTCTGGGCCTGCAAACTGAGGACTAGGCCAGTGGGCCGTATTTCCCCTAAGAGAGGGGCATCGTACTTTGGACCTAGGCCAGTGGGCCGTATTTCCCCTAAGAGAGGGGCATTGTATTTTGAAACTAGGCCAGTGGGCCGTATTTCCCCTAAGAGGGGGGCAGTGTACTTTGAGGGCTAGACCCAGACGGGCCGAATTAGGCCACGGATGGGGGTGGCAACCCCAAGACAGGGGCGAGCCCCCCGACAGTGGGTTAATGTGCTCTTGTGCCTTTAATAATGTCCCTTTAAAAAACTACCACCTGTCTTCAGTTGTTTTTCCTTTTAGTCTTGCTTCCCAAGGAACCTTCCCTACCAGCAATCTGAGTTTACTAAAATCTGCCTTCCTGAAATCCATTGTCTCAATTTTTCTGTTCTCCCTTCTATCATTCCTTAGAATCATGAACACCATGATCACTTTCACCCAAGCTGCCTTCCACTTTCAAGTTCTCAAGCAATTCCTCATTTGTTAAAATCAAATCTAGAACAGCTTCCCCACCAATAGCTTTTTCCACCTTCTAAAATAAAAAATTGTCTCCAGTGCAATCCAAGAACTTGTTGGATAATCTGTGCCATGCTATATTAGTTTCATAGTTGAAGTCTCCCATCATTACCAAGTCCCATGCTTTGGCTGATTTTATTAGTGGTTTAGAGAAAGCCTCATTCACTTCTTCTACCTGGGTAGATGATCTGTAATAGATGCCCTACTATGACATCAACCTTGTTTTTTATCCCTTTTAACCTTACCCAGAGACTCTCAACAAATCTGTCTCCTATGTCCATCTGAACCCCAGTCCAATGATATACACTTTAATACTGAAGACATCACCTCCTCCCTTTTTCCCTTGCCTATCCTTCCTGAGTAAGCTGTACCCTTCTATATCAATATTCCACATAGTCTTATCTCACCAAGTCTCTGATACCAACTGTGTCATAGATGTGTTTATTTAATAGCACTTCAAGTTTTTCCTGCTTATTCCCCATATTTCTTGCATTTGTATACAGACAACTAAGATTTTAGTTTGATTTTGCCCCCTACTTCTGCCTACTCTCTTCTTTATCCTAGCTATTGCAGTCCATGCTCCCCCCAATTTCTGACCTATCTCCCAGGTCTCCATGTTCTTCACTTATCTGTGGGCTTTGGTCACCTACCGCGGTCAAACCTAGTTTAAAGTCATAAATGATCATAAGTGGTCAGGACCTCACAGTTCTATGCCTCCCACAGCGAATGATGAAAAACTCAACTAGGGCACTAAGGAACATCCCTGATACATCACCCACTAGAACACTTGAATGAGTCAGAGAAGTCCATACCAGGCTGACCCTGCCTAGCACCTGAGCTCTGATACAGAAATACTCAAAGCCTGGAATAACTTGTCACAGTCCATATTTCTTGGTCATGCTATAGTCAAGTCCAGACTCCAGAGAAAACAAATTAAAAAACTACAATGATAATAACTAAAGGAAAGGATTTGGCTAGAGTCTGCCTATTGATTGCCCCAGCACTAAGGGGATACTGCTATCACACAAGCCAGTTATGAAGCAGATTATCTAAAAACAGCCTCCCTTAAGGATTAATGAGAGCAGACAGATTAAGACTGTGCTGATGGATTTGGCAACAACAATGAAGGATCGATACCAAAATACACCATTCTGTTTAGGTTGGTTGAACAGTACTGTTGTATAGCTACCTTGATTAATCCAGATAAAATTAACACTGGAGAGTCACTTTTTTTCTGGTCCATGCTAACAAGCATTTCAATTTGGAAGCTCAAAGCCAATGGAAGAATTGGAAGGACTCACAACTTCCCCAGGTATTTTGATGTCTAGGCAAGTAACAAAAGGCGACATCATCATGATCAAGCACTTTCTTTTACGGCTGGTTCTATACGTACACTGGAACTGAAGCAACAACTTGATTGTATTTGCATCGCTGGCTATTTTGCTGCAAGTGTGGGTATGGACACTTATTTCAGATTTTGAGTGTCCTGTTGTGATGGAATTTAAAATCAGTAAAAAGCATAACTTAAATCAAAATAGGGCACTCGTAATCCAAAATAAGTGTGTCCACACCCAGACTTGCACCAAAACAGCTAGCAGGGAGAATTATAACCAAGTTTGCTGCTTCAGAAGAAGGTGTATATAGATCAACCTGTGGGGTTTTTGATTTATTACATGATTTTGCATTTCAGCAGGGAAGCAGTTGGGTGGAGACTGCAATAACTAATTCCACTTTAGCCTCATTTAACATCTCTGATCCTCTCCAACAATTTAAATCAACGTGCTGGCAGATGTTCACCAATCTCCCCTTTGTTGGGCAGGAGGCTGAGCTCCAGCAGCCTGCTAAACTGGAAGGGCAGAGCTGAATGAGCACCATGCCTAAGGGGGAACTGCTGGGGTAGATTCATAGATGTTAAGGCCAGAAGGGATGATTGTGCTCATCTAGTCGGACCTGCTGTATCACAGGCCTTTGCAACCTCCCCCAGACAGGAAGGTCTCAGAGTCTAAGGAACAGGCACTTGTTGGGAGAGAGTTTTGATTAAGTGAATGGGCTAGTTCACTGGAGATACAGTGCTGTAGCTACAAAACGCTAGCTTCACAAAGGGGGAGCTTCGGCAAGGGATGGAGATGTGATGTGCTCAGCCATGGAGCAGTGGGTCACAGACCACATCCTGAGTTCAACTCAAGTCAACAGGAGTTTTACCTCTAACCCCATAGCGTATTATGTATTATTGTATGGCCGAGGTGCCAAGGAGCAATGGATGAGGACCCAGTGTGCTAAGTGCTATACAAACACAGAGCAAAAAGACTGGCCCTGCCCCAAAGTGCTTACAATCTAAGTGTAAAACAGACAGATGGGTGGTGGGTCAGCATGGCAGGCCGTGTTCTCAGCACACTAGGAGCCTAACCATTACCGAGTTTTGTAGGCACAGCAGGAGAATTCTAAGGAGAAATCCAAGGGTGGACAACAGTATATCTTTGTGGATGTTTGAGGAATTCCTCTCAAGCATAAGGGAGCATGCAAAAGCAGGGGGGGGCTTATTTGAAAATTTAAGCTCAGTGGTTACAAACACGAGCAACTGAAGGCTGCTCAACAGGGCAGCCTCGAGAGGAGTTATACCTCCAGAGAAAGGATGTGATGCCTTTGCAGGGCAGCTCATAGTGAGCCACCTCCCTGTTCAACAGAGAGGAGATTTCATAGACTCATAGGCTGTGTCTACATTGGCACCCCTTTCCGGAAAAGGGATGCTAATGTAGCACATTGGAATAGCAAAATCCGCGGGGGATTTAAATATCCCCCGCGGTATTTGCATTAACATGGCTGCCGCTTTTTTCCGGCTTGGAGATAAGCCGGAGAAAAGCGCCAGTCTAGATGTGATTCTCCGGAAAATAAGCCCCTTTCCGGAGGATCTCTTATTCAAGTAGGAATAAGAGATCCTCCGGAAAAGGGCTTATTTTCCGGAGAATCACGTCTAGACTGGCGCTTTTCTCCGGCTTATCTCCAAGCCGGAAAAAAGCGGCAGCCATGTTAATGCAAATACCGCGGGGGATATTTAAATCCCCCGCGGATTTTGCTATTCCAATGTGCTACATTAGCATCCCTTTTCCGGAAGGAATGCCAGTGTAGACGTAGCCATAGACTTTAAGGTCAGAAGGGACCAATTTGATCATCTAGTCTGACCCCCTACACAATGCAGGCCACACAATCATACCCACCCACTGCTAGAATAATCCTCTCACCTGTATCTTAGATATTGAAGTCCTTGAAACGATGGTTCAAAGACACCAAGATGCAGAGAATCCTCCCGCTAGTGACTCATGCCCCATGCTACAGAGGAAGGCGAAAAACCTCCAGGGCCTCTGCCAATCTACCCTAAGGAAAATTCCTTCCCGACCCCAAATATGGCGATCAGCTGAACCCTGAGCATGTGGGCAAGACTCACGAGCCAGACACCCAGAAAAAAGTTCTCTATAGCAACTCCTATCTTCCCACCATTGGCCTATTTACCACTGATAGTGAAAGGTCAATTAATTGCCAAGATCATATTACCCCATCAAACCATCCTCTTCATAAACCCATCTAGCTTTATCTTGAAGTCAGATAGGTCTTTTGCCCCCACTACTTCCCTTGGAAGGATGTTCCAGAACTTCACTCCTCTGATGGTTAGAAACCTTCGCCTAATTTCGAGTCTAAACTTCCTAATAGCCAGCTTATATCCATTTGTTCTTGTGTCCACATTGGTATTGAGCTTAAATAATTCCTCTCCCTCCCTGGCATTTATCCCTCTAATATATTTAAAAAGAGAAATATCTCCCCTCAGCCTTCTTTTGGTTAAGGTAAACAAGCCAAGTTCCTTGAGTCTCCTTTCATAAGGCAGGTTTTCCATTCCTTGGATCATCCTAGTGGCCCTTCTTTATACCTGTTCCAGTTTGAATTCATCCTTCCTAAACATGGGAGACCAGAACTGCACACAGTATTCCAAATGAGGTCTCACCAATGCCTTGTATAACGGCACTAACACCTCCTTATCCCTACTGGAAATACCTCGCCTAATACATCCCAAGACCGTATTAGCCTTTTTCACAGCCATGTCACAATGGCAGCTCATAGTCATCCTGCGATCAACTAGGACTCCAAGGTCCTCCTCCTCCTCCGTTACTTCCTGATGTGTCCCCAGCTTATAACTAAAATTCTTATTTTTAATCCCTAAATGTATAAACCTTACACTTCTCACTATTAAATTTCATCCTATTACTATTACTCCAATTTACAAGATCATCCAGATCTTCCGGTATGATTTCCCGATCTTTTTCTGAATTGGCAATACCTCCCAACTTTGCGTCATCCACAAACTTTATTAGCACACTCCCACTTTTAGTGCCGAGGTCAGTAATAAAAAGATTAAATAATAATAGTCCCAGAACTGATCCCTGAGGAACTCCGCTAGTAGTTTCGTTTCATTCTTCATGACTCCAGTAATCAACTCTGGTGAGCACTAAATTCCCACTCACCCAGCGCAAAGTTAAAATCTCCATAAAGTAAAACAATGCACAACATGGGAGCAACTTCATATTTCATGCCTCTGCCTGCAACCACAGCCCATGTCTCTCAGAACTCTTAAACCTCTATTGTGCTAGGCATGCACAATCATGCAGGTCCCTCCCTCAGGCCCAGCTCATAGGCATTCCTACAGCAATGAAATATCTGGGCATGAGCAGATGAACAATGACAATTACAGAGGATGCTACAGGAAAAAAGTTATATGAGTGGTGGGGGAGGGAGACCCCTTTACAATGAGGGATAGAGGCAAGGCTATGAAAGGAAATGTACTGGAAGATGGGACTGGGTAACCAAGGATGAACCACTCAAAATTGCCTTCTTCTATTCATTCCCCCTGAACCATCTGGCACCAGTCACGGTAAGAAGACAGGATAGGAAGATAGGTGGATCATTGGTCTGACTCAGCTCAATTATAATGTAAGAATGGCCTTCTGTTTACAGAAAATATCTGCGGGTTCATGGAAAATGAGTATCTTTTGTGCTGAGGTTTCCTTTGAGAGACCAGGGACTCATGACACATTAGAATGATAAGCACATAGTTTTCACCCTTCACTAAAGGTCACAGAATGTTCAATAAGCAATCCCTCCATCCACAAGCTGGGCAAGACAGCAATCAACAAGACATCCCCATATTGTGCTGTTCCAGCTAATCATTAATGCGGAAACTGTCCCTTTGGCTTGGCTCACAACAATTCAGTGCACTGAGGAGCAAAGGGAGTAATCCTTCACATAGCTATTTCAGATAAGCCTTGTTGATGAATTTAGCCTTAAAAAAATTAGATGTTTTTGCCTTTCCCATTAAGAACACCTGTATTTCTACAGAGATTGTAGAGAATTTATTTTAAACAAAGCAAAAGTGAACAATACAGGAATGGAATAAACATGCCAGACCAGTGGGATTCACCTTGCTAGCACCCTGTCTCTCTGATAGTGGCCAGTACAGGATACTTCCCAGGAAGGTAAAAAACTTTAAGGCTATGTCTAGACTGCAGAGTTTTTCCGGAATACCTCCAGTATACTGGAAAAGCTCTGCCGCGTTCAGGGAACACGTCTGCTTTTTTGGAACAGTTTTTTAAAAAGCTGGTGCGTTCTTTCGGCATTCCTCACCGAGAGGAATTTTTTTTGAAATTTGTTCCGAAAGAGGAGTTTTTTCTGAAATTTGGCCCCATGTAGACATAGATGGCATCATTCTTGAAAAATCTCTCATAGGACGTAGCAAACCTGCACCAAACTATCGTTAAAAGCACACGCTTACTAGCCCTGGGTAGGTTTCTTCCTCCGCAGTCTCCTTCCAAACTTGCTCTTACCACATAGACAAAAGTGACCTAAAATTTCTTGATATGTTAAATGATTGCTTCTTGGAGTAGCCGGTTTTGGAACTCACAAGGGGAGAGGCTATTCTTGATTTAGTCCTAAGTGAAGCGCAGGATCTGGTTCAAGAGGTAAATATAATTGGAGTGCTTTGAAATAGTGACAATAATGTAATCAAATGTAACATCCCTGTGGCAGGAAAAACACCTCAGAAGCCCAACACTGTTGCATTTAATTTCAGAAAGGGGAACTACACAAAAATGAGGTAGTTAGTTAAACAGAAATTAAAAGGTACAGTGACAAAAGTAAAATCTCTGCAAGATGCATAGAAACTTCAAAGACACCATAATAGAGGCACGAGTTAAATGCATACCCCAAATTAAAAAAACACAATAAGAGAACCAAAGAAGTGCCACTGTGGAAGCAGAGACAGATAAAAAGATATCTTTTAAAAAGTGGAAGTCAAATCTTAATAAGGAAAATAGAAAGGATCATAAAGTTTGTCAAATTAAGCGTAAAAATATAATAAGAAAAGCCAAAAAGGAGTTTAAAGAACAGCTAGCCAAAAACTCAAAAATTAATAGTAAAATAATTACATCAGAAGCAGGAAGCAGGCTAACAACCAGTGGGGCCCTTGGATCACTGAGATGCTAAAGGAGCCCTCAAAGATGATAAAGTCATAGTGGAGAAGCTAAATGAATTCTTTGCTTCAGTCTTCAAGGCTGAGGATAGTGGGGAGATTCCCAAACCTGAACCATTCTTTTTAGGTGACAAATCTGAGGAATTGTCCCAGATTCAGATGTCATTAGAAGAGGTTTTGGAACAAATTGATAAACTTAATAGTAACAAGTCACCAGGACCAGATGGCATTCACCCAAGAGTTCTGAAAAAACTCAAATTGGAAATTGCGGAACTATTAACTGTGGTTTGTAACCCATCCTTTAAATCAGCTTCTGTACTGAATGACTGGAAGACAGCTAATGTGACACCAATATTTAAAAAGGGCTCAGTGCATGGTCAACCTGTGGAATTCCTTGCCAGAGAATGTGGTGAAGGCTAGAACTTTAATAGGGTTAAAAAAAGAGCTAGATAGATTCATGGAGGTTAGGTCCATCAATGGCTATTAGCCAGGTTGGGTAGGAATGGTGTCCCTAGCCTCTGTTTCCCTGGAGGTGGGTGACAGGGGAGGGATCACGTGAGGATTACCGATTGTGATCCCTTCCTCTGGGGCATCTGGTATCGGCCACTGTTGGGAGACAGGATACTGGGCTAGCTAGACCTTTGGTCTGACCAAGTATAGCCGTTCTTATGTTCCATGTTCTTATCCAGGAAGAGTGAGCTGGGATGGGACAGCACAGAGTAATGGGGTCTGGTAACCCTTCCTAGCTTCGAGTCATCAAATAGAAGTGTTTCCTTGTGTGACTTCTGGATAATAAGATTTGGAAAAACAGCATTGTTAGCAAACACTGCTAGGAAAGGGCAACTCATTCACATGCAAATGGCTTCTTCTGAAGATAGCCTAGCAGACTCTCTCTCACTCTCCGGCTACAGCCCCAAAACCCAGCCTGCTTCCCTCTGCATCTGACATGGCTATCCAAGACAACTTCCCAGTCCTCCAGTGTCCCCCATGAGGGCAAGTGACAGTTCTGAGGACTGAGCAGGGGGGACTCAGAGCCAGGGGTCCAGACTTTAAGCCTGGAGTGGTTCACCTTGGGCATGATACTTTTACCATTCCTTGCCTCAGTTTATTCCCCAGTCTAACAGAAGAGAAGATCTTTCACCTACAAGAGAAGAGAAAAACCCGAAGAGTTTTTTGGTGTGTGTGTGTGGGCGGGGAATATAAAGAGCACAGATTGCCTCCAAATTCAGCAACACAATATGCAGCATTTTCCCCAAGCCAGAAGCCCAACAATAAAGGTGGGGAACCTCAGGCCCAAGGGCTGGATGCAGCCCTGGCTAGCCTGGATCTGGTCCCCCAAGGCTTGGGGCTTCCCCTCCAGAACTGGGGAGCCCAAACTGGTGATCCAGACCTCCCATACACAAAATCTGTTAACCTTAGCTCCCCAAGGCTCTGGTGTGTGAGAGGAATGTGGAGAATGTCTTTCTCCTTCTCAGATGGGGGCTGCCTCAGTGAAGGTTTGTTGTTTGTTTTCTTTCTCACTTGTGTGCAGCCCCCGACTCATTTTTCTGTGGATCAGCAGCACCCGACCCAAAAAAGGTTTCCCACCCCACCCTACAAAGAGAGGCCACTCAGTTACCTGGCTGAAAAGCAAACAGTTCGTTTGTTTGATGGGAGAGCCTTTGACATGGCAGCCTGCCTATCCCGGAGGAAAGTCACAAGAGCTCTCAACCAAACGCAAGTGCTGAGGGTCAGGATTGCTGGGAAGTTTGCATTCAGGGAAGGATGCCAGCCACCTCATGATTCAGCATGCACTGTAAACGCAGAGCCAAAAAGGGACAGAGGCAGAGCCCTTGAACTCCACACATGTGGTTAACCGCACTTCTCCTCCACTCCCAACGCCCTGCTTGTGTTCCTTTAACCAGTTGCGTTCTCACTGGGAAAAGACAAGACCCACCAAGCTCCTGAGAGTACAGCCATGAAATGGAGCCCTGAGCAGGACTGGCTGAGTAGATTGGAGGGGGAGAAGTTATAGCCATGCTGAGGATAAAGAAGAGCGAGAATAGGTGAGAGAAAAAAAGAAATCCCATTAGCAGAGAAAAAAGTGCCTTTCGAGTCTCTTCGACACCCCACCCAATCCAAATCACTGTGTGCAACAACAAGGTCACACAATCCTATGCCAGTCCTGAGAGACATGAGAGATTTGCCTTACCGCATGTGTCCGGCTGATCTGAACTGGGTAGGACATGGTGTGAGGGGGATAGCGGGGCTCAGTGGCTCGCCAGTTCTGTGTCACGGGCTGAGTAGATCCAGACATGTTGAAGTAGACTGGGAGGTTTGTCTCCTTTGACTCTCTGTCTCAAAAGAACTAGGAAATCCAGAAACTCCTCTTCGTTATAGGCCTGTTGGCCACGTCATCCTACAACTGCAAGGAAACAGGAAAGCAAAAGATTAAAACTTGCTCAAACCACAGTCCAGCTAAACGACAAAGTCAAGCCACAAATGGTTTCTAAAACCTCACTGCCTTCTATTTTCTTAACAGGGCTATTCTTCACAAAGTACTATTGCCTGATTCCGTTAACCAAGGAATAATCCAATGAAGGCTGAGCTGTCAAGAAGAGAATCTACTGGGTGAAGGGAATTGGTGGGAAGTCTCTGAGTCACTGGAAACTGGACTGGGAAAGGCGCTGGATAACATACTTTGCTCATGAGCCACTGGGAGGTGGACAAGTTGACATCATTATTCCCACCTCTTGAGACCATCTTGTCTCTCTGCCGTCCAACCCTTCATTAAAACTCACTTCTTTCAGAAACATGGCTGTCTTGACTGCAGCACCACCTGAACCTTTCATTTCAAAACCTCGTACTTCAAGTGCCACATATAGTATAAGCCATATGCCACCTTTATTTGTGGTTACCTCTTCTCACACATGCACCTTTCTTTCCACATGTTTCTTCGGAGCCTATCATCCATCTGATGATACAAGCCCTGACCCTGTAACCCTCTCCCACAGAAGTAGCCTTATGCATGGAAGGCATCCCACAGAACTCAACTGCAGCTCTCAGACTGGTGTTTGCAGGAAGGCTATGCCTGTTATCCTCTTTTAAAGCCTTTACAAATGACAGTGCTATGTAAACATTACATCAAACGCCACACACCCCTGATCTCAGTCACTAGGACCAGTATCCAAGGAATCCACCACAGCACTCTTGAACAGAATGTCAGATGTTACAATTCTTTTTGCAGCTGCAATGAAAAAAAGCCCAAACGAGTGAGAGAGTTCCCTCTTCACGCAAAAAAAGAGATTTACAAGTTGTTGATTTTTATAGACACTTTCAGCGGTTTATTTTAAGAGGTTTTTAAGCCCCACTTTGTCAGGATTTCAACTTAAAATAACTAATTGTCTTAATGCTGCCCTTTATTCCTGGCGGTTTAAGAGGCATTAAGCATTATTCCAGTATTAACCGTTAATTATACAAAGCATAAATTTCCACCATCGCCTGGATTTAGCAAACATTGCCACTGCAGCAGTGAACCCTTTAGGTGAACAGCTGCAGTTTATGTGCGAAAGAAACCCAACTGTTATTCCAACCCTTCTCGGCACATACTATCCCCTCTCTCCAAGCTATCCAGGTCTTAGCTGGGGTATTCCTTAGGGATGTAAAATCCTGTTTAATGAGTTAACTGATTAAAGAGAGAGTGAGGGGCTGACGCAACTCTCCTCCGTTGCCACAGACACGGGCTGTTCTGGCCAGGCTGGAACATCCCTGTCCATGGTGGGCCACACAGGACTGGAGCAGTCCCCTGCCTGTGGAGAACAGAGAGCCCCCAGTGCTCCAGAACTGGTAATTAAAAGTGCTGTCATATGGGTGGAAACTGGGTAACTATTGCATTTTATTAATATCAGCAGAACTGACTCAAATGGGTGTTGTGTAGTCTTGCCTTAATCTTTGTATTCATGCCCGTCAGTGTCAAAGAAAGAAGCTATCTATCTAACCTATCTATCTACCTACCTATCTAGCTAGCAGATATACAGACACATACACACACACACATTTGCATATATATGCAACCACACTTAAGCTGTGGCCCACAGCATGTGCTATGAGTATCATTGTGGCCCCCGGGGCTTCTAAAGTTGAGAAACCCTGGGTTAACCCATTAACCTTTCATATCCCTAGTATGCATTGGGCTTAAGGTTGTGTTGATGAATAGACCCCTGCCACCACCACACCGGGAGCAGCACAGAGCATTTACAGGACTGTAAATTATAGCTGAGCCCCTTTCCAACAGCTCCTGGCCATTGCTATAGTCAAGAGCACCTCATACCCAGTCCGATGTCTCTCTCAACTGAAACAGCAGTTGGCATGTGCCAATAACATAAAAGAAAAGAAAAGTGGGGGGTGGAGAGGGGAGAAGGAGAGAGAAGAGAGGAAGTTGGTTTTTCTCCTTGGGACCGCAGATCAGCCCCGACAATAAACTGCTTTGCTATCTGCTGAAGGCAGATAGGGTGAAGCCAGAGGCATGCCACTGCCTGGTTCGTTTGCCTGTCTCTAGGCATCCTTTGCAAACACATGCCAGCGGCGGCTGACATCAAACCATCCAGTGACCGCCGGAGTGCTGGATGCTGCACTGTGCTAGAAGAACCCTGGCATTCCCTTATTTGTTCCCATAGAAAGAAACTGCTGCCAAGAATCAACAGCCAAGCAATGACCACATTTGGGGGAGGGTGTTCTTACAGGTGAGCACTGCAATAAATGATAATCATCTGCAGGCCTCAGGCGCTCCCAACCTCCTTATTGTAAGTGGGTGATTTTCAGTAACCTGGCCGGGGGGGGGGGGGGGGACATGCAGAGAAGGTTGTCAATGTCCTTGTAGAATCAGACAGAGAAGCCAGGAATCTCAACTCCCCAGTTCCCTGCTCTAATAAGTAAAGAACAAAGCTTCCCATTCATATTTGCAGCTTACTAACACATTGTAAAAGGAGGCTAGTTCTTTTCCCAATCCCTAGCATCCTGAGGCACATGTTCTAAGAAGCCATAAATTCCCACTACTGCCACCAAAAGGTAGACAATTTTACTGACCTGGAACTCAGTGCTATTCAATGGAATTCACCCTGCAGACCATGGGGGAACTTTAAAGTGCCTGAATGGCAGCAGTCATTTATTTACACTTCCATTTTGACTAACTTCTCTTTGCAGTTCTGTCTGGATGCCATGCTAGTTTTCACTTCCTGTCCTAAACTATGACATAGTGCTCCTACTGCCCTGTTAAACAGCTGGTTTGTTCATCCACCACTGAATCTTTAGGAAGAAGGAATTCCATGCATGGATACATATGTGGGAGCAAATTCCTCCCTGTTTATACCTGGGTAACCCTAATCAACTACACTAAGCTTGCCATAGGGTTGCAAACTAATCACACAAAACCTAATACTCTTGCCCTGCTCCTTCCCTGATGCCCTGTCCCTGCCCCACCCTGCTCCTTCCAATGCCACCCCCCCACTCTGTCCCCCTTCCTCTGTCACTCACTCTCCCCCATGCTCACTCACTTTCACCAGGATGGGCAAGTGGTTTGGAGGGAGAGGAGGGAGTTTAGATGTGGCAAGGGATTGAGGTGCAAGTGGAGGGGCTACATACTCTGGGAGGAGGCCCAGGGATGGGACAGGAGATTGTGGTGCAGGAAAGGGTCCCTGGGAGCAGGCTCTGACCGGCAGGTGCTTGCCTCTGGTGGCAACAAGTCCCAGTCAGCAGCATAGCTGGGCTAAGGCAGGCTCCCTGTCTGGTCTGCTCCTGGAAGCGATCAGCACACTCCCTGTGGCCCATAGGCAGTGGATGCCAAGTGGCTTTGTACATTGTCTCCTCCTGCAGGCACTGCCCCTGCAGCTCCCCTTGACTACAGTTCCCAGCCAATAGGATCTGTGGAGCAGTTGCTTGGGATGGGGTCAATGTACAGTGACCCCATTTCCCCCTCCCCCTGCAGCCTAGGGTCCCCTTTGGGCAGCAACATGGGGCCAGGGCAGGCAAGGAACCTGCTATAGTCCTGCTGTGCTGCTGGACTTTTAGCAGCTGATTTCCTGATTTGGTTTTGGGAGCTTCTGGGATATCAAGCTTAATTCCAGGAGCTTCTCAATGAAACCAGGAGGGATGGCAATGGCTGGCTCGGGTGTACACCCAGGCCCCCACAAGGGTTTGTAAAGCTTGCTGGGATGAAAGCCCTAAAGAAATTCAAGATCCTTATCCTTTCCTAACAACTAAACCAACCTCAGTTTGCAGCCTCCCAAGAGTTAATAAAGACACAAATGTACTGCTGGCTTCAGGGAGAATTGTGCCTTTAGTGGCTTTCAGTACATCAACTGCGCTGGCTGGACAGGTGGATTGCTCAATGCTATCATAGCTGCCTGTACGAAAGAAACGGGATGAATTTTTCCAAGTCAGATCAAAGTTTAAAGCAGCTTTAAAACACAGCACCAAGTGAGATGATGCAGCGTGAGCTGGTTTTAACACAGGGTGTTAAATGATCACCCTTAAAAGCATTTCAAGTTTGCCTATGCATCATTCGAGATAGCTCCTAAACTTCTTTACACGCTGTATTCAAAATACCTTGGGAAATTCATGGTCATGCTTTTGGGACACATCTTTGTCCCCAAGCCACATCTGAAAGGCCTATCCAACTTCCATTGAAAAGAACTACTTTAACGGAGAAACACTATGTTTATGATCATCAATATTATTATTGTTAAGTAAATAATTAATAATAATACTACCACCACTATCTCTCTCTTTTACAGGACTTAGGATTTCCATGTCTTGAGTCATACTGCACTGCACAGAAAATGACCAGGAGAAAAAAATGCTAAAAAGGACTCGAATTTTCTGCTTTGCCCTTTCAGGTATGGAACACAAGTTCTAACCCCCATCTACTAGCAGAAGGGAACAGATGAGCCACTCGAGATCCACAGCCAATCAAATCACCCTGTTAAAACAATCACACAGTGCCAGTTGTGTAGTTCACCAGGCACGTGAAAGCAGTACCGCAACATGCCTCCAATACCAAGAGCCACAGCGAACAGAGGGTTTCTTTGCAAACTACTCCTTAGAGGCTGAATGTAAAAGCCAATACCAGTCAGTGGACAGAAGTGAAGCCTTGTTTAGACTGCTCACATACTTGGGTTCATTAAAAATAAGGAACCAGCCAAGCCCTCTTAGACCACCCTGAACTTTAAGATGAATCTACAGATTTTAACATTTCATCTCAATAAAAACAGGCTTCCATTTGGACCAAGGTGGAACACATGGGTCACTGCTCTATGCAAAAGATGAAAGCTGCTGCCATCTGCTTCATTTTAACAGAAATCAGATGTGGCCATGGCAAATTGCCCATTTTACCTCGGGGTGAATGGGCAATTTGCCTCGGGGTGACAGTTTTGGAATTCTATTTTTATTTCTTGTATATTTCTTATACTTTTTTTCAAGAAAACTACCAGATAATTAATAACAAAATAGCAGGGTCATACAAGTGTCATTAATATTTTCCTGTGGAGCCCTTAGATCCATTGCGAAAAGCCCAAGAACTCCACAGAGCACACTTTTGGAGTGTGACCTGCACTGCTGTCATAACAAGTGTGCTAAAGGTATTCTGAAATACATCACCTGAAAACTGCTGACGTGCTGACAGAGACTATCACCAGGTGATCCCCGGATGGGTTGTTGTGTACAAAAACCATGTATATGTCCTGGAAAGTAAGTCCTTAAAGAATGCGTTCAAGAAGGTGTACATTAATCAAGTCTGCACTAGACAAAAAGGAATGTGCATTTATCTGCCTCACCAGCTTGATTACAGGTGGACCACATGGGAAGCATATTTACATATCAGGTAAACAAAGTAATCAAGCCAACAAGCTGAGGAAAAAGCAGTTTAATAAGCGCAGTGGAGGGCAGTGTGTGCACTGCAGGAAGTCTGCCTGGCTTTGGAGACAAAAAGACAATAAATTTGGAAAACCAAAAGATATCGCAGGTGATCCATCACTTAGGGAACATAGCAAACTGAGCTCTGGCCTGTAGGGCAGGAGAAACTGTTTTAGGCAGTGCTATAGCTTGCCAGAAGTACATTTTCAGTCACTAGAAAGCACGTTCTGTTTTGTCTTTAACCATTTTCTGTCTGTATTTTATCTCTGCTTAGCATCACTCCGTCTCTGCTCCTCATTAATGGACGTATTCTGAGTTTTACTATAAACCAGATCTCAGTGCAATTATACTAAATACCGAGCGAGTCCCCCAGCTAACGAAGCACAGTCTCTTCGGAGGCAGCAAACTTATTATTATGAGAGTATCCAGTGAGAGGACCTGGGACCGATAGAGAAGTGTGTATGGGAAACTTGGAAAGTGGGCTTCACCCACTGTTACCTGCCAGGCAAGGTATAGACTGGCAGAGTCTATGCACACTGTCCAGGCAGACAGACAGACTTGCAGCAACACAGCTCACACTGGTAGAGGCACAGAGCTAATGCATAGCTTACAGTTCCAGGTTCACTGTGGGGAGAATGTCACACACACCCAAGAGCAGTGAAAGGGAAAGAGAATCAATCTAATGATCCCTTTCCCTTAGCATCCCAAACTTTGAGACCAAACTATTAGATTACCCCTTTCTCTCCTGATTGTGACCAGAAGCAGACATTGTCTCACAAGAAAACTATTTCTTGCCGCCTCCATGAGGGATCATTTTATCCCCAGACCTGCAATAGCCATTACAGCTTAAGGTTGGGATAGATTTATAACCTCTGATTAGAAACAGTGGAAAGCAGAAGTTTGCCAGCAGGTCTGGCACCAGAGTATGACCACAGAGTTGTGCAATGGGCAGCTTCAGTTTAAAGAGCCTCCAGCATCATTTATATGCACCTGTTTGGCTGGATCAGCAGAATGCTACCCCCATTTCAGTGCTTAAACTCCTTTTCGTGGTACTCTGGCAGCTGCATTTGGTGGGATGTGTGGAAAGCCTCACGGCCGCAGGTACAGGACAAAGAAGACACAGCTTTGATTATATCTGTGCTGGGAAGTGGGGGGGGGGGGGGGGGAGAAGGAAGGGGGACAAAAAGTCACCTGGTAGACAGTGGAAGGAGCCTTATGCCCTTTTGCTAGGCCCTGCTTTAAACTTGTTTTCTAGGATTCTGACTTTGCTCTCTGGCCTCTCTAATGGGCCGTCATGAAGTTCTAACCCCACCAGCCAACTTGTGCTGATGCTCAGTCATAGCCCTACAGTAGTTACAGGAGGTTCCCTGAACTTTGTAGGACTGTCCAAGTTATAGTTAAATTGCCCGGACAGCTCTTCAAATGCTCTCTCTGCCAATAAAATAGGTTCTAACATCCACAGCTCTGTATGACTCTGATCAGCTGTTCTGAGTGCTCAGGCACATTGTGTGGCTGTAAACCCAGAAACAGCAAACACAGTCCTACACACACTAAATTCTTTTCCTTGACTTCAAAAGGCTTTGGATCAGGCCCCTTCTCTACTATGTACATGTTCTTCAAGTGAACATAGGTCGCCTGGAGTTATTGCTCTACTCTAATGCAAGCAGGAGACAATCAGATATGTATGAATAGCCAAGACAAATCTATCAGCTCCCAAATGAAGTATCATAATGGGCAAGGAATCCACCAGTACTTGCACTGCACATTCTATTTGTTTGGGATACAGTGGAAACAGAAGCATTTCCCAGGTGATGGTAGAAGTTTTGGACTATAACATCTGCATTATATTTTCCCATTCCCTAAACAAACATAAGCCCCATGTCATGTCAGCATAAAGGACATTTTTTTTCTTCTATTCTTTTAAATTATACTCCCTTCTTATAAGAAGGCTCTTTTTTGTTCTCTGTAACGCTTAGTGTTCCTTCTCCATGCTATTTGCCTTACTTATTGTCTTATCTTATTTCCCACATATTATTTTCCCTAATTTGCACCACAGGCAAATTAAACCATTTAATTTACAAAATCTTGTTGGAATATAGTTCATGTGCACACTGCCACAAACTCCGGAGTGCACAGAAGTTCTGGCAGATTTCTAACACTATATACTGAATGTAGGAAAGGCTTCAGGGGACTCAGGTTTGGTTTCAACTTTCCATCATCATCTCCGCATAACAGACTGCTGGGGTGGATGGGGTATGGAATAGCCAGAGCATCATATAGCTGGAGAACTGGAAAAAGTTGTGTGATCTTTGACCCTTGCAGTCAGGAATAATGTGTGTGCTCTGTCTAGATAGTGTTTTATCATGACTAACGACCTTCCAAAATGTAATATAATAATCTCAGAAACTATGTGACAAAGATTATATTTCTTAGAGAAATGGTGATGATAAAAGTACATACAAATATAAAAGGATTTGATCATTAATGGTTAGAATGTTGTGGGCCGAGAATTCTCCAAATATCCTCCAAAAGGTCCATTCATCAGTTTTCAGGCCTGTGAGGGTGAACAATGATACTTTCTTTTGTAATAAAAGACCAGGAGTACCAGTTCTGGTATCAAGGTCTTTGTGCAATAGGAATGTCAATGACTACTTCACAAGAAACCAAGAAATTCCAAGCGGGGCATTGGCAAGAAGAACTGATTTTCATGTATTTGCTTTTTATCAAACAAAATTACTAATTCACACATTTGCTATTGTTTGCAATCACAAAGCTATTCAGTTCAAACAGAGAGTCCAGTGGTTATGACTTGGGGGTCAGGATCCATGGGATCCATTTACCCATTATATTCATTTGGGCAAACCAGTTAGCCACTCTGTGCCTCAGTTTATCCATCTATAAGACAACACTAGTGAGACCCACTCATCTTACATAAAATCATAACTTACTCACATTTGAAAACACCTCTTGAGATTTTTCATTTAAGGTGGGCACCATAAGTTCTGAAAATTGTTTAAAGCAAAGATTAACTGAAATAAGGATCACAGAATGCTGTTTCTTCACAAACCTAAGAATGCTCATCTCACAGAAATCCAGGGTCCCTACTATGAAACGACGTGGCTTATTTCCTAGCTGAACACGATGTATAAGAGTCATACATTCCACAGCCTGTAATGTCATTAGTGCAGTCATTGTAACTTCTACATCCAGTGATCAGAACCAGATCTTGGACAGGTTAGAATTATGACTGATGTTTTCCTTTAAAGACTAATGCATGAAGAAATAATTAAGGTACAATGAAGTGCCTTTAGAGATGTTTCCAAAGAAATGCTTCATGATGAAATAATAATGGATCTGACTATTCAACATGTGCATGAAATTTCCTTGGAAGATCATCAACATTACAGGCACACATTCTGTACATAATGCAGCCACTAAATCCTGTGTATTGAAAAGCAGACTGAATGGCATGAATGTAGGACTCTGTGTGTAGCAAAGACGACCTAGACAAAGGTAATATTGAACATTTCAGAGCATTGTTCATTAGAAATTAAAAACAAAGACAGAGAATGAAAAAAAAAATCAAGGTTACCCAAATGCTGAATATGATAGGAATGAAAAAGCATTTATTTTACCCCATCACAAGGCACCTGCACAGGTTTATCTACCTGTTTTTTACTCTAATTGTTCAATGCCATCACTTAAAATCATGACATACCCCACCATACCCTATTCAGCATAAAATCCAGCCATGTTACTTTTTAAAGGCACAGAATTGTGGATCGTTATAACAAAGTATTTCTGTGGGGGGAACAGAGACTGGATAACTTATTTGATCTCTCCAACTATAACTCCCCATTGGCGTACTGGGATAACAGAGCAATGTTTATAAAGGACTTCAAAGATAAACTACCAGTTCAAGAAGCTGCCTCTCTCCCCAAGAGATATTGCCACAGCCATGGTCAAAAGTGGTGCTCCATCAAGAGAGTGAGTCAATATACAAGCAAAGGGAGCTACCAGCATGACGCTCTCTCAGTGATATGCTGTAGATGCTAAGGAGCAATTTCCACTTTTTGAATTCATGCAAAATATGCCTTTGACTTTGGCAATGAGTGTTTGGGAGGCTGAGATTGTGCTTTAAGAGACGATAACACAATTGCTAACTCAACACATAAATCAGGAAATAACAAACCATGAACTACAACTACTGTGGGGCTTTCCGAACATGTTTGCCTATTAAACCAAAACCTCATCCCATATTTCTATTTCCTTTTCTCTACAGTGAGTTGAAAGTACATCAGGCAGCCAGGTTTTGTGTCCACTTCTCACCCTTATTAAGTGCACCGGGCAGGAAGTTGCAACTGAGACCTCCCAAGGACAAAATTAGTACATGAGGCACTTTGGACTCTCAAATCACTAGCAAAAGTGCTGAGTTGGGGTCCATAAAAGCTACTAAAGACAAGACAGTCTCAGCTGAGCCATGGCTGGCTTGTATCCTCAAAGGGATCAAATACATGCCAGTTACTTTTTCATGTTATTTAAGAAATACAGGTTGAACCTCTCTAGGCCGGCACCCTCGGGCCCTGACCAGTGCCAAACCAGAGAATTTGCTAAACCACAGGTCAATATTGTCTAGCAGCTTTACCAACACTACCACTGCTGACTGGGGTCTTAGAGACATTTAGGGGTAAAATAGAGCTAAATAACAGCACAGAGCACTGAGACCCAGGACTAGTGGCTATAAACTAACTTTATGGGACCATGGGAAACTTGACTAAACCCATAAGTGGACATGCAGCTAACTAAAATCATACCAAACCATGGGTGTTGCCAGACCAGAGATTTCCAGACTAGAGAGGTTCAGTCTGTACAGGCATCTCTCAGGAGCATGCAGGTGATATGGAACCAACTTCTCAATTGTACCCTATTCCCATTCAGAAAAATCTGATTTATGTAGTGTCACCAATGTTAACATTTACAAGAAACTGAGAAATAGGACTTACCCTAGATCACACAGCACACACTTAGAAGCCAGTTGTGCCAGCTCTGACTATTGGAGCTGTTAACTTTTCCATTGTGATGCAACTTCATGATGAAACGCTTTTGTTACATGAGGAAAGGGGGCAATGCTACCAACACATATCACTACTGAAAGCAGCAAAAACAGGAATTTTAGCTGACATCACTCCTTTTAAACCGTTCCAACCAAGGCCAAGTCTACATGCACACTTTAAGCACTGTAACTTTATGGTTCAGGGGTATGAAAACACCCCTCCTACTCCCAGTGCAGCAATTTGCTACACTGTAAAATGCTGGTGTGAACCAGGCTACAGAGCTGGAAGCCATGCTTCCAATGCCCCTCACAGAGGTGGTTTACACAGAGCACTGGGAGTCCATGCTCCCAGTTGTGCAGTGGCCACACTTCCACTTAAAAGAGCTGCTGGAGCTATACTTTAAACTGTTAAGAGTAGACAAAGCCATGGTTGAGGTACAGGACCCATGCTTCGCTTTGTCCTTGGATTGCCTTCTCCAATATTTGCAAAATAGAGCATGTCTTCACATCTCTGCCTTACGGGGCAGTGTCAGATGTGCTCATGTTCTGCCAAATCCCCTCCACTTTTGTTATATTTCAAAATACAAGTAGCACATGTGGTCTATTTTTAGCTGTGACAGGACACAGATCTTATGCTTTGGGCCACAGAGAGCACCTGCAGCAGTCACTGTGCTTCTCAATTTTTCCACCAAAAACAGGGCTAATCCATTCCCAACTTTCCATAGCCAAACAAGTCTCTGTGGGTAGAGAGAGGGAGATAAAAGGAGAGAAGTGACTCCACACAGGGGACCTAGAAGAAAATGCCTGGCACCTGCAGAAGTGTCGTGCAAGTGTCTCACTTCTCTGAAGGTGCTAGTTATTACTTAAAAACACAGACAATGAGACTGAGATTTTGAAGGAGGTGCCCAAATCCCAGATGACACAGACATTTGGTCCCTTAAGCTCCTTTTAAAAACATGTTTTAGGAAAAGCCCTGAATCACCAACACTTCCCCTCACACACACACACACTGCACTGTTTCTCTGTTTTCCAAGTGGGAGCATCTTCTACTCCAGCTTCTCCACAGCAGTGCAAGGCCAGCGAGTCAAACCAAGGCAAGAGGATGGTGGATTCCTTTGTTCCCGAGACAAGTCCCACAACTGATGCCAAATCTGGGCACACCAGACTTGTTTATTATAGCTAACAAGAGCCTCAGCTTTTAAAAATCAGCAATATTAAGCAGAGCAGGAAAATGCAAGCAGGTAGGGGTGTTTTTATTTTGTTTGTTTTGTGTTTTTTTGTTTTTGGAATTTTTCCATGCACTTAAAGGCTTTTGTATATAGCGACACTCATTACTAAAGTGAATAATACACAGATTACACATGGGCCTTTAGAATAGCGAAGCCCATCAACAGAAAGTTTATGGCAGAGCCCACCCTTGATTATGTAATGTTACTTCTGTTGTCATGCCAGGATGCTTGTGGCCTGGCAAACCCACTGAAACAATTCTAAGCCAACTGGAACCAGAAAACACACAATTCTGAGCAGCCAGTTGATTACACTTAGCACCCAATAGGGACGCTGTAGATAATTAATAAGGTGTGGGGGGGGGGGGGGCAACAGCGGAAAAAGTGTGTTGAATCAATGCATGAGCCATTCATGAACAAAAGAGTTTTTTTAAGAGTGGGCTGGAAATAAAAAGCAAAATGGATCAATATTTGGCCTCTGAAGAGATGAATGGAAATCCACAAAAAGAGAGAGAGAGGATGCCTGGGAGGGGGAGGAAATTAGAGTGGAGGTGGAAAGATGGCAAACAACAATAACCCAGTACCAAAGAACTGATTAGATGGAGATGGTAGAGAAGAGACCAGGTCAAGACAGTGTAGAAAGCAAGACGCCATTAAGAAAGCACAGACGTAGTTGAAAAAAATCAACATTTCTGCTGAAAATCTTTTTTTTTTTTAGTTGGAAACTCAATTTGAGATGAAAATTTATGTTGAAAATGCGACACTAGGACAATTTCAACTGGCTCAGGCAGTGGGGAGTGAAAATACAGCAGGAATGGGGAGGTATACATGGAGGGTATTTCTCAAATGGAGTACATCACTCACTGAGTGCCATCAGTTATCCTCATGGGTATCAGGTGAAAGCCCAGCTGGAGAAGGCAAGACCCCTTCCGCCACAGGCCCCGCCCCTGGAGTCTAGCTCTGTCGGCCCCCACTCCCAAGCCTGATTCTGCATGGCCACGTATAGAGGCAGGGCTGTCGTGATGCTCCCGGGTGGCCCTCCCCAGTGGCAGGAAAAGCTACGCTGCCCCACTGTGGTCCCATCCCCGCTCCCCTGCCAGGAAGAGGAGGACTGTCTTCCCCAGGGGCCAGGGGAAGCTGGGCTGCTATACCATGGTTCCAGTCTTGCACAGGAGGTGGGATGGGAGGAGCTGGGTTGCCATGCTGCAGTTCCAGCCTTTCCCAGGGGTCAGGGAGAGCCAGGCTGCCATGCCATGGTTCTAACCTTCCCCGAGGGCCAGGAGGAGCCGGGCTGCCATGCCATGGTTCACGCCTTCCCCCGCTGTGGCCCCAGCCTGAGGCAGTCAGTCACGTAGGCAGCTTTTCGGAAGGCTGTGCCTTTGCAAAATTACATGTGTGTCCAAGGAAAACACTTGATATTTAATATCAAATGGGGACGAAAATATCACTATGATTTTAAAGATATTCACTGTGAGTGAAATTGTCTCCACATAGAGGGCTGCATGCAGACTATGTCCCACTTCCATCGTATTTTGTGGTGTTAAGTGTGCATAAAACCTACAGCAGACTCTGCCCAGGAGTGAACTGCACAGAGAGAAAAGAGCAAACAGGGACATTTTAAGAAAGCTTGCCAGCGAGATCCAGGTGTGTTACCTTGAGCAGTGGTGGAATGATCATGTAAGGCATTAAAACAACAAGCAATCTGTGGCATCTTAGGGTATGTCTACACTACAAAGTTAATTCAAACTAACAGCCGTTAGTTCGAATTAACTTTAATAGTGGCTATACATACAAACCACTAGTTCGAATTTAAATCGAACTAGCCAAGCGCTTAATTCGAACTAGGTAAACCTCATTTTACGAGGACTAAGGCCTAGTTCGAATTAAGTAGTTCGAATTAAGGGCTCTGTAGCCACTTAATTTGAACTAGTGAGAGGCTAGCCCTCCCCAGCCTGCCCTGGTAGCCACTTTTGGCCAAACCAGGGATACTCTTCTGCCCCCCTCCCGGCCCTGGAGCCCTTAAAGGGGCACAGTCTGGCTACAGTGCTTATGCCAGTTGCAAGCCTGCCAGCCCCAGCAAGCAGACCCTGCACC
This sequence comes from Pelodiscus sinensis, assembly GCF_049634645.1. Classification (NCBI taxonomy): domain Eukaryota; kingdom Metazoa; phylum Chordata; order Testudines; family Trionychidae; genus Pelodiscus; species Pelodiscus sinensis. The sequence continues at coordinate 30,154,492 of NC_134725.1, read as the reverse complement.
TGGCACACCATGAGCCAGCTACCTGCTGCCACCCAGCCCTCCGCCTCTTCCCAGGACCAGGCTGGTGGCCCCTAGGAGCCTCCCCGAGGCCGCAAGAGGTGGGTGCCCGCCTGGTCTAGAGAGGAGATCGTGGACCTCATCGAGGTTTGGGGAGAGGCCTCCAACGTCCACGATCTCCCCAGTAGGCACAGAAATGCAGCCGTCTAGGGCAGGATAGCTGCCAGCTTGGCCACCAAAGGCCACATGCGAACCCAGGAGCAGGTTTGCATGAAAATCAAGTTGGTCCAGTGAGACCCCCGACCCTGAGCCCTTAGAACATAAGAATGGCTGTACTGGGTCAGACCAAAGGTTCATCTAGCCCAGTATGCTGTCTGCCAACAGCGGCCAACACCAGGTACCCCGGAGGAGATGGACAGAAGACAATGACCAAGCAATTTGTCTCGTGCCATCCATCTCCAGCTTTTCACAAACAGAGGCCTGGCTAATGGCACTCCATGGACCCAACCTCCATGAATTTACCTAATTTCTCTTTAAACTCTGTTATACAGGGAGTCCCTGAGTTACGCGGATCCGACTTACGTTGGCCCCACAGTTACGAACGGGGTTTTTCTCGCCCCGGAGAATGGGAGCAGCAGGACGCCCAGATGCACCGCGGTCCCGCCGCCCGTGTCCTCCGGGGCGAGAAAAGCTGCTCCGCGTCTCCCTGGTCTGCTGGGGGGGGGAAGCTGAGCAAAGCCGCAGAGTATGCGGGCAGCGGGACAGCCCAGTGCTCCGCGGTTTTGCTTCCGTCTCGGTCCGCCGCCCGCGTCTCACTGCTGCACCCGCCCCCCCCCCCCCCAGCAGACCAGGCTTTTCTCCGGACGCCTGTGGTAGAGCAGCTGTGGCGCTGCCGGTTGGTCCCGTAGTGCTGCTCTGGGCGCTACTGGACCAACCTGGCAGCACCCCAACTGCTCTGCCCCAGGCGTCCTGATTCAGCCGCTACTGGTCAGTTTCAGCAGCGGCTGAATCAGGACGCCTGGGGCAGAGCAGCTTGGGTGCTGCTGGGTTGGTCCAGCACCCCAGCTGCTCTGCCCCAGGAGTCCCCAAGTCAGCCACTGCTGAAACTGACCAGCGCTGACTACAGGAAGCCCGAGGCAGAGTTGCTCTGCCCCGGGCTTCCTGGAATCAGCCGCTGATCAGTTTCAGCAGCAGCTGACTTGGGGATACCTGGGGGATACCTGGGGTTCTTAAGTTGAATCTGTATGTAAGAACTGGCATCCAGATTCAGCCTGTTGAAACTGATCAGCGGCTGATTCCAGGAAGCCTGGGGCAGAGCAACTCTGCCTTGGGCTTCCTGTAGTTAGCCGCTGGTCAGTTTCAGCAGCGGCTGAATCTGGACGCCAGTTCTGACTTACATACAGATTCAACTTAAGAACCTACAGTCCCTATCTTGTACGTAACCCGGGGACTGCCTGTAGTTCTAGCCTTCACAGCCTCCTGTGGCAAGGAGTTCCACAGGTTGACTATGTGCTGTGTGAAGAACTTTCGCTTATTAGTTTTAAACTGCTGCCCATCAATTTCATTTGGTGTCCTCTAGTCCTTCTATTATGTGAACTAATGAAGAACTTTTCTTCATTCACCCTCTCCACACCATTCATGATTTTCTAGACCTTTATCATATCCCCCTTCAGTCTCTTCTTTTCTAAGCTGAAAAGTCTGAGTCTCTTTAGCCTCTCTTTATATGGGACCTGTTCCAAACCCCTAATTATTTTGAATTAACTAAATCAAATTAAGTTAGTTCGAATTAGTGCTGTAGTGTAGACATACCCTTAGAGATTAACAATATATCATGATCTTTCGTGGGTAAAACCCACTTCATCAGAGGAGCTGGAATGGAAATTACAGAAGGTAGGGTATATAATAGCAAAAGCAGTTACATGTCAATTGTAATACCTGTGTTAATTAAGCTAATCAAATCAGGCTGGATGTGTCCCATTCCTAGCTTTTGATATCTGAATGTGAACATCAGAGGCTGGGGAAATTTCCTTTGTAGTGAATTAACTAGTTAATATCTTCATTCAAGCCCAAGCTGATAGTGTTGAACTTGCAAATGCACTCCATCTCCTGATGTAATTGGGTGACAAAATGCCTTTGTAGAAGAATGGCTACTTTTAAATCCATTATTGAATGCCGCGGTAGGTTAAAATGTTCCCTATATTTTTGTGTGTTTTACCATTTCTGATATCTGATTTGTGTCCATTTATCCTATGTTGCAGAGACTGTCCAGTTTGGCCAACGTACATGGCAGAGAGGCATTGCTGGCACTTAATGGCATAGATCATATTATAGGAGGTTAGTTGTATGAGCCCTTGATGTTGTGGCTTATGTGGTTAGGCCCTGTGATGGTGTCACTTGTATAGATAGGTGGGCAAAGTTGACAACTTAAATACCCAACTGGGGAAGTGAGGAAACAGATTGACCGAGCCAGATGAGTACCCAGAAGCACCTACTTCAAGAGAGGTCCAACAAGGAAAACAACAGAACACCACTGGTCATCACCTACAGCCCCTGCTGAACCGCACCCCAGCGCATCATAGACAATCTACAAGCTATCCTGAAAAACAATCCCCTTCTCTCACAGACCTTGGGAGACAGGCCAATCCTCACCTACAAACAATCCCCCAACCTGCTGAAGCAAATACTTACCAGCAGCCACACACCATACCGAAGAAACACTCAACCAGGATCCTGTCCCTGAAACAAACTTAGTTGTCAACTCTGTCCACACATCTGCACACGCAACACCATCACGGGATCTAACTACATAAGCCATAACACCAGGGGCTCACACACCTGCATAGGAGTGTGGGGGAGAGGGGGCTCAAGGCCTGGGGAGAGAGTTGGGGTGTAGAAGTGTGAGGGCTGGGTTTGAGAGGCTCAGGGCTGGGACAGAGGCTTGGGGTGCAAGGGATCTGGCTGGGGGTGCAGGCCCTAGAATGTAGGAAGGGGTCTCCAGGTTTGGGGAGATGCTCAAGATGGGTGTTTGTGTGCAGGAGCGGGTACAGGCTCTGGGCATGGGGTGAGGCTTTAGGGTGCTGGAGGATGCTCATGGTTGGAGGTCCTCAAAGTGGTGTAGCAATTCTGGCTTACCCGGTTTGTTCCCTGCGGAAGATGGCGAGGAGGGGCTCCTATCCCTTAGCTGCAGCAGCTCTGGGCTTGCTGCTGTCCTGAGCGGAGCTTAATTGGGAAGCTGCACAGCATAGGGAGAACTTGTCTTCCTTACTTTGCTGTAAAGCAAATGGGATTAACATATGTGTCAGTGTCATACCAAACCTTCAGATGTGCTTGTTAAATCCCCAGATGACAAGAAAAATCAAGTTTTTCCCTTGAGCCTGATTTACAGTTTCTACACCAAGTAACAGTAACAAAACAGAACAATGTCATCCAAGAAAATATTAAAAGAAAATGAGTTTCTTCCAAACCATGGTGTTAAGTCAACAATTTTTTTTATCAGATCTTGCTTTCCAATTACCATTTCTGAGGTGTACTTTGAAATTCTGTTTCCTTCTCTTGGTACAAAGCTGGCTTTCATTTACCTTCTTTGTCAATTACTTTGAGATCTACTGATGAGAAGTACTGAATAAGAGCAAGATATAATTATCTACTATATATTTTAAAGAATTTGTGTGTCTCCATGAGTCCATCTTCCTGTGAGTCCATTTGTTCAAAACCTCTCCCTAGAACCACCAAATTTAGTATGCAGCTTCTTCTTATCCTAACTTAAAACAAGGTCAGGGTTTGGTTGTGCCATGACAATGGGGTGTGCACGGAATGGGACTTATTTCCATAACACGGAAAGGAAGGGAACTGCTAGAAGGGACAGTTAGACTGCACTGGGAAGCAGCTGCACCAGTAAGAGAGCGGTCAACTGGGGAAAAAGTTCTGAATGTTGCTGTTGACTGTCCACAGGTAAAGTTCCCATGCTGGCGCTGGCCATCGTTGTAGCCCCTTCCCCTGCTTGATCCTCACCTCCAACAGAGGAGCCTCCAGCCCACCACTGAGGGAGCCCAAACCACTGCCTCCTCCTCCCCCCCCCACCCTCAGCCCCTGTGCAAGATGGGAGGAGGGGCCAGATAGACAGTGCAGCCCCCATCCCTGGGCAGCTGCTGCTATCAGATCAGCACAGGCCCAGGCATCCTAAGAACCGTCATCAGACCAGCACAGCCCTCACCACTGCAGGAGCCTCCTCACATCCTCCAGCACATCCTCCACACACACCAACCGCCTGCCCTGACTGCTGAATTCCCCACCCCTTGCCCTGAACCCCCTTCCTCTCCGCCCTACCCCCAACCCCTCACAACCCAACTGCTTAAAAAAATGAATTAAGGACCTGAGCAACACCTGGTACATCTGATTTTATTACAACAGTATCTGTCCCTGGAACACCATTTCCCCTGTTTCATCTCCAGCCCACTCTCTAACACTCCAAATCAATGCTTGTATTCAATGATGACTCTTTTGAAAAGAGCCATTCCCAGGTCAGAGTGTCACTTATGCTTTCCACACAGGACTCTGTACAGGAGTGAATTTCTAAAACATTCATGACTTAACTTAGGAATCTCACACAAGACTAATCCAACCCTCTCTTCCTATCCCCCAAGAGATGTTATAATGGCATTAAACATTGACAGAAATCCAAGCTCTGCAAGTCCCAGCTGCCCCAAAAGGTTTGGAACCCGTAGCAAACACAGTAAAAGACTCCTATACCTGTTCCATATCAGAGACCTTCATCCGGGCCTAAGTAGCAGATGAAACAGTGACCTTGCAATTGAACCATCTCAATGGGTAACAATTACTCTGAGTACAGTCTTGGTTTTCCCTTATCAGTCACTATGTTCAAAGCAAGGATCATCATTACCTATACACAGGGCACAAAGAAACTCATGCTTCTATTACTCATCTGGTATATCTACTATCCTTATTTACACTACCACTGTGCTACTGCATACCCTACATTAAACAGTGTTTGACACCTAGGATCCCATTCCAGTCCCTGTTATACCAATGGAGCTAAACGGTTACTTCAGATTTAGCCAATATCCAGCCAATCATTTGTGAAACATTAAAACACTGGTGAAAAATTTGCCATTTGGGCCACGCTCCCACAGTATATTAAGTGCAGGATAGCCACCACCACTGTAGCAGCCCATTTTGACTCCCATTCCCATTTCTCAAGTGTTAGACTACTATGCAGCCAAGTTAAGATAAATTACGCTTTGGTAATTTCTCTTTAGTTTGAAGCACCCGTACAGATAGTTTACAGAACATGCCATTCATCTATTTTACTAACACATGAATTTATATCATTGGTGAAGCTTGGTCTCTGATGTCTTGGGCATGTCATGGAAGCAAAGAGATTCTTCTATTTAAGATTCTTTTGTTGAACAAATTACTCAGCTCGTGAATAGCATTTTTACTGTTCTCATTCCGAGTAAAGCACAAAATACATTTCTGGGTTTCCTGAGATGAATTCTTTGAGTTAGACTGTAACACCAATCAACTTCTCTTTTGGCAGATTCTCCATTTCAAAGAATACACTTCTGCTTCATGTTCTAAATTATTCCTTTTCCTTCATGATTCTCTATCAATCTGGGAATAAAACTTCACAAAATAATTTTTGAAGAGCACAGACTCCTGGCATACAAGCTAAACTATTGTGACAAACTGTGCAACTTAATGCCCCCATCAGATGGCAACTGGAAAAAATTACCCAGAACAGCAAAAATTAAAAGTGTGCAAATATATGAAGTGACCTGATACACTAAGGAACTCAAGATATCAGGTGCTCCAAAGATCTGGTGATATGATAATATCGTTTTTGTTAAATTGAGACCCTAAACATTTTGAGCCCAACAGTTCTTTCTTCTAATGAGTATAATTTCTACAAGATTCCTATTCAGTAAATGGAGTGAAGCAGGATAAGATAGAGGTCTTTAAAATCCATGACTGGTGTGGAGAAAGTGAATAAAAAGTTATTTATTCCTTCCCATAACACAAGAGCTAGAGGACACCAAATGAAATTAATAGGTACCAGGGGTAACACAAACAAAAGGAAGTATTTTTTCACACAACACACAGTAAACCTATGGACTTTCTTGTCAGAGGATATTGTAAGTCCAAGACTATAAGAAAGTTCACAAAAGAACTAGATAAATTCATGGAGGATAGGTCCATCAATGTGTATGCGTCAGGTTGGGCAGGGATGATATCCCTAGCCTCTGTTTGCCAGAAGCTGGGAATGGGTGACAGTGTGGCTCACCTAATGATCATCTGTTCAAATCATTCCTTCTGAAGCACCTGGCATTGGCCACTGGCGGCAGACAGGATACTGGGCTAGATGGACCTTTGGTCTGACCCAGTATGGCCGTTCTTATGAATCTTTAGTTCTGGTTAATATCAGGGCTTTGATGTTTTGTTCGACTTATGTTTCTACTCCTTTCATTCCTCCTCCCTTGAAAATCTCTCACAAAGAGTTAACAGCTCAGGAATGGGACTATTGCAGCTCATTAGCTCAGAGCAGATCAGCTGGAGAGACAGGTCTGAGCTGCAGAAGCCATTGTGTATGTTCTGCCTTCCTCATTTAGATAAGTAATAGCTTCTAGACAGAATTAAAGTCTCCCTCGAGGCACAAAAACGGTTTTGTGCACTTCAGCACCAGTGCATAATGCTTAATAGCCTTGCAAGTGGCTGGCAGAATTTGGATTTTTGAGGGCTACAAATGTCTTACTTATCTCATCCTCCTCAATGCCGTTTCAGAGCAAAGGAACAGCTTTCTACATGTGCATAGCACCTGTAACATCTGTCTAGCACAGAAGCCTTCTAGTGTTTAGGCCAGTGAACTCCAATCTTTTAAAGCACAAGATCACTTTTTTAAATTTAAGTCCAGGGTCTACCTCAAACCCAAATACCCTTGCCCCGCTTCCTTCATGCCCCTTCTCCAAGACTCCACTCCTGCTCACTCCATCCTTCCTCCCTCCCCCATCCTTCCTCCCTTTCATCAGGCAGGGCCAGAGGGTTGGGGTGCAGGCTCTGGTCTTGGATTAAGGGATTTGAAGTGTTAAGGGATCTGGAGCTGCTTTGAGCTGAGCCTGGGGCAGGGAGTTGCGGTGTAGATGGGGGGTCAGGGTAAAGGCTCTGTAAGGGAGTTTGGATCTAGGGGGGCTCAGAGCTAGGACAGAAGCTTGGTGTGCAGGAGGGGGTTTATGACTGGGTTAGGGGTTCGGGATGCAGGCTGCAGCTAGAAACTGCTTACCACATGTGGTGCAGTGGGACTAAGGCAGGCTCTCACTCCTGCCCTGGCCCTGCATCACTCTCAAAAGCAAACTCCCTCCATCCCAAGCCCTGTTGTACTCCCTTCCATTCTGTGGAGATAGACTACAGGGTTGGAGAGGGGCACCCTGACATCAGCACCCCCTCCTCTTCCTTCCCTGTCCTGCCCAGCAAGCAGTGGTGGGGGGACAGCTCCAAGGCAAAGAGCAGGAGATGCACAGCAGTGGGAGGAAGGGGCAGCTGAAGTGCCAGCACATTATAGCCTCTTGGCCAAACCTGTCAAGATCACCTGTCAGAGTCTCCAAGATCTACCAGGAGAGCCCGATCTATTGGCTGGTGACCACTGGTTTAGCCCTGTGCAAATCTCAGTGCATTGGTTTTTCAATGGATGACATGAATTGGTGTTTCACAAGAGAAAACCCGGGAGCTTCTATTTAGCTATTTATCCCATGCTCTTTCATTATGGCCTCCTGAGGTAAGAGCTCCTGGCCTAGTGATGTGCTGAGAGCTTTCAGTTCCCACTCAGGGAACTCCTTCTGCTTTCAATAACCACACCAAGCTGTTTCTTCTTGGTATTCAGCATGCCCAGTTTCCAACAATCAGCAGACGTTCAGGGAATTCAGCACCTTGGCAGGGAAGTCCTCCTCAAAGTCTTCAGGGAAATGTCAGTTTCACTCAGGCAAAAACTCAACTCTCACTGACTTCAGAGGAAGCAGAAGATACTTTGCAGGACCAGGGCCAGTTGAGATCTTTTTGTAAGGGGAGGGTCACAAAGCAGATGGGTTTTTATTATGTTTGAATATCTGAGTGCAAGTAAGTGGAAAAACTGCTATGTTCAGTATTGCTAACCCCGAAACATTCAAAAAGTACCAATCAAGCTCTTCCCAGATAATCACAGGGTTGGCATTCAGTGTGGATGATTCCTTTTTCAATGCCCTTTTGCTATGTAGACGCTCTCTTTCAGAAGAAGCTTTTTCAGAAGATCTCTTCTGGAAAAGTTTCTTCTGAAAGAAGCCTGCAGTCTAGACATAGCCTAAGTCCCTTCGGATTCACTAGGAGGTAAGATATCATTTTGTTCTGGTTTACAATCAATGAGTTTTATCTTGACTGCAAGAGCCTTTCTCTTGTACAAAGGATCATTTTTCATAGCTGATTACTGGGAGCATACATAGCTTGTCCTATTAAGAGTTTATAAGGCAAATCCTCAGATGAAGCTTCACTAACAAAAATTCATCCCTAAGTTCTTAAAAACATGAGGGTTTGAAATGACTCCCTGGATCTCAGAGTCTGACAGATGGTGCCATTTCTGTGATAATGGAAAGCAGATTTGGACCAGAGAGCCTTTCGTGGTCCAGAATTTTAAGTAGATCAGATATTTTGCATAATGAGCTGACTGAGAGAGGGTGTAGGTGTCAGTGAGAAGAAAAGAGGGTTAAGAGCCAAATTTCTTATGTTAACAATTCCACCTGCCAAGAAACTAGATGGTCAGAGGACTGGCAAAGGGGTATCAGGTTTTCCACATCATGGTCATCTCCTTGACTCCAGCTCAGCTGCCACCTTAGAGATATTGCTTGGCTTGGAAGAAGTGAGTTGGGGTTGGTCTTAGCCAACAAGTATCCACATTGCAGAAGCCACCTCCACAGATAACACACAGAACACTCCTCCCAACAAAAACAGTCAGGCTGAGGTACAGAGACTGATTCAGTGGGCCCAAGATCATGGCTGAGACCAACCCAGGTATGTTGGGATATCTTGCCTCGTTCTACAGATAATCACTCCTTCCATCTCCAGGGCTGTCAGTCTGGCACCTTTCAAGATCACTCATCACAGAAACTATTAAATGATCAGCCAACCAAAGTCCCAGCTACTCATGTCCTGTGGCTCTAGCAACTCATGAACTCCATTTAACCCTGGTGTCAAGTAGGCATTAATACATCGCCTTCAGTGATGCTGTGCCTGCTTGCCCTAGGACTGAACTGGGCATGTTCTCTTCCAAGATTTCATTAAATTACTCATCTGTCGCCTCTTTCAACATGTGGTAGAAATGAAGGAGAAGCATCAGGAAAAGCCACCTCATGGAGCACTCTGTGTGCCTGTGGACGAGTCTGAGAGTTGGGAAAATTCTACTGCTTGATTTCTTTAATTAAATAAGTCTAGACTGGACAAAACATGCTGGGGAACACAGCATAGGTTTCAATCTTTGCAATGGCAGAAGAGGCACAGCCCCATGGCATAACTCCGACTTCTACAATGCTATGTTGATGAGATACCAATGACTAGCGCACAGGCAACTGAAGGCACTTTACAGATAAGGCCACTGAGAAACTCCACTAGCTAAAGCTTTAATTATTCCTCCTCCCTCACTGAATACATCAGTGTTGATCTGTCCACAGTGGAACCAGCGTTACACCTGTCCTGGTGATATTGACTGTTTCAGGCCACTTGTCTGATTGTCGAAATCAAGGTGCCCATGTGCCTACTCTGCGGACACAGGGCTATGCTGTTACTCCTGTTTTAACTAAGGCAAAGAGAGTTGCCTCGGGTCTTGCATAGAATCTGTGGTAGAGTTAGGAATTGGACCTGGGTCTCTTGCACGCCAGGTTAGTGGACTGATCACTGGACTACCCTTCCTCTCCGTTTTGCTCTGTATCCACTTCTGTGCCCAGGAGATAGGTCCATTCATTCCCTGGTGTTTCTGTTGAGATGTGCCAACATGAGGGCATTTAGTGCTGAGGGGAAGTTTGGGAATATCAATAGACACCCTTTGAGAATGTCTGAGGGTTCCATATATACCTCAGATGGGCCACAAATCAACCATCAGAGTGTGAGGACTTGCAGACCCAGATGAGATTTGAAATGAGTTTGAAGGGTTGGAGTCTAATTGCCAGTCTGTTGTACTCTCCAATCCCGTACCTGGACTTCATTCACTTGGCTGGTCTGGCTGTGCACCCACGAGGCCTGGTGCATCTCAAAGAAATGCAAACAAACTGACAAACAAATATTCCCCCAGCTCTTTGCCATCTGTTGTTTTTGCCCTCTTCAAAGAAAATCTGTGTTTAAAAGGCCTGATGGAGGGAAGCAGCCTCGCATGGGAAACTCACATCTCTCAGCAAACTCAGAACACAGAAGAACCACGAGAAATCAAGTCTCATGTTGGTAAAATACCCAAAAGGGAAAGATACATAGCTGGCAAAATAGGCTTTAGTCAAAGCCTGTGTAGCTTTATGTGTAGCAGGAATTTGTTTGTTTGTTTGTTTGCTTTTTGTTTTGTTTTGTTTGATTGACATTTGTGTCACAGTTTCAGAGAAAATCATGCCAGTGGGTATTGGTTACAGTTCAGTGAACATGGGCATGCCAGTTGAATCATAAACAAAATCATCTTGGCTACCATGACAACTGGCTCTTTCCAACTCTCTGCAGAAGGGGCATCTGGATCATGATATGAAATGTGCTGCCAAGGGAAGGCCATCAAAGGATGCTGCAGTGAGATAGCAGAGCAGACTTTGTGCCCTAGAAACCAAGAAGGTTGGCTCTTTAGAGTTACCTGCCTGTCATGGAACCAAAGATGACTGTGTTAAAGGGCTAAAGAGGAGGCCATATTTTCCTGTGCTCCTCTGCCAAGACAACCGCCCAAATGAAAATCTGAGATGAATATGGTACACCTCTTATGAGAAAACCCATTGAATGCAACATTAAAGGATATGCTTTTCTATTAACTACCACCTTAATTACTCAGAATAGAAATGAACCCAATGTATAATGTACCAGTGTACTGTACCCTTGAACATGAACATACCCTTTGATATAGCTCCCTTTCAGGAAGCAGGGCTCCAAGAAAATAAAAAGATTCTTATGTCCCTAGAGCGAGGAATACTACATACAGTAATTCCTCATTTAACACGTGCCTGCTTAACACGTTTTCGCAATAGCGTGATTTTTTTTTAGGGAACATTTTTTGAATTACATGACTATCCCCGGAATAACACGATTTCCCCAGCTGACCCATTGCCAGCGGCTGCACGGGGCTTCCCCCACCTCCCTGCAAAGCGGCGGAGGGTTCACCGCTCGCTGCACAGTTCCCCAGCGACCCCCCCTCGCCGGACGCAGTGCGGGTCCCAGCAGACCCATCACAGGAGCACTCTCCCAACCCAATCCCCCTCCCCTCTCCTCTCCTTCCCGTCCCCAGAGCCTCCCCTCCCTGCTGTAACCCAGTCCCCTTTCTCCCCCAACCTTATGTCCCAGTCCCAACAGACACCACTGCTTGAAACGCAACCCCCACCTTTTCCATTATTTTCAATGGGAAAATTGACCCCTCATAACAAGTTTTCACTTAACACGATCATTTTCTGAAACATATCTATAGTGTTAAATGAGGAATTACAGTATTTTATAATAGAAACCACTTGGACAAACAGAGCTGCTAAGGCATCTAAAAACTCTCCTTCCTGGTCCTTCAACTACCCAAAGCAATACTAGAACCATGCACTGGGATGTTAATATTTTACCAGTCAAGATAACTAATCTCTTTTATTCATATAGAGATATTGGAAAGGCCTCTCCAAAAAGCCTGTGTGAACAAAGAGGATTAGAGCAGGCTTGGACAGAGGCAGGATATATTACACACCTCTAACACTTGGCAGGGTTATTCTTCCTAGAGGCCAGTATCTGCCCTGCCAATGAATTCACGCTCAACCTAAGACAGTGGTACCCTGCCACAAAAGAAGATGGTAGGTGGGGACTGTGGGAAAGTGACACAGAATTATCATCTTCTGGAACCTCTGCCCCCATTGTGCACAAAGCTCCCAAATTCTGGTGGAAATTAGTGCTCAAGGAATGAAGGAAGCTCCCAATTTAATTCCCATTGACCTTAGAACCAGAAACAGATGATAAAGGGATAAAAGAGAGGATCTATTTAACCCCCTTCCCTATACGAAAAGGGGCACATTTGCTGCAATAGCATGTGGCTGGCCTCCCACTCACAGAAAGTGAAAAAAATAATTTCAAGTGAATTTAGAGAGACATAAAATTAATTGTGACCATGGAATTGTTTGACAGCATTTCAGGGCAAATTTATACCATAACCAACCCCTACTCCTACTCAAAGCATCCTCTGTCTCCCCGCACACATATATCTTGGAAGCAGAGTGTGTAGTTTATTTGTAGGGTCAGTCTTCAGTAGTGCAAGATGCAGTGAACCCTGAAGACACTGATCAGCCTCGTCACAGTATTGTTGAATCTTATTTGCTCAAGCCCTCCAAAGAAAACCCTCCTATTAATTCTCGGAGAGGGAGTGATCACCTACCCGTAGACTCCACCACAGTACTGAGTCAGAATGACTCACTGTAATCTATCCAGCTAGGGATAGATTAAAAGCATGTAAAAAAACAAGCACTTCCTTCCTGAGCATATCTGCTTCCTGTTAGCTAAGGTTACCCAGAATATAAAAAGGCCTGGCATTACTGATTTTTAGAACTCAACAGCAAGTTACTAAATTAAGGTAAATCAATTTAAGAGTTTCTATGTGGGGTTGCATTTGTTTGACTAAACTGTAGATGTGGGCTTTGCCACGAAAGCTCATGATACCATCTACATGTTTTGTTTGTCTTTACGGTGATACTAGACTATTCGTTGTTTTTTAAGTTTTTCCAGTTACAGACTAACTCAGCTACCCTTCTGAAACTTTTTATTTTAAATGGGTAGCTGTAGGTTAACATTAAGGATGTTAAATTGTGGTTAACTGACTATTCGAGTAGTCGATGGAATTTCCATTGACTACTGGACTAGTCGAAAAGCACTTCCACATTCCTCCTCTAAAATGTACAAGAACTCCAGGAGTCCTACTGGGGCTCTTGTACAATTCAAAGGAGGAATGTGGAACTCTGCGTGCAGCCCAGGGCCAACAGGAAGTCCTGCTGACTCCGGGCTGCACATGGGCATGCCTGCTTTGAAATGTACAAGAGTCCCCAGCGGGGGCTCTTGTGCATTTCAAAGCCATGGAGCCCGGGGTCAGCAGGAGACTCTCAGTCCCCCGCTGAACCTATGCTCTATGCTGCGCTGCATGACGTTAGGAGCCCAGCCAAGGTGGCACAGCTGTGCAGGCAGCATTTCAAAGGGGCAGCATAGCACAGTTGATTCCCTAGCTCAGCGGTGCTGCGGCTGCCCCTTTGAAACATTGCCTCAGCATTTCAAAGGGGCAGCGCCACGGAGCCCGGGGTCAGCTGGGGATTCCCCAGCCAATCCCGGACTCCGCACAGCATTTCAGCGGAACCCAGGGATCAGCTGGAGAGTGACCCTGGGTTCTGGAGAAATGCTGCTCAGAACCTGGAATTAGCTGGGGAGTCCCCAGTTAACCCTGGGCTCCACGGTGCTTCAGCATTTTAAAGGGGCAGTGCTGCACAGCTTTGGGGTTTCAAAATGCCACCTTGGGGTTTCAAAACAGCAGTGCCGCACAGCTGATCCCCAGCTCAGTTGTGTGCCACTGCCGCTTTGAAGTACCCCTTCTCCCCCCCCCCCTCCCCACTTTGCTGCTTCTATCTGACAGAGGCAGTAAGTGATGGTGGTGGGGGGGGGAATTGACTAGTCAACTGACTAACCAATAAGCATTTGCTTATTGGATTGTCGACTATTCCTTAATATCCTTAGTTAACATCACCCATTGTAATGTCTTGCAGTGGCTCTGCAGAGCTATTCGGCTGACTCACCCTGATAGAAAGCTTTAACTCAGGGATAAAAAAGATTGAGTAATGCTCTGAAGAAAGGAATTCAAGTCCTAAGAGACATGGTGTTAAACTGAGAAAATCCCTTCTGGATTTACAGACACAGCCGTGCCTTGGGCCTATGAGACTTAGCTGAATACAAATAAAGCCCAGCAAGGGAAGACTGGATGAGTGAAGAATGGACGACAGTTTATTGTACATGGCAACAGTATTGCAATCTTACTCATTCACGTGCCTACTTGCACCAGGACTGAATTTGACCTTTCATATCTTCCAGTTCCTTCTTTACGGACAAGCTAGTTCCTCTTTTAGGTCAGAAGAAGCCATATAGCCACTGGAGAGAACACATAATCCAATTTTCTCTAGAGCATCTTCAACAGAACCAATCAGCTGAGTCCCAATCAAGTACCTCTGTGGTGTTCTTATTCAACAAAATGCTTTAATCAGCATTGCTCACAAGGCCAGGTACTAGAGTGATAACAAGAATGCATCTTGATTTTCAGATCCCAGGATTAATTTGTTGGGCTGCATGCTGGAAAAAGAGAAACACAACTTTGGGCTTGTACATTTCATATGAATCCTTATTGTGCCGTTTTTTCTTACAATCACTTTTCTCATTATAATTGCTTGTTAGCCAACAACTGCTACAAAAGGAATCCATCTTGCAACCTCAGGCTTGGAGATGCTGATGTACAAAGAGCAGTCTCTTCTAGTGAAGCAATCCCAATGAGATTTTGCTTTTCAGAAGACAGAGCACAAGAAGTGAAGAAAAAGACCTGAAGAAACCCACTCTAAATGAATAGTCTATCTCTACAGCCCCAGGGTTCAAACTATGCAGGGCTGAACTGCAGCCAAAATGTTGCTGGTGCAAAGTCAAAAGGTAAGTAGTTCACATCAGTATGGTCCTCTTCACACAGGACTGATGCAAATCTTTCCACAGTCAATTGGAGCCTTTTCCATAGTCAGCAGTGGGATCACACCCAGTGTGTTTTTACTGCAATCCCTGCTTTCCTTGCCTTTTCTACAGTAATTAACCTAGTGCACATTAACAAACAACCAGCATTCTCAAACCAGTTAATTTTATCAAGCACTCAATCTCTGGACCAGGTTATGATAAGATTTTATAGAGCAGTATCACCAAGGCAAATGGTTTCAATCCCAAACAGCAGACTGAGGAGGTAAATATCTGATCAGATTTGGGTCTTAATAAATACTAAAAATGACACAAACCCCCAGAGAACATTTCCACTTTGCTGTTACCCAGACTTGCTGGGAAAACATCCAGCATTACCTCTAGTACAATATTCATTCCAGCACTTTTCAAATATAAAATATTATTCCTGCCAACCTACCAGGCACTTCAGTTCTATTTGTTTCTACTGTGTATTTATTGTATTAGTAGAGATGCTAATGAAGAAACAATACAGAAGGTCACACTACATATTAAAGGTTCCATTTAGAAATAGTTTCTAATGGCTTAATAAATCACTAATAGATTTTTAGTAAATGGCAAAAACAATCATTATGAGACATGAGTCTAGGCGACCTATTACAGCAATTTATTAACACCTTCAACTGAGATATTTTTCACCATTCTGTAACACATACCACTCATGCCTGTAACATGCTTGTAACATATTTAAGAATTGCTGACTGGAACCTTAGTATAAATATAAACCAGACACAGTCCCACCTTATCTTGCAGCAATTACAAATAGAGATGATGCATCATACACAGCAGAAGAGTGGTCCACTGGGGCTGCACTAAAGAATATGTAATAAAGTCAAAAGCTCCGAGCTAATTTCCCTTGAGAATTCCAATTTATTGAGTCTGTCGCAGTTAGAATCCATCACCACATGGCTCAAACAACTGAAGTCACCCATATAAGAAGGAAAGAAAGAAAATATTTTCCCCTTACTTTCCTCTCACGGACTCTCGGCAACTCTTTGACAGGAAATGCCCACCTGCCACCAACAGCAGAATACCCAACAGTGGATAATACCACGGAAATACCAGCCTCTTACTAAGCAAACTAAAAATCTGAACAGTCTGCCAATGAGTCCTTGGTGGGCAGAGAATAACACAAGAGAGAAGAGCATACACACACTTCCAGAGATCAGGGAAACTCCAATTATTCTGCATAAGAGTCAACCACTGTCAAGGTAGGCTGGCTCAGGAAAGTAGCCAGTGTCACTGTTTGGACAGCAAGCAGTCCTGTAGCTCCTGAGAGACTAACAAATACATTAGGTCATCATGGGTAAAACCCACGTCATCAGACGGTTTCATTTGCAGGCATTTGTGTACTATGGTTCAAAATCTGTGACTAAAAGTGACAAGTGCAGCCCTCATGGGCCCTCAGACTCAGTAAACTGGCACTACTCCCACGTCCGCAAAGTCAAGGAGGGGTTGGCCCTAGGTCTCTAAAATATTTTTCTTTTGTTGCTCTCTGGTTACATATGAAACCTGCATCTATCCTCTCTTTCCAGGACAGCAGAAGGAAGGAAAAAGGAAACAGAGATCTAGAAGATTCTGCCAGAAAGTGGTGAGACTCTGCAACAATTTATTTATTTTTCCCATGAAACCTTCCCAGAGTATATCCTGGAAAAAACAAGGTCTCTTGTCTTGCAGCACCATCCCCTATGTAGTAGAGATGTTGGCAAGTAGTCGACTCGCATAATATCAGATAGTCAAGTGGCATACTTGAGTACTTGCTTCCGTCCTCCTTTGCTTTCCCCCCTACTATATGAGAGGCAGCAAGTGGGGGGAGGGAAGAAGGGGGACAGGAACCAGTGCTGGGAGTAGCCAGTTTAAAAGTGGGTTCCCCGAAGCACTGTCTCCATGGTGCCATCTGTCTCTCCCACTTTCTCTATCAGAGGCTAAGGGGGAAAGATAGCAGGCTTCTCCGGCAGCAGTCCCTGTCTGTGGTCCCAGTGGGGAGCCCCCACTCCCACCCCCACAGACAGAGGCTGCTGGAGTAAGCGTGAGTGGGGACTGAGCAGTCCCAGCTTGTGCTCGTCCAGGATGTTGCACTTCTGCATTTTAAACATAGTATGAGCCTTGTATCAACTACACAATTAGCCAGATAATTGCAATTGAGCATTCTTAAGGGAGAGGAGGGAAAGAAATCCTTCCACTGGTTTAAAAAGATTATTTCAGGTCACTGTCTCTTATATAACCAGAGAGAATTTAGGATAAGATCCATCACTAAGCTGGATTACCATTTTATTTACTCTCAGTAGTGTAATCTTGCATAAATAACCATATCACAGAGAAATAAAATGTTTTAAAAAAATAATTGCATGCTGAAAAGCTGTATAAATGCACACACTGATAAACTCCCTTCTAAATGCAAGGGTGACACACCTATCAGTGAGCATGTTGGAATGCACAGCCATGCATTTTTTGTCTCTCTTTGATCAAGCTGCTTATGGGAAAAAAGTGGATCTTAAGGATCACAAATTGTGCATGGAAAACAGAAATGTGCAAAAAAGGATAGCAAACCAAGCACTGCTTTGTGAAAGGGTTAGAACTCCAGAGGTGTCAAGTATCAGAGGGGTAGCCATGTTAGTCTGAATCTGCAAAAGCAGCGAGGAGTCCTGTGGCACCTTATAGACTAACTGAAGTGTTGGAGCATAAGCTTTCGTGGGCAAAGACCCACTTCGTCAGATGCATGTAGTGGAAATTTCCAGAGGAAGGTATAAATATGAAGGCCAGAATCAGGCTAGAGATGACGAGGTGGATCCAATCAGGGAGGATGAGGCCAACTTCTAGTAGCTGATCTGGAGGGATCATCCTCCCTAGAAGTGGGCCTCATCCTCTCTGATTGGATCCACCTCGTTATTTCTAGCCTGATTCTGGCCTGCATATTTATACCTGTCTCTGGAAATTTCCACTACAAGCATCTGACGAAGTGGGTCTTTGCCCATGAAAGTTTATGCTCCAATACTTTGGTTAGTCTATAAGGTGCCACAGGACTTCTCGCCACAACTCCAGAGGTTCTCAGATGGAAGTTAGAGCTCAAAGCACTCACTTCTAGTGTTCCTATAAACTGAGCACTTCAGCAGCCATACCGGAGAGATTCAGGTACCACCAAGCTGATTAGAAGAGCGCCCACAGTCAGCAGCATGTGTCCCTAATGATGGTGCATATCTGCACATACTTGGGTGCACATAATAAAATTTATTCTGTCTACATATGGAAAAAATTAGAGGGAACATTGCTCACTTCCAATGGGATTCCCTTCATTTAATATTCTGGAAACAACTGAAGCCTCCCGTGTGTAAAGAACTATGTACAAAACACATGGTAAGAGTGTCCCATCATTCCCAATATTTTCAGAAAAGTGGCTTTATTAGTCCTTCAGAATTAATCTTTTCCTGATGATTACTGCCCACATGACATCACAATCTCCAGACAATGACATCACAGTGAGAGGAACAGCAACTATTATAACATCACCAAGAATTGTGGTACCAGTTTGTTGATAAGCAGAAGCAGCAGATAAATCCAAAGGGCACAAAGATGATGGGTTCTCACGCATCATCTACAAGCAACAGCAACTCTTTAAGAGTCAAGATGGCAGAAATAGAGAACTTTTAAAAAAGTTCACAAGGTATTACAACGACTCCTGGAAGCATGAATGAAGGGCTTAAAGACCAAATATTTTTAATGTGACATTGCTGGATTTAATGCTGCCTAACTAGTATGTGCTTATGAAAGTGACACATATTTACTCTGGATAGAAGACTCTGAGGACTTTACCATAATGGGCCAGAGCGGCACAGGGCCTTTGATGTTTGAACAGACTGTCTTCTTAAAACGAATTAGGGTCTAATCTGCCCAGGAGCAGAGGCCGGTGCTACTGAGTAAACAGGGGCAGGCAAATATTGAATAAATACATTTGTCCAACTACATAAATTTTTCTTCCAACTATTTTAGGATTTGAAAAAAAAATTAAATGAAAGCTATAAATCTTATCACTCATGATACAGGAAAGCCGCTGCTCACAGTCAAACTTTGTGATGAACACAAGAATCCCAGCTCTGACAACACACTTCAGCCTATACTTACAATCGATCAATATTTGCCAAGAAAGCAAACATATTATGAGCCAGGACACTGAATGCAACTATCGCTGGACACACTATGCTTCCTAGAATATCAGTATCCTTAATATTATTCCCACGAGACTTGCAAGCGAAGTCATGTGGGCAAAGTTTTACCAAAGGTCAATGGTGGTGCTGGGATCCCTCTGTGAAGTTTCTTTATGCTGTTCTAACTAAGGATGTTAAGGACTGGTCGACTATCCAACAAACAAATGCTTATCGGAGAGTCGATTTGACTAGTTGATTCATCCCCTCCTCCCCTTGCTGCCTCTATCAGATAGACTGAGGAAGGGGTGGGAAGAGGAAGTACTTCAAAACAGCCTGTATCCGGGCTCTGTGTGGCACTGCCACTTTGAAATGCTGTGGCAGCAATTCAAAGGGGCAGTGCTGCACAGCTGACCCAGGGCTCAGCTGCGGCATTGCCTCTTTGAAATGTCGTGGTGGCATTTGCATGGAGTCTGGGGTAGCTGGGGACTCTCCAGCTGGTCCCAGCTTCTGGGGAAATGCCACACGGAGCCTGGGATCAGCTGGGGAGTCCCCAGCTGACCCCAGGCTCCATGTGACATTTCAAAGCGGCAGCACAGCACAGAGCCTGGGATCAGCAGGGGACTCGAGTCCTCTGCTGACCCCAGGTTCTGTGGAGGCACTTCTGCTTTGAAACGCACAAGAGCTCCTGCTGGAGACTTCTGTACATTTCAAAGCTGGCACTCCACCTGCAGCCCCAGTCAGAGGGTATGTCTACACTACCCTCCTAGTTCGAACTAGGAGGGTAATGTAGGCATACCGCACTTGCAAATGAAGCCCGGGATTTGAATTTCCCGGGCTTCATTTGCATAAGCGGGGAGCCGCCATTTTTAAAACCCCGCTGGTTCGAACCCCGTGCAGCACCCCAGAGGGGGTTTTAAAAATGGCGGCTCCCCGCTTATGCAAATGAAGCCTGGGAAATTCAAATCCCGGGCTTCATTTGCAAGTGCGGTATGCCTACATTACCCCGCTAGTTCGAACTAGCGGGGTAGTGTAGATATACCCAGAAGGAATTCCCACTGGCCCCAGGCTGCACATGAAGATGCACATTTCTCCTCTGAACTGTAATAACTAGTGCTAGTGGGGGCTTTTGTACATTTCAAAGGAGGAAGGCGGAAGTGCCTACTGACTAGTCAAGTAGTTGATGGAAATTCCATCGACTACTTGACTAATAAATTACTCGATATTTAACATTCTTAGTTCTAAAAACTAGGCACATTTCCCTAAACTACCATTACTAATGAACAGGGCTGCATAAAGACTTTCTGGGAGCCTTGGTAATGTGAGAAGGGGCCCAGCTCCAGGCCCCCACAAGGGACAGGACCGCAGGTGGAAGGAGTGGAAGGGGGCTAGCTTCCCCCTGCCAGCTCTTCTGGAGCACCGAGAGCACACCATACATCCTTTTAAATTACTAGTTCCTAAGGCAACTGCCCCTTTTGCCCCGTCAGTGTTCATGCTAGTAAAGTTTGGAGACACATGAAAGTGAAGCACAGCTGATCATAACACAACTGCCTCTAAACAAGAAAAGGCAACAAGTATCGGTATTTCCCCCAAGAAACCCCCTTGCAGCCCCTTGGCTTTTACTTGCCATTTAGAGCTGTACACCAAGATATGTACCCTGTATGTATACAGATAAATAGCCACCCTTACACTCATTTCATTTGCTTATGTCAGGTTGAAATCATTTCACCAGCGCAAGCTACTAATGTAGATGCATGCACAGCTCAGTGCAAGGACATGCAGAAAGCAACGCAGCTGCACCAGTGAGAATTTCCTTCTGTCATCAGGGCCATGGTCAACATCTGATTTGCCAAGAGAGCAGTGCAGAACAGCAAAATCAAGGAGAACAACAGTGCGACTGCAGACAGTTTTAACATTGATTTAACAACAGCACTCAAATGAAAATGGAGCACCCAGTTGTAGGTTGACATTAAATGATAGGAAAGTGAAAATGAACAGTGTCCTGCCATCACCATGATCCAAAACTGTCACAGGAGGTAACTTGCTTTCTGTTCAAGCATTGGCTCTGTACTCTATTTGCAGTAATAATGTTAAAGCAGCCATCAAGCAGATGCCTAAACACCACTGAATAACATTCAAAAGACATCTATCTATAAAACAGCCCAAACCACAGACATTTGAGCAAGATTTTCCACTTAATCCAATTTACGGTAATCTCTCTGTTTAGTTAAAATGACAGAAATGCCAAAATGGGACTTTGTGCCTGTCAACGTAACTCTTGAGGAAAAGAAAATAAGGTTCTTGCATAAAATACTGACTATTAAAGTTAGAAATGGCAAAACTTTACATCAGAGTCTGACTATTAACAGACACACCTATGTGTTTATGCCAGTTTTGTTTCCTTAACATCCAAAAAGAGGACAAAGGGCAGCTGTGCGAATAATCTCTGCAAAAGTATGAGTTATTAGGAATGTTTTAAAGGACAAATTACTTGCCATTTTTGATGGTCCCAAGTTTCCAAGTATTACATGCCTACATCTAATACTTGGAAGCTTCTACATATAGCTTCTACTGAGCTTCAATCTGTATCTTATGTATTACAAGGTCATATAGTTAGTCAATCTCTATTAAAGAGACATTTTCATTCTATGTTGCTACAAAAAACTATACAAGGATGATGAAAAGGCCAATATAGTTGCTTTTCCCTCCCTCCATTTTTAAATAAACAGGATAATTGCCTCTCTCTCTGGGAATTTATTTACACACACGTACACATGCACACACATGTCAAATTAGCACTTCAGTCATATCTATTTTCAAAAGCCACAATAACAAAGTCATTATCTGAGAATCTAAGCAAGAGAAAGAAGAATACCTACTGTCAGGAGTCAGGTCCTCATGCATTATTTAAGAAGAACTTTATTGGCAAAACTGGTTTTGTTTTTATATAAAAGCTAATAGAAATTGTACCTCCAGGTGTCAAAACACTGATGCTAATTCCTGCTGCCTCAGACATCTTGATGTTTCAATTTTATAAGAATGAGGAGCCTGCAGGGAATCTAAGAGGGTAAAGCACTTGTACTCAAAGAGAAGCAGTAGGAAAAGGAGAGCCCTTTCACTTCTTTACAAAGGGCCCAGGGGAGCAGTTCCACTATCAGGAATTATCAGATCTGGTTCTCTGATCCCTTGACAGAGTCAAAAGGGAGATAAGCTAAACAATGGTTGATTGTATCATGCAGAAAGCAAAATCAACTAAACTACTAAGGAGAAGTATAAAGATGAATAATGAATGGGAGTTGTCATTGGAGTTCAGCAGGATGTGAGCAGTCCTTATTAATGAGATGTTTTAAAATATACTCAAATAGACTGGTCAGCACATGAAGACCTGCACCTAACAGAACAATTGGAAGGGCTTTTTCCCCCCATACAAACTTCAAACTGAGCTTTTCCATTTATCCTGCCCATGGCACTATGAAGGATTCTGGGATACACTTAAGACATATACAATGAATAGTCCTGTAGCACCCGAGGAGCCGTCTATCCTGCACTGCTATTTCGTGCTCCCGAAATAGCTGCCCCACGTCTACACAAGCTGCCCGTTACTTCGAAACATTTTTCAAAATAACAGGCGTGCTATTTCACCATTCCAGTAAACCTCATTGCAGGTGGGTTAATGGATGGCTCAAAATAGCATCTTATTTCAAAATTTAGCACCGTGTAGACATACCAAATTTCAAAATAAGCCATTTTGAAATAGATTTGAGATAATACACACAAACTGCACAGCACAAATTGCGTACCTTATTTTGAGTTTAAGATGCTGGGTAGAAGCACCCTTAGGGTATTTCTATACTACAAAGTTAATTTGAAATAACAGCAGTTATTTCGAATTAACTTTAATAGCGTCTACACAGGCAAACTGCTATTTCGAAATAAATTCAAAATAGTGGAGCCCTTATTTTGAATTTGGTAAACTTCATTCTACGAGGAGTAACACCAAATTCGAAATAGCTATTTTGAATTAAGAGCTGTGTAGACACTTACTTCAAAACAGGGGGCCTCCAGCCCTTCCCAGGGAGCCCTGGTGGCCATTCTGCGCACAACCAGGAAAACTTACTCTCCTCTATTCCAGCCCCGGAGACATTAAGGGTATGTCTAAACTAGAAAGTTAATTCGAACTAACAGCCGTTAGTTCGAATTAACTTTAATAGCGGCTATTCATACAAACCGCTAGTTCGAATTTAAATCAAACTAGCCAAGCGCTTAATTCAAACTAGGTAAACCTCATTCTACGAAGACTAACGCCTAGCTCGCATTAAGTAGTTCGAATAAAGGGCTGTGTAGCCACTTAATTCGAACTAGTGGGAGGCTAGCCCTTCCCAGGTTGCCCTGGTGGCCACTCTGGGCCAAACCGGGGAAAGTTTTCTGCCCCCCTCCTGGCCCCGGAGCCCTTAAAGGGCCACGGTCTGGCGACAGTGCTCATGCCAGTTGCAAGTCTGCCAGCACCCAGCCAGCAGACCCTGCACCTGGCATGGCATGAGCCAGCCACCCGCTGCCATCCAGCCCTCTGCCTCTTCCCAGGACCAGGCTGGCGGCTCCCAGGAGCCTGCCCAGGGCCGCAAGCGGTGGGTGCCCGCCTGGTCTAGTGCAGAGATTGTGGAACTCCTCGAGGTTTGGGGGGAGGCCTCCAACGTGCACAATCTCCACACTAGCCACAGGAAAGCAGCCATCTAGGGCAGGATAGCTGCCAGCCTGGCCACCAAAGGCCACATGAGAACCCAGGAGCAGGTTTGCATGAAAATGAAGTTGGTCCAGTGAGACCCCCGACCCTGAGCCCTGAGCTTAGAACATAAGAACATAAGAATGGCCGTGCTGGGTCAGACCAAAGGTCCATCTAGCCCAGTAGCCTGTCTGCCGACAGCAGCCAACAGCAGGTACCCAGGAGGGGATGGACTGAAGACAATGACCAAGCCATTTGTCTCGTGCCATCCATCTCCAACCTTCCACAATCAGAAGCCAGGGACACTGTTCCTACCCCCTGGCTAATAGCACTCCATGGACCCAACCTCCATTAATTTATCTAACTTCTCTTTAAACTCTGTTCTAGTTCTAGCCTTCACAGCCTCCTGTGGCAAGGAGTTCCACAGGTTGACTTTGTGCTGTGTGAAGAAGAACTTTCGCTTATTAGTTTTAAACCTGCTGCCCATTAATTTCATTTGGTGTCCTCTAGCCCTTATATTATGGGAACTAATGAAGAACTTTTCTTTATTGACCCTCTCCACACCACTCATGATTTTATAGACCTTTATCACATCCCCCCTCAGTCTCCTCTTTTCTAAGCTGAAAAGTCCCAGTCTCTTTAGATTCTCTTCATATGGGAACCGTTCCAAACCCCTAATCATTGTAGTTGCCCTTTTCTGAACCCTCTCCAAGGCCAAAATATCTTTTTGAGGTGAGGAGACCACATCTGTACACAGTACTGAAGATATGGTGTACCATAGTTTTATACTTCCCCTCCTCCTTCCCCTGGCTTCCCCCTTCCAGCTCCCTCCTCCCCTCTTCCACCCTCTCTCTTCCCCTCTCCCACCTCCTTTTCCCAGTCTCCCCAGAGGTTAATTTCCTCTCCTTCCCACCATTTTGGTTAAATAAAGAGAGTTTCTATTTTTGAACACACGTGTCCTTTATTTTGTACATCAGGAAGGGGGGCTAGGGAGGGGTAAGTGGAAGGAGGTGAGGGAGGAATGGGGCTCGAGCCCCCGATGGGGAGGACTGGGATGGCTCTGTGGGCTCCTCAGGGTGGAAGCTCTCCTGCAGGGCTTCCTGGATCCTGACAGCCCCCTGATTGACCCCCCCGGATAGCAGCCTGTGGCAAGTGCAGCCAGGCTGATGGCCGAGTGCTGTGATGTGCCAAGTGTGGGCATTCAGGGCACTCCAAGACAGGACTGCTTTGCTGTACCTCATCGAGTTAGACAAGCAAGCGGGGAACCCCTGAAAACTGTCTGTCCGGGGTGGGGGTTGGGTCCCTTTAAGCACAGCCCTCAACTAACCTGAGGCAGCAGCTCCACACCTTAAGTCCTAACCTGATGCCCTGCCGGCACTGGTTCCAGACAGCCTTAACTTCGGTTCAGGATCCACTCTATGTGGACATGCTATTTCAAATTAGCAAAATTCTAATTCAAATTAGTTTTTAGGTCTAGATGCACTAATTCGCATTAACTTAGTTTGAATTAACTAATTCAAATTAAGTTAGTTTGAATTAGTGCTGTAGCGCAGACATTCCCGAAAGGGGTAGATCCCGGCCACAGTGACTGTGCCAGTTCCAAGCCTGCCAGCCCAGAGCCAGCAGTGGCCATCGGGGCCCCTGACCCAGTGGCTCCAAAACATGAGCCAGCAAGCCACTGGTAGCCAGCCCTCCACCGCTCCCCAGAAGCAGTCTGCCACCTCCCAGGGCCTGACAGGGGCTGGAGAAGGCAGGCGCCTTCCTGGTCCAGGGTGGAGATCATGGACCTTACTCAAGTTTGGGGGGGATGCCCCCAACGTCCATGATCTCTGCACTAGATGGAGGAATGCAGCCGTCTATGGCAGGATAGCTGCCAGACCGGCCACCAAAAGTCACAAGCGAACCCAGGAGCAGGTTAGCATGAAAGTCAGGTTGGTCCAGCGAGACCCCCAACCCTGAACCCTAAGCTGTCCCTCCCCCTTTTTCCCCTTGCTTCCCCCTTCCATCTCTGCACAAATCCATAGCAAGGGGCAGTCCCTACTCTGAAAAGCTTATAATCTAAACAGACAAAGCAGATGACAGGCAGGAGGACAAGCAACGGCAGGTGAAAGGTGAAGTGTCTTGCCCAGTGAACACAGCAGGTCAATGGCAAAGATAGGATTAAACAGAAGCTAAGCTCTTGAGTGCTAGCCCCATCCACTGGACCATCCAGATTTTGATGAATGGGAATCTTGAATTTCACAAAAACCTGAACTTTTTCATCAGCAATCCTTTTGACACTGTTTAAAAATTACTAAAGTCCCTTCTCACCTAACCTTAGACTAGGGATATAAGCGTATGTCTACACTACCCCCCTAGTTCGAACTAGGGGGGGTAATGTAGTCATAGGGTATATCTACACTACAAAGTTAATTCGAACTAACAGACGTTAATTCGAATTAACTTTGATAGGCGCTACACTAGCGCTCCTCTAGTCCGAACTTAATTCGAAGTAGCGGAGCGCTTAATTCGAACTAGGTAAACCTCATTGCACGAGGACTAACGCCTAGTTCGAATTAGCTAGTTTGAATTAAGGGCTGTGTAGCCCCTTAATTCGAACTAGTGGGAGGCTAGCCCTCCCCAGCTTTCCCTGGTGGCCACTCTGGGCACCACCAGGGAAACTCGTATGCCCCCCTCCCGGCCCCGGACCTCTTAAAGGGGCACGGGCTGGCTACGGTGCCCGTGCCAGATGCAAGCCTGCCAGCACCCAGCCAGCAGACCCTGCACCTGGCACGGATCGAGCCAGCCACCCGCTGCCACCTAGCCCTCCGCCTCTTCCTGGGACCAGGCTGGCAGCTCCCGGGAGCCTGCCCGGGTCCGCAAGAGGTGGGCGCCCGCCTGGTCTAGTGCAGACATCGTGGACCTCATGCATGAGCTCCGCACTAGGCACAGGAAAGTGGCTGTCTAGGGCAGGAGAGCTGCCAGCCTGGCCACCCAGGAGCAGGTGTGCATGAAAATCAAGGTGGTCCACTGAGACCCCTTGACTCTGAGCCCTGAGCTTAGAATGGCCGTACTGGGTCAGACCAAAAGTCTGTCAACAGCGGCCAACACTAGGGACCTGGAGGGGATGGACCGAAGACAATGACCAAGCCATTTGTCTCGTGCCATCCATCTCCAGCCTTCCACAAACAGAGGGCAGGGACACCATTTCTACCCTCTGGCTAATACCACTCCATGGACCCAACCTCCATGACTTTATCTAACTTCTCTTTAAACTCTGTTCTAGTTCTAGCTTTCACAGCCTCCTGCAGTAAGGAGTTCTATTTGCTTTGTGAAGAAGAACTTTCTGTTATTAGTTTGAAGCCTGCTACCCATTCATTTCATTTGGTGTTCTCTAGTCCTTCTATTATGGGAACTAATGAAGAACTTTTCTTTATGCACCCTCTCCACACCACTCCTGCTTTTATAGACCTCTATCATATCCCCCCTCAGTCTCCTCTTTTCTAAGCTGAGAAGTCCCAGTCTCTTTAGCCTCTCTTCATATGGGACCTGTTCCAAACCCCTGATCATTTTAGTTGCCCTCCCCTCTCCCACCCTCTCTCTTCCCCTCTCCCACCTCCTTTTCCCAGTCTCCCCGAGTTTTGTTCAATAAAGAGAGTTTCTATTTTTGAACACACGTGTCTTTTATTTTGTACATCAGGAAGGGGGGCTAGGGAGGGGTAAGTGGAAGGATGTGAGGGAGGAATGGGGTACGAGCCCCCAATGGGGACGACTGGGGTGGCTCTGCAGGCTTCTCTGGGTGGAAGCTCTCCTGAAGCCCCTTGATTGATCCCCCCCCCTCCGGATGGCAGCCTGCGGCAAGTGCAGCCGGGCTGATGGCCGAGTGCTGTGATGTGCAGAGTGTGAGCACTCAGGGCATTCCAAGCCAGGACTGCTTTGCAATCGGGGAACCCCTGAGAACTGTCTGTCCGGGGTGGGGGTCGGGACCCTTTAAGCACAGCCCTCGGCTAGCCTAAAGCAGCAGCTCCACACTCTAAGTCCTAACCTGATGCCCTGCCGGCATTGCTTCCGGCCATCCTTAACCTCAGTTCAGGGTCCACTCAGTGTGGACATGCTAGTTCGAATTAGCAAAACGCTAATCCGAACTAATTTTTTAGTCCAGATGCACTAGTTCGAATTAGCTTAGTTCGAATTAACTAATTCGAATTAAGTTACTTCGAATTAGCGCTGTAGTGTAGACATACCCATACGGAGTTGCAAATGAAGCCCGGGATTTGAATTTCCCGGGCTTCATTTCCATGAAGCCGGCCGAGGCCATTTTTAAATGCTGGCTAGTTCGGACTGCGTGCTAGGTGTACGAGGTGTACAGCTAGTTCAGATTAGGAAGCCTAAGCCGAACTAGCTAGTTCGTGCCGCGTGTAGCCGCGCGGCACGCAGTCCGAACTAGCCGGCATTTAAAAATGGCGCCGGCCGGCTTCATGCAAATGAAGCCCGGGAAATTCAAATCCCGGGCTTCATTTGCAACTCCGTATGACTACATTACCCCCCCTAGTCCGAACTAGGGGGGTAGTGTAGACATACTCAAAGGGTACGTCTACACTACAGCGCTAATTCGAACTAACTAAGCTAATTCGAACTAACGCGTCTAGAATGAAAAACTAGTTCGAATTAGCGTTTTGCTAATTCGAACTAGCATGTCCACATTAAGTGGACCCTGAACCGGGGTTAAGGATGGCCAGAAGCAGTGCTGGCAGGGCATCAGAGGAGGACTTCGAGCGTGTAGATGCTGTCTCAGGCTAGCCGAGGGCTGTGCTTAAAGGGTCCCGACCCCCACCCCGGACAGACAGTTCTCAGGGGTGCCCCGCTTGCAAAGCAGTCCTGGCTTGGAGTGCCCGGAGTACCCACACTGGGCACATCACACCACTCAGCCATCAGCCCGGCTGCACTTGCCGCAGGCTGCCATCTGGGAAGAGGGGGGCAATTGGGGGGCTGCAGGAGAGCTTCCACACCCAGAATCCCGCAGAGCCAGCCCAGTCCTCCCATCGGGAGCTCATACCCCATTCCTCCCTCACCTCCTTCCACTTACCCTTCCCTAGCCCCTCTTCTTGATGTACAAAATAAAGGACAATTGTGTTCAAAAATGGAATCTGTCTTTATTGAACAAAACTGGGGGAGACTGGGAAAAGGAGGTGGGAGAGGGGAAGAGAGAGGCTGGGAGAGGGGAGGGCAACTACAATGATCAGGGGTTGGGAACAGGTCCCATATGAAGAGAGGCTAAAGAGACTGGGACTTTTCAGCTTAGAAAACAGGAGATGGAGGGGGGACAGGATAGAGGTCTCTAAAAGCAGGAGTTGGGTGGAGAGGGTGCATACAGAAAAGTTCTTCATTAGTTCCCATAATAGAAGGACTAGAGGACACCAAAGGAAAGGAATGGGTAGCAGGCTTCAAACTAGTAACAGAAAGTTGTTCTTCACAAAGCAAAGAGTCAACCTGTGGAACTCCTTACTGCAGGAGGCTGTGAAGGCTAGAACTAGAACAGAGTTTAAAGGGAAGTGAGATCAAGTCATGGAGGTTGGATCCATGGAGTAGTATTAGCCAAGGGGTAGGAGTGGTATCCCTGCCCAAGGTTTGTGGAAGGCTGGAGATGCATGGCACGAGACAAATGGCTTGGTCACTGTCTTTGGTCCATCCCCTCCAGGGTCCCTAGGGTTGGCCGCTGTCGGCAGACAGCCTACTGGGCTAGATGGACCTTTGGTCTGACCCAGGACGGCCATTGTAAGCTCAGGGCTCAGGGTCGGGGGTCTCAGTGGACCACCTTGATTTTCATGCACACCTGCTCCTGGGTGGCCAGGCTGGCAGCTCTCCTGCCCTAGACGGCCACTTTCCTGTGCCTAGTGCGGAGATCGTGGACGAGGTCCACGATCTCCGCACTAGACCAGGCGGGTGCCCGCCTCTTGCGGTCCCGGGCAAGCTCCCGGGAGCCGCCAGCCTGGTCCCGGGAAGAGGGGGAGGGCTGGGGTGTATCGGGTGGGTGGCTCGATCCGTGCCAGGTGCAGGGTCTGCTGGCTGGGTGCTGGCAGGCTTGCACCTGGCACGGGCACCGTAGCCAGCCCGTGCCCCTTTAAGGGGTCTGGGGCCGGGAGGGGGGCAGACAAGTTTCCCTGGTGTTGGCCAGAGTGGCCACGAGGGAAAGCTGGGGAGGGCTAGCCTCCCACTAGTTCGAATTAAGGGTCTACACAGCCCTTAATTCGAACTAGCTAGTTTGAACTAGGCTTAATCCTCGTGGAATGAGGATTACCTAGTTCGAACTAAGCGCTCCGTTAGTTCGAATTAAGTTCGAACTAACGGAGCGCTAGTGTAGCGCCTATGAAAGTTAGTTCGAACTAACGTCCGTTAGTTCGTACCAACTTTGTAATGTAGACATACCCTAAGAGACTAGTCGATTAGTGATGTGACTAGTTACTTCCCCCCCCACACACACACTTTGCTGCCTCTGTCAGAGAGAAACAGCGAAGGTGAGGAGCAGGAGCTGGTGCTGGGGGAATCTAGTTCCCTCCAGCCCGTTCACTCCAGCACCATCTCCGCGGGGGACTGGGGAGGTAGAGGCACAGCAGAAACGGTGTGAACAAGTACTGAAGCAGTCTCCGCTTGCATCACTTCTGCTACAATTCTGCTGGGGCTCTTGTACATTTCAAAGGCTGAGGTGCCACAGGGATTGAGACCTTGCTGGCTCCACGCTCCCTGTGGGGTTTCTGCTTTTGAAATGTTCAAGAGCCCCACTGGGACTCCTTCGCTGGCTCCACACTTGCTTCTGTTGGGGCTCATGAACATTTCAAAAGCTGAGGCACTGCAGGGAGCACAGGGCCAGAGGGGTCCCCCACTAGTCCCATGCTCCATGTGAGGCATCCTTTTGAAACATAGAAGAGCCCCATTAGGGCCCCCAAGCAGGGCTCTTGCTACAGTTCAAAGGCGCCCATATAGACTAATCGAATAGTCAATGGAAATCCCATCGACTATTCGATTAATCTAAATTTAACATCCCTATCTCAGACTTCTCCAACTCCTTTGTTTTTTACACTGCCCAAAAACTCTTGTTTGACATCAGCCCTGACTCTCTAATGATTTAAACCAAGCAAGCAGAGAACTCTGAAACCTGGAATTTCCACGTTCTGGTTCAGAATTTATTAGCCAACTAGGTATTCCCTGATGTGAGGTGGCGAAACAGGGGAGAGAGTTAAACTGTAACCCCTGGAGGCAAACAACTAGCCTCTTTGGCGATATATACACTACCAGGTTATTTTGAAGTAAGTTATTTTGAAATAACTCATGGCATAACTATTTTGAAATAAGCTTATTCCTCTTCACAAACAGGAGTTATTATTTCAAAATAACAAGCCCATTATTTCGAAATAACAGGCTTGGTAGTGTGGACACTCACCTTGTTATTTCAAAATAAGGGGGGTTATTTTTAAATAACTTCCTAGTGTAGACATGACCTCTGAAGCATTCCACTGTTGTACAATGAGAAACAGCAAGTCTGCCACTTTCTGTTTACAAGTAGGACAAATGCTGGCATAAGGGAGACACTGTGGGTGAGTCTACTCTGGCACCTTATAGCACTGTACTTTCTGGCTCAGGTGTATGAGGAAAAAAAAAGACACATCCCCAAGCACAGCAATTTATAGTGGATACAGAGATGATTACACCATTATCGGATCCATAGTTCCCTCTATCTAAACTATAGCCAATGAAATGCCATCAAATATTCAGCTTCAGCTTACAATGATGGATGAATTAAAAAACCCTGAATCAGACACTTCTTTCTGATCAGTTTGGATATACCTAATGCTGCTGGATCACAGAACAGCCAGCAACTTTACCTTCCAGAACCCTGAATGGTCATAAGCAGCACAGTTTTTAGAGACAAACCCAACACCACCATAGGGAGGCTGTTCATTCTTTCCCCACCTTTCACCAAGGTAGAGAGAAAATCTACATAAAGCCAACATCACAGACATAGCAAGATTCCACTGAGCACATAGTGCATGCGATAAGCATGGAAACACCATGTACAGAATGTGCAAGCACCTCTGTACTCCCATTCCATGTGCAGCCCATTCAACGAGCCACACAAAAGTCTGGGTGGGATTCGGGGTTACATCACAATTTCTGGCAACCTATCCAGGAGCCAGTTTGAAAAAACAGCAACAAAGAAATTCCAGAGATAAACGTGAATTTATGAGGCACAGTAAAAGAGAGCAATGACTGGTACCAATCATGCTCACTAAGGCCATCATCCTGTAAGACAGTCATGAAAGCAGTGGCAGATATAGGTCAGGGCGAGCAGGGCAGCCGCCCTGGGCCCCACGCTTCAAGAAGCACTGTGCATGCGCCATGTCAAAGGGGGGGGGGCCACGATATTGTGCTGCCCTGGGTCCCGCAAAATCCTCATCTGCCCCTGCATGAAAGTGTGTGTGCAACCCCCCCCTTTCCTTGGAAGTCTGTGGAAAGACTAAACATATACATACGGTTAAACAGATGATTAAATGTTTGCAGGATCAGTGCCTAAGACAGCACTGGGCAAGATGCCACCAAGGGGCCGGATCTTGCCCATGGACTGTATCTGGCTGCTTTCTATTTATAGTCTGCTGTCAGTGCCACTGAATTTCTAGGCAGTGGCTCAGGCAGCAGGATCATATTTAAATGGTTCATGGCTCCCAGTCGTGGCACTACTCTGGCAGGGGATGGAACAGCAAGCCTTTTAAATAGGCTCAGGAAGGCAATGCACTAGTGGCAGATCTGGGAGCTGGGATCTCTTTGCTGTGTGTTTAATTCAAAGCCTCCAGCTCCAGACAACTCTGGGAGGAGGCTAGTTCTCAGCTCTGCCTCTTCTGCTCCAAGCCCCTCCACTTCTGAGGAGTGGCGAGCTGGCCAATGACCACATAGCAAAATTCATTAAGTGGTCCCCCTGCAAAAATAATTACCCACCTCTGCTGGCAGCAGAGATCTAGGGAGAGGGGCTACGGTTAGCCGCCTTGAAAGTGGGGTTCACCCACTGCCCAGGCCCAAGTTTCTTTAGGCCTGAGTCCAGTTTAATGCCAATGTGACTTCAGTGGAGTCACCCGACTTACACCAGTACACGTAGAATGAGAATCAAAGCACTCCTCTCTATCTAATCCGAGTGCTGCAACATTTTTCCAAAACAAATCAGCCAAGCTCCTTGTCCTCCTAACAATGCAGCTTCAGTATCATTTTCAGCCTGCTAACATTCTACCCTCTCCCACTTCTTTCCAGCCACCCTTGGGAGATGCATTTGTTGCCTCCCTGCTTCTCTTGACGCCTCACAATTCACAGTATAAATTTTACGAGATAATGACTTCATCCTAACAGGGGGTGAGCTGGTGTCAAATTGCCAACCACGCATTTTCCACGCCAAAAAAAAAAAAAAAGTTATGAGAGAAAGCCATTTTACTAGACCAAAACCAAAAAAATCATCTAGCACCTGTGCAGTTTCATCAGGGCATGGAGTAAGCACACCCTAGCTTCAAAATAAGACTGAAACTCCACAAGCTGGGAAATTATGGGCTGCCGTGCAAACATCTTTCATAGTCTTCTTTTTATTTTTCAGAGGCTGCCTGCGTAAGCATGGGAGGAACTTCCAAGTTTCCCTAATTTATAGTTACTCCTGAGTGCCAACTACCTGCATAAACTACAAATGGCAAGCATAATTTCTGGCAAGTGTAATTTCAGTCCACATAATTAATTTTGCCTAGACATGTGATGCACCACATTTTTTAAACCCATAAACATTACATGTGTACATATATAATATATATGTAAGGTATAAGCAGTAAAACACACACACACACACACACACACACACACACACACACACACACATTCCAATTACATCTATTATAGTTTCACCCATATATTATGCATATGTCACATATACACACAGACAGAGGTCTTAGCAGAACAGAACAGAATATACAGCTCATCTTGGCATGAATCCCAGGAATAAAACTTGAAGTAACAAATCTAACTCCACTTTAGTCCAACAGTATGTGTGGTAATTGCTGTTACAGAAGAGAACAGCATAACAGATCATTAAATTCTTGAATTATTGTGTGCATCACACCCATGTGATTTTTTTGGTAATGGGAATTGAGTATTATTTCAAGAGACTCTGTCAACTGGAAAAGTTACACTGCTCTCTGAAAATCTCGTATCCACTACAGCTGTTCATAGCCCCATCATTCTTACTATTATAACTGATGCAAGTTAGCAAAATAAAATCTTTTGCAGTCAGCAGCTTACTTTGTGCAACTGATACAGTCATTTTCATCATTTCACTCTCTAACCAAAAGGCTCCAAATCATAACCTGACACAGTAACTTTGCTCAAAGGATTAGTTCAATTGACAATCCCCCATCACATACAGGTAAATGTACTGTAGTCTACAGGGCCACATTACAGCCCTGTGATTAATAAATCATTATACAATGGTGACTGGCAATCTCAGCAGATTAGCAAGGATTTAGGACATAGCCATTGTGCATTGCTATATGCTGAAACAATTTGAAAACAATTTGAAAAAGGAGATATGTATTCTCCTTCAACTGTTGAAGCAAATGTTCAAGATGGCAAAGCATTCTCTTCCACCGTTAAAACATGTGCTTACATCAAAGTTCACACACTTACATAGCTCTTTGCACTATAGATCTCAAAACTTGTTTTACTGATGGAGAAATTGATGCATAGAGAAGGGAAGTGATTTGCCAAGTTCACGTAGCAGAAAAAGGTCACACAACTGAGGTCTCTCTACATTATCCTCCTGGGGATTAACAACAGTGTTAAGAACACACAAGTATTCGGCTTGCCGATGATTACTGCACAATGCATACAGTTAGCAAAAATCACTGCTAAACTTGGTATCTAAGTTTCTGAGCTGAGTTTACAAGCAACGTCTCCACTGAAACAACAGCTGCAAACTCCCAGCTGCCTGTCTTAAGTAAGACAATTTGCACAGTGATTTTGGGCAATCTCAAATTAAGCCATCCTTTGTGGGCTGCTTCAAGAATGAACAAGCCAGAATTAATGAGATGCATATGTCAGGAACCACCCCTCAAAAGCATGAAGTATCAACAACTTCAGCAATCGCACAAATGCATTTGCAGATGCTTGGCTCAAGAAACTTTCCTCTTCTCAAAAATCAGAGATGTTTTTAAAACTCGGGGGAGAGAGGGTATCCACCCACAGAAGCAGCAGGAACTCACAGTCTGTCAGTAAAGAAGAAAAAGTAGAAAACTCTCTATTTCTGTAATAACTGCCTCTTTGCTGCAGGGCCAAGCCCCTATTTTGCAAAGGAACTTCTTGTCAGTGGCCTACTTTAGATCCCCAGATCCCATGTAACCAAACAAAGCACTTCAGAGCAGCCAGGCCACTTATCTAGTAGCATCTGAGTGCCACCTACCTAATCGTATGCACCTCAATGCAACGCTAACCACCTCAACATCAAAAAATCAATGAAGGGGGCCACACCGTCTTAAAACCAATTTGGAGATGCAATGGAAAGCCTGTAATTATTTCTTAATCCTCCTGCCAGCCTGAGCCTATAAACACTATGCATTACATAGGTCCACCCCTCCTGTTTTGCAGCCAAAGTATGAGCTTTTCCTCCAGCTCTGGCAGTGAGTAATAATTCCTTGTAGTCATGGTAACACTGGCCAGTATCCAGCAGACAATGGGGGACTTGAAATACTGCTAGGCCTTTTTATAGCTCAGCTCTAAAAACCTCTAAAACATTAGCTGTCCCACAGCTAACCCAACTCAGCCACCTCTCCTTTTTAACCATTTCCTTCCTGTGCTAATACACAATTTACTCTCAAATGCACACAGGTGTTTTGTTTTCATATTTCCATCTTAAAATAATAGCCAGGATTTTTTTTAAAGGGGCTATTTCTGATCCACGGTACTGTATTTCCGCACATTTCCAGCTCCCTTCTTGTTCCTTGACCAACTAACCGCCAGCCAGAGGGGAACAACAATCGCAGGAGTGTTTGCAGTAACTGCTACAGGCTTCTCATTTGATTTTGTTACTCACTAAGTGCCTTCACTGCAACGTTAACACAAGTTATTTACACTCCAGTTACTGCTCTCAAGTAGGCCTACCTCAAATGACAGCAGCCTTGCTGTGACAGCTTATTTGAGCTCCTGTATCCCCAAAACCACTGCATTCCCTGGTGCATCACTAAAACTAATAGGAGCACAATCCTTGGCTCTCAGTAGAGCCCTGTATAGATACAAACTTGGTATCCACATCCTCATATGCAAAAATGACCCATGAATATAATAAAGCCACAGATTTGTAAGGTTCTAAATACAAAATTGGTATCCACATGCACAAAAATAAACCAGGGATATCTGCATCCATAAGTGTGGATATCCCCGATTTGCAAGGCTGCAGTAAGCGGAGATCTATGGTTTATTTCCAAGTGAACGGTGGGAGAATCTCCCTGTCATGTCTGGGCACACATGAGAATTGTGGGGAGACACACAGGCAGCACTGAATGGAACTAGCCTACATCCACACTAGGGGCAGGTCAGGTTAGCTTCGATCATGATTTGTGCTCTTGGATTAGCTAACTCAAGTTAAAAGCAGCCCTGCAGCAGCACTAAATGTGTCTGCACAATTTGAGCAGGTGGAAACATTCAAGTCAATTTCGCAGTGAAGAGAAGCCCACTGACACCTTCAATTCATATCAAGTTAACAGGAGACGCAAGCACTAGGCATCCCATAAGAGCAGGTGCTAAAAGCAATTTACAGTGCCCACTCAAAAGTAAGTATGAGCCATCAGCAAGTGCACCACATTACTGCTTATCACTAGTCTCATGATTATTTGCAGTTTTCCTTAAAGTTCCAGCTCCTGGAGATAAGTGATTACATAAGAACCTCAGCTTTCACATTTTTTTAAAAAATGGCAGATACTAATCCTCATTATTGCAGAGAAAAGCATGGAACAGTGCCCCAAATATACCATAAAAAGACTACAAAAACACCAAAAGCAGTGAAAAAGTGCACATTTTTTCCACCTCGACTGGATGGGGCGTGACAATTTTTTGTATGCTTGAGGCTATACTACTTGTAGTTAATGATTAATTGCTCACTGTACCAGTAAAAGTATTCTGCAGTATGTTCCATACAAACCAGGAGCTTTTCAAAACAGCAGGCCTCACAAGTGTACTGCTATTAAAACCTTTAATATAGCACCACATTTCCTCATGCCACAAACTCTGACTGATCCTCACAGTTGCCATCTTCACAAAAAGTTGACAGTCTCTCCTCACCTCTTAGCACATATCAGGATGTGGTACGCGTAGGCAGATGCTGGCTTTTAAATGACACCCACCTGTATAGCAAAGTTCCCACGTGACCAACATTAGCAATCTTGCCTCAGATAATCAAACATAGGTTTTGCTAGTGCACTTCCAGGCAAAGAAAGTCCAGCTGAGAAAAAGAAATACAACAAATGATAAATTTTTCTATCTTAGAAAATGTGCTAGTTTTGGGAGGCAAGAAATGATAGATATGGAAGACTTAATCATTGAAGAGAGAACAAGTAGGGGACATAAATTTTTAAAAAGTTGTTTGGTTTTGGGATCTGGAAGGAGTCAGAGGGGGAGATAAACTAGTGAATTTTCTTAATCTCACCCAATAAATAATGGGCAAGTGAACCATTATGAAGTAAAATTCTTCAATGGACTTCAACACGAGCAAAATCAGGCAAGTCATTATACAACAGATATTGAGCTAAATTCAGCTCTCAATTACATCAGTGCCATCCCTATAGACTTCAGTCACATTACACTCTTGCACAGGAGTTACTACGGATGGAATCAGTTTGCTCTGCTGCCTGAAACTCAGAGGCAGCAGGCAGCCTCTTTTAAAGTTTACTGTCACCAGAAAGCGATCCCCGAAAACAGAGTTACCAAGTGCCTCCCAATCTTGCTCTGATGTTGACATACTCAAGGAATACTGAGAAGGATGTGACCTACTTCCTTCCATGCTCCAAAATTTCACTGGTATCCATCTGAAAAGAGGTTGCTCATGTGTCCTACTAACCAATGAATAGAATCCCAAAACACTGAAGAGGAACAATGGGTTTTAGAATGGAAATCACTAAGTTTTAGGAGAGCAATTCTGGCATAGGCCTACTTTTCTTCTGAGGTCAAGAGCATCAAAAAGACAATCCCATTCCTAAAACTTTAAATGGTCCCATACTATACGTGGAAACTGTTCCGTCAGCTTAAAACCATAATTAAGGAGACTTTATAGCTTTGGAATTGTTCCAGCTCCCATTGTTACATTTCAAAACAAAACAAAACAAAAAAAAAACCCTTCCAGCTCTGGGGCATCTGTAAAACATTAAATACTAAAAAAAATTTCCTGTGTTATAGTTGAGTTGAACCCAAGATGAGAAGCAAACAAAGTTGGTGAGGTTATATCTTTTATTGGATCAACCTGAAGAAGAGCTCTTTGAAGCTAAAAAGCTTGCCTCTTTCACCAACAGCCGCTGGTTCAATAAAAAAAAAAAGTTACTCATCTACCCTATCTTTCTCTCAACTTCTTTATTCACTTTCAAAACATAAAATACTGGTTTCTCCCCTCAGACCTAAGAATTTCCTTATTCACAAGAAACTATAGCTAATGCTGCTTCCTAATAATTGGATGCATTTTTTGCATATATCCAGGACACATACCTCAAGACAGCACCTACACAGATCAAAACAGATCCAACTTTTCCAAGCTTATTTAAAAGTAAATTCAATAACCATACAAGCTGAATATAATCCATTGATAGGTAACTAGGACAAATCAATATATAAGAAAAACAGAACTGCAGAAAGCTACCTGGAACATAAAAACCGACAGTCCTTGTCATTATTAAGAATATTACAGAACCAAATTCCTGTGGCTAAAACCCATATTAATCTGCTATGGAACTTTGTCTCCTTTTAAGTGCTGGACCATATAGAACAGCGGTCTTCAAGCATTAGCAAACTGAAGAGCCCTCTCCAAACTTTAGCAAACTGAGGACATCCAAGTATTCCCTGTAATCTGTGTGCGTGTGTGGCCATTCAGGAGAGATTCAAATGCTACCCAGCGCATTAGCAGAGCGCCCACAGCTAGGTTTGTTTCTACTCTTGGTGCACATTAGGAATGTAAAATCCTTTAAAATTAATTAACCAGTTAAACATTATGTCTAACTGGTCAACTGATTAAAAGGGGGCGGGCAGGAGGGGGCCACTCCAGCCTAGGGATGTAATAGTATAGTCGATTAATCGATTAACCAGTAAGCAAAAGTTTATATGTTAATGCTATAGAGTACATGCATCCCTCATCCCCAAATTTTTTAGCAGGCTGGTCAGCAGTCCAGCCCAGTCCTGGCTTGAAACAGGTCCGGGACCTTCCCCTACTGCAGCTCTGCATTTACAGTGTATTAGGAACCAGGCAGGCAGGTTACAGTTCTAGCTCAGTTCTAGCTCGTACCGGGTTTGGGAGCTCTAGACAGGGGCTGCTGCCACCCCACACTGCTGCCTCTTTATCAGCTGAGCAGCACAGGGCGACAGGCAGCCAGTCCACGAGGGGAGCTGGTTTTTAAACTGGCTCCCCCTGAGTACAAGCTCCGGCCTGGTGCCCTTCACTGCTGCCTCTGCAACAGAGGCAGCAGCTCGGAGTGGCAGAGAGATCCTCAGGAGCGAGGCCGGAGCACACTAGCTGTCAGCCCAACCCCGGGATTATAGAACAGTCGACTAACCAATAAGAATTCTTGAGGTTACTCGACTATTCAATGAACTGATATTTAACATCCCTACTCGAGCCCAGCTGGACTGAAGCGACCCTCCCTATCCATCACAGCCAGGCTGGAGCATTCCCTCCGCCCTGCTCAAGAGCTGCTCCAGCCCAGCCGGAGCAGCCTCCATCCACTGTGAACCCTCGGTGTGCATGGACCGGGCTTGCCATAATGGGGCTGGTCCAGCTGGGCTGAAATGCTCCTGCACACAACAGGCTCCTTGTGCCTTGAGCAGCCTCCCCCCCCCCCCCCCACCCTCATGGAGGGCAGGGGGCTACTACAACTCCCACCAGTTAACTGTAACCAGTAACCATCACCCGGTAATGGCAACGCTTATCAGTTAACTGCTAACCAGTTAACCCTTCACATCCTTAGTATACACCAAAAAAAAATTATTCTGACCTTTGTCGCTTTATCCCAAACCATCTTCAAGGGGATTATTTAACCAAATAATTGTTGCAGTATAGTCAGTAGCTAAGATCTTTCGCTTGTATTAAGCTTTGCTTCTGTATTAGAGCAGGCAGCATTTCATAGAATACTAGGACTGGAAGGGACCTCGAGAGGTCATCGAGTCCAGTCCCCTGCCCTCATGGCAGGACCAAATACTGTCTAGACTATCCCTGATAGACATTTATCTAACCTACTCTTAAATATCTCCAGAGAAAGAGATTCCACAACCATTTTCTAGCATCAAAATACAAACAAAAGCAAAACAAGGAAATTTACCCCCATTGCTTCTTTCATCACCACCCTCACGCTATTATGAAGAAGAGGCCTGTGAGACTGGACCAAAAAGAGAAAGAGAACTTACTCAAGGCTCAACTCAGCAACTGGAATTCCCAGAACAATAGGCCTCTAATTCAGACAGTAACAACTAACCATCAGGGGAAATTTTTGGTTGTATGTTTTGAACCCCACAATTCCAGCAACTGGGATTAAATAAACCACAAACAAAAGTCATAGTTTTCCAAATTTCTGAGAGTAAGAGCGAGAGATCTCAGATCAACCCAAATGAAAACATAGATGAAAAACAAAGAAAATAATTTTGTCTTAGAGAAATAATCTGGACATACACAAATTAAGAAAAATTAGGGGCCCGATCCAAAGCCCATTCAAACCAGTGAGTCTTTCCACTGGTCTTTTAATAAACTTTGGAGCAAGCCTTTGAGAAAAGCATCGCCTATTAGATTATTTGGGGAAAAAAAACTGTTAAAAAAATCTCTTCAACGAAAATCAGTGATGTGGACATAGTCACCAATCATAAGTTTCGTTCACAACTTGTTGCTATCCAGGAATGAAAACCATAATGACCAAATACATGAAAAGTGGGAGAATCCAGTAAGCAATGGAGGAGATCACTGAGAAATTCATTAGAAAAATATAACTGTCAACAGAACAAATCCCACATAAGACAAAAAATAATTCCAAAATGGATGCAAGAGTAGGTGAACAATACGATAGGGCCACAAGACATGAAGTAGGGATGTTAGAGTTTAACGTACTAACCATTTAACCAATAAGCTAAAGCTTATTGGTTAATAGTGTTGGTTAACCTCTGCTGGCTCCTGAGAAGGTGGCCTCCCTGAGGCAGGGCAGAGAAACCTCCTTCCGTGGAGCTGGGCAGGGAAAGGATGGCAACTCCACTTCCGAGACGGAAAGTTCACTGTGGGATATGCAGTATAAAGCTAAGCTAAGCTTTATACTGCAGATCCTGCAGCACGTGCAACCGCTATAATTTTTAGTGGATACGCGCTTTAGCATATTACATGCTTTTTAACATCCCTAATCTGCCGAGCAATAAACAGGCATGAGGAGGAAACACACAACTAGCCCTGGCTCAGAAGTTGTGGCAATCGATGTTTCTGAATTGGAGACGGAATACCCAGCCTCATCTTTGTTCAGGCAAACCAAGAACCTAATATAGAATATGAAACAGTCAGTACAGGAACTAAATGCCAAATCAACATGCTTTTATTTGCACAGTCTTAAATAGAAAACTCCCAGTAAGAAAGAACAAATTAATAAGGCATTACCTTGTCCATACAATTAAAATCCTACAATGTACTATTGTTTTCATTTTACCTCCATCTGAAGCCATCCTTACATCCGGACACTACATTTTTTTGGACCCAGCACATCTTCTCTGCTTAGAGGAGAAATGTTATGACAAAGGCTGGAAACACTGCAGTCACAACTTGGGTAAGGGATGTTATATGCTTCAATATCTTGTCTATGAGGGCTTAGCCAATCCTTTTAGTGTTTGAGCAAGATCCTAATATTAGAAACAAACATGTTTATCTTCTGTGCATCCAAGCCAAAAATAAACCCTAGCCTTCTAACAACTTTGATATAGGAACTGAATTGAAGATAAATGAAGAAAATTTCCATAATAGATTCAATTGGAAGATTCAGCTCCCAGCTATCAGAGATCAAACATGATAATTTAACCAGAGCAGCGACTTTCAGCTTTCATAGAGTTATAGGCTCAATTAGGAATGAAAAATGTTTCAATTTATTTTTCATTATTTGAATGAGAGACATGGAAATCTCTCAATTAAAATATATTTAAAAATAACAGATTTTAGTAAAACAAGAAAGTCTTTTTTTAAAAACACACACTACATTTTCCCATAGTTCTTAGAAGACAGCTGGCTAGGTTAATTGCATGTACACAAATAATTTCTAACTGGTGTAGACATCAGTCTCAGAAGTTGCTTTTGGCTTCCTTAATAATGTAGCTGCACAGCAACTCATTTTGATCTTAGTAAACTGTTCCATATTAAATTTTCATATATTCATATGTAACTATTCCTTTCAAATGTATTTTTCCCTTCGGAGATTCTTCCTGTCTCTGGTCTAGATGGAAAACCACCACCACTTTTTATGCTTGTCTTTTCTTTAATACTACATCATTTCCGTATGGCAATGGGACAGGAATACCATAGCTTTCCACATTAATACCAAACAAGGCCCTGTGTAGCCATGACCATAAATCACTTGGTGCCACAAACTACATAGTTATATAAGCAAACATCTATTACCTAATCCTAATTAACACCATAGAGTACAAAAGGGAACAGTTATACAGTCATCTAGCCTTTCCTTCTGAAGAACAGAGGCCATAGAATTTCACCAAGTAATATTGGCATGTAAGCACAACTACTACTTCTGGTCAACTTGGTGCATTTTATTTAAAATATTCCTTCCCTCCCCTGCCACCACTCCTGAGTTAAAGACTCCAAGTAATTGAGAATTTATCACATCTATCAGTAATCTCTTCCAACAGATTATTAATCTCATTGCTTAATGAGATTAATCTCAATTTAGACCTCCCCCACAGTGTTACAGTGGGGGATGTCTAGGTTGGATATTAGCAAAAACTATTTCACTAGGCGGGTGGTGAAGCACTGGGATGGGTTACCTAAAGAGGTGGTGAAATCTCCATCCATAGAAGTTTTTAAGTCTCAGCTTGACAAAGCCCTGGCTGGGTTGATTTAGTAGGTATTGGTCCTGCTTTGGGCTTGAGGAGAGCTGAGAGTTTTTTAAAGGGACATTGTTAAGGGCCCAAAAGCAAGCTATTCCGCTGCATAGGAAAGATAGAAAATATGGCAAAAGACCGCCTTGGCTTAACCACAAGATCTTGCATGATGTAAAAATAAAAAAGGAGTCCTATAAAAAATGGAAACTAGGACAAATTACAAAGGATGAATATAGGCAAACAATACAGGAATGCAGGGGCAAGGTTAGAAAGGCAAAGGCACAAAATGAGCTCAAACTAGCTACCGGAATAAAGGGAAACAAGAAGACTTTTTATAAATACATTAGAAGGAAGAGGAAGACCAAGCGCAGGGTAGGCCCACTGCTCAGTGAGGAGGGAGAAACTGTAACAGGAAATTTGGAAATGGCAGAGATGCTTAATGACTTCTTTGTTTCAGTCTTCACTGAGAAGTCTGATGAAGGAACGCCTAACATAGTGAATGCTAGTGGAAAGGGAGTAGGTTTAGAAGATAAAATTAAAAAAGAACAAGTCAAAAATCACTTACAAAAGTTAGATGCCTGCAAGTCACCAGGCCTGATGAAATGCATCCTAGAATACAGGCAGTCCCCGAGTTACGCGGATCTGACTTACGTCGGATCCGCAGTTACGAACGGGGTTTGCTGCCGTCTCCCTGGTCTGCTGGAGACCAGCAGACCAGGGAGACGGGAAGCAAAGCCTCTGAGGTCGCCGGCAGCGGGACAGCCACGGCGCTTCTGGGCTGTCCGCTGCCCGCGTGCTCCGCTTTGCTCCATGTCTCCCCAGGCCCGTATGCAGGGGGGTGGGAAGGGTG
The DNA here is from genome assembly GCF_049634645.1 of Pelodiscus sinensis. Taxonomy (NCBI): domain Eukaryota; kingdom Metazoa; phylum Chordata; order Testudines; family Trionychidae; genus Pelodiscus; species Pelodiscus sinensis. The sequence goes on along the minus strand of NC_134725.1, from coordinate 30,110,493 downwards.
CAAAAGCATCAAGTAAGTATTCTCTGGCCAGTCATGGGAAGGCAGAAGCTGTGTGCCGCCTGAGCCTCCCTCCGCCATGCTCTGACCAGCCAGGGGAAGGCTGGGGCTGATTTCCCCACTTACTTGGAGGACCATGGGGGGGGAGGGTGCGGACCCCTTGTAGTCCATATTTAAAAAAAAAAAGCACACACACACACACACACACACACACACACACACACACACACACACACACAGAGAGAGAGAAATTCCTGCACACGGGTCTGTAATAGGATATTTTCCCTCTCCTTTATTTGATTTAGGATGGCAGATATTCTGTACTTGCTTTGACCATTATTAGGTCATGTTGTTTTGGCAGGATTTGTATCTCGTACACCACCTCATAAGGAGGCTATAATCCCACAGGTGACACCCTTCACAATGTGGAAAGCCACCATTTATATTAAGCATTGGGAACCTTGTCTATTCCTGGCTCTGCCACTGACACTCAGCGCCATCCCGAGGGGGGTGCAGGGCCTGTAACAACCACCCCACTCCACCCGAGATCCCGCTTTTTTCTGCCCTGTACCCACTCCACTCCTTTCCTCAAGTCCCTTCCCCCAAGCCACACAACCCAGGAGATTACCGGGGGGCAAGGGGTTTTGTGTCAGCAGCAGGGGTAGGGCCCACTGCTGCAGTCACCCTGGCTTCAGCCCACTCTGCTCCGCTGAGCAATGCAACTGGGAGCCAGGCTCAAAGGAGCACAGTGGAGTGGGAGCAAAAGAGCTCCAATTCCTGCTGCTGCAGTGAAGCAGAGCAGCCCAGCTGTAACATGGCAAGAGCGCAGCAGGCTGGCAGGGTCATTCTGTTTCCCAAGGCTCCCAGTGAGTGTGGGGCTGGGGCCAATTCCTGGCCCTCCGGTAATCCCCCAGGCCTCCCTTGGCCTTTGACAACACCCTTCAGTAACTGTGGCCAAGACTCAGAATGGGTTTTTGTTTTGCATCTGCAGGAGAGTAGCAGTGATGGCTACCTCTCTCATCAACACACTGCAAGAGAGTAGGGCAGTGACATGAAACACTCTACGGTACAAAGAACTTTAATTGAAGCTGGAAAAGGGCCCCAATAAACTTTTATCGGGCAGTTTTTAATCAGAGGGCGATGCAATTTTACATTGCAGATCTGTAATCCTGCCAGGATAACCCACTCCTTCCAAGGTTTTCAGTCTGTTGTTATATGGAAGCCCCTTTTCTAGTGTGCCTCATTCCCCCACTGGGTGCATTCCCTGGCCTCTGAGCACCTCCAGTACTTCAACATTCTGCTATCACTTCACCATTATGACAGGAGTGCCAGATATTTTCTGCCAGCAAGTCAGCCTCAGATTCAACTAAAGCAAACAACTTCTTCCACAGATGTATAACCCAACATGGCTCTTTCAGGACTACTGTCTTCTCACCTAGCACAATGGAGTCTTTGCCTATGACTGAGCGCCTAGGTGATACTGCAATAAAAATAAATGACCAGGATTGACAGTCATGTTTCTCTTACCCTGCATACCACCAACCATCCCTGCTTCTGAAAATCAACGCAACCTCACTCACCTTGTAGTGCAAAACTCATCCCAGTCACGTAGCTTACCATTCAGGTCTTTCAGTCCGATTAGCTTCTTCAGGAGGGATGGAGTGGCCATTAAGATACTAACTTAGCATACACACACATCTATTGAGATCATATCACCTCAAAGGTCAACAGTTGCTTAGCCACAGACACTTCAGCCTTGATGAGTTGTCTTACAAATTGCAATAAAGGCCTGACAGTACACATATGCAGCAGATATTGTTGCTACTATACTATTTGGCAAGAAAGGAATTTCCTTTGGCAGACATGATTGCTGCTGACATCTCAAGTGTTTAATTTCAGAGGCTTTCCCTCACTTCTCAAATACTTCTGCCTTAGCCTAATGCTTATATCAAGAGCCATAGGGTATGTCTACACTACCCTCCTAGTTCGAACTAGGAGGGTAATGTAGGCATACCGCACTTGCAAATGAAGCCCGGGATTTGAATTTCCCGGGCTTCATTTGCATAAGTGGGGAGCTGCCATTTTTAAAACCCCGCTGGTTCGAACCCCGTGCAGCGCGGCTACACGGGGCACGAACTAGGTAGTTCGAACTAGGCTTCCTAGTTCGAACTACCATTACTCCTCATTTCACGAGGAGTAACGGTAGTTCGAACTAGGAAGCCTCGTTCGAACTACCTAGTTCGTGCCCCGTGTAGCCGCGCTGCACGGGGTTCGAACCAGCGGGGTTTTAAAAATGGCGGCTTCCCGCTTATGCAAATGAAGCCCAGGAAATTCAAATCCCGGGCTTCATTTGCAAGTGCGGTATGCCTACATTACCCCGCTAGTTCGAACTAGCGGGGTAGTGTAGACATACCCATACTGACAAGCACCCTCACAGTGCTGCTGTTTAAATGCAGTCTAGAACAATTGAAATTACAGAATATTTTAAATGCCATGTTGTCATCTTGTCCATTTCTCTCCCCATTTCCCCAGTCAGTCCCGGATTGTGTCCCACAAAATTTCCCTAATAATTGCAATTCTACAATGGCCTTCATCAGAGAATTTCCAAGCACTTAACAAAATTGTGAATTAAATCTTGCAACTTCTCTATAAGGAAAATATCTTTAAGTGCAGATAGGGAAACTGGGAACCATACGTATAGGTGATTTGTACAAGGTCACAATGATGTAAAGACCAGAATCCAGGAGGACCAACTCTGACTCTAACCATTACTGATGACACAGATGGATGAATTGTTACAGTTCTCAGAGTCTTTCCACAGAGCATGAAATTGGATGCGAAAGCATCAGGACAATTTGTGTGGGAAAAAATTAATGTAAAAGAAAATGCGTTTCTGTGAAGCCCCACCTATATTGCTAGGTAATAAACAGGAAATAACCCTATTGCTGAAAACTGGGGTAGTGTTCAAAAAACAAAAACAACATCAGGAAACACATTAAGCACACTGACGTTAAAAAAAAACAAAAAAAAACAACCCCTGCATTGTGGTGCTACTGTTCTCTAGGCTCAAGCCAGTGGAGTAATTTCTTTAGGAAAGGAATATAGTCACACGCACTCATAATTCTGAATGTAATTTAATTAGGCACCCTGGTAACTTCATTACGTATTTAACATAATTGTTTATTCAATTTAGGCAATCTCTGCAAACAACTGCTCCGAGGCCCAGAGCGGGTCAGGGTGAGGGTCTGACACACAGAATGCATGTTAAGGTTTGAGTCTTTATTGTACCAGCGCTAACCAGAAACTGAATATTTATCCAGTCTCAAAAAGATGCTGCCCAGAAGCCTGAAGAAGAACGGAGCTATCGTTGGCACACACAATGTTTAGGATCCCCCTGTCAACACTGTGATCCCTGAGCCTTAGTTAGTAAGTTTACACATGCTTGACATTTCTGTTTCATCTTGATTTCACCTGAAAATACCCACAAAGTCTGAAAAGAGGTGGGTGCATGGCGGTGGGGGGACAATGCCCTTAGCTCATCTGCAACCATGTTCATAAAACCATAATTCACAGAACACAACACACTGGGTCAGAAGAGGAACTGAGCAAGTTCTTACATAAGCAGTGGGTCTTCCACAGGCAGACCGAGTTCCTGAGGCCAGGGAAGTCAAGAATCTTGACAGGGGAAACTTTCATAGCAGCGCTAACAAGAGAGAGAACATTCGTGCCCCAGAAATTTCATTCACTGATAATGTCTTGCATTCCCTTTTTTACCAGTTCAGACATCTCTCAGACACTTCAATCTGTTTCCTTTCTTCCTCTGTGGATTCCTGCTGTTTGGTCACAGTCAAATGCTGAGGACAGAGTCTTGCTAAGTTATACATATAGACACACTGTGATTTGCTGGAGGAGGGTAGGAATAGAGCAATCAATCCTTGGCTTACACTGGTGGATGTTCTAAATCCTACCTAATCACTTTGTCTAGTACAAAATTTTTTTAAAACCTACTATCTCAAAGTGACTTGAAGAAATCTAGGATACAAAAAGGCAGAACACACTCAATCTTTGGAAAATACTGTTCCATCCACAGGAGATCTACCCTCCTTAAATCACAGTGGCACTATTAGGGTTCAACTACGGAAATCCCTCTCTACATATCTGAAACATTTTGTGTGCTTAGTACAATAATTTTGAAGACAATTTTGTCTTTTTTTTAAAATCCAAAGTGACTACAGCCCAAAAGCTTTCAAAATCTAAAGTCACTACAGCCCGAAAACTTTCATCTCTCTGTCCCACAGAGCCTTTGAAAATAGTCAGTGTCATAAAATCGAATACTAGAGAGAGAAAAGGTCAGTTAAGTAAGTCGGGGTCTCTCCCTATCTCTGCAGGTTTCTCCTGATGAATTATCAGAAATGGCATGTACTCCAAGGGAGTTTCCTTGCTTTGGGTATCACCAAGTAAATTAAAGGATTGGAATCACTGCCACATGTATTTAAAAAGAATGTGGTGGTAGGCCAGCACACATGAAACTGGGAAGAAGAGACTTTCGATTGAAACAGAAGTTCAGTGGAAATGAAATTTAGTGATTTCTGCTTTCCAGACAGCTCTTGTAAAAATAAAACCATCTCTAGCCCAAAATCCCAGGACTAACTTCCTTTTTGAGTCACTCAAAATTAAACCCACTACTAGGCAAAAAACACCCCTAGTCTGCTTTCAGTTTTCATTAGCACGCATACCCTGAGGTTTTCCTGGACCTGTCACAAACCAGATTTTGCCCACTGCCAGAGAGTGGGATTCAGAGAAAGATCTGCACAAAACCAGAAGTTTCAGTGCTGAGTTCTCCTTACAAAATGAACAAAGTCCAGTTTGTCAGCAACCAACATTCCTCATTCAAGTTGACCCTGAAATGCAGCAGCAGCTTAGAATCATGGAAGCTATGAATGTTAAGGTTGGGAGAGATCTCAGAAAGCATCTAGTCCAACACCATGTTTGAAGCAGGACTAAATAATCCTAACTAAAGCTTTGTCAAGCCAGGCCTTAAAAACCTTTAAGGATGGAAATTCCATCACCTCTCAAAGGTCTTGTCTACTATTGCAAGTTTTTCACTTAAAACCCTTTCTGGTGACAAAAGCCAGAAAATGGTCACATTACAATGCAAAAAAAGTAATGTCACCATTTTTGGTGACAAAAAACGTCCACCTCTCTACAACACTTTTTTTTCTCCCCTGCCTTTATTGTTGCCAATAAAGTGTGTAGAACAGTAGGTTTTTAGTCAAGTTTATTGGCTTCCAACATGTTCCCCATAATAGGGTTGCCAGATGGTGTAACAAAAAATACCGAACACTACCCCCCTCAAAAAAAAAAAAAAAAAAAAAAAAAAAGGGAAAAAATTCTGTTAAGCAAAAAAAAGGGGGGAGACCAAAGATGTTGAGGGGAAAAAAGGGAGACCAAAATTATTGAGTGCAAAAAAAGGGGGGGAGCCGCGTTGAGCTTTTAAACGGTCTCACGCTTCTCGCTCCCTCGCCCCCGCCAGACTCGGCAGGGGAAAATTGTCCCCGCCAGGCTTCTGTCTGAGGGAAATAGGAAATACCGGACATTTCACATGTCCGGTATTATCTAGTTTTTTTTTACCAGACGACGGACCCGAATAAGAGACAGTATGGACACCTGGCAACCTATCCCATAATTCCCGATTAGCACAGAAGGAAAATTGCTGTTGCAGCAGCGTGAGGGGGGCAGGTGTTGGCTTGGAAAGTTGCTCATGCAGGCAGGGTGCCCAGAAGCTGTATTCTGTGAGCTGACTAAGCCCTGGGTCTGTGGTATGTCCAAACAGAGCATCGATGTGCACACAGATATCAACAGAATCTTGTGGGAGATGGTGCTAAAGATTTGGGAGATGGTGCTAAAGATTTGCTTAATGTACTTACGAATTTTCTCTTGGTGATTCCATGGCAAGGCTGCCACTTCCTCGCTGCTGTGGCACAACACTCTCTCAAACCATTACTCAGACTGTGCTGCCAAAGCAGCATAGAGTTTGGCTGCATAAGGAGCAGAAAGCCCCCCACTAGCATGCAGAAGCTTTGCCTGTTAGCCTTCAGCAAGGATATGTCACTCAAAGTAATATCAGGCTGTGGACAAGTGTAGGATTATTACAAACTGTTTCCATGCTCACCTGTTGCAATAGTCCAGACCTTACTGTCTTGGGGAACCCAGGCCCATATTAATCCTCCCCACTTTTAACCCACTTTTAAAACGCACTATGAACACAGGGTCTGGAGAGATCTGTGTTTGCCTGTAGGGTAACAAGAAAAGTGGGAATTTTTGTTCAAAGATGTGGATATTAGTGAACTGTTACAATCTATATCAGGAATAGCACAATCACTCCATTGTTAATGGATACTTTTCCAGATCAGACCTTCGGTATCATGAATGTTCAGCAGCAGACAGACTCCATCAACTAAGAGGGAAAAAACAGGAAGATGAGAGAAGATCTGGTCAAGGATGTGTTGCGTCATTCAGCAGAAAAGAGAGGGGGAAGATCTACTGAGATCAAAGTGAAAACACAAACTGCTCAGGGCATGCTACAGCTCATGGAAAACCAACATATATATATATATATATATCTCACACACACACACACACACACACAAATCAAGTGGATTTTTTCCTATCATACTCCACCCCCTGTGAAAGCAGTTGTGACTTTAACAGCTGGACATAAACATCATTGTGGGGTTTTCCAATTACCCTGACCACCCCTTACCACCAAATATCCTGATTGAAAGACACCAATAAAGACAAATGTTTAAAGGCATGAGATTATTTTGTGTGACAGAGCTCCTTTGGAAGCCTGAAATAGCCCCTGGGTTTCATGGCAATGCCTCGCTCAAGATGAGCAGTGGGATGAGACAGGGAAGCAACCCCTACACTCAGGTACGTCAGTGCCCATCATTGTCAAAGTGGTTCCTCACAGCCTCCCTGATATTGATGGCACCGCATAAGAACTGAGTAGGAGACAGGAGTGAAAGTAAAATTAGTTTATTCTTGGTACAGGTGACTGGGGGAGATACATTAGCTAAGGCTGGGGGCATGTGACCTCCTTGCATGACCCTACCCCATCTCCACACTTTCCTTCCCCCCTTATCCCACATTACTAGGTGGGGGGTATGATGGGGGTGGTACTAAGGATGTTAAATATCGATTAATTCAATAGTCGATTAACCTCATGAATTCTTGTCGGTTACTTGACTATTCTGTCATCCCCGGAGGAGAGACCACGCAGCCAGAGTGCTCCATCCCCATTCCTGAGGAGCCCTCTGCCACTCTGTGCTGCTGTCTCCATATCAAACGCAGCAGTGCAGGGTGCCAGGCAGAAGCTGCTCCGCAAGGAGAGCCAGTTTAAAAACCAGAACCGGGGGGTGGGTTGAGCTCCTGGACCCAGCCTGAGCCGGAACTGAGCCAGGCTGACTGCCCACCTGGCTCCTAATATACTTTAAATGCAGGGCCGCAGAGGGGGTAGGTCCAGGACCCAGTACAAGCCGGGACTGAGCCGGGCTGCTGGCCAGCCTGACAAAAAATTTACTGGCGGGGGAGGGAGGAAAATGAGTGTAGTCTATAGCATTAACCCATAAGCTTTTACTTACTGATTAATTGGTTAATCAACTACACTATTACATCCCTAGGTGGTACAGCAGCTAGAGGAGCTGCTGGTAGTTCTGCTGCTCTTCCTGCTCTGCCCTGCCAATGGAGGAGCAGAAGCTCCAGCAATGTCTCCTGCCCTTCCACAGAGCCGCCTCTCCTCCAGCTCTGTACAGCAGCAGCCCTGCCGGAGGACATGGGCAGGGAGGGGGTTGGGATTCGGCTCACTGCCCTGCGGGGGAGACGCGGTAGCGCACAGGGAAAGAAGCAGAAAGCTGACGACCTCCAGCTGTCATACCAACCACAGACACCAACTTCTCATCTTGCGCTCAATTTCCCCCTCCCGATACCTGCCCCAAGTATGCCCCACCTCTGCTGCTCCCCCTCCCTCACAGAGCTTGAACACCATGAATCAATGAACACCATGTTCACAGTGCTCGGAAGTGCTGGGAGGGAGGAGGAGTTGGTAAGCAAGGAGATGTGGGTGCACCAGGAGTGCAGGGGGATAGTGGTGTCAGTGGCTGCTCCATACCCACTAATTTTTCCCCAGGGATGTTCCAGCCCTAGATTACACAAGAAGTCAGCACCCATGCTCTCAGTTCCCTCCCTACAACCCTGTCCTCCTGAGAAGCAGCTCTATGGAAGGGCTGGAAGCAGTAGAGTGTCTTTCCTATATACCGTACTAGCCACTAACAGTTGCTATGGCATGCCGGACCTTGCCAGCTGCTTTCCGGCAGGTACAGCATACCAAGCCATACCAGATTACTTTCACCTCTGCTAGGATACAACAGTCATTGGGCTTGATGCAGGAGTAACTGGATGAAATTCTATGCCTGGTGTTCTACAGGTCAGATGAGACAATTCCTTCTGGCCTCTTAAAACAAAACAAAACAAATTATGAATCAATTGTTAGTTATTTTGGTCTCTTCCTTTGCTTGAAAGCCCCGCTGCTTTGCAGAGCTGCATAATTTCCTGGCTTCTTGATGTAATTTACACATGAGCGACAAAACTGGACGCTGCTTGATTTTCCCAGTTGGCAAGAGTTGCACTGAATTTCTAAGGCAACCTGAAAGCACAGAATATTCTGTGGAGTAAAGCACCCAAAAGTGACATGAAGAGCTGCCCAATGCTCCCGAGGTCCTTTTTAAAGTCAGAGCCTCATGAAGACTCTCTCTCGCTGTTCAGAGAACTGGCACTAGAACACAAAGGTGCATGAGCACTCTGATGCAAATGTTTTCATCTGCTCAGGAGTTACTTTTATTTAAGAACAAAATGAAATAAATAAAAAGACAGCTTAGCTCCGGGTTTGACCCCGTGCTGAGAAGCTCAGATCCTTAGCCTCTTTGAGGCCCACCAGGGATTTTTCAAAGAACGCTGTCACAGGGTGTCTCCATTACTGCCTTGTGCCGTGCTGTCCAGCCTGTTTCTGTCACCTCAGTCATAAAACAGGCCCGGGCTGTCCTCCTTTCACCATGTGTACCATTTATTACTCTGCTCTTTTACAGACAGAATGTAACAGGCATACTGTAGCAAGAGTTTTGCACCCAGCATCCCTCCTCAGCACAGCTCAGCTTCTCAACTTCCCTTTGGAGACCCCCCCGGCCCGCTTCCTCTTCCTCCTAGTTATATCCTCCCAATTACATCATTAGCCCAGTAATTACCACCTAGGTGTCCACAGTCCCCCAACAGAAAGTGCTAAATGCTCTCAGCTATGCTTGCAGGCTTTTCCATAGGGCAGTAATTTCAGGGCTCAGGGCGCAGCTCCAAACACCCCATCACAAGCACTGGGTACATGTAACAAATACACAAGTGGAAATGCACATTAACAAGCCCACTGACAGCTCTATGGGGACTCTTAGGCCAGATCTATTCTGCAAGGGAATGATCAGCTTAAGGTACACTGGAATTTTCTGCAAGCTTTTACCACCAAACTAACGTCGCCCCTTATCTCAATATTGTTGGCATGTAACAACTTTGTTCCAAAGTGCAACATATTCATGACTGACATGGCAACTGACAATGCCAGCAATCCCATTCTAATAATGGGAGTTTGGCACCTAAATCCCTTAGGCCCAGCTCTTCACCTCCCCTCTCCAAGGAAAGGCTGTCCAGCAGCCATACCGGGAATAGAAGAGTCCCAGAAGTTGTGAGTACATTTGGAATCAAGTCACCCATTAAACAGCAGCATACAGCAGTTAGTGAATGACCAAGAGTAACAGGGGTTTGCTTCCCACAGCAAGACACATCCTATTTGGAAGCATACAGATTGTGTCAGTCGGCATCCAAATTTAAAAAAAACAAAAACCTAAAATCTATTAATGGGATTGGACTGTATTCCAAAGACAACTTCCACCTCTGATCTCACTCTACACAAACTTTTCTTTGCTTGTGAAAAGCTAGACAAGTACATGGGCAGAATACAGGGCTATTCTTACACCCACTGTTAAAAAACATAACACAATCCAGATCTTGGAGAAAAATCTCTTCCTCCCCTCCCCCCAATACTGATCTGCGTTAAGGAAAGTTAGAAGCTCAAGGATCCTCTATTACAAGCTCAACACCAGCTTATTTGTATACCAAGTACTATGGTCTCCAAAAGAAACTCACCCACTCCCCTTTTCCCTTTAAACATGATGGATCGGTCTGGAGAGGAAGCTAAACGTTAGCAGACAAAAAGCCCTTTTACAGCACTCCAGTGGCCCACTAGCATGACAAGCAAATAAGTCACCCACCAAAGAAAAACTGTTTTTAGACTTGAAATATGAATGGATTATAGAAATCAGAGCACTGCCGAGAATTTGTGCTTTAAAGCTACTTCCCGACAGCAGCGAGGAAGGGGAGCCCCTGGCAATCACAGGAGGGGGGAGGGAGAGCTAAGTGAAATCATCGGAGCTTAGCGGGAAACATTCTTCTCTTGTAAATAAAATATGCCATTTAATATGCATTTCAGCGCCTGGATTCCACTGAGGTTGGAGACTCCTAGGGACTGCGCCATACGCCCCAGGCTGTTAAAATGAAAAGGGATGATAGTTTACTGGGTGCAAGCATGGCTCAGCTCATTCCTTTCCAGACTTACTGCTTTGCTGCTTCTACTTCTGCAGAACCTTCACACTCCAGCCCTACTAGCATCAATTGCAGAGCCTGAGGGTCACATTGAACTCAGGGTTCATGGACCACCAGACAATAGCATCAGCAAGAAATGCTAACCAAGAGATTGTCCCATGCTTCCCAGATGAGGCTCTCAACCAGCATGATACATGCCAACCTTCATCTCCCATGCGGAATTACGGGAGGCTGCAGCAGGAGGTTGCTAATTGTATCTAGCAGCGCAGGTTTTGAGCAAGCAAGAGGAGAAAGAGCTCCATGGCTGTGTCTACATTGGCATCCCTTTCCGGAAAAGGGATGCTAATGAGACACATCGCAATTGCAAATCCGCGGGGATTTAAATATCCCCCGTGGCATTTGCATTTACATGGCTGCCGCTTTTTTCCGGCTTGGGGATAAGCCGGAGAAAAGCGCCAGTCTAGACGTGATTCTCCGGAAAATAAACCCTTTTCCGGAGGATCTTTTATTCCTACTTAAAAGTAGATGTGAAAGTACGAATAGAAGATCCTCCGGAAAAGGGTTTATTTTCCAGAGAATCATGTCTAGACTGGCGCTTTTCTCCGGCTTATCCCCAAGCCGGAAAAAAGCGGCAGCCATGTAAATGCAAATGCCGCGGGGGATATTTAAATCCCCCGCAGATTTGCAATTGCGATGTGTCTCATTAGCATCCCTTTTCCGGAAAGGGATGCCAATGTAAACACAGCCCATGGCTACGTCTAGACTGGCCCCAAATTCCGGAAAAGGGATGCAAAGCAGGTAAGTCAGCATATGGACCATATTTCAAGTAGGAATAAGAGATCCTCTGAAAAAGGGCTTTATTCCAGAGGATCGCGCCAGTCTAGAGGCTTTTTTTCCGGCTTTTCCCCAAGCTGGAAAAAAAGCGGTGGACATGTTTATTTAAATCCGTGGGGGATATTTAAATCCCCCGCGGATTTCCCTATGCTGACTTACCTGCTTTGCATCCCTTTTCTGGAATTTGGGGCCAGTCTAGCCGTAGCCCTAGTGTTTGTCCTATGGCCTAATCCAAAGCCCAATGAAGCCAATGAAAGCTTTCAGTTTTGAGCCAGACCCTGATTTTTAAGGACCTGAAGGAAACAGGACCTTTCTGTTTTAGGGCATGTCTACACAGCACCATTATTTTGAAATAACAAGCATTGCTCCAAGTTTCTCCGGCACCTTCCCATACCTGCCTGTTCCTGGGATGTAGGAGTAGTGAGGCTTCCCCTGTGACATGTGTGCCCCTGCAGGAAATGTCTAGGCATCTGTGGCACTGTCTAGGCCACAGATGGCCTTGCTCAAAGCACATCCCTTTTGTCTGACCTGAGACCTTTTGGTGTCAGCTGACAGATGAGGGAAGGCTTCAGGCACAGGGTCTCCAGGGATGTCTGCCCTTTTCTTTGTTCTTCATAGCTGCATCAGCTGCAAGAGGGGCACAACACCTCTGGTGCCATCCCCCCAACCCCGCATGACCCACAGGTGAAGACAAGCCCAGGCAGACCTGCAGCGAGAGCACATTGCCTACCTGCATCCCTTACAGTGCTCCCAGGAGTGGCAGGACTGCAGACTGGAGGCCGACCTGGATCTGTGCTGAAACACCTGGCAGGAGTTGCTGCAGAAGGGCCAAACCATGTGCATGGCATTTACCACCACTCTCGACCGCCTGGTGGCCGCTCCTGCTGCCACTCTTGCCTCAACTCCCACTCCAGCTCCCAACCCTTCAGTTTCTCTCCCTAGCCCCATCATGGCCAAGGCAGGCACCACTCCCATCCCCACTCCTGAGCCTCTCCTTCCACCTCCCTCCTTCTCCTCCCACCTCCCTCCTTCTCCTCCTAAATTCCTTCCCCAGTCCCTCCCCAGTTACATTTATTCCAAATAAAAAAACAGAGTATATTGTTCAAAAACAAAAAGTGTAGTTTATTGTATCTGCAAGAGAGTAGAGGGGGAGAAGCAAGGGGTCTGGGAGGAAAGGCTAAGAGGTCCAATGCTCAGGCCCCTTGTGGGAAGGCCCAGGGGTTAGTGTTACTCGTGTCCTTGTGTGAAACTCTCCCTCGGGGCCTCTTGGATTTTCACAGCCCCCTGATGGGCATGCCAGATAGCAGGTGTGCGCAGCTGCCCAAAGGCCCCACCAAGCTGGTCAGCCTTTGCCCCCCCACCCTGGCAGGAATGTTTCCCCCTTGTTTTCACAAATGCTGTGGAGGACACAACACCCGTTGGGAGACGTTCCACTTGCCGAGGTCCAGGCAGGTGAGGAGACGGCAGAACCTCCCTTTCAGATGGCTGAAGGTGCCCTCCACAACCATGCGGGCCTTGCTAAGCCTGGCATTAAAACACTCCTTGGTGGGGTCCAGGTGAAGTATAGGGCTTCATAAGCCAGGGGAGCAAAGGATAGGTTGTGTCCCCCACAGTACAGATTGCCATGTCCATGTCCCCAACCTTGATGGTGCGGTCAAAGAAAAAAGTGCCAGCGTGCACCTTCTGCAAGAGGCTGGAGTTTCGAAAGACACCTGCGTTGTGTGCCTTCCCGAACACCCGACACAGATGTCGGTGAAGTGGCCTCGGTGGTTGATGAGGACTGGCAGCACCATAGAAAACTACTCCTTCCCTTCTGCTGTAGTCAGATGCCCAGTGGTGGTGGGGCATAGATGGGGATATGGGTGCTGTCAATGACCCTCTCCCATAGTTGGGGAAGCCCATGGTGGCAAAGCCAGTGATGATGAAATCCTCGTCAGCCACTATGTTGATCCTATGCAGCCAGATGGTATTGATGGCCCCCAACCCTGTAAGAGAGAGTCACAGGGTTGCACATGCCCTAGGGAATTCCTGAGCCCAACTCCCCTGCACGCACACACACCAGGAGCAACCCCAACTTGTCCCCATATCCTGACAGGACTTTTTCGAGGGTGGGGCTGAAAAACCTTCCAGGAAGGGAGCCTCCACCCTTCCCCCACTTCCCTAGGGAACCCCAGCAGTTCACCACCGTCCTGGGACAATAGCACAAAAGAGTCATACCTGCATGAGCACAGCCCCAACAGTCAGTCTCCACACGCCAACCCGGTTCCAGATGAGCAGTAGGTGTCCAGCGTGGTGAGCTTCCAGAAGGCGACATCGACCCACTTTTGGAGGGGGATAGTGGGTCACACGTGGGTGTCTCATCACTGGAGGGCAGGGCAAGCCACTCACACAGCTCCATGAAGGTGTCCTTTTGCATGCAGAAATTCTGGAGCCACTGCTGGTTGTCCCACTGCTCCATGACGAGCCATCCCACCAGTCGGAACTGGTGTCCAGTCGCCAGAAGCAGCAGTGCACGGTGAGCAGGGGAGGGTCAGGTGGAGTCAGGCTGCATGAGCAGCACCTGAAGAGAGGCCAGGAGGTGCTCCACAATCAGCTGGAGGTCCTGTTCCTGAAGGGCCATAAGGGCAGCCTGCAGAAACTGCACCAGAAGGGGCCTAAAAGCCGTCAACTGCTCAGAGGCAGGTTTGGCTCCATGGCAGGAGTGCTGTGGTGTCTGCAAGGGCAACCAGAGCAAGCAAAGAAAAGCCTGCAATGTGTCTGTACGGGGAGTCCCTTTAAGCACGAGCCTCACCTAGCCTCAGGCAGCAACTCCAGGAAGTGACTGCTGTCCTGATGCCCTGCCTGGCGTGCTTCCAGGTGTCCTTAAATGTGATTCAGCCTCTAATCAATGTGGACACTCTATTTTGAAATAGCTCAGCACTATTTTGACAGGCATTTGCTGTGTAGATGAGCTATTTTGAAATATAAATTTTGAAATAGCTTACTCTGAAATAAGCATGCAGTGTAAACATACCCTTAGAAACCACATCTCCATCCATGGCCAGCCAGTGGTTCCTAGAGCAAAACTTTCTGGAGCTTCAGAGATAGCACTCTAGGCAGAAAGCCCAAGGATAGTGGAACTTGTGAAAGCACTGAATGGACACACATATATAATTGTGTTCTGAATCCAGTACCCAAAGAACAACCAAATTATGGCACCAGGGTCAAATCCATACACATTTTGCAAAAGCTTGGGACTTACTGATGGCCAGCGTAAACTGATCTTTGGCAGGAGTGTGAGGAGGCAGGAATGTAGAGTGAAGGTTATTACAACAGCCTTGAATGCCGAGATGGAAGCAGAACCAATACTTCACTATGCTGTTTAGCCAGTTTATTAGAGAAAAAAGGATAAATGGGTATTTGGGCTGCCAGGGACAAAAGCTTTCGCCTCACCATGAGTCCCCCAGACACAAGTTCTGCACAGCAACACCATTCCAGCCAGATGCTCTGAACCTTACAGTTCATTTAACCGCAGAACACAAAGAGCCAGTAACTCACCAGCCAATAATGGAATAGACTATAGGTCAATGACCAGAGGGAAAACATACTAATAAAATTATTCCACTACTGACATGTACAGAATGTACTTCTTTTTCTTGTTTGAATATGCATATTACTTAGAGGCAGAACTGAGGTCACTACTGAAGTTTGAAGACTAGATTTTCAAAGTTTATGCACCATTGCATAACATCAGAGGCTACGTCTACACTACAACGTTAATTTGAAGTAACTTAGTTCGAATTAGTTAATTCGAACTAAGCTAATTGGAACTAACGGATCTAGACTAAAAAACTAGTTCGAATTAGCGTTTTGCTAATTCGAACTAGCATGTCCACACAGAGTGGACCCTGAACCAGGCTTAAGGATGGCCGGAAGCAGTGCCAGCAGGGCATCAGAGGAGGACATAGAGCATGGAGATGCTGTCTCAGGCTAGCCGAGGGCTGTGCTTAAAGGGACCCGACCCCCACCCTGGACAGACAGTTCTCAGGGGTGCCCCGCTTGCAAAGCAGTCCTGGCTTGGAGTGCCCGGAGTGCCCACACTGGGCACATCACACCACTCGGCCATCAGACAGGCTGCACTTGCCGCAGGCTGCCATCTGGGGAGAGGGGGACAATTGGGGGGCTGCAGGAGAGGTTCCACACCCAGAATCCCGCAGAGCCAGCCCAGTCCTCCCCATCGGGGGCTCGTACCCCATTCCTCCCTCACCTCCTTCCACTTACCCTTCCCTAGCTCCCCTTCCTGATGTACAAAATAAAGGACAATTGTGTTCAAAAATAGAATCTGTCTTTATTGAACAAAACTGGGGGAGACTGGGAAAAGGAGGTGGGAGAGGGGAAGAGAGAAGCTGGGAGAGGGGAGGGCAACTACAATGATCAAGGGTTGGGAACAGGTCCCATATGAAGAGAGGCTAAAGAGACTGGGACTTCTCAGCTTAGAAAAGAGGAGATGGAGGGGGGACAGGATAGAGGTCTCTAAAAGCAGGAGTTGGGTGGAGAGGGTGCATACAGAAAAGTTCTTCATTAGTTCCCATAAAGAAGGACTAGAGGACACCAAAGGAAAGGAATGGGTAGCAGGCTTCAAACTAATAACAGAAAGTTGTTCTTCACAAAGCAAAGAGTCAACCTGTGGAACTCCTTGCTGCAGGAGGCTGTGAAAGCTACAACTAGAACAGAGTTTAAAGGGACGTGAGATCAAGTCATGGAGGTTGGGTCCATGGAGTGGTATTAGCCAGTGGGTAGGAGTGGTGTCCCTGCCCAAGGTTCGTGGAAGGCTGGAGAGGGATGGCACGAGACAAATGGCTTGGTCACTGTCTTCGGTCCATCCCCTCTAGGATCCCTAGCATTGGCCGCTGTCGGCAGACAGCCTACTGGGCTAGATGGACCTTTGGTCTGACCCAGGACGGCCATTGTAAGCTCAGGGCTCAGGGTCAGGGGACCCCCTTGATTTTTATGCACACCTGCTCCTGGGTGGCCAGGCTGGCAGCTCTCCTGCCCTAGACAGCCACCTTACTGTGGCTAGTGTAGAGGTCGTGGACGAGGTCCAGGCGGGTGCCTGCCTCTTGCGGTCCCGGGCAAGCTCCCGGGAGCCGCCAGCCTGGTCCCGGGAAGAGGGGGAGGGCTGGAGGGCATCAGGTTGGTGGCTCGAGCCGTGCCAGGTGCAGGGTCTGCTGGCTGGGTGCTGGCAGGCTTGCACCTGGCACGGGCACTGTAGCCAGCCCGTTCTCCTTTAAGGGGTCTGGAGCTGGGAGGGGGGGAGATGAGTTGCCCTGGTGTTGGCCACCAGGGAAACCTGGGGGGGGCTAGCCTCCCACTAGTTCGAATTAAGGGGCTACACACCCCTTAATTCAAACTAGTAAATTCGAACTAGGCTTAATCCTCGTGGAATGAGGATCACCTAGTTCGAACTAAGCGCTCCGTTAGTTCGAATTAAATTCGAACTAACGGAGCGCTAGTGTAGCACCTATGAAAGTTAGTTCGAACTAACGTCCGTTAGTTCGAACTAACTTTGTAGTGTAGACATACCCAGAGTAAGCAATGTGAATGATTAACCAGTTAACCTGTAAGCATCACCCAGTAAAGGATACTCCAGCACCGTAGGGCCTGCCATGGGCAGGGGCCATTCAACCCAACCAGAGAAGCAGGGGGCTGCTCCTGCCCAGCTATGGCAAGGAGGGAGACAGCTCCAGCCCAGCTGGGTTCGGGTGTCCCCCTGCCCACACACTACTCATACCCACAATGTTTAACCAGTTAACTGATTAAACAGGATTTTACATCCCTAGTCAGAGCACGCTTAAAGTCATGAATACACAATGCATGCAGTATATGCACATGGTAGACAAATGTGCACCATCACCAGCCAATAGGCCACATGCGTGCACAACCACCCAGTGTTCTATATTTGGTATCTGCATGCATAAATTAAGGGGGTAATGGCACACTTATGCACGCCTGTCTTGAAAAGCTGCACATTCAGTCAAGCAGAAGAGGAAGCACAAACATTTCAAAATTGTCAGCAGTATTAGAAGGACATCTTTTATTGATGTTTTCTCTCACTAGGTCATACTGAAATAATGAAATTATGATTTGCATTTCTACAGTACCTTGCATCTAAAGATTTCAAAGAGCCTTGCAAATGTCAAGTAATTATAAAGGTTCACAACTCCTCTCAGAACATAGGAAAACACTATCCTCATCATACATAAGTAAACCAAGACAGAAAGAAGGGAAGTGAATTGTCCCTTAAATCCAAGGCAGATATGAGTTTAAAACCAAAGTCTCAGTTTTTACTTTCTTGCTCTTTGAAAAAAAAATCCCAAGCAACACTGCTGCGCTGAAATAACACAAATTTTAAGATTTAGAGTTACCCTGAATAGTACAGTCTAATAATGCATCTAAGAATCAAGCCAACCTCTTGACTTCCAAGCAAAGAAAAAATAGATACACCAAATAGAGCTTTCCAATACCTTTGTCCTTTTATATCAGAATAGACTTCCAAAATTGATTGTGTAGGTTGGGAAAACTTGAGGTGGCGAGTGGACTTGTACAGAGAAGTCTCTAACAGGGATGTCACCATTTAGACAACAACCCAATTAACCAATAAACCTGACCTTACTGGCTAATCTTGTTGACTATACGCATTCCCCCCAATTCCTGCCTCTGTATCGTCTGTATCCCACCCTTGCTGCATCTCAGAGAGGAGCGAGAGCCGGTGCCCATGAGAAGCTAGCTTAAAAGTTGCCTCCTCATGGGCACCGGAGCCACCTGCCCCACCACCAGCACTGCTGCCTCTGTTGTTGAAGCAGCAGTACGGTGGGTAAGGGGGGCAGGCTGGAGCGCATGCATGCAGGGAGCCAGCTTTCAAGCAGGCTCCATGGTGGGTATTGGCTCTCGTGGGTCCTCCTACAGAGGCAGCAGAGGAGGGGGGCACGCGACAGCTGGTGCTGGGGGGAGCCATCTTAAAAGCTGGTCCCTCCCCAACTCCCCGCTGCCACCTGCCCCTCCTCCAGTGCTACCTGCCCCTCCCCCACATGCTACTGTCTCTATCAGAGGCTTCAGTATGGCGGGGAGGGGAGGTGAAGAGGAGAAGAGCAGGGTAGGCAGCCACAAAGCAGCCTCTATCCACAGCAAGCCTGGGCCTGCCACAGACAGGGGCTGTTCCACAGCAGTAACCCTTGCCTGGGGGAGGAGTCCAAGGTCCCCGCAGACAGAGGCTGCTCCACCGCAGGGGCTGCTGCCGCCATGGAGCAGCCTCTGTCCATGGGGAGCTTGAATCCCTCACAGACAGGGGCTGCTGCCATCCTATGCTGCTGCCTCTGCATTAGAGGCAGCAGCGCAAGACCACAAGCAGCCAGTCTGTGCGGGTAGCTGGTTTTTAAACTGCCATGATTGTTCAGCTACACTATATCTAACATCCCTAGTCTTTAAGCTGATCTGCACCAATGGAGGATTTGACCTGTAACGTCTTCTGGACAATCTCCCTAAACTGAGGTTAGCCAAAAATCTTCTTATCTGTTCACTATATTGGCAACTGTCTCAGTGATTGCTCAGCAGGAACTTCCCACCAACCCAGAAAGACCCCAGAGAATAGCACAGAAGCAAATAGAGCAATTCCAGGGCAACAACAAAGGGAGCGATGAAGAGAAATTAAAAAACTAGTTAAGAGGAACAATGCAGAAAATAAACGTGCTGATATTAACATTTATTTTCGCCCTAAATGCTTCCTGCCTACCATTGGGAAAAAACCTTTGAGGTAGATTTAAAGAGTGGGAGCTTTATCTTTAATGTAAATGTACTGCTCAAAAACTGCAAGTTTGCCAGCCCAGGAGACCAAAGTCTTCTAGTTCACAGGAAATTGTATTACTGACAGCCGCAGGCAAGCTGCCCACATGAACCCATCAAGAGAGGGAGGACTCTTTCCAGATTGAAAGGACCACCACGACGGCTTAGAGCCATGTTGTCCAACACACTAGTCACTAGCCATATGTGGCTAGTTGGCTGGTTGTGTATGGCTAACTGACTTGAATAATGTGACTAGTTGACTGGTTGTGGGTGACTAGTTCACTACAGTAGGAGCCACAATAGTGGCTCTGCTTCAGAACTGACTGGACCCCACCGATTTAGAGCAAAGTTCAGCCTCGATGGACTACTCAGGGTTTGGCTTCACACTGTTACAATTATACTCAGCTATACAGACAACTGCCCATTAAAAACTGGACCAATACCACTAACTCATCCCACTAAAGACATCCAACAGCGATAAGCCAGCAACGTGTTATGGCAATAGAAAAGAGAGATGCGCCCTATCTCCAGCCACCCATATAAAGGTAGGAAGAGTCATCCCACTAAGCATCAAAACGGTAAGTTTCTGTTCAGCACTCAAACCCCTTTCATGTCTCCCACAGAAGGAGCCCCACTTGTTTTGGAAATAACAGCCAGTTGAACAACACCTGACTAGTGATTTGCTTTTAAACACGGTCAGTCCCTTTATTTTAAATTAGCATGTATGCATGCACACACATACACCTCCTCCCCCTTTTTGAAGTAATTTCAGCAACAAACCTTAATCCAGACTCATTACACAGCTGCAGATCCCAGCTCTGCTCACATTTACTATAAGCAATCAAGAGCTTTTTCTGCCCTCTGCTCTTGTGTGAGTATTGGGGGAGGGAGGGAGGTTGTTTCTTTTTCCCATGTCGAGACATCTGCAGAAGGCATATAATGTGCAACGAGCCAGACCCCCTAATGAGAAGAGCTGAAAATAAGATGAAAGAGCACTATGGCAAAACAGAGCCATCTCTCCCTGCCACAGTCTATACTGGTATTGCTAGAGGATTTGGTGTGGGAAAGTTTTCAGAAGCAACTTGGCACCCTTTGAGGCTGTCAGTCTGTACTGAAGCTATTGCACAGCCAGGAGCAAGCTGAACAAAAGGGAGAGAGCAGAGTTCTGTGAATGAAGTAAATAACTGCCAATATTACAGGCAGGGCCAGCTTTAGGAAGTGCGGAGCCCAATTCGAACAATTTCAAAGGGGCCCAGCAGCAATTTTGGTTGAGCCAAAAAAAGAAAAAAAACACCACAGCACAAAAAAATCTCCTGCCAACACACACACACACCCTGCGCTAAACTCACACTGCCTGTGGCGCAGGCAGCCGATGCACTCCTCCTCCAGGGATGGCAGATTTGTATAATTTTTGGTGGTGCCCCATTAGCCACACCTCCTAACCCCCATTAGCCACGCCCCCTGAACTCCATTAGCCACACCCGCTGACCCCCATTAGCCAAGTCTCTGGAGGCAACACGCTTGGGCAAGATGGACACATGACCAGAAGTAAAAGGTGTCATGTCACCCCTCTCAAAGGACTTTTCCCACCATCCTCCTACCAACAGGGATTAGTTTGGCCCCCACCAAATCCCCTTCATGCAACTATCCTGCAATTGCATTAACCCAATGCGTGTGACATTAACTCGGGGGCAGAGAGGCTGGGGGAAGTGTTTCTTCTAAAGCTATGTCTCCATTCGTGGCTTCTTACGCAAGTACAGCCGTTCTTCTGCAAGAACCCACAGAGCATCCACACTGCCTGCCTGCTCTTGCGCAATTTACAGTATGGCGTGGTAAGACAGGGTGTCTTGCGTAAGAGCTACGCTCTTTTCTAACAGGTGTAAGCTCTCTTGCGCAAGAAGGCAGCGTGGATGCTCGGCAGGGATTTTTTGCACAAAAAACCCCTAT
The DNA here is from genome assembly GCF_049634645.1 of Pelodiscus sinensis. NCBI lineage: Eukaryota > Metazoa > Chordata > Testudines > Trionychidae > Pelodiscus > Pelodiscus sinensis. The sequence continues at coordinate 30,089,196 of NC_134725.1, read as the reverse complement.
GGCTAAAATGGCCATTGGAGCTTTCTTGCTCAAGAGAGCGTCCACACTGCCAGGGATGCTCTTAATAAAAAGTACAGCTCACACATGGCAGTGTGGACGTGTTCTTGCGCAAGAAGCCGCCAGTGTAGACATAGCCAAGAGTTTTCTCCCATAAGCAGAATGGATTTTGTGTTGTGCACCTGTACTGAGTTCATGTGGCTTGTTTGGATGTGCTGCCAGAGGCGTAGAGAGGGTGCTATGCGCCCGGGGGCAAAGGAAAAATCCCCCCTCTCCCCCGCCGCCATGTGGCAAGGCCCCAAACCTGGTGCACAGTTGAGGGGAACTTGTACCGCATCTTCCCCCACCCACTACAGTTTGGGGCCGGGCTCCCACATGCACTAACCCTCCAGTGGAGATAGAGGAGGGTCGGGCTTGGAGCAGGGTCAGGCTCAGAGCAGAGAGGCAGGGAGGAGGCTCCAGCTGCTGGTGGCAGGCGGAGTAGGAGCACATAAGCTGAGGGACGACGGGGGGAGCAGAATGGGATTAAATTGGAGCCTCCCTAGCATGGTGTCCAGTATCAACTGACCCCTCCGGCCCCCTCGCTACGCCACTGCTCCCCCCCCACCCCCGCAGATCCATCATCTTATGCATGTGCAAGATCTGTTAGAGCCGTCCCATGAATCTGCAGGCTTCTGGGTGGTATCTCAATGCTGCCACATTCACCTCCAAAGAGGGGGCTTCCCAAAGAGCAGGCCCTTGCTGCAGACCCCCAAGGCATCCACAGGTCCAGTCTCCTTTCAATGGGCCCAATTCCCAGGGTTCATTGATCTTGGATCTGGCATCTCCTCTCCAACCTTTGCAACTGCCCAGAGGTGCTCACCTTCCACCTCATCCATTCCCACCTCATTCACCCCACAGGGACAGTCTCTGCCTCACTTGTCCTAGGGACTATTCTGACAAGACGTAATACAAAGTTTCCATGTAAAAGGACTCAATACAAAGCTAAAAACTTCAATGAGAGAATGATTAATACAGAGACGTGTCTACATCTGCCGCAGGGAGACACCTCTGCCTGCCTCCACGCCTCTTCCCCAGAGTCTACAGCCCCATTGCAAAGCGGGGGAGGGGAAGAAAAGAGGCTGAGACCCATCCAAGGGGACTGAAGCATTCATGAGCAAGCCATGCCTGGGAGACATTCTCCTGTCCATTGCTGGTGCTGTGTTGCTACAGGCACGCTGAAATGCAGTCACCTCTAGGGTGGGCTGGACAGCTGTTAAACACCTGCACAAGGTCTCAGGCAGGTGGCAGTGCGGGCTGCCTTCCTGCAGAGCCCCCATCAGAACTACTGTTCCCTCCTGGCTTAGGAAAAGAATAAACAGGAGGATTGGAAATTAACCTGCCCGTCTCACATCCCCTAGGCAGGGAATGAGCCATCTACATTAGGCCCCAGCTGGAATATCATGTCCAGTTCTGGGCACCACATTTCAGGAAACATAGAGAAACTAGAGAAAGTCCAGAGAAGATCAACACAAATGATGAAAGGTCTAGAGAACACGAGTTATGAGGTAAAGCAGAGGAAATTGGCCTTGTTTATCTTGGAAAAGAGAAGACATGAAGGGGCATGAAGGGACATGAAAGCAGCTTTCAAGTATCTAAAAGAGTATCATATGGAGGAGGAAGAAAAATTATTCTCCTTTGCCTCTGAGGTTAGGATGAGAAGCAATGGCCTTAAATTGCAGCAAGGGAGGTTTAGGTTGGACATTAGGAAAAACTTCCTGCCTGTCAGGGTGGTTAAACACTGGAATAAATTGCCTAGTCTAGGGAGATTACGGAATCTCCATCACTGGAGATATTTAAGACCAGGTTAGACAGACACCTGTCAGGGATGAGCTAGGGCAACTCAACTTTGGAAGCCCCAGGGGCCACACTGATACTTACAGAACATGCTGAGGGCTTCAACTTAAGTGTGGTTGCATATGCAAGCAAATATATACAAATAGCTTCTCTCACACTGTCAGGCATGAATACAAAGATTAAAGCAAGACTACACAACACACAGGCTCCATTTAAGTCAGTTCTGCTGATATTAATAAAATGCAATATTTACCCGATTTCTACCCACATGACAGCACTTTTCATGAGCAATGACAGTCCAAGAATTGAACTACTAAAACACATATCAACAGAAGATCATTACACTGACTACTTTTTTGTTTTGGCTCCCACTCGCCGGCTACGTGTTGATCCCCACATAAACCCAAACTGCACCGCAGGACGCTAACAAACTGGCCGTGGGCAGCATACCAAGTTATTCATAAATATTTTTAAACCTTTACCTTTTCTTCCTGTTGCCATGTCTCCTCTCCTTGTTCCATCATCTCCCCTGGTGCCTGCTGCCCCCCAACTCCTCACCCTCCTCTGCTGTCCTGACTCCTGCCCTTCTCACTGCCCTCAGCCCTCCTGCAACCTGCCCCCCTACACCAGCCCTTCACATCCCTTTGTACCCACTCCTCCAGTAGCCTCACTCTGATCATGTGAGCTACCCCTCCTCATCCCCTCTTCTAACATCTCCCTCTACACACCTGCCCTGCCTCTCTCCTCTGGTGCTGGTCCCTCCCCTGCAGGTGTCTGCCCTTCTGCTTCACCTCCAGAATCCCCTGGCACCTGCATCTTCCCTTAGCCCTGCACCCTCCTGGTGCCTCCCCCTTCCCTTACTGCCCCTGCCTGCCCCCTTTGCCCTCTTTTTCCCTAATGCCCACCCCCTCATCATTCTCTGCCCCCATTCCCCTCCTGCCCCTCTGTGCCCTCACACATGACTTGCTCCATCCCCACCTTTATCCATGCCCACCCCTTCTTTCAAACCTTCTCCCAGCACCTCCCCCTCCCCCTCTAGCCCCCAACACCCTTCCCCTGTCCTCTCCTCTCCCAGCATCACCCTGTCCCAATTCCCACTGACACCTCCCTTCCTGCCCTTTCCCTCATTGTCTGCACTTGGCTCCCTGCCATTTGTGTCTCCTCCACCCTGTCTCTTGGTGCCTTCCCTTTCTTCCACCTCCCCTTCCTCTCCCACCCTCTCCCCGGATCCGGGGCCCGCTCCAGGCAGAGCCGGGGGAGAGAGACAGCTTCACTTATTGCTGGTGGAGGGCCCCGGGCTCTGAATAGTAACTCGCCCCCCCATGGCCCGGCACACTTCCAGGTTCAGGGGCACGGGGCCCCCTTAGGTGCGGGGCCCGATTCAGCTGAATCGGCCTAAGGCCGACCCTGATTACAGCCCAGTTTGCCTGCAGTCTTCCCTGCCCCCCATCAGGACTCACTTCCTCCATGACCCCAGTGGAAGAGGCAAGGATGGTTCAACAGTTAAGAGTGCTACCCAAGGACAGAGTTCCCTGATCTGGACCTAAGGTAAATCCATGAGCCCAACAGCAGAGGCAAATATGGTCCAAAAGATGGTGCTACTCATTGACAGAGTTCCTTGACCTTCCAAGGGTAAATCACTTAGGCTCTGCATGCCTCAGTTTCCCATCTCGAAAATGGGGAGAATAGAACTTCACAAGGACACTGCACTGCTAAATTAATTAGGGCACCAGATTCCAAATACAAGGCACTCAGATACCACAGTAACCAGCACCATAAAAATGAACCTCAGCTGAACTGTACAAGCAAACACCCTACTACGGAGCAAAGAGATTGCTCAGCCCTGTGGCTCCCCTCAGCACAGTGCAACAGCAGGTTTTCCCCATCACAGAACATGGGGCATAAGACATCAACAACTCTGTACAGCTAGCGGGTCCTCCCAGAGAATTCACAGAATATGAGACTCGCTGTAGACCATACTTGGGTTGTGAGCTGCAGGAAGTGCTCCAGCACATCGCCTCTGCTGAAGGAGATGTTCATCCGTGTTCTGAGGATACGTTGCTAGGCATGTACACAGGAGGTGTGAGGCAATTATCTTTCTATCTAAAGGGAAAAAAACACAAGTTCCCTTTCAGCTAGAGCAGAAGGTGTTATCCAAGACTTCACAAACTAAGAGTAAGTACTATTTTAGAAGGGGAAGACGTGCTTCATCAATGAAAATGAGTAAGGAGAAAATCAGTGGTGAAGACTCAGTCCCTTAGCCTCCTTGCGGTCTGTGCTGTAGGGCTCTCTCTTCCAAGAACCATGGATGTCCTATGTGCTACATTAGCTAAGCACAAGGGGAACATGTTGAGGATAGAATGACAGGCTTAACTACAAATCTGCTTGCTAAAAGAGGCTTTTCCACCCTTCAATAGATAACCTGCAAAGAATATAGTGGCAATATATGTTCTCTCTCTCAAGCTATATAAGGGAACAAACCTGGAGATGCTGGCCAGCTGTGTGGGCTTTTGCTGTTTCAGATCCAGCCCAGGTTACTAGCAATGACTTTCAGGTTCTGACAGTAGCCTATGCATAATGCAGTGGCCGTCTCATGCCTTGTCTATACTTACGTACAGATTGATGCTCCACAGATCAATTTAGCCAGTTTAGTAAGGACTAGTGATGTTAAAACACGTTTATTCAAGTAAACATGTAACCCGTGAATTTTCAGCTCGGATCCTGCCTGCACACCCCCACGCTGCTGCCTCTGATACAGAGGCAGTGGGGCAGGCAGTTCCACGGAAGCTGGTACACACAGGGAGGTCCGTTTAAAAGGCAGCAGTGTGTGTATGGGGGGTGGAGGGATAACCGTGCATGTTAACCAATGAGCCCAGGCTTAGCAGTTAACCATGTATTCAGTTACACTTACATATCCCTAGTAAGGATCCACTAAATCAAATACTGAAGCGCCCCTGTCGACCCCAGTACTCCATAGGGTCTCACGGAGTAAGAGAAGTGAATGGAACAGTTTCTCCCGGCGATCTCCCACAGAGAGGCCATCACAGAAATTCTATTTAAGGTATATCAATTCCAGCTATGCTATTCTCGTAGCTGGAGTTGCGCATCTTAAGTCAAATTTCTCCCTGGTATAGTCCTGGCCCAAGTCCAGTTCCTAGTGGATGATCAGTTATAATCAGAGAAAGCATCATGACAAGAGGTACCCCATGTTGAAAATTCCAACAGAAGATTGAATTAGCCTTTGCCTCACCCTAGAAATGCTTCCCCTCTCCCCCCCGTGCTAGAATAGGGCTGAAGCTTGTAGTTGTATCTATCTGAGAGGGTACCAAGAGCATTTTACATAGCTCCCTATGCTCCCCACTTGTTCCCAGAGAGAATTTCAGGATCTTTGTCTTAGAGATAGAAAGGGGAAACCTATTAAACATATAGTTCACTGGCACACTTACCAAGGTTACTGCTTAACTGATGCCCTATGTGGCCACAGGCAGAGGGTTCCTCCAGCCCGACTGGGCCCACCATGACATGGGCAGGGGACTGCTCCAGTGACCCTTCAACCTGTGGCGTGATGCAGCGAGCCGGTTAACTGGTTAAACATATAGTTTAACTGGTAAACACTTTAAACTGATTTTACCTCCCTACTTTACCTATGGGTCAGACAGCTACTGCCACTAAATCCATACAAAACCTGTAAAGGAGTGATTACATAAATCCAAATTACAATATGAAAATGTTATAAAGAGCACCTGCTTTCCAAATTTAATAAGTCAACCATTTATAACTAAACAACACATGATGTGACAAATGACCTTTCAAGGTCCCTTCCAGTTCTATGAGATAGGTATATCTCCATGTATTATATATTATGAAGCAATAAATGCTTGCAAGATAGGGATTTTTAAGCCAAATATTACATCTTTTAATTAACATAAAAAACACTTCAAAAACTCTGAGTGTCCTGGAAATCTCCATGGAAAAGGTTCATGGGGAAGATGCTGTTTAATAAACTGAAACTACTTGGAAGGATAAGAAACATGTATGAGATGACAACTCCCACACACAAAACAAATAAATTACTCCCTCCCTTCATGAAAACAAAAACAAATCCAGATAAATGTATGTCAACTGGCCAAACCACAATAGTCTATCTTGTAATATACACAGGCAAAAAGGTGACATACCACTCAGACAGATCGTATATTGAAGTCCTTCCCATAAGCGGCACTGTCTGCTCTAACACCTCTCTGCTTTCTATAGCCACAGCGTTCATTTCTCAGCTGGACTCTGTGTGACCAACTGTCTTCTGAAACCTTAAGCAGGCAAAAGAACTTCCTCTTTACTGTATACAGCAAGCCAGGTCTACAGAGCTGTACTCCATGAAGGGTAAAAATTAGGGATGTGAATGAGTAGTCAGCTACTCCACTATCTGATAAGCATAAGCTTATCGGGTAGTGGAGTGGAGTACTTGATTATTGCTTCCCCTCCTTGCTGCCTCTGTATGAGAGGCAGCATCTGGGGGAAAGGGAGACAGGAGCCAGTGCTGGGGGGAGCAGACCTAAAAGCCAGTTCCCCCCAGCACCGTCTACACAGTGCTGCTGCCCCCCCATACTGCTGCCTCTAACAGAGGTGGGGGGTAGGGGAGGCTGCTACAAAGCAGCCTCTGTCCCCAGGGGTCTCAGCGTGGAGCTGTCCCCCACTCTCCTGCCACTAACAAGGGCTGCTGGACCTGCTGCAAGCTGGGAGGGAGTGGTCCCAGCTCCTGCGGGTCCAGGACAGCTGCCCCTTTGCATTTTAAATGTAGTAAGAGCTACCAGACTCTTGTTACATTTAAAATGCAGAGGCTCAGTGAAACCGGAGCAAGCCTCCCCTCATAGACTAATCGTGTAACCAGTACAAATTGTAGTGAGTACACAATTAACAAAATACCTGCTCCTTAACATCCATAGTAAAAATACCCCTAAAACACAGCCATCATCTTCCCTTTAAGTAGAAAAGCAAAATTAGCAAAATTGCTGGGGCCAGCAACCCTATGCGCCGTGTGGTCACGGGCGGGGAGGCCACCCATTCGCAGCAAGCCTGGAGCCAGCATCCTCCAGAGCTGCGCGCCCAAAGCCAGCACCCCCCTTATAGCTGCTTGCCTGGGGGCAGAGAGGCCAATTTGCCGCGCTCCCGGGGCCGGTGCTCCCCATAGCCATGCGCCTGGGGCCGAGGCGGCCAATTCGCCACGTGCCCGGGGCCGGCGCTCCCCGTGTGCCATGCATCCGGGGCCGGCTCCGGCACCACACATGAGCCACGCACCCAGGGTGGGGACAGCCCCTAGCACTTGGCGGGCACAAACAAATGCCCCCGTGAGTGCCATAGCGCCCGTGGGCACCGTGTTGGGGACCACTGGTATAGGGGGTTGGGTGATCCCTAAGGGGAAGGAACCGAGAGTGTGAAGGCACTGTAGTAGGGAAGTACCCAGAGGGGGGATGCCATGGTCTTGGAGACTGGTGGGTCCTAATACACATTGGTTGAGAATAATAGGTAACAGTAGGCAAGACTGTGACCAGCAGGGGGCGCTCCAGGGCTGAAAAGTTAACTCCCAGAGTCACCAGCAGGAGGTGCTATGGCAATGAGTCCCACCTATTACAGCCAGAGGTCCACATATCATGGGCGTGGCCAAGTTTCTGTTGGTCCCATAAAGTTTTTTTGCAGCCACTAGTCCTGGCTCTCAGTGTTCTGTGCTGTTTTTTAGCTCTAATTTACTCCTAAATGTCTTCTAAGAGCCCCAGTGGAAGTGTTGGCAATGCTGCTAGACAATTTTGACCTTCCACGGTTCAGCAAATTCTCTGGTTCAGCACCTCAGGTTCTGAGGATGTCAGATTAGGAAGGTTCAACCTGTAGTTTGAGCACAAAACTGGAAGTCACAAACTCTTGGTTTCTAATCCTGGCACTGGCATAGGCTTCCTGGGTGACCTAGAACATGCCACTTAAGCACACAAGGCCTCAGTTTTCCCACCTGTGCAGAAGGAATAATAATACAAACTTACCATGTAGCATAGAAAGAGGCTTAAATGAGTACTGTTTGTGACATATTCTCAAGTAGTAATGGGCAATAAGTACTAGTATTATTGTGTTCCGACTGCAAACTGTTGAGGGCAGGAATCGTCTGCTTTGTGTTTTGTATAGAGAACCACATTTAATACATATAATCCTTGACATCTTAATATCATTGTTTCAATCACCCATTCCAGGACTAGCTGTTTGACATTTGCTCACAGATGACCAAAGCTGCCTGGCTTTTCTGAGTATCGTTGCCACTGAGGAATAACCATAGAGGACAAATTAATTACCTAGCCAGAGCTGGCTAAAAATAGCCAGCAGCATAGAACCCTGCTGAATTTAGACAAAAGTTTCAGAGACAATCTCACCCACAATCCAAATTACAGACTCTATCCATATTTACAAAGGACTTGGGTACCTTGTTCTCACCCCCATTCTATTTGAAAGGAAGCAGACTTTTCTGAAAAGCTAATAAAAACATGTATTTATTAAATGCAAATGGCTTAATCTATACTTGACAGCAATAGCTTGGGGGAAGGAGGTGGTATATGAATTGCGTTCTTCCCTCTGTGCATACATTCCAAGATATTTGTTAGTGTATATATTATATTAATGGATACGGATCTATTTTTGGTTTATTCCTAAGCAGCCTGCCTCCCAAGAGGCTCTCCCCCTCCCACCACTTGCCCGTTTTATAGCTTGCTGCTTCCTGCCTCTATTCTGAATGTACGGCACTGAAGTAATAGCAGATCAAGATGCATGTTAGGGAAATCTTAAAATCCTCTCTTCCTGTGCATCCAGCAGTGCATGCTCTTGCTTGGTCCTGTGAAAAGCCTGCCTTAGATAGGAAAACATTAAAAGGAAACTGGGTCCTTGTTAATGACATGATTATATTTCCCTAAACCCAATCTTGGCACCTGACCAGCATGCATGTCTTTGCCCATGAGGCCAGAGCTGAACAACTCTCCCCCGCAACCTCCCAAATACACACACTCACAGCATTTCCCCCTGCTTCCCTCTTGCCCTCTTCAGCTGGAAGTTTCCAACTCCTGGGGGAAGCAGAGACCTACATGTCCAAGTAGTCCATTAAATGTCTACGGAGACAGGCGGTATCATAAATTGTTTGGTTTTAAAACGCATTGCTGCGGATGGAGGGGCTTAACAAGTATACACCAAAACGTTGGCTTGTCAAGGTCTGGAATGTCAGCATTAAATCAGGGAAGCGTCCAAGGAAGAAATGCATCTGGAGACAGGGAAATATGTCTTAGGATTTCTCATGTGGCTTGCCCACTTTGGTAGCTAGTACATGATTGCTTTAGCTTCTAAAGTTAGCTCTTCTGCTGCAAACACTGCGAGCACCCAAGATGTTTGCTCTGTCCATGGGTTTCTTTTTTCCCCCCAGTTAATCACTAGGGATATATGCTTAGAGGTTGGCATCTGAGCATTTTCAGGACCTAATCCTGGCTCCACACCATATCCTCTCTGAGCCTGGTTTGCCAGCATTCAAGATAATACAACTCATATATATATTACTACATGAAATGCAAACGACAGTTACTTCAATCCCTTGCCTCTTCATTCCCAGAATCCTGATGCTTTCACTGCTTCCAACTTTGTCCCTGTCACAGAAGAAACCTGACTTTTCTGCTATTTTACCCAGATGGAGAATTTTGTCTGTCAAGAGAAGCCACACATAATACAGCACCATGCACACGTCCCTAGGGCCAACTCTGAATCAGGGTGAAATCCAGGAGGCATTTATTACACTGACCTCTGGGCCATGCAAATACATGGGAACTGCTGGCCAGTGGGAAATGGTGTCCAGGAATGGAAACCATTTATTGTGATACATGTCACAGGGCTGCATTTATATGCTTTTACAAGGAGTTTCATGCAGGGCCTTAGGCCAAGTTAATAGGTACCAAATACTTCTCTAGAAAGAACATATTTTGCTCCTTAGCATGTAACTCTCCCAGAAGAACAGCAGGAAAGCAATGTATCACCAGTCTCTGAAGAGACCTATCCATGTACCTGATCATTCAAAGATTGGAAGCTGATGGCAGGGCAATTTCAGAGAATCAGAAGAAGTCTGGATCAACAGGGATAGAGGCCTGGAAGCCTCTCCTTACTGCACTTTAGGATTGAGAATTTCACAGCTCTGTACCTCTAAAGCCACCTTGTAACTGCAGTATGCAGTAGAGAAGCCACAGACGCTTCAAACTCTTTGGATAATCTCATCACTGTAAAGAGAGTTTGCCCCCAGTTAAGCTTCAGTGACCAGCCAGAGTTAGAACCTGGGCCATTTAAAGGGGAATTTCATTAACGGTCATTTTTATTTTGTTCCCCTCGGGTCCGCATTTGCCATCCAACATCATGTTAGCTCAGTTTCTGCACTCTGCTGCAGTAAACACAAGTTTATATCAGGAATGTTAAGTATCAATAAACTGAATAGTCGATTAACCTCATGAATCCTGATTGGTTACTCGACTATTCTATAGTCCCTAAGGGCGGGACTGGCAGCCAGTGCACTCCAACCCTAAGGAGCCCCCTGCACTCCGCACAGCTGCCTCTGCTACAGCTCCCCTCACGGACCGGCTGCTGCCAGTCGCCCCGTGATACTGCCTCTGATACGGAGGCAGCAGCACAGGGTGGCAGCAGTCCCTGTCCGGGTGGGGGGGGGGGGTCTAAGCTCCTGGACCTGATGCAAGCTGGAACTGAGCCGGGTTGTCTGCCCGCCAGGATCCTAATACACTTTAAATGCAGACTTGCAGTGGGGGTAGGTCCTGGATCTGACACAAGCCAGGACTGAGCTGGGCTGCTGGCCAGCCTGCTAAAAAAAATTACTGGAGGGGGAGAGGAGGAAATGCATGTAGTCTATAGCATTAAGTGATAAGCTTTTGCTTATCGGTTAACCAACTACACTATTACATCCCTAGTTTAAATTGCTGTTTCTCATGGCTTTCCCCTTCGCTCTGGTTGTTTATTACCTCCGCTTGCTGCATCATTTGTTGGTTACCTTCTGGTTGTTTGCTACCTCCACTTGCTGCATCATTTCTCAGATACGCTAAATGTCTTCAGGGTCCAGGCCATCTTTTACTCTGTGTTTGAACAGTACCCAGCAAACCGTAATCCTAACAGAGCTGCACATGCTATTGTGTAATACAGTACAAACACCAGGTACACAACCAGGAGTTCCAGTGATCAGAGTAGACCAAGTGCATTAGTGAAGGAACAGTTAGCTCCAAAGAAGAAAGCAATAGGTCCTTTGCATTAGCCAGATTCAGATTGTGAAGGCTGGTGCTCTGAGGAATGAAATTAAGCAGATTGGATAGCAGAAATTAATGGGAGCTTATGTGCCTCTGGGGAGAGGACTGGAAGGCCAGCACAGGATCTAAGTGCAATTAAACTTCATCATGATAAACAAAACCTACTAAAAAATGCAGAAATATGGTGATTAGAAACACAGCAGAGGGGAAATATCTTACTGGTTAATTGATTTCTCCATGGCTTTCTCTATTAGCCCAAACCAAACAGGTTTACATTCCCCTCTTTTAGAGAATATAGAGGGGGGGATGAGGAAGTGAGGGAGAATCAGACTTTTGGGGTGCGTCTACACAGCACCCTAAACTCAAAATAAGATACACAATTTGTGCTATGCAAATTGTGTATCTTATATCGATTGAATTTCAAAATAGGCTATTTTGAAATTTGGAGTGTCTACACAGCACCAAATTTCAAAATAACATGCTATTTCAAGATACCCCTTTACTCTTGGGAAACGAGAAATACTGGGATGACGAAATAGTGTGCCTGTTATTTCAAAATATTTTTCGAAATAACAGGTGGCTTGTGAAGACACAGGCTAGCTAAGAAGACTGTTGGGATATGTAAAAATTAATAAGGGTCTGGGATGATGGTAAGGAGATCAGCCACAGTAGGCATTATCCTTGAACATGGTTTTACTCTGCGTTTTTGCAGCCTAGATAAGCATGCAGCTGCTCTTCTTCGATTTGTCTTTTGCTTATCCTCATTGGTGCTGTATAAAATATATTCAGGGTTAAATTTCTTGTAATCTCTGTATCCTGTTGACTTAGAAAGTTTGTAGTGTAGAAAGTGTTGATTCAATTAGAAATTCTGTAAATAGTAATTAGGGGTGGATATAATTGAGTTCATTATTTGTTTATTAATATTCATTTTATGGGAGTTAACATTACTAAATAAGATTTTAGGAAAAGCAGTGATAGACATGAGACTCAACATACTAAAATAGATAAAAGGGTGTGATTGGCACCAGGTTGTTGCCACTCGGACGTTGTGTTGAATGTCCAAAGTAAACGTGCATGGGCAATAAAGCAGTTCCATTTACCCCATCTGCTTCTGGATCACCTGTTTCTTCTCTAACATAGACGTACCCTTGATATCTCAAAGGACTTGTTGCCTGGGTCAACTCAGAGGAAGGCTTCTCAGAGCAGTGCAAATAACATAGGCTTGGTGCACTGATAAAAAAAAAAACACACCTATGTCTCCCCGGTAATCAGAAGCTGTAGTATCTGTAGTCCTGAAGAAACTAGGCCAACAGATTAAAATATTACTCTTCATTACATAGGGGGAATTCCTCAAGAAGCACTCTTCCCACCCCAAGCCCTAACACTGTGGCCAGGTCTACACTAGACCTGGAAGGTCACGTTAAGGCTCACAACTCCAGCTATGTAAAATTCATATCTGGAATTAAGCTTAACTAAGCTTGACACCACCTTCACAGTGAGAGGCTGACAGAAGCAAATGCTCTTGTTGGCTTTCCTTACTCCTTGCAACTACCAGGAGTACTGGTGCCAACTGGGACCACTCACAGCAGTTGAATTAGCGGGTCTTAACTAGAATACCAGAAGATCAATCTCCCATGCAGAAAGTGATGATGTGGCCTGTGTTACAACTCCAGCTGAAATCACCAAATAAATGACTAATGAGGCCCAGGTGTTTGCTCCATGCAATCTTAGTAAGGAGGCCATCTCACTCTGTGCCTCTGATGTAAGGCACTTTGTCTGCTACCCAGGCATGGAGTGCTTTGGTTAAGCACTGCAAGATTCCCACAAGGCATTATTTCAGCCAAGGAGAACACCATCCCTTCAAATTCTAAACATCAAGACCTCCCTGTATCAGTCCCACCCACACACCAGTCATGTGTTATACAGACAGAGCACAGAGGCCTCAGGACAATGGCTTCATCCCAGAGCTGGGCTGCTGCCCACATAGTCAGGAAAGAAGCATAAAAAGTTGTTACGAGAAGGGAGAGGAGAAAAATTCTTCTTGTTAATCTTTGGTAATAGGACAATAAGCAACGTGCTTAAAATTGCAGCAAGGGCAGTTTAGACATTACGAAAAACTTCCTGTCAGGGTGGTTAAGCATTGGAATAAACTGCCTAGAAAGGCTCCGTCACTGCAAGTGTTTAAGACAAGATTAGACAAACTCCTGTGAAGGACGACTGAGATAATACTTTAGTCCTGCCGTGAGTGAAGGAGAGTAGAATAGACGATATCCTAAGTTCCCTTGCAGTCCTATGTTTCTATGTTGTCTGGTCAAATGACCCACAGGTGAGAAAGAGAGTCAAGCTGGCTGGGAAATAAATCAAGTCCCTCCGCAAAGACCTGGTGAGGAGTAGTCTGGCCGCTGCCATTTTCTATTTCATGGTCTCCAAATATTCATGAGGAACTGCTGCCCTCCCTGAGAGACTGACATAATGAGGTACCAACATGGCTTCTACCCCAAGGGCTGGACTCCAGCACAATGGTGCCACTGTGACAGCACTCATGAAAGACACTCGATGGGCAACGCTTTGCCTGTTTGATAGTCTGTGGGTGGTTGAGAGCTACAAGACCTCATTCACTCATCAGCCCACAACGTAGAAAAGGCACAGGAAGGAAGTATTCCCGGAGGAAGGAGAGTGGCAGGCTTTGGAGAGTCAGCCAGACAAGATCTCTCAGGGGAAAGTTATCGCCTGTCTCCCCCTTCCTTGGCTGAGTCAGATGAACACTGTTGTAAAGGTAGAAGGGAGCATTGGAAATATAGTGCACAAGATGTATGACCAGATGATGGTCTTTGAGCAGTCTGTGGGTAGACAAGAGACAGAAGCAGGATGATTCCCTATCACAGTTAACTCACCACATTCCAATGGAGGAACAGCCTGGCTGCCACAGAGAGCTGCCTACAAATGGGCTATGACTTCTTTCCCTCCCGAATCCATAATGTATTTTTGCATGTTTTGAACATTAGGCAACTCCGTGTTCATTAGGCTGTCACGCTAATGATGGCTGATTGGACAGGTTCTCTTCCTTCTGAACCCCCAAACTGCAAAAAGATTTTCTAGCCAACAATAACATACTGTTTTCTGGCAAATGCTATCACCAAGTGAGATATGATCTGACATGCCATTATTCTTCCAGAGGCTTCCTTCTCTTTGTGTCACTTTCGTGTCCCTCACTTTCAGGAAGGCAGGGAAGTAATCAGGCTCTTAATGGGTTAGGAAAGAAGTCTGATCTAGTAGCCTAAGCACAGGACAAGAAACCAAGAACTTGGAAGCCCTCATTTCTAACATTGGCCTCCCTGTGACCTTCCCTGCCTCAGTCTCCCTGTTATTGAACTGGACTGAGAATCAACATCTGGCATGCATTTCTGAGTTCTGTAACTGTTAAGCTACACAGACCCAAAATTTGGGGTTTCTCAGTAATATATTCAGTAGCATGTAGAGGCCCCAACCAAAATTGATATGCCAATATACAAATATGGAGTAAGAAGTGATCTTTATCCCAAAGAGCTCCCAACCACATCAGATAAAACAGTGGAAGGAGAAATGAAGACCCAAAGACCACTTGCCCAGGATAACATGGCACTTAGCACTCAAACTGGGGTCAGAATGTAGGTCTCCCAACTTCCATTCCAGGACACTGTCCACAGGGCCATGCAGACTGTTTGCACAGTGTCCCTGCTCATTTTTTTATGAATGGGAAGAACATTTAGGGTGTGGCTACACTGCACCCGCAGTTCGAAATAAGATGTGTAATTTGAGCTACACAAATTGAGGAGCTTATTTCAAGTTAATTTCAAAATAGTTTATTTTGAAAACTGGTGTGATCTACATAGCACCAAATTTCGAAATAAACCACTATTCTGAAATGTCCCTTAATCCTCATGGAGCAAGGTTTACAGGGAAGTCGGAAAAGCACGTCCGTTATTTTGAAAGCTATATTGAAATGATGGGTGTACTGTCAAGATGTGGAAAGTGCTATTTCGGGATACCGGAAGTATCCCAAAATAGTCCTACTGTCTAGACACACCCATACCAATCTCAACAGGGTTGTAAGGATTTAATAGCTAGAGTTTCTTTACAGTTCTGAAGGAGAAAATGCTAAGTATTATTCTTGCTGTCCAAAAAACTTCTATGTGTACATTTACTTACTTGAGCACATTAAATGTGGAGTTAGAAAATGAGATGTGTTTTACAGAGTGGCAGACTTTCAAAAGGCAGCATTTTAAAAGTGTAACAACTTCAGGGTTTCGTAGCAATAGGACTGGTGCATGTGGCAGTTGAGTTGTACATGAATTGTATGTAACTTCTGTAATGGACTTTCACTGTTTCCCTCCCCACTGCAGGATTGGAACCCTGAAGGATTTTTGGTGTGCTGTTGTTTAGGAGTAGGGTTGCCAGATGGTTTAACCAAAAATATCAAACACCCCCCCAAAAAAAACACCAGGGAAAAAATTCTGTTGAGAAAAAAAAAGAGAGAGACCAAAATTGTTGAGAAGAGAAAAAGGACCCCGAGAGTTATTAAGCAAAAATAAATAAATAAATAAACAAATAAATAAAACCAACATGGCCCCTTTGAGGCCTTTTGGACCTAACAGGCTGCCGGCAGCTGGCAGCCATCTTGTCTTCCTGCTCCGGTCCAGACAGCTCCCCTCCAGAGCTAGATAAGCAGGGGGAGAAGGAGGGGAAGAGGAGCTGGGCCCGGTTGCTGAGTGTCTGTAGGGTTGCCAGGTGTTCAGTATTGACCCGGACAGTCCAGTATTTTTGCCTCCTGGCTGGGAAAAAACAGAACATACCAGACATTTTATGTGTCCAGTATTTTCTGAATTTTTTTTACCAGACAAGAGGTGAAAATACCGGACTGTCCAGGTCAATACTGGACACTTGGCAATCCTATTTAGGAGACAGCCTCAAAATAGCAGAGATAACTGATCAGACCCCATGCTAGTTTCCCTCCTGGATAGCAAGTTGTTCCAGAAGCCACTCCGAAGACAAAATCCTCCTTTCAGAGACACCGAGTGGGTCTATATACCAATATTCTGCCCTCTTTGAAAAAAACTGGAATTTAAGTTCCATATCAGACCAAACCAATCACACTCTGTTGCTTCAGTTTTAAAGAGGTTGAACTACAACAATTCCACCACTGTCCTCTTCGGAACTCTATATGGCTTTAGTGATGAATGGGAGGGGCAATACCTGTTCCTGGACATTCCAGCCATTCAGTTAACGTAAGTTTTCTCCTGAGACCTAACCCTAATTGTTTTACCTGTGAGGGTTAAAGCCATAGACAGTGGGTTCTAGAGAGTCCCCAGGAATGTTAGGAAAGCAGGAAGAAGTTGGCAGGAAGCCAGAAGAGCCAATGGAAACAGAGTGTGGGCTTTTGCATTAGAAGCCATGACCTTCCTGTTTCTGGTTACTGTATGACCAGAGGAGATCCTGTGAGACATGAATGAAGCCAGGAAACAAGGCATATCCAGCAACATCCATGCCAAGGGAAGGACTAAACCTTGAAACCACAGATGTATAAGAACAGTGAATCATGATCAGGTTGTGTTCAGATTTGTTGGACTTCTCTGTTCTGAGCAGATATAAAACTGCCCCCTTATACTGTAACTTTCCAAACTGAATCTGGAAAGCAATTCACTGTGCTTTAATGCCTTTTTTTAATTGCTCTGTAACACCTAACAAACAAGTAATGTTTCATCAAGTGTGTTTCCTTTTTATCATTGTAGTTAATTTTTAAAAAATCATCTTTTTAAGACAATGATCTGATTCCTGTGTCCTAGGAGGCAGGAGGTTCTATGCGTATATGCCTAAGACTGCAAACCTACACTACTACGAGAAATTACACTTTTTTAAGCTCTCCCTAGTGTGAGACTTAAAAGAGCTTGAGGATAACCCATAGTAGAGAATTCCCCAGTACATCTTCTTGGACTCTCAAAGGGGTTTTTGCATTTGTTTCGTGAGTTTAACGCAAACCTTCAGTAGCAAGTTATTTTTA
The DNA here is from genome assembly GCF_049634645.1 of Pelodiscus sinensis. NCBI lineage: Eukaryota > Metazoa > Chordata > Testudines > Trionychidae > Pelodiscus > Pelodiscus sinensis. The sequence goes on along the minus strand of NC_134725.1, from coordinate 30,072,018 downwards.
AAGCTTCTTGCAGGTCCCCATCTTCTGCACTCAGAATGCCAGAATGGGGAAAAAGTCCCTTGACAGTCTCTCTGTCCACGAATTATGCCTGCTAGCAGAGGCATGAAGGAAACAGAAAGGCATGTAATCAAATAGCTCCACTCAGCCTGAGCTCCTGCATTTGCTGCCATTTTTCACAAGGAACTTTTCCTTCCTTTTCCCCCTCCCGCTTCCTGTCCTTTGCCAAAAGAAGCCAACAGCTGCAATCACACTCAAGCTGGATTTGGCAGATTCTACTGCAGAGCCTAGAGATCATGCTCTGGGATGATAACTTTCCATACAGCACATCTCTGAAGACTTCCTTTGCTGGTTCATTTGTGATTCATTTACTGTAGCTGTCAAACTGCCTTGAAGGCTCTTGTCAATACGGACCTGATCCAGAACCTGCCAAAGTCAACAGCACAACTTCCCTTGACTTTAATAGCTATTGGGTGAGGCCCAGTGTTCCATCTAAGATTTTCCTCCCTTGAGCGCAGTGAGTTTTGTCTTGTGCACCAGTATTGAGTCCATGTGCACTTGTTCAGATGTGTGCCACTGTGGCAACCAAGTTATTAATAAACATCTTACAAACCTCCCCCTTTCCCCTCTGCTGCCCAGTCTCCATCCCTCCCCTACCCCATCAGCTCCTCTGGTGCTTTCTGCTGCCCTCCACCCCTCAACTTCTTTCTCTCTCCCCTCAGTCCTTTGGAGACCTTCGTCACCTGCACCAGCCCTTCTCTCTCCCCTAGGGTTGCCAGATAGTTTAAGAAAAAATACCAAACACCTCCTGCCACCGCCAAAAAAAAAAAAAAAAAAAAAAAAAACACACCAGGAAAAAATTCTGTTGAGGAAAAAAAGGAGGGGAACAAAGTTATTAAGCAAGAAAAAAAGGGGGGAGGAGCCAAAGTTGTTAAGCAAAAGTTGCACCACACCCTTCAGTTCGGGACCACACACTAACCACCAATGCACTCACCCCTCCCCCTGAGCCAGGCCCCCCAGTCTCCCCATCCCAATGCACTCACCCCTGCCTCAGAGCCAGCCCTCCCTAGTGTCCCCCCACCCCAGTTCATTCCCGCCTCCCCCTGAGACAATCATCCCCAGCATTGGGAACACCCACTCTAATCGAATTTCTCCCCTCCCCCTCACAGAGCCAGGCATGGAGAAACAATCTGACTTTTAAAGTGGCTGTTTCTGCTGCCCGTCGTGGCTGCCTCAGCTCACACTGTAGAGAGAGGGAGGCATCATATGGCCATCTCACAGGCTCTGCTGGTCACATGGGCCAGAGCAGCGTGTGCTCCGCTCCCACCCCAGTCCAGTGCCCCCCCAGCATGGCGCCCAGCAACTGCACCCTCCTGCCCCCCCTTCGCTAGACTCTGCCGCACTCCTCACTCCCCTGCCCCCGCCAGAGGTGACAGGGGAAAATTGTCCCTGCCAGGCTTCCATCCCAGGAAAACAGGAAATACCGGAATTGCGCATGTCCGGTATTTCCTGTTTTTTTTACCGGACAAAGCCCGCAAATACTGGACTGTCTGGGTGAAAACCGGACACTTGGCAACCCTACTCTCCCCCCGTGTCCATTCCTTCTGCAGCCCCACTCTGATCAGCTGTAGCTACCTGTCCCCAATCCTTCTCCTAACACCTCCCTCTCAGTACCTGCCTGCCTCTCTCCTCTGGTGCCTGTCTTTCCCCTCCACGTCTGCCCTTCTGCTTCACCCCCACAATTTCCCTGGCACCTGCACCTTCCCTTACCCCTGCACCTTTCTGGTGTCTCCCCCTTCCCTCACTGCCCTGTCCTCCTTGCCCTCTTTCTCCCTGGTGCCCACCCATCACCACCCTCTGCCCCAGTTCTCCTCACGCCCCTCTGTGCTCTCACACATGACTTGCTCCATTCCGCCTTCTTCATGCCCACCGCTCGTTTCAACCCCTCTTCTCCCGGCACCCACTCCTCCCCTCTTCTCTTGTTCCCTCTTGCCCCACTGTCCCTCCCCTCTCCTCGCATCACCTTGTCTCCTCCCTTCTTCCACCCCTCCCCCTTCTGCCCTTTTCTTCATTGTCTCCTATTGGCCCCCTTGCATTTGTCTCTCCTCCACCCTGCTCATTGGTGCCTTCCCCTTTCTTCTCCTGCCCTGGTTCCCTCCTCACCCCTCAGCACAAGAACCTTCTTCTTCTCATCCCCCTTCTCCTTAGTTCTCCTCCTACTCCTTCCCTAACTTTCTACCTTCAACATGGAAAGCAGTTTGTAGGGGCTGGAGTCAGGTCTTGGTGCTATTTTTAGTAACGTGGTCCTAGCACCAGAAGTCCCTGCAGCCCCAGCCCCAGCTGCTCCCAGGGCGGGACTGAATTCTGGGATTGGAGCAGAGGCTGCCCACAGTGCTATTTTTAATACCGCAGTCCTGGTCCTTAGGGACCTTGATACTAAAAATAGCACTATGGGGTGGCCTGAGCTCCAGCTTGAGTAAAGCAGCAGCTGCAAGAGGCCTGTTCCAGCTGGGGCAGCCTCACTGGAAGGGCCTCACCTCATGTGCCCTGGCTCCTAGCAGAGCAAAAGGGCAGCAGCCCACCATCATGAACCCACCAGGCCACCAGCCATCACCGCCACCATTCACCTTCCGTTCCAGCAAGAAGGTGAGCAGTAAGTGCTGTTGCATACCTCTTAAAATGACATGAGCAAACCTAAAATTTTAATGCGTAGCAGTGCTGGTGTGCAGCTTAGAAGGAACACTGATCAGGCCTGCGGGGAGAAGTTTGTGACAATGGAAATGGGTCTTTGTTCACGTCCACCTCTTTGCCTTCTATTGAAGAATAAAGTCCAGCCCAGGAGAGTTTTGGGCATTGAATACAGGAGGCATCATTTTTACTCCTATAGCTGACAGATTGACCCCCAGCCCTGTTTATTAAAGGACTGTTATTTCAGGGGACACTTGTCACTTTGATGCTGTTCCAATTCCAAAGAGTCACGGATTTTCCTTTTTCCTTTAAGGTTCCTTGTCTGAGTCAAACCAGAAAGCCCAGGGGCAGACAACTTCCTCTGGGACACCGACTGATGCTTCCACCAGGGTTGCTACAGCAAAGCAGGGTGGCAGAACCCTAACTGCAGTGGAGAGGGGGGATGTTGTGGTCATTTGTACAGCAAATTGTTATGGAGCTTATTATGGAGCTCTGCAAGCACGTCCAACTAGAGCAAAGCCCTTCGGAGTCGGATCTTGCCTACACACTCCTGCACAAATTCCTTGAGGGATCAATACACAAGGGCTGATGATTAGAACCCTGCAAATCCATGGATATCCACTTTATAGCTACAGGTATGTACATCTGCAGATGCATGGGTGGTTGGTGAAGGCATGCATGGCTGGAGGAGGCCAGCCCTCAGCCCCACCTCTTCTTCTGAGGCCCCGCTCATTCCCTGCCTCCATAGGAAGGCGGGGCAGTATGCCATGCACGCGCTCCCCCTCCCAACCACGAGGAGAAGAGCAGGCAGGCATACACTCGCCCCAGCATCTCCAGCCCCGTAGGAGGGTACGCCATGTGGCCTAGTCCAGCCCTGCCTCTCCAACCCCAGAACACAGGAAGGGGGGGTGCTGGGGGCTGCAACACTCCATCCCAGAAGGCCTACAAGAGGCATTTTGAGGCGGAGGGTTGGCTGGGCTATGTGTAGCCTCCTGGGAAGTCAGAGCCTTCCCCCACCTTACATACAAGACATCAATGCACGGATGTGGATGCAGATATCCACAGCTCATTTTTGTGGTTATGCACGCAGATGTGGACACTAATTTTGCATCTAGAACCCTGCAAATTTGCAGATATCCACTTTCTATCCATGGGTATCTGCATCCACGGACATCAGTGTGAATATCTGTGGCTCATTTTTGCAGATACAAATTTTGTATCCATGCAGGGCTCTACTCACGATGATTATAAAAAGGGTATTCCCAAACATCACTAGGCAATTGTAAATTATCAGTTAATATCTGTGTAAGGCTGAGGAAATCCCATCTCCTTTTTCACACTCAGAAGCAAAATGCCCTAAGAGAATCCTACCTAGTGACTGCTCTAGAACCTTACAATCTAGCCTGGGACTTAGGAAATGTAGTCAGTGCTGTGTTGATACTCACATAGGGCAGACAAGTTCAGTGAAGGTTGCAGTTTATCCTCCTCACTCTCTAATCTCAGTACCTTGATTTAAGAAGATCCCAGTAACCAAGGATTTTGCAGTCTACACTTAACGAGTAAAAGATCTTTCAGAACTGTCATTTCAATGACCAGACCCTGGGTATTTCGCTTGAAGGGCTGAATAGCCAAACACCGCAGCCTTACCCAGGACTGACGTCTCCAAACAGGTGGAAACATGAAAGGAAGCAAAGTAAAGGAGACCAACAAGCATAACAGAGTGTAAGTGAGGCACAGTTTGTACTATACACCACTTCCAGGGGAAGCAAAACAGATGCAAGTACTAGCCAGCTCCCATTGTGAAAAATGGCACCACACAGCCTTCAGGATGCACCAGCAGTGTGCACCACGGGCATGTTATCATTATTATTAAGGATGGGTCAGCAAGCACAGCACTGGGAAACAGAACACTGAGCTCAAGTCTGAGCAGGTAAGCAGTGATTAAACTAATATTCAGCTGTGCTGCTTGCAAATGGATTTCTCCATCACTGTTAAGTCTAGTTGCCAAAGAATTTTAAATAATACAGTCGATACAGATATATAGATTTAGAAACTTCCCACTGAAAAGAGAAGAGTGGAACCAATTTCAACACTTGTTATTTATTGGCATTATATTAATGCTCAGAAGTTCCAGCTGAGACCAAGATTCAGCAGCATTTAAAGTTGTGCAAACACATAGTGAGGGTCTATCTCTGCCCCAAAGGGCTTACCATTTAAATCAGAGGTGGACAAATACTGTCCCACAGGCTGGATGTGATCTGCCAGGATTAGCCCCTGGCAGGCCCCCACTCTGATGTATTTACCTGCACCTCTGCAGATACAGGAGAAGACAGCTTTCATTGGTCACACATCACTGTTCCTGGCCAATGGAAGCTGTGATCGCCCATACCTGCAAAGGTGCAGGTAAATATAGTGACAGCGGCCCACCAGGTGCTCACCCCTGCTTTAAATGGATACAATGAGCAAAAGATGGGAAAGAAAACAGACTCAGAAAGGTGACTTTCCCAAGGTCTCAGAGCACCAGTGGCAGATGATAGAACCCAGGACTTCCAAGTCCAGTGCCCTATCTGCTATGCTACACTGCCTGTACAAGAGGGAGAGGTCTCCTGCACGGTATGCATAACTCTACCAATTACTTAACCAGACAATCTGCCAAGGTTTAACACTGCTTACCTGCCCCTCACAATGTGCAAGGACATTTTTACTACACTTAACCCAACTGGCAAGCAAGCAGCATATGAATCAGCCCAACACACAACTTTTCCCAAGAAAATTCTGCTCCAGGAAGTCAGCTTTGCTCCTTATACTATGCAAGGACTAGTCTAAATCTGTCTGTAATAGAGCCTTTGAGGCTGACTGAACAGTAATGTTCACAAGCTGCTTCCCTCAAGGGAATACTGTATCTTCCTCACTGCATTACCCCAGTCAGAAAGATCACTGAACAGCACAAAGGAATCCACAGACCAAGCACCGCTGATGCAATTCCATTTAGAATATATCAGAATATTTTATTTCTCCCTATGAAAGTGGCAGATTAGGTATTTCCATCTCTTGTGTGCTCCTTCAAGGCCAGAAACAAATTCACATTGCTTCACACAAAAAAACAAAAACAAAGAAAACCCCAAAAGACAAAAAATAACCTCCTTATTTTTCAAGCTACAATAACAAGCACAGAAAGGACTGATGGGTCACTGGCCATGCTCCTGGGTCATCCAGGGCAAAAACACATCTGGAATTCAGGTTTCCCACAACACATGTTCTGTGAGGAATTTTATTTTAAATTCTACTCTCTTTCTGCTATATATAAGCCTTTCCATTTCAGAGAGCCCTCTGGAACATGCAGTCTCCTCTTAAATCTCTGTTGGGTTATCTGGTTTTCATTCGATTCTTTCTTTCCTCTTTTTTGCAGGGCAGGGGTCGTCAACCTTTTCAAACCTAAGAGCCAAACCACATCAAAATTCAGAACAGGTGGTCAACAAAGAGCTGTATAAGAATGCCCATTTGCATGACTGAAAAGGTACAACTTAATAATATTGATGTGACATAATGATTAATAATAGCAGAAATGAAACATGTACTCACAGACTTTATTTAACGGGACTTCTGCTGCTGCATCTTTTCACACATTTGTTTGAAGTTTACATCACAACTGGCCAAATCCAGCTTCATGCATGCGTTCAGGCTGTCTTATGTCAATCTTATGGCAAGGGGATAGGTATGTGGGGGTGAAAGAGTCTGGGTTGGGGTGTACAAGGGGCTCAGGGCACAAGGTTGGGGTATGGGAGGTGCTGGAGTGTTATGGCAGGGACTGGGGATGTGAGGTGTGGGGTGAAAGAGTGTGGGGCTCAGTGCAAAGGGTTTAGGTGTATGATAGGCCCAAGGTTAGAGTGTGTGGGGGGGTGCAGGAGTGTTATAACACTGCGGCCAGATGGGGGCTGGGTCCCAGTTGGGGGCTTATTGGCCAGACTTCATTTTTAAATAAAGTAAAATGTTATGTTCAGCACACAAAAGGTTTCAACATTGTCTTAATTTATTGGAGGGCTGGGGAACTTTTTTTTGGGTCGGGGGCCACTGACCCACTAAAAAATCAGTTGGGGATCACACACCCCTCTCTAGGGTTCTAGTGTTGGTGGATTTGGTGGACCCCCCCCCCCCAAGGTTCTGGGGTGGGGCCACAAATGAGGGGTTAAGTGTGTGGGACAGGGCTGCCAGTGAGTGTGATAGGGATGGGGGTACAGGATCAGGGAGGGAGGTGGGATACAGTAGGAGGTGAGGGGGTAAGGTCGGGGTTGGTGGTAGGGTGCAGGAGCAGGCTGCGAGTAGGGTGTCTGGCCAGGGGGAGGGAGCAGGAGCAAGAGAGAATGGAGGAGGGGTATGAGGCCAAGAAGATGCCGGAGCAATCTGGGGGTGTGGGGTCTCAGCAGGGCAGAGTGTGTGTGAGGAGGCTGGGGGTACAGGGGATGGGCATGAGGAGCTGGGAGGCACTTGCTTGTTTTCATGCCATATGACACCCCCAGGCTGGAGCAACAGGGAAAGCCGCCAGGAAATGCGTCCATGTGCTGCTGTTCCTCCAGCCAAAGGAGGAGGTGGAGAGCAGCAGCATGAACCTACTTCTGGTTCCAGCTTCTTCCTTGCAAGCCGGATTCAACGGGGAGGCTTGGGGCTTTCCCCTGCTCTCGCCCCACACGAAGCCAGCACTCACTCTCCAATCTTGCAGGGGGCCATGAGGCTGGAGCACCATTGCAGGGTCTCTGCAGCAGGAGGAGCAAGGGGGGAGCTAAGTTGGAGCTGCAAAAGAGCTATACAGGCAGTCCCCGGGTTACGTACAAGATAGGGACTATAGGTTTGTTCTTAAGTTGAATTTGTAAGTAACTCGGAACTGGCTCCAGATTCAGCCGCTGCTGCTGAAACTGACCAGGGGCTGACTACAGGAAGCCGGAGGCAGAGTTGCTCTGCCCCCAGCTTCTTGGAATCAGCCACTGATCAGTTTCAACAGCGGCTGAATCTGGAGCCTGGGAAAGAACAGCTGGGGCGCTGCCGGGTAGGTCCCCCCAGGACCAACCCAGCAGCACCCCAGCTGCTCTACCCCAGGCGTCCACAACAAAAGCCTGGTCTGCTGGGGGGGTGGGGCGCACTAGCTCGCGGAGCAAAGCCGCGAAGGTGGCGGGGTCCCGCGCCTCCAAGGCTTTGCTCCGGGTGCCCCTGGTCTGCTGGGGGGGGGGTCCTTGATTTTCTTCCCTTTTCTTAAAGCATCTCAGTGAGATGATGAATTAAAAAAAATAATAGAAAGGCAGGACCCATATTCTACTCTGATGAACTTCCAAGGCGAGGACGCGGAGAGACTGCCAGATGTACCATGTAAGGCCAGACAACATCCTCTGATGCAATTGATTCCCTGCTGGCTGTGGAAGGATTTAATAGCATGGACATCTGCTGGATCACATGTTGTTATATGAAAGCCCTGCAGCTAGTGGGTGCTGCTCACTTTGGCATATGTGCTAGCCAGCTGGGAAGTAGAAAACAGTTTGCAGTCTCTGCCACTGGGGAATTGGTACATGGAACATTATACAGTAAAACTCCATTAGTCCGTCATCCAATGGTCTAGGACTCCTGATGGTCCGGCACCATCAGGAACCCAGAAGTGCTGGGGCAGCCGGACAGACTTCCCGCATTCAGCTGCTGCTAAAACTGATCAGCAGCTCAATCGGGGAATCCGGGAGCAGAGCAGCTGGGGTGCTGCCGGATTGTTCTCGTAGCGCTGCCCCTCGGGGCTGTGGGACCAACCCGGCAGCACTCCAGCTGCTCTGCCCCAGGCGTCCCCAAGAGCAGCTGGGGTACTGCCGGGTTGGTCCCGCAGCCCCGAGGGGCAGCGCTACAGGACCAACCGGGCAGTACCCCAGCTGCTCTGTCCCAGGCATCCCCAAGAGCAGCTGGAGTGCCGCTGTGTTGGTGCCGTAGCGCCGCCCCTCGGCGTTGCAGGACCAACCCGGCAGCACCCCAGCTGCTCTATTGCAGGCATCCCCGATTCAGCTGCTGCTGAAACTGACCAGCAGCAGCTGAATCAGGGACGCCTGGGGCAGAGCCAGACTATCGTAAGGGGGGGCTATGAAGGGTCTGGGGTGGCATCCCCTCCTACCCCACTCCAGACCCCTCCATAGCCCCCCCTTCTGATAGTCCAGCATATCTGATAATCCGGCACCCCCTGGGTCCTAAAGGTGCAGGATTATCGGAAGTTTACTGTATTTGCCAGCTCTTCTTCCTTCAGGCCTGTTTGAGTGCTAGGAAGAAAATTCTACCTCGCTTCTTGCGCAAAAGGGTAAGAGAAAAGAGTAAGGGTATGTCTACACTACCCTCCTAGTTCGAACTAGCGGGGTAATGTAGGCATAACGCACTTGCAAATGAAGCCCGGGATTTGAATTTCCCGGGCTTCATTTGCATAAGCGGGGAGCCGCCATTTTTAAAACCCCGCTGGTTCGAACCCCGTGCAGCGCGGCTACACGGGGCACGAACTAGGTAGTTCGAACTAGGCTTCCTAGTTCGAACTACCATTACTCCTAGTGGAATGAGGAGTAACAGTAGTTTGAATTAGGAAGCCTAGTTCGAACTACCTAGTTCGTGCCCTGTGTAGCCGCGCTGCACGGGGTTCGAACGAGTGGGGTTTTAAAAATGGCGGCGCCCCGCTTATGCAAATGAAGCCTGGGAAATTCAAATCCCGGGTTTCATTTGCAAGTGCGGTATGCCTACATTATCCCGCTAGTTCGAACTAGGAGGGTAGTGTAGACATACCCTTAGGTTGCTCCCTCTAACCCAGAGCACAAATGGATAGGATCTAGCTGGTCTAATCCAGAGGGCATTCCCCTGCAGATTGTAACAGTCTTAAAGTAGGTCATCAAATAAATCCAGAGGCCTAGATTTCTCAGCAAGCAAGCTTCTGACTTATATCTAGAGTTTGTCTGTGTTTCTCTGTGTGTGAAATACTCATAACTAGAAACCCAAATTAGACAGTCTAAACAGAGCCACAAAATGAAGTGAACTACAGGGTAGGATTTCTGTTTGAAACAGCAAGAGACATAGCTCCAAGTCCAGTCAAATGAACCCCCTCCATGTGCTTGCTGGACTCGGACGGTATGAATCACAGAGGGCACTTCTTCCATCTGGGGTTTTTCTGGAGGCTGAAAGATAATGCAGCACCAAGCTAAAATATCTCTCTCTCTCCCCTCACCCCCCCCCCACACACATGCTAAAATCTCTCTCTCTCTCTCTACACACACACACTCTCTCTCTCTCTCTCTGTCTGTCTCTCGGATGCAGGGCTGAAGATGTACCATCTGGATTCAGAGAGGTCTGTGGAAAAACTCTTTTTGGTCACTTCAGAGGTTTCCATCCTGACCATGCCTCTTTTCTGCTCTGGGTTTCAGATGGGAATGAAACCGACATGGAAACCTGCCACAGATGTCAAGCTCTACCCGATCTGGGGTCAAAGTCCCATGGATCTTCACAGGTTTCCATGGCTCCCAAACAAGTTGGCCCTAAACTCTCCTTGGACTCAGCAAATCTGCCAGATTTCAAACCATAACCAGAGTCATAAACCTACATTTCATACAATGGACTCTAATCCCAGCTCTGCCACTGACTCCATGTGTGAACACTGGGCAAGGAATCACTTTCAGGCACCACAGTTTTCCATGCTGTAAAAGAACCATGAGGCCTCCCACCCTTCGGTGCAGTGAAGACAGAACAATTAATGTTTGCAACATGGTGTGAGATCCCTGGATGAAAAGTGCTAAAGAAGGGCAGAAGTGCTGTAGTTATTTTGACAGTTTGTCAGAACATTACTATTCTCTTTTCATTGCTTCTGAAGAAACACACAGTCCCCTTCACACCTCGACATTTGCATCCTTTTCAGTTACTTTAATTTATGCTCTAACTCCCACAAGCCTCTACCCTGTCCTCCAAGGACTATAAACACAGAATCCAGGATTGTGTATGTACAGAGCATGCGAGAGAACTGCATTTACCAAGATCATGAATGATTTATCACCACACTGAATACAAGAGGAAAGAGGTCCCAGGGTTCTCTGCATGAGGGGAATCTCACAGATTGACTGCATCTGCAGAAAGGTTTGAGTGTGCCCTTCAAATCATCATTAACCATCAGGACCCTCAAGAGAAGCATACACAACCTCAGGATTGTAAGAGAGACGACTGCTGAGAAAACAGCTGGGTGGAATTTACTCCTATTATATCCTTCTGGGTTTTTTTTCCTCCTCTACCCCCCAGTATTGTTGGATGTAAAAAGAGAAAGAGAACAATACAACTAGAAATGCAGCCAAAAATACAGGCCAAACACAGGTTACCGATTTGTTTGTGAAACTACAGGCAGCTGCAGAGAACTTGAGAGGTTTCATATTTCTAAATACTCTCTCTTCCCACATAGGTTTGGGAACTCATCTCCCTTGCCAGACTAGTACAGTGCTGTAAGCGTGGGTATTACATAAATAGATAGAACTATGCTCAAGATTGCAAGCAACTTCCAGTTAGGAAAGGGGATGCCAAATGGTTTAATGAAGTACTTTGGTAGCTGTACACAGTCCTGTGTTCTCTAGAACTAGGGGTACTTAATAAATACGCAAATTGGCATCCTGGCCCACTGTAGTCAATTGGAGTTTTGTGCCATGGATTTTAAATTAGGCCAGAACGCCATTTGTAGTGGACTAGAATTGGCTACAGTGGGACAGATTAGACTATACACTGGCCATCACACCCTTAACAGAGGTTATAACATCTTAGACAAGAATATTTATAAATCAGCCTGTGACTAGGGATGAGGGAATTCTGGGAGTAATCTCCAGGCACTGTGCTGTACCCTTCTTAACCAGTTACGTGAGCCCATTTCACAGGTAAACAGATGTTTACTTGCACCAAACTCCTTTGTTCATTCTAGAAAACTAAAAATATACAGAACTACAAAAAGTTCCCAGGTAACTACTCTCTTGAATTACTCTCAGGACCTCAGTAGAGTAATCATGCTGCTGAACAAAGGACCTAATCCTTCCTGATCCAGGGTTGATCTATGGAAAATCAGTGCCTTATATAGTCCAAGACCATCAACCAAACAATCAGATTTAATTTCCTAGCAGTAATCTATACATGGAAGCTTATATACAGTTATCCTGGAAACCTGCCATTGTCTCTGGAGAGTTCATTACTTACAGTCTCTGTCATGAACGTGATGAAGGGGGGGGGAAGGGAAAAGTGAGGCTCCCCTTCCAAATGACTCATCTTTGACGAGTGCAACAGAAGAACAACAACAACAACAAACCTACAAGCCTAGCATCCCACTAAGCTTCCCAGGGCCATTTGGAGAAACAGCACCAGACATCAGCTGACACTAGCAATTACATCCAAATAGCAGATACAAGGTCTGATATTGATCCACTCCTAGAGGGAAGGACAAGCTATCCAGTAAAAAGGGGTGTCATGTTATTAAATTCGAAAGGATAATAACCCGGCACCGAGGGCATAGCTGTTATTGATACACTCTGGGCTTTGGCTTTTATCTTGACAGGTAACAAAGCTCTTCAGAGCACTTTCAGCTTTTAGAGATGGGGCTAGAAATTGCAGGAATAAATTAACATATCCATATCCAAATTACTGGACTCAGGGGGCTGCAGTTCAGCCGACAAGTGCTAAGTGCTATGGTCAGTCAGTCTTAGTAGCACATTTAACCTCTTGTTAACTGGTGCCATGAAGCATCAACGGGAAAGCAAAATGCTTTGACCTTTCCTAGCTCAGTTGCTTAGCTCTGGAGTGGTGGTTCCAATTGCAACATGCCAATGCAAAGGACTGGAATAAACAGCCCAGCTAACAGCCTCTGGAGAAGACTAAACTCACGCCAGTTTTATCCCTCAGTGACTCAAGCCAAACTCGTCCTCTTGAAGAAGAAACTTATAGTGACAGAGGGCTCAGTGGAAAAACTTGTATCCATTTGTCAGGCTGTCTGGTATGGCTCACAAAGGGGGGAGGGGCAACCTCAGGGCCCAAACCACAAACTCACAAAGAGTTCTCTAATTAAATTTCACCATCCAGGTACCAAGTGTGAACCTCTCCAGCAGTACAATCGCTTTATCTTTAAGTCCTACACAGTCCCTTTGGGCACTCTGGTCTATCTTGCTGCAAGTATGCCTTTGTCAAAGGTGGTCTCTTGCCCCTCCCCACATCACAACAATATTCAGGTTACTCCCAATACCAAAGGAACAGTCATTTACACCAGGTTATTTGTACCTTAAATTCCTCAGCAAAGACAATACTTGCAGCCAACCCTCCAAATTACAAGCAGTATAGTGATACAGATCCTTCCTATCAGGGATTTTGAGTCCTTTCCTCCCAGAGTACAAACTGTGATAAGACAAGAGTTTGTGCATGTCCCCTATTCACAAGAGCATGGAACATTCAAAGACTTTTGTTCACCTATGTTCCACAATGGTTCATTTGGTATCTTTAGAGTAGGCCTTTCTTTGTTTGGCAGGAAATGGCACCTCTTGTGGTAAACTCACATTTCATGCTCGGTATTGCTTCTCTCCCGATTGTGTGAGTTTCCAGTTTTTTAGCAAATACTCTTACAGTAACAATACAAACATTTAAATATTACCTTATAGCCGTGGTCACCAACCAGTAGATCGCAATCTACCGGTAGATTCCAGGGGCTCTAAGAGTAGCTCTTGAGCCCTCTCTGAACTGCGCACCTGCACAGTACATTTACATTAGATTTCCTCATTTGAGGAGCAGCTACTCACCAAGCAACAACACAGGTGAGGAGCTGCGAGGAATGGTGGGAGCTGGGAGGTCAGGAGGGCTGAAACACCCCAGCTAGCTGACTGTGGCTTTCAGCTGAAAGAGGCTGCCCCGCGCTCCAGGTGATCGGCAGCTTCTCCTCTGCGCCTGCCCACATGGAGCTTGGTGCACCCTAGCTGAGCGCCATGGCCAGCTGGCCAGGCAGCTGCTTCTCTTCCCTCCAGCCCGGCTGCTCTGCGCTCAGCCCAGGGAGGTTGCGTCTAGCTCCAGCTGTGCTGGAGCAAGCTTCCCAGGCTGAACACAGGGCAGCCGGGCAGGAGCGAAGAGAAGCGACTTCCCGGCCAGCTGGCCATGGCGCTCAGCCAGCGTGCACCAAGCTCCACGTGGGCAGGCGCAGAGGGGAAGCCGCTCGATCAGCTGGAGCGTGGTTCAGCCTCCTCCAGGCTGAAGGCCACAGTCAGCTGGCCAGGCAGCTTCTTCTCTGCACCAGCCCACATGAAGCGTGTTGCACCCTGGCTGAGCACCACTTCCAAATGTTGAAAAACCTCTTCCAAATGTTAGAAAAACCTTTTTAAAAAAAGCAGCAGTATAAGGATTGGGGATAGCAAGTGATGGAGAGGAGGAGAATAGAGAGGGCGGGGCTTCAAGGAAGGGGCGGAGCTTCAAGGAAGGGGCGGAGCAGTAGATCTTGGCTTGGTCTGTCATTTAAAAAGCGATCTTGGGTGTAAAAAGGTTGGAGACCACTGCCTTATAGCATGGGGTACAGATATGGTAAGTGAAATATATGCATGCACCAACTCAAGCAAGTCATAAATTCCAAAGAGATCTCTATAAATCTAATACCTATTTTAACAATACTAACACACTGGCTAACATCTATGCATTTGTTAACCTTGAGGAAGGCCTCAGGGCCTTGGCATTAGCTGACACCCAACCTGTCAGTGTCACATCATTCAGCTTAAAAAACCAGCTACACCAAGCATACCAAGCCCTGGCTGTTAAACATCAGGAGCACAAAAGGAGTTTAACCTTCAAAAGAAAATCCCTATGAAAAATTATGGATTTTTTGACGCAATTAATCATCGGTGCATGACAGTCAACAGTCTCATGAAACGTGTCTTTGGGTAAGACATGAGGCAGATTCTTTAGTTCAAACCAACACTTAACCGAGTAGTGACAAATAATAGCCACAACTATAAGATTACAGGCTAAGAGCATTTGGCAAGACTGTGCCATGATCACAGCAGCATGGGCTTGGGATGAGCCAAGTCAGAGGCCTGAAAGCATTACCAGAAGCCATCCCATTGACAGCTTTGTCCTGCAGCAGGTTCTGTGCTTACATAGCCACAGCAGACACATGACTTCAGGATTGCTTTTTGGAGTTTCCACTAGGAGCCTGAAGGCAACAGGTTTCTATTCATTTGTCAAATTAAAAATGCAAACATGACAAAAGCCCAAAACCCTTAACTTGTGGCAATATGCTAGTCCCTTTGGGCAGAGATGAGTTAACAGTCACGCCTCCCGGGCATCCTGAAGCAGTGCTGAAGTATTTAGATGAGAGGCACCTTATAGAGATTTGAGAAGATGGATGTCCTGTCATTTGGGTGCTAGCTTGGGATTCAAGACCCCAATTTCAAAGGCCAACTCCACCACAGATTCATGATAGAACAAGTCACTTTGGCTTTGTCTGCATTACCTCTTTTGTCAGTACAAGTTGTGTCAGTCAGGGATGTGAAAAAACCCACACCCCTGACTAACAGTTTCACCAGCAAAGTGATGGACATGGCTAACCCCGCTCATTGGGGATGGTTTAATTATGCTGGCAAAGAAGAGCCATACCAAACACTTTAGAGCAGCACAGCTATAGTGCTATAGCTATGATGCTAGTAATATAGTATAGACATAGCTTTAGCCTCTCTGTGTCTCACCTATAAAATGGGGGCAACAACACTGCCCTACCTCCTGGGGAAGACTGGGGGGATAAATACATTAAAGAGCTAAGATATGACGTTAGTGGGGGCCAGTAAAGT
This sequence comes from Pelodiscus sinensis, assembly GCF_049634645.1. Lineage (NCBI taxonomy): Eukaryota > Metazoa > Chordata > Testudines > Trionychidae > Pelodiscus > Pelodiscus sinensis. The sequence continues at coordinate 30,056,509 of NC_134725.1, read as the reverse complement.
GCACAACAGAAAGAACAAACTTAGGATCCCTCTGATCAATTCCAAAGGGCCTCACTCAAACTGCTGCAACTCCCACCAATGTACAGCTATAGCATACCACCAGCAGATCACCAAAGTGGAGGGACAGTACCTTTAGGAACAGCAGTCCCCTAACAGCCACTGTTCCAACCACTGAGGGTACCTCTCCAGAGTCACCAATGTGGTACTGTCAGTCTTGTGACGGTTTACAGGTCTGGAGTGTTGCACAACACAGCTGAGAATAACTAGCAGGGATGGACTGGCTAACCATGCTCATCTCAGTGCCTAGCAAATGCAGCTTTCGGCACATCCCAAAAAGCATGCTCAGCCAGTACTAGTATTTGAAGGCTTCAAGTATTTGAAGGCTTCAATATCTGAGATATAGGTGAGAGGATTATTCTGGGAGGGGTGGGTGAGATTCTGTGGCCTGCACTGTGCAGGGGGTCAGACTAGATGATCATAATGGTCCCTTCTGACCTTAAAGTCTATGAGTCTATGAGTTCTATGCTGCGAATGCTTAGCTGAATCTCAAAGCCAGAGACTACCCTAGAGCAGTGCAGGTAACCTCACAGGTAATCAATGGAAGGCAGGATGGGCAACCAAGGCTAATGAGTGGACCACATGCCTAGCCCTCCTTCCTCTCAGTGGGATGCAAATTATTGTAACCAAGCCTCCTGGGATAGGGTAGTTTCGCTAACTACACTTGCATACCTAGAACTTGCGGGGTGTGCCGATTTAACTGTAGCAACACTTTGACAGGATGCAGAGGGCCATCTCAGTGAATGTCGTGTGCAGTTAGCATGCAACTCACATCATGTGCCTTTGCTTTACAGGTGTGTCACCATTCAGGGGAAAAAACCCACGAGATGGATGGAAACCAGCTTCGGGGCAACGTTAAACAAAATGTCTCATGGGCCACACATAAAACCCCAAAGGGCTGCATGTGGCCCTCAAACCACAAGTTACCCACCAGTGCTGAAAGGACTCTTGCCCAAAGTCCAGGATGGTTTTTGATCCCCTCAATTGTCCATTTTTATGAAATCCAGAGAAGCTTGTTTATTCAATACAGTTTGCAAACATGAAAATATGTAGGACTGATGGCTTTGGAGACGAGTCCTCCATTTATCTGCACCCCTAAAATATGGACAAGAAGCCGAACACCTGCCCCACTAAGAATGACCATAGGCCCTTGCCATTCCTCCTTTGAAATGTACAAGAGCCCCAATAGGGGCTCTTGTACATTTCAAAGAAGGAATGAAGAACTCCACCTGCTGCCCAGGGCCAGCAGGAAGTCCCACTGACTCCGGGTTCCACGAGGGGGTTTGCCCTTTGAAATGCATAAGAGCCCTGGGCTGTATGCGGTCAGCCAGCTTTGAAATGTACAAGAGTCCCGAGTGGGGGCTCTTGTGCATTTCAAAGTGGAAGCGCCCTCACAGAGCCTGGGGTGAGCGGGGGACTAAGAGTCCTCCGCTGATCCCGGGCCTCATGCTGCACTACCACTTTGAAATGCTGCTCAGAGTCCCCAGCTGACCCTAGGCTCCATGCAGCATTCCCCACCCAGCATTTCCACAGAAACCAGGATCAGCTGTGGAGTCCCCAGCTGACTCCAGGTTCCATGTGGCACTGCTGCTTTGAAACGCCGGGGAGCGTTTCAAAGGGGCAGCGTTGCACAGAGCCCAGGATCAGCTGTGCGGCACTGCCCCTTTGAAACATCGCCACAGCATTTCAAAGTGGCAGCGCTGCACGAAGCCCGGCTACAGGCTCCATGTGGCACTGCTGCTTTGAAGTACCCTCTCTATCCCCCCCCCCCCCACTTTGCTGCCTCTATCTTATAGAACTGGGTGGGAGGGGGAAATCGACTAGTCAACTGGACTATCCGATAAGCAAATAGTCGACTAACAGACTAGTCCTTAACATCCTTAGCCCCCACCCCACAAAGGCCTCATCCAAGATACGGTGAAGTCACCTCTACAATGGAGCACAACTTTCACTCACGTGTAAAGAAAGAGTTTGGAGCAACAGATGTTAAACAATATCTCCAGGGCTCAACCTCTCTGAATTTCGAAGGCTTTCAAGCTCTGGATTTCATGCCTCAGGCCCAATTCTAGCACCTGATCAAGTCACTCATGGGGTTAGGTCGCGGGTGTATAAAGTCAACTATTGGTTCCAAGCACACACACAATCTATTTGTATTTTGTACTGGAAGATGTCAAGCATCTGGCAAGAATGTTAGCACTGAGCTGTCTTGCATTAACGGCCCCACAGCAGGATCTGGCAGGCAAAGGCAGCCCCAGGATTTAGCTAGCACTGTTTTGAGTTTCAAATGGTGCAGAATAAGCACATTGATCCAGTTCTTGTCTGGTCGGTTGCCATGGAGACCACAAGTCATTCCCCACCACCGCCACTGCCACCTCCCCCCCTCCAATTGCTTTTCAATGGATAGCTGGGCATTGGGGAAGCATTTTCAGCACTGTGGAAATTAAATCCACAGCAGAGGCGGCACATTATTGAGCTCTGACATGGCCAAGTGATCTCATCTTAAGACCCGCCTGTCCCACCCTCCCCTCCCCAGTGGGGTCAAGCAATGGGATGCACACAGCCCTTCACACTAGAAGTTATTATCATAAGCCAGTAATCGAATGGTATTTTAATGCCACTCGATGGATTTCCCATGGCTCAGTAAAATAAATGTTTACAAGGTAAAGAGGAAAGTGGGCTTCGCTATTCCATTGACGAGACCAGCAGCACAGCGTGGCAGCAGCTCCTGTCTGTAGCGGGTCCAAGCTCCCCAGGGACAGAGACAGCCAAAAAAATCAGTTTTATAATTCAAAAGAGAGTATAATCCTGAATGACACTGAGCATCCATAAACCACAGCCTGGCTTTGACAGCAGCTGCAGGCCATGGATGAAGAGCTGTTTCTAGAAAGAGCAAGTGTTAGGAGTTGTCACTCTTCATGGAGAATTAATAAGGTACTTTGCTGGCTTTGATTAGCTAAGGAGCATGGCTGACAATACTGGTACTGAGCATGTGGCATGTATGCTTATTCACTAAAGAGGAGATGTACAGGATTTTGGCTGAGAAATTGTGGACATTCCTGGTTCTACCACAGGGCAAGTCGCTTTGAGTGCTTTGAATGCCACCCTCTTCCAACTCAGAACACTGATCTGTGACTCTACAAACTTCGTGCTCTACGACTGCTAGAGGACCTTGGGCAATTCAATTCACCACCCTCATTTTCCTCCAAGTATAAAAAGGGTACAGTAACGCTACCATCCTATGTCTAGAAAAACGAGGCATTATAAAGTCTATGTTCCCCCCACCTATAAATTGGGGACAGTATTTTGTCTTGTCTGTATTTAGAACAGGAACTTCAAGAAGCAGTGTGTTCACATACACCTAACAATGTGGCACCTCGACTTGTATAAGAATTAGTGCCCACAGATTTTGTTTGGCATCCTTTGCTTCAAGATGCCCTTCAGGTCCTAATATTAAACAAATAATCACAATAATTAAGTTACACAAGAACTTGGAGATGAAGATATATACTGACCCCCATTGATAGATGGAGAAACAGACAGGAAGTGTTAAGTGTCACATTTATAAACTTGGATGCCTTAAAATTGGGCATTTAACTCCATATATGGGCCCCTAAATAAGTAGCCTGATTTATAGAAGTATTGACATCTGAATTTCTCTGATTTCAATAGAAGCTACAAGACAGGTGTCACAATGAAAGTCTGAAAGTCAGGCAACATAGTGTGGCTCCCAAATTAAGACACTCTGGTTTGAAAATCTGGCCTTCAGGGAAGGGCACAACTGACCTCTGCTATCTAGCTGTACTAATGAGCTCCAGAACAAGGCCTCATCCAGCCTTCCAGACTGTGCAAAGAGATGGCATAATCCTTTTTTAAACCGGGCAAGAGGAGGATCCAAAGAGTTCACCCACAGAGACATGAGGGATGTAAAAAATAGTTTTAAAAGGTAATTGTGTAATCACTAAAAATCCTAGTGATTACACGCGCTGTGGGTTCTACTGTATAACTTTCATTCCATAGAGCTCGCAGATGAGTCCCTCAGCCCAAGGTCCCTGTCAGCTTCACTCCCAGGGAGCAAGCAGTCACCCCACGCTGCAGGCTCTGAAGCATTAAAGTTATACAGCAAAGCCCTCAATAAAGCCTCCTCGAAAGCAGAGCCAGCAGGGATCTTGAGCTCTTGGCCCCACTCCTAGGGAGCCATGGTGTAACCATAACTGGAACAGATAAGCTGATGCATCTTGGTTAACCATTTCAACAGTTATACTTTTACATCCCTAATAGGAGTACATCTATGGCCCTTAATTTAGGGGGTATATGTACCTTTGACAAGGCAATGATCCAAGACGAGACAGATACACTATGCACAGAGGCAAGGCAGGTGTTACCAGTTTCTTGGCTCACCTCTCCCAAGTGCCATGGGTTGCTGTGAGAGGAGGCCAGGGCCAGGGAGCAACTCAAGGCAGCGGAGCAGGAGGGCAAGTGGTGGGAGCAAGGAAAAGCAGCTGCAGGCTGGGAGCCTGAAGGAAAACTCAAGAAGAATGACATGAATGCTATGTGTGCCTGGAGCCAGCAGGCTCAGCAAGGGCTGTGTGTGGCATTTCCTGAAGGTTACCTCTCATAAATGCTGTCAGCCTGCCAGGCTCAGCCTGTCTTCTGAGTCTTTCTGTGGGAAGCAGAAGCCGCCTGGACCTCCTCGGCATTGTCACAATCTGTCACAGCATGAGCTTAGAAAATAAAATCTCCCTTCTGTGTGGCACAGACAAGGCAGGGCAAGTGAATACATGACAATCTCTCTTGGGGGAAAAAAGGGATAGCCTGCGTGCACATCACAGGCAGTGACTGGAACTAGAGGAGACTCCCAGAGCACCAGCCACCAACCACGGGGAGCTATAGGGAACTACTAATCATATACATCCCATTCCCCACTCCAGCAGACTGCTATCAGCAGCCTTGCACGCAGGGAAGACCAATGGAGTTATCTAGGTGGAACACAGTGCAGTAAAGCATCCTTTATTTATTTATTAGCCCATTAGCAAACAGGAGTTTACTGTGCACTCTTGAAGCTGTTTGTTTATCGTCTGTGCTCCACTTAGTTGGCGTGGGGGAAGGGGGAGCAAACTGATCATTTTTACTCTGTCTATAGCCACTTCTGGTTTGTGGACACAATTTTTGTGTCATTGCAGGGTACATTCTCTTTCATGTGCTGCTTCTCTCTTTTAACCCATCAGCCAACCAGGAGTAATGCAAAACGCTGTTAGGATTGCATCTCCAAATGCTGCAGAGGAATGTTTTGATGCTTTTATTATTTCATTAAAAAATGTGATGACAAAGAATGCTTCTATTAGGTATGTTAGATATAGTGTAATTGAATAGTTGTGTCAATAACTGCAGAAAATTTGAGTGGTTACACTATTATTCAACAGACCCTGGAGGCAGGGCCAGCCCACTCCCAGGAACCCTCTGCCACTCCCGCGCTGCAGCCGCTGTATCAGAGGCAGCAGCACAGGATGGCAGGCAGGAGCCAGTCCGCAAGGGGAGTCAATTTAAAAATGATCTCCCCTCACAGACCATCTTGCCTACTGCTCTGGGTCTGATGCAGAGGCAGCAGCACAGGGTGGCAGCAGCTCCTGTGCTCCACAGCATTAACCAGGCAGTTCCTTCTAGATGCCACAGCAGGAGGAGACCCCGCGCACTCTTGGCCTGAGGGCGGGAGGAAAACACGAAATCTCTTGCCTCCTGTCCCCACCCTGCCAGGGCTGCACAGCAGCTAGAATTGCTAACTGTTTTAAAACAGCCGGCATTTCTCTCTAGCTACCTTGCGCCCCTGGTGGGGGGGGGAAGGCAGAGACTTTGCACACTTCCCCATTCTCGGGTCTTGATTGGCCTTGGGGGCAAGAGAGTGGCAGGGTAGCTGCAGGCTAGAACCATCAGCTTCGCGGGCCAGATCCAGCCCACAGAGGCCTCTTTGCCCACCCCAGCCTAGACGGTGTTTGGTCCTGCTGGGAGGGCAGGGGACTGTACTTGATGTCCTCTCAAGGTTTCTTTCCATTCTAGCATTCTATGATTCTATAATTCTGTTCATAGGGAGCTCAGACCCCCTGAGGACTGGGGTTGCTGCCAAGCAGCAGCCTCTGTCTGTGGAGAGCTCGGAGCCCCATGGACAGGAGCTGTTGCCACGGAGCAACCTCTCTACACAGCAAGCACGGGCCCTCTGTAGGAGGCAGCAAGCAGCTAGGTCCGCAGAGTCGGCACACACAAAGAGCAGGCTTAAAAGCGAGCTCCTCACACATATTGGCTCCAGCTTGCCCCCCTCACCCTCTATCAATCAGATGCTTGTAGTCGACAGGATTACATCCAGGCTTATCAGTTAATCATGTAGTCGTCTACATCAGTGTTTCTGAACCAGTGGTACAAATCTTCTGAACCTTAGAGGTACGCGAGAGAAGTCTGGGGGTGGGGTACATCAACAGAAGCGAAGCGTGAGGGGGGATTTGATAGCAGCCTTCAGCTTCCTGAAGGGAGGTTCCAAAGAGGATGGGGAGAGGCTGTTCTCAGTAGTGACAGATGGCAGAACAAGGAGCAATGGTCTCAAGTTGTGGTGGGAGAGGTCCAGGTTGGACATTAGGATAAACTATTTCCCTAGGCGGGTGGGGAAGCACTGGAATGGGTTACCTAGGGAAGTAGTGGAGTCTCCATCCCTAGAGGTGTTTAAGTCTCAGCTCAACAAAGCCCTGGCTGGGTTGATTTAGTTGGGATTGGTCCTGCCTAGAGCAGGAGGCTGGACTTGATGACCTTCTGAGGTCTCTTCCAGCTCTATGGTTCTATGATAACATAACTGAAATTTGGAGAAAACTGAATTTTTATTTTAAGTTTTACAACGCTTTATTATTTTTGTACTTTTTGCACCCAAAAATTTCATCGCCCGCCCGGCTATGATTAATTTGTTTAAACAAATGTGTTGCAATGATAGAAAAAAAATAGTGTATCTGAAAACTGAAGATACTGGTGGTATTTATAATTTTTTTTAAACGGGTACTTTATAAAAAAAGGTTGAGAAACACTGATTTACATGCTGACATCCCTAAATTCTATCTTATTTGGTTTTACAAACCCACAACAGCTGCTACAGAACTGCTTCATGGTGGGCCATTTAAAAAAAATGGGGGCTTGGGTCACTAGTATTCAATGAAACCCTGTAGCGCTCCTAGATGTTCAACTTATTTTTAGTTTAAAAGAACCACAAACTTTTCTTTGCCTGTTCTTCTTTGATAGAACATGGATGCATCTCATTACCACCTGTGTCCTTTGAGCTCTTTCACAGGCAAATTAAAGGTTTAACATTGCCAATCAAATAATAAATGGCACTTCATATCTGAAGATGGTAATGATTTACAAAAGAACATAATCAACCATCCTACATCAGGAAAAACTGAGGCACAGAACAGCTAAAGGACATGCCCAGGGCCAACCAGCAAGTCAGCAGCAGATCTGGGGTTAGAACCCAGACTAACTTTTGGTCCAATTCCTAATCCAATGACTCACACTTTCCTCTTAAAGGGTACAAACGTGGCTGTTTTAATTACTCGTTTACCTTGAAATAATATATACAATCATGTGATAACAACTTGGGTTGGTCAGAGCAACCGAGGCAGGATGCAACACTTTCCAATCCAGAGTACAGTATCAGTGCTACCTCTGCCATTGAACAACTTCAGGTCCAGAAGTGCCCTTCCCACTCCGGACTTCCCTTCATTTTGTACAGCCAGGGCGTGAAGGCCCAAACATAACTGGTCTCTAAACAGAGCCCTGAAAATAAAGAAATGTCACCAGTGCCAGGAAAGCAGGTGTCAGATAAGAAACAGATATATTATCCACTGTTCTTGTTAACAGGGAATGCACTTGAGAGAACTTGCATTCCACTTGGGGAAGCCATGTTACATAAACTTCATTTCCCTCTCTTTTAGTACTGATAAGATAAGCCATTGCTTAAGTTCAAGTTCTATATCAAGTAAACCATGATAATCCTCTTAGGAATTCCCCCATGTCCCAGCTTGAACAGACCTGTAGATAAGAGCTTAAGGGGTTGCCTTTAGCTAAAAAAAGACAGATGCACATACACACAAGCATGCAGTCACACATTTATAACATTGGCAAACAAGGGACCTCATATAAAATGATACTAATGACCTATATAGATCTGCCTAAATAAAGAGATCACTACTTTACCCTAGACTGTAATGCTGAGAACCTTTACTCAAGCAAGTAGTATGGAGGTAAATAGTCTCACTGAAACCTACTGAATCCAACAGGATTATTTGCACAAGTATGTGCTCCTCAAGTACTAAACAAGTCTTGCAATAGGTTCAGCATATTGCATGTTTGACTTCTGTCTTAATACTTGCACTTCAAACCTTGATTTACTCAGCAGGCTAAGTAAAGTCCATAGCTTGGCTGACAATCCAGGAAGAGAAACTTAACTAGTTTGGATATGTGCAGAGGGTGAATGAAGGGGACCTGGTGAAGATAGTATGGCAGGAGAAGGTAGTAGGGAATAGACCCTGAGGAAAGCTGAGTAAGAGATGCACAGGTAAGCAGGTATCTTAGTACCATCTCAAACAGCTGATGCTTCCATGAAATCCAACCCTGGTTGATGGGATAATCATAGAATCATAGAATACTAGGACTCGAAGGGACCTCGACAGGTCATCAAGCCCAGTCCCGTGCCCTCATGGCAGGACCAAATACTGTCTAGACCGTCCCTGATAGACATTTATCTAACCTACTCTTCAATATCTCTAGAGATGGGGATTCCACAACCTCCCTGGGCAATTTATTCCAGTGTTTGACTACCCTGACAGTTAGGAACTTTTTCCTAATGTCCAACCTAAACCTCCCTTGCTGCAGTTTAAGCCCATTGCTTCTTGTTCTATCCTCAGAGGCCAAGATGAACAAGTTTTCTCCCTCCTCCTTATGACACCCTTTTAGATACCTGAAAACTGCTATCATGTCCCCCCTCAATCTTCTCTTTTCTAAACTAAACAAACCCAATTCTTTCACCCTTCCTTCATAGGTCATGTTCTCTAGACCTTTAATCATTCTTGTTACTCTTCTCTGGACCTTCTCCAATTTCTCCACATCTTTCTTGAAATGTGGTGCCCAGAACTGGACAAAAACAATGGATGTAGCAGTAGCAAAGTGGCTTTTTTAAATCATGGAATAATTTGGTAATAATTATTCATATTGGTAGCAATCAAAGAAGAGGGGCAGGAAATACCTCTTCTTCATGCCCATATACAATATGGTGCAATTTGGGACATCTTTCCTCATCTGACAACACAAAAGGTCTTAGCTGCAATCATAAGCAGGCTGTAGATTTGCTAGACCAATGCCTGGATCCAGTTTAATAATGTCTGTGTTTACACAGACCAACACACATTCTGTGCATCTAAAACAACCGTCCATTATTTATCATAAATTTCTACTTCCAAGCCCTGCATATATGATTTGGGGGGGGGAGTTAATTATATATACTTTTTAAAGCCCTCTCTTCTCCCCCTTTCACCTCAAAATGCCTGGCATATTCAGGATGCAAATCAAATAGGACAACTGCTTTAACGGGGATCATTCCAGAGAATTGAATTAGTCTAAAGTGAGTAAAGGCCAATGATTTATGCCTAAAAAAGTCAGAAAAACATTTGCACAAACCCTACCCAACAGAAATGCATTTAGCCACTACCAGGTAGTTAAGTGATGTTTAGCCTGTTAAAAATGTAAACTCCAGGATCTGCTTTTAAATAAAGTATTTCCTGCAAAAGATAATAAGGTGCACTATCAATTGCATCCAATATTTTAATACCTTTCCTTTTTAAAAAATTGTTATTTTCTCAGATAATATAATAAACTAGTGCTAAGGTGGTTCAATTTAGTGGACTCTATTGTAACTGTAGGCTCCCTTTCTGTTTGTCTAAAAAACTGGTTGCTAAATAAAAGACTTTTCTCCTGAGTCTAGAAAATAAGTTCAAGTGAAAAGATGCAATCTATTAAATGGTACATGTCATCATCATATACCAGCAATGTAAGGATCCTACAGATAGGCCTGTAACCTGCAATATTGTGGGAATTGTTTTTTACATCTGTTATGTGAAAAGCTTGCCTGGAAATTATATTGGATTAAGTCCACAAGCCAACTGGTTCAGGAGGATTCCTACATTTGCAATATTCTCTTAGAAAACTGATAAGAGTATTTTGTACTTATGGACCTCAAAAAACAAGCCAAATTCTTTACGGCAGTATATGGACTAGACTAGAAGTCCCTTCCTGTCCTTTCATTCTAAAGATACTGCTCCATTGATACAAATTGACATGCATGTAAAGTAAGGGCACGTGAAGTGACGTGCATGATGATTGCACACAACACTGAATGTGAGAGCTGTGTGCTCCCGCTGCATCCAATTACAGTGCTGCTTCAGTTCAACCAACACATCTCTTGAATTTAGGTTCACAAACGCAGTTAACAAAACTACCTTCTCTCAGGAGACCGTCATTGCTTATGACAATTCTGCGTCCTACAGAAATGAGGGAGGGCCACTCATGCAACCCACTCACTAGTCTAGGCTGCCCATTGCTGCCCTCGTGGTTGTTCCAGTGTTGCCTTTAAAGTACAGTTTGGGCAGATTCCACATCTGCTCCATAAAAGTTTTCTTTTCTTCTGTTCCCCCGTTTTAGTCCCCTGCCTCCAGGCCACATGCAGATGACTGTGCTTTTTTCTCAAGCCAGTGCCAAAGATGCCACTGCATTCATTATCTAGCAGGATAATGACAGAGTGCAATTCAGTCAACAGCAAATCCTCCCCAGGGGAGCGGCCTCTGACCTTTCCAGAGCCAGTGGATGAAAGTAGAGAGACAGATCCCAGACAGGCTGCAGTGCTGAGTGAATAAGTCCTAATGAATCCTTTCATCTTTTTTTTTGGGGGGGGGGGGGGGGCGAGAATGGCCATGGACAAAGTGTGGTTTTCTGTAGTTTGTTAATCCAAATCAATTTTTTTGTGGATTTTATTTATGCTGTGGGTCGCTCTCCAAAACACTAAACTTGAGTGGCTCCCCTTGGCAGAGATTGGTGCCTTGGAATGGCTTGTTCCCCAAATATAATGAAGTTCCAGGTGAGAACGCCCACGGGAAAATAAACTTAAAATGTATGTTCTACCAAAGTTGGAGAGCAAGTTTAATTTTCACTTTTAGCAAGTGGTTGTGTTAGCAAAACTCAGCTGCGCAGATATCAGTAAAGAGACAAGTAGGGTACAAGAGAATTCAAGGAAAAAGTCCAACACAGTTTTTGAGGGCTTTTCCACCATCTTCCAGACTAATTTATACCAGTTTAACAAAACTGAGTGTGTCTTGTGTGTAACCATTTAGCACAGGCAAACTCGTGCTTAAAAAAAACCCACCATCCTTTCTGGAACTGAACACCGACTAAAATACCTGCTCTTCCCTACCCTAATCTGATTTTGTCTTAAGTGTAACTGGTTATTCCACCCTCTGACTGGGAGCAACAGAAAAACACCTAACGATCCTGAGATAAAGAGATACATCTAGGGACTCTGTGTTCCTGGACTAACTGGAAATCTTCCAGCTCTATGCATTTCCTACCACCAAATTCACAGGCTTGAGGTTTGTATATAATTTAGATGATTTACCTGAGTGTGCAGACATTTGTCCTGACTGAACCCAAAGTTCAGTACCTTTTGGAGGCTGGCTCAATACTAACATGGGAATTTCTAGGGACTGGAGACAGGGAATGCCAACATACTGCAAACACAGAGCAGTTCCTTGCCCTTTCCAAGGCAAATGAACTTACGTGAACTTGTTCTTAAACAGAGCTTGGCTTGTGTATTTATATAGATGCCAAATCCCAGGGATATCAATAACAATCTCTTCTTCAGTAAAACCTGGTTATAGTCTCTAAACCCTACCATGCTGACATCCCACATGTCAACAAGGCCACCCCCCTCTACACCTCCAATGTAGGGAGATGCCAAAGCTACATTCTGGGTACCCTACCTGACAGAGGTTTGCAGAATTAGGAGGAGTAACGAGGAGTAACGGTAGTTCGAACTAGGAAGCCTAGTTCGAACTACCTAGTTCGTGCCCCGTGTAGCCGCGCTGCACGGGGTTCGAACCAGCGGGGTTTTAAAAATGGCGGCGCCCCGCTTATGCAAATGAGGCCCGGGAAATTCAAATTCCGGGCTTCATTTGCAAGTGCGGTATGCCTACATTACCCTCCTAGTTCGAACTAGGAGGGTAGTGTAGACATACCCTTACTGATTAAGCAAGTCAGTGGCTTGGGATGCCTCTGTCACATCCTGCAGACACACAACAGATTTGTTTGCCAGTCCGCCTAGGAGCTTTCAAAGGTTTCTGCGGATCACACAGGAGAAAGGGTGCCAATGAAAGCAACTAGACTATTGTCTCGGTTGCATCTATGCTTTATCCTGAGATATGCACAGAGCTAGGCTCCTTTCCTAATAATATCACTAAAGCAGATCTGCAGAGGAAGTCAATCTATTTAGAAGAAAAATCAATCAATCAATTATTCCTCTTCTGATGACAAGTTTGCAAAAAGATGGGTAAAAGATTAAAATTGGGTCTCTTTACCTAATGCTGAGTAGACTTTCCCAGCTTCTATAGCACTGTCCCACACAGAAAAACAAAATCAGACCGGAGATAAAAACTTGCATCCCAATTTAAAGCTGTAATTCAAGGGGTCTGCTTGTCCAAATGCAAGACTGGTGCTGCACATGGTCCATTCCAAGAGGTGCCTCCAAAGCAGTATCAATCAATCAATCCACAACCCTTCAAAGAGCCAGAGCAAGTTGCTGTATTGCCAGCTCCTGCAATTTTATTTGCCAGACTTTAAATATATGAAACATTGCTAAAATCCTAGAGACATGGCACTACACGAGGGCCTCAGTTTCTATGTAAAACAAAAAAACTAAAAATTAAAGAGGGAGTTTCTAGTTCTCAAGTGTTTGTAGGAAATGCTTTCAATTGTGAACCCCCAAAAATGTGAAAGCAAAATTATAAAGAAACCAAAAAGTTAAAAATTACGAGAGCCTTAAAAATATTAGCGTATCCTCACCATTTTGGGACGTTTGACTCATGATGCTTTACGGCTTTGAATTGCCAGTACTGAGTAATCCACATAAAACATTTACCAAAAGCCACTGCTGACTATAGCCATGAATAGAGAATCCTGTTTTAGGGCTAATTTGAGAAGAACCATGTGTAAAATTCCACCCCAAAACAAGCAGGCTTTTGTCTACTTAAGTTTCTACACTACACTGATCATACGGAGTTTGGATGGACTGCTTAAGGCACTTCGATCTAGCAGCCCTGCTTACCACTGTGTGCCTACCATGGCCTGCCTTTTAATTGAGGTTGAACTGCTGAAATCCCTGCTGCTGCATGATGCTCCAGTCATTGACATGATAATTAAACCCAGGAGAAATAGCCCAAGATAGTAATGCCTTTGACCAATACATTAGGAGAAAGAAACCCAAAGACACACACATAAACATCACCAGGGAACACTGTTTTGTTACAAAATCCCTAACTAAACTGGATTTTAAATGACAAAAATAAGGAGAGGAAAAGAAAAATAAAATCCCTGGATTGCAGAGTATAGGTTCTGAGAAAACATTCTTGAAACTGCTTCTTGCCTTCCTCTGACCAAATGGGATAAACGTTCAAGATGGGGTTTTCCCATCAGAATTAGGGTTGCCAACTTTCTAAATTGCACAAAAACCCAACACCCAGGTCACACCCCAAAGCACCGCCCCGTCCCATCCTTTCTGATCTCAGGAGCAGGGCTCAGGTAGAGGACTGGGATGCAGGAAGGGATTCCAACATGTAACAAGGAGCTTAGGGTGTGGGTTCTAGCTGCGAGGCGCTTGCCTCTGGACAGCTGCAGGTGGGCAGCTACAGGCACTGGACAGCTGCAGGTGTTTTACTGCAGAATAGACATATTCCTCAGAGCTACTAGGATGAGAAAGGATTGATGAACAGTTTAGAGCAAAAAACTGTACTTCTGCAAAAGAGACAAGGGAAGGGAAATATCTGCAGCCTGATGTCTCAGGTGCCGTAAAATGAGGCATCTCACAGGCCAACACTGGCTTAGGAAAGCAATGTAAAAATCAAGCTGAGAACTCAGCAATCAACGTGAAGGTGTAAGCCAGTGTTGGAGAAATTTTGTTCAGAAATCCAAGATTTAGCCTAGTAACCACTCTTTGTTAGGTTAATTAGCATAGTTTAATGTAACCAAGGCCAGTCACTATGGCCACAGGAAGAGAACTGCACTACCAGTAGAGTGTGAGAGTTACGAACACCTCGGAAATAGAGGATGTTCATAACTCTGAACAAAACATCATGGTTGTTTTTTCAAAAACGTATAACTGAACATTGACTTAACACAACTTTGAAACTTTACTATGCAGAAGAAAAATATTGCTTCCTCCTTTTTTAGCAGCCTATGCTTAACACCATACTCTACTTTTTGTTTGTTTGTTTGTTTGTTTTTGTCTGTGTAGAGGCCTTATTGTGCACTTCCACTTCCAAACGAGGGGTGTGGATGACTGTTCAGTTTGTAACTCAGATGTTCAGAAATCTGAGGTTCTGCTATATTTTAATACTTTTTACTGCTGTCACCACACAGGGAGGGGAGAGAAGGAGGTGGGATAGTGTTCCAGTTCAGCAGAAAGAGGATAAACACTTGAAACTCCACATGTACCAGGAGAGAGCCAGCACAGACCCAAAAACACTCTGACTACACAGAAACATGCCAACCTCCAGAACATTCCCAGCTTTGAGTTCAGTCAAGACAAACACCAAAGAACTGTGCTAGCTTATAAAGTGAGTTCAGTCGTCCAACATCTTAGAAGATGTAGATCCAGGTAGGGAATCTCCAGCCCACAGCTCAGGTCCAGCCTTATGCTGAATTTCATCCGGCCTACTGTCTCTGTGCTACAGAGGCCCTGAGACAGACACACTCACACTCACTCTCTCGTTATTTCAAAATAACAATGCAATTCCGGAATAGCTTATTTCAAAATAAGCGTGCAGTGTACCCACACGGAGCTGGAACCATGAGTCAGCTGGCTCACTCCACTGCGGGGGAAAGCTAGAGTTCCAGGCTGGTCTGGCTGCCCCTGTGATCCTAGCTGCAACGATAAACAGTCAAGGAAGCTCCAAGTCCACATGCAGTTTTCCCTGCAGCTCCTATTGGATCAGAACCCAGGCCAATGGGAGCTGCAGGGTTAGTGGCTACAGGCACAGCCAGTGTGCACCACATAGAGTTACCTGGCCACACTGTGGCAGCTCCCAGGAGCAGCACGGGGTCATGGCAGGGGGGACACCTGCTTTAGTACCACTGTGCCGCTAACTGGGTGTCACTTCAGGTAAGTGACACACAGACACAGCCAGTGCCCAGCCAGAGTGTACACCCCTCCTCCAACCACAGCCTTGAGCCCCTCTTTTACCCCTAGCTGCTCCCAGAGCTTGTACCCTCACTCTGAAACCCTGCCCAAAGTCAGAGGCAGCAGCGCTGAGTAGCAGGAGGCTTCTTGGGAGTGGGGCCAGAGCACACTAGCACTATTCAATTAATCAATATTTAACATTCCTACTACCAATACTACTATGCTTTTATATCTCAAATATATTATTGAGTCTTTGCTGGAAGATATGGGTGAGACCAATAATTTGTGTATGTTGATTTTAAAGGTGTGCAATTTAGCAATGTTCCCCTGCAGCAGAAACTTTAACATAAGCACTCTGGGGCCAAGAATGTCTTTTCATTCTGTATTTGTACAGCACCTTGCACAGTGGGGTTCTGCTACATGATTTGGGCACCTTGATGCCATTGCAGTACAAACAATAAAACAACAGTGTGTCTGAAGGATTTTCCTATGATCAGTCTTATCTGTCTAACAACTGGAACCAATATCTAAGAAACAGTTTTCTGATGGCTTCCAAGCCAAGGCAGCGATTATGGGAAGTTTTCACACATGGAATAAGATTCTTGCCAGAGAAATGCTTCTTGAACAAACAGGGACTGCTATATCACTATTGCAGTACCAGAAGCAGAGGTCAGAGTTTGTTTGAGTCGTTTTATGGCAGTCTAGCGCTAAGCTAATAAAGAGTTCAGTGACGGTTTCAATTCTAAACCACTGGAGTAGAACAGCATGTGCAAGAGTTAATGAGACTTGGAATATTAGCAGGACCGTAGCTTCTCCTTTATGGGACAGAGACTTAATGAGACTAGAAATCATTAACTCCGAGCAAAGATGTGCACAAAGTGACAAATGGCTGTCTGGGATATGTAGCCATAGTGCATTTCTGAGCCAGCCAAAAGATTCCAGCCAAGGGCAAGTCATCAGACATCTGAGCAGATGGCACTGACTCTCCCCCAGCAGAAGTATGATGTAACCTCAGGCAACCTTGAAAGGAGTAGACTGTAGCCTGAAGTCCTTGTTGCTCTGGGAAACAGAAGAAATATGCTTTTTGTGTACCCACTTCCTTCAAGATGTGTATCACAGGCCTCTTTGCTCCAATGTGCCACAAACTGCTATGGCATCAGATTACACTGCAGGTGCAATTCAAGATGCTTGGTTTCATCTACAACAGAAAATGATCCTTGGTTTGTTCCCCGGGTGTCTTCACTGGCATAATTAAAGAAATACAACCCCCTAGTAGGGACCCAGTTAACCTCAGTTCATACAGAAATTGGGTTAATATTAATTGACTACAACTCCCATGATGCACCCAGGCATCTTGGCAAAGGGAGGCAGTGCACCATGGGAGGTGATGTCCAGCTGTGGAGACTGGTCCACAGAAGAGAATGGGAACATAAGACACCCAAATTATAACTCCCATAGGGTACTGCAGCAGCCTTCAGAACCAAAGTATTTCAGTTTTTCCTCAGAAAACTAAAAGTGTGCCAATGTGGGGGCATTCCAAAATAATCAACATTTTCTGTGAAAAGATGATACATTTCAGTAACATATTTTCACAAGCCCCCATTTTCCAATGAAAAATAATGTGATGGAATGTTTTGAACTAAGGTTTTTAAACCTCAGTGCTCCCCATTCCTTTTTTTTTTTTCCTTTTTGGTGCAAGTGAGCTGAGTAGGACTAAGTGGACTAAGCTGTTGCGGGCTAACAAGTATTTTAAAGATTGACACTGCATTATTTTTGGTAACAGGCCTTCAATGTTAAGTATGTGTGTGCGCCAGGACTTTGAGACAACTGTACTGTGTGAAATGAAAGACTAGACTGACATTAAATGCAGTGAAATAGGAAGTTTCAAATTAGTCCCCAAACACTGCACGTACAATTCTGCTCCCCCCTCTCAGAAGATCAATGTTACGCAGTGTTTTTTGTGTATGCGGATGTCTTCCGTGGCTGCTTTAGACAGATTTCACTGCTATGAAAATCACTACACCTGCTTCTGACTGTGTGATGAAAATACGTAGAAGCTACAGAGAAGACTCATCTGACTGCATAATAAATTGTTCTGACTCTCCAATGCAAACAAAAAATTCATTTGGTAAGGTTGCAAGGTGAGCCCACTGTGTTTTCATCTTTACCTCAACTTCTAGAGCGGTGACTTGGAACTCATAATGCAATGGCCCTGATTGTATTCTTATGCCAGTAGATGTTCCAAGATACATAAATACAGAACTGGTAGAAGTGAGGTGGTGGAAACCAGACCCTAGATTAGTAAAGCGTCTGGGCTCCATGGCACTCAATTTTATCTTGAGTTAACTAATTGCCAATTTATACAAGGTAGTTAATATGTTTGTGAAAGCTAATGTATACGAACATTCCTCACACCTTTGTTTCAGTCTGTAAACACAGTTTGCTTCAGGGATCAGCAGGGTGAAGAACAAAAGTCTAACTTCCTTGATCACACCTGTAGGGAATGCCATCCATGCCAGCCTTTATAAACATGACAGTTAACTGTCACTCTATTAACTGGAGGTTAGAAAGTCTAGGGAAGCCATAACCTTTGTGAAATCCCCCTGCAATGTTCAGGCTACAAAAGGTCTCCCTACCAAACCAAAGCTTTCAAATCCAGCTAAGAGTCTATTTTTTTCTTAAATGCGCCTCTGGGTAGTGCAAAAGATTGTCTCTCTCACCAGAGAAGGTGGCCCAATAAGATATATTGCCTCACACACCTTGTCCCTTGAGTAAGAGAGACACAATATATAAATCCTACAAACCAGAGTCCAAAGAGCTGTGCAAAATATGTATCTGAGTAGGTGTTCTTCTTGGCCAAACCCTATAGGAGTGTCTAAGGATGCGCAGGGCAGACAAGAAATCCCACAGAGCAGAAATCCATGTATTTTATTCATATGAAAGGATACTTTGGCAACTAAAGTGAAGGACATGGGCCAAAATCCTGCCCCCTATGCTTTCTGATTTCAATAGTGACAGAATTTCAGAAAGGAGGAATCACAAAAACGAGGTTAGTTTAAAACAGAAATTAAAGGGTACAGTGCCAAAAGTGAAATCCCTGCAAGTTGCATGGAAACTTTTTAAAGACACTATAATTGAGGCTCAACTTAAAATGTATACCAAATTAAAAACTTTGTAAAAAAAAACCTCCCAAAAATGTGCCACCATGGCTAAACAAAGTAAAAGAAGCAGTTAGACATAAAAAGGCATAATTGAAAAAGTGGAAGTTAAATTCTAGCGAGAAAAATAGAAAGAAGCATAAACTCTGCCAAATGAAGTGCAAAAATATAATCAGGAAGGCCAAAAAAGAATTTGAAGAACAGCTATCCAAAGAGTTAAAAAGTAACAGCAGAAAAAATGTTGAGTACATCAGAGCAGGGAGCCTGCTAAACAACCAATGGGGCTATTGGACAACTGCAATGCTAACGTAGCACTTAAGGACAATAAGATTATTACAGAGGAACTAAATGAATCGTTGCATCGGTCTTCACGGGTGAGGACACAAGGAAGTTTCCCAAATCTGAGTGATTCTTTTTTGGCAACAAATCTGAGGAACTCTCTCAGACTAAGGAAGTTTTGGAACAAACTGATAAAAAGTAATCACCAGAATCAGATGGCATTCACCCAAGAGTTCTGAAGGCACTCAAATGTGAATTTGAAAAAAATTATTCACTGTGGTTTGTAACCTATCCTTTAAATTAGATTCTGTACCTAGTGACTGGAAAATGATAAATGTTACACCAGTTTTTTAAAAAGGGCTCCAGAGGTGATCCCAGCAATTAAAACATGGTAAACCTAACTTCAGTACTAGGCAAACTGGTTGAAACAATTATTAAAAATACTGTCAGATATAGATTCACATAATTTGTTGCAGAAAAATCAATATGGTTTCAGTAAAGGGAAATCATGCCTTACTAATCTATTAGGATTATTTGAGGAAATCAACAAGCATGTGAATAAGGGGGATCCAGTGGGTATAGTGTACTTAGATTTCCAGAAAGCCTTTGATAAGGTTGCTCACAAAAGGCTCTTAAGTTAAGTAAACTGTCATGGGATATGAGGGAAAGTCCTCTCACGGACTGGTAACTGGTTAAAAGATAGGAAACAAAGGGTAGGAATCAATGGTCAGTTTCCAGAATGGAGAGAGGTAACTAGTGGTGTCCCCCAAGGGTTGGTACTGGACCCAATCCTATTCAACATATTCATAAGTGATCTCAAGAAAGGGGTAAACAGGGAGGTGGCAAATTTTATAGATGACACAAAATTGCTTAAGACAGTAAAATTCACAGCAGACTGCAAAGAGCTTCAAAAGGATCTCACAAAACTGTGTCAATGGGCAACAAAATGACAGATGAAATTTGCTGTTGATAAATGCAGAGTAATGCATATTGGGTAATATAATCCCAACTTTATTATGCTTTCTACCAATTTTCTGGTACTGAAGTTTGTCTCACTGGCCTATAATGGTCAGCATTACCTCTGCAGCTCTTTTTTTAAAAGTCAACATTATTTTTGCTACCTTACAGTCCTCTGGTACAGAGATTTGATTCAGTAACAGATTACATCCTATATTTAGCAGTTCTGCGACTCCATATTTTAGATCCTTCAGAACACTTGGGTGAATACATCTGAGCCTGGTGACATTGCTCTTATATTTATCAATTTATTCTGAAATCTATTCCACTGACACATCAGTAAGGGACATTACTTCAGGCTGATTCACCCCCCAAAAAATAGCTCTGCAATGGCACCACACCTTGGAACTCATGCACCCAAAGACCTGTCAATGAAACTGGGATACAGAGGCACATCTTAAAGTAGAAGACTTGCACCAACTGGTGGGTTTTCTTCATCATTTTCTCATATACACTTTTGTATAACGGTTTCCAAACACAGCCTTTCATGTGGGTTAGTTGCCAAAGCCAAAAACTGAAGTGATAAAACAAAAACTTCAGCCACTTCTGAGGCAAAAAAAAAAAAAAAAAAAAAAAGCCAAAACAAAAAACACCTGCTAATGAGACCAGCTAACACTTCCTATAAACACCATCACCACATCAACATCATCATTTGTTCCAAAATAAAGATAACACCTCTCTATGTGGGAAGGAGGAGGTGCAATTGATCAAGTGCTATGCACTTGCATTACATAAAAATCTCCACTGATTGGCAGCATGAGAAAAAGAAACCCTCTTTGCTCAGGGTAACAGGCAGAGTGGGCAGAGGCTGCTCATGCAAACAAAGGCTCTCATCATTGACAACAGCCTTTCTGATTCCATCCCCCAACACTCAGGGGAGACACATCCATTTGCCCATTTGCCTTTTGCCAGTGACGGGTCTGGTGTCACAAGTCACATGTAGGCAGCCAAACAAGCCCCAACAGAAACCAGACAGGGAAACTTCAGCAGTGCAGATGGACTGTCACAAGGGAGCAAAATGGGAAACAAAGTTAGAGTTAAATGTCAGTATGCAAAGAAAGATCATGGGAACTTGGGAATCCTTCCGGGAACAGTAAAGAAGCCCTGACTACACATCTTCCACCAAGCAGATGTATTAAATGAATTTTATTTAGGGTTTGCCTATTTTTTCCCTATCATATTCAGAATTTTCCCAACTTAAGATATAATATTCCTAAGGCTTTGTCTATAATACTCAGCTTTTGGTGACAAGGCATGTCACTATCAACTAGGCAGTGTAAAGACTGTTTGTCAGCACTTTTGCCAACAAAATATTCCAACTCTTATGGCTTGGGGTCAGGATAGGAGAGAGCTCCTGCTGATGAGGTGCTATTTACACTGACAATTAATTGCCATGGGAAAGTTTTGGCAGGAGAGAGCAGGGGCGTTTAGGCACCTGTGAACAACAAAAGTTTTGTCACTAAATTGGAAGTATAGACAAAGACTTGTCTTAAACAGAGGCTTTGCTGTAACTCTGCTTCTTAAGAGTATGGCTACACCTGCACTTACTTGACAAAACTTTTGTTATTCATGGGTGCCTAACCTTACCATCCCTACAAATGACAAAGTTTTACCACAGCAAGTGAAAGTATGAATGCTGCTTTGTTGGCGGAAACACTCTCCTCCTGAAAAAGCAAAACCCCGTTGTAGGGGGTGGAAATATTTTGTCAGCAAAAATGTCAACAACACAGCATTCACACAAACTGACTTTTAGCAACACAGCTGCACTGACATAGTCTTGTCACTCAAAGCTGCATAGTGTAGACATACCCTAAAAGCGGCCTTACTATCTCTCCTGTTGTGTTTCCCCTTTCCACCGAAAACACTAGTATGGTTCCAGGAAAATGTGAACTTGGCGGGCAGGCCTGCCAAGGATACAGCTTAATGTGCTGATGAATCAAAACAAGTCTGCAGTTTAGTGAAGGAAGTGAATGGACGCAGATAGGTCATCTGGAAATAAAGCTCAGAATCTGTTGTGATTTTACATGTATGAAAAACAGAATTCTGGAGGAATTCTCAGAGAGGGATGGGGAGAAAAAAAATCTAGTTTTCTAGGGATGGCTTTCCGAATTTCCAACAGATCCGTTAGCCAACAATTAACTATTCTGATAGCACAGTCCCATGTAGCAATACACAACTAGTTACGCGCCCATTGTTTGTATGTATAGTTTAAAGACTCACTTGAGTGTGAGAGTAACATTTACAAAACCAGCTCCTCATAACATCAGGTGAAAGAAAGCAGAGGAAGACACGGCTTGGGGGTTAAACACTCATCCAGAGATTTGTTTTATCTGCCATCAGGGAAGCCAGATGTTACCACTACCAAACAGTGCTTTAGCCTATATTGGTGAGGTACAAGAAGTAAACATTCCAGAAGATTATGGAGGCCAGAGACCACCGGCAATTTAAAAACAAAACCCAGCATCACTGTGCCACAGAGAAAACTAGTGCCATAAAATGACTCCCAGTTACATTTTTATAGACCTTTTGACAAAAAGCAATCCATTGTTTATAACAGCTTGTTAGAAGCTTGAGTAGTTAGGCTTTCTCTATTTTTACGTCCTTCTTTAACCAACATTGTATTTCTATTATGCACATGCAAGTACAGTTTAGTATGGTGTAAAAATTAACATTTTTGTAAAATTCCCCATTCAATTTCAAAGGGCTTCTAGGCATCTAAGGCTATGTCTACACTACAAAGTTAATTCAAACTAACAGATGTTAGTTTGAATTAACTCTGATAGGCACTACACTAGCGCTCCGCTAGTTCGAACTTAATTCGAACTAGCGGAGCGCTTAATTCGAATTAGGTAAACCTCATTTTACGAGGACTAACGCCTAGTTCGAATTAGCTAGTTCGCATTAAGGGCTGTGTAGCCAAATAATTCGAACTAGTGGGAGGCTAGCCCTCCCCAGCTTTCCCTGGTGGCCACTCTGGGCACCACCAGGGAAACTCGTCTGCCCCCCTCCCGGCCCTGAAGCCCTTAAAGGGGTAAGGGCTGGCTACGGTGCCCGTGCCAGGTGCAAGCCTGCCAGCACCCAGCCAGCAGACCCTGCACCTCGCACGGCTCGAGCCAGCCACCCGCTGCCACCCAGCCCTCCACCTCTTCCTGGGACCAGGCTGACGGCTCCCGGGAGCCTGCCCGGGTCCGCAAGAGGCGGGCACCCGCCTGGTCTAGTACGGAGATTGTGGACCTCATCCACGACCTCCGCACTAGGCACAGGAAAGTGGCTGTCTAGGGCAGGATAGCTGCCAGCCTGGCCACACGGGAGCAGGTTTGCATGAAAATCAAGGTGGTCCACTGAGACCCCCGACCCTGAGCCCTGAGCTTACAATGGCCATACTGGGTCAGACCAAAGGTCCATCTAGCCCAGTAGCCTGTCTGTCAACAGCGGCCAACACTAGGGACCCTGGAGGGGATGGACCGAAGACAGTGACCAAGCCATTTGTCTCGTGCCATCCATCTCCAGCCTTCCACAAACAGAGGCCAGGGACACCATTTCTACCCCCTGGCTAATAGCACTCCATGGACCCAACCTCCATGACTTTATCTAACTTCTCTTTAAACTCTGTCTAGTTCTAGCCTTCACAGCCTCCTGCAGCAAGGAGTTCTACAGGTTGACTATTTGCTTTGTGAAGAAGAACTTTCTGTTATTAGTTTGAAGCCTGCTACCCATTCCTTTCCTTTGGTGTCCTCTAGTCCTTCTATTATGGGAAGTAATAAAGAACTTTTCTTTATGCACCCTCTCCACACCACTCATGCTTTTATAGACCTCTATCATATCCCTCCTCAGTCTCCTCTTTTCTAAGCTGAGAAGTCCCAATCTCTTTAGCCTCTCTTCATATGGGACTTATTCCAAACCCCTGATCATTTTAGTTGCCCTCCCCTCTCCCACCCTCTCTCTTCCCCTCTCCCACCTCCTTTTCCCAGTTTCCCCAAGTTTTGTTCAATAAAGACAGTTTCTATTTTTGAACACGTGTCCTTTATTTTGTACATCAGGAAGGGGGGCTAGGGAAGGGTAAGTGGAAGGAGGTGAGGGAGGAATGGGGTACAAGCCCCCGATGGGGAGGACTGGGGTGGCTCTGTGGGCTTCTCGGGGTGGAAGCTCTCCTGAAGCCCCTTGATTGACCCCTCCTCCGGATGGCAGCCTACGGCAAGTGCAGCCGGGCTGATGGCCGAGTGGTGTGATGTGCCCAGTGTGGGTACTCCGGGCAATCCAAGCCAGGACTACTTTGCAAGCGGGGAACCCCTGAGAACTGTCTGTCCGGGGTGGGGGTCGGGTCCCTTTAAGCACAGCCCTTGACTAGCCTGAGGCAGCAGCTCCACACTTTAAGTCCTAATCTGATGCCCTGCCGGCACTGCTTCCAGCCATCCTTAATCTCAGTTCAGGGTCCACTCAGTGTGGACATGCTAGTTCGAATTAGCAAAACGCTAATTCGAACTAATTAACTAATTCGAACTAAGTTAGTTCGAATTAGTGCTGTAGTTTAGACATACCCTAACTTCCTTGGGACTGCTTTGTAAACCTTAACCTTCATCTCTAAGGTGCTGCAAGACTATTCGTTGTTTTTTCAGTTTTCCCAGTTACAGACTAATTTGGCTACTCCTCTGAAGCCTAAAGAACACTGTTTGCTACCACTGGGATTTAGGCTCCTAAATCACTTGGAATCCAGTCTCACCTCCAACAGAAGCCAGTACTAGATGCTCAGGGACTGGGTCACATCCAATATTACTCAGTTCATATTATCATATAAATAACTAAGGGGCTGCTTCCTCCTTAGCCCTAGCAAATTGTGCATGTTGTAGGGTGTACAGTGATAGAAAAATATGGTGCTACCGAAATTATAATGATCAAAATAATTTATCTGCCCCTATTATCATTAATTACTGTAGTGTCAGAGCAACTCTCAATCTTTAATAATATTTATCCCACCAGTGACAGTCTCATGAGGTGGTGTTATACCATTTTACAGACAGAAAACTGAGGCACATAGGGTATGTCTATGAAGTACTTAGGAATAAGCCTTGCAATCCAGGCAGACCCACATGCAGAGACTCCAAAGCCTCAGGAGCTGGATAAGACTTGAGAGCTTGGAACTACAGCCTGAGCTACAACATTCACACTGCTCTTTTTAGCATATTAGCTGGAGTTTGTCTACCCAGGCTGTGTAGGATCCTGCCCAGATATACACGGTAATTTGCCAAAAGTCACACAGGGAGTCTGTGGCAGACCAGGTAACAGAATCCAGTTCTCCTACATGACAGGCTAAAGGGCTAACTGCCGGACCATCCTCCCTCTCTCAACAGCTGTGCATGAACGCAGAGTTAAGAGTTTGGTGAAGGGCTGGAGTTCCAATTTTTACTCCGGAAAATGTCTTGGGCTAGCAGAGCAGATGACATTATGAAGACACCGCTGTGAGTGCACCCTTTTCCATTTTTACAGCTTTTAAGAGTGTAAGACTCCTAGAACAATCCTAAATGTTCCTATTACAACTGTTCACTTTTCTGGGTTTAGAAAATTGAAAAAGAGCCTATTAAAAAGAGTTCTAGATTCCCATCACTTCCACACAGACCCATGTGACAATGAAGTACTGCTTCAGGACAGACCTGGCTCATTGTCCTTCACAGATCTAGGCAAGGGGAATAATTCATTCATGTTGCAGACTGAGCTCTAGAGATGAGTGCAAATCAAACCCCACAGCTGGCCACTCTCCTCCAAAACCTATACTTTTGGGGAGTTTGGATCTCACTAAATAAATAAAACCCACAGTAAGTGTTATTACATAAATGACTCTTTTCCTCAAGGAGAGGATAAACCAAGGACATTTGGACATTTGGCTAGTAATCAACTCAACAGCCAGTGCGCGCGCGCACATGCACGCACACACACACACGCAGAGAGAGAGAATATTAGCAAAATCCTCTGCCTCCTCAGTAACCAGCACTCGCCCCCCTCAGAGTGCTTCACACCCAAGGAAGCCATCCTACTCCTCCTGGGAAGTCTTTTTCCAGAAGAATCCAGTCACTCTGGCTAACTCTGATTGGCCCAGTCAGTGCCAAGCAATGATCCCTCTAATTCTTTCCACCCATGTATAGAATAAATGTTGTTATCTGCATTGAGGCACTGGCAGATGTGCACCACCATTAGAAACACACGGAGTTGGCTGAGGGGGCTCTGCCAATTCCAACTGGGCAGCACATGAATCTTTTCCTTAGTGACCACCCAAGAGCTCAGCTCACAGGGAACAAAGGTTCCCCTCCTTCCCCTGACTGTGCATCTCCAGTGTCCTCCTCCCCACTCCTCTCAAAGTAAACACTCTTGAGCACGTCCTTCCCTACTAAGTGTGAGTCCTCCATCCTCAACCACATCCCCACACCCTCTGCCCAAGGGACTCTCCTGCTTTGATCCTGCACTACTGAGCAAGTCCAACAGGAGTAGGAACAAGCAGTCCATCTTCAGTGGAGCCTTTGCTGGGCCTGTGCATTCCCTCTCACCTCCCAAATGCACAGCAGAGAATGTGACTCCAGTCTCCAGCCACCACAGCACCAATCCTGGATATCAAGTCACTCTGATTCACTCAATGGTTCTACCTTTCAGACCCGTCCTTAGATGAGTTACACAGGTGTCATTACTGCCCCTCCACACAAACCTTCCCTTGCCTGGCTATTTTCTACTCTAAGCACAGACTCACTTCTGTGTGTGTTTAATCAATGACTTTGCCTCCCTTGAGTCTCCATTAAGTCAACTCACAGCTTTAGCTCCACATCTGTACACTTCTGCCTTCAGGGCCTGGGCTTTATTTAGGCCTCAAAGAACTCCATCATCCTCCATGACTCAGCATATTCTTCTGCACTGCCCACAAACCTGACCTCCTCGCATGTGACCCAAGCTCTCCTCCTCCTGCTGCTCTAATTTTGCCTTTGCACCTCTTCAGGATCACTCACTGCACCATCCAACTCCCATCACTGCCAAAATCCTTATCCCTGCCTTCACCTCCTCCAGTAGTTTCCTCTCTCTGCTGCCACTTGCCTTCTACTCACAAGTAGTATAGCTCCATCATGCCCAGCCATGCCACACAAACACTGGCTACCCATTTATCTCAGAAATGCCTTGCTCCAATGATCTACACTAAACTGCTGCAATCACCTTGCCTCCCTCTGATTTCTTCCTCAGTGAATTCCAGCAATACCACCTCTCTGCCTCCCAGAACCCTCCTCCTCCAGAGCTCCCACAATCTTTCTATCTCTTCTCCCTCAGACACTGGCCTTATGACTGAATGTTTTAAGACTGTCATATCATGTCTACTATAACAACAATTCATGCACCTCTGCTGCTGTCTACGTTTTTGGACCATGAAGTGTCTCAGGATACAGCCTGCATGAAATGTCTCATGGAAAACACCCCTGCATGGTATTGCAGCTTTCTTGTAAAGATGTCCCACAACTTTGAAGAGTTTCCCTACACTTATCAGCAAGCGCGCACACAAAAATAAAAAAACCCTGCTGCCATCCCTTCTAAATCAAACATTATAGCATCAAGAATAAGAGAAAATCCTTTGGCTGACCAAAGAGCAATGTAGGTTCAAATCCAAGTGTAAGTTGATACTGCCTATAATTAGTTCCCAAGCCAAAAAACATAGGCTAAAAAGGAGGAGGGAGGAATGGAAGGTATTAAACAAATAAAGCATTCAGCTATTCCTGAAAACATCAATGTTTTTATTTAAGATTACTTTTTAAAATAATCTTCAGTTTCATGGATCATAAAGTGATTTTGGAGTTACCCTTCCCTGTAATGAGCCAGCACCATGATCCTTTACATTAGCAAATGTTTGTACAGCATTCTGAAAATATACAGCGCTTCACAGAAGTGTTATCATCATTGTCAGGGTCACCCTGAAAGCACATCTCCTTGGAAATTAATGTGATGCACATGTGTTCTCCCTCTTGACCTCACAACCCAGTTCTCCCTCAGACTTGGTCTAAACTTACAACTGAGGCCAACCTACCTGCATTGCTCAAAACAATTTTGTACCTTGAGGGATTCTTCTGTCAACCTAGTTACTGCCTCTCAGAAAGGTGAATTTCATACATGGGCAGAAAAATCCCCTTCCACTGACACATGCATTAGAGGCACAACAGCAAAGTTGTAGTTGTGTGGTTGTCATGGAGACATACCATAAGCTCTGGCCCTTCCTTGGTATCCCAGCTAGAGATAGTCCTTTTTTTCCATCTTTATGCTGAGTCCAGCTCACTCCTTGGGCTTCTCTCAACTTGTGGTTGTCTGTTTTCTGACCTTCCCATACCAAAGTGTGTCCCCCACTATAGTATAGCCAGGAGAACTCAATCCTGCACCCAGGGAAAGCCAAATGATAGTGCATTCTAGGAGCAGGACTCCTTCCTACGCCAACCTTCTAATGCCTTCTCTCTCCAGCTACTCCTATTATATCACCTCACTTCTTCAAACACCTTCACTGCCCTCTCTTAAACATTCATAGTGGTCCATAGCCCTCCACTGAGATCAGGCCTCATTGTGTGCTGTACACACCCAGTTCGAGAAAATGCCTGTCCCAAAGGGCTTATAATCTAAGTCCTAGATGGCTGAGACAAAGGGTGGACAGGGAAACAAAAGCACAGAGAGAGATGAACTTACTTGCCCAAGTTCTGGACAGAGCTGGACTCCAAGTTTTCTGACTTCCTATCCACAGGTTCATGCCACCACTCAAGCAGGTCTAGTTTAGATTCTCCCTCTCCACTCCCTTCTTATTTCCTCCTGTTTGGTTTTGTTTCCTTCTACCTCCTACCAGACTCATGTGCTATATCACAAAGTCCTCTACTGGAATACACTCATGCTGTTTGACAAGCCCCTGTCTTTTCCTCCTGCATGAGCCCCATCTTTCAGGAGGCATCAGCTCTACATTCCCCTCCCTCACCAGCCCATGTGCAGTGTTCTCCTGTGAATCACACTGTCTGATTTAAACTGTAGGGTTGACAAGAGAGACACCTTGTCATTTACAGGTCAGACACATCTTGGGTACGTACATGGGTTTCCATAGTGAATAATCATCCTGGGAGTGCACTACCTATTTGAACACACACTGAAGAGTCATCAAAGTTATCCAAGCAACCCCTAACTGGTGCATCCAGGATCTTTGTAACCTGAGTGCCAGACTTCCCTAGGCAGCTTAGGAAATTTCAGCCTCAAATCACTAAGGAATCTGGGATGTTTCTGTGCAATATTTCCAGCTTGCTTAAGGCTAGTGGAGTGTTTGAACACTAGACCCTCTTCCCCACTCAAGTCTCACAGCTAAGACAAATGCAAGTTACAATTCACACATATGCACTAATGAGAAAAGCAATATTTCATCTATTTAAGCACACGACATATTGCATCTCTGTGCTGAACTCCTGTAGTATGCAGCCACCTTGAAGACTTTGATGGTCACATACAAATCCCGGAAGAAAATTATGACTTCACCCAAGTTTTGGATTAGATGACCCTTAGAACACTACATGGGAAAAAGACACCTACTATTAAGACAGTCTCA
This sequence comes from Pelodiscus sinensis, assembly GCF_049634645.1. Taxonomy (NCBI): domain Eukaryota; kingdom Metazoa; phylum Chordata; order Testudines; family Trionychidae; genus Pelodiscus; species Pelodiscus sinensis. Next base: position 30,026,949 of record NC_134725.1, on the reverse strand, counting down.
ACCTCATTGTTGAGATATGTGAAAATTAATAGAGATCTGGGATAGTGGTAACGGGTCAGCCACAACAAGCATTTCCCTTTAAACATGTTTTTCCCCTTTGTCCTGGCAGCCTCAAAAGATGGTTGCACTGAACAGTGTCTTCTTTTGTCTTCGTGCTTGATCTGTAAAAACACTTCAGGGTCAGAGTTCTTTCCCCCTCCCTATAAGCTGCTGATTAAGATTGTATGTAATGCTAATTTAACTAAAAACCAGTAAACAACAAACAGGGGGCAGGTATAATTGTATTCATCACCTGCTTATTAATATTTATTGTATGAGAATTAACATTACTAAATAAGGTTTATGGGGAAATAGTGATATATATGTGAATTAACATAGTAAAATAGATAAAAGAGTGTAACTAGTGCCAAATTTTTGCCACTTGGAAGGTTGTGTTGGATGTCTGAGATAAACATGCATGGGCAATAAAGCAGTCTGTTCCCCCATCCACTCCTGAGTTGCCTGTTTCTTCTCTAACATTCACTAGATCTTCAGTTGACCAAATCTGAAGCCTTGGACTTCAATTAACCTCACAGGCCTAAATTTCTAGCAGTGTCTAGTGATTTGGACAGAACAAGTCTATTTGCTTTGGCAAGAACAGGATCAAATGCTAAGTATTAACCCTCTGAGGGTACGTCTACTCAGCAACACTATTTTGGGATACTGGAGTATCCCAAAATAGCTATCCCGCATCTACACAGCAAAGCTGTTATTTCAGGGTCATTATTCCAACGTCCCTATAAACTTCATTCTAGGAGGAGTGATGAACATTTCAGAATAGCGCTTTATGTCAAAATTTGGCACTGTGTAGATTAAAGAAGTTAAGGACTAATCAACTAGTCGATCCTCCCGCCCTACCTTGCTGTGTCTATCTGATAGAGCCAGAAAAAGGGGGGGGGAAAAGGGGTACTTCAAAGTGGCAGTGCCTTGGCATTTCAAAGGGGCAGCGCCGCACAGCTGAGCCTGGGAGCAGCTGTGCGTCTACCCCTTTGAAACATCACCTCTGCATTTCAAAGGGGCAGCGCTGTGAAGTCCAGGGTCAGCTGGGGACTCCCCAGTTGATCTGGGGCTCCACGCAGCATTTCAGCGGAACCTGGGATCAGCTGGGGAGTTTCCAGCTGGCAAGTTTCTGGGGAAATGAGGCGCAGAACCCAGCATCAGCAGGGGCATCCCCCCGCTAACCCTGGGCTTCATAAGGGCGCTGTGGCTTTGAAATGCACAAGAGCCCCCACTGGGGACTCTTGTACATTTCAAGGCTGACACCCCCTATGCAGTCAGTGGGACTTCCCACTGGCCCCCTTTCACATTCCTCCTTTGAAATGTACAAGAGCCCCAGCAGAGGATTTTGTACATTTCAAAGGAGGAATGCGCAAGTGCCTATCCACTAGTTGAGTAGTTGATGCAAATTCCATTGACTACTTGACTAGCTAATTAACCACAATTTAACATCCTTAGTGTAGACAGCACCAAATAATGAAATAAGCTATTTCGAAATAGTATCAAAATAAGATACAGGCAGTCCCCGAGTTACGCAGATCCGACCTATGTCGGATCCGCAGTTACGAACGGGGCTTTCTCGCCCCGGAGGACTGGAGCAGCGGGACGCCCAGATGCGCTGCAGTCCCGCCACCCCCGTCTCCCAGGGCGAGAAAAGCTGCTCCCCGTCTCTCTGGTCTGCAGGGAGACTGGAAGCAAAGCCTTGGAGCACGCCCGCAGCGGGACAGCCCAGGCGCGCCCGGGCTGTCCCGCTACGGGCATGCTCCACGGCTTTGCTCCTGGTCTCCCTGCAGACCAGAGAGATGGGGAGCAAAGCCTTGGAGCACGCCCACAGCGGGACAGCCCAGGCGCGCCCGGGCTGTACCGCTGCGGGCGTGCTCCACGGCTTTGCTCCCCGTCTCCCTGGTCAGCAGACCAGGGAGACGGAGCAAAGCCGTGGAGGACGCGGGAGGTCCCGCCACCCGCGTCTCCCTGGTCTGCTGGGGGGGGGGGTGCAACTAGTGCCCCCCCGTCCCTCCCAGCAGACCAGGCTTTTCTTGCCTACGCCTGGGTAGAGCAGCTGGGGCACTGCCGGATTGGTCCCGCAGCGCCGCTCCTCGGCGCTACTGTACCAACCCGGCAGCACCCCAGCTGCTCTGCCCCAGGCGTCCTCATTCAGCTGCTGCTGGTCAGTTTCAGCAGTGGCTGAATCAGGACGCCTGGGGCAGAGCAGCTGGGGTGCTGCTGGGTTGCTCCAGTAGCGCCGAGGAACGGCGCTACTGGAGCAACCCAGCAGCACCCCAGCTGCTCTGCCCCAGGCGTCCCCAAGTCAGCTTCTGCTGAAACTGACCAGGGGCTGACTACAGGAAGCCTGAGGCAGAGTTGCTCTGCCCCGGGCTTCCTGGAATCAGCCGCTGATCAGTTTCAGCAGCAGCTGACTTGGGGACGCCTGGGTTTCTTAAGTTGAATCCGTATGTAAGTCAGAACTGGCGTCCAGATTCAGCCGCCGTTGAAACTGATCAGTTTCAGCAGCGGCTGACACCAGTTCCGACTTACATACAGATTCAACTTAAGAACAAACCTACAGTCCCTATCTTGTACGTAACCCAGGGACTGCCTGTACACAATTTGCGTAGCTCAAATTGCATATCTTATTTCGAGTTACAGTGCTGTGTAGACATAACCTGAGAACTTAAAGGGATCTGAGTTTCAAATTGGACAGTCACATAAAAATCACTAAGCTACTTTTGAACATCTGTTTATCACTCCACCCCAACTGTAAAAGAATAATATTTTCTTCTTTCTTCCTTCTCAAGGGATTTGAAGATTTATTAGCTTGTAATATATATTTTGAACATGCAAAGTGAAACACAAATGCTAAGTATTATTATCTTTAATCAAGTTGCTCATCCAGTAAATTAATTGAAAGCAAAACACTTGTTCAGTACAGTCATGTTCTGTGATCACAGACATTTTATAACTAGCTCTGGGTAATTAAAACAAGTGATGCAATTTTACATAAGAAATTATTTACATACATGGTCTGAAACAAAGCAAAGTCACGTATGGTATAAAATGCAATAACAGTTTATAGCTAACAAAAATATTGATGAACAGTCCATCCCAGGTAGAAGATCAAGTATATTAAAGGCGATTAATTCCTCTGGTGCATCCATGAGATACTGTTGCATTTATGGTAGGATGCTTCTTCTTTGTACCACAAGTATCACATTTTCTGTGCCAATTTTCTACATCTTATGCACATTCCACTTGATATAACTTTTTTCTTAGCTTGCTAAGGTTTTGGTAGCCTCAAAATATCCAGCAGATTTACATTTCAGACATACACTGAAAAAGGAGGTTCTGAGGTTATCTGGTACAACCAGCTGGCTTCTCCCATCTTTCATGCAATCTCTCATCTGTCAACTGGGAGATTCCCCACTGTGACCAGAAAGCTTTTACTGTGGTATTCTGAGGGGATGCTACATTCCAAAGTGGCTGCATTTGCTAAATGATTTCCTCATCCCACAGGATCCTAAATCAAGATCCTCTCTTTGAGAAGCTTTTAGTTGCTCTGGAATCCATTTCTAAAACCCCACATCCCACACTCCAGGGAGTGAACCAGGACTTCTTGCATGTCTGAAAATTCATCCAAAACAGCCATCTCTGCCTAAGAACACTATTCTTTCAGCCAGCAATTCCTTGCTCTCCCACCTGAGGCAGCGTGTGCCATTAGCCTCTGAAGAAAGACACCAGCTTTACCAAAAGTGTGTCCAGAACTGTTGTGTGACAATGAAATCACAGCATGGCAGTTTTTCCAACCACCTGGCAAGTGGCCCCTCAGGATTCCTGCATCTAAAGAGCCATTCCCAGGAAGCACGGTCTATCTGGACCCATACAGGAGCTCCTATCACATGGCGCAGTAGTTTCTCTGGGGAGCACAGACTTCTTCTGCAATAAACCATCACCCTCTCAATGTCTTTGTATTCTTATGTCACCATTTTCCCCAAAACAGGAACACTAATATGTTTAGGTAGGTGATGACAGAAGCAGTCATGAGAGCTCTTTTCAACTCTAATCCCATTCAGCTTGTCCTTTGGAGGATCTTCTTCAGCTCCATCCAGCTTTCCTTGGGGATTTAACAGGGCTCTTATCCTTGGTCCTCTCTTGATCTTCTACCACTCCACTTTAACTCTGGAAAACTTCAGCCACAAATCCAGCTATGCTGTCAATTCACTTATCTACCTCTCTACTCCAGACCAGGCGTCTATCTAAAGCACAACAAAACAGTCTGCCTATCTCTCTAACACCAACGTGTGAATATCTAGTTCTCAGCGCAACCAGCTGAAACAAAGTGCTTAATTCCCCCATCCTCATTTCTTCCCAGCTACTTCCTTTCTCAATCACTGTGGGCAACACCACCCATTTGCCCTCCATCCACATACACACACATTCACCTCTGCAATAGTTCACAGCTTTTATGTGCTTTCACTAATACAGGTTAATTTTGCAAAAATCACTGGCAATAAATACACATGGATTCCCCACATAATATTGGATTTTGCACAAAAGCTCATAATACTATATATATATATTTTAGTTTCTGAGGTGCCACAGGGACTACTCATCATACGTTGTGTTACTCTTCTATAGTATTTCAGTGATCTCAAAACTCTTTGCAAACATTAATGCTTACAGCAATCCCCTGCAGATAGGCATGCAGTTCATTATGCAGCTAGGGAAGCAGAGGTAGTTAGAGGTTTATTGACTTAGCCAAACTTCCTTAAAGAAGTCAGCAATCAAACCTGAAAAGGGAGTGAAATCCTGGACACTGAGCTACCTGATGAGTCCTGACTTTCATTCCCCGGCTTATGAACTTGCATTAATATTATGGCCTTAATCTTCAGAGCACATTGCAAGCTAACAAGGATATAGTATTCAGACCCTCACAAATCCTAACCTAGAAGTAAATGGGAACCTCATCCACATATGTATGCAATGCCTAGAAGTCACATTAGCATCTATACATATTTATAGCTATTGATTATCAAGAGCAGATAGCTAAACCTTAAAGATCAGCTAAACCAGGTGTCTTCCTGACTAGTACAACTGAAGGAGAGATCATACAAGCATTCAAATCATAAATGCATATTCACAGCAAATGAAGTTGAGGTAGATAAAAATCAGAGATATCACTCACCTAAGCATAAGCATGTTTCTTCCATACAAAAAAATTCTTTAGCTGAACCCAAGACACAAAGTTAGAAGGACAGATCACACCTTGATTACAAACAGAATTGTCAATGAGCAAACCAAGAACCTTCAACTCACATACAGAGCTTACTGTAATGGAAACAGGATGGCTTCACTGGGGGTATATCTACAGTACAGAGTTTTTTCAGAAAAACATCCATTTTTCCGACAAAAACTTCAGCAAGGTCCATACTTCAATTACGTTCTTTCAAAAGAAAAATCAAAAGAACAGAGGGGTTTTTCTGACATTGGCAATCCTCTTTCTACAAGAAAGAAGCCTTTTTCCAAAAGAGCTCTTTCAGAAAAATAGGGTGTGTGGACGGGGATGAGGGAGTTCTTTCAGAAGAAGAGGGAAGAAGAAAACGAACAGGTGCCCTGGTGGCCACTCCATCCATAGTAATCACAGCTTAAATGCGACATGGACACTATCTTTCGAAAAAGCAGATCGCTTTTTCGATGTGTTTTGGCAGTGTGGACACTCTTTCAGAAGAAGTTTTTTTGGAAGATCTCTTCCGAAAGAAGCCTGCACTCTAGACATATCTCAGGTCAAAATGTGACCCCCTAACCCTAGACACAAGAAGCCATTGGAGGGATAAACAGTCATGCAGCTTCTGCTGCTCAAGTGAATCTGGCCTAAGCCAATATAAGCGAAGCAGTTGGCTTCCCCAGAGAGTCTGCTCTTTGTACATTGTCCGGGAACAAGAAGAGCTGGGTCAGGAGAAAGAACAGGAAATTGCTTTGTCAATTTTCATTTTACAATAGAGATTACAGTTCAAAAGTGGAATGTGCACTTGTTCCCCATAGCATCATCAGACCAGCTCTGTTTAGCCATAATAAATATTCACATATCAGCCACTGAACTTAACATTTGCAGATACATGAACTCAACACTTCTTATTTCTATATGCATGAGAGAAGCTCCTTTAGCCTGTGGCCTTAACTGCACTGTTTTCTCTAACACATACATTTTTAGGCATCAGCGAGAAACTTTATTTGGTCTAGATTACTACATAGCTCTATGCAATGCAGTGTCTTTGACTGGGATTAGTTTCTCTGGGACCTCATGTAGGACACGGCAGCAACAAATAAAAGCCACACTAAACCACAGAAATAAGAAAAAAGAGAGAGGGAGAGAGAGAGAGTGTGTGTGTGTGTTATTTACATGCACAACGAAACGATGCTTCTTGCATCACAAGATATGCTGCCAACTGAACTGCATTTCCCTGTTCTCCACTTCCAGTTTCAAAATCACTTCAGTATCTTTAATAGACTTTTAAAAAATCACTCCCTAGGGTCCATGAATTGCAAGTTCCCAGCAAGAATGTCACAGACAGCCATTTGGATGAAAGAAATACGGATGGAAAAGGGAGGGGACAAGCACTTGTTGGTTGAAGGCACAGAAGATCACAAGATAATAGAAGAAGAAACAATTTACCAATGCAACTTTCCAAAGTACCATCCAATGCAGTTTAAATGAAAGGAAGGCCTACAGCCTGCAGGATAGAGGAAGCTTCTCTGTCCCTTGAAAAATGTCCTAGTTCAAAGCAGGTTTCAACTGTAATTTTTGATGTGACAGGGCTGCTCAGTTACACAAATAGGAATACACACCTGCCTTACAGAACAGAGCAACAGAATAAGTGTCCCTCCGTTTGTTGGCTCCCGCAATCCACAATGCCTTGCTCTGGATTCTGAGACTATTAATAGTTGTGTGTGGTTTCTCCTCTTTTTCCAACTCCTTCTCCACCCTGCTCTGTAGCTCTGCTCAACTATATTTCAGCTGGGGTGTGGAAGGGAGAGCAAAGGCCCTCCCAGGTCATGCTGCTCAGGTCACTGGATGAACAAGTTTCTCTGTGGCTGTGTCCAGTCTCAGGGGTTATTTCGAAAAAAGTAGCCTTTTTTCGAAAAAACTTCACCTGCGTCTAGACTGCAGCCGCGTTCTTTCGAAATTAAATCGAAAGAACGCGGCTTTTCTTTCGATGACGGTAAACCTAATTTCACGAGGAAGAACGCCTTTTTTTTGAAAGTGCTCTTTCGAAAAAAGGCGTTCTTGACTGCAAACAGGGCGTTTTCGAAAGAGAGCATCCAGACTGCCTGGGTGCTCTCTTTCAAAAAAGCAGCTTGCTTTTTCGAAAGTTCCGCTTGCAGTCTAGATGCTCTTTTTCGAAAGAGGCTTTTTTGAAAGTAACTTTCGAAAAAGCCTCTTTCGAAAGAGGCTTGCAGTCTAGACATAGCCTGTATGTGCAGATGCCAATCCCCTTTCCCCAGTTAATGCCCAGTGCCAAGGTGCAAGAACTATTACAAACTCCTCTATTCTTTCCTCTCCCCCCATCCTTTCATAATGGAGCATTTGGAGCGAAGAGGAAGATCAATGAAATCGACCTTAGTTCCCTCTCCTAGAGAGAGGTACTTCCCCCCTTCCTCCATCTAAAACAGGAGTTAGCCAGCAGCTGCACAGACAGTCACACCCAGAGATGTAGCTGAAGGGAATGCCAGCCTAGACTAGATGGAGAGGCGGGGCAGGTCTGCCACCCGGGTACGTGCACACAGCAGGGTTAGAAAAAGCGGTCACAATACAATTCCAGAGCTGGGGCACATGGGCCAGAAGGGAGAAGGAAAAGTCTGAATTACCCTGATCGCTTTGCATCCCAATTTTATTGGGGAGGAGCTGTTTGGTGGTTGTTTTTAAAGGGATGAACGGATTTAAAGGGACTTCAATTCGGTTCATTCTGGCACGCAAAGCCAGCCCCCACTGCCCTTTAATCAGATCCCATCCAAGAGTCATCTCCGGCCCCAACACTTATCCCCGCTCACACACTGCTTGTTTTGGAGAAAGTAAGTCTGCAACCCGCAATCCCCCTTTACCTCGTGCCTTTGCCCATCGCTGCTTCTTCCAAATCTTCCTCCTTCTTCTCTCCGTGTATAACGAGGATCCGTAAAGTAAGAAGGGGGGAGGCTGGGAAGGAAATGATCAAGTGTGTTTGGCGAGGGAGAGAAAAACAATCCAAAGATCCCCTGGATCAATTGCTGGAGGAGGAGCGTGCTGCTCTGTTTCTCTCCCCTTCCATCTGCTGCTGTGTTTATAAATCCAGAGCCAAGGGGTCTGTTTTCCCCGGAAACCTCTCCTCTCCCGCTTTCTAAGATGTCTGTCTGAGGCGGCTGCTGCTCTCTTCTCCGGAGCCTTTGCAAAGGAACAAGTTTGGTGATCCGTCCCTGGCGGCGGCGGCGGCGGCTCTCCCAGGCTGCCTGCTCCTCCCCTGCGATCCGGGTTGGGGAGGGAACCGGGGCAGCGAGATTGCAGCCCTGAGCCTCAAAGCTTCCCAGCAGCCAGACTTGCACCAAACAAACAGCTTGGCTTGCAAACAGTCGAGTCCCCGGGCTTCTTAAAGGGGCCGAGGCCAGAGTCTCGACTCTCCTCTCCTCTTCACTGCAGGGCGCTGCAAAGCAGCAAGCGCGCACTGGATCCAGTTGCACGCAGCCTTAGCACGGCCACTTTCTCTTTCTGCAGCGTGCTGCCCGGCTTCCTTTTATTTTATCAGTAGGGTTTTTTTTCTGCCACCCCATTCGTTTTGTCAGAGCGGGAGGCGACTCTAGGCATTGCAGACAGATATTGCCTGCTGCCCTGCAGTATTTCGCGGGCTGTTTACAAGTGTGCAAGTGGTAAACCTGGGAGCTAATTCTGTTAAGAAAGCGAAAAAAAATCTGGAGGCTATTATGAGAACTTCCTTCCCGGATCCCGGGTTTTTACTCTTTACTCTGGCACCCAGCCTACTGCCCTTCAGAGTTGCTCCCCGTGAAAAAAGGCTCTTACATCCATCAGTGATCAAAACCTAAAACTGCAATAGCAAGTGATATTTCCAAAAGTGTGGCACCAGCACCGATTAATTACAAAGGGTCACATACAAAGTCAGAGCTCCGACTAGCATGTGGTTAACTGTACTCCCATGTGGAACCTACTTTTATTGCACATGTTATAATATTTGGTGATTTTCTTAAAGACCCAGATCCTGGGGTCAACTGAGTTCACGAGATTCTCAACTTTTTTTAAAAAAAGTAAGTTTCTAAGTCCTCAGTTACAGAGAAAAACTCTGAAAATGTTGAGTGCACACTAAAAGCTGGGAAACTAGAAAACCATTAAAAAAATCCTTTTATTAGTAAAATAAAAATATTAATTACTAATAACTAGCACTCAGTCTTTGACAAAGGTCAGTGAAAGTCAGTCATGATTTTTTGGAGGCAATTTTTGAATGCTTGTGGTTAACAACACTGCTTTACACACAACAGAATTAGTAGCAAGCACATTAAGACTGTGTATGCGTCTTCTCCAACAGTCTGCAGGATTGGGATCCAAATCACATGTATTGACAGAATCAGGCCCACAGTTTAATAAAATTCCAGACAGTCTGTGATTCTGCAAGCGTCCTCAGCAAAGAAAACCCCATTTATCTCAGTGAGAATTGAGGCTTCCAATTAGCATGAAAGATCCATTCCTACAAGTCCAAGTAAAACTTTCTCTGTGTTTTAAGAAACTAACAGTTCACACATAAGATGTTAGAGGAACATTTCAAAAAGTTCAGTCTGATTAGGGTTTATTTAGTTTGCCAGTTTTTCCCATTTAGTCATTTCCTTTTAGCAGGCACAAAACCTTTCTGTTTAAAGATGCTTATGCTGGGGAGCACAGTGAGTGAGGGAGAAAATGCTAAAGAGGCCTTAACCCTTGGACTGTTTACATTGCTTTATAGTTTCTAAACACACCCTTGTCAGCTGGTGTCAGATTGTTTTACAAGAGTTCAGCACATCTGCAGGGAGAACTGAAAATCACTGCAGAATTTGCAGGGCAAAAAAGAAAGTCTGTTTAAATAATTGTGCAGACAGGTCAAGGCATAAACTTGCTTACTTAGGGATGCAAATTCCTGGTTAATAAATTGGTTAAAGGTTAAGTGTAACCAGTTCATTGATTAAACAGGATGGCTGAAGGCTGCTCTGGCCAAGCTGGAGCACCTCCTGCCTGTGGCAGGCTCCTTGAGGCTGGAGTAGCTTCCTGCCCCTCAGTGGGTGGGGAGGCTGCTCCAGCCCCAAGGTTAACTGGTTAACCATTAGCATCCTACCCCAGGAAACATTCTGACATCATCGTCATGAAGTTATGAGTTATGGGGAAAAGAAATCTTAAAACCTGATTTTCACAAGTGTTGAGCATCCATGACCCTATCTGTAGTCAATGGGAAATGCAGAGTCTCTGTACCATTGTACAGAATGTAATGAGCCCTGGAATGCATGCACTCATCTTCCATTGGTCTCAGGGGTAGATGATGACGATTATGATAAATAAATAAGTAAGTAAGTAAGTAAGTAAGTAAGTAAGTAAGTAAAATAATAATAATGCCTAGCTCTTTAAAGCACTTTCCATTAGTAGATCTCAAAGCACTTTACAAAGCAAATCAATATCTGAAGCACAAAGTGGCAAAGTGACTTACTTCATGTCACTCAGAAAGGTCAGGGTGGGGCACCTCTGTCTTGAATCAAAATTTCTGCGTTTGATTGGTTTGTGCAACAAACTGGACATTTTGGAAAATCCAGACCATTTAACATTTAAAATTCTGAACATCCCAAAGTGAGGGGGGAAAAAGTAACTTCTGAATCATTTCTTGAGCTCATCCCCTTCGACTGGAAATAACCCTGCCCCTCTGCCCTACCACCATCTTTCAATTTTTCTACCATCATTTTTTTTTTCTGGTGCTCTCCTCACTCCCCTCTTCTGTAACTTTAGCCCGAATCCTGTAATCCACAAGGAGTTCTTAGCAGAAGCAGGGCTTGCCTGTGTTCCTCTGCCACAGGCCAACACAGTTAGGCATGACCCATCTTCCTTTGTGCCAATATGATGGCTGCCATTTTGACCAACACCCTCAGATCTCTAGGGCTAAAAGCATGAGTCTCCATAGCGTTAGTTAAACAGCCAGGGCCCTCTATCTTGGGGCTGTACTAGCCTCATGTCTTATGTGACCAAGCAGAAAGGAGGGTGGGTTGCACACCATGACTAGTAATTTCCTTACAGCAAGTGGTCTAGCATGCTGCCTGTTTAACCCAGGCCTGTGTTTTCCTGCAATATTAACTACTACTAAGTCCAGTTGGCGCTTAACAAACAATCAAACTAAACTACTGTGTGGATAGAAAGCAGCATGTGGTCATCTATTTTTTAGAACGTACACGTACCTGCCATTTTTGCAACCCTGTCTCTGCAATGTTCTCCACATGGTGCAATCTGTGGCAAGCTCATGGCAAGATCTGGGCCTAAGTCTTCACATTGGAGTTTACCAGAGGAAAGACAACAGGATGGAACTAATCTTTAACAGACTATTGGACATCCGAAACAGACTTGTGTGCATTCTTTGGCATTCCATCTTTAATAAACTCACACTCCTTTGCTGAAATATTTCAAACAGCTCTTTTCTCTGGCAAGACACGTAGGGGCTGACAGGAGTTTGGAAGAGGTAGTTTGCCCATCAACCTCAAAAAAAGACAGAGCAAACCTGTAACATGCTTCTGTGATACGCAAGCAGAAGCTAACTGTCCTTGGATCCTAATATGAGTGAGTGCATGAGTGAGTGAGTGAGGCTCTCCGATCCTCCAATAAGTTTTACATGGGCCCGGGGCTCTGCCTGTATGGAATTTGTTACAGGATTGGGACCTCAAAGGGACATCCTCCCTGGTTTGTTAGTAATAATACTACTACTGAATCCCTCTCATCAGTAGATCTCAAAGTGCTTTACAAGGGAGGTCAGTGTCACTACCTCCATTGTCCAGAAAGGTGCAGGCTAGCAAGAGAGCTGAGAAAAGAACCAGGTCTCCCAAGTCCCTGTTCAGTGTTCTGTCCACTAGGCAGTGCTGCCCCTCACTGGTATTGTGTAATGGAAAGTGATCACCAGGCAGAAATGCTCAGGGTCTGCATCCTGTCCCCAAGGGCTCACCTAAGGTCAGTTGGGACCAGATTGTCAGTAGAAAATTGTCACAATGGATCTTCTCTCTTCTCCCCCTCCCCTACAGCATCCTATTTCCTTGTCCTGTGTCTGTCTGGGGCTGGCACAACTACGAAGCTCACTTACTGCAATTCCAAAAGTTTGAAGCAAGGTCAAGTGGCCCTTGCAAACAGCGGTTTCCTTCACTTCCTCTTAGGCATGCAGCAGACAATGCCATTTGAGTGGCTGAGCTATTGGCATGATGCATATTCAGCAACAGTAATTGGATTTCCGCAGAAGCGCTGGGGTTTATTTATCTGTGTTATTTCTGCTTCTTTCCAAGTAGCTTTTGCTGCTGAAAAGAACCTGCAGGAGAGACGAGCTGCAACCTGTTTGCAGTATTCCTTCCCCCAGCAGCTCCTGGCAGGCACTAGGTACAATTGTAACAAATTTCTCCTAGTCAGGAGCAGTCTCCTCAAGTCTCCTTACAAGACCAGACAGCACTACTTCTGAGTTAAAAAGCAAAGCTGAAAAGAGGAGCCGGTAGTCAAATTCAGATCCAGACTTATTAATTTTAAGGCATGATCTAGAGATGATTTAGGTTAGACAGTGCCAGGTTTGGGTGGAAGTCGGGCAAGATCAGACATTTGAGAGATGTCATAATCTTAGTCCAAAATTGTATTTGCAACAGGAGCAGAAACTGGGAAACAGGCCAATCCCAGCTTTGGATCTGACCCAACACAAAGCAATAGCTTTGGGGATTTGTACCCAGGAATTTAAATTTGATGGAGGTCTTTCGTTGTCTAGGAGTGTGCTTATCTAGAACAATCTGGCAAACCTTTTGTGACTCTCCAGCTACCAATGATACCAACATTCACCATCACAAATCGTATTTAGCTATAATAGTGGGTTCAAGAGCACCAGAGTATAAACTCTGCTGTTCTCACACCAACTCAGAAGATTTGGCCTGTGCTAACTTGCATAGCTGTATAAACAACAAAATCCAAGGGCTCTCCCCTCGCCACAATCTTAATATGGGGTGTGTGTGCATGCATATATCTGTCTCTCTGTGTGAGTGTGCATGCATGAGCATGTGTGCATATATATCATACAGACACAGACAGCTGGTAGTCTATGCATGCCTTCTTTGGAGTTCTTGTTTGTAAGTGTTAGTCTTGCAGAATTAATATATTGTGAAGCAAAGTGGCAGATCAAATTCTCGTCTCACAGATGCAATTATCTTAGAAGATAAAGGACTCAATTTATCAGCATTGCATTCTGGGGGGCTTAAGAGCTAGCCATTTAGCATCCGTTGTGCTGTGGCTGATTTTACATCTGTGACATTTCTCAGGGACTTTTTTTCTTAAATGAAAGTCAAGCCTTGTCCCCTCAAATAAAGGTTTCATAAGTGATTTTACAGCCAGTGGGAGTCAGCACATTTGAGCTCTCGGTGATGCTGGAAAGAACAATACAACAAAACTTTCTTTAGAACGAGTTAGAAGTTGAAAAGTGTTTCATTGTAGTACACCTAATCCTGAATGCTGTTCTGGGTCTGTAGAGTACCCACTGCCACTGTCCCTTACCATAATATAAATATTGGCTAATATGACTAATGACAAAAACTATAGCACCTTCCAGAACATCAGGACACTTTTGTTATAGAAATTCCACACCTCTAAAAAACCCAAACATCGGACTGTCTAGAAAAAACACTGAGGCTTTGTCTACACTGCACGGCAATACGCTAATCCATGCTTCATTTGCATAATTTATTCAACAGGTTTTTGTGCCAAAACAAGCAGTGTGGACAGGGGTTTTTTTGCACAGCCCCCCCATTTTTTATGTGTAGATGTAGCCTTAAGGGCTCAAGCCTGTTCCAGTTACCATGTGATCCTTCATCGCTTACTATCACTGCATACAATTTAGACTCTCCATCCATCCTTAAAGTTGCTCCCCTAACATTAAAAGGCAAAAATTTCCTGGATTAAATCCTATGGCCATGCAATGCTGTGCATGTGCTATAATGGTCCCTTCCTGACCTTAAAAATCAATTATCATAGAAACATAAGATTGGAAGAGATCTCAAGAAGTCAAGTTCAACCTCCTGCTAAAAGCAGGATCAATCCCAACTAAATCATCCCAGCCAGGGCTTTGTCGAGCCAGGATTTAAAAACCTCTAGGCATGGAGATTCTACCACCTCCCTAGGTAACCCATCCCAGTGCTTCACCACCCTCCTCGTGAAATAGTTTTTCCTAATATCCAACCTAGACCTTTCCCATTGCACTTTGATACCATTGCTCCTTGTTCTGTCATCTGTCACCACTGAGAACCACCTTTTTCTATTCTCTTTTTCTACCCCCCTACAGGTAGTTGAAGGCTAATTATGTTACATCACGTTTCTTAAATGTACACTATTTTGGAAAAGAGCCTGTGTCTAGCAATGAATTTGTAAAACTTCCTCATTAATGCCAACCACAAACATAATGAGTCAAGCCCCTCCCCTGACCCCAGAAGGGGAGGAGCCTCAGGTGGAAGGGGTGGGGTTAGAGGCAGCCAGCACTTAGGGCTGCTTTCATTATGCCATACTTCCCACCACTAGCCCTTCACACCATCTGATGCACCCTGCCTGGCACTCCAACGGCGATTTAAGGGAGTCAGGGATCTGGCCAACACCACTGCCATAGTAACTACAGCTGGAGTTGGGAGTCCTAGGGCCTTTTGAATCACCAGGCTCATGGGCAACTATCCAATTTACTCTCCCTCCTCTTTCACCCCATCAGCAGGCTTGGTTGGCAACACTGGTATCTAACAAAAAAGGCCCCAGTCTCGGATGGGGAGTCTGGGTGATACCTCAATATCAACACTAAGTATAACCTGCATGAATATGGTCATAGCAACTCAGCAAAAGTGTATCTGCAGTGAAAACCTGTAGAGAGCTTGCACCAATTTTCCATAGCATTTCATTTTTAAGCTGAAGCTGATAGCTATTCCATCAGATAAAATGGTAATACAACATGCTTCTGAAATATGGCACAGAAGGGGACTTCACAGACTGACAAGAGCTGGAGACCTGCCTTGTATTCTCATATTGCAGTGTTTTCTTATTTAACTGCCCTAACCGTAGGCAAAATACAAAACACTGGGGCATTTTCTTGGAAGCACCTAACTCCCACAGGAAATCAAAGTTAAACGCAAAATAGAAGTCACCCTTGCTATAAAACCACTCTCCTATTTAAAGCTTAGAGGGAAGGTAATTAAATTTAATACAATTGCAGGTTCTAACCTAAGACACGCTATAATTGACTTTATCTGAGCATCAGCCCCATAGAAAGAATGTGCATAAAACAATTACAAGGTGGGTTATAGCACCCTTTGTTAACATGTAGGAATTTTCCTGGCTGGGGAATTCTCCAGCTATTTAATATTCATCATGGCCCTGGCCCAAATCCTGTAGTCTTGTGTATTAGAATAAGAACTTCAGCATTTGACCCATTAAAGGACTAGATCAAGGCTGGGGGGGGAACCTTTTTTGGGTCAGGGGCTGCTGTACTACAGAAAAATTAGTTGGGTGCCACACCCAAGTGAGAAACAAAAAAAGAAAAACAAATCCCCACTGATGTGGCCACTGACTGTGAAGGAGAAAGACACTCCCCACATTCCAATTGCCCACCAGCCTAGTAGATTTTGTCTGTGCCAGTCTTATAGTGAGGCAGTGAGGGACTGGAGCACCAGTACAGGCTCCCCAGTGCTGGGAGGCTCCTGAGCCTCAAGGGGTCAGATCCAAGCAAGCTGGGGGCCACATTTGGTCCCTGGGCATGAGGTTCCCTGTCCCTGGACTAGATAGTAGTGCAGTGGAACGTTACAAGGACTTCCTCAATTCTCCCAATGACAGACTAGCTCTTGAGGCTTTATAGACATCGTCACTTAATAGTCTTCAATTTGAATTCATATTAGTGAAGCTCATTCTGTATTTAGGGCAGGTACATTCAACCATATACAATACCAAAACTAGAAGCAAGTCAAGCAACTCTTGGGTGCTCTAGCAGAAACATATGCTAATTGCTAAAAGCTATGCTTTTTTTCCCCCTCCAGCTATGCAGTGCATGTGTAATGACTCTTACATGGACTCTGACATGTCAGGGAGACTTGCTTTGCTGAGGTGTATGCAGGAGTTCATCTCTGCTACAGAAAGACAAATCATGGCTTACCATGCATGTGGCCAAGTTTCCCACGGTGCCATAAAGTTTGTTTACAGCTACCAGTCCTGACTCTCCATGTTCTGTGCTATTGTTTAGCTGTAATATACCTCTAAATGTCTTATAAGACTATGTCTACACCCAGTGCTATTTTGGGATACTGCTTTTATCCTGAAATAGCTATGCCGTGTCTTTTGAGTGTGCCTGTTATTTTGAGATATAATGGTCGTTCTATTCCGATGTCCCTATAAACATCATTCCATGAGGAGCAAGGGACATTTCAGAATAGTGGGTTATTTCAAAATTTGGCCCTGTGTAGACTGCACCAAATTCCACAATAAGCTATTTCGAAATAAGATCAAAAGAAGATATGGAATTTGTGTAGCTCAAATTATGTATCTTATTTTTACTTATGGTCCAGTGTAGACACACCCTTAAGAGTCCAGCAATCAGTAGAAGTGTTAGTAATGCTGCTAAGCATAAGCATGTTTTGTATCCTTTATCTACCTTTTTCCTTGGGCAAATACAGTAAAATTATTTATCAACACTAAGGCTACATCTAGACTGGCGCGGTTTTGCTCAAGAAAGCCCCGATCGCCATCAGGGCTTTTTTGCACAAAACAATACCGCGTTGTCTACACTGGCCTCCTTGCGCAAAAGCATTTGCGCAAGAGGGCTTTTTCCCGAACGGGAGCAGCATAGTATTTCCGCAAGAACACTGACAATCTTACATGAGATCATCAGTGTTCTTGTGGAAATTCAAGCGGCCAGCGTAGACAGCTGGCAAGCTGCTTTTGCGGAAAAATTTGCCAGTATAGACTCAGCCTAACACTTTGTTATGAAGAGAATGGATAAGCCCTTGGCAAGGGGTATGCTTATAAAGGGTGTGTCAGTACAGTCATGCATTACTAAGCAGCATTGCAATCATTGTTCCATTTCTTCACCTCAGTGAAATAAAAATAAAGAGAGCCACTCACTACAATACTGTGGCTTGTCAAATTCTCTGATTTGGCACTGGTCTGGTTCAGAGGGTGCTGGTTTAGAAAGGGATCAACCTGTGGGATGAAGCAGGGCAGGAGGCAGGAAAGTTGCTGGAAGATTGTGACTTCCTGTTGGGTTGTAACTCGCTCCAGTGTTCCTTACCTGATCCCCACATAGCTTCTTCTATTTGACTTGCAAAAGCAGCTCATGTCTTTTTCCATGTCTGCTTTCAAGCTGGCAGTGACCTATGGAAATAAATTATGCAACATGAACATAGCAGAAAAAGGAGGAATAACTGTAGCGCTCAGATCTGCACTGGGAATGAAGTGAAGAGATACTAAGGAAATGGCCTGAAAAATAGAACAGATGCCTTTGGACACAACACACATCATGGGGCATGCTCTGAGAGTATTTCACTGGGCATTTTATTAGCAAGAGACAGTGCTGAGTTCAAGGTGCTAGGCTACTGGGGGCAGAAAGCCAGAGTCCTAACAGCCTGTAGCCATTAAGGGGACTAGGGGTACGTCTACACTACAGCGCTAGTTCGAACTAACTTAGTTCGAATTAGTTAATTCGAACTAAGCTAGTTCGAACTAACGCATCTAGAACTAAAAACTAGTTCGAACTAGCGTTTTGCTAGTTCGAACTAGTAAGTCCACATTGAGTGGACTCTGAACAGGGCTTAATGATGGCCGGAAGCAGTGCCGGCAGGGCATAAAAGGAGGACTTAGAGCATGGAGATACTGTCTCAGGCTAGCCGAGGGCTGCGCTTAAAGGGTCCCGACCTCCACCCCGGACACACAGTTCTAAGGGGTGCCCCGCTTGCAAAGAAGTTCTGGCTTGGAGTGCCCTGAGTGCCCACACTGGGCACATCACACCACTCGGCCATCAGCCCGGCTGCACTTGCCGCAGGCTGCCATCTGGGGAGAGGGAGTAATTGGGGGGCTGCAGGAGAGCTTCCACCCCCAGAAGCCCGCAGAGCCAGCCCAGTCCTCCCCATCGGGGGCTCGTACCCCATTCCTCCCTCACCTCCTTCCACTTGCCCTTCCCTAGCCCCCCTTCTTCTTGATGTACAAAATAAAGATAACGTTTCTTCCAACATTGACTCTGTCTTTATTGAAAAAAACTGGGGGAGACTGGGAAAAGGAGGTGGGAGAGGGGAAGAGAAAGGCTGGGAGAGGGGAGGGCAACTAACATGATCAGGGGTTGGGAACAGGTCCCAGATGAAGAGAGGCTACAGAGACTGGGACTGTTCAGCTTAGAAAAGAGGAGACGGAGGGGGGACAGGATAGAGGTCTGTAAAAGCAGGGGTTGGGTGGAGAGGGTGCATTCAGAAAAGTTCTTCATGAGTTCCCATAAAGAAGGACTAGAGGACACCAAAGGAAAGGAATGGGTAGCAGGCTTGAAACTAGTAAGAGAAAGTTGTTCTTGACAAAGCAAATAGTTAACCTGTGGAACTCCTTGCTGCAGGAGGCTGTGAAGGCTACAACTAGAACAGAGTTTAAAGGGAAGTGAGATCAAGTCATGGAGGTTGGGTCCATGGAGTCCTATTAGCCAGAGGGTAGGAGTGGTGTCCCTGCCCAAAGTTTGTGGAAGGCTGGAGAGGGATGGCACGAGACAAATGGCTTGGTCATTGTCTTCGGTCCATCCCCTCCAGGGTCCCTAGGGTTGGCCGCTGTGGGCAGACAGGCTACTGGGCTAGATGGACCTTTGGTCTGACCCAGGACGGCCATTGTAAGCTCAGGGCTCAGTGTCGGGGGTCTCAGTGGACCCCCTTGATTTTCATGCACACCTGGTCCTGGGTGGCCAGGCTGGCAGCTCTCCTGCCCTAGACGGCCACTTTCCTGTGCCTAGTGCGGAGATCGTGGACGAGGTCCACGATGTCCGCACTAGCCCAGGAAGGTGCCCGCCTCTTGCGGTCCAGGGCAAGCTCCCGGGAGCCGCCAGCCTGGTCCCGGCAAGAGGGGGTGGGCTGGGGGGCATCGGGTGGGTGGCTCTGTGCCGTGCCAGGTGCAGGGTCTGCTAGCTGGGTGCTGGCAGGCTTGCACCTGGCACGGGCACCGTAGCCAGCCCGTGCCCCTTTAAGGGGTCCGGGGCCGGGAGGGGGGCATAGAGTTTCCCTGGTGTTGGCCAGAGTGGCCACCAGGGAAACCTGGGGAGGGCTAGCCTCCCACTAGTTCGAACTAAAGGGCTACACAGCCCTTAGTTCGAACTAGCTAGTTCGAACTAGGCGTTAGTCCTCGTAAAATGAGGTTTACCTAGTTCGAACTAAGCGCTCCGCTAGTTCGATTCAAATTCGAACTAGCGGAGCGCTAGTGTAGCGCATAGGAAAGTTAGTTCGAACTAACGTCCGTTAGTTCGAACTAACTTTCTAGTGTAGACATACCCTAGGATACTAGTCCTTTGGTTTCTGAGAAAGATTCCAGTATGACTATTCAATTCTGTTTCTTGTATATCCCCTGCACTTTAAACTGTACAAGGTGTTCTTGGGCAAGTGTGCTGTTTAGGAGTGGCCATGTTCTTCCCCAGAAGTGGCCGCATTTTTGAGCAGGAGGAGGAAAATGCGGTATACAGAGAGGTGCATAACAGATTCAGAGAGGTTTGGGGTCTTTGGAAGAAATATAGCATGGTCTAGTGGCTAAGGCACTAAGGCTAGCACTCAAGCACTCTGGGGGGTATGTCTACACTACCCCCCTAGCTCAAACTAGGGGGGGTAATGTAGTCATATGGAGTTGCAAATGAAGCCCGGGATTTGAATTTCCCGGGCTTCATTTGCATAAAGCTGGCCAGCGCCATTTTTAAATGCCGGCTAGTTCAGACCCCGTGCTATACGCGGCACGGACTAGCTAGTTCGGATTAGGCTTCCTAATCCGAACTAGCTGTACGCCTCATGGAACGAGGTCCAAACTAGCCAGGGTAGTGTAGACATACCCTGGATTCTTTACCTATCTCTAGCAGTGACCTATCATGTGGGCTTGGCACAGTCTTGTCAAGCCTGTGTTCCTCCTCCCACCTTGTCTAGTTAGATAAAAAGAGTTTTGGAGTTGAAACTATCACTCTGTTTGTATAGCACCTAACACAATGGGCCACCAAGTTCAGCTGAGGCATCTACACTCTACAGTAGTACCAATAATAACATCACCAAGGCTGATGAGAAATTTCAATGGGCCCTGGGGACAGCTGGCTGCTGGCCCCTGGAAGGGGAGGGGTCTTGGGCAGAAGGGGCTAGGGACTAGTCTCCCCCAGCAGGGCTGGGTCTGCAGGGCAACTGTCCACTTTGTCTCTCCACGTTGTCCACAGTTGGCGAAAGTCATGTAGACACCTCCCAAAATCTTTTTCAGGACATCTCATTTGTAATTACTCTACCTGTGCAGAGCAGTTACTTCTATGATGCACTGAAGTGGAACAGGCTCTGCTGTATCTTGCCCCAAAATTAAAGGACTCTGTTTATTGTGTTGCTTTGGCTTGGCCAGAAAAGTTACATAAATCTAAATCTCTCCAGCACCAGGATGTTTTTTTTAACACACCTACGGTAAACCACCCTGCCCTGGGGATCAGAGGTTCAGAGCCAACAAAGGTTATTTCCAAAGCCTTGTTATTCTTCTTTCAGGGAGCACCATGTGCATTCCTGAGATTTCTACTCCCCAGCTTTGCAGAGGAGTGTGATTAAGATGCTGTCTCCTGTATTGACCTGTTCCAGCTATATTGCATGGTTTTTAGTCACTGTCAGCTGTTGCTTTCCATTGCCACTCTTTGCATCTGGGGTTTCACTATGTGCATGCAGTAAATGGCAGGGACACACAAACAGTACCCACACACCAGCTGCTCAGAGATTATACCTAATTTATGTTGAATGGAGTGAATTGAAACTATCTTCTGTTATGGACATGGAGAAACAGCCCACTGTGACAACAAAACACAGCAGGCAGTGTGCTATCTTGAGCCAAGTAATAATTAATATAAAGCAATAATTAGCGCTTCATATCCAAAAAATGTCAAACTACCATATAAGAGAAGGGCATCTTTACCCACAGTTCACAGATCAGGAAACTGAGGCTTAGAAACATTAAATGACTTGCCAACGATCCAGGTGAGTGAGTGGCAGAGCTGGGTATAAAACGAAGGTCTTGACTTTCAGGCCTGGTCTACACCTAAAACTTAGGTCAGCTTAACTATGTGAAAAACTTTACACCTTGATTAGGAAATGCCTAAGCTCTGGCATGACAGCCTCACAGCCACAGCAGTAACTGTGCCTTAGCAGTGCAGCAGTGTAGACATATCCTCAGCCCTGTTCTTTATCCATCTGACCATGCTTCCCCGCTTGATTCCTGCCATTCTTGAGATGTGCATTGTGCATAGGTTGCACTGCTGTGCTAAAGGTATGGATGTCTGCTGGTTACTAGTCATAATGAAAGAAAAATAAACGAATACCTTCTATAAATAAAGTCAACAATTAATTTTCACACCACCAGTATTTGAAAGAGGGGGATTTAGGTTATTTTCAGACTCAAAGAGTCAGATGAGTAAGCAACTAACGAGTTTTTTCTCCACTTTGCTTTCTGGCATGGTAAGAAGCAGCAGATGGTAAAGGGAGCCTGCAAACACATTGCTCCTGTCCTCAGCAGACTCTCTGCCCACCTGCATGTTAAATG
This sequence comes from Pelodiscus sinensis, assembly GCF_049634645.1. Taxonomy (NCBI): domain Eukaryota; kingdom Metazoa; phylum Chordata; order Testudines; family Trionychidae; genus Pelodiscus; species Pelodiscus sinensis. The sequence goes on along the minus strand of NC_134725.1, from coordinate 30,004,901 downwards.
ATTTCATAGGCTGGGATTTTATTTATTTATTTATTTTACTCCTTCAAACAATGAAAAGGAATAAAATATTCACAGAGGCAGGAGTGCCTCTTTCTGAACTGCTGTGGTCTCGCCCTCTCCGTGGGCTGCAAATAACAGGTGTATAGTTAGTGGCTGGAGACTGCTATTAAGTTATTTTTGGAAACGGTACAGAAATAATAATAGTACAGCGCTAGAAAATACATTCAACTAAAAATCAGCTTGGGAAAGCAAATTGCTTTAAAAAACCCTTCAATTACTGTGCACATCAAGGTAATGAAAATGCTGCTAGGACTAGGGATGTTAGACAACCCTAATGCTGCTAGTCAGCAATTGCATTGACCCCGGGGACTCCACTCCACTACAATTTAGAGGAGGCCACCCAGGATGCGTCTAGACAGCAGCACTATTTTGGGATACTTCCGGTATCCCGAAATAGCTATTCTGTGTCTTTTAAACAAGCCCGTTATTTTGAAATAGCTTTCAAAATAACAGGCTCACTATTCCAACATCTGTGTAAACTTCATTCCGTGTACACAGCACCAGATTTTGAAATAAGCTATTTCAAAATACACTCGAAATAAGCTACCAATTTGCATAGCTCAAGTTGCATAGCTTATTGTGAGCTATGGGTGCAGTGTAGACGCACCCCCAGATACTATGCAGAATGGGGAAGTTGTCATGGACTAAGAGCAGTTCTACACTACAGGGCAATGTCAACCTAAAGGTACATAACTTTAGCTACGTGAAGGGCATAGTTGGAGTTAGTGTACCTTAGGTTAAGTTACTGCAGGATCTCCACTGTGGGGAGTCGACAGGAAAAACTCTGTAGTTGACTTCCTTTCACTTCTCATTCCAGTGGATACTGGAGATGATAAGAGAGTGATCAGTGGTCGATTTAGCGGGTCTTTACTAGACCCACTAAATCGACCCCCAGGGAATCGATCCCTGCAGAGTGGACCTCCTGATAAGTGAAGACCTGCCTTCAACAGAGATCAATATCCTATTTGGGATGTTCAAGGTTAGGATGGACTCGGGGTTTGGCCATGTCCTCCATGATCAAAAATACATCTAGGCTGCGTCTAGACTGGCAAGTTTTTCCGCAAAAGCAACTGCTGTCTACACTGGCCACTTGATTTTGCGCAAAAGCACTGACGATCTACTGTCCGAAATCAGTGCTTCTTGCAGAAATGCTTTGACGTTCCCATTTGGGCAAAAGCCCTTTTCCGGAAATGCTTTTGCGCAAAAGGGCCAGCGTAGACAGGCAGCTAAGATGTTTTGCACAAAAGCAGGCTAAACGGAAAAAAGCCCTATGGGCGCTCTGAGGCTCCGTAGCCAGGATCAGCTCTCGGACTTCCTGGTAACCTGAGCCTCCTTAAAGCAGACACAGGCTGCTGAGGTCACCAGGCAGGACCTTTCCTCGGACCTCTGTGCTGAGGTCTGCCACATGGCCCCTGCCGTCCTCAGCAGCCACCCCGCAGCAGGATGGCAGCTCCAGGGGGGGATCAGCCACTCGCACCCCCAGCGCAGGAGGCCCCCAGGGGCCACAATGAAGGGCCCCATCCTGGTCCTCAGGGGAGCAGGACAGCCTGCTCGACCTGTGGCAGGAGGAGGAGGAGGGCCTCCATGAGACCCGCTCGCGGCACCAGAATGCCAACATCTTCGCCCACATGGCCCAGGCGCTCACCCAGCAGAGCCATCCAGCCTGGACCCTCGAGCAAGTCCAGGCTAAAGTCAAGGAGCTGCACCTGGGCTACGTGCGGGCCATCGAGGGCCAGGGGGCAGGAGCAGACACCTGCCCCCACTACGACCGGCTCCACGCCATCCTGGGCCAGCCAGCCCCACAAGCCCCAGAGGTCCCCGTCGACAGCAGCGTGCACCCCCCCCCCCCCCCCGATCACTAGGACCACCGAGGTGGGGGAAGGAGACAACAGCAGTGCATTGGAGGATGAGGCCAGCACTGCCACCCTGCAGGCCCCCTCCGGCAGCCCCGACGTCTCCCGCGCATCCTCCAAGGCCAGGGAAGGATCCACCAGTGAGTGTTGCCAGGCGCCCGGAGAGGGGAGGGGGAGAGCATGTCACTCAGGCCATGTGAGCTGCACGCGCATTAGGTAGGAAGCAGCATGTGCAACCACGTGCAGCCTGGTGACCAAGTGGCATGTGGCTGCGGCAGGCAGCTGCAGGGCACGCCTGTTACTGTGCTGCTCACATACATCCAGCGTGACCAGGGGGAAGGGTGGATGCTGGCTGGAACCAGCCAGGGCCCCAGGGACTCAGCCCAGAGCCCGCACCTCCGCAAGAGTGCAGCACGGAGAACGGCAACACTGTCCCATGCCTGGCTGTGAGGCACAGCCAGCTGCTCCTGGGAAAACCACAGTTGTGTGGCTTGGGCCCACTCGGTTCCCCCCTGCCTCCCATGGGGCATGAGGTGTGGGGACAGTGGCCGGGCTGCCTGACCCATCCTTTTTTCTCTTCCCTGCAGCAGGACCAAGCACAAGCCGGGAACCCTCCAGTCCGGAAGCAGCAGCGGGCAGCAGCGGCACCCCCAGATGCCCAACCACCGAGGCAGAGGCTCCGCCACCGGGACCAGTTCCTTCGGCACCACGTGCAGGCCGTCGAGCGCATCGAGGCTGTCATTACGCAACGCGTCGAGGGGGACCTGCAGTGGCGCCAGGAGGCCTGGGGCGCCTTCCAGGCCCAGTGTGCGAGGATGGCCGACTCCATCACCACCCTCACCGCCCACATTGGCCATAATGTATGGCATGGCCTTGCCCCACGCCTCCGCCATCCCTCCCCTAGCACTGCCCGTGCCCCCTCCTGCAATGGCCCCTCCTGCTCCTGTCCCTCCCCCTCCTGCAATGGCCCTTCCTGCTCCTGCTCCTCCTGCAATGGCCCCTCCTGCTCCTGCTCCTGCCCCTCCTGCCCACCTCCCTGTGCAGCCTGCCCCAATGCAGCCTGCCCCCCTATGTCCAGGTCTGCCCCCTCAGGAGCGGTCGCAGTGGCCACCCCTCCGAGGAGTAGCTCCTCCCCCTCCCTGTTGAAGGTCTCCTCCTCCTCCCTCTGTCAGTTCAAGGTCTCCTCCCCCTCCCTCTCCCAGTTCAAGGTCTCCTCCCCCTCTCCCCCTTGTAAATAAAAACATACAAGTTTTTCTGTTGAAAACAAAACTGTGTTGTTTATTGTGTTACTCGAGGTAACTTAAATAATTGATTTGAGATGTCAATTAGCCAAATAAATTTAAGAAGATTACAAAATGCAGACACCAAATACCGTATCTATCACCGGTCGTTCCTTTAATTGGTCATTGGTTTGTGGCACATAAATAAATACTGACACTGTAAGTAAAATTTAAACCACAAGACTATATTAACATAGATAACAAACAAGCAAGAAAGGTTAAAACACAAGCACAAATAATATGTACACAGTCTAGATGCAAGGGACGATTGTAGTGTTGCTGGCGACTTCAAGTCTTTGGTCCTTCCGGGCCTCAGACAAGGAACTGCCAGGAGATCCCTCAAAGACGACTGGAATGGGGTACGCTGACTCAAGCTTTCTGCACGAACCACGAATCCTCTTCCTGTTCTTCGGGACAGCTCGAACAGGCGATGGTGGCCTAAAACATAGCCTAAACTAAAAGAAAAACCCTAGCTACATCCGATGCACCCGACGAACATGCACGATGACGGCCGATATGCTTTGAACCGATGCTGCTTGATGAACAATAGCTAATTTAACTAAACCTAACTCTGGACCCAATTTAAATTGGTAGGTGCAAGCGTTTCACTTGACCTGACCTGACAGACAAGACTACCAGGAGTCTTCGTACCCAAACAAGTATAACCAAGGTTGGTTTGTTCAATGCAGTAAATTTACAATTGGGAGGTAAGGGGAGAGGAAGGTGAAGGGTAGAGGATGGAAGGGAGTTGTAAGGGGAAACTGAGGCGACCCTACTATGGGGCCTGTGCGAACATGCCCGTCAGGGCCTCTCGGATGCGCACCCCATCTTGGTGCACCTGGCAGATGGCAGCTGTATGGGGCTGTTCATGAGTCTGTGCCTCAGCTGCCATCCATGTGGGGAGGAAGGTCTCCACACTCCGCTCCACAATGTTGTGGAGCACGCAGCATGTGGCCAGTACCTCCGTTGCATTACACTCACCCATCTCGAGATGGGTAAGCAAACAACGGAAGCGGGCTTTTAAGCGGCTGAAGGCGCACTCCACTTGATTCTGGGCCTGGTTGAGGCGGTCGTTGAACCAGGCCCGGTCCTGGTCCAACCGCCCTGTGTAGGGCCGCATTAGCCAGGGCAGCAGGGGGTAGGCCGCGTCCCCGATGATGCAGATGGGCATAGGCACATCCCTGATGGTCAACTCTCGCCGGGGGAAGTAGGTGCCCACCTCCAGCCTGCGAAAGAGTCTGGAGTTGCGGAGGATGCAGGCGTCATGTGCCAGCCGGACCAGCTCGCATAGATGCCCAGGAAGCGGCCCCGGTGGTCAATGAGGGCCTGGAGAACAATCGAGAAGTACCCCTTCCTGTTTGTGAAATGGGCTGCTCGATGCTCCGGGGCCCATCGTGGACGGGGATGTGGGTTGCATCCAGGGCTCCCCCACAGTTGGGGAACCCAAGGGCAGCGAAGCCGGCCAGCGTAGCCTCCATGTCGCGCAGGCGGATCACTCTCGGGAGCAGGACATCATTGATGGCGTGGACGACCTACAGAAGGGTGCAGAGAAATGCAGGGGAACACATCACATAAAGCAGGGGTGAGTGTGCGCTCCCTTGGCCCCCCCCCGTGATTCCCTCTGTCCTCACGCACACACACGCACACGCAAACGCACATGCAAAAGCAGGCCTGTGCAAGGGAGGGACAGCCCAAACCCCCAGGTGACCCAGCCTGGAGTCTTGGATGCCCCTGAGCATGGAGTGCAGCACCCTCCCCCCACCCACTCCCCACTCCCCATGGGACTTACCTCCGTGACGATGACACCAACAGTGGATCTGCCCATCCTGAACTGGTGTGCCACTGATCGGTAGCTGTCCGGGGTGGCCAGATTCCAAAGTGCAATGGCGACCCTCTTGTCGACGGGGATGGGTGCCCGCAGCCGGGTGGTGGCTCTCTGGAGCGCAGGGGCGAGCCAGGCGCACAGCTCAAGGAACGTCCACTTTTGCATGCGAAAGTTCCGGAGCCATTGCTGGTCGTCCCATTGCCCCAGAACCAGCCGGTCCCACCAGTCGGTACTGGTGTCCAGTCTCCACAGTGGCCTCTCCACGCTGGGGTGGGGATGCCTCAGGGACACCATGGCCTCCCTGGTGAGGGAGTCCAAAGCGGTCTGCGCCTCCTGGTCCTGGAACAGGAGGGCACCAGCCTAGAACACCAGCTGCAGCCACTCCAAAATGGCCGGCAGGGGCTAGAGCAGGCACATGGCCACCCATGGCTCCATGGCAGACAAAACAAGGCAAAAGAGAAAAAAAAACCAGGCAAAAGCACTAGGTGGCAAAAGGCAGTGGTTTCCAAAAGGCAGAGGGCAACCACCAAACCTGCTATGGCTATCAGCCCCTGCAAGAGGTCCTAATGCATGGAGCAGGAGACAAACAGCTGTCCAAGGAGATCCCTTTAAGCACGTGTCTGAAAGGAGCTCCAGCCCCCGACCCCGGAAAGGACTGGTGCCCTTTTGCCCTCTTCAAAATGGTTCCGGGCTTCTGCTTTTGCGCAAAAGCATGCCGCCAATGTAGATGCACTTTTGCGCAAAAGCGCATCGTTCTAACGATAACTCCATGCCAATCTAGATGCTCTTTTCCGCAAATACTTTTAACGGAAAAACTTTTCCGTTAAAACATTTGCGGAAAATCATTCCAGTCTAGACGTAGCCCTATAGTTTTTTCCTCTCCTCTACCCTCCCAAACATGTTTCCTTGATGATAAGAAAACTCAAGGTGCATATTTTTCTACAGGGACCATGAAGCTTATTATAATTAATTGATTTGTAGAGGAATCAGGATCGGGCCCTGCAGTAGTAGGCACTGTATAAAAACATACATCACTGCCCCAGAAATCTCATCCAAAGCTCACTGAAGTTAATAAACAGATCCTCATGGGTTCCTATGAGTTTTAGACCAATTCCTATCTGGGAACATATCCTGAAGATCTGGGGGAGTGTCTCTCCACTGTAAATTTGTAATTATAGTTTGCTTGATAACACTGCTAAGTGCCAGCCACAGAGTTGCAAGCAGGAGAATGGAAAATATTTAATCAATGTCATAAGAAGCATTTTATAAGCCTGACATCTCTGCTACAAGGTTAAGCCTAATGTGTATGAAGAAATCTCTCATAAGCACAATAGGAGACCTGGATCTATTTAGAAACAGCAAATTACCTTAGAGGATAGAAAACTTCGAGAGAGATGAAGGGTGGAAAAAAACATTGAACCAAATGCATTTGTGCACCACATTAGCACCGAGGGACCTGAAGTGCCCAGACACTGACAGCACACTCCCAAACCTGGGCTCCCTGCAAGTCAAGTGGTTGGGAAGCTTCCCAGGAGAGATTCAAATGCTGTCCAGCAGATTAGCAGAGTGCTGACAGCCAGCTGCAAGTGTTTCTACTTGTGGTGCACATCCACACATGCTGCAGTACACATAACAAAATTTATTCTGCACATGGAAAAAATTAGAGGGAACACTGCCCCAAGCCATCTCATTAATGTTAAATAGTTTGTAAGAGTTATAGTTCTCGCTCTCTTCTGCAGTTTAGTTAACCTAATCTGCTGCTGTCTCCTGATTTCTACATAAAATTCAATTGATTTTATTCAAGTTGCTCTATGTAACTTTGGACTTTGTATGGGATACCCTCCCCCTGCCAGCAAAACTGAAAAACAAAAAAATCCACTGAACATTCATGAATATTCATTTCCCTTTTAATTCCAAATAACAATCTGTTTACAGAGCACATAAGCAGACATATACCTAGTTTAAAATAAGCAGAAATTCAAGCCTGTGATGAAATATCAGTACATGATTAATAAATCCAAGTCAGAATACATAACATCTACATGGATCTGACTTTTCTTAGGGGAATATTTGTATGTACGTAGGAGCCAATGTGGCGTAGGCAGATTGGAACTGTTGAGTGGGCCCCAATAAGGTTGGGCAGGCAGCGACAGGAGAGCAGGAGTAGGAGTCATTGGGGCCATCTCTCCTCCCTCCAGCCCCCTACGGGCCAGAGGCTCTGAAAATGGGAGGGGCTAAAGAAATGTGCACTCCCATCTGCACTACCCCTTTCCCCTCCAGACACCCCAGCCAGGGAGTGGGGTTGTGGAGTAGGGACGTTTAACTGGTTAACTGATTAACCAGGATCCTGTGGCTATGCTGGAACAGGCCCCTGTCTATGGTGTGGCTGGGTCCAGATGTGCTGGAACGGTCCCCAACCTGCAGCGTGCTGTGGGGGCTGCTCCAGCTCAACCAGTCCACCAGTTAACTAATCAGTACGCATCTCCCGGTAAAGATTATATCCCTATTGTGACTTGCCCTGCTCTGTCCATCTGGCATTCCCCCCAGGGAGCGGTGTCAGTGAATGGGACCTTGTCCAACTCCAGGGCCCCAGCTGAGGAGAGAGGGTTGGGGAGAGGGGTTAGGGTATGGGGCTTGCCCTGCTCCAGCACTCCAGCTGAGGAGTGGGGATCAGGGACTTGCGAGCCTCTGTGCCTCAATCCTGCTCCCCTGGCAAGAGTGCCAAGGCAGAAAAGCAGGGCATGAGCTGAGCTGGGTTGAGGGGCCCAGGATGATAAGTGAGGGGGCGGCTCACTCACCCATGGCTATACCCCCCAACACACACACTCCATCCCCTAATAAAATTCTTTGCAAATTTTGAGTTAATGTAGCTCGTGGATATTTCCTGCCAACACAATTACTAATAATCAAGGCTCAGTAAAATCCAGTGCAGTCTTCATTCACATCCCTAACCTAGCAAACCACAGATTGGAGACCTCCCAGTTCCTGGACTAGCTCACTTTCAGCATCACTCACAATGTTCACACCCTGTTCCTCTCAGTCACAGGTCCTGTACTCCAGCACCTATACACTGCAGACATGCATAGAGTACATCAAGTCTATAATGCACTGGTCTGATGCTGGTAGTAAGGTGAGATTGGGGCCCAGCTCTTCTTCTGGAGAAGGAAGTTTGTCAGAGGATGGAATGGTCTCTCTGTGGGAGCTGCTAGTTCCATTCTTTGAACCTCAGAATTCAATCAGTTTTGGCTGCAAGTTTCTCACTCTCCCTGCCCATCAGTTTCCATGGGCCTAGTCAGTGGTCAGCCTCTCTGCCAAGTTTGTGAATAAAGGTACCAGCTTTTGGTGCTGTTTTCGTGGTGTGGACAACACTGCTCAGTCCCTCCAGCTTACTGCACTCATTTAATGCACGGGCAGAATTTCAATCTCCTCTCAGCCATTTAAAAGGTGCTCAAGGTAGGGGTTTACACCAGAGGAAGAGCAAATCCTCTTCTGGTATAAATCAGCAAAGCTCTATAGGTGTCTATTGATCTACCGTGTTTTACTCCAGCTGAGGTTCTAGCCCAGGAAGATTATCTTGGTGAAAATAATGGGGGCAGGAGGATGAGAAGAAATCTTGTCAAAGGAACATTTTATCCTTTATTTTCCTGTAACATTTCCCTAGCAGCTGGGAGATTTGATGAGAGGATAGTTTAGATGAGGCATTTGCTAATAACATGCAGTTAGGTAATTGGCATAGATATCCGTTAGAGTGAGATGGCAGCCAATGCAGAGCTTGCTCAAGCTGAAGTATTGAGTGCTGGTGTGACAGAAAAGCTATTCCCAGGGAATGCTCATTAGTCAGGCCACATCTCTGCGGGTGGAGAAAATAAGTGCAAGATACGCAACTCCAGCTATATGAATCGTGTTGCTGGAGTCAATGTACCTTGCATCGATTTTCTTGGGCAGTCCCACAGCGGGAAGTCGAAGGGAGAAATGCTCCCTTATTCCTTGTGACAGTGAGAGGTACCACGGTCAACGGGGACACCCTCAGCCTTTGATTTAGTGGGTCCTTACTAGACCTGCTAAATTCAACACTGGAAGATCGATCACTGACACGTCAACCTCCCATAAGTGGAGACAAGGCCTCAGTGTGACAAAGCAGAAAGGCAGGAAATCCAAGGATGCTAGTTTGGTACAGTATGCCTCTGCAACTGCAATAGACCACAAAACAGTCTCTACCATAGAAATACATTGCTACAGACATATTAACTCAATATTAGTTCATCATCTTTAACATAGATATCTACAGTTATATCTTACATACAACCTACCCTCTTATCAAATCTCCCAACTGCCAAGGATATAATTAGCTCATTATTGGCTGTATATCTACAAATAACTTTTCTCTTCTCCCTGGGAGGTGAATTAAGGAGAGCTAATAAATCCATTTTCACATTTCACACTTTTGTCCAGGCGCCAAATTAAAAGAAGAGCCATAAAAGAGATATTTCCCATCCTGCCTCCTACTAGCTTAATTCTATCTAGCACTCCAGCTCTATATAACAAGGCAGTTCATAGTTCCTCAATAGGCTCAGAGGTCAGAGGTAGATTTGGGAGATACAAGTTGAACCTCTAAAATCCGGGCTCTGGTTCAGCAGAACCACAGATATTGCTGGATCAGAAAGCTGGCCAGGTTCAGGGGATGGGTTGGCTGTGGGGAGTGCAGCCCCACATCAACAGGGCTGACATGGGAGGGAACACAGCGCTGGCTGGGAGCATAGCCCAGTCCAGCACAGCTGGGAGCCCAGTGATTGGGGCTGGCACCCAGAAGCAGGGCCAACAGATGGGAGGGGAGGCTTGACCTCCCCTGATTCAGCAAACTCTATGGTTCAGGACTGCTCGGGTCCCGAGGGTGCTGGATCTTTTAGCAATGGCTGGAAGTGAGGTTGGGTTTTGAAGAAGGGTGCTGAACCAATTTTTATAGTGAAGGTGCTGAGAGCCACTGAACCAAGCTGCAAACCTGTGTATGACAGAAACCCATCAAGCCAGGGGGTGTGGTAACACCCCCGCTATCCCTCCCTCCAACGCCTATGGTTTTTAACAGTCCACACTAACCTTGAGAGGAGACAGTTCTCCCTCCAGGAAAAGTAATACTCAGAGCTAGGCCATTTCAAAGTTGTTCAGTCAGACAATACACCATCAGTGAAGTGAACGGCAAATCCTGCAGTTCTTCCTCAGGGATCCTGAGTGTGCTGAGCAGCATCAAGTCGTAACTGAGTGAAATACACCCAACTAACATGCACAGGCCCTTCATCCTACTCCTGAGACAAAATGTGCAGGGAAGCTTCTGGAAGCTTCACCTCAGTAAGAATTGGAACTGTTGGCTCTAATGGCAGGTAAGTCCAGAGCTGAAGAACTTAATATATGACTAATGAGTTGAGGGCCCTTACTTAAGGGCCGAAGGGGGCTGATGCTCATACAGTGCCTTTTTAAGGTGTCTTATTTGGGCACCCAAAATCACCAGTCACTCAGCCACTTCTGAAACTTTGGCCTGTGAGTATCTGTAAACATGCACTGCTTTTCCCACGAGCAGATGGGCTCCCTATGGGTACTATTAATTAGACCATTGTGAACGTCTAAGGTACAGCCTTCCCATTATGTATCTTGGCTGCTTCCCAGCAGCAGTGTATCTGTATTAGTGCCCCCAGCCGTGGGAGCTCTAATTCAGACCAGGCACAGACATTTTACCACCTTGCCAGAGGTGCCATTGGAAAAGTACAAAGTTTCCTCAAAACAATTAGCCACAAGCAAACCAGAGCCAAAGTAAAAATCTACTACTAAAAGCTGTTGCTATGCATGGTGACAGGCATCTTGAACAGGGTTGTGGTTTTCTTCATAGTTTTTTAAACTATCTGGAAATAACTGGACTTATTCTAGCAGCTGATTTGTGAGCTCTGTATCCCTCCAGCACTTTCAAGTGTGGCTGAAAATATCCATTTCTGGTTTGATCTTTTGTGTCTCTCCTCAGCTCCCCTCATGCTCAGCCCCAAGATCATGCCTCTGCTCAACCTCTTCCCCCTAAGGCTCCGCCTGCCGCTCCTTTGGAGGGAGGGGTCAGAGAGGAGTGGAGGGTGTGGAGAAGAGTAAGAGGAAAGCAGGACTTCATGGGGAGAGGGTGGATGGAGGCGGAGCCATGGGGAGGAGGGCCACAGTCCAGGTACCAGGGCCCCTTCTGAGTACAGATCTGGTGCCACAACACCATAGGCACCATTGTAAACCTGGCACTGAAAATATAAGAATATGCTTTGACAAGTACCACCTTAGCTATGAGCCAGAAGTGAATAGAAATGTGGCAAAGCATTTGACAACCTGGAAGCATTCATTAAAGGATTAGAAAATATGTCTAACAGTGAAAGATCCAAGGAGTTCAGTCTATTTAGCTTAGTATAGAGAAGGTTAAGGAGTGACTGTGACTTGATTATAGCCTGTAAGTATCTACATGAGGAACAAATATTAATAATGGGCTCTTGAATGCTGTAGGGAACGGTATAATGTACAATCCAGTGACTAGAAGTAGAAGCTAGTTAAATTCAGAGAGGCAATAATGAATAAGTTTTGAACAATTAATTTTTGGAACCACTTACCAAAGGTTGAGGTGGATTTTCCGTTACTGGCCGTTTTGAAATCAAGAGTGGTTGTTTTTCTAAATGTGCTGCTCTAGGAATTATGTTGGGGAAGTTATAGGACAGCATTTACCAAGCTAGGGATTGTGACTCCAAATGGGGTTGTGCCATCCACATATAAGGTCACTGGTCTAATGAGTTGGATTCAGCCTGCAAGACAATGCTGTCTGCCCCTAAGTATGTCTAATCTACCACAGAGCTACAAAATGGCAGCCTCTGCCCAGTGTGCACTTGCACACCTGGTGTGTGGTATGTCATGCTGTGCACAGGCTGTCATTTTGTAGCTCAAAACTCTGGTCTCCAAGCATTTGCAGATCAGGTACATACGCTGTGCTCGTATGGGGGTGGCTGTGCTGAGGCTAGCGTGGCTATCTACACCATTAAACTGTGAGAGCATCCATGGGAGAGATTTGAACTCTGATCTCAGTGGGCAGTCGCTTCATCAACACATCATCACCTCTGCTACAGCTGGTAGAAGCCTATACAAACCTTTTCTGAGGTGGGACTCTGCAGTGGCTCATAAACTTCTTAAGGAAGTGCCCATATCTCCTTTTGTGCCACCCCAAGTACTCCATTGTCCCTCAATAAAGAATCAGTGTAACTCACTGTCTCTATGCTGCCCTAGGAAAGCCTGGTGTGGTGATATTACGTTCTGGTCTCATTTGATTAACACTTATCATAATCCCTCTGATTTGTGATAAGAGGCACAATGGACTCATTTTTACACAGAGTATCTGCTGTAGCCTACAGCAGTGAGTCTACTGAGACAGTTATGAATGAAAAATAAGAGTCCAAGAAACGTGGTTGCAAATATGACAAGACTTTCTTTGAGGACATCTTCACTGGTGCTTTGGCCAAGAACAAAGAAAGGCCAAAATGCCTACCAAGTCATTGCATTACTCTAGACAAGCATGAAGCCTAATAAACTTAAACAACGCTTGAAACCCTTCAAAAGTTACGCATAGGAAAACCAAGTTCATTTTCCCAGTGTTGGAAAAAACTTGTGTTAACAATTTCAGTTCAAGAGAGCCATGCCTGTCTCTAACCAAGCCCAAAGGGCATCATATGAACTGAGTTACTGCACAGATCAGGAAAACACTAGTGGAGCTTCTGAAAATCACAGATGCTTTTGCTCTTCAAGAGGATATGAGCACTGATGGTCGTGATGCAGCATTCTTGGCCTTGATGAAATACACACAGAAGGTGCAATTTTAGAAGACATTTTGTTCTGTCTCTCTCTTCCCAGACACAAGACAGCACAAGCAATGTTCCATGTGCTACATAGCCACATGCAAGACACAAATATTCCATGTGGTTGCATGGTGGGCTTTTGTAGAGATGGCAGGCCACAATGCAGGTTCAAGTTGATAAAGAATGTTGCTCTGTGTGCAACATGGACTCACTGCATGATTCCGAGAACAACTGACAGAGGCTCCGAGTCCAGAGTGAGGCCTTTGCAGCAGGCCTTTTTTTATGATGAAGTAAATCAAGATTCAGCCTTTTCATGCATGTCTGTTTGCAAAATCGTAGGAAGATCTGGGGTCCAAGCAGGGCGTATTGTTGTCCCACACAAAAGTCTGCTGGCTGTTCAGAGAAGTGCTGGGATGATTTTTTGAACAGAGACAAACTGAGTCTGCGAATTTGCTGCGAATTTGCTGATTTTCTGTGCAATCAATGGAAGATGTGCTTTTTAAGCTACTATGTCGCAGGCATATTTTGGGAAACTGAATAAAATACAAGTCTGAAAGGGAAGAGTAACCACATCCTTCAACTGCATGACTGAATCACAGTGTGTGTGAAGAAAATTGTTTTCTGGAACCATAACTGAAAACAAACTATGAATCCTTCACTCAGCTTTGCAAATTCCTGGCTGACAATTAAATTATTCAGGCTTCCACACAGGAGATGGCTGAGCATCTCATCTGGCTGGAGGAACTGTTTGTCTCCTTTTCCCCCAGTTTGGATGTGACATACAGGTATGATTGGATGTGAAACCCTTTTCAATGCAAGCCTGGTTCCATGGATTTGCCAGCAGGTGAAACTGCACTGCTCATCAAACTTTCATGAGATTGATGTTTGTGAGAAAGATGTCCTCAGCTTTCTCTCCTGGAATTCTGACTCATTGTCAAGAAAGAATATCCTCTTCAGTATGACACTGTTGGGAAAAAAAAAAGCAAATATCATTCTGAGGTGAATTATAGCAGGATGGTTTTAAGCAAGACACAAGAAATAACATGAGAAACAAGTCTTCTACTCTACTCTACTCTACTCTACTCTACTCTACTCTACTCTACTCTACTCTACTCTGTGCTGATTAGGCCTCTACTGGAGTATTGTGTCCAGTTCTGGGCACCGCATTTCAGGAAAGATGTGGTCCACAGAAAAGCAGCAAAAATGATTGAATGTCCAGAATACAAGACCTACGAGGGAAGACTGAAAGAAATGGGTTTGTTACATTTGGAAAAGAGAAGACTGAAAGGGCACATGCTAGCAGCTTTCAAGTATCTAAAAGGGTGTTACAAGGAGGAGGGAGAAAAAATATTTTCCTTACCATCTATAATACAACAAGAAACAATGGGCTTAAATTGCACCGTGGGTGGTTTAGGTTGGACATTAGGAAACTTTCTGTCAGGCTGGTTAAGCACTGGAACAAATTGCTTAGGGGGGTTGAGGAATCTCCATGATTGGAGATTTTTAAGAGAAGGTTAGATAAACACCTGAAAGGGATATTCCAGATTATGTGTAGTCCTGCCATAAATGCAGGAGACTGGATTGGTGACCTCCTGAGGTCCTTTCCAGTTCTAGGATTCTATGATCCTGTACTTTAACACATGCCTCAAAACTCAGTCCCATTCCTGAGCATGTATGTGTGTGAAACTGGAGTCAACGCACTTCTCCCCACTGAGCAGTATCAAATTTGTGGTGAAAGAGGTGCTTAACTTAACATTCATAACTGACGTAGCAGAGGTGCTAGGGCAGTGAACGGTGAAGCCTAGAGGTGCTCTACATTAGGTCTTGGTATTGATCTACCATTTAAGCAACACTGAAGATTAGATGAGCAATTTCTACTATGCTGCAGGCCTTTGTGAAGTTGTCTGACAATACAAAAGCTCCTGTGTCACACTAAAGAGCATTAGTGTATAAATTCCTTGGATTCCTTAGACCCATAGGCTACGTCTAGACTGCAAGCCTCTTTCAAAAGAGGCTTTTTCGAAAGATTCTTTTGAAAAAGAACATCTAGACTACAACCAGTACTTTCGAAAAAGCAAGCCGCTTTTTCGAAAGAGAGCACCCAGGCAATCTGGATGCTTTCTTTTGAAAAAGCACAGTTTGCATTACATAGCGCCTTTTTTCAAAAGAGCACTTTCAAAAAAAGGTGTTCTTCCTCGTAAAACGAGGTTTTCCGCGGTCAAAAAACCTGCTGCGTTCTTTCGATTTACTTTCGAAAGAACGCAGCAGCAGTCTAGACACGGGAAGTTTTTTCAAAATAAGGCCATGATGTCCAACACACTAGCCACTAGCCACATGTGGCTATTTCGCTGGTTGAGTATGGCTAGTTGGCTTGAACAATGTGGCTATTTAGCTGGTTGAGTGTAGCTAGATCTCTATAGCTGTAGCCACAATAGTGGCTAGTCCTTGAGAACTGGTTGGACACCATGGCTTTAGACTCTATGTTACTTTGTTGTTGTCAGGGGTCCAGGAAATAGTAAGTCTCAAAAGGGTTTCACACAGATGAAAAATATGGGGGAACTCCTGTTCTTTGGCCTGTATTATGCCTTTGTTATAGAGGAGGTCAGACTAGATCCCAATGGTCCCATCCAACCTTGACATCTATGAATCTTGGAAAGTAGGATGAAGATTCAGGCATGTTTTTATTTTTCCCTATACAAGTTTGCCCCCTCCCTAATTACAATTGCCTCTTCCATGCCTGTGTAGTTGTAGATACATTATTGGCTACTCTAGCTCTACCTTATTTTCAGATGCTCATAATAACTTGGCTATGAACTCTTGCTTCAGGCTCAGTAAGTTTTTAATGATGGTTTGTTCCAGGCTTCTACAGTCTAAAAGGACAATATAGTCTTTGGCCATGCTGATTGCTGTAGCTATGGGAAAAAGCTCCTTTGGTTGCTGATTGAGTGACACTATATTATAGCCCACCGGGATGCAGTTTACCCTAAAAACTAGCTTTGACTTTGCTTAGTGCCTTTGTCAGACAGGGACTTGCCAGTGTACAGAAAATGTTGAGGGGGCTCGCTTGTGATGTAAAGGAGGCTTATATAACTGGAGTGGTTTGTAGCCCCCACTTTCCCTCCTTTTGCCCCCTGCTGTACTAACAATCTGTCAAAAGGGAAGCTATGCATGGAACAAAATCCGTCATGCCCCTGGCATTTTGGGGGTGGAAACAATCTGGCTGAGAGCAGCACCTGACAGGGAGCAAGGAAAGCCAGTTCTTTCCTCTGGGCAGACAAAGCCTCTGCAGTGTCATATGGTGGGAAGCATTTCAGTGATCAGTATGGACTAATGCCATGAAACTGACCTTGCCCAGAAACATCAACTGTGGTCCCAGATCCAGGGCTGGGAAATGCTCTAAGCTCTTCATTGAACAAACAACCAAAAGTTAAAAATTAAGTCATGAGTGCAACCATTTCAATGCTGGCCCCAGTAGCCAGCTCCAAGGCTTCAGTAGCCTCATTGCATGGATAATGCTGACTACATCTAATTCCGTAGATATGAAAGCAAAACCAGCAGCCAAACCCTATTTCCTCCACTAAGTTAACAGTCACCCTATGAAGCGGGCCAGAACTAGAGCTGTGTGCTATTTAAGCCTGAACAGGGAATTTCACCAATAATGACAACAAAGCCTTTTTCTTTGACTGCTGCTTACCTGGAGTACTAACCCTAACCTTTCAATCTCCTGAGGTCCAGAGCAGAATACATTGTGGGAGAGAGAACCCAAATCACAATGAAAGGAATAACAGGGCAGAAAGCACCCAAAGGCGTGTGAATCAATTTCTTTAGTGCACACAGCCCTGTAGTGTCTTATCTGTGCTCCAAGGGTTTCTGGTGTCATTCATTAGCAATAATGGCAGGGAGATAAGACTTGGTTGGGAGTGGAGGAAGATGTTGATCTCTGCAGTGATGGGCAGTTGAGAGATACTGAATGATGTGAAGGATAAAAGCAACTGGCTGTTTGGTCCTTCTAATAATAGTCACTAACTAATGAAGAGGAAGCTGATTAAACTGACATTGTCCTAGGACATACTTTGATGTCAGTACCATAATATTTTCTTTCAAAAGAATGGAAAAAAACTCTGTAGTGTAGACATACCCCCAACAGACACCCATGCTAGGTGGGTTTTTTTAATCTATCTTGCCACTGGGGAAAAACAGGCACAGAAAAGTTAAGCAAATTGCAGAAGGTCAAACAAGTCAGTGGCAGAGTTGGGCATGGACCACTTTATTCCCAGTCACCTACAGAGAAAACTACTGCCTCAATGACTGCAGTGCTGTCCAAATATCCGTCCAACTGTGCCAGCCTCCTGAGTCTGCAAAATTGCAGGGGAAGTCCCACAAATGTATCTGGATTAGGCTGGAATGTAGCTTTAATTGTAGTACTTCCATCCCATCCTTTCTCACTACCTGGATATACTCTAGAAGCTTAATTGTCTTCCTCCAGTGCCAGTTCAGTCCTTCCATATTTGATTTATATGGAAATAAAAGAAGCAGGCATGATGCCCAGGAAGTGTAACATGGAAAAAACAAGATGCAAAATAAATGTTCCAAACTCTTTGGAACATTATAAAGGATTCTGGTCTAATTTGGAGAGAAGTTTCTGGAGTCAACAGAGAATGAAAGAGGTTTTATTTTATCCATGATTTACACAGTCCTTGCTTCAACAGAATGCAAAAAAGAGCATTTTCAAGAACCTTAGGAATTTTACACGCACATCCACAAAACAAAAGGGATGCTTTAAATTTTGCAGGGCTGAAAACAAACATAGGCTCCCTTTGACTAAGAAATGTGGTAATTTATGACACGCATAGTAATAAGAAAACTCTTTCACGGCGGTATTATGTTTTTGGTTATGAATAAAACAGGAGAAAAGGATGATGGTGCCCCACAGTCATACCGGTTATCTGACTGATCCTAGCTTTAGAATGCAGTGCAAATGGTAACTAAAGACTTCAGCTTCTGAGTGGGTAGGCCTTTTTTAAAAAGAAACTTCAGTTGTATTTAGCAATGTCATTTTTCTGTCTCTCTCTACACTGCTAATTTAAAGCCTTATCACACCATTCTCTGTGTACAGAAAAAGCCACTGGGCCCTATTTTGCAGTTCTTACTCAAGCAAAATTCTCATTGAGAAGTTTGCTTAAGTATGGACTTGAAGATCAGCCCTGCCTGCTTCCCACTGGTGGGATCATCTCAGCTGTAGGAGTTTTTCCTTCAGAGAGGTTCTATTTCTTTAAGGCCATGACAGACACACTTTCCTATGCATGTAAATCTCAAGTAAAGGCTTCCATTAACAACAATAACAACACACACAGAGAGAAAGAAAAAAAGCGTACAAAATAGAAAAGCGGTACATTTCAAAGACTTGTTATTCACTTTAAAAACTGGGACAAATACTTCATATAGTCCAAAGCTGGAATATCGATTGTGCTGCTATGAAGCAGCTGGTACAAAGTTTGGAAAGATAGGCAAACTTGGAACATGAGAACCATGTGAGAACTTAAAAAAAAAAAAAAAAAAGAAGCAGCCAAACAAAAGGATGTTGGGAATCCATTTTCTAAAAGTTCCAACACTGTCCAATACTTGATAGTTAAATTTCACTCTGACTGGAGTGAAATGATTTCAGGAAAAAAAAAAAAAAGAAATACCAGGATATAGGCAGTCAAAAGAAACTATCATTCAAATGTTCCTAAATGTTGCTGGAAGCAAATGGAAAGAATGGATGGTTATTCCAGGCATTCTAGCAATTTAGCCATATCTGGGTTTTTAGTTGTATGGGCAGGTATAAGTCCCAGGGTCCCATTCTATAGCCAGGCCACCAAGAAAGGAGACAAATTATTTAAGGTGGTCCCAAGGCAACTGTGACGGGGCAGCCGGTCTCACCCCGCTGCCCCGCACTATCAGGAGCGGCGGGGGAACCGCGGGGGAGCCCGAGACTGCTCCGCCCGCAGCGGACACGGCCGTGGCAGTGGGGCCGCAGCCCGGACCGGAGCTCCTAGATGATGTCACTCGCGACGTCACCCCGGGACTCCCGGGGAGTGGGATGACGCAGCCGGGGGCGGAGCCTAGAGGGGATGTGAAATGGCGGCCCTTTCAAAAGGGCCAGGAGGAACAGGAGGCGAGGAGGGAGCCGGAGGAGCCGAAAACCCCCATGGAGGCTCGGAGGCGGCAGCGTGCGGTGAGTCTCTCACCACGATGGGGGATTAACTGACTCAGACCAGGGAGAAAAGGCCCAGGGCAGGGCTGCGGACCCCGTGAATGGAGGGTTAAGGGGTCTCAACCCCCTCCATTGGCAAGGGAGAGCTTCCTCTGCCTTAGGGCCCTGAGCTGGGACTCGGAGAGAGGGAGGGCCTGGGTCCCCTCCCCGGTCGCCCCGTGCGACCCATCTTGCGACTGGCCTGGCTGCTATACCAAAAGGTGGGTCAGTGGCCCCTCAGTACGTGGGGACTGTATAGCCCCCCCCAAACTTGGGTCGGGTGCAAAAGACCAATACATTACAGCAACATAAACTCAAAGTGATGGAATGAAACTGAGCAATGGAAATATCTAGATTCAACACCTTAAAATTCAACATCAGGAAGTGGTGGAAGACCTGACACTGGATCTAGGTTATGCATTTGATCATTCTCAGCACCCCCTATTGGTGAATATTAGTTGTAGCTAGATATGAATTAGGACAAGCCCATCTATATATTAAATGTGGGAATTGTTAGCAGTTTTCTCAGCTATGAAATGCATCCCTGTTTCATTCTTTGTAACAATTTTTAAGGACGTGCTTTCAATTTAATAAGAGTCAGGATTGGATATAATCACTCTCTACATTTTCAGACACAGACAAATTGTCCACCGCAAAAAGTGTACCGCCAAAATCCCTCTAGTGCTCATACACAAGTCATGTTTGTCATGCAGATCACAGGCCTCTGGGTAATGAGGGCACAAGGACCCCAACTGCACAGGCAAGCCAGTTTAATCATGCAGGACTTGGACAGGTCAGTCTGTGTGGGCATAGTTTTGTTAGCACACCTGTTACGCCTGTGTTTGAAAATCTAGCTTGTTCTATTATGTTGGAGGGGATTGATGGATGCCAGCAGGCATGTCTTTGCTCCAGGGGCAATCACTGACCTTGGTGAAGCTGATGGATATGCTAGCCACTGTTCAATCATGGTACAGGGAAGAAGAAATGAAGGTCCTTTATGGCGTACGATAGGCGAAAGAATAGAAACCATCATGAAAGGCACAAACCCGGGGTTAAAAACTAGTTCGAATTAGCGTTTTGCTAATTCGAACTAGCGCGTCCACACTGATTGGACGCAGGGGGGCATTTAAGGGCGGCTGAAACTGGTTCTGGCAGGGCATCAGGTCAGTAGTTGCTTTGTGTGGCTGCTGTCTGAGGCTATCTGAGGCTCGTGCTTAAAGGGACCCCCCTGGACAGCCGGTTCTCAGCTTTTCCGCTTGCTTGCCTACCTCGCTGAGGGACAGCAAAGCGTTTTTCTCTGCGCCCGTCTGTGTCAGTGCTTCCCTTCGAGGACACCGCCACAGGTGGCAACATGGAGCCAGAGCTCGCCCTGCACTTTCTGGTGCAGTTTATGGACTTGCTGCTGCAAGCCTGCCAGCAATGGCTGGAGGCTGCCTGGTTCCACCTGGTGCACATCAGCCCCCTGCCTCTCTGCCTGTCCACCCCAGGGGCCATGGCACAGCTGCGGCGGCACCCAGGCGCCGGCGTGCCCCACCGCATCTGGCGTCTGGACACCAGCAGCTACTGGTGGGACCGCATCGTCCTGGAACGCTGGGGAGACCAACAGTGGACCCAGAACTTCAGGATGAAGAGGGACACCTTCCTGGAGCTCTGCGAGTGGCTCATTCCTGCTCTCCGCAGAAGGGACACTCGCATGAGGCCCGCCATCCCCCTCCAGAAGCGGGTGGCCATCGCCCTCTGGAAGCTCTCCATGCTGGACAGCTACTGATCTGTGGGGAACCAGTTCGGCGCGGGGAGATCCACCATCGGAGCGGTGCTCATGCAGGTATGGCACTTGCCAGCCACTGGGCCGGGGGTGAGGAGGGCTGCAAGGAGGGGATGAGCCGCCCCAGGTAAAATGGGGTAACGGGGGGGAGGAGGCAAAAGTGCCCCGCACCGGAGGGGCTGGTCTCTCCCGGCCGTACTACACGCCGCCTGGGGGGGTTGCCCCCGGGAGTGGGGCGCGGGGCACCGCCAGGGCACGAGCACTCCCAGCCACCCGGGCGCCCCAGTGATTCGCGCTTTGCTGTGTCTCTCCGCAGGTGGTCAAGGCCATCAACCGGGTGCTGCTCCACAGGGTGGTCCACCTCGCCAACCCGGACGCCGTCATCCGGGGGTTCAGCGCCCTCGGCTTCCCCAACTGCGGGGGGGCCATCGATGGGATGCACATCCCCATCTGTGCCCCGGAACACCAGGCCTCCCAGTATGTCAACCGCAAGGGGTACTTCTCCGTGATCCTGAAGGCCGTGTGTGACCACCGGGCACAGTTCACGGACATTAATGTGGGCTGGTCCAGCAAGGCACACGATTCCAGGGTGTACCAGAACTCCTCCATGTGCCACATCAGGGTCGGGGACGTGGACATGCCCGTGTGCCTGGTGGGGGATGCGGCCTACTCCCTACAGCCCTGGCTCATGAATCCTTACATGGGGCACCTCAACCCTTCCTGCCGTCCGGGAAGCCCTGCGGGAGAGTTTCCAGGTGGAGGAGGAGGACTGAAATTTCCCTGCATGCCCCAATGGGGCCGTCTTCCACCCTCTCCCCCTTCCCCTTTCCCCTCCCTAACCTCCCTTCCTAATGTCAAATAAAGACTTTGGGTACATTTTTTTTGTAAAAATCATCTTTCTTATATTTATTATGATTTATTTACATTACTACTAGAAGATTTGTCCAGCATTACTCGGGAGCTTCCAGGCAGGGGACTGAGAATGTGCTGGGTGCAAGAGTGAGGGCAGGGACTTGAGGATGTAGGAAGCTAAGGGCAGAAGGCTGGAGATGTGGAGGGTGTAGAAGTCAGGGCAGGGGATGCGAGTTTCAGGGGAGAGAGTAGGGAGTGCAGGAGTCAGGGCAGGGGGTTGGGAAGTGTGAGGGGACACTGGAGAGGGGGTGGGAGTGCTTGATTGACGACAAGGGATGGTGAGTTCTGGCCAGGATGTGGGGGTGGCTACTACCTGCTGCCCTGAGCAGACCCAGGGTGGCAGGGGCAGGGTGGTTGCTCCCTGGGGCCCGCTCATGGCAGCAGGGACTGCATTGCCTTGCCAGTAGCTGTTCCCTGGGGCTAGCCAGGGGCTGTCAGGATGGTGGGGGCACACTTGCTTGCTCCCCCCCTGTAGTCATTCTGGAGTATAACTGTTCCTGCTATCACAGGCCTCCCCTTCCACTAGATGAGAAACAATCCCATTCCAAGCACATCCCATTGTCCTAGAACAGCCAAACCCTGACCTTGGTTTAAGTCAGGGGTGGGTAACCTTTTTTGGGCCTGGGACCACTGACTCATAGAAAAATCAGTCGGGTGCTGCATACAAGTGAGAAAAAAAAACACCCAAACAAACCCTCCTAGACGTGGCCCTTGACTGAGGAGAAAGCCACTCCTCACATTCGCCTCACACACCAGAGCCTAGAGGGCCCAGTGGGCCCTGCCTAGTCCCTAGTCCCTACTTTCATTTGACCACCTTGTCTCTCTCATATCACTACTGTACCTAGGCACCACTGTAATAAACCTGATTAAAGGAACACTCCCTTCTCTCCTATGCAGTCAATGGGATCCTGGCATGTACCTTGGAAAGCACAATTTGTTCTAGTAATTGAAGAGAGGCAGTGCCAGATATCTCCAGATAAAGAGAGAAATCAGAATGTTTATGGCTTTGATACATGCAGTGTAGTTATAGTCATATTGGTCCTAGGATATCAGCACAACAAGGTGGATGAGGTAATATTTTTTTATTGGACCAACTTCTGAAAGCAAACAGAAGTTGGTCCAATAAAAGATATTACCTCACACTCCCGTGTCTCTTTATGGCTTTGATAAACAGTAGCTTTCCTAATGACTTGGGTGTTAGAATTCTAAAAGGTTATTAGCAGTCCTGTCAAGCACAGATTGACATGGAGGATTTAAACTGAAACCCATCCTAATACCCTTGAGAGATTCTTATTCAGACCGTAGCTAGGAGATCTAAATATTTTGTTAACAAATACTCTTTAAAAGAAGCTGTAGTTTAGAAGAAATATATATAGAATCCCTCAAAGGCTGTTTAGCTACACTCAGGTTTGGGACTGGGAGCGGAAATCTCACTAGACAAAAATCAAGTTTGTGTTAGTGTGAAATTCAGCATAGAGTGCCTAATTGTATGTCTACAATGCTTGTTTGACACATGGCCAGTCTATCTGTCGGACTGATAAGAGTTACTGGGCCTCTGAGCAAGGTGTATGTGAGGGAAATTCCATGCCCCTGGAAGGAGTGGGGCTTCAGACAGAAAGGGTGGACCTGGGGCTAGCCTCCCCCAACCAGCCTCAGTGCTAGCTGGAGCACATCACGCACATACAAGGGAGCCCTTAGCACTGCCCAGAGCATGCTACGTGGGGCTCCACAGTGATTTAAAGGGCCTGGGATTCTGGCTGCCACCACAATAGCAGTGACCAGGAGCCCTGGGCTCTTTTGAATTGCTGTGTCCCAGGGCAACTGCCTCCTTTGCCTGCGCCTGTTGGTAGGCCCATGCATGCTCCCCCCCCATCATTCACACACCAACTCCTTAAACACATGTGAGTGAGGGCTAGGTCACATGTGCCTCCTTGGCTGGGGAAATGGGCTATCGCATGTTGCCTTTTGAGCCTTGCTCCTCCCTACCCACTTTATACTAAGGAGCCAGTGTGAGCAGGACTGGAGTGGTGCATTTTACTCTTTGCTCTTCCATGCATATCTCCTTCTAACCCTGCCTATCATCTGCTCATTAAAACATCCATCTTGTTTGCTTGATGAGTGGCCTCTGCATGGCCATGCAAGACAGCCAGCACTTTTGTTATCAGTCGCATGACTGATGCGATAGCAGGGAATCATGGGAACACTGCTGAAGGGAGTCAGGACCCAATCCAGCAGGGCTCTCCCATTGCCTCAGCCTAACAGTGGTTTATCTGCTGAAAAGATACAGTGGTGGAAATATGGGAGGCAGAGTAGAAAGCTAAGATTCCCTGTCTAGCAAACTCTTTGTGTTTACAGAGTCTCACATAACCATCTCTTTCCAGCTTTTCCCAATCTGTTTTCACTTACATGTACTAGTTCATTGGTGTGCGTGCACATGGAGATGCGCAGCACATATCAGCTTTCAGTGTAGTGCGCCATGCTGTCATTGACGTGCTTCTCTTCTGCGAGTTGCTTCATCTTAACAAAGTACAGGACTTTGGCAGAAAGGAGATGTTGCTCAATTCCCAGGAAACCCCTCACATGCTGTATGCTGAATTTTTCAACAAGAAAAAGAAACAGCCTTTTCCCATTCATAACTTGTACAAATGCATAATTGACCTTACCTGTGTATAGCTGTAGACATGCTGGTCTAGGGATATGAGAGAAACCTGGTGAGTGAGGTGATATCTTTTACTGGAGCTACTTCGGTTGGTGAAAGAGGCAAGATTTTGAGCTTCTCAGAGATCAAAGAAGGTGCTCTGTGAAGCTTTATAGCTTGTCTCTTCCAGCAACAGAAATAGATCCAATATAGTGTACTGCCTCAGTCACCTCATCTTTATCAATGCACTCATACAGCTCATAGTAGCATTGAGCACCACATAATTCCTTTACAGCATTCCTCTGTCTATTATACCCATTTTACAGATAGGGAAACTGAGGCATGGACTAAACTTGACCAGGGTCATCCAGAAAGTCTGTTACAAACCAGGGAATTGAACCCTAACTACTAGACCATCCTTCTTTTCTCAGTAACACTGGAAAAGATTTTGATGTTTGACGATTACAT
Organism: Pelodiscus sinensis; assembly: GCF_049634645.1. Lineage (NCBI taxonomy): Eukaryota > Metazoa > Chordata > Testudines > Trionychidae > Pelodiscus > Pelodiscus sinensis. The sequence goes on along the minus strand of NC_134725.1, from coordinate 29,980,012 downwards.
GAAATGAGTTGCACAGAATTTATGTCCCCTGAAGATTTATTTGCTGCACTGTAGAAAAATCGCTTTCCAGTAGGGAAGCAAAGGGAAGGAACAAGAGTGGTCATGAGACCTTCCTCAGCAGTATATTTTGGATGCCTAGGGCAGCCATTAGAGGTAAATCACTGTGGAGCAGGAGGTGGGACTGTGGAAGACCTAGTTGGTGGTTCCTACTCTGTGCTGGGCTCTGCTATTATTTCTGGCAGGGATGGGGAAGATAGGACTTCCTCTTCCTTGCATGGTCAGGGGGCTGACAGAAGCAAGGTGGGGGCCTAGCTCTGTGTTCCCAAAAGGGTATGGTCTTGGGCAGACGGGGCAGTCTGGCCTCAGTTCCACCCAGCCAGCCATGTCCCCGCGCCAGCCCTTAGCACTGCCCAGACAGCACTGCCTAGGGCTCTGGTGAGGATTTAAAGGGGACGTTTTTTAATTACTGGGGCCTGGGACAGTTGCCCCTTTTGTCCCCCTCCTCTTGGCAGGCCTGTGTCTGACATATGGGGCCACGTCAGACCCACTCAGATATCCCTTCTCTTATGCTGACCCTCCTGCTTCCCCTGCACCCATTGCTCTTCAGTTGCAGGGGGAGGGATCACTGTTCTGGGAGCTGCTCCCACATCCTCCAATCCCAATGCTTCCCTGATCCCCTCACACCCAGACCTTCCTGCTGAGACTCATCCCCCTCACCCAGAATCTGCCCCTGACAAGTCCCATCCCCCTGCACCTGGATCACCTCAACGAGCACCCACACAATAATCCCCACCCACACTGACCCCCAACCAACTGCACCTGCATCCCCCACCCACAGAGCCCCATCCCCCATCATCTAGACCCCCTCCATGGAGCATCCCACACTCAGACCCTGCACTGAGCTCTATCCCCCCAACACCTAGACTCCCCTTATACTGAGCCCCAACTACCTTCGACTGGCTCCCCCTGCAGAGTGCCATTACCAGTGCACTCAGACAGCCCCCAACGAGCCTTGTGCACCCAAATTCCCCCTATATCTGGGTCCCCACTGAGACGCTCCCACATACCCATATTGCCCCATGCAGAGCCCTCTCACCCCACACCTGGATCTCCTCACACTAAGCCCCTCCATCCTTGGACTTTGTTTTGCTGAGCCTGCCTGCCCATAGCACAAAGAGGCAGGGCCCTGGGGTGTTTCTGGCGCTGTTTCAGGCTAGATGCAGTCTCATTCCAGCGTCTGTGTCGCAGGAGAGCTGCAGGCTGAGTTTGCATGCAGCCAGTGCCCTGTACTCCCCACTGCCAGGTTGGAGCCTCCATACTTATTAATTGATGAGAAGATTTACTCGGCGATACTCAGGTTCTGAACTCAAATAATTTTTGTTTGTCTTCATTTAAATCATTGCTCTGGGTGGGGCTGAGGATGAGGGGTTCAGTATGCAAGCTGCCCCGGGGAGGAAGGACAAATATCAGCCCTCTCTCACTGCAGCAGCTTGACGCTATGGCTGCTGCAGCTGCAGCAAGCACAGCTGGCAAAGGGGTGCATGTCTTCTAGATCACAGACACTCAGACAAAGAGACACACAAACAGACAAATTCTCTGAAATATGCTGTAGATAGCTGTCCCTGAGTATGTCTACACTACAGCGCTAATTCGAACTTAGTTCGAATTAGTTAATTCGAACTAAGCTAATTCGAACTAGTGCATCTAGAACTAAAAACTAGTTCGAATTAGCGTTGTGCTAATTTGAACTAGCGCGTCCACACTGATTGGACGCAGGGGGGCATTTAAGGGCATCTGAAACAGGTCTGGCAAGGCATCAGGTCAGTAGTTGCGTTGTGTGGCTGCTGTCTGAGGTTATCTGAGCTCGAGCTTAAAGGGACCCCCCCGGACAGCCGGTTCTCAGCTTTTCCTGCTTCCTTGCCAACCTCGCCGAGGGACAGCAAAGCGTTGGTCTCTGTGCCCGTCTGTGTCGGTGCTTCCCTGCCTCTCCGCCTGGCCGCCCTGGCACCGGCGTACCCCGCCGCATCTGGCGTCTGGACACCAGCAGCGACTGGTGGGACCACATCGTCCTGGAGCGCTGGGAGGACCGACAGTGGACCCAGAACTTCAGGATGAAGAGGGACACCTTCCTGGAGCTCTGCGAGTGGCTCGCCCCTGCCCTGCGCGGAAGGGACACTCGCATGAGGCCTGCCATCCCCCTCCAGAAGCCGGTGGCCATCGCCCTCTGGAAGCTCTCCACGCCGGACAGCTACCGATCTGTCAGGAACCAGTTCGGCGTGGGGAGATCCACCGTCGGAGCGGTGCTCATGCAGGTATGGCACTCGTCGGCCACCGAGCCGGGTGGGAGAGGGACTGCGAGGAGGGGATGGGCCGCCCCAGGGACAAAGGGGGGGGCGGGAGGAGGCGAAAGCGCCCCGCACCGAAGGGGTCGGTCTGTCCCGGCCGTACTACACGCCGCCAGAGGGGTTGCTTCCGGGAGTGGAGCGTGGGACACTGCCAGGGCACGAATGCTCCCAGCCACCCGGGCGCCCCACTGATTGGCGCTTTGCTGTGTCTCTCTCCACAGGTGGTCAAGGCCATCAACCGGGTGCTGCTCCGCAGGGTGGTCCGCCTCGCCGACCCGGACGCCGTCATCCAGGGCTTCGGCGCCCTCGGCTTCCCCAACTGCGGTGGGGCCATCGACGGGACGCACATCCCCATCCGTGCCCCGGAACACCAGGCGTCCCGTTACGTGAACCGCAAGGGGTACTTCTCCGTGATCCTGAAGGCCGTGTGTGACCACCGGGGCCAGCTCACGGACATTAATGTGGGCTGGTCCGGCAAAGCACACGACGCCCGGGTGTACCGCAACTCCTCCGTGTGCCAGCGGCTGCAGGCCGGGACCTTCTTCCCCGACCACCACATCAGAGTCGGGGACGTGGACATGCCCGTGTGCCTGGTGGGGGATGCCGCCTACCCACTGCAGCCGTGGCTGATGAAGCCCTACACGGGACATCTCAATCCCTCCCGCCAGGCCTTCAATGCCAGGCTGACCAGGGCCCGCATCATGGTGGAGGGGGCCTTCGGGTGACTGAAAGCCCGCTTTCGATGCCTTCTCACCCGTCTGGACCTGACCGAGCACAACATCCCTCCTGTGGTGGCAGCATGTTATGTGCTCCACAATTTGTGTGAGCGAAAGGGGGAGGCTTTCCTGCCAGCCTGGATGGCTGAGGCTGACTGCATGGCTGGACACTACGGTCAGCCCCGCACCGCCGCCGTCCGGGAAGCCCAGCGGGGGGCCGTCCGGATCCGGGAAGCCCTGCGGGAGAGCTTCCAGGTGGAGGAGGAGGACTGACCTCTCCCTGCATGCCCCACTGGGGCCTTCTTCCACCCTACCCCCCTTCCCCTTTCCCCTACCTACCTACTGTAAAATAAAGACACTTGTTTTTCAAACAAAAACGTCTGTTTATTTCACATAACTGGGGTGGGGGGAGGGAGGGGGGAGGGTAGGAGAGGGGAGGGGGAAACCTGGGATGAGGGAGCTGGAAGGGGAGGGAAGGGAGGAAGGGAAAGGAAAGCTCAGGGGTGGGAGTCCGGCTGCCTCTCCCGTCTCGCCACACTGCGGGTCCAGGGGCGTCGGTGGGAAATGGTTGTGGAGGGGGGGCAGGAGGGACAGGGGGTGTGGAGAAAGCAGGAGCGGAAGCAGGAGGCGGAGCAGGAGGAGCAGGGGGAGCAGGGGGAGCAGCAGGAGGAGGAAATGGGAAGCGGTCGAGCAGGCTCTGGAGGTGGCCTCGCAGGGCACAGCCCTGCTCCTCCAGGGCCTCCAGACTCCTCTGGCGCAGCCTCAGGTCCTCCTGGACCCAGTGGTCCTGGGTGCGGAGCTGGTGATCCATGAACCGGAGGTGCCGCCTCTGGTAGTCCTTCTCATTCCTGGCTCTCCTGCTTGCCCGGGCACGGGCAGCTGCTGCAGGCGGGGTGGTGCGCCCTGCAGGCCCAGGTGCTGCAGCTGTGGGGCAACAAGACCAGCGGTCAATTACCCCAGGGACCCAGGTGTGTGAAACCCAGCTCCCCTCTGCAAGGCCAGGGCCCCTGCAGGATCCCCAGCTGCTGCTCCTTGGTGGGCAAGGCCCAGGCGCACGGTCCCGGGGCTCCCTCTCGCCCCAGCCCCCCGTACACATAAGGGGAACACGATGGTACTCACATGTGGACGCCTCTCCGGCCTTGGATGACACAGGCGAGCGGGTCTGTGGGGTGCCTCGGGGGTCCCGGGTCCCGGGCAGGCTGCCGGCAGGCTCCTGGCTCTCGGAGCCCTCCTCCTCCTCCTCCGTCTCCTGGAGCGGGCCCTCTGCCCCGGGGTCTATCACGTCCCGGGGGGTAGGGATGGCATGAGCCCCCAGGAGGCGGTCCAGGGCGTGGAAGTGGGGGCAGGCCTCCGGGTCGGCCCCTGGCTGGCAGGCCCGGGAGTAGGACTGCCGCAGATCTTTAATCTTGCAGCGCACCTGCTCCTGGCTGCGCTGGTGGCCCCTGGTGGCCAGGCTGGCAGCCATGTGGCTGTAGACGGCCGCGTTCCTGTGGCTAGTGCAGAGATCGTGGACATTGGAGGCTTCCCCCCAAACCTCGATGAGGTCCATGATCTCCGCACTTGACCAAGTGGGCGCCCGCCTTTTGCGCCCCTGGGCAGGCTCTGGGAGCCGCCAGGCTGGTCCTGGGGAGCAGTGGAGGGCTGGGTGTCCTCGGGTGGCTGGCTCATGGTGTGGCAGGTGCAGGGTCTGCTGGCACGGGTGCTGGCAGCCTTGCAACTGGCACAAACTGTGTAGCCAGCCTGTGGCCCTTTAAGGCCCTTCCCAGAGTGGCCACCAGGGAAACCTGGGAAGCTTTAGCCTCCCACTAGTTCGAATTAAGGGGCTACACACCCCTTAATTCGAACTAGCTAGTTCGAACTAGGCTTAACCCTCGTAAAATGAGGTTTACCTAGTTCGAACTAAGCGCTCCGTTAGTTCGAATTAAGTTTGAACTAACGGAGCGCTAGTGTAGCGCCTATCAAAGTTAGTTCGAACTAACGTCCGTTAGTTCGAACTAACTTTGTAGTGTAGACATACCCCCATTCTCCACCTCTGCTCCCTGCTGGCCTAATAGGTTTATAGATGTCTTGGTCCCCATCTCTGGTTCTGTGTTGCCCCCTGTGGTCATTCTACAGTATAACTGGACCTCCTAACAGTCCCCTCCCTTTCCATTTAATCAGAAGCAACTCCATTCGAGTACAACCAAACCCTTACCTTTGATTAAAGTTATGATAAGAGGAAGCTGTATACCAAATTTGGTGGTCCTAGCTCTTACCATTTAAGAGGAGTTCTTGAACAAATGGACACACAGATAGAGAGACACATGGAGACACATTTCTAAAATAAATGGTAAGACAAATAACTTTTTTTTGCAGAATTTTACAATATTGTGTCCAGAATTCTTATTTTCTTGGTGTATAAGGTTGAACTTTTTAGTGCAGAATGCCCTCAGGAATATCTTCTGTTCCTAAAAGTGGTCCCTATGGGTCTGGCTTGAGTCAGATTTGGGAGGAAGCCTGCACTGTGCTGCCTATGCTCTTCTGGTTCTGTGGATAGCCATCAGACCTTAGTTTAGCTCTGCATTGGGCATAAAATTCCCTTTAATGAAACAAGGCCTTTGCACTGAAGTCTGTGATGGAGTGGGAGTTTGCTTCTGCTTGGCGTAGTTTCTTATGAACAGCAGGAAAATGTTATTCAGAAGATGAACTCGCTTCCCAGGTCAAATGCAGCACACAGGCAGTTGTGCAGCTGGCTGGATGCATAGTGCCATAGACACAAGTCTGGCGAGTGAGCGTCTGGGATTTTTCTTCAAGATGACTTGAGCAATTTAAGATCCAGCTTAGACAGGAGAGGCAGTCGCTAGGGCAGCCAGCCTTTTGACATCTTAATGAGTGAGAGTTCAAAAGAATGTCACCACCCCCGCCTGCCTTACTAGAAAATTCAGCTTTTAATCTTTTTCCTTCCAAGGGTGAGACAGCCGGGAGCGGAGATAACAAATGAGTTTCTCACTCCACCTGATGAGGCCAGGCTACAGTCATCCAGGTCCTTGTAGTTTGAAATAGCCCGAAACTCTTCATCTCACTGGGGAGGCTGCAGCAAGGTCCCTGTTGAAAACAGCCTCCATGTGCTATTTAACAGAAAGGCCATATTCCCATCCAGTTCACATCAGCCTGGCACTCCTGACTGCAGTGGCTTTACAGCAGAGGGGGGCCTGGTCCCTGCTCGTCTACTGCTGTAACATCTTAAAACATGGTTTATATGATGTCACGTTCTAATTAGGGATGGAACCGGTTAATTGGTTAACCAGTAAGCATCACCCTTACTGGGTGATGCTTAACAGTAATGGTGAATTGGTGTCATGGCTGGGCTGGAGCCGCTCCCCACCTGATGTGGGCAGGGGACTGCTCCAGCTCTGCCGGGCCCACTATACCACATCGCAGGCTAGGGGTGCTCCAGACCATCCGGGCCCACTGTGCTGAGAACAGGGAGCCACTCCAGCCTCAGTGCCACGAGATGGACTAGCCAGTCTGGTTGGGTGCACTGTGCCATGAGTTAACTGGTTAAACGGGATTTGACATCCCTATTTCTAATGAACGTTTGTCCTTGAGAGCACCATTGGAGTGGGATCTCTCTTATTACAGTGTTTAGCATTTGCAAGTTTCACAGGATGAAACACTTTAGTTGGAGTCAGGGGAAAGAATACAATACTCTTTGCAGTTCTGCAATTTTGTCCTCATCTTTCCTGCCTCGAGCAAAGGGGAAACTCATGCCTGAGCACTCTCCAATCACATGCCAATCTATACACGGGGACAGAGGATCGGCCAGGCCTTCTGTTTAGCAAACAAAAGAAAAATAGAGGCCTGGGCGCGGGCACAGGCAAGTTATAACCATTCTTCACAAGCTGTGTTGCATCAATCCATTTAAGAGGACTTTAGGCTGCTGTAGTGATGGGTTCCCATCTGTTGGCCAAAAAGAGAGCAGAGCCTGAGGACATCTTCTTGAGTGCTTTGTCCAAGCAGAATTTCAAAGCAGTGCAGCTTCTAACCCTTCCCTTTGGACACTTTCATTGTCTAATAAGAAGAATTATTATTGTTATTGATTTGCATTACTGTAGCATCCAGGGCCCCAGGCTTGGACCAGAACCCCACTGTGCTAGCCACTGTAGGAACACAGAGAGGGGTCTTACCCCAACAAGCTTACAATAGGCAACTTATGCCCTGTTACCCAGTCTATATTGTTATCTCCTTATTCTGAATTATACTCTCTTGCGCCAGTCTAAGCAACTCTTCTCTCTGGTGCTTACACCATGCTCACAGACAGAAGTCTCCTCCTTTGTTAGCTGATCTTTGGGGATACTTTATACAAAATCTTCTATAATTATAAGCAAGCTTTTAATGCACTGAATGACCGCAATAATTTCATTCATGAGTTTTCTTTTCCATTTCTGTGTCCAGACTATTAACCTCTCATGTTCCAGCTGGCTCTTGTCACACCGGTGCTAGTCTCCATGCTCTGAGTTCTAAGGGCACTCAGTACCTAGAAAAATTGGGCCTCTTGCTTTTTCTAAAATCAGGGGACTCTGTATTCTTCTCTGATGCTCCCAGCTCTCTGGCATTCTTGGCTGCACCTCACCCACTCAGCCAATGTCTGCTACGTTACCTAAGGCCAACTTACAAGTTTCCTCTTTTCAGAACATTTTTGAAGAAATGAGCAGCAGGTTACTAGGTAACAGGAATCTCACAGCAATGTTTTGGGCAAAGACATGGTGACTTCCTAGGGACTCAGATACCAGGGGAGGAGCTTGGAGTGCAGGCCCTGAGAACTGAAACGTCCTGATGTGGTTCACTCAGAATCTTGGACAAAAACAAAGCCCTGAGGAACAAATTGGTGTGTGATACAGGCCAGGAAAAGAAGGCTAGTCATGTCCCAGCATTCTTTGCGGTGGGGGGGTCACACCTGTATTCATGGGCAATGGGAGAACCCCTGACTCGAGCAGGCTTGTCCTAAGCCCGCCCCTTCTTCCCCTGCCCAACTCCTTTACTGTGGTCATTTCCTCCAGACACCGCCCCCCCCTCCCCACACACACACCCTCCGGCCTGAGAGCCCAGCCCCAGCCTTCCTCGCTCTGCAGAATGGGGAAGAAGCAGGATGGGGATTGAGTGCAGAACGTGGGAGGGCCATACCTGGCAGTTTGGGAAGGCATCGCCTCCCCCACCTCTCAGACTTTCTGCCCATCTCTTTATTACACCAAAGAGTGACTGCACGGATGCCATCTGCTGTTGGAGGACATGCCATTCAGGCTTGTGAGAGCCAGGCTGAGGAAGACAGTTATGGGATCTCCTGGGTGGGGGGGATCAGAGCACACAAACAGGTTCATAAGAAACCCAGTAACATGAGTCACCCAGTGTGACTGGCATGTGAGTGGCACATTGCTTACAATGTTTTGCCAAAGGACAGGACTCCAGTGTAGCATTCAAAAGAAAAGTAGGGAGGAGGGCTGCACTTACGGCTGGCTGGCTGTGGCACAAGGCTCACCACATGGGCAGGGTGGTCAACTCCCAGCTGGCTAGTGTGGCTGAAGCCACCTACAGGCCCACGAGCAAGGGGGGCATGGTGATTCCTTGTCACACCATGCGCTCACTCTGCCAGAGGGTGTGGGGGGGGCGTTTAGCTGTCCCTTCTGACTAGGGGTACCAGGTGGCCTCAAAAAACATTCCAGATACACTTGATCTCAGTTGGGCAGGGGGGAGACAGGCCGGGAAGGGAGCGGGACTGGCTGGGAGGAGGTGAGGCAGGGGGGAACCAGCTGGCAGGAAGCAGGGCTGGTGGGGGCGGGGTTGGAGGCAGTGAGGCTGGCCGGGAGAGATTGGGGGAGACCGGCTGGTGGGAATCAGGGCTGGTCAGGGGGAGTTGGGTTGGCTGGGGGGGGAGTCCGGGGCAGCAGGGCTGGCTGGGGAAGATCGGGGGGGGGGGAGTCGGGGGCAGCGGGGCTGTCTGGGGGAGATCAGAGGGGGTCGGGGGCAGCGGGGATGGCTGGGGGAGGTTGGTGGGGGGACCGGCCAGCGGGAAGCAGGGCTGGCTGGGAGAGGGTTGGGGGGAACAGGGGGAGAGAATCGGCTACCGGGGAGCGAGACTGACTCGGGCGCACACAGATCTCAGAGAGCTGCCTGTCTTGCGCACGGTCCCGGTGAAGCACGAATGAGCCCGGCCCCAGGGATTCCCTCCCACCCCTGCATCCTCCCCCCTCGCATAGCTGCATACTGATACTCATGATAATAATAAAACTTACTTAATTAGAAAATACCGGACAGTTTATATATCTGGTATTTTCTCAATTTGTTTCCCAGACAGAACCCTCCAATACCGGACTGTCTAGCTCAAAACCGGACACCTGGCAACCCTACTTCTGACCCATCCAGGGCTCTGTTTGGCATCCCGCAGGCATGAGTTTAATAGTTAACTAAGGGGCTGCGACCCCTGCTCGCTATGCTCACCCATACCCCTCTCGCAGGGGGCAGGCAACCCCAGCTCTCCTGCTGGCTTCAAGGGAGGGCTGGACTGTGGTTGCACCAGCCCAGGCCACTTCTCCCTCCCACCTTGCCCCTGGCTATGCCACCTGGGCCTCTTCTCCCTTCCCCTTTGCCCTCTGGCCATGCCAACCTGGGACTCTTCTCTTTCCGCCACTACATCCCCAGCCATGCCAACCCAGGCCCCTTCTCCTTCTCCATCCCTTCCCTGCCCCCAGCCACATAAGCCTGGGCCCTTTCAATCTCCTTCTCCCGGCTGCAGGCCAACCCTAAGCCCCCTTCCCCAGGGCAAGGCTGTGCCAGACCCAGCTCTGCCCCGGGAAGGCCAGACCACAGAGTGCCAGCCCAGCTCTCCATGTGGCCGCCAGAGAGGGTCTGGGCTGGCAGTGAGTGGGGTTTGACTCCAGAGATGGGGGCTGGGGTGGAAGTGGCAGGGTTGTGGATGGAACTTTATTCACCTTTGCCTACCTCACAGCCTGTGGACGCTGTGACATGATGATGTCACTTTGTCGTCCCATGGGAATTTTTTTTATATATATATATAGAGAGAGAGAGATTAGTGGAGGGGCTATTAACCATATGAAAAATTACAGTACTGCATTGTTAGCTGACTTTCCATAATGATTGATACAATGCTACAGGGTGAGTAATACCCTCATTGTGCTCTTCCTGGCATCAACTTGAGCATTTTCTGCAGAATCTGGCCTTACATTATTATTTCCACACACACATAGCCTGGCAGTGCCCACAATTGCTGGAGCTGCAAGAAAATAGGGAAGTGGTCCATAGCAACTGCATCCCTGGATGCAACAAGCAGAAGAACTCTACTACAAACCAGCAGGCCCTAGTATTAGTGTAGGCAGGAATTCAATTTCCAGCTCTATCTTCATAGCCCAAACAGGTGTGTTTTCACCATAGGACAGCAAATCTAATGTGCTGCTGTGCAACTGGAGTGGAGAAAAGGCTGTGTTGTTTTACAGTGAGGTAAACTAGGTGAGGTCAAGTGCTAAACTCCCCTAGCAACATCTTGGTAAAAAGCTACAGGTGCCTTGTCTCTGCTAGGGTTTCACAGCTGGATGGTTAATGCACATTCCTCATCCTGCTGTAAAAACACCTTTTGCAGTGAAGCCAAAGCCTCAGGCTGACTGCTCCCCTTGCTAAGACAGTGTCCTGTAACCTGGCCATGACTATAGGCCCAAATCAACTGCCAAGTCCTTCAATTGCCGAGCAATGTGGGGAGGAGAGGACTTGGGAGAAGAAAGGAGCAGGGTTGTTTGCCTCTCAAGGACAGCATCCTTCCACTGGCAGGGACCAGGGCCAACCTCAAAAATAACTTGATGCAAGTCAGACTGGGCTGTCAAAAGAAGGGCATGCTTTTCCTCCATGGGGAAGCATAAAAGGGCTGTTATGGAGGTCTGTTGTAACTGCTCAGACTCATGCTAGGCTCCTTGTGAGTCCAGAGCAAAGAGCTACTTATGCTAGGCTATAAAAGCTCAGAGACACTGGAATACTATAAATAGGACATATAAACTTTCAACTGACATGGCTCTGATTATATTATTGTTAATAAAAAAAAAAAAAAAGAGAGAGAGGGCACCTAGATGGAGGGGAGAGGCATGCAGAATGCAGGTTTGTTCTCAGCCACACATTGATGCTGTTAGAACTCTTACTTTATCTTCAAATGAACAAAAGGAGAGAGAATAAATCTCTTTTTCTGCCTGCAAATGGCATCTCTCTACAGCTAACTTGCATTTGTGTTTGCATAAGGCGTTTGTTAGAATAAACACAATTTGAAAAAACAAAACAAAACAATTTACACCTGCAATAAAGCCAGGCTGGTAGTATAACGGCAGCAAGCACAGGAAGGTAATTGCACAAAGCTAGTTTAATTTACAAATGTGTGACTGAGGCATCTGAGCTTATGCAGAATTGTGTAAACGTTTTGGGAGGAAGGGAGGGACGGGACAGAGAAGTGTTTGACAAAGTAGTTAGAGTTTGTGAGCAATTTAGCCCTTTCATTTAAACTCCTGCCTATCCCAGAGTTAAAGTCTCATAACGCTGTCACCGAAGCAGTAGGACTTGCACTTGTCTAAGGATGTGTCTAGACTACAGTGTTTTGTCAACAAAAGTGGACTTTTGTCGACAAAACTATACCTGCGTCCACACTACTGCTTAGTTCTGTCGACATAACGTCGACAGAACTCAGCAGTTTTGTCGACGCTGGTAAACCTGATTTTACGAGGCATAACGCCTTCTGTCGACAGAGTTCTGTCGACAGAAGGTGTTATTGCATGTAAACTGTCCTTTGCGTCTACACTACCATGTCGACAAAGCAGCTTGCTTTGTCGACAGAACTGGATGTAGTGTAGACGCTCTTTGTCGACACAAGTTTTGTCGACAGTATCTGTCGACAAAACTTCTGTCGACAAAAGCCTGTAGTCTAGACGTACCCTAACTGAGCAGAATTTTTCTGTCTGGCACTCCAAAAAGTTGATGCAATTAAAGATGGAAAACTTGTACCAGAAGTTAGGGATAGACAAATCTGGACTGGAGCTAAACTGGTTATAATCTCTCTGAGGCAGGACAGTCTTTTTGTAGAGAACCTAGAATAGTGGTCTGTGACTGCTGTATTTCAGTGAGACAGTAATCAAACAAACAAACAAATAAATAAGAGCAGATTCGTTTTTTTCTAGACCTGATTGCCAGAGAACCCAGAAACTGCTTCCATGAAAGATTTGGGATTTTTTGTCCAAGCCAATTTTTTTTTAGATTTTTTCACAAAATGTTGTGGAATATTTATTCATTTTGAAACACAATTTTCTGTGTGTGTTTTGCATATTAAGAAAAAATGCATCCCCCCAAATGAATATTTTATACCATGTTACCGCACATTAGAGATCTAGGATGTCCCCTCCCCCCATTCAGATTTTTCTGCCCTACTTCTGTGCATTTGACACTCTGTGCATGGCACAGAAAGTTAAGAATCAAGCTGTGGGCAGAGAATCCTGATGTAGCATAGAGTTGGCAGAGGTGGGTGTCGAGAGGGAGGGACATGCCGAGGAGGTGGGCTCTGTCACAGTGTCCTGAAGGGTATAACCAGTGTCATAAGTTATAGTAGCCTAGTGTCATGGCTGGGGCAGCTGGAGAATCAGGGTATCTTTCTCAGCTCTCTGATGGCACCCCCAGGATGGATGTGAGTGCAGGAGAGAATCTGGTCCAACAGTTACAAAGTCCTACTTGAAATGTTTCAGTGGGCTACTCTTGAGCACTGTGGTGAGTGGCTAATATTGGATGGCTTTGCTGTTGTTCTGGAAGTTAATGAAGAGTCAGACCTTTCAATGGTGAAAGGGGCCATGTCTCAGAATCAGCGTAATGAGCCTGTCACTTTGTCATTGATGGTTTCGTGACTCCCAACGACCATCACCTATTGACACTCCAGTGCTGCCATTGGAAGGTTAAAAATCTTCAGCAGCATGGCGGGTGAGTTCTGCCCAGAACCCCCAGGCCTAGTCAATGCAAAGTTTATGTAACATCTTAGGCTAACAGCATGATTTCAGACCTGTACCGTTAAATTGCTACAACCCCTCATGTGAACATAGTTCTGTTATGTTTTTTCCATTAATGTGCAGAATAAATTTTATCTGCACCAAGGCATGTGTAAATGTGCACCACCAGTAGAAACGTAAGTGTATCTGTGGGTGCTCTGCTAACCAGTGGGCAGCTTTCCACTCTCTCCTTAGTAGTTGCACAAATGCACAGCATACAGGGAACACTGGTTATTGAAATAAGCTCTACCAGTATAAGTAGTTTTATACTGGTAGAATTGCACTCATCCTGAGGTGTGGGCTAAAGACTTAATATTGTTAAAGCATTATAACTTGTGTATGCACAAACCCTTCTACTAATATAATAAGTCCACGATGGGGGGGGGGAGGCTGTACCATTTTAATTATACTGAGTTCTAAACCAATATGGTCATTGGGGTACATACATTGTATGTTGTTAAATCCCAACATCATGGCTAGGAGCATTGTACCTGGAAGGAATGGTCACCCAGTGGCCTTTATAAAAGGGACACAGTACTTAAGAGCAATCCTTTTAATCACTACAATAAAACTTAAAGCTTATCTACTCAGTGACGCATCAAATCCACAGTCTCTGTGCACCTTGGGAAGTAACAAGGCTTGAAAATTTAATGAGAAAATTTACCACCTACTTTCACAGCTGAGATGGCCAACTTGTATGTGCAATGAATAAACAAAAATTAAATCCAAATAACTGAAAACAATACCACAAATTACACCAGGGGCCCCAGGGACAGCCAAATATCTAAATTGCTTAAGAAAATGATACCAGATTCTTTTCACACATGGAAGGTCCTCTGAATTTTTAATGCTTTGATTTTAATCAGTATTTGAAATAACAAGCTCTATGCAGGGGGTCTGGGTTAATGAGGACACACACAAAAAGCTTACAGGACATTTGAAGGTTGGTGGTCATTGGTTGCCTACATCAACTTGAGATTGTATAAAGATATTAACTGGTTAACTCACTACAAATGCAATTTGTCATGCCTTTTATATTCACATTTACACATCAAAAGCTATGAATGGGACACATACAGCCTGACTCAATTAGCATCTTTAAGACTAGTCCTACAATTGACAGGTAACTGCTTTTGCTGTTATATATATATTCTGGATTCTATGATTTCCAATCCAGCTCATCTGATGAATTGGATTTCACCCATGAAAGCTCATGATATAATATATTTCTTAGGTTACATCTACACTGCACACTTCTTTCAGAATAAGCTATTCAGGAACATATCTTCCAGAAAAGCTTATTTCGAAATAGAACATCTACACACAAAAAGCACAACAAAATAACAATTTGCTATTTTGAAAGATAGTATCCACGATGACTGGATGCTATCTTGAATGTAAGGCTACCCAGAACCAGTTCAGGCAGGGCATTAGGTCAGCAGTTGCTTCCTGGAGCTGCTACCTGAGGTTATCTGAGATTTGTGCTTAAAGGGACCCCCCCCCCCCGCCCCAGACAGCCATTTCTCAAGTTCTTCTGCTTGTTTGCCTACCTCTCTGAGGGATAGCAAAGCATTTCCACTGAGTGCTTTGGTTGTCCTGCTTTTGGACACCACAGCACACCTTGCTATGAAGCCAGAGCTGCCTCTGGGCATGCAACAGCCCCAGACTGTTGTGCTGCAGTTTCTGTAGGCTGCCCTCTTGGCCCTGGAAGAACACGACCAGGGCTGGCTCCAGGATTTTGCCGCCCCAAGCAAAAAAATTTTGGCCACCCCCCCCTTTTGTGTTGGCTTTTACACATGTTTGCACTTTGCAATTTTTTTTGCTTGTTTTGGTTTTTTTGACTGTTTAAAACTAAAAAAATGAAAACAGAAAATTTGTAGTTAGTGAAATAAAACAATTTCCTACTAGTGTACTCATTTAATTTTAACAAAATCACAATTACAAACAATTTGGGTTCAACTATACACTGTAATGAAAAACGTTAGTGTCTTCCGGTGTGCCCAGTTTCTCATAAATTAAAAGAATTTATATGAACTGAATTTTTCTGGTTTTTATACGTGTGTAGCCTTTTAATAATTCAGTACAATCTAAATTTTTTGCAATGGTACTTTCAATTGAAATTAATGAGAGTCCTGACAAACAATTTTGAGACATGGTGGACCTCAAATAATTTTTTAGTAATTTCAGTTTTGAGAAACTGAGCTCACCAAAAGCCACTGATACTGGTAATGTTAAAAGAATGCACAGTGCAATAGCAGCGTTTGGAGTGAAAAAATCATTTCTTGCTATAAATTCTAATTCTTTTAGAGGAGACATTTTAAGACTTATTAGCTCAGATAAAGCTATTAATTCATCATACAAATATAATTTTAATTATTTTTTTTCCATAAAGGCAAAGGCGCTTCAAGTAAACTCCCCCTCCCCTTTCACTCGCTGCTGGGTCACAACTGCCTTTTCCCTGTCCTGTCCAGCCCCTCCCTATGGACAATCACCCCTCACTCCTGACCCACAGCCCCCATAGCCAGCCCAGCCTAGCCCAGCCCTGCCAGTGCCCCTCACTCCTGACCCACTGCCCTGCCAGTGTTCCTTGCTCCTGACCCACAGCCCTGGGCATTCCTGCCTTGCCCTGCCCCTGCTGCCCTGGGGCCAGTACCTGGAGGCCGACCCCTCCTGATAAATTCCCTCAGGGTCTCCCTTGAAGAGCTTGGTGACCTGCTTGGCCTTGCACTGGAGGTTGGTGATGAAGATGGGGAAGTAACCGGCCTCCCAGAAGCAGCTCAGGCTGGGCCCGGACTGGCACCGAATCAGCAGCAGGTGCTGGCGTGTCTGAGGCAGGAGATGGGGCAGGTGGGGGGGTTGTTCCTGAGCCCCAGGCCCGGCTGTTCCATCAGTACCTGCAGCTTCTCCAGCGCCTGCAGGGCCTTGTCCAAAGTGGTCTGCGTGGCTGTGCCCACGGTGCAGGGACCCTGGCGGGTGCCCGGCCCCCGTGCAGCCGCCATGGCCCTGGCCAGAGGGGAAACTGCGCTTTCTGTACTGGGGCCAACCCCTCACGAACCCGCCCTGGCCCCCCGTGGGTAGGGCTGACCCGAAATAGGCGGCAGAGCCAGGCAGCAGCAGCAGGCAGATGGCGTCCAGCAGGCTCCGGGCACTCATGGTGCCAGCGCTGTGCAGCGGGGAGTGGCGTCTCCCACGGCCCTTTAAAATCGGCAGGGCAGGGCGAGGCTGGGCATTGGTGGGGGCGGATGCTTACCTGGAAATGCCGCCCCTGGAAATGTGCCACCCCAAGCACGTGCTTGATTTGCTGGTGCCTAGAGCTGGCCCTGAACATGACCCTGAGTTGCTTGAGTAGAACCTCAGCATGTGTGCAGGAGAGCTGCTTGTGCAGCCTTACCCCACTGTGGAGCAATGCCTCTGGAGGCTGGACAGCAGTTCTGACTGGTGGGACCGGCTCATCATGGAGTGGCTCCAGAACTTTCGTATGAGGAAGGAGACATTCCTGGAGCTATGCACCTGGCTCGCCCCTGCCTTTGCATGATGGGACACCCAGATGAGACCTGCCATCCCCCTGGAGAAGCAGCTCGCTCTCGCCATCTGGAAGCTGACCACGCCCGACAGTTACCGATCCATGGGCAACCAGTTCAGCATGGGGAAGTTGACCATGGGGGCCCTTGTCATGCAGGTAAGGTGCTCTCAGGCTGCAGTTTCTTTGGGGGAGGGGTGTACTGGAAAAGGGGACCCTAGAGTAAGAGGGGGTTGGGTATATAGGGGGTGGAGTCAGGGTGGCAGGGGGAAGCCCCGTCCCTGGGGCGGTTCTGCAGTCTTGCACTCACACAGCCCTGTGGGGGGCAAACTTCATAGGGGGTGGCTTGTGGGGTGTTTGTGGGTGGGAAGAAGGGCTTGGGGACATCCCAAGGGCTCTGGTAACCTCTTTGATTCTCTGTTTTGTTTCTTCATTGGTCTCCTTCTGCAGGTGGTAAGGGCCATTACCACTGTCCTGCTGCACAAGTCATCCATCCACCTGGGTGACGTGGACCACATCATTGCCAGATTTGCTGCCATAAGATTCCCCAACTGCGGGGGCATTGTTGACCATACACACAACCCGATCCGGGCCCGCAACCACCAGGCAAGACAATACATCAACAGGAAGGAATACTTTTCAATGGTCCTACAGGCACTGGTTGACCTCTGTGGCCAATTTACAGACATCTTGCTGGCTGGTCAGGAAAGATGCATGACGCCTGTATCTTCCACAACTCCAGCCTCTACAACAACCTGGTAGCTGGCGCTTTCTTCCCTGAGCACAGCATCAGGTTCGGGGATGTGGACATGACACTGTGCCTCCCCCCTCATGCCATGGCCAATGAAGCCATTTACTGGCCACTTTGACCCAAGCCAGGACTGCTTCAATGGCCACCTGGGCAGGGCCCGCATGCAGGCCGAATGCACCTTTAGCTATTTGAAGGTGAGATTCAGGTGCCTGGATATGGGGGAGGAGAACATCCACCAGGTGGTGTCAGCATGTTGTGTGCTCCACAACGTGGCCTTCCTTCCAGCTTGGGGGACAGAGGCCAGCTGGGAGGGAAGGGCCTTTGAGCAGTCGTGCATAGCTGCCATCTGGCAGGCCCGCCAGGCAGGGGTACGCATCTGGGAGGCCCTGAGGGAGAGTTTCTCTCAAGGACCCCAGTAACTCTCTCTTTGGGGCCTCCCCACTAGGGGCCTGTGCCTTGCCCCTCTCTGCATTTCATCCAACAATTCCTCTCTTCCCCCGCCACCACTCTTCTCTTCATACACAATAAAAAATATTTGGTTGAGAAAAACTGAACTGTGCGGTGATTTATTTGGGGGTAAAAGTACCTGGAGATGAGGGGGCTGAGAACCTGGGAAAGGGGGGCTGAAAAACTTGAAGGTGGGAGGAGAGCTCAGGGCTGGGGCTGAGAGTGGCGCATGGCTCAGTTGCTTCCTCCGCCTCTTGTGTGGAAACCTTGGCAACCTTGCAGGTGGGGAGCGGGTCCAGGGAGGCTAGGGAGATAGGCAGGAGGGGTCTGGAGTGGGATCAGGCATGAGAGGGGGAGCAGGGGCTGGGACTGGGGCAGGAGCAGGGACTGGAACTGGGGCCGGGTAAGTCAGGAGAGCCTGGACAGTCACACACATGTTGTGTCCCTGCTGCAGCAGCTCAGTCCATGTCTCTCTGCCACTTTGCATCGTCCTGGATCTTCTGAGCCAGCGGCTGCTGCATGTCACAGAGGATGGAGACGTGCTCCCTCATGAAGTCCTCCTGGGCCCACTGGTGCCTGTGGTTCCCTCAGGGTCGGGCGGCTGGCTCAGGTGGTGTTGATCACTCCACAGTCATGGCTGGTTCAGCTGAGGACAATAAAGAGAGATGGTCAGTCATCCCCGGAGACATTGCCTCTGAGGCCTTGCCCTCATCTGTGAGCTGAGAGCAACAGTTCTCGAGTCGGAGGAAGATGATGTCCAGGGAGCAAGGCCATTTATGGCCTAGACAGAGAGCCCTGTCTTACAGGGACTCAGAGGTATCCAGGGGAACAGGCTTCCTGCCCCACCCCCGCACATCCTACAGACAAGCAGGCATGGGAAATGTCCGGCTACACTGGGAGGGAGGCCTCAAGCTGCCTAGGCTTCCATTGATGTTGCATGCACACCAGCTCCAGCATTGGTGGTATCCCAAGGGGAGAGACCTTATATCCCTGGGTATGTCTACACTACCACCCTAGTTCGAACTAGGGTGGTTAATGTAGGCAACCGGAGTTGCAAATGAAGCCCGGGATTTGAATTTCCCGGGCTTCATTTGCATGTTGCTGGGCGCTGCCATTTTTAAATGTCCACTAGTTCGGACTCCGTGCCCGCGGCTACATGCAGCACGAACTAGGTAGTTCGGATTAGGCTTCCTATTCTGAACTACCAGTACACCTCATTCCAAGAGGAGTAACGGTAGTTCAGAATAGGAAGCCTAATCCGAACTACCTAGTTCATGCCACTTGTAGCCGCGGGCACGGAGTCCGAACTAGCGGACATTTAAAAATGGTGGCGCCCGGCAAATGAAGCCCGGGAAATTCAAATCCCAGGCTTCATTTGCAACTCCGGTTGCCTACATTAACCACCCTAGTTCAAACTAGGGTGGTAGTGTAGACATACCCCCTGGCTCCTGGAGCAGAGGGGGTGAGGGTATAGGGTGTGTGTGAGCAGCACACACACCTGCGCTTTGCAGTGCTGCCCTTGGGAGTGGGTGCTGCCTCGAGCATGCAGGAATGCCTATGTGCCATGTGCAACTCTCCAGAGTCTGTGTGCATGTGTGCATGTGCCCTTGTCCCCAGCATCCTTCCAGCAGTGGCTCGTGGTGGGAGGATGTCCCCCTTGGGGGTCAGAAGTGTGGGCAGCCTCCCCAGAGCCTGCGAGCAGGAGCCCAAGGTTGCTCCGGTGCTGCCTCCTGACTCCTAGAGCTGCATGGCTGTAAAAGAGTCTCGCACAGTTTACCACCAACACGGCTAATGTCACCTGGTTTATTGGGCATGCGGGACTGTCTGGTAGCCACAGGCCCAACCCGCAACAGAAACTTGCCCCGTTCACATTCCTCTTTTTCTCCCCTTAATGCATGCCCGAGGCTGCCTCACCGGCCAACGGAGTAGGGGGGTTCGGGCCCATCCCCTCTCCGAACCCTGGCCCAGGGCCCTGAAGGCAGGGACACACGGTCCCTCCCTAGCGGATGGGGGAAGGGCCCCAAAACACACCCGCTCACAGGCTCCACGACTCCGCCCTTCCTAAGGGCCCGTCTCTGCCGCGTATCCCAGCCTCACCTCTCCTCTCTCCCTCACTCTCCGTTTCTCCCTCCTCCCCCTTTCGCGGGGCCGGCCCCGGGTTTAAATCCCCCGCCGGCCGTGTTCCCGTACATCATCTCCTCTGCGCCGCCCAGCAACCCCCCTTCCTCCATGACGTCACATGCCTGCGCCTCTCTAGCCCCTCCTACTTGGGCCTCGCCCAGAGGCTCTCCTTGCCTCCCATCGTTCGCCGCACCGAGCCCCGACTCGGCAGTGCGGCCCGCCATCCTGGAGGCGCGCTGGCTCTCCACCCTCCGGCGTGCCCATCCGCCGTCACCCCGGGCACCTCGAGTGCGGGGCGGGAGCGCACTGTCACAATGGCACAGACTGCAGTGCAATGGCCAGGCCAAGAAGGGTGCCCCATAGCACCCACCACCCTGACTGTGTGTGTGAGAAAAGTAAAATCACTCACCTGATGATCCCTCCCCAGCCTCAGAGAATGCCTGGGACACATCCAGGCCGTGAGGTACAAGCTCCAGCATGATGATGATCACTGTGCGGCAGTGTCTCCTCTTCCTCCTCCTCCTTGTCGGCAGGTGTTTCCAGCCCCAAGTCCATCAACAGGGTGAGGAAGGGGCTGCACCGCCCTCCCTCCCCAGGATGCGGTGCAGGTCTTCAAAATAGGGTCAGAAGTGGGGTTCTGCCCCAGAGCATGAACTGCATTCCCTTGCCCTGCCGTATGCTTCACATTACTCTGGATCTGCTCCTGTGTCCTGGTGTAGCTGTTTGTGGCCAGGCTATCAGCCATCCGGTCATATATATCAGTGTTGCACCATCTGGAATAGAGATCCTAGAGGTTTTCCTCATTGTCCCACACCTCAATGAGAACCAGTATCTCTGCCCCAGACCAGGACAGTGCAAGCCTCTTGTAGCCCCTGGAAGGCTACTGGGAGCCCTGTGAGTGCTCCCTGGGATGGGAAAGGGACTCTTGGGGGGCTTGTGGCTGGGATATGGTGGCCAGATGCTTGACACTGTGAGCTGAGCTATGGCTGGAGGCTGTGAGGGCTTCCTGCCACAGCCTTTTCCCCTGTGTTTGCAGCTTTAAGAGCTGCAGGGGAATAGGAACTATAGAGTCTTGATGAGTGTGGCCAGAGTGGCCAGCAGGACACCTGTGGAATTTCCTGGTAGCCTCTTTTTTAAAAAAAACCCTCCCTATTTCACATTCACACACACCCTTTCTGAAAAAGCTTTTTTGGAAGAGGCCTTATTCTTTGTGGAATAAGGGTCACCAACGTTGGAAAAAGTCCTCTGTTATTTCAATTTTCTTTCAAAATAATGCAATTACTGTGTGGACGCTAGTATTGTTTTTCTGGAATAATGGCCATTATTCCAGAAAAATGGTTCAGTATGGACACACACACAGTCTTTAAGGTGCCACAGGTCTACACTATTTGTATATAATGAATGCCAGTGAGAATGAGGTAGGTTCAGAAGCTAAAATGGGAAAAGATAAAAATTAAAAATTACTTACACTACTCAGATGACTGCCAGTTGCTAGGGCCTGATGAAATGCATCCTAGAATTCCTAAGGACCTGATTGAGGAGATACGAGTCATTAGCTATCATCTTCCAAAAGTCATGGAAGACGAGAGAGATTCCAGAAGACTGGAAAAGAGCAAATATAATGCCCATCTATAAAAAGGGAAATAAGGGCAACTCAGGGAATTACAGTCCAGTCACCTTAACTTCTGTACCAAGAAAGATAATGGAGGAAATAATTAAGGAATCCATTTGCAAACAACTAGTAGATAATAATAATAATAATAATAAGTAGTGATAAGTAACAATCAGAATGGATTGGTCCAAAAGAAATTATATCAAACCAAGCTGATAGCTTTCTGTGACAGGATAACAAACCTTGTGGGTGGGGGGAAGCAGTAGATGTGGTATATGCTGACCTCAGTAAAGCTTTTCATGCATTCTTGCATGAACTTCTGATAAAGAAGCTAGGGGAATACAACCTATGTGGATTACTATAAAGTGGGTGCATAACTGGCTGGATAACCGTTTTCAGAGAGTAGTTATCAATGGGTCATAGTCATGCTGGAAGGGCATAACTAGCTGGGTTCTGCAGGGGTCAGTTTTGGAACCAGGTCTATTCAATATCTTCATCAATGATTTAGATCATGGCATAGAGAGTACACTTAAAGTTTGTGGATGATACCAAGCTGAGAGGGGTTGTAAGTGCTTTGGAGGATAGGATTATAATTCAAAATGATCTAGACAAATTGGAAAAATGATCTGAGATAAATAGGATGAAATTCAATAAGGTCAAATGCAAAGTACTCCACTTAAGAAGGAACAACCAGTTGTACACATATAAAATGGGAAAAGACTACTTAGGAAGGAGTATTGCAGAAATGGATCTATGGGTCATAGTAGGCCACAAACTAAATATGAGTCAAAGTATGACACTGTTGAAAAAAAAAAAAGGTAATATAATTCTGGGGTGTATTAACAGGAACATTTTAAGCAAGTGCGACAAAGTCCCTTGGTAGCTCCCTGGCGGTTCTGCACTTCTTGGTAGTTACTTGAGCACCTCAGAGACTCATGGAGCCCCCTTTGTTGCCCTGGGATTTCCCTAGAGGCAGGGGTCCCCGCTTACTGAGTCATTCTCATCATAGGCTTGTCCTTGGCGTTGGTTTGGGCTGGATTCGGTTTGGTTCTTCTCTGTGCACCTTCCAAAAACTCCCCCCTTGTTACCTGGGAGGAATCTTTTTATAGGAACCCTGGAGGCCTTAATTGGCATCAGGTGCTTAATTAACACCAGCTGCAAGCTGCCTCCTGATTAGGCATCTGTTTTCTACACTGGCTGATGGGCTGTGTTCAGGAGAGGCTAATTTGGAAACAAGAAAGCATTAACCCACCTCCCAATATGGCTGTCTTCTATAAGAGTTTTGTAGTTTGCAGGCTGTGGTCTGTCATACAAGACACAAGAAGTAATTGTTCCACTCTACTCAATGCTGATTAGACCTCAATTGGAGTACTGTATCCAGTCCTGGACCCCACATTTCAGGAAAGATGTGGACAAACTGGAAAAAGTACAGAGTAGAGCAACAAATATGATTAACATCTAGAAAACATGATCTATGAGGGAAGATTGAAAGAACTGGCTTTGTTTAGTTTGGAAAAGAGAAGACTGAGAGGGGACATGATAACAGCTTTTCAAGTACTTAAAAGTTTACAAGGAGAATGGGATTATAGTGTTCTTAACCTCTGGTGATAGGACAAAAAGCAACTGACTTAAATTGTAGCTAGGGAGGTTTAGGTTGCACATTAGGAAAAATTGTCACAGTGGTTAATCACTGGAATAAGTTGTAGAATCTCTATCATTGGAGATTTTAAAGAACAGGTTAGACAAACAACATCATTCATGACAGATGACCTATGTGGTGCTTGGTCCTGCCATGAGTGTAGGGGACTAGATTTGATGATCTCTCAAGATGCCTTCCAGTTCCAGTAGTCTATGATTCTATACTTCTGATCTCGTGGCATTGTTATGAATTCTGGGCTTGTCTATATACAAAAATTTACCAGTGTAACAACTGCAGAATAATTCTTATAGTTACCATGATTCTGCTGTAGTGATACCAGTGTATTATGTTCATGCATAGGCACTCTGGTTCTGGAATAAAAGTGATTTTGTTCTGGAATACTTCCTCTGCTTTAGGAGAAGAAAGTGATTCAGTCTTCATGTTGTACACAAATCTTAGCCTTTAGGTGAGTTTGCCTTTATGGTTGTTAGGCTCCCCTAATCCTTATTACAGGGATGGCCACTAGACACTTAGAACTGGGGGGAGGGATGGCAGAATATTATCTGAGCAGACCTAATATCAAAAAAGTGCAAAGATGGTTTAAAATCACCTTTGTATGCCCACTCTGCATTTTCATTGAGAGCAGCAACAGCTTAAGCATGCACCAGTGGACACTTACCATGTATTCAAGTATTTTCTACAGTTTTGACTGGATGGCCTACATCATGTGCTGAATGATTGTTTGCATCAATTCTCTCTCTCTCCCCTGCTTTGAAGTTTCCTTACTTCAGTCTCCATCTTCATATGCCAATATGCCAATTCCTGCTATAATACTGTTCACTTTGCTTATATATTATATACTTTCTTGTATCCTTTATCTCTTCTGTCTGTTTTCATTGTAAGCTCTTAGGGGCAGTGAGTGTCTACTATTGTGTTTGTAGAGTACCTAGCACAATGGGGACCTCTTCTTACTTGGTCCCTAGGAACTACTGTGATAAATATGATTGATAGAATAACACAGTGGTAAAACCTCAGAATTATGAACATCAGAGTTATGGAATGACTGGCCCACCAACACCTCATTTGGAACCAGAAGTATACAGTACAGACCAAAACCAACTAACCAAACAAAAAGGAAAGCAAATGCCATATAGTAGCATTGTGTTAAACAAACTACTAAACAAATACAAAAAAAGTTTAAAAAAAAGATTTGACCAGGTAAGGGAACGTTTTTTGTGCTTGTTTCATTTAAATTAAGATGATATGAATGGGAAAAGCCAGATGGTTACCAAGAGGTAATAAAGGACAGATATATTAGCCCTAGGCTGAACAAATCCCTGTTGCCATGAAAGCCAAATGACAGATACTCCAGGTTAGCTAAGACAATTGGAGGCAATCTAGAACTTGCTAGAACCAGTTGAGACAGTTAGGTTTGATTAGGGCACCTGGAGTTTTGAAAGGGTAGGGGCGTATGCCTGCAGGGCAGCAGAGATCTCAAAACACTGAGCACCGGCATCAGGGCAGGCATTGTGGGATACTGGCAGAAGCCAGTTCTCTTAACAAAACAAACAACAGAGTCCACAATGGTTATTTGTTGACAATAGGGACAGGGAGAAAGAAAAAAGTCTCTCACAGGGAGGAAGATTTTTTTTTTTTTTTGCCAAAACTAGTGTTTTTCCAGATAAAAATTGCATTGTAGTGTATAGCCACTCACTGTTGTGTCAACAAAAGGCAGTTTTTGGCAACAAAAAATGCCAGTGTAGATAAGGCCTTAGGTTTATGCTATGGTACTAACAGTGATGACATGTCCCTTTAGGCTCAGAAAACCAGGGGTAAGAGGTAGGTTTCAGGAGCCCCTATCTGAGCCAGAACATCTTCACAATTATTTTTTGCACCATAGTGCAACCCATCGAACCTGAGTCTGGAGACCTAGGCTCCGAGACTAGCTGGCATGTCTTTTTTTCCCTGCCATGTTGACATGCCCAGTGTCATTTGTTGGGTCAGGAAAATATAACCTCGCATTTTCTGTAAATGACAATGCTTTAGATGACACTCCATTTGAAAAGGAGTATGGATTAGTAAAGTACTGTCTGTTATTTAAGAGACAGCCTAAGCAAAACACCAAAAACAACAACAACAACAAAACCCTCCAATGTGCCCTTCAATTTTTTTCTGTCTCTTTTTATTCCTATTAAATTTATAGGAACAACCGTCTAGGAAAATGATTTCACCTCAGGTTCCTTCATACATTTTTAATAGGGCAGAAATGGAACCAAAAGGGGAGAAAATGTGGTAGCGTTAAACTCTGGCTCTATTCATAATTAATTATACTTTCAGAGAGAGGAGGGGGAAAAAAATAAAAGAGGAAACATAATTACAAGCTTCTAGTAAGAACATTCATTATCATGCTAATGTAGAAATCAGTACTGGTGCGTCTGCATATGTGTGTGTGTGTGTGTTCTAATTACTCTGCAGTGATGTGTGTCATTTTCATGCTTACCTTAGTGCTTCATTGGATTTTAAAGTCACAGTTAAAAATATTAAGTTTAACGGCCATTTGCATTATACATGGACTGGGTCTCAATTCTCCTCTCCCCCTCACCTGCACCTTCCATTTCATGCAAATTGAGTAGGATGGAATTTACCTCCTCAATTCTTGGCACATTCTCCTTTGAGATATCAGGCAAAAGTTCCAATTAATGAATGAGTACCACAACAGTTTAGACTTCTGAAGTAAACTAGACTGACCTGACAAACTGTTTCACAATTGTTCTGGATCAGTGCAAGATTTCAGGATCTGTCTTGGCCAAAGCCAGACAAAAGCTATAGGCAATCACAGCAAAGTGTGGACAGGATGGCGGGAGACCCAGATAAATACGATGCAAATGGCAGCTAGGAAATGAAGAATTCGGGCAATATTTTCTGACATGAGACCCTGATCTTTGGGGATGCTGAGCAGTCACTGACTACTCAGGATTTTGGGGGCCTCACACCCCTGAAAATCTGGCCACATTAATCTGATCTGTACTTCTCTGGAGGCAAAGTGGTGTTCACCAGAAAAAAAAAGTCCCATTTCATGCCAAAGAATTCACATTCACAGGGGAATTTTGGTCCCAGCTTTTGGTGTTCATAGCATATCACTTTACTGTATGAAATCCTGTACCCACTCAGCACTCCTCTAGTGCTCAGCATATGCCTTCAGCAGCTATTGTGTCCTTTAGGGGATGATTTGCCTGATCTTAGTACGTGTGTAGAGGTAGGCAGACATCTATATGGCATCACACACACCCTGTAGCAGACCATCCTGATACAGCTCAGCTGTTCAGTGCTATGGAAGCAATCTGCTCTTGTCCAATGCTGTACTGACAATGGCTGATGGGTGGTATTTTTGCTGATATCAATACTGCACATGAAGATGTGATTAAGAAGAAACAGAGAGAGACCTTCTCCCTTTCTAAATCCAAGCTCACGTTCACAGACATTCCAGCTCTATTCCAGTGGACTGAAACTTGTTGGTGAGCTGGTGCTGAAGTTAGAGCCCAAATACTGCCTTCCTTCTTTACTCAGAATTCCAGCTGAAGTCAGGTGGGGATGCAAGATTTAGCCCTTGATTCAAATATTGAATTTAATTCCAAGTGTGTTTATAGACATGGATTATCTGAATTACTTTAAACCCAAACTAGGCAACTGAACAATCTAAACATTCCAGCACAGTAATTAAACTGCTGTTCTATTATTCCACAAGCTGCTGGCTAAATGTCCTGCTTTTGTAAGTATGAATATCACACTTCTTTAGTGCCATCCCATTCCATGGATTTTAAAGTCCCGATGTACACCTGCTGGTACGCGCCAGACAGCGAAAAGGTCTATAGCAAATCAAGTAGCCCACTTTTCTTCCAACCTGCAAGAACAAGTGCCCTGTTAGTCCCCTCATGAAGATGGCTGAGTAGGAAACATTCTGCCATCTGAGTTCTTTGTTGGGGGCTATGACTGTGGAGTATTTAACAATTGTGTTAAAAGTACAAGCTCTCACTTTAAAGTTCAGAGGTTTTTTTCTTAGTTTTGCTTGCATGTTAGGGACTCTGTATGTGATTGGGGCCTGGCATAAGCCATTCTGCAGAGAGACACAGCCTAGAATAAGGTAGGATGAAATGAGCAATTCTGTGTTAGGTGGCAGCCTGTTTTGTCTCTCTGGGTATGTCTACACTACAGCACTAATTCGAACTAACTTAATTCGATTTAGTTAATTCGAACTAAGATAATGCGAATTAGCGCATCTAGACTTAAAAACTAGTTTGAATTAGTGTTTTGCTAATTCGAACTAGCATGTCCACACTGAGTGGACCCTGAACTGAGGTTAAGGATGGCCGGAAGCAGTGCTGGCAGGGCATCAGATGAGGAATTAGAGTGTGGAGCTGCTGCCTCAGGCTGTGCTTAAAGGGACCCGACCCCCACCTCAGACAGACAGTTCTCAGGGGTTCCCTGCTTGCAAAGCAGTCCTGGCTTGGAGTGCCCTGAGTGCCCACACTCGGCACATCACAGCACTCGGCCATCAGCCCGGCTGCACTTGCCGCAGGCTGCCATCCAGAGGGGGGGTCAATCAAGGGAGAGTTTCCACCCCGAGGAGCCCGCAGAGCCAGCCCAGTCCTCCCCATCGGGGGCTCGTACCCCATTCCTCCCTCACATCCTTCCACTTACCCCTCCCTAGCCCCCCTTCCTGATGTTCAAAATAAAGGACACGTGTGTTCAAAAATAGAAACACTCTTTATTGAACAAAACTCGGGGAGACTGGGAAAAGAAGGTGGGAGAGGGGAAGAGAGAGGGTGGGAGAGGGGAGGGCAACTAAAATGATCAGGGGTTTGGAACAGGTCCCATATGAAGAGAGGCTAAAGAGATTGGGACTTCTCAACTTAGAAAAGAGGAGACTGAGGGGGGATATGATAGAGGTCTATAAAAGCATGAGTGGGGTGGAGAGGGTGCATAAAGAAAAGTTCTTCATTCGTTCCCATAATAGAAGGACTAAAGGACACCAAATGAAATGAATGGGTAGCAGGCTTCAAACTAACAACAGAAAGTTCTTCTTCACAAAGCAAATAGTCAACCTGTGGAACTCCTTGCTGCAGGAGGCTGTGAAGGCTAGAACTAGAACAGAGTTTAAAGAGAAGTTAGATCAAGTCATGGAGGTTGGGTCCATGGAGTGGTATTATCCAGGGCATAGGAATGGTGTCCCTGGCCTCTGTTTGTGGAAGGCTGGAGATGGATGGACAAGACAAATGGCTTGGTCATTGTCTTCGGTCCATCCCCTCCAGGGTACCTAGTGTTGGCCGCTGTCGGCAGACAGGCTACTGGGCTAGATGGACCTTTGGTCTGACCCAGTACGGCCATTCTAAGCTCAGGGCTCAGGGTCAGGGGTCTCAGTGGACCACCTTGATTTTCCTGCAACCCTGCTCCTGGGTGGCCAGGCTGGCAGCTCTCCTGCCCTAGACAGCCACTTTCCTGTGCCTAGTGCGGAGGTCATGGATGTCTGCACTAGACCAGGCGGGTGCCCGCCTCTTGCGGACCTGGGCAGGCTCCTGGGAGCCGCCAGCCTGGTCCCAGGAGGAGGCGGAGGGCTGGGTGGCAGCGGGTGGCCGGCTCGAGCCGTGCCAGGTGCAGGGTCTGCTAGCTGGGTGCTGGCAGGCTTGCACCTGGCACGGGCACCGTAGCAAGCCCATGCCCCTTTAAGGGCTCCGGGGTCAGGAGGGGGGCAGAAGAGTTTCCCTGGTGGTGCCCAGAGTGGCCACCAGGGAAAGCTGGGAAGGGCTAGCCTTCCACTAGTTCGAATTAAGCGTTAGTCCTCATAGAATGAGGTTTACCTAGTTCGAAGTAAGCACACCGCTAGTTCGAATTAAGTTTGAACTAGCGGTTTGCATGTGTAGCGCCTATCAAAGTTAATTCGAACTAATGTCTGTTAGTTCGAATTAACTTTGTAGTGTAGACATATCCTCTCTGTTTCAGGGTTCTTGTGTGTTATCCTGAATTCCAAGAAAATAAAGTTGTGTTGTGCTGCAAGTGTATTGTCTATCTGGGTATGTCTACACTACCCCGCTAGTTCGAACTAGTGGGTAATGTAGGCATACCGCACTTGCTAATGAAGCCCGGGATTTGAATTTCACGGGCTTCATTTGCATAAGCCGGGCACCACCATTTTTAAATCCCGGCTGGTTTGAACCCCGTGCAGAGATGGAGCAAACTTTTAACTCTAAAAATACTTAGGGAAAAATACATTTCGTAAAAAATGTAATACATTTGCTGATCAATATTACTATTAATGGCACAGTTGTGCCTCAAGCCCCCACTGTGTTTGGATGCTGCACACATGTAGCAAGAGGCAGTCTGCCTCACATTCTAAAAAAGACAAGGCAGGCAACACATGGGAGAGGAAACAGGCATAGAGAGGGGAAGTGACTCATTCAAGACTAAACCACAGTCAATAGCAGATCCTGGAACAGAACACAAGTGTCCCCAATGCCTCAGCCAGTGCCCTAGCCACTAGACCGCACTGCCTTCCCTTACCAATGGAGCAAGTTGCAAAGACACAGCAAGTCATAGGAAAATGATGCTCAGCAGGATAAGGCCGACTATACATCCCATCAGCATTTTCTGAGTGTGACAGAACTACAGGCTTTTTGAGCGCTGAGAGCATAATTACCCCGTGGAGTCTGCCAGCTGCTTCAAATATATTGACCACACCTCAGCATGTGGCTTCTGCAATTAAAAAAAATAAAATAAAAAGTACTAGGGAGGAGGACAAGGCCTAGCATTGTAAACAGCAGCAGGTTAAATTATACCATGGCTTTGCCTGTGCCTTAAAAAGAATATTAAAAAAACATTGCAAGGAAAACCAAAGTGGAACAGAAATTTGCCATCGATGATAACCATGCAAACCGCAGTGATTTCCGCACAGCGCAGAACTTGGCCCAACTTGCCTAAACAAGCTGGGTTCTTGGTGCCATTACACTGCTAACTGATACAGTACTAGGGGTAGGAGGAAGCTTTGAAACAATATCTTTGCAGAATAATCATTTCAGTGGTGTTTTGGTGTGTCTCTAAGGCGCAAAAACAGTAACGCCTACTCCTTGCTAAAAGGCATTGAGAATACTGTGTCCCAATGCATTACCCAATCACACGCTTCCCTCCATCAGGGGAAACCCTGGTCCCAAACAGCCTTTTTTTTGGCCTTTATTCCACCCTCTCTTCTAATTCACGTCTTCCCCTAAGAAAGCCTGGATGTGGGTCCCTCTAGGATTGCTCTGGGCTATTGACCTCTAGGAATTAAAAAGCACATTGCCCCTGCATTGTTCCCAAGTCTTTCCTGTGAGCCTACTGTGGTCCACCACACCTAATCCCCCATGTTACACTTTGGTCTACATTGCAGAAGAAGATGTGAATGGCAGCCTGTGTAGAGATACCCACACTAGCTGGGCTCCTGGAAATAGGGGCAAGGTGTTACCAGCAGAAAGTTCTCTGTCACTCACAGTCTAGGGGCACCCACCCTTACCTGTTCCTAGGGATTAAGTGTAACTTTCTTAATACAGGCACCCATCCTTACCCATTCCTAGGGCTCAGTTGTACTTCACATTCTGCTGGTTTGCAGAGTCTTTTACCAGTCTTATACAGTAATATCCTACATAACTTCTATTTATTAACAGTCACCAAAACCAGACGCACATACCAGGCATACAGTGCTCACCACTCCCAATGGGACAGAACAACTCATTTTCATGGCCAGTCAGGATTGAGTCCATCTGGGATAGAGGGGACTCATGTTTCTGTGCAGTGTCATTGGCATAAGGTTGAGGTCTGGCTGCTCTGATCTTGAAGCTGTCCTGGAGTTGGTTCCCAAAGAACTCCCTTTTGGGCCCAGTTGATATAGTGAAACTTGAATTCTGCTTAGCTAGGCCAATTATTTTACTAAAATTTTACTAACTAGTCTTAGGTTTGCCAGATGGTTTCAACAAAAACACCGGACACACTTGACATGACATCACAATTGACATTACATCTTGTTTAGGAAATACCGGACATTTATATTTTCTCATTGTTGTTTTCTCTATTTGTTTCCTGAACAGAAAGCTCAAATACTGGACTGTCTGGTTCAAAACCGGACACCTGGCAATCCTGACTATTCCTAATATATTGTAACATAATTCTCTAAGCAATTATATCCCAACACTTGAATTGATATGTACATAGCAAAATTAATTATACAGCAGACAGAAAAAATAAAAACCAGACAGGGATCATACAGCTAAACAATAGGGAAGTGGTGACCATAATGATAGAACAATAAAGAAATGAGCATTTCACAGCTCCAACTATTGATAAGTAGTTTCTTGCCAGCTAAAATGCTGTTAAACTCAGTTTTCTTTGAGATCTGTTTCTTTGTCTGGTGATGGTGCGTGCCATTAGAACAGTGTCTCCTTCTTAACAGCCGGATAGTGCACTATTTTATGTAACTTAGAGGGAATGTGAGGATGTCACTTCCTGCTTCTTAGTTAATAGCTGTTGCTGTTTCAGTCTGGCTGCAGACAAAGGCTGTAGGCTTTACGTCTTATATAAGGCTACAGGAAAAGGCCTTATCTTTACACTTACAAAGGATGCCAGAGCACCGGCACAAGCATTGGCTTCACAAGCCCTTGTGATCCTCCTGGTGCTGGCACTACAGAGCCCGTGTTTCTATTATGAGCAAAATAGTAAGAAGATAACTGGCCCGAGGACATCTAGGCAGGCTGCTACTTGCACACTTGTCCGCAGTGTAGACGTACCCTAAACCATCCGGCTAGGCCTTCTCATCTTTTACAGGGATCCAGTTCTCATTCAATTGCTTGCTTAACTCCCAGTACTGTTCATGGAAGTTTCCTATATAACTCCAATACCTATGCTTTGGAGAACTGGCCTGAACAATCTTAAATTCTTCCCACAGACCCAGTTTACAAGAAGTTCTGGTTACAAGAAGTTCTGGTTATCCTGAAAACAGAACTGCTTTTGTGAGATTTCCAGCTGAGTTTTGCAGACATGCAGGTAGAGCAGATAAGGGTCATCTATGTAAGCATCTGACCTGGAGATGGATTTGGTTTGGCTTGCAAAATTTAGATCTAGATCCAGGTTAATATGCCCAAACCAGGTGTTTGGACCCCAGCTGTTCATTACGACTAACCAAAGTTAGATTTCCTGAAGTTCACCCTCTACGCAGTGGTATCTCCCTCTCTTTCACAGCTCTGTAACATCCCTGTGACACGTACTTCTCCAGCAATTGCTGTAACACCAGGAAAGGGTTTAATACATGTAGCTGGTTTGTGGGATTCCATATACCAAGAAAATGGGTGTTTGTTTCTGAGATCAAAGTTTAAAAGAAATTACAAATAATGAATCAATTGCTTCAGATCCATTCAAAAGTTACCATTTATATGTACTTTAAAAACAATTAAAACAGATTTTAGGCTTTTATGTAATCATATGAAACTATTTCTCTCACAAGAAAGTCCTATCCCTTGTCTCCTTCCTTTCCTCAGTAGACAAAAGAAGCTTACAGTTCTCCATTGAAACAATTAAATAAGAGTCAAATTCCCTGAAAGAAAACAGATGACTTTTTGTGCTGGGAACAGCTACATTCCCTCCCTTTAACTTTACCACTGATTGAACCCTGTGCAAATGAAAAGTAATAGGCTGACATATTTGCCCCTTTTGCGCTTAGTCACTGGCAATTAGAATGAATATGGAGAGAGGAGGTTTGGTTTTAAAGAGCAGGAATGTGTCCTGAACGTTCCCATGCCAGGCACCATTGGTAGGAAAGTGGATTATAAAATGCTATCAAAAGTTGAAAATACTTAATCTCTGACCCCTCAAGCCCCCATGTTCACTCAGCAATGGAGCAAACCAGTCTCCCCCTCATAGGCCTTCTATCTGATTCAGGCTGGGGTGAGAATTCACATGTTCAATACTTATTTTCTTTAAGGACAACTTGACATTTCACTTTCTCCATGTCACAAGCTGCTAAAGCTGCCTGGGCACTTAAGTTCCCTGTAAGCTGCATGCCTGCACAGTCACACAGCTGATTTCTGAGCTTCATTCGGAATTTCAAAGGTCCCATGCAGGCAGAGAGCTCAGCTGACCAGCAAGGGACTGGACATCAAGCAGCTAAATGGAGCTGCTCTGTACTTGAAATGGAGCAGCTCCCAGAGTACGTAAAGGGAGATAAGGAGACAATAACTCGCTGGGAGGAGGGGGAAGAGGAAGAGAAGGAGTGAGTAAGTAAGTAAGTAATTGGCTGATGAGGAATTAGAGGGGAGAGGAAGGGAGTTTGGAGAGTCCCATCTATGCGAGAAGAGAGAGGCAGAAACTCAGTGCTCTCTAGCCTCCTGGGAAGGAAGAGGCAAAGGGCTGACTGCATAGGGTAGGTGAAGGAAAGAAGGGGTGGGTGGGTGTTGGCATCTGTGCAGTAAGATGGAGATGGAGCAGTTTTTTTGGGGTGCCTGACTCGCTTGCTGCAGTCCTCTCTGTCTGGGTTGGAGCTGGGTTGGGGTGGGGAAAGCAAGCTCCATGGTGTGTGTACAAGGAGGACATTTGCATGATTACATTTCAAACAAAGTTTGCATAGGTGTTAATGACTTAAGGTAAGAAAGAAAAAGATTATTTTAAGAGACTTTTTTGGAGTGTTGCAAATATCTAAACTCTGATCTTGATGATTTTTTTAAAATCCTGTGTTACTAATTAATACATGTTATATTGTACTGCATTAATGCCAGATTTTTGCCGTGTAGTGGAGTTCTGGCTCTTATGAATCAGAAGTAGCAAGTACTAGCTAGAGTTGTTAGAAAGGTCGATACATGTATGCCAAGGGACATGTTAATTTTGTTTTTTGACTTCATACTAAATATAGTAAGCATTGCTTTTTGTTAAACATCTCATTTTAATATATTTTCTTCCATACATATGGACTGCTTAAACTTATATATATGTATGTGTGTGTGTGTTTTGTTTGTATCAGTGGTGCACATCCACACATACACTACCTCAGTATTGGTGGTGCACACAAGACATCTCAACCCAAGCAAAAGAAAATTCAACACGCCCAAGGATAGAAAATGTTAGAGGTGAACACTGCCAGGCACTTGGTTGGATTTTCCATTTTTAGTCTCCTAAAGAATCCCGCATGTGTGAGCCAGCCAGAAGTAATCAGTGAATTTAAAATGATTAGTAACAACATTCTGGAATTTAAAAGATTGTGCCAAAGATCTCTTCCTTATCCCAACAGGTTACAGTACATGCCAACTTGGCATTTCAGTACATTTGATGTAGAATGGATACAGCCCAATCTATTCAAATGGTTTCCTCTACTTTTACATTTATAATCAACCACATATGATGTATCTTAAAGACGAACCACAAAAGGAGAATAAAAAATTATAGGTTTGTGTTCTTTGCTGCTATTTTATGATGTATGAAAATGGCCATTAAGTTTTCTCCAAAACAAACAAAAAGAGTCTGTCCTGTTTTTATTTAACCTTACTAAATGGAAGCCTGAGATTTTCTGGTTTTGCTGGCAGAGAGGGGACCTCAAGAGGACTAGACTGGCTCTGACATCAAATTAGGCTGAACTACCAACTTTTTCAGATGTTCGAATGAATGAAAAGAGAATGATAACTTTTTAGCAGAGGGTATGTCTACACTAGCTCCCTAGTTTGAACTAGGGAGGCTAATGAGGGTGACTGAAATTGCAAATGAAGCGCGGGATTTAAATATCCCATGCTTCATTAGCATGTCCCCGGGCAGTCACCATTTTGGAAATTGACGAGCCTGGAATAACTACATGCGGCAGTGAAACGGGAGTTCGAAGTAAAGGCCTAACTCAAATTCGCTGTTATTCCTCCTGGAATGAGGTTTAACAGCTAATTCGAATTAAGAGCTTTACTTCGAACTCCCATTTCATAGCTGCGTGTAGATGCAGGCAGATATTCCGGGCTAGTCAATTTCCAAAATGGCGACCTCCCAGGAACATGCTAATGAAACGCAGGATATTTAAATCCAGCACTTCATTTGCAATTTCAGTCGCTCTCATTAGCCTCCCTAGTTCGAACTAGGGGGCTAGTGTAGACATACCCAGA
Source organism: Pelodiscus sinensis (assembly GCF_049634645.1). Classification (NCBI taxonomy): domain Eukaryota; kingdom Metazoa; phylum Chordata; order Testudines; family Trionychidae; genus Pelodiscus; species Pelodiscus sinensis. Next base: position 29,944,663 of record NC_134725.1, on the reverse strand, counting down.
CAGAGTTTGCTTGTTGGGCATTTCAGTCAAATGGATCTCAATAGAAATGGTTTTAAAGAGTCTGACTGTTGAATGTGACTTTGGCCGACTGAAAGCTAGCTGGAGATGTCTTTGTGGCAGGACCATATCCTCAAGGTGGTGTCTGCATGCTGCTGCTTATATAATTTGTGTGAGAGTAAGAGTGAAGTGTTTGCCCATGGGTGAACAATGAGAGACAGGGTCTGGACACACAGTTTGAACAGCTAGACACTTGTGCTGTCAGAGGAGCCCATAGGATGGCCATCAATATCAGGGAATCTCTGAGGAACCAGACAATGAGAGCTCTGACGTTGTCTGTGTTGGGGTTGCTTCCCTGACTCATCCCACTGCTCATCCACAAGCTTTCACAAGGGCCAGACCAATTGGTGTGGCTTGTGTCATGCAAAATAAACTCACAGAAACATGCATCACATTTGTCTTTATCAGTGTCTTCAGTCAGGATGTCCATTTGTCAAAGTCACAGTTCTTTATGAAAATGGCATGTTGTGGCTACAGCAGCAGACCGGCAGTTTGCCTCCTTCACCTTCTAGTACACCTGATGGAGTTCCTTTCTCTTGGCTCTGCATAGCGAGACACTCTGCACATAGCCTTTCTTACACAGGGCTCAAGAAATGTAACCACAAGTGTCCCAGTTCCCGGGGTCACTCACAGCTGTGATTGCACCGATTCTTCACCCCTCACACTGATAAGATCAAAAAGCTCCGGGATGCTTCAAGCATGAGAGCATCTTGAGCCATAGCCACCTCTGTTTTCCTGAGAAGACACCCTGAGGACCACTACATAATGAGCCAGACACCGGGAAATGGATTTGAAAGTTCCTGGCGGCGTTTGCAGGAGGGAAAGGCACATCGGGTACATGCTGCAGAGCAGCGGACTTCAAAGAGTTGGCCAAAGTGGCTAATCAAGTATTGTGGGAAACATCCTTGAGTCCAATAAACTTGACAAAAAACCTACTATAGTACACAGTACATGACTGTTGATAGTAAAGGGAGAGGGAGAGTCCCTCACAGGACTGGAAGGTTTTTGTTGCCAAAACTGGGTGCTTGACAGGACACTTTTTGCGACTTTTGTCATGTTGTAATGTGAACACTCTGGTTTTTGTTGCCAAGGTTTTTTCTGGCCACAAAACTTGCCAGTGGAGACAAGGCCCAAGTTTCTATTCCTAGATCTGACACCAATGATCTAAGTGACATTGGACAACTCCCTGCAGTTTCTTTTCACAGGCAGCGTGAGCACTCACTCAGTCTATCTTGCCAGAGCATTGTGAGGTTCCACTGGTGTCTGTTCAATGTTTCGGATTCCATGAGTGAAAAGTGCTACAGCAGTGTAGGGTGTCACTGCTCATACACCAGCATAATTAGGAGCAGAGCCATTAAAATGTCACACCATAAATAATCCACAAATGACAAATTCATTGTGAAATAAACTGGGGCACTTAGCACATTGAATGACTCATGGAATTGCTCACAGACATTTTTGAAGCATGTGCCTTTAATCCTCACAATCTATTCACTAACTCTCTGGCTCCCATCAGAGCTGCTCTACGGCTTGCAGCAGTGGTGGAAGTGCTAGCATAAACCTCCACATGGTCAACCAATACAAGCACTCCCATCATTTTCAATCCAGTAGTGCAAGAGAAATTTAAGGATGCAGTCCCTGTCTTCTTTAAAGACCAGCTTCTCCATTAAACCCTGAACTTCACGGTGCATCCGATCCTGCACTTCACAAGGGAACAGAGAAAAGTTTATCTAAATACTTAATGAAAAATCATACCTAACACTTGTTGCTCCAAGTCATCATATATTTCCCTAATGCAGCACTTTGTTCCTCAGATGGAGGAAAAGTTTTAACACTTGCCTCTAAATGATGCTAATGACTTAACATGTGTGAGTCATTCTGAAGGTGTCACAGATGCTGCATAAGGAAAGACTTTTCATTCAGGTTTAAGTATGAACTCCTGCTCATGGTTCCAAGAGATAAAGCAATTTATTAATCATTACTGCCTAGGAACAAAAGCCATTGAGTATTTATCTAGAGTGATGTGCAGAGGCCTGTACATTTGTACTGTCATCTTTGAGGTTAACTAGTGGGTTGAGATTTAGATAATGGGAGATTTAACCTGACTGCATGGGTAAGTACCACAATATACAAATCTCTTTCCTTAGGTATCTGAATCTGGCTTTGTGCCCATACTCACTGAAAACTGCTACTGCGTGCTTGATGGGTACATAATCTGACATTTCCAAGAAGAGTTACAAGTATTGTCCTGAAAACCTGGTTCAAAGAAACCTGCACAAACTCAACCTACCCCAACACAGGGCCGGCTTTAGGAAGTGCGGGGCCCAATTTGAACAGTTTCGATGGAGCCCAGCAGCAATTCTGGTTGATCAAAAACAAACAAACAAACAAACAAAAAAACGGCACACAAAAAATCCCCCGCCAACACACAAATACATCCCCTCCCGCAGCACAGGAAAACCCTGCGCTAAACTCACACCTCCTGCAGCGCAGGCAGCTGACGCACTTGTCCTCTGGGGCCGATGCCCCCTCCTGGCAGGGGCGGCAAATTTGTATTATTTTAGGTTGAGCCCCATTAGCCACGGCCTCTGACCCCCGTTAACCATGCCCCAACCCCCATTGGCCACACCCCTGACCTCCGTTAACCATGCCCTGACCCACATTAGCCACACCTCCTGACCCCCGTTAAACAGGCCTCTGGAGGCAACATGCTCGGGGAAGATGGACACATGACTAGAAGTAAAAGGTGTCATGTCACCCCTCTCAAAGGACTTTTCCCACCATCCTCCTACCAACAGGGATTAGTTTGGCACCCCCCAACCCCCCCCCCCCCCCATGCAACTATCCTGCAATTGCATTAACTCAATGTTTGTGACATTAACTCGGGGGCAGAGAGGCTGGGGGAAGTGTTCCCTCTAAGGCTATGTCTACATTTGTGGCTTCTTGTGCAAGTACAGCCGTTCTTGCACAAGAACCCACAGAGCATCCACACTGCCCATCTGCTCTTGCACAAGGAACTTTACAGTACGGCGTGGTAAGAGAGGGCGTCTTGCACAAGAGCTACGCTCTTTTCTAACAGGTGTAAGCTCTCTTGCTCAAGAGGGCAGTGTGAATGGGCAGGGATTTCTTGTGTAAGAAACCCCTATGGCTAAAATGGCCATTGGAGCTTTCTTGCGCAAGAGAGTGTCCACACTACCAGGGATGCTCTTGCACAAAAGCACAGCTCACACATGGCAGTGTGGATGTGTTCTTGTGCAAGACTTCTTGCACAAGAACCCTTGCACAAGATGTTCTTGTGCAAGAAGCCGCCAGTGTAGACATAGCCTAAGAGTTTCCTCCCATGAGCAGAATGGATTTGTGTTGTGCACCTGTACTGAGTTCATGTAGCTTGTTTGGATGTGCCACTGTGGCACCTAAGTTATTAATAAATACTTTCTAAACCTTTACCTTTTCTCTCTGCTGCCATGTCTCCTCCCCTTGCTCCATCAGCTCCTGTGGTGCCTGCTCCTCCCCAACTCTTCACCCTCCTCTGCTGTCCTGACTCCTGCCCTACTCACTACCCTCAGCCCTCCTGCAACCTGCCCCCCTCCACCAGCCCTTCTCTGCCCCCTGTGCCTGCTCCTTCAGTAGCCCCACTCTGATCATGTGAGCTACCCCTCCCCATCCCCTCTTCTAACACCTCCCTCTACACACCTGCCCTGCTTCTCTCCTCTGGTGCTGGTCCCTCCCCTGCAGGTGTCTGCCCTTCTGCTTCACCTCCAGAATCCCCTGGCACCTGCACCTTCCCTTAGCCCTGCACCCTCCTGGTGCCTCCCCCTTCCCTTACTGCCCCTTCCCCCTTTGCCCTCTTTTTCCCTGATGCCCACCCCTTCACCACTCTCTGCCCCTGTTCCCCTCCTGTCCCTCTGTGCCCTCACACATGACTTGCTCCATCCCCACCTTTCTCCATGCCACCCCTTCTTTCAAGCCTTCTCCCAGCACCTCCCGCTCTCCCTCTCGCACCCAATGCCCTTCCCCTCTCTTCTCCTCTCCCAGCATCAGCCTATCCCCCCTCCCACTGACACCTCCCCTCCTGCCCTTTTCCTCATTGTCTGCACTTGGCCCCCTGGCATTTGTCTCTCCTCCACCCTGTCTCTTGGTACCTTCTCTTTTCTTCCCCCTCTCCCTCGGCACAAGCCCCTTCCTCTCCCACCTCTTCCCCCTAGTTTTCCCCCTCCCCTACCTTCTGCCTTCCACTTTGCGGGGCCGGAGTCTGCGCTTGGGCCCTGGACTCTGAACCCAGAGCTAGACCAAGTGGCTCAACGTGGCGCTGAGCAGTTTTAAAGTCCCGGGCTGTGACATCATGTCACGCCCGGGTGTCTCCCCACTCACTTGGGAATGCTGTGCATGGCAGCAGCAGCCAGCAATGCGTGCTGGCAAGGGGGAGCTGTAATGAAAGCTGCGCACAGCAGGGAAAGTACGGGGCCGAAGGGGACGCCCTGGGGCCAGGGTGGGAGGACGCACGGGGGGGCTGGCAGGTGGGGGACAGAGACTGCTCCAGGCAGAGCCGGGGGAGAGACCCAGCTCCAAATATTGCTGGAGCAGGGCCCCTGGCTCTGAATATTGGTGGAGCATGGGCACCATAAGCCCATATAACTCTCCACCCATGACTCCCAGCACACTTCTGGGTTCAGGGTGCAGTATCCCTTTAGGTGCGGGGCCCAACTTGGGGGAATCAGGCAAATCGGAGTAAGGCTGGCTCTGCCCCAACAGACAACAATAAATCAAAGTGGCCCTTTTAAGCAATGAAAACATTCACTAAATCTATTGCCCTATCCCCATTATTCAATCAGCCCTGGTGTCTGCAAATGGCTTAAAGTGGGATGGGCCTTGAAGAACTTTTACTGCAAAAGTTACACATGGAAAGACTCCATCCTTTCATACTGCGCCACACCCAGAAAATGAATAACACTTTTTTACTCTCTTATTTGAGCGAGCCTTCTTGGAAAGGATGAAATGAGAACACAGAAGGCAGCCTCAATGAAAATTATTAACCCACAAAAACCACTAAAGGAACTTCATTAACTTGTGGGGTAACAGAACCCAGTTTGTTCTTTCAGGCCACACATCTTAAAGTAATTGAATCACCCCTTGAAAGAAACAGTGGATGATTGAGCTCTGAGGAACAGCCGTTGACTATCCTTAATAAATCTCTCTTTATAAAGGAGACAGAATGCTTGTTTCATCAAAAACAGTTCTAAAAATTAAGTAATTGACATTTTAGTTCGAAATTTACTGGCAGTTTCCTGAAAAATAAATCAAAGGTTTATCTTTTGTTTCATCTGAGCAAGTCAGTGATGACCAAAATTGGGTTAAACTAGCAGTTTATTAAAAATTCCATATAAGAATCAAGTGCCCCAAACCCTTCAGAGCAAACAAGTATCTGAAGAACTAGGTCTTGATCTAAACTTTACAAAAAAGGAGCCTGAGATTTACACTTTGAGGAGTAACATTGAAGCAAGGCAGTTTGGACGTCATGGAAGGTGAACTTTAGATGTTATCATAACCTGCCCTGTAGCTGCACAGCACATAGCTGTGAACAATCCCTCTGTGAACTCTTGAAAAATGAGTGACCTTCATGGCTCGGTTTATTGTTTTAGCTGGAGCAGGCCAGGGCAGCAGCCTCTCCAGAGACAGCTGGCACTCAGAGGGTTGTCTTGGCAAAGCAAGTTTTGGTTGCTTGGTTGTCTTGGCAGGTAAGTTTCTATCTGCACTGGACAGGAACAGTGAAGCCTTGTAAAAAGACTGGAGTGGAAAAAGTATGGGAAGAGCCATCACTTACAAAGGGATTCTTTTGCTGAGAGCTCAGTCTCCCTGCCCCAAAACACTCAATTGTGAGTTCAGCATAGCGATGGGCAACCTAGGCTAGCAAGTGGGCCGCATGAGTGGCCTTCCTTCCTCCCAGTGGACTGCAAGATTGTTGTAACCAAGATGGCCTCCTGAGAGAGAGTAGTTTTGCTAACTGTGTTTGCATTTGCATTTGGCAGGATGTGCCAGTTGTACCATAGCAGAACTTTGACTGGCTGCCGAGGGAGCACATGGCTCTCTCAGTCAATGTTGAAACAAAAAACAGGACTATGTAGCACTTTAAAGACTAACAAGATGGTTTATTAGGTGATGAGCTTTCGTGGGCCAGACCCACTTCCTCAGATCAAATAGTGGAAGAAAATTGTCACAACCATATATACCAAAGGATACAATTAAAAAAATGAACACATATGAAAAGGACACATCAAATTTCAGAACTGAAGGGTGATGGGGCGGGGGGAGGTAAATGTCTGTGAGCTAATGGTATTAGAGGTGATAATTGGGGAAGCTATCTTTGTAATGGGTAAGATAATTAGCATCTTTATTCAAACTTAGGTGTAAAGTGTCAATGTTGTGTGCAATCAGTGTGTACCTCACTTCATGTGCATGTCACTTCATTAATATCAATAGAAAAAAAACTGACTTGGATGGAAACTAGCAGAATCTGGCAAACCTGTGCCTGGGCAATGGAAAACAAAATGTCTCACAGGCTGCCCACCAGTGGTTCAGGTCAGGCAAGAGACCCACTGCCTGAGGTGTCCAGCACCCCGTCAATGAGCAGATCAGTCCTTCCCAGACCAGGCTCTGTTCAGCAACATTCTGCCTGCTTTACCCCAAGCCTGGTAAGATGTCCCACTCCCTCCTTCAAGTTTGGCAAGTGCAATGTCAGTGCGCAGCTTGGAACCCCAATGCACTCCAGTGGGGCCTACCACGGCCAGTTAATGAGCAACACACTGGAGGGCTATAGACTCCGCACCCCTCTAGTGAATGTGGTTGCACCATGTAGATGAGCCCAGCATCTTGCCTTTTCCTTCTCCATCACAATAGTGGATGTTGTAACCAGTGTTCCCTGTAAGATGTGTGCTTGTACAGCGGCTCAGGAGATTCAAATGCTGCCCAGCAGATTTGTTTCTACTGGTGGTGCACATTTGCACATGCCTTAGAATGCATGTAAAAATGTATTCTGCACATGGAGCAAAAAGATTAGAGGGAACATTGGTTGCAATCCCTATGAGAGCCAGCAGCTTTACCTTTTTGTCCTTTGACTCCAGTCACAAGGTCCACAAGGGCAGGGATATGAATCCCCTCACCTCAGTGGCGACCAGGGCAGGCACTTTTCACACCTCCACTGGAGTTATAGAATCATAGAACTGGAAGGGCCCTTATGAGGTCATCGATTCCTGTCCCCTGGCCTCATGGCAGGACCAAGCACCATCTAGATCAGGGTTACTCAACTTTGGAAGCTTCAGGGGCCACAACAATACTCACAGCACGTGCTGAGGGCCGCAACTTAAGTGGGGTTGCATATACATTTGCATGTACAAATAGCCTTCTTCACACTGACGGGCATGAATACAAAGATTAAGGCAAGACTACACAACACGCAGGCCCCATTTAAGTCAGTTCTGCTGATATTAATAAAATGCAATATTTACTCCATTTCCACCCATATTACATCACTTTTAATGAGCAACGACAGTCTAGGAATTTAACTACTAAAACACATATCAACAGAACACCATTATATTGATTACTTTTTTGTGTTGGCTCCCACCTGCCGACCACATGTTGAGCCCTGTGTAAACCCAAACTGCACAGTAGGCCACAAACAAATGGACCGTGGGCCACATGTGGCCCAGGGGCCATGTGTTGAGTAGCCCTGATCTAGATCATCCCTGATAAATGTCTATCCAACCTGCTCTTAAATATACCACATATTTGGAGATTCCACAACCCCCCCAAGGCAATTTATTCCAGTGTTAACCACCCTGACAGTTAGGAATTTTTTTCCTAATGTCCAGCCTATATCTCCCTTGCTGCAGTTTAAGTCCTTGTCCTTAGGGAGGTAGAGAGATATATTGATGAGACTTTCTGGGATACTGTAGTACTGTCCTACCTCCAGTCTGAGAGCCCCATTGCTCTTAAAGAGGATGAAAGTCTCAAGGGAACCGAGCATTCAATGGGAAACCATCCCGTAGTTGAGACCCTCCTTCCAGAGCATGTTGCGGTATCCTCTCGCACTGAGGATACCTCTGAGGCGAGGGAGTGGGGGGGTGGGGGGGGAGGAATGCCAGTTGTTAGGAAGAGGCAGGTGTTAGTAATGGGTGATTTGATCGTTAGAAACATAGATAGTTGGGTTTGTGATGACTGGGAGAACCGTATGGTCACTTGCCTGCCTGGTGCGAAGGTTGCGGATCTCTCGAGGCATCTAGATAGACTTATGTGTAGTGCTGGGGAGGAGCCAGTGGTCGTGGTACATGTAGGTACCAATGACGTAGGGAAGGGTAGGAGAGATGTCCTGGAGGCCAAATTTAGGTTGCTAGGAAAGAGACTGAAATCTAGGACCTCTATGGTGGCGTTCTCGGAAATGCTTTCAGTTCCACGTGCAGGGCCAGATAGGCAGGCAGAGCTTCAGAGTCTCAATGCATGGATGAGACAATGGCGTAGGGAAGAGGGGTTTGGCTTTATTAGGAACTGGGGACACTTTTGGGAGAGGGGGAGCCTATACAGGAAGGCTGGAACCAGACTGCTGGCACTAAACATTAAAAAGGCCGTAGAGCAGTTTTTAAACTAAGAGATGGGGGAAAGCCGATTGGTGCGGAGATGCACATAAATTGGATGGAGACTTCTCTTAGAGGAGAATCCAGTGACAGAGATTCTCTAAGCTGTAGTCAGAAAGAGAGGAGGAGAAAGGACAAACCATGGGCCAGAGCAGACAAACAACTGCATATAAAAGAATCCAATGCATCAGGGAAAGGCAGACAAATAAGCAGTGGCAAATTTTTAAAGTGCTTCTACACAAATGCTAGGAGTCTGACTAATAAGATGGGGGAACTAGAGTACCTCGTATTAAAGGAGGAGATTGACATAATAGGCATCACTGAAACCTGGTGGAATGAGGAAAATCTGTGGGACACAATCATACCGGGATATAAATTATATTGGAAGAATAGAGCAGGCTGGGTGGGTGGCAGAGTGGCACTGTATGTGAAAGATAATGTAGAATCAAATGAAATAAAAATATTAAATGAATCAACATGTTCAATAGAATTGCTATGGATAGTAATTCCACGCTCCAATAATAAGAAATTAGCAGTAGGGATATATTACTGACCACCTGACCAGGACAGTGATACTGACATTGAAATGCTGAGGGAGATTAGAGAGATAAGCTTCAGTCTTCACAGCTGAGGACATTAGGGAGATTCCCAAATCTGCTCTGTCCTTTGTGGGTGATGAATCGGAGGAACTGTCCCAGTTTGAAGTGTCATTAGAGGAGGTTTTAGAACAAATAGAAAAACTTAATGTTAACAAATCTCCGGGACCAGATGGTATTCATCCAAGGGTTCTAAAAGAACTCAAATGGGAAATTGCTGAACTATTATCTATGGTTTGTAACCTATCCTTTAAATCGGCTTCCGTACCTAATGACTGGAAGGTAGCCAACGTGACACCAATAGTTAAAAAGGGCTCTAGAAGTGATCCTGGCAATTACAGACCGGTAAGTCTAACTTCACTACCGGGCAAATTAGTCGAAACAATAGTAAAGAATAAAATTGTAAGGCATGTAAAAGATCATATTTGTTGGACAAAAGTCAACATGGTTTTTGTAAAGGGAAATCATGTCTTACTAATCTATGAGAGTTCTTTGAAGGCGTTAATAAACATGTGGACAAGGGGGATCCAGTAGATATAGTATACTTAGATTTTCAGAAAGCCTTTGACGAGGTCCATCACCAAAAGCTCTTGTGTAAATTACATGGCCATGGGATAAGAGGGAAAGTCTTCTCTTGGATTGAGAACTGGTTAAAAGACAGGAAACAAAGGGTAGGAATAAATGGTAAATTTTCAGAATGGAGAGGGGTAACTAGTGGTGACCCCCAAGCGTCAGACTTGGGACCAATCCTTTTCAACTTATTCATAAATGATCTGGAGAAAGGGGTAAACAGTGAGGTGGTAAAGTTTGCGGATGATACCAAACTGTTTAGGATAGTAAAGACAGAAGCAGACTGTGAGGGACTCCAAAAATATCTCACCAAATTGAGTGACTGGGCAACAAAATGGCAAATGAAATTTAATGTGGATAAGTGGGAAGTAATGCACATCGGGAAAAATAACCCCAACTATACGTACAGTATGATGGGGGCTAATTTGGCAACAACAAATCAGGAAAGAGATCTTGGAGTTATCGTGGATAGTTCTCTGAAAACTTCCACACAGAGTGCAGCGGCAGTCAAAAAGGCAAATAGGATGCTAGGAATTATTAAGAAAGGGATAGAAAATAAGACACAGAATATCTTACTGACCCTGTATAAAACTATGATTTGCCCACATCTTGAATCCTGTGTACAGATGTGGTCTTCTCACCTCAAAAAAGATATTTTGCCCTTGGAAAGGGTTCAGAAAAGGGCAACTAAAATGATTTGGGTTTTGGAACGGGTCCCATATGAAGAGAGGTTAAAGCGACTGGGACTTTTCACTTTAGAAAAGAGGAGACTGAGGGGGGATATGATAGAGGTCTATAAAATCATGAGTGCTGTGGAGAGGGCGGATAAAGAAAAGTTATTTATTAGTTCCCGTAATAGAAGAACTAGAGGACACCAAATGAAATTAATGGGTAGCAGGTTTAAAACTAATAAAAGAAAGTTCTTCTTCACACAGCATATAGTCAACCTGTGGAACTCCTTGCCAGAGGAGGCTGTGAAGGAGTATAACAGAGTTTAAAGAGAAGCTAGATATTTTCATGGAGGTTAGGTCCATAAAAGGCTATTAGCCAGGGGATAGAAATGGTGTCCCTGGCTTCTGTTTGTCAGAGGCTAGAGAAGGATGGCAGGAGAAAAATCGCTTGATCATTGTCTTCGGTCCACCTTCTCTGGGGCACCTGGTGCTGGCCACTGTCGGCAGATAGGCTACTGGGCTAGATGGACCTTTGGTCTGACCCAGTACGGCCGTTCTTATGTTCTTATGTCCTATCCTCAGAGGCCTAGGAGAACAATTTTTCTCCCTCCTCCTTGTAACAAACACCCTTTTAGATGCAGTAATTCCTCATTTAACACTATAGATGCGTTTCTGAAAATGTTCGTGCTAAGTCAAAACGTGCTATTCAGGGTCAATTTTCCCATTAAAAATAATGGAAAAGGTGGGGGCTGCATTTCAGGTGGTGGTGGCCAAGTCAATTTTTTGTTGGTGCTGGGTCATCAATGCCAATATTAGATATCTAGCAACACAAGATATCTAGCAACACAAGTCGCAGCGGTTTGTTAAAAAACAAAGATAAACACATGAGTGAGTGGAAGAGCTCTGTGACCATGTGTATTCATCCACTCATGAGTATTACCACTGTTTTCACCAACTTAACTCCACGCCAAGTAATTCGACACTTGATTATTTTTGTGTTATTTTGGGGACAGTCTTGTTATTCGAAAAACGTTCCCTAAAAAAATAGTGCAATTGCGAAAACGTGTTAAGCGAGCACATGTTAAATGAGTAATTACTGTACTTGAAAACTGCTATCATGTCCCCTCTTAGTCTTGTCTTTCCTAAACTAAACAAGTCAAAGGGTATGTCTAAATTGCATTCTGTTTTTGAGAGAGGAATGCAAATGCATATGAACGAAATTGCAAATGAAGCGCGGATTTGAATTTCCCGCACTTCATTTTCGTATTCGCATCCGGGAAGCATTTCAAAATACCCTATTTTGAAAAAAGAAATGCTGTGTAGACACGGTTATTTCAAAAGAAAACCCTTCTTTTGAAATAACCCTTGCTGGTTATAAAATGATTTAAGTGTTATTTCAAAAGAAGGGTTTTCTTTCGAAATAACCGCATCTACTCAGCATTTTTTTTTCAAAATAGGGTATTTCGAAGTAGCTCCAGGACACGATTATGCAAATGAAGTGTGGGAAATTCAAATCTGCGCTTCATTTGAAATTTTGTTTGTCTGCATTTGCATTCTTCTCTCAAAAGAGGAATGCAATGTAGACATACCAAAATTCTTTCAGTCTTTCCTCATAGTTCATGTTTTCTAGGCCTTTAATGATTTTTTTTGCTCTTCTCTAGACATTTTTCCATTTCTCCACCTTTCCTGAGATGTGGTGCCCAGAACCAGAACTCCAATTGAGGCCTAATCAGCATAGAGTAGAGAGGAAGAATGACTGCTCGTGTCTTGCTCACAATACTCCTGTTAATATATCTCAGAATCATGTTTGCTTTTTGCAACAGTGTCACACTGTTGACTCATATTTAACTTGTGGTCCGCTATGACCCCCAGAGCCCTTTCTTCAGTACTTCTTCTTAGACAGTCACTTCCCATTCTGTATGTGTGAAATGGATTGTTCCTTCCTAAGTGGAGTACTTTGCATTTGTCCTTATTAAACTTCATCCTGTGAACATCAGACCATTTCTCCAGTTTGTCCAGATCATTTTGAATTATGACCCTGTCCTCCAAAGCAGCTGCAACTTCTCCCAGCTTGGTATCATCTGCAAACTTAATAATCGTGCTCTTTATGCCATCATCTAAATAGCTGAAGCTATTGAACTGGTCCCAAAACAGGCCCCTGTGGAATCCCACTTGTTATGCCCTTCCAGCATAACAGTGAACCATTAATAACTACTCCCTGAGAATGGTTATCCAGCCAGTTGTGCACCCATCTTATAGTAGCACCATCTAGGTTGTATTTCCCTCGTTTATTGATAAGACAGTCATGTGAAACCATGTCTAATGCCTTGCTAAAGTCTAGGTATACCATGTCCACCGCTTCTCCCTTATCCACAATGCTTGTTATCCTATCAAAGAAAGCTATCAGATTGGTTTGACATGATTTGTTCTTTACAAATCCATGCTGGCTGTTACCTATTACCTTATTTTCTTCCAGATGTTTGCAGATGGATTAATTACTTGCTCCATTATCTCCTCTGACACAGAAGCTAAACTGACAGGTCTGTAGTTTCCTGGCACTTTATTTGAGCTTTTCCAGTTTTCTGGAATCTCTCCCAACTTCCATGACTTTTCAAAGGTGATAGATAAAGGCTGAGATACCTCTTTTGTCAGCTCCTTGAGTAGCTAGTGGTTCCCGCATTGCCATCAGTATCCTACTTGAGGATGACTGGATGTGACTCTTAGGATGTGTCTAGACTACCTAGTGGACTTTTGTCGACAAAACTATACCAGCGTCTACACTACCGCTGAATTCTGTCGACATAATGTCGACAGAACTCAGCAGTTTTGTCGACGCTGGTATACCTCATTTTACGAGGCATAACACCTTCTGTCGACAGAACTCTGTCGACAGAAGGTGTTATTGCCTGTAACATTGCGTCCAGACTACGGAGTATCTGTCGACAAAACTTCCGTCGACAAAGAGCGTCCAGACACATTGAGTTCTGTCGACAAAGCAAGCTGCTTTGTCGACAGAATTCCGTAGTCTGGACGCAACGTTACAGGCAATAACACCGTCTGCCGACAGAGTTCTGTTGACAGAAGGTGTTATGCCTCGTAAAATGAGGTATACCAGCGTCGACAAAACTGCTGAGTTCTGTCGACGTTATGTCGACAGAACTCAGCGGTAGTGTAGACGCTGGTATAGTTTTGTCGACAAAAGTCCACTTTTGTCGACAAAACTAGGTAGTCTAGACACACCCTTACTGGAGAATGGCAACACCACTCTGTCAACAGCAGCACAGTACAAAGCAAAACCCTCCTTTCCCTTTGCTAGGACAAACATGTGGGCTACGTCTACACTGGCCCCTTTTCCGGAAGGGGCATGTTAATTTCAGCTATCGTAGTAGGAATAAGAGCCTCCGGAAAAGGGCGCTTTTTCCAGAGGATCGGGGCCAGTGTAGACGCTCTTTTCCGGCTTTTCTAAAAGCCGGAAAAAAGCGGCGGACATTTTTATTTAAATGCCGCGGGGGATATTTAAATCCCCCGCGGATTTCCCTACTACGATAGCTGAAATTAACATGCCCCTTCCGGAAAAGGGGCCAGTGTAGACGAGCCCATGCAGTCTCTCAACACTCCCAACCCACATAAACTGTCCATCTTGAGTGGTCTGAGTCATAACGATGATAAATATTTTGAACACACATGGTGATTTTCTCCAAAAGTGCTTTGCAAAGGCAGGCAAGTGTTACCCGCCTCTCCTTGCCCCTCATTTCTAGAAGCAGAGAAGCAGTCTGCTAAAGAGACTAACACAAAAATTGCACCCGGATTTCAAAAGGTTCCTGGGGAATCTGCTTCATGAAAGCATGAAACAGGTGCCCAGGGTGAAGTATGGAAACGTTTCCCTTGATGTGTTCAAGAGGCAGGAGGGGAATTACAAGCCCAATGGTATGGAAAAGAGGGAGCAAAAATAAAAAAGAAAGGGGCAGTTCTTTGCAGTGATGGGAGGAAGCAAGGACAGGATCTGGATTATGAAAAGGTAAGGAAAGGAAACTGGCTTCAAACTAGTGATTGAATGTAGTCTTCCTAGGGCAAGTCTGATGTGTAATAAGGCCTCCTATATTTGCTGAAGGATTTCAAGAGGTTATTTGTGCAGTACTCAATAGAAGAGAAATGCTCAGTGCCATAGTAACTTCAGGACCATATGGTGCAGGCGGCAGACTCTCTTATCTGAAGTACAAAGCAGAGAGACTCAAAAATACAAACACATGCCCTAGAGATGGGTTCAACTCAGGAAATGCAGATTCCGATCCAAAGCTTCTCCCAAGGCTAAGGTTGTTCATAAAATCCAGTTTTCCAGGCAAGATCCTTCTTATATAGCTGGGTCAGAACTTGAACAGAATGAAAGTAACTTGCATTTCTTACAGATGGTGTGGTATTGCAACTGCTCTCACCCTGGCATGGCCCACAGAACTGAAAGTTTGGGGTGGGTGGTTGTTATAATGCAAGTGTGGGGTGAGGTGCAGGGGGCTCCAGGCCGTGGTTGGGGAGGGCTCAGGGTGAGGAAAGACTCAGGTCAGGTGGCTTGGAGGTGTGGAAGTGCAGGCGTCGGGGTTGGGGAGTGAGGAGGGGCTCAGGGCAGGGGTGCAAGAATCAGGGCTACGAGTGTGGGAGGCTCGGGGCAGGGGTGCAAAAATCAGGGCTGTGAGTGTGGAGGGCTCAGGGCAGGGTGTGTATGTAGGGGAGGTGCAGGAGTCAGAATAAGGGGATGGGTGGGGGAAGGGGAGCTCAGGCCAGGGAGTGTGTGTAGGAGTATGTGAGGGGAGGATGAAGCCCCACTCTTCGAGATTCATACCAGGACACTGCTTGTTGTTCTCCTTCCTGTCCCCGCTGGGGAGCTAGAGGAGAGTGCACAGCTTGTCTGCCCTGGCCCAGGCAAAGGGAGAGGAATGCAGCAAACTGAGCACTTTCTGCTCCTTCCCTGTCAGTGACAGGAAGGGAAACATCCAGCAGTGTCCTGGTACGAATCTGTGTGTGTGAGGGGAGGGGCTCAAGGGTGGGGCAGTCCCTAACTGTGGAGGTATGTGTGTACCCTCAGCCCCTTTCACTTGCCTGGTGGACTGCTGCTTAGTGCAGCAGCCTGCAGGGGAGCCCTGGAAGCTGGGCTGGACGCACCCCCAACTGTCGGCTTCTTCCTGCCAGAGCAGGGCACAAACGCTGGGGCGCACCAACTTACTTTCACCTCTGGTCAGAACCCCAATGTTTGGATCCAGATGTCACCATATCTGAGGGTATGTCTACACTACCCCGCTAGTTCGAACTAGGAGAGTAATGTATGCATACCGCACTTGCAAATGAAGCCCGGGATTTGAATTTCCCGGGCTTCATTTGCATAAGCGGGGTGCCGCCATTTTTAAATCCCCGCTCGTTCGAACCCCGTGCTGCGCGGCTACACGGGGCACGAACTAGGTAGTTCGAACTAGGCTTCCTAGGCCTCCTCGTGGAGGAGTAACGGTAGTTCAAACTAGGAAGCCTAGTTCGAACTACCTAGTTCGTGCCGCGTGTAGCCGCGCGGCACGGGGTTCGAATGAGCAGGGATTTAAAAATGGGGGCGCCCCGCTCATGCAAATGAAGCCGGGGAAATTCAAATCCCGGGCTTCATTTGCAAGTGCGGTATGCCTACATTACCCCACTAGTTCGAACTAGCGGGGTAGTGTAGACATACCCTGAGGGAGTTTAGGTTGGGAACTGAGCTGGAAACTATTATCTAGAATAGATCTTGGGCCTGGCACTGTGAATTTTGATTCAATGCTGAATATCATTGAAGTCTAAGGGAAATTAGAGCCAAAGTTCGGGTGCTAGTACCTGCCTGACATGCACAGAGGGATAGTTCACCCTTGAGGAGAAAGGTTCTCCCCTTTTTAATGGGTGTAAAAAGAATTAAAACCCAGCAATATTCACAATGCAACTCTGGAAGGTTCTTTTGGCAGATGAAAGCAGATGCCTGCAGTTATTCCAGGAGAGGAAGAGCCCAGCATCTGTATTTACAATACGCACGGATTTAACAATGCACAGACATCCTACACTTCCCCCTGACGAAAGCCAGAGCAAGAGATACAGGTGGCAAAGGCCAGCATTCATGCTTCACTCCAGTGAACACTTTAAACAGCCTCTCTGCCTCTGTCTATCGGCAGTAATTGGAGGGGGAGCTGAACATGCAGTTACAGACACCTGCTTTCACTTAGCAGCCCCATCAGCCTTGCAGAAAGGTGGGACGTGTGGTGCTTGCTAATGTTTTGCCATCTCTTCCGTTCAATGTCTAAAATGCAACAGGGAGAACTACCTTGCTGCTCCTACGGGCTGGGGAGAGCCCTAGGAAGGGTCACAACAGACCTTTTGGCACGGAGAGATGCAAGTGCAACATTCGAGGTAAGGGGGAGACTGTGTTTGATGTCGATAATGAAAGAGCGAGTCTCTGTAGGAAAATGTATTTGTGTCATCAAAGGGCTAGACTGGGGCTCCTGCCAAGGTTGGGGCTCTATCCCGATAGGCACTGCCCAAACTCACAGGGAGAATCTCTGCCCTGAAGAGTTTATAATCTATTGCATCTAGAGAGACAATAGGTGAGAGGGGATATGACTTGCTGGCACAACACCACTGGTGGGCAACTTGCAGCCTGTGCATCACATGTAGCCAGTTGAAGTTCTACATGTGACCCATGCACTCCCATCTGCCCTCTCCCCTCACACCTCTCATGCTCTGGGGGTCCCTGCACTTACCTAATGCTCCCCCTCTCTCCCAGCACTTCTGGAGCACTGTGAATCAGCTGTTTCATAGTGTTCAAACTCTGGGAGGGAGGGGGAGTTGTAGGGATAGGGTGCAAATCAGTCAATTCACAGCATTCTGGAAATGCTGGGCGAGAGGGGAAAAGGGACATGTGAGAGCTATGCGTGCCCTCTGCTTTTTTCTGTTACTTTTGTGGGCAATTTAATTTGCTCCTCCTAATGAATCACTTTGTGTTAGAAAGAAATGATTAAGTAGGAGAATCAAGCACAATGCATTTACTCTTATTCTTGGGGTCATGGTTAGCGCATATGCCTGATTTCAATCTTGTGGCCCATTGAGATGAAGGAGGGCTACTCATACGGCCCACTCGCTAGCCTAAGTTGCCTATTGCGGCACTAGATCAAGTTGAATGGAATGTGTTTGTTTCCTTTTCCGTAACGGGCATTTGAGGGCTAAGCTTTTGTCAGGAGCTTTTGCCACAAGGTCTGATCCATGACTTCAACATGCTTTGGAACAGATTCCAAAATCTTGAGAATTGATGGCTAACACGTAGGCTACTCTGCCTGCATTAGCCTCATGAAACCACAATAAAAATGTGTCTGCCTGATCATTTCTGAGCTTCTTGAAAACAGAGGTGATGTGGTTAAAAAAAGAAGTGGGTTAAACTAACCTCCAGGTAAATCCTGCTTGCCTATTTGCCCTTCTCTACACTGTTGCTTGAAAACCAGGTGGAACATGGGAGGAGTTAGTGTGGTTCACAGGTGCATAATTTAAAAAGAAACATTGCACAAGCAGCTTCTAGCCAAGCCATGCAACTTTTCATGCATGAAAGCCATCGCTCAGAAAGCAGAATTTCCTTGAAGCTGCATTAGAACATAGCAGGAGACAGTCCAAACTGTGATGAGAATAACATATTAGAAAACAATGATTATCCCTAGAAGACAAAGTGTGAGGGAATGCTTGACATTCTCCAACAATGAGTTTGACACTTCAAACTCAAGTATATATCTAATCAGCATGTTGCTTCAGATTTTATCCATTCAACTAAATCCACTAATTCTAGGGAATTGCAGAAATAATTGCTATTTTCCAATAGATACAGGCTTGCCTCTCAAAAATGGGGAAAAATCAATGAAGTACTGTTTAAGGGAAGTCAAAATAAGCTATTTGCCTCTACTCATTTGCAATTAACTTTAGAACATAACACAGTGGGGAGGTGGGTTGTGGGAAAAATAAGATTTCATTGTGCTCTCCCTCCTTTTAAACAGAAAGATCACTTAAGCAACTGATTATTCCTGCAAGCTCTGCTCGGTTTCCCATCACCACCTCTGACTGGCTGCTGTCACGGCATGCGTAAAGGCAGGATGAGGAGCCTGCTTGGCTGCTGATGCCCCTCTTGCGCCAGGATCTTGACGCGATTCTTTCTGCTGAATTTTTCAGTTTTTTAATTCGAAAATACTGCTAAGGTACCTCATGGGAAAAGTAGTTCACTTCTGGGAGCTAGAGTCCCCAGTTAATTTACATTTCCCATAATGCACCACTGTCAGGGACTTCTATGATGCACCACTTTCCTTCTTCATGAGAGGAGCTGAAGGAGCTGTAGTCTGACCAGGGAGATCGGTATATAGGGAAGAATGGGGGTATGAAACACCTGAACTACCATGTCTGCACCATGGCCACATTTCCTAATTGAAATGTTCAGTTTTTGAATTTTTGCTGAAAATTTCTATAGCACCACCTGCCCCTCCAATTTTTAATTATTGTTAACACTGCCACCAGCAGTAGAGAAAGCCATGTTGAATTACTACACAATCTGCTTTGGTTTATAGGTAAAGCTAGATGAGTACGTGATACTGGAGCCCAAAGCTCTTTGGGGGTTTTGAGACAACATGATTCCAACCTGGGTCAGCTTCACCAAACGAGTCAACAGGGTTTGCACAAGTTTCAGCCAAGCTTCCAGAGAACCTGGGCCAAGTAATGGATTCAGTTAGGACCTAAAACACATGCTGGTTTCCTACGGATTTGACTAGTAATGAGTCCGGTCCCAAACTCCACATTGAAACACTCCTGTGAAGTTGCAGAAATGCACAGGAGTGCACAACTGGGACCTTTCTCCAGTTGCCACCCAGAACTAGGTGACAATTTCACCTTAATTTGCTTTGTGTTTGGGAGAATCAAAGAAACAGGACAGAATACAATTCTGGGACTTCCAATACAGACAAATTGAACCTGCAAGTGCCCTGCAAATCTGCCAGGTTTACATAGGAGGAGACTACTGTAAATTACTCTCAGCTGCAGGATCTCTCCTGTGAGGTATTCAAGCATCTTCAATTTATAATGACCTCTTCAGCATGGGAGGTGCCCAGCCCCCAACCAGTTGTTTCTCAACATGTGGCCCTTTTATATTGAAATCTCCTTCAGTAAAGCTTCTTGACAACATACATCAACAAGTCACCTGCATCTAGGGTTGCCAGATGGTTTCGACAAAAATACCAGACACACTTGATCTCAGATGTGGGGGGGGGGGGAGGGAACTGATCAAGGGGGAAGCGGGGCTGGTGGGAGAGATTGGGGGGGAACAGGCTGGTGGGGAACAGGGCTGGCTGGAAGAGGTTCGGGAGGAGAAGGGCTGGCCGGGTTGATCAGGGGCAGGGAGAGGGAACAGGCCAGCGGGGAGCAGGGCTGGCCAGGAGAAGGTCAGGGGGAGTGGGGCTGGTGGGAGTTATCAGGGGGGAACTGTCTGTTGGGGAGTAGGGATGGCCGGGAGGGAGTCGGGGGCAGCGGGGCTGGTCGGGAGAGGGTTGGGGGGAGCTGGGCTGGATAGGGGGAGGAGGAGAACAGTGGGAGGGAACCAGCCAGCGGGAAGCGGGGCTGGCCCCAGGCGCATGCAGATCCTGGGGTGGTGCCCGTCCCGTACATGGTCCCAGCGGATCGCATGGGCAAGACCAGCCCCAGAGATTCCATCCCACCCTGGCCCTGCCCCCCCCCACTGCGTAGTTGCGTACTGCCTGGCTGGTAGACACGCTCACACAGCGTGAACATGTCTACCACTTAGGCAATGTGCAGCTACGTACTGATACTCATGATAATAATAAAACTTATGTAATTAGAAAATACCGGACATTTATATGTCCGGTATTTTCTCAATTTGTTTCCCGGACAGAAAGCTCAAATACTGGACTGTCTGGTTCAAAACCAGACACCTGGCAACTCTACCTACGTCATGTTTTCTTTGAAGACATTTTTCATTTCACAGTTCTTTTTTCATCATTGTGTCTTCTCTGTAATATTCCGTACTCCATTTAAGCATCATCTCCAGGTTTTATTCCCAATTAACATTTCTATGGCAACTGCATTTAATTCTGAAGTTGTGGTAACTCAAGCAATCTGTTCACTGACCCACCTTTCCTTCTCCCACCCTCCCCGCATTAAAAGGAAGTGCCTCAAGAGAACATAGTCCTCCCACTATTATTTAATATTTGAACGTCTAGAAGCTTCAGCCAGTCAACTGTACGTACATTGCTCATTGGCTCTTGAAAAATGGAGATGATGTAAAAAAGTGTAATATTGATAACAGAAACATTACAATGATGCTTTGGATTTTGGCTCCTGGAATTGGGAAGGCCACATTATTCTCTGCATTCATAGGTTTAACACTGGGTTGATGCAAAACATCACTTGCACTTATGATTAGCTTTGATCCAAGGCCTAACTGAGGAGTTCTGTTGTCTTAGGCAGATACAGGAAGGGAGGTTGATTGCCAGTTTTGCTGAGTCATCCCACAAACAACTACTGAATGTTTTGCTGCCTACTTCTGAGTCACAAGACCCAGCCACAATCCCAGAATCATTGAATATTTTTGATAAAATGATAATTGCAGGCATTTAAACTTGATTAGATTTAGACCTGCACACTTAAATTTACATTTCAGATTAAATGTTCCATTATAACAATTAGACGAATTTACACCTGACCTCTCTCTCTCTTATTCTACCCTGTCCTCAGATGCAGGAGAGCATGTTAGGTTTGTCTTTGATAAACTTTTAAATCTTGAGTTAACTGGTTGCCAATTAATGTTCAATTAAACTCAGGATAAAATATTAACCAATTATTCTTTATACCCTAACAACCAAAGAGCTGTAGCCTGGAAAATAATATTTGGGAGGTGCCCACATCAGCCTTTATAAACATGTTAATTACTACAAAATAATTGTCTGTTCACTCAAGACTTTAAAGCTTTGGTGTAAGCATAGCTCTGAGTCAAATATGGAAACTGTTTTTCATAAGTAGATGACCTGTCCTTATTATGCCCAGTGTATCAAAAGTGCACAAACTATGACACCATCACTGCTGCAAGCGATATGTACTCTTTGTCCCCAGAAATGGAAAATGCTTTTCCAACACAGAAATACTAGTCCCTTGATACTTGAAAATTCTATAATGTACAGACAAAGGCCATTATTGAATAAATGGACACATGGTATAATTCTGTTATTTGATCAAGAATTTGCAGCGTTAACACATTAAACATCAGTATATGTATCAAGACTATACAAATTCTCAGACTTATATGATGAAAGAGAATTGCTGTATTATGTTTTTTCCCCACTGAGTCTTTTCAGAGACAGAATGGTTTTGCTCAAATGTCATCCTCTAATTTTAGTCACAGTTTTAATCCCAAAACCAAAAAGGTTTTGCACATGCAATGGACAATATCTGAAATACCTAGATATTATCATCATCATCATCATCATCACCAAAATCACTTATACAATGCTTTTCATCTGCACATCAGAAGAGTTTAGTATAATTATTCCCCATTTTACAGAGGGGAAACCGAGGCACACATCTTTAGCTCAAGGTCACCCAGCAGGCCAGTGGCATAGCCAAGAGTAGAACCCAGCTCTCTGAGGTGCCAGCCTAGTGTTCCATGCTCTAGGGAAAACTGTCTAGTTGCTTTGTTCTATCATTAAACCAAATTATAATAGTGTATTAAGGACAGACTAAGGCCTAGTTTACACTGTGTCCTCCCCACCCATACTTAGACTTACTTACCACTGTGTCTTCCATGAAGTAAGGTCACCAGCTAATGTACTCCTGTGGACTCTGCTTACTCTTCTAATCCTAATGGAGTCCCAGAGTCAAAAGGAGGGTACTCAGATGTCGATTGATCATAGAATCATAGAATAATAGGACTGGAAGGGACCTCAAGAGGTCATCGAGTCCAGCCCCCCGCCCTCAAGGCAGGACCAAGCTCCACCTACACCATCCCTGACAGATGTCTATCTAACCTGTTCTTAAATATCTCCAGAGAGGGAGATTCCACCACCTCCCTTGGCAATTTATTCCAATATTTGACCACCCTGACAGTTAGGAATTTTTTCCTAATGTCCAATCTAAACCTCCCTTGCTGCACTTTAAGCCCATTACTCCTTGTCCTGTCCTCAGAAACCAAGAGGAACAAATTTTCTCCTTCCTCCTTGTGACACCCTTTTAGATATTTGAAAACTGCTATCATGTCCCCCCTTAATCTACTTTTTTCCAAACTAAACAAGCCCAGTTCATGAAGCCTGGCTTCATAGGTCATGTTCTCTAGACCTTTAATCATTCTTGTCGCTCTTCTCTGTACCCTTTCCAATTTCTCCACATCTTTCTTGAAATGTGGCGCCCAGAACTGGACACAGTACTCCAGCTGAGGCCTAACTCGTGCAGAGTAGAGCGGCAGAATGACTTCACGAGTTTTGCTTACAACACACCTGTTGATACAACCTAGAATCATATTTGCTTTTTTGGCAACAGCATCACACTGTTGACTCATATTCAACTTGTGGTCCACTATGACCCCTAGATCCCTTTCTGCCATGCTCCTTCCTAGACAGTCGCTTCCCATCTTGTATGTATGAAACTGATTGTTCCTTCCTAAGTGGAGCACTTTGCATTTCTCTTTATTAAACCTCATCCTGTTTACCTCTGACCATTTCTCTAACTTGCTAAGGTCATTTTGAATTATGTCCCTATCCTCCAAAGAAGTCGCAACCCCACCCAGTTTGGTATCATCCGCAAACTTAATAAGCGTACTCTCTATCCCAATATCTACATCATTGATGAAGATATTGAACAGTACGGGTCCCAAAACAGACCCTTGCGGAACTCCACTTGTTATCCCTTTCCAGCAGGATTTAGAACCGTTAACAACAACTCTCTGACTACGGTTATCCAGCCAATTATGCACCCACCTTATCGTGGCCCTATCTAAGTTATATTTGCCTAGTTTATCAATAAGAATATCATGCGAGACCGTATCAAATGCCTTACTAAAGTCTAGGTATATGACATCCACCGCTTCTCCCTTATCCACAAGGCTCGTTATCTTATCAAAGAAAGCTATCAGATTAGTTTGGCATGACTTGTTCTTCACAAACCCATGCTGGCTATTCCCTATCACTTTATTACCTTCCAAGTGTTTGCATAGGATTTCCTTAATTACCTGCTCCATTATCTTCCCTGGGACAGACGTTAAACTGACCGGTCTGTAGTTTCCTGGGTTGTTCTTATTCCCCTTTTTATAGATGGGCACAATATTTGCCCTTTTCCAGTCTTCTGGAATCTCCCCTGTCTGCCATGATTTTTCAAAGATCATAGCTAAAGGCTCAGATACCTCCTCTATCAGCTCCTTGAGTATCCTGGGATGCATTTCATCAGGACCTGGTGACTTGCTGACATCTAACTTTCCTAAGTGACTTTTAACTTGTTCTTTGTTAATCCTATCTTCTAAACCTACCCTCTCTCTGCTTGTATTCACTACGTTAGGCACACCTCCAGACTTCTCGGTGAAGACCGAAACAAAGAAGTCATTGAGCATCTCCGCCATTTCCAAGTTTCCTGTTACTACTTCTCCCTCCTCACTAAGCAGTGGGCCTACCCTGTCCTTGGTCTTCCTCTTGCTTTTAATGTATTTATAAAAAGTCTTCTTGTTTCCCTTTATGCCTGTAGCTAGTTTGATCTCATTTTGTGCCTTTGCCTTTCTAATCTTGCCCCTGCATTCCCGTGTTGCTTGCCTATATTCATCCTTTGTTAGTTGTCCTAGTTTCCATTTTTTATATGACTCCTTTTTTATTTTGAGATCGTGCAAGATCTCCTTGTTAAGCCAAGCTGGTCTTTTGCCATATTTTCTATCTTTCCTACACAGCGGAATTGTTTGCTTTTGGGCCCTTAACAACGTCCCTTTGAAATACTTCCAACTCTCCTCAGTTGTTTTTCCCTTCAGTCTTGCTTCCCATGGGACCTTACCTACAAGTTCTCTGAGCTTATCAAAATCTGCCTTCCTGAAATCCATTACCTCAATTGTGCTGGTCTCCCTTCTACCTTTCCTTAAGATCATGAACTCTATTATTTCGTGATCACTGTCCCCTATACTGTCTTCCACTTTCAAGTTCTCAACTAGTTCCTCCCTATTTGTTAAAACCAAATCCAGAACAGCTTCTCCTCTGGTAGCTTTTTCAACCTTCTGAAACAGAAAGTTGTCTCCAATGCAGTCCAGAAACTTATTGGATAGCCTGTGCCTCGCTGTGTTAGTTTCCCAACATATGTCTGGATAGTTGAAGTCCCCCATCACCACCAAATCTTGGGCTTTGGATAGTTTTGTTAATTGTTTAAAAAAGGCCTCATCCACCTCTTCCACCTGGCTAGGTGGCCTGTAGTAGACTCCTAGCATGATATCACCCTCGTTTTTTACCCCTTTTAGCTTAACCCAGAGACTCTCTACACAGCTATCTCCTACATTCATCTCCACTTCAGTCCAAGTGTGTACATTTTTAATATACAAGGCAACCCCTCCTCCCTTTTTCCCCTGTCTGTCCTTCCTGAGCAAGCCGTACCCTTCCATACCAACATTCCAATCATGCGTCCCATCCCACCAGGTTTCTGTAATACCAATGATATCATAGTTGTATTTATTGGTTAGCAATTCCAGTTCTTCCTGCTTATTACCCATACTTCTCGCATTTGTATATAGGCATCTAAGATACTGATTAAGATCTGTCTAAGCAGATGCGATAAATCGTCCATTGGTGGATCTGTCACTGCAGTGTCGATCCACCATGTAATGGAGACAAGCCATAAAGCAATTCAGAAATACCATCTAGTCTAGTATCTAATTTCTGACAATAGTCTGTACTGAATGTGAAATTCTCTCGTAATGCCCTAGCTTATGAATTACAATATGCCTTTCTGGCTCCAGCTAGTGATCAGTTGTTCCCTGAGGGAGAAATGATAGCCCCTGTGTTATTATTCTAACCAGTATAATCATAAATGCTCTTCTGATTCATATAAATGTCTATTCCTTTTTTTAAAAAAAAATGTAGTAAGCCATTTGATGGCAGCCGACTGCCTGACTTGCTTTCTTTGCTGATTTATGAAACAGGTGAGTACATGAAAAAGGGAGTGTAAAAGGGTTAGATTGTTTTTCTCCAAGCAGATCATTCATCCCAACTTTCAGTTTACAATGCCCAGAAGATTACCTGTATCGTATGTATTACACTGCAGCAATCTCAGCAAATAAAGCATGAGTTAGATGGTCAAACAACTATCCGGTATGATGTAAGTACATTTGGCTGTGCCTCAGCACAGAGTGCTGGACCAGTTCAAGTCCCTGCCAGCTATACATTTCTTTGATTCTAGGAGCAAAAGTGTGGCAGGAGATATATGAATAAGAAAAGGTCAGTGACATTATATAGCCCAGGAAGAAGAGAAGCCAGTAACTGCTGGACTTAGAGTTGAATATCAGAAGGATAAAATAACACTGCTTAAAAGAGCAGTTTTTGTGATCTATTTTTGGTCTGATTCTACATAAGCCAAAACAGGACAAGGGAAGAGGGGACCCTATGTTGTGCTCCCGGAAGGGGTAGGACCTCTGGAAGAAGCGGTGGGCCTGAGGCAGCTGGTTCTCAGCACGGCCCAGACCACACCACTCCCTACCCTTAGCACTGTCCATAGCTCTGCAGTGCACCATGTGGGGCTCCAGCAGAATTTAAAGGACCCAGGGTTTTGGCGGCTGCTGCTGCCACAGTAGTGGTGGTACCAGCCTGGAGCCTTGGGGCCCCATGAATTGCTGGGCCCCAGGACAGCTGTCCTCTTTATCCCCCCCCCCCCTCCTCCTCCCCATTGGCAGGCCTGAGCCAAAATTAGCTTGGTACTACAATCTTCCCCACACAAACCTGGCCATGTCTCTCTTCCCTGGAGATACCATCTCTGCAAACTGATACATGAGGTCCATGTCCATGCTCAGTCAGTCCTGGATCTGTTTGCAGAATCTGGTGCCAAACAGGCTGACTTTGATGGTGGTTCCTGGCAGTGACCACTGCAAAAATCCACATGCTACTGATAACTACTTTATAAAAATCACACTCCTAGAGGGGGGAGAGTCAAGATTTAGAATGCTGGCCCTTTCGCTCCCAAGCCAAAAGCCTCTTCCCATTGAGTCAAAGGCACGCAGCTGTCATCAGCAGTAGCCACATCAGTAGGCACCCATCAAGCACTGGAGAGGCTGCCAGACCTCTTCCATTAGCAGCTAAACAGCTGTCAGGCAGTTTGCAAAGATTCTCAGTGTTGGTTAGGGCTGAAATTTTAGCTATTAAAACCAAAGTGAAAGCCAAAACCTCACATCCCCCACACAACTCCCTCAGCAGTACTATCCCTGACTGGAACGCAGGGACAGATTATCCATCAGGCACAATTGGTACAGTGTCTAGGGCCTATGAAAAAGTTTAGAGCCTATGAAAAGTTTATAGCCTAAAAAAAAATTAATAACTGACTCAAAAATAAGAAAACTGCTAAATCAAACTTAATATTTTGCTATCTTTAGTCCACAAACAACATACAGGTGCATTGTTATACCTGATGATTCTAAGAACCCTGACTGTATGTGCAATGATTTGGCGTATCCACTGTGATGCTTACGGGTTCAACCTGGGGCAGAAGAGGTAGTGTCAGTGCCTACCCTGAAACTCTGGGTTTCTTAAATACTATGTTGCTATGGCTCACAGCTCTGAGATCTATAGCCACCAGACAAGCATGCAAGACATACAGGCTATGTCTAGACTGCAAGCCTCTTTTGAAAGAGAGCATCTAGACTGCATGCGGAACTTTTGAAAGAGCAAGCCGCTTTTTCAAAAGAAAGCACCCAGTGAGTCTGAATGCTCTCTTTCGAAGAAGCCCTATTTACATTCAAGAACGCCTTCTTTCGAAAGAAGCACTTTCGAAAGAAGGCGTTCTTCCTCGTGCAATGAGGTTTACCGCCATCAAAAGAAAAGCCGCGTTCTTTCGATTTAATTTCGAAAGAACACGGCTGCAGTCTAGACGCAGGTGAAGTTTTTTCGGAAAAAGGCTACTTTTCCCGAAAAAACCCCTGAGTCTGGACACAGCCACAGTATCTTCCACTGCCTAGTTATTTTTTGCAGGGTGACCCCAACATCTTCCCAGTCCCAGATTTCGTCAATACTCTCTGCCCTGCAGTGTCCAGCCCTCTGTTTGAATGCTTGCAGAAGTTAAATTCACATCTCCTTTAAAGAGACAGTATGCTACAGCATATTAACATAACTGGGGTTGACAAATGCTCCACTTCAGTCAAAGTACTGAGTGGGCTCATGGTAAAAGTAAAACAAGTTTTTTTAACAAAAGGACATAGGTTTAAAGGATATCAGATAGAAAGAATGGAGATAAAAATGGTTACAAACCAACAAAAGTAAAAAAATGCTGCTAAGACTAAAATGTGACTTAATCAACTAAAGTTCTTGTTCAAGATGGTTTCCCTACTTACAGCAACTCCTCCAACATGGCTGGCTGTTCCAGCCAGGATCCACTCTCAAAGTGCTGGTTTCTTTGGTCCCTCAAGTGACAGATACGTTTTGGGTTCTCTCCCTTTTCTTTTTATACGCCAGTAACCCTTTGAAATACATTCTTTGAGACGTGAGCCCAAACAAAGCATCTTTCTTGCTGGGGTGTAGATGCCTTGGTGTCTTCCCAAAATTGAGCCATCATGTCTCAAGAGACAGGAAAGTTTCCTACTGCAGCCTTCTCCTTGTTAAGACTCTTAAGTGATTACCTGTCCCCCTTTCTCTCTTGATGCCTTTGTTCACCTTACATGGAAATGTGCCTTTCTTTGTCTTTGGTCAGACCTTCTTATTTTAGAATGAAGTACCATGAAATACTGACATGTGCACTACTTTCAAGAGCAAAAATTAAATGCTGATATTAGGCATAGAGGCGATAGGGCATTTCTCCCTTATATATTTATATATAATCTAATTTAAAGGCCTACGATTATGAGAGTGCCTTGGGCCTACAAAGACCGTCATCTGGCCCTGCTGGAACCTCCTGAAATTTCTTATAACTAATCCTTAGCATGGCATGAAAAATTCAATTCCCAACCAAAAATTTAAAAAGTTATTTAGATTGTAAATTTCTCTTGCCCAAAATGAAACCCTGAAATTATTTCTCTTTGAGTCAAACATTTTTTCCGTTTTAAAATGGAGTATTTTAAACCCCTTTTTGTTTTAAAAGATAACTAACTAAATTTCAAAGTGAAATATTTTGAATCCAAAAGTCAAAACATTTCATTAGGGGAATGTCAAAACCATGTCTGACTTTTTTCTGAAATGTTTTATATTAGTTTCCAGCTAAAACCACTAGCTGAATTTGACCTGAATTTACAAATGATTTTAATGGTTTCAAAGCTGCATTTTTTAATGAATGAACTATTTGTGTAAAAAAAGTCTTCTGGATTTACTAATAATCATTTTTCGAAAAGACACACCGTACTGGTACAAGTTTATTATACTCATTGTCTGGCGACCCCATTGCAGCTCGCTGGATAGATGGGGGGGGACATATTGGATTGGATCTCTTTTCAGCAGAGCTTCTAAACGCATGATGCAGCCTCTGATGCTGCCTTGGGAAAGGCCACATTGTGCTGTGTAATGGTGCATCTAGACCAGTGTTTCTCAACCAGTGGCATAAGTACCCTCAGAGGTACTCAAGAGACGTCTGGAGGTAGGAGGGGGTAGGATACGTCTACACAACTGAAATTTGGAGAAAACTGAATTTTGTTGTAAGTTTTACAGCACTTTATTTTTTTTGTACTTTTTACACCCAAAAATGTAATTGCCCACCCAGCTACAATTAAGTTGTTTAAACAAATATGTTGTAATGGTAGAAAATAAATTTGTGTGTCTGAAAACTGTAGGTACTGGGAGGTACTTTATAAAAAAGGTTGAGAAACACTGGTCTAGGCTGCAGGGTTTTTTCGGAAAAATAACCATTTTTCTGAAAAAACTTTACTTACGTTCACACTGCAATTGCGTTCTTTCAAAAGAAAATTGAAAGAACAGAGGCATTTTTCTGACATTGGTAAACCTCATTCTATGAGGAAGAATGCCTTTTCCGAAAAAAGCTGTTTCGAAAAAAGGCGTGTGTGGACACGGAAGAGGGAGTTTTTTCAAAAGAAGAGGCCTCCAGGAAAAAGCACAGGTGCCCTGGTGGCCATTCCATCCACAATAATCAGAACTTAATTGCAAGATATGCCAGTGTGGACAGGGTGGACTCTTTCTTTTAGAAGAAGTTTCTTCAGAAGCTTTCTTCCGAAAAAGCTTCTTTCGAAAGAAGCTTGCAATCTAGATGTACCCTGAGTGACAGCAGTCCTTTTGCTGATTAGGGACCCCGCTTGCTGGTCCCCTAATAAAGTCCCATCCATCTTTTCTCCACTAGAAGTTTGATGGGGAGAGGGATGTTGTGTGTGCTGACCCTGTATAAGGGCCCTGAAGGAGCCAATGAGGAGGTTAAGGAAGGAGAGGGAATGTGAATAAGGAAACATTTTAATATGGATATAATCATGAGTAGCTAGGCAGGTCTGCTCTGAAGAGGGACGTGCTTATGTGTTTCCCTGAAATAGTTCCCCTTTGGTTTCTTTGAGATCTCACAGGCATCTTTGTTGGAATGACAAGAATGCAAAGCCTCCTGATAATGGAGTTTTGCATCCACCAGCAGAACAGCGCTTGTTTATGTTAGAGAACCTACACAGACCCTCGCTTGCAGGAATGGAAAGCTGAGTGATAGATTTAAAGCTGTGATACTGCATGTTTAACACAAGAGTTCGAAGTTTAAGCTGTAGAAACTCTTTCCTTTCAAAACAATTATTTTCTGTACCAAAATCCTTGCAGTCTCTCTGGGAATCAGACCCTGCACAGAAATACAGTGACTTGATGGGGAGTTTACACTCAAAGCTGCTGCATGGTTTCCTCATAAAAAATATGCATGTGTACGCATTTGCAATGGTATCTTTGATCCTTGTGTTATTGCAGAGGAAGGCTGCAGGAATGTTCCATAGTGAGGGCTGCAAGTCAGCAAACTGCTCACACAACTTCTATGGATCTCGAGTGCACGCGTAAGTGATTTCCTGAGTCAGAACCTCCATGTGTATCCTTACAAAATCTGCAGAGGACATCGAGCTGCGAAGGGTTCAAAGCTCTTTGGAGTACAAGATTAGAATTCAAAATAAAATTAACAAATTGGAGAACTAGTCTCAATTCGACAAGGTGGAATTCAGAAACAGGTGCAAAGTACTTCACTGACAAAGGACAAATCAAACATATAGAAGAGGTAGTTATCAGCATGTGGGATGGTTCCTGGGACCTTAGGGGCTAACACCATGTACCTCTCCTACTACATGAGCTAAAAGTCAGCTGTTTCTTTGTTAAGGCTGCAGAGCAGACTTCACTTTCCCATCTCAGTACCTCTGGGGGTATGTTTATACTGCAGAGTTTTTTCGGAAAAAAAATCGAAAGAATAGAGAGGTTTTGCTGACATTTGGTAAAATTCTTTCTATGAGGAAGAAGCCTTTTTCTGAAAGAGCACTTTTGGAGAAAGGCATGTGTGGACGGGGAAGGGAGAGTTCTTTCGAAAGAAGAGGAAAGAGGAAAAAGCACAGGAGTCCTGGTAGCGACTCTGTCCATTGTAATCACAGCTGAAATGCGAGATAGCGTCCATTCAGTGTGGATGCTATCTTTCAAAAAAGCAGATCGCTATCTGGAAGATCTCTTCTGGAAAAGCTTCTTCTGAAAGAAGCCTGCAGTCTAGATATAGCCTGAGTTACACACACAACACCACAATCATGAATATATGGCAAGGAGGCCAGCTGAAAAGATCTGGGGGTGAAAGCAGATCACAAATTGAATATGAGTTAATGAGATGCAGTTGCAGAAAAGGCCAATATCATTCTGGGGTGTACTAGTATAACTCCGACAGGCAGAACCAAACCTGGAATCTCTGGTACTTTATCCATGAGACTCTATGCCTTAGCTAAAAGCCAGCTCTTGCCTGGTTAAGGCTGTAGAGCAGACTCATTATTCTCTCTGTTAGTGGTGTCAGTGCCACGATATGGGACAGTGCCCCACACCCAGTAGGTGTGTAGGTTATGCTAGCAGAAGGGCTGTATGAGAGACATAGTAGGTTCTTGTCCCACTTTACTTGGCATTGGTGAGGAAAGATGGGGGCAAACTGGAGAAAGTCCAGAGGAAAGCAACAAAAAAGACAAAAGATTTAGAAAACCTGACCTGTGAGAAAATGTTAAAAGCAACAGCGGCAACAACAACTGGGCATGTTTAGTCTAGAGAAAAGAAGACTGAGTCTTCAAATATGGGAAAGGCTGTTATGAAGAGGACAGTGATCAATTGCCACGTCTGCTGAGGGTGGGACAAGGAGTAATGGGCTTATGTACCACAAGGGAGCTTCAGGTTAGATTTTAGGGGAAATGTTCCAACTATAAAGGTAGCTAAACATGGGACTAGGCTTCCAAGGTAGGTTGTGGAATCCTTCTCACTGCAATTTTTAAGAACAGGTTGGAAAAAACACCCATCAGGGATGGTCTGAAAAGGACTACTTGGCCCTGCCACAGCACAAGCGGGTGGATCTGCTGACTTCTCAAAGTTCTTCCCAGAGTTTCTGTGATTCTGTGTGCTTCACATGCCACTCAAAGGGACCCTCTCACCCTCCCACTGAAGTGCAGCCATCTCTGTAAGAAGACCTGGCAGCCATTCTGTTCTAGTCGCCCTGCACAAGGGAGGTTGCTATAGGCGTGTTTCTTTTTTTACATTCAGTCTACATTTGGCCAAGGAAGAATTTGGCTGGGAGACAGGGCTCATTCCCGCCCTGCTTGTCATGGAAGCAGCATGGAATCTTTGGCAAGCACGAGCCATATTACATTTGACATTTCATCTATCCAGGAGCTGCCTTGTGAGAATGAGCCAGCTCAGGTCCCCATGTGGCTGGTTAATGGGCTAAGCGGCAGGGCAGTCGAGCATTAGTTAAGGAGCATAATAAAGCATTATGTAGGCTCTGGTAGGAGCCCAGACAGAGTGAAATCTCCTGGGGAGAATGCTCCTTGGGGGAGCAGGGCAGGAAGCTACTCCCAGTGGCTCCCTGGAGAGCCAGTCCTGGGAGGGAGGAACAGGCCCTACAGCACAGAGAGAGCAGGCCCTGGAGGAGAGAGGACAAAGCTCGGCAGGCAGGAAATCCAGGAGGTCTGTGCTGACTCAGGGAGAGACGGCAGAGCTGCAGGTGGTGGAGAAGCCTGGGGCCTTATAGCAGGAGATATTCACATATCACATTTGGGGGCAGATTAAATAATCAGAGCCCTGAAGGGTTTTGCTCACTGCATATAAACCTGACTGCCCTAACTGAAAGCTCACTCAGGGAGACTGAGGCAGACACATAACCACAGGTTCATGCTGGGCTGCTCCAGGGCTGAGTGCCAACCAATACATGGTACCAAAAGTGGGATCCAAGATACCATCTCATCATGGAGGAATGAAAACACTGAGAGACTCTCACAACCATCTTGAGTGTGAGATGTCTGACATCCCAGCTTGGGAGATGGAGAAGTGACGACATGAGGAGCACCCATCCTTGGGTAGGCCAAGAGCCTGGCTACTCATATTAGTAACCAAAGAGTAGTGGGTATCATGGACATCATGCAATGTGGAGGTAAAATGCCACCATTGCTATTAGTGGAACATCCTGATTTGATTTTACGGGTAAATGATTACACAGGATTTCCCATGCAGGGCTCCCATGCAAGTACTGGCCATACTGAACATTACCTAGCTGATCATGGGTGATGAGACCACTACATATAGGATCATAAGAATTTCCTATTAGATCAAAATGGTGATAGTCAGGTTTTGACTAGGCAGAACTTTGGGGGAGTTTGGGTTTTGTGTGTCTCTCTCTCTCTTTCTCTCTCTCTCTCTCTCACACACACACACCAACATGCACACATACCCCCTTTCCCTCTTGAAAACACTGTCTCTCTCTAATAACAGCACGTGTCACATCCAGGGTGTTTTACCAATACCCTACAGACAAATTCTACACGCTATTCCACATTCCAATGAGAGTCACGGAAAACTGTGATTGTGGAGCACAGTGCTGCACAGAACTCCCCTCAGCTGTGGCTTAGATTAGAATTCAGCTTCTCTGCTAGAGTCATGACTTTTCTCCTCTCTTCTAAGCAACTAGATTCTTCACTACACTAGGTTTCCAGAAAGGGTGGCTCCCTTTGAATGGAATTCAAGTGAAGCAATAGCAACCAGTTCCAACATTTTCTTACTTTGTTTCCTTTTTTTTAGCCAGTTGGGACACACTAAGGAAGGGGAATGTGGCTACGTCTGTCATTTCAGTGAAAGCTATTATTGGTCTCCAAAAATGGTCCTTTTAAAAAGATGCCTATGTCCAAATTAACCACATAACTGAAGAGGCAG
Organism: Pelodiscus sinensis; assembly: GCF_049634645.1. Taxonomy (NCBI): domain Eukaryota; kingdom Metazoa; phylum Chordata; order Testudines; family Trionychidae; genus Pelodiscus; species Pelodiscus sinensis. The sequence continues at coordinate 29,910,566 of NC_134725.1, read as the reverse complement.
TCTCATGACCAGCAATAGATGAATTCTCAACATGGCTAAAGTGTTCACGTTGATGCATGGAGGTCAGCAATAACTTAGAAAAAGAATTCATGATTCTTGATAATCATAAATCAAATCTGAAAATGAAGGTTCAATCCACCCATCCCCAGATTATCTTATCTAGTAAGGCTTCATCTACACTGTTTTTGTTTTTTGAAAAAGCTATGCAAATAGTGATTCCCATTTGCACAGCTTCCTCTGTTTTTTTTTTCCGGAAGAGGCTTTTCTGCCATTTGGCCCCATCTACACAGGTCCAAATGTTGGAAAAACCTCCTCTTTTGAAATCCCCTGTATTCCTCGTGGAAGGCCAAATTGTAGAAAACCCTCATCCAGAAAAAAAACTGGAAGAAGCTATGCAAATGCAAATCACTATTTGCATAGGTTTTCCGAAAAACAGTGTAGATGTAGCCTATATGTTAGAGAGTTTGTTTCTCTTTGATCAAAAACTCCTAAACGGTAAGAGCTATGACCACCAAATTTGGTACACAGCTTCTGCTTATCATAACTTAAAGCAAGGCAAGGGTTTGGTTGTGCTAGGAAAATGGGGTGTGCCTGGAATGGGATTGGTTCTCATCAAACCAAAGAGAAAAGAGACAGAATCACCAAATCACATACAGTCCTCAAAACTGACATAGAATCATAGAACCATAGAGCTGGAAGAGACCTCAGAAGGTCATCAAGTCCAGTCCCCTGCTCTAGGCAGGACCAATCCCAACTAAATCAACCCAGCCAGGTCTTTGTCAAGCTGAGATTTAAACACCTCTAGCCCCGACCAAAATCAGCACTCCATTGCTAGGCACTATACATACAGGCTATGTCTACACTGGTATGATTTTCCAAAAATGCTTTTAACAGAAAAGTTTTCTGTTAAAAGCATTTTCGGAAAAGCACGTCTAGATTGGCAGGATGCTTTTCCACAAAAGCACTTTTTGCGGAAAAGCGTCCGTGGCCAATCTAGATGCGGTTTTCCGCAAAAAGCCCCGATCGCCATTTTTGTGATAGGGGCTTTTTTGCGGAAAACAGTACTGTGCTGTTTGCACTGGCCCTCTTGCACAAATGATTTGCGCAAGAGGGCTTTTTCCTGAACGGGAGCAGCACAGTATTTCTGTAAGAACACTGACGATCTTACATGAGATCATCAATGTTCTTGCAGAAATTCAAACGGCCAGTGTAGACAGCTGGCAAGTTTTTCCGCAAAATCAGATGATTTTGTGGAAAAACTTGCCAGTCTAGACGCAGCCACAGGGTGCGTCTACACAGAACCCTATATTTGAAATAAAATATGCAATTTACGCTGCTCAAATTGAGTATCTTATCTCAAATCTATTTCAAAATAGCTTATTTTGAAATTTACTGTGTCTACACAGTGCCAAATTTTGAAATAATGCACTATTTTGAGTAATCCCTTATTCCTCATGCAACAAGGTTTACTGAGATGGTGAAATAGTGCACCTGTTGTTTTGAAAAATATTTCAAAATAACGGGTGGCTTGTGTAGGCCTCTGGTATCCCAAAATAGCTATGGAATATAGACGTACCCCAAAGGCCTGGTTTACACTAGACCAGTCAGGTCAGCTTAAAGTATGCCGTCCATGCATAGCTGGATTCAGCTTACCTTAAGTGAGCTGCCACAGTGTCTACACTGCGGGAGGCCAATGGGAGCAAATGCTTTCGTCAGCTTCCCTTACGCCTCGCAGAATGAGTACAGGACGCTGGAAGGGGTTGCCCTCAGCGTTTGATTTGGGGGATCTAAATTTAGACCTGCTAAATTGTATGCTATAACATCAACCTCTGGAGGGTCCATCTTCTCCATAGTGTAGAAATGCCAACAGTGACTGAAAGACAGTCCAATGCCCCAAAGAGCCTACAATCCAAGCAGTCAAGAGGGACAACAGACGGGAAGGGAAACTAAGGCATTGAGAGTTGATGTTTTTTACTCCAGGCTACAATGCAGATCAGCAGCAGATCCAAAAATAGAGTCCAGGTTTCCTGAATTACACAGTTCTCTTCCCTGTCTACTAGAGCACATTGCCTGAAGTTATTCAACACTCTATACGTGCTCGTTTCACAACCAGTTTTCATATGTGTTTGGGGAATACAAAATATGTGCATTACATAGTCAAGCAGATACAGGCCAAAGAGTGGAAAGAAAGGGAAGAAGGGGGAGCAATGCCAGTATGACTGATCAAAGAACATCATGGGCTAGAGTCAACCCTGGTGTAACACCACTAAAGTCAATGGACAATGGACTGATTTTAATGATTCCTTCCCTGCACAATTTCTGATCCTGTGCTCACATGCTATTTGCACTGAAGTTCTGTTTAGAGCAGTAAATGAAAGTTTCTCTGAAAAGAAAAGTAACTTACCCCAAAACAAGGGCAATCAAACCTCATGCCTTAAGGGTGTGAGATGATCATCTTCCAGCAGCTGGAAAGGAATTTTCCCTTCTGTACAGTACTTCACATCTGGCTAGGTGCCACTACAGGATTTATAGCTTGTGTGGCAGGGCTCCGGACTTGCCCCAGGGATCCTGCGCTTCTAGGAGTTTAGTGTTTGCCTCAGAGACTCACTGTGGCCTGCCATGTAACCTTTCTCCCTTTACTAGAGGCAAGGATCATACTGAGCCATCTTCATCATAGGCCAGTCAAACAGGTTTGGGGTGAACCCCTCTTTAGTCCCAAACTGCCCCTTCAGAAGTAGTCTCTGTAGTGGTGCAGGGAGGCTGGAGGAGTAACCATATCTGCACTCATCTCTGGATTCTGGCCCAGGGACTCAAAGGGCAGCAGCAGCAGCAGCAGGTAGTAATTCCTCTACCACTATTGCTGCAACCCTTCCCTAAGACAGCAGTTCCCAACCACTGATCCATGGCCGGTGCCGGCTGCGAACTGCTGGCTGCTGAGCCACGGCAGCTCTGAAGGCCAGGGCTGGGGTACTCCACCCAATGCCTCCCCTCCCACCATGGCAGCTGGAAGAGAAGTGTCCTGCCCTGCCTCTCAGCCAACCAGTGCTGGGAAGGGGCAGGGTCTCCTCCCGAACAAGGAAGAGTGCTTGGCTGTGTGGCAGGAGGGCTATGCAGAGCCCGGCACAGCAACCTTAGAGCAGCCGCGACCCAGGCAGTAGCACTCAGCTGACAGCACAGGGCTAGGTGAGGGGGGCTAGGCAGGCACTGAGGCTTCTGGGGGTGTGGCTAGTGCTGGAAGGCTTTGGGGTGGGCAGCTCTAAGAGATGGGGCACTGACATTGGGGGTCACTGGGGCACTCTGGGGATGGGTCTAATATTGGTGATGGGGGGCTGGAACTGGGAGGGGCTCAGGGGGAGTTGAGTGCAGTAGGGCCCTGGAAACAGGAGGCTGGCACTGGGGGGCTGGGTGGGGGGACTCTATGTGGTGGGGGTGGGCACTGAGGTGTTTGGGATGGGAGGGCTGGCACTGGGCGGGTTGGGTGCAGGACTGTGGGGTCAGTGGCTGGTGCTGGGTGTGGTGGAGGGGAGGACTTGAGGGGTTAGGGCTGACACCAGGAGGGACTCTGGGGGCCAAGGTGTACCCCGGCCCCAGCTCCAAGAGCTGCAGCAAACATCAGATTTCAGCTGCGGCAGCTGCCCACCATGTAGTGAGTGCTGGAGCTGAAGCCAGCTGTTTGCGGCAGATCTGGGGACCAGATAGTTTTATATGCATATTTGCATATTCATAATGATATGCAAACATACAAATTAAATCTTACTGGTCCACCAAAAGTTGGTGAATGGGTTTGCCAGTCCACAGTTTAAAACAGTTTGGGAACCACTGCCCTGAGCCACTTCCCCAACCAACTCCTCCCTGATACCTTTCTCCTGGTACCAATCCACATCCTTACACTCTTCCCCAGGGCACCTCTTCACTCCCAGTCCTTGGCCTGCCAGACCTCCCCCAAGGGAAGCCTTTTAAACAAGCCCCAACAGGTCCTTAATGGGCTGCAGGTGTTCGGATTAGCCTGCTGCTTCTGACAAGCTCTTAATTAGCCCCAAGCTCTTCTTAATTGCACTGTAGCAGCCCCTCCCCTGGTTACTCAGGAAACAGAAAACTGTTCAGCCAGAGGCCAGCATATCTATCTTCCATCAGACTGCAGCAGCCCATTGGTCTGAGTCTGTCTCACTCATAAGACACAGGAACTTGCTGATGCCACAGCAGGGCATTCCAGGCCACTCTCTGATTCAGGATGCCTGAACTGACATTGTCACTTGCTCTTCACCTTAAAAATAAAGAGTACGTGCCTGGTTAGAACACTAAGGCTGCCTCTAGACTGGCAAGTTTTCTGCTTTTGCGGAAAAACTTGCCAGCGGTCTACACTGGCCACTTGAATTTGCGCAAGAACGCTGACGATCTAATGTAAGATTGTCAGTGTTCTTCTGCAAGTACTATGCTGCTCCCATTCGGGAAAAAGCCCTCTTGTGCAAATGTATAGACAGTGTAGACAGCTAAAAACTGTTTTGCGCAAAAAAGCCCCAAAGGTAAAAATGGCGATCGGGGCTTTCTTGTGCAAAACCGCGTCTAGATTGGCACGGACGCTTTTCCACAAAAAAAGCTTTTGCGCAAAAGCGTCCATGCCAATCTAGATGCTCTTTTCTGCAAATGCTTTTAATGGAAAAACATTTCCATTAAAAGCATTTGCGGAAAATCATGCCAGTCTAGATGTAGCCTAAGAGTAGCAAATAAGATTACCTCATGGCAGTTCTCTAGGTAGCTAGAGTCTGTGAACTGCCATTGTGTGCAGGCACCAAATACAAGTATTACAGCTTCACTGTCCGTTTCTGATTTCACACCAGTGTAACTCCATTGAGTGCACTTACTTCTGGCCTGCCCCAGTGTGAGGTCAGACACTGGCGCTGTCACTTTGGAAGAAATAGAATAATTGTTCCACCTTCCCTTGCGGACTGACCCCTGGTTTGCTGAAAAGCTCCCAGTCCCAGTCAAGACTAGGTGTGAATGGAGTGACACCAGTTTACACCAGGTGAGGAAACTCCCTTGAGTGAGAACACAGTGTCCTCTGGTGCCCCACTGGTTATCAAGCGCTGCCATGTGGAGTCTTCTTTGAGAAGTGTAATAGAGATGCAGCCATGTTAGTCTGGTCTTGCTGAAACAAAAGACAGGACTATGCAGCACTTTAAAGACTAACAAGATGGTTTATTAGGTGATGAGCTTTCGTGGGCCAGACCCACTTCCTCGGATCAAATTGTGGAAGAGAATTGGCATGACCATAAATACCAAAGGAATACAATGTGAGAGCCATCCTGTGGCGACATTAATCAGGGTTGCCAAATCTGGCAGACTGTATTCCTCGAGATTCTATAGCACGATGCAATATGTAATTGAATATTCATCTTTAATTCCTGAAGACTCCAGGATAATCCTGGAGGGTTGGCAACCCCACCATTAACCCTTCTATTTCCATGCTATTAAAGTAATAAAAAAATCTATTGTAGCACATAATTACACAAAAGCCATTTCTTTACGTTAGTCCCCAGTCAGGGCTCTCTGGACAAAAATGAGAGGCTGGAACACTAAGTGCTCTTTCTTATCTAATTACGCAGATCCACAGTAAGGAGTTTCTGCCCTTTAATAGCCTCTCTGAGCATGGTGCAGTCTCAAGCTGTTTAACCTTCAAAATGTTATTAATGCTTTTATTTTCCTTCCAGGCTTTTAGGCAGGCTGGTTTCAGTAAGTGTCCTTTGGCTAGACTGACACAGATGAACAAATCTCCCATCAGAAGATGCTACGCATTCTGTCTGTGGCAGGAAAAGCACTAGCGCATCCTTTCCCCGTCAACTTCAATTAACTTGAAGTAACTGTTTGGATGGCTTGCTGGGTTGGGGGCCTGTCAGGGCTCAGCCACCTAGTGTCAGCTGCTGGAGGAAAGTGCCATTCTCCCCAGGGTACAAGTGCTGGGATGTCCTTTCTCATGTATCAGAAAGAGGAGGGTATGTGGAAACAGCTTCATCGCTTATGTTAAGGATTTTTTTCTCTGATATATTTTTGGAATGTGACCTATCCCCCCAGAATTTCTCAGCATTTGTGTGTCCTGACATAACCTCTTGCACTCTTTCAGATTCATGCTTGGACAGCTAGAACAGCATCCATGGGTAGCTGACAGCCCTAAGACAATCTAATTTCAAAATGATTTGGATTTCTACCCTCCTCCCACCTCAGTTGCTTCTGCAGTGGGTTCTAAAGTCTGAGGACATACAGGTGTCGGCTATTACAGTTGTCAAGCGCCATAGCTATTTTAGTAACAGCTGTTTGAGGTGGGAGGATTTCACCAGTAAGCATCAAAAACATTGACTTCGAGTGCGGCACAGTGGTACTCAATATATACAGGCTTGTCAGCATGGTTTAGAAGGCAGCACAAAAGGTTGGATGAGTCTTGTAATGGGAAAATAAAAAAATGTGTCCCTAACACTCCACTGTGGTGTGTTGTCGTTTGCACCTGTGCAGAATGTTTGTAAAATGCTATGACCTAGGGAATGGTGAATTCTGATCTGGTTGCAATACACTTCCATTTTGCCCATGTGCTAATGAGTTGGCACAGCACAAAGTGTCAGAGGATCAGGCCCAGATGGTCAAAAATGGTGTGTGTGTGCATGGGGGGAAGGAATGACAAGTAAGGTGGGTGGAAGAGAGCAGGGGGGAGAATTGTTCTGGCTCACACCTGCCTCTGTGTTCTACATGCATCATAGAGCCCTACCATTTCCTCGGCCTGCAAGCCATACTCATTTTGCACAAATACACAATGGCCCACAGTTTTGTCATTTGCATCCACTCTACAGTCCATTTATAACACCCTGGGAAAGCATCCTTATCCCCAGACCCACTAACAGGAGGAGACAAAGGGAGCAATTGCCCCAGGACCCAGTGACTGATAAGAGCTTGGGACTCCCAGCTGGTGCCAATGTTACTGTAGCAGCACAGATGGACAGAGCCCTGGGCCCTTTAAATCACTTCCAGAGCCCGGTGTGGCGCACTGCAGGCAGTGCTGAGGGCTGGTGGGGAACGTTAGGGGTGTGGTGCAGTTCAGGTGACACTGCAGGCTGGCTGGCCTCAGTGCCACCCCTTCCATCCAAGCCCCTGCCCCTTCAAGGGGAGTGGAGCCCCTGCCTTGTCCAGGGGCCAGGCAATTTGTGCAGCCCTCACTGTTCATCCCCATCTGATTAGCTGTGGGGCAGAGCTAGAAAGTGATCTCTGTTCTCTCCCTGCCAATGCATTACCCAAAAGTTCACCCTCCTCCTCCTCTGCCCTCCATTCCTGGTATTAAATGTTCAGTGGAACACAAGACACACACATATTCTCTCTCTCTCTCTGTATCTCTTGTCTCCACTTGCACAGTAGGATCCCAGACCTTAGCGACCACCCACTGTTGCAGTCCCTGCTGGTGGTTGCACTGAGCTTTGAATTGTGGCCCTGGTGGCTAAGAGCAGCCGATTTGCAGATTAACATCGCAGCAGGTTGATCCACTGCGCCAGCCCTATCAATTCAAATTTTCTCAGCCTTCATGTGGTGCCCTGGGCTTTTGTTGTTTAAACTGACGGGGGAGAATGGCAGCAGGAGAAAAGCTTTTTATTCTCAACCTCTGCAAAACCACCCTCTGTGGCACAGAATCCATCCCCAAAGAGACTGAATCCAGAAATTGCAGATGTTGCTAACATGGCTATATCCAGATTTTTCTGCTCCAAAATACAAATTAACCTTTAAAAAAAGACTCACATACATGTGTCATTGCAGACATCCTGGGTTCTGCCACAGTCATATTGGCAGAGGCTGCAGTTGTACCATAGGAACATTTCAGGTCAATTGGTGGAAGGAGAAGCCACTGTATGCAGGGCTCAAAATATGCCTCCTTTCTCCAGTACCTCTCAAACAGGCAGTTGGGAGCAAAGTTCACATTTGTTGATCTGACAAATGACTACTGCAGGATTGGATTAGTATCCTAAAGGAAGGGGGTGACCAATTCCTATTCTTTTTAATGGGAACTGCCCCTCCAAATCCTTCAGGCAGCTTTGGAAGGCTCGGGCTGAGTTGCTTACGAGCCCAAATCCTGAGAGGTACAAACCATCTATTTCTGGTTCTCCTATTAATGGTTCAAGTTGGAGCTGAGGGGGGCTGGACCCTCAAGGGGATTGCTATTCTTTAGAGAACTAAGTATCTGTGGCATTTTGTACAGAGCCCCATGCTGCTGCCATGGAACCCAATGGGTGATCAAAAGTCTGCGGAAGGCAATTTTTTAGAGATGTGATTTTATGATCTTCAGCAACACACTAATGAAATAGTCTTAAAGCAAATTTTAAATTGAGGTCCTGTTGACTAACCCAGTAAATTCAGAAACTGGCAGTCTGTATGTAGGGTTGACAAATGCCTGTTAAATGGTTTTGTTACCACTCAAATGCCTCTTTCACAGGTTCAATGTTCTGCTCATAGCTCTTGCAGGTTTTTTCAGTTTTAAGTTGACTAGATCCTCTCTGGAAGAAGCAGAGCCACAAAACAGGGATAGGAAGAGGTGGACATTAAGACCCAGTGGTTCCACAAATTTTCAGGTGCCCTACACAGCTGCGTGTTCTACATATGGATAAGGATGACCCTGCTTATTGCACTGGGTAGAGCCAACGCCTGGCACAGGCAGCAAACTTTCCCACAAATTGTAACTCTGTCAATGGCCCTCAGTCTTCACATGCCACAGTTCTGCTCCAGCAAGGACAACAGTTGTCTCCCACTCTGGGATGGCTTTTCCACTTGGACAGATTCCTAACAAGAACCAGGCTAGGGCCATGCTCATGTTAGTTGTGTGCTAGGCAGATTGGCACCTGGTCTCCTGAGGAGAAAGGTTAAGACAACATAGCATTTGTCTCTCTGGTACAGATGGGCCCGAGGCAGACAAAACACTGGATCTGGGTTTCCTACTCAGTTGCTGAAGAAAATGGTGCCAAGTCTTTCAAGGCTAGCTGATTATGTGGACTTCATTGCTCCCTTCCATTCACATTCTCGATGCTGTGTGGCTGAGCTATGCAGCAATGCTGCCCCACGATGCCAGTTCTACACATCTCTCAGCATACTCAAGATGGCCTCCAGAGGCCAACAGTCAGTCACACAACTGGAAGGGGGTGACCAGAGAAGGCGTTGCCTATCAGTCTAACTCACTCTGTGGTCCCTGCCAGGCTCAGTTTTCTAGCTGGTTTTCCAGAGGTCTCCTCTTTCCAATAGTCTGCCCACCACTCTCTGCCTGAGCTTCTGAACACTTTTCCACATGATCCTCCAATCAGAGAATTCTCAGCATGCCCAAAGGAGCAGGACTTTCTAGGCCCAGTATTGATTTTTAACCCTTTGGGTCCCATGAGGGTTTTAACCACTTTGGGTACATTGTGGATAGTTGCAACTACAGCCACTAGTTTTTTTCCTCCTGGTTAAACCAGGACGCTAATGCTTCACCATGACCCCTTCACTGGACTCTGGGATGTAGAATGAGAGCGATAATAAATCATGATACAACGTTCTGCTGATTCCATTTGAAATCCAGGTGAGGGTTGGGAGTGTGTGCCTGGAATCAGAAGCGACCCTGGAAACCATGAAGAGGAGAAAATGTGCTGTGGATGGAGACCTAATATGGACTGTTTGTGTTTGTGATTTCTTCTTCAGAGTCAGGTGACATTGAGGAATCCCTTGAGCTTCATCTTGGGGATTTTATGCCACCACCTATCTCAAAAAGGGATAGGATTGAGAGAAGATGTGATGATACTTGAGCTACTTGACTCATCTTTGTTTGTCTAAAGTGACAAAGACTAGTCTGTTCACATTTGCCATGCAGCCTTATATTCTCACATGCCTGAATATAGCATATTGCAAATTGTAGAGGAAAGATTCAGTAGATATTGCAATGAAATGAAGATACCAATAATAAAGGAAGGCACCTCTATGGATCCCAACAAGCAACCACACCCCTGAGAAGTACATTAAAGATATCTTACCACTTTTTAATCTGCTCTACCTAATATTTATTGAATGTAAGGATGGACTGTAGACTGACTTGTGACCCTTTGGAAAATTTTATATTGACCAATATGCAGCCATGCCTTTGCTCTTCGAATGAGGAGACATGAAATATCCACTTTCACTATTCACCTTGGAATTGCTCATGCGCTGAGGATCTCAGACGAACTTCTTGACGTAATGAGACTGACGTTGGTAACACTGAAGAGGGGTCAGAATCAGTTTCCACCTAACAGGGTTGTTGATTCCTTTGACATTGACTTATGGAGACATCTTGGAAGGCATATTTGACTGCTATATTATATATATATATATATATATATATATATAAAGATAATCTCCAACCAGAGAAACTCTGTTCCCATTTCACATAATAAAATCCCCATCTCATTTTCCCCCAAATAACAATAAATGCCACTGTATGATCTGTAAGATACTAGTGCAGAGCAGTACAGAAGACTATTCTTCTATGCCCTTGAAACAACAAGGGAGTTTCAGACAGACAGAATGTAATCAGTCCTACTGGAAATCCATGCCATGGCACAGGTCTGCTAACCAGGGAGGTGGAGTGGTGGCAATAAGGGCAATTGCCCTGGGGCCCAGTGGTACAAAAGGTCCTGGCAGCTCCTCTCTACCAGCAGTGGTGGCTGTAGTCTCGGGCCCTTCAAATCCCTGCTGGAGCCCTAGGCAGTGCACTCCAGATGGGACTGAAGTGCTGGCAGAGGGAGGCTAGCCCCTCAGCTCCGCCCCTTCTGGGTGTGTGGAGCCATCCTTCCCGCCTTGCCCAATTCTATTAGCACCCCTGCTATGGCATGCTTAATAGTCACAGATCACCAGAAGTCCCTGATTTTACCAACCTGGCACCTCTAGCAGCACAGCATCCCTAGCACCAAACTGGGAGACTTCTTCAGCTGTGGCTCAGAGAGAAGAGCATCATTTACTAAATCACCCAAAATACTTCCTGGAGCACTTGTGAGCCATGCATGGCCCTGCTCTTTTTATATCCTATGAGATCATTGCTTCAGCACGCCTCCAAAACGCTGATGCTAACCAAGAACTAAGAGCTGGCAGATACTGCACCAGTACATCTTGAAACCTGTGATCAGAGGGAACACTGTTGGAGATGTACTGGAAGCCACCCAGGCCATCTGGCTCAAAGGAGAGGAAACTGGGAAACTAACTGAAGGTGGCATCCCTTTAGATCTGATAGGTATGTTCTAACACCGAGAACAGCTAGCCTGTAGGAAGCTGGTGCAGCTGCTGGCCTTAAAGCACCTCCAAGCACGATGATTATGGAGACATTTCTAATGGCAAGAATTCATTTGTTTTTAGATCGAAAGTGTGACAGCTGTTTTTGGATTAGGAACCAAAGTCCTGCAGAATCTGATGTTTTTAACAGGAAGCTGCTGCTTTTTTAGAAAGTGATTTTCATCTGCAGGACTGCTTCCTTTGTAAGGTGTTGCCTGTGCAGACAAATGGACAAGCTGATGTCAAATCACATTTTGCAAGCGTGAAAATGGTCTGAGAACTTCTTTGCACAAATCTGTCCCTACCTCCACCTTTTGCTTTCATCCTCTCCTACTCTCCCATTCCTTTGTTTGTTCCTGCCCCTGTCAATTCCAACACTGACTGACAACTGACAAAATACACTAACTTTGATGTTTATTCATTCACAAGCAGATTGATGGAAAGTGCAATCGCCTGCCAAGTTCTCAAAGATTACAGCTTGCCTGGAGCGTTAGACCTCTGCAATTCAATCTCTTTCATTAAAGAGACCTAGCTAGTGTGTGCTGGCCCCTCTCCCACCGCACTGCCACAATCTTAGGTCTGCTCTTGAATATAGCATGTAGGGCCCTTAGGCTATGTCTACACTGTGGGTGTTTTGCAGAAGAGGAAATGCAAATGGAGCGCTCATTTGCATATCTTGCACTCTCATTTGCATATCTTCTTCTGATTCTTTTTGTGGAAGAGGTTTTTGTGACAAAAAGCCTCAAATGTAGAAGGGGCCATTTGTTGAAAAAAAAAACCCCTTTTGCACAAGAGCCTGTAAACCTCATTTTTTGAGGAATAAGGGCTCTTGCACAAAAGGGCTTTTCTCTGACAAACGGCCCCATCGACACAAAGCTTTTTATCGCAAAAACCTCTTCCACAAAAAGGATCTGAAGAAGATATGCAAATGAGAGTGTGAGATATGCAAATGAGCACTCAATTTGCATTTCCTCTTCTGCAAAACACCTACAATGTAGACATAGCCTTAGAGAGGAGTATTTTAAGGACAGTAGATTGGTATTTTAAGGACAGTAAAGTTTGGCCTTTCTCTCCCAAGGACCATCAAGTTCTGCAGACACTGTGTGAATGAAATCCTGACTCTACTGAAGTCACTGACAAGACTTCTGTGGATTTCAATGGGGCTAGGATTTCACCCAGCATATTTAGCCCTTTGGGAAGTAAAGGGAGTATCTTGTAGGATTTAATAGTTTATCAAGGGAATTAAGAGAGAGTGCTGAGTCTCTAGGGGGCTGGATGGAAGGGTGATCTCTCCCTTAGATTTGTTTGTAAATCTCCTAACTTTGTGCTAGCTGTGGTGCAGCTCTGCAGGAATGATGGGACGCTAGAGGAGACAGGGTTTTAACACCGCCATCTCTTCTGACAGTGCTCAGCACAGGTCTTGATGACACAGAGGTAAGAACATTGCTAACCACCAGTGATAAGACTACACTCCAATTTCTGGGAGCACATCTCTGGTAGCACTGCAACAGTGAGGCTATATCTAGATGATAGGGTTTTGGTGGGAGACCGGAGGTATTCCACAAAAACCCTGCCGCATCTAAGGAACGCATTTGCTCTTCCGCTTTTTTTTGTGGAAGAGCAAATGTGCTCTTTTGGAGGAGCCCTGTATACCTCGTTTCACGAGGCATAAGAGCTCCATTGAAAGAGGAGTTTTTTTCACCATTTGGCCCCGTCTAGATGTGGCCTGAGAGATTTCCCAGGGAAGTCTAGTGTAGACAAGATCTGTCAGCAATAATGTAGGTCCCTCAGGAGTAGGGTAAGAAGAGAGATCCAAAAGAGGTCTAGCAGAGGTGAAGGATGAATTGGTGAGGAGCAGGATAATGCTATAACACAATACTTAATTTTTGCAAACTGGTGTGTTTAGCTGCTTTCAGCAGGAGCATAATTTATAAGGACAGTTTCTCTTAGCTATTGTTTGGAGGAATTATTAAAAAGCATTCTATAGACCTAAACTGAGCTCAGGACTTACTCCTTCACCTGCAACAATACAAACCCAAGAATTCATCCTTCCCTGCTTTAAGAGTCAGTGCTTTCATCTCTAGCAGATAGAATAGAAACATCTGCCCTTAGGTTTTAGAAGCTGAGCAAACTCCTTCTTTAAAATTTATTTTGTTTTTCAGATAGCCTAGCAAAAATGTCATGAAATTTTACTAGCCCAGGCACAAAATCTAGTGGAAAGCTCCTTACGCTACTGATGAGAATGAAAAATCGTACAGCAATTTGTTCATCTGACAAAGAACCTGCAAAATGCTCACCCTGGACAAGTAGAGTAATAAACATAAATATATTTTAAAACAACTTTGCAAATTCTAAGTTTACATGATAGCCTAAAGATTTTCATCAACTGTTCATCAACAACATTCCACTGTTCATCAGCAACAGTGCTGGTGTTGGAGGCTTATGATAGCAGAGGTGGAGCTATGGCTGTTTGGGACTGAATCCAGAGATAACTTGAATCCAGTGTCAGGCTGACTGGCTGAGGATAGAGAGGCCAAGTCCAAAGTCAAGATAAACACGTGGCATGGTTGTGTGAGTTTGCACCTGCTTCCTGCAGGGAAGAAAGATCTCCATTGGTGAACTAAAGGCTCAAGTCAGAGTGGGGAAAATACTTTAAGGCAAGGTCTACTCTTGACCTGGCAGCTTGGCTTAAGGTACACAATTCCAGCTATGGAGAAAACGTAGCTGGAGTCAGCTTACTTTTAGCCGAGCTTGGCAACGACCCCACAGAGGGAGGTTGATAGGAGCAAATGCTCCAGTTGACTTTCCTTACTTCTTGCAAGAGCAGAAGTACTTGACTAGGGACACCCTCTGAGTTTGGTTTAGTGAGTCTTAACTAGATTCACTAAATCAAACTCCAGAAGATCGATCGCAACAGCATCAATCTTCTGTGGAATGAAGATGTGACCTATACTACAGCGTTATTTCGAAATAGTTAATTTGAAATAAGTTATTTCCAAATAACGCGTCTACACACAAAATGCATTTCAGAATAGCATTTTGCTATTTCAAAATACTGCGGCCACACTGAGTGGACGCTGATTTGGAGTTAAGGCCGGCCGGAACCAGGTCAGGGTTAGGGCATCAGGTCAGGAGTGTCTGTGTGTGGCTGTTGCCTGAAGCTATCTGAGGCCTGTGCTTAAAGGAACACCCCACCCCAGCCATTTCTCAGGTGTCCCTGCTTGCTTGCCTGCCTTCCATATACCCCTCCCTAACCCCCCTTCCTGATGTCAACTAAAATACACGTATTTTCAAAAATATAAACTTTCTTTATTTAACAAAACTGGGGGCGGGGGGATGAAACTCTGGGGAGACTGGAGAAAGGAGGCAGGAGAGGGGAGAAGAGAGGGTGGGAGAGGGGAGGGGGAAAACTGGGAGGAGGGAGCTGGAAGGGGGAAGAAGGGGGAGTGGAAGCTCAGGGCTCAGGGGTTGGGGTCTCACCAGGCCAACTGTCTCCCAGCACGGCGGGTGCGGGGGCTGCGGCGTCCTCAGGGAGATGGGAAGGAGGGTGTGGAGGTTGAGGTGGGGGGTGTGGAGATTGAGAAGGAGGGTGTGGAGGTTGAGATGGGGGGTGTGGAGATTGAGAAGGAGGGTGTGGAGGTTGAGGTGGGGGGTGTGGAGATTGAGAAGGAGGGTGTGGAGTTTGAGGAGGGAGAGGCGGGAGGGGGAGAAAGAATGAGAGGAGGAGCCGGAGCTGGGGAAGCAGCAGACGCTCTGCACCAGTGTCTGCAGATGGGCACAGATGGCAAGACCCTGGGCAACCAGCTCCCCTCAGAACCCCCGTTCATCCTGCACCCACTGCTCCATGGTGAGGTGCAGGGCTCGCAGGGCCCCCAGCTGCTGGTCTTGGTACCCCTGCAGTGTTGCGGTCATCCTGTGGAGCCCTCGGGTGCAGGAGGATGTTCCGGGCAGGGTGATGCACCCTGCACGCGAAGCTGGTGCGACTGTGGAGAAAGAAGAGAAGTGGTCAGTTCTCCCTGGGGACACAGTGGGTGAAGCCCAGCCCCCCTCTGCGAGGTGAGGATGACTATGTCCTGCACTGTCAGAGCCGATGTGCTTGCACAGAGGCCATGGTCGGAATATCCGGCTCTCCCTGGGAGTGGGAGCTGCCCCAAGACCGCACCCATGCCCCTGTGCTGTGTACAGTGCGGCTGGGATGGGGGGAGATGTTAGAGGGGGCTTGTGAAAGGAGGGTGTCCTGCTGTCTCCCGCTCCGGGGTCAGGAGCATGTCAGGTCTCTTCACACAAACGTGTGACTATCAGGCCACGACCCCTGTGTAGCAGGCAGCTGGAGCCACCTGCCCAGGGGTAGCATGGCACATGCTCGCACGTGCACAGGTTGCTGCATGATGCGTGGTAAGCAAGCGCCATGTGTGCGGTCCCTGGTCTCCCTCCCCACCCACCCCCAGGAAGGGGACAGTGACGGCACTTACATGGTGTGGCCTCTCTGGATGATCCTGCTGACTCCTTTCTTGGGTCCTGCTGGCATGGTGGCTTCTCCTCTGTGCCCTAGTCAGGGCCCTCCGGTCCCAGTTTGCTGCCCCCCGGGGTGGCATGGACCTCACCGCCCCTCAGGATGCCATCCAGGGCAGTGAAGTAGCGACAGGTGTCTGCCCCTGCTGCAGAGCTGCCCTGAGTGGCCCTGGCATATGCCTGCTGCAGCTTTTTTATCTTGAGGTGCATCTGCTCCTGGGTGCGCCTGTGGCCTTTCTTGCCCATGGTGGCAGCTATGCGGCTGTAGATGGCCACATTCCTCCATCTAGTGCGGAGATCATGGACATTGGGTCTTCCCCCCAAACCTCAATGACGTCCATGATCTCCGCACTAGTCCAGGAGGGCGCCCGCTGTCTACAGCCCTTGGCTGGCTCCTGGATGCTGGGGGACTGGGGAGGGGACCTCTGGCTGGCTCTGGATGCCTGGCTCATCCTGGGGCCACTGGGTCAGGGGCAGTGACTGCTGGCAGGCCTGGATCTGGCACGTGCAGTGGGGACAGCGTCTACCCCTTTAAGGGCTCTGGGGCTGGGGGAGAAGAGAAGAGTTTTCCTGGTTTGGCCCAGAATGGCCACCAGGGAAAACTGGGAAGGGCTGGAGGCCCCCTATTTCTAAAGAAGCGTCTAATAGCGCTTATTTCGAATTAGTTATTTTGAATTTGGCGTTATTCCTCATACAAATCCTTACCAAATTCGAAATAAGTGCTCCGCTATTTCGAATTTATTTCAAAATAGCGGTTTGCCTACATAGATGCTATTAAAGTTAATTCAAAATAACGGCTGTTATTTCAAATTAACTTTGGTGTGTAGACATGCCCTACGATAATGTGCCTTAGGGTAGCATGGGATAGACCCTAATGCAGCCATGCGGGGAAGCAAAATCTCCCATAATTCTCTTGCACAGCCAAGCTGGGTCTTCTGAGGACCGAAGTCCAGATGCAGTGGGGGTGGAGGAACAAGCACAAGGTCAGGTCTAGGCAGAGAGGAGCAACTAGCAGAGCTGAGCCACTGAGCAGGAAGGAATAGGCTAAGCTGGGTAAAGGACTGAAGGAAATTACTTCCTACCCCAGGAACAAGAGGAAAGAATCATCATTCTCTGAATCACCGCTACACCCCAAGACTCCTCGCTAGAAGAAGCGGTGAAGGCTGGAACTTTAACAGGGTTCAAAAAAGAGCTAGATAGATTCATGGAGGTTAGGGCCATCAATGGCTATTAGCCAGTATGGGTAGGAATGGTGTCCCTAGCCTCTGTTTGTCCGGAGGTGGGTGACGGGACGGAGCATGTGAGGATTACCGGTTGTGTTCCCCCCCTCTGGGGCATCTGGTGCTGGCCTCTGTTGGCAGACAGGATACTAGTATGGGCTGGATGGACCTTTGGTTTTACTTAGTATGGCTGTTCTTATTTTCTTATGTTCTCCTCTAGCGAGAGTACACCCACCTGTCACCCCATAAGCAGGACACACGGCAAGGGGTGTACGAAGCCCTCTACTCATAGTAGGAACCCCTTGCAATTTACTTTCCATACGATTTCTTTTATCCTGTCACATCAAATAGCTCAAGCAAATCAGACAAAGTGTCTGGTGTTGCTCTTTGGTGTAGTTGTTCAGCCCTTCTAACTTGGCTTTTGGCTGGGATTTTCTTCCGAAGGGCTTGGCTCCCTCTATCACTGCAATAATTGGCATTAAGCAGAGCAGCTGCTTTGAGCTGCATGCTCACCAAGCACAAGGGAGGCACTTCCAGTTCATTGCTCCCTCTCTCAAAGTGAAGCGCTTCCCCTAGACAATAAGCAGCACATTTATAATTGCTGCCTCGCAGAGCTAAGGATCTGCAGTCAAGAGGAAAACTTTGCTTGGGTTAACATTGGCATGTAGACAGTCAATATGTGGATGGGATACTATGAAAGAGACTTTTTAAAATACAGGTGAACTTAACATGAACAGTCCTTGAAGGGGATCAGATTCTGCATGGCTACCGTTACTGTAGAAAGGAGCCTAGTAAACAGACAGTGGATATGACCTATGCCCCCAATTCGGCAAAGCATGCCTTACTCCTACTGAACTCATGCATATGCTTGGTTTGGGATACACTGAGGCCAGCAATGGGCAGCCTAGGCTAGTGAGTGGGCCACATGAGTGGCCCTCGTTCCTCCCAGTGGGCAGGATGGTTTCCCAGGACAGGGTAGTTTTATTAACTGCCCTTGGGTACCTCGAATTTGCAGGGGAGATGGGAGGGAGGGAAGAGGAACTGAACTGTAGCAGGGCTTTGATTGGATGCAGACGGAGCACATGGCTCTCACAGTCGAAGTTATGTGCAACAAGCACGCACCTCACTTAACCTACCCTTGCTTTACAGATTTGTCACTTTAATAATATTGGTAGGAAAAAAACCTGACATGGACGGAAACCAGCAGAATCTGGCAATCCTGCAGATGGGCAAATCTTTTGCGCCACATGTGGAACCTCAATGGTGTGCAGGTTGCTCACCACTGATGGCACTTGCTGAAAATTAAGGATGGCCATAAGTGATTTGCTGAATCCCAGCCTTAACTCGGACATGACAACTCTTCACTAAGCAGAACAATAAGAGAGTGATCTGGATTCCATGTTGTATCCGATCTAAGGTCACTCTTTAAAATTCACAAGGTAACCCCACCACAAGAGGCTCAGTTTTCTTGACCCACTCATGTTAGATCAGAGTTATGAGAAGTTACAGGGAACCCTGGAAGGGGGAGTCTCCTCAAGAGACTCTCTGTGAATATGCCTTTAGTTTGATTGCTCTTAGAGCCTCCCGCTTGCACAGAATTTCTAAACTTGCCCTTTAATGGGATGCATGATTAAATATAGATATGAGAATGGTAAACAAGAGTATCCATGGTACCAATGTACAGACCCCACCAGAACAAGCATTCTTCTCTTACAAGCCTTTTTCTTCTTCAGCTTTCCCTTGATGTGAGGATGATGTCTGCCAAGAGGGTGTTTTTAAGTGGCCAGTGCTTCCCTGCAGATTTCTCACAGGAGTGACAGGTGTGATCTTGGAGGAGACATAGTAGTTGGCTTGAGTGTTGTGCCCTGTCTTGCCTCCTTTGTCATTTCTCTGTATCATGAACATGCCAGTTCTCCTTGGAGTAAGCTGTGGCTTGGTGTACGGCAGTGGTGTGCAACCTGCAGCCCATCAGGGTTCTAGGTGTGGCTCAAGAGACAGTTTCTTTACCTTTGCTCCTGTGCAGGGTTTCCAGTCGCA
Source organism: Pelodiscus sinensis (assembly GCF_049634645.1). Taxonomy (NCBI): domain Eukaryota; kingdom Metazoa; phylum Chordata; order Testudines; family Trionychidae; genus Pelodiscus; species Pelodiscus sinensis. Next base: position 29,891,505 of record NC_134725.1, on the reverse strand, counting down.
TAGGTTCCCCCCTGCTGATACTACTAAAGTGACACACACCTAAAGCAAGGGTGCGTGAAGTGAGGTGCATGCTGAGTGTACACAACATTGACTGTGAGAGCCATGCACTCCCTTTGCAGCCAAAGTGCTGCTACAGTTCAATTGGCATAACCCGCAAATTCTAGGTACACAAGCACAGTTAGCAAAACGAACTTAGTCTGGGAGACCATCCTGTTTACAGCAACCTTGTGGCTCACTGTGAGACCCTTGTATTACCTCTGCATCCACTTAAAATGCAGCTACGGTTCAGTCCCTCGGACCTCCCTTCTCCCCTGCAAATTCTAAATGCACAAGTGCAGTTAGCAAGCCCTATCCAGGGAGACTGTCTAAGTTAGGACAATCTTGCAGCCCACTGAGATGAAGGAGGGCCACCCGTACAGCCCACTCGTTAGCCTAAGTTGCCCATCGCTGGTGTAGAGTATGGTACCACTATGTTCTGTTCCATGCCTCGTCCTCCAAGTTTGTTGGTTTGATGTCTGCCTTTTTAAGATGTACTTTCACATTCACCTCTGCATGGATGGACCAAGGAGCTTGATGCAATTGCACCAAAAAATCCTGCTTGTGCTCTCTTGACTTAACCATTGGGTTGGAAGTAAACAAAAAGAATGCCAAGAGCACATTAATTACTGCATTGGAATGAGGGATGAAAGCTGAGAGAGGCAGAAAGAGGGGAGAGGGATAGCTCAGTGGTTTGAGCATTGGCCTGCTCAACCCCAGGGTGGTGAGTTCAATCCTTGTAGAAGGGATTTGGGGCAAAAAATGTGTCAGGGATGGTACTTGGTCCTGCTGTAAAGGCAGGGGACAGGACTTGATGACCTTTCAAGGTCCCTTTCAGTTCTAGGAGATAGGCAATCTCCATTATTTTTTATTTTATTTTTAGGGACCACTTAATTTTGATGTGCATATTTATTTTGGGCATAATAATGATGATCATTGTAAGCTTAGATGAAACTCATGTATATAACAGTGTTACATTGAGGGAAGACTATCCCTGAGTAGCACCATAACGTGAATAGCCCTGCACTGAGTAGCACACTAATGTGCAACTCTCAGGAAGAACAGCCTGGTGAAGTGACCTGGGGCTCTGGAATTCTGGGTTTAAGAACTAAGTTCTTGTTCTGTGTTTGAATAGCACCCTAGCTGAATGGGGTCCTGGTTCATGCTTAGTGCTCTGTGCTCAATAGCATCATAAATAATAAATAAAAAATGTTTAAATCTCCCATAGATTTCCAGCTTGACTTGGGTAAGTCACTTAATCTCTCCATGACTTAATCGCCCTCTGTAGGAAATGGGGAGAAAATTTTCTACCCAATGGTGCGGGGAGGATGAGTAATGATGGTACATCTCAGGCACCTCATGCAGATAGGTTTATGTAAATATCTAGACAAATTTGAATCACTTCAAGGAAACATATCATTTGACGTGCATGGGATTATGTAAAATTCAATATTTTAATAGCTCTCCATCGGCCCTTATCTGCAATGGAAAACGTTTTCATGGGAACCAAACACAAACAATAATTCAGCCCGAAGTACCCATGGTGATAGGAGATGGATTTCTGGTCAGTTCTCACTGTTCTTTCACACTCTGCTGGGCTTAAATTTAAGGAGAGGCCTTGACATTTGTCATGGGAAAAAATCCTTTGGGTAAAACAGAAAGAAACAGAGACTGAAACAATGTTAAGGATTCTGTAATAAACGAATGACATGTTCCAGTGAAAAAGATTGCAAAACGCTCCAGAGAGTTTTAAACTTGAGTTAATAAAAAATGCTGCCATTTAAAGAAGCTTGCAGAGTGGTCATTCAACCTCTCACTTTATGGACAGAGTTCATTTACCCCTGAGTGTAACAATCAATGAATAAGAAATTGGAAAGAGAACTGCATGGCCAGGAAAGAACAGACAAGATAGAAATCCTATGCTATGAAGTTCTGTGTCTCCTCTATTCCATAACAAGAAAGACACAAGGGAGATGGGTAAAAGTAGGGGCCAGATTACTGGAAGAGTTCAGAGTGCTAGGTGTTGAGCTCTTGGCAAAACAGGCCATATGTGTTACAGTGGAAACTGCATACTTTTGAAAAGCTGGCCCCCACTGGGGATGCTGAGCCTTGAACATCTGTAGCTCTTTGGAAGACTCAGCACCACATTACCAAGGTCCTGTATTTTCATTTTACAAAGGACATGCATCAACAGCATCATCAAAAAAGACTAGAAATCTAAAACTGATGATAGCTTGGTCTAAAGGAGAGATCAGCATAGTCCATATAGAATGGCTCTTTAGATGCTGCTACAAAGAAACTGTGAAACATATTTTACTCAGAGGCAAAGGAGAAGCGCAGGAAGGTATCATCTGTATTACACAGAAGAGAATGGATGAGTGAGATCCTTTCATAGCAGCTAACCTGAGAACCTGTGTGAATGAGGGTAGGTCTATACTACAAGGAGAGGTCAATCTAAGCTAGTGGTCCCCAACCTTTTGGGGCTGCCGGGCACCCGGGGGCGGGGCCACTCACATGCCGGGCACCCGGGGGTGGGGCCATGCATGCGCTCGGGGGTGGGACCACCCATACACCGCATACCCGGTGCCGGCACCACCCATGCGCCGCACTCCCTGGGCCAGTGCCAGTCCTGTGCCGCACGCCCAGGGGTGGGGCTGCCCATACGCCACGCACCCGGGGCCGGTGCTGCTCCTGTGCCGCACACCCAGGAGCGGGGCCACCCGTACGCTGTGTGCCCGGGGCTGGAACAGTCCATGCGCTGCATGCCCGGGGACGGTGCCACTCCTGTGCCGCGCGTCCAGGAGCCGGCAGCGCCCATGTGCCGTGCGCCTGGGGTTGGCGCCGCTCCTGTGCTGTATGCTTAGGGGTGGGGATGCCCATATGCCACGCACCCAGGAACCAGCAGTACCCATGCGCCACGCGCCCGGGGGTGGGGCCGGCCCCGATCACTCAGTGGGTGCACAGAAATGGCCCGGCGGGCGCTATGGCACCCACAGGCACCACATAGGGGATCACTGATCTAAGCTATGTAATTTGAGTTACATGAATAGTGTAACTCAAATCAACTTAGCTTAGATTTACATACAGCTGGATCCACACTGATGAGGGTCAACAGAAACAACCCTCCTTACTCATCTTGTTCAGCTGGAGTACCAGAATCAATAGGAGAGTGATTGGTGGTCAATTTAGTGGGTCTTTTCTGGACTCACTAAATCAAATGCCTGTGGATGATCGCTGTGCCATTGATCCACCTGGTAGTTGAGATGAGCGCTGAGTGAAACTCAGTTAAACTCAACGTAGTTTCGCCAGATCTGAGCCTTACTAAAGTAGGAAATATCAAGGGAAAGGCTTGGTTGACTAACAAGAAGCTCCTGTGTTGCTGAAATTTTTTAACAGGGTGCAAGTTATTCACTTTCCTTTTGTTGAGATTGAACAAAAATCCCATTTTGAAACAATGATGTTCGAATGCTGAATATCTGCATCCCTAAAAGAGAAAAGCAACGTAGGGTATGTCTACTCTATGGGATAAGGTTGAATTAAGACACCCAATTTCAGCTATGTTAATTGTATAGCTGAAGTTGAAGTACTGTAACTCGACTTTTGGTGCTGTCCACACTGTAGGAAGTCGAAGGGAGAACACTCTACCTTCAACTTCCCTTACTCCTCATGGAAGAAGGACTACTGGCATTGACCAGTGTGCCCCTCTCAGTTCGAATTAGCGTGTCTTCACTAGACCCGCTAATTCGAACCCTGGAAGAGGGACAGAGGCAGCTTTGATCTTCTCTGTAGTGCAGATGTACTCTAGAAGAACAACAGTTATGTCTCAGTCTCCAGTTTTGGATATCAGCCCCTTTCACTCCTAGTACTCTACACTGATTTATTCTTAAAAACTTTGCATGGATTATGATTACAGTCATTAAACTATAAATCACACTGGAATTATGGTGCCCACCGGGCAAAAATGCGAATCTAGAAAACATAAAATGAGGGTGACTTACATGACATAATTACAACAAACAAGATAAGCTGTCAATAAAGCAACTGCAAATACAGCACATTTACAGCTCAGCTAAACGTGGGTGAGTGATTTCAGGGTCGGACTGGGCTTGGAGCAGAAGAGCAATAGGAATCCTGATGACATTGCTGTCCTGGAATATTCATGACCTGGATACATCCTGAAGTCAAAAACTCTCAAACCAGCTGGTCTGGAAGGGATTGTCTAACAGAAGGAGAATGCTGAAATATGCAGTACTTTACACACAGGGAACAAACTCCTGAGCCAGTATCAGAGGAAAATTGAGCAGACATTATTTTTTAAAAAAAGTTTTAAATGAACCAGTAACATTTCCTCTTGCTTCATTAGAATGTGACAAGTGTTAAAATGCCAATCCAGGCAGAAATAAAATGCAATGTACCAACAATCTACTATACTCACCCCAAATCTGATATTTATAGAAAACAGCACATACAAAAGAAAGGTAATGTTTGCACTCATATAGGACCTGATACCAAAGCTCCTTACTCAGTCTGGTAAGAAGTTACTCATACAGAAACACAAGTAGTTCCTTTGAAGTCAAAGGGCCACATTTTTTACAGATATTTAAATGCAGATAAGGAGGTGGAGGGAGGGAGAGGAGAGAAAGGGAAGGGGAGGGTTATAAAGTACCTACATACCTATTAATAGACGTTAGACACCTAAATGCTTATGAGGATCTGAGCCCTGTGCATCTTTCTGCATTTGTAGGCACTTAAAAATGTGTCTCAAAGAGGCCCTCACCAGTGTAACGCTGGGGTTCTCATTCAGGCCTTAAGCTGCAGATTTTGATCAGCTAAAATTCCCTCTTTCCTAAAATGGTGCCTGAGTGCAGATATAGTTCCACTGACTTCCAAGTATTGGCTCACAAAGGAAAGTCATAAAAACATAAGAATGGCCATACTGGGTCAGACCAAAGGTCCATCTAGTCCAGTATCCTGTATTCTGATAGTGGCCAATGCCAGATGCTCCAGAGGAAATGAACAGAAACAGGTAATCATAAAGTGATCCATCTCCTAGTGCCCATTCCCAGCTTCTGACAAAGAGAGGCTAGGGATACCATTCCTACCTATCCTGGCTAACAGCCATTGATGGACCTATAGTCCATGAATTTATCTAGTACTTTTTTGAACCCTGTTAAAGTCCTGACTTCACAACATCCTCTGGCGAGGAGTTCTATAGATTGACTGCGCACTGCATGAAGAAAAACTTCCTTTTATTTGTTTTAAATCTGCTACCTATTAATTTCATTTGGGCTACGTCTACATTGGCCCCTTTTCCAAAAGGGGCATGCTAATTTTACAGGTCGTAATAGGGAAATCTGCGGGGGAATTAAATATCCCCCGCAGCATTTAAATAAAAATGTCCGCCGCTTTTTTCCAGCTTTTAGAAAAGCCGGAAAAGAGCGTCTACACTGGCCCCGATCCTCCGGAAAAAAGCCCTTTTCCGGAGGATCTCTTATTCCTACTTCAAAGTACTTTTCTAAAAGCCGGAAAAAAAGCGGCGGACATTTTTATTTAAATGCTGCGAGGGATATTTAAATCCCCCGCGGATTTCCCTATTACGACCTGTAAAATTAGCATGCCCCTTTCGGAAAAGGGGCCAGTGTAGACGTAGCATTGGTGACCCCTAGTTCTTGTGTTATGGGAACAAGTAAATAACTTTTCCTTGTTCACTTTCTCCACACCAGTCATGATTTTATAGTCCTCTGTTATATCCCCACTCCCCTTAGTCTTCTCTTTTCTAAGATGAAAAGTCCCAGTCTTTTTAATCTCTCTTCATATGGCCACCATTCCAAACCCCTCATAATTTTTCTTGCCCTTTTCAGAACTTTTTCCAATGCCAATATATCTTTTTTGAGATGAGGCAACCCCAGGGCCGGACTGAGGGGTGGGCAAGCCGGGCAGCTGCCCAAGGTGCCAACCGATGGGGGGTGCCTAATGGCAGCTGTAAGGGGCGCGTGGCATCCCTTATAGCTTCCATCGGGCGCCGCATGCCTGGCTCCCTCAGCATCGGCCCCCTCTCCCATCCCCACAGCGCTGGCCAGCAGTGCCCTTCGTCTCACAGCCGCGGGGCCCTGCATGGTCTAGCGCGTGTGCCAGCAGTGGTGGCCGACCAGGCGGGCAGCTCGTGCACCGTGTGCCCTGGGGGCGGGCCCCAGGCTGCACGCCAGTGGCCGTGCGCCCCGGGGGCTGGCCCGTGCATGTGCCATGCACCTGGATGCAGCGCCACATGCCCAGGGTGCCAAAATGGTTCGGGCCAGCCATGGGCAACCCACATCTGTATGCAGCATTTGAGATATAGGCGTACCATGGATTTATACAGAGGCAATATGATGTTCTCTGTCTTATTCTCTATCTCTTTTTAAATGATTCCTAAAATTGTATTTGCTTTTTTGACTGCTACTGCACACTGAGTGGATGTTTTCAGAGAACTATTCATAATGTCTCCAAGATGTCTCTCTGGAATCATAATAGCTAATTTAATCCCCATCATTTTGTATGTATAGTAGGAATTATTTTTTCCAATATGCATTACTTTGCATTTATCAACATTAAAATTCATTTGCCATTTTGTTGCCCAGTCACCTAGTTTTGTGAGATCTTTTTGAAGCTCTTCACCATCTGTTGTTTTCTTAACTGTCTTGAGCAGGTTAGTATCATCTGCAAATTTTGCCACCTATCGGTCTACCCCTTTTTCTTGATCACTATCTAGATGTTGAATAGGATTGGTCCCAGTACAGACCCCTGTTGGACACCACTAGTTCCCAGGCAGTGTCAAGAAACCTACCAGAATCTGGCTCTGTATATCTAGGACAATTCATTACGTTCTTTGTCAGCTTTATTTTTGAATGGGGGAAGATTCTCCATCTTTAGTTTTGACAGAGCCAAGATTTTCAAAAAGTACTGCAAATTTTCTAAAAGGGCCTGACTTTTAGAAAGTACTGGGCACCACCATCTATCCCCAGCTGAATAAAAAGGCCACTTTCAGATGTTTTAGCTTAGGCATCCCCTAAAACTGCAAGTGTTCCCAATCACTATAGGCTGAACTTCTCTAGTCCGGCACACTTGGGATGTGTCCGATTCCAAAACTGAGAATTTGCCTGACCATCAGAAGTCAATATTGTCTAGCAGCATTACCAACAATTCTACTGCTGACTGGGTTTTAGAGGATATTAGAGGTAAATTAGAGCTACATAATAGCATGGGACACTGAGAGTCAGGACTAGGGGCTGTAAACAAACTTTGTGCGACTGTGGGAAACTTGGCCACACCCATAATAAGTGGACATCTGGCTAACTAAATTCATGCTGGACCATGGATTTTGCTGGAGCAGAGGATGCCGGACTAAAGCGGTTCAACCTGTAGTTCCTTTTAAAAATCTGGGCCTTTCCCCTTCTGGTTTCAGCAAACAGGACTGACGGTTACTCACTGTAGATTGGAAAAAAGATACGCAGTTTTCAACTAGGAAAGTACGAACTGTCCACCCCACATCCCTCAACTTTCTCAATCCATCACTTCCTCCCTCCCTTCAAGCCCTCTCAGTCTCTTTCCCCAGCTTCGTCCCCTTCCTACCAGACAGGTGCTGGGGTGGTGAATATCCTCTTCTGCTCCTTACCCTCATGATGGCTCAGCCATCTTTCTCTGATCTATACCATTTCCCAGATAGCAGCAAAGTCAGCAGTCCCATATTGACTATAAAGATGCTTCACAGATTAGGCAACTATAGGGAACAAGGGACTTCCCTCTACTACTGGTTCTGTGGCTCCAAAACAGCTGGTCCTGCCTCAGGCACCTGTCAGTGATGGCAGATGGGGGAATTACAGAGCTGAGAGGATCAGCTGGCAGGATGATGATCAGAAATCCCCAGTGAGGGTAGATACGCAGGCCAGTATACTTCATATTCTTATCCTGCAGGGAATGGCCTGTCCCGCTGGGTTGCTTCTACTGAATAACAAAGAGGCTGGATTAAAAATACACCCAGATTGCAAAATCAGTAGCAAAACTTCTGCCAGACTCAATGGGAGCAATCACTGTGAATAGGGCACCTCTTGCAGAAAAACAAACATGGAATAGGCCAGCCAAGGCTAATGTCAGCTTTGGTTCAGCCCAGCAGCCTTCTTATGATTACAGGCCTGAAGCAAACCCTGCGGAAGTCAAGAGGAGTTTGTCCATTGGCTCCAGTGGAGGTTAAACTAGGCTCTAGGTTTCTATCATACTGCTTTAGCTTCATTCCTCTTTTAGCTCTTCTTTAGTTAGCTAAGTGGGAAGTGCCATACAAAGGCTAATTATTCGATAAAAGCTTTCAGTGGGTTATTAATGAATCAGGCTTCTAAGCAGATTTCTAAACCTCTTTTCTCTCTCAGCCTGAAAAGAGAAGGTCATTTTGTGTCAGAAGCTAGGTCAGGGCAGTACAGAGTCCATCTTTATGTGTACAGTTGCATAGTTTATATTTTGTCATAGCATGAAGTATCAGTACAAGGCCCTTGAATACAGCTGCTATTAGCTCATGCTTATTACAATAAAAGCCACTACACTTTTTCTCCCAGTCAGTCTCTTGGAGGAAAGTTAGTCATTTTGAATGTTCAAGGTTTAAAGAGAAAGAACTGGGAGAAGATAAGTACCATGGTTCAGTGGATGAAGCAGCTAAAGTGATTACTCATAATACTCCTACACCTGGAGATGCCAATGCAATTGGAGAGTCCCCCTCAGAGCCAATGACCTCTCATTACATAACTGGTAAGGCCGTATATATTTAGCAAAAGTAGATGGCGCCAATGACAAACTATCAAGTCAAGAAGCTGCAGTGTCATGTGAACCTCATTATCTATTAGAGGCTTAAGCTAATTAAATGAAAGGGATAAGAGGAGGTAGCAGTTGAGGCTTTGCAGTGCTTTTGATAACCTACATCTGTGAGGCCCTGCTTGTGAATGTTTACACTAAAGAGAAAGTAAAGGTTTTCTTCAGAGAGATGAGTCTGGATGCAGTTTCTGAAGATGTCTAAGTTTGGGCTGGGTCCATTAAGATCTGAGAGAGGCCCTAGCATAGCTTTTGATGTTGAACCAGCTTGGCCAGTTTAAGACTATTTATAGGAAGGTTTTCTATTAACAAAACAAGTCTTTGGTCTTCTTCATATTTGTTTCCCTGATAGTATTAGGCTATGGCTCTGAACTCAGTCAACAGAAAGAAAAAAAGGTCAGTTAAGAGCTTTGTTCTTCACTGACATGCACTTGTTCCATTACTTGGGGCAGACTGAAACCCACTCAATGCTCACCATTTGAAGCATGATGTAGGAGCACATACAAAGTCAAGTTCATAGGTGTTAAGAAGGAAGGGATCGTTATGAGGCGTCAATCTGACATCCTGCGTTGCACAGATCAGGAGAATTTTACCTGGTCACGTGAGGTCCTTCTCTCCTCTATAGCCTTGTCTGTCCTCCAGTGTTTGTGGCCATCAGTTTGTGATACATCCCGCACTATGACAGCCAAGTTCAACAATAACATTCTAGAAAGTTTAAAGCAAGCTGTCCTCCTGCTAGTTTATGTAGTTCAAGACCACATTCTTGCAGTGCATGGGATCAAATTTTGCCCTCCAGTGCATATTTGTGGCTATCAGCCACAGAAAAGGTCATAGAAGAAGAATGTGTATGGAACCATAAGATTGTAGTCTCAGGAATTTTGGACCAGGTTCACATCCACCCATCGCTACCCTCTTCTTGAGCAATCTGAATGTGCCTCTTCAGTGACCGCAGAAGAAATAACTGATTAAATCACCAGTGGGAAAAATAACGGGTTGTAAGCTGACGTGCCCATGCATCAGTAGATATGAAGGTAGGGTTCAGGAAGAGGTATTATATACCTTCCATGTTCTCTCTCTGATCAATAGTATCCTGTAACTCCACACGCTTTCAGTACAAAGCCAGTGGGCTGTAAGAATCTTGGTAAACCTTCAAGTTCACCTTTTCACAGGAGAAATTATCTGCTCTACTTAATTTTATTGTGTGGTTCTGTTCTGTTTCTGAGCTATTTTGTGGAACACGAATGAACTGGATTTGTTTGAAGCAGGAGACAGTAACCAAATTGAATGAAAACTGATCATCTTTCAGCATGATCTAAACGACACTTTTTTTAAAACGCAAAGATTTGTTTTTTTCTTCGTTTGTTTTTTTGGAGCAGAACCAAAACTGACCTGAGTAAATCTCTGTGACCACCTGAAAATTAATTCTGGATGCACCTCCTCAATGCTCTTTAAGTCACATTAGGCAGGAAGAAATGAACATCAATGAGCTGAATTCTGGTTCAAACAAACAGTGCCAAAACCTTGGGACTTTGAGCTACAGGCAATAAATAACTGCTCATCTGCTAAACTTGAAGAAATGAGGAACAGAAAGTCTTTGGAAGCTTAATAAATGTGAAGAATTGAGCATATTTTGCCAATGCCATCTTTTTTAGCCAGCTGGTGGCGGCATCAATCAAACTTTTCAAAAATAGCTCAGTAATTAACAAACTTTGTAATAATTAAAATATAGTTTATAGCTCACCAAGTATTCAAAAGTATTAGAAAGACAATTATATTTTACATAGAGTATTTTTAAAAACAACCTAAATCTATGGGGATGAAAGATAACGTTCCCTCTAATCTTTTCCATCCATGTATGGATTTTTTCCATTCATTTTTATGTGCACCAAGAGATGTGCAAATGTGTACCACCAACAGAAACAAAAAAAACCTAGCTGTCAGTGCCCTGCTAATCAGTGGGGCGGCATTTGAATCTCTTTTGAGTGGCTGTACAAGCGCACAGCTTACAGGGAACACAGATGAGAGAACTCATTTATTCAGATTTACAAATGATGCACAAATAATGGGTTGTAGATTCAGGAAATACACCAAAATCATGGATCCTCAATTCGGAAATCAACCTGAAACTTTGAGGTTTTAATTTTTCACAGGACTTTGGGTGAACACAATTACCTGGCTGCTGCATGATTTTTAATGGTTTTACATCTGTTAGTCCTTGGAGTAGGCCAAAAATGACTGTCAGTCTGGAATCCTTATTGTTTGCATAACTTGGGTTTCCTGGTAATTAGAAATATATTTGTTAAAATTAAATTTGCCTCGAAAAACTGGTTTGAATTATCCGGGAAAAATGTTTTCATAAAAGCTAACACCCAATCAAGTTCTCCCATCCCTGGAGGAAAACAAACATACATTACTGCATGTTGAGAAAGAAAGTAGTGTTCTTGTCTGTTATCCAGCTTGCTCATGCGGAACAACTATATCTTTCTAAGCTTAATTTGTGTTCATTCCTCTGAGACATGTTCACTAGTCTCTAGACAGTTCCACTGAAGACTGTCAAATTCCCAGAAAAACACACCAGAGGCAGAACCCCTTGTGAGTGATCATAACAGAAAAATGCCAAACATTAAAAAAGTTTGTAAACCTAAAATGTCCTCTTACTCTTTGCTAGGAACAAAGAGTCATGGGGAAGCTTACATTGCCACTGTCTGTGTCATAACTGGCTCTCTGAATCAACATAGGTTCATAGAATTATATTCAGAGATTTTAAGATCAAAAGAGTCAATAAGATCTTCTAGTCTGCATTTCTGTGTAATACAAACCATAGAATTTCTCTCAATTGCTCAGTTAACTGAGTCCAATAAACTAAGGTTTGGCTCAAGCAGATCTTTGAGCATGGCATCCAGTCATGACCTAAAGGTGCTGAGATAAAAACTCACCACTTCCCCCTGTAGTTTGCTTTTGTGGTTCAATCATCTTCACTGTTAAAACATGAACCATATTTCTAATTAGAATTTGTATGGCTTTAATTTGCAGCCTCTACAAGAACCAAAGGGGTTAGATTTCATGGTCTTAGCTCCATGGGTTTTCCACAGGCACTACATTCACTGAAAGTTAAGCAAACACAAAAAAGAAAAGCAAAGAGAAAAATACAAATTGGGTGCGTAAAATGTACAGGCAGTAGTACACAGAAGAATAAAGACTGAGGACTGGATCCAGTTTGGCAGCTGGTGTAAATCAGCACGGCTGTTAATTTCACTGGAGCTAAGCATGTTTACAGCAGCTGAGAATTCAGTCCTAAGAACTCAGAAATATGCAGAGTCCGAAATAAAAGAGATACTTGTTCGTAACAAGAGGTATCTGTTCCAAGCCCCCTGTTTCTGGAATGAATTGCCTTTTTAAAAATCTAATCAGGAACTTTATTCCTTTTTTAAAAAAAGCCTGGTATATGATGTGTATAACCTCAAAAGAAGATTTACTAGACACCACTGTGATTAAGACCAGATGTAATTAGAACAGGGGAGGAATATTTATCTTTTCCTAATGTGAATTAGGAATTTCTTCTTCTCAAAAGAATGCAACTCAAGACAGGGAGAAATTTTTCCAACTTGGCCCACATTTCCAATATTATGAGTTTCATCCAGTAAAAGCATGAGACAAAATTATTCATCTGATCATATCTCTTTACAAATGTTCCAGATTTTAAATAGATTTAATTAATTGAATGCTTCATAGAGCATTTGACATAACCTGTCTAGATGCTATATTTAAAAAAAATCAAAATCACTAAAAATGCCAGATCAGAGCTTAGCAATATTGCTATCTTGAGCACTGTGTAAATATATGCTGCTATAGTTGAAATGTAGCATGCACACATGGCCTAATGCATTATTTTGGATATATACAAAGAGGCATTATTCCTATTTTATTAATATAAAATCCAATTTTCCTTCTCCTTATATAGAAAGGACTTTACAATATCATACCCTGCATTTGGATGATCTAACATGTATTTGTATACACACAAAACATGTGTAATATGATTTCATTATGTATAAATATTAATTATATAATTATATTACATCTGCTGTTTCTTACATATACAAAATCTGCATTCATTTGTATGTTACACATCAACTGTCCATAATAGCAAAAGAAAGTTAACAGCAAATAGAATAAACAGTTTGATGAAAAAATGTTGGCTCTGGAGTTACTCCACAGATCAGTTTCTATTATACGTTCTGCAAAAGGTCAAGAAATTGTACAGCTTGGGCACAACTGGCAAGTATACAGCAATGTCCTTTAGCCACCAGAGAGGCTGAAGCTGGTGGCTTATCTCAGTTTTTAATTATTCACTGGCTGCAGTTGATTATTCTCAGATATAGGGCTCAATCCTGCATGGTGCTTTTGACAGCTGATGGTCATGCTCAAGTCTTCCTTAAGTTGACAGAAGTTGCAGATGCCCAGCATCTCTTGGGAGGCACATGATACTGTGCAGGTTTCCTCTTCCAGATGGTTTTCCATGTGTTGGTGTAGGTTGGAAATACTCCAAGGGTTTGATCTGCAGTCAACTTCCTTAGCCTTCACTGGGCTTTGTATCTGGCCTATCTAAGGAGAAGGGAAAACAGTCATATTTTTTCTGACCCAGAAGATTTGTAAAAACCCAGAATTGCAGCCAAACCATTGATGAGAAAAGTGTTGCATAGCTCTGAGTCAATCCAAGGGGATCTTGTTTCCTCTTGCCCACTGCATGGCACTTCTCCACATTTGTACCTTTATTTTCTAGGCTGCTTTACTATGAACAAAAAACAAAGGGAAGAGAAGAGGCTGCCAGCTTTAGGAACACAAACATATCCTGAAACTTGGGCCATGATTTCACTCCAAGGACACACACACTGGACCATTTTCCAGCCAGATGCCTGGGACCATTTTCCATAAGGTAAACTTTTGGTCATGTTGCCTGCAGAGGGCTGGATAATTGACCTTATATAGCTCTGTTGACTATAGTGGGGGCCTAAATATAGTCCTAATTGACAAAGAGGGAAATGTGTGAAGATGTTCACAGATTTCAGCCAAGAGAAGAATAGACAGCATATGAGATTTATGGAAGCTCTCTTTAAAGCCTTGAACTGTAATAAAATATTGGTGCCATTAGAAGAATAGTATAGAAGCAGTAAAAGAGGGTATCTGCCATAAACTGTCTCTCTCCTCCACTTACATTCTCTTGCTGCTTGGTAGATGCTTGGGCCAAAGGTCCCAGCCAGGGAAAACAAGAGAAGCAAAAGAAAAGTCTAACTGTGCCATTTGCTTTGTCCCAATAGTCAAGAGCATGCATTTCTATTGGATGCTTACTAGGGACATGGGATTCTCAGTTGTGCTCTTGTCAAGCAGTAGTAGACTCCGGAGAACACGAGAAATGGCACTAGCTTCTTATTAGCCTTTCAGGGGATTGTCTACAGTCTAATAAAGGTCTTCGAGTAACAGACAAACTGCGTCTTCTCTCTAGGTCACTCCCTCACAGGACCAAGACTTAAGTGACTAAAGCTATTGGGACATGATCTCATCGGAATGCCCTGAACTCTGGCTTAGGTTCAGATACTAAGGTGCTCAGATATTACAATGATGAGTGTGGTGAAAGAACCTACAGGAACTAGAAAGTGTTCAAGTCTGTTTACCATCAGCTAGAATGAATGCCCTTAACCTTTCTTAGTCTTTGGCTGACTGAGTGAAAAGACCATGGGGAGTTCTAAAGGGGGAAGGGGAGGACTGTACTTGTCTTTTTGCCTCTTTGAAAATATGTTGTTTTCTTTAAAAGGAAAAAATGCAAATGCCTTAAGTCACGGCATGGCAAACTCTATATCCAAACCGACATACCATAGAATGCAACATTTGATCTTAGACTTTAGAAGACCGAGAAGCTTGAAATACAAATATACTTATCACTCCAAGGCTAGTTGTCAGCTACCATGGAAGGCACATTAAATGATGAGTTCTGATGCACCAGTCCTTTCAGAAAAATATTAGTGTTAACAGCCAATCTTATTTGAAATTAAAACCTTAACATTTTTTCTCTGCTTTTTCAAAGGCCTTTTCCATATCTACTGATAAAAAGTCACCCTGTTACCTAGGCAATAAGGGTTTGTAGATAATATCATTTATTCTGGAAAGAAAGACTTATTTCTTTTCATGCTCTGTTTTCTCTTCCACCTTCCCTCACAATATGAGGCGCCTCTGAAAAAGAAAAAATGGACTCTGTTTCAAATTATATCAGAATCGGTTGACAAATAAAGGTGATCTGGGAAAAAGAAGATTCTCTTTAAATACAGACATTTTTGTCCAAATATGACAAACATATGCACCTATGGCTACACAGAAACCCTTACCCCACTTTCATCCTTCACTAATTGTTCATT
This sequence comes from Pelodiscus sinensis, assembly GCF_049634645.1. Taxonomy (NCBI): domain Eukaryota; kingdom Metazoa; phylum Chordata; order Testudines; family Trionychidae; genus Pelodiscus; species Pelodiscus sinensis. The sequence goes on along the minus strand of NC_134725.1, from coordinate 29,876,227 downwards.
ATTGACAGCTGGGAGGCCAGGGCTGAGGAAAAATAATTGCATTTGTAAAATTAGTATTTCTATCAGTAAGTCTGTTATCAGTCTCCTAAGTCTGTATTTTGTTGGTCAGCTGTTACTGGTAAAATTCTGACCATGCCTTCATAATTCTAACAAACAAACAAATAATCTTACTGTCAATAAAATCAGGGACAATGTGAGGTAAGAGATGGCAGGTCTAAATGAAGTTACTATAAAGTGGACATACATCTGATTGTACATCCAATTTTACAAAGGCTGTACTCAAAGAGTAGTTATCTATGTTATCAGAGTAGGAGGACATATCTTGTGGGGTACTGCAGTGGTGTGTCTGTCCGAGATCTGGTACTTTTCAACATTTTTGTAATGATTTGGATAATGGAGTGGAGCACATGATTGTAAAATTTAATGATAAACAGCAAGCTGGAGGAGTTTGCAAGCTTTTTGTATGACAGGTTTAGAATTCAAAATGGCCTTGATGAATTAGAAATTGGTCTGAAAGCAAGATGAAATTCATAAAGACAAGTGCAAAGTACTACATTTGGAAAGGAAAAATTAACTGCACATCTACAAAATAGGAAATAACTGGCTAGGCAGTGGTGCTACTGAAAAGGATCCACAAATTGAATAGGGAGTCAACAATGTGATGCAGTTGCTAAGATGACTAATACCATTCTAGTGTGTGTGAAATGGAGGGTCATAAATAAGACATGTCCATGGGAGATAATTGTGCCCCTGTACTCTGTACTGCAGAGGCATCATCTGGAGTGGTGTATGCAGTTTGGGATACGAGGGCTGTGAAAAGACTTGCTGGGCCTCTGAGACAGGTGGGAGCGGGGTGGCTCTGTGCCGTTGGAAGGCACAGGGCCATGGGAAGAAGAGGCAGGTCTGAGGCTAGCCTCCCCCAGCCAGCCCTTCAAGGCTGCTGAGAGTGTGCTGCCTCGGGATCCAGCAGCAAGGTAAATGTAGGTGCTGTCCTGTAAAACCCATAGTCGTTTCTCAGCTCATAGACTTTGGTGGAGCTATGCACCTGAAAAGGGTCTGGACCCATACACTTACACTTTAGAGGACCCAAAACTGTTCTGCCCTTGTTCATTCCATTGCTAATTAAACCTTCCACCTAATAAGAAGTGTCTTTGTGTTCTTTAGGGTCTGTGTTTCTTTTAGTTGGCACATTCCCTAAGATGGGAAGGAAAAATGTGTGCCTCAAAGCAGGATGTAAAAAAAGAGCAGCAGAAGAGTTAAAAGCATTTAGTTTCCAGGTGCCCATGCATGACTTAGTTAGCAAAATGGATCTTGTGAGACTGTACAGTGAGTACTTTGGGAAAGATGAACCTCAAGATTTGGTTCAAATAAGCCTGAAAAGAGCTTAGCCATTGAAAGATTTGCATTTACAACTCAGACACTGTCCAGAGGATTTTGCCAGGCCTTGGGCAAGAGGGAGGGGGTGGAAAGCCTTGGCTGCAAGCCCCCTGGAAAGGGTGGGCTCTTGGGAAGAGGGGGTGGGGCTGAGAGCTAGCTTTCCCCAGCTAATCCTCAGAGCTGCCCTGACCGTGCTACATAGGGCTCCTTTGTCAATTTAACAGGTCTAAGGCTCTGGCTGCTGCTTCCACCACAGAAGTGGTGGTGGCAACCTTGAGCCCTGGGCCCTTTTAAATTGCTGAGCCCTAGGGCAACTGCCCCTTTCCCCCGCATGGGCACTCCATAGATTATGCAAACCTTGGGTATGTGCAGATAGGCTGGGAATCTTACTTTTTGCAGTGGCATCATATCTCCTGGTATTTTGGTGTTTTTGTTTCCTACACCACAATGTGGATATACAGCAAAAGAAAAATGGCAGCACAAGTTTGCAAACATGTCCATAAACCTCAGTACCAGCTTCAGTTGCACAGCTGATTTTCCCCTGCCACGCAGAGGAGTCCCATGTTTGCCAAGGACAAATTCAAAGAGTGTTTTATTTGACCATAGCAGAGAATCAACTTATTAAATGGGACACGACAGACCTGATCCTCCTCTAGCATAGCACTGAAAGGTTGGGCTCTTTCAAGTTTCTGATTACAGTGAAATGCACAGACAATTTTTTTCTAAGTGTTCTACCCCTTGCGAACATTCCCCCAAGAACTGTTTCAAATGTAGGTGACACTCACTTAACAAGTTTAGCCTGGTAATCCTTTTGCACCCGCTTCACAATGTATTGCCATGGAAAGGGAAAGAGAAAGAAAAGATTTATGAAAACACCAGCATTTCTTTTGAGGATACAGATTCCATCCAGGGGGAGAAAACTGACACTACACCCTTACTTTGGAATTTTCCCCATTTTCATTACATGCTGGGTGCAGAATTCAAGACTGCAAAGCAGCATGGGCTCCTCTTGTCATTCCCAGGCATGCTGTGTGCAGTTTTACCTGGCTCCCTGCTGTTGATGACACACAACTTGTAGTGCCAAAGGCCTTTTGAAGTCTACATTTCAGGCACTTCTCTCAGGAGTTGAAAGGCACCCTGAATGCCAAGCTTCAGAGCATGCCTTGGGAAGAATAAAATGGCAATGACACATCACAGAGCCAGCTGATGTTTGCATGAAACACATGCTATGTTCCAAGCTGATCATTAAGGAAAGTAATTCTGGGTAGCAGTTAATCATACCTATCAGCATGAATGCTCGCCGATGGGAGAGGGGGGGCTAGGGACCAAGGGGACAACAGCCTTGGGGCCCAGTGATTCAAAAGGTCCTGGATCTCCCAGATGCGGTTACTGTGACAGACTGCCCTGAGCCCAACCCTTCCACATGAGGGTCCTCCCCTTTTGGGAGTGTGGAACCATCCCTCCCACCTTGCCCAAGGGCCCAATGAGGCTGTCAGCACCTCTGCATGACATTTATAGGACAAGAACTCCTTTGGTTTGGTTCAGGAATCCTCAAGTCTGGGCCCCTCCCCTATCCCAGGAAGGTAGCCCTGAGTCTGGGTCACCATTCCCTGGAAGCTGTGCAATTGTGTGTCTGCTCAATGCCACCCAACTGATTAGCAGAGCACTCACATCTAGGTGGTTTGTTTCTATAGTGAGAGCACCTGAGTGCTTGCTGCGATGCACATAAACTTTTATTCTGCATGTGGATGGAAAAGATTAGAAGCTGGTGACAGGAGGTGGAACATTGACCAAAACCTGTTAACTGAGGACTCAAAGATCTTGACTACACTAAGGTACTTTGGACCCCTGAAAGCTGCTGTGTGGACATGGCTAATGAACATTCTGGTGTTTTTATTGCTGTGAATCCTAACACTGGTCTCAGCAGATCTAGATGGTACAGTGGTTTAAGCGCAAGAGACAGTCTATGGGAGACACAGAAAGGCCTATTGGATAGAACACTGGACTAACACTCAGGACACCTGGGTGCTACTCCCAGGTCTGCCACTGATCTCCCATGTGGCCTAGGGCAAGTCACTTTGCCTTGGAAGATGCCTTTGTTTCCTTTGCCTGTCTAGTTAGATTGCAAGCTCTTTGTTCGTTGGTGACTGTCTCTCGCTGTGCACCCATGTTAACACAATGCCTAGAGCAATAGGACTTCTAGATGCCTCTGTAACACAAATAATAATAGGAGAGCTGCGCTAGTGTCAGATAGGAAACATGTAGAGAAATGCCAGAATAGACAAAGTCCATAGACAAAACTGTGGAAATTGTAATGGCTCAGCGATGGATGTCATAGAAACACGCACGTTAGCTTGACACAGTAGGGCCATTGAAATGGAACCTAAGGCTTTTAAACGTTGACTAGGAACTTTCCATATTTCTTCCTTGAAAGTTCTTTTTTAATTGTGGTTTGCTGTGAAAATATTTTTCTATTTTGCCCATCTCTGGTGAGTTGCTTGCCCAACAAGCAGCACATTATTTTCCCTCCGAGAATATATAACTGTTCTGGCACGTCATACTCATTAGAAAATACGGTCTTAATAGTCATCATCCTGAAGATGAGGGAAACAATAGGCCACATTTCATTTCTTAAAATGTCTCTCAACTAATTTGATTCAGGAAACGTTATTATGTTCAAATCCAAGGAATTAAAAACAGTGTGGCTTAATAACAATGTAATGGATTATATACGAACTGTTAGGTGACTGAGGTTTACCAATTATAGTAGCGGAACTTCAGTAAATATGTTCTTAATAAACAGGTGATCATGATCATACAACATACAATTACTGTCCATTTCAATTAAAGGTAAGAGAACAGTTCACTTTTCTCTGCTACTCTTTAAAGTTATTATTATTATTATTATTTCTGTGGCAATTATGCCTACATTAAGGCCCCATTGTACTAGGCCCTGGACGAACACAAAGTTAGATACAATCCTCGCCTCAAACAGTTTACAACATAAATAGGAAAACAGGCAGAAGGGTTGGAAAGAAAAACAGAGGTGATGTAACTTTTCTAAGCTCCCATAACCAGTCAGTGATACAGCCAAGTGTTTTATCCACTAGTCTACACTGCCTCAAACATTGTCATATTACTTAGGGCAGTGATGGGCAATCTAGGCTAGTAAATGAGTCACGTGAGTGGCCCTCTTTCCTCTTAATGGGCTGCAAGACTGTCGTAACCAAGAGGATCTCCTGTGATAGGGTAGTTTTGCTAACTGCGCTTGCACATCTAAATTTTGAGGGTCATGCCAAATGAACCATAGCAGCACTTTGACTGGATGCAGAGGGAGCACACGGCTCTCACAGTCAACGTTCTTGCATTCAGCATGCACCTCACTTCATGTGCCCTTTGCTTTACGTGTGTGTCAATTTAGTAATACCAATAGGGAAAAAAGCTATGTGGAGGGAAATCGGTAGAATATTGAAACACTCTGTGTGGTCAATGATAAACAAAATGTCTCGTGGGCCACACAAAAAACCCCAATGGGCTGCATGCAGCCCATAGGCAGCTGGTTTTGCCCCCCACTGACCTAAATTTCAGTCTGGAGCTGCTCTTCAAAGGGGAGGGGAATGCTGGGGTATGGTCCAAAGCCTATTGGTAGTTAATGGAAAGATGACCTTTGACTTTATTGGGCTTTGACTCAAGTCCTGTGTGAGGAATCAGAGTAGCCGTTGTGTAGACACATCAGCAATGGCCGCTGCTTGACATTTCTGTTGTTGAATCCTTCCCTAATGCCTGTTGCACCTGTTGTTGAATCCTCCCCCATGCCTGTTGCACCAATAAGAAAAGCCCCCAGCTTCAGAGAATTTGAGAATCACTTTTCTGGATATTAGGTATGGCATGGATAAAAAACCTTGAATTAGTGGATGCAGTAGACAAAAGTCTGGAATGGCAATGGAAGAAAGGTAGCAAAGGAGTTAAATGTTCTTCAAAAGATCACCTAGGAATATAAAGGAGGCTGTTCTGCATTCCAGATATATTTCACGCCAATCTCATTGGAAACGGGGAATGCAATCCAAGACAGCCATGTGTCCTGGGAGAAAAGCACTCGCCTTCCAGGAATAAGGGCTTGCTTACTCACCGGCTGCTCTGTTGCAAAATACAAAGATGAGTCTTTGCTGTTATTCTGGAAGAAAATGTATGGCAAGCCATCACGAGTTATTCACATGAGTGGGACTGGCATTTGCTGACGTGCCAGAGAAACAGAATTCTATTTCACTTCAACAGTGCTGATTCTGGTGCATCTCTGTGATGTTTCCTTTGCATGCAACAAAACTTCCTCTAGTTTGGTAAGCTCAGAGAGCTGATAGGAAAGGTCCCATGGGAATTGAGACTGAGGGAAAAAACAACTGAGGAGAGCTGGCAGTTTTTCAAAGGGACATTGTTAAGGGCCCAAAAGCAAGCTATTCCACTGCGTAGGAAAGATAGAAAATATGGCAAAAAACCGCCTTGGCTTAACCACAAAATCTTGCATGATCTAAAAATAAAAAAGGAGCCCTATAAAAAATGGAAAGTAGGACAAATTACAAAGGATGAATATAGGCAAACAGCACAGGAATGCAGGGGCAAGAGTAGAAAGGCAAAGGCACAGAATGAGCTCAAACTAGCTACCGGAATAAAGGGAAACAAGAAGACACTTATAAATACATTAGAAGAAAGAGGAAGACCAAGGACAGGGTAGGCCCATTGGTCAGTGAGGAGGGAGAAACAGTAACAGGAAACTTGGAAATGGCAGAGATGCTCAATGACTTCTTTGTTTCGGTCTTCACCGAGAAGTCTGAAGGAACGCCTAATATAGTGAATGCTAGTGTGAAGGGGGGTAGTTTTAGAAGGTAAAATAAAACAAAGAACAAGTTAAAAATCACCTAGAAAAGTTAGATGCCTGCAAGTCACCAGGGCTTGATGAAATGCATCCTAGAATACTCAAGGAGCTGATAGATGAGGTATCTGAGCCTCTAAGCTATCATCTTTGGAAAATCATGGAAGACAGGAGAGATTCCAGAGCACTGGAAAAGGGCAAATATAGTGCCCATCTATAAAAAGGGAAATAAGAACAACCCAGGAAACTACAGACCAGTTAGTTTAACTTCTGTGCCAGGGAAGATAATGGAGCAAGTAATTAAGGAAATCATCTGCAAACACTTGGAAAGTGGCAATGTGATAGGGAACAGCCAGCATGGATTTGTAAAGAACAAATCATGTCAAATCAATCTGATAGCTTTCTTTGATAGGATAACAAGTCTTATAGATAAGGGAGAAGCGGTGGATGTGGTATACCTAGACTTTAGCAAGGCATTTGATACGGTCTCACATGATATTCTTATCAATAAACTAGCTAAATACAACTTAGATGGGGCTACTATAAGGTGGATGCATAACTGGCTGGATAACCGTACTCAGAGAGTAGTTATTAATGGTTCACAATCCTGCTGGAAAGGCATAACAAGTGGAGTTCCGCAGAGGTCTGTTATGGGATTGGCTCTGTTCAATATCTTCATCAACGATTTAGATATTGGTATAGAAAGTACACTTATTAAGTTTGCAGATGCCAAGCTAGGAGGGGTTGCAACTAATCTGGAGGATAGGGTCATAATTCAAAATGATCTGGACAAATTGGAGAAATGGTCTGAGGTAAATAGGATGAAGTTTAATAAAGACAAATGCAAAGTGCTCCACTTAGGAAGGAACAATCATTTTCATACATATAAAATGGAAGGCGACTGTCTGGGAAGGAGTACGGCAGAAAGGGATCTAGGGGTTATAGTAGACCACAAGTTGAATATGAGTCAGCAGTGTGATGCTGTTGCAAAGAAAGCAAACATGATTCTGGGATGCATTAACAGGTGTGTTGTAAGCAAGACACGAGAAGTCATTCTTTCGCTCTATTCTGCGCTGGTTAGGCCTCAATTGGAGTATTATGTTCAGTTCTGGGCATCGCATTTCAAGAAAGATGTGGAGAAATTGGAGAGGGTCCAGAGAAGAGCAACGAGAATGATTAAAGGTCTAGAGAACATGACCTATGAGAGAAGGCTGAAAGAATTGGGTTTGTTTAGTTTAGAAAAGAGAAGATTGAGGGGGGACATAATAGCAGTTTTCAGGTTATCTAAAAGGGTGTCATAGGGAGGAGGGAGAAAACTTGTTCATCTTGGCCTCTGGGGATAGAACAAGAAGCAATGGGCTTAAACTGCAGCAAGGGAGGTTTAGGTTGAACATTAGGAAAAAGTTCCTAACTGTCAGGGTAGTCAAACACTAGGATAAATTGCCCAGAGAGATTGTGGAATCTCCATCTGTGGAGATATTTAAGAGTAGGTTTGATAAATGTCTATCAGGGATGGTCTAGACAGTGGTTGGTCCTGCCATGAGGGCAGGGGACTGGACTCGATGACCTCTCCAGGTCCCTTCCAGTCCTAGTATTCTATGATTCTATAATACTACCAAAACATGTTCTAACCATTGCCTTTTTACAACCCTGAAGATGAGTAATAATATCCTGCACCTCGCCAGCTCCCTCTTCTTCCTTGGCTGCCCCCTCCCACATACCTTCAAAGGACCTCTCTTTTGTGTCCTTCCTCTCACTGAGAAAGCTGTCATATGCCAGAAATAATTTTCTGTTCTGTTCTCACACCATGTCCTACTCACCAGGGTATCTAACCACCAACCAAAGGTTCTGGGCAATGATCACTCCAACGCCCATTGGGTAGAAACTGAATCCTCTTCACAGAGTCCCTAGCCCTGAGCTATGGAGGCTAACTCAGCAGAACCCTGCAAATCCACAGATTTTTGCTTTATATCTGCAAGTATCCTCATCTGCAGATGTAGATGCAGATATCTGTGGCTCATTTTTGCAACTATGGATATTGATACAAATTTTGTATCTAGAACCGTGCAAATTTGCAGATATCTGCTTTATATTCATGGGTATCTGCATCAGTGGATGTAGATGAGGATATCCACAGCTCATTTTTTCAGATATGGATGCAGATACAAATGCAAATTTTATATCCGTGCAGGGCTCTTCCACTCATTTATGTAATAGCATTCCATAGCTACTTGGAAACTGGGTCCTAAATTTGTCCCCTGGCTTATGACACAAGTATCTGTTAAGAGATCAGAATCTATATGACTTTTAAAATTTATGTATTGGCTTAATGTATTTAGCACCCTTCAAGATGCTGGCCTGAGACGCTGGAGACTGAAGCCTGCCAGTTATCTCCAGAAGAGTGTAACTGTGAAGTGAGGCAGTGGCACTTTACCCCATATTGTCTTGAACCCCCCCTAACAGGTCAATCCCCATGTGTGCCGGTGCAATCTCTCTCTAAAGAGGGTAGCTTCTGCCACTTTGGCCTATCAGCAACCCAAGTCAGACCATGCTTTTCAGAGACATTTGTGTGTGAACATTCTTTGGAAGGGCCATGTGTGAAGAGCTGAGGTTTCTCTTTATTTGGGAGCTTGGCACACTAAGATTTTTGACCTGCCATTAACACTCCCAAGACACAAAATTGAATCAGTTTATCGCCTTGGAAGATGACTGCAGAGACTCTTCCCTGTGCTCTGAGACAGGCTTTTCCCTCCATTTCAATAAGTTCCTTATCAGTCACCCAGCAGATGGGCTCCAGTGAACAAGGAAACATTCTCCCTTCCCCCATCCCCGGCAACTGATTCTCCGGATGCCTGTTCTTTGCATGAATCAGCAAGAACGTAGCTTATAGCATCCAGGGCTTTGACCTGTCTATTGACCTGACCTGCAGGAACTCACACACACCTGGTGTTAATTAGCCAGTGATCACTGTGGGTACTTGGGGTAAGGCTAGGCTACAGGATCTAAAATCTCCCTCAAGCCAAAGCTCTGCTCAGGGCATCCTCAGGGTTGTGTGGCCTCTCTGCCCTTAATCTGCCCATGTTTGCTGTGTATAAGTTCCCTGAAAACACCAGCAGGGCTAGCAGAGCCTTCCAGACCCCATTGTCTCTGTGATAAGCACACAGCAACCTCCAAGTGTTCCCTGTGGCATCTAGAACCTACTCCACTGAATACTCACCCAATACCAGGCCCACTGCTCCCAAAGGCGTAGAACACATCATCTTGAAAGTTTCAACTCAGGATCACCATTTTACTTAACCGCACAGTGCTTACCTCTGTTTATGGTGAAAACAGGAATACATTTATTGACAAAGATTCGAGTGACAGTGAGTAAGAAGATTGGAAACAAATGGTTGCTTAAAAAAGCTATAATCACAGAATGCTTCCTAGAGACTAGCCTAGGTCAGTGGTCACCAACCAGTAGATCAGGATCTACAGGTAGATCTTGGAGCCTCTGACAGGTGATCCTGACTGGTTTGGCTGGGAGGCACTTCAGCTGCCCCTCCTTCCCTGCCCCCCCCCCACCCTGCTACTCCTGTCCAGAGCCTCAGAGCTGCCCCCTGGGAGCTTCCTGATTGTTATGCAGGGTGGAGGAGACAGAGGCCGGGGGGCACTAATGCCACTCTGTCTTCCACCCTTGTAACCTATTTTCACAGAATGAGGAGGGTGGGGGCTTGGGGAAGGAGTGGGGTGGAGGCCAGGCTTTGAAGGAGGGGCAGGGCAGAAGTATTTGGGTTTGAGGTAGATCTTGGACTGACTTAAATTCAAAAAGTGATCTTGTGCTTGAAAAGGTTGGAGCCCACTCTGCTGGGTGAAGAGTGATAGAGTGTCTTTTTGTCTCCCCAATATACTAAACTAGAGCAAATCTCGTAGGGTATGTCTACACTACAGCGCTAATTTGAACTAACGCATCCAGACTAAAAAACTAGTTCGAATTAGCGTTTTGCTAATTCGAACTAGCATGTCCACACAGAGTGGACCCTGAACAGGGCTTAAGGCTGGCCGGAAGCAGTGCCGGCAGGGCATCAGAGTAGGACTTAGAGCGTGGAGCTGCTGTCTCAGGCTAGCCGAGGGCTGTGCTTAAAGGGACCCGACCCCCATCCCGGACAGACAGTTCTCAGAAGTTCCCCACTTGCAAAGCAGTCCTGGCTTGGATTGCCCGGAGTACCCACACTGGGCACATCACAGCACTTGGCCATCAGACCGGCTGTACTTGCCGCAGGCTGCCATCTGGGGAGAGGGGGCAACTGGGGGGCTGCAGGAGAGGTTCCACCCCCAGAAGCCCGCAGAGCCAGCCCAGTCCTCCTCATCGGGGACTCGTACCCCATTCCTCCCTCACCTCCTTCCACTTACCCCTCCCTAGCCCCCCTTCCTGATGTACAAAATAAAGGACAATTGTGTTCAAAAATAGAATCTCTGTTTATTGAACAAAACTGGGGGAGACTGGGAAAAGGAGGTGGGAGAGGGGAAGAGAGAGGGTGGGAGAGGGGAGGGCAACTAAAATGATCAGGGGTTTGGAACAGGTCCATATGAAGAGAGGCTAAAGAGACTGGGACTTTTCAGCTTAGAAAAGAGGAGATGGAGGGGGGATATGATAGAGGTCTATAAAAGCATGAGTGGGGTGGAGAGGGTGCATACAGAAAAGTTCTTCATTAGTTCCCATAATAGAAGGACTAGAGGACACCAAAGGAAAGGAATGGGTAGCAGGCTTCAAACTAATAACAGAAAGTTCTTCTTCACAAAGCAAATAGTCAACCTGTGGAACTCCTTGCTGCAGGAGGCTGTGAAAGCTAGAACTAGAACAGAGTTTAAAGAGAAGTGAGATCAATTCATGGAGGTTGGGTCCATGGAGTGGTATTAGCCAGGGAGTAGGAGTGGTGTCCCTGCCCGAAGTTTGTGGAAGGCTGGAGACGGATGGCATGAGACAAATGGCTTGGTCACTGTCTTTGGTCCATCCCCTCCAGGGTTCCTAGGGTTGGCCACTGTCGGCAGACAGGCTACTGGGCTAGATGGACCTTTGGTCTGACCCAGTACGGCCATTCTAAACTCAGGGCTCAGGGTCGGGGGTCTCAGTGCACCACCTTGATTTTCATGCAAACCTGCTCCTGGGTGGCCAGGCTGGCAGCTCTCCTGCCCTAGACGGCCGCTTTCCTGTGCCTAGTGTGGAGGTTGTGGACGAGGTCCATGATGTCTGCACTGGACCAGGCGGGTGCCCGCCTCTTGCGGTCCTGGGCAAGCTCCCGGGAGCTGCCAGCCTGGTCCCGGGAAGAGGGGGAGGGCTGGGGGGCATCGGGTGGCTGGCTCGAGCTGTGCCAGGTGCAGGGTCTGCTGGCTGGGTGCTGGCAGGCTTGCACCTGGCACGGGCACCGTAGCCAGCCCGTGCCCCTTTAAGTGTTCCGGGGCCGGGAGGGGGGCATAGAGTTTCCCTGGTGTTGGCCAGAGTGGCCACCAGGGAAAACTGGGAAGGGTTAGCCTCCCACTAGTTCGAATTAAGGGGCTACACACCCCTTAATTCGAACTAGTAAGTTCGAACTAGGCTTAGTCCTCATGGAATGAGGTTTACCTAGTTCGAACTAAGCTCTCCGCTAGTTCGAATTAAGTTCAAACTAGCGGAGCGCTAGTGTAGCGCCTATCAAAGTTAATTCGGACTAACGTCCGTTAGTTCAAATTAACTTTGTAGTGTAGACATACCCTGAGTGTGCACCTCAAGACTGGGTACTCTTCTCCATGCTCCGCCTTTTGACATTTGCTTCCTCATGTTACTTTTCACAATCCTTCATTAGCATTCATTCAGACTGGTAAGGAGTTCCATATACATTGTAGACTATACAATCCATAATTTAAGTGTAAACAGCCACCAAGACAAACATTCCTCATCTGATGGAAAACCTGTTTTTCACCTTTGCTGATAGCCAGTACCTAGACAGACTGAATGAACATTATCTTCAGTGTATATACAGAACTCTTTCTACAACATCTATACATGTGGTTTGCAATACTATTGATGCTCAATGCAACACCAGCTTTTATTAGAGATCTCACATGATACTGTCCCAGACTGCTGCGTCATTAGAGGGCGTTTGAGAACAAATTAATTATCCAACAATAACAAGTCATCAGGACCAGATGGCATTCACTCAAGAATTCTGAAAGAACTCAAATGTGAAACTGCAGAATTATGAACTGTGGTTTGTAACCTATCATTTAAATCAGTTTCTGTATCATAAGACTGGAGGATAGCTAATGTGATGCCATTTTTAAAAAGGGCTCCAGAGGTGATCCTGGCAATTACAGGCTGGAACATCTAACATCAGTACTGGGCAAACTGGTTGAAACTATAGCAAAGAACAGGATTGATTATCAGGCACATAGATGAACATAACTTGTTGGGGAAGAAGCAACATGTTTTTTGTAAAGGGAAATAATGCCACGCTGCTCTACTAAAATTCTCGAAGGCAGTCAACAAGCATGGGGACAAGGGGGATCCCATGGGTATAGTGTGCTTAGATTTCTAGAAAGCCTTTGATGAGGCAAGCTGTCATGGGAAAAGAGGAGATGTCATATTATGGACTGGTAGCTCATTAAAAGGTAGGAAACAAAGGATAGGAATAAATAGTCAGTTTCCAGAATGGAGAGAGGTAACGAGTGCTGTCCCTCAGGGGTTGGTACAGGTGCCAATTATATTCAACATATTCATAAATTATTTGGAGAAAGAGGTAAACAGTGAGGTGGCAAATTTTGCAAATGATACAAAATTGCTCAAGATAGTTAAGTCCACAACAGACTGCAAAGAGCTTCAAAAGGATCTCTCAAAACTGAGTGAGTAGGCAACAAAATGACAGATGAAATTCAATATTAATAAATGCAAAGTAATATATATTGGAAAATATAATCCAAAGTATACATATAAAACGATGGGGTCTAAAATAGCACTTACTGCTCAAGAAAAAGATCTTAGAATCATTGGGGATAGTTCTCTGAAAACATAGACTCAGTCTGCAGCATCAGTAAAAAAAAAGCAAACAGAATGTTTTTTGAGAAACAAAAACAGAATGAATTTTGAGAAAGGGATACATAAAACAGAAAATATCTTAGTGCCTCTATATACATCCATGGTACATTTGTATCTTTAATATTGTGTACAGATGTGGGCTCCCCATCTCAAAAAAGATACCTTGGCACTGGAAGTTCAGAAAAGGGCAACACCAATTATATCTGCCATATGAGGAGAAATTAATAAGACTTGGACTTTTAAGCTTGGAAAAGAGAAAACTAAATGGGAGTATTATAGAGTTCTATAAAATCATGACTGGTGTGGAAAAAGTGAATATGGAAAAGTTATTTACTCTTTCACAAAACACAAGAACTAGTGGGTCACCAAATGAAATTAATAGGCAGCAACAAAAGGAAGTATTTTTTCACATAACACACAGTCAACCCTTGGAAATCCTTACCAGAGGATATTGTGAAGGCCAAGACTATAACAGGATTCAAGAAAGAGCTAGATAGATTCATGGAGGATAGGTTCATCAATGACTAGGGCCAGATGGATAGGGATGGTGTCACTAGCCTCTGTTTGTCAGGGCTGGGAATTGGCAACAGGACATGGATCACTTGATGATTTCCTGTTCTGTTCATTCCCTCTTGGAAATTAAAATCGATAGGTTTCACAAGGTATTTTGTCCAAAGCATCTTCGAGTAATGCAGATTTGTGTCCATAAGACTATCTCCTGCAGCATGAGAGGGGGAATCATTTAACATAATCCCAACTATACATACAAAATAATGGAGTCTAAATGTTCTTATTTTTTTATGGGCCAGGAAATCCTTATAGCCTCTCTTTACCCCTCTGGCCAGCTGGCAATAAGAGTTTCTTGGGTCACAGAAGGTACTTTAGGGAGCTGGTTATAGATTCTGTTCCAGACAGCTCTGGCATAACAGCTGAGTAATTTCTCTAATTTATTCCCCTGCTGCAAGCAATCTACACAGTGTTTCTCAGCCAGTGGTATGAGTACGCTTAGGGGTACTTGAGAGAAGTCTGGGGGGGTTATGTCAACACAACTGAACTTTGGAGAAAACTAAATTTTTGTTTTAAGTTTTATGGCGCTTTATTATTTCTGAACTTTTTACACCCAAAAATGTCATCGCCCACCCAGTTACGATTAAGTTGTTTAAACAAATGTGTTGCAATGGTAGAAAAAAAATTGTGTGTATGAAAACTGTAAGTACTGGGGGTATTGATAATTTTTAAAGGGGTACTTTATAAAAAAAGATTGAGCAACACTATAGAATCTACACTGCACCCTTAGCTCTAAATAAGATACACAATTTGAGCTAGGGATGTAAGCAACTAATCAATAGACAGCTATCTGATAAGCAAAAGCTTATAGGATTGTTAACACACTTGTCAACTAATCGCTTCCCTAAAAAGAGGCAGCAAGGGGGAAAGAAGCGGGGAGTCTGGGGGGAGCTGTCTTAAAAGATGATTCCCTCAGCTCCATGGGAGGAGTCAAGGGGGCAGCAGCGGTGTCCCATCTTTGAAATGCCTGCTGGGCTGTTTTGTCTTTCCTCGGTGTCCCCATAAAGCATGTTGAGTAAGCTCAGCATGCAGTTCTCTTCCCATTCTCAGTATTTCCAAGGTGCATGATTGTACATTTCTGGGGCTTGTTTGCTTAGCTTGTAAACTTTTCGGGGCAGGTTCTTTCTTTGTTCCAAGTCAGTGTTCCCTGTAAGCTGAGTGCTTGGGCAGCCACTCAGGAGGGAGTTGGGTGCTGACCAACTGATTAACAGAACTTTCACAGCCACCCACAGCCAGCAACATGTGTTTCAACTGGTGGTGCACATTCACAAATTTCTAAGTGTGCATAACAAAAGTTATTCTGCACATGGATGGGATAAATTAGAGGGAACACGTTCTATGTCTGTGCTGCATCTACTGCAGCAAGGTCCAGGTCTCTGAAAGGGGCTTCTCGATGCTGCAACACTACAAATAAATAGTAAATAGGTAGAAAAGCTGCAAAAGAACAATTGTAGACAAATTCTACTCTTGCAGTTCTCACTGACCATGTTAGCAATTCTATATGCCCACAAGTTGGCAAATTGTACCTTGCCTGGCTACTCTCCTCAGCCTACAGCTGTGCTGGGCCCCTGCAGCACTCCGTGGATTTCATGGGCTAATTCTCAGCAATTGACTTTGGCAGACACTATCTGATCTCACAAACGGCTCCGGGGTCTCCAAGGTCACACCTGTACAGCAGAACTAAATTAAGCCTCAAATTAAGCTACGCAACTTCCGCTACATCAACAGCATAGCTGAAGTTGAAATAGCTTAATTCAGCTAAGCTATTTGGGTGCTGTCTACACAGCAGGAAGAACACACTTCCTTCTACTTCCCTTACTCCTTGTGAAATGAGAGTTAGCATGAGTCGGAGTAAGAAGTCCTCCAGCTCAACATTATTTTGAAATAAAGGCATATAGGCTGTGTCTACACTGCACCCCTTTTCCGGAAAAGGGATGCAGATTAGACCAGTCAGAATTGCAAATCCGCGGGGGATTTAAATATCCCCCGCGGCATTTGCATTTACATGGCTGCCGCTTTTTTCCGGCTTTGGGGATAAGCCGGAGAAAAGCGCCAGTCTAGACGTGATTCTCCGGAAAATAAGCCCTTTTCCGGAGGATTTCTTATTCCTACTTTCAAGTAGGAATAAGAAATCCTCCGGAAAAGGGCTTATTTTCCGGAGAATCACGTCTAGACTGGCGCTTTTCTCCGGCTTATCCCCAAAGCCGGAAAAAAGCGGCAGCCATGTAAGTGCAAATGCCGCGGGGGATATTTAAATCCCCCGCGGATTTGCAATTGCAATGTGTCTCATTAGCATCCCTTTTCCGGAAAGGGATGCCAATGTAGACACAGCCGTAGTGTAAATGTTATTTCGGAATAATGTCAGTTACTCTGAAATAACACTGCTGTGTAGATGTAACCCAAGATAAAAGGTGCTGATATATAAAACATCTAGAAGATTTACCCAGAATTACTTGGGTTCTTAACTCAAAAAAGTTTTGTTTTCCTTCATTGAAATCATTATTTTGGCAGAGGGCTGTAAACGGCTGCTCTGGAAAGAGAGGCCTACCCTTGCTCTTTCTCATGGCTGCAGCTTAGGGCCGGGTGAAAAGCACCTGTCACAGGCACAGCTGGGAAGGGGCGGCATGTCCCTCAGCTGGGGAATAGACAGACACACAAACACACATACTCAGAGACAAGCTCTCTGAAATATATTGTAGATAGCTGTGCCTTTCTCCATCCCTGCCCCCCTGCTGGCCCAATGGTGTTATAGCTGGCTTGGTCCCCATCTCTGGCCCTTTGCTACCCCCTTTGGTCATTCTACAGTCTAACTGGCCCTCCTAACAGTCCCTTCCCTTTCCATTTTATGGAAAACAATAGAATTCCAGGCACATCCCACTGTTTTGGCAAAACTAAACCCTCACCTTGCTTTAAATTATTATAAGAAGAAGCTGTGTACTAAATTTGATAGTCCTAGCTCCTACTGTTTAGGAGGAGTTTTTGAACAGACAGACTCATAGACAGATGGACAAACAGATAGACCTGCATACTCTCTTATATACAACCAGCTTAGCTTTAGCTGCTCTTGAACAAGGTTTGATTCTCTCCCTGGATCACCATCCTGTTAGCCACATTTTCATTCATTTGAATCTGTAAGATATGGAAAGTGCTATAACATGAGCTGGAACTGCATTATGAAGCCTCAAGTTTGAGCAATAGGTTTAACTTGGACTATGGTGTTGAACAATTCTCTTCAAAGTGCACAGAGAGCAAAGACATCTGTTTGATTTATTCTGGGCTTGTACCTCTTTGCATCTGTCTCTTAGAAGAATTCAAACATTGAACCCAGTAGTGAAGGTTAAGAATTTAAGTCTTTGGCTAATTTGCCATAGTGTTAAATCTAATTAGCACATTATCACTGGCTTTCCCAGCCATAAAGCAGCAGGGAAAATTGCCATGAACTGCTGGAGACAAAAGCATGTGCCACTTCTGTGGGTTTCCCCTCTTCCTCCACTTTCCATAAAACCTCAAACCAAAGCAGCAAGCTTAGACAAACACACAAAGGCGCTTGTGCGGTAACCTCTCTAGAGACAGGAAAATAAATACTGGCAATTGTTGCATCAGATAGGAAAGAACATGTGTATCTGATGGTCCTAAAAAAGGCCAGATTGTTTAATAAAATCCTAATCTGGGTTTGTCTGAGCTCTCAGAGGTGCAGGTCAATTTCATCTCTCTATTCCACTAGGATATATTCTTAGTATTATATTAAATGGGTGTTACACCAGAGTTCCTTAACAAATGAACCAGTATTTGGCCATGGGAAGTTAGAGAGATCTTTTCTCTTAAGCTTCAGAGGGATAGCTGAGTTAGTTTTTAACAGGAAAAACTTAAAAAACAATAGTCTAGTAGCACCTTAAAGACTAACAAAACATGTAGATGGGATCATGAGCTTTCGTGGGCGTTATCCACTTCTTCAAATACTCCAGTCATCTGCAGATGTGGGTTGTGACCACAAAAGCTCATGATACCATCTACATGTTTTGTTAGTCTTTAAGGTGCTACTAGACTATTTGTTGTTTTTTAAGTTTTTCCTTTTCTCTTAAATCATCCAATGCATTTCCAGCCTTCTGTAGAACTTTGCCTTATGAGTGGGATTTTCAAAAGCACCTAACTCCCTCAGGCACACCCACCAATAATATTCCTTCTCTATCAGACATTTGGAGGAGGGATGATTGAGACTCAGAATCTGCATTTTGAAGTGGGGTTATTTTAGCTGCTGGAATGTAGTTATGCTGGGGAGAGCAGTCCAGTGATGGTGTATCATTGGTGGGCTACTAGTGGGTGCCTGCTTGTGGTTTATTATTATTTCTCATTTGCTCTGTGGTAGCATTCTATGAGTCCCAGTCATGGACCAGATGCCAGCCACTCTACAATGAAGACAAACCCCACTTCAAAGAGCTGACAATTTAGAAACCAAATCAATTGAATATTTTTGAGTGACTGGGCCAGCCTATACTTTTAAAGGCTCTGGTAGTAGTAGGTCTTTTATAAGAATAGCAGACCTCGCTCTTAGGGTATGTCTACACGACAGAGTTTTGTTGGGAAAATTGCAGTTTTTCCAACAAAACTTGAGTAACATCCACATTGCAACTGAGTTCTTTCGAAAGTAAATCTAAAGAACAGAGGGGTTTTTCCAACAGCGAGTCCGGAGTAAGGTCAAAGAGCTCCGTCAGGGATACCTCAGAGCCAAAGAGTGCAGCTCGCACTCTGGGGCAGGACCCCACACCTGCCCCTATTACCAGGAGCTGCACCAGATCCCGGGGAGTGAGGAAACGTCTTTCCTACCTATTGTCATGGACTCCAGCCTCAAGACCCGTATTGTCGCCCAGCTGGAGGCTACGGTGGAAAAGGAGGAGGACCAGGATCAGCCGGGATATCTTCCAGGCCTCATCTGATGCTGAGGAGGGATCTTCAGGTGAGCGCTCTCAGTTTGTTACACACACAAGGAGGAGGAAGCGGGCGCACAGGGGGCAGGGTACGAGCATTGCTTGGGCTGCTTGGGCAGGACATTGTGTTACAGTCCATGAATGTGGAACCACGTGCAGCTTTAGTGTGTGCCATGTGGACTCAGCAGGCACCCTCTGCGCATCAGTGGGATCCTGCTGCCAGGCTCAGGGGAGGTGACACATGTCCAGCTCTGGGGGGAGGGCCTCCCAGCACCCCAGCACTGGGAGCCCTCCCAGCACCGGGGGCCCTCCCACCACTGAGGGGCCCTCCCAGCACCTGCCATGGCTGGAAGCAGGCTAGCCACAAGGGCCCAGGCACGACCCTAGACACAGCGAGGAGTGCTGCACAAAGCACATGGGTATGCCTGCATGTGCAAGACACTAAGGGTATGTCTACACTACAAAGTTAGTTCGAATTAACTTTGATAGGTGCTACACTAGCGCTCCGTTAGTTCGAACTTAATTCCAACTAACGGAGCGCTTAGTTCGAACTAGGAAAACCTCATTTTACGAGGATTAAGCCTAGTTCGAACTAGCTAGTTTGAATTAAGGGGTGTGTAGACCCTTAATTCGAACTAGTGGAAGGCTAGCCCTTCCCAGCTTGCCCTGGTGGCCACTCTGGCCAACACCAGGCAAACTTGTCTGCCCCCCTCCCGGCCCTGGAGCCCTTAAAGGGCCACGGGCTGGCTACACAATTTTTGCCAGTTGCAAGGCTGCCAGCACCCGTGCCAGCACACCCTGCACCTGACACCCATGAGCCAGCCACCCGATGCCACCCAGCCCTCTCCCTTTTCCCGGGACCAGCCTGGCAGCTCCCAAGAGCCTGCCCTGGGCTGCAAGAGGCGGGCGCCCGCGTGGTCTAGTGCGGAGATCGTGGACCTCATCGAGGTTTGGGGGGAAGCCTCCAATGTCCACGATCTCCGCACTAGCCACAGGAACGCGGCCGTCTACAGTCTTTTTTTGATTGTAACCCTTTGGTATATATGGTCATGCTAATTTTCTTCCACAATTTGATCTGAGGAAATGGGTCTGGCCACCAGCGCAGCCGGGAGCAGGTGCGCTGCAAAATCAAGGACCTGCGGCAGTCCTACTCCCAGGCCTGCCTGCCAGGGGCCGACCCGGAGGCCTGCCCCTAATTCCAGGCTCTGGACCGCCTCCTGGGGGCTCATGCTGTCCCTGCTCCCCGGGACGTGATAGACCCCGGGGCAGAGGGACCGCTCCAGGAGACGGAGGAGGAGGAGGAGGGCTCCGAGAGCCAGGAGCCTGCCGCCAGCCTGCCCAGGACCTGGGACCCATGAGGCACCCCACAGAGCCGCTTGCCTGTGTCGTCCGAGGCCGGGGAGGCGTCCACCTGTGAGTACCATCGTGCTCCCCTTATGTGTACGGGGGGCTGGGGCGAGAGGGAGCCCCGGGACCGTGCGCCTGGGCCTTGCCCACCACGGAGCAGCAGCTGGGGATCCTGCAGGGGCCCTGGCCTTGCAGCAGGGAGCTGGGTTTCACACACCTGGGCCCCTGGGGTAATTGACCACTGTTCTTGTTGCACCACAGCCGCAGCACCTGGGCCTGCAGGGCCCACCACACCGCCTGCAGCAGCTGCCCATGCCCGGGCAAGCAGGAGAGCCAGGAATGAGGAGGAGTACCAGAGGCGGCACCTCCGGTTCCTGGATCACCAGCTCCGCACCCAGGACCACTGGGTCCAGGAGGACCTGAGGCTGCGCCGGAGGAGTTTGGAGGCCCTGGAGGAGCAGGGCCGTGCCCTGCGAGGCCACCTCCAGAGCCTGCTCGACCGCTTCCCATTTCCTCCTCCCCCTGCTCCTCCTGCTCCTCCTGCTGCTCCCCCTGCTCCCCCTCCTGCTCCCGCTCCTGCTTCCTCCACACCCCCTGTCCCTCCTGCCCCCCCCCACAACCATTTCCCACCGACGCCCCCGGACCCGCAGTGTGGCGAGACGGGAGAGGCAGCCGGACTCCCACCCCTGAGCTTTCCTTTCCCTTCCTCCCTTCCCTCCCCTTCCAGCTCCCTCGTCCCAGGTTTCCCCCTCCCCTCTCCCACCCTCATTCCTCCCTTCCCCCACCCCAGTTATGTGAAATAAACAGACGTTTTTGTTTGAAAAACAGGTGTCTTTATTTTACAGTAGGTAGGGAGGGGAAAGGGGAAGGGGCGTAGGGGGGAAGAAGGCCCCAGTGGGGCATGCAGGGAGAGGTCAGTCCTCCTCCTCCTCCACCAGGAAGCTCTCCCGCAGGGCTTCCTGGATCCGGACGGCCTCCCGCTGGACTTCCCGGATGGCGGCGGTGTGGGGCTGACCGTAGTGTCCAGCCATGCGGTCAGCCTCAGACATCCAGGCTGGCAGGAAAGCCTCCCCCTTTCACTCACACAAATTGTGGAGCACACAACATGCTGCCACCACGGGAGGGATGTTGTGCTCGGCCAGGTCCAGACGGGTGAGGAGGCATCGAAAGCGGGCTTTCAGTCACCCGAAGGCCCCCTCCACCACAATGCGGGCCCTGGTCAGCCTGGCATTGAAGGCCTGGCAGGAGGGATTGAGGTGCCCCGTGTACCTTCATCAGCCACGGCTGCAGTGGGTAAGCGGCATCCCCCACCAGGCATACGGGCATGTCCACGTCCCCGACCCTGATGTGGCAGTCGGGGAAGAACGTCCCGGTCTGCAGCCGCTGGCACACGGAGGAGTTGCGGTACACCCGGGCGTCGTGTGCTTTGCCGGACCAGCCCACATTAATGTCCATGAACTGTCCCCGGTGATCACACACGGCCTGCAGGATCACGGAGAAGTACCCCTTGTGGTTCACATAACGGGATGCCTGGTGTTCTGGGGCACGGATGGGGATGTGCGTCCCATGGATCTCCCCACGCTGAACTGGTTCCCGACGGATCGGTAGCTGTCCGGCGTGGAGAGCTTCCAGAGGGCG
The DNA here is from genome assembly GCF_049634645.1 of Pelodiscus sinensis. Lineage (NCBI taxonomy): Eukaryota > Metazoa > Chordata > Testudines > Trionychidae > Pelodiscus > Pelodiscus sinensis. The sequence continues at coordinate 29,854,455 of NC_134725.1, read as the reverse complement.
ATGGCCACCCGCTTCTGGAGGGGGATGGCGGGCCTCATGCGAGTGTCCCTTCTGCGCAGGGCAGGGGTGAGCCACTCGCAGAGCTCCAGGAAGGTGTTCCTCCTCATCCTGAAGTTCTGGGTCCACTGTCAGTCCTCCCAGCGCTCCAGGACGATGCGGTCCCACCAGTCAGTGCTGGTGTCCAGACGCCAGATGCGGCGGAGCACGCCAGTGCCAGGGCGCCGCCGCGGCTCCTCCACGGCCCCCAGGGTGGCCAGGCGGAGAGGCAGGGGGCTGACGTACACCAGGAGGTGCCAGGCAGACTCGAGCCATTGCTGGCAGGCTTGCAGCAGCAAGTCCAGAAAGTGCACCACAAGGTGCAGGGCGAGCTGTGGCTCCATGTTGCCACCTGCGGCGGCCCCCCCCGAAGGGAAGCACTGACACAGTTGGGCACAGAGACCAAAACTTTTCTGTTCCTTGGCAAGGTTGGCAAGCAAGCAGGAAAAGCTGAGAACCGGCTGTCCAGGGGGGTCCCTTTAAGCTCGAGCCTCAGATAGCCTCAGACAGCAGCCACACAAAGCAACTACTGACCTGATGCCCTGCCAGAACCGGTTTCAGCTGCCCTTAAATGCCCTCCTGCGTCCAATCAGTGTGGACGCGCTAGTTCGAATTAGCAAAACGCTAATTTGAACTAGTTTTTAGTTCTAGATGCGCTAGTTCGAATTAGCTTAGTTCGAATTAACTAATTCGAACTAAGTTAGTTCGAATTAGCGCTGTAGTGTAGACGTACCCTGAGTGTGTGTGTGGACCCCAGGGAGGGTCAGACACTTCCCTTGCCTGGTTGTCTGTGGGCCAGGAGCGAGAAGGTGGGAAGTGGGCAGCATGGTCCCCAGGGTACCTCGGAGCCCCTGTGAGGCACACATGGCCTTGCTCCTGGGACATCCCTCTACTATGGCCTGAGGACTGTTGGTCACTGCTCACAGAGGAGGGCACAGCCTCAGGGACAGTATCTGCAATGGCATCCGCAAGTCCCCAACTGCTAGTTCACGGCGGGGGAAGAATGTGCCCACCTCCAGCTTCCCGTACAGGCTAGAATTCTGAAAGATGCGGGCCTTGTGTGTCCCGACTGACCATCCAACAAAAATGTCTGTGAACTGTCCATGGTGGTCAACCAGGGCCTGCAGCACCATCAAGAAGTAGCCCTTCCTATTAATATACTGGGCCGCTTGATGCTCAGGGGCTCGGATCAGCATGTGGGTCCCATCTATGGCTCCAGCACAGTTTGGGAACCCCAGGGCAGCAAATCCAGCCACAGTCGAGTCCAAGTCTCCCAGGAGGATGACCCTCCGCAGCAGGATGGAGTTGATGGCCCTCAGTTCAGTATTTTTGGTAAACCATCTGGCAATCCTAAGTGGGCCAGCTGCCTTACTCCTGCAGGGAAGGGGTTCAAGCAGGCTGGAGGGGGCCTGAGTAGAGCCCTTGCCAATGAGGAATGGGGTTACAAGAAGCCAGTCGGAGAACAGCTTTCTGATTCAACCCTGTTATAAGGAACTGCTTAGCAGAGCAGTGAGCAGTTGAGGCCTGAGCAGGAAGGGTACAGGACTGGATCCCAAGGAAGGACAACCACTTGGAGGGAGCAGTGCTGGGCAGGCTCGGGGGGAGGAGGAGGAGGAGAGGCTCCAGGCTCTTACTGCCCAGGGTGTGGCCTTGATACCAGGGCCAAGAAGGTGTGAGGGTCAAGGAGAAGTGGCCCAGGGAACGCAGGCATTGAAGAGAGAGTGAAGAAGGGCAGGACAAGGCTGCTGCCAGAGGGTTCCTGGGTTGGGACCCAGAATAGTGGCTGGGCCTGGGTCCTGTCCTTTCCCCCTTACACCACACCTTGCCACCCAGGAGTGAGGCCTGTATAGACTGTGACTTGCCCCTGAGGCAAGGGGCTAGACTTGGGAGCTGCAGTTAGCCAGTGTGACAGTATAAAGACTGAGGACTGCTGGCACCCCACCCCGGAAGGGGGTGAGAGACCAGAGTAGTGGGCACTGCTGGAGGGCGTTGTCCCAAAGAAGGTGCTGCAAGTCCAAAGAGAGCCAGAGGAGCAATGGGAGAGACACCAGCCAGAGGAGGGTGCCCTGCTGAGTGAGCTAATTCCTGGTGTGACCATGGCCATGAGTCAAACTGTGCTATTGGGCTGCATAGCATTTCCTTGAGGCACCCACTCTTCTGGAGCCAAATTCTCCTCCTGGGCTCAGATAAGCTCAGACCTGTTGGCTTTCAGGGTACCCTGCAAAGCCCCTCTGTTCTCCTGCACATTGCTGTGAGCTGCTGGAGGAGGGCATAATTGCAGGGCCTCAATATCCTGTTTTCTATGTGTGGATATTGGACTAATGGCTGCAGCTTTCTTAACATATTAGCCACACACCATTTCTCATTTCTTCCCATGCTCCTGGTTTTCAAGCACTGAAGTTAAAAGACCCTGCTCCTGTGGTGTTTCTGGCTGGCTAGACACAGGGATTAAGCCGAGATCTCCAAAGGCAGCTTGTTTCTACTAGTTTTACAGCCCTGATTTGCCAGCTGAGAAAAGCACACAAACCTTCGGTGCTTGTGCTGATCCAAACCAGTGTCCCAGCCCCAGCACTGAAGAATTCCAATTTTTGGCAAAGCTTAGTTCCAGATTCATACGGTGTGAGCTCAGCTCCAGCTCTGCTTCCAGCCTTTTAAAATTTACTCACTGTTAATAAATTCCCTGCCTTACATGCATGATCTGGAACTGCACAGGACAGGAGGTGTCACAGTTTCAGAGAGGTCAGGAATTCTCCCCAGACACAGGCAGCTCTGACTTAAGTTTTAGGGGCCTCATCAAGGAAAGCTCATCCCCAGACCTATTTCATCTTGGCTGTAAGAGGTGGAAAATAAATTCAGATCTTCTTGGCAGGCCTACTGACACAGGGGGCAAAGAGGGCAGTTGCCCCAGGCCCAGTGATTCAAAGGGGCCCGGGGCTCCCGGCTGCCGCTGCTGTTACTGCAACAGCCACAGTGGCTGAAGCCTTGTTTATGCTCCAGGTGGCTCTGAGGGTTGGGGGAACAGAGGCACGTTGCAGTCTGGGCAGTGTGAAGATCTGGGGTGTGATGCGGACCCGCCCTGCCCCAGACTTTGCCTGGGGCCTGCGGAGACTGTCAGCTCCCTGCCTCTCCGCAGTCCTTGATTTCCTTCTGCAAGACAGCAATATCGTTACAGTAGACACATTACTGCTAGGTCCCCTAAGTCCTTCAGTGCTAGGAGCACTCAGACACCATTCCCCAGGATGTTCTGAAAGGCGTGATTAACACTGTTTTGCTCTAATGAAGGCTGGTGGCTTGAACGCAGTGTACAGACTGTGCTGAGCACACTGGTCTAACGGAACAGCCTGAAAATAAGCATCCCTTGCCCCCTCCCTGCCCCATGACATCATCAAGCAGAAGGGCAGGCTAACGATAGACTCATTAACGATAATGCCAAGCCATCAAGCTAAATTGTATCCACTATTTGATGTTCCCCTGAGAGCTTAATCAGGTTCTCCATACACAGAGTTATGATTAAGTAAGTATCCATTGCCCTTCGCATTTCACTAAATTAACAGACATTTCTTTCCAGCATGTGGAGGATTTGTTCTTTGCAGACCTTGCTGCTGAAATTAGAATGATGCTTGGCCAAACTCCATGTCTGCACAGGGATTTGGCCTTGATTCCAGCGGTCTGGCTGCCAGTATAGCTGTACTACTGCAACCACCTCCCCCAGGCGTAAACAAGGAAAGCCACCATTTTTACTGGTGAAATTGACTCCTGTTTTCAGCAGGAGCATGAGGCCAATGTGGACAGTCTTTCCTTTCTCCTGCTGTCAGGAACTATCTGTGGGTAGTGTGACAATACTCACACTTGACTGGCTCCCGCCTCCTCCCCTGCCCTCTCTGGCTACAGTGCAAGTTGTATGCCCATGTCTGAAGTAGGGATGTTAAATTGAATAGTCGAGTAACCTCATGAATTTTTATAGATTAGTCGACTATTCTACAGTCTTTGTGGGTGGGGCCGGCAGTCACTGTAGCAGAGGCAGCAGTGCAGGGTGCCAGGCAGGAGCTGGTCCATGAGAGGAGCCAGCTCCTCTTCTGGACCAGCCTGCCTGTCACCCAGTTCTGCTGCCTCTGATAAAGAGGCAGCAGCGTGGGGTGGCGGCAGCTCCTGTCTAAGGTACGTCTAAGCTCCTGGACCCGATGTGAGCCAGAACTGAGCCAGGCAGCCTGCCCACCTGGCTCCTAATACACTTTAAATGCAGAGCCGCAGCAGGGGTAGGTTCTGGTCTTGGCAGGAATCAGAGCCGAGCCGGGCTGCTGGCCAGACTGCAAAAAATGTACTGGCAAGGATTGGGGCAGGGAAATGTGTGATAGCATTAACCTATACGCTTTTGCTTATCAGTTAATCGACTACACTCTTACATCCCTAGTCTGAAGACATTTCTTTTACTTCAGGTCCTTCTGTATTTCACTGCACTCAGTGTCTCCAGTTAATAAGCAGATCAGCCCCAGGTAGTGGGGTCTATAACTTGGTCCTGTGTCAGCCTGCAATTTGCATGCTGACGTTACCAAGGTGGTGAATCACCGGGAATCTGCAATCTGTCTTCTCAATGAGCTGTTTTCTGTTCCCCTGAGTGCACAGATGAGCACATTTTTAAATATAGCACGAGTGCTGTCTAATAGCTAAAATCTGAGTCAGTCTCACTCATTTCAGACTGACTATATGCTCTGATGCAATGCGTTTCTGGGGAAAACGAAAATCCTCCAACATAGCCCAGCGTGATTTAATGATTTCTGCCACCTATTTTGACAATTCAGTGCAACTGTGGAGGGACCCTTGCTAGGGACAAATCAATCAAGTTTTATATTGTTCTGCTGCTATGTTTTCATTACTAGTGAAATGTCATTGACCTTTTATATCACTAGGTATTTGTTTATATATTTATTCTAGTCAAAGACATCTGGACTACAGGCCAGGCCCTCCTGACCAAACGTGGTTCTTAAAAAAACCCAGTGCATCTTGCACAAATGTGAATGTCCATGAACGAGGCCACATTCCAGTCTCGATCATAACTGTGTGCTCGGCTGTAAAGTTCCCCCTGCAGCTTCCTTTCTCAGACCAGGCAGGCTTCCCTTGTGTGGGTCTTCACTCTGCTCTCTGGGTCTGAGGCTGGCTTCCTGACTGACCACAAGGAAGCTGGAGAGGAGCACATGTCCATAGCCAGGGAAATAAAGAGGCAACCAAGACATTAAGTGATACTCTAGACGCCATCCAATATTACAGCAACCAGTACTACCCGCTAGAGAGCCCAACTGAGATTGTGGCCTGATTGGATAAAGGCCACAAGAACACACTGCAAGAGATGGTCCTTGCTTTGATGATCTACCCAGCTAAATATTCAGGACAAAGGGGTGCCTCATTAGTCAGCAATCAGGCCCGTATGCAGGAATTTCTGGGGTGTGTGTGCTTTTTTTGTAAATGTGGGTATGAACACATCCCGTTATTGTCCCCCAAGCAAGTGTGCTCCCGCTGGCGGAAGGCTGGGCCTGATTTCCCACCCTCCTCCAGGATTAAGGCCCAGCCCTGCCTCCAGCCTCACTCCTGGGAGAGAGGAAGGGAATCAGCCCCAGCCTTCCTTTGGCTGGCCGAAGCATGGGGAAGGGAGGCAGGGGCGACACGCTGCTCCTGCCTTCCCCTGACCGGCCAGAATCTGCCCCATGGGGGACCATAGAGGACTATTGTGGAGGTGTTTTCGCACCCTTTGCACCCCCCTGGGTACAGGCCTGGCAAGAGAAGTAGGGATAGACCGCAGCTCTCCTGACTGCCATGCCATTGCATCGTCCACTGGGCCACACTGCTCCTGAGCTTCACCCTCCCCCTCTCTGAGAGGATGTGGAGCTCAGCCTTCTCTTGGCTCGTGTGGCAAGGTCTGCAGATTCAGGCGGCACAGTGGTATAACTGGCTCACAAACACAAGGTTTATTCACAGACCAGGAAGAATTTTAAACAGCTCAGACTTTCATTGAACGGGGGGGACAGGAGGAGGATAGAGGCAAATCCACTGCTCCCTTTTCCCCAGATGGCAACCCGGTACTGTATATGAAATCAATTTGGTGAATGCTCCCCAGTAGCCAAGTACCCGTATCCCCAAAGCCACTCTAGCAGTCGCCCCCTTGGTCAATCCTGGGGACTAAACCAGGGACATGAAAGCTAGCAGCATGCCTCATACCAGCCTGAACTACAGCATAAGCTCCACATATTCACAGTCTCTGTATATCTTAGGGACACTGAACGCTGTATAATACACACACTGACTGGAAGTTACTCACTCTTGACATATAACACCCTTACTGAACGAGGCAAAGGACTGAATGAGCCATCTATTCCATACCAGCTCTTCTATCACCCTCATTGCTGTAGTTTCTGAACACCTTTCTATAAGGCTGTCACAGGGTGTTTGCCCTGCACTGGCCCTTTAAGGGGCTGAGAGTGAGCAGAAAGGGAAGAACACCAGCTGAGGCAGCTAATGAGGGCCCATCTGGGGGCTATAAAGAGGGACTCCTGGAGGGAGGAAGAGAGAGGTGCCTACTGCTCTGGCTAGAGTAGGGACCTGACTGCCAGGGAAGCGAGAGACTTCCTGGAGTAAGAGCAGGGCTGGGGAGGCTTTGGCCAAGTAAGCCCAGACTTCCAGGCCTGGCCCTTACAAGGGGCTGTGAGAGGCAGACATGGTAGGCTGGGGAGGCTTTGGCCAAAGAAGCCCCAGGCTGTAAGGCCTGAAGCCTCTAGGGCTGTGAGAGGCAGCCTGGTAGGCAGGGTAGCAGGTCCATACCCTTTGCCTGCAGTGACTGGCTGGTAGTGTTACCAGGTGTCCGGTTTTCTGAAAAATTCAGAAAATACTGGACATGTGCAATGTCTGGTATTTTCTGAATTCCTGGCTGGGTGCCGGACAGAAACCTGGCGGGGGTGAGGGCGTGACTGGGAGTCAGGGCCATGATTGGCGCAGGGAGCCCTGTGGTCGCACACAAAAGCCGGGGGGAGGCAGAGGGTGGGACTCCCAGCAACTCCCCCTGCCCAGCTTCTGCACGTGACTAGAGGCTCCTAGCACCAGTCGCGGCCCCGCCTCTCAGCTGGGAGCTTCTGGTTTCTACTAGCAACTCAAGGGAGTGCCTGCCTGGGTGTGGCCCCTTGGACTCCGGCGGTGGTCAGTGGCTGCACCACTCCCCCCGCCACCAGCTCCGCTTCCCACCTCCCTTCCTACAGCCCCCCCTCCTCCTGTCCAGCCCCGTGGCCCCCAACCCTCCCCAGCTTTCTCCCAGCCCCCCGCATTCCTTCCATCCAGCCCTACGGCCTCCTCCAACTCAGCTTCCCATCCCCCCCCTTCCTCCTGGCTAGCCCCATGGCCCCTGGACTCCCGCCTCCCCCCCCGCCAGCTCTGTTTCCCACCCCATCCCTCTCCCGGCTGGTCCCTCCCCCCGCCCATGATCAACTGTGTCCGGTTTCTTGGTGGGGTCTACCTGGTGACCCTAGTGGCTAGTACAGACTGCAGTCTGCCCTGGAGGTAGGGGCTAGCGGAAGACTGGCAGTGGGAGTCAAGGGAACTGGGTGTTTCTGGAGGAGAAAGAACGGGGGGTCCCGGGGAGTAGGGAGGACCCTGGAATGAAGTGTGCACGCAGGATAAACAACAACCCTTCCCTCCCCTGGAAGGGGGCACAGAGACTGGAGTGGGCACTGTTGGAGGGCAGTGTCCTGAGGAGGATGCTGTGCTGATGGGAGAACATGGGGGCTACGTCTAGACTGGCATGATTTTGTGGAAATACTTTTAATGGCCATTTTAGCCATCTGGGCTTTTTTGCCTGTCTACACTGGCCCTCTTGAGCAAGTATTCTTGTGCAAGAGGGCTTTTTCCCGAGCAGGAGCGTGAAAGTATTTGCGCAAGAAGCATTCATTTTGTACATTACAAAGTCAGTGCTCTTGCGCAAATTCAAGCAGCCAGTGTAGACAGCTGGCAAGTTTTTGGGCAAAAGCGGCTGCTTTTGTGCAAAATCTTGCCAGTCTAGATGCACCCAGGGAGAAACCAGCTGGAGGAAGGTGCTCACTGAAACAGCCAGCTAATTCCCCAAGTCAACCAGCTGAAGGCCCCAGGCTGGTGAGTTGACCCCGTTACAAAGGCACTAAGCAACATGGCTAACATCTGTCACATGAGGGCTGTCCACCCTCATCTCTCTCCCCCCCCCTCCAAGGAGGAGAATCAAACAGGATCTGAACCATTCCAACACTCTTCTAGGAGGCGGCCTCTCCAAGTCAGGTCTGACATGTAGTGTGTGGCACTCGCAACACTTCTGTCAGTGCTGGGTGTATTCTGAGAATATAGGAAACAGCTGACTGCCCCAATCAGTGTGGGCCAACAGAATTGTCGGGCCCCTGGGCAAGATGGAGGGAAGCCCCGACTCCGTGCTCCCAAAATGCGTCAGGCGGAATGGGCAGGGCTGGGGCAGCCAGCCCTCAGTGCCACCAAGCGCTCCAGCAGCAATTTAAAGAGCTTGGGGCTCCGGTCGCTGCTGATGCCACAGTTGCAGCCAGGAGTCAAAGGCCCTTTTGAATTGCCAGGCGTGGGACAATGGCTCCCTTTTCTACTCTTCCCCCCATTGCCTGGCCTGGCCCCAGTCAATGTAGACATGTTTCAGAAACAGCAAGAGCACCAACATGTAAATTACAGCCGCTAGGTCCCACGCTGCTGTGTTTCAGTTGTGGGGGAAGCATTTCCTGTATGCAATGGTTCTAGCCTACAAAGCACTTTGGTTTCCTTGGTCTTTTTTGCTCCTTTGTCACTTGCAAGATGTGAAAATCAGAGTGGGTTGAGTTTCAGCTGAGCGGTTGGGTGAAGGGGGAAAAGAAACCTTTGCTTCTTTCTAATACAAAAAAGCTGTAATATTTTGGCCCATGAATAAGGGACGGGTGTACTGTGATCTCAAATAGAACAATTATTAAATGAAATTGTCTTTGCTGACAGTTGAATTCCTGATAGTTTTTGTTGGTTGATCTCAGATATCTACTGCTGCTCTGAAACAGATGAGCTCATCCTTGCTGGAGAGAAAATTCAGTGGTTGAAAGGCCTGTGTTCCTTAAAAATAAAATAAGGGCCAGGAATTCAAACACTAAAGCAAAACTTTGTAAGTGTGCTGGAAAACATGTCCAATTTTCCTTTCCAAATGGCACAATGCAAAAGCTGAGACGAAGGGAGAAATATTACAACATTTTAACCACGCTGGCAAGTGAGTGTGTATAATTTAATTCCTTTTTTCCCCCTACCCTGCACTGAGGTCAGAGTCCCTGCCTCTTTTCACTTCTCAAGTAGCCAGTATGGGAGGGAAGCAGAGGAATAAGCCAAAGTGAACAGAGAAAAAATAGTTATTGAAGATTCAACTCATTTGAATCCTAATGGCAAGAAGACTGAATTCTCTTCTAGATTTCCATAACCGGTAGGGGAAAAAGAAAAACAGATTACAGCTTTTTATTTTTTCTTTCCCCTTTGAACCACATTATTTTTTATAAAGAGGAGAAGTCAGTGGTGCTGAGGCACTCTAGAGCAGGGCTATTCAACTTTGGAAGCCTGGGGGGGGGGGCCAAGAGCCCCCAACTTTAGTGTGATTGCATATACATGCAAATATATATGCAAATAGCTTCTTTCACACTGACAAGCATAAATACAAAGATTAAGGCAAGACTATACAACACGCAGGCCCCATTTAAGTCAGTTCTGCTGATATTAATAAAATGCAATATTTATCTGATTTCCCCCATAGTCCTATGGCTATACTGCATCTGCATAGCAGCCAAACAGAGGACCCCAAAGATCCCCTGTGTGCTGGAATTGGGGTAGAGGCTCCAAACAGAATGCCATGTAGTGGATCACATTGGAACCATAAAGAGTGTGTAGGATCCCCCATAGAAAGATCTAAAAGCCCAAAGAACCCATGAAGGAAAGTGGTGCAACACAAGTCTGGGGTGGGAAATAATTTGCAGAGGGTCTACTCATGGGTGGAGAGGAAAGTATACCCAGCCTAGCTAAATATCTCAACTTGCTTGTTCTGTTTTGATGCCCACAAGGAAGATCTTTTTTTTTTGTCCCAACTTGATTTACTGAGTGGCCAATCTGCTATGCAAAATATGTAGCTATGTCTATAATGTCACATGGAACTGATTAGACACAGGTACTGCTCTCAACTCAAAGCTTCTTGAAATTAGAGCTTGTCAGGAAAATTTCAGTGGGATGTTTTTTCATCAGACTCTGACCATTAGCTGACCAGAACAGTGCCCAGAGACAGTTCCCTTTCAAGAAAATTTCTCCAAAAACTCAGTGGGACCCTGCCTGCTGACTCATCTGCTCTGCTCCTCTGCAGTCACCAGGAAGACCTGGAATTCCATGGTCAATGGCTCTGTGCCTGCTAGCAGAGTCATTTCAAAATGTGGAGGGCGTATTTTGAATCAGAATGAAACCAAACTTTGAAATACCAAAAATCTTCCGCAAAACTTGAATACCTTTCTTCTTTCTTTGAAAGGTTCATGAGTCTTTTAATTGGCTTGGTCTGGCTACATGCATTCTTAGGTCACATACCATTCTTTGCACTCCTATCATGCAATGTGGTACAAAGGATGGTTCTGTGGACAAGAACGCAAGAAACCAGGTTTAATTCATGGCTACTTATCTGGCCTCTGCACCATGGTATCTAAGGGTATATCTACACTACAGCACTAATTGGAACTAACTTAATTCGAATTAGTTAATTTGAACTAAGCTAATTCAAATTAGTGCATCTAGACCTAAAAACTAATTCGAATTAGCATTTTGCTAATTCGAACTAGCATGTCCACATTGAGTGGACCCTGAACCGAAGTTAAGGCTGCCTGGAACCAGTGCCGGCAGGGCATCAGGTTAGGACTTAGAGTGTGTAGCTGCTGCCTCAGGCTAGCCAAGGGCTGTGCTTAAAAGGACCCGACCCCCATCCCGGACAGACAGTTCTCAGGGTTCCCCGCTTGCTTGTCTAACTCGATGAGGTACAGCAAAGCAGTCCTGTTTTGGAGTGCCCTGCGTGCCCACACTCGGCACATCACAGCACTAGCCCATCAGCCCGGCTGCACTTGCCGCAGGCTGCCATCCGAGGGGGGTCAATCGGGGGGCTGTCAGGATCCAGGAGGCCCTTTAGGAGAGCTTCCACCCCGAGGACCCTGCAGAGCCACCCCAGTCCCCCCCATCGGGGGCTCGTGCCCCATTCCTCCCTCACCTCCTTCCAATTACCCCTCCCTAGCCCCCCTTCCTGATGTAAAAAATAAAGGACACGTGTGTTCAAAAATAGAAACTCTCTTTATTTAACAAAACTGGGGGGGGGGGAGGATTAACCTCTGGGGAGACTGGGAAAAGGAGGTGGGAGAGTGGAAGAGAGAGAGTGGGAGAGGGGAGGGGGAAACCTGGGAGGAGAGAGCTGGAAGGGGGAAGCCAGGGGAAGGAGGAGGGGAAGTATAAAACTATGGTAAGCCATATCTTCAGTACTGTGTACAGATGTGGTCTCCTCACCTCAAAAAAGATATTTTGACCTTGGAAAGGGTTCAGAAAAGAACAACTAAAATGATTAGGGGTTTGGAACAGGTCCCATATGAAGTGAGGCTAAAGAGACTGAGACCTTTCAGCTTAGAAAAGAGGAGACTGAAGGGGGATATGATAGAGGTCTAGAAAATCATGACTGGTATGGAGAGGGTGAATAAAGAAAAGTTCTTCATTAGTTCCCATAATATAAGGACAAGAGGACACCAAATGATATTAATGGGCAGCGGGTTTAAAAGTAATAAGCGAAAGTTCTTCTTCACACGGCACATAGTCAACCTGTGGAACTCCTTGCCACAGGAGGCTGTGAAGGCTAGAACTATAACAGAGTTTAAAGAGAAGTTAGATAAATTCATGGAGTGCTATTAGCCAGGAGGTAGGAATGGTGTCCCTGGCCTCTGTTTGTGGCAGTCTGGAGATGGATGGCACGAGACAAATTGCTTGGTCATTGTCTTCAGTCCATCCCCTCCGGGGTACCGGGTGCTGTTGGCAGACAGGATACTGGGCTAGATGGACCTTTGGTCTGACCCAGCATGGCCATTCTTATGTTCTTATGTTCTAAGCTCAGGGCTCAGGGTCGGGGGTCTCACTGGACCAACTTGATTTTCATGCAAACCTGCTCCTGGATTCGCATGTGGCCTTTGGTGGCCAGGCTGGCAGCTATCCTGCCCTAGACGGCCGCATTCCTGTGCCTAGTGTGGAGATCGTGGATGTTGGAGGCCTCCCCCCAAACTTTGATGAGGTCTACGATCTCCGCAGTAGACCAGGCGGGCGCCCGCCTCTTGCAGCACCGGGCAGACTCCTGGGAGCCACAAGCCAGATCCTGGGAAGAGGCGAAGGGCTGGCTGGCAGCGGGTGGCTTGCTCATGCTGTGCTAGGTGCAGGATCTGCTGGCTGGGTACTGGCAGGCTTGCAACTGGCACAAGCACTGTAGCCAGACCGTGCCTTTTTAAGGGCTTCAGGGCCTGGAGGGAGGCAGAAGAGTTTCCCTGGTTTGGCCCAGAGTGGCCACCAGGGCAACCTGGGGAGGGCTAGCCTCCAACTAGTTCGAATTAAGTGGATACACAGCCCTTAATTCGAACTAGTTAATTCGAACTAGGCGTTAGTCCTTGTAGAATGAGGTTTACCTAGTTCGAATTAAGTGCTCCGCTAGTTCGATTTAAATTCGAACTAGCAGTTTGTCTTTGTAGCCGCTATTAAAGTTAATTGAAACTAACGGCTGTTAGTTCGAATTAACTTTGTAGTGTAGACATACTCTATGCGCCTCATAATGTCCCCAGGTGCCATGGGCATGCTATTACCCTTGTTTTACTAATGGGAAATTGAAGAACAGTGAAACTAAGTGACTTGTCCATGCTGACAGAGATAGTCTAGAACAGAGCTGCGAATTGAATGCTGGTCTCCCAGAGCCAGGCTAGCAGCATTACTACTTCCTCTTGAGTCTAGCACAGCTTTCCTCTTAGGGTACGTCTAGACTACATGCCTCTGTCGCCCGCGCGTCCAGGCTACCGCGCTGAGCCGACAAACAGCTGATCGGCTCAGCTCGGCAGCCATGTAAATTTAAATGAAGCGGCAATTATTTAAATCGACGTTTCATTTTCCTATGCCTGGTAGCCTAATCTACATGCCTCTGGCGACAGAGTCATGTAGTCTAGACGGACCCTAAGATGCTGAAGTTCCTATCCCTCATTTCATTATCCCACACATGGGGGAAGTATCGCCATGTCATGCTGAAGGCCATGTGCATGGGTGACAGAACATGCTAGTTTTCTGTGCCAAAAGTGAGACGAAACCAGAGTGATCTGACAGGCCATCATTTTAGGGTTCACTCAGCCTAGAGACAAAGCCAGTCTCTTGATGGGATAGGTGAGAACCTATCACAGATGGAAATTGCCTCACATTTCACAGGACTCTGCATGTCATAGCATTTCCCTCTGCACTACTGCTGTGTTTACATTCTATCTTCTTCCAGTTCTAATTAACAGCAGTTCGTTAGCAGGAGGGGACCATTTATAAGATTCAATTAGATGCCATTTATTTAATGTTTTTGAACACAAAATGAGCTTGATTTCAGGAAACTTTTCATTAGCATAATCTTCCCATAACCAGATCATCCTCCCAGCCTGACATTTTGACAAGCTGGTGACAGAACCAGACACCGCCTTCGTCTGAATGTCTACTGTTCCCACTAGGAGATGGCTGGGAACATCCTAATGCAATCAATCCCTCCAGCCAGCAGCCTCTGTTGCCCTGTCTCTCTTGGGGTTTGCTGCTTTATATGGGGTTTGCTTGACCCCACTAGATGAAACATAAATTTTCTCCATGCACGCACCTTTACTTTTGGCTCAAACTGCTGCTAGTATCTGCTGAATAAAGATATTTTATCTGAATCCTCGGCTCAGGAAAGCAGGCCATTTCATCATGTTGCAAGATGGAAAGACGATGCCTGACCCATCTGTGCCATTCCTACCAGCCTTGCCATCCAGATCTCCCAAAACCTAAGGCTGTGTAGCCAGCCAGCGCTCACACAGAAAGTCCTTCTGTCTCCATCTGCGTATATCCAGATGGACTAGCCTGGAAGCCTGGAAAAGTGCAATTTGTTTTGTGCAGCTCTGCTGTGCGTGAACGCATCTCCCCCTGGCCACAGGAAAGATTCCTGTGGTTTGACATTTCAAAAACAGGAGTGCAAAGCAGGGATTTCCCGCTGTAAATCCCATTTTATTTGCTCATTTCAATGGACATGATATAAACACATTTCTGCATGAAAGTGGCGAGGTATTGCACGACTATAACAATCTCCACATTGCTGCCAGCAATAATTCATGGGTTTTTTTTAAAAGGCAATGAAGCACAGTAGAGACTAAAGTAAAGGCTGGAGGAAAGCCTTCTTCGTATTCCGTTAGATCCCAGGGATTTGTTTTTTTCTCCCATGACCCAAAATGTTTTATGGCTACGTAAAACCCAAAGGAAGTGGAAATTATAGCTGTCTACCTACACTCGTGGATAGCAATGGAGAGGTATATTCTATACTGTATCATCTCTGCATCTATTGCAGAAAAAACCATGGCATCTTGGAGAGGAAAGAAGTGGCACAAATATGGGAAGAAATCATTAGGGAGTCTATGCACAGCACAGACCCACAGATCTAGCATGCCATGCTCATGTGTATTGACAGGCCGGCCGGCTATGTCCTTTGCTCTCATCCTGATCCAACAGCAATGACTAGGCCAGCTACAGTCCCTGGGTAGGGAGGGTTCTGTTCACCAGCTGAGTCTTTACATTTCACTGATAGAGCTCATTGTTTGAATTAGGAACTAATTTTCAAGTGGAACCCCGCTTTATTCTATTGAGCTATAAGCCTACCACCACTACAATTGCAGAAGTGCAGGCAACATCTAAACCAGGACTACTCAACATGCGGCCTATTTGTTTGTGGCCCCTGGTGCAGTTTGGGTTTACATGGGGCTCAACACATGGCTCGTGGGTGGGAGCTAAAACAAAAAAGTAGTCAATATAGTGATCTTCTGTTGATATGTGTTTTAGTAGTTAAATTCCTGGACTGTCAGGGTATGTCTACACTACCCCCCTAGTTCGAACTAGGGGGGTAATGTATGCATACCGAACTTGCTAATGAAGCCCAGGATTTGAATTTCCCGGGCTTCATTAGCATAAAGCCGGCGCCGCCATTTTAAAAAGCCGGCTAGTGCGAACCCCGTGCCGCGCGGCTACACGCGGCACGGACTAGATAGTTCGGATTAGGCTTCCTAATCTGAACTATCTGTACACCTCGTTCCATTAGAAGCCTAATCTGAACTATCTAGTCCGTGCCGCGTGTAGCCGCGCGGCACGGGGTTCGCACCAGCCGGCTTTTAAAAATGGCGGCGCCGGCTTTATGCTAATGAAGCCCGGGAAATTCAAATCCCAGGCTTCATTAGCAAGTTCGGTATGCATACACTACCCCCCTAGTTCGAACTAAGGGGGTAGTGTAGACATACCCTCATTGTTCATTAGAAGTGCTGTCATATGGGTGGAAATGGGGTAAATATTGCATTTTATTCATGTCTGCAGAAGTGACTTAAATGGGGCCTGCATGTTGTGTAGTCTTGTCTTAATCTTTGTATTCATGCCTGTCAGTCTGAAAGAAGCTATTTGCATATATTTGTATATATATTTGTTATATACAACCACACTAAAGTTGGGGGCCCTCGGCGTGTGCTGTGAATATCATTGTGGTCCCTGGGGCTTCCAAAGTTGAGTAGCCCTGATCTAAACCTTTGACTGGGTTTCATACCACTTGCTTTTCAGGACTTGTTTAGTCAGGCATTTCATTTCTAGCCTTCGTCAGACGTGATGTACTCTGTTCTGCAGAGTCATCCTTTTATCGGCTGGGCTTCCTGGGCCAAACCCATAAATTCACAAGCATGAAGATCAGCAGTGATCTGCCGATACCTGGCTGCCTTTGAACAAAGGCATTCTTGTAGTAGACGCCTCTTTAATTGCAGTTCTCCTAGCTCATGCTCAAGGAAGCTAGCTTTTATTTGTGGGTCTGCTCTTTTGCATCTTCTACTGCCATCAAGGGTGCATCTTCGTTAGCATTAACTCGAGTAATCTATCTTCAAGTTACTTACCTAACTTTAGTGTTCCAGAAGGAAGACTGGCCGCAGAATGAAACAACAGCTGAATTACTGTTAGCGCCCAGTGTGCTGTAGCCCCACAGCTATAGAATTGCAATACATTTGCCAGCAACACAGTTTAGAACTTCTGGGAAGCAAGTTTTACTTACAGCAAACCTGAATCACTGCACAGGTGAGATCATGTCATTTGAACCCTTAGGTTAGGAAATTCAGTCAAGGAGGATCAGGAATGCAAAGCCGTGCTTCCTCCAATCAAAGTACACGATATACTAAGCATTTTACCTACACACACCTCAGCCCCGCCCCAGAATACTAATCCATGATTTGTTGCCAGCATGGAAGATGTATTGATTTTCCATGTGCCATATAGATTATGCATTTCACAATGTGTGCTGTTCATTTATTCAAAGTAAAATGAAATCAGTCACTTAAGTTTAAGCTGTATGTTGTTTCATGTTTTAGGTACAAAATTACTTGACACAATTATTTTTAGATGCTTGATCTTTATTGGATTTCTGTCAGAAACTATTACATTTCATTGCAAAATGACCAACTGGCTAAAATCCTGCACTCTCTTTGAGAACATACATTGCACAGCTGCATCAGAGTCAGAGACCCCTCTGTCCTTGGAACAAGGGCCTCAGTGCCTAAGCTCAGGACCTAAGCTCCCTTTGTAGAGAGGAATCCTGGCCCCAGAGAACAGGAGTTTTACCACTGATCTCAGTGAGTCCAGAATTTCGTCCAGACACTCCACTCCCCACTAGCTTTCTATTTCCTAGCTTGGGGTTTCTATATTTATTGTACACTTTGTGCTTACACAAATTCTGTCGACTTAATCTCATAGCCTGCTCTTGCATTTCTCATGATCCCTCACTGCCCTGGAGTTTGGGGCGCATAAGGATGGTGGACTGCACAGTGGGGTCTCACACTAGGGTCTCAAGCAGTGTTGCCAGTGCTCCAAACCCATCTCTTGCTTCTCAGGTTAGAAAAAAGTTATTTTTCTGTTTCCATGGTCACTTCTAGGACCCATTTCTTCAGGATTAGAGTGTGTTTTGGGCTACATGCCTGCAAAATGAATTAAGTATCCCTATTTTTTATTCCTGTGTAGACTATCTGGACTTTGAGATCCATACCTAATTCATCCCTCCTTGGAGTACATGGACAGGGAATGGATGGAGACTTAGCTACATTGACCAGTGAATGGGAGAGGTAGAACTGAATCACTCCAGGACAGTGACTGGGAAATGTGTGACAGAGGCCAGGTCTATTCTAGGGGAGAAAGTCAACCTAAGATAAGCAACTCCAGCTCTGAGAAAAATGTAGCTAGTGGTGGCATACTTGAGGTCGAATTTTTGTGGTGTTCCCACTGTGGGAAGTCAATGGGAGTAATTCTCCCATCAACTTCCCTTACTCCTCGCAACTCAGTGGGGTTCTGGAGTTGACAGGAGCATGATCAGTGATTGATTTAGTCGGTCCTTAGTAGACCCACTAAATTAAACCCCAGAAGATGGATCTCCAGAGTGTTGATCTTGGGATAAGTGGAGATGAGCCCTCACAAGGCCCACAACAGGCTGCTCTAGGAGTGGTGCAGCTCTCATGCAGCCCTCTGTGCAGGAATGTGCCTCAGCCAATTATTCTGTATGTCTTAGGATCATATATTAAGGCCACCTCAAGACACCCAGAAACAAATCACTTTTAGCCTTTTCCAAAGGAAAGCACTCTTTCTGTGTCTGATATGCTAATACAGAAGGTGATTGTCAAATCCAGTTTTTTAAATGTATGGCCCATGCATTGTGTGAAACATAACCTCCACTTGCAAAATATATTGCTTGAAGAAGCCACGGTTTACAGAGCACTCAGCCAGATGGCCGAATAACTCAGTGAAGCTGAATAAAAACCTCTGGGCCAAATTTACCCCCAGTGCAACTGCACTGAAATCAGTGATGTTACAATAGGGTTAATGCGGTTCATTGTATTTAACTCATGCAGTACCTGAAATACTTGTTTACAGCATTATTTTTATTAGGGGGATCTGGGAAACTTGTTTCCACAATTGTTCCACACCTGCTTCTCTCCGGCTTAACATGGCTTTCTCCTTTTTCTTTTTACTGGGCCCAGGACTACAATATTGAATCTAATGGAGCCCTGCTGTTTTCCCCCATTCATCCTTCCTCCTTGGGAAGATTCCTTCCACAATTCCCCTTTTCACCAGAATGCATGGGCGAGATAGACTAAAACCACAATTGTATGCGAACATTGGACTCTGGGGGCTGGATAAAATTCAACGGAAGCAGAACCATTCCTGGTTTTGCAAAACAAAATGTTGTCATTTCTGAATGCTACATGACAGAAGACTTGTGAAAACACAGGCTAGGAAGAAAAGATCCCTTTAGGGGAAACCAGGGAAGAGATTCAGAAAATCCTTATCATAGCAAACCATTCCATATCACAACAGCTGTTTGTTATAGGAGAACGATATAGTAAGGAAGAATCAACATGTCTTTTGTAAAGGGAAATCATGCCTCACCGATCTGTTATAATTCTTTGAAGATGATCCAATGGCTATATTTTATGTGGACTTGCAGAAAATCTTTGACAAAGTCCCTCACCAAAGGCTTTCAGGCAAATAAAGCTGTTGTGGGACCATCCTCTCATGGATCAATAACAGGTTAAAAGGACAGGAATAAACAGTTTTCACAGCAGAGAGGGTAAATAGCAGGGTTCCCAAAGTAGCTGTACAACATATTCATCAGTGAACTGGAAAAGAGGGTTGAACAGTGAGGTGGCAAAGTTTGCAGACAATACAAAATTACTCCATAAAGTCTGAAGAGCTACAAAGGGATCTCACAAAATGGGGTGATAGTGCTACAAACACAGACGAAATACAATGTAGATATATGCAAAATAATGCATATCAGAAAACGTAACCTCAACTATACACACAAAAAATGGGGTCTAAATTAAGAAATCCTGCTAAAAGAAAAGTCCTGGAGTCTTTGTGCAGAGTTGTCTGAAAACATGTGCTCAGAGTGGAGGCTAAAAGTGTAACGGTGTTAAAAAAGAATTAGATCAGTTTATGGAGGAGAGGTCCATCAACGGCTGTTGGCCAAGATGGTCAAGGATGCAACCCCATGCTCCAAGTGTCCTTAAACCTCTGACTCCAAGAAATTTGGGACTGGCTGACTGGGGATGCAGTGTTTGATAATGGTCCTCAAAGCTGTCCTGTCTATAGCTGCACCAGTCCCTGCCCTTTTGGGGTATTAATGGGGGGCCTGGTGTGGGGTGGCAGCAAGAGTTGGACCCGCACACTCACCATATCAGTGGAAGCTGGAGCAACCTGGCAGCCTGCTCCACTCCATCCCATCCCACCCCATTATCCTCTCCCAGCCCACTGTGCAAGAAGCAGAGCACCCTGGCCCTACTGTGCTCTGCTTCCCACCACCATGGAGAAGCGGAGCACAGCAGGTTGGGAGAGGGAGGAGAGGAATGGAGCAGGCTGTCACATCACTCCACTTCCCACCACTGTGATAAGTGCAGGAGGGGGGTCAACCCCTGCGGCAACCCTGCACCAGGCCCGCTGATAATCCTTCAACTCAGTGGGAGCCTCGGACAAAGGTGCAATGCAGGCTGAGGATGAGGGTGGAGCAGAGGTGGGGACTGTGGTGAGGGGATTGTGTTGGGCCCTTTGGATTGTCCCAGGCCCTGCCCCCCCAGGGACAGCTCTGAGGGTATGTCTACACAGCAATATTATTTCAGAGTAACTGACATTAGGCTGAAATTACATAGTGCATGTCTATACTGCAAACCTTTATTTTGAAATAATATTGAGCTGGAGGACTTCTTACTCTGACTCCTGTAAACCTCATTTCACAAGGCGTAAGTGAAGTTGGAGGAAAAATGCTCTCTACCTCAGACTTCCTGCTGTGTAGACAGCGCCAAAAGCTGAAATAAGCTATTTTGACTTGAGCTACGCAATTGACGTAGTTGAAATTGCATAGCTTAATTTAACTTTTGCCCTCCTGTGTAGACATGCCCTGAATGTCCTGTAATGCACATTCCCTCTGAAGCATCTGGCACCAAGTATCAGAGGGGTAGTCATGTTAATCTGAATCTTCAGAAGTGACGAAGAGTCCTGTCACCTTATAGACTAACAGATTTATTGGAACATTAGCTTTTATGGGCACAGACCCACTTCATCAGATGCATGTTGTCACTGAATGTTGTGTGCCTCTCTCATGGGATTTTACAGTGTATAGGTAACCTTGGTTGATGTTGAGAAAGTAGATCATGTTAAGAAAGCAGCCTATCATATTATTTGGTGTCAAGCTAGGCCTTGGTTGAACTATGGCTATGTCTAGACTATAAGGTTTTATCAGAAAAAGATACACAAATTGCGCTCCACAATTTGTGTACCTTTTTCCAATAGTTTTTTTCGGGAGAGGCTTTTCCAAAATTTGGCCCGTCTACACTGGGCCAAATTTTGGAAAAACCTCCTCTTTCATTTCTTCTTCATGGAATGAGGAAGACAGAGCTTCCAAAAGAGTGCTTCTGCTCTTCCGCAAAAAAAAAAGAGGGAAGAGTAGATGCGTTCCCTGGACGTGGTGGAGTTTTTCCGGAATACTTCTGGTATCCTGGAAAAACCTCATAGTGTAGATATAGCCTAAGTTAGCATGAACTTTGATTTTGCTTTGGCTTTCAATTCTCAAAGAACAGCTCAATGCCTCAGAGGCTAATACTGGAGATAGTTTTAGCGCACTAGAAACCACATATAACAACAATAATTTAATCTGCAAGAAACACTGGCTGTGTTGAATTTCAGTATAGTGGGTGGCAAGATACAATGAGCACTTTAAATATTACCGACCTAAACATCTTGGGTTTATAGCAAGCAAGTTTATCGTGAACTTTTTCTACCCTCCATTAAACTGAGACAAAGCCTGGAAGTGTCTTGTGTTTGAGCTACATTACAAGAGAACAAAAGCAACAAAAATGTACAATATCAAGCCTGTATTAGTCATCAAAGGTTTAACCATTTTGTCACCTTTATATTGTTACAACAGAATTAATTACCAAACTGTAACAACTTTAGGGACCTCATCCAATAGGCCATGAAAACCAATTTATTGATGAGGTCCTGCCTTACCGTTTGCATAATAAAGGTGATCAAAACTTCTTTTAGAGAAAATTAGGTCAAAATTCATTAAATTAGCAACTCATGTTCTTCCTTAATAGCTAATGGACTGGCCTTTGCCCCTGAAGCCAATGAGAGTTTTGCCGTTTACTTCAATAGAAGCAGGATTGGGATAGGAATTGCATTTGGAAATGTTTACCTTTAAAAAGATGAATAACTCTTCTTGATACTATATGGACTGATGTCTTTAGTTGCTGTAATAACAGGATCAGAAGAGAGAAGAGAAACCCTATTACGGTAAAAATTGGAAATGTCCGTCACTTGCCTTACTTGCATTGCAAATACCTTCTATTCAGCTGGACTGTATACTTTAGCCTGGTCAAACCTGGGCATGGCAAGTCTATCTCAGCTCTTGAGGCAAAGCTTGGTTCTTTCTGCTTGACAAGGCCTCAGGGCAACAATGCACCAGGCACAATGAACTCTCGCTCTCTCCACCCCACATCCTGTCAGCTTGGCCTGCTGTGCAGACAGCAGCAACAATCCTGTTCTCCCTTGATGGGAAAGAAGATAGTGGACTCTGCTATGCATTATGGTGAGGTAGGGGTAGAGGGGCACTACTCTGCTTGGGACTTATGTCTCCCTTTAGCAGGCATAACGCGCGCTCCATGCCAACTTCCATGCCAGCTGCAGTCTAGCCAATAGTGTAGAAGTGGGTGAAGCTACACACCCCAGACTGCTCCGTTAGGGTGTCTAGCATAACTGGCAGTGCAGCCACCGCCTCTCAGCACAGGATCTTTGCACCTTCTCCCAAAAGGCACTCACAATGGGCATATATGGCAGACCCCATTCTCCTGCACAATCTCCTGCACAATTTGTTCAGCAGAACAAAGCTGCCCCATCTGGCCATGCAGGATTTCCCCTGCCCAGGCAAGACCTTGGCCAATGAGGAGCTATCATAGTAGCACCGATGCTGGCTCAGATATATTTGTGTGCTGACAACTCCTGACTGGCCAAACTTGCAAGGAGCCAGAGGCGTGGATCCCAGGTAGTGCAGCTCAGGCCTGGGGGGAAACCCAGAGAAGGTTTAAAGCTACTTCTGTAAGTACAAGAGATGGATAAGATGTTCAGCGGGGATACGGGAGACTCTGGTGTAAATGGGATTTGAACCAGGATTTGCTACCTCATTCACTGGTGGGTTTTCTGGGGTGGGACTCCCTCCATCTCTTCTGTGAAGCTGTTCCACTGTCCCACAAGAACATCTTGATGACAACTCAGGATTTCTATGTAAGCACCAGCTGCCATTTTCCTGGCTATCACAAGAACAAAAAAGCTCCAGGCTTGTTTAGAGGCCAACATTGCAGAGAACAAACGAAGGAAAACGGACAGCACTGTCAATATTGTTACCTCCTTAGTACAGTTCAATGATACGCTAATGTGTGGTGAGAAATGCCTGTGTTCTACACAGGTCAGATGAAATTTCTTACTGCTTTGTATGAGAGGGTTCCCCCCGCCCTCTTTGGGAAGTTAGAGGACAGAGAAGGCTGTTTCCTGCACAGCAGTTTCCTGTGACTCATTTAGCAGGTTTCCTGGTGGGTGCAGCTCTCTATCAAATTCTGAAGTTCTCACTTTTCTCTAATGTGTGTGTGCGTGTGTGTGCGCGTGCACACTTGCGCATAAACTTATGAATCATTAGTCTTAAATAAGGGCACCAAATGCATATTTATGATTTATGAGAAGTGGAAGGAGAATGAGATCAACTACAGATTAAAACCTGATGCAGCAATAAAATGAACTCACAAATGAATCTGTTTGCTCTAACTAGGGAGATAACTGGTTTCTGAGAACACGGCAAGTCTGAGAAAATGCTGAGTAAGGAAAAATGTTTTTTTTCTTGGACATGCCAGCCAATGCCTCATTTTGACAGCATAGCAAGAAATGGTTGCAGCTTTTGCTCTGTAGGAGTTTGGTCTTTAAAGGTTAAATGGTGCTGGGGCTGAGGCACGAGACTCAAACTCAGAAGACTTGGGTGGAAGTCTCTGCTCTACCATGGAATGTCCATGTGGCCTTAGGCATGTGTCACTTACTCTGTGGACTAGACAGGAGGGCTGGCAGAATTACTTGGCCCGGGGCAAGGTGGGAGGGCAGCTCAGTGCTTGTGGAAGGGGTAGCCTCAGATGGAAGAGGTAGGACAAGGGTCTAGCCTGCCCCCACCAGCCTATCAGGCCACCTGGAGCATGACATGTGGGACTCCAGTGGCACTTTAAAGGGCCTGGGTTCTGGCTGCCACCACTGATACAGTAGTGGCCAGGAATTTCCCTACACACTCCCTATGGGGGTGTATATCCCCCTGAATTTCCCCAACACCCCCCTCCCAGTTTTGTGAATTAGTAACATGCCAATTTGGTGATTGTTTGGAAATTTGAATTGAAATCAAAACATTAATACACACTTTAAAAGAATACACAGATAAGATGTGTGTATCTGAAAAAGTATAATAGATTTGAAGAGTATGTACATAGATTAGCTTCCTTATATAGCTGTTGTTTTTTATGACAATGTCAGTGCATTCATTTTGGTGATGTTGGCCAACCTAATAATTTCAAATTATGATCTGTAAGCAAAGTCAAAATGAGCTCTCCCTGACAGCTAGTGATGAGCTGGGGGCTGGGGAGAAAGGCTTCAGGACCAGATTATATTTACATTCATACCTAATCTACCTAGGTATCCAGCAAACAGAGCTGTGTTGCCCAAGTGATAGATTTTGGCTGAGGCTGGGTTACAAATCACTTGAATGCACGGAGGGGGGAAGAGGAGGAATGAAATGTTGTTGTTCTTATTGTATGAGTAAAGGGCAGTAGAACTGTACTTAACCTGTACTGATTGAGGGCATCGAGAGAGGGTGGGAACAGGTGTTTTGCTTGATGGTCTGTCTGAGTCACAAGTACTATTTGACCTGCCCCTCTCCACTGTTTAAAGACACTGATTAAGCTCCATATATAGTCTTTTGTGTGACCACTACAGCTGAAATCACTGATACGTGTTAGTCCTGCTGTGGGGAGTGTTCCTGTGGGTACAGTGTTTTTGTGTAAGAGACAGCCCAGACTGCACTAGCAGTGAGGTTTCCCCACTGAGAGCTCAGCTGAAATCACTGAGAGCTGGGTGGAACCTCAAGAGACCAACTTGCAGAGGTTACGGTGGCAGGTGGCAGCAGAAGGTGACAGCGCAGGGCCATTGGCAACAGAGTGATGGAATGAATGGTGGCACAACAAACAACAGTGGCACATGCAAACAAACATGGCTGTGGCATCATACTTTCTATTTAAGCAAGAGATACCACACACTACAAACTAGAAGCCAATGTTAAGTGCATTGTCACTTGTTCATCCTGAAGTTGAATACTGGTTCTGAACAAGATCAGCAAATGCTCACTATCTTCCTTCAAGAAACTCAGCTGACTAGCTAGAAGCATGCTGTGCAACAGTGAAAGACTGAACAATTGAAAAAGTGAAGAACTCTCTCACCACATTAAAAAAAATTGCACATGGCTGATGAATGCACCAGTGCAAATGGGCATCGATTATTAAGTCATTGTGTACATTACCTTGTTGTCAGTGGTAGGCCAATAGATGCATTTCTACATGTTCAAGTTATAGATAACACATTGGCTGCATCTGTGACAACCCACATCTTAGAAGAGTTAAATGCTTGTCAATTGGACCCCAAACAGATGGTTGCTTGTGCATTTGATGGAGCTGCAAACTTCTCTGGAAGACATGGTGGAGTACAAGCTTTGCTCAGAGGAAAGTGTAACCCTAATCTCTGCTATACACACTGCAGAGGCCATCTACTCCAACTAGCACTAGTACGAGCTGCAGAATCTTCAAAAGACATTAAAAAAAGCTATAAATTTAATGTCTTCATTATATTCTTTTTTCAGCAAAAGTCCAAAAAGACTGAATATCTTGGAAAATATAGAAGATACACTGTGACTGATGTTCAAATTAGTCTAACCAGGGAAAACCTGCTGTCTTTCTCATAAGCGATCCTTGGCTATTGTCTTAAAATTACTCCAGCCATTATTACTGGCTTTGCAAAGTATCTACCATGATGCTAAGTAGTGAGGCTGGTGGATTACTTTTGCTACTATGTTCAGAGAAGACTATTGCCATTCCCTCTCTCATAAATCTACTGTTGAAACCACTTGGGTCATTAAACAATGCCATCCAGGCATCTGCTACAAAAGTAGTATATCTTTGTCCAGCAATAGAAGCTACATTTGGATCAATCAGCGAGCTATCCATTGAAAAAGTTCTGGAAGAAGCAAAGATTTCAGTCCAGAAGTTGACTAATGAAGGCATTTATATTGAATCTTTAAGTGAAGAGGACAAGAAGTGTTTGTTAAGACAACTGAAAAAGTACACAAACTTGATTCTTAAAAATCTACAACAGAGACTTCTAGATTCTACCCAACCTCTACATAGCTTTTACGGATGACTGTCCTATAAAACACTGACAGTTGCAATGAGGCTGCCATGTGCTCAGGACAGAATAGAGAATTTGAACACAGAGTGGAATATCATACAACAAACAAATGAAAATTTGACTTCAACTTTATTTTTATCATCACTAGTGGCTCGACTGGATCTTTGTGCAATGTTTCCTGGGATGAAAGAAGTAGGAGTTCATCTCTTGCTACTCCCAGTCACAACAGCTACAGTTGAGCGTTCTTTTTCATCATTAAGTAGAATTTGTGTTCTGAAAGAAGTCGCCTTCTGCCTGATCATGTGAATGAACTAATGAGCATATCAATTGAAGGAATGGAAGTACTGGACACATGAGAAGCCACTGAAGATGAACACTTTGCATTCGAGAAGTTCATTAACAGAGTTATGCAAATTTATAACAAGAAATCAAGAAGGATGTAGACGTAGTGCTTCATAGAAGGCTTGAGTAGCCAACTTTAATTTGTGTGATTTTAAAACATGAGTTAAATCTAATAAAATGGTCATGAAACATTTTTCAGTTTTTACTATGGTGCCATACAGCCCACCTTCACCCTCACGGTCTCACTCCTCATCGGCCCTGACACCCTCTCCCATAAATTTGAACCACCCATCCCCCCCATTTCAATTCCTGGGGAAAACACTGGTAGTGGTGATGGCAGCCCTTGGCTCTTTTGTATCGCTGAGCCCTGGTGCAGTTGCCCCCTTTGCACTCCCTGTCGCCGGGCTTGGGCCTAGATTCACACAGGTACTATGTCTTGTGGTGCCCACTGTCACAACTGTAAACTTTTAGGCTCCTCGAAAAAAAGCCCAGAACAGTCTGGGATTCACAAAGTTAGTTGCCTAGACTCCCTATACATTGAGCAGGCTGAGACAGGTGCCTTAGACTGACTCACAAAAGCCAGTAGGCGAGGCGGAGTGGGGTGTGTGCAAACTGCCTTCTTGGAAATCAACCCCTGAATCCAGACAGTAGGGAGGTGCCAAGCTTTGCTAGCAATTGACAGCTTCCTGACAACTGTTAGCCCAGTAATTAAGGCATTTAATAGGGATATGAGAGACCCCAATGTAAGTCCCCCTCCTCTTGATGAGAAAGGATTTGAACCTGGATCTGCCATCTCACTTGCTATGGGGTAATGTGGGATAGGACTTCCTTAATTTCTCCTGCTGAAGCTGTTCCACTAGCTCTAAATAATCACTTGAGCCAGGGTGGGTAGGGTTGCCAGATGGTTGAATCAAAAATACCGAACTCCTCCCTCGCCCCCCGCCAAAAAGAAAACACTGGTGAAAAAATTCTGTTGAGGGGAAATAAAAGAGCATTAAAATAGCATGGCAGAGTGAGTCCAGAGTCAGAACAGCGATAGGAACAGGAGAGAGGTTGAGCACTAAGACTCAGGGAAGGCATTGCTTTTTGTCAGGGACCATTTTGTGTTCTTGTTCAAGCCAGAACTTAGCTTCCCTGCGGAACCAGGAAAGCATGGGGTTTGGGGGTGGGGGGCTGGGGCTGGCTCGGGCCCAGGCGCTAGGGTTGCCAGGTGTCTGGTATTTTTGCTTCCTGTCCGGGAAAAAAAAATCCGAAAATACCAGACATTTTAGGTGTCAGGAATTTTCTGAATTTTTTTACTGGATAGGAGGCGAAAATACTGGACTGTCCGGGTCAATACCAGACACCTGGCAACCCTAAGAGTGGGGGAGGTCACACAGGCCTGAGAATGACTCTCTAGCCTAGTAGAAGGCGCATTCACCTAGGAGTGGGGGACCCACCATCCAGTCCTCTGCCCTCATGGCAGGACCAAGCACCATTTAGATCAGCCCTGATAAATGTCTGTCTAATTCACTCTTAACTATCTCCAATGACGGAGATTCTAAAACCTCCCTGGGCAATTTACTCCAGGGTTTAACCACCATGACAATTAGGAAGTTTTTCCTCATGTCCAGCCTAAACCTCCCTTCTCCTCACAGCAGGGGAAGGACATGCACAGGGGGCATCTCAAATCTGTAGTGAGTACCCCAGCCACTGTTATAAGGAAGTTCTCTCCTCCTTACCCTTCATCCCTGAGCTGTTGTGTGAACTGGCCCTTGGGGGGCCTGAACCAGTAGATGGCCTCTGATTAGAACCCACTTATAAGCTAGACAAAGCCTAAATACCTTGAAGTGCTGCAGCACTTCAGTGCAGACAATATCTATGCTGATGGGAAGGATTCTCCATCTCCTCAAGAATCGCTAGCTGGGTTGACTGAAGATTTCCTCTGTTGAGCTAGCAGGGTTTCAAATAGCTTAATTACATCACTCGTGGTGTGAATTTTTAATATCCTAAGCAATGAAATTGGGTCAAACTAATTTTTTACCAGGCCGAAGGTCCCTTTATGCCAGCAAACTATACAAGCCATACCACCATGGATATAAATTACATGCCATGG
The DNA here is from genome assembly GCF_049634645.1 of Pelodiscus sinensis. Taxonomy (NCBI): domain Eukaryota; kingdom Metazoa; phylum Chordata; order Testudines; family Trionychidae; genus Pelodiscus; species Pelodiscus sinensis. The sequence continues at coordinate 29,826,155 of NC_134725.1, read as the reverse complement.
CTGTCAAATGGAGTCTTAGTGTAAATGAGAAACAGACCCTGGAGTTCCAGGAAGTTTAAAAGAATCCTCAGTTGGATAGCAATATTCTCCTTGGCATCAGCTGTATACAGGTAACTTTTGCTTATTTCACCATAAGTAAAATCTGCCAGTTGTAGTGAAGGAATGGCTGAAGACCAAGAGATTAAAGTAGGTCTCTTCGGGCATGTGGTTGTATGCAGATAGCTGTCCACAGGAATTCATGATTAGATGGGTTCAGTGTCACAGAGGAGCAGGAAGTTAGTGCAGGCATCACAGGAGAAATGAAAAGGAAATGCTTCAAGAGTAGGGAAACCAGAGTTCTTTTTGAGTTTCGGTTTGGCCTATGGCATTTCTACAGAGATTAATTCCAGGGCCCCCAGGCATTTGCTAAGCATTAATTAAGCCTCCCTGGATCCCTTGAGTGAGGTAGGTGTTCTCCTATTGTACTGCAAGGGTGAATGAGTTGCCCAAGGGGATTAATTCGTCAGTGCTAGAGACACAGATGGAGTCCAAGAGTCCCAATTCCAAGTCCTTGGTTGTAAGCACTGTCCGAAGGAGACATGGGGACGACAGGGGGCATGTATTGAACAGACAGAAAACAGAGTGCAGGGAGAGATGGGATGCTAGGGAAAATACTAATGAGGCAGTGAACTCCTGCTATCTGAATGAAATTAACACCTGAGTGAAAGGAAGGCATCAGTAAGGAGGGACAGCAATGGTAGCACCATATACACATGAAGCATATAACCCTAACCTACCCAGCCCGGCTGAATCCATCCTCACCAGGCTCCTGAGTTCCAATGAGAGTAGAACAGAGTTAATCAAGAAATAGCAACTCTCACTTTGGCAGCTCCAGGGTCACTAGCTTCTCTGCTTCCTGCTTGGCGAATCCATCACACAACAGGCAAAGAGAAAGATTCACCCACATTGCATACAGGCCAGTTGGAATGGGAATGGCCAAGCTGGCCTCTGCTCCCAGCAGCACAGAGTTTTCTCTGAGCTCCTGCACACAGGACACAGCTTGGAACTCAGTTTCTTGAAGAAAGGGGAGGGTAGGGAGCATCATAAACAGGCCGCTTACGGAAACTGTTGGCAAGCAGGCCGAGGGATAATTATACAATATTTCTTGAGCTGCTGAAGCTGCTGTTATGGGTGCGTATATTTTTGCTTTCTTCCAGTGGAGATGGGGAATTTGTATTTCCGAGGGCGAGACAAACAGAGACAAACCCTATGGTTAAAGTCTCCACCGAATTTGAAGCTAAGGAGCCACACAGTGAGTTTCGCACAGCTGCCGTAAGCCATTCTTCAGGCGATGGGGATTTTCTTAAACTGTTACCTGCCCCCGCTCCCTGGCAGTATTTAAGGGTCTTTCCTGCCCGCACTGCAGAAGCAGCTGAGAAAGGAGCTCCCTATTTTCCTGCTGGCTTTCCAAGAGGGGCACTAGCAGGGGAAGCTGTGTGCAGGGAGCAAGCCTGCTGACGGGGGGGCAAGTGGAGCAACAGCATAGGGACCTGGAGTTTCAAAGGGTTTGGAGCTCCCAGCCACTGATGCTGCTACTTTGGCAATGGTGGCAGCTGGAGCCATGGCCCCTTTGAACTGCCATGAGAACGCTGCTTTGTGCGGCTTTGTGGGCTGAGGGAAGACCCAGTGCTGCAGTCTGGTGGTGCTAAGGGCTGATTACCCTAAGACCTGCCCTTTCTGCCCTCAGTCATGCCCCTTCCATGGGCATGGAGCTAGGCCCCCATCCACCTTGCCTCAAGGGCCTGCAGTGGCTGTTGGTTCCGCCGACAAGGAGGCACTGGAGTCTCCACCGCAGAACTTCCCACAGAGTGTGCTGAATGCTGGACTGGGCAGGTTGCCCATCTAGAGCCTGGGCAATGCCTGGGGCTTTGTTGGGCCTTGCTTAAAAGGAATGCAGAGGGAAGGCAGTTCAGCACCTGGGGGACTCCCTTAGCCCCTGGGCTCTTCAGTCCCTCTGCAGCATCTTCCATCCTCTGTGGATCTTCCCCCATGGAGGAGAGAATGCACCATGCCACCCAAGGTACATTCTATGCAGCACATTACCCCTGAATTGGTACCTCCACTCAGAGGCTGGTCAGAGCCCAGCTCTAAATGAGTTGTGCCTGGCACCTCTGACTGGCAGGAATATGTGGCACATGCTCATGCCCTGTGACTGCACATGCCCATCAGTTCCACAAAAAGGGCTCTCTCTCCAGTGCTGGCATGTCTGCAGCCAAAGGCTCATGCTGTCACTCATCCAGCTCTGAAGTGGGGTTAAGCTGCTCCTAGGACTGAGGCAGGATGGGTTTTGGTTAGAGCTGGGTGAATGTGAAGACATTAGGGCTCTGCCACAGTCTGGCAAGTGTGAGCCAAGGCTGGCACTATGTTGTGACATGAATGAGGGGTAAGGCCTCGTGCCAAAGTCAACCTAGTAGAGCCCACACTCTGGGAAGCCATTCAGCAGCGTGGATCTTCACATGCTTAATTCCCGCCTTTGTAAGTGCCATTGCAAGTCCCTGCCAGAGAATTATCTCACAGGATCTACACTGGGAGAGGAAGAAATGTCTGTCTCCAGCCAAACCTCAAAGAGCTGCCTGCACAGCGCTTGCCATTTTCTCAAGGCCTGGGCTGTGAAAGCTGGAGGAGGAATCCACCCTGGCTTTCCACAAAGTAGAGCCTAGTATGGCTGGCCTGGGCAGCTACTTCCAAAATACTTCACATTCCACAGCTAAGCTCCAGTTTGCACATGCTTCTGTTTGAGACAAGTTTGATAATTAGGGGTTTTTTTTTTCCCTCTTCCAGACACATTCATCTGGGGATTAGAAAGTGAGTGCCAAGCACGGAGCCCACATTCTCCAGCCCTGTTATTAAATGAATCGCAACGTTGGCTGATTTACCTTGAGCGATTCCAGGGACAGATTGTATGAACGCCAAGGGTCTCCAGTAAGCCTTCTAATAGGCAGCTCACTGGAGGAGAGGGAAAGTCAGAAGTGAGCTAGGTCTGCTGAAGTCTAAGTGCTGCATACTCACAGGCTGTCCTACTCAATGGAGACTAAATGAGATTAAAAAACCTGGACACACACCTCAGGGAAAGAAGTCTGTAAGCAGTTCACAAGTCCAAGTGAGTCCTTTTCTGATCAGAAAACAATTAGAAGAAAGCTAGAATACCAGTGTTTCAAGCTCTCAGCAGTGTCTACCACATACAGAACAGCATACACATTCATTTCAAAACAGGGCCAGTTTTCTTTAGAAATTCTAGATTTGACCTTTCTACAGGCAAGTGTCAGAGCCTGATGCACTGGTGTCATTTATGTGGGGAAGGAAGGGTGCTGTTACTTATCCGTTTTAGCCTAGTCAATGGCATTTTGCAAGTGGTTTGTGCTAGGAGAAAGAAATTGGTGATGGAATCAGCTATTTCTGATACCGTCTTGTTTATTTACCAAAAATGTACAAAGTCACATTTCCCTGAGCAAAGCAGGATCAAAGAGGAGAAAGTTTCCTTGCTTAGAGTTCCACATCTGCCTTAACAGATGGTACTCTGCTCAAAAAGCTCTCTTTTGACCCTCTTTCCGAGCCACACAAGTATTTCTCTTGCTGCTTTTTCTCTCGACAACACTTTCATAACAGAACCAGAAGCTAAAAAGCCTAAGATTGGACATTTTCCCAAACTCTGAGGTTTGGATTCAAGTGGCAACCATGTAAATCTGTTGTATCTAATACAGGTTGAGTCAGTGAGTTCAGAGGATATATTTTAGCTATTTCCTGCTATAAAGAGAACAGCTAAGCAGCAATCTGTTCCTTCAAAAGAACATTTTTGATCTTGCCTCAGCTGCTGCTAGGGGTTGATTGCCTCTAATACTTCCTACTGTCCAGAATTCCAACAGGAGAGCCATGCAACTGTCACATGGGCATTTTCACAGCTTGTTCACTTTTTCCTGATATTGGAAAGCTTAATTAGAGTAAGTCATCCATCATTCTGGGCTTATTTTCGCTACATGGAAGATTGCCGCTTCCTCAATTGATCTTCCAGAGTTTGATTAGTAAGTCTAGTTAAGACTTGAAAAATCAGACTCAGAAGGCGCCTCCACTGGCATCTGTTACTCCTGCTTTTGACAGGAGTAAGGGAAGCCAATGGAAGCATTTGCTCCCATCAGCCTCTCACTGTGGGAACACTGCCAAGATAAGCCAGCTCCAGATACGTATTCTAAGTAGCTGGAGTTGTGTACCTTAAACTGAGCTGCCAAGTCTTGTGTAGACCTGGTCTCAGTGCATAAGGCCGTAGCATTGCTTAAATGAGATACCAGAGCCAGTTATAAAGAGTAAATGCCATCTTGTTTACCAAGACAACTGCAACTTGTTGGCTAGCCCTATCTCAGGCAACGAACAACAGTGAGCAGTATTAGCAGCAATGTGGCCTTTCTCCATTAGATTGAAAATGCTTTGTCACATATCAATTAACCCGTTCTCTTTCCCCTGCGTTATTTTTTCCAAATATTACTCCCAATTTTCATTTTCTGCCCATAAAAGTGTAATAATCTTTTGCAGAAGACTGCAGAAATGTGGGTCCATGAGCTTCTGATGGTCAGATTCTTATGGAGGTTGCCCATTCTTTTTTTCCTTAAGCAAAAAACAAAGATAATATCAACTGAAATTGAATTAGGACCCTTGTCAAGGTTATGATGGCAGGTGACAGATTGCAGCAGAGCAGCACCTGGCATGTAATGATCCCCAAAATACTGTATCTGTTTCAGTCCACCTCATGGTTTTACTCCAGTGTAATGAACTCAGTGGAGTACCATCTAGGTCACATCAGTGTAAGTGACAGCAGACTCCAGACTACAGTTCTCCTTCTATTAATTTTTTTTTTTGCTCCCACCAGATGACACTGAGCTTGATTCTTAGTTGCAGCAGGGCGTCTTTGTGCTACTCTGGTAGCACAAAGGGGCTTTTGTGTAAATATGAATCAGATCCCTGCTCCTTGTAAACTAACAAAGGTGCTCACCACTCAGGGGAAGGTAAACAGACAAGGTACAGGAGTTGACTCATGTCCCTGACATTGCTGGGGTTATGCGCTATGAGTCATATGAAATGGAGAGTCATACATACACACATTTGTGCTTTAAAAAAATCAGAGTAGAGGATTAAATTAAGATTGTTAATCTATTTCAAAAGTCATGGAAACACACCAGCTGTTCATGGGTGAAACCTGGAAGGATATGTCAGGGGAAGGGAAAGTCAAATGCAATTTTCAAGCATAGGTGACTCTTAGTGTTATAATTATCTACGACAGAGCATTGGTCTGGTTAGATAAATGAATAATAATCCAACACGTATATTGCACTTTCATACTGCAGTATCCCAGTTCACATCACAAGCCACGATGCAATCTGCAGCTAAATTTTCCATTCACCTCACTGGATACAATGGCAAGATCAGGTCCCTATAGAGTGGTCGGATAAGAATAAATGGGTCTGGTGCACGCTTGGGGGTAGGAGAGCGCCTGAAATCTCTTTGCCCCGCAAGAGTGCGCGACAGCTAGAGAGACACGCCAGCTGTTTTTAAACAGCCAGCGTTTATCTCTAGCTGCCATGTGCCTTTCGCAAAGGGGAAGCTTTGTGCACTCCCCGCCCTCCTGGGCCAATCAGGGTCTGGGGCAGGGAGCATGCAGAGTCTCTAGCATCCTGTCCCCTCCCTGCAGGGTTGTGCAGTGGCTAGAGAGACATCCCAGCCGGCGTGTCTCTCTAGCCGCCACACGCTCCCCCACCCCCAGGTTGATTGACTTCGGGGTGGGGGAGCGACAGGGTGGCTGCAGGCCAGATCCATCGGCTTGGCAGAGGCGTGTCTCTCTAGCTGCCACACACTCTTGCAGGGACGAGGAGGCTTCACGCATTCTCCCTCCCCCAGGCCCTGATTAGCCTGGGGCCAGAGAGAATGCAGGAGGTCTCCTTCTGCTAGGCACCTAGAGGGAACTGCCATTTTCTCTTGAGGGAGTGGGGCAGGGAAGGGAGGGGGAAGACTTCTCATGCTTTCCCACCCCAGGCCAATCAGGGTGAGGGGAAGCACAAGGAGTCTACTAGCCCCTCCCTTTCTGCCCGGGGCCCTGCCTCTTCAGAAATTTCTGAAGTGGCCCCCTTTTAAAAATGATTGCTCATCCCTGGTCTGGTGGATTTAGATCCAGTTCACAGAAAGGAATGGACACGTGCTTCATTTCTTACTATTGGTCCCCCTGCGTTGAAGAATGCTCAGCATAGGGCAACCGAGGAGAAACCAGATCTCAAGAATTGGTGTTAGGTCAGCATTACAGGGAGCTGGGCTGATTCTCACTGGGTAAAATGTGAGATTTTGAGGCAACTGAAGAATGACCGAATCATGAGAGGAACCAATGAAACTGAGGCACAATTTTGGATAGTAGGGGAAAGGATAACAAAAACAAAGAGATCAGTCTAAATGTGTGGCACCTTCTAGGGAATGAAAGCATCTGCCCCAGACAGGAAGTGAAGGAAGCTTCAGAGTGGATTTTAAATAAGCAGAAGTTTATTGCCTTTCTCTTTTCCTTTTAATTTTCTTCCTTCCTTTGATTCATCATTTCTAGATCCTGGCCACTTGTCTTCTGTCTGTGTCATCATCTAGAAAGCACGAGGATTCATCATTGCTCTTACTTCAGAAAAATGGCTAAAACACAACACCTCCCCTTTTTTAGCATTCTGAGGTTTCTGAAATGTTGATTCTGTGCCACAAAGCTAATTCTCCCGGGCGGCTAGCATTCCACACGCTGATCTCCTTAGATAGGTTCGCCCCACTGGCCTGACAGTGACTAATGATGATAAGTCTGAAAGGTTTGGATGAACAAGTAGAGGAGAAGAAAAAAGTTAAAGGAGCCTGCCTTGTTTTCAGTAGGATGGCAGTGGGACCAAAATGGCTGTTTGGCATTGTTCTGATGAAGCCCTCAGCTCTCCAGACCCGCCAATGGGGAAGGGCAAAAAGGGCAGTTGCCCTGAGGCCCAGTGATCAAAAGGGCCTGAGGATTCCAGTCACGACCAAGTTTTGTGGGAGCAGTGCCAGATGAAGTCCTGGACCCTGTGAATCACTGCTGGAGCACAGCTCAGCATACTTCGGGTGGCTCTGATCAGTGTGTGTGTGGGAGGGGGTGTATGCTCTGGGCAGTGCTGAGAGCTGGCTGCCCTCTGCCCTGCCCTTTCTACCCAAGGTCCCATGCTATCTGGGAGCATTGAGCCACGCACACCTCTTGCCCAAGGGCCTGGCAAATCTGTTAGCCCCCCTGCATCTGCCATTGCCCTGTCAGCTCCAGAGGGGCTCAACTCCCTCCATTTTCAGTGCGGCTAGTTTGGATTCCCATTTTTCCACCACTTGCATGCAGTCCAATGCTGAGGAATGTAAATGAAACATCACTCATCATAGTTTTAATTAAACGATGCATCCACAATATTGATTTTTCAGTGTGGTTTTTCAGATGCTACCATAGCATTCTGTCTGGGAGAGAACCCTCCTTTCATCCCTCCAGCCCACAATCTGTCCAGGGTGAGATGAATATAAAGGCAAAATCCTGATAAGCGTGATGCTTTTTCCCTTTCCTGATCAAACCAAGGTGCTTGGGAGGATTAAAATGAAGTTTGTTTTAAAGTCAGCTCAGTCCAGGTTTCTGGGTTTTCCAGATTGTTTGATCATCTGGGGGAAGCCTTTTTATGCCTTTCATAGAAAGCGTCCTCAGCGTGAAATGTGAACTAACATTAAAGCATAAAGACAGATTGCAGGAATATTTTCTTCCGATTCAAAGCAGCAGACTAAAAATATAGATGATTTGTCAAAAAAAAAAAAAAAATCATAGGCAGGTTTTTTTCCTTCACTGCTATAGTGGTATTCTTTTTCACAGCCTGAATATGGATGTTTTACCTTGTATGATGAGTTTCCCTCAAACAGATGACGTTGAGCATTTCTAAAAGATTAATTTTTTTTAAGTGCTGGCTGCTCCTCCATGCACAGGCAGGGCCATCCTGAGGGGGACATAAGGCCTGGAGCTATCCCCTCATGGTGCCCCTGTCACAGAGCGTGGGTCAACACCTACCCTTGCTCCACCCCCATGCAGCCCCCTTGCTCCCTCCCTTGAGAAATGTGGCCTGAGATATTACAGAGGCCTGGCATGGCAGCAGCAGGGTTCACTCCCCCTCCTCCCACTTACCATGCAAATAGTGCGCTGCTCTGCTGCACTCCCACCAGCGTCACTGAACAGCCCTTCACCACAGAAGTCAAGTCTGGCTCACAAAGGCTAGGGCTGATGTATGTGGTTCTATCTGAAAATGGCAAGTGCTTCCTTAGGGCCGAGGGCCCCTTGACTCACGTAAGAAAGTGTCCACAACAGTGAGTAAACTTTGCACACTCCAGTTGTGAATAGGTTCTTCGGTTAAAGGAATTCTATAGTGGAATTCTTTTTCACAGCCTGAATACAGATGTTTTACCTTGTATGGGAGCTTCCAGGGATAGCCAGGTTAGTCTGTTACAGAAAAAAACAACAAATGGTCTGGTATATAAAGTGCTACCAGTGTTATATATAAAGTGTTCTGTTGTTTTTTATCTTATACGATGAGTTTTCCTCTAATGGAGGATGTTGGGCTTTTCTAAAAGATTAAATTGCTTTTTAAGTGCTGGTTACTCCTCCGTGCACAGGCAGGGTCATCCCGAGGGGGGCGTAGTCTGGAAGCAATCCCCTTGCAGTATCCCATGCGCAGAGCACCTCGGATTTCGTGCTCTGGAGTCTAGAGCTTTCACATAAAATTAGCACTCTCAAAACCCACCCAGCTTTGTATTGCTCTTGACGAGCACAAGGCCTGTGAACATGGCAATCAAATGTCACTGCAGCACTCACAGGGATACCTGAGCTAGCTCAGATCAGGGGGGTCTCAACTTTTTTCTCTGAGCTTCCCTCCTCCCACACATGCTATAAAAGCTCCAAGACCTAGAGGTGCCACAACTGTTTTTCTGCATATAAAAGCCAAGGTTGCTGTCACTGGGTAGCAAGCAGGGCAGTTGCTGGGAGCTCCGTGCCACAGAGGGCCCTGCAAAGCTACGTTGCTCAGGCTTCTGTGTCAGCCCCTCAATTTTAATTGATTAAGTGATTAAATAGAGTGGGTGGAGGGTGCTGCTCCTGCCTGGCTTTACTGGAGCAGACCCCTCCACTTGCCATGGCTGGACTAGAGCGGCCACCCCAGTGTGAATGGGAGCTGCTCTTACTGGACTGGAGTACTCCTGCCCATGGTGCACCTGGCCTGGGCCCACTGTGGCTGGGAGCTGCTATGGCCTGGCTGGAGTGCCCCCTGTTACCAGTTAACTATTATCATCCCTACTCACAGTGTCCCTAATGGGCTTAGAAAAACCCAACATCCTCCATTAGAGGAAAACTCATCGTACAAGATAAAAAACGGTTGAAAACCACTGGCTTAGATCAAGCTAGCAACAGTGCATAGGCTAGCCATCTCCTGCATACAGTCCTGCTCAGGAACCTGGATATATACTTGGGCAGCTAGCCCAGGCCTCTACTACTTCATTGCTATTTTTAGTGAGCTGGTTTGACCAACGCGAGCTCAGGTTTCTCACAATTGCAGTATAGACATGTCCAATGCCTCTGGGTGTCAGACCCTTTAAAGTGCATTGTGCAAGCTGTACTCACAATGGTGGGCACTTGCTTATGCAGCTCATGGGACCTCCTAGCTAGCTAAGTGCTTGCCCACCTGAGTCAGGATTGAACAATTCAGTTTTTCTCTGCTGTCACTCAACTCTCAAATATAGTTTCTACAACTGCAATGAAAATTGCATGCGGAAGAGAAAGCATGTTTGCTCCCGGGTTAAAATAAAACTTACATGGTAGACAAGTAGGGTTACCAGGTAGCTTCAGAAAAATTACCGGACACACTTGATTGGGAGGAGGGAAAGGAGGAGAAGGGACTAGCTGGGAGGGGAGCAGGGCTGACGGGGGTGGGGTGTTGTTTCAGGGGCAGCAGGGCTGGTTGGGGGAGATCGGGAGGAGGAGAACTGGCCAGCAGCAAGCAGGGCTTGCCAGGAGGATGTTGGGGGGAGCAAGGCTGGTCAGGAAGGGTTGGGGGGAGCAGGATAGGCCGGGGGGGAGAGATTCGGCCAGCAGGGAGTGGGACCAACCTGGGCACATACAGATCCCAGGGTGCTGCCTGTCGCACGCAAGGTCCTGGCAAAGCACGAGCGAGTCCAGGTACGGCTCCACAACGCATTTGAACAGCGCTCAGGAGCATGGACACGGCTTCTCCTCCTCCCCAAGACATCACTCCTACGTCAGATGCAACCAGAGACTCCCAGTGCCAATCGCGCCCCGCCTCCCAGCCATTCCCCCCACTCCTGCCAGGCTTCCGTTGGGTGCCCAGATGGAAAACGAGAAAATATTGCACATGTCCGGTATTTTCTGAATTTTTTTACCGGATAGAGGACCCAAAAACTGGACTGTCCGGTTGAATACTGGACACCTGGCAACCCTATGGACAGGATCTAAAATACAGATCTGTATGGTATGGGAAAAGAATTTACAATAGTTGAGGGGAGGAAAGAAAGAGAATAAATTTCAATTGCTTGTATAATGCAAACTACTGCTGTATAATTATAGTTTTATAGACAATGAATTGTAATTCGGATCTAGGAGTACAGAGTACTAATGTTTGCAGATGGAAGTTGATTGATAAATTAGCAAGGCTTATATGCTTGCAGAGGTTTTGATTTGGCACTAAAAACGGCAAAGTTGTTGCCACTGCAGCTGACTACAAAAGTGGCTGAGGGATTGAGAGTCTGTTAGAGAAGAGAGGTAAGGCTGAGATATCTGTTCTGTAATTTGTTTAAGGGTTTTCTGATACACCAAAGAAATTTTGGGGAATGCTCACAGCTCCATGCTTTTGTTTATTAATCTGGATTAAAGCCCCACCTACAATCCCCAACTGAGATTGGGGCCCGGTTATCCTTGGCACTGCAGAAATAAGGTATGATGCAAAGCCCACTGAAGTGGACTGAAAAGTATCTATTGATGTCCAAGCAGGCTACTGGCAGAGCTAGGAAAAGAACCTAAATCTTCCAAATCCTAGTCCATGTAAGTGAATATAAACTAGCATACAACTTCTAATCTGCTGAATTGATATTCCAGTTTTTAGTCTGGTGTTAGTTTTTTTCACCAGAGGAAAAATATGTTTTGAGACTAGAATTTCATGTGCACAGTGGTTATAATATAGGTGTTGAGAAAAAACTGTCTCTCTCTTAGGCTATGTCTATTCTGGGAAGGTTTGGTGACAAAAGTGCTGTTGACATACAAAAGTTGCCAAAAGTGGAAGCCGGTTAAACCAATTTTTCTGCCTCCCATTGTCGACATTTCATGACCACATTGCTAGCACCCTCTTGATAGATGAGAGCAAAGCAATATGGGTAAGCAGCCCACACTGCATGTTGTGGGAAGGCAAAGTTGATCCTTGTGCTTATTAGGATTCTCTTGTAGCTCCGTGAGATCTCTGTGCTGAGGAATGTCAAAGAGCACAGCGATAGAAATGTAGCCGTGTTAGTCTGGTGTAGCTGAAACAAAATACAGGACTATATAGCACTTTAAAGACTAACAAGATGGTTTATTAGACGATGAGCTTTCATGGGCCAGACCCACTTCCTCAGATCAAATAGTGGAAGAAAATAGTCACAACCATATATACCAAAGGATACAATTTTAAAAAATGAACACGTATGAAAAGGACAAATCACATTTCAGAACAGAAGGGGAATGCAGGGGATGTATTCTCCTGCACATCCAGAAATATAATCTATGCTATCATGTGCTGAAAGTGTCCGTCTGCTATTTACATTGTACAGACGTCTCAGACACTTCACCAAAGAATCAATGCCCACAAAACAGACATTAGACAGGAACACAAAGAAAAAACAGTTTCTTGCCATTTCAACCAGAAAGGACACTGTCTTAATGACCTAATCACATGCATCCTACTTCAGAAGACTTTCAAATCTGCACTTGAAAGGGAATCCTCTGAACTGGCATTCATGCTAAAATTCGACACTCTCCACAGGGGGCTGAACAAAGACCCCAACTATCTTACCCATTACAAAGATAGCTTCCCCAATTATCACCTCTAATACCATTAACTCACAGACATCTACCCTTCCCCACCTCTAATATCATTAACTCACAGGCATTCACCTTCCTTCCCCCCCCCCCCCCCCCCGCCGCCGCATCCCCCTTCTGTTCTGAAATGTGATTTGTCCTTTTCATATGTGTTCATTTTTTTAAATTGTATCCTTTGGTATATATGGCTGTGACTATTTTCTACCACTATTTGATCTGAGGAAGTGGGTCTGGCCCATGAAAGCTCATCATCTAATAAACCATCTTGTTAATCTTTAAAGTGCTACATAGTCCTGTCTTTTGAAAGAGCACAGCAATCTCTTCAGCCCTCCTTGTGTAGCAGCAGCCTGCCTGCGGCTGTGTTCTTAATGCAGGGCAGAACCAGAGCATTCCAATGATTTGTTCTTTGTTTGTTCACCAAACGAAGCAGCTCACTCAGCTGTCAGATACTTCCTGGAGCTTTGAAAGGGAGAGGTGCATGTCTGCAGGGCAGCAGAGATGACAAAATACGGAGCCCAGGGCAGACTTTGTGGGAAGTGGCAGAAGCCACTTTTCTTGACAAAACAAATAACAGAGTTCACACTGGCTCTTCATCGACAATAAAGGGAGGGGAAAAAGACAAAAGTATCTCTCGGGGCTGGAAGATTTTTATCTCCAAAACTGGGTGCTTTTCCCCAAAAAAGTTGCATTGTATGTTCTCACTGTTCAGTCAACAAAAGGCAATTTTTGGTAACAAAACATACTTGTTGACCAAAGGTCACTTAGGGCAAGGACAACATGTACTTGGCAATGCTGAATGGGGCCTATCAAATGACCTCCTCTAGTCAGGGCAAAGTAATAAACTCCAAATGTAACCCCCTTTATGTTTCTAGGGTGGGGGGAAGGAATTTTTATTTGAATCCTGAGGCCCAACTTGACCCTACACAGGGTTGTTTCAAGATCTGATCCAAAACCAAACCCAAAGAAACCAATAGAGGAAACAAAGAGCCTAATTTTCCATATGCAGATGAAATTTCACTAGAAAAGCTCAATATTTTTATCACTGAAGATCCCAAAGGTGAAGCATAAACCCCAGTCTGGATCTAAAACTGGTCCCATCCCTTCTCTCTTACTGAGATATTGGACACAGGAGGCATTTTAAAAAAGGAGGCAAAGACCTAGACCTGTACTGCAAACCTATGATGCCGTTTCATATTTCTAAAAGATTCCTGCAACGACTTGCTTCCTTTCTTGTCCTATGATAAAGCCAGGCCCTCACAGGGGCATAGAAGTATGCAGGAGGCTGTGGAAAGGGCAAGCAAGCAACCTGTGCCTTCATAATCCCAATGAAATCAGTGGTCAGGATGAGGACAAAGCCCTTGTGGGAAGCATTGCCCTGTGACCGACACACTGATAAAGACATAGGATTTATCACAGGCTAACAGGAGAATTTGGGGGGAATCTGTTAAAATGTTGGAGTGAATGGTGTGCAGAGTGGATTGATTATGGAGAGCTGTGCTCAGTCTCTGTAATCTGAAGCAGGGTGGAGATCAGGAGGATAAAGATTTTGTAGGGAGCCAAAAAATTTTTTTTTTTAAATTGGGACATTTGGTCTGTTTTAGAGAGGCTCTCAAGAAGCAAAAATATCTTCTTCCCAAAGGGAATCGTCAATGCAGGGTTGGTAAGCAGTATGCAGAAAGGGAAAATTAAGAAGCAGAGGTAATCAATCAGGGTATGTCTACACTACCCCCCTAGTTCGAACTAGGGGGGGTAATGTAGTCATACAGAGTTGCAAATGAAGCCCGGGATTTGAATTTCCGGGGCTTTATTTGCATAAAGCTGGCCGGCGCCATTTTTAAATGCCAGCTAGGTCGGACCCCGTGCCGCGCGGCTACACGCGGCATGGACTAGCTAGTTTGGATTAGGCTTCCTAATCCGAACTAGCTGTACACCTCGTTCCTCGTTTGAACTAGGGGGGTAGTGTAGACATACCCTCATTTCACTGTTCCCTTCAGTTTGAGAGGAAAAAACGTAACCAGGGCTTCAAGAATATGTTGCTAATAAGCCACCATGTACACCAGTGTTTCCTCTAATGTTTTCCATCCATGGTCAGAATAAATTTTGTTATGCGCACCAAGGCATATGTAGATGTGCACCACCAACAGAAACACATGCTGCTAAGTGTGGGCACTGTGGGCGCTCTGCTAATCAGCGGGGTGGCATCTGAATTTCTCCTGGGCAGCAACCCAAGCACTCAGTTTACAGGGAACACTGATGTACACCTAATTTCCTGCTAGGAATCTGGGCATGTAGGCCAAAGCCAGTTTCCTGTACTAAACTTTCACTGCTATAATAATACCTGCACAAGATATTACAGGTCAACATTTTAAAAATGAAGTTGCCATAAAAGACAGGTCTCACTTGGAAGGCCATGTTATCTGAAAAAATTTTCCTATTTCAAATGTAGTTTTTAAATTGAAAGAACATCGCCCAAAAATTAGATTTTCAATATACACTCCCCCTACGTTTTAGCAACATTTCAAAACAAAATTTGGAAGAGGTCAAGTGGGGAAAATCTATCAAGAAAAAGAATGTGTGGGGGATGAGGGAAAGGAGAAATGAAAACCACTTCTCACATGTTACTTTCTTTCACAGAAATTGGTTCTCATTTTTTGGCTGGCTCTGAAAGCTACTGAGACAATAAGCTCCTTGAGCAGAGGGTCTCCTTGTGTTCTGTGTTTGTTCAGTACCTAGCATGCCTGGCATACCTGAGCAGCATCGCAATACAGACACATAAAGCTCAGCTTCAACTTTAGCATCAAAGTAGAACAGCGTAAACTTTTGGGAGCTGAGCCCTTACCGGAAAAGAAATCATGTGTCAGCTATGGACAGTGAGCATTTAAACTTCTGGCCTTGAGCTCCTTTAAATGTCTAGCCCCACATGCACAACTCTGCCAGGGTGAGGAACATCTGACCCTTTGGTTAATTTCCTCTCACCCACAGCACCCCTTATTGGGCTGGAGCGGCACGAGCTATTGGTCAGTGGCCCATGACAGAAAAAGGGTTCCTCCCCCCGGATTAACAAGTAAGGTTGTTAACAAGGGCATAACAAGTGGGGCTCCACAGGGGTCTGTTTTGGGACCCGTTCTGTTCAATATCTTCATCAACTATTGGCATAAAGAGTACCATTATTAAGTTTGCGGATGATACCAAGCTGGGAGGGGTTGCACCTACTATGGAGAATAGGGTCAACATTGAAAATGATCTGGACAAACTAGAAAAATGGTCTGAGCTAAATAGGATGAAGTTTAATAAAGGCAAATACAAAGTACTCCACTTAGAAAGGAACACACAGACAGAATGGGAAACGACTGTCTAGGAAAGAGTACTGCAAAAAGTGATGTGCGGTCATAGTGAACCTCATGCTAAATATGAATCAATGGTGTGACAGTTGCAAAAATAATAACCATGATTCTGGGATGCATGAACAGGAATGTTGTGAGGAAGACATGAGAAGCTATTCTTCTGGTCTACTCTGTACTGATTAGGCCTCAGTTGGAGTATTGTGTCTAGTTCTGGGCACCACATTTCAAGAAAGATGTGAAGAAATTGGAGAAGGTGCAACAAAAATAATTAAAGGTCAAGAAAACATGAGGTAAGAGGGAAGAATGAAAGAAATGGGCTTGTTTAGTTTAGAAAAGAGAAGAGTGAGGGGGGACATGATAGCAGTTTTCAAGTATATAAAAGGATGTCACAAGGAGGAGGGAGAAAACTTGTTCATCTTGGCCTCTGATAGAATCATAGAATACTAGGACTGGAAGAGACCTTGAGAGGTCATCGAGTCCAGTCCCCTGCCCTCATGGCAGGACCAAGCCATGACGATAGGACAAGAAGCAATGGGCTCAAATTGCAGCAAGGGAGGTTTAGGTTGGACATTAGGAAAAATTTCCAAACTGTCAGGGTAGTTAAACACTGGAATAAATTGCCTAGGGAGGTTGTGGAATTTCCATCACTGGAGACATGTAAGAGCATGTTAGATAGACACCTGTCAGGGATGAGTTAGATGATGCTTGGTCCTGCTGTGTGGGCAGGGGACTGGGCTTGATGATCTCTCGAGGTCCCATCCAGGTCTAGTGTTCTATGATTCTATGATTAGAGTATAATAACATGCTTGTTGCCTATAGAGTGAAAGTCAAAGAGCAGTGGTCCCCAACCTTTTGGGGCTGCTGGGAACCTGGAGGCGGGGCCACTCACGTGCCGGGCACCCGGGGGCGGGGCTGCACACATGCCCAGGGGTGGGGCCATGCATGCGCCCAGGGACAGGGCCACCCATACGCCACGTGCCTGGTGCTGGCGCCACCCATGGGCCGCACTGCTGGGGCCGGCGCTGCTCCTGTGCCGCGCGCCCAGGGGCGGGGACGCCCATACGCTGCACGCTCAGGAGCTGGCAGCGCCTATGCGCCACGCACGTTGGGCTGGCACCGCTTCTGTGCCGTGTGCCATGGGGCCGGCACAGCCCATACGTCGCGCGTCCAGGGCTGGCGTCACCCCTGTGCCACGCGCCCTTGTGCCATGCACCCGGGGGCGGGGCCGCCCATACGCTGCGCACCCAAGGGCCGGCACCGCCCATGCGCCCGGGGGTGGGGTCAGCCCCGATCTCTCAGTGGGCGCACAGAAATGGCACCATGTTAAGGACCAGTGTCAAAGAGAGTTCCAATTGGTCGCTCCACCCAACTGCCACTAGCAGTTCATCAGCAGGTGCTCTGCAGCAGGACAGCAAACAGACTTGCCAGACCTCTGGGCAAAATGAGAGGAGGTGTCTCTGTGCCCCTGAAAGGGGTGGGGTCAGCCCTTCAGTGCCACTTGAAGTGCATGGCTTGTAACTCTGGAAGCAATTTAAAGGTCCTGGGGCTCCTGTCACCACTGCTGCCACAGTAGTGATGTCTGGGAGCCCAAGGCCCTTTTAAATTGCTGGGCCCCAGGGCAGCTACTTACTCCCCCACCTCTCGCCCTGTTGGCGGGCCTGCTCTGGAGTGCACTCCACCCCCATGTCAGTTCTGGTGACTGCTTTGGACATATCTTACATGGCTTTTTTGTATATATATATAAAAAAGCTGCCGATCCTAAGGTTGCCAGATGGTTTTGTCATGGGCGAAAAAAAAAGCACTGCTTACAGATGATGCAAATAAGAAAGGAAGTGTGGCTGGGAAGAGCCTTGCAGGCCTTAGCACAAGATGAAAGAGTATTGCCTTCTCAAGAGCAAGGAGAGACCATTCTCTTGTAACATTGGCAGGCCAGACTGAGATGAGGAAGAAGTTGCAGTTCGTCTCCTGATGTGTGCTCCGCGTGAGGTGTGGCTGCCACCTTCCATTTGGGCAGTGGCATTCAGACTCTGCCATAATTTCACAGCCGCCAGCACAAAAGCTAACATGAAGGAGTTAATTAAAAAAGCAAATCCGATGGACCATCAGCAATGCGGAAGCCGGAGACTGGTGGCCATGCTACCTTGCACTCGGTGAGTTTGCTTTAAATTGTGAGGTGGCTAATGATTAACCTGATCCCTGGAGAGAAGTGTGAACAAGTCTGACTATCCTGACACTTTGAAAGGGGATGGGGAAGGAAAGCATTTCATATGTACAACCCAGGTTTTCATCTTGGAACCATCACTAGTTGCAACCGGAAAGTTGTTCCTTCTTATTATTCTTTATTATGTCTATTTCCGTTATGTCTTTGAACCAATCCCCCCTATCGTACCAGGTGCTGTGCAAACACAGAAGAGAAAGACAGCGCTGTATCAGGACCAGGACTGCCAACAGAGGAGTGGACAAAAGGGGCAGTTGACCTGGGGCTGGCCATTCAAAGGGGTCCAGGGCTCCTGGTTGCTGCCATTACTTCAGCAGCAATGGTGGTTGATGCTGCGGGCCCTTTAAATCGCCTCTGGAGCACCATGTGCACCATGTGACTCTGAGGCTAGAAGGGGCATTGCACTCCAGTTGGCATGAAGGACTGGCTGGCCCCACCCCATCAATTACGCTTGAGCCCCACCCCTTCCAGGAACATGGAGCTTGGCCCTCCCACTTTGCCCAGGGCTTTGCGTGGGCTGTTGGCTCCCCTGCATGACATTTATAGGACAAGAGCTCTTTTACGTGTAGTTAATAGTGAGGGGTGGGGAGAGAAATGTATAAACAACCAGACTCCTATCCACCCAGAGTTATTCTGGGGGAAGACATTGAACTATTCACTTACTGTATTGAAACAGGGCTGCTTGGTATGCATAGCTCACACCTAATTTGTGCAGGCATTATCATGTTGATACCAGGAACCCAGTCTGGTGGCAATAATCTCCTAATTCTCTGTCATTTCCTCAAGGGGGTAAAGATCATGGAGCATTAACACAGGGGATGTGCACTTTGAACCAGAAGCTGTTTCGTGGGCTATAAATCAGAAGCCTGCCACAGCTGCACAATGGCCCAGAAATTAATTACCCTGTAGGTTTTTCTAAACAGAAAGCACAATGAGTTCCGGGCGCGCACACTCTCACACACACAAACACACACACACACACTCACACACACACACACACACAAAAAAAGGGAAACATCAGCAAAACTGGTCAGCATTATGCCTCTCCTGTGGAGGACTCAATGCGATTACAATTTTATCTTGGGGAAAGAAACATAATAGGCAGCAGACAGGGCAGTGTGATTGCTGATTTGCAGTTTTCCGAGTCAGACAGAAACCTAAGTGACATCTGGTTCGAGGAAATTATCTGACACATGGCTGCTGCCATGACAACACCACCTCCTACGTCTGTACATGGGCATCTCTGTGGGGCACTGTTCTTTTGAAATGCCTTTGAAAGCGTGACTGAGCTTAGAAAAAAGTTAATTCCACTCCCTCTTCCCTTCCTAGAATGCTGTCAGAAACTTTCTTAAGAGGAGAAAAGAAATGCAAGGTGGGGTTGTTGGGACCAGTTGCTTAGGGGCTAATCCTGAAGTTCTTAGTCCTTGCTCTGGTGAAATTCCCACTGACATTTTAGCATCTGTTTTTTGTACACAGACAGCTTCCAGTGGGCTTGAGCCGGGACTGCGTGCTTTGGACGCAAATGCAGTAGCTATTGAGGTGCTAAATGCTATAAGTAGTCAAGGCAAACTAAGGAGGAAAGTGTCAAAAAGTGAAGCATGTGTTTTGGAGACATTTGAGGGAATTCAATTTATAAAATGAAGGACAACTTTTGAAATTTTCCAGTTTTGATGAGGAAAAAAATTCTTCTTTTTCTCCCTTCCCCTTCTATCCTTTTTCAGTGGCAAAATGAAAAGAAGAAGAAAAAAGAGAGAGAGAAAAATGAATTCAGAAAAGGAAAAAAAAGGGAAAAAGGTGAAGGGAGACCCCAAAACTGAACCTTTAGGTTCTTATTGAAAAACCTGGGGAGGGTGAAATAAGCATTTTCAAACATTTAAATTTTGGGGGCAAACAGCTATTTTTCATTTAAAAAAATTAATAAAACATTTCAGTGGCCTCTAGTGACACATGAGAGGTGACAGTAGTCCCATGGGTCTGCTTGTTAGCCCTTCCACTCATCAGCAAGTGTACTAGTTGAGTCTCCCAGCAATGCACTTGGGAGAATGAAGACGGGGAGAGAACATTCATTGACAAGAAGAAACTCCAGAGAGGGAATAGCTGCCAGAGACGTCAAAGTTTTCCAGGAACTGAAGATCTGTGCCAGTCTCTCTCACACACTGGCATAACCACTTGCCTGAGTTTGTGCCTGTTTATACGACTGTCAGGATCCGGGGAGAAGACAGGCAAGACTAGTGACAGTAACCTGGATCAACTGCTGGGGCTCAGAGTCAATATCAGATTGAATAATCAGGCCAAGGGTTAAATCCAGCGACAGATGGGAGATCAGACCAAAGGTCAATACCAAGTATCAGGAGCCATGGGGATGTTTTAGGCTTCAAGTGGGAGCCATGGTTAATACTGAGCCAAGTTGGAGCGGAGGTCAATACTGAGAGTTCAGGACCAGAGAATGCAGTGTGGTCATGATAGCTGAGTAGTGATACATGTTGTTGCCTGGATTTGTCAGACAATCAGAGCCGTCCTATCCAGAAGGTAGTTCAGGGAGGCTGACCCAAGCCCCATGCTTTGGGAAGGCACCATCACAGCTGCCTCAACTCTCCTATGGATAGATCCTAGGGCAGCCTGGAGGATTTTTGGGGGCTTGGTACAGCAGGGGTATCCCACAGCTCATGGCACTGGTGAGAGCTGGAGCAACTTGGCAGCCTGGCCTGCTCCTGCCACTGCCTTCTCCAGCCATCTGTGCTCCACTTCACTGCAGCAGCAGGAAGCAAAGGGCCCTGGCTCCCAGACACTCTGCTTCCCACCACCATGAAGACATGGAGCGCAGCAGGCTGGGAGAGCAATCTGGACCTATGAGATCTGAAGCTTTCACGTCACAGCTTCAGCTTCTCACTGCCAGGGTGAGTGTGTGGGGGAGAGATCCCTTCTGCCACGGTAGTACTTTAAATGGAAAGTGTGGCCAGAGCATGAGTGCTAGGAGAGAGCACTATGTAAACTACCTCTATGAGGGGAGTAGTGGCTCCCAATGCTGTAGCCTGGTTCACACAGGTGTTTTACAGTGCTGTTGCTTGCTGTGCTTAGAAAGGTGTTTTTTAACACCCCGGAGTCAGAAAGCTACAGTGCTATAAAGTGCCCATGTAGACTTAGCCTACTAATATAGCAAATTTGTGTCCATGGCACACAATAGTGCTCTCATGCAAGGGTAGAAGACATGCTTTCTTCAGAGTGCAGTCTGGTCCAAAAAAAAGGAGCTCTTGAGCTTTTTACTTCACTCTCCGTCTGGGTCATCACCTCTGGATGCTCCCAGACAAAGCTTAGCAGAGCAACTAAAGCAACATGACCAAATTTTGTCGCCAAAATCTTCCTGTTGATGACAAAACCATGGAAGTGTACGAATGGGAATGTGACTTTTGTTGTGAAAGAAAGCCCAGTTTTGGTAACAAAAAACTTTCAACCCTACGAGAGACTTTTTTCATTTCCCCCTCCTTTTATTGTTAACAAAGAGCCAGTGTAAATTCTGCTCTTGGTTTTGTTGACCAAACTGGCTTCCACCAGTATCATACAATGCCTGCCCTGATGGCACTGCTCAGATTTTATCTCTGATGCCCTGCAGATGTGCATCCCTCCCCTTTCAAAGCTCTGGGAAGTATCTGAGGGTATGTCTACACTAGCCCCCTAGTTTGAACTAGGGTGGCTAATGTAGGCATTCAAAGTTGCAAATTTTAATCTTCCCGGGTGCCACCATTTTTAAAAGTCCCTTAGTCTGAACTCCGTGCCCGTGGCTACACGCGGCATGGAGTAGGTAGTTCGAATTAGGATCTCTAATTCGAACTACCGTTACTCCTCGTGTAGACATACCCTGACAGCTGAATGAGCTGCTCTGTTTGGGAAGCAAACAAATAGCAAATAATTGGAATGCTCCTGTTCTGCCCTGCACTAGAACAAAGTAGCAGGCAGACTGCTGCAGAGGGAGAGGAACAGACGTTGTGCTGCTTTGATATTCCTCAACATGGAGCACTCATGGTGCTGCTTAAGACCACTGTCGAGGCTGTGGGAGAGCTAGGGATCAGCTCTGCCTTTGCACAACATTGCACTGTGGGACATATACCCACAGTGCATTATTCACATTGTCAACGATGGTTACCCCCAGTACGGACATTATCTGTTGACAGAGGGAACAAGTATGAACACCTTGTGGTGATTTTTGTTTTGTCACCATGTTGACATAAGTTTTGTCAGCAAAACTGGTAGTGTAGATGTAGCCTTAGCCTTTTATTTAAATGAGACAAAATTGAGACTTGTCTCTATGGGTCCATCTATATTATAGCGCTATTTCAGAATACTTCCAGTATCCAGAAATAACTATTCCATGTCTTTGAAACAAGCTCGTTATTTTGAAATATAACGGGCTCGCTATTCCGACACCCCTGAAAACCTCATTCCACAAGGAGTAAAACACATTTCAGAATAGCGGTTTATTTTGAAATTTGGCACTGTGTAGACAGCACCAAATTATTAAATAAGCTATTACCAGCTAAGAGTGCAGTATAGATGCATCCTAAGATAAAATATTTGGGAGATAACAAATAGGTAAGCCTTTCCCATGTCTTTATTACCCACCTAAAACACCCGAAACAGAAGTATTGGAATGATATAAAGCAAGGATTAAATCCTAATCCTATCATTCGAGCCATTGTGACTATTCACACATGGCAAGCAGGATTTGGCTTTGTGGCAGCAGTTGCCTAACATGCTTTCACTGCACCCTTTCAGTATATTTCTTAGCATTGTACACAGCACAGCAGTCTATCATCACACTGAGGAACTAATAAGGGTATCAGGCAGCCAGTCTCCGAGTCCCTTGCAGGTTATTATGGGGTAATTCATCTGCCACTGATGATGAAATTCTTTCATGTGGAGATGGGCTGATTCATCCATTATTTTTCTAAGGGAGAAGGTGAAGAGGGAAGATCTCTGGAATATTCAAGGGATTTTGCAAAGAATATGAGAAAGAAATTTGAGCAGATTTTCACAGGCTAGCAAAAGGCATAGGCCACTTCCTGCTGACAAATTTCAAATCTATGCTCAAGAAAAGGGATCCACTAGAGTTCCCTGCAGGGACCTCCCATATTCTGCTAGAGCTTTTTAAATAAAAGGTCACCAGAATTTTTTGTATGAGCAAAACAAGATATTTCCCCTCACCTCTGGGCCACCTCCATATCCTGCCCTGAGCCTCCCACACCTCCCAACCATCTGCACTGACTCCTGCACCGCTATCCCCTTCCCTGAGCCTCTCCTCATCCTCCAACCTTGATTCCTGCATCCCTCATGCTCCAATCCGCCTGACCTGAGGAAGTCTGGGTAAATTTTCTCATCTATAATAAAAGTGAGGCACAATCAGATTGTTTGTATCCATCAATTCTAAGGCTACGTCTAGACTGCAGGCTTCTTTCGGAAGAAGCTTTTCTGGAAGAGATGCTCCACAGACAAAAGCGCATTGAAAAAGCAATCTGCTGCTAGGCTTCCAGGCTCTCTGGTCCAGGAGCATCCATGGTCCTGCAGGACAATGGATGTTGCTGGACCAGAGAGTGGCGGTGTTTGGAGTACAACCTGTATCATCTCATACTATTAATGTGATTAATGTTACAAAAGGGAATTCAGGTACGAATGTGTGTTTTCCCCAACAGATTTGTCTCCTGCATTTGCACTATGTGTAACTAGTCACCCATTTTCATGCTACAAGGGCAGAGTACAAAGGTGAACCTGAGCCAACTAAAAACAACAAAATCATATAAAGCAACTGTATTCCTTCAAGAGACAGTTACATTTAAAAATATAAAAGACCAAGAAATTATTCAATCTGGACTAACATAAATTTGTTAGGAACCGGCAATTTATCCAGGATTGTGTCTATTCTGTTCACCCAGAGAGGAACACCAGCAGGGACAGTTTGGTAAATAAATACAACCTAATTTTTTACATAGCCTCTTGCCCCATTTTTGAAGTTACCAAGTTATACAACTCCCATCGGAAAACTCCAGCTAAGCATTGCAGATGCATGTACTAACACTGGCCTTTAAAAACATTTTTTTCTGTGCAAAAATAAGATTTAGCAACTTAACTCAACTCGTGTGAAATACAAAAAGCTGAAGCATACCTTCTTTGCCCATTTGGCCCATTTAAACACATCTTGAAAGACCATCTTGAGGACAAACATATGTTGTTGATCCAACGGAAATGGTCTTTAGAGGAAGTCACACATCATTGGGTTGGAAACTAAGGGTCTGATTTTCTTAAGTGCTTAGCTCCTTTTAAAATTTGTCCTCTCTTATAGGTGCTAGGCGCCTGAAAGACTAGTCCCTCGGAGGTATTTGCCCACTCAGAATTACAAAGAACACTGGCTTCCCTGAACAGAAATAGTTAAAACCCAAACTTCAAAAGGCAAAACACAAATGGAGCCAGAGACACTATCGGCATAAGCTGCAATGATTCTATTGGCTTCCATGGAATTGTATCGGCTTACGCTACTTCCGTGGTCCAGCAGCCTCCAGACCTCACTGGTATTGAAAAAGAGAGTTTGCCAGACTAAGCAAGGTCAGTTCCACCTCTTCTGACAAACGCCAAAGTCTTCCAGATTCCATCAGCTGACACAGCAGGACTCCCCTCCCAACCGCAGGGCTCCTTGTTCCACAGCCAGCCCTGGGACTGCTGGGGCTTCTGTTGCCTTGGAGCCACTGCTGTCCTGAGGCTGCCAGGACCGCTGGGGCTCAGCCACGCTGTGACTACTGAGGCTCTGGGGCCACCAGAGCTCTGCAGCTGCTAGGGTTTGTGGGCCGTGCCACTGCCCCGGGGCTGCTGGGATTTCACTGCCTTGGGGCTGCTACTGCCTGGGGCTGCCATGGCTGCCAGAACTGCTGCTGCTGCCCCAGGGCTACCGGAGCTCCTTGGCTTTGGGGTCACTGGGGCTCCACAGGACTCTGCCATTCCAGGGCTGGCGGCCTCTGCTCCCTACTCCTCTACTCCTAGGGCTCTCTGGTCCAACGACATCTGTGGTCTTGCTGGTCCTACACCAAAGAAGTTCAATCTGTAGTTGCAAATCTGGCCCAGTGATGCTGTCAGCTCCCCTGTTCCTGGTGTAAGCCACTAAGTTAAAGGATGTACATCAGGGATGATTTGGCTCAGAAATGAGAAATGGGTCTGAACCCAAACAGATGAAATTTAGGGAAGGAATAAAAGCACTACTCTGATTTTCATAAATTTTAAGGTAAAAAAGATTATCTCACCTGACATCCTATGTAACACAGGTCCAGAGAACCTCACCCAATTATTTCTATTTCAAGCTCTCATAACTGCTGTGACAGCGATAGAACAGCATGGGTCTCCTGCTATTTAAAAGATTGTGCAATTTTTCTATTGGAAGTTTTCAATTTTCCTCCTCAAATCACACTGACGGGAACTTCAGGGAAGTACAATAGCATTAAGAAGAAATCAGACAATTCATCTTTAGTAATGAGGCACTTCATCTTGCTGCACTTACTGATAGTCAGAGCTGTGTTGAACATTAAGTCACCCACACGACTACTTATTAAACAACCATCCTCTGGTTTTCAATTAATACTGAGGATACCAGGGCTACAAAAACCCAGCACATTAGTGAGAGCCAGACATAAAAATAATACAAACCCAGAAAATACAAAAAGGCACACGTAGTCTAGTGGTTTATGTATGGGACTGTAAGCCAGGAACTCCCAAGATCTGTGTTGTTGTCAAGTCTCCATTGCCTCAGTTTCCCCCCTGAGATAGTAAGAATTGTCCCGCACATATATACATACTCATATTGATTCTGTTATGTTTAATTCATTAATGTACAATGCTTTGAGATCCTCAAAGATTCTACAAGTCCAAGTATTCCTACTTCTTTTAGTTGCTATTTTGGTCAATTTATGTGCCATACTATGTCAGTGTGCACCATGTTACATTGCCCTAATTTGGACATGGGTTCAAAGTACTCTTCATATTGCTTGCTATGAAGAAATTTTAATATAAAGTTTTAGCTGGCATAGTGTAGTGAAAGGGAAAGAAACCCTACACACAGCAAGTACAGGATTCTATTATCTCTCCATTTCTAAATAGCCATTTTAAATTATAAAACTAAAGGGCATCTATTCAGACCCAAAGATGAATGAGAAAAGAGTATCTGGGCCTCTAGTTTGCAGTATGTGAAACAGAACTAATTGCAGAAGAGCTTTGGTGGTGAATCTTCCTAACAACAGAAAGAATTATCACTTTAATTTAAATTAAATTATCCCTGTATTTTACTCAGTCACGAGCAGACGTCACCAACTGGTGACTGAGCCATCATGAGTGCTTTACAAATTAATTTTTTCCCCAGAAGGCAAAGAAATTAGATACAAGTTTCTGTCCTGTAGAGGCATTTAAGTTATTCTGTGATATGAAATACAGAATCATGGAGACTTTAGATCATTTCAAATACAGCTGTTTGCAACTGCTGCATCCAAGTGAGGAGTTAGTTTATCTCTGAGGGGAAACAGTCTTGGGAGAATAGTGTTTTATCCATGCATGCTAGTTTGAAGAATGAGGGAAGGGGATCAAATTTTGCATAGGAAAGTGAGCAAATGAGTTATGAGATGCACCATGTAGGCCCTAAGTGAAGGATTTCCAAAAGTACCCTAACTTGCTCAGATTTTACCCAATAGAGGCAAATTAGACAACAACAGTGCATGGTTAGGCTGAATTCTTTTGAAAAATCCCTCTCTAGGAATGTACTGCCTGGCAGGAAAGAAATCATACATCGTGGGGTGGGCAGGACATTCTACAACAGGAAATGAAAACTCAAGGGCGCCACCAACGGCGCCATTTTGGGAAAGCAGAGGGAGGCAGCAGCCATGCATACTGGCAGGGGCGGATATAGGGCAGGGCGAGTGGGGTGGCCGCCTTGGGCCCCATGCTTCAAGAAGCCCCGCGCATGCGCCGTGGCGCCACCGCGCACACGCCGTGTCAAAAGGGGGGCCCCGCGAAATTGTGCTGCCTTGGGCCCTGCAAAATCGTCATCTGCCCCTGCATACTGGGACACAGCATCCTTTTCTTCCAGTTCCCCTGACTATCAGGGAGTGAGGGAAAACTATACAGATATTGTCAATTATTTCTCTGCTCCTCTCCTTACCAGCCAGGAGTGAGAGGCATGCAAACAAGACATGCAGTTTTTCCTCATTCCCTGATAGTCAGTGGAACGTAAAAGAAAAGCAAGCAGTGTCCTCTCCCAAAATGGTACCCTTGGGTGCCATCTGGGTCTACACAGGGGAAGCGCAGTGCCCTTGGTGGGCTGGATGAGGATGGATACTTCTCTGAAATGATTCCACGGCTTTGTCTCCATCACTCCTCGCAATCTTACAGCATCAAATTACACCACCCACAACATGACCATCAAGCCCGTGCTGCTTCATCCTTCCAGGAAAAGGGGCCAGTGTTCGGCTGTACTATAGTATCGCTCCCTGGAGAAAAACCATTTCTCTGACTCTATTGTGAATGGAGCAATGCGTGTGTGTCAGAATTTTATCTGATTGGGCAGCAAATCTGTCAATTAAAACCTGCCCTGACTGAAACCAGGAAAGTGGAATTCTACAAACTGTGGGGGTGGAGGAACGCTGAGAGCAGATGCTGGAATCTATAGCTCAAAGTTCTCTCTAGTTATAGCACAGCTGGTCTGGTCCATCCAGAAACAACTGTGCTGTAACTAGGAGGTACAGCAGGAAAGTGGGGGACCCTGGTTGCTATTGGGGAAATTGCAAAAAAGGATAACAGTGAGTAGGTGCACACTTTCTCCAATGAAAAGGAGTTCTCTGTTAGCATGGAATTAAACCAAGTCTCCAAGAGCTAGTGTAACAACCCACACACCTACTGGGTGTGGTTCACTGTCCCATGTAGTTGCACTTAGGCCACTAAGGGTGTATCTACACAGCAACCTTAACTCGAAATAAGATACATCATTTGCGCTATACAAATTATTTCTATTCTATTATGAAATAGTTTATTTTGAAATGTGGCGCATCTACAGAGTGCCAAATTTCGAAATAACGCACTATTTCAAGACATCTCTTAACACTCATGGAAATAGTGCCAAAATAGTGTTCCCATTATTTCGAGAAATATTTTGAAATAACGGGTGGCTTGTTAAGACGCGAGGTAGCTATTCCTGATATAGCCATGCTGTGTAGACGTACCCGTACAGAGAAAAATAATTCAGTTTCCTCTAGGAACCGTTTTTGGGTCAGGGGCTGCTGACCTACAAAAAAATCAGTCAGGGATTGCACATAGCCCTGCAATAGTCAAAGGCCAAACACGCATTAGATTTCAGTGGGATCGTGATCAGGTATTTATTGCACCTCAGAGCATGTTTCTAGCTTTGGGATTTACATGGCCTTGTTGCCATAAGAGCCAAGCACCTCACAATCTTATGTATTTTATTTTCGCACTCACACACCCACAGGGTAAGGAAGTGCCACTTTCCCATTCTATAGATGGGGAACTGAGGAACTGGCTCAAGGACTCGGTCAAGGTCATACAGGAGAGAATTGAAGCAAGCTCTCTGGCTAGCACCCTGGCCACCAGACCATTCCTTTCCTCAGCAACTCACCCTTTGCTACACTCAGCCCTTCTTCCTGGACATGCTGTTTTTTACAGGAGAATTTTATTATGGATACAGCTAACCTGGTGACCTAAGACCAGAGCTAGTATGAATATTTGTGGGGCCTCGTATGAATGGGGCATTTTGGTCTGGGCTGGCGGCCACTGCGCATCAGGCCCAGGGCTCTAGCTCTGCCCATGCAGGCCTGTGGTGGCTGCTCCTTTAGTGTCACAAAGAGTTCCCAGGCCAAGAGCTCCCAGGCCAGCAGTATGGGGGCAAGGCTGCCTCAAGAGCCCTCTCCACTGGCACTCATGGCAGCTTCCTCCTCTTCTGCAGCCCGGAGGCCCTACTGGGCAGGGGGGCCACCACTGCTATGTGCAGCCCACACCTCACGCCGGCCCTGTTTAAAACAGCTAATTCCCTCCCCACCACCACCAAGGAAAACAACATTACACAAGGGAAAGTGACTCCTCAAATCAAACTACTTGATTAAATCTGTAATTTCCTCTCCCTCCCTGTGCAGAGCCCTGGCCTGTGAGCTGCCAGACTCTGCATTCTGATGATGTAGCACTACAGATATAAGAGGCTGGAGAGAACTTTGGAGTCCTTCCAAGAGGACAGGATCACTTTCCCCCTTACTGCAAAGAGGCAGTGACAGATGTTCCCAGTGCGGGCATTGGGAAGGGCGGAGACGTATGGGCAAAAGGTCCCAATAAGTCTGCCTGCCATTTGCTGGCATGCAAGGGTCGTCAGCTCCCCTTCTTTAGGGTATGTCTAGACTACACGCCTTTTTCGACAGAGGCTTTTTCGAAAGTATCTTTCAAAAAAGCTGTTGAAAAAGTGCGTCTAGATTTCATTATGAGGATCGAAAAATCAACCCGCTTTTTTGAAAAAGAGCATCCAGACTGCTGGACACTCTTTCGAAAAAAAAAAAAAGGCACCCGGAAGTGCTTTTGGCAGGGCATAGGGGCAGCCTTTATTTCCAGGTGCTGCTGGCTGCCCTTTGCAGAGACGCGTGCTTAAAGGGATCCCTCTGGACAGCCGTTGCTCTGCTCCTGCTTCTGGCTTGCCTACCTCCTAGAAGGAAAGCAAAGCTGCTGCAGTTCTTGCTCTGCTTGCCTTGCTTCCTCGGACACCATAGAAGTTTATTGTCAGGTTTGTTTTTGTGCTGTTCGCTGTGTTTTTGGCCATGGATCCGGAGCTGCCCCTGGGCAGGCGATGGCCCCCCACTGTGATGCTGGAAGTTCTGCTGCATCTTCATGAGACCATCATGATGTTTGTGACAGAGCTGGATTCAGACCCCAGCTTTGAGCCCCTCACTCGGGCTGCAGCCCCACTGCCCTTGCCGCCGAACTTATTCCTGCAGAGGTGAGTTTGGAGGCTGGGCACCAGTTCAGACTGGTGGGACCGGCTTTTTATGAAGCAGTGGGACGACGACCAGTGGCTCCGAAACTTCAGTATGCGGAAGTCCACCTTCCAGGAGCTCTATGCCTGGCTTGCCCCGTCCTACAAGGCCAGGGCACTCACTTACAACCCGCCATCCCCCTGGAGAAGCGCGTTGCTCTTGCTCTGTGGAAGCTAGCCAACCCCGACAGCTACCGCTCCATGGGACATCAGGTCGGCATGGGGAGGTCTACTGTCAGGGCAGTCTTGATGGAGGTAAGTCACTCTCGGGGGACAGTCCATGGGGATGGTGGTGGTGGATAAGGGGGACGGTCAGGACCAGGCATTGGGAATGGGGTGGGAGTGGTAGAAGCCTGCCTGGCCTCACCCTGCAGTGGTGCAAGGGACATGGGGAGGGTGTCGGGGGGGGGGGGGAGCTCTTGGGATCTGGGAGGGGAGGGGTGGGGGATCACTTCTCTTCAGCTCATGCAATTCCTCTAATGTCCTGTTATGTGTGTTTGTATTTGTCCCTTTCTGCAGGTGGTGATGGCCATCAGCTCAGAGCTGCTTCAAAGGACCATCCACCTTGGAGACCTGCATACCATCTTGGCCGGATTTGCGGGGCTGGGTTTTCCGAACTGCACTGGAGCACTCAATGGGACTCACATCCTGATCTGCACACCACCCCATCGAGCAGCACAGTATATTAACAGAAAGGGCTACTTTTCCATGGTGCTGCAGGCATTTGTGTCGGGTGGTCAGGCCAGGCACACGATGCCTGCGTATTCCAGAACTCCTACCTGTACCGCAGGCTGCAGGCTGGGACATTCTTCCCACAGATGTGCCAGACACCTGTGGTAACTGTCATGCTGCCCATAGACCACCACAGTGAGATGTATTTTTGCCTTTTTAGGGCCGCTACTTTCATGGTGGGAAATTAATATAACTAGTTATTTAACTACCTGTCGAAGCTGCTTCAGTGGGAACACGATCAGACTCTTACTGAACTTCAAAGCATTTTTCTAGTTTTGGTATTTACATGACCCTGTTGCCATAAGAGCCAAGCACCTCACAATCTTACGTATTTTATTTTCACCACTCCCCAGGATAAGGCACTGTCACTGACTTGTGGTGGGGTAACTGCCCTACACTGGCCAAAGGGGCTAAAGCAGGCAGAAGGGAGTCTGTGCAGAGTGCTGGCCAATCAGGAGGCTTTTAAGGAGCCTTTTAAGGAGCCAGTCAGGGTGTAGCTTGCTGGGACAGATCTGTATAAAAAGAACTGCCCAGCAGAAAGAGTCAGTTAGACACTGACCAGGGTAAGTGCAGGACCTGGTTCCCAGTGGAAAAACAGTGATGGGAAGGCTCAGGGGCCCTAGAGACAGAGGCTCCAGCCTCAAGCCCTTTCCCCATCTCCTCGATTACCTCCAAAGTCTTTTAAAGCTCTGTTGTGGATTGTGAGGAGTTATTTATTTCTTTTCTTCCATGAGTGTTTGATCGGTATTTGGCAAGCAAAGACAAAGCCCTGCCCTTGATGAGGATATTGGCTTCCAAAACTGCATAT
Organism: Pelodiscus sinensis; assembly: GCF_049634645.1. NCBI lineage: Eukaryota > Metazoa > Chordata > Testudines > Trionychidae > Pelodiscus > Pelodiscus sinensis. Next base: position 29,794,844 of record NC_134725.1, on the reverse strand, counting down.
GCTGGGGACACTTGTAACTAGCCCAGCACCAACACCCAACAGAGGTATGGTCCTGTAAAGCAGTAAGGGCCATGCAAGCTCATGGTCATGTAACCAATGCCAGAACCAGAGACTTTGGCTTCCCCAGGCTGAGAGGAGGAGGATTAAAGAGCTTGTTCTGTTCTTTGTTTTTGCAAAGCAAAAGCTGCCAGGTATGTCACCTTACCTTGGAGTGCCAGCCAGGAGGGACAAGGCTCAGAAAGGTTAGCCAAACTCTTAATTTACTGCAGCTCTGGCTCCCCTGAAAGCCACAGCACAATGGGTAGCTCTGCAGGCAAGTTGGCACTTTGTCTTGTGTTAGACAATGGTGCTTATGAAGACATTTTAACACAGCCCTTCCACATGTTTTAGTTATTTATTTCTAACAACAGTATATACACACACACAAAAACAAGACCAAAAAAACCCCTAGCTCTAGGTCACTAGGCAGGGGAGATGGATGAGTTTCCCGGACCCCTTTTGCTGATTTTTATAGAGCAAAGCTCTGCTTACCTGAGTTATTTAAAAAGACAGCTGAGTTAAAAATGAGGACTGGATTACAGCCAGGACGGCTGCGCTTTAGCTAGCCAGTTTTATCAGCATCAAGGTCTTATTGATAGCCAGAGGGAAGTAGTGATCAAAACCAGGAAACTTTCACCATTTGTGGTGAGCCACAAATGGCAAAATGTGCAAATATTGGGAAGCCGTAGCTCCCAGCCCCTGTGGTGAGCTCCTTGTGGCTCCCAAACTCACCAGAGGGGCTGGAGCAGCAGGATACTCACTGCAGCTGCCAGGTTCAAGGTGAGTTGCTCATGGATCCTGGCAGCTATGGGGATCTCACCATGGCTCTGGACAGCTGCAGGGAACCCAAGGCCAAGATAGGGATGTAAGCGACCAGTTGACTAGTCACTTCCCCCTACTTGCTGCCTCTGTCAGAGAGAGGCAGCAAGGTGGGGAGCAGGAGCTTGTGCTGGGGGGAACCGTCTTAAAAGTCAGTTCCCCCCAGCACCATCTCCACTGGGGATAGGGGAGGCAGAGGTGTAATGGGGGGATCGGGTGTGAGCCAGGAATCAGCTGATTCCTGGCTCTTGTTTGGTCCCAGTCACTGTGCCTCTGCCTTTTTAAATATAGCAAGAGCCGTTAGTCTCTTAATATATTTAAAAGACAGAGGCGCAGCGAACACGAGCCAGGAATCAGCTGTCCAGAAATCTGCTACCTGGTGGTTCTTAATACATTCAAAAGGCAGAGCCACAACAGACTTAGCTCCTGGGGCCAGGAGCTAACCCTACTGTGGCTCTGCAGTTTCCCTCCTTATCAACTAATTGAGTGGCAGATTAAAGGCTATTTAACATCCCTAGCACAGGAGCCGTGATGAGTTCTCCATGGCTCCCAGCCTCCATTGTTCCCCCGAAGCCAGGACAGGCGACCCCTGCGAATATGCAGAACTACAAATAATGATTCCACTAATTGGGAGAGTCTCCTGCACAGTAGCATAAGAGGAAGAGTTTTGCTTACTAGAGTATCTGCATGCATGAAGATCAGCCATATTCATCCTAATGCGTGATACTAGTCAGTTGCTGGCTAGAACTTCAGAAGAACAAGCTTTAACAGAAGGACCTTGACACATTGCTCATGGAGGACAGGGTCCCAGCTTACAAAGCATGGAGTCATAGGTTGTCACATTACTGGATTTTGAGGGGAGCAGCCAGATCACTGCTGCACCAAGGGGGGGGGGTTGCCCCAAAAGTTGGTACAAAGGGGGCCATGCGAGGTGTAAATGAAAGCTTATATTGATTCTATATATGCTATTCATGTGATTGTATCATGTCTGTGTGTGAAGTTATAAGCATGTACTTTGTGTGGATACCAAATGTTTCTCTGTATGTGGTTGAGCAATGGGCAAAGAAGCTTAGCCTATGGACATGCTAATGAGCAAGTCTCTATGGAACAATACCCCTCTGTTGGCCAAGGACACACCTCAAGAATGGTGACTGATAGCTAAGGGCTACCAGCAGGGAACACAGGGATAGGCCACGGGCCAGGTGACCTGCTGCAGCCAAGAAGAGACCAGAAAGGAGATATAAAGATGCCATGTGGCAGCCTCCATTTTGTCTTCAGATCTGCTCCTGACCCCAGATGCAGCCTTGCAGGGTATCACGAGCCAGGAAGAACTGTGGACCCATCTGGACATAGGATGTACAGCAAGAACTTTTAAGCCAGCATCTCTGCTGCGAGCCTGCATTGAGAACTGGGAGATTCGATGCATGTAATGTATGATACTTTAACAACCTTACTCTCATGCTTTTTGTTCCTTTAGTAATAAACCTCTAGATTTTAGATTCTAAAGGATTGGCTTAGCGTGATCTTGTGGGTAAGGTTCAGAGTGTAAATTGACCTGGGATCTGTGGCTGGTTTCTTGGAACTGGAGAGATCTTGTTTGGGGAAGGTGAGATTGGGTTCTAAAACCCCTCACCTGTGTATGAGGCCTGGGGCCATCTGGGGCATGCATATTGCTGGGCTGTCAAGAGGGGTTTTGCTCGTAAGGCTTCTGGCTGGCCAGGCAGGCAGCTGGAGCCCTCTGTGGGACTGGTTTGTGGCCTATTTGGAAAGGTCTCCAGTCTGGGGGCTATAGAGAGCCCCAAATTTGAGCAATTCACCCTGAGCAGACGCCCTCAGCTGTGCCCAGAACTGGCCCGGTCTGTCACATAGCTATATGTAGTCATAAAAAAGAATGCAAGCCCACACTCGAGAGAAAGCTATGGAGCCAGATTTTCAAGTGCTCTACACGGGCAGCTGAGGCCATACTTGCAGAACTCAACTCTCGTTTAGACACCTAATAAGGACTAAATGTTAAAAAAACAAACCGCAAACCCAAAAAACTTCAGCACCCAGCATGCTGAACTCCTCTGTAAACATAGTCATGTATTTACAAGATTAAAGGGAGTTGAAAATATGACTCTGATTATGAGTTCGGAGCCCTTCCTTAAAGTTACAGCAACTGTTCATGTTCTATGTAAAGTAGCCATTTGGTTTTCTTTATCATAGGATCTTAGCTTCTCACAATCCTTAGCAAAGCTATTCTCACCGCCCAGCTTGGGGGGGTAGGGAAATGCTATTATCACCCTTAGAGATGGGAAACCAGCATGGCATGCTATGGGTGATACTGAGGGTGAGCTGCCCCAGTCCCGCCCAAGACCTTCCCCTTTCTGGGAGCATGGAAGCCCCCTCACTCCATTGCTCAGGGGCCCCACAAGCCCGTCAGCCCCCTCCCCCGAGAAACTGAGACAAAGTGCTTTGCATAGATGCCAACTCCATGGGTGCTCTGGGGCTGGAGCATCCATGAGGAAAAACGAGTGTTCAAGCTATTCTGTGGTGTGCAGGAGGCTCTGGAGGGCAGGGGGTACAGCAGGGCCAGAGTACTAGGGAGAGGGGGCAGAATGGGGTGGGAAAAAGCAGGTGGGGACTTGGGAGGAAAGGGTGGAGTGGAGGCTGGATCTGGGGGAGAATGGGAATCATGCATCCCTTGGGAAAATTAGGAAGTCAGTGCCACTGGTGATTTGCTCAAGCTTACACAGGAAATTCTCAGAGGAGCACAGAATCAGATGCAGGTCTCATAGGTAGCAGCTAGCACATTAGCTCTTAGACCATCCTTCCTCTGCTGTAGTGGGGATAGAGATGCCAACAGAACTGGGACAAGGAGTCCTGTGGCACCTTATAGACTAACAGATGTATTGGAGCATAAGCTTTCGTGGGCAAAGACCCACTTTGTCATATGACATGCATCTGACGAAGTGGGTCTTTGCCCACGAAAGCTTATGTTGCAATACATCTGTTAGTCTATAAGGGTACGTCTACACTAGCTTGTTAGTTCGAGCTAGGTAGGGTAATTAGGGCAAACGGAGTTGCAAATGAAGCCCAGGATTTAAATATCCTAGGCTTCATTTGCATGTTCCTGGCCGCCGCCATTTTTAAATCCCCCTTAGTCTGAACTCCATGCCCGCGGCTACACGCGGCATGGAGTAGATAGTTCAAATTAGAGATCCTAATTTGAGCTACGGTTACTCCTCATTCCACGAGGATATTTAAATCCCAGGCTTCATTTGCAACTCCGCTTGCCCTAATTACCATACCTAGCTCGAACTAACAAGCTAGTGTAGACATACCCTAAGGTGCCAGAGGACTCCTTGTCGCTTTTGCAGATTCAGAGTAACACGGCTACCCCTCTGATACTTAACAGAACTGGCGTTAGGTCTTATACAAAGCTTCATTGACGAGTAAAATTCTATCCCAAACACACCCAAGATGTGACTGCACTGGGCATCTCATGTTATGCACTGAATGAAATGAAGCTTATTGTTCTCATGTAGAATTGAGCTTGATAAATTATTATTTGCATGGTGTTGGGCTAGGTGCAATATCAGTACAAAAGAAGAGGATGGTATTTGCCTTGAAGAGCTCACAGTTCAAGAATGTAATGGAAGTCTTGGGAAATGTTAGTTAACCAGTCCCTTACCAATGCTGAAGCCTGAGCTCTTATAACAGCTTTTAGGACCTTTGATAAGGAAGAGTCTTGGCTAGCAGTCCCCCCTTTGTTGGGGGAGGGGCACCAGTTGTTACATACCCCATTTTGATTTGTCCCTTTAAAGATGGTGGTTAGCCTCCCTATCACCATCCCCTGCTTGAAAAGGGTGGGAAAAAGGGGAAAAGGCAGGAAAAAGTAAATGTGGGAAAAGTGGGGTCACCTGACCCTAATTCACCTGACAACAAGAGGGGTTATAAGGAGTCTTCACCTGCCCCTCAAGAGCTCTCTGCATGTGCTCAACTCTGCAGGGCTAGACCGACAACCATTTGTAGGCCCATTCAGGTAGCTGTATGGAGTGATAGGCGCTAGAGGCAGGAGCCTGGTTGCTGCCACTATGGAGTTTAGATATGTCCCATCAGAGAGTGGTCTCAGACAGTCTTGTGTGGTGGGCAACTCTGTGATCCACCCTTGTAGCACTTGCTGGCTCAGAGTATATTCAGTTTAAGTTAAAGTAACTGCAGTAAGACCATGCAACCGGATCTCTCTCTCTCTCTCTCTCTCTCACACACATACACACACACCCTTCTATCATTTGCCTTCATGTCCGCATACCACATACAGGATGACAAGTCAAGAAAAGAAGAAAGACGGAAGAGAGAAGATCCTCTGCCTGCCTAATCCTTTGCATCCTTTTCTTCTGTCCTGAAGGTCCTGTCCAACTACCTTCATCTTCAGACATTGAGATGGTGGTATGATTCCCTGTTATAATTTATTTGTATGCCCTAGTTTTAGTTACTCATATTTTGGGTTCAAGGCATTATATCATTGTGACAACCAGATTTTGGTCTTTATGCTCAGTGTTGTGTTAAATAAGTTAACTGTTTCAGCCACCTTGTGTTGCACTTGACTAATACCCCGTGAGAGAGATATGGCAACAATGGAGAGCCTGTGCTTACACAGACATGATCAAGTGTGTAGGTAACACCTTTTTTCCTCCTGTTTCTCCAGCAGAGTTTTCACAGTTCTAACCCTCAGCCATCTGCATCAAAATGTGCACAGCTCTTAAATTTTTCCTTGCTAGGCATGTTAGACCTATCCCTAAAGGAGGAAAGTACAGTCCTTCCATGCAACATGGTATGGATACTGGGGTGCAACTAACACCCCTATCCTACACATGAGAGCTAGGGTCTGTCTGATTCAAGGCCTCGACTCTGGGAAACTGAAGGATTTAGTCATCATCCATTTAGCACCAGTGTTCACAAGCCACTTGCAATCAGTGGGAGCTGGCTCCATTTCACAGAATGGATCATGATCTCTACTGATAGAGATATACAGCCAAGCCCTAAGATACAACCGGATTTGCTCCGATCCCACAGACAGAGACAATCACCTACAGGATCTTCCTAAAACTGAAATACCCACCTGGAAAAGTGAAAAAACAAATTGACAGAGCCAAAAAAGTACCCAGACATGAATCACTTCAAAACAGACCCAAAACAGAAAGTAGCAGAACTCCACTTGTTATTACCTATAGTCCACATCTCAGAACCCTCCAGCGCATTATACACAATCTACAACCCATCTTGGAAAATGATCCCCCAATCTCAGAGTCCTTGGGAGAAAAGCCTATTCTCGCTTACAGACAACCCCACAAACTGAAACAAATTCTTTCCAGTAACCATGACACATAACCACATCATAAGCATCCAGGAACCCAGCCCTGCAACCAAACACGGTGCCAACTCTGCCCATATCTACACTGGCAAATTCATCACTGGAGCCAACAACATAAGCCACCAAATCAAAAGGTCATTTCACTGCACATCCAGTAATTTGATCTACGTCATCAAATGCTAGCAATGCCCCACTGCTATATATATTGGACAAACTGGACAGTCTCTGCAGGAAAGAATCAATGAACACAAATCAGATATACATAAAGGTAAATACAGAAGCCTGTAAATACACTTTAATCTTCCTAATCACTGTTTAAAAGATCTTTCAGTGACTGTCTTGTCACAAACCAATTCTACTAGCCAGATACACAAAGAAGCATTGGAATTAGAGTTCATCCGCAAATTCAATTCTCATGCTAATGGACTCAATTGTGATTAAGGATGGTTGGGACACTATCAACCTAACAGTCATTGAAGGTGCAAACAGCTCTTAGTGTGGATTCCTATGTCAGGAAGGATACTATCAATTGACTTTGATTCTTCTCTGCTTTGTTTTAACTACCCAATCTTCAGATACTTACTGATTCCCTCTACCTTCCTGATTTTCTATACCTACTGCTCCCTGTCTCCCCCCCTCTTTTGTGCCTCCCCCTGCACTTCTCTCCTATTTATTTTGGGTCTGCATATCCTAAACTCAAAACTCCAGTCATCTGAAGAAGTGGGCTGTGCCCATGAAAGCTCATGATACCATCTACACGTTTTGTTAGTCTATAAAGTGCTACCAGACCATTTGTTGTGTTTTTCTACTGATAGGATTATTCAAGGGGGCTGCTTGCAGGGTGGTTCTAAATGAAGTCCTGTGCAGGACTCTGGAACTCTCAAATCTAGATACAACCAATCCACCCTGAATGCTCCACACACATATAGGCATCTGACACCACTAGTCAGATGGGCCTTCTGGCAGGAATCCATCAGCACACCCATACATACTGCAAGACCAGTATTCCCTGTAAGCCATGCACTTGTGCAGCTGCTCAGGAGAGATTCCAATGCTCCCTAGCTGATTAGCAGAGTGCCCACAGCTAGGTTTTGTGTTTCTATTTGTGGTGCATATTTGCACATGCCTCAGTGCACATCAAATTATTCCACACATGGATGGTAAAAATCTATATTGAATGGAAAAGATTAGAGGGAACATTGTGTAAGACCCCTCCTAGTTCCTTAAACTAACTAGGGAGCAGATCTCATAAAACATCACCCTTTGTAAAGGACATTAATCCCTTTGAGTTCCTTTATCTCCTTTTAATCTTTCCTCACTCAGTCTCTCTGTCACTTCACTCATTTTTAGTGCTCTTGTCTGAATTTCCTCTAATTGGTTGACATATTTCTAGGATTAGGAGGCTAGAACTGCAGCCAATAATTCTTGTGTGGTTTTATGACTGCTGCTAGCCAGCACAGTGTGTGCAATTTTTGAGTGGGAGCTCGTGGTCTTGTCCCACCTTTCAGATGGAGGGGAAGGATGATCCAAGGGCTATCTTGAGCATCAGATGATTGAATCTGGCTCACCTGAACTACCAGAGACATCCTGTGACTGTGGGCAAGTTACTTAGGGTCAGATTCTCAAAAATATTTTGGCACCTAAAGATGCAGGTAGGGTTTTCCAAAGCATGTAAGTGGGTTACCTGCCTAGCTCCCAGTACCTGAGCTCATCAAAGTTAGGAGCCTAACATGCTCAGGAGCTTTTATAAATGCTATTGGTCACCAACTTAAATCTTTTGTCTCTCTGTGCCTTAGTTCTCCTGGGTCTGTAACACAGGGATGAGAGCTCTCTTCTATTTCCCAGAATAAATATGTTGAACAGTCTGAAATATTTAGATGCTACAGTAGTGGTGGGCAACCAAGGGCCCATCGGGATTCTTTTATCTGTAAATGGGTGACAGGAGAGGAATCATGTTTGTCTGTTGTGCTCCTTCCCTCTGGGGCACCTGGTATTGGTCACTGGCGGCAGACAGGATACTGGGCTAGATGGACCTTTGGTCTGACCCAGTACGGCCGTTCTTATGTTCTTATGTGCAGCCCGAGAGACATTTTGTTTACTGTGACCCACACATGGGGTTGCCAGATTCCGCTGATTTCCTTCTGTGTTAGTTTTTTCCAGCTGGTATTGTTATCCAAAAAATTCTCACTGGAAACCACCCAGGGTTACACTACTATGGATTTATTGATTGAGGAATTAACACTCTACTATATGCACTCTATGGTTAAACTAAAAAGGATAGAGCTGCCACTAAAGGTTTAAACTAAAGGGGAACCAGATATCTCTCACACACACAAACACATACACTCCTTCATTCATGCACTCATTCACACACATTCATTCCTGGCCTCTGGCACTCACACACTTACACAGGCATATAGGTTGCAGAAGGAGCTAAGGCATGTTGATTCCGGAGGGTCTGTCTGCTGATCATGGCTGGGGAGCTGGTCAGAAAATAAAGAGAGCTTCTGGCTGCGGAAAGAGCGGCTTCTCTGAAAGAGCCCTTCTGCCATGTCCTCTCTCCTTTTGTTGCCTCTGTACAACACCTGTGACTCATCCACATTTGTCACCAGGGAGACTTCCCTTGATCCAGATCTTAGAGCAGCAATGTCTCCTTGATTGGTCTGATGACTCATCACCTGGCCCCACATGCTCAGCCTTGCAGTTTCTAATCCCAAACACACCACAGTCTCCACTCACACACACACATTCCTATCTCAGGAGAGAATGCAGTGTAGAGCAAGTTACAAGCAGAGTGGATGAAAGTTACAAAGGTGCAAGATTTTACAAAGATTACAGAGTTGCAAAGTTTAACAAAGATTACAACCAGTTGCAGAGTTGAAAAGGCAGCGCAGCTGAAACAATTACAGAGCTTCAGAGAATCATCCTATATATAGTAGCCCAATGTCTGTGACGCTGTAACGCTGAAATGCTGCCTGCTCCCTCTGGGCGGCGCTGTTGCCTCCCGCCGTGGCGCTCGGCTGACTTCTGCGCTGCTCACCCGGGCTGCCGCGCAGGAGCAAGCGGCGCAAGTGGCAGTTTGGGGTCTGCGCTCCCCATGCAGCACGGGGAAGCGCGGGGCCCAAATGGCCGCTTGCACCGCTTGTTCCCTCACGGCAGTCTGGCTGAGAGGCGCAGAACTCAGCCGAGCACCACGGCGGGAGGAGAAGGGGGTGGGGCGATGACGTACATGGCCAGAGGGCAGGGCCTGGCCGTGTACTTCACCGCCCCGCCCCCCCCTTCGCCTCCCGCCATGGCGCTCGGCTGAGTTCTGTGCTGCTCCGCCACACCGCTGCGGGGGAGCAAGCGACGCAAGCAGCCATTTCAGCTCCACGCTCCCTATGCTGCAGGGGGAGAGTGGAGCCCAAACAGCTGCTTGCGCTGCTTGCTCCTGCGTGGGGAGCACAGAGCCTAAACAGCAGTTTGGGCTCCGCAGTCCCCCACATGAGAGGCAGGAGGGGGAGGAGAAGAGAAAGGGAGAGTGAGAGGCAGGAGGGGGACAAGAGAAAGAGAGACCAGGAGAGAGGCAGGAGGCAGAGGAGAGCTGAGAGAGAGAGGGAGGATGCAGGAGGAGGAGGAGGAGAGAGAAAGAGAGACGGACATGGAGGAGAGTCCCGAAAAATCCCATTTGATGACAGGTTATTGGCTAGTTTAAAAATAATAAGTAATGAAGTGATTTAGAAGACAGCAATACAGTCAGCAGGAGGTTTTTGTCAGTTTGTAAGGCTACATCTAAACTACACCCCTCTGTGGACAGAGGGATGTAAATTAGATGTTTCGAAAGTGCAAATGAAGTGGGGATTTAGATATCTCACTCTTCATTTGCATAATGGCAGCTGCTGCTTTTTTCCAAAACGGGGCTTTTAGAAAAAAAAACGGCAGTTTAGACAGGAGATTTTTGAAAGATCTACAGGAGCGTTAGAAATGGGGCATTTCTGTCAAAAATGCCCCATCTAAATTGCCGGGTTTTTTTCAAAAAGCCCTATTGCAAAAAAAAAAGTGGCGGCCACCATTATGCAAATGAAGTGTAGGATATTTAAATTCCTGCTTCATTTGCACTTTTGATACGTCTAATTTACATCCCTCTGCCGACAGAGGGATGTAGTTTAGTCATAGCCTTAGTCATGTGTTGGCAGGACCTTACAGTTAAGTGTATTTCCAGAAAATCCATGTGTAAAAACAATAGCTCAGGTGGAGTCTTTATGCAACAGGTATTGCTAAAGTGACATGCATGAAAACAAAGAGCATGTGAAGTGAGGTGAGTGCTGATTGCACACAACATTGACAGTGAGAACCATGCGCTCCCTCTGCATCCAATCAAAGTGTGGCTAAGATTCAATCGACACACACCGCAAATTCTAGGTATGCAAACACAGTTAGCAAAACTGCCCTATCCAGGGAGATGATCTTAATTATGACAATTTGCAATCCACTGAGAGGGAGGGCCACTGACACAGCCCATTTACTAACCTACGTTGCCCACCTTTCTACTAAAAAAATGTGGGCTATTGAAAATAGCTTAGATACATAAATGGAATGATCACCATTTCCCTGGGCCTGACTTGCCAGGAAATAGACAAAGGAAAGTTAAAAAATGGTTTAAGTCAGTAAAAGGATAGGAAGAATTTTTTAAAAACAAAATCTTGGTTTTCTACTGCCAGCCTTAAAGAACAGCCCATTTCAGCCCTCCAGTTCTGTTCTATCCAAACATCTATCCCTGTGAATGTGTCACAGACCTCTTGTAAGAGTGTTAGCCACTGCAGCTCAGTCTTGATATAAGCCTTCATTACTGGTTAAGTACAAGGATATATTGCAAGAAGTCAGCTTGCTTTGTCACAGATCACAATTTTATTATGGAAACAAACATGGGAAGGTGAGGGGGATTCCTAGGGGGATTTGTCTGGATTAACTATAATATGAATTTAAACTGCTTAAAGTTTATATACTCCTACAGCTATAGCCTATACGCCTTTATGTATATTGATTTATAGAAGGACAATTTGTTTATGCTTAATTCCACATTATGAACCAATCAGCAAGTCAAACTCAAGTCATTACTAAAGAGCATGCTGTCATTCAAGCCTTACAGAAAAAGATCTGTCTAGTGGCTTGATAGCCATAATAAAAATGATTAATAATCTTCTGCAGACACTTATAATTGCCATAGCTTCCTCTTGTGAATATAAATAGACTTCTTGAATGACTGTGTTGGACATAATCAATAAAGTTGAGCTATTGCTTTATCAGGAGATTCTATAAAACATGGGGAAACTAGAAAACTGGTCTTGGCACTTCAAAGAAGACCCGTTATCACCTTGTCTGCATTGTTATGCCACTCTTAAGGGGCTAAAGGCTGCAAGGCAACAGATGTAGAGAACAGAGAAAATAAGGTCTGGACTCCGGATTAATTTCCTACTGTTGGGAAGAAGAAAAGGCATCTTCTGGGACTCAGACTGTGATACAATTCAAGAGCAAATCAAGTCATCAATAGGTAGGAGAGCATGAGAAACCATTGGAGAAAAAGGTAATTAATGTATAATTAAGAACAAAAAACTAGGAGTCTTGTAGCACCTTAAAGACTAACGGATTTATTTGGGTATAAGCTTTCATGGGTCAAAATCACTGTGCCAATTGATGGGGAGGTGAGTATGAAAACCAAGAGAGGGAAAATTGTCTTTGTAGTGAGATAACCATTCTAAATCCTTATTCAGTCCTAATTTGATCATGTTAAATTTGTGAACGAATTACAGCTTCTCTCAGGAAACAGCTGGGAGTGAGCCATATCCACCCTGACTGAAATGGCATAATTAACACTGATCATACACTTGATAAGTAACTGTCATCTTATGATACGCACACACATACACAGACACACCTCTGTATTTCCATTCCATGTATCTGACAAAGTGGTTTTGACCCACAAAAGTTTATTCCCAAATAAATCTGTTAGTCTTTAAGGTATAACAGTACTCCTTGTTTTTGCAAATGCAGACTAACATGACTCTCTGAGACATGAGAATAAAAAGTGGCCCAAGTAGTCTTGGCTTGAAACAAGTTCCTTTGAAATTATTACTGCCACCAATTTGTTTTTTTCTGCACAATGTGTCAGTAAAAAATTGATTATTGCCATGTGGTTGATCCTGCCCAAAAATGTATTCCTAGGGCAATTTCTTTTCTGTTTTCTTTATGCTGGGAAGAGTGAAGAGTATGATTCAACATCTTGGGACATCTGCAGGCAAATTCTTGGACTATGGCTCAACGGGTCCTTTGTGTACCTACAGTTCATTTCCTGTGTACACATGAAGTTAGCGCTTATGAAAAGGGATCTGACTGGTAGCTCCACAGAACTTTTATCTACAGAGCAGACAACACATGGGCCACGTCACTGCAAGCTTCCTTGCATTACCCCCCGAAGTTCCTCAGCTCTGAAGTGGAGGGACCACCCCTATGGGAAGGGAATTTGGTCTGGTTTAGGTTTAGGAGGTGTGGACTTATTTGGGGGCACTGGTTATGCACCTCCAATTGATTCTGCTGTGGGCACTGAACAGTTGTTGGACATCACCTGCAAGCCTAGATTTGTAGGGAAGCCTTCATCCAAAAGAGTGCATTCCTGATTCCTAGAGACATCCTGTCCACATCTCCTTTAGAGAACATTACCAATAGTTCCAGAGTACCCTGTCCACCTCCTCTTATTTCATTCAAAACAGCCAGGCCACAGAGCAATAAACACATCTTCATTACCGTAAGAAGCAGTAAAAAGCTCATGCCACTGATGCAATGGAAAGCCTCTGCTGTTATTTATATTGCTTTAAACAGACTTGACAGGAGCACACAGACAGACTAGAAAGCCAACAGATCTTACAACAAATATTTAATGACTCATTGTAAACTCAGCTAATGCATTTAACTTTTCCCATTCTCTAGAAAAGAGCTCTTATTTAGCTTAACAGGACATGGTGTTATGGCAAACTAGGATCTCTGGGGAACATGCATGGAATTTCTCAACCAGGATTTCCACACTTCTAGGCTGTGTCTACATTGACATGATCTAGCGCAAAAGCGGCTGCTCTTGCGCAAAAACTTGCTGCCTGTCTACACTGGCGTGGAGTTCTTGCGCAAGAACACTGACGTTCTAATGTGTGAAATCAGGGCTTCTTGCATAAGAACTCTGATGATCCCGCTCAGGAAGAAGCCCTTTTGTGTAACTGTTCTTGCGCAAGAGGCCAGTGTAGACTGGCAGCCAAGAGATTTTGCACAAGAACCGGCCAAATGGAAAAAATCCCTAGTGGCTGCTTGGATGCTCCGTACGCGCACTCAACAGCTCTGGACTTCCTGATAACCCGAGCCCCCTGAAAGGCCACGCAGCAGAGGCCACGCAGCAGCAGCACCTCTGCCACCAAGCTCTCCTGTGCGGCTCTGCTCTGCTCCAGCCACCAGCACCACAGGGATGGCCGCTCCAGGGGGGCACCAGCAGCCTGCACCTCCAGCGCAGGAGGCCCCAAAGGGCATGAAGAGGCGCGCCCCGTCCTGGTCCCCAGTGGAGATCAAGGCCCTGCTGGATCTCTGGGCTGATGAGGAGGCCCTCCATGACCTCCGTGCCCATCGGAGGAATGCGGACATATTCTGCCACATGGCCCAGGAGCTCTCCCACCAGGGCCATCCAGCCTGGATCCTTGAACAGGTCCGAGCCAAAGTAAAGGAGCTGCACCTGGGCTATGTCCGGGCCAGCGAGGGCCAGGGGAAAGGAGCCGACAGCTGTCCCCATTATGACCGCCTGCATGCCATCCTGGGTGAGGTGGCACCCCAGGGACCATCGGTGCCCGTGGACACCAGAAGGCACCCTCCCCCCCCTGTCACCAGGCACAGCAAAGCAGGGGATGAGGCAGAGCTGCCCGCCAGATTGGAGGAGGAAAATGATGACCAGGGAGCACTGTAACCCTGCACCTCGAAACGGCGTCAGGCAGCCCCGATGTCTCCCGTGCATCATCGGAGGCTGGAGAAGGATCCACTGGTGAGTGTTTCACTTTGCACTCACAAGGGTGGCAGGGAGCCAGGTGCCCGGGGGGGAGGGGAAGGGAGCATCACTCAGGCAGCGTGAGCTGCACACTGTGTACCAGTATGTAGCACGTGCAACCACATGCAGCCTGGTGACCGAGCGGCATATGGACGCAGCAGGCATCTCCAGGGCACGCCTGGGACTGTGCTGCTCACACACGTCCAGACCAGGGGGGAAGGGTGGATGCCGGCTGGAACCAGCCAAGGCCCCAGGGGCTCAGGCCAGATCCCGCACCTCCCAAAGGGTGCAGCACGCAGACAGCACACCGTCATGCCTGGCTGTGTGACACAGTCAGCTGCTCCTGGGAAAACCGCAGCAACACAGCTCTGTGAGCGTGGCCCCCACCGAGCCCCTCACCTGCCCCCAGCACCTCGGCTGGCCCCCCGAGGGAAGTCCCGCACTGTGACCGCACATGTCCCTGGGCTACATGTGTGAGGGATAGTGGGAGGGGGAGGGGGGAAGCGCTCGGCCTGGCCCTAGGGTCACCTGAGTTTCGCTGCAAGGATGGTACACTCCCCAGTCACCCCTGGTTCCATCCAGGGGACGTCCACGTGATGGGGATCTGAGAGCCCAGACCACGTCAGCCAGATGTGCTCCCAGGCACTGTGTGGGGATTCATCTTGCTCCCCGTCAAATGCCATTGATTAGTTCAAAGCCTCACAGCCTCCCGGCAGGGAGTTCCACAGGTTAACACAACACATGTGACGAGGCCAGGACACAGACTGATGGTTACAATCCATGGAGGAGCACCCTACTCCGGAGGCGGTCCTGTATGCAAACAAACAACACAGCGGGGGACCGAGTGAGCCCAAGCCACAGTACTGTGGTGTCACCTGGGCTCAGGGCAGAGGGCATGAGGTGTGGGGACAGTGAGCAGGGCTGCCTGACTGACCCATCCTTTCCTCTGTTCCCTGCAGCAGGACCAGCCAGGAGTGGGGGACCCTCTAGCCCTGCGGCAGCGGCAGCATCCCCAACCACCCAGGCACCAAGCAGGCGGGTCCAGAAGCGGGACCAACTCCTCCGGCGCCACGTATAGGCCATCGAGAGGATTGAGGTGGCCGTCACACAACGGGTCAACGCTGACCTGGAGTGGTGCCAGCAGGCCTGGGGGCACTTCCAGGCTCAGTGTGACCGAGTGTGTGATGCTGTCACTGCCCTCACTGCACACATTGGGCACGCTGTGCACTACGGAATGGCATTGCGCCATGCAGCTGCCATCCCTCCCATGCCAATGCCCGTGCCCCCTCCTGCTCCCGCCATGCCCCCTCCTGATACTGCCATGCCCCTTCCTGCTGTACCCCATCCTGACCACCTCCCTGTGCTTCCTGCCCCGATGCGGCCTGAATGCCATGCAGTTGTCCGCCCCCACAGAGGCGGTCGCAGGGGCCACCCCTTCCACCAGTAGCTCCCTCCTCCCCCTCTCAGTTCAGAGCCCCTTTCTTCCTCCCCCTCCCAGTTCAGAGCCCTCTCCCCCTCCTTCCATCCTACGTCCCCATTGTTAATAAAAAGTTCAATACGTTGTTTTCCACAAAAAACTGTGTTGTTTATTGGGAGATAAGGGGAGGGGGGAGGGAAAGGATAAGGATGGGAAGGAGATGTAAATGGAGATAGAGGCAACCTTACTGTGGGACCTGGGAGAACATCTCTGTCAGGACCTCCCGGATGCGCATCCTATCGTGGTGCGCCTGGCGGATGGCAGCTGTGCGGGGTTGTTCGTAGGCCTGGCCCTCACCTGCCATCCATGCCGGGAGGAAGGCCTCCCCCTTCCGCTCCACGATGTTGTGGAGGACGCAGCACGGAGCCACTACCTCGGGTATGTTCTGCTCACCCATCTCAAGACGGGTGAGCAAACAAGAAAACCAGGTCTTCAGACGGCTGAAGGCGCACTTGACCTGGTTGCGGGCCCAGCTGAAGCAGTCATTGAATCGCGCCAGGTCGTGGTCTGTCCGCCTCATGTAGGGCTGCATTAGCCAGGGCAGCAGGGGGTAGGCCGCATCCCCCACAATACATGTTGGCAGGGGCACGTTCCCAACAGTAAATTTCCACTGGGGGAAGAAAGTGCCAGTCTCCAGCCTGCCAAACAGGCCCAAGTGTCATAGAATGCGGGCATCATGAGCCCTGCCAGACCAGCCCACATGAATGTCCGTGAAGCGGCCACAGTGGTCCATAAGAGCCTGGAGCACGATGGAGAAGTACCTCTTGCAGTTGATTAAATGGGCCGCTCGATGCTCCGGGGCATGGTTGGGGATGTGGGTTGCATCCAGGGCTCCCACACAGTTGGGGAACCCCAGGGCAGTTAAGCCAGCCACCATTGTATCCACATCCCACAGGCGGATGACTCGCTGGAGCAGGATGTTATTGATGGCATGGATGACCTGCAGAAGGGTGCACAGAAACACAGGGAAACACATCACATAAGGCAGAGTGAGTGCATGTTCTCTTGGGGAGTTTCCACCCCGCTTGTGATGCCCTCTGTCCTCACACGCACCAGGGCCCCCTCGCCCCATGGACCACCCCCAGCCCTCCCACCAGCAGACCTGTGTGAGGGAGGGATGGCTCAAACCCCTGGGTGATGGGGCATCCCCCACTCTCCCCATCACCCCAGCCTGGAGTCTTGCCTTTCCCTGCGCATGGAGTGCAGTACCACCACTACCCGGGACTTACCTGCATGACGACGGCACCGATGGTGGATCTGCCCACCCCGAACTGGTGTGCCACCAATGGGTAGCTATCTAGCGTGGCCAGCTGCCAGCGTGTGATGGTGACCCTCTTGTCCTTGGGGATGGGTGCCCGCAGCCGGGTGGTGGTTCTCTGGAGCGCAGGAGCGAGCCAGGCACACAGCTCCAGAAACATCGCTTTTGCATGCGAAAGTTCCAGAGCCATTGCTGGTCGTCCCATTCCCCCAGGACCAGCCATCCCACCAGTCAGTACTGGCGTCCAGTCTCCACAAGGGCCTCTCCATGGTGGGGTGGGAGTCCAGAGCGACCTGCGCCTCAAGGTCCTGGATGAGGAGTGCAGCAGCATGGAGCAGCAGTTGCAGGCACTCCAAGATGGCCGGAAGGGGCCAGAGCAGGCACAAGGCCACCCCTGGCTTCATGGCACAGCAAAAGAGCTGAAGGCAAAAAATCACTAAAAGGCACTAAGGCACAAGCTGTGGTATCCAAGAAGGCAGAGGGCAACCACAACTAGAACTGCTACGGCTGTCAGTCCCTGCAAGAGATACTAAAGCTCGCAGCAGGAGAGAAACAGCTGTCCAGGGAGATCCCTTTAAGCACGTCTCAAAGGAGTTCCAGCCCCCGCCCCCACCCCCGGAAAGTCCTGGTGCCCTTTTGCCCTCTTCAAAGTGGTTCCAGGCTCATGCTTTTGTGCAAGAGCGTCCTGCCAATGTAGACGCTCTCTTGTACAAAAGCGCATTGCTCTGATGATAAGCCCCGGCCAATGTAGACGCTCTCTTGTGCAACTACTTTAACGCAAGAACTCTTGCACTAAAGAGTTTTTGTGTGAGATCGTGCCAGTGTAGACGTAGCCCTAGTGTCTGATAGAGTGTAACACTATAATTACCACAGAGTTAGCCATTTTGGAACCACGGTACACCAATGGTTATATCAATAAAGAGAGAGTTTCATTCCAGAGGGCTGGGAGGTTTACGTCTGAACCTCTGCATCTAAACCATCTCCATCACTTTGGGTCAGAGTCAGACTGATAATAGGAAGGGACATTTTCTCTAGATCCAGTGCCAGTTTGATCCACTATAGCAGAATCACCACACAAACACCTGTCATTTCAAGCTAAAATCTCACCTGAAAGAAAGCCTGTAAGTATGTAATGTCCTGGAAACTGAAATTAACCTTGGCTTGGTCTCCACCTTGAAATCCCAGACCCTACTCTCTGGACTTAATCTAGACTAAAGACATGTCCTCCATCCATCTGCAACTGTAACACAGACCCTATGTATGTTGTGTGTCATCATTTAGAAATCCTGGATAATTAGCAGAAGAACAGAATTTAAAAGTCAGCAGACAGGGCAGCAAAGAGAGGCAATCAGCATTTGAGTTACTTTCCTTTTTAGACTCCTCCTGGTAAATGACTCTTGAATCAAGACAAGAATTTGGGCACAAACACTTTCTAGCCACAGAGTGCTATTGCGAATATTTTCAAGTAGATAATGTTCCAATCTTGCTTGCTGCCTTGTCTCCTCCTTTTCTGGCTGGAAACCAGGCTTTTCCAGAACAAGCTAGCAAGGATTTTTTGAAATTGCTAATTGAAGAAAGATTAAAAAACAGGAATGAGTTGCAGAACTTGTCTCCACTACACAGCAACCAAAAATTCATTTTTCTAATAGGCAGGTGAAAGCAGAGATCCATTTCCCATTTGCCAGAAGAATTACTGATTGAAAGAAACCCCCATTCTATGTCTGTAGGCTTGCAGACAGATTGTACAAACTGTGATTAAAAAAAAATAGACAGGCCAGAGGAATATTATGTAACTTTGGGATCATTATGTATTTATTTGAAGCCAGCTTTGGTCCCAGGGGCACAATTTAAAGGCCACTGAGCAACCCAATTTGTGACCATCCCAATGCTTAGTCTCCCCTCCTGGAAAGCAGTGGCCACTTCCTGCCTCTTTCCACAAGGTGCAGCTCACGGCTTGTCCAGCCTTTGAAGTCACTTGACTGGCGTGGCTTCCCTAGCTACTGTGCAGAGAGGGGGCCCAGTGGCACCATGTGACCAGCAGAGCTCTGACCAGGCCATCTTATAGGGGGGCAAAGGGGACAATTGCCCCAGGGTCTACAGGAGCAGTGACAGCCAGGATCCCGACCCTTTAAATACCCCCCCCCCCCCACACACACACAGTGTCATGTGGTATGCTACAAGTAATGCTAA
Source organism: Pelodiscus sinensis (assembly GCF_049634645.1). Taxonomy (NCBI): domain Eukaryota; kingdom Metazoa; phylum Chordata; order Testudines; family Trionychidae; genus Pelodiscus; species Pelodiscus sinensis. The sequence continues at coordinate 29,775,652 of NC_134725.1, read as the reverse complement.
GGGCTGGCTCCCCTGAGTCCCACCTCTTCCACCTGACGCCCCACCCCCTCTGGAAGCACAAAGCCACCTTCCACCACCCAGCAAGTCTATTGCCCTCCCTCTCCCCTGCTCTAAGTCCACAGGAAACCATGTGTGGGAGTGGGGTGACCCCACCCCAAGCCCCAGAAGGCTGGGTGGTTTCCAGCTGTGGCTTCCAAGGCCCCCCCCAGCTAGAGCTCCTGGATATTAGCCACCATGTAATGAAATCCCTCCCAGGTGCCTGTGTCAGACCCAAAAAAACACTGGGGCAGGCACCTGGACCCATGGACCATTGTGATCCCATGGTGCTAAGCCCTGCAAGCCTCAGGAAGGTGTGAAATTTGCTCCCCACATGTGGCTCCATTGCCTGGCTGGAGGGCTGCTGGGGGTCAGGGCCAGCATGAGCCTGAAAAGAGGGAGGACAAAAAGGAGCAGCTCGCTATTCCTGGCATCTGTTTTGAAATAAACTATTGTGTACTCATGTATTGTGAACCCTCTCCTTAAAAAAAGAAGAAATAAAAATATAAACCCTGGCAAAAATCACAGCGGGCATATGACCCCTTCAAAAAAACCCATGCATCGTTTCTGCTCAGACTCTGTTCTACACAGACTCTGCGAAGAGGCAAAGATTGGTATGCCAGCTCCCTGTGGCTTCCCACTTTCTTATACATAGAAACAAAGCCACAGACATCACATTTTCTTCTTGTCTTGCCTTCCATAAAAGCTAATGCAAAACTTGTTCTCAGTGCTTGAGGGAATCCCAGTGAGATCACTGAGTCGCTAAGTTTTCAGGGTCAGATTCTGTCAGTCTTATCCATGTTCCCCATGCTGCATTTAGCTGGGTGCTGCTAGAAAGGACTCCTGTCTCCATGAAAGGCCCCGCTGTAGTAGATGGAAGTCTACTCATGTGCAACCAACTGTAGGACCTATGCATTGCCAATGAGCTCATGGGGCCCTCAGAGAGTAAATCTCTCAGAACAAGGTTCTAATTCTTTTGGGCAAACCAAATATTTATTTTTATGCAAGTTATCTCATTCCTCGAGTATGTAAGGAAACAATTACCCCATTAATAACCTAGCCTTACAGCTTCGAATGGAGCCTCTTTGCTTACCTTTCAGGCAGGAAGGGTTTTATTTCTTTAGATATAATTACTTGCATCTCTAAATATTTCCCGTTAGCAAACATTGCACCAGATTAGTGTTGAAATAATCAAGGCATTAGAAACCTTCCCATGGATATTCCCAAAGGGCATAAGTACTGCCAACAGGAAAAGTGAACTACAACACTTCAGACTGAGATTATTAAAACTGCTCCACATAACTCACATTGAATGCATGTTCACATAAGAAATGGGTGAACTCATTGCATGTCACCAGCAATTTTTAAGGGATTCCAAAGTGCTTTGCAAACATTCATTGAAGCCTTAAAAGCAGTGATGGGCCAGAAGTGGAATCATCATGATTTGGGAAGAGGGCTGAGTTTCAAATCCCTGAATGCAAAGTCATGCCTACAATCCTAATTTGGGATCAAGGCTGGGAAGTGATTTTTCCATCGCCATGTCTGAGGCCCACAAGCCTTGCTAAAACAGCACAGGACATTTTTTGCATTCTGGAAACTCAACCCTAGCCAAACTTCAGTATGGCTGCCAAACCCTGAACTAAGTCTTATCCGCATCCAGACACCATCACCTCCCTCAATCTTCACACTCAGCACCCAATGAGAGAGGCAAGACTGGTAAAGCAAGACAGGAAAGTTACTTGTGTTTATGGTACAAGATTCAAAATATCTGAGTCCAGCTGCAGGTGTGATCTTGGGCAAATAATTTTCTCACTCTCTCTGCCTCAGTTCTTCATTTGTAAAATGGGGCTAATAATTTCTCCCTGCCTCATATAACATTTGTGAGGCTAAATCCATACACACCTGGCAGGTGCAGAGATTTTCTATGCTATCAGCACTGTAGTAAGAGAAGGAATTTACTTGCTCACAGTAACAGAACCCAGAATGGAAACCCAAAGTCCTGTCTCTTCTACTCTTAGGGTGTGTCTAGACTACATGCCTCCTTCGACGGAGGCATGTAGATTAGCCAGATCGGAAGAGGGAAATGAAGCCGCGATTAAAATAATCGCGGCTTCATTTAAATTTAAATGGCTGCCCCGATCTGCCGATCAGCTGTTTGTCGGCAGATCGGGGGAGTCTGGACGCGATGCCCCGACAAAGAAGCCTTTCTTAATCGACACAGGTAAGCCTCGTGAAACCAGGCTTACCTGTGTCGATGAAGAAAGGCTTCTTTGTCGGGGCATCGCGTCCAGACTCCCCCGATCTGCCGACAAACAGCTGATCGGCAGATCGGGGCAGCCATTTAAATTTAAATGAAGCCGCGATTATTTTAATCGCGGCTTCATTTCCCTCTTCCGATCTGGCTAATCTACATGCCTCCGTCGAAGGAGGCATGTAGTCTAGACACACCCTTAGTTCTCTGCTCTGAGAAATGAACCAGGATTGCAATCAATTGCTGGCACTGTGATACAGAAAAGCATCCTAAAGGAACAGAAGATTATAAATAGAAGAAACATGTTTATGGGGCAGGAGGTAAGTATGGATCTTGTTCAGCATTTCTCACATCAGTGCACATTTTCTTCTTAACAGCTAAAGAGCAGCCTACAAAATATGTTGAAATTCAAACCAAAAGGCAGCTAGACTAGAAAGGACCATCCCAAAGTTTGCAGGGATGTTTAACTCAGGCTGTGATCAGAGTGGGGTGTTAAAAACCTACATGAACTAGTTAGAAACCCATGAGGCCATCAATAAGCTGTTGTTTTCAGTGACCAAAGTCATAATCAGCTATCAGCTAGATCAGTGGTGGACCACCTGCAGCCCATAGGCCACATGCAGCCCACTGGGGTTTTATGTGTGGCCCACAAGACATTTTGTTTACCATTGTCCATCTGCAGGGGTGCCAAATTCCACTGGTTTCTATTCATGTCACTTTTTGCTATCAGTATTACTGAAGTGACACACACAAACCAAAAGCACATGAAGTGAGGTGCATGCTGATTGCACACAACATGGACTGTGACAGCCGTGCATCCAAGCAAAGTGCTACAGTGGTTCAACTGGCACGTCCTGCAAATTCTATGTACACAAGCACAATTAGCAAAATTAGTTATGACAGTCTTGCCCACTGAGATGAAGGAGGGTCATTTATATGGCCCATTGCTGCCCATTGCTGATCTAAATGCTAGACATGCCGGTTACTAATTTCTCAGCCCAAACAACTGGCAGATGGTAATGACCAAAGCTATTACAGATCTGGGCTGGATTCACATTCATTGATGGAGGCCAAAAGACTTAGTATCCCCATTAAGGTCTTCAGAATCACATTGATACGTCCCTCCTTTGTAAATGAGCCCTCATTTAAATTGATATTTCACCTGAAAGGAGTTGGAGGAGAACCTTATTTAACATAGATGGCAGTATACCCAGGATATTAAAATAAGATTATCTTACTGAAAATATGGAGATTAATGAGATTCGCTGCTGGAAAGTAAAAGCTTGTTAAATGTAAAGACTTGAAAATAGTCTGACGTAAGATTTCCATATTTTTGGAAGGAGCTTACTTCTCTTTGAATAGACAAACAGTATAATATTTCCTTAAATATCTAAAACCTTCCTATCATGGGTTTACTAAAATCACGTGCGGTAGGGGAACGTGGTAAAGACTCAGAAGTGCACTTATTCCAAGCTATATTTTCTTTGGTGAGGGGTAGGATTAACACCATACATAAATAATATATCAGCTTCAGCAGAAGCTGCTCTTTAATCAATACAAAAGATAGTACACTGGCAAGATATTAAATGAATATAAAAGGACTTGGCTGCTTAAGAATGAAGGCTTTAAAATAGAAAATGACTTAGAAACAGGAGCACAACTGGATGAATGGGGATTCACTAAAGATGTTCTAAATTAAATCTTTTTGGCCCATTGTTAGATATACATATTAACTTACCCAACAGCCTGCAGTAAACTAAAGTACCACTTGACCTATTGCCCTGTTTGTTAGCAGAAAAAAAAATCCAATTGTACAAAGGTAACTTAAAGACTGCAATAGTTATTCAATGTGCCTGGTGTTTTGTTTTGTATTTGTTTAATAAAAATCTATGAATGACAGTTTATTTTCCATGAAAATTTAAAGCAGTTCCCATCTTTTGAAAAGTTATCCTGATCAGTAGATCATCAGATAATTATAATATAGCATGGAGAAGCAACATGTGTAGTTCATCATACTATCAAGAAGCCAAGAGCAACAAGATCTTTGTGAAAGGTTGCTTTACTTTTGGGAGACTGCTTGTGGAGTGTGCATGTATGCGCACACACACACGCGCACGTGTGACTTGTAATTGGCTCAGTCCAAAGGCCTCCCTTATCCCAAAGCCCCATTATCAGGTGCTGATGTTACCCACTGGGGTAAGCATATGGCTCTGGAGAGATGAGTTGTGACAGCTCCCACCAGGAGGTCTGCTTCCTTTGCTCTAAATATACCTACTGATGCTTTTAGCTCTGGTGGGCAGACCAACTGGACACCATTTTTCTTAGTATGGCAGCTTGGGTTCGATGTCAATATTAAACATCAACAGTCACTTTGTTTCCCTAGAAATGTAGAAACACAAGACTGAAAGAGATGTCAAGAGAGAATGAAACAATGAATTCACATTATTGCTGGATAATGTTGATGGTTAATTTAGCTTCTGAACCATTGAGGTCAGAGTATCACTGGTAGGGAAAGTAGTAGACAAGCTGTTAGTGTGGGGGGGGCTGTTTTTAAAAATGTTTTTCACATTTTTATATGCAATTTGCTACCTGCTGTTAACTGTGGGCTCAAAATGGCTGACAAATACTAGCCTTTAGGCCTCTAGCTACTTGCAGATGCAGTCAGCCTAAATAGCAGCATTTGCACTCTTAATTTCACCAGCATACAACTAAGGTTCACAAAATGATCTAATAAAATGGCACCACTGCCATGATTTCAGAGTTTTTGGTAAAGATAGATAGTCACAATTAGTCCCATTTACACATAGGGAAAATTGGGCCAAGAAAAGTGACTTGTCCAAAGTCACACAAGTCAATGATTGAGCCAGAAATAGAATCCAGGGAGCTAAATTGTCAGTGGATATAAATTGGTATAGTTCTGTTGGCTTCAATGAAGCTATATGACTTATAGCAATATAGGATAAGACCCCTACATCTCTTGATCCCCATTTTGGTGTCTAGTTCATTGAGATAAGCCTTGTGCTTCGATCCTCATTAACTGGTATCGAGTATCAGAGAGGTAACCGTGTTAATCTGAATCTGCAAAAGCGGTGAGGAGTCCTGTGGCACCTTATAGACGAAGTGCATCTGACGAAGTGGGTCTTTGCCCACGAAAGCTTATGCTCCAACACTTCGGTTAGTCTATAAGGGTATGGCTACACTACCACCCTAGTTTGAACTAGGGTGGTTAATGTAGTCAACCAGAGTTGCAAATGAAGCCCAGGATTTGAATTTCCTGGGCTTCATTTGCATGTTGCCGGGCACCACCATTTTTAAATGTCCGCTAGTTCGGACTCCGTGCCCTGTGGCTACACGCGGCACGAACTAGGTAGTTCGGACTAGGCTTCCTATTCCGAACTACCGTTACTCCTCGTGGCACCCGGCAACATGCAAATGAAGCCCGAGAAATTCAAATCCCGGGCTTCATTTGCAATTCCGGTTGACTACATTACCACCTTAGTTCAAACTAGGGTGGTAGTGTAGACATACCCTAAGGTGCCACAGGACTCCTTGCCACTTTTTCATTAACTGGTAGTGTTCCATGCATGTTGTCAATTTGGAGGTCTTTTTCACAGTCCACATTCTGAGAGTTGTGGCCAAATGGCAAATGTACCTGAAATGTTCAATGAATTTAGCAGGCTGCAGCCCAGGCTTTCTGGTCTCTGCCAATGGCTCAGGGTGGCTTATTTGTTTGAGTCCTTTTCCTTTGTTTCTGATGACCTTCTAAGACATTTTCTGTTCTTCTAACAAAAGAGGTGCACATACAATTAAGGCTGTGTTTGCTTTATATATTTTGTAGACTGTGCAAAAATGTCCTTACATTAGTGTGAAATTTAGACATGGTCATCAAAGAATGGAAAATCTGTCAGTGTAGCTCTGTGTCTCCCTGCACTCAACTAGTCAGACCATACACGACCAGGCTAGATAATTCTCACTTCACACCTCATATCAGGATTTATGTTTATCAGCTGTGCTCAGTTCTGCATCAGAAAGTCCTGATTAAACTCTTTTGTCTATTGTGACAAAACTCCTACCCAAACTTGGTGGGTGCTGCATTTTCAGGCAGATTTGCTTGCCTCAAAGGCTCACAGCAGCCTTCAATTTAGGCACTACACCTAGGGCATCAGCTTGCTGTTTGCTGAGCTACCCGCAACGTTGGCCAGCATGAGCTATAGAAGGAAACCAAACTGCAGTCTCAGTGGATCCCCCAAATGATACAGGGCCAGTCTTTTCCCTGACTGGAAATGGGGGAGTGGGCGATGGGGGAAACCAGACCCACCCTCCACTTCAGGTTCTAGCCCAGGGCCCTGTAGAAGCTGGTGCCAGAAAATGTCTCCAATACCAGCTACAAGATAGCTACAAAACCCATGGACCACTTCTTCATGCCTTCCCCAGCACCTTCTTTATCTCAGACTCTTCATCTTAGCCCCCATTTGTCTGTGCTCATCCTAGATCCTCTGCAGAACTCCCCCTGTCCTCTCAACTCCACATGCATTAACTAACTGCAGAGAAGCTCTTTTTAACTAGTCTCAGCCGGTTCTTTAATTGGCCCCTAGTGTTCCAACCTAGCCTTGGCTCACTTGTCTCTGGGAGCCCACTTAATTAGTTTCAGGTGTTTAATTGTCCTGAATGATTCCAGCAAATTCCCACTGGTTCTGGACTAGCCCCTGCAAGTTTACCCTGGGAACAGAGATTTACTCAATCTGAGGCTAATATCTCTCCTATCCATGACTTAATTGTTCCCCTCTGGCCTGACCCTGTCATACTACCAAGTATGGTTTGCTAGAACTGCAAGTTCTGGCAACAGGACAATGTTCCAAAATAATCTTACAAACATTTACATGGTATAGCAGGACAGAGTCCAGATAAAATGCCTGTGAGTAACAGAAACGATTAAAGAGTTAAAGGAAAGAGTTTCTTGAGGAGGAAAAAAATGTCAATGCCAAGAGCTCACAAGAAAGCCACCCTACATTGCTGGAGCCAGCATCTGGAAAGAATTTGAGCAAGGTATTTTTCAGCATGCAGAAACAAGTCCATACCTAGCTATCTACCTCAGTATTTCCAGTGCATCTACTGAATCGCATTCTGAAGAACTACTTAAACTTTCAGCTGGTATAGATCATATTGCTGAAAGTGACATGGGACAGCCCAGATTCTGAATACTCTCTAATATTGAAGTCTGTAAAGTCTGTTCCCATCCAGCTATAGCACAGATGTCACAACCACAGATTTCCAGACAAACATCTTTCCTTCATTATTATTTTGAGCCAGAGATTCTGTTACTTATTTACATTACAGACGTGTGGAGAGGCCCTGTCATGGAACCAGCATCCTGTAGATTTTATAGGAGACAGTATATTTCAGGTTCCCACATTGCAAAATGAGAAAGGCAACATGGGGTTTTGACCTGGGCTATATAGACCCTCATGGAAGAAGGCCCAATCTGTTGATTGGAGCTTTCAGGGACTATCAGTTTAAGTCACTCTCTTGTCATGAAGACACTGGGCCACATTCTGCTCTCAGTTTCCTGAGGGGCACTGTCTATATGGTTTCCCTCCACCTATATACCAGAGCAGAAATTGAACCAATCTTCATCTCATAGTGCTTTTAATCCTCACCACCCTTGCATATTTGTGCTTTGTTTAAATACTAGAAGGTTTAACCAGCATTGCTTGGGTCCTTAACTCAATCAATTTTTGGTTTTTGGAAAATAAAATGAAACTGTGCATGCTTCATTTGAATCATTCCTCTGGGGTGGGGCTGGAGATGAGAGGTTCAGTATGCAGGCAGTCTTGGGGAGAAAGGACTACCCTGGCCCTCTCTCACCACAGCAGCTTGAGGCCAGGTGAGAAGTGCCTCTCCATGGCTGTTGCAGATCCAGTGGGCACAGCCAGGGGAAGGGTGCATGTCCCCCAACTGAGGCAGGTCCAGATTTGTCTGCCCCCTAGAATCCCCATCCAGAGTGGGGAATGGAGCAAACTGTGCACTTTCCCCTCACTCCCTGATTAAGGAGATGAAGGGGAACAGCCAGCAATATTCCCATATGAGTAGGCCCTCTCATTCTCCCTAACAGGTGGCCAGGGGGTGAGAGGCTTGGAGCTGGGGCAGTCCCAGATGGGGAAACACACCCCCAGCCAGCCTCTTTCACCTGCCTGGTGATTCTGTCTCTTTTCTGGTTGATTTTATGTGAAGGAATCGCATTTCAGTCACAATCAAATCCTTACCTTGCTTTACGTTATGATAAAAGGGAGCTATATACCCAATCTGTTGGTCCTAGCTCTTACAGTTTAGGAGAAGTTCTTGAACTGACAGACAGACAGACAAACGTTCTCAAATATATAGTAGACTACTTCAACCAGCAGCATCCAGCATGCTTCATAACCCTCTTTTTTAGACTAGCAAAAAATCTATTAAAGTTGAAAATAAAACACATCTGTTTAAAGGCTGCAAATCCTATCCCATTTGACTTATATAAAGCCTCAGCACACTGAAGGAATAGCAAATAAATCTTCCTTCATTTGGGAAAGAGTCCTCCAATTCCTTGAGGATGCTAGTCAGGCCAAGAATCATAATCATAGTGTTCAACGAGTCCCTGGGTTTCAATAACGTAGACACAGAAGGCAGGCGGAAGTGACTGGAGTATTAAGCAGCGTATACATCAGACCTTATAGGACTAGTTTTGTCAGGCTGCTCAAGAATAGAGCTGTGGTGTCAAAGCTAAAACATATGGAGCATGTTAAAAATATTGACAGGCAAGTAAACATGTAACCGCAGAGGAAGTAACACCTTGTGTTTAAATACTCTTCTTCCACCTGCCCTTGTGTCACTTACACGGTGCTGCACAACAGTGGTGGCAAAACATATCAGTAGTCACAAAGGGGCCCCAGCATGTGATAGGGGCACCAGCATGAGCTAGTTATACAGCTATGGGATGGAGAGAGCTAAGACAAGGCACTGTTCTTATTAGGGCTTGGTGATAGTATTCAGACTATTTTGTTTCTTTAAAATCATAAGCTAAGGTGTTTCATGTTGTGCCCCCATCTCAGAAGGGACAAATGAAATGACCATTATGCCACCTTGCATCGGATCTGGTGGACTGTAGATCCCAGAGAGCTGTGTGTGCCAGCAACAGCAGCCATGGCTACCCTGATCCTTGAACCCCTGTGCGGGGAAGAGATTGCCTATTCTAGAGGATGTCTGCTTCACTCAGCTACAATGGCAAGGGCTTGGCTGTATAAAGCCTGCCTTACACAGAGCATGGGAGTTGGAAGGCAGAGGGGGAGTCCAGCTGGAAAGTCCCAAGACTGAGTATGGATTCCTGGTTTGTTATTTCTGCCCCATACCAGATCCAGGAAGAGAGGACAGCTGCCCTTCATGGGAATCATTCATTCTGAAACCTGCTCAAGCATCTTTCCTCTTTCTTGTAAGAAAGAGTGATCTGTTTCTATACCATCAGTGAAAGCTTTATCCCTAGAAATGTTTACTGCTCCAAAAATGTCTCTTCCCATCTCCACATCTCTTCACCCTAAGAGGCAAGGTTTGAAACCTTTCCACTGACCATCAGCACCAACTCAAATATTTTAAATAGAGAGACGGGGTAAAATATTTTAAAATAAAATAAACCCACCTGGGCATTCCAAGCAATTAAGGAATCCTTCATCTAGGCCAGTGGTTTTCAAACACCTGCCTGGTGATTCTGTATCTTTTCCATTTGGTTTTATGAGAAGTAGTCCCATTCCAGACACAACCAAATCCCAGCACTGGGTTGTGGAATGTCAGGCACTTGGTCTCTTTGCTGCAGGAGACCAGGTGACCAGTTTGGGTGCCAAGGTGGCTTCCTGCCTCTCCTGGCACTGCAGACCATTCTGTGACCCAGAAGCAGCTGGCAGTGGGTCTGGCTCCTAGGTTGGGGGAGAAAAGCACACAGGGCTCTGTGCACTACCCCTGCCCTGATTATTAGCTCTGGATTCCCATTGTCCGGGAACCTGCTGCTGGCTGCTTCTTAGGCACAGCATGGTCTGCAGTGCCAGGGGAGGCAGGAAGTTGCCTTAGCACCTCCGTTGCACTGCTGACTCGGAGCCACTCAAGGTAAGCTCTCCTACCCCAGCCCTACCTCTCCCCCAAAGCTGAGCCCTCTCCTACAGCCAAAGCTCTCATCCTCTGCCCCACCCAGGAACCCATACTCTATTCAAATTACGTTGGGTCATGGGCATCAATGATTTTCTTCAACGTGGCAATGAAAAAAAAGTTTGAAAACCACTGCTCTAAGGGATTCTTCATCTAAGGGAGAACTGCTCATAAGAGGCTTGGCTTTGAGTATCCCAAAAGTTCATATCCTTCTCTCGATGGCTTGGGATGGAACTGTGCTCAAGGAATGTGCAGCTATGGCTTTATCCAGAATGGAAATGACCTAAATCTAGCTATCCAAGGTACTCATATAGTCCTTATTACTACAGTATCCACCTGCCTCCCTGTAATGTGTTTAGCCCTACATGGCAGTGGTGATACCTTGTTTATAGCTGCTGAACAAGGGCACAGACACAGACTGATTTGTCCCAAATCTGCTAGGGGAATCCATGGCAGAGCAAAACCCAGATCTACAGAGTCACAGTCCACTAGGCCACCTAAGAGACAGCCTCTGCCCTGAAGACCTTGTATTCTAAATACATATGATAAGGAGGGAGGGAGAAAAGGAAGAACAGTATTATCTTCCCCATTTTCCAGGTGCAGAATTGGAGCACAGACAGATTAAGGAGCCAATTCAAGAAAACATCTTTGCTGCCTTGAATCCAGGCCAGAGTTCCAACCGGACCTTTTGGCAAAGCCAAGAACTAAATTCAGAGCTTCTGCTTTTTTAAAATCCTTCGTCCTCACCCTGAGTGGAGACTGATTAAGTCCTAGAGAAACCAGCTGCCTAAGGATGGAAATGGTTTGGAAAAGATAGACCAGCAAGGTTAGATTCAATGTTCCCTCTGATTTTTTCCAAGGCATGTGCAGCTGCGCATCACCAATAGAAACACATCTTGCCAGCTGTTGGAGGCTGTGGGCACTCTGAAAATCAGCTGGGCAGTATTTGAATTTCTCATGGGTGGCCACCCAAGCGCTCAGCTTACAGGGAACACTGATTAGATTGTATAAATTCCCCTTGATATTTTATATACATTCTTCCCCAATGTGCGGAGGCCAGAAACTCAGAATACATTCACACTACCGTAATGTATGTCTGGGCCAAGTTTTAAAGACACCATGAGTACTTTAAGAATTACTGGCCCCCACGTTCACTTGTGTGTGGGAAGGCAATGGTGAGTAAACTGTTGAAATTGTGATAGATGAGGAATTTAACAATCCCAGATGCCAAACGTGTTTCAAGCAGTTCTAAAGTGGCCACAGGAATGGAGCTTCCACAGTAAGCAATTCTCCACACAAGGAGTGAAGAATAAACAACGTTTGATAGATTGGGCATTAGCAAAACAGGCCAGGCAGAATTTATCAGGTCAGAGTGTTCCTTGATTAAACAATCAACTGTGGAATTGGCTGGCTGGAAGATTAGCCATGGAAAAGCATGCCTTCATTTATAAACATTTTGGTGGTGAGGCTTTTATGACTACTTTTATTATTCAAGAATCCAAGCTGGATTTGAAAATAGGCATGCAGTGTTGTCAAATATCTGACTTGCCTTAAAGTGGCAATAACCTCGTGAGTGAGAAAGAGCCATTTAGATTATTGTTGTTTGTTTATAATTTTATCACAGCATCAAAACTTGTATTTTTTAAAAACCATTAAGTTAACTGCACCCACACACACAGAGCATTTACTGCTTGTGCGAAAAGAAAGTAAGAAAGAGACCATGTTTTCTGGAGTGCCTGTAAGTTGAACAATATGGAAGCAAGCAAGCAACCAATCAATCCATTTTGGACAACTGCACATGTTCATGGAGAAGACTTCCAATAAAGGAATTTTATGTTCAGCCCACAGAACTATCCCATTTGTTCATCCTGCTTTAGCATCTGATCCAAAGCTCAAAGAAGTCATTGGGAGGTTGTAACAAGGTTGTAACAAGGTTGTTTGGAGTCCAAGCAATCCTGTTCTAAGGACTGGCCCCTTCAGAACAGGTGTTTGGGTCTTGCCATTCATCAGGACAGATTGCAAGACCAGAAATGGACGTTGTTTAAGCCAAAGTCATGTGGCCAAGACAAAAAACAAAAAGGCAGGGACTATTCCTTAGTCAAAGGTCAACCAGAGATATGTCTTTCAACAGAAGCAGAGGATCCCACAAAGTTCCTGCCAGAGAGAAATTAAGGTAGGAGCCCAGGAAGAGATTGGATAGGTAGCAGAGGGTGATGGTATCCAGGGGAAGAACCCAATGGACTAAAGGAGCCCTTATACCTGGTAATGGGAAGGACATATTAGACTAGAGGGGAAACCTTAATGCAGGAAGGGAACACATTTTTGGTGGCATTTAGACATAGGTGCGGGAAGTAAGGGAGCAAGGGATGCTGCAGCACCTCTAGGTTTTCTACCCGGCTTTCCCACCAGCCCTGTGTCCCAGCCTCCATTGGCCCCACCGACTTCAGCACTCCTCAGGGTCTTGCTGCCCAACATCCCCAAGAGCTCTAAAGCCTGCTGTCCAGGCCCGTTCCTGAAGGGTGCACTGTCACCCCAGGTCCTGCTGCAAGCCTGGGGCTCTACATCCACTTCCAGCTGTGGCTGGGTTCCCAACTGTCCCAGACCGGATTGTCCAGATACCATAAGAGGCAATGGCATCCAGTCTGGGAGCGGTGACAATGCTAGATGTCACCCCAGGATTGCAGGTGGGGCACAGCTCAGCACCCCCAACCTAAAAATAGTGCCAGCACCACTGCATTCGAATAGACTGCACCCTTATGGGGACTGTATGATTGTGACCAAGGGGAAGGGAAGGCCAGAGTGATGAAAAGGCCACGTCTTGGGTTGTGCTGTGCCATGTGTGCCCTGAAACTCAGCTGGTTTTGGACCAATGCCCCTAGTGCTTCCAGTAGCTATTTTGGAGCTTGGAGGGAGGCAGAAGGAGGAGGGACGGTTCAGAAGCGAACTAGCAGAAAGCACCAGCCAACACTCCTCTCCTCTGTTGGAGATTAGTAAATTGCAGTCCTACAGAAAGAGCTCTTACCGAAGCCATAGATCACTGGCCTTTGCTTATGGGCACTTGACTGATTGTTTGCAAAGAGTGCCTTGACCTGGCCACGGTATTTGGTGCTGTTAGTCATGGTTTATTGCTTGAAAGACATGGGAGGCTTCTGAAGGGTCAGGGAAGGAGGCTGGTGTAGGTATTAGCTGGTGCATTGAAAGCTGCAGCTTTGGATGGAGGGAGCAGGAACATGCCTTCATTAAATAGTTCTGGGTGCTTTCCCAAGTCTCATCTCTCAACCTCATTCTCTGCAAAATAATCAGTCATCTATCATGAGCCCTTTGCAACTCCTGGAAATTTTGCGACCATCTGTAATTTCCAGCCCAGTTCTGCTGCATAGAGATATCTGGTTGAGGCCTGGCTTAGAACAACTATCTGAATTTTGAGACACTTTTCCAAAAAAAAAAACCACTGACATATACTTACTGCTAGAAAGAAAGGATTGAAAAAAAAAAAGCCGGAAACTTGTAGTGAGGGTAGCTCATGTGATACTCAATAGTCTGGATGGATCAAGTCTCCAATTCCAGCACGATAGCGTTCATTGAATAAAGGTTTACATAGTTTTACAGACATCAAAATTGGTAGAGATTTACTAGGTCATCCATTTCATCTCCTGGAAATGCAGAATTGTGCCCTATTTTACTTTTTGTTCCACTTTTATATTTTTTAAGTTCTAGCAGTAATGGGGTTTCCATTACCTCTTTAAGGAAATTATTTCACAGCCTAGGCTATCTCCTTAGGTAATGGGGTGGCACTCACCTCCCACGAGTGCCCCTGTCTGGGTGAGTGTGTGTGCCTGTATTGCCTTGGTTTGTTAGCCTCTCAACTACTCTCGGCTACTTGCCTCTAGCCAATTCACACCTGGTGTGAAGTATAAACCCCTTCTGGGGTACACATGTAATGGGGGGCAATTCCGGTGCCCTCTGCTGGTATCTCCAAGTTTGCTCCCCACTCAGAGAGAGTGGTGGTTCCAGGGCTTCCTCTTCTGAGACAACTCCTTGCCCTTAGCTCAGGGCTTTATCACAGTTCATCAGTCTTTATTCATCTCTCCATTTGGAGCTGGTTTCCCCTCAGTCTCTTTCCTCACTCTGAGAGACTGGTGCCTCCCAGGTTTCCCCTCCCAGAGGCAACTTCCTCAGCCAGCCACAATGTCTGCTTTCCTTGAGCTCTGCCCTGCATTGACTACTACTGTTTTGCAGCTCCCTTTGTAGGCCTTTCTAGCCCCTAATTGGCCAGTTTCTCTGCTGCCGTTCTTGTCATATTGGAGGACCTCTCTATAGTTTCGGGGGGGGGGGGGGGGGGCGTGGCTTGATCAGCACATCACATCTTGTCAGGAAGGTTAGATTATTTTATCCAACGGTTTCCTAGATATAGTTAGCACTTAGAATAACTCATATCTTCCTGCCAGTTGGTTTAAAGATGAGACCCAGGGATATTTTCTCCATGACCCATTAAGTTCTAAGAGTCAGCTTCTTTAATTACTAATGTTGATTATGTATTCTTAGAAAAGAAACTCACTGCTCATAGATGAACAACAAACACATCAAAAATCAGTGCTCCAGTGGAAGCAGACAAACAGGGCTAGACATGAACAACAATTGAAGTATATTTTTACCTGTGCAGTTGTTCCTAGATAGCAAACACCTGGGGTTACACCCTTATTTGCATGAAGCTCAGCTGTAAGCGCTGTCAACACCTCAGACAACAATTACTATAATAACCCCATTGACAGAAACTAGTTTATTTTCTGTACTTCCTTTTTCAGGGATCAGAGAATCACAGAAACATAGAGTTAGAAGGGACCCCAAGGTTGTTTAATCTAACTCATCTATAGACAGTGAATGAAGCATTAAAATAGTTTATTCCAAAAGTAGCAGAGTCTGGTTTTAACTAGGTAAATTCTCCCATGTTGCTTTTATAGTTTGGAATAGGCTCCCTGAGCATTTATGCTGCTGGAAATAAAGTTATTTTGAGAAACCAGTAGCTGAATATGTGATAAATTACATTTGACTATATTTTATTAGCTGTGAGAATGTCCTATGCTAATTATTTCTAGAGTTTCTTGTGTTCCATTCTAATTTATGTATGTTCTTACATCTTGTGTTGCATCCAAGCACCTTCCAGAATTTAGTATTTAAAGAGTCTAACAACGGTCCTATAGAATTTCCTCTCCATCCCCCTGCTTTATTGCAACACATCAGGACCACACATAATACACCCCCTTATTGTTTCTGGCACAGAGAATCCCATACATGCTTTAATCCCCTAAACTTTAAAACACCTCCTTATCATACTTGCCAGCACATATTGGGCTTTTAAAAGGATCATTCTTGGGGAAGGACTTTCATCAAGAAGCCTACAGATTGATTTGCTGTCTTTTGTTGATTTATTCACTAATGCTTCCGTTTCCATTTCACACTCAACTTTCAAGTGACAACTAAATCATTTATTGCAGATTTTAACAAAGTTCCTCTACTGGGTTTGGCTTCATGCTGCGCTTGTGGGCAGGTTGAAGATCTCAACTGCTATTTTAAGTAGGAAAGGCCAAGAGAACTCAGATCTGGCCTTTTGCCGTCTCTCACCCACAACCACAGCTCTTAAGTAATCTGCTCTCTTGTTTTAAGCCCCAGAAAAAATCCATCATCAACATAAAAAAATGTATTTAAGTCCACAAAAGCTCCATTTGCAATTCAGAATCAACAGGCACTGGATAAATGTGAAGCAGTATCAAATTTGTGCAATGCCTAGGACTTCACAGCTGCAGTGAGGTTGTACACTCAAGCTACATGGAGGCTCACAATCAAGGATAGTACTATGACCCTCTTATCCAGTAATGGGCATCCCAGGCTAGTGAGTGGGCCCATGAGTGGCCCTCCTTCATCTCAGGGAGCTGCAAGATTGTAGTACCCAAAATGGTCTCCTGGGATAACATAGTTTTGCTAACTGCACTTGTGCACCTAGAATTTGCAGGTTGTGCTAATTGAACCATAGCTGCGCTTTGGATGCGGAGGGAGCGCATGGCTCTCACAGTCAATGTTGTGTGCAATCAGCAAACACCTCACTTCACATGCCCTGGCTTTACATGCATGTCACTTTAGTAGTATCAACAGGAAAAAACCTGCCACAGATAGAAACCCTGTGCATGGGCAATGATAAACAAAATGTCTTGCCGGCAACGTGGGCAGCAGGTTGACCTCGACTGCTCTTATCCCTAAAATATAGATCAAGAAATGCCAAACGCACAGGTGGTCAGCACTTTCTGAAAATCAGACTTGTCTGCAATATCTTTAAAGTTTGGTACTACCCTGCCCCCCAAAAAAGGTATCCAAACTCACTAGTCACTTTTGAAAATCTGGATTTAAATCCCTAATACATGACCTAAAGAACTATCTTTAGCTTTTAGGCACCTTGGATGCTGCTTAACAATTTTGATTTTATCCAGCACGAGGCGGTGGCTCACATACATTCTCGCCAGTTCATGAAATATAAATACAATATCATGTGTGTCTATAGTGGAGGTCACCGTGAAAAAATCAGAAATAAAGTGTGCCCCCAAATGGCTTTATTTTTAAGGTTATTTTTATAACAGAAAAGCAACACCAAAAATACTGAATAAAATTATTACTTTTTCCATCAGAAAAACGAAACAACGACAATAAAAAAAGAACCTGAAGTAATAGACTGTCATATATCAACAATCAGGGGCAAATGACCATTTTGCGGGGCCCTGGGCAGCATTATTCTGCGGGGCCCCCCCTTTGCCACAGCGCATGCGCAGTGACGCCATGCGCATGCGCAGCGGCGCCATGGTGCATGCGCGGGGCTTTCTGAAGCGCGGGGCCCGGGGCGGCCGCCCCGTTCGCCCTGCCCTATATCCGCCCCTGCCAAAAATTCACCAAGTTTCTCCAATAAAATTTCCATTTTTACTCAAAAAGCCATTTTTGTTGGAAAAAAACGTGATTTGACAAAAAGATTTCATCCAGCTCTGATTAGAATGCTACATATTTTAGCAGCCTAATGTTAGTGTAAACCAGCCATTTATGGAAGTTTCTAGTTTATAATAACAGATTGGGAAAATCACAAAGCCTACGTGCTCACCAGTAGAAATCACAGTCTGGGGTAACTTGTTAGGAGAGACTTCTGTGCTTCCGTGGGAAGCATCCAAACATCCAAATCATTTGATGCTGTTCTAGCATTATCTAATATTAAGCAAGTTATCTGAAGGAGCCCTATGAAGTTGTTTCTCTTCCAGGGTGTTCCTGTCAGAGAGCTCTGAGCTTGCATTAGCCAGTTAATTGGCAACTCAAATACAAAATCCCCCAAGGACATCCTGCTGACAGCAGCTACAGTTAAGGTTTGTGTTTTCCCACTTTGGAGAAGGCATGAGGGGAGCAGAAGAATGAAATGGGAGACGCTTCTAGATATTCAGTTAAATTACAGTCCCCTAAAGGTACCATCCCCAGTGAAAGATTTAATTATTTTTAAGGCTCTAGAGTCAATAGAATCCCAACTCCTCTAAAGAGCCACTTCACTAATACAATGTTAAAAATACTTTGTGTGAAAACCGAACACGCTTCTTGTTCAGTGCTAAGCCTCAGGCACTCAGCAGAAAGGGAGTCCAAGGGGCAGTTATGTGATTTAGGGAGTTTGGTTAGGGAAGCAAACCATCCTGCATTTCGCTCTAGGGGACAGACAAGTCATGCCACTCACAATAAATCCACTGGACTCATGCCCCACTCAAAATGATGGAATTCATTGTTCATCCCTGTATTAAACCGTGGATTGTACCACAGATGAGCTCATGCATGGTATGCATCTGAGTTGTTGACTGTTGTGCTCCACTGTGCAACAGACTGTAAGATCCAGCCCTTCAAGAAACAAGGGTCTCTGAATTTATTTAGTAGCGGATTGTGTCTGAGGACAAACCTACTCTGAGCAATCAGCAGTTCAGGAACTGTAATTGCCTGTGACCTAACTATGCCTGCAGAGAAGAGACTGATGGCTGTTTGGGAATGTCAGCAACTTTATTTTCATTTAAGTTCTTTTCTTCACTCTGCAGAAGGGATTGGAGGAGGGGAAACTCAGGTGGTAAGGGATCCAGGGAGGCAGCTATTTAGCATCCCAAAGTATAGGACTTAGCTGTCCTCCACTGAGCCCTGGATCAGATCCCTTTGGACAGGATGGGCCTGGTCTCCCCTACCAATATGCTGCTGTCCCACCTTCAGGAGAGCCTACTTTTCTAGGGGAAATGCAGAGGAAAACTCTGATTACACACATCCCAGAGTAAAGAGAAAGTCCTGAAGCCCTTGCAGGCATAGAAGACTTCTCTGTTATTGGACTTTTCTTTCTGCATACCCCAAAAGGAATGGATTAGAACATGTGGCATGGCCTGAGAGCTGAGCTGCAAAAGAAGGAACCGATCCCAGGTCAGAGTTGTAGAAGAATACGGAGGGTGAACCATTGTCCCTACCCCTAGCTGATCACCATGAGATACTGCCAGTGAAGGTCACATTTCACAAGTTCCATTTGCTTTTGACTCATCCAGGGTTGGACCCTGGATATCTATAGGCAATGGGCCCCATCTGCTTTTAACAATCCAAGCCGAACACCCCAAGGACACAGCTTTAAAGCCAGTATTACAACTGCCTTTGATAACATTGCTGCCACGGAGGCTATGTCTACACTACAGGCTTCTTGTGCAAGAAGATTTTTGCAGAAGAGTTCCTCCGCAAAAACTTCCTGCGCAAGAGAGTGTCCACACTGTAAAAGTGCATCAAAAATGTGATGCGCTTTTGTGCAAGAGAGCGTCCAGACTGTATGGATGCTCTCTTGAAAGAAACTAAAACAAAATACAGGACTATGTAGCACTTTAAAGACTAACAAGATGGTTTATTAGATGATGAGCTTTCGTGGGCCAGACCCACTTCCTCAGATCAAATAGTGGAAGAAAATAGTCACAGCCATATATACCAAAGGATACAATTAAAAAAAAAAGTGAACACATATGAAAAGGACAAATCACATTTCAGAACAGAAGGGGAATGCGGAGGGGGGGGGAAGGAAGGTGAATGCCTGTGAGTTAATGATATTAGAAGTGGGGAAGGGTAGATGTCTGTGAGTTAATAGTGTTAGAGGTGATAATTAGGGAAGCTATCTTTGTAATGGGTAAGATAGCTGGAGTCTTTGTTCATGCCCCTGCGGAGAGTGTCGAATTTTAGCATGAATGCCAGTTCAGAGGATTCTCTTTCAAGTGCAGATTTGAATGTCTTCTGAAGTAGGATGCAGGTGAGGACATACCACACTAATACCAACCCTGGTACTTTCCCTTGCAACAAACCCCGTTGCCAGCTTTGTCCCATATTCACTCTGCTGACACCATTACTGGGCCTAACCAAGTGAGTTATAAGATCAAGAACACATATTCCTGCGCATCCAGAAATATAATCTATGCTATCATGTGCCGAAAGTGTCCGTCTGCTATGTACATTGGACAAACATCTCAGACACTTCGCCAAAGAATCAATGCCCACAAAACAGACATTAGACAGGAACACAAAGAAAAAACAGTTGCTTGCCATTTCGACCAAAAAGGACACTGTCTCAATGACCTACTTACCTGCATCCTACTTCAGAAGACATTCAAATGTCCTCGTAGAAAGAGGAATAACTCTTGCGCAAAAATCCCTCTGTTCTGAAAATTTACTTGAGCAAAAATGTGCTAGAGGTGTGGATGCTCCGTGAGTTTTTGCACAAAAATGGCCATTTTTGCACAAAAACTCTGCAGTCTAGGCATAGCCAGAGCCAGGGACAGATACATACACTTTTCATTCTGAAGAAGACCCTAAAGCAGAGCCAGACAAGGTTTGCACTGCAGTTAATCCTTTACTGTAACAAATGCCACAACATCACCCAGGACAGAATGGATCGTCTGCTTAGCAAGTTCCATTTGAACAGATGAGAACCAGATTTTCACATTCGGGAACAGTGAAAACAAATAAATAAAAAAGGCAAAGTAACGAATTAGCCTGTGTGAGATACATTAATGATTTAACAGGGGAAGGAGAGTGCTGCAAATAAACCTTAATGATGCAAACACATCCTATAATTAACAGTTAACATGCAGTGAGGATAACTCTCAGCTGGAGTCTTTGCTACCAAGGAGAAATGTGGTCATTTATATTCCATACGGGTTTGTCTGCATGTTAGAGGGGTCACCCCTCCAAGCTATTTTGTGTGTTAATAATAGCTCTTTTTTTAAAAAAAAGAGAAAAAGGGTGTGTAGCAGAACAAGTATGTATGCTCACTCAAGTATTTTATATTTAAATAACATGAAAGAAGTGATGCTTTGCTATTTCATCACTACTCACTGCCAGAGACCCACCGTTCAGTTGTGGATATGAATCAATGGAGCAATCAGCTACCCTATTTTTTTAATATCAAACAAAGCTGTATTTCACCCATGTGCATTACTGGGGCATTCAAATGTGGGGACCAGTTCTATCACCCCCGTGCCCTTTGCAGTGCATCTGCCATTAGATATGGTGGTCATTGCTGTATAGGTGTGACGGCGCGTTGGGGGTTCCCCGTCTCCTGCACCCCGAAATGGCACAAACAGACTGCACCAGCCAGTGGAATAGAGGAAGTTTATTGCCTCTCCAGGATACAGCATAGCACAGATGGAATCTGGTCCCAGAGCTGGGCTAGGCTGCCTCAGGCCCCCTTGAGTTGGGGGGAGACTGGGCCCCTAAACTCCAGCTCCTCTCCCTAGGCTGTCTCCTCCATCCTCACAGACAGCCAGCAACCAACTACCTCCCTTCCAGCCCTGCCCCCCAGCCAGGGCAGCATTCACCTTCCTTTGTTCCTCTCCATGGGGGGTGTCTGGCCACTGGTTCAACAAGTTTGGCATTACCTTGGCCTAGTGAGGTTTTCCCTGCTGGGTCTTGCTCCAGACAGCAGAGGTCACCACCTCCCAGCAAGTACCCCCACTACGTCACAATAGGCAATGGCTCCTCTGATTTCATTTCTTAGCAATGCTGCCCAATGGGAGAAAAAGCCATTCTGGAAAAAGGGGCATGACAGATGAAGCCACCAAGACAAATGAGCAGGAGGGGTCACAGCTGGGGGAGGAGCCTGATTCTTTCTATCAAAACTCTCATTTCAATAAAGTGTGTGTCTGCAAAAGAGCTGGCAGCTCAGCTGGCAGGAAAGGGCAATTCTAAGTGCAGCCACAGTGACAGGGGGAGGGAATGCAGCCTCACACATGCACAAGAGCTTAGCGGTACCCGTCTGTCCATTCTGAACAGGTCAGTTACACTTGCCAAAAGTGCTCCATGCCCTGCTTCATCGGTCAAGAGATTGCCATTTCAATCGGCTCAAGTAACACTCTTTGAGCATTTCCTAGTTTAGTAAATCAGACCACAAAGTCTGCTTTGTACTGTCGATTCTGGAATTCTGGAAAACGTTAAGCATGCCTAGATTGCTTTGGAGCCTTTTTAAAAAGAGATTGTGCAATATTATAAAGACTTTTCACACTGAAAGTAGAATAAGATGATTGGGGTAGAAATTTAGAATATGCAGTGGTTTGTGACAGTATATCAGAAAGGTAAATCTGCACGTACATTACATAAGGACACATATGTGTAGAATTTTAAGTGCAAAACTCAACACTGCTTTAAATGGAAAACCACAAATGCTATGCAAGGTATGCACCGCATTTGTCATATTTGGCACAGAGCAGAGCTGTATAACTGAGTTCATAGAACTTTATTATTTAACTCCATTTTGATACAGGCCATAGTTTTACTGGTCAGAATCTTTTCACCGGCTATGCCTAGAAAGATTTCCCAAATGGCCTAATATTGCATAATGAGACAGGAATTTTATTACCATTGTAGTTCTGACTTCTGGTATAGACTAGGGATATCAATGTTTAGACAACTACATGATTAACCGATAAGCCTGGGGTTATTGGTTAACCCTGTTAACTACATGCATCCCCCCCTCTCTGCCTCCATGCTTCCTCTGTATCAGAGGTAGCAAGGGAGGGGAGGAGGCAGGAACCAGTGCCAGTGGCGATCCGCCTTTTAAGCCAGCTCCCCACAAGCACTGGAACCTGCTGCCTCCCCCCATCCCCCACGCTATTACCTCTGCTGCCTCTGCTTTCAAGTTGGCTCTCCACATGTGCCAACTCTGAGGACTCACCTCCTACCCCTTGCTGCCTCCTACAGAGGCAAGGGGGCAGGTAGGAGCCACCTGCACACCCCCTGTCCTCCATGCTGCTGCCTCTGTCCCAGGCTTGTCGTGGACAGAGGCTGTTCTGCAGGAGCAGTCCCTGTCCATGGGGAGTCTGGAGTAGCCTCTGTCTGTAGGGATCTTGGACCCTCCCTCCCCCCCTACAGACAGGGGCTGCTGCCACCCTGTGCTTCTGCCCCGATATAGATATAGAGGCAGCAGCACAGGATGATAGAGGCTTCCCCAGGAATAAGGGCCAGGAATGCACTGGCTGCCAGTCCCGTCCCCTGGAACTTCTGAATAATTGTGTAACCACTAACATTTTCTGCAATTACAACAACTATTCAATTACACACTAACATCCCTAATATAGACCATACGCTGACAAGACATCCAAGATCCTAAATGGCAATTCTTATCTGTTTAGAGAAGATACTGTATTTTTCCAAGAATATACATGGCAAATATATTTTAAAGAACTTGTTGGGAATATTAACGCATATAATTTGCACTCATTTCCATTTGCATTTCCTTTATGTTTCCCTGAGGTTAGAACAAACTTTTCCTTCAGTTTATTCACAAAAAAGGGCCTCCAAAGACTAAAACATCCTTGCTGCCATCATCATAAATCTTTAAAATGAGATGATTGCTTGCTAATGACCATAAATGTGTTAGCTAATAGAGATACTTTTTAATTAGCTTGCAATAATAGTTTTGCAGGCAGAGGAATGTTCTGGTTTTTTTAATTGTAAGTCAATATTTGCATAAGATACCTGAGATAACTCAAATTAAATGTCCTATTTCCCCCTTCTTTACTACTTTGCCAAAAACAAGACTGTCCAAATTTAACTAGTTACAAGTGGGGAGAAGTATTGGAAATACAGGCAATGTGTTTGAACCATTTTGTGCCTTCTGGGGAACCATTCAAAATGCCAATATCCTCACCAACCCCCAAGACTTACTTACGATGTACAAACCGAAATGTTGAGCTACAAAAGCACGTGTGTTCATGTACCCTCTTTTAAGTCTGTGCTCAATCTAGTGCTTGGGTATAATCAATTAAGTTATATCTGACTTCTTTATAAACCGACTTCTTTGGTAAACTCATGCAAAAACCAGACTGATAGAATTAAAGCTTATACATTCTAATATGATACTCTTCAAAGCATTGGACCACATTCGCTACAGCTGGTACTGGAAGATGGAAAGTCCAGCTAAGAGATCCTATGAGACCCAGCTGGGGACTGAACCTGAGAGCCGAGTGAGTTATTCCACTACAGCCATGCTTCATGGTTTCCTCCTGGAGCAGCTTTAAGTGTAATTGGCAGAGGTGTTGCGAGAGTGTTATGTAGGGACAAAGGCAAAATTTGCACACACACCACTGCCACTGCATGGCAGGGCTCTGAACCTGACATATGGGTGAGCTTGACTCTGGTAGAAAGAGGGGAGCTTGTACCGCATCTTCAGACTCTCTCCAGTTTGAGGCCAGGCCCTCACATTCACTAACCCGCCGGTGGAGATGGAGGAGGTTGGGCTGAGAGTGGAGAGGCAGGGAGGAGGCGGCTCCAGCCGGCAGCGCTGGGTGGAGGAGCAGGCAATCCGAAGGATGACAGGAGGAGTGAAGGGGGACAAAATTGGTGCTGCCTCTCCCCGCAGCATGGTGTCCTGGGGCAACTGCTCCCCCGCCTCCCCTCGCTACACCACTGTAAATAATCCACCTCTTAGGATAGTTATCATTTAATGAATTACTTATTTTACTAACTAATATAAATTATAGTTTTTGTGGTTTATAGTCTGTTAAATAATATTTTCTCTTTAATTTGTTCATATCCCGTTCTCATTAGATTCATGTCTTTTACATAAAAAATGTCAAGTGCTTAAAATGTGTAAGTTATAGAAAACACAAGATAAATAAAATGTTATACAACTTAAATATGAATTTCATCACTATATTTCAATCAAGCATTTAAAACCACTGTTATAGCAAATGAGTGACTCATTGCTTTAATGAATAAAAGGTAAAAAGATTTTGAGTGTATCAAATTTATTGTAAGCAATCTGTAATGCTTCCTAACTGCCTAGTTACTTACCCAGTTAACCTAGTTGTTTTTCATACTATTGTACAGCGATAAGCTACATCATAGTTATGAGTGTAAGAGATTAACTTACCTGTTAAAATAACACTCAGAAAAACTTTTAAATAAAACTAACACACAACACGAGAATTGCCCTCACTTCCTTAAAGGCACTTGAAGCAATAAGTAGCCTAAGGTTACAATAAGTAGTCTGAGGTTACACTGCAAGCGTGGCTTTCTGTCTGCCACAAGGACTTTTTCCTTCAGGCTGTCGAGAGTAAAGGAGCTTAAGTAAAGGAGAGAGGTCTTTCTGAGCTGCTCTTCCAAATTTCACTCAAGCCATTCAACTGAAGCCATAGATGTCAAGATTCAGGGCCAGCCTTGCCTTTGGCAGACTGCCTCACCAGGTGTTCACAATCATAACAGCCGAATGCATATAAGACTTTTAGTTGAGAAAGCCATGTTAATCCCAAATCTCTGCTATGACTGGGAGATGTGGGTGACCTATAGAAAGCACCAGCATTTTCTCTGGAAAATCCACAACAAAATGTGTGGGGGGGTTGATCACCTCAGTAATGCCAACTCCTTTAGAATTGAGGCATGGAGGCCCTGATTATCCAGCACCCGTTGAGATAAAGCGAGCACTGTGTGCACACGTCTGATATATTTTTATCAAAACTGCTGCCTGTCCAACTCGCCAAAGGAGAAAGGAAACAGGGAGGCCAAAAGGAATGGTTTAGAGCAGTATTTCTCAACCTTTTTTTTATAAAGTACCCCTTTTTCAAAAAAAAATTATAAGTACCCTCAATGCCCCCATCCCTCCCCCCGAGCCAGGCACCCCAGCCACACATCCCGCTCTAACCCAATCCCCCTCCACCTCCCACAGAGCCGAGCACCAGACGTATGGTAACCCTACCTTTGAAGTTCCCACTTCTGTGGCCCGGCCCTACCTCAGCAGCTTGACTGCAGAGAGCACGTGGCCCACCATCGCCGGCGACAGGTGGGGCTATGCACTTCCACCCCAGCCTGGCACCCCCTAGCATGGTGCCTGGGGGCAACTGCCACCCTGGCTATGCCTCTGGTCACTGGAGCTATCAAGGAGCTTAGCTGTGGAAGCTGCTGTTGGAACATCCATACCTCTGCCCTTCACAATCAGTGCTGATCACCATATGGCAGTGATAGGCAACCTAGAATAGTGAGTACATAAGTGACATCCTTCATCTCAGTGGGCTGCAAGATTGTTGTAGCCAAGATGGTCTCCTGGGATAGGGTAGTTTTGCTAACTGCGCTTGTGTACCTAGAATTTGCAGGATGTGCCTATGGAACCGTAGCAGTACTTTGATTGGATGAAGAGGGAGCACACAGCTCTCACAGTCAATGTGCTATGCAATGAGCATGGACTGCATTTCAGGTGCCCTGGCTTTATGAGCGGGTCTCTTTAGTAATGCTGGTAGGAAAAAAATCCTACATGGATGGAAACCATTGTAATCTAGCAACCCTGCACGTGGGCAATGGTAAACAAAATGTTTTGCACACTACTGTGATGGCGAGTCGGGGTTCCCCCTGATCCTGCAGCTCCGTAGCAGCAAGAACAGATTCTGCCAGACAGTAGAATAGAGAGGGTTTATTGCTTCTCCGGGATACAGCACAGCATAGATGTGATGTAGTTTCAGCAGTCAGGGCTACAGTGCCTAACACCCCTTGGGTTAGGGGTCCATTGCCCCCCTAGACCCTCAGACCTCTGCTTAGGCTGTTTCCTTCATGTTTCCCAGCCAGCAACTGCCCCTTCCCTTGAAACCTCTCTTCCTTTGTTCCATCCCTGCCCTCGACCAGTTGGACAAGTTGGGTCTTTGCCTACATGAGCTTAGGCAGCCAGCCTGCTGGGCAGTGCTACAGATACCGGCCAGTAGGGGTCACCCCCAGCCTAAACACAGCCACCAGTGGATGCCCAAGGTATCTAGCAACCCTGCACGTGGGCAATGGTAAACAAAATGTTTTGTGCACTACATATAGAACCCCAATGGGCTGCAGGTTGCCCAACACTGCTGTATGGACTGTGAGAATTCTCCCCATCTCCAACCTACAATTGCACAGCTTCATGCAGCCATTTCCCACCATCACCACCTTCTTCCCTGGTAGTCTCTGTACCACAGCCAAATTATCATTGTGGGAGGGGAGGTTATATCTTCTCTGAGTATAGGCAACAAAACTATGGGGGCATAAGCAGAAGACAAAGAAAATTCCCCCATATCCTTCTCCATGGAAATACAGGACTGTGTATTTACATTCTTGGAAAAGGGGATCTCAGCCAACCTTGTTTGAATCATTCCTGAGTGGGAAGAAGCTATTGATGGATCTAAATCCTAGACAGGTGGCAAGACTTAAACAATACTGTTACTTCCTTTAACAAGAGAAAAAGGCCAGGTTCCAAGCTTCCAAGAGTTAGCTGTTTGCACTTAAATTGGACTTAAAGTGTCAAATGCCCAAGTATATCATTTTTGTATATGGACAAGCTGTGACAGTTTTCACTTCCCCTGGGACTGTGAATCACCTTATTACTCCCTGCCTTCAGCATGAGGGAGTCTTAGAATCATAGAGTACTAGGGCTGGAAGGGTTAGGTCATCAAATCCATCGGTTAGGTCAGGAGGTCATCGAATCCAACTCCCTGCCCAAAGCAGATCTTGCCTGAATTTGGCTGGATATCTGCTCCATAACATTGCCAGTCTGCTAGCCACTCAATCTCTCTCCTCTAGAGTATGCAAGTTAGTGCATGACAGCCCAAAGTCCCTTGGGGGTGTTACCCTGTGATATCCAGCATCCTCATTGGCTACTCGCAGAAATATCAGGTCTGTGGTTCCAGTTCTCCTCCAAAGCCATCTTCTAAATGCCAGCACAGGTATGGAAGGGCAGAACTAATCACAGAGGGTTGATTATTGCCAGGCCTCCTAGCATTTAAAGGGGAGGCCCCCCTGTTAGAGGTGCTTAGGCCCTTGTGCTGACCCTCCGCATAGAAGAATTTCATACAAACTGCACAAGGAAAATTCCCTCTCCCTTCTTTTGCACATGAAAATTTCTTCCTGTTCTACAAGCTGTGGAATTAAAAGTATAGTGATTTTTTTACATCCCTTCTCCTAAGGCATATGCCATAAGAATTTGGTGGGAAAAGGCCTCTTTTAGCTTCATCTGGGCCAAAAATCTCTGCTGTGCCACTGCAATCCCTTCTCCCTGCACAGAAGAGTCTAGCTTAAATGCACTAATGCCATTTGTTTTATCAGCCTCTTTCACACCCTATCCCATAATTTCACACTTGCTTTCCTTACACTATAGTAGTTCTGCCTGAATTCCCACCTTCGCTTTTAAATGCTTAATGAAGTCAGATATATGGACCACAAGATATTTGATACATAATGAATCTACCAGGAGAAGCAATTTCCAGAAGTTCACCTTGGATTTTTCCATGAAGCAGCTGAAGCTGCAACTGAGTTTCTGGGAGCATCAGCAATTGCAAACAGTTATAGACTAAATGGATTTTTGCTTTCTGACAAGCCTAAATGGTGAACGGGTCCATATTTTACAGGAGCAGCAGATTTCTTTTCACTATTGCAAGGCTACAAATATTAGTGCTCAGAGGCATTTTGCAAGGAAGACATTTTAATTTAAATCAATGAGTTATTGATTCATTTCTCATGTTGGAACGAGAACACAGTGTCTCTCAGTCACTCTATCTATACTCCACATGACCTCAGGCATACAGTATAAACCCCGTGTAAAATATTTCCTTTCCTAATAGGGGAGCTTTTATGGCCTTGGACCTGAGCAAGCAGAAAGTCGTCTGGGGAGGGTTGCCTGAATAAAGAACTACTGCAAGAAGGATAATTCATGTTCGGAGCTTTCTATCCAAGGGTAGACTGTGAATCACAAGCTGAACTTCTCTCTTACAGAGCCTCAGGCTCTGGTGTGCTACTTAGAAAATGCTCTAGGGTACAGGAACAGATAAAGGACTTTGTCTCTTAGCAATGAGGATTCTTGTATGACAGTGGAAACTGTTTTATTGGCTTGTACTTGTTCTTTTCAAATAACCTCATCTGCATGTCTAAGGTTCATCCATCAGATCCTCAGCTGCTGGAATCAGTCTCGTGCCTCTGAAATCAGCAGAGCCATGCAATTTCCCACATCTGAAAACCTAGCCCCATGTGTTTACTGCCTAATCTGTCTCCTCCCCTACCCTCTAGCAATGAGGAGATGCCAATGACTCAACAAGCAGCTCCCTCACAAACAAATTGTTCGTCTTGCTAATATGCCAGGGAAGGGGTTACTGAAGGAAGGTGAGTGACAGAAGGTGGTCCATCTCCTCCCATAGAGCTTTTTTGCTTTTTTTTTTTCTTAAAAAACATCTTTATGCAACCTGGTGCATTAAGAAAAAGAATTTGCTCTTTGGAGATACTGTGAGTCAGAGGACGCATTTGAGCCCTTGCCAAGATGCAGGATTTGTTGTGTCTAAACCAGGCCTGGACAAAATACCATCTGCGGGCTGAATCTGGCCTGCCAAGCTGCCAGTTCCAGTCCATAGACACAGTGGGGAGCCTCAGCTGGACTCCCTGCCTGCCCCCCCACCACATACTGCTGAGAAAAGCGGCTGTTGCAGAGCTCTGTTTGAACACCTATAAGCCAAGGGGAGGGAGGAGAGGCTTTATGCACTGTCCCCACCCTCGACACAATCCCAGTGGCTCGGAACTGGCCAATGGGAGCTGTCTGTTGTGAACAGGCAGCTTGCAATGCACCCTCCCCCACCTTCCCCAGGCTTGTAGCTGTTCAAAGACCACATGGCCCTTACAGCCAGTGCAGGGGCAGGACAAGCAAAGAGTCTGCTTGAGAAGGCTGCTGGCTGGGAGTCAAACAGGTAAGTCTCTTAGCCAGAGCCTGCCTTTGGCACCCCAGCCCTTTGTCCTTCCCCACATAACCCAAACCCTCTGCCTTCTTCCTGCACCCATATCCCCTCCCAGATTCTGCACCCCAACTCCCTGCCCTAGGCCACAACCCAAATACCCTGTCTCTCCTTCTGCACCCCAGTCTTCTACCCCAAGTCACAACTCTTTCCTGCCCTAGATCACAGCCCAAACCCCTCCACTCCCTCCTGCACCCTGGTCCCCTCCCCAGGTCACAACAGCGTCCTTCACCCAAACTCCCTCCCAGACCCCACACCTTCTCCTGCACCCCAATCCCTTACTGCAAGCTAGCTCCCTTCTACACCCAACCTTCAACCCAGACCCTGCACCTCCTCCATTAATGTGAAAGAGTGTGGCTCTTGACAACTTTCCAGTTTCTTGGAGTGACCACCCAAAGGCTATGTGGCCTTTTTTTGAAAACCTCCCTCGATATAACCTCCCCAGGCAGCCCTCTCCTTTATCCACCAGTTCTTACAGTGAGGAAGATATCTCATTGAGGTTTAATCAGCCAATAAGGGCCAGGACAACTCCCCTCTCCCTTTGACCCCATCTCTCCCCAGTGGGCACCAGGCCTCACTGCCAGCCCAGGCACTCTGGCCCCAGTGTCTGCTGTCCAGCTCCTTGTCCCTCCCGCCCAGGGCATTTTGGTGGTATGTGCCCCTTCATGCCCCATCCCTGGTCACACAGGGAATGTGTGGCAGAGCCAGAGTGGATATTTCCTGTATCCCAGGTCATGCTTGGAGTCAGAAGACCATCCAGAGCCTGTGAGATATGTGCACCCCACCACAACCCCCTTGGCATTAGTCTCAGCTGTCTTGTTGGCACAATGAACTCTCCCTTTGCCTCATTCACATGCAGCAGCAGCAGCAGCAGCTCACTTTCCCCATTAACCCCCCCTCAGCCATACTGCATTAGACGATTAGGTATTATTTCATATTTCTCAGCAAAGGAAGCCAAGAAAAGGAGCCAGATGCTTTCTTTTCCTCATGAAATTTGAGACAGACAGATTCCTAAAGGAGACCCCAATACAGCTGTTTCCCCATATAATAAACATGCTCATATTTCTCGAAATCAGCACACAAAGTATACACGGTACCTACAAAACTGGAAAGTTTTACAAAGTGTTGCTGGAAAAGAACTCTATTCCCAGAGATGGATTATGGCATTCAGAGTCCCTAAGCTATGTCAAGTGTAAGAGGCCCCATATCATAAAAAAATATATTATTTTCACAGAAAGGACATTGACTATATAAACACAAAAGCTTTATGTTCTCAGAGGAAAATGAGAGGATATATAATTTTTTACACCGTGAATAAGGAAATTATCCTTCTTTTCATATGAATAAATAAAAAAAAGATTAATTTTGTCAGGAAAATACAAAGCTTATCCATACAATATATAAAATATATTTACAAATGTTTATTCCGATCATTTTCACTATCAAACAATGAATTGCTGGGATTTTTCTTTTGCCCTGCAATAACAATATAGTGAAACTCCCCAAAACTGACAAAGAGAAGCCAACACAAATTTATCCTTACCAAGATCCATTTGACCCAAGTTCATAAGATGGTGACTTGCAAACTTAATCATGTGAAGCATGGATGGCACATGAAGTGTAGTGCACCATGCACACTACAATACCAAACTACGTATGTATAGATCAAAAGAAGAAAGAGTACACTAACATTCAAGAAAACACAGAGAAACAGGAGCAAAGGAACCAGCTATAATCAGCCCAGGAGCACACTGTTCATGACATCACTCCTAGGCTGAGTCTCATATCAGTATGAATCTGCCATCTCTAGCCTCACATTTTCCCCTATTTTATTAGAGGTGGGATTATTTATTTAAACAAGTTATGAAGGCATGGTCAGAATTTTGCCAGTAGCAGCTGGCCAACAAAACACAGCCTTGGGAGACTGATGGCAGACTTACTAATAGAAATACTAATTTTACAAGTGCAATTATCATTTTTTTCTCAGTCTTGGATTCCCGCCTGTGAATAATAAACAATTAGTGAAAGGTAAGGGAATTTGTGCAAACAGATGTGTATATTTTTGTTATATCTAAGAATATTAAAACCATTAACCAGTTAAACAATAGTATTTAACTTGTTAACCATTTTAACCTAGGTCTCGCTGCTTGGCCCTGCCATGGCCATGGAGTCTCACTGCTGGCCTCACCTCTGCTTTGGGGTTCTGATGCCTGGCCCACTGGCCCCACTGTGGCTAGGACTGCTCTGGCCCAGTGCAGCCACCAGAGTTGACTGGCAAGGGCCAGTTAATTGGCAAGCCTACTGGTAAGCTTACCGGGTGAAAGGTTAAAATCCCTAGTTAAATCTGAAGGAAAAGTCTATATTTAGAGACAATCTTCTTTTTCCCATATCTCCTTTATTTATCAACCAATTTGGAAATAGAGTCTGTTTTATCTTTTTTAGAGGCTCTTCATATTGTGAGGCCTTAAAGTAAGGAACGTAAGGCCCAGGGTGGCTCCTGGCTTGCCTGGAACTGGCCCTGAGGCTCTGGATTCTCCTCCTGCTTCTCTCCCCTCTCCCCTCCCTCGCTCCCCGCAGCATTGGGGAGCACATGCTGGTCCTACAGTCCCCCAGCCACTCCACTGCAGGGATGGAGCCCACAAAATCTACTAGCCTGGGCTCCCCTTAGCTCTGGTGTGCAATGGGAATGTGGGGAGTGTCTTTCTCCTTCTTAGTCAGGGGCCATGTCAGGATTTGTTTGTGTGTTTGTTTTGCTTCTCACTTGTGTGTGGCCCCTCAGCTGATTTGTCTGTGGGTTAGCAGTCCCCTATCCAAAAAAAGTTCCTCATCCCTACCCTAAACCGTATTAGTTATCTTATGACTTAATCCAACACTGTCTATTTCCCATTTCAGCCCCAACCCATTTTCCCCCATTAGTTCCATGACTTCTGACCTACACACTTGTAAAGATAAGAGCAGAGAGAATATACTGCACTAGAGATCTGAAATCCCTGCCACACCTCAGACCTGGTCTCGCACTAATTCTGGGTAGTTGGCATATCATGAAGTTTAGGTGAGGATTTTTGGGACCATTCAGAGCCACATTTCCAGCTCAGTTTGGCCTGCTTTGGAATGAGAGAGCTGCCAAGCTTGGATATGGATTCAGGGCAGAGTGTTCGGGACTTTGATTCAGGGCAGAGTGTTCAACTCCCAGAAGTTAATTCCTATTGGCTATAGAGAAAGAAGGCAAGCAAGTCAAAAGGCCAAGGGAAAATCCCATCTGAATCCTTGGACTGGCTTCTAAAGAGCCAGAAAACTGCTCTTCTACATGAAATGAGAGAGCCAAAACAAAAGAGGAGCTGCCAACCAGAGAAATCCAGAGCTAATTTGAAGGTCCAATGGATCCAGCTGAGCGTCCATGTTTTTGGACAGTTTTCCAGACCTGTGATTGTGGAAGTCTGCCCATCTCTAGCAGAGACAGAGAATCTATATTACCTCCAAGTGCAAGAGAGGAACAAGAATCACGAGAGCCATTCTGCAAGGACCTTTCTCTCTTTCTCATCAAACCAAAAGACAAAGAGCCCACTGCTGTCTTCTTGTTCCAATGCAAGTCTTGTGCTACTTTGGTATTCTACATGGAGAGGGGAAAAAACTATGATTCCTGCTGCAATTCCCACCAGGGCACTCCCTCTGCAATAAAACCAACAAAAAATAAAATATGCACACTGTGAAATCCATTGCTTATATTTTAGATCAAGCCCAAAACTCTGTCTCTGTTGTTTTCACTCTGGATTGCAAAGCTGTTTGAGCACAAATCTGAAGTGGATGATGATTCCATTCTTTCGGGTGGGTGAAGGAGGTGGAGAAGGGAGAGGTGTCCCAAAAAAACTAAGAAGTCGGTTTATATAGCCAGGGCCGGCCCACAACATTTTGGTACCTGAGGCAGGGAGCTCAAATGATGCCCCTTTGCCCCCTCGCTTGGGCCAAAACTTTGAAAGGTCTCAATTCTGCCTTCTTCCTGTTCTACTCTAGAGCAGAGAAAATACATAAGCACTAGCAGCAGACACAAATTTCCCCCACAGTCTGGCATCTGGCGGCTGCCTCAGTTCCCCTCATGGTAAGCTCAGCTCTGTATATAGCTGAGATATCCAAAGGAACATAAAGGAGAGGGACAATTCTTGACTTCTAGTGTGCTTTAGCACTGAATTCTTTTAGGTGCTTTGAAAATCTCAGCATATGTACTGGTGTTCCCTGCAGGCCAGCTCCCGGCTGAAACCTAGCTGTCATTAAATGAGCCAAGAGAGCATGACAGAATATACAGGACTGCACAGTGCACGAACACACATAGATATGGCTCTGAAGGATAAAAAACGGAGCACAAATATGCAGTATCTGCCTTACAGTTCAGGCAGGAGGGGAGAAGAAAACACATTTAATCATGACTGCATCTTTCTGCCACATGGGTAGTTTGGCCTTGTGCATCCATGATGTGCATACTTGCCAGTCCCACCCATCCATAGAACACATGGAGGAGGAGTCCATTTGGTTTGATGAGATGTTTGGTACTTGGCTTCTCCATGCAGAAGAGCTTTCCAAGGACTCCCTGTCACTAGTGCCCAACTCCCATGGACTTATGATAGGTTTGGGGCACATTATTCCCTTAGGCTCCATGAAATCCCAAATTAAGTGTTTCTTTTGGATTTGGCCTATAAAGGTACTCAGCAGAGAGCTGCTCTCTGACAGCCACTGCAGATCCTCCTAATAATCGCAAATTTCCCCCAAAGAGCTCCCCACCTGACTAATCCTATGGGGTAAATTCTACATTTGAATTGCTGTAGCTCCTGGAAATCCCAACAGAAATCTAGGTTCCATTCTGCTGAATGATTCCTGCCCCCAGAGAACTTGCAGTCTGTATCAGTCAAATGAAACAAGCAGAGAAAGGATGTATTATCCCCATTTTACAGGCAAGGAACTGAGGCACAAAAAGATCAAGTGACTTGTTCAAGTCTGAAGCAAAGCCAGGAATCGAACCTACATCTCTGAGATTAAAGCAGCAACTGAGGCCACATTTCCACTTGTGGGATGATTGTGAGACTCCAAACTATTCCTTCTCTGCAGTTAGCATTTCTTTCTCACTCCCATAGGAAAGACACTTCCCTGCCAACAGAACCCATGTTTCCTATGAGTTCATCTGCTCCTTCTATTTATTCATGGTCCTAAAGATCATAATCCAGTGTTTGCAACACCACAATGGATTCCATGGCAACCAATGGGATGTCACAGAGAACTGAGATATACAAGCAAGGAAGGGAGCAGATGAACATTAAGTGCCAATGATCCAGTTTTCCTGTAAATGTCCTCAAACAATTCTTAAAATAAATTGGACTAAAAATCTACCAGACAAATTGTCCATGTACTGAAGGTTCCCTCCTCCCGCCCAGTTTTCTATGAGATGTCAGTGGGTCTTGAAGAAAATTTTACCCAGAATGAATATTTACATCCTTTAAATTCTGGCTCATAAAACAAAAGACAGACAATAACATCAACAAAATCAGTTTAATATCTCTAATAAAGCAGAACTATAAAACCATGACCAAGCTGCCAAGAAAAGCTTCATTGTACATGAGTCAGGGAACTAGCCTGAGTTTTAACAGATTGCAAACCTTCAGCTGTGTGGTGAGCAACTGAAAAACACGGCACACAGCTGAGGTGAGTCTATAGGAGACCACCGAGAGGAGTAGAAAGTGTCCCCGAGTCACTGAGGAGGGATAGTTCCTATACACCCCTGAAGTTCTTGTGTAGATAAGTATTTAACTACTGCAGCCACTGGAGACACAAAAGGGTATCCAAGACATTGATACCTTTATTGTCCATACATGGGCATCTGGTATGCTAGGTGGGGAAAGGCATTACCTTCTCAAATTGCCAGCTTGGCACTGCCAACGCTCTTCCCCCTGAACGCCTACTGTAGGCTGTGATTGCATGCCCTCCCTCCTCCCTGTGCTCTGGGGCTGGGGAGCCTGGGGCCATACACCCAGTCACTCTTCTCCTGTCCCTGTGGTGGTGGTGGATATGGGCGCAGGGCTCACTGTCCTATCTCCCTGTAGTGGGGGTGGGAAGGTGGCTTGGCTCCTGTGAGAGAAGAGGCAGGGGTGGAAGCATGCCTACCTTCACCAATCACCCATGCCTCCATACAGCCCTGTCACTTGATGTGCCCCGTGCCAAGAGCACCTGTTTTACTAATGGAGAACCAAGGCACAGAGAGATTAGGGGACTTGTCTGATTTCACATAGAGAGTCTGACAAAGTCAGGACATGAACCCAGATCTCCCAAGTCTCACTGTGCAAAGGGTCACTGATGGGGGGAGCAAAGGGAACAGTTGTCCCAGGGCCCAGTGATTTAAAAAGGCTTGGGGCACCTGGCCACTGTTGCCATGGCAGCAACGACAGCTGGATCCCCAGGCCCTTTAAATCACAACTGGAGTCCTGTGCAGCATGCTCCAGGAAGCACTGAAGGCTGGCTGGGGGAGGGGTACAGCATAGCCTGGGAAGTGCTGATAGCTTGCTGTCCCTAGGCCCACCCCTTTTGCCCAAGAGCCCCTCCCTTCCAGGGTCCTGGAGCCAAAGGGCCTGGCAAAGTCTGTTGCCACCCCTGACAGTGCATTATACCAGATGGTCTCTCCCTCACACACACCCACACAACATGTGTAACGTGTACGATGCCAGGAGGTACAGTGACATCAACACAACACGATTGTTTTTACCAGATATATGTATAAGAAATCTAGGGCTCAGCATAGCTCATCTGCCCAGGCTGTTGGCTGATTTGGCCACAACCATTCGTCCACCAGCCGCAAGGAGTTGTATGTGACTTGACATTTTGCAGTTCAGCAGCACAGATACATTTTGTGTCTGCTTGTCTCTTTTCATGAGGAGGAGAAACACTTAATTGTTTTCCTCTTTAAATCTTCTCTGAGCTAAGACCTGGTCTCTCTTTCTCGATGGTTCCCAGTCTGAAGCGATGCCTTGCTATTTCCCTGAAGGTGTGTCTACACTGCAGCATTTTTCTGGGAAAACGGCCGTTTTTTCCAGAAAAGCAATACTTGCGTCCATGCTGCCATTGAGTTCTTTTGACAGAAACTCGGAAGAATGGAGGGGTTTTCCGACAGCAGTAAATCTCATTCTATGAGGAAGAAGCCTTTTTCTGAAAAAGGCGTATGTGGACACAGAAAAGGGTTTTCTTTCAAAAGAAGTGGCCTTCGGGGAATAACACAGGTGTCCTGGTGGCCACTCCGTCAAGACTACTCACAACTTAAATGCGAGATATGGTCCAATTAATGTGGACGCTATTTTTCAAAAAAGCACATTGCTTTTTCTTTGTGCTTTTGCTGTGTGGGCAGTCTCTTTCGAAATAAGATCTCTTTTGGAAAAGCTTCTTCCAAATGAAGCTTGCAGTCTAGACGTAGCCTGAGAGTGGTTTCCCTCTTGCGGGCCACTTTCTCCCCATCAGGCCTCTCCAGACACACATGTTAACGAGACACCATTTTAAATCCACCTGTGCGGAGAAGACTTGTTTCTTCCAGCCAAGCAAGCCAGCAGCTAAGTTATCACTTTTGACTGGGATTTGCAAAAAGAACCAAAGGGCATTGGGACACAGACCATCTTTTTTATCTGGGTTTGTACAGCAGGATGTGGCCTGGCTTCCGATGGGGGTACTTGAGTGCTGCAGCCAGGGAGGCGGACAGAATTACTGGGTCCCTAGGCAAGGTGTGAGGGGCGGCTCTGTACTCCCAGAAAGAGTGGGGCAGAAGAGGTGAGACTGGGGGCTAGCCTCCCCCCGCCAGCCATTCAGCACACCACCTTGAGCTCTAATGGCTATTTTAAGGGCTAGCTTTCCAGCTGCTACCACCACTGAAGTAGTGGCAGCAACAGCCAGGAGCCCCTGGCCCTTTTCAATCACTGGGCCCTGGGGCAGTTGCCCCTTTGTACCCTTCCTTCCCCCTACCCTACCCCCCATACGCAGGCCTGGCTACAGCAATAAAAAAATTTCCAAATGCCATTGGATTTCAATGGGAATTAGGTACCATTACACTCTTTTGGCATTACCAGCCCTTATTATCAATACTGTAACAGTGCCCAGAGGCCCCAGCCAGGTCCCAGTCTCATTGTGCTAAGTGTGGTTATAGCAAAGTGACAGCCTCTGCCCCCAGCTATTAGAATCTTGGGCCCCGATCCTGAAAAGAAGCTTTACCTACATCTGCTGAGAGCCCTGCTGGCTTCATTGCACCCCCTGCAGGGCTCATTGCAGAATAACGGCCTTGTTCAGTTTATTCCCCGCCCTCCAGCTTTCCCAGTGCACTGTGTCATGCTGTCAGCTCTCTGGAGCAAGGGCTGCTTACATAGTGGGTGGCAACCGCATATACTGAAAATGGAAACCATGCCCTGATCCTAGCAGCAGAAATACTGAATACCAAATGTCTTGCAAGCCCATTGACACGCCAAACCCTTCTGACAACCTAATTTTCCCTCCTATTTGCAAAGGGTTCATATGCTTACCTACTGCAGGGGATGTCTAGGGAGCATATACACTAATATTGCTGATATCACAGGGAAGGCTTGATGTTCCTGTGCAAGGGATTCACAATGTACCTAGTGTTTCTCTTTATATAATAACATAGGTTGCCAGCAGCTGCCAGTGGAGGGAGAACGTTTGTCTACAAGTCATTAGCATGGCGAGTGTGTTAGGGTGTAGTTCTGAAGGAGGGCAGAGGGGGAGAAAACACATCACAATTGGTATTGCCATAAAGAAACACAGATTGCTACCAAAAGAGACCAGTAAACAAAATAAACTTAAAAGATTTACAGGTGAAAAGAAAAACCTTCCAAAAGTAACATGGGCTATAAAGACAAGAAACCCTGGTGCATGATGGTAAATAGAAGATGACAACATCCTCTCCAGCACCAGTCACAAGACCCTGCAGACACAAGGTTTACATGGGGACAATCCTGACATTGACAAATGAGAACTGCCGACAGACAGACTGCCCTTTGCAACTAGACGGCGGGGAAATGCCATGTGTCAGCATCTACAAATTAAACTTGCAACAGGCAGCTTCAGCCTGCGAGACGGAGCCTCTCAGTTAACAAAATTAATTCATCCGGAATCACTTTGGTTCAGAAGGTGGCTCTCTCCTAAATTAAAATGAGTATGGGCTCATTTGCAGAGTGAAGTGCAAGAGCCTCATCTGTCATGTGCTGCGATCCCAGCAAGCACCCTCCTTTTAAGCTTTTAACCCTTTGCCTTGGTTCTTTCTTCTAGTTCAAATAGGAAATTGTTTGTTACAATAACCAGGTTCTCCAGGGGGTAGGGGGGAGAGAGGGCTGTAATGTGATTATGCATATGGCTATGTCTAGGGCACTACCAAGTTCACAGCCATGAAAAATTCACCATAGACCATGAAATCTGGTCTCTCCCAGTGTAATCTAGTCTTATATGTGCTTTTACCCTACACTATACAGATTTCATGGTAGAGACGAGCTTTTCTCACAGTCGGGTCCTGATCCAAAAGGGAGTTGCAGGGGAGTCACAAGGTTATTTTAGGGGGGTTGCAGATTTGTCACCCTTACTTTTCTGCTGCCTTCGGAGTTGGTGGCTAGAGAGTGGCAGCTGTTGGCCAGCAGCTCAGAAGTAGGGGTGGCAATATCCACACCATTCTTTCTTATTTACATTCTTACTTTAGAGCTAGGCTTCTACTCTGCACTTGCTGCTTTCTAGCTGCCCAGCACAACCACCAGCAGTAGTACAGGAATAAGGGTAGCAGAACTGCAGCCCCCCTATAATAACCTTGCAAACCCCTCTCCACAACTCCTTTTTGGGTCAGGACCAGCATTCCCTGTAAGCTGGCCACTTCTGCAGCCACTCAGGAGAAATTAAAATGCCGCCCAACTGATTAGCTGAGCACCCTCAACTAGATTTTTTTCTATTGTTGCACATAAAAAAATTATTCCTTGCACGGGTGGAAAAAATCTTGACATATATGGAAAATATCAGAGGGAAACATTGGTCAGGGCCTGTACAATAACAACACCGTGACATTTCAGAATAGCAGAAATCATGCAACTTGCTATTTTTTAAAATCCTGTGGCTGTGCAATTGATAAAAATGGATCAGAAATTTAGTAGGGCCCTTCTTAGGTCTAGTAACTTAAGAGAACCCTGCTCTCTCATCAAGAGCTACCTGAAAGGAAGAGAGAATAATGCCAAAATATTGTACTGTCCTGGATCATCTCTTATGCTCACACACTGAATATGGGGTCAGAAGTAGAATTAGAGGCAATAAGTAATCATAGTGGCATACCTGATTCCTGTCTGCACAGATGGACATGAATGGGGCCATTTGTATGTATCTGATCACCATAGGGAAACTAAAGAATTCCAAGAAGGCTGGATAACAAAGGAGACAAAATTAGAGCCTCCACTCTGTAAGTTGTATCTGCACTAAAGATCCCTGTAGCACCCAAAACACCTGTGGGGTTTGCTCGACAAGTGGGTTACTAGCAGAATGGTTGTGGTGTGAAAGTAGGGATAAAGAGGTGCTGAACCTGGAAGGTGTATGAGGTTGGCAGCTTGAAGTGCTGTTTAACCAAGCCCACTGAGTACACAGGCGCATGAGGGTCACAGCTTGGCATTGCTGTGTAACCAGCCTACTTAGTCCAGGAACATAAGGGGTCAGCTTGCAAGTGCTGATTAACTGGTCTTCTCAGACATGCTCTGGTAATGCATGTGTGTTCATCTCATTCTAGAGAAAAACCTGGTCCTACTGAACCTAGATGGTGCAGGAGAACTCCATTGGGAGGGAACTGGCAGAAGAGAGAAGTAAAGCTCCACATAAGACCCCAGGAAACACCAGCAGCACATTGATAGAATTATCAACTCTTCCCCCACCCCAGAAGATAACTCTAATAAATGAGCATACCCTAAGCAATGGGCAAATCTGATAACACTACAGAAGAATTATTACTTGGCTTGACAAAACAAAGCTACTTTCAGTACTTTATCAAAAAAACAGATATTGCCAAGTGCTACTGAATAAGGAAAGCAGCCCTCTTCCCCCCATTTTCACACCAGCAAGTAGAGAAGGTTGCAAATGCCATTTGGGATCAAACTTATTCAAGAAGAATATTAATGCTGTCAGCAAACCATACTAACATGGCTTGCACAGATCAGAGCTCATGGCATTCTGTTATATGGACATGTGGCACATCTTGGCCTCTACCTCGTCTGTCTGCTCTAAAAATCAAGGAATTAGTTTTCCCTATAAGCTGAGCACTTCAGTGACCACCCAGCAGAGATTCAAAGGCAGCCCAACTGATTAGCAGAGTGCCCAAAGCACCCACAGCCATCAGTATCTGTTTCCACTGGCGATGTACATGCACATATGCCTTGGTGCACAGAACAAAATTTATTCTGCACATGAATGAAAAAAAATAGAGCGACCATTGCCAGAGACATAACTCTAAAATTAAATACAAACATGATGATGTTGCAATTGACTACCATCCCTTATCTGGGATCCTTAATGAACTCCCAGCGTGACCCTGATTAAGGTAAAAGCAATACAGCAGATGGCCACACCTAAAGATAGTCAATCAGTTCAGAGACTATTAGCATTTGTAAACTGACAGTTTTTTCCAATGCTCTCAGGTGTGTATAATCCTGGAGGTGACTAGGGTCAAATATGCACCTGGGAGTGATTATGTCACAATGCAGCCATCATACATATTAAGGAAGTGGTGACCTGTTATCCCATCCTAAAATCCCAAAGGTCAGGGCATCAAAGGCCAGGGCAGGCTAAATCTTCCTTATCCCAGGCCATGGCCCTACCCATGTTCAACCCCAATGCCCCCAATTCTATTCCCTGAAATCTACAGGGACTCATCTCCAGCCAAAGGCTTGGAGCTCAGGCCTGCAAGAATCTGGGTCCACCCTGGGCAACCGGGCCAGGGCTCCTCTGACAGTAGGGGCCCAAGTGGAAGAGGTGCAGTTGGTGGGTAATCCTATGATGTACTTTTAGGGCCTAAAAAAATTCATATTTGACTAAAAAATAAGAAAACTATTAAATCACACTTAATAATTCGCAATTTTTTATTAGAACACGTGCAAATGTTGAAGATCATTAAATGCGGTTGTATTAAATGTTTAGTCAACAAACAACATGCAGGTATAACATACAATGAAATATTTACATTGCGACTCTTTTTGTTAGCAAAATCACAGATTACATCATCAAATGTAATTTTTCTCAAAAGCTCACTCTCAATTGAAAGTAGTGCATGGGAAGATAGTTGTTTCTGTCCCAGGGTAGACTGAAGACAGTTCTTTATACCTTTGAGCTTTGAAAAAAGAGTGTTCCCTTCACAGTTTGTTCCCAAGATGGCGAGATACACTCTGAAAGCAATGTTAACCTTTGGAAAACTTGTCATCAACTTGTCTGCTATTTGTGCATTGATCATTGCTGCCACAGATTTCTTCTCTGCATACATATGTGAAAACATTAGAAATTCATCCATAAAAGCATGTTCCAGAGCTGATGGATGGACATCTACTAATACCCTTGCTCTAGAGGCAACTTCAGCATTGGACATTGATCTATTCACAAGAAAACTGAACCTCTCATTCAATGTGGCACATGCTGCTTGTTGTCTGACCATCTCAACAATAAGTTTATCCATGATGGGATAGAAGCACTGTGTGTCAAATTTGTCCCTGGCACTAAAATCTGACAGTGTTAGCCATACAAACTTCATCAAAAAATTGCTCTCTCGGTCATTTGTGTTGTGTGGTCTCATTGTAGTCCGATGGTATCATGAAATTGTGCTAAAAGACTATGATATAAATTCATGACAGTGCACAACTCAATGCCAGGCTCCTGTAGAGTTTTATTCACAAGATTAGTCTTTTTGTAGTGAGCCATTCCAAATGGCTCACATCAAAATTGTCTCAAACTGATCCAGCTTCTTAGTCAATAACCTTGCCTCATGAACAACTGCTGGTGGTTATTGATCACTTTCAGCTGTGTCTACCAGAGACAGACAAATTTCTGTGCTGACCATCTTGTTTCTGATACACTTTGTAAACATTGGTATTTTGCTTCATGTTATTTACTAATTAAGACTATCTCTGGGGTGAATCTGAGAAGAAC
The DNA here is from genome assembly GCF_049634645.1 of Pelodiscus sinensis. NCBI lineage: Eukaryota > Metazoa > Chordata > Testudines > Trionychidae > Pelodiscus > Pelodiscus sinensis. Next base: position 29,732,728 of record NC_134725.1, on the reverse strand, counting down.
ATAAATGGTGTGTCTATACTGCAGATTTCTTTCAAAAGAATATTTTTCGGAAACGATCTTCCAGAAAAGCTTATTTTGAAAGCGCAGCCAGTACAAGCATGTTGAAAAAGCGACCTGCTTTTTCAAAAGAGAACATCCTCACTGATTGGACGCTCTCTCGCATAAAAGGCCAGCTGGAACCACTTCAGCCGGGGCATTAGGCCAGCAGATGCTTCCAGGTGCTGTTGCCTAAGGCTATCAGAGATGCGTGCTTAAAGGGACCCCCCTTGACAGCTGTTTCTCTGCTTCTGCTGCGTACTTGCCTACCTCTCCGAGCGACTGCAAAGCCTTAGTAGTGCATGCTCTGGTTGCCCAGCTTTTGGACACCACAGCATATTCCTAGCCATGGAGCCAGAGCTGCCTCTGGGCATGCACTGGCTCCACACAGCCATGCTGCAAGTTCTGTAGCAGTATGAGCAGACCATTTTGACAATCCTGCCCCATCTCAACTCAGAGAGCTCATCTGTGAGTCCCTCTGCCTGGGTGCAGGAACAATTCCCTTGCACCTGCACCACATGGTCGAAAGATGAATCTGGTGGGACCGGCTGGTGATGGAGCGGTGAGACGACCAGCAGTGTCTCAACAACTTCCACATGTGGAAGACCACCTTTTTGGAGCTGTGTGCCTGGCTTGCCCCTGCCCTCTGGAAACATGACACCCACCTGCAGCCCGCCATCCCCCGGAGAAGAGGGTCACTATTGTCAGGGCTCACTGAACCGCGACGAGCCCTGCTCACCAGCTGTGCTGTCCAGTGATCTGCATATGCGCAGATCTCCCAAACCCGGCTCTTCCGGGTTGCAACCTACTCGCCACGGGTGAGTAGATTGTATTATTTGTCGAACCCTGGCTACTGTTGTGTGGAAGCTCACCACCTCCAACAGCTACTGGTTGGTGGGCCACAAGTTTGGTTTGGGGAAGTCCACAGTCGGGGTCCTTCTCATGTTCTCACTCTCGGGCTGCAGTGTCTGGAGTGAGGGGAAAGGAGTCCTGGAAAAGGGGAACTCTTGGAAAAAGGGTGTGGTCTTGTGGGAAGTGGGGTGGGGGGAAGCCCTCACACAGCCCTGCTTCTGGGTGGGCAGTCTCATAGGGGGTGGCTCCTGAGGTGTTTGGGAGAGGATGGGGATAGGCACCTCCCAAGGGCTCAGGCACTCCCTCTCATTCTATGTTTTGTGTGTTTGTTTGTATCTTTCTGCAGGTGGTGAGGGCCATCAACTCCATCCTGCTGCGCAGGGTCATCCGCCTCAGAGACCTGGACCCCATCATGGCCGGATTTGCTGCCCTGGGGTTTCCGAACTGCAGAGGAGTGATTGATGGGACCCATATTCTGATCCATGCACCACAGCATTGAGCCACCCAGTACATAAACAGGAAGGGCTATTTCTCCATGGTGCTGCAGGCACCTCATTCTGACATAAGGTTAATGGCAAGTTGGTTCATTCACCCCTGCACTGAATGAGTTTTTTTGCAGGTGTTTCACTCCTCAAATATATGCACAAGAAATGTATCAGTTCCCTATGAAACCCCCGAGAGAGAGAGAGAGAAATCCTCTTTATAAGCTTCTATTGTCCATTAATACCATCAAAAGTCTCTAGCCAAGGGCCCCATGCACAGTGCACAAACAAATAAGTCATATTCTCCCTGCTGTGCAAGACTTAATACATGTTGCACATGAATAATCTATAACTTTTATATATGCCATTGCTCTGCTCTGCTCTGACCCTAGACGAGCTCTCTGTCCAAACTCTCTTCCAAATGTATTTCCTTACTTTATATTTCAGAGCCTGTGGTTAGAGAGAGGAGGAAGGGAAATAGGATGAGAGTGTGAACTGTTACACCATCAAATTGTGATGCATGGCCAAGTCTCCATATGCTGCAGTACATGGGACAGCAAGCTTTTCAGTTCTGGCAGATATAGAGGATTTAAGAAGTCTATTGCATGATCTTATCCTTTGTGACTGTTTTATCAATTATATAGAAAGCTGCAGAGAAGCTGTATCGGAAGGAAGATCTTAGCTTTTATGTGACCTTGCCTAGGCTTAATCTTTCCTGAGGTAACATGAATATATTCAGCATTGCCACTGACTGAACACCTCCACAGCACTCAACAGCAGATTTGATCCTGCGGGTCAGATCTTACCTTTGAAGAATCACAAGTTAAACTTTAGATTCCACTGAAGGCGGGTGGGCCAAACCGTTTGCTTTACATCGGTTATGTTTCCACTGAACAGTCAGAGGAAATGGTTAGCAAAACCTCCTGCTTGGCCTTTGATACTGCACAGGTGAGACCGACAAACATGACAATGGTTTATCTGTTACCATGCAGAGACCGCTGCTTCTCATATTGGCTGATAGTGTTTCATTTCCTTGTACTCCCCCAGTCAGTCAGACTTTGGCCACCAGCTGTCTTTTCTGTGATACTCAGATTGTAAATGGCGTAAGGGCTAGTTTTTTGTTGTGTGTTTGCACAGTACTTAGCACAGGGAGGTTCTGCTCCATGGCTAGGGCACCTATCACTGTGGTAAAACAAATACTAATTAATAAGTGCAGTGATTAACAGCTAGCAAGGGATATATTTCATTTGCTTTTAGCTGATGCAAGCATTTGCTAGCAGACTGTTTGGAGCATTTTCAATCATCTTGTATTTAAGTTCCCCGGGACGCACTGATTTAGAGCATTATTGATGTTCCTCCTTAACTTTACTGCTAAGGAGTTTTGGTTTATCACGTTGTAGATTAGAGTCTGATTCTCCACTGCCTTGTGCCAGGGAGTCATTGTTTGTGCTAAAATGGGATACAAAAGCAGACACTAAATGGTAACATTTACATGGTGTGACATTTTACTCCCATTTGGCATGAGTGTATTGACGACACAAGGTAATACAGGGAAGGACCAGGCCTAAGGAGCCCAGGTTATCAAGAGGGAAAGCACAAATAGGTGTAGCATAGCTGTCAGAGATCAGCACACATATCAATCAGTAGCACATGAGGTGGGGATCTTTTATATTGATGGAGTAAGCTGGGCTAAGACAAAACTTTCAAGATCTCCCTACTTTGAGTCCATTCAAAGCAAGCAGGTGGTGAATCGAGTGGCCATTTAGATAGCTAAGGTCACTTCTCCTAGTATGAACACAGCTTGGAGCTAAGTGGACAAATCATCTCAGAAATGCTACAATCAAATGTGTCTTACTAGCTACTAGAGCAAGCTGGCTGTCCCGCTCTGCAATTATACACCTTGAAATTCATTGCTGCACTCTGGATAACACTATAACATTTGTAGAAATTGGCAGCAGTCTATCCCAGTATCCAGCTGCAATCTGTAACAGTTCAGTGCAGAGACAGCAGCGCTTAGAGAAACTGTTTCCCGTCAATAAATCTAGAGAACCAAAATGAAATAGGACTCCAAGTAGCTTTATCTAAAAAGGGGGATTATTATACAATCAGTCTCCTTTGAGTGATACTGGGTGCTTAAAAGCATAATTATGGCTTTGTACATAACACATCCCTATTGTCTTTAGACAGACCTTCCTTTTATGCTAACAGATTAGGTTTTACATTCAACAATATATCTTTCCTCTAAAGTCTGCCCTTTTTGCTTTTTGTTACACAGAAGGCAGCAGCAAGAATGCTGCACATGCCTCCAACTTTGTCAGCTATCTGACTAGCACAAATCCACAGACAAAAATGTATTAGGGACAACATGTTCAAGGAGCAAATGCAATCTCCCCATTAGGACAGGGAGTGATTAAGCAAGTGACGCTGTTGCAGGAGATGAGAGCGGAGCATGCGAACAGGAGAGCATGCAGGGAAGTGAAGAACCAGGCGAGAGTCTTAACGATCATAGCAGATGTTTTGAACCACATGGTGACCTTCCAGGACAGCTACATCCACAGGCATCTCTCCAGCTCTTAAAGAGCCACATTCATTCTCTACCAGAGGCCCTAGAATGTAGGCAGAGGAAGTCAAGGGCAGGCTCACATTTAAACCTCAGAGATGCATCCCAAAGCAAAAGTCTGTCCTTCACACACATGTGATCACTCTCCATTCCAGCACTCCTGCCCTGAGCTCCTTTTCTGTATCTGCTGTGTATCCTAAATGAAAAAGCATGATTTCTGAACCACAGTCTCTTTATTGCTTGTGTTGAAGGAGATATTTACAAGCAAGCACACTTAATGCAGGGGCACCTCATTAAGAGCAACATCCGTGACTCTCAAATCACTACCTGGTTATTCATAAAGCTGTTTTTCAAAGCCTCTCTGATTTTCAGTGCCGCTTGCTGTGCTCTCCTTATTGCTGCTCATAATTATTGACGAAGTACTGTGCTCTAACCCACCCATGCTGCCTTATAACTCACACAAATATTATGGAACACACAGCAGGCTGCCACAACAATGGGAATGTTGTTTTCACTGAGGTCTAACCTAGTCTGTAGAATGCAAACGCTTCCCTTTTCATGGCTGGTAGCACATTTTACCCCCGTTCTGCACTTGCGCAGCCTCTATTTGAACTGCTTCTTACTGCAGTCCAGGCTCCATGACCTACAGGATCAAGGGGTAGGCTGGATCTCCAAAGATCACTATTGGCATTTCAGCACTTCCAATGGGATAATTTTCTGGTCTCAGCTTGTAGCTTTCTGAAGAAGCAGGAGTTCCTAAAGATGTATGTATCATGCATCTTTCCCGACCATCCCACGCTGATGTCAGTGAAACAGTCCTTGTGATCCACCAGCACCTGAGAGGTACCCATTGCTGTTGATGTACTCTGAGGCAAGGTGGTTGGGTGCCAAGATAGAGATGTGTACTCTGTCTGTCACCCTACCACAATGAACCTATTGCAGCAAAGCCTTCCACTCTGTCCTCCATATTCTCCAGAGCAGAAGGGTAATGATGGCCTTTGCTGCTTGGATCACAACAGCCCCATTGTAGATTTCCCCACTCCAAACTGGCTTCACAAGCTCCCACACAGTAATTGCCACTCACCTCTTCACTGTAAGGATGCAGCTACACTGCACATTTATTTTGGAATAAGCTATTCTGGAAGAAATAGTCCTAAGTAGCTTATTTCAAAATAACACATCTACACACCAAATGCTCATCGAAATAGCGCTGAGAAATTTCAAAATAGAGCAGCCACACTGATTGGACGCTAAATCATATTAAAGGGCACCCAGAACCACTTCAGACAGGGCATCAGGACTGCACTCACTTCCCATGGCTGCTGCTTGAGGCTCATGCTTAAAGGAACCAGCATGTACAGCGGTGCCCTACCTCATTGAGGGACAGCAAAGCCTTTTCTTTGCCTGCTGTGGTTGCCCTTGTGGACACTTCATCTATCCAGTTATGGACCTGGAGCTGCCTCTGGGCCGTTGATGGCTATTGCTGTTTGTGCTACACCTCATGCAGCAGATTCTGCAGGCTGCCTCCCAGACCCTGAAGGAATCCAACCCCCAGCTCTGCTTGAAAACCCTCCTCACCTCTCTGCGGGCACAGCTCATGCTGCTGGATCCCACCCACACTCCCTTGCACACTGTGCACCACCATTTCTGGGTTCTGGACTTCAGTGCTAGTTATTTCCCACTGCTCCTATAACTTCTTCTCAGAGAAAACAAGCTGAAGGGGTCATTACCCACATGGGCTTTTCTTTATGACAGAGAATGAGGAATGCAGTTAGAGTCATTGATGTCCAGTCATCACACCCAATGGTCACTTGCTTTGACATGATTGCTTTTCTGTTTTTAAGTTCTTCACTTGCTTTCCACAGGGCTTTTTCCACATTTGATGGGTTTATTTACTGGGTTGTATGCAATGTCAGTGTTTGCTACTCCACTATAAAAGGATACAGATAAGTAAAAACAATGCATGTAGCATCCTTTAAGTGTTCATGAATTTAAACATCAAATACATGCTTATATATTTAACAATTGCTTTATTCAATACTAATATACAAGTGAATTGACCTGGGCTCTGGCATGAGTTGGCAACTGGTCTGCCAGTGTTGCAGTCACAAAATTAAGAAAATTCCTGCAGCTTTCCTAGCCCTTTGCTGATTTCTGGACCATAAAGTTCCATTTTGGATCTAGGAGTATATCTATAAACAAAGCCCATCAAAATTTGCTTTGGAGTAGGCCCTTAGTGAATGAAAGAATTAACGCTATGAATGGCAAGTGTGGACAATATGGGTATGTCTAGAATACATACCTCTGCCAACAGAGGCATGTAAATTAGACATACTGACATAGTCAATGAAGCAGGGATTTAAATAGAACTCGCTTCTTTAGAATAAAAATGGCCACCGCATTGTGCCAGCTCAGCGGTTTGTCGACTTAAAGCGGCAGTCAAGACAGGCATCGGTCAACAAGGAAAGCTGTTGTAGACCGATCCCTTATGCCTCATGAAACAAGGTTTACAGGATTGGTCGACAACGACTTTCCTTGTCAACTGATCTCTGTCTTGATTGCCACTTTGAGCCGACAAACAGCTGAGCCAGCACAACACGGCGGTCATTTATATTCTAATGAACTGGGGGATATTTAAATCCCCGCTTTATTGACTATGTTGGTATGTCTAATTTACATACCTCAATCGACAGAGGCATGTAGTCTAGACATACCCTATTTGTGTTAACCCTACTTGTTGACATACTTCTCAGTTTTAGACTTTCTGGTCCTCTGAAACTAGGTACATAGTGTGCATTGCATAGGGTGGGGATTAAGAGGACAAAAGTGTGACTTTGTTCTTTTAAGTCACTGAGTATCCAAGATTACAAGTCAGGCAGAAGGCTATAATTACCCTGATCTCACCATTACTAAACAGCTCTGATAAGCTGAATATGAAAAGTCCTTGTACATTAATAAATATTTTCCATAGTCACCAGACACTCATGTGTGGCCAAAACTTAGTTCAGCAGCCAGTCACTTAAAATAATGCATTCCCACCAATTTTGCAAGAAAAACGATACGCTAAGTCTTTATAGAGGAGCCAAAGTAATTAGCAGTTACCAGCAAAGAATGCAAAATTATTACCTTGGTCTCTGAAAGGCTGCCCACTGCACAAAAGGTGCTGCCCAGATTGTACTCTGTACTCAAAACCTGCAGATGACTAATTCTGAAGAACAGTTAATAAAAAACTGAAGTATTAAAGGCAAAAGTCTATGCCAAACACATTGATCCCAAGAATATTTTGAGCTATATATTTAAGACGTGATTAGGATATCAGCACCAATATCATTGAAGGACTTTTTTCTGAAATGAGGTTATCCATTTTCTGATTGCAATGCAGAGTTTACTAGCAGGTGTGTCTTGATTCACTGGAGTGTGCAATAAGAATATCGAATGACCTAAGTGGTTTATGTTTTCCGCAGCAGTGACTAAGGTCAGTATATTTCCCATTAAAATACGCATGGGAGGCCATAAATCTGCTGCAAACGCTGCTCTCTGGAGCAGTTTTAAGCCATCAATTGCCACAGGTCTGATGCATGCCAGCCTCTATGTACATAGTTGTCTGAGAGCAGAGATTATACCAGTTTTAAAGTTAGTTTTAAAAATTGGAGAACCTTTGAAAAGTTAAAATAAAAGTATCTAGTTAGAAAGAAAAAGCTTAGGGCCCAATTTTCAGAGAGTATGAACATCTGCTACTCCTGTTAAATTCAGCACCTATGAAAAGCAGGCTGGACCAAAACATTTTAGCTTGAGCTCACATCCATCTCTGTTCAGCAAAGCACTTAAACACATGCTTTAAGTCACACTGAAGTCAAAGCTACCTTCCCACCAAACTGATGTCAAAGAGATTTAGAGCATATGCTTAAGTGCTTTGCTGAATCAGGGCCTTATTGATTTTCTGGATGGGGTGAAGAGAAGAATGAAAGGAAAAGGCAAAGATGAAAGAGAGTAGATAAAATCTTTGCAACACAAATTGTAAAATTGCTGTAATTTTTTGTGTGGAACCAATTATGTGCTCATTTCTTTTTTACCTTGAATTTTATTTTTACAGTAGATCACATGCCTGTACTCCTATTTATCTCAGTGGGGGTGTGGGACACGAGAGGTTTCTATGGCTACATCTACGCTTAAAGTATTGTAGCTGTACCACTGTAGAGTGTCAGTGTAGACACTGCCTGTTCCATCAGGAGGGATCTCCCATCAGTGTAGGTAAACTCTCCCTTAGAGGCAATAGCTAGGCTATAGCCAGTGTAAGTTCCCAAGGTAGGTCAGTCCTGAAAGCCACAGCTCCTGAGATTTATTCCTTCCTGTTAAATACCTCAATGGCATACATACCAACCTTGTTTTGTTACATGAATGCCTTTCATCTGTCTTAGTCACAATCAACCAACAAAAACCCAGTCCTTCCAACTCCCTCCATAATATCTAGTACACAATGATTTTGCATGAGTTAGGGCCAATTCATAGAAAGATTGGTTCATGACTTATACTGATAGAAAGATAGCATTTTCTGTTTATATTATTCTTTTAGCATATCTAAACTATGGAAAGAAAGGGGCTTTCTCAGGAGAATCTATTTTTCAAAAGTTAGGCTGTAGTCCTACAGAAACAAGACAGAGTCGTAACTAGTCCAATAGCCTAGAACAGTGGTGGGTATATGAGGCCCATCAGTGTTCTATGTGTGGCCCACAAGACATTTTCTTAACAATTGCCCAGGCTACAGGGTTGCCAGAGACTACTGGTTTCTGTCTGCATAATTTTTTTTCCAACTGGTAACACTAAAGTGACACACAGGTAAAGTCAAGGCACATGAAGTGAGGTGCGTGCTAATTGCAACATTGACTATGAGAGCTGTGTACTCCCTTTGCATCCAAAGTGCTGCCACAGCACACCCCACAAGTTCTAGGTAAGCTAGTGCAGTTAGCAAAATTATTCTACCCTGGGAGACCATCTTGGTTACAAAAATCTTTGCGGCCCACTTGAAATGAAGGAGGGCCATTTTGTGGCCCTCTCGTTAGCCAAGGTTGCTCGTTGCTAGCCTATAATTTAGGAGACCTCAGTTCAAAGTCTTTCCTCCTGATAATTTCCCATGTGACTTTGGAAAAGGCACTTAACCTCCCTGTGGCTCAGTTCTATATGTGTAAACTGGAGACAATATACTGCTGCACTTCATAAGCTTGTTGTGAGACTACACTCACATTTGGGATTATAGGAACCATATCAGCACCTGAAATAGCAGGCTGGTTTATTGCACAAGTCCCCCGGGTTACCAACCATTTGTTACTAACACTTTGTCATTGATTTGGATCTTATAACACCGACTTGATCCTAGGCTCCTCCTAGGGCTTAAGATAATCTTTCCATGCTATATTTCAACTCATTCACATACTTATAGAATGGCCTTAATGGTGGGTCCTGCTGTACAATGGCTATTCAACTCCTATTTAACTTCTCTGCCAGGAAAGAAAATGGAGAAAATCATTAAGAATTCCATCTGCAAACACCTGGAAGATAATAATAATAAGATAATGTTAGGTAACAATCAGCATAGATTTGTCAAGAACAAATCATGACAAACCAACCTGATAGCTTTCTTTGATAAGATAACAAGACTTAGAATCATAGAATACTAAGACTGGAAGGGACCTCGAGAGGTCATCGAGTCCAGTCCCCTGCCCTCATGGCAGGACCAAATACTGTCTAGACCATCCCTGATAGACATTTATCTAACCTTCCCTTAAATATCTCCAGAGATGGAGATTCCACAACCTCCCTGGGCAATTTATTCCAGTGTTTAACCACCCTGACAGTTAGGAACTTTTTCCTAATGTCCAACCTAAACCCCTCTTGCTGCAGTTTAAGCCCATTGCTTCTTGTTCTATCCTCAGAGGCCAAGATGAATAAGTTTTCTTCCCCCTTCTCATGACACCCTTTTAGATACCTGAAAACTGCTATCATGTTCCCCCTCAATCTTCTCTTTTCTAAACTAAACAAACCCAATTCTTTCAGCCTTCCTTCATAGGTCATGTTCTCTAGACCTTTAATCATTCTTGTTGCTCTTCTCTGGACTTGTTGATAAGGGAGAAGGGTAGATGTGGTGTACCTAGACCATGGGTCAGCAACCTTTCAGAAGTGGCATGCCAAGATTTAACATACTCACGTCTATTTATGGATCTACATGCTGGGTGGCAGAGGGGACAAGGGCAGGCTAGAGCAGGCTGGATATGGTGACCATATTTTCTGAACCAACTGCAGCTAGGGAGAATGGTTCCATTTAAATTATTAACCAGATTAAGCATTTTAACTCTCATGTTAGTTTCTCAAACTTCATTTTAAATAAAGTAAAATATTAATTTATGTCCAACACAAAAGGTTTCAATGTTTTCTTTATGGCAGTGGTGGGGAACCTTTTTTGGGTCAGGGATCACTGACCTACGGAAAAATCAGTTGGGGACCACACAAATGAGAAGCAAAAACACTCTTCCAAAACCCCTCACAGAATAAGGGTAAGGGCCAGGGAGGACTGATGTTCAGGGTTTCCAACAAGCCAGATTTACTTTTCTGGGAACCCAGAGTTAGGGGATTTTATGGAACCTCTTAGGCTCTGAGGTAGGGAAAAATATGAGGGATTTGGTGTGTGAGACAGGGTTGCCAGTGATTGGGACAGGGATGGGGTGAGTGCCAAAGGGGGAGAGATTGCAAAGTCTGGGTGGGAGGTAGGGTGCAGAACCAGGCTGGGAGTAGGGTTTCTAGCCGAGTGGAGGGAGCAGGAGCAAGGGAAGGTGCAGTGTGTGGCCAGGAGGAAGAGTGCAGGAGCAATGATGGATGCAGGAGCAAGGTGGGGGTAGGTGTCTGGCCAGGCTGGGGAGAGGGTGCAGGAGCAGCATGGGGGTGCAAGGTCTTGATGCGGGGAGGGGAGTGAGTAAGGGGGTCTGGGCATGAGGGGGGATGTCTGGCCAGGAGGGAGAGTGTCTGACCAAGAGGGAGGGAGCAGGAGCAAGGGAGGGTGTTGGAGCAAGCTGGGGGTGTAGGGTCTTGACAGGGAGAGGGGAGTGAGTAAGGGGATCTGGACATGAGGGGGGATGCTTACCTGGCTTCATGCCCCCTTGCAGCAACTGCTGCTGCCATGCAGTCCCAGGCTGGCCTGAGAGGCTGGAGGCAACGCTGCTGCAGCCACACAGTCTGTAGGTTACCAACCCCTGACCTAGAATTTAGTAAAGCATTTGATACTGTCTCACTTTCTTATCAATAAACTAAGGGGAAAACAATATAGATTGAGCTACTACAAGATGGGTGCATAACTATTCTCACAGAGTAGTTATTAATGGTCACAGTCATGCTTGGAAGGGCATAACAAGTGGGGTACCACAGGGATCAGTCTTGGGACCAGTTCTGTTTAATATCTTCAGCAACAATTTAGATAATGATATAGAGAGTATGTTCAAAGTTTGCAGATGATTCCAAGCTGGGAGGGTTTCCCAGTGCTTTGGAGGAGAGGTTGATTGGGACAAACTGGAGAAATGGTCTGAGATAAACAGAATGAAGTTCAATAAGGACAATTGTAAAGAACTCCACTTAGGAAGGAACAATCAGTTTCACTCAGACAGAATGGGAAGTGACTATCTAGGAAGGAGTACAGCAGAAAGGGAAGTAGGGGTCAGAGTGGACCACAAGCAAAATATGAGTCAACAGTGTGACACTGCTGCAAACAAAGCAAATATCGTTCTGGGATGCACTAACGGGAGTGTTGAGAGCAAGACACAATAAGTCATTCTTCCCCTTCATTCTGCACCAATTAGACCTCAGCTGGAGTACTGTGTCCAGTTCTGAGCACTAAATTTCAGGAAAGATATGAAAAAATTGGTCAGGGTCCAAAGAAGAGGGTCCAAATTGGTGAGGGTCCAAATGATTAGAGGTCTAGAAAACATGACCTGTGAGGGAAGACTGAAATAACTGGATTTTCTGTCTGGAAAAGATAAGACTGAGAGGAGAAATGATAGCAGCTTTCAAGTACCTAAAAGGTTGTCACTGGGAGGGGGCGGGGAATTATTCTCCTTCGCCTCTGAGGATAGAACAAGAAGCAATGGGCTTAAATTGCATCAAAGGAGGTATAGGTTGGGTATTAGGAAGAACTTCCTTATTGTCAGGGTATTTAAACTCTGGAATAAATTGCCTAGGGAGGTTGTGGAATCTCTATCATTAGTGATATTTAAGAGCAGGTTGGACAGACATCTGTCAGGAATGATCTATTATAGATGGTCCTTGGGGTGGAAGACTGGACTTGATAACCTCTCAAGGTGCCTTCCAGTTCTATGATTCTATCTTTGGCCAATTCTAGCACCTTTAGTAAGCGGACAGCAAAAAGAAACTAGAAAACACACACACAAAACCTAAAAAAAAAAATGCTCCACTGATTGTTTAGAGGCACTGAAATTAAAAACAGACTGTCCCCTCTGGGGTGAATTTAAGAGCTTTCAAATTAAAGAGTAATGTTCTTTTGGCACTTTAATTACAAAGCAGTGGGTAAGAACTTCTCTAATGTTCAGCAAGAAATTTAACAGCATAAGCAAATCAGCCATATTCTTACACGGCTCCCTTAGCAGCTTTGGGACAGTTTCCAAATTGCTGCACCATTAACATTTAAGGAATCATCTATAAACTCTAACACTTAAACAGTAAGAAGAATCAAGATAGTGTTCCATTTAGATCTGTTCCACTTAGATCTGTTACCAAACTAGGCTTGCTGCTTCACAATTTTTGTGGGAGTCCTGGCTTAAAAGTTGATCCTCTTCACTTTTCCTCCTATTTTGACCACCAATCAGACTACAGCAATATCTTAACATCAGAACTTCTACAGGGGATGGCTAATAGGATACAAAGTCTTTTATTTTTAGTTCAAATTCAGCTCAGGCTGATGGAAAGTTTAGTAGCCTTTGTTAAATGAATTGATGGTCTTTTGTCCCATTCTTTCACCCCCAGTAACCAGCAGCCCAAAAGGATGTCTCAGCAGAAATGTCACAAGAACCACAGCCATAGAAGATCATAACCCAGGATAGCTCAGAGGTGATTTCCTGAGTAAGGCAGGTCTTTATTGATGGGCAACATGGCGGCTGCTGTCTCTACAGCTGGTTATCAAGCACTATTGCTGAGCACCGTGTTTCAGAGGACTGCACTGGTGAGCGATGCAGCAACTCCATTGAATCTGCTTTTAAGTTGCTGGAAAACCACACATATAGCCCACATGCAAAAAAGTCAGAGAACTCTGGCATTTGCTCTTTTTTTGGTGTGTGTGGGGGGGTGTTCAAACTGTATTTATGTGAAACAACGGCAAACTGCCTCAGAAAGGGACTGACCCTTAACAAATGTGAACCCTGCCGGGGAAAGCTCATTTATTTGGATACCAATAGGTGGTAGGTTGTGAGATCAGAAATGCCTCAGATTCACACACAGTTGTGTTTGAATAATATACTGCAGAATTTCCTGGCCAATCCCCAGCATATGTTCACTGGGCTGAGAGATGATAGTGTATGTAACAGCTCATTGAGTAGGTAGCTCATTATGCCTAAGACGACTGACGCATTAGTTACACACCATGATGGGATATTCTATATAAATCAATGTGTTTTACAGATGTAATTCTACAAGGCCAATTATGACTGGTCTTCAACAGGAGCTGCAAGGCTCTCAGCTTTTCAGAAAATCAGTCCCCTTCTTTAGATGTCAAAACATGAGTTTAGCAGCCTACCCTTAGAAATCCATTTTTAAAAAAATCTTGAATATAACCTATGAATTACAGACTCTGGGGAAAATTCTCAGGTCTGCTGAACTTACACTAGATTCTCTAAGGATATGTCTACACTGGAATCACAAGGAATCATTTCCAGTTTGAGGAGATAAAATCCTTCTAGCTTAAGCGAGCTAGCACACTAAAGACAGACATGTAGAGGCGGTGGTAAAAGTGGTAGGAGGGAAGAGCCGCACTGAATAGATGACTATGTAGGGCAGCATTTCTCAAAGTGGGCCGCTGTGAGGCTACATGGCTGTGGAGCCGTTAAGTAAACAAACTGGAGAGGCCCATTACAGCTCTCACACAGTGGGACTGCGGCCAACTTTGAGAAACACTGTTGTAGGGCGACCATATTTTCCTATGTTGAATATGGGAGACTTGCTAAAATTACTAATATTCAAGCAAGTTGAATGGCAATCAGTCATACAGACATTCAACATCAAGTTGACTGAGCCCATTAAAAAGAAATGCTGCACAGTTGTATTATTTCTATTTACCTTCTTATCTTTAAGGCTTTAGGATTCAGACAGTGAGATGTGACACACACACACACTCCCCTACACCTATCTCACATGGGGGGGTGGGAGTGACTGTCTGACTGAACTCTTCCTGCTTGGCGCTTTTTGTCCTCCAGGCCTGGCTGCGTACCCAGGTGCACAATTGGGTGGCAACACGTGGGGTGGGAGGGCATACAGGGTTCATACCAGAACGTAGCCAGCAGCAGCCTTTTGATATTGTGGGGGAGGGAAGGGATGGGAGCTGCTTCCAGCCACAGGGAAGGAGAGGGAAAGGATGCTCTGGCAGAGCTCATCTCTCCTCCCCTGCCACTAGTCCTGTGTGGCTGGAAGCAGCTTGTCAAAAGACAGCTATTATCTCCAAGCTGTTCTTGGCCACCAGCATAACCCAGTCACTACCTGTCCCCAGGCTACAGCGTGGGCAGGAAAGGGGTAATCCATAGGGGTCCATTGTGCACTAGGACACAGGTAACTTGACTTCAGGTTTTTAAGTCTCTGCTCTGGAGGCTGCTGTGGACCAGCAAGGGAAGCAACTGGCCCTACCTGATGCATCTCTGCCCCACTACCAGCCTTGCACACCAACCCCTGTTGTTTACCATGGACCCCACCCCCACCCACTGTTGGTAGCTGGGGAGCAGGGATCTGGCCAGCACCAAGACCTGCTAATACTGATAGGCAGTGGGGAGGGAGACAGAAAATCAGGACAATTTACCCATTTTTAAGAAAAAGTCAAGACACGTAGAAGAGGGCATAAATATGACACTGTCCTTTTAAACACAGGCCATCTGGACACCCTATACTGAGAGTCTTGTCAGCTAGTCATGCCATGGCTGCTGCAATTCGGTTGTAAATGTACTAGCTCTAACCCAGCTAGGGCACATACATCTGCTTGGCCTGGAAATTACACCTTCCTAGTGTAGACATATTCCCAGAGGCAGAGGTCAGGTTAGAACTCATAGCCCAGAGGGATGAGAAGGACTCAAAGCCAGCTTTACAGGCTCCTGACTCCTCCAGGGGCATGTATGGAGTGGAGTGCTGCAGCCCCACTCCAACACGTCCCTTGCACCCACTCCTACTCATGATTTGCCCCCAAACCAGAAGCATGGAGGGGGATGCTCAGAAGGCAGGTTTGCCATGGTCTCTGCAGTGATTACACAAGGCAAAGGCATGAGTCCTCTCCCCTAGATGGATGTGTGTCTTTTAGTGCCCCCTTATGCCACTCCAGCCCTTTTTCTCACTTGCCATAAAAAGGCTGAAGCAAGGACAAAGTCCTCACTCTCTGAAAGCCGTCAGCAATTCTCTAAGCCAGAAGTTCTCAAACTGTGTTTTGTACGACCACCAGAGGTCTCTGAGCTCCATTCAGGTAGTCCACAGATGGGATGAGCCTATTGTTTCTGGGCAGCCCTCCAAGGTGCACAGTTGGGTGGCTGCATGAAAGAATGAAGGGCTTCTCCCCTAATTAGTGGCTTGCAGGCATGGCTCCACTGCTTACGTGCTGGCACTCTGCACCCTTAAATGTCAAGTGAGATGTTGGCCTTGGGTAGAAAGGTGGGCAGGTGGGAGAGGGCAATGAGGGGAGGTGGGGGAAATCCGATGTAGGTGGGGAAGGGATGGGAGTAAGAAGAGGGGGTGGAGAAATGTGGAACATGCAGGGCTGCTGCAGCCAAAGAAAGAGGTGACTTTCCTCAGCTCCAGAGCTTCTGCTGCCAGAAAGACATGTCCCTCCTTCCCAGTCTCAGTGTAGTGGCTTGGGAGAGACTCCTACTGATATTAAAATATGAATTGTATGATTTTCTTTGTTGAAAGGTTAATAGAAAAGTTAATTATTATTTAAAAAAATTATATAGTGCTTTTATCCAAAGCGCTTTACGGTAGTGAACAGTACAAACATTTAGAAAGACCATTAAGTGGTCCGCTGAGACATTCAGCAATTTTCAAATGGTCCATGAAAAAAAAAATTAAGGACCACTAAGTATCAACTCAGTGCTTCTAGCAAGACTTTTTATTGAAAAATTGGCATTGTTTGGTCTAGCTTAACCCCGGTGCACACAGACAAGCAACAGAGTGCAACAAAAAACACAGCAACTCTTTCTTTAAAAGCCCATTTCAAATGAAAGGCTCTTCTATTCAGCAACCCTGCCTCCCACAGCTATTGCGTCTCTTTGAGCAAGTAAATAGGATAAACGTTCCCTGTAATTTATTGTTCAGCTGAAAAGCTAGCCCCCTCCCACTCAGAACCTAAGATGATACACCCTGCATGTGAGGCATTCAATCGAACTGTTCAACTGCCCGTTCTAAGCACCATGTGAAGTATTAACATAAATACAGTCCCCCTGAAGAAGGTTACAGAAACAATTAAGGGCTCATTGAATCCTGGTGAACCTGCATTTCATTACCCCTTGAATAAACCTGAGCCACTTATATGCATTTTTAAAGTTGCATTCCTGCCATTTCCTCTGTTGCAAATGCTACCTGACACATGGCACAGTAGCAGGGCTTCAATAATGAACTCAGGTGTGAACATTCAAGTGTCAAGAGCATGTCTCCCTATTGTCTGTCAGTGGGGTTGTGCCTCAGACCCAGGGCTATAATCCCTGCTCAGCCTGCTAATGGGAGCTATGCACACCCATTACAGGTCTTCACATGATTGGTTCCTGATCAGCCTGTCCAGGCACTGCAATGCCCTACCTAAGGTCTTGTCTACACTGGCATGTTTTGTCACCCAAAACTGCCTTTTGGCAACAAAACAGTGGCAATGTCTACACTACAATGCCATTTTTTATCAGGAAAAACACCCAGTTTTGGCAACAAAAAACTTCCAGCCTTACAAGAGATGTTTTTCTTTTCCCCTCCCTTTATTGTCGACAAAGAGCCAATGTGGACTCTGCTGTTTGTTTTTTTGAAAGAACTGGCTTCCACCAATATCCCAAAATGCTTGTCCTGATGGCTCTGCTCAGTGTTTTATGGTCTTTGATACCATGCAGTATGCATCCCTCCCCTTTCAAAACTCTGGGAAGTATCTGGCAGCTGCAGGTATGTCCACAGTGGGGATTTATTTCAAAATAACTCCCCCTATTTCAAAACAACAAGGTAAGCATTCATACTATCAAGCCTGTTGTTTTGAAATAATGGGATTGTTACTTCAAAATAATAACTCCTGCTTGTGAAGAGGAATAAGCTTATTTAGAAATTGTTATTTCAAGAGTTATTATTTCAAAATAACCTGGTAGTGTAGATATAGCGTGAGTGAGCTGTTTCGTCTGGGGAACAAAGAACAAATCATTTGATTGCTCCTGTTCTGTCCTGCCAGGAACACAGCAGCAGGCAGACTGCTGCTACAGGGGGAGGACTGAGGAGATTGCTGTGTTGTTTTGACATTCCTCAGCATGGAGAGTTCACAGAGCTACGAGGGCGTCCCAAGAAGATCAAGGATCAGCTCTGCCTTCCCACAACACTGCACTGTGGGATGCTAACACACATTGTTTTGCTTCATCTGTGGACAGGGTGCTACTAATGTGGCCACAAAATGTTGACATTGGGAGTCAGAAAAACCAGATTGACCAGTTTTCACTTTAGGCGACTTTTGCATGTTGACAGCATTTTCGTCGCCAAACCTTCCCAGTGTAGACACAGCTTCAGTTGCTGTGTCCTCAGTGGCACTGCACTCACCTGTGCACATTGCTAGGACTCCTGGGGGCCTAACTCATGATTCTTTGTGCTGCACTAAGCTGGGCAGAGCCACTCCGATAACTTCCCAGTCAGACAGGAGCAATCTTGTCTGTCCTTCTGGGCACGTAGGGGCATTTGCGGGAAAGCATCGGAGGGCTGCCAGCTATCTGGGTGATTCCACCTGCATCCTCAGTGCAAGGCGGGCAGTTCACCCGCCCCAATGAGAGCAGAATCCAGGGTCTAACCCACGCCCTCAAACAGCCAACTAGCCTAGGTTGAAAGCGTCACCAAACTCTGCTGAGAGATGTGCATGTGTGTGGACAAGAATGGGGCTAAGGGACAACACCCAAGTAAACTCTGCAGTGAAGACACACGCTAGGAAGTGTCTATAACGCAGTGTCAGAAGGCTAATACATCAAGACCATACACATGTAGGCCTCATTGACACATTCAAACCCCAGGAGTTCTGACTTAGTGCTACCTCCTTCTGTGGCTGAGATGACTGTTTTTAGGAAAGGAAGAAAACAGGGAGTAACGAGGAACTAGGGGATAGCTCTAAGTAGTTTTGTAGCCCTCTCTTGACACTCCCTGTCTTCTGTTGTAGAAGCTGCTGCAGTACCCTAACTGAACAACAGCATCTATATGGAGTTATACCTTTTATGTGCCTGCGTAGTTACTAAACAGTTATTAAGAGCCCAACTGTGTCTATGCAGTTTCCTCATATTCATAGAATCATAGAACATTAGAACTGGAAGGGACCTTGAGAGGTCATCGAGTCCAGTCCTTTGCCCTCACAGCAGGACCAAGCACCTTCTAGATCATCCCTGACAGGTGTCTGTCTAACCTGCTCTCAGATATCTCCAGTGATGGAGATTCCACAAAACCCATAGGCAATTTATTTCAGTATTTAACCACCCTGACAGTCAGGAAGTTTTTCCTCATGTCCATCCTAAATCTCCCTTGCTGCAATTTAAGCCCATTGCTTATTGTCTTATCCTCAAAGGCCAAGGAGAACAATTGTTCTCCTTCCTCCTTGTAACACCCTTTTAGACACTTAAAAACTACTATTATGTCCCCTCTCAGAGTACGTCTACACTTGCTCCCTAGTTCGAGCTAGGAATGCAAATGTAGGCAACCGAAATTGCTAATGAAACGGGGATTTAAATATCCCGTGCTTCATTAGCATGATCTCGCTGGCGCGTTACTCCACTCAACAGCTGATTCAAACCAGGAAGTGTGCGCCGGCATGCTTTAGTTCAAAACCAAACCCTTTGGTTCCAACTAACATTACTCCTCAAAAAATGAGGAGCAGGAATACCAGCACCAATGGGGGCACCCTTTAAGTTTGATCTAGCATTTCTCTTCTACACCTGCTAAATCAAACTCTGGAAGATCAACCATGGCAGTGTCTATCTTCTGCGTAGTGTAGACATATCTTAGGAAAGCAGGACTATCTAGCTTAAAGCCGGGCAAATGACCCGGCTATGCGAGACAGATATATTAAAATTGTGTTTGTATAGACTTAACCCACACAAACTGTCGGACTCTGTACCCCTCTAGTGGCTGGAGCATGTACAAGTTGGATCCAGAGTTTGAGTTCTCCACTACTAGTAAGTTATAATAACCCATCCAGGCTGTGCATTACAAGTGATGGCTCGTGTATTTTGGATCTCTTCTGGATGAATGGCTGTGCATGAGTATATTTTACAGTACTACAAATGTGTACAGTGCTTTAGACAGAAAAATGTAGTTCAGATATAAGCAGGCAAAGGCATGCTGTGCCAGTGCCTAGAACCATGGGGCCTTGATCTCATTTTGGGACTTCAAGATGAAACAATAATACAAACTAATTAATTAATAAAATTCTTTGTGACAAAGTCATAAAACTGCCAATTTCCTAATGGTTTTCCTGGAAATACAGTGAAGCAGTTTATGCTGCATTATGAACTACAGGGCCAGAGGCACCGACTTTCAGATTTCCCTGGAAGGAGGGCGGATGTGCTCTACCCCTGCTCCATCCCAAGCCCCACCCCCACTTCACACCATTCCCACTGCACCCCCTCCCTCCTGCCTTGTTCCACCGCCTTCACCCAGTGCATCCCACCTTCCCTCCTGATCTTCCTCTTCCCCCACCACCTTCTGCATGCTGCTAAACAGCTGATCCTCAGCAGGTGGGAGTCACTGAGAGGGTGGCAGAGAAACTAACCCCAACCCAGTCCCGGGGCACCTATGAAATCAGTGCTTACACATGGTATAATTCTGCCTCTTCCCCTGCCAGCGGAGTGCATCTCACACACTGCAGTGCAACAATGCCTCAAACACCCAGAACCTTTGTAAGACTCAAACATATCCCCCACTCCATAGGTGTCCAGTATCTTAGGCGGGGGAAAGCTTTGCCTTCCCAAATTGCCAAGCATGATCCCGCCCACATTCCACCTCCAGAACTCCTGCTGTAGGCATACTGAGAGGCAGAGTGTTGCTCCCGCAATGCCTGCCCTCCCTGTGCTCCTGGCTGGGGAGACTGGAGCCACGTGACCTCTCCTCTCTCCCCTCCTCTGTGCTGATGCTCTGGGCTAGGGACAGGCAGGAGATGTGCTGTGTGTCCTCCTCCCTCCTCCGCTGCTTTGAGGCCAGGAAGGCTGGGGTGTGTGCATGTGCTCACCTCTCTTGTCTCTTCCCCTTCCCATGGGAGGGGGGGTATGCATATGCTCACCCCCTCCTGTCTCTTCCCCTTCCCATGGGGGGGTATGCACATGCTCACCCCCTCCTGTCTCTTCCCATGGGGGGGTAGGGTATGCACATGCTCACCCCCTCCTGTCTCTTCCCCTTTCCATGGGGGGTGGGACATGTGCTTGGTATGCTGCCCTGCCTCCTCCCCTCTCCATGGGGGTCAGGGCCTCCTCCACCAACCCCAGCTGCCCCAACCTCCCATTCCCCACTCCCAACATTTATAGCAGCCTAAGAATCTCAGATTTACCCACTGGGCTGGAACAATTTGCATCCTGAGGATGCTGACAGGCATTGAATCAAATAATAAACCTCAGTGCCGGCACCGATGAGATTTACTGTCTGGAGAACATATAAAGCACCTGTATTTCTATTAATCCCAGAACAGATTAATTCTATTTTATTAAATGTTGTTTTTCTCATGTTTGCGAGTGAAGAGAATGAGGTTTCAGGAAGGGTTTTGAGAATACCTCTTGGGACTCAGCCTCAGTAGCTGCTGGTTATAGATGCTTTTCTTCTTCTTACGCATTATTGACCTTGTAATTTTTTTTAAAGCAAACTGAAGATGAAAGCCCTAAATTCTTCCCTCTCACCACCCCGTGGGGATGCAGTAATTGAAAAATGGATGTCTTCAGAGCCCCACAGTTCTAGCTGCAGGAGTCTGCTAGGCCTGGGATGGTCAGTTTCATCCCTCTTGTGGGTTTAGAATGACCCACACAGCTTATGGTGATAGAGACTTTCATCTCAAAGGGCTTTACAAGTGATGCCTATGCTGAAATGCAGCCTCCCAGGGAGAATCAGAGCAAAAAGACAAAGGTGCTTGGCTTACCTGCAGGTGTCCAAGATCAGGGCAAGGACCTGTCCTTAACCCCCCTGCTTTTGGGAGTCACCACTCTGGTCCTAGTTCCAACAGTATGAAGAGCAGCTGGGTGTATGACTGTTTGCCTCCTTGCTGATCTTTCCTCCTCACCCAGGCAGGGGTATCTGATTACTGCAGGCTGAGTCCATAAGAGCGAATTATCCTCCTTTCTGCCATGGTGCAGGTGAGACCTTCATGTTCCACCAGACTGCTTCTAAATTGCCTCCTGTTGGAGAGTTTGACTTGTTCATATGATCAGTACACCTCAAAGCCTCCAGAGACAGGAGCCCCATTGGGAGAGGCCTTGTACAAACACGTAACACAGGACAATCTTAGCCCCGAGCTGCAGACAGACTAAACAGACAACCTGGAGAAAGAGTGGAAGATAAAAGAGAGGCATAAAGAGATGAGCTTGAAACAGGTCACCGCAGAAGGCAGATGAGTGGCAGAAATTCAATCAGATCCCAGGCCTCCTGAGTTCCAGACAGCGTTCACCATAAGCTGTGCATTTGCTTGGCTGTTCAGGAGAAATTATAATGCTGCTCAGCTGATTAGCAGAGTGCTCACAGTGAGGTTTTGTGTTTCTACTGGTGGTGCACATTCACACATGCCTCAGTGCATATACAATTTATTCTACACATGGATGGAAAAAATCCACACATAGATAGAAAAGGTTAGAGAGAACATTGGTCCCAGGCTGGTGTTCCATCAAAAAGGGAAATATGACCCAGGTCTGTTTTCTCCCCTACCTTGTCCTATCTGTGATTTTAAGAATTTCATTCATTCCCCTAATAAAGATCCTCATATCTATTAGACAGAAAGCCAAATAAACATTGGAGCTGAACATTACCCAGCTTCAGTGAGGTTTGGATCCAGGTGTGAACTCTGATGTATGTGTAGGCTCTGATCTAGAACGCAATGTCTCGCAGCCAGAATGCTGGTGAGGTGCCCATTCACAAAAAAGCAACCTGAACAAATTCCAGACAGCTAGAAACCATAGCATTCAAAGCACTACATAGCTTTCAAACAGAGTTATATGCACACAAATACACCCCATCACATTTATGATTCAGTGCTTCTTGATTGATAGTACACTTCAGCCAGTCAAAATGCAGCTGGCCAATAACATTATAGTCATAAAGCATTACCCAACTACACCAACAGCCCAGGCTGTACTTACCCATACACTGAATATGCAGCTCTGTAGGGCTCCCAAAAATGTGGGGCACCACTAGGTCTTAAGTGTCCACCCATTTGCATCCTCCTATCCTTGTTCCATGGCTTCACTTTCTCTGGAGAGGATCTAGTGAAGTTAAAAGTGAAAAGGCCTGCCAGAGCTATTAGCAGAACACTGAACCTGTGAAAGAGCCATTCAAGTGATAATGAAGCCATTTAATAGGCATTTACGAACCCCAGGTATATCCTGTTCATTTCTGACTCAACTGTGTTAGTCAACAGGATCTTAATTTAAAATTTGCTTTAAAAATATTGCATTAGTGCATTGCTGAAGATTATAAAATCACATCTCTAAAAAAATTCTCCCCCTTCCCTAGCTGTCACCAGACAAAGGGGCACAAGTTTAATATACTGCATAGGGCCCCATAAATCCTAAGGATGGCCCTGCCAACAGCCCTCAGATAAAATGATCCATTGGTATCCATCATTTGGGAGAGGAGAAACGAAGGCATTGGAATATTCTTGTCCCAAGATTAATGCCTCTTGCTGCCATGACTGTCATCCAAGCATTGCCTCAACATTTATTTTTGATAAACGGTTTGACTTTGCCTTGACATTTCTGCTGCAGCAGGAGACTGTTATCCCATGACAATGTTTTATACAATTGACATTATCTCTTAATTATAACCTGAGTAATGTAGAAAAAAGAGAGAGAGAGACTACCAATAGCTCCGATGGAAGTCACCAGAGTTTAACCTGTCAGGGTGTCTTGGAAAGATTATACTCTGTTGCTTTATGACTCAGTCAACTCTGACACACAAAGGACCCATTAACAGGGGGTCGTAATCTCAGCAGGTGTAAACCAGCATGGCTCCACAAATGTCAACGGACCCATGACAATTTATGCTAGCTGAAGATCTGACTGTTGAATGATGTCCACTTGCCTGGGATTTAAAAACAAAAATGACAACAACAAAAACTCCATGCACATGTAAAAGGGAAGTGGGATTTGGGGGGGGGGGACGTTTGAGGAAAAAGGTTATTTGCATATTTTTTAATGAGAAGTTAGCAAGATTCAAAGCAGGATGGGACATTTATATGGCTATCAAGAATATTCAGTTATAAATAATTAGAAAGGTTTTTTGGATGTGATATTAAACCTCATGCCTGCAGGCTTGAGTCGGCTAGTATCATCAGAGACCAAGATGAGACCAGTGGGGAGCAATTATCCCACAACTGCCTATGGCAGAGTTTGAATCTTTTTCCCAAGCTTGGGATTCTGGCCACTGTCAGGCTACGTCTACACAGCAGGCTTCTTGCGCAAGAAGCATTTTGTGGAAGAGATCTTCCGAAAAAACTTCTTGCACAAGAGAGCATCCAGATTGCATGGATGCTCTCTTGCAAGAAAGCTCTGATTGTCAGAGCTCGACAAATAATACAATCTACTCGCCACGGGCGAGTAATTAATTGCCATTAATAGAATGGCCAGCAGGGCACCTGTGCTTCTTCCGATAGGCTGTTTTTATGCAAAAAAACCCTGTTTCCCGTGCACACACACCTTTTTCTGCAAGAGCTCTTGTGCAAAAAGGAGTTATTCCTTGTAGAAAGAGGAATACCTACACCGGAAAAAGCCCTCTGTTCTGTCAATTCTCTGTAAATTTACTTGCACAAAACTGTGTTTAAGGTGTGGACACTCTGCAGGTTTTTGCACAAAACCAGCCATTTTTGCACAAAAACCATTTAGTGTAGACGTAGCCTCAGAGACAGAACGCTGGATCAGACCCAAGGTCTAAGTTCCCAGGAGATGTTGCTGGACGGTGGGCAAGCTTATGTTCTGCACTGGCTGTCTGCTAGATTTTACAAAACTATTGTGGGTGTGTTGAACAATGGCTGTCGTTACTTTAGTAAGAAAGGGTATCCCGCTAAGGGGATTCCAAATGCACAATCTAGGCTACTCCGTTCATGGTCTCCTTTTTACAAGATCTGCAACTCTATGATGTTAGAATCCAGACTAGAACTTCCAAAGGAAACTCAGTATGGGACTTAGGTATTCCACTCCCTTAAAATGCATAACTAATACAGAAACCCTGGTCACCTAGTGAGTCTGCTTCAGATTGGAGCCCAGGACAATAACCTTAATATTAAGGCATATCTGTCTTCAACAATGGTGGCACTATAACTAATTTTAGAAACAGTTCGTACAACATGTATCCTTATAGAAATGTAACAAAGTTCCCCACACAATGAACTTAAATTACTAGTATATGTAAAACAACAAAAAAATGTACTACTCCATCCATTCCAGCAATACCCTCAGCCCTTTCCAAAAGCCCTAGCATGGAGATGATCTTTGCAACATGCCCTGAAAGTCAGACTGGAGCTATTTTACAGTTGGAGGGGGGAACAAGTTCTAAAACCTAGGGGGTCTTTGTGGAAATGCCACACCAACAATAACATTTTTTATATCAAGGCAAATCAAGGCAGTTCAAACGCTTGCACAGACCACACCACTAGGAGAGTAGTGCAATACAGGCAGTCCCCGAGTTACGCGGATCCGACTTATGTCGGATCCGCAGTTACGAACGGGGATTTCTCGCCCCGGAGAACTAGAGCAGCGGGACGCCTGGTCCCGCCGCCCGCCGCCCGCCTTCTCCGGGGCGAGAAAAGCTGCTACCCGTCTCCCTGGTCTGCTGGCGGAGCCAGCAGACCAGGGAGACGGGAGCAAAGCGGCGGAGCACCGGGGGCTGGACCCGCGGCCGCTTCCAGATCAGCTGGAAGCGGCGCGGGTCCAGCCAGGTGCTCCGCCGCTTTGTTCAGTGTCTCCCTGGTCTGCAGACCAGGGAGATGCTGAACAAAGTGGCAGAGCACCCAGCTGGACCCGCGCCGCTTCCAGATCAGCTGGAAGAGGCTCGGGTCCGGCCCCAGGGAGACGCTGGGACCAGGGAGACCAGGGAGACGCTGAGCAGAGCGGCGGAGGACCCGGGCCGGACCGCAGCGCTTTCAGCTGATCTGGAAGCCGCGGGTCCGCCTGGGTCCTCCATGGCTTTGCTCAGCGTCTCCCTGGTCTGCAGACCAGGGAGATGCTGAGCAAAGCCGCGGAGGACCCGGGCCGGACCGCAGCGCTGATCTGGAAGCGCCACGGTTCGGCCCGGGTCCTCCACAGCTTTGCTCCACGTCTCCCTGGTCTGCTGGGGGGGGGACGCAGCTAGTGCCCCCCCAGCAGACCAGGGAGACGTGGAGCAAAGCCGGGGGCCTGTGGTAGAGCAGGTGGGGCACTGCCGGGTGGTCCTGCAGCACCGCTCCTTGGAGCTACTGGACCAACCCGGCAGCACCCCAGATGCTCTGCCCCAGGCGTCCTGATTCAGCTGCTGATCAGTTTCAGCAGTGGCTGAATCAGGACGCCTGGGGCAGAGCAGCTGGGGTGCTGCTGGGTTGGTCCAGTAGCTCCAAGGAGCAGCCGCGCTACTGGACCAAGCCAGCAGCACCCCAGCTGCTCTGCCCCAGGCGTCCCAAAGTCAGCCGCTGCTGAAACTGACCAGCGGCTGACTACAGGAAGCCTGAGGCAGAGTTGCTGTGCCCTGGGCTTCCCGGAATCAGCTGCTGATCAGTTTCAGCAGCAGCTGACTTGGGGACGCCTGGTGTTCTTACCTTGAATCTGTATGTAAGTGGAACTGGTGTCCAGATTCAGCGGCTGTTGAAACTGATCAGTTTCAGCAGCGGCTGATGCCAGTTCCGACTTACATACAGATTCAACTTAAGAACAAACCTACAGTCCCTATCTTGTACGTAACCCGGGGACTGCCTGTAATCCTGCTAGATGGAAGCCTGATAAAACTGATTAGAGTATAAAAGTAGACAGCATCAAGTCCATTTTGGAGAGACTGTGGTTATGCAGTCAAGTTTAGGAATTGTAGTCAAATACTTTCCCTTTAAATTAGTAAGGACTCAACTAGAGCAAACCTTATACATACACAGAATGAGCAGCTGCCTAGGTGGAGTACCACTGGGTCTTAATATCCACCCACCTACCTCTTCCTATCCCTGTTCTGTGTCTCTGCTTCCTCCAGAGAGGATCTAGCTAACTTAAAAGTGAAAAAGCCTGCCAGACCAATAGCAGAACACTGAACCATTCAGATTGTAATGAAGCCATTTGCCTAGCCCAGGTATAAACTGCCTATTTCTGAATTTACTGTGTAAATTAACAGGACCTTTATTTAAAATTTCTATTTAAAAATATTTCATTAGTGTGTTGCTGAAGAATCATATCTCTAAAAAACTGTCATGTTCCCCCTCCCCATCACTCTCCTCCTCCCCCTCCCCATAGCTGCTGATGGGCATAAGAGCACCAGTTTAATAGTACTGTGTAGGGCCCCATACATCCTAAGGACAGCCCTGGAGTCAACTCATCCAGGGAGATAGCTGCCACTTTGAGAGGCAGAGTGATGCATTAAGATACAAAGGAAACACACAGATGCTGTGCTCTCTCATGAAGACCAGATTGATTCATCCTTGTTTTCTTTAGTCTTAAGGGAAGTCATTCAGGCTGAAAGTACATGGCTGCTTTTTGTGCACATAAAACATAACCCGGTGACTTTTTCTTTTATTCAGTGCTAGAGTTCCCAGAACATATTGATGTTCTTAATATATATTTTCCCAAGCCTACTTGATCTTGCCCTACTTGTTCTTTACAACTGTAATATTTATAAGATTTCCCCACTGAAGCAAATGACTTACTAATAATAGTTTATTCTATATCAAGAGAATATCCTACTAAGAAAGTAACTCACACTTAGCCCCAAGTCATGGCTGCTTCTTCTAGCAAGGACACTGCAGAACATCATGATGGAGTTTTTGAACTGTCTCTGTGCAGAAAAACAAAATATTCAGAGAATAACATTTTAATATTTAAACAGTCAAATTAATTAACTTCCAAGTAGAGGCAGCTTAGTACTTAGCTACCAGGATACACATATATTTAAGACAGGCAAAGAGCCCTCGTTTGCATCTTGTAACCACTTATGGCATGTGTTAATGCACATCTATTATTGTTGATGTTTTAGTACAGAACATCTAGATGCCAATGCATTGTGGCAGAGACTGGACTAGAAGCAACAGCTGCTAAATCATTTAACAAAACATGATGAGAAAGACTGTATGAGCTATCATGACATCTTCATTCTTCTTCTGTAGCCTCAAGATTTTGATTTCCTCAAACATCAGTATTATTTATGTATATTAAAATAGTAAGATCAGGTTCCATTGTGCCAAGCACTTTGCAATCACACAAACAGGCCATGTCCTGTTCCAAAGTGCTTATCTAAACAGAACATGACAAAGATCACAGGCAGGTTAACAGCAGCACAGAGAGATGAAGGACCAAATTGTGAATGATAAGTAAGCACCTAAAGATACAAATAGATACTTTTTGAAAATCCCAAGCAAGTTAAGTATTTAAGCGTAGGTTTACACTATGGGGATGAGTCATTCTGAGTTTTGTTAGTACCATAATTCAAAATCAATGGAGTTTAGATCTACTTATCACTGAGTACACACTGCGCTGGGTCAACAGAAGAAGATTGCTTGCTGGCTTCTCTTACTCATCTCATTCTTCACTAGACCCACTAAATCAGCTCCTGAAGGATCAATCACTGCAGCATTGACTCACGCCATTGTGGAGTATACCCAATATCTCACTAAGTCCAATGGGAGTTAGGCACCTAATCAGTTTAAGTGCTTCAGAAAATTCTACTAAGCACCTACCTGCATCAGTAGGCGCTTACAGAGCTTTGGGAATCTGGCCCAAAGTAACTTAATTAAGGTCAGGTGGCAGCTTAGTGGCTGAACAGGAAATGGAAGTCAATGTCACAGCTTCCAGTCCAGTGTGCTAGCCACCTTATGGCCAGACAGCAAACATGAATGCAAAGGAAAGTGGAAAGAAACAGATAAGACTTAAAAAAAAAAAAAAAAAAAAAACCCCTGAGCAGTAAGCAAGATCCCGGTCACTGGAGAATCTTGGTGTTTTTTGGTCATGACTCTGGAAGAGGAAATCAAATGTATTGTCATCACAATGTGTGTCAGCATTCAAATAATTGCTACTGACCTGCCAGACACATCCTCCATTTTCTTTATTTTACATCTCCTTTTGAGGGTATGTTCACAATGACAAAATACACCCAGGGCCATTCCTAAAGGGGCCAGGGGAAACCTCCTACCCCAGTCCCTGCCCCTGCCCCTGCCCTGACTCTGGTCTCCCACTCCACCCCTTCCCCCAAGTCCTGCACCTGCCTCTTCCCACCCCTGCTCTGCCCTCTTCTGCTCCTATTGCACCACTTGCCCAAATCCCCTCTCCCAAGTGACACAGGGCTGACATCCCTCCCCCAAAGCACAGGACCTAGGGTGGCTGCCCCAAACCATCCTATGGATGGCACAGCTCTAACCACAGCTCAAAGAGCCAGTTCCCATTTAGCCCGGGGATTAAGCAGTGAATGAACTCTGAGCTGGTCATTGACACAAGGGAGAATTTCACTCTCAGCAATTCACCTGGCACCACACTGAAATTTTAACATGATTAGGGATGGTTTGGTAATGGCTTGCACCAAACCAAACTAATGCACATGACCTACAAAGCTAACTGATCACTGGCACATTAAGCTTTCACAGCTGAAACCAGCCCTTTCCTAGAAAGTCAATTAGCTCTCAGTAGTTCCCATTCGTCTGATCTTATTTCATAAGTGAAACCAATATGTACTTGAGACACTGACTTTTTGAGGAAGGAGTGGGGAATGTAGTTCATTTTAACCACAGCAATACAGAGTATGACTGTGTCCATATCTGGAAACTCACACCATAGTTACATTCCAATATAACTGTCCCTGAAATTCCACATTTCCCCCTAGTGACCAACAAGATAGTATTGCCAGTTAAGTCATTTTCTAACCCACTTTCCATTCCTGCTCCCATAAATTTGAACACCCCCTCTAATATTAGTTCCTGGGAAAGAATCTGCATATGAGTTACATTAGATGGCAATACAGCTGGCATATGCTCATCATGAGGCTACATAGGTCAATACAGTCTCTTTTTCTACTGACACATGAACCCTTGGTCAAGATTTGAGCAACCTCTTTAAAAAGAGGTTATCAAAGATGAAACAATGGGCAAGATTTTTTGTCTAAAAGTTGGCTCCCAAGATTTCCATCCCATTGATAGGCTACCCTAAAAGGGCATGTCTACACTGAAGTTAGACACCCGCAGCTGGCCTGTGCCAGCTGACTCAGGCTCAGGCTGCGGGGTTAACTGCACTGTAGACTTTGTCCTGGAACCAACCGGCTACAACACCATTGCACCAATTTTTTCAAATTATTTTTGGATTGTAATTTTGAGGTTGACTTTCTATCCCAATCTGATATGGGCACATTTTTCATTATCTCAAGAATTTTCACAGGGCAGGATAAATCTACTTCTAAACCACAGTCTTTCAGGTAACCATTTTCTCTAGAATCATTTGCCTGCATTGGGTAAAAGTCTAGCTCAGAAACTCTGTTCCAGAATTTCAGATTCAAGTAGGCAAAAAGGCCTAAATGCCGATCCACAACTTTTCCTGCATCCCAGCACTCTGGGCTTTTACAGTCCACCGAGTGGTACTACAGTAGACTTCCGATAATCCGGAACCTTTGGGACCTACATGGTGCCAGATTATCAGATATGAGGGACTATCAGGAGGTACTATAAACTGGTTTTATATATATATATATATATATATATATATATATATATATATATATATATATATATATATATATATATATATACAGTAAATACTGTATATAAAGTGTTTTAACCCTTTTTATTATACATACTGTAATGCATAAATTTAGTCATAGAATGAAAGAATAAATGTACAGTACAGTATTGCTGTGAAGCCTTAGAATACAGAAAGCAGAGGATACTATGTACAGCAGTGTGCAGCACTGGCTAATCACTTAAACTATTAATACAGTAACTTAAAACACTTAATACAGCACTTTATTCACTTAAACACAAAAATTATACACTTCAATACACTAATACAGTCTGTAAATTATTCACTTAAACACTAAAAACCTCCACTAGGCTCTTGCCATTTTGATGCTGGACTATCAGGAGTGCAGTACAATTGGATGCCGGACTATTGGAGTTTTACTGTATATCACTTAAGCAGGAAAATGGGGGTTCCACTTGAAGGACAGGACATGATCTATAATCAGTTTTGCAGTTTCTCATCAGACAATCTCAAAACACTTTCCTCAAGACAACAGAGAATTTATTTCCAAGTTAGGGTCTGGGAAACTGCAGCACAGCAGGTTAAGAGGCATGTTAGAGAGAGGGAATTCCTTTTTGCTTGCCCAGTCTTTTTTTCAAATCAGTAGACATAATTGCCTCCACATTCAATAGGACACATTTGACAGTAACATTCAAGTTGTCAGTGACCCCAGTGGAGAAAACAAGAAAACAAAATTAGTAATTCCTAAATTGCAGTACTGTGCTACACTTCCTTTTTATTGCTGACAGCTTGCAATCTATTTAAGATCCTTACCCAAATGCCATAAGCTCTGTCTGCTAGCTACTGCTTCAGCTGTTCCAGAAACCCTTTATATGTTGTTATAAAAGCTAACTCGGCATATTTATGTAATCAGGAGTGAATGGCTGTGAGAATCAATGGCCACTAGGAAGAGGCAGCATGCCTAGCTGAGATATAACACCACAAGCAAACTGTCTAAGGCATTGTGGAGGAAAACCAGAGTTTGTTCTCTTTGCAGTCCAGTTGCAACCACAGGTCTGGGAAATAAAAATCACTTGACATAGCTTTTAGTGGATACTTGAAGAAGTGCTCCTGGCAAGGAAAAAGTGTGTTCTCCTCTGTAATTCCAGCCACAGCAGAGAAAGAGAGTCAGAGTAGTACAGTGGTATAAGAAAGCAAATAAAGGGATTTTTTAAGGGAACATCTGAAAATGCAGAAGGGAATGTAGCCTGCTGATAAAAGCTTGGGACAGTGTAAGTCACTGATTTGCAGCACAACCTCCAGCCAGCCAGACAGAGGCATGTTAGCTGCAAGCACAGGTATAGCATTTTGCACAGTGGGGTGTTAATAGTTTGCCAGGCAACATCTGCTTCCACAGAGCTGTCAAACAAGACTTTTGCTCCAAGGAATTTACAATCCAAGGTCCTAATCCTGCACAGGCCCATTGGTGGAGGGTAGGAGAGAGGGGAGGACAAAGGGGGCAATTGCTGACAGGCCCAAAGAATTTATCAGGACCTGGGGCCTTGGCTGCTGCTGCAGTAGCTCTGCCTACTTTGGAGAAAGTGTCTTTTGATTCAAAGACACTTTTGATACCCCATGCAGGTTCTGGAGTGGGGGGTCACTGGGCCCAGAACCTGTATGGGACATATCAAAAGAGTCTTTGAATCAAGAGATACTGCTGCAGCTTTTCCCCAGAGCAGGCATGTTGGGTCCAGGGAAGGGAGGGGAGGTGCAGTGAAGCTGCCCTGGGGCTCCTCTGAGGAGATGGGGGATGGGGTTATGCCAACCCAGGGCTCCTCTGGCAGAGGAAGGGGTGCTTAGGGCTTCTCTGGGCAGGGGGAAAATGGGGTTTGTGGCCCCAGTCAAGGGAGGCGGTATGCAGGGGGCCCATTGGTTTCTGCCCTGGAGCCCAGAATTGCTGTCAGTGGGCCTGATCCTTCAAACCAATGTGTTCAGGCCATAATGGTGCCCATAGGGTTCTACATGCATGCATCACATTGCAGGATCAGAACCCAAGATAACCCACCCAATCCCACATTGAGAAGCATTTGCAGTCCCCAGAGGAAGGTGCAAGGATAAAACGGAGAGTCACAGTTTCCCTGGGCTATGGATTTCAGTGCCACAAGGCTGTCAAAGGAAAAGACACCGCCATGCCCTGAATCCATTTCAGAGGCTGCTCAATGCTACCGCCCCTTGAAAAAATCCTTAGGCTTACTGTGTAACGAGTAAAACTGGTTTTGTTTCACGAGGAACACGTACACACTTCAAAGCCACATGTAGACAATGAGAGGAGGGCCGTAAGGAAACAATCCATCTCTATTACTTGACTAATACGTGACAAAGCTTTCCACCCTCCATCACGATATTTTGTTTGAGCGGGAGAATGTAAGCCTTGATTTCCCCCCAGAGGGGCTGCCTTTCAGAGGACACTTTGGAGTCAAGGTACAGAAAGTAAAATATGATGTATTTTAATCTAGAATGTTCTGAGGAGAATTGCCTCAGCATGCAGTAGCAGCTACTGTACATCACTTGCCTTCTCTCTGAGGTACTTTTCTGGGCTCATCACCAGAGAGTCTGAGCACTTCAAGGCCTTCACTATATCTATTCTTACAGCACCCCCTGAGGCAGAGCACTGCTATTATCCCCCAGTTTACAGATGGGAAGCTGAGGCCCAGAGTCAATGACTTGCCGCACGTCACACAGGGAGTCTGTGGTGGAGCAAAGACTTGAACCTGGGTCTCCAAGCCCTGGCCTAAGGCACTGGACAGTCCTTGTGATCACCTGCCTTTTAATGATTGAGTTAATATGCTTATTACAGCTCTGAAGCCTGCGGGATTTGCCCAGCCCTGTTTTTTCTAGCTGAGCCCATTTTCTGTTGTGCTTTTAAGTAAACTAATATATGATAGAGATTGCTCATGACAAAACAGAAAACCCAAGGGGAATGAAATTGTAGAGTATCCTTCTGCATTCCAGTGGTTCCAATGCAGTAAGTCTTTGCAGAATCAAGCCCTTCAATACTATATCTTGATGAGCAAGGCAGAAAACCAAGAGAGACAGACAGACGAGGGGCACCATTGTATGATGTCTTCCTTGTGTTCCTTAGAAGGCCAATGGCCAAGCCAATTGCTTACCGAACCACAGAACAGCACTCCAAACTCCTAGGGAGAACTTCTGCGCCTCACAAGTATGCTGCCTTTGTGCTATATGAGCACTAGGGGCGTGAATGGTTAACCTCTTAACTGGTAAGCCTCACCCTTAATAGTGGGGACTGGAGTGGCTCCCTGTCTGCTGTGGGCAGGGATCTGCTCCATTGCCATGAGGCCCAGGTTGACCCAGGCATGCTGCAGGAAGGGGCACTCCAACCAGCCGGAGCAGCCCTGTTCTGCAGAGGAGAGGCTGCTCTAGCCCAGTCAGGTTGAAGTGGCCCCCTGCCCATCTGGTTAAACATTATAAAGCTTGGTGTGAGTTAGTGCAGCTCTAACCTAGAGCAGCCTTAAAATCCAGCTTCCCCACTGCCCTGAATCTCCATGGTGCCCTCTCCCCACCCCAACATATCCCCTCCTCACCCTGACACACCCTCTCCCGCAGCTGTGATGGGAGCAGAGGAAGGATGTGTAGGTGGTACTTTGCTGCTCCTGAATCCTCTTTGTTAAGGACCAGGCTCCCATCTGGCTTCTGTGCATGGGCAGAGCAGTATAGAAGGGTTAGGATGAGAGCCAGTGCTAGACCTGATGGCTCTCCTCACTCAGATCATGTCAATAGCACTCATCCTAGATATGTACAAAACCCCAGTACATGCCCTCTTTCACACCTTCATTTCTGGGGAAACCCATTCATTTCTGGAATAACTCATTCATTTCTAGGGAAAGCAGATTTAAAGGCAGAAAACAAAACACTCTCCGAACAGCATGTGCATCTCCATCATGTATGCCTCATGGGAATGGGTTGAAAAGTAAAACTCATTTCCAGGGGAAGCAATATCACCATTTGGGATCAGTTTTCCATGTAGCTGATGACTGCGGGGGACGTTTTCTGCAGTGACAGATACTGTATTCCTAGCAAGCCTGGGAACACAGAGATGGGGAGGCCCAGGACTGTTGCCTGTGCTGCTCTGTGTGGTCTCTGAGGGCATGGCAAGCACAGACACCACATGCATTGCTTTCCCCCCAAGGAGCTCCTCCCTGTGCCATGACCTCAGCCCTACGACGGAACACAGCCAAGAGGGACTGAGACCTCGCAGAGAGGATGGAGGCGTCCTGCTCCCACATGCACCACAGAAGGGTATGTTGATGGAATCTGAACCCATCCCTTCTCCTGCCAAAAGCAAAACAAGGTATCAGAAAATAATCCCTTTCTTTGGCTCACCTGGGAGACCAGGCTTCTAGGGCAACTCAGGTTGGCATAGGAGGAGACCAGCAAGGCAATGTTGAGTATACCTCCTCCACCCCCGCAGCCAAGTGAAAGCAACTCAACCCAGACACACTAACTATGCCTCTCTGAGAGTGATTGGTGGTGGTCTCAGCTGGGGCAGAGCCAGGGTGGGATCACATTACAGGTCACCTCCTAAGGAGAAAGAAGCCGCTTGTGTCCTCTTGTTTAAGATGGACAGAGGAAGCCTGAAAGGTGAGGGCAAGGGAAGGCAAGAGTGTTTTTTTCCCAAAATGTCATTTCCTATATCTGGGATTTGGTTGGAAGGGGTGAGCACAGATGGGGAGGGAAGAGAAGAGGGTGATAGTGGGGAGGGGGCAGGGCCTGGGCAAAGTAGGGGTGGAGGTATGGGCGGGCTACAGGCTAAGAAACTTGCCTCCTCAAGAGTCAGCTTCACCCCCCCACTCATGCTGAAAGGCATGGTCAGAGGGAGTTCCCTCCCTCCCAGTACACACTTGTTTTTCCAAATTAGAACTTCAGGTCTTACTTACCACAGAGGAACATAATAATCAGTTAGCTGGGGAAGTTGTAACATTGCAAAAGCATAAATGGAAAGTGTTTAGAGTGGGAAGGAGAATGGGAATTTAGTCAGATCATTTAAACACAAGCTGGTGTTTTTAAATCTGCATTTAACTCCAATGACCAATTGACATTTTGGAGACAGACATCTTTTTTAAATTTTCAGCAACCCTCCACCTCTTCACTTGAAGCAAGAATTCAAAGAATTATTTGAAACCCTCCAAACACATCCAGCAAAACAAAGGCAGGACACATTTGAAAAACAACCAGCAGCACACCTTTTTTCTGATGGAAAGGCAGACGCTTGAGACTATACAATCCAATTTGTTATATTACAAACATCAAAAAGGGAGCAAAATCCCTATCCCTTCCCTCTTTTAAAAAAAAAAAACCTTTTTATCCCAAGGAATGGCCGCAGGGATATATGATACTGAATGCCCTGATCCTGCAAAGACTTACTGCATTGAATCCCTAGGATACAGACTATACAAAGAATGCTCTAAAATTTCATTCCTCTCAGGTTTTCTGTCTTGTAAGGAGCAAACTCTGCTCCATATTTATGTATTTAAAAGCACACTAGAAAATGGGCTCAGCTAGAAAACTGGAGTTGGGCAAAACCCAAAGCCTTTGGTGCCTGGTAAATGGGGGCCAAGATAAGCATGTTATCTCAGCTGTTGAAAAGCAGGTGACCAGAAGGGCAATGTGTGCCTTAGACTGGGACTTAGGAGACCAGGGTTCAAGTCCCTACTCCACCACTGGCTAGTGACGATTGGGTCGAATTCTCCAGTCTTGAAAGGGTGTGTGTCTATTGGCCCAGCCCTACAACAGCTACATATACACACACTGCATGCGCACATGGCCAGAGGGATGCCTGTTTAGCTGAAATCTGACTTAAAGTTCAAGTCTCCCATCTGGAAGGAAGGGCTGTCTGGCAACACACCCAGAGCAGAATGGCACCATCAAGGCAGAATGACCTGTGTGTGGCCAGCCAAGGCACCACAAACCAGAGCTGTAAAAAACCATGAATTCTGCTCTTGGAGCTTGTGTGCCTGTGCTCAGCATGGCAGTTCCATTAGGCAAATTGCTCCTGTACCATTTCTCTAATGCAGCAGGCCCAAATGTGCTTTTCTCCCCAATGTCAGGCAAGTGCATCATCCTCCATCCAGCTGTTTTCCTCCTGAGTCAGAGATCCTCTTTGTGCTCAAATACAAGAAAAACTAGGCTCCACCATGAAACTCAATTGTCCTTAGCACATCTGGGACAAATTCCTCCTGTGCTGCAACAGTTTCCTGGCCCATATGACCAATTCAGCAACTGACTGTGTAGCCCTATTTTGCTGCCCTTGCTTTGGCAGCAAGAGGATAGGAAGAGGGTCCTCCCTGGCTATAAGCTGGTTAGATTTACAGCATGGTACCTTCCACCCTGGCATGCATCAGTAATAAGTGCAGTAGGTGCCCTGCCTACAGCTCGGTAAGCTTCAGCATGAAGGTTATGTGCAGAGGAAGCGGGAGTCCTGTAACCTATAGTTATAGCTCCCAATTACCACTCTTTCCCTCCCAGCCAGCTTTTCAGTGCCAAACGTGGAAATCACTCACTTCAGTAAGCAATAATTCATTTATGTATGGGCATTTCTAAGGTACTCATCCCTGTAGAATATTTATGAATTGTGTCTCCCATCCTTTGCATGATTTTTCAGAGGCAATAGTCCAGCTTGTCTATCAGAGTCAGGTGCCCAAATACCTTTGTGGATGTGGACCTAAGTGACTTGCACAAGTTGACATAAAGTTTGTGGCCAAACTAGGACAAGGACACATGTAATGTATATTCTAGACTAAACCACATTCCTCCCTTTAACATTTGAAGCCTAAATGGCCCAGCGATTATTAATGGATGAGAGAGTCTTTCTTCACTTGGCCCTGCAGGAGGAAAACACTGGTGCTTAACATCACAGGTGCGCCTTCTTGGAATGTCCAAACAACAACCTGGGCTCCATCTTAGTTTCCTTTTCCTTCCTCCCCTCTGGGCATTTTCCTGCTCTTTTAGCCTTTGGCAGGAAAATCAGATTGTGCATGTGACCTAAGTTCTGCCCACCTGCGACTGGTTATTTAAGGATTCCCTCTCCAATTGTCAGGGGCTGCCTTTCTAAGTCTGGAGGTGCTGCTGAGAAGTGCAGTAGTCATCTCAGCTCTTCAGCTGTTGTGATGTGCATGCCAGCACCACCTGTATAAATCTGGAAGGGTGATCTTACCCACACACAGCTGCCAGCCTTTTATCTGAGGACAAACATACCTCTACAATGTCACAGAGAGGGAGAGGGAGCCAAGCCATTGCTGGTGCAGAGCTAATATCACCTGATCCAAAGATCTACATCTTACCAGTCAGTACTGCCTGGAGACAGAGTTTGGAGCATAAGATGGAGTCCCATTGTCGTGAGGGTCCTCAGGCTGCAGGACATGGCAGTGATCATCTGATTTTCCATTCCCTTACCAGGGTCCTGTCCTCAGGGAAGGTACTTGTCAATGTTGCAGCATTCCACCCGTTTCTACAAATACCTTCTTTGTTTGCACCCATCTTTCAGTTGGCTTTGCTTTTAAGTCCTAAGAGCAAGCCCCGATGATAGCAGCTGCGGAACTAACAGTCTCTGTGGGCCCCTGGGCAAGGTGCAGGGGGACGGGTGTTTCCTTGTTCCCGGAAGTGGTGGGATCTTGGGCAGAAGAAGGGGAACCAGGGCAGTCAGCTCTCCACGCCACCGTCCTCTCCCTGGCCTTCTCTGCCAGCCCTCAGCACCTCCCAAAGCATGGTGTCCCTCTTCTCCGCCAGCCCTCAGAAGTGTGAGGTGATTTAAAGGGCCCAAGGCACCAGTTACCGCCCCTGCGGCAGTAGCAGTAGCAGTAGCAGTGGCCAGGAGTCCCAGGACCTTTTGAATAATCTGGGACATGAGCATTTGCCCCACCTCCCCCCGTTGATGAGGCTGATAGCGGGACAGGTAGGGGGCCATTTCTCTAGACTGGTTCTTCTTCAGCCAGACATGCCAGTCAACAGTCCCGCCTAGAAGTGGCAAAACCCAGGCCTGAACCCCACAGAACTTGGGGTTGTGTTGGTCTGTTTTGTCCTATTTCTCGATGTCTTTTAGTTTGGCTAAGGATGGATGGATAACACCTTTCAAAAGGAGCCTCCCACAGCTCAGTACACAGTAACATGAAATTGTTATAATAATTACCACGCTGGTTTCGGCCAATTAAAATCCTCAGAAGAACATAAATTTCTTTATGGAACAGAGAGCGAGAGAGGATGCTGACCTGAAGCAGAAAGCAGATGGGGCACATTAACCAAGTCCCTGCTGTGTTTCATCTGTATTTATAGACATAACAGTCCTGTGGCCAAGGAACATAATGTACACAGTGGAGTATAAAGCAAAAGGAAATTGGCCAGGGACAGGGAATCAGGGCCATGAAAGGACTTGGAGGTTGCTTGAAGCATTTTTAAATGAATTGGAAACTTCAGGGGGAGCCAACAAGGTGACTGAAGTGGGAGAAATGTAATCAGAGTGCTATGAGCCGATGAATAACCATATTGCAGAACAGCCGACCAGCTGTGGCTTCCGGACAGCTTGTGCTGAGAGCCAGAGCCATGCTGATCAAGCCACACTGGCACAAACAGGCAGGACAGAAGCTGCCATGACAGAAAAGGGTCTGTTCCCCGCTCTGCCAAGCAACACAGGCAAATCACAGCAGTGCTCCGTGCCTTGGTTTCCCAGCTAGAAAACCAAAATAATAAAGATGCTTCCCTTTTTCTCAAGGGTGTCACAAGGCTTGCTTGTGAAGTGCTTTGAGACTGCTGAATATGCATATATGCAAATTGTTATACAATCATTTGAATTGGGTTGAGCTTCACATTTTTATTGGGGGCGTGGGAGTGAGAAAAACAAGTCTGCATGTTAGGTGTGGGCTACTTTGACTTTCCTGGGCTCTCTTGATGATTTCTTATTCTGTTCATTTCCTCTGGTGCTGGTCTCTGTTGGAAGACAGGAGACTAGGCTAAAGAGAGCTTTGGTCTGACCCAGTGTGGCCGTTCTTTGGAAATGAGCACTTTACAATATCTGAGGTGCCCAATTGTATCTATCATGCTGCTC
The DNA here is from genome assembly GCF_049634645.1 of Pelodiscus sinensis. NCBI lineage: Eukaryota > Metazoa > Chordata > Testudines > Trionychidae > Pelodiscus > Pelodiscus sinensis. The sequence goes on along the minus strand of NC_134725.1, from coordinate 29,693,164 downwards.
AGATGAGAGCCTCTTGGATTTGCAGAGAAAGCCAAATAAGGCCAGGGATCATTAGCCTAAGAGACGTGCGTCGATAAGTTATACAGGGCGGAAGCCAGTGGGACACATAAACACAGTGCTGAAAGGGGAATGCTTCCCAAAGGTCCAGCCTTCCCAAAATTGCCTACACGTCTGGCCACTGGGAGGGCTGGGGTCACAGCAAAGCAACACAGCTTCCCCAGCCAGCAGGGAGGACTGAGACTGGGGAAGTAGCATGGCAGTCCCAGCCCTCCGGGTGGCCAGGAAGCATCGGGCTGGGGGTGGGCAGGACTTGGGCACAAGGGACGGGACTGTGGCCTGCCTTCCCCAGTGGGACCTTCACCAACTGAGCATGTGGCATGCCCAGTCCAAGACTCCAGTAGCACCATTTCTACCCAATGCTGAGGGAGAGCAAGCGAATGTTACTGAATCTCCACGGATTCAGATCTTGTGACTATTCTGGCCTTGCAGGGGAGCTGGAATGAGACAAAGGACAATACAATTATTGTGGAGACATCAGCATTGCATCATGGCTGCATTCTTTTGTGGTCTCCTTTCTTTAGTCTGCAGCAGAAGTGCAGCATAGTGGTTAGAACGGGGAGCTTGGGAACCTGGTTCTCTTCTCTTAAAGGACTCTTGCTCACCACATTGTCTAAAGCAAGTCATTTAACCTCTCTGTGCCTGTCCTTGTTCTTGGCTGTAAAATGAATATGTTGTTAGTTGAGGTGAGGCTGTTTGGCACCATTGCCCTCTGCTGCACAGAATCAGAACGGCGGTGCAGTGTGTCATGTGCCTTGCACAGTGGATTGCTACCGCAGGTTCTCTAGTTGGAAACTGTGTGTTGCACAGCAATTGCCCTGGACTTCTTAGCTGCTGTGGTGGATGCAGCAAAGGAACCACCAAGAATTCCTAGGTGGGTAAAGATCTGCCACAGTCTAATAGTTCCTGCCCCACCAAAGTGTGTTGGTAAAAATCTTGAAGATCTTCAGACCCTTTAAACAAGTGCCAGGTGTCATTGCCTGGGGCAGGTACTGGGAAGAAGTAGAGGTTAAAAAAATGTATCTCCCAGCCATAGGAAGTATTAATTAACATTGTCCTGTGAGCTGTTAGCTGGGTCATCACCTGTACAAAATAAATGGAAAGCTTGTACTTGCCATCCTTTCCCCTGCAATGGGAGAATAAATTCAAACTGTCTAAAAAGTTCAGTTGGCTCACTCAGTTTTATCTGCTCACAGCACCGCCAACAGCTGTTCATACACCCTCCTTGGATTACTGGGCTAGCACTGTAGATTTGTTGACATAAAACACTCATCCTACTATGTTCCAACAGTGCCCCCCAGTGACCACTCTGTTGTACTTTGAGCAGGAATTGTTTCCTGACACTGCCTTTAAAAACCTATTTCATTCCTCATGAAACTTAGGTCCTTAGGTTTTTATCAATGATTCATTATAGAATAGGGTTTTAAATCTGTTTCTTTTGCTAGCTGAGGTTTCGCAAACAAATCCATATGATTTAAAGAATATTGCTTTCTATTTTATGTAGACTACTCTCTCTGTTATTTTAAAGACACGCTAGCTTGCCAACTGTAGATTTGCTTGCAGAACAGTCATAGTAGCTCCAGCAAACTCTTGAGCCTGGAACTCTTGAAAGCAGCCTGGAAAAGTGTCATATTCTTATTTCACATGCTTAAAGATCACATGGTTGGAGTGGTGGTGATATGTTTATTTGCAGTATGTTATTCAGCCAGTAGCTATTTCCACCATCTAGTGTTCCAGACTGTGCAGAACCAGGTAACCAAGAGAAACAGGCTGGCTATGTCTACACTGACATGATTTTCTGGAAATGCTTTTAAAGAAAAAGTTTTCCGTTAAATGCATTTTCGGAAAAGTACGTCTAGATTGGCAGGATGCTTTTCCGGAAAAGCACTTTTCCTGGAAAAGCGTCCGTGGCCAATCTAGACGCGCTTTCCCGCAAAAAAGCCCCAATTGTCATTTTCACGATCGGGGCTTTTTTGTGGAAAACACTACTGTGCTGTCTACACTGGCCCTTTTCCGGAACAGTTTTCCGGAAAAAAACTTTTGCCCGAACGGGAGCAGCATAGTTTTTCCAGAAAAGCACTGATGATTTTACATTAGATCGTCAGTGCTTTTCCAGAAATTCAAGCAGCCAGTGTAGACAGCTGGCAAGTTTTTCCGGAAAAGCAGCTGATTTTCCAGAATAACTTGCCAGTGTAGACACAGCCGCTATGTCTAGACTAAGTATCAGAGGGATAGCCGTGTTAGTCTGAATCCTCGTCGCTTATGTCTAGACTGCAAGCTTCTTTCGGAAGAAGCTTTTCCAGAAAAGTTTATTTTGAAAGAGCATCTACACAGCAAAAGCACAGCAAAAACACAATGTGCTTTTTCGAAAGTCCACACTGATTGAATGCTATCTCGCATATAAGGCCACCGGGAACCAGTTCAGGCAGGGCATTAGGTCAGCAGTTGCTACCGGGTGCTGTTGCCTAAGGCTAGTTGAGACACATGCTTAAAGGGACCAAAGCCGGCCCGAGTCATTTTGGCACCCTGGGCCCCAAGTGGATGATGCTGTCCCGGGCACACAGCGCATGCATGGGCCCGCCCCCAGGGTGTGTGAGCCTGGCCCTGGGCGCATGGCGCATGTGCGAGCCTGCCCCCCCAAGGTACACGGGCCTGCCTCTAGGTGCACGGTGCATGTGCAAACCTGCCCCAAGGGCCCGCGGACCCACCTCCCGACGCACGGCGCATCCGCGTGCCCGCCCCTGGGGCGCGCAGGCAGGCGCATGGCACATGCGCTGCCCAGCCACTGCCGCTGGTGCACAGCCTGGGGCCACCCGGGTGGGCTGCGCCTGGCCATGCAGGGCCCCGCGGCTGCGGGGGGAAGGGCACTGCGGGGGTTAATGCGGCCCCCACCCCGGGCGGCCACTGCAGCCTGCCGGGAGCTGGGCACCTGATGGCAGCTTACACGCGCCCCTTACATCTGCCATCAGGCGCCCCCCATCGGTTGGCGCCCCTGAAAGGGACCGCCCCAGACAGCTGTTTCTCAGCTTCTGCTGTGGGCTTGCCTACCTCTCCAAGGGACAGCAAAGCTTTGGCAGTGTGTGCTCTGGTTGTCCTGCTTCAGGACACCACAGTGTACTCTTAGCCATGGAGCCGGGGCTGCCTCTGGGCATGCAATGGCCCCACATTAACATGCTGCAGCTTCTATAGCACTTTGTGCAGACTGTATTCATGGTCCTGCACAAGGTCAAGTCCAAGCTCATCAGTGAGACCCTCTCACTGTGGGTGTGTCTAGACTACATGCCTCCTTCGACGGAGGCATGTAGATTAGCCAGATCGGAAGAGGGAAATGAAGCCGCGATTAAAATAATCGCGGCTTCATTTAAATTTAAATGGCTGCCCCGATCTGCCGATCAGCTGTTTGTCGGCAGATCGGGGGAGTCTGGACGCGATGCCCCGACAAAGAAGCCTTTCTTCATCGACACAGGTAAGCCTCGTGAAACCAGGTTTACCTGTGTCGATGAAGAAAGGCTTCTTTGTCGGGGCATCGCGTCCAGACTCCCCCGATCTGCCGACAAACAGCTGATCGGCAGATCGGGGCAGCCATTTAAATTTAAATGAAGCCGCGATTATTTTAATCGCGGCTTCATTTCCCTCTTCCGATCTGGCTAATCTACATGCCTCCGTCGAAGGAGGCATGTAGTCTAGACACACCCTGTGTGTGGGAGCAAGGCTCTTGCACCCAAATCCCACGGTAGTGAGAAAGTTCTGGAGGCTGGCTTCCATTTCCGACTGGTGGGACTGGCTGGTCCTGGAGTAATGGGATCACCAGCAGTAGCTCCAAAACTTCCAAATGTGGAAGGCCACCTTTATGGCGTTGTGTGCCTGGCTCGCCCGTTCTCCGACAACGGGACATAGATATGACCCGCCATTGCTGCATGGAAGCTCGCTGCCCCAGACAGCTACCGGTCGGTGGACAACTACTTCATCATGGGAAAGTCCACCGTCGGGGCCCTCCTCAACAAGGTAAGGCACTCTGGGGTTCAGTCCCTGTAGGGGGGAGAGTCCTGGAAAGGGGAACCCTTGGGAAGAGGGGGTAGAGGTGCGGTTTGGGGGGTGGGAGGGAAGTCCCGTCCTCAGGGGGGTTCTGACATCTTGCTCTCACACAGCCCTGTGGGGGGGATGGCTCATAGGGTGAGTATGCTCCTGGGGTGTTTGGGGAGGAGGAAGGGGACAGGGGCAAGCACCTCCCAAGGGCTCAGGCACTCCCTCTCATTCTCTGTTTTGTGTGTTTGTCTCCTTCTGCAGGTGGTGAGGGCCATCAACTCCATCCTGCTGTGCAGGGTCATCTGCCTGGGAGACTTGGATCCAATCGTCACAGGATTTGCCACCTTGGGGTTCCTGAACTGTGGGAGAGCCACTGATGGAACCCACATTCCAATCCACGCACCACATCAACCAAAAGGGCTACTGCTCCATGGTGCTGCAGACCCTGGTCAACCACTGTGGACATTTTACAGACATTTTAATCGGGTGGTCAGGAGGGTGTACCACACAAGCTGGAGGTGGGCACATTCTTCCCTCAGTGTGACTTTTGCATTGGGGACATGCAGATGCCACTGTGCATTGTGGGGGACAAGGCCTACCCCCTAATGCCACGGCTTGTGAAGCCCTACACCAGGCATCTGGACCCCAGCAGGGACCAATTCAATGCTCACCTCAGTTGGGCCCTAGTGCAGATCGAATCAGGGTGAGGAGCGCCAAAAGGCGTGGTTCAGGGGCCTCCTGACCCACCTTGATGTGGGGGAGCACAACATCTCGGAGGTGGTCTTGGCCTGTTGTATTCTCAACAACATTGTGGAGAGAAAGGGAAGGCCTTCCTAGCAGGGTGGGGGGCAGAGGCTGGCCAGGCAGGAAGGGCCTTCAAGTAGCTGCGCACAGCTGTAATCTGTGGGGGTGTGCGTCAGGTGGGAGTGTGCATACTCAAGGACCCCAGTAACTCTCCCCAGGACCTCCCTTCTAGGGGACCGTGCCTTGTCCCCCTATGCCTTTCCCACAATTCCTCACTTCCCCCCTTCCCTGTACTCGCAATAAACACACCAGTTTTGAGTTGAAAAACAAAACCTTTGTATTTTTTTTATCAGAAAAGTAACAGGGGAGGGTGCAGGGGGGCTGAGAACTTGGATGGGGGAGGGAGGAGAGGGGCTGAGAACCTGGAGGGGGGAGTCAGGAGGGGGCTCAGGGCTGGTAGTGATATGTGGGGCAGCTGGAAGTGCCACCTCAGGTCCAGGGACCTCGCCGACCTCAGGGGTGGGTGAGACCTGGGACAACAGGAGGGACGGAAGAAGGGGGGCTAGAGCGAGGTCAGGTATGGCAGGGGGGCTGGAGCAACGATTGCACCCCATCCCCTCTGCACCCACCTCCCCGTCCTGTGTGTGTGACAAACTGAAAGCACTTACCTGATGATCTCCCCTCCTCCCCCCCAGAGGGTGCCTAGGAGAATTCCAGGGTCTGGGAACCAAGTCCAGGGTCAGGATGATGGTGCTGGTCATCTCCTCCTACTACTGCAGCTCATCAACATCCTACTTCATCTCCTCCTCGCCAGGGAGCCCCAACTGGGAGACAACAGGTGTCTCCAGCCCTGAGTCCACCACCACAGGTGGGGAAGGGGCTAAACACACCCTAGGATTTGGTGGAGCTCCTGGTAGTAAGGTCCTGCAACAGCTACGCTCCCTGGCCCTGGCGTAGCCCTGGTGGAGCTCTTTCACTTTGTGCCATACCTGTTCTAACGTCCAGGGGGTAGCCCCTTGCAGACAGAGCCTGAGCCATCTTGTCGTAGATGTCCACATTGCTCCTCTGGGAGCAGAGATCCTGCATTGTTTCCTCCTCGCCCACAGCTCCAGGAGGGACAGGATCTCCGCCCCGGACTATGAGGGTGCCCGGCGTTTGCTGCCCCTGGCTGGGTTCTGGGAGCCCTGGTAGTGCTCCCTGTGAGGGCCAGGGGGATCTCAGGGGGCTTGTGGCTGGGCCATCTTTGGAAAGGCCTGTAGCAGTCAGAGCCGTGCAGTCAGGTGGCCCAGCTTCCTGCCATAAGGATTGTCTCAGGTGCCTGCAGCTCTAAAAGCTGGCAGGAGACAGGAACCGTAGAGTTCTGATTAATTTGGACAGAGTAGCTATCAGGGCACCTGTGTTATTTCCTGGAGGCCTCTTTTTTCAAAAAAAACTCCCTCTTCCGGTCCACACATGCCTTTTTCCAAAAAACGCTTTTTCAGAAAATGGCTTCTGCCTCATAGAAAGAGGTTTACTGCCATCAGAAAACCCCTTGGCTGTGTCTAGACTGCATCCCTTTTCCGTAAAATGGATGCAAATTAGACACATCGCAATTGCAAATGAAGCGGGGATTTAAATCCCCCCCCGCTTCATTTGCATAAAAATGGCTGCCGCTTTTTTCCAGCTCAGAGCTTTGCCGGAAAAAAGCGCCAGTCTAGACACGGATCTTTCGGAAAATAAAGCCTTCTATTTTAAGAGGAATAAGGGATCTTTCGGAAAAAGCTTTATTTTCCGAAAGATCCGCATCTAGACTGGCGCTTTTTCCGGCAAACCTCCGAGCCGGAAAAAAGCGGCAGCTATTTTTATGCAAATGAAGCGGGGGGGATTTAAATCCCCGCTTCATTTGCAATTGCGATGTGTCTAATTTGCATCCCTTTTACGGAAAAGGGATGCAGTCTAGACACAGCCCTTGTGTTCCTTCAACTTTTTGTCAAAAGAACGCAATAGAAGTGTGGACGCAAATATTTTTTTCTGGGAAAGCACAGTGTAGTCATACTCAAAGCTGGATTTCAAACTGTGGCAGCGTCTATGTCTGTAGTGAATACTGCCCAATGAATGTAATTCCACACAGCACAGCAGCATGAGAACATGCATGGAAGGGGGCCCCAGAGGTGGACATTAATATGTGTACTTTGAAAGACCATCATAAAACTAAAGTTCCTGTTTTAAAACAATTCCTAACATCTTAGCAGCTAGTTCCTTGGTCTTGAACATTTTAAAATTCAGGCTATTTATAGAAGAAATTGAATGAAACCAACTTCCTTCCTGTTAATTGTTTGGATGATATTAGAACAGGGCTACTCAATACACGGCCTGTGGCCCATTTGTTTGCAGCCCACGGTGCAGTTTGGGTTTATGTGGGGCTCAACATGCAGTCCGCATGTTGGATCCTTTGAACACAGCAGCTACTGGAAACACGTTGCACAACTGCGAGGCATCTCCCAGGCAGGGTGAGCATTGAAAGATGCAAGTGGACAGGCTGGCTAGAACAGATGGGTACAGGGGTGTTGGTGTTTCTATCCCCCAAGAGGAGGTGCCGGGAGCTCTGGGCATTGTGTGAAAGAAGCTATTTCAAGGATGGCCCTAGACTAGCTGCCAGCAACTGGGGCTCTAGGCGAACCATGAAATCGGCGCTCCCACCTCCAAATCCCTCAATGATATTGCGCAACCATTTGGCGCCCCATTTAACTTGGCACCCTAAGCAACCGCCTCGTTCTCCTATATGGACGGGCCGCCCCTGAGCTATTTGCATATATATTTGGATGTACTGAATATGCAACCACACAAGTTGCAGCCCTCGGCATGTGCCGTATCATTGTGGCCTTGAGTAGCCCTGTTTAAGACAGTCATTTCTGTCCACACAATAGTGCTTAAAATAATACAGCAACAACTCTATACCTATACCACCCATCCATTCAACAAAATGCAGCTCTGCTGCTCCATTGCCTAGTTTGTCAGTGCCCGATGAATGTAATTCCATGCAGCACAGCAGCATGAGAACATCTGCAGAGACTGGGTGGGCATGGTATTTCTCAGACCAGTGGCCCAGTGAAGACGGGGACCACTGCTACGGCTGTTACCAAGCAGTTTGGGTTTGTTTAAATGCTCATGGCGGCTTTATACATCCCAGAATGATAGCTATCCAACAAGCAGAGGAAATTCAGCCAACTCCATGAAAAAAGGATGGCTTATGGCATGGGGGGAAACTACGAACATCACAGCAAATTTTGCAACTAACATTTATAACAGGGCTAGAAAAGTGTAAGAAATGGAGGGATTGCACAGCCTTCTCATTGTATCCACTTCGGAGTATTAAGATACAAAATATATATACATACACATCTCCTATACAAAACTCATGTAGCATAGGAACTGTGTCAAGCTGGACATGTAGGCCAAATTGCTGGAGCCTTATAAGCATCTGTGCCAGTGTGGATGCTCTCTTGCGCAAGAAAACTCCAACAACCATTTTAGCCATCGGGCTTTCTTGCGCAAGAAATTAACGTTGCCTGTCTACACTGGCCCTCTTGCGCAAGAATACTTGCACAAGAGGGCTTATCCCTGAGTGGGAGCGTCAGAGTATTTGTGCAAGAACCACTGATTTTGTACATTACAAACTCAGTGCTCTTGCGCAAATACTCGCGGCCAGTGTAGACAGGCGGCAAGATTTTGCACAAAAGCAGTTGCTTTTGTACAAAATCATGCCAGTCTAGATGCAGCCAAAATGTTTTACTGCCATCACTAACAGGTGTGTGTGTTTCCACCTACACAGTTGTGCTGGAAAAAGGGTTTTGTGCAGCTAGTTATACTTCTGTAAGGAATTTCAAAGCAGTATAGCTAATTTTGCTTCAGCAAATGTTGTATTAGTATAAGAATGTTTATATACAGTAAAACTCCAGTGGTCCGGCATCCAATGGTCTGGCACCATCTGGAACCCGGAAGTGCTGGACAATTGGAGCTGCTGTGCCCCTGGCTTCCCTGATTCAGCCGCTGCTGAAACTGACCAGCAGCTGACTTGGGGAAGTCTGGGACAGAGCAGCTGGGATGCTGCCGGGTTGGTCCCCTAGCGCTGCCCCACAGTGCTAGGGGGATCAACCCGGCAGCACCCCAGCTGCTCTGCCCCAGGCATCCCCAAGTCAGCCACTGCTGAATCTGATCAGCAGCTGACTCTGGGAAGCCCAGGGCAGAGTACCCCAGCTGCTCTGCCCCGGACTTCCGGAGTCAGCAGCGGGTCAGTTTCAGCAGCGGCTGACTTGGGGAAGTCTGGGGCAGAGCAGCTGGGGTGCTGCCGGGTTGGTCCTGCAGCGTGGAGGGGCACAAGCCCCGCACTCCACCCCAGACCTCTCATAGCTCCCCCCTTCCAATAGTCCGGCATATTTGATAACCTGGCACCCCCTGGGTCCTAAAGGTGACGGATTATCAGAAGTTTACTGTACACTGGTCTAACTGCACCTTCAGTGATATTGGGGGTAGGGAGATGTTGGTTTTGCTATGCTTCCCTAGTTTAAAAAAAAAAGTGCTTTTCCCCTCAAAAGCATAGACAAGGCCTATGAGCAGAAAGGGGCCAATAAGCACTGAAGTGAGAGAGTTATTTTAAATGATCCTGGTACTGTGGGATAGCAAGGACATTACAATGAAATAATTAAGCACCTGACATTGAAGTGCTTTTAATGCAATAGTTAAGCCAGCTGCTTCTACCAACCCATGCACTATGTCCAGGGGTATAAAGATAATGCAGAGAGGGGGGCAGGGACAGACCCACACATCAGACAGCCACTATTTCTCCTTTCCCCTTGGAGCAGCTAAGTGTTTGACTCATTCACCTCTGGGTCTAACAAATTTCTTACAACTACTCTTCTATTGCAACCCAAGTCCCTGCCAGCTCTTTAAATAGCTCCCTGCTGGCTTTTGCTGCAGCTCAGCCAGCTCTTGCCAGAGTTGCACCCCCTTACTTTCACCTCTGCTCCCACCAGCTAGAGTGGATACTGACTATATTGTACAACTAATGCCCACTGAAAAAAGAGAGATTGTCACTGCTGCTTCTGCACAAAACCATGCTGCTGCTCCTGTACTGAGTACTGCTCTCTCCTTTTCCCTTCCCAGGACTGTAGACCATTTTTACTGGGGACAGGGTGGGCTGAAACTAAATATACTAGCAGATGAGTGTTGCTTTAGGGAGCAGTCTTGCATCAGGACTAAAGCTGTCCATTTTTAATAAAGCATCTTTTCCTGATGCTGTTTTCTTTGAAAGCCATTCCTTATATTTTGTAGGCTGGCCGGTGGAGCCTTCCACCTCTCCCACTTAGGGAAAGAGTCACGATGCCTAGAGAGGGGACCTGGCCTGCTAGTGTACATTAGGGCAGCTAACAAACAGTAATTCATAGACTATTCAACTAATGGGGTGTCATGATTATGAGGGTTAGCCAATCCCAAATCGCTGGTCCCTTACTGGGGGTAGCCGCAGACCTGCCAGGTGACATGGCAAATGACTATGAATTTTTTAAGCAAGAGGCCAGACTCAGAATGGGCCTCACCCCTGAACAGGCCCGGTGTTGCTTCAGGGCCTCCAAGTGGACCCCAAATACACCGTTCCCCGAACATGCTAGTCGTGTCCTCAAAAACTGGGAAACGTGGCTCTCTGGAGAGAAGGCCCACACTCGGGAAGAAATCTCTCTCCTGATGCAGATGGAACAGTTCCTCGAGGGTGTTCCAGGAGAGATTAGAGGGTACTCCTGGACGGAAAACCAAAAAGCCTCAGAGAGGCAGCAGTGCTTGGGGCCAGATGGATAGAACTGAGGGGCCACAGCAGCCTGGAAAGCAGTCTGAGGGGGCCCATCAACACCTGGGGATCCCCCCAATCCCCACCTCGCAGAGACGGGCCCTATATACACCCAGGAAGACCCCAGATCTCTCCCCGTTCCTCCATACCATCTGCTGGGAGCCCCCCCCCCCCCCCCCGTTCCAATGATACCGCTGTGAGGCGATGCTTTAAATGTAATGAACTGGGGCATGTAAAGGCCAAATGTCCCCAGAGCACCAGCCGGCTACAACTCATCACTCCGTGGTTGCCACAAGGAGCCTCGGGTCCAGATGCCTCACTGATCCCCCTAGAGCGGAGGGAGACTGTGAGAGTGGGGGGACGGGAAGTTATCGCATGGAGAGACACCGGGGCACAGGTGTCAGTGATTCACTATGCTCTGGTGGACCCCAAGGCCATTGACCCAGAGACTCTAGTTACCATTCAACCCTTCAAGGCCAACCCCTTCGACCTGCCTACGGCCAAGCTACCAGTTCAGTACAAGGGCTGGTCTGGAACTTGGACTTTCGCAGTCTATGATGACTACCCCATTCCTATGCTGGTCGGGGAAGATTTGGCCAAGCATGTGAAACAAGCTAAGAGGGTGGGAGTGCTCACACGTAGCCAGGCTAAGCGGGCTGTACACCCAGACACCCCGAATCCTGCAGTGATGGCTAATAGGTGTAATCAGGCTGATACCTTAATCCAGCCTCAGGACAGGTATGAGGTTTGTGAAGGGGGTGAGTGTGAATCTGGGAAGTTGTCTGTGGCTAGTCAGGCCTATGGGGAACCAGGTAAAAGTTTTCCTCAATGTTTGCCTGAGGGAGATAGTTGTGTGTCTGTGAGTGAGGCCTCTACACGTCTGCCTGGAGCCTCAGAGGAGAGGCTAGTGTCAGATTTTGGGCTCTCCCTGCCCTATTTCAGGAAAGTGTCCCTCTGGTGCAGTCTGGGGTGGCTGGCCAGAGTGAAAGTTTAGTTGGGGAAAAAGATCAAATTCTGGAGGGTGTTCAGTGTGAGCAGCCTCTGTGTGTGGAGCCTGGCAGTTTGGCTGCTGAGGAGGGGGGTATGCATGGGGTGGAAGGGTTTCTTCCCAGTTCTTTGTCTACAGGAGGTGCCTGTCAGCCTGGATTGGCTGAGGAGAGTGCTGTGGGCCCAGATTTAGCTCTGGGGGCAGCTGAAGCCCAGAAAGGAGAGGGGGAGGTCTCTGATCTTTCCCCAGAGGAGTCTGTGTGTTTTCCTGAAGGGGGGTTGTGTGAAGACCTGCCTGTTCAGGGGATAGAGGGATCACAGGAGGAGTTGGTGGTGGTTCAGCAGGGTGATGCTGCTGTAGAGCCAGGGGAAGATGAGCTTTTGCTTGCAGAAAGCCATAAGGAAGAGGATCCGTATGGTGAGGCTAGCCAGCAGGTTGCTGTGCCTGAGGGGGGTAAAAGTGACAGGGTTAAAAAGGTCCAGTGGGGACAAGGGTAAGGAAGTTGCAGAGGGATTGGAGGTTGTTTCAGATGGAGGGGGGATAGCCAGGGAGATGAACCAGCCCTCTGATGACCAAGTGAATGTGTTTAACCAGCTTGCTGGAGAGGGTGTGTGGCTGAGACATGCATGTTTCCAGTCTGATTTGGTGAAGGGACCAGAGATCCATAAGTCTATCAGGCCAGTTCCCCTAGGCCCTGTCTCTGGGAAGCAGTGGCCCACTTGGAAAACTAGATTGAAAGCAGGGTGCCAGGGTACTGTCTGGACAGATTGCTTCATGACTAGCCGTGGAGAGAAAGAAAATCCCATTGCCATTGTGAGCGGGGGAGGCACACCCAGCCAAGCCTTTGTCCTTGGAAGAGGGAGAGTTGAACTTAACCCCACAGGGCAAGGGGGAGGAGCAAGACTTGTGTTCACCAAGGAAGGCTGCAATTTTTTAAATCTAAAAGGCCAGAATTGTCAATGTACACTTAGGAAGTATTTGTTCCTGTTACTGATGTTAACTTTCATGACCACTGTACTGCTGTTACTAAGAATTGTAACAATGTTCAATGTGCATGATTTTGTACCAAAACCCTGGAAATTGTTAAGAAATGTACCCAAGGACACACTGTATGTTCAAAAGCCTTGTGACCCTGGTATTTCACTGTTAATACTTGTAATTAGTGTTGGAGCTTCTCACCTAAAAAGGGGCATTCCAGAATTGATATACTGTGTGGGAAGGGAAACTGAGGCACGACAACATTTCGTGCTAAGGGACCCATGTAAGGGGTCTAATGAAAGCTTGTTCACTGTTGATTCTATTTATGAGACGTGTGTACATGTGTGATGTTTATATATGAAAGTTCTCATTAACAATCTTACTCTCGACATTTTCTTCCTTTCATTAATGTATCTTTAGAGTTTAGATTCTAAAGGATTGGCCCAGCGTGATCTTGTGGGTAAGATCTAAAGTGAAAATTGGCTTGGAACTGTGGCTGAGTCCTTTGGACCAGGAGGATCTGTTTGGAGTTGGTGAGTGGGTTTTGTACCCTCTCACCTGTGTGTGGAGGCCTAAGTCTGGTGATGGCACCGGGAAGCTGGAGTGTCTAAGGGGTTTTGCTGGTGAGGCTTCTGGCTGACCGGGGAGGCAGCTGAAGTGCTCGGTGTAATTTGAGGGGTGCCTGAGAAAGGACCCCTGTTGAGGGCGGTAAATAGCCCTGGTTTTAAGCAACTCACCCTGAGCTGACACCCTCAGCGGTGCCAAGACCTGGCCTGGTGTATGATAGTGGTGTATTTTTGCAAGAGGCACAGGACCTGGTCAATTGAACTTTAGATCAAGAGCCCATGCTATTCTAAATTTGATTTTGAGACCGAGAGTTTGATTTGGTAATGAGGCATTTCTGGACTCAACTACTTAATATTCTCTGTATAGCTGTGATGGTACTCTATGCTTACTTTTTATGTCTTCAAGCATTTAGTCAAGTGTGCATAATGTATTTACTATGTTTTAGCTTAGACCTACAGGAAGAAGTCACAGCCAGTGTGGCCAGAGGCTGTCCAGCACCGTCTATGATTTGGTGGGCATGTCATGATTATGAGGGTTAGCCAGCAGCCTGGGGATTAAGGGGTTAACTACACCTAGCCAGGTGGAGAGACCAATAAGAATGCAGGTGGGACTTTTCAAACTGGGACAAAGGAATTTGGTTTTTTTTCCCCCTTTCTCCTTTTGTCTCTCAGTGAGTTCTCTGCAGCTACAGAGAGGGACAAGCATGTCTCTCTCTCTCTCTCCCCCCCCCCGACACCATTCTTCATTTTCTGTAAGTAGGGTAAAGTTTAGGCAGTTTCGTTAGGTTTTATTGTTTTAAGGATTGGGTATGGTGTCTGAGATCTGGCACTGGATGTTTTGGCTTTTCTTTGTAAAAAAGTTCTAGGCCCATGGAGTTTCTCCATGAGTATATTTTGTTGTCTCCCTATCTAGTCATTATGTTTGCAACAGGAATATTGTTGTAATAATAAAGGTTCTTTCTTTTCATTAACCTGGCAGTGGTTAATTGTGTGCCTTGATTTTTATTTTAGGGGTAAGATTTCCCAAATGATCTTTCCCCTGATTTCTTTATCAACATTTGGGTGGTGGCAGTGGAAGTTTTATTCCCAAGATCTAGGGGGGAAGTTTTATACCAAAGCCTGGTAGATAAGGCTTTGGGGTACACTTGCTGGCCCCCACTTCTGCATTTATCATGCCAGAGTGGGGAAGGAGCCATGACTTGGGGTAGCACTGGGGTAGCACTGGAGGATCAGGTTTCTCACCTGTGCTTTAGTCCTAGAGGCCCAGCTTTATTGCATGAGGCTGTAGAACGCAGCTGCAGGAGCGAGGGCTGTAAACCGTTAACCAGTTATCACCTTTACTGGTGACACCTGTGGTTAACCAAAGAGGGGCTGGAGCACCTTCTGCAACATGGGCAGGGGACACAGCAGCCCAGGAGGAGCAGCACTGCCTCTCCCCTCCCAACCTTGTTTAAATGGTTAACTGGTTTGACATGTTTAACTGGTTAAACAGGATTTTACATCCCTACACAGAGGGTGATTAAAGCCTGCTTATTTACCCCTATGGAAGAGAACAGCGCTACCAAGCTGAAGGGACTAAAAAGTCTGAGGCAGAGGGCCCTCCCACTCCAAAATTTTCTTTAGCAACTACTCAGCTGTTCTTATCTTTTGAATTCCCCCACCTGCAGCTTAATTCATGTGTGCATACATGTGACTTGAGCACTGCTCACCCTTCCAAGTTAGTCAGGAAATGGGACGTGAGCCTTTGCTCAGGGAGGTGAGGGAACACTGCCTCCCTCACCACTTCAGCTTCCCCTGCTGTCCCACAACATCCCCTCTCCCAGCAGCTGCACAGAATCTTTCCTCTTCTTTAGAGGACTCCCTCTTCTCCATCCGCACGTGCCTTTTTCCAAGAAAGCCTTTTCAGAAAAGAGCTTCTTCCTTGTAGAAAGAAGTTTACCGGTGTCAGAAAAACCCCTCCATTTGATTTTTTTTAAAAAACATGATTGGTCCTCCGTAGTGGAAATTTAGCCTACAACAACTTGATTCCAACTGTGCTATTCACATAGCTAGAACTGCACACCTTAAATAAACTCTCCCCTCCTCCCCCCCGACACTTGGCTTTAGAGAGTCTGATGTTGGAACCTATACAGATGTTAGAACCTAAGCATAGATCATAGCTAAAAACAGCTGCAAAGTGACATTAGTCACACTACTTATACACATCAAGAAAGAGTCCTGCTTTGAGATGGGAATATTTTATTTTGCTCTTAGAGCCATTTGACATAGGGGATTACACTATAAAACCTTTTAGTTCCTCCCCGTACAATTTGGCCTGAAGTAGTAAGAAAGTTATCACAGTCTGAGGGGAATGGTTGTAAGAAGTTATCTCCCCAATACAAATGCTAACAAAGGGAAGAGTCTGCTTAAAAATAGTAAGAATAATACAGTGCAAAAGCCAGACTTTTCTTGGAAGTATGCTACTTTAACAATGTTAGATCTTTCTCATTGAAGATTCAGTAAGAATTCCCCTGCTACTAGCCATTAAATACAGACAAAAGACCAAGACTTAAATAACATTTTACCCCACAGAAAGGAGAGAGTGATTTGTACCAGCACATCACATCCTTCAGTAGTACAGACATTTAGATCTATAAAACTCAAAGCAATCTAGTAGAAAGATAGAATTATGGTTATTGCATAACAAAAGTGTTTTCCAGTTGTCCAATAATTAGATTATAAGAATCTAGTAGTTCATTAATGAACTAAAGAGTGTTTGGCAGATTTCTAGAGTCCATTTTTAGGACACAGTCTTAGACCCATACCACAGATGCTCATATTCAGACATAACTAGCTCATGCTCCTGTTGGTAGTGCATCACAGTGTTGCACGTACTCCGCCTTCTATGGCTTTGAGGCTAGCTAGGCCATTTTGGACAAGCCCACAGATCATTTTTAGCTCTGATTACTTACAAAGCAACAGTACATTATCCAGCTAGCACATGGGTTCCCTTCTTACTCCCCAAAATACAGCAGCACAGTGCAGGAAGGACTTGGTGAGAAAAAAGATATCTTCCATTAAGGGAATGATCAGATTCACTGAAGTTGTGCTATTTTGAAGTTGTGCTATTTGAAGCAATACATCAGATTGCACATTTCCCTTAAGAAGGCTGTTTTAGAAGCCCCACAAGTAACAGATGGAACATAGCCATGGATCTACCAGTCTAGGCTTGGGATTTGGAGCAGAGATCAAGAACTATGCTTAGGGCAAGTCTTCTGCTGGTGCCCCTAATGCTTTGATACTTAGCCGTCAAGCTTTACTGTCCTCGTATTGCAGGCCAGGGGAGATTCCCCTTTGTTAGATTAGGGCAGCTAGCTTATGGCATGCTATGCCATTTCAGACAACCCCCAAAAAGGCATAGCATCACTGGGATTAAAGCTTTTGCTAGAAAAAGTTGGAGGGAGAGAAATAGCCTGAGATAGCACAGAAAAGGGAAGCCATCTTATATTTGTCCCAAAAGGAGGCCAGATATGGTTTGAAAGAACAGAGTCACCTACACAGAGGAGGTAGGGGAGAGCAAGTTACACACCACTTCTTTCCCTAAGAATTAGTGTTTATGACATGGAAGGGACATGTCCCTACCTGCTGGGCATTCCTGGCCTTAGCACAAGAACAGTAAGACCATCCCACTAAAAGTCAGTTGACAGAACATTGACCAAGCAGTTTGGGGGCACCATGGTTACATAGCACTTTGCATGGTAAAAAAAAAATCCCTACATTGTGTACAGGCCATGCACCCTCCCGTGACAGACTGCTGCATTCAGTACTCTCAATGCAAAGCTTAAGTCACAGGAGTGGGTTTCCCTCCCAGTTGGGTGTATACTTCAGCTGTTGCTGCCTGCTCATCAGTAGCATTTAAAGGGGTCCTCAAACAACCTGCACAGACTTATGGAATTGCCTGACCACATGGAAAACAGAATGTTTCACGCTATCTGCAGAGAGTATTTTCACTCAGACATTATACAACTGCCAGGTAGTGGCCTTGGGCCTCCCATTCTCCCAGCAGGCATGTATCAGTGACATATGAGCCTTTTGTCTACAGCACCACCCCTACACAGCAGCAAATCACTGCAATCATGAATCTTACATTAGCACATGGTTGTATAGCCCAATACCCATCTATAAAAAATAACCTGGCAGCATAGGTCTAAGATGTGAGGAGCATAAGAATCCATTTCCACTCAATGAGCCCATCCTATAAAGTTTTAAATAGGATTAATAGTAACTACTGTGGATCACGCTCAGTTTTCCCAGATTAGTGGTAGCCTCCTGAAGGGGAGTGAATTTCAGTCAGTAGAGATTTATTTAGTAAGCACCTGTCCATAAGCCCCGAGAGGCACAGATTGTTAAATACTGACATTTTCTATATAAACCAGTTACTTCTATAGAAGATGTAAACCTTATTTGCTTTAACGGGTTATTGATTAAAGTGCCTTTTCCTTTTAGAATTCTCTCCACTTTAGGTGAAGAGAGAGACTAAGGGGACAGGGGAAAGGACTCTTCCTGGATTAGCCAGCAGGTATCTTTCATCTCTGCAGGGCTGAAAGTAGCACGCAAGAATTCTTGGCCCATACCAGCCTCAGGCCAACAAGTGTTCTTTGTTTTGTACTTCAAAGTGACAGGAGTGAATTGGTTTTATCCTCTGCTCCTATCTCAGTGCAGGAAGTGAGAGCCATGGCAATAGGATTCAATAGCCTTGGAGGTTTTGTGCCTCTCTCCAGACTGTTCAGAATCAGGTATTTTATCCCACTCTGTGTATCCTCACTGACCCAGAGAGAGTCTGTTGCATCAGCACAGTCCCTGGTACTGGTGGAAATCACCCTCTAAGAGATTGGCACTTCAGGCTTCAGCAGCGTTGTTCTGGTTTGGTTCACTAGCATCCTGAAGAAGTGGTGTTGTTTCTGAATACTGAGGTGGTTCGTTCTGTGGCTCTGGCTCTTGTTGGCTCTTCTCTCTGGCATTTCTCTGAATAAAAGCAAGGACAGGTGACTCAGGATGCAGTTAGACACTAGCACTGGTCAAACCACCAGCTAAAGATTTACCCAGGATACCTGATAGTATGTTCAGCACTGGAATTGGTCATGTAAAGATTGCAGAGTAATATGCATTTTAGTGACACCCAGTAAGGGGGAGCTAGCTGCTTCCCCTACAACATGTCCCATTCAGAGACCAGAAACTGGAAGTTTATTAATCCACATCTGTCCTCTCAAGGACAGCAATAATCCTTGGGGGAAAGCTAATGCTTAAGAGCACCACACTTGGTGTGTCTGGTCACAGAACATTCTATACAGGTTATGAAATAAAGCTGAAGAGTAAGCTCAGAGTTCCAAGAGGGGTGTAAAATTGGCACTTACTACAGCAGCATCTTAGTGAGACCATAATACATTAGTACATTACCCCCAGCAATCTACAGCACTCGGTCAGTTCCTGGGCTGTTCCATCCTGTCAGTGAAAGTTCATGGCAAAAGCCTTCTGCATATGCAAACAAACTGTATGGCAACTTAACTTAAAAAGCCTTCTCAAGTATGCATCATGAAAGAACAGAGTGACCTGGTGACTCATTCTCCAGGAGAATGTTGATTTAGATTAGGACTGCTCTTCTTTTATTACCAAAGAGCATGCAATGAGCATGAAACAGATTGGTATTGGAACACATATGGTCAGAAAATTGTTCAAGTCTAAAGATCAGAAGTAGTAAAACCTCTAGCCTGCCTAATGACAGAAGTATTCTCAGTTCCATGTTTGTACAGAACTCCCACTGAGACATCATGGAATCCCAGTAGAGGCTCCTCTCTGGAGAGTTTTGTCCCAAGTTTAGGTTAGCCATCACAGGCTGCTCAGCCTGGGAAGCACTGAAGCATGTATCCAGATTCACTTCAAAGCAAACACACAGGCAGACAGTCAATCAAGGTAACATCTTGATACATATTTTTAGCATAGGCCATGAAAGCTGTATTCAATCAGTTCATAATTCACAGCTTTAATTCGTTGCCTTGTCTCTCCTGGTGTGGGCTGTGACCACACTTCAATTGAAAAAGAGCAACAAGTGATGGTCTCTAAATTCATCTGCAGAGGAAGCCAAAGTCACACAGGTCCACAGAGGTCACCCAGACTTTTGTACATCATTTGCTGATTTTACCCCCCTCCTCTCTGCCCCAGCAAGCAAAGTTCTTACAGAAGATAGGACCTCATGCCCCTCCATACCAACCATCACATACATCAGGACATCAGGACTGCAGATAGTGCTTCCCATGAATCCAGCAAGAAAGGGTCTTGAAAGAAGAGCTGCCTGCTCCTTCTCTCCCAGACATGTAAAGTAGTGTGATCTAAATACATGCAATATCCCCATTTCCTAGTTTAACCCAAAGCAAGCTTGTTCATGCTAACCAAAAGGATACCCCAGCACTTTAGTCTGATAGCAGATGGAAGCAACATTTTAGCAGGTTTATCAAGTTAGCATGGTTTAAAGAAGAGTTTTACCTTTACCGGGTACCCACCTACAGGCTTGCTTCCTGCAGCACGGTCCCCTTAACTGGAGTCAGACGTTTTTCGGATAAGGCCTGGTCGGCCTCTTTAGTCTTTTTATTGCTACTCCAAAATAAAAAGCATTTTTCCTAGAAGATAATCAGGCTAGTTTATGTTGTATTTTAAAAATAACAATTTTAAGATTTTTTTCCATTTAAGAAAGGGAGGCTATATTTAAGCTTTAATCATGGTTTGCTTAGTTACTAAATACTAGTTCTTTATATCAAGTTTAAAATTAGAGCTACAAATTTGTTCTTATTTTTAAGATTATTAATTTCTACCAAACCAGCTTTAAAATGGTCTGTTCACACTTCACACTCTTTAAATACTTGTAATGAAATGGGTTTGTTCAGAAGATTAGGATTGTAGCATGCAGTCAACTAAATGTAAGCTTTTCTCTGGTTGTTCAGCCGAGGGGGGAGGGGAAGGGAGACTTTTACGCTTGTGATTGAATTGGCGAGACAGACACCATTTTAAATTGGCTCAAGTTATAATCCATAATCTAACTGTGCATTTAAAAAAAAAATACTATTTAACATTTTCCAGGATATCAATGAGATTGAGTTTAAGCAACAGTGCTCCCTCTAGAAAGCTGCTACAGGAAAGGATATACATTTTACATGCTGTTGCAAGAATTTAAGGGGATTTCAAAATGGATCACAGATGGATTTAGAGCCTTTATCTTAATCACAGGCACTCAGTCAAGAGCATTCTGGCTTCTAAGAGGGAAGACTGCGGTTGATTAAGTAGTCTAGCAACAGTTGATTGACACTTAACTAGAACAATCAGGAATGCACCTTAAATGCAGCTTTTATTTTGACCTGCATTGCAGTTTGTATTGTAACTGCATAGTGATCAATAGATGCATAATCCTAAATGCTCAGCAAGACTCCCCTAACAAATTTACTGGGCCACTTTCAGGTTCTCTGCTGTGATTTTTGTATTCCTTTTTGGTGAGCAAGAAGTTCTCTTGTACTAGCATCCATACAGGCTCAGCCTTAACTGATAACTCTAGACATTTAGCTCACCCATGGAGAATGGCAACTTCCTTCTATCTAGGGTTCTCTTTTGCAGATCTGTTTCCAGAGGCCTCTATCCATGCAAGTGGCCAAGTGAAATTTAACCCAAGATACTGAATCCCCATTGGTAGTGTGCTCCGTGTGGAGGATTCCCATGTTTTAAGGTCTGTTGTGGGATCTAGCAATGTTCGATTAACTGATATTAAACAATCAATTAACCTCATGAATTCTTATCAGTTACTTGACTATTGCATAGTCCCCAGGGTGGGGCTGACATCCAGTGTGCATAAGCCCCACTTCCAGAGAGCCCCCTGCCACTCCATACAGAGGCAGCAGCATGGAGTTCCAGGCAGGACCTGATTCGCAAGGGAAGCCAGTTTAAAAAACAGACTCCCCCCTTGCAGACGGGCTGCCTGTTCCCCCGTGCTGCTGCTTCTGATACAGAAGCAGCAGCAGCCTCTGACCAGGGGTAGGGGGCAGTCTGAGCTCCTGGAACTAAGCCAGGCTGCCTGCATGCCTGCACTTAATACACTTTAAATGCAAAGACAGCAGGGATAGGTCCCAGACTTGGCACAAGCCAGGACTGAGCCAGGTTGCTGGCCAGCCTGCAGATAAATTTACTGGCAAGAAGGGGCAGAATGTGTGTAGTCTATAGCATTAACAGAAAGTTTTTGCTTATCGACTACACTATTACATCCTTAGTGGGATCCCTTTTGGTTTTAAAGCAGTCTCCTGCCAACTGGCCACTGGAGGACCAGTGTATTGACAGCAACTGTGCTGCGTGAGCACCTCCAAAGGAAGCTCTTTAGAAAGATCATCCCTGGAAAAAACAAAACAAAACTTGGCCTCCTTGCTTCGTGCACAAAGCCCCCACTTCATCTAAGGGTACAGAGACAGGAAGGATGGGCAAGGCGGGGGGGAGGGAGGCAGGCGGCAAAGGTAAAGTCTCAGAACTGAGTAAATGTCAGTTAGCTTCTGGTTTCATAGCTCCCAAGGCTGGAGGAAACCATTCTAGCCTAATAGCCTGTATCATATTGGCCACAGAACTGCCAAAATTTCTGTTAACTACAGCATCTCAAAAAAAAACAAACAAAAAAAACCACACACAATCCAATCTTGAGTTAAAAGGATGCCAGCAATTGAGAATCCTCCCACACCCCCTGTTAATTAGCCATGGGATAATTGACACATTATTAAAGCAAAGTCAATAATAGTGGTCAAGTAATAGCAACACTTGCTTGTCACATAATGGAGCTCACAATCACTTGTGCACTGGTTTTGAACATCCTTTAACCCAGTTAATGTACTCATCTAAATCACTTCAGAGAACCATCAAGTGAATCAAACACTACTGAATTAGTGTATCTTTAAGCTTAGAGACCGTATTCCTTTGGTATTGGTCATCCACGCTCACTTTGCAACAAAGGGATTTAGAAATAATGGACTTAAGTCAATTATGCTGCTGCACGGCTTGGTTTAAATCCAATTATTCACCACCTGGAAAATCCTGGTAACTAGTTAAAATGAGCTTAAACTAAAGTTTGACTATCAGCTAGTAAGAGGAGTGGGATGAATAGTTTCAAGGATTTAAGGACTGGAAGATAAGCACGGGTCAGCTTGGGCCTCTGATGAGCTAACCTTGGAGATAACTTGCTTGTGATTGCAGTGAGCCAAAACACTAAGTTTGGGGATTTAAAGCCAAAGTGAGTGAGCTAGTTGGGAGGAACATGTACTCAGCTTGTTGACTGATAACCAAGAGGCTGTTTTAAAGCAAATGTGAACTTTTTTGGTTACTAGAGTCTTCTCATGGGCATGTTTTGGGTCCCAAGTTGAAACACCTCACTATCAAGGATTTGTTTTAAACTATTTAACTTTTTGCAGCTTCTCACTTGTTGATCTTTGTGTTACTGCGCTGGAGTAATCCAGAGGATTGATGTGTAAGGGAACGGGATTGCCCCACAGTGCCAAAGCCTCTCATGATGAAGTGCCCTGGAAGCTGCACTGAGTAAGCCACACAGATTCTCAATACACGATGATCTTCCCCAAGAGAAAGAGTCACAGGAAAATTTCCTGCCCTGAGTGTATCTGGGAGGAACTACTGCATGTGTAGATTGATTAACAAATTGTCTTTGCTGCCTTGAGTCACTGAGGCCTGGTCTACATGACACTATTCAGGGGACACAAGGCAGTTTATGCCACTAATTGCACCAACATCTATCCTACAGCTGTGTCCCATCCACACAGTGCCATGCTACTTAGGACTAACTCCTCCTCTTGCACGAGAGATGTATGGCTTTTTGGGGAAGTTAGGACAAAGCTGTGTCCACAGACACTTTCGTAGGTTTGTCCCTGCTCCCACCAGGGAATGGGGAAGTAGTCTAGGAGCCAGTGGAGTAGTCAGGTCATGACAGGGACCTGTCAGGCTGTCAGCTCCCCATACAACAACTCTTTGGTTGGTGGACATGCTCCTGATGAGATGTGCACCACTGACTGCAGACAGACTGTGGTGGTGCACGTCCACGTTGCAATTACTGTGGTCATTTCAAATGGACCAAATATACAACTTCAACGGAAGTGTAGACAGTACCACGGTTAATAGTTTAGGGTAACACCACTAGAATCCAAATTACTAATTCCTACTACTGCCTTTGGTACTGGGGGAGGGAAGGGGACGCGCGTGGGGGTGGACAACCAGGAATTGGAGCTCCAGGAAAGGAGACAAGAAAGCAGTTTACCCTCTTCTTGCTAGTTTGCTGCAATGAACATCGTGAGCTCCTGGCCTTGTTCCAACCTATTTGCAGCCAGGACTTCTATGTGCTTTAGCAAATCCCACTGCACGATCTTAAATAGCAGAGATGTCAGTCAGCACTGGTGCTGCAGTAGTGGAGCCAAGTCTATGCTAATAAATGTCAGGCAATACAATATTTTACCAGACCAACTTTAATTACTGAGACAGACAGCTCTCAGCTTTGTAGCTTATCACCCAAAAGCTAGTCTCAGCAACAGAAGTTGGTCCAGTTTAAAAAAAAAAGCCACACAAAAAAACCCACCCTCCCTCACCTGGAGGTATCCTGGAACCAATGTGGCTAACAATACAGAGTAAAATAAGCCAGACTTCTGTAGAGCAAGCTTGGGGTTGTGCTAGTCAAAGGAAGCGATTGTAGACTGAGCCATTCGAGCAAGAACTAATGAGCATCAGTGGCTACTGGAATGCCTGCTTTGGTCTGACCAAAAAGGGAGAGTGACTTGCTCCCCATGCCTACCATGAGGTGGAATTTGGAGGTAGGGCTAGAAGATCCAAGATCTTAATGTCAGCTAAAGACATTCATTTACTGGAGTGTCTCAGGTGTCAAGAGTTAGAAGTGAGCAGAGGTGAGCAATGCCCCTGGTGGCTTCACAGCAGCGAATGAAATCATCAAGCTAGTACATCTAATATAAGATGGTGGATGTCTTAGGTAAGACTAACTACAAGAAAAAAAAAATCAGGAATTTCTGGATTAGGTGGAAAATTGGAATCAGTTGATTAAGTGACAAGTTTTGCCATTTGTTTGTTCCTACCTGTCTCTTTACCTCCAGCACAATGGCAACAAACATCAGAGCGAGACCCAGACCAATGGCGATATACTGCACGTATTCCAGCACAGATGGGATCAGGACCAGGCTGGTGTAGAACTGCTGCAAGACTGAACCTTCAATGGCTCCGCTCTGCTCAGAGGAGAATAGTTTTCAGTAGCAAGTTTTGCAGATCATAGTTCACAATTGACAGAGTAGAGATTGTCTTAATGGTGTCTCCCGTCCATTTTCCTCAGAAGCAGAGGTCCTCAAATTTTCCCCCCACATGGACCACTTAAATTGAGAAGTGTCACAGTGGACCAGTTACAGACATTTGAAAAGATCATTATTATTAGCTCACTATTGTAAAGTGCTATATAAAAAAACATTAATTGCTTTACAAATAAGCACACAACTCATTTTAAAATCAGTAGGTGTCTCCCCTCCCACAACACACAGGCAAGGCAGGTGGGCAATTGCTCTGCAGCAGCTGCCTCCCTGGATCTGAGGCATGCTGGAATGCCTACTCTGGTAAGACCAATAAGGGAGAGTGACTTGCCCCCATGCCTGAGGTGAACATGGGTTGTAGGAAGATTGATGAGGAATTTGGAGGTAGGGCTGGAAGAGCCAAGACCTGTGTTTGGCCATCACAGACAAGCACGTTCCAAATTCCCCCACCTCTTCTTCACTCCACTGGCCCCCCAACCTACCCATTTTCTTCACTTGATCCCATTGCCACCTCCCACCTATTCCACCCAAGGCCACCACCTCACCTTACATACAAGGGTCCAAGTACATAATTAGTGGAGCCACACCTGCAAGCCACTCATTAGGTGGGTAGCCCTTCATTCTCTTGTGTACACCTCAGAGAGAACTGTCCATGGACCACCTGAACAGAGCATGTGGACCATTGGTGGTCCATGGATCACAATTTGAGAACCTCTGTTCCAAGTCATGCTTTAGTTTATACTTGACTGATTTTAAAGAGTTATCAGATCACACAAACAAGTTCTAGTATTTAGACTAAGCGGTATTGGAATTTTGCACTACAATTTAAATCTACTATGGTTAAGAATAAATGCCATGGCAGCATTTAAAGATCTAAAATGTTTAGGCCAGGAACATTAAGTAACAAATAGCCAGCATGCTCTTCCAACCTCTATAGCTGGCTGGCATTTGCCCATTCATATTAATTTGGGCGATCCAGACCAAGAAGTTAACTCAAATATCGCTGTTGCTTTAATACATATAGAAGTAGACAGAAGAGGTTAACTACTCAAGTTGCAAATCTGAGTCAGGAAGAGATTAAGTGTGCAGCCAAGTACTTCTAATCCCATTTATGCAAAGTTCCCAATTAAAGACTGTGCCACTTAGACCTTTACTCCAATTAAAGTTTCTCCTGTGAAAGATATGCAAAAATCCTGCCTTCTAATCCCTTCCCCCACTCCTACTCATTCCAACCCATCTATATCTTCCAGTTGCCTCTTCAGTACAGATTTTGCATGGTTAACATTAGTTTACCAGCCACCAAGTGGAGGAAATTCAACTCACCTCTCCAAACCAAAGTATAGGCAAGACAACCGGCTTGATCTGTCCTGTTTGGCTAAACAGAAAGATTAGGTTCACGTTGATCACCCATCAAACAGATCAGCATTATGCTCCAATAGTTTAAGGCACGTGTCGGTTTCTACTTGACAGTTCAAAATCTGACAGGCATTGAAGCCATGGAAAGAGTCTGTTCTCCCACCACTGCCCATTTCAGTGAATATTAGATCTGATTAAATTTCACAGATGCAACTTTAAAGTTGTTAGTTTTTAGGAGAACCTGAATTTTAGTTCATGTTTAAATAGGTACAGTCAGCATTTGCCAGATGTCACTGTAGTATCTGAAATACCAATGTTTTTCCCCTTAGCCTTTCAAAAGGGAAGACTTTGCAAGCATTGAGTTTAATGGTAACAACTGTGCTGAATCCAAGATTTGTTGTAATGCATTCTGGCCACTTGCATGGCACTGGAAGTAGCATGTAATTGACTAATCGAATAATCAATAGGGTGGCGCTGCCCCTGTGAAATGCTGCTGCAGTATTTCAAAGGGGCAGCACCATGCAGAGCCTGGGGTTGGCTGACCCCACGCTCCTTGTGGTGTTGCTGCTTTGAAATGCCGTGTCAGTGCTGCACGGAGCCCAGGATCAGCTGGGGAGTTCCCAGGCTCTGTGCGGCACTGCCGCTTTGAAGTCTTCCTGCCCAGTCTCCCCCCCCCCCCCGTTTTCCCCCCCTGCTGCGGGAAGGATTAGTCAAATAGCATTTGCTATTAGATAGGGATGTTAAGGACTAGTCAACTAACTGGAAGTTTAGGCAAGAGTGTTGCAGTCTTGCTAATTCGGGAATAAAACTGAGCTAAAGAGCAAGTTTACCGCTCCCGAAAGCTCCAAATGCTACACCACAGGCTTTCTAGAAGTGCCATGCACCCAAACTGGCTGGATCTCATGCACGTCACTTGTTTTTATATGCAAGCTCAGAAGCCTGCTTTTGGAAGGCTGTCTGCAATTGTGAGCATACAGCATTTTAAAATTTGTAACAGGGTCATCCAGCCAGGGAGACTATTACACAACTCTTCAAGCTGCAGTCTGATGTTAAGCCATGTCTACACTAGAAATGCTTTGTAAATACATCTCCTACTGAGGGACTGTTTTGCCCTAGTACAGAAACTACCTCCACATGAAACAAGGTATACCAGGAGAGAGGAGTTTTGCCTCTAAACACACGCAGCACTTGGGGCTTTTGATGGCACAATTGTGTCTGAGGTCACATCTCTTTACACCCCTGTTAGGTTTCTAGTGCAGACAGCCATGAACAGGTACAAAGGATTCATCCACACAAATAGCTAAAACAAGCTAAATAAGAAAACCTAGTGGAGACACACATCTGCACATGATGTGCTAGATAGGGAAAGCCATGTAGCACTTGTCAGTTCATGAGCACAGCTGGATGGATAGCATGATCAGAACTGAGAGAAGCTTAGACTTCTTATAGGTACTGTTGTATTGCCTTTCGGGGGAGGAGGGAAGAAATGCGGAGAGCAGGCCTGAGGGCTGCGACATGACATTACCCGTAAGTAGTATAGGTGTGGGATGGAGTGCAGGGAGGAGGCTCAGTGCATGGGGTTGGAATACAGGAGTCAGGGCTGAGTGCAGGGGATGTTGGGGCAAAAGCCTTCTCCCCATTCCTAACACCGCTTGTTACTTGCTGTTCCCCTTCCACCACTCAGGTAGCAAGAGGAAAGCACACAGTGTAGGTCACTCACTCCTCTGTCCCCTTTCCTCACCAGCCGGGGGGAAAAATGCACACGTGCCAGTTGCTTTCCTCTTCTGGACATAGCCAAGAAGGGGGGCGGGAGGAGGAGCAGCAAGCAGCATCTAGACAAATCTCAGGAGAGGAGGGAGGCTGGGAGTATCAGCCACCCCACACCCATCTCCTACCTAAATGACACCTGGGAGGAGCTACTTACCTTATGCCAGCGACCTTCTTTATGTATAGGCTTAGTTGCAGTTTGATAGAACAGTTCATTGGAATTCCTGTGACCTGCATGAGAACCAGGTCATTAGTTACCTCCTGCCTGTCCATGTAGAAGAAAGCTCACAAACCCAATCCACTAATGCCAAAGCGTAACATGTGAAAGTGCAAAGCCTCTGCCAGTGAGGCACGGGAAGGGGAACAGAAAGGAAGTCCACTGCTCTGAGTAAGGCTGTTTCGAGGCAACAGAATTTTTCATTTTGAGCTAAGCCAAGCCAGGGCTGCAAGGAGCGCACAAACAGAGAGACAAGGAGAGGTGGCCCACAAGTTGTGATTCAGAAGACAGGACTGTTGTCTAGAAAGATCGTAGCAGCCTGTTCTTTCCCACTCTGCCCAGATGCCGTTTTTGCAAAAGAAATCTATCAGAAGCTACTTGGAGGGTCCTCCAATGGGGGTGTCCAAACCATTCCTCAAGTTGCACCAAAAAAAAGAACCAAACACTAAAGCGATCATAAAAGATAGCTATTATTGATAGTGTTACTGTATTAACACTACTCTGTGCGGCTGTAGCAGATTGTTGTGTGCTATCTTGACTATGTTCTAGACTGGCCAAACACCTTGAGGTGTTAAGCTGGCACTATTAATTTAGGAGTTTGCATTCTAGTCTAGCTTACGAACAGCTTATTTTAATGCAGCTTCAGCTTGCTTTGAAGTTTGAGAGCACAAAGGATATATTGCCCTGCAGACAACTAAGCACTGGTGATAAAATGCTCCAGAAGCCCATCACTGGGGAGTTTGTTAATCACCCACTCAACAGCATCTTGGTCACTGGTTCTTTGAGCCATTTTACTAAACATTTATTCACAGCTGTGCTAGCTTCCATGAGGATGATCGGCAGGTTAGATGCAAACGTTTGGAATATTAAAACTTCTACCAAGCAATGGTCTTGTAGAGAGCTAAAGCTAACAAGGCTTTAGCAGGATGAAGCATCACTACAGCTTCTTGTTTACAGGTAGCATTGTACTTACACCTATTTAATATCTTTCCCTATCACTGCCTACCTTTCTCCCTCCTCTACTAACAGTCAATAACTTGGTACTGCCAAGCGACTGAGAACATTGTTAATTGTACAGGTCTGAGATTTTATCTCTACAGATAATGTTTATTACAGCTATTTTAATTAAGCTTTTATTGCCATGGACTTTATTTTATGGTCTACACAGATAAGCAAGTAATTGGAGAAAATGAATCTTTTCCTTTTGAGGAGACAAAGTACAGTTACCTCAGCCCAAATACTGTAGACACATGGACGGCATGCAGCCATGGTCAGAACACAGTGCTTGGCTCTAGAAGATCTACTACCCTTCCTTGTCCCTGGAGAGGGACGTATCATTTGCAGGAAAGCCACCATTCTGATTAACCAGAAGAGTTCATTTTAAGCCAGGGAGTTCATCCACAGGCAAGTTTAGAACAGCTCTCCAAGTGATTGAGAAGTCAGAACACAGCCTCTTCATTTATTCAAGACTGCTTCATTGTCCTGCAGCCCAGCCTCTGGGAAGAGTACCACTTCATTCTGTGTCCCCTGGCTGTTGGTCAGGAGGCAATCCTCAAATTGTATTTTCTAGAGCTTTAAAGCTTGTTGGACAAGCCCTAGGGCTTTTCAGGTATCAAGCACCCATCAACTACAGGATCCAGAACAGCAACTGTACTTCAGGATAGACCTTGTGGCTTGCCGCATTGGAGGGGCCATGTCCATTACAGATGGGAAGTGGAAGACAAGTGAGAACATAATGGAAGCCAGCCAAAAGCTAGTAACCAGAGGGAAACAGAATAAGGAGGAAGATTCCAAACCAGAAGGTGGTTAGGCTTCGAATACATTTGGACAGGCCTGTCCAAAAGGTTGTTGAAGGGCTCCAGGGGTGATAGCACATGTAGGATGCAGAGAAGTATTTGATTCCTTCACCCCCTGTAACAGCCCTTCAGCAGGTCACTTACAGCTGGTGCACAGTCAGTAGGAAGCATGTCCTATTTGTGTACCACTGGGCTACTTCTCATAGCACCAAGTGACTTTGCTCTTTAACTTTGTGGACCACATTCCTGTTTGCACTACAGATAGGGAGTTGTACTGACAGACACCAAGGAAGAGGAGGACCTTTCACACATTACAAGAGGTTAGCTATCATCTCTAGGCAAGCATTTCTCCATGGATTAGCAAGTACACTTGCCAGACCTGTATCTTGCCTGTACCAACCACACAGGAGAACAGCTAAGTTCTGACCACAGTCAAAACACAAACCTTTGGTGAGGTTGTGTGCTGTCAGAAGTGGGGAGGGAAGGGTTTTTACCCTCACATCTTCTATTTTCGCACATATTAGACTATTATTCACTAACTTTGAAAAGCCTCAGAGGGGTAAGAAGTCATCCCCAGTGGGGCAATCAGACCAGAATTGTCAACAGTTACGCTGGTGATGTGTATCTGGCATGCTGTATTTTGCAATTCTCTGAAAGTAGATCAGTGAGTTTGTTTCAGTTATGTTTTACAGCCATCTTATCCAAACATCTCAGCAATAACCATTTAAAATCCTTGTACTATGGAATCTGCTCTTGTGGCAGCAGTTTTAGTGCTAAAGTGTGAGGAAGTTGAGAAGCAGCCAATCTGCAGCTCTGCTTAGCTTTTGCAGGAGTTAGCTCCTATCCTGAAACCAACATTCCCAGACCCCCTCCTTGTGCATAGTATCTAGAGTCAGTCTCCCCCCAAAAAAGCTTGCATAGGACCTGAAGCCAGCTCACCGGATGAACATCAAGGAAGAGGCCATGCTGCTCTTTGTTGGGATGTAATCCATCAACGGCTTCCAGCAAGACAGGGTCAGCATTGTAGAAGTGCGGATGGGATATGAACACTGGTGCATCTGAACAGAGTTAAGAGACTTTAGGGGGCGGGCATAAGCATGCTTATTTAGGAGGTGCTAGCCAGCTAAACAATGAAACCTGATTCTGGAGAATCTACTTTTCCCTTCAGGCCACCATCTCATTCCCTAGACTTGGGCAGAATGAAATCAGCCCTAAGCCTGCTTTGGCAGATGAGCATGAAGGAAGATTTCCAAACCTCCTGAAGGCTTATTCCTCTGATTAGTAAAGCTTACAAGTTTCTTAATACTTAACCTACTTTTTCAGTGCTGCAGCTTAATCTAATTACCTCTCACTGTCCATGCTGATTTTATAACTCACTCATCCGGGTCCTTATGCCTTGGGAGACTGAAACCAGAGCCTTCACAGGAGATTTAACGTTTTAAGACCATCTGTTCCCAGAGTAACAGCTCAATGAGTGATATTGGCTTCACTTCAGCTCCATCACATCCTTGGGTACTTGTATACTCCCAGCTAGTGATTGTTTTCATAGCTCTAGCACAGTTAACCAACTCAGTGTGTAGCCAATTAGCAGGAGCAGAGTCAAAACAGTTAAGTCCCATCATGGCTATGAGGTTCAGCCCACCAGCCCCTCTGTTGCCAGGGCTGCTGCAGCCCCGTGTGGCTGACTTCAGGCAGGTTTAACTGTCAAGGGTTAATTGGGTAAGCACAAGGCTTATGTTATGCTTACCATTAGCCATCCACTAGCATGTATCTCTTCACAATTGTGTTTCGCTATTTCACCTCCCTGCGAGGTTACAGATTTACAACTTGAAAGTAATTTAAAATTTTTCTGCAGGATTTAGGTCTTATCCTAATTACTAATCCTCTGGAAATACTCAGGCTAGACAAAAGTCCTTCATTGTATCCTATGAACCCAAGCCATCTCTGTACACTGCACAAGCCAAGAGTAAATGGCTTGGTTCTAGAGGGCAACAGTCACTGGATTGCTATGATCCACATATTAGCCATTTTAAAGACAGATTGCATGGGCTGCCAGAAGTGGTGTGTCTAAAGGTCACTGTACAACTTTTGAGGAGCTGTGTACATCTCAATTTAACTGTTGCATATATTCCTTGAGCTTATCACTACCTTACTCAAGGCAACAGCCTAGAACAAGGTGCAGTTAAAAAAAGCCATAGAATTCGAATTCTATCCATTTTGTAAGTTAGTAGAGCAATGGCACAACTGATGACAGCAAAAATAGCCCAAATATTTTGCCACCTATTTTCAAATGAAGTTCTGTAAATCTCAGTGTGGTAATTCTAGAGTGACAGTCTCCTAAAAGCAGTTCTTGATTTGCTTGCTTTAAGCTTCCCTCTTCTCTGCCTCCTTATACCTTACCTGATTTGCATGGGTAAAACCACCAGTGTCATAATGCCTCAAGCATGTTGTCATTTGTAACTAATTAGTTGCGCTGCTCAAGCCAGTGGTTTCCAAGCTAAGGGCACAACTCATTACTGGGTCACAATGTCAGACACTGGTCTCATTGCTGCAGGGTAATTAGCAAAGGTGCTACGGCAGGTACCTGCCTGTCCTGGCACCACAGACTGTGCTATGCCCCAGAAGTGGCCAGCAAAAGGTCCAGCTCTGGGAAAGGCAGGTAGAGGGCACAGGTTCCACACACTGCCCCTGCCCTGAATTCTAGCACCGCATTCCTATTAGCTGGGAACCTGCTTGTGGCTGCTTCTGGGGTGCAACATGGTCGGTGGTGCCAGCCCAACTTAGCACCCCTGCTGACCAGGTGCAACTCAAATAAGCCCCCTCCTGTCCCAGTCCTGATCCCCACCACCACACCAGAGCTCCCTCCTATAGCCCAAAACTCATCCTCAGTCCTGCCCTGCAGCCTGCATGCTAGTCAAGTTATGTTGAGTCATGAACATCAATTTTCTTCAGCAGGGTCATGAGAAAGTTTGAAAACCACTGGAACAAGCAGCAGCAAGATCAAAGATTTGCCTGAAGGGAGCTATAGAAGCATAATTGGTTATGGCTTGAGGTTAGCCCTGTCTAAGGAGCATTCTCCCCAATGGGAAGGGAATAGACCGTATTGCAGAACACTGTCTCCCACCACTATTGGAGACACACCGACATACAAGACTCACTCATTCTACAGGTGCTGACATTCTGGATTCCAGATTCCCTGCAAGGGCAGAAGCCTTCATTTGGTGGATAGTCTGTGCCATTAGCAAATAAAGTCTTCGGAGCCACAAATCGATAGGTTGGCACCCCTTTAAACACTCCTGACTGCTCATACACCAGCTTCATGGATCTAGAGGAATTAGTGACAAATTAGAGGGAAGGAAACAGCGACTTATGGATGACTAACGGATATTGGGTGAGCTACTGGTTGGTGTCACTAGCCTCTGATGGGCTTTATTGGCTCTACCTTGTTTAGTCTTATACTTAAGAGAAGGCTCTCAGAGGAATGCCCCACTGTAAAAGGGGGGATATTCTCCTAAGGCAGGGTTTCCCAAACTTTCAGCTGTGGTGCCCCTACGGGATCCTAAGCTTGGTATAGCCCTTTAAATAGTGATACAGTAGAGTATCGATTATCTGACCTGCCTGTGGCCACCCAAGGCAATTGGGCAGCAGAGCTGGCAGAACAGAGCGCAGAAGGGAAGGCACTGGGTAGTGTAGAGACAAAGATGGTAAGATAAGAGGGAAGAGGGAGCAGGGCCATGCAGCAGGATGCCAGAGCCCAGCTGCACCCACCCCCTGAAGGTCATGGGGTGCCCCGATCTCCCCTATCCCTTCTGGCCAAGCGCACTGCCCCCGGCTAGCCTGCTGCCCCCAGCCTCCCCTATCTTTCCTAGGAGTCGTGCTGCCCCACAGCTGGTCGGGAGAGATCAAGGAGGTCGGGGGCAGTGTGGCTCCCAATGAAACAGCTGAGCATCTGCAGAGTGGCAGCTGACAGGGAAAATACCTTGGACCCCTGCAAGGTATTTTCGATATTATCCAACCATCCTTTGGTCCTGTTTCGGTTGGATAATCGAGACTCTTCTGGGTATTTAATTCAATAAATACCCAAATAGACCGTTTTGAAATTCTATTTTTAGGTCTTATTTTTCTCCAAGAAAAACAGAGAAAATTAGCAACAAAGTAACGGTCGTACAACTGTCATTTTCCTGTTGAGACCATAGACCCACTGCACAGAGCACAACTTCAGGAAACCCTGCTGTAAGGGATCCTAAGCAGTGGCACAAACAGTCTATGGGGCACTCCAGTAAGAGGGGAATCAGGCAACACACATTGCTGCACTTAATGGAAGTGAACAGGATGGAAGAGATTCCAGGCCTTTCCTCATGTATCAAGAGGGGTAGCCGTGTTAGTCTGAATCTGCAAAAGCGGCGAGGAGTCCTGTGGCACCTTATAGACTAACTGAAGTGTTGGAGCATAAGCTTTCGTGGGCAAAGACCCACTTCGTCAGATGTAGTTTCCCATATGTTCCTAGGGGTTAGAATCCTCCTCTCCTGCTCAGAGTACTGCTGTTCCAGAACCAGACACGTCATCGCCAGTCCCCAGGTCAGGAGGTACTTAACCCTGAATTCTCCTTTTCTAGGTAGCCAGGCTTTTTCCTCCGGCAGAAAAAGGAAAGTGGTCCCCATAGACCACAGCCCGCAAGGTTCATGAATACCCTGCTGTGCACTAGGAGACATTCTACTTAGGCACGGTGTTAATTTTGATTTGTAAAGCCATCAGAACAAGACCATAGGACTGCAGGGGAAGTGACCAATGTCATTTCCTCACTGAGTCTGACAGCACCATGACCAGGCTAACTCTAGATTATACACGCTCCCATATGTGGAGAGATCCAGCTATTTGGAAGTGGGGAACAGTGTTCCCAGTAAGCTGAGCACTTGGGCAGCCACCAAGAGAGATTCAGGTGTTACCAGCTGATTGGCCAAACGCCCATAGCACATGTTTCTACTGGTGGTGCACATCTGCACAGGTCAGTGCACCTAACAAAATGTATTCCATACATGGATGGAAAAGATTAGAGGGAGCACTGGTGATGAATGGTTGCTGCAGAGTCTAGAGTCCCAAGAGAAACAGACAGCTACTTTAGCCTGCAGGATATTGCTCATCCTTAGAAGAGGACTGTGGTGTTAGAGAATGATAACGACCATAAGATTATCCTTGCTCATTCCTACAAGCCAAGTCTTGGAACTCTTACTCACTCAGGTGCCCAACCTTGTGTCCTTCGCACTAGGTTCTCCTGGTATTGCTTAATACAGTCTTACAGAAGAAACTCTGCAGTCTGTCAGAGCCATCCCACTCAGACCTCAACCAGCCTATGGATGGGGCCCAAGGAAACCTGGAAAGCCTGCCATGGGGTGGCAGTAGGAACCGTCCTCTCCCTCCTGCACTCACCATAGCAGTGGGAACCAGAGTGACCTGGAAGCCTGCTCCCTCTTTGTCACCCTCTGCTAGCCTGCTGCACTGGAAGCAGGAAGCAGAGTGCCCCAGTCCCTTGTAATTCCTGGCTGGTCTTGCTTGGAGGAGTGGAACGGGGCTGGAGAAGAAATGGGGTGGTGGGTTGTCTCGGGACAGCACTGGCCTTTGGCTTAGTTAACTCGTTGACCTGATATTTGAGGAAAGTTAAAAACCTAAACAGTCAATTCTGTTTGCTGCCAGAGAGTCCTTAATGTTTCACATAGCATGGGTCATTCATATTGCAGTTTCTGGGGGGGGGTGTGGTGGGGGAGAAAACACACTCCTCTGCCCCAACAATGCAGGCAATGCATGTTACAAATCCTTTATTTTATACCAATAGCTGTAACCTCTACTGCTATGGAAGTAGTCTCCTTGATTTTCAGCAGATTTCACAGAGTCCATAGGCATTACTATATTATGTTATTCCAAGTACTGTTCACAATAAAGGTCACTACAGTAATACCCAAAAGAACATGCTGGAAACCCTTTACATACATGAAACAATTCAAAGGCAGAAGTTAAGAGTATTTGAGCTGGTTAGAAAGATAGAATACTTCTTATATATCATGTTCCTTCTGTAATTCATGGTCCTAGAGTTCATAGACACTGAAACCAGAAGTCAGTGACCAGATCTCCTGCCTTACACCAGGCATAGGCCTTCCCTGTATTCACCCCAGTTTGAAATTGAGTAAAGAGAAA
The DNA here is from genome assembly GCF_049634645.1 of Pelodiscus sinensis. Taxonomy (NCBI): domain Eukaryota; kingdom Metazoa; phylum Chordata; order Testudines; family Trionychidae; genus Pelodiscus; species Pelodiscus sinensis. The sequence continues at coordinate 29,657,299 of NC_134725.1, read as the reverse complement.
AACACCCAGTTTTGGTTTTTAAAAAGTTTCCAGTCAGAGAAGCCACAACCACCTTTATGAAAAGGCTGTAAGGGTTGAGAACCCTGTTTAAAGTTTGCACCTTATTCCCAAACTGAGTTTATCTAGCTTCAGCTTGCAGCCATTGGATTAGCTACATCTGCATCTTCTAGGTTGTTTGAGTCTTTGAACACAGGGATTCTGTAACATTTGATTGAATGTTAGCCTGTATACCACAAGGGATGGACTTAGGAAGCCTTGATTCTGACATGCACAATTTCCAGATCCTTTCCCCACCCCCTTTGGGGAGGCCAATATCTGCTCACCTTTGATTGAAGAGGCAGTAAGCAAGTGCAAACTCATTTACTGAGAACAGCATATCCTTTGATGGTAAGACCTGGCCAGAAAAACTAGACTGTTTAGGTCTGCAGGTCAGAATTTGAGGGTAGGTGAGTTGTAATGAAGATAGTCAGCTAACTAAACAGGATCACCCATATCTTCCACACACACATTGTATCCTGGATCTGGACTTCCAGTCACATGAATAGACAGGCAGATACAGTGTAGAAAACAAAATTTAAGAATCTTACCGGCAGGCATCAGGGCTATAAAATTCTAGAGAAGAGGAAGGAGTCATGAAAGGAGGCCACATCTCTCCAGAAGTCCCATTGATCATATTACACTCATTGGATCGCCAATAATTCACCTGCAAGAAAAGTTGCAAGAGGGATTTAAAAGCCAGATAGAGGAGTTGTTTGGCTATTTATATAGTTGCCCAACAGCTTCTTCTACATTTTCGCCTGAAGCGGTTTGCTTGTTCCTCATCCTCCATGCCAAAGTCTACCAGTTCTTATCTCAACTTCTGCTTGGCTGTTCACCAAGTAGGAGTCTAGAGAGCTCAAACTAGAAAGACCCTTTGAAGAGGCTGCCATATAAACCTTGTCTCCCATCCAATAACTAGTGGAAGTAGACTTCAAATAATGTGTCACCTCTTGCTTGTTCTAGCAAGAGCCTCTCTGGAGTGCCATCAAAGGAAAGAAAATAGTTTTAAAAGATTCCAATGCAGGCAATGCCATCTGTTTGAAAATCCCACTCAACCCTCTAAACTGTGAATTTCTATCAGATGACTTATGTTTGCAGACAGTCCAAACAAATACTAGCACTTCATGACAAACTAGAGGACAAACTAGATTTAAGGGACTCAAAAGCCAGGCTAGCATTGCTATCTGGGAAAAGAAGGCTTTTAATTACTTCTACAAAAACCTTTATTGGGGGCTGCTAAAATTGGCTATTAGAGTCTAGTGCAATCCAGAGGCCTCTGGACAGGTTTTCCACTTTCAGATGCATCACTGCCAAAACAATCCAAGTTTGAAAAAGCCTGAGAACATTTGTTGTTACTGCATTGATTTTCAGTGTGTTTATTCACAGGAAACTAATATTTAAGTTACATTTTCCAAGCACCAACTTTCCAGCTTGGTTACAAGTCTTAAAACAACAAACAAAACAAACAAAAAAAGCCACACACTTTGAATTGCAAGCAGCACCGTTTTAGCTGGGGGGGAAGGGAGAGAAAGAGTGCTGGTTGGCCACAAAGTTGAGAACTTTGTCTAACATTATTAGCTAACCAAAGAGGTCTTTAGAAAGAGTGTCTAAAAAGCAAAGGTACTTTTACCTTTTTTAATCCATTCCATGTATCCACTATGTGGATTTTATTGATGTCTGTGGCCCCTGTATACACCGTGAACAGTCCTGTATTTGAGTTGTTAAACTGCACAAAAGAGAAAAGAGTAAGTTCCCCAAACCCATCATAGGCAGTAAGAGGTCAGAAAGTGGCTGCACTGCTACTGGTGAGCCAACAGACAGTCCAGCATTCTGGGCAAGGGGAGAGGCAGCTTGGTGCTCCCAGAAGGGCCCATGCCTCAGATGGAAGGGGAAAGGTCAAGCACTGCACCTCTCCTTCCCCGAGTTCTGGACAGCATAGAGGGCTAACTGTGCAAGACTCCAGCCACTGCCACAGAAGTGGCAGTTGTGGTTGGGAGTCCCCAGACCCTTTTGAACTGCTGGGCCCCAGAGCAGTCGCCCTTCCCACGCACCCATCAGCAGACCTGTATTGCTGCCCCACAAGCTTCGTTCTGTAGACTCAAGTTATTAACCCATTTACTCTTCAACACCTTTCTGTTGTGTGCTTAGGGGGCATACTCTGTTCTTGCCCTACTGGGGCAGTATTGCCTACTGTTTTGAGACAGGGAACACCAGGGTCTTATCCCCCCATCTTGATACAGATTTCCTGTACAACCTTGATAAAAAGCTGTACCTCATACTCAGGGCGTAGAGAGCACAGCTAGGAGCACTGGAAAGCTAAATGAGCTGCCATGTCAATGCATTCCAAGGAAAACACAGTGATCCTTACCCCACCTGTTCCAAGCAACTGTGCCATACAGAGCCTGGGGTGCTACGTTTACCTGCAGAGAGCAATATTGGCAGAAAGATAGCCTAGGAGTTGGTTTCAACGTTACCAGGCACAGCTTTACTTACATCCATAAATAAGCCGAACTTCCCCTTGAAAGGGATCAAGCCAGGCACATAGTTGTTCAGCACATCGATAAGTGGGTCATCATAGCCCCACATAATCTCTCCCACTGTTCGGTTCATGAAAGCTCCCTGCCCCAGGCCAGCTAGTGCGCCGCTTATTAACACCTTCAGAAAGTGTGGTAGCTTCTCCAGCATAATGGCTGCCCCCTAGGATAGAGGAAGATGGAGTAAGAGGATGTCATCTGGTACAGGAAGTGAATGAGACCTGTCCAAGTAACAGGGAATGCTTGTTTCAGCTCCATGGTTCAGCCAACTAGACTGAAGCTCCAGGAGGGATTCCTCAAGCCACAGAAGTTCCCTCCCCCCTCAACTTGAGCTTTTTGCAGTTACCTCCCACTCCCAGGGCCAGGTTAATTGAGGACCCAAGGCTAGTAGCATTTATGGGGTCCCCTAGGTTTTGAGGTAGGACCAAAGATGAGGGGTGCAGAAGTAGGCTTCCCATGCCGAGTTTGATGAAGGGTGGGTGCAGAAGGGGCAAGGGATTTGGGCTCTTACTTGGCACAGCTCCTGTATGGTGAAGGGTGGTAGAGCCAGGTGGTTCTGTGCCAACCTGTGTTTACAGGTACTGCCCCTAGTCGCTCCCATTGGCTGCAATTTCCAGCCAATGGGAGCAGCTGGGGAAAAGACAGTAGGCAAGTACAAGGAAACATGGCTCCATGCTAGAAGGGGAACAGCTGCATGCAGAGCCACCCTTCCCCCCCAAATCAAACAGCCACCCAGGAATGCAGCACATAGGCTTTTGGGGCTGCATTCCAAGGTCCTCTTAACACATGCTTTTAGGCTATAACCCCAAAGGCCCCTTTCATAATCCAGCTCTGCCCAGTACATGCACAGGATACGCAGCAATATTTTCTGCTTAATTCTCATTCAAATCCTGTGAGACACCTGGTTTTACATTGTGTCACAAACAAAGTTCAGCCCAGCTGAACTAAGGCTAGAGACCTACGGTCAATGTTCCGCACCTCCCACAGTAATTCCCTGGAAAGATTTTGGTTATGGATTATCACAACCCAAGCTACTTTTAGAAGTCCTCTGACAAGGTCCAGCTCTACCAGAGACAGCTCAAAGAGCTAAAGGTGATGCTTCCTCTACATCCTTGTACTGTCTAAGAGCTTTGCTAAAGAGACATGATTCTTCTCCCCACTCCCATCTCAGCTGTAGCTGCAACACCATAGGGAGGTTTCATAGGCTATCCCTCATTTACTTGTCACTACTCCCCTCTTTAAGGCAATTTCTGAGTCCCCTAAACATCTGCCCTTTTGCAGGAGTGAATTAACTTCCTCCCGTCCTCCAATCCCAAATTTTGGAAGTAGGGATGACCAACCAATATTTTCTGAGCCTGATTGCTCAATTTTGCATTTAATTGCTGGCCCCTGCATCTTGACAGAATACCTTCCTACTTGTATGGAGCCCACACTTTGCAGACTCACCCCTCCTGCTTACCCAAGACTAGCAATTAAAACTGCTCAAAGCTATCAAAAGACCCCCAAAAAGAAAAGTTCTTCATATCTTGTAGGACACAGCAGACCTATGCAGCTGGTTCTGGATTCATGCGCCAGCCTGCCTTGCAAAGGCTGTATACTTCCATAGAGGGCACTACAGCAAGATAGCTCCCCCAGAACCTGCTGATACAAGGGTAACCAATCCCCCTCTGCAGTTTAAAGCAGCCTTACCATAACAAGGATGTTTGGCACCACAACGTAATCCTCTTCCTTCCCGTCAGACAGGTCTGGACGGAAGAAAAATCTCCGGTATTCCAGGAAGGAAACTGTACCGTTGTCATGGAAGGTTATATTGGTTTTATACCTGTGCTCTCTTAAAAAAAGACAAGACCAGGGATAAGTCACTTTCTCAGCCACTCCAAATAACATGCCTCCAACTTCCATGCTGCACCAGTCTGGGCAAACCTCCCACAGCTTGCTAAGGTTTCACTAGTACATTACCAGTGCCTCTTCAATTCTGGCTTTGTTAACTCCATTGCTGAAGTTGCTCAGATTCTTTTCTGCAAGAGTAGGTGTTTAAGTGGCACTTCACAATGCTTTATATTAAGAGCTATTTAAAGAGATTTGGCTTTAAAACGGAGAGTCTGGGAAGGGGCTTGTGGTAGGCACACAGCCATTTTAACTGGCCATTTCTGCTCCTGTTTGTGTAATCTTGGAGAGCAGTAGTACGATTCTGTGCAGAAGAGTGAGAAGCAGAGGGCAGAAGGCCAGGGATACAGCAGAGAAGCAAACCTGAAATGAAACTTGAGGGCAGGAAGTCACTCGGAGAACAAAAAATAAAAAAGTCAGGCTAACATGAGACCAAAAGCAGAGTGCCTGGCTTCTTATTTAACACTCTTTGCTAGTTGAGAGATTCTGTAGCTAGCAAACTGCAAGCTCAAGGAAGGATCAACAGAGTACTGGTGTTTCCCAAAGATGTCTGAAGATAGCTACTGGAACCCCCCCAATTGCAGCCACTATTTACTATTAGAGTCTACCTACCTTCCAAACCTGCTGGCAAGCCAGCAGCTTGTATTTGATTGAGTGACTTGAATATTTTGCTCCCACCCACCCAATCTTGGAAGAGAGCTTAGCACTTCATCTGCTATTAGTTCGTAAAAATTCAATAGATCACAAGGCAGGAATGCACAACCCTACTTACTGGGGAGCCCAATGAAGATCAGACCATAGGCAAGAGTTTGTCTTTACCTCCAAGGCAGATACCAAAACATCTAGTACATACAGCTGGTAGCGCACCCATGCTGATTTAAGGTACAACTGGAGATTCAAGACTTGTGTCAAGTACAGTGCATTGGATTGCTCAGCCAAGCTTGAAGTTTTCCCTTTGGATAACAAAGTGTGCACATTGTGGAATTCTGGAGAACTGCCCAATTACACAGCTTTGAATCAGTGGCAGCCCAACATAAAGCCTTGTATTGTTTGGGTCAGGTAAGAGCAGAGGCCCAATAATTACAGCAGAGGAAAGACAAGAGTCTGTTTGCTTTAAGTAATCTTAAGCAGCTAGGAAGCAGACATTTATATTAAGCTGCTTTGCCTTTATTTTGGAGACTCGTAATAATAAACCCATTCAAAACCGAAAGCATGTTAAGGTGTCTCAACCTACAGGAAGTCAACATGGCTTTAGCAGAATGCTGACTTGCCAGTTCTGATGGCAACTAGACTGGTGTACAGTCAGGATCCCAAATCCTACCCAATCAAAGAGATGCTTTTAGATAAAGGGTACTAATCTGTTCATAAACGCTTTCAACACATACTGAATTGACTTTGGGTACAAGTTTGTGCCACCGATCTCTGATAAGATTGTAGTTATAAATGGAGAACATATGGTCTAATGAGTTAAAATGCACTGAAGCCAAGATTTTCTGAAGGGTTATTCATTTTTGCCTATATCCCCTTAACACTTCTGTTCCCTTTAAAAGGCCTGATTTTGGAGGGGACAAGTGCTCCATACTTTCTGAAAGTCAGGCTCATTAAATGTGTTCCTAGATGGGATGCCCCTCAATTTGGTAACCAAAAATATTGGTTTGAAATATTACAGCTGGAGTTTGTTTTTTTTAAACACAAAATGAGTAGTGTTTTCAGCCTCAGTTTTTACTCTGCATTTTTTTCCTATGCCTCCTATCTGGACCTGCACCTTTGTTTGCTCCATCCTGCTTACAACCTTGATCACCTGAGCAAGCTTGGTTTGACTGACCTAGCCAGAAGCTGGAGGATCTAATGAAGACTTAAAAATTATTCCTAGTCTTGCCTGGTCTGGGATCAGAAGCCCTAGCATGGGCTATTCTTCCTTTCCCCAGATCTGCAGGGAAGGACCCACATAAACCTTCACCGCATTAGAGCAGAACTCCAGGAATAAGCACGGAACAGTGACCCCTACAATTCTGCTCAGTGTGTATGCAGGTTATTATGCCAACAACAATACTAGACCTGTAAACATAAGGGCCACGTTGATTCACCACTGGCTTGGCTCCCATACGAATCTCTTCTGGATTCATTATCTCAAAGAAGTAGGCTGATAGATAAAAGGGAACAGGAATATCTTTCCACATCCTGAAGGAGATGCTATTCGGATCGATCCTCACGTTCTGCAAGAAAAAGCAGATGCTTGGGCTAGGCTTCATTACACTTGCCTCCTCCCCACATAGTGGGGGGAGGGGGAAGGGGACCTTACCATCAATGAATGATACAACATGTTTCTTATGAAGCAGCTTTTAAAGTGTACAAAACAGAGGACTTTAGCTTTGTCATATTAAGGATTAAGTTAGAAAAAGGCTCTTGATAGGCTGGGTTTTTTTTTTGCACAGTTAGAGCCTCTTGTGAATTGGCCTTTTGATGAATTCCATTAGTGCTAGAGTGGGCAATCATTGATGGGGAGCCATTCCAAGAATTTGGAGAGTGTTTGAGGGCTACACTCTTCCATATTAATGGAGGAGGTGCAGGGTCTGGGACGGAGGAGGTGCAGGGTCTGGGACGGAGGTTGCGAGCATGTTTGGGTGAAGGAGGCAGTTGACCTGGGGCACTGACTTTGGGTGCAGGGGGTTGGATGGGATCTAGGGCAGGGAATTGGTGTATAGAAGGGGGTGCAGGGATTTGGGTTGTGAGCTAGGGCAGAGTATTGGGGAAGGGAGGACTGGGATGCCAGAGACAGGCTCTGCCAGGAGACTTACCAGCCAGCAGTGGATCCACAGCCTCCCTGCATGCCCTGCCCTCACATTGGCTGCAGCCATGTGCTCTGGAGCCCCTTGTGCTTCTGGGTTGTCTGTTATTAAAACAGGCAGCTCCCATTGGCCAGTTTCTGGCCACAAACTGGCCAAGGGGATTGTGCTGGGGGCAGAAGCAACTCCTAAACCTTTTCCCCCTCCTCTCCGAACTTAGTTGAAAGAAAAGCCACCCCAGAGCCATGTTTGAGCAGCGTGCTGGTGGGGCAAGTCAAGTGGGGAGCCTGCCTGGGGCTCCCTGCAGCATCCGCAGGCCGAATCCAGCCCACGGGCCATATCTTGCCCAGGCCTGCATTACTGAGAACTAGCCTTGATTAACAAGACCAAGTAGAGCAGGTTAAAGAAATGCAGACAACCTGTTTTATAGTGCAAAGTGGAACATCCCCTGTGTCCTAGGAGGGCCTACTTATGTATTTGAACTAGTTTTCACTGTACCACCACTTCTAATGCATGCAGATACAGTGGGCTCTTGATAGAATAAGCTGGCGTCTCCAGCTGTTTAGCAAGAGCATGCTGACTCAGCCAGTGTTCTTAGCACACCTTTTCACAGGCATGCCAGAGGCTTAGAACAAGTCAGCACTGGAGGGTAGAATCTTGTTCTTACTAATTTTCTCACACCAACTGCACTCTGCCTTGAACAGTTTGCCATTTAAGTGCATAAGGGATGAGTCACAACACAGATTACTGCAGCAGATTGGAGAGGACTGGGAAACCTTTGCAGAAGTGGCTGTGGTAGGAGGGAGGGAGACTGAATATGAACTAAAAGCATAGACCATGAGCACTGGGAGCAAACCGAGTGGTCAGGCAAGCACATGGGTGGCACAGACAACAGGAGATGCAGTTTTGCTGTAAACTGCAGAGTAATTTAAATGGCCACAACATGCTTCCCTTTAACCTGCCAGTATTCAAGCAGTAAGAAAGAGGGGAGGATACTGGAAGGCAAGGCAGGAAGAAAGCAGAGGTAATAAAGCCCTTCATCCTGCAGACTAATCTACACGAGTCCCACGCATTTCCAGGGAGCCCTCCCTGCATAGATGAAGGCTATTTTCACCCCCCGTATTGAGAAAAGACACTGGACTCTGAGGGGGACAGAGATCCTTACAGCTTGTTGACAGTCAGACTCATCTGGTATAGAGATGACATGGCTTGTGGTTTCCAGTTCCACAGCTGTCAAGTTCCATTGACACAAGAGCATCATGAAATGAGCATCAACTTCAGAGTTTCCCCTCTTTGCAAAGTGTTAAAGCCACTAAGCTGAGTATGGCAGAAAGAAAAAAAAAGATACTGCAGGAGATGTAAGACTCAGCTTCTTTGTCCTAGAACTAGCTAATCTCCCTTCAAAAAGGAAGAGGAAGGGTCTATTAAGGGAGCAATGTGACTCAGACAGCAGAAGTGCTGAAGAAAGCAATAAGATTTTTAGCTCTTCTAATTGGAGAAGTACTTGCACCACACAGTCTTGTGACCAAAGACTCTGACTGTAACCTAAGTCCCATCAAAGGGGGAAATGGGGATCATGTCTAGGTACCAGGTGGGCTCATGCAAGAATGTTCAACATCTGGTGCCTCTTTATAAGTATGCATTAAATGAAGAAAGGATCAGAGAAAGAACAAGGGAAAGATGGCTTGGCTTGATTGAATATGCCTCTGTTAAGGCTAGGAGATTTTGGTATTTTAATTATTTCTAGGACTTTTCATGAGAGATTTTACAAACACAACTCTCAAGAGCCCTGAGACAGGTAAGTTGTCTTGAGAGAGAGAGATTTGCTTTAGGTCAAGGTCTACATTAAAATGCATATGAAGATACAGCACCTTAGCCCAGAAAGTTTACAAGATCAAGGAACACAATGCTCAAACTCAAGTGGGACTGGGGATGGAATTTTGCTCACCAAATCAATTAAGATGAACACCTCTTTCAGAGAGGTCAGGAACCACAAGCTGCCTTTCAGCAAATTGGAGGGATTTACATTAAGTGTATCATGCGATATTTTGTTTGATACACCGTCAATGGTTAGATTTCCCTCCTTCCTTCATGACGGAGTTTAAAGTCCATTCAAATGATTAAATAACTCGAGACACATATGGAACCAGATTAAAGTTGTGTTAATAATCAGTTAAGAAATTCTGGCATCTACCCTGGCTTTGTGCAGTTTTGTTCCATAACAAGTCTGGTTTTCAAAAAGGAAAGCCACATGAGGGGTTTCAAAACTCTGCATCCAATTAAGGGTCTTACAGAATGTCCATTACTAAATTGGATTTAGGATGCCCTGACTATCTGCAGAGTTATTTAAGAGCAGCAGCAGCATTATTTTACAGTCAATATGGGCACATCTATACAGCAAGGCTAAAGCCAAAATAAGCTATACAACTTAAGCTATGCAACTGAAGTATCTCAAGTCAAAATAGCTTTTCAGCTTTTTGTGCTGTCTACACAGAGGGAAGAACACTCTTCCTTTGACTTCCTGTACTCATAAAATGAGGGTTACAGCAGTTGGAGTAAGAAGTCCTCTAACTCAACATCAGCTCAACATTACACTGCAAGCAGTTATTGACGACAGACCATGTTATTTTGGAATAACGTCAGTAATTCTGAAACACTGCTATTTAGACATATCCTAAGTGACCAGCTTTAAAGATCCCTCCCTGTTTTGTCCTACCAATGACCATTCACTGTGGACACCATCATGCATGAGGCTGGCCACAGTAGCCTGGGGAAGGCTTAGAGTAACTCGATTCATTTTAGAGGCTTGGGACACAGGTCTTTGGACTACCATTGGCCTCTGAAGGGGCAGACTGTCAAAGCACAGCTGTTCTGAAAGTTCCACCAGACTCAGATCAAGAGGACGGCTGTTCCCATTTGACAAGTTGGATTTTATAGTTGGAGGGATTGGAAGAATCTGCATAATGCAGAGTTACCTGTAACAACATCAGTACTAGAGACAGCACCCCATGCTCTCCTGAGCGTGGAGAGAGAGAGAGAGAGAGAGAGAGAGAGAGAGCACGTCTGGTACGCAACTGAACAGAAAGGATTCACTCAATTTGGACCTTCACTTATTTCCCCACTATACCTGTAGTCACATGATTCTTCTCAGATATATATAAATAAAATAAATAAATAAATGGTTGCTAGCCCATGCTTTTATATCTAATACTTGTTCAGAACATAAGAAGCAACATCTTTTCATTCCTGGAATCTTATCCCCTATTCTGTCATCCACCTGCCCACCAGCTTGTGTTCTTCCCTCTGTTCTGCATCTTTGATCCCATTGTCCATATCCCACCTGTATACAACAGATAACATTTCATGATTTACAGACACTCTCTCAAGACACCTCAAGGCAGTAAGTAGATAGCTTATTGTCCCTACAGGGACACTACAGGTTAGTGACTTGAAGGCCAGAAGCCACAGAGCAGAGCTGAGAACAGGGATTTCCAGTTCTTTGTTCTCTGCAAAAGTTTGTGGTAAATTAACTGTTAGTATGGCAGTCTAAAAGTAAGTCCTAGAATCTACTGTTGCTCATATACAGCAAAACCACCATGTCAGCTGGTATCAAAGACAGCAGTGAGCAGGGTTGCCAGATGTCCAGTTTTGAACCATACAGTCCAGTATTGAACCAGAAGACAGGACTATGCAGCACTTTAAAGACTAACAAGATGGTTTTAGGTGATGAGCTTTTGTGGGCCAGACTCACTTCCTCAGATCAAATTGTGGAAGAAAATTGGCATGACCATATATACCAAAGGGATGCAATCAAAAAAGTGATCTAAAATCTGATTTGTCAGTTTTATGTGAACAGAGGGAGGGTGAGGGGGAAGTTAGTTTCTATGAGAATGATATTGGGGTGATAATTGGGGAAGCTATCTTTGTAATGGGTAAAGTAGTTAGCATCTTTGTTAAGGCCCATTCATGCATAAATTTGTCACTTTACAAAGGGAAACCTTAGAAGTGTCATTCGTAGTCTGGTGTTAAAGTCTCTTGAGAGGTTATTGAGACAATGCCTAGTCTGGTTGAAATGACAAGAAACTATTTTTCCTTTGTGAAACAGTCTGATTTGTGGGCATTAATTCTTTGGCGAAGTGTCTGAGACGTTTGTCCAATATACACAGCAGACACACTATTGGCACATGGCATAAATTATATTTCTGGATGAACAGGAATGTGTTCTTCATCTTGTAACTGACATTGTTAGGTCCAAATGATGGTGTCAGTTACAGTAAGCATAAGAGAAACCTAAAAGTAAAGTGTGAACAGTGCAAGCCATATAAACACAATAAGACTGGGAGGTCCCAAAGGCTTAGTTCACCAAAGTCTCAATATGTGCCTCTGACCATCACATCTGCACTATATACTGAGTCTGAAACATCTCTCCATTTCCTTGTAGGGACCCTCAGTTGGAGTCCAGGTAGACTCTTCCTCTGCTGTGGATCACTGCTAGGCAGCCAGCTCACTGATTAACTAGTCAGTTAACTCATAAGTGAACAGGCTTAAAGAAAATCCTATTACAAAAACTGAGAACAAAATAGAAATTACTTTCACCACTGCTACATTTACAGAGCAGCTGATCCCACTGACTGAGAAAGTGAATTAAACCGTTTGGCTAAAATCAAAACTGCATTTAAAGCAGACACCACCACAGAAGTTATTTCCCTGCCAGGATCTCCTTGCTCTAATTAGCATTGCCCATGATCCCCAGTGGAGTGTTACCAACATCACTACCTGCTGCAAAGTGCTGCAGGACGAGGAACAGTAGCCAGTTCTCTGTTCCTGGCTTAGCTTCTTCCAGCTCACACAGGCCTTAGAAAAGCATGTGCCCTGCCTGCTTGCTGATGAAGTCTGATCCCAGACTAGCATGCCACACCCAGAAGCTTCTGGAGTTGGGTCTGTAAAATCAGCCCAGCAACACTCAACTCACTCTTACCTCCCCTATAGGCGTCTCAAAGACATGTTGGCTATTAGGTGCGTGGATTACACAAGCTTTCAAATAATGTATTAAACAGCTAAAAGATTGAGAGTCAGTGTTTAATGTCTTGGATCATGGAAGCTGCAAGAGATTGGAGACCTTATAACTGTATACTGCAGTTGAGCAAGACAAAGCCCAGGAGCACATGAAACTGATATTGCAAAGTGTTTATGTAATGATTCATTAACGCTGGTATTAAGCTTTGCCAGAGCCATGGAGACCATGGTAAAGATGGCACAAGGGAGATTACAGAACTAGTGATAGATACTATATATATTTGTTAGTCTCTCAGGTGCTAAAGGACTACTCATATGTTAAATATTAATATGGCTACTCCTCTGAGACTAAGTGACAGAAAACATGGGTGCTGGAATAAAGAAGGTCACCCATCTTTCAAAAAGCTGTCTGCAGAACTCTGGCCGAAGATCATACGGCATGTGTCCAGTAATGAAGAAATTAGTTTAAACGGATTTAGGCAAGCAGTGAGTACTTCAGTAGATTTTTTTTCCAGCTACAGCATCTCCTGAACACATTATACCCCCTAGCCAAACAGACCTTTTTTTCCTAGAATAAGTGTTAGGATCTGCATTTGCAGCAAGGCACTGCTGAGGCCAGCAAGCAGGGCCATCCCTAGGGTTGATGGGCCCCTATACAATACTATTAAACTGGTGCTTCTATGCCTGATGGTAGTTGGGAGAGAATTTTTTTGCGGGGGGAGGGGGGGGGAGAGAATGTGATTTTATAATCTTGAGCAGCACATTAACAATTTCTAAATCAAATTTTAACTAAGGTTCTGTGGACTAACAGTAACCTCAGAAACTGCCAACCCGAGGTATAGCCTGTGAAATGCCCATTAAATGGCCTCATTACCATTTCAGTGGTTCTTTCACAGGTTGAGTTCTGCCAATAGGTCTGGCAGAATTTAACTTTAAAGTTAACTAGTTCTTCTCTGGAGGACACAGAGCAGGGATGGGAAGAGGCAAGTGGGTGGACATTAAAACTCAGTTGTATCCCAAATTTTCAGAGGCACTTGGTAAGGAGAGCCCTGCCAGCAAGCTCCTCCCTGGGAAGAAAGTGAAATGAGTGTGGCACTCTACTAGGGAAGTAAACCGTTTTAAAAGTTAGCCCAGGACTGTCCTCAGTCAGAAGGATGGAAGCAGAGATGCTCCTTCATTGGGAAGACTGAGGATGGGAAAGGGTTTGGAAGGTCTTTGCAAGAATGCAGCAGAGGACAGGAAGGGAGATAACAGAACAATCTCTATTAACCCAGTGATACTTACTGCAGCAGTTTCGCTGAGCGTGCGCCAAAAACGAGGCTCAAAGATGTTTTACTTCTGATTAAATGGCTCATGTGATGAAAGTGCAAAGATTGATTTATGAACCAAAAAAGGCCTGCCTAAAAACCCTGAGCATTGTCTTGCTTAGTTCATACGCAGTTCTATCATGAGGATTAAAGTAGTGTCACGAAGCACATGAATACCAGAAAATAGGATGACCTTCCACATATTTGTACTGCTTTTTCATGCTTCATGGTGAAACCTAGTATCAGTATCATATGACATTGTAGATGTTGGGCCACATGACTTGTCTGGTGGCATAATGTCCTTTGCAGGGACATTAATTTTTTGCTAATTATTTGGAGCTACTATAAAAAATAGCTAACAAGTGACAATGTCTCTATTTGTGGATAGCTAGCACAAGACAGACCAATGATATTTCCTCCATGCTATTTTGGAATGGTGGAAATTGAATTTTAAGCAGCTGCTCATGTTTTCTTCCAGGACATTCACGAGTGGTGCTCCTTCCGGCCCAAGGTAGTGATTCAAGTGAGAGTGAGAATTAATATTCTCCCACACCTTGCATAAGCTGTTTACTCATGCTCCACTGCCAGAAGCTAAATGGCAAAAGCTTGGTCAATGTTCTCTATTGCAGTACTCCATCACCATTAAATTTCTACAGTATGCCACCCAAAGAACAGTTCTCCTTTGCCAGCAAGATGAGTCAGGGCAGCAATTAGAGTTCATCAAGCAAATCCAAATATGGATCAATCTCTCCTTACACCAGGAGCTCCATTTGTCTGCCAACTACCAGACAGATAAGAGGTGTGGATTTTATCAATTGTTACATTGTGAAAGTTGAATTCTAGACATGCCACTGAAAACCAGACCTTCCAAGTACTTAAACTCTTGAAAGCCATAAAGTTAGGATCTTAAAGACCACAGTTTCTCTCCACTTTGTAAATAGCTAATGCCACATTTGAAATCTGAGCCAGTGGAGCTATAGGGGCGTAACAGAAGCAGAATCTAGGTTACGGTTAAAACACTGAAAAGCTAGGAGCTCTTCAGCATATTAACCATGAGATGTCTGTAGTCTGCCACAAGGTTAATTCTGCACGTTTTCTTGAAGCAACAGAGCTAGTACGCAATGAAACAAGACGACTTCAATCCTATTGTAAAGCCAAGGTTTTCAGTGGGCCACAAGTACAGTCCATCAGCTCTCCTGGCCTGTGTATTGAAATCCTGTCCAACACCTCATCTCTCTCTATATGAATCCACTCTTCCCCTCCCACTCCATAGATTGCCTGAATAGAGGATAGAGTGCTTGCCACCCTATTACCCCAAAGTTCTGTTTCCTTCTAAGCCAGAAGGCTTCTTGCCTGTCTGTGGCCTTCCTGGGAGGAAAAGACAAAGACCCATTCAGTGCATGCTTCAAACAAGGGTTTGATTAATACTTCCCACCCTCCACCTTCACATATGCCACTATTTCTAGGTCATCCTCCGTTTCCTGTTAAAAACAAATGCCAGCAATAAAATATGGGGAAGATTTGCAGCATGCTGAGGAATTAGGAGCAGGCAAAGCTAGTAGCCCCTTCCACCCCAGGTTGCTACATGCTGAGATCAGTTAGTCTCTTGGGAGTGAGTGATGGGTATGATGCAATAAAGAAAGCCCTTGTTTAAAATAGAGGGGGGGCTTTCAAGGCAATGAAGAGCTAGGAAATATGAATAAATAACTCCTCAGCCCCCTTCAAAGCAAAGTCTTCAAAAAGTGGCCCTGATTAACTCATTGGAAATGGTTAGTGCCTGTTACATGATGATCTCCTTTGACATGAAATAATGTGATGGCATGAGAGGGGAGAGCAGAGGCTTCAGCAGAGAAGCAGCATTTTCAGATGGGCACTACTGAACCTTTTGTTGTGAGTATTGACTGTTCCTGTCCGGAGTGAATGCCATGCAAACTGACATTTCCTATTACACCGGGAGCAATAGCTGTCAGCTATTTGTTAAGCTTCTTTAGCCAGCATGAACAGGCCAAAAGAAGTGTACCTCACATACCTGTTAGAGTATTTAACTGCTTTGATACCAATTTGCATCAGCTATTTTGCAATGAGTTTTATCCCTAGCATCTCAGACTCACAGCAGCTATTCACCCCATTCTTCTACCACAAGCAGTGTCCTCAAAAGTCTATAAAACCTGGCAACTATAGCCCGGTAAACATACTGAAATTAACAGTTTGACTGCCTGATGTATGCTCATTAAACAGCTGTACTGCTTCTACAGCCAGTGTAATTAAACAAATTTGCCAAGTAAAACAGTATTCACATCCAGGTGCATGACACAAAGTTCCCAGTTACTTGAATTTCATAGTAGCACAGTGAAAGAGTAGGACTGATGTGGCACACATCAGATGGCAGGAATAGTCATACCCTGAATTAACTAGTGCTAGCATTTCTCCCATTAGTACATACATGGTTATTTGACCTCTATGCCACCTCCTTGACTTTGGTTATGACAGGTTGTACTGATGCTCTGGATAGGCTCTATCCAGCTTAACTTAACCAGACAACTTAATACCACAGACACCCCAGCAGCCAGATGCTTGGAGTGGTGTAGCAGGCAAGGAACCATCCTTGGGGTCATGTTGGGCTGCTGGCCAGAAAGTTATCTAGTATGGGAAGCATGGGAAGCGCCTCCCAGTTGGAGCCTGCACTTGGCACTCCAACTCCCTGCTCCAGTTCACAACCCAAGCCCTCTGCATCCCCCTCCTAGGAATGGAATAGTGTAGCCAATTAGACAATTAACTGATACACAGCTGCTTATTTGTTAACATTATCAGCTACCTTCCCTCTCCCCTCACCTCCCAGCTCTGCATTTAAAATATTTTGGGAACTGGCATGCAGGCTTGGTCCCAGCTCATGCCAGCTACCCCCACTGCAGCTCCACATTTCATAGTCTACTCCCTATTCTTGAAAAACTTAAACAACAAATGGTCTGGTAGCACTTAAAAGACTAACAAAACATGTAGGTGGTATTATGAGCCTTCGTGGGCATAGCCCACTTCTTCAGAAGACTGGAGGAGTGTGGAAAGTCCAGAACCAAGAAACTATTATTGGTTGCCTATTGCTGAATTACACAATTAAGAGTTTTGCTAATGGGATGACACATAGGAGAAAAATACTTCAATTAGCTCATGCTAGCAAGAGGCTAAAGAAAAAAGGAAGGGGAAGTCTCCTCTGCATCTCATTTCTTGTTCTCTTTGCCACACATCTCAAAGTGTCAGCCAGTTCATCTCACTGCCTCCTCCCTGGACCTTAGATGCTCTTGATTCCCAAGTCAACATCACAGGTTCAGGAATCCCCTGAAATGTAAGGGAGCTCCTTACTGCCAGGCACCTGGTATAATCTCAATAATCTTTGACCTGCTGCATAATAAGTGCACTTGCATCCTAGGCAATGCATTGAATGTGCTGTTAAGAGGATCTTTGACCTCAGAAGCAAGCAGCCACTGCCACAGCCTAAGAAGTTGTCTCTCCCATTGCTGGGTCAGAAAGTTCAGTGAGCAACTTTTCTATGCTGAGCACTTCCTACTATTGAGAAGAGCAGCTCAGAAGCTTTGAGTCTAGGATGAGACTTCAAATTCTTTGCCAAAGGCCCCCCAACAGACAGTATCAAATGACGGATATTGTCACCAGGAGCCTGCTATTTAGGGACTTGTATGTATTCATGCAAGGCCTGTGAAGGCCATACACACACCCATTCCAAACCCATCTGCCCTGGAAGCAGAAATGCACATCAAGGTTTGATTCTTCCCAACTAACTAGAGTGACTTGCCACCATTTTACAGGAATAAAAATGCTCTGAAATACAGCATGTCCTGAGTCTCCTACAAACAAACAAGCAAACCCACAGCCCCCACTAGCCATATTCCTTTGACTTTAAAGAGGACTTGGGTGCCCAACTCCTTGACACCTCTGAAATCCCAGGCTAAAAGATGAAAGAGTGCATAAAACAAGTCTCTAGAGCAGTGGTTCCCAAACGTTTCAGCCTCACACCCCCTCTCCCCATAGCAGCGGAATTTGGGGGGGACTGACAGGGAAGGGCTGGGTCACCTCATGCCCCCCAGTTTGGGAACCCATGCTCTAGAGTGTACAGCTTCTTGATGGCCACTCACAGCTTTATGGCCACTACGAAACTACAAGCCAGCTCTAGAACTTGACTAACATTCAAACTCTCTCTCAGATCCTCCTACTCCAAGAGGACAGGCCTATCACTTGAGACAAACAAAATCTCCTTTAACTCTTAGCAATATAGGGTCTAGGACTCAAATATGCAGTTTCTGCATACTTTGGTCTGGATAAATTAACATGATACCTAGTACAATCAATGAAGGGGCTTGCCCCCATAAGTTAGAAGAGTTATGCAAGTTACCCAAGGGCTGTGTCTAGACTGGCCACTTTTCCGGAAAAACTTGCCAGCTGTCTACACTGGCTGCTTGAATTTCCACATTTCTTCTCATGTAAGATTGTCAGTGCTTTTGCGCAAATACTATGCTGCTCCCGTTCAGGCAAAAGTCTTTTTCTGAAAAACTTTTGCGCAAGAGGGCCAGTGTAGACAGCAGAGATTAGTTTTCCGCAAAAAAGCCCCGATCGTGAAAATGGCGATCAGGGCTTTTTTGCGGAAAAGCGTGTCTAGACTGGCCACGGACGCTTTTCGGCAAAAAAGTGCTTTTGCAGAAAAGCGCCCTGCCAATCTAGACGCGCATTTCTGAAAATGCTTTTAACAGAAAACTTTTCCGTTAAAGCATTTCCGGAAAATCATGCCAGTGTAGACATAGCCAAGGTGTTACTCAATGCTGAGTAAAAAATGGTTAAGATTCCACTATATATTAGTTAATCTCACAAGTTTAAACAAATCCAAATGTAATGAAGAGGACACACCATCATGTCAAAATGAAGTTTAAAAACCAGTTACAAAGTTCAGAGGCTTTACACCACACTGCTTCATTAGAAAGAAAAAAAAAAACAACAAGTAGTCACTTTCAGTGATCTATTCTCAATGGGAGCATAACCATTTACTTTGTATATACATCTTGACTCTGAAGGATCCCAAAGAGAAGACTGATACATTTCAGTACATAAAAGCTTTTACAAGGAAGAGGGAGAACAACTGTTCTTATAAACTTCTGAGCATAGGGCAAAAAGCAGTGGGCTTACACTGCAGCCGAAGAGGACTCGTAATTTGGACATTAGGAAACACTTCCTAGCAGTCATGATAGTTATAACACCGCAATAAGTTATCTAGGAAGATTATAGAATCTTGGTCACTTAAAGTTTTAGGAATAAGTTGTGCACAGATCTGGACTAGAACATCTCTCAAGATCCCTTCCCCAGTCCTACAGTCCTGTGCCCTTGTCTATGCTAGGCAAGTTTGAATCATTGCAGCACTAGAGTAAAGCAGATAAGCTTTCTTTTAAAATCACAATAGTCTTTCCCTGTTTAAGGAGTCTACACAGCATATGGGGTGGAGGCACAATAATTGGTGGCTGCTGGAATTTAAGCTACCAGAAATCAGTATTCCTAGTTCATGAGAAATTCTGGCATGTCAAAATATGGTTTAATTTTGTATCACAAGAAAACAAAACAGTCTGAACTCATGTTTCCAAACTAAATTTTGCTCCACCAGGCCAACCTATGGCTCTAGTATGAATGATCTTGTTTATTGCAACAACAGAGCTTACAAGAATGCCGGTTTCACCCCCAAAGCTGCTGGGCTCTTAGAGCCTGTGGTTTGAAGGAAACCAAAGAATGAGTCTGCCCTGCGGCTAGACTCCCAGGCCAGCCACATTTCATCATTAAGTTTGAGTAGCTCCACTGCCAACACTCAGAGGCACTAACAGGAAATTTCAGGGGAAGGGACACAGCAATTTTGCTCATAGTCCTAATCTGTGCAGGTTTGTGAAGTCTTCTTATAGCCCTTTGGTGTTCGGTACCTATAGAAGACTAGCAGGCCTATCCCATGGACCAAATACTTCATTCTCATTAACAATGCTTCCATTGTGTCATTTAGCGAAACTAAGAACTAGTATTGATTGCAAAAAGAATGGCAATACAATATACTTCAGCATGTTAGCACTAACCTTGAGTTTTCTATAGCATTCTGCACTTTAGGCAACAGCATTTTAAACACATAAGGGACAATCTATGATTTATATATATTGCAATACTCAGGACAGTAATAGTTTAGAGCAGCAGTTCTCAAACTTTGTGATACTGCGACCCCCCTCTAACAACCCCCGTATAAGTTGCTTGCAACTCACTGGAGGTGGCGGGGGGTCAGGACTCACAGTTTGAGAAACACGGGGATTTACAGAAATGTTACTATCTACGATTTGGGGGTCATTAGCATTGCTCATTTGCATTGTTAAGAGCTGAAAGTCCATCAGCCAAAGACATATCTCTCTAGAGTAAGACAGAAAAGGTTGCAAAAAAGTTTGGGTAAAAAACTGTCTAACAGAGAAACAAGTCATGCTTCTCCAGCACTCCTATTTTAGGAGGCCAGGATGAGGCATGGAAACAGAGCCCCAGCATGGAGAAATCATTCCAGAAACACTGGGTGGAAAGGAAAGCAAATGCTAGCCAGTGGGACAAGGAATGGGGGGGGGGAGAGGTGAAGATACTTAGGGGACATGTAAGATGCTCACAGCCCTGCCTATTTATTGCCATCCCAGGACCACAGAAGAAAGTGCTTCTGGACAAACTTTGTTTGTTACCTGAGCGCCCCATTCTGTTATTTGCATTTTACCCACCCGAAGTCTATCATTTGTGTGTTTGACCTTGACTTCTCACAAACACAGATACGATTGACACGAAATATTTGCCCAGACCCCATTTGCTTTAATGCATTGATTTCAGGGGGGAATCACATGAGGCCAGCAGGACCAACACAACAGAGTTCACTAAATTAGAACACGAATCACTGTTACTGCTGCACTGGAGGGAAAGATGTAATTAACCAACCAGGAGCTACTTGTAGTTAGTCTGTCTCCAGCCTCATTTGTGCAGGTCAGTACCCAAACGGCTCTAACCCACTCTTCCTGTCCTGTAGCACCCCATCTCTTCTGCACAGGTCGACCTAGCCATGCGACAGGACCTACTGCGGTCCCTTCCAGTCCTGCCTATTTAATGAAAACATCAGTCAGGTCAGCAATTTAGCTCGCTCTAGGGAGGCTGGAGCGCCAGAGCACCCAGCACAGGGGTATAGTGGTGAGGGGGGCACAGTACAGACCGGGGGTGAGCACTCAGGAGGTGCAATGGCCCCCCAATTCAGTTGCTAAGTGGGGTGCCCTCATAGGCACCAGTCGCCCCTAACAGGGCACTTGTTGCTGCCCTCAGGTTAGATGGGGGAAGGCAAAGGCAGGGCCCCATCGCAGAATGAAGCTCCATTGCACGGGTCTCACCTTGATGACCTGGTCTCGGACTATGCTGGGCAGGACGAAGAGCAGGACGAGGCCGAAGAGCGCGAAGGCCAGGCCGACCAGCCCCAGCGCCAGGGGGACTTTGCGCCCCGCGGGAGCAGCCATGGCGCAGAACGAGCAGAGCCAGCTCCACACGCAGCGCTGTTGTAGCCGCACAGGGAGAACGCGGCCCGGCGCGATTTTATCCCCTCCGGCAGCCCCGGGACCGCCCCCTCAGCTGGCTCTGCCCGGCGCGCAGCTAGGAAGGGCCGCCCTCAGCTCCTGCAGCTGGAGACCCGGCTGCAACGGCTGGGAGGCGCTTCCTTCCACGCCACGCGGATTCTAGGGAGCTTCTCTCCAGTGCCCTCCCCCCTCGCAACTTCTGCAGCGCTTTCCTCCATCCCTGCCCCTACCCATCTCTCTTTATCCCAGATCCCAGCAGGACAAAGGTGATCCCGGGTTGTTTTTCCCAGTCTTCCCCTCCGACAAGATGCGTGAGGATCTGCAATGTCTTGTTGTCTAAGGCACTTGGGCTGGGAACGAGGGGTGGCTTTCGCTTTGAGCGAGTGCTGGTAGAGAACAGGCAGGTGTGTGGGTCATTTCACCGGCACTAATTTGCACCCACGCTCAGCAGAGCGACCAAGAAGCAAATAGACACACAAAATTCTCGTGCCAGCACTAGAAGCATAGCTAAGGCCCACTAACAAGGCAGACTTGATGAGCTTGCTCTAATGCTGTCCTTCCGGTATCCTAAATTGTTTCTGTAAACAAAGAAAGGCTTTTGATCTCACAGCTGTCAAGCCAGCCGCTTGCTGTAGCACTGACATTCATACTACTGGTTTTGTTGGTTTTTTAAAATAATTTTAAAAATCATTATATCTCTAGTATCAGGCCTTACATTTACAATCAGGGTCTTAATAGCGTAACAAAAAGTAAGTAAAGGTAAGGAGAGTATTATCAATTATGCAAACACACATGCTTAACCATAAGCACATAGATTTCCCATTATGGACAGCAAATCTCTGAACTACTTACTTAGCTAGGTTCATAAGGGTTGGCAAGGGGTGGGTGGATCTACCACAGCAGCTAGTCCCACAAGCAGCATGAGACAAAGATAGAAAATTAGCCAAGGTAGAGACAAACATAATTTCCCATGGAAGCTTTTTACTATTGTATTTCTCCATGTGTAAGGTGCAGGATATGTGCAAGATTGTACAATGTTTTAAAATAAATTAATACATTTCACCCACTGGTTTGACACAAAGAACACAATGAAATAAAGCTGAAGTACTCTAATATTCACTTAACTATGCACTCAGCAAAAAAAACCTACATAAATAGATCTTGGAGCATGGCCTGAACGTATCTTCCGAGTGTATCTACCATGTTGTACCTAAAAGAGAGAGGTGGTCCCATCAGAACTCCAGAGCTGACCCTGAGTTTCAGCCTATAAAGGGCTAAACTGCACTTTGAAATTTATGACCTAAATGTTGCTACTTAGGTTCATCTCTAGCTTAATGTATTTATTATCTGTTAGGATGGGGGGGGGGGGAAACAAGGTTAAAACTATTCTTAGATAAACGTTAAGTCCTGCTGGTAGTGCTCTCTATTGTTAAGATTGCCTGATTCATCCATTATAAGATCCTGTTTGCAGTTGCTTGTAAATTTGCCCGACTTTGAGCATTCAGGTTGAAATTTTCCACACTGGGTGTCTGCTGCTGGATTTGATACATAATTTCAGTCAGAACAGTTTAACTAGTTCTAAAAAGAAGACAGGAAAAATAGAGTTTTCAATGTTGCCTCCCCCAATAAAAAAGCAGCCACTGAACCTTTGAGAAGCACAGCTAGCACAACCATAATTTGAAACAGGAAGTTGACATGTAACAGGAGTGGAACAGGAAGTTTATACACCGTGGCCTTCATGTCAGATGTGTTTTTTGCTGCCTTGGGAAATTCACCCAAGTAAAAAGCAATTGAAAAATGTGTTTGCACAACATGTTCAGTTGAGTCTTCTGGAACAAGGAGCCAGGGAGCAGGGAAACTGAAATTGGATGAGAAGCCGGAGAAAGGAGACCAGAATGGAGAATCAGTTGGGTGAGGGAAGACATGGATTGCACGAAGGCAACCAAAAATCAGTTTTATGGTAACTATGAGTTCCATTTTGAGATCCTTACTGAGACAAAAACAACTGTTGGTTAGGCCCAGATGGAGCTTTTACCTGATAAGGACCAGAGTTGGGCCCATTTGTGCAGTCCTGTACTCCTAAATTGATCAACCTAACAAAAGTCCAGTTCAGACTATTCTATAAAATTGTTCATGAAAGTCTGCAAAAGGTGAAGGCAAATAGACTAGTCCAACTGGATTAAGTTAAACTATGATAAGTATTTTTCAAGGTTTCTAGTGAAGATGTATGTTGAGATGACAGTTGATTCTACAAATAAGAAGGCTGTGTCTACATTGGCATGATTTTGCACAAAAGCAATTGCTTTTGCACAAAATGTGCTACCTGTCTACACCGGCGGGGAGTTCTTGCGCAAGAATGCTGACGTTCTAATGTGTGAAATCAGTGCTTCTTGCACAAGAACTATGATGCTCCCGCTCAGGAAAAAGCCCTCTTGCGCAACTGTTCTTGCGCAGGAGGCCAGTGTAGACAGGCAACATAAATTTCTTGCACAAGAAAGCCTGATGGCTAAAATGGCATCTACATTGGCACAGATGCCTTTGCACAAAAGCACATGCCAGTGTAGACTCTCTCTTGCGCAAATACATTAACGCAAAAAATCTTGCATTAAAAGTATTTGCGCAAAATCTTGCCAATGTAGACATAGTTGAAATTACAGCTAAAAATCACTGAAATGTGTTTCAGTTGGTTAATGTTATAAACCTGCAACCTCTTTGTGGCCATTGCTTATCTGGGGAATCATTCAATAGGAGCCAGGACCAAAAGCAGCAAGTTCACTGGACTAGCTGCCACCTGGAATCCACCAGGACACTCCTGGTCTTTCATCATCTTAATTCTGAATAATGGTCTACCCACAAGGCCAGTAAGCAGAAGCTCAGATGACATCACCATTATCACTAGCATTTGCCTAAATTACTTGTGGACACTACAGAATTGACATATAGTCATTTTAATAATTAAAGCAGTGGTTCTCATATACACTTGTTCCTTCTGTCCATGATGCACGTCCTCATCAGGAGCACTTCCTCAGACTGAAATATTGTGGGACAGTGACATTAGAAATCTGATAGCCTCAGCTGTAAGCATGGGGCTCACAACTGCTGTTCTACCCAGCTATCAGCCCAGTGCCTGAGAATTTGGTAGGGGCAGGGTGGGGCAGATCTCAACTGTGAGCCTAACATCTGGCTGATAGCTATCAGCCCCATCTGATGCTTAGTCAACAAGTAATTTAAGTAGCAGACTCCACGCAGGCACTGTATCACCATAACTACATTAACATAAGCACTAGTATGTTAATATGTTGGTGTAGTGCATCACTTACATTGGTTTATTAAGGGCTTTTATTCAATAAAAATACATTTTAAGCAGTTATTTTTAGTTAATTTTACTTACAAATCATGAACAAAATTTTATTACAGATTGGACCTGCTTGGTCCAGCACAGTTCACCAGGCCAGGAAAGGTCAATTCCAGCCCTTCTGCTGAGCTTCAGAGGTATTTACAGGCCAATTTGGCTGGGCTCTCCTTGTGGCTGCTGGGCTCTGCTGACCTTAGCTGCACTGACCCCAGGTCACTACCTTGCTCTGCTGCCAATGTGGGCCACTGGACTCCCTTCCCAGCTTTGCTCCCAGCTCTCACTCCCATCAGCTGGGACTCTCTGGACAGAGGTTGCTGGATCAGAGAAGTTCAACTTGTAGTAAACAATCAATATATCATTCATCATTTTCTAACAATGAAAAAACATACATAACAATTCAAAAAATATTAAACTATAATTGCTTAAATGTAGTGTTCCCTCCCAGAAAGCAAAAATAGGTGCCAAATCTAGTGTAAAGGCTTTATTTAGTTTAAAATCGGTATGTTCTAATGCTCACAATGAGAATCCACCTCTAAACATAATTTAAATACAAATGAAAAAATCTGGGTTTATTGGATTTAAATATTTAAATCAATATCCTGATTCTTAGTAAAGTTTTTTATGTTTAAAGCATTGTAATACATTAGCATATCATGCAACTAATCTTAATCACATCAGAGGTGCTATTAGAAAGCACTGCTTTGAAGAATGGCACAAACCCCATATGCTGCTTAGGGCAGGAGTTATGAAAGAGTTTTAATTATGTAGTTATTTTATGTAAGCTGAACTGAGCCAGATGACCTTACCTAGCCTTTTTTCAAGGTTCTCCCCCCTCCCCTCCCCAAGCATATTCCCCCCTGTGGTCAGGACACTATTTACCCATTTATTCAAATCATAATTCTCTGATTTCCTCCAGGCATCACCATCAGCACGATAACAGAAGGAAAGGTTGTATTTTGAATAATGCAGATCCCAAAAGACCTTAGGGATTTTTGCTTACAAGCTAAACAGCAGGGTCCTGACTCCTGCACAGAAGAGGAACAGTAAACAATGTAGTCACCATAATCTCATTAAGCAACTTTGTAAGTTATGCATACTCTGTTCACTGACAAGTCAAAGTGGGATCCATGAACAGTCAAAACTATGTTCCACATGAATCACTACCACTGATTAAAGTGAAATCAGAATTTGATGCATGTTAAGGCCTGAACCTATTTTAAAACATTTACATTGAAATATGCTGACTCCATGCCTCTTATGGAAAAACTAAAAGGTTTTTTCCTAAAGAATGAATCAGGGAAGAAAAATCCAACATTTGGATTATAAACATGTCACAAAACCTGTAACATATCCCCACAAAAGAGCAGATAATCTATGAAGAGGCAAAAAGATAATCACCATGGCCAGCAGTATTCACATTGCATGTATCCATAAGGAGCTTAGTAGCTACTGCAGTGCAATTGGGACTGGTGAGCTCAGTGTGATCTTATAAAACTAAATAGGAAGTAGAATTTATTTTGTAATAGTTTGTGATTGAACATTGACTTGGATTTTTTTTTTAAATGTAAAAGGCTACTTGATCTTATGCCTGTTATGTAAGATCACTGTTTTAAACATGCACCTCCTGAAAAGCACAGAAAGCTAGAAGGTGCTATTGGATATATAAAAGTATACTGCAGAATTAAAGTTGATTGTTAGAAAAGTGTGGGTCTACATACTTATCTGTACAGGGCTACTAGTACTACCAAAAAAAAAAAGGCAGTTCCTTCAAGGAGGTTGCTTTTCAATAGATGGCTTGGTGAAGCAGCATCTTTCTTTATAGGCTAATACTTGGATCAGATTGTAAGAAACTGTTTTCTACAACACCTACTGTTTAAGATACTTTGCAGTACATGTAGGATGGCACATCAGTTTTCACTGTCATGGCTTGTATTTGAGGAGACAAAATTTAAGCCAGTATTCCAGCTGTACTATTATTCAGAGTAATATACTGCATTTAACTGGAAAAATGCCACAAAATGCAGTTATTTCATGAATGCCTTTACCTTTCAATTCTCACCTAAGCATCACTGGAATTCCAGTGATGCTTATCAAACCCTGATTGTAATCAAGCCTGGGAAGTAAGACTGTTAAACCAATTAACTGATAAGCATCAACTTTTCAGTTATGGTATCAGTTAAACTCTGCAGGCTTCCCTGGGAGCCAGGAGGGCAGGAGCTAGTAGCTCCACTCCTGAGTGAGGCTTCACTGTGGGCTCTGCAGTATGAAGCACAACTTAATACTGCCAAGCCTGCAGCATGTGTAATCCTAATATAGTGAATATATTGTTGTCCTATTAAACTATTTCACATCCCTACTGAGAACCAGTGTAATTTACATCCCTGTACAAAGATTTCAAATTAAGCTTCCTCAAAGAGAATAACTTGCCTTAACGTGCACATTTTATAATTAGAAAAGGGGATTGAAACAGCAACCTTTAATAGTCTATTAAAATGTACCTGCTCAATCACAACAAAGTGGCTGTGTTTAGACTGACATGTTGCTTTTGCGGAAAAGCAGTTGCTTTTGCGGAAAAGCTTGCCAGCTATCTACACTGCCTGCTTGAATTTCTGCAAGAACACTGATGATCTCATGTAAGAAATCAGTACTTCTTGCAGAAATACTATGCTGCTCCCATTTGGGCAAAAGTCCTTTTGCACAAAGCTTTTGCGCAAAAGGGCCAGTGTGGACAGCTCATATGTTTTGCGCAAAAAAGCCCCAATCGCGAAAATGGCAATCGGGACTTTTTTGCGGAAAAGCACGTCTAGATTGGCATGGACACTTTTCTGCAAAAAGTGCTTTTGCGGAAAAGCGTCCATGCCAATCTAGACACTTTTCCGCAAATGCTTTCAACGGAAAACATTTCCGTTGAAAGCATTTGTGGAAAATCATGCCAGTCTAGACATAGCCAGTATGTTACCAAATCTCAGCATCTCAAAAGTACCTTGAGATTTAGTGGTCATTTTTAACTCTTACCAGTTCAAGCTTACCAGCTAGTAATGGAATAAAAGGTCTCATATACTAAGGGAGTCAGTTAAATAATCCTAGCTCAATGAATGAAATCAAACTAAAGTAGTGTACCTATACATTAAAGACAAACAAGGAACTTGTGAATGCAACAATTTTATTGGAACAAGGTGAAATGAAATTTTATTCAGATGCTGGTAGGAGCAAGTTCAGTTACCACCCCGGAGGCGTAGGACCAAGTGCAGAGTGGATTCTTTCTGGATGTTGTAGTCTGACAGGGTGCGCCCGTCTTCCAGCTGCTTCCCAGCAAAGATCAACCTCTGCTGATCTGGAGGAATGCCTTCTTTGTCCTGGATTTTGGCTTTGACATTCTCAATGGTGTCACTGGGCTCTACTTCTAGGGTGATGGTCTTGCCTGTCAAGGTTTTCACAAAGATCTGCATACCACCCCGGAGGCGCAGGACCAGGTGCAGAGTGGATTCTTTCTGGATGTTGTAGTCTGACAGGGTGCGCCCGTCTTCCAGCTGCTTCCCAGCAAAGATCAACCTCTGCTGATCTGGAGGAATGCCTTCTTTGTCCTGGATTTTAGCTTTGACATTCTCAATGGTGTCACTGGGCTCTACTTCTAGGGTGATGGTCTTGCCTGTCAAGGTTTTCACAAAGATCTGCATACCACCCCGGAGGCGCAGGACCAGGTGCAGAGTGGATTCTTTCTGGATGTTGTAGTCTGACAGGGTGCGCCCGTCTTCCAGCTGCTTCCCAGCAAAGATCAACCTCTGCTGATCTGGAGGAATGCCTTCTTTGTCCTGGATTTTGGCCTTGACATTCTCAATGGTGTCACTGGGCTCTACTTCTAGGGTGATGGTCTTGCCTGTCAAGGTTTTCACAAAGATCTGCATACCACCCCGGAGGCGCAGGACCAGGTGCAGAGTGGATTCTTTCTGGATGTTGTAGTCTGACAGGGTGCGCCCGTCTTCCAGCTGCTTCCCAGCAAAGATCAACCTCTGCTGATCTGGAGGAATGCCTTCTTTGTCCTGGATTTTGGCCTTGACATTCTCAATGGTGTCACTGGGCTCTACTTCTAGGGTGATGGTCTTGCCTGTCAAGGTTTTCACAAAGATCTGCATTTTCTCTATAAAAACAAACAAACATTTTAAATACCAAAACACTCTTACACCACTGAAAGTCTGAAAACCATTATTGGGCCTTTTTACTTAATTATTATTAGCCACAGCAGACTAACACCAGCACTCAGTTTGAACTGCAGCTCCACCACTTCCCACGTAGGCCCTGTGCTCCTGACAAAGCTCACACCAGGGCTCTGCTTGGAGCTGGAGCGCAGGAGAGCACCAGCGCCACATGTCAGTGGCGCCCCATTGGCTCGCACAGCCCCTTCCAGCCAACGCAGCTTGCGGCCGCGCGCCCGGCGGTCCCTCGCCCCGCCCCCAGTCGCGCATCAACGGCAGCGCGCGCGGGAACCGCCTCTTCTGGCCTCTCGCGCCCTGCGCGCCGTTATAAGGCAGCACGCCCCGCCCCCACCAGGGAGCCGCCATGCCCCGCGCCCAACGGACCGAGCCGTTTCCCTCAGGCGCGCCTCTCTCTTATGTGGGTGACCGCCCAGGGCGGCCTCCTCGCCTCGCCGGCCCCCAACGTGACCCCCAGCCAACCCCCTCAGGAGAGTCCGGGCCGAACGTGCCTTGGGCAGGCTCGCTAGCCAGCTTCGGAGCCGCTTTTCCCTCATCACGGGTTCGCCCCCACTCCCGCCCCCCCAGCAAGCCAGGCCCGTGCCCCTACTCACCGCAGCGGCGATGCTCCAAACAGACAGCACACAAACAACCACTAGATATCTAGCTGAACTAACTGCGTCACATAACGCACGGGCGGCCCTTATATAGTCTTCCTTCCCCCCTCCCCGCCTCCTCGCTGAGATCCCTCCGCTGCGGACTATTTGTCTGCGCATTTGGCGCGCACACCCTGTGTTGCGGTAGGCAAGGCGGAGGAATCAGCGGGACGCTGTGGGAGTGACTTGAAATGATGACGCAGCAGGCAAAGGCCCGAATCGTGCGGCGTGGACTAAAACCAGGAGTGAGGAGTTATGCCTGGGACGGGGTCTCAGCTCTCAGCCGGGTTCCATGAGCAGGGAACGGACGTAGAGGACAGGAGTGTGTGACTGTGAGCTGGGTCCGTGTGTCTCCTCGTGTGTTTTCTTCTGGAACGTGTCTGGCTTGTTGCGTATCTCTGCATGGGTTAGGTTCAGTGTGTAGTTGTGTGTCATCAGGTGTGAGGGAAGAGTGTGTGCATGCATGTGATTTGTGTGTGTGTGCATGTCTAGATTTGGGGAGTGGGATAGCTCAGTGGTTTGAGCATTGGCTTGCTAAACCCAGGGTTATGAGTTCAATCCTTGCGGAGGCCATTTGGGGCAAAAATTTCCTCCAAAATCCTCACTTTCACCAGGCTGGGACAGGAGGTTGGGGTGCAGCTGCAGGCTCTGGGCTTGGGCCAAGGAGGTTGGAGAGTGGGAGGGGTTCCTGGCTTAGCCCAGCCTGGGAGGTTGAGATCCATGAGGGGTTTCAGGATGCAAGCTCTGGGAAAGAATTTGGGTGCAGGGGGATTCATGTCTGGGGCAGGAGGTTGGGTGTAGGAGGAGGTTCAGGGCTGGGATGGGTTCAGGAAGCAGGCTCTGGATGGGCACCATTTAACTGAGACAGCTTCCAGGTGGTGGAGCAGTGGGATTAAGGCAGGCTTACCCCTGCCCTGGCCCTGGACCACTCCTGAAAGCAGCTAGTATGTACAGCAGTGACTCCATGGCGTTATGTGTTGCCCCTCATCTACAGGCACTGAGCCCACAGCTACTATGGGCCATGGTTCCCTGTTATTGATCAAGGGGAGCATCTGGAGTGGTGTGTGCAGGCAAGGACAGCATGAGATTTCCTGCTCTGTCTTTCTCAGGGGCTGCAGGGACATGCCAGCCACTTCAAGGAGCAGCAATTACCATCAGGATTTTTACTCTAGCCACGACAGGTTAAGCATTTGAGACCTCACTACTAAAATAATTAAATTTAAGCTTAAGAGAGAAATGAAAATTATGAAATGCACAGCCCAGTCACAAACCAAAACTAACCCACTTTGCAAGCAGTAAAAGAAGTAACAACAATTCCCCACATTTGGGTGGGATTGGAAGATGAGAGTGAAGAACAGTGTGACTACGTCTACACTGGCCCCTTTTCCGGAAGGGGCATGTTAATTTCACAGGTCATAATAGAGAAATCCACGGGGGATTTAAATATCCCCCGCGGCATTTAAATAAAAATGTCCGCCGCTTTTTTCCGGCTTTTAGAAAAGCTGGAAAAGAGCGTCTACACTGGCCCCGATCCTCCGGAAAAAAAGCCCTTTTCCGGAGGATCTTATTCCTACTTCAAACCAGTCAGGATCACCTGTCAGAGGTTCTAGATCTACTGGTTGGTGACCACTGGTGTAAGGTGTCTTGCATGAGACCATGAAGATTGGAGCATAGATCCAGATCGGCAGAAGCCCAGCTCCACTCTCCTCATCTAACTCACCTGGCCAGTGAAGTTAGGGGGAGCAATTAGTTGGTAACAACAAGACGGAGTGTGTGTGTGTGTGTGTGTGTGTGTGTGTGTGTGTGAATGCAGTTTTTTATGCACTACATTTTGGTGGAGAATTATGAAAGAGGGAAGGATATCATAAGTATTTACTGAGTAATAAACCATAAATATTGAGAAGTGTGGAAAAGTCATCATAAAACTTCAGAAAAATATTGGAAAGTGACTGATTAATCAGTTGTGCAGACCACCAGCTGTAGAATTCACTGGTTAGGAAGAAGGATTAGAGTCCTTGCTTCCCCCTCACTGGGTGAGGGTACTAAGAGAAATTGGTAAAGAAATTGTTTCTAGGTATCTGTACCTTCAGCCATGGGAGTCCCAAGAATTGAGGAGGTTTAGGATCCCTTCCCCAGCCCACGAATGGGTGTAGTAAATTGGTACAATATACCCTCGGCCATAGAGTGCTAATACAAGAACAGGGCTTAAGTGATACAGTCATATTATGGATTTACAGCACTGTGTGTTAGAGATACTTCACTGTGTGTTGGGAATATTTACTTTATAACATTGTGGGCACATTATGGGAGGCTTTGCAACATTATGGGAGGCTTTGTAACAAGATGGGTTGCTTGTAACATTGTGGGTGGCTTTATATACTGTGGGATACTTTGCAACAGTATGTGCTGGGCATATTCTTAATGTTTAGAAAAAGGGAGTCAGGGTAAGGGAGAGTGTTGTAACCCCTAAAAGAGCAGGAAGAATTAAATTATATAAAAGAAAAGACACCTTTTAAAGAAACCCTACATAAATTTGGGCATAACCTATGGATGGAGCAGACTCTTGCTGACAATCGGCACTATTTAAGGTTGCCAGGTGTCCAGTATTCTACTGGACAGTCTGGTTTTTACGCCCTCTGTCCGGTAAAAATATGCAGAAAATACCAGACACGTGCAATGTCTGGTATTTTTTGTTTTTCCATCTGGGCACCAGACGGAAGCCTGGTGGAGGCGGAGGAGTGGCTGGGAAGCAGGGCCGCGATCGGCACTGGGAGCCTGTGGTAGCATGCAAAAGCCACTCCCCCCGCCTGACTTCTGCATACAACCACAGGCTCCCAGTGCTGATCGTGGCCCCGCCTCCAGCTGGGAGCCTGTGGTTGCGTGCAGAAGTTGGGCGGGGGGAGTGGTTGGAAGTTCCAGCCACTCCCCTCGCCAGACAACTGCACGCAATCAGAGGGAGTCCCAGGCTGGGAGGTGGGGCTGCGATCGGTGCTGGGAGCCTTTGGTTGCATGCAGAAGCCGGGTGGCGGCGGGGGGAGTGGTTGGGAGGCGAGGCGCAATCGGCACTGGGAGCCCTCAGCTGATTGCATCTGAGGAGGAGTGATGCCTTGAGGAAGAGGAGAAGCCCTGTCCCTGCTCCTGAGCTCTGTTCAAGCGTGTTGTGGTGCGAAGCCCGCAGGTGCTGTGTAGTTACGTTTAGGTGCTTTTCATGGGCTTTCAGCCAAAACTGACTGGGGTGGAATTTCTGCTTCTTTGCACTGGGTCACCCAAAGACCTGGCTATTGGGGAGTCATCTTCCTACCCATGATTGCCCCACCCCCGCTGCCCTGCCATTTTCTGGCCCCGGGGTCTGCCTCTCTCTGCTTTTGGTAGCAGGTGGTTGCTTTGCAGAGCAGTCTCCCCTGCCTTCCCCCTTGTTCCCAGCTTGGTGGCTCTTGGTAGTAGCCACACATGTGTGTTTGGTATGGGTGGGGCTTTTTGTTTTTGCTCAACAAATTTTTAGCCTGTGTGTTCAGTATTTTTTGGGAAACCATTTGGCAACCTTAGCTACCAATACCAATTTACCTTCCTCATTCTTTTTTTGGGTAGAGTAGCTGCCAATGCTAGATTGTTGCTAATCTGATTACAAATGATTGTGACTGGTCTGGGAATTGAGGAGCAGGGGCCATCAGGGCCTTTTGTCTAAGCCAGTGGTCCCTAACTTTTTGGGACTGCCGGGTGCCCAGGGGCAGGGTCGCTCATGCACCGGGCGTGCAGGGGTGGGGCTGCACAGGCGCTGTGCACCCAGGGGCAGGGCTGCCCATGTGCCACATGCCCGGGGCTGGCACCACGCATGTGCTGTGCGCCTGGGGCAGAGGCCATGCACGTACCGTGCTCCCGGGGCTGGCGCTAACCATGCGCTACGCGCCTGGGGCCGGCACCACACATATGCCGCACGCCCAGGGCGGGGGCTGCCCATGCGCCCGGGACTGGCACTGCGCATGCGCCATGCACCGGGGGCAGGGCCGGCCCAGATCATTTGCAGGCTCACATAAATACCCTGGTGGGTGCCATGGCACCCACAGGCACCACATTGGGGACCACTGGCAAAGCCTTTTCTTGCTCTGCTCTCTGCTGCCATTGTGCCTTTTTCTTTAGCAGTTTCCATAAGGGCAATGTAATTTCAGCATATTTGTAAATATGAGGTCTCAGAAAATTAAACCCTCCCAGCAGGACTCTTACTTTCTGTTGATCTACCTGCCCCCCTTCCTTTCTTATAACAATGTCTAGGTGAGTCATTTGAGATTGGACCAATTGGGCTTTTTCTAAGCTAACCTTAAAACCAGTCTCTTGAATCAGAGCCAAAACATTCTCAGTTAACTGTTGTACCCGTGCCTCAGTTTCCCCGAACTTAAAATATCACCTACATAGGAAAAGACAAAGGGCTGGTCTTATGGCTAAAATATTCTAGCATATCAATAACATGTTTATCAGCTATAGCAGAACTATTATGAAAGCCTTGGGGCAAACATTGAAATGTCCACTGTTGCTCATTTATAGTGAAGGCAAATCTATCCTGTGAGGTTGGGTGAAATGGAATGGGAAAGAAACAATTAGCAAAATCAATGTCCGAGAACTATTTTGAAGTCATTTGCACCTTTTCAATTACTTGTGTCATTGAGCTATAGGGGCCATAGGGATTGTGCCTTTAGTAATACGCCTGTAGTCAATAGTTACATGCCAGGACTTGCCATCTGCTTTAAGAACTGGCCATATGGGAGAATTAAAAGAGGAATTAGCTTTTTGAAGGTCATTCCCCCCTCCCATCTTTCTAAGTTCTGGATTATTTGTTGTAACTGTGTTTCAGCCTCCTTAAGATGGGGCATTGCTTTTGAGGGCGTACCAAATCCCCAACAATTTTTACACACCCATGTATTTTCCTACATTATGTCTTTTGTTTAGTCCAGATCGCAGGAAACTTAGAATTCCCCTCCCTTATCTGTAATTCAGTGAGTGCTGCCACTGTCCCTCCTCTCCTTTTTGTTAACTTAATGTCTGGGGAAGATCTGCCAGAGTGTGGTAACAGCAGCTCCAGCTTCCATAAAGAATAGGCATATCAATGATAATGTTATTTTTAAATAGCCAATCTGGTCCCAAAATAATTTCATCAATCATGTTTGGGGTTTGAATAAGATTCTCTTCTGTTTTCCAGTCTCGTACTAAAAAGGGGACCCTGACCCATTCCCCTCCTACACTAGCCTTCCCCTGGAATGACTGTAAGATGACTGGTTTTGCTTCCCCCCCTACTTTAGGTGTATGTTTAATGAGGGATACTGCTGCTTCTGTGTCAATTAGATCTTTAGTTGGAGATCTCTGCTGGACACTTCATGCAAGATCTCCCTCCTGAATACCAGGAGACTTTGCTGATGAACTTCCAATATTGTGTTCCCATTGAAAGTGTTTCATCATCCAATGGGCACCCCAATTCATTATTGGAGAATAGCAGAGGGTCCAAAGAGGGGGTTAGACCAGCCACCTCCTTTGGTGGATACAGTAATTGTATGGCTTCCCTTTGGTAGGAGCCTTATCCCACTGTCTATGGTTTGCCCCATGTTGCATTAGGGTCCTCAAAGCCCATTTTCTAGCCTTTCTGTCATTAGAAGGTCTGTCTTCCCCTCTTGCTTGTGTGCTGGGGTGAGAGTAAGTTTTCTGGGTATCAGGGTACAACCTCTCTCCTGTTCTATTCCATTGTCTACCACAGTTCCAGGATCCTTTTTGACTCCCACCCTGTGCTCTGGAGATTCCCTAGCTGCCACTTTCATTAGAATAGGTAACAGTGGTTCCAGTGCCACAATATTATGCTGCTTTTTCCTTGCTTAATAGTGGGAAACTGTAATGATTTACCTCACCATGCCCCATAATTCTCTTAAGGAAGTGGGGTCATCTTGTCACATGCCTCATTTTCTGGCATAAAATGGAGTAAAGCCAGTGGCAGTTTGCCACAGGGATTCTACTGAAAAAGGGATATCATCAATAGTATTCATAGCCCTGGAAGGGACAAGGCCAAAAATAATCCGCATGGCTACATCTACATTGGCCGCCTATTGCGGAATAGGCATGCTAATGTAGAACTTTGGAAGAGGCAAATGCACGGGGGATTTAAATATCCCCCGCGGCATTTGCATTTTCATGGCTGCCGCTTTTTTCCGGCTTGGAGATAAGCCGGAGAAAAGCGCCCAGACTGGCATGATCCTCCGGAATAAAGCCCTATTCCGGAGGATCTCTTATTCCTTGCAAGTAGGAATAAGACTGGCGGAGCGCCCATCCAGTGCCCAGCTGGAAAAACAGAAAATACCAGATATTGCACATGTCCGGTATTTTCTGAATTTTTTTACCGGAGAGAGGGCACAAAAACCAGTCTGTTCAGTAGAATACTGGACACCTGGCAACCCTACTGGTAGCCTATGAATCCCCGAAATTACAAGGACCAGAAATAAATTTTGATCCATGATTACGTTGCTAATAGAAGCCTGAAGATGGCGCCCAAGGCACGGAGCACTTGAATTCCAATAACTTTGATGGTGTTTCATGCACTGAAAACAGAACAATGACTGGATGGGGAATTCAGTGGCATAATTGAACCAGTTGGAACACACAGTACAGGAGACACCAGTGTTCAACAATACACTGCAGGAAATCTTTATACTCATATCAGTCCAAGTCTGGGTAAATATGACCCCTGGTGAATATGGATGCATCTATGCCATGTCTGCTCCAGAAGATTCTCGGGGGCACTCCAACCCCTCCTGCTAACCTGGTCAGCCTGGAACCCAAACCAAACCCTTTTAAACAAGAGCCAACAGAAACTAGAACAATAATGATCTGGGTGAATGAAACAATTTTTGGGGGAGGGGTAACCTTTTTAATTATGAATGGCCCAGATCCAGAAACTGTGAAATTCCCCCATTTACTCTGGAGATAACCCTGTATTCAGGTGCAAGTGACTCCCATGATTTCTACTCTACATGTCACAATGAGTTGGAATAAGAACAGCCTGGCTGTGGCTAATCCCAAGTGCACCCCAACAGTGCTTCCATATTTGATGTATCGGTCATTATTGCAAGAACATTCGAAAAAAAGGATGGCTCGAAGTATAGCAGATACTATATTTTGAGGACAGGAACAGGGACTGGTATTCTGAACTCCATAGACTTTGAAGCAAATACAGAAAATGACCAATCAGGAATTGTTCTTGACAAGTCTATATATA
Source organism: Pelodiscus sinensis (assembly GCF_049634645.1). Classification (NCBI taxonomy): domain Eukaryota; kingdom Metazoa; phylum Chordata; order Testudines; family Trionychidae; genus Pelodiscus; species Pelodiscus sinensis. Next base: position 29,620,670 of record NC_134725.1, on the reverse strand, counting down.
TATAATTCCCTAAGAATAATAAAGGTAAAGAAAATGTCTTTTTACTTGATTGCCCTGTTGAATGTATGAGATGTGAATGAATAAGACAAGCACCTCTGAACAGCTGCTACAGTTGGAGAGGGGAATAGACCAGATCCAAGGACAATAAAACCAATCAAATGGACCCATTGAGAAAGATCAAACATATTGATGGCCTTGGGAGTCAGAACCAAGCACCTTCTTTGGAAGAAAAAACAGGACTGTGTAGCACTTTAAAGACTAACAAGATGGTTTAATAGGTGATGAGCTTTCGTAGGCCAGACCCACTTCCCCAGATCAAATAGTGGAAGAAAATTGTCACAACCATATATACCAAAGGATACAATTTAAAAAAATGAACACATATGAAAAGGACAAATCAAATTTCAGAACAGAAACGGGATGGGGGGGGGAGACGGGGAGGTAAATGTCTGTGATCTAATGATATTAGAGGTGATAATTGGGGAAGCTATCTTTATAATGGGTAAGATAATTAGCGTCTTTATTCAAATTTGCATATAAAGTGTCGAATTTAAGCATGAATGACAGTTCAGAGGATTCTCTTTGAAGTGAAGTCTTAAAAGGCCTTTGAAGCAGGATGCAGGTGACCAAGTCATTGAGACAATGTCCTTTCTGGTTGAAATGGCAAGAAACTGTTTTTTCTTTGTGATCCTGTCTAATGTCTGTTTTGTGGGCATTGATCCTTTGACAAAGTGTCTGGGACGTTTGTCCAATGTACATAGCGGATGGACACTTTCGGCACATGATAGCATAGATTATATTTCTTTGGAAGCACTTTTAAAAACCCTCTTTCAAGATGAATGTGGCAGCATTGAGGATAACACTCAGAAGAAGGTGCCAAATGACTAACTGACACAGCTGGAGTGCATAGATTTGCATAAGATGACTAACAGATTTGCATGAGAGGGAAGCTACTATAAATGTAAGGTGTCTTGCAGGGGACCCCAGGTCTCCTCTTGTCAGCCTTGATCTGGATTGGCAAAAGCTTGGCTGCATCCCTCCCCCATCTAATTCTCCTGGCCAGTGAAGTTGAAGGAGTAACTAGTTGGTAACAACAAGACAAAGGCTACATCTGCACTGACATGAATTTCCGAAAATGCTTTTAACGGAAAAGTTTTCCGTTAAAGCATTTTCAGAAAAGCGCATCTAGATTGGCAGGACGCTTTTCCGGAAAAGTGCTTTTTGCAGAAAAGCGTCCGTGACCAATCTAGATGTACTTTTTCGCAAAAAAGCCCCGATTGCCATTTTCGCGATTGGGGCTTTTTTTCGGAAAACAGAACTATGCTGTTTACACTGGCCCTTTTGGGAAAAAGTCTTTCAGAAAGAGATTTTTGCCCGAATGGGAGCAGCATAGTTTTTCCGGAAAAGCACTGATGATTTTATATTAGATCGTCAGTGCTTTTCCGGAAATTCAAGCGGCCAGTGTAGACAGCTGGCAAGTTTTTCCGGAAAATCAGATGATTTTCCGGAAAAACTTGCCAGTGTAGGCACAGCCAAAGTGTGCTTGTGTATGTGTGAGTGCAGTTTTTTAAGCACAACATTCAGGCAGGACTGATTTTAAAATAATCAAATCTAAACACTTAAGAACAGTCTTATTTTATTGCAAGAGGGAGTTTCACAGAATGATTAGATAAATCAGCTGTGGCCAACCTGAGGCTCTCGAGCCTCATGCAGCTCTTCTTCCATCCCCCCCCCCCCCCCCACCGGCTCAAAAGCTGCCCCCAAAAATTACCCTCTTCTCCCGGCTCCTTGTGCTGACCTGGGCAGGGGAGCTGTCCGGCACAGCCATGAAAGCTGCAGAAATAAAGATGGTGGCAGGCAGCAGGAGCCTGCCGTGGCCAAAAAGCCTCAAAACCCATTTAAATGTGGTTTCTTAAAAGGGCAGATCCTCTTTTAAGAGGGTTTTATTTTATTTTATTTTTTTGTTTTGTTTTGCTTTGTTTTTGCTCAACCAAACGCGACTGGGGGCTCCTTTTAAAGGGGCAAAAGGGGCAGTCATTTTTGGTTTTTTGCTCAACAACTTTGCCCCAGCCCTTCGTGGTGGATCCACTGCTATCTTGGCTCTTTGCCCAGAATGGGTTGGCCACCCCTGAGATAGATAATTGGTATCTGCCTAATTTTCATGCTCTACATGCTGTCTATAGGGCTTGGTGCCTGGCCCTATGACTGAATTTCTCCCTACATCCTGACTTGAGCAGTCCAGTGTTGGGGGTTCCTCACTGGTGAAGGGATTTGTAATAGAGGTTTTCAGACTGTGGGAAGGGACCCCAAGTTGGTTACAACATTAGAACTGACTTAGACTTGTTGGGACCCAGGACCAAAGCCTGACCCCCCCTGCCCTGGGCTGAAGTTGCAGCCCTTTTTGACAGTATTCAGCTTACAAGTCCTTTCCCTGGGGCTGACGCCTTTGGGTTTCTGGTTTGCCCCCAGACACCCTGGGTAGTGAGGCTTGAGCTAGGGTTGCCAGCTGTCCATTTTTCGACTGGAATGCCTTGTCAGAAAGGGACCCTGACAGTTCTGATTGGCACCACTGACGGGCCATTAAAAGTCTAGTTGGTGGTTGTGATGTAGTGTTGGTACCTTGCTGGTTGCTATGCTGGGTGGTGGGCTGTGGGTGACCTCCGCTGGCTGCTGTTTGTAGCACGGCCCAGCAGGACAGAGGATGAGTCATTATGCAAGGGGCTTCCAACCTGTCGGACCAGTTGCCTTCCAGGGAGAGAAACAAAGGAAGAGGGGAGGCCAGCCCCTTGCTGGGGGGCAGGGCTGGAAGGGACTTTTTTTAGTTTTCTGTCTGGTATCATGAAGGAAGCAGCCGAGGCAACGGGCTGGGATTTAGGGGCCCAGTCTCCCCCATCTCAAGGGGGGCTGAGGCATCCTAGGCCTGCCCTGTAACCAGATTACATCTATGCTGTGCTGTATCCTGGAGAAGCAATAAACTCCCTATATTCTACTGGCTGGTAGAGTCTGTTTGTGCCACTACAGGGGTGCAGGAGGTGGGTGAACCCCGACGCGCTGCCACAGTGGTGCAGCAGGGGCCCAGGGCTAAGGGAGGATCCTTATCTATCCTGGCTCCACACTGTTCCTGGAAGCAACTGCCTGGTCCCTACAGCCCCTTGACACTGAACAGGGAGGCTCTGCGCACTGGTCCTTCCCTGAGTGCTGGCTCTGCAGCCCTCATTGTCTGGGAATCATGACCAAAGGGAGATGCGGGGTGCAGTGGCTGCAGAAGTGAGGGCAGCGCAAAGAGCCTTTGGGCCTCCCTAGCCACCCATGGTCTTAGGGACTCCAGAGACTTGGCAGCCTCTTCCTGGGAGCATGATAAGTGCTGCTAGGATGCCACACTCTGAACCCTTTGCACCAATCTGGAGTCCCATCCCGCACACCAAATCCCATATCCAGAGCCCACACCCCTAGACAGAACCTGCACCCCCCCGCCTGCAATCCAAACCCCTCATCCCTATCTCTACCTCAGATCCCCACCGCCAGAGCCCTCTTCCCCTCTGGCACCCTAAACCCCTCATTTCTGGCCACACACACAGATTGTATTCCCAGTCCAAAGCCCATACTCCCTCCTGCGTCCCAACCTCTTGCACAGCTGGGTGAAAGTGAGTGAGGATGGGGAAGAGCAAGACCCAGAGGGAGGGAGAATGAAGTGAGCAGGGGATGGGGCCTCAGAGAAGGAGTGGGGCACGTGCGTGTTTCATTTTGTGTTTTTAGAAATTAACAGCCACACAAGGCAGTGGTTCTTAGGCAGATTCAGGCTTCCGTCCTTCCTCCTGATGTTTGATAGTAATTTTTGTCAGATGGGAGTTACTGTGCAGTGGATTTTGAGAACTCAGATTGCAGGTCAGAGACCTTAATCCAGTGGTAGTACGCAGACCTCAGACCAAATCTTGACTCCCAGACACTTTTGAATGGACCTGGACATCTTTTTATTTGCATATTATTATATCATTGTTGTTATCAGTATGTTCTCCGGAGTCTATCTTTGATTATACGTTGTTAACTAAGGAATTTGAACATTAGCAAACAGTAATTGATTGCCCCGCCTTAAACTCTGAATCAGAAAAGCACTTAAACTGATAGGTGCTGGAACTATTTGTAGCGTGGGGGTGTTAGGAGTTTTTGAAGCAAACTGTAAATCCTGTATTTGATGGAAACCACTTCAAGCCAGGGGCTGCCGCCCGGCTAGCTTACCTAGTTCTAGCACCTGTGATTAAATATGTACTTTGGGATACATCTGAAACTAAGATTTGGGACTTGTTAGAGCAGGCTTAGTTGTAAAGCATTTTTGACACCATACAATTATGACTCAATAGTACATAAGACCAATTCTTACCATGTAGAAATATCATGTTAAGGCTTTGTCTATATGTGCATGTTGGTATGGCACACCAAAAGAAGAAGTTACTCACCTTTGTGCAGTACGATGTTTCTTCAAGATGTGTCCCTATGGGTGCTCCACTGTAGGTATTGGGCTCGTCCCACCGCTGCAGGTCAGAGATTTTCAGTAGCCATAGTCAGCCGGACTGCGCATGCGCAATCAGCGTCTTGCACCGTTCGCGCCCTTTGTTCATCACGTGCAGTCCAGCTCCCACCAGTTCCTCTCACTGCTCGGTTATCTGTAACAAAAAAGAGACAAAGCTCCAGAGCAGGGAGGAGGGTGGGACTTGGAGCACCCCCGGGGACACATCTTGAAGAAACATTATTAATGCACAAAGGTGAGTAACTTTTTCTTCTTCTTCAAGTGGTCCCCAGGGGTGCTCCACTGTGGGTGACTATACAGCAGTACTCAGAATGTGCTCCAGAGTTAAGGTTTATCCATAATCGAAAGTACTGCTGAGGCAACAATGGAATCAGCGGCCAACCATTGTACGATTGCATAATGGTCTCTGAATGTAGCGTTTGATGATCAGATAGCCACTCAACAAATATCACTCAATGGGACTCCTCGCATGAAGGCTGTAGAAGTAGCTACTGCTCTGGTAGAGTGGGCTTTTGGTTGTAATTGGAGAGGTTTATTGCGAATGGCATAGCAGGTGGTAATTCATGTCACTATAACCTTGCAATACGTTGGTTGGATAAGGCGTTTCCTTTGGATTGTTCTACAATTGATACTACCAGCCAATCTGTTCTACACCATTCTTGGGTTCTGTCAGTATAAAAGGAAAGTGCTCGACGTACGTCGAGTGTATGGAGCAGAGCTTCTTTTGGAGAAGAGTGAGGTTTCGGATAAAAAGAAGGTATCAGTATGGGTTCACTGATATGAAAATTAGAACAAACTTTGGGAATAAAAGCAGGGTGTAGACATACTATGACTGAATCTTTGGTAAATGATGTGAATGGTGGTATTGACTTTACAGTGGCCAACTCGCTGACTCTGCATGCAGATGTGATTGTCAACAGCAAAACCAACTTCATTGTAAGCATTTGGAGAAATGTCATGGCTAACGGTTCAAACGGAGGATACATTAGAGTATCCAATACTAAGTCTAGGTTCCAGGAGGGTGGTGGTGGTCTACATGGGGGGTTAAGGTACATCAGACCTTTTATGAATCTTTTAGTGATTGGGTGAGCAAATACCAATACCCCTTCTATGGGATGATGAAAAGCACTGATAGCTGCCAAATGTACTTTCAGGGATGAGCTAAAAAGCCCTGTTCATTGAAGGTGAAGGACGTAATTGAGGATCTGGTGGAGGAGCAACATATCGGGGTTGATCTGATTGTCGGAGCACCAGAGCGCAAATCTTTGCCATTTCACAAGGTAAGTTCGAATAGACTTCTTTCTGCTATGCATTAAGACAGCTTTTACTTGCTCTGAGCAGAGCTGCTCAGCTGCCTTGAACCAGTCAGGAGCCAGGCTATTAAATGCAGAGTCTGGCGTGGAATGGAGGAGAGAGCCACGATTCTGAGAAAGAAGGTCTGGCATGGGAGGAAGAGGGTAAGATTGCTGCACCGACATTAGGCAGAGGAACGAGTACCACAGTTGTCTCACCCATGCCGGAGCTATGAGTATTACTCGTGCCAAATCCATGTTGATTTTCTCTAGTATTCCTTTCCAGTGCCCACCCTGGAGCAAAAGTGCTGGCATTTTGTGTTGTTGGCAGTGGCAAATAAATCTATTCGAGGAGTTCCCCACAAGCAGAAAATGCATCAAAGGATGTCTGCACATATTTCCCATGCGTGATCGTGAGGAAAATGTCTGCTCAGAGAGTCTGCAATACCATTGTTGGTGCCAGGTAAGTAGGATGCTATTAAGGTGATGCATACAGGGACCGTGAACGTGCTCCTCCCTGCCGAGTGATGTAATACATCGTGGCAATGTTGTCGGTCAATATTCTGATGATTGTTCCAGATATATGAACATTGAAATGTCTGCATGCATGAAAGACAGCTCTGAGCTCTAGAAAATTTATGTGAAGAGCCCCTTTGGAAGCTGACCACCTGTCCTGGACCTTCATGCCATTCATATGTTCACCCCAGCCAGTAAGGGAGGTGTCTGTAGTTAGCTGGTTGGTAGGTTGAGGGCGATGGAACGGGATACCTGCCATGAGGTTGTGCAGGTTCATCCACCATGACCGGGAGCTGTGGACGTAGGTTGGAGGAGCTACTGACTTTTGAATGCTGTGCTTTGTGGGAACATATACCAAAGCCAGCCAATGCTGAAGGCAACAGAAGTGTAGTCGCACATGATGTACTACAAATGTGGTAGTGTCCCATCATTTGCAGGAAAGTGAATACCAATATCGTAGGGGTGTGTACGAGGATGGTTACTAGATCTTCGAATCGGTCTACCAGTAAATACTCCCATGCCGAGAAAGAAGCGAGACTGGCGCCTATGAAGTTCATGGTCTGTGTCAGCTCCACCGTGGACTTCATTGATTATGAGGCCCAGGAAGTCGAAGGTCTGTCTGACTAACATGACCATGTGGGACGTCTCCTGTCGTGATCTGCCCTTTATGAGACAGTCCCCCAGGTAAGGGAATATAATGATGTCTCTGTGGTGCAGATATGCTGCCACCATGGAAAGCGTTTTCAAGAAAACCCTGAGAGCAGATGCCAGAGCAAATGATTGTATGTGATGTTGAAAATGATCGTCGCTGATTACAAAACGAAGGAATTGCCTGTGTGCTGGATGAATGGCAATGTGGAAATAAGCATCCTGGTCCGTTGTTCAGTGATGGTATTATGGTAGTAAGAGTCACCATTTTGAACCGTTGCTTCTGGAGGTGGCAATTCAACTTCTGCAGATCGAGAATGGGCCTCCATCCTCCCATTTTCTTCTGAGTAAGGAAATAATGACAGTATAAGCCTCTTCCTCTGAAGGGAGTTGGGATCTTCTCTTTAGTCCTGATGGAGAGAAGGCGATGAACCTCTTGTATTAAGAGATCCTAATGAGATGGGACAGGATTGGTAGGATGGTGGGAGGAATGGAGGTAACCAGGATTGTGAATCTGGATGCCACAAGTTCTAGATGTTATACTGGCCCAATGATGGTAAAATGGCCATAAGCAGTGGTGAAACAAGAGAGGGATCTGATGTTGATTCTCAACAACGTAAGCTGTCTGCACGCCCTTCCCCTCGACACAGGAGTCAAACCTGCTGCTTTGTGGCTGGCTGATTGGTCGCGTGGACTGCTTAAGTGCATCTGCACTGAGGACGCTGTTTCAGGCAAGACTGGTTGTATGGGCGATGTTGATGCCTTTGATACTGATAATTGTATTTCCTCTGGTACGGGTAATATCTTTTGCATCTAAAGGGAGAGGTATACATCCCTACAGTACACAAGGTTGTGCATGAATTCTTCCCCAAGTGAAGGACCTCATCAGTCTTATCTGCAAACAGTTTCTATTTATCAAACAGAAGATCTTCTTCTTTGCTCTGCAGTTCTTTGGGGACTCCAGCTATGGCCAACCAGAATGATCTCTTCATAGATATGGTTGTAGCCATAGAACGTGCTGCTGTATCCCCCACATCCAGGGCAATTTGTAGCCCTGCCCTGGACGATGTGTAGCTCTCCTGTACAATGGATTTGAAGAATGGTTTCTTGGAATCCGGAAGGTATTGGGCGAGCTCCGTCAATTTTGAATAATTATTGAAATTATGATTAGAAAGTAGGGCGGCATAGTTTGCAATGCGCAGAAGTAGAGTGGCTGATGAATATACCTTCCTGCCAAAGATGTCTAATTTTTTTGTGTCTTTGTCTGCCCCGGTGTTTCTATACTGTGGCATTTTGGACCTGTGCTGGGCCGTATCCACCACCAGAGAATTCGGCTATAGGTGAGTGAATAAAAACTCCTTAGAGAGGACAAAATACTTTTTGTCAGCCCATTTGCTTGTTGGTGCTGTAAAGGCTGGAGTCTTCCAAATTTCCTCTGAAGCCTCCATAATCTCTTTGTCGATCGAAAAAGCAATTTTCAAGCACTGTTGAGGGTGGAGATTTTTGAGCAGACGGTATTGTTTGGTGTGCACCTCTGCAAACTATACATCCTGAGACTTGGCAGCTTGCTTAAAAAGTTCCTGAAATTGTTTCAGGTCGAGAGGGGACATGTCCCCTGGAAAAACAGCCTCATCAGGGGAGGATGAAGACTGGTCAGTTGACGGAGTATCAAGTGATTGATCCTCACTCTCGGATAATTGACCTTCCTCTAGCTCGGACTGCTGAGGTTGTGTTGGAGGATTGAGTGACGGTGGGGCTGGAAGGTACTCCTTCTGCTGTGTACGTGTCACTCCTGGGACATGGTGATAGTCAGGAGAGTGACAGCAGCATGTAGATTGGCCATAGGAACGAGACCTGTAATAATGTTGTGGTCTATAGTAGAAGTCATAGTAGCGCTTGGAGCGGGTTGGTAATAATTGCCTGGATGATGTTACACTGCCATGTTTTCTGTAATAGATTGAGTACGGAGAGTGCGCCAGCGAGCGAGGTAAACGAGGCGAGCACCTGGCGGATGGTGGAGGAGAAAGTGGGCTGTGCCTATGAAAGTGTGTCACATGCTCTCATGGTGGCTCTCAATATGGTGATCTAGGGCTGTATTGAGGCGAGTAAGAGAGGCGGCTATCCTGGTACCAAGGATCACTCTGTATGGGGAATGACACATAGGAGGTGAGAGAGATGGTGCCAGTGAGAAGACTGAAGATGGGGAAATAGAGCTCCAACGAGTGCCTGTCTTATGAGTGGCTTTTCTTGGTGCCGATGCGGTGTCGCTGTCGGAAGCTATCCCTTCACCTCCATTGTCCACCAACATCGGTGCCAGTGCTTGCTGCGGTTCCTCCATTTGCAATGCTGGAAAGTATGGCAACAGTGCTGATGCTGAGTGCCCCGGTGCTAACAGCGCAGGAGATGCAGATGGCACGGAAAATGCCAACAGTGCCGATGGTCATGTCGACACCAGTGCTGAGGAAGGTTTCTGAGTGGTTCTCGGTGCCAGTATTGCCTTTGGTGCTGGCGGTGCGCTGCCACTTAGTGCCGGGGTTGACAGCTTTTTGGATTTGGCAGCCAAAGATGTCTTTGAGGCCCCAGGGGCAGTTCTGGATGTACCAGGTTTATCCCCTCTGCTGACTCTGATGCTCGATTCAGCAGGTAAAGAGTGTGTGAGGGACATTCTAACTTTCTTTTCTGCGTTCACCCCTGGGGATGAAGCTCTTCACTTCTGCTCCACACCCACCTCTGAAGTCAGCGGTGGGGTGTTGGCTGAAGGCTGTAGGACCTTATCAAACAAGATCATCTTCAGGCACATCTCTCTATCCCTGCACGCCCTGGCCATTAAGTTGGAGCACTACCCACACTTCTGTGGGATATGTGCCTCCCCCAGGCAACAGATACAGGCCAAATGGCCGTCTGACATTGGCATGGCTTCCCGGCAAAGGGAGCACTTTTTGAAACCTGATGAACCAGGCATTATGAGGTTCGACCAAGGTATTATGCTGAACCTAAAGCAAAAGTATTTTTCTTTTTTTTTTCTTTTTTTTCTTTTTTTGAGGTAATGCCACTAACAGTTGAACAAAGGTTTTTTTTTTTGTAACTAACAACTACTCTAACAAGATACAACTATTAAACTAACTACTATATAATTAACTATTGACGGGAAACTCTGACTAGACAAAGAGAAGAGGGGAGCTCCATCTGCAACCGAGGATGGTTGAGAGGCACTGGCAGGAGCCGGATCACGCGCAACAATCAAAGAACACGAATGGCGCGAGACACTGACCATGCATGTGCGGTCCGGCTGACTACAGCTACTGAAAATCTCCGACTTGCAGCACCGGGACGAGCCTGACACCTACAGTGGAGTATCCACGGGAACTACTAGGAGAAGAGGCAAAGGTTTATGCCATTGGATGCTGTTACACTACACTCACTTTTCGCAACGTTTCAACCTTTGCCTGTTTAAGAGTTAAAGCCAAATCCTTAGTAAAAGAAACACAAAATATCTGGAGTGGAGGAGGGAAAAGAAATGGAGATGCCGGGGATTGAACCCGGGGCCTCATACATGCAAAGCATGCGCTCTACCACTGAGCTACATCCCCCTCTTGTTCCTTTCTTCTTCAATGAATTAAATATACTTTCTCCTGGCAGTGGCAAGAGCAATAAGAAGGGGCAGACAAAGATGAAAAGTAATGCAGGAAGAAAGACACTGGGAAGTGCAATACTAAGCTGACTACGCCTAGCTGTGACACAGAGGGAAGCATAACCCCATGCAAAGGCATGTCCGATTGATGGATTTTGTAGCCATGTTTGCAGGGGAGTTTCTGACTTTGCACGGCTCTGTGCCATGCTGGTTTTGGTGGACACAGAATAAAGTTGCATACAGCTTGATAAGACCCCCCCCAATGGAGGGCACTCAACTCATGTGGGATCACTGTGGGGGGGATTGGGTTGCCTTTGCCTTTTTTTTCTGCCTAAACATTTCTCAAAGTACTAGCATGTGTTAAAAGTTAAGTAGCCTCCCCGTCGGGGAATCGAACCCCGGTCTCCCGCGTGACAGGCGGGGATACTTACCACTATACTAACGAGGATGAGCTATAAGTTTTGTTCCTAGGAAGGCTTTTTGAAAGTTGCCAGACCTGCTAGCCTCAGCAGGGTGTAGTTGTTTCTGTGTGTACATTGGCAACAGCCTACATGGAGACCCTTATGGCTGCCCAGCTGCGCAATGCAAACGGGCACGCTCCAGGCTTCAGTGATGAGCTTTGGGGGGAATGCAAGGGAGCCAAAAGCCCTGATGTCTTGTGTGCACTGCCCGTGGCAGCCCATAAACAAACACCAGTTTTGTTAGGCAACATGATTACAAAGCTCCAGCAATGCCAGTGCAAGGAGCTCTCTTCCCTGGCCAACCCAGAAGCTAAACGTCACAAAATATAATAGCCCATAAAACTGAATCAGAGGTGGGCAGCTGCCCTTTTCTGCACAACCAGGGCATGCTATAAGGGGCACTCTCACCATGCCACTTAACAAACTAAACAGAAGACCTTCACCTGCTTCTGAAAAAGAGAACCTAATTTGCCGAAACCCGGGATTGAACCAGGGACCTTTAGATCTTCAGTCTAACGCTCTCCCAACTGAGCTATTTCGGCAGGCATAGAAAAGGCTGGCTGCTTGTGAACAGCACCCTGCTGAATAATGTATTCACATGTTTTTGGTTCATTTTTCTGTCCTTTTTCTTCCACCTTACTCCAACTCTAACTACAATCTTCTTTGAACACACTTTGAAATGCTCTTTTCCCTTGTACAATAAAAGAGTTTGAAGGATGCCAGCTGTAAAGGATATGGATGATTTATTATTATGATGATTTATGAATTACTTCAGCATGATGATTTGTTATATTAAGCACATTATGTTCTGTTGCAGTCTTATTCTTTTGTTGTGGGTTGTTTCATTGTGTTCCCTCATGGCTACATCCCAGAAAAGAGAAGTTCCTTAGTTCTGTGGTCTCCGGTCCTAACAGGAGTAGAGGTAGAGAGCAGCTGCATCTAGGGCAGTGGTCACCAACCAGTAGATCTTGGAGCCTCTGACAGGTGATCCTGACTGGTTTGCCCAGAAGCTATCAAGTGCTGGCACTTCATCTGCCCCTCCACCCACTATCATGCTGCTTCTGCCTCTGCCTTAGAGCTGCCCCCCTGCTTGGTGTGGAAGGGAAGAGGGGGGCACTGATGTCAGGCTGTCTGCCCTGCCCCCACCTCCAAACAGAGAGAAGGGGATGGAGGAAGCTTGGCAGTGCAAATCTCCAGCACTCTCACACAATCTGTCTGTCTGGCATTCTCACAAACACACACTGTCCTTCCTTTTCATCTCCAGACCCAACATGTACATGGGTCAGAGAGACCTTTATCCTGCTTTCCTAATGCAGGAGCCAGATCCATCCCTGGGGAAACTGGTGTTGGTTGCCAGGCTGCTGCCTGAACAGGTGGAGTGGGAGCTGGCAGGGTCTCGAGTCACCACCCCATGCTCCAGACACTGATGTCCTATCTGCTAGGCCACTCCAGAACCCACACCACCACCATCTCTTCAGCAGGTCCCTTATCCTGCTTTCCTAATGTGGGAGCCACCTCCATCCCTCCCTGGGGCAGCCTATGTTGCCTGTCCAGCCACTCCCAAGGCTGGTGGAGTGTGGGGAGGGACTCAAGCCTCCAACCCGGTGCTCCCCAAGCAAATGCCCTAGGCCTCTCCAGAACTCACCCCAGCTCCCTACCTTCAAGGTGTCACCTCTCACACTCTGAACCCCTTGGCCAGTAGTAGAGGGTCACCCTTCTCCTCACTAGTGGCAACAGGAAGTCAAGAGACCTGGCCCCAGCCCACTGTATCACCCCAACTACCAGCCACGTTGCTGGGGGAAAGGTGTTTGGGGAAGAGATGGGGCTGCTTCCCACACTTACTGAAGCAATGTGTCTGGGTGCCAGGGGAGTCGAGTGGGCTGGGTTGCTCTGCTCTCCCACCCACCCCCAATCACTGGTGAGTTACATGGGGGATACCCTGATCCTTGCTGCCAGTGCCTGGTGCCCCCCAGCACTAATGACCGACCTTGCCAGCATTATTCAGGGGGAAGAGCCTTGGGGGAAGAGGTGAAGGCAGAGCAGGGCAGGAAGAGGCAGGGCCCTCTTCTAGGCTAGAGTGGTGCAAAGGAGGAGTCATGTATCAGGTGGCCAGTGGCCTCCTTGTGTCCCTCCCTCGCAGTCACCACTGCCCACCAATGTTACTGTCCAGAGATACTGACTTAACTCCACTTCCACAATGTCTACTGGTACTAGCCCACAATGTCCTATTGACAGTACAATTGATACAAGTGCACTGGGGGAGGATGTACACCACTGTCACAATGAGCAAAGTGTAGATATGCACAAGCAATGTAATTACTGCCATACCTATATGCCGACATACATTAGGTTGACTAATTCTGTAGTGTAGACAAGCCCCTTTGTTTTTGTAGAATTAGTGTTTAACATTGCAGACCTTATTTAACATTAATTTTTTTTTTTCCTAGGGAACTTTGTTCAAAGAAGCTAGCACTTTATTTTCAAAAATATCAAACTGATCATATAACTTCAGAGTAATATTTAATAGTCAGCAGAGTTTGGCATTTCAGTGACTAACCCAGTGTTCCATGCTCTAGTTGTTCTAATAATTCCCACTAATGAGACAGTTACACAAGGCCTAGGTAATCAGATAACAAACAATACATTCACTGATGAAATATTGCAGCATGCCCTGTGCCAGTAATTATAAATGTATAGATGATGAGGGACTTTTATGACATACCCCTGCTTTGATATGTTCATACGTTTTCTAGATAACTTTGTAATGGTTGGAATTCTTGCTCTTTGTCCAAAGGAGCATTTTGTGTATGTGCAGAGCAATAATTGTTTAAAGTTATTATTATTATTATTAGTAGTATTATTATTAGTAGTATTATTATTATTAATAATAATAATAATAATAAAGCAGCTTGACATGATCAGGTACAGATCTACTGTGTTTAGCTATGCCATTCAAGAAACCCACCCTCATAAAGATTGCAGTCTAAAAACTTGATAATTTATGATACTTCTGCAATAGAAACCAAATAAAAGACCTGATACTGTAAATTCTCTATGCAAAGAGAGCCTATGATTTTAATGGATGCTCCTAATGCATATACCTTGCAGAATTGAATATTGATATAATATAGAATAGAACAGCGTTTCCCAAAAAATACCGGGCCTCAGCATGCCTGGTGGCTGCCAGCAGGGCCGATTCGGGCCCACGCCCCTGAACCCGGAAGTGCCGGCAAGTTACAGAGCCGGGGGCTCTGCTCCACCAATACGTGGAGCTGGGTCTCTCCCCCAGCTCTGCCTGGAGCGGGCTGGCCCCCCCATGTGTCCTCCCCGGGCGCGGCTCCTCTGCACCGCCTGCTGCTGCCCATGCGCGGCGTTGCACATGGGCAGGGAGGACGCCCGGGCGTGACGTGATGTCACGGCCCGGGATTTTAAAACTCTTCGGAGGCACGTGGCGGGGCCACGCTGGCTCTGGGTTCGGCCTCCGGGGCCTGAGCGCGGCCTCCGGCCCTGCAATGTGGAAGGCAGAAGGTAGGGAACAGGCTTGGGTGGCGAGGTGAAGGCGGGCTTGGGCTTGGGTGGAAGGAGAAGGGGCACCGGGGAGGGGGGGGGAGGCACCAAGGGACAGGGTGCAGGAGGGAGAGACAAATGCCAGGGGGCCAAGTGCAGACAATGAGGGAAAGGGCAGGAGGGGAGGTGTCAGTGGGAGGGGGGACAGGGTGATGCTGGGAGAGGAGAGGAAAGGGGAAGGGCATTGGTGGCTGGAGGGGGAGGTGCTGGGAGAAGGCTTGAAAGAAGGGGTGGGCATGAGGAAGGCCAGGATGGAGCAAGTCATGTGTGAGGGCACAGAGGGGCAGGAGGGGAATGGGGAAGAGAGTGGTGAGGGGGTGGGTATCAGGGAAAAAGAGGGCAAAGGGGCCAGAGGCAGTAAGGGAAGGGGAAGGCACCAGGAGGGTGCAGGGCTAAGGGAAGGTGCAGGTGCCAGGGGATTCTGGGGTGAGGAGGAGGGGAGAGCTGGCCACCGGAAGCAGCACTGGATGGGGGAATCAGGGCAGGCTGGGGAGATTGGGGGGCCGGTGGAAGCAGGGCTGCCAGGGGATGTGAGGTTGGGGGCAGGGAGCTGGCCGGGGAAGATGTGGAGGGGGTGGGAGAAGCGGGCGCGGGAAGGAGGGCTGGACAAAGGAGATTGGGAGGAGAAGCGGGGGAGAACTGGCAGCCCGGGAGGGGGTTGGAAGTGGGGCTGGCCGGAGGCACAGCGAGGGGAGCAGGGGGAGGAATGAATCAGCCTGCAGGGAGTGGGACTGACCCGGCCATATGTAGATTCTCATAGACTCATAGACTCATAGACTTTAAAGTCAGAAGGGACCAATATGATCATCTAGTCTGACCCCCTGCACAGTGCAGGCCACAGAATCTCGCCCACCCCTCTTAGAATAATCCTCTCACCTATGTCTCAGATACTGAAGCCTTCAAATACTTTGAAGGCCCCAACATGCAGAGAGTCCTTCAGCTGTGATCTGTGCCCAATGCTACAGAGGAAGGCGAAAAACCTCCAGGGCCTCTGCCAATCTACCCTGGAGGAAAATTCCTTCCTGACCCCAAATATGGCGATCAGCTAAACCCTGAGCATGTGGGTAAGACTCACCAGCCAGACACCCAGAAAGTTCCCTATAATGAATGGTCAATTAGTTACCAAGATCATGTTATTTCATCCAACCATGTTATTTCATCCAACCATCCTCTTATCATAGAATCATAGAACTGGAAGAGACCTCAGAAGGTCGTCAAGTCCAGCCCTCCGCTCTAGGCAGGACCAATCCCATCTAAATCAACCCGGCCAGGGCTTCGTCAAGCCGAGACTTAAACACCTCTAGGGATGGAGACTCCACTACTTCCCTAGGTAACCCATTGCAGTGCTTCACTACCCTCCTAGTAAAATAGTTTTTCCTAATATCCAATCTGGACCTCTCCCACCACAACTTGAGACCATTGCTCATTGTTCTGCCATCTGTCACTACTGAGAACAGCCTCTCTCCATCCTCTTTGGAATCTCCCTTCAGGAAGTTGAAGGCTGCTATCAAGTCCCCCCTCACTCTTCACTTCTGCAGACTAAACAGACCCAAGTCCCTCAGCCTCTCCTCGTAGGTCATATGCTCCAGACCCCTAATCATTTTGGTTGCCCTCCGCGGGACCCTCTCCAATGCGTCCGCATCCTTTTTGTAGTGGGGGGCCCAGAACTGGACACAGTACTCCAGATGTGGCCTCACCAAAGCCGAATAAAGGGGAATGATGACATCTCTGGATCTGCTGGCAATGCTCCTCTTAATGCATCCTAATATGCCATTAGCCTTCTTGGCTACAAGGGCACACTGTTGACTCATATCTAGCTTCTCATCCACTGTAACCCCCAGGTCCTTTTCTGCAGAACTACTACTTAACTGGTTGGTCCCCAGCCTGTAACTATGCTTAGGATTCTTCCGTCCCAAGTGCAGGACTCTACACTTGTCTTTGTTGAATCTCATGAGATTTCTAGTGGCCCAATCCTCCAATTTGTCTAAGTCACTCTGGACCCTATCTCTGCCCTTAAGCGTATCTACCTCTCCCCCTAGCTTAGTGTCATCTGCAAACTTGCTGAGGGTGCAATCTATCCCCTCATCCAGGTCATTAATAAAGATATTGAACAAAACTGGTCCTAGAACCGAACCTTGGGGCACTCCACTAGAAACCGACCGCCATCCTGACATCGAGCCATTGATCACTACCCGCTGGGCCCGGCCTTCTAGCCATCTTTCTATCCATCTTACCGTCCATTTATCCAATCCGCATTCCCTTAACTTGCTGGCAACAATATTGTGGGAGACCGTATCAAAAGCCTTGCTAAAGTCAAGGTATATAACATCCACTGACTTCCCCATGTCCACTGAGCCAGTTACCTCATCATAGAAGCTAATCAGATTGGTCAAGCACGACTTGCCCTTTGTGAATCCATGCTGACTATTCCTGATCACTTTTCTCTCATTCAAGTGTCTCAAAATGGATTCCTTTAGGATCCCTTCCATGATTTTTCCAGGAACCGAGGTAAGACTGACCGGCCTATAGTTCCCTGGATCGTCCTTCTTCCCTTTTTTGAAGATGGGCACTACATTTGCCTTTTTCCAATCATCCGGGATTTCGCCCGATCTCCACGACTTTTCAAAGATAATGGCCAAAGGCTCCTCAATGACATTTGCCAACTCCTTCAGTACCCTTGGGTGCATTAAGTCTGGACCCATGGATTTGTGTAAGTTTAGTTTTTCTAAATATTTCCTAACCTGTTCTTTACCCACCAAGGGCTGTCCATCTTCTTCCCATCTTGCGTCGCTTAGCACAGAAGTCCAGGAGCCGACCTTGTCCGTGAATACAGAGGCAAAGAAAGCATTGAGTACTTCAGCTTTCCCCACATCCTCTGTCACTAGGTTACCTCCTTCATCCATTAGGGACTGCACACCCTCTCTGGTCACCTTCTTCTTGTTGACATGCCTGTAGAAACCTTTCTTGTTATCCTTTACATCCTTAGCTAGTCGCAACTCCATTTGCGCTTTCGCCTTCCTCATAACCCCCCGGCATTCTCGAGCTATACATTTAAACTCCTCCCTAGTCATTTGTCCAAGTTTCCACTTTCTGTAAGCTTCCTTTTTGTGCTTAAGTACACCAAGGATTTCCCCTGTAAGCCAATCCGGTCTCCTACCAGGTTTGCCTCTCTTGCTACACATCGGGATGGTTTCTTTCTGTGCCTTCAATAAGGCTTCTTTAAAATACTGCCAGCTGTCCTGGACTCCTTTCCCCTTCATGTTAACATCCCAGGGGATTCTTTCCATCAGATCTCTGAGGGAGTCAAAATCTGCTTTTTTGAAGTCCAAGGTGTGTATTTTACTACTCTCTTTCCTTCCTTTGGTCAGGATCCTGAAATCTACCATCTCATGATCACTGCTTCCCAGGTTGTCACCCACCTCTACGTCCCTATTAGTTCCTCCCTGTTTGTGAGGAGAAGGTCAAGCTGTGCACGGCCCCTGGTCGGATCCTTCAGCACTTGTACCAAGAAGTTATCCCCAAGATCTTGGGGCCTGCCCCCATTCCCTCCCTCCTCCCCACAAAGGATGAGTTAGTCCGGCCCGGGGATTCTATTGTTGCCCCCAAACACACACCCTCGAGTAGTTGCGAACTGGCTGGCTGGTAGACACACTCATGCAACCTGAGCACATTTACCAGCCAGGCAGTTCGAAACTACAAACTGACACATCTAGTAATAATACAACTTACCTAATGAGAAAATACCAGACATGTTATATGTCTGGTATTTTCTCAGTTTGTTTTTTATGTGTTTATATTTTTGGGCTGCAAAAAGCTGTACTGAAAAAAAAGGGTTCCAATTAAAGTAAAACGTTTGGGAAACCCTGGTCTAACCAGCTTTCTGTCTTACAGCCCATTTATCCAATCCATATTTCTTAACTTGCTGGCAAGAATATTGTGGGTGACCATATCAGAAGCTTTGCTAAAGCTGGCACTGGGGGTTTTGGGAGGACCAGAAACAACTTATTTGAATATTCATCATTTGATTAATGAATATGCAAATATGCAAATGAACATTACAGGTCCTCCAAAAGTTTGTGAATGGATTTGCTGGTCCCCGTGTCAAAAAGTTTGGGAACCCCAGGAATAGAACATATCTCAGTGTACAGTAGCTGAAATATGGGAGTGTTCAGAAGTTTTTGAAGGGCAGGAGAAAGCTTATTGCCTTTTAAAGAGTTTGGTGATGTTCAACTTGTCGGAGCTTAACAACAGTGGGTTTTTTATGTGTGTGTTTAAGTAACTGAAAAAATGCTTCCAGTTTAACACTTTAAGCACTGCATAGCATATGCATAAACTTCAGTGAGGACTGCAACTCTGTTAAAGCAAACATGATTAAGAAATCAAGAAGCTGTGAACAAGAGGAAACGGAGCTTCTCACCATACAGTTTTTCTTAGGCTATATCTACACTGGGAAGGTTTGTCAAGGAAAGTACTGTTGACATGCAAAAGTTGTTAAAAGTGAACACTTGTTAAACCATTTTTTCTGCTCCCCATTGTTGACATTTCATGGCCATATTGCTAGCACCCTGTTAACAGAAAAAGCAACGCAAGTGGATAAGTGTCCCAGAGTGCCTGGTGTTACCTTCAGTCACTAAGCACTATTGCAGCGGTTCTCAAACTTTTTGGTCCATGGACCATCTGGCTCAATATAAACCTTTCTGTGGACCACCAGTTGCTAATAGAAACACACCATTAATTACATAATTATGCCTGAGCCATTTGCTAGTGCTGCAGCTAGGGAGACTGGTTTAATTTAAATTATTAACCAGATTAAGCACTTTACCTTTCTCATGTTAGTTTATCAAACTTAATTTTAAATAAAGTAAAATATTAATTTATGTCCAACATGAAAGGTTTCAATGTTTTCTTTATTTATAGCAGGGGTGGCTTTTTATGGCCCCCAATGGAGGCACCTCACTCCTCTGGCACACCAGGGGAAGGGAACGGACAGGGAGGACTGAGGTTCAGGGCTTCCCATAGACCAGATTTACTTTTCTGGGGTTCCGGAGTTTGTGAATTTTATGGACCCCCCCTTAGGCTCTGGGGTGGGGGCAAAAATGAGGAGTTCAGTGTGCAGGACAGGGCTGCTAGCGAATGGGATAGGGATGGGGTGCTGGATCTGGCAGGGAGATGGGGTGCAGAAGGGGGTAAGGGTACAAGGTCAGGGTAGGGGTAAGGTGCAGGCTGGGAACAGGGTATCTGGCCAGGAGAGAGGGTGCAGGGTCTGGCCAGAAGGGAGGGTGCAGAAGCTGACTGGGCATAGGGTGTCTGGCCAGGGGCAGGATATGAGGGAGGGAGTCCCTGAGGCTAAAACTGGGGAGATCAGAGTGGCTGAGGGGGTTTTGGGAAGATGGAGGGCAGGGCGCCCCTGGGAATAGGGCTGGGGTCAAAGTGGTTTGGGAGTATTCAGGAAAATAGGGGCAGGGAGGCTGGAGGGCAGGGCGTGGAGCAGCAAGGTGGGGGTGGGCAGGTAAGTGACCTTGGAGTGTCCAGCCCTGCAGGGGGTGGAGACCCGCAGGGCTCCAGTCTATGGTGTCCTCTTCCCAGATTGAGTCCCTGTGGGTGCAAAGCCCCAAAGGGCCCCGAGTCCCCACCTGCCTCCTGCAAGTGCAGGGACCTCAGCTGCAGCGTCACCTCCCCCCACCATCGCCAGACCCTGAGCAGCCAAACTTGCCATTGGGGAGTGGGGCACTGGCTGCTTGCACACCATGAGAGCCCAGCTGAGCCCTGTGCAGCCTAACCTGCTGCCAGGAAAGGGGAGGTGCCAGCCACTTGCGCACCATGAGAGCCCACCGCACCAGGCTGAGCTCTACGCAGCTAATCTGCTGCCTGCACCGTGGGACTAACCGAGGGATGTGCTGCTCTTCCCATGGCGGCAGCACTCTTCCATGTGTAGCTCCATGGCTTGCATAGGAGAGGGAAGGGGGAGTTTGCTTTCTTCACTTCCCTGCCTGCCAGCTAGAGCTGGTGCTGCAGCTTCCCAGCTGCGTGCCGACCACGAAGTTGCAGCAGCAGTGCGGGCAGGGGCGGCAGGTTTGTATAATTTTTGGTTGTGCCCCATTAGCCACACCCTCTGACCCCTGTTAACCCCGCCCTCTGATCCCCATTAACCACGTCCCCTGACTCCCATTAACCAGGCCTCTGGAGGTAACACACTCGCGGCAAGATGGACACATGACCAGAAGTAAAAGGTGTCATGTCACCCCTCTCGAAAGGCTTTTCCCACCATCCTCCTACCAACAGGGATTAGTTTGGCCCCCACTAAACCCCCTTCATGCAACTATCCTGCAATTGCATTTGCCCAATGTGTGTGACATTAACTCAGGGGTAGAGAGGCTGGGGCAAGTGTTCCCTCTAACGCTATGTCTACACTCGTGGCTTCTTGCGCAAGTACAGCCGTTCTTCTGCAAGAACCCACAGAGCATCCACACTGCCCGCCAGCTCTTGCACAAGGAAATTTACAGTACGGCGTGGTAAGAGAGGGTGTCTTGCGCAAGAGCTATGCTCTTTTCTAACAGGTGTAAGCTCTCTTGCGCAAGAGGGCAGTATTGATGCTCGGCAGGAATTTCTTGCACAAGAGTCCCCTATGCTAAAATGGCCATCGGAGCTTTCTTGCACAAGAGAGCGTCCACACTGCCATGGATGCTCTTGCGCAAAAGCACAGCGCGCACATGGCAGTGTGGATGTGTTCTTGCGCAAGAAGCCGCCAGTGTAGACATAGCCTAAGAGTTTCCTCCCATGAGCAAAATGAATTTTGTGTTGTGCACCAGTACAGAGTTCATGTGGCTTGTTTGGATGTGCCACTGTGGCACCCAAGTTATTAATAAATATTTTATAAACCTTTACCTTTTCTCTCTGCTGCCATGTCTCCTCCCCTTGCTCCATCAGCTCCCCTGGTGCCTGCTGCCCCCCAACTCCTCACTCTCCTCTGCTGTCCTGACTCCTGCCCTTCTCACTGCCCTCAGCCCTCCTGCGACCTGCCCCCTTCCACCAGCCTTCTCTGCCCCATGCCTGCTCCTCCAGTAGCCCCACTCTGATCATGTGAGCTACCTCTCCTCATCCCCTCTTCCAACACCTCTCTCTACACACCTGCCCTGCCTCTCTCCTCTGGTGCTGGTCTCTCCCCTGCAGGTGTCTGCCCTTCTGTTTCACCCCCAGAGTCACCTGGCACCTGCACCTTTCCTTACCCTTGCATCCTCCTGGTGCCCCACATTTCCTTACTACTCCTGCCCCCTTTGCCCTCTTTTTCCCTGATGCCCACCCCCTTCACCACTCTCTGCCCCCATTCTCCTCATGGCCCTCTCTGCCCTCACACATGACTTGCTCCATCCCCACCTTTCTCATGCCCACCCCTTCTTTCAAGCCTTCTCCCAGCACCTCCACCTTGTCCCTCTAGCCCCCAATGCCCTTTGCCTCTCCTCTCCCAGCATCACCCTGTCCCCCCTCCCACTGACACCTTCCTTCCTGCCCTTTCCCTCATTGTCTGCACTTGGCCCCCTGACATTTGTCTCTCCTCCACACTGTCCCTTGGTGCCTTCCCCTTTCTTTCCCTTCCCCCTCCCCCTCCACACAAGCCCCTTCCTCTCCCACCCTTCCCCTATTTTCTCCCTCCCCCTCCACACAAGCCCCTTCCTCTCCTACTCCTTCCCCTATTTTCCCCCTCCTCCTCCGCACAAGCCCTTTCCTCCCCCTCTCCTTACCTTTCCCCTTACCTTACTTTACCTTCTGCCTTCCACTTTGCAGGGCTGGAGTCTGCGCTCAGGCCCCAGAAGTCCCCGGACTCTGAATCCGGAGCTAGGCCACGTGGTGCAATGCCGCACCAAGCAGTTTTAAAGTCCCGGGCCTTGACGTCACATCAAGCCCAGGCATTTCCCTGCTTACCTGTAAACGCTGCACATGGCAACAGCAGCCAGCAGCGTGTGCGGGCAAGGGTGAGCCGGACTGAAAGTTGCGCACAGCAGGGATGGTACGGGATGGGGGGGACACTCTGGGGCCGGGGTGGGAGGATGCACGGGGGGGCCAGCAGGTGGGGGCTGGGGCCTGCTCCAGGCAGGACCAGGGGAGAGAGCCAGCTCCAAATATTGGTGGAGCAGGCTCTGAATATTGCTGGAGCATGGGCACCATGAGCCCATATAACTCACCACCCATGAGTGCGGGCTCCCCACGCATAGGAGGCAGGGGGAAGGGGGAGCTCTCGCCGTGGACCACCTGGAAAGCAGCTGTGGATCGCACCTTGAGAACCACTGCACTATGGGAACGCACAATGTAGCACTATGCATTTTGGGAATGTGAGAAAATGTCCTATCAGCCATCTCATTGCTTTGCAGCCCTACTAAAGCTTTTGGCCTACTTTCACACCAATTGAACGACTGCGCTTGCTGCACATGCCAGTATCTGCTGTGAGAATCATGGATTCCACAATTCTCTCCTATGCTGTGGTCAGTGTGCTTAGGACATTACGCCATGAGTAGAACTACTTCTGGTTTTGAAAGCTGACAACAATTTGAATGAAGGCAACAATGCTAGGAGAGACACTGATGAATTGGTAGTGTATTGGACTGCCACAGATCACTTGTTTCTATTGATCACTGTTTTTGAGCAAGGGAAATCAGTACTGAGTGGTGGGATTGCATTGTTATGCAGGTGTGGCATGAAGACCAATGTCTACACACATGTTGGATGTATAAAGCAACCTTTCTGGAACTGTGTAATGAGCTGTTCCTTGAACTGAGTCGCAAGGACATCCCAATGAGAGCTGCTCACTCAGTAGAGAAGCATGTTGAAATTGCCTTGGGGAAGCTGGCGACTCAGGGTTGGTACCGTCCAATTGCAAATCAGTTTGGAGTGGGAAGTCTACCATCAGTGGGTCCAGCGGAGCTATAATAATGCTTATCTTACATCCCTAGTTATTAAGTTTCTAAATGGTACCTCACAAAGCACATTTTGTACAAAGATTATTACAACAGCCTAGGAGGTGTGACTCCACCCTGTCACATCCCCTCCAGTTTATTACTCCATTAATTTTAAAGCTGTTGCAGGCCTTATATAGTTTCTATTTCTCTAATGTGTCATCCAGGACTTATATAGATAGTTCAGTTATCTCTACATCAAAGCAGAATTATGGTTTTAATGGAGTTGCATCTCTGTCACTGCAGCAATGTGGCTTGCAATAAATGACACAAGGAATCCATTTCTGGCTTGATCCGACTAAGAGGATATAATTTTTAGCTATATTTCATTAAAACAACATAATTTCAGAGCAACAATTAAACATGTTATTGGCCCAAGATGTTTCTGTGCTGAGAGTGCCTGGCATGTTGCAATGCCAACACGTTTCAGGAAGAGTTTGATTTTAACTCCCCAGTATCAAAGCAAAATGCCCCCCTTGGAAAGATTAAATTAAGAAAAAAAATTATGTTATCTCCCCGTCGGGGAATCGAACCCCGGTCTCCCGCGTGACAGGCGGGGATACTTACCACTATACTAACGAGGAGCTACCTGTGAAAAAGCTTTTCCACAAGTGGTGCTATACCTGCGCTAGCAGTGATATGGGCTGTATCTTTGGCGCTTTTCCTGAACACACTGTGGAACCATCAGCGGGCTTGCGCCTGTTTCACTTCTTAGACTCTCGATCACTTCCTTCTATTGCATGCACCGAGCAGCCGCTCCCACTCTTGGGGCGCACAGTCCGGAAGCCCCCCCATAAACACCAGCTGCAAAGCCCAACGCGCCCCGGGGCCAGCCAGTGCTGGAGGGAAGGTTCGGACAGCCTGGGCAGCGCTGCTGGCGCTCAGGTGGCACCGGCGCTGGCCTCTTTGCAGCGCTGATCTGCGAAGGGCGGCTCAGGAAAGGTGAGGCGGGAGCCACGAGGCTGTGTAGGGAAAGCTACGGGCTGGTGGGGTGCTGAGCGTACTTGCTAGACCCTGCGCAATGCGGGGGCGCCGCTAAGCTGTGCATGTGCATAGGGATCAGGAAGCACAGAGCCTTGGGCGAGAAAGCTGCTAGGTGCAGTCTGGCTAAGAGCGGAGGGAGCTAGCGCCCTGCTGCACAGAAAGCAGGGCAGAGCTGCTGCCTGGGGAAGGCGTTGAATGAAAACCAGCAGAGCAGCAGCAGCACCACCTTCCTAACAAGACTTAGTGCTTTGGAGAACAGGCGCCTCTTGCATCGCTGAATTTGCTGTGTGCGGAAACTCTCCTAAATGGGGGGCGGTAAGCTCAGTGGTAGAGCGCATGCTTTCCATGTATGAGGCCACGGGTTCAATCCCCGTTATGTCCACTTTTAGGACCACCAAAAAACAAGTAAAATCCGACTCACTCTGTCGGGTTTGGCCGTAAGTAAGCCGCTCGGGGTAGGAGAGCTGATGCAACGCGATTGCAACAAGGTCTGACTCCTATTCCCCGCGAGGGAGCGGTGCCACTCTGGCCCCCACTGACTGGACTCAGTATAACAACCAGTGTAGAAAACCAATTAGGGGTTCCCTTAGGACACGTCTTTTTAGTTTCAGTCTCACCATGAAGTCATGTCAGTTAAATCCTACAAGCCAAGTGTGACCAGAGATGATGGCTTTTGTTTTTGGTGTCTCCCATCTCAGTCAACCTTAGTCACCTTCTTGCATAGCATATTGTGCAAATGTTAATTGCCCAGGGATCTGCAGGTGAGCCTACATCACACAGACATGAACACATTTTGGTCACTGACTGCTTTCTTTGCTCATGCTTCCCTTTGGCCTTGTTCTGAAACTTTAAGTGGCTTTAGAGCAGCAGCAATTCTGACCTGTGGCCATAGCATGCCATTACATGGTTTTCATTGACCTCCCACCATCTACACTTCCATTTTGAACTGTACACATCCTATGGTTTGGGGATATATTGTGCCATAACCAGGAGATGACCAATCCAGTGAAGCTTCCAGGGACTGGGTGCTAATCATGCAGCAATGGTCAGGACTTCTAAGTTTTTACAGATGAGATAGCATGTGAAAATTATAGAATTGCTTCAAGTGCCCAATGGCAATATATCACAGGCAAACTAGGCAGTGATGATGTCAAGACTGTGCAGGCAGGGGTGCCGGCCTCAGGCCACTCCTGAACACAGGCATTAGGGAAAAGTGTGCATGACAGCACAGAAGACACCAATATTAGTGTGAAGTCAAATGTCTTAGGCAGAACTAGACTTAGAAATGCACATTGTGATTGTGGCATTATTCAAGTGCTGCTAAGCTAGCACTGTTTTTTAACTGCATTTATACCAGCTTTTGTAGATTCAGACTAACACAGCTACCTCCTTTGATACTATTTATCAGTATGTCATCAATTGCAATTTCAGGGGCAGAATACCCTTTTTCATGGAGCAGGCTAGGAAACCACATTCATTTTCGTGAGGCTTAGGGTGTGTCTAGATTATAGGGATTTTTCAAAAAAAAGTAGTGATTTTTTGAAAAAACTTCACTGCATCTAGACTGCAGCCACATTCTTTCAAAAGTAACTCAAAGAACGCGCAGTTTTTTCGATCGCGGTAAACCTCATTTTACGAAGAATAATACCTTTTTAGAAAGTATTCTTTCAAAAAAGGTGCTATTGAATGCAAACTGCTTTTTCGAAAAAGAGCGTCTAGACTTTTGAAAAAGCGGCTCGCTTTTTTGAAAAATCTGTTTGTAGTCTAGATGCTCTCTTTCGAAAGAGGCTTTTTTTGAAAGATTTTTTCGAAAAAGGCTTGTAATCTAGACGTGCCTAAGAGTCTAAATCACTTTGCCTGTCCAAAAAAGTAATTGATTAGATGTTGCATGCATTGGATGGTATATGCTAGGAATGAACAGCTGGGCTTTTAGCTGAAGTTGACCTATCTTATTTGTATATTTTGATATGACATTGAAAATTTGTGTTAACTTACAACATTTTAGCTTTTTAAATTTAAACATTTGCTGTCAATCACTGGCAACCATGATTTCTCACAATTGAGAATTTAAATTGATAAATAAAATGTTTAGAACCAATGATTTTGCAAAACTTCAAAAATTTAAATTCTGAGGGACCATTTAATTTGTCATTGGCAATAATAAAGAAGGGACTCTTTGGAATTAGCCAAATTTGTATCCTGCTTTGCCAGTGTGTGTAATAATGGCGTGCAAACCCTGTTACAAAGAATTTGAAAAATTAGCCAGCAAATATTAAAGACAACAGTTTAATTCATATAATCCCCTTCCAAAATATAAACATTTTTTATAATGTATAAACAATTTCTAATAGCTATATATAGTCATATTTCAATAACTGAAGGTCCACAGTCTTTAAGGATAAAAGCATCTATTTTATATACAATAGCTAGCCACATTTCTAGAAATGCATACTAAACAGTCAGAGCCCAAACAAACATCAGCTTTTCCCACACTTAAATATAACTCTGGTTTAGTGTGGGATGCTGACTTGTCTATGCAAGGAAATCAAAATGCCCTTTTATGATGTTTTAATCAAGTTTACTTTCTATATTAAATATTAGATTATTTTACAGAAATAAGGCACCTCTTGCATATTCTTCCCTCCCTTGCCGTACTATTATTCAAAAGGAGTTTTGCACTATATAAATTGACAATGCAAATAATCCTACAACATTTGTCGACCAAATGAAATATGACCAGCAACTGGATTTTTGGCAAGACACGGTGTGTTGGTTAGCAGTAGACAGTCGTCTCGGAACTTCTTCTCCACTGGGGCTAAATGCGGGCGGGGTGCAGAGGCTCATTGCAGAAAAAAAAACAAAAAACAAAAAAAAAAACCCCCACTGTTGAACAATGGGACAGGAAGGGAATTTCAAAAAAGAAAGAAGTGGCTTGAAGGTGTGCAGTTTATGGCTATCCTGGTTCTGTGGTGAACTGTCTTGTATTCAGGTGTGCATACAAATTGTCCATTCTGGATGGCAAGAACACTAGAGAGATTTTTTCTTTTTTTTAAGCTGCCACATATAGGCCCCTTATTTGCCCAAGACATGTACTCTATTTATCTGCTGTAGTCTGATTGACTAATATAGTCGAAAAAGAAACTAAAAACAAATTAAGTACAACAAATAAAGTTACCCAAAAGATAATAAATACTGCAAAACATTCTAACAAAACAGATGTAAAACAGTCTCTTCTCTCCAAAATATGTACTTTCCTTTTTATTCCGAGTCTTTCTAGAAAAAATGAAATTTTAAGCGATGTCTTCTACATATATATGTAAAACAGAAATCTTAATTCATGTTGTCACTGGTGGCCAACGTTTGGCTACGTCATCATGCATAACTTCAGGAAGCCACTGACAATATGCAGAGAGCAAGTCTGAAACAAAGATATGTATCATCAGAAGGCGACACAAGTCAAAAACAGCTAACAGTGGAAGAAGGTGTCCTAGTGCTTCCAGAGAATATGTATAAGAAGCAGACTGCTTACATACAGTGAAATAAAAATACAGTTAATGGAAACCTAGATTTCAATTTTACTCTTGCACTGTGTCTTCCCATGGAAGACTAAAGAAGAAACTCCTTTGCAAATATTCATTCCAAAATAAACCTAAGTGTTCAGGGCCATAAATTTGAGAGAGAATTTTTCTCCTTGGGAAAGTTGGAGTTTTGGGGCATCTCTATTTTTTGTGTGCTAAAGAAAATTATCTTTTAATAATCAATGAGTCCAATGTAAGGCCCTGATCCAATAGAATTCTTATACGTGGGCGTAAGGGTGGGGTTTAAAAGTGAACATGAGTACAGTACATACAAGAGGTACAGGATTGGAAACCAAAAACTACTGCTCTCTCTAAGACCTTAGAGAGGCCCATTAACCTCTGCCTCAGCTTTCCCACCAGTAAAAATAGGAAAATATTTGTCTGACAATTAACACTTGTAAAGTGTTTTAATGATCTAAAAGTATGAAAAAGAATGAAAGAATTATTGCTCAAGTTAGTACTGGGAATCCTATAAAAAACGATGTGTTACTCCTTGCAGCATCTGGTATAAAGGTCAGATTATTTGATATGCTTACAACTATCAAAATAAAATTTAATTGGTACAGGATTCTTTTTACAACACAGCCACCTTGTGACAGAGCTGCTGTAAATCTGCTTTTCATCCATCAATCCAGACAAATGTACTTTGGAGAGAATTACAAGAAAAAAATCTTTCAAATATTAATTTTTCTAAAATGACAATTTTAGAAATTCTCTCAATAATCTTGCTGAAAGACTGAAATCACAATACAAACTACCCCAATGGGAAGACGCTGAAAATGATTGTTGCTTTATCTGGTATAGTATTGTCTATTCCTTTATTAAAGTTTGAAAGACCAGGTCTGCTTGAAATCAGATAAGAACTCCATGCTGTAATGGTTAATAACCACCACCCAGCAAATGGAACACTTACACTTGGGATTTTTTTTCCACGCGGACAGCAAAGCATCATGACTATCCACACTTTCTGAAACAAGAGCCTTCAGCAGGATTTCCGTTCGGGGTTGAAGCCTGAGTGAATTCCAAAATGAAAGGGGATCAAATATATATGTGGGCTTAGTTCCTTTATCTAACTGTATCATGGATACATCTCTACTTTAGTGCTTACAGTCTAGCATTCTGCTTTTGTTTTATAACAATATTGATTAGATGTAGACATAAAACATCTAACCCCTGAATAAAGGACAGTTAACTTGAAAATCTACCACTGTTATATGCAGGACTGCTGTAGCCATGTTGCTCCTAGGACGGGGTGGGAAAAAGGGCCTCCTTGGCCCAGATCCAGACCACCAAGTGAGTTGATCCAGCCCACAGAGGCCCTGCCACTCCCCCTATCCCCCCGCCAATCAGGGCCTGGGGGTGGGAGGAAGCACACATGGTCTCCTCCCACCCTGCAAGGAGTGCATGGCACTTAGAAACACCATGTACTCCTGGAAGGGCGGGAGGAAACTTTGCATGCTCTACCTACCCACAAGACCTGACTGGCTTGGGAGTGGGGGTGAGCGCACACAGTCTCCTCCTGCCCTGCGAGAGATGTGGCGCTTCTAAGCACCGCACGCTCCTTGCAGGAGGGGGGCAGGGTGTTAAGAGATTTCAAGTGCTCCTTGTGCCCCCAGGCCAATCAGGACTTGGGGAGTGTGTGAAGTCTCCTCTTACCCTGCAAGGGGCAAGCACTAAAAATCAACTGCCAGCTGCTGCTCAGCTGGTGGTTGACTAAGCACAGAACTCCCTTGAAGGGCAGAGGTAGGGAGCAAGAGACTTCATGTACTCCCCCTTCCCGAGCCCTGATTGACCTGGGGACAGCAGTGGGAATCATGCAAAGTCTCTTCCCACCACCAGAATCATGGGCACCTAGAGGGAACCACCAGCTGTTCAGAACATCTGGCAGTACTCTCTGGGGGGAAGACTTCGCGTACTCCTCCACCCCCAGACCAATCAGGGTCTGTGGGTGGAGAAGCATGGAAGTATCCTGGCCCTGCCCCTTACACCTGAGGCCTTGCCCCTTCTGGGGCAGCCCAGGGCCACTTCAGACCCAGGTCAAAAATTATTGCCCATCCAGGTCCTAAGATATTAGAGAAATAAGCTGGAGAGGGAATATCTTTTATTGGACCAATTTCTGATGGGGTGACAATTTTTTCAAGCTACAGAGCTCTTCTTTCAGTCTAGGAAAGGAACTCAGAGTATCACAGATAAATACAAGATTGAACAGGGAGTTTAGCATAAAGCAGTTAGCAAATATTCTTAAGGGATATAAGGTGAAATAGGCGGTTAACATCCCCATTGTCATCACATAAAAGGGGACTTGTTCCAGATTCTTGTAATAAGCCATACATCTGGTGTTTTTATAGTTTTTAAATGTCTTGCAAAGTTATGAACTGAAATTGCCATACTTTCAACAGATGAACCTGGGAGTCTCCTTTGGAATGAGGTCTGATAGGTCAGTTACAGAGCGATTGCTCTGTGAAGTGTTTGTCCACAGGTACTAAGGTGTTTCTGTCTTTTATCAGTCTCCTGTGTGAGTTCATTCTTGAGTGCAGAAATAGTTACCCACATAGTTGTTAATGGGGCATTTAGTGCACTGGAGGATATACACAATCTTGAAAAACTTAAACAACAAATAGTCTAGTACATGGGTTCCCAAACTGGGGTGTGTGAAGAAATTCCAGGGGGGCATGAGGCAACCCAGCCCCCCCCCCCCCCCATCAAGTTTTGATGCCCTATTCAGTTCCTTTTTTCTTGGTTCAACAAGTTTTGCTGCTATTTTGGGGGGGCCATGAGTATTTTTCAAAAATCAAAAAGGGGGGGGGCGTGATGCCAAAAAGTTTGGGAGCCACTGGCATGTTAAAGACTAACAAAACATATATATGGTATCATGTGCTTTTGTGGGCACAACCCACTTCTTTAGATGACCGGAGTATTAAGAGCCCAGATTCAAGAATAAATAAGGGA
Organism: Pelodiscus sinensis; assembly: GCF_049634645.1. Lineage (NCBI taxonomy): Eukaryota > Metazoa > Chordata > Testudines > Trionychidae > Pelodiscus > Pelodiscus sinensis. The sequence goes on along the minus strand of NC_134725.1, from coordinate 29,589,571 downwards.
GAAGGGGAAAAGAAAAGTAGAAAAAAGACAATGAAGAGTTTGTTCAAGTTACAAGAGACTGATAAGAACAATTAGCACTTCCGTTGTTTGGTTGATTGGTAAAGTCATTATGACAATGGACACCAACCAGTAGATCTTGGAGCCTCTGACAGGTGATCCTGACCGGTTTGGCCAGGAAGCTATAAAGTGCTGGCACTTCAGTTGCCCCTCTACCCATTGTCATGCTTCTCCTGCCCTCTGCCTTGGAGCTGTCCCCCTGGAAGCCTCCTGCTTGCTGTACAGGGTATGTAAGGGAGAAGGGGAAGGGGCGCTAATGTCAGGGTGTCCCTCCTCCCCCCACTTCTGTGCCCCATCTCCACACAAAGAGAAGGGGATGAACAGAGCTTCAGAAGAAGTTGTGAGTGAGGACAAAGTCGCAGAGCTCTGTAACCAGGCATGCAGTGCTGTCATCAGGGATGGTGTTCTTGACAGCCTGTAATCATTCTTCATATGGAATGTTGGTGTAAAGAGCTTCTATGTCCGGTTGTTTTCAAGAAGATTATTGATGTTTTGTAGTTTCCTCAGGAACTCGGTGGTGTCTCAAAGATAGCTAGGAATGCTGGTAGCATAGGGTTTGAGGAGAGAGTCAATATAGCTGGATAATCCTGTTGTAAGTGTGCCAATGCTTGAGATGATGGGTCGTCCAGGATTTCCAGGTTTCTGTATCTTGGGTACCAGATAGAAAATTCCTGGTCGGGGACTAACAGGGGTGTTGGTGTAAATTTGGTCCTGAGCAGCATCAGGGAGCTTCATGAGCAGTTGTTTTAGGGTTTTTCTGTAGTCTTTAGTGGGATCAGAGAGAAGCTTGTAGAATCTGGTGTTGGTGAACTGTCTGGTTGATTCCTGTTCATAATCTGTTCTGTTCATGATGACTACAGGCCCCCTTGCTGTTAGGTGGGGAAGTGATCATGGATCATTGTACTTCTACAATGTCATTGCCTCAACAGGCAAAACCAGGTGAAAGAAGGTACAAAGAAGTTTGTCTATTTCATTATATGACCAAAAATGGTTTAGTTGGCTAAGCTGTGAAGGCTATTAAATGGGAAAGTCTGATTCTGCAAAAAGTTATGCACAAGTAATTTTACTGATACAAATAATCCCAGGGAAACCAGTGTAACTACTCAGATAACCAAGTGTTTACAGGAGCCTTACAATTCAACAGCTTGATAAAGGCTATTGACCTTAGATTTGGTGAGATAATTTTTCTTCTCTTACCCCTTAACAACTGAGGGTAAATACTTGCATAATATTTCCAGTTAGGAAGTTCCTCTCTTTTCAGAAGGCTCAAGTGATTGGCACCACTGTTGGGCGGCATGGCATCTGTTTAATCAGTGTTTTAACAACTTACTTGGACCATGTCTTCAGCATTGTGAGTGGACTGGACAGCAAACATCGCTTGTAAAAGCCCAGCTGTTTGATGATCTAAAATAAATAATAGCCTTCATTAGATACTTGCCATAAAGTAAATGGATGCTCTAAAATGTATGTGGAAACCATGCAAGTTGTAATATGCTTACCTTTCCTTCCAGTAAAAATTTGGCAAAGTATTTGTAACGATCAATACCCTCAGGGTAATCTACCTCCACTGCAGGAAGCTGCCAGCCTACTCGATCTGAAAATACAGGTTATATTATGTCTTCTATTTAATCCTCAAAGTGGACTTTGTCAGTTTGCGTTCTGCAAACTTATACAGACATTGCTGGCATTTAGAGAAACACACAGCTTGTAACAGTAACATCAGAAATCCTCCAGCATAGGATAGGATGCAACAAACATCACAGCAATAGTGGGACCAAGAGGTTGGCAGCCCAGCAGCTCTATACTAACTCTAGAGAACCCAATGGAGCTATATAAACCATGACAAGGTATGCACGATATTAAAAGTTATAGGGTTCAGTCCTTTTGGACATACAAAGTTTTTATTCCATGACCTTATAGATGATGAATCAATGCAAAGCAGTTTTCAGGTGAATGTGATATTCATCAGAGTTACACTACAACATACAATGCTTCAAGAAACTTACAGAAGACACTTGGTCTGTGGCATCTTATTCTGCCTGTTTCAGGGCAATAAAATGGAGGAGGAATTGCCAAAGGTTTCTCAAAGTGACAGTAGGGCGGCAGCAGGATTGGGATCCATTCAGATTCAACAGCTGAAACACCTTCAGAATGGAAACACATAATACAAAATGAAATATGTTTGATCTGAGAACAATTAGTTCAGTACTATTTATGTACATGTAATGTTCAGTAAAACTCACACCCCTTGGAAGTGAGCTCCTCAAATGGATCGCCTCAGGCTCCCCATAGATTCCAGAGTTTTGACTGACCTACAGCAGTGGTGGGTAACCTGGGGCCCATGGGCATTCTATGTGTGGCCTTCCAGACATTTTGTTTACCGTTGCTCATGCTCAGGGATGCCAGTTACCACTGATGTCTGCCCATGCTGTTTTTTCTTATCAGTATTACTAGCGTACATGTAAAGCAAGGACATGGATAGTGAGGTGCGTGCTGATTGCATACATTAACTATGAGAGCCATGCATTCCCTCTGCACCCAATCAAAGTGCTGCAATGGCTCATTAGGCACACCCTGCAATTCTAGGTACACAAGCACAGTTAGTCTTAGTTATGACAGTTTTGTGCCCCACTGGAATGAAGGAGGGCTACACATGTGGCCCACTCACTAACCTAGGTTGCCCATCACTGCCCTAGAATCAAAAAGTCAACGCAGCAAGGAAAGCGAAGGGGAACTCTAAGCCCTTGTTTCAGAGTCCAAGCCTCACTCTCTTTCCCCATTTTGCAAGATCTAAGGGCACAATTGGAGTTGGCCAGGGCCCATTTCTCATAGCCTGGTCCCTGGAAAGCAGCTGCTAGTGTTGGGGCTTCAAGCTCCTCTGTTGGTCACATGGCTTCTTTGAGAGTCTTTTTTTGACAGTCAATTGGGAATGGGAAGAGAATGACCCAAGCAGTAGGAGAGGACACAATGTATATCAGGATGTCATTTCCAAAGCCAATCCAGCTCTGCATTTAGGAAGGGAAAGACTACAAGGAGCCTGGGAGGATGGTCTGGAATATAGCTGCACAAGAAGGAAATCATCAGTAATTTCTATGGCTGCCTCAGGAGGCCCAAAGCCACTAAGGCAGTGGTCATCAACCAGTAGATCAGGATCTTCTGGTAGATTCTAGAGCCTCTGACAGGTGATCCTGACTGGTTTGGCCAGAAAGCTACCTAGTGCTGGTACCACAGCTGCGCCTCCCTCCACTGCTCTGCTTCTTCTGCCCTCTGCCTCGGACCTGCTTTCTGGGGCCTCCTGCTTGATGGGCAGGGTGGGGGAGACAGAGGAGGGGGATGCTGAGATGTTAGAGCAAGGGTGCGCAAAAGGGTCTGGGGGCTAAAGAGCACATGAAGGGTCCTCCTGCCCTACCAGGAGCACATGGAGCTTTGAAGCACCGTGAGCTGCTCATGGGGCGGGAGACTTCATGCGCTCCCCTGCCCCTAGGCCCTGATTGGCCTTATGCTCACGCAGGGCAGGGGCAGGGCGAAGCCTCCTTCCGCCCTGCAAGGTGAGCAGAAGTGCTACATGCTCCTGGCGGCAAGGAAATGGAGGGGAAGTACGGCGGGAGGAGGCTTCGTGCACTCCCCCGCCCACAAGCCATGATTGGACTGGGGGTGGAGGAGCATGTGAAGCCTCTTTCCATCCTGCCTGGGGTATGGGTGCCTAGTGGGAAGGGGGAGCAAAAGGGCTCCCCCATCCCCCAGACCAATCATGGTCTGGGGAAGCCCAGAATCATCCTCTCCCCGCCCCTTCCAGTTTAGGCCCCATCCCTTCCAGGACGGCTCAGGGCCACTTCAAAAATGTTTGAAGTAGCCCCTGGCCAAAAATTATTGCTCACTCCTGTGTTAGAGTGTCCCCTTTCCCCCACCCCTGCACCCCACTGCCACAAAATGAGCAGAGTGGGACCTCAGAGAAGGGGTGTGACAGGGACAGGACCTCAGGGAAGGAGGTGGGGCAAGGCTGTTGGGGTTTGAAGTAGATCCTGGATTGACTTAAATTCAAAAAGTGATCTTGGGCTTAAAAGGGTTGGAGACCACTGCATTAAGGGCTGGCAGCTCCTGAGATTGTTTCCAAATGGGCACAGCTCAGTGCTAGGGATAAATGCCAAGTCAATGAGAAATGAGACGTTGCTCTCTATGGATCCCCATCCCTGGCCAGCACCAAAAGGACTTGTGCTGTGAGCAAGTGAAATACTCTTCTGATTCCATAGTGAACTGCTGAACAGATGTGAAGAGGGAGCAGAAGCTGAGCAAGCTTACCTTTCATGTACATTTTAGTAGTTTCAATAATTTCTTGATACACCACAAACTCTGGGAATTGTTTGAACAGGGCAGAATTTGGGTGGATAAAGACTGGGTCATCCAGCAAAGGAGTCTTAAAAAAAGCACAAAGGGCTTGCAGTGAATAACAGCATGGAAGGAGACAGTGATTATTAGCAATTAGGTCTTTGCGAGTACCTAGTTTAAATTCTTCTACAATTTACCATCTATATTCTCTGGAGACTGAGATTCCCTTGTTTTCTGCATCCCCTTCCTTCTACGGACCTCACTGCACTCTGTTAATAGCCATTCATTCAGTTTCTCAACATCTTTATGAGATACAACAGAAAATAATCATCCTACACTGAGTGGGGGTTACTCTAGCATAGAAGAGTTAACTTCTTATAGTGATACTGATGCAGGCCTGAGAACAAAGCCTTAGTCCTGTATTTGGGCCATCAGACCAAGCTCCGCATACAGCTCTATTTCTAGGTCAGTGTTACAGAACGACAGTGATAAACAAATTGACCCATGTCACTAATCTTTACCTTGTAGGCATTTTTCCATTTCTCATCCAGAAGTTCCTCTGCTTGGATCCTTCGAGCAATATGATCACCTAGTCCTGCCAACACTATCTGTCTCAAATAGATCACCTGGGTCTCCGATGGGGGCTTCATTTTTGGATCAACGAAGAGGCCAGCATCAGGACAAATTGAATTCACTGAAGAAAAGAGTAGTTAAGATTCTCACCAAGTTGGAAAGAAATGGGCATGACTAGAGGATTCCTGTCAATTTACACAGTATGTGAAGATAGGTAAATATTAGCGCTCTCTTTCTCTAAAGCCATGGCCATTTGCCATGGAGACTTAATCTTTAGTTAAAATGACTTATCAAAAATACCACTTATGACACACAGAATACAGGCTACATTGATGGCAATCTAAAAGGCTGTATGTGCTGAGCAGAGAAAACTGAGTAATATCTACTGCTAAAATTTTACCTGCTGTTGTCAGCTGCCCTCGTAAGCGCCTGATTTCCAACATAGCTTTGTATCGCAACCCATTCACTTCACAGAATTTAGGAGTACACCCTGCATACTCACAAGCCCCAACGGCTCCTGGAAGAGAATATTTATTCAGCAGAGAAAGAACAGAGAGCCTTAAAAAAAGCCCATTATCTTCCCAGAGGTGAAATTCATTAGGCTGCAGAGCATTTTCCTCGAGGGGGTAGCGAATCTCAGTTTTATCTATTCAGGTTTGCTTATCGGCTGGAAGGATGCACTGGTAAATATATTAGAGAACATTTTCTTCTGGTGGACAAGAGTTAGACTATATGATCTGACTTCTATGAAAAGAAAGTAATCCTGGTTATATTGCACTGACCGAAATAAACCACCTCCCCACAATAAGCAGCATGTTCAAGTTTTTGGCAGTAAATACCTAACATCACCATGAGGTCTCCTAGCTTTTGAGAAGCTCCTTGTCCAGCCCAGATCCTTTGCATCTGTATAACTCTTGCTTTCTTTCCCTTGAGCTTTTCTGTCTCTTCTTCGCTTACAGCTGGTCTAAACCAAAAGCACAATCAATATAATTTATAGCTTTCTAGTAACCACAATAAGCCATGTCATCAAAGTAGCTCTGTATATTCCCATCTAGTAATACTAAACAGCAAACTGATATCAAATTGGTACCAAAAGCCTGTATAAAATTGGAAGATAAAAAGAAAACCCAGGGATCGGTCAGTTCATCTTCTGAGGCTAATCCAAAATAGATAAAATTAGGTGACTAGGAGAAGAAAGTTCTGTCCCCACACTCCAGTGGCTGTCCTACGACATGGAGGAATGAAATGTGAATTCACGTCTGGTACTCCATCCCTAGTGGGTATTAAGAGGCTATAATACAGTGGTCCCCAACCTTTTGGGGTTGCCGGGCGCCAGGGGGCGTGGCCGTTCGCCCGCCGGGCGCCGGGGGGGGCGGAAGGGGAGGTGGGGGCGGGCCCCCCCATAGTCAGGGGCGGGCCCCCCCCATAGCCGCATTCCGGGGGCTGGCGCTCTCCCATCAAGCGCCGCGCACCCGGGGCCGGCGCTCTCTCACCCCCTCCCCCAAGCGCCGCGCGCCGGCGCTGGCGCTCTTTACCCCCTCCCTCCTCCCAAGCGCCACGCACCCGGGCCGGCGCTCTTTCCCCCCTCTCTCCCCCAAGCGCCGCGCGCCCGGACCGGCGCTCTTTCCCCCCTCCCTCCCCCAAGCGCCGCACGCCCGAGCCGGTGCTAGCGTTTCCTGCCCCCGCAAGCGCCACGCGCCCGGCGCTCTCTCCCCCCCATGCGCCGCAAGGGGTGAATCCGCGGCGCCCCTGGGGCCGGCGCTCACTGTGCGCCACGCGCCCGGGGCAGCTCCGGCACCGCACATGCGCCATGTGCCCGGGACCAGGCCAGCCCTGAGCACTTGGCGGGCGCAGAGAAATGCCCCCGCGGGCGCCACGCCCGCGGGCACCGTGTTGGGGACCACGGCTATAATATAAGAGCAGGGACACTGTGACTGGTGGAGCCAGTACTGCATCCTATCAGAGAGGTATATGTCTGAACAGAGTGTTGAAGAAATCCTGGCACTAGAGACTCAGGGTACGTCTACACTAGCCCCCTAGTTTGAACTAGGGAGGATAATGAGGGTGACCAAAATTGCAAATGAAGCACGGGATTTAAATATCCCGTGCTTCATTACCATGTTCCCGGGTGGTCGCCATTTTGGAAACTGACTAGCCCGGAATAAGGTGTAACAGCTAATTCAAGTTAGGGGTTTACTTAGAACTCCCGTTTCACTGCCACGTGTAGACGCGGGCAGTTATTCTGGGCTAGTTAGTTTCCAAAATGGCAATTGCTCAGGAACATGCTAATGATATTTAAATCCCGCGCTTCATTTGCAATTTCGGTCGCCCTCATTAGCCTCGCTAGTTCAAAGTAGGGGGCTAGTGTAGACATACCCTCAGAATTCACTAGATATGAACTTGATTCCTGGTCCAGCAAGTGGGACTGGACAACAAAACACAAACATGCTAATTATATTTAAATCCCGTGCTTCATTTGCAATTTCGGTCACCCTCATTATCCTCCCCAGTTCAAACTAGGGGGCTAGTGTAGATGTACCCTGAGTCTCTAGTGCCTGAGAGACCCTGAGAGTTTTTATAAAGGTAAACTGTTGGTGGCAAACAGACAGACAGACGTGCATCATGCTGGTCATATTTAACAGTATCTTGCCTTGCACTCATTTCATGGGGTTACCATTAGAGATGTGGTACGTTTTGGCTGATATTTCAGAAAGCAATACCCAGGCCCTCTTTTAATAGTATCTGGTGCTAAGGGAACCTATTTTTGCTCCAGATTAAGCCACTCACCTCTCAAACTCTTCAAAGAGCTCTCGAACGGTCATTGCAGACACTATGGTAATGGCATATGGCAGGCAGCCGTGCTGTTTACTTAGAGCAAGCATCTTTGCGTAGCGTGGGGCCACAGGAAAGGATGCCATGGTTATTCCCAAGGAACTAATTGGACAGCTCAGCTTTGCTACCTGAAGCTCTTTCAGTCTGGAAGAAGGGAAATCCATCATGCAATAACAGCATTTTGCACCTTTATCACAAGATTGTTCTGTAAATTTTGACTAAGCCATCTCTTTGTTGCACATTTGTACTTTTCTCTAATTGCACATGTGACTTTCATAGTGATGAAAGACTCCAAATTCAGTACAAATTCCTCTCTTCCCGACATTGCATCCATTCATCCCTGAAGGAACCAATTCCAACTATCGGGAAGATTCATTCTGATTGATGAGGCTCTCAAGGTGTAAGCAAGGATACCTGCTGTGAGGGTGGTTTCTCTCCCACTGGCAGCAGGAGTCAGTCCGGCTGAAACACCAATTCATTTCACAGAACAAGAATCACATGGTGACAGTTTCTGATCCTTAGCAACCTGACCTGCATTTGAAATGGTCATTATGGGCTGATTTATCCAAATTCACAGCAAAGGAAACTGTATTGGCTTTAATTCATCCTTTTAGCTATTTCACTGCCAGTCTGCATGCAAACACTCATTTCAGAATAAAATTTTGATGTAGCTTAAAATATGTTGGGTGATTTAAGTGAATATGAAAAAGGGCACTAATTCCAGGATGGTCATGTAGAGACTTGTGACAAACAACAAAAGGGGTGAATTAAAACTGATCATGCAGCAAATTGGTGGGTTAGCTAAGGCTTCAGAAATTAAAAACGTCATATTCCATTATCATTACACTAAGGGCAAGTCTACACAACAGGACTAAAGCTGAAATAATCTGCGCAATTTGAGCTATGTGAATTGTGTAGCTGAAGATGAAATAGCTTATATTGGCTTTTGGAGCTGTCTACACAGCAAGAAGTCCGAGTTAGAGCACTCTCCTTCCAGCTTCCCTTATTCTTCACAGAAAGAGGGTTACAGAAATCGGAGTAAGAAGTTCTCCAGCATTATTTCAACATTATTTCAAAATAAATGCCTGCTGTGTACGAGGACTATGTTATTTCAGAACAAATGACATTATTCCAAAATAATGCATCTATGTAGACATACGCTAAGTTATTGGGCTCTCTGTTTCACCTTTATAGTTATCGGCACAAACATTACAAAGCTTGGAAAGGCCCTCTGAACATTAACAACCAATATTTCAGAGGCACATGAAATGTTCCTCACCTGTAGGGTTTATACAGTGCTTCAAAAACTGTCTGGATTCAAGGTGAAATGGAAATACAACGGAGTAGGAAGAAAAAATAAGCCAGTGAAGTCTCAGTCAGTCTCAACTTGGTTGATTTAAAACACCAGTTTGATGACAGACTATGAAGTGCAACGGATTCTGGGAAGCGGGCCAGCTGACAAATCTGATATAGCATCGATACCAAGGGAACGGTCAAAAAACCAGCATAGTAGGGAGACTGGCAAAACTCTGCCTCCCTATCATATAAGAGATGATATAGGGGAAAAAAACCACTTATTGCTGTCTATAGCCATTGCTCTAATTCTCAAGTCATCACTGTGGAGAAACTTGTGAGAGTCCTGAAATACTCTTACCTTCCTGTCTTTGGTGGTTTCTGTAGGGCTCCGAGTGCTATGAGCAGCTCTTCAGCAGCTGCAAGTGCCTCTGTTGGAGGTGGGGTTGGAAAAGGGAAGTTGATTACCTAAGAACACATGAAGAAATGAACATATAACTGACACTGCAATTGCTGAACAGGAGAGTTTAGATGTAGTTCATCAATAACAAGTCCTTTTTGGTTCCAGAAGCCAACAGAACTCCCTAGCACAAAAAGAAACAGGCACATGGAAGGGAGTGGCTAGAGCACACAATTAGGAATTGGGAAATAGGGAATTTAATCCCATTACTGAATGAAAGCATTGCCTTTGACAAACTTCTTGAAAGCCTTTTCAGAAGTGCTAAGCACCCAGAACTCTCCATATAAGGCAATGGGAGTCTGCGAGTACTCAATGCCTCTAAAAAAAAGTAGTCTGTGTTGCTCAGAAGGCTCCTCTGTAAAATGGAGATATTGCCCCTCACCGGGGAGGCAAGAGACTTAGAGGACACTAGTAAAGCTAACATACACAAAAATGTAAATGTAGGCTTTACTGGTCCTTATTTATGGACATAACCTCAATTCTTTTAAGGAACAAAAGATTTCATTATTTTCCTCCCTCCATTTTTTAAATCTTAGGTCTGTGCTTTGCTAGCTGTATTAATGAAAATGATGATGAAAATATCACAGTTCATGCAGAAGTGGAGATGAGGCTTTAAAGCCCATTGAGGAGGCCTGATGCAATGCACTGCAAGACCAGAGCCGAATGTAAACCAAGCCCCGCTAGCAACATAGCATTCAGCTCCCTCTCTCAAATGTTTCCTCAAACAGGCAATGGTCGGGCAATTTATGCTTATTTCTGGCTACCATCAGACATTTAAAGAGTGCTATAATGCAAAGCTGGATTTTTGGTTCACCTTTTCAATGTTTAAAGCTTTCATCTGCAGAACCAAATCTTCTACAGGTCGCCTTGTAATTTCTGGTGGAGAAAATTTCTCAAAGTCACTGAAAACTGCAGATGAATAGAGCCTAAAGAAAGAAGTGCTATTTAGAGACTTACATGAATCCACAATATACACTTCAAAGATGAAAACGAAAGCAAATAATTTTTTGTTATTGTTTTCTGCTTCGGATTTAAAAAAAGTGAATTTTTAAACTTTTAATATTCAGATTTTAAAGCATCTTAACCACATTTGTATCTAAAACACAGACACAAAGACGAATCTATTGTGGGCTGCATCAACCACCAACAAAGTTGGAGCTGCATGGGTGAACAAAAATTCAACCCCTTCAGTAGTAACATAATATTTTCTGTCAGCTCTTTTTGACACTGAAGAGATGGAAACTGGCATTAGCCACAAGATTTCTGCAGGGTCCAATATGGTCTCATTAACTGGCAGGGCTATTTTCTAGGAAGGTGAGGCATGCAGGATGTTAGTAAGTTTGTGCTGAATCTCAGGCAGCTTAACTAAAAAGATGTCCAAAGTATTGGCCACTCGCTTGCATAAGTCTTGAAAATACCTGAAGTCATCCCAGTCATTGGTGGGGTGCGTGTGAGGGCATTATCGACTCATCCAGAGAAGATGATAATATGTGCGAAGGAGGCACTGCATCTTCCTCCTGTGAGTCATCCAGATCTTATAGACACAGGTGGCCTGGGGACCATTGTCTGAGACAAAGGTGGGCAATAATTTTGATGGGGAGGGGGCACTTCACAGATTTTGGAAGTGGCCGTGGGCTGACCCAGAAGGGGTGGGGCCTCAGGCGGAAGGCATAGGGTTGAGAGCTACCTTGCTGGGAGCTTTGCTTGGTCCGGGGTCCCTACCTCCTGGCCAATGGAAGGGACCTGGAGCAGAGGGGAGCGTGCTGGGGACTAGACTCCTCCCAGAGTTGTCTGGAGTGAAGGCTTAGAATTCACATAACATGGCTGACAGCTCCTGGCCCTGCTGCTAACCTGTTGCCTGGCAGCCGCCCACCAGGCACAAGCCTCACTCAGAGGCTTTTGCCCACCCCTGGTCTGGGGTCTAGGTGGTGCCAGTAACTGTGGTGTTGGTGCTTGATCTTTTGTTGAACTCCATGGATCCCATCCCTGCTAGAGTTGTAGGAGTGGAATGGGGGAGAGCCAAGGAAAAGGCTGCCACATCAGGGTTGAGTCATCTGTTGTTGTAGCTAAGTGTCTGGTTTTGGAGAAGAGGGTTGTGGGGTGGGGAGAAGGTGATCTCCTTGTCCTCTTTACTGTCACTTGAGAAGGGAGGGGCTATGCATGATGGCGTTGCAAGCCTGCTTGGTCCCTCTAATGTTGGTGTGGCATTGGTACCAAACAACAGTGTGAGATCCTGATGAGTAGTCAGCGGCCTTGGTGGAGTGAAGATCAGTACCGCCAGTGTGGAGGGCTGTCTTCGCTGTGCTACCGTGTCCCTCCATACACTCGATGCAGTAGGTACAGGGGAAACTTTGGTACTTGGAGTCGGTACCGACTTTGTCAGTGACTGTACCATTGGCTCCAATCAGCTGTTGACAGCACTGTGATGCGGTCATTTGGGCACCAGTTTCATCGATGCTGATGAGGTTGGTACTGATGGCACAGTAGCAGTTTTCTTTGGTTTGGGTTCCGAGACCATAAGTCATGTGTCTTTAGCATACAAGGTCCCTCAGGTTTGTCTGTACCAGTCTTCCCCGGTACCTGTGCATCCCCTGAAACTGGTACCTTGGGTGAGGAAGGCTTTCACTGAAGGGATATTCTCTTTGATAGTCTTTCCACCAAGGGTGAGGTATGCTTTTTCTTGGCCGTCATTCTGGCTGAAGCTTCCTTTGGTGGGGATGGCCCTTGGTTGGAAGCCATTGTTGGTGAGTTCTGGGTTGGAGAGGTGTGCAATGCCAGTTCCTAAGCTGGCCTCTACCTTCTTTATAGTAAGGAGCTTTAACTGTAGCTCCCTTGTCTTCAAGGATCTCAATGAGAGCTTCTTGCAATGGTGGCAAGTCTTCGGCACGTGGACCTGGCCCAGATAAGAAATACATTGGGCATGCCCACTGACGATGGGGACAGACATTCTGCATGTCAGGCACCATTTGAATCCGGGTGAGCCTGGCATGCCTACTCTATACTAACAGCTATGAACAGAGAGAAGGTTTTTTTTTTTTTCAAACTAATAAACAAATAACCACGAGGAAACCTTGAACAGGAATAAGATATAAACTATGAATACTAAATACTACTATAAATATATTGTCTAAGATCTATTACAGAGTGCTGTTGTGTTCTGACCAAAACAGGAGCGGTAGAGAAGGAACTGAGGGACAGCTGACAGCGCACACGCGCTGGCACATTTGTCCTGGCATGGGCAGTGCTGCACGTGTGCACTGGCACCCACGGGGATACCGCAGCTAAAAAGTTCCAATTTCAAGCACAGGTGTGCCAAGACACCTACAGAGGAGTGCCCGCAGGAACACTCCTCTAATAATACCTAGTTACAGCACTGCTTGAATACCTTGAGAGAGGAGCATTCTAAATAAGTTAGCTGCATGAAATGAGAACCAGGGGAACTGTCCAATACACAGCAACAAGTTTTGGTATTTTCCTTTCATTTGGCTGATCAACAAACAGAAAATGATTTTCAGACACTGAAGTCTCCTTAACACAACGTCAATAGAGAAGAAAATGGCTAACCTGTAACAGTGCCCTGGCTCTGTGCGGCCAGCTCGTCCTGCCCGCTGGTTTGCAGATGCTTGAGATGTCCAGGTGACTCTGAAAGATGAAACCCCGGTAACTTTATCATAGAAGCGTTTCTTGACTTTCCCGCAGTCAACCACGTATTTAATGTTGGGGATAGTCAGAGACGTCTCAGCCACATTGGTTGCAACCACACACAGTCTTGTTCCAAGAGGAGGAGGTCGGAACACCTGCAGCAAACAGAGTTTGGAAGATAAAAATTTATTGCCTGCAAAATATATTAGTAAGGTCACTCACATGAGCTAGAAAGACAGAAGCGATCACAATGAGTGTGGCTTCACATCATGTCTCCTGGGATGTGAACTGAACACACAAGAAGCAACACAGGTCAACAGAGGCCTGCTTTCTCTCCTACCTGAATCTCCCATTGGAGATTTACCCCTTCACACCTGCCCACTGCAGGTTATTTTGAGATGCTAATTAAGCACACACACAAAGAGCTGCTGCATATATTCTAAAGTCAGGTATTCAGAACAATCACTTATTCCTGTGCAAATAAACCTTTACCTTGGCTTGCTTTTCTGATGCTAGTAAAGAGTAGAGTGGGAGCACATAGAGTGGAAGGGAAGAGTCAGACTTCTCACCTGTCAACAAACAACATTTCTTAAAAATATGGCAAGCAAACACTAGGTGTTTCATTCCCAACAACATTCTTGCAAAATAAACCTTTATTCACATTTCAACATAAAAAAGTCAACATTTTGTAAATCTCTTCTTTTAAAATTGCCATCAGAAAACTGCTATAAGAAACCTGTCCTTTATAAATAACGGTTTACACTATACACTCCAAAATACTAACACACATTTAGAAACAAAGCAAACAGGACAGGTATCCAGTAACAATTTAATGTGTTGGTAAGTGAGATTGAAATGAAAATCACATATGTAAAACCAAAGTGTCAAACCTTCTTCTAGTCCATCATCCCCCAAATCTAGGTCAAGGTCAGAGCCCACAGCATCCTCCTCATCATCCATTTCAGCTTCTCTGTCCTCATCACCTTCATCCACTGGCAAAACGGAGTAATTGTTCAGATCGATTTTGGGTAGTGGCTAAGGCCAAGAAAAAGGGGAACTATTAAACCTTTCTAGATTTAATATTAACAACTGTGCAAATGGTCAGTAAAAGCAAGTAATAAATACCACTGTAGGGTTCCAATCCTGAACTTTTATTGGCCTCAAGATACATAGGTCTTGGGCCCTAAATGTTTTTATTTGTACTACATAGTAGGAGCATTAAATCAGTAATTGATAACCAATGGGATCAGGAAAGACACACCAACTAATTTTTTTAAGTACATTCTGTACAGAAATTAGAGATGACAACATGTAGTCAAGTACACGATTAACTGATAAGCCTGGGTTTATTGGCTACTCTTACTGACTACATGCATTACCACTTTGCTGTCTGTGTATCTATGGTAGCAAGAATGGGGGAGTGGGAGCTAGTGCTGTGGGGAAGGGTGAAGAAAGGGATGCAGGGTCTGGGAGAGAGATGTGGCCTGGAGGAAGAGGGGTGCAGAGAGTTTGGGTTGTGGCTTGGGGCAGCAGGGGGTAGTGGCTTGGGGCAGGGAGTTATAGAGAGGGAGGGGTTAGGGTGCAGAAGAGGCTCTGAATGGAAAACGCTTACCTAGGAGGCTCCTGCCTAGCAGCTCTGCAGGACCCCAAGGCAGGCTCCCTGCTTGCCACAGCCCCAAGCTGCTCAAAGTGGCTAGGAAATGGGAGCCGAGAGATTTTGCTAAGAGGCAGAGACAGCACGCAATGCCACCTCCTTTCCCCTGAGCACTGAGCCACAGGAAAAGTGGCTGGTTGCTCTGTGCCTGAGGTCCTGGCAGGGCGACCCAGATCTGGTAGTGTGGGCAGGCCATATCTTGCCTGCCCCTGATTTATACACTAAGCAGTGAAACACCAGCTTTCCTCACAAAGGAGTCCTGGAGCTACCAAGTCCAGTGCTCCTATTCTTAAAGTGCTAATTTATTAGTGGTTATTAGCAGATATTCATCTCCTTTCCTCTTAGTGCCCATGGATGCAATCAAGGCCCTCTCTCTTAAACACTCATTTAATGCAGCAGCTAACAAATACAGATCCAAGTGGGATGGAATTCGTCAGTAAAGGGACAGCCAGACAACTACAAGTTTCTTATAAATCAGACTAAAGTTTAAAAAAAAAAAAATCTGAAATCTAGATCCCTGCTCTTTTGCAAAAATTATCCACTGACCCAAGAGCCAGTTCTATTCAAGTTTAAAAGATATTACCATAGTTTTCTTCTGTTTAGATTTCTTAAATTTCTTTGTTTCTTCAACAGACTCTTCATTCTCTTCGCCTCCTACGAAGAAGCATATGGGATTATCAGAGCTGAAAGCTGTCTCAGCTGAGCAGAGTATAACATTGCCCCTGTCCTAAAGGAAAAAACAGCAAGTGACCAAGTTGGTGAGGGGGCCTCAGGAGCATTTTTGTTTTGTTAAGGAATCACAGCATACCAGTGCCTGAGAACTGGCAGAATGCTGCAAAGTGGTGCATTTTAAGGAGGACTCTGAAGCAGAGGCTTAGCCAGCTGCACCTGGAAAGGATATGAAAGTGATCTTCCATTTTGGGAAAGTGCACCATTCCTTCCAAGAGCCAAATATCCTCTTGTGGCTTCTGTCACCCACTCCTATAACCAATGCAAGGCTGAAACAGTGGTGAAATGCAGTGGAGCTGACGGGAATTGGGGGGGGGGGGGGGGGGAGAAATCACACGCAAAGATCTGTTTTCTCAAAAGTTATTTAGCTGAAGCTGAGTTCTCAGCATGTCTCAATAGGACTTTTCCCAAGTTTATTTCTGGAACACTCATTGCTTAAATTATTAAAGGTAAACTCATGTCTCCATATGATGGAACAGTTCAAAGCTAGCATTCCCTTGAGTCTTTCTGGAGTTACCTTCAGTTTTATTTTTATGGAATGGAAAGGCTTTTCTGAGTCTTCTACAGAGTGAGTGAACTTCTGCTTGACCTGTTAAGAACACCAAAATCCCTCCTGCAAAAGAACAGATCACTGTAAATCAGAAGATCGCTTGTTTCAAAAGGGGAATCACAGAACTAGTGCTCACTCTTCAAAAGGGATGTCAAATATACCACAACTGTGGAGCATGCAGTGTGACTCATTGCATAACTTCTTAGTAACACACGTGAAAAGGCATGCAGAATACCACAGCATATTTAGGTAAAGGCTAATTCCCCCAACAAAATCTCTTGCAGGAAATAAAGTACAAGAGACAGGACTGCTGGCTTGTATGGCTTTTTTTTTCCCCTATTAAAATATTTTTTAGTTCCTGAAAGCAGTTAGATGCTTCTGGCAAACATTTTAAGTGTAAAGAATTTGAGATGCTGAAGAGTTCTCACCTGCTGGTAGCATTCGATGGATTTTACAGACCTTTCTGAAACACTCCCCACTGTAGTCATCTACTGGAGTTTTCTTATTAAAATGAACAGTCACAGGGAACTGCCTTGCATCTACCTAAAATAAAACAGGAAACAAGCCCCTTTTTATGATTACAGCAGAAGTGAGTTTTATGTATTGTAATTCAGGGAGAATCAGAAAGCTCATTAAAGCCTTGATAAGGTATCCTCTCACACAGCTAAACAAACATTTTATCACGCTTCACAAAGTAAGTATTCTATCTGAAGCCCCAGAGTCGAGTGTATATCTAGGTTGAGACCCTGAGGACTGGAAGCTCACTACAGTCAATTTGTGTGGCTTTTCTCTAAGGACATAATAGTATTTTTCATACTACAAAGACATTTCCAATTATTCTTTACTTTCAATTAACCAGAATTACCTCTTTGAATGGAGATCTCTCTTTCCGGTATAACTTTCTAAACACTCTGGGGTTTAAGATTTCTTATATCTAGCTTGCTGTCCACAAAAATGCAGCTGTACTATTTAGTGCAGCAAACAGACTCATCCCTAACAACTTGCTCTTCTACTAAAGGTTAAACCTTTAAACTGGGACTCTCTGGTCTGGCAACACACCACGGATGCTGCATGGCCAAAAAGTCCCAGTGGAGGGCTGCCTGATGGTGTTGGGAGTCCAGCATGGCGGCAGCAAGGCTGGTGGCAGGCTCCGGCTGGCAGCCAGGCCAGGACTGGGCGGTAGCAGAGGGGCCAGAGATGACTTTCCCTAATCTGGCAAAATGCCTCATCCGGGACGTGGGGTTGCCAGACCTGGGAGGCCCAACCTGTAAACACAAACAGCACTTCTGGCACTAAATAAACGTAAGTGACTTCAGACTTCAAAGTAAGAAGGAAGGCTGCTTATGTGCCTTCTCAATGCCTTTCACCTTCTGTGCATTGACAATGTCTTCACAGCTCTGAATACAGGCAGTCCCCAGGTTACGTACAAGATAGGGACTGTAGGTTTGTTCTTAAGTTGAATTTGTATGTAAGTCGGAACTGGCGTCCAGATTCAGCCGCTGTTGAAACTGACCAGCGGCTGACTACAGGAAGCCCGAGGCAGAGCTGCTCTGCCCCGGGCCTCCTGGAATCAGCCACTGATCAGTTTCAATAGCGGCTGAATCTGGACGCCTGAGACAAAGCAGCTGGGGTGCTGCCGGGTAGGTCCCCGCAGCGCCGCACCTTGGCGCTGCAGGGACCAACCCAGCAGCATCCCAGCTGCTCTACCCCAGGCGTTCCCAAGTCAGCCGCTGCTGAAACTGACCAGCGGCTGACTACAGGAAGCCTGAGCAGCTCTGCCTCTGGCTTCCTGTAGTCAGCCGCTGGTCAGTTTCAGCAGCGGCTGACTTGGGGATGCCTGGGGCATAGCAGCTGGCGTGCTGCCGGGTTGGTCCAGTAGCGCCGTCCCTGGTCGGATCCACGTAACTCGGGGACTGCCTGTACTATGTTAACTGCTATAGCAGAGCCAGAATGTTGTACATTACCAAAAAATAGCTGGCATTTCTCCAGCCCTTACCACACAAATTAATGACAAGTCAGTAAACTCAGAGCCCAAAGAGAGCTACTTAGAATCCAAAAGGATTTTTAAAAGTATTATTTAGTGTCAAAACGTGAGGGATTCCACTCTATGAAAAGTAAAACTCCACTTGAATCATTTTCTAAACAGTACAACCTTCAGTGTTTGACACCACTTTCTTCAGTAGGTGCTGGAATTCTTAAAATAGAAACCTTAATATACATAGCTCAAAACAAATTACAAGCAGGATAACTGTTTGCAGAACCATCACAGAGATTACTGCAATGCTGGCTAATAGGACATAACAGACAGCAAAAGGAAAACACCTCTACAGGCAGCCAGCTTTATAAAGGAAACCCAATCTGGACCCCATTCATTAAACCATTGGCAGCAGACCCCCACCAGCATGAACCATTACCTGTATAGCAGGAGGAACAGTAGGGAACAGTTTCTTGTTATCAGTGAAGTCTTCAACACGAAGGGTGGCAGACATAATGATTAGCTTCATAGGCTGCCCTTTCTGTGGAAGTGCAAATGTACAGTGTTACACTGCAGTCTGACCACTTGTAATCATTGATATAGCACTAGACATGTGCAAATGCATTGTTGTAATAGATACCAATGAACAAAACAGGTAATCATCAAGTGATCCCTCCACTGTCACCCATTCCCAGCTTCTGTCACCCATTCCCAGCTTCTGGCAAACAGAGGCTAGGGACACCATCCCTGTTCCAACCTGGCTAGTAGACATTGATGGATCTATCCTCCTTGAACTTACCAAACTCTTTTTTGAGTCCTGTTGCAGTATTTGCCTTCACAACATCTTTTGGCAAGGAATTCCACAGGTTATCTGTGTATTGTGTGAAAAAATACTGCCTTTTGTTTGTCTTAAACCTACTGCCTATTAATTTCATTTGGTGATCCCTAGTTCTTGTGTCATTTCCTAATTTACATTTGCCACCCCAGTTATGATTTTAGACCTCTATCATATTCCCCCTTAATCATCTCTTTTTCAAACTGAAAAATCTCAGTTTTATTAATCTCTCCTCATGGCAGCTGTTCCACACCCCTAATCAATCTGTATCATCTGCAAATTTTACCACCTCATTGTTTAATCTTTTTTCCATACTATTTATGAATATGTTAAGTAGGAGTGGTTCTTATGCAGACTACTGAGATCACTATTATTTATCTCTCTCCACTCTGAAAAATGACCATTTAGTCTTACTCTCTGTACTATATTTTAACTAGTTACCAGTCCCCGAGAGGACCTTCCCTCTTATTCCATGATAGTTAAAATTGCTTAAGAGCCTGAGGTAAGGGACTTTGTAAAAGACTTTCTGAAAAATCTAAGTCATAAGACAGATGTGCTCTAACAGGATGTGAGTGTTGGGAAGAAAGCCCACACCTCTGATTGTCCTTGTTAAGGGTGTATTAGTCTAGGCGAGTAACCGATAAGCAAAAGTTTATAGGTTAATGCTATAGACTACACGGATTTCCCCACCAAAAATTTTTTTCCCAGCAGCCTGTCTCAGTCCCAGCTGGTGCCAGGTCCAGGAACTTGGATCTGTGGATAGGAGCTGCTGCCACTCCTTGTTACTGCCTCTGTATCAGAGGTAGCAGCATGGGGTGGCAAGCAGCCGGTCCACATTGGGAGCTGGTTTTTAAACTGACTCCCCTTGTTGACAAACTCCCGCCTGGTACCACGCACTTCTGCTTCTGATAGAGAGGCAGCAGCATGGAGTGGCAGGGGGCTCCCCAGGAGTGGGGCTGGAGCACATTGGTTGCCAGCCCCACCTCCGGGGACTATAGAATAGTCAACTAACCAATAAGAATTCAGGAGGTTAATCAACTATTCAATTAACTGATATTTAACATCCCTAGTTCTCACAGCAGCTATAAATGGTGGTCAAAGAGAACTCCTTATTGATAGAGAAGAGCAAGAACAATGCCCCAGGGGAGAGAGGCATGTGGACGTCTGAGCTGCAATGCTGTACTCAGTGACAAGTTGTGGTAATCATGAGAACACACAGCAGAACAGTGGTGGCCAGAGGAAACTCCATGAGATCTTGAGGAGCTTAGTGTCAATGGAGGGGTCATCAATACTGGTGGATAGATTTGTGGTTGCAGGCTTGGTGAACAAGGAAATGGCTCAACAGATTTTGACTTCACTTTTGCTAGCACCACAGTCTTATCTGCCATTGGTATCTCTGGCGCTGCTGGTGTTGAGGACCTATTCAGTTCCTTGCCACTTGCCTTTTTTGGTGCGGGTGGTGGTGGTACAGTTTTCTGGATGGTGCACAGCTTCCGGTCCATTACCATCACAGCACGGGGCGTCCAGTACCGGAGATGCCCAGCTGATATCCCATACTCACTCTCAAAGGTAGGGAGCGGACTGGCGAAACCCTTTTCTTTGTGGACTTGGGTCTGAGGAGCAGGAGCGGCTCAAGGAGAGCTGCCGGCAACTGGCACCCTAGGCGGAATGTGCGATTGGTGCCCCTGCCGTCATAGCCCTCAATGGTGTGACGTCATCATTGGGTGCCGCGTTAGACGCGGCACCCTAGGCAACTGCAGAGGTTGCCTACATCCATGGGCTGCCCCTGGTGAGGAGCCAAGTCTTTAGCCTGCCTACTAGTCCTGTCAGCCTGGCTGCATTTGTCTCCACTGGTTTGGGGCTCTAGAGCCTTATCGAAAAGCAGCATATGCAGCCTCAGCTCCTTGGGCTCTGGTGGTGAGGCTGCAGCAGTGAACACATTTCTGGGGAACATTGGCTTCAACCAGACAATGTATGCAAGACCCACGGCCATCTGAGGAAAACACTGGGTCATGGCATTTTTCACATTTTCTTGAAGCCTGGGGACCCGGATATGACATCTGCAAGCCTTTGTCTTCTGCCTTCTTTTCTTTTTCGTACTGCTCTGTGAGAGATGGGGTTTTTTTTAAATTCGGTATGAATCAAAGTTGGTTCAGAGGGTTTTAATTTTGACTTCTTATTTACTATTCTCTACTTATCCTTCTACTCTATTTTTATTTTATTTTTTTAAACAAAGGTCTGAGGGGGCCACTGGCCAGAGACTAATGGGCAGCCATCTGAGAAATGTTGAGGCAACAATTTACAGGAAATTTTTTTTTGGGGGGGGGGGGGGGGGAATAACTAAACTAAGTAGTAATAACAATTGGAAACCATTTTAAAAACTAGCTCTAACTAAACTCTTGTCTCTAGGAATCACAAGAGTGGAGAGGACTCAAGCTCCATCTGTGACTGAGGTTGGTAATGAAGAAACTGAAGACATGTGGATTGTGTGCATGAACTCCAAAGGCATAAACGGCATGCAACCTATGCCTAGCCACGCATGCACGGCCCAGCCAGACATGGCTAGAAAAGTCTCTGATCTGCAGTGCCAGGACGAGCTAGACACCAACAATGGAGCACCCACAGGGACATCACTCAAAGAACCACTAGTGGATCCCCCTTGTTTACATGCTTGTTGGTGCCTCAAAGAATTCTAGTAGATTGGTGAAGCATGGTTTCCCTTTACAAAAACCATGGTATGAAGTAGGTGCAAGATTCCCATAGGCCTAGGGGAAGTTTCTTCCTAATTGTTGGCTTCTACCTTGAAAGATGAGGCTTTAAATCCGAATGTAATAGTGAAAGTCCTCACTTTCTCTATAAATGTTGAATTTTAAATCCCACTCAGTTCTTGGACTTGATGTCTTGTGGTAGAGTTTACACAAGTTAAATGGGTATTGTGTAAAAATGTTGTATCATTTTTATCAGTGTTTAAGTATATTACCTGTCAGTTTCACAGCACATCCTCCAGTTCTTGCAATATAAGAAAAGACAAAAGGGCTCTTTACCTCACTTTATTTGCTATGAACTATTTAATCTAAATGAATTTCTCTCTCATTTCTGAGCAAAAGACTTAATTTTTCCACTCTCTCCTCACAAAGAAGCCTTTCTATGCATTTCCCCATTTCTGTCCCCCATTTTTTAACACATATGCGTTCCAGATAAAAAGCACAACCACCTCTGCTTTTCTTACCTTTCCACGAAGAGGGACGATGCGAGATAGGAGGCCAATCAGGATATCTGTGTACACACTTCTTTCATGGGCTTCATCAATAATGATCACTTTGTACTTCAAAAGCAAGAAGTCCTGGAAATAAAAGAGGGAAGCTGAGAAATCTCTTCACATCAAGCCAAGCCCTAAGCAGATCTGTCTCTATCTTAATGTTGGGTCAGTAATCTCAGTCTTCATTTAGTAGCTATGTAGCTTTATATGATTCTCCCCATTACTGTGGTATCTGAGAACATCACAGTCTTTAGTGTACTGCAGTGAATTGTCTTGAAACTGGTTGTGCCTCATGGGGGTAAGAGGCAAGGTTGGTGGCACAAATTAGGGATCATATGTCCTCCTAACAAGACTGTGAAGTAAGGAAGTGCTATTATCCCCATTTTACAGGTGAGAAGCAGATGTACATCCATAGCCTAGCCATAGTTCATAGTCTAAATGACTTGCCTAAGGTTATACAGGAAGCCAGTGACAACGGGTTTTCCAAGATGCAGGTCGGTGCCTTAATCCTTGGACCAGCCTGAGGGCTTGTCTAAACTAGTGGTTGCCAACTTTTTTTATACTGTGTCCTGGCAAGCCCATTCACAATTTTTTGGCAGACTGGTAACATTTTATTTTGCATATTTATTATACCAGTTGCGACCTCCAGAGCCGCCGCAAAAAGCTGGTTTCAGCTCCAGCTCCTGGTCACTATACAGCAGCTCAGAGGGCTCGGGTATACTCTGTCCCCAGCCCCCAGAGACGCCACAGCCAGCTGGCTTCAACTGCAGCAGCAGCTGTGGCCTGGCAGTCAGCGGTTTGTGGCCCAGCACCAGTCTGCTGATTGGCAGTTAGGAACTATTGGTCTAAACTATGGGCTGAATAGACAGTGCAGTGGATCAATCCAGCGGGATTTGATTATCACATCTGGTATAAACACAATAAATCAACTACCCATCCATCTCCCATTGGGAGTACTCCACTTCAACGAGAAGTACAAGGGGAATTTATGGAAGAGTGTCTCCAATCAACACACCGCTGCAAAGACACTGGGTACATAGATCAGGTATGTTGACTTCAACTATGCTGTTCAGCTATGCTATTCACTTAGCTGAAGTTGCTTAACTTAAACTGGTCTCCCACCTATACTGTAGACGATGTGATAAAGAAATCCCCATACCTATCATGGTTAATGCAGCAGCTGAAACAGGAAGTATACCTCCAACAAGCATAAAAAGAATGATCATAATCATCTAGTCCTCAAAAATACAACTGCTGAAAGGGGTTTTGTTTTAGAAAGAAATGCTTGTTCTCATGGCAAGTCCTACCAAGAATGTGTGGAATTTCTCTCTAAAGACATTAAATCCCTTCTGTTTTTTCATTGCAGAAAGCAATTTACCTTCTGAATTTCTTTGAGTAGCACACCATCCGTCATGAACTTAATTTTGGTTTCATCTGTAACATTTCCTTCATAACGTATTTGATATGAAACAGTCCTGTAGAGAAAAATGCATCTGTATTACACAAAGCAACACTCTAATTAAAAAAAAAAAGCATTATAGACCAAAGGTTAAAAACTGGGAAAGGAAGGAAAGTCAGAGTTCAGGTTAGAACTAGGGATGCCAATGCTAAAAATCTTACTAGTTACATACACTGTGAGATCTGCAATATAAAGCTTAAAAAAGTTGTAAACTGCATAGTCCACAGCAAAGCCTCCCTGGGAGTGGGGCAGACAAGGGCTACCAGGCTCCACTCCTGGTAAGGAGGCTTTCCTGCTGCATCAAAGCTACCTCTCCAGGAGTGGGTCCAGCTGGCCCCCCTGCCCTACTCCCAGGAAGGCTTTGCTGCAGGCTCCATAGCTGGCTGCCTAGGAGCAAGGTCAGCTGTCCCTGTTGGCCCCACTCCTGGGAAGCTAGCGTGTAACCTACAGGGGAATCAGGTGGGCCCACTATGGACAGGGACTGGGCCAGAGCAGTCCCTGCCTGCCACAGGCCCCACGGGGCTGAAGAGTCCCCTTCATAAGAAGCTGCTCCAATCACCACCAGGCTTAGCCATTAATCATTTACTTCCCTCGTTAGAACGTTGTCTTCAACATAATTCAGCTATGTCTTGATACCACAGCATAAAGTACATGGCAGATCACAGACTGCCTGAGTCCCAACTCCCCAGGCTCTAGCACAGAGCTGGGCAAAATATTGCCCGGGAGCTGGATCTGGCCCACAATGCCACAGGATCTCATCCACGGACCACGCAGCTGCTTTAGTATAAAACACAGTCCATGTGGCTCTCTACTCTGTATGGAGTGGGAGGCTTTGTGCTATCTCCCCTCTCCCAGTCCAATCCTCAGCTCCGAATGGCCAGAAACAACTGGCCAATAAGAACAACCTCAGCCAATCTCTCAGCTCATATTGGCTGGAAACAGCCAACCAATCAGAGCGGAGATTTTGGCCTGAGAAACTGGGTCAGCACAAGCCTCTTTCCGCACCCAGAGTTGAGAGCCAGGTGGAGAAAGCAGCCTGTATTTTCAGCGCTGTGGGGCTGCACCAGGCACAGAAAGTCTAACCTGCTTTGGGGATGCTGCAGTCTGCTGGCCAGGAAACACTTAGGTAAACTCCTCCCAGCCCGCACCTGCCTCTGGCTCCCCAACCCTGCTGCACCCCAATTCCCTCCCCCAGGTCACCATCCAAACCCTCTGCACCCCATATCCCAGGTGACAACTCCCTCCCAGATTCTGTAGCCCTTTCTCCACCTCTCCCCCATGCCAGTATCCTTTCCTGTACCCAAAACCTCCCTCCCTATACCCCAATTCCCTGACCCAGATCTCAACACCTTCTCCACCCAAACACCCTTTCAGACCCCACACCATCTCTTGCACCCCCAGTCCCTTACCTCCTTGTGCCTTTCTGCACCCAACCTCCAACCTAGACCCTCCACAGAAAAGTGTGGCCCTTGACGACTTACCAAAATCTTGGTGTGGCTCTCCCAACAAAAATTATTGCACACCCCTGCTCTAGCACATGCAGGATGCTACTGTCCTATATAATATCTTTTCCCTTTAAGGAATCAGGATACAGAAAAGCTTCTTTTAAACTAGCCCAATGTTATGGCACACTTGCTTTCACCCATACACAGCATAGCTACATCTCCTTCCCCATCTCCTCAACAATTCACTGATGCCCCTATAAGGGCTCATGAACTTCAAAACCACTACAGGATTTTCTAGGCAGCAGCAGAGCTGAGTTCACAAAAACTACCTATGATTCCTCTGTGGAAAGGCTAGCAAAACAGGCTGCAGCTAATCTGACACCAAGATAACATCTCTCTAACTTCTCCCACTCAGCAGAAGATTTATACTAACAATAGGCTGCATTTTATTGGTTGTGACTTTCCTAGTTAGCTAATGATCTTTCAGCCCTTACCTGTGTGATAAATTCATTTCCTTAGCAACCCGATGAGACATAGATACTGCGGCCACACGCCGTGGTTCTGTGATTCCGATGATGCCATTGGAACTAAACCAGAAGAAAAAAAGCTTTTACAAACAAATGTAGGCAAGAGGATAGGAGGATTTCCTCTGGGTGGATTTTGAATAGGGATGTCAATGTAGTCAATACATAATTAACCAATTAGTCTGCGCTTATTGGTTAATCCTATCGACTACACTCACTCCCCCACACCCTCACCATGCTGTCTCTGATACAGAGGCAGCAAAGAGGAAGCAGGAGGCGGTGCCTGTGGGGAGTTAGCTTTTAAATCAGCTCCCCACGAGCACTGGACCCTATGGAGCTGCCTGCCTCCATCCACCCCTGTGCTACTGCCTCAAAGAGAGGCAGCAGCGCAGAGGGCAAGGAGGACAGACAGGAGCCAGTACACATGGAAAGTGGCTATCAAGCTGGCTACCCACACATTTTGGCTTGCCCTCACACAGTGGCAGTGGCGTGGGGGTGACACAGGGAAGACTGCTGCAGAGCAGCCTTTGTCTGTAGTGGACCCAGGCTTGCTGTGGACAGAAGCTGTTTCATGGGATGCTGGCACAGCCTCTGTCTGCGGGGAGCTTTAGCTTCCCCCTGGATATGGGCTGCTGCTACTCTGCGCTGCTGCCTCTGGGGGCATGGTTTATCAGGTTTTCCTTGGTGGTTGGGAGGACCAGGCGATCCCTATCAATCTGGC
Source organism: Pelodiscus sinensis (assembly GCF_049634645.1). Classification (NCBI taxonomy): domain Eukaryota; kingdom Metazoa; phylum Chordata; order Testudines; family Trionychidae; genus Pelodiscus; species Pelodiscus sinensis. The sequence continues at coordinate 29,563,237 of NC_134725.1, read as the reverse complement.
TTCTCTGGGGAAGATACTAGTGCTGGAGAGGCAATACTGCAGAAGTGGTATGTTTACTGGAACTAAATGGGACTGAGCTGCAGCATCTTGGCTGCACTATCTAAAACTGTAAAAGGGGCCAACGCACACGGCAAGCTTTTGATGGTTTTTCACTATGTATTATGGAGTTTATTTCAATTTTGCAGTAAACCTAGGTAGAGTGTCTTGGAGACAGCTTTCCCCCTTTCCTACTTTCATGCTTAATGGCAATTACGACAGCCTTACTGTGACAAATAAACCAGTCATGTTTAAAACAAGGCAATAGTTTAAAAGCTCAAAAATAAATTATCTGGAGAGATTTTTGTGCAAATTAAGGCCTGCCCATATGGTTGTTTCCTAGATTTTTCTCCTTCAAGTTCATTTCAGCACCATCTAATGTAGGTACTACTATTGCTCTTAGCAGATACGGCATGAACAAAGAAGTCTGAAGCAGAAACAAAATTCTAAAACCAGAAAGGGATGGAACTTAAGTAAAAACAACACATCAATTTTTAGTATAAAAGAGCAGAATCCTACCTGGCATAGCCTGCTTCATACAGAAACTGAGGTACTTGAGTGGTTTTACCACTCCCAGTTTCTCCGCATATGATCACAACAGGATTCTCATTAATGGCTTCCATGATAACTTGTTCTTCAGCAAGGATAGGAAGTTTTAATCTTGCTTCCTATTGAAAACAAAACAGAAACTTTATTTCAGTTTGTGTCTCTTGATCCCTCTTTCTGCTTGGCCTTTTTAATGGGTCAAGTTCAGTTTTAAAAAAAGCTTTATGAAAAGTCAAAGAGTAAACGATTTTCCACCCAAAGTCATGAATGATATTTACTCATACAGTCCAATAATGTAGAAACAGAAGCAGCTGTACACCACTTTGTGATAATTCTTTCCCAATGCTTTATGAAAACTGGCTTATGACTATCAATATGCGTAACTCAGATATGCTTTTCAGAAAATACCTCATGTAATATGTCAATTTTAATGTAACAATCGGCTGGATCTGTATATCCTATTTTAGTGCAGGTATCATGTATGAGAGGTTAGAAATATGAGCATGAGACTGTTTATAGTTTTAAATATGCTAGTGAGTGCCATTAATGGTGCTCCCTTTTCCCCCAAAAAGCTTTAATGTGACCAACTTAACTTGTAAACAGCTTTGTTTGTCCTGTAAGACAAAAGGTGATTGGACTAGTAAAACATGTGACTATACCATATGGTACTGGGATTACACTTTGACCATATTATTTTTCTGTGGAAGGGGTATGTAAACGAAAAGATTTCCACCTTCGGGGAAAGTCCATTTAAGCAATGCAAAGCTACCAGGCCTTTGTCTTGGGCTGGCTTGACACACTTCAAGGGAATACAAAGAGGGCTGGAGACCCAAGATGGAGTAAAAGTTTGTCTCTGACTTGAAGACTATGCCTGAAATAAGAACTTCTCTTTAGAATAAGAAACTGCTTGCCATAAGTATCTTAATGAATTAGAACTATCTATGAGTTTTCTTTTCATTTTAATATAGTAACTTACTTGAGCTGACTGATTTTACTTGCAACCACTTAAATCTTACAGTTTGTACTCAATAAAAAACACTTTTGTTTACTATGAAGCCCAGTGTAAATAATTGTCTCTCTCTTTTATTGATAAAGAGGGTGAACATCCTCATGAACTTTCCCCGTGTAGAACTTTTACACAAAGAAATGTGGATTTATTTGGGAAATTTTGGTCCCATATGGGGGTTGGTTTCCTGGGCACTATGCCCTAGAATTGCATCCTCCCAGAGCTGAAGTGGTTCAGTGTCTGCACTGATCTGTAGGAGGATGGTAATCCCAACACTGTGCCTTATCTGGGGGAGATCAGAGGATCTGGCCCAGCACACCAGGATGGAGGGGAGCCTCAGTGACCAATGCGGCAGGTGTTAATGGCAAGATCAACATATTGGGGAACAATCCCATGGGGACTTTCATGTCCGCACCCCAACACACCCTTATATCTAGCATATTCTGGTAATATTCTATCCTCTTCAAAACCTGAAAGGTTTTACAATGAACGGTAAAACACTGCCAGACCAACCAAGAACTAGGGTCAGCAAAATATTCCATCCTGACTTCTCAAAAGGTAGCTTGCAAGCATGCAACTAAACCAATGCTCTTATTAATGCCATGTAGTTATCTAAGATTCAATTGAGTTTAACATTTCAGACATCCAGTATTTCACATGAAAACGTGTTCCATAAGCCACTGTTATATACCTGCTCAATGATAAGTGGACCCTTTCAAAGTTCTGCAGAATGAAATCTATCCAATACTACAGTTAGCATAATGGAGAATGAAACCCAGTTTAAGAAGGAAGATTTTCAATTCATTACATCAGAAGGTTTAAGATTCAGATCATTAACAGATTACATATTCAGAATTAGTAACAAATAGGTATGTTTTAAAACAAAATTTAAAGTCCTTTCCTTCTTTACTCGCTTGCCAAGTTCAAAGACCAATGTTACATACATGTCTAACCAGCAACAGCTAGTATCAATAACACTTAAAGCACTGCTAGAAATGCACTCTGCACTGTTGACTAATGCAGATGAATCCCAAAAGTCTGCTGTCAAGTATTTGCCTGCATTAGTCTGATGGCAAATACTCTGATTTTTCCTCCTTGAAGAATGTTTATTGTGATGAATCACTAACAAACACTGACCTGTATCTCAGGAGACCTGTCCACTGGGATGAAAACTGCAGGCTTGGAAGATGGCTTATGAGCAGCTTTTTGATGAGCTGGCATGTTAGGAAAAGCCTGATCACTATTCAATGGTTTCTTAATGCATTCTTCCACCTTTCCAAAGTTATAGCTGTGTGTGGCTATCTTTTCAATTGCTTCTTTAATCTCTTCCTCCTCATCAGAACTATCAGAAGATTCAGACTTTTTCTCAGCCACCAGTTCCAGATCTAGTCTGCGCCTTTTTTTATTTGCACCACTGACACTATTAATCTTCTCTGGAAATGTGGCACTTGCTTCTTGTATTGTCCTAAAACAGAATGTTTACACAACATGGGTTTTTGCCAATATAGTCAGTGTTTTCACACTTCAGATCAGATACACCCTACTCCTCCAAAAGTACATTAGGTTGTAATAAGTCTAATTTTCCTTCTCTCACCACAACTGCCCAACTATTTTAACTTTAAATAACTTACAATCAAGCAAAAGGAAGGGAATGAGGGAGGAAGGAAAGAAGGAAGGACCTATGTGCAAAACCAGAGACTGAGAAAGCAGTAATATGCCTCAGTCACAACAGCAGCAACAGATCGAAGTTTACCGTTTGGTCTGGTATATGCGCTCTCCAATACCCAACTTGGAAGTGGTATATAGAAGTTTCATTTCAGCCTCAGAAGCCTGGACCTCATTTAACTTACTAAGCAATTCGGCACGCTACAGAAAAAAATATATAATCACTGTTAGAACTGTTGTACTGACAAAAAAAGATTTAAGTTCTATCTTTTTCAGCTACCAAATCAACTGGAGTTTAGCTGAAGTAAACACAAGAGGGCCAGAACATACTATATTTGCAGGCTGGGAAAAACCACAATAAGTTAAAAAGGGTGCTATGGAGGTGTCAGCAGTGAAATCACGAGCAAGGTTGGTCAAGAATCACCATCCTACTTATTTCTCTACATTTTAATTAATGGAATTTTATCTCATATTTTGGTACAATAGGGGTATTGGAGCTTTTCACTCCACTACTCATCTTGAAAAGGCAATGTATGCCCAATTTTCTCTCTTTCTCTATTTAAAAAAAACTTTCTCTGTGGGATGACAGAGTGACATCACCACATTAGTCTATGTCCCACCTGCCTCCACCTTCCCCAGTGCTTGCCTGCTGCTTGGGGAGGTCCCAGAGCAGCCCCCTTGCATGGTGCTCCGGGGTGGACAGAGCCATGCAGTTCCTCTCCCATTCTCCCTGGTGCTCAGGGGGGCCCCAAGCCAGGAGCTGTATGGCCTTTCCTCTCCCCTCTCCTCCAATGCTCTGGGAGGGGGGGCTGAAGCCATGCAGCCCAGGAGCCACACGGCTTTTGCCCTCCCCGATGCTCCCAAGCTCATGCTCAAGGTGAAGTAAGCCACAAGTCATGAGGCCCTGGGAGCCACATGGCTTCTCTCCTCCTCCTGCCCCACTGTTGGATGGGCGGAAGCTGCAAGCTATGAAGCTTCACTCCACCCCCACCTCTGTACTCCTGGGCCTCCCCCTTCCCCACTCTGGTGATCTGGGGGGAGGGAGCCGCACACCTTTCCTGCTCACCAGCCCCCCCTAACACACACACCCAACGTTGGGGGGAGGCAGAAGAGAACCAGACCAACCTTGCCCCAAGGGCCCTCCCTGGCAGCTGAAGGGAGGAAAGAGCCAAGGCTTGAGGGTGGAGGGAAGCAGCTGGGCAGGGGCAGAGGATGTGTGGAGAGCAGAGGCAGCCTCAGATCTAGGGGGCAAAGAGCCAGGCCTGGGGTGGGCTTGGTCTCTCCCTGAGGGGAAGAGTCTTGGTCCGGCCCAACCCCCAATGGCCAGAGGGAGAAAGCCAGGACACCTTTGGCCTGGTCCAACCCACTAGCAGCCCGAGGGAGAGAGCCAGGCTTGGCCCAACCCTGCCAGTGGTCGGGAGTGGGGAGAGAGACGCAACTGGACTGGCCTGGCCTCAGGGGAGCCCACCAGCCAGGGAGGAAGAGCCGAGACAGGCTGCAGTGGCAATGTGGACTCCCTACTGCATGGGGAGGAGGGTGAACTCCCACCACGAGGAGCCACCTGGGAAGCGGCTGTAGACAGCACTTGGAGAACCACTGGTCAAGAGACACTTCTCTGCTCACTCAAGCTGGTGATAGGCAATGCTATAAAGGAGAAAATACTTGCTTATATTCCCAGAGAAGCTACTCTGGAATCCTATTGACAACAATCCTACTCAAACACTTGTTTTCTTTATCACTTCCTCAACCATTACTGAGCAAAGCCAAAATGCAACATACCTGGGTTTTCTTTTCTTTCTGCTCTAAAACTTTTTGTAAGATTTTCCTCTGCCTTTTGCTCAAAGGCTTCTTCTCTTGTTTTGTATCACAAGCTACTTTTTTCGTCTTTGTCTTTTTAGATGGCAGGACCAGGGCATTACTTTCATCCACTCCTTTTAACTTCACATCATCTGAAAGTATCAGTTTTTGTCAGTCACAAGGCCTAAACAGCTTATTCTTAACAGAATTCTTGCAAAGCTTGCTGATTTTAAATAAAAGAGCAATAACAACAATTATATTACTGATTAAGCCATTATGATGGCTGCACAGGGAAACAATGCTCCTCCTTTCCTTATGCATGCTTTCATGATAAAATCTGTTTCATTTTTTAAAGGAATATCACCATGAAAAAGGCTGAGTTTTCATAATCAAAACATTGGACTAAATAATCCTTCCATGGGAAGTGAATACTACATTGATTTCCATAATTAAGAGATGGTACAAACTAGGGCTATTAGCATGTAGTTGTTAACATGATTGACCGATAAGCCCTGGCTTATCAGTTAATACTAACAACTACACACAGCTACTCCCTTGCTGCCTCTATATCGGAAGCAGCAAGGGCAGGGGAGGCAGGGGCACCCGTTCTTCACATGTGCCGGCTCCCACAGAGCAGCCTGCCCTTCCTACCACTTTCCACAGAGGCAGCAGGGGGGTAGGAGGTGGAAGTCAGTGCTTGGGGGAAGCCAGCTTAAAAGTATCAGCTCCGGTGCAGTTGTCTGTCCCCCCCCCCCCCCCCACCATCAGAGGCAGCAGCATTGGCAGGTGCAGGGGGAGAGTGCAGGTAGAAGCCAATACACCTTGGAAGTGGCTTTCAAGCGGGCTCCCTGAAAGTATCAACTCCTGTGGAGCTGCCTGCCCCCACATTGCTGCTTCTTTATCAAAGGTTTAAGCACCCTGCCTGCCCCTCCACCCACATGCAAACGTTTAACAGCTAAAATTTCCAGCAGTTACAAGTTTGCACAATACCTGTTAATTAACCTCACTAATACAAACTAGAGATGTTAAAAATAGTTTAATAGGGTAAAAGCTGAGCATGGTTACCTAGGTTGTGGGCTCTGCAGTATAAACATTAGCTTTATACTGAAGAGCTCATGGTGAAGCCTTCCTGGGAGTAGGGCCAATAGTCCCTGCTGACCCAGCTTCCAGGGAGGAGGCTCTGCTGCCGCAAAACACATTTTGAATACAACCTCTAAAATAAAAGGGAGATAGGATAAACTGACATGGGACCACATAGCTGTTATCAGCCAAGATGTCAGTACAAGCTGCAATTATCCAATCACTGAGAGTTTTACTGTTTCACCCCGAAAACAAGGCAAGGGAGACCAGGTCTGTTCTCCTGATGGAACTTGTTGCTGCAATTCGGGGCCCCCAACAAGAGAGACAGGTGTGGGGGAAGAGAGAGGAAAGTAGAGATGTTAGATAGCATGTAATGGAATAACTGAATTCAATTAAAAATTTCAGCATCACATTTTAGCAGTCACATGACTATTTGATAGTCCCTGGGGGCGAATCCAACAGCCCCATTCCCAAGGAGCCTCGTGCAACCCCGCACTACTGCCTCTCTATCAGAGGTAGCGGCACAGAGTGGCAGGCAGGAGTCAGTGCGCAGACCAGCTCACCTGCTGCCCCCACATTGCTGCCTCTGTCCCAGGGTACCTGATCTTCCTTGCAGACAGAGGCTGCCTTGTGGCAGCAGCCCCAGCCTGTGGTAGGCCCAGGCCCAGAGGCAGCAGCATGAAGGGTGAGGGGAGGAGGCAGAAGCCAATACATGCAGGGAGCTGGCTTTTAAGCTGACTCTCCATGTGTGCTGGCTCTCTCGACCTGTCTGCCCACTCCCCTTACTGCCTCCTACAGAGGTAGGGGTGAAGGGCCACCTTCCCTCCCCTGCCTCCATGCTACTGCCTCTTTTAGAGGCATTGGGAAGGGGTGGGGGGTGGAGAAATGCAGGCTGCAGTGAAGCAGCATCTGTCAGCAGGGGCTCTGAGGTCCCACAGACAGGGGCTGCTTCCCAGCAGCAGCACGAAGATGGGTAAGCCAGCAGATGTGGTGCTCATGGGGAGTGTGCTTAAAGCACTGGCTCCCTCCTCTGCATGGGAATGCGAGCAGTCAACAGGATTAACTGATAAACCTAGGCTTATCGTTAATTGTATAGTTGTCTACATACTGGCATCCCTAGAGGAAAGAGGCAACAATTCATTCCCAACCCAATGGTAAAGGCAATTCAACCTCTCAACAAGGTCATTCTTTTCCAAAAAGGAGACATTAGGGTCCAGCTTGAGTGTCTTAGTGTACAAAGCGTTCACCCATTCGGGAAGGAGTGAACGTGCATGGGGCGCCTACTAAGGAGAGAGTGCCCGGAGATGAGGATACAAGCCTGCGCTCAATCTGGTGTGCACGGCGGGAAGTGGTGCGCATTCCAGCCCCTCTTTCCCGTCGCGGTCAACGGCGCCGGACTCACCTCCGAGCTCTAGCTGCACAGGCTCAGTAGTGGGCGGCGGCTGTAGCTGCCCACCGCTACCCGCCGGCAGCCGCGCTTTCCAGTTGTGCCTCTTGCGAGCTTTGACCATGGCGGAGGTGGACAAGCAGCGCCAACAGGAAGGTACCTGTCCGAAGCTGGGACAGGGCTGCCAGCCTGGCCGGTACCCACGTGCGCTACGAGGAGCAAACACTTCCGGGGTCGCAGAGCCAGATTACGTCACGCGACAGCGACAGGGTCAGATTATCAGGGGGCGGGGGGAAAGGAAAGAGTAGGGTGGCATGGTGCGTGGGAAGGGGGAGGAATGATCCAGAGGGGTATGAGAGGAGAATGGATGGACGGAGTGACAACGAGCAGGAGGAAGAGGGAAGGATTTAGGGAGAGTGTAGGAATGGAGGCAGGCGGCAATGGGCAGAGGTAGGGCTGCAATAACTGTTCCTGGGTTTCCTTTCCTCTCGGTTGTATATACCTATTTCCCCTATATTCTTGAAAAAAAAACTGGCTTTTTCATCTCTTGGAGAAAATACAGCTACAGGGAAATACCCTCCACATAAATGTGTGTTTATTGCCAACAGAACTGTAGTGTTCCCTTTAATCTTTTCCTTCCGTGTGTGGAATAAATTTTGTCATGTGTACCAAGGCATGTGCAGTTGTGCACCACCAGTAGAAACACATATTTCTGGTTCTGGGCACAGTGGGCACTCTGCTAAACAGCTAGATGGCATTTAATCTTTCCTGGGGGCCAGCACAAGCACTCAGCTTACAGAGAACACTGGTTTTATTATGGCATCTTGGAGTAGGATGTGAATGAGTAGTTAACTAGAAGATTAACTGATATGCCTAGGCTTATTGGTTAATCTAGTCAACTACTCGCATTCCCCACCTTGCTGCTGCTGTATCGTAGGCAGCAAACGGGGAAGCAGGAGCCAGTGCTGGGGGGAGCGAGCTTAAAAGCCAGTTCCTCCCAACACCGACTACATGGTGCCACCTGCCCTCCCTCCCTGTGCTGCTGCCTCTGCCAGAGGCAGCAGCACAGTGGGTGGGGAGGGAAGGCTACTGTGAAGCAGCCCCTGTCTGCGCGGGCCCAAGCTCTCTGTGGACAGGGGCTGCTGCTGGAAAAGCCTCAGTCTGCAAGGAGCTCGGATCTCCCCTGCAGACAGAGGCTGCTGCTATCCCATGCTGTTGCCTCTGTATCAGAGGCAGCAGTGTGGGGTGGCAGGCAGCTGGTCTGCGTGGGGAGCTGGTTTTTAAACTGGCTCCCCTCATGGACCAGCTCCATATGGCTCCCTACACTGCTGCCTCTTATACAGAGGCAGCAGCTCAGCGCAGCAGGGGCCAGAGTGCCCTGGCTGCCATCCCATCCCTGGGGACTATGCAATAGTCAACTAACCACTAAGAATCCATGCGTTTAGTTGACTATTCTATTACCCACTAACATCCCTACCTTAGAGACTAACATATATATTAGAAGGATCGTGAGCTTTAGTGGATAAAGCACACTTCATGAGATGAATTGCAGTGGAAATTACAGAATTCAGGATATATATAACAGCAAAATCAGTTACTTATCAATTGTAGTACCAGTACTTATGAAGCTAATTAAGTCAGGCTGGATATGTCCCATAAATACCATTTGATGTGGAAATGCAAATATCAAATGCAGAGGAAATTTCCTTTTTAGTGATAAGCTGGAAGGGTTTCAGCCAGTGGCTGTAGGTGAAGACTGGCGGTGTTCTCTTATTTTCCTTGTTGGCCTGTCTTGAAGTAGGTGAAATAGGTGGCTACTTGTTTGGATCTGTTTCTTCACTTCCTCTGGTAGATATGTAAGTTTTAAGAATGTTTTGTAAAGATCTTGTAAGTGTGAGGAAACAGACTGAAAAGGCCACAAATCAGACATCAGGAATGGTAACACATAAACCTGTAGGGCAGTGGTCTTCAACCTTTTTACACCCAAGATCACTTTTAAATCCTTCCCCAAGAACCCACCCCTTCCTTGAGGCCCCACCCTCTCTGTTCCTCTCCATCATTTGCTGTCCCCAGCCCTTACTCACTCTCACTGGGTTGAGACAGGAGGTGCGGGCTCTGGAGTGGGAATGAGAGATTTGGGTGTGGAAAGGAGTGAGAGGTGCAAGCTCTGGGAGGGAATTTAGGTGCAGCAGAAGGTGGAGAAGGGGATGCTGGCTCAGGGAGGGGGCTCTAGAATGGAAAGTGTTGGGGTCAGGTGGAGGGTTGGGGTGCTGAGCCAGCTACAGGCTTGTGGATGTGAGGGTGCAGGAGTATGGGTTGGGATAGATGAGGGGCTCAGGGCACAGGTTTGCGGTGTGTGGATGGTACAGAAGTGTTGTGGCACAAGACTGGGGATGTGGGGGTGCAGGAGTTTGGGGATGTGAGAGGCTATGGACAGGAGGTTCCAGTATATGATAGGCTCAGATTTGGGGTTTATGGGGGGTGCAGGACTAATTGGGGACAAGCCCCATCTGGCTGCAGCATCATAACACTTGTGGAAGAATTATGATGCTGCAGCCAGATGGGGCTTGTCCCCAAATGGGGGCCTGTTGGCCAGGCTTCATTTTTAAATAAAATATTATGTCAAACACAAAATGTTTCAGCATTGTCTTTATTTATCAGAGGGGCGGGGAACCTGTTTTGAGTCACAGATTACTGACCCACAGAAAAGTCAGTTGGGGCCACACAAGTAAGATTCAACCCGTCCAAAAAAACCCAAGACTCACTAATGTAGCCCCAACTGAGACACTTCACTCCCGTGGCATTCCAGCCTCAGGCCAGATTAATTCTTCTGGGGTTCCAGGCTTAGTGGAATTTTTGAGCCTCTTTACACTCTGAAGTGGGGCCAAAAATGAGAGCTGTAGTGTGTAGGACAGGGCTGCCAGTGAGTGGGATAGTAATGGGGGTGCAGAATCTGGGTGGAAAATAGGGTACAGGAACAAGCTGGGGGTAGGTGTCTGGCCAGGAGGGAGGAGACAGGAGCAGGGTGCTGATGGGTGTCTGGCCAGGAGACAGGTGGTGGTGGAAGTCTGGCCAGAGGGCAGGGGCAAGATGCTGGTGGGTGTCTGGCCAGGAGGCTGGAGCAGGGTGTTGGTACAGGTCTGGCCAGGGTGCTGGTAGGGGCCTGGGCAGGGGGCAGGTGGGAGTTTGGCCAGTGAGCAGGGTGCTGGTGGAGGTTTGGTCAGGGGGCAGGGTGTTGGTGAGAGTTGGGGCAGGAGGCAAGATTCTGTTGCGGGCTGGGGCAGTGTTTCCGGGTTCTGGAGCTGGAGACAGGGTGCTGAGGCAGGAGGCAGGGTGCTGGTGGGTGCTGGGGCAGGATGCTGGGGGCATGGTGTTGGGGCAAGATGCTGGGGCTAGAGGCAGGGTGCTGGTGGGGGTTTGGCCTGAGGGAATGGACAAGGACAGCTTGGTCGGTACCTGGGGATCCCGCAGCTGCACACCAGGTCCGGTGTCTCAGGAAGAAATGCAGGCTGCTCTTCCTTCTCCCAAACAGCCAGGTCTGTTGTGCCACTGGGAACTTCCTTCCCCCTGCTGTGTTCCTGTGCGTGGGTGGGAGTAGGAGTCCCGGGACTTTGCACCAGCTCCAACTTCTCAGGAAGTTGGCTGTTGTGGGGAGCGGAGGAAGACAGCACGCTTCCTGAGAAGTTGGAGCTGACGTGCAGTCCCGGACTCCTACTACCTCCCCTCTTCCCTGCGCATGCAGGAAGGCAGCAGGGGGAAGGAAGTTCCTGGCTGCATGACAGACCAGGCATTTCAGGAAGCATACCATCTGTTTGGGGGAGGGGAAGAGCAGCCCACGTGCTTCCTGAGACCTGGACCTGGTGCGCAGTTGTGGGACTTCCCCCCCATGCCGCAGGAAGCCAGTGCTACTTCCATTTTTGCAGGAGGTAGGGTCAGCACGGGCTCCTTCTTGGGGTGGGAGGGAATGGGGGGCCAGAACGCCTCATGATCAACTGGTCATTCCACCACAATCGACCAGTTGATCATGATCGATGGTTTGGTGATCACGGTTCATGGGGAACATTTTAACCTCCTGGCATTTAATAATAATGGACTTAAAAGTAGCCATTCTTCTACTAAGTTATTTTATCACCCTATTATGGGAGACAATTGAACTGGAGTTCATTTACAACAGGGGTGGTGAGCCTTTCTTGGATGGACGCAGCTGACTCATGGAAAAATCAGTCAGGGGCCGCACACAAGTGAGAAAAAAACTTCACTGATGTGGCGACTAGTTGACTATCTTGTCGACTCTCTGATAAGCATTTGCTTATTGGATAGTTGGCTAGTCAACTAGTCCTTTACATCCCTACACCTCATATGGATTTTTTTTAACTAGCAGCATCTGTTGGGGTTTTTACCAACAGAAGTTGATCCAATAAAAGATATTACCATACCCACCTTATCTCTCTGATATCCTGGGAGCCATGCGGCCATAACCGCATAGCAAACTAAAAATTGTATGTGTGAACTCAAATGCAATCATGTCTAGCATGGAAACAAACTGGCATACTACTGTGCAAGAGGTAAAGACTGCCCTTACTTGAATGATCTAAGTATAACACAAGAAACCATGGATATAAATGGGGACAGTAAAAACCCAATAAGACAAAACAGTTCATTCTAGAAAGTAAGCAGAAAGTAAGTCTTTGTCCTCACATATCTATGTCTCACTGCCAACACCAAGTGTTAAAAAATCACAAGTCAGACACCTTCAATAAGCATGAGAATTTATTTAAAAATAAATTTGGGGTTCATTTTATTTGGCTTCTGTTTTTTTGAAGCTTTATAGTGCATGAAGGTCACATTTTTAAGCTTTTCTCCACAACCATGAGTACTAGAAACCTACTGAAGGTGTTAGCTAAGAACTGACAATCTCAGATCTGGGGACCAGGTTAGGGTCACATATACTGTATGTTTGTTTTGCTTAAAATAGGTATTTGTGTTATAAAAAAGCATATAGTGTTTTGACTCTGTGACATGCTTGTAAATTGCTACAAGCCTCAATCTCATTTGTGTATCTGTATTCTATGCAATAAGAACATATGTAAATGTTGCTTCATAGCTTTACAAATGTGTGCTCTAAACTTGTGAATTTAGGAACGGGAATCATCCCTCTTCAGAGGGCCAGGCCAGGGGATGCTATCAGAAAGTGTGGACCTGCAGGGCGCCCCTCAGCAGCCTGGCCTCCCTGGGCAACTCTTACTATTGTCTGGCTCAGGCTTCCAGCCTTAGAAGAAAAGGATAAAGAAGGAGCAGGGCCTCAGCAGAAGGGCAGAGTGGAGCTCCTGCATGTTTGCTTACTTTAATCTGTAAATAAACTCGTTTATTTTTCTTAGTTAATAAAACTTTAGATATTATTACCAGATTGGCTATGGATGTTGTCTTTAGTGGAAGATCTATAAACCAAAGGAACTCCAAAATACAGCTTTTATAGCCTAAGGGTATTGGTACCACTGGTTGAGAAACACTCATATAGGGTACCAAATGATCTGGAAGAAAGTGACTGGCTTCTTTGGGCCTGGGAACAACCTGATTATGATGTGATTTTTTTATGTCAGTGACCATTTGTCATTCAGTCCAGTTTGTTTGGTTGGCAGACAAAGGCAGTTGTGACTCCATGTAGGAGTGTTTGAATGACACAGGAGTTCACATTTTTATTGGCTTGATGAAAACTAGTGATATGACACCCCACCCGTTTGGCATGTTTGCTCTATTTTTGACTGTCCTGAGCCTGACAGTGTGATGGGGTGGAGGCTTTAATATAACCAACATTGAGAGATAGTAAAAGAATTAGGAACACTGCTGTTCCTAGGTGTTGCTTCATTGGGAAGGCTCTGTTGCAATGTTTCCTCTAATTTTTTCCAGCCATGTGCAGAATACTTTCTTCTTTGTGCCTTGAGGCATGTGGGAATGTGCGTTGCCCATAGAAACACAGAACCTAGCAGAAGGACTCTGTCAATGTGTTGCTAGCATTGTAATCTCTCCTGAGAGGGCTGCACAAGCCCCCAGCTTACAGGGATGGCTGCTTTGGATGGAGCAGCTTTCCCTCTTTCCTGGGGCACGCTGCTCTAAAACAGCAGAAGGCTTCCCTAAGCCCCATTTCAATCACTTCACCCCGCAGTCCTCCCGTCCACACAGCAAGCCCGAAGGATTCGCATTGGCTTCCCTCCCCGCTTCAGACGTTAATCCCCCGGGGGGCGGGGGTCGGGGCAGCTCGCGGGGAAACGGTTTGAAACTCGCGCTCGCAGCCGCGACAGTTGGAGGCTCGCGCGCCGCGCCTTCTACCTGCGCGGGAAGCGGCTGCTATCGGCCCGGACTTTGGCACCAGGTCGGCTCTGGAGCGGGCAGCAGCGGCGCTGGGTGCGGCGGAGTACTTGGGCCTGGCGGGGGATGGGAGGGAGCCGCAGCGAGTCTCCGGCCCTGGAGTCCCCGTTTGCGGCGCTGTTGACGGGGAGCCACGAGGCCGCGTCCCCTGTTCTTCCAACGCCCGGCAGCTGCTCTCCGCCCCGCGGCCGTTTAGCCGGGCAGCCCGCGTAACCCACCGACCGCGGGCCAATGCCACCCCTCCCCCCCACAGGGAGCCAAGTGTCAGCCAGGGCCCGTCTAGCCCAGCCCGCGCTCACTGCTGTAAGCCTGGCGGTGGCAGAGTGAACCAGAGGCGGCCAGCCCGACACTACTCGGGCGTGGGGAACATCGCTCTCTCCACAGAGACGCAACGTGCACGGGATTGGTGCTATTGCATGGACACGAGCAAGCACCTGGTGGCATGGAATCGTGCTTAGAAAGGAACAGGCGCTGAAGAAAGCGTTAGTACTGCAACATGGGTATAGGAGGCAGCGATCCAGTTTCAGTTTTATGTGGCCAGTCCACAGACTATGTACTAATCCTATGTACACAGTCTGGTCACTTAGTCTATGCACTGTAGGGGTGGGGAACCTAAGGCTTAGGTGCCAGTTGCATCACACAAAATCTGCTAGTCTGGGCTCCCTTAGATTCTGGTGTGGGAGGGAAATGTGGGGAGGGTCTTTCACCTTTTCAGTCAGGGGCTAGTGAGGATTTTTTGTTTGCCAGTTGCCCCTAATCCAAGAAAGGTTCCCTATGCTGTTTTACAGACCCTGTGGCTACATCTAGACTGGCATGATTTTCCGCAAATGCTTTTAACGCACTTTATGCGGAAAAGCGTCCGTGCCAATCTAGACGTGGTTTTGCACAAGAAAGCCCCGATTGCCATTTTCGCCATCATGGCTTTTTTTGTGCAAAAGTTTTTAGCTGTCTACACTGACCCTCTTGCACAAAAACATTTCCTGAAAAGGGCTTTTGCCCAAACAGGAATGTCAAAGCATTTGCACAAGAAGCACTGATTTCGGACAGTAGAACGTCAGTGCTTTTGCGCAAAATCAAGCGGCCAGTGTAGACAGCTGGCAAGTTTTTGCACAAAAGCGTCCACTTTTGCGGGAAAAACTTGCCAGTCTAGACGCAACCTGTGGGTATAGCTGATTGTCAACAAAGCTATATGCAATTACCAAAGGACAGAAGTTCCCAACAACTTTTATTGCTAAACAAGTGTCTGCTTCCTTTAAATGATTTTAAGGTGGAGGGTTATCATTACATGATGTGTGATGCATATTTTCTCTAATTTAGACAAAAAGGCAGGTGCATTATACCTTTCTCAAATACAGACTGGCCCTCCCTGATTCAGCAGAATGAGGGAATTTGCTGATCCAGAGGAAGTCCCCCTACCACCAGCCCCTCAGCCCACCAACCCTCCCCACTGCTGGCTCCACTTCTAGCTAGGGATGTTAAATATCGCTTAACTGAATAGTTGAATAACCTCATGAATTCTTATTGGTTAATTGACTATTCTATAGTCTGCAGGGCCAAGCCCAGCAGCTAGTGCACTCCAGCCTTATTCCTGAGGAGTCCCTTGCCACTCTGCACTGCTGTCTCTGTATCAGAGGCAGCAGGACAGGGTGGCAGGTGGGAGCTGGTCCACAAAGGGAGCTAGTTTAAAAACCACCTCCCCTCTTCAACAGGCCACCTGTCACCCTGTGCTGCTACCCCTGATAGACAGCAAGCCCTTGTCAGGCGTATGTGTGTTTGAGCTCCCGGACCCTGTGTGAGCTGCAACTGAGACAAATTCTTTGCCCACCAGGATCCTAATATACTTTAAATGCAGAGCTGCAGTGGGGGTAGGTCCTGGACCCAGTGTGAGTCAGGACTGAGCCAAGGTCCTGGCCAGCCTGCTAAAAAAATTACTGGCTGCGGAGGGAGGCAGGGATGTGTGTAGTGTATAGATTAACCTATAAGCTTTTGCTTATCATTTAATTGACTACACTATTACATCCCTACTTCTGGTCCAGCTGGCCTACGTGCCTCTGACCCAGTTTGGTGGCTAGCCTCAGTCCTGTAGCCCGCTGCCACTGAACTCCTGGTGTGTGTTTCTCTGCCACACCAGAGTCCCAGTTTAGGGAGGTATAAGTGGTAGTACAACCAGAGTTCCAGGCAGTTACTTTCCTCCAACAGATGATTTGCAACAAATTAGTCGTAAGTGTAGTTCAAGTCTCAGTGCAAAGTTTCAGTAAACATTTATTTTTACCATACTATAATTCATTTGTGAAATCACTACAAATATTTAACTATATAATATACTGATCAGGTGGTCACAAAAGTAATAAATAAAGACATGTAATAGCTCTGTAAAAATAAGTTTGATACTCATAACGACCTAAAATATCAGCAAATCTAGTATTTCCTTAAAGGTCACATGTAAAAAGAATACATACACCATTTTCTTCAGAACAAATCATTTTACATAACACCATTTGCACAAACTTATAATGTGATTTAAACTTTAAATCTCATATACAAAACAGGATGTGAAATTAAATGATTGACATCAGTGCTGATAACTAGTGCTATAATAGCAAATATAATTACTTCCTTGTTAAAAAGATCAATTTTTAATGTGCTAATTGTAATCACAGTTCAATGGAATTATTCAAAAGTTTAAAATACATGCAGATACAATAAAATCTTTAGTCTCAAAACAGACAATTAGAACTTATGATCAATAACATCATTAGCTGCCCAATATGGATTATCAGTATGTGAGGCAAATCACATTAAAAACATTTTACATAATCAAAAAGCTAAAGTTGGTACTGAGTCTATTATCCACACTAACTATGCAACAAGTCTTTAAAAGCAAATGTAGAACGCACTATTAAGTACCAAGCTACACTAGATTTTGTACATTATACTCTGACATTCAATACCACTTTTGAAAGCATTACATTCTGAATACAAAACAGTTAACTATAGGTGAGATGTGTACTTGTAGAGAAATTGCTACTAATGTAAAGCTATGCAGAATGCTAATGTATTGAAATACACACAGTAGTTTCAGACATTAGATCCTAAGCATGACAAACACTTAAGACCTTAGTGGAATGTCTTGTAAAGCTAGACAGCTTTAGGTCCATCATAAACTATAGTCAATTGATAAAGTAAGATGACATTTTTCTAAATAACTGCTGAAGACAGGACAATAAAAAGGCACAGTTCAATATTACTAGCCTCTAGAACCGATGACAGGGTTTGTTAAACTATGCCAAAGAATGCAAAGATACTACTGCCCATCTCAGAATGAACCATTTAGTGATTAGAACAAAGTACTGGAAGTCATGAGATCTCAAGTTTTATTCTGATCTCTGATAGGAGTTGCAGTTCAATCTTGGGCAAATCACTCAAACTCTGTGCTTCAGTTTGTCCATTTATAAAATGGGGCAATTATACATCTTTGTAAAGTTACCTGAAGCCCTCAGATAACTGGCAACATTAACACACTCACTGCCTATGGAATGAACTATGAAAAATGGAGTAGAAGAATTTAGTAGGAAAATGGCATATAATTTTGTATGGAAAAATATTTGTAAAATGTGTTTACAAAAGTAACTTGAGACAACTTAAATACATCATCAGATAAGCCTCCTGCCTACTACTGTGCACCTTAAATTCAGAGCATTTTCAAGTACAATCATTGAATTTTTGTTTGTGCTCTTTCAAAATAGCTTTTAAAGTTAGCAGACTATACACTGAGATATAACTGAGTACTGAGAAACAATACTGATTAAAATAGCCAATTTTAAATAAATGCCTAAGCATATATGTCTTGTTTGCTTATAATATTGTAAATTTTTCTACTGTGCTTAAAATAAAATATTGAATTGTACATGGGATGTAAGTAAATACAAAAATATATTTTCCTGGATACAGAAGGTTGGGCAAGTTTGGGAGAAGAGTGTTGATACAAAAGGGCTGGTTTTACCTGAAACTAAAAAAGTGACAAAGACATGGGAACAATATGAATATAATCCAAAATTAAATTTTATGGCGGTATTTTAATGTAAATTGATAATATGCAACTCTTTATTCTTATATTAATCTTTGTGTTTTTATCTTCAATAGTAAATATGATTTATATTTTGCATAATGTTTGTATTTTAGGTAATCTATAATAATAGGAAAGAAAACAGACATGAATGTACAGACATCGGGTGACAGTACATTCCTTATTTAGAACACGATTATATAGAACTGACCCATGAGGATCAACTCCTCTATGAATTGTCCCATTGAAAACAATGAAACTCTACGCTCTTGTAAGGTTTGCAGGCTTCAGTCCTTAGATCCCAAATTCACAAAGCATTTTGCTAAATTGGGGCTTTAATATCTAAGTTGAGTCTACTTTGTACTCAGATCTTAAGCACTACTGAGGGAAGTGAGTTTTACTATGAATAGCTCCACTGATGTTAACAGCACTACATCTATTAGAATTCACAGGGCTAACCTGTCCTTTAAGTCTTAAGAAAGAAGAAATGAGTTACACAAAATAGTATCTTACAGTTTAAATATGGCATTATTAAACTGGAAGCCTCGCACATACATTTATTTTTTATAGGCATGTGTATTTAATTTTGTTGTTAAATCAGATACTTGTGCAATTTTCAACAAATATTTCGTAAGGATTCAGGATGCTTGCATTTGCATAGGTGGCCACTCATAGCATGAAAGATGAAAATGGCTCACACAATATACTGTCTATTGCACGTTATACCAATTAACTAAGTTTTAAGTGATCACTTGACACGAAGTTAGTGCCAAAGGTCAAAACCCATACATTTTAAAATGTCCATAAACATGGATTTAAAAATAAATCATAGTGCGATAAGTTTAATATGGCAGACCAAAAGAGATTAGGCAAGTAACATGCATTTTTAAAATAATCTTGTATGCTTCAGCGTTAAAAATTAAAAGAAAATTTGCAAAAATATTTATTAAATGAAATTAAAATCCTATTTAAACCCAAACCCAGAAAGTTGAAGACAGAATGTCAAATTATGCTCAGGTGGATATATGCAACTCCTCTGAAGAAAACAGGGATACTCACGTGAAATAGATTTTGGCTCAGCACCAAATTTTACTTTAATACAGTTTTTTAAAAATATTAGGAATAGATTCTTCTGTAATGAGGGTGCTTTTATCTATTTTGGTATTTATATTGTGTCATCACTATGACATAAAGGCTTTCCAATCACACATCCCCATAACTTGCTTGAAAGCACTGCATTACAAAAGTTAAATGATTTCTCAGACTTTCTTCCCTGAGGTTACTTTGTCTCAACACACTTCAACAAATCTTACAGTCAGTGTCATCATTATCTATCTTGTTAGCATGATGAGGGTACAAATATATACACCCACCAAAATATAGTTGCTTCAAAGCACTCTAACATCACTTTTAAATAATCCCCTAGTTTATATACTCCTCATAATATGACTGACCTCCCCAAAGATCCACTGGGGACAAGAACTTCAAGCAAAAAGCACCTGTAAGACTATTAAAATTTTAGAAAAAATCCAGATCTTCCTCAAAATAGATTATTGCTGCTTATTGGTCCTGAGAAAGCTTTAAGCAGCAATATATTTGCAAGTATTTTATCTGCTGCATGTTTTGATCTGAGGAAGCATGTGGGTCCTGAGATTTTTTTTAAAAAAATCATATTTCTTCCTACGCACTCCCTTGTGGAAAGTATTTTACTACGAAGATCAAATATAAACTTCTCTGCCACTGAAAATTTGCCAGCACACTGCATTTCTTATCCTCAGGCCAATTTTTGTTTTTTAAAATGCACTTAAAGAAAAACAGTGAGGCAAAGTCCGTAATATGAAAAACTAAGAAAAAAACCCCACATACCTGTAGAGAGTTACGGGTTCTTCAATTTGGAATAGCTTTAAAGGGCTTCTGATTTATGAAGTAGCCCCTTTCTTGCCAATAAAAGAATGATATTTTTGGCCTGAATGTGAGAAAATTCTTCATTCTATATGTAAAGGCAATTTAAGGCAATGAACTAAGTCAACAGTAAATTAGGATGATCACAGCTTTGCAAAAAATAAAACTTGGACCCACAATCACTACTTCTCAAGAAAATCATTTGGTAAGTTTTTTTTATGTCAAATTTGCATAATGCTCACCTTAGCTTCAGTATTTTAAATAGATTACTCAATTTGCTTCTATAAAAACTACAAAAAGATGTGTTTAAATGCCTGTAAAAGTAAGCGCTTATTCACTGATAAAATTCTAGTCATGGACAAAATTCTCTAAATATATGGAAGTGGGTTGTGCCCACAAAAACTCATGATATCATCTACATTTTTTGTTAGTCTCTAAGGTGCTGCATGACTGTTCGCTATTTTTTAAGTTTTTTCAGTTACAGACTAACATGGATACCCCTCTAAAAAAACCTTGTATCTTATTTTACAAATGTAAAGATTCTGAGTATATAGTCTAGATAAATTACTCTTATTCTTAACACATGATCTAAAGTTTTAAAATTGCACATTTTTACCATGTGATGTTTTGTTGCTTATTAACTTTCAATAAGATAGTGCTTAGTAACCTTCTAGTGAGCTGGTATAAAGTGATCTATAGGTTTTATTTCATTGGTCATTGGCTCTGTCCATGTTTTCAATTACCCTAGTAAGACGTATGTTCAGAAGTCTAACTTGACTGTCAATATGGTCAATCTTCTCTTCCAAGCTGTTGCTGCTATTTCTCCTCCAGTAAAATCCAACTGGTCCTGTCATGAAGTAAACGGCTACAACAAAGCACAGCGGCAAGACTGCATGCTCTGGTTCTCCTTCATACTTCTGGAGAATGTACACACATGAGAGGGCAAAAAGAGCAACTCTTACAATCCAGAAGAAGCGACCAAACAGCATATGTAAAAGACAGAAGAAGAATCCAAGGAAGACAGACAAAAACCAATAGGCAAGTAAAACAGCACCAATAAGCAGAAGAACACGGGTAGGATTGTTGGCAACTGCTGCAGGGCTGAAATAATGAGTCAGGTTGGAAGCTGAAAAATAAAAACAAATTTATGAGAAATTAAAAGATAGTTGAATTCTGTAAGGCAAAGACAGTAAGTGATAAACTGTGAGCCTAGCTAGTGAAGGGCCATATATCTGCAGAAGTTTCAATGCTATGCTTATTAAAAAGGGAAGGGGGAATGACTAAGGATAGTGAACCAATGGCTCAGGGGCCAGATCCGGCCCTCAGGCTGCCTGGATCTGGCCCCTGAGGTTCAGCCTTCCTCCTCCCCTGTGGAGTTGCTCCAGTCCTGTGGTCCCCCTTCTGCCTAGACCCTGCCTAGACCCCTCAGTCTGATCCTACACTCTACCTCCTGTCCAGCCCTGCCACCCTCAACCCATTCCAGCACCTTTCCTCCCAGCGATTCCACATCCCAAACCAGCTTTCCTGCAACCCCCTCCCACATACTGAACTCCAGAGACCGTAGAGGGGCCCACAAAATCTACTAGTCTGGACAACCTTAGGCTCTGCTGTGCAAGGGGAATGTGGAGAGTGTCTTTCTGCTTCTCAGACAGTTTTTTTTTCTTTTTGCTTCTCACTTTTGAGAGACTGATTTTTCTGTGGATCAGTGGTCCCCAGAACCCAACCCAAAAAAGGTTTCCCACTATGGTTCCCCGTAAGGTGTGCACCTGTGCTGGCACACACCAAAAATTTCGGTCCCACCCAACCCCCTCAGCAGAGCCACAGTGCTCCTGTGGGTGAGGCTGCATGACCAGTGACTGCCCTGCTTGGAGCAGCTGGGCAGCCACTGCCAGAGCTGGAGCCTGGGCCACAGTACTAAAAATAGCACAGCAGCCCTGGCTCCAGGCTCAGTACACAGAGCAGCCACCTGCCATGCAGTCCCACCCTGGTGAGCAGCGGCTGCTGGGACCATAGTACTAACAATAGCACCACAGCCCTAGCTTGCATCCTGGCACACAGGATGTGCTGTTTCTGAAACTGCCCCATTTCTGAAGGTCTTCTCCCAGCTCTGCAGTGACCATCTGCGCCTGCTTTGCAGCAGGGCCAGCTGAGGGCTGAGCTGTTGTCAGGACAAGCTAGTTTCCCTTTGGATTACGACTGGTGGTATGTAAAGAGCTGCTCCACATCAGATGGTGCTTGACCCTACATCGCGTCTTCCCCAGCTAGTGCTTGTGCCAGGCTCCATGAGGATCAAACCGCTCGAGCAAGGAATGGGGAGCTGGCACTGATTGGTTAGCACTGTAGTGACAACATAACCATGTCGCCTCACAGGAGGGAGAAGCATGTGGTGTGAGCAGGTTGGACACACAGCAGTGCTTTGGACATGTTTCAGGCAGCCCATCAGTCAGCAATCTGGGGCCTGGCTGTCTCAGAAGCACTCTGAGAGATTTGCTTGGCTCTGCATTGCAAGGGAGCACTGAGCCTTTCCTCTCAAGGTTCCCTGTTCCAACCTGGCCAGAGATCCTGTCTAACAGCCATCTACAGACCTATCCTCTATGAATTTATCTAGTTCTTTTTTGAACCCCGTTTAAGTCCTGGTCTTCACAATGTCCTCTGGCAAAGATTCCCACAGGTTGACTGTACATTGCATAAATAGTTCCCTTATTTGATAAGAGCCCTTATAGACTAATCAAATAGTAGATGCAAACTGCACTGATTATTCAATTAGTGAAATAATAGAAATTTTACATCCCTGCTTCTTACTCTCCTTGATTGTTCCTTTAGCATATTGACCATTTGTGATACCACTGGTTGTTTAATAGGCTTCCTGCTTAATTTTTTTCATATAATTTTTTGAATATTTGTTGGTCAGCTTTCTTCAAATTCCTTTTTAGCCTTCCTGATTATATTTATACATCTTATTTGACAGAGTTTATGCTCTTTTTTATTTTCCTCACTAGGATTTAATTTCCACTTTTAAACAATGCCTTTTTATCTGTCACTGCTTCTTTTATTTGGTTGTTAAGCTATGGTGGCATTTTTTTGGTTCTCTTACTATATTTTTTATTTTGGAGTATATGTTTAAGGTGAGCCTCTATTATGGTGTATTTGAAAAGTTTCCATGCAACTTGCAAGGATTTTACTTTTGGCACTGTACTTTTTAATTTCTATTTAACTAACCTTCTCATTTTTGTATAGTTCCCCATTTTGAAATTAAGTGTTGGGCTGCTTTAATGTTTCTCTCACCACAAAGATGTTAAATTTAAATACATTATGGTCACTATTTCCAAGTGGCCCAGCTGTAGTAACCTCTTGGACCAAATCCTGCAGTCCATTTAGGACTAAATCAAGAATTGTCTCTTCTCTTATGGATTCCACAAGTGATTAAGCTACACAAACCCTTTGAAAGTTTTATTACCCAGACTCCTGTCCAGAGAATTTAAGCATTCAGTCCTGTTTACAGAAGAGATATAGCAGCAGTGCAAAGCTTTTCTCATACTGCTTTACCAATATACTTCACCCATTTGTTGTGAGGAGAATTAGGATAGATGGAATTTGGGAGATAATATTATAAGAAAAGGAGAAACAAACTAGAGGTAGGAAATAGTCCCCATCAATGTACTGGAAGGGTTAGCTGCCTAAACAAGTCTTCCCAGTTGCATACTAGGTACTCTGGAAACTGTCCTCTCCATTTTTTTTTAGTTGATGACATCAAATCACAAGTCTCAAAACACTTGCTGAAGAACAAAGATTAACCTCTCCAGATTTAGAAAGATGTGCATGACATCTCTGTGCCCAGATTTTCAACTCAGGGGATTTTTAAATCAGATCTCTTTCCATTCTCTGCTTTAAAGCTACAGAATGCATATTTGCAGGATTGTATTACTTCTTTTGTTTGGAAGTATTAATGGCAAAATGTAAACTGTAGGAAGTGCTCCCAGAAACTGCAGTAATGGATGATTTGTAATGAATATAATAAACAGGTATGAAAGGTAATACAAAAGCAAAGATAATACATAATTTATTAATATTCTCCACCCTCAACATACATGTAAACACATCCATATAGATTAACTACATAATTCTGGGTTTAATAAGATTCATGCTTACCATCAATTCCAAGAACATCCAGCACATCAGTCCATATTCTCCAGAATGTGTCTACTAATACATCTACACTGTAAACAAATCTTTCTGTCAGCCTAGAGAAAAACTGTAAAATAAAATAAAATGCTGCTGTAAAGAATGACCATTGGAAACCAAGTTTGAGGAGTTTATACAGTTTACTAAATTTTCAGTCTATCAGAAAATATTCCTCAGTGATCAATCAAGATACATATATATTTTCTATTACCATAGTATCTGGGGGCCTCCAAAGATTTAAAAATAAATGTAGCAACGCTCTCTTCCCTTTCAGATCACAGGAAAATCTGACTTACAGTTTTTTGTTCACCTGCTTGTTCATATTTGGATGTTATTTGCAAAAAGTTCTTAACTGGTTGTGAAAAACACTCTTTCAATGCAATTCTCAGATATTTACTGAAAACCTGACATGTCTAAAATCAGTATCTACACAAAACTTTACTGACAGTGCAAATTATACTCATTCAATTCAGTAAATTAACATACCATTATGTTACTATGATACAGAGGGAGTTAAGGTTGGGAATTGTGAATTTAGAAGACTGAATGAGAAAATGAATTCACATAAAGGCTGGTTTGGTTTCCTTTGGGAACAACCTAATCTAAATTTGTTTTCAAGATTACAATACTTGATAGTCTTATTTCAGTTCTTGCTTGTACCCCTACAGAATAGCAGTTCTTGAGGCATGAATCTCTGAGAAGGGTCACACAACACTGTGGAAAAAACACCTGCACCATCTCAATGCTATTGCCTTCACTGTACAAGGTATACTGTGGCTGTCTACACTATGAGTTTTCTTGACAAAAAATATGCTAATGAGGGACTCATTTGCATGAGTTGCAATCTCATTTGAATATTTTCTGTGGACCCGTTTTTGCACAAAAACAAGCAGCATGGACATTTTCTTTTTGTGCAAAAACCCCTTTTTCTGCATAATCCTTATGCCCCCAAAAAGGAGGTACACTGATCTTGCGGGAATAGGGGTTTTTGCTCATAAAGAAAATGTCCACACTGCTTGTGTTTGCACAAAAACCCTAGCACAAAAACAGATCAGAAAATATGCAAATGAGATTGATGCATGCAAATGAGTCCCTCATTAGCATATTTTTTGGCCCAGAAAACTAGTAGTATAGACCATAGGATTTCAAAGGTCCAAATTTTGCCAACATACTAACAACCTCCAGAAGACTGCCACTATAAACTTCCGAACAAAAAGCTATCAAGGTTATAGTTGAGAAATACAGATATTAGCCTGTTTTGTTCCTGTAATCTAGCAACTGTATATTCCATGCTGCTTCCTAACATAACTGTCAGCTATTATGCAAGAAACTTCTTCTGGCCTGCTAATAACATCCCACTCTCTCCTCCCTCCCTCACTATTTCAATAATCTTATCTGAACATATTTTATTCTCTTCCATCCTGATGTGTCTTGATTCTTTCCCTCTGATACAGAAATGCATTCAATACAATAAAGTAACTGTATTTGAAAAAGCACTGTGACAAAACTGAAATATATTCTCTATAAAAACTGTCTACTATTACTTCTAATTTACTCTTTCAGCACCAGTTTAATAATTCATCCACACTTCTATTTGGGATAGAAAGAACGAGGAAGCAAAAGAGTTTTCATTCATTTGTTGATTGAGATGGAAGTTTTCCTTTGCTTTAGAATACTAGAGGTCAGAGGGACCTCTGCATTACTACCATTAAAATAGCTGACTTCTGTGAAAACATTAAAAACACTTGCTCTAAACTAATCACATGCTCTAAAATGGCCACATTTAATCAAACTGCAGCTGGAAAGTAAACAAGACACAGATGCGGCCCACTGACTTTGACCACTGCTTCAATAAGCAGTACGATCCTGGTGGATGAGAGATGCAGTGTGGCCACCCTCAGCGGGAGCCAGGCAGCTCATCGCTCGCAATGCCCTGCCCGTCCAACCCCGCGGTGGTATTTCTGAAAGCTTTTTTCTTGTGTTTAATCCTTACGACCGGGTTCAGATTAAGGTTTTTATTCGGGGAAGGTGAGAAATGAGCGGACGGGAGGGGGAGCTTTCTTTGCTCATAAAGCACATGGAAAAGTGCACGCGCCAGACCTCCCTCTTTCCAGCCTTGACACATGCAACCAACCCAGAGACGCTTCGGGGTATGCAAGCCACGAAGTGGAAGCTGCCCCCGGACAGCTTTAGGCGCGGCCGGTGGTCTACACACACCGGCTCCGAGCAGCGCAAGGACGGCGAGGAGCGCCCGAAGGCGGGAACAGGGCGGGCGCCGACCGGAAGGGTCATTGGGCGGGGCTGGGATGTCCCGCAAGGCCCGCGAGCTTTCTGCGGTCCGCTAGCGGGTGCTCCTACGGCAGGGGAGGGGGCTCGCTGGAGGGGGGGGGGTTCTTACCTTCTGCAGGGCCCGCACGTTCTCCTCTCCGAACAGGCTGCTCACCCCCTGGTAGACGCCGCTGGCCGCCCGGCGCAGGCTGTTCTGCTTGTCACCGCCGCGGCTCCGGGCCGCCCAGGTGCCGGGTCCCAGCAGCAGCAGCAGCAGCAGGAGCCGCCCCCTGCCTCCCAGCGCCATGTCGCTCAGCCCAGCCAGGAGCACCTAACGCCGCCCGCCGCCGCCGCCGACCCGCGCGGAGTCTGGAATCGCCGTTCCCAGCATCCTCCTGCCAAGCGGCGGCTGCAGCGCCCCCTGCGGGAGGGAGGCGGCGTGCGTGAGACACCCTCCCTCCCAGGCGCAGTGGGGAGCCCGGCCCCCGGCTTCCCCATCACGGGGCGCCTCGCCTGGCCGAGTGACGGGTCCTTCAGCGCAACACACACACTGAGCTCACCTCACAACACACACACACGCACTGCGCACCTCACCATATATACACTGTGCACCCTGCACTAGACTTACACGTTGTTCAACCCTCACCACACCCACATTGCACAGCCCACGCTATACACATGCTGTGCATCCCTCGCCTCACCACATACTGCACATCCTGCATGTCACCACATACTGCACATGTCTCTACTGCAGTGTTTCTCAACTTTTTTTAATAAAGTACCCCTTTAAATATATATATATATATATATATATATATATATATATATATATATATATATATATATATATATATATATATATATATATATATATATATATATATCCCCAGTACCTCTAGTTTTCAGACACACATTTTTTTCTACCATTGCAACACATTTGTTTAAACAACTTAATCATAGCTGGGCTGGGGGGATGACATTTTGGATGTAAAAAGTACAAAAATAATAAAGCGCTGTAAAACCTAAAACAAAAATTCAGTTTTCTCTAAATTTCAGTGGTGTTTAGGTACCCCCCAACCCCAACTTCTCTCAAGTACCTCTATAGAGGTACTTGTACCACTAGTTGATAAACTCAGCTCTAGTATATGTTATGCTTATGTTTGTGCATCTGTCTGTGAGTATGTTTCTTCAGAAACTCCTCCTAAATGGTAAGAGCTACAACCACCAAATTTGGTATGCAGTTTCCTGTTATCCTAACTTAAAGCAAGGCCAGAGGTTAGTTGTGGTAGGAAAATGGGGTGTGTCTGGAATTCAATTGTTTTCCATAACATAAAAAGGGAGGAGGCTGAGCAGAGAAATGCTATACTCAGACTCCCTGCCCTTAGTGGTGATTAACAGTTATATTGCTGTGATCACTGGGACAGCTGCACCACCAAAGGAGTGGCCAACTGAGGATGGGGTTTGCCATCTTGTCTGTCACCAGCCCAGGTAAATGGCCCCCCTGCTCCAAACCTCTGCTCCCTGGCCTTTGGCCAGAGTGCTGGACTGGGGGAGGGGAGAAGCCCCACCAATCCCATCGTGTAGTCCCCCCTGGGAGTACTACCAGGGCTAAGTAGTGCAGCCCTGGCCCCTGCCATAGCAGCTTCAGCCCGCTCTCCCCCAGCACTGCTAGGCCACTCAGGCCACTCAGCACAGTGTCTGGCCAGTCTGAGCAGCCCCTTCTGTCTTGCCCTGGGCCAGGTCAATGGCGCACCAATGTGAGGCCTACATGGACCTCTTGCCTCCCTGTGTGCTGCCCTCCAACCCTGGGCCAGACCTCCGGGGTCAGGCCCACATTACCTACCTCTGAGCTGGGCTTGGGTAACGCCAATGGGAGGCCTTCATGGAATCACCCTCCTTCCCCGCTCCCAGACTAGACTCAGGCAACACTGGATAAGTCTTCTAGTTTATTCATATGAAAAAGATAATTTCCCCTTATTTATGGTATAAAAAATTCTCTCTTGTTTTCCTGTGACAACATAAAGCTTTCGTGTTTGTATATTCAATGTCCTTTACAAATAATAAACTTTTTTTATTTACTGTATGGAGCCTCTTATTCTACTCTAGACATAGTTTAGGGCCTTAGAATGTCATAATTCAGCATTGTTGCACATCCTCCCCTCACAGCACAACACTATACTCAACAACACTATACACAACAACAAGGGTGCTATGTTTTGAGAAGAATATAGTGGTTATACTCTTTTCAAAGCACACCACGCTTGTTGTTACCACTCTTTCCAGAGCAATACACACCCATGTCACCTCATCCCTCACAGCACAATTTACATCTATCCTTTTCAAGAACAAACACACCTCAGAGAGAGACAAGCATCTGGACAGTTGGAGCAGACTGATACATAACACACATTTCCACTCTTGTATGCTTCTCCTCTGACCCCAGCACTAAGCAGCCATGGCTAGGGGAGAAGTACGCTCCTCCACCACCAGGAGGGAGCTGCCATTGCTGAGCGAGAGGGGCCCTCTGGCAGCTCTGTGTACAGTAGCTCCGTGCCTCTGTGTGGGGCTTATTAAGCAGCTGCACAGACATGTGGCTGTACAGTTTAGAAGGAATCCTGCTGGGAAACTCACTTTTCTCTCTATATAAGTGACATAATAGAGGATACAGACAGTTTGAGACTAAGGCTACGTCTAGACTGGCATGATTTTCCACAAATGCTTTTAACGGAAAAGTTTTCCGTTAAAAGCATTTGCGGAAAAGAGCATCTAGTTTGGCACAGACGCTTTTCCACAAAAGCACTTTTTGCAGAAAAGTGTCCGTGCCAATCTAGACACGCTTTTCCACAAAAAAGCCCTGATCACCATTTTCGTGATCGGGGCGTTTTTGTGCAAAACAAATCTGAGCTGTCTACACTGGCCCTTTTGCGCAAAAACTTTGCACAAAAGGACTTTTGCCCAAACGGGAGCAGCATAATATTTCTACAAGAAGCACTGATTTCAGACAGTAGGAAGTCAGTGTTCTTGGGGAAATTCAAGCAGCCAGTATAGACAGCTGGCAAGTTTTTCCGCAAAAGCACTTGCTTTTGCGGAAAAACTTGCCAGTCTAGACACAGCCTAAGGGTATATCTAGACTAGGTTTTTTTCAAAAGGAGATATGAAAATTAATGCCAAATTTGCATATCTTCTTCTGATCACATTTTCAAAAATGGGTCTTTCGAAAGTGAAAGTAGTCTGGATGTGGGTTTTTTTGGGGAAAAAACCCTTTTTCGAATAAAACCCGCTCTTCCTAAAAAAAGGAGGTTTACACGGTTTTTCAAAAAAGGTTTTTTTCCCAAAAAACCATGTCCAGACTACTTTCACTTTCAAAAGACCTGCTTTTGAAAATGCAATCAGAAAAAGATATGCAAATTAGCACCAAATTTGCATAGCTCCTTTCAAAAAACAAAAACAAAATTAATCTAGATGTACCCTTACTGTAAAACAGCTTAAATACTGTGAAATAGGCAGACCATTTACTGTACTTCTCTGGCTCAGAAAAATTGATTATCTTTCCCACTCTACAGTTTTTTTTATAGAGAAACAAGCTGATTATATGTTTATGATGAAAACATTTAAGTGTTTGCCATATATCTGAACCACTGAAGAGCTTCTACTTAAGAGATACTGCTGCAGGCCTGCATGAAATCTCCAGGTATGCAGAGAGTAAATATTAGTTTTCAAAAATTAATATACAGGCCTGGAAAATTTCTGCTCAGTGTTCTTGGGGTATCACAGACTTTTGGTATTCCAATTATATGAATGTTGTTTGCACTCTGATTTACAAAATTATATTAAAAAAATAAAAAAAAAGCTAAGTTTACAAAGTCAAGCATTCAGATATTAAGAAATACCTGAATTAAGGTTGTTACGGAGATCAAATTAAGATTACCCGGTGCATATGTATTATGATGCAATCTTAATTACATGATCATAATTATTTTTCCATAGGACCCCTGCTTCATTCAGTGCCCTGAAGAAGAGTCAAAATAGTTATCATTAGGGATCTTTAGGTCCATCACACAGTCTTTTGTCACTTGAACTAAGAATAACTGGTAGTTGCAGATGATTATTATCGGGGGGGGGGGGGGGGGGGGTTGGGACCTTCCATTAGAGATAGTGAAGATACACATTTTGCCATAGCTATTTTCTAGAGAGCAAAGGAATGTTGAGACTTCTGAATAAAAGTCAATTCCAGCAATGTTTCCAACAAAATTGTGCTGGTACAGTCATAAGCCTCCCACAGCCACAAGCAGGTACAGTATTTTTCAGTGCAAGTGGCTATGCTATCACTGGTGGAGTTCCAATAGGGAGTAAGGATATTAAAATGTGTTTATTTAGGTAAACATGTAACGGCTGAAAATTTCAGCCGTTACATGTTTACATGTGGAGTGAGGGGGTGAGGCAGCTCCAAGGGAGCTGGTATGCATGGGCATTGTGAACATGGCCTTCTGCCTGACACCTGTATCAGAAAAAAAAAATGGTCTGGTAGCACTTTATAGACTAACAAAACATGTAGATGATATCATGGACTTTCATGGGCACAGCCCACTTCTTCAGATGACTGGAGTTTTGAGTTTAGGATGTGCAGACCCAAAATAAATAGGAGAGAAGGGGCGGGGGGAGGGGATAGGGATAGGTGAGAGACAGGAAGATAGAGGGAATCAGTAAGTATCTGAATAGTGATAGAAATGTAGCCGTGTTAGTCTGGTGTAGCTGAAACAAAATACAGGACTATGTAGCACTTTAAAGACTAACAAGATGGTTTATTAGATGATGAGCTTTCGTGGGCCAGACCCACTTCCTCAGATCAAATAGTGGAAGAAAATAGTCACAACCATAAATACCAAAGGATACAGTTAAAAAATGAACACATATGAAAAGGACAAATCACATTTCAGAACAGAAGGGGGATGCAGGGCGGGGTGGGGAGGGGGAGGGAGGAAGGTAAATGCCTGTGAGTTAATGATATTAGAGGTGGGGAAGGGGAGATGTCTGTGAGTCAATGGTATTAGAGGTGATAATTGGGGAAGCTTGGGATACTTGGGGTAGAGGAAAGAAAAGATATAAGCAGGGCTGGAATTACTGTAAATGTTGAAAATATGTGTCAAGATTGCATTAGAACATATGATCAAATTAAAAAACTGCTCCCTTCTCTTTGATCATCGTGTGTAAACGGGATCACTTTCTTTTCAATTAAAATCCTCTGCAACTCAATAAAAATTACACTGTTTGTTCCTCAGTCATTTTGTACTGGTATTATTCAAGTATGGGCTGCTTTCCGGTGGAGAAAGGGAGATACAGTTTCTTTTTTGTTATTTGTAATGGTGTATAGATTTAATGATCCGCTGGTATGGCTAGACTACAGCGTAGGCTAGAAATTCTCTTTAGGTCACTGTCTTGCTGAACTCAGATAGATGCTGTCTGCACGAGCACCAAGCTAAGAGCTTTCCTCTCTGATTGGGCACACCTCCATCCCATTCTTCTGCTCATTGGTTCACAGAACATTAGTTTTTTTAAAAGCTATTAGGCAATTAGTCTGTCCTTGTGTCAGTTTCTTCATTGTCTGGCTAGCCTCACATGAGGTGGGTTCTGGGCTGATGCGAGACCAGCCAATCATAGTTAAATCTGATTGTGGTGCGCTGCCGCAGGGAATCAGTCCGCGGTACACAGCTCCGATACTTGGAACACATGGGACAGGTGCTATTTAAAGAAAAATCAGCTGTTTTAAAAGGGAATTACAGGATTTTAAAAAATATATATATTTCCTCTTCTACGCACAAAGCATGTCTGGGGTACTTTTTTCTTGCCGGATGAATAATAGAAAGTAAAGAGACTATTGATCATTCTGCAAAACTGATTAATTAGAATAATTGTAACACATACAATGCAAGAAAGCTTCACTTGAAGAGAAAGAGAAAAGTACTTTCAAAATTGACTAAAAAATCTTTCAAAGTGAGAGTGATATATGGCAGCTCTGATTAGAAGCATGCTAAGATACATGCAGTAAACTATTTGCCAGACATTTACAACAGTTTAGTTATATGACAAGCAGCATGTCTTAGAAGTAGGAAATAGCATAAATAAATAAATTAAATAACAAAAAAAATGTTTGCAAAATACTTACAACCTGATCTGGACACTGGAGAGAAAAATAGTGTGACCTGTTGGAAAAAGGTAAAATTCTCATTTAATGAGAGATTAAAATTATGATTTCCTTAGAATACTGCTAAAACTGATTTGCTTTGTTGCTTAACTACTCCTGTACCAGCAGCAGCAGAGAGGGAAATTATCTATGAGCTTCCACTAACTGAAGCTGGAAGCTAAGGTTTTGTTGTTCTGTCTGATTTTATTTAGGAAGTACTGTATTGGGGTTTCATACACTTATTTATGGATTAAAGAAAATTAAAGAGGTAATAACGCCCCCATCTTAAACTTATATATATATTTTCATGTGCATTATGAAAGTCATAAAATAGATAGTGCAGACCCTGTTCAGAGATACTGTTTCTGTGCCAAATGTAGCTATCTTTACATTTGTTTACATTTGGTCAGATTTTTAAAATTATCTTCACACTAGAAGGCCAAGAGACTCAGAGCCAGATTATCTGCTTTCTACTTTGAAAAGCGGTGGGAAGAGATTTATAGGGAATCTCCAAAAAAAGACTACCCCTACTACAAGCCCTGGACCCCAAATCTAACAGAACCCACAGGCCTTATAGGAGGCCAAGAACATCCAAATGGACGCCATGTAACTGCACTACTTTGTCCCTGTCCCCTGGGATCCCAATATGGTTTATCTGGAACTGAGTCACCAGTAGCCCTCTTGGTCCGTAGTGTTCCCAGGACAGGAAGGGATCTGCAGAAAAGGTAATATAGCCTTTCATTGCACCCTTTCTTTGTCCCATTGTGCCCTCCCCTCCTAGTGTGATCCAGTCCATGGAAAGGATCTTTTTGGTTTGTATTTTAAAAGCAGGATTTCAAAAATATTGGTAGGGGCAAAAGGAGAATTACAACATTATTCCAAATGTTTTCTACCAACCTTCAAACTTTCTAAAAAATGGGTATATTCTAGTCTCAAAATATCTTCTAGAGTTGATATCAAAGTTATATTCTGTGATTTCTATTCTACTCTTCATTAGGAGACAAAGTGGGTGAGGTAATATAGTATCTTTTACTCTTTCTGTTTGTGAGAGAGACAAGCTTTCAAATTATACAAAGCTAGGAAATGTACTCAAAGGTATATCTATACTGCAGACACCCTGGCTGATCAGTGCCAGCTGACTCAGGCTCTTTGAGACTGGGGTTAAGAGGCTATTTAATTTTGGGGGAGGCATAGGGCAGTGGCAGCCCATCAGCGTGGTGGTGGCCCTCTAGACATTTTGTTTACCATTGCTCATGTGCAGGGTTGCCAATTACCACTGGTTTCTGTCCATGTTATTTTTTCCTACTGATATTAGTAAAGTGACATGCATGTAAAACAAAAGCATGTGAAGTGAGGTGCATGCTTTTTGCTCATAACATTGACTGTGAAAGCCATGTGCTCCTTCTGCATCCAATCAAAGTCCTCCTATGATTCAGTCAGCACACCCCACAAATTCTAGGTACACAAGCAGTTAGTAAAACCATCTATCCTGGGAGACTATCTTGGTTATGACAGTTTTGTGGCCCTCTGAGATGAAGGAGAGCTACTCATGAAGCCCCACTCACTAGGCTAGATTGCCCTTTGCTGGGATAGGGTCTGTTTAGGCTGCAGCCTGAGTTCTGGGATCCTCCTAATAGTGCAGGGTCCTAGAGTCTGGGCTGTAGCTGTAGCCAGACCAGCTACTCTGCAATCAAATGTCATATGTCTGAGGTCAGCTGGTGCCGGCTAGCATTAATTGCAGATACCCAGGTGTTTTCAGTAAAACCAATTGCATAGCCCAGGGGTTTTCTACCCTTTTCACTTAAAAAATTGTTAATAGTAGTACTGATGCCTGTGGAAATTTTAGCCAGAGTCGGCAGATCCCCCAAGTTCCATGGACCACTGATTTAGCATAAGCGGTTAACACATACTTCAAAGAACCATTCATGGTTCAGTGCCCCAGGACACCTTTCTAGTCAGGGGTAGTGTTCCCTCTAAGCCCGTGGTCACCAACCGGTTGATTGCAAGGCATTCGGGTCCCCCACCCTCCATTTTCCCCCACCCCCGAGAAGCCCCACTACCTACCTCCAGTATAGTGCCGACTTCCCAAGGGATGGACAGAAGTCCTGCCTGCAGCTTCACGCCACTTCCAGGGGTTCTGGAAGTGCACTGGCTGCTCCCCTCCCACAGCTCTGTGGTGTGCTGGGTGCACTGTGGGAGGGGGCGTTGGCCCCGGAGGAGGAACATGGCAGCTTCCCTGCACCACAGGAGGGGTGAGTTGAGCACAGGGGTTTCCCTGCACCGCGGGAGAAGGGGTTGGCCCCGGGGTTTGGCCCTGAGGCAGCGCGAGTGGGGGTTTGGCTGTGCCATGGGAGGGGGGTTTGGTCCCAGGGCAGGTGCGTGTGGGGGTTTGGCCCCAGGGCAGGCAAGCGCAGGGATTTGGCTGTGCTGTGGGAGGGGGGTTTGGCCCTGGGACAGGCAAGTGCGGGGGTTTGACCTCAGGGCAAGCGCGCATGGGGGTTTGGCTGTGCTGTAGGACAGGGGTTTGGCTTCAGGGCAGGCATGCACAGGGGTTTGGTCCTGGGGCAGGCACGTGCGGGAGTGTGGCTGCACCATGGGAGGTGAGTTGGGCCCTGGGGCAGAAAAACACCTCCTCTCCAAATGCATCAAGTTACAATGCTGTAAAACGCTGCTGTGAAGCAGGTCTCAGGACTGTTAGCTACTCCCATTGCAAAGGAGGTTTAAATAGAGCACGTGGAAAGCTCTCAGTGCTCATGCCATGACCACACTGTTCAGTTTAAGGCACTGCTGTGGCTGCGCTTTACATTTTTAAGTGTACCAGAGCATTTACGTCCACCCATCTACCTCCTCCTCTCCCTGTTCTGTGGCTGCTGTGCATGGTGAGTCTTCTTCTGGAGATGAGCTAATTAACTTAAAAGTGAAACACCCTTCTAACAGGTTGACTAGCAGAACATTGAAACTGAAAAAGTCATTCAAGTAGAGCCCTGTGCAGATACACAATTTTGTATCTGAATCCACATCCATGGATGCGGATACCCATGGATATAAAGCAGATTCCGCAAATTTGCAGGGTTTTAGATACAAAATTTGTATTCACATCTGCATCCATATCTGCATAAATGAGCTGTAGGTGTCCGCATTGACATTTATGGATGTGGATACCTATGTATATAAAGTAGATATTTGCGCATCTGCCAGACTCTACATGCAAGTAGTAACAAAGCCGATTAAAAGGTATGTATTTTCAGTTTCTGAATTTACTGTGTTAGAGGACCTTAGATTAAAATTTGCTTTAGAAATACTAAGGAGCAGTGCCCCCTGCTTATTATACTCACCAACCCTTCCCCCATCTTTGGGGATAGGCAAGGCCTGTTTTCCCCCTGGCAGCCAGGGGCTGTGCCAGATCTGACCCTACTGACAGCTGCGTGCATGCTTCTCTGCAAGCTGCCTCTGGCACAGAGCCTCTGGGTTTTTTCCTTCCCTCACTCCTCTGCAGGAAGCTGGCACTGGCAGGCTAATCTTGCGGGTGTAGGGGCAGGGTTCCAGGTGGAAGCAGTAGGTATGCAGCAGTTCCAAAGGACCTGAACTGAGCATCTGGAGGTGGCTGTACCCTGCTGGGTCCTGGAGGGTCAGGGCCCTCAGCGCAGTGAGGAGTGAGTTCAGATGCCCCCTGACCCTCCTTCAGGGGAGACAGGTGCCAGCGGGGAGCCCAATGTGCCCATCCAAAGGGGGGGTAAGAGAACTCTGAGCCATGACCACCTCTTCCCCTTCTGGGGACTCTGCTGTTGAGGCTGTGGGACAGGGTGATGTAGAGTGACGTGATGTTGTCATTCTGTTGCCCCTCAGGAAAAACTTTCTTTAATACATTCATAGAGATTAGTGTATTGCTGAAGATTTAAAAATCATGACATCTCCTCGTAGACTGCCATTTGGCATACAGTTGCCAGTTAAATAGTATTGCATAGGGTCCCCATAAATACTTCAGATGGCCCTGTTTGGAGCAAAGGCTTAGGGTGGTATTGCTTCCTATTGTGACTACATCACTGATGATGATTATTGGTGGCAATAGTAGATGCCTGTTCTCCATTAAATTATCACTGATTGCTTCTCTCCATTAACTATGTTCAGTGCTTTCTTTGCCTATGTATAGAATATGCAGCTGCATAGGACACCTGAACATTTGGCTCACCATTAGGTCTTAATGTCCACATGCCCTCCTTTTCTTATCCCTGTTCTGTGGCCCTGCTTCTCCCTTTAAAACTGTGAAAATCCACCAGAGCTATTAGCAGAACACTGACCCTGTGCAAGAACTACTCAAGTGGCAAAGAAAGCCATTAACAGGCATTTGCCAACCCCAGGGACAGGGGCAGTTTCTGAATTTACTGTGTGAGCTGATAGGATCTGAATTTAAATATTTTTAAAGCATATTTTAATTTTGTGTTGCTGAAGATTAAACAATCACAGCTCTAAAAAAATCATCCACCTCTCTCCACCCCCCCCCCCCAGTGGAGGCATATCTAGGGTTGCCAGATGGTTTCATCAAAAATACCAGACACACTTGGCATGACATCACAATAGACATTACATTTTATTTAGAAAACACCTGACATATATATGTTCTCAATTTATTTCCTGAACAGAAAGCTCAAATACTGGACTGTCCAGTTCGAAACCGGACACCTGGCAAGCCTAGGCATATCCGCTCCAATGGAATGGTACTGGTGTTAAATAGCACCCTACTGTACTGTTTCTCATTCGATGCTGAGCGCTCAGGCTGCTGCGGACCCTGCTCTGCATCTGCCCCAGCTTTCTGCTTGCTTGGTGGTGCTGCGGCTGTGCGAGAGCCGCTGGACGCAAACCTGCCGCGAACCCCGCAAGGCAGGCGGGTGGGGCGCGCTGCTCTCTCAGTCCCTGGCGGCTGGGGGCCGGGCCCGCCGCACTCCTTTTTCCTGCCTGCCCGGCGGAAGGTTACATCAGGGGAGCAGCGACTCTAAAGGCCGGGCCGCGAGGCGGAGCCTTGCAGTGCCGGCTGAGCCGCCGCCGAGCGTGGAGCGGGAGCCCTGCCGCCGCCACCGCCATGTCCCGCGAGCCGGAGATCCTGGAGTCCCGCGTGATGTGGGAGCCCGACTCCAAGCGCAACACGCAGATGGACCGGTTCCGGGCCGCGCTGGCCGGCGCCTGCGGGCTCCGCCTGGGTGAGCGGGGCGCGCCTCGAGGGCAAGGTGGTCCCGGTGGGAGGGGGCGCCGGGCGGGGGCGGGGCCCTGCTTGGGCCCACGCCCGTGGGGGGGGGGCGGGACGCGTCAGGGCTGCAGCACATCAGGAGGGGGCTGGGCTGGGGTAACCCCTCTGGGTACAGTCCGGTCAGTGGGGGTGGGCAACCTGTTGGGTACCACCCCATGAGTGGGGGCGGGGACAGGGCTGGGGTAACCCCTCTGGGTACAGTCCGGTCAGTGGGGGTGGGCAACCTGTTGGGTACCACCCCATGAGTGGGGGTGGGGACAGGGCTGGGGTAACCCCTCTGGGCACAGTCCGGTCAGTGGGGGTGGGCAACCTGTTGGGTACCACCCCATGAGTGGGGGTGGGGACAGGGCTGGGGTAACCCATCTGGGCACAGTCCGGTCAGTGGGGGTGGGCAACCTGTTGGGTACCACCCCATGAGTGGGGGCGGGGACAGGGCTGGGGTAACCCATCTGGGTACAGTCCGGTCAGTGGGGGTGGGCAACCTGTTGGGTACCACCCCATGAGTGGGGGTGGGGACAGGGCTGGGGTAACCCCTCTGGGTACAGTCCGGTCAGTGGGGGTGGGCAACCTGTTGGGTACCACCCCATGAGTGGGGGTGGGGACAGGGCTGGGGTAACCCCTCTGGGCACAGTCCGGTCAGTGGGAGTGGGACAGGCGCTGGACTGGCCTGTTGGGGTATGGTCTAGGGATGTAAGGGACTAGTCCACTATCTGATAAGCTGACAGAAAAGCCTGCTAGTCACTTTCCACCTCTCCTTGCTGCCTCAGTCCGACAGAAGCAGCAAGGGGGAGTGAGAAGACCAGGGGTACTTAAAATCAGCAGTGCTGCACAGAGCCTGGGTTCCATGGCGCTGCCCCTTGGAAATGCCGCTGCGGTGTTTAAAAGGAGCAGCGCTGCTCTATCGAAGAGTTGATGCAAAAATGCATCAACTATTCGATTAAGTAGCATGTAATTGACAAATGGTCCTGTCAATGGTGAGTGGGAGCAATGGCTGGGTCGGGGCAACCCATTGTATGGCTTCGTGTGGGGGGCATGGCAGGGTGTGAGAAATCAGTTGGGGTATGTCCCTGTCATCGGGGTGGGAGTAGTGGCTGGGGGCCATCTGCTGGGCTGGGACAACTTGCTAGGGCTGCAGCATATCAGTGAAGGGTGGCAGTGGCTGGCGGGGGAGGGCTGTGGGAGGTGGTAAGAACCAGGAAGTGTCACTGAAGTGAGCATACTAAGGAGCTTCCAAGGAATAGCAGGCTGCCCTACCCCGCCCCTGCTCTGCCCCACCCCTACACGTGTGCTGCTGCTCCGCTTGCCCCAGTTCCACCAGCATGAAGGGAAATTGGGGGAAGGAAGCAATGAGGTGGGGAAGTCCTACCCCGCACAGAGCTGTGGGATTGAGGTCCTGCCCCTGCATGTGTGCTGCTCCTGCTCTGCTTGCCCCAGCCCTGCTCCTGGGGCCTGGTTGGGACGGTCCCTGAGCAGCTGCCACCATGAAAGATAGGTAGGGGGATCAGGAGTGTTGAGGGTTGGGGTGTGATGAGGCAGTGGAGGTACTAGGGAAGAAGAAAGCATTGGGGTCTGCCCCCTTGTGCCCTCAATATCCAACTCTGCTCCCCGCCTGTGCCACCACGAGTGGAACAGGGAACCCGTGCAGAACTGTAACCCCCACCCCTGAGGGAGGGGTGAAGGGCTGGGGAAGCGGGGCCTGGATGAGCAGGCAATGGGGAAATTGGGGACTTGACTGTCATGAGGTTATGCCCAGAGACTATAGGACCTGGGGGCACATGGTAAAGTGTGACCCCCTCCCCACAGGCAAGGCTGTGCAAAGAGCAGACCCCAGGGACTGCTCACAGCTTGACCCAAGCCAGGGAGCAGGGTGCAGACAGAGCGATAGAGTACATCGATGCACGGGGAGAGCAGCCCTGGCCTGCTTTCAGGAAGGACAAGGATGCCCAGGTCAGTCCGTTGCTCTGAAATCAACCCCGACACAACTGGGGACAGAACATCGATCCTTTTAGCATCACATCAGGGAACTGAGGCCAGCATCAACCAGCAACAGTACTTCCTGAAACCCTCTGAACAGCTATGCAGTGATGCTTTTACACAGCTTCCCCCCAGAGGTGTCTGCATTGCAGCACTGAGCATCCCTACTTGTTTAGGATCCCTGCCTAAACAATTCCCCTAACAACAACTCCTGTATCAGCCCTAGTGTCAATGGTGCATAGTCTCTGGCTGTCTTGTAGCCTGTGATGTGAGAGTCTGTTGCTATGGGGGGATACTGGGAGCCAACATCTCTGGCACGATAAATGAACTGGAAAGTCATGAGTGTATGGGAGCCCAGGAGCTACTCACTCTCCAGGAGGGAGCTGAGCTTTCTCCCTTTCCTCAACTTGCTGGGGAAAGGGCAGGGCAGCGATGTGCTGTCCAGAGGCTTTCCCCGCTGCAATGGAGCATAAAGCCAGGTAAGCATCTCCCTTCTTGCCCAGATCCCCATGCCCCCCTCTCCGCCCGCCTGCCAAAACCCCACACCACCAGCTTGCTCCTGCACCCTCCCTCCTGGCCATACACTGCACCCTCCCTTTCTCTTGTACCCTCCCACTTGGCCAGACACCCTATTCCCACCTGCTTCTGTACCCTGCTTTCCACCCAAACCTCGCACCCTCACCCCCTCCGGTATCCCACCTCCCACCCAGATCCTGCACCCCATCCCTATTCCACTCACTGATAGTCCTGTCATGCACACGGAACCCTTCATTTTTGTCCCCACCCGCAGAGCCGGAGGGGGGGGAGGGTCCACAAAATCCTCTAACTCTGGTACCCCTGAAAAATAAATCTGGCCTATGGGAAACCCTGAACCACAGTCATTTCTGTCCCTTCCCCTTGCCTTGTGAGGCTGGAGCACCAGAGGAGTCTCAGCTGGGGGGGCTCATCAGTGAGGATGTGGGGTTTTTGGAGGAGTCTTTTTGTGGTCCGCAACTGATTTTTTTTTTCCGGTGGGTCAATGGCCTTTGCCCCAAAAAAAGTTCCCCATCTCTGCCATAGAGAAAGAAAACATTGAAACCTTTTGTGTTGGACATAAATTAATATTTTACTTTATTTAAAATGAAGTTTGATAAGCATTTTAGTTTTCTCATGTTAGTTTAAATCTGTTTAATTTCGTAAATTAAACCAGTTTCCCTAGCTGCAACTCTAGCAAAATGACTCAGGTATAATTATGTAATTAATGGTGAGATTCCACTAGCAATTGGTGGCCTGTGGAAATGATTGAATTCAGCCAGGTGGTCTACAGACCAAAAAGTTTATGAACCACTGGTCTAGAGAGTCACCCAGCCTGAGAACAGTCTCTGGTGCCTTGACAGTGCCTAATACATGTGGAGGCTTCAAAATACAGCATTGTGTTCTCTTAGTGTGTGTCTAAATTACACCCCTCTGCCGACAGAGGGATGTAGATTAGGCACTTTGAAAGTGTAAATGAGCCTGGGATTTAACTATCCTGGGCTTCATTTGCATACTCACGTTTGGGCGCTGTGCCGATCACACACCTTTTCGAAAGTGCAAGTAAAGTCTAGCCGCGGCTCTGCCCACAGAGGGGAGCTTTTTTGGCAGAACCTGTACTCAAAAAATGAGTATTCATTGGATCAACTGGAGGAATAAAAGATGAGAAGAAAGGTATAGATCAGAGAGGTGTAGGCTGGAATGATGTAAGATGTCTTGAGTCAGCTCTTTTCA
Source organism: Pelodiscus sinensis (assembly GCF_049634645.1). NCBI lineage: Eukaryota > Metazoa > Chordata > Testudines > Trionychidae > Pelodiscus > Pelodiscus sinensis. The sequence continues at coordinate 29,521,793 of NC_134725.1, read as the reverse complement.
GTTCCAATGTTCAATTTTGTATAGAGCTCTTTAGAGCCCTACAAATTCATGGTTACCAGCTTTATATGTAGATGTGGATATCCACAGCTAAATTTTGTGGATATAAAATGTTGTATCCTCGCTAAGGATGTGAACATGTACCCATATACAGTTAACTGATGTGCCTGGGCTCATCAGTTAACCTTCACGGTGGAGATGTTAGATTCTATGTAATTGAATAATCAGTGCAACTGCATTGAATTTTAGTGGTTATGCAACTATTTGATAGTTCCCTGGGGCAGAGACTCAATGGGATCCAGTGCTTGGCCGGAGCCTGCTTAAAAGCTGGCTCCTCATGGGCACCAGCTCCTGCACTCCCCCCTGCTACCTCTGTATAGGCAGCAAGGGGAGGAGATAGTGAGCAGTTGACAGGATTAACCAGTAAACACAGGTTTATCAGTTAATCATGTAGTTGACTGCACACTGACATCCCTACTTCATGGTTATACGCAGCTGCCCCCTCCCCCCCCCACACCGCGCTGCTGCCTGTGATACAGAGGCAGCAGCCAGGGTGGGGGGGAGGGGGCAGCTGCGTATAACCATGAAGTAGGGATGTCAGTGTGCAGTCAACTACATGATTAACTGATAAACCTGTGTTTACTGGTTAATCCTGTCAACTGCTCACTATCTCCTCCCCTTGCTACCTATACAGAGGTAGGGAACAGGATTTTAAGCCCGATACAGAGGCAGTTGATACATGCAGGGAGCCAGCTTTCATGCTGCCTCCCCACGCTTACTGGCTCCTGCATAGCCATCACCTCCCACCCCCCACCCTGCTGCCTTTGTATAGAGGTAGCAGTGTGCGGAGGAGCAGACAGGAGCTGGTGCTCATGGGGAGCTGACATTTGAGCTGGCTCCTCATGTAAACCATGCCATCCCCATGTTTAAATGTGTAACCTCTAAATTTTTCAGTGGTTACATGTTTATCTAAATAAATACATTTTAACATCTCTAATGCACATGGGACTCGAGAGACCTTTAACAATTGCTGATAGGATTTGGCAATGGCCTGGGTATGAGGAAAGAGTGAAAGTCATATGATCTTCATGTGCGTCTATCAGTCAATTTGATATTTCCATAGTATGTTATGCAGTTGAAACCCTCAATTAGAAAAATTGACAGTTATTTCCCAGCCAATGGCATCAAAACAAGAACTAAACGATTGTAGCACTTCCAGCTCTGTCGAACAGCGACAATGTGGTGGTAACTGCTTCTTCCTAGGTAACTGCTTCTTTCGAAGAAGCTTATGATGATGATACTTAAAATTTTTATTCTGTTTCAAAGTGCTTTGCAAAGATGGACAACTATCTTTTTTATTTACAGATGGTGAAACAGAAACTCTGAGGCTGAGATCCAAATTTCAAGAGTAATTAATAAATGTGGGTTCCTCAAATGTTGGGTGCCAAGCTTGAAATAACTGGGACCTGACTTTCAGGGGTGCTAAGGATTCTGCTCCATTTGAAGCCATCAAGGGCTGAATGTTCTCTGTTGTGGAGGAAAGTAGAACTAGCTCATTAACAAGCAGAACATGTTGTTCTTTAAAGTCTGTTGATGCATCCTATTCAAGTGGCTTGACAAAGGAGGGGGCTTAAAATCTGTTCTGAATAAACAAATACATATTTTACAGTACATTAGTTAATAGCTTGTAGAGCACTCAGGTGAGCTGAAAACATCTGTTACTAATGTTCTTCCTTCACTAGAAGCACTACAGTGGCGCATGTTCAATGGTACGGATGTGGGACTGTAGCACTTCTTGTGCAGATACTCGACAGCTGATGGGAGAGAGCTCTCCTATCAACTTTAATTACTCCAGCTCCTGCAAGTGGTGGTAGCTGGTGTTGGTGGGAGATACTCTTCTAGTGAGTATCTCTAGTGAGAGAGTGCTGTCCCCCCTGGTGTTCAGGTTCGATGATTTATTAATACCAAGTTACATAAGTTATACTAAAGTAGACACTTAGTCTATTGTCCATATGGGTCAATCGTGTTGAAGTCATGTACTCAGGTGATACCATTATGCATCCAAAATAAACAGCCATTACTCTATTAGGGGTACAACTTACTATGCAGAAACTTGCCAGTGTAAGATACAGTAGTGCTTGGAGAGCACTGAAGGAAAACTGCTGTTGTGTATTCTATCAGCTGCTTGAGTAATAATGTGTTCACGCTTGCATCTGCATTTGACGTGGTGCACTTTGGACACCTATCTCGCAAAGAATCTCTTCCTCTTCTGCTGCTAAGTGTTGTGGGAAGATGATGGGAGGCCTGGGCGTCCTGGGTCCTGTCCCAGTGTCCCATGATGCTTAGGGTTTCCATCCCAGCAATTCCTGTGTTTGTCTGCATGTGATGGGGGTGTGTGCACTGTGCCTCAGATCAGTGAGCAGGAATGGGTCCTATATTGCTGGCCGATACAATGCTTGAACTCACTGGCATGTCAGGAGTGGCAGTGGAATTATTTCGTAAACTACAAAGGCAAGAGGTATCAGACATTGATCTTGTCATATGCAGTATGTAAGACGTGAGTGATTGTGGCACTCATGGAGGTGCTGACCACAGTGGAACACTGCTTTTGGAGATAAGTATGGAGTATTGGGATCACATCATTCTGCATGTGTGGATAATCAACCATAACTACAGAGCTTTCAGATGAGGAAAGCCGCTTTTATGGAACTGCGTGGTGAGCTCACCCCCAGCCCTGCTGCACAAGGACACTAGAATGAGAGCTGCACGTGATGATTGCACTGTGGAAGCTGGCTACTCCTGACTGCTGTCGGTCATTTGCGGAGTGGGAAAGTTGACTATTGGACTTCTGTTAACAGAGTGCATCCTGCTGCAAAAGACCATAACTCTAAGCGATGTGAATGAAGTTGTAAGTGGCTTGGCACAAATGCCCTTCCCTAACTACAAACAGGTGATAGTAGGGGTGTGAATGATAACCACTTTCTGGTTACAATGGAGTCTGCTCCTGCCAGGCAGGGGGGCAGCTCCAGCATGGTAGGAGCAATGTGTGGTGGCAGAGGCCACTCCAGTCTTCAGGGTGTCCTTTATTCCGTCTTTCCCCTTGCTGGAGCGGGCTCCAGTTCTGTCCGTCCAGAACGCACCATCCTGCGCACCCTAGGCCAATGCCATATCCGCTAAGCCCCCTTTTATCTGCTCCTGTTAAATGGTTAACAAGTTAAATGTAATGTTTAACCTGTTAACTGATTAAATGTGATTGTACATCTCTAGGTGATAGATGATGCATATATTCCAATTCTGGAACCAGACCATCTAGACACCCAGGACATGAATTGGAAGGGGTGCTTCTCCAATTTGTGGATCTCTGTAGGTCTTTCACAGACATTAACATAGGTTGGTCTGGAAAGGTGAATGATGCACACATCTTTAGGAACATTGGCCTGTCTAGGAAGTTCCCAAACCAAAAGATCACTGTAGGGGACGTTAAAATGCCCATTTTGATCCTGGGAGACCTCACCTACCCCTTAATGCAATGGTCCCTCAGTGACTGGATGCAGTCTGCCCCCTCTTCTGTCCCCCACCTGATCCACCCTGCGCCCTTTCTTCCCTCCCAGCCAAAACCGATCCCCCTCCCCACTGGCCCCAGTCTGCTCTCCTCTCCCTCACCCCCTCCTCCGCTGACCGAACTCCGTCTCCTTTCCCTCTCCCTGCCAAACCCTCGGGTCCCCTCCCCGCAGCACGCACGGAAATGTCGGAGCGCCCTGGGGGAGGGGTGAAAGTGGCACAGGTCCCCCTGGGGATGCGTGCAGACACAGCTGGGAAACATAAAGGGCAAGGCCAGGGACACCTCTCTCCCTTCTTCCCTCCCACCCCCCAAATCTCTGAGCTGGGGCAGGTGAGGCCTCCTCCAGCGGCTCCTTGCTGCCAGACCAACCAGATTGGGCTGCAAAGTACTTCTCCCCTCCCCCTAGTCTAGGCACCTCTGCTTGAATCATCCTGGCCCAGGCAGGGCCTTCCTTCTGCCCGGCACCGCCAAGGCTGCAGCTCTCCTCTCCCTCCGCGACCAGCACTGAGGCAGAGAAAAGGGGGAGAGAGTTGCTCCCCATTTGCCAATGTGCGCTAACCCCTCCTCCCTCACACACTCCTGCAAACTTCTTGGCCAAGGGTGCCCGCTCCAGCTGGAGGGGTCACTAGTAAGCGCAAGGCAGCCGGAGAGATGACCAAAGGCACCTGGCTTACAGCGTGGTCCCTGGCTGCAGTGACCCGGGCTGCCCCTTGCCCGTCCCTGGATTGCTCTGTGCAGCCTGCCCCGCACAGCCCAGGGAGAGCTGCTTGCCCACCAGGGCTGTAGCAGTCCGGCGCCGCTGCTGTTCTCAAAGCCCATGGTGCGCCTCCCTGCACGTTGGGCCACACTGGCTGGCAGACTATTCCCGGGCGCTGGAGTCTGCTTCATGGATAGGAGGCTCCCTCAGGCATTTCCCGCTCCGCGGCCGCTGGGTGCTGGGCAGCAGCAGCTGTGCCAGAAAGGCGACTAGAGTGGCGTGTGGCCAGTGCCCCTGCTGGAGCTGCCCCACCGCGATGCCCTCTCATGCTAACCAGAGGAAGCACTTTTCTCCCTGGTGCCGAGGGAAGGCAGCGAGGCAGCTCCAGAACCATGATGTCATGGCACCTCAGCCAGTCAGGGCGGGGCTGCTAGCGTGACTTGCCCCACGCACCCCTCCTGGCGAGGGTGGCTTGCTGCTGGCCCATCGCACGCTCCGCTGCTCCTCTTATTGCTTTGGGCGGCCACACGGAGGCCTACATCGGGTGGTAAGGATTAGGAGTTCAGGAGTTCTCTGGCCAGTGTCTCACTAGTGGCCGGAATGCCACCCCTGGCAATGTGCCACCTCAAGCACGTGCTTGGTTGGCTGGTGCCTAGAGCCGGCACTTGGCGGGCGCACATAAGTTCCCCGGCAGGTGCCATGGCACCCACGGGCACCGCGTTGGGGACCAATGCCTTAATGCATTTGGCTTATGAAGCCATATACGAGGCACCTAAACAGCAGCAAGGTGTGTTGTCTGCCTCTGTGTCCTCCTCCCTCTTCCTCCTCATTGAGTCAGGAGGAGGAAATCCTATACAGTCCACTCTTGACTGGCTCCTAGATCTCCAAAATATCCATGGTGGTCTTTGCAGTGAAGATGGGGTTGCCACTGAGTATTGCATCCAGTTCTTTGTAGAAACAGAAGTTCATGAGTGGTGGTTTACCTCCTGAGCTTTGTGGTAGGTGTTCTGCATCTTTCACTTGGACCCTGCACTGCATTGTGTCATGATCATGACTCCTTTCCACCATGAAGTGTGATACCTGTCCATAGATATCATAATTCCCATGGCTCGAGAGAAGCTGAGAGTGGACAGCTACCTTTTATCAAATATTAATGAGGTCCCACAATTTGGAATTTTTCCAAGAGAGCAGAATTACTTGATGCATGGAGCAGCCAAGACACCTGGAAAGATGCATTGAGATCATTGCTGAGCAAACCAGAATGGCACTTCACATTCTTAGCCAATTTTGAAAGGGTGGCAAGTGGGGGTGGTGATCAGCTGAGGTTAGGGCAGTAGAATTCAAACAGATTAGAGAGATGAGAACAGGCATTGTGTGATACTTTGGAGGGACAGTTGCAATACTGTAATAGACCAGGGTGCCTACACTGGCACTGCAGCACTGTAACCATGGCACAGAAACCTGTATGCTCCCTCTTCCTCCTCATTGAGTCATTTCAAGAAAGATGTGGAGAAATTGGAAAGGGTACAGAGAAGAGCGACAAGAATGATTAAAGGTTTAGAGAACATGACCTATGAAACCAGGCTTCATGAACTGGGCTTGTTTAGTTTGGAAAAAAGAAGATTAAGGGGGGACATGATAGCGGTTTTCAAATATCTAAAAGGGTGTCACAAGGAGGAAGGAGAAAATTTGTTCCTCTTGGTCTCTGAGGACAGGACAAGGAGTAATGGGCTTAAAGTGCAGCAGGGGAGGTTTAGATTGGACATTAGGAAAAAATTCCTAACTGTCAGGGTGGTCAAATATTGGAATAAATTGCCAAGGGAGGTGGTGGAATCTCCCTCTCTGGAGATATTTAAGAACAGGTTAGATAGACATCTGTCAGGGATGGTGCAGACGGAGCTTGGTCCTGCCTTGAGGGCGGAGGGCTGGACTCGATGACCTCTTGAGGTCCCTTCCAGTCCTATGATTTTATGATTCTCATCTGGGTGGGTTTTTTTACAGTGCTGCAGGTATGCAGTTGCTGCACTAAGTTCTTGGCAGCATGTAACCTCTGCAGTTGGAGCCCAAAAGCGTTGCTTTACTGTGCTGATACTTACCTGTGTAGACATACCCACTTCAGATTGTAACTTGTTAAACTTATTTATGTATATTCATAATCAATCTTCTCTTTCCATTTATTCCACTTAAAAAGTCAATGGATATTGGTTGATAATACTACTGAGGGTATGTTTTAAAAATATTTACTTTTTTGTAATTCTAGATAAGTTCACTAATATCAATTTTTACTTTTAGTTAACTACAACGAGTTGTATCAGTGGTCTGTGGAGTCCTACTCAGATTTCTGGGCAGAATTTTGGAAGTTCAGTGGAATTGTGTACTCTCGTCTATATGATGAGGTAAGTCAGTGCTTAGTTAATTTTTGATGGCATTTAACTTGGATTTAATAACCATTATAGGTTTTGTAAAAGTAGATAGATGTAAAGTAGATATTTATGAAGGTATTTTACTACCGAATTAGTTTAGGAAGTGATCCTTTCTTTAGATGAAAATTGTAAATTAACAGGAAAATAACTTGGTTCCATTAGTGACAAAATAATAGGGGACTGAATCCAAATTGAAATAACTCTGGTTAGTTCTTTTAGTATAAACAGAATATGAGCATGTAGTCAGAGAACTGTTTAAAACCAGGAGTCCATCCTAGTGAATGGTCTACTCCTAGTGCCAGGTGATGAAATACTTACTACAACATCTCCTTTCTCCATGGGATAGGACCAGGGGGCATACATTGAAGATATGATAGTTAATTAAGAAATGTATATCCAGCGGCTGGACCCCCCCCCCCAGCAGACCAGGGGGACAGGAGCAAAGCCGCCCAGGCGGCGGGGGTCCCGCTGCCTGGGCGGCTTTGCTCCCGGGCAAACGAGCAAAGCCGCCCAGGCGGCGGCTTTGCTCAGGTGTCCCTGGTCTGCTGGGGGGGGTCCAGTGGCTTTGCTGGACCCCCCCCAGCAGACCAGGGAGACCGGGAGAAGCTTTTCTCACCCCGGAGGACATGGGCGGCGACCTGCCGCCTGTGAGCTCCAGGGCGAGAAAAGCCCCGTTCGTAAGTGCGGATCCGACATAAGTCGGATCCGCGTAAGTCGGGGACTGCCTGTAGCTTAGTATCATCTGCAAATTTTGCCACCTCACTGTTTACCACTTTCTCTAGATTTATAAAGAAGTTGAATAGGATAGATCCCATGACAGACCTTGGACACCTCTCTCCATTCTGAAAACTTGCCACTTATTAGACAATCTTTCTATTAAGTAATCGCCATTCTTGTCTGTCTTTCATGGGATTTTTAACTTGCCCTTCCTGCTCATGTATCGGCTGCATCCGTCAGCTCTTGCAGCAGCTCCTGCAGGCATGCACATGTGTGCTCCACCATCTGGCTCCCCTGACGAGGCAGGCCGCCCCTACAAGATTCGACTCCTGGCACCTCCTCTGCAGCAGGCCCTGCAGCTTCTGAAGGCAGCCCTATCTGCCTCCGTGCCAGCAGCTCAAGGTCCCAGCCCCCCCAGCAGGCCGCTGAGAAGGCAGGCAGCCCCTGCGAGCTCCAATCCTAAGCCGCATGTGTGTGTGATCACTGAGGCACACTACATTTAAGACCAAAAAGACAATGTAGGAGATGGCTAACAGATAGCAAGTACCTTAATTCATACTTAACCATCCAATCTTTCTCCTACGTTGCTAGCTGCAAACTTTATTTTTAGTCTTTTGCTGCGCTTTTAGAGTTTTTTTTAACATTTTTTATGCATTTTTTTCTTACATTTGCTTCCTGTCTTTTAACCAGTTATCGATCCATGAAAGTGCCTTCATTCTTATCCTATGACAACTTACTTAAGAGCCTTTGGTGAGGAACCTTGTCAAAGACTTTCTGGAACTCTAAGTACATTATATCCGCTGGATCCCCCTTGTCCACATGTTTGTTGATCCTCTCCAAGAATTCTAGTAGACTAGTAAGGCATGACCTCACATTACATAAATCATGTTGACTTTCCCTATTTGATTAGTCACTAGGGTGCCTCTGTCTTTGAAGTGTAGCAACACTTCAGGCTGTTGCTACACTTCAATGGGAAAGTGCTGTGTGGAGCCAGGGGTCAGTTGGGAACTCCCCCGCTGATCCTGGTCTTGCAGTGCTGCCTCTTTGAAATGCTCCATGCAGCCTGACGCTCGGCTCGTCATGGCATTTTAAAGCGGCAGTACTGCATGGAGCCTGGGGTCAACTGGGGAGTCCCCAGCTGATTCTCATAGACTCATAGACTTTAAGGTCAGAAGGGACCATTATGATCATCTAGTCTGACCCCCTGCACAATGCAGGCCACAGAATCTCGCCCACCCCTCTTAGAATAATCCTCTCACCTATGTCTCAGATATTGAAGCCTTCCAATACTTTGAAGGCCCCAACATGCAGAGAGTCCTTCAGCTGTGATCTGTGCCCAATGCTACAGAGGAAGGCGAAAAACCTCCAGGGCCTCTGCCAATCTACCCTGGAGGAAAATTCCTTCCTGACCCCAAATATGGCGATCAGCTAAACCCTGAGCATGTGGGCAAGACTCACCAGCCAGACACCCAGAAAGTTCCCTATAGCAACTCCTATCATCCCTCCATTGACCTATTTCCAACTGGAAATGAATGGTCAATTAGTTACCAAGATCATGTTATTTCATCCAACCATCCCCTTATCATAGAATCAGAACTGGAAGAGACCTCAGAAGGTCGTCAAGTCCAGCCCTCCGCTCTAGGCAGGACCAATCCCATCTAAATCAACCCGGCCAGGGCTTTGTCAAGCCGAGACTTAAACACCTCTAGGGATGGAGACTCCACTACTTCCCTAGGTAACCCATTCCAATGCTTCACTACCCTCCTAGTAAAATAGTTTTTCCTAATATCCAATCTGGACCTCTCCCACCACAACTTGAGACCATTGCTCCTTGTTCTGCCATCTGTCACTACTGAGAACAGCCTCTCTCCATCCTCTTTGGAACCTCCCTTCAGGAAGTTGAAGGCTGCTATCAAGTCCCCCCTCACTCTTCGCTTCTGCAGACTAAACAGACCCAAGTCCCTCAGCCTCTCCTCGTAGGTCATATGCTCCAGACCCCTAATCATTTTGGTTGCCCTCCGCTGGACCCTCTCCAATGCGTCCGCATCCTTTTTGTAGTGGGGGGCCCAGAACTGGACACAGTACTCCAGATGTGGCCTCACCAAAGCCGAATAAAGGGGAATAATGACATCTCTGGATCTGCTGGCAATGCTCCTCTTAATGCATCCTAATATGCCATTAGCTTTCTTGGCTACAAGGGCACACTGTTGACTCATATCTAGCTTCTCATCCACTGTAACCCCCAGGTCCTTTTCTGCAGAACTACTACTTAACTGGTTGGTCCCCAGCCTGTAACTATGCTTGGGATTCTTCCGTCCCAAGTGCAGGACTCTACACTTGTCTTTGTTGAATCTCATGAGATTTCTAGTGGCCCAATCCTCCAATTTGTCCAAGTCACTCTGGACCCTATCTCTGCCCTTAAGCGTATCTACCTCTCCCCCTAGCTTAGTGTCATCTGCAAACTTGCTGAGGGTGCAATCTATCCCCTCATCCAGGTCATTAATAAAGATATTGAACAAAACCGGTCCTAGAACCGAACCTTGGGGCACTCCACTAGAAACCGACCTCCATCCTGACATCGAACCGTTGATCACTACCCGCTGGGCCCGGCCTTCTAGCCATCTTTCTATCCATCTTACCGTCCATTTATCCAATCCGCATTCCCTTAACTTGCTGGCAAGAATATTGTGGGAGACCGTATCAAAAGCCTTGCTAAAGTCAAGGTATATAACATCCACTGACTTTCCCATGTCCACTGAGCCAGTTACCTCATCATAGAAGCTAATCAGATTGGTCAAGCACGACTTGCCCTTTGTGAATCCATGCTGACTATTCCTGATCACTTTCCTCTCATTCAAGTGTCTCAAAATAGACTCCTTTATGATCCCTTCCATGATTTTTCCAGGAACCGAGGTAAGACTGACCGGCCTATAGTTCCCTGGATCGTCCTTCTTCCCTTTTTTGAAGATGGGCACTACATTTGCCTTTTTCCAATCATCCGGGATTTCGCCCGATCTCCACGACTTTTCAAAGATAATGGCCAAAGGCTCCTCAATGACATTTGCCAACTCCTTCAGTACCCTTGGGTGCATTAAGTCTGGACCCATGGATTTGTGTACGTTTAGTTTTTCTAAATAGTTCCTAACCTGTTCTTTACCCACCAAGGGCTGTCCATCTTCTTCCCATCTTGCGTCGCTTAGCACAGAAGTCCAGGAGCCGACCTTGTCCGTGAATACAGAGGCAAAGAAAGCATTGAGTACTTCAGCTTTCCCCACATCCTCTGTCACTAGGTTACCTCCTTCATCCATTAGGGACTGCACACCCTCTCTGATCACCTTCTTCTTGTTGACATGCCTGTAGAAACCTTTCTTGTTATCCTTCACATCCTTAGCCAGTCGCAACTCCATTTGCGCTTTCGCCTTCCTGATAACCCCCCGGCATTCTCGAACTATACATTTAAGCTCCTCCCTAGTCATTTGTCCAAGTTTCCACTTTCTGTAAGCTTCCTTTTTGTGCTTAAGTACACCAAGGATTTCCCCTGTAAGCCAATCTGGTCTCCTACCAGGTTTGCCTCTCTTGCTACGTGTCGGGATGGTTTCTTTTTGTGCCTTCAATAAGGCTTCTTTAAAATACTGCCAGCTGTCCTGGACTCCTTTCCCCTTCATGTTAACATCCCAGGGGATTCTTTCCATCAGATCTCTGAGGGAGTCAAAATCTGCTTTTTTGAAGTCCAAGGTGTGTATTTTACTACTCTCTTTCCTTCCTTTGGTCAGGATCCTGAAATCTACCATCTCATGATCACTGCTTCCCAGGTTGTCACCCACCTCTACGTCCCCTATTAGTTCCTCCCTGTTTGTGAGGAGAAGGTCAAGCTGTGCACGGCCCCTGGGCTTCACATGATGCTGCCACTTTGAAGTGCCGTGTGCAGCCTGGGGATACCCAGCTGACTCGGGTGCATTTGGCTTTTCAAAGTGTGGAGCCTGGGCTTTGGCCCCAGACTTCAAGGGGCACTGCTGCTTTGAAGTACCCTCTTTTTCCCCCCTCTCCCTTGCTGCCTCTGTCTGATATAGACGCGGGGTGGGGGTGGAGGTTGCGGAGAGAGCGACTAGTTGACTATCTGATAAGTAAATCCTTACTGGATAATTGAGTAGTGGATAATTGACATCCCTAGTGTAGGACTGGAAGCATTTCAGAAAATACTACCATAGAGGGTCTGGATTTCAGTCTCTTTCCTAGCAGCCTAAATTTGGCCTCCAGAACTTCTCTCCTACTCTTCCCTATGTCATTGGTACCTACATGTACAACAACCACTGGCTCCTCCCTAGCACTACTCAAGTTTATCTAGATATCTCAAGAGAGCTGCAACCTTGGCATCAAGCAAAGTCACCATACAGTTTTCCTGGTCATCCCAAACCCAGCTATTTTAAGTTTCTAATGATTGAATCCCTCATTACTAATGCCTGCCTTTTCCTAACTACTGGAGTGCCCTCCGCCGGAGAAGCGAGAGGATATGATAAAGTCATTGGAAGGAGGGTCCCAACTATGGGATGGTTTCTTTCTGCTCGTGTTGAATGTTTTACTTCCCTGAGCCTTTCATTCTCCTTAACAGCACAGGGGCTGTCTGACTAGAGGTGGGACAGTCCTACAGTGTTCCAGAAGACCTCATCTATGTACCTCTCTGCCTCCTTTAGCTACTCCTATTCGCCATCCTGGCCTCCAAAACCCGTATGTGTTCTGAGGGCCAGGAGCTCCTTGCATCGAGTGCACACCTGCGCAACCTGTCCATTGGGCAGGTAATTATGCATGCTATATTGGGTGCAATGACAGGATAGCCCCCATTCTGCTGCTAGTCTTCTGCCTGCATTCTCCCTTTCAGACAATTTGATTATCAATAGGGTTTTTATTTAAATCAGGTAGTTTTGGTTTTCGTTTAGTTTAAAAGTTTTAAAGAATACCAATTGTACCTAACTCCCTTCCAACACCCCCTCTAAATTCCCTCTCAAAACTTAGAGTTAGCTGCCCCTGTATGCAAAGCTACTGTTGGGGCTTTTGTTGCTTCAGGAGAGGAATTGTGCCTCTTGAAACACAGCTGGTCACCACCTCATTCTTAATTTATGTAGTACAATCCATTATATGCAAATGAAATACCTACTTTTTTTTCCTGCAAATTAGCTGGTCAGTTGTCTAAATGCTAGCATATTGCTTGCTGCTAATTACAAGCACAGAAACTTGGGCACAGGTGAGGCTTCTTTCAAACCTGTGGCCCCAAATACAGAGAAAAAATTGGATGCCAAGTTTGTAGCTGGCTTGTAACATACACATGCTTAGTAGTTACAACTATAGTCTTTTTTTGAAAAAAGCCCCATAGCTGAAATCTTATCTAGCCTTTCTTTTTCTTCTTACTGCAGTACCTGTACTGTCCATGTGATAGGACTTGGGGGCATAAATTGAAGCTCTTAAAAAGAGAACATTATAGAGTCATGAGAACATTTTAACTTGGAAAAATAACTAATATGTACCCTGCATGCAGCTTGAATCAAAACGATGGAACCATTGAGAAACCTTGAAGTAAAACTAAGCATCTCTCTTCCTCTTCCTCTTCCTCTTCCTCTTCCTCTTCCTCTTCCTCTTCCTCTTCCTCTTCCTAGGAATTAGAGAGATTCCTAAAGTGTGTCCTTATTGTAAAATAGTCAGGGGAAAAATTGTGAGATGGGAGTTTGAATAATTCTTTGAACTGAGAATTAGTTCAGCATGTTGCATGGGATAAGTGTTTCTGTAGCACTTTTTTTTGAGGATGACTTCTTTCTATTGGAAAAGCACAATTTCATAGGGGGTCTTACATACGTTGGTGAATAGTCTTTGGTGTGGAGTTGCTTAATGAAAACTCCCTTTGCAGATGCATGAGCAAATGATAGATGATGCAAGTATTTACTTATATACATAGGGCCCTATTGTGCCTTAATAATTGAAGCCAAGAGAGAAAATTACCTTTGCAACCTCACCTTAACAGTGCCCCTACTTGAAAATTTTATTTGATGGCCAGTAAGACCTTCTCAAAATAATTATTTAGTTAAAACTGATGCAACTTAAACAATTTAAAATACCCTACTGTGTGTGTGTGTGTGTGTGGGGTGGGGGGGGCAAGCCCTAAATTTAACATCTGTACTTGGATTTATCCCTGAAGTGCAGTTAATACCTACTTCTTGTCAAGCGGCTTGAGATCTACAAATATCTAGTGCTTCTTCTGGATTTCATAAGCAGAGCTAGGGGTGTTAGACATCACTTTGCTTCAGCCCTTTGCTTTGGTGGCACTTGAGCTTTGCCTTCTGGCGGGTAGGACAGCATCCCATCACTTGGGTAGTAGGCTAGATTACTCCTGTGAAAGAAACACTGCACTCAGTTCGGGTGCATCTACACTGCATCTTTACCTCAAAATAAGCTACACAATTTGCATAATGCAAGTTGCGTCGCTTATTTCAAGGTAATTTTGAAATAAGCTATCCAAAACTTCTCTTAACCCTTGTGGAATGAGGCTTACGGGGAAGTTGGAATAGCAGGCCCGTTATTTCAGAATAATGGGCACACTCAACTGATGTGGAATCACAATTTCGGGATACTTTTGGTATCCCAAAATAACTCCGCAGTATAGCTGTAGCCGTAAGGCTAGAGGTAAATCTTTGTTGAATTCAGTGGGGGAGGGGAAACCCAGGGCACAAAATGTAAATACAAGTTTGCTTTGCTATGTGTTTCCACCTTTTTTTAAAATTTGAAGAGTAAAAAGCATGCTTTTTAGAAAGACTTTAGTTGTATACAGTCCAAGAAGTCTCACAAACTAGTCATAACTCATACTAAACCAATTAGCCATATGAACCTCAATCAATCTAGAACTCCAGACTGGCAGACAAACATTTTGAGTTCTGACCTTGGCTTGAACCCTGATTCTAGACTATGGCAGTGGGCAGGTGACTAAACTTCTGTGGCTGATGTAGCCTGTTTGCTCCTCTGGAGATTAGAGATGTAAGGGACTTGTCGAAGTCGACTATCTGATAAGCAAGCCTAGGCTTGAGTAGAGTCACTACTGAACTAGATGCTTCCCCCGCCCCCTTTGCTGCCTCTGTATCAGGGGAGTAGGGACCGGTGCTGGGTGGGGTGCTGGCTTAAAAGCCCACTCCCCCAGCGCTGTCTCCACGGCAGGGTGGAGAGGCAGAGGTGCAGTAGGGGACCCAGAGGTTGTGCCGGGTCCCAGAGCAGATCCACAGCAAACCCCATTATTAACTAATAGGTTAGCGTACTACCTGCTATTGAACATCCCCTATTGGAGACTGGGAGTAATGATGCTTGACTGTTGCAAAGAGGTATTAGAATGATTTCACTAGCTAATGCCTGTAAAGTCCTCTGAAGATGAGGAGCTGCATGTTTTCCTAGTTTCCAAAGATGTCTGCTATTATTACTGCAGGTAGTTGATCCATCTAAGGGAATTGCCGATGTTCCAGAGTGGTTTAAAGGCAGTCGACTCAACTATGCAGAGAACCTTCTGAAGCATAAGGAAAAAGAAAAAATTGCTCTCTATGCAGCAAGTAAGTATTTAATTGTGATTTTATCTATTCTTCATTTGTGATAAAGTGAATTTGGCCAACTAAAATGAGCTTGCTGCTTTTTTTTTTTTTTTTTTTTTTAAACTTGTGCTCCGCTGTGTCTCGATTAAACCTTGGGGTAAAGTTGACTTTGATAAAGGGGCAGGCAGAGAGAAATTCAGCCAGCATCTGCCCATATTTCCTACCGTGGACGAAGGTGAGATGTCTCAGAGGGGTAGCCGTGTTCATCTGTAACTTTAAAAACAAGTAGTTCTGTGGCACCTTAGAAATTAACAAAAATAGATATCAGGCATTTCCTGGGTAAAACCCACTTCATCAGATGATGAATCAGCTGTTTGTGGCATTCCAGCTCAGGTACTTGTAGTGCATGGGGCACAGACAGGTGGTTAATAGGGCTGAAGGTGGAACCCCAGTGGGCCACGGGCTACTGCGGATCATTGAGGTGAAGGAGGGCTACTTATTTGGCCCATTCCTGATGGCTCCTCCCTGCCCTAGGGACTGCTCAAGCTTTGCTGAACCAGGAATATGGTGGTGTTTTACTGTTTTTGGTTAGCACCATCAACCCTTTCATTTAATTGTCTCCTTCCAGCATGGTTGGGATTGCTATTATAAGTACTAGGATCTTTCTGATACCCTGATCTACTACCTTAGATATGGTCAGATTTGGGGAGTTTAAAATAATTTTTTGGTATTACAGAAAGAAAGGATTGGGGGGGAGGAGAACTCCAAACTTCAATGTGCAGGAACATTAAAGCTCAGTACTGATAAATCTTCCCCATTGTAACAGGGTACATTTTCAAGAAAATCAAAGTTTCAGGATAATGGATGGAATCCTTTATTAAGGGATGTTTATTTCTCTATTCATAAAATTGAGGTTTAGTTGTGATTTTTACAAAAATGCTGAACCAATGCTTGCTGCTTTTTAAGTCTTTAAATCACTAATAAACATCAAAGTGAATTATATGAACTGAGCTAGGGCAGGGAGAGTCCACCAGGAATGGGCCACAAGTAGCCCTCTTTCACCTCAGTGGGCCGCAGCAGCCCATAGGCCAGTGGGGTTCCACCTGCAGCCCTATTAACCACCTGTCTGTGCCTCATGCACTGCACTTACCTGTTCCTCCCCCCACCTGCCCAGAGCTGGAATGCCAGAAACAGCTGGAATGCAGCAGCTCCTATACATTTGAATGGGAACCGGCACTAGTGGAGTGCAAAGCAGTCCCCACTAGCATGAGTTCCCCTCTGGGAACTCCAGCTGATCCTGGGCTCCTGTGGTGTTGCCCCTTTGAAACACACAATTAATCGCGATTAATTTTTTAATCGCTTGATAGCCTTAATATATACAAAACAAACTGAATAGTGCAGTTCACTTTTTTCCTTTAAAAAGCTCTAACCCCTTCTAGTCCCTCATGTATATCAGGTTTGTATCTTATTTTATCTCCTTCCCTCGCAATTTTTCGTACACATACCTGATAAGGAGATAATCTAATTCAGTGGCTCTTAACCTGGGGTGCACACATGCCCTTTCTGGGGGTGCGAGACATGGCAGATTTTTATCTTAGGTTTAAAACTGACCTACTTCAATGATTTTTAATAAGGGGTGAGAACATATTTTGAAAACCAAAGGGGGGTGCAGGCTGCAGTAAGGTTAAGAACCACTGATCTAATTTTAGGTGTGTGGTAGCTCCTTACTGAATTGTATTCTCAACTCTCTCTGTAGCGTTAGTCAGACCTAATCCTTCTACTGAGGACTGGCTGAGACACATGCGCCTTTAATTGCTTAATAATAATCAAAGACCCTGAACGCTTCAGTTATACAAAATACAATTTAAATTGTAGACTTGTTATTGGAATTGTAGAGTCTGGGTGGCATTCTTCTATTTTTGAATATGAACAATTATTTTTTTCCCCTTTAGATATATTGCTGATTACAATAAGTTAAAGCACAGACGAACCATCTGCAGTATGTATGCTAATTCAAAAGGACTAGTATTAGCAGCTGCCTTTAGTTTCTTCATTTAATTAAAACAAATATCTATAAAATCTATGCTGAGCTGAGAGAGTGGCAACATCTATAACCTGGTTAAGCTGCAACAAGAAGCTGTCTGGTAAAGTGTGATTAAAAATGAGACTTTTGTGTAGTTGAATATTCAGAAATCAACTCATCACTTAGATTTTTGCTTAAGAGCTTTAGAAATATTTTCCATGTATTAAAAAATATGCAGTTGTTTTCAAACTCTCTGCAATGGCTGCAAGGCAAACAGCAGTAGGTAAATCTGTGAAATCGACTTGACTCTCGTCTCAGTGAAAAAGTTAAGCAAAATGGTGTAATTAGTGAAAGGAAAATAACTTCTAAAATTCTTTCAGCTCTAACAATATAAGCAATTACTAGTTGGTTAACATATGATGTCACTTATGTAGTGATTAGCTTTGTTTGTTCTGTTAGGTGTATCACTTTGCTTAGCTTAACTCCATGAAACGTCAGCAGAGAAAATATTTCCTGGATGTCAGGATAGTTTTCTAAAACATCGTTATAAATCTACACTATTATTGATTTTCATCATGGACAAGTACTGTGTGAATGCCATGAGTATCAGTACTGGGAGTATTGAGTTGCAGCTGCATCTCTATTCCAGACCATTTTCTGTGTATAATCCTTTTAAGTAGTCTTAAATCAGTATATTTGAACTTCTCACTGCTGTGTCAGAATGGAGCTTTGGGAATGTGGTGGTTTTTAGCAGTCACTGGTGGTAATCTTGTAGAATGACAGATTATTAAATGCAACTTTTATTAATGTCTGCCCTTCTATACAGACCTTTAATTTGGATTGTATCTTGGCTCTGGTAAGATTTCACACATTTGGCTGTGTGCTTTTCTTCCTCTTGCAAGGTTAGCTGCTGATGGACTCTACTTCAGTAGTCTATGGGCAGCTAAACTTGCCAAAAAAAAAAAAAAAAGCAAATATACTCTACTATAGCAGTTACACTGAGTAAAGCCAGTTTTCTAGTATACACACTATAAGACTCAACATCATTAGTGCAATTTAATTGCCCCAATCCTGGCCTTGTTTATATTTGTTAAGAATTCTAGGCCTTTGATACAGACGGGGGAGCCAAGAGAAGACAATTACAATTCATAACTTAGACATTTAGTTATATTATTTAGCCAATTTATTAAGGCCTTTTGTAACACCTGGCCTTGAATATAAAAAAATTAAAACTCCTGACAGTTTCTCTTGTGAGATTAAACCTGGTCCAGATTAACATAATTGCATTGGAGATGTGCCAAGAAGAAAATTCTGCTGTATTTTTGGGGATCCTAAAATGCTAGGTGTCCCAAAGTAGATCCTAACTGAAACATAAATAACAGTATCAGACATTTCTTTCATCACACAATGACAGGAAAATTTAAATAAAATTTAACTTTAACAAACACCTGATTTTTTGTTTGTTTTGTTTTTTGTTGTTTGTTAGCTTTAAGAAAATCGGACAGCAGACTTTTCTAGGTCAGAATGGCACGGGAAAGTTTATGCTAGAAATTTTACACAAATGCTCTCTGACTCTTGCCTAGCTACAATCAACAATTTACAGTTATACAATCCTGCCCTGCAGGGAGTGAATCCTATCCATTAATACAGAGGCCTTATTACAACAGGCTTTGCCCAGGATAAGAATATTGTTCAAGGCTAGTGTTAACAATAGTCAGAGCTTTTTCCTCAAAATAGCATTTTAATCTCTGTTTCCCTCAGGATGAATACTTTGCAGTGTACCGCAGTGATTCTTAGATTGCAGTGTACCGTTTCTAATTGATTTCTGTTGTAAACCTTGTTTCTTCAGAGGAAGGCAAAGAAGAAATCTTGAAAGTCACTTTTGAAGAACTAAGACAGGACGTTGCTTTGTATGCTTCAGCCATGAGGAAAATGGGAGTGAAAATAGGAGACAGAGTTGTTGGTAAGTAAACTTTTGGACAGGGCTGGTGAGGAAATATCCCTGAAGTAAAAGAAGTGAGTTGTTGGACATACAAATATAGGAGAAGCACACCAAAGAAAAGACCCTTGTGCTGGTTCATTTATATTGCTATGAATTATGGTTCTGGAGGGATGGAAACTGGTTCAGCCTCATGTTTTTGGTCTCAAGAGGAAAAAGTAAATGATTTTATTCATAACTTTATACTGAGGGCTGTTTCACAACTTAATAAGCCCTCTGTTGAAGTCAAAAGTGAGCAAGATGTAAACAGCCAACTGGTGATTCTGTTAGCAATTGGAGCATGTTAATATTCTCATTGAACTCTCTGCTATTATGTCTTTATTTTGTACCTTTTTTGTCTCATGAACAAAATTTTGGCAAGTGTTATGCAAGCTTCTCTTGTTCCACTGTCAGCATACCTCATTGGTGATTTTTTTTTTTTTTTTGCATTCAGTTTTCTGATCTGTATAGTATGTCTGAAATATGAGTTTGATCTTTGAATTGTGGAACCCTACCTCTGTTAACACATTGCATGTCATGCTAACTATACAGGCAGTCCCCGAGTTACGCGGATCCGACTTATGTCGGATCCGCGGTTACGAACGGGGCCCTCCCTCTCCCTGGTCTCCAGCAGACCAGGGAGAGGAAGCAAAGCGGCGGAACACGCGGACAGCCCAGACGCGTCTGTGCTGTCCGCGTGTTTCGCCGCTTTGCTCCCTGTCCCCCTGGTCTGCAGACCAGGGGGACGGGGAGCAAAGCAGAGCAAAGCCGCGGAGCCTGGGGTTCTTAAGTTGAATCTGTATGTAAGTCAGAACTGGCGTCCAGATTCAGCCACTGTTGAAACTGATCAGTTTCAGCAGCGGCTGAATCTGGACCCCAGTTCCGACTTACATACAGATTCAACTTAAGAACAAACATACAGTCCCTATCTTGTACGTAACCCAGGGACTGCCTGTACTTGCAAAAATGATGCACAGTTCTTTCATCTTAGAAGATCTGGGTTCAAATTCTTGCATGTGCTCCACTGCCCATCACCATGCACATCTTAACATTCAATGTACTGTTATGCCACCGCTGCCATCACTCCCAATTCTGAGATGTCTCTTGAGCAGTACTGGAGAACTATGATAAACTTGCATGTTGGTCTTGGGGAGAGGAGTCATAAGTGAGAGTGAGTTTAATTAGTTAAGTGAGCATCAAACCCAGATCTTCAGATAATATTTATCATTATTTACATTGCACTAATGGTAATTCCAAAATCTATAAATGGAAGTAGAGATGAGATCCATGCCTCAAACCTTTTAACTCTAAATGGAACATATACTGTAATATAGGTCAGATAACTGGACCTTCAACTGATGTATCAGCCTCTCCCGTAGTGAGAGGGAAGGGCCCTTATTTAATAATACAAGAAAAAATACTAAGGCCTTAGTTGTATGAAAAGCCTGTCAAATTCATTGGAACTTTTGCATGATTAAGATTTTACATTTACATTTTACATGATTTACATTTTATCCTGGTGGTGTCAGGTGCACTTGCATCTGTATGGTTACCATTCCACCATTTATTTGGGGCATAGAATATCTAACAAGCACAGGCCACGTATGAACTCAGTTCAGGCTTTCCTCTTGCTACTGATTATCACTCCTGCAACTAGTCAAGTCAGTAAAAGTAACAGGAACCTAAACTAATAAAACATGGTTAACTCCAAGCATTAGTGTCCCAATCCTGCAGTCCTAGCATGAGACTCTTCTCATTGGCTTCATCTAGAGGCTTGAATCTTAAGAACTATGACAGGAGGCATATATTGGAATTTCTTTTCTTGTGTTTCGAAAGTAGGAAAAATAGCAAATAAAATTGAAAATTTTAGGAAGAAATACTTGAGTAATCGTGGAAAGAGCAAAATGTTTAATTTCAAGACAGTTTTATTTTTGATACAGATGAATTAATAATTTATCTTCACCTTACTGGGGTCATTCTGTTTACATGTTTTATTCCTTTCTCTTCATAAACCCACTTTTTAATAGCCGTTCAAATTATCTCTCAAGCTATTTCTGCCAACTTAAATTGATCTTCAAAATCAGCACAAAGGGAGTGTCTCTTCCATTATACTGGCTACATTTTTGATGTAAAGATCTTAGATGCACCAAAAAACCCAATTTTTTTCCTCAAGACTATGCAAAACACTAACAGAGGTTCCTATATGAAGAACAGGTATTTCAAGGGAAACTACATAGGAATCAGTGTCATACATGCTTCCTTATTGCAACCCTAAGAAAAATGGTCCTTTTAGTGATTTATGGCCTGACTTCAAATCCTGAGCATCTAGGAGTTCGTGTCTGACCTTTAATTTTGGGCATCTTATTACATGTGTTTTTTTCAAAATGCCTTTTCCAAATAATAAGGTCAGTTGGATTCAGATTCCAGAACAACAACAAAATAGGAATGGGCTGGGTCAGAACTCTTATGGGAGACCTTCAAAGAGAATCCTAATGTACTGAAGGAAGTGGTGGTGATGCAACTGAATGCAGTCTACTAAGTTAGTACAGAGCCAGTGACCTGCTGCAGTGTTAGGGTGCATTGGTGAAATGAGAGCCTGATATGTACTTTCCAAAGATGAGCTGAGTTTTCACAGAAATAGGGAAGTTAAATAACTACATGGCCTTGGTCAAATTCCAATTGGTATCTAAGTCTTGGAAAGCATCTTCCTTTTTGATAGATGTGTGGAGGGGAGAATTAGATGTCAGTTAATATTTAAAACTACATGTACTCTACTACTACCTTTATAATCAGCTTGGACCTTTGATTGCCTAGCTTCATGTGTTACCCCAGCAATTTATAAAGTGTTACAATTCCTGTCGTAAAATGATATTAGATAGTGGTCTGTTAAACAGCAGTGCACTTCATTGGCATGGTGAGTGATGTGTATGTGTGAATTAGTTAGATGAAAGCTCATCCAGAAAGCTGAGCTCTTAAACCAGAGAACACGATCTATTATCCTATAAAGATGTGCTATGAAGCAAATAATTAATTGCTCTCCATGATGTACAAAAGCAACTTCAAAATAACTCAAAGTATTATATTTTTAATTTTTATATTAGAAAAGGAAGTCTGGTCTTGGCCCTTTCCCTCCCTCCCCTCAAGAATTTTGGCAATCTGTGGAGGGACTGAATTATGACATGAGTGCTGGAGGCTGAAATGAAGGTGGCAGCTGTCCAAATTCTCACTAGAAGATGAGGAGGTATTGAGTATGAATCTGGGAAAGCTGCAGCTCAGATGTTCACACCCACGTGCAATATCCTGTCCACGTCCTCCCAAAGATTGCCACAGTCCACCAAGACCTAACCTGTTTCAAATATTAAAAATAGCATGTAGAAAACCTTTAGTTTGGCCAACCAGCTTTCTATGTTTAAGAACAGCAGTAATGGGCATATTTTTTTTCCCCTCTTAGCTATTGTTTCAGATGGGAAGAAGTGCTTTCTGAATGAATGTTAATTAATGCTTTCAATCACCCTCCTGTGATTTGGATGTCATTCTGTGATTTGGATGTCATTCTGGCTCCAGACTCCCTCTTGATCTGCAACCACAGTAGCACAGTTTTGGAGTGTTAGAATTGTAATTGCTTGGAAGCCTAATCTATGAGAGAGTAACCAGCCCATCCAGTTGACATGTTTTTGTAAATGTTTTATTTTTGCCTAGTTGTATCTTGGACTTCAAGCTCTTCAGCATAGGTAAAATGCTCTAAGTACAATGAACACTTGCATCACTACAATAATAAACATGAAGATGGGTGAAAAAAGGCAGCACTCTCAGGGCTTTCTCCTTCAGTTTCTGATCATTATTGATCAATAAGGATGTGAAGTCCTGTTCAGTTGGTTAACTGATTAAACAAGGGTGGGCAGGGTTGGAGTGGCCCCACCTCCCCGGCCGCAGGCTGCTCAGGGTCACCTGGAGTGGCCCCAACAGATTAGCTGTAACCAGTAAGAATGCTTATTGGTTAACTATATACATCTCTATTGCTGGATGTACTTAAAAGCTTAGTTGTGAGGAAAAGACACTTGCAAGCAAGCATTGCTTACCACTGGCTGTGGTAACATCTACCTTTTTTGTCTGGGGATGTTTTGCAGGCCTACTGGGATCTTAAAGGAGGTCATGGAAGCTACCATTAGTACATACAGCATGAAAATAAACTGAGGGTCCCACCTGACTAATTCTGATTATACTGATCTTGTGTTAACCCATGGTCCTTCTGCCACTTGAGTACCACTATTAATGTAGAGCAGGAAATAGCTCTAGCTGGCAAATAATTATGATATCAGGAATAAAATAATGTCCAATTTATTTTTATTTCTTAACTCTGAGTAAATTACTTTTACTGTGCTCCTGTAGAAGGTCTTATCAACCAACAAACTCTCAACTGTATTCAACAAAAGAGCGTTGCATTATATTGTTTAAAGCTAGTACAAGTTGCTAGGGCTAATACAATGTTTAATAGTCTTCACAACAGTAATTGGTGAAGTACTACATTTTGCAGCATTTGCACTGAATGAATTTTACAGGTCAACTTAAGTCCATTTCAAGGCAAAATGAATTTTACAAGCTAATTGTAAACTTCACTGTATCCTTGAAATTGACTAAGATTGCTTTTTGTATTTAAAGACTTTAGAGACTTTAAGTAAATTAAAATCCATTGTGTGGGGCATTTTCACTCTCTCCCCACAGTCATGGGTCCTCAGCTACAGATGGAGACTGAATGACAGGGACAGACTTTCCTCTTGCTTCTAGCAGCAAGGGTAGTTTCCTCCTTGCCTACTGACTTCAGCTGTGTGGTAGGAGAAGGCAGGAAATGTGGTAGGAGCATGCAAGCTGGCTCACTAAACATGCTGGACATTTCATGGTAGTAGAAGAGTGACCTGGTTAGTTTAACCAATATCTCTCTCATCTGGGTTCTACCATGTAAGAAGTGTTACCTTCCCAGGCATAGCAGAGTTTCAGTTCTCCTGCCAACTGAATCTCTGTGGCAAGACCCCCAAAGCTTGTAGCATGTGGGCCAGCTCCTACGTCCTCTCTACCCAGAGTACCTGGGGTAGCTTGCTTGGGATGAACTTATGGAAAGGATTAAGTAATACAGTTGCCTGAGATAGCAGGGGATTGGATTTGATCCAGGCTGTCCTTGACAGTTGTGTATTCTTTAGCTTCTTAGGTTTTTCCAACCTACATAGGTTATAAATATGGTATTAAACCATGAGACATGAGAAAATAATACTGTTGCTCATGCTGAGTTTTGTTTTCCATCACTATCAAGTGAGTTCACCAGAACCTGATTTCACATAGTTCTTTGTGTAGTGCAGTTACAGGAAAAAGGGACATTAGTCTGAAATTTCCTCTTGGCTGCTCAGGATTTGTTTAGATGGATCTGCACTCTTTCCCTAATGTCATCTTCAGTGCTTACTCTCCTCAAAATCAAATGGAGTGAAGTGACTACCTTTTTGTGAATCTGGCCCTACTTAGGTGATTGTAAAAATGCTACTTTCTCTCTCAACAGATTGGCCCTTTTTTTTAAACTTAGCCTTGCAGATCCAGTACAGCTGATTCTGTTCTTTTCTGGGTATCAGTAAAAACTGTCTGACCAGGTATCAGTCACTTACAACTGTGCAAACCTTCTAAAAAAGCATGAGGGAATTCAAAGGACATTAAGGAGCTCATGATTTGAAAGCAGTAAGTTGCACAGATGTGGCCCTGCAGGATCTTTTACTGATGGTGATTTGAAAGCCAGGGTGTTTCTACTAAAACCCCCGCAACTCAAGGTGAACCTGTTTATACAAGCCTTTTTCCAAGCACTTGATTTTGAAACTGCGACATAGCTAACATAAGGCTAGATGGTACTGTGTTTGGAGAGTGATGTATCAATGTGGAGCCGCACTTTAAATTCAGAGCCATTCTGCAATATAGGAGGGGTGGGGAAAGCCCAACAAGTTGATCAGACTTTACTCCTCTGATACAAGGAGGGGAGCCACACAGATTGGGCTGCATAATTTGTGTTAAACGTATTGGCAATTTAGTCTGGCATCCAATCAAAAGAACAGTCTAAGATGAAAGGTTTGATTGCAGCCTCCCTGCCAATTTACAGCTGCAAATAAAAAAAATTAAGTATTTAAGAAAAGCCTTATATGTAGGTCCTGTTGAGACACTTTCACTGAAAACAATGGGAGGAGAAAGTGTATGTTGTATAATAGACTTTCAAGCTATATTGTATGGTGGGCCCTTGAGTGTGTTGAGGTGTTCTATGGAGCAGCATCTGGTGCTGCTGAAATATCTGTGTTTTCAGACATGTCTAGTTTGCTGTGATGGTATCTAATGTGCATTTGTGTAGATGTGTAACTGCTGGATTTATTTTAGTGATTACATGTTGGGGAGGTCAGGTAGAAGTCGGTGCTTGTGGAGAGTCAGCTTCCCCCTGAGCATGAGGTCCCTTCTCTCGCCCCCACCCTTGGTCTGTGGGGAGAGAGGGGCAGGCAGCTCTGTGGAAGCCAGCACATGCATAGCAGCTCCCTTTGCCCCCCCGCACTGCTCCCTCCTATGGGAAGCAGTAGTGCAGAGTAAAGGCAGGTGGTTCGATGGGGGCAGATACACGCAGAGTGCTGGCTTGAAAGCTGGCTTCCCACATGTACAGTCTCCCGCCTGCACCCCTCCGTGCGCTGTTGCCTCTCTATCATGCTGCAGCGCACAGGGGCAGGTGGCTCTATGGGGAGCTGGAGTTTAAGACCCCTTTCCTCCTTTCCACATGAGCACCGGTTCCCACCTGCTCCCCTCCCCCTGCTTCTACTTTTGATACAGAGGCAGCAAGAGGTGGGATATGTGTAGTCATTAAAATTAACTGATAAGGCCAGGCTTATCAGTTAATTATGTAAATGCTAACATCCCTAGTGTCTTAAAACTCTTTGGGATTGTGGAGCACAATTTGTTACTGATAAACATAAAAATATACCATACAGAATGAGTGGGCAGGCATGAGAATCAATGTTTACTCTGTTTTCTATCCATTTGTAGAATAAAACTTGCTTTGTGCAGAGATGTGAGGATGTGTCTCACCAGTAGAAACACATCTTCCTGGCTGTTGGTGTTCTGGGTGCTCTGCTAATCAGCTAGGTGGCCTCTGAATCTCTCATCAGTGGCTGCCCAAGCTTATAGGGAACCCTGTGGGAAAGAGCAGACAGGTGTTAGCTCCTTATACTGAGAATTTTGGGCAGTCTTCTTAATTCTCTGGCATGTAACCAAATGGTGGCATTGCTGTAAGGAAGATTTGGGCTTGGGAAGGAGAGAGCCAAGTAGATTTCTAACTTTTAAAAAGTAGTTCTGCTATATGAGCACCTTTTGAAAGTATGGTAAGACTCAGTGTTCCTTAGCCCTGATCCCAAGGGCAAGAGCATGAGTCTATTAAATGAGCCTTTATGCCTTTGAGCATGTGACTTGTAATATGAATAATCAAAGTCAAACATGGTAGAAACCAATGAAAACTTTATGTAGGCCAGTGTGAAGAGATTCAGTTTTGATGTATTCTCTGAGACTTGTAGCAACAGTCCAGAACTCCCTGTGTCAAGGCGCATAATCTCTGATCAAGCAGTAAACGTGATGTTCCTTAACTAATGGCAAAAAGCACAATTATCCATAAATTACTGGTCAAGTCTGTTTAACATGGCACACTGCTGTGATATGAAGGGTGATGCAGAAACATCTGTCTGTATCAGACACTTCATGCTTTCCCTTCCAAGCAAATTTAAATCACACAAGCTAGAAACAGACAATAAAACAAACAACTTCATCCTAGTGTATGCCTAAAATTACCAATACCAATAAGTATTAGTTAAAGTTTAAAAACACACACATTTTTGGGGCTGTGTTTTCAGAAATCCCACAGAGCAAGGATTGCTCTCCTCTCTTTTGTAAAGTGGTTCATTTCACTTGTTAAGAAATGGTAGTTTACTGCATTGTAAATTGAACCCATCAAAATGAATGGAAGCTGCAGGTACTTGGCATCTTTGAAAACCTGATCCTCTAAAGAGCATTTTTGTAATTATATGTAGAGTTGTACCAAATTCATGATCCATTTTTGTAAATTTCAGTTGTAGCATTTAAAAAAAAATGTCATGGAGTTGTACCAAAGCGTGAATATATTTTGCCATTATTCAATAAACATGGAAAGCCCTTAAATCAGCATTTATCAAACTGGGATTCCTGACCCAAATGGACTGGAAAACTATTGGGGTAGCAATACTGAGAACTGGGTAGCTGGGGCTGGGCAGCTGCTGGACTAATACTAAACCAGGGATGGGCAAAAGGACCTCTGTGGGCTGGATCCATGGAGGCCCTGTTGCTCCTCTGCCCCCAGGCCCTGATTGATCTGGGGGTGGAGAAGTGTGCCAAGCCTCTTCCAGGGCATGGATGCCTAGTGGGAAGGAGGGGCAAAGGGGCTCCCCCATCCTTTCACCAATCATGGTCTGGAGGTGGGGTAACCTTGCCCCTCCTGTTTAGGGATGACCCCTTCTGGGGTGGCCTGGGGCTATTTCAAAAATGTTTCAAGTGGCCCCCGGGCAAAAATTATTGCCCTCTCCGTACTAAACTCTGAAGGTAGCACTGCTACCAAGAGCAGTGCAGCCTTCACAGCTGGATTCCTGGACATCAGCTGCTGCTCTCCGACCACCCAGCTTTGTCAGAAGCACAGAAGTAAGGGGGGCAATACTCCAATCCCTTTACTAGAGGCTTGAAGGCCTCCTTTTGGGTCAGGACTTTCAGTTCGAGAAACGCTTTATACATACTTTAACCCTATAATATAAAAGTACACAAGACTATATTTCTATGAGTTTTTCATAGCTGTGCATTTGTTAGGGCCCTAGATGTATACATATGCTGTATTTTAAACTTTAGGGTACCTAATAACATGCCCATTCTGCATTTGAGCATTGTTGCTTACTTGAATGTCATTTAGCTCTTTAAAACAGACAAATGTACAAAGCCAGGTTTGGTACCCTAATTTAGATTTCAGGTAGAAATCTGTGCTTTTAGTCTCTGGGCTCAAAACTGATAATTCAAGAATAAAGCTCAACCTTCCAATTGACTTTGGTGGTGGCAGGGTCAGCCTTTTGAAAATCTACCTCTTCTGGCTCTTCGTCTTGTCAGAATATATGACAAAGGGTATCTGTGTTTTTAAATCTCAGTTGTGTTGCAAGCTGATGCTTGTATTTCAGGTTTTGAAAGCTAATGTATTTTGAATGACAAGTGGAAAAAATGCATACTTTTCAAGCAGGAATGCAGCATGTATGTACACAGAATATATCACCTTAGGATCTGTTGTATACTTTCTCATATAGGAGGGATTTGGCTTTAAGGTATTGCGATATGCTGTGCCTTTAAGGACACAGTCCTGGGAAATAGGAACAAAAATCCTGCAAAAAGATCTGCCCCAAACAGGGCTGGATTGACATCTTTGGGCCCAGTGCCAAACATTTTTATGAGTCCCCATGTAGTCATTATCAGTAGAGCCCTGTGCGGATACAAAATTTGTATCCACATCTGAATTTGCAAAAATGACCTGGAAATATCTGTATCCACATTTGTGGATGTAGATATCCACGGATTTGCAGAGCTCTACTTAACAGCCACTTCTGAGTGTGGGCCTGGTGTGGCAGTGCTGTAGTATACCCTGTACTAAGTCTCAAACATTTATTCATTTTGATCATACGCTGCTCCGATATTGTATGCACTGCTATGCACATTCCTCAACCCCTCTGTTTTTCTCAAATTGAGCCGTATACCCATGTGAACAGAAATATCCACAGTGAACAGAAATTTCCTAGTGATCAAAGGAAGCATCCCATAGATTTCTCTTCCTCAACCAAGTGTTCTGTGGCCACATCTCCAGGATCATTCTGTTTCCTCGGTGATTGTATGTAGTCCTGATCTCAGGTTAATAAAGTTCCAGAGCAATCAGTTGTGACAGATCCCTTCCCCAGCACCAAGTAAAGTGGAACAATTTTCAGTTTGTGTGTTGGAGCGTATCTGGATCCCTAGTGTAAGACTCTCCCATGTAATGAGGAAAAGTTGAGGTGCCCATTTCTGCTTTCATGGCTGTAGAAATAGTAAATTCTTTATGTGTGTCTGATATTGTACCTAAAGTTGCATAGGCCCTCTAGTAGAACCTTCCTCCCGCCTTTTACTAACTTTAATCTCTGCTGGTGGAGTCCGCATACCTCCCTTATAGACCAAGCACTGTCTATATCATCCCTGATAGGTGTCTGTTTAACCTGCTCCTAAATATCTCCAGTGATGGAGATTCCACAACCTCCCTGGGCAATTTATTCCAGTGTTTAACCACCCTGACAGTTAGGAAGTTTTTCCTAATGTCCACCCTAAACCTCCCTTGCTGCAATTTAAGCCCATTGCTTCTTGTCCTATCACCAGAGGCGAAGGAGAACAATTTCCCCCTCCTCCCTGTGACACTCTTTTAGATACTTGAATACTGTTACCATGCTCCCTTCTCAGGTACGTCTACACTGTAGCTTGCAATAAGCTGTGTAATTTGAGCTACACAAGTTATTTTTGAAATAGCTTATTTTGAAATTTGGCACTGTCTATATACAGCACTTATTTTGAAATAAATTACTATTCCGAAATGTCCCTTACTCCTCTGGAATGAGGTTTACAGGGACGTTGGAATAGTGAGCCTGTGGTATTTTGAAATAACTGGTGCGCTTTAAAGACATGGAATAGCTATTTTGGGATATCTCTGGTATCCCAAAATAATGTTGCAGTGTAGATGTAGCCTTAGTCGTCTCTTTTCTAAACTAAATAAGCTCAGTTCTTTCAGTCTTCCCTCATAGGTCATGTTTTTTAGATGTTTAACTATTTTTGTTTCTCTTCTCTGGACCCTCTCGAATTTCTCCACATCTTTCTTGAAATGTGGTGCCCAGAACTGGACACAATACTCCAACTAAGGCCTAATCAGTGCAGAGTAGAGCAGAAGAATGACTTCTCGTGTCTTGCTTACAACACTCTAGTTAATGCATTCCAGAATCACATTTGCGTGCTTTTTTTTTTTTTTTTTTTTTTTTTTGCCAAGTGTCACACTGACTCATATTAGGCTTGCTAGGATTCAGACAGAGGTGCATTGTCCGTTCAGTTCACACCAATTCCTTCTTTGGGGGCAATGAACCAAGGCCACTGGCATCCCCTAATCCAGTCTAGGGAAGGCTTTGTAGGATGAGATTTAAGCCAAAGCTGCCTACTTCTCATGGGTGGTAGGTGAAGGTAGGGCTGAGGGAAGCAAGCCCCCAGCTCCACCCCTTCTGCCCAGGCCCTCCCCATGATGGGAGCCAAGCCCCACCCTCAGGACCATAGGGAGGATAGGTAGTGCATGGCCCTAGCCTCCCTGGCCCTGGAACATGGGGGGGCGGAGAAGCTCTCGGTGGGAGGGCGGGGGCAGCAACACTCTTCCCCCAGTGTGCCTGCAGTAGGCATTCTGGGGCGGAGGGGAGTATGGGTGGGCGCAGGCTGGAGGTTTGGGAAGGTATACTCACCAGTCTCTTCTAGTAACCAGCTCTCCATTCCCAACATGGGTCACTGCTTCCCCCACTTCTTCCTCCTCTCTTTCCTGTTGCTACTGGCCAACGGAATGCTGGAAAATGTAGTCCCTTCCCTGTTCCAGGCTAGCTTTCAAGGCAGGGAGCTGGCCAATGAACTACAGCTCCCAGAGTACCTTGGCTTCCCATCGTTAAATGGTGGCCCTTCTGGGCTTTGGCCTGGGGCCAGGGAACAGTTTGCCCAATGGGAAATCCGCTGCTAGCTGCACACCTTACTTTTGCAAAAACTGCAGTAGGCTTAACGCCTCTGGGCTGACTCTTATCACTTCTGCCCCTCTCTAAGACATGGTGAGGGGGATCCAGGAATAAAGGGCCTGTATCCGATTCTTAACCTCATTTCCTATGCCCAGGTCCTAATTTTGCCTCTGGGTCCCTTTCCTTCACGTGCCTCTAGCTGTTGGACACTCCTGTGCATTCAATTTGATTTCTGCTCATCCTTCACTTCTCATTTGCCCCTTTTTGCCTCTAAAGGAATAGCTAGGAGCTCTTTGTCAATCCAAACAGGTGCCATGTGAAGGAAGGGGTGATATTGTCAGATCTTAATGAGCATCCTCTCTTCACACCAGCAAGGGCAGTGCATAGTAACATTATGCTGACTCCTATATATTACCACCCATATCATGTCACACTCTCTTTCTTCAGCACTTCCTGGTAACAACGGGAGCAGGTCGCCAGCATTCTTGGGCAGAGGGCAGGAAGTCACAGCTAGCTCAGCTGGGAGCAGCCTAGGGCAAATCCATCTTCCTGCAGCCAGGGTGTAACCAAGCGGCTCTGTGAGCTGTGGTGTGGGAACATACATAAGTATGGAGGTGCTGACATCCCTCGCCCTACCCCAGCTGAGGCTGGGATCAAAGCTCTGACATGTGGGACAGTGGCTGGCAGTATAGCTCCTAGTGTGCAGGGCTGAAGTAGATCCTGTGTCATGCAGGACTGGCACCTGGCACACCAGGCCTAGAGCCCATGCAGCACAGAGTGGTAGCTGGGTCCCCCCAGATACAGGGCTAGCAGCAGATTCTGTGGCATATGGGAAGTCAGCTTGGACCGTAAGTGCTAGACTGGTAGCCCTGGGTTACTGTAGCACCATCCTGTACCTCTAGTTCTTGTATCTGTCTGTGAGGTGGGAATGGGAAGGTCTCTTAACTTCCCTCCAAGCAGTGCACTCCTTGGAGCAGAGGACTGGGTCCCAGGAAGGGGTGTCCTGGGCAGGGTGGGCTCTCTATACTGGGAGAGTATCCTGGGGAGTAACAGGACTGTTGCTCTTTAATATTAACCTCTTTTGGCTGCAGCAACACTCTGGGGACCCCAGCAGCAACCGTGAGGTTTGGGGATCTTGCAAGGGACAAGTGCAATTGATTTCCTGCTTCCACTGGGACTCTGCATGCTAGGTTCCTGGAGGGGCTTGGATGTAACTCTGGGAGTGATCACTGGGTCTCAGTTGCGTGATCTATAGCCAGCTTGTGCTACACTGTGCCTTTTGGGGGTTCCACATTCTCTGGATACAGGGATGATTCACAGCTGAAGCCCTTTATTGCAGGTGTTGGGGCTCAGACTCCCACGGTCTCACTTTCAGAGCTGGATGGGCGGGGGGGTGGGGGAGGAGGCTCCTGCTGTCAGCCTTAATGTTGACTGAAAGTGAGAGTCCTCCAGCGATTTGTAATTTAACTTAATGCAGACTCATGCCCTGACATGAGAGTTCTTTTGTGAGATCATGAGTCAGGCTTAATTTCACTTACAAATTATCACTCGAGTTACATTAGCGAGAGTTGGCATGTCTGACCCTGACTCACTTATTGATTAATATTAGGAGACTGGAGCCAGAAAGAAGTCTGCTAACTGATGGGAGATGAGTCTTGTCAGTTCTGCGTATGTATGTAGTGTAATATTGCTTCTGGCCTGGTAACTGGCTTTTGCGCAGAAGTTAAGTTAGCAAGGGTGGGTTGGGAGACGTGATCCGCATAGAGACCATTTCTTCTTTCTTCCACATGCCCTGACATGCATGTGTGGAGAGGGATGCTGGTAACTGAATTTGCCTTACAATGGAATACAGGGCATTTTGTAATCCCACCCTCTAGACAGGTTTGTTTTCCAGTACTACTTCTATGTGTTGGGTAGCCTTTGGTTCTGGCTAATCCTATGCTTTCAGTAGAACACATTTATGTTGGCTATTAAATTACTCTTCCTGTCCTCCTACAAATCAGAGCTCTCTCTCCCCCCTCGCTCTTCAGGTTTTGTTTAATAAAGATCTGGATCTTTGTGATTGCAGTGTAATTTGGAAGGCACTCTATGGATATCAACTTTGGAGTAATTTTTGTTAGTGCAGTTACAGCCAACTTTCCCCAATGTCTATGGTCACTGTGATCAATGTCTATGGAGGGGAGGCATTTGGAGGTGTAGTAACGTTTCTGAAAAGACATTTTGTTTGTTTTGCTTGCACATCTATATAAACTGACTACAGTTTTAAGATGTGCAGATTTTAGGTCTCTTCCATCTTTAAATATTTAAATCCTGTTTGTAGGTTATCTACCTAATAGTATTCATGCAGTGGAAGCAATGCTGGCTGCTGCGAGTATTGGTGCTATTTGGAGTTCAACTTCACCTGATTTTGGAATTAACGTAAGTAGTCTCTGTATTACCTATTGCAGGGAAGTTATGAGCCTGCCTAGTGTAGATGGTGATTAGGTCTGGGAGCTACATGTTTAACGTTGTTGACATATGTTTGTTTTACTTCTACTGCCATCTTGTGGCAAACCTCCTGAAAAGCTAGGTTTCCTTCCAAAATTTAGAGGAAACTGTTTAGTGGAGACTTTTGTACCTGCCTTAGGACCTGGAAGCCCAATTATCTTTAATTTAATAAAACTAGGTGTCCAAGTCCATGAGAAGGCTTTGAAAGTCTCAGCCTTAAATTGCTTATTTCCAAATAAAGCCTGGTTTAGTAGTCAATAGCTAGCAACAGCTATTACACACTTCTTCCTTCTTGTATTAAAAGAATCAGTGAATAATTCACTCTATAAAGGACAGCTCTCACACAAAATCGGTTAATACTGAGGGCACTCATGTTGACAGGCCAAGGATTGAATAGGTCATGGAAACTGACAGTCTTTGTGGTGTCAGGATGGCCTCTCCAGAATATGGCTCCAGCTTTTCAACACTGAAAGAATGGACTATAGATGGTATGAGACTCCTTCCTTTCCTCCTCTCACAATCCTTTCATGGCCCAAAACATTCAGATCAATAACCCTTATTCTAGCTAGGGTAACTTAGAACTAAGGATGTAAAATCCCATTTTAATCAGTTAATAGCTTAAACATTATCCACTTAACTAGGACAGACAGGGGGGCTGCTTCTGCCTGGCTGGGCCACCAGGTAATTGGTAAGCATCACCTGATAAGGGTGATATTTACTGATTAACCATTTGCATCCCTACTTACAACTGTGGAAGCTATTTCTAGTCATAGGTTTAATCCTCTTGAATTATACTGAGGTGTTTACCTGCAATATGCACTACCACAGGATGGTTTTGAAGGTGTTATACATATGACACAAGAAAAAAACCTTCTTCTGATAGTTGGGATCAGTGCTGCAGAGACTGATGCATTGGAGGTTGATTTTTAGCAGATCTAGTGGAGACCTGCAAAATTGACTGTAGATTGCTGTGCAGTTGATTCCAGAAATATACCCCA
Organism: Pelodiscus sinensis; assembly: GCF_049634645.1. Lineage (NCBI taxonomy): Eukaryota > Metazoa > Chordata > Testudines > Trionychidae > Pelodiscus > Pelodiscus sinensis. The sequence goes on along the minus strand of NC_134725.1, from coordinate 29,487,524 downwards.
AAATGAGAAAAGTAAGGTAAGTCTCGTTGATCCAGCACAGTGTAGACTTAAGCAAAGTTGACTTCAGTTACATTGTTCACTTTGTTGGAGTTGCGTACCTTAGATCGATTGAATGATTTAGTGTAGATGTAGCCCTGACTATAAATCACAATGGTAATTTTGAATTATCATTGAATACTGAATCCTTGTTCATTCTTACAAGATATTTAGTTTGTGTTTTGGGGTAAGGATTGTTATGTTTGTATTGTAGAAATCATAAGTCAATATAAATATTTAGTAATAATGAGGCACTGCAGATTGTAAAAGTATCAAAGTGCTATGCACAAGGAGGATTAGAGAGCATCATAATTCCATTTTCTTGCACAAAAGTATTTTTTTCAACAGTACAGTGATTTTTTTGAAGGGCTCTGTGCTTTGTAATGACAGAGTTTCCTTTGCAGTATGATTTAATCCTTCATCGGGGAAGATTGATTATTTTATTTGTATTACAGCTTATTTCTCTCCATCCCAATGGGCTATATTCAGTGCCCAGTTTTAATTGTTTGAGCTTTTAAACCATGCTTAACTTTGGGGTCTCTTTAGACATCAGTATCACATATATGCCTTCTATTGGTTTAAAGGCTGGTTTGGCTTAAATTCAAATCAGTCTGAAGCCTTGTGATGTGTAGGGAAGTGGCAATATCCATTTCCATCCTAAGGGTCGATCTTGCCCCTTCCATGCATTCATATAACTCCCACCAACACAATTAAAGTTTGCATACCTGCATTTTGGGGTGCAAATATGCAAATATGCCTAAATGGATTAGGGACCTAATGATCATTGTTTGTAAAGGAAATAGGTGCATATCTAGCACGAGGCATCTAGCTTCTTTATAAGCAATGATTATTAGGTCCCTAATCCACTTAGGCATATTTGCACTTAGTTGCATTGTTGGCACCTGAATACCTTTTGTAAATCTGGTCCTATATCTAGTAGTGTTGCTATATTCTGGATAATTAGTCTAAGACACAGTAGTGCTTTTTGAGATATGCATTGGGATTATTGGCTCATACATACTATGTGTTCCTTTAAAATGTTGGGGGTAGATGGAGAAAACTGAAGTAGCTTGGTCTCTTAACATTATACCTGTGTGCTGCCATAATTGTTCTCTTTCTTACATGGCTTGGACCAATCAACCAGTGGCTTTTTCATCTTTGCAGTGTTGATGGTTGTATTGCTTGTTCTTTTTCTTTTCTACCCAGGGTGTGCTGGACAGGTTTTCCCAAATTCAGCCCAAGCTGATCTTCTCTGTGGAAGCTGTCATATACAATGGCAAAGAGCATAATCACATGGAAAAACTGCATAATGTAGTAAAAGGTACTTAACATCATACCATATTACCTCACATGGAACACTTGGGACATGGAACATGTGGGACACTTCAAAACAGTTTATAAATGAGGAGGAAATCAAATCTTATTTAGGCAAAACTATTTATCCTACTTTTTAATTTTTTTAAATGGAAAATCAGCAACTAAGAATCCTTCTCTCTTGTTGAGAATATTTCTGTAGGGTTGGAGGTAAAGAGCATATTGCTGATCTGACTTCTTCCTCCCACTACTTGTTCCTTACTCAATCGCATGGGATTTGGGCGTTTCTTTACTCTAACAAGTAGACAGAGCATGGAACATTTAAATACTTGTGAGGAAAAACATGTACTTGTGCTGAACAGATGAAGCAGTGTTTGCTAGTGAATAGAGCACTGGACTCAAACCTGTATTACTGCAGTCCCTGCTGGTTGACCTTGGGCAAATCACTTCACCTCTCTGTGCCTCAGGTTTCTATCTGTAAAATGGGTAGGGGGCGATGCTTTGAGGCGGAGGCACAAGGGAACTTGCCCCTTAAATGCCATGGGCAAGAGAGGCAAGGGTCCAGCCAGCAGCTACAGGTCCAGAGCTTCTGGTGTACTACAGAGCTAAAGGGGGCCTGTGGCCAGACTCCTGTTGCAGTGGTGGGGGAAGCAGTGCAATGCAGTCCCAGTTTGTTCTGCTCTGCTCTCCTGTGGTGTTGCTTGGAGTGGAGATAGGACACCTCTCTCACTTTCTGGCAGGAAATGGAACAGTGTGTGTAAGGGGGCCATGTTGCTCCACTTACCCTGCTGCTGAGTGCAGGGTGGGGGGCTGGAGCCCCCATAGCTGGTGCTGGACTCCTGGCTCTTGTAGTTCCTCAGGCTTCGTTGCTTAGGGGAGAGGGGTGCAGGGGAAGAGGCTGGTTCTGGGTGTTATCCTGGCCTTTCCCTGAGGTGGGGGAGGGTCATGTGTCTCTCCTCCCCCATGCCGTCACCCAGCCATGCCTGAATGGATATAATGATACTGAATTTTTGTTAAAGTATTTTGAGCTCTCCTTATGACCAGCAGTCTATAACATCTGGGTATTGCTATATATTTTCATATGACCAAACTGGGCTCTCATGTAAGGTCATGAAACCTGTGACTCACTGGTGTTGTGTGGATTTTTCTAATGAAAAACTTGGTCTGGGGGACCAGTTCTGTTCTTCCCTGTGTTGATATTACACTGTATTTACATCCACGTTTCAAACTCTTATTGCTGGTACTGTTTCTGTGACCTAACAGAAAGATGGAAGTTGCAAAAAGATTGAATTGTTTCCATTACTCAGTATGTACACTACACAAACTAACCAAACCGAAGAGGCCTTTTATTTATGTAACTTCAAATAAATAGAAAAAAATTGTTCCTTTTTCCTCTCTTTTTCTTCTCCTCCTCCCCCCAGGACTTCCAGACTTAAGAAAAGTGGTGGTGATTCCATATGTGTCATCGAGAGAAACAATAGATATTTCTAAAATACCAAACAGGTAATGGGACAATTCATGATTTGGGCACATGTTGTTGTCTATCAACTAGAGATGGGACAGATCCAGAATTCCCCGTGGATTTTTTTTCCTCATCGGTGCATTCCTGAATGTTGGGAAATTTTAGTATTTGATTGTTAGCTTAGTTACAAGCTTTATATTCTCATCTGGGAATAACCTGTGAGGATCAGGTTCCTTTTATGTATATGGATCCTTAGGCATGCAGCAATACAAATCTCCTGGAGAAGAGAATGGACACCGGATATAACACACACAGCTCTTGTCTTAAATTTGTGGGATAATGTTGACAAGATACTGTAAAACCATATTTTTATAGGTTATTTTCTTAATCGATTAGATTTTAAATTTCTTTTCATTTTAGCTTGTTTCACTTGATTTTCTGTTAAGGATATTAAGAGGTGGGTAACTTGCTAATTGTGTAGTTGATAGAAGTTTTGACTGTATAATTAGTTGCTAAGGGAAGAAGCACTCAGTCCCATTTTGCATCAAGTCCAGGACCTACCTCTGCTGTGGCTCTGCAGTTTAAATTTAGTGAAAGACAGGCGGGCAGCCTGGCTCCTACTATATTTGAATTGCAGTGGGGGTAGGTCCCAAACCCGGTGTGAACCAGGACTAGGCTGGGCTGCCTGGCTGTGGGCAGAGGCTGCTTCATGGCAGCCTCTCCCCTCCCCGCTGCTGCCTCTGATTACCGGCAGCAGTGCAGAGGTGGGAGATGGGGAACTGGCTTTTAAGGCAGTGGGAAGAAGGGGGGAAATGCGAATAGTCGACTACTCAGTTACACCCCTATTTTCTATATTTAGCACATTTGCAAGCAGTTTTCTGAAACCAGAGTTTTTCTTTCTTACACTTTGGTACGTCAGAATGCAGGACAAATTGTATTTTGTTCCTAATGCATTTGTAAATCCAGAGAGTTTAGCCCATTGACTTTATTGGAATAATTCTTATTTCTGGGCTTTAGGCTCATGCTGTTAACTTGGAAGTTCAATTAGACAATTATGTTTTTAAACTTTTTTGTTAATTTCACTTTGTGTTGCATGCTGTAGTATAGTGATAGCATGTTTAGGTTTCAAGCCCTGCTTGAGAATGCTGTATGTAGTACTTTAAAAGAGAATGTTTTGTTTTTAAACCCTTATTTTATAAACTGTCCATTCAGCAGATTTTTTTCACAGACTTGTGATAGAAGAATGGATGGGAGCTGATGCAGAGAGGGCTTTTGTCAGACTTGTAAAACTACTACAGTACATTTTCTAGTGGGAGTTGGCTAATATAAGCAGTGCTGATAAGAATGAAGCTAAATGAGCAACTGATTTGCTTTCTTTCATTACAGCACTTTTTTCCCCCCAGTTAGTATTGACACAGCAAGAAATCGCTCCATAAAGAGATGGAATTAGTTTGCTTATAAAATGTATCTGTTTTCAGCTTGTCTGCTATATTTATAACTGCTGTATCCCTCTCATTCTTTCCTCACATACATTTGCAATATCTTCTTCTCAGTCATATTTCACGGTGTCTTAGTAATTGCTATAAATAGGCGCATCCAGTAAAATACTACCCACTTTATTTAGCTTTATACAAAGCAGCAAGCTATCCTTGTTAGACCTGAATTTTATTTTCATTGCTGTTGACTTCTTGACATCTTGATTGCTGGATACTACAGATCAACTTGAACATGAAAAGTGCCAAGAAACTTTAAGTCAAACTCAATAATTATCACTGTTTTGCTTTTATAAATCATCTAAAGAAAATGTTTGCTCTGTGTAATAGCTTATTAACACTTTTTATATAAATGAAAGCTGGTATAATGGGGAGAGGAAAGCATACTAAAGAATTGCCATTTAAATTGTTCTTGCTCACACAAAGGGGTCATTTGTTTATTTACTGTTCAGGGATAGGCTGCCCAGGTATCTTTTTGAAATTGCTAACATTACAAACTATGTGAAAAAGGCTAGATTCTTTGTCACTCCAGAACAATTTCATTGAAATTGATAGTAGAAGCCAAAGATATGTTCACAGCTGATTCAAGGGAGCTGGGTACAGCATAGCTCCCTTCTGATTTTCATAATAATGTACTAGTTGGTAGTGCAGCCATTCTGTCTTCACTCCACAGTGAACCCATATTACAAATTATGTTTAATATTTCCCTTGAGGGCTTCATCCTTGTTCCAAGCCATACACCAAAGATCTTTCTTAGGCCTGTGTATCTTAAGGCCCGTATACATGGTGAGTTCCTGCCTTGCTGCACAGTGTGTTATTTTACAATGCATCAGCTTGATGACCAGTAATGTTTCACCTGGACTTAGCTACAATACAGAGAGTTCATAGTGCATGGCTTAGTATAGTTGGCTAACTTGTACTCTGGGACTTCCAGTATGCCTGTAGCAGAAGCTGCACAGAATGGTTAACTGTATTGCAAGTTTGTGCACTGTAGATTGCCACCTGGGCTTTCTGTATGATGATTTACTGCATAGATAGGGTCTGTACAAGCACTGATCTGCTACCTCTACTGCTATAGGGCTTTCAAGGCGATCTGCTGTTTATATGTATAGATTTGTAGGCATGTTAGGACATCGAGATAATATTTTATTCTTAAACAATTTGTTGACTCTTTTATTTGGGGGAAAAAAAACAAGCTAAGAAATTTAAACAAAGGTCTGAACAGCAAAAAAGAATTAAAATAGGGCTATAGACCTATTATAGTATTGTAAGAGTGCTGGTGGCTTTGAAAATGATCTCAGTTGTCTGTGGTTGAGTAGCATTTAATTTTTGTTTTTAAAGTTAAAAGTAGTTAAGTAGTTGCTCTTCCCTCTTTTCCTTGCACAGTGTTTTTCTAGAGGATTTCCTTGCTACTGGGAAAGGAGAGCAGGCCCCACAGCTGGAGTTGGAACAGCTTCCCTTTAGTCATCCTCTCTTCATCATGTATTCATCTGGCACAACAGGAGCACCAAAATGCATGGTTCATTCAGCAGGGGTAGGTTTTCCCTTTTGGGGCTGCAGTCTCACAATGTCTGTCTCTAAACCTCTGAGCTCCATTCCCCTTTTTTCAAGTGCATATGATAATTTAAGATACTGATAGCCAACCTTTGCAACTAAGTGGATTTTGATAACTGACTGTACACAATCTTTCAACTTTAGGTTAGTAGTCGAAAGTTGAAAAAGTCAATAGGGACCAGAAGTCTTACTTTCTAGGGCTTGTTTTGGTTGTTCACAAAAAGCCTTGATGCACTTCCTAGTGGACAAATATCCATCACACAATGGATTCTCTTGTTAGTAGAGATGAAATACTGAATGAGCCTTAAAGACTGCAAGCAAACGGTCTGGTAGCACTTTATAGACTAACAAAACATGTAGGTGGTATCATGAGCTTTCATGGACACAGCCCATTTCTTCAGATCACTGGTCAGTCATGAGTCTCCTTTTCAGAGATGACATGGGGAAGTTTGTGGTTCCACTGCTGGGCTTTTGTTGTTAGAAGATTTCAGCCTCCTGTGCTGTCAATCCAAAGCTCAATTGCTATTAGTAAATTCACGTAGTGTTTTAAATGTAGACAAGCCCTATAGCTGAATGAGTCTGCTGATCTAGTTCTGTTTCGTATTGGGGTTAGGTTGGGGACTTGTCAGACTCCTCCTGAGTGATGTAGTTAAACCAGCCTATTTTAGTTTTTTGTTTTGTTTTTTGTTTAAAGATTTTTTTTTTTTTTATAAAAGAGTCACAAGTTTCCTCCTTAGAGTATGTTTTGCTTTGGGAACTTTGCTTTGTGGAGTGTCTACTGAAGTGAAGATTGCAAAGGATTTTCAGCCAAAACCACCCATTCTTGCTAATATTTCATTAATGCTGAAATGTTCCTATGTTTAATCTCTATCAGTTAAGTTTGATTAGAGTTTGAGCAAGAGCCCACTAGCCATGTTCGAATTTGGTCAGTGAAAATATTCTTCCTACATAATATATATATATATATATATATATATATATATATAACAATCATTCCAACTAAACTTGCCTACATCCGGCTATCACAAAAAGTCAGATATTCAAGACTTGAAATCTGGCATGGTTCTAGTCCTTGCCAAGGTTAAATTTTCTGCCTTTCGCTGAGTGTTGATTTAGGAAAGTGAGAATTGTTTGAAAATCAGTTACTGAGCATGTCTGGTGACACATGATTATAGTCAAACACTACAATGTGAATGAGAGCACATCTGGTTAAGAGTAAACCACTCTTGTTTGCCCCATGTCCTTTTTTTTTTACTTTTTGAAACTCTAGGAAGAAGGTGGCATGACTGTGTATGTAGTGCAGATGGCCTATATAGCCCAGGCAACCTTATGAAGGCTGTATCTTTTGACTTCAGAAAGCTTTGGATCTGTCCCTAAGTGTCCCTGTACACTTCCTCTCCCCCCCTCCCCCCATTTCCCCTTGATGGGAAGGACTGGAGGGTTTGTAGAGAGGTGAATCCTTTGGGCCTGCCTTTGCCCCAAATGTTCATTGTTTGCAAGTACCTGGGATAGGGATAGGCAATAATTTTTTGCTGGGGGCCAGTTCAAATATTTTTGAAGTGGCCCTGGGCTGGCCTGCAAGGGAAGGGTCCTAATTGGGAAAAGGTGGGGCCAGAATGCTTCTGGGCTTCCCCATCCCCAGACCATAATTGGTCTGGGGGCAGGGGCACACCTCCCCCACCCACCCACTAGGTACCCATGCCCCTGGCAGGGCGGGAAGAGGCTTTACGCACTCCCCTGCCCCCAGGCCCTGATTGGCCTGGGGGTACGGCAGCACATGAAGCCTTCTCCCACCCTACCCCTGCTCTGTGAGGAGTATGTAGCACTTCAAAGTGCCATGCGCTGCTTGCAGGGCGGGAGGAGACCTGATGTGATCCCCACCCCCATGCCCTAATTTGCCTGGGGCGGGGTAGTGGCAGGGCCTTGGCGGGCTGGATCAACCCACTTGATGGGCTGGATCTGGCCCGTGGAGGCCCTTTTGCTCACTCCTAAGCTGGGGGATCTGCAGAAACCTCATTGTGCACAGGACAAAGTAATTTTGGAGGCACATCGCATGTTTGTGAGAGAATGAAATAAATATTTTTGTGACAAGTTGAGCAACTGTTGGTAGCTGCTGAGAGTTCAGACTGTTACAATAAGCACTTGTGAAAACAGGTTAATGAGCAGAAGAAGTGCCAATGGGTCATGACAAATACAGTTGACCAGTAGGGTTGCCCGATGGTTTCAACAAAAAAACCAGACACACTTGACATTATATCATAATCGACATTACATCTTATTTAGAAAATACCGGACATTTATATTTTCTCATTTGTCCTTTCTCAATTTGTTTCCCCAAACAGAAACTCAAATACTGGATTGTCCGGTTCAAAACCGAACACCTGGTAACCCTATTGACCAGATGGATAGATTTGAAAGGAATTTTCCCTCTTTAAGGTTCTTTTAATCTCTATATTATTTACAGACGTGGTCACCAACCTGTTGATCGTGATTGACTGACTGGCCAATTGTTAGGGCTCGATCAGTTGATCGCGAGGGGTTCGGGGCCCTCCCATTTCCCACCGCCCCCAAAAAACCACACTACCTACCTCCAGCGATAATGGAGGTAGCGCCGGCTTCCTGTGGGGTGGATGGAAGTCCCACAGATGCGTGCCACTTCTGGGGTTTCAGGAAGTGCTCTGTCTGCTCCCCCTTCCCCAGACAGCTGGCACGGTACCAGCACCCAGGTCTGTGCCGGGGACTTGCTGAGAAGGGTGAGGTAGGAGCCTCCCGAGGAGGTGCATGCTGGGACATCCTTCCCCTTTGGGGAGAGAGAGGCGTGAGGAGTGGAGGGGGATAGGAGTCCTGGGAGGAGGTGTGTGCCGAGCACTCCCTGTTACCTGCCCCAGCATCCACTGACAGCCTGTCCCCTGCCCCCACTGGCACCCTGTCCCCACTCCAGCACCCACTAGCACCCTGCCCCAGTCCCATGTCCCCTGCTCCCACCAGCACAGTTGGGGGCCACATTAGTGAGGTGCGGGGGATTTTGTAGGAGGGTGGGGTTTTTGTTTTTTGTTTTTGTTTGTTTTAATTCCATCTTTCTTGTGTGGCTCCAACTAACTTTTTTCTGTGGATCAGTGACCCCTGACTCAAAACAGGTTCCCCTCCTCATAAATAAAGACAATGCTGAAACTTTTTGTATTTGACATAATATTTTATTTCAAAATGAAGCCTGGCCAACAAACCCCAGTTGAGGCCAAGCCCCTATCTGGCCGCAGCATCATAACACTCCTGCACCCCTTCCCCCCGACTCAGATCTAGGGTCCTTCATACACTGGAACCCCCTGTCCTGAGCCCCTCTTATCCCCCAAACTCCTGCAGCTCCACATCCTCAGTCTTCTGCCATAACACTCCTGCACTATCACAAATCTGTGTCCTGAGACCATCATACTCACAAGCTCCCTGCCCTGAGTCCCCCTCACATCCCAACCCAAACTCCTACACCCTCACATCCGCAAGCCTGTGGCTTGTTCAGCACCCCAACCCTTCACCTGACTCCAAAACTCCCCAGCTTGGAGCCCCTTCTCCCAACCAGCGTCCCCTTCTCCACATCCTCCTGCATCCAAATTCCCGCCCAGAGCTTGCACCTCTCACCCTCATTCCCACCCCAGAGCCCATACATCCTGTCTCAACCCAGTGAGGGTACGAGTAGACTACAAGAGTTTTTCTGGGACATCAGGAGTATCCCAGAAAAACTCTTCTGTGTCCAGGGATGCGTTCGTTCTACCACCTTGCTTAGCAGAAGAGCAAACATGCTCTTTTTAACAACCCCTGTATTCCTCGTTCCACGAGAAATAAGGGGGCTTCTGAAAGAAGGGGTTTTTCTGACATTTGGCCCAGTCTAGACAGGCCAAATGTTGGAAAAACCTCTTCCTACAGAAGACTTGGGGAAAGAAGGGGGGAAGCAGTAGTGTAGCCATACCCTGAGAGTGTATAAGGGCTGGGGATGGCAAGTGATGGAGAGGAGGAGAACAGAGAGGGCAGGGCTTCAAGGAAGGGATGGTGTCTTGAGGGAAGGATGGGGCGGTAGATCTTGGCTTGTTCTGACATTTAAAAAGTGATCTTGGGCATAAAAAGATTGGAGACCACTAATTTACAGAGTTGCTTAGCTTGCCCCAATTCCTCCTCCTCCTTCATCTCCCTCATCCTCCCGGCTTGGCTGGAACCCCACAGTAGTGCTGATATAGCTGAAGTGTACAGTAGTCAAAAATACATGAGATGAAATGACAGCAAAAGTGTATGAAATAATGCTGATTGCCATGGACTTAATACAACTTGACTATATACCCAATCTTTATAGGAAATGATTTTCTTTAACTAAATTTACTCTATTGCAGGGGTTCCCAACCTTTTTTGGTCCCCATATCCTCTTGGCTTTTAGTAAATCTTCCCGTACCCCCTATTCAATATGAAAGGAAAGAAATTCTAGATTCTAGAATCCACAACTTTTTTCACTAACGCTACTACTTTTGGAATATTTCAATTAGGATAATCTAGTTATTTCCCAAATATTCCCCATACCCCCTTGACAAGCTTCTCGTACCCCCTGAGGGTATGCGGACGCCAGGTTGGGACCCCCTGCTCTATTGTATGTGCTAAGCTCATGTGCTAAGCAATGTGCTGAGCTCATGTTTTTTTTCCTGTGTAGCTGTTGTGGGGTATATTTAAATTATAGCCATAATTAATATAATGGAAGCCAGACATTTGAAATGATTTAAAATTCATTTATATTGCTGGCAGAGGTAAGTATGTATGTAAATATAAAGTTTTTGTTTTGGAAGCAAAGATCTAGTGTGTTAACAGCTTTAAGAGAAATGTTTTAGGATTTTCGTTTTACTGGATAATTTATTAGATATTTAGTTTTTTAAAATAATTTCTAAATCCTAGAAACATAGTCCAGAATGCTAATTTCCCTTGCACTGGTTTCACACACAAGGAGAATTGGGCTCTTCAGCTAGAAGCCGAGACAGATATTTTTTTTAAGAGTTCCGCAGTCTTCTACCAATCTGCCTTGGTTTATGTTCCATTTTTTCTATAATAGTGGTTATAGTTTGTGGGTGGATTCATTTTTATTATTTCAGAGCCTGGGAATCACAATGAAAATTTTAAACTATAAATTGGCAATAATAAGGGCAACAAAACATTCAACTGAATTTTATCCAATGGGTGTATAGTCTCAATACTTCTACAGTACTGCAACGGTAAGGCTCCCATTAAAAATCCTGTTTCTTGTGAATACCTAAGCCTGCACTGTGCGCTGTCCCAATAAACTTAAACATAAATGTTTGTGCAAGATTGCATCTAAATTACTGGTTGTGATATGGTAAAGCTCTGAATTCAACTTTCAGAATGTAAGTAAATAGTCCATAGCTAGATGGCAGCATCATGACATGTCTGTGCACAGGAACATTAGCAGGTAAAATCCAGACATGGATGTCTGAGATGCTAAGGGAAAATTGGATTTTGAATATTTTCCTTTCCATCTGCAAAAGCATGTGCCATTGTACGTTTGTTTCTTTGTTTTACATTTTTATCTATAATGGATTTTCTTTCAACATACATATTTTGCTTGATTTATATGAAGTTCTTAATAGCACAACCACGAGCACTTGCAAAAATGCAAAGCATAGCTTCTGTATTTAAATCAACCACGTTAATGTGTCACTGTAGTAAAGTGACACAAGAAAGCAGTTTATAAATTCATTGATCCTGGAAAGTCACTCTTGAATGATGATCCAAAAAGTACTCTACCTACATTTCCAGCAAATGAAATAAGTGAGTAATAGCATAGTTCAGTGTATTGTCATTTGCCAGCACTAGTTAGAGCAGGGGAATTTTCCACCATGCCAGCTGTACAAATGCTTAGTTAGTCTATGCAGTTCTGTCTGTAATCTCCAAAGAGTTAAATTTTGGGACATTTTGAGCTGTTATGGCCTCGTATGAGATGAGAATGCTTTGTGCTTTGACACTTAAGTCAAGAACATCTTTGTGTCTGTCTCTTTCCAGTCATCTGGGAGTACTATGAGCATGAAACCTTGTCAAAGGACTTGTTCACTTGGGGAAATGGACCTGCAGCACTACAGTGGTATATAAACAGATATAGATGTAGAAATGTATTGCAGTACAGGTTGAACCTCTCCAGTCCAGCACCTTCGACACCTGACTGATTCCTGAGGAGAGAATTTTCTGGACCATGGAAGGACAATATTGTCTAGCAGCATTGCCAACATTTCCACTGCTTATTGGGCTGTTAGAGGTCATTTAGGAGTAAATTAGAGCTAAATAACAGGACAGAACACTTAGGACCGGTGGCTATACACAAACTTTTTGGGACCCTGGGGAACTTGGCCACACCCATGATAAGTGGACATCTGGCTAACTGAAATAATTCTGGATGACTGAGGTTTCTGGACCTGAGAGTTCTGGACTAGAAAGTGTCAACCTTCAGTTCTTTTGGTTCATTTCCCTGTGTAAACACATCCTTATGGGCTGCGCTATTCTGGTTGCTGGCTGTAGAGGGATGCTGCAGTCCTGTTGGAAACTACCTGCTCCCTCTGTTGTAGTTTGAGTGTAGACACTGCTGAAATTCTGATGGAGGTTGGAAAGTTAATGAAGGGGGGAGGTGAAGAATGCTATCTGTGATGATATGGACAAGTGTGGGAGTTGTTGCCTGTTTGGTTTTTTGCTTTGAAAGGGATACAATTCAGTAACTGATTGTAACCCTAAAATATTTCCTGGTGAGGGCTGTACAGCATTAGAATACTGAAAAATATATTTTACCACCAGTTCTTTGCTTTATATTTACATAAATATAATTTCATATATTTTTCTCTTCACTTGTATTTTTCAGGGCACACTAATTCAGCATCTGAAGGAGCATATTCTTCATGGCAACATGACCAGCAACGACATTATTATGTACTATACAACGGCAAGTGGGGCTTAAGACATGTGTATAACACTGTTTATAAAGAGGGAGGTACTTTCCACAGTACTATCGATACAATCCTACCTATTTCTAGTGGTGCTCTCTGTAAGAATAGCAGTTCTCAACTTGAATAGTAATAGAGAGGTAGCAGTGTTAGTCTGATCTTCCTAAAACAAAAGGAAGAACTATGTAGCACTTTAAAGACTAACAAGATGGTGATGAAAGCTCATCACCTGTTAAACCATCTCGTTAGTCTTTAAAGTGCTACATAGTTCTTCCTTTTTTTTAAAACCCAATTTGAGAATCAGGTGTATTAATAAAATGCAATTGGACATGTATTAAATGTTCCTGCTAATTAGCAACCAAAATGGATTGTAGGATTTTTTTGGACTCTACAAAAAGTTTATTACAATAATGACATCCTCAGTTTGATCTTCAAAAAATGCTCTCCACTCCTGATCATGTGGGGATCCAGCACATGGAAGTGACAGTTAATTTTACCTGTTCATCTTGGTGGAGTGGCAAGAATCTGTGCATTTCTGGAGGGTGGGAGAGGGAATCTCTAGAAGGCTATGAACCTTCATGGTTTGAGGCATGAGCCAATCTCTGACTCTCAGCTTCATTTGGGAACTTCATAAGTGCACTGGGACACTTTTCCTGTTTGCATCTCCCTTTGGGGTCACTGTCAGAGATGTGAGAGTGGCCATCTGGCCCACTTTTCTTACCCATTGTTGAAATGCCTATGTTCTATATTAGTGATTCCTTTTATATTATTAGTATGAGAAGAAAATGGAGTGGCTGTTCTGTGACTTCTTGGAGTGTAACAGTCCTTGGTACTAGTGTAAACAACGTAGTGCAGTTTAGTAACTCCTTTTAAAGGGGGAGGGGGGAAGCCTAAAATGGGGATACATGTAAAATCCATTTTATATTAGTACAGGGGGGTAAAGAGGAGAGGAAGGCACATGATCTCCTCACATTACTCTCACATGACCCATGTGACTCCTCACTGCCCCCCCCACCCTCCCCTCCAGCCGAAGGCCTCCCCACATCCATCTCATATTACCAGGGTAGGAGAGGGAAGGCCCTTTGACTACTTCTGCCATGCTGAGACTTCAGTCTGGGCTTTCCTGGGAACTGCAGCAGGGATAGGAGCAGAAGCCTCAGCCCCTGTCATTCCACATAGCTGAGGTCTCTGTCCTCCCTTTGTCTATGGTAATAGCAGCCTTGCCAGAGGACAGGACTGTGAATGATGCAGATTTCTGCTCCTTTCCCTGCTGCTGCCCCCAGCAGGATGGCTGCCAGTATGCCATACTGGTTATAAATAGCTTGCTGGTACGGCATACTGGACTACTTGCACTTAATGTTGTACTAAACCATGATACTTTGTGTTTTCAACAGTCATGCATATGCTGTTGAAGGTTTAAATTGCTCTCTGCTGGTGTTTTTCCCACCATTTTGGGACCATAACAGAGAGAATATCTGCAGTACTGTGCAGGTATCAAAGGAATTTTTGGTTGGCTAGCCTGTCTGTGTTTTGAGAGCTCCTGTATTAACTTGTGGCAGTAACAGCTAACCTATGGTGCCTCCAGTGAGGAGTCTGGTTATTTTCCCCATCATTTGTTAGGCTTGCACCTTAATGACAAACAAGATGATGATTGATACAAGTAGAGGAGATCATCAAAGTTGTATATAAACTAAGATCTTCATTGTAAACTCTTAAGCTGTAGCAGTTTGAGGCAGGGAAAATGAGAGATGTGGAAAAATTACTCTGCTTATTTGGTAAGAGTCCTACTGAAGGGCCAGCATAAGAACTGCTGTGGCCCTTGAAATAAATTAAAGCAACCCCTGCCTTTTCCTGGCTACATTTAAAAAAAAAACTTATCTCCAGTGCTCCTAGCAGGACTTGTGTGCTGGGGTTTGCAGTGGAGTTCGGCAGATAGGGTCATTTACACATGTCCTACTCAGTGCTTGGGCCATGGAGATTCTTTCCTAGACAGCAGAAGGCCCTGGATGCCAACAAAGTGGCATGCCTGGTTGGAGAGGGAAGAATCCTTTTCTCAGGTGTGTGTTTAGCATAGGCGCTGTGCAGGTGTTCTGCAAGGAGTTGTGTACATACTGTTAATCAGAAATGCTGACATTTCTAGCATTCAAAGTTTTTAAAAAGTCAGAACATATTGCATTGGCATATGAAGGGGTTCAGTGTAAAGCAGTTATGGAGTGTCAAAATACACACTAACTACTATAAACCATGTCCGATTTGTTTTTTTTATTGTCAAACACCTGATGTCACTTCTATTCTGTGAAGTATTTGGGTATTTGTGAAAATTACAATACAGTTTTATTTTGTGTAGCATTTTTGGTCTGTAATTAGCAGATAAGTTATATTCCAAATTAGTTATTATAGGGTAGAAGTTCATGGGATTCTGATGTTCAATGTGACATCCTCTCTTAATGTCTTTGGAGCAAGACTGGATGCTGCTCTGGTTGATGTGCTTTGATTGCATGCAAGTTACTGGCATAAGTACAGGAATAACTGGATAAAACTCTGTATGGTGTATTATACAGGCATCAGGGCTGCATGATCTAATGGTCTCTTCTGGCCTTAAACCTATGAATATATTATTGGGGTAATTTAAAATGACACCCACGTTTCAGGCCCCACATTAGTTGTGTGTCTTTTCTCCCCTAATTATTGTGAAGACCCAAAATAAGGTTACTAAAGCAGAAGCCAGGTTCTAGTTTAGCTACAACCATTGTAAATCCTTAGTAGCATCATTGACATTACCCAGAACTTAGTGATGATAACAGTTGGAACTGTTCCGTGGATTCTGTTGAATTGACTCTCTCAGTAAACAAATTCATGTAGTGGTAATCTCAAGTAACATTGAGATACTGAATACACAAGTCAGCAATTGGGAGGGATGTCTCCCTCATAATGAGCTCACAAATATAGAAACTACAGGTTGCACCTCTATAATCTGGGATTCTCTGGTCTGAGCAGAGTCCTGGCACACTGCAGGGAGTTCGCATGCTTCATGGTGTTGGGGTCCTGGGAACTGGTGCACGGCACAGCTGGTGCACGGTCCAGCTGGGCTGTGGGGAGGAGCCAGAGTGTGGCTCATCTGGGCTGTGAGGGGAGGATGGGCCTGGGCTGCAGAAGCAGGAGCTGGTGTGCAGCTCAGATGTTGATGTGCAGCTAGGCTGTGGGAACTGGTATGTGGCTCAGTTGGGCTGCAGGGGGAGCAAGGAAGTTGAGGCCTGAAATGATCTCTCCTGGTCCAGAAAAATCCCTCATCTGGGACCTACGGTGCTGGACCAATAACGTTAAGAGTCTTGTCTATTCTAGACTGGCTGGATGATGTGGAATTGGCTAGTGTCTGCACTTTCTACAGGAGCTTCAGTTGTCTTATATGATGGATCTCCTCTTGTTCCATCGCCGAATGTGCTCTGGGATTTGGTTGACCGACTAGGGTAAGTAAACAAGATGTTAAAGTGAACTATAGAACTCCTCATTTTAAGCCCTAGAAATAGCTGTCTTGACTCATTAGTCTGTTACTAATCCTGCATAAAACCAGCTTCATTAGAGACTATTTACTTGATCTGAAGCCAACCCATAGGATGGCACAGTTTAAACTTTGTCTTAATTTAGGATAAATTATTGAAATCTTAGACTGAAATGGTCCTTTTTTTGTTTGAGGGAGTGAAAGAGACACAGGGTTCAATGATGTGTTTTAAAATTCATTGTCATTTAGATTCCTAGTAAACAAAGAATGTCAGTTCAATAGTCAGTTTAAGAGCCCAGCCTTTTGAAAAGGCAGTAATTGGTAGCAGTCTGAAGAGTAATTTCTTAGTGCACTCAATTTGTGAAATAATAATCCTTTATTTCAGATAACTCAGGATAAACCTGAATATGGTGCTTTATAGAATTTGAGAGTGGAACTGCCTGTTTTCATATTTTGTTTTCTAATCTGTTTCATTCTTTGTCCAGCAATTTCTTAATTGTCCCATATCCCTGTGAGAACATAATGAGCTTTTGAGTGCCCTCTACTGTTACAGAAAGAAATAGAAAAATTCAAATGAATTGTTTTAAGACCCTTCATAATTTACCTTTTGTGTATGCTAGACAGAACATTGTTTTTAATTATTCCATCTTACAAACCAGAGTTAAACAGGAGGGGGGTGTGTGTGTGTGTGTGTGTGTGTGTGTGTGTGTGTGTGTGTGTATATGTTACTAGCTTTTAAGTTAGTGTTCTGTTTTAGTGCATTTGTGATTGAAGCGTGCTGCACTTCATTTCCCTTTTTATTGCCGCTTAATAATTAAAATGCAGCTTTGCCTTTTATGCTACATAATACTTAATGATTGACATCAGCATTGTCTACTATAATAAAAAGTTACATCCTAGTGAAATTCTGGTGGAAGGCTAATATCTGTTGAAACTTAGAGGGATTCAAGAGCAGAAATAGTGGGGCAAAAAGTTAGTTTAAAAATAAAACAGATTATTTTTGAGCATCATCTGGATATATGGAAATCTATTGCTAAAAGTGTTAGCCAACTCTAATAACCTTCTAATGTAGTTTGTTCCAAAATTGCCTTTAATAGCTAACATGAGTTACTTCCTGTTACGAAGGTGCAGTATACTACATATAACTGATATGACATCTTTATTACAATATCTCCCAGAGAATAGTTTCCCCTGTTGGCACTGAAAAACAATAACAACTTGATTGGGATGGTTTTAATAAAGATTCTGCCCAGTATGGTTGGATTTAGCCAGTACCAAAAGGTTAAATAGAGATAAACGTTGAATGTAGATGCGGGGTAAGGGGGGAGGGAGTGCTGGGAAGGAAGGAAGGAAAGAGAGGGGAACTACTGCATAGGTTTCTAAAAGAGTATACCAAATAGTGTAAGAAACCAAGATAAGCACAGAGTATCCTTGCTATATAATAAATTACTCAGAGGATGGCAGTAAGTAAATATTGCATAAGGATAAAAATACTTCATATGATTGTAGTATACCACAGCTGAAGGACAAGATTTTACCGAAAGTCTGCTTGGCTACCTTGCCTCAGGAAACCATTCCTGTGAGTTCATAACATTTTATTGGAGTGCAGTATATGTGCAAATAAGGCTGTCACTATTTAACAATGGCAGTTCCTGAGGTTCCCTTGATCATCTGAAAGTAAATGGATAGGAAAAGCAAGGAACTCCCTCATAAAATAGTACCCTTTAGTTGTGGAAAAACTGACATTTGCCTCTAGCTTTTGATACTCTACCAGAGGGGAGGCCGAGCAGTTAGAGACGAAGAACCAAAATAGTGGTGGATAGAGTGAGAAGAGCCATGTATTTTTATTTATCTATAAAAAGATATAGTACATAAAATGTAGTGATTAAAAATGTTACAGGACATTTTTGATAAAAATCAATGAAGTCTCTAGTCACTTCAAAAATTCATGACCACTCATAGATCTTCAGAAAGCTTGACAAGGAACAAATATCAAATTAAAAAAAAAAAACCTTTAAAATGCAGTAATATTTTCACACTAAACAGAAAGCATCTCCACCATGTATTTTAAATTTAACACTACTGCACTATTCTATCCCATGAGCTTTTTTTAAAAAATTAAATAGAACTGAGAAGTAAATTAGCATAATTTGAAGTGCCTGTCCCAGACTACAAATATGAAAGGTTAAAAAACAATAAGGGAAAGACTCACATCTCAAATAATTGCATCAGCCTGCCAAACAATAGTCTTTGAATTTTTTTTTAAAGAAACACAGTGTAAACCAGGTACATTCTGATTCTTTTTTTGCTCTAAAACTTAAATATGAAATTTGTGTTGGCTGCTTTATTCTGCATCCATGAAGACTTTTGAGTTTAATGTGCTTCCGCCCTCCCCTTCCTTCCCCCAGAACCAAGCATTCTCAGCCCCACCCACTCTAACCCAATGCCCTTTTTCTCCCCCAGAGCCAGACACTCCCCTGCTCTAACACAATGCCCCTCCTACCTTGAGCCAGGCACTCCCAGCGCCTCTCTCTTCCCGCCCCTCCCCCCCCAGCTCTAACCCAGAGCCAGACCTCTCTCTCACACACACGGCTCTACCTAATGCTCTAACCTAATGCCTGGGTTCCAGAGCTGCTGCCGCCACATGCTTCTCCCTCTAGGTGCTGGGATGCCATGCGCAGAGCGGCTGGCGGTGAGCAGTCCAGGCATGTGGCTCAGAAGCGGCAGGAGCCGCATTTTTTTTTAATCAAAGAGCTGCATGTGGCTTGGCCACTTTGCTCTACTGTTTTAGGAACTATTCTCTCTTCTACCCTTGGGAATATCTTCATGCAGTGTTGACTGTTGAGCCAATCACCATTTGTAATAGGGAAGAGAGTGTGATACGGTCTTTATGATAATGTCCCCATCCTATGCTCTGGGCATTTGAATGTCTAAACAAGCACCATGCATAAGTAATTTTCATACCCTTCAGCTTCTCAAGGGAGTTTATTGCTACCATGTAAAATGCTTCTATGATGAACTAACTGGCTCTGTGGACATGGGAAAGTCAGTGGATGTGATATACCTTGACTTTAGCAAAGCTTTTGATACGGTCTCCCACAATATTCTTGCCAGCAAGTTAAGGAAGTATGGCTTGGATAAATTAAACTGTAAGATGGATAGAAAGCTGGCTAGACTATCAGGCCCAATGGGTAGTGATTAACGGCTCGATGTCAGGTTGGCGGTTGGTTTCTAGTGGAGTGCCTGAAGAATCGGTTCTAGGGCAGGATTTATTCAACATCTTTATTAAGGACCTGGATGAGGGGATGGATTGCACCCTCAGCAAATTTGCAGATGACACTAAGCTAGGGGAAGGGGTAGATACGCTGGAGGGCAGGGATAGGATCCACAGTGACCTAGATTAGAGGAATGGTCCAAAAGAAATCTGATGAAGTTCAACAGGGACAAGTGTAGAGTCCTGCTCTTGGAATGGAAGAATCCTAGGTGTTGTTACAGGCTGGGGATTGAATGGTTGAGTAGCAGTTGGCAGGAAAGGACCTGGGGATTACAGTGGATGAGAAGCTGGATTTGTCTCAACAGTGTGCCCTTGTAGCTAAGAAAGCAAATGGAATATTAGATGGCATTAGGAGCAGCATTTCCTGCAGATCTGGAGAAGTGATTATTCCCCTTTATTCTGTTCTGGTGAGGCCACATCTGGAGTATTGTGTCACTTTCTGTAGTGGGGGTCCCAGAACTGATGTGGACGCATTGCCCACTGGAGGGCAATCAAAATGATTAGGGGGCTGGAGCACATGACCTAAGAGGAGAGGCGGAGGAATTGGGGCTGGCTTAGTCTGCAGAAGAGAAGAGTGAGGCAGGATGTGAGTTTCCAGAGAGGATGGATAAAGGCTGTTCTCTGTAATGATGGATGGCAGAACGAGGAGTAATGGTCTCAAGTTGCAGTGGGGGAGGTGTAGGGTTGGATATTAGGAAAAACTATTTCACTGGAATGGGTTTCCTAGGGAGGTGGTGGAATCTCCATCCCTAGAGATTTTTAAGTCTTGGCTTGATAAAGCCCTGACTGGGTTGATTTAGTTGGGATTGGTCCTGCTTTGGGCAAGAGGCTGGACTCTATGACCTGAGGTCTCCTCCAGCCCTATGATTCCATGAAAATGAATAGTGCCAGCATTAATCACTTAAGCATTACTTTATATGGGAGCAGGGTTTCTTGGAGAAAGTTAATGTACTAACTAATATTTATACTAATACTTCCAACAATAGATGGACTTTGGGGGAGGCTTCACTTTAACTTTTTAATTGGTGTGTGGGAACACACCTTCTCAACTTCTTTGTGATAAGAGAACTGAAAATGAATTTTATGCAGTCATTTAAAAATCTGTTTCCTGGTTAGATTATTAGCACCATAGAATTCCTATATTAAAGCAGTAAGTAGGCAAATAAAGCTCTTGCGATTCTATATCAGTCCCAGTTATGTTTTAACTTATGTAGACAGATTATCACACCCCGTGTTCTGTCTCCAAAGTTTGAGGGAGATTTCCTTTTACTTGGTTTGCTGTTTGCTATGTTAAGCTTCTAAAGTCCATTGAATAGATCAGGGTGATGGAGCCAGGATTCCTGTGGTGTGTTTTTTTGTTTTTTGTTTTTTTCCCTTCTTCCTGGTGCAGGCCTTGAGTGTGTCACTTTTGCCTCTCAATATCTGATCAAATGGGCATTGCAAGAATTTTTAACTTGTAGGGATGTTGTGAAGCTTGATTGTGGAGTGAGGGAGAGGAGTAGCATGCAAGGAAAATGTTTATGCTTGTGGTTAAAATGTTTTGTTTGTTTCTTGCATTGGACAACATTCTCCAGCTATATATCTTACTTATTGCATAAATGGAAATATTTATTTCACACTGTGCCTTCAATTTTGGCATGAATGCCTTATGTATTGCGAATAGTTATGCTGCAGAGCTGATTCTGTTGTCCTAAAAAGCCATAATTTGCAACCGAGAGATTGAAGAGGCAGCTTAAACTTACATACTAAAAACAGTGACTCAGCCTTTTAACTCAAATGTAGGAAACCATTTCAGTTGTTCACAAAAGGCAAGCTGCTGAACCAGCGTTTTCTCCTTATGAGAGCTCTCTATTCTAGAATTCAGTATGTACCAATATATAGAATATACTGTGAAGTTAACTTTTCCAGAATGTAATGGCTCTTGAAGGTCATGTTCCATTCTCAGATATGCAACTCTCATTGACTTAAGTTGGAATTGAGTGTGTACCTGAGAGCACACCTTGGATTACTATCTTTTAGATGAGGTATTTTTCACTACATTGCACTGGAATAACATTAAAATATGAGAGACTGTAACAAGGCAATAGTTTTCTGTTAAACAGGGCAATGGCAATTATGGCAAATTAATGACTTAAATGTTAGGCAATGTTCTGTAGCTGTGGATTCTTGTAACCTGTAAGTGAATGCTTACAGGTTACAATATTAAAAGCTTAATATTTAAAGCCAGAATAAAAAATTTCAAAGCTATAGAAGTGACTCCAATGACTTGCCTACTTTTAATTGCTGGGAATCTTTAAAGCTTTAAGCAACCACAATAATTGATCCTGTAAGATACACAATGTGCAAAACCATTGAAAATGTTTCTCCTTTCTAGGATCACCATCCTTGGAACAGGTGCAAAGTGGCTGGCTGTGCTAGAAGAGAAAAATTTAAAACCATGTAAGCTTCAAACGCCTATCGATTTCTTTAGCCTTGTAGTCTAGCCACAGGGTTGTATTTGGCAACTTGCATTTATCTATTGGTGAATAGATAAGATGTTTAAATGTTTGTAATGCTTGGTTTTCTTCTTTTTGTAATGCTTGGTTTTCTTCTTTTTGAGGTGATACCCACAACCTTCATACACTTCACACTATACTGTCTACAGGGTCACCTCTTAAATCTCAAAGCTACGAGTATGTCTACAAACATATAAAGAGCAGCGTCCTCCTGGGGTCCATTTCAGGTAAATGTTTACTCCAAAAGCTTTTTACATTTGTATTCCTTCTGTAACCAGTTCATGTCTTTGTTGCCTCTTTGCAATTTTTGTATATGGGGGAAATGAAGCTGCGGATCAGTCAGCCTCAGTGATACTTATATGGCAACTAGCTTTGACATGTGCAGGGTTTTTCTGCATAATTCAGCATGCCCTTGCATTAGTATAATGAATTTGATACACTCACTTTTAGATGGAATTATTTTGACAGAGTAGATCTAAGGAAGAAGGATTCTTTATTTTGATTGGTTATCCGGGGGAAGGGCAGGGGACAGGCAGAATGAGAGGGAGGATGAGTGTCTGTTCAACCTACAGCAATTACTGTTCTTTGCATAGCTAATTTAATCAGGAAACGCCTTCTGAGGAGGCTTTTGCCAGAATCCTACTTCAGTTTAATGGACACGGTAAACAGGTCAGATTGCAGATTAGGTAATTAACACTGGAGATGTGTTAAGCCTCATCCAGCTTAGTGTGATATCAGGAAGGCTCAATTGGGCAGTTTGCACTCCTACAGGACCTCATGTTCAGGGCACCAAGGATCAGGACTTCAGAGGAATCTAGTATAGGCCCCAGATCCAGAGCCCAATCTTTCCTACTTTAAAGTCAATGGAAGTTCTTTCTCTGACTTTATTGGGAGTAGGTCTAAACTTTAAGATAACAGTTGTTAATACAGGCAGTCCCTGGGTTACATACAAGATAGGGACTGTAGGTTTGAATTTGTATGTAAGTTGGAACTGACCAGCAGCGGCTGAATCGGACACGCCTGGGGCAGAGCAGCTGTGGGACCAACCCAGCAGCCCCCCAGCTGCTCTACCCCAGGCGTCGGCGAGAAAAGCCTGGTCTGCTGGGGGGGGGGGGGGAGGTGCACTAGCTGCGCACCCCCTCCCCCCCAGCAGACCAGGGAGATGTGGAGCGGCTTTTCTCACCGCGGAGGACACGGGCAGCAGGACCGCTCCGCGTCTCGGTGGTCCTGCCGCCCGCGTCCTCCACAGCGAGAAAAGCCGCTCTGTGTCTCCCTGGTCTGCTGGGGGAGAAGCGCCCCTCGTGCCGCCGGAGGCGGTGACAGTGGGGGAGGCACCCCGCAGTAGCGGGGGGGCCCCCCCGGTTCGTAACTAGGGGTCCGACTTAAGTCGGACCCACGTAACCCGGGGACTGCCTGTAGTCTCTGATGCCAAAGAATAGTCATATGTGTGAAACTTGCAGGTTTGGGCCTTTTGTTGCAGCTGTGCCTTTTATTTAAATATGACTAGAAATATCCCAATCACTTGCATGAAAACTGACTTTTTGGTAAATTAAGGCTTAAATATTCTCCATTAGTGCAAAGATCTCAAACACAACTGCAGTTGTATTAATGCACAAGAACAAGCAATAGAAACTGACCCATAGCAACTATCTAGTCCAGCTATATTTGATTGCAAGAAGCCACAAGGAACCAGGTGGCATTGTGTCATTTCCTAATTTTCAACATCTCTAAATCTCTGACCTAGCTGTAGACTAGGAGTCTGAAAGGCCACTCCCACTCTGTGTAATGTAGGAGTTACTCCCGTGAAGTTAATGAAGTTGTGTAACTTGAGTAGGAGACACAAATTCAGCCTATACAAAGGGCATGCATGTTGTAAGAAAAGCCTCTCTAACTTCATTTATTGTTAATTGCATAAAAATGTAAACAATCTTACAGCGGTATTATAAATTTCATTACTTAAATTGGGTAGTTTATTTCACTATTGTGTGAAAATAAAATCTTCATGTGGCCTTTTTACATTTTTTAAAGCATGTGACCTCTAAGTGTCTCTCCTTTGCTATATATAGGTGGAACAGATATAATTTCTTGTTTTATGGGTCAGAATGTTACAATTCCAGTTTACAAAGGAGAGATTCAGGCAAGGAACCTGGGTATGGCAGTTGAAGCATGGAATGATGAAGGTAACTATATTTTCCAGTCAATTCCATACGAACTTCTAACTAAAATGTATGACTATAGGAACTTTACGATTTATGGGACTGATCTATCCTCTCTTGATCAGCTGATATTCCAATCCAATGTCCAGAAATGGCTATCATCTTATGGAGATCTCAATACAGTTTCATGTTTACAGTTAGCCATCAACTCCATGCCCTTAGTGGGGGGTAGTCTATGTTGTGGAAGCTTTTCCCACTAAAAACTGGACTGAGCCAGTCTGATGGCTGTTCGGAACCCTGTATTATGAGACTATATCCCAACTTCTTGTATTTGAATTTACTAGTTACATTCCTGTCTAATTAAAGAGTGTCTCTACCAGACAATGGACTAAATTCTCTACTGATGTAAGTTCATTAAAGTTTAATGAAGGAAAAAAATTCTCTGCAACTTGGATAATGATTTGCCTACTGTGATAATTAGGTAATGTACACCCAGATTGGGTTTCTTGCCATTCTAGAGACCTTGGGCGCTTGGCAGCACTTTGGTCTTTCCTGTTCTGTCCCTGTGTCTCAATGCTTCATCTCCTGAGGGCTGAAATACATTGGTCTAACTGAAGTTTTTGGTTTAATATAGAGGTACCTGGGAGAGGCTTGTGATAAATGAGGCTAAATAAGAAGGGAACATTAGACCATATAATCTTACACTCGGAAGTTAAATCAAAATTGAGTTTAGTCCATTGCCATGAACTCTTTAGATCTGCCACTAATGCCTGGAATGACAGGGCCTCTGGGTGTTACCATTATGCAAATATTAATCCTGGGTGTTTTGCTTTGGTACGTAGCAGTAGGCCAAAGGGAAGTACAAAAAATCTGTGTTTTTTTTTATTTTTTTTATTTGTAAACAGGCAAACCAGTCTGGGGAGAAAGCGGTGAGCTGGTTTGTACCAAGCCTATGCCTTGTCAACCGACACACTTCTGGAATGATGAGAATGGAAACAAATACAGGAAAGCTTATTTTTCAAAATTCCCAGGTAGGTGGCGAAATGCTTAGCTCATTATTAGAACTGGCTAGGCATATAGAAAAGGTGATTGTTTTAATAAATAATAAGCCTGCTCTTGCCCATGGATGTATCTAGATTTACAAGGGTAACAAATGTTTGATAAATACCTTGCTATCTATTTCCTGAGGCCTTGTTCTGAATTTCAGTCTGGATTAGTTGAATTTGAATTCCTGGAAAACTTTTTCTCATACTGTTGTCATTAGATAAATAGGGCTGTTACTGCAGCGCGATCTGACGCAGGTCAGGTGTACACTATTGGGAGTATAAGTATGAGAAGGAAGTGAAAGGAGCAATCATCCATTGAGTTTCTACTGTACCGTTGCCAGACTGCTCCTGTCTAGTGTCAGAAATAAGTCTTAAGAGGCAAGCCATGGCCTACTACAGTGGTCACCAAGCAGTAGATTGGGATCTACTGGTAGATCTTGGAGCCTCTGAGAGGTGATCCTGACTTGTTCGGCCGAGAGGCTATCAGGTGCCACCACTTCATCTGCCTCAGAGCTGTCCCCTCAGGAGCCTCTTGTTTACTGGGCAGGGGAGGGTGCTGATGTCAGGGTGTCCCCCCACACTCTGTATCCCATCTCAACAGAGCAGAGAGGAGACACAACAGGGCTTGGGATGGGAGGGAGTTTGCCGGCTGCTTTTGAGAATGGTGCGGGGCCAGGGCAGGGGTGAGCCTGCCTTAGCCCCACTGCATCATCACCTAGGAGCCACCAGACGTCAGCAAGGCCTAGCTGGAGCCCACATCCCAAAACTCTACCCCAGTCATGAACCCCTCCTACACCCTAAGCCCTAGCTCCAAGCACCTCTGCATCCCAACATCCTCCCAGAGCCTGCACCTAGCATCCCTCCTGCACCTCCACTGCCTGCCCCAAGCTCAGAGCCCCTCTCTCACTCAAGATTGCTTCATCCAAGACCACAGTCTGCACCCTAACCCTCAGCCCCAGCCTGGTGAAAGTGAGGGAGGATGGGGGAGGAAGGGAGGATGGAGTGAGCAGGAACAGGTCCTCAGAGAAGAGACACACAGAAGGTGGGGCAAGGGCATTAGGGTGTGAGGTAGATCGTTGATGGCATTTAAATTCAAAAAGTGATCTCATGCTTTAAAAGGTTGGAGACCAGTGGCTTAGTACTACTTTAATGTGAGGGGAGCCAGTATCTTGTTTGTCATGCTCTTTTTCCACTCGCACACCAGCCTTGTGCTAATAAGAATAAAGGAACAGATTTGAAGTGGGTTACATGCTTGCTTGTCCTTATCCTGGAGGATGGACTGGGTCTCCACATAGTCTTTTCTCAACTTCCACTGAAGCATAGCAACTTGCCCAGCATGGAGTGCAAGGCCTTGTGGGATCAAAGCCTTGAGTCCTTCTCCCTCCCCCTCCCCCCCCCAGAGCTAGAGGGAAGCCTTGCTAAGGTGTCAAATGAGTCTAAGGAAGAGTGCCTTTAATTGTGAGAAGTCATAGTAAGAGTGTCAGAAGGGTAGCCAAGTTAGTCTATAACTGGAAAAATTTAAAACAACAAATAGTCTAGCAGCACTTTAAACACTAACAAAACATGTAGATGGTATCATGAATTTTCGTGGGCACAATGTACTTCAGCTGAAGAAGTAAGTGGGTTGTGCCCACAAAAGCTCATGATACCATCTGCATACATGTTTTGTTAGTCTTAAAGGTGCTGCTAGACTATTTAAGTTTTTTTCCAGTTATAGACTAACTTGGCTACCCCTCTGACACTCTCTTACTATGACTTCTCACAATTAAAGGCACTCTTCCTTGTACTCACTTGATACCTTAATAAGGTTTTAAGTTTTTCCAGTAAGAGAGTGCTCATTTGTGAAGTGGTAACTTGCACTTAACCACCGGGATCAGTTGACTGTTCCAGTCCTTGTCCCTTTTCTTATTTTATAAGCTGTATTAAGCAGTTTTTGCTATGTTTATAATTTATAGCAATCTTTTCTGTCCCATTGTTTATATGGAGTGACAAGTTTCCTTCCTTGGGGGTAGAAAAGAGGGACAACTTGAAAATACAATGTTTGGTAAGACCCCACACATTAAAACTTCGAACACAGACACTTGTGATTCTACTATAAATCTTTCTTCCTGGGAAATAATCTGTTTCATTGTGTGTGAGCCTTGCTAACTCCAAGTACACTTAAAACAGGTCTCTGACAGTTTTCTACACACACTGTTCTACAGTCACAAATCAAAATAGTCTTTTTATTCTTCCGTTGCTGTCTCACTACAATTTAAAAGACTGCATAGAGAAACAGAGCACAAACTGTGCCTAACAGTGGCAGTAGTTACCAATACACAGACATAGCCTCTGTCCTTTGTTTGTAAGCTTTCTGCTGGAAAGAGGTGTGCATTTATTTTTAACAATAGATTATTTCTTTCTTGGGCTTTCCAGTACTATGTTCTCTGTCTTGATGCTTTGGCAGTTATAGTACATTTCACTTAACTAGCCAAGAACAAAAGAGACCACTGAATCCATGTAAAAGCACATGTGCATGCACCCATAGCAACCACAACTCTAAAAGGCTAGATCACTGTGAATGACAGCAGTCATCCCTGAGAAGCCAGTAGCAATAGTGATTTCAGTGAATTGCTGGAAACATCATTTGTGTTCTGTAGAAATGTTTTACTCTGAAGCTTTGTCTAAAACTTGTCAGTTGAGGAATGGAATGGTGCTTGCGCATGTGTGGTTGATGTTTTGTCCTTAGGCAAAATTTGGGGGAAAAAATGGGTCACATTTCTGTTACTAGCACTGGAGTTTCTCCATGTTCAGCCCCACTGTAGCTAAGAAACATCTGGCCCAATGTGTTTGGCCCTGCTTTTATAGTAGGGTGTCTCAAACTCCTGGCCTGCAGCTCATCCCCAGTGGAGGGCAGCTTCTCTCCATTACCACCCCCAAGCTTTGCCCCCTCTCAACACTGCCCTGCCTCCCATGGCACTCTCTTCCCAAAGACATGGCTTTAGGGATCACTGGGGGGTGGGGGTCTGGCACTGTGTTCGCAGCATTTTGCTCTCCCCACCCCTTCCTCCCCCCGCTTGGAATTCACCATGGTGGCAGGAATCATCAGAGAAGTGGAAAGAGAGGGTGGGATGATGACGGGAAGGGGCAAAGCTTGAGGGCTGGTAACAGAGCCCCCGGGCTACTAGGAGTTTCGGGCCAGATAGTGCAATGACTTTGGCTGGGATTAGCTTGCAGGCTGAGAGTTTGAGGCTCCTGTTCTGTGGGTCCAATTCTGTGTGTTTTTGCCCAGTGTAAATGCAGAGTATAACTCATCAAGCAAAATGGGAGTCCACTGTAAACTCTAAGGCCTGCCACAGAAAGCCCATGCCCCAGAATTACTCATAGGGCAGAGGAAGACCCCTTTAGGGGTGTTATCTAAACTGGAGGGGTCTCATACCTCACTATGGTTGGTATTCAAAACATTGACTCATTGAGGGTCCTGCATCACACTCTCAGTGAAGCTTTTAAAACAAGACTCCAGCACCTCTGTGTGTAGTGAGGAGTTGACTGAGCATGCTCATGCCAATCAATTCTTCTCCCCCACTCTCTGAAGGGGGAAGGGCAACATCCCAGCTCTGGGTCCCATACAAGTACATGTTGTGCAGCCTGCTAGAACAAGCCTCTGTTTCAGTTAGTGGAGTTAAATTACTGTATTGGAGGATCAGAATTGTGCCCAGAATCTTTAGGGTTAAATAGTGCTTCTTGGGGTAAGTAAGGGCTATACATGTTCACAATAGTCCTTTGATTCTTCTTGGCAAAGTGTCCATATGGGTGCTCCACTATAGGTGCCTTGGCACTCCTGTGCTTCAAATCAGAACTTTTTAGCTGCAGCACCCCCTTAGGAACCGTCCCTGAGTTCCTTCTCAACTGCTTCTGGCTTTGGTCGGAACCCTAAAGCACTTGGTGTTTGGTTTAGATGGTGTTAGTTGTTAGTAGTATATTCTTAGTGTTATGAGTTCAGCCCCTCTTCTTAATTATTTTTCTCAAAAAAAAAATCTTTTTTAGTAGTTTATTAGGAATAGAGTAGTGATCCCAGGCTCCCCAGGATTTAAGTGGTGCCTGACATTCAGCATTCATTGCCTGGGCCAGGATCATTCTCCCAAGGGTTGCTACCACTATAAGAAGCTCTCTTCTTGATCTTTGAAAGCGAGAGAGCTTCAGCTAAAACTCCTCACAATGGAGAAGACAGAGACCAGTCTTGGAAGCAGTATCTCAACCCTTTCCACCTCCTACCTCTTGGAGAATCTTCTTTCCTTAAATAAACAAAATCTTTCAAATTCTTCAGTAAAGGTCCACCTAGCAACTATTTCTAGTGAGCATAATATAGACGGTCACACCATTTTTTTTGCATCCGACCACTAGAAATTATTAAAGGCTCTTCTCAGTAATATGTTCCCCCAATAAAGGCCATAGTGCCATCTTGGGATCTTAATCTGCTCTCCATTTGAACTGATAGCAGCATGTGTCTTATCGCACCTTTCCACGAAAGTTGCATTCTTGCCATCACAACAGCCAAAAAGGTCAGTGAGTTGGCAGCGCTCGTGGCAGATCCGCCATTTATGACCTTTCACAAAGACAAAGTGGTGCTGAGACTATATCTGAAATTTCTTCTAAAGATAGTTTTACAGTTCCACCTCAATCAACCTATATATTTCCGTTTGCCACCAACAGCCTCATTCTGGCGCTAATGCATCTTGACTCCACTCTTTGGATGTTCAATGGGCGGTTGCTTTTTACCTAGATAGAGCAATTGAGATGCTCTTCTGGATTGCTCCAAAAGGCCAGGCAATTTTGAAATGGAGCTCTCAAAATGGATAATAAATTGTATTAAAACTTGCTCTGATATGAATACGGTGTCATTAATGATTCAGTTGCAGATGCACCACCAGGGCAATAACCACTTCCACAGCTTTCATCCATAATGTGCCCATTACAGATATTTTTAAAGCTGCAACATGGCCTTTACAAAACATTATGCAATAGATACTTACACTGAACAAATTGTTAGGTTTGGGAGGGCAGTCCTGTCTGCCATTGACAGGTCAGGTCTGAATCCCCTCCTTCCAGATGCTCAGGGCACAGCTTCATAGTCACCGACAGTGGAACGGCAACAGGGACACTCCTTGAAGAAGGAGAGGTTACTCCCTTTATGCAGTAACTGGTGTTCTTCAAAATGTGTCCCCCTGTGGGCGTTCCATGACCTTCCATCCTCCCCTCTGCTTTAGGATTGTAACATCTCTCCACGGTAGAGAACGAACTGAGGGACAGTTGATGGCACTCATGCCTGTTGGCACACTTTTTGCAGCATGTGCGTTGATACCCAAGGGATACTTCTGCTAAAAAGTTCCAATTATAAGCACAGGAGCACCAAGGCACCAACAGTGGAGCATCCCCAGGGACCCCCATCTCGAAGAACATCAGATACTGCACAAGGTGAATAACCTCTGTTTTCTGTCAGCAGGACTACTCATCTGTCCTTTGCCTTACACCAGGGGTGGGGAACCTTTATAGGTCAAGGGGCTGCCAACTTACAGAAAAATTAGTCAGGGGGGCGGCACAAGTGGAAAGCACAAACACCTCCTGAATAAACAAACCATCCCACCAAAACCAAATCCTCACTGATGTGGCCCCCAGCTGAGAAGCAGAAAGACATGTCCCACATTCCCCTTGCATACTAGAGTCTAGGGGGCCCCAAATGAGCTCGTTAACACTTTTTCACCTTCTGACAGGTG
Organism: Pelodiscus sinensis; assembly: GCF_049634645.1. Classification (NCBI taxonomy): domain Eukaryota; kingdom Metazoa; phylum Chordata; order Testudines; family Trionychidae; genus Pelodiscus; species Pelodiscus sinensis. Next base: position 29,456,471 of record NC_134725.1, on the reverse strand, counting down.
TTTGGGCTCATGGTGACTACTGCAAAATAAATCCTGAGACTGGAGGAATAGTCATGCTTGGCCGCAGGTAAAGTATATTTTGGTAAAGCTGTTCTGCGGGAATATGCAAAAAGTTGGCTGGTTCTGTTTGGCTGCAGGAGAACATGTGACTATTTCAGATGACTTCCCACTCTGGCTCAGTTTCCTGATCTGATGAGGAAATCTACTAGGATCCTGTTACTTTCAGCAATGTAAATTTAATTGTTTACAATAATAGTCAGTAGGGATGTGAAAGTGTAACCATGAACATTGCTACATCCATAATAGCAATGTTATAATAGGCAGCAGGTTTAAAAAAAACAAAAGGAAGTATTTCTTTACAGAAGGCATAGTCAATCTGTGGAACTCCTTGTCAGAGGAAGTTGTAAAGGCAAAGAATATAACAGCATTAAAAAAATAACTGGATAAGGTTAGGTCCATCAATGGCTTTTGGCAGGATGGGCAGGGATGGTATCCCTAGCCTGTGTCAGGACCTGGGAATGAGTGATAGGGGATCACGTGTTGATTACTTGTTCTGTTCATTCCCTCTGGAACAACTGGCACTGATCCAGTATGATTGTTCTTGTGAGCAACTGAAAAGTTATATGGCAGTTCACAAGCTAATGTAAGGTATTTGTGCAGGATTGCAAGCCTCTAATCTCTTGAGCTTTGAGAGGGCATGCTGCTGAGAAACTGGGATTTCACAGGATGCAGGCTAGAGATTTGGACACTAGATAGTCAAAACTGGGCTGTATTCGGATCAGAATTGTTACATAATTTTGAGGAAGTAACAGTAATTTTGAGGCTTGTAATTGTAAAAGTATTGTGGGGGGTTTTTGTGGTCAGGTGTCCAGCTTGAGGTGCCATGGGCCTGATTTTCAACAGTGCTGAGTAAAACTCCAGTGAGCCTCATGCCTCTGAAAATTAGGCCTTACAATGTCTCTAGTTGGACTCTCTGAAGTGGGTTGTGCCGACGAAAGCTCATGATACCATCTACATGTTTTGTTAGTCTATAAAGTGCTACCAGACCATTTGTTGTTTTTTTCTGACAGTGAAAGGACTGGCAATGTCTCCCTTAACTAGGAATGTAAAAGGTTAAATGGTTACCCAGTAAGCATTAGTCTTACTGGAATGCTTATCCAGTGACTGGCTAACTAGAGGATTGCCTGGCCAGAGCAGACCGGGCAATGGGGCCCCTGTCTGGAGCAGCCCCCACCATAGGACTCGAATTGTCCCTGGCTAATTGCTTAAATGATTAAAATTTTATTGTTTAACTTTTTAATTGGTATTTACGTCCCTAACTTCAATTTCTTTTTGCCACAGGTTCCTTTTGGTAGTGTGAGAATGGCACTTCCCCTCCCTCCTTTTTTTTTTTTTTTTTTGGTTAAACCACTGTGAAAGCTAGGGATCGGAAGTGTGAGGGAGTGTTTTATTCTGAGTTGCTGTGCTCATTTTGAAGAGTTAATAGAACTTCAGGCTCAGGAGCATTGTTATCTTCTATGGCAGTATTTACAAATCTGCTGTCAGTTTTAATGGTGAGTTAGTGGTACAGGACTGGGCATGAAAAGCAGGGCAACAGGCCTGGTTCAACTTTTAGGACCAGCTCATGGAGTCCTTTATCCTCAGAGTGAGAGATGCTGGGGAAATGGAGCTAACCCACTCCAAGGAAAGATACCATCGCAGTGCGAAGGAGTGCTACAAGGCACCTGACTCTTACTTTGTGGCTGGATATTGGTGGCTACTTTGTGAAGGCCTGTTTTTTTTCCTAATCAGGAAAGAGATCTTGGAGTCGTCATGGATAGTTCTCTGAAGACATCCACACAGTGTGCAGTGGCGGTCAAAAAAGCAAATAGGATGTTAGGAATTGTCAAAAAAGGGATAGAGAATAAGATGGAGAATATCTTATTGCCCTTGTATAAGTCCATGGTACACCCACATCTTGAATACTGCATACAGATGTGGTCTCCTCATCTCGAAAAAGATATACTGGCATTAGAAAAAGTTCATAGAAGGGGTTTGGAACGGGTCCCATATGAGGAGAGATTAAAGAGACTAGGACTTTTCAGGTTGGAAAAGAGGTGACTAAGGGGGGATATGATAGAGGTCTATAAAATCATAAGTGGAGTGGAGAAAGTGAATAAGGAAAAGTTATTTGCTTGTTCCCATAATACAAGAACTAGGGGCCACCAAATGAAACTAATGGGCAGCAGGTTTAAAACAATAAAAGGAAGTCCTTCACACAGCGCACAGTCAACCTGTGGAACTCCTTGCCTGAGGAGTTTGTGAAGGCTATGACTATAACACGGTTTAAAAGAGAACTTGATACATTCATGGAGGTTAAGTCCATTAATGGCTATTAGCCAGTATGGGTAAGGAATGGTGTCCCTAGCCTCTGTTTGTCAGAGGTGGAGATGGATGGCAGGAGATCCCTTGAGCAGTACCTGTTCAGTTCTCTCCCTCTGGGACACTTGGCATTGGCCACTGTCAGCAGACAGGGTACTGGACTGGATGTACCTTTGGTTTGACTCAGTATGGCTATTCTTATGTTCGTAGCTCTAAATGAGAAAAAATCAGTATTGTCTTTTGGGGCACCGAGGAAACAAATGAGGAGAAGAATGTGGTTTGTTTAGGTCAGGGGCCTCATACTCCCGGCCTGCGGGCCATCTACAGCTGGAGCGACTGAGCAATCTGGCCTGGGACTCCCAGCAAACTGGGGGAAGGGGAGTTGTCCATTACCAGGCTTTAAGCCAGGGGTGGGCAATAATTTTTTTTGGGGGGGGGGAGTGGGACTCCAAGATTTTGGAAAGTGGCCAAGGGCTGCACACTTCCAGGATGTTAATGGAGGGATTGCGGAGTCTGGGATGAAGGTTGAGTGCAGAAGGAAGCTTGGGGCAAGGGACTGAGGTGCATGAAGGAGACTGGAGTCTGGGAGGGAGTTGGGAAAAAGCAGGCGGTTGTGACCTAGGGCAGGGGACTGGAGTACAGGGGTTTGGGATGTGACCTAGTGTAGGAGGGGATTGATGTGGGGCAGGAGATTGGGGTGCCAGATCTGGGAGGAGGTAAGGGTGCAAGACTGGGAACAGAGGGTTTGAGTATGTTGAGTGTGTGTGGGGAGCAGGGGGGAGCAGAGAGTTGGGGCAGGAAAAGGCTGGGATGTCAGAAGCAGGTTGTGGCCAAGAGACTTACTTGTCATTTGCCAAACTAACCTGCCTGCAGAACTTAGTGTTTCCCAGTCTGCCTGCTTGCCTGGCCATGTGCTTCATGAATAACTGAACTGAGGAGAGGGGGCGTGATTCTTCTTCGGTTACTCCAACAAGCAGCTCCCAGTGGGAATGTGCTGGGAGCTGAGTGGCTCCTAAAACTTCCCCCATCTCCTCCGGTTTTAAAACAAACTGAGCCCTGCATCAGTGTTTCTGCACAGTGCGTGAGGTTGAGGGGCAAGCAGCTGAGTCTGCCTGGGGCTCCCCGCTGCTTCCACAGGCTGGATCTGGTGGCTTTGTAGGCTGTATTAGGCCCGCAGGCCAAATTTTCCCAGGCCTGCCCTAAGCCCTGCATCTTCACACCATTACGTATCTATTCTCCCCCTTGGCAGCCTGTCCCCTGGGGATATGGTGATGGGGATCACCGGTGGAGAGGGGCGTGGCACAGCAGGGAAAGCTGAGTGCAGAGAATGCAGGGGAGTAACTGCTGCTGTTGCACCCCATCAGGCCCCCACTTCCTAGTTATCCCCTAAGCTGCATCCTTGGGACACGGGGTGCCATGTGGGAGAGAAAGCAGGGCAACGATGAGAAGGGGCAAGGCTGGATTGTGCCGTCATTCTGTTTGGGGATGATCTATGGTATGGGAGTTGAGACCCCGGTTTAAGTTCTGTGCAAACATTACTTTTAATGAGGGCAGAGCTTCTTTTATACAAATCTTATCCCATTTCTGATACAACTTCCTGCATATTTCAGCACATCAGATATTGAGAAACTTTGTAAATTGCATAATGTTTTCACTTTATCAGACTCTAATTGCATTTTAATACTCCTCTGTTTGTGTTTACCTTTCAGTGATGGTACGCTAAATCCAAATGGAGTGAGATTTGGAAGTTCTGAAATCTATAACATAGGTAGGAAAAACTTTCATCTACTTTTTTGCAATTGTGACGTGTAGCATCAAATCTGAAATGTGAGCATTTAAAGAACAGAGTTTTATTAATTCTTTCAACATGTTATATTTCATTGGATAGGTTCTAAACAAGAGCATATTATCATTAACAGTGAAATACTGCTTTGCTGGCCATGAAATTACTTACCTTTCAAAAGAATTTACTACACTAAGGGAGGTTGCCATCTGAAATGGGCTGCATTTTTATTAAGATGTTACATGTTTGTATTAAAGCTTATAAGAATTGTGAACTCTTTTATGTTACTTTAGAAGAGAATCCCATATTTCTGAGGTTTGTTTTCTCCATACAAATTAAGACAGTGCTTGGTTGTTTTTATCAAGTCATTGTCAGTAGCTGGAATAAATTCTTGGGGCTTTTAAAAAAAAAAAATTCTTTTCTGCCATAAGTGAATCTGTGCACAAAGGCAGTATATGACCCTATGAAATCAGCAGAAAGTTAACTGTAACGAGAGAGGGCGGAGACCTGCAATGGTGTCACATTCCTCTGCAACAGAACAATACTTTGATTCACTGTTGCAGAAGACCACTGTTCTTGTACAGTGTGAAATCTGAATGGTCTGCTTCCCTTTGTGGCCGGTGTGGCAGATTTCCGAAGATTTATGGCTATTGCCTTAGGTTACATTTCGCTTAGTTACTCCCTTACGGTATGTAACTTTAATAGCGTCTATACATGCAAACCTCTATTTCGAAATAGCAGGGTGCTTAATTCGAATTTGGTAAACCTCATTCTACGAGGAGTAACGCCAAATTTGAAATAGCTATTTCGAATTAAGTGCTGTGTTGACACTTAATTCAAAATAGGGGGCCTCCAGCCCTTTCCAGGGAGGCCTGGTGGCCTCTCTGGGCACAATCAGGAAAACTTACTCTCCTCTCCCCTAGCCTCAGAGACATTAAAGGGGTAGACCCTGGCCACAGTGCCTGTGCCATCTCCAAGCCTGCCAGCCCAGAGCCAGCAGTGACCACCGGGGCTCCTGACCCAGTGGTCCCAAAACATGAGCCAGCAAGCCACTGGCAGCCAGCCCTCCACCACTCCCCAGGAGCAGTTTGCCAGCTCCCAGGAGCCTGATGGACTGGAGAAGTTGTGCTCCTTCCTGGTCCAGGGTGGAGATCACGGACCTCATTCAGGTTTGGGGGGGATGCCCCCAACATCCATGATCTCCGCACTAGACGGAGGAATGCAGCCATCTGTGGCAGGATAGCTGCCAGCCTGGCCACCAAAGGCTACATGCGAACCCAGGAGCAGGTTTGCATGAAAATCAAGTTGGTCCGGCAAGACCCCCAACCCTGGGCCCTGCTTTTTCCCCTTGCTTCCCCTTTTTCCCCTTGCTTACCCCTTTTTCCCCTTGCTTCCCCCTTCCAGCTCCCCCCTCCCTTTTCCCACCCTCTCTTCCCTCTCCCATCTCCTTTTCCCAGTCTCCCCAGAGGTTCATCCCTCCCCCAGTTTTGTTCAATAAACCCAGTTTCTATTTTTGAACATATGTGTCTTTTATTTGACATTAGGAAGGGGGCTAGGGAGGGATAAGTGGAAGGACATGAGGGAAGAATGGGGCACAAGCCCCTGGTGGGGAGGACCAGGGTGGCTCTCAGGGCTCCTCGGGGTGGACGTTCTCCTGCAGGGCCTCCTGGATCCTGACAGCCCCCCGATGGGCCTCCCAGATGGCAGCCTGCAGCAAATGCAGCCGGGCTGTTGGCAATGACCCCACGAGAAGCACCGGCATGCCCAGGCGCAGCTTTGGCTCTATGTAGCCGAGTGCTGTGGTGTCCTGAGTGTGGGCACTCAGGGCACTCCAAGACAGGACTGCTTTGCTGTCCCTCATCGAGGTAGACAAGCAAGTGGGGAACCCTGAGAACTGTTTGTCTGGGGTGGGGGTAGGGTCCCTTTAAGCACAGAGCTCAGTTAGCCTCAGGCAGCAGCCCCACACACTAAGTCCTAACCTGATGCCCTGCCGGCACTGGTTCCAGCCAGCCTTAACTTCGGTTCAGGGTCCACTCAGTGTGGAAGCGCTATTTTGAAATAGCAAAACGTTATTTTAAAATAGATTTTGTGTGTAGATGCATTAATTCAAATTAGCTTATTTCAAATTAAGATAATTTGAAATAGTGCTGTAATATAGACATATCCTTACTTAAACTCTGGAATATCCTCTCCCTTTTGTCAGTTCTGGAACATACAAGCCAGATTTTGATCCAAGTTAAATTGGTGGAAATTATTCTGGCTCCCTGGGTTCAAGGACTTTACTATATAACTATCAGTACATTCACCTCCCCCCTTCTGTTCTGAAATTTGATTTGTCCTTTTCACATGTGTTCATTTTTTTAAATTGTATCCTTTGGTATATATGGTTGTGACTATTTTCTACCACTACTTGATCTGAGGAAGTGGGTCTGGCCCACGAAAGCTCATCACCTAATAAACCATCTTGTTAGTCTTTAAAGTGCTACATAGTCCTGTATTTTGCTTCAGCTACACCAGACTAACACGGCTACATTTCTATTACTATAGTAAATACAGTTTGTTTCAGTTGGGGTTGTAGATGAACATTGGAGCAGTTAGTGATCCACTTGTATTTGATAATGCCCCATCGCTATTTTTTAAATCAAGGCAATACACTCTGTACTGGATTATCCAGATGGGGAGGTGCCAGAATTGCTGGGCCCCTCGGCAATATGTGGGGGGCAGCTCTGTGCTCTTGGAAGGGCCGAGAATAGGAGCCATCTTCTCCCAGTCAGCCCTTCTGCCCTACACAGAGCCCTCTGGCAGAGAGTTAGAGTCTGGGGCTCTGGTGGCTGCTGCTATAGTAGCAGCAGCAGTGGCTAGAAGCCTTGGGCCCGGGTGTTAGGGTGGTTGTCCCCTTTGCTCTCACATCTCAGCCCACCACGTCAACAGTGGACCTGCCTGATGCTTACAGAGACATGTGCTTCAGACATCATGCCTCGTGACTAGTTGAAAAGCAGTCATGTAAAGAGAGAGGAAGGCTGGTTAGGGCTAGGGCTTGAAAGCTTAGATTCTGTTCCCCTGCTCTAGCACAGGCTTCCCATGTGACCTTGAGACAGCCATTTACACTCTCTGGACCTCCATTCCCTATCTGTAAAACGGAGATAATAGCACTGTCCTACTTGACTTGCTCTTGAGGCTAAATACATTAACACCTGTGAAATGCTCACTCTGTAGTAATAGAAGATAGACTGATAAATCTTTTTTCTCAACACAGAGAAATCAGCAAACATGTAGCCTATCAACTATAGCAAAACTATAGCAAAGTCAGTATTTATTGGGCCTATACATTTTTATATTCACTTGAAATCAATCAATGACTGGGATTAAATAAAAAAAAACTTAAGGGAATTAGACATCAAGTGCACTGACTTTCAGTGTCAGTTACTTATCTGATTTCCTTAAACAATTTTGTAAGTCTTACTAGCTACGCCACTCCCACCAACAGTGTTGTTTTTTGGTTCCTGATTCCCTTAGGCATTCTCTTTAAGAATGCCAGTCAATATCTGCTTGTTTGCTTCCTCGGTGAAGGAACATATGATGGGAGATGTTTCTTACTGTAAAATTAAAAAATACATCTGATGGAAAAGACCAGTGCATGCCCTAAAGAAGCACTCTATTTCTCTTTCAGTGGAAGCCTTTGAAGAGGTTTCTGACAGTCTCTGTGTCCCTCAGTACAACAAAGAGGGGGAGGAAAGGGTGATCCTCTTCCTGAAGATGGCGTCGGACCAGGTGTTCACTCAACATCTGGTGAAAAGGATTAGGGATGCGATACGTATAGCACTTTCTGCCAGACATGTTCCGAGCATCATTCTGGAAACCAAAGGCATTCCGGTATGTCATGAAAACACTGCCTAACTTTTTTTTCTCTTTGTTACCTTGAGGAGTAATTAAGGAGCAGTTGTCATCACTCTTCAAACCCACGCTCCTGGAAATTTTTAGCATCTTAAAAAGCATTTTCAAGTTTTATAAATAGTTTGTCTATGTTGCTTAGTAACTACTTTTTTTTGCTTTTTTTTTTTTTTCTTCCTCAGCTAAGATAGTTTAAAAACAATCTCTATCCATCCTTGGCTTATAAATACACATGTGCCCTGCTGAGCTTAAGGTTGGGTTCTATTTTCTTACAAAACACTTGGGGTGCTTTCTCAATAAGCATTATAAAGCTAATTTTAGCTTTTTAGGTGTGCCAAAAAGCTTTTGCTAACTTTTCAGGGCTTTTCCCACTTTAGCTAGTATAGTTTTTGAAAGCTGAGAGCTTTAAGCAAATATATTAAATGCTAACTGATGTAGAAGCAATTTCAGTGTTAGGTCCATACATATTTTAAACAGTAGCAATAACTACATAAGGGCCTTTTCTCTGCATGTGCCTAACAAATATCTAATTACAGTCACACTCTATCATTTTAGTGTCAGACACAATCTTTCTCTGCCTGTCATGGGCCCAGTGGAAATGAGTTGTCCCTCTTCAGCTATTATAAATCTGATCTTAATGTAGTGTATCTAACAGGGCCAGGGAGAAAGACAGAGTTCCTGGTGTCCCTATTGATGACCTCTAACCTGTTTAGTATTCTATTTTGAGAGCACAGGTGTGACTGACTGGTACTTTAATGGGTGTATTTGCATGCTATTTAGAGATACAGCCATCTTGCCACTGTTCTCAAGTGTGAGGAAACATTTTCTTCTGATGAAGCAAAGCTGGACATCAGCCAATACTTTCCCTGGTTTAACTTTTATCTGAATTCAGAAAAATATAAGCCAGTAGGAAGATCTTTCAGTAAGTCAGTACCGACATAGAAGACTAGAGCAGGAGTCCCCTGAGAAGAGTACACTGATAATAAATGATTAGCAATAAATGACTGACTCTGTCATTGCTAAATCATAGGTTCTCTCTGCAAGGTAGAACAAGTTATTCCTTCACAAGGAAAACCTAGCTGCTTTCAGAGTGGTGAGTGCTTTTATATGTTTGTTGGCGAGAGATCTTCCATTTTCAAACCTGGTGAAAATGCAGGGGCTGATTCTACTTCACTGTGTAGTGCAGTACCTTATCTGTCTTCAGGGGAGTTACTGACTCACCTTGTTGTAAGTGAGCTTACACTTTGGCTCACAGAGACAGCTTGGTGCTCCTGTCCTTCTCCCAACTCTGCGACGGAGCCTCTCCATTTTAAAAGCCCTGCCTGAGCAGCTTGCTTGTTGGCAAGGTGGGAAGGTAGTTCCTGGCAGGCCATTTGCATATAGGCTTAAGTGTTCAAGCATTTCCTCTAAAGTAGTGTGGGCTTTGCAAACCATAATGCCTACTAAATCCAAATACAGGTTCTTAACTGAGTGGCTTGCCTTTCAGAGGTGCTGAGCACCTGCTGCTTCCATTGGGTTTGTACTTCAGACAAGGGCCTGATTCTGGTGACTCATGGCTTCAGTGGCATTCTGCCTGGTTTGCACTGCTATAAATAAGTAGAATTGGGCTCCATTTGACTTGTTTGCATGGGAGGGGGGGGGAGGAGGAGAGTGGAAAAACTTTCATGACTTTACCTCCTGAGGTGGTGATATAGGCTTTTATAGATGCAATTTCAGCTTCTACATAAAATGTTGAATTTGTGAGTTATACAAATCACTTGAATGTAGAGAATGAAGTTGATGGCAATGAGGTGCTTGACAGTCAGCCCCTTAGGAATGCCTGCTTAGATCATTAATGAGTTCACACTGTGATTGAATTTACAATTGAATGAATTTTAATTGTATTTCAGGTAAAGTGTACCAGCAGTAATGTGATCACAGCTGACTCCTTGCTTTCTTTGAAGGTTTTACTTGAGGAAACAAAGTCTTTCTATATACTGCTGTTTCTAGATACAAATTTTCATTAAACTCCCCCCCCCCCATCTGTCCCCATCCAAACTATAATTTTAGGAGCTTGATGTCATTCCCAGTTTGGACCAGTGCAAAATAATTCTGTCTTCAGTGGTGTAAAGGTGAAATCAGGATCAGGCCTATATTTTAGAAACTATAAAAAAATAGACATGCTAAAAACTCTGGAAATTATTTCATGCTTATAATTAAAAGTTTAAATAATGCTTTTGCCCATGCGCAGGTAATCTATGGTGATAAAGGGCTGAGTGCAAAAGCATAAATTTATTGTAAAATTTTGCATTTGATCTGATTGGAATCCCTGTTCCACTTGGAAATACTAATACAAAACTGTGTAGAAATCCCATATCAGGGGCAATGTGTGAGGTGAGTCTGAGGGCATGCATGACTCTACCTCCTCATTCCTCCCTGGCCCCCCCCCCCCCCCCCCCCCCCGCAGACACTATGGATGGGAGGTATAAACTACCAGAGCCTTTCAGCAGCCTGGGGCACTAGTGGGGGGAGGGTGCATTGGGACCTGCAGCAGCAGTCCCTCCCTCACTTGCTGGCAGTGACAAGGCTGGGGAAAGCAGAGCAACACGGCTTCACTCCCCGGATTCCAGCTGTGTCACTGGAAGCAGAAGTGGGACTGCCTCATCCACACTCACTGGCGGGAAGCAGAGTGACATGGCTGGGAGCTGGGAAAGTAGAGCAAGCTAAGGCTGCATTGCACTATTCCACTTCCCGTGCCAACTGGTGTGTGGGGGTGTTGGGCTGGTGGGGGGGGAGGGGCGGGGAGGCGGGAGTGCCCAATCCTTGCTGCTGGCAACAGGCCTGTACTAGTTCTCTGGGCTATATTTCTTGGGGGAAGAGATGAAGTGGGGACAGGCCTGGAGTGGGAGGGGGCATTGTCCCAGCCTATCCCCAGGCTGGTGTGGAGGGGAGTCACATAGCCAATGTCCTCCCTGTCCCCCAGTGTCATTCCTCACCAGTTGCCCTGCCTATACCATTCTGCCTGATGGCTGTTTGGTGTGGATGATCTGTTCAGGGTTAATATTTAGGCAATTAGAACTGGAAAAGGTTTGTCAATATCTTGCCTGAATGAACACTGTGGCCCTGACTTGGCAAAACACCAAAGGATATGCTTAATTAAATCCTCGCTGCCAACTTTTTTGTAATGCGGTATGACTAGTTCCTCCCCCCAGAGAAGTGAACTTTCAGCAGCTACCACTGGCTTCACTGGGAGTTGTTTTTAGAATCTTGCTCATGTCCATGTCACAATGGGTGTGCATGCTCACCATGTGTGCTGTTGCCAGAAGTTTTTCTCCTAGCAGTACCCATAGGGAAATGCCTCTGGTAACTTTCCCATCTCCAGGTGCCACTCTGAAATATAAGGGGCACTGCATTCCCCTCCCCCCCACACCATCTGTTCCTTCTTGCTGCCAGTGAATGTGCATCAGAACAGCTCTGCTCTGGCCTTGGCTTTTGCTTCTCCCCATTGCTAATTTTCTGCGTAGTGTAGTTTAGTTTGTTTCCTTCGGGACTTTGCCCCGACATGGACGTGCCCCGTTCTTTGAGGTTTAAACCTTGCAAATCATGCTACTATTCCATGCCCATCAGTGACCTGCCTAGAAGCTGCCTGCGTTGTCTCAGTGAAGCTCTTATCAGTGACAGGTGGAAAATCTGTCCATTAAGCACAGGACTAAGGAGTGGAACATTCAACTTAGACCGACCCTTTTATGGAGTCAGCTCTAACTTCAGCACTGGCACACCGCTTGGAGTCTGCAGGGCACTGAACAATCAATGTGTGATGCTCAGTTGGTGCTGTTGACTAGTCGGCACCACTCCCCCCTCCAACCATTAGTCAAGAAGCCAGGGAGGATGGCAAAGGGACGTTCCCCGAGTTCTGTAAAAAAGGAGACAAGACATCAGAGCACACACCTATGTTGAATGGCTGTTGGTCTCCATGAGTCTCATGGGGCCTCATTCAGGCAGAATACCCCAGCTCATTCTATTTCTCCTTTGCCAAACAGTGAAACTTTGAGTCACATTCAGACACTCTCCATGCTGGAGGCAGGAGCAACCACCTCGAGTGGGTCCCTTGGCAGCACTGCCACTGTACCCAGCAACATGGTCCCTGGTTAGCCCTGTAATACCAATAGCCCTCTTGGAGTCTGGCCTGCCCATGTCACATGATCCAATCGATTGCTGGGGTCTCAGGCATGCAGCTCCCTCTCCACAACCCTGTGTGGTGCCCTAAATGATGGGTTCACCATGAGCACTGGTGCCAAGCAGGGATGTAAGTGACTAATCAATTATCTGATAAGAAAGAGCTTATTGGATAGTTGACAAACTAGTTGACTAGTCCCTCCCCCGCCCTTGCTGCCTCTGATAGAGGCAGCAAAGGGTGGGGAAGAAGGGTGTGCTTGGGGGCAGCTGGCTTAAAGCCGGTTCTCCTCAGCTTCAGCTTTGTGGAGGGGGCAGGGGTGCAGCAGCGGTGTGCCACATTTGAAATGTACAAGAGTCCCCACTGGGCTCCACGCAGTATTTCAGTTTTTGAAATGCACAAGAAATCCTTCTGGGGCTCTTGTACATTTCAAAGGCAGAACGCTGCTTAGCGTTTGCACCTTTGAAATGTAGCAGCAGCTGGGCAAGCTCTTGCTACATTTCAAAGCAGAAGCACCCTTATCAACTAATCAAATAGTTGATGGAAATTCCATTGACTAGTTGATTACAGGCAGTCCCTGGGTTACGTACAAGATAGGGACTGTAGGTTTGTTCTTAAGTTGAATCTGTATGTAAGTCGGAACTGGCATCCAGATTCAGCCACTGCTGAAACTGATCAGTTTCAACAGCGGCTGAATCTGGACGCCAGTTCTGACTTACATACAGATTCAACTTAAGAACCCCAGGCATCCCCAAGTCAGCTGCTGCTGAAACTGATCAGCGGCTGATTCCAGGAAGCCCGGGGCAGGGGCTTCCTGTAGTCAGCCACTGGTCAGTTTCAGCAGCGGCTGACTTGGGGACGCCTGGGGCAGAGCAGCTGGGGTGCTGCTGGGTTGGTCCAGTAGCGCCGCCGCTCCTCGGCGCTACTGGACCAACCCAGCAGCACCCCAGCTGCTCTGCCCCAGGCGTCTTGATTCAGCCGCTGCTGAAACTGACCAGCAGTGGCTGAATCAGGACGCCTGGGACAGAACAGCTGGGGTGCTGCCCGGTTGGTCCAGTAGCGCCCAGAGCGGCGCTACGGGACCAACTGGCAGCGCCCCAGCTGCTGTACCACAGGTGTCCGGAGCAAAGCCATGGAGCATGGGGGCAGCGGGACAGCCCAGACGCGCCGTGGCTGTCCTGCTGCCCTCGGGCTCCGTGGCTTTGCTCTGCTTTGTTCCCCGTCCCCCTGGTCTGCAGACCAGGGGGACGGGGAGCAAAGCGGCGGAACACGCTGGCAGCGGACAGCCCAGACGCGTCTGGGCTGTCCGCTGCCCGCGTGCTCCGCGGGTTGGCTCTGCTTTGCCCCCCCCATTCCCCTGGTCTGCAGACCAGGGGGATGGACAAAGCAGAGCCAAGCCGCGGAGGACGCGGCCAGCTGACAGCTGTCAGCTGACCGCGCGCTCCGCGGCTTGGCTCTGCTTGGCTCCGCTTTGCCCCCTCCCCCGTCCCCCTGGTCTGCAGACCAGGGGAACAGGGGGAGGGGGGGCAAAGCGGAGCCAAGCAGAGCCAAGCCGCGGAGCGCGCGATCAGCTGACAGCCCAGACGTGTCTGGGCTGTCAGCTGGCCGGGCGCTCCGCGGCTTGGCTCTGCTTTGCCCCTCCCCCCCCCCCCCCCCGGTCTGCAGACCAGGGGGACGGGGGGGGGGGGGGCAAAGCAGAGCAAAGCCTCGGAGTGCGTGGGCAGCGGACAGCCCTGTCCGCTGCCCACGTGTTCCGCCGCTTTGCTTCCTCTCCCTGGTCTGCTGGAGACCAGGGAGAGGAACGGCCCTGTTCGTAACTGCGGATCCGACATAAGTCGGATCCGCGTAACTCGGGGACTTCCTGTATATGATTAATCAAATTTTCACATTCATAGTATCAAGTTGGCACTGGAAGCAAAGACATCTTCCTCCTCCTCATCTGATGAAGAGATCATGGGAGCCCCCTCCATCTGCCCTTCCATATCCCAGGAAGACTCCAAAGCACACCAGGAACTGCTGAAAATGGTATCCTCCAATCTGGACTTGGGGGCAAGGGAACTGAAGGAACTTTCTGATACCCTGTTTAATATACTCTTGGCTGTGTCGCTGACCCCCCCATGACTGAGTGGCCCACATATCTCAAGCCCCGTGGCAAACTCCATTCTCCCTAATCCCTATCGCCTAAGCAGGCAGAACACACATAGTTTGTCCCATCGAAAAGTCAGGAATATCTTTACCCCTACCAGCCCCCAACTCATTGGTAGTGGAGACAGTGAATTCCAAAGAGCGACAAGGGGAGGCTGCTGCCTCATCCAAGAATAAAGACTCCAGGAGACTGGATTTATTTGGGAGAGGTTTATTTGTCCTCTAGTTTTCAGCTGAGAGTTGCAAACCATCTGGTACTGGTGCAGTATGATTTTTAACTTGTGTCCAAAGCATGTCCAAGTTTGAATCCTCCTTCCTGGAGCTGGAGAGGAAGGACTTTATGGCAGTCCTGGAGGAGGGCACAGCCTTCCAAGCAGCCTCTGAAATGGTTGCCCAAACCACAGCCTCCATGATATCAAAGTGCAGAGCATAGAGGTCTATCATTTGAGACTCCACTTGCTGCAGGATCTACCCTTTGATAGCAAGGCCCTGTTTGGGGAGCAGATGGATATTAAGCTCCACAGCCTGAAGGCTTCTACATGCTGTTCCCCTTCTGCACCAAGTTCAATACTCCAGAATGCCGGGGGGTTATCAGGAAGGTGAAAGCGCAACTGGAATTGCGACTGGCAAAGGATGTGAAGGATAACGAGAGGTTTCTACAGGCATGTTAACAAGAAGGTGATCAGACGGTATGGGGCCCCTACTGGATGAAGGAGATAACCTAATGACAGATGATGTAGGGAAAGCTGACGTACTCAATGCTTTCTTTGCCTCTGTATTCACGGACAAGGTTGGCTCCTGGACTAATGTGCTAAGTGACACAAGATGGGATGAAGATGGACAGCTCTTGGTGGGTAAAGAACAAGTTAGGAACTATTTAGAAAAGCTAAACGTACTCAAATCCATGGGTCCGGACTTAATGCATCCAAGGGTACTGAGGGAGTTGGCAAATGTCATTGAGGAGCCTTTGGCCATTATCTTTGAAAAGTGGAGATCGGGAGAGATCCCGGATGATTGGAAAAAGGCAAATGTAGTGCCCATCTTCAAAAAAGGGAAGAAGGACAACCCAGGGAACTATAGGCCAGTCAGTCTTACCTTGGTTCCTGGAAAAATCATGGAAGGGATCCTTAAGGAATCGGTTTTGAGGCATTTGGAAGAGAGGAAAGTGATCAGGAATAGTCAACATGGATTCACAAAGGGCAAGTCGTGCCTGACCAATCTGATTTGCTTCTATGATGAGGTAACTGGCTCTGTGGACATGGGAAAGTCAGTGGATGTGATATACCTTGACTTTAGCAATGCTTTTGATATGGTCTCCCACAATATTCTTGCCAGCAAGTTAAGGAAGTATGGATTGGATAAATTAAACTGTAAGATGGATAGAAAACTGGCTAGACTATCAGGCCCAATGGGTAGTGATTAATGGCTCGATGTTAGGTTGGCAGTTGGTTTCCTAGTGGAGTGCCCCAAGAATTGGTTATAAGGCAGGATTTGTTCACTATCTTTATTAATGACCTGGATGAGGGGATGGATTGCACCCTCAGCAAATTTGCAGATGACACTAAGCTAGGGGGAGAGGTAGATACTCTTGAGGGCAGAGATAGGGTCCAGAATGACTTAGACAAATTGGAGGACTGGGCCACAAGAAATCTAATGAGGTTCAACAAGGACAAGTGCAGAGTCCTGCACTTGGGACGGAAGAATCCCAAGCATTGTTACAGGCTGGGGACCAACCAGCTAAGTAATAGTTCTACAGAAAAGGACCTGGGATGAGATGTGGATGAGAAGCTGGATGAGAGTCACCAGTGTGCCCATGTAGCCAAGAAGGCTAATGACATATTAGGTTGCATTAGGAGGAGCATTGTCAGCAGATCCAGAGATGTGATTATTCCCCTTTATTCGGCTCTGAAGCCACATCTGGAGTATTGTGTCCAGTTCTGGGCCCCCTACTACAATGTGGATGCATTGGAGAGGGTCCAGCGGAGGGCAACCAAAATGATTAGGGGGCTGGAGCACATGACCTATGAGGAGAGGCTGAGGGAGTTAGGTCTGTTTAGTCTGCAGAAGCAAAGAGTGAGGGGGGATTTGATAGCAGCCTTCAACTTCCTGAAGGGAGGTTCCAAAGAGGATGGAGAGAGGCTGTTCTCAGTAGTGACAGATGGCAGAACAAGGAGCAATGGTCTCAAGTTGTGGTGGGAGAAGTGCTGTCTGGATATTAGGAAAAACTATTTCACTAGGAGAGTGGTGAAGTACTGGAATGGGTTTCCTAGGGAGGTGGTGGAATCTACATTCCTAGAGGTTTTTAAGTCTTGGCTTGATAAAGCCCTGACTGGGTTGACTTAGTTGGGATTGGTCCTGCTTTGGGTAAGGTGCTGGACTCTGTGACCTCCCGAGGTCTCTTCCAGCTTTTTGGTTCTATGATTCTCAGAAAACCTTGATCCTAGGAAGCCAATCCCACCAGAAGTCTTTGCAAAGATAGTTTAAGCTGTAAAAGAAACTTCTCCCAGCACACTCAATCTCTCCAGCACCCAGTCTCATCCAAGACCAAACTGGCCAGTAAGCATTCATTTTGATGGACCAGGCTGTTCACCAGATCCAGGCTCTCACCTTCTCCAACTGTCTTGTCTGTTTCTATCTGGCATGGACGTCTGTCATCTTGGACTACTGGGTCTTCCACTGTCATTGCCAAGGGGTTACACTCATCAACTGCTCTCTACCCCTTCTACTCATCCCTCCCTCCCATTTCGCTTCAGGAACCCTTGAACAAGAGGCGCGGCAGCTCTTTTGCTCAGCAATGGTGGAGGTGGCCCAAACAGAATTCAAGTATATGAGTTTCTACTCCGGGTACTTCCTGATTCCCAAGGCAAAAGTGGGGCTTAGGCCCATTCTTGACCTATGAGGCCTCGTCTGGCACCTAGCATGTCGTTTGCTTGTTCAGATGTGTGCCTCTGTGGCACCCACCAGTTACTGTGTGTGTGTGTGTGTGTGTGTGTGTGTGTGTGTGTGTGTGTGTGTGTGCGCGCGCGCCCTGTTACAAAGCTAGTACCTGTCTCCTCCTCCATCTCCCCCTACTATCCAAGGGCTCCAACTCCTTGTGGCAGTAGCCACATGCCAGCCCTATGGCCCCAATCCCAGGTGGCAGCAGCCACCTCCAAGCATGGCTTCGGCTCCAGCAGCAGCCAGAGCAGCTGCCTCTTGCCATGGTTGTGGCCAAGGCCTTGTCTCTTCAGCCATGAGAATAGCCATGCCACTCGCCTTCCATGTCTAGGTGGGTGGGCTCAGAATTTTTGTGCGCAGTCATGCAGTTATGGGCCTTGAAGGGAACATTGTTTGGCATTTTCTTTGCTTAAAGTGCATCTGGTAGCCATTTCATTATTCCATTCCCCAGTGCAAGAGCTCACGATTTTCTCCCATGACATGACGAGCAGGTTCCTCAAGGGGCTGGCATGTCTTTTCTTCTCAGGTCAGACCCCTGATTCCACCAAGGAATTTGAACTGTGTGTTATCTGGACTCTCAGGCCCCCCATTTGAACTGCTGGCCATGTGCTTCTGGTCACACGTGTGCTGGAAGATAGCCTTCCTTGTGGTGATAATATCAGCCAGATGCATTTCAGAGCTTCAAGCCCTGATCTCGGAGCTGCTATATACAGTCTTTCACAAGGACAAGGTCCAGCTCCACCCACATCCAGAACATTTTCCTTCCATTTCTCCGTCCCAAACGTCACTCCTCTCATGAGGAGAGGCATCTTCACTCATTGGATGTGCATTGGGCTCTGACTTTCTACCTGAACAGAACTAGACCATTCTGGAAATCTGCCCATGGCTGAAATCATAAGGGGCCATCTTGTCTCTACCCTGCAGATTTCTAACCAGATCACTTAGGTCATAGCAAGCACAGATACATGAACTGGCATTCCCCTGCTGAAAATTGTGTGGGCTCACTTGATGAAGGTAGAGGGCTCATCAGTGGTGTTCCTGTTCAGGACAATCTGTAGGGTGGCTATCTGGTCATTTGTGCAACATGTTCACTGCTCCCTAGTGTCTCCATCACTAGAGATGACATTTAGTTGGGTAAGGTGATCCTGCAGCCTTCTTGTTCTTGACGCCTACCTCCTACTGCTGGTCGTCACCAGTTTTGGAATGGTTGCTCATGTCCATTCCACCATTTCTGGAGAGAAGGAACTGAAGGTAGAGGGAGCACAGTGCACCTTATACCTCACCAGAGTTGGGCTAGGGTGGGTCTCTGGAGGCACCCCCCCCTACAGGTACTGCTGGGGGAAAATTTCCAGCACTGGTACACATGTGGCAAGCATGCACACATTGTGGAATGGACATTAAGCAACACCTCTCGAATACCAGTTAGGGAGCAGGTAACTGTTTTTTTTTTTTTTAGGGTCCTTATTGCTTCTCAAAACCAGGTTAGTGATCACTGAGGAAAAAGAGTGGCTTTTTAGGTTAGATAAGATGGGAAAAGAGTTATGTAGTATTTAAACAAGGAAAAATTAGACCAAATAAATGAATAACTTTCTAACTATACAGTATTGTTAAAGACCATTTGGCCTGCTCAGAAAGACTTCTAATGAAAAGTTGTCCCAGGAATTAGTCTGAGAAGGGCTATCTCAGGGAGATTTGCTTACCTCTGGGCAATTAGCTGCTTTGCTAGATGTGCGGTTTTGTCTGCTCAGTTTGTTTGCTGTAGTCTTGACTTACCTTTAACCAAGATGAAATTCGATTAGAGAAGATGGTCATTGGCCTGATTTTCAGTATCAGTTGATAGTTATTTGTGAAGCTCTTGTTCTTTGGTGTCCTTAGTGGAGAGATGCACTTTGTTCCCTAAGATGAGCATTGGCCATCCCTGCCAACAGAGACAGGTCTTCCCTACTGGCCTTTACCAGCCATGAATTACGTTGTTCTGCAGCACAGATTGGGAATTATTCACCAGACAATAGCTGTAGTGCTTCTGAATAACATTGACTTAAACCCAAGCACAGAAAACCTACCTCCTCCCCCTTCTATTTCTTGTTTCAACAAAAGCAGAAAGTTCTGTCTGAATCTTGCAGAATTGAAACTGTCACACACGTGTGTGTGTGTGTGTGTGTGTGTGCGCACGCGCACACAAACGTTGTGAAAGGTTGAATCACAGAAAGCCCCTTGGGGTTGGCCTCCCAGTGTGCTAATCATGCCACTGATGCCAACCTTCCTGCACTCTGGAGTTCCCCACCACTCTGTATTGCTTAGCCAGATCCTTTGGTCTCTCCCAGCCAAGTCTCAGAGTTAGGATAGCCACCCTGTGCAGAGCAGCAGACACAGAACCAGATCAGCTTTGGGAGGGCTCAGCTATAAGGGCTCAGCACCCAGGAAACCAGCCCTAAACCCCAAACAAATCAGTGTTAACTCTATGTAAAAGTTTTATACAGAGAGCTTATAAGGGCCACCCACTTTATCAGAGAGATACACAGTGGTTACTCATCCTTGCCCCAGTTAACAATTGTTTACACTGGATTTGATAATAAAAGGTTTTTTTAAGTATAAAAACTAGGATTTAAGTAGTTGCAAGTGAAAACAGTTAGATCAAAGAAAGATAACTTAAAATGAACAAAAATGCTTAGCTACTTCTGATCCACTAACGAACTTGTTATATGCAAATTCTTATCCTCAACAGCTGTTCTTTTCTCAGGTAAAAAGCTATAAGTCAGAGTTATCTTTATTGTCTCCTGGGTCTATGGCTTCTTCAAAGTTCTTTGTCTTCAGCTGGCCTTTGAAACTGCCTGGTCCACTCAAAGGCTACGTCTACACTGCAGCCTTTTGTACAAAAAGGACCGTTTTTGCGTAAAAACTTGTGGAGCATCCACAGTACAAGCATGTTCTTGCACAAGGAAAAGTACAGTTAATAGTAAGAACACAGGGCTTTTTGCGGCGTATGTATTCCTCTTTCTACGAGGAATAAGCCTTTTTGTGTAAGAGCTCTTTGTGTGGATAGGCAATGGCTTTCTTGTGCAAGAAACCCCTATGGCTAAAACGGCCATCAGAGCTTTCTTGCACAAGAGAGTGTCCACGCTGCCATGGACGCTCTTGCGCAAAAGCACATGGTTGTGGGGATGCACTGTTGCTCAAGAACTTTTTGTGCAAGAACTGCGCAAGAAGCCTGCAGTGTACATGTGTAGCCCAAGAGGCTACAAAGGCTGATTGCTTCCCATGCTTAAATAGACTGTACACCCAGTGTGGGAACCTTTTGTTTGGCATACCAAGTTCAAGATGCATTCCAGTACCAAGTATTTTTTCACATGTCTTTCTAGGACCCACCACTGGTTGGCTTGTAGGATAAACACAACCAGTCACATGTTGTTGGTACAGGGTACCAGTAATGGCCCTCATTAGCATATTTTAAACTATACACAGATCTACACCTCATATTTCTGACTTCACCTACAAGAATGATACATGCATAAAAATAGGATATACACATTCAGCAGATTGTAACATTAAAATTGATGTGAGGTATTTTGTTTAAAATAATCGTCACCAACCAATAGATCCTGATCTTGGAGCCTCTGACAGGTGATCCTGAGTGATTTGGCTGGGAAGCTATCAAGCGCTGGCACTTCACTTGCCCCTCCACCCACTGTCATGCTACTCCTGCCCTCTGCCTTGGAGATACTCCCCTGGGAGCCTCATTCTTGCTGGGCCAGGTTGTGGGAGGAAAAGGGGGAGGGAGGTGCTGATGTCAGGGTGTCCCTCCTTTCCCCACTCCTGTACCCCAACTCCACACAGAGAAGGGAATGGAGGGAGCTTCACAATGCAAATCTGTCACTCTCACACACTGTGTGTCTGTCATTCTCACAAACACACACAATCCTTCTCTCTCATCTCCTGACCCAGGTTGTTACTCCTTTCACTGCTTGCAAGGTGGGTTATTTTGGGGTTTTGATTGGTCTGTGCATTTTGTAATTTTCATTTCTCTCTTATTCTTAAATTTAATTCTTTGAATAGTGAGTTCTCAAATGCCTAACCTGTCATGACTGGAGTCCTTATCCCTGTGGTAATTGCTGCTCCTGGAAGTGGCTGGCATGTCCCTGCAGCCCCTGAGAAAGGCAGAGCAGGAAGTCTCCACTTGCTGTCCTTGTGTGCAGACACCACACCTGCAGCTTCCATTGATCATTATTGGGGAACCGTGGCCAGGAGAAGCTATAGGCTCCATGCCTGTAGATGAGGGGCAGCATATAATGCCATGGAGCCATTGCTATACATGCCAGCTGCTTTGAGGAGTGGTACAGGGCAGGAGTAAGCCTGCCTTAACCCCATTGCTATACCACTTGGAAGCTTTCTCTGTTAAACAATGTCCAGCCAGAGCCTGTTTCCTGAACCCATGTCCTAGTGCTGAATCCCCTCCTGCACCCAACCTGGTGCCCAGGTGTGAGACCTTTTGCACCCAAACTCCTTGGAGCCTCTGACAGGTGATCCTGAGTGATTTGGCTGGGAAGCTATCAAGCACTGGCACTTCACTTGCCCCTCCACCCACTGTCTTGCACCTCAGTGCTTCTCCTGGACCTCAAACCTGCACCATGGACTAAGCTCAGAGCCCTTACCACACTCCAAACCCCTTGGCCCAAGACCAGAGCCTGCACCCGAACCTCCTAACTTAGGCTGGTGAAAGTGAGGGAGGATGGAGGAGAAAGGGATATGGAATGAGCAGGGTGAGGCCTCGGAGAAAGGATGGAGCAGGGGCAGGGCCTCAAGGATATGGGGCAAGTGTATTGGGTTTGAGATAGATCTTACTAAAGTTGGAAAAGTGACCTTAAAAAGGTTGGAGACAACTGGTATAAAGCATGTTTGAGTTATGCATATTCATAAGTCAGTTTTCATAAAGCATGTAGGGTGCCCTGTGACATGTGTATCCAGACTTTCATGGATTTTGATTTGGCCCTTCATAGAAGTAAATGGGAGCTGAATGAATGGTATTGTCTACTAAAAACAAAACTAAAACCTATAATCAAATTCAGTTTGCTTTTCAAGCTATTTAAGAAACTGTTTGGTGTCAGGTGTAGCAGTGGAAGGAGGATTTCAGTAACCGGCTACTGATACTGTTCCTATCTTGGTGGCAGCTTTTACATTAGATCAGAGGTTCTCAAACTTTTTGGGCTCTGGAGCCCTTTACATGAGTAAAATTT
This sequence comes from Pelodiscus sinensis, assembly GCF_049634645.1. Lineage (NCBI taxonomy): Eukaryota > Metazoa > Chordata > Testudines > Trionychidae > Pelodiscus > Pelodiscus sinensis. The sequence continues at coordinate 29,433,970 of NC_134725.1, read as the reverse complement.
ATGTGGAGCCCCAGCGGTCCACTGAGTGTATGTGTTGTACCCATTGATGTTTCTAGTTTGTCAACCTCGCGGAGCCCCTGGAGATGTCTTGCGGAGCCCTGGGGCTCCGCGGAGCGCAGTTTGAGAGAGACTGTATTTGAGAAACCCTGCATTAGATTATCCATAAAGTCATCAGAATACAGCTTCATTGTTGCCTTTGTTTAATTTTGCAGTACACGATAAATGGGAAGAAAGTTGAAGTGGCTGTGAAGCAGATCATTGCAGGGAAGGAAGTTGATCAGCAGGGATCCTTCTCAAATCCAGAGACATTGGACCTGTACCAAAATATTCCTGAACTTCAGAACTTCTGAATCTTTTTTGCATCTCTGTATTCTGTGTGTGTTTGTTATTGTATATATGAATACTGTATGTAAAGAAGAAACTATTTAAATACTAATAGTTCTTTTAAAGGAAAAATATTTCGTTAAGTGCATTATGAATGGCTTGGGTAAAATTTAGCTACTTTTTACTAGTTGAATATGCCCTATATTTTGGATTCTGTCTTTAAGCTTGGAAGAAGAAGCTGCCTATTGGGTTTTTTATACATATAACACATGGATCTTTTCTGATTAGACTTGTATCTAGAACATGAGAAGCAAATTGTTTCCAGTTGATTGAATACTTGTGTTCATAAAGCTTTCACTTTCCATTTTTAAATGGATTTTAAGCTAGTTAGTTAAAAACTGTTAGAGCCATGTATAAAGATTGTGGCTTATTTAAACACTTGATGTTTGTGTTGTGAAGGAGGGTAAAGGCAGGTCAGCATGGCCACGAAATACAAAAGTATGGAATAGTTTTTAATATGTTCCAGTAAAGCCACATCTAAATTCATTGTATCTTACTTGACTGTGTGTGGTCTTGAAGAATAACATTACACTTGGAGGGAATTGCTGCTTCATGTTGTGATGTTACCTTTACATTGTTTTAAGCTTTTTAGCTGATATGTTTTTGTAGATGGGTGGGAGCAAATGCTGTCACTCTTCCATTGGATGTCTAATTTTCAGTAGAATTGTTCTGGGTTTGTCAGTGTAACTGAGGCTAGAATTTGACTTATTACTCCAAAGTCCATTATTGGGAATCTATAAGCAAAAATCCAGTTCTGTATTAACAGAACAGTTCCAGATTATTAATGTAATAAACACTAGTGGTTTTTGTAGCCTTTTTTACTAAATGTGATGAAAGTGGAAAAAACTAAAGCATCTTTTCAATTCTTTATCCTTCCACTTACTAAAGGGACCCCTCTTCCCCCATGTATGTTGTCACTACAAAATGGAAACAGTAATACAGTTGTTCACAGAAAGATACAATGGCAGTAGCTCTACCTAATCCATGACATTTAGTATCCTGTGCACTATTTGACTGTTGAGTGAAGTATTTACTACATTAAAATAATGAGCGTCATTAATTGTGTTCAGTGTGTTCAACGCTTTATGTTAAACTTAATAAAAATAGAACCTTAAGTATTGATTTTAATTTTTACTCAATTGTCTTTGACCTACTTCTCCCCTCACCCTCCTCTTCTGGTGTAATCCGATTCTTACCTCAGTTTCCTTCACCCTTCCATTCTTTACTCTACTCACTTCCCTCAAAAATCCTACATTGGAAGTACTTCAAGGCAGGGGTTCTCATCTTTGTGTTATGTGCAGCACTAAGCATGTCTTACATTACTGATTTGCATGTTCATGCATGGGGTTTGGGGCATATGACTAGACAGAAAAGTAAACCTGCTAAAATGTCTGTCATTTACCTCCTCCATTACTGTAATAAAATAGTATGTCAAGCTGTAACTTCATAACAAAAAGTGTGTATTTTTGTACCGTGTTCACACATCTATACTAGTGCCATCATCACAGGACCTAACCTTATAAACCACCACATTAGAGGCTGATATAACTGCACATCCACCAATATGCTCTGTGCCATCAAGTACCAACAGTGCCCCCTTGCAATGGATATTGGTCAAACTGGACAGTCTCCACAACAAAGGACTAATGGACACTCATCAGATATTCAAAAAGGTAACACACAGAAACCTGTTGGAACATTTTAACTTGCCTGGGAACTTATAAATGCAGCTCAAAGTTACCATATTATTACAAGCCAATTTTCAAAAACCAGCTTGAAAGGGAAGCTGCAGAACTTAATTTCATTTACAAGTTTGATACCTGCAATACAGGTTTAAACAAACACTGTAACTGAATTACCTGCTAAATTCCACAACCTAATGACATAAAAAGCCAAGCACCAGGTACTTAAGAGTACTTACAACCCACTCTAATTGACCATTCTTTTCTCATTTTTTTCCCCTCCCCATCCCCTCTGTTTCTCTGCTATTTATTGCAACCTGGATGAACTCCATTCATCTGAAGCAGTGGGTCGTACCCACGAAAGCTCATGATACCATCTACATTTTTTGTTAGTCTCTAGGGGTATGTCTGCACTACAGCGCTAATTTGAACTAAGTTAGTTCGAATTAGTTAATTCGAACTAAGCTAATTTGAACTAACACGTCTAGAACTAAAAACTAGTTTGAATTAGCGTTTTGCTAATTCAAACTAACATGTCCACATTAAGTGGACCCTGAACCGGGCTTAAGGATGGCCGGAAGCAGTGCTGGCAGGGCATCAGAGGAGGACTTAGAGCGTGGAGCTGCTGTCTCAGGCTAGTCGAGGGCTGCGCTTAAAGGGTCCCGACCCCCACCCTGGACAGACAGTTCTCAGGGGTGCCCCGCTTGCAAACCAGTCCTGGCTTGGAGTGCCCGGAGTACCCACACTGGGCACATCACACCACTCGGCCATCAGCCTGGCTGCACTTGCCGCAGGCTGCCATCTGGGCAGAGGGGGCAATTGGGGGGCTGCAGGAGAGCTTCCACCCCCAGAAGCCCGCAGAGCCAGCCCAGTCCTCCCCATCGGGGGCTCGTGCCCCATTCCTCCCTCACCTCCTTCCACTTACCCTTCCCTAGCCCCTCTTCTTGATGTACAAAATAAAGGACAATTGTGTTCAAAAATGGAATCTCTCTTTATTGAACAAAACTGGGGGAGACTGGGAAAAGGAGGTGGGAGAGGGGAAGAGACAGGCTGGGAGAGGGGAGGGCAACTAAAATGATCAGGGGTTGGGAACAGATCCCATATGAAGAGAGGCTAAAGAAACTGGGACTTTTCAGCTTAGAGAAGAGGAGACGGAGGGGGGACAGGATAGAGGTCTCTAAAAGCAGGAGTTGGGTGGAGAGGGTGCATACAGAAAAGTTCTTCATTAGTTACCATAAAGAAGGACTAGAGGACACCAAAGGAATGGAATGGGTAGCAGGCTTCAAACTAGTAACAAAGTTCTTCTTCACAAAGCAAATAGTCAACCTGTGGAACTCCTTGCTGCAGGAGGCTGTGAAGGCTAGAACTAGAACAGAGTTTAAAGGGAAGTGAGATCAAGTCATGGAGGTTGGGTCCATGGAGTGGTATTATCCAGGGGATAGGAGTGGTGTCCCTGCCCAAGGTTTGTGGAAGGCTGGAGAGGGATGGCACGAGACAAATGGCTTGGTCACTGTCTTTGGTCCATCCCCTCCAGGGTCCCTAGGGTTGGCCGCTGTTGGCAGACAGGCTACTGGGCTAGATGGACCTTTGGTCTGACCCAGGATGGCCATTGTAAGCTCAGGTCTCAGGGTCGGGGGTCTCAGTGGACCACCTTGATTTTCATGCACACCTGCTCCTGGGTGGCCAGGCTGGCAGCTCTCCTGCCCTAGCTGGCCACTTTCCTGTGCCTAGTGCGGAGATCGTGGACGAGGTCCACGATGTTTGCACTAGCCCAGGCAGGTGCCCGCCTCTTGCGGTCCCGGGCAAGCTCCCGGGAGCCACCAGCCTGGTCCCGGGAAGAGGGGGATGGCTGGGGGGCATCGGGTGGGTGGCTCGAGCCGTGCCAGGTGCAGGGTCTGCTGGCTGGGTGCTGGCAGGCTTGCACCTGGCACGGGCACCGTAGCCAGCCCGTGCCCCTTTAAGGGGTCCAGGGCCGGGAGGAGGGCAGTAGAGTTTCCCTGGTGTTGGCCAGAGTGGCCACCAGGGAAACCTGGGGAGGGCTAGCCTCCCACTAGTTCGAATTAAGGGTCTACACTGCCCTTAATTCGAACTAGTAAGTTCGAACTAGGCTTAATCCTCATGGAATGAGGTTTACCTAGTTCGAACTAAGCGCTCCATTAGTTCGAATTAAATTCGAACTAACGGAGCGCTAGTGTAGCGCCTATGAAAGTTAGTTCGAACTAACGGATGTTAGTTCGAACTAACTTTGTAGTGTAGACATACCCTAAGATACTACAGGGCTATTAGTTGATTTTCAAACAGACTAACACAGCTGCTCCTCTGAAACTTTTAATGTTAGGGATATGAAAGGTTCACTGGTAATCATCACCTTAATGAGTGATGTGTTTTGGTTAACTGTGGGGCACTTGCTGTGGACATGGGGGTGGTCCAGTCCTGGTGTGGGCAACTGCGGACAGAGGCTGGTCTGGACATCCAGAGCAGCTCCTTCCTGCAGCACACCCAGGCCTGCTGTGGAGAGGGCCAGGCTGGAGCAGAACCTGCCTGTAGCGGGGGAGAGGGGACCACTCCAGGCTGGTCATGAGGGAGCATTCAGCAGGGCATGAGGGAGCGTTCTAGTCCAGTGGGGCTGGAGTATCCTTTGCCCCCACCCCTTTTAATCTGTTAACTGGTTAAACATCACATTTAACCTGTTAACCAATTAAATGGGATTTTACACGGCTAGTTAATGTGGTATCAAAGTTAGCCAAAGCTTTCTAAAAGGTTCTCCTTCACATGAGAAGGCTAAGGGGAAACTTGGAAAAGTGACTAGAGGAGGTCTCATAATGGGCAAACATCAAGAGTTTGTTTATTTCTTTAAATCTTTCAAGCCACGTGTATGTCCAAAACTGAGCTGTGAATTTTGGAAGAACAGGTGCTCTCTTGAGCACTGACCTTCTTGCACATGCACATGAACTCTTTGACTTGTGGATTTTGATCACTTGTGCTGGTGGAGCCACAAGGTGAAGAGATGGAGGAGGATATACTTTTTAAATTAAAAAGATTTTTTTTTCATGATCGCTTCTGTTTCACTTCAAATTTTTGACTTATACTCTCTGTTACACCTTGGTTCGGTGATGTGGTGGAAGCCTCAAGGGTTAAAGCTGATTACCCAGTGAAAACTACTGGATGATGATGTAAAACAAATGATTTTTATTAAGTGGAATGATTCTTTTATCAAGACTAACAATTAGAAAATGGTCTTTTTAACTAACAATTGCCTAATGCTTTTACAGGGTAGAAAACTTGAACACAACTATACCTAACTGATTACAATTCTTAGATTACAATTTACTTATATTAAATCACTGTCTCTAATTCGCTTAACAAAAATACAAAAACAAAGACAATATAATGATAATGAAAACTCCCAGCCTCTCAATGGTTATTTCAGGGCAGCTGGTGGAGTTAGTCATAAATCTACTTTTACAACTTAACTCCTGGGCTTCTATTTCCAACACTTATACTTAACCTAAATACAACACTACTACACAACACAAAATTATACGATTTACACAGTGTGGTTAACAGAACTTAGATACACTTTACAGAAATACACAGTGAAATTAACACAATTTAACTATTAATTAAACCAATAACTAATACATTTAAGCAATACTTACAAATCCAGCAACGATAACAACACAAAGATACGTTAGAACTCGGAGCATGTTCAGGACTCGTGCACCCCTATATTTGACTCGAAGGGTGGGAAGGCAGCCTCAGGGTGATCAATCCTTTAGCCGGGCAAAAAAAAAGATACGTGCCCTCAATACACGGAACCTTCGTCGAACAAAGGGGTTGAGGGTCTTTTATAACATAACCTGATATCTGGTACCTTATTAGGGTTAGTTTCTTGGCCGGGCCTGATAGGCTGGTAATGAGGTAACGTGAAATACTGCCCTATAGGATTTTTCATGATGCCCGCCTGATGGCCCCGTGGACAGTGCTGGGTGTGGGCATGGTTAGTGTGCATGGCAGTTGCGTCTTATCTCCCTATGCCTACCTCCCTGCCTTCAAGGACTGGTCAAGAGAGTCTTATTTATCTCTTGCAGCTTGTGTTCTATTTTTTCATGCTCACCTCCCTGTTCTATGATGCCTACAAGGCCAAATCCCGTTTTACAGAAAGCTGCATTGTGCTTCCCATGCTTCTCTGAATATCTCACAGTCTGGGTTTTCTGTGAGGGGCCTTGTGTGGCAGGATGGGCTATACGCGAAGGCCATGGACAGAAAAAGCCTGCTTTCCAACACTCTGTGGGCTAATCATCCCTATTTAAGATTATAAATTAGGAAACATTGCCCGCATGGGGAGTTGCAACAAAGATGCAATTTGCCTCTCAGGCTGTGTTTGAGCCTAGTAATTTTCAGCAGCTGCGTTGCTGGGTTAGAATTGACAGCAGGGTTTCCTTTCTGTGTCAATGTCTACATTACGAAGAAAAGCCGGAAAAAGATACGCAAATTGCAAACCTCAATTTGTGTATCTTTTTCCACTTTTCTTCTCAAAGAGGCTTTTCTGACATTTGGCCAGTCTACATGGAAATAAATGTCAGGAGAAAACCCTCTTTTGGAACATCCCTTCTTCCTTGTAGAACAAGGCTTACAGGGATGCCGAAAAAATGCATCTACTTTTCTGAATTTTGTTTGGAAAAGCAGACGTGTTCCTTGGATGCAGCAGAGCTTTTCCGGGATACCAAAGGTATCCCGGAAAAGCTCTGAAATCTAGACCTACTCTGAGAAGTAGAGGGATAAGAGTGTGTACCTCCTTTAAAGAAATACATACCATCTTCACAAGGCCTCCTAAGTTGCTGTCATGATTGAGGTGGATGATGATGAACTGATTCCCTAGACTAGAGAATGTTTCATGGGACTAGTGTAACAGATAGATCAGTAGTCTGACAACCAAACTACCACAAGCCTTAACAGTGCAGAGGTATTTTTAACTAAAAGTGGATGAATGAAAGGCAGGTGTCTGGGGACTTTTATAACCAGATTGTTCCAGGCACATTGGATTTGCTACCATGGTAGGCAGCCCACCTAGGAGAAGAGACTCCCATTTTAAAACAAGAATGTCTTGGCCAGGTTGTTTGTAAAATGTTAGTGGCAGTCACACATGATCTACAGGTCTTAGTCTTTAGGGAGTCTATTAATACAACGTGAGAGCATCCTCACGAAGTGATAGTAGGGAGAAACAGCTATGGCTACAATGAGCCATTCACTGGGTGGGTAGGTCTATATGAAAGATTGGCCTTAAGCTGTCCTATTTGTGGTTGCAGTGGGCATCTTAGTGCAGGAGACTAGAGGACTGACTGTATGGAATATGCTTTTGAACAATATATTGTTATGAAGATAAATCTGAACTGGAAAGGGAACTACAGCTATGGGGTGCATCTACACTGCCCCCATAGGTTGAAATAAAATACACAATTTGAGCTATACAAATTGTGTATCTTATTTTGATCTAATTTTATTTTGAAATTTGGCACTGTCTACGCAGCACCAAATTTTGAAATAAACTGCTATTCTGAAACATCCCATTGAACCTCATGGAACGAGGATTACTGTGACATTGGAATAGTGATCCCATTATTTCAAAATAGATTTTGAAATAATGAGCTGGTTCAAAAGATACAGAATAGCTATTTTGGGACACCTGGTATCCTGAAATAGTGCTATGGGTTAGATGTACCCATGGAGTGTAACATTAGAAGAAACTGGCTATTGAATCAGCTGACAAAAGATAGAATACGTGTGATGCTTCATTAGGCGGGACAACAAGAATCCTATAAAACTAGATAGTATAGAATCAAAATTTGTTGAATAATTCGAATGGCTCAGCATTGAACCATGATGGAAATGTGGGTGGAAATGTTAGGTGGAAATGTTAGGAGCTGCATGAAAAAAATATAGGCTTAGTAAACTAAAAAGCAGCATGTATACGATCTAGTTGTGACGTGCAGGTGAAAATGCCAGGCACTGAACAAGTGAGAACAACTACTACTACATACTGCCAAAATGACACTGTTCAGGTGGTTGCTCAGTAAGCTGATAAACTATGCAATGAAACAGTAGCTGTCATAGAAAAGCTGAAAGTTTGTCAGCTGAGATGGCTGGGTTGTGTGAGAAGATAAAAGTTTGTAGTTGTGGGCAATGTTCCCCCTAATCTTTTCCATCCATGTGCAGATTTTTTCCAGCCAGATGCAGAATAATTTTGAGCACACTGAAGCATGTGCTAATGTGCACCACCAGTAGAAATGAAAACTTAGCTATGTGTTCTTTACTAATCAGCCAGGTGCCATTGGAATCTCTTGGGTGACTGCACAAGTGCATAGATTACAGGGAACACTGAATGTGGGACAAAGACTGTAAGAAAGACCTAGAAAAAAGTACTTGGAGAGGCTGAAGGGAAAATACTTTGGAAGATGTGCTTGAGAAGAATGTTTCAAGATGAAGAGCAAGGACAGCTGCTTCATGTGAATAGAATAGAACATTGGAACTAGAAGGGACCTTGAACGATCATCAAGTCCAGTTCCTTTCCCTCATGGCAGGACAAAGCACCGTCTAGAGATCATACCTGATAGAAGACTGTCTAACCTGCTCTTAAATATTTTCAGTGATAGAAATTCCACAATCTCCTTGGGCAATTTATTCCAGTGGTTAACAACCCTGACAATTAGGAAGTTTTTCCTAATGTCCAACCTAAACCTCCCTTGCTGCAGTTTAAGCCCATTGCTTCTTGTCCTATTCTCAGAGGTCATGGAGAACAATTCCCCCCCCTCCTCCCTGTGATACCCTTTTAGATACCTAAAAACCACTATCATGTCCCCTCTCAGTCATCTCCTTTCCAAACTAAACAAACTCAGCTCCTTCAGCTTATGTTTTCTAGACCTGTAATCTTTTTTGTTGCTCTTCTCTGGACCTTCTCCAATTTCTCCATGTCTTTCTTGAAATGTGGCACCCAGAACTGTACACAATACTCCAATTGTAGCCTAATCAATGCAGAGTAGAGCAGAATAATGACTTCTTGTGTCTTGCTCACAACACTCCTGTTAATGCATCCCAGAATCATATTTGCTTTTTTTGCAACAGTCTCATACTGTTGACTCATATTTAGTTTGTGGTCCACTATGTGACCATGACTCCTAAATTCCTTTTTTCAGTGCTCCTTCCTAGACAGTCACTTCCCATTCTGTATATGTGAAACAGATTGTTCGTTCCTAAGTGGAGCACTTTGCATTTGTTCTTATTTAACATAATCTTATTTACCTCAGGCCATTTCTCCAGTTTGTCCAGATCATTTTGTAACTCCTACCACCTTGGTATCATCTGCAAACTTAATAACTGTAGTCTTTATGCCATCCTCTAAATCATTGATGAAGAAATTGAAAAGAACCGGTCCCAAAAAAGATCCTTGAAGAACCCTACTCGTTATGCCCTTCCAGCATGACTGTGAACTATTAATAACTACTCTCTGAGAATGGTTATCTAGCCAGTTATGCCCTCACCTTACAGGATGTGGCAAAAAAGAAGAAAACTCTTCCCAAAGGAGAGAATAAAATTAAGAGAAACATTGTAGATTATAGATACAGTCATTTTTTTTTGGAAGAGAGCCTAGTAGTCTATAGGAATGTTTTAACACTGGGTTGGGTAGAAGGCTTGCTTCAGGGACTTGCTCAAAGTATCTACACCCCTAGAACATGTCTACACTAGGACATTTATTTTGAAATAAATAACTCCTGAAATAACTATTTTGAAATAAGTTTATTCCCTTAGGAAAGCAGGAGTTATTACTTTAAAATAACGAGCCCCTTATTTGAAAATAATGGTCTTGGTAGTGTGGACGCTCTGTTTATTATCTTGAAATAACTGCCTAGTGTAGACGAGGGTGTAGAATTCTAGAAGGTTTGTGGGCAGGAGCAGGGAGGGTGCAGGATCATGGCCATCTTGACTATATCCCAGTGTTCACCCTTTTACAAGTCTATAATATATTTTGCAAAAAAGTATGCCATATGAGATATCATTTGAAAACTCACAATGTGCTGATCATTATTGTCAACATTGTAGGTAAAATGTTAACATTAATGAGATTAGAAAAACAGGCACAAACTGTTTTCTCAAAGACAAAAGGCAAACTGATGCCTCTGCCAGGTGCCAACAAAATCAAATGGACTATCACCTGGTTTAAGTGGCCATTTTTTGTTAGGAAAAAGGGTGTGAGTGGGAAATGCATGTGTTGGAAAAGAAACAGTTGGACATTCTCATCCCGCAAACTTGTGGGAACAAAAAGATTTATAAAAAATGGGGAAGAGATGCTCCAAACGATTTCTCCCTTAATCTCTACCCATGGCATCAACAACATCTGAAGGACAATTAACACAGAACTTAATTGTGTTAATTAAGGATTAACACAATTAATCCTTAGTTGTGTTGGCTGAAAAGATTCCAGTCCACAAGATTGCTAAAGTATAGGGCAAGAGAAACCTTTGCTTTGAATTCACTTAGCTTGTTAAATTAGGTATTTGTGTTCTACCTTTTATTTCTTGGTAACCTATTCTGACATTTATGCTTCATTACTTGTTACCACTTAACATCTCTTTTTGCAGTTAATAAAACTGTTTTTACTGGTTTTTATCTAAACCACTGTGTGTTTGGGGTTTTCACTTGAGATAATGGAATTTTTGCACATTTTCTATTAATGTCAGATTTTATCTGAGCTTGTGTTGCCCATGACAGGTAGTGGGCAGTATAAGATGCACATTTCCAGGGGAAATTCTGAATAACTAATGGGTGTTGCTCTGTATATAACTAATGAGTTGGTGGGAGCCTGGCTTCCTAGATTTGAACAGTGGAAGTAGAGACTATTTAAATGCGGGAGGCTGTGTGGGCAAGTCAGGAGTGGTTGATTCACAGCAAAGTAGTGTAAAAGACACCCCAGTGAAAGGAGAATTGAGGACACAGCTGTCCATCAGTTCACATTGTAGCCTGGTGAGTAATGTCATACTGTCCCATCACACAACCCTTGTGGAACTCTTCCATCACTGCTAATCTAGCACTCTTCATCTGGGAAAGATGCAGGCTGGGAAACACATTCCTGGCTTTGGGATGGCCTGTGGAGCACAATCACTGAGACAAACCTCTTATTTCAGTGGAGTTTTCTTGACTGGTTTTGAAACTTAAAAGTGTAGCAAAAGTAGAACCCTCAAAATCTTAGCCTTCTTCTTTAAGAGATGTCCCCAGGGGTGCTCCACATTAGGTCGGTACACTGCCGCCGAGCCATTGATTGGAGATTTCAGAGCAGCATCTCTGGGGTTGCACATGGGTGCATCTGCAAACTTCAGCCACTCTCTTAAGTGGCAGGTATCACGCCCCCAACTCCCTCTCCTCAGCTCTCTCTCTACTACCTTCAACCAGAGCTGGAAATCAATAGTGCTCTCTATCTTCTTTGTGTTTTTAGATACTAATCCCTTTTAAAATCAAGGTTTTTTTCCTCCCTATTAGATTAGTGGTTGATAGCTTACTTTAGTCTTAAAAAAAAAAAAAAAAAAAAAAAAACCCCAAACCCTATAATACCATAGTTTTTATCCCAGTTTACCCCTCCCACTAGTTAGTTGTTTAGCACCATGCCTCGCTCACTGCTTTTCAACCACTGCTCTACTTGCAGAGATCCTATCCCCATCTTGGACAGGCATGCACAATGTGTCCACTGCCTTGGAGAAGTGCATATTTCTCAAAAATGCCTTTGTACTGCAAAACTGAAGTCGCAGGGATGATAAGACAGAGATCTGTATCTCTGCTGCTCAAAAAATCCCTCAGACCTGCCTCAGACCCAGGTCAACACCCTGAGGAGCAGAGACAAGGCGGAGGCAAAAAGCCTGCCAAAAGGAGAGCCTCATCCCTTCCTGAGGAGATGCCAGCACCTCGGGGCAGTCTCCTGCTCAGATGGTGCTGAGAGTGGCGGCAGCACCACACCTTAGCACTTATGACGCTCTGGGCATCTCCGGAGCTGCTAGCAAAGCCAGACGTTCAAAATCCCGCTCTGAGGCGACAGGCTTTAAGTTGCCTGCCTCATCAGCTGTGACAACATCCAGCACTGAATCAACCTTGTTGATGCAGCATAGGAGCACAGCGCTGGCCATATTACCTGGCACCAATGAGAACACCACAAAACTATCAAGTGCATCTCTAGCCTGCTCAGCACTGAGGCATAATCCAAAGCTTCAAATAGCACCAGAGCTTCCTACTATGGCACCACCAATACCCAGTTCAACATTTTACGCAACAAAGAAACCTATTAGTCTCTTCTATGTTCAGTTCACCATTTATCAGTTCTGATCATTCTCCTACTATATCAACATCACAAACAACAGTATCTCAAGAAAGATTTTCATCTGAATCTGAAAATGACCTTTACGGTGGGTTCTCTCCAGAAAATTCCTCGCACACAGATCAGTCTATTTACAATTCCAGGTCATGCTCTAATTATGGGAATATGTCTCCATGGTATGGCAATGTGTGGGTACCTCCATTTATGCCACACCCACAGAGGCAATACTGGAACAATTGGCAACCTTGCCAGAAACAGCACCAGAGCCGGAAACAACATCTAGTGTAATATTGATCGTATTCCCCACCTATGAAGCAAACACAGCCAGAGGACCCACTCAACCAAATTGCAGACGTAATCTTTGAGTCAAATGAACCCACCCTGGTAGAGAGAACGGCTGTGCCTCCAACTTCAACAACCTCAAATAATCTTGCACATTTCCAAGATCTTTTAAAATGTGTGGCTGCTGAATTAAACATCCCCCTCCAGGAGGTCATCGAAACCCAACATGAACTAACAGATATACTGCAGAAAAAAACAACAAATGGTCTGGTAGCACTTTCTAGATTAACAAAACATGTAGATGGTATCATGAGCTTTCATAGGCATAGCCCACTTCTTCAGATGACTGGAGTTATGAGTTTAGGATGTGCACACCCAAAATAAATAGGAGAGGGGAAGGAGAAGGGAGAAGGGAAAAAAGGAAGGGCGATGGGAGACAGCTTAGAGGGAATCAGTAAGTATCTGAAGATTGATTCTTATCTGCTTCATTTTAACTACCCAAAGTCAATAGATAGTATCCTTCCTGACATAAGAGTCTACACAAAGAGCTGTTTGCACTTTCAGTGGCTGTTAAGTTGGTAGTGTCCCAACCAACTTTCATCATGATTGAGTCCATTAGCATGTGAATTGAATTTGCACTCAGTAACACCCTCTAAAATTACCAATTAATCTAGCAATAATGGAACCTGTAAAGATGGTGTGGCAAACCCTGGCATCAACCACTTTTATCTCCAAAAGAGCAGACAAGTACTACTTTCTGCCCAAGTGCTCTGAGTTTCTTTTCACCCCACACAGTACCCAATTCTCCCGTAGTGGAAGCTGCACAACAGAAATCCAGGCAGGAACAATTCCGGTCCAGCCCATCGGACCATGATAGCAAGAGACTTGATATATTGGATTATAGGGGACTGGGCTGGCTGCAGCAGGGGTCATCCCCACTCCTGCACTCACCACATGGGTGATGGGAGCTGGAGAGACCCAGCAGCCTGGTCTGCCCCACCGAGCTGCTGCCTTTGGGAAGTCTGTACCCTGCTTCTCTGCAGCAGCAGGAGAACTCCAGGGTGCTGGGCACTCCACTTTTCACTGCTACAGAGAAGCCAAGCACAGCAGGCTGGGAGAGGGTGGTGGGGTAGAGAGGAGCAGTCTGCTGGGCCGCTGCTGTCACCACAGTGAGTCCAGGGGTCACCTCTGCTGCTGCTGCACCAGGCCCCTCGCCCCATGTAATCTTGTGGGACCCATCCACAGAATGATTGGGGCAGCCGCTATGGAGCCCCCCAAAGTTCAGGCTCTGGGTTGGCTGCCCTGAACCATTCCATGGGTGGGATGGCTCTGATTAGAGATACTTGTGCTTAAGGTTACATACCTGCTTGCTTGTGCCTTACATGTCAGCTACCCTAGAGCAAGACATACTCCCTTTGTCCATTATGAACGAGCAAAAGGCTGTAGCAAAATTAGTGTGTTGAATTGGCAATTAAAATGCTGTTGCTATGAATGCACTAATTAGCAAGGCAGCCATGTCTTCATGATATGAACTGAACCCTTGCTCCAACTGAGAGGTAGCCCTTTTCTCAAATAGGCTGAGCTGGGTTATGAATAATACAGTCATTGTCCACAACAGCTTCAGATCCACTGAGGAATGCAGAGATGTCTCATTGCTAAAGGAGATTCTGAAGCAAACCAGCTTCCACGTGACTTTCTGAGCTGTGGCAGGGGAGATAGATCACTGTGCCAGTATAATGTATACTTCCATATAAAGGGCACGCACCCTCTAGAAATGTAGAAAAGTGAATTGCTTAGCTGCCAGTAGCCTCTGATTAAAAGTCCCTCCCAAGTATGCCTAATTCCCTGCTCCTCCAGCATGCTAAATATAAATTTTATATTAACTGTGTATGTAGTCATTAAAACTTCATTACACTGTTCTTTAATTCATGCAAAATGTCTGGAGTTTATAGAGCACACAGATCCTTATTAATAAGTAATTTTGGAATATTTCATTTATAAAAACCAGACGGTTTTGAAACACGGATCTGTTGATGACACATACAATGCCTAGAGGTTGAGTGTGTACATGTGTGTTTTCCACCATGTCTCATATCAAATGCACTGTAGAAAGTTTTTGACTGTTAACAAATGGAATCTGATTTCTTACAAATTTCAGATTTAAAAAAAAGTTTGGAAATGGCTTTAATAGTTCGAAAATGGCTTTTAAAACTTTTTGTTGGTTGGGGTTTTGCATTTGGGTAGTAATCCTGATCCAAGGAATGGAAAGAACTTTTAATCACGAAATTACACTCTGGCAGGTAGGCAAATATACCTGTTTTACAAATCATCTCTTTAAGTTGATTAAGGGTCTGATTTTCAAAAGCAGTGAGCATCCGCAACTCCACTAGAAGTCAATGAGATTTGTGAGTGCTTAACAGCCCTGAAAATCAGGTGTTAAAATGACCTATGGTCATTTCGGAGAGGCTGTGGCTGTGGCAACCACTTTTTATGAAAGTTGCCACCACTGAAGCTAAGCAAAGGCAAATGCAAGTAACTTGTTAATTTAGTTACATCTATACATCTGGGTGTACCAGTTATGTTCCACCCTATGGGGGAAAGTACAGTACCAGGATGTAGTTGGTATGTGGTGTAGGGACAGACTGACTGCCCCTTGCATGGGAATCCAGAGGGAGTAGAGGGCTCAAAGAGCTTCTTCCCTTCAGCTTTCCACTCCTCCCCTGTGCTCCCTTCTTAGGATCTGGGCAATTTGGGAGTTTCTGCCTTACAGAGTTCCTATTGGCAATAGCCACTTCCAGTAGCACTGTGGCCTAGAAGGAAGAATTGACTGGACCAAGGTGAGTGGATGCTGCAGTCTTCAGGAGTTCACAGAATTGTTCCTGTGGGATGCTGCAATTCTGAGTGGCTGTCTGGTAAAGGCAGTGTTTGAGCAGCATAACTGAGAATAATGATTTAACATTTCCATCTTTGCTCCATTATTAATAATTCTACTATTTTCATCTAGTAATGGTGCAATGCCGGTGTTAGGTTTCACCTTGTTCCTAAAAATATATATGGAAATCTTCTGATTGTTCATAGTTGTTAGATATAATTTCTCTGAGGTCTTTAGCTTCCCTTATTAACTTTCTACAGTTCCTAGCTTCTGACTTACACTCATTAACTTCTCCTTTCATCTGTTAAATATGAGACTTCACTTCATTCTAAGCCAGGTTATTTATGTAGTCAGTATAGTCTACTTTCTCAGATGTGGGATTGTGGCTTTTTGGCACATTGTAAAATGTTCATCCACCATTCTCAATTACCATTCACATTTTTCTGTTTAAATTCTTTCTTCCAACAGATTTAGCTCATAATTAATGCAGAAGTCATCCAGTTGTGCACTTTGTTTTACTGTGCCCCAGCTTTTGAATCCTTCTGCTTTTTGTCATTTAGTTTAAAACATATACTTCCCATGATGCTTTCTTTTAAAAAATTAATTTCCTTTCAATGGTAGTTCTCTAAAAGGAAATAAAGAAGTAGGAACACAACAGCTCATACAGGCTACTACAGGTAATATTATATGTGCAAGTGAAATAGATTGCATGAGAATCCTAGTCAGTGATTTTAAAACACAGATAGGTGCCTGATGGATAAAGCCTTGCTCAGATACAAAAATGTAGATCCAGATCCACCAGTCTCAACTCTTCATTGATTTGCAATCCATGATCTGGATTTTACTTGTATCCTCACAACAATCTGGAGGGGAGAGGGAGCACAGATGAGTAAAAAGGGGGCAGAGTCCTTCAGAGAAGCGGCAGGCTGGAACCTCACAGGTCAGTGCTCCCTAGGTGGGAGTGGGTTGGGCAGAGCCTGCACTTGGTCCTGCCTGCAGGGAGATTTAGGACACAGTGTCCTTTCCCTGCTGACAGTTCAGAAGCCTGCCCTGGTGTCCCATCCCTCCTTCTGGCAGTGAAAAAGCCCTGCACATGTAACCCACACACCTAGGCTATGTCTACACTCATGGCTTCTTGCGCAAGTATGACCGTTCTTGTGCAAGAATCCACAGAACGTCTGCACTGCCCGCCCACTCTTGCTCAAGGAAATTTACAGTACGGCGTGGTAAGAATGGGCTTCTTGCACAAGAGCTACGCTCTTTTTTAACAGGTGTTAGCCCTCTTGCGCAGGAGCTCTTGCGGAAGAGGGCAGTGTGGACGCTCGGCAGGGATTTCTTGCGCAAGAAAGCCCTATGGCTAAAATGGCCATCGGAGCTTTCTTGCGCAAGAGAGCGTCCACATTGCCATTGGAGCTCTTGCGCAAAAGCACAGCGTGCACATGGCAGTGTGGACGTTTTCTTGCACAAGACTTCTTGCACAAGAACCCTTGCGCAAGATATTTTTGTGCAAGAAGCCACGAGTGTAGACAAAACTCTAGTGTGGTTACTGAGTACTGCAAGTGGCACCTAGACCACAGCAACAGTTAAGATCAAGAGACCTCTACAGCGTGGGCTGGGAGCCAGCTGGCTTTTAGCTCAGAGGGTAGAGGCTCCTATAGTCAGCTGCTGAGGCCCCAGGTTCAAATCCGCTTTGGTGGTGGTTTCACAGGTATCCACTCCACAGTCCCTGAATATCTGCAGGAGTAAAGCAGATATACACAAATATGTATGGAGAGGACTTTACCTGAAGCCATTATTGTCTTTCAGGTTAATACAAACAGTTTCTTAAGAACGTTATTTACAAGACTGCACTGTTAGGCCCCAATAGGTAAATTAGTGCTAAAATAAAATTGAGAATGCATTAGAGAATAATATCAACACTTTAGATATGGAGAGATATCTCGCGTTATGGAGAGAAAGAATTCCAAGGGACAGTCTGGACAGCATCTTTCTGTCAGAGTAAGCTAAGCAATTTGCTTTACACAAAGGCTACGTCTAGACTGGCATGATTTTCCGTAAATGCTTTTAACGGAAAAGTTTTCCGTTAAAAGCATTTGCGGAAAAGAGTGTCTAGATTGGCACGGACGCTTTTCCGCAAAAGCACTTTTTGCGGAAAAGCGCCCGTGCCAATCTAGATGTGCTTTTGCACAAAAAAGCCCTGATCGCCATTTTCGAGATCGGGGCTTTTTGCGCAAAACAAATCTGAGCTGTCTACACTGGCCCTTTTGCGCAAAAACTTTTGCACAAAAGGACTTTTGCCCGAACGGGAGCAGCATAGTATTTCTGCAAGAAGCACTGATTTCTTACATTAATTCGTCAGTGTTCTTGCGGAAATTCAAGCGGCCAGTGTAGACAGCTGGCAAGTTTTTCCGCAAAAGCAACTGCTTTTGCGGAAAAACTTGCCAGTCTAGACACAGCCAAATTGCGTAGCTTATTCTGAGTCTAGGTCGAAAGATCTTATTTTGAAATTTGGCGCTATGTAGGCAATGCCAAATTTCAAAATAAGGCACTATTCCGACAAATCTCTTAACCCTTGTGGAACAAGGGTTACAGAGCTGCCCAAATAGCGTGCCTGCTATTTCAGGAAATAGCGGGTGTTTTTGAAGACACGGTGTTGCTATTTTTGGATACTTCCGATACCCTGAAATAGTATTACAATTTAGATGTACCTTAAGACACAAGTACAGTCTTAAGTTTCTTTAAGATTTATGGATGGCTCCAAGAGAGAAATGAGATCCAGCCAAGTCCTTGCTAAAAGTCTACAGATGTATCTTCATCACAGCCATCATTATCTGTCATACATGTTTCTCAGTCCTGGGCCTGATCTCTCTTGATAGCGTTGTCACCCTAACAAGCCAAGAAAGTGGCAGATTGGAGTGATGCTCAGATTCTTTAGTCTCATCAGATACTGAGGTTATGTTGCTAGATAGCTCCATTGTTCTGGACAGTTCAAGTGTGATGAATGCCAATCAGGAGTTGAAGTGGTGGTTCAGAACATAAGAACAGCCATACTGGGTCAGAGCAAAGGTCCATCTAGACCAGTATCCTGTTTTTGCTGACTGTGGCCAAGGCCAGATGAGTGAATGAGCACAGCAGAGTAATTGTTAATGAGTGGTCTTTCCCTTGTAGTCCAGTCTCAGCTTCTGGCAGTTGGAGGTTTAGGGACACCTAGAATATGTGGATGCATCTGTGACTCTCTTGGCTAATAGCCATTGATAGACCTATTCTCCATTATTTATCTAATTCATTTTTCAATCCAGTTTTACTTTCGGCCTTGAAAACATCTCCTGGTAATGAGTTCATAGCCTGTGTGTTGTGTAAAGAAATACTTCTCCATGTTTGTTTTAAAACTGCTGTCTATTTCATTGAATGACCCTTGGTTCTTCTGTTATGCAAATGTTAAATAATTTGGATAACTTTCTCCAAACTTACCATTCATAAGTAAGATGAGCAGCATAAGACACAGAAGCTTCCTCCCTGAAGACCATTGTGTCTTTCCTATTCATTTAGAAGACAAACTTGTCACACAGCACTAATGAACCCTAATAAATTTGTTGTAATCCAGCACTTGGCTTCAGTGATCTCCACTGCTAAGAAAGTGGCTTATCACAGAGAGGTGAGGAGAGACACTGACCCTGGCACTTACGTTGCACTAGGAATGATGATTTTATTTGAAAGTACTTTCTCCATCTGCTTTGACTTAGTTTAAATGTAGATTCATCATTGGGATTGTGAGGAATTTAAGTATTATTCAAAGTAGTATTCCTCTTGGCATCAACAACGTCTCTTCTCCCAATAAGGCCATATCTTCACTATGGCGAAGATCAACGCTGCCGCGATTGAACTTCTGGAGTTCAATTTAGCGGGTCTAGGAAAGAGCCACTAAATAGAACTCAGAGGGTGCCCTGTCAGTGACCCATACTCCTGCTCCAGGGAGGAGTAAAGGAAGCCAACAGGATCATTTGCTTCTGTCGGTCTCCTGCTATGGGGACAGTGGGGAAATTTGATTTAAGGTATGTTTACTCCAGCTGCATAATTAAGGAAGCTGGAGTTGTGTATTTTAATTTGACCTTCCCCTGTAGTGTAGACCTGGCCTAAGACTGCTCTTTATTGAGCTTTTAAACCACAGTGCCCTCTATGACTCCACACACAAAGTTTTTTGTCTGCCGGAAAAGATCTAGTCTGCAGTCTCTGTGCACCTGGACTTTGTCACTCTTTTCATTTTTTGGTCTGTGGCAAGCAGTTTGTTCAGTTAAACCTCTCATCCTCTCATGACTAACAAAAACAATTTTTCCTTGAATATCTAAGTCACCATCCACTTTTCAGCTTTGTCATTCTGAAAGCAGGGGTGGGGAACTGAAGGCTCTCTGGTTTACCTGGATCCGGCCCCTGAGGCTTGGGGATCCCCCCAGTATTTGGGAGCCTGTGCTGGTGCCCCAGTTTCCCCTGCTGTCCTCCCTTGGCACTGGAGCACACAAAATCCACTAGCATGGGCCCTCTTAGACTCTGGTGTACAAGGGGGATGTACGGAGCATCTTGCTCCTTCTCAGTTGGGGGAAGGGAGACATCAGCGAGAGTGTTTTATTTGTTTGTTTGTTTTGTTTTGTTTGGGTTTTTTTGCTTCTCAGTTGTGTGTGGCCTCTGGGTTATTTTTCTGTGGATCAGTGGCCCCCATCCCAAAAAAGATTCCTCATTCCCGCTTTGAAGGACCAGGGTATAAGACGTAAAGGTTTAATTTCCTTCCCTCCAGATTGTATGTTTTTCTTATTTTTTTAAGTGAAAACAATTTCCGGTTAATTGTAATTTACTGAGAAAATATCAGTGCCTGTCTGTAAATCCTCATGGTGCTACAATCTCATAGAGCACAATATGGCAGCCGTCAATATTTGGAGAGTGTACATATTTTTTCTTGCTAGAAATTAGTGGCCTTTTTAGATTCAGATCATATGATCATCAACATCAGTTCAAGCATTTTTCTCTACATGATCAGTGTACAAAGTGGAAGTGAAAATTGTTATGCAAAACAGAAGGCGACAGTCTCTGAAATGCCACAAGAGAGTCCAAGAGTGGCTTGAATAGGACAATTTTAGTCCCAAAGTGTTGCTGTAGCTGACAGCCATTGTCTGCACAAACTCTCATCATTACTTCCGAGGGTCATTGGGACTTTTCCAAGCAACCCAACTGAGATGCATTTCACAGCTGTACAGATGTTGGTGTGGGGGTGAGGAATCCCTGGCTGCCATTTATAACGGGATTATGTGGCACCTTAGTGAATGTTTAATTGTATCTAGTACTCGCCAATGAGAAGATTTTACATAAGTTATGTCTCTCTTACTACTTTAGACTGGCGTTTTTCAAAGTTCAAGAGCATTATCATTGCTCAGCATGTGGTGAAGCTGAAATGATTAAGTCCCTTGGAAGAATCTTCATTTTTAGTATTGTTAGTTAATTACTGTGTGATAGCAAATGTAACAGAACATGTAGTCGATTCATGTCACTTCTAGGGAGCTTGCTTAAATTCTCTATCTTGCAGTTCTTTCTGCTGGTGCTATTTACTGAGGTGGGAGGAGTTTCACTTGTGAAAAGTGCATTCCAGCATGGTTTCTGTTTTACAAAGAGGTCATTTATAGCAGTACAAGGCTATGAAGATTCAGGCTACAAATTATACAGAGGTGTGAAAACATGCCTTTCTTTCAGCATAAATCCACATGTACAACTACAAGAATTATTTGATTATATTATTTGATGCTCTCCAAGTTGGTACTCAGTACCCTTTGGAGGCAGCAGTGTGGATGGAGTGAATCAGAAGGGATCGGTTCATAGCAGGCACATGCATTGTGGTAGTCATGAATGTATAGCAACCACTAGGCAGAAGAAGGTAAGGAGAGGTATCTGGGTCTGTGTAAACAGGAAACAAAGATCATGCTGGGTCTTTATAATCTCTGCTGCACAATGAAATCCATATGTAGCACATGGTGTTTGCAAATTCTCAGCTCAGCAGGAGAACCAGCTGAGGAAGGAACTCAGGTTGGTAATGCTGCTGAGATCCATGAATCTCATGATAATTATATTTTTTTACAGAAAGCCTGATCTCCTGGAGTCAAGTGGTCATGTGCTGATTTCAGCCTTCATTCTTAAAGAAAAAGTAAGTTTCTAACCCTTGTGGTTAGGGAAAAGCTGCAAAATGTGACCCACCGTGAACCCTAAAGGCTCAAAAAGCAGAAGGCAAATAAAAAGATAACCAAATCTATTCTTTTTACATGATTTCGTGGTTTTAAAGTCATTTTCTTGAGTTTTGGTGAGCCTGACCCATGAGTTTAGAACATTGGGAATTAGCAATACTCAGTGCTTAAATTATGGTGGGCCTCAATCTAACTGATGCAGCAAGCCTAGAGGTGCTGAGGCTATGAACTGCCAAGCCTACAGGGGCTGGAGCTCCATCTACTCCTGGCAAGCCCTAGCAAAAATTCAGCACTGGCCTTACTACATGAGGGAGAATGAAGCCCTTGGACTTGGTTTGTGACAGGCAGGAGATCAGACTGGGAAGATGTGAGTCTGCTGTTGTTCTTCTGTTCTTTGACTTTCATACAGTGTGGTTTAAATGACCTGCCCCTGTCATCTTCGCAGAGTAACTGGAGAATCTGGTTCACTTTGACTTTTGGGAAAGCTTCTAAAGTTTTATGAACTGTGGGACAAATCCTGGACTCACTGAGGGTATGTCTACACTACAAAGTTAATTCGAACTAACGGATGTTAGTTCGAATTAACTTTGATAGGCGCTACACTAGCGCTCCGCTAGTTCAAACTTAATTCGAACTAGTGGAGCGCTTAGTTCGAACTAGGTAAACCTCATTCTAAGAGGACTAAGCCTAGTTCGAACTTACTAGTTCGAATTAAGGGCTGTGTAGCCCCTTAATTCGAACTAGTGGGAGGCTAGCCCTCCCCAGGTTTCCCTGGTGGCCACTCTGGCCAACACCAGAGAAACTCTATTGCCCCCTCCCGGCCCCGGACCCCTTAAAGGGGCACGGGCTGGCTACGGTGCCCATGCCAGGTGCAAGCCTGCCAGCACCCAGCCAGCAGACCCTGCACCTGGCACGGATCGAGCCAGCCACCCGATGCCCCCCAGCTCTCCCCCTCTTCCCGGGACCAGGCTGGTGGCTCCCGGGAGCTTGCCCGGGACCGCAAGAGGCAGGCACCCGCCTGGTCTAGTGCGGACATCGTGGACCTCGTCCACGACCTCCGCACTAGGCACAGGAAAGTAGCCGTCTAGGGCAAGAGAGCTGCCAGCCTGGCCACCCAGGAGCAGGTGTGCATGAAAATCAAGGTGGTCCACTGAGACCCCCGACCCTGAGCCCTGAGCTTAGAATGGCCGTACTGGGTCAGACCAAAGGTCCATCTAGCCCAGTATCCTGTCTGCCGACAGCGGCCAACCCTAGGGACCCTGGAGGGGATGGACCGAAGACAGTGACCAAGCCATTTGTCTCGTGCCATCCCTCTCCAGCCTTCCACAAACTTCGGGCAGGGACAGCACTCCTACCCCCTGGCTAATACCACTCCATGGACCCAACCTCCATGAATTGATCTCACTTCTCTTTAAACTCTGTTCTAGTTCTAGCCTTCACAGCCTCCTGCAGCAAGGAGTTCCACAGGTTGACTCTTTGCTTTGTGAAGAACAACTTTCTGTTACTAGTTTGAAGCCTGCTACCCATTCCTTTCCTTTGGTGTCCTCTAGTCCTTCTATTATGGGAACTAATGAAGAACTTTTCTTGATGCACCCTCTCCACCCCACTCATGCTTTTATAGACCTCTATCTGATCCCCCGTCAGTCTCCTCTTTTCTAAACTGAAAAGTCCCAGTCTCTTTAGCCTCTCTTCATATGGGACCTCTTCCAAACCTCTGATCATTTTAGTTGCCCTCCCCTCTCCCACCCTCTCTCTTCCCCTCTCCCACCTCCTTTTCCCAGTCTCCCCGAGTTTTGTTCAATAAAGAGAGATTCTATTTTTGACCACACGTTTTCTTTATTTTGTACATCAGGAAGGGGGGCTAGGGAAGGGTAAGTGGAAGGAGGTGAGGGAGGAATGGGATACGAGCCCCCGATGGGGAAGACTGGGCTGGCTCTGTGGGATTCTGGGGGTGGAAGCTCTCCTGCAGCCCCCCAATTGTCCCCTCTTCCCAGATGGCAGCCTGCGGCAAGTGCAGCCGGTCTGATGGCCGAGTGCTGTGATGTGCCCAGTGTGGGCACTCAGGGCACTCCAAGACAGGACTGCTTTGCAAGTGGGGAACCCCTGAGAACTGTCTGTCCGGGGTGGGGGTCGGGACCCTTTAAGCACAGCCCTCGGCTAGCCTAAGGCAGCAGCTCCCCACTATAAGTCCTCATCTGATGCCCTACCGGCACTGGTTCCGGCCATCCTTAACCCCGGTTCAGGGTCCACTTAATGTGGACATGCTAGTTCGAATTAGCAAAACGCTAATTCGAACTAGTTTTTTAGTCTGGATCCGTTAGTTCGAATTAGCTTAGTTCAAATTAACTAATTCGAACTAAGTCAGTTCGAATTAGTGCTGTAGTATAGACATACCCTGACAGATTATATTTTGCTGGACTATAATGGGACTCAGGGTAACCCTGAGTGGGAACTAGGGGCATAGAGTACTCAGGCACCAACCTAACGTAGCTGGGTTTTCTGGTTACTTGCTTTGCTTTCTCTTCCTTCCCTACAGTTCACTCTCTCCTCTCTGCTCTTTGTGCTATTCAGAACAGTTTACTGAAGAGTCCGTGACAGCACCCGGGAGCTCAGTACAATGGAAGGATGCAGGGCACTGTTACAGTGAGCATGAGACTCAGTGCTTGAATAGATGTTTGGAATTATACACACACCTAGAACATTGCGTGAGCACTTGCCAAAGCCAGAGGTCAGCTTGAGCTGCAGACTTTGTGGCCAGATTCCAACTTCCCTTCTCACATTCACTTCAAGGACATTTAGATGAAGGGACTTGGCTGGGCCTGTCTATATTGGCCAGCTGTAACCTTTGGATCCAGATCTCAGTGTAGAGTCTGATTTCCGCCCTCTAAAGAGCAGAAGCGTTTGGCTTTTCAATTCTGGCTGGGGCTGAGTACTCAGCTAGGGGTGGTGCTAGCAAGGCAACAAGTCTCTGTTGTTATGCTCCATCTGTTCATTACCTGTAAAGGAGTAAGTAGAATGGCATCCTCCCTGCTAGAAACGCTGTTGCCGAAGAAATCATGTACTCAAGAGTTGCACCAGTCTGGTTTAAGAGTTTTTAAAAAAAATCAGTTATTTTAAACTGGTGCAACAGGCTGCAGGGCACTCTCATTTTAGTGTGAACTAGGCTTATTTAATTTAAATGGGTTAGGAGGAGGTTAAAGCTAAACTGAAATTAACTGCTGTTAAATCAAGCTAAGAATGTGTGCACAGGGGTTTGCACTAGTTTAAATGAGGAGGTTTAACAAGCGAATTTCAGTTTAAATGGGTACAACTGTTGTGTGCGTAGACAAGCTGTAAGGAACCAGTCCTGAGTGAATATAAGTGATATCCCTCCAAGAATTTTAATTCTCCTAGTTCTCATGTCTAATAAAATATGCTAGATACATGACACTTCATGAATTAATGCAAGAGCATAAGGCATGAAGTGAGATTCTTGTACAGGATTAGTTTTTATAATGCAAATTCAGAGTGAGGTTTGTAAATTGACCTGGTTATCTGGGATCAGGAAACCTGTTTCACGCTTTGTGTTAGGGGTTTTGTTCCTGTTTCAGGAACCATTTTATTGTCACTATTGTGTGTGCATGTGAGGTGTGTGGGGTTGGCAAGGAGGCACGTGCACACATGCACACACACACATGCATCTGGAGGCTCAGCAGGCTACTCTCAACCTGTGGAATTGTTGGAAAGTAGTCATGGCAAGATCAGTGTTTCAGATTACTATCCTCTATCTTCAGGAAATGTGTTAGAGAAAGGCATTATTAAACTCCGCTGGTGTGAATTGGATTGCAAGTGCTGCTGAGGCAGGGGAAAAGAAAAGGCTTGATAGGTATACTGAAAGTGTTTTTACCTCTCTGGGAGGGTGGGCATGAGGAAGGATTTTTAAAATTTCACGGAACAAGCAGTTTGGGAGATAAGAATAATCCACATGCATTGCTTATGGGCAAGGGGACCTTTTCTTAGAGATTGCTCTGGGCAGACAAGTGCATTTCAGCTCAGTCCTGTTGGTTTTGTTCTGCAACAATCACCAGCTACAATTATTGCAAGTTGCTGGGTGCTAATAATGCCATAGAATCTGTCTTGAAACTCTTTAAAAGGTATGACTCCTGGAGACTTCTGTGTTTGGGCAGTGGGGAAGGCAAGCCTCCAGCCCTACCCCATCTGCCCAAAGCTCTGCCTCTGCTGTCCAGGGTCCTGGTGAGAATCAAGCTCCATCCCCCCCATTCTAAGGGCAGGCCACCCTCTCTCAGCTGGAAGCACACAGCCCTGGTCTTCCCCCCTCTCCAGCAAGGGGAGGGAAAGCAGGTGTCATGCGGCCTCAGTCTCTGGCCCTAGCGGCACAGTCCCAGCCTCTAGAGTTGAAGCCCATTCAGCCCCAGAAGACTGGGGCAGCTGCACTGAATGGGGAGGAGCTGGGAATGGAATGTGTGTGTGTGTGTGTGTGTGTGTGTCAGGGGGCAGCAAGGCTAGCTGGGCAGTTTGGGAAGGCATTGCCTTCCCCTGCCTCTTATACCCATTGCCCAGTTTGGCCTGTCTGGAGAACCACAGGAGCAAATCCTGGGTGGTACAGGAACAGGATGGACAGAGGCAGAAACTTGAAAAGGTTCAGTGCACTAGGCTCCTTGAAGAGGAAGGACGGTCTTGTAGTGATGGGACTGGACTCTGACTCTAGAGAGCGGGGCTCCGTTCTGAGCTTTGTCCCAGAATCGCTGGGTGATCTTGGGAAGTTGTCTCAGTTTCTCAACTCTCCAGTGAGGGTACTGATGTGGTCTTTCTCCCACCCTTGCTCTGTCTTGCCTATTTAGACTGTAAGATCTTTGGAGCGGGGCAATGTGTTAGTACAAAACATATCGTGATGGGGAAAAATGATGAAATGAAGGGATTGCCACATCTCATTTCAAATCCATTTTGACACTAGCCCATTCTTGCTTGCATGGTGAAACCTGTAATGAGGTTGAAAAGACGACTGTCAATTCACATGTCATAAAAATATTGAGACGTCATCACAAGAATGGAATTTTTTATTACTGTAGCTCTCCTATAACATTGCATAAGGCAAGTGAAGGTATTTTCATAGCCCTTAAGGTAGCCAGGATTTCCCTCTTATCTTGCTTGATTTCAAAATCAAACTGTAAAATGCATGGAAGGATGAATTTGCTTAAGATACTAAGCTGGAATTAGATCACACAGTGGTGCTGCCCTGGATGTGCCATGTGATCATGGGCAAAGTCACTTAGCCCTGGTCTACACTAGGGAGTTATTTCAAAATAATTTCCCTTATTTCAAAATAAGTGGAACATCCACACTGTTTTTTTCAGTTGTTATTATAACAGGCTGGTTATTTCTAAATCTGTACTCCTGCTTTCCTGGCAGAATAACTTTATTTCAAAATAGTTATTTTGGGAGTTATTATTTCAAATTTAGTTATTTCAAAATAATTTCCTAGTGTAGACATGCCCTCAATCTCTCCTGGCCTCAAACCCCAACTCTGAAATAAGTCTTATATTTCCTTTCTCCCATGCTTTGTCTGGGCTATTGAGAATGCAAGCTCTTCTGGGCAAGGGTTGTCACAGTGCTTTGCACAATTGCTTTGCACTGATCTCAGTTACAACCTGCATTTGGTACCATAATACAAATAATGGAAATGTTTGGACTTTAGAAGGAAGGCTCAAATCCAAGGCTTTCCTCCTTGATTGGGGTGTTTGTCTTTTTTTTTTCCTGATGCAAAACCCAACTTTCCCGCTCCTCCAGTTGCATGTCAAGTAATTACAACCATCTGCAAACTCAAAGAAAGAACATATAAAAACTGAGTAGGTTCTGATGTGACAATTCTTATTAGATCTCTGTGGATACCTGATTGGTCCTGTAAATTAAAATGCTGAAAGGTCAGCAGTTCTGTCTTAATAACTCATTTAATTTTGCTTGTGTAGACTTGGGGGAGAGGGGAAGAAATTGGGAAAGGTTTATTTAAATCTGTGTAAGGATTGAGTGTGAGGGTAGTAATACCTACTTTTTCCTAAAAGACTTTAAACACACTGTTTGAGCTGATTTGCTTTATTGCCCCTATTTCTATTTACTTGGATCCTTAAGTGAAAATGTGGTTTTGAAGTGAAATAATAGTTCATCCTGTCAAGATTTTGTGAACTCTCCCATCAATAAGGCATTGATTATGAAGCTGGTTTAATATAGATCCTTCATTATATAATTATGAGTTGGTTAAAAATGCCATGTCTGAGTGGTGTTTCTGGCAGAGACTTCCCAGATTTAGGCAAGATGGTGCTATATGTGCATTAATAGCGGAGGGAAGAAACCTCCAATTTGACATCAGCTGGAACTAGACTATACAACAGTGATTTCAGGTCACAGAAGAAACCACTTCAAAAAATCGAATTGAATCACTTGCTAAAATCTTCACAGTCTCCCCACCCTCGGCTCGAAACCTCGGGTACCATTTTTTATAACTTAAATGTTCTTGCAGTGTGTTTTTCTAAGGGTCTAATTATAAACTTCATTATAATTGTTCATTAGTTTTATTTTGTTCAATTAGTTTAACAAGTTGCCAAATGAAATACAAGGCAGGCAATTAGCTTGATATAATTGTAATGAGCCACTCAAATTGGGTTACCAAATATGTTCTTTTATAGCACATTTTTTTTCAATGAATGAATGATACATAAATGCTCAGCGTGTCTCCTGATCTTTCTAAGTGGTGGAAATTTCCCTCTGCCGTTTATTAAAGTAGAGAATGAGACAAGAAGAAAAAGAGAAACTGAAATATCTGTTTTCTTCAGCAGGAAAGGTTTTGTGCCTGATTTCCAGGGAACTGTTATTGAAGAGATTATAAAAATTCAATACACAGAAGACTTTAAAAAATATTCAGTTTTGCACTACCTGGCAAACCTCACCATTCCCGTGATATGAACTTGGAGGGCCCTGGCTGTGATCATTTGAGGTAAGAAGGGAAAGTGAGAGAGTAAGAGTGTGTGGTATTCAGGGGTGGTATGGTGGTGGTGGTGGGGAGAGCCTCCTGTATGCCTAAGTAGCACCTGTTGAGGGAGCTACATAATGTTTTCCCCATTTTACAGATGAGTAAAGTGAGATGCAGAACATTCAGGGCTCTGTGCTAGTGCAGGGATTTAGAGAAACGAATGAGATTTCACTTCATTATAATTATTATTTGCATTATGCTAGCATGTAGAGGTCACTTAGTCTCTCTATGCGTTGGCTCCCCCTCTGTAAAATGGGGATAAAACTATGCCCTATTATCCTGGCTTTCTCCGTCTTGTCTGCTTGGGATGTAAGTTCTCTTAGGCAGAACAGTGCTGTAGAGGGAGGCTCTGATTTTCATTTGGGCCTCTTGGAGCTAATGTCATATGAATGATTCTGATAACGATTTGACTGGATCCATTGTAGGCAGTGTTCCCTGGAAGCTGAGTGCTTGGACAGTGTTGGGGTCCTCCCCTCACGCTCGGGGTTGCCGCCCCCATCCGGGGCATAATCCAGCCTGCTCAGGCCTAGGCCCGAAGCGCGATGCACCTTTTTTAGGGGAAATACGGCCTCCCAGCCTAGTCCTCAATACGCAGGCCCTGAGGCCTAGTCCCAAAGTCCTTTATCCCAGGCCCCACTCGCCGGGGTCAGGGCAGCAGGGGTAGAGGGGCCCAGGCCCTCCCTCTCCACCGGGCCCCGACCCAGGGTCCTATCAGTGGTGGGCGGCTCCCCCCACTGGCTTGGGACTGGCGAGGGTGGATCCAGCAGGCCTGGCGACTCCCTCTCTGTCCGTCCGGTCTGCGCCGCGGGCAGTGGGGCACTAGCTCCAGCTCTGGCTGCAGTCTCCCCTTTTGGAGCAGGCCGGCAGTCCTTTATACCCTGCTCGCCCTGGGAGCATGCTCAGTAGGGCTGTGTGGGTGGTTGCCCTGGGCTTGAGTGTGGGGCGGGGCCGCCCCGTCACACACGGCCACATAGGAGAGATTCAAATGCTGCCCAGCTGATTTGCAGAGCGCCCACAGCCAGCAGCATGTGTTTCTGCTGGTGGTGCATGTCTGCACATACCTTGGTGCACAAAACAAAATTTATTCTGCAGATGGGTGGAAACAATGAGGCCAGATATACACTGGAGCTGAAGGCTGGATTAAGGTATATAACTCCAGCTATGTAAAATGTGTAGCTGGAGTCAGTTTACCTTAAGCTGAACTGTGGTGGCATCCACAGCCCAGGAGCTGATGGAAGGAAACGCTTCTGTCGGCTTCCCTTACTTCTCACAAAAGGAGACGTATCAGATGCCGGTGGGAGCTGCTCTCAGCATTTGATTTACAGGTCTATACTAGCGTTAAATTGAATGCTAGAGGATCGACCTCTCAGGCATTGATTTTCTGGTAAGTATAGACATGCCCTTAGAGGAAACATTGATTGTAGGTGTGTTAAATTTTCCTTTAAACCATTAGGAGTGGTCCATTGCTAGGGATAAGTTACTAGACTTCTTTGAGAAAGGGTCTGATCCAATGTGGGAAATCCAACTTTCCTGAGTTGTAATATAGCAAGTGGAGTTCACCAAGATGAATCCTTATGTTCTGAGTTACTAAATTCAGCCAGTCGGGAAATCAGGGTTAATGTACAGTCTTGGATCCCATTTGTTAAGATGTTGCAAAGTACATCACAGTCCTTCTCTTCCATTGCATTTGAAATTCCCTGGGGAGACACGGGAGGAAACGTCCTCCCACGACTGAGGTGTAATTCAGGAACATCTGGGGAGTTTTTAATTGGGGTATGCAAAAAAAGAAAGTGCCAGGCCAGACGAAATGGTTTTGCGTGTCTTGCTGGAATCACAATGGAGAGTATTCTATGTGCCTCTGAACAGAAAGTAAAAAGCCCATCTGTGAAGAGTGCAGCAGCCTTCAAATATTCACCTAGAACTGATGTATTCTTTGCCTTTCCTTTCCTTTTAGAACTTGTGTGTTAGATGAATATGTGATCTCAGTGGGAGAAGATCTGTCTAAACTCTGTGACATTAGATACTTAGAATCACCATCTATATTAAGCTTTGTGTCAGCTTACTCTGGGAGCAGGGAGAGTCACCGGCCGAGAAGAAAGAAGGGTCAAGACAACTGTATTTTCTCTCCTTGTCCAACAAGCCTGACATCGAGTGACACAGTAACTCCCTTCCCTCCGTCAAGGGAGGTGCATAGGCTTCTGACAGGAGCATTGGCTCTTTTCAATATTGCTGATGTTGGATGTGCAGGATGTTAGAAATTGGTTTTTTCAACCTCAAGAGGCCTTATCTCTTCCCATTTGTGTTCACCCTGTTCATCACAGTGGTGCACGTTCTCTCAGAATGGCTGTGGGATTCCTAAATGTCCCATACTCTTTCACATGCTTGTTGCTGTGTGAATTCCTCACGCGTTTGTGCATGTGCACCATGTGCCTGAGGCTGGAAGTATTTCTAAGCAGTGCGCATTGGTCTGCACATGTGCAGTATCTTCCCTCGTGCACCTGACTGAGTGTAAAAGGGACAGTGTGAGTCAATGCCACTCCAGTTCCCTCTTGTTCTCCCTTGCTCCCTTAATCTCGAAAGGAGTTGTAGATATTTCTTGTAAATAGTCATCCCGTAGTGCAAAAATCATAGTGTACATTGAATGGTCTAGTATAGTATAGAAACCTCTACTTTCCTGGCTGGGGAACCCCCTTTTTAATGCCAGGGCCCATGCCCAGTGTCTTGGTCTTCAAGAACAGCCTTTCCTGCCCTTGCTCAACCTTTTCTATCAGCAATGAGCCTGAAAGTAGCTGCCACTGTCTGGGTGAAGGGCCATGGAGTGGAGCCACCAGCATGGAAGCTCATGAGACAATACTGTACTGTGGTATAGTAATCGCTAGAGTGAAGGATGAGGTGATGTTATCAAGAGGAAGAGAAGTGGTGGTGTGGTGGTAGCTAGGGGCATCCGCTGAAATGAGGGCCCCACTGTAATAGGGGCTGTACAAATACATAGTAAGAGACAGGCTCTTCCGTGAAGATCAGACAGTCTAGAATGGACAAGACAGAATAAGGAAGGGCTCACATCCCCATTGGGCATGTGGGGAACAGAGGCCCAGAGAGATTCTTCGAGGTCACAGTGGGTGTATCCACACAGCAGTTGGAGGGGTGGTCATATCTTGGGCATATTATTCTAGCTTTAATCTAGCTAGCCCAGCTAATATCAGTAGTGACAACATGGCAGCATGGGCTTCAAAATGGGCCAGACATGCCTGCCAAGCACAGGGGCCAATGTAGTTGCCTTCGTGTTGCTATTCCTAGCCATGCTACAGCAACGCTAGTGTGGATCTGTCTACCCTGCAGTCCCACCTGCGACTGGGGGGGTAGGCCTGACCCCCAGGGAGTCTATTACAAAGCTGAGGATTGATCTTTAAACTCATAACTTCCCCGATATGTGCCTTCTCGGGCTGTCATCTTCTGTGCATCGTCTCTGCCCAAAGGCACCTCTGACTGTTGAACAAAACCACATCAGCAGTTTTTGAATTATGGCAGGGTGCTGGGGGCTAGAGTGACCTTATAAAATTAACTCCAACTTTTATTAGTCCAGGAAAGCATAATGCAAAAATAGGCAAATCTTTGCCACAAGAGAAAGCAGCATTACATTTTAAGGGGTGCTCTTCAAGTTGGCGGTATGCGTACTGCTTCTTTACTGCCCAGGGAAATGCCTTGTCTGCTCTAAACTGAAAATGACCTTTTAAAGTAGTTGGTGAAGAATCACCAGGGTTTATGAGTCCATAAGGCATACAGGGGAGTTTTTTCTAGGCCTTGTCTGCACAGTCTGCTAACTGGGAGATAGTCAACTTGCAGTAGCCTACCCTGTGATAGCACAACTACAATAACATGCTGCTGTCATGCAGTAGGGCTGACAGGGGCCTGGTGAGTCTGGGCAAGGCAGGGGGCTGGCTCTGCACTCCCAGAAGAGGCATGGCCTCTGGCAGAAGAACCAGGACTGGGGTTAGCCTTCCTCAGGCAACCCTCAGTGCCACTCCAGAGCACACCATCTCCCCCACCTCAGGGCTTTCTGAAGCATGCTGCCCTGGACTGTGGCAGAGATTTAAAGGGCTTCAGGTGCCAGCTGCTTGACGCTGCAGTAGCAGTGGCCAAGAAGTCCTGGGCCCTATTGAATTGCTTGGCCTTGAAGCACTTACCCTTTTTGCTCCTCCTCCTCCTCAGGTCTGTTATCATGCCCACACCCATAATGGTTCTGTATCTGGACAAGTATCGTGAGTGCTGCAACTCTCTGCCTTGCTCTGGGCTCACATTTGCAGGGGCTACATGTCTGCCCAGCAGTGTTCCCTGTAAGCTGTGCACTTGTGCGGATACTCAGGAGAGATTCAGGTGCTGCCCAGCTGCTTAGCAGCATGCCCACAGCTAGGTTTTTTGTTTGTCTTGGTGCACATTAAATTATTCTGCACATGGATAGGAAAGCTTAGAAGAAACATTGCTGCCCATGCTTGGGATTATGAGGGGAAATGGCCCAGACTGTTTGGAGCCCAGGCAGGTATGATGCTGTGTGCTGACAGTATGGATCCCACTCTCCAATCATTGGTAGCTGCTGCTTCTCATGAAGGCAGTGCATCTTTTCCAGGCTTCTTCAGCAGTTGCTGCCAAGAGACATGGCAAGTCTTCCAGAGACAGCTTTTGGCCTGCAGAAGATGGAGATCGAGGCTTACATGCATAAGCACAATAAGAAAAGAAGGAGGCGATGGGATTGTGGACTGAATCACAGTCCCACACACCTATTGTAACCCACAAAGCTTCTGGGTATAGAACACTGTCCTACCTAGTGACACTGAGACCATAGAGAGAGAGAAAAATGAGTCTGTGCTATAGATTTAGTGAGTGCCAACTGGCTCACTAGGCTCCAAAGGGCCCAGGATCGATTCTGTCCATAGGTGACCCAGGTCTGTCGGTGTTACACTATTTCTTTTGGCAGATCTCTTGCAATATACACGGTTGCTTCAGGACTAGCATCACAAATACATAGTGGTGGGACTGCGCTGTGATGGGAACTTGGATGACCCAGAACTTTACCTA
This sequence comes from Pelodiscus sinensis, assembly GCF_049634645.1. Taxonomy (NCBI): domain Eukaryota; kingdom Metazoa; phylum Chordata; order Testudines; family Trionychidae; genus Pelodiscus; species Pelodiscus sinensis. The sequence continues at coordinate 29,400,075 of NC_134725.1, read as the reverse complement.
GGGGAAAGTCATATTACTGGCCTAGGCACTCCTGTGGCAGAACACCTGGCCCGGAGAGACAGACATGCTCAACAAGAGCGTTGCTATTGTGCTATGGAAGCTGGAAACCTCAGCTTGTGACAGAGCTGTTGGCAATGAATTCAGGGTTGGCAAATCCTCGGTTGGCTCAGTTGCCACGGAGGTTTGCAAGGCAATTAATGCTTCATTGTTCACCAGGGGCTGCAAAAATTGGAAATGTTCCTGAAAGAATGGCAGTTTGAGCAGATGAGGTTCCCAAGCAGTGCAGCTTTGATCAATGACATGCATCTACCATCCTATAGCAACCATTTCAAGCATGCGAGTAGAGAAACAGGCTCTCCTTGTGCAAGATCTTGGGGACCATGGTGGCAATCTGTGGATGCACTAGCAGCATGCAGGATGCTGGGAAGTTCAGGAGGTCTGGCCTGTATAAGCATGAGCAGGCTGGGACATCCTTCCCTCCTGACACCACAGTCATCAATGGGGTGTCTGTGCCAACTTTCATTTTAGCTGACTCAGCATAGCTTGTGTTACCCTGATATGTGCCAGCCAGACAAGAGGCAATTTAATGACATGCTGGGCAAGTGCAGATGGTGGTAGAACATGCCCTGATCCTCTGAAAGCAAACTGGCGCTGCTTACTGACTCTTTTGGCAACCTCCAGCCACCATTTGTCAAAGCATTCTAGGGAAGTTCTAGTTGCAGCCACGGTATCCATGCAGCCGTTCAGCGTGTGGTGTTCTGGAACTGTGTAGGTGTAAGGGTCTGGCTTGCTGCATGCGATGTAGACATGCCCTGACTGCCTCTCCCAGGCATTGTTGGACTTATGCACATGGATTGCAGATGCTGAGCAGAGTATATGAAGGTGAACCCTTTTGGTCAGGATCAGACATGCCATGTTCAAATTCTGGCTCTGCTGCAGAATTCTAGTGTGACCCTAGGGAAGGCAGCTTCCATTCCCTAGCTGTAAAATGGTAGCAGGGGGAATGTACTACATTTCTCTCATGACTTGTCTTTTAAGATTGTAAGCTCATCTGGGCAGTGCCTGTTTCTGCCTCAGTGTATATGTGTCTACTTTCAGCCTGCTATGTAGTATGGCACTGCCATAAAAATACTAATGAATAATAATAGAAGCTGCCAGTAAGAGTCTGTTGTTAGTGAAGCTTCTCTTTTTGTTTGTGCTATGATGACTCATTAGACTGTCAATGTTTTTGTGAGTCCAAGAAAATGTTCAGTTATTCAAAATCTCTCTTAATTCCTGTTACTTTTGCATTTTTGAGAGGATACCAATTAAAGCACAGTGTCCTTTATAAACATAGACTAAGAACTCATTCTCCTCCCCCCAGTTGCCTTCACAACACAGCTCCCTTGAAAAGGAGTAAGGATAATGATAAAACTAATTATTTTAACAGGTTTCAATTTGCTGACTTTAACCCTTCAAAGGGGACTGTCTCCCAAATGTGTCTTGCAATTATAGATCTCATTCAGACTTGACAGCCAAGGCAGCGGAGTACAAGCTCAGATGCTCCGTGCACTGTAAACTCTTTGAAAATGGACTGAGAAATTCTAGTTTGTACTGTGATTATAATGGAAAATCATGATAGTATCAACACAATCTGAATTTCACAGCAGTGGCATAAGGTGTTAGAAATGAGTTGATCATCCAGTCCCAATTCAGAAGGCTTGGTTTCTCCATTTTAACAGTAAAATAATGCTGGGTTTGGCCTCGTAAGTTAGAGGTTGGTTCGGTAAACTGTGTGAAAGATCAAGGGACACTGTTCTGCCTTGTGGGGGAGACTTAGCATGGGACAGTGAGAATCAGCCAAATCTATTAGGAAATTCTACCACCATGACACTTGGTAGCAATGAGGAAAACCTGATGGACCTTTCTCAGGCCAATTCCCACTGCAGGAAGTACCTGCTATTTGGACCAATGATAACATGTGGCTACGTCTACACTGACAGCTTCCTGCACAAGAACTCTTTTGTGGAAGAGTTCTTGTGCAAAAACTCTTCCACAAGAAAGTGTCTACACTGGCATGTGCTTTTGCGCAAGAGCATCCATGGCAGTGTGGACACTCTCTTCTGCAAGAAAGGTCTGATGGCCTTTTTAGCCATAGGAGTTTCTTGTGGAAGAAATTCATGTTGCTTGTCTACACTATCCTCTTGTGGAAGAGCTCTTGCGCAAGAGGGCTTATTCCTCATGGGGAGAGAATAACTCTCCTGGAAGAAGCCCTGTTTTACAACGCTGTACTGTAAATTTACTTCTGGAAGAGCGCTCATGCAGTATAGACAGCTGGCATGTTTTTGCGGAAGAACAACTGTTCTTCCTCAAGAAGCTGCCAGTGTAGACATAGCCACAGTGTTTGCAAAGTTCTTTTCTGCAATGAGCTCTGTGCAGGCAGAACCCATTGACTTAGGTGGAATTCAGCATGGGGCCAGGAGTCCACCAATGCAGAGCTGTTTGGGGCCTGAAAGAATCTGTGTTTGTAAGGCTTTAGAAACTAACTGCTCTTCTCTCAGCAGGTACTTCCTGAACCTTTTGCCTTACCCTGCCCTTAGAACAGTGGTGGGCAACCTGAGGCCCGTGGACTGCATGTTGCCCAACCGGTTTCTGTGTGTGGCTTCTGAGACATTTTGTTTACTGTTGCCCACCTGCAGGAATACCAGATTCTGCTGGTTTCCATTCATGTATTTTTTTCCTAGAAGTATTACATGCTCCTAAAGCACGGCATGTGAAGTCAGGTGCATGCTGATTGCACACAACATTGACTGAGAGGGCCATGTGCTCCCTCTGCATCCAAAGTGCTGCTATGGTACGATCGGCACATACCACAAATTCTAGGTTTGCAAGTGCAGTTAGCAAAACTACCCTATCCTGGGAGACCATCTTGGTTATGACAGTCTTAAAACACACTGAGGATAGGTCTACACTACACAATTTTTGTGCAAAAATGGCCATTTCTCTGCAAAAACTCACGGAGTGTCCACACCTCAAGCACATTTTTGTGCAAGTAAAATGAAAGAACAGAGGGTTTTTTCTGGTGTAGGTATTCCTCCTTCGATGAGGAATAACTCCTTTTTGCACAAGAGCTCTTGCTCCAAAAGGTGTGTCGGGATGGGGAACAGGGTTTTTTTGCACAAAAAGATGCACTTGAAAAAAGCCCAGGTGCTCTGGTGGCCATTCTGCAAATAGCAATTAGAGTTTCCTTTTGAGAGAGTGTCCATGTGGTGTTGACGCTCTCTTGTGAAAAAACACATTGATTTTTCGATGTGCTTTTGCAGTGTGGACATTCTCTTGAGCAAGAAATTCTTGCGCAAGAAGCCTGTAGTGTAGACATAGCCTGAGATGAAGGAGGCCACTCATGCAGCCCATTCACTAGCGTAGGTTGCCCATCACTGCCTAAGGCTATGTCTACACTACAGAGCTTTTCTGGGACTCCAGAGGTATCCCAGAAAAGCTCTGTTGCATTCAAGGAAAGTGTCTGCTTTTCTGAAAAAATTTCAGAAAAGCAGACGCGTTTTTCTGGCATCCCTGTAAACCTCGTTCTACAAGGAAGATGGGATGTTCTGAAAGAGGCTTTTTTTCTTACATTTGGCCCCTTCTGTAGACAGGCCGAATGTCGGAAAAGCTTCTTTCAGAAGAAAAGTGGAAAAAGATACGCAAAATGTGGTTTGTAATTTGCGTATCTTTTTCTAACTTTTCTCTGTGGTGCAGATATAGCCTTAAAGTATCAGTTTAAAAGGATGGGGGGGAAAGTGTGTGTGGGGGGAAGAGGGCATAACACTTTTGCAGTTAGGGAGACAGACTTGTTCCTGCAAGTGTGTGTGGGGTAAAGCTGCCTTTCTTCTATCTGAGCTCAGGCAGCAAAGGTGCATCCATTAAGGCCTAGAGGTGCCAGGTTCAATCCCTAAGACAAGGTGAAGAGTGTAATAAGTTGGTTGTCAACAGCTGAAATTGAAGCCGTGGAGCTAAGTATGGGAGTCTTTACTGCTTATTAGCCAAGCCTGTTAGCAGGCTGATAACCTAGACCATCAAGTTCCACACTGGGTGGGTTCAGCCAACCCCCCAAAAGTCAAAACTGCACCAGAGTGGGGAGGATTTCAGTCTGGGGGCAGCCCTGCTGCTAGTGGGATTTTGTCTGGGGAAAGGAGCTTTCAATTCCAGCTTGGGATTGTTCTGCAGCTGCATCTCCAGAGGGACCTGCACTGATGCGGGGCTGGAGTTTCCTACAATTCTTCCATGTTACTGAATTGGTGTATGCACTCTTGTCCTGGCCTCCATCTGGAAACATTGCCTGCTCTGGGGAGAAAAAGGGAAAATCACTGCTTGTAGGAACAGATGGGAATACTGGAACCTCTCCCTTGTTATAAATCATTTTAAGGAAGGTTATAGATGCATGCACCCTTAGCAAGCAGCTGTTTCTTCTGTGACTTTTGGATAACCAAAAACGGGTGCACAGATTCATTCTCCATCTGCAGAGCTGAGGCACTCTAGTTTATATAGCTGCTTAGCAAACACTCTCGCTTGCTTTGTCTGATGAAATTACTGGGCTCCCTCCCAGAACAGCATGACAAATTCCTGCTAGGCGGCTGCACATCGGATCTGAATCACAGAGACGACCAACACACATGGGTTTGTTTTTCTGGCCCTTCAGAGAGTGACATGTCTGTGGTTCTGTGCTGTACTTTGATCTCACTGCGATATTGTGCTGGGCTTTTACTTAGTGAAAAGTTGAAATATTAAACTGAGCTGAAGATTGAGAGTTGCCGGTAAGGAATTTGTAAAATTAGTATGTTGATGGCAAGCACAGAAAGATGGACTGCAGGGCACCCTTGGCAGGATGAGATCACATGGTGGCTCTGAGAAGAAAATGTGCTGTAAAGTGGTCAAGATTTTTCAAGAGTGGCTAGTGACTTGAAGTACCTTATAGGGGCTTGGTTTTCAGAAGGTGGATGCTTGGCATTTTCTGAAAATAAGGCCCCTTTATGGGTGCCTCAGATTGGTCAGACAAAATCTCTAGCTGCTTTTGAAAACCTTGCCTGTAGTTTTTAACAACTACACTTTTGCTACTTACTCCCACTGAGGATCCTGATTGTCTTGGTGTCTATTCACAGCTCCGCTGTTCTGCTCAATTACTCTGATTGATGAGATTTATACAGCGTACATGGTGCTGTAGAGAAATCCACAGTTCCTGCCTTGATGAATATACCATCTACATGCCTGTTTCTGCCAGTCCATTATGTGCACACAAGCAATGTTGGGAGGTGGGTACCAACAGGTGTTCTCCCCACCTTGAACAGCCCATGTTATGTTCAGGCAGATTTCCTGTTTCAATTCCCCTGAGGGCGTATGGGTGCCCTAAAAGAGGGAGGACCTGTCCTCTTTCCCATGGTCTCATCTCAGATTTTGGTGTGGGAGAGGGGGATTCCACATGCATGACATGATGGGGGAGGGGAAAGAGAGTGACAACAGGGGGGGAAGGCGAGAGCAGATAGAGGATAGCAGCTTCAGCAGTGTTACTGAGCATGCTTAGTACAACCCAGGCAGCAAACCGGGGGTAGGATGGATTCCTTTTGCCCACCTACCCTCACACATATCACCTTTTCCTAGGGCTACTACAGTACTGGAAAACTCTAGGTTTTTTTTTTGGCAGATAACTTAGTGATTAGCTGACAGGAGCACTGTATCTAATACCTATACAAAAGAAAGGGTATGTCTACACTACCACCCTAGTTCGAACTAGGGTGGTAATGTAGGCAACTGGAGTTGCAAATGAAGCCTGGGATTTGAATTTCCCAGGCTTCATTTGCATAAAGTCGGGCGCCGCCATTTCCGCTAGTGCGGACTCCGTGCTGCGCGGCTACACGCGGCACGGACTAGGTAGTTCGGACTAGGCTTCCTAGTCTGAACTACCGTTACTCCTCATTTGGACTTAACTATTTTGAGTAATTTTGTATCCTCTGCAAATTCTCTCACCTCACTGTTTACCCCTTTTTCAAGAACATTTATGAGACGTTTAACAGAAATTGTTCAAATGCAAATTCCAGAAGCACAACACTCATTGCTACTCTTCCCCCACCCCATCTTTTAAGTACCTGGCAATGTTTTCATTATGATCTAAGGATCCTTCAATTACTGGAATGCCCAGGCTTTTGTTGAATAGTAATAGAGTTGTAGCCGTGTTAGTCTGGTCTAGCTGAACCAAAAGACAGGACTATGCAGCACTTTAAAGACTAACAAGATGGTTTATTAGGTTATGAGCTTTTGTGGGCCAGACCCACTTCCTCAGATCAAATAGTGTAAGAAAATTGGCATGACCATATATACCAAAGGGATACAAACAAAAAAAAGTGAACACACATAAAACAGACAAATCAGATTTTAGAACAGAGAGGGGATGAAGGGGGAGGGGAGGTTAATATATTAATATGAAGTCTATTTTATATTTTCACTTTTTTTTGTTTGTATCCCTTTGGTATTTATGGTCATGCCAATTTTCTTACACCTATTGATCGGAGGAAGTGGGTCTGGCCCATGAAAGCTCATCACCTAATAAATCATCTTGTTAGTCTTTAAAGTGCTGCATAGTCCTGCATTTTGGTTCAGGCTTTTGTTACTCTTAATCACCCATTTCCTTCTGTTTATAATGAACTCTCTGCCCCAAAAGGCAAAGCTACAAGCAGCTCAAACTCTGTTGCATTTAAGAGCTACCTCTGAAGCCTGGGCATGCAGCTTTAAGCAGACCTTTAGTATAAAATCCAGAGGTTCAAACCTTGCGGGGGAGGGAGTTAATGCCCCCTCGCTTCCCATAAATGGTGCCCTGGCTCTTTCCCCTCCCCATCCTGCATAGCAGGGAGAACAAGCAGCATCCTATGAAGAGGTGTAGCACATGCATTGCCCTTGCACCTCTGGAACGGTTCATTCCTCCCCATGCCTCCAGCTGCTCATCCTGGTGAGATGTGGCTCCATAAAACACCCTTACAGACACATGACCTCAAGGAAACAATGTCTGAGATTGAGAGAGGGGGAAGATGAAGATGTCAGATGGTAGAGTTCCTATCCTGCTCTGTACAAACGAGGACGATCCAACCTTAACTCTTTCCTGGGTTTAGCCCTGTTGGTAAGTCAGCTTCTAGAAGACCTAAAGCGCTGGATAACCGTTATTACCAAGTTTGGTTATAGCTAGGATTTCCCCTGCAAAATCTCTTCTGTCCTAGCTCCCTCATCCGGTAGGGGAAACTGGTATCATGCCAGTGACTTCAATGAGTTTACTTCTCATTTGCGCTGATGTGAGGTGAGATTGGCCAAAAGCCTATGAAACTGACACGAGCAGGTGATTAATCTGGGGAGTAAGGCAGTTGTAGGGAGTGCTAGAGCGAAAGTCAGTTGTGTTAGCTTAGAGAAACTGGCATTGAGGGTATCTAACCTAGCAGTTAAAGCAGGAAACTTGAAGTCAGGGCTCTGTGGTGCTATTCCAAATTTCATTGCTGGCTCATGGCATGCCTTAGGGATGTCCACTTCACTGCTTTGTGCCTCCTTTTACCTCCCTCCTCCACAAATTACCTGCCTCCTTAGGTGAAGCAAGACGAATGGATTATTGTAAGTCCTCCAAGGTTCTCTGGTGTATGGTAAGGATGTTAAAATGCATTTAATTATGTAATGACACTTCCGCCTGACACTCCACAATGTTGCCTCTGTATCAGAGGCAGCAGTGTGTGTGTGTGTGGGGGGGGAAGGTGGGTGCGTGTAACCATTCAAATTAACTGAAGAGCCCAGCTCATCGGTTAACTGTGTAAACAGTTATACTTTCATATCCCTAGTGGATGGTGCTTTATCTGTGTAAAGGGTTATCAAAGGGAAATCTACATTCATGCCTCAGCGCTGGCACCTTTCTTCCACATCATTGCCTGACAAACCCATCGCTTTGACAAATGGATGAGTGTAATGCTCCATTAATGGGTTTCCTTTACAGCTCTTCTACTTTCACCTGGGGATCTTGTTCCCATGCAGAAAGGAAGAAATTATTTGTCTCATCTAAAAGACTAACACCTCCAGCCAAGATAGTTTATATGCTGTCTTTCTCTCTTTTTTTTTGTACGGCAAAACCCCTGTAAAGCGGCGTTATGTCTCAGTACCATCTCTAATTAGTCTCTGTTTTCCAGACAGAATGCGGGCTGGTGTCAGCAATCTGTTCACTTAGCAGGTTAAGATTAAAGACTCTGATAGCACAGAAATGGGGGGGGGAGGAGGGGAAATTTCACACCTCTGCCTTTCACACTGAAAGCAGCTCTTACATCAGCCAGTCAAATATTATTTCAAGGCATTGCTTAGTTTTAATGAGCACACTTGACGTTTACTTTTATGTCTGGGCTTCTGCTTAAATGCATGTTTATTTCAGGTACAACCCGGCTCCCCTTTTTCTCCTGCATCATCTTCAGTAATGGAGGGAGACCGCATGTCCAGAGTGGAAGTCATTTTGCTCACTCGAGTTCAGAGAGGCGGGAAGCACTTCTGAAGGGGAAAGCATGAGGTCTTTGTTGACTCGTGTTGCGATGCTGTGGAATAAGAAGATGCTTGAATGGCTCTAGCATGATTCCCAGGGGAAAAGGCTCATTTGGCTGTAAGGATGATCATCTATGATAAGCAGGTCCCCGGGTTGTCTCGTTCCCATGCGGGATGGAATGTTGTGGAAACTGCTCCATGAAGCCGTTTGTGCAGCCTTGGAGCTGTGCCCAGCTAGCCTGGTGGAGTCTCCAGCCAAGGCTGCTTTTGTGCTTTGACAAAATGAATGTAGCTGCTATTTATCCCTTTTGTTCAACAGGGAGAGAAAGTCCCGTGAAGAGACCAAACAAGGCTGGGTCTGAAAAGGGGCAGGTCAGGTGGAGAACAGCCCAGGCAGGATTCGATGGGCTTGTAATTAGTTTCAAAGTTTCATTATTCTCTGTGCCCTTTCCCGCCTACATTTGACCCCAGAGGGGCTGTCTCACTTCATAGATCAGAGGGTCTCAAAGCAGGGAGTCCCACTCGTTTTCTGCTTCCCCTGCAGTCCAGGCATAGCAGGATCAGGCGTGTACCAGCATGGCTCACAGTGCAGCATCAAGCACTGCAGCTTGGACACATGATCACATTGAGGCCTCTCTACTCTTAGTTCTGTTTATACTGGCCTTACTTCATCATCATCAACAACCATGGGATCATCAATGCCTCCCTCACTATTTTCTTCCATCTTTCCCTGTCCAGCGCGGAGTGGCTTAGTTTCTGTAGACTCGCTCCGCATTTGCATTTGGGACAGGTTTAATTTTAACTGCAGAAAGCCACTTGGACTAAAATAAGACTCTCCTCACCAGGCTGCACTGGTTTAATGAAATCAGTGCAAGTGTGTGTATTGATATAAGAACGGTCACCCTGTGTCAGAGCAATTGTCATAGAATGATAGAATCGTGGGACTGGAAGAGACCTCAGGAGGTCATCAATTCCAGCCCCTTGCCCAAAGCAGGGCCAATCCCAACTAAATCAACCCAGCCAGGGCTTTGTCAAGCCGAGACTTAAACACCTCTGGGGATGGAGATTCCTCCACCTCCCTAGGTAATCTACCCCCAGTGCTTCACCACCCTCCTAGGGAAATAGTTTCTCCTAATATCCTCCCCCACCAAAACTTGAGACCATTGCTCCTTGTTCGGCATCTGTCACTACTGAGAACAGCCTTTCTACATCTTCTTTGGAACCTCTTTTCAGGAAGTTGAAGGCTGCTATCAAATCCCCCCTCACTCTTCTTTTCAGCAGACTAAATAACCCACCACTGGACCCTCTCCAGTGCATCCACATCCTTTCTATAGTCGGGGACCCAGAACAGAACACAATACTCCAGGTGTGGCCTCACCAGAGCCAATTAAAGGAGAATAATCACTTCTGTAGATCTGCTGACAATGCTCCTCCTAATGAACCCTAATATGCCATTTGCCTTCGTGGCTACAAGGGCACACTGTTAACTCATACCCAGCTTCTCATCCACTGTAATCCCCAGGTCCTTTTCTGCTGAACTACTTCTTAGCCAGTCGGTCCCCAGCCTGTAACAATGTTTGGGATTCTTCCATCCCAAGTGCAGGACTCTGCACTTGTCCTTGTTGAGCTTCATTAGATTTCTTTTGCCCAATCCTCTAATTTGTCACTCTGGACCCTATCCCTGCCCTCCAACATATCTACCTCTCCCTCTAGCTTAGTGTCATCCGCAAACTTGCTGAGGGTGCAATCCATCCCCTAATCCAGGTCATTAATACAGATGTTTAACAAAACTGGCCCTAGAACCAGTCCTCAGGGCATGCTGCTTGAAACTGACTGCCAGCCAAACATTGAGCCATTGATCCCTATCCATTGGGTCTGACAATCTAGCCAGTTTTCTATCCACCTTACAGTCCATTTATCCAATCCATCCTTCCTTAACTTGCTGCCAAGAATATTGTGGGAGACCATATCAAAAGCTTTGCTAAAGGTACATCACATCCACCAACTTCCCCATGTCCACAGAGCCATTTACCTCACCATAGGAGAAGCTAATCAGGTTGGTCAGGCACAACTTGCCCTTGGTGAATTCAGGCTGACTATTCCTGATCACTTTCCTCTCTTCCAAATACTTCAAAATGGATTCCTTGAGGATCCCCACCATGATTTTTCCAGGGTCCATGTTGCCCAGTGATCCTCTCTTCTGATCTGCCAATGGGGAGGGTGCAAGAAGGCAATTGTCCTGGGCCCCCATCACTCCTGCAGAGAGGGGTTGGGGCTTGGGAAAAGGGGTGGAGTGGAAGTGAAGCAGAAGTGGAAAGAAGTTGGGGTAGTGCCTGGGGCGGCCATTGTCCCAGGCCTCACATTCCCCTAGGAATGGTCCTGGTGGCCAGTGCCAGATACTTTAGAGGAAATGGACAGAACAGGCAATGACTTCTGGCAGCTGGAAGTTTTGGGCTAGCCAGGGGATGGGTTTGGCTAATAGCCACTGAGGAAGCTATTCTCCAGGAACTTAGCTTTTTTTTTAAACCTGCTAACAGAGGGAAAATACTGTGGGGATACACCCCCAATCCATAATTCCAGCCTTTTTCTTTGTCTGAACAGAATCCTGCTGAATCATATTGAATTGTGATTGTTCTGTGCTAGGAACAAATGTCTTCCCAGTTCAGGACCATCCAGCTTATTTGCTTTAATACTTGAAGCAGCTTCTAAGCCATATCTTTAAGGGCAGAGGACAGAATATCCTCCATGAAGTAATTTCCTGAACAGGATCCCTGAGGATTGGCAAAGGTCTCCTTACAGCGTTCTCACAGCATTTGTTCCCTGGGGAAGCAGGATTTGTCCCTAAAGTGTTAGTAGGAGGGTCCAGCTCAACCTCCACCTATCAGGTTTTTGACAGCTGCACAATCCCAGTGCATTTACCAGCACTCCAGATACCTCTTGTCCCCTCTGACCTTTTGACAACATGTATCCTTTAGAGCAGTGACTTGCAACTTTTCCAGATGACTGTATCCCTTTTTGGAGTCTGATTTGTCTTCCATACCCCAAGTTTCACTTTACTTAACTACTTGCTTACAAAACCAGAGAGTGGAGGGGCGTGGCGTCAGAGCGACCCCATCCTGGGCCGCGCAGGGCCTCCGCCCCCCCCCCCCCCCGTCTTCCCTCACCCAAGGTCTCTTCCCCTCATACTTCCCGATCACCCCGATGCCATGCCCCGGGTCTGGCAGGGTTGGTCCGTTGCTAGTACGGTCTTAGTGGCATCCGCGTCGGCGGGGAGAGGTAGGGGAGCTCGGGCCCACCCTCACTCCGAGCCCCGACCCAGGGCCTTGAGGTCTGGGGAATTCTGTCCCCAGTCCTGGTTGGTGGGGGAGGGAGTCCCCTAAACACACCAACCCCCCGGGTTCCAGCACCCTGCCCTGGTTCGCTTCCTACCTCCCTCGCCAAATCGCCATGACAGCTTGGTCCGCAGGTCTGTCTGGCCACCCAGCATCCTGCTGCTCTCCCACTCCCCTGGCTGGCGGTGGCGCTCCTTTTAAGCATCCGGCTGTGATGACGTCTCCTGGGGCCGGGCGGGGCCGCCTCCTCCGCCTGGTGGTGCCGCCCCGCTGGGGCGCCTGCTCTGTTTGGCGCCGCAGAGGTTTGTCGGCTCCCCATCCTTCCTGCCCAGCCGGGGCCGGGGCTGCACAGCCGGGCGCGGCTAGCCTGCTCCCGTGCTTGGCCCCGCCTGCATCGGAGCAAGCCGCGCAGGGCAGGAACCGGTGCAGGGCCGCCGCTTCTCCCCAGCATGCCGTGGACAGCGCCAGGTTCGTGCGGGGCGCGGGCGCTGCCCCGTCACACAGAGATAAAAATACAAAAATGTTACACCATGCTTTTCCTGAAAAATGGTTTACTTCCTCATTTTAAGTACAATATTTATAATCCAGTGTGCATAGAGCAGTATAAACAAGTCAGTGTGTATGAAATTTTAGTTTGCACTAGCTTTGCTAGTGGTTTTCATGTAGCGTGTTGTAAAACTAGGTGACTATCTAGCTGAGTTAAAGTACCCCTGGAAGACCGCTGCCTCCACATACCTCTGGTTGAGAACTACTGTTCTGGAGGCTGCTGTGTGGGGGTTTGAACCCATGGAAGGGGAACCTAGATAGTCAAGCCAAGACTGGCACTAATTTACTAACAAAATCTCTATGTTTAGAAGGGAGGAATGGAGTCGCAGAGAGCAGCTGTTCTTCTTGTGCCAACCTCTCCCATCCATACCAGCTCCCATCCAAATTGTGCTGCTTGTTTGGGTTCTGTGGAAGGGCTTCTGTAAAGTTGTTTGACAGGGGGATGAGACAGCACCCTATCCAACCTTATGCCCCGCAAATGGAGTTGCTAGCCCTTTTCCCCATGGAGAGGATGATGTGGCCCTAATTGGTTTGTCTGATACCAAGCCTCCACTCCCACCCCATTGTAGGGGGTCATTGACTCCGAGAGCTTTCCCCTTCTGTGTGAGAATACAGCAGGTGTAGAACAGCAGGAGAAATCATTAGTCTAGCTTTAAGGCTCCTATTTATTTACTTAAAGACCCATTTCCTGAAACACTCCTGCCAAGAATATCTACAAAGTGATATTGGGTGGGAAGGGAGAGGGGGGATGGTTTAAAAATAGCATTTTCGGCAAGCATTTCTTAATATAAAGGTTGAAGCAAAGCAGAATTGCAGATAATTCTTCAAAGCCAAGGCATGAATGCCACTCAATAAGGGGGTGGGAATGTATGTGTTCTCCATGCTTTTGACTAGGAAGGCTTTTTATTTGCAGGCTTGTTCCATTTCTGCCTGCAAGGTACTTTGAAACAGTCTCTTTGAGGGCTGCAGACATTTCACAGGAGCTGTATTAGTGGAGAATGTGCAAATTTAGGAATATCAAGCTATAAGAATATCAGATAGGTAGGTGTGTGTGTGTGTGTCTGTGTGTATTTGGAAAGCAAATATTTATTTTAATAGGCAGGCAGCTTACCTAAGAATGGCCCTTTGGATGGAATTAGCTGATAATTTCTCAGCTGTCATGTCTGTCATGAAAACAAGAGTGTTTCTCTCACAATCCCAAGTAATTAGTGTGTGAGAGAAATAGTCCCAGCAAGAGTCTTTGGGACTGAACTAGCACTAATGCCTGCGCTGACCAATGAACTGCTGTTGGAGACACATGGGTGGAAAAGTAGATTCTGCAGAGCACCTCAAAGTCTTGGAACTACGTCTCCTGCTGGGCCCTGAAAACTAAAATGGCAAAGATGAGCACAACATACGTAATTAACAAGAAGATTATGTCATCTATCTGATGCAGCACAAATCTTTTTTTTTTTTCATAGAAAAGCTACATTGAAAAGGGGAAAAAAGGCTCTTATTATTAGGAAAGTGCCTACATGCCTCTGCTGGACTCCATTGTGCAAGGAGTTGTATGAACAAGAAAGCAAGAGATAGTCCCTGCCTTGGAAATCTCGCAGTTTAACTAGCCAAAAGATAGGTGAGAGAAAATACTAAACCCATTTTAGGGATGGTAGTTTAGGCATACTGGTGAACAAGGAGTTGAAAAGGCTGTGCCAGCAGTCAATAAGGGGAAGGCTTGAGGCAGCTAATCAGAACCTGGCGGGGCTGTATAAAAAGGCAGTTGGCTGGAAAGCACTCGCATAGTCTCTCTCTAGCTGTGGAGGGAGATTGACTGAGGTGCCTACTAGAGGAAGGTACCTTGGACAGAGTAGTTCTGGGGAAGGTCAGGGAGAGTCGGAGCACTGGTCTGACACAAGCTAAAGTCCTGATAAAGAGGCCTGAGCAGGCACTACAGGGGCAGCCAAGGCAGCAGGCCCACCCCCCTTGCCATGATGTGCGGCCAATTGAGTGGTCCACTGAGGCAAGTGGTAGGCTTAGAGGTAATGGGGTTTTCTGGAAGGGGAGGACCCCATAATGAGGACCCTGCCATTAAGCAGTATCCGGGGGAGGGAGTACTGCAGTCTGGGAGGGACATGTGTTCTGGTGTGGTGAAGAGTGGATGAAGCAGGTAAGAAGCTGACAAACTAAACTAATTCTCTGGCCCTCTTCTACACCTCCCAAACATCCTGACTCAAGGGCTTCAGTGACAAGCAAATGCTGTGTCCCAGTGCCTCTCTTTGCCATATTTTCAGTAAGCGCACGGGCGTTGCACGGAGCCAGAGAAAACGAAAGCCATGCCACAAATAGCAACACCAAAAAAACCCATAAAATCATAATTACACACATCCCACCCAGCTCTGAACAGAGCGATGGTTAAAGCTTTTCAAGCCGTCTCCATCTGCGTTCTGTGTTGTGTGAGAGAAGCTATTCCAGATGGCATTCAGATGATAGCTGATGGGTTGGTGTGCTAATGTCTCAAAGCTAAGTCTTAATAACGATGAAGCTTCGTAAAAGAAACATCTGGATCGGCTCAAGGAGGCGTGTTAAAATGTGCCTACCTGCGTATAGAACTGGAATGACATTTTGACACTGGGACAGCTGCTGTCGTACTAGAATTAATTTTCATCCTGAGCTCTGCTACTCTCTCTGGGAAAACCTGCTTGAATTTAGGCAAGCTGCTTGGTTTCTTTCCCATTGTGGGGGTGGGGAAAAAACTTTGCGTGAGGTAGGCAAGTCTTATCTGTGCTGGCATGTTGAATGAAATCTCTACATGTTGCATTAGTACCAGCGCAGCTCTGCTAGCAGCAGTGGGAATGCAAATGTACGCAGAGCACAGATATAGCCGCTGAGAGAGACAAATCAGACAACATGGTGGTAAAAGTGCCCATGGCCTGTGTACACTACACAGCTTCTATTGGTGTTGTCTGGCCAGGTGTCCTTCTGATAGTGCAATGTTGGGAGTTTCCCTGAAGATGCCACTGTAAGTGTGATTTCAGAAATGATCTCTGAAGCCTGCCAAGGCTTTGATGGAGCCAGGCTCCTTGGAAAAGTGGATTTTTATCTTGACTCCTTTAGCTTAGGGGCCCAGTCCTGTGAGGTTCTGGATACTCTGTTCCTACCCCATCAATGGGAATGGAGGATACTCGGCACCTAGCATCAGGTGCTCTGGTCCTTGCAGGGTCAGGCCCACAAGTGCCTAGCTCTTAGCAGGAGCTAGGGGAGGTGATCTATCTAGTGCAGGTGAGATTTCCAGCGTAATTCCAGCATAATTCCATAATCAGCCAAAGTTGTATCACTAAGCCCCCAACATTTCACATGTTCCTCAGAACTGAAATGAAGATCCAAACCCTGAGCAGTTCATGCATTGCTAATTTAAACGGCTGGGTTGCTAATGGTAGATGATGGAAAGAAGAGGTCAAAAAAGGGGCTCTGTCTAGACTGCAGGCTTCTTTTGGAGGAAGTTTTTCCGGAAGAGATCTTTGGGGAAAACTTCTTCCAAAAGAGAGCATCCAAACTGCCAAAGCGCACTGAAAAAGCTATCTGCTTTTTCGAAAGATAGCATCCACACTGAATGGACCCTATCTCACATGTAAGCTGTGATTACTATGAACTGAGTAGCCACCAGGGCACCTGTGCTTTTTCCTCTTTCCTCTTCTTTCGAAAGAACTCCCTCTTCCCTGTCCACACATGCCTTTTCCCGAAAGAGCTCTTTCGGGAAAAGGCTTCTTCATTATAGAAAGAGGTTTACCAATGTTGGAAAACCCCCTCTGTTCTTTTGATTTTTTTTTGAAAGAACGTGATTGTAGTGTGGATGTAAGTGAAGTTTAACAGCCTTTTTTCCGAAAATCTCTCTAGTGTAGACAGAGCTGGGAGCTGCTTAGGTAAAGAACAGCACAGACATGCTTCAGTTCCAGGGGGCAGTGGTGTCAGCGGCCACTCACCCGCCACTCCACTGCAAAACCAGGAGACACACAAGCTGCACACATTGCATATTACGATTACATCCTATATAAAGACTGTGGGTCCAATCTTGTTCCCACTGATATTGATGACCATTTACTTCCAGGGTCAGAGGGATTGGGCCCTATTAACTTGAGGCCAAGTGGCCGGAGTTTATATACGGCCCAACCTTTCCAAAAGCAACAAGCGATCTTGTGTGCCTCCCATTCTGAGTGCCTGGCTTGAGATGCTGCAAAGGGAACCAATTTTTAAAAAAAGATTTGAGCACCCATTCTTAGAACATCAGATTTTCTATGGAGCTACAAGCTGAAGCAGACCAATTCATTAGTCACATTGGCAAATCTTGAGCACAGCATTTTATTACACAGCACTGCTTGGTGGGAAGGATTCAAAGCCCTCTGGGAAAGGCGCCATAATATCAGGAAGCAGAGGTAGATGCACAACGAAAACAAAACAGAAACTCTTTGGAGGCAAAGGGCAATGGTGGCATTGGCAGCCCGAGGACTGCAGAACCATGCCCTTAATTTGCAACCTATCTGCAGTGCCATTCAGTCCAGCACATAGCAGTTGCGTAAGCAAACGCTTTGGTTTGATGAGAACTGAGGAAGCTCACTGTTTTGATGAGCCAAAAGCCATCAGAAAATGATGCATCCAGAATATGATATGAAATTATTTCCCTTTATTTTTCACAAAGCTAGAAGATAAAATCAGGTTCCATGTAATTATGCAAATAATGGCATCTGTGTGGTATACAACTGATGTTTGTTTATAAGCCAAATTATCTCTCATTTTTAAAAAAATGGTTTTTATTTCTGACTATTAGCAAAAATAAATACAGACTACTCAAAGGAGGCTTTATCTTATCAGCTTTCACAAGTCCTTGGGCTCCTATTATTTTCCTGTAGACATTGTTTGCAAGTGTATAGAACAGGCTTAGGAAAGCACGCACTGCCTGCAGAAGAGTTTTGCAGATTTATGTCATCATATGCTGTGCAACTGCTGAGGCGCTCAAAATGAATGACTGAGCCATATTTACATGTACATTTCAAGCTTTGGTGATGCACATTTTTGCAGTAAAGATACTATTTGCCCAATAAAAATGTAATTGAAGCTGTTCCCTTTTAAAGCTTTCTTTACCTACCCATAAAAATCTCTTTTCCCCAGCAGTACGTAATACAGACTTTAGAGCCTAATTCTGCTCCTCTTGAAGGCAGTGGTAAAATTCCCATTGCTTTAAGGGGGAGCAAGATCAAGTCTTTTGCTTGGCTAACAATGTTGTCCCTTCTCACAGCAGTGGCTCACAGTCTATAGCCCAATTCCTATTTCTCAGGAAGCTGTTCTGTCTGAAGAATTGCCTCCAATGGTAGAGAATAAAGCACAAGAGCCCACTACAAACAACTAACAAATTGAGCATTTCTTCAAAGAGTAAAAACTTGCTCACACAGAGAGAGAGAGACCCTGTAAGACTATAAGTGATAGTACCAGCCAGTGACACTCCTTATAACAATAGCCTTTTGTCCATTTCATATTTTGACTTTTGTGTCTCAGAGCATGTCACTTCTTAGACTGTTCCACTCTGTCTCTGGAAGTTGCTTATTTTTCCCTTGTCTCTTATTCCACTGAAGACAATAAACTCTAATTCTATCTACTCCCACCAAGCATCTACATTTTAAAGTAGGGACATATATTCTAGAGCAGTGTTTCTCATTTTTTTAAATAAAGTACCTCTTTTTAAAAAAATAGAATAAAATAAAAATTATAAATACCCCCAGTACCTACAGTTTTCAGACACACAACATTTTTTCTACCATTGCAACACATTTGTTTAAACAACTTAATCATAGCCAGGTGGACAATGACATTTTTGGGTGTAATAAGGACAAAAATAATAAAGTGCTGTAAAACTTAACACAAAAATTCAGTTTTCTCCAAATTTCAGTTGTGTTGACGTACTCCCCAGACTTCTCTCAAGTACCCCCAGGGTATTTGTACCGTTGGTTGAGAAATACTGTTCTAGAGTAGTTAGAGCAGCAGACTGTGATGTCCTGATTTTTCCCCCAGTTTGACCACAAACCTGCTGTACAGTTCTGAGCTCTCTTTGGCCTTAAAGCCAATGGCCAAAGAACACAGGGCCAGTTCCTTATGTAAGTCAATTTGAGCCAGAAGTTCAGAATTGTTTAGTTACTGTAGTAGGGACTGTCACAGGGAGATGCCCTTTAAGAAGGAAGGGCTCAGTGCCCTTGGGGCTAATTAGCTACCTCTACAATGAGATTAGAAGAAGGCACCTGGGCCATATAAATGGGGAGAGAGTGAAATAGAAGGGTCAATAAGGAAAAGGGCAGGGGAGAAATGTCAGAGACCAGGAGATGGTCTTCCTGGGGGAAGTTAGGAGAGCAACAGAGGGGTTTGCTGTTGACTTCCCCAAGCCACAGAGCCCAGGTGGGAGGGCTAACGGCAAGAGAGCAGAAAAGGGAATTACTGGCTGGTGCTGGGCTGGAGAAGACTGAAGACAGGGAAGCAGTGGAGGGACTCAGCCCCTGATGGCTCCACCCTGCAGAGTGGGAACAGAGGGCAGTGGGACGGTGGCAGGGAGGCCAGGCTTCCCTGGTGAGGCTGGGCTCACAGCAGAAAATCTAGGGAGGTTCTGCTGGGGGGTGGGGCTGCACCCCATCTGGAAGGGCTGCAGTGGTTGTCCTGGTGGAAGAATAGGAAAAAACTGGAGAAGAATTCATGGGTGGTGGGTTGGGGCTCATGGGATTTGAAGGGTTGTGTGTGTATGTGTGGGGAGGGGGAAAGGGTGAGAAATGGGCTGTGTTTGGGACTATTGGCACTATAATTTGGTAATAAACTAGCCACATGGAGGGGGACTGCTGAGGCAAGGAAGCTATTATGGTATTATTGGGGACTCAGAAGGAAGGACATGAAGGCAGGTACATTGGTTCTGCTGTGGTCTGTGGTATGTGCCTGGCCCCTTCAGCACAAAACAGGAGAAGAGTTTGATTAATTATCTGCCTCTCAGTAGGGACTAGATAGCTTACCTGGAGCCAACTCAATTAGCCCCAGCTGTGATGGCCTTGGAGCCTCTGGTAAAGAACAGGGCTTGGATTAGTGGGTGCACAGGGGAGCTCAGGCTGGGACAGCAGGGGAGAGCAGCCGATTTCCCCAGAGGAAGGAAGATGCAGGAGCAAGCTGCTAGGGTTCCCTAAGGAAGGCTGAGAGCTCCCAGGGAAGGGAAGTGGTGCTGAGAGCCTGAGGCAGGAAAAAGGAATAGGCCTGGAACCTGCTGAAGGACAGGATGTGGGGAGAGTCCTTGCTGGATTTAAGGAGAAACTCGCAAGAGCTGTGGAGACTACTTGTGTGGGATTGGCGTTAACCCTCGGATGGGGACACTTCTGCAATCCAGTGGGCTTCCCCATGGAAAGATGAGCTGCACAAGATGGGAGGAGCGTCCAGGTGGACAACAAATTACAGAGTCAATGAAAACCCATGGTGCCTACAGCCACCGTAGGCCGCAGGACAAGTTATGGGCGGGGCTCATCTCTGAGCCCTGGAAGGGGCAGGGCCTTGGGTAGAAGGGGCAGAGCCTCAGGTATTCAGCCTTTAGCACCACTTGGACCATGGTGTCTCCTTCCCCAAGACCTTCACGCGGAGTGGCGCTCCGGCAGTAATTCAAAGGAGCCTGCAGCTATAGCCATCACTGTAGTGGTGTCCAGGAGCTCTGGAGCTCTTTGGTTCTCTGGGTCCTGGGACAATGGCACCCTAGCTCCCAGCTAGTGGGCCTGGTGAAAACTCCCAAGTTTTGACACTTGGGCTTTTCTTAAAGAGTCTGATATGTAAGTAAAGGAGTCCTCAGGGAGAGTGGCTTTTGGTTGAAAGAAAGTGAAGAGCGGGGACGTGTAGGGGCAGTATCTGGCCACAAGAGGGTGTCATGAGGCCTTGGTATGTTCAGGGTGTCTTAAATGGAAAACAGGCTCTGCTGAAAACCTGGTTCCAGTTGTGTGTGTGGAGCACTTTAAAAAACTGGGTTCATAGATAATGGGAATTCTGCAGCACCCACTGATATGAAGTAGTTTTCATTGTAGACAAAGGTTTCAGTTTGGTTCAATGGCTCTCAGCATCCCATCTATAAAATCTCATCTAGCAACCCTGCCCAGTCCTATGTGCTTTGAAAAATCTGACCCCTAATATCTCTATCTCCATATCCTCTGCCAAATGCTTTTTGTCTGTTTAATGGGTGTGTGTGTGTGTGTTAACAAGGCATAAGTATTGTTTGCAAGTAGGTTTGCAGAATTTGCTTTTTTGTTTTTACAGTTTCAACAGATAGCATTGATAAATTTTAAGTATAATATACAGTTTCACAGTTCCAGGAGGTTTTTTTTTTTTGGAGGGTAGGACAATAAGGGGTAAGACAATTATTTAATGACACCTAGAGCTCTGACTGACTGTTAAAACACATTGTAAACATTCTCTGTCAAAATATACAAACTAAAAATTCTGAAAGTACAAATATACAAATCAAATTCTAATAAATTCTTAAGCAGCATTTTTCTTTCTTTGCCTATCTGTACATTGTGATGGAAATACTTGTTCCTAGACTTTTATGTATGGTAAAAGTCAATTTCACCAGTTAAAATCAAATCCTTCCAACGTTGGTAGTAATGCACTTCCAATTTTGTGGATAAGAGGTATCCCAATAATTAACTCTATTATTTTTGTTTGTTATTTCAACTGAGAGATTTATATGTAAAGATATCAGAAGATAATAAATCAGCAAAAACCACAACAACAGAAGAAAATACCAACGATCCAAATGCTTGATCCACACACAAGTTAAGTGCTCCGGGCCAAATATCAAAGAAATACCAGTTCTGGGCACCACTTTTCAAGAAAGATGTGGAGAAATTGAAAAAGGTCCAGAGAAAAGCAACAAAAATTACTAAAGATCTAGATTAGAAAACATGAGCTATGAGGGAAGACTGAAAGAACTGGGCTTGTTTAGAAAAGAGAAGACTAAGAGGGGGCATGATAGCAGTTTTCAAGTACCTAAAAGAGTATTGCAAGGAGGAGGGAGAAAAATTGTTCTCTTTGACTTCTGATGAAAGGACAAGAAGCAATGGGCTTAAATTGCAACAAGGGAGGTTTAGTTTGGACATTAGGAAAAAGTTCCTAACAGTCAGGGTAGATAAACACTAGAATAAATTGCCCAGGGAGGCTGTGGAATCTCCATCTCTGGAGATATTTAAGAGTAGGTTCGATAGACATCTATCAGGGATGGTCTAGATGGTTCTTAGTCCTGCTATGAGGGCAGGGGACTGGACTTGATGACCTCTTGAGGTCCCTTCCAGTTCTAGTGTTCTATGATCCTATGAAATAAAAGACTAGGAAAGCTGAAGAAGTTTTGGCCTTCAGAGTTCATCAAGCATAGGGCTTGACAAACGGCGGCGAAATCTGCTCACCAGTCCCTCTTTAAACATGCGCAAGACCTGCATTGCACATGCGTGTGCTGCTGGTGAACGGGGCAACTGGCTAAAATCTACTTGCCACGGGTGAGGAGATCCAATGATTTGAGACCTGATCATGCAGATGCTCTTGCTTTCTAAGATGGTGATGGATGTGCTGCTGTGCCAGAAATAAATCATGATAGTCTATACCCTCAAAGGATTTATGACCCAAACTCCTATTAAAATCCAGGGGAGTTAAGTATTTGAATACTTTTTTTGGAGATTTGGGCCAACCTGGATTGGGAATCATGTGGGAGAGAATCTATAATTCTGAGTCTTTGAAAAGTCTCTGTTTTGGAACTAGAGTGTGTGACTCAATAATGAATCGGATCCTCTAGTTCAGGGGTCTCAAACTCCTGGCCCGTGGGCCAGCCCTGGGTGAAACAATGGTGCCATCAGGCCCGGGAGTTCCAGCAAGTGGGGTGGGGAAGGAAGTCTGTCCATTCCCATCTCCCAACCCCTACTCCTTCCTGACATCACCCCATCGTTTCCCCCCAAAGCACCCCATCCCTTGAGGGATGTGGCCTCACTCAGGAGCAGCCCGAGGCTGCCTGCGGCAGCTGGCGCCCTACACGGAACGCGCAATCGGCACCCCCGCCTGCACGGCCGTCAATGGCCATGACGTCACCATCAGGCGCCCAGGCCTGCGGTGCCCTAGGCAACTGCCTAATTTGCCTAGGTCCATGGGCCGCCCCAGCCTCACTGCTTACTGTGGGGGTCTGACTTGGGGCTTGGAGGATAGTAATGGACAGCTCTTCCCCTGCCTTCCCCAGCTGTGGGATCCCAGTCTGGATTGCACAACTGCTTCAACTGGAAATGGCCTGTGGGCTGGGAATTTGAGACTCCTGCCCTAATCTGAGAAGGTGCTAGGAGGGAAGTTACAGGCCAGGATGCTTTAGGACTGAACTCATCAGCATCTAAGCAAAATAGTCAGAGGCAAATAAATTTATGTTGAGCGCAACCCCACAGAAGGGCTGGGCCAAAGGAATTATTATGTTATTTCTGAGTCCTCCTACCAGTTTCCTTTGCTTTATACTCCAGCTGATTCTCTATCCCCTGTGAGAGCTGTTAACATGGACGCCACATAAAAGTGATCGCTTAGGAGAATGTGGCACGGCTGCCCTGTACCCTAGGCAGAAACACACATCGTGCACTGAGGTTTTTGTATAATTTTTCACTGAGAACAAAAGTTCAATTTGTGCTGACCTGCTTTTGAAGGATGGAATAATAACTCCATCTCACATTGGAAACTCTGAACTGCTGATTGTCAGAATGCTCGGCGTATTCCAGCTCTGTATTAATAGACCTTGCCTGTCCTATTTCGCATGTAATGTCGCTGGTACTTCCAATAGCAGGCACTCAGTTTTTTGACAGCTCATCCGGTAGCTTTGCCTTCAGCATACTGGGCTTTTGCATCTTCTTGGGGAATCAAGGTTCACAGTCCTCAAACTAATCCACTGAAAAGTTGGCCCTGAGGCCTGGAGACAGCTGGTGTCGCTTCCTTGGCTTTGTGTAGTGTGACCTTACTTCACTGGTTCACACAGTGGTGCAGGAACATTTTTAAGAGTGGGAGTGCTGACATAGCCCCTCTGCCCTTGTCTACCCCAACCCCAGCTGAGGCTATGAGCAAAGCCCTGGTGTGTGGGGCACCAGCTGTGACATGGGGCACAGGGCTGGCTGCAGAGTCCCCAGAGTGTTGGTCCAAAGCAGAGTCCCCCAGTGCACAGGGCTGGCAGCTGGTACCCCAAGTGTGGAGACAGCAACAGAGCCCCCAGAGTGCGAGATAACAGCTGAATCCCTGGGCATGGGTCTGGAAGCAGAGCCATGGTGTGTGGGAAGGCAGCCAGGACTCTGGGCACTAGGCTAGGAGTCTAGGGGTGCTGCAACATCCGTGGCACCCTCAGTCCCATGCCTACTGTTCACAGATAGGGCCATGGGACAATAAGCAGGTGGAGAAAGGATAGCCTGCTGCAAATACCTGCATAGTTCCAGATCCTTTGCTCAGGACTTTATCTGAATTACTTGGAAGCAAAGATTCCACACAAAGCAACCTGAAGAGGTTCACTGCTTTTCAGGGCTTGTCTTAGTGCTTGACTCCAAGGTTACATAGGCTTCCAAAGCAGGCTTCAAGTACCTGCAGGCCTTCTCTCTTCACTGTCCTCAGCCTTCTGCCAGATAAAAAAAGCTGGATCTGAGTGGAGAATGAGAGTTTGTCTTGGGGTGGTTGATGAGATTTCAGGTTTTTGTTCAATGCAACTGCTCTGGCCGGGGATGGCCTGTGGACTGGGACTTTTGAGACCTCTGGGCTAGAGGAATAAAACCAAAACCTTTGGAATGGCTTCACAAAACAAAACTGTGTCCAGGAGACAAAGCCAGTGTGCACATGCCTGGTTATGCCTCTGGCCTGAGAAGTGGAAGACCCCGATTCAAGCCCTTTACCTGATTTAGAGCAGAGCTTTACATTCCCAATCATGCCACATCAGGCAGAGCAGAGGCTCCTATATCCCAGGCCAGGTTATTAGACAGCCAATTCGTGGATCTGCCAGTTGCTCTCCTTCCCAATTCAAATGTGGCCAACAAAAATTTCAGATACAGAACTTCATTTTGGCAAAAGTGTTTTTTCCTGCTGTAATGAAAACATCACACCTAATCCTCAAAAACAAACAAAAAACCAAATGGTCTGGTAGCACTTTATAGACTCACAAAACATGTAGATGGTATCATGAGCTTTCATGAGCACAGCCCACTTCTTCAGATGACTGGAGTTATGAGTTTAGGATGTGTAGGAGTTTAGGATACTATCAATTGACTTTGATTCTTATCTGCTTTGTTTTAACTACCCAGTCTTCAGATACTTATTGATTCCCTCTAGCTCCCTGTCTCTCACCCCCATTCCTTCCCCCCCCCCTTTTCCTCTCCTATTTATTTTGGGTATGCACATCCTAAACTCATAACTTTGGTCATCTGAAGAAGTGGGCTGTGCCCACAAAAGCTCATTATACCATCTACATGTTTTATTAGTCTATAAAGTGCTTCCTGACCATTTGTTGTTTTTTTCTGTAAGGGTACATCTACACTAGCCCCCTAGTTCAAACTAGGGAGGCTAATGAGGGCGACCGAAATTGCTAATGAAGCACGGGATTTAAATACCCCACGCTTGATTAGCATATTCCCGGCTGGTCGCCATTTTGGAAACTGACTAGCCCGAAGTAACTGCCCGCGTCTATACGCAGCAGAGAAGCGGGATTCTGAGATAAACCCCTTAGTTCAAATTAACTGTTAACCATTACTCCTTGTGGAATGAGGTTTAATTCGAACTAAGGGGTTTATCTTGGAATCCCGCTTCTCTGCCGCGTATAGACGCGGGCAGTTACTTCGGGCTAGTCAGTTTCCAAAAATGGCAACCAGCCGGGAATATGCTAATCAAGCGCGGGATATTTAAATCCCACGCTTCATTAGCAATTTTGGTCGCCCTCATTAGCCTCCCTAGTTTGAACTAGGGAGCTAGTGTAGACGTACCCTACCAGAGTAACTTGGCTACCCCGTGAAGCTATTTAATCCTCAGTCTCTCATTTCCTCTAATGTAGTGTTTCCCAATTGGTGCTCCGGGGAACTCTGGGGATCCGCAAAGTGAAAGGAAGGGCACTCCCCCACCCTGTTAAAACTTTTCCGTTAAAAGCATTTCCGGAAAATCATGCCAGTCTAGACGTAGCCATCTAGTTTAATCTTGAAGCCAGATAGATCTTTTGCCCCCACTACTTCCCTTGGAAGGCCGTTCCAGAACCTCACTCCTCTAATGGTTAGAAATCTTAACTACAGCCTCTGTCCTTAAAGTCTCAAGGGCCATAACAGGAATGTGTGCAATTCCCCCCAACAAAGCCCAGGGCCCTAGTTCAAAGGACTTACAAATACCAGCAAGAGTCTAAGTGGAGACAAAAGGCCAGGAATGCATTATACACTCCAGAGGCCATAGCAGAGGAGTGGGCAGCAGCTGGTCTAGACACACACTGGCTATGTCTAGACCGGCATGATTTTCCGCAAATGCTTTTAATGGAAAAGTTTTCCGTTAAAAGCATTTGCAGAAAAGAGCGTCTAGATTGGCACGGACGCTTTTCCACAAAGGCTTTGCACAAAAGGGACTTTTGCCTGAACGGGAGCAGCATAGTATTTCCGCAAGAAGCACTGATTTCAGACAGTAGGAAGTCAGTGTTCTTGTGGAAATTCAAGTGGCCAGTGTAGCTTTTGTGGAAAAACTTGCCAGTCTAGACACAGCCACTAAGTTTGGGGAAATTGGGGTTTAAATCCATCACCAAGTGTCCGTGGGAATTCTGCTGCATGGCAGTAACCGTTCCCTCACACACTTTGATCTAGTCCCAGCTCTGGACACCAGGCAGCAAGATGCTCCACAGCCTTTTAGAAAAATGGGCTAGTTCTACTTGGACTAGAGGTTGGGTGCTGTACTCTAAAAGCACAGCCTGCATCTGCCTGACAAGGGGCAGAAAATCCAGGTGAAAATGTGATCTAACCTAATCCTGGCCTGACCTTCTTTCTCGTAAAGGTTTTATGCAGTGGTGGCATTGAGCAGTTCCCAGGCTCTTTTCTGTGATTGTGGGTGCCTAGAGAGCCTCTTTCCTGACTCCCATTCTCACTCTAATGCTCAAGCCTGAGGCAAGATGAGCATGTGTCCTGCAGCCTGTTTGTTTTCAGCTCCTTTTGGTGCCTGAGGAATGGGCAATCAAGTTATGTGTTCCCTGCCAGCGCTTTCCTTGCCCACCTGCTGAGAGTTCGCCTGGTGCAAACAAAGCTCAGCTGAATTCCTTCCTCCAGTTCTCTGACCCTTACGTCATGCTCTGCTTCCACTACACAGGGCCTCCGGAGCAAAGAATCTTCCCTACCAAAAAAGGAAATTAAATCCCATGAGCTGAATCTTGATTGTGCTTGCTCTGGTTTCTTCATAGCCATGAGGCTGTTTTCTATGGAGTCGCTCTGAATATACGCTGTCCCAACCTTCTGTGGAATCTGGCTAGGTATATATATGATGTGCCACAACAATGACTTCAATTCTTTTCCTGGCAGCTGGGAATTGCAGTTCCGTTCTGTCTCAGTTTGTACCTGCTTGTGTTTGCAGCAGGGAGAAGGCAGCAGTGAAACGGAGATGGAAATATAAAAAGTGGCTTTGCAATT
Source organism: Pelodiscus sinensis (assembly GCF_049634645.1). NCBI lineage: Eukaryota > Metazoa > Chordata > Testudines > Trionychidae > Pelodiscus > Pelodiscus sinensis. The sequence continues at coordinate 29,373,011 of NC_134725.1, read as the reverse complement.
GGCAGGGGTTAGGGATTGTTCATTAAGGAATCCCAAAATACCCACCTCTGTTTCTCTGAAGCCAATGATTTCTTCTTATTGAATGGAGGGAGACAATTCAACAAGATCAATACAGCAGCCTAAACTCTGCCTGCTTGTTAGACTGTGCCAGTAGATGGTGTGAGAGCTGGGGAAACTGGAGAGTTTAGTTTAGTTGATAATAAGGGGGCACTTTTTAAAACGTCTCTTTCCTATAACTATTAGTATATGGTAACTTTTGGTTTGGGTATGTATATTTTTAATAAATGTACAAGAGCATGGGGCTTTCAATTTAAAAGGAAACCTGACAATCTTATTCTTCTGTCTTCAAGCTCTTTTATGAAATAAGTGCAGGGAGAGTCTACCACCCTTTAATCTTTTCAGGCATGTCTAGCTAATAGAAACACACCATGTCATAGACTCCAGTTTATTTTCAGGGCATAAAAAGTGACCTTATGAACTCCTGACCTGCTAGCTTATAACACTATTCTAACCAAATACCAAACAGAGGCAGCTAGAAATCAGCTGGAGGGGGACTGAAGAGATCTGGGTTCAGTTCCTGGCTATACCACATACTTTGTGTGTGACCTTGGGCAGGTTATGGAGTCTCCTCTGGATTCTTCTTCCGGTGATTGCTCATGTCCATTCCATGTAAGTGTGTGCATGTGGTTGGAAAATTTTTCCCATAGCAGTACCCATTGAGCTAGCAGGGGAACCCCCTGGACTGGTGCCGCTCTATCGGCTAATATATACCCCTGCTGGCCTTTCACCCCCCCAGTTTCTTCTTACCATCTGTGTTGGAACATGTTCTGACCTTGTTTCTGCAACTGCCTCTTAGCAGTTCTAGTCTGTTATCTTGTAAATTAGTGTTTTACGGTTAATTCTCTAGTCAGGAAAAGGACCCTTGATGCCAGATATCTTTGAGACCATGTCACGGGGCAGACTCACCACCTCAGTGACTCCAGACGGTTGCCCTGGGGATTAGCATATCAACTCACTGGCGCTGCCCACTAACTGGCGTCTCCCGTGCTCTCGCTTCCCTCTCTCATCCAGACCCGGGTCATTCTGGGACCACCGTGTCCTCTTCAGGGTGCTACCCTCCAGCAGTGCCCACTCCAGTGTCTGAACCCCCTTCCAGGGGTTTATGCAGCTTTGCACTCCAGGGTCCTCCCCTCCCAAGGGGCACCCAGTTCTCCTCCCAGGGAACACCCAGCTTCCCTGCACCCACCTTGCCTCAGGGACCCACTGCCAGTCTTCATCTAGCCCCTGCCTCAGAGGCAAACTGCTGTCTGTAATGGCCACTCATCACTGGCAAAGGGGTGTGGAGCGGCTGCCTTTGCCTACCATGGGTGCCTCTCTGCAGCCTTAGTGGTTTCAGGCTTTGCTTCAGGCCCTGCAGCCTGGGAACTAGCTTGCCTTGCCTTGCCTTGCCTTGCCTTGCCTTGCCCTGCCCTGCCCTGCCCTGCCCTGCCCTGCTTCCTTAGCAGCCAGGCCCTTCCTGCTCTCTATTTAGAGCAGCAGTGAGTCCCCCTCTCCCTCTAGGAGCCCTTCTTTATATAGCCCCCAGCTGGGCCCTCATTAGCAACAGCTGCCTCAGCTGGGGCTTGGCTCTCAGCCCTCACTCAGGGCTGGGTTTTTGCCCTTAAAGGGCCAGTGCAAGGCAAGTGCCTTGTGACAGACTGTCAGAGACATTATTGAACTGACTTTGTTTCCGGCCTTAGCCTCTGGCTCTGTGAGTAAGGTTGCCAAATGGTTTAACAAAAAATACCAAACCTCTCCCCTCTCCCCCCCCCCCCCCAAAAAAAAACCACAGGGAAAATATTCCATTGAGAAAAAAAAAAGGGGGAAACCAAAGTTGTTGAGCGAAAAAAAGGAGCCTGAGGCTCCTTTAAGAAACGCTTTGCTTTTGAGGCTTTATGGCCTTAACAGGCTGCTGGCGGCCGCCCGCCATCTTACCTTCCTGCGCCAACTGGACAGCTCTCCTGAGGAACCTGGTAAGCACCTGGGATTTTCGCCTCCCACTGGGAAAAAAATTAGAAAATACCAGACATTTTAGGTTTCTGGTATTTTCTGAATTTTTTACTTGACAGGAGGCAAAAATACCGGACTGTCCAGTTCAATACTGGACACCTGGCAATCCTATCTGTGAGGAACCATGACTCTAGGCAGCCACATACTACCACCCCGGTACTGGGTGCTTCAGCACTGGCCCCAAGGTTCCACTGGCATCAGCAATCTCAATAGCAGCACCAGTACTGATACTGGCACGGGCTCTAGCACCAACCTTGCCATTGGCCCCATCTGCACACCCTGCTATGGCACATGAAATCCTGGCATTGAATCCCCTAATGCCACTTCCTCTAACTCGGCACTATAGGAAGCCAGAGTCCATGGCCAAACATGCCCTGGGCCATCTCAATTGTCACTTTGGTTGGCCTCTGAGTATTCCACCAACTTGGAGGCTGAGTTGGTGTTTTCCTTGTTCCGTCTAGGTCTTGGCACTCTCCTACTCCCGGCACCAATCCTGGCACTGGAGTACATCCGTAGAACCAGTGCAGCAGTCTTGGCCGTCTTAGCCTGCCCCTGCTCAGCTGGTGCAGCAGTCCTGGTCACCTCAATAGCAGGCTCCTGTCCAGTGGCCATTCTGGATGCCCTGGGCTTACCACCAGGCCCAGGGTGCAGGGCTCTCCAGACTGGAGTCAATCTACTCAGGCCCCAGGGCTCCTCCATCAGCAACCCCAATGGCCTGCTCCTCCATGTCAGGGCAGTCTCAGCTTCCATGGCAAGTTTCACAGAGGGCCACTGGGGAAATCATGGTGTTCCTGGCTCAGCCATCAATAGTGGCCCCTTTGACAGCTTTGCAGGTCACCTCTCAAATTCAAGATCTGGAAAAAGTTGGCCTGAAAGGGTCATCCTCATCATCTCTGGATGAGGCCCTCATGGGAGGGGCACTACCATCGATGCCTTCTATGGGCTTGAGGTTGCACTAGAACCTCCTCAGGTGTCTGGCCCAGAGTTTGGGGGTGCAGGCAGAGCGGGAGTTGGAGGATTCAGATCTGACTGTTGATATCCTTAATGCCAAGGGGTTACCAGAGTGGCCTTGCCCTTGAACAAAACAGCGGTTAAGATCACGAAGACCCTCTGGCAGACCACAGCCTCCATTCTACCCACTGATAAAAAGGTGGAGAGGTGCTACTTTGTGCCACAGGAAGGCAATGAGCACCTCTTTTCTCATCTTCCTCTGGGGTCCTTGGTGATATAGGTGGTTCATCACCAAGAGAGGCAGGGTCAGCTAGGCCTGATCCCCAAAAATAGGGACACAAAGAAGATGGACCTTCTGGGTAGAAAGGCCTATGCCTCTGGGGGTCTGCAGCTCCACATAGCAAACCAGCAGGTTCTTCTTAGCCACTATGCTTATAACACCTGGGTTGCTTTGGACAAGTTCACGGTGCTGGTCCCTTAGGATTCTCACTCTGAGTTCAAGTCCCTCTCAGATGAGGGTAGGGTGGTTTCTCAGGCAGACACTGTGGTCTGCACTATGGCCACAGGCTTGGTGCTCCATTGTAGTTCATGACTCCCGGTGTCTGGGGTGCCTCCCACTATCCAGGACCATCCCTTTGAAGGGTCTTGACCTTTTCTCTATCTGGGCTACTCAGAAGGGGATTTCTCCCAGGGATGTCAAGGTCCTGCTGGTCCTGGACTGTCTCCTTGATCTCAGAGTCCAGGGGCTGTCCTCCTCATTTGTTAGGGTCCACCTGCGGGCTATCTCAGCTTTTCACTTGGGCTCCCGGGGGAAGATGCTTTTTGCAGACCCCATAGTCCACTGGTTCTTCAGGGGAGCTGGACAGGCTTTACCTGCATGTTCGGCAACCTGTCCCTCTGTGGGACTTCACCCTGGTTTTGACCAAGCTTACTGGGCCCCCTGATGAAACTCTGTGATGCATTCACTACTGTACCTGTCCTGGAAGGTGTGGTTCCTGGTAGCTACTACGTTGGCCTGATGGGTGTCAGAGCTCAGGGCACTTACCTCAGACCCTCCTTGCATGTTTATTTTCAAGGATAAGGTCAGGCTCTGCTCCCACCCAGACTAAGGTGGTGTCTCAGTTTTATGTGTCTCAGAACATTTTTCTCTCAGGGTATGTCTACACTACCCCGCTAGTTCGAACTAGCGGGGTAATGTATGCATACCGAACGTGCAAATGAAGCCCGGGATTTGAATTTCCCGGGCTTCATTTGCATAAGCCGGCCGGCGCCATTTTTAAATGCCGGCTTGTTCGAACCCCGTGCCGCGCGGCTACACGCGGCACGGGCTAGATAGTTCGAACTAGCAAGCCATTCCGAACTATCTGTACGCCTCGTTCCTCGGAATGGCTTGCTAGTTCGAACTATCTAGCCCGTGCCGCGTGTAGCCGCGCGGCACGGGGTTCAAACAAGCCAGCATTTAAAAATGGCGCTGGCCGGCTTATGCAAATGAAGCCCGGGAAATTCAAATTCCGGGCTTCATTTGCACGTTCGGTATGCATACATTACCCTCCTAGTTCGAACTAGCGGGGTAGTGTAAACATACCCTCAGTGTTTTACCCCAAGGCCCATGCTTCTGGTAAAGAAAAGGCCTTGCCACACGCTGGATGTTAGGAGGGCCGTAGCTTTTTATTTAGATAGGACAACGCCTTTCCATAAGTCTCCACAGCTATTTGTGGCAATTGTGGAGAGGCAGAAGGGACAACCTGTCTCCGCTCAGAGGATTTCACCATGGATCACTTCCTGTATCTGAGTGCATTATGATTTGGTAGGGGTGCTGTCCCCCCGCTGACAGCTCATTCCACTAGGGCCCATGCCTTCTCCAGAGCCTTTGTGGTCCAATGCCCGCCTTGGACATTTGCAGGGCAGCACATGCTCTTCAATTCATGCCTTTGCCAATTATTATGCGCTGGCTCACGGGGCTAGGGCGGATGCCACTCTTGTTAGGGCTGTTCTCCACTCCATGGAAGGTTAGGACTCCAACCCCGTCTCTTGGGTTTCTGCTTTGGAGTCACCTACATGGAATGGGCATGAGCAATCACTTGAAGAAGAAAGAACAGTTACTTACCTTGTAACTGTTGTTCTTCAAAATGCATTGCTCATGTCCATTCCAAATCCTGCCTCCTTCCCCTTTATCAGAGTAGGCTGGTTAAAAAGGACAGAGGGGGTGGAGGGCCAGCAAGGGCAAATATTAGCCAATATTGTGGCACCACTTCAGGGGGCTCCCCTGCTGGCCCAATTGGTACTACTAAGGGAAAATTTTTCCAACAATGCATGCACATGGTGTGCGCACACCTACATGGAATAGACACAAGCAACACATCTCAAAGAACAACAGTTGCAAAAGGTAAGTAACTGTTTTTTTCTGATTAGCTGTTAAATGGGGTCTGTTTATACAGTGAGACACTTCCTGTCCTGAAGAGTTTACTATGTGTATGAGCCATGCTTAGCACGCATGGGCCCTGCCACCAATGACCTTTTTTAGGTGCTACTGCTATACAAACAGACAGTGACATACCAAGAAGAGCTTAAAAGAGGAGGATTAAATATCTCAAGTCTCTCTACCTTACAAAATGGATGCAACAATTTTGTGTGATTTAGGCCATCGCTTGAATGCCTCTAGCAAGCAAGGTCACGACTTATGAGCTAACACCACAGACCTGGTCTGGGGGGAACCTCCTGATTTAATGAAGATCTAAAATGAACAGGGTTTCTAATGGGGCCATCTGGCACCCTGGCACGACTGCCAGCCATCATCTCTCTCCCACACAGCATTAAGGCTGCTTCTTCCAAGGAAACTGGCTGACAGATTTTCAACTTCCAGTTGGTGCCTATTAACAACCCAGGTGAAACAGGCTGGCAGCTCATGAGGCAGCATGAAATGTTTTAATTCTGCCAGTCCTCGGTTCCCAGAGATGACTAATAGGAATATGTAGCTAAACTGTTGCTGGATCCAAGAGGCTAGTCTTGTAGCCCCAGTGCTTTTTTTGTGATGGTACTGACCTGTACGCAGTACCGGCACCTCCAGACGCAGTACTGGCACTGCCAGTCAGAGCTCAACAACTTTTCCCGTGGAGTTCTGGCACCGGGTTTTTTTTAAAACAAAAAAAGCATTTTGTAGCCCTGATGCTGACATGGGTCTACCTTTCTGCACTAACTTCTCCATGAGTTTTGGCTCTGTTAAGGTGGATGTGAGTAATCTGATTCCAGGCAACAGAGAAGAAACGTGAATGGATGAACTTCAAACCACACCCAACTCTAGGATGAAGTCTCTGTCTTGGTGGAGGTGGGTTCACACGTTTTGGCCTTCTGGTGTTTAAAGGAGTGAAGAACCTCTTTCCCGAGCCTGACAAATCTGCTGTCGACTCAAAGGTGAAGACTAATACAGAGGATGGGGAGCCGACAGCCTTTCTGAAATCCTGGGCAAGATTGGGGGTGGGCGGAAAGGGTCTAGCTCAATACTCCTGGAAGGGGTGGGGCATCAGGTAAAAGGGGCGGGACCATGGCAACCAGTCCTCAGTGTCTCCTGGACTGTAGTGGGCCCTCTGCCCCATAGTCCTCAGCACTGCTTGCGGCATATGGCACAGTGTTGTGGTAGTGATTTAAAGCAGTAGTGGGAACGCTGACCAGGAATCTTGGGTCCTTTTCAAGTGCTGGGTCCTGGGGCAGTTGTCCCCTTTGCCCCCTCCTGAGCCTAGATGAAAATGCTCACAGAGTTCTTGTGTGGCTGCTTAGCTCCAGATCCTCGTAGATAGTTAGGCACCAACCTGACTTCCATTGAAGTCAGTGGAAGCTGGGAGCCTAAAGGTAGATTTAGAGGAAGCGGGCTTTCGCCCCACACAGAGACTGAGGAGATGCCCTGGGGAAGCTTGCACTTCCTCCAGACCCATCCCCCATCTCTTTCCAATGGGCCTCTTCGTGTCCCCTCTGTGGAATAGCACATGAGGGACTGCCTTGGAGTGGTGGCATAGCAACGGGTGGGCCGGAGTGGGCTGCGGCCCACCTCCCCAGGTTTCAGCTTTCCCCTTGCCACCGACCCAGTGCTCCTGCTGAAGTCTGGGATCGGGTGCAGGGCTTTCCTGGCTTTTTCCTGCCAGTGCTCCAACTGTGAAGCCATGTCAGGGGCTTGTCCTGCTCCTGCCTGGTGCGCTTGCTGGAGAATGGCATTGGTGCATGGGACTTGTAAGCCTCCAACTTCACTCCCTGGCAGCAGTGCCAGGCCGGCACAGAGGGACAAGCCCCTGCGATCTGACCCTGCACTCCCAGGCCAGCACAGCAGGGTAAGTGGTCCAACCCTGCTCCAAGCACCCTCTCCCATCCTCTTTTGGGCTGGTTGGTGGGAGGTGGCCCTCTCTCTCCCACCCTCTATCATTGCCCACCCAACTGTCCCCGTCTGGCTACATCACTGCCCCGGAGCAAGGAGGGGCTATTCTCACCAATCTTACTGCCCCACCCACATTGAACAGCAGGACCGAACAGGCTCTATTGCCTCTGGAATCACTACAGAGCCAACAAATCTCCTATTGGGGTGTCTTTGCTGAAAGACTCAGCTGCTGGACTGGGGGTTATATGATAATCTTGGCTTTTGTTTAAAAACAAAGGGAAATTTACAAGAATTGCGGAAAAAAGCTTGAAAGTGCAATACTGAAAGGCTCAAAATCCAGAAGGCAAATAAAATCAACTCAAAGCGTGTGTGCATGTGCGAGACAGCTCATTTTTTGGTAAAATAATCTCATGACTTTTGAATTCTTGGGCTTGGGGAAATGGAGGTAGCAGGACTCGTCCCTCTAAAGACAATGAAGATCCTGGGTCTTGGCTTTTTAAGCTTGAAATGCTGTGCAAAAACCCCACATAATGGCCATGCCGGTCACAACTGAATCTGACAACAAAAAGCTGTAGGGAGCTTTTGAATGGCATAATGTACCTTAATGGGAAATTAAATGTTATTCTTCCATTCGTTATGAATGAGAGGCAGAAAAAGCAGGAACGAGATAATATTCACTGGCTGGTCTCTTGACCGTGCATCAGCTAATGTGGTGGTGTTTCTGTTCTGCTCATAAGAACTGAAGCCTGCTTGCTTTGTCAAAAGGAAACTCTCTTGAATTCTCACAAGCAATTGAAATTTAAATACCAAAAATAATAGGAATAATTAGCAGTACTAAGGCTCTGCAATTCTACATCCCACTTCATCTAAGCACGTTGCAAACCCTAGTTCTTTTGGCATCACAGCTCCTGTGTAGGATTATCCTCATTTAAAAAAAGGAGGTGCATTTGAGTGATTAAGTGACTTGCCTAAGCTAATGTAGTAAATCTGTGGCAGAACTGTGAACAGAACCCAGGAGTTCTGACACCTAATCCCCTTCTGTATCTACCAAGGCAACACTACTGTGATTTTAAAACTATGGGTCATTCTGAAAAAGTGCCATCCAGATCTTATCTCTAAGCAGACCACAAACGGAATATTCTTCTCCCCTTATTTCTTGTCCATGTCTCTAGGCTTGGAATGAAGGCATGTAATTAAATGAGAAGCTCAGTCCTGAGTATGCACTAAATATTTTGGTGTGAGCTCTGAGGGTATGTCTACTCTACAGTGTTATTTCAAAATATCTGACTTCGAAATGGTTATTTCGAAATAGCTTATTTCGAAATAAAGTGTTTACAGAAAAAATGCATTTCAAAGTAGCTTTTTGCTATTTCAAAATAGCGTGTCCACACTGATTGGATGCTGAATCGCATTTAAGGCTGGCCAGAACCAGGTCCGGCAGGGCATCGGGTCAGGAGTTACTTTGTGTGGCTGCTGCCTGAGGCTATCTGAGGCCTGTTCTTAAAGGGCCCCCCCTCGAACAGCCGGTTCTCAGGTTTCCCTGTTTGCTTGCCTACCTCGATGAGGGATAGCAAAGCATTTTGTCTCTGCGTGCTCTGATTGCCCTCCCTTGGGACACCACAGCACTCTGCAACATGGAGCCAGAGCGGCCCATGGGAACTCTTGTGCTTCTCGTGGACGCGTTGCTGCGAGCCTGGCTGTACTTTCTGCAGGCTGCCATCCAGGAGGTTCACTGGGAGGCTGTCAGTATCCAGGAGGCCCTGTGGAAGATCTTCCACCCTCAGGAGCACTAAGAGCCTCCTTGGTCTGCCCCAGTGGGGGCTTGTGCCTCATTCCTCCCTCACATCCTTCCACTTACCCCTCCCTAGCCCCCCTTCCTGATGTCAAATAAAAAACATGTATTTTCATAAACTCTCTTTATTTAACAGAACGGGGGGGGCGGGGTGGGAGGGTGAGTGGGAATGAAACTCTGGTGAGACTGGGGAAAGGAGGCGGGAGAGGGGAGAAGAGAGGGTAGGAGAGCGAAGGGAGAAGCAAGGGGAAGAAGGGGGAGGGGAAGCTCAGGGCTCAGGGTTGGGGGTTCTCGCTGGACCAACTTGATTTTCATGCAAACCTGCTCCTGCATTCGCATGTGGCCTTCGGTGGCCAGGCTGGCAGCTATCCTGCCATTGACGGCCACATTCCTCCGTCTAGTGTGGAGATCATAAACATTGGGGTCATCCTCCCCAAACCTGAATAAGTTCCATGATCTCCACCCTGGACCAGGAAGGCGCCCTCCTTCTTCAGGCCCTGGCAGGCTTCTGGGAGCTGGCAGACTGCTCCTGGGGAGCGGTGGAGGGCTGGCTGCCAGTGGCTTGGTTGCTCATGTTTTGGGGCTACTGGGTCAGAGGCAGTGACTGCTGGCTCTGGGCTGGCAGGCTTGGAGCTGGCACAAGCACTGTGGCTAGAGTCAACCCCTTTTTGGGCTCTGGGGACGGGGGAAGGAGAGGAGTGTTCTTGGTTGAGGCTGGAACCCTGTAAAGGCTGGAGGCCCCCTATTTCGATATAAGTGTCTACACAGCACTTATTTAAAAATAGCTGTTTCAAATTTGGCATTATTCCTCGTGGAATGAGGTTTACCAAATTCGAAACAAGCGCTCCGCTATTTTGAATTTATTTTGAAATAGCAGTTTGGTTGTGTAGACACTAGTAAAGTTATTTTGAAATAATTTTGCTGTGTAGACATACCCTGATTGATTCGGAGCCTGGCCTGAGCCCAAAACTCAAACTGTGCTTTTCTGAAGTTTGGAAAAAACGATCCTTTCCCATTGTTTTCTACTGCCATGAGCATCCAGGGACTAGAAGACCAGATGAAACACTAGCAGAGAACCTTTGTATGGCATTAGTTAGCACTGCTCTGCTGACCAGAGGCATGAGGGAATATAGTAAGTACTTTATGTGAGAGCCTTTTCTCTTTAGATTTCTGTTTGGCAGAGCATAGAAGGGAGTGGATTTTTGGCTGACTGAATGAAATCTAATACAAACAGTGATATTTCTGAAGCTCTCCCATCATTAATGATATTCAAACTTTCAACCAAATTCTAATGTCTATTTATCAACCATCCAAAGAGCGCGTGATCGTACACTGAGATTTTCTAAGGTGCTTTGAGAATTGGTGGCTAACTCCCATAGACTTCTAATGGGAGTTGGGCACTTAACACCTTCAGCCTATTTCTCAGCCTGCTTGCCTTGGAGCATATTCAGAGATTCAAGTGAATAAAAAGCCCAAATTTAGTGATGTTCCACGTTCTTCTGTGTGTAAAAATCACTTGGGCACCAGGACTACTCCATCAACAGTGTACCAGCATTGTTTTAAAAACAAAACTGTCTTGGGAAAAGATTTATTTCAAGAACCAAGAATTATTTCCAGATAATGACAGCAACAGTTGTGTATGTCTTGGCTGCTTCCTAAGTGTCTCTTCAGTTAGTTTGTGTTACTCTCTCACCATAAGGATGTGCAAAGAGAAGACTCCTCTAAGCAAGCCAAAGGGCTTGAAAGCCACTGAGCTCCTGGTACAGAAGCTAGAAGCTTAGATAAATTGAGCAGGCTCAGTGAATAAGCATTCATTTATCTGATATTTTGATGAGAATGCCCATGTTTTAGCATCTATAGCTATTTATTGCATTTGATTCACTTGCAACTCTTCTTGGGGTTTTTATTTCCCAATAATCCCCTTCTGGTTTTGTTGCTGATGCCTCATACCTACTGCTTTAGACTTGATGAGGAAAATAAATCCAGGCTGCCCCTGTACGCAGTGTCTTGCTTTGTGCTCCGATGTTGAAAATGCCGGAAACAATCCCCAATAGCCCCTATTAGAGAAGCAACTTCCCTACCAGAGGATTGCCCTGCACAGTGCATTCTATGTTGAAAAGCCCTTTCATTCTGATACCCTTTATCTCTGATTATATCTGGGTTTCATCTGATGATTTGTACAGAATCCCCAGTGTTTTGTGACAAAAATCCTCCAAGGTCTGCCTTCCTATCATTCTTTTTTTTTCTGTTTTAAGTTTTGTCTGTTGCAAGACAAACATATTTGCCCAGAAGAAAATAAGAGTCACATTAATGGGGAAAACCCATTTCACACTTTGTAAATACAAATGAGGCCATTTCCCCCGCTTATTAGCTTGCTGAGTGGTTTTATGTTGCAGTCAAAGATCACTGTAGAAGAATTTTAAAATATAAGCATTAAACTTACTATAAGAATGTTCATGACTTATTGAGAAACAGCCATAGAATGAAACAAAAGACAGGACTATGTAGCACTTTAAAGACTAACAAGATGGTTAATTAGGTGATGAGCTTTCGTGGGCCAGACCCATTTCCTCAGATCAATATGGAGGAAGTGGGTCTGGCCCTCGAAAGCTCATCACCTAATAAACCATCTTGTTAGTTTTTAAAGTGCTACATAGTCCTGTCTTTAGTTTCAGCTACACCAGACTAACACGTCTGCATCTCTATCACTATTCAGCCATAGAATGAGTCAGCCTTTGAGGTAGTGAATTATTTTTTGTCAAGGTCCAAATTTCTTGGTCAAAATATAACCAAGGTCAAGACAAGAGAAAATAATAAAAATATAAAAAGTGAATAAAAAGATGTTGGGATCCACTCAAAAACATCTAGTGATCAGGTTTAGCCTGTGGTCAACTGACTACTCCCTACATATTTAATATCAGAGGGGTTAGTATGGATCTGCAAAAGTGACAAGGAGTCCTGTGGCACCTTATAGACTAACAGATGTATTGGAGCATAAGCTTTCGAGGGCAAAGACCCACTTTGTCAGATGCATGTAGTGGAAATATCCAGAGGTAGGTATGAATATGCAGGCCAGGATAAGGCTAGAGATAATGAGGTTAATTCAGTCAGGGAGGATGAGGCCCACTTCTAGCAGCTGATCTGGAGGTGTGAACACCAAGAGAGGACAAACTGCTTTTGTAGTTGGGTAGCCATTCACAGTCTTTGTTTAATCCTAAACTGATGGTGTAAAATTTGCAGATGAACTGTAGCTCAGCAGTTTCTCTTTGAAGTTTGGTCTTGAAGTTTTTTTGCTGCAGGATGGCTACCTTTAAATCTGCTACTGTGTGTCCAGGGAGATTGAAGTGTTCTCCTACAGGTCTAGTGTAGACCCTCAAATTGAAATGTTCTCCTTCCTATACTGCTCATTCTGGGTGGAGGTAGGGAAGCTGACGGGAGTGTGTGCACCCGTTAACCTCTTGCAGTGTAGATGCTGCGGTGGCTTGGCTTAAGGTAAACCAAATTCAGCTATGCAATGGTGGATGGTGTCCCTTGAGCCGGCCTACCTGGTCTAGTGTAGACCAGGCCCTAGTGTCCTCTTTGGGGGAGTAGCATGCATGTTTTTTTCTTTTGTACAGCATCATGCGGATGGGGAAGTTAGCACATAATGGCTTATTATTTAAGGGGGAAAATGTTGAAAGCTTTGCATTTGTAGGTACTTCTAACAGATACCGAGGGCAGAAAGTTGATACTTAACTTAATTCCAGAGAAATAGGAATTGATTGTTTTCATCTCAGCTTTAACTGAAGGAAACCTTGATCATTGAGGCAATCCAGGTCATGGACAAGTTTACTACAAGTCAGACTTTCTTATCACCACTTGACAGGTTGCTAGTAGCTAGTCTTTTTTTCTGAGAAAGAAACAGGATGTTGAACAACGTGTATCCTATCTAATTACACTTATTTTGAGTCCATTCAAGCTGAGTTAGCAGCTAAATGTGCCATATAGTATTTTATTACAGTGAATAAAAGAGAAGATGGCAAGGTGATCTTAAAGAACTCACTGCAATTAACCTTATGTTTCCTTAAGAAAATTTAAAAGTCTGGGTTTCCTTTGACTTGACTTGGCCTAATTCTTCCTGAATGAATTAGATGTTGTTTATTTCACTGAGCCTCATAAATGCATAACATTTCATTTTCCCCTTATGAAAGATAAGAATTCATTCATGTTTCCATTTGCATGGAGCAGTAAAAGAGACTTAAAAATTTTATGACAATAATAGGAGCTGCTAAGGAGGCAAACAGGATTACAAGGAAGTGCTACATGCAAGCTGGCTCATGCAAAAAGAGGAAAAGAAAAAACCCAAAGACATGTTTACAAAAGCATGGAAGAAGCCAGGGGCCTAGGTTTAAACATCTCTTTCCTTTTTCTATCCCAGCAGTTTTGTTGTAATCACATTAAACCCCAACCCTTAAAGGGTTCAGGTTTGCTTTTTAGTAGATATTGAAACTTTTGTTCCTGCTGCAGATTTTTGGATGCAGGGGAAGGCACTCTAGTGAAATTTTTCAAAGGGCAGCTCAGTAGTAGTAGCTTGTTTTTTTCTTTAAATTGAAACACAATTGGTGGACTTTATTATTAGTTTTAGGTTTTTTTTCTTTGCTGCGTGCATATGGCAGTGAAATTGTGTGAAAGAGATTTTTTGTGCCACTGTCGTCTCAGCTTTTTGTCCTTCCAGCAATAATGCTAATGGCCACTAGAGGGGAATCTTGCTCTTTTATCAATAGGCAATAATTTGGCCAGTAGAGTAAGTCAGAAAGAGAGAAAAAAGCTCAGGACATGGATAGTGCCCACCCAGACGTTGCCTTTTAGTCTGCAAGGAAAATTCTTCATTCACTGGGGAGCCTCCAGATAATTAAAGTATTTTAAATCATAATCAAAGCACAATTCAGGAGAAGTTTTCCCAGAGCCCCTTGAGCACTGGAACTGAACCTAGGACATAGAGCAGAGATGGTCCTTCTGCCTTTTCTGCACTTCAGCAGCATGGATCCTTGAGACTCTTTTTCTGCCCAAAGCCTCCAACTGCACTATAGAAATCAGCCCTGCAGGATGGACCAGCGTCTCCTGCTGTATCTCCTGCTGTATCTCCTGCTGTATCCTGCTGTGCTAACTCATGGTAGCACTTGGAAGGGGGCACTGCCCCCTTATACCTCCACCAACATTTTAATCACTAAATAGGGTTGGCCCCACATGCCCTCCCTGTTCCTCTGGGTGGCCCACACACCCCATAGGTGACTCATGGTAGGAATTGGGAAGTGCACCATGCTCCAGGCTTCTGCCAAAATTTTAATTGCTAAATGGGGTGGCACCGCATGTTTCCCTGCCCCTCTGGGTGACTCTCCCTGCACCCCAACCTCCCCACAAGCACCAGTCGCCACTGCTCAGTGTATGTCACCTCTTGTAAATAGTTACTACCGCCTGCTGGTGGGGATGGGAGGGGGAACCTGTTGATCTGCATTTAGGTACTGAGGGGTCTGAGATCTTCTTCATCTCCCCAAAAGAATGCCTCATGTGCACATGGCACAAGGACCCAGGCCAAATGCAGAACAAGGCAGGTGATGCAGGAAGGCAGAGTGATACATACTCAGAGAAACCAGCTCAACTGCTCCCTCCGGTTTAGAAAGAAGATGCTGGCCTTTGAAAGGGCTGTTCATTGCCTGTCTTTCTTGCATGGGGCTGCTGTGCTCTGTAATAATCCTAAATCCCCAAAATGTGACCATGCAAGTGGCACACACATACATCATGGATCATTCCCACATCTGACAAATTCTGCTCAGGTACAGGGGGCTCCAAATAACGTTTTTGTTCTCTTGAACAGCAGCAGGAGTGATACTGTAGAGAACAGATAGTTGGAGCCTTTTTAAAAAAAATTGCAGCAAAGGATGATTGCAGTGAGGATCTGCATTAGTCAGAGCTGGAGGAGATTAGTTGCAGCTGTCATCTATTGTTCCTGCTAGCTGAGCTAATTTTAATTTTGCATTAGGGTAGGTGACTTGATGACCCAGTGGGCTAATGTACTAAAAACATTTTACTGCTACTGCCAACAGCCCAGCACTACTTGGGGCTCAGTGAAATCAGTTTGGTGGTCTCCACTGAGTCCTTAGGAGATGTTTGTTTCACAAAAGAAAGATTTTCTGCTGGCATGGACCCAGGTACTGATGGCACATCTGGGCTGTCTTTAGCTCTACTGGAATTTACAAAGCACCTGGCTGTCTAACCAGTGAAGTCATGGGCAATAGTTTTATCCTTTTTGATTACAGTGGATAATCCCAACTGTTAAATATTGTTTCTAAATAGAGCTCAGTGAAAGGGGATTTTGTTATACTTCCCCCCCTTTCCATGCAAAGCTCCCTAGGAAAAAAAATACTTTATTTTAACCTGCCAAAATTTAGCAACTCTCAGATAAACAATAAATATAAAATGTTTAACTGCAAAAAGGATTCTGATGCTTATGGACAAAACAGGTAAAATAAAAAATCCACACCAGTTTGCCAGCTGCTTCTTGGAAAACTATGCTGAATGTATTGAACTGAAAAACAGCCTGGCTGGGGTTTAAAGACCTATGTTAGGATTCAAAATGCAATGCAACTTATTGTATCTCTGCATCAGAACTAAGATTTTTATAAGTAAACTCTGTGCTTTTAAAATTCAAACTCAGTAGCGCTGTCTTTCCCTCAAGCGTGTTCCTAGGCTTGCACTTGGAAGTGTTGGCGCTTTTAAATACATGCTCAGGAAAGGTTGGCAAAAGGCAACGTGCATAAATACAGCACTTCCCAGTGACTGAAGAATCCCTGTTTGAAACTGCAGCAAAATGATGCTTAGGAGGAGCTGTTGAATGGTTTAACGGCTGTAGTTAAAAGATGTGTAAAAAATTCTTATAGCTGCATGCATAAAATGAGAATAAGTAGTAAGAATGGAATATACATGAGGTCAGGCTCTGATTTAGAATTTAATCTGTGCTGTGCCACATTGCCTTGAGTAGTTTGGCCATCCTGCCACTAGTAGATTATGGGTGTAAGGGTTTCCTGCACTGTTCTCTCTATGGAAGGAAGCCCTTGTGTTTCTCTGCTTTTTCTTGCCAAAGCAACATGCTTCAAAAACGAAAATCAATCAGGCAGGATTGACTGTGCTCAGTGTGCTGTTAACACACATGCTCCTCCAAGTGGAGTGGCAAATTCATTTGTCAGAAACTTAGTTGGGCTTATTAACAGTGGCTTTGAAGATGTTCATGGCCAAATGGAGTATTTTAAACTTTTTACTACAGGGTTTAGCATTTTATGTACTGAAAAAGAAGAAATTATGCTACCAAAGGCCCCAAATACTCTTAAAATGTCATCTGAACCTTTTTAATTTTGAAAAGCACATACATATTGAATTATGTAAAATCCAGTAGATGTTATTTCATCTGTTTGTGGGAAGGGAATGTCAATTAATTTTGGCTGTGAGAAAAACATAACAGCTCTTTATAACCAGCATTATGAGCTGGGTAACACCTTGTTATGGGATTGAGGTTGATAAATATGAACTCACTAATCAGTTACTGTAACTATTAGCATAAATCTCACCTAAGTCCAACGACAGATGGTCCTAACCAAAGTATGGGCTCATGCTACATTTTCCCTAAGGGGCAGGAGCCATTTGGATCCAGGCTGCAAGTGAGTATTGGGGATAGCAAATGAAAACAAAACAAAACAAAACAAACAAACAAACAAAAAAAAAAAAACCACGGGCAGGGGAATGAGAGTTAAAAATCAGTTATCCGGTGGGAGACACTGCACAGAGAAACTGTGACAGTAGCCATTGCTCTTCAAATGTGCCTAAGGAGTCAGGGAATACTGCCCTAAAAACTCTGGAGGCATGATCAGATGAGAGATGAAATCAGGCTGCACCCCTTACACAGAAGTGTACAAACCCACAATGGAGCTTTTGCTGATCACTCTTTTGGGATGAATGTGGGAAATCAGAACATGAAAATACAAGAAAAATAGGAGAGAGAGAGAGAGAGAGAAACTGCTGAAAGGAGTAGCTGAACACCGAACAGATGAGCCTAGAAGAAAACTCGGGAGAGAACTTCTGTGCAGGGTACAAGCTGAAAAGTGCATTTGGCAGCCATTTCCTGCTATTTGATTCCTTTTGCTAAAGACACATAGGACTTCATAATTTCATTTAAACACCACATCAAAGAAAGGCCAGACTACTACCATTTTCTACTCCTAATTGGAAAGCTCCAGAATTTGAGAGGGTACTGGCTTCAAAAGCACTGACAGCACAAAAATATGGCAATACGAACAGGCACTTTTTAAACATAGTGGCTGCTGCTATGGCTCTATGCAGTTTTGCTTGTGGACTATTTTTCAGGGTAATGCGGATGGTAAAGAACAATAAGTAAAATCCTCTCTCTGTTCGCCTCTCCTCTCTAAGAAAACCCTTTGAAAATAGAAGCTTTGTGCTCAGGAAGGCTGCTGTCACTTGTTTTTCTTCCATTGTACTGCTTGATATTATTGCTATGACCATGTGCAGCATTCCAGAGGCACTGAAAAGTGCAGAGGATTGATCGGCCATGTTGTGCAGTTTTGCAGTGACTTGCATCCATTCTACAGCACACAAAAGGCTCCACGTGGCATTGCTTGAACTCCAGGTGAGTATTGGGCACCCAAGAAAGGCAGGTCATGTGCTTAACTTTGCTTTCCATCCACAAAAGTGCTGAGGTGGCTGCAGCACCATGTACTAGAACTACCTTTTGAGGCTGGTGAGTCCACTATGCCCTCAAATTCCAGGCCCTGTCTGGGGGGGACAGTAAAAAAGCTATACTGATTATGCATTTTCCTTCAGGCATTCTTGCTGTGCTCTGGCAGGGGTCATTTTGCACTCCCCCACCCTAGAAATGGTGCTACACGTTTTGCTAATCAAAGGTTTCTTCCAAAATTATTGCAGTAGGTCTGTGTCATTGAGAGTCACCAGGCCCTGCACCCCCCGCTGGAGTCAGATGTGACTCTCAGGCAGCAGGTAGCACAGAAGGTCTATTAGTAGAACACAGACACGCAGCTGAGTGGGGGCGCCTCTGCACAGTAATCAGTCAATACAATCTATCCTGGCAGGAAGGGGGGCTCAGACCTAGGGCCCTGTCACTCTTCCTGCACCCCAAGCTAGCAGAGAGTAACCCCGTGGCAGAGAGTAACCCTGCTGCCTCTGGCCTTTACTACGGCTTCCTGGGGGAAAGGTGCCATCTGGCCATGCCCCTTCCCTGCTCAGATTACAAGGGCATTGGCCATTTTGTAGTGAGGGAGGCTGGGGCCCTGTCTTTCAATGAGAGCCACGCCAGAAATTCCCATCAACATCTAAGTGTTGGTGCAGTGCTCTGGGAAATTGAGGCACACACCAGGACAGTAGAATTCACATGGAACAGTCTGTCCTTATCTCTGAGACTTCCCCTCACCTGGTGAAAAGAAGAGTGGAGACAGTCACCCAGAGAAAGGAGAGCTCTTGGTATTTTTCCACCACTTCTGCTGATTATTTTGCTCAGCTTGCATCTCTGTGGGGGTAGGGGCTGTGCTTGTCTGCATGTCTGTGCAGCCACCAGCCTAGCCTGAGCAGGGCTCTCATGCTAATAAAGAACAGCTTCAGTGCTTCTGGAAGGAGTTTTGTTTTTCTGCGGCCAGACAGGTTTTCATGGGGTTGGGCCAAGGTCCTTTTGAAGGTTTGCTCATTATTCACAAAGCTGCAGTGTTTGTGACAAACATGGATACAATCCAGGTGGGTTCAGGGGAAACACTGGCTCTATCCCCGCCATTTGGTTTGAAACCAAGGCCCTGCCTTTTGCCCTCTGGCAAAGAAGCTGCTTTGAAAACAGCCCGGGGACAGGTGATCTGTGGCGCAGAGGAGTTTTATGACAATAGCGAAAAGCCTGCGCTCTCTTTGCGCCCTTCTCTTGCACCTGCTGAAACTCCAGTAACTGAAGTGCAATCTCTCTGGAGGGCCCTGCTGGGAAGGTATCGGCTTACCCGGGACCCGGCCTGGGCCCAGAGAGAGCGCCTCGGACGCATAAGAGGGGAGGGAGAAGGCCAACCTGGAGGGGAACCAGCTTCAGGCGGACCATGATGACAACCGCCTCCTCATTCCGTAGCGCGGAGGGAGAGGGGGCGCTCACAGTCTGGGGGGGCTACGGGAGCGCAGCAGGGGCGCGCCGAACTCAGAGTGGCGCTTTGGTGGAAGCTCTGAATTCTGCCCTTCTCCAGCGGAGAAGGGAGCCGGCGGGAGGCGGCCAGTGCCCCTGCTGTGTCACCGCCCCTGTGTTCAATAACTGCCCGAGCAGCCGCTTCTCCCGGCTGCCCGTGTTTCCCTGGCTAGGGCCAGCCTGGCTGAGATTCACACCCCTGTCCCAGGGCAGCGCCGCTCATCCTCCGAGCCTCCCCGCTTTGTGCGCCCCGCTCCCCAGGTGATCGCCTCTCTCTGCCCCGGCTCCGTCCTTCGTAACTCAGGGTTCTGCCTGTGCCCGAGAGGCGAGCGGATCCCTGCTTGCTCCCCCACCCGTTACCTGCCGGGGCCTTTCCCGGGGCAGGGATCCGCGCGCTGCCCGGGCAGAGCAACTCGGCTCCCGCTGCCTCCCCCCTTCCCGTGGCGGTCCGGGCTCGCAGCAGGTTCAGCCGCTGGCTCCGCTCCGGGCTGCAGCCCCAGGCAGGTAAAGGCGCTTCTCGCCCCCTCCCAAGGTGCCCGCCCCTCCCCCGCCTGTCCCGTTTCCCAGCCCACCCCCCCCCTGCCATTGGCCCTGCCGGCTTGTCATTCCCGCCCCCCCTGCACCGGTCTGGGGGGGGGGGGGGAGGCTCCCGCCGCCTCTCGCAGATGCGCCCCGCTCGGAGGTGGGACAGGCACGGCAAGGGCCCGGCTGGAGCGCATCAGCCGCCCACTTCCCCGCCGGCCGGGGCGGTTCCGCCGAGCCGAGCGAGGCATTTCGGGCGGGGGCAGCAGAGCCAGGAAGGCGCCGCCGGGGGGATGCGGCTGCCGCCGCCCCAGGAGTATTTACGAGCGCTGGAGATCCCGGCAGTGGCGCCCGGGGCTTCCCGCGGCTCTGGGATGAGAGAAAACAGCGGCACCCGCGCCCCTGCGCAGAGGATTACGCACGGCTGCGCCCTGGCCGGGTCCGAGCGGGCTCCGCGGCGCCGCGCGCTCCGATGATCGCCAGGAGACGGGTCTAGAGGGCCCCGGTGTGAACACAGGAAAAGGGGCAAGGGCAGATCTGGTTACTCAGACCCCCCCATGGCTGCGGGGCGTGGAGCAGCGAGGATGGTGCCCAGGTGTTCCGTGCTGGCGCTGGCTCTGGCTGCTCTGCTGTGCGAAGGTAACCCCGCAAGTTTGCCTCCTTGTTACTGACGGGCTTTTCTCCCGCGGATCCGCTCCGCGGTTGCGGGCAGGGGCGTCGGGGTCTGGGAGAGAGCCCTCGCCACCTCGCCACGGGACACGCGGAGCGTGCGCGCTTCGAGGCGAGTGGCGGGAGTTTTTCTGTCTGGCCGGTCCCTTTCCACGCGTGTCCCAGCCACAGCCTTTCCCCTTCGCGGATCGCCTCAGTCCCCTCGCTCGCGGGGTTAGAGAGGGAAGATCAGCGCGGAGCGAAGATACCCACATAAACTCAGGGAGAAACCTCCGTCCTGGCTGCAAACCGTCCGCAGGGGCTGGGCGCTGGGTGCCTGGCCGGGGCTCCCTGATCTCTGCCGGGGGAGGGGGGGAGGGCAGGAAGAGAGGAGGGGGCAGCTCTTCCCACGCTGCCTACGGGTGTGCCAGTCTTCTCTTGGACTGGCCCGGGTTACTTCTCCTTGGTGGGGTGCCCGAAACAACAGCCCCAGTGTAGGTCCCTCTGGCTGTCAGCTCTGGGGCGACCCCACAGGTCCTGCCTGACCCCTCGCAAACCTCCTAGCAGCTGCTTCGGAGGGAGGGGGGGGAGGGAGAACCTACAGCTTTCCCACTCGGGAAAGAGGTGGAAGGGTTTTCAGGCAGCTGCCGTCTGCACCCACTTGCTGGACTCTCTTCTCTTCCGCCGCTGCCTCTTGCTCTGGGCTTGGGTCCTTGGCTGTGTAGTCTCTCCCCTACGGCCAGCGGGCCGATCCCAACTTGTGCCCCCCCCCAAGGGGGAGGCGAGTGGTCAGAGGTTTGGGGGGAGGGTGCTGCTGCTGCCAAATGGCATATCTCAATGCCCGAGCCAGCGCTTCCCGGAGAGATGTAAGAGGACAGCAGGAATTTTCTCCCCGGAGCTCTGCTTTTTGCTTAGCCCCCAACCCGCCTTCCAACTGAGTTACCGCCGGGCTGCCAGCCCGCAATGAAATTGACCGGGGAGGGGGGGGGGGAGTGTTTGATTAGCGCAACAGGAAGCTTCTGTATTTCTTGTGCTGCGGTTTCCCAGCTCTAGGTTTGCGAATCGCGGTGCTAAGGGGGACTCACGAGGTGACATGTCAGCGCAAATCCATGCACCAGAGAACATTTCTTTCCGTGGCTCGGCCACGCAGGTTGGCATCGCTCCCTCTGGGACTGATCTATTATGCGAGACAGGTCGCAGACTTGCGCCTACTCCAAGGTACCCAGAACCTATCGGGGATCATCCCACTCATCGCTGGGGACAGTCCCGGATCCGAGCGGTTTGCAACTTTTGGCAGGAAAACTTTTTACCGTTGTTCGTTCAAGTGTGTTCACACACCATTAGCGCGTGAAAAAAAAGTTACTGTGGCCTGATTAGTTAACCGCCCTGGGGCAGTCATTGTTCAAACTCCCGGCGGAGGGGAGGAAAGAGAAGTGTAAAGATCCTGATCGCGAGGTGGGTTTGCTGTGAGCGCTGGAGGAGACTCGCGGGTGTGAAAGGTTCGCCGGACATTCCCCCTTTTCGCAGCTTCCTTTCAGTGTAAAGCAAACCCAGGGATTTAAAACGCGTGGGTAAGATGATGCCAGTGCCACCGTTCCTGGACTTTAAGAGATGGACCAGGACGCAGTGTGTTGCTTGGCTGGAGGAATAGCAACAGGGATTCAGAAAAAGCTTGAAAATAAAGGGCCCATTCCCACAGACTCTGGCTTAGTCCCCTTATAAAGTCTCTCCGCATTAATATATTTGCGGACCACGGGGGTTCTGCTTTAAACACCTGCTGTCATGGTTTGACCCAGGAAACTCAGCCTCTACTTCCAGCAGGCTCCCTAGCATATTCAGGAGCTGATCTTGCAAACTCAATTCAGCGGGGAGTCGGGGAATCTCTGAACCATGCAGAGGTTTCGAGGTCTTTAGGAGACGAGGCAATAATTAATGTTTTGCAAGCCTCCCGCTTTTATCGCATTGTGGTTATGGCTTTGCAACGTTTCATCGGAGCAGCATTTTATTTCGAGTCCACCCTCCAATAGGAGAAAATGGCCAGGTTTCCTCTATGATGTACCCTGAGAGGGAAGGGCACGTCTTGTGCAGAAGTCCCCAGGGACCTTCGTTTGAGTCTCACTCAGAGGTGTGGAGACGTTTAGCACTAAATAATGGTGGTTAAAAAAAAATTCATTAAGACGCGGAAATTGCGCGGTATTTCTTCGTTTTTTTTCCTTTTTATTTACCACTGAGCAGTACGGCTGTGTCACCTCTGGGTGAAACAAAAAAACAGGACTGTGTAGTGAAAGTCTAACTTGCGCTGAGTAGGGGAAAGCTCTCGCTGTCAGGAGGAATATTCATTTAGTTATTTTAAGGATTTCCAGTAGAAAACGAGTGAGTCTTGCGCTGAGAAGTTAGTAGCCCACTTAATACGATTTACAACCACGGGTCTATTGTGCGCAGATAGGACAGATTTCAGTGAAGATCCTTATAGGTGAAGGGAATGAAAAACAACGTTGGTATCACCTAGTTAGAAAGGAGTCATTGTTCAGTCCTTTTGGATGTATGTGTGTATTGGGGAGGAGAACAGGAGACGTCAGATAGCTTGAACTCAGCAGCCCTAGAGCACAGAAACACCGGGCAATAATTTCCATGGTATTATTTACCTTGTCGCAGCTCAGCACTGAAATCTTCCCCCTCCATGGCACCGCGGAGTTGGGGAAACTTTTCTACTCCCAGAGCCCGCTGCCAATTCGCAGAGCTCGCGGCACCGATGACATTTCTCTCCCCAGCAGCGCGTGCGACGGTTTGATCAACTCGCTTTGGGGGAGGTGAGAAACCAGACCTGGCGCTCTCTGCTTGCCAAACCTGCGCCCCCCATCAATATCCAGCGCTAGGGAGCGGCGGGGGCGGAATGCCAAGCAGTGACACCTTGCCAGGGGCAGGGGGTGTGTGACATGGTGGAATGGGCACTTGCAAGCTTTGGACTTTTTGAAATACCAGTTGCCTGATGAGGACCGGGTCTTGGCTTTCATGTTGGCGTGAAAGCTGCAGACTCTTATCTGGGGGCGCTTAACACATTCCGAATGGAGGTGTGGATCGCTATGGAAATCTTAGTCTGCGGAGTCCCCAGGGGGCCAGCCCCCCCCCCCCCGGTTGAAACGGTAGAAAGAGGCAGCAGCCCTAGAGTGAGTTTATATCCCTATGCACTGTAAAGTGCATCTCCTCTCTCCGACTTTTTTCTCGCCCCCCCCCCCCCCAGCCCTTGTGTGGGTAGCTACCATGGTGAGCGTAGCTTGTGGGTGTGATTCCTGCCGCATTCGGAGTGCTTATCCATATGGAAACCCGCGCTGACTGTAACTGCGTGTTGCTGGAAATGGACCATTTCAGCAGACACGTTGTTACTTCTACCTGCGCCCTTTCCAATGTGCACGTTGGAAAGCAGCGGTGGGCATAGTTGTAGTTCATGCTGATGTTTGGTGAACACCTCCCCAGTCCTGCTCTTCCCTTTGGTCTGTGCAATCTAGTGCCCCTGTCCATCATGTAGTGCTGCCCTGTGCTGTGCTGTGGACTATGGAATATGTATGAGAGGAATGTCTAGGGTCTGCGAGTTGGGAGGGTGGGGGGTGGGGGAGGGGGGAGAGAAGAAGGGAGTTAAAGTAAGTGTAATTTGTACATTTACTTTAAAAATTAGAGACTAATCTAAATTCTGCCGAGCAAATATCTTCATCCTGCATACTTGCTGTAGACTGCTACCAGTAACAAAGGGGTTTCCCCCTCATCTCTTGCATTTTGGAAGGAGACTTGCAAGAAAGGTGAGATTGAGTGCTGGTCCCCAGTTTCAAAAGTCACGTCCATGTCCGGTTTTCAGAGATTACAACATTCAGGACCACTGAGATCCAGGTCTTGGGCGTAGCCAATTGTGAAGACAGGAGCCTTTCCTGCATGCCATATTACTCTGTTCTAAAAGAGGCAGCAGTAAACTGAAAACTGGCACACAGCCTTTGGGGAGTCGCATGAGGAGGAGTCTCACCTCTGCCTCCTTTGTTTCTTGCTTGCTCCCAGTGAGGCAATTAAAACTACTGACATCTCACACCAGTTCAGGGAAATTTGAAAGCTCATTGGTGGCCTTTGTACTTTACTTCTCTGGGGACTTTTCCTTGTTCTCCAATTCTTGTCTTGCCAAGTATGCTAAATAGCATACTCTGAAAATCTTGCTTGGCTGAGACCTTCCAGAAGCAGCACTTTGTGGTAGCATCTCAAAATTTTACCCAAAGTTCAGTTTTTTGGGTGAGACTTGGAAATTATTATCACTTCCTCCCTTTCCATTATATTCAATGGTTTATCTTCACTTTTGTGGCTGCTGGCTCTGTGTGGAACCAGAAGGAAAAATGCCAAGGGGCTACAAAAAGTTGAGTTTGTGCACATATCTGTCCTGCTCATAAACACATTTCTGTTCTGTTCATGAGCTCCACATTTTCATGTTTACTACACAGCTGCATATTCTGCATATGGGCAAGGATGGCTTCGCTGCCGGCTTTGCTTCTACAGAGCCAAGAGATTCAGATCCTATGCTTCAGAGAAGCATGGGAAGATTTGGGTCCTTTTGCTAAATAAACTTTCAAACTCTTTGAAGTTTACCCATATTAAAATATTTTAAAGTGATTGTGCTCAAAACATCTGGCCACACTTCTTTATGGCTAGGTAATGAGAATATTACACATCTCCTCTCTAGTTATAATGAGGAGACAATACAATATGTCTGTTTGAGGGAAAACAGTTTGTCCATTCCGTCTTTTCTTTTTACCCTTGCCAGCTAGAAGATGGAGAGCCATGAACACATTTATTGAATTTCAGCAGAACATGGTTCCCTTTCCTGTTTTTTTCTATTCCTCTCCACACTTCTAAGACCCAGGATATTCATAGCTCAGTGGTTCAGGAGCTAAATGAGCAATCAAGATTACCTTCACTGAGTCACAGTCATGTGAATTCATTGTTTCATTTACTGTAGTTGTATATACTAATACTTAAATATTTAGTTTATATTCTACTAAATATTTTATAAATGTGCATCTGTCCTTCTGTCTGTGAGTCCATTTATTTGAGAAGTCCTCCAAATGGTAAGAGCTAGGGCCACTTTGGTATGCAGCTTCCTCTTCTCCTAACTTAAAGCAAGGCTGGGACTTGGTTGTGCTAGGATAATGGGATGTGTGAGGAATTTGATTGTTTCGCATAAAATGGAAAGGGAGGGATCTGGGAGAAGAGACAGTTATATTGTATCATGCCCACAGGGGGCAATAAGGGGCCAGAGATGGGGACCAGGACAGCCATAATTCCAGGCACATCCCATTGTTCTGACACAACCAAACTCTGACCTTGCTTTAAGTTAGGAGAAGAGGAAGCTGCATACTAAATTTGGTGATCCTAGCTCTTTCTGTTTAGGAGAAGTGCCATACGGCATGTTCTGGGCAGTACTAAGAGCTGACTGGAGGAAAGCGGGGGGAGGAAGGGGGCAGTGTGCCCTGTCTGCCTGAGGCTCTGTCCCTTCCAGGAGCATGGAGCTGCCCCCCACCTTGCCCAGGGGCAAGGCAGTCAGTGCTTTTCTTAGCAAAGTTGGAACCCTGCAGGGAAATAATGGTTCTTGCTTCCTGACTCCTTAGTTGCAAAAGCGTGCTAACTTTATGGGTGCTTGGGCCTTGGTGAAAGGGAATGTAGGACTGGCCATACTGGGTCCGACCAAAGGTCCATCTTGCCCAGTATCCTGTCTTCTGACAATGGCCAGCGTCAGATGCTCTGGAGGGAATGAAGAATATGGGGAATCTTCAAGGGATCCAGTGTCTTTCTGGGCTGAAGAGCTGAGGTCTAGGATAGCATGGCTCTTGCAGGGAAGTTCTAGGAACAGCCCAGCTTGTGGGAGAAAAAGCCAGCTTGCCTATTTTGGTGGTGGTGCTCGTTACTGCTGCACCCGGGCTGTGGGAAAGGGGACAGTTTGGGTGAAGCACAGGGTGGGGAGTAAAGAAGGTGGAGTTTGCAGCCTGATCACAAACTCCCACAAAAAAATGTTAGCCCACAGCCCAAAAGGCTTTGTGTGCATTTGCAAATGTTGAGTTCAGACTTTTTTACTGGTGACCTTCAATCTGTCAATATGGAACTGGCAATTTCTATTGGTCAAGAGAGGCCTTGGTGGTAGGAGGCCCCTGCTCTGCCACAGCGCTGCTGTGTGACATTGGACAAGTCACTTGGCCATTCCATGTCTTGGTTTCTCCACCTATAATATGGTGATAATATGGTGGACCAGAGAGGTGAGGAATAGTGAAGGGAGGGTAGAAACCTTCCCAAGTTTTCCTTCTGCATGGCAGTCACATTTTAATAAGCATCTTTCAGGAATCTTCTGTGGTACATTATTGATCATTTCCATCATTTCATCTATTTAATGCCCCTAGTTCCATGGCAACCTGGCCTTCATTCAGACAGCTCTGTGGGTATCTCTGCTTCTTGGGCTAGTGGTTCTGCTTTGTGTTCTCATTGCCATGGTCTGGACATCTTTCTGAAGTGGGCTCAACTTTGTTCTTCGGTGCATTGCCCAAATTGCTTGGTGTGGTTTCAATGGAGACATGGTTTTCCTGTGACTGGTGGCACCATTACTGGAGCGTGTGTGGGTTTAATCAGGGTGCACATGCTTGGCTGTTGGGCCCAAATGCCATGTTCTGGAATGTATCTTCCTGGCGATGGTCCTTGGCCAGTTGCTGGGCCTTTGCCTGGCTGCAGTGAGGCTCTCTCTAAGTTTATGTGAACAGGTATCCTGTAGATCAGTGGTCCCCAACACGGTGCCCTTGGGTGCCATGGTGCCCGCCGGGCCATTTCTGTGTGCCTGCCAAGTGATTGGGGCTGGCCCCGCCCCCAGGCACGTGGTGCATTGGCGGCGCCGGCCCCGGTCGTGCAGCACAGGGTCAGTGCTGGCCCTGGGCGCGTGGCGGTTAGGTGGCTCCACCCCCGGGTGTGCGGCGCGAGGTCTGTGCTGGCCCCGGCCTCGGACACATGGCGTATGGGTGGTGCCGGCCCAGGCGCGTGGCACAGGGGTGGTGCCGGCCCCGGGCGCGCAGCACATGGGTGGCCCCGCCACCAGGCACGCGGCACATGGGCGCTGCCAGCTCGTGGGCGTGTGGCACAGGTGCCGGTTCCAGGCACGCAGCGCATGGGTGGCGGCGGCCCTGCCCCTGGGCGCACGGTACATGGGCTGTTCCAGTCCTGGGCGTGCGGCATATAGGCAGCACCCAGCACAGTTGCAGCGCCAGCCCCAGGAGTGTGGCGCAAAGGCACGCAGCATATGGGTGGCCTCACCCCCAGGCTTGTGTGCGGCCCCGCCCCCGGGTGCCTGGCGTGTGAGCAGCCCCTCCCCCAGGTGCCCGGTAGCCCCAAAAGGTTGGGGACCACTGCTGTAGATGACCTGGATGAGTTACCTGACTCTTTACTTTCCTGCCTGTTTCTACCTGTAACCCTTCCCAACTTTAAAATTAGCCTCCTTGCAGGCAGGGAGCGCTGAATGGGACTCTCTTTAGAATCTCTCCAGGTATTTCTGAACTGTTTGTAGTGGTCATGTTTGATCAACACAAAGTACTGTCTCTTCCTGTGTGGGTGAGCATGTGTCAGTGCTGTTGTCTGCTTGCTGGGGAGACACTGAGAACTCGGGACTGGGCCCTGCCTGGCTAACTCACTTTTGGTTTAATGAATTTACTGTCTTCATGGCCAGGGTGCTGGAACAATTTATATGGTGGTCGTGGTGGGGTGGGGACTGACATCCATTGAACCAAACTGTAACCCCTGTATATAATGGAAATCACCTCATGCCAGAGGATGCTACTGCATCCACCCCCCAATATTTCTAGCTCCTATGTGTTAATGGCTGTAAATGTACCCAGGCCATTAATATTGCCTTGTGAACAATAGTAATTGAAATAGAAGAGATGGGGATGATTAAATATCTATGTATCTACCTATAGCTCTAGCTACAGAATATGGGCGCATTTTTGTGCAGAGCCATCTTTGAAACTAAAAACCCAGAGTATCTGTTGCATAATCAGGGTATGTCTACACTACAAAGCATCCACACCTCAAGTGTGTTTTTACACAAGAGAATCGAAAGAACAGAGGGGGTTTTGTGCAATTGGTATTCCTCTTTCTACAAGGAAGAGCACCTTTTTGCAAAAGAGTTATCTCGCAAAAAGGTGTGTGTGGATGGGGAAGAAGGGCTTTTTGGAGCAAAAAAGGAAAGAGGAAAAAGCACAGATGCTGTGGTGGCCATTTTGTGCGTACCAATCAGTGCTTACTTTTGAAATAATGTCCATGCAGTCTGGACGCTCTTTTTCACAAAAGCGCGTCACTTTTTCTTTGTGCTTTTCCAGTGTGGATGCCCTCTTGCTCAAGAAGTTTTTGAGGAATATCTCTTCCGACAAAAGTTTCTTGCGCAAAAAGCCTGACGTCTAGATGTAGCCTCAATTCCTAAAATGTGATCACACAATCAGTTTTTACAAATGAGGATTATTTTTACAAATGAGTACAACAACTGTTAGATTTAAATATACCATCTAAACAGCTTACTCTTCACACTGGACCTTTGTGTATGTGTGTCTGGAGTCCTACCCTGCCTCCTGCTGAAAGATCTACTGAAGGTATATATACTGAATTCACATCACTCCAGTGTAAATACTATATAGTTCCACTGAAGTAAATGGAGCTACTCTGGATTTATGGCATTGTTACTGAAATCAGAATGTAGTCCAGGGAGAGTATTGTCTTGCCCTTGTTCAATATTTTTCACTCCAGAATCTTCAGTCACGGATTCCGCAGTCTGGTTTTGTATATTTCAAACAGTAGAAAATCATTCTGTGAGTTTCAATTTTTGATCATTTTCTTCCATTTGTCAAGCTTGGTTTCAGAGCTGTGTTCACTGAAATCAGACTTCAGCTGATCGATAGACTCTTTTTAGGTTTCGATTCCAAAATAGTTACATACAAAAATCCATAGAGTCCAATTAGATTTGGTGTATTTTATTATTGGGCACAATCCAGGATTTGAGATGCTCACTCAAAACATTGCTCTTCCCTATGACTAAACTGACATTTAAGCAGCACCTACTGCATTCTCGTTTATAATGGAATCATTATAGCAGTGTTTCCCAATTTTATTTGGCTGAGGAACCCTTTTCAGCTTTTCAGAATTTCAAGGAATCCCTAGGTTTGTCAAGAAAAAAAAAAAGAAACAAAAAGGAGGGGGGAGAGGGAGCCACCAATGCATGAAAATCACATTCCTTCCCGAAGACCCCCCACCCCCCTTCCTTGAGGCCTCATTCGCTCTGTTCCCCTCTTCTCCATCACTTGCTATCCCCAGCCCTTATACACTCTCACTAGGTTGAGTCAGGAGCTGTGGGGTGGGAGTGAGGGATTTGGGTGTGGGAAAGGGTGAGAAGTACAAGCTCTGGGAGGGAATTTGGATGCAGGAGAAGGGGATGTTGGTTCGGGGAGGGGGCTCTAGGCTGGGGAGTGTTGGGCTCAGGTGGAAGGTTGGGGTGCTGAGCAAGCCAGGGCTTGTGGATATGAGGGTGCAGGAGTTTGGGCTGGATATGTGAGGGACTCAGGGCAAGAAGGTTGTGAGTATGAGGGGCTCAGGACACAGATTTGTGATGTGCGGATGGTGCAGAAGTGTTGTGGCAGAAGACAGAGGATGTGGGAATGCAGGAGTTTGGGGATGTCAGAGGCTCAGGACGGGGGGTTCCAGTGTATGATAGGCTCAGATTTGGGGTCAGGTGGTGCAGGAGTATTGTGATGCTGCAGTGAGATGGGGATTTGCCCCCAATTGCGGGCATGTTGGCCAGGCTTAATTTTTAAATAAAATATTATGTCAAACTCAAAAGGTTTTCACATTGTCTTTATTTATGAGAGGGGTGAGGAACCTGTTTTGAGTCAGGGGTCACCGACCCTCAGAAAAGTCAGTTGGGGCCACAAAAGTGAAATGCAAAAAAAATCCAACAACCCTCCAAAACCCCCCAAGCCCCACTAATGTGGTCCCAAATGTGCTGGTGGGAGTAGGGGACAGAGTGAAAGTGGGTGCTGGGGCTGCGGAGAGGGTGCTGCTGGGTGGAAGGATGCTGGCTCAGGTAGCGGGGTACTGGGGCAAGGTGCTGGAGCTGGCAGGGTGCAGGGGTCAGGGACATGGTCCTGCTGGGCACTAGGGTGACTGGCAGGGTGCTGGGACAAGAAAGAGGGTGCTGCTGGGTGCTAGCATGGATGGCAGGGTGCTGGGTCCAGGGCCAGGGTGGTGCTGAGTCCTGGGGTGTGAGGCAGGGTGCTGGGGCCAGGGTAATGCTAGGTGCTAGAATGGATGGCAGGGCTGCCAAGGAGCGGGATAGGGATGGCGTGCAGGATCTGGGAAGGAGGTGGGTGGGGTAGGGGGCAAGGTCTGGGTGGTAGGTAGGGTGGAGAAGCAGGCTGGATGTAGGGTGTCTGGCCAGCAGGAGGAAGTAGGACCAGATTGGGAGTAGGGTGACTGGCTACGAGGGAGGGTGCAAGGAGGGGACTTGGGTAGGAGTTGGACCTCCCTGATCTGGCACCCTCTGGACCGGACTGGTCCCAAATGAGGGATTTTTGGACCAGGGGAAGTCATTTCAGGGCTCCTGGTTCCCCCCCACTAGGCTTCTTTGCACCTCTATCCCCTGCAACCCAAATGAACTGCCCACCCTCGCTGGTTCCCTGCACTTCCCCCAAAACCATCCCCCACAATCCAAGGGAGTGCAGCACCAGTTCCCTGCAGCTCCTCACAGCCCAGCTGAGCTGCCCGTCTGTTCTGTATGCCCTCCCCCATCCACCTCAGCCCAGCTGAGCCCTGCACTGGTTCCCTGCATGCCTCCCCACAGCACAGCTGAGCCCCATTTCTCTGCACCTCCCCCAAGCCCCGCAAAACTGCTGAGCCAAGCGCCGATTCCCTCTCCCTTCCTCCCCTTGAGTCTAGCCCCAGTTCCCGGCACCTCCTTTCTCCTGCAGCCAAACTGAGCTCTGAGCTTCACACACACACACACCCAACCTACAGCCCAGCCCAGCCCAGCCCAGCTCCCCGGACCTCCCCACGCTGCAACCCCACTGAGCTCAATTTCCCTGCACCTTCCCCCAAACCATGCAGACATGCTGAGCCAGCGCTGATTCCCTGCCCTTGCCTCCGTCCCTCCCCTTGGCTGTGTCTACACTGGCGCGATCTGGCACCAAAGCGGCCACTATTGCGCAAAAACTATGATGCTCCTGCTCAGGAATAAGCCCTTTTGTGTAACTGTTCTTGCGCAAGAGGCCACTGTAGACAGGCAACATGAATTTCTTGCGCAAGAAAGCCCTATGGCAAAAATGGCCACTGGCACTTTCTTGGGCAAGAGAGTGTCCACACTGCCATAGATGCTCTTGTGCAAAAGCACAGCTCTCACATGGCAGTGTGGACGTGTTCTTGCACAAGATGTTCTTGCACAAGAAACTGCCAGTGTAGACACAGCCTAAGAGTTTCCTCACATGAGCAAAATGAATTTTGTGTTGTGCACCAGTACTGAGTTCATGTGGCTTGTTTGGATGTGCCACTGTGGCACCCAAGTTATTAATAAATATTTTTAAACCTTTACCTTTTCCCTCTGCTGCCATGTCTCCTCCCCTTGTTCCATCAGCTCCCCTGGTGCCTACTGCCTCCCAACTCCTCACCCTCCTCTGCTGTCCTAACTCCTGCCGTTCTCACTGCCCTCAGCCCTCCTGCAACCTGCCCCCGTCCACCAGCCCTTCTCTCCTCCTTGTGCCCACTCCTCCAGTAGCCCCACTCTGATCGTGTGAGCTACCCCTCCTCATCCCCTCTTCTAACAACTCCATCTAGAAACCTGCCCTGCCTCTCTCCTCTGGTGCTGGTCCCTCCCCAGCAGGTGTCTGCCCTTCTGCTTCACCCCCAGAATCCCCTGGCACTTGCACCTTCTCTTACTCCTGCACCCTCCTGTTGCCTCCCTCTTCCCTCACTGCCCCTACCTCCTTTGTCCTCTTTTTCCCTGATGCCCATCCCCTCACCACCCTCTGCCCCTGTTCCCCTCATGCCCCTGTGTCGTCACACATGACTTGCTTCATCCCGGCCTTCCTTATGCCCACCCCTTCTTTCAAGCCTTCTCCCAGCACCTCCCCTCCTGCCTTTTTCCTCATTGTCTGCACTTGGCCCCCTGGCATTTGTCTCTCCTCTACCCTGTCCTTTTTGGTGCCTTCCCCTCTCTTCCCCTTCTCCCCTCCCCCTCCGCACAAGCCCCTTCTTCTCCCAGTTCTTCCCCTTCCCCTTCCCCTTCTCCTTCCCCTACCCCTCCGCATAAGCCCCTTCCTGTCCCAGCCCTTCCCCTACCTTCTGCTTTCCACTTTGCGGGGCTGGAGTCTGCGCTCCATCCCTGGACTTTGAACCTACAATTCAGCTGCGCAGCACAATGCAGTGTCCAGGAGTTTTATGTCACGCCCGGGCATCTCCCACCCACCGGTTTGAGCATGCTGCGCAGGGCAGCAGCACCCAGCAAGGGGGAGCTCAGTGAAGGTTGTGCATGGTAGGGATGGGATGGGTCCAGAGATGGGGGAGAGACGCTCTGGGACCGGGGTGGGAGGATGTGCGGGGGGGGGGGGGGCGGCTCCAGCTCCAAATATTGGTGGAGCATGGGCACCACGAGCCCATATAACTCGCTGCCCATGCACCAATTGGGAAACACTGCATTATAGGGTCAGACTAACCCTGCTGCAAGAATCACTGCGGGAAGAGGGCAGGGTGGAGAGAAAGCTCCCTGTGATGCCATTTACTGAATTTCCTCTCAATTAACAGGGGAACAGAGTTTGCTTTCCTATGAGAGAAGCAGGGAGTCCAGATCAGAGATCCCCAGTGTGTCATCTGCATGGATATGTTTGGTGGTGGCTCAGCTGAAGTCAATGACAGAGTTCTCCTATTACCTTCAGTGGGACCAGGATTTCACCCTTGTGCTCCTATCCCATGCTCCAGCTCCCTAGACATATGCCTGCAAAGAAGCTCTGCTGGCAAGAACTTACTTGCTGATTGCTGCCCCGATTGTTAAACAGGGTTGCTCACAAGGTTGAGTGATTTTGGATACAGACACAGATAGCTTCAGGCTGCATTAACTCATAAAGCTGCTTCTAGTGATGTAGATTGTAAAGCTCACCCTGGCCTACAGAAGCAGTACTGAGCACAGAATTTTTTTCTTGGTTACACTGGTTATGAATCTGGATGAACTCCACTCATAAGAATTGTTTATATGTGGTATAACCAGGAAGGCTGACAGCTTCCGTGGGTCCCCAAGCAGGGAGTGTGTAGGGGGCCAGCTCTGTGCCCTGAAAGGGGTGGGGACTTGGCAGAAAGGGTGGGGCTAGCACAGCCAGCCCTCAGCATCTCCTGGACTGTGGTGCTGGGCTCTTCTAGCCATCAAGGATGCACAGAGCGTGCGGCATGGTGCTCTGGCAACAATTTAAAGGGCCCGGGGCTCTGACCATTGCCACTGGAACAATGGCAGGGAGCTGTGGTCCACAAGGCAACTGCCTCCTTTACACCCCCTGTCAGCTTGCCTCTTCCTCACTTTCTAACTCACTGATGATAGTGGGCCTGATTTGGGTCCCTTGTATGCGTATAAGTGAGGATCAATTCTGTATAAGGGTGATTGAAATCAGGCCTGTGGAACTTCCATCAGGTGTTTGATGGCATTAATGACAGGCAGAGGCTGGTTCTCTCTCTCTCTCTCTCTCCCCTTCATCTATCTATCTATCTATCTATCTATCTATCTATCTATCTATCTATCTATCTATCTATCTATCTATCTATCTATCTATCTATCTATCTATCTATCTATCTGAAAGATAGCCCTAACCTTTGACAATTGCTCTGCCGGTGCATCAGAATGTGATTATTGCACATAAACACTCGCCAAGTACAACCTTCAAATATTCTCGCTTTAAGTGCCATGGAGGCTTTTCAGTTAAAATTACCACTTGTTTATGTCCCTCGATGCTTTTTAGGTAACAGAAGATGCTTCTGTTTCACATTGTCAGGAATTTTCCCAAATGGTCCCTCAGTGGAGGCTGTCAACATCTGAAAGCGAAGAGGCAAAACTGACATGCAAAGACGTCCTCTGAGGCGAGTTACAGCAGTCGGTAAAAAGCACACTGTATCTGATTCGCTCTCTAGGTCCTCATTTGGCTCATATTGCTCTACAATCTGAGCACCTCCAAATGAAGTGAGGCAAGTGCTGTCTTGTCTACCCCAGCGAATGACCACTATGCTCTATTCAGAGAAAGATCTTTGGGGCAGACATAAATATGCTTTCACAATATTGAGGATAATGGGATCCTGATTAGGCTGGCTTCCTGGCAAACCTGCAATAGTTCCAAAAATACTCTTACAACAGGCTTTCCATTGTTTTTTGTTTACATAAGTGGGTGTTAGACCTTGGGAGACTTTATTAATTTATGAGGTATTCCAGATTTGTGTGTATGTGTTTTAAACATGTTTTCTTCCAAATTTTGGTGATGAAACAATGGCAGGTATGCAAATTTCAGAGGTTGAGTTATTAAACAGCAACGTGGACACTATTTTTCACAGAAAACCTGTATGCTCAAATTCAAAAGCAGCGGAGACTTACCACTCAATCAATTCGCTTGTCGTTTAGGATCATCTTAAAAGTGTTGATTACACCCTCCCTGTCTCTCGCCTCTTCAGGCAAAGACAGACATGAAGTGTTGCGTCAGATTTTTCACTTCAAATAAAGAATATTTTGCAGAGCTTGGGGACAATGTTTCACTTGGTTCTGTTCTCATGAAAGGACACTGCTGAGGGAGGTACGTATGCCTGGAGCAGACACCAGTCCTCCACTAGGCCAGAGCCTACTGCATATGCTCTTTTATTTTTTAATGTTGTTTCCAATATCTTCTGTTTGTACAGCTGTGCTCCTTTCAGATGGCTTTTCAGAGTCTCTCTGTGTGATCACTTCTCCCACCATGGAAATGCAGCCAGCACTGAGATGGAAAACAGCACCCGGAGGGAGGCCTAGTAATTAGGACGCTCCTCTGTGAGTGTGGGAAACCTGAGCTCAGTTCCCTGATGCTGCCACAGATTCCTGGGGTGGCTGGGGGAAAGTCACTTAGGACTAAATCCCCAAAGGAATTTGCAATGCCTAACTTTTAAGTACTGTGTCGCCTAGGAGAATCTGCAGCCCTGAGTTAGGTCCCTCAATTCCCTGACTAGGGACTGATTTACTCAGATCCTGGGGGGGCACTGGACTCTTGTGTTGCCCCAAACCCTGCACCCACCCTCACTCTCACTGTGCCCTCCCCTGCCCTCTTCCCAACCCTGCTTCATCCTTCTCTCTAGTGCCTCCTGCACACTGTGGAAGGGCTGATCGCCATGGGTGGAAGGTCTGGGAGAGAGAGAGAGGAGATAATTGGTGGGGCCACTGGTAGACAGTAGGTGCTAGGTGGCAGAGCAGGCACTGCACCCTTTATATTTTTTATTTTTTTCTGTTGTTGCTCCAGTCCTGAGCCACCCATGGAGTCAGCACCTGTGGCTCCCTATATGAGGCAGAGGGACAGTGAGGTAATTACAAATGGGATTCTCAGAAGCCAGCAAACTGAGTGGGGAGTGGCCTAAGTCAGCCAATAGGAAATCATAGAATCATAGAACTGGAAGGGACCTCGAGAGGTCATCAAGACCCGTCCCCTGTGCTCAGGGCCGGACCAAGCACCATCTAGATCATCCCTGACAGATGTCTGTCTAACCTGCTCTTAAACATCTGCAATGGTGCGTATTCCACAACCTCCCTAGACAATTTATTCCAATGCCTAACCAGTGTGACGGTTAGGAAGTTTTCCTAATTTCCAATGTAAACTTCCGTTGGTGCAATTTAAGCCCATTGCTTCTTGTCCTATCCTTAAAGGACAAAGAGAACAATTTTTCTCCCTCCTTCTTGCAACATCCTTTTAGATGCATTTCAGCCTTCTCTTTTCCAAACTAAACAAGCCCAGTTCTTTCAGCCTGCCCTCATAGCTCATGTTTTTTAGACCTTTAAGCATTTTTGTTGCTCTTCTCTGGATCGTTTCCAATTTCTCCACATCTTTCCTGAAATGTGGTGCCCAGAACTGGACACAGTACTCCAGATGAGGCCTAATCAGTACAGACTGACTTCAGCGCAGGAAGAATGACTTTTCATGTCTTGCTCACAGTACTCCTGTTAATACATCTCGGAATCATGTTTGCTTTTTTTGCAACAGTGTCACACTGTTGACTCATATTTAGCTCGTGGTCCACTATGACCCCTTTCTGCAGTATTCCTCCCTAGATAGTCACTTCCCTTTCTGTATGTGTGAAACTGATTGTTCCTTCCTAAGTTAAAGCTTCTCTCTAAATGCTGAGGAGAACAGGGCTCAGGTCCCTCCCCTCTAAAGTAGTCAGGCACCTAACTCCATCTGGGATGCACAGTTTGGATGCCTCTCCTGGAGGCAGTCCTTTCTCGGGAGGAGAGAGTGATCCCCACCCCAATGGTAGCCAATAGATCACACAGTGTTTCAGGGACTGGAACTCCAGTGTCCCACATCCCAAGAAGTGCCCTAACCACTGGGCTATAGAGTCCATCTCTCTCTGGCCCTGAGATGATTTATTTTTATGAAGCAGAACAGCATCAGTTCAAAGATCCCTGCCCAGAATGCCCATTTGCATGTGAGCCAGGGCACACCTCTGGGATGCAGGTGTATTGGGTTCAAGTCCCTAATCCAAATCAGACAGAGGAGGGATTTGAAAACCAGTCTTTTGCACCCTGTGCCAGTGCCCTCATCTCCAGGCTACTGTGTATTCTAGGTCACTGTACGGCCCAGCCCAGGCAAAGGCAAGTTCTTCAAGAACACTTGTGGGCTTGGGCCCCACTTCTAAGACAGGCAGGGCAGTGTCACATTTGAGAATCCCTGTCGGGACTTGGGCATCAGCCAAGAAGCTCGGTGTTGTCAGTACTTAGGCAGTTTTATACCTGCTCACTGATGGAAACTTTAGAGGCAAGGGGATTTCGGTCCTTGCAGGTAAGCAGTTTGAGGATCTGCAGCAATAAAAGTACCAATTCAGAGCCAAAACCTCTTGGTGGATCTAGCCCTTAGTCTCTCTGTGCCTCAGCGCCCTCTCTGAAAAATGGGGATCATAGCACTCATAGTCACCCTGACTCACATGGGTATTGAAAGATAAACCATAGGTGGATCTGGATGAAAATTAGGTGCTGCAAGATGATTTAATTATGCCTCCTGGCCTTAAATGCTATGAGACTATTTATAATAAAGAATGTAAGACATTCAGACTTATCGTAATAAGTACAGAATTGAAAATGGTTTTTAACAATAACCAGCAATGCTACAAAGCTATTCAGTGGGGAGGGAAGAAGAATACCATTGAAATCCCCTGAGGAATTTAAACAGACAAATATAATTATTTAAAGTAGAATCTAGTTAAGAGTCTGGGTGTAAAATGCCTGCTCCTGTGAAAAAGGCCCTGGGATCATAAGGGATCTCCCCGAGCCAGTGAAACAAGGAGCATTTGATTATTTGGGTCGGCCTCTAATGAGGGACTTTATTCCTCATGGGGCTGACAGTCCCTAGCACTGAACCACCCTTGCAGCTTGGTGATGAATTTGGGCTCTACAGCCAGGTCTACACTACAGCGAGAGGTTGAATTAAGATGCCCAACTCCATCTATGTTAATTATGTAGCTGGAGCCGACATACCTTAATTCGAGTTTCTGTGAAGTCTTCACAGTGGGAAGAGCAGGTGTACTGGTGCTGACGGGGGTGCCCTTTGAATTTGATTTAGATGGTCTCTAATAGACCCGATAAATTGAACTTCAGAAGATTGATCGTGACTGTGTTGATCTTCCCCATTGTGAAGACATGGCCTGATTGTTCTGAGTTGGGGAAATCTCACTACTTGTAGGGATACTCTGGGAGCTGTTTTGTCTGGGGAAGATAATGACTTTTATGCAGAAAGAAGAGTCCTTTTTCTTAATAAAGAAAGAAATCAAGACCCTTTAGAGGATTCCATTCAAGGTGCCTGCATCTTTGGTTTCTTTGGCTAGAATGGAAACATTTTGAAAACAGATGGCAAAGCAGAAACTGATTTATGTCCTGGTAAGTGCAGAAAGCAGGTACAAGGGACCCTTCCTGTGGATCGTGTAATAAGTAAGTATTTTAAATCTAGTTTCTCTGACAGGGAGAGCAGTGGAAGCAACAGTATTTATGCATTTTATGTATAGTGTTAGATTTTAGGACACTAGGGATATGTCTACACTGCAACGCTATTTCAGGATATTGGAGTATCCTGAAATAGCTATCCCGCATCTTCACAGCAAGCCCATTATTTCAGGCTCACTATTCCAATGTTCTTGTAAGCCTCATTCTATGAGTAGTGAGGGATGTTTCAGATTAGCGCTTTATTTTGAAATTTGGCGCTAATGATGAAATAAGCTATTTCGAAATAGCATTGAAATAAGATATGCAATTTGCATGACTCAAATAGCATATTTTATTTTGAATTACAGTGCTGTGTAGACGCACCCTGGAAGGAACTAGGCATTGCCCAATCAGGAGGAGACTTGGACATCTCTCATATGAATTTCCCCTGAGTCAGGGAAAATAAGAGCTATTTTATGTCCTGTGGCAGACTGTTAGTTGGACTATAGAACTCACATGAGTGATACACATGCTTTGTAAGTCTCAGAGGGGTAGCCATGTTAGTCTGTAACTTTAAAAAGAATGAGTAGTCCGGTGGCACCTTAGAGGCTAACAAAAATATGCATGATCATGAGCTTCCATGGATAAGACCTATTTCATCAGAAGTTAATTGTAGCTTTGTTTGGGAATGGCTATCAATTAGTTTGACAGCTGCATTTTGTGCCGTGGGGTGAGGGTGAGGAGTTATTACATTTAATTGAATGCACTGCTTTGAAAGAAATATATGAGGTACCTAGAATCCTACAGAAAGATACGGGACGAATCCGTAGACTCTCGGGCAGGGAAACCTCCAGCACACTGGAAACGTAGCAGGCACTGTAGCCAAACAGTAACCTATGAGTGACATTTTTCATTCAGAGAAGGACCACAGTTACTTTAAAGAGAGGAGGGATGGCTTGTGGCTTTAAGCACAGTGGCAGGATTTGGGAGATTGGGATTTTATTTTTGCTTCTGCCACAAACTTCTTTGGTAATATCTGTCAAATTATGGCTGCTCAGCAGTTCTGGAAATTGGGCAGTAAGGGTTCCTCAGTTTTCCAGCTGTAAAATGGGCAGCTGTAGCTGTCCCAGGTGATAAGTGTATGTCTACACAGCAACATTATTTAGAAATAATGAACATTATTTTGAAATAACTTAGTCCACATCTACACGGGAGACAGTTATTTTGAAATAATGTCCAAATACTGTCAAGCTTGAGAATTTCTTACTCTGACTCCTGTAACCCCATTGTACGAGGAGTAAGGGAAGTTGGTGGAAGAGTGCTCTATTTTGAAATAAGTACTGTATAGAAACTCCCAATTTTGAAATAAGCTATTTCAAAATAAGCTACGCAATTGACCTGGCTCAATTTGTGTAGCTTATTTTGAGTTAAGCCCTGCTGTGTACATGCACCCAGGGTGTTGAGTGTAAATTTTACTGCTGCTTGTAAAGCCTTTGGGTGGGTGACTGTATTGAAGAACAAAGTATTATTAAAGCATTTCATTGCTTAATGGAAGAAATAAAGAAGAAAATGTGTGTGTACATTTAGCGAACTACATTTAATAATTATAAACATTGAAATCTATGTTCTAAAAAGTTTGATGTTATAGCAGCAGCTCTGTGGCCATGCAGACTGAGACAGAGAAATGAGATCCTCTGCCCTCTTGTTTTTGTTAGCATGGGACACACAGCTACCACCATGAATCAGTCACACACAGTCATAGGAATTAGAGATGGAAAAGACCTATTAAGTCATGTTTTCTGTCCCCTCCGACAATGCGGGATTGTTCAGTACAGTCTATTCTTAAGTGCTTTGTCTAGTCCACTTTTAAATGACTCGAGCAATGGGGCTTCTATTGTGTCCTGTAGCAGACTATTTCACAGTTTATTAGACCTCCCTGATATTCAGCCTAAATTTTTCCTTCACTTAGTTGCATTCCATGATTCCCAGCTTTGTCCCTTGAATGACCCCTAAACAATTCTCTGCCTCTTTCTTGCGTGCGTACATTCTTCAGAGCCTTGCATTTGCTGATGGAAGAGTCAGTAACAACAGCAACTATTTCAATGGTGGCTGGACAGCGGCTGTAAAAATGAGTCCTGACTGGGAAGATACATATATTATAGTTGTAAGCCAATGGTAGAACAAAGTGCGCAGGAATTTAGTTGAACATGGTGAAAACAAGCTCTGTAAGGGTATGTCTATACTACCCTCCTAGTTCGAACTAGCGGGGTAATGTATGCATACTGCACTTGCTAATGAAGCCCGGGATTTCAATTTCCCGGGCTTCATTAGCATAAGCGGGGAGCCGCCATTTTTAAATCCCCGCTGCTTCGAACCCCGTGTAGCGCGGCTACACGGGGCTCGAACTAGGTAGTTCGGACTAGGGTGCCTATTCCGAACTACTGGTACACCTCGTTTCACAAGGAGTAACGGTAGTTCAGAATAGGACCCTAACTTATCAAGAACCAAGAGAAGGAAGGTATCTTACAAGTTTTCTATTCTATCATCATCCCTGCCTAACTCTCCTCAAGGCACTGAGCCACCACCTCCAGTTATGGATGGGGAGAAGAGCAGGAAATCCTACTGCCCCCTATCTTTCTCTGTGGGAAGTATCCCTCCCCATCCCTTCTTGTGCAACTCATTTCACTCATGGGGATCAGAGCTCCCCCTTGTGCAGATACCTACCTTTTTGCATCCCAAACTCACACACACCCCCTTCAGCACCAGCAGTCCCCTGACCTTCCCTACTCCACTTCCTCCCTCTCCAGATCTTATGCCCTCCCTCCGCACTGCACCAACCCCTGTATCTTGTGCTCTCCTCAATTC
Source organism: Pelodiscus sinensis (assembly GCF_049634645.1). NCBI lineage: Eukaryota > Metazoa > Chordata > Testudines > Trionychidae > Pelodiscus > Pelodiscus sinensis. Next base: position 29,331,394 of record NC_134725.1, on the reverse strand, counting down.
TCCCCAGCAATGCCAATATTGTCCCACTATCTATAAACCTCATCTTGCACTATGACATTCCCCTGCCTATTTTGCAGCACGGGAGAATATTAGTTACCTGCATTGTTATATGTTCATCTCTGACAGCTGGTGGAATTAATATAATACGATTTTCTCTCTTTTTTTTAATATTTAACCAAAACTAAATGTACTTATACACTTACTGCATTTCATTTGAAAAAAATCCATTGAAATTCGTCAATGTCAGTAAATCTGAGCCAGAAAACTCATCTCCATTAAAAACAAATAATACGAGTTCCAGAGGGGTAGCTGTGTTAGTCTGTAACTGGAAAAATTTAAAAAACAACACTGGGTGCACTAATAAACCATGTAAATGGTATCATGAGCTTTTGTGGGCACAACCCACTTCAGATGAAACTCCTGTCATCTGAAGAAATAGGTTGTGCCCACAAAAGCTCATGATACCATCTACATGAGACTGTTAATGTTGTCTGAAATTCATGCACGCTTCCTCTACCCCTATACACTGGGCAGTACTGTAACAATATGCCACCCCCTAGCTCCGTGGTCACCAACCAGTAGATCGTGAGCTACCAGTAGATCTCAGGGGCTTTAAGAGTAGCTCTTGAGCCCTCTCTGAACTGCGCACCTGCGCAGTACATTTACATTAGATTTCCTCATTTGAGGAGCAGCTACTCACCAAGCAACAACACAGGTGAGGAGCTGCAAGGAATGGTGGGAGCTGGGAGGCCGGGAGGGCTGAAACACCCCAGCCAGCTGACTGTGGCTTTCACAGCTGGAGCTAGGCGCAGCCTCGCTGGGGATAGCAAGTGATGGAGAGGAAGAGAATAGAGAGGGTGGGGCTTCAAGGAAGGGGCAGGGCAGTAGATCTTGGCTTGGTCTGTCATTTAAAAAGTGATCTTGGGTGTAAAAAGGTTGGAGACCACTGCCCTAGCTGTTATTTACTGCTTCTCCCCTGTAGATCACACAGTGCACTAGAAGTACTGCCAAGCCCATTTTATAGTGATCCATAGTCCACAGATGTCCATTACTGTACGAGGGGCAAGGTAGTGGAGAATTGGGATCCTGGGCATCTTCCTACCAGGCATCCAAAAGTAGAGACTGCTTTTGCATCTTTGGTCTATGTCTTGCAACCTTTTTAAGCAATTGTACAAGGTAACGAGTGGGTGTCCTGATCCTGCAAAATGCAGGCAGTCTCTTGGGAGGTACTCAGTAGTGCTCTTAACTTCTGACAAAGTCAGTGGGAGAGGAGGGCACCCAGTACCTTTCAGAAGACAGACAGACCCCCACAGGGTCAGTACCTTAGAGCTGGGTGGTAACCAATGTGCTTCTAATTTTTTTCCATCCATGTGCAGAATAAATTTTGTTCTGAGCACCAAGCACTGGTGGGATGTGCGCCACCAGTAGAAACGTAGGCTGCCAGCTGTGCATGCTCTGCTAATTAGCTGGGAAGTCTTTGAATCTCTCTTGGGTGGCTGCCCAAGAGCACAGCTCATGGGGAACACTGGTGGTTATTTGTGTGCTCTAACCTACCGTATAGATCCACAAGGGCATATAGCTGAATGAGAGAAGCATAGCAGCAATGTACAAGAGAACAGGCTCAGCAATGAGGGAGGAAGGGGGAACCTGAAGGACCCCTGGAAAGAGAGATATCTAATGGTACTATTCCATCTAATCTTTCCCATCCATCCATGTGTGGATTTTTTCTATCCACAAGCGGAATAATTTTTATGTGAACTGAGTTTTGTGTGAAAGTGCACCACCAATAGAAACAAAATCTAATCAGCTGGGTGGCATTTGAATGGCTGTACAATGCATAGCTTATATGTAACACTACTGTTCTAGGGAGCACATGGATGTCTGTGTCAAGTTGTGTCAAGCTTTGGTCCTTTGGTCCTATCATCTAAGATGCTATCGAAAATGGAAAGCCCTCTATTGGAAAAGGATTATTTCGGCAGCACACACACATTTATTTACTGCACAGCTTCTGCCATTAGAATAATCATTACTTCTTGGCCTGGGTGTGAATTCAGAGCATCCCACTGTGGCACTTAAAAAATTAATTACAGCAATGAAAGAATTCCTCTCAAGAATTCCACGCATTGTTCTAGTTGAAACGTTTTAGCCGTGCATCAGTTGGTGCAGCTCTTGTCAAAGGATTGTGAGAACATGCATGGGTCAGTGATTTAGATTAGGCAAATTAAATTAGGAAAAATTGATTTGATTTAGAAAGTGAGCTCTCAGATCAAGGGGAATTACCTGCTTCTTACTCTGCTGGGCTTCCCCATCCCTTTGAATGAAGACTGGCATAGTCAGATGATTTAGGGTTAAAGCAAATGGCTGTTTTAGAAGGTATCTCAGCAAGCTGAAGAAAAATGAGTGGACATGTTTTATCAGATAAACAAGTATTGACCCATATATCAGAAAGTCAGCTAGAGATAGGATTGAGTCAGGATGCTTACAAACTAGGCTGCCAACCTATTCACAAGGCTGGCTAAGAAATGGGTAGCTGAACATTGTGTTTAGTGTTGTTCAGAAATTGCTTTCATGCCTTTTGAGTCTACTTGCTGTAATCTTGGCACTTGCTCCAGAGGTTGGATGCGGCCAGCATGTGGGCTCTGGTTTGCACTGATATATGCATAGTCATTTTTATGGCTGGGGAATTTGCTGTTCATGATAGTTTATACCTTACGAGATCAAAATGAGTATTTGTTTTGTCTGTCCATTTTCATTATAAAAGCTGCTGTTGTCTGTAGTTCATTGAGTGGGACTGTGCCCCAGGGCTGGATTAAGACATGCTGAGGCCCTAAATTATGTCAAGTTTAAGAGGCCACATAGCATTACCAAAAAAAAAAAAAAAAAAAAAAAGGTGTATTATTGTAACAGAAAGGACAATGAAAATGGAAATAATAGTTTTATATTTGCATTTTTATTGGCACATAGGTGAGGATGCAACTAAAAACTAGTACTTTTTTATATTTAGAGGCCCCCTCATAACCTGAGGCTCTAAGACAACTTTTGGCCTGCGTCCCACCCTGCTCAATGCAGATCTTTCCGTGGATCACCAGCTAGTGACACATGATGACAAAATGGGTGCAGGAGGGGAAGAGAGTTCAGGTTCTGGCTGGGAGGTAGGGTTCAGGAGTGAGCTGGAAGAAGGGATCTGGCTGGGAGGTTGGGTGCAGAAGTAGTCTGAAGGTGAGGGGGGCTTTGGGGAGAGGGTGCAGGAGTGGGGTGCTGCTGCTTTCCCCACCTCAGCAGGCTGCAAGTGCTCTGGAGCACTATGTGCACATGACACTCTGTTCTAGGGATGTCATAGTGTAGTCAATTAACTGATTAATCAATAAGCAAAAACGTATAGGCTAATGCTATAGACTACACGCATTTTCCCCCTCCTCCACCAGTCAATTTTTTGTCAGGCTGGCCAGCAGCCCAGCTCAGTTCTGTATTAGGAGCCAGGTGGACAGGCAGCCTGGCTTAGTTCCGGCTCATGCTGGGTCCAGAAGCTCAACCCCCCCACCCTGGACAGGGGCTGGTTTTTAAACTGGTTCCCCTTGTGGACCAGCTCCCTCCTGGCACCCTGCACTGCTGCCTCTGATATGGAGGCAGTAGCACAGAGTGGCAGGGGGATTCTCAGGAATGGGGATGGAGTGCACTAACTGCTTGGCCTTGCCCCCAGTGACTATTGAATAGTCGAGTAACGGATAAGAATTCCTGAGGTTAATCAACTATTCAATTAACTGATATTTAACATCCTTGCCCTGCGCCTCCCTGGTCGCTGGGGTTAGAGCCAGTCCTGGTGCACACCGTGGCCAAGAAGGGTGAAGTTAGGGTTGGGTGGGAGAGAAAGGGCCTGGACTGGTGGGAGGGGGAGGAAGAAGGGATGTGTGTTGGTGGGGGGGAGAAGGGACCTGGGCTGGCAGGGCAGGGAGAGAAGGGGGAAGGGACCCTAACTGGTGGTGGGAGGGGACTTCGGCTGGCACTGGGGTGCGGGGAGGGAGAAGGGACCTGGATTGGCGTGGCTGCAGCCCAGCCCAGCCATCCCCAGTGGTGGTAGGGGGATATGGGGCCTGATGAGCACAGGAAGCAGGGGGCACAGCCCCCTAGTTTAAAAAAAAAAAGGATTCATGTTTTTAGCGTTAATGCATATTACTGGGCAAATCTGAAACATGCAAGTGTGCTTAGAACTTGTGAGGTTTTAGTAATTCTTTTGGCAAATCAAAGCGACTACATCATATTAAAAAATAATGTGAGCCAACCCCCGGCCCCACAAAAAACAAACAAATACAAAAATCCAAATAAACCCAAACAGTTTGTCTTTGCTTGCTAGAGACGGTGTAACCACCTTAATATTTTAGGTATACTCTTCCCTCTTTGAAACTTTCCAGTTAATTACCATTAGAGTATTCAACAAGTGATTATCTTTCAGATCCCCAGTTAGTATCAAGCAGCAAACATTGTCACCTTCCCCTATCCCACAGTAATGCAGTTTCCAGGTGATGCATTATGCAGCTGCATTCCCATATGTTATAATCACTTAGTTATGCCAGCCTTGCTATCAAAACCCACAATATGCAAGGGTTTTTTAATCTGATTGTAAAATATTTGCTCCGGGCTCTAGCTCAGATGACAAAGTCTTAGGAGTGATTTTTTTTATATCCTCTTTTATTTTTGAATGCATTTCCCACTGTTTTGAGTTGTAAAGAGTGTCAAAGAAATTAACTCCAGTGGCACTGTAAAGCAAAATTGACAGGTAGGGAGCTGGGTTAAATGGAATTTCTTTTAAAATGTATGTATAAAAGATAAGAAACTAAATGCCACCTCACTAATCATCCTTGGTTTTGTGTGGTTTAAATAACTACCCTTGGTTCTGTGTGCTCATTTCTGATGTGTTATTTTCAATCTTGTGGGGTGGTGTGATCACATGGGACTAATGTGGGCGTAAAGCTGATCAGAATTCAATCCTTTAGGGCTACATTCAGACCTAGTATGCAAACTTACATGGCTAAAATTTCAAAAGCCACCTATGGAATTTAGGCGCATAAGCTTTATCCAGTTATTTGGAAATTAGGTGCCCATATCCCTTACGTGTGTTTGACAATCTCAGTCTATATGCGTAAAAGCCATTGCACAACTTAAAATGGGGAGTCATTTCTAAGGGCTAATTCTGAGCTCTCCAGGATTGTAGATGCAGAATGGTATGGGCATCCTTAGGCAGCATCAATTATACACCACAGGAGAAGAGACATGTTGGGAGAAAGCAGTGTTAAAGATGGAGTTTCTTTTGGTGAAACAGTGAAGATGGCCTCTTGCAGCACTAAGAAAGTGTGAACATACGTGCTTCAGTGATGTGTTCATGGAGAGAACCCCCATGAGATTGGACCATGGGCATGATGGAACTTTCAGAATGTGGTTTCTGTGTGTGTGTGTGTGTGTGTGTGTGTGTGTGTGTGTGTGTGAGGTGGGGAGGAAGGAGGTGGTTGATTTTTGGCATATGTAGGCTGAGCAGCATGTGCAGAAATGTCAGAATACCAGGTCTTCTGTGCGTCAGGACCATAGCCATGAAATCCTAACATATGCTTTGCCTGTGCACACCAATTTACAATTAAAACATAACTTGCCATCCTGATTAGATGAAGCCATTACTTACATTCATTTGCAATAGTTTTTCCCTCCGCATTGTGTAATTAGTAACATACGATGCTTACATTAGTTCAATTAAAAGTTATAATGATTAATTTGCTTTTCAAAGCCTAATCATGAATCAGCTGGTATATCACGTTAGAATAAGTTCAGTTATACTGTAACTGTGTGAACTGCCCACGTGAACACTTCCCTCTGCTCATGCCAAGGCATTACACACTGTTATGTATAACTCAATGGATTGATTTTAGAGGTGGGAAACTAACTGTTCAACACCTCTGCAAATTATATAGGTTCTTATTCTATATTCCTCACCATGGCTTTTGGGCACTTTCTAACAGTGCGCTTAGGAATGTTACTAATATCTACCACCTTAAGGCATGTCTACACTACACGCTTATTTCAAAATAAGCAATTTCAGAATAAAAATTCCCAAACAGATTATTTCGAAATAGCACGTCTACACTGCAAATGCCCATTGAAATAGCCCTGAGCTATTTGGAAATAGAGCGTCCACACAGATTGGAGCCTCAATCACATTTAAAGCCCCCCAGAAGCACTCTGGACAGGGCATCAGGACAGCAGTCACTTCTTGGAGCTGCTGCCTGAAGCTATCTGAGGTTCACTCTTAAAGGGTCCCCCTTGTACAGTCGTCTCAGGCTCTTCTTTGTCTTCCTCCTTGAGGTACAGCAAAGCCTTTCCACTGTGTGTTCTGGTTGCCCTTGTGGACAGCACAACACTTCTGCCATGGAGCTGGACCTGCTGGAAAGCAGCTGCCAGCTCTTGGGCTCGCTGCCGCATTTCCTGGTGTATTTACTGCAGGCTGCCCAGATAGTACTGCAGGAACAGGACCCACCTCTCCCTGCAGGGCACCTCCTCTGCTCTCTTCACATGCTGCTCATGCAGCATAGCCCCTCCCAAGCTTCCCTGCACACCGTGCACCGCCACTTTTGGAGATGGGACACCAGTTCCGACTGGTGGGACTGAATTGTCCTGGAGTGGTGGGGCAACCAGAAGTTTCGCATGCAGAAGGACACCTCCCTAGAGCTGTGCGAGTAGCTCATCCCTGGCCTCAGGCAACGGGACATCCACATGCGACCCGCAACCCCCTCCAGAAGTGGATCACCATCGCCTTGTGGAAGTTCACCACGTCCGACAGCTACCACTCCATCAGGAACCATTTCGGCATTGGGGCTGCACTCATGCAGGTATGGTGCTCTCGTGCTACTGTCCCATGAGGATGGTGAAGCACTGGAATGAGGTTCTCTAGAAAAGGCGTGGTGGTGGTGGTGGTGGTGGTGGAAGCTCCCTCCCTGGTGGGTTTTTCAGTCCCAACTTCACAAAGGCCTACTGGAGGATGCGGTAAGTGGGGGTTGGTCTTGGTGTGGGGGAAAGAGGCTTGGGCTCAGGGAACTCACGAGGGCTCTGAACCCTGTGATTCTTTTTTTGTCTCCTCCTGCAGGCGGTGAGGGCCATCAACACCATTCTGCTGTGCCAGGTCATCATCCTGGGTGACATGGATCCCCATCGTCACTGGCTTTGCTGCCATGGGCTTCCCCAACTGTGGGAGGGGGGTCATCGACACCACCCACATCCCCATCCAGGCCCCTGACCGCTGGGCATAGGATTACACCAACCGGAAGGGGTACTTCTCTGTGATTCTGCAGGCCCTCATGGACCATTGAGACTGCTTTGTGGACATCAGTGTGGGGTGGTCAGGGAAGGGGCACAACGCCCACATATTCCACAACTCCTGCCTCTTCCAGAAGATGCACTCTGGCACATTTTTCTCCCATTGCATCATCAGGGTTGGGGAAGAGGACATGCCAATGTGTAACATGGGGGACGCAGCCTCACCTCTGCTCCTCTGGATGATGAAGCCCTACACGGGACCTTTACCAAAGCAAGGAATGTTTCAACGGCAGGCTCAGCAGGGTATGCATGGTTGTGGAAGGCACCTTCAGCCATCTTAAAGGGAGGTTCCACTGTCTCCTCACCCTCCTGGACCTCAGCAAGTGGAACGTTCACCACGTGGTGGCGGCCTGTTGAGTCCCATACAACCTGTGTGAAAATAAGGGGGAGAAGATCCTGCCAGGGTGGGGAGCAGAGATCGTGCAGTTGGCTGGGGTCTTTGAACAGTCTCATGCTGCTGCCCTCTGGCGGGCTCATCAGGGGGCTCTACACACCTGGGAGGCCCTGAGGGAGAGCCTCAGACAAGGACACCCGTGACACTTTCCCCCGGGCCTCCCCACAAGGGGTCTCTGCAGTGCCCCTCTGTGCCTTTCCTCCCCCACCTTTCCCTTCTTTCCTTCCTCCCCCACTCCCTCTCCTCTGAAAACACAATAAACAAGACGTTTTGTTTTTGAACAATACATTTTTTTAAATTCATGTAAATATAACTGGGGAGGAGCTGGGGAAAGAACCTGAGAGGGGAGGAGAGAGGTGGAAGGGGAGGAGAAGCTCAGGGATGGAGCTGGGACTGGCAGCTGCCTCAGGTGGTCCCACTGCCTCATCTCTGAGCTGACACCAGAAGGCATTGGGTCAGATGAAGGCAAAGTGCTTCGAGCAAGGCCATCTGTGGCCTAGGCAGTGGGCGCTTTCCTGCAGGGACATGGACATACTGGGGGGAGCCTTGCTGCTCCCACGTCCCGGAGACAAGCAGGCATGGGAAGGTGCCAAGCTGGGAGCCTACAGGTCGGGGCGGGGGAGGAGGCACAATAAGGCAGCTCAGCTTCCTCCATGCTGCACGTCCTCTGGGTCTGGCAGTGGTGAGGTCCCCCATGGAGAGGACATCTATCCCTGGCGACACTTGCCAGAGAGGGTTTTTCTGGGGTCCCCTCCACTTCTTCCCCCTCCTGGCAGGATTCCCCGGCCAGGGGCTTTCATGGTGACTGCTGGCTCCCTTGCAGCCATGGAGGGGCTTGGTGGGAGCGCGGGACTCTGCCATAGTAGCAGGGAAGGCACTAGCAGGACCTGCTTTGTGCCACAAACCCTTTCTCCTGTGGCTTTAAAGGCTGCAGGGAAAGGGGAACTCTAACATTCTGACCAGTGTGGACAGGGTGGCCACCAGGGCACTTGTGGAAATCCCTGGAGGCCAGTTTTTTTCAAAATAACCACAGCTGCCCTGTCTCCTACACACACTCTATTTTGAAATAGGCACTATTCCTTGGGAAATGAGGGTTACAGAATTTGGAATAAGAAGCCCATTATTTCGAAATAATGGGCTTGCTGCGTAGATGCTCACTTTGTAATTTTGAAATAACGCTGCTGTGCAGAGATGCCCTTAGGGTTCATTTCTTCATCTCAGAACTAGCTGTAACACTGACAAATCCTGTTTGTCTGTGGCCAGAATTGAACCTGCTATCTCTGAAGCTCAGTGCATGAGCTTCTATCACATGAGCTAAAAACCAGCTGGCTGTTAGCTAAGGCTGTGGAGCAGACTCATTATTCTCTCTGTAAGTGATCTCATTGCCACCAGATGGGACACTATGTCATACCTATAACGTGTGTGGGCTAGACTGGCTCTAGAGATTAATATTTTCAAAATCACCCAAGTGACTTACGTATGTATCAAGGCCATGTCTCCATTACAGGTGCTACAGCAGCTTAGCTATGGTCAGGGGCAGCCCTAGACTAGCCGCCAGCAACTGGTGCCCTAGGTGAACCATGCAATCAGCATCCCCACCTCCAAACCCCTCAATGATATTGCGCCACCATTTGGTTCCCCATTTAACTTGGCACCCTAGGCGATTGCCTAGTTTGCCTATATGGATGGGCCACTCCGGCTATGGTGCTAGAACAATGCTTGTGGTGACTTGGAGTGTAGACACAGACTTACAGCAAATGATGGGGCGTGGCCATTGCTGCAGGGTCTCTACCTTCCCAAGCGATGAGAGCAATGTTGCAGGAAGTGTCTATAGAAAGCTTAAATTGGCACAGCCAGGAGGCTGAGCAATGTGCATTTTTCATACACCGGGAGTGCAGTAGCTATGTTGATCTGACCATGCCTTACACAATTAAGAGTTCAAATCTCATGGAAAATCAGTGGGACTTAAGCTCCTAAATCATAGGAGCTTTTGGAAATTTTGATCCCAGGTACTTATCCAAACCCCATGTACGTAAGGTGTAATTCTGAAATATTTGGGTTGAATTCAGAATGTTTTACTCCGGCAAAGCTCCCACTGGAGCTGTAACAGAAGATTTGTCTGGGAAAAGGCTTTGGGACAGCCTCAAAATTAGTAACATAACCTCCTTTTAAAAAAGAACATCTTGTAAGCTAACTGTAACAAATTATTTTTCTTTATTCTGCAGTCAAAATGTTTTGTCTTTTTCTCTACCTTCTGCCAAGCTCTTAAAAAAATACCCTACAAAACAAGATTTTGAGATGTAAGAAAAGTACAACCTCATCCACAATATTTCTATTTGTTTGCTGGAGACAGACTCCATAACAAAAAAGATCAGTGTCTAAAAAGTACGTCAGGCGCAGATGGTTCATACAAACTCTGCTCAAACAGCAGGGACATCTTATGAGTTATTGCTCCAAATGAAGATGAAACACAAAAGCAGTTTCCAATCTTTTGCAGAAATGGACGGGACAGGTTATAATAATGTATTGCCACTTTCACAATGGTTGGGTTTTAAATTAAAAATCTCAGTGGTGAAAGGTCTGGGGGAGTTAGAATATTCATTTATTGCTTAAGTTACTGCATGAGGGCAGAGATAAGATTTTTCTCTCCTTTCTGACAGCCCTAGGGGAAATATGGACACTAATATGGTTCCTCAGTGAACAGATTGCAGTGTTGTGGGAAATTGGTCCCCAGCTTTTGTGTGTGTGTGCTTATACTGATGTTACATTGACAGGATGTTAAATGTTTTACTTTTCCAGCCATCAATTTCAATTGAATTTCATACAGCCATTGAAGTTCTATGCTGCTTTCTTTGCTGTTCCATGTGAGCACCAGCCATTTACTTGCAATTCCTGTGGCATGATTGCTCCATAGAGCAGCAAAAGTAAATTGATTCCCAATGTTAATTTTTAAAAAAAAGTCTGTCTAACTGTCCGTGAGTGATATCATGGTCTGACTATACACATCTTGAGCTATTTTTCCCAAAAAGCTTTTCCTCTGGGCTTGTCTTTACTTACCTGAGATCGACGCTGCAGAGATCGATCTCCTAGGGTTTGATTTAGCTGGTCTAGTAAGGACCTGCTAAATCAACCATGATGGCACCCTGTCAACTCTGGTACTCCATCGGATCGTGATGAGTAAGGGAAGTAGATGGGAGAGTTTCTCCCATCAACCTCCTGTGGCGGGGATGCTGCAAAAATTTGATATAAGATATGTTGACTCTAGCTATACTATTCTCACAGCTAGAGTTGCATACCTTAGGTTGACTTTCTCTGGGAGTGTAGTTCTGGCCTTTGACTCAACCAGTGATAGATGTAGTGTATTCAAGTCGCTGGGACCTATTGTTTAATGGCTGGTGCTCTTGTTTTTTCTCTGATTATGGTGGCAGATCTGTCCAGCTACTAGACTTACATTTTTTTCAGGTTTGCAATCTTGTTAAGAATTATTCTTATTTGGATAAATAAGGGATTTCTAACCTTCTCCTGCTGACTTCATTTCAGCACTAGCGATGTGGCAAATGGCTAAAAAATAATAATTTTTCCTTTTCTGTTCAGAGTAAAATTAGTCATTAAGATCTTTGTGCTAAAAAATAAAAATTGCACATGAATCTTTAAAAAATTCTGTTTACACCTACTTTTTTAATAGCTGTGATTTTGATCCCGTCTCTCCTTTTTACATTCTGTCCTCATCTTTACTGCCTGGCTAAAAGCTAAACTCAGAATAACAAGGGATCTTGTAACTGAATTTATTTTATATTTCAGGAATTATCTACAATGCCATGATGTAGATTATGTTCCAAAAATAGCCAATTGCTATGCTAGTCTATGGAGTTTAAGCAGTTAGAATTATGATCTCCAGGCCACCAGTAGTTTGCCCAGTAGTTAGTAGAGTTAAATGTTTTTTTCCCCCAGAAACAAATATTTGGAACCTAAGGTACATCTAGACTACATGGCTCCGTTGACAGAGCCATGTAGATTAGTGTACTCGAAAAAGGGAAACGAAGCGGCGATTTAAATAATCGCTGCTTCATTTACATCAAAATGGCTGCTGAGTTATTCCATGAGGCATAACGGCGCAGTTGACAAGGGCTTCCCTTGTTGACCGCGGAGCGTCCAGACTACCGCTCTGTGCTGCCAAACAGCTGATCGGCACAGGGCAGCCGCCATTTTGATGTAAATGAAGCAGCGATTATTTAAATCGCCGCTTCATTTCCCTATGTCTAGAAACCTCATCTACATGGCTCTGTCAATGGAGCCATGTAGTCTAGACATACCTCTAGAGTGCTGGAAAGGGAGATGAATATATTACTTTGACCTGCAGTGGAGTGGCCCATAAAACAAGGAAACCCTAAAATCTGCTAGGGATCTGATTCAGTGGCTCATCCTTGTTCATCAAATCATCTTTTCAATGGAATTAAGATACATGTTAAAATTAAGTTTATCTGAAGGGAGTCAATATTATTTGTCACATGAGTTAAAATAGTTAGAATAAGCCTTTTTGAAAAGTTTGTTCAGCCAAACAAATATGGCAAACAGAAAAAACTTAAAAAATAATGAGTAGTCTTGTAGCATCTTAGGCTACGTCTACACTGCACATTCATTTTGAAATAAGCTATTCTGAAATAGCTTATTTTGAAATAGCATGTCTGCACTTCACAGAAGCCTCAAAATTAGTCTAGGGCAGGTTTCCCTAATGTAGATGTGCTATCTCGATTTAGAGCACCAGGAGGCACTGGGGAGGAATAACTTAGAATGGCCCTGGTGAGAGGCTATTTCGAAATGGTAGCAATGGTACATCTATACACACCTTATTTTGACTGACCTATTTAGGAATAGGTGTTATTCTTGAGGTTTATAGATTTCGGAATAAGTCATCCATTATTTTGAAATTTGAAATAATGGAACAGCTGTGTAGATGCTTGCATAGTTATTTTGGAATAATGGCCGTTATTCCAAAATAACTTTGCTGTGTAGACATACCCTTAGAGGCTAATGCAAAATGTAGATAGTATCATGTGCTTTTGTGGGCATAATCCACTTCTTCAGATGAATGAACTTTTGAACATAGAAGGGACAGAGCTATGCTAATTCCAGAGTATTGACTGTGGCTGCACATGGAGGTAGTGAGGCATAGTGGGCAGAGTATTGGCCTGTGAGGCAAGAAAATAGTGTTTTACTCCTGATTTTGCCTTGGCCTGCTGGATGACCATAGGCAAGTCTCTTCCCTGGGGTGTCTCAATTTCTCCATTGGTAAAGTGAGAATTAAGGTAGTGATCTCCTTTGTAGAGCACATGAAGAGTTGGAAAATTGCTGTATCGAAGGGCTTTTCTCCACTATACCAGGGATCGCTGCTGTAGTGATCAACCATCGATTTATCATATCTTCTTAGATGTGATAAATTGATCTCAGAGCATGCTCCCATCGATGCCGGTTCTCCACTAAGACAAGAAGAGTAGCCAGTGTCAACAGAGAGAGCAGACCTCACTGACCTTATTGCATACAAGACGCCGTGAGAAGTAAGTTGACTTCAGCTATGCTATTCGTATAACTGAAGTCATATAGACAAGATTGATGGTGGAGGTTAGCGTAGACTAGGCCTAAGAATGAGGTGGTATTATAAACCCTAGGAGGATCTTCACATGTATCTGGCAGAAATCTTCCATATTATTCCCTTTCCTCCCCTATGCTACTGTTTATGTTAGTATGGGTGCTATGCATCTACTTTTTTACCCAAAAGCTAAATTATACCCGTGAGATTATATGACATAACACTCAAAACTGTGTGTGTGTGTGTGTGTGTAGAGAAATACATTTACGACACAGACAGGACAGTTCAGGCAGTCAAAAGAACTGTAACTTTGCATTTCTAACATCAAGCTGTATGGGTAAGTGTTTAATTGAATTTTCTGGGGCTGTTTTGAGAAGAAGAGCTTAAAACAAAAATGACAAAAATGTTCCAATTAACTGCTACTTGTTCCTAATCTTAACTTCATCTTAATATGGGTTTCTTTCTGGGAATATTAGAATGCATTGTCCTGCTTTTTAAATACATAGAAGTCAACCATGATGAAGAGTCAGGACCCATTCCTTCATTTGAGTGACATTTCACTGTGTGTCTGGTTATCTAGGACAAGTTATTACAAAGAATTCAGATGTGGTTCCTGTGGGACCCTCTAGTAGATGTCTAGTAGATCAGCAAAGGGGGCAAGGGAAAATTTCCTATGTAATTACAGTTCAAGCCACCAGAGGGCCTGATTTGGTCACACTATGTAGTACCTTACCTGGACTACTCAGGGAGCAAAGTATCCTCTGAGAGCTTGACAGTGGTGTGGGCTGTTCCAGGATATGCCTTCTTCACTAAGGGCTTGTCTTCACATACCCCGAGATCAGTGCTCTGGAGATCGATTCCCTGGGGTTCACTTTTTCAGGTTTACTAAGGACCCACTAAATCAACTGCTGATGGTGCCTCTGTCAACTCCCGAACTCCACCAGATTATCAGAAGTAAGGGAAATTGATGGGAGAGTTTCTCTCAACCTCCCATGGTGGGGACGCAACAGAAATTCAACATAAGGTACATCAACTCTAGCTATGTAGCAGGAGTTGCATATCTTAGGTCAACTTTCTTTGATAATGCAGACCTATCAGGCATCAGGTAGCAAAGCATCCCATTCATTCTATCACTTTCACCCACTAGAGCCCTCAATGGGATGATGCCAATCCAAGAAGGTGGGTAGTAGTTAAGATCATGGTAAGTTTCCTATGCTGACACCGGCTTACCGAGCTGAAAAAGCATGGACCTGTGCCATCCCTGAGGCTACGTCTAGACTGCATCCCTCTGTTGTAAGAAGGATGCAAATCAAGCGCATTGAAATTGCTACTGAAGTAAGGATTTAAATATCCTGTGCCTCATTAGCATAAACATGGCCTCTGCTTTTTTTTCAAAATGGAGTTTTTTTTGAAAAAACAAGGCAGTCTAGATATGAATCTGTTGAAAATAAAGCCTTTTTTGACAGATCCTGTATTCCTCAAAAAATGAGGTTTACAGGATCTGTCGAAAAAGGCTTCATTTCTGACAGATCCGCGTCTAGACTGCCGTTTTTTTCCCCCCAAAAAGCTCTATTTAGAAAAAAAGCAGCAGCTATGCTTATGCTAATGAGGTGTGGGGTATTTAAATCCCTGCTTCATTATCAATTTTGATAATTTTGATTTTGATTATCAAATTTTCTGTCGACAGAGAGGTGTAGTCTAGACACATCCTGAGAGGGTGGTGTGGAGTAAGCCATCATGTTCTTATTACATGTTCTCTTCATACAAGTGATCCCATTGAGGTCAGTGAGCGAAGCCCAGTTAACAAGGCAGACTGGATTTATCACTTGCACTTCATGGCATCAGCCTCATGCTGAATGGAAGGAGGGTTGCTGCACAGCATGCCACTTTGCTGCAAAGTTTAACTGGGTTACAAGAGAACACAATTTACTTTGACTAAGTCATTTTCTTAAACAAGTACAGATTTAATCAACACATACTCTAAATTAATTTGAGCTGGGCATGGAGCCAGCGCTGATAGGACGTGAAGATGAATATTCAGCCTGTCACTTTGTCTTTTAAAAGTACATTGAAGGAGATCAAAAGTCACTATGGAGGCTGGAGGTGGATATTCTTCCAAGAGGTATATGGATGAATTCTGTTGGTTGTACATAGAGCTGGTGAAGTGGCACTTCTAGCAATATCTCCCCTAACACTAACATTTCCTAGCAGATTGTTTTTAAGTGTCATACGCTAAAAATTGGAGTTCTACCAAAGTTGTCATATTGTTCTTTAATTGTCTGCCAAATGCTTCTTCACAGCCACCTCTGTGTGTTAGGGACTAGCGTAGGCACATGAAACTCTTGACTTCCAGGTCATCAGTTTGTATCTAGTCTGGGTCAGTAAAGGCCAAAGATCATTCCCATCTAATCACCACTGAGAGGCGAACATGTAAGTTAGTTTTGATCTGTCACATAAATCCTTTTTGCTAAGTGGGAGCTTTAATCAGAGAAGCCAGGAATTTAAGAACTGGATCATCTTGTCATGCTGAAGGAAATTTCTTCAGGCCAAAGATGAGTAGCACTTCCACCTCCAGGGATGTCATATTAAACTATCTTTGAAATCATGTTACAGATCCCTTTAGATCATAGTGGTATGATATTAGGCAGCTTTGGGCTTTGTATTTTTCTGCAACTTTGAGTGGCCCAGCTCTTGTCATCATGGAAGGAGCCATTCCACCATGAAGCCTTCAAATGAGCAGTTTCTAGTGAAAGGGATGAACCATTTCCTCCACAGCCAAAGGCTGCAAATCTGAGTGCTATTGGGAGGAGGAAATGATGGGTGGGTAGCCAACGTTCTTAAATGAAAATCTTCAGCATGCAATTTTTCAGGCAATTTGAGGGGCAGGGGACCACATCACATGCTCTGGGATATAGGAAATAATGCAACTAGAACGTTTGGACGCTCATACTACCACAAGAATAATTTAAAGTGTGTGATTATGTGAAAGGATAGATTCTAATTATAGGGGAAAAGAATAGTCTGTCTTAGTCCCCTGTCATAGGAGCAACTCGTGGTTAAAATGGATGGTCCATGGAGACAAGACAGATGCTACGAAAGTCAAAAGTAGCTGAGCCACAACAGTCAGAAACAGCTGTGCCATGGTATCCATGATCCAATGATAGTTTTAAAGCCTTGAGCATAATTGACTGAGGAGCATGTTTGGGTGGGTGGGCAATGATGGGGGAGGATTAGCTCCAGTGCTCTGGCCCCACTTCCCAGCTGCAGCGCCAGGTGGAGTGAGATAAGTCCCAGCACCTTGACCCCACTTCCAGGCTGGAGTGCTGGGTGGGCTGAAGAAGCGCTAGGACATGAGGAAAACCCTGGAGGACTATGGGGATGGGCCTGGAAGCAACATGAGTGGGCCAGGGCCTACTTAGGCACATCCATGGCTATGCCCTAGCTGAGGAGTATGCCATGGAGCCAGATGCTGTAAATGAGGGAATCATTTCCCCAGCTTGGCATCTGCTATGAATCCAAAGGGGAGACACAGCAGTGGGGACTGCATTTGGTAATGGGCAGCTCTCACTCTGACAGTCCAATATGCATATGATTCTGACTCAGACTTCTGATCCGATCCGATTTAGAACAGTTGATTCCTCATAGACAGATTCGGGGGGAGGGGAGGAGGGGAGAGCTGTGAGAGTGGGTTCGTCTATCCGCTTGAATGGCAATGCCCAAATATGTTGTGCCTGTGTCAGGATCATCCAGTTGTTCCATTCCTGTGAAGATTTTTGGTGCTGGTCTGAAATAAAGAGGCTGGGAATGATGCCTCAGAGTCTAATATTTGGCTGCATTTTCTACTTTCCTGTGGCTCATATCAGCACAACATGAGCTAGAACTAAGAGTGCTGAAGGTACTGCCGCATCTCAGGCTTGAAGTGGTTTTCACCCTATATGTGGTTTTCAGTTTGGTTCCGTGATTCACGGCATCCCTGCACCTAGCATCTCACTCCACAAAATCATGTACTTTTCAACCACTTCTAAACTCAGGAACTGATTTTGTGAGTCAGGTAGCTATATCAGATGCAGCATTTATAGACAGAAGTGTCTTCATTTTGAAATTGGAAGAGGAAAGTTCCTTTTATCTTTTTGTCTGATTTATTTTTACAATTCCCTTTCTCTCAAACATAAAAAAAATGAGCACCTGAGATTGCTCCCATCCTTTTAATCAAAACCATGGTATCCCTTGTTTGGTATGAAGAGTCCACAAGCAAAGACACTGTCAAGGCGATTGCATTTTAAAGAAAGCAAATATCTTAAGGGGGAAGATACTTTATTGGGGAGGGAAGAGGGGAAATTTGTCAATCGCCATTCCATTTTTGCACTCTGAGACTTGGCACACATGATTATCAACATCTATGATTACAATGGAGACATGGATCCTTTCTGTCTTAGTTTGACCTGTCTGCCTCCAAAAGAAAGTATAAAGCAACACTGAACTTTGCTATGGTGTGTTGCATCTTCAAAGAACATCAAGAGACAGTGTTTTTATAACCTTCATTCTGCAGTAGTTAAAGTAGACTGAAACAGCAGAGAGAGTTCTTGCCATGCCTGGGTCATGGGGCTACTTTTAGCACCCCCTCACTCCTCTGTAATTTAATCCATGGAAGATAGGATAAGAGAGTTTCCAGGAGCCACATATGGGATACAGTATCAGGAATGAGGTTAGAACTCAGGAATTATTAGTACTTAGTTTAATCAATAAAGCAGTGGACCCCACTCAGGCTATGTCACAGTAGGACAGGTAGAAGTAGGCTTGGCAGAATTTGATTTTATTTTTTAAAAATAATTTCCGCGGACAATATCGATGTTTATTTTTAAGCATTTTTTAGATTGACTTAAATTTTCAGTTGTGCAAAATTATGGGTTTTATGCATTTTTAACTTTTGCTAAATGATCAGTTATGGGACGGTAAGAGCATATCATATAGTAATTAAAGGCAGAGGAGGAGAGTAAAAAAGTTGAAGCTTCATAACCATGAAAACACAAATTGTTAATATAACATCCCAATATAGACAAAACAAATAAACTTAAATCAAACTTAGATCAATTCCCAAGCAGCATTTTTCTTACTCTACTTATCTGTAAGTTTCAGTTACTATTGACGGAAATAGTTCTTGTTGGTGTGTATGGTACAATTGATGTTTACTGATAAAAATCTAATCCTTCTAAGTTGAGGTAGAAGATATTTGCTGAGAGGCCAGAAGAAGGTTTGTTTAAATTAAAATGGTGGGTGGTCGCTGCTTTAACCCACGCTTTTTTACCCTGTTTTGTTGTTTTTCCTGATGTACCGCTCCTGCTCCTCCCCTCCATGAGGATATTTATAAGTATATTGTCTATTTAACTAATGATCAAAAAGCATTTTATCAGGGGGGAGGGCAGTGGGTAGATTACCACCATTTAGAGTTAGAACTGAATTTAAGTCATCTCTCTCCACTATGTCTACTCTGTTCTGCTAGTTGAAATATAATAAAAAATTGCTCTCATGACAACTGCTTCAGCATGGGTACATAGGAATCCTCACTAACCAAACCTTTATTAATGCTTTCACCTTGGAAATCTGCCGATCACCTGCAAATTGCACCCCATGTGCATTAAGAATATTTAACAAGGGCTTTCATTGAGCTTTTATGCACAGTGTGGCTTGGAGAACTGCGTTCTCTAAGTTCATCTATTCTGCTCATAACCATGGTATCTGAGTTGCCTGGTTGTAGCCAGTATCAGTGTATTCAGACTTGCCTCCCTCCTCCATTTTCAAAGTGAAATTTTATCCTGAAAAGCATTTGCGTACAGTGTTTTTCCTTAGTTAGATATGTTGCATAAAAAGTCATTTGTCTCACTCTCAGCTCCAGAAGCACAAAGGTGTGTGTGTGTGTGTCTCTCTCTCTCTTTTCCCCACTGTAATGAAGAAATTCACCTTCCTCACCTGTTGTCTTCCACAAAAAAGAGCTCTCACCGCAGTGGAGAATTGAATTTACCCTTTGGTCACAGAATGAGTGACTGGGGTGCTAATCCAGCCAGAAGTTGAAGTGGTGGCTGCTGTCTATCTGCACCCATTACTTCATGATGTTGGACCAGTGGTGCTACATACACATAGTTGCAGTTTCCCAAATCCTGCTCTGTCTCCAAAGGATTTCTCTCATGGCTCTTTTCAGGGCTGCTGCAGAGCCTCTCTTGCCAATGCACCTAGGATGCCAATGTGCATAGGATCATAGAATCATAGAATCATAGGACTGGAAGGGACCTCAAGAGGTCATCGAGTCCAGGCCCCCACCCTCAAGGCAGGACCAAGCTCCATTTACACCATCCCTGACAGATGTCTATCTGACCTGCTCTTAAATATCTCCAGAGAGGGAGATTCCACCACCTCCCTTGGCAATTTATTCCAATATTTGACCACCCTGACAGTTAGGAATTTTTTCCTAATGTCCAATCTAAACCTCCCTTGCTGCACTTTAAGCCCATTACTCCTTGTCCTGTCCTCAGAAACCAAGAGGAACAAATTCTCTCCTTTCTCCTTGTGACACCCTTTTAGATATTTGAAAACCTCTATCATGTCCCACCTTAATCTTCTTTTTTCCAAACTAAACAAGCCCAGTTCATGAAGCCTGGCTTCCTAGGTCATGTTCTCTAGACCTTTAATCATTCTTGTCGCTCTTCTCTGTATCCTTTCCAATTTCTCCACATCTTTCTTGAAATGTGGCGCCCAGAACTGGACACAGTACTCCAGCTGAGGCCTAACTAGTGCAGAGTAGAGCGGCAGAATGACTTCACGAGTTTTGCTTACAACACACCTGTTGATACAACCTAGAATCATATTTGCTTTTTTTGCAACAGCATCACACTGTTGACTCATATTCAACTTGTGGTCCACTATGACCCCTAGATCCCTTTCCGCCATGCTCCTTCCTAGACAGTCGCTTCCCATCTTGTATGTATGGAACTGATTGTTCCTTCCTAAGTGGAGCACTTTGCATTTCTCTTTATTAAACCTCATCCTGTTTACCTCTGACCATTTCTCTAACTTGCTAAGGTCATTTTGAATTATGTCCCTATCCTCCAAAGAAGGAGGTACCCCACCCAGTTTGGTATCATCTGCAAACTTAATAAGCGTACTCTCTATCCCAATATCTACATCATTGATGAAGATATTGAACAGTACGGGTCCCAAAACAGACCTTTGCAGAACTCCACTTGTTATCCCTTGTTGATGCCAGTGCTTATCTTCAGAAGAGTTACTGCACAAGTCGTAGGATGGTCAATGCTCCCTCAATATATCTCTACCCTGATGTGCAGAGGAACCACTCCAGGATTAAAGGGGATAGACAGATAATATCCATCTAGACTCCACTGCAGACATTGCCCCTATAGTGACAATTGGGATAGTACTTGTGAATGATACAAGAACTAGACTGAGAACACCCACCTTAGCTGTTGAATGCTGGTGTGGTTTAGTTGCTGCCAGCCAACATCATGCTTGAACTGGTGGGCTTTGAGGGGGCATTGGAGTGGGGCAGACAATATGTATGTTGATTGTGGGTCTGATTCTTCCTCTTTGTATGCAGCTCTAATTTAGGAGTAACTCATTCATAAGCAATGGAACCACCCTGGTGTAGATGTGGTCTGAGATCAGAATCAGTCCTATGTATATCTTTAAAACACTGTTCTTCATGAGTAGGAAATAAATTAGAAGAATGAATTATTGTACAAATTTTCTATTAAAACTGACTCTTATTTGGCCTTCCCTCCTTCCTAGACTGCAGTCTTATTTTCTTTTCTGAGCAGCTTTGAACCCCTCCTTTCATCCCTCATAGATGTTAGGCATCTGTGTTGGGTTTAATTCTCCTAAAGCAGGTGGTGTTGATTTTGTATTAGTACTTCTATTGCTGCATTTTGAAATGACTCAGTTTCCAGTGGGCTGATTGGGTTAGTAGTCACTTTGCCTCTAAAAGGAAGAACATTCTAACTCAGTAAAGAAACAAAAAGCGAAGTGAAAACAATGTGAACAGAGTCCCTGCCCAGACTCTTCTTAAGTGTTGTTTTGCGTCAAACTAATGAAGTCTGAATATATTAGGTTGATTCATGCTGCCTCTATCCAAAGGTACTATAATGAATGAGCAGGAAGGATTTATTGTTTTTCTGCTCACATTTTTCTTGTGGTGGCTAAATATAGGACAAAAAATGCCAGTATTTCATAGATTTTGGCTTGACACATCTGCAGCCTTTTCCTCTAATCAGGGACAGGGTTCAATATGCAGGCTAAAATATTTTTTGACCCACAAGGAGGGTTCCTTTAGTTTATGACTGAGAGGCTCATTTAGCAGCAGCGTAGTGTTACCTGTCGAAAGCAAAGACATTGAAGCTATTTTCAGCACCAGCTACATCTGTGATAAATTAAATAGACTGAATAATAACTGGAACCTGATTGTTCTGGACGTTTTCCTTTTAGATATTTAAATAGGTTTTACTTTTTATTCCCTTCTCTCACTCTCTCCAGTTCCCTCCTAAACATTCCATCTTAGATGGATGATCCTTTAAAGTCACCTGACCTGCCACTGAAAGATCAATAGATGAGCGATTGTGAGTTCTTGGTTGCATTACAACAAGCAACTAAAATCCCCTTTAAATGACCCTGAAATGCAATTTACTTTTTTAGTTAGTGTTTGATGTTTCATTGATGGCTGCAAAAAATGAGACTTTATGGCTTCACCAAGTGTAATGTGAGAAACATCTTGAATGCCGACAAGAAATCTTTAAGGCCAAGAGATGAGGATTTCCAAAAGAGAAGTAGGTAGTTCCTAATTCCTGTCATTTGAACACAAAGCATCAAATACACTTGCTGGTTTTTATGAGCACTCTTTCAAAGCCATCTAATTTTAGAGAGTAAAATGGACCATAGAGTTTTTATTTGTTACTTCAGTTTTAAAGTCGCATCATCTTATTTCAGTAAAATACTCCAGATAGACCAATAGTATCCACCTAAATCTATTGTGTAAGTTGTCCCTTATAGACAATTGGGATGGTACTTTTGAATGATACAGGAACTGGACTGAGAACACTCACCTCATTCCACAGATGCTAAATGGTTGCAATTATTAATAACTAGCCAATTAGCCCATCATAAGATGGGATTTTCAGGTCTCTCCTCCACGTCAGTCTTCTCCCCTGAGCCTCCGGTCTCTCACTCCGTGTCTCTTTCTCTCTCTCTCTCTCTCTCTCTTTCTCCTACTGCCTCCCTCCCCCCTCTCTCAGATCTCCTCCACCTTCTGCCTCTCTCTCCGTCTCTTTCTTTCTCTTCTCCCCTTCCTGTCTTTCACTCTCTCTCCGCTCTCCTCTGTCTCTGTTGGGGATGCACGCTTGTCCAGGCCCTGCCCCCTGGCTGTATATGTCACCGCCCCACCCCTCTTCATCTCCCGCCGTGACACTCGGCTGACTTCTGCGCTACTCAGCTGAGCCGCCACGGGGGAGCAAGTGGCTCAAGCGGTTGTTTGGGATCCGCGCTTCCCATGCAACACAGGGGTGCTGCATGGGGACCACGGTGCCCAAATGGCCGCTGAATGGCGCAGAAGTCAGCCAAGCACCATGGCGAAAGGCAAAGGACATGACTCAGGCAACAGCACTGCCCAGAGGGAACAGCCAGGGAGGCAACAGTGCCGCCCAAAGGGAACAGCCAGCATTTCAGCGTTACAGAGTCACAGTCATTGGGCTACTATATATATAATGCTTGACCCATCTTTTTATTTGAAAAATCTCAGTGTTTTAGGAAAAGACAATAAATATAGTTATCCCAGTTTTACACATGGGGGGAACAGAGACACCAAAACTTGATAAGTGGCAGGGTGTGCTGTTTCAGGGATTTTCATCTCTGATGTCCCTTATAGGCTGTCTCTGTGTCCCACTCAGCCTGTGGGTTGAGAAGTAACTTGTCCAAACCTTTCTGGCATTCCAAAGAATTGACATCTACCCTGGGCACTTGTATAGCACTTTTCTGGAGTTCCCCAGCTGTCACATCAAACACTGTTTTGCCCAGCATAAGTCTTCTAGAGATCACCTGCTGCCAGTAATCTCTGGCACTTTAGTCACAGGTGAGACCCAGCCAGCCTTCCTGTCTGCTTCCTGTAGCATCTCCTTCCTGACTGGCTACAAATGCTCAAAAGAGAGAGAGATTTTGGAGTCATTGTGGATAGTTCTCTGAAAACATTGACTCAGTGTACAGCAGCAGTCAAAAAAGCAAATAGAACGTTAGGAGTAATTAAAAAAGGGATAGAGAATACGACAGAAAATATCTTATTGCCTCTATATATAATCATGGTATGCCTACATCTTGAATACTGCATACAGATGTGGTCGCCTCAACTTTAAAAAGATATATTGGCATTGGAAAAGGTTCAGAAAAGGGCAACACAATTGATTAGGGGTTTGGAAAGGGAGAGAGAGATTAAAGAGACTAGGACTTTTCAGCTTAGAAAAGAGGAGATTAAGGGGGGATATGATAGAGGTCTATAAAATCATGATTGATATGGAAAAAGTGAATAAGGAAAAGTTATTTACTTATTACCATCATATAAAAACTAGGGGTCACCAAATGACGTTAATAGACCGTAGGTTTAAAACAAACAAAAGAAAGTTTTTCTTTACTCAGCACACAATTAACCTGTGGAATTCCTTTCCAGGGGATGTGGTGAAGGCTAGGACTTTAACAGGGTTAAAAAAAGAGCTAGATAGATTCATGGAGGTTAGGTCCATCAATGGCTATTAGCCAGGTTGGGTAGTAATGGTGTCCCTAGCCTCTGTTTCTAAGGAGGTGGGTGACAGGGGAAGGATCACATGAGGATTACCTGTTATGATCCCTTCCTCTGGGGCATCTGGTATTGGCCACTTTCGGCAGACAAGATACTGGGCTAGATGGACCTTTGTTCTGACCCAGTATGACCGTTCTTTATGACTGATGTCTCAGCCTATGTATAAGGGCCAGGGGTGTAAGTGAGTTATCTCCTGATTGTTTTAGCCCGGCCCTTTGGCTGACTCTTAACTAACCACACAGGTGAAGTAAATGAGTCTAACTGGGCCTTAACCCTTTCTTGCTCATGATAGAAGTTTCACCCCATCATGTCAGTCTGTACCTATCATGCCAGCACCCTTGAAATATGACTGAGGCTGATGGCATTAAGTTAAAACTCATAAAAATGCATTAAAACTCAGTGTTGCCTACTTTCATTATTCTTTTTTTTTGTATGTGAGTCTCTCTTACGTTTTCCTGAAGCCTCTGGTGCTAGAAATCAAGAGGGTAGCTGAAATTCTTAAAAAAACTCTTACAAAAACTTTGGTTCCCAGGGTTACAGAGGAAAGCATGAAGTGAATATGCCCAAAGGGCACAGAAACTGGAAGGCAAATAATAGGACCCCCAAATGTATGATTTTTTAAAAGCCAATCTTATGAATTTTGGAAGGGAGGCTGACCAATATTCCCTCTAATCTTTTCCACCCATGGGAGGATATTTTCCATCCATGTGTGAAATAAATTTTTCTATGCACCAACACAGGTGTGAATGTGCACCACCAATAGAAATACAAAACCTAGCTGCCAGCACTCTGCTTATCAGCTGGGCAGCATCTGAATCTCTCCTGAGAGTCAGCTTATGTGCCCAGTTTATAGGGAACACTGGGCCTGACTCATGATTTTTGAAATCTGATGCATAAATTTGCAAGCAGGAAAGTTTAAAAGAGATTGCAAACCTGGTTGACATTTACAGGTTTTTGTTGGGTTGAAAATAGATTACAAACTGGAAATAGTAGGTGTCCTAAGATCTCCTGTACTTTTCTCAGGGCCATCACTGAACACTGAAAATCAGACAAAAATAAAACAATTTATTCCAGGGTGGTCAATCTGATGTCTATTACCACCCACTAACAATGTGCTTAAAATTGTTTTTAAAAATATAAACACAGCACCCAAACTTCCATGATTTTAATTTTGGAAATGCAACCAAAGGGGGTGGGGGTACAATATCTACCATGTATGTCTTCAAAGAGGGCACAGCATCTACTGTGCCTATTCTCAGGCACTCATCTTGCAATCACTGTTAGATACATGCTTAACTTTAAGCACATGCCTAATATGCAAGATTGAGCCTGTAGAGCAGTGGTTCTCAACCCTTTCAGGAGTTGTATTTCTCTTGTATACCCACTAATTTCACCTCACTTAAAACTACTTGCTTGCAAAATCAAATCTAAAAAGTAAAAAATGTAACAGCACACTCTTCCTGAAAAATTGCTTACTGTCTGATTTTAACTATCTAATCAA
Organism: Pelodiscus sinensis; assembly: GCF_049634645.1. Classification (NCBI taxonomy): domain Eukaryota; kingdom Metazoa; phylum Chordata; order Testudines; family Trionychidae; genus Pelodiscus; species Pelodiscus sinensis. The sequence goes on along the minus strand of NC_134725.1, from coordinate 29,305,713 downwards.
TTGGAATATAAATATTGTACTTACTTTTCAGAATACAGAGTATAGAGCAGAATAAACAAGTAAGTGTGCATGAAATTTTAGTTTGTACTGACTGCACTAGTGCTCTTCATGTAGCCAGTTGCAAAATAGGCAGATAGCTAGGTGAGTTGATGTATCCCCTGGGAGACCACTGTGTAGCCGCAAGGGTTTGTGTACCTCTGGTTGAAAACCATTGCTTTGGACTGTATGATCTTGACTACAGGAATCATGTCTGCAATTCACCATGCATAAATAAGTAATAGTTTCTTCTGGATTTTTCAGCGCCCATCAGTATTGCACACTTTCATTTATATAAAACAAGGATTCTTATTTTGTCCCCTGTAGGATAAAATTTAAAAACATCTTAAAAAAATCCCTTTGGAGTATTGCAAGCAAATGTTGATTGACAGTTGGATATTTCTGATATAACTGGACTATCATTCTGTTTAACACAAAGAGATTTCCAATAGTAACCATGAGGCATCCCGTCACGCACTTGAGAAGAATGACAAAAGTGCCACAACACTATTGGTCACTTACTTTGTTCCCACTGGCCCACTTTAGTTTCTGGAGCAATTCCCCTGTGGGTTTGATGTACCCAGCATAGCAAAGGCCTGGAATGGGTAACAGTTCTGGAAGCTGTGAACTTGAAAAGCAGCAGTGTATCTTTAAGTACAATGTTCCCCATCGAGGGGGCTTCAGCAGCACACGTCACACAAAACGCACAGATAACCTGTGGAACTCCTTGCCAGAGGATGGTGTAAAGACAAACACTATAAGAGTATGTCTACTCTAGCCCCCTAGTTCAAACCAAGGAGGCTAATGTAGGCATTCGAACTTGCAAATGAAGCCTGGGATTTAAATATCCCGGCCTTTATTTGCATGTTCCCGTCCGGTCGCCATTTTTAAATGCCACTAGTCTGGACTAACTGCTCGCGACTACACACGGCAGTTAAATGGTAATTCGAACTACGTCCTTAGTTCGAATTACCTGTTACACCTCATTCCAGGAGGAGTAACAGGTAATTCGAACTAAGGACTTAGTTCCAATTACCGTTTAACTGCCGTGTGTAGCCGCAGGCAGTTATTCCAGACTAGTGGCATTTAAAAATGGCAACTGGACGGGAACATGCAAATAAAGCCTGGGCTGTTTAAATCCCGGGTTTCTTTTACAAGTTCGAATGCCTACATTAGCCTCCTGGTTTGAACTAGGGGGCTAGTGTAGACATACCCTAAGAGGGCTCAAAAAAGAGATAGATAAATTCAGGGAGGATAGGTCCATCAATGGCTATTGGCCAGGATGGGCAGGGATGGTGTCCCTAACCTCTGTGTGTCAGAAGCTGGGAATGGATTCCTTAATGATTATATCTTCTGTTCATTCTCTCATGGGCATTGGCCACTGTTAGCAGACAGGATACTGGGCTAGATGGACCTTTGGTCTGATCCAGTATGGCCATTCTTATGTTCTTACATCAAATTAAATCCTTATTTGAAAGGTTAAATTTGAAGCATGACTGAGGAAAAAAGCAGCATGTTCATATTTAATTGTGACAGTCACAACCTCTCTTACACTCACCAATATCCAACCCACTAGCAGTTATTGTAGCCATGTAATTCCTATTTTCCAATGATAAGCAATACCTATACTGACCTACAAATTTGGCTCCATCACCTCTGCATGTCATGTTCATCAATATACAACACGACTCTGAAGCACTGTCTGCCACGCTGAACAGGTATAATTCCAGCCTTTTAAAACATGGGTGGGGAACCTTTTTTGGGTTGGGGGGTGGCTGGCCCACAGTGCACAAGTGAGAAGAAAACAAAAAAACAAACAAAAAAGAAACAAAAAACCCCAAACAAACCCGCACTAACATGGGCTCTGACTGACACTCCCCACATTCCCTTTCATAGCAGAGCCTTTGGGGGTCCAAGCTAGTAGATTTGTGTGCTCCAGCCTCACAGGGACTGGAGCACCCTCATGGGCTCCCCAATCCTTGAACATTGGGGAGCTGGCTCCAAGCAAGCTGGGGGCTTCATTCAACCTCTGTGCCTCAGGTCACCCACTCCTGCTTTAAAATATGACGACTTTAATTTGTCATATCTATTGGTGCCCGAGTCAATCTCTGCTCCAGATATTTCAGCCTGATTGGAATTCAGAGAATGCCTCTGTCCACAGCTGGTACCCCTGCTTCTGTGAGAAGTAAGGGAAGGCAACTGGAGTATTTGTTTCCATCAGCCTCTCACTGTGGGGATGGCTGGGAAACTAAGATCAAAGGTACATCTACTCCAGCTACATAATCAGGGCCAGCCCACAGCATTTTGGCACCTGAGGTGGGGAGCTCAAATGACGCCTCCATGTCCCCTTGCTGCATCAGCAGCAGACACAATTTTCTACACTCTGGGTCCTAGTGGCCCGCCCCCCCCCCCCACAGTTTGGCACCTGAGGAAGCCGCCTCATGGTAAGGCCAGGCTTGTACGTAATTAATGTAGCTGGAGTTGCATATCTTGATTTGACCTTCCCCTGTAGTGTAGACTTGGTCTCAGTGAAGTCACTGCAGAAAACCATAGAAATCTGTGAGGGCAGCTTTCCTCCGTAAAACTGCAGTGAGCCATACTTACTTATATCTTGCAATGTTGTGTGATGAAAGCATCACTTTTAGTAAACTATACTGAAAATGCAAAGCATTGTACATATGCTATTATTTATGTCACATGCAATTACTCCTTTTTCTCCTCTACAGCTTTTTCATTGCAAAATCTCTTTTCTTCCATGGTGGGATAGGCAGCACTGTGTGTAGAGGATGCTTGGACTTCATTGCTAAGCAACACTGAAGCACTGTATACCTCAGGCTGTATTGCAAAATGGATGAGATGCATGTCTTAGGTGGTGCATGAATATTTCCTGGACAAAGCTTTTTCAATCACTCAGGTGTATCAATGTCATTGATATGGGGACATGGCATTGATGGTGAAGTTAGGCAGAAAGTGACATCACCAGTAGCTTATTGGATACTAGCAACATTGGCATGCTGTTCTGTGTGAATTGATGCTTATGGCTATTGATTGCCAAACACTTCGGACTGAATTGAGTGTCAGTCTAGTTGGTTCATAAATATATGGATGTCAGTCTTCATCTGATACTAAACTTTGCTGTGTCGTTCCTAGAAAGTTGTGACTAAAATGGCAACTCACTCTGTTATCATGAACAAAATGGAAATGGGGGGATAACTATTTTGGTTGTATACCGTATTCATTTTATACATTGGAGAAAGCAGAGTTGATCACACTTAGGCTTTAAAAAATTCTTTTTTTCACATGTTTTTGCCATCCTGATGCAGATGACAGAAAGTGGAGCTCTGTGCTGATGTCATGGTGTTTGTATGATTGCATTTGTAAGCTGTGTTATTAAGTAATTTTCACTTCTTGTGCATGAATGCACAACGTTTATTTAATACTGTGGGGACAGTTGGAACATTTCAAATGTATGCTGGGTAATTGGAAACAAATGTTCACTGCTTTACGATTGCTTTTCACAGTAGCGACAGTGTGAAAGGCTGATTATGTTTTTTCCAGTTTTGTATTAGTTTGAGATAAATGAAATGTTTGGATTCCTAAATCAAAGCTGGCTTAGAAGATGTGGTCGCTGTCCTTTTTTTTCCAGAGATGGATGATACAGACTTTGCATGGTTTAAAGTAAACCGTTAGCACCCTCTGATTCTCTCAGATCAGGTTCTTTGTCAACCTTTCTCAAACTTTCCCAGTGGTAAAACAAAAGGAAAAAATATGTAGCACTGTAAGGACTAATAAGATGGTTTATTAGGTGATGAGCTTTCGTGGGCCAGACCCACTTCCTCAGATCATATTCTGAAAGAGAATTGGCATGACCATATATACCAAAGGATACAATGAAGAAAGTGAACACGTTAGAAACTAACAAATCAGATTTTAGAACAGAAGGTGGGGCGAGGGAGAGAGATCGGTTTACCCAGTGGGGATCGGGTAAACGCCTTAAATAACTGAGGCTCTGCTAGGACACTGACAGTGTGAGTCATGCTGATTGGGAGCTGGAGGGTCACCCAAGCAGCAGTGGATGGAGGTGTTATGTTGATCATGGTTAGTACTTGGGATATTAAAATGTGTTTAATTAAGTAAACGTCTAACCACTGAAAAATTTCAATGGTTACATGGTTACAGTGGAAGGGTAGGGGTAGGTGGCTCCCCAGGAGCTGATGTGCGTGGGGAGCCAGCTTTTAAGCTGGCTTCCTGCACATATGGACTTCCACCTGCCCTCCTCAGACTGCTGCCTCCGATACAGTGGGAGGCAGGCATCTCCCCGGGAGTGGGGGGCAGGCAGCTTCCCGGAAGCCAGTGCACTCCCCACCCTTTTAAGCTGGCTCCCCGTGTGCCCCAGCTCCCGCCTGACCCCCACGCTCTTGCCTCTGATACAGAGGCAGCAGCAGTGAAGATTAACTGATGAGCTTGGGCCAAAGTTACACTTTCACATTCCTAGTTAGTAGTGTAGAACAGGTATAATATGCTGCTTCCTGTGCTTGCCACTGCTGTCTTTGTGATGGAAAGGCCCTCAAGCCGCACCACCACTCCATTTGCTGTGTCCCTTTGACAGCATAAACATCATCATCATCACCCCTATCTGGGCTCAATGCTCACAGGTGAAAGTAAACCTATGCGGCCCAGTACAGGCCAGCCAGGTCTGGTACATAGCACCCACTATTTATAGTTCCCAGCCCTTCCACAGAGCTGCCTCTCTTCTGGATCCCACGGTGCAGCACCAGCCCCACAGGAGAACAGGGCTGGTCAGGGAGGGCACTGAGAGCTGAGAGCAGCACAACAGTCAGATGAGCTGCCAGTGTTCTGCCTCTTTTCTTGTTTCCTGCCCCTCCCAGAGGGAAAAGGAGCAGAACCTTCTGCTCCATCCCCAGCCCTGTCCTTTTGTGGAGCTGCTGCTATATGTAGAGCCTTGCACTGATATAAAATTTGTATCTGAATCCACATCTGTATTGGCAGATCCCTGTGGGTATAAAGTGGGTATCCACACATTTGCAGGGCTCTAGCTATATGGAGCAGGAGGAGAGGCAGCTCTGTGGAGGGCAGGGGATGGGGATGGGGCTTCTGCTGCTGTGCGTACCATTGTCAGTTCCTAGAGCAGTGGTTTCTAGCCTTTTTTCATTTGCAGACCCTTAAAGGATTTCAAATGGAGGTGTGGACTCCTTTGGGAATCTTAGACATAGTCTGCAAACCCCACAGGTCTGCAAGCCACAGGTTGAAAGTCACTGTCCTAGAGCCATCCAGATCCCTTGTTTCTCTGTTTTCTTATTTTTAATAATACTCCCTTGTGTTTAAATAGGCTCAGTAAATTTACCTTTTTGTCTGTCACCCTGGGGGAGATGAATGTGCTTCACGCTCCTAATTCAAGGCACCTCTTTTTCTTTGATTCCAGCTAAACAAACCACTCTTGAAGAATAAGCCTAGATTTCATGAAGGGAGTTTAGAGTTCGGTTATTCTTTGGAAAATAAGTCTAAAAATAACACCATGATGCTCAGTGTTTTAGTGTCTCAGTGACATTCAGATAAAATTTAGCCATTTAATTCTAAAAGGATGTTTTTTGCCCTATGAACTCTTCTGGGAATTTAAATTCCAGCTAAATTCTTTCTGATTTGTGTGTCATCACCAATAATAAAGACATTTGCAGACTTCTGGGAATAATTATATTGGTGATATGCAAAGCAGAATAAAGTCCACATCACTTTCTTCATGGTGTGCTGTCTTTTGGTGCTCCCTCAAAGAAATAATGAATGCATGAATGCATGAATGCATGAATGCATGAATGCATGAAGGAAGGAAGGAAGGAAGGAAGGAAGGAATAAATAAGAAAGAAAGAACTTGCTAAAGATAACCGATTTGATTCTGAAAATACATGGGAAGTAGATTGTATGAGGAAAAAGGTGACTCTTTTTTACATAGTGCCGCACTTACCCTAACATTAAGTTAAATCTTTATTGACCATGACAGTAGTATTTTCAGATACCTCAGGTCTCTAAATTGTCATCTTAGCATAGAAATGGAAATAAATCCTGTTGTCATTTGCCCCATATTGTCATTCTTCCTGAACTGGCTCTAGTCAGGAGAAAATCTCTAATTGGCAAAAATAAAGTTTTTGGAAAAACAACTTAACCTCTTCCTTAAAACACACATAGCTGATAATAAAAATAGCAGAGACAGCTGAAAATTCCAACCACTGGATAGCTGACATTATGATACATGCTGTTGACTCATACAAATATGTCTCCTTTGGGAGAACCCCTAGTGTAGAAAATGTCTGAGCACTCACCCTATGCAGTTATTAATGAGGGCTTTTTTATTTAACCTGCATAGTGTAGCTATTTAAAAACTGATCTTAATTCTCCTACGATTTAAAAGATGTCAAATTACACAAATCAAATATCTGACATGTTAATAGATGAGGAGGCTCAAAGAAGTGATAATGAAAATATAACCTGAGGAAATACATTGCCTGAAAAGTGGCTTTTTTTTCCTGGTTACTGCTCCATAGTACTGTGTGTCATTCCTTGGCAGCAGTTTACTGTTAACAATATAACCAGCATAAAGCGTGCATCCAGAAGGTGGATACATACAGTGTGTGGAAGCAAAATGTGGAATGAACAATTATTTTTCTTTTAAAAGGAGTGTAAATTCTTATTTTTCAGACCATATGCCTAATGCATGACCTCAGGTGTATTTAAAAATAAGTTCCCTTTGAAGTTAGCTGTTTCATACTTGTTCACTGTGGGGTTTCTCGGATCAGTGTTAGAATCTACTTGCCTCAGGGTTCTGATCCAGTGAGGGAACGATTATAACCCTGACTTTAGGGACATGAATTGCACATAGTGCTTTCTGTTAAAGGACTGTGCAGCACAGAGCTTTTGTAATTTGCTTTCTAACCGAATTATAAAATTATAACTATCCTTGTCAGAGCAAGCAGCTCTAATGTCTTATCCATGCCAAAAGTCTGACTCCTGAGAATCATTATTAAGGGAGAATGGATCATATTTTCAGATTATGTACCTGTCCTGGTAAACCTTTCTAAAGAAATACTGACTTCCAGCGAGGATGTGTTAGTACAGTATTTCAGCAAAAGTTGTCAAGTGTCTGCAGACAAGATCAATATGCTGTACTAGCATGGGTCTGCAGGGGATGGGACAGGATGGGGGTTCACTAAACTGGATTTGATCTTAGGAGGATTAATCTAAATGAAGATGAAGCATATCAAATCTGCAGCCAAATCCGTTTCTCTGCCCTCCTCTCCTCCCCATGCTCCCTTTCTGCCAGAGGGAATTCATCATTCCAGCAAGGCAATTTACAGCTCTTTTAGTCAGTTGTGGCAGAGGATTGTTCGATGGAGGGTTAGCTCAGTGTAGTGTTCATAATTGTGAAGGTTCCCGTCATATATTTAGTGCTGTACTACACAGAGGGGGTACGTCTACACTACAGCGCTAGTTCGAACTAACTTAGTTCGAATTAGTTAATTCGAACTAAGCTAGTTCAAACTAACGCATCTAGAACTAAAAACTAGTTCGAACTAGCATTTTGCTAGTTCGAACTAGCAAGTCCACATTGAGTGGACTCTGAACAGGGCTTAAGGATGGCCGGAAGCAGTGCCGGCAGGGCATAAAAGGAGGACTTAGAGCATGGAGATGCTGTCTCAGGCTAGCCGAGGGCTGCGCTTAAAGGGTCCCGACCCCCACCCCGGACACACAGTTCTAAGGGGTGCCCCGCTTGCAAAGAAGTTCTGGCTTGGAGTGCCCTGAGTGCCCACACTGGGCACATCACACCACTCGGCCATCAGCCCAGCTGCACTTGCCGCAGGCTGCCATCTGGGGAGAGGGAGTAATTGGGGGGCTGCAGGAGAGCTTCCACCCCCAGAAGCCCGCAGAGCCAGCCCAGTCCTCCCCATCGGGGGCTCGTACCCCATTCCTCCCTCACCTCCTTCCACTTACCCTTCCTTAGCCCCCCTTCTTATTGATGTACAAAATAAAGATAACGTTTCTTCCAACATTGACTCTGTCTTTATTGAAAAAAAACTGGGGGAGACTGGGAAAAGGAGGTGGGAGAGGGGAAGAGAAAGGCTGGGAGAGGGGAGGGCAACTAACATGATCAGGGGTTGGGAACAGGTCCCAGATGAAGAGAGGCTACAGAGACTGGGACTGTTCAACTTAGAAAAGAGGAGACGGAGGGGGACAGGATAGAGGTCTCTAAAAGAAGGGGTTGGGTGGAGAGGGTGCATTCAGAAAAGTTCTTCCTGAGTTCCCATAAAGAAGGACTAGAGGACACCAAAGGAAAGGAATGGGTAGCAGGCTACAAACTAGTAAGAGAAAGTTGTTCTTCTTGACAAAGCAAATAGTTAACCTGTGGAACTCCTTGCTGCAGGAGGCTGTGAAGGCTAGAACTAGAACAGAGTTTAAAGGGAAGTGAGATCAAGTCATGGAGGTTGGGTCCATGGAGTCCTATTAGCCAGAGGGTAGGAGTGGTGTCCCTGCCCAAAGTTTGTGGAAGGCTGGAGAGGGATGGCACGAGACAAATGGCTTGGTCATTGTCTTCGGTCCATCCCCTCCAGGGTCCCTAGGGTTGGCCGCTGTTGGCAGACAGGCTACTGGGCTAGATGGACCTTTGGTCTGACCCAGGACGGCCATTGTAAGCTCAGGGCTCAGTGTCGGGGGTCTCAGTGGACCCCCTTGATTTTCATGCACACCTGCTCCTGGGTGGCCAGGCTGGCAGCTCTCCTGCCCTAGATGGCCACTTTCCTGTGCCTAGTGCGGAGATCGTGGACGAGGTCCACGATGTCCGCACTAGCCCAGGAAGGTGCCCGCCTCTTGCGGTCCAGGGCAAACTCCCGGGAGCCGCCAGCCTGGTCCCGGCAAGAGGGGGTGGGCTGGGGGGCATCGGGTGGGTGGCTCTGTGCCGTGCCAGGTGCAGGGTCTGCTAGCTGGGTGCTGTCAGGCTTGCACCTGGCACGGGCACCGTAGCCAGCCCGTGCCCCTTTAAGGGGTCCGGGGCCGGGAGGGGGGCATAGAGTTTCCCTGGTGTTGGCCAGAGTGGCCACCAGGGAAACCTGGGGAGGGCTAGCCTCCCACTAGTTCGAACTAAAGGGCTACACAGCCCTTAGTTCGAACTAGCTAGTTCGAACTAGGCGTTAGTCCTCGTAAAATGAGGTTTACCTAGTTCGAACTAAGCGCTCCGCTAGTTCGATTCAAATTCGAACTAGCGGAGCGCTAGTGTAGCACCTATTAAAGTTAGTTCGAACTAACGTCCGTTAGTTCGAACTAACTTTGTAGTGTAGACATACCCAGGGAAAGTTGGTCAGAGCATGTGAGTTGTGAAGGACACAAATTCATTTTTGGTAGGTCTGCAATTCCAGTTACATATTTACCAGTGACTCATCAGAACACAGGAACCAGTGGTCCATCAAGTCCTATATCTTTTCTTTAGCAAAGCCCAGTATATTCAGCAGAATGCTGAAAGCTCTACCCTATTCTATTATGCAAAGAGGGTGCGTGTGAAGGCAGCGTGAACCAACAAAGTCTGCAATCACATACAGGGAGGTCATTCTACATTTTATATAGGACTGCAACTGGATTTCTTTAGTGCCTGAGCCTCCATTCCTTATGTTCCCTGGTGCATAATGCATATGAGCAGGGCTCGCCAAACCGTGGTGAGCCCCCTTGCCAGCTGCGCTGTCCAGCAATCTGCACATGCGCAGATCGCCCGAACCTGGCTTTTCCAGGTTACAATCGACTCGCCACAGGCGAGTCGATTGTATTATTTGTCGAGCCCTTCATATGAATTTATTAGGAGTCTCAAATATGAAAGGAATAATAGAATAATACTAGAACTGGAAAATACCCTGAGAGGACCAAGCACCACCTAGATTATGTCTGACAGAAGTTTACCTAACCTACTCTTAAATATCTCCAAAGACTTCAAAACCTCCCTGGTCAATTTATTCAAGTGCTTAACCACCCTGATAGGAAGTTTTTCCTAATGTCCAAACTAAACCTCCCTTGCTTCCATTTAAGCCCATTGCTTCTTGTCCAATCATCAAAGGTTAAGGACAGGAGTGGGGTACCTTTTTTGGGTCAGGGACTGCTGACCCCAGAAAAATCAGTACAGGCCTGGGGTCTGCAGGGAGGTGGTAGGGGGTGGGATGATGGGGGGCTGGAGTGCCTGAATGGGCTCTCCAATGATGAGGGAAGTGCCAAGTCTCAGGGGTCAGACCCAGGCAACTCAGTGGCTGCATCCAGCCCCTGGGCCTTAGGTTCCCACCCCTGGTTAAGGAGGATGGAGGATCAGCTACACACTGCATAACAAATACTAGTGGGAAGGCAATATGGTTGGCCTGTGATTATGGCTATCCTGAGAGCCTTTATGTTTACTTCCTTAATTTTTAACATTATGATACCTTTCTGGTTAAGGTATTTACAGAGAAAGGGTGGAGCCTTCACTCAGACAGAATTCCCCCTGAAGGTAAGAACTGCAAGGTTTGACACATAGAATGTCATGGAAGCTTTAGGGAGGTTTACCTGAGTATAAAGACTTGTGTCTTCAATATGGGCTGGATCAATGGGCAGCGATCAATCCAGTGGGGGTTGATTTATCATGTCTAACACAGACGTGATAAATCAACGACTGAGCAGTCTCCAGTTGACTCCGGTACTGCACCAAAATGAGAAGAGTAAATGGAGCTGACAGGAGAGCATCAGCTGTCGACTTACTGCTGTAAAGATACCGCAGTAAGCAGACCTAAGTACGTTGACATCAGCTATGTTATTTATGTAGCTGAATTTGCATAACTTAGGTGAATGACCTAAGTCAGGGGTTCTCAAACTTTGTGATACTGTGACCCCCTAAAATGCTAAATGAATTTGAGTGACCCCCCCACCCTCAACAAAGTTGTTAAGAAAAAAAGGGGGGGGGGAGAGCCAAAGTTGCACTACTTTGTCCAGTTTGGGACTGCACAGTAACCACCAATGCATCCACCCCTCCCCCTGACACATGCCCCCCTAGCATCCCGCATCCCAGTGCACTCCCCCCTCCCCCTGAGGCAAGCCCTCCTAGGGCCTCCCATTCCAGTGCACTCCCCCCTTTCCCTGAGGCAGGCATCCTCATCATCAGGAGCCCCGTTCCAATCAAATCTCCCCCCTTTCCGCCCGCAGAGCCAGGCACAGAGGAACACTCTTACTTTTAAAGTAGCTGCTTCTGCCGCCCGGCCCGGCTGCCTCAGCTAGCAGCTTGTAGGGGAGGCATCACGTGGCCAGCTGTTGGTCTCTGCTGCTCACGTTGTACAGAGTAGCGCGCTTTCTGCTTCCATGTAGCCCGGCGCTCCCTTTAGCGTGGTGCCCGGCAACTATCCCCTCCTGCTCTCCCTTCACTAGACTCTGCGGTGCTCCTCACTCCCCCACCCCTGCCAGACGCGGCAGGAGAAAATTGTCCCTGCTGGGCTTCCGTCCGGTATTTCATGGTTTTTTTTACTGGATGGAACCTGTGGGGAGACACAAATTTTTTCAAGAAAAATAGTGGATCCAGCTGCGACCCTCCTGTAAGTTGGCTGTGACCCCCCCCTGAAGGTCGTGACCCACCGTTTGAGAAACACTGACCTAAGTAGTATATACAAGGTCTACATTCGGTCTGATGCTGAGTCTCCTTCAGCTCCCTTTGAAACCACCTCATAGGTTGCTCCATAAGCCAGATTTCCAAGGTCTCAGCACTCACTGATGGAACCAGATTTTCAGAAGACTTCTCCTGCTCAGGCACCTAAATAAGGGCCACAATTTCAAAAGTGTCTCCTGCCCCAGTGGCTCCCACTGTGATATTCATAGCCAGATTTTCAGAGAGCACAGAGTCCATAGTGGGTACAGAGCTCTCTTGAAAATACTCCACTAGTCAGAAGATAGGCTTGTCTGTGTCCCAGCTCTGAGTTTCATGCTTTTTTTAGGTGTAGCTCTAACTTATTTCAGAGTATCTCCATGCTGCATACAAGGATGTGGTGGGTGGATCTGTGTAGAGGAAAAGGCCGGTGGTTATTCTGTTAGTTGGGCAAGAAGCCAGTATGTTTTTGTTTCAAGATCTGTGAATACATTGCTGTTCTGATGTTATGAAAAACTGTGCAACGCTCACAAATTGGTAACTTAGCAAACAATGGCCGAGAGAGAAAATTCAGGTTTTGAGAACAGTGATAGAGATGCAGATGTGTTAGTCTGGTCTTGCTGAAACAAAAGACAGAACTATGTAGCACTTTAAAGACTAACAAGATGGTTTATTAGATGATGAGCTTCCGTGGGCCAGACCCACTTCCTGGGTATGTCTACACTACAAAGTTAATTCGAACTAACAGACGTTAGTTCAAATTAACTTTGATAGGTGCTACACATACAAACCGCTAGTTCGAACTTAATTCGAACTAGCGGAGCGCTTAATTCGAACTAGGTAAACCTCATTCCACGAGGACTAACGCCTAGTTCGAATTAAGTAGTTCGAATTAAGGGCTGTGTAGCCCCTTAATTCGAACTAGTGGGAGGCTAGCCCTCCCCAGCTTTCCCTGCTGGCCACTCTGGGCACCACCAGGGAAACTCTTCTGCCCTGCTACCAGCCCTGGAGCCTTTAAATGGGCACGGAATGGCTACGGTGCCCGTGCCAGGTGCAAGCCTGCCAGCACCCAGCCAGCAGACCCTGCACCTGGCATAGCTCGAGCCAGCCACCCGCTGCCACCCAGACCTCCGCCTCTTCCCGGGACCAGGCTAGCGGCTCCTGGGAGCCTGCCCAGGTACGCAAGAGGCAGGCGCCCTCCTGGTCTAGTGCAGACATCGTGGACCTCATCCACGACCTCCACACTAGGAACAGGAAAGTGGCCGTCTAGGGCATGATAGCTGCCAGCCTGGCCACCCAGGAGCTGGTGTGCATGAAAATTAAGGTGGTCCACTGAGACCCCCGACCCTGAGCCCTGAGCTTAGAATGGCCATATTGGGTCAGACCAAAGGTCCATCTAGCCCAGTAGCCTGTCTGCGGACAGCGGCCAACACTAGGTACCCTGGAGGGGATGGACCGAAGACAATGACAAAGCCATTTGTCTCATGCCATCCATCTCCAGCCTTCCACAAACAGAGGCCAGGGACACCATTCCTACGCCCTGGATAATACCACTCCATGGACTCAACCTCCATGACTTTATCTAACTTCTCTTTAAACTCTGTTCTAGTTCTAGCCTTCACAGCCTCCTGCAGCAAGGAGTTCCACAGGTTGACAATTTGCTTTGTGAAGAAGAACTTTCGCTTATTAGTTTGAAGCCTGCTACCCATTCATTTCATTTGGTGTCCTCTAGTCCTTCTATTATGGGAACTAATGAAGAACTTTTCTGTATGCACCCTCATGCTTTTATAGACCTCTATCATATCCCCCCTCAGTCTCCTCTTTTCTAAGCTGAGAAGTCCCAGTCTCTTTAGCCTCTCTTCACATGGGACCTGTTCCAAACCCCTGATCATTTTAGTTGCCCTCCCCTCTCCCACCCTCTCTCTTCCCCTCTCCCACCTCCTTTTTCCAGTCTCACCGAGTTTTGTTCAATAAAGAGAGTTTCTATTTTTGAACACACGTGTCCTTTATTTTGTACATCAGGAAGGGGGGTTAGGGAGAGGTAAGTGGAAGGAGGTGAGGGAGGAATGGGGTATGAGTCCCTGATGGGAAGGACTGGGGTGGCTCTGCGGGCTCCTTGGGGTGGAAGCTCTCCTGCAGCCCCCTGATTGACCCCCCTCACCGGATGGCAGCCTGCGGCGAGTGCAGCCAGGCTGATGGCCGAGTGCTGTGATGTGTCGAGTGTGAGCATTCAGGGCACTCCAAGCCGGGACTGCTTTGCTGTCCCTCATCGAGTTAGACAAGCAAGCAGGGAACCCCTGAGAACTGTCTGTCCAAGGTGGGGGTCGGGTCCCTATAAGCACAGCCGTGGGCTAGCCTGAGACAGCAGCTCCACGCTCTAAGTCCTCATCTGATGCCCTGCTGGCACTGCTTCTGGCCATCCTTAACCCCGGTTCAGGGTCCACTCAACATGGACATGGTAGTTCGAATTAGGAAAACGCTAATTCGAACTAGTTTTTAAGTCTAGATGCACTAATTCGAATTAGCTTAGTTCGAATTAACTAATTCGAACTAAGTTAGTTCGAATTAGTGCTGTAGTGTAGACATACCCCCTCAGATCAATATGTGGAAGAAAATCGGCACAACCATATACACCAAAGTGATACAATCAAAAAAATGAACGCATGTAAAATTGACAAATCAAATTTTAGAACAGAGTCGGGATGAGGGGGGAAGATTAGTGTCTGTGAGGTAATGACATAGGGGTGATAATGAGGGAAGTTTCTGTGAGGTAATGACAATAGGGGTGATAATTGGGGAAACTATCTTTGTAATGGGTGAGATAATTAGAGTCTTTGTTTAAACCCATACATTAAATGTCAAATTTAAGCATGAATGACAATTCTGAAGCTTCTCATTGAAGTCTGGAGGTAAAGTCTCTTTGAAGCAATATGCATGTTTTAAGGTCATTGAGGGAATGACCAGTCTGGCTGAAGTGGCAAGCAACAGTTTTCTCTTTGTGAGAGAGTCTTATGTCTGTTTTGTGGGCATTGATTCTTTGGCGAAGTGTTTGCGACGTTTGTCCAATGTACATAGCAGACGGACACTTTAGGCACATGATGGCATAAATTATATTTCTGGATGAACAGGAATATGTGTTCTTGATCTTGTAACTGGCATGGTTAGATCCAATAATGGTGTCAGCAGAGTAAATATGCGGACAAAGCTGGCACCGGGGTTTGTTGCAAGGGAAAGTTCCAGGGTTGGTATTAGTGTGATATGTCCTGTGGTTGTTGGTAAGAATCATCCTGAGATTAGGTAGTTATCTAGAGGAGACTTGGGTCTGTCTCCCAGAGCCTCTCAGAGTGTAGTATCCTGTTCCAGTATAGGTTGTAGTTTATGGGACGGGTTTAAGTTGGGGGCTATAGGTGATGACAAGTGGTGTTCTATTGTTGGTTTTCTTGGGTCTGTCTTGAAGTAGATGGTTTCTGGACATTCATCTGGCTCTTTCAATTTGTTTTTTTATTTCTCTGGGTGAGTAATTTAAGGTTTAAAAATGCTTGGTAGAGATCCTGAAGTTTCTGGTCTCTGTCAGTGGGATTAGAGCAGATGCGGTTGAATCTAAGGGCTTGGCTATAGACAATGGATCGTATGGTGTGTCCTGGATGGGAGCTGGAGGCATGTAGGTAACTGTAGGAGTCAGTGGGTTTTCTGTAAAGAGTGGTGTCTAATTTACCATTGGTGATTTGTACTGTGGTGTCCAGGAAATGGATCTCTCATATAGTATGGTCCAGGCTGAGATTGATGGTGGGGTGAAGGTTGTTAAATTCTCTGTGGAATGTATCCAGTGTTTCTTTTTTTGAGAGTCCTATTAGGCAGATGAGGGGAGAGTTCCATGTGTTGCCATTGATTATGAAGCTTTGGGAATGGCAATTTTTGAGCTTTTCTCTGCAGTGTTTTATGATGCATCATATACCTTGGCAGAACAAACTGGGTCACTGCTTTTACTGTTTGCTTGTGGAATGTGTTCCTCTTGGGACGAAAGGGCAACATTTTAAAATTTGCACAGAAATTGGAGTTTAGCTGTCAGGATTTGAGATACTTATTTTTCTTGGATTATGCTTCTATTTATTGGCATCTGGAGGTGTTTGAGAGACCTAAAGCGGGAATAGAAAAATTGGTTTCTCGGTTTTGCAGGTTTTTTTTTTTAATCCTACTGAAATGATGGTTTCCTTTAAGAGTTGGATATTGAGTGATCTTACTCTCCTATATTAGGAAATATTTCAGGACAGAAGTGAACTACAATATATATTCTCAGAAGAGAAATAATATTCACAATTTAGCTAAAAAGGAATAAGCTGAACTATTCGGAATCAGCAATATTAGATCACACTCTTAGGAAATGTTTGAAACATTTCAAGTTGGTCCAACTAATGAAAATCATACTCCTTTTAAAACCTCAAATCAAGAGTCAGTGGGAATTTGCCCGAATAAGGGATGTGCATAGTGAGAAAAGACTTAGGATTTGAACCTTGGATATTGTTGGTTTGTGTGATGGGAACTTTAAATATTATCTACTATGGCTATTCCTAATTCATATTGTTGCAAAGCACTGTATTTTCACTTTTTGTCCTTTAAGTTTTAATATTTGCTCTAGGGGAAGGCAAAGAAAATGAAGATTTTAAATTAGAAATAATACTTGTTTTTGATGGGACCATATTTTCAGGCTGGGTTTTTAATGTTGGTGGGAGGGTAAACTGGAATTTCCTCACCTTTTAAACTGTATTTGAGATAATCGGTAGATGTGTGGTGGATATTGTGACCTTTATGTAATGCTGCTGTGTTCCATCCTATATATGTGGCCATATTTCACAGAGGGTGAAATAATTTCTGTTTTACATAAGGGCTATGTATGTGCACCTCCAGTTGACATTAAAGTTGTGCTCTTGTGCAGAACAGAATTTGATATAAAGTTTGTAATGTATTTCAGGCTTTTAAGGAATGGAAGACCCTATCACACTTTTATGTCCTACTCTGTATAAACTTGGAACCTTAATTCCATCTCTGGTAATTTTAAAATCAAGATTGGATGTTTGTTTTTCTGAAACATGTGCTTTAGTTTGAAAAGGAATAGTTTTGGAAAAGTTCTATGACCTGTGTTAGCCAGAAGGTTAGCCTAGATGATAACAGTGGCCATTTTAAACCTTGAAATATATGAATTTGCATTCCATACTGCCATAAATGGCTGGATTTTTGAAGGCAGTCTTAGGAAATCCCATGCGGGATAAGAAGATTTTTATAAAGCTCAAGAACAGTTTCATTGGCTGGGAATTCCAGTGAGAATTCCCATGAGAGTTGAGCACTCTACTCTCTTAGGGTCTTTACAAATTCCTAGTCATGGTCCATGTCTACTCTGAAGCCATGTCTATACTAACCCAGAAGTTCAAATCAAGATACACAACTCCAGATATGTTAACTGGATAGCAGGAGTCAATGTACCTTGATTCAAATTGTGACACCATTCCCACAACAGGAGGTCGACAGGAGAAACACTCCCATTGACTTCCTTTACTCCATAGGAGTACGGGAATGGATGGGGGCACCCTCAGCATTTGATTTAGCAGGTCTTTATTAGACCCACTAAATCGAATGCCCGAAGATCAGTCTCTGGAGAGCCGATTTATGAGTAAGTATAGATGTGTCCTGAGTCATATGGATTGGAAGGTATTTCAGATAATTTAGTGTTTGCACTAAGAGGCTTCTTTGATATAAGAAGGTTTATCTCTGTGAACACACACCATTCAAAAGAGAAATGTTGCTTAGTCAAATATTGTGTCTGCTCTACCAAAGCATGGTATGTTTTAAATGACCAAGGACTTTGCTATTTGAACTGCTACAATTAAAATCGGGACAGATATGGGCCTGTCAGTGATATATTGATAGATATTCTCCATAGAAAACTGATGACAGGGACAGAATGATTAGTCCATGTGACATAGCAGATCCTGCAATTTTATCCCAGAGTGTAATTGATTATTAGAGATTTGTATGGCTCCCAAGCCAGAAGGAGTCCTTATTAGATCTGGCCTTTAATGGTGAAACAATTACCTGAGGGCAGAACTACAACTTTATGATTCCTGAGTATTTATCCACTCCCTCCCTTCTTTTTGTTTAATGCTGCTCAAGGTGACTGCCAAACCCACAGAAGTCTTCCGTAATGAAATGTAAAAAGTGTGTCAATCTATCCTTCTGTGCACAGAAGTCACTTTCCTTTTATCTCCTAGTAATTGTTCCCCGTAGGATTGGCAGAGTGATATTAAAGAATCTTTTATTGCTGTAACAGTTTCTAAACAGCTTATTCTGCCTGTGTTTCTGTCTTGTTCTCCTGGAGACAGGTGGTTGCAGTCTGGAAAGACCTGGGCATTGATACTAGGGCTTGTTTGTTTTTTTAAAAACAATTCTTGCAGGGTCTGTTTTTTCTAATGTGTGTATTGCAGAGGTCAGATCAGGGCAGGAAAAGGAGCCGCTTGGAGGAGAAATCTGCATGAGAACAACTAGTAAAAAGGCTGTTTGTTGAGGGAAACACTCCAGTAAGAGTCACTAATGGACAATTCCTATTCTCAGAGGTCAGCTCACAGTGTGGGAGATTGCTTCAGGGATAAGAGTGGTAGCTCTACTAACCTATAGTACATTGATCTATCTAGAATACTTACATGGCCACTGTTACCATAGCAGCCAAATGCCTCACAATATTCAAGGTGTTTAATTGTAAATAGGCAAGTGCTATTCTCCCTACTTTACAGATGGGTGCAGAGAGATTGAAGGACTTGCTTGGTGTCGCCCTGAAATCCTGTAGCTAAGCAAGATACTGAAACAAAGTCTTCCCAATTTTATGTGAGCACCCTAACCCCTAGGCCATCCTGTCTTCCTTTCTGCTGAGATTGTTTCAAATGGCAGAGTAGTCTCTATACTTCCCTCTTCAGTAGTTCTTTGGAACTGTAGAGCTGCTGGTCCCTCAATCAGTCCCTACGGAACCAGATGTAATGGTCTACTGGGGGCTGTGCGCCACCTGCACAGGCTTTCAAAATCCAGTACCCTCCACATGGGTAGTAGAACCATCATGTTTCTGGTGTAGGCATGGACATTCACAGAGAAAATCAGGTAGGGTTTTGGGCTCTCCTGTTTACCTGACAAGAGACTTTTCTGGCCCCATTCAAAACAAGCTGTAATGTATAAACCTTCCATCTTTTCTACAATATCCCATTATAGATAGACAAAGTAGATGGTCAGCCTAGGTGGACTAATCACGAACAAGTAGATTGAATCCTGATTGGTTTGTTCATATAAGTAAGGTTGCGATGGAGATTTTTGCCTCAGAAACACTGCACTATATCAAATTGTGCTACGAGACTGTATGTTTTGGGGCAGGGATTCTGTTGTTTGTGTTTTCCTGTATCGTACCTGCTGTAAAGCAATCTGGCAGTGTTTAAATAATAATAGCTCCATGTTACGTTAATACAGGAAAACCGTTATAGAACACTGTCAGCTTTCTGACTGTCAGCTACATGAATGAGCAACCTACTGGCAAGTGAATGTTATTGGTTATGTGCCTTTTGTATCCTATATTTGTGAAACTGTCAAGTTAACTGTCAAGATAAAAGGTCATGAAACCTTAAGAAAATACAAAACTAAACTTCCTCTCCTATATTAAACCCTAAACTTTAAAAACATAATTGACTTTTCACTGTTTCTTTTGTTTGCTTCCTTTCTGAATCTCTTAGCTTTAGTGCTGAAAATAAACGAATGATCTTTTACTTTAAAAAAAATCCTTTTGCCTGTTTAGGTTCTCCTGCCTTGCACAATATTGCAGTATTTGGGATGCAAAAACTGGAAAGAAATAGTTATTTAAATAAACATCACCCATGTAAAATCCCTCTGTCTAATGGACTTTTTATTGAACAGATAGAACTGAATAGGTACAAAATCAAAAGCGTTCTTTAGAAATTAATACATTTTAATAGGTATCACTCTTTAAACTTATAGAATTTAATTGAAAACTTTTCAGTCATCCTGTGGAACTCTATAACACAGACCTAAACCTTTCTTAAATTCTGTAGGTTGGCTTTGGGGGGAGAACCTATGGGAAAATAACTTTCTATTAAACTCTGTAGAGGCAGTTGAAAGAGGAGACTTCATTCAAACTGAGGGTTATAATCTTGTGGAACTCCTGAGTTACTGTGTGATCTCAGAATCATAAAATCATAGACTCATAGGGCTAGAAGAGACCTCAGAAGATTATCGAGTCCAGCCCACTGCTCAAAACAGGGCCAACTCCAACTAAATATTCCAGCCAGGGCTTTGCCAAGCCAAGATTTAAAAACCTATAGGGATGGAGATTCCACCACTTCCCTACGTAACCTATTCCAGTGCTTTACCACCCTCCGAGTAAAATAGTTTTTCCTACTATCCAACCTAGAACTTCCCCACTGCAACTTGAGACCATTGCTCCTTGTTCTGCATCTGTCTCTACTGAGAACAGCCTCTCTTCATCCTCTTTGGAATGTCCCTTCAGGAAGTTGAAGGCTGCTATCAAATCCACCCTCACTCTTGTCTTCTGCAGACTAAAGAAGCCCAAATCCCTCAATCTCTCCTCGTAGATCATGTGCTCCAGCCCCCTAATCATTTTGGTTGCCCTCTGCTGGACCCTCTCCAATATGTCCACATAATTTCTAGTGGGGGGCCCAAAACTGGACACAATACTCCACATGTGGCCTCAGTAAAGCTGAATAAAGGGGAATAATCACTTCTCTGGATCTGCTGGCAATACTCCTCCTTATGAACCCTAATATGCCATTAGCCTTCTTGGCTACAAGGGCACACTGTTGACTCATATCCAGTTTCCCATTCACTATAATTCCCAAGTCCTTTTCTGCTGAACTGCTGCTTAGCCAGTTGGTCCCCAGCCTGTAACAATGCTTTGGATTCTTCTATCCCAAATGCAGGACTCTAACTTGTCCTTGTTGAACCTCATGAGATTTCTTTTGGCCCAATCCTCCAATTTGTCCAGGTCATTATGCACCCTATTCATACCCTCCAATGTATCTACCTCTCCCCCTAGCTTAGTGTCATCTGCAAACTTGCTGAGGGTCCAATCCATCCCCTCAGGTCATTAATAAAGATGTTGAAAGAAACCAGCCCTAGAACTGATCCTTGGGCCACTCCACTTGAAACTGACTGCCAACCAGACATAGACCTGTTTATCACTACCCGTTGGGCCCAACAATCTGGCCTGCTTTCTATCCACCTTATAATCTATTTATCCAATCCATAGTTCCTTTACTTGCTGGCAAGAATATTGTGGGAGACCATATCAAAAGCTTTGCTAAAGCCAAGGTATATCACACCCCCTGACTTCCCCATGTCCACAGAGCCAGTTACCTCATCATGGAAACTAATCAGGTCGGTCAGGCATGACTTGCCCTTGGTGAATCCATGTTGACTATTCCAGATCACTTTCTTCTCTTCCAAATGCTTCAAAATGGATTCCTTGAGGCTCCCCTTCATGATTTTTCCAGGGACTGAGGTAAGGTAAGATCTGTAGTTCCTTGGATTGTTCTTCTTCCCTTTTGTAAAGACAGGCACTGCATTTGCCTTTTTCCAATCGACTGGGAACTTTCCCGATCTCCATGAGTTTTCAAAGGTAATGGCCAAAGGCTCTGGAATTACATTTGCCAACTCTCTCAGTATCCTTGGACGCATTAAATCCGGATCCATGGATTTGTGTATGTTCAGCTTTTCTAAATAGTTCTTAATCCATTCTTTCTCCACTGATGGCTGCCCATCTCCTTCTCATACTGTGTTGCCTAGTGCAGTAGTCTGGGAGCTGACCTTATCTGTGAAGATGGGGGCAAAAAAAGCATTGAGTACTTGAGCTTTTCCCACATCATCTGTCACTAGGTTACCTCCCTCATCCAGTAAGGGCCCCACACCCTCTCTGGTCATCCTCTTATTGCTAACATGCCTGTAGAAACCTTTCTTGTTACCCTTCATATCCCTTGCTAGCTGCAATTCCAATTGCACTTTTGCCTTCCTGATTGCTCCCCTGCATGCTCGAGCAATGTATTTGTACTCCTCCCTAGTCATCCGTCCAAGATTTCTCTTCTTATAAACTTTGTTTTTTTGTGTAAGCTCATCAAGGATTTCCCTGGTAAGCCAATCTGGTTGCCTACCATATTTGCTTTTCTTATTGCACATCGGGATGGTATGTTCCTGTGCCTTCAAAAAGGCTTCTTGAAAACACTGTTAGCTCTCCTAGACTCCTTTCCCTGTCATGTTACATCTCAGGGAATCCTGCCCATCAGTTCTCTGAAGGAGTCAAAGTCTGCTTTTCTGAAGTCCAGGGTGTGTATTTTGCTGCTCTCCTTTCTTCCTTTGGTCAGGATCCTGAAATCTACCATCTCATGATCACTGCTTCCCAGACTGCCACCCATATCTACTTCCCCTACTAGTTCCTCCCTGCTTGTGAGCAGTAGGCCAAGCTGTGCATGGCCCCTGGTTGGTTCCTTCAGCATTTGTACCAGGAAGTTATCCCCAACATTCTCTAAAAACTTCCAAGATTGTCTGTGTACCTCTGTATTGGTCTCCCAATAGATTTTAGGGTGGTTAAAATCCCCCATGAGAACCAGGGCCTGTGATCTGGAAGCTTCTCTTAGTTCTCTGAAGAAAGCCTCATCTACCTTATCCACCTGATCTAGTAGTCTATAGCAGACACTGACCACAACATCACCGCTGTTGCTCCTGCCTCCAAACTTAACCCAAAGACTCTCAACAGCCTTTTCTCTATAAATATATTAAAGCTCTGAGCAATCATACTGCTCTCTTACTGGATCTCCTTTTCTGTCTAGAAAAGTGAGCAAAGCAGGATTTTGTTAAAAACCATAGCCTGAATGTGAGTTGAACTTTGCTGGATGCTGAATATATATACACAAACGTACTTTGGCTTTCAGTACAAAAACAGATTTTCAGGATCTATGCTGAGGATGTCTAAGATTTCCCTTCTTCTTTGCTACCTGGCTCCTTCTGCCTGAAGAACAAGAATTCCGATGTTGCCTCTCTTCTGTTTGAGCACTTTTGACTAGCCCACTTTAATATTTTTAATTAGATTCAGGAATGAAGTATATAAGAGAGCCACCCCCTCTTGGTGTTCAGAAGAGTCCCAGGTAATCCAAGGAGATGAATCATGCCTTAGGGCAGTGGTCCCCAACCTTTGGAGGTTGCCGGGCGCCAGGGGGTGGGGCCCCCCATATCCGCGCGCCTGGGGCCGTGGCCACCTCCAAGGGCCACGCGCCCGGGGCCGGTGTCCCCCCCCCAAGCACCGTGCGCCCGGGGCTGGTGCCCCCTCCCCCAAGTGCCGTGCGCCCAGGGCCGGCACCTCCGCCAAGCGCTGCGCGCCCAGAGCGCGGGCGGCCAATTCGCGGCGCTCCCGGGGCCAGCGCTCACCGTGCACCATGCGCCCGGGGCTGGCTCTGGCACTGTCCCTGCGTCACGTGCCCAGGGCCAGGCCAGCCCCGAGCACGTGGCGGGCGCACATGAATGCCCCTGCGGGCGCCATGGCGCCCGCGGGCACCATGTTGGGGACCACTGCCTTAGGGGGATTTAATATTGAAACATCAACTGTTTAAAAGATTCAATTTCTGAGGGAGGGATTAATGTCAGACAGAGGGTGAAAAATGTCTGGTCCCTCCCAGCTGGTTTGACAGAAAGGCTCCATCTACATTGTAGCATTTTTTCGGAAGAGGAAATGCAAATGAATCGCTCATTAGCATTTCTTGCGCTCTCATTTGCATATTCTCTTCTGATCCGTTTTGTGGAAGAAGTTTTTGCTGAAAAAACTGCAGTGTAGATGGGGCCATTTTGTACAAAAAAACCCTTTGTGTGCAAGAACTCTTATTCCTCAAAAAATTAAACCCAATTTTTTTTTTGGAATAAGAATTCTTGCACAACATTTTTTGTGTGTGTGTAGAATGGTCCCATCTACACTGTGTTTATTTCCGCAAAAACCTCTTCTGCAAAATTGATCAGAAGAGAATATGCAAATGAGAGCATGAGAAATGCTAATGAGTGCTTCATTTGCATTTCCTCTTCCGAAAAAATGCTACAGTGTATATGGAGCTAGAGAGTTAAAAGTCTGGCCTACAGTAAGTGAGATGGACTCTGACTGTGAGCTTTTTTTCCTCTAGAGTTGTTGGTTGTGATCTGCAGGGCTTCTGTAATAGGTGTGTAATGAAGAAACACCATGAGAAAATCGTCAACCTTTTGGACCTTTGTAATTTCTCACCAGGCTGAATTTGAAACTTGTAATGATTGTGATCAGATGGGCCATTGGTTTTTTAAAAGAAATTTCATTCCATGCTTTGAAAAAATACTTGGTGTTTCCTGTAGTGTGAGAGAAACCAAGACCTCAGATCTTTTGGTAAATGCCTTCAGTAATTAATCCTAGGAGACTCCTCAGGGCTGGTGGTGTCTCCATTACTTAGACACAGAAATAAAGACAAATGGTCCTGGATAATTATCTTGGGAATGCATAAATCTTTCTCATTTATGGTGAAAGATAACACAAAAGGATGATACATTACAGTTAAAGTTCTGTTCAATTTCTGGGGTGATGCCTATTTATGTTGCCGATTTCAGTAAGAAATGCTTGCCTGCATACAATATCCTGTATGCATCTTTGCTGTGTGCAGCTATGCCCTGAACACTTCACAAAGGGAGGGTTTACAGTGTAAAGGGAGAAATCTGTTTACAGTGTAAAGGGGAACAGGGAGGGGAAGCCTGAGGCTGTATTAATTCAGGCCAGCTTCCTCCTGTCTGGTGGTGGAGGGGGAAGGAAGATAAAATCTGGGGGAGCTTGACTTTTCTGTATTACGCCTTCCCATCTTTGGTCCGCCTATCAGGTCTAGAGTCTGAACTCACAAGGTAGACCCTCCTAGGCCCATGGAGGAAGTATGCTTGCAAGGCTGAGCTCCTTCCTCCCCCCTCTTTGTGAGTATAAGCTCCTCTTTGCTTATGGATTTAATGGGGGAACATGGGATTCTTTTGCTATCACTTTTCAGAGAAGCTTTATCTCCATTTGTATCACACCAAGCCCTTTATTCTAAAGAACGTGGCTATTGGGGACATGTCTGTATCTTCCTGAATTAATGTTATGAAGTGTCACAGGCTTATCATCTCTCACGGTGAGAAAGTTCAAGAATATTGTTCAGAAAAGCGATTGGGTTGCATGTGGCCCTTTTTTTCACTATTGCTGTCTCCTCCTGTGCTTTCTCCTTGGCACCCACAGTGCTCCACCCCCCAGTCGGTACCCAACTGCCTTCATTGCCCATTGCTCTGACTCTATCCTCTTTGGATGTCTCCTTTGGCTCCCACATTTTCGCCACCACCTCAAGCTTCTTCTGATCTCCTTCCAGGCAATTGTCTAGGTCTGCCACTCTTTGCAGAGTCATGTTTACTTCAGCTCCTCTTCCATGGGACCCTTGATGCCAGTCTTCACGGCCTATTTCTCCACTTCTTCCATTGCTGTCTTGGCACCTCCCATCATGCTGCTCCTCAGGTTGGAATGCCCTCTTCTGACCTGAGTTAAGGCCACTGTCCTTTTCTTCTCCTTCTCCAAATCCTTCCTTAAGAACCATTCTTCCTACAATGCCTAAAAGAAATTAGCTCATCAAGGGTATGTCTAGACTACATGGCTCCGTCAACGGAGCCATGTAAAATAGTTTACTTGGCATAGTCAATGAAGCAGGGATTTAAATAATCTCACTGCTCTGGTATGCCTCGTGATACGAGGTTTACCGGAGCAGTCAAAAAAAAGGCTTCCCTTGTTGACCGTGCTGCATCTAGACTGCCACGCTGTGCCGGATCAGCTGACTGTCAGCACAGCATGGTGGCCATATTTATTTTAATGAAGCAGGGATTATTTAAATCCCCGCTTCATTGATTATACCAAGTAAACTATTTTACATGGCTCTGTCGACGGAGCCATGTAGTCTAGACGTACCCCAAGAGTATTGAGGGACAGTTAAATACAGAGGATGGGTTTTGCAAAAGAAATATCTAAAATCTTTATTTGCTACATATTTGAAAGAGTTTGTGTGTCTGTCTGTCTCTGCGCATCTGTCTGCGTGTCTGTTTCTTCAAGAACTCCTCCTCAAAAGTAGAAATCTAGGACCTCCAAATTTGCTTTACAGCTTCCTCTTATTATAACTTAAAGGAAGGTCAGGGTTTGTTTGTGCCAGGACATTGGGGTATGCCTGGAATGTGATTGTTTCTCATCAAATGGAAAGAGAGGACTCTGCTAGCTGGGACAGTTATACTGTATAATGACCACAAGGGGGCAACAAGGGTCTAGAGATGGTACTGGGACAGCTATAACCGCATTGAGGCAGCTGGGGGTGGAGAGAGGACAGCTGTCTACTATATATTTGAGAGAGTTTATTGGTATGTCTCCCTGTTTTTCTGCCAGTGTGCCTGTCTGTCCCCCAGCCAGAGGACATGCATCTCTCCCCCAACTGTGCCTGCTGCAGCTGCAGTGACCATGTACAGGCGCTTCTCACCTGGCCCCAACCTGCTACAGAGAGGGAGGGCTGGGGTTGTCCTTTCTCCCTGGAGCAGCCTGCACACTGAACCCCTCATCCCTAGCTCCACTCCAGAGCAATGATTTAAATGAAGAAGGACCCAAGCAATGCTAGGTAAATCCTTTAGTAAATACATTTTGACTGTGTCCTGCTACCTTGCTGTTCCCTTGTCTCCTTTGATTCAAAACACTTTGGACATAGGCACCTAGATATCTGTCTGTATTTTTAGATGCTTAAATACCTTTACAAATCTGACTCTCAGGCTAAGGATTTCAAGGCTTGAACAATTTTTGGATACCTCTGTTTTTGGCTTCACAATCTGAGGTTTCTTAAAGAGACCTGATTCTCAGCACTTCCTAAAAATCAGGCAGTGTTCCAAGTGAGTTCTCAAAATATTAGTCGTGTCAAAATTAGTCAAAATAAAATCATGACTAGTATGGAAAAAGTGAATAAGGAAAAGTTATTTACTTATTTCTACAATATAAGAACTAGGGGTCACCAAATGAAATTAATAGGCAGCAAGTTTAAAACAAACAAAAGGAAGTTTTTCTTCACTCAGCACACAGTCAACCTGTGGAACTCCTTGCCAGGGGATGCAGTGAAGGCTGGAACTTTAACAGGGTTAAAAAAAGAGCTAGATAGATTCATGGAGGTTAGGGCCATCAATGGCTATTAGCCAGGTTGGGCAGGGATGGTGTCCCTAGCCTCTGTTTGTCTGCAGGTGGGTGACAGGGGAGGGATCATGTGATGATTACCTGTTGTGTTCCCTCCCCCTGGGGCATCTGGTATTGGCCACTTTTGGCAGACAGGATACTGGGCTAGATGGACCTTTGGTGTGACTCAGTATGGTCGTTCTTATGTTTTTAGTCACTTTTGAAGAAACCTTCCCCCCCACCCTCGGTTTAGCTGTTTCCATGTGTGTGTCTGGAACATCAGTTCTCAGCCCATGATTGCATATGGCCCCATTAGCACACAGGTGAGGCCCAGCTATGTGCTAAAAGCCGCTGGGTCTGTGGGCTTCAGGATCCAGGACTTCTGGCCACCCCTGGGATCAGCCCCATGAGGTCTGGTGGTCATCAGATGCCAAATGCCTGGGTTTGGGGTCTGGGGCTCCCATCCAGCTCCACAGGATGGGGGTTCCAATGTTATTGCCTGTTTAGGGTGGTCTGGCGTCCAGGGGGTTTGAGGCTCCTGCCCGACTCCACCAGCTTTGAGGCAGCTGACTGGCCGTGTATGATTGGGGCTCCAGGATTGGTGGGACAGTTGGCCAGCTGCCTCCTTGTGGTTGGGGTTCAGGCCAGCTGAGTAATGGGATCCAGGGCTGCTGTCTGGCCTCAGGTAGTTGGGGGTCTGGGGTTGCCACCTGGCCCTATGGGGTTGGAGGGCCAAGGATCAAGATCTGGGCAGCTGCTCTCTTGCCAGCTGGCCCCTGCAGCCCGATTTACAAATTGTGGGCCACATATGCAGCCCACAATGATAAATATGTTGAGAACCACTGGTCCAGACAGTGTTTAGCGCAGATAGTCAGTGCTACAGCTGTGTTACTAATAATATGCAGTGCTGCATTAATAATATAGCAAAGAGGGGATTTCAAGTGATAACTGTACTGTAGCTTTTCCAAAAAGTGCAGAAATAGCTGGGTATTTTCCTCTGGATTCTGAAGCAGTGAAACAAATGCTATTAACTCTGTAGTTTCTTTTAACAGTTGATGTAATTAATTCTGCTCTTTAGTTGGGGCTGCCATTTTTGTCAATTCTTAACTCATGTAATTCTGTAGTAGTGGCTCTGGGGCAGACCTCCTGTTCCTTAGAATCCCAAGAGAGAGATGCTGCTCTAATTATATTTACAGTTAATTCACAGTTCAGTGAGCAGAGCTCCGGGCCAGTTTCACAAGTGCTCCTCATCTTTATCAAACTGTTAATAAACACTGGGAAATACTTTGAGTGAACACAAGTAAAAAAAATTCTGAAGGGAGAGAAAGCTCCTGTTTCATTAACTGTGTATTATGGCATCTGATGGAAGACAACAACTAGCAAAAGGCATGTCTCAAACGTAACTTAGAAATCAGCAGTCACTGCAGTTGCATTGTATTGAAACAAAATTGAACTGGCATATAAGTGTGTTGTTTTTCTTTTAAACTCCCCTTTGAATCTTCAGTCATAAAAACATTTGTTTCTAGAAGGGAAAAGGGAGGACATAGTCTTATATTTAAGTCGCTAGCCTCTGAGATTCAAGACATCTGGGTTCAATTTTGTTTTTCTATATAATTCCAGAGTGACTCTGCCTCAGTCTTCCATCTGCAAAATAGGGATATTACTATTTCTAGAGTAATCATGTATTGTTTGCATGAATTGCAAACATTGTCATGGTTCC
This sequence comes from Pelodiscus sinensis, assembly GCF_049634645.1. Classification (NCBI taxonomy): domain Eukaryota; kingdom Metazoa; phylum Chordata; order Testudines; family Trionychidae; genus Pelodiscus; species Pelodiscus sinensis. Next base: position 29,277,051 of record NC_134725.1, on the reverse strand, counting down.
ATTTTCCATTACTTCTGGTAACTTAATTAACATAACTCCAATATCAGAAATGCATCATCCTTAATATGTCCCTTTTATTGTACAAATGTTATAAAATATATTTAAGCATATATCCCTAAAGTAAATGTGTTCCCTTGGTTAGACCAAGATATTGAACATTACAGTTTGAACCTCTCTAATCTGGCACCCTTGGAACCTAACTGGTGCCAAGCCAAAGAATTTGCTGAATATTGTCTGGCAGCATTGCCAACACTTCCACTGCTTATTAGGCTGTTGGAGGACATTTAGGGGTAAATTAGAGCTAAATAATAGCCCAGAACACTGAGAACCAGGCCTGGTGGCTATAAAGCTTTATGAGACCATGGGAAACTAAACTGGATGTCCACTTATCATAGATATGGCCAACTAAAATCATGCTGAATTACAGATGTTGCTGGACTAGAGAGTGCTTACCAACAAGATTTCAGCATTATCTAACTCATAAAAAAATATGGAAGGGCTTATTGAAGGCCTACATGGGAAGGATTTTCCTGTGTTACCTAAAGTATGAATATTCCCTCTAAAAACACTCGCTAGACTAGTGGCGGGGAACTTGAAGCCCATGAATCAGCTCTGGGAAGCAGGGAAAGGTGTGGAGATGGAGTATGAATCAGCAGATTCATGGTGCTCTGAAAGTGCTGGGAAAGAGTAGGAAGTACGTGGGGGTTCATGGAGGAGGGGGACAAACAGGGGGATTGAACAGGCTACAGGTGGAATTCCAGTGTGCCACGGGCTGGAGGTTGCCCATCACTGGCCAATCACGTGGCCCACTGAGATGAAGAAGGACCATTCATGTGGCACTAGACTTGATTGCCCATCACTGCTCTAGACATTCTTGTTCTAGTGTTGGTTTAGCTTATGAAACTCAGAAGAGGAGTCACACTATACCAGTGCATCCTGGAGCCTCTGACAGGGGATCCTGACTGGTTTGGCCAAGAGGCTACCAAATGCCCGCACTTCAGCTGCTCCTCTCCCCACTGCTGCTCATCTCATGCCCTTTGTCTTGGAGCTGCCCCTCCCCCTGGGGAGCCTCCTGCTTTCTGTGCAGGGCAGGTGCAGGAGAGCTGGGGTGCTGATGTCAAGGTGCCCCCTCTCCCACCCTGTATTCTATCTCCACAGAGCAGCCAGGAGGCACAACAGGACTTGGGAAGGAGTTTGCTAACTACGGGTATGTCTGCACTACAAAGTTAGTTCGAACTAACTTTCCTAGGCGCTACACTAGCGCTCCGCTAGTTCGAACTTAATTCAAACTAACGGAGCGCTTAGTTCGAACTAGGTAAACCTCATTTTACGAGGATTAAACCTAGTTCGAACTAGCTAGTTCAAATTAAGGTCTGTGTAGACCCTTAATTCGAACTAGTGGGAGGCTAAGGCTTCCCAGGTTTCCCTGGTGGCCACTCTGGCCAACACCAGGAAAACTCTATTGCCCCCCTCCCGGCCCCGGAGCCCTTAAAGGGCCACGGGCTGGCTACACAGTTTGTGCCAGTTGCAAGGCTGCAAGCACCAGTGCCAGCAGACCCTGCACCTGCCACACCATGAGCCAGCCACCCGATGACACCCAGCCCTCCACTGCTCCCCAGGACCACCCTGGCGGCTCCCAGGAGCCTGCCCGGGGGCGCAAAAGGCGGGCGCCCGCTTGGTCAAGTGCGGAGATCGTGGACCTCATTGAGGTTTGGGGGGAAGCCTCCAATGTCCACAATCTCCGCACTAGTCACAGGAACGCTGCCGTCTACAGCCATATGGCTGCCAGCCTGGCCGCCAGGGGCCACCAGCGCAGCCAGGAGCAGGTCCGGTGCAAAATTAAGGACTTGCGGCAGTCCTACTCCCGGGCCTGCTAGCCAGGGGCCGACCGGGAGGCCTGCACCCACTTCCACGCCCTGGACCGCCTCCTGGGGGCTCATGCCATCCCTGCCCCCCGGGACGTGATTGACCCCGGGGCAGAGGGCCCACTCCTGGAGACGGAGGAGGAGGAGGAGGGCTCTGAGAGCCAGGAGCCTGCCGCCAGCCTGCCCAGGACCTGGGACCCCCGAGGCACCCCACAGAGCCGCTCGCCTGTGTCGTCTGAGGCCGGGGAGGCGTCCACCTGTGAGTACCATCGTGTTCCCCTTATGTGTACGGGGGGCTGGGGAGAGAGGGAGCCCCGGGACTGTGTGCCTGGGCCTTGCTCACCAAGGAGCAGCAGCTGGGGATCCTGCAGGGGCCCTGGTCTTGCAGAGGGGAGCTGGGTTTCACACACCTGGGCCCCTGGGGTAATTGACCGCTGGTCTTGTTGCACCACAGCTGCAGCACCTGGGCCTGCGGGACGCACCACACCGCCTGCAGAAGCTGCCCGTGCCCGGGCAAGCAGGAGAGCCAGGAACGAGGAGGAGTACCAAAGGCGGCACCTCCGGTTCATGGACCACCAGCTCCGCACCCAGGACCACTGAGTCCAGGAGGACCTGAGGCTGCGCCGGAGGAGTCTGGAGGCCCTGGAGGAGCAGGGCTGTGCCCTGCGAGGCCACCTCCAGAGCCTGCTCGACCGCTTCCCATTTCCTCCTCCCCCTGCTCCCCCTGCTCTTCCTACTCCCCCTGCTCCTTCCTCCTCCTGCTCCCGCTCCTGCTTCCGCTCCTGCTTCCTCCACACCCCCCGTCCCTCCTGCCCCCCCTCCACAACCATTTCCCACCGACGCCCCCGGACCCGCAGTGTGGCGAGACGGGAGAGGCAGCCGGACTCCCACCCCTGAGCTTTCCTTTCCCTTCCTCCCTTCCCTCCCCTTCCGGCCCAGGTTTCCCCCTCCCCTCTCCCACCCTCATTCCCAGGTTTCCCCCTCCCCTCTCCCACCCTCATTCCTCCCTTTCACCACCCAGTTCTGTGAAATAAACAGACATTTTTGTTTCAAAAACAGGTGTCTTTATTTGACAGTAGGTAGGGAGGGGAAAGGGGAAGGGGGGTAGGGTAGAAGAAGGCCCCAGTGGGGCATGCAGGGAGAGGTCAGTCCTCCTCCTCCACCAGGAAGCTCTCCCACAGGGCTTCCCGGATCCGGACGGCCCCCCGCTGGGCTTCCCGGATGGCGGCGGTGTGGGGCTGACCATAGTGTCCAGCCATGCGGTCAGCCTCAGACATCCAGGCTGGCAGGAAAGCCTCCCCCTTCCGCTCACACAAATTGTGGAGCACACAACATGCTGCCACCACGAGAGAGATGTTGTGCTCGGCCAGGTCCAGACGGGTGAGGAGGCATCGAAGCGGGCTTTCAGTCGCCCGAAGGCCCCCTCCACCACGATGCGGGCCCTGGTCAGCCTGGCATTGAAGGCCTGGCGGGAGGGATTGAGGTGCCCCGTGTAGGGCTTCATGAGCCAGGGCTGCAGTGGGTAGGCGGCATCCCCCACCAGGCACACGGGCATGTCCACGTCCCCGACCCTGATGTGGCGGTCGGGGAAGAAGGTCCCGGCCTGCAGCCGCTGGCACACGGAGGAGTTGCGGTACACCCGGGCGTCGTGTGCTTTGCCGGACCAGTCCGTGAACTGTCCCCGGTGGTCACACATGGCCTGCAGGATCACGGAGAAGTACCCCTTGCGGTTCACGTAACGGGACGCCTGGTGTTCCGGGGCACGGATGGGGATGTGCATCCCGTCGATGGCCCCACCGCAGTTGGGGAAGCCGAGGGCGCCGAAGCCCCGGATAACGGCGTCCGGGTCGGCGAGGCGGACCACCCTGCGGAGCAGCACCCGGTTGATGGCCTTGACCACCTGCGGAGAGAGACACAGCAAAGCGCCAATCAGTGGGGCGCCCTGGTGGCTGGGTGCGTTCGTGCCTTGGCAGTGCCCCGCGCCCCACTCCCGGAAGCAACCCCCCTGGCGGCATGTAGTACGGCCGGGACAGCCCGACCCCTCCGGTGCGGGGCGCTTTCGCCTCCTCCCGCCCCCCCCTTTGTCCCTGGGGCGGCCCATCCCCTCCTCGCAGCCCCCTTTTTCCCCCGGCTCGTTGGCCGACGAGTGCCGTACCTGCATGAGCACCGCTCCGACGGTGGATCTCCCCACGCCGAACTGGTTCCCGACGGATCGGTAGCTGTCCGGCGTGGAGAGCTTCCAGAGGGCGATGGCCACCTGCTTCTGGAGGGGGATGGCGGGCCTCATGCGAGTGTCCCTTCTGCGCAGGGCAGGGGCGAGCCAATCGCAGAGCTCCAGGAAGGTGTCCCTCCTCATCCTGAAGTTCTGGGTCCACTGTCAGTCCTCCCAGCGCTCCAGGACGATGCGGTCCCACCAGTCGGTGCTGGTGTCCAGACGCCAGATGCGGCGGGGCACGCCGGTGCCGGGCGCCGCCACGGCTCCTCCACGGCCCCCAGGGCGGCCAGGCGGAGAGGCAGGGGGCTGACGTTCACCAGGTGGTGCCAGGCAGCCTCGAGCCATTGCTGGCAGGCTTGCAGCAGCAAGTCCAGAAAGTGCACCAGAAGGTGCAGGGCGAGCTGTGGCTCCATGTTGCCACCTGCGGCGGCCCCTCCAAAGGGAAGCACCGACACAGACGGGCACAGAGACCGACGCTTTACTGTCCCTCGGCGAGGTTGGCAAGCAAGCAGGAAAAGCTGAGAACCGGCTGTCCAGGGGAGTCCCTTTAAGCTCGAGCCTCAGATAGCCTCAGACAGCAGCCACACAAAGCAACTACTGACCTGATGCCCTGCCAGAACCGGTTTCAGCTGCCCTTAAATGCCCCCCTGCGTCCAATCAGTGTGGACGCGCTAGTTCAAATTAGCAAAACGCTAATTCGAACCAGTTTTTAGTTCTAGATGCGTTAGTTCGAATTAGCTTAGTTCGAATTAACTAATTCGAACTAAGTTAGTTCGAATTAGCGCCGTAGTGTAGACATACCCTACTTTAGGGAATGATCCAGGGCCAGGGCAGGGGTGAGCCCGCCTTAGCCCCATTGTACCACCACCCAGGAGCTACCTGACATAAGCAGTGCCCAAATGGAGCCCAAATCCCAAACTCCTACCCCAGTCACGAACCCCCTCCTGCATCCCAAGCCTCTACCCCAACCCGAGCACCCCTGCATCCAAATGCTGTCCCAGAGCCTGTCCCTAGAACGTTCTGCATCCCAACTGCCTTCTCCAACTCAGAGCAACTCTCACACTCCAAATTCCTTAATCCAACACCAGAGCTTGTACCCCAACCCTCTGCCCAGCCTGGTGAAAGTCAGTGAGGATGGGTAAGAGTCGGAGGACGGAGTGAACAGGGACGGGGCCTCAGAGAAGGGGTGGGAGGGAGGTGGAACAAGGGTATTTATACTTGAGGTAGATCCTGGATTGCACTTAAATTCAAAAAGTGATGTTGTGCTTAAAAAGGTTGGAGACCCCTGCACTACACTGAAACACCCTCCCCCCACTCTTATATACAGGATTAAGTATCCATATAAGGAGGTTATACATCTGTATAATTATATGAGTACAGTTGGTAAAACTCCCATGTATCTGAGGCCTAAGTCATGGAGTATGCCTTCAATGTAGTTACAGGGTGTGACTGGAGCATGTGTAGACATACTGAGCTAGTTTTATTCTAGCTTGCTTGGGTACTGATGTCATAAAGCTGCTGAATGCCATTTTCAGCAAGGGCTAGCTGTTGGTCTGATTGCCCATGGTTCTGGGTTGGCTTGTTCAGCCTGTGCTGAAGGCTGTGTTACCGTGGCTTCATACTCTGGACCTGAGCTAGCTAGCATAAAACTATCTCGGGTATGTGTGCTTGAGGTTCAGTCCCACCTTGTGATTGCAGTGTAGACATAGTGTAGTTAGCATGGTTTGGGACTAGCTGCATCTTGGGACTAGCTGCATCTGTGTAGTCTCTTATGCACCCATACAGAGGAAAGGCCCTCTGTTTTCCCCTCTCTCAAGGTGGAACCCTGAGATTTTCCCATTTGGACTGCATCTCTGGGTGACAGCCCCATTTACCAACTTCGAGTATCCAGCAGACCTGACTGTACTCAGGTCCTGTGAGACTTCTCTGTAGGGGCCGCCGCTGGAGGAAGAAGGTATGGCAGAGGGGCTGCATTGTCAGAGATCACCCTGAGGAGATGCTCTGAGACACTGATTGACACTTAATCTATTGTCTTAGATAGGCCTGGCTTACTCCAGACACCATCACTTCAGAGACTGGGCTTCAATCTTCTCTACTATAATCTCTGACTCTCCTTCTCTCTCTCCCCGTTCTTCAGGGTGGAGCTTTTATCAGCCCCAAGGCTCTTTGTTTCTGTTTCAGGGTAACAACCGTCCCACACCATTACAATTCAAATAGTTGAACTCAGCATGTTCAGAGGGAAGCCAAATACCATGGGATGTGTGCGTACACTTTCCTGTGTACGTGCTGTCAGCTCCTGATGGAGTCAACCTCTTGTAATTATATAGCAAGCAATGCAATAACAGATGAAACATACTATTCATAAAATAATCTGGACAGCTCTCACATCCTTCCAGTTGTATATAAAGGAGTATGACCAATGTACTGAAGCCCAAAGAAGCATGTTGGGAGCAAAAACAAAAAGAGAGCTTGAAAATGGGGAAAAAACATTAGTCACTGATTTTTAGCCAAGTCTGTGGTACCAGATTTTAAACATTTTAAACATAACTATTTTGCATTATTTTCATTCCCAGGATTAGCTGTGTATCTCTTAGGGGCTCAGATTGTGTTGTTGATTGAGATAGCTGGTGTGTATCAGACTTTCTGCTGAGTACGACAATCTCTTAAAAAAGTTATTTCATGTAACTTCTCCTGGAAGTTTGTAGGATGCTTTAGTTTTAATTTTATGTTTAAGTTATTGTACTAGTACAAAGAGAGAGAGGAAATGGGATGTAGCCAGCAATACATATGTGCACAATTCAGGCCAAATTCACCACTGGTGTAAATTAGAACTAAGTAGTTGACTTCTGTAGAGCTACCCCTCTTATGCCAATGGTAAATTTGGCACTTGTCTCTGGAATTTGGAGCTGTAATATCTTTGTCTAGTAGGCATGTACATTCCCCTGATTAGCTGCCCTGAGGGCGTGAGGCTGATGATGCAATTTGTCAAACAGGTCAGTACAGCTGGCAGTTTTCCTTCATCTTTTAGTTATTTGTGAGAAGGAAGCCTGCTAATAGACCTTATTTCTTTCCTTGTTAAAATATCACTTCATTTAGTCAGCAGAAGGAAAACAGTAAAAGTCAAAACCTGTTTCTGCAATAATCAGTGCTGCCCATTTATTTTTCCTTGCTGGTAACCAGAAATTGGGACCCCCTTTCAGCCTTTTTAAATTGATATTTGTTTTATTTATTACTACATATGTGTATGATGTCAGATCCTACAGGGTTTGGACCAGGAAGAGCTCTGTTATGCTATGTACTATGTAAAGTCAAAGAAAGACACAGGGTCAATTTTTTAAAAACACCTAAATCTCTAATTAAGCCTAATCCACTTCTAAAGTGAATTAAGCTAACTTGGAAAAAAGTACTCTTCCTGAACAAGAATGCTCACACATGGAGTTATTCTGGAATAGCTATTCTGTTTGGGTATGTCTACACAGCAAAGTTATTTCAAAATAACAGCTGTTATATTGAAATAACTTTATTAGCATCTACACAAGCCAACCGCTATTTTGAAATTAAATCAAAATAGTGGAGGGCTTCTTTAGAACTTGGTAAACCTCATTCCACGAGGAATAGCACCTATTTTGAAATTGCTATTTCGAAATAAGCACTGTGTAGATGCAGAATGGGGGCTATTTCAAAATGGGGGGCCTCCAGCCCTTCCTAGGGTGCCCTGGTGGCCACTCTGGCCCCAGCCAGGAACACTCCTCTCTTCCCCCCCTCCCCGGAGCCCTTAAAGGAGTAGAGTCTGGCCACAGTGCTTGTGCCAGCTCCAGGCCTGCCAGCCCAGAGCCAATACTCACTGCCCCTGATCCAGTGGCCCCAACATGAGCCAGCAAGCTACTGCCAAGCAGCCCTCCACCACTCCCCAGGACCAATCTGCCAGCTCCCAGGAGCCTGCCAGGGGCTGGAAAAGGCAGGTGCCTTTCTGGTTCAGTTCAGAGATCATGGACCTGATTGAGGTTTGGGGGGATGCCTCCAATTCATGATCTCCACACTGGATGGAGGAATGCGGCCATCTACAGGTGGATGTCTGCCAGCCTGGCCACCACAGGCCACATCTGAACCCAGGAGCAGGTTCGGATGAAAATCAAAGAGCTATGGCAGGCATATGCCAGGGCCACAGTGGGCAGCTCCCAAACAGGGGCAGACCCAGACACCTGCCCCTATTTTGATGCCCTGGACTACATCCTGGGGGGCGAGACAGTCTGTGCTCCCCAGGTGATCATCAACCCTGGTGCAGAGGGCCCAGTTCAGGGCACGGAGGAAGAGGAGGAGGAAGAGGAAGAGGAAGAGGAGGGCCAGGAGCCGCAGGAGCTTGGAGGGAATGTGCCATGCAGCCAGGATCCCCAAGCCATCCCAGTGAGCCTGTCACTGATGTCATCTGAGGCCAGGGAGGCAACATGTGAGTGCCATCGCTGTTTCCTTATGCGGGAGCGGGAGGGGAGGGAAACCAGGGACTGAACACATGGGCCTTACTGAACACAGATCACGCAACAACCTGTGCATGTGCCATGCCACCCCAGGGCTCGTAGCCCCAGATGGCTGCCACACAGGGGCCTTGGCCTGTTACTCACACACATGTATGTATGAAGGCATATGACATGCTCCTGTCCCCGGGGTGGGACACAGCAGGATGCCCTCCCTCCACAAGCCCCCTCTATACAGAGGCAGGGGACATCTCCCCCCCCTTCCCCATAGACCCACACCACATACAGCACAGGGGCATGGGTGCAGTCCCAGGCCAACTCCCACTCCCGGGGATAGCATGACATCCCAAACATGGCCTCTGTGCTAGCACATTGGCTCTGATGGTGTGGAGACCTGTTGTCCTCGCCTTGCAGAGGAGGATTGGGCTTCACCCACTGTGTCCCCAGGGATAACTGACCACTTCTTTTGTTTGTCCTCAGCTGCACCAGCTGTGAGTGCAGGGCACACTACCCCACCTGGGACATCCTCCTACACCTGGGTATTCTGCAGGCTGACCCGTGCCCAAGAGGACTACCAGCACCAGCATCTGGGGATGCTGTGAGGCCTGCACCGCACCCTCGACCACTGGGTGCACGAAGACCTGCAGCTCCGGTGGGAGAGCTGGTGGGAGCTGCTTGCCCAGGGCTGCACCATCTGTGACCACTTGCAGACCCTGGCGCAGAGATTGCTGCCTCCTGCCGCTCCAGCCCCTGCTGCCTCTCCAGCTACCGCTCCTCCTTCCACTCCTGCTCCTCCTACTGCTTCTTTCTCCACAACCTCCATACCATCCCCCCACCCGGGGACGCCGAGGCCCCTGCACTCGCAGTACTGGGAGACATGTGGGCTGGCAAGACCCTGAGCCCTGAACTTCTCCTTCCCCTTCCTCCCCTTGTCTCCCCCTTCCAGCTCCCTCCTCCCAGGTTTACCCCTCCCTTCTCCCACCCTCTCTCCTCCCTTCTCCTGCTTTCTTTCCTCAGTCTCACCTGAGTTTCATTCCCCCACCCCACCCCAGTTTTGTTCAATAAAAAGAGTTTGTTTTCTTGAACACATGTATTTTTATTGTACATCAGGAAGAGGGGCTAGAGAGGGGAAAGTGGAAGGACGTGAGGGTGGAATGAGGCACAAGCCCCCAGTAGGGCACACCAGGCAGACTGCTAGTCCTCCTCCTGGTGGAAGCTCTTCCGCAGGGCCTCCTGGATATAGACAGCCCCCCGATAGGCCTCCCAGCTGGCAGCTATGTGGGACTGTGTATATAGGCTGGCCAAGTGGTTGGCCTCTGCCATCCAGGCTGGCAGGAAAGCCTCCCCCTTCCACTCACACAAATTGTGCAGCACATAGCACGCTGCCACCACATGCAGAATATTCTGCTCAGAGAGGTCCAGGCGGGTGAGGAGGCATCTAAAACAGGCCTTCAGCTGGCCAAAGGCACCCTTGACCACAATGTGGGCCCTGCTGAGCCTGGCATTAAATGCCTGTCAGGAGGGGTTGAGGTGTCCCATGTAGGGCTTCATGAGCCAGGGCTGTAGTGGGTAAGCCGAATCCCCCACCAGGCACACAAGCATGTCAATGTCCCTGACCCCGATGTGGTGGTCGAGGAAGAAAGTCCCGGCGTGCAGCCTCTGGCACACGGAGGAGTGTCCACTGTTGGTCTTCCCAGTGCTCCAGGACAGTGTGGTCCCACCAGTTGGTGCTGGTGTCCAGATGCCAGATGCGTTGGGGCGTCCAGGAGCTGCAGCTCCTCCTACACATACTTCAGGAGAGTCTGGATGACGGCCTGGGGGTTGGGCTGCAGCAGATGTTGTGAGCTAGCCTGCAGAAAGTGCAGCCAGGCTCGTAGCAACACGTCCACAAGAAGCACGAGAGTGCCCAGGGGCAGCTCCGGCTCCATGCTGCAGAGTGCTGTGGTATCCCGAGTAAGGGCAATCAAGGCACGCAGAGAAAAAAAATGCTTTGCTGTCCCTCAGCGAGGTAGGCAAACGAGCAGAGAAACCTGAGAACCGGGAGTCCAGGGTGGGTCCTTTTAAGCACAAACCTCAGATAGCCTCAGGCAGCAGCCACACAAAGTAACTCCTGACTTGATGCCCTGCCAGAACCAGTTCTGGCCAGGCTTAAATGCGATTCAGCATCCAATCAGTGTGGGCACGCTATTTCGAAATAGCAACATTCTATTTCAAAATGCATTTTGTGTGTAGACGCGTTATTTTGAAATAAGATATTTGGAGATAACTATTTCGAAATTAGACAATTCAAAATAACACTGTAGTGTAGACATACCCTTTAAAATTCTCAGCCCATCTTATTCCAGAATAACTGTCATGGGTAGACAAACCTTTAGGCTCCTAAATCCTATTAGAAGTCTATGAAATTTAGGCTTCTAAACACCTAAGTCACTTTTGAAAATAAATTGTGGGTCCCTGTATCACTGGCTTGCACACTGCCCTCCGGATTCGTGACACCCACTCGCAGCCCACCATCCCCCTGGAGAAGCAGGTTGCAATCGCCATCTGGAAGCTCACCACCGCAGACAGCTACTGGTTGGTGGGCAACCAGTTTGGTGTGGGGAAGTCCACTGTTGGGGCCCTCCTCATGGAGGTAAGGCATTCAGGGGCTGCAGTCCCTACGGGGCGGGGGGGAGTCCTGGAAATGGGGGACCCTAGGGAAACGGGGGTTAGTGGCTGTGGGGGTGGAGTGGGGGTGAGGGGAAGCCCCATCCCTGGGGGGGTTGTGCCTTCCTACCCTCTCACAGCCCTGCTCTGGGTGGGGGGGCTCATAGACAGTGGCTCCTGGGGTGTTTGGGGGAGGAGAGGAGTTGAGGGGGGCGGGCAGCTCCCAAGGTTCAGGCCAGTATTTCTTCCACTGTATTCCATGCTGATTAGTCCTCAATGGGAGAACTGTGTCCAGTTCTGAGAAACACATTTCAGAAAAGATATGGACAAACTGGAGAAAGTCCAGAGAAGAGCAACAAAAATGAAGGTATAGAAAATAAGACTTTTGAGGCAAGTTTTACAAAAACTGGCTTTGTTTTGTCTGGAGGAGAGAAGATTGAGGGGGCATACAATCAGGGGTAGATGAGGATTTTGCGGGGTCCAGGGCAGCACAATTTCATGCCCCCCCCCTTTGACACAGCGCATGCTCAGGGCTTCTTGAAGCGCGGGGTCCGGGGCGGCCACCCCGCTCACCCTGCCCTATACCCGCCACTGCATACAATAAGGCTACGTCTACACTGGCACCCTTTTCCGGAAATGCTTAAAACGGAACAGTTTTCCGCTATAAGTATTTCCGGAAAAAGCACGTCTACATTGGCAGGTTGCTTTTCCGGAAAAGCACTTTTTCTGGAAAAGCGTCCGTGGCCAATTTAGATGCGCTTTTCCACAAAAAAGCCCCGATTGTCATTTTCGTGATCGGGGCTTTTTTGCGGAAAACACTACTGTGCTGTCTACACTGGCCCTTTTCTGGAACAGTTTTCCGGAAAAGGACTTTTGTCCAAACGGGAGCAGCATAGTTTTTCCGGAAAAGCACTGATGATTTTACAGTAGATTGTCAATGCTTTTCCGGAAATTCAAGGGAGCAGTGTAGACAGCTGGCAAGTTATTCCGGAAAAGCGGCTGATTTTCTGGAATAAGTGGCCTGTGTAGACACAGCCTAACAGTTTTCAAGTACATAAAAGGTTTTTACAAGGACAAGGAGCAACATTGTTCTCCTTAACTTGTGAGGATATGACAAGAAGCAATGGACCTAAAGCAAGGACAGTTTAGGTTGGACATTAGGAAAAACTTCCTAACTGTCAGGGTGGTTAAGCACTAGAATAAATTGACTATGGAAGCTGTAGACTCTCAATCATTGAAAACATTTAAGAGCAAGTTAGACAAGCACCTGTCAGGGGTGGTCTCAATAACATTTAGTTCTACTACGAATACAGAAGACTGGACTAGATCAGTGTTTCTCAATTTTTTTTATAAAGTACCCCTTTTTCAAAAATAAATAAATAAAAGATTATAAGCACCCCCCAGAGCCAGCCTCCCCACTCTAACCCAATGCCCCTGCCCTCCCCCAGAGTCAGGTACTGGACATATGGTAACACTACCTTTGACGTGCCCACTCCTGCTGCCCGGTCCTGCCTCAGTGGCTTGTCTGCAGGGAGCAAGTGTCCCGTCAGCACTGGTCTCACTGCCTGAGACTGTGTGCTCCCACCCCAGCCTGGTGCCCCCCCTAGCATGGCGCCTGGGGCCAACTGCCCTCCTCGCTATGCAACTGATGGGAGGGGAGGGAGGAGGGTCCTTTGCAGCAAAGCTTATTATGCTGCTTCACTGCCTTTTAGCTCCTCTCTGCAGTGCCATGGGGAAGGGCTGATGGGGATGCGCTGTGCTGAGCTGCTGGGGGTGGTGGTGGTAATGTGCATCTCTAGATTCAGCTGTCCTCCCTGCTGAAGCAACCCGGGGAGCAGGGCCAGCCCAAGCCATTCGTGGGCTGGGCACCTGGCGCATGTGCGACCCCTGCCCCCGGGGCACCAGCGCATGCACGGCCCCACCCGCACCCAGTCTGGCAGCCCCATGTGGTGCCCCCTACAATGGGGTGCCCCGGGAGGTAGCCCAGTCAGCCTGTAGCTTGGGCTGGCTCTTCCGGGGAGGATGACGGAGAGGAAACAAACTAGGAGAGGCGGCTGTGGAAGTGATTTTTTTTTCTCTCCACCCAAACCCACCCCCCAACTTGGAACTGCCCTGGGTCTCACCAGAGCTGCCACCACAGCCACATGCTTTTCCTGCCAGGCGCTGGGGTGCGTGCACATAGTGGCTGTTAGTGTCTGGCTGCGCGGCTCTGAATGTTCAATTTGACAGGCATGTACTGCTGCCCCCTCCCTGATCCCTTTTGCAGGGCCAAATCCCGGACAATTTTTGCCAAATTTCACTTGTGTTGACATACCCCCCAGACTTCTCTCGCATACCCCTCAGGTTACACGTACCACTGGTTGAGAGACACTGGGCTAGATGACCTCTTAAGGTCCCTTGCAGTCCTATGATTCTATGATTACAAAAGTCTGCTCAGGGCCTGAACATACCAGGAGTTGATATGTTGCTCTGGGCTGTTTTAAAGAAAATTTGATGTAACGCTTTGTAAAAATTCTGCAGTTGCAAAAAAGGGTGGGGCCTTGAGTGGAATGGCCAAAGCTCGGGGCTAGTCTCCTCCACCCCACCCCCAGCACCATTCAGAATACCCTGTGTGGGGCTCCAACGGAGATTGAAAGAGCCCAGGGCTCTGACCACTGCTGCTGCTGCAGTACCATCAGTGTCAGCCCAGAGCCCCGGGTTCTTTTAAATTGGCAGGCCCTGGGGCAATAGCACCTTTGTTCCCCCCATTGGCAGGCCTGAAGCTATCCCTTGACTTCAGTGAGACTTAAACAGATGCCTAAAGTTAAGCAAGTGCTTAAGTACTTTGCTGAATTGGGGCTCTTGATTGTATGCTGTTGTTGGTGCTGGGGCTATCTTAATTTTATGTCTTGGACTGTAACCTATAGGTTCTTAGAAGTTAAGACAGTGGTCACCAACCAGTAGATCAGGATCTACCGGTAGATCTTGGAGCCTCTGACAGGTGATCCTGACTGGTTTGGCCGGGAAGCTATCAAGCATTGGCACTTCACTTGCCCTCCCCCCAGTGTAATGCTGCTCCTGGCCTCTGCCTTGGAGCTGCCCCCCCTGCAGAGTGTGTGGGAGGGAAAAAGGAGACACTGACGTGAGGATGTCCCTCCTCCCCCCACTCCTGTACCTGATCTCCACACAGAGAGAAGGGGAGGGAGGGAGCTTGGCAATGCAAATCTCTGTCACTCACACACTGTGGGCTCGTCTACATTGGCCCCTTTTCCGGAAGGGGCATGTTAATTTCAGAGATCGCAATAGGGAAATCCGCGGGGGATTTAAATATCCCCCGCGGCATTTAAATAAAAATGTCCGCCGCTTTTTTCCGGCTTTTAGAAAAGCCGGAAAAGAGCGTCTACACTGGCCCCGATCCTCCGGAAAAAGCGCCCTTTTCCGGAGGATCGGGGCCAGTGTAGACGCTCTTTTCCGGCTTTTCTAAAAGCCGGAAAAAAGCGGCGGACATTTTTATTTAAATGCCGCGGGGGATATTTAAATCCCCCGCGGATTTCCCTATTGCGATCGCTGAAATTAACATGCCCCTTCCGGAAAAGGGGCCAGTGTAGACGTAGCCTCTGTGTGTCTCTGTCATTCTCACAAACACGCACTGTCCTTCCCTCTCATTTCCTGACCCAACACATACGTGGGGGGTTGTTGTTACTTCTTTTACTGCTTGCAAAGTGGGTTAGTTTTGGTTTTGACTGGTCTGTGCATTTCATTTCTCTTTTACACTTACATTTAATTCTGTGAGTAGTGAGTTGTCAAATGCCTACCCTGTCCTGGCTGGAGTCATTATCCCTGTGGTAATTGCTGCTCCTAGAAGTGGTTAGCATGTCCCACAACTCCTGGGAAAGGCAGAGCAGGGGGTCTCCACATGCAGTCCTCACCTGCAGACAACACTCCTGCAGCTCCCATTGATCAGTAACAGGAAACTGTGGCCAATAGACTCTGTGGGCTCAGTGCCTATAGATGAGGGGCAGCACATGGCACCATCGAGCCATTGCTGTACATGCCAGCTGCTTTTAGGAGTGGTGCAGGGCCAGGGCAGCAGTAAGCCTGCCTTAACCCCTCTGAACCACCACCTGTAAGCTGTCTCAGTTAATTGGTTCCTAGAGCCTGCATCCTGAACCCCTGTTTCAGCCCTGAACCTCCTCCCCCAAAAGTGAGTTCCCCTGCACCCAAACTCCTTCCCAGAGCTTGCACCCTGAAACCCCTCCTGGACCTCAAATCCCCACCCTGGGCTAAGCCCAGAGCCCCTCCCATACTCCCCAAGAGCAGAGCCTGCACCCAAACAGCCTACCCCAGCCTGGTGAAAGTGAATGAGGAAGGAAGATGGAGTGAGCAGGGTAAGGCCTTGGAGAAGGAGTGGAACAGGGGAAGGGCCTCAAGGAAGGGGTAGGAAGGAAGTGGGGCAAGAGTATTTGGGTTTGAGGTAGATTTTAGATTGCACTTAAATTGAAAAAGTGACCTTGTGATTAAAAAGGTTGGAGACCACTGAGTTAAGAGATGGATGATGATGATCATTAATTGTGATAAGCTTTTCTGTATGCTGTGATCAGATTAGACTTCATAGTCTACAGCAGTCATGAAATTTACCATCTTCTGGTCCAAAAATGTAGGACCCTTCCACTAGACTTTGTGGAAAATATGTGGGCTCAAATCACCACCAGACATTTCTGGGTTGTCTTGAAAGAGAATTTGATCAGGGCTTTAGATAGGTTAGTTATAGGAGGGTTTTCAATAGCCTCTAAAGGTGAGTAGCCACTAGAGGGTGTCAATATAACATGCACTCAATTAATGCTAAGGTTTCTAGTGTTTTATGTACTAAGCAAACTGATTTTTAAAAACTGGGATCCCTGATCCAGTTTTGACACTTCAACCAGCAGAGGCCAGCAGTAAACTTATACATGACATAAAAGAAATTTCCAGCTCAGAGACCTAAGCATTTCTGAAAGCTTCACTCACCTGAGAATCCCCATTGAAACAAATGGAACTACATGCATAGTGAGATATTACTCCCTGGGAGAAAGTATGGCTGAATCTGGCCTAGGATGATTGCATGAGAGACCTTTACAGATTCAGCTGCAAGACAGGTACTTGGAAAGGAATGCAAAATGGCCATATTTATGAGCAATCCTGAGCTAGTTCCTCTGTGAACAGGCTAAAAAGAAGTGATTTCATAGCAAAGGAATTGTTAATTACTGAGCTCTTGTGAATTCCTATAATTTTAAAATCATGCTGGCAACAAATCAAAAGAACATGTGGTGCCACAGTGTTAGGGTATTTTTATTTATATCTGATTCACAATTGTCTCCATGGCAATGTGAGAGATGAAGGCGGAGGAAAGAAATGAGTTATCACATTATTAAATGACCCAGTGGGGAAAAAAAAACTGAGGCATGTTAATGATTAATTTAACATTATAGGGCTGCCTGGCAAGTCATTATCATTATAGTTAAAGATTTGTTAGCATTTCTATTATAAATGTGGTTTTCAAGTGTTTATAACTAATCTGTTTTAATTTGCATCAGGCTGAATCTTTGCATATAGGTTCTCAGTAAAAAAGTAAAATAATCTGTTGTCATTTAAAACCTCCCTGAATTGGATTGCCTGTTTTTACTTTAGATCATGTCAGAGTTATGTATCTGGTTGGGGATTTTTTTTTGTTGTTGATCTACTCTAGTACCTAAATAATGGCCTACTTTTAAAAACTGATATTTGGCAGGACCTTCCTGCTGCATTTTTAAAGAGCTGGATAGGATCAGAGCAATGTGTTAAAACACACACAACAGTACATGAATACATGCAATACTTGGGAAGTGTACCTTTCAATTCCTACTGTGCTATTATCAAAAAATAAAAATAATAAATGAGCTATGCAAGTATGATAAATATCTGCAATGACTGAATCGTTGTCAAAATGCTGTTGTCCACTTCCTTTTTTGTTAGCAGTGTATTAGCAGCCACTCTCTTCATGAAAGCATAGAGAATATTCTGAATATGAGTGCCGTAAATGGAACTTTTTGCATCTGTAGGACCACCTTTTCAGACTTGCTTGTTACCTAAATAAAAATTCTTGCTTTCCAAAGATCATGAACCTCTGCAGCTTGGAGAAAACTCAGAGTTTTGTGTACCTAGAACATGTAATAATGAAGTTGCTTTTATTTAAGTGATTAATTTTAGGCATACAGGTTTGAAACTGTTGGCCTTGAGGACTTGTTTCAGAAGACTCTGCTCTTGGAAAAACTCCCATCAGGCCCTAGCTTTTAAAAGAGAAGAGTTCCTTTCAGACTGCAACCAGGGTCTTGTGTCAGCGTGAGAAGTAAAATCCTTATGTGGAATGGTGGCACATGCATGAATGGGTTAGCGTGCAGTGAATGTGACCTATGCTAGCATGTCTGCACTGCTGGAATTCTAGCACAGTAAGAATTCCATAGATTGAAGGGCAGGCAGATTTCACTTGCATAATGCTGCAGTTGCGTTGGAAACCATGGACGGTGGGTATCACAGACAGGTGAAGACTTGTGTGTCTAGCAAATCTAATAATCAGCCTTCCCAAACTGCCAGGCTGGCCCTGCCCACATCCTGGCCTCAATCGCCTTCCTCCTTCAACATGGCTCCTAAGTCCCCTCTTATCCAGTCTTCCAGAGCAGCCGGGAGTTGTGCCCAGACTGGGGCCACTCGCCCTCTCTGTGCTCTGGGGTGAGGGAAGCTGGGGCTGGGATGGGGTTGGATGGGCAATATAGGGGCTTGGCTTTCATGGGGCCACTGAGTGGAAGTGGCAGGATCTCAGTTGTAAGGTCTTGTGCTCGCCTCTCACAGCCCTAGGTTCACTCACTGCCCGTGTTGGAGACCATTCTTCCATGCTCCTCTTTACTGTAGAATTTATATTGGAAAAATTACTATGAATAATTATGATTAATTATTATAATAATTATTATGAAATCAAATGCATAGCTAAATTGTTGTCATGGTTCTCATAAAAACAGTGATTGCCATATTCCTTGATAACACATTTCCTCCCATGGTGCTTTACATATCTCAGCTGATACCAAAATGGGAAATGCCTAACAGAATCAGGACTAACTTGTTCCATCATAAAAAGAATCACTTCTGGGGAGAGCATGGCAGCTGTTCAACAGTGTGCACAAGAATATTAAAACACTCTAGGAAGGGAAATCAGGACCCAGCTGAAACTGCTGGGAAATGTAGGTAGTTTGGATATAATTACACCTGGTTGAATTTGCCGAGGCACTGGGATTTAGCACTCCTACTTACACAAAAATGCTATAAAGTCTTTGACTGAAAAGTCTCAGGACCTTGTTTTACATTTCAGTTAAAAGACCTGGTGTCCAGCAGTGCAGTGCCCCTTACCCACCATGCAGGGGCACTGGTTCAAGGCTCACTCAGGGGAAAGACTCAGCAATGCTCTAATTTCCTGCAGCTTCTGCATAGTCTTTGGTGGTCTCCCATCTGACTACTGATCTTGTCTGACCCTGTTTAGCTTTCAACTTTTATCGTTTTAACTTGGTAACAGTGACTAAGTTGTGGGCAGCACAGAACTGTTTAGGCCTTATTATTGGTAGAGCTGAATTCAGTAGGTGAGACGCAACTTTACCTGTGTAAATCCAAAAATGACATCGCTGCAATCCACTCAGTTGCACTTGGTAGGAGATAAAATAGCTAACTGGAGTAAAAACATCAGACTGTACACACCATTCTAATTAGTAGCTTTATGGGAATATTTGACTGAATGATCATGGAGCACATTTCTTGTTTTGCATTTTAAGGCTGTTTGGGATATTAGTCATGGCTGAATGCATGCCTGTGTCTTACTATCTGGGATTTAAAATATTTTACTTCCTGTTTTCTCTGCAGCCTGCTGAAAACTGGATTTGGCCTCAAACTGACCTTTTGTTTTTGCCTCTGTGTCAGTCAAATAAATACAAAGAACAAGGGTTCATTCAGCTGGTGCTGTAACGCCCATCAGAGTGGCTGAATAGTTTGCTCTTTTTTCAAGGAATCCTGACTTGATAGTTTAATTTGAAAATCTGGGGATGAGTCTCATATAAATGGAGGGAACAGTACAGGGTTTGTAATTTCTAATGGTCTGTTCATTAGGAACACCAGACATTTAGAGCAAGGTTGGCCTTTGCCTTATTCATGTGAGTTGTCCACTGAAGTCAATGGGACCACTGACATAAGTAAGTGGAAATAGTTTTCTTTTGCAGTCTTTTAGTGGACTGTATTGATGAGGTACTTCATGGGCAGATTTATAGGAAGAATAGGTTAATCTAATAGTTACAATGAGAAAGGGATGAAATGGGTTAGGGAAAAATAACTGGTTTTTCCACCAGAACCTCTGACTCTGGCTGCAACCTGCTTAAAGTCTCTGATTTGGTTCCCTTTTGTTTGGTCATTGTTCATTTCCCTGTGCCTGGGCTAATCCAGGTTGTAGCAGGGCATGAGAATTGAAACATGGTGGTAGCACAGAGGAAGACAGCTCTAGTGGTTAGCATGGTTAGGCTATGACCTGGCTTCAATTCTTTGCACAAGCTTCTTCTGTAGACTTTACAAGTCCCATCTTGTCTCTTTTCTTCCCGACTGATGGTAATAATGTCTCCCAAGAGTGTTGTGAAGATGATTGATGCTCAGATGCTGTTGTAATGGGGTCTATATAAGGACCGAAGATGGGTAGATAGAGTCACATTATTATTAGACAGGATTTTCTTATGGTATTTTTGGCCTGATCAACAATACCAAGAGGTGAAAGTCTCCTGAGGTTGCCTGTTATTTCTGTTTTCCAGGCAACTGTTGCAGGCTGGAGCAGTCTGAGTAGTTAGTTCAGTGAAGCATCAAACAAGAAGCCAAATTTTTGGGTTCCTATATCAAGAAAATCTGAATTCAGAACCATCTGCTATAGAGATGACATAGTGCTGTTTACATCTAAAGGCAGATTTGGATTAGAATGTGAGGCTCTGTGGGAAGATTTGGTGACAAAAATGCTGTGGACATGCAAAACTCACCAAAAGTGAAAACTGGTCAAACTAGTTTTTCTGCCTCCCATTGTTGAAATTTCATGGCCATACTGCTAGCACCTCTGTTGACAGATTGAGAAAAGCAATATGGGTAAGCATCCTATACTGTAGTGTTGTGGGAAGGAATTCTCTGTGCTTCTTGGGATTCTTTCCTAGCTCTGTGAGCTCTCCATGCTGAGGAATATCAAAGCAGCACAGCAGTCTCTCCAGTCCTCCCCCCGTGGCAGCAGTCTGCCTGTTGTGTTCCTAGGTAGGGCAGAACAGTAGCATTTCGATGATTTGTTCTTTGGAGCAGCTCATTTAGCTTTCAGACACTTCCTGGAGCTTTGAAAGGGGAAGGTGTCAGGGTAAGTGCTCCCCACCGTGCCTCAGTGCCCCCTGACTGTCCTCATCTAGCCCCTCTCAGAGCAAGTTACAGTCTGTACAGGTTACTCATCATTGGCACTGAGGTTATCCCTACGGCCCCGCTTACCTAGGCTGCCTTGTAATCTGCCTCCGAACCCTGGGCCTTGCCTCCAGCCCCTAGCCAGGGAGAGTCTTGGCTGGCCCTCTCCCAGCCCTAGCTGGCTATCCCCAGCTGTTCTCCCTCCTGGGAGCCCCCTGCTTCCTCTGCAGTCAGCCTTTCACTTGCCTTCCCCCTCTAAGCAAACTGTGCTGCACTAGATAGCTGTCAGCTGGGCTCTCACTAGCCCTAATGGCCTCAGCTGAACTCTCTGGGCTCAGCCCTGGCTCAGGGCTTGAGTCTTGGCCTTAAAGGCCCAGTGCAGGGCAGGTGCCCTGTCACAGAAGGGTGCATGTCAGCAGGGCAACAGATATCATAAAACACTGAGCCCAGGGCATGCACTGTGGGTTACTGGCAGAAGTCAATTTTCTTGACAAAACAAACAACAGAGTCCACACCAGTTCTTTGTTGACAATAAAGGGAGGGGAAAAGACAAAAGTCTCTCCCAGGGCTGGAAGTTTTTTGTCTCCAAAACTCTGTATTTTTCCTGACAAAATCTCATTGCAGTGTGAGTGCTCTCACTGTTTTGTCAACAAAAGGCAGTTTTTGGCAACAAAAGTTGGTAGTGTAGACAAGGCCTGAAGGTGGCTCTGGGTATGGGAAATACCTGTATCTTCATATATTATATCCTACCTTCTTATTGTGAACACTCCTGTACTTTGGAATGGCAGGAGCATTGGCTATGGATCTTCATAGCTTTTTCCACCTCTGATTCTGAGGCTATATCGACACTGGAAAGGTTTGGTGACAAAAGTGCTGTTGACATGCAAAAGTTGCCAAATGTGAAAACCAGTCAAACTAGTTTTTCTGTCTCCCATTGTTGCCATTACTTGGCCACATTGCTAGCATCCTGATGACAGATAGGAGCAAAGCAATGTGGGTAAACATCCCACAGTGCAGTGTTGTGGGAAGGAAGAGCTGATCCTTGTGCTTCTTGGTATTTCCTCATAGCTCTGTGAACTCTCCATGCTGAGGAAAGTCAAAGCAACACAGCAATCTCTTCAGTCCTCCCACTGCAGCAGCAGTCTGCCTGCTGCTGTGTTCCTAGCAGGGCAGAACAAGAGCATCCAATGATTTGCTCTTTGTTCCCCAAAACAAACAGCAGAGTCGACACTGTCTCTTTGTCAACAATAAAGGGAGGGGAAAACACAAAAATCTCTCACAGAGATGGAAGGTTTTTTGTTACCAAAGATGGGTGTTTTTCTTCAACAAAAGTCCCATTGTAGTGTAAACACTCTCACTGTTTTTTCAACAAAAGGCAGGTTTTGGAAATGAAGACAAACCCTGAGTTTCACCCCATAGAGCTTTGTTCTTTGGTGTCAGTTAAAAAACTACCTGACATGGACCTGGTGAACGAGCCAAAACTTGAAAAGGAAATTTGCCAGTTCTACCTTACGGACTACACATTGACTTATCCTGTTCATGTGGAGCAGCTTCAGAGGGGTTGAAAAGTTAATCTGTAACTGGAAAAACTGAAAAAACAACTAATAGTCTTGCAGCACCTTAGGGTATGTCTACTCTACAAAGTTAATTCGAACTAAAATATGTTAGTTCGAATTAACTTTGATAGGCGCTACACATGCAAACCATTAGTTTGAACTTAATTCGAACTAGCAGAGCGCTTAATTCGAACTAGGTAAACCTCATTCTACGAGGACTAACGCCTAGTTCGAATTAACTAGTTCGAATTAAGGGCTGTGTAGCCACTTAATTCGAACTAGTGGGAGGCTAGCCCTCCCCAGCTTACCCTGGTGGCCACACTGGGCACCACCAGAGAAACTCTTCTGCCCCCCTCCCAGCCCTGGAGCCCTTAAAGGGGCATGGCTGGCTACGGAGCCCGTGCCAGGTGCAAGCCTGCCAGCACCCAGCCAGCAGATCCTGCACCTGGCATGGCTCGAGCCAGCCACCCAATGCCCCCCAGCCCTCCCTCTCTTCCCGGGACCAGGCTGGCGGCTCCCGGGAGCCTACCTGGGTCCGCAAGAGGCGGGTGCCCGCCTGGTCTAGTGCAGAAATCGTGGACCTCATCCACGACCTCCGCACTAGGCACAGGAAAGTGTCCGTCTAGGGCAGGAGAGCTGCCAGCCTGGCCACCGAGGAGCAGGTTTGCCTGAAAATCAGGGTGGTCCAGTGAGACCCCCCGACCCTGAGCCCTGAGCTTAGAATGGCCGTCCTGGGTCAGACCAAAGGTCCATCTAGCCCAGTAGCCTGTCTGCGGACAGCGGCCAACACTAGGTACCCTGGAGGGGATGGATCGAAGACAATGACCAAGCCATTTGTCTTGTGCCATCCATCTCCAGCCTTCCACAAACAGAGGGCAGGGACACCATTTCTACCCCCTGGCTAATAGCACTCCATGGACTCAACCTCCATGACTTTATCTCACTTCTCTTTAAACTCTGTTCTAGTTGTAGCCTTCACAGCCTCCTGCAGCAAGGAGTTCCACAGGTTGACTATTTGCTTTGTGAAGAAGAACTTTCGCTTATTAGTTTGAAGCCTGCTACCCATTCATTTCATTTGGTGTCCTCTAGTCCTACTATTATGGGAACCAATGAAGAACTTTTCTTTATGCACCCTCTCCACACCACTCATGATTTTATAGACCTCTATCATATCCCCCCTCAGTCTCCTCTTTTCTAAGCTGAAAAGTCCCAGTCTCTTTAGCCTCTCTTCATATGGGATCTGTTCCAAACTCCTTATCATTTTAGTTTCCCTCCCCACTCCCACCCTCTCTCTTCCCCTCTCCCACCTCCTTTTCCTAGTCTCCCCCAGTTTTGTTCTATTTTTGAACACACATGTCCTTTATTTTGTACATCAAGAAGGGGGGCTAGGGAGGGGTAAGTGGAAGGAGGTGAGGGAGGAATGGGGTACGAGCCCCCGATGAGGAGAGCTGGGGTGGCTCTGAGGGCTCCTTGGGGTGGAAACTCTCCTGCAGCCCCCCGATTGATCCCCCCCGGATGGCAGCCTGCGGCAAGTGAAACCGGGCTGATGGCTGAGTGCTGTGATGTGCCGAGTGCGGGCACTCAGGGCACTCCAAGACAGGACTGCTTTGCAAGCAGGGAACCCTTGAGAACTGTCTGTCCTGGGTGGAGGTCAGGACCCTTTAAGCACAGCCCTTGGCTAGCCTGAGACAGCAGCTCCACGTTCTAAGTCCTAATCTGATGCCCTGCCGGCACTGCTTCCGGCTATCCTTATCCTTGGTTCAGGGTCCACTCAATGTGGACATTCTAGTTCGAATTAGCAAAATGCTAATTCGAACTAGTTTTTAGGTCTAGATGCACTAGTTTGAATTAGCTTAGTTCGAAATAACTAATTCGAACTAAGTTAGTTCAAATTAGTGCTGTAGTGTAGACATACCTGTAGAGACTAACAAAACATGTAGATGGTATAATGAGCTTTCGTGGGCACAACCCACTTCTTCAGATGACTGGAGTAAGGGGTTCACAGATACAAATAAATAGCAGAAAAACTGTACTTCTTCAGAAGTAGGTTGTGCCCACGAAAGTGTGTGATACCATCTGCATGTTTTGTTAGTCTTTAAGGTGCAGCTAGACTATTCGTGGTTTTATATGGAACAGGTCACAGTGAACCATACTCCATGTTTGGCGAATAGGAGCTCACAAGTGGCAAATGTTCCTTAGGATTTGTCAGAGATGAAAACTGGGGTATAGAAAATTTGGGAATCAGTATGTTAAGGAGGCAATGTCCAGAGACCCCATACCAAACCAGTGACCGTTTGTGCTGAGTGCTGTGGAGGTTACGTCCAATGGATTTCACATAGGCTCTATTCTGAAGTGCTAACAATCTAATGGCACTGTAAAGTTCTTGACCCAACAGAAATAGCTGGAGTATCTAAAAGACTGCTTCCATGTGCAGGGAGGAGAAGTGGCGGGGCTGATTGCTGTCAGTGGAAAAAGTGACAAAGCAGGGGGCTGGTGTTTAAAGCCTTTCAAGAAAGAGTGAGAGGGAGAATGATTTCCATGACAACTCAATTAGAGGGAGAAATGAAGCCTCTCAGAGGGAAACCTGAAAGAAGGTGTCAGTGAAAAGAACCCAGAATGTTGGGCGGGGAGAGAAAAGAAAGAAAATGACTAAGTGGAATCCGAAACTTTAAACACTAAAGTTTGATTGTTACTTGTGAATCAACCATTTCAAAAAAGAAAAAAAACCCCAAAAAACCATGATTCGAAAAGCATTCTGAAGCAAGCGCATGTCAAGGTAGAGAAATCACACACAGCGAGATTGATAGGCAGGTTGTTTGGAAAGTGTTTCATAACACTTTGGTTTAAGGAGCTAGTAATGGGGTTTGTTCTGCATGTTCTTGTTTGAATTGCACCGTTCCATTAAACATGCTCTCAATCACGTAGCTCTTTATATTACAGTGATGCCTCATGCCTACATGCGTGTAGTGAAAAGATCATTTAATTGAAGGAGCTTGATCTCTTTCTCGGTTTACCTGACACAGCTGCATACTTATGTTGTCTCTGGTTTTTTTCAAGCCTTTTTCTTATGAAATTTCTCATTGTACTCATTCATTTCAAGGTGTTAGCAATATCTCCCCCATACCTCTTCATTCCTTTGTCAATCGCCTCCTCGTCCCTCTTTTCCAAATACCTCTTTCACTGCTTGCATGCTTTCTTCACCCACTGGTATCAACCAGCTTTCCCTTTTCTTCTCCCTTTATCCCAATGCTTTTTTGAATTTGACTAGAAATGGCCAGCACTGTGGAAAATTGGAATTGGACCTAAGATCCAGTTTTAAATACCCTATTGTCTGACAGTGTTTGGATCTTTGAAGTCTTAGTTCCTGGGCCATGACAACTGACTGTTTTAGAAGCATAGATGGGATTTAGGGAACCCATTCTGGGATGCTGCTAGCAAGACAAATGTGGAGAAGCCACTTTGATGGAAGTGAAGAACTTCCAAATACTTTGCTGAATAAATTTGACTCACATGTTGCACAATAGGCCTAAAATGTACTTGTTTATATTCTCCTACTTCATACTGAGTGGATATCCTCTTCAAGGGCATTGGATTGTGACTAGTAAAAGTCAAGAAGGCACACAGTAGAGAATAAATAACGTGGTCTATAAACAATTAGTGCTAGCTGTATGTCTTTGTAATGTGGTGTTTACACAGACAAGTGCACTTAAATTTGTGCTTATCAGTTTAAGAAAAATAAATGCTGTTTTCGGACAGGCTGGGCAGGATGATGCAGTGTAATACCTTTAATTCTGCAGAAGCTTGATGGGAATGTGTTGTAGAAAGAAATCTGCAGCACCATCGTAATAGGTTAAAAAGACATTAAAATATATTTTAACAAGGTTGTGAAGTGCTTTGTCAGTTACTGATGAAAAGTACTATAGAAGAGCTAGTTACTGTTCTCTATAGTGCTGCACCAATTTATACAACCTGAGCATCTGAATTTGTGTGAGCTACACAAACCTGTAGTCAGCTATGTAGCAGAAAGACTGATTCTGCTCCTGCTTTGGAGAAGGGAGGATGGTTGGGCTAGGGAGAGGCAAGCATTTTACTTTGTGTATTATAGACACTTCCCCTTATATTACCCCTTTTTCAATTGCTAAGTTTTTGCCAAACTTGAACAATTTGGGTTGAAATTCTTCTTGTTTAGTGTCTGCCTTGTGCTGATTTTTTTAAAAGAATAGTTCAGTCATTTCCGAGCATGAGACTAGTGAACAGCATATGGTTTTGCCCGTGTTAAAATAATTTGATGACCTCTTGTTGGGAAGCTTTTGCCAGTGTTCCTTGTAAGTTGTGCACTCATGTGCCAACTTAGGAGAGATTTAAATGCTGTCTAGATAATTAGGAGATCACCCACATCTAGGTTTTGTTTCTACTGGTAGTGCACATTTGCACATGCCTTCGTGCATATCAAAAATTGATTCTGCATATGAATGGAAAAAATCTGCACATAGAAAGATTAGAGAGAACATGGTCTAGCACGTTCATGCTTTTGGAACTAGGGATGTTAAGGACTAGTCAACTATCTGATAAGCAAATGCTTATCTATTAGAGGCAGCAAGGGGGAAAGAGGAAGGGGTACTTCAAAGCAACAGCGCTGCTTGAAGCCTGGGGCCAGATCCTGGGCTCCATGGGTGTGTCTAGACTACATGCCTCCTTCGACGGAGGCATGTAGATTAGCCAGATCGGAAGAGGAAAATGAAGCCGCGATTAAAATAATCGCGGCTTCATTTAAATTTAAATGGCTGCCCCGATCTGCCGATCAGCTGTTTGTCGGCAGATCGGGGGAGTCTGGACGCGATGCCCCGACAAAGAAGCCTTTCTTCATCGACACAGGTAAGCCTCGTGAAACCAGGCTTACCTGTGTCGATGAAGAAAGGCTTCTTTGTCGGGGCATCGCGTCCAGACTCCCCCGATCTGCCGACAAACAGCTGATCGGCAGATCGGGGCAGCCATTTAAATTTAAATGAAGCCGCGATTATTTTAATCGCGGCTTCATTTCCCTCTTCCGATCTGGCTAATCTACATGCCTCCGTCGAAGGAGGCATGTAGTCTAGACACACCCCATGTGTTGCTGCCTCTCTGAAACGCCACCTGCAGCCCCAGGTCATTTGGGGTGTTTCAAAGTGGCAGCAATACTTGGAACCTGAGATCAGCTTGGGACTCCCTCACTGACCCCTGGCCTCTGTGCGGCTCCCTGTGGCATTTCAAAGCAGCAGCACTGCGTGGGGCCCGGGTTCAGCTGGGGATTCCCTCAGCTGACCCTGGGCTTCATGTGGTGCTTTCGCCTTTGAAGTGTAGCAACAGCCCTAAGCAGAGGCACCCTAATTGATTAGTCAATTTGTCGATATTTAACATCATTATTTGGAACAGTAGCTAGAAAGTTTTCATGGGGAATTGCTTTCTGTCTGAAACCAGAGAACTGTAGAATATTAGAACTGAATGCATCCTTAAGAGGTCATCAAGTCCAGTCCCCTGCCTCCACAAGAGCCATCTAGATCATCCTGGACAGGTGTCTGTCTAACCTGCTCTAAAATATCTCCAATGATGGAGATTCCACAACCTCCCTAGGCAATTTATTCTAGCGCTTAACCAGTCTGACAGGAAGTTTTTCTTAATGTCCCACATAAACTTCCCTCGCTGCAGTTTATGCCCATTGCTTCTTGTCCTATTCTCAGAGGTTAAAGAGAATAATTTGTCTTCCTCCTTCTTGTGATGCCTTTTTAGGCATTTGAAGTCCGCTATCATGTCCCTTCTCAGTCTTCTCTTTTCCAAACTAAACAAACCCAATTCTTTCAATATTCCCTCATAGCTCATGTTTTCTAGACCTTTAATCATTTTTGTTGCTCTTCTCTGGACCCTTTCCAATTTCTCCACGTCTTTCCTGAAATGTGGGGCCCAGAACTGCACACAATTCTCCAACTGAGGCCTAATCATTGCAGAATAGAGCAGAAAAATGACTTCTTGGGTCTTGCTCACAACATTCCTGTTAATGCATCCCAGAATTATGTTTGCTTTTTTTTTGCAACAGTGTCACAAAGTTAACTCTTAGGGTATGTCTACACTACAGCACTAATTCGAACTAACTTAATTTGAATTACTTAATTCAAAATAAGCTAATTCGAATTAGTGCATCTAGACCCAAAAACTAATTCGAATTAGCGTTTTGCTAATTTGATATATTGCATCCACACTGATTGGACGCTGGGTTGCATTTAAGGGCAGCTGAAACCAGTTCCGGCAGGGCATCAGGTCAGTAGTTGCTTTGTGTGGCTGCTGTCTGAGGCTATCTGAGGCTCGTACTTAAAGGGACCCCCCTGGACAGCCGGTTCTCAGCTTTTCTGCTTGCTTGCCTACCTCGCTGAGAGACAGCAAAGCATTTTCCTCTCTGCTTGCCTGTGTTGGTGGTTCCCATTGGGGACGCTGCTGCAGTTGGCAACATGGAGCCAGAGCTCACCCTGGGCATGCTGCTCCAGTTTTTGGACTTGCTGCTGAAAGCCTGCCAGGAATGGCTGGAGGCTGCCTGGCACAATCTGGTGCACATCAGTCCCCTGCCTCTCCCCCTAGCCTCCCTGGGGGCCATGGAGGAGCCGCAGCAGTGCCCAGATGCCAGCGTGCCTCGCCGCATCTGGCGTCTGGACACTAGCAGCGATTGGTGGGACCGCATCATCCTAGAGCGCTGGGGAGACCAACAGTGGACCCAGAACTTCAGGATGAAGAAGGACACTTTCCTGGAGCTCTGCAAGTGGCTCTCCCCTGCTCTGCGGCAACGGGACACTCGCATGAGGCCCACCATCCCCCTCCAGAAGTGCGTGGCCATCGCCCTCTGGAAGCTCTCCACATCGGACAGCTACCGAAACATCAGGAACCAATTCGGTGTGGGGAAATCCACCGTCAGAGCAGCGCTCATGCAGGTAAGGCACCTACCGGCCACTGGGCCAGGAGAGAGGGGGGCTGAAAGGAGGGGATGGGCTGCCCCAGGAAAAACGTGGGGGGAGGAGGTAAAAGTGCCCCGCACGGGAGGGTTCAGTCTGTCCCGGCTGTACTACACGCCGCCCACGGGGATTGCTTCTAGGAGTGGGGCACGGGGCGGTGCCAGGGAACGAACACTCCCAGCCACCAAGGTGCCCCAGTGATTCACGGTTTGCTGTGTCTCTCTGCAGGTGGTCAAAGCCATCAACCGGGTGCTGCTCCACAGGATTGTCTGCCTCACCGACCCGGACATGGTCATCCAGAGGTTCGGCGCCCTCGGCTTCCCCAACTGCAGGGCGGGAGGGAGGGAAACGACCATCGATGGGATGTGCATCTCCATCTCTGCCCCGGAACACCAGGCCTCCCAATACATCAACCGCAAGGGGTACTTCTCCGTCCTCCTGCAGACCGTGTCTGACCACTGGGGCCAGTTCACAGACATTAATGTGGGCTGGTCCGGCAAGGCACACGACGCCCGGGAGTACCGCGACTCCTCCGTGTGCCAGAGGCTGCAATCCAGGACCTTCTTCCCCAACCGCCACATCAGGGTCGGGAACGTGGACATGCCCGTCTGCCTGGTGGGGGATGCAGCCTACTGCCTACAGCCCTGGCTGATGAAGCCCTACACGGGGCACCTCAACCCCTCCTGCCAGGCCTTCAATGCCAGGCTCACCAGGGCCCACATTATGGTGGAAGGGGCCTTCGGGCGACTGAAAGCACGCTTTATGTGCCTGCTCACCCACCTCGACCTCACCGAGCACAATATCCCTCCCTTGGTGGCAGCATGTTTTGTGCTGCACAATTTATGCGAATGGAAGGGGGAGGCTTTCCTGCCAGCCTGGATGGCTGAGGCTGACCGCATAGCTGGCCAGTACACACAGCCCCGTACCGCCGCCGTCTGGGAGGCCCAGCGGGGGGCCGTCCGGATCTGGGAAGCCCTGCAGGAGAGCTTCCAGCTGGAGGAGGACTGAACTCTTCCTGCATGCCCCAGTGGGCCTTCTTCCACCCTCCCTTCCTTCTCCTGTCCCCTCCTTAACCCCCCTTCCTAATGTCAAATAAAGACACCTTTTTTGCCAACAAAAATCTCTTTTTATTTTACATAACTGGGGTGGGGGTAGGGAGGAGTGAGGGTCAGAGAGGGAAGGGGGAAACCTGGAAGGAGGGAGCTGGAAGGGGACGAAGGGGAGGAAGGGAAGGGAAAGCTCAAGGTTGGGGGTCCTGCTGGCTGTCCCGTCTCGCAGCACTGCGGGTGCGGGGGCGTTGGGGGGAGTGGGTGTGGAGGGTGGGGCAGGAGGGATGGGGGGTGCAGAGGAAGTGGGAGGGGGAGCAGGGGTGGGAGGAAGAGCAAGACCTGGGGTAACTACAGGGGCTGGAGCAGGAGGAAGCAGGAACCTGTCCACCAAGGTCTGGAGGAGGCCTCTGAGAGCATGGCCCTGCTCCTCCAGTGCCTCCAAGCTCTGCTGCCGCAGCCACAGGTCCTCCCAGACCCAGTGGTCTTGGATGCGGAGCTGCTGCTTCAGTAGCTGCAGGTGCCGCTGCTGATAGTCCTCGAAGTTGCGGGTGCGCCTGCTGGCCTGGGTGCGGATGACTGTTGCAGGCGGGGTGGTGCGCCCTGCAGTCCCATGTGCTGCAGCTGTGGTGAAACAAGAGGAGTGGTCATTTCTCCTTGGGGACACAGTGGGTGAAACCCAGCCCCCCTCTGCAAGGTGAGGTCGGCATGTGGGGAATGGGCCAGGGCCCCTGTATGACACCCAGCTGCTGCTCCATGGTGGGCAAGGCCCAGGTGCACGGTCCCTGGGCTCCCTCTCCCCCTACATCGCCCATACACATAAGGGGAGCATGATGGCACTCACACGTGGAGCCCTCCCCGGCCTTGGACGACACAGCCGACGTGCTCTGTAGAATGCCTCGGGCGTCCTGGGACCTGGGCAGGCTCCCTGAAGGCTCCTAGCTCTCGGCATCCTCCTCCTCCTCCTCCGTGTCAGGGACAGGACCCTCTGCCCCGGGGTTGATCACCAGCCGGGGGGCATGGACTGCGTGAGGCCCCAGGATGCAGTCCAGGGCCTCGTAATGAGGGCATGCCTCAGGGTCAGCCCCTGGTTGGGAGGCCCTGGAGTAGGTCTGCTGCAGGTCTTTAATCTTGCAGCGGACCTGTTCCTGGGTCCGTATGTGGCCTCTGGTGGCCAGGCTGGCAGTCATGCAGCTGTAGACAGCCGCGTTCCTGTGGCTAGTGTGGAGATTGTGGATGTTGGAGGCTTCCCCCCAAACCTTGATGAGGTCCACGATCTCTGCACTAGCCCAGGCGCGTGCCCTCCTCTTTTGGCACCGGGCAGGCTCCTGTGAGCCGCCAGCCTGGTGCTGGGAAGAGGCAGAGGGCTGGGTGGCAGCAGGTGGCTGGCTCATGCCGTGCTAGGTACAGGGTCTGCTGGCTGGGTGCTGGCAGACTTGCAGCTGTCACAAGCACTGTAGCCAGCCCGTGCCCCTTTAAGGGCTCCGGGGCCGGGAGGGGGGCAGAAGAGTTTCCCTAGTTTGGCCCAGACTGGCCACTAGGGCAACCTGGGAAGGGCTAGCCTCCCACTAGTTCGAATTAAGTGGCTACACAGCCCTTAATTTGAACTACTTAATTTGAACTGGGCGTTACTCCTCATAGAATGAGGTTTACCTAGTTCGAATTAAGCGCTCTGCTAGTTCGATTTAAATTCGAACTAGAAGTTTGTATGTATAGCCGCTATTAAAGTTAATTTGAACAAATGGCAGTTAGTTCGAATTAACTTTGTAGTGTAGACATACCCTTATTTAGTTTGTGGTCCACTATGACCCCTAGATTCCATTCTGAAATACTCCTTCCTATACAGTCACTCCCATTCTGTATGTGTGAAATGGATTGTTCCCTCCTAACTGGAGTACTTTGCTTTTGTCCTTATTAAACTTCATCCTATTTACCTCAGACCATTTCTCCAGTCTGTCCAGATTATTTTGAATTATAAGTCTCTCCTTCAAAGCAGTTGCAACTCCCAGTTAGATATCATCTGCAAACTTAATAATCATGATCTCTATGCCATCATCTAAATTGATGAAGATATTGTACAGAACCAGCCCCAAAACTGACCCCTGCAGAACCCCTCTTGTTATGTCCTTCCAGCATGACTTTTACCATTGATAACTACTCTCTAAGAATTCTGATCCAACCAGTTATGCACCCTTCTTGTAGTAGCCCCATTTAGGTTGTATTTCCCTATTTTATTTAAATGACCATCTCCTATGAAAATCCACCCAAATTTGGCCAGTTTATAAACCCTTGAAAAATAACACTTTGCTTATGTAAAACAGAGATTTCCTAGAGCATAGCTGAGTTCCCCAAAGATTCCCCTGGCACTGAACATGTTCCAGTCCAGAGCTGCAGTTGACTGAACTGGACTCCCTAGCACCTGTTGTTTCAGGCTAGAGCCAGGCCCCAGAACTGGAAAACGGAGAGACTCTTTCCTGTGCATGTCCTATTGACATAGCTATGGCATCTCATGGAGTGGTTTTTTTATGTTGGCAGAAGTGCTCTCTCCTTTGGGTATGGAGCATCTTCATCAGACACACTTCAGTGGCCCCACTGTATCTTTTCTAGTGCAGACTAGCCCAAAGACTAATTTAGGTCAAGCCACTCCATTTGCAATGGAAAAGATCACATGGATTTTTGTCAGCTTGTTGCCTTTTCAGTTCAGATGAGTTGTCCGCATATCCACTCACACTTTGGCATGATCCAGAAGCATCTGTAGTGAGCATTAGAGTGAGCATTTGTTACATGGTATCTTTTTATTTATTTTTAAAGGCCTTACAGTGTGGATTTCAGGGTTCCCCAGCATGACAACAAACATAAGATGTCATCTTGCTCTGATAACGCATTTTGTGCAGCTTGGGTGAGCTGCAGAGGGGCTGTGAAGTCAAATGCCCCTACAGAGGGGCTGTTGAAGAAGAAGTTTGCTCAGGCAGCCACATGCGAGCAATCAGGCAGGGTTTTTTGCATATTTACCAACTAAACTTTTCAGGGGGAATTGATTTACTCGTGTCTGAAATGTTCTCTGGCATCAATGGAGGAAAAAGCCAGACTGTGTCAATAAGCATGAGCCATTAAGAGCAGTGTCTAAAGCATCATGTGCCAAGGTACCACTTTGTTATTTTGATAGATAATCTTATTTGTACTTTCATTTGCTCTGTTTGACTGTCGTTAAACATTTGGTGCTCTGGTTACTTTCTGTGGCAGTTTTGTTTTGTGTTTTTAATCACCAGAATCCCACAAAAACTTATAATTAATTGAGAACAAAATATTGTGCCAATTGTCGAGTCTACTAATGTTCCATTTGTCCAGGTTATAGCTAGTGGGGCCATTAGTTTTGATAAATAGCTTGTACTAATCAAAACACGCTTCCACAGCAGGCGAATTGCAAGACTTTTTCCACCATTTGCAAGGTACATTTATAAAATTTAAATAAATTGCTTTTGGAGTTGGAAAAGTCTTAAATTACCTAAGTTAAAACAGAGAACTGAAAATGATAACAATAGGAATATAGTAAATACTCTGGGGCTGTGTCCAAACTTTTGACACAATCAGTAATAGATGAAATTAACACTATTTAAAATATTGTGTGTGTGTTAAACCAAAATATGCTTATATTTAGTTCCTACAGGTTAAAGAGAAATTAAAAAAAGGTTCGGCATAGACTGTTTGTCAGTATGTCTCAGTTTGAAAAGATAATATGCTATAATTTGATATTTAATTTTTTCTTTGCCAGTGGAATATATTAGATTTTTCTTTTAGTGTAAGGAAACACAGACAGGAATATCTTTAAAAAAAAAAATTGGATTCAGGCACTCTTTAATTTTGGTCCAAAATTAAAACTTACCTGAAATTCCTGTAAAGAAGAGGTTTGTGAGGTTCTGAAGGAAGATGAGGGAAATGAGCATTACAGGCAGTCCCCAGGTTACGTACAAGATAGGGACTATAGGTTTGTTCTTAAGTTGAATTTGTATGTAAGTCGGAACTGGCTCCAGATTCAGCTGCTGCCACTGAAACCGACCAGGGGCTGACTACAGGAAGCCGGAGGCAGAGTTGCTCTGCCCCCAGCTTCCTGGAATCAGCCCGATCAGTTTCAACAGCTGCTGAATCTGGAGCCTGGGACAGAACAGCTGGGGTGCTGCCCGGTAGGTTCCCACAGGACCAACCCGGCAGCACCCCAGCTGTTCTATCTGAGGCATCCCGCAACAAAAGCCTGGTCTGCTGAGGTGGGGGGGGGGGGCGCACTAGCTGCGCACCCTCCCTCCCCAGCAGACCAGGGAGCGGCTTTGCTCGGGTGTCCCTGGTCTGCTGGGGGGGGGGTCCAGCGGCTTTTCTGGACCCCCCCAGCAGACCAGGGGGACAGGAGCAAAGCTGCCCAGGTGGTGGGGGTCCCGCTGCCTGGGCGGCTTTGCTCCCGGGCAAACGAGCAAAGCTGCCCAGGCGGCGGCTTTTCTCGGGTGTCCCTAGACTGGTGGGGGGTTCAGCGGCTTTGCTGGATCCCCCCAACAGACCAGGGAGACTGGGAGAAGCTTTTCTCTCCCCAGAGGACACGGGTGGCGACCCGCCGCCCGTTAGCTCCGGGGTGAGAAAAGCCCCGTTCGTAAGTGCGGATCTGACGTAAGTCGGATCCGCATATGTCGGGGACTACCTGTACAATCAACAATTACAAGTACAGACATCTCAAAGAAATTATACACTTCCTTCAACAAAGCCCTAAGCATTACACATTGACAATACATTGCCTTCCTATTTTTTAGGTTTAATTTCTTTCCAAATCTATCATTTTACCTGCTCCATATGCCCCCGTTCCCATATTTAGCAGTTTTGAGAGATGCCCCTAGAAAGAGGTGAACATTTGTGTAGCTCTTTCAACAAAATACAAAAATGCTGGGGCACTTATATAATACTCTCAAAATACTTGTCACCTTACTGTAACTTGTTAATTAGCCTTCCCACCATCCATATATGATGTATACCCATGTAACAGATGCGTAAGTTGGGCTCTGTCCATACTACAAGCTAAGGGTTCTTCCACTTGTTTACATCTACTTGCCATAGCTCAGGGAAAACTAGTGTAACCCACACACCTAGTGGGTGTGGTGCACTAGCCCATGTAGTGATACTGAAACCACTTAGCCCTGGTCTTCACTAGGGAGTTATTTCAAAATAACCCCCTTATTTCAAAAGAATAAGTGAAGCATCCACATACCAAGCCCACTATTTTGAAATCTGTACTCCTGCTTTCCTGGGGGAATAAGCTTATTTGAAGTGGTTATTTCATGAGTTATTATTCTGAATGTAGTTATTTCAAAATAATTTCCTAGTGTAGACATGCTCTTACAGAGAGAGTGAACGAGTGTGCTCTGCAGCCTTAGCTGAGAGTCAGCTGGCTTTTAGTTCAAGCGGGAGAGCCCCATGCACTAAGTTCCAGCAGTCCCAGGTTCAGTTCTGTTACACTATCATGAATATAAACATAGTGTAGCCATGGTAGCATCGGCAGCAGTGGTGAACGCACAGCTCAGGACACCTGAAATCGGTGAGTATATACTCAACATGGTCACCGCTGCAGCTAGACTGCTCTTTATACTTGTGTTAGCTGTTACTGAACAACGCTGAAGAGACGCATGCGAGCTGGGGAAATCGCCCAAGTATAGACACATCATCAGAAGGAGAGAAGTCAACTCACTTGACCAGGAGTTCCTGCCTTTGGGGGCAAAAGCCTGACTCCATTGAAGTCAGTGGTAAAATGCTCAATGAGTTCAATGGAGCCAGGTTTTTCACTCACTTCAGCCACTAGTCAAATCTGCCATAGTCTTACTAGTGAACAGTGTGGTCACAGCTGTGTGGGCATCCTGCTGATGCCAGTGTCCAAGCTGTGCGCTCTGGAGAGAGAGACCGAGAGGGCTAAACTTCACAGGTATACAGCTCCTACCATTAGAGTCAGACTTTAAAAAGTGCTCAGATCACGGCCCTGAATGGAAGCTAAACTCTGTTGAAAATCTATTCCCTTGGGCCTAATTTTTACAGTAGTATAAATTAGAATGTGTTACTTTGGTTAGTTTTATACTGTATGGCTCCAGTAAGATCAGAATCAGAGCCATCATGTATAATAGCTTTTTCTACATTAAAATAAGGACAAATGCCATTTCCCCCATATCCAGAGTGCAAAAATGGTCAAGGAAAGGTGTTTCAGAACAACTTTCACAAGAGATGATAGAAATACCATGAGTTTATGTCTGAAAAAAAAAAGACATAAATGTGACAAAGTAGGTGTCTCTTTAAGAGCTGGAGTTGAACAGTTTTGTACCTCTCTCTTTCTAAAAGCATTAAATTATCATGGAAACTCTTCAGTTCTGAGCTTGTAAAGTGCTAAAAACCATAATAACAGCAGCCCAAACAAAGTGCAAAGCGGGGATCCTCTAAGTCTAATTCGCCTCACAGAGAAGAGAGATGTGGTTTCATATGGCAGATGCAGTTTGTGCCTGGCTTGCCAATAAGGAGTATGGACTGCTGTGCAGAAGAGCTAGAGGGATTTAACTCTGCAAGGGCTAACTATCAAATTCTTCTTGTAAATTGTTGAATCAAACTGAGAATTGACAGAAGGAGTTGCAGAGCTTTTATTCAGCTACCTGGCAAGCTTTTGTTTCCCCTATTGTGATGTACACAATCAGTATTTCTTTGGTAATTGTATGGGGCAGGGTTGCTATGTGATGAGTATTCCCTGCAATTTATATTTGGGTTTTTTTTAATATCACAGTGGAAGTGATACCACTGTAAATACGCATGGCTTGAAGTGGCTCCAAAACAATCAGTTTTGGTACAGAGGGTCAAAAGCTTTTAAAGCAAATGTAGAGAATCTTTTGGGGCATAGTCAGCTAGGACCCTGAGATAATAAATTCTACCTTTTGAATTAAAAAGAAGCATTAAAGAGCAAAATTCTGCACTGCAATGGTGAAAGTAACTGCAAATTTTTCAAAGGTTCCTGTCCTGTTGCAACCTGGGTCCTTTCCAGCTTTTTAAATAGGTGCATCTGCTTACTTTCACCTCTGCTGCATTGTCTTAAATCTTGTTAACCTTGCTGGAGTTGTATACAGTACATGCCAACACCGAAGATTGCTCAGCTTTTTGTTTCCCCATTGCAGCATGCTGTGCTCCATCAGCCTTTCACCCTAGCTAACTTAGCCTACGTCTAAACTACATCCCTCTGTTGGTGGAGAGATGTAAATTAGACATTTTGAAAGTGCAAATGAAGCGGGGGTTTAAATATCCCGTGCTTCATTTGCAGGGGCAGATGACGATTTTGCGGGGCCCAGAGCAGCACAATTTTGCAGGGCCCCCCTTTGACACGGTGCATGAACGGGGCTTCTTGAAGCGTGGGGCCCGGGGTGGCTGCTCCGCTTGCCCTGCCCTATACTCGCCCCGTTCATCTGCATAATTGCGTTCTGGCACTGTTTCGAATAAGCGCCGTTTTGAAACTGAATCCAAGGTTTAGACAAGGTTTTTCTGACAACAGAGCGATTTTTTGAAAGATCCTGTACTTTCAATTTTGTTTAAAAAATGAGAAGTACAGGATCTTTCAAAAAATCACCCTGTTGCCGGAAAAACTACGTCTAAACCACCAATTCAGTTTCAAAATGGTGCTTGTTCGAAACAGTGCCAGAACACGTTTATGCAAATGTAGTGTGGGATATTTAAATCCCCGCTTCATTTGCACTTTTGAAACGTCTAATTTATATCCCTCTGCTGACAGAGAGGTGTAGTTTAGACACGGCCTTATATAATAGTATTGTCAATGTTATTACACTCTTTAATAGCATGTTAGGCATTTGGTATTTGATAACACGCTAGCAGCAAATTTAGACTCGTGGCTTAACACTAAAGATGCCAAGGAAACCAGCAATGCTGATTTAATGAGCCTGATTCTCAACAAACAAAAACAAAATAATTGCCTTAATAAAAAGTAACAATAAATAGTTAATTAGTTAATATTGTATATTACTTACGGAGGATTATATTAATAGTCAAAGAACCTAGCTAACAATTCTGGCTTCCTGGCTGTGGAATCCTCATCTCTCAGGCCATGTCTACACCAGAAAACTATCTTGAAATTAGTAAATTTGACTTAATAACTCCCAATTTAACAAATTTGAACTAGTTTGTCCTCACTATGGAGAAGTCTCGAAATTAGTCCGTGGTAGGCTCTATTAAAAGGGATGCTTTACCTCGGACTTAGTGCTCCAGGAAGCACTGGGAAGTAATTAGTTTGAATTACTTTGGGGAGTAATTATTTCAAAATAGTGGCCCTGGAGCATCCACTCTACTGTTATTTCAAAATAACTATTTTGGAATTAGTGTTACTCCTGATGAAAAGAAGAAGTAGATTTCAAATTCTGTAGCCCATTATTTTGAGATTACAGGCTTGGTAGTGTGGACACTCTGCTTATAAATTCAACCTTGGGGAGGAGGGGTTATTTCAAAATAAAGTCCTAGTGTAGACCAGGTCTCAGTGGGTTAAAAAGCATGACCAAATCTCTAGATTCCTGACCTCTTTTTGGTGCTTTTCTTGTATATGTGTAATGTCAACTGGTGAAATCAAACCTAGGACCTCTGAAGCTTTGTGCTTGGGCTTATAATGCATGAGCTAAAAGCCAGCTGGCGCTCAACCAAGGCTATAGAGCAGGCTTGTTATTCTCTCTTTAAGTAGTCTCAATGCTACTAGATGGGATAGCGCACCACACACAGAAGGATGTGGGTTACATATATATGTGTTGTGAAAATGTTTCCATTACAAAGGCAATACATTATTTTACTCTCACATATATTCCATAGGAGAACTCACATTTTTCCAGTATTATGCGATACAAAGTCTGGCTGCTATCAATAACAAAGAAATTAATGTGTCATTCTATTTAAAGTATAGCTCCTTTATAGGAGCTTTGAGAAAGCATGCCAGTGGATATGTAGGGGCGTGTCTACACAGCAGCATTATTTTGAAATAATGCCTGTTATTCCAAAATAACTTTGCGAGTGTCTACAGATCAAGCCCATTATTTCAAAATAATTTCAAAATAATGGGCATCTTATTCCAAAATCTGCAACCCATTGTACGAGGAATAACACCTATCATATATATAGTAGCCCAATGTCTGTGACTCTGTAACGCTGAAATGCTGGCTCTTCCCTCTGGGCGGCGCTGTTGACTCCCTGGCTGTTCTCTCTGGGCGGCGCTGTTGACTCCCTGGCTGTTCTCTCTGGGCAGCGCTGTTGCCTGCGTCACGTCCTTTGCCTCCCACCGTGGCACTTGGCTGACTTCTGTACTGCTCAGCTGGGCCACCGTGGGAGAGCAAGCGGTGCAAGCAGCTGTTTGGGCGCCACAGTCCCCATGCAGCACCCCCTGGCTCCAGAGGGGACACATGTGCACCAAGGAGCAGGTGCGCATGAAAAACAAGGAACTCAGGCAGGCCTCTTCTAAGGCCAGGGAATGCAGCTCCCACTCAAGCATGGCACCCCAGACTTTGCTGCCCTTACTTTGACCAGCTCCACTGTGTTGAGTGTGTATGTGTGGGGTCAATCACCTCCCTCCCCTCTGTTGTGGACTCTGGGCAGGAGATGCCCAGAGGGCAGGCATATGGCTGAGGAGAAAGAGGAGTAGGCCAGTGAATCCACAGTGCTTGCCAGCCAGGAGCTCAGTCAGTCCCTGGAGCACCCACAACACCTCGCATGCCAGCCTCCCCACCCCATGGGGAATGCCACCGCAGATGAGCCCATGAGGACCTGGAGCAGGAGCACGTTACCTGCATGCGTGGCCTCTGGCAGTCTCTGGACTAGCAGGACCAGCAGTGGGAAGCAGACCAGGAGCTGTGCCACACCACTTGGTGGGAGCTGACAAAACATACCTGCAGCATGTGTGTAGCATACACAGCTATCATTGACCATCTGGTCACTGCCATTGAGTGGTTGGGCAGATGCCCTCCTGCTTCCACTCCTGTTCCTGCCCCTCCAACTTCTTCCCCAAGCCCACACTGTAGCTGCTGAGGGCCCTGCACACAAGGAAGTGGGACCACCTGAGGAAGGTGCAACTCCCAGATCCATCCCTGAGCCTCTTCTCCCCCCTCCTCCACCTTCATTCCCCTCTCCCAAGTTCCTCCCCAGTTACAATTACCCCAATTAAACAAAAAATAGAGTTGTTCGGTTCAAAACTAAAATCTGGTTTATTTTATCAAGAGGGGAAAGAAAGGAGGAAAAAAGAGGGCAGGGGAAGGGAGGGCAGTGCAAGGAAAGGCACAGAGGGGCAATGCACAAGCTACTTGTGGGGAAGCCCAGGGAGAGTCTCACAGGTGTCCTAGTCTGAAACTCTCCCTTAGGGTCTCCCAGATGTGCTTAGCCCCCGATGGGCCTGCCAGATGGTAGCCATGCACGGCTGCTGAAAGGCTCTTGCAAGCTGGTTGGCCTCTGCCCCCCATCCTGGCAGGAATGTCTCCCTATAGTCTCACAAATATTGTGGAGGACACAGCAGGCCGCCACCACTTGGGGGATGTTCTGCTTATTGAGGTTCAGTTGGGTGAGGAGACAGCAGCACTACCCTATAAGGCAACCAAAGGTGTCTTCCATAACAATGCAGGCACTGCAGAACCTGCCATTGAAATGTTCCTTGCGTTGGTCAAGGTGTCCAGTGGAGGGCTTCATAAGCCAGGGGAGAAGAGGGTCAGCATCATCCACAATGATGCACTTGGGCTTGTCCACATCTCTGACCCTGATGCTGTGGATGGGGAAAAAAGCGGTGGTGTGCATCTTCTGGAAGAGGCTTGAGTTCCTGAAGACATGGAGGTTGTGCACCTTCCCTGACCAACTGATGTTGATGTCAATGAACTGGCCTTGGTGGTCCATGATGGCCTGCAGGATCATCGAAAAGTACCCCTTCTGATTGATGTAGTCAGATGCCTGTTTGTTGGGGGCCCGGATGGGGATGTGGGTGCTGTCAATGGCTCCTTCACAGTTGGAAAAACACACGGTGGCAAAGCTGGCGATGATGGGGTCAACGTTGCCCGGGATGCTGATGTCACTGATGACCTTTACCACCTGTAGAAGGAGACAAACAGAATTGCAGGGTAGCTAGTTCCTCATTCCTCCACACACCAGACCCAACCCCAACTTCCCCCAACCCTCAGTAGTGCTTTGTGAAAGTGGGACAGAAAATTCTCCAGGGAAGGGAGCTTCCACTACCCACCACCCCTTCTCTAGGGAACCCCATTCCAGCAGTTCACCACCTTCCCAATAACATAGTAAGAGAGACATACCTGCATGCCCACAACCCTCACAATTGATCTCCCCACGCCAAACTGGTTCCTGACAGTGGCAGCTGTCCAGCATGGTGAGCTTCCACAGAGTGATGATGACCCAGTTCTGGAGGGGGATAATGGGTTGCATGTGGGTGTCCTGTCACCTGAGAGCAGGGGTGAGCCACTCACACAGCTCCAGAAAGCTGTCCTTCCACATTCAAATTCTGGAGCCACTGCTGGTTCTCCCACTGCTCTATGAGGATCCAGCCCCAGGAGCAGCAGTGCACGGTGTGCAGGGTAGGGTGGGAGGGATTGTGCTACAAGGGCAGCATGTGGAGAGAGGTGCGGAGGTGTCCCAAGGAAGCTGTGGGTCCAGATTCTGCAGTGCCAGGAGAGCAGCCTGCAATAACTGCATCAGGAGGTGAATCGTGATGTCCAGGAGCTGAGGACTGCTTGGAGGCAAGTCTGGCTCCATGGCAGGAGTGCTGTGGTGTCTGCAAGGGCAACCACAGCAGGCAGTGAAAAGGCTTTGCTGTCCCTTGAGGAGGCAGGCAAAGGTGAAGAACCTGAGACTTGTCTGTACAAGGGGGGGCTCTTTAAGCATGAGCCTCAGACAACCTCAGGCAGCAGCTCCAGGAAATGACTGCTGTCCTGATGCCCTGCCTGAGGTGCTTCCAGGGGGCCTTAAATGCAGTTGAGGCTATCAATCAGTGTAGAGGCTTTATTGA
Source organism: Pelodiscus sinensis (assembly GCF_049634645.1). Classification (NCBI taxonomy): domain Eukaryota; kingdom Metazoa; phylum Chordata; order Testudines; family Trionychidae; genus Pelodiscus; species Pelodiscus sinensis. The sequence goes on along the minus strand of NC_134725.1, from coordinate 29,234,790 downwards.
GAAATAAGCTGTTTCGGAGTTTTTATTCCAAAATAGCTTATTCCGAAATAACACTACAGTGTAGGCATACCCTAGGAATCCTGCATTTTTTTATAAGGCAAATCTCTTTGGTAACTTCCTCCCCAAATCATTTGCTTCCACCACATGTGCGAGTATGTTCCCCACAAGCCCACCAACAGAGTGCCTCCCTAACAGCAAAAATCTGGAGCCTCGAAACTGAAGTCAAATGACATCGATGTGATAATTTATATTATAAAAAATTCTTTGACATATGGAAACTGAAGGTATATATTATCTTCTTCCCATTGAGAGACCCTCTCATCCAGATAATTTGCTTTGTCCAAATTCCTTTCCATCTTTTTCATTTGGGTGCCTTTCTTATCAACATCTATTTTTAGTCAAAATTTTGTATCTTAGAAATTAAATCTTTGTTCCACCTTGCACTAGGTTAACTCCTCAATGCGGTTAAAAGTCTAATTAGAACCAACTCATATTCAGATGACACAATAAAGCCAGCTTATAATTAAAGTAGCTATGACATCCAATTTTCCATGGAGAAATAGGTGTGCAGTTGAACTGCAGATGCTAACAAGCACCTTTTTTTCTAAATGAGTAACTGCTGAAATTTTCAATGGTTACACGTTTATAACTCGGGGTGGAGGGAAGCATCTCTAGTGCAGCTGCCTGCTCCCCACCCCTTACTACCTCCGATACAGGGTGGGCAGGTGAGAACAGCAATGCTTCCCCCACGCCATGCTGCTAAGCCAGTTCCCTGTGTGCACTGGCTACTGCCTGCCCCCCCGTGCTGCTGCCTCTGATACAGGTATCATAACTGTACATACAAATCAATTTTTCGAACCAGGGCAAGTGTTCAACTGTACATTAAGTTTGAACATCTGTGCAATTTTGAAAAATTAGGGGCTCTAGGTGACCAGAAACTAGTGTTAAGAACTGATGTAAAGTCTTCAGCACAGAATTACTGACAGGCTTTGGGATATGCTTTAGGACAATGTTTCTCAACCCTTAGGGGTACTCGAGAGAAGTCTGGGGGGGGGGGGGGGGTATGTCAACACAACTGAAATTTGGAGAAAACTGAATTTTTGTTTTAAATTTTACAGCACTTTATTATTTTTTGTACTTTTTACACCCCAAAATCTTATTGCCCATCCAGCTACAATTAAATTATTTAAATAAATGTGTTGCAATAGTAGAAAAAAAATGTGTCTAAAAACTGTAGGTACTGGGGCAGGGGTGGGCACTAATTTTTGCCCGAGGGCAAAAAAATGTTTGAAGTAGCCCCGGGCCACCCTGGAAGAGACAGGACCTAAACAAGAAGAGGCAGGGCTACCCCATCCCCAGACCATGATTGGTCTGTGGGTGGGGGAGCCCCTTTGCTCCCCCTTTCCACTAGGCACCCATGCCCTGGAAGGGGCTTGGCATGCTCCCCCATCCCTAGGCCAATCAGGGCTTGGGGATGGGGGTGTGTGGGAAGCCTCCTCCCGCTCTGTGAGGAATCCATGGCACTTTGAAGTGCTGCAGGCTCCTCACAGGGCCAGGGCAGGGTGAAGAAAGCTTCACGCAGCTCCCCTGTCTCCAGGCCCTGATTGGCCCGGGGGCAGGGGAGCGCACGAAGCCTCCTCCGCTCTCCCCCCTGCCCTGTGAGCAGTGCGCGGTGCTTCAAAGTGCCACACGCTCCTGGCAGGGCAGGAGGAGGCTTCACATGCTCCCACGCCCACAAGCCTTAATGGGCCTGGGGGTGGGGGAGCAGCAGGGCTTCCACAGGCCAGATCTACCTGCTTGGTGGGCTGGATCTGGCCCGTGGAAGCCTTTTTGACCAACCCTGTACTGGGGGTTCTTATAATTTTTTTAAAAAAGGGGTACTTTATATAAAAAAAAAAGGTTGAGAAACACTGCTTTAGGAGAACCAGATTTTAGGTGGATGCTGAGAGTGTGGTGGACAAACTCAGTGGTATCAAACCACAGATATCTCACTTCCTTCAATTTATAGTAATGTTCATTTCCTGTCTTTTTCTGCTTGGTTGAACTTGTTCTCTCCAGAGGTATTGAACTTCAACTAAGGCCATGTCACCAATTACTGGAGGATTGATGCTCTGGCGATCGATCTTCCAGGATTTGATTTAACAGATCTAGTAAAGACCCACTAAACTGATTGCCAAGGGTGCCCCTGTCACCGCTGGTACTCCTTGCTATCGCGAGGAGTAAGGGAAGTCAACGGGAGACAATGCCAAGTTCGGCTTAAGGTATATCGACTGAGGTCAACCTTCCCCCCACAGTGTAGACCTGGCCTAAGTCTTTTCTGGACACAGAGGATTGCACAATGGAGCAGTTCTACTAAGTGGCTGGGTTTGAACAACTTCACAAGTGGGGGGTATAATTAATATGTGCACACCATGGCATGACCCAAACCCTCTTTTGAACATGCATGTAGACACTTAATGCCAGTGGCATAGTCACTTCAGAGGATCCTTGTATTGCACAGTATTGTATAAGAAAACCTTGGGAACCTTCTCAAAGGACAAATGAAAGTTTTGGAGCTGGAGGAGAATTCTTGATTGGTGTTGAGCAATAGCTAGGAGCTGAATCCTGAAGAGTGTAAGACATATGTGATAACATTTCAAAATCAATAACCAGCTGTACAGGGAGTAAATGTATGTGCAGCGACACTGAAGAAATATACTAGTGTGATTTTAATGCCTAGTCTAGAAGTCTTTACGCAGGCAAAATTCTCGTTTATTGCTGCTTTTCTGCATTAATGGGCTGCATTAGTCCGTTAGTGGTAAATCCTTTCCTCCATATGATAATTGAAGGTGCCAAGTACAGTGGAACTACCAAGATTCAGTGAGGAACAAGGTATGTGGGAGGGAATTATTTTCTTTTTGGAGGGGAAAAGGCAGAAGTTTAAAGGGGGTGTTCACCTCCTGCATGGCTCTGAGCCTAGCTTCACATGCAGCTGGTATGGTGGTTTGGTCATGATTGGAGTGGAGTTAATGGCAGCTGGGCTGATCAATCTACTTACGATGCATAAGCACCAACCATCACCCACTACAATGAATGTTCTAGCACTGCAGTCTGGGTGTTACAGTAGTGGCTACAGCAGAGGTTGCACCTGACGGCTGCATGGAGCCCATCGGGACTTTATAGCTATGTCTAGACTATGGAGTTTTTCCATGATACTGGAGGTTTTTTCTGAATTTTTTTCGGAAGAGCAGATGTGCTCTTTCGGAAGCCCTGTATTCCTCATTTCATGAGGAAGAAGGGCTCTTTCAAAAGAGGAGGTTTTTCTGAAATTTGGCTCAATGTAGATGGGCCAAATTTCAGAAAAACATCTTCCAAAAAAACCATTGGAAACAGGTACACAAATGGCGGAGCTCAATTTGCGTATCTTTTCCCAATAAAACTCTGTAGTCTAGATGTAGCCTATGTACGGCCTGTGAGACATTTTGTTTACTGTTGTCCATGTGCAGGGTTGCCAGATTCCACTGGTTTCTGTCTGCTGGTATTACTAAAGTGACACACATGTAAAGCAAAGGCATGTGAAGTGAGGTGCATGCTGATTGACACAACACTGACTGAGAGAGCCGTGTGTTCCCTCTGCATTAAATCAAATTGTTGCTATCGTTCCATTGCCACCTCCATGAAAATGCTAGGTATGAAAGTGTATTTCACAAACTACCCTATACCAGGAGACTGACTTGGCTATGACAATCTTACAACCTATTGAGAGGAAGGAGGGCCATTCAGCCCCCCTCACTAGCCTTGGTTACCCATCCCTGGGTTACCGAGTAGCTTTGTGAACAGGAGGGGAAGGATCCCAATGGAACAGCATGCTGTTTGAAATGTGTGTTGATTCCCAGGACTTCATAATGTTACTGACAGTTTTGTCCCAGGAAGGACTGTGAGTCCACTGTGAGGAGCAAGGTTTTACACAACCTAGAGTAATCTTTCATATTATCCTCTGCTGCATCCAAGCTCTGCTTGATTCTTTTGTGGAGAGGGCTAGGTACCTCAAAGCCACCATTTGTCATTCTCCGATGCTGTCTTTGGTTGGGGCTGGAAGAAACAATCTGGATTTAAATAAGAAAAGAAACCAAGTCCAAATTAACTGAAAATCCCCACTTTGCTCGTTGCATACTGGCAATTTTAGCAATTGTGTTGCAGCTGTAAGAAATCAAAGAAAAGAGGGTGGAGAGTGTTCTCTTTTAAGCTTGTAATGTATGATAGGTTAGTCACTGAGAGGTCAGCTAGAGCCATGTATAGACATAAAAATGAATAAGTCTTCCTAACTGGATTGTTGCTGTGGAATGTTGTTAATGAATGAGAGTCCATTCTTATTTTAGGTTAGCAGAGTGTAGTGGAAATGATTCTCTGGGTTCTCATTGATGAACGGACTACAAGAAATGAAGCGGGAGGGAAGTATCGACCTGACTCTGTGGGTGCCTGAGGCAATACTTCCCTAAGTAACCTGTTGTAAGTTGTCCCACCACCTGTTCTAACTGCAGAGTTACTGCATGTCATTTCACTGAGCATGTATTTGGCCTGGAGCGTCACTTCATTAGTGCTGTGAATGATTATGCTGGAATGGATCAATGATCCAGTTAGTCCAATATCCTGCCTTTGACAGTAACCGATGCTGGATGTTTCACATGGCAGGTGTAAGATACCCATAAGTGTGTATGGCTTGGAAATAAACTGTAACTTTGTTCCTGCTAGGGATCAATGTATGTTCTGAAGTGTGAGGACAAGATAAATTTGTGACTTTGTCTAAAGCAGCCACAGATTCTCCAAAATTTCATCTATCCATTTTAGGTACTTCATTGGAAACCTCCCACCCCTCCATTACTATAGTATCTGAGCACCTCACAAGCAATGTTCTCTATGTTTTTCCATCAATGTGCAGAATACATTTTGTTATGTGCACTGAGGCATGTGCAAATGTGCTCCATCAGTAAAAACACACATGCTGCTGGCTGTGGGTTCTCTGATAATCAGTGTGGTAGCATTTGAATCTCTTCTGGGTGGAGAGCACTCAGTTTACAGGGAACACTGCTCACAACATCTCTGTGAGGTAACACATTGCAATGATCCTCATTTTACAGCTGGGGATCTGAGACACAGGGAGGCAAAGTGGCTTGACCAAAAGGATGGGACGCAAAGTCTGTGGCAGAGCAGGGAATTCAATTTGGGTCCTAGATTATTGCTCTTACCACTGGACCATTCCCAGAGTGCCAGCCATTCTGAGTCACAGTGCTGTCAAATATAAAGACTCCCGAACTCCCTACTGTGTATGAACAACAGTCTTGGGTTTAAAGAGTGAATTTTGACTTAAAGCACCACATCTTCTTCTCTTTCACCCATAGAGTCTGAGAATTCTGAACCTCTAATGTTCAAAGGACAATATTCCAAAGGGACCCATTGGAATTGGCAGCTCTACCCTCAGCTATATGGCTTAGAGGTATTAAAATAGTTGTAAAAGGAAGATTTAACTGCTGGTTACAGTAAAGACCAGGCTGACCCCCTCCAGCCCATGGGGATGAAATCCTGTGGACCCATCCTGTCGACAGAGGGATGCAAATCAAGCACATCAAAATTGCTAATGAAGTAGGGATTCATTTTGAAGTCCGCCATTTTGCGCAAAAACCCCCTCTTGAGCAAGAGCTGTTCTTCCTGAAAAAGAGCAGCAGAATGGCTCTTATGCAAAAGAGGGTTTTTGCACAAAAGGAGCTGTGTAGACGGCTCCTTTTTACGGAAAAGCCCCTTGTGCAAAAATGGTGGCTCATTAAGTATGCAAATGAGGTGCAGTGATATTCACTGCTTCACCTCATTTGCATATTTTCTTGCGAAAGAGAGGGCAGTGTAACTGTAGCCTTTGGGTATGTCTAGTAGAGTTTTGTCAGGAAAATGGCAGTTTTTTCAACAAAACTTACAGAACATCCACATTGCAAGCGCATTCTTTCGATAGCAACTCGAAAGAACAGAGGAGATTTTGTGCAACTAGTATTCCTTTTTCCATGAGGAAGAAAACTTTTTGCAAAAGAGCTCTTTTGCAAAAAGGTGTGTGTGGACGGGGAAGAGGGTTTTTTTGCCCAAGAAGAGGCCTTCTGGAAAAAGCACAGGTGCCCTAGTGGCCACTCCATACCAGCTAATCACAACTCTATAGTTTCTGTGTCCTGGCCCCTCTTAAAGCTGCAGGCATCCTGGATACCCCTTGTAGCAGGAAGCTGTCCAGAGAGCAGCACTTCACTGCACAGTTCTCTCTGCCACAGCCATGTCTGACCCTGAAGCCCCCCATAACCTCTCTGGCCTTCTCAAGGGAGCAGACCCATGGGTCTGAGGACCCAACCAGAGGGAGCAAGAGGCACACCCTGTCTTGGACAGGCCCGGAGATACGGTCCCTCCTGGAGCTGTGAGGCAAGGAGTAGACGCTTTAGGATCCCCGGGCCAAGTGGTGCAATGTCGAAATTTAAGGCTGGATGGCCACCTCCCTGGCAGAGTGCCGACACCCACCCCGGACCACGGAACAGGTGGTAAGTGAAAGAATTCCACCAGGGATACGTCCGGGCAAGAGAGCGCAGCTCCCACTCAGGGGCAGTACCTCACACTTGCCCCTACTACAGGGAACTGACTGTGATCCTGGGAGGTGGGGAAGCATCTTCTCCACCCATCCTGGTGGACACTGGGGTTGAGATCCCCATCATTGTCCAGCTGGAGGTCACCTCTGAGGTGGAGCAGGAGAGCCAGGGCCAGCCTACCGTGCTGGAGGAGGAGGAGCTGGAGAAGATATGGGCACCATGACCCTCTCCCTTGAGCCAGTGCAAAGGAGCCAAGACATCTCCCAGGCCTTCTCGGACTCTTGGGAGGGATCTTCAGGTGAGTGGTCTCACTTTGTCACACACACAGGGTGGGGGAGGGGGCACATAGGGAGTGGGGGGGAGTGTAGCACGGACTGGATGTTGTGCTGCGGTCTGTGTGCATGCAACCATGTGCTGCGTTACTGTGTGGCATTTGGACACAACAGGGAGCCTCTGAGCATAGGTGGGATCCTGATCCCAGGCTGAGGGGAGGCCACACATGTCCTGCCAGGATGGGGGGTGCCTCGGCTGGAGGCAGGCTAGCCACAAGTACATAGACACGAACCCACACAGACTGAGGAGTACTGCACACAGCATGTGGGCATGCCTGCATGTGCAAGGCAGCAGCCACTCCCACAGATAGCCCAGCAACTTGCACCTGTGTGTGCGGACCCCAAGGAGGCCCAGGCTGCTCCCAGTTCCTCTGCCGCCCATGAGGGCATGCTACTGTGTTAGGACACTTCCCTTGGCTGCTTGTCCGTGGGTTGGTGGGGGAGCGGGGCGGTGGGAAGCAGGGAGCATGGTCCTCTTGGCATATCAGGGCCCCTGTGAGACAGGGCCTCCTATGCATGCCCCACATGGCCTGGTACCCAGGATGTCCCCCTCCTCTTGGCCACGGACTGTTGGTCGCTGCTCACAGAGGAGGACACAGCCTTAGGGACAGTGTGTGCAGAGATGACTGACTGCCTCTCCCTCTTGTGTTCTCCACAGCCGGACCAGCCAAGACTGAGGGCTGAGCCACACCACCGGAGCCACCCGCCAGAGGCTGGGGGACCCGAAGGTGCAGGGTGCAGGAGGACCTGATGCGCCAGGGTGCAAAAGGACCAGGGTGACCTGAAGTGGCGGGAGCACTCCTTGGACCAACTCATGAAGTGCTGTGACACCATGTGTGGTGTCATGTCATGCATGGTGGTGCACCCGCCTGAGGCTGCTGCTCCTGGCTTTCACCCTCCTGCCCCCTTACTATGCCCATTCCTACTCCACCTGCCCCCTCTTCTATGTCTCTGCTCCCTCCCCAGGTGATGCCCAGGCCCCCTCCCCAACAGATGGCTATGGCTTCTCCCCCGACCTTCCTGCTCCCCCGACCCTGCTCCAGCTCCCCCTCCTGTCCACCCTTCTGTGGTCCCCAGACTTTCACAACCCTGACAAGGTCCCCTCACCCAAGGGGGCATCTCGACCTGCTGCCCTCCCCCTCCCAGTTCTGAGCCCCTCTCCCAGTTCTGATCTACCCTCCAAGTACAGAGCCCCCTCCCAGTTCAGAGCCCCCTCCCAATTCACAGTCCCCTCCCCCTCTCCACCTTTTCCCAATGTTTCATTAAAACACAGTTCATGTTTTGTAAAACCAAATAGGCATGTTTATTGGGAGGTCAGGGAAAAGGCAAAGGGAGGAGTTGTGGTGGGGAAGGGGTAGAACAGCAAGCCAGAGGCCCCTGTTGTGGAAGTCCTGGGGAGAGTTACTGGGGTGGCTGGGAAAACCTCTCCCTCAGGGTCTCCCAGATGTGCACCCCAGACTGATGGGCCTGACGGATGCCAGCTGTCCACGGCTGCTCAAATGCACGGCCTTCATGGCCATTGTCTACCCCCCACCCTAGGAGGAAGGCCTCCCCCTTCTGCTCCACAAAATTGTGGAGGATGCAACATGCTGCCACCACCTTGGTGATGTTGTGCTCCCCTGCATCCAGGTGGGTGAGGAGGCATCAGAAATGTGCCTTGAGGTGGCGAAGGTGCGCTCCATCTGGATCCTGGCTTGGGTCAGGTGGGCATTAAATAGGTCTCTGCCAGGATCCAGGTGCCTGGTGTATGGCTTCAAGAGCCATGGCATGAGGGGGTATGCTGCATCCCCCACTATGCACAGAGGCATGTGCACATCCCTGACTGCAGAGTGCAGGTGGGGTAAGAATGTGCCTGCCTCCAGCATCCTGTACAGGCTTGAGTTCCAAAAGACTTGGGCATCGTGTGCCCTGCCCGACCACCCAACAAAAATGTCTGGAAATTGTCCCTAGTGGTTAACCAGGGCCTGCACAACAAAAGAAAAGTAGCCCTTCCGATTGATGTACTGGGCCATTCGATGGCTCAGTGCTTGGATGGGGATGTGTGTCCCATCCATGTCTCACCCGTAGTTGGGGAACCCCAGGGTGGCAAATCTGGCCACTGTCACATCCAGGTCTCCTAGGCGGGTGACTGCGCAGCAGGAGGGAGTTGGTGGCCCTCACCACCTGCAGAAGGAAACAAAGAAACACACAAAGCAGAGAATGAGAGAGAGGGCACCTGAGCCCTTGGGAGATGGCTGTTCTACTCCCCTCCCCTGCCCTCCAAAACACCCCAGGAGCCACCCCTCTGAGGTGGGCCATCCCAGCAGCAGGGCTGAGTGAGGATGGGTCAGCATAAGCCCCTGGGGACGGGGCTTCCCTCCACCCCCACTCCAACCCCTCCGGCCTCCAACCTCCTTTTCCAGGACTCCTCCCCTGCAGGAACTGCAGCCCTAGAGTGTCTTACCTCCATGAGGAGGGCCCCAACGGTGGACTTCCCCACACTGAACTGGTTGCCCACGGACTGGTAGCTGTCTGGAGTGACGAGCTTCCAGATGCTGATTGCGACCTGCTTCTCCAGGGGGATGGAGGGTCGCAGGTGGGTGTCGCGTCTTTGGAGGGCAGGGGTGATCCAGGCACACAGCTCCATAAAGGTGGCCTTCCACATGTGGAAGTTTTAGAGCCACTGCAGGTCATCCCCTGGCTTCATCACCAGCTGGTGCTACGAGTCCGAACTGGTGTTGAGCCTCCAGAAATGCCTCTCCACTGTGGGGTGCGGTTTCCAGAGTGGGGCAGCCACAGCCACGAGACAGTTTCCAGAATGAGCTCAGGGTCCAGATCCTGCAGGACCAGGAAGGCAGCTGGCAGAAAGTGCTGCAAAAACTGCAGCATGGCTGTGTGGGGCCATCACATGCCCAGGGGCAGTTCCAGCTCCATGGCACAAAGGAAAAAGCTGTGGTGTCCAAAAAAGGAGAGGGAAACCACAGCAGGCATTGTGAGAGCTTTGCTGTCCCTTGAAGAAATAGCAAGCATGCAGCAGAAGCAGAGAAATGCTTGTCCAGGGGGGTCCCTTTAAGCGCGTCTCTGCAAGGCTCTGGCACCAGCACTTGGAAGCAACTGGTGTCCTAAAGCCCTGCCTGAAGTGGTTCTGGGTGGCCTTTCATGAAAGAGAGTATCCAATGAGTCTGGACGCTCTTTTTCACAAAAGCGCATCTCTTTTTCGATGTGTTTGTGTGTGTGGATGCTCTCTTGCGCAAGAAGTTTTTTCAGAAGATCTCTTCGGAAAAAAGGTTCTTGCGCAAAAAGCCTGCAGTCTAGATGTAGCCTTAGAGTCCTCGATGCACCTGTATTTGGTTACAGACTTGGGGAAAGTTTAGTTGATGAGCATTCTTTCCATATTAAGTGTCAGATCATCTATTTCCCAGTGCCCTTGGTTAGCAGAGCAGATTGCTGACAACCAATCAAGTGTGAGATTGTGGCTGGCAGTCACTGCTGAGGTTTAACCATGTTTTTTTCCCCTGTGGACTTGCATTAGCAGCATGGATTGACAAGTTCCTATTCCTCAATTAATCTGTCCTCCCATGTTTGAGTTTCTATCTTGCACATCTGTGACTGAAGGCTATGAATGGGATGAGAAAAAGGAAGATCATTTATACTCTGTCTGTAAATATTTGCTCCTGAGCTTTATCTAAAATTCCATGGAGATGGAGAGGCAGCAAGAATGCATTCTGACGAGACACTTTTCTTTTTTAACCAAATAGCTTTCTTATTTTACTTCTGCTTTTGTTTGCCTATTGGAAGTTTGAACAGAGCCTTAAGAGTTCTCAAAGGTTCTGAACTGAGGGCATGCCTACACTACAAAATTATGTCGACTGAAGTTACTTTGGAATAGAGCCAGAGCAATAATTAAATTGCTGTTGCGTGTCTGCATTCTGCTCCTTGTGTACTCTGTGCCTGTTCTCACCAGGAGTGCTTGTACAATTGTACTGTCAGTGTGGGTACTGTGGGATGGCTTTTGAAAGCCTGTAACTGTCAATGCAAGCAATGTGCTATCTAGCCTGCTACTATGTTAATGTAATTTCATTGGCATTGACTCTACACCTCTTGTAGGGGTGGAGTTATTAAGTCAGTATAGCGGGGCAGTTACATTGGGCGGGAGTGACATTTTAATGTATACACTTAGGGAATGTCTACACTGCTATGTTATTTCATAATAACTAACATTATTTCAAAATAACAAGGTGAGCATCTATACCATCTATAATGGGCTTCTTATTCTGAAATTTGTAACCCTCATTTCATGAGGAATAATGCCTATATCATTTTTATTTCTGGTATCCTGAAATAACTTTGATGTGAAGACATACCTTTGGGGAACAATGTACAAAATAAGCAAGGGGACAATCTTGAGACATAACCTTTGACAGGGCCTTATAAGCACCTGAGACAGAAAAGAGCAAGGGTGGAATTACATTATTATTCTTGGTCTACCACAAACGTCATGGTGTGATCTTGGTGAAACTCATCAGAATAAAAAAACATTATTTTTTATTTTAGAGGACAATCTCCATCAGAACAGAAGGATTTTTCAGTCAATCAAATGTTGAGGATTGCAGGCATTTCTACTATATGTTTGAGTCTCTGTGTGTGTGTATGTGATTGTTTGTTCAAGAACTCCTCCTAAAAGGTAAGAGTTAGGACCACCAAATTCCGTATACAGCTTCCTCTCCTCTTATCATAATTAAAAGCAACATAAGGGATTGATTGCACCAGGAAAACAGGATGTGCCTGAAATGGGGATTGCATCTTGTCAAACCAAACAGAAAAGAGACAGAATCACCAAATCCTCAAAACTGACGTAAGTGAGCAAATATTGATAGAGGTCTCAGTGGTCTCAGGAAGGGCAGGGAATAAGGGCAGGCACCATTCTGGGCTGGCGGAGTCTGTGCCTCCCCTGCTCAGCTGTGGTATCTCTTCCATAGCGCCATGGGGGGCCATGCCTCATCTCCCCAATATGGCAGCTCTGTGTTGCGGCCAGGGGAGGGGGCACTTCCCTCCCACCCCTAGTTGCATTTGTTCCATGCTAGGGTGAAAGGATGGAGTGCCTCCTTCCCAGGACATGACATTGAACCTGGAGCCGCCCCAGAGCTGCTACTGCTGGGGGATAAATGGTTCTTCTGTGGCCCCCACCCAGCTTAACCTGGACCTGTCCTAACTGTGGGACAAGCACCCTTCCCCCATCTGTGTCTTCTGGAGCTGCAGCAACGCTTCTCACCTGTCCCCAAACTGCTGTGGTGAGAGAGGGATGGGGTTGTCCTCCCTCCCCAAGGCAGTCTGCATGCTGAACCCCTCTCCAGCTCCACCCCAGAGCAATGATTTAAATTAAGCATGTACATTTTCATTTTATTTTCCAAAACCCCCCAACATTAACTGAGTTAAGGATCTGAGCAACACAAGGTAAATCTTCTAGTTATAAATAAATATAAACTACAAGAATTAAACAAATAGTAATTAAATCAGGGTTTGGATCAGTGGTCAGAGAGACTCAAAGGGGCAGCCATGTAAGCCTGTAACTGTAAAAACAATGAGCAGTCCTGTAGCACTATGGGTATATCTACACTGCCACCCTAGTTCGAACTAGGGTGGCTAATGTAGGCATTCGAAGTTGCAAATGAAACCCTGGATTTAAATATCCCAGGCTTCATTTGCATCTTGCCGGGCGCTGCCATTTTTAAATCCCCGTTATTGCGGACTCCGTGCCTGCGGCTACATGCGGCACAGAGTAGGTAGTTCGAATTAGGCTTTCTAATTCGAACTACCAGTACACCTCGTTCCATGAGGAGTAACGGTAATTCGAATTAGAGAGCCTAATTCGAACTACCTACTCCGTGCCACGTGTAGCCGCAGGCACGGAGTCTGCAATAACGGGGATTTAAAAATGGCAGCGCCCGGCAAGATGCAAATGAAGCCTGGGATATTTAAATCCTGGGCTTCATTTGCAACTTCGAATGCCTACATTAGCCACCCTATTTCGAACTAGGGTGGCAGTGTAGACATACCCTTAGAGACTAACAAATTTATAAGGTCATGAGCTTTCATGGGTAAAACTTCATCAGATGAGATGGAGTGGAAATTACAGAATCCAGGGTATAAAAGCAAAAGAAGTTACCTGTCAATTGTAGGACCAGTGTTCATGAAGCTATTTAAGTCAGGGTAGATGTGACTCGTTCACAGCATTTGATGCTGAGATGTTGTCATGACCATGAGGGTTAGTCAGAGCCTGGGGACTAAGGGGTTAACTATGTCCCTTACCTAAGCCAGGTAGTCAGCCAATAGGAATGCAGGTAGGAATTTCAAATGGGACAAATGAATTTCTGGGTTTTTCCCTCCTTTATCCCTGGGCAGTTTCTCTCCAGCTACTGAGGGGGCCAGACATCATGTCTGTCTCCAAGAAAAGACTCTTCACTATCTGTGAGTAGGGTAAAGTTTATAGTTTGGAAATGGGAATCTGATGTCTGTGCATTTAAAAATGGGGTTTTCTCTCTTTTGCAACTTTTGCAAGTTTTGGCCCATGGTGGAATCCCCCATGAGTATATTAATTGGTGACTATTCTATCTAGTCATTATGTGTGTAACAGGAGTGTTGTGGTGATAATAAAAGTTCTTTCTTTCTTTTTTATTAACCTGGTATTGGTTAACTTTTTGTGTCCTGGTTTTTACTTTAGGGCTGAGATTTCCCAAGTGGTGTCTCCCTGGTTTCATTAATATTACTTGGTGGTGGCAGCGGATTTTTTTATCCCCAAAATCTAGGGTTTTAAGATTTTGGGGAAAAGCTTTATATCAAAGCCTGGAAAAATGAGGTTTTCAGGTACTTTTGCGGATTTATTGTGGCAGAGTGGGGAAAAAGCCTTGACAGATGTGAATAATGAAAGTGGGGAAATTGCTGTAGTAGTGCTTTAACCTGTTAAGATCTTTATTCAAGCCTAAGTTGATAGTATTGAACTTGTAAATGAACTCCAGTTTAGCCGTCTCCTTTTGTAATTGGGAAATAAAATTATTTTGTAGAAGGATGGCTAGCTACATCCATTATTGAATGTCCAGGGAGGTTAAGAAGTTAACTGACAGGTTTATATGCGTTACCCTTCCTGATGTCTGATTTGTGTTCATTTGTCCTTTGTTGCAGAGACAGGCCAATTTACATGGCAGAGGGACATTGCTGGCATTTGATGGCATATATCACATTAATGGATGTACAGGTTTATGAGCCCCTGATGTTGTGGCTTATGTGGTAAGGTCCTGTGATGGTGTTGCTTGTATAGATGTGTGGATAGAGCTGGCAATGGGATTTGTTGCAGGGATAGGTTCCTGGTTGTGTGTTTCTGTATGTGGTTGCTGGTATTCAGGTTTGAGGGGGGTTGTCTGTAGGGGAGGACTGGCCTGTCTCCCAATGTCTGTGAAACAGAGGGATCATTTTTCAGGATAGGTTGTTGATTGTCTATGATGCGCTATTTCAGCTAGGGGCTATAAATAACGAGTGGTATTCTTTATTTTTCTTGTTTGGACTGTCTTGAAGTAGGTGATTCTGGGTACTCATCTGACTCTGTCAATCTCTTTCCTTACTTCATTTAAGATTTAAGAGTGACAAGGAGTCCTGTAGCACCTTATAGACTAACAGATACTAACTAGCTACCCCTCTGATACTTAAGATTTAAGAATAATTGATAAAGAACTTGTAGGTGTTTTTTCCTTTATGTGTGATTGCAGTAGTTCTGGTTGTGTCTTAGATCTTGGCTGTAGACAATGGATCCTGTGATATGTCCTGGATGGAAGCTATAGGCATGTAGGTAAGAATAGCAGTCAGTAGATTTCTGGTATAGAGTGGTGTGACCTTTATTTATTTAAAAGCTTCAGAGAGGTAGCCGAGTTAGTCTGTAATTAGAAAAACTTAAAAAACAACAAATAGTCTAGCAGCACCTTAAAGACTAACAAAACATGTAGGTGGTATCATGATGCCACCCACATGTTTTGTTAGTCTTTAAGGTGCTGCTAGGCAATTTGTTGCTTTTTAAGTTTTCCCGCCATTTGTTTGTACTGTAGTGTCCAGGAAGCTGATCTCTTGAGTGGACTGGTCCAGGTTGAGGTTGATGGTGCGGTGGAAACTGTTGAAATCCCTGTGGAATTCTTCAAGGGTCTTGTTTCCATGGGTCCATATGATGATGATATCATCACTGTCCAGAGAGAAACATCCTTTCTGCGAAACCAAAAGGAAATGCAAAATTCATATTGAAAATTCACATTGAACATTTCTCTTCAAAGCTTTTTGCATCAGGTTGTCAGTGACCATTGCGTAGGTATTTAATTTTAGGTACCCATATTTGCAAACATTAGTCTTTGTTTTGTATTTGCCTGCAGGAATATATTCCTGAGGCTGAGAATTTCAAAGGGGCCATTCCACATTCAGTTTCAATGGCAGTTATGCACCTAACTCCCTCATATGCCTATGCCAATCCACCCCTAACAATTTGTTGGCTCCAGATTACTAAGAGCTTTTATTAATACACACTACAGGAAGTTTAACTGAATCCTAGATTAATATTTGACTGCATCTCTGTAAACCAAGGTTCAAAACTCAGAGTAGAGTTTATGGATTCCTAGCAGCTGCGTACGATACAAATTGGGACTGCTAATGTTACAAACAAACTTGGATCCAAATTGCCCATCATCCAGGTGTAAAAAGAGTCACATTTTTGGCTTGTAAATTTGTTAGCTACCCAAGAGCGAATTATCAATGTTTAGCTCCTCTTTTATGCACCTCAATGATTACTTCAGATTTATTATTACTATGCTTTATGCTCATTATATAGAATTTAAAAACATATGCTGTTTTGAAACTTGGCAGTAATAGGCTAAGCCCCTCTCTGATGAAAAATATAAGACCAGTTTTAATGACTTATCAATGCTAGGTATGATTGCACCAGTGTGTCCCAAAGCCTGGGGAAACCTGTCAGTTAAAAATTAATGAAGTAGGAAGTCCTAACATAAAGTAAAGCCTTGAGTGAAATTCCATGGCTTCATGGACTGTTAATTCTTTATTAGGTTTTCTTAAGACTGAGATAAAAGGCCTTTTATCTTTTTTAAGGTTTGCATTAACATGTCATTGAGTTTTATAGATACATTGATCTTCATTTGGCTAATCTAGAAAGGGTAATAGAAATGTGTATGTTCTATGCTATAGCAAAGAGAACTCCATAACACTTCAGGATTTTTGCTATTTTTATTTATTTCATATTATTCAGATTTTAAAATGTGGCCAATTCCTGGACATTGTGAAATTCAGCTAGATGACTGTTTCATATTGAATGTCCATTCAAGGTTGTTCTCTTCTCTTGTTCCCTGTCTTTTTAATTTGGCAGCAAGGTTGACATGTCTCCTCCAGAAGTTACACACGCACATACTACAAAAGTTTCAATATGCCATTTTTCAGAAGGACATACTATACAATATCATGTGTATGATACTGGATTCTGTACAAACAGTATCTAGAAATAGACAGAACTCTGATACTCTTACTCCAAGGGCAAGCACGTGGCCTCACTGAAGTCAATAGAGCCATAATTCCTCCCATTCCCCCGGTATTTAACAGTAACAAATATTAAATTATTATTAATGATGGGTCATTATAAATTCTGTTTTATCTGTTACTGTATTTATAAGAGCACATAGAAAGGAAACTATGTAACAAAAATAAACCCTCAAAGTTCCATTGGGACTGGGGAATCAATAGTTTTTCAGGTCATGGTAGAGATAGAGGCTGGATAGAAGGTGGAGGCTGCAGAAAAAGAGGAGGATCTTGGATTTGCCCAGCTTTTCCAGGGGCATGTTCTCCATGCTGCCTTGCAGCTTCACCTTCCTCACAAGCCATGGCAGTGCAAGAGAATGAGTAGCCATTCTGCCATTGACTTTACTGTCCCAAGTGGCATTCTAAGCATGTATATTCTCACTCACTAAGGATATGTCTAGACTGCATCCCTCTGCCAACAGAGGGATGCAGATTAGGCAGGTCGACATTGAAAATGAGGCAGGGATTTAAATATCCCATGCCTAATTTGCATAAACATGGCCACCGCATTCTGCTGACTCAGCACTTTGTCTGCAAAAAGCGGCCATCTAGAGGGCAATCTGTCAAGAAAGAAAGTCTTTTCCGACAGATTCCTTATGCCTCCTGCAAGGAAGTTTACAGGATCTGTCGAAAAAGTCTTTCTTTCTCAACAGATCCCCCGCTAGACTGCCGCTTTTTGCCGACAAAAGTGCTGAGTCGGCAGAACGCGGTGGCCATTTTTATGCAAAGTAGGCACGGGATATTTAAATCCCTGCCTCATTTGTAATGTCGACCTGCCTAATCTGCATCCCTCTGCTGACAGAGGGATGCAGTCTAGACATACCCTAAGTTGTAGGTAGAAGGTTCTGTCTTTTCCAGGGGAGCCTCATTTAATAGACTCAATCAATTTAATACATCTGATCCACGCTTACCAACGATGACCAGGCACCTTAGAACTCAGTTCACTTTTCATAATTGCACCCCCACCTCTGCAGCTTCCCGCAAATGTTCCATGTGTACACCAGCTAGTTGTGACCCTGTTTCATTTGTCAGATATACTAAATTATATACTGATTATATAATTGAATATGGTATCGCTCTCACCTTAAAAAAAATCAAATTTTAGATGTGCATGCATGAATACCGTTTGTCAGAGGCTGGAGAAGGATGGCAGGAGACAAATCGCTTGATCATTGTCTTCAGTCAACCCTCTCTGGGGCACCTGGTGCTGGCCACTGTTGGCAGACAGGATACTGGGCTAGATGGACCTTTGGTCTGACCCAGTACGGCCATTCTTATGTACTTATTCTTGGAGTTTTTACATACTCCTCCAGTCAGGAAAGAGAAACAATACCGTATGACGTACCTGACCAATCACAACTAACCAACAGAGCACAAACATTGAAAATTCACAGTTTGCAACCAATACTCAGTTTAAAAAAAATTGCCAAAAAAATTCAGTGAAACTTTTTTTTTTACAAATAGAAGTCATGGAATTGTTATTAGCTTTGGCTGTTTCAAGGGCAAAACAAGCAGCAAAATTCATTCATTGTAAATTATTCACTTGACTCTACTTCTAAATAGCAGATGTAGCATAGAGCTGAGGTAGCCAGTATTCTGAGTTTTCACAGGCTTATACTTAATGAACTATGGATGGGAGAACTGTACTGGATCTAATAATACTTGACTTAAATTTGAATTGACTCAAACCTGTACTGAGCTTATTGTGAGTCAAACTCATAATCAGACCAGGGCTGCTCACTCAGGTACATGACTCTTCCCTCTAACAGAGCTCAAGTTTTCTGCAGCAGCCAATCCTTGGGCATGTCCTGGGTCAGATGACCACCAGGTACAGGTATTTCAGTGATCCTACCAGAGCTATAAGCTAGCTCGTTCAACAAAATTACTTGACCAGGAATCCTCCTGCTGCAGACTCAAGGCTTCTGGCCTGTCCTTGATCTGGTTCCTATTTTTGTACCTGGTCTTGCTTGAGCCTTATTCCAGTCTGCTTCAGCCTTGTTCTTGTCCTATCCTGATCGCTGCAGCCCTGCCCTCTCACTGACCTTCAGATTGACTCCAACGCAGCTTTGACCTTCAGCCTTGCTACGATCCTCATTTGGCTTGTCCAGAGATTCTGATCCTGATCTGACCTGTGGCATGTCCTTTGACCCTGGTTTCAATGTTGCCCATGCGATGGTTCTGATGCAACTTCTCACTTTGACTACCTAGAACCTAAAGTCTGAAACTCATGCTATTTTCAGCCTGGTGTCTAGACATGAGTTTAGGAAAGATTCAGATAAACACAGGGGAAGTAAGTTTTTCTTGCAGTTTGGCTCCATTGCCTGCTCAGGCAACATGTGTAGTGCAAACTATGAAGTTCAAGTATGGTCAACTAATGTCATCCTCATCCACAAAAGACATGTGATTTACATGTGCTTGCCAGCTTGATCTATACAATGGGCAAAACTCTGAGCTGAATTACACAGGAACAAAGAAAAAGTGATGTTGACATCAAAAGGAGCAAGACCAGGCTGTTTGGCTCACAATGAAGTTATACTGGATTTATGATGGTGTCATTTTTAGCTGTTTTTATGAAAGAAAGAATTTGCTGAAATTGGTATAAATTAACCAAATATCTGAGAACCCAAATCTACATTTTTGCATAAAATTTTCAGTCCAAAAACATCACCCAGCTTTATTAACAGATACTGGCTGGCTCTTGCAATTTCATCCTATATTGCTTAGGGCATATCTAGACATACCAGGAAATCAGCACTATGGTGATCGATTCCACAAGTATTGATTTAGCACATTTAGTGAAGACCCACTAAATTACTCATCAACTCTGGTACTCCACCAGAGCAAGAAGCATAAGGGGAGTTGAAAGGAGTGTTTCTCTGATAGATTCCCTACAGTGGAGTCCCTGTGACATGTCAGCCTAAGGATCGTTGACTCCAGTATTCATGTAGCTGGAGTTGTGTACTTTAGGTCAACATTGCCCTGTAGTGTAGTCCTGTCTTTAATTCTCTTGACTTTTGAAGAGTTTAGAAATGTTGTTAATTTCTCAGCTTCTGATGCTCATTATCTTTACTTGCATTATGTCAATATAACTGTACAGCATATATTATCCAATCTGTGGAGGCCTACGAGCTTTGCTTTGAACTTCAGATATCCTCCAATTAATCATTTGGTGTATTTGGTGTAAAAGCCATAATAAGGTTTCATTTTCTTTATACACCAATTTTGACAACATCTCTTGGAATTAGCTTGTCCAGAGGAACTGGGGATTTCTCTAGACCTTAGAAACTAGAATGTTAAACTGCTAATCATCAAGAAGGAGTGAAACAAACAATGAAGTTCTGGTAAAGCTGAAAATTCATTCTTCCCATCTGGAGAAGAACAGTGCTCCATATACAAATGACATCTTGCCACCTTTGATCACTGGAGTCGGAGACAAGTCATACAAAGGGAAGGTTGTTTTGAACTTTCTGACAGCATCTGCCATGAATTTGTAAAATATGTCACATGTATATTCCAAACATAAAATAATGCAGTCATGCATGAAAAATTATGCTTTGTTCTAATCTCAGGATTGTGTCAGCATCTCAAGAGATTGAGGGGAGGAGATCAGGAGTTATCATAGGAATACAAAGAACTTTTACACAGAAGCAAATTAATGAAATTGCCGGAGGCTATTGTTTCAAAATTAAAATGTTGGGACGAAGTATTGGAATGTGAGATGAACCTGAAATGTTTCGGGGTTTCTGATACTCCAAAAAAAAAAAAAAAAAAGCAAAGAGAGCTGTCCTAAAGGAAATATCTGTGGTGGTATTTGCTGTTTCTGGAGTAATCTATGAACTGATAATGATATTTATACCGAATTCAGTAATGCTAGGGATGTACAACTGGCTCTTAAAAGGGCCAGAGATAATATACTGCTTTTGGATAGTACAGCGGTGTGAAGATAGCTACTACAGAGAGAGATGCAAAGTGCAGATTAGACACTGGTCACACAGAATTGTTAGGACTAAGATACCACTGATCAAATAGTGTGTGAACCTCTGATGTTTTGGTGCTTTCATTTATTTTGTTGTTTTAAGCAGTTAAAAGGTTGGGTGATATCAAAGGCCCTCATCTTGAAAATGCTTAAGTGTATGCTTAAACTTTAAGCACACAAGACAGTAGTGCTGGAATAATTTTTATAGTCGGAGTGCTGAGAGCCATTAAACCAAACTGTAAATCTGGTATAATCAGGGGTGGGTAACCATTTTTGAGTCGGGGTATATTAGAATGCATTAGGAGGAGCATTGCCAGCAGACCTAGAGAAGAAATTATTATTCTTTATTCAGCACTGGTGAGGCCACATCTGGAGTCTTATGTCCAGTTCTGAGCCCCCCACTACAGAAAGAATGTGAGAGGGTCCAGTGGAGGGCAACAGAAATGATTAGGATGCTGGAACACATGATCTATGAGGAAAGACTGAGGGATTTGGGCTTCTTTAGTCTGCAGGAGAGAAGAGTAAGGGGGAATTTGATAGCAGCTTTGACTACCTGAAGTGGGGTTCCATAGAGGATGGAGAAAGGCTGTTTTCAGTAGTGACAGATGGTAGAACAAGGAGCAATGGTTTCAAGTTGCAGTGGGGGAGGTCTAGGTTGGATATTAGGAAAAACTATTTCACTAGGAGAGTGGTGAAGCACTAGAATGGGTTACCTAGGGAGGTGGTAGAATCTTCATCCCTAGAGGTTTTTACGTCCTGGCTTGACAAAACCTTGTTTGGGATGAATTAGTTGGGGTTGGTCCTGCTTTGGGCAGGGGGCTGGACTTGATGACCGCATGAGGTCTTTTCCAGCCCTAGGTTTGGGTATAAATGTTTGCAGGACTGGGGCTCGAGTGTCATGGAGTGTGATCCAGCTCCCAGTGTGAAGTAAATGGAAATTCCTCAATGAGAATTGCCACCTTCCTAATCTTGCCAAGATTTAAACATAAGCTTAACTTTCTCACCGTAGTCAGTGGTCCCAACATTAAATCTTCTCAGGAACAGGGCCTTCGTCTGCACACTAAGCTAGGAATGTCACCATAACAGCACAATTTACTCTTCTTACTCCCAACGGTGGGGGGAAGTGTGAGCCTGGCAGGGGAAGCAAGAAATGTGCATATTATACCTTCCCAGCATGCAGAAAGTTTTTAGCACTGGTCACCCCCATAAGAGCCATGTGTGGAATGCAGAGTACATCTACACTGCAAAAAAGCATGCTACCCCATACCTCACATTAGCTAGCAGAGAAGCCATGGCTGCTGTGCTTTTGGCTCATGTTAGCAGAAGGCACTCAGCCCTTATGTATAGGCTTTTAACTCAGGTTAACAGTCCAAATTAAAGCTTACAAGGGAATTTGGATAAACTTAAAAAACAACAAATGGTCTGGTAGCACTTTGTAGACTAACAAAACATGTAGATAGTATCATGAGCTTTGGTGGGCACATCCCACTTCTTCAGATGACTGGAGTTTTGAGTTTAGGATGTCCAGGCCCAAAATAAATAGGGGAGAAGGGAAATGGAGGAAGGAAAAAAATGGAAGGGGGCAGGAAACAAGAAGCAGAGGGTATGTAAATATCAAAGGGAAAATCAACTAGGCAAGGGAGTCTGGGATAGAAGTCCACCTGCTAACGTGAGTCAGAAGCTGAGTGCCTGTGTCTTGATTGCTGTTTCAGCCAGCATTCGCTAATGTTGGTTAGGTAACCTGAGTTCAAAACACCACTTTTTTTGCAGTGTAGATAAACCTACAGGCTGCGTCTAGACTGGCATGATTTTGCACAAATACTTTTAATGGAAAAGTTTTTCCATTAAAAGTATTTGTGCAAGAGCGCATCTATACTGGCATATGCCTTTGCGCAAAAGATTTGCTTTTGCGCAAAAGCATCCATGCCAGTGTAGATGCTCTCTTGCGCAAGAAATTAATGTTGCTGTCTACATTGGCCCTCTTGCACAAGAATACTTGCACAAGAGGGCTTTTCCCTGAGTGGGAGCATCAGAGTATTTGCGCAAGAACCACTGATTTTTACATTACAAAGTCAGTGTTCTTGCGCAAATACTGGTGGCCAGTGTAGAGAGGCGGCAAGCTTTTGCGCAAAAGCGGCCACCTTTGTGCAAAATCATGCCAGTCTAGATGCTGCCTCCATCTTCGTGGGACTACAGTGGAATAAACTGTAGGTGTTTTGCTTATTAGACGCACATGGGATCTTTTTTAGGGAAAAAGGCAATACACCACATTTATTGAGAATATATAGAAAAGCAGTTAGCATATGCTCACACACACATACACAACACACACACACAGGTCCTTCAGATGGTGCAGTTATCAGTCTATCATGGCTCAAGTCGGTCTTGCTGGCCAGGCAAGGTTGATGGAATGAGGAATCAGGGTTCCACTGAGACTCCTCTGAGGCTTGGCTTGCTGGACTGAAACCAGAATTTTAATGGCTCCCCTTCTAAGTCTATAGGAATTATAGTGTCATGGTGCAATCATTTATCCTTAAAAGGTGTTACTCTCAAGTTTTTCAGTTATTCCTTGATGGTTCTTGTTAAGTCTCTTATCTTTTGTTTTGTGGTCTCACCTTTGGGAGTGTCTAGCTATCTCCAGGACTTGGCTATTCTTCTAATTTATTCAGCCTTCATCCAGCCTCAGGTACCATGGATGTACTCTCATCATCTCCAAGAGTCTCAAGCCTTCTTGACTACCTGGACCTTCCTGATGCCTCTCTCACACAATCTTCACTCACAACCGATTTACAGAGCACTCCAGACAAAGAACTACACAGTTACTAAGGGCATGGCTACACTACACGGTTAAAGCTAATAAGATACACAATGTCAGCTACGTCAATTGCGTAGCCTAAGTCAAAATAGTTTATTTTGGCTTTTGGTGCTGTTTACACAGCAGGAAGTCTGAGGCAGAGCACTCTTCTTCCAACTCCCCTTATTCCTCATAAAATGAGGATTACAGGAGCAGAGTAAGAAATCCTCCTGCTCGACGTTATTTCGGCATTATATCAAAATAACTGCTTGAAGTGTAGACGTGGACTATGTTATTTTGGAGTAAGTGATATTATTCCAAAATAACACTGCTGTGTAGATGTACCCTAAGAGACACAACTTTGTTTGCAATGCATACATTGTCTAATCATGAGAAACAGGGCGAAACAGAAGCATACAGAACTTAAAAGCAAATTATACATCAAATCATTGTGCATCATACTTATATTTTTATAACCAATATTAAAATATAAATTTTGGCTATGTAGGTGAGAAGTAGCAAGTCCTTCGAAGAGTTTTGTGTACATTCAAGGCAGGAGTGTTTCTGCAACACTCCAATCTCTGTGCCCTTACTATGTATTTCTTTTTCTTTCCCTCATGCAGCCGATGAAAATTGGTATTTAAGGTGCCACTGGTCTCCTTGTTATTTTTGCTGAAATAGACTAGTACTGCTCCCCCTCTGAAACCATAGGTACAATGGCTTTATTCTGAGTTTGATAGTGAGCCTTAGTTTTTTTGGGCCAATCACTTTGTAGGACATTTGCTCTAAGAACTCCTAAATGACAGGATGGAGGGCCCAGTGTTCTAGAGGCTACTTTTGGAACTCACTTCCTATCTTTTTGGCTAGTATAGCTAACAAACTTGCTGCCAGCAGTTTAATATCTATTGATCTTTTACTTCTGGTCCATCTTCTTCTCAGTTGGGGGCCACATTAGTGAAGGTTTTCTTTTCTTTTTGTTTATTTCTTTTTTTTCCTTCTCTTTTGTGGCCTCTGATTGATTTTTCTGTGGGTTAGTGGTCCTCAACCAAAAAAAGGTTCCCCGCTTCTGTTTTAAGTTATGAAAAAGGCAGAAGAGGCCCCAGTGTATAATATGGACCAACTGTAATCTTCACCAAGATGGATCTAAATCTTGAGACATGGCTTTGTGGTTAATGTAACACAATGAAAAATCAGGCGGTAGATTGAGGTGGTTTACAGAAGAAGTTTTTACTTAATTGAACACCAAAATGAGTCATGCCATTAGTTGCAGTTTATCAATTTCTCTCTCTTGCATATAAGAACTTAATCTAGATGTTTTAAGTGCCAATGTTGCCCACGCAACCAGATTCCGGGGGCCAAAATAGCCTCAATGGAAATGTTTTGGGTATAGGTGACATAGGCATCGGTAATGCAGCCTGTCTAAACTAATGCTGCATCACAATAGCAATGACTAACCAAGAGATGGCAGTGTACTATGTGTTCAACCTGAGCTAGTTAGATCAATATCTGTATGAGGAGTGTGACTTTAATAAAAGGACTCTCTCCGCTTTCCTATCTCCATGACAGATAGACCCGAGCTAACATAAATCCTAGCCTTTCTGCTGTCAGTCTCCTAGCTTAGCGTGACATAGATATTTTGACACAGAATACAAATATTCCTCAGATGGCTAATAGTTTTGAGCATATATTTAAGAGATTTACTTCTACAGTTACTATCAGTGCCTTGAGTGAACGTGTTTCCCTGAAAAGCCCTTCTGTTGTCTGGCAAATATATATACAAATTCATTTTGTGATGTTTATGAAATATCACTAGGGGGGAAAATAGACTTCTTTGCTTTGGATAACAGCTGCATGGAGCCCCATCTTAAATAGCTCCTTAGCAACCAGCCTCTCCAGTAGCTGTGACAAATCATATTTATTGTGTCTCGAGAGAAAAACAGTACTCTGAAATAATGGCAGCTAGACGTGATAACTTGTGGGAATTCAGGAGAATTTGTTCATCGGCGTTTCACGGGAAAAGTTGGCTAAATGAGTAATACTGGTACAAAGTGTTTCTGAGTGGTTGGACCAATATTATGTATCAAGCCTCCATGGTGTGTGTGTGTGTGTGTGTGTGTGTGTGTGTGTGTGTGGTGTGCTCTGCTACTGACTTCCTCAGGGACCTTGGGCAAGTCACTAAGTGTGGGATTTTCACAAGTGCTTTAGGTCTAAATTCTCAAAGCTATTTAAATGCCTAACTCCCATTGAAATCAGATCCTTTTGAGGATCTGGGACTAAGGGCATGTCTACACTACAGAGAAGATTGAAGCTGCTGATCTTCCAGGGTTTGAATTAGCAGGTCTAGTGAAGACACACTAATTCGAACTAAGAGAGGCACTCTGGTGGATGCTGGTAACCCTGCTTTTACGAGGAGTAAGGGAAATCGAAGGAAGAGTGTTCTCCCTTCAACTTTCTGCAGTGTGGACAGCGCCAAAAGTTGAGTTAAGATACTTTGACTTCAGCTACAAAGTACACATACCTGAAGTAGTGTATCTTAATTTGACCATCATGTAGACATACCCTTAAGTGACTTAGGAGGACAAAATCCATTAGCTTTCCATGGGATTTGTGTACTATGACAGGGCAGACTCACTGCCACAGTGCCTCCTGATGGTAGCACTGGAATTAGCTCATCCACAGGGCATCTGCCTCTGCCTGGTGTCTCCCCATGTCCTCACTCCATGTTTCAATTCTGGACCCATGTCGCTCCCAGACTTCGACGTCCTCTTCAGGAAACTGCCCTTGGGCAATGCCCACGATTGTTGCATCAGTCTCTGCACTCTGGGGCCTTCCCCTCCCAGGGAATCCCCAGTTCCCCTGTATCCAGCTTGCCTCAGTGACCCACTGCTAGCCTTCATCTAGCCCCTGCCTCTGGCAAACTGCAGTCTGTGATGGCCACTCATCATTGGCAAAGGGGTGTGGACCTGCTGCCTTTTCCTACCCTGGTTGCCTCCCTGCAGCCCTAGTAGCCTCAGGCCTTGTTTCAGCCTGGGAGTAAGATCAGACCAGAGCCCCTCAGCACTGCTCAGTCTCAGGAAGCCTGCAAGCTTCTTTAGCAGCCCGGTCTTTCCTGCTTCCCAGCTAAAGCAAGAGTGTCTCTCTTCCTCCCTTCTGGGAGCCCTTGTTTATATTGCCCTCAGCAGAGCCCTAATTAGCACTAGCTGCCTCAGCTGTGGGCTTTGATCTCAGCCCTCTCCCAGGGCTGGGTTTTACCCTTAAAGGGCCAGTGCAGGACAGATACCTAATCACATGAACATACAGTGGTGAATTTAGGGCAGGGCGAGCGGGGCGGTTGCCCTGGGCCCCACGCTTCCCGAGGCCCCGCGCATGCGCCGTGGCGCCACGGCACATGCGCTGTGTCAAAGGGGGGACCCCGCGAAATTTCGCTGCCCAGGGCCCCGCGGTGCTGCCCGGGCCCCGCGGCACTCTCATCCGCCCCTGTGTACATACGTCCCTACAGCCCAGATTTTTAAAGGTATTTAGGTATTGTGCAGTACGTAAGAGCCAAAATCCATCTGAACATTAGATTTAGGCTCCTAAATCAGTGGACCTTATAACACCACAGTGCATGAATACTGTTAAAAATCTGGACGGCAGGGACTTTTGAAAATCTCACCCTTAAAACCTATTCCTCAGTTTACTTCTATGTAAAATGGACATAGCAGAGGAGAATTGTGAGCCACAACTAATTCTTGTTTGTAAAATGCTTTGAATTCCATGAGTAACAGCTGCAGCTACAATGTAAAACCTTATGCATTTTAAAACTGTGTCATGAAGCCTGTTTTGTGCAAATTCTTTCCTTTGCTCACTCTTGCTGCCAAAATGATATTGTCCTTACAGCTATTGTAAGATCTTGACAATAAGACTCTTCCTTCTGGCATCTTATGATCAGCTGTGAAACTTAAATTGTCATTAGATTCCAGAGTCAACATATAATGAGACACGTGTGAAGAGCTCACACATTTCTCCATTACTGTTTCAGATTCTGAAGCAGATTTCATTACAACATTTTATGCCTACTCTGCAGTGTTAATTATAAGTTCTAGTGTGTGTTTTTAATTCTTCTATTTTCAAATGAACTTAACATTCTGCAGTACAAGATGCAGTCATCGGCAAGCAGGGGGAGGAAGAATATTGACATGCAGAGAGTCTAGAAGCGACCACATTTCACCCCCTCTTGACCAATGTTCCTTGTAATCTTTTCCATCAATGTGCAGAATAAATTTTGTTATGTTCACTGAGGCATGTGCGAATGTACATCAATAGAAGAAGAAACACAAATCTAGCTGCGGGTGCTTTGCTAATCAGTTGGGAGGCATTAGAATCTCTCCTAAGTAAGTGCACAAGTGTACAAATTAGCGGGAACCCTGCTCCTGCCCCCAGTATGCTATTTTGCACCAAGAATGTATTTCTTTGCATGTCTTTAAACTGCTGTGCATGATGTAACTCAGTGGTTTCCACGCTTTTTAACCACAAGGTCACTTTTCCAATTTAAGTGCAATGTAAGATCTACCTCACACCCAAATACCCTTGTCCCACTTCCTTCCTGCCCCTTCTTTGAGGTCTTGCCCCTGCTCCACTCCTTCTGAGGTCTCACTCTGCTCACTCCAGCCCCTTTTCTACCCCAACCTCATTCACTTTCACCAGGCTGGGGTAGGAGGTTGAGGTGCAGGCTCTGGTCTTGGGTCAAAGGGTTCAGAGTATGGGTGGGCAGGGGCAGATGACCGTTTTGCGGGGCCCTGGGCAGCATAATTCCGCAGGGCCCCCCCTTTACCACAGCGCATGCACAGAGCTTTCTGAAGCGCGGGGCCCGGGGCGGCCGCCCCGTTTGCCCTGCCCTATATCCGCCCCTGTGGGTGGGGCTCTGGTCTTAGCTCTGGGCAGGAGATTGGGGCCCAGGAGGGGATTCAGGGTGCAAGCTCTAGGATGCAAGGGAACTCACATCTGGGGAAGGAGGCTGGGTGAAGGAGGGGATTCAGAGCTGGGACAGGGATTTAGGATGTAGGCTCCAGCTGGGCATTATTTAACTGAGATGGCTTCTGGGTGGTGGAGCAGTGGGGTTAAGGCAGGCTTACTCCTGCCCTGACCCTGCACCACTCCTGAAAGCAGCTGGCATGGACAGCAGTGGCTCCTTGGCACCCTGTGCTGCCCCGTATCAGCAGGCACCAACCCCACAGCTTCTACTGGCCATGGTTGCCCATTACTGATCAATGGGAGCTGCAGGAGTGGTGTCTGCAGGCAAGGCCAGTATGTGGAGATCCCCGGCTCTTCCTTTCTCAGGGGCTACAGGGACATGACAGCCATGTCCAGGAGCAGCAGTTACCACAGGGATAATGACTCCAGACTCGCCAGGTTAGGCATTTGAGAACTCACTGCTCAAAGAATTCAATTTAAGCGTAAGAGAGAAATGAAAATGATGAAATGTACAGGACAGTCAAAACCCAAAACTAACCCACTTTGTAAGCAGTAAAAGAAGTAACAACAGCAATTCACATATGTGTTGGGTCAGGAGATGAGAGTGAAGTACTGTGTGTTTGTGAGAATGATGGACACACATACTGTGTGAGAGTGACAGAGATTTGCATTGCCAAGCTCACTCCATCCCCGTCTCTCTGTGTGGAGACAGGATACAGAAGTGGGGGAGTAGGAACACCCTGACATCAGTGTTCTCCCTCTTCTTCCTCCCACAGTCTACACAAGAAGTAGGAAGCTCCCGGAGGGAGTGGCGGGGGGCAGGGGAAGGAAGGGGTGCAGCTCCAAGACGGGAGGCAGGAGCAGCATAACAGTGGGTGGAGGACAATTGAAGTACCAGTGCTTCATAGCTTCCCAGCCAAACCAGTCAGGATCCCCTGGCTGAGGCTCCAAGATCTACCAGTATATCCTGATGTACTGGTTGGTAATGACTGATGTAGCTAAATAATAATACTCAGCTCAAATAAGGGGCTGTCTCATTTGAAGTCTCAGTGTGCCATTTAGGCACAACTTGTGGAGCTATGCAGAAGTTCTCTCTGTGCTTTCTGAAGCTTAGTGTGTACAATTGTAATCCATCAAGGGGTAAAACACTCCACCATTTGCACACTCCAGGACCCATGCCAACTTTTGCATGGAGCAGAGTCAATGCTTTGCTTCTTCCCCAGCACTTTGGGGGTGCTTGCACATCATGGAAAGTGGAGAATGTGATTGTGTCTTGCTGCTGTGCAAGCGGCAAAAAGTGTGTGTTGTGGGTGTGTTTGAGATCCTATTTGTCCTCTACTCTCTCCAGATACCAAGGTAGAGTCTGGCCTTTAATCAGGATTACTTAAAATTCTATTTAACTATAATAATATCTCTGTAATTCTGTTGATTCAACTGATGAATTTGTGACCTTTAACCACTATGTTATCAGCTCTAATTGTAATTGACAGGGCAATTTCCTGGTTGCTTTCCTATGAGATAAGCAGAGTACACTAGCCAGAAGCAATTTGGTTTTTTAACCACCATCTTAACACCTCTAATTGTAACTGAATGGTAAGTAGGCAAATGATCATCCCACCAAACCAGTTTGAGGAATGGTAATAGTCCCATCAAAGCAACAAAACTCTCAGGGAAATAGTATTGTGCTGGGAAAGCTGCTTTTTCCAGTTATTTGCACTATACTGTACTGCATGTGACACTGAAGAAAACTATATTGCAGTAATACAGGGATCTACCATATGAGCTAGAAAACCTTAGCTCTCAAAATAGCTCCCTTGCGTTTGTCAGTGAAGGGAGATATTAAAGAGAGATAAAAAAATGTGAAAGGAATGTAATAATCTAAATTTGTCAGTGCATTTCTCTCTGGCTGTTCTGGGGAAAGAGAGAATAGTTCTAATTTTCAGCCACGCTTATAACCACCCTTTTATAAAAAGCTACCTCTGCCGCTTACTGCGTGACTCAATCCCACGTCATTTTAATGGGATTTTGTTGGTTTTGACCTATTAAATTTGGAAAGAAATTCTGCGGACCTTGAGGGTTTATCAGCTAGCGGTTAGATTAAAAAAGTCGACTTTACTAGTAGTGGTTAGGAAGGATACCACTGTCTGTACTGCACCTAGTACAATGGGATCTTGGCATAAAAACTGGGACTATGATGTCCTACCTCTATACGGATAATAATAACAGTTGAACATAATTTACATTTGCTGATTCAACTTCTTTGAATAGGCCACTGTCCGCAGACAAGATACTGGGTTAGATGGACCTTTGGTTCTGACCCAGTATGGATGTTTTTATGTTCTTTATGAAATGTGTTTTGAATCAATATTTATAACAAGAAAAACTTTTTGGATTAAAAAAGGCATACGATTCATAAGTGGAATATGTAATACTATACAAGTTTCATCTGCTTGAGTTTGGGACTGATGCACAACTCACAGATTGTGAAACCAGACCAACATGTTTCAGGAAAAGCTATTTTATTAATGTTTAAAAGAGCTTTAAACAATTTTTACTGGATCTATTTTTTCTATCACTTGGCTAATAAAACAGATGCCTTAGTTACCACATTCTACACTGTACAGGGTTCCTGAGGAACCATAAAAATCCCCACCATAACTTAGAATTGATTTCTTGCACTTACAAACGTCATTGATTTAATGGACAGTATTTCAGAATCTTCCAGAGCTCTCAGATCATATAGGAAAGGGGAAATCTCTTCTTCCTAATGGAATAAAGCTCCCACTTCTAGCCATCCAGGGTTGCTAAATAGATGGCCAAGTGTGAAATTGTGACAAACTTAGGTTTAGAAAATATGTTGCTGATTTAAGATTGAAGATGGGAGGGTGGGTCACCCCCTAGCATGGGGAAGCAAGCCCCTTTCCAGCCCCACCCATCTGATCCCAGGATTTTCCATCCCAAAATCTGGGAGACTTCAGTGCAGCATTAGTGGGGCCAGGTGAGACAGTTTGGGAAGGCAATGCCTCCCCTTGCCTACAATACCTGCTATGTATGCTTGTCTTGGGCTTGGGTGAGGTTAATTTTGGGTAGAGTTAATTTTACAAGGGTATTCCATATTTGGGAGAGAATTCTACATTTCAGGGGCTGGTGGATTTTTAAAAAAGCCTTTCCCATATAGAAAAGCCCTAAATCTTTGGGCATGTGTGTGAATCAATAGAAGGTTCACAATTACTTTATTTTTTGCATAGCTCTGTAAATTGTCTCCTGACTATGGTGTGGGTGTGAGAATAAACAATACAAACTCCTTTTCCCAACTAAGAAAGCCATAGACTGGCATCTTTCTAGATGATGTGCACGTAAATGCAGAATAATGAAGCAGTGAGCAAGAGGACACAACAAGCAGTTTCCTTGGAGATTGTTTATCTTTCCCCGAGTCCAGTGTTCTCTGTCCTTCATAAACTGGGCTAAATATGAATCATGTGCCTTATTTCCTTCTGGTTCGCTAAACTTTTTTAACTGGTAAAGAACCTGAATTAATCCTCAGGCCTTTTGGGTATTGAATTACAGCAAGGCCTTGTTTCTCCAGATGCTCAATGTATTACTGCCAACAATGGTGGAATTGGCATAGGAAGTTTAATCCTGCCATACCTATGCAATCAGTCTTTGAAGGGAGCATATGAAAACAAATTGCTAGCCCAAGTTAAATTTAGATTTATTCAGTTGGAGTTAATTATAATCTTTATTTAGTCTCAAGCGATGCCTTCTTATCATACATTTATTATAGCAGAGAAAATTAATTTTTATTCTACTATAAAGGTGAATGTAATAATCTGGGTTCAGAGAAGGGATTATTTTAATAAGATTTATAGGCAGTTTTTCAAACAGTAGGATTTTATTATACTCTGTAGGCAGCCTTTCTCTATGCATGTGTCTATCAGTGCAGGCGATGGTGCCGAATGTAGGGGATGTCTACACTTGCAACTGATCAACAAACCTTTAGTCATTCACGGGTGCATAACCCTTTCCACATTAACGGAAAAAGTTTTGTCATACCAAGTGCAAGTGTGAACGCTGTTTTGTTGGCAGGAGTGTTCTCCTGCTAACAAAACAAAAGCAGTTCGTGGGGACTGGAAGAATTTTGTTGGCACAAGCGCTGACAAATGGTGTTCACATGCATCGACTTTTAGCGACACAGCTGTGCTGACACAGCCTTCTTGCTAAAAACTGCATAGTGTAGACATGCCCATAGTACCTGCATATTAACAGTGACCATCAGCTAGGAAACTTCCCTGTCCAATTTCAGCCTGTTTTGGCTGAGCTATGGGTACAATATGTAGCAGGGTGCTAAAATTGATAATAAAACGATCTTTACTAAACAAGTGGTTTGGGCTGTGGATTTGATTTGCTTGTGTAACTGTTGTATTTTGCACTGAAAAAAAAAAGCTAATTTGAGAAATATGGCTAAGGACACAGATGTTGATTTAATGCATTTTTCATGCCATAGGTACCTTCAGCAAAGATGAGCATGCAACGTAAAAACAAAAACTAAGACTGAGAAAGAATGGTCGATAAAACAGAAACTGCCCAGCTTTTATGGGTTATAGTGACTGACTGACCTTGTAAAGATAGATATGATAGGTAGAGGCCAAAATCACAACCTGTCATTTAAAATTTACTGAAATTTTGGTTGTTTGGATAAAATAGATTTGTGTTTTTTTCCATGTCCCCTTTGTTGCAATGCAAACACCCGACTAGCCAATTAATATTTATTTTCTCCAATGCCCAGGTAATTTTAGCTTTGTAAAGCTGTTTCAAATGCACTACACTGTAAGATTTATTTTTGAGTGAGGCTAGGTCTACTCTTAAAATTTAGGTCACTATAGCTCTGACCTTCTTTCAGAGGTGTGAAAAATCCACACTCTTCCCTGCTGTATCTATGCCTACATAAACTCTGGTTTAGACACAGCTAGGTAGACGGAAGAATGCTTCTGTTGCCCTAGATACCATCATTTGGAGAGGTGGAATTCCTAGATAGATGAGTTATGCAGGTTGTACCTTTGAAAGAAAGATGCTAGCGGAAAGGAAAATGAGCTAAACGCAAAAGCCACAACAAAAGGGGCTCATACAACTGCACATCCTCTAATGTGATATATGCCATCAAGGGTCAGCAATGGCTCTCTGCCATATGTTTTGTGACAAAGGATAAATGGACACAAATCAGACATCAGGAATGGTAACACATATAAACCTGCAAGGGAACATTTTAACCTCTAAGGACATTCAATAATGGATTTAAAGTAGCCATTCTTCTACAAAGGAATGTTATCACCCAATTACAGAGAGAGGGTATGCCTACGCTACCACCCTAGTTCGAACTAGGGTGGTTAATGTAGGCAACTGAAGTTGCAAATGAAGCCCGGGATTTAAATATCCCGGGCTTCATTTGCATCTTACCGGGCGCCGCCATTTTTAAAGCCCCGGTAGTTCGGACTCGGTGCCCGCGGCTACACGCAGCACGGAGTAGGTAGTTCGGATTAGGCTCTCTAATCCGAACTACTGGTGTAGTCGCGGGCACGGAGTCCGAACTACCGGGGCTTTAAAAATGGCGGCGCCCGGTAAGATGCAAATGAAGCCTGGGATATTTAAATCCCGGGCTTCATTTGCAACTTCGGTTGCCTACATTAACCACCCTAGTTCGAACTAGGGTGGTAGTGTAGGCATACCCAGAGAGACTGCTGAACTTCCATTCATTTACAAATTCGACACTATCAAGTTGAGCTTGAATAAAGATATTAAGTGGTTAATGCACTACAGCAGTGGTCACCAACCAATAGATCATGATCTACTGGTAGATCTTGGAACCTTTGACAGGGGATCCTGACTGTTTTGGTCAGGAAGCTATCAAGCGCTGGCACTTCAGTTGCCCCTCCACCCCCTGTCATGCTGCTCCTGCCCTCTGCCTTGGACCTGCCTCTTGGGAGCCTCCTACTTGCTGTGCAGGGCGTGGAAGGGGGAGGAGTCACTGATGTCAGGGTGTTCCTCTTCCCCCCATTTCTGTACCCAATCTCCACACAGAGAGGAGAAGGCGGGAGCGTGGCTATGCAAATCTCTGTCATTGTCACACACTGTGTGTTCTCACAAACACACACTGTCCTTCACTCTCATCTTCCGACCCAACACATACTTGTGGGTTGTTATTACTTCTTTTACTGCTTGCAAAGTGGGTTAGTTTTGGATTTTGACTGGTCTGTGCATTTTGTAATTTTCATTTCTCTTTTACGCTAACATTTAATTATTAATTAAATGCCGAACCTGTTGTGGCTGCAGTAATTATGCCTCTGGTAATTGCTGCTCCTGCACATGGATGGCATGTATCTGCAACCCCTGAGAAAGGCAGAGTGGGGGGGTCTCCACCTGCTGTCCTTGCCTGCAGACACCACTCCTTAAGCTCCTGTTGATCAATAACAGGGAACCATGGCCAATAGAAACTGTGGGTTCAGTGCCTGTAGATGAAGGGCAGCACATGGTGCCATGGAGCCATTGCTGTACATGCCAGCTGCTTTCAGGAGTGGTGCAAGGACAGAGTAGGAGTAAGCCTGCCATGACGCCACTGCTCCACCACCCAGACGCCATCTCAGTTAAATGGTGCCCAGCCAGAGCCTGCTTGCTGAACCCCTGTCCCAGTCTTGAACCTCCTCCTATACCCAAGCTCCTGCCCCAGACGTGAGTCCCCTGCACCCAAACTCCTTTCCACAGCTTGCATCCTGAAACCCCTCCTGGACCCCAATCTTCCACTGTGGGCTAAGCCCAGAGCTCTCCCACTCTCCAAACTCCTTGGCCCAAGACCAGAGCCTGCAGTCCAATCCCCTACCCCAGCCTGGTGAAAGTGAGTGAGGATGTGGGAGGAAGGAAGATGGAGTGAGCAGGGTGAGGTCTCAGAGAAGGGGGAGGATCAGGGCCTCAAAGAAGGGACAGGAAGGAAGTGGGGCAAGTGTAGTTGTGTTTACGTTACCTCTTAATTGCACTTAACCTGAAATAAATGATCTTGTGTTTAAAAAGGTTAGGGTATGTCTACACTACAAAGTTAATTTGAACTAATGGACGTTAGTTCGAATTAACTTTGATAGGCGCTACACTAGCGCTCCGCTAGTTCGAACTTAATTTGAACTAGCGGATCACTTAGTTCGAACTAGGTAATCCTCATTCCACGAGGACTAAGCCTAGTTCGAACTTACTAGTTCAAATTAAGGGGTGTGTAGCCCCTTAATTCGAACTAGTGGGAGGCTAGTCCTCCCAAGCTTTCCCTGGTGGCCACTTTGGCCAACTCCAGGGAAACTCGTATGCCCCCCTCCCGGCTCCGGACCCCTTAAAGGGGCACAGGCTGGCTACGGTGCCCGTGCCAAGTGCAAGCCTGCCAGCACCCAGCTAGCAGACCCTGCACCTGGCACGGCTCGAGCCAGCCACCCAATGCCCCCCAGCCCTCTCCCTCTTCCCAGGACCAGGCTGACGGCTCCCGGGAGCTTGCCTGGGACCGCAAGAGGCGGGCACCCGCCTGGGCTAGTGTGGACATCGTGGACCTTGTCCACGACCTCCGCACTAGGCACAGGAAAGTGGCCGTCTAGGGCAGGAGAGCTGCCAGCTAGGCCACCCAGGAGCAGGTGTGCATGAAAATCAAGGTGGTCCACTGAGACCCCCGACCCTGAGCCCTGAGCTTAGAATGGCCGTCCTGGGTCAGACCAAAGGTCCATCTAGCCCAGTAGCCTGTCTGCCGACAGCGGCCAACCCTAGGGACCCTGGAGAGGATGGACCAAAGACAGTGACCAAGCCATTTGTCTCATGCTGTCCCTCTCCAGCCTTCCACAAACTTTGGGCAGGGACACCACTCCTACCCCCTGGCTAATACCACTCCATGGATGCAACCTCCATGACTTTAGCTCACTTCTCTTTAAACTCTGTTCTAGTTCTAGCCTTCACAGCCTCCTGCAGCAAGGAGTTCCACAGGTTGACTCTTTGCTTTGTGAAGAACAACTTTCTGTTACTAGTTTGAAGCCTGCTACCCATTCATTTCCTTTGGTGTCCTCTAGTCCTTCTATTATGGGAACTAATGAAGAACTTTTCTGTATGCACCCTCTCCACACAACTCATGCTTTTATAGACCTCTATCCTATCCCCCCTCAGTCTCCTCTTTTCTAAACTGAAAAGTCCCAGTCTCTTTAGCCTCTCTTCATATGGGACCTGTTCAAAACCTCTGATCATTTTAGTTGCCCTCCCCTCTCCCACCCTCTCTCTTCCCCTCTCCCACCTCCTTTTCCCAGTCTCCCCGAGTTTTGTTCAATAAAGAGAGATTCTATTTTTGACCACACGTTTTCTTTATTTCGTACATCAGGAAGGGGGGCTAGGGAAGGGTAAGTGGAAGGAGGTGAGGGAGGAATGGGGTACGAGCCCCTGATGGGGAGGACTGGACTGGCTCTGTGGGCTTCTGGGGGTGGAAGCTCTCCTGCAGCCCCCCGATTGCCCCCTCTCCCCAGATGGTAGCCTGCGGCAAGTGCAGCCGGTCTGATGGCCGAGTGCTGTGATGTGCCCAGTGTGGGCACTCAGGGCACTCCAAGCCAGGACTGCTTTGCAAGCGGGGCACCCCTGAGAACTGTCTGTCCGGGGTGGGAGTCGGGTCCCTTTAAGCACAGCCTTCGGCTAGCCTGAGGCAGCAGCTCCACGCTCTAAGTCCTCATCTGATGCCCTGCCGGCACTGTTTCCGGCCATCCTTAACCCCGGTTCAGGGTCCACTTAATGTGGACATGCTAGTTTGAATTAGCAAAACGCTAATTCGAACTAGTTTTTTAGTCTGGATCCATTAGTTCTAATTAGCTTAGGTCAAATTAACTAATTCGAACTAAGTTAGTTTGAATTAGCGCTGTAGTGTAGACATACCTTTGGAGACCACTGAACTACAAAGATAATTTCCCCTGCATTTGATATTTGCCTGTACACGTCAAAAGCCATGAATGGGACACATCCAGCCTGACTCAATTAGCATTAGAAAACATTAACAATAGTCCTGCAATTGACAATTAACAGCTTTTGCTGTTATACATATTCTGGATTCTGTAATTTCCACTGCAACTCATCTGATAAAGTGGGTTTTACTCACGAAAGCTCATGATGTATGTATGAGGGCATTGCCTACAAGTTCAGTACTCAATTTCTAGTATGGTTCCATTCGGCTACTAGAGGGTTTGGCTTAGAATCCACATCTGAAATGAAGCCATTTTTGTTTTGTTTAAACAGAAATGTATTTTGACAAACTCTTTTCAAAACATCTTAACCTAGATTCAGTGCTTTACAGTGGTAATATTCAGCTGTCAGGAGCTTACTTATGTTATGATGGTGGTTTTGTCTGTTAATTAGAATATAATATTAAGAAATGTTTTCTAAAATATTCTATGTGAATTTCATTGGCATCTTTGGTCTGTTTGGAAGTTTCCTTTTAATATCTTACCCTCAGCCTGCATGATATTCCTTTGATGGAACCTTGAATTAGATGAAAGACAGAGTCTCATTTATTTCTGTGATGTGCAGCTATGGATTTGCTTGTGGTTTTTACTGTGAGATACTATGTTTCATTATGGCATTGGTCCAGGGTCAAGCTATACCTAGAATTTTTTTAAAAGTTGTCTGAATAATTTAAAAACTAGCAACATGCAAGAAAAGACAGCAAATCTTATTTTCTAAGGGTGCATCTGCACAGTACCCAAAACTCAAAATAAGATACGCAATTTGAACTACACAAATTACGTAGCTTATTTTGAGTCTATATTGAAATAGATTATTTTTTGTTTTGGCGCTGTCTACACAGCACCAAATTTCAAAATAAAGTGCTATTTTGAGCTATCTCTTACTTCTTGTAGAATGAAGTTTACAGGGATGCCGAAATAGCGCATTCGCTATATTTTGAAATAGCAGATGCATTCAAAAGACACAGAGTAGTTATTTCGGGATTCCACTGGTATCCCAAAATAACCTTGCTGTGTAGACATACCCTCAAAGTATAAGCTGATTGAGTATTAGTCTTTGTCACATTGTACCTTACCTCATGGTCTAGCTATCTGATGTGACAAGGCAAATCCTCCTTCCTTACCCGAAGAGCACAATAGTGTCACAAAAAGGAAGGGCCAAGATTTACCGACAGAGGGATGCAAATTAAGCACTTTGGAAGTGCAAATAAGCCCGGGATTTAAATATCCCAGGCTTCATTTGCATACTCACATTCGGGCACTGTGCTGATCACGCGACTTTTGAAAGTGAAAGTTAAGTGTAGCTGCAGCTCTGCCTACAGCGGGGAGCTTTTTCAGCAGATCCTGTACTCTTCATTTTTTTAGGAGTACAGGATTTGCTGAAAAATCTCCCTGCTGTCGGCAGAGCCACGGCTACACTTTACTTTCACTTTCAAAAGGGCATGTAATCGGCACAGCGCCCACACGTCAGTATGCAAATGAAGCCCAGGATATTTAAATCTTGGGCTCATTTGCACTTCCGAAGTGCTTGATTTGCATCCCTCTATCGGCAGAGGGATGCAGTCTAGATACAGCCTAAGAGGGAATTTGGATGTAGGAGGATGTGGAGAAGAGGATGGTGGCTTGGGGAGGGAGGGGACTCCAGGTTGGGGAGTGTTGGGGTCAGGTGGAGGGTTGAGGTGCTGAGCAAGCCGCAGGCTTGTGGATGTGAAGGTGTACGAGTTTGGGTTGGGGTGTGTCAGGGCAGGGAGGCTGGGAATATGATGGGCTCAGGACATAGATTTGCAGTGTGTGGATGGTGCAGGAGTGTTGTGGCTCAAGACTGAAGATGTGAGGGTGCAGGAGTTTGGGGATGTGAGAGGCTCAGGAGAGGGGGTTCCAGTGTATGATAGTCTCAGATTTGGGGTTGGGGGGTACAGGAGTGTTATGATGTTGCAGCCAGACGGGGGCTTGGCCCCAATTGGGGGCTTGTCAGCCAGGTTTCATTTTAAAATAAAATATGTCAAAAACAAAAAGTTTCATCATTCTCTTTATTTATGAAAGGGGCGGGGAACCTGTTTTGAGTCAGGGATCACTGACCCACAGAAAAGTCAGTCAGGACCACACAAGTGAGATGCCAAAAAACAACCCCTCCAAAAAAACCCAAGCCTCACTAATGTGGCCCCAACTGTGCTGGTGGGGGCAGGAGACAGGGTGCTGGGGCAGTGTGCTGATGGGTTCTGGGGTGGGTGGCAGGGTGCTGGGGCAGGGGACAGGGTGCTGGTGGGGGCAGGGGACAGTGTGCTAGGGCAGGGGACAAGGTGCCAATGGGTGCTGGGGCAGGTGGTAGGGTGCTGGTGGGTGCTGGGGCAGTGTGCTGGTGGGGGCAGGGGATAGGGTGCTGGTGGGTCCTGGGGCAGGAGACAGGATGCTGGGGAAGCTGGTAGGGTGCTGGGGCAGGGACAGGGTGCCTGTGGTTGCTGGGGCAAGAGACAGGGTGCTAGTGGGTGCTGGGACAGGGTGCTGGTGGGGAAGGTGACAGGGTGCTGGGGCAGGTGGTAGGGTGCTGGCCATGGAATAGGGTAATGGTGGGTGCTGGGGTAGGGGACAGAGTGCTGGTGGGAGTAGGGACAGGGTGCTGGGGCTGGTGGCAGGGTGCTGGCCAGCCATTTCCCTCTTTACCCCATCAGGCTTATTTACACCCTACTTCTGGCCCAGACTCTGCATGCCCCTCCTCCCTCCTGCACCCATTTTGTCATGGTTGGTTGGCTGGTGGTCCATGGCTAGGTTTACATATAGTGGGGTGGGCCATGGACCAAAAAGTTTGAGAACCACTGACCTAATGTGATGTCAATGTTTTAAAAGGGCTCTTATAGGCTTGTAAACCTGTCTTCAGTACCAGGCAAAGTGGTTGAAACTGTAGTGAAGAACAATATTGTCAGACTTGTGAATGAACATAATTTGTTGGGGCAGCATCAATATAGTTTGTATAAAAGGAAATCATGCCTCACCAGTCTACTAGAATTCTCCAAGGGGGTCAACAAGCATGTTGACAAAGGCTATCCAATGGATAAAGTGTACTTAGATTTTCAGAAAGTCTTTAATAAAGTCCTTCACCAAAGTCTCGCAAGCAAAGTAAGGTGCCATGTTATAAGAGGGAAGATCATTTAATGGATTGATAACTGGTTAAAGATAGGAAACAAAAGGTAGGTATAAATGGTCATTTTTCAGAATTGAGTGAAGTAACTAGTGGTTTTCCCCAAGGAGTCTGATCTGAAATAAATGGTAAATAATGAGGTGGCAAAATTTGGAGATGATACAAAATTACTCAAGATAGTTAAGTTCCAGGCAGTCTGCAACGAGCTACAAAAGGATTTCTTAAGGGTGACTGATGAAAATGGACGATCAAATGTTTGATAAATGCAAAGTAATGCACATTGGAACTGTAGATATACAATCTACAACTGTAGATCTAAGTTAGGTTTTATCACTTAAGAGCGATCTTGGAGTTTTTCCAAAAATATCCACTCAGCATACAGCAGCAGTCAAAAAAGTTAACAGAATGTTGAGAATCATTAAAAAAGAATATAGGTAATAAGACAGATAAAGAAACAGAAATAAGACAAAAACTATCATAGTGCTTCTATATAAATCCATGGTACCCCAACATCTTGAATACTGTGTACTGGTGTGATTGCCCCAACCAAAAAAAAAAAAAAAAAAAAAAAAAAGATGTCGGAATAGGAAAAAGTTCCAAAAAGGGCAACAAAATGATTAGGGGTATAGGACAGATTCTGTATGAGGAGAGAATAATAAGATTAGGACTTTTCAGCTTGGAAAAGGGAAGACAAAGCAGGACTATGATTAAGGTTTATAAAATTATGACAGATGTAGCGAAAGTAGATAAGGAAGTACTATTTATTTCTCCTCATTAAACAAGGACTAGATCACCAGAAATTAATAGGTAGCAGGCTTAAAACAAATAAAAGGAAATATTTCTTCACACAACACACAATCAACCTGTGAAACTCTTTGCCAAAGGATGTTGTGAAAGCCACAAGTATAAAAACATTCAGAAAGAGCTAGATAAATTTATGGAGGTTAGGTTCATCAATGTCTGATGGACAAGCATGATGTCTCTGTGCCAGAAGCTGGGAATGAACGTCAGGTAAGGAATCACCCTGCTGGGGCTGCTCTTGCACCCCATGGCTTGATTTCCCTCATATGTAGGGTTTTTCAATTTGGTTCAATGGCTCTCTGTACCTCTCTATAAAAATTGTTCCAGTGCCCCATCTTGACCTGTGCAAGAAAATCAATCCCTTTTAAGGAATCTCAGGTTGGGCACTGAAAATCACAGGTCACCTTTGATTTTAGCGGAATGGTTGTGTGGTCTTTGTATACGTTTCTTTTCTCCCTTGTCCCTTCCCTACTGCTAGTACCAGGAGAACGTTATTAGCCCTATCAACAGGGGGGCAAAAGGAACAATTGCCCTGTGGCCTGATGGTTCTAAAGGGCCCAAGACTCTAGGTCACCACTACTGTGGCAGCAGCAGCAGATGTGTGCCCCAGGCCCTTCAGAATCGCTGCTGGAACACCAGGCAGTGCACTCCAGAGCCCTGCGTGGTGCTCTCGGGCAGGGCCTGAGGGCCAGCTGGGAGAGGGGTTGTCTGCGAGATGCTGAGAGCCAGCTACCCCAGCCAAGCCCCCCCCCCACCTGAGACCCTGCCACTTCTGAGAACATTCTCTTTTTCCCCTCCCCTAATCTCCTGCTCCTTCTATTGCCCAGAGTCCTGGTGATCCTATAGGCTCCTCTGGACATTACCATGGCTTTGAAATAACACACTGCTCTGGTGAAATTCACTTGGGTTCCCTGTTGCTCTTCTAGTTCTGTCCCATCATTGCTCTTCTTTGTTTCACTACTTTAAAATGGACCAAATAATGTTCTCCTTACCTGCGTTTACTGATGCCGTTGTTTAAAGAATAGATGATTTAATAGTTGTTTTGTCACAACTCCTGTAGCTGGAACAGAGTCCCATTTCTGAGTGTGGCTGTAAAATGATTGATGCTACCATGCTGACTCTTGAAATTAAAACAGAGGGGTGTTGTCCTGTTGTGGTCTGATGTATTTCTTTTTAGATGTCCAGACAGCCTTATAAAATGATGCTAAATTCACATATCATATCTTGTTTCAGGATGGTTTTGGGACAAAACCTAGCCTTTTCTATTGGAGTTTATGGCTTCCCGTATAAGCTTTCAGACAAAAATTGTCTCATTTTGTATGAATTATAGCAGGATAGCATCCTAGGCTTCACACCAATGTGTCAGAGGATATGTTAACTGCCACCACTATAATGAAATCAGAGAAGAGGAGAGACATACCTTTAAAGTTCCTGTAAATCAATATTTGAGAGAAATAAAACATCTGCATAAAAAGGTGATAAAACTCACTGTAATGTAAATGTCAGTATATTAAAGCCTCATATTCTTTCCCCATTTCTCTTTAGTCCCTGGAATTGTACCAGTGGCTAAGTCTCCCCACAAATCTGGTTTCTCTTGGGAGAAGGCAAAATGTAATACCTCTACTGGAAATCAGAGTATACCGTGTTGCTGTATGTCCTTGGCTTATTATCTGTACAGCTGAATAATTTTATGATGAATGAGCCTTCTTAAAAGTATTGCCTTCAGATGTAGCCAGATAGATCTGCAGTGAGTTCATCGAAGGCACGTGTCTGAAATTTGACTTGTCGTCAAAGAAACAAACAATACTCCCCCACTGCTTTCACAAGAACAAAGTTCACTGGCAGCTACTGAAATCTGCAATTTCAGTTTCTGCCATGGCATGTCTTGCTGTGTCAAGGTACTCTATAAATAGCAGGACCATAATGGAGCTGCTAAAACATTCCTTGGTAACTAGGCTAGGCTTTAGAACTACCGATCATTGGAAACTGTTTTTTTCTGAATTTCCTACTCTAAGTAAGACATGATGAACCCTGCAATATGATTATCAAAGAGATTTCTTGTTAGGCACAGGAATGACACTATTTATACTGTGGTAGTCAACCCAGAAAGCACCAATAGGCCCTGAAATGTTTTTTGCTTTCCAATTCCGTAGCAATCATAAGGGTCTACTGTCACTCCTGCTTGATCTCCTCTTGTTTTCACTGAGCTGTCTCATTAGTTGACTCTGCAGATTCCCTGTATTCTCCAGGCTGCCTTTGGCATTCCTCCCCCACCTTCTGATGGTTGCCTGGCTATCCCATCTGGCATGACTGACAGACAGCTGCAAATCCTCTGTTA
The DNA here is from genome assembly GCF_049634645.1 of Pelodiscus sinensis. Lineage (NCBI taxonomy): Eukaryota > Metazoa > Chordata > Testudines > Trionychidae > Pelodiscus > Pelodiscus sinensis. The sequence goes on along the minus strand of NC_134725.1, from coordinate 29,191,265 downwards.
GGCTACCTTGCATATTGGCATCTGTTGCCCATGACCCCATATTGCTTCTCCTTGGGTTGGTGCCTTTTCCTTTGTTGCCTGCCTCTCTTGCTCTATCCCACACTACTTTAGAACCCCTCCAAATCCTATCATCTCCCACATCTGCTTTTGCACCCAGCCTAGCCTGTGAGTTCTCATTGAAGACTATTTTCTTCATGCGCTGCATGCCTCAGGGAACAGCTTGACTACCCCTTGGTTCACCCCCTAAGGAAGAGAAATGCAGAAGTGAAATGGTTAATATTCCTTTTCTTGTCCCCAAGATGACTGACAACAGAAGAGCTAGATTGTGACTCTGGCTGTGCTCCCCACAGGAGCTGCTAGGATTTCCCCCAACTTCTCTGGCACAGGCTTCCCTCTTGTGCATCATGTATGTAGCTGGGAAGGGATGGGCTGGTTTACCATGGGAAATAATCCATTCTCTGTGTACTTTTGGGTGGCTGGCCTATGCTGTTTCCTGTGCCATTGTGACCACAATGCTATTTTTAGAAACTAGTTGAATCAAAGCTGGCTTGGGTGTGTTATGAGTGCTATTGTCATATCTCCCAACTGCAGTGTAGAAGTGTCCTCTGAGTCCCAATACGGCTTCAGAGCAGCACAACTCCCCTGTCCCTTACTTGGAATTTGTAGCAAAGCCACAGTTAAACCCATAGTGTTGCTATATAGATATATATATATTGCACTCCTGGTAGTATTTCAGTTAAATAGTGTGCATGAAAGTGGAGGAGAGGATGCTCTTCTTAAATGTCGTGTTTTGCTAATGAATGTTGTTATGTTTTCATACTTTCTTGTACCTTCAGAGGAAAAGTGATTTGGTGACAACAGTAAAAAAAAATTAAAATACAAAAAAAAAATGAAGAAATGTTATAATAAATTAGGAGAGGGATTTAAATAAGCAACAGGGAAACATCAAGCAAACAAAAATAACTGAGTGGAATTTTAAAAGAGAACAAGAATGCAGCAAAGTCAAGGGCAAATAGATGTTGAAATTTGCCTTATAACATATCTTCAAGAAATGTAGCCTTGTTAAAGACATAGCTTGAAAGGGCAGCTTAAATATTACAGCTCTTATTGATGCTAAATTTTGGCTGACAGTATCTGAGTCATCTCTCATGTATCAGGTGTAATTGTTGCTGTCACTGTAACATTGTGCACTTTCTGTAAACTAAAAATGACAAACATTAAATTTGCACCTTGAGATTTAGATATGGACTTCAAGAGGTCTGACCTTAGAAACTGTTATTGTTCCTGCTATTTCTTCACATTATAGAGCTGCTTAATACGTATTTAATAAGTTGGAATTCTGTTTGTTTTTGGTATGATTCCCAGAGAAGCAACTTTTACTGCACTTTTGCCATGAAACAAAAAATGTTAATATAGAACACATTATTATCCCCCTTTTAGTATTAGAATCCATTTGGATTATACTTCACTATTCATTAAAGATGAACCCAAATCAAGACCTTGTAGTCTATGTCTCTTCCTGTCTCCCTCCTCCCCCTTCACTCCTGGAATGTTTTGTGGTAGGAAAAAAAATGGGATTAGAGCTGGGCAGAGGCAATTTATGACAACTTGCAGGGATTTAAAATTTTGTTTTCCTTCCTCACTGGAACAAAACCAAACCCTTTGGAAAAATATTTTGAAATTGAATTATGTCAGAGTATCTGTTTTTTTATAGAAAAGGTCAGGCTTTTTCTCCCTAGATCTGAGAGACCATTCCACTGAAGCCTCCCTGAGAATTCACAAATGTGAATATTTCAATTGTAAAAAGTGTTTCATCAAAATACTTCAAACCAGTTCTAAATGGAACCCATATCTGAACAGCTCCTAGTCATAATCTGTAAAACCAAATCAGCACTGATGCAGATTTGCAATCCCTAAATATTCTGACTTTTCCTGTTTAGAGAGATTAGTCAAAACATAAATCTTTTATTAACTGCTCATTCCCCAAACTGTGGTAATTTCCCCAAACTGCAGTAGTTGTACATTGATCATAGATCTGCAGAACTCATGAGTTTGATATAGTAGTGCAAACTTAAAATCCAACTAATAGGATTTTGCAGAACCCAGACTCTCTTCTACTAGTGCCTGATCCAGAACTGACTTGGCTACAGTTGGCTTTGGATCAAGGCCTTAGGACAAACTTTATATGGGGCACTATAGGAATAATGGAATGATAAATATCGGCATGGTAGGCTAGTAGAGAGCAATGCTACCTGCACGGTGACAATATTTAAATGCTTTGTAATGGTGACAAACAATAATGAGTAACTTGAAATAATAGCTTCTGAGGAGAACTGAAGAAAAATTGCTAAGTAAATATTATAATTTTTTTTTCTTTTTTCATTTGGCTTGCAGTGGTGGAAAACCGAGGAGGAGTCATGGACAGCACACAGAGATTTTCAAACCTGCCGGTATATCTTCCCATGAACTATCACATCTCCAGTGCTGATGTTTCTTTTTTCCTCAAAGAAGCCAATCAAGATATCATGAGGAACTCCAGTTTGCAGGCTAGGGTAGAGTCATTCTTTATATACAAAGCCAATCAGCAACCTGTAGTAAATGCCACTTATGGACCTTTTTCAGTAGAACAAGCTATTCCTGAGGATCTCATGCTGACTTCTTCTCCTTTTGGCTTTGCTAATGAATTCACATTTAATTGGAAATTAAAATCACACATAATTGACAGCTCAGTATATTCCAACAGGCCTAAAGTGCAAGCCTTGTTCTATATTGCAGGAAAGGACTGGGAGGACTACGATTCTGCAGAGAGATTACCCTGTGTGAAGATGTTTGCTTTCTTGGAGACTAGAGAAGCTGTGGCCAGCTGTAGGTTGGGAGGTCATCTAGGGTTATGTGTTGCAGAACTGGAATTAGCTCCAAGTTGGTTCAGCTCACCTCCACCATTGGTTTTGGAGCATGAGCAAACTGCAGCCTTGTTGGAAGGCATTACAGTGGAGCTCTTCTATAAGATGTATGCAACAGATGGGGAGTGTTCTCCCAAGGAAGTCAAATGGGAAAACAACATACAGGCAGGTCAAGATACTGCACACAAGGCTTTGCCATCTGTGGAGAGGATTGGTAGCATCATTGTTTATCCAACTCAAGACAAACTAAAACAGTCTTCCCTGAGGCTGGATGAGAATATCATAATCCACTTACCGCTCAACCCTGTCAAGGAAGGTGACATTGTAACCTTTTATGTCTCCCTTACCGGTGACTCCCTAGAAGATCAGTTTACATTAAGGTAAGTGTTCTTTAAAATAATAATCCAGTAAATAGCAGGTGCTGAGTGTATCACAGGTATAGATCCACTGATTTTCAATGGCTGAGAAAGGATGTCAAGATTTTGCCTACAGCTTGGAGAGGAGGGGGTGGGATTATAAGTGCTCTTTAAGCATCAGTGATTATAATAGGATTTGATATCAGGAAGCTGACTTTGAAGTCTGTGTCATTAATATTTGTATGACTTTCTTATAAAATGTGTCATTGATTATGACTAGTTTAAGTGACTTTGCTTCTTCTCATTATACCTCCTGTAGGCCAGACAGAATGATTGACTATGGCTCTCCATTTTGCTAGAGAAATATTTATATTTTTCCTGGCTTTGATGTAGCTTTAATCCATCTACTCTTATGGAAGCTGTTATCATAATACATGAACACCTCCAAAGTTTTTATTCGTTACTTCTCACAACACTCCAACAGGGTAGGGTAATGTTATACCCATGCTCAGCCACTGCTTAGTACCTTTACGGACCCTGGGAAATTGTCCCCATTAACACCCCCACCCTTTTACCTCTGTTGGTGGGCCTGCCCATGTTTTTACAGATAGGGAATTGAGACACAGAGATTAAGAGTCTGACCACACTATCCTGACATTCATATTATAGGGAATGCAAATAGTAAAGCATACCAAAATGCTGAACTGTAAATCCCTGCAGTTACTGTGGGAATGAACTAAACTGAAAGCATTATCCTAGTTTGCATTATTATAGTCTGCAAGGTAGAGACCTTTTAGTTTGTGCCTGCAGCATCCGCTTGGGGGAGTGACAGTGCAGCACTTTGGTCTGCTGTGCTATTTATATGCCCTGTAGTCTGAACTGCATGACATGGAAATCTGTGGCAGAACAAGGATTTGGAACCAAATTTTATGAGTCCCAATTCAGTGTTTTTAAGAAGAAGACCAACCATCCCTCCTCCCGTGGTAGTATTTTATTTATTTTCAAGATTAGATAGGTATATGCGTGTAGTATGGCACTTTCCTATTTAATAGCAAAGGAGAAAACTGGGGAACCCCCCCCCCCCACACACACCTAAAGTGTGTTTTCTTCATATACCTTTCAAAATTGGAATCAATTTCTTTTCTTGTGAATAGAAATTATTAGAAAATGCAAAATCTTTTTTGTAAACATTTTAGTGCTAACTCCCCCCTCCTTTTTTTTTGGCTGAAATGTTGTAATTTTTGAAAATTTCCACTCAGTTTTATCAGAGAACTGTTGAGTTGCATAGTATCTTGATTTCTGGCATTCTTAACCAACATGTGGGTTAGTGCTGTATATTTATTCCTATGCCTTTAACTGCTTGTGTTGGTTAACAGCTACACAGAGATATAAACTCAGAGAAATAGGAGCCAGACTCGGGAAACAGAAAAGGCCAAGAGGTAATTGGAAAGTGTCAGACTCAGAGAGTGTTAAACACACGGGAGGGGAGGAGATGCAATACACACTGGCAGCTTAGATACATTTTTACTCCTCACGTTTAAGTCTAAAAAGATGGGGGCACTAAATGACAGAAGCATTCTATCCGTGACAAAGATGCAAAGTGAATGAATAGAAAACCTTATGCCAACAGCTTTCTTCTTCCAAACCTTTTGTCACACTGTCTGGATTGGCTCATGCCTGTGAGTGCCTACCTCAGGGAAGACTGTCAAAAAAAGGGCAGACGTCCAAATGGGTGGAGTGTTCTATCATATATATTTTACCAAGCCAGTAATACACATCAGCTCCTGGGACACTATAACACTGGTCCTATGGAGTCACAGACATTTCCCTTGAACTCTCCCGTCTAGTGTGTCACCCAGACACTAGTGACAAATGGTTATTTGCACCAAAAATCACACCCTATTCATGTTGCTTCCAGTCCAACGATACTTACCCCAGACTAGTTGGTACCTGGATCTTACACCAAATATGTCTGTATACAATCCTGTGATAAACTACCTAAAGGCTTGTTTAACTAGGAAAAAGAAATGAATTATTTACAAATGAAAGTATGTGAACATATTGTCATCGAATGTATTTTCTAAATCTTGACCGACAGAAGAGTAGTGATCTGTTGATTCAAAGTATCTTATAGGTGTTACCCAGGTGGTAACTCATCTTTGGTTTTAGCTTGGGATTTCTAGTTCTGTCAAGAGTTCCAACAGCAAAGAGCTGGAAAAAAATTTCCTGTTGCTTTTTTTATTTCCTTTTTTCCACTTCCTTGCACATATCATTTACCAAGGTGCGGTCATTTAGCAACCCTTTGTATTGCAATGTTCCTTATGGGGGAAGAGGGGAGGATGATTCCCCTGTTTGAGTTCACAAGGTCAGTCCAAATGTTTTTAAAGTTATAAAACAAAATGTCCATATTTTCTCATAGCCTGGTATAGCCATGTTGCAAATGAGATTAATGCATGCATCAATCTACAAGCAGTCCAGAGTCCAAACACAAAATACATTCTTAAAAACCTAATACCTGCTTTGAGCAAAACTAACCAGCAGGTCAACTAGCCTGGTCTCCAGCGATGGGTTTGTTATTTCTTAGCTAGTGCCTATAGTCTTGGCAAGAGCTGACACCTGGTTTGCCAGCACCACACACTTTACAAACATTACACATTAAACATAATGTAATATGCTTATTATGAAACATGGATACTGCAGTCAGAATTTGTCAGTGTCTATTGTAATATATACAGAGTGAATGATCATCTCCATCTCGCTGGGTTAAAAATGTGTAACAGATATACATTCTCATTTTTCAGCACCTACAATGACCACTAAATGCTTACGGTCAGGAAGAAACTTCCCATGCAAGCAAGTCAGTCTATAATTGTTCAGTTTTAGGTTTCTTGAATCTTCCTCTAATGCATACAGTACTGGTTAATGGTCAGTTGTGGAGAAAGGAGAAAGTAGACGAGAGAGACCAATATCATGGTGTCAGATAGTGTCCTGTGTTCCTATGAATCCACCCAAACAATGGGAGATATAGAGGAACTAAGGGTGCGTCTAGAAGCAGGCTTTTTGTGTGGGAAAACCACCATTTTCCCAAAAAACCGTCACTTACATCCATAGTGCTATTGTGTTCTTTCGAAAGAAACTCAAAAGTTTTTTCCGACATTAGTAAACCGCATTCTATGAGGAGAGGAAGAATGCCTTTTCCGAAAGAGCTCTTTCAGAAAAAGGTGCAAGTGGACATGGAAGAGAGAGATTTTTCGAAAGAAGAGGCCTCCAGGAAAAAGCATGGGTGCCCTGGTAGCCACTCCATCCATAGTAATCACAACTTAAATGCAAGATAGCATCCATTCAGTGTGGGCTCTATCTTTCGAAAAAGCAGATAGCTTTTTTGATGTGCTTTGGCAATGTGGACGCACTCTTTTGGAAGAAGTTTTTTCAGAAGATCTCTTCTGAAAAACCTTCTTTCGGAAGAAGCCTGCAGTCTAGATGTACCCAAAATGAAAGAGATCTAAGTAATTTGCCCAAGACTGCAGTGGGTGTCCATGTTACCACTGAAAATCTTGCATCCCAGTTTTGTATTCAGCCTGTAAAACCAAAGTGGAAACACCCCCAAAAATTAGACACTACTCAAAATCTTGTCTGGGTAGTCATTTCTTTCCTTGTGTTGTCATTTCCTCTGCAGCTAAAGAAACAATCTGTGTTTTGTTTCAGGAAGCTAAATGTTAAAGGTAAGAGGCAGAATTAAGATCAGTTACCAGTTCACTGATACTCCTAGATACAAAGAGCAGAGGCAGTTGTTGGTATGAGTGTTTCAGATGACAGTCACTCTTCGCCTATGGAGAATTTATTCAACTAAAGTTTAGATAGTTAGCAGGGAATTATGCTGAGGGAAATAAAATCACTATTGCTACTACATCTAATTTTTTACAATTTTCCTCTGTAGGCTGTCCCTGTTTTTCAGACCATTAGTAATGACCATAAAAACCCAGAAGGTTGTTATACCTATAATTTCTGTGTCTTTTCACCAGTGAAAAATATATCTAAGTGAACATGCTTACCTTGGGGAAATATGTTTTTGCCCAGTATAACCAATTGTTTTAAATTGTGTCTGTAATATGCAATGGAATGTATTCCATTCTAGCTCATATGAAACTATAGATCAAAAATCAAATCATTCTTAAGGTTTTCACTGTGATGCAAACTTCATTGCTATGACTGTATGCAAAAAGAATGGATGTGTGCAGTTTTATGTGCCTTTTTAGTATTTCATGCACTATGTTGTGCACTGTTTGATTTTGTGCTGAATTTTGTACAAGTAAATACTGGATTTCAGGCCATAGAAAGAGTCTGTTTCTGCTTTTTGGATCTTAATCTATCTCTGGAATTACAAGCTTAACAGCTTCTTGGCAAATGGTGAGGGAAACAAATCATAGTTTGATGATGGAGGTTGTTGTTTTTTGCAACAGTATCAAGAAAGTCGTTCAGGGAATGTATCTGTTTTAGAAAGCATTCAAAATTTATCCGTCATACAGAATCAAATGTTAACCAGCTTCAGCCTGGAAAACTAAAACCTGTTACCTTGCAATTGGCACCTAAATCTCTCTTAGCAGTGATGCCTCTACGGGTCCCTGGGCAAGATGAGGTGGGAACTCTGCTCCACACTCCGAGAAGGGGCGGGGCCTTAGGCAGAAGGAGAGGGGATGGGGGCAGCAGCCCTTCACACTGCCCGGAGTGCAATGCCTCTCCCCCTAAAGCCACCTGGAGCACATGGTATGGTGTGGTGCTCCAGCAGCAAATTCAAGGGCCCTGTGCTCTGGCCATTGCTGCTGCCAGAGTTGCAGAGCAACTTTCCCTTCTGGCCCCTGTCGGTGGGTCTGTCTATTAGCATTGTAGACTCAATTTGCCAACCCCAGGTCCTTTATCAGCATGTACACATTTTACATTTTCCACTGAATGTGTCCTGTTAAGAAGTCCGTGTTTCAAAGCTGGTCTCTGTGCATCCAACAACAATTTCTTTTCCACACAACCCTGGAAGAACTATTCACTTTTGGAACCTGTTCCTGTGTATTAATGATTGCCGCTCAGCCTGAGTGGGACACAATATGCTCCTTTCAGTCGTTCACCAGTAATATATTTTTGTCCTTTTTTTATGTCATGGATGCTAGATCTGAGTAATAGGAATAACCTACGGCTTTATAATAGTCTCTTAAGATTGATTAAAAGCTTCAGCTTGGCTTTGACCATCAATCAGTCTCTGTAGACATTTATTGCTTTATATACTGCAAAGTAGACTTTTGAGGCTATCTCTGACTTGAAAGACAGAGAGACACACATCCATACAAACTGACACAGTCATGTTGAATCTCAGAAAACATAGAACTTTGGAAGTTGGGCTCAAAGGCCATCCTTTTAGCCATTGACTTGGGTTCCATAAGAAGCTGTCTATGCAATATGTTGCTGGTGTTGTGCACGTTCCATAATGGTGACACCAACTAGTTCCATAATGTTGGTTAAAGCCTATGTGTAACCCACACACCTACTGGGTATGGCTCACTGTCCCGTGTAGTGGCACTGAGACCACTTACAGAGAGAGAAAGAGAGAGAGAGAGAATGAGTGTGCTCAACAACCTTTGCTATCAGCCAGCTGGCTTTTAGCTCAAGTTGTGGAGGCTCATCCACAGAGGTCCAGTTCAGTTCTGCCTGCTGGTGTTACGTATGCATTCAGTTAAGCTGCTTTAAAACCTCTGTGTAGGAATAATTTCTAAATCAGAATTAAATTTGCTTTAAAAGGTAGGCTGTACTTCACACAGGAATTATGTTGGGTAAATTCTGTGGCCTGTGTTATGCAGGAAGTCAGTCTACATCTGGGGAGACAAAAGCCTCGCCGGGACCCTGGGCAAAGTAGGGGGCCCAGCTCTGGGCTTCCAGAAAGGGTGGGGCCTTGGGCAGAAGGGCAGGGCCGGGGCAGGCAACCCACAGCACCATATGGAGCACGGTGAGCTCTCCCCCTCCCGAAGTCCTCAGAGCCTCCCAGAGTGCACCACTGGTGCGCTGGCAGTGACTTAAAGGGCCTGAAGATCTGGCTGCCACCACTGTGACAGTAGCAGCAGCAGCAGTAGCTGGGAACCTCATGCCCATTTGAACTGCCACATCCCAGGACAGTTGTGCCTTTTGGCCCTCCGTCCGTTTGGCAGGCCTGGACTAGATGATCAGAATGCTCCCATCTGGTGCCTATTAACTTTAAACAGTTAGAAGAACCCTGCAGAGGTGGTAAGAACATTGGTACAAAAATGATAGGCCATATTTTCTCTTCTGATGCACGTGACTCCAATGGATATTTACTTTATGTTTACAGTAAGTAATATGTATGGATTAGTGTATAATAAATATATGAACAGTGAGGAAAAATGGAACCTATGACAGAGGAAAATATCTTTATTTTAATAAAAAGAGTCTCCTGATATAAATGGAGGTATTATATAAAAATGAGAAAGGATAGAATTATTCTTAACTGAAAAGACAGACACAGCTGGAGATGGTTTTAACATTTTTTTCCTGGAGTATATAGTTATTTTCCCACTATCTTGGTACAGCAAAGACATTTGAAAGAAAAATGCAAACATTTTTGTGTCAAGGAGTATTTAATGGAGATAATGGATAATCACTTCTTGGTTACAAGAAAATAAGCTATGACTTTGTTTATAATAACTTGAGTAGACTCAGTGCTATGTTCCAAATCTGTTTTAATTGTAAGAATAGAGAAATAAAGCACGGCTGAGTACTAACAGCAATTCGCTGAGTTCACGGATAAAATATAGGGTAGTTAGCATACACTATATGTGTGTAATATGAAAGACCCATCATTCTTTAATCTTTTGTCAAAATGGAACAGAGACTGGAGATATTCCAATAATAATAGGAGGGGACAGACATGTAATGAATCCTATACTAGACAGATGAAAGATGCTGTAGGTGAGGGAATATACAGAAGCAGTCATCACTATCAGGAATATACAGAAGCTACAAACATAAGCAGATATTTGGTGCCTCAGCGGTATAAAGGAGAGGGATTATGTAGTTTTTTTCTCTGTGCTACACTCTGCATATCACAACAGTGTAAATTACTTTTTGATTTTGGATGCATTAGTCCAAGGTGAAACACAGAAGTGTTAGCATTTACTAATCACTCTTGCTACCAGAAATGATAGAAAGAATTTTATATTAATAAACATAAATCCATACAGATAGAGTTAAATGTCTGCCTACTAAGGGGGGAAAATCACACAAGACATTAAAATAGACTTTGCAAGAATTCTTTGTTAATAATGAAAGATCTGTAGAGAAAAAAATGGCATTCTAGAAGGCCATAAAAGAATCAGTAAGAAGCAGTCTCCTGCCAATAGCTGTTGAGAGCAAAAAAGGGAAACAAAACAGAAGGTTTTAGACCTTGAAACATACACAGGAAACAAGAGACTACAGAAAATTGTGAACATAGCACAGTGAGTAGTGGGAACTAGCCGAAGATGGCCTTCGTAACTTAAAATGAAATAATTATGAATCAAGTAGCAGAGCTGCACAACTAAAATGCCTAGTAATTAAAGCCCAAGAGATAAGTTAGTATAAAAATCCAGCATCGGGGGTGGGGAGGAGGGGGAGGGAGATGGAGTTCGGGAAGGGAAAGGACCCTTCTCAAATTTATCGGAAAGGTTCTCTCTGTTAATAAATAATCCCAAAATTTAAATTATTACTGGAGACCATTATGGGAGACTTGGGAACACTTGAAAAAAATTCTAAAAAAGTAAGATATACTAAGTCAATATCAACACAAATCGTATTATGATGAACTGCGTGAGTATACCTGCACAACTACACTAAAAGAACATTATGATGGTTGCAAAGTCAAGCATTCAAAAGGTAGTAAATGCCAAGCTCTGAAGACAATTATTTCAGTGTGTCAGATATGGGTGTCATTGTATTGGAGTGACTCACAGATTTTTCCTGTTTTCGAGATGGGGAACTTACATATGGAGATACCAGGATGAAAAGGTTCCACTAATTTTGGCTGTCCAATTTGAAATATCTAGGACTTGATTTAACAGGAAAGGTAGCATTATACAACACTTTCTGTGTTCAAAACCCAGCTCCTATTGCAGCTGGTTGCAGCTGTGAGTGATCAGCACTCTTGCAGATCAGACCCCACATAATTAGAGACAGCTTGTGAAAAATGTAGGGTATGTGACGTACTTCAGTATCACATAGGATCTTTGAGACAGAGGATGAGATCAAATTTAGTGCTCCAGGACAGCAATGAACTGCCTAGCATGCTGCCCCAACTTCCTTCAGTCCCCTGCTTCTTGCTGTTTTCCAAGAAATGTAAGATAATTTATCCATTAAACACTTTATCACAAACTTTAGAGAGACATATAGTCAATGAAATTATTTCACTCAAGATTCATTTAAATGTTAATATCCCCTTTAATCTACTAATCAAAAACTATAATACCAAACAGTAATTGTCCGTTTACATGGCTAACATCTAATCTAACAAGCTATAAATAAAGTCTCAGGAGAGTAGCTATGTTAGTCTGTAAGGATACATCTACTCTGCAGTGCTATTTCGGGAGACCTATATATGTGGTATAGCTATTCTTTTGAGCATGCCCATTATTTCAAAATATAATGGGCTCCCTATTCTGACATCCTTGTAAACCTCATTCCATTGGGAGTAAGGGATGTTTCAGAATAGCGATTTATTTCAAAATAAGTCCTATGTAGACAGTGCCAAATTTAGAAATAAGCTGCTTCAAAATAACATCGAAATAAGATACGCATATTGCTCAAATTGCGTAACTTATTTCAACCTACGGTGCAGTGTAGATGAACCCTAATTGTAAAAACAAAAAGGAGTTTTGTGGGACCTTAGAGACTAACAGGTTTATTAGAACATAAATTTTCGTGGGTAAAATCTACTTTATCAGAAGTTGGAGTAGAAATTACAGAGGCAGCTACTTGTCAACAAAAGAAGTTACTTGTGAAATGTAGGAGCAGAACCAGGACCTCGAGGCTTATCAAGTCAGAGTGGATGTGTGTTATTTGCAGCATTTGATGCAGAGCTGTGAATAGCAAGAGAGGAGAAATTGCCTTTGTAGTGCATTAACCTAAGATGCATATTCAATCCTAAATTGATTGTACTGAATTTGCAAATGAACTCCAGTTCAGCTGTATCCCATACTAATCTACAAGAGATGTGAGGTTTAGGATTTGGAACACCTGCCATATGAGAAGAGATTAATAAAATTGGGACTTTTTGATGTTTCATCTTAGAAAAGAGCTGAAAGAGGGGATACGACAGAGATCTGTAAAGTCATGACTGGTGTGAAGAAAGTGAATAAGGAACAGTTATTTACTTGTTTCCATAACACAAAAATGAATGCTCATCAAATGAAATTAATAGGTAGCAGGTTTCTTCACCAGTGCACACTCTGTGGAACTTCGACAGAGGATGTTATGAAGTCCAAGACTAGAACAGAGTTAAAAAAAGAGCTAGATAAATTCATGGAGGCTAGCTCCATCAATGGCTGTTAGCCAGGATGAGTAAGAATGATGTCCCATGTCTCTGTTTGTCAGAAGGTTGTTGACAGGGAAGAAGTCACTCGATCATTATGTGTTCTGTTCTTTCACTGGACACTCTCAGAAGACAGAATACTGGGCAAGATGGACCTTTGGTCTGACCCAGCATTTTTCTTATGTTCTTAAGATGATTGTGGGTCACTTAGCCCGCAGAATGCTTAACTCTTTCTGGCTATTTGTTATACAGGCAGTCCCCGGGTTACGTACAAGATAGGGACTGTAGGTTTGTTCTTAAGTTGAATCTGTATGTAAGTCAGAACTGGCGTCCAGATTCAGCCGCTGTTGAAACTGACCGCCAGTTCTGACTTACATACAGAATCAACTTAAGAACCCCAAGCGTCCCCAAGTCAGCTGCTGCTGAAACTGATCAGCAGCTGATTCCAGGAAGCCCGGGGCAGAGCAACTCTTTGCAACCCTTTGCAAAGCCTTGGGGAAGCTGGCAGCGGAGCAGCCCAGGTGCGCCTGGGGTGCCTCGCTGCCCGAGCCCCCCCCTCCGCAGCTTTGCAAAGCCGCGGGGAAGCCGGCAGCGGAGCAGTCCAGGCGCGCCTGGGCTGCCTCACTGCCCGAGCCCCCCCGCAGCTTTGCAAAGCTGTGGGGGGGGGGCGGGGGGCGGGGCTCGGGCAGCCCAGGCGCGCCTCGGCTGCCCGAGCCCCTCCGCGGCTTTGCTCTGCGTCTTCCTGGTCTGCAGACCAGGGTGACGCAGAGAAAGCCCCAGAGTACACGGGCGGCAGGACCGCGAGGTCCCGCAGTCCATGTACTCTGGGGCAGCCCCGTTCATAACTGCCTGTCGGGGACTGCCTGTACTTGGCATAAGATTTATTGCAGTTATATAACTATTGTATCAATCATGGTTTTTATGGTCCTTTATAATCAAATAATTTCACAGAGAGGCTCAAGCATTCTTAGAGAGGATGGAATCTTAAGATTTACACAGTTGCCTAATTAAACAACTTTTAACATCCCTACCAAAATCTACGCTCTGCTGAGAATATGCAAAGTGTGATTTTTTTAAATGGTTATAACTTGGATAATTTTGGGGAGATTTTAATGAGGAGAGCAAAAAACCATCTTTGACACAAAAGCCAACTACTACCCACTTTCAAATCCTCCTGCAAGAGCTGTTCAAAGAGTTTGCTATATTTTTTAAAATATGGGCAAAAATTTGTTCCCCATCCTTGCTTTGTTCTCTGAAATGTCTGAAGCTATTGACTGAAATTTTCCAAAAAAGTTCAGCCTGAGGCAGGCACTCAAGATGGAAAATTTAAGCCTGAATAACTAAAGGATGGCAAAATGTAAGCATCTGAAAACAGGGTTTCATAATGGGAAGTAACTGTTGGAACCCTTTGCATGTTGAAGAAGAGTTAGAGAGCATTGTACGGTAGTGTGTTTTTATCCATGCTGATGATATGATGTACATACTAGTCCCTCCCATAATATATCTTATATACAACTAGAAGATTTATCTGGCATTGCTCAGTTTATTAATACACTTAATTTTTGTTTTTAGAAAATTAAATGAAAATGTCCATGCTTCATTTGAATCATTGATCTGGGGCTGGGAATGAGGGATTTAGTATGCAGGCTGCACCAGGAGAGAGAACAACCCCAGCAGCTTAGGGCCAGGTGAGAAGCACTTCTCCATGGCCACTGCAGCTTCAGTGGGTACAGCCAAGGAAGGGGTGCATGTCCTCTGGCCGGGGCAGGCCCAGGTTTGTCTGCCACCTGCATCCCCCAACCAGAGCGAGGAATGCTGCAAACTGTGCATGTCCCTCTCTTCTTGATGAAGGGGAACAGCCAGTGATGTCCTTGTATGAATGGGGGGAGAGGGCTTGAGCCCCCCTACTCTTCTTAAAAGGGGCCTATGTGGTAGGAAGCTCAGGCTAGGGCAGTACTGGAGGGGAGCGGGCACTCCCAGCCAGTCTCTTTCACCAGTTTGGTGATTCTGTCACTTTTTCGACATGGTTTTTATGAGGAGCAATCCCAATCTAGCTACATCCCATCCTGACACAACCAAACCCTGACCCTGCTTGCAGATATGGTCAGAGGAAGCTGTGTACCAAACTTGGTGGTCTTAACTTTTAGGAGGAGTTCTTGAACAGACAGACATACAGACAAACTCTTTCAAATATATAGTAGACAGTGCTGTGGCATTGGAAACGTGATCGTGTGGGCATTAAAAACTGGAGTCTGATCTTGTGGCAACTGAATTTAATGATGATGCTCTTGTTATTTTCAGTGATAAGAATTAAAACACTTTATGATCATGGCTTGGGGAAGGTTCTTTTACAACAAAATGTTTTCTCAAACTTGCCGTGTCATCTTTTATTGCCACCTTATGTACTAGACCTGTGGTCTCCCACCTTTTTATACCCAAGAACACTATTTAAAAGTCTAGACAAGACAGGGTCTACCCCATTCCTTCCCCAAGACTCCATCTGTTCCTTGACACCCCACCCTCTTTCATTCCCCCCCTCTCCATTATTTGCTGTCCCTAGCCCTTATACACTCTCATTGGGTTGAGACAGGAGGGGCGGACTCTGGAGTGGTAATGAGGGATATGGGTGTGGGAAGGAGTGCAAGCTCTGGGAGGGAATTTGGGTGCAGGAGGAGATAGAGAAGGGGATGCTGGCTCAGGGAGGGGGCTTCAGGATGGAAAGTGTTGGGATCAGGTGGAGGTTTGGGGTGCTAAGCCAGCCACAGGCTTGTGGATGTGATGAAGGGCTCAGGGCTGCGGTGTGTGGGGAGTACAGGAGTGTTATGATGCTGCAGCCAGATGCGGGCTTGTGGGCCAGGCTTCATTTTTAAGTAAAATAGTATGTCCAACACAACGTATTCCTTCATTCCATCATTGTCTTTATTTTGGGAAGGGTGGGGAATCTCACACGTGAGTTGCAAAAAGCAACCCCTCCAGAACTCCCCAAGCCTCACTGATGTGATACCTGGCACTCAAGCCACATTGGGGGGGGGGGGGGAAGAGAAGGGAAAAGGGGAGGGTAGAGAGGGTAGGTAGGATTGAGGTTCAAGGCCTCACACCAGATTAACTCTTCGAGAGTTCCAGAGTTAGTGGATTTTGTGGGCCTGTGGTGTGCCTCTACACTCTGAGGTGGGGCAAAAAATGAGGGATCCAGTGTGCGGGACAGGGCTGCCAATGAGTGGGATGAGGTGCAGAATCGGTTTGGAAAATAAGGTACAGGAGCAAGCTGCAGGTAGGCCAGGAAGGAGGGGCAGGAACAGGGTTCTGGTGGGTGTCTGGCCACGAGGCAGGGGCAGGGTGCTGGATGATGTCTGGCCAGAGGCTAGGGTGGTCTGGCTAGGGGCCAGGGTGCTGGTGGTGATCTGGCCAGGGGCCAGAGTGCTGGTGGAGATCTGGCCGGGGCCAGGAGCTGGGTGCTGGTGAGGGTCTGGCCAAGGGCTAGGGTGCTGGCGGTGGTCTGGCCAGAGTCCAAGGTGCTGGTGGGGGTATGGCCAGGGGGCAGGAGCAGGTTGCTGGATGGTGTCTGGCCAGGGGGCAGGTGCAGGATTCTAGATGGTGTCTGGACAAGGGACACTCAGCCAGTACCTGGGGGGTCTCCAGGTTTGAGGCTCTCTGGGGTAGGGTCTGTGGATAGTGCTGGAAAAAGCACATGTGCAGCTCCTTTAAAAATCTCGCTGCTCTGGCTCCTGTGCCACCATCTTAACCACCCCTTCCCTCCCAAGAGCATGGGGAAGAAAGGGAAGATAAGAAAGCACACACACTGTTGTGGGCAGGGAAGGAGTGCCCACTTTCTTGTCTTCTCTCCCTTTCCTGTGCTACCTGCCTGCTTTCCTTCTGCAGCATGTGAGGAGGTGGGGAGGGGGAGGGGAAAGGGGGAAGAAATCCCACAGCTTCCTGAGAAGATCCAGCTTCTCAGGAAGCACACCTGCTGTTGTGGGAAGAGAAGGAGCAGCACATATGCTTCCTTGAGAAGCTGGATCTGGCACACAGCCATGGGTCATTTCCCTGCATGACACAGGAAGCTGGAGCTAGCTTCATTTTCGTGGGAGGTTGTAGCTCCTCATTGAGGGTAGAGGGAGCAAGGCAGGGAGTACCTTATAATTGACCCATCGATTGCAATTAACGGGTTGGTGACCACGGTACTAGAGCCTATACTTTAGACATGTTATAGAGAGTTTCCTAAATATTTTTAGTACATCGTTGCTTTTGTTGTTATTATTGCTATCCTCTTTTGTAAAGTCAGTCTCCTTTACCACCATTGATGGTAGAGGAAAGAAAATTCCAAAAACATTTGAAAATGCCTGGAAATCACCTTTTCTAAACATTAGACAACATTAAAAGCTTAAATAATGATAAATGTACAAATGAGGATAAATGACATGGTTAATTCTATAAAATCTCAAAGAACTCACAATGCCACAGTTAGCAAAGCCATTTAATGGAATTTTAGATAAAGGTCAACTACCTTCTACAATAGTGATAGAAATGTAGCCGTGTTAGTCTGGGGTAGTTGAAGCAAAATGCAGGACAATGTAGCACTTTAAAGACTAACAAGATGGTTTATTAGATGATGAGCTTTCGTGGGCCAGACCCACTTCCTCAGATCAAATAGTGGAAGAAAGTAGTCACAACCATATATACCAAAGGATACAATTTAAAAAAAAAATGAACAAATATGAAAAGGACAAATCACATTGCAGAACAGAAGGAGGATGCGGGGGGGTGGGAAGGGGGAGGAAGGAAGGTAAGTGTCTGTGAATTGCTGATATTAAAGGTAGGGAGAGTGGGATGTTTGTGAGTTAATGGTATTACAGGTGATAATTGGGGAAACTGTCTTGATAATGGGTGAGAAAGTTCAAAGACTTGTTAAGTCCTTGTTGGTAAGTGTCGAATTTTAACATGAATGACAGTTCAGAGGATTCCCTTTCAAGTGCAGATGTAAAAGGTCTTTGTAGCAGAATGCAGGTGGCTAAGTCATTTAGAGAGTGTCCTTTCTGGTTAAAGTGGCAAGAAACTGTTTTCTCTTTGTGATCTTGTCTAATATCTGTTTTGTGGGCATTAATCCTTTGGCGAAGTGTCTGAGATGTTTGTCCAATGTACATAGCAGACGGACACTTTCGGCACATGATAGCGTAGATTATATTTCTGGATGCGCAGGAATATGTGTTCTTGATCTTATAACTCACTTGGTTAGGTCCAATAATGGTATCAGCAGAATGAATATGTGGACAAAGCTGGCAACGGGGTTTGTTGCAAGGGAAGGTACCAGGGTTGGTATTAGTGTGGTATGTCCTGTGGTGGTTGGTAAGAATCATCTTGAGGTTAGGTGGTTGTCTATAGGAGACTATGGGTCTGTCTCCCAGAGCCTCTTTGAGTATGGTATCCTGTTCCAATATAGGCTGTAGTTTCTTGATAATGTGTTGGACAGGTTTAAGTTGGGGGTTGTAGGTGATGACAAGTGGTGTTCTATTGTTGGTTTTCTTGGGTCTGTCTTGAAGTAGATGGTTTCTAGGTATTCGTCTGGCTCTTTCAATTTGCTTTTTTGTTTCTCTGGGTGGGTAGTTGAGATTTATAAATGCTTGGTAGAGATCCTGAAGCTTCTGGTCTCTGTCAGTGGGGTTAGAGCAGATGCGGTTGTATCGAAGGGCTTGGCTATAGACGATGGATCGTGTGGTGTGTTCTGGATGGGAGCTGGATGCATGTAGGTAACTGTATGAGTCAGTGGGTTTTCTGTAGAGAGTGGTGTCTAATTTTCCATTGTTGATTTGTACGGTGGTGTCCAGGAAGTGGATCTCTCGTGTAGAATGGTCCAGGCTGAGGTTGATGGTGGGGTGTAGGTTGTTGAAATCTCTGTGGAATATCTCCAGTGTTTCTTGGCCATGTGTCCAGATCTGGACACATGGCCAAGAAACACTGGAGATATTCCACAGAGATTTCAACAACCTACACCCCACCATCAACCTCAGCCTGGACCATTCTACACGAGAGATCCACTTCCTGGACACCACCGTACAAATCAACAATGGAAAATTAGACACCACTCTCTACAGAAAACCCACTGACTCATACAGTTACCTACATGCATCCAGCTCCCATCCAGAACACACCACACGATCCATCGTCTATAGCCAAGCCCTTCGATACAACCGCATCTGCTCTAACCCCACTGACAGAGACCAGAAGCTTCAGGATCTCTACCAAGCATTTATAAATCTCAACTACCCACCCAGAGAAACAAAAAAGCAAATTGAAAGAGCCAGACGAATACCTAGAAACCATCTACTTCAAGACAGACCCAAGAAAACCAACAATAGAACACCACTTGTCATCACCTACAACCCCCAACTTAAACCTGTCCAACACATTATCAAGAAACTACAGCCTATATTGGAACAGGATACCATACTCAAAGAGGCTCTGGGAGACAGACCCATAGTCTCCTATAGACAACCACCTAACCTCAAGATGATTCTTACCAACCACCACAGGACATACCACACTAATACCAACCCTGGTACCTTCCCTTGCAACAAACCCCGTTGCCAGCTTTGTCCACATATTCATTCTGCTGATACCATTATTGGACCTAACCAAGTGAGTTATAAGATCAAGAACACATATTCCTGCGCATCCAGAAATATAATCTACGCTATCATGTGCCGAAAGTGTCCGTCTGCTATGTACATTGGACAAACATCTCAGACACTTCGCCAAAGGATTAATGCCCACAAAACAGATATTAGACAAGATCACAAAGAGAAAACAGTTTCTTGCCACTTTAACCAGAAAGGACACTCTCTAAATGACTTAGCCACCTGCATTCTGCTACAAAGACCTTTTACATCTGCACTTGAAAGGGAATCCTCTGAACTGTCATTCATGTTAAAATTCGACACTTACCAACAAGGACTTAACAAGTCTTTGAACTTTCTCACCCATTATCAAGACAGTTTCCCCAATTATCACCTGTAATACCATTAACTCACAAACATCCCACTCTCCCTACCTTTAATATCAGCAATTCACAGACACTTACCTTCCTTCCTCCCCCTTCCCACCCCCCCGCATCCTCCTTCTGTTCTGCAATGTGATTTGTCCTTTTCATATTTGTTCATTTTTTTTTTAAATTGTATCCTTTGGTATATATGGTTGTGACTACTTTCTTCCACTATTTGATCTGAGGAAGTGGGTCTGGCCCACGAAAGCTCATCATCTAATAAACCATCTTGTTAGTCTTTAAAGTGCTACATTGTCCTGCAATTTACCTTCTACAAGGAGGAGGGCAGCAATTACTCCTCCTATGAAAAACAGGCAGTATAGCTGTGAGAGGCTGATTTTACTATTGAATTATGGATATGAAATAGTATAAAAAATAACCACAGTGAGATCACAATGAAGTAATAGTTACTGAAATAACTCTCTCTTGCTGTCATGCAGAAAGGCAAAAGCACCAGGATCTCACTGGCTTATACAGATATAGAACGTGCCTTCTTGTTAAGAAGTCTCAGAGGGGCAGATGTGTCAGTCTGTAACTTTAAAAACGAGTGGTCCTGTGGCACCTTAGAGACTAACCAAAATATATATAGTAACCTGAGCTTTCATGGGCAAAACCCATTTCCTCAGATAGATTGGAGTTGAAATAACACAAAGCAAAAGATAGATAGCTAGATAGAGAGACAGATATCTGAAGTACCTGTCAGTTGTAGGACCTGTGATAATGAGGCTAACTAAACAGGCTTTTGATGTGAAAATGTGGATGTTAAAGGCAGGAAAACTGGGTTTGTTGTTAAGATTATTCTATGGAGGGAAGCCTATCCGTGCCTCAATTCTGCATTTATAAAACTAGTGTGTTGTGAGGGTAAACACACAAAAAGACTAAGGCCATCTGTGTATCTAAGGGAAAATAGATATTTTATATGCTTCTACATACCGAACTATAGAATTGAATGAAAAAAAATTTATGGAAATTTAAAGGCAATCCATGTATAAGCTGGCACCTCATATACCAAACTGCATTAGCAATATATAAATGGGCCCATACATAATTAGTTGCTGTGCATCTTATACAATGTATCAGGCATTGTCCTCTGAAGCACATCTGAGTAGCAAACTACTGGAAAAGCAAGATTTATAACAGGAGCACTAACAACCTGTTGTTGACAGTAGTGTTAGCAGGAGCAGTTATAATCAACAAACAAGAGGGAAATGTGAAAAATATTTCCAGTGTATTTGGAAGGTGCCAATGTACCCTATGACTTGACACAAATTTATCCTTGTTGACAGTAATGGAATGAGATTTTACATTTTTAAGTAGTTGGGATTTTACAAACCCATTCTCAGGACTATCCTTCTCTTCCAAAGTTTCAGCATGACAGCTCCAGCTAATTATCTTCAGCCAGCCTCGGCTTAACTTCATATTTTGTTTCAAAACGTGTAAAGATGTGGAGAGTGATGTCAGGCAGATGTGGCATAGTGCACATTACAGCATGCATACAAAATGGTAGAAATTTAGCCGTGTTAGTTTGGTGTAGCTGAAGCAAAATACAGGACTATGTAGCACTTTAAAGACTAACAAGATGGTTTATTAGATGATGAGCTTTCCAAAGGATACAATTTAAAAAAATGAACACATATGAAAAGGACAAATCAAATTTCAGAACCGAAGGGGGATGCGGGGAGGGGGGGGAAGTAGATGTCTGTGAGCTAATGATATTAGAAGTGATAATTGGGGAAGCTGTCTTTGTAATGGGTAAGATAACTAGATTGTTTGTTGAGACCGAGGCGTAAAGTGTTGAATTTTAGCATGAATGACAGTTCAGAGGATTCCCTTTCAAGTGCAGATTTGAAAGGTCTTTGAAGCAGGATGCAGGTGAGTAAGTCGTTGAGACAATGTCCTTTCTGGTTGAAATGGCAAGAAACTGTTTTTTCTTTGTGATCCTGTCTAATATCTGATTTATGGGCATTGATCCTTTGGCGAAGTGTCTGAGACGTTTGTCCAATGTACATAGCAGATGGACACTTTCGGCACATGATAGCATAGATTATATTTCTGGATGTGCAGGAATTTCTTGCCATTTCAACCAGAAAGGACATTGTCTCAATGACTTACTCACCTGCATCCTGCTTCAAAGACCTTTATGGACATTTTTGTGGAGTGGTCAGGCAGGGCACACAATGCTTGCATCTTCAGAAACTCCAACCTATACCACAGGCATCTGCATTGTGTGGATGCTCTGTCTTGTGGAAAAGCATTTGCAGAGTGGATGCGGTCTTGTGCTCTCTTGCGCAAGAACTTTTGTGGAAAATCTCTTCCACAAAAAGCTCTTGTGCAAGAAACCTGCAGTGTAGATGTAGCCTCACTGTTGAAGGAAAAAGGCAGTATGTTTTGCATGAATTCCTGGCCACTTCAAAATCCATAGATGTGAGAAGTAGGGATGTGGTGGGTGCTGTGGTACCATTGGTCCCATACATCTGCTGCCCAGGGTAAAGTCAACAGAAGTTCTGTTGATGACTCCATCTGCTAGATTTCACCCTTTAACTTGGACTATATCCTTGGCCCACTCATGTGGGGCTCATCTAAAACCTGTCTTCTTATCTAACATCTCAAAGGTCTAGCCTTTTCTGTCTGGACTGATTATTGCCTCTCTTCTCCAAACCCTTGTTGTCTTGCATCTATGGCTGGGGCTCTTATGGTTTTACTCCAGAGGGCTGCACAATGGGGCAGCTAATTGTGGCCTGAAAACATGATGGTAATTTAAATACTAAATAATGGGAAGTAAACGCAGCAAAGGATGGAATTAATTGAGTGAGATTTACACATATGCAGCCGGCTCTGAGCTGAACAGCAACTAGTAATGAATTTAAAGCTATTTTCAGTCAACAAAATTCATTATCTATTCAGTAGTGCAGTGAGTGATTTAAAAGTAGCCAGTTCTGAAGTAAAATTTTTATGTACCCAATTACCAATACTTTTTTTTAAAACTCCTCATGAAGACTGTGATATATAAGGGTAAATTGAAAAGGTTCCTAGCTTGGGGAAAACATTCTAAATGGTGGAGCATCTGCTGATTTCATGCAAATTGTGTGCCCTAATCACTCTCAACCAACCTGGGGATTGGGAGGGGGATTCTTCATTTTGGATCCTGTGCTGAATATTTCTTTTGCTGTGTGCTGCTACCCGAGGACTACGTGCTCAAATCCCAATTCAGGTCTTTGTTAGCTGAAAAGGCAGTAACTTTTGTCTTGTTTAAACAAATTGGATTGCTGTAATTAGTGGTCCTCTGTGTAATGAACAGTACTAAAACAGAATGTAGAATGTATGCGCCTTTAGAGTTGCTTTCTTTCAGAGACACTTTGGGGTCAGATTTTGATGTCAGTCACACAGGTGTAAATATGGCATAAAACCACTTGAAATCCTGAAGTATTACTATGAGTGATTGGATTGACTTAAGTTTCAAATGCTTCATATTCATGCTTGTTCATCTGTGCAGACTTTGTCCATTAGTTTCCCACTGTGTTTTTTCACAGCTGAGTGTAGGAAGGATGGTCCAAGAGCAAAGAGGCTATCCTCCGGTTTGGGAGACTCAGGTTCAGTTTCCTATTCTGACACAGATTTCCTGTGTTGCCTTGGACAAAGCACTTAGCCTTGAAAGTCTGTGCCTCAGTTTTGTGTCTGTAAAGTTGGGGTCAAAGCATTCACCTCCCTCCCAGGGATGCTGTGAGAATCAACAAACACCATTCAATATTGTGAGGTGCTCGCACAGTATAGCAGTGGGAGCTTGATAGGCGCCTAAGATATAGTTTAAGCAAGGCCATCTGTGGGAGGAGGAGGTCTTCAGGCATCCTCCCTCCCAGTGCACCATGTGCAGGACCCAGGGCAGCTCTCCTGCTACAGACCTGGCTCCGCCCCTTCCTTCAAGCCCCGCCTCCTTGCCAAAGTCCCCTCTCCTGAGCAACGCCTGAGCAATGCGAGCCACGAAGATACCCAGGAACTTTGTGCAGGATGGCAGTAAGGGTCGGCCTTGCTCTCTCACACTCGTGGAGTGACCTGGCTGCCTGCTTTGCTTCACCCTGGCCTGTTGCCCTTTCCCAGTTTGCTGCGCTCTGCTTTATCTGAGTGTGGGGTGGCTTGACCCTTGCCAGGCCTCCTCCATAGTTAGTCTTCTGGGCCTCCCTGGGGACCTGTATATAGGATGCTTGAGGTGGCTGCTGCAGGCCCCACCCCCAAAGCGTGGGATCTGGGGCAGCTGCCTCGAACCATCTTCCGGCTTGGATGGCTCTGAGTCTAAGAAAAATATTTAGATAGTACACAGGTTCATTTACACGCTTAAGGTAAGTAAAGACATGGAGGCCGGACCATGGTCTTATGTCCCCATCCCTTCCTTCATTTTTTGTGTGCCATTTGTGTGTGCAAAAAATAGAGAAGGGATTTAATACTTGATACTGAACCTCTAATGCCTCATATGAATGGTAGAGAACTACAGTGGCAGGCACACACATTTCAGACAAGGAATGGGGACAGTCTGGGAAAGAAATAGCATTAGCAAGGTGATAGGCTTCGTGGTGAACCAAGAGCAAAAGAAACAATGACAAATGACTGTGATAACAGGAGGTGCCATCATTGAACTTGTAGTTAAAGCTATTCTGCTTCTTGTAGTGTTGTGTTTAAAATCTTTCAACAGTTTGAGCAATAGAAGGGCAAAAACCAGAGGGCCAGACTGCATGTGGAGCACAAAAAGGATGAGTCCTTCCCCTTGGACAGGAAGGCCTTGTAGAGTTGCGGTCCCTGCAGTGCCGGAAAGTACCACACCAGGGAGTATTCTGCTGCTTCTTGATACATGGAGCAGATTTGCTCAGCTAAGTTTCTATGCGTGTTAGGAGTCACTCTGGAAAAGAGCGTGCATCTCCTTGGGGAGGAGGGTGCAGCTCTGCCCTCTCACCCCTTATGCATAGCAAAAGTGTAGCCTATGCCAGGCATTTGGTATTTTTCTTCCTGCTGCCCTGAATTGTGCCATTGTGCGATACCATTCTCCGACTGAAAAGTACAAAAACCGTAGAATGAAAAACCACTGTACTATTTGCATGTTGAACTACCCAGCTCGGGCCAAATGCTGGGTATTCCCAGCAAGTCAGGCAATGACCAAGAAAGGCAAATCTGTCTTTAAAGAGTTGATAAAGCAACACCAATTGCTACAATCTACATTGGTAGAACAGGTTGAAAAAATAAAGATCCTTTTTAAATTGGCTCCGTTAGGGCCAACAGGGTGGGAGGGAGGGTGGGAAGCCTGCTAAATCCCCATCTGGTAGCTCTATATTATGATGTGTGAATGAAGAGAGGCCAAGTCAACCCCCAATTATGTCATGTTTTAACTTTCTCACTCTGAAAAAGCTACCGTCTCTTGCAATCACTTTCTTCTCTTCGGGTGGTCCAAGCTTTTATGTTGGCTTAATGAGAGTAGTTAGAAGGCAGTTACATTGAAAAGCCATCTCTAATTGCACTGGTACTAGAAGCTAGTGAGTGGAGGAAGCAAGAAGCAAAGAAGCAAAACCAGGGTTAAATACAGTGCATTCTTTATATGTTGACAACAGCTCAAAAACTGAAGTTATTAAATGTTATGGATAAGGAATGTCAGAGCTA
Organism: Pelodiscus sinensis; assembly: GCF_049634645.1. Classification (NCBI taxonomy): domain Eukaryota; kingdom Metazoa; phylum Chordata; order Testudines; family Trionychidae; genus Pelodiscus; species Pelodiscus sinensis. Next base: position 29,165,771 of record NC_134725.1, on the reverse strand, counting down.
AGGCCTCAGGCAGGACATGTACAAATTCTTTGTAGAACATCTTTAATATAAAAAATAAGCAAATGCACCAATTAACGTTTGAAAAAACGTAAAAAACAACGAATGATCCTGCAGCAGGATCTAACAAAATGTGGATGGTTTCATGAGCTTTCATGGGCACAACCAACCCACTTCTTCAGATGAATGTAAGGGATCCAGAGGTACAAATAAATAGCAGAAAAAGAGGGGATCGGGAGGGAAAGAGGAGGAAAAAAAATCTTGTCAATGACAATGCCCATGCTAAATAAAGCAAAATGCAGGACAATGTAGCACTTTAAAGACTAACAAGATGGTTTATTAGACGATGAGCTTTCGTGGGCCAGACCCACTTCCTCAGATCAAATAGTGGAAGAAAGTAGTCACAACCATATATACCAAAGGATACAATTAAAAAAATGAACAAATATGTCCTTTTCATATTTGTTCATTTTTTTAATTGTATCCTTTGGTATATATGGTTGTGACTACTTTCTTCCACTATTTGATCTGAGGAAGTGGGTCTGGCCCACGAAAGCTCATCGTCTAATAAACCATCTTGTTAGTCTTTAAAGTGCTACATTGTCCTGCATTTTGCTTCAGCTACCCCAGACTAACACGGCTACATTTCTATCACCATGCTAAATAAGGCTAATAGAGTGGGCTGGAAGTGCTTGGTTCTTAGCTTTTGATGTCATCAGATATTTGAAATGGCAACACACAGAAACTTCTTGGGGAAAATGTTTAACTTGCTGAGACAATATTTGTAGGTTTGGTGGTTCAGAGTTTTGGAGTTTGTTCCATTACAGAGGGGGACTAGCAGTGAAGCTTGGATCTAGACCCAAACAAATTTTAACCTTTGAGTTGTTTTAGATCCAGAGTTTTGGCCTATACTGGATAATTTCACTGAACTTCAGTAAAGCGACTTCAGGTAATGCAAGTGAAAGCAACAGAAACTGAGGCCCAAGAAGGAGAGTGTATGTGCACATGTGTGTGAGGGAGAATATTGTAAATTTACATGCCTGATAACTGCTGCCTTAGGGAATGTCTACACTTGCCCCCTAGTTTGAACTAGGGAGGCAAATGAAGCATACCGAAGTTGCTAATGAAGCACAAGATTTAAAAGCTCTCTTTTACCTGGACTGGGTGGAGTAGCACTTACCTTCTATCCCATGGGAGTGGTGAAATTTCAGGTTTGGTCAGGAGCTGCTGTAGACATAGGCACTAATCACTCCATTAGATTGGGAATGCATTTTCCCCTCACTGTCAGATTGGCCAAGGCATAATAGCTTTTCTGCTCTCTCCCAAAAGTCAGCTTGGGGGACGGCAAACATGGCATGGGAGTTAGTCTGTGATGTTGGAACTCATTGTGCAAAGCTAAGATAGATACCTCATGCAGGTACTCCTGAGAGAGGGATACAGTGGTCAGATAGAATGGGCTGGAAAAGGATTGAAAGTAGGGATGTAAAATCCCGTTGTATTGGTTAACTGACTAAACGTTAACCAGTTAATCAGTTAAAGGGGAGCAGGCACTGGGCCGCTCCAGCCTGGCTGAGGTGGAATATTCCCGCTGCCCACTGCAACCGGGCTGGGGTGGCCACCCACAGAGGACAAGGGTTGCTCCAGAGTAGTCGCTGGCTACGGTAGGCCCTGTGGGGTCGCAGCAACCCCTGCCCATGATGAACAAGGAGCTGCTCCAGTCCCTACGTGTTCAGTGGTTAACCATTCACATCCCTAATTGAAAAGAGATATATTTTAAAGGAGCAGAAACAGTGGCATCCTACAGGGCTCCTTTGACAGTAGCTGCAAGGAGCCAACCCTCCCTTCCTTTATAGTCTCCCTTAACCCTCAGTCAGGGTGGGTGGATGGTGGGGTCCCAGCAACAGATTGTCTGGGCACAAAGGATTAGAAGGGGGAGTGCTGACAGAAGCCTTCTGAGGTACTCTTTTGAAATTATTTTGGAATTACTTGCACTGTATTCTTTCATCTCCTGGATACTAACAGATGTTTAAGAAAAAAGTGTCCCCTGGCCTTTTTTCAGCATAACTACACAAGAGGCCACTTCATCATCAGGCTGTCACCTAGGCTATGTCTAGACCGCAGGCTTCTTTCGAAAGAGAAATCCGCTTTTTCGAAAGAGAGCACCCAGCGAGTCTGGATGCTCTCTTTCGAAGACGGCCTCTTTACATTGAAGAACGCCTTCTTTCGAAAGAGGAACTTTCGAAAGAAGGCGTTCTTCCTCATGAAATGAGGTTTACCGCCATCGAAAGAAAAGCAGCGTTCTTTCGAAATAATTTCGAAAGAACGCGGCTTGAGTCTGGACGCAGGGGAAGTTTTTTCGGGAAAAGGCTACTTTTCCCGAAAAAACCCCTGAGTCTGGACACGGCCCTAGTGGACAGAGACTGAGAGCTTTCACAAGGTAGCATGCTGATTCCCTAGATGTCATGTTCAAAGCAGGCTGCTGCATGCTTACCTCCCACCTGTTTCTTTAACATCTTCTTGTGGGTGACTCACTGTTGTTTCTCTACCAGAATAGCCAAAACTTGGATCATCATCTAACCAAAACCTTGTCTTTTCTGTGGTCCCTCCATCATCAGTGCACAAACTGAATATTCTCTCAGATTCTGCCCTCTTTCAAGATTCCCCTCTGCCCAGCTTTTACTAAGTCCTGTCCCTTCTTCGGCTACAAAATCCCTCCTTTCCATCCATAAACATAGAACCACTGCCTATCTCCTCTCTTTCTCAGCTTGCACCCTAGCAGCTGTTCCTGTCCTTCTTACTCTTATTTTTCTAGTTCATGCAAAATACCTCTGCTAAAAAATTTCCTCTGACTATATTATCCTGCTCCCACACCACTGAAATCCCTTCACTGGCTTGGTGCCCACTCTCCCTGCATTATGTTTAAGCTCCTCCTCCTTTAAACCATCCATAGTGCCTATCCTATCTCAGACCGCTTTCCTCACACTGTATACCACTCCCTTTGCTCCTCCGTATCCTACATCTAAACCAGGGGTGAGAAACCTCAGGCCCAGGGCTGGATGTGGACCCTGGCTTGCCTGGATCTGGCCCCGAGGCTCAGGCGTTTCTTCAAGCATTGGGGAGACCATGTTGACACTCCAGCCTGCCCCAACCCCTCTGCCGCCCACCACAGGTTCGGAGCACCCAAAATGTAGTAGCCTGGACCCTCTAGGATCTGGTGTGTGAGATTAATATCTCCTTCTGTGTCAGGGGCCACTGTCAGTGAGGGCTTTAACATTTTTTGCTTCTCCCTTGTGTGCAGCCCTCAAGTGATTTTTCTGTGGGTCAGCAGTCCCCAAATGAAAAAAGGTTCCCCTCCCTGCTCTAAACAATGTCACTAGCTGTCTAGGATCCTCATATCTCACTGAAGTTAAGAATCAGAGGGGTAGCCATGTTAGTCTGGATCTGCAAAAGTGACAAGGAGTCTTGTAGCACCTTATAGACTAACAGATGTATTGGAGCATAAGCTTTTGTGGGCAAAGATCCACTTCATCAGATGTATGTAGTGGAAATTTCCAGAGGCAGGTATAAATATGCAGGCAAGAATCAGGCTAGAGGTCTTCTCTTAGCTTCCCAGCTTGACATTTCCTTTCATGACACTTTCTAGTCTTGGAACAGTCTCTCATTTCATTTGTGCCAAGAATTCTCCCTCACCAGCTTCAAATTCCTTCCCTTTTGTGGTTCTCTTCTAAGCTGATCTGTTTCCTGACAATATCCCATGTCTTTTGCCACCTTACTGCTCCTCGTCTTTGTGCCTGGTGTCTGGAAGTGCACTGTATTATGTGTTCCACATGGTATCAATGCAAGTAAATTCACAAGGCTACATACATGATAAATAGTACAATATGTATTTGTTTCAAATATAGGTTTCAAATCACAGATACAAATCTAGTCTAAGGTCTGCTAAAGCTACTTTTTTTAAAGCACTGCTATCCACTGTTTTTATTTAAACTTTTTGAAAATATGGCTTTATTGACCCAAGCTAATAACTGGGTTTTCCTCAATCCTTAATGTTACTTCGTCAGATGATGAAAAGAAAAAAAGAAGAAAAAAAAAGAGGAAGGAATACAGAGATGGGAGTGTGACATCAATGCTAGTTAAATCAGAGTGGATGTTTCTCATCTCCAACAATGATGTTCAGGTGGGAGTACCTTAATGGGAAATTACCTTTTGTAATATAAGAACCATTCCATGAGTCTATTTAAACCTTGTTTTAGGGTATCAAATTTGCATATTCCAGTTCAGAAGTTTTTCATTGCAGTCTGTTTCTTTTCTCTTCAAGCATCTGAGGAAGTGAGTGGTAGCTCATAAAAGTGTATGCCCTAATACCCTAATCCAGTGGTCCCCAACCTTTTTAGGTTGTCGGGCGCCATGGGGCGTGGCCGTTTGCCCGCCGGGCGCCAGGGGGCGGGGACCGGGGGCGGCCCCCCCCATCCATGCGCCCGGGGGCGGGGCCCCACCTAGCTGCGCGCCCGGGGGCGGGGCCCCCCCATAGCTGCGTGCCCGGGGGCAGGGCCCCCTCCAAGGGCTGCGCGCCCGGGGCCGGCGCTCCCCGCCACCCCCTCCCTTCCGCCGAGTGCCGAGCGCCCGGAGCCGGCGCTCCCCTCCTCCCGCCGAGTGCTGCGCGCCCGGGGCCGGCGCTCCCCCCGCCGAGCGCCGCATGCCCGGGGCCGGCGCTCCCCCCCACCGAGTGCCGCGCGCCCGGCGCTCCCCCCACCAAGCGCGCTTCCCCTGCAAGTGCCCTTGCGCCATGTGCCCGGGGCCAGGCCAGCCCCGAGCTCCTGGTGGGCGCATTGAAATGCCCCCGCGGGTGCCATGGCGCCCGCGGGCACCGTGTTGGGGACCACGGCCCTAATCAGTTTGTTAGTCTTCAAATTGCCATCAGACTGTTTTTGGTGAAACAGACTAACATGGCTGCCCCTCTGAAACTTGTCACAAAATGAATCTCATTTCATCCTCATAACAAATTTCTGCTTGAGCTGTTTGTTGTTGTTTGCAAATGTTCATACAAAGAAGATTTAGCTTGCATGGATGTCATGAACACAGCAAGCTGAAATCCAAAATGATGTGTTCATACTGCACTAGCATGTATGGGTATGTCTACACTACCACCCTAGTTCAAACTAGGGTGGTTAATGTAGGCAACCGGAGTTGCAAATGAAGCCCGGGATTTGAATTTCCCGGGCTTCATTTGCATATTGCCGGGCGCCGCCATTTTTAAATGTCCGCTAATTCGGACTCTGTGCCCGTGGCTACACGCGGCACGAACTAGGTAGTTTGGATTAGGCTTCCTATTCCGAACTACCGGTACACCTCGTTCCACGAGGAGTAATGGTAGTTCGGAATAGGAGTGTGACATAGCTGCGGGCATGGAGTCCGCACTAGCGGACATTTAAAAATGGCGGCGCCAGGCAATATGCAAATGAAGCCCGGGAAATTCAAATCCCGGGCTTCATTTGCAGCTCTGGTTGCCTACATTGACCACCCTAGTTTGAACTAGGGTGGTAGTGTAGACATACCCTATGAGACCTAGTCATGGACCAGGATTCCACTGTGTTAGGCCCAGTAAAAACACAGAACCAAAGGACAATCCTTGTCCCAAAGAATTTGCAAACATTGAATTTGCAAACATTGAATTCTGGAATTTGCATTGCTTCTCCCTCCCCCCCAGTTCTGTAATGTGAGTGTCTGAGTTATAATGTGCTGTGAATTGGACACTGAAAGTATTTCTATACTGCGGTGCTATTTCGGGATACTTCTGGTGTCCTGAAATAGCTATTCCGTGTCTTTTGAATAAGCTTGTTATTTTGAAATATAACAGGCTCACTAATTCTGACGTCCCTGTAAACCTTGTTCCACAAAGATTAAGGGATGTTTTGGAATAGTGGTTTATTTCAAAAGCAGGTGCTGTGTGGACAGCACAAATAACGAAATAAGCTATTTAGAAATTGACTTGAAATAAGCTACACAATTTGTGTAGCTCAGATTGTGTAACTTATTTTGAGGTCAGGATGCAGTGTAGATGCACCCTTAGGGCATATCTACATTAGAGCTTAACGTAAAATAAGCTACACAAATGGAGCTACATTGATTGCATATCTTATTTCAAAATAGCTTATTTCAAAATTGGGAGCGTCTAAATAGCACTTATTTCAAGATAGAGGACTCTTCCTCTGACTTCCCTTACTCCCCATACAATGATGGTTACAGGAGTCAGAATAAGAAGTCCTCCAGCTTGACAGTTTTTCAACATTATTTCGTAAAAACTGCCTGCTGTTTAGACGCGGACAAAGTTATTTCGAAATAACGCTAGTTATTTTGATATAATGTTGCTGTGCAGACTCTTTAGGAGTTATTTCAAAATAACTCTCCTTATTTCAAAATAACAAGGTGAGCATCAATACTATCAAGCCTGTTATTTTGAAATAACAGGCTGGCTATTTCAAAATAATAACTCCTGCTTATGCGAGGAATAAAGCTTATTTCAAAATAGATATTTTGGGAGTTATTTCAAAACTTATTTTAAAACTTAAAACTTATTTTGAAATAAGCTTGTGGTGTAAACATAGCCTTTGCCAGAAGGATCTGCTCACAAACTCATTTTACTTAAGCTACAGGCAGTCCCCGGGTTACGTGGATCCGACTTACATCGGATCCCTACTTACGAACGGGGCTTTTCTCGCCGCGGAGGACGCAGGTGGCAGGACCGCCCAGACGCGCCGCAGTCCCGCCGCCCACGTCCTCTGTGGTGAGAAAAGCTGCTCCGCGTCTCCCTGGTCTGTTGGGGAGGCCCCCCTCAGCAGACCAGGGAGACACGGAGCAAAGGCGCGGAAGATGCGGGCGGCGGGACCACCTTTAAGGTCTTGCAGTTAAAGAATGATGAAAGAAACCTGTAGCCATACTACCTCAAGAGGAGAAGTGATTAGCTCTCATAAACTAACCAGGTCTGGACCAGTCTATGTTTGAATGGAAACCTCTGAAATCATAGGAGCTGCTGGTGGTGGGTTTGAGGCTAGCTGGCTTAGTTTCCCAATGTTTCAGTATGACACCAGGGGTGCTCTGTTGATGGATATATATCCCCCTTGGCTGATAGGTAAAACCTAGGTCCTAATTATTTAAAGATCCCATGTTACTTTTCACAAGAATTAAATAATTCAACCCAGCATCCTGGCTAAATTCCAAGTTCAGTAATTACAACATGCCAACTCCAGTTCTGCCTGCCATTTCAATCCTATGTACTGTTCTTCACCCCCTTTCTTTTCCTGAAGTGTTGTTCCATATGCTATTATTGTTGATGATAATAATTCTTGGCATTTTTCTATAGCACTTTTCATCCATGAGATCTCAAAAGAGTTTTACGAAATCTAGGTATCATTCCCTAGTTTTACACATTATTATTTTAATGATCTGTGTTTGGGCTGGCCCATAATACATTATGCTGGTTAAATTCAGCAATGTGAGATCCCTGTTTCTCAAGTGGGACAAGTAAGGTACAGAGAGAAGTAAGTGTCCCATAGTAATTGTCACAGTTAGGAACTGAACATGGATTTGCTGCCTCACAGTGTGGTGCCTTGGCCACAGAAGCTTAGTCAAAACCTTTTGAGCAGCTGCTACATTTCATGCTGGAAATGGCCAGCCTTCAGGGGTGGGTGAAATGAACTAACTGGTTCACGGCTTTGGACAATTGCTCGGGAACACAATCAGAATTTTCCTATGGAGGAAGCTGATTTGGGGGCTGTCTTTCTGGGACTGAGCATGTGATGCACAGAGGGAGGGAGGCTTTTCCCTTCTTGGGACTATCATTTCCTCTAATCCCTATCAGCACTAGGCTCCTCCCACCTTTCCAAGCCTGGGGGTGACTCTGCTTTATCAGTAGTCTACTGCTCTAGCGTCTCTCTGTTGTAGACTCAGCTGCCTTGGCAGATGAGGAGCAACCTCAGCAACATGAGCAGCAAGTAATGAAGGCAAGAGAAGCCTTTGCCTACCCAAACAGACATGGGTGGCCCCTCTTACATTGCACCCCAGATCAGGCCCCCTTCTACTTGCATGTAGCAGGCTGGTTTTGGCCAGGTGCTGGGACTGCTGGCTAGAGGGGGAGGGACAGCTGTGGGGGGAAGGTTGGGGCTGCCTGGATGCCCGGTACTCAGGGGTTGGGAAGGCTGGGAGTGGGGTTGCTGGACAAGAGCCAGTGGCTACAATGCCTGGCAACCTGGCACTCTGGGGTGGGAAGTATTCTAGCCTGGGACAGGGGCCAGCCACAATAGTTTGCAGGGGGTATGGTCAGAGGCCAATGGCTACAATGGGGGCTGGGTGGGCTTTGGTGGACTTAGAAGGGGCAGGGCCTTGGGTGGAAGGGGTGGGGCTGGGAGGGCTTGCTTCTGCAAGATCCCCGCACACAATGCCTGTGCCACAAAGCTCCAGCCAGAGAGGGACTGGGGACCACTGTGGTGTATGGGTGTGTGTGTGTGTGCTTCTTGACAGAGGCTTGTGGGATACCAAAGAGGTAGGGTTTGTCCCTCTGAGCACCCTTTTTTTGGCCCCCCACTTTAGAAGGCAGCTTGCAGTCTGACTGGATGGAAGGCACAGCAAAAATATCCATATCTTCTAGATCTGGGATGTTGGCAGTCATTTCACAGTATCCTTAAAGAGAAATGTATTGCATTTTCATGTGGCTTTACAGTGTATCCAGCAGGTAGTTGGCTTAGATGTGCCTTAAACTGTGTTGGGCATTAAAAAAAGTAATTAGGTGCAGAATGTACTTCCTGGAACAGGCTTATACAGAGTTTGTCAAATTTGCCTCTTATAATGTGTCAGCATTATGACACGGTTGAATAATAAACAATTCTGACTGGTTTGCAAGGGACACAGCTGATTACAAATTCAAGGTGCATGTTGTGATGATTCTGTCCAGAGAGGAAGGAGTATTATTTCATCAGTCTATTGTCTTTGAGGAAAGGTACCTGTTTGTTTGGTGGTTTAAACTTAGTCCCTTCTTAATTCTGCATTGTATATGTAACCCACACACCTACTGAGTGTGATGTACTGTCCCATGTTGTGATACTTAGATCACTTACGGAGAGAAAGAATGAGTTTGCTCTAGGACCTTAGCTGAGAACCAGCTGGCTTTCTCATGCAGTAAAGGCTCCTGCACTAAACTCTAGTGGTCCTAGGTTTGGTTCTGCCTGTCAATGTTGCACATATAACATTTAGTCCTGTAGTGCTACTGCTTGAACTCCTCATTGATGTGTTGACATGTAAAATAGAAATAGAGATTTCCTTACAAAAGCACGAAAATATTTAAAATGGCAGCCAGTGGGATAGTGGGGGGGTTTGTAACTAATTCTTTGCAGGGCCTGATTCTTCTGTCACATTTAATAACTTTGAACCTGTACAGGCAGTATTGATAGTGGTGTGTTGTCCTGTGGAGCTGACTGAAATCTTTACAATGTCGCTGAAATATGAGTCCTCAAAGAATATCTCTGTTGGGGATGTTCTCTGTGCTCTCCCTTAAGTAATGCTTTTGATGCTCATGTTATATGACACATCTTTCATGGCTGAGAAACCTTATATGTTCTCGTTAAAGAGAATCTCATTGACCGTAATTGAAATCCTGGCAGCGCTTCAATTTCATTAAAGGATAACTAAAAGTGATGCGTTTTTCTTCCTATGAATCAACTGTACTATAGACATTGTGTGCTCTAGACATTGTACGTATTATTACTAAAACTAACTTTTGGACCTGGTCCAGAGATTCAGATACCTAAAGCTCACTAGCCGTTTGCCTCTGCTCAGTAATACTTTCTTTTTGAATTAATAGAAACAAAAGAAGGCAGTTAAGGTATCGAGTGAAATAAAATGGGCCTCATTCAGTAAAAAAACATGCACTGCTTTCGTAGGGCAGAAACAAAATAAAGCTAAGGATTTGTTTTTTTTCAAATGAATAAAGTCTTAAAAATTTCTCCTGCAAGTAATGTTTATTCTTAGTTTTATATTTTCAGAGACAGCATATTTGAGTGTGGAGCAGGGCCCCTTTGCAAGGAGTGCAAGGACAAAGTGTGGGGGAATGTGGCATAAAAGATACATTTAATAAAATAGGAAGGGCTTCAGCAACATGTGGAAAGTTTGTACAAACTGGGGAGCAGGGATTCCTAGATACCGTTCCCTCTTTTTCAATTGAGGTACTGCAGTTTGCTTACTGCCTTTGTGTCAGAAAATGCATTGCCTACTTTGCAGGGTTGTTATTGTTATGAAGCCTTATAAAACATTGAGATCTTTAAGGTGTTATACAAAGGATTGGTACTGTTATTTCATGGGCAAAATTTGCCTCTGCTGCTGAAGAGGACAAAATATCTTCATAGAACACAACACCATCACAGGTGCTGTAGAACACAGAGAGGAGTAACCTTTGTTACATCTTCTAAAAGGAGTAGGCTGCATTCTCTTCACTGCATAGAAATGGCCTTTACCTCATGACAACATTTTTGGCGCTGCCCTTTAGCTTAACAATCATTCCTAGAGCTGAGCAGAGATCAGAATTTTGTTCCAAAAGGAAAGTCTCTATTATAAACTTTTTTTTTTCATGGACAAAAAGTGGAAACATTTGAAATTGTTCCACAGACAGAAATCCTGAAAAAAAAAATTGATTTGGAAATGGTAAAACGTTGAGATTAGTGTCAGTCCTACAATGAACTGCCATCAAGGAAGCCAACAGCCTATGCAGGACCCTGGGCAAAGTGAGTGGGGGCGGCTTTGCGCTCCTGCAATGGGTGGGCCATGGGAAGAAGGGGCAGGCCCTGGGTGGTCAGCCCTCTATACTGCACACCCCTTAGCCCTCAGAGCCTCATAGAGCGGGCAGTGTGGCACTCCAGTGACAATTGAAAAGGCCGTTGACTCTGGCTGCCACTGCAGTAGCAGCAGCGATGGCCAAGAACCCTGGATCTCTTTGAATTGCTGGGCCCCTTTACCTCCCTCTCCTCCCATCGGTGAGACTGAGTGCAATTCTGTATAATGTGGCATTCTGAGTGCGATTCTGTATAATGTCGTGGTTTGGAAACCTGATACCCTCTTTCTCCCCCTGTACATCAGACTACAGTGCCTAAATCCAACCAAGGAATCAAGCCTGTTGGGAAGAATAAGGACATAAACTACAACTCTTATGTCGCAAAGTGACACATTAGGGAACTTTTGTTAAATGTTAAACTGACCTGAAAAGAATGGTTTCATTTTCATTTTCCTAATAGAAAAGATGATTCCTCCTCCCTCATCCACCCCACCCTTTCAAAACTGTATTTTATGCTGAGAAAACCATTTTGACAGATAATTCCCCACTGGCTGTAATGATTATCCAATTTATGAGAGTAGTGGAAGGGATAGCTGCTATGCACACTTTCACATGACCCACACTAGAAAGGCGGTCATTTGGCTCCAAGAGTATAGAAAAGTTTACACTGCGATTTTTGTGCATGTGAATTGTGTGTAAATAAAATCAGTGGTGCAGAGCTGAGAAAGTACTTAATAACAAATAATATATTAGAAAAATGTTGATCCTTTCCCAAGTTCATGAATTATTTGGGAACACCTCCTGATTTTTTTTTTTTTACAGATTTCTTAGGTATTTTTTCGGAATAACCTGTGCTTGCATAATCTTGTAGTATAGTGGTGGGCAACCTGTGGCCTATAGGCCACATGCAGCCCATTGGAGTTCTATATGTGGTCCATGAGACATTTTGCTTACTGTTGCCCTTGTGCAGGATTGTCAGATTCTGCTGGTTTTTGTCCATGTAATTTTTCTCTACCAGTATTACTAAAGTAACATACACATAAAGCCAGGGCATGTGAAGTGAGGGGTATGCTGATTGCACACAACATTGACTGTAAGAGCCATGCGCTCCTCCTGCATCAAATCTGAGCACCTCTATGGTTCAATCAGCCCACCCCACAAATTCTAGGTGCACAGGTGCAGTTAGCAAAACTACCCTGTCCTGGAAGACTATCTTGGATACGACAGTCTTGCAGCCCACTGAGATGAAGGAGGGCTGCTCATGCAGCACACCCACTAGCCTAGGTTGATCCTCACTGTTGTAGTCTGTTTGCTCTAACAAACTAGAAAATAGTGGACTAGAAGAGTTATGGATAACTGGGCTACTGAAGTTAGAAACAGTGCTACAGGTTGTACCCCCCAAAACCAGCATTCTCTGGTCTCGCAACATCTGTTGTCTGGCATGGATGACTCTGGACTAGTGAGTTGGGTGCCTAAGGGCAGAGGGCCAACCGGGAGCCGGGGCAATATGGTCAGCAGCCCAGCTGAGGGCTGCATGAGTCTGAGGCCGGAGCTCTGCAGCAGTCTCTAGCAGCCCGAGGTAGAGCCTCATGGCAGTCCTCAGGAGCTCAGGGCTGTGACTGGAGCCTTGTGACATCACAGGACCAGAGTCCTCTGGTAACTTCCTGGAGCATGAGGCTGAGGCTGGAGCCCCACAGTAATCCTGGGGCTTGGGCTCCACAGCAGCTCCCTGGCATGCGGGGCTGAGGTGGAGCTCTGTGGCTGTCTACAGCTGCACAGGGCTGGAGCTCCATGGCAGGAGCCAGACCCTCTGCTCCCCAAAAAGCTGGCAGCAGCTGGGCAAGCAGCCCAGGTGGTTTGGGGTGAAGGAGGGAGAGGCAGGATGACTCCTAGGGGAGCCTGCCAGCAGCAGGCATAGGCTTGGGAGCTGATGGCAGGAAACCTCCCCTGGTCTGGCAAATTCTCTAGTTTGGGACCAGTCAGGTCCTGATGGTACTGAACCAGGGAGGTCCAACCTGTAGTAGCTCCAGACGGTTTATGCCTGGACATTCAATACCTGAACTGTTTTGACTGGGGTCACATGATATGTTTCCTTATCCTGAGTGGATGGGTCCAAACAGAATCAGAGTTCTATCAGGAAACTCAATATTACAATTTTTAAAATTCACTTTCTAGAAAAGTTCAGCAGCATTTGCACAAAATTAGCTGTTTCCATGAATGCTCCTGCTAGCTTTCTTGCTTGAAAGAATAATTGCAGAAACTGACCACAAAAGGAGTGTGAACCCAGCGAAAGTAAAGTTGCTGTTTACCAATTTAAAAGAATATTCTTTCAGGTTGAAAGGGACCGTCTCTTATTTCTGTATTATGTTTCCCTGGCCTCATTGGCCTCCAGGTGCTATTGCAATATATATCTGAAATACTAATATTTATAGAAGACTGTGCTTACTCTGCTCTATATAACAGCAGATACATAAAACAGCACAGACAGGTACATTTTATCCTCTCAGGTCCATGGTCAGTCATGCTTAATAACAGTGTGAAAATTGGATTTGTCAACTGGTAATCCCTGAGTGATCAATAATTAGTTGTAATTATGTGCAGTTTAAATGCAATGGAGAAGGAAGTTTGCAGCTGAAATGGGAAATTAAGAATGGCAGATGTATCAGCCCATTTGACAGAGGAGAAACTAATTTAAAGAATTGAAGTTACACAAAGAAAATAGAGCTAAATTGCTTTTCAAAGCTGCACTATGTCACGCAGCTAGAGTCCCGAAGATCAGAGGCAGCATTTTAATCAAGAAGTAGGTTAATATAAGAATTAATTGAGTTTGTTGACCATAAGCACCATAATGTAATGATGGAGGAGTCTGCTTTATTTATCAGTACCCTGTTATATGTTTCCTATTATGGGAATTGTGTAGGACAACTCTGTGTGTGTGTGTGTGTGCAATGAGTTGGTGTGGAATATCCAAACCCTAATTATACCAATTATATATCTGAGTAAGTTTGTCCTTTTGTTTTTGTCTCTTTGTTCAAGAACGTCTCCTACACGGTAAGAGTTATGACCACCACATTCGGTACACAGCTTCCTCTTATCACAACTGAAAGCCATATAAGGGTTCAGTTGTGCCAGGAAAATGGGATGTTCCTGGAATGGAGTTGTGTCTCATAAACCATACAGAATAGAGGTAGAAGCACCAGGCAGGTTAAAGGGGCTAACTGGGTGTGCCTCCCCCAGACTGCTTCACCCTTGAGCTTCAATACCTCCCAAGTTCCCCATGAAGCTCCAACAGAACCCAGCAGATGTGAAATTCCTCGATTTGTGTTGGTATGTTGCTAGCTATTCCCCTTTGTCAGAGAGTGAGGGGAAAATACACAGTTTTCTTCATTCCTCACTCAGGCGGGGCACAGGGAGAAGATGAATCTGGACCTGCCTCACCTGGGGAACGTGCACCCCTCCTCCCAGTTGTGCCCATTGGAGCTGCAGCAACCATGGAGAGGCACTTCTCACCTGGCCCTAACCTGCTTTGGTGAGAAAAAGCTGGGGTAGTTGTCTGTCCCTCAGGCAGTCTGCATACTGAGCCCCTCGTCTCTAGCCTTACCTCAAATCAGTGATTTCAATGAAGCATGGACATTTTCATTTTATTTTCCCAAAACCAAAAATTAAGTGAATTAAGGACCTGAGCAACCCCCGGTAAATATTCTAGTATATTATAAAGTATGTGTGCATATATAGAAATAGCCTAGTTCATTGAACACTCCATGATAAATTAAAACTCTATTTATATATGTAATCTTTTATGTAAGTAAATGTATTAATTAGGTATGCAAGAGTCACCCAAAGAAAACATGCATAAGTATTGTACTCTAACAAAGATATATATGTGACTGGGTTGGATTTAGATTTTATCTCTTTATTTTCTGCTAATGATCCTTAAAAAAGTGAACAATATGGGGTAGATTTGCAGAGGAGCTGAGATTCATTTCAATGAAAACTGTGGAGCAACAGCATCTCTGGAAACATAAATCCTTGATTTGAATAAAGGATGCACTATTCATCTACCACAAGCATTTCTTCCCAAACAACGAGCTAAAGAGAATCTCTGACATATGATTGGGATAAGTTATTTCTGCTCTCCAGCCATGTCTGATTGTTGTTCTCTTTGTGGTCATTAAAATGACATGAACCATTTAACCTCAGGAAGTGGGAGTGAAAGTAGACCTATTACACAACTATATGTGAGAATGAGGTGATATAATTTATGGTATTTGAGGGGCCAGTGTGTTTTTAAGCTTTTGTATCCCTGTGGAACAAGGCTAAGATGAACAGATTGTTGTTCATATATCCATGATGTATCCCCTAGTAACCTGACTGGCATTCAGTGGAATTGGCAGACTTTTGTATTGAATGACCCAGGGACACAGAGAATTAGAGGCATTTTTTTTGTTAGAAATCCATAGTATATTTTGGGGCTTTGCCACAGAGCTGGAAACTACAAGATCTGGGCTCTATACCTTGCTTCGCCATAGATTTTGTGTAAGAACTTCAGTGAGTTGTTTGACTTCTCTCTGCCTCAGTTTCACCATCCATAAGCCTTACTTATGGCTGTTATTGTTTATTTCTCTGAAGGGCCTAACATATATTCCAACACTCAACTTCAGTAGGTGTTGAGATACTCATCACTTTCTAGAAAGGAGCCTTGCATTTGCAGTTGGCATGAATCATTTTCATGGGTTCTTGTGATAGCTGGATTTAACCATTTTGAAGTGAAAACAGCACGTTTACCTTGAGGAATCTCTCCTCAGACCATATACTCCACCAGGCAGAAAAGACACTTTGGATCAAATTCTGCTCTCAGTGACATTGCTAAAAATACAGAAAATGCAATTGCTGTATTCACAGATTTTATAGATACTAAATAAAGTATCATTACTTCATAACGCAGTATGTTATATCAAAAGAAAAGAAAGACAAATTATAGCTTTATTTTAGTATCCCTAATCTCTGTAATATCTAGCATTGAACATATTCCACAGACTAAACTGAAATCTTCCTGGGCCCAAGTTTTTCTAAGGGCCTGCTTTTGATCTTCCGTATATTGGTATAATTAAGATTCAGCTTAGCTAAAGTGGATTTATATGAGTATAAGGGAGATTAGAATCTTGCCCCTTATTTCTGATCGCTCCAGAATAATTGAAAGTAGTGGTCAGTATAGAATTACATTTTAACAGATTAAAAGTGAACAAAATCAATTAACAAAGTCACAGAAATAAAAAGGAACTTATCTATTTGGCATTTGCAGTGACACTCTTTATCCCACCCCAGAGTGAGCACTCCTCTTGATTCAGAGTCCCAGACACTTGTTTGCATAGGTGCGCTTGAAGGTCTGCAGCTGGAATTGAGACAGCACTGTTCAGGTCTTGTGTTTGTTAGTCAAAGCTGAGCAACACAGCTGCAAAATCCCTCTGCCACTGGTGCAGGCTCCACCAAATGCCAGCAGCTTAGGTTCACTGAGCTGGTCACTCTGCCTCTCTTTAGACCCAGAGATAGTCTGTATCTCTGAGGTCTATCCCAGGCAGCACTTTCCCAAAGAGCCCAGTTACTTATAGTTTCCTCCTGTGTGCAGGTTTATGTAGCTCTTCTCAGCTACAGGCATAACCAGAGTCTCTCCCCTTTAGGGCAATCAGCAGCCACTGAAGCAGCTGATTAAATCCAAGCCCAGCAGGCTCTCAGTCCCAGGCTGTAGCTGCAACACAACAATTCTTGAACTGAATAAAGACTTCTCCATAGAATCATACAATCATAGAATACTAGGATTGGAAGGGACCTCGAGAGGTCATCGAGTCCAGTCCCATGCCCTCATGGCAGGACCAAATACTGTCTAGACCATTCCTGATAGACATTTATCTAACCTACTCTTAAATATCTCCAGAGATGGGGATTCCATAACCTCCCTGGGCAATTTATTGCAGTGTTTGACCACCCTGACAGTTAGGAACTTTTTCCTAATGTCCAAACTAAACCTCCCTTGCTGCAGTTTAAGCCCATTGCTTCTTGTTCTATCCCCAGAGGCCAACATGAACAAGTTTTCTCCCTCCTCCTTATGACACCCTTTTAGATATCTGAAAACTACTATCATGTCCCCCCTCAATCTTCTCTTTTCTAAACTAAACAAACCCAATTCCTTCAGCCTTCCCTCATAGGTCATGTTCTCTAAACCTTTAATCATTCTCGTTGCTCTTCACTGGAGACTCTCCAATTTTTCCACATCTTTCTTGAAATGCGGTGCCCAAAACTGGACACAATACTCCAATTGAGGCCTAACCAGCACAGAGTAAAGCAGAAGAATGACTTCTCGTGTCTTGCTCACAAAACACCTGTTAATGCATCCCAGAATCATGTTTGATTTCTTTGCAACAGCATCACACTGCTGACTCATATTTAACTTGTGGTCCATTATAACACCTAGAACCCTTTCTGCCATACTCCTTCCCAGACCGTCGCTTCCCATTCTGTATGTGTGAAACTGATTGTTCCTTCCTAAGTGGAGCACTTTGCATTTGTTTTTATTAAACTTCATCCTATTTATCTCAGACCATTTCTCCAATTTGTCCAGGTCATTTTGAATTATGACCCTATCCTCCAGATTAGTCGCAATCCCTCCAAGCTTAGTATCATCTGGAAACTTAATAAGCATACTTTCTATACCAATATCTAAATCGTTGATGAAGATATTGAAGAGAGCCGGTCCCAAAACAGATCCCTGTGGAACCCCACTTGTTATACCTTTCCAGCAGGATTGTGAACCATTAATAACTACTCTTTGAGTACAGTTATCTAGCCAGTTATGCACCCACCTTATAGTAGCCCCATCTAAGTTGTATTTCCCTAGTTTATTGATAAGAATATCATGCGAGACTATGAAACGCCTTACTAAAGTCTTGGTATACCACATCTACCGCTTCTCCCTTATCCACAAGACTCGTTATCCAATTAAAGAAAGCTATCAGATCGATTTGACATGATTTGTTCTTTACAAATCCATGCTGGCTGTTCCTTATCACATTGCCACTTTCTAAGTGTTTACAGATGATTTCCTTAATTAGTTGCTCCATTATCTTTCCTGGCACAGAAGTTAAACTAACTGGTCTGTAGTTTCCTGGGTTGTTCTTATTTCCCTTTTTATAGATGGGCACTATGTTTGCCCTTTTGTAGTCCTTTGGAATCTCTCCTGTCTCCCATGATTTTCCAAAGATGATAGTTAGAGGCCCAGATACCTCCTCTATCAGCTCCTTGAGTATTCTAGGATGCATTTCATCAGGTCCTGGTGACTTGCAGGCATCTAACTTTTCTAGGTGATTTTTAACTTTTTTTTTATTTTACCTTCTAAAATTACCCCCTTTCCACTAGCATTCACTATGTTAGGCATTCCTACAGACTTCTCAGTAAAGACCAAAACAAAGAAGTCATTGAGCATCTCTGCCATTTCTAAGTTTCCTGTTACTGTTTCTCCCTATTTATTGACCACTGGGCCTACCCTCTCCTTGGTCTTCCTCTTGCTTCTAATGTATTTATAAAACGTCTTCTTGTTTCCCGTAACTAATTTGAACTCATTCTGTCCCTTTGCCTTTCTAATTTTGCCCCTGCATTCCTGTGCTGTTTGTCTATATTCATCCTTTGTAATTTGTCTTACTTTCCATTTTTTATATGACTCCTTTTTATTTTTAGATCATTCAAGATCTCGTGGTTAAGCCAAGGTGGTCTTTTGCCATATTTTCTATCTTTCCGACACAGCGGAATAGCTTGCTTTTGGGCCCTTAACAATATCCCTTTGAAACACTGCCAACTCTCCTCAGTTGTTTTTCCCCTCAGTCTTTATTCCCATGGGACCTTACCTATCAGCTCTCTGAGCTTACCAAAATCTGCTTTCCCGAAATCCATTGTCTCTATTTTGCTGTTCTCCCTTCTACCCTTTCTTAGAATTGTGAAGTCTATGATTTCATGATCACTTTCACCCAGCCTGCCTTCCACTTTCAAATTCTTAACCAATTCCTCCCTATTTGTTAGGATCAAATCTAGAACAGCTTTCTCCCTGGTAGCTTTTTCAACCTTCTGAAATAAAAAGTTGCCTCGAATGCAGTCCAAGAACTTATTGGATAGTCTGCGCCCCGCAGTGTTATTTTCCCAACATATATCTGGATAGTTGCGGTCTCCCATCACCACCAAATCTTGGGCTTTGGATGATTTTGTTAGTTGTTTAAAAAAAGCCTCAGCCACTTCTTCCACCTGGGTAGGTGTCCTGTAGTAGACTCCTAGCATAACATTGCCTTTGTTTTTAATCCCTTTTAGCCTAACCCAGAGACTCTACTGGGTTTGATCCATAGCAGCCTGGCTTTTCTCCCCCAAAATGGAGAGTCTCTCACTCTCCCAAAATGCCTGGATGAGCTTCGCTTCCTCCTTTTCGTTCAAGGGCTCATGGGAGTTGTAGTCTCTAGGACTAGATTGCAGCACAAAGGATCCTCCCGGAAAAAATCATAGTCTCCTTTAGTAAGGGGAATACATACCAATTAATGTTTTGCTCTTTCAGCCCTGTTCGTGCCAAGTTCTGTGAGCAGGGGCCTGCCTCTTGCTTACAGCTTGGAGTTGCTTTATGTTAGCCATGTTTTGTCCATTGTTAGCAAGACCTCAGACCTCAAAACAGGCCTGTGCTACATGTTTTAGGCCTTCATCTTACTACAGGGCCTAGTATAGCTTCAAGGGTATGTCTACACTAGCCACCCTAGTTCGAACTAGGGTGGCTAATGTAGTCATTCGAACTTGTAAATGAAGCCTTGGATTTAAATATCATGGGCTTCATTTGCATGTTCCCGGGCGCTGCCATTTTTAAATGCCCGGAAGTTGGAACCACCTGCAATGAGGAGTAAGGATAGTTTGAATTAGGAGCTTTAATTCAAACTACCTAGCCCATGCCGTGTGTAGCTGTGGGCAGGTAGTTTGAACTACCGGGCATTTAAAAATGGCGGCACCCGGGAACATGCAAATGAAGCCCGGGATATTTAAATCCCGGGTTTCATTTGCAAGTTCGAATGACTGCATTAGCCATCCTAGTTCAAACTAGGGTGGCAGTGTAGACATACCCCAAGAGCAAAAGGCTTGATTTGCTTAGAGTAGTACTGATCAATGTTCCTTACAGGGATGTTAAAATGAGGATAATTGACTAATCGAGTAGTTGATGGAATTTCCATTGACTACTCAAGCAGTTGATAGGCACTTCCGTATTCCTCCTTTGAAATGTACAAGAGTCCCGGCAGGATATGGGACACCCTGAAAGTAGGGGCTCTTGTACATTTCAAAGGAGAAATATGGAACTTCGCGTACAGCCCATGGCCAGTGAGAAGTCCTGCTGACTCCAGGCTTCATGCAGGTGCCTGCTTTGAAATGTACAAGAGTCCCCAGAGGGGGCTTTTGTGCATTTTAAGGCCATCGAGCCTGGGGTCAGTGGGGAACTCTGAGTCTCCCACTGACCCTGGGTTCCATGCTGTGTTGCATGCCTTGTGGAGCCTGGGATCAAATGGGGAGTCCCCAGATGACCCCAGGCTCCATGGCTGCCCCTTTGAAACACGGCGGCAGCTGTACAGCATTGCCCCTTTGAAATGCCAAGGAGCTGAAATGCCTCAGAGAGTCCAGGATCAGCTGGGGAGTCCCCTGGGGTCACTCTGGGGAAATGTTGCACAGAACCTGGGGTTAACTGGGGAGTCTCCAGCTGATCCTGGGTTCTGGGGAAATGCCGTTCAGAACCCGGGCTTAGGTGGGGAGTTTCTCACTGACCCCAGGTTCTACGGCACTTAGGCATTTTAAAGGGGTAGAGCCACACAGCTGAGCTGTGGATCATCTATGTGGCAGCTGCCCCTTTGAAATGCTGCCTTGGGGTTTCAAAGCAGCAGCACCGCACAGCTGATCCCTGGCTCAGCTGTGTGGCACTGCCACTTTGAACTACCCCTTCCTCCACATTTGCAGCAAGCAGAAGGGTGTGGAATCGACTAATAGACTAGTCGACAGACTATCAGATAAGCAAATGCTTATCAGATAGTCGACTAGTTCTTAACATCCCTAGTTCCTTATAAGCTGTATGCTTGGGCAACCATCCAGGAGAGATTCAGGTGAGGCCCAGCTGATTAGCTGAGTGTCTACAGCCAGCAGTATGTGTTTCTGCTGATGATGCACATCCACACATCTTAGTGCTCATAATAAAATGTATTCCGTATATGGGTGGAAAAAATTAGATGGTGCATCGATACTGGTAATCTGTCATTGTAGAGAGACAAGTAAATAATGATGCAAAATAAAAGCAGTAGAAGAGGCCAATGCATAGAAAACCAAAAGGAGTCAAAATGTTACTGAAAGGCTAGGATGACATAATTTGGTGCTACAAGTTCTTCCTTTCTTGTCATGAAGGTTTTTTAATTACAAATTTGAATTCTATGAATTCCTAGAACAATCATGAGCATTTTAATTTGTTTACCAAGGCCTCTAAGGAGTAGGCACCTACATGTATTTGTCTCTACATCATGAAGAAATAAACATAAACATTAGATCTGTTTGTTGGTAAAATTTTTACCTGTGTCCTCTAAAGATCTAAGAAATGTATAGCGGAGTGGCACAGAAGAATTTGTTTGAAATGATTCTCCATGTTATAGCCAACATGAGAAATTTGGGAGCTATGCCATCCTTTCGACAAATGGTAAAGAGAAAGTCTCTTTAGACTTTACATAGCACATGCATTGCAAATGGACACTTGTTTAATCTTATTGGTTTGAGCTGTCTGATTTCCATTGTTGGCATGTCATTGGGAGCTTGGCACAGAAACATTAATTACAGTGGAAAAATGGTGCTCTAAAAGGTAGTCTATACAATAGATATACACGCTGACTCTCATGGATCAGACTTTAACAGTAGATTTGGCTAGAAAAGCTAAGGGATAGCCAGTTTGGAAAAGGAACTGCATTCCATATGTGACTGTCCAATAGCTGAACATCTGTCTTTAAGTTGCCAAGTCTGGAGCAGGAGAAATCTGAAAGAATAGGAAAGAGAAAGAAGAAGCATATTGCACATTGTCTGTTAGTTCTGACACTATTTTGGAAAGCTGTCTAGATTTTCTGGATCTTTCTGTCTTCAGGGAAGCTATGTACGAATACAATAGAGCAGATAAAGGAATTTCTGTGCATGTAATTCAGGATCAGATCTGCTTCACATTCCTGTTTCCATAAGAAAAGGGGAAGTAAGTGGATCAAATGGCTTTAGAGAATGGATGTGAAACCAAAGGAACAAAATGTTATATGGCCAATATTAACTGATGGCTAGTGATTAGGGAATACATAGTGTATGCTGTGAAGTAATTGAAATGCCTATAGCCATCCATGCATTCTGCTTAGAAATATGCAACTTAGATGCTTTAAAAAGTCTCACCTCATGCAATTGCCTTTCTGCACTGAAAGCATTAGAGAAATAAGGCATGTTTGTGTCAAAGTCTAATAGACCTAATGGATAAAGCCCTGTACAGATACACAATTTGTATCCACATGTTCAAAAATGAGCCATGGGAACAAAAAGAAACATTTTTAAACATTTCCACAAAGGTGAAATTGTTTCAGAAAGTCCATCTTTGGACTGAAAACTAAGTGTATCGATTTGTATATAAGTAGTGTGGTGCTTAGAGCAATGAGCCTGAAATGTGGTAAAGCCAAATTCAAATACAAGCTCTGGGATGAAAAATTGTGCTCTAAATCAGGCTGCCAAGCTAGGTAGTGCAATCGAGTTTCTTTTAAATACTAACCCCCCATATTAGGGGCTGTGAAGTTTTATTCATAAACGGCTGTAAAGCTTTGGTCGCAAGGTGCTACAGGAGTGCAATGAACCATTCACCACCACTCTCTTTCTCGCTTTCCTTGTGAGACCAAAGTAGCAATTTTTATGTTGCTTAGTGCTGCTTTCTCACATCCTGCTAAGTTTGGTGGCAGAGTTTGAATGAACAAATTAATTCTGTGTCTTAGTCCTCTTGGCTACGTCTACACTGGCCCCAAATTCCGGAAAAGGGATGCATAGCAGGTAAGTCAGCATAGGGAAATCCGCGGGGGATTTAAATATCCCCCGCGGGATTTAAATAAACATGGCCGCCACTTTTTTTCCGGCTTGGGGAAAAGCCGGAAAAAAGCGTCTAGACTGGCGTGATCCTCCGGAATAAAGCCCTTTTCCGGAGGATCTCTTATTCCTACCTGAAGGTAGGAATAAGAGATCCTCCGGAAAAGGGCTTTATTCCGGAGGATCGCGCCAGTCTAGACGCTTTTTTCCGGCTTTTCCCCAAGCCGGAAAAAAAGCGGTGGACATGTTTATTTAAATCCCGCGGGGGATATTTAAATCCCCCGTGGATTTCCCTATGCTGACTTACCTGCTTTGCATCCCTTTTCTGGAATTTGGGGCCAGTGTAGACGTAGCCCTTGTGTTTTTCTAGCTTACATCTTTCACTAAAAATAAGAGTAAAGTCTCTAAAGACATGCATGATACAAATCACAGTGCTTACTAAACAAACTGCAGAATACCTTTGACTTTACCAAATCAACTCTATCTCTGACTTCTTAGTCCCATTAGCAGAGCTCTGTAAATCCATGGATATCCACTTTATATACATATGGATGTGGATATAGTGAAAACAAAATTTAAAACGTTGATGGTTGCAGCAAACCAGACGTTGGTCAGCTCTAGAATCATCTCCATTTTATAGATAGGGAAACTGAGCACACTGAAGTAACATGCTTGTGGTTGCATCAAATCTGTATTCTGTTACTTGACTCCACCACAGATCTCCTGGTTCCTGTGTTTTAATGGATCTCCTGGTTCCTATGTTTGTGCTTCTTCTACTAAAGTACGGTACAGTGCACTGACCTAGAAATATCTCTGAAACTTTCAGACAGATTATACATCTAAAATGGATGTTTCACCTTTTGTGCTACACGCCGTCATGGAAAGTAGTGTCCTCGGGGTCTATAGCATATGTGCAGCACATGGACACTTATATAATCCTATTAGTTTATGTTATTTGATTTCCATGGTTGGCTTGCCATGGAGGTTTGGAACAGAAGAGTTAAGTAATATAAATAGAAAATTGAAGCGCATCAAGCACATGTTACCAGCTGGCCCCATGGTTCAGTGCCAATAAATAAATATGGGTCTATTGCAGTGCTTACAGTAGCACCAGCATACCAGATGAATTGACAATATCTACAAAGGTAAACTCTGTTGATCTGATTCTCTCATCCATTGCCAATGACTTCAGCTAGTGGGAGTTGTTTCTTGGATCCGTGGTAGAAACCTAGGACAGAATTTAATCTTTGATTATATTTTGGGCTTATACATCACATTTCCCCTGTAGACCTGAGGGCGCCTGACAACAGAGATAATACCTATTCATTGCGATCAATGGAGTTATTGTGAAGATGAATTGATCCCAGTGAGTGCATTGTCCAGAAAGGTTCCTTCTTTTTCTGCCTAAAGTCTATTTCAAATGTTCTTTTCTCTGCTTTCAACAGGTAACATGAAGAATAACCACAGAGACATTTTGTATTCTTTAATACCTTACAGGGTTTGTATAACACAGTTCTTCATGTCATTTTTCCATTGGCTATAAAATGGCATCCAAGCAAGCATCTGAAATTATTGCAGTAATGATCAAGGCCAAATCCTGAGGTCCTTACTCAGATGTCAATCAGGACCAAATTCCAAGCAACCATGCAAAACTTGCATTAAGTATTGATTGATTCAGGATTCTGGAATTTGTGGTTATTCCTCTTTATTCAGCTCTGGTGAGGCCACATCTGGAGTTTTATGTCCAGTTCCTGCCCCCAATTACAGGAAGGATGTGGATGCATCAGAGAGGGTCCAGCGGAGAGAGACCAAAATGATTAGGGGGCTGAAGCATATGATCTACGAGGAGAGGCTTAGGGAGTTGGGTCTGTTTAGTCTGCAGAAGAGAAGAGTGAGGGGGGATTTGATAGCAGCCTTCAACTTCCTGAAGGGAGGTTCCAAAGAGGATGGAGAAAGGCTGTTCACAATAGTGACGGATGGAAGAACAAGGAACAATGGTCCCAAGTTGCAGTGGGAAAGGTCCAGGTTGGATATTAGGAAAAACTATTTCACTAGGAGGGTAGTGAAGCACTGGAATGGGTTACCTAGGGAAGTAGTGGAGTCTCCATCCCTAGAGGTGTTTAAGGCTCGGCTTGACAAAGCCCTGGCTGGGTTGATTTAGTTGGGATTGATCCTGCCTTGGTTAGGGGGCTGGACTTGATGATCTTCTGAGGTCTCTTCCAGCACTGTGGTTCTATGATTCTATGATTCTATGATAATTTGACTTTACTGGAAATTGTCAAAATCAGAACTGAGTAAAAGCTATAGGATTTGGCCCATAATGAAATGCTGTCTTTTAATGACTTCCAGGTAGTATGTTAGGTGAAGACAAACTTGGCCAGTTGAAGGGCTGCAGCAAAACAGGGGTTAATGATATTATTCTTTGTAGCAGTTTCAGGAACCAATCAATGCATATTCAATATTAAAAAAAGAAAGTACACTGAAGTGCACTTTTAAGCCGATTCATCCCACTGTTCTTTTCTTTTCTTTTCCTATTGTGAATATTCTGTGGAACTGACTGTTTAAATGCTTCTCTCAGTTTAAGAGTAGCCCCACAGTTGTGTAATAGGGACACAGGAAGTAAGGCACAGTGCATATTTAAAAAGGAGTGTTTATAGAAACCTAGGAAATTGTGCTTTGACCCAGGCTTTAAAAAAAGCTACATGTGTTTTACCCGTTGCAGCACTCTTAGGGTACGTCTAAACTACATGGCTCCGTCGACGGAGCCATGTAGATTTGTTGTTTTGGCAAAGGCAAATGAAGCCGCGATTTAAATGATCGTGGCTTCATTTAAATTTACATGGCTGCCGCGCTGAGCCGACAAACAGCTGATTAGCTGTTTGTCCGCTCAGCGCGCTAGTCTGGAGGCTCCCCTGCCGACATCAAAGCCCTTTGTCGGTAGCCCCGGTAAACCTCATCCCACGAGGAATAACGGGGCTGCCGACAAAGGGCTTTGATGTCGGCAGGGGAGCGTCCAGACTAGCGCGCTGAGCGGACAAACAGCTGATCAGCTGTTTGTCGGCTCAGCGCGGCAGCCATGTAAATTTAAATGAAGCCGCGATCATTTAAATCGCGGCTTCATTTGCCTTTGCCTATGTGTCTAATCTACATGCCTCTGACGACAGAGGCATGTAGTCTAGACACAGCCTTAGAGTTCACATGTAGAGAAGCACTTTTCACCATGAACAAACTTCCAAATGTATTTAAAATGAATGTTTCTGATTAAAATGGGCATGTTGGAGACTCCAGGTGTGGGCAGCCATTTTGTGCAACAATTGTAGCTGTATAGGCATTTTCACATCAAAATCTATGAATGAGACATATCCCGCCCACTTAATTAGCCTCATTAACACTGGGTCCTACAATTAACAGGTACTTCTTCTGCTGTCATACACAGACACACAGACACAGACATAGACACACATATACACACCTTGGTTTCTCTTATTTCCACTCCAATTCATCTGATGAAGTGGGTTTTAGCCACAAAAGCTCATGATTCCATATATTTTTGTTAGTCTCAAAGGTGCCATAGGACTACTCATTAATTACAGTTGTTGTGATCCCTGCCCAGAAGTTGTTGCTTTAATGATCTGGATAACTTTGTGTACCTAACCATAATGTTTAATCGTTTAAATATTCAGGAATATTGTTTTTCTTCTGGTTGGTGCAGTCTTGAAACTTGGCTAAAACCAGATTGCCCAGGTCATACCTACAGATAGATAACCAAATGCTTTCTTGCTTAGGTTGATCTACACAGAGAGAGGGTGCATTGATTTAAACCAAAGTTATTTAAATAATTGATTTAAATGACAATTTAAATCACCAAAATCATTGATTTAAATTAAGTTTTCTATTGATACTACTTCACGTATTTCTTCAAACAATCTGATAACTAAAACATGTTAATTTACAGCCCAGTACAGCATTTTACATTATGTAAGAAAGTATTCTTTGTGTAATGCTTTTAGATAACTTGTTTTATGGGGTTGCTATGTCAGTCTGTAATTTTAAAAACCACCAGTACTTCTGTGACACCTTATGGTGTGTCTAGACTACATCCCTCTTTTGACAGAGGGATGTAAATTAGGCACTTCAAAATTGCAAATGAAGCCGGGATTTGAATTTCCCGTGCTTCATTTGCATAATCGAGTCATGGCACTCTTTCAAAAAAGCGCTATTTTGAAATTGAAACCGCAGTTTAGATGCAGTTCTTTTAAAATTGAAGTCTTTTTCAAAAGATTCTGTAAACAACCTCTTGTAAAAAGCCTCTTTTGAAAAAGAGCGTCTAGACTACAACCAGTACTTTTGAAAGAGCAAGCCACTTTTTCGAAAGAGAGCACCCAGGCAGTCTGGATGCTCACTTTCGAAAAAGCACAGTTTGCATTACATAGCGCCTTTTTTCGAAAGAGCACTTTCAAAAAAAGGCATTCTTCTTCATAAAATGAGGTTTTCCGCGGTCAAAAAAACTTTTGAAAGAACGTGGCAGCAGTCTAGATGCAGGTGAAGTTTTTTTGAAAAAAAGCCACTTTTTTCGAAAATGCCATGTAGTCTAGACACACCCCAGGTGACACAGAACTACTCATTGTTCTTAGAGGATTTGATTTTTATTAATTTAGGAAATAGTTAATAATACTCCTTACCTGTATTAAGTTGCAGATGCGACAGCAAAACATTAAGAATAGTAAGAACTAAATCACACACACGATAACACTTATATTTTATTAAACTGAATCTTAGATATTACATAAATGATTCACATATGCAATTGAAGCAGTCCCCTGAGTTGCTGGCTGATGGCTGTCCTTTAACTCTTTTTTTTTTTATTTTCAAATGTTATTAATATTAGCTGATGTACAGTGTCCTTAGCACTTTTGCAGCTAGCTCTCATCTTGCCTTCTCCCACTGTTCTTTTGGTACAAATCTGATTCTAAGTTACCAAAAATGCTTAGACTGACTGTGCTGAGAGTGCACTTAATTTTGGAACAAGCCTCATTGAAAACAAGTATAGGATAAGGTATCTTTAGGGAAACTGATGTATGCTGAAGTTAAATAGAGAATAGATTTATGCCATCACCATTATGATTTTTGTGACCATGTGAAAGGCGTGTGTTATGTAATATAAAATATGAATATGATAGTGGCAACTGACAACTCTAAATTTCTCTTAACTGCAGCTTTCTGTACTGCATACTTTGATGATAAATTCTAAGCCTAGTTAACTAATTAAAGAAGCCACAAATATTAGCTAAACTAAACTTTTTTCCCTAGCATCATCCAACATAGCAAACAACTCGAGAATTTACTTGTTAAATCACATTTACATTAAAAGGCATAGAGAGTCTTGAAGACTGGTGCATTGCAAAGTTGATCCACATTGTTCTTCAGATGTGCCCACATCATTTTCTCCCAATAAGCAGTTATCCTTAAGATGTTTCATTCTTGCAGCTAGGTTCCGCATCATCTTCTTGTACTCCTTACACTTGTCACGTTTTTCCTTTTTATCCAGGGAATGAATTTCTTCAAAATAGTCCCAGATGAGGACTGTTTTGCACCCAGTAGTCACAATAGTTTTTCTGTGGCAAAAGTGTAGGGGAATATAAGATAATAAAAATAAAAAAATATGGAGATATACCTATCTCATAGAACTGGAAGGGGCCTTCAGAGGTCATTGAGTTCAGTCCCCTGCCCTCACGGCAGAACCAAGTACCATCCCACAGCAGTTTTGTTTCAGACCAATTCCACAAGCCAAATACACAGAGAAGGACTGGAACTTAACTTCATAATGTCTTCCCTTTTATTTCCAGTCCATTCCTTTCTATGCAGCCTCTGTCCTTTCCTATATATTGTCTCTCTGTCTTTAGACAATGTCTTAACTAACTCTTCAGAGGGGTAGCTGAGTTAGTCTGTACCAGGAAAAACTTAAAAAACAACAAATAGTCTAGTAGTACCTTAAAGATTAACAAAACATGTAGATGGTATTATGAGCTTTCGTGAGAAAAACCCACTTCTTCAGATGACTGGAACATAATAAGTCCAGATCCAAGAATAAATAAGGGGAGGGGGGAGGGAAGGAGGGGAAGAAGAGGAAGAAAAAGAGAAACAGTGAGTAGATAGTGCAAATAAGTTACCAGAGGCTGTTAAGATCCATTAGCACCTCCATTGGTTGGTTAAGTCATTAAAAGGTGGAAGATAGTGTGCGAGCCCATGAAAGCTCATAATACCATCTACATGTGTTGTTTGTCTTTAAGGTGCTACTAGACTATTTGTTGTTTTTTTAAGACTGACCTTTTGCTAAGCTGTCCTCCAAAACAGTTCTAGTTCTGCAAATGCATTACACCTTGAGGAGTGCTAAAAATTTGCAATCTGCTTAGATACAGAGGCTGTTAGGTCTTCTTCCCAGATCATGAAACTCCTGTTACCCAGTTTACTAGAAAGTACGTCAGCATTCAACAAGCTACATCAGAATTACCTAAATATATATTATTGCTGTGCACAGGTATTTCCCATTGTGTCATGGTGAGTGGTTGTGCACAGCTGAAATTGGTGGAAGACTATTTTGGTGAAGGAGCAGCTGAAGTACTCCCCATGCTAATTCCTCTGTGAGCCTTTTCTTACCTAAGAGATGACAAATCCATTATCCACTCCGAGGCTATGTCTACACTCGTGGCTTCTTCCACGAGTAATATGCAAATGAGGATAAGCATGGAATATTACCGAGCCTCATTTGCATACCTAATGAGCCACCATTTTTTTTCAGAAGAGGTTCTTGCGCAAGAAGGAGTGTCTACACTGCCCCTCCTTGACAGGAAGAACGGCATTGCACAAGAGGCTTTTTCTTGCACAAGAAGGGGCAGTGTAGACGCTCCTTCTTATGCAAGAGCCTCTTCTGAACAAAATTGTGTCTCATTAGGTATGCAAATGAGGCTCGGCGGTATTCCACGCTTAGCCTCATTTGAATATTACTCGCTCAAGAAGTCGCGAGTGTAGACATAGCCCATGTGTGGAGGGATCCTGGCTGCTGGATCATCAGTAAAGCACAGCCACTTCTCAAGGGAAGATTTCCATTTCTTTCTCACATCGCTTTTTAAGGCAGGCTTGGTATTGTCACTGACACTTCTGCTCACTGCTATCTTGCTATCAAAGCCTTTCTTGTAAGATTCCTATTCCAGAGCTCAGTAGAGCATCTACTTATGTTGGAGCCAGAAGGTGCACCTGTCTGTGTCATAGTCTTCAGTGAGGAAAGCCATCAGGAGTCATGTCTGCATTCTTTCTTATGTGTCATACCTGATAACAGAGAGACATGGTGGGTAAGATAATAGCTTTTATGGCACTAACTTTTGTTGCTGAGGGAAAACTCCCAGACTTACATAGACCTCTTCTTCAAGTGTGTCCCTAAGTTAGCCCTATACAAGATATTACCTTGCCCACCTTGTCTTCTTAATATCCTGGCACCAACATAGTTGCCACGACTCTGCATACCAGATAATGGCAGGGCCCCATGGGTATGGCTTTGTGTTATTACTGTATGATAGACTGTGTGACTTAGGGCATGCAGGCTTGTTATTTCAAAATAATAACCCCTGCTGCTGCTGAGGAAGAATGCCTATTTCAAAATTGTTATTTCAAAATAGTGTTAGTGTGGACACTTAGATGCTGTTATTTTGAAATAATTGTCCTCCAGAGGCCTCTCACAGCTGCCCTTGTGGCTACTCTGGCTACACCCCTGACAACTCTAATGCTCCCCTTCTCCTGCATCCTCTGGAAGAGGCTGTTTTTAAAGCTGCAGACAGAAGGGAAAGGGTTTGTGGCACCACAGTGGTCCTGCACAGCCTGTGCCACACAGCAACCTCCTTTTGTGGAGCCATGTCTGTCCCCAGCATGCCCTCTGAACCTCCCACGGCGGCAACCCAGCCACCTCCAAAGCCCCTGGACAAGGACAAAAGAGGGCACCAGCCTGGACTGGTGCAGAGATCCTGGATCACATCGAAGTCTGGGGTGAGGAGACAAACCTCCAGGATTTCCATACCAGATGCTTAAATGCCAACATCTACAGATAGATGGCTGCCAGCAGTATGGCGAAAGCCATAAGTGAAGGCAGCCCCACAAGGACCTAGTGTGGGAATACTGAGTGCCTCCAGATGCTGAACAGGAACTTCAAGGACGAGTGCCTAGAGCATCAGGCTGATCGGGAGCTGAAGCAGATGATCTGGGAGCAGGTTTCATGCCAGCACAAGGTCATGTGCTCCTCAGTCAGCGCCTCTATGGAGCACCTGGTGCAGCTATTGAGCAGTGCACCAGCATCTGTCCCCTGCAACTCCCAGCACCTGCACCCATGCCTGCCCCACCACTCCCTAACCAAGTCCTCACTCCCACTCCCTCCAAATTCCAGTATCCACACCTGCCCCTCTGGCTTCTCCTCTTAGCCCCCATCCAGGGACCACCAGGGCCCATGAATACATGGCAGTGGGAGCTCCCAGGTACCCGAAGCATCCCAAGGTACCCCAGGCAGGCATCAGTCCCAGTGCCATCCTTGACCCCTTCTCCCATCTTCGTCCCCCTCTCCACTCCAGTGTGTTTTCCTCAGTCCCGTGTTTTATATTCCCCAAATAAAGATAACGGAGTTTTGTTTTCAAACAAACAAGGCTTCTTTATCTGGTTTGCAGTAGAGGGGGAAAGGCGGGAAGGGAAGGGTGGGGGAGGAAAGGCACACAAAGGCAATGCAGAAACCCCTTGTGTGCCGCTAGCTAAGGGTATGTCTACACTACAAAGTTAGTTTGAACTAACGGACGTTAGTTCGAACTAACTTTCATAGGCGCTACACTAGCGGAGCACTTAGTTCGAACTAGGAAAACCTCATTTTACGAGGATTAAGCCTAGTTCAAACTAGCTAGTTCGAATTAAGGGATGTGTAGCCCCTTAATTCGAACTAGTGGGAGGCTAGCCCTCCCCAGATTTCCCTGGTGGCCACTCTGGTCAACACCAGGGAAACTCTTCTGCCCCACTCCCGGCCCCGGACCCCTTAAAGGGGCACGGGCTGGCTACGGTGCCCGTGCCAGGTGCAAGCCTGCCAGCACCCAGCCAGCAGACCCTGCACCTGGCACGGCACAGAGCCACCCACCCGATGTCCCCCAGCCCACCCCCTCTTCCCGGGACCAGGCTGGCTGCTCCCGGGAGCTTGCCCGGGAACGCAAGAGGCGGGCACCTCCCTGGGCTAGTGCAGACATCATGGACCTCGTCCACGATCTCCGCACTAGGCACAGGAAAGTGGCCGTCTAGGGCAGGAGATCTGCCAGCCTGGCCACCCAGGAGCAGGTGCGCAAGAGAATCAAGGGGGTCCACTGAGACCCCCGACCCTGAGCCCTGAGCTTACAATGGCCGTCTTGGGTCAGACCAAAGGTCCATCTAGCCCAGTAGCCTGTCTGCCAACAGCGGCCAACTCTAGGGACCGAAGACAGTGACCAAGCCATTTGTCTCGTGCCATCCCTTTCCAGCCTTCCACAAACCTTGGGCAGGGACACCACTCCTACTCCCTGGCTAATACCACTCCATGGACCCAACCTCCATGACTTGATCTAACTTCCTTTAAACTCTGTTCTATTTGTAGCCTTCACAGCCTCCTGCAGCAAGGAGTTCCACAGGTTGACTCTTTGCTTTGTGAAGAACAACTTTCTCTTACTAGTTTGAAGCCTGCTACCCATTCCTTTCCTTTGGTGTCCTCTAGTCCTTCTTTATGGGAACTAATGAAGAACTTTTCTGTATGCACCCTCTCCACACCACTCATGCTTTTAGAGACCTCTATCCTGTCCCCCCTCCGTCTCCTCTTTTCTAAGCTGAAAAGTCCCAGTCTCTTTAGCCTCTCTTCATATGGGACCTGTTCTCAACCCCTGATCATTTTAGTTGCCCTCCCCTCTCCCAGCCTTTCTCTTCCCCTCTCCCACCTCCTTTTCCCAGTCTCCCCTAGTTTTGTTCAATAAATACAGATTCCATTTTGGAAGACACGTTATCTTTATTTTGTACATCAAGAAGAGGGGCTTGGGAAGGGTAAGTGGAAGGAGGTGAGGGAGGAATGGGGTATGCGCCCCCGATGGGGAAGACTAGGCTGGCTCTGCGGGCTTCTGGGGGTGGAATCTTTCCTGTAGCCCCCCAATTGCCCCTTCTCCCCAGATGTGGCAAGTGTAGCTGGGCTGATGGCCGAGTGCTGTGATGTGCCCAGTGTGGGTAGTCCGGGCACTCCAAGCCAGGATTGCTTTGCAAGCGGGGCACCCCTGAGAACTGTCTGTCCGGGGTGGGGGTTGGGACCTTTTAAGCACAGCCCTTGGCTAGCCTGAGACAGCATCTCCACGCTCTAAGTCCTCATCTGATGCCCTGCTGGCACTGCTTCCGGCCATCCTTAACCCCGGTTCAGGGTCCACTTAATGTGGACATGCTAGTTTGAATTAGCAAAACGCTAATTCGAACTAGTTTTTTAGTCTGGATCCGTTAGTTCGAATTAGCTTAGGTCGAATTAACTAATTCAAACTAAGTTAGTTCAAATTAACGTTGTAGTGTAGACGCACCCTAAGAGATGTTTTGGTTGCAGAGGTCCATTGGGTGAGGAGATGCCGGAACGTCCCTTTAAGGCAGCTGAAGGTACCCACCTCAACTATGTGGTACCTTCTGAGCCTGTTGTTTAAAGCCTCCTTTGTGGGGTCCAAGCTTTTTGTGTAGGGCTGCAGAAGCCAGGGGAGGAAGGGATAGACTGCAACACCCACCATGTGTACTCCCCGACAGTGCTGTCAGGGGAAAATGTGTTGGTGTACACCCTCTGGAAGGAGCTGCAGTTTCTGGAGATGTGGGCGTCATGTGCCTTCCATGACCATCCAATGTAAATCTCAGTGAGCCGGCCCCTGTGGTCCATGAGGGACTGCAGCATGATTGAAAAGTACTCCTTCCTATTGATATGGTCAGAGGCCCAGTGGTGTGGTTCCAGGATGGGGCTGTGGGTACTGTTAATGGCTCTTCCACAGTTGGGGGAAGCCCATGGATGATGGGGTCACTGTTGCCCAGGGTGATGTCCCTCTGCAGCAGGATAGCCCTGATTGCCTTCACCAGCTATAGAGTCATAGAAACATAGAATCACAGGATTGCAAGAACCCTCGGGAGGTCCCTGAGTTCAGGCCCCTGCCCAAAGCAGGACCAACACCAACCAAACCATTTCACCCAGCGCTTTGACAAGCTGGGACTGAAAAACCTCTAGATTCCACCTATCCCTAGGAAAATGCTTCACCACCCTCCTAGTAAAATAGTAAAAGAGAGTCAAAACTGCATGAGCATGGCCTCAACCATTGATCTCCCCATGCTGAGCTGGTTCCTGATGGAGCAGTAGCTGTCCGGCGTGGCGAGCCTCCAAAGTGCAAAGGCAGTGTCTCATGTGGATGTCCCATCACCTGAGGGCAGGGGTGAGCCACTCACAGAGCTCTAGGAAGGTGGCCTTCCTTATGTGGAAGTTCTGGAGCCACTGCTGGTTGTCCCACTGCTGCAGGACAATGAGTTCCCACCAGTCAGAACTGGTCACCTGCCACCAGAAGAAGCAGTGCATGCTGTGCAGGGGAGCATGGAGGGGAAT
This sequence comes from Pelodiscus sinensis, assembly GCF_049634645.1. NCBI lineage: Eukaryota > Metazoa > Chordata > Testudines > Trionychidae > Pelodiscus > Pelodiscus sinensis. Next base: position 29,131,173 of record NC_134725.1, on the reverse strand, counting down.
GTGGTGCCTGGGCCTTGGTGAGGGGGTCCCCCAGTTCAGGCTGGTCATTGTGCTCTCGCAGCACCATGTGGGCAGTCTGCATAAACTGCGCCAGGAGGTGCAGCAGGAGAGCAAAGAGCCTGGCACCTCTTTGCAGCAGCTCTGACTCCATGTTGGAAGTGCACAAGGGCAACTAGAGCACGTGACATGAGTTTGCTTCCCTTCAGGGGCTAGGCAATAGAAAAGAGAGGTCTGAGACATGGCTATAGCCCCTTTAAGCACTAGTCTCAGCTAGCCTCAGGAAGCAGCTACAGGAAGTGACAGTTTTCCTGAGGTTTTCCCTGGGGTGCCTCCAGGGGGCTTTCAATGCGATTCATGCTCAAATCAGTGGGTGTGTCTAAACTACATGGCTCCATTGATGGAGCCATGTAGATTAGGCTGATCGGCAAAGGGAAATGAAGCCACGATTTAAATAATCGCAGCTTCATTTAAATTTACATGGCTGCTGCGCTGAGCCGACAAACAGCTGATCAGCTGTTTGTCGGCTCAGCGCGCTAGTCTGGATGCTCCCACGCCGACTTGAAAGCCCTTTATCGACCTCCCCGTTAAGCCTTGTAGGATGAGGTGTACCGGGGAGGTCGATAAAGGGCTTTCATGTCAACAGGGGAGCATCCAGACTAGCGCGCTGAGCCGACAAACAGCTGATCAGCTGTTTGTTGGCTCAGCGCGGCAGCCATTTAAATTTAAACGAAGCCACGATTATTTAAATCGTGGCTTAATTTCCCTTTGCCGAACAAACAAATCTACATGGCTCCGTCGATGGAGCCATGTAGTTTAGATGTACCTAGTGTGGGCATGCTATTTCAATATAAATCTGTGCTATTTTGATGGTGGCTTGTAGTGTGGATGTGCTATTTTGAAATAGATATTTTGGAAGTTATTATTTGAATAACTTATTTCAAAATAATCTTGTAGTGGAGACATAGCCCTAGTGGCTAGAGCAGTGAACTTGTATTCTAGTGACCTAAGTCCCATTCCCTGCTTTGCCACTAGGTAGCTGGGTGATCTTCACCAAATCAAATTACCTCTCTGGGTTTTAATTTTCCTCTCTGTAAACACACTTAATTCACAGTTATGTTGTAGCATTTTTTAAAAAAATCCCATGCAGTGGTATTGTCTTTTAAAATCTGATCTATTTTTCATTAACTTTCAAAATCTGTTTTCTAGACGAAGGTAGTTGAATGTGAGCCATCATTCAGCTTTTCATTCTGCAGGAGAGAGAGGTGTACTACAGGCAGTGAATAGTATCTTTGTTGAGTTTAATCCCCCTTTTTCTGCCTTTTTCTTGCAGATCATCTGCAAGCAGACTTAGATTCCCCCTGCCCCCAGTTTGGTCACTAGGGCTGTGTCCAGACTCAGGGGGTTTTTCGGGAAAAGTAGCCTTTTCCCGAAAAAACTTCCCCTGCGTCCAGACTCAAGCCGCGTTCTTTCGAAATTAATTCAAAAGAACGCGGCTTTTCTTTCGATGGCGGTAAACCTCAATTTACGAGGAAGAACGCCTTCTTTCGAAAGTTCCTCTTTCGAAAGAAGGCGTTCTTCAATGTAAATAGGGCGTCTTCGAAAGAGAGCATCCAGACTCACTGGATGCTTTCTTTCGAAAAAGCAAGCCGCTTTTTCGAAATTTCTCCGTGCAATCTAGATGCTCTCTTTCGAAAGAGGCTCTTTCGAAAGATGCTTTCGAAAGAGCCTCTTTCGAAAGAAGCCTGCAGTCTAGACATAGCCTATGTGAAATGATTTCAACAGACATATGTGAATATTTCTATTTTTCTTTCTGTGGGTGTTCGTGAGTGACTCCATCTGACTGTTGACTCAGGTACTTGCCAGATGTCATTTGCTATGCATCCAGTGCTTTTGGTTACCTATGTTTCATGGTATTTTTTTCTACACCAGGACTGGATAACTACACTCTCAAAGGGCTTGCAATGGCAATATGTTTGCTTAAATAATTATGATGCTTTTCTCTTTCTGGATACATGGTAGCAAGCTAACATATGCTGTCATGAATGATAATAGACATTGTCTAAAAGAGAGTAGCAGATTTTTTGACTCAATTTCATGATTTTTATTCATACTAACTTCTGCTAATATGTTTTGACAGTACCTGCCCTGACCTTTTTTGTAGCTGAAATTTCTATCCTGTATCTATTTAGTTAGCATTCAAAAACATGCCTAATACAGCATTTAGGGACATGCACAATGTTTAACACAGGACCTTTAAAAAATCAAAATTGCAAAAGAAAACTCTTTTGTCTAAAATAAAATTCTTACCAACTCTATCTGCTCTCTAGAGAGCAGAGTTGATCCCATCCTATTTCAAAGCTCAGCAAACTTCCTTGCCACATCGATAAGGGAAGTGAATTCTACATAGAAAGATTACTCACTGAGAATCCTCTTTCTAGAAATTTAAATTGAGCATCCCCTACTGTTTTATGCTATCATGGGTGGTAATTTGTGGTAAGTATCATTCCTTTAATTTCCAATGATCATTGCAATGACTGAGGACTTGTCTATACATACAGCTTTACAATGGCATTATTGCACCTGTGCTGCTGCTGCATATCTGGTTTAGATGCTCTGGGCAAATGGGAGAGCTCTATATCAGCATAATAAAGCCACCTCCAAGAGAGGCTGTAGCTATGTTGACAGGAGCTCTCCTGCTAACATAGCACTATGCACACTAGCACTTATGTTGCTGTAATTTAAATCACGCAACTCAGAGGGGTGGTTTATTCATTATTATGCCAACATAAGCTGTAGTATAGACATAGCTTTAATGTCTTCCCCTCCCTCCTTTTTCCAAACATGCTGACTAACTCTGCATCTGGCTACATCAAATTCATTTCCCCTGGATTGTCATGTTCAATGCAGAACAAGAATGTGAAGGAAGCTGACTTTCCAACCAGTGGCAGGAAATCACATTATATTCAATGTAATTACATTGTTCTACAAGTGTGATTTGTGTTTCAGCTACCAACCTCCCATTAAATTACTTCTGAACACTCTCAATCTGCAGCACAAAATCTTCCTGATTTAGCTGTAAAAGTGTAATAAGTATGAAGAAGTGCATTTTGCATATACTCCCCAGGTTCACCCAGCTCCCAGAGTGTCTATATTATATATTTACATTGGCTTCCCTTTTTTCAGGGTTTACCCTTTGCTATATCAAGTGCAATGGGGCTTGCAGCCATTGCAGACCCTGGGGCGTGTCTCCATGCTCCCAGAAGGGGCAGGGCTTTGGGCAGAAGGGAAAGGCCCCCTTAGATCTTAGAACCCCACAGAACGCCCACTACGGTGCTCCGTCCATGATTCAAAGGGGACTGGGGTGCCAGGGGTTGTCACTGCTACAGTGGCAGTGGCAGTAGCTGGGAGCTGCAGCTCCCTTACAATTGTCAGGCCCTGGAGCAACTGCCCCCTTTTTACTCCACTGTTGATGGGATTGACCAAATGTGACCCATGAGTAGTGAAACTGGATGCAAAAGATACCTTTAATATATGAATGCACTTTAAGGAAACATCATTTGATGAGTGAAGTGAAATTTTTCCCCTGGCAAGTCAAAGTTCAACCTTTATCTTTATTATAGATTAAACCTCTGAAATCCAGCACTCTCTGGTCCAGTACATCCGTGGTCTGGGAGGACCACAGATATTGCTGGACTAGAAAGCTCAGCTGGGAGTGAGGGAAGCAAAGCCCTGGACAGGGGCAGCAGGTCCAACAGCCAGGAGCACCTGCCAGGCCAGTGGCTGGGAGCACAGCCTGGGATGGTGTAGTGAAGAGTGCTGGCATTGGAGCCAGTGAAGTGGGACATGAAGATTGGCTGGAGCTGGTGGCTCTGGGGTGTCGTGGCAAGAAGCACATCCCCAGCCAGGAGTGGATCCCAATGGCCAGGCCTGGGAGTGGAGCAGAGGGGCTAGCAACAGTGGGGAGCCTTTACCTTCCCTGGTCCTACAAACTCCCTGATTCAGGACCACTCATGTCCTGAGGGTGCAAGACCAGTGAGGTCCAACCTGTATACATCCCAGATTGTATTTACCTCACTTTTAAAGAAATGTGCATGAACACTGATCAGAAAGGCTTTAGACAGTGGTTTAAAGGTCTGATTTTCAGACAAGCACTGGTTTTTCAGGAGAAGTTCTGTATCTACCTGTCATTAATTGCAGGCAGATAAATCAGCAATAAAAACTCAGTTAATGAAAGCATTTGAGCATGTGCTTAATTTCAGATAAAGTCAATGGAAAGTGCTCTGTTGAACTGTAGGCCTTGAATGTATATCTTTTCAGAAAATTAGGTAGTGGGAAATGAAATGCTAGGTTAAAAAAATGACCTACCCTTTAGTACCCAGAGACTACAGGTAAAAATAACTGATGGTACAATTTTGCACCAGTGATTATGTACACAAGAAGATGCTCTTGGATTCTTAAGCACTTGACTTATGGAACAGTCAAAGTGTCAGTAATTGCTAGTGGAAATAATTGCAACCACAGTTATGTGAAGGAAAAACAAATTTTAGGCATTCTCGCCTGAAAATTAAGCACTAAGTGCTGACATTTGTGCTGGTTCTGTGATGCTACGGAGTGTCCCAAAAGACATAGGAAAGCTCATGTATTGTGTCCAGAAATGCTGGGATGCAAGGTCAGAGCTGGGATACCTGTGCCACTGTTACCAAGATCAGATGGGAAAGCTGTCCTCTCCCCAGCTGAGAAGACACTCCGCTGTTGGGAGAAATGTCCTCAGAACCTTGGGAGAGGAAGAATCCAAAGAAAAAATCCCTTGCAGGTGTAGGTCAGAGGAACACCCGAAGGACTTGTCCCTCTCTCTGTCACCTTGAGATGGAGCATGGCTGTTTTCTACTTATGTATAGCCAGTTATAATTACTTTAGCCTTTAGTTAGTTTCACTGACTCATAAGTGCACAAAGAGATTTTGTTAGAAAATCACTCACGTGCCTTTTCTTTCCTGTAATACTTTTTTTTGCTGTCTCCACATTTACTAGCAGATGTTAAGCATCCCTAATACATGGAGATTATTGTGTCCCCAGATGCCAAGCTGTGAGCCCATCACTTGGCACCTCTGAATCTAGAGCGCTGCATGATGCCCCTTGTTAAAATGACTTAACAGCTGAGTTCCTTTACTGGAGATTGGGCATAGCCGCTAAGCACCACAGAATCCCTTGTTGAATTAGCTTGTGATTTCTGTGGTTATACGCCCCGTAGATCAGAACAATTTCAGTATTCAGGTCTTCTAAACAAGGCTCATTAATTGCAAAGTCATGGCTAGCAGAGTTAGGGACTAGTTAGAATTTAAAAAGCAGCCTGCAGAACAGGAATAGAAAATGCTTAATGCTCAGTGGGATACTGTATCTTACTGTGAACAGTTCTCACTAAAAATCTTTGAATATATTATAAAGGGTCATAGCCTCCTTATAGTAGGTTGGCTTACCCCCACCATCTCCACCCTTCCAAACTGAAAAATTTTCAAATGTTTATAACATTAAGTATAACATACCCTGCTTTTTGGGACTTTTTCAGTTTGTACCGCTTGGCTGTCAGTGTCTGAAAATGGGTAGCCCCAATTAAATCTGTATTTGTTTTCCTACCCTTTTTGTTTGTGACATTTCATAAGGCTGATTTTTAATCTGTCTTCTGAAGAGGTGCAGTGGATGAAACATAAAGGCAAGTCAAGAAAATTCAAGTCTTTTATATCATAGCAGAAGAGATGAAAAGATGAAACCATGATGGGTGAAACAATGTGTTCTTATTCCTAAAATAATTGTGTGCTATTATTTGTTTTACTGTTGCTCCCAGAGGCCCTAATTAGCATCAGAGACCCATTGTGCAAGGTACTAGATCAACAATACTTTTGTTAATGCTTTAAAAAAAAACCCTGACTGTTAATAAATAAATGTCCTCTGCTCTCAAATTATGGGAGTAATTTATATTCACAAATTTACCATAATTCCTTCCCTAACAGCCCCCAAGATTCTGTCATCCACACTCTGGGATACTATAGTAATTCAGATAAAACTATAGTGACACAGTGATAGTAAATGGACATCATACAATGGAGAAGTAAAAGGAGGAGGAGTTGTAGGATAATTTAGAGTTAATGACAGGACGGAGAATTGAAGATGGAAAGCAACAGATAACAGGACCTAATTCGCAGTTCGGAAGCAGAGCAACAGAATGACCCCTGCAAAACATAGCTAAGGTTGCCTCAAAGACCTACAGCTATTTTTCTTTATGAGATTCTCAAGATACTCTGAAAACATAAGTGAGCCAGTTCTGAACCCCTTATTCATACTGACTAACTTTTACTTGTATGAGTACATGCTGAACATCTCTGGACCATACCAGTAATATTCCCTTAAGTTTTGCATTGTTTGACTTCAGCGGGCCTGTTTTCTATTGCTTCTTGTTCTGTTCCTCCTCTAGTGATGCAGGAATTTGGGGCAGACGTGGAGAGAAGTCTATCTGGATGTTAGTTCTTGGGCCATAATGTAGGTGGTCCATACAAATGGCTTCACTTACTCAGGGCTCAGCATTTCTCAGATCTGGCCCTGAATCATCAACAAGCCACCCTATTTATCTTTGCTTTACACTGGCAGTTCCCATCAGAGCCCAGCAAGAAAAGGAGTGGATAATAAATGGGAGGCAGTTCAACAGACTTAGCTCCTGGAGGGCCATTGGCACTTTATTTGCCTGTACAACTGCAGGTACGGTTGCTTGTAGCTCCTGTTGGCTGCAGATCACTATTCCTGGCCGTTAGGAGCTGCAGAAAGCAGTGTCCCGCTCTGCACCACTTCCTGCAGTTCCCATTGGCTGGCAACAGTGATCTGTGGCCAATAGGAGCCGTAAGCAGGTAAATAAAGCTCCAACAGCCTGCCAAGGTCTAATCCTGATGGACCACAACTGGCCAGCAGTCTGCTTATTGCCAGCTTGAATAAGAGTAATGGCGGCAAATGACCCTGCTAATTTTAAGATGGAACTTGACAAATTTCTGAACAGATTATATGACAGAGTTTCTTACAAAATCCAGGAGGTCTCTTCCAAGCCTGTGTTCCTAGGGACCAGAATCCAGGTCTTCAATTCAGATTAGACATCTTGGATTGGACTTGGGCCTCAGAAAATGCTGTACTTTGTCCTCGAGTAAAAAGGACAGTATGCTTGCTAGCTGCTTTTAATCTCTGTCATAGCTTTGCCTGCTACCTGCCTGTGTCTTTCCAGACACAAGCTGCTGCCCATCTGTCTTTACCTTGGAAGCACAACAGAAAACATGAGTAAGGGCTGTAAGCATTAAAGTAGCCTTGCAAAATGTTTATTTGTTTAGAGTGAGTAATTTTTCTTGTCAGGTAAGTATAATTTCATTGGTGTCCTTCATTTTTGATGGCCCTCATAGCTACTGGCAAATAATTTTGGCTCATTGCTGGTAAATTTTCTTGATAGCTTTGTTAGTCTGGATTAAACACTCTGAACTGATATAGCATTATGAGTAGGCAGTTTCAAATGGCTGGATCATTTTCACTTGCTGCTCATGTAATACTCCTTGGGGAATTCTGTACCACTGTGTATATGCAGAATTCATGTCCTGTACAGATTTCTTTGCTTCCTTGCAGAAAAAAATGATTTTTCTAATGAGGAAGCAAATTGATGCCACAAGAATGGTCATGCACCCATCCTCCACAACATGGGTACATTGTTTAGGCATTCAGAGAAGCTGGCAGGGAGGTAAATGGCCATGGGGATGGGACGGGGATACCTCAGCTGGTGGCTTCTACCTTGCACTGGGCCCAGCTATTAGTCGTAGCAGTGCTGGAGGCAGACTGGATTTCCTCTTTCTTTGCAATGGCCAGATCACATCCATCCCTAGCAATATGCCCTTGCTGTAGGAAGCACTGTCCCTTCACTCCTCAGCTGCAGGGGGAGGGGTCACTGTATAGAGAGTTGCTCCCTTTACCCACCAACTGTTCATCTGGAGTTGTCCATGACCAGACCCCGCCCTCTTCAGCCTTAACTTCTGCACCGAGAACCTGTCACTAAACAGTGCTAGGCTCTCAGATCTCGTTCTGTGCCTCATGGCGCAGTACTTCCAAACTGCTTGCTTACTGCTTCAGCAGGATTAGGATGAGGAGAGTGAACCCCTGCATGACCTGTAAGACCTGCTCACCCAGGTCCTGTTGCTCCTGCTGCTGAGCATGGCCCTCCGTCCCCTGGACTCTGTTGAACACCATGTCAGGCAGAGGGAGATGAACTTGGACTGGTGAGACCACATTGTCGTGCAGTGTTGAGATGATCAGCAGTGGCTCCAGAACTTCCACACGCAGAAGGCCACCTTCCTGGAGGTCTCCAAGTGGCTCTCCCCTGCCCTCTGGTGACAGGACACCCAACTGAAACCCACCATCCCTCTGCAGAAGTGTGTGGCCATCGCCTGTGAAACGTCGCCATGCTGTACAGCTACCGCTTCATCAGGAACCAGTCGAACATGAGGAAATCCACAGTCAGGGATGTGCTTGTGCAAGTAGCCAAGGCCATCAACCACATCCTGCTACAGAAGGTTGTCACTCTGGGCAACATGGACACCATTGTCAATGGCTTTGCAGCTATGAGCTTCCCCAGCCTGAGGGGGCCATAGACAGCACTCATATCCCCATCTTGGCCCCTGACCATCATGCCTTGGACTTTATCATCTGAAAGGGGTACTACTCTATTGTGCTGCAGGCCCACGTGGATCACAAGAGACACTTTCTGACATCAATGTCGAGTGGCTAGTTTTTACTCCCCTGGCTCATGAAACCCTACATGGGCAGCCTGGACCCCAGCAAGAAGGAGTTCAATGCCAGGCTGGGCAAGTGCCAGATGGTCATGGAATATGCATTCAGATGATCAGGAGTCTCATCACCCATCTGGACCTCAGTGAGTGCAACATCCCCTTCATGGTGGTGGCCTGTTGTGCGCTCCACAACCAGTGTGAAAGCAAAGAGGGAGACTTTTCTGCCAGAGTGGGGGGCTGAGGCTGAAAGTTTGGCCACGGAGTTTGAGCAGCCAGTTACCAGTGCCATCAGGAGAACACAGCAAAGGGCAGTGCTCATCAAAGAGGCCTTGAAGGAAATTATGAGATTCTCCCCTGAGCCTCTCAACGAAAGGTCTCTGCAATCCCTGTGTGTGCCTTTTTTATCCCCCACTCCTCCTTTCCCCTGCCCTCTCTTCCTACCTCCTCCCTCACCCCGCAGACATTGTTTTTCTGAAAAAAACAGGACTCTTTACTGGGGGGACATACAACAAGGGAGTGACTGGGAAAATAACCTGGAATAGGGGAGAAGGGCTCAGGGATGGGGCTGAGAGTTATACTTGTCTCCGGATGGTCTAATGGGTTCAGCTGCCCTAGAGGTTCCACCACCCCATGTTCTGGGGCTCTGGCAGCCCCTGGAGAAGCCATTGGGTGGGTGGGGAGGTAGCTGGACTCCACTCTATACATGACGCTATGTGCTCCATCACCAAGGTGAGGGCAGAGAACATGGTGTCATGCTGGTGTGTCAGCTTGCTCCAGTTGTTCTTTCTTTGCTTCCAGTCAACCTGATGCTTGTCTTGGTCAGCTCAATGCTACTCCTGGTTGCTGGCCCACTCCTGGCACTCATCCTCGAGTCCCTGGATGAGAGACTGCAGGCAGGACATCTGCTCCCACATGAGCTCTTCCTGGGTGTGTTTCTGCCTGAGGATTCCACTCAGTTGGCTAGATGGAGGGACATGCCAAGCTCGCAGTTCTTCCAGATTGAAGAAAAGTTACAAGGTCAGTCATCCCAGGATACACTGTGTATGAAGCCTACTCCTAAGCCAACACAGAAGGCCTTGGTTCAGATAATGGCAATGAGCTTTGAGCAAGGCCACATGTTGCCTAGACAGCAGGCACTTTCCAGCAGGAGTATAGATATCCCAGGGGAGCATCGCCCCACGACCTGGGGACAAACAGTCATGAGAAGGTGCCTGCCAAGCCAGGAACCTTGTGAGAAGGATTGAGGGATTCCTGTGTGAAAGCATCACAGAGCTGAGTGCTCCAGACTGGTGCTCCTTGTGCACCCACATATACAGGCTGTTATTTGGCACCCAGGCCAAGAGAGGAATATGCAGCCCCTCGCAGTCTTTTGCCTGCCCCAGGGTGTAGATAGGGAAAGTTGGAGACCTCACCTGAAGTGCCGTCTCCAGGTTCCTCAGAAGCCTTGGACACATGCTGGAAGTGACGACCAGCTCTCTAGTGAGGATTAGTTCCTGGCTGTTGGGCACTGTCACTTGCCTGGCCTTCTCCTAGGTTGATAGAATTGTTGTGAAGTACTTATTCTGTGAGCAACTCTTTAAAAAGCATTATCTGCAACTGTAGAAAGCCTCAGCATAAAGAAAACAGATAGTAAAAAAGGCTGTGATAGGCTATTCTACCCAGAGAGCTAAATTACCTTGGAAATCATACATTACCAGCTCACTTGGTGCTTATTGATGCATCTACCTTGTACCTGAAGCATAAACCCCATACTCAAACTGGTCATTAAGGCTGTCACTAGAAGCCAAAAATACAAGTTTAATTTGTATTTTTATAAGGGGTAGGTGCTGTTGACTTAGAAAAAGTCTAAGTCTGAGCTACATTGATTTCATCTTGTTGGGGTTAGGCGGAGATTCACTGTCTTAGCACATATACCTGAAGGTAAAGCTACAGACCAAAATGATTGATAGGCAAACACAATAGGACTGCTGTGACGTGTTGACAAGCACATAAGGAATGGTATTTTTATTTTTTGAGAATGAAGGGGAAACAGCCTTACTGCTAATATTGAACCATGGGCTGCACTACCCCCGCCTGCATTGTATAGACTATGGTTGCCCATTTCCTTTTTTAGTCAAACAAAGGACATGTCCACAAAATAATCCAATTAAAAACAACAACTGATTCAGACAAACTGCTTAGGTCCCTTTGGAATAGGAAAAGGCTTTCACTATGGCGACCCCTGTTCAGCAATGGTTTTTCATTTTCTCCTCCAGCTGTCTGTTTTTCCTGAAGTTCCTTTGCATTTCATTGGTTCTTTTCTGTCCCTCCTTTAGATATTGTAGTTACTATTTAACAGCCCTTCCTTTTCTTGCCCCCTAGTCTAGTCTGCTGAACAGTGATGTATAAATACATGAAACAAGCAAAAAGGACTAACGTGCAACCAATTGTCTTATGCACTTACCTTTATTGCATAAGAACATAAGAACATAAGAATGGCCGTACTGGGTCAGACCAAAGGTCCATCTAGCCCAGTATCCTGTCTGCCGACAGTGGCCAGCACCAGGTGCCCCAGAGAGGGTGGACCGAAGACAATGATCAAGCGATTTGTCTCCTGCCATCCCTCTCCAGCCTCTGACAAACAAAGGCCAAGGACACCATTTTATCCCCTGGCTAATAGCCTTTTATGGACCTAACCTCCATGAACTTATCTAGCTTCTCTTTAAACTCTATGGGTATGTCTACACTACAATGTTAGTTCGAACTAACGGACATTAGTTCGAACTAACATTCATAGCCGCTACACTAGCGCTCCGCTTGTTCGAATTTGAATCGAACTAGCGGAGCGCTTAGTTCGAACTAGGAAAACCTCATTTTACGAGGATTAAGCCTTGTTTGAACTAGCTAGTTCGAATTAAGGGGTGTGTAGCCCCTTAATTCGAACTAGTGGGAGGCTAGCCCTCCCCAGGTTTCCCTGGTGGCCACTCTGGCCAACACCAGGGAAACTCTATGCCCCCCTCCCGGCCCCGGAGCCCTTAAAGGGGCACGGGCTGGCTACGGTGCCCGTGCCAGGTGCAAGCCTGCCAGCACCCAGCCAGCAGACCCTGCACCTGGCACGGCACAGAGCCACCCACCCGATGTCCCCCAGTCCACCCCCTCTTCCCAGGACCAGGCTGGCGGCTCCCGGGAGCTTGCCCTGGACCGCAAGAAGCGGGCACCTTCCTGGGCTAGTGCGGACATCGTGGACCTCGTCCACGACCTCTGCACTAGGCACAGGAAAGTGGCCGGCTAGGGCAGAAGAGCTGCCAGCCTGGCCACCCAGGAGCAGGTGTGCATGAAAATCAAGGGGGTCCACTGAGACCCCCGACCCTGAGCCCTAAGCTTATAATGGCCGTCCTGGGTCAGACCAAAGGTCCATCTAGCCCAGTAGCCTGTCTGCCGACAGCGGCCAACCCTAGGGACCCTGGAGGGGATGGACCGAAGACAGTGACCATGCCATTTGTCTCGTGCCATCCCTCTCCAGCCTTCCACAAACTTTGGGCAGGGACACCACTCCTACCCCCTGGCTAAGACTACTCCATGGACCCAACCTCCATGACTTGATCTCACTTCCCTTTCAACTCTGTTCTAGTTGTAGCCTTCACAGCCTCCTGCAGCAAGGAGTTCCACAGGTTAACTATTTGCTTTCTGAAGAAGAAGAACAACTTTCTCTGACTAGTTTGAAGCCTGCTACCCATTCCTTTCCTTTGGTGTCCTCTAGTCCTTCTTTATGGGAACTCAGGAAGAACTTTTCTGTGTGCACCCTCTCCACGCAACCCCTGCTTTTAGAGACCTCTATCCTGTCCCCGCTCCGTCTCCTCTTTTCTAAGCTGAACAGTCCCAGTCTCTGTAGCCTCTCTTCATCTGGGACCTGTTCCCAACCCCTGATCATGTTAGTTGCCCTCCCCTCTCCCAGCCTTTCTCTTCCCCTCTCCCACCTCCTTTTCCCAGTCTCCCCCAGTTTTGTTCAATAAAGACAGAGTCAATGTTGGAAGAAACGTTATCTTTATTTTGTACATCAATAAGAACGTGGGCTAGGGAAGGGTAAGTGGAAGGAGGTGAGGGAGGAATGGGGTACGAGCCCCCGATGGGGAGGACTGGGCTGGCTCTGTGGGCTTCTGGGGGTGGAAGCTCTCCTGCAGCCCCCCGATTGCCCCCTCTCCCCAGATGGCAGCCTGCGGCAAGTGCAGCCGGTCTGATGGCCGAGTGGTGTGATGTGCCCAGTGTGGGTACTCCGGGCAATCCAAGCCAGCACCGGTTTTCAAGCGGGGAACCCCTGAGAACTGTCAGTCCGGGGTGGGGGTCGGGACCCTTTAAGCGCAGCCCTCGGCTAGCCTGACACAGCATCTCCACGCTCTAAGTCCTCCTCTGATGCCCTGCCGGCACTGCTTCCGGCCATCCTTAATCCCTGTTCAGGGTCCACTCAATGTGGACTTGCTAGTTCAAATAAGCAAAATGCTAATTCAAGCTAGTTTTTAGTTCTAGACGCGTTAGTTCAAATTAGCTTAGTTCGAATTAACTAATTGGAACTAAGTTAGTTCGAACTAGCGCTGTAGTGTAGACATACCCTATTATAGTCCTAGCCTTCACAGCCTTCTCTGGCAAGGAGTTCCACAGGTTGACAACACGCTGTGTGAAGAAGAACTTCCTTTTATTAGTTTTAAATCTGCTACCCATTAATTTCATTTGGTGTCCTCTAGTTCTTCTATTATGGGAACTAATAAATAACTTTTCTTTATCAGCCCTCTCCACACCACTCATGATTTTATAGACCTCTATCATATCCCCCCTCAGTCTCCTCTTTTCTAAACTGAAAAGTCCCAGTCTCTTTAGTCTCTCCTCATATGGGACCCATTCCAAACCCCTAATCATTTTAGTTGCCCTTTTCTGAACCCTTTCCAAGGGTTTTTCATATCTTTTTAAAAAAAGTCTTTTAAAGATCACCTCTGCAAAATGACCTTTTATTTCTCTTATGCCTTGAGAGGTTGCTTAAAATAGGTTACACTGTAATTTCATTGGATTGTACACTAATTGAGAGAGCATGCTTCAAACAGTCAGAAAAATACAGCAAACGTAAAGGCATGAGCTAATATCCATTATCTACCTCCTTGGTAATTCTAATCATACTGTTCTAGTGTCACAGATTTGAAATTTTATGGCTGATGCTTTGATAATAGCAGAAAAGGTAAACTGAATTCGTCTTTCCAAATATTCCATCTAATATAAGTGGTATTTTATACACGTAATGGAAAGCCTCCACCATTGGAGTTTTAACTAGAACTGGTTAGAAATTATCAGAGGGGTAGCTGTGTTAGTCTGAATCTGCAAAAGCGGCGAGGAGTCCTGTGGCACCTTATAGACTAACTGAAGTGTAGGAGCATAAGCTTTCGTGGGCAAAGACCCACTTGCATCTGACGAAGTGCGTCTTTGCCCACGAAAGCTTATGCTCCTATAAGGTGCCACAGGACTCCTCGCCGCTTTTGGTTAGAAATTGAATTTTTCATTCTGGTAGGCATGGAAAGGCTGGAGGAGTGTTTGTTAATCTGAATTTGGGGCAAAAAGCCAACATATCAAAATTTTTCATCAAATGAAATTCTGAAAAAAAATTCAGTTCAATGAAAATGTTTCCATTTGAAGTCTTTCTTTCTTTCTTTCTTTCTTTCTTTCTTTCTTTCTTTCTTTCTTTCTTTCTTTCTTTCTTTCTTTCTTTCTTTCTTTCTTTCTTTCTTTCTTTCTTTCTTTCTTTCTTTCTTTCTTTCTTTCTTTCTTTCTTTTCCTGAGGGACGACAAAGTGATGTCACTCTGCATCTTGCAGCACCTTCCCCCTCAGCCATCCGGCCTCTCTGGTCTCCCCAGAGCTATGAGGAATGGGGGTAGGCAGCTGTGTGATCTCCCAGATGCTATGGGGGGTGGGTCGGGAGCTGCACCCTTTCCCCCCTCAGGCAGGAGGGGGAGGAAGGAGGAAGATCATGGGGTCTGCAAGGCTCTGGAGAGGCCTCTTTCATCCCCTGGTGGCCAGAGGGAGGGAGCGAGCTGGGCCAGCTGCAGCCTCGACTTGGCCCAACCTCCTGGTGGCTAGGGAGGGAGGAGAGCTGGGGCTGGGCTGGCCTGCCATGTCTTGGCCTGGCCCTCCCTGTCAGCCAGTGGCAGAGAGTGTAGCGAGCAGGGGGCACCACCCCCAGTATTTATTTATTTATTTAACATCAAATAAAGTAAATTTCTAATTGAAAAACCTAAATGTTTCATTAAGAATTTCACATTATTTTGAAAAGTCTCGGAGGGGTTAAAATGTTTTTCTTTCAAATTCAGTTCTACTTTATATTTAAAAAAACACAAAAAAATCCCAAAACAAAATATGGGTTAGTTAAAACCAACTGTTTTCTATGGAAAATTGTTCTGATTCCAATTTTTCAAGTAGCTGTTCTTTTAACATCATATCTGCATACATATAATTGTACTGCTGTACTAATGAAGGGTCTTAATTATTCCAAAATATTTAATTCCCTTGGTGAAAAAAATAAATGGAAAGATTTCTTACAGACACATGGGACTCCCTTTGTAAGGTGCTAGACAGAACACATACAGTGTTGCCTAGAGCATACGGCACTGGGGCGCAGTCTCAGAAAATTCTTCCACTGATTTGCTGTGTGACCTAGGACAAATCACTTTCCTCCCTGGACCATAGCTCAGACATCTTTAAAATGGGGATAAAGATACCAGCCTCCTTTGTGAAGTACCTTAAGATCTACTGCTGCTATCTGATTTATAAATAATACTATAAAATAGGGTATAAACATGCATATAACAGTTATTAACTCTTTCATGTCAATTATAATTAATATACCTTTTCTTTCCTAACATGGACATGTAATAAGCAAACATTGTTTCTTAAGGGCAAGAAAATTTAAAGAAAAATTTGTGAACTATTCTGAGCTCCAACAAACAAACAAACAAAAATTTGAGTGAGGAAAACTCTAGTACAAAGGGTAATCAATGTACAAAAATCCATAGTTTCTAATTTTTCTTAAATTCTGTGATCTTTTTACTATCAGAAGCAGGGCTAATCAACTTTGGAAGCTCCAGGAGCCACAATGATACTCACAGCACATGCCGAGGGCTGCAACTTAAATGTGGTTGCATATACCTCCAAATATACATGCAAATAGCATTAAAGCAAGACTACACAACACACAGGCCCCATTTAAGATAGTTCTGATGATATTAATAAAATCCAGTATTTACCCAATTTCCACCCATCTGACAGCACTTTTAATGAGCAATGACAGTCCAGGAATTTTACTACTAAAACACATATCGACAGAAGACCATTATATTGACTACTTTTTTGTTTTAGCTCCCACCTGCAGGCTGCATGTTGAGCCCCGTGTAAATCCAAACTACACCACAGGCTGCAAACAAATGGGCCATGGGCCACATGCGACCCATGGGCCACATGTTGAGTAGCTCTGATGGAAAGTTTGACAGAGAAAGATGAACAATTTTGCTTTTTTAAAAAGAAATACCTAAGCAACAATGACCTTCACAGTTTTTTTATTTATAAAATTGGAAAGATAACACCTTTAATAAGACTCTTTTGGTCTCCTACTAGGCCTGACATGTATTCAGGCTGCAAAAATCTTTTCAAGGTTGATTTCTGAAGGGAACACCTTCAGTAGAAAAGGAACCAGAAGGCATCTTTGTCTTTGCACAAGGAAACCTATGACTTTCTTTGATGTATGGCTTTCATAGATGTTTCTACCTGATAACAGGAACCTAAGGTTCAAATACTTTAGACACCTCCAGACTTGATAATGCATTCTGCTATTACACTTCAGCACTTTAAGGAACAGTTTCATCTACTGCAGCATAACAATGGTTTCAAGGCGAAGGACATAGATTATTTCTGAGAAAGGTTGGAGAAACTGCAGGCTTTGATTTTTGTGGGTCTACAAACAGTTTTGTTAGTTCTTTAGTAGGCTGTGCCCCCTGCTCACTACACTCACTAACCCCCTTCTTGCTAGCCACTTTCATGGCAGAGAGCCTGTTAGTCTTGCACTGAGCCCAACTGCACTCTCCATGGCCCCAAGTCACTTGCACCCTTCCCCACTCCCGTCCCACCACACCACAGGATGGGCCCCTCTATCTGAATCTTCTTGGCACATCCTTCCTACTTTCAGTTGCCAGCCAGTGCCCTCACCCACAACCTTCTCCACTCCCACTCCACCACACCTCTGGATGGGCTCCTCTATCCAAACCCTCTTGATCCATCCTGACCAATCATTCCCTTCAATTACCAGCCCCTCCCCGCACCTTTCCTGCTCCACCTGCCAATAAAGTAGTACATTCACATGCAGAGTTTGGAGCCTGTGGGCTTGTGGCCCTCACATGTAAGTAAAAACCAAACACAATCAGTGAAATGGAACTCAACTCCAAATGAACCCCTCCATTCTGGGTACTCCTGGGCATCTAGCTAACTAGCGAGGGACAGGAGCTGAGTTACATGCAAGTGGCAAAGTAGGGAGAGAATTCCCCGCTCTCCACACCTGGTTACTGCCCATTTTTGTAGAGTGGCAGTGCTCCAGATGTGCCCTTCCAGCTGGAACACAAGCTCCTGCCATGGGGCTGGGACATGCTCTGTGTGGACAAGATGCAATGGAGAGACAGGGAATCATGGGATAGCCCCCACCTTTATGCACCCGCCTTAGAACCAGATTTGGGATACACAGGAAGAGAGCCTGGTGGGGTAATCTGGGCCTCTCGTCCTTATCCTGCAGATCCGTGTTCCACAGCCCACCCCCTCTCCTTCCATCCGTACTCCCACCTCCATCCTCCATTCCTCAAGATCCTCCCTTTGCCTCCTCCCAACACTGCCCATCCCCCTTCTTCCATCCCTATCCCCGCCTCCATTCCTGCATGCCCATCCCCCTGCCTCCATTCCTACCCCCACCATTCCCCCAAATCTGCCACCCTCTCTGCCTATACACCTCCTTCCATCCCTACCCCATCTCCATTCCTACACCCACCCTTAAACCTTAAATCCTTAAACCCTTCCTCTCCCCACTTCCTATCCCTACCCCCCAACTCCTTCCTCCATTCCTACACTCCCATCCTTCCCTAACCCCTCCTCCTCTGCATCCCCACACTGACCATTGCCTTGCCTCCATTCCTATAACCCCTGTAGCCAGACAGGAACCTTCTTTGTAACATCCATTTTTGCTTGCCTGGAGCATGCAGTGCACACAGAGCAGAAGGCCCAGGCTGTGTGACCGTGAATGGCTGTAAACATAGATATGCCAATTGCTGACCAAGAGGCTGCCAAGGAGTGCCCTTGACTTAACCCATAATGATACGAACACACAGCCGTCCACTGGGGGAGAAAAAAATGTCTAGTACTCACAATTTAGTTATCTCTCTTGCAAGTGTAAATTAATTTGAAACTTGCTTGTAAGAACTGGCGCCACAAAACAGACCAGTACAATTTAGCATCTTAGATAAGAAAGAGGATACGGGCCCCCAGGGGTATAAAGATAGGTCCAGCAGCACATTTACTCTGAGTGTCAATCTACCATCTATCTGCTGGTCGGGTTTGGTGTTTGATCTCCCGAGGTTCCAGAGGGGACGCCCACCTCGTATTTGTCTTTCCTAGGAATTGACAGACCGGCCCTGGCCTGACACGCTGGAGTCGAGAGGCACAGAAAGGGGTAAAAATTGTACCTGGATGTGGTCCTTTGTCTTAAGTGTACACATAGACTTAGAGCTCTTTAAAGATTAAGCTGTCACTTGGTACCATTATTTCTATTTTCTATCTTTATTTTCTTTGTAACCATTTTTAAAATCTGTATTTGCTAACAGTTAAGAAGGAGAGCAATAGCCATTGTAACCATATGCTTTTATAAGTCTTTTAATAAACCTGTAACTGTTTAAGTTTTAACCTGACTCCTTCAGTTGCTGTAACAGAACCAAGCACAATTTAAAAGAACTTCAGCCAGTCAAAAGGGACAGGCATAGGAAGAGCTTGGGCATTTGGATCTGTGTCACTCCCAGGTGACAGGTCCGTTGGGGCACCTTTCAGCCTTTCCTAGGCTGCCCGCTGCGAAGGAACCCTGTGTTCTAGCAGCTAAAATCTAAGGTGTAATAAGCTCTTCCTATAAACAGGGGCGTCTGTTGGCCTGCTGGCCACCCTCTGCGATGGGACCCCAGTCCTAGCAGTAAAGACACGGACGTTAAACCTTTTCTCGGAAACACACACACACACACTGCCCTGACCATCAGCTGACAACCCCTCACCTCCGTGATGCCCAAATATACCCTATCCCCCTTCCTTCCTGCCTACACACACCCTTCCTCCTTCCACGAATTCATCAAGCTGTGTGCTCATGCTCAGCCCAGCCTTTCCTATTGGGCCTGTTGGGGTTTCTGTAATGCCTTGTGAATGGCCATTGGGGCAGCTTTGCTCTGTGGCAAATTCAGGGAGCCCAGAGCAGCCACTCTGGAGAGCTGGGAAAGTGGCCAGGGTGCAGCGTAACCTTGCTGTCCCCATAGGGCCAGGTGTGCGGTGTGGCCAAGACCTGCCCAGCTTGTGGTGGGCCTGGGAGAGCCTGCCTGAGCCAGGGGTGTGCCCCTTCCCTGCAAGGCTCGGGTGCAGCGCCGCGAGCAGGGCCCCACTGGGAGCCGGAGAGGAGTAGCGGGGAGCAGGGACCTGAGCAGGAAGGGGGCAGTGCTTTGGGTACAGAGGGATGGACAAAGTGCCCCCAGTGGGCAAGGCCTTCCTGAGGGGGCCAACCCCCAAGGGGCAGGGTCTCCACAGAATTCGCTGGAGCTGGATGTCTTGGGGAGGAGCTGTCAGTGCAGGGGACCTGCCTAGGCCCTGGGTGTTGCAGGCAGGAGGCCTTGTTCTGTCTGCAGACCCCAAGCCCTCACTGTAGGATCTGCTCATGCTCAGGGAGGCTCTCTGCCATCTTGTGTGAAGAGAACCAGGCAGTGGTGCTGTTGCGGGACGTACTGGAGAGGCAGTGCTGCAGCTGCTGCCAGGGTCCGGTCCCCATGCTCCTTGCTCCCACCCACCCCGAAAGTAGCAGCACAGCAGCTAGAAGATGCCACTAGCACCAAGCCCACCTGCTCTGCAGTGGGCAGCTGGGAGAAGTGCACACTCTGAGCAGAAAGGATACGGGGCTGTTGAGAAGGCAGGAACTGGAGGGAAGAGCAGGGATTCCGGGGGAATGAACTGGGGCTGCAGGAGCACTGGGAAAGAAAAGAGGGGACCAAGAAAGGAGCAGGGATGAAGAGGAAGGTCGCATGGCTGAGGGCAGAGGTGGGCAGCAGGATGCAGAGTGATGTCGTCATCACTCTGTCGTCCTGCAGGAAATTTATATATATATATATACAAAGAGAGAGAGAGAGATGATTCATTGACCTCTTTTCATCTATTAGCCATGATGTTTACTGCGCAATTTTGTTTCTGTCCTGTATTGTACTGTTTGCTGTACCTCTCTTGTCTTTCCTTTCCTACACAAAGCTCTGACATTAGCTATTTATTTATGCAGCTTATGTTCTTTGTGTAGTGCGGTGTCTTTCAACCAGGCCTACATAAATCCCTCGAGCATGCAGAGGTCTCCCAGGGGATAGGTCAGTTCATCTAGCTATTCGCCTAGTTTTACAATGGGTTACATAAAAAGCACTAGTGAAGTCAGTACAAACTTCATACAATGACTTGTTTGTAAAGCTCTGTATACTCTACACTGAAATATAAGTAAAATGTTTATATTCCAATAATTGTTTATAATGATATGGTAAATATGAGTAAGTAAGCAATTTTTCAGTAATAGTGTGGTGTGACACTTTTATATTTTTTATATCTAATTTTATAAGCAAGTGTTTTTTAAGTGAAACTTGTGAGTACACAAGACATTTCAGACTACTGAATGGAGTGCAGTGGTCTGGAAAGGTTGGGACCCACAGATATAGAGATATCACCCAAGAATAGCTGCCTTCATACTACCTATATCCCCTAATGCTTGTCAGGACTGCTACAAAAGATGACATAAACATGGCAGATGCAGAGAGACATTAAGAACTATACAACAGGGAGGAAAGATCTTTCTGATGCAGTTTGAAAGATGATAGAGAGATGAGATGAAATACAGGTCTATGAGTCAGGAGTTCCAATGAGAATGCATTTGCGTCAGCACGGATGAGAATACTTGGCCAGGGACAGGGTCAGAAGAGTGCAGAGAGATACAAAACAGGCCTGAAATGAATGGGAAGTTAGTGGAATTGTTTCTAGTGTGGTTGGGACTTGATGGCAGAACTTTATGGAAAACTCCTGTTTACAACACAAGCGGCGAGGAGTCCTGTGGCACCTTATAGACTAACTGAAATGTTGGAGCATAAGCTTTCGTGGGCAAAGACCCACTTCTATAGACCCACAGTCTATAAGGTGCCACAGGATTCCTTGCCGCTTTTGCAGATTCAGACTAACATGGCTACCCCTCTAATACTGTTTACAACATACTGTCTCTGTCTATACTTGCTGATCTCCCCTTCATTATTCCTAAGGGCAAATCTGCTTTGGTCCCTTTGTCTGTTGTCAGTTACTTTGCTTATAACGTCTGTTTCTACAGAGGATATCTCAAGATCATGTTGGGGGTTTCTTCCGGTTGTCCTTGCTCAGATCCTGTTACTTGGGATTTTGTTCAATGTATTGGAATAACCTCCTGTTCCCATTGCCATCTGCTTACATCTATCTTTATCTTTTCATGTGGCTTTGTGGGCTGGTTGTTCTACTTACATGATTTAAAAAAAAAAAACACTATTTGTGCTTTGGCCATTATATTCTTTCTTTGGGCAGGACTCAAGTGAGCCCAAAGGCTTTATATAATTTTTTACATGTATTTCAAATGATGTTAACTTTAATGTTTTAAAGCTTCAGAAGGATAGCCAAGTTAGTCTTTAACAGGAAAAACTTAAAAAACAACACATAGACTAGTAGCTCTTTAAAGACTAACAAAACATGTAGATGGTATCATGAGTTTTCGTGGGCAAAACCCACTAGTATTTTTTTAAAGGTTTTAACAATTCAATATTAATTTCAACAGACACATATATAGCTTCTATTGTATTGATATTTTTAGGAGGATTTGGTAGAGAACCAATTTCAGTGAAAGTCTGTGACAAGCACATTACAATGTAAACATGAAATAATCACTAAAATGATGAGAAATTAGGGCCTGATCCTAAGATTTGCTGAGCATCCCATGGGTTGAATTCATGCAGTACCTTGCAGAAAGGGGCTCAGCAGTTTATAGGCTTGCATCCTTAATTTTTTTACACAGCTGAGTAATATCATCATCTCCTTTTTGCAATGCCACAGTTAGGAAGGGCTGATTTATTTTGGTTTCTTGGCATAGGTAAATATCTGGACTACTAGCCACTGCAAGTGTAACCCCATTTTGTAAACTTTTTTTTGCTCCCACAGTGGAACATTCTCTGGGAGCTTATTATGATAGCTGTTATTATTATGTAAGAGAGGATGAATTCAATTCAGACCGTGTTGTACTTTTCCATAATAGCAGGGGGAAAATAAATTACCGTTTCAGAGCTATTTTAGAAATCTTCCTTTCTAATCAGTTTAAGTGAGTTCCATCTGCTCTAAGCATATTCTTGGTATAGCTTTCTAAATATCTTTTCATTCTGTTTCTATTTTAAATTTCTTTTTGCTGAAGTTGTACATCACAATTATAGCTGCTTGAAAGCCACTGCCTGCATATAGCAAGCAGACATTTCCCTTTCACATTTTCCAATGAAGTGTATGGGAAGCAGCAGAAGTCACTAAAACACTTCCTTTCAGTGGTCAGCAGTTCAATTCCTTATGTTCTTTCCCCCAACACCAGTGATTCCTTGCTGTTTCTCTCCTTTTGGTCTCATAATAGCTAAGAGAAAAAGTTTCCAGGCATTGAATTTACAATGCCAGGTGCTTTTAGGATGTGATTGCATTTTAAAGTGGTGTCTTATCGCTATGAGCTGAGGGACTGTGGAATACTTCTGCCTTACCATTCCCTTTAGTAGGTAGTATCCACAGCTTTACCTCATGGTAAGCACTAAGGGTATGTCTACACTACCCTGCTAGTTTGAACTAGCGGGGGTAATGTAGTCATCCGCAGTTGCAAATGAAGCCCGGGATTTGAATTTCCCGGGCTTCATTTGCATGAAGCCGGCCAGCGCCATTTTTAAATGCCGGCTAGTTCGGACCCCGTGCCACGGGGCTACACGCGGCACAGACTAGCTAGTTCCGATTAGGCCTCGTGGAATTTTCTGTCCACAGTACATTTCAAGAAATTTGCCTTCTGTCCTAATTTGAGATGAAAGGAAATTTCAAAAAGCCCAGAATTTCCTCTAGGACAGAAATTCTATTTTCTGACCACCTCTGGCATTCATCCTCACAACACTCCTGTGGTGTAGGCAGCAGGCACTATTTATCTCTGTTTTACACATAGGAAACCGAGGCCCAGGGAGACTAAGTCACTTGACCAAGGTCACACAGACATCTCTACTATAGCTAGGAATTGAGCCTAAGGTCTCCTGAGTCCACTGTTAGAAGTTTAACCACTGACCTGTTGTTTAAGGCAGTAGTGTCAGCTCTGGAAGGAATTGCCCATTCTTTTTCATATTCACTCTCCCAATTTTCACAATGGGTTTTCCCATGGAGCTATGAGGGATGAGAGGATCAAAACATCCATCTGCAGGTTTGTTTACTCTGAACATCTTGCTTTTCCAAATGAGAAGCTGAATTTTGCTTCCTTCCTGTCCCATCCTTCTTGGCTCTCATGACTTCCAAAAAGGCCAAGCAACATCTTGCAGGATTTTGAAATGTTTTGGAAAGAGTCAGAGGGAGAAAGAAAGTATGAGATGTTCCCCGATGCTAACCCAATGAGACAGCGGAAACACAGCAAATGAAATCTTTAGGCACAGTCAACAAGGCAGCCCTGCCAAAAACCAGAAGGCCTCCTGTTAAGGGACAGTACCCAAAGGGAGAGAAGCAAATGGTGAGCCAACAGGACAGAATCATCCGGGAGTCTCATCTGCCATCCAGATGGTCAAAAATAGCTCAGAGCTGTACTCAGACACAAGAGAAGTAAAAGGCAATGCCTCCTGACTGAAAGGACCCTGTGTACCCATAGTTGGTTCAGGTGGAAGAAATTGTCAGTGTTCTTCGGTGTGCACTAGAGTTAGAAAAGAAAGAACAGGATGTGGGGTAACACTATTTGCCAGCAGTATTTATAGAAAATGAATCTAAACTCTATCCACCCAGACTTTGGTTAAGTTTGGAGTTGGATACTCAGAGGCTATGTCTATACTGTAGGCTTCTTGTGAAAGAAGCTTTTTGCGGAAGAGATCTTCCGCAAAAACTTCTTGCGCAAGAGCGTGTCCACACTGCAAAAACACATTGAAAAAGCGATGCTCTTTTGCACAAGAGAGCGTCCAGACTGCATGGACGCTCTCTTGAAAGGATACTCTGATTGCCATTTACAGAATAGCCACCAGGGCACCTGTGCTTTTTTTGATTGCCCCTTTTTGTGCAAAACACCCCTGTTCCAAGTCCACAAACACCTTTTTGTGCAAGAGCTCTTGCACAAAAAGGAGTTATTCCTTGTAGGAGGAATAGTTACACCAGAAAAAACCCTCAGTTTTTTCATTTTACTTGCATAAAAATGCGCATTAGTTGTGGACGCTCCACGAGTTTGTGCGGAAAAACAGCTGGTTTTGTGCAAAAACTCTGTAGTGTAGACCTAGCCTTATTGTGTAGTTTTCTCTTTCCCCATCAAAAAATCTGCTCCCCCTTTAGGAGATTCTTCCCTTTCCCTCTTATTCCTCTATAGAATCATCTCCTCCCTCATCTTACAGAATCTGTCCCTTTCTGTCTTGATTCCTTCTGGCATCTTACTTCCCTTGCTCCTGCACATCTTTCCCCCTCAGCATTCTCCCTCTAGGTCTCTGACCCACATGACTAACCTTGTTATTCCAAGGTTCTGCCTGCCTCCATGACTCCCTGCTTCCACGACTCTCTTTCTTCTGCTTCCGAGCATCTTTTGCTCCCTTTCCTTACAGGGCAACTCTTGGCATCTTGGCCCCATTCCCCTCTTGGGCCTGTCTGCCTTCTTAGCCGTCAAAGAGTTGCCCACATTGATGACTACTCCTTCAACAGAGGATTGTCTTGAGGCTGATGGAGAGGTGGAGGGGCATTTGAGGCTGCTGCATACATACCAGTGTCCTTAGATCTCCTCAGCATGGAGCAGTGGGATATCTAGTGTGGGAGATGCAGAGAAGTGGGCATTACAAGGTGTATGAGGAGGGGGCAGCTGCAACATGGACAAAAGCTAACGCCCCACCCAACATTCCTGGGAAGCAGTGATGACTCATGTGGAGATGCCATCTCCTGCATCACTGGGGTATAGGATACATTGATCAAAATAGGTTCAGCTTTTAGTGCAAGAAAGTGAACATTTAGGAGTTAAGAAATCTAGGGAAATGGTTATATAGGAGAAAGCATTAAAATCAGACACGTGGAGGAAGTCTGGTGAGTCCAATAAAGATACAGGCCCAAATCCTGCTTTCCTCCTTTTTGCATCTTTGTCCTCCCCAGTAATCAGACAAGGATCTGATTCTTTTCTAGTTTCTACTGGTGCAAGTCAGGAGGTCAATGGAGTCATGATGCTAACAGTGAGAGGAGGATTTTGCTCAGTATAATGCATGCCTAGTAAATTCTGAAAAAGGGGTAGAAGAAAATGCCATTTTGGCACTGTGAGAGACTGCTCAGAGATCTGACTACAAGTGGAGAAGCACAAGGGAAGCACATCTGGTCGAATGAGTCCCCTGTTGGAATTCTTTTACCTTTAGAGGTGGTGTGCTAGGCATGAATTTGGCCTGCCTTGTTTTTTAAGGCTTGTAAGGGAAAAGAGAATGTGTATCATAAAAGCAGAATGAATTAAAACAATCTAAATGGAAGCTCCCTCCACTGGATCTTGAAGATTCTTTGATCCAAAATCACAAACTCTGCTAGTGCTTATTTGTAAATAGCTTTCAGTGTAGTGCTAGTACTGATAGGCCACTTGGCATTGCAGAGGGACACAATTCACAGTTAAGTAACATTTCAAGCCTCAGCAGTGCTGTTTCATCCCACTATAAAACTTACAGGTCCCTTTTGGCATTACTTATAATTCATTAAGTCCCAGTTGCGGTGATGCAGCATGGTTGTAGTGCTTTCAGCTGAAGTGTAGTCTGAGCATATTTTCAGTGCTCCCATGGAAATCCCAGAATTGTTTTACAGAACTTGAACAGTACAAACAAAATCCCTGCTGCTACAATCAAGTTTATTTTCCATTTTTTTTAAATCTCTTTATAGAATGGAACTGCAGAACAAATTCTTTATTTTTTTTTTGGAAGTTGTGCAAAAAGAAAAAAAAAAGCTGTGTCAACCCTTGGAGTGTGTGTGAGAAAAACAAAGTTTAGTCAGGTTTGCTAATTTCGGTAGCAAACAGAACGTGACAAATTTTTTTGTAACCATTTAATCCATGCTCGATCCAAATGCAATTCTGTAATTCTTTTCATTTTATAATCCACTCTGTGTGACAAGGCAATAAAAGATGTGTCTCTGCCTCTCCCCTTTGTTGTGCTCTTTCACTTGAGCATGTTCCTTACTCCAACAGCTTGATAAACATGAGGATCTAGGTATTCCACACTGCTATGGTTCTCATGGTTAAATTAAAGGACAAATACAACAAATTAAATCAACGTATGCTTAGTCACATCTGTTTCATTTATGTCAAACTGGTGCCACTGAAGCAGAAAGTGCTTTTATTCTTGTTATATTGGAAACTAACTGGCTTTGCACATAATGAAACACATACTTAATCGTGTGTAAAATAAATGGATCACTTCTATTTTTAAGACAGAGTGACTGACAGCTCCATGACTCAGTTTACTAGGGATGCAAGGAGGAACATTTCCTATTATGTTTTTCCTGTTTATCTCACTGGGTTTATTTTCATGGTGTTTATATCTAAAACCATCTCTGTTGCTCCCCAACAGAATTAAAGCAGCACCAGGTGTGAAGATAATGGCCATCAGAGTCAGTGATGCAGACCAATGGGGAATTCAACAAGAAATAGACAACGAAAGGGAACAGACCACTGCCTCTGTTGTTTGTGTGCGTAATGATCCAAACATAGAAAGCAGGTAAGCTATTTGATGTGCCACCGTAGATGTGATGTCTAGTAAGAAAAATAATAGTCCCTTTTATAAATGATGCTGCTTTTGAAAGTACTTCTGTCCTTTCACTACTCTCCTCAGTTCTAAAGCCTCATGAAAGCTCTAACATGATTCTATGTTATCTTACAAGACCTTTAGTTTTTTTCAGTGCTTCATAAGTGAATAACCTAATTTTACTTGATGCTGCAGAAATTACCTCTCTTGTATTACCTATTGGGGGATGGTGGGAATAAGTGCCTCCGGCAAAAGAGCCAACAGCAATAAGTGGATTAAAATGGGAGAAATACTAAGAATAACTTAATGGCATGTAGGACAGTGCTCTCACTTTTCTCTGAAAAGCTATAAAAGTAATAGCTATCAAGTATCATTCATTACCACCACAGAATATCTGTGGATGTCTCAGATTTCTCGTGAATTCCATATATATTTATGATGATGATGTTCTAAGAAACTATACCCAAAGATATCAAAAGTAATGAGAATTTAAATTGTTAGTCAAAAGTATGCATTTTATAATACAATCAATTACTCTTGCTGCTACACTATATTTAGAATACACAAAGCATATGTAACCTAAAACTGTATTATATGTAGTTAGTCACAAAACGGTGTCAGACTTTCAATTTGAGAATCTTCCTTCTGCATCTGTCCTTCTCTGAAGATCCTTTTAAGGAAGAAAAGCTGGTGATAGTGTCTGTTCAAACTCAGGGAAATTATTATTGAATGTTTGGATTTCAGATTCAATTTCTTGCAAGTTTCACATTCTATTTCTCGTGCTGTATTTGAGGAACAAACACTGCAGATAGATATTTAAATAAAAAGTTGTCAATGAGTTTTCTCTTGCAAAATTTCAATTACAATTTTCTATCCGTACCTGGTTCCTTGAACTTCCTCTCCCTTACCTTCTCAATTCATCCTTTCCCTCCAACCCCCCAAAAGTGGTAAACTCAAATTTTAGGACCTGATTAATCTAGTTCTCCCTTTGGAGGCCAAAGGAAAATTCTAGCTTTTTTTTCAATTTGCTGTTGTTCATTTTTCATCGTAACAATTATCATTGCCATTCTTATACTTCACCTATTTCTAACGCATGGGCTGGATGCTGTATAATTAGTTTTTGATTCAGTTCTTTTTCAGTAAGTCTCCCTGTGACTTCTGTGCTAAAGCTACACATTGGCCTTTTTTAAGAAGGCTGTCTGACAGTGCAAGGTATTTGACTGGGATAAGAACCACTACTGTTACACTGGAATTACAATTGCCATATGGAGATTTGATCTATGAAAACTTCAATGATTAAATTCAATCAAGGTTTCTCTGAATGAACTCTGATTACCAATCAAGAGGGTTGTTCAATATTGACCTCAAATAAATATTAGTTGAGACTTTCTAGTACAGTAGCTGTGGCCTAAGTTCCATTTAGAGCAATACTCACCCCACATATTAGAGAAAATGTTGAGGTTAAAGAAAAAACTTAATATAATTCTCTACTGCAAAGAATCTGTTTAAAAGGAACTGAACTGAAATTATTAATTTTTGTTTTAGTAAAGCAAAAACTGAGAACACTGAAAATTTTTATGTTATACATTTCACTAATCCATGAAATTATACCTGTCACAGTAACTTAGTTTTTATTAACACTGTTTTTTGCTTTGTGTTGAACTGTTACATTATACAAAAGCAACAAATCTCAAGTTAATTAATACTTTGACCCTTTCCTTTGTGAGATTAGTTTTAATATTTTTGGATTAATTAAAGTATGCAAATAGAAACTGCTAAAAGATTGGTTCCAGATTTGCAAATATTGTAGCAATGTTGCTTAGAGTACATATTTAACTTTGATCTTTATTTTAATTTGCTTTTTGGAGGGCTAACATTGTGGCACTCTATTGCTTTTGAAGAATATGTACAGTTGATATAAGGCTTCTTGTTTGTTTGTTCATTTGAATCAACAGGAGCCCAGGTCCTGCTCCTATTTCAGTCAAAATTGTTCTCAAGACAGATTCTGCATCCCTTGCTTCTGTTAGGGTACGTCTACACTTGCACCCTAGTTCGAACTAAGGTTACAAATATAGGCGACCGAAATTGCTAATGAAGCGGAGATTTAAATATCCCACACTTCATTAGCATGATCTTGCTGGCACGTTACTCCGCTCAACAGTTGTTTCAAAAGTGAAAGTGCGCACCGGGACGCGTTAGTTCGAACCAAACCTTTGGTTCTAATTAATGTTACTCCTCAAAAAATGAGGACTATTTAAATCCCCACTTCATTAGCAATTTAAATATTTAAATCCCCGCTTCATTAGCAATTTCAGTCACCTACATTTGCATCCCTAGTTCAAACTAAGGTGCAAGTGTAGACGTACCCTTAGTGTACGTCTACATTGCAAGCTTATTTCAAAATAGAATGTCCACACTACAGGGAAGCCACAAAATCAGTCCAAGGCAGGCTCCCCTAATGTGAATGCACTATCTCGATTTAGAGGCCCAGGAGGCATTGGGGAGGAATAACTTTAGAATGGTCCTGGTGAAGAGCTATTTCGACATAGCAGCAGTAGAACATCCACACAAACCCTCTTCCAAAAATCTTTTTCAGAAGAGGCGTTATTGCTCATGGAATGAGGTTTACCAACATTGGAAAAAGCCCTCTGTTATTTTGATTTTCTTTCAAAATAATGCAATTACTCTGTGGACGTATTGTTTTTCTGGAATAACAGCAATTATTCTGGAAAAACACTGCAGTGTAGATGCACCCTCAGGGTATATCTACACTAGTCCCCTCGTTAGAACTAGGGAGGCTAATGTAGGCATTTGAAGTTGCAAATGAAGCCCGGGATTTAAATATCCTGGGCTTTATTTGCATCTTCTCGTCCGGGCGCCGTTTTTAAATCCCCTTAGTCCGAACTAACTGCCCGTGGTTACACGCAGCAATCAAACATTAACTCGAAGTAAGTCCTTAGTTCGAGTTAACTGTTACACCTCATGGAGTTACCATGAGGTGTAACAGTTAACTCGAACTAAGGACTTAGTTTGAGTTAAAGTTTCACTGCTGTGTGTAGCTGCGGGCAGTTAGTTCGGACTAAGGGGATTTAAAAATGGCACCCGGATGGGAAGATGCAAATAAAGCCCAGGATATTTAAATCCCGGGCTTCATTTGCAACTTCGAATGCCTACATTAGCCTCCCTAGTTTGAACTAGGAGGCTAGTGTAGACATACCCTCAGTAACCTCAAGTAACTTTGTTGAAGTTAACTGGAGGTTTGCCTGAGTAAGATGTCACAAAATCATGCTCCTTAATTGTATAACAAAATTAAGACTGTAAATATTTATTAATAATTTCTTCATTGAGGGCTCAGCCAGTTTCCACAGAAGACAATGAACTCAATTTGCTGCCTCTGACATTACTGGTGTGATGATGGAGTAGCCCAGTGAATTGAGCTTACTGACATTAGTGCAAGCATGTCATCTCAGGGGGAAAACTTGTTCTGTTTGCTAATATTTGCAGTATATCTGCTTCACAATGAAAGTGAATGGCCCTGCAACCCCCATTCTGGTGAATGTCAGTGGAACTATTTGTATGAGTAAAAGCTACATACGTAAGTGAGAGTTCTACAACTGGGCATTCTGTTGAAGTATTCCTGAATATTTTTGGATGTCCTTTCCTTACTGATAATTATTTTCCACTACTTAGGCTTCAGCTGCCATTGTTTTCTTCAGTCCTTGTCTCTAATAAGCGTCATGAAGGACCATGGAATCAGATTTTGACTGTAAGAAGAACAGTGGCTTTAGACTGTAATGCATTCATAATCCAGTTTCCATTCCTTTTAGCTGGCATTATCTGTCAGAGGCCTTTCATATTTGCTTACTTTTAAAATCTTTCTCCTCCTTCTCTCAGAGCATTATCCTTTATCATGAAGTTTTCATCTCAATTTTTCACATTTGTGCATGCAAATTTAGTGTTTGTTAAAATATTTTAAATTAAGACCTTTCCTCCTTTCATGCCAAATGCATCATGCTTTTTCTCTACAACATTAAAAAAAAATTCTTATCACAATGGCTCAGGAGGTTTATATTTTATTCTATTAAAAATCCATTTTGTCTTGAGTTGTCACAATTCATAGATTAAAGCTTTGCGGAGTATGTTTTGTTAGGAATACATTCGTAAATGCACCTCTTTAGAAGTCCAACACATCCCACAAGCTTTTAAACCTCTTTTGATAGCACACTTTAACAAAGAGTATAAAAGGGAGTGTGTGTATATGTGTATGTATATATCTATTCAAAGACACAGTATGCACCTATAGGTTCTTATATTAACCTCATCACCTCCTGAATAGTGCATTAAGAAACATGACTAGCATCTATCATTTGTTCTCTTGTTCATCCTCTTACCAGGGGCAGAACTCTGGTAGTATTTTATTGTGATGATGTTGTGAGTTTTTAATTGCCCTTGCCACTCTGTGTTAATGTTAGTGAAGGTAAGGTTTCAGAAATGTGCTGGTCACCTGAAGCAGAAGGAGATGAGTCCTGGGTGATCCTTAATTCCTGTGGAGTCTGGCACCAGCTCCTGAAAAAATGGTTTCCTGCACAGATGAGCTTTGCCATTATTGTGAATGCATGTGTGCATACGTGCTATTAAGGCGTTACTTAATAAGCATTCCTTGTCATTTCCAAGTGGCCACTGTTTATACTTCTGCCAGCTACTGAGAGTCCAAAGCAAAAGAAACCAGAAAAGGAGAAACTAGGAAGGAAAACACGAACAAGCTATATATTAAACAGAGCTTTAAAACACTGTAGTTACTTTAGAAATCAAGCTCTGGGGATGAATGTAGTAAACTTTGTTCTATTTTTTTTAATTGCTAGGCAAATGAAACTCCTGCCATTATTCATGAATATGCAATTTTTTCTCCAAGCACAAAGTAGATGATACTTAAATGTGGAGCTAGAGAAAATGATCATTGTGTGTGTACCCAATCCTGTGAGGGGCTGAGTACTGCTTGAGAGGTTCTGTACATTTTCACTTCCTTTTGATTTCAGTGGGAGTTGAGAATCCTCAGCATCCCATTTACAGGCCTAACCATTTTTTGCAAGTTTCGGTTCTTTAGCATCTAGGATTGTGTGTTTGTAAAGCAGTAGCAAGAATGTCCTCTTGAAAACAGGTTGAATGCCAGTAATAAGGAGGCTGCCAATTACACAAGCACTCAATGATGTCAGAGCCCAAGGAAGCCAGTGGGTTTTTTCCTTGGAAATCAGTGGGAAAAGGACTGGGCCTTACAGCTCCATTGTTCCTTTCTTTTCAAGGAATATAAAAGCACCACTGGAATGCAACTACCTAGAAGGGGGTAGTTTTAGGAGGTAAAATAAAAAAAGAACAAGTTAAAAATCACCTAGAAAAGTTAGATGCCTGCAAGTCACCAGGGCCTGAGGAAATGCATCCTAGAATACTCAAGGAGCTGATAGAGGAGGTATCTGAGCCTCTAGCTATGATCTTTGGAAAATCACGGAGAGATGTCAGAGAACTGGAAAAGGGCAAATATAGTGCCCATCTATAAAAAGGGAAATAAGAACAACCCAGGAAACTACAGACCAGTTAGTTTAACTTCTGTGCCAGGAAAGATAATGGAGCAAGTGTTACCCACTCTCCTGAGGTCACCCCGAGTTCGGGTGAGCCATCATCCCAAAAGGGGAGTATTTGCCTTGTGACTGACTGCCTGGCCGCGGTCTGAGGCCTATAACTCCGGCACGCTCCGGACCCACTTGGATCCGAGGGGCCGGGAAGGGGGCTCGGGCCCTCCCACTCTCCGAGCCCCGACCCAGGGGACGCTTGTCCCTTGTCAGTGGAGGGGGCCGAGTTCCCCAAACCCTCCACTCACGGGGTTCGCGGCCCCGCCCTGGGTCTCTTCTTCCCGGCTCAATCCCAGTAGGTTCCCCAGCAAGGGGGTAGACTCACCCTGAGTCCCTTCCTCTGGCGGGGGTCTGTGCGCAGGGGTTCTCCCGTGCTACGCTCTCCTGGCAGGGGGCTGGCCTTCTCCCACCTCCAGGAGCTTCCCTCTTGTTTGTGGCACTCGCCCTTTTGAATCCCCTGCCCCTCCACCTCCTGGGCTGGCGTCCTTCCGGCGTTCGGGGTCCCGCCCTTCTTGGCATCCCGCTCGTCGCCTCCCCTGACGTCATCCGGCAGCGCCGGGTAGTCCTCCCGATTGCCGGCCACCTCTGCCCTTGCTACGGCTTCCGGGTTCCCCGCGGTCGGCCCCCCCTCATCCGCCCGCCTTCCCAGGTGCCTGCTCTCTGCCCTGGTGTCCGTTTCAGTGCGGGGGAGCGCGGGCAAAGCGCCTGCCCCGTCACAGCAAGTAATTAAGGAAATCATCTGCAAACACTTGAAGGTTGTAAGGTGATAGGGAACAGCCAGCATGGATTTGTAAAGAACAAATCATGTCAAACCAATGTGATAGCTTTCTTTGATAGGATAATGAGTCTTGTGGATAAGGGAGAAGCGGTGGATGTGGTATACCTAGACTTTAGTAAGGCGTTTGATACGGTCTCACATGATATTCTTATCAATAAACTAGGCAAATACAACTTAGATCCAGAAGTGCATAACTGTCTGGATAACCGTACTGGTTCACAATCCTGCTGGAAAGGCATAACAAGTGGAGTTCCGCAGGGGTCTGTTTTGGGACTGGCTCTGTTCAATATCTTCATCAACGATTTAGATACTGGTATAGAAAGTACGCTTATTAATTTTGCAGATGATATCAAGCTGGGAGGAGTTGTAACTAATCTGGAGGATAGGGTCATCATTCAAAATGACCTGGACAAATTGGAGAAATGGTCTGAGGTAAATAGCATGACGTTTAATAAAGACAAATGCAAAGTGCTCCACTTAGGAAGGAACAATCAGTTTCACACAGACAGAATGCGAAGCGACTGTCTGGGAAGGAGTATGGCAGAAAGAGATCTAGAGGTTATACTGGACCACAAGTTGAATATGAGTCAGCAGTGTGATGCTGTTGCAAAAAAGCAAATATGATTCTGGGATGCATTAACAGGTGTGTTGTGAACTGAGTTTGTTTAATTTAGGAAAGAGAAGATTGAGGGGGGACATGATAGCAGTTTTCAGGTATCTAAAAGGGTGTCATAAGGAGGAGGGAGAAAACTTGTTCATCTTGGCCTCTGAGGATAGAACAAGAAGCAATGGGTTTAAACTGCAGCAAGGGAGGTTTAGGTTGGACATTTGGAAAAAGTTCCTAACTGTCAGGGTAGTCAAACACTGGAATAAATTACCCAGGGAGGTTGTGGAATCTCCATCTGTGGAGATATTTAAGAGTAGGTTAGATAAGTGTCTACCAGGGATGGTCTAGACAGTATTTGGTCCTGCCATGAGGGGACTGAACTCGATGACCTCTCGAGGTCCCTTCCAGTCCTAGTATTCTAGGATTCTATGATTCTATACCTCGGTCTGGCAGGTAATCATGGCATAGCGCAGCAGCTCTCGAACATCAAGGACCCCCATTCTGATTTAAAATCTTTTGCCCCCCACTAGCCAACTTCTAATTTTCCCCACGGATGCTCAACCCCTGCTCAGCCAGGCCCTGTACCTTACCTCTTCCCCAAGGCACCCTTAAACTACCTCCCTCCATCCCTACTTCCCCTCTACTCCTCTCCTTCCCCATCTCTTTCTGCTTTCTCCCCTGAGCACACCCCAGTCCTGTCCTGCATCTTGCAGGAGTTACCAGGAGGGAGTCAAGGAATTAATCAGCAGGGTCAGTAAGTCATGTTGTCCCTGGAGTATCCACATGGACCCCAGTTTGAGAATCACTGGACTAGCAGCCTGCACTGCAGTAGGGGTGGAGAACAAATCTGGACAAATGCTTACTTTTGGGAAAGTGCTGTGGAAACTTGGAATCTAATTCTGCAAGGTGCTGAGCAGAGTTGTATAAAACTACTGTAGAACAGGACGTGAGTTTTTGGAGGACTCATCTGAACCACCCCCCAACACAAGACATTTTAATTTTCACATGCTCAATTTTTCTCTCTCAGAAAGTGGAGGGGATCGGTTAACCCTCTCAGGATTGGAACCTATGGTTCAGTGGTAACTAAGCACCCCTAATGAGATGCTTAGTCAAGCAAGTGGGCGCTCTGCTTTTTGACAGTTTCTGTTTAGTATGGGCCATCTTATTTACTCAGAAAAACTTCTGTGGCAGATTTTGCCTGCAAGAAAAGAATGTGAACTGACCTTAAGTCTCCAATGAGCCAGCACTTTAATGAGAATGATTATATTTGTGGTAACTAGCAACATTAATTACATTGATCCTTCCCTGCACTGCTGCGTATAGTATTAATGAAACTAAACAAATTATTTTCATTTAGGGGATTATTTCCTCTGCAGTTCTATAACACTTCTTTCATCTATTAGGTTTTCTACCGCTGTATAAATCAAACTTGCATTAAGGTAAGTCAAACTACAAAAATAGAAAGCAGAAGAATAGCAGTGAAGATACAGGGAGAAATCAAAAGTGATATCTTTTAATTTTCATTAATAAATATTTAATCTATCACCAGAAAGTTTTTTTTTATCTGTTAGAGGCTAACCCAACTGCACATAATTTGAAGAAATCAGTTTTTATACTGGGATAAAAGTTATAATTAACAGTTGTCTTTCTATTTTTTTTGAATGGAAAAATATACTTTGCCCCTTTTGAAAAGGTTTTCCATTTGACTCAGCTATCTAAATGGTCACACAGAAAATTAATTAGAATGATATATGTCTTTAAACCAAAGAATATGTTAGAAATGGTATTTGTGTGTATGTAAATACTGTAGATTCTTTTGTTTTAAAGAGGTTTTTTGTACTTAGGAGTATAACTGGAACTAGAAATATCACTCAAAAGGAAGGATGAATTGAAGTGTGACTGTCGCTGTTATGTATACATCTGCACATTAGTACAATGTGTGCACATATATATTATGTATATATTAAGTACATATACTTATTATCTGAGCTGGCACAAACTACTGAACAAAAGCATTGTTTTTTTCTTTTCTGTTTTTTTGCAGTTCCAGCCTCAAAAAATCAGAGTCTGGGTTCTCTTTTGAAACTCCAGTTTTTGAAAAAAGGGATGCGATGATCCCTATCCACTTTGTTTTGGGAAGCATTATTTTTCCTTCTAGATATTGATGATCCCACTCAATATCAGATGGTAATGTAGAAACTCTCACCCTGCTGCTGGAATGGTAGGGAATGGTTCTGCTTTGAGGCCAGTGCCCTTTCTGTTCTATGTATTGACCAATCTGTTCATCTCTCCCAGGATATTCTAGACTGTTGGGTTTTTTTGGGATACCAGAAAACTTCACCACATCCAGGGAACACATTTGCTCTTCTGCTTTTTTTTGTGGAAGAGCAGACAGAATCTTTCAGAAGCCCAGTCTTCCATGTTCCCCAAGGAAAAAGGGCTCTTTCGAAAGAGGAGGTTTTCCCAAAATTTGGCCCAGTGTAGACGGGCCAAATTTCAGAAATGTACTGGAAAAAGGGATGCAAATTGCATACCTTTTTCTGAAAAACCATGGTAGTATAAACATAGCCTCAGTGAAAAGGCTATGACTGCATTCTTTAGTCACACGACAGTGTTCAGGAATCTCATCAAGGCAAACATGTCCTTCTGTTGTAGCACTATTACCCACCCAGACAGCTGGGTTCAATTCTGCTCTCACACTGGAGTAAGTCTATTAGAAACCTGGCCTATATGAAAACAGATCTCAGCGTTGGTTTTTCACATAATTTGTTCATCAGTTCAAAATGGAACCCTATGCAGTCATCTGACCTGTCATTGAATATCAGGGATAAAACAGGTGTCTGTGTTGTTGGTGCTCGCTAAAGTTGCTTGTGTGTGAGAGTGAGTGCAAGAGAGATTGAAAGTAAAAGGCAATTAATGTCAGTGGGAAAATTCACGTGTTAGTGGTGCTGTTGTTTCATTTTATCTTTTTGCTGACTCCAGTGTTTGGCACTGTGTTGACACTCAAGAAATAGCAGGCAAGGTAAGTGTTGTGTTGCTACCTATTAGACCTACAAATAATTTAAAATACACAAGCTTTCTGATTCCCTTGACTGCTTCTAGGTCAGACAGAGATCAAGTGGTAGAGACCCAAAAATTTCCCTTGCAGTTGTTAGAGAAGAAACAGGTGACCCAGGAACAGATGTGGTAAATGACTTGCTTTATTGCTGATGCATGTTTACCTTGGAAACAGTATTCCAAGTGGCAAAAATTTGGCATCAGTTACACCCTTATATTCATTTTTGTATGTTAATTTACACATATATTACTACTTTCCCTAAAACCTTATTTAGTAAGGTTAACTTTCATGCCATGAATATTAATAAGCAAGTGATGAATACAATTATACCTGCCTCTGTTTGTTGCTTACTGGTTTTAAGTTAAATCAGCATTACATACTGTCTTAATCAGCAGCTTATAGTGAGCAGGAAAGAACTCTGACCCTGTAACTGTTTTTACAGAAGAAGTGCAAAGACAAAACAAGACAATGTTTAGCGCAACTATTTCCAAGGCTGCCAGGACAAAAGCGGAAAAACATGTTTAAAGAGCAATGCCTGTTCTTTCTGGACCCTTCTTTTACTGATATATAGTCATCCCAGACCTCTATTAATTTTTACATATCCCAACAGCAGTGATCTTAGGACAGACACTGGAGTGAATGTGAATGAAAATGAAACACAAACTCAACTTTGTCTTGAGGAAAGTGAACTGAGGCCAATGCTTACATGCTTTCCTGAATCAGCTCCTAATATTGTAAGTTTGAGCCTAGCCTATCTCTTACCATATATTTGTACTGCTCAACACTGATTTTCAATGTTGCTTGGTTTCAGTAGCCATGTAAATGGTTCTCTAAGGGTGCGTCTACACTGCACCAGAACTCGAAATAAGATATGCAATTTGAGCTGTGCAAATTGTGTATTTTATTTTGATGCTATTTTGAAATGGCCTATTTCATCATTAGTGCCAAATTTTGAAATAAAGCGCTATTCTGAAACGACCCTTACTCCTCGTAGAATGAGGTTTACAGGGATGTTGGAGTAGCGAGCCCAAAATAATGGGCCTGCTAAGAAGATGAGGGCTAGTTATTTTGGGATATTTCCAGTATCCCAAAATAGTGTTGCAGTGTGGATATACCCTAAATGAGGAGCAGAGTCTTGCTATGGCACAGACAGGAGTGTGCTGTTAACTAAACCCTTGACGGCTCTCGGATGTGCACCACAGTGCTCTTGAGACATGGTTTATTACAAAAGAAGCTCAAGCACAGAAGAGCTAAGCCTGGCTGAGGGAAGCTCAGGCTGTTGCTTCTACACAAAGCAGCAGTAACTCCTAGACAAGCCCTTGCACCTGCTGTGGGCTGGAGTCTGTCTTGAAGCCAGTAGGCTGAACTATTACTAAGGACAGAATGTGAAAAAATGAGCAGATGGGACAAAGAGGAAAAATGTCTATATGGAAATACAGGGTGAAGAATTGAGAAGAATGAAAACTAAACAGAAAGGGAGTGTGAAGGAAAGGACTGGAGACACCAATTCTAGTGGGAATATAAAGAGGGTTAACTTCTGTAGAGCGGGTCAACTTAGCTTGCGTCAATGACAAATGACCCTCTGAATTTGGCCCAATGTATGTAACTCAACCACCTGTGCTCACCAGCCTTGTGCACAGGCTTTTCTGTCCCTGCCAGAGAAGCTCTGGCTTTTCTTCAGGTGGAAAAACATGTTTGTTTTGCATAGAAAGATGGATCAATTTAAAGAGAGGGCCTCCAGCTAGAGAAAAATTGATGTCAGCTCAAACAGTCTTGAGAAGGCAAGTCTTGAGAAGGCAAGTCTTGAGAAGGCAAACAATAGCTTTGGATCACACTATGGCAATGTGTGAGCTGAAATAGCATGTTTGTACAGTGGGCTTATATGGGCCTTATGAATCAGATGGCATTGAGAACTGAGGTGGAGAAAGGCTGGGAGTGGATTGACAGATTTGCTCAGGTCCTGTGGTTCCACCCTCCAATTGGCAAATGACTATAGTCACTACTTCACTCCATGGGGGGAGGGTTCATTACCATTGTTTTGGCTTTGAGATTTGTTGGGAGGGGATTATATGGGTTCTAGTACAGGCTATACAGGTCCTTATACTGCACTTATCACTGGATACCTTCCAGAGGGGTGTTAAACAATGGGCCTAAACTCTGTCATCTGTTTATGTATGTGCATGCACGCGTGCGCACACACACACACACATACACACACACACACACACACACACACATTACTGTATGTTTGTTAGAGAAGGCTAGATGAAAGAATTGCATCTCACTCTTAGAGTGGAAGGAGATGAGATTTTTGATAGTCCTTAATTCCCAGGGGAATTCATTGTACAGTGTTGGGTTGGCCCCTGAGAAATCTGTCTCCTGATTCACTAGTGAAGTGGATTTTCCTCTTAATACACCAGGCTTTAGGGCAATCTCTACTATTGTAAGTAATGGAATTTATTCCAGTGATAACATTGTATAAGGAGTGCTCTATGAAAGCACATATTTTCAGTCTTAAATGATGTTTTTCACAAAGAATACATGCATTTTAAGGACATTATCTAAGCTTTTCTTTTTACATACATGGATTAATCTTGCTGTTTTTATGTATTAAAGAGTCTCAAAACTTCATAGAGTGGTGTTCTTGTAAAATAACTGCAGTTCCTTAGAGCATATGGGGGAAAATAGACAAGTGAATAGCAATTTGGTGTGAAATCTATGGTATTGGGTCTAAATGACTGCTGGGACTATATAGTCTTTCCAATGGTTTTCATTCAAAGCCGGGAACAAGGAAATTATCTGTTCATCTCCTGTTGGGAATCTAATAGCCCAGTAGCCACATGAATTCTCCATTAGCCCGCCGGTCATTTTAGATTGTCTTTTCTTCCTCTGCTGCTTCAGTAGAATATCTAGTATCTATGGGTCAATGAGATTATTGACTGATAATTTGGATAATTATTTTTTGGCCCTGGATCACTAATTTAAGAATTTATCATCTTAGGGTACGTCTAGACTACAGGCTTTTGTTGACAGAAGTTTTGTTGACAGATAGTGTCGACAAAGCTTCTGTCAACAAAGAATGTCTAGACTACATCCAGTTCTGTCGACAAAGCAAGCTGCTTTGTCGACATGACAGTGTAGATGCAAAGGACAGTGTAGATGCAATAATGCCTTCTGTCAACAGAACTCTGTCGACAAAAGGCGTTATTCCTTGTAGAATGAGGTTTATAGTCGTCGACAAAACTGCTGAGTTCTGTCGACATTATATTGACAGAACTCAGCTGCAGTGTAGACGCAGGTATAGTTTTGTTGACAAAAGTCCACTTTTGTCGAAAAAACCCTGTAGTCTAGACACACCCTTTGAGACACCTTTCACTCTGTGCTGTGCTGACTGAGGAAAGTTTCTTATTAACTCATAAAGCATTCCTGGTTGGAAAGACAGAGAGAGACCTCCTGAACAGTGCAGCTGGGAACCAGCTCAAGGCAAATGTCCTTTTGTCTTGTTAATCTTTGAAAAGTGTGCACCCTTCCACTGGAAAACTAGACTGGCTTCCCATCTTCAGGAA
This sequence comes from Pelodiscus sinensis, assembly GCF_049634645.1. Taxonomy (NCBI): domain Eukaryota; kingdom Metazoa; phylum Chordata; order Testudines; family Trionychidae; genus Pelodiscus; species Pelodiscus sinensis. The sequence continues at coordinate 29,090,462 of NC_134725.1, read as the reverse complement.
GCAGTGTTTGCTGCTGAAGCTGTAGAGTAGGGAGATGCAAAACAAACAGACATTGCAAACTTCTCATGTAGAGTGGTTAAAAACATGGGATTCATGAAGTGCATGCTCCTATGAGAGGGGTTGAAGAGCCCTTAGTAATTCCAAGTGAGTCTGAGGGGTAGAGAAGATGAATGAGTCAATCAAGGCTAGAGGTGGCTGGTATCATCTCACTGTCCCAATGTAGGTGGGAAGGGTCTTCACACAGGCAGGAGAGGAAGATGCACAGATCATCTGAGAATGAGTGTTCAAGAACTGCTGGATTGCTTGGCTCACTGATAATGACCGAAGTGAAAAATTAGATGGTAAGTATTAAATTATTAAAATTATTATATTTGACTAATAAATTGCTCTGTGGGCCTTATTCATTTTTTATTTTTGTGGGGGCTGGATCAGACTCTGAATGAAATTCCATTGATATAAAGTGAAACCTGTCCTCAGAGGTAGAAAGTACTTTCAGAAATTTGTATTTATAAAATTTATCAGGATCCAAAGTTTGCAAACTAGTTTTTACATTCTCTTTATCTTGTCCTTCCTTTCTGCATTGGCAGCTTTAATGAGCACAAATCATCATAGCTGCAACCAAGCTTGTTTAGATAGCTAATTGTCTGTGTGATTAGGTATATAAATGACCTTTATTACACCAGAAAATAATTGCGGGTGCAAAAGCTGAAAAATGCAGTTATTAGCACCTGCAATTTAATGAGTAAAAATGAGAGGTTGGGTTTCTAAAATTTGGCCTCTACAGTATATCCGACTTGTTTATTCTGAATATAATTTAGGTTGGTAAGCAGAACATAGCAGCAAAGTTGCCATTCACAACTGTGGCACAAAAGACCTGTCCCTAGTCCTTTGAATTCAAAGAAAGGACTCACGTTGACCTTAGTGAGCTTTAGATCAGGCTAAACCAAGCTATTTTGAACATGATTTGTTTTGGAGAATTAGGCTAGTCATCAGTCAATGAGTCTTGTTTTCATTTTGATCCAATTAGTGTCACTTTTGGTAACTCAGTCCATCATGTGATTATTCATATTGATGTAACAATCGGCAAAAATTAATTTAAAGTTGGGGAATAAGCTGGAGAAGGATGAGTGGGTATTTCAAATGCACACTGATGAGTGAATGACAGTTCAAATGGTTGTTAATCCATTGGAGATTGCGTGTTCTTCTCTGCCAGATGCCAAATGGTATGATGATGAGTTCAAGAGGCACTAGCAGCCTCTGAGCTTATAGCAGTCCACTGCCTTTCTTTTTTAATAGCAGTGTGAACAATCACACATGTGATTCACTGCAGGAGGTTACATACATAGCTGAGTGGCTGTGATGTATGCTTCAGTTGCATTTAAGTGATGTCTTGCAATGGAATAATATATTCCAAGTAAAAATGGGTACCGAAATTACTGTCTTTCTAAGTGGTGTTAGTTGCTAAAGGAGCAAGAATGAAAATAGATGGGAGGTGTGTGTGCATGTCCACTCCTTCAAGAAATTAAGAAGGAAACAAAATGAAGTAAACCTGATGGAGTTTCTAGAAAGGCTTTTTTAAAATTCTGGATGATCAAACCCTTAATTCAACAAAGGAACAAAGACACATCTCAGAATATCCTTCATACTAATGTAGTCACAGTTTAAATGCTGTATCCCTTCCCATCCTCTTTTGGCCATCTTTTCCATTCCTCTTAGGGTACATCTACACTGCAACACTATTTTGAAATAATTTCAAAATAACTTAGTCCGCATCTACACAGTAGGAGTTATTTCAAAATAGTGTCAAAATACTGTCAAGCTGGAGGACTTCTTACTCCAACTCTTGTAACCCTCATTGTAAGAGGCGTAAGGGAAGTCGGAGAAAGAGTGCTGTATTTTGAAATAAGTGCTGTGTAGATGCTCCCTATTTCAAAATAAGCTACAGGCAGTCCCCGGGTTACGTACAAGATAGGGACTGTAGGTTTGTTCTTAAGTTGAATCTGTATGTAAGTCGGAACTGGCGTCCAGATTCAGACGCTGCTGAAACTGACCGCCAGTTCTGACTTACATACAGAATCAACTTAAGAACCCCAGGCGTCCCCAAGTCAGCTGCTGCTGAAACTGATCAGCAGCTGATTCCAGGAAGCCCGGGGCAGAGCAACTCTGCCTGGGGCTTCCTGTAGTCAGCGCTGGTCAGTTTCAGCAGAAGCTGACTTGGGGATGCCTGGGGCAGAGCAGCTGGGGTGCTACTGGACCAACCCAGCAGCACCCCATCTGCTCTGCCCCAGACGTCCTGATTCAGCCGCTGCTGAAACTGACCAGCAGCGGCTGAATCAGGACCTGGGGCAGAGCAGCTGGGGTGCTGCCGGGTTGGTCCAGTAGTGCCCACGGGCGCTGCAGGACCAATCGGCAGCGCCCCAGCTGCTCTGCCCCAGAGTCCAAAACAAAAGCCTGGTCTGCTGGGGGGAGGAGGGGAGCACACTAGCTGCGCCCCCCCCCCCCAGCAGACCAGGGACACGGGGAGCAGAGCCGCAGCGGCAGCGGGGTGCCGCGCCTCTGAGGCTTTGCTCTGGCAAAGCCTCAGAGGCGAGGGACCCCGCCACGGCTGCGGCTTCAGTCTGGGTGCCTGTGGTCTGCTGGGGATGGTCAAAGCGGCAGCAGCGGCGGTTCCCCGCGCCTCTGAGGCTTTGCTCTGGCAAAGCCTCAGAAGCGCGGGAACCCGCCCGGTGCCCCTGGTCTGCTGGAGACGGTCTCCAGAAGACCAGGGGCACCGGAGCAGCTTACGAACGGGGCTTTCTTGCCCCGACTTCCGGGGTGAGAAAGCTCCGTTCGTAAGTGCGGATCCGACATAAGTCGGATCCGTGTAAGTCGGGGACTGCCTGTATTTTGAAATAAGATACGCAATTGACGTAGTTCAATTTGCGTAGCTTATTTCGCATTAAACCCTGTAGTGTAGATGCACCATTGGACCTTGATTCAGAATAGCTTCTTTTCTAAGGGCATGACCTACACACATTTGGTTGTAAGCACCCATTTACATCAGTTGTAATGATAAGGAAGATATGCAGACTTAGCTATGTGAATCCTAGTAAAGGCAGCACCGTGCTGAAAATATAAATCTTGACAGTAACCCATGTGGGAATAACCAGATGGATTTAGTTGAGTTGCTTATTTAACAATCAGCGCATTAAAGTACAAAAGCTAACACACAGTTTTTTAGGCCTTTAGCCAAAATTTAAGCCCATTTTGCTGTCAGGACATGTGATAGTTAGAGTGGCAAGCATTGTGTTTTTTATGTTTTCATTTATTTCATTCTTCTGTGCCAAATACAACATAAATCAACTCAGAATTAACTTTATACAAATTTATTTTCATTTGTGTTAGAATCCTTCCCCCTCCCCATTTTAAAAGGTTTGATAAAATAAATCAAACTGCTTGTGAAAATTAGCTGCTAGGAGTTATTGTGTGCATGGAGGTTTAACATTGTTATATTGTTTTGAGAAGATACTTTGTTGGAATAAGACTCAATGCTAATTTTGTAATCTCTGTGGAGCAGTGTCTGTCTTTATGTTCTGTTTGTACAGAACCCAACACTATGGGGCCCAGAACCAATGATTAGGGCTCAGATGTGCCACCGGAAGACAAATAATAAATCCAAACAAAAATGGAAGTCAGTATCACAACTCTCACTTACTTTGTCAGAGCAGGAGCAGGGAACAAGAAGTTGGCTTCCTTTTCGCTGTGAGGGGGAGAGAGGCCCATGCAAATATGACTGGCAACAGCAGTTCATTACAGAGAGAACCCCACAATCCGTCAAAACTAATTCATGAGAGTGGTTCAATATGCTTCCCTAGAGCTATTTGCATAAGAACTGCTTGTTTGAAGAGTTGCAGGATTTGACCCTTCAGGAGTGAAAACACTGCCTGCTGAAGAACTTTGATATGACTAGCTAAAAATGTAGGCTACTACATATATATCCTGAAATGTACCTGTGGGAACTTGCACACAGGGACTTAAAGGCTAAAAAACCCCTAACAATCAAAAAAGAGCTAGATAAATTCATGGAGGTTAGGTCCATCAATGGCTAGGATGAGTAAGAATGATGGCATGTCTCTGTGTAGCAAAAGCTAGGAATGGGTGACAGGGAAGGGATCACTTGATGATTGCCTGTTCTGTTCATTCCCTCTGGGGCACTTGGCATTGGCCACAGTCAGAAGGCAGGACACTGGGCTAGATGGACCTTTGGTCTGACCCAGTGTGGCCGTTCTTATGTTCTAACATTCAGTTTGTTATTTTTGTAGAGGTTGGTCTGGGTGGCTTTTTCCATTACAATTATCATGGAGCTTGCTCTGAAATATTGCAGTCATTAAGAAAAATCTGCAAACCCTTAGCAAGCAAGCTTACCTTAAGAGCAACTGCAAAGGGCTTGGCACTTAGTACAACTTTGTTGTGTTTTTAAATAAGTAAGTCTCAGTTCACTTGAATGTTTGGGGCTTGTGGGCCCAGATATATTTGTTACAAATGTAGTTTGAAATACAGAGTGTGGGGGCGCTTCTGTTAGCCAGTACCATGAGGAAAGGTGCATGTGGGCAGGGAGGAACACGGGGACAGACAAGAGGTAGAAGAAGACAGGTAACTGAGGTTGAGACACTGGTCAACAGGGGGGCGCTCCAGGGCTGGAAGAACTAATTTCCACATAGACCAGAAGGGGGCACCACAGCACTGAGTCACAACCTGCTACATACCCCAGTTCAATGCCATCTGATACCCAACATATGGGGAGATTAGCACCTCCCACCTTTTATGCTGTTGTGACAACCCTTCTAACAGCTTGCGAGCTTGGTCAGAGTTTATGTGAGTATGTCTGTCTGAGCAGGGAAATGATATCTCCAGCTCCAGTGGACACATAACCAGGTAGCAAGTGGGTTGCACTTTGCAAAGTTTAACATCACTCAGTTGAATATCTTCAATGTAAAAAAATCCCAAACCACTCAACAAACGGCAGCAACATCACCAACCTAACATGAGTGAGTCTGATATCAATTGCTGAGTTACTTGAGTTCAATGCATGCTAGCTATTTTGTTTATGATTGTGCCCAGTGCTGTACAAGTCATAAAGAAAGATAAAGTCCATGCCCAGAGAAGCTTTCAGTCTGCACATTACGTTAAAAAAAAACCCTCCAACTAAATAGTGAATGGAAAGTAAAGATGTTTGTTCTCAAGGTACCTAATTTTCAACTTTTTGGGTATTTTTTTAGGCTGATATCATGGATATATAACCAGTGTTTCATTTAGACAGATAAGCACTCATCTTAATGGTGTACCATTTAATTTCTTTAGTGTCAAGAGGAGGAAATAAGTTATTCCTCTCTTTAAAAGAGTGATTTAAGTAGGGAATAATGAATGCAAAATGCTGTAGTTAAAAATCAGGAGATAAACTGATGGATCATCTGTCACTCTCAAGCCTTGCTAAAACGGGAAGGAAAAGAATCATTAAAAAAATAAAAATGATAATGATAAATTTAGTGTATGTTGGCTGAGAATCACTTAAGGAAAATTGTTATTTCTCAATTTATCAAGCAATCAATGTATATACTGTTCACTGACCAAACATATTGTTGGAGCAAGAAGTTATTTTGAAGGGTCTTTTAAAGGACTGAATAAGATTAGATAGTTTGCAGCTTTTAGGCCTGATCATTCCATTGGATTACACACATTTTCTATTAGTAGAGCTCCATTAAATTCAATGGAATGGCAGAGTTATTGCAATCATGCAAAAGTTATCATTCTTGATTCACCTTGCAAAAGAAATTATGCTATTATGTCCTTCTTATTAATTAACTAAAGAAATACAGCGTAGATGGAGCTACTGTGAGGTGAGTGCTTAACTGGCTGGATAACCATTCTCAGAGAAAAACAACAAATGGTCTGGTAGCACTTTATAGACTAACAAAACATGTAGATGGTATCATGAGCTTTCTTGGGCACAGCCCACTTCTTCAGATGACCTGAGTATTCTCAGAGAGTAGTTCACAATCATGCTGTAAGGGCATAATAAGTGGGGTTCCATAGTGGTCAGTTTGGAGACCAGTTCTGTTCAATAATTTCATCAGTAATTTAAATAATGGCATAGAAAGTACACTTACAGAGTCTGCAGATGATACCAAGCTGGGAGGCATTGCAAGTGCTTTGGAGGAGAGGATCATAATTCAAAACAATCTGGAAAAACTGGAGAAATGGTTTCAAGTAAATAGGATGAAGTTCAATAAGGACAAATACAAAGTACTCCACTGAGGAAAGAACAATCAGTTTCACATATACAAAACGGGAAGTGACTATTTACGTAGGAGTACTGAATAAAATGATCTAGGGATCATGGTAGACCACAACAGTGTCACACTGTTGCAAAAAAAGCAAACATGGTTCTGGAATGTATTAACAGGAATGTTGTGAGCAAGGCACAAGAAATAATTCTTCCAGTCTACTCTGTGCTGATTAGGCTTCACTTGTAGTATTATGTCCAGTTCTGGGTGCCTCATTTCAGGAAAGATGTGGAGAAACTGGAGAGGGTCTAGAGAAGAACAACAAAAATGATTAAAGATCTAGAAAACATGACCTATGGGAGAAGACTAAAAGGGCTCATCTAGACTATGGGGAACAGTCAAAAAAAGATACACAAATTATGCAGCTTTCTGGTAAAACACTCCCTTTGTCGAAAAGCCGCATAAACCTTCTTTTTTGGGAAGAGCTGATTTTCAACAATGGGGGGAGGGTTGCTGAAAAACCCTTATCTTAACTACTCTGCTTTCGAAAGTACGATCCCAAGGAATTTGCATATCTTCTTTCGACCGTTCCCCATAGTCTAGATGAGCCCATAGATCTGGCTTTGTTTAGTTTGGAAAAGTGAAGACTGAGAGGAGACATGATAGCAGCTTTCAAGTACCTAAAAGAAGGTTACAAGGAGGAAGGAGAAAAATTATTCTCCTTCATATCTCTTGATAGGACAAGAAGCAATGGGCTTAAATTGCTGCAAGGGAGGTTTAGGTTGGACATTACAAAAAACTTCCTAACTGTCAGGGTGGTTAAGCACTGGAATATATTTCCTAAGGAGGTGGTGGATTCTCCATTACTGGAGATATTTAAGAGAAGGTTAGACAACCATCTATCAGGGATGATCTAGATGGTGCTTAGCCCTGTTGAGAGGGCAGGGGACTGGACTTGATGACCTTTTGAGGTCCCTTCCAGTTACACTATTCTATGATTCTTTGTGAGAGTCTTGCATAGGGTTTGTCTACACCGTGGCACTATTTCATGAAACTTCTGGTATCCCAAAATAGCTATTCTGCATCTTGACAACACTCCCATTGTTTCAAAATATCTTTTGAAATAATAGGTGTGCTGTTCCGATGGCTCTGTAAACCTCATTCCACGAGGATGAAGGGACGTTTCAGAATAGCGGTTTATTTTGAAATATGACACCATGTAGACAGCACCAAATTATGAAATAAGCTATTTCAAAATACGTTCAAATTAAGCTACGCAATTTGTGTAGCTCAAACTGCATGGCTTATTTTGAGCTAAGGGTATAGTGTATATGCACCCATAGGCTACGTCTAGACTGGCCCCTATTCCGAAATAGCCATGCTAATTTCCAACTTTGGAATAGGGAAATCCATGGGGGATTTAAATACCCCCCGCGGGATTTAAATAAACATGTCCGCCGCTTTTTTTCCGGCTTGGGGAAAAGCCGGAAAAAAGCATCTAGACTGGCGGGATCTTCCGGAATAAAGCCCTTTTCCGGAGGATCTCTTATTCCTACCTGAAAGTAGGAATAAGAGATCCTCCGGAAAAGGGCTTTATTCCGGAGGATTGCGCCAGTCTAGACGCTTTTTTCCAGCTTTTCCCCAAGCCGGAAAAAAAGCGGCAGACATGTTTATTTAAATCCCACGGGGAATATTTAAATCCCCCGCGGATTTCCCTATTCCAAAGTTGGAAATTAGCATGGCTATTTCGGAATAGGGGCCAGTCTAGACGTAGCCCTCGAGACTAATATAAAACTGGACTGAACACAGCAGAGAATCAGACTTTTTTCTGTTTTTGCAAATAACTGCTGCCTGCTTTTATACAATAAAAAAAGTCATCATTTGCAGGGAGTTATCAGCAGAGTTATAACAACTTTTCTCTATACTTAGAACAGGAATGAGCTGTATGGGAACTGCTGACAAATGTTGATTAATGGTAACCATTGCCTTTATTAACTTACAAATAGTTGCTGGTAACACATTATTTTTCCTTCTGTAAACACATATGGTAACTATAACAAAAAGTAAATGAAGAATTTTAAAAATTGTTATCGAAAGTTTAACGCATCTCATTTTTAAAATTGCATAAACTTTTTCTAGGGGTTCCAGAAATGCTCCCTGGGAAAGGGTATCCTTTGTTAAAATAAAACACACTGGAAAAATCTTTTAATATTTGCCATATAGCAAACATACTGTTCACATTTATTATTAATAATTTTCTTAAAATGAATTGTTCATCTTTTATATTGCGGTAGCATCAAGAGGTCTTTACCCATTCTAGGACTGTACTAGGTATTGCCCAAAATGTACAGAAAAATTCTTCAGAAGGCCTCAGATACTACAACTGGGGTCAGATTTTCAAAAGAGCTCATTCCAGGTCAGATCCAAAGTGCGCTGTAGTCAGTGGGTGGCTTTTGCACTGACTTTAGAGCAGGGCCTAAGTGAGGTTGTGAGTTCTTTTGAAAAATCATGGTAAGTGAAGTCTTGTAAGACTCTAATCTATTGAGGTTCTTATACCATGGCCATGGCTATGCTAACTTGAACACCTAACCTCACTATTAAAAACATTGTAGTAGGGTAAGTTTTACATCCCTACTATGGTATGTTTTCCAGCTTATCAGAGTATATAGCTTAGCGATGGACAACCGAGGCTAGTGAGTGGGCTGCATGAGTGGTACTCCTTCCTCTCAGCGGGATGCAAGATGGTCTCCTGGGATATAACAGTTTTGCTAACTGTGCTTGCATGCATATAATTTGCAAAGCATACCAATTGAACCATAGCAGAATTTGAATTGTGTGCTGAGGGAATGCATGGCTCCTACAGTTAATGTTGTATCTGACGCCACATGCACTTGCTTTTAAGTGACATGTATATCATAAAGCCAGGAGGAAAAAAACTATGTGTTTGGAAGTCAGCAGAATCTGGCAACCCTGCACATGGGCACCAATAAGTGAAATGTCTCACAGGCCACTCATAGAACCCCAATTGGCTGCACGTGTCCTGCGGGGGTATGTTGACTACTCTCATAGGGTACGTCTACACTTTCACCCTAGTTCAAATCAGGGCATTCGAAATGTAGGCATTCAAAATAGTCAATGAAACGGGGATTTAAATATCCCGCGCTTCATTAGCATGATCTCGTCGGCGCATTACTCTGATCAACAGCTTCTTCGAAAGTGAAAGTGTGTGCCGGGACGCGTTAGTTCGAACCAAACCCCTTGAACTAATGTTACTCCTCAAAAAATTTGTCTGTAGCAGTTCCATCCAGCAGCACTTCCTCTCTGGGATGCTGCTATTCACTGTTGATAGCCAAAGATGGATGAAAGCCTTTTACATTGTGGCATAATTTATTTTTGCAATGTGAAACAAAGGTGGTAACTCTTGCATGATTGCAATAACACGGCCTTTTCATTTTACCTTTTTACAATCCAACTGCTGAACAAAACTGGTTCAGTCTTTGACTGTAACTCCCCATACCTGTTATATCAGTGCAGTTAGCTAAACTTTTCCTTTCTAATTACTTGTGTTCATAGGTTTCTATGTATTACCATTTTGAATGGTAACACGCAGAAACCGATGAACACAAAGAAGCCATTCTTTTACAAAGTAATTTCAGCAATCAATAAGGGAGAGAGACTGTGAAACTGGCCTTCACATGCAAATTTGACACTATCTCCAAGGGACTGAACAAAGACATTAAGTGTACGTCTATACAGCACTGTTATTTTGGAATAACTAAGGTTATTCCTAAATAACATATCTCTCATCTACACACATATTGTCAAAATAATGTTGAGCCGGGAGAACTTCTACTCCAACTCCTGTAACCCTCATTTTACAAGGAGTAAGGGAAGTCAGAGGAAGAGTGCCCTTTCTCATACTTCATGCAGAGTAGATAGCGTCAAAAGCCAAAATAAGCTATTTCGACTTAAGCTACGCAATTGACTTAGCTAAAGTTGCATAGCTTATTTTGGATTTAGCCCTGCAGTGTAGATGTGCCATAACTGGATAGGCCATTATATTCAACACCCAAATGACATCAAAAGTTAAGTATGGACTCTTACAGCCAGCTCTATTAGCCTCATTTAGCATGTGAACTATAATTGACATGATTTTTTTCTCCCCTCTCCCTTCTTTTTATGCTTTAAATTTGGGGTCTGTTCCTTTTGCTCCACTCATCTGAAGAAGTGGTTTATGATCATGAAAGCTGATGATGCCATCTATATATTTTTATTAGTCTCTAAGGTGTTACAGGACCACTAATTTTTATTTTATTTTATTTTATTTGTGTTTATTGGTGCCAGCTTTGTAGGTGCTCCAGAGTGTGAGCACCCACAGGGAAAACTGGTGGGTGCAAAGCATCTAACAGCAGCCAACTCCCCTCTGCCACTTTCTCCCCATATAACCTTTTGTCTACTAGTGGTTCCACTGGCCAACACCTTCTGCATCCTCCCAGTGCTTCTGGAATGCTGTGAACAGCTGACATGCAATGTTCAGGAAGTTTTGGGAGTAATGGGGAGGAGTGCGGATAGGGCGTGCTCAGGGGAGGAGTCAGGGAAGAGACAGGACAGGGATGGGGATTTGAAGGAAAAGGTAGAATATGGGCAGGGTAGGGTCAGAGGGGGCCATCTAGTACTTCCCCCTACCTCAGCTGGTGCCTATGCTTGTTTTTCACATTATTCTGTTGCCCCAAGCCAAATGAACAAAAGCACTTCACTGAAAAACTATGATGAAGCACAAGACACAAATATGTTATCAGAAGTCAAAATCATAGACTTTGTTCTCAGTTGACTTGGATCAGAGTTTTTATTCCTTACGGGACTGTTCAAAAATGCTGCAACATGCACCATTCCTGGTATTTTATAGAACAAATCTTCCTTTGATCCTTTTTAATTAACAATAAATATCATAAATAGCAGGAGAGCCTGGTGGACAGGAATGAGATTTGTTTAAACCATTTGAGTGGAAAACGTGATTGATCACCTATGGCAGAGTTTGAAGGAACAATTATGCTTTTACCTCTACAAATTCACTGAATTACAAAGGTTTTTAGTTGGCAGTAGGTTAGTCTCTTGCATTTCATTTATTTGACAAAGGGAATGGCTGCTGGACTATTTCCTCCCCATCTCCTATGAACTCCAGCAGAGAGCCACAGAACTTATGTGGTGATGTGAACTGTAATTCTGTTTAAGCCATGATTATATGTCAGTCTGCAGTACACCGTAAGTGGCACTTTTGGATTCCTACTGTGAATGGTTGATTACATTCTGGTAGCTTTTAGTCCTGTACATAAGATTTTTTTTTAATTTAACTTTTTTTTTACAAAGCGCATGAGCTATGAGGGTTTGGAAGAGCTCCAAATAATTGCTTAAATACAGAAATGAAATTTATTAAGAGAGACTGAATTTCCCACCTGTCTCCAACCAACATGTAAATAAATATAAAGATTCATATTAGCCTCACAACTGGTATTGTAGGTCTGAGGCCAAGATAGAATTTTCCTACAAAATATGATTCATAAATTGCATTTGGAACTCTCTATAATAAAATGAACTGTAACTGCCAGTATATCTACAGCCAGATTTGTTACATTTTTCATTGTCAGCACAAGCTTTCGCCTCCAAATATCCTATTGAACCAAAGAAACTCTTCTTTCAGTGAATGTCAATGTCTATAATTCATAACCGTCATTTTCTGTACTGTTATTTTCCTATTGCGCTTCTAAAACCTATATGGTGCAGCAGAATGTAATTGCTCAGGTCTGGTGAACTTTTTTCTTTTCTATTCTTGGCAGCAGTGTAGGCTGTTTGAACCATTCTGTGGGAGAGGCCTTCTGGAACATACAGCGTGCTGTGCCTTTGGGATATGGCAGGGTTGGGGCTTAATTCAGGAAGATCCTTTTAATTAGTTTTGGACACTTTCTTTGAAGCTACCAGTTAGGCTGCCAACTTGGAGTGGTTTTCAACAGCAGAGAATATTTATCTCTGAGGGCCTGATTGGATTTTGTGGGATTTCTTGGGTCACAATGTTCCTTGTAAACTTTGCACTTGTATGGCTGCTCAGGAGACATTCATATGGTGCCCAGCTAATTAGCAGAGGTCCCACAGATAGGTTTTGTGTTTCTACTGGTGATGCATATTTGCACATGTCTCTATGCACATGGAAAAATTTATTCTGCACACTGATGGAAAAAATCTGAACATGGGTGGAAGAGAAACATCCTTTAAGGAACAATCTGGGGTTTGTAGCCAAGACAGGCTGGGTGCAATCAAGAAGCATCCTTTGCCCTCAAGACTGGATTATGTAAACAGGGAAAGAAAGCTGAGCAAGGCAGAAGGGATCAGAATATGCTACAGGTTGCAAGCCCCTGGTTGCCAGTCTGACCTGGGCCTTAAACACTTTTTTTTTTTAAAACTATACTTCAGGTTGCTATAACTCAAAGCGGTGAGGTAAGGGCCTTATGAACTGGATTAGGTGGTAACACCCTTGATTTAACATGTAAGGAAAGAGAGAAAATCTGCTTGTCCTCCAGACCAATAAGAGAACTAAGAACTCTGGTGGCTGTAATGGATTTTGGGCCTTCTTAAAAGAGTTGGAGGGGAGGAGAAGCTTATTAGTTTGGTTTTGGCCTTCCCCATTTTAGATCCTGTACACAGCCAGGGTGCATCTAGACTGACAAGATTTTGCACAAAACAGCTGCTTTTGCGCAAAAACTTGCCAGCTATCTATACTGGCTGCTTGAATTTGTGCAAGAACACTGACTTTGTAATGTACAAAATCAGTGCTTCTTGCGCAAATACTTTCACACTCCCGCTCAGGAAAAAGCCCTCTTGTGCACAAGAGGGCCAGTGTAGACAGGGAAGAACTGTTTTGCTCAAAAAAACCCCAATGGCTAAAATGGCGATCGGGGCTTTCTTGTGTAAAATCGCGTCTAGACTGGCCACGGATGCTTTTGCGCAAAAGCATACATGCCAATCTAGATGCTCTTTTGCAGAAATACTTTTAACTGAAAAACTTTTCCGTTAAAAGTATTTCTGCAAAATCATGCCAGTCTAGATGCAGCCTCACAGAATTTCACTCAGTTACTCCTGTACTGAGTCTAAGGACTTGTGCTTGTCTAAAGTTTATCTTGCAGAAAGGCATCTAACTTTCTGCAGAATCCATCACTTCAGTGGGTATTTGTTCCAATGGTTAATCAACCTTGCTGTTATGAAATTGCACTTTCTTTCTCATTTGAATTTGTTTGGCTTTAGTTTCCATTCATTGGAATATTTTTAAATTTCTTTATTTGTAAGTCATTAGCAATGTGCTTGATGCTGTATAAGGCACAATCATCAAGAAAGTCCATGCCCCAAATTGTTGGAAGTTCCTCTCTCACTAATTTACATATGATGGGCCTGATTCTTTAAATAAATCCTTAAAGCTCTGGGTGAATTGGGGTGCAGTTACTTGCAGGTTCAGAATTTCACCTGTCAAAATTGGGGATGTAAATGGTTAACTGTTAGGGGCTGGAGCAGCTCCCCACCTGCCTTGGGCAGCAGCTCCAGCTCCACGAGGCCCACTGCATCCATGGGCTGTCCAGCCCCTCTGCTGCAGGTTACTTGCTGGCTCCCAGCGAACATGCTGTAGAGTCCTGGGGATCTAGCTTCAGAGTCTGCAACAAAGCTGCCTCCCTAGGAGCCAATGGCCCTTGCTGGCCCTGCTCCCAGGAGGCTTTGCTGCGTGGTCTGCAGTATAAAGCTTGCAGCAAGTGTAACTGCTAGAATTTTTAGTGGTCACATGGTTACATTTTTAAATGACATTTTACATCTCTAGTCAAAACGGAGGCTGTTCTCAAGCCCATGCCCAATATATGGTAGTTTAGTGCAACGCCAGAAGAAAACAAAATGTAAAAATGTGGCACTGCAGGTCAAGACATCATATCTTTTCTGCTGGGCAAAATTCACCCCTGTGCAGAGGTCTAGCACAAAGGCTATACACCACTTAAGACCATACAATAGGGTCCAGGTGGGATTTATAGCACACTGACTATATGGTGTTCCCCTGGTCAGGGGTAAATGTCACTGCTGTTCTCTCAGCTTATTATATAAGGAATAAAAAACCATGTAGTTGTAGATGATATCATGAGTTTTCATGGGCATGACCCAGTTCTTCAGTCATCTAAAAAAGTGGGTTGTGCCCACGAAAGCTCATGATACCATCTACATGTTTTGTTAGTCTTTAAAGTGCTACTAAACTATTCTGGCTTTTTTAAGTTTTTCCAGTTACAGACTAACTCAACTACCCCTCTGGAGCATATAAGGAATACTGCAAGTACAGTGATAATGTTACTTGTGCATAAGTGGGAACTGAAAAGATTTCGATGATGACTTAAATAAACTGGGGTTGCCGAGTCTTACCATGTTATCACGCGCATTGTGATATTCAGTGCTTTTCTTACAGACCTAGCTCTGGAAATCAAATGATCATATATTTAATTTTAAAAGAAACATAATATTCTACCACTATGCTTTCAGAAAAAAATCTTGAGAATGTATCTCGACTATATAAAGACTCAAAAACACAATGACAAGGAAAGAAAGTTTTGACATTTAAAATATCTTTAGATTTCTAAGCATATCTCATGAGGTGGGGGGGCCTGATTCATGATTATTGAAAGCTTGGAGTTAACAATACTGGTGAAGATTTCTGTTGATTCGCATGTTTGGAACTGTCAGTCTGTTTGCTGCAGCCAAAATTTGTCTCTGAAAAGTGGCATTTCCCCTTGTGGCAAGTAACCATGGAGGGAATATTCCTCCTGCCATGAGAATGAAGCTCTAGTTAACACACCATTAACACATGCACTATCAGTTCTATGGATCCCTACACTGCTAATTAGTATTTCTGTGGTTTATACTAATCACTTGAACTGGGAATTAAGCCAAAACTAACAGAAGAGACTTTTAGTACAATAAATTGTTTTAATGTTGTGGTCTGCTCTTATGCATGGGCTCAATGTATTTGAAGGTAAGGTTGGAACAGAATCTCATTTTTCATGATTAAATATTTAAATCAGACTTTTTCTGTCCCAGATGAAGCTACTTTTCTATGGACATGATGCTAATAATATGCTATTAAGAATAAAGAGCCACTAAAACTCTATTTCACTCTTGATAATTTTTTTTGTAATTTATTTTAAACATGGAGCAAATTCTATCCCCATGGTAAGAATACATAATCCCCATATGCTTGTCTCATTTATGATTTATGGGAAGTGGTGGGTGTTCTGGTTACTTTGCAGGCATATAAAAGCCTTACCCCAAAGAGACTGAAAGTGCTGCAAGCTTAGGAGCAGTCAGAATTTGTTCCTATGTGTATTTTGCTTTTAAGCCTACTGCATAAAGTCCCCATTTTGCAGCTATCAAAAGAAATGGCATTTTATTCTTAGTTGCAAATGTATAGTCATTTTTATGCTTAGCAGAATGAGAGACTGGAATCCTGTCTCCACTGAACATGGAATAGGACAATGGCAATGTGAAATATCCCATGAGGCCCTGAGAAAGTGCCTAAACCCAACCTGAAAAGACCCTTTCTAGCCGTGAGTCACTATGAAGAGACTGTCAACAAAGGAGCCATATAGGGCTCAGTGTGGACATATTCTCTCCAAGATGGAGAAGATTAAGAACTCACTTCACATGGGACACTGAATGGTGTTCAGATGGTAATGACTCTTGGCCATCTTAGACCTGAGCAAGATTTGCACAAGTGACCCTGATTAATGAAAAGCATCTTATTCCATTATCCATTCCCCAGAACCTTTAAGTAGATATTTAGAAGTATCTTTTTAGCATTGCTCTCTATAGATCTTAATATAGGTCAGCCACTTAATTCTTCATGTAATCCATAGAAAATAACTCCCTTAAAATGTAGGGGGCTAGCTATGTAATGATGTGAGAAACACCCCGTATTTACTTCTGCCTCTTTTATTCAGAATACGTACATCTGTCAACTTCTGTCTTTTTATCAAAAAGTACCTTTTCCCCAAATTTGATGTGGAAGTAATTGGCTTATTATAAATATTTGGATTGTAGTTTTGCTATCTTTGGTACATTTTTGCATGTAATGTTAGACCAGGGATGGGCAATAATTTTTTACAAGGGCCACTTCAGAAATTTTGAAGTGGCCCTGAGCCACCCCAGAAGTTTCTTCCACCCTGCCCTGGAGGAAACTTGGTCTGGCTGTGGGAGAGTACATGAAGACTTTGCCCCCCCCCCCGCCCCCAAGTTCCCTCTATGTGCCCATGCCCCTGGTGGTGGGAGGAAATTTTGTATGCTCCCCCCAACCCCAGGCCCTGATTGGCCTGGGGGTGGGGGAGCACGCAAAGTCTCCTCTCACCCTGCCAGAAGCATGTGGTGCTTCTAAGTGCTGCGCGCTCCTTGCAGGGGCAGGGCAGGGCAGGGCAGGGCAGGGCAGGGCAGGGTGGAGGAAACTTTGTGCACTTTTCCCTACCCCTAGGCTCTGATTGGCCTGAGGGTTGGGGAGCAGTAGGACCTCTGCAGACCAGATCAACCTGCCTGGCAGTCTGGATCTGGCCCACAGAGGCCCTTTTTCCCACCCTTGTGTTAGACCCACAAAGTTTTATTTAGATTAAAATGTGGGTAAATTTCCACTTGCACATAGGCAAATTAAGAATTTCAAACCAGTTGTATGAGACAAAAATACATCAATAACCAGCCCAAATAATTTAGCAGAATTATATATATATATATATATATATATATATATATATATATATATACACACACATAAAATTGAAAGCAATTTTCTGAGCCTCATGATTACATTGATTTTTGTTTGCTGCACACCTGCTTGTACTGACTTACCATATTTCATCATTTATGTAGTAAACTATGTCCCACGGCATAATGTGACATATGCAAATGAATATGATGGATCACAAATATTTGGAAAGATGCTGCTTTTCATATCACTATATGTTTTGAAAGTGTATTTTATTAAACATGATCAAGAGAAATTGCTTAGTGTTGGGATTTTTAAAGGAATTTATGAGAGGCATCATGTCTCAATGGCATTCAATGGGAGTTTGTTACTTCACTTCTTTAGGTTGCTTTGAAAATCACAGCCTAAATTTTTTGGGGCAGTAAGCAAGTAGTATTACTCTGAAAGGCCAAGTCTTGTTTCTACTGAAGAAAATGGCAAAACTCCCCTTAGTTTCAATGATTTGAGGCATCCCTAGGTTTTATAGGGGTCCCAGAGACTTGCCTCAGCCCCAGGGCTCCACTGCTTGGCTTGCAGCTCCGCCATGGCTATATGCCCCAGCTACTGGCCCTGTGTCTGGGGCTCTGCATCTGGGACTATGCCCCCAGTCCCACGCTCAGCCCCATGCAGCCGGGCCCTTATGCATAGGATTCTATTCCCTGGCCTTGCACCCAGGACTCAGGTCCCGGCTACTGGCCCCAAACCTGGGCTCTGCTCTTGGGGTGGTTTTGCACCCTGCTTTCCAGCCACTGGCTCTGCTCCTAGGTCCCTGCAACCAGAACACTGTTCCCACTGTTTCAGTCACTGTCTTGTGGCTTGCCCCCAGCTTTGGCCCCCTTACTTCTGTTCAGGTCCCCCTTCTGGAGAAACAGCACTCTCCTGACCTCAGCTAGAGGAGAAGGGCATGGATAGGAGTAAGGGGACTGGCATTCAGCACCCCCATTATTGAAAGTGTTGCAGTACCACTGGATCCATGAGATGATTTTCTCTCTTATCAGCTTCGTTCACATAAGAGACATTAGTAAAGGATCTTGTCAAAGGCGTTCTGAAAATCCACGTGCATGTTATCAACAGGATTACCCTTGTCCTCATGCTTGTTGATAATGTTAGAGAATTCTAATAGACTGATGAAGTATGACTGACCTTTATAAAAGGTATGTTGAGTCTCCCCTTCCATCTTACGTTTATGTGTCTGATAAATTGTCTGCTATGGGATTACACTTTTGTAATTGCCAGGATCACCTCTGGATCCTTTTAAAAAAAAGTGAAAATAATGTACATTTTGGGAAGCACAAGTCAGGCAAACAAAACCAACCCTACTCCATAAATAAGAATTGTATGGGAGTAGTATTTTCTCCTCTCAGAATCAGGAAGCAATGGTGCTGTCTTGGTGTATGAATAACAGGGGCAGCATGTTATTCTCCTCCTCTCCTACCGAAGAATCTCATTCTTGATCTGCATCAGCTCAATGAATCTAGTCCTAGGTCTCTCTCTTTCTCTCATTCAGAGGCTGCCCGTCATACTGAATCAGATCATGTGATGGATTTGTGATATGCACAAATGTTTTACGAGTTACTCTTTAAACTCTGGGGATCACAGGAACTGAGTCACAGAACACTGCCGGAGGGAACTAATATCATGACTGAGTGCATTACTCAAGGGACCATTTTATATATAACAGTCTAGCAGAGAGAGTCGTACCATGTGGCTGAGAGGCACAGAACAAAAAAGACTAATGTGCATGATGTTAAATGGTATCTAGGGTATTGTTGGGTCCTTATTCCTAAAACTCAGCAAAGTGGAGACAAGTATAAACCTTGTCAGCTGGAAGAGCTGCTGGGAATAACCAAGAGTATGTAGTGACTAAAACAAATCAAACTTTGAAACTCTTCCTTCTCAAGGAAATTGCAGAGGAATATAACTGGCTTTGACAAGTGTATTTGCAAAAAAAATGGCAGCATTTATTGAGGAGAGGGAAAAGAGGAAAGAGATATTCCCTCCCAGCTGAGACCATTGCTCTAGCCCAGGCCTGGGCAAAATACGGCCCATGGGCCAGATTCGGCTTGCTAAGCCACCAGATCTGGCCCACAGAGGCAGTGGGGAATCCCAGGCAGGCTCCCCAGCTTGCCCTGAAGTGCTGTGCAGAAACCCGGCTGCAGGGATCTGTTTCTGTTTTAAAACAGGAGGGAAGAGGGGAAGTTTTAGGAGCCACCCTGCCTCCAGCACATTCCCATTGGCTGGTTTCTGACAGAAACCAGCCAATGGGAGTTGCTTGTTAGAATAACCAGCAACTAAGAAGAATCACCCCCCTCTCCTGGGCTCAGTTATTCCTGAAGCACATGGCCAGGCAGGCAGGCTGGCTGGCTAAGAAATATTTGAAACTCTGCAGGCAGGCAGGCTAGTTTGGCAGCTGGCAAGTTAGTCTCTTGGCCATAGCCTGCTTCTGGCACCCAAGCCCTTCCCTGCCCCAACTCTCTACCCCCTTTCCACTCAACATACCCAAATCCTCTGTCCCCTTCTTACACCCACACCCCTCCCAGATCTGGCACCCCAATCTCCTGCCCCAGATCACAATCTCCTCCTACGCTAGGTCACATCCCAAACCCCTGCACTCCAGTCCCCTGCCCTAGGTCACAACCGCCTGCTTCATCCCAACTCCCTCCCAGACTCCAGTCTCCTTCCTGTATCCCATTCCCTTACCCCAAGCTCCCTTCTGCATGCAACCTCCATTCCAGCCCCCCATCTCCTCCATTAATATCTTGGAAGAGTGTGGCCCTCGACCACTTTCCAAAATCTTGGAGTAGCCCCCCATCAAAAATTATTTCCCACTCCTGATCTAGCCAGTTTGGTGTGCTTCCGCCTGCAGGAACTAAACAAATTGAGAAAAAAAACCCTGCGACCAACCAACCAACCAACCAACCAACCAACCGACAACCAACCACACAAAACCCTTCTTCACAGTGTCCATCTTATGCCCTGAAACTCAAAGCTTGGCTAACCCTATTTTCTTGGGTTGCATAGCTATGAAATGTTAGCAGAGCTGATTAAATGATGCAGTTCTCTCAAATAATCAGCTGTGCTGTCTGACTTAGTGATCTCCTGAGACAAGTGAACTACATGTGTTTTCCTCTGATGGTATTTGTTCTACTCAGGCTGACTTTGAATTGTATTTAGGTTCCCTTAAACTTAGGGTGCTCTTGGAATGCTTCCACATAAGCCAGAAGTCATAACTATACAGATAGCTCTGCTGCTGGGTAAAGATGCTCTATGCCAACATGAGAGAGCTCTCCTGTCGGCATAATAAATCACTTCTGCAAATGACAGAAGCTATATCATTGGGAGCCTTCTTCTGCTTAGATAACATAATGCACATCAGGTCTTGTGACAGACAAGGATACATCTATACTCCAAGCTTCTTTTGGAATAAGCTATTTCAGAAGATATCTTTTGGAAAAGCTTATTTGGAAATAGAGCATTCACACTACAGGGAAGCCTCAAAATTAGTCTGAGGCACGCTCCCCTAATGTGAATGCACTACCTTGATTTAGAGCCCCAGGAGGCACTGGGAAGGAATAACCCTAACATACGCTGTATACAGGAGTGGTTTTTTTCACACCTTGGAGTGATACAAGTTACTCTGACATAAGCTGTCGTGTAGACAGAGCCTTAGTTAGTGAGAAATAATGGTCCAGTGCTAGCTGCTAGCTGGCAACTCAGGAAACCAGGGTTCAGTTCATGCTTTTCCACAGACTACCTTTGTGACCCTGGGTCAATCACTTAGCTCAGTGGTTTTCAAACTTTTTTTCTCATCACCCTGTTGAAGAAAATTGTTGATGCCCATGTCCCAATGTAATTTGACTAGAGCGTGGACTCTGGGATGGGGATGAAGATGAAAGCTTTGGGCGTAGGAGGGGGCACCAGTTTTGGGGGTGTCAGGGCTGGGGCAGGAGGGGCTTACCTTGAACAACTCCCAGTCAGCAGGGCACTGGGAATGCTAAAGCAGCAGATTTCCAGCCAATGGGAGTATGGAACTAGTGTTTGGGGCAGGGGCAGGGGCAGGGCAGTGCGTGGAGCTCTGTGCACTCTCCGTTCCTCCTGCCCCTCAATCTTGGGGTACGTCTAAACTACATGGCTCCATCGACGGAGCCATGTAGATTTGTTGTTTTGGCAAAGTCAAATGAAGCCGCGATTTAAATGATCGTGGCTTCATTTAAATTTACATGGCTGCTGCGCTGAGCCAACAAACAGCTGATCAGCTGTTTGTCCGCTCAGCGCGCTAGTCTGGACGTTCCCCTGCCACCATCAAAGCCCTTTGTTGGCAGCCCCGGTAAACCTTATCCCACGAGGAATAATGGGGCTGCCGACAAAGGGCTTTGATGTTGGCAGGGAAGTGTCCAGACTAGTGCGCTGAGCAGACAAACAGCTGATCAGATGTTTGTTGGCTCAGCGCGGCAGCCATGTAAATTTAAATGAAGCCGCAATCATTTAAATCGCGGCTTCATTTGCCTTTGCCTATGTGTCTAATCTACATGCCTCTGACGACAGAGGCATGTAGTCTAGACACAGCCTAGGAGCTGGGCCTGTTGCCATCTGCTTCTGAGGTACAGCACAGTCTACAGTGCCAGGACAGGCAAGTAGCAGCCTTTGCTCCCCGCTGGTCACCTGATCCCTGTGCAGCGATGAGATCCAGTGTCTGACATTGGACAACCCAGTTCCAGGTAACCACTTCCTTATCCTCTCTGTGCCTCCATTCCCCATCTGCCCAATGGTATAATAGCATTTGTCTATCTCATTGGGTGTTGTGACGATAGCAATGCTAAACATTTCTAGGTACTCAGACACTAACATAACAGAAACTATATGAATGTCAGAGCTCCTGTTGTCAACACCGATTGACTGCATTGTGAGTTGGAGTAGGTACTACTGGATAACCAGTTCACATGCAATACACATTGATCTGAATTTCCTATCACAGCTCAGACTGAGTCTAAAGTGAATTGTATTGAGGCTCCTTAGTGTAGATAAGCATGAGATGATTTTGCCCCTGACCTAGTGTCTTGCCTCCTGAGTGGCACATCCGCTCATTAATTGGAGGCACCTATAAACATACTCCCCATAAAAATACCTCTCAGTTCTCTGTTGTGGCTGTCAGTCTGTTGAGTGCATGACCATTCTCCTGGCTTTTGCTCTGGAGCTCCTTCCTGGATAATGGCTACCTTGTCTGGGGCTCTGGAGCTGCTGTACAGAATACCTCCTTCATCTGGAGTATGACAGTGTCCCATTGCTAAATTGACAGCAGTGAATGGCACAGAAAACTGGAATGAAGGTGAACTTCATCTTTCTTTGATTTACCTTTTCATTGTTGTGTGCAGGGCTGTACTGCAGGTATCCCTCAATGGTTGGGCCACAGTTCTTCTATGATTAAACTTTATGAAAAGCTTTTGGAAAATTATTCTAGCTCTCCGCTTTATCTGTGATTTTATTAACCTTTGGAGAGAACTCCAGCAGCGAAGTGAGGCAGTGTTTCCTTGAAGGCGCTCAGCTGCCTAGACCCTATCATGTTACACAGTACTTATCTGAAAACACTACTAGATTGTCCTTAATTAGATTCCAAGCCTGGTTCCCCAGAACAGAGGGAAAGCTCTTGAGTGTGGAATTCTCAGGATCTCCTTATAGCAGTGTTTCCCAATTTTATTTGGGCACGGAACCCTTTTAAACTTGAAAGAATTTTGTGGAACCCCTAATAAGAGTCTTGTATATGGAGCAGGGTGTCAGAACAAACTGGGAATATGGGGTTTTGGCGAGGGCAGGGGAGTAAGTGAGTGGGATTTGGGTCTAGACATGAGGGGGGACACTTACCTGGATTGGCACCTTGCTGCAGCAGGGAAAGCCTCCAAGCAGCACACTTTTCTTCCCCCAGCAGGGGAGCGGGAGAGGGAGCTCAATCCCGCCGCCCTCCTTCAGTGGGGATCTCAGCGCAGCTGCAGCATCAGGTCAGGCTTCCCACTGGCGGGGGGGGGGGGGGGGGGGGGAAGGAGGGGGAGGTGTAGAAACCCTGACCTTCCCTGCCAGACCAGACTCTGCTGCCTCCCCAGCACTGAGGGGAGGGGTGTGGGGGAGAGAGAGCGGCAGCACATGGGGGAGCAGCAAGTCCGAGTGTGCCCTGGGGAGGGGAGTGGTAGAGCCTGAGTGCACCCTGAGGGGGGAGGGGACAGAGCCCCAGCCGAGTTCTGCATGGCCCTTGCCGGGACACAGGTGGCAGTTTAAAACACTGAGGTCTGGAAGTGGCTTCTCAGTGCTTCGGATCTAGCCACCCCTCCTCTCCTGCCAATAGTGGCTGCTGTAACAAGCTGCCGCCTGCCCAAATGGAGGAGGAGGCTCTGTGTCACCACCACAGAGGGTGGTGGAGAGGCCAGAGAGGCACACCGCCAGGAGCCCTCCCCCACCGGCACAGCTCCAATGGGAGCTGCCTACAGGCTCTGTAGGGGCTGGGGGAGTAGAATTTTCTTGCGGAACCCTTCGTTTCATTTTGTGGAACCCCGGGATTCCGTGGAACACCATTTGGGAAACACTGTCTTATAGACTGGAATGGCAGCCCTATACCCACCACACCCATTGCATGTGGCTGCTACCTACTGTCCTCCTTCCTCTTCTCCCACCTCCAACAGTTTGAAGAGGTGCCTGCTGCCCTATAAGTACATTTCATCCAATGCACATTTCTTGTCTTTAGAACGATACTCAGTTACTAGAATGCACCTGAGCATTCCTCTCATTCCCCAAGCCTTTTTACATCTCTCCCCACGTACAAACAATTTGTACTGCTCTTGCAATGTTCTTAAGAAGCTAACTGACAAGGTCTCTTTTTCACTTTGCTCATCAGTCTGATTTTTAACTATTTTCCTTCTCTCCAAATCAATGCTCTTCACAGTGCTATGCCATGGTTGGGCCACCAGGACAGCAACCTCTTTTATGAAAATAAACTTAATTATGCCATGGCCGTTGGTACTCAGTGGAACAAACATAATCCCCTCCTGTATTAACACTCGTGTATTCTAGAAGACCAAGTGCCCACTCATCTTTCAGATTATAAATGCTAACAAAATCTACTTTAAACCCCCAGTATTTTAAAGTATTAATACACTGTAGACCTGATTCTCTCCTGCCTTGCATTGTGGGTAGGCATTTACATCTGTTCTACAGAGTGTGGTCGGAGTACGAGAAACGAGGCAGTGAAAATTTTAACCCTTGCCTTGTTGTGATTTTCTTCTGTTTATCATGGACTTTGAAAATCCTTCATTACTGCTGGGATAGCCCCAGATTTTGCCTGCCTTTCAGTAGCTGTCTCCTTTAACATCTGAATAGGTTCCCAAAATTGAATTGCTTGGTGCCTCCCAGAGACAATCATACAGTCCCCAACCAGGGTCCGCAATCAGAGAATTCTTAATATATTACTGGTATGCCTTATCTTGGTAGCCAAACCTCTGTTAATAGCAATCCCCTCTGCTCTGGAACTATCATTTGTTAATATCTCTAATTTTTAATTACAGGCAGTCCCCGGGTTACATGGATCCGACTTACATCGGATCCCTACTTACAAACGGGCTGAGAGAACCCCGCACTAGCTGCTTCCCCCCAGCAGACCAGGGAGACTTGAAACTAGTGCCCCCCCCTCAGCAGACCAGGGAGACGTGGAGAGATGGTCCCCAGCAGACCAGAGGCACCGGGAGCAAAGCCGCAGCAGCTTTGAAAGCCTCGGGGGAAGCCGGCGGGGGGGCATCCCAGGCGCGCCTGGGCTGCTCCCCCGCCGGAGCCCCTCCGCGGCTTTGAAAGCCTGGGGGAAAGCCGGCGGCCGGGCATCCCAGGCGCGCCTGGGATGCCCCCCCGCCGGCTTCCCCCGAGGCTTTCAAAGCTGCTGCGGCTTTGCTCCCGGTGCCTCTGGTCTGCTGGGGACCATCTCCAGCAGACCAGGGACACCGGGAGCAAAGGAGGCGGAGGGGCGCTGGGGTATAAGATGAAACCCTATCTTTTAATTAAAAAGATAGGGGGTCGTCTTATACGCCCAGTCGCCCTATACGCAGGAAAATACGGTACAAATTCAACTTAAGAACAAACCTACAGTCCCTATCTTGTACGTAACCCGGGGACTGCCTGTATATAGAACTTGATGCACAACTCTGTACATTATCCTTTCTTCCCTCTCCTGGCTTTCCTAAGCTCACAGGACTGATGCAACTAAGTCAATGGGAATCCTTGGAGTAGAATGCCTGCAGACTCAGGTTAATTTATAACACAACAGAACAAGGTGCCTTCAAGAAATCCAAAATAAAATTCAGATGCCAAGATGAGCCCCTGACTTTTTCTGCATGGGGATCGTTTGGAAGTGTGGAAAGGAAACTTTACATGATGGTTTTTGTTTTCTTGGTCTCTGAGTACAAGAGAAGACCATAAAAGAAGCCACTGGTTTTGGAATGTGAGTATGTTTGGCAAAAGATTTAAAACAGATGCTATTCTTAAGTTATAGCACCTAACTGGAAGTCCAGGCCAATCAATGAAGGCTGTTTTCATTATGGCTACAGAAATTATGAAACTGACTCATGCTATTACTGTGATACACAGTGCTTTCAGTGTACTGGACTTTGGCACTTAGCGTATACAATAGGCATGTGAAAAGGCCAGGGAGCAGTCTGCAGGCTTCTAGGGATGCATTTTGGCCTAGGGAATTTTTTAAAAAAATGGCTAAGATAAAGACTACTCAGTTTTGTTGGTAAGGAGAGAGCTTTTCATCCTGCTCTATTATGCCTGTCATGCCATATATGGTAGTATATATGGGTATGTCTACACTACAATGTTAGTTCAAACTAACGGACGTTAGTTCGAACTAACATTCATAGGCGCTACACTAGCGCTCCGCTAGTTCGAATTTGAATCAAACTAGCAGAGCGCTTAGTTCGAACTAGGAAAACCTCATTTTACGAGGATTAAGCCTAGTTCGAACTTACTAGTTCGAATTAAGGGCTGTGTAGCCCCTTAATTCGAACTAGTGGGAGGCTAGCCCTCCCCAGGTTTCCCTGGTGGCCACTCTGGCCAACACCAGGGAAACTCTACTGCCCCCCTCCCGGCCCCGGAGCCCTTAAAGGGGCACGGGCTGGCTACGGTGCCCGTGCCAGGTGCAAGCCTGCCAGCACCCAGCCAGCAGACCCTGCACCTGGCACGGCACAGAGCCACCCACCCGATGTCCCCCAGCCCTCCCCCTCTTCCCGGGACAAGGCTGGCGGCTCCCGGGAGCTTGCCCTGGACCGCAAGAGGCAGGCACCTTCCTGGGCTAGTGCGGACATCGTGGACCTTGTCCACGATCTCCGCACTAGGCACAGGAAAGTGGCCGTCTAGGGCAGGAGAGCTGCCAGCCTGGCCACCCAGGAGCAGGTGTGCATGAAAATCAAGGGGGTCCACTGAGACCCCCGACCCTGAGCCCTAAGCTTACAATGGCCGTCTTGGGTCAGACCAAAGGTCCATTTAGCCCAGTAGCCTATCTGCCGACAGCGGCCAACCCTAGGGACCCTGGAGGGGATGGACCGAAGACAGTGACCAAGCCATTTGTCTCGTGCCATCCCTCTCCAGCCTTCCACAAACTTTGGGCAGGGACACCACTCCTACCCCCTGGCTAAGACTACTCCATGGACCCAACCTTCATGACTTGATCTCACTTCCCTTTCAACTCTGTTCTAGTTGTAGCCTTCACAGCCTCCTGCAGCAAGGAGTTCCACAGGTTAACTATTTGCTTTCTGAAGAAGAACAACAACTTTCTCTTACTAGTTTGAAGCCTGCTACCTATTCCTTTCCTTTGGTGTCCTCTAGTCCTTCTTTATGGGAACTCAGGAAGAACTTTTCTGAATGCACCCTCTCCACCCAACCCCTGCTTTTAGAGACCTCTATCCTGTCCCCCCTCCGTCTCCTCTTTTCTAAGCTGAACAGTCCCAGTCTCTGTAGCCTCTCTTCATCTGGGACCTGTTCCCAACCCCTGATCATGTTAGTTGCCCTCCCCTCTCCCAGCCTTTCTCTTCCCCTCTCCCACCTCCTTTTCCCAGTCTCCCCCAGTTTTGTTCAATAAAGACAGAGTCAATGTTGGAAGAAACGTTATCTTTATTTTGTACATCAATAAGAAGGGGGGCTAGGGAGGGGTAAGTGGAAGGAGGTGAGGGAGGAATGGGGTATGAGCCCCCGATGGCGAGGACTGGGCTGGCTCTGCGGGCTTCTGGGGGTGGAAGCTCTCCTGCAGCCCCCCGATTGCCCCCTCTCCCCAGATTGCAGCCTGCGGCTAGTGCAGCCGGTCTGATGGCCGAGTGGTGTGATGTGCCCAGTGTGGGTAGTCCGGGCAATCCAAGCCAGGACTGCTTTGCAAGCGAGGCACCCCTTAAAACTGTGTGTCCGGGGTGGGGGTCGGGACCCTTTAAGCGCAGTCCTCGGCTAGCCTGAGACAGCATCTCCACGCTCTAAGTCCTCCTCTGATGCCCTGCCGGCACTTCTTCCGGCCATCCTTAAGCCCTGTTCAGGGTCCACTCAATGTGGACTTGCTAGTTCGAATTAGCAAAACGCTAATTAGAACTAGTTTTTAGTTCTAGACGCGTTAGTTCGAATTAGCTTAGTTCGAATTAAATAATTCAAACTAAGTTAGTTCGAATTAACGTTGTAGTGTAGACGTACCCTATGATAGTATGTATGATAGTATATATCCCCCCCAGGGATATGATGTATTTCCCCTCCCCGCCACCAGGGAAGGCTCATCTTGTGTTTACACTACCATGTTGCTTGTGTGCTTTCTGCTGCCTTGCAGGTTTCCTCTTGCTAATACACAAGCAGGTTCCCACTGGAGGAAGCAAATGGAAATTAAAAAAGGGGCATGGATTCGACATCATCAGATAATGACTCCCAATTCAGTTCCTTAGGAAAGGAGCTTAACTAAAAAGCATTATTGGAAAAAGCTGTTAAAGTGATTGAGTCCAGGAAGTCAGATATAGACAAGGCTCCAAGGGCTACATTTATAATCCAGCATAGGCTATTTTTTTTATTGTTAGTAACATATTGAAACATCATATAAAGACAAGCCAGAAGGGATTGTGATTGGTTAATGAAGTCTAAGGAGTCATCTCTTTTGGTATTTACTTAAGAGCCAGGAACAGTGTGTTTTCACTTTAATCCAGCTAACTCACTTAATCCTATTTTTACAAGAAGGGAAAATGCAGCTACCTGTTTAAAAAGATCAAGATATGGGATTGATGCCTATAAAGCTTTACAACACAAATTCTCTTACAAATCAGTGTGTCTTTTACTAACTCTAATGAAATCAGAAATGGCCAGTAAAAAAAGAAATATGCTTTAATGAGGTAATCTGATTTATAAGGCTCTATACTGTTAAATATTATTATAATAATAATAATAGACAAGACTTGTCTGGAGGGGGAGAAAACTTTGTGAAAACATAATGCTAGAATAGAGTCAATTGACTTGGAAGAGCTGCAAGCAATGGAACATGTGCAAAAGCAAGGTACAGCCAAGAGAGGATGTGACAGTATCTGGAAGTGCATATCTAGGACACATGGAAGTTTGTTCTGCTTTCAGAGTGGAGGATGGATGAGTGAGCCATTAAATCCTGAGGAGTAGAAGATGCTTCCCACCCTAAATGTTTCTGAGCTAGGAATATATTATTAGGGTTAAAGACACAACTAGCTCCACATTATAAATCAGAGAAGATTTGCTGCATTTTAGGGGAGCGGACAGGATCAACAGAAGGGGCAGGGCCTTGGGGAAAGGAGAGGAGCTTGGCGTAGCCAGCCCCCAGGGCCATTGCATGTCATGATGCCCTCACTGCTGGTCCCCAGAGCCAACCAGAGTGTGCGGCATGAAACTCTGGAGCATGCTGTCCAATGTTCTGGTGGTGATTCTAAAGCGCCTGGGGCTCCACCTGCCACCACTGTTGCAGTAGCAGCAGCCTCAGCCAGAAGCTCTGCGTTCTTTAGAATCACCGAGCCCTGGGCCAGCTTCCCCATTTGCCTCCCCTCCATTTGTATTTATGCAATATGGACTCATGTTCATTTCATCAGTGGTCTGACCCAAATTCCAGTGAAGCCACTGGAAAAATTCCCATTGACTTAATTGGGTTTTTGGATTAGGCACTAGATGAGAGAAGTCTGAGATCTCCCATATGACATGGGCCCTAATTCAGGAAAGCATTTAAGTATGTGTTTAATTTTAAGCACGTGCTTAAATCCCATTGACATCATTGTGCCTATGCATTGCTGCACCCTGAAGCAGAGCCACTCTGGTATTACTTTTGCTATGACACCAGGAAAACATGGTGTAAAACTCATTTATCAGCAGGTGTTTTTGCCTGAGGTGGGAGAGATCTTGAATGGCATTTCTGAGTGATGTATCTTGTGATGGGTACATTCTGTAAAGATCAAGATACACAAATTAAAAAACCTTTTGAAATCAATGATACTGAAGCAGTGCTAAGGGAACAATCTTCCATGAACAAGGTTAGAGTTCAGAGGACTTTTTTTATATTGTAAAGTTTTGTGTCAATTTTTATTATTTTTTAAATTTATTTTGTAGTACTAAGCCTGCAGCCATTCTATTCCAAGCCATTGTATCTATTATATGTATATGTGAGAAGTGCTAAAACAATTTAAAGAATCATGAATAGGCAAAGGATTTTGACACAAATTAAGAATACAGTAACTATGACAATATTTACTTTAAATCAAAACACATAATGAACTTGGCTTATACATGTAGTGATTCATTTGAAGCTAAATAAAGTGCCACATATATAACAATGGAGCACATTCAATAATCACAGTATAAGATCTGAACAATAAATCTATGTGTTTCAGTAATTTTTTTTACCCAAAAGTGCAATAAAACCAATTATAGCCTACATATGGTCTTATGTTCCCTGCTATAAAGCATTTCTTTTTGGTTAAGGAATGAAAATAATTTTAAAGTAGGGGAGGAAGAGGTTTGAATTGTTACATTTTGGACCAGATTTTCAGTAACAAGAAAAAAAAACCCTAACATTGGAAAGAGTTAGTTGTGATAGAAGGGTTTATTTATAATGAGCGTAGCTATATAGAATTCAGTCGTGCTAAGTGTAGTAAAATATAACTTTCATCTGGTGCTCTTTGACTTGGAAATGCTATTACTTAGGGAGTAAACAGTTTAAGCTATTGAATGTTAAGGTACAGTTACTTTCTGAAGGTAAAAAACAACAAACAAACAAACAAAAAAACCCTGAATGTCTGCTTTGGGCTTCTATTGGAACATCAATAAAACAGAATATTGGCTACTGCATCTGCGACAGAATCAGGCTACGTTTATTTAGCTTCTATTCCAAGGGTGTGCCTGGGGGCAAGGGCAGCATGCGAAGTGTCCTCCTGCTGAGGTGCCTAGAGGGAACCACCAGTTGTTTTAAAACAGTTGGCGATTCTCTCTGGTTACCAGGGGGAAAAACTTCACATGCTCTCCATCCACACGCCAGTCAGGATCTGTGGGCAGGGAAGCACAAGAAGTCTCCTAGCCCCACCCCTTCTGCCTGAAGCCCTGCTACTTCAGGGTGGGTCAGAGCCACTTAAATAATTTATGAAGTGGCCCCCTTTTAAAAATTATTACCCATCCCTGTTCTATATAGTAGATCAATGTCTATGTAAGCTGTATACTTAGGCTGTGTCTTGCGCAAAAACTTGCTGCCTGTCTACACTGGCCGTGTGTTCTTGCGCAAATAAACTGATGTTCTACTGTATAAAATCAGGGCTTCTTGCGCAAGAAATATGATGCTCCCGCTCAGGAATAAGCCCTCTTGTGCAACTGTTCTTGCGCAGGAGGCCTGTGTAGACAGGCAACATGAATTTCATGGGCAAGAAAGCCCTATGGTTATAATGGGCATCAGAGCTTTTTTGCGTAAGAAAGCATCTACACTGGTATGGATGATCTTGCACAAAAGCACATCTCTTGCGCAAAAGCACATGCTAGTGTAGACTCTCTCTTCTGGAAGAGTGTTTGCAAAAGAACTCTTCCGCAAAAGAGTTCTTGCGCAAGAAGCTGCCAGTGTAGACGTAGCCTGATCAGGGTACATCTAGACTACAGGCTTTTGTCTACATAAGTTTTCTGTCAAAGATTCTATTGACAAAGAGCATCTTGACTACAGCCAGTTCTGTCGACAAAGCAAGCGGCTTTGTCGACATGACAGTGTAGATGCAAAGGACGGTGTAGATGCAATAACGCCTTCTGTCAAGAGAACTCTGTTGACAAAAGGCATTATTCCTCATAGAATGAGGTTTACAGCCGTCGACAAAACTGCTGAGTTCTGTCGACATTATGACAACAGAACTCGGCAGCAGTGTAGATGCAGGTATAGTTTTGTAGACAAAAGTCTACTTTTGTCGACAAAACCCTGTAGTCTAGACACACCCTTAGGTAGTCACCCAGGAGAGATTCAAAGTCTATCCAGCTGATTAGCAAAGCACCCACAGCCACCCACAGCTTGCAGCATGTGTTTCTATTGGTGGTACACATCTGCACATGCCTTTGTGTATGGAACAAAATTTATTCCACACATAGATGCCAAAAAAAAAAAAATTTGAGGGAATATTGCTATAGATCCTCAAATTTGAAAATCTTGGAGTAAATAAATATATAGGAAGCAAGAATCATGGGTGGGATAAATGTGGATTTTGTGCAGCTTTTTTGTGGGGTGCTAAATATATTTTTGCCTGTTTTATATTGTTTCCTTCTAATCTGAATTTGAAATTATTCTGACATTGTGCTCCCTACCCTCTCTCATGTATGATTATGATTTTATATATATATATATACCACATTGAAATACCACCGTATATTTTTAAGAAAACAGCAATGAAACAAGTCACACTGTTGAATACCAGATCTGTTAAAATTTACACTTTGGAAATGAGAAGGCTTATTTTTTTTAGCCATTGAAATATTTCTCTATCTGTCATGTAAGCTTTTGCAGTGTTTCTCCCTCCCACGCTCCGCATTAGCTAAACTAATCAAGTGGTTTGGGGCAGGATACCTAACAACTGACTTTTTCCAAACATCTTTCGGTCAGTAAGTGTAATTCACATACTCAGAAAATAACCCTTGCTGCCTCGGAACCCTAAGGCATGGACTTCTCTGCACATGAATAGGACACTAGTAGAACATTGTTCATCAAGGCAGCAGCTCTGCTGGAAATGGCTGCAGCCTTACTGTGCTGGCAATTCTATGTCTAGGCAAAAATGTCAAAGAGCTGGTAGAAAGTGAACTCCAGCCACCAAAGCTGTTTCCCTTTCAAATTACCTGCTAGTTTTCCCACTGTGCCCATATATGGCTTAGCTGTATGGTCAAAAATATGGATGTCTAATTTAAAAAAAATATTTTAATAATCTGTGTTTATGATCTGCAATGTGCAATGTGTTAATGCAATTGTTGTGATGTTTATTCCTGGACAGTAGCAAGCAGACACCGCAAATATGAGCCAGTATAAATGTGGCACATAAGATGGAGTTTTAGAAATGAAACAGTATCTGCCTGATGCTACAAATTAACAAAAAACCTCAAGGGTATGGTGTAATTATTTACTTTGCTAAATAACATAGAAGAGCTATGGTTTAATTATAGTAGTTTAGCTATGAAATAGAATTGCACCGATTTTAGCTTCAATGCATTGCATTAATGAGTCTTGCTAACATTTACTTGTAATATTGGATAATGTTTCTTTTGTTTTAAATCATCTTTTTTAAATGAGTTGCGTGCAGATGAGAAGGAACCTTTCCAAAATATCTTGATGAAATACTTTTGTTTCCAAAAGACAAACTAACAAGGAACTTTATAGTACAATTATACTCTATAAAGCCAGATGTGTTTGGCTTTCAGCTTTCCTGTCACTGACGTTCCTCGTCTGTTGGCTCTGGACATGATTTAACGAGGAAAGGCACATAACTGAGAATCTATATTCAGATTATGAAAAAGCTGTGTATATTTCTACCTGATCATGTGCAGACTTAAGCTCCATTCCAGTTAAATTAGGGAGAGAGGGAGAAGATAAACAATGCACACAATTCCCCCCCCCCCCCCCCGAAAATATAGCTACCCATGATTTGTATGATGATAGGGTTAGGTATATGGCCCTGGGCAGTTTGAGTATGTGCGTTTGTTGGGGGGAGGGGCTCAGACTTCAATGGAAGGGGTGGGGCTCGGGAAAGCCAGCCCTCAACTCCACCCGCATCATTCCAAACCTCTCCCTCTCCAGCTTCAGCATCTGGACTATTGTGTGGGGCTCCAGCAGGGATTTAAAGATCCAAGAGCTTGGGTTGCTGCTGCTGCTGCATCAGCTGGGCCCTGGGGCAACTGCTGCCTTTCCCCCCTCTTATCGGTGTCACTGGATAAAGTACAATACAACTTTAATTTAATATCTTCAATGAAGTCAATGAAAAAACTCCCATTGACTTAGTGGAAGCAAAGTGAGCCATAGTTTTGTAAGGTAGCTCATGCAAAATGCATCCTTTCTTCTCATTGTTATCTGTTGCTTAAGCTGAAATAGCTTATTTCAGATTTTGGTGCTGTCTACTCAGCAGGAAATCTGAGTTAGAGCACTCTTCTTCTGACTTCCCTTACTCCTTGTAAAACAAGGGTTACAGGAGTTGGAGTGAAGTCCTTCAGCTAGACATTATTTCGATATTATGTTGAAATAATTGCTTGCTGTGTAGATGCAGACTATGTTATTTCAGAATAATGTCAGTAATTATCTGATTTGATCTGATCACTATATCTAATCTATCAGTCTTCATCCTCAACGGAAACAAGCACAATACTTACAAAAGATGATCCTGGGGGTTTTAATACATTACTTTGTTTTGGACACTAAATATCATGTGCTTAATAAAGACATTGGATATACAGAGCATTATAACAATCTGTAATCCATTATCACACTTTATGTACTATGACCAAAGGGGTGTTAATGGGCTGCTTCACCTTAAATGGTCCTTTACAATATGTATTAAATATTTATATTAAATTATCTTGCATTTAGCTGTGACATACTGAGTATCTTTCTGTGTAGCTGAAAAGTTAGTTTCTCTCACCAGTAGAAGTTCATCCAATAAAATATATTAGCTTTCCTACCTTGTCTCTAATAAAATGTTTTGACTTTTTGGATTCCTCCCCCCCCCCCCCCCCCCGTTCTGGCAAAACTGTTTATCAAATTTGACCAAACGGTTAAGCAAAACCGTTTATCAAATTTGACCAAACTTGTGAACAGTTTTTGTTGAGCTGAAAATGAATTTTTTTAGTGAATGAGAAATATTGTGATCGTCTCTAGTGCTCAAACACATGTAGCTTATTTGTCTGTTTACTGGCTCTCAGTCTATTTTGGGATGAATTGCCTTACCTAGATGGCTCTTCATGTCAACAAGAAAATAGCAATCAAGAAAGAAAAAGGCCCATGGGTTGCATATAAAAGACCTTTGGTCAGGCAGGCAGGACACTAGAACACAGCATAGTTCAATACCAATACATAGAACAACAGCAGGCTTGAAAATGCAGGCAGCAGTTAAATGAGAAAGTACATGTAAAATTATAGACATAGAACAGCTTCTTTGGCATAGAAGCAGATATACCAGACTGTTTCCCACCAGTGCCCCACAGTGTATTCAGAACATGACCCATTCTTGTGATGGTACACTGCACACTGAGAGACACAGAAGTGGTGATCCATAAAATAGACAAGTATAATAAACTCAGACAGCAGCAGCAGAGTTAGAGAAGCCTCTTACCATGCCCACCTCCCTTCCAACTGTTATAAATCTGTTGCCAGAGCATTGTTGATCTGACCAGTACAGTCAGATGTTCATATGTTGGATTGAACATATGTTGTGAGTATACACCACAGAGGTTGGCTCTATGCTTCCTCTATACCAGTGGTTGTCAAATGAGGGATCGTGACCAAATACTGGGTTGTGGAATGTCAGGCACTGGGTCTCCCTGCAGCAGGGGGATCAAGTGACCAGTGAGGATGCTAAGGCAGGTTACCTGCCTGTCATGGCACTGCAGACTGTGCTGTGTCCCAGATATGGCTGGCAACAGGCCCCGCACTTAGATTTGTGGGGGGGAGGAGAGGAGTAATGGAGAGCACAAAGGGCTCTACACACTGGTCTTACCCTGAGCACTAGCTCTGCACTTCCACAGTCTGGGAACCTGTTGCCTTAGAATAGCGTTTCTCAACCTTTTTTTTATAAAGTACCCCTTTAAAAAAATTATAAGTACCCCCAGCACCTATAGTTTTCAGACACACAATTTTTTTTCTACTGTTGTAACACATTTGTTTAAATAACTTAATTGTAGCTGGGCAGGCGATGAAATTTTTGGGTGTAAAAAATACAAAAATAATAAAACCCTGTAAAACTTAAAACAAAAATTCAGTTTTCTCCAAATTTCAGTTGTGTTGACGTACCCTCCTGACTTTTCTCGAGTACTCCTAAGGGTACTCGAACCACTGGTTGAGAAACACTGCCTTAGAACTCCCACTTCACCGTTGACTGAGTGCTGTTGAAGGTAAGCCCCTCCTGCCCCAACCCTGACCCCTCCAAAGCTGGAAGCCTCTCCCACACCCCAAAGGTCTCATCCTTTGCCTCACTCCAGAGCCCACACTTTAGTCAAATTTCGTTGGGTTGCGGGCATAAAAAATTTTCTTCAACTGGGTCCTGAGAAAAAAGTTTTTAAAACCACTGCTCTATAGAACCATCTGTATTGTCCCTGACTACGATGGTCTCTTGCTCAAATGTGAACTACAAATTCAGTTATTTGAAGATTTTGTGCTGCCATCTTAGAAGATTAGCTCATGAGATTTCAGTGGTGTTGAACGTGAATTCAAATCCTAGCCATGATTTGGCTTTGAATCCTAACCCTTGTCTAAAATGCATCCCAGTGGACATACCACCATTTTAGCTCATCCAAAGCCATAAACACGTGTATATCCATTCGTTATGTGTGGGGACTACTGTTGGGGAATATCTAGAATGAAAAGTGCTACACTATTTAGGTTATGTCTTCGCTACTGGAAAGCTCGACGCTGCTGTGATGGATCTTTTAGAGTTTAGTTTAGCAGATCTGACCTGGGTATGTGTGGGTTTTTTTTGCTTTCTGTGACATAGGCTCCATGTTGGGCTTAGGTTCTACCTTGCACTGGAAGGTGAGCATTACTGTTGGAAACCGTATAGACTGCCTCACTCAGAGGACTGGAGTCTCTGTGTTTGTATCAATCCTGCATTGGACATGACTACTTTCCTTGAATGCCCAGAGGACTGTGATAATATGCTAGATTGAACAGAGTTGGTGGGGTGATCCGTTTCTGCTGAAATTGCAAGAAATCTGACTCTGGAACTTTCATTTCCAACCTGAAAATGACCCCAAAATTTGTGTAGGTTCAGAGATTTTGGTGCTGCTTTTAAAATAAATTGCTATCTGCATTTTCAGGTTCCAGTCGGATGCTTCAAATAGAAAGAAGTCAAAATGATACTGAGACTCTTTTCAGTCTGGTTAGAAGGAGGAATCAAATCTTATAGCAAAGCCTATTCAGAGACTTCAAAATGTGTTTTTGTAGCCCACTGGTAAAGCTCATATATTGAGGTTACAGTCACTTCCTAAACAACTACTACTTG
Organism: Pelodiscus sinensis; assembly: GCF_049634645.1. Lineage (NCBI taxonomy): Eukaryota > Metazoa > Chordata > Testudines > Trionychidae > Pelodiscus > Pelodiscus sinensis. The sequence continues at coordinate 29,053,689 of NC_134725.1, read as the reverse complement.
CATGCAAAATTATCTTTCCTGTGGCAATCACAACATTCCTATATTCATCATGTACTTGGACCATGGAGTAAGTAAGCTGGCAGTTGTAAATTGGCTCTCGGATACAATGTTGATAAGCATCATAGAAATGCCTACAAGAAAATAAATGGGCATACAAGTTCAGACCCTGTCAAATGCAGCTTCCAAACCACTTGAGTTTTGGCCATCACTAGACAGAACAATGCCCCATGCAAGTTCATACTGAAATATTCTGTTGACTTTTAAACAAAAGCAATATTTTCAGATGATGGCTCCTGTGTAAGGAAAGCACCATTAACTCTACTGTTATACATGTTAATGAATCAAAAAGGGTTAGGGACAGGGAGGGACAACACAGCTGTATGATTTTAATGACAATTTTTTTGGCATTTTGTTCTATTGAGAGAAATGTCCCATTAAGCTTAAACAAGTGATAACTCTGATAAATTGCTTTATCAATCACACCGTAATAAAAAAAGATCTAATTTAATTTGTGGTAACTAAACAAAACACATCATTTTCTTTTGTTAGAAATGAAACGGACTAAGATCTAATAACACTGCACTTATTGGCATTTCTATTATATAAATTAAAAGCATTAAGTGACTAGCAAGATGATCCATAATTTCTATAGACAGAGTAAAAAATGTGAACCAGTTTTTAATATAGAAAACTGGTATAATTAGAATGCTGTTAAACATTTTTTTTCAGCTGCGAGAAATGAACAAGCCACAGGAGACCAGTCCATAATAATTAAAGTTCAGGAATAGCTTTATAATACAAGTTTCAGATTAGATAGTTATCTTTTTTAATTTACAGTAAACATCTGCTTATTTAAAAAAAATAGATCTCTGGTAATGATTCTGCTTCAGATTCTCCGAAGTCAATTATTTGCCCGGGACATACATTTAGGCATCTTACTAATGAATGGGAACATATGGGTTGCCACTTCAAATGGGGAAGATCAAACAAATGCAACAGTTTCTCTCCAGTCCTAAGTGTGCACTGAACATAGCATATCAGTGTATTACATAATATGTTAAAACTCAGAATCAATGTTTCCTGTAAATCTTGTGCTTCAGTGACCACCTATGAGAGATTCAGGTGTCACCCAATTGATTAGCAGAGCACTCACAGTTAGACCTTTTGAAATTTCATCAAAATATGCCCATTATTTACATTATGTTCTTTGGATAGCATATGCTTTCCTTATTCTCAGGAAAGTGCTGGGATCATGTAATCTGAAACCCATAGGATGAGTGTGCAAGGTTCCTAACTCCCATTAACTTAGGGTTTAGCTGGGTGCATGGCTGCTATTTGTGCTGTGAAAATACCACCTAATCTTAGCACCTTCACCTGCAATCTGTGCAGATTTGAACACCACCTTGCCTGCAATGTAACCTGATCTTCCCATTTTGAAAATGAAATACTTCTCTGCATAGTGTGTTTAGGAACATAGTCAGCAAGATTATGCTTCTATTGTGAGATAAAGTTGCTTTTTCCATGGCTCTCACTATGAAATCTATCTTTGCTCTCATTCTGTTGGCTCACTGAGTCATTTCTTTCCATGTTCAGTCCCAAAGCCTCATTTGATACTTTACAGGTTTTCCTAAATCGTTGTCACATGGATTATTTAGGATAGACAAATAACTTTGTCTCAGGGCCTATGAGTGTCTTTTACAATAAATAAAAACCACATCACAGATTCATGGGCACCATGGGATCCATGTAGCAATTCCACTGTTGCTTTATTCCGATGGCCTGGAAACACACTACAGTGGTGTCACATACTGCACATTCCTGACATTTCAATTTCCAGACTGATTTCCCACTTAACTTATAATGAAGAATGGGACATTCATTGAATTAGTTTAAAAAAATCCAATGTAATCTCCTTTAACTAGTGCGTTGCAGTCTAGCCATGTACATAGCAGATTTTGAGTAACACTTGTTATGTCATGCAAACATTGCAGGAAGCCAAACATGCTGTACAAAGGCTTCCTCCACAGTTCTGCATAGCAGAACTGTGACCAGAGTCTTTCTCCCTAAACATTGGCACTCAATTTATTTTGGCTTTCAATCACCATTTTCAACATGCACATCCAGGTCAAGAATCCTATTTTCTTGATGATGCCCATGGACATACATGGCAGATCCAGAAGCATGTGTTACAGATTATATAAATGAAATCGAAGGGCAATTTTTCTTTGTCACTGGCAACACTTTCTAGGCATGAGTTACTGCATAGAGATTCTTTATGAGCTATATCTCAATATAGCCTTCTTTTTTGCCTTCTTGTAGATTGCAGAGGAAACAACATAGTTAGGTCATAAATAAGAAATGTAAGTTAGTGCCACCTAGAAAATGAGCCTGTGGAAGTGTAAATTGAGGAGCCCAGGGTCATATGACTGGTAAATAGGGCCCTTATATGGTTTATTTGTGGATTAAAATTAAAATGACAATTTGGATCCCTTCAGGTTAGTCAAGCTTTATTTTTCTGTCTTGATGATGATGATTATTTACTATTATTATTTTTAGTTTCACTAGGAGCACTAGGCTAGCATTCAAGAGATCTGGATTTAATTCCTGGCTCCAGCACAGATTTCAGGGTGACTTTGGATAAGTCATTTAGAGGTGCTGTTTCGCAAATTCCCATCTACAGAAAGGGGAATAATTGCCCTTCTTTACACAGTGTGGGGCATTCTGTCTATACAACAAGTGGCTTTTGTGAGGAGGGAAGGAAATTGTTCTTGTTAACCTCTGAGGATAAAACAAGAAGCATTGGTCTTAAATTGTAGCAAATGTAGCTTAGGTCAGAAATTAAAAAAAATGTCCTGACTCTCTATGTGGTTGAGTCCTGGAATAAATTGGGGAGGGAGGTTGTGAAATCTCCATCACTGAAGATATTTAAGAGCAGGTTAGAACAACATCTCTCAGAGATGGTCTAGATAATACTTAGTCCTGCAGGGGACTGGACTAGATGACCTCTTGAGGTCCTTCAAGTCCTACGATCTGAAGTGCTCATCCTCAGTAATGTCAAAGCAAGGAAACAAGATGAGCCTAATTTACAGCAATGTTACAGGATAAGAGCTTTCTCCCCTCATCTAGAATAACTGGCACAGGAGAGGGTTAATACGTGCAAGTTTCACATCCTTATTCTTCTACAAAGGCAGAGAGCTGGGGCTACTTCTATTGTGGATGAAGCCAGGGGCTCTGTTGTAAGGTGACGCCTGCACTACAAGTTAAGGGTGTGATTCCCAGCTCATGTATCTGTACATACCTGTCCTCACTTTTACTAAGCAATGTAGCCATGGTAGCCTAGACCATGCAGAGTCATGGCCAGTGTCACAAACTAGCAGTCTTCTAGGGTGCCAGGCTTTATGGAGCATCAGATAAGATGGAAGTGATTTTTTCTCTATTTAAAAATGAACTACAGGTTGAACCTCTTTAGTCTGGCATTCTCTGGTCTGGCAACATCTGTGTTCCGGCACTATTTTAATTAGCTGGATGTCTATTTATCATGGATGTGGCCAAGTTTCCCACAATCCCATAAAGTTTGTTTATAGCCACCAGTCCTGGTTCTCAGTGTTCTAAGCTGTTATTTAGCTCTAATTTACCCCTAAATGTCTCTTAAGAGCCCAGCAAGCAGTGGAAGGGTTGGTAATGCTGCTAGACAATATTGACCTCAGGTGGTCTGGAAAATTCTCTGGTTCAGCACCGGTCAGATCTTGAGGGTGCTGGACTAGAGAGGATCAACCTGTCATATGTTAGCTCATAAATGAAAGTATCAAAAAATGTACTTGTAAAACAGTGCATCGTTGCCGTGTCACAAGTGACATCGTTTATTTCACATTGTGGTTGTGTATGTAAATACAGTTAAAATGTATCATGACAGAGCTTCAGAAGCTATCTGGGTTTCCTCTCTGGGGGAAGGGTCTGGCAGTTTAGTCATTCTCAATAGCCCAGTCTTGGCCAGTCATATAGTTAGTTGACTCAGTGATGCTTTCCACTTAGTGAAGGTCAGTCAGTGAACCACAACAGCTGTTTTGCTGTGTTATTTAGCCATGATCCCGAAGACCTTATGCCCATGGAAGAATTTGTATTGAGTAGGATTTGAAAAATTTGATAAGGGGTTTTAAAAAGATTGTAAAGGAGAATCACAAATAACTTGTTAGGTTACGATTGTGCATTTATTGTGGACTATTGCTGCTGAAGTAATAGTAAAGCCCTGATTTTCAAACTCAAAAACAGACTTAATGCACTATCAAGAAATTAATATTTACAAAGGCAAAGTCATAGATCACCTAGGGCATCAAAAACCCTTGGGCCAGCCTTGTGTAGGATACAAACCTGCCTGAAACTGGTGGGTGTGCGCTCAGCACCATCAAGCTGTACCACTACTGCTGTTGCTCATAGTGTGTGAGCAGCCTAAGAAACCAGGGATTTCAGGTGACTATAATGATAAATACACAATTAGCTTGTCATGTCCCTAATCTCTATTCTGGTCCCTTTGCAATTCCATGTAGGGATCATTCCCTTCATGAGAATGATCTCTGGTAGGACAAGGGAAGGTGAGATGGTATCACAAAAATTTCTGATTCCTCCTTCCATTTCAGTATTGTCTGGAGTGGTTTTCATATTTGAACACAGAAGGAATAATCAGCTCTTGACTTTCCTCAGTGGGTGTTTTGCTGGAGTGAGTGGTAAATACAGATTTTAGGATAAGACTTTGTGTTGTTAAAAGGAAAAGCTGATTATGCTGCAGTGTGAGCAAAAGTTTAGGGTTCAAGTCTCCTAGAATTACAGTGGTAACATTTGTGTTAGTTATTAAGGTCCTGTCAATGTTGCCACATAAATCCTTATTATAAAATTTCACTCCAGATTAAATTTCAACTTAGAAAGGTCTCTCCTGGGAGGCATTATCCTGAAATCTGTTACCAATTGTATCAAGAGTTGAGTCATTGACTTTGAGAGACTTCTCAAAGCAGTGTCTCTTGTTTTTTGACCTCCTCCACTCAGAAACCTGAAATTATAGTTAGTTATTTAAGATCGTTTTTTGCATTTACTACATACATACCAAACTGGCATTAAAACAAAAGCACATGACAATACAAAGCTACAGCAGGTGCCACCTCACAATAACGTATCTCTGAGGGGACTAATGATAATGAGTAAAATGCCCCATAAGTCCACAGTGGTGCTCAGCATCCATAGTCAAGGCCAGGTGTTAAAATTGTTCAGTACCCAAGAGCGCCTATTTGTGAGCTGTGAGGCCAGATTTTTCAAGAAGGGCCATACCCAGCATATGGAGCCATTTTGAAAATCTGGCTTAGGGTGGGTATTGAACACTTTTGAGAATTTGTCCCTAGATGACTGTAATCTCCATTGGCCTCAGTGGAAGATCCAAGCATTTAGTGAAAACTCAATGTGGCTCTGAGAGGAGATAGGGACTGTGTGCCAAATCTGAGGAAATGGGTGTGATGCAGTGTGACCATGCGTCGCACCCACCTAGCCATCGGTACCCCTTTCCATGCGCACCTCCACCACACCCCAAGTCTCAGTGTCTCATCAGCGGTCTTCCTATCCACTGCAGTTTAAGTCCAGCGTATCCGCCCGATTACCGCGTCGGAGGCGTCTCCCCAACACCAAGTTGCGAGTTGCTCCTCCAGCGAGGGCAGCGGGGGAAAAGGGGGTCCAGGGCTACCCCCACTCACGGACCCCAGCCCAGGGCCCTAAGGACGTGGACTTCGTTCGTAGTCTGGTCCGACTGGCGGGGCCATCCGCCGTAACGCGCCAGTCCCCGGGCTCTTCTGCCTGCCATGGGCTGCTCCCTCTCCGCTTGCTTGGTCCTGGGCCCCAGGCTCTGTGCCGTTTCTGAGGCCTCTCCTCCTGGCACCGACTCTACTCTCCCCCATCCCTCTGTGCACTGTCCGCCTTTTAAAGTTCCCGGCCGGGTGCCTTACTCACACATCAGGGCTCCGCTTCCCTTCCAGAGTCCCAGTGGCTGTGATATCACCATGCCACCGCCCGCTAGCGGCGCCCTACCAGTGCAGCCGCATTTCTCCCATGGTGGCTGCCCGCTCCCATCTCCGGCAGCTGCCGAACAGCTGCTGCTCCTCCGTGCCGCTGCCCGCCTGGCCATGAGGCAGTCAGCGCTTGGCAGTTCTCGATGCGGGGCAATCCTGCCCTGTCACATGCAGGAAAAACTCTACAGAAATAAGGGGGAGGAGGTCTCCTCTTGTAGTCTATGGATCTTGTCCATGGCTGAAGTAGTCCATGCAGCTATTCTAATGGTGACCCCTTTAATACAGAAGTTGAGACTAGAGGTCTGTTTGTGTCTCTCAGGATAATCTCTGTGCCTGAGATTATCTATCAATTGTGTTCTATCTAGCTATTTTAGGTGCTTATGGGTTTTTAAAAGCCTTCAATAAAGGTACGTCTAGACTGTGGTGCTATTTTGGGATACTGGAAGTATCCCAAAATAGCAATTCTGTATCTTTAAAGACTCCCGCTATTTCCCAAAATAGTGAGTGCACTATTCTGGCATCCCTGTAACCATCATTCTATGAGGGTTAAGGGATTTGTCGGAATAGTGCCTTATTTTGAAATTTGACACAGTCTACACAGCACCAAATTTCAAAATAAGCTCTTTGCACAAACTGAGTAGCTTAATTTGATAGAAGGGTGCCGTCTAGACGCACCCTCAGAGACTAAAATTTTAATTCTTGCAACACCATGCATTGTTCACTACTCACCTTTCAGCTTCTCCGGGGGTCCTGCAGATAGTGCCCTCTATATCAGTACTTATATGACCCCAATTACTGTAGTCCAACAGCACCTCACAAACTTTAACAGAATTACCCTCACAGTGCCCTGTGGGATCTAGGAAAATGCCATGAACCAGTGTTCCCTGTAAAGTGGGCGCTTGTGTGGTTGCTCAGGAGAGATTCCAATGCTACACAATTGATTAGCAGAGCATCCATAACTAGGTTTTGTGTTTCCATTGGTGGTGCACATTCATAAATGTCTTGGTGCACATAAAATAATTATTCCTCATATGGATGGAAAAAAAATTGTACCTGGATGGAAAAGATTAGAGGAAACATTGCCATGAACCCCATCATACACATGGGACATTAAGAATCGGAGTGATTTGCCCAGTGAATATCGAGAGCTTTTGGTAAAGCAGGGCATTGATACATTCAAGTATGAAACTAAAACCCTACTAATTCCTGGGGCCAACCTTTTTCTCATTGTCATAGTATCTGAGCATCTCATTTGAGGATAAAACTTTGTATTATACTCTCCAGCAGTGTTGTGAGGCCAAGACCTTGTCTACACTACATACCTTGTCTACACTTGCAGCAGAATGTAGGGTATACGCAGCTAAATGCCACAGTGAAAGCTCTAGCAAGGAGGAAGGAGACAGTGGGAAAAGTCTCTGGCAGTGGGGAGGCTACACTGCTAAAAATAACAGTGCAGATGGGGGAGGCATTGGTATGGTTTGTAGAGAACATGTATGGTGTATAGGGGGTGGCCAACCCATTTAACAAAGAAAGCTGAAACAGCAGTGGAAAAAATGCAAAGAGCCTCACCAGAATTGTCAAACAAACAAATAAAAAAAAGGAGGCTGCCCCTCTAAGAAAGCTTAGGCTTTTTGGCCACATCAGGCTCCTGTCGATGGCCGCCATCTTGTGTGCCATTTTGAATCACCTCCCCGATGAGCACTGGGGAGCCGGGGGTAAGCTGGGGGTGGAGAGGGCCTTGGGAGGGAAAGGGGGCACAGGACCAGCTTTGCGAGCCACACTTTTGTGGGAGAAGAGCTGCGTGCAGCTTGCTAGCCATGGGTTGGCCACCCCTGGTGTAGACTCTATGGCTCAGACATGCAGACCACTCCAGTCTACTTGCCTCAGCAAAACCTCACTCTTTGCATGACTGTTTATGCCCATGCTTGCAAAACTATAACTGGAAAAGTAAAAAGCTTGTGTGGGCTAAGGCTGCCTTGCACAAAAGCATATGCATCATTAACTTTTTTTGATCATCTTTGAATACTTTAACTGCAAGTATATTTTAAAAGGAGATGACTAGTTTCATATACCGGGATTGGAAAAAGAATTATCATAATTCTCATGTAGTGCCCCCTCCCTACTAGAACCAGACTCTCGTCAGCTACACTTAGAGGATAATTTATGTTTTAACAGGAAGAGTACTACACTGCCTCCGGAGTTCTAAACTGAGCTGAAAAGTATGTCCCTGTTTTTTGAAATCATGTATATTTCACTTTCACTTGGAAATGGAAGAGCTGAATCAGTGAAGAGTGACAATTTGTCCCTGTGGGTTACTGGACTTTTTTAAAGTTAGTTGTTCAGTAGAAACTGAGGTCCAATGGATACAGATTTAACAGAGATCAGCATTGTGCTGCCATTTACTTTTCTATGAGGGAGGAGGAGGAATTGACAGAGCAGTAGAAGAAAGCTGTCTCCGGGCTACTATCATATTGTTTCATCTCAAATTTCTTATACATTTTTTCTTTCCTTGACACACAATTTTTAGTTTCCTTGACACTGGTTAAATTGTAGTTTGAAGCTGCTATGCATTGGAAGGCACTCCTAGAGGCATTGTGCTTATGGCACACTCTGCGACCCAGGGAGTCACTGTGATGCTGTCTGAAAGGGGACAGCATGTGTTCCTGACACTCTTGCGTGTAGGGCCTGTGGAGTGAGTGCTGGGAGGTGGGAGCAAGGGATTTTCATAAAGGTGCATTGATAAGCGGCAGGGGAGCCTACAGAAATATAAATAAACCTAAAGACACAAACCAGATTCAAACAGAGACAGCAAGAGGGGGGAACTGCTGCTAGTATTAACCAAGTCCTTTCCATGCTACCTGTAAAACTAGTCACAAATCTTCTAACAAAACCCTTTTCTTTTCTTTTCTTTTCTTTTCTTTTCTTTTCTTTTCTTTTCTTTTCTTTTCTTTTCTTTTCTTTTCTTTTCTTTTCTTTTCTTTTCTTTTCTTTTCTTTTAAAATGCTGTTTGTTAAAACTTGAACTTTTCAGATAAATTGATAAATTTTTATTACATTTTGTTGGAAGCTTTCTTGGGTACATAATGGAATTCTTGGCTAGAGAGAGGGAGACCCCCCCCCGTAATAGCCAATAGCCTAGTGGATAGGGCACTCCCCTGGAATGTGGGAGAGTCACATTCAATTGCTTGTTCTGTTGGTTGGCTAAATAGAGCAGGGGCATGAACCAAGAGTCTCTTTTTTCTTGTGGAAGAGCAACACCATTTTTTGGAAATCTGAGTTTTGCAGAATGGGGAAACATTTTTTTTCACCCAGCTCTGGCTTTCTGCAGGGCCATACCCTACTCATTCTATCTTGCCACTAAAGTAGTTTCCACTGCTCCAAGATTGGGAAAGCTGATTGTGTCTGATTCCTGTGCCAGGGTAGGATTTGTACCCTTGTTCTAACCCTTGTACTCTTTTTCTCACCTCAATCTTCCACTCCTTGCTGCCACAGAGTCTTGTTGGTAGATCATGTGTTCCACTGACATTCATAGAGTTTTAGTGGTTCTCAGACTTTTGTCTTGGTGACTCCTTTTATACAGCAAGCCTCTGAGTGTGAATCCCACTTATAAATTAAAATCACTTTAAAATATATTTAACACGTAAATACTGGAGACGAGGCTGAGTTTGGGGGCAGAATCTGTGAGGTGGTGACTCAATCAAATTGGTCATTCTCTTAAAGACCTGACAATATGCATCTTACAACAACAACAAAAACCAGGACTGTGTAGCACTTTAAAGACTAACAAGATGGTTTAATAGGTGATGAGCTTTCGTGGGCCAGACCCACTTCCTCAGATCAAATAGTGGAAGAAAATGGCTGACAACATGAATCTAGGAGGTTCCAGGAAAATATAGTCCTTGTAAAGTCTGGAAGGTTCCATGAGATTTTGCAAATGTTTAGAACATTCTAGGTGGTTAGTGAAAAAATGAATCCACATATGGAATACCTCAAACATTTTCTTCAAGCATTCTCTTTTCCCTTTTGTCTCTAACAACAAAAACAGGATCCCACGCTGTGTATATCAAGCCTGGCACTCCAGGTGGTTGGCTGGGTCACTTGCCCCTAAATACAGCTGTTTGTGGTTGGGAAGTACAATAAGAGGTGTTCTTATGCTTGGAGTTGGTTATAGCTTGAAGTGTAATACAGATGGAATCTGAGATCTAACGTAATCAGAAAGGACAGTTTGAGGATGACTGTAGTGGTAAAGGTCCGTGACAATTTTCTGACATGTGCCAGTCATGGATCAGAGAACCTTGCATGGAGTAATTCCTAAACTCCCTACAATCCTCCATTTTCAGAAATCTCTAATTCTAATAGGTATCAATTATGGATCCCAACTCTGCTTCCCTGACCATCAGCCACTTTCAAATAAACCTTCCACTAGCTTCCAACTACCAGGTTCCACTTGACATTTAATTTAAATATGCAGCAGACATATTTGAGATGCTTGGATGCAGGAGGAGTTATTTTTGTGATTATAAAAATACAAACTACAAAACTACACCTGGCAGCAAGGGTCTGTTCCATTTTATTAGAGTCAGAATCGTCACACTGGTCTGGAAGGTTCAGCTGGTAGGTGACAAGAAGCTGTTTGTGTGTTTGTGAGAGAGATATTTGGATATAATTTTGTCAGGCTAAGACAGGGCTACTCAACATGTGGCCCATGGGCTGCATGAGTCCTGGGGCCCGTTTGTTTGTGGCCCGTGGTGTAGTTTGGGTTTACACTAGGCTCAACATGCAGCCTGGAGGTGGGAGCCAAAACAAAAAGTAGTCAATATAATGATCTTCTGTTGATATGCATTTAGTAGTTAAATTTAGTAGTTAAATTTCTGGACTGCCATTGCTCATTAAAAGTGCTGTCATATGGGAGGAAATCGAGTAAATATTCCATTTTATTAATATCAGCAGAACTGACTTAAATGCGGCCTATGTGTTGTGTAGTCTTGCCTTAATCTTTGTATTCATGCCCATCAGTGTGAAAGAAGCTATTTGCATATATTTGCATATATATTTGCTGTATATGCAACCACATTTAAGTTGCGGCCCTCAGCATGTGCTGTGAGTATCATTGTGGCCCTGGGGCTTCCAAAGTTGAGTAGCCCTGGGATAAGAGGTTATACAATATTTTGCTTAAAAATGCACAACAGCTAAGAAATAGATGAGACTAACAGTTTTGGGATGAAGAATAAAAAAGCTCATGTTAGTATTGTGGTGATGGTGGAGGAAATAATGTGGGGGGAGGTGAGAAATTGGAGTATTGGGTTTAGTATTCTTGCCCATGTTGCACAGCGCCTATGAAGCCTCTTAGGGTATGTCTACACTGCCACCCTAGTTCAAACTAGGGTGGCTAATGTAGGCATTCGAAGTTGCAAATGAAGCCCGGGATTTAAATATCCCGGGCTTCATTTGCATCTTGCTGGGTGCCGCTATTTCTAAATCTCCCTTACTGCGGACTCCATGCCCGCGGCTACATGCGGCACGGAGTAGGTAGTTCGAATTAGGCTCTCTAATTTGAACTACCATTACTCCTCATGGAACTTTAATTGATAGGTTTTTTCTCCTTCCCCTCTTTTTCTTCTTTATAATTCAACCTATTTGCCTCTTGTTCCAATTTGTCATATATATATTTTTGGTTAGTCTCTAATGGTATGTCTACACTGCAGAGTTTTTTTTGGAAAAACAGTCATTTTTCTGAAAAAACTTCACTTATGTCCACACTGCAATTGCATTCTTTCAGAAAAAAAAAATCGCAAGAACAGAGGGGTTATTCCGACATTGGTATACCTCTTTCTATGAGAAAAAAGTCTTTTTCTGAAAGAGCTCTTTCAGAAAAAGGCATGTGTGGACAAGGAAGAGGGAGTTCTTTTGAAAGAAAGGAAAAAGCACAAGTGGCCTGGTGGCCACTCCATTCATAGTAATCACAGCTTAAATGTGAGATAGCATCCATTCAGTGTGGACGCTATCTTTTGAAAAAGCAGATCGATTTTTCGGTGTGCTTTTGCTCTGTAGATGCTCTCTTTTGGAAGAAGTTTTTTCGGAAGATCTCTTCCAGAAAAGCTTCTTCCAAAAGAAGCCTGCAGTCTAGATGTAGCCCAAGATGCTACATGACCACTGTTTACTACACTACAAATATTTCAGCCACACTCTCAGATTTGAATTATTTTAGCAACCTATGGGTAGATGTATTTGAAATGCAGCAGTTTCATTTTTGAGAGAGTGTGCAAATAGTTTTGCTGGCTTTGACCCACCTACATTCGCACTCCCAATGCTAGCTTTGAGTTGTACCTTCAAGTGAAGCCATTTTTCAGATTTAAATAATGTACAACTACTTAGCAGGTTACATTTGATTGAATAGTTGGCAAACATTAAGTGAATCTTTTGACAAACCTGCTCTGATTGTTGACTCCGTAAATGAAATCTTAGACAACCTGAGATTTAGGCGGTGTTATGTTTCTTTGTGAATGTTTTTTCACAGCTCTTTGTCAGTGTTGAAAATCAAAGGGCTGCTCTGTTTTCCTGGCTGAAAGGCATGGGTCAGTTGCAAATGACTTTGTGTGCAAACCTTGTCACATTTTGTACTGATGTGTCAAAGGAGGAGATGAATCAGTTTAAACCCAGTGACTAATTTACTGTAGGTTTTTTGTTGTTGAGAGAAGATTCTGTAGATATATTTGTGATTATGTAACTGTTAAAGCAATAATTTACACTGAGACATGGGGTGGAAAAGGTGGAGTTTGATTCATTCTTACAGCCAGGGAGGCAGCTGTGCCCTGTTGGAGATTCTCTGCGAGCGGACAGAGTCTTTATGCTGTTTCCATCTGCCAATGGCAAAGATAAAAAAAAATCCATGAGTCCCACCAGCACAGGAAATTTGTCCTTTCTTAGAAGTATCCCATCCACATCTCCTTTTCTTGGCAAGCCCCATCCATCTTGTGTCTTTTGTTGACTGACTACATTCCCTGACCTTAGCGGTACAAGGGTTGTAGGCAATGTTCCCACTAATCTTTCATCCATATGAGAATGTTTTCTATCCACGGGTGGAATAAATTTTTTGCGTGTACCAATGCATGTGCACCAGCAGTAGAAACACAAAGCCTAGCAGTGGGCACGCTGCTAATCAGCTGGGTGGCATTTGACTCTCTTCTGAACTGCACATGTACACAACTTATAGGCAATACTGCAGGAGGTCTTTCTTTGAAAGTGAAATTGAAAGAAACCCATGCCTATGTTTTGTGGCACATGATCATGGCCTTTTATATAAAGGCATCTCACATTTACTTAATTACAGTTGCCCAGAGGAATTTCTCCAGATCATTTAATATGCAATATTGTTGAGAAGCTGCTGAGGGGGTTTAATTCATTTTCGTTATAACACAAGAGAACTTCCACTTCACTGTAAAATTACACTGTGCTGAGCACTGGAATTCCTTTATTGTAAATGGTTTGTTGAAGGGTCCCTTGGTCATGGTACAGCTTGCATTACAGGTTTTCTAATATTTAGCACTTGTTGTGACTCCAGGTTATTAGAGTTGCAGTGTGAGGCTGGAGAGATTCGCCTTTATTTAAGAATATTAGTTTAATTTAGAAACTAGAAAGCACTGAAGTATCCGTGTGGGGAAATGTGTTTACAAATATTTCCAAGGTAGTTACTCCTGGTAGATTTCCAAGTCTATTCAATGTCTAACATAATACAAGCTGGCCCTTTCAATAAGATTGAATGTGTACATTATACTGCCTCACTGCGGCTCTTCCAAGACGTTACCCGGGCTACAGTGCATACTAGGATATTCTGTCTGCACTCTCCATCAGGCACCCCTGCATTGTGGTCTGCCAGAAGAATATCTTCACTGTTACAAGGGCTAGAAACTTTAACTTTTCAAAAGACAAAACCGTAATTTCTGCAGAAGCTAAGGAAGCTACTAGAGAAGTTTTGGTTCAGCACTTCAGGGCCTGAGTATCTATTCAGGACCTGACCTAGCAGTGACTATTGGGGTTCAAGTTTAAGTTTGTGCTTAAGTACTTTGCTGGATCAGGATCTTAGTAACCATTGTCTGAAAAGCTGCCACAATTCCCTAAGCGTCAAAGCCATCTCTTGCTCCTCATTTTATGCGAGGCCCAGGTAATGCTATAGAATTTAGCTGGATCTTCTGAAATGGACAAATGGTGGAATGACTGCTTGAAAGGCATGTGCATTGTAAGGTAATATGGACCATGATTGTAATAGGGACACACTCAACTTTTGCAAGATCCCTCTGGCTGAGAGCATGTGCTTGCACTCTCTGCTAATGATAAACTTAAAAAACAACAAATGGTCTGGCAGCACTTTAAAGACTAACCAAACATGTAGATGGGATCATGAGCTTTCGCAGGCACAGCCCATTTCTTCAAATGACCGGACTTTCTGTTTATGGTGGGTCTTCTGTGACCCAGCGCTCTGGCTGAGTCACACATAGCCTATATGGCAACGTAAACAAACTCCTTCTGGGGTACCCATCTAAAAGGGCTCTCTTAGTGCCCTCTGTAGTGTCTCTGAGTTTGTTCCCACTTCTTCCCTGCATATGGTGTTTCTGTCCTTACCTCAGGACCTTGTCTCAAAGTCCCAGCAGAGTCCAGTCCGCAATAAGCTTTTCATAGTCAGCTGACCACAGCACTGCCACTCTCTCAGCCAGTTACCCAGGCTGCACATCTTGAGCTCCAAAGAGGAACCAACTGCTGCTGTGTTCTGCAGCTCCTTTTATATGGCCTTCCTGCCTGCTGACTGGCTGCTTTCCCTGCAGTCGTAGGACCTAGTACATCCCATCACAATGATATGATGATAGGATACAAAGAGGGTGAGAGCCTGTGGTGTAGGATATATTTGAAGGAAATTATCATTTTCTAGCTGCTTAGCTAAGGAATATCATAGTGTGAATTTATTAATTTAGAAAACTACGCATTTGTTCTGCAGTTTTCTGTTGGCTGCATTTATGTTAAGTACATACTAATCATTTAGTTCTGAAGCAAATGATATAAGAGTAATTTAAATTAACATAGAAAAGATTTAAATTAGCAACCAGAGAGAAGGCTATTGTGCTTTTGTACTAATGAGAATTTCTTTATGTGTCATTTTATTACAAACAAATATAACACAAAGATTATTGTAAAAATTAGAAGCAAGAACGTGGATAATTGTGTCTGACAAATATATTTACATTTTAAAAATATAAGAGTGAAATGAAAATCATTCTTCAGATTTGTTAGGCTCCTTAACCAGCTGAGAATTTTGAAAGTGATTGTGAAAAAATGCAGAAAAGAAAGTACCATGCATCATAAAATTACATTATGGCGGCTTGATCTTGGCTCTCACAACTCTCTGCTTTCAGTCCTAGAGTTTTCAAAAGTTTTGTATGGGGATGAATACAGAATTACCAAAGGGCTTGCCTAAATAAACACTAATGCTATGGTTAAAGTGGTGCAAGCCCCTAGTGTGAACTTAGTTATACCAGTATAAAAATGCTTTGTAAGTTTATTCCTATATGCTAAGAGGAACAACTGTGCACCTATAAGGCATCCTTCAAATCTACGAATCTTTATACTTGGAGAGCTTCATTCACACTACGGCTACAGTTACACTATGAGCTTTGCCGGAAGAAGCAATGCAAATGAGGTGCAGATTAGCATTTTCTCTTGCTGCATTTGCATACTCTCTTTTGTTTAGTTTTTGCACTAGGGGTTTTTGCACAAAAACAAGCAGTATGGACATTTCCTTTTTGCACAAAACCCCCTTTTTCCACAAGATTCTTAAGCCTGTCCCGGAGAGGCAAAAGGATCTTGTGGGAAAAGGTTTTTTTGCGCAAAACGGCCACAGCCACATTGCCTGTTTTTGTGCAAAAACCCTTAGCACAAAAATGGATTAAAAGAGAGCATGAGAAAATGCTAATCTGCACTTCAATTGCGTTGCTTCTTCTGGCAAAGCGCATACTGTAGCCATAGCCCAGGAGTTGTAGTGATATACTGGTGTAAAATCACACCCTTACACAGAATAGTTATACACATTCTCTAGATGTAAGATAAACAGGGAATCTGTGTTACTTCTATGCATGAAACTGCTGATTTCTTAGTCATGATCTAGACAATGGAATAAATGTTTTAGGGGAGAGTGGGACAGTTCCCTCAGAAACACCTGACCTACATCAGGCCAGAGCCATCAGCATGGGAAGAGAATGCCAGCTCTGAACTCCTGGAGAATGTGGGCTTGAGCACAGCAGTGTACTCATCATTCCCCTACAGTTGATGGTTGTCCTTGAAACTGTCCTTTAAGAGTTTATATGTAAAAGTTAATCTCCTTTCTGAGATTGCATTAATTTAGTTGCCTAGTCACCCAGTTTGAGAGATCCTTTTAATAGAATCCTAGAACTGGAAGGAAGCTTGAGAGATCATCAAGTCCAATCCCCTGACCTCATGGCAGGACCAAGCACCACATGAACCATCCCTGACAGGTGTTTATCTAACCTGCTCTTAAAAATATCCAATGATGGAGATTCCACAACCTCCCTAGGCAATTTATTCCAGTACTTAACAACGCTTTGTAGCTCTTCACCGTCTGCTTTGAACTTAACTATCCTAAATAATTTTGTATCATCTGTAACATTTGCTACCTCACCGTTATAGAGGAGGGGTGGAAGAGTTCCCACCTTTTTCTAGATGTGGCTCACTCCTCCTTTAAGGGATGGGGGGAGGGTGGTTATACCTATTTCCCCCTTACTGCTACACCTTTCAGACCCATAGTGTGTCCTTTGTGGGGTCTGTCCCAAAAGGAAGAGCAGTTTGGCAGGGAGAAGGTCCCCATTATGTGGAATGAACCTAAGCCCAGAAGTTAAAAGGCACAGTGCCAAAAGTGAAATCCCTGCAAGCTGCATGGAAACTTTTCAAAGACACCATAACAGAGGCTCAATTTAATGTATGCCCCAAATTAAAAAAAATATAGGGAGAGAACCAAAAAGTGCCACCATGGCTAAAAAAAAGTAAACGAAGCAATAAGAGACGAAAAAACATTAGTTAAAAAG
The DNA here is from genome assembly GCF_049634645.1 of Pelodiscus sinensis. NCBI lineage: Eukaryota > Metazoa > Chordata > Testudines > Trionychidae > Pelodiscus > Pelodiscus sinensis. The sequence continues at coordinate 29,036,559 of NC_134725.1, read as the reverse complement.
TGGAAGTCATCAACATCTTCTTTCATATGGAGAAAAAACAATCTTCATGTGGTACTTCTGTTAGGGTTGGTGTTTATGTGCGCTGTGGTTTGTGTACATTCACAAACTCACTAATACTGAGTATGTCAACACTACAAAGTTAATTTGAACTAACAGACGTTAGTTCGAATTAACTTTAATAGGCGCTACACTAGCGCTCCGTTAGTTCAAATTTAAATCGAACTAGTGGAGCGCTTAGTTCGAACTAGGAAAACCTCATTTTACGAGGATTAAGCCTAGTTCGAACTAGCTAGTTCGAATTAAGGGGTGTGTAGCCCCTTAATTAGAACTAGTGGGAGGCTAGCCCTCCCCAGGTTTCCCTGGTGGCCACTCTAGCCAACACCAGGGAAACTCTACTGCCCCCCTCCCGGCCCCGGACCCCTTAAAAGGGCACGGGCTGGCTACGGTGCCCGTGCCAGGTGCAAGCCTGCCAGCACCCAGCCAGCAGACCCTGCACCTAGCACGGATCGAGCCACCCAACCGATGCCCCCCAGCCCTCCACCTCTTCCCAGGACGAGGCTGGCAGCTCCCGGGAGCTTGCCCGGGACCGCAAGAGGCGGGCACCCGCCTGGGCTAGTGCAGACATCGTGGACTTCGTCCACGATCTCTGCATTAGGCACAGGAAAGTGGCCGTCTAGGGCAGGAGAGTTGCCAGCCTGGCCACCCAGGAGCAGGTGTGCAAGAGAATCAAGGGGGTCCACTGAGACCCCCGACTCTGAGCCCTGAGCTTACAATGGCCGTCCTGGGTCAGACCAAAGCTCCATCTAGCCCAGTAGCCTGTCTGCCGACAGCGGCCAACCCTAGGGACCCTGGAGGGGATGGACCGAAGACAGTGACCAAGCCATTTGTCTCATGCCATCCCTCTCCAGCCTTCCACACACCTTGGGCAGGGACACCACTCCTACCCCCTGGCTAATACCACTCCATGGACCCAACCTCCATGACTTGATCTCACTTCCCTATAAACTCTGTTCTAGTTGTAGCCTTCATAGCCTCCTGCAGCAAGGAGTTCCACAGGTTGACTCTTTGCTTTGTGAAGAACAACTTTCTGTTACCAGTTTGAAGCCTGCTACCCGTTCCTTTCCTTTGGTGTCCTCTAGTCCTTCTTTATGGGAACTAATGAAGAACTTTTCTGTATGCACCCTCTCCACCCATCTCCTGCTTTTAGAGACCTCTATCCTGTCCCCCCTCCGTCTCCTCTTTTCTAAGCTGAAAAGTCCCAGTCTCTTTAGCCTCTCTTCATATGGGACCTGTTCCCAACCCCTGATCATTTTAGTTGCCCTCCCCTCTCCCAGCCTCTCTCATCCCCTCTCCCACCTCCTTTTCCCAGTCTCCCCCAGTTTTGTTCAATAAAGACAGATTCCATTTTGGAAGACACGTTATCTTTATTTTGTACATAAAGAAGAGGAGCTAGGGAAGGGTAAGTGGAAGGAGGTGAGGGAGGAATGGGGCACGAGCCCCCGATGGGGAGGACTGGGCTGGCTCTGCGGGCTTCTGGGGGTGGAAGCTCTCCTGCAGCCCCCCAATTGCCCCCTCTCCCCAGATGGCAGCCTGCGGCAAGTGCAGCCGGGCTGATGGCTGAGTGGTGTGATGTGCCCAGTGTGGGTAGTCTGGGCAATCCAAGCCAGGACTGGTTTTCAAGCGGGGCACCCCTGAGAACTGTCTGTCCGGGGTGGGGGTCGGGTCCCTTTAAGCACAGTCCTCGGCTAGCCTGAGGCAGCAGCTCCACGCTCTAAGTCCTCCTCTGATGCCCTGCCGGCACTTCTTCCGGCCATCCTTAACCCTGGTTCAGGGTCCACTTAATGTGGACATGCTAGTTCGAATGAGCAAAACGTTAATTCGAACTAGTTTTTTAGTCTGGATCCGTTAACTAATTAACTATTAACTAATTCGAACTAAGTTAGTTCGAATTAACGTTGTAGTGTAGACGTACCCACTCTCAGTAATTGGGTGGGGGTGGGGCGAGGGATGGGCTGCATGTGAAATCACCCCTTCCACTGGGTCACATGATGCCTAAGGAGAGCTGCCAGCTGTTTTGAGCAGCATTAGACTCCATGTGGCAGAAAACCTGCCTCGGGATCTCAGCAGGGTGGGCCATAGGCTGGATCAAAAGGCTTGCTGGGCTGAATGTGGCCTGCCAGCTGTATCTTTCCCACCCCTGAACCAGATAAATGAATGGAGGATAAGTCCATCAGAGGCTGTTAACCAGGAATTGGAGGGATGGTGTTCATAGCCTCTGTCTGTCAGAAGCTGGGAATGGATGACAGGGGTGGGTTTGCCTGACAGCCCTGTTTTGTTCTGGGGCATCTGGCATTGGCCACTGTTGGAAGACAGGACACTGGGCTAGATGGATCTTTGGACTGACTGAATATGGTCAGTCTCATGTTCTATAACTCCTCAACCCTGGTTCTACAGCCCTTACTCAATCCATGTAACATTCAAGCAATTAGCCCCTGGGTTCTGTTTGCCCTTTATAAATAGTTTGGTGTGTATGAGCTCACCAGGTGCAGGGGTTGCAGAATTAGAATTTTTGTTAATATTTAACACCAAATTATCTGATAAGCCATCGGTATGTGTTCTGGTCTTTCCCAAAGCACAACAACCATTTACAGTATATATCAAAACATGGAGGGAGGGGTTGGGGGAGGGACCTGCCAGGTCTAACTTAAAGCTATGGAAAGAAGGGGAATGTTTTGCTATTTTTTCGCCTTTATGGTAGAGGATCCTGGAAGGGGTCATCATGCATGCAATTTTACTTAAGCATCAAAATCTTGGTTTGCTGTAAAGAGTTAAGCTTGCAATAAGCAGAAGACCCTACACCTGCATAGAGAAAGTAATCTCTGCTCCCAACCCATATGCCCCAGAACACATGTAAGAAAGGTTCAGCTGGCCTTTATTTTTGGTTACATTCTTTATCATTCAAACTGTTCCTGCTTCTTACACACTTTGGCTGTGTCTACACTGGGCCACTTATTCCGGAAAATCAGCCGCTTTTCTGGAATAAGCTGCGAGCTGTCTACACTGGCCCCTTGAATTTCCAGAAAAGCAGTGACGATCTACTGTAAGAAATCAGCTGCTTTTCTGGAAAAACTATGCTGCTCCCACTCGGGCAAAAGTCCTTTTTCCAGAAAACTGTTCCAGAAAAGGGCCAGTGTAGACAGCACAGTAGTCTTTTCTGGAAAAAAGCCCCGATCGCGAAAATGACGATCAGGGCTTTTTTTCCAGAAAAGCACGTCTACATTGGCCACAGATGCTTTTCCGGAAAAAGGGCTTTTCCGGAAAAGCAGCCTGCCAGTGTAGACGCTCTTTTCCCGGAAATACTTATAACGGAAAACTATTCCGTTTTAAGCATTTCCGGAAATTCATGCCAGTGTAGACACAGCCTTTGGCTACGTCTAGACTGCAGGCTTCTTTTGAAAGAAGCTCTTTTTGGAAGAGACCTTCCGAAAAAACTTCTTGTAAAAGAGAGCATCCACACACAAAAGTGCATCGAAAAAGGTATGTGCTTTTCGAAAAAGAGCATCCAGACTGAGTGGACGTTCTCTTGAATAAAAGGCCACCTGGAAACACTTCAGCTAGGACTTTAAGTCACGAATTGCTTCCAAGGGCATGTTTAAAGGGACCCCTCTGGACAACTGTTTCTCTGTTCTGCTGCGTACTTGCTACCTCTTCAAGGGAAAGCAAAGCTCTTGCAGTGCCTGCTGTGGTTGCCCTTTTGTTTTTGGGGCCACAGCTTTTTTCTTTGTGCCATGGAGCTGCCCCTGGGCATGTGATGGCCCCACATGGCCATGCTGCAGTTTTGCAGCACTTTCTGCCAGCTGCCTTCCTGGTCCTGCATGAGCTGGATCTCGAGCTCATTTTGGGGACGCTCTTCGTGGCTGTGACTGCTTCACTCTGGCAACCACACCCTACAGTGGAGAGGCATTTTTGGAGGCTGGACACCAGTTTGGACTGGTGGGACTGGCTGGTCCTGAAGCGGTGGGACAACCAGCAGTGGATCCAAAACTTCTGCATGCAGAAGGCCACCTTTTTGGAGCTAAGTGCCTGGCTTGCCCCCACTCTCTGGAGATGCAACACCCATCTGCAGTCCGACCCCCTGGAGAATTGCTGTATGAAAGCTTACCACCCCCGACAGCTACTGGTCAGTGGACAACCTGTTTGGCATGAGGAAGTCCACCATCAGGGTCTTCCTCATGGAGGTAAGGCACTCTCAGGCTGCAGTCCCTGTGAGGGGGTGGGGATGGGGAGGGAGAGTGTTGGATAAGGTGGACCCTTGGGAAAGGGGGGTTAGGAGTTGTGGAGGGTGGAGTGGAGGTGGGAGGGGGGAGCCCCATCCCTGGGGGCTTGTGCTGTCTCGCCCTCACACAGCCCTGCTGCTGGGGGGAAGGGGGCGACCTCATAGGAGGTGGCTCCTGGGATGTTTGGGAGGGAAGGGAGCAGAGGGGGGTGAGCACCGCCCAAGGGCTCAGGAAACCTCTCTCTAATTCTCTCTAATTCTCTGTTTTGTGTGTTTCTTTGCCTCCTTCTGCAGGTAGTGAGGGCCACCAACTCCATTAACAGGGGCCTCTGGCTTGCAGCCCTATCCCTTCCCCACAACAATCCCTCCCTTTGCCCTTTCCCTGACCTCTCAATAAACACACCTGTTTGGTTTTCAAAAAAATGCAATCTGTATTAATGAAACATTCTGAAAATGTGGGCAAGTGGAGGGGGGCTGATAACTGGGAGGAGGAGAAGGGTTCATAACTGGGAGGGGGTGGGGATGGCTCAATGTTCTGCTTTGGGTGTGGGGACCTTGTCGAGTTACTGTCGGGTGGGTCCAGAGAGCATAGGTGGGTGGACAGGTATGGGGGCTGGAGCAGGGCCAGGGAAGTGGACATAGGCATCACTTGGGGAGGGGGCATGAGCACTGGTAGGGGAGAAGGCATGGGCATCACCTGGGAAGGGAGCAACATTGCTATGCAGGCCTGTGGCAGGGAGAGCCACGTGGTCAGAGTGCTGCTCCCAGACCGACTTCCTGTCACAAGGCTTGTGGTGGCTGCAGTTTTAAGAGGGGCCAGGAGACAGGAACTATAGAGTTATGATTATTTTATATGGAGTGGCCATCAGGGCACCCGTGCTATTTCCTAGAGGCTTCTTCTTTAAAAAAAAAAACCCTCCCCCTTGTCCACACATATCATTTTCTGAAAGAGCTGGTAGAAAGAGGATGACCAACATCGGAAAACCCTCTCTGTTCTTTCGATTTTCTTTTGGAAGAACACAATTGCAGTGTAGATGTTCCTCAAGGTTTGTCAGAATAATGGCCATTTTTCTGACAAAACTCTGTAGTGTAGACATACCCTTTTTGTGTTCCTGGTTCATTCCAACAGCTATCCAGTAAACAGTCTGTTAAACCACACAACAGTAGTGGTTTTAACTTCCAGCCAGTGTTCTTTCTCCATTAACCTTCTTCTTTACACCTTTCCTGTAAGCTCCTGTCAGAATTTATGTCCTCAATAAGTGGGGGTGACTTTCCATCTTGCACCCCTGCCACCCAGGAATTAAACTGGCAGTTGCTGAACCATCCCCTCAAATTTTATTCCATGTTTTATTCCTGAATATTTTGATCTTACAAGAGTTTGTTAGGTAAAAGCAAAGGAGGAAAGAACAGATGGTCATTGTTATTGTTGAACAGTATCACTGCTGGTACCTATTCATACTGGCAGCCACCATTTTAGTGGGTGCCAGACTGCAGATGTACTGACATGGGTTTTAGACTCATCGTTTACTATAGAGCTAAACTTGAAACATAGGACATTTACTGCTAATTCTCTGAGACCATATGCATCACCTATAAGGTAAGAAGTAGTGGGAATCTTTTTGGCTTGGCACAAAACCAAATGTTTTAGTATGTAGGAAAGTTTCAGAAGGGCAGCTGAATTACTAAACTGGAAAAACTAAAAAACAACAAATTGTCTAGAAGCACCTTAAAGACTAACAAAACATGTAGATGGTATCATGAGCTTTCATGGGCAAAGCCCACTTCTTCAGATGATGGGAAAACTGAAAAAACAGATTGACAGAGCCAAAAGAGTATCCAGACATGAACCACCTCAAGACAGGTCAAAAAGAGAAAACCGGAGGTATCCTGAAATAGCTATTTGGTGTCTTTTGAGCGCATTCGTTAATTTGAAATAAAATGGGCTCGCTATTCTAATGTCCCTGTAAACTGCATTCCATGAGGAGTTAGGGTATGTCTACACTACAAAGTTAGTTCGAACTAACGGACGTTAGTTCGAACTAACTTTAATAGGTGCTACACTAGCGCTCCGCTAGTTCGAATTTGAATCGAACTAGCGGAGCGCTTAGTTCGAACTAGGTAAACCTCATTTTACGAGGACTAACGCCTACTTCGAACTAGCTAGTTCGAACTAAGGGCTGTGTAGCCCTTTAGTTCGAACTAGTGGGAGGCTAGCCCTCCCCAGGTTTCCCTGGTGGCCACTCTGGCCAACACCAGGGAAACTCTACGCCCCCCTCCCGGCCCCGGAGCCCTTAAAGGGGCACGGGCTGGCTACGGTGCCCGTGCCAGGTGCAAGCCTGCCAGCACCCAGCTAGCAGACCCTGCACCTGGCACGGCACAGAGCCACCCACCCGATGCCCCCCAGCCCACCCCCTCTTGCTGGGACCAGGCTGGCGGCTCCCGGGAGCTTGCCCTGGACCGCAAGAGGCGGGCACCTTCCTGGGCTAGTGCGGACATCGTGGACCTCGTCCACGATCTCCGCACTAGACACAGGAAAGTGGCCGTCTAGGGCAGGAGAGCTGCCAGCCTGGCCACCCAGGAGCAGGTGTGCATGAAAATCAAGGGGGTCCACTGAGACCCCCGACACTGAGCCCTGAGCTTACAATGGCCGTCCTGGGTCAGACCAAAGGTCCATCTAGCCCAGTAGCCTGTCTGCCGACAGCGGCCAACCCTAGGGACCCTGGAGGGGATGGACCGAAGACAGTGACCAAGCCATTTGTCTCGTGCCATCCCTCTCCAGCCTTCCACAAATTTTGGGCAGGGACACCACTCCTACCCCCTGGCTAATAGCACTCCATGGACCCAACCTCCATGACTTGATCTCACTTCCCTTTCAACTCTGTTCTAGTTGTAGCCTTCACAGCCTCCTGCAGCAAGGAGTTCCGCAGGTTAACTATTTGCTTTCTGAAGAAGAAGAACAACTTTCTCTTACTAGTTTGAAGCCTGCTACCCATTCCTTTCCTTTGATGTCCTCTAGTCCTTCTTTATGGGAACTCAGGAAGAACTTTTCTGAATGCACCCTCTCCACCCAACCCCTGCTTTTAGAGACCTCTATCCTGTCCCCCCTCCGTCTCCTCTTTTCTAAGCTGAACAGTCCCAGTCTCTGTAGCCTCTCTTCATATGGGACCTGTTCCCAACCCCTGATCATGTTAGTTGCCCTCCCCTCTCCCAGCCTTTCTCTTCCCCTCTCCCACCTCCTTTTCCCAGTCTCCCCCAGTTTTCTTCAATAAAGACAGAGTCAATGTTGGAAGAAACGTTATCTTTATTTTGTACATCAATAAGAAGGGGGGCTAGGGAAGGGTAAGTGGAAGGAGGTGAGGGAGGCATGGGGTACGAGCCCCCGATGGGGACGACTGGGCTGGCTCTGTGGGCTTCTGGGGGTGGAAGCTCTCCTGCAGCCCCCCAATTGCCCCCTCTCCCGAGATGGCAGCCTGCGGCAAGTGCAGCCGGGCTGATGGCCGAGTGGTGTGATGTGCCCAGTGTGGGTACTCCGGGCACTCCAAGCCAGAACTTCTTTGCAAGCGGGGCACCCCTTAGAACTGTCTGTCCGGGGTGGGGGTCAGGACCCTTTAAGCGCAGCCCTCGGCTAGCCTGAGACAGCATCTCCACGCTCTAAGTCCTCCTCTGATGCCCTGCCGGCACTGCTTCCGGCCATCCTTAAGCCCTGTTCAGAGTCCACTCAATGTGGACTTGCTAGTTCGAATTAGCAAAACGCTAATTTGAACTAGTTTTTAGTTCTAGACGCGTTAGTTTGAATTAGCTTAGTTCGAATTAACTAATTCGAACTAAGTTAGTTCGAACTAGCGCTGTAGTGTAGACGTACCCTCAGTGACATTTTGGAATAGTGATTTATTTCAAAATAAGTGCTGTATAGGCAGCGCCCAATTTTGAAATAAACCATATTGAAATTGACTCAAAATAAGCTATGCAATTTGTATAGCTCAAGTTGCATAGCTTATTTTGAGCTACAGGTGCAGTGCAGATGCACCCTAAGTGAAATCATTTTTATTTTTCTTCAGCTAAATCATTATTGTGGTTGGAGCAGGAATGAGGGGTTCGGGATGCAGGCTGCCTTGGGGAGAGAGGACAACCCCAGCCCTCTGTCAATGCAGCAGCTTGGGGCCAGGTGAGAAACACCTGTCCATGGCTGCTGCAACTGCAGCAAGCACAGCCGAGGGAGGGGTGCATGTCCCGTGGCTGGGGGACAGACAGACATTTAAAAGACAAACGCTCTAAAATGCATAGTAGATAGCTGTCACTTTCTCCAACCTGCCTGCTGCTGCCCCAATGAGGTTATAATTGTCTTGATCCCCATCTCTGGCCCCTTGCTGCCCCCCTCTGCTAGCAGACCCTTCTCTTTCCATTTTATGAGAAACAATCTCGTTCCAGGCACATCCCATTATCTTGGCATAATCGAACTCTGACCTTGCTTTAAATTATGATAAGAGGAAGCTGCCCTAGCTTTTACTGTTTAGGAAGAATTAAGGAACAAATGGATGGACAGACAAAAATACACATAAACTCTCTCAAATATATAATAGGAGATGAAAGAGAATAATAAGAGAAGACTTATTATTAAGGTTCAAGACTGGGAGCTAGGTGATACAGGTCTTATTCTTGTTCTGCCACAGTTTCTATGTGACTTTGATTAAGTTATTTGGGTTCAAGTTCTGCAGTCCTTGCTCCTGTTGAGAAGCATATGGACAGGACCATGGAGTGGATGTGGCAGAGCGCATGCCACAAAGTGATGTTGTTTCACTCCATGAGCATCTAGCTAATGATGGATGTGATTGCACCCGCTTCTCTTCAGTGTGTCTGCTGGGCCCCTTTCACAGAGCATTGAGAAAATTGTGCAGTCTTTCTCAATAATTCCTCTTGCTCCTTATTGTTTACATTCTCCAAATATTGATTGAGTCTTAGCTCCACCTCCTCAGTTCCATAATTCAACTACACCACAGTTACTTTTGTTGTTCTGCTCCAAGTACCTTCATTTTTTTCTGGACACATTACCAAAAGACTACAGAGCTGAACCCCAAATTCCCCTAGGGGCCACATCAGAACTGTCTAGAAAAGAGGGGTTGTTAGCATCTTAATCTATGAAATGTTGCCTTTAAAATGTAGCTCAAAGCTACTCTAGGCTTTTTGCCTTTGTGCTGCATACCAAGCACATGTTCAATTTGCTGTCTGCTCTGACCTTTGTTGTAAGTCTGTTTTAACCACTAATGTTACATGTATTAGATTATTTTCCTCCAGAAGCATTAGTGTGCATCCTCTTTGGTTACTTTTGTGCTTTTTCTGTCTCATTGGGCACTAATATTCCTCCCAATTTAGTATTGTGTGCACTCTCTATTCATATACCATTTACTGCCTCATGCATAAATATTACCAGTCTAACACCAGTCCTGGTCTTCAAAGCAGAATGTGATCAACATGTTAAAGATTCTCTATGTAAAGACATTTCTCCTAAATTCCTTTTAATGCTCAGTTGTTTCAATCTGGACCTATTCTGTTCCACTGGAACAACTTTGTTACAGCTGAGAAATGAATATAGGTTGATCATTATTATTCGTACCTTTAATATGTGTAATGGGATCATTTCCCAAACTGTACATTTTTACAAGACTCTTTACAGAGGTCTACGTTGCAAGCAGCAAGAATCATGGTTTATCTCTCACTTTCACCTGGAAACCATATAAAATATTGCTGAATAAAACTCTAATGAGTTTTTTATGCTTCTGCAATGATTTTGTTCTGTTTTCTATACTAAGAGGTGACAGAACAAAGCATAAGTGAGTTATTTAACATAATTTCTAGCTCTGGATGAATAGTTTGTAGTAGATGATTTATTTTACCTCCTCTTCTCTTTGTGAATTGTCCACACACAGCAGTTTGCAATGTGACCATATTTATTTGATGTTTGAACTTATTTCCCAAATATCTTCCCCAAATGATTTTTGGCACACAGATTTCAGACAAGTGATTTACTGAGAATGTTCCATTCGCTGCACCTTTCTGTCTTTCATTTCACCTTGTTCTGTAAAATCACGATAATTAGGCCTATCTAGCTCCATAGAGAACTTTGAAATTTAAGGATCTGTATATCTGATCCAACAGCCACTGATGTAAAAAAAATGAGTAAATTATTCTTAATGAATAGCTTATTCGCTGTGTCTGATTCACTTGCTCTTGAGGAATTTCCATCATTGGAGATATTTCAGAGCCGATTAGACAGACTTCTATCAGGGATGATCTATAGACAGTGCTTGGTCCTGCCGTGATGTTAAAGGACTGGACTTGATCTCTCAAGGTGCCTTCCAGTTCTAGTGTTCTATGATTCTATGATTATGCTGTCTATGGATATTTACAAGTTGAACCCACACCCGCTTAGTGCAATGCTCTGTCACTCATTAACGATAGCTGGACTGCAGTTAGTGATTAATGAACCTGCTGCACCCTTGGTTAACAGAGGGGCATCTTTTAGCTGAAGCAGAGGTGGGTCATACATTTCCATCCATAGGCCTCAGGTTCACTCTCTGCTATCTGGGGCCAAGGGACACAGTATATTATAGACTAGAAGTGGGCAATAATTTTTGAAGGGAGGCCACTTTGGGAATTTCTGAAATGTTCATGTGCCTCTCCAGAAGGGGTGTGATGGTGGGCAGAGGTAGTGGGGCCAGGAGACTTCACTATCCACCAATCCTGATTGGCCTGGAGGTGGGAAAGCATGTAAAGTCTTATCCCCTACCCTGCCCTCGCCCAGCCAGGGGCATAGAGAGCCTAGAGAGAAACGGCTGTTTTGAACAGCCCGGTGTCTGTCAGGTACCATGTGCTCTGCACTCTCCTGTCCACAGGTCTTGAATGGCTCTGGGGGGTGGGGAGTGGCAGGACGGCCATAGGCCAGGAGCCCTTTCAATTGCTGCTATTTAAAGGGCTTTGGCTCCAGCAACTGCAAGCCCTTTAAATAATAGCAATTTAAAGAGCTTGTCCCTGCCAGGTGGCTGCTACCATGTGACCTGGCAGCTGCCCGGAAGGCACGAGCCCTTAAAATTGCTTCTATTTAAAGGGCTTGCACGTTCAGGTTGCTGCCAGGCAAAGCAGTAGCAGCTGCCCGGCAGACGCGAGCCCTTTAGATAGGAAGCAGTTGAAAAGTCTTGTGCCTCCCCAGCTTTGCCACTAATGTGTTGCCTGGGAGCCCCATGGGAGATTGGGGGGGGGGGGGGGGAGGCACGATCCCTTTCAGTTGCTGCTATTTAAAGGGTTCACACTTTCTGGGTGGCTGCTAGGCAACATGGTAGCAGCTGCCTAAAAGGGGCAGGCCCTTTAAATAGCAGCAATTGAAAAGCAAGGGCAGAATTTCAGCAGAGTGGAGGGGTCGGGGCAGCAGCCATGCGCTCCTAGGACATAGCTTGCTTTTGATTCTGTTCCTCAGATGCTAAGGGAGTGAGGGGAAAGTGCTTGCATTCAATGCTTGCCTCTCACTCCTGGCTGGTGAAGCACTTTCCCCTCAATCCCTTAGAATCAGGGGAACAGGATCAAAAGCGAGCTATGTCCCAGCATTCATGGCTGATGCCCCCTCAACCCTGATGAAATTCCAGCCTTGTTCAAAGGGCTCATGCCTCCCCATTGGCTTCAAGGCAACACATTTGCAGCAGAGCTGGGAGCTGCCACAGGCCGGATCAAAGTGCTTGATGGGCTGGATCCGGCTCACTGAAAGCCGTTTGCCCAGCCCTGTTATAGACTCTAGTCCTGAGAATATTTACATATCTGCTGAACTTGTTCACAAGAGTAAAATATGTGCAGAGGTGAAAGTAAACAGGTGCAGCCTGGTGCACAGCTCTGGCAAGAGCTGGCTGGAGCAAAGGCTAGCAGGGAGCTATTTAAAGAGCTGGCAGGAAACCAGGTTGCAATAGGATGGTACCTGTAAGATATTTTAAATTACTTGCACACCTGAACATGTGTAAGTGCTTACAGAATTGGGCCCTGATGCTGAGACCTATTATAGTATGTTTCACATTATTCTCTGGAGGGTATTGCCATTTAAAGACAAAATGCCAGGGGAATAGATATTTTTGTAATTTATGCAAATAAATTTACACTCAATAAATCTGCCCTAAATTTTTAATTCAAGAGTTTATTAGTAACCCTGGTGAAGGGTAATTAACATTTTAATTACAATTAAAACAGCTTCCAGATCACTATGGTTATAATTAAATATATTTTCCATAAATTTATTATGGAGATTATAAGTAGCATTATCTTCAAATCTTTTTTAATTGCACAGTTTATTATTTTTCCAAGGTTTGAGGGAATAAAGAAAAGGCAGGAAAGGAGGGGGGAAGCACACATAAATGCGCACGCGTGCACACACACACACACACACACACACACACACACACACACACACACACACACACACAGAGTTTAGTGCCCCGGTAGCTCACAATTCCTCATCTGAACTATATCTGACTCAATGGCTCAAGATGACAGATGAGAAAACTTTATTGTGCAGTAGAAAATGAAGTTCATGTCCCCATATGGTTTTTGAAGACCCAATAATTTTATCAAAGGAGTAGGGCAGTCAATTCTAATATCCTAGACAAATTTGAATTTCGTTAACTACATTTTGCTCTCCATATTCTCCTTGTAATTTCAAGCATTGCCGTCATGTCCTAACCTAATGTGAAATATTGAGTTAACTCACTGTCCTCTTCAACCTATGACATGTTGTCTTTTTGGGGAGGATGAAGTGATTCCTTGTTGGTGGGTAGCCTTCAGATGATTCCATGACTGCATAATCTAGGTCAGGATTTAGGGCAGTGGTCTCCAACTTTTTTAACCACAAGGTCACTTTTTCAATTTAAGTGCAATGTAAGATCTACCGCAAACCCAAATATCCTTGCCCGGCTTCCTTTCCCTCCTTCTGAGGCCTCACCCCTGCTCCACCCTTCTCTGAGGCCTTGCCCTGCTCACTCTATCTCCCTTCCTCCCCAAATCTCATTCACTTTCACCAGGCTGGAGTAGGTAGTAGGGGTGCAGGCTCTGGACTTGGGCCGAGGGGTTTGGAGTGTGGGAATTAGGACACCCTGAAGGCAGAGAGGTGGGGTGGGTTCTGAAGTGGCCTAGAGGATAGAGCATTTGCCTGGGGCGTGCAGGGTTGTGGGCTCAAGTCCTTTCCTCCTACACATACCCTGGGAGCGGCTGGACAGACAGGATAGTATGAAAAAGGCAGGATAAGGGACCTTCTGAAGGCAGGGAGATGAGGTGGGCTCTGGAGTGGCTATGGGGATAAGGCATTCACCTTGGGATCACAGGGGGGTGGATTCAAGTCTTGCCCTCCCTCCTCCACCCATCCCAAGTGAACAGCCAACACAGGCTGCCCCAGGGATGTATCTGGCCATTGTATTAGGAAGGCAGGATAAGGGACCTGCTGGAGGTGGGGTGGGTTCTGTAGTGGTATAGGGCATTTGCCTGAGGAGCGCAGGATTGTAGGCTCAAATCCTGCCTCCTTCCACCCATCCCAGCAGTGGCCAGACAGCTGCCCCAGAGATGGAGCAACAGAGTCAGGGCAAGCTTAATCCTGCCTTGGCCCTGCACCACTCCTGAAAGCAGCTGTCATGTACAATGGTTCCATGTGCTGCCCCTCATCTACAGGTACACAGTTCCCCATCAATGGGTGCTGCAGGAGTGGTGACCACAGGCAAGGATACACATGAAGACTCATGCTCTCACCTTCTCAGAGGCTGCAGGGACATGCCAGCCACTTCCAGGAGCAGCAATCCCCACAGGGATAATTACTCTGGACATGACAGGTTAGGCATTTTAGAACTCACTACTCAAAGAATTAAATGTAAGCGTAAGAGAGAAATGAAAGTTATGAAATGCACAGACCAGTCAAAAACCACTTTGCAAACACTAAAAGTATCAACAACCCCCACGTATGTGTTGGGATGGGAGATGAGAGAGAAGGTCAGTGTGTGGACAGTGTGTGTTTATGAGAATGAAAGACACTCAGTGTGTGAGTGAGAGATTTGCATTGCCAAGCTCTCTCCATCCCCTTCTCTCTGTGTGGAGAAAGGGTACAGGAGTTGGGGGAGGAGGAAGACCCTGACATCAGTACCCTCCCCCTTCTCCCTTCCGGACACTGTGCAGCAAGCAGGAGGCTCCCAAGAGGCAGCTCCAAGGCACAGGGCAGGAACAGAATGACAGTAGGTGGAGGGGCAACTGAAGTGCCAGCATTTGAAAGCTCCCTGGCTAAACCAGTCAGGATCCCCTGTCAGAGGTTCCAAGATCTACTGGTAGATCCCGATCTACTGGTTGGTGACCACTGATTTAGGGCATGGTTCCACGAGGTGTACCGGTAGTTCGAATTAGCCTAATTCGAACTACCTACTCCGTGCCGCGTGTAGCCGCGGGCACGAAGTCCGCACTAACGGGAATTTAAAAATGGCAGCGTCCGGCAAGATGCAAATGAAGCCCAGGATATTTAAATCCCGGGCTTCATTTACAACTTCGAATGACTACATTAACCACCCTAGTTCGAACTAGGGTGGTAGTATAGACATACCCTATGTTTTTTCCATCAAGAACTGGGCACACAGCACATATTATAGGATTGTGAGGTGTGTGTGGAGAAAACATGCTGTCTGCAGGGGCCTTGAGTGCCAGGTAGTCATAGTCCAGGGGAAAGCCAAAGGGAGGGCAGGGCATTTTCTGCTTAGGGACATTTCAGCTGTTAGATCCTCTTTATGGAGCAGCAGTTACTACTCACTCTAGACGGTGATGTGAGGGGATAAGACCCGCCTCTCCTCCTTGACCTTCCTCAGGCCTTAAGGGTTAGGAAGGATTGTTTGACTCGATACTCCCTCAAACACAGAAAATGAAATTGTGCTTACATAAGCTGCACCAGTGGGGAAGAAATTTCTTGTGCCATTCCTCACACAGTTTCCACTTCCCTGAGCCAAGCAAATTCTGGCCCAGACAATAGGGTTGCCATGTGTCCGGTTTTGAACCAGACAGTCCAGTATTTGAGCTTTCTGTTCGGGAAACAAATTGAGAAAATATAAATGAGAAAATAGAACTGTCCGGTATTTCCTAAATAAGATGGAATGTCGATTGTGATGTCATATCAAGTGTGTCGGGTATTTTTGTTGAAACCATCTGGCAACTCTACCTGAGAAATAGAGGTGATCAGAAGGGCCACAGGGAGCATGTTCCCCCAGTAAAAAGAAACAGGCAGGATCTGTGTCCTCTTTGTTGGAGCCTACAGGAAATAGGCATTTGAGCTGCTTACACAACGTGACTGGGCAGTCTGTGGAGGGTGGATAAAAGAGAACTATTCTATTTTCTGCTCTTTATACTATGTACATAGTATGTACGTAATACAGGCACATATGGGAGACAGGAGAGATTCCAGAAGACTGGAAAAGGGCAAATATAGTGCCCATTTATAAAAAGGGAAATAAGAACAACCCAGGAAACTACAGACCAGTTAAACTTCTGTTCCAGGGAAGATAATGGACCAAGTAATTAAGGAAATCATCTGTAAACACTTGGAGGTGGCAAGGTGATAGGGAACAGCCAACATGGATTTGTAAAGAACAAATCATGTCAAACCAATCTGATAGTTTTCTTTGATAGGATAACGAGTCTTGTGGATAAGGGAGAAGCGGTGGATTTGGTATACCTAGACTTTAGTAAGGCTTTTGATACAGTCTTGCATGATATTCTTATCAATAAACTAGGCGAATACAACTTAGATGGGGCTAGTGTAAGGTGGGTGCATAACTGGCTGGATAACCATACTGAGGGTATGTCTACACTACAAAGTTAATTCGAACTAACGGATGTTAGTTCGAATTAACTTTGATAGGCGCTACACTAGTGCTACACTAGTTCAAACTTAATTCGAACTAGCGGAGCACTTAGTTCGAACTAGGAAAAACCTCATTCCACGAGGACTAAGCCTAGTTCGAACTTACTAGTTCGAATTAAGGGCTGTGTAGCTCCTTAATTCGAACAAGTGGGAGGGTAGCCCTCCCAAGCTTTCCCTGGTGGCCACCAGGCTGGCAAAACGCTAATTCGAACCAGTTTTTAAGTGTAGCTGCGCTAATTCCAATTAGCTTAGTTCGAATTAACTAATTCATACTAAATTAGTTTGAATTAGCGCTGTAGTGTAGACATACCCTCAGAGAGTAGTTATTAATGGTTCACAATCCTGCTGGAAAGGTATAACAAGTGGGGTTCCTCAGGGGTCTGTTTTGGGACCGGCTATGTTCAATATCTTCATCAACGATTTAGATATTGGCATAGAAAGTAAGTTTATTAAGTTTGCAGATGATACCAAGCTGGGAGGGGTTGCAACTGCTCTGGAGGATAGGGTCATAATTCAAAATGATCTGGACAAATTGGAGAAATGGTGTGAGGTAAACATGATGAAGTTTAATAAAGACAAATGTAAAGTGCTCTACTTAGGAAGAAACAATCAGTTTCATACATAGAGAATGGAAAGCGACTGTTTAGGAAGGAGTATGGCAGGTATCTAAAAGGGTGTCATAAGAAGGAGGGAGAAAACTTGTTAATCTTGGCCTCTGAGAATAGAACAAGAAGCAATGGGCTTAAACTATAGCAAGGGAGGTTTAGGTTGGACATTAGGAAAAGTTCCTAACTGTCAGGGTGGTCATACACTGGAACAAATTGCCCAGGGAGGTTGTGGAATCCCCATCTCTGGAGATATTTAAGAGTCGGTTAGATAAATGTCTATCAGGGTCGGTCTAGACAGTATTTGGTCCTGCCATGAGGGCAGAGGACTGGACTCGATGACCTGTCGAGGTTCCTTCCAGTCCTGGCATTCCGTGATTCTATGATTGGGGGTAGAAGTTATCTAGTTCTGTTATGATACATAATATGCTCTGGCTTGGCCTAACTACACTGCTGCTCTGGGAGGGTTCTGGAAGCTTCTGGATCACAGATGATGGTGAGGGCCAATACAGGGCTCACAAGTGCTTTAAAAGGATACTTTTAAATTCATACAGATTCCAGAGCTGGCAGTATATTCTGTCAGTAATAAAAATTAAAGAGTGTTTAAAAGAGAAGGAAGAAAAACCTCTACAAGCCAAAGAAAAATCTCATTTTCTTCCCAAAAAATATTGCCTTGAATTTTGTCAGTTTGGTTCCATGAAGGATATCCTTCTGTTCTTCACTGGAGATGCCAGCTGCAGACAGTTTGTTAAAGGAAGTTTAGAATTGATGTGATTTAGAGTATGGTAACAATGAATGACAATGGCTTTGTTATCTTTTTTTAATTCGTATATTTCCCTGAAACATTTCACATTAAGTGCTATTTAAAATGAACAGCCACTCCAATCACTCCAAGTTACAGGTGGTGAGTAAAAGATGCCCTTAAGACATTTTGTTCCAAGCCGTGATGTTTTAGTGAAGTATTGCATAGACTTCTCAGATTGAAATCAGATTGCTGGTTTGAGATGTGTTTGCTGGCTTGGATGTTAAATTTGCCAACAGAAGATTTTTAGAAGAAATATGAAAACCTGAATCCATGTACTTACCATTACTGTAGTGTAATTCTAAAGCCCTCCCTCCCCTCACTTTCCTTTTTACAGCAATAAAGTAGACAATGCAGTAGCTGGAGCATAAAGACTACACAGAAGACAGGGGTATGATTCCTGTGCTTAGACTGCAAGCTGTTTTCTCAGATTGCAGCTCTTTGGAAGCTGAAACCCTCTTTTTCTGCTATTTGTGCAGCATCTAGTGCAATGAGAATCCTCGTCTGTGACTGAGGTTCTGAAGCACAAATTCAATGCAAATAATAAATTATTACGATAATAGGATGTAGACGGGACTCTGATTCTACAGTCTGTTCTGCCTGCAGAGAACTTCTTTTCTTTCAGAGGAGCTCCATAGGGATAAAGTGATCTGCCCTAAGGGTTGCCTTGCAGGAGCAGGGCTCTTGAGACTGAAACTATGAATGATAAATGATTCTGGAAATCTCCAGGAAATTTTGTTAAATCTTCTGAATATTTTACTCTCTGGGTATGTCTACACTTGCTCCCTATCTCGAGATAGGGATGCAAATGTAGTGTACCAAAACTGCTAATGAAGTGTGGGAGTTAAACATCCCACGCTTTATTAGCATAATCGCGTCCGGCTATCATTTTGAAATCACATTATTGCGAAAACGCCCCATGTAGCAGCGTTATTTCGAGAAAAAACCCTTCTCTCGAAATAACTGTTAAACCTCATTGTATGAGGAGTAACAGTTATTTCGAGAGAAGGGTTTTCTCTCAAAATAACGCTGATACACGGGGCGTTTTATTTCACAATAATGAGATTTCAAAATGGCAGCCGGACGTTATTATGCTAATTAAGTGTGGGATATTTAAAAACTGCACTTCATTAGCAATTTTGGTATACTACATTTGCATCCCTATCTTGAGATAGGGAGCAAGTGTAGACGCACCCTCTGATTCTGAAGAAAGTGGAGAATCTGCAGAATTTATTCTAAAGCCATTTCACTTAAAGCACACGTGGGAACACTAGTAAGTTTTATAGTAAATTATTTCTGTTTTTACTCAATAACATGAGACATTTTGCACCCAGCTTTGCTTTTAAAAATAAATCTCCCTACAGTTTTCTGAGATTTTCCTTGTTCCTTTAAGAGATCCTTCCCCAGGAAAGCTTCCATACCCATGATCTTCTATTTCATTATCTCCCACAGCTCTATGGTGAAGACTCCATTGCTTCTTCCTAATATAAATATTTGGTGTAATTATATGTAACCCCCTTTTTCCTCCCCGGGTTACTGGGGAGCAGGTCACACTCACAGGTGTGCCTGGGCGCCTGATGTTTTAACCTAAAAAAGATCCTGAGCACCCCAGTGGTGATGGTGTTTAATTGGGGAAAGCCCTATCCACCCCCTTGCTGCAGTCCCTTGCTTGTAATGAATGTAAAATGGCGTTGCCTCCACCTGGCTGGCCTTATACACACTCACTGGTGTGCCTTGAGAGCATCCAGGAACATACTCATTCCAACATAAATCTGGATCTAATTCCAGAACAACTACAAATCATATACATCTAATAGAATACTTTAAAATAAACAATCTTTACTTAATTTAAATAAACAGGGATTAACAGAATTAGAAATGAATAGCATTAACAAAACACATAACAATAATTGAAGTTTATATAGCTAACATTTGTATTAACAGTGATTCCGCCCCAGAGTGTGCATACCCCTAGACTCAGTCCCAGACACTTGCTTGCGTTGGCGCGCTGATGTTGCATCTGTAGTGGAGATTGGGTCCAGGCTAGACAGCAGCTCTGTCCCAGGCAGCACTTTTTCAACAAGGCCCAAAACTTACTGCCTCATGCTGTGCCTATCGGAAGCAGCCTGCTAACTCCCAGTTTCAACAGGCATCTAGTCCCGGTCTGTAGCTGCATCCAATGACCTTGGCAGGAGCCTGGCTCCCCCTTCGGTTCCAAACTCCAAGGCAGAGTCCCAGACTTCTAGGCCTCTTTCCTTCATACACATGGAGAGCGAGCCCTCTCCCACACCAGAGTCCTTCCTTCCTGTTTTTTTCCCCAAGGACTCATAGTAATTGTAGTCTGGATTGTAGCACACAGGGTCTTCTCAGAATAAAACAGAGGCCCCTTTAGTAAGGGGACTTACATATAAATTACATTTCTCTTTAAAATGTGCAGATTTATATTCACCGAACATCTTTCAGGTGACTCCAGCCACAGTAGGTAAGGAACATTAATTTGATGCTTTTTACAAAAATAATCTGCAGTACTAGAGCTAAAATGTTATCATTAAGTTTTAGAGTCAATGCCACAATAACATGTATGGTGGAACTCAACTTGATCTTGGAGCTACCATTTCAATATTCTGTTTACAAACCAAGGAAGAAATCTGGTACGTTTCCTTCCCATTCAAAAGTAAATTAAAAACAAAGACTTTTCACCAAAATCACAGTTAATACCAATTCCGTTGACAGATGCTAAATCTGCTCCATGTTGTTGCATTTCTGGGCTAAGAATTTCCTAACAAAGCAGGAGAACACTTTGAATTCTGAATTATTTTAGCACTGGTATTAATTACAGCATCACTAATAATAATTATGTCTTCATTCTCATGTCATGCTGGCACATACAGTCTTTTTATAGCTTGTGCCTCAGAAATTTCTCTCAGAAAATGAACCCCGTAAGTATCACTCTACATCAGAGGGTCTCAAACTTTGTGATACCGTGACCCACAGTGGCGGATATAGGGCAGGGTGAGCGGGGCGGCTGCCCCGGGCCCCGTGCTTCAATAAGCCCCGTGTAGACGCTACTTCCTGTTGGCTGTGGCTGTGGCACATGTGCAAAATTGTGCTACCCTGGGCCCCGTGCTTCAATAGGCCCCGTGCCCTAAGCTCCACAAAACTCTCATCCACCCTGGCAACCCCCCTCTAAGTTGCTTGTGACCCCCCGAGGGGTCGGGACCCACAGTTTGAGAAATTCGGTTCTACATTCTGAAATAACAGGATTACAGTTTGGACCTCCCTGGTCTGGCAACATTGGGACTTGATCCAAGATGAGATAATTTTCTGGATCAAGGAAGATGTCCCCTGCCACTGGTCTGGAGCCAGCCTGCCACACCTATCTTTGCCCTCCCCAACCCAGCTGGGCTGTCCATCCTGCTGCCACTAGCCCCTCCCCTTCTTGGCCCTAGGCTGCCATGGGTGTCCTGGGTTCAACCCCTGGCCTTGCGCTGCTGTGAGCAGTCTGCTTTCCTTGGCCCTACGCTGCTGCGGGCTCCCAGAGTTCTCTGGCCCGGCGCCATGCTGCTGTGGGCTGCCAGGGTTCTCTGGCTCCTCTCTCTGCACTTCCATGGGCAGCTGGGATTCTTCGGCCCCCAACTCTGTGCTGCGGTGGGCAACCAAGGTTCCCTGTCCCTGAACTTCGGTGGGCTTTTTGGGGTCTCCGGCTGGGCCACATCACCTTTATGGGGCTCCACCCCCACTGCCCCTGCCAGGCTGCTGGTCCTCCTGCCATTAGGTTCCTGGGCTCTCTGGTCCAGGAGCATCCATGATCCTGCTGGACTACGGATGTTGCCGAACCAGAGAATACTGGATTTTTGAAGTTCATCCTGTGCCATTAACTCCTTAATCACATGTAGATTATGATGTTGGGTGTGTGGTTGTTCTTACTTCTTTGTATAGTTTCCTTCAACCAATGGGATTCTCCATACTCTGAAGGGACAGAATTTCATTTGGTAACAATCAGCCCATATATTTTGCAGATCAGAAAATGTCAAAGAGCTCTCTGTCTGTGGGTATGAGTGGAATCAAGACCAACTAGGAGATCTGAGAAAGCAAGGAGGGTGTGCACACATTTTCACAAAAATTGTTATTTTATATGTATTGCCGTAGCACCGGGAAACTCCAGTCACAGATCCAGGATTCCATTGTAATAGGTACTATATAGAAACAGAACAAAAACATGATCTTTGCCCCAATCTAAGTATAAGATGGAGGAGTGTAAGTAAACAACAAGGGTATGTCTACACAGTGCTAATTCAAACTAACTTAATTCGAATTAGTTAATTTGAAATAAGCTAATTCAAATTAGTGAATCTAGACCTAAAAACTAATTCTAATTAGTGTTTTACTAATTCAAATTAGCACGTCGACACTGATTGGTGCTGGGTCGCATTTAAGGGCAGCTCAAACCGGTTCCAGTAGGGCATCAGGTCAGTAGTTGCTTTGTGTGGCTGCTGTCTGAGGTTATCTAAGGCTTGTGCTTAAAAGACCCCCCTGGACAGCCAGTTCTCAGCTTTCCTGCTTTCTTGCCTACCTCGCCAAGGGACAGCAAAGCGATTTCCTCTCCACCTATTTGTGTCGGTGGTTCTCACTGGGGATGCCACCACAGTTGGCACCATCGAGCCAGAGCTCGCCCTGGGCATTCTGGTCCAGTTTTTGGACTTGCTGCTGCAAGCCTGCCAGCAATGGGAGGAGGTTGCCTGGCACCATCTGGTGCACGTCGGCCCCCTGCCCCTCCCCCTGGCCTCCCTAGGGGCCACATAGGAGCCACAGCAGCGCCCGGATGCCAGTGTGCCCCCCCGCATCTGGCGTCTAGACACCAGCAGTGACTGGTGGGGCCGCATTATCCTGGAGCGCTGGGGAGACCAACAGTGGACCCAGAACTTCAGGATGAAGAAGGACACTTTCCTGGAGCTCTGCTAATGGCTTGCCCCTGCTCTGTGGCAATGGGACACTCGCATGAGGCCCACCATCTCTGCGGAGAAGGGACCCTCTCATGAGGCCCGCCATCCCCCTCCAGAAGCATGTGGCCATTGCCCTGTGGAAGCTCTCCACACTGGACAACTAACGATCTGTCAGGAACCAGTTCGGCGTGGGGAAATCCACCGTCAGAGAAGTGCTCATGCAGGTACAGCACCCACCGGCCACTGGGCCGGGGTGGGGGGGCTGCAAGGAGGGGATGGGCTGCCCCAGGGAAAAAGGGAGGGGAGGAGATGAAAGTGCCCTGCATGGGAGGGTTTGGTCTGTCCCGGCTGTACTACACACTGCCCGCGCTGGCCAGGATCGCAGTGGGGGTTGCTTCTGGGAGTGGAGTGCGGGGCAGGGAATGAACACTCCCAGCCACCCGGGCACCCCAGTGATTCATGGTTTGGTGTGTCTTTCTGCAGGTGGTCAAGGCCATCAACAGGGTGCTGTTCTGCAGGGTGGTCCACCTCACTGACCCGGACGTGGTCATACAGGGGTTTGGTGCCCTCGGCTTCCCCAACTGCAGGGGGGGGGGGAGCATCGATGGGATGCACATCCCCATCCATGCCCTGGAACACCAGGCCTCCCTCTACATTAACCACAAAGGTTACTTCTCTGTGCTCCTGCAGGCTGTGTCTGGCCACCGGGGCCAGTTCATGGACATTAATGTGGGCTGGTCTGGCAAGGCACATGATGCCAGGGTGTTCTGCAACTCCTCTGTGTGCCAGAGGCTGCACGCCGGGATCTTCTTCCCTGACCGCCACATCAGAGTCAGGGACATGGACATGTCCGTCTGCCTGATGGAAGATGTAGCCTACCCCCTACAGCCCTTGCTGATGAAGCCCTACACAGGACACCTCAACCCCTCCCGGTGGGCCTTCAATGCCAGGTTCACCAGGGCCCACATTCTGGTTGAGGGGGCCTTCGGCCAACTGAAAGCCTGATTCCGGTGCCTCCTCACGCGCCTCAACCTCACTGAGCACAATATCTCTCCCGTGGTGGCAGCATGTTGTGTGCTGCACAATGTATGTGAGCAGAAGGGGGAGGCTTTCCTGCCTGCCTGGATGGCTGAGGTGGAACACTTGGCTGGCCAGTACGTGCAGCCCAGAACTGCTGCTGTCCGGGAGGCCAAGAGGGGGGCCGTCAAGATCCGGGAAGCCCTGTGGGAGAGCTTCTTTGTGGAGGAGAACTGAACTTTCCCTGCATGCCCCACTGGGGCCTTCTTGCATCCTCACTTCCTTCCCCATTCCTCTCCTTAACCCCCCTTCCTAATGTCAAATAAAGACACCTGTTGTGCCAACAAAAATCTCTTTTTATTTTATATAACTGGGGTGGGGGGAGGGAGGAATGAGGGTGGGAGAGAGGAGGGGGGAATCTGGGAGGAGGGAGCTGAAAGGGAGAGGAAGGGGAGGAAGGGAAGGGAAAGCTCAGGGCTCTGGGTCCTGTTGGCTCTCCCATCTTGCAGCACTGCAGGTGCAGGGGCGACGGGGGGGGAGTGGGTGTGGATGGTGGGGCAGGAGGGATGGGGGGTACGGAGGAAGTGGGAGGGAGAGCAGGGGTGGGAGGAGGAGCGAGAGCTGGGGTAGCTGCAGGGGCTGGAGCAGGAGGAGGCAGGAACCTGTCCACCAAGGTCTGGAGGTGACCTCTGAGGGCACAGCTCTGCTCCTCCAGTGCCTCCAAGCTCTGCTGCCGCAGCCGCAGGTCCTCCCAGACCCAGTGCTCCTGGGTGTGGAGCTGCTGCTTCAGTAGCCACAGGTGCCACTGCTGGTACTCCTCCTGTTTCCGGGTGCGCTTGCTGGCCTGGGTGCGGGTGACTGTTGCAGGCGGGGTGGTGCACCCTGCAGTCCCAGGTGCTGCGGCTGTGGTGAAACGAGCTGTGGTCAGTTCTCCCTGGGGACACAGTGGGTGAAACCCAGCCCACCTCTGAAAGGCGAGGTCGGCATGTGGGGAATGGGCCAGGGCCCCTGCATGACACCCACCTGCTGCTCCATGGTGGACAAGGCCCAGGCGCATGGTCCCTGGGCTACCTCTCTCCCCACACTCTCCACACACATAAGGGGAGCATGATGGCACTCACATGTGGAGCCCTCCCCAGCCTCAGATGACACAGCAGATGTGCTCTGTGGGATGACTCGGGGGTCCTGGGTCCTGGGTCCTGGGTCCTGGGCAGGCTCCCTGCAGGCTTCTAGCTCTTGGCATTCTTCTCCTCCTCCGTGTCAAGGACGGGGTCCTCTGCCCCAGGGTCGATCATCAGCCGGGGGAGCATGGACTGCGTGAGCCCTCAGGATGCGGTCCAGGGCCTCATAATGAGGGCATGCCTCTGGGTTGGCCCCTGGCTGGGAGGCCCTGGAGTAGGCCTGCCGCAGGTTCTTTATTTTGCAGCGGACCTGCTCCTGGGTCCGCATGTGGCCTCTGGTGGCCAGTCTGGCAGCCATGTGGCTGTAGACGGCCGCGTTCCTGTGCCTAGTGAGGAGATCATGGACATTGGAGGCCTCCCCCTAAACCTCAATGAGGTCCACG
Organism: Pelodiscus sinensis; assembly: GCF_049634645.1. Taxonomy (NCBI): domain Eukaryota; kingdom Metazoa; phylum Chordata; order Testudines; family Trionychidae; genus Pelodiscus; species Pelodiscus sinensis. The sequence goes on along the minus strand of NC_134725.1, from coordinate 29,011,441 downwards.
ATCTCTGCACTAGACCAGGCAGGCGCCCACCTCTTGCGGCCCTGGGCAGGCTCCTGTGAGCTGCCAGCCTGGTCCTGGGAAGAGGTGGAGGGCTGGGTGGCAGCGGGTGGCTAGCTCATGGCGTGCTAGGTGCAGGGTCTGCTGGCTGGGTGCTGGCAGGCTTGCAACTGGCACAAGCACTGTAGCCAGACCATGACCCTGTAAGGGCTCGGGGCTGGGAGGGGAGCAGAAGAGTTTCCCTAGTTTGGCCCAGAGTGGCCACCAGGGCAGCCTGGGAAGGGCTGGCCTCCAGCTAGTTCGAATTAAGTGGCTACACAGCCCTTAATTCAAACTACTTATTCAAACTAGGCATTAGTCCTCCTTGAATGAGGTTTACCTAGTTTGAATTAAGCGCTCTGCTAGTTCGAATTAAACGTGAAATAGTGATTTGCATGTATAGCCGCTATTAAAGTTAATTTGAACTAACGGTTGTTAGTTCGAATTAACTTTGTAGTGTAGACATACCCTACGAGAATACTGGTCAGTGGGATAGGCTATGGTCTCAGCCAGGCTTGGGCAATAAGAAAACGTTGGTCTGCCAAGGTTATCCCAGGTGGGCCACCGCTGCTATATTTACCTGCACCTCCACAAGTATTGGGTGATCGCATCTCTCATAGGCCAAGGATCACCTTTTGCAGCCAATTGGAGCAACAAGAAGTGGCATTTACTGGGACAACATTTCCTGTAGTTCCATTTGGCTGCCAATGGCAATCTGTGATCAATAAGAACTGTGATCATCAATACTTGCAGAGGCATAGGTAAATATAGAGTGGAGGTCTGCCAGGGGCTAACCCTGTGGACTGGATAAAGCCTGTGGGGCAGAAATTTGCCCACCCAGGGTCTAAGCACAGTGTTCAAGTGTTTGTAGACAATATAATGATAGAACCTCAGTTCGAAGAACACCTGAGCTGTGAACTGACCAGTCAGCTACACACCTCATTTACTGGAAATATATACTCATACAACAGCAGAGACAAAAAACAAACAAGCAAACATTGGGCAAATACAGTACTGTGTTAAACATAAACTATTAAAAATAAAGTGAAAGTTTTAAGAAAAGATTTGACAAGGTAAGGAAACTGTTTCTGTGCTTCTTTCAATTAAATTAAGAAGGTTAAAAGCAGCATTTTTCTTCTGCAAATGGAAGTTTCAGAGCTGTATTAAGTCAACATCCAGCTGCAAACTTTTGAAAGACCAGGCATAATGTTTTGTTCAGCGTTACGAACATGTCAGAGTTATAAACAGCCTCCGTTCCCGAGGTGCTCATAACTCTCAGGTTCTACTGTCATGCGTTGGTTTTATGGATGTTGCTGGGAAGTGCCTCCCAAGCATCAGGGACAGCATGGGAGAGAGCATGAAGCTTGTTTGAAAACATTACACGTGCCTAATAGAAGTTGGCAGACTGCAGATGGGAACTGGCCTTTCGATACTGAAAGAGAGATGCTAGGTAGGGTGGCAGTAGATTTCAAAGAGCCTTCAATATAAAGGCAAGCCATTTGTTAGGTGTGCTAGAGAAGGGAGAGCCAGTAGAGGATGCAAACAGATAGCTGAGGATGTTGAAGTGACTTGCTAGGGGAATAGCCTTTGCAGGATCATTTTGGCTGGGGCATGATAACATGATGGCATTTGTCAAGAGCAAAAATAGGATGTTGCAGATGTGAAAGGTGAGGTGATGAGACGCTGAAAAAAGAGTTTTAGTTGTATGGAATGACAAGAGAAGACACTGTGTCTTGGCGATGTTATGAAGAAAGAAACTGCAAAATTTTGACATCGGGTGGACATGAGAACTTTGAGAAAGGTCTGAGTTGAAGATGCCATTCAGGTTATGGTTATGGGCTTAAGGGTACATCTACTATGTAGCGTGCTTCCCAGTGCAGCTACATAGATTCACTATCTCTTCTCATGTTAGTGCACTAAAGATTGCAGTGTAGCTGGGGGTAGCACAGGCGGCAATCCAGGCTACATGCCTTAGTACAAGGGATGGGCAATGCAAGCTATTGAGTTGGCTGCATAAGTGGCCTTCCTTCATCTTGGTGGGCTGCAAGATTGTCATAATCAGGATTGTCTCCCAGGATAGGGTAGTTTTGCTAAACTATTCTTACGTACCTAGAATGTGTGAAATGTGAGGATTGAACCATAGCAGCACTTCGATTGGCTGCAGAGGGAGCGCATGACTCTCACAGTCAATGTTGTCTGCAATCAGCACGCACTTCACTTCATGTGCCCGTGCTTTATGTGAACATCACAGTGACAGGTTAAAATTACAGAAGTTCCCTTGGGGTTCTCCCCGGTGTGCTGATCATACCACTGAAACCCACCTTTCTGCTCTGTGGGCTTCCCACCACTCTGTTCTGCTAGCTCACATCCTCTGGTTTCCCCATCCAAGGCACAATGTTGAAGTAACAACATTACTACATTAATACTATGTGGCATGGTCACATGCCTTTCTAGGACCAACCACTGTTAGGGCTTACAGGACAAACAAGACTATCCAGAGGTCATTGATTTGGTCACTGAACCATTATGTTTCGGGGGAGAGGGTGGGGGGTATCAGTAATGACCCTCATTAGCACATTTAGAATTATAAACAGATTCACACTTTATATTTCTAACTTCACATAAGAATGATACGTTCCCAAAAATAGGCTAGAAAGATCCAGCAGATTGTAAATATAAAATTGACATGTTGCATGACATGTTTTGCATAAAGCACCTTTGAGTTATGCATATTCATATTCATAAGCCAATTTTCATAAAGCATGGGGGGCATGACAGTCACTTCAGTAATAACGGCAGAAAAAAAACCTATGCAGATGGTAACCAGCGGAATCTGGCAAGAGTAAACAAAACATCTTATGTGCTACACATAGAACCCAGATGGGCCGCAGATTGTCCACCACTGTTTAGTACATACCAAGAGATCCTGGTCAGTGTGTACTTAAGCAGCTAGCCTGAGCTGCCATCCATGTGATCCTGGCTACACATCTGTTTCTAATGAGCTAGCATGTGTCTGTACCCATGCTGGGAAGCATGTTTCCAGCTGCAGCATAGACATAGCTGGAGTGACAGGCAGGAATATACTGTTGAAAGACAGTAGCTGGCAGGATTTGGGAGGGGGAGATTAAGAACTGGTTTAGCTATGGTGAGCTTGATTTGACAGCTACATGTCCACAAGGAGATATCAGAGAGAGGCCGAGATTTTAGCTCACTGCTTATCAAAAATATATCTAATGAGATCTTATAACATTTTGTAGGGCCTTTTTGAATGAAAAATAAAAAAAAGTGAAACTTGGATTTTCCCAAGTCACAGCTCGCTGTTTATTGTGATTTCTCTTTTATGGACTTCAAACAGGTTAGATTTATTTTCAGCAAATATGGCTTGATTCTGCCCTTACTGAAGCTATTGGTAAAGTGCCCATGAGCATAATTGGGGCAGTATCAGGCATATGTCCATTAACTGAACTTCTCGTATGGTCAGTGTGGTAAAATAAAATAAAAAAGGCTCTGGGATCCTGGAGCATTGAACTGGACAATGTGTGATGCTAGTTATTGGTGATTGTGCAGGTCAATGCACCTGATGTATGTGTCCAACAAAAACATCTTGGCTGTTAGAATTAGAAGGAGGCAATTGGGATTCAAAAGAAATGGGTCAGGATTGTGAATCAGGATTGGTGGATTCTCTTCCCAGCTCTGTTGCCGACTTGTTTTCTGATCTTGGACAAATCACTTAATAGCTTTTTGGCTTTGTGTCTCAGTTTGCCCATCAGTTGAGCTGGGATGCTGCCGCTGCTTATCTAACTTTGTGGAATGCTTTGAGATATATGGATTAAAAATGATCCAGTATCTCTCTCTCTCTCTCCCTTTGTCTCTTTTCTATTTTTTTTGTTTGTTTGTAGATGGAAAATTGGCCACAGCATCAGTTTTCTCTTCCTAAGAGTGACATGATTGCTGTGGTTTTCTTGCCAAGACCTCTGAAGTGCCTTTCCTCCATTGGGTAAATGCTCTGAGAGATTTGGATTTCCTCATTTTATGTCCTTCTTTTTCAAAGGCTTTTTGCCATCATAATTTTCCTTGCAGCAAGAGATCTGGACGTGGCTCCTGTAAGAGCCTTTAAGAGCCTCTTGATAAAGGGGTCTCTAGCAAAAGGAATACCGAATTCTCTCTCTGCAGCTAGTAAGGGAAGACGTGGAAAGCAGAAAAGCTCAGAGACAGATGAATTTCATCTGTCAGGTATCAAACACAGTATTGTCTTTGCAGGATTATCATTTGCATTCTATGCTGCCAAACCCTTTTGGGTTAGCTGGGATAGAGTCACCTACTCTTGTGAGACTGTTGAATGGCAGGGATTCATCTCTGGAACATTCTCTCTGAGGGGAAAGTTTGTTCCTACTGCGTTTGCACAGCACCTGGCCCAGTGGGATGCAGGTCCATGGTGGGGCTTTTAGATGCCCCACAGTGCACATGATAATTAACATATAAGAGACATCTGCATATAAGAGACATTCAGTGAAAACATGTACAAGGATTTTGAGTGTGATTTTCAGGAGAACCTAAGGGGTTAGACACCCAGATCCCAGACTTTATTATAATAAAGTAGAGTGGGCTACATGAAAGCTCACTACAGTGAAGGAATAAATGGCCTTTGTTACATCAGGCCGGAACTTGGGAGCTGGAATGACTGAAATGAGTCTCTTCTTTTATTTCTGATCCATGATGCCTTCAGAGTGGAAAGCCTGGTTTTCCATCCTATTTTCTCACCACTCTGAGGATTAATGGAGGTGCTGCAAAAATCATGAGGTAGGAACTCACAATGGTGTGGAGAGGGATTTACAGTCAGATTCTAGGAAGAATACAGTAAATCCTTTCATAGTTGACCACTCAAAGGACCAACAAAAATTGGTTGCTTAATAGAGGTAGGCCCTCTAGGTGGATTAGAATTATACCCAGGGATACTTTTTGGCAGTTGCTGAACAAGTGGGGAGAGGTGTAGTGTACAGATTCCTCTGTAATTAAAAGGAAAATGTGAAACAATTTAATTGAGATTGGAATATTAGAAGCTGAAAGCACAGTATTCCTCTCTTACTGATCATCAGTTAGGACCTGTAACAAACCATTGCATTTTAAAAATGGAACAATAAAAAAGCTGCTGTAATTTAAAAGCAGCCAATTTGCTATGAGTACAGTTTGCAGCTCCGTCACTTACTAATCAGTCTGTTAAACATAATAGCCATTCTTGTCTTGAGGCAGTTAATCATGTTGTGAATGCACTTATCAGCACATATTAGAAATACAATACAAGACTTTCCGACAGAGGAAGGGATGCAATTACTGCAATCAGTATACATTTAGCTACTGTCTTATCATGCTGTTTTTTTTAAACTAGCCCAAAAGAGTTGGAATTTTCTTAGTAAATACAAGTAATGTACTTGAAAGTACCAGTAGTAATACCAAAAGGTTGATCATGCTGATACAAATGAAGTCAGCAAAGGTGTTTGAGATAACCCTCTTGGTATAAATGAGAAAGGGCTGGTAGCAGAGTATTCTTTATCAGACTCTCAGCTTTGAAATCTGATAATCTTCAGGGTTTGATGCTGTGCTCAGCTTTCCCTATGCCCCTCACACTCCGAGTCATTTGAACATTTCAGTTCCAGAGATGGTGAATTGTTTGAGTAAGAGGTATGTTAGTTGTTGGTGGAAATCTTAAACTGCTGCATTTATGAGGCAAAAGATGATTAAAGTGGATGCATGCTTTATTTTTAGCACGTCCGTAAAACTATCTAAGGGTGTGTCTACACTGCACCATTATTTTGAGATAACTAGCGTTAATTTCAAAACAACAATGCGAATGTTTACACAGCCATTCCATGATTTTGAAATAATTTTGAAATAACGGACGGCTTATTCCCGAATCTGTAAACCTCATTCTATGAGACATAATGCCTATTCTGAAATAGCTATTTTGAAATAAGGCCTGAGTAGACGCTCCATTACTGCTATTTTGAAATAGCCCCTCACCAGGGCCATTCCAAGTTATTCCTCCCCAGTGCCTACTGGGGCTCTAAATAGAGATAGCACATTAGGGAAGACTACCTCAGACTAATTTTGAGACTTCTTTACAGAGTAAATGTGCTATTTTGAAATAAGCTATTTCTGGAATAAAAGCTTCAGCGAGGTAGCCGAGTTAGTCGGTAACAGGAAAGACTTAAAAAACAACAAATAGTCTAGTAGCACCTTAAAGACTAACAAAATATGTAGGTGATATCATGACCTTTTGTGGGCCCAAACCAATTCTTCAGATAACAGGAGTATTAGAAGTCCAGATCCAAGAATAAATAAAGGAAGGTTTGAACCATCTACTCGTCTCTTTTTTTCCTCCTCTCCTTTTTTCTCTCCCCTGCCGCTTCCCTTATTTATTCTTGGATCTGGACTTCTAATACTCCTGTCATCTGAAGAAGTGGGTTGTGCCCACGAAAGCTCATGATACTATCTACATGTTTTGTTAGTCTTCAGGGTGCTACTAGACTATTCCAGAATAGCTTATTTCAAAGTAGCCATACAGTGTAGACATACCATAAACAAATATGTCAGAAACGGAATAGTCCTATGGCAGCTTAGCCCTGTCTACACTAGGGAGTTATTTACAAACTAGCCAATTAGCCTGTCATAAGACGGGATTTTCAGGTCTTCTCTCCTAAGTGCGCTCTCTCTCTCTCTCTCTCTCTCTCTGGGTATGACTACACTACAAAGTTAGTTCGAACTAACTTAGTTCGAATTAGTTAATTTGAACTAAGCTAATTCGAACTAACGCAGCTAGACCTAAAAACTAGTTCGAATTAGCGTTTTGCTAATTCGAACTAGCGCGTCCACACTGATTGGATGCAGGGGCGCATGTAAGGGCAGCTGAAACCGGTTCTGGCAGGGCATCAGGTCAGTAGTTGCTTTGTGTGGCTGCTGTCTGAGGCTATCTGAGGCTCATGCTTAAAGGGACCCCCCCTGGACAGCTGGTTCTCAGCTTTTCCTGCTTGCTTGCCAACCTCGCCGAGGGACAGCAAAGTGTTGGTCTCTGTGCCCGTGTGTGTTGGTGCTTCCCTTCGGGGACGCCGCCGCAGGTGGCAACATGGAGCCAGAGCTCGCCAGGCACCTTCTGGTGCACTTTCTGGACTTACTGCTGCAAGCCTGCCAGCAATGGCTCGAGGCTGCCTGGCACAAACTGGTGTATATCAACCCCCCCTGCCTCTCCACCTGGCCACCCTGGGGGCCGTGGAGGAGCCACGGCGGCGCCCCAGCACCGGCGTGCCCCGCCACATCTGGCGTCTGGACACCAGCAGCGACTGGTGGGACCGCATCGTCCTGGAGCGCTGGGAAGACCGACAGTGGACCCAGAACTTCAGGATGAGGAGGGACACCTTCCTGGAGCTCTGCGAGTGGCTCGCCCCTGCTCTGCGCAGAAGGGACACTCACATGAGGCCCGCCATCCCCCTCCAGAAGCGGGTGGCCATCGCCCTCTGGAAGCTCTCCACGCCGGACAGCTACCGATCCGTCAGGAACCAGTTCGGTGTGGGGAGATCCACCATCGGAGCGGTGCTCATGCAGGTATGGCACTCGGCCACCGAGCCAGGGGGGAGGGGGGCTGCAAGGAGGGGATGGGCCGCCCCAGGGACAAAGGGGGGGCGGTAAGAGGCGAAAGTGCCCCGCACCGGCAGTACTACACGCCGCCAGGGGGGTTGCTTCCGGGAGTGGGGTGTGGGGCACTGCCAGGGCACGAATGCTCCCAGCCACCCGGGCGCCCCACTGATTGGCGCTTTGCTGTGTCTCTCCGCAGGTGGTCAAGGCCATCAACCGGGTGCTGCTCTGCAGGGTGGTCTGCCTCGCTGACCCGGACGCCGTCATCCGGGGATTCGGCGCCCTCGGTTTCCCCAACTGCGGGGGGGGGGGGCCATCGATGGGACGCACATCCCCATCCATGCCCTGGAACACCAGGTGTCCCATTACGTGAACCGCAAGGGGTACTTCTCCATCCTCCTGCAGGCCGTGTGTGACCACCGGGGACAGTTCACGGACATTAATGTGGGCTGGTCCGGCAAAGCACACGACGCCCGGGTGTACCGCAACTCCTCCGTGTGCCAGCGGCTGCAGGACGGGACCTTCTTCCCCTACCACCACATCAGGGTCGGGGACATTGACATGCCCGTGTGCCTGGTGGGGGATGCCGCCTACCCACTGCAGCCGTGGCTGATGAAGCCCTACATGGGGCACCTCAATCCCTCCCGCCAGGCCTTCAATGCCAGGCTGACCAGGGCCCGCATCGTGGTGGAGGGGACCTTCGGGCGACTGAAAGCCCGCTTTCGATGCCTCCTCACCCGTCTGGACCTGGCCGAGCACAACATCCCTCCAGTGGTGGCAGCATGTTGTGTGCTCCACAATTTATGTGAGCGAAAGGGGGAGGCTTTCCTGCCAGCCTGGATGGCTGAGGCTGACCACATGGATGGCCACTACAGTCAGCCCCGCACCGCTGCCATCCAGGAAGCCCAGCGGGGGGGCCGTCCGGATCCAGGAAGCCCTGCGGGAGAGCTTCTTGGTGGAGGAGGAGGACTGACCTCTCCCTTGCATGCCCCACTGGGGCCTTCTTCCCCCCTACCCCGCTTCCCCTTTCCCCTCCCTACCTATTGTCAAATAAAGATACCTGTTTTTCAAACAAAAACGTCTTTTTATTTAACATAACTGGGGTGGGGGGAGGGAGGAATGAGGGTGGGAGAGGGGAGGGAGAAACCTGGGATGAGGGAGCTGGAAGGGGAGGGAAGGGAGGAAGGGAAAGGAAAGCTCAGGGGTGGGGGTCCGGCTGCCTCTCCTGTCTCGCAACACTGCGGGTCCGGGGGCGTTGTTGGGGAATGGTTGTGGAGGGTGGGGCAGGAGGGACGGGGGGTGTGGAGGAAGCAGGAGCGGGAGCAGAGGGAGCAGGAGGGGGAGCAGGGGGAGAAAGAGGGGGAGCAGGGGAAGCAGGGGGAGCAGGAGGAGCAGGAGGAGCAGGGGGAGCAAGGAGAGCAGGAGGAGCAGGGGGAGCAGGGGGAGCAGAAGCAGGAGGAATTGGGAAGTGGTTGAGCAGGCGCTGGAGGTGGCCTCGCAGGGCACGGCCCTGCTCTTCCAGTGCCTCCAAGCTCCTCCGGCGCAGCCTCAGGTCCTCCTGGACCCAGTGGTCCTGGATGCGGAGCTGGTGCTCCAGGAACCGGAGGTGCCACCTCTGGTAGTCCTCTTGGTTCCTGGCTCTCCTGCTGGCCTGGGCGCGGGCGGCTGCTGCAGGTGGGGTGGTGCGCCCTGCAGTCCCAGGTGCTGCGGCTGTGGTGAAACAAGAACAGTGGTCAATTACCCCAGGGGCCCAGGTGTGTGAAACCCAGCCCCCCTCTGCAAGGCCAGGGCCCCTGCAGCATCCCCAGCTGCTGCTCGGTGGTGGGCAAGGCCCAGGCGCACGGTCCCTGGGCTCCCTCTCGCCCCAGCCCCCTGTACACATAAGGGGAGCATGATGGTACTCACATGTGGATGCCTCCCCGGCCTCAGACGACACAGGCGAGCGGCTCTGTGGGGTGCCTCGGGTGTCCTGGGTCCTGGGCAGGCTGCCAGCAGGCTCCTGGCTCTCGGAGCCCTCCTTCTCCTCCTCCTCTCGGTATCTGGGAGTGGTCCCTCTGCCCCGGGGTCTATCACCTCCCAGGGGGCAGGGATGGCATGAGCCCCCAGGATGCGGTCCAGAGCCTGGAAGTGGGGACAGGCCTCCGGGTCGGCCCCTGGCAGGCAGGCCCGGGAGTAGGACTGCCGCAAGTCCTTAATTTTCCAGCATGCCTGCTCCCGGCTGCGCTGGTGGCCCCTTGCAGCCAGGCTGGCAACCATGCGGCCGTAGACTGCCGCGTTCCTGTGGCTAGTGTGGAGATCGTGGACATTGGAGGCTTCCCCCCAAACCTCGATGAGGTCCACGATCTCTGCACTAGACCACGTGGGCGCCCGCCTCTTGCGGCCCCGGGCAGGGTCCTGGAAGCCGCCAGGCTGGTCCCGGGAAGAGGCGGAGGGGTGGGGAGCATCCGGTTGCTGGCTCATGGGGTGTCAGCTGCTGGGTGTGCTGGCAGCCTTGCAACTGGCACAAACCCCGTAGCCAACCCGTGCCCCTTTAAGGGCTCCGGGGCCGGGCTGGGGGCAGTAGAGTTTCCCTGGTGTTGGCCAGAGTGGCCACCAGGGAAAGCTGGGAAGGGCTAGCCTCCCACTAGTTCGAATTAAGGGGCTACACACCCCTTAATTCGAACTAGTAAGTTCGAACTAGGCTTAGTACTCGTGGAATGAGGTTTACCTAGTTCGAACTAAGCGCTCCGTTAGTTCGAATTTAATTTGAACTAATGGAGCACTAGTGTAGCACCTATGAAAGTTAGTTCGAACTAACTTTGTATTGTAGACATACCCTCTCTCTCTCTCCTACTGCTTACCCCCCTCTCTCTCAGCTCTCCTCCACCTCCTGCCTCTTACTCTCCCTTTCTCTTCTCCTCCTCCTCCTCCTGCCTCTCTCTCCCCTTTCGCTCAGCTGGGCCCCAGCGGGGGAGCAAGCAGCATCAAGCAGCTGTTTGGGGTCCGCGCTCCCCATGCGTGGGGAGTGTGGATCCCAAAGGGCTGCTTGCTGCCACTTGCTTCCCTACCGGGGCCTAGCAGGAGCGCCGCTCAGCTGGGAGCAGTGCAGTGCGCCACAACGCACCATGCAGGGAGCGGAAGGGGGGTGGAAAGCAGAGCTGAGGGGGGTATTGGGGGCTGTGGGGCTGGAGGGGAGGATGGGGGGCGGAGGAAGTGGGGAGGGAAGCAGCGCTGGCGGGGGGGTGTTTGGGGGGCCCTGTGGCCCGAACCGCCACGGAGCAAGGGGAAGGGGGGTGGGATGCTGACGTACACAGCTGGGGGCGTGTACGTCAGTGTTACAGACGCACAGACACTGGGCTACTATATATATAAAACTCTCCTTATTTTGAAATATATAGTAGCCCAATGTCTGTGATTCTCTAACACTGAAATGCTTGCTGTTCCATCTGGGCAGTGCTGTTCCTCCTGCCGTGGCGCTCGGCTGACTTCTGCACTGCTCAGATGGGCCACCGCACAGGAGCAAGCGGTACAAGTGGCTGTTTGGGGTCTGCGCTCCCCATGCAGCATGGCGGATGCGAAGGGGGGCAGGGCAGTGATGTATACGCCCAGGGGGCAGGGCTTGGATGAGCATGCATCCCCGACGGAGACAGAGGAGAGTGGAGAGAGAGTGAGAGGCAGGAGGAGGAGGAGAAGAGAAAGAGAGAGACGGAGAGAGAGGCAGAAGGCGGAGGAGAACTGAGAGAGAGAGGGGGAGGCAGTAAGAGGAGGAGGAGGAGAGAGAGAGACACAGAGCGAGAGATCGGAGGCTCAGGAGAGAAAACTGATGTAGAGGAGAGACCTGAAAATCCCACCAATTATGGCTAGTTTTGAAATAACAAGCATTACCAAGCTTGTTATTTTGAAACAATAGGCTGGTTATTTGAAAATAATAACTCCTGCTTTCCATAAGAAATAACGCTAATTTCAAAATAGCAGTAGTGTGAATGCTCCGGTGTTACAACTTCAAAATAACTAGTTCCAGAGTAATTCAAATTAATTATTCCCCAGTGTTTCCTGGGGCTCTAAGTTGAGATAGTGAATCCATATGAATGAAGCCTGCCTCGGACTAATTTCAAGGCTTCCCCATAGTGTGGACATGCTATTTTGAATCTATTATTGGAATAAGTTATTTCAGAATAATTTCCTAGTGTAGGCATTTCCTTAGAGACTAACAAATGGATTAGGTCATAAACTTTCATGAGTAAAACCCACTTCATCAGATGAGTTGGAGTGGATATTACAAAATCTGGATATATTTAACAGCAAAGTTACATGTCAATTGTAGGACACGTGTCAATGAAGCTATTTACCATATATACTTGTTCATAAAACAACTCTTTGGGGAAAAAAAATCCTGCTGTGAAGTGCAGGTCTTGGCTTATGAATGGGTTCATCCCATGGCTTGGTAAACAACGCAGGGTGAAGGACTTGCTAGATGCCAGCACGGAGCCTTTCAGTTCAGCTCAGCTCAGCTCAGCTCTGCTGAGAGGCTCCATGCCGGCAGCCAGTAAGTCCTTCAGCCCAGGTTGCTTCCTGCAGCTTGGGATGCAAACTTAGCAGCAGCTCCTTTTGCAACTCAGTTTCTAAATTTTTCCTTCAACTCTAAAAATCAGAGGAAGGGGAGATGCTCCCTTCATAGAATCATAGAATACTAGGACTGGAAGCAGGGCCGGCTCGAGTTATTCGGGTGCCATGGGCATGGGCATGTGGCGCCACCCCCAGGCACATGGCACATCCGCAGGCCCACCCATGGGGAGCGGGCCTCCCCCCTAGGGTGCGCAATCCCACCCCCAGGGCACATGGCTCATGCGTGGCCCGGCTACAGCCACTAGCGTGTAGCCCGGGGCCCGACCCCGGGGCACACAGCATATGCATGGCCCAGCTACGGCTGCTGGCGCACAGCCCCGGGCCCGCCCTAGGGCACATGGCGCAAGCATAGCCCAGTCCAGCCCAGCTGATGCTGCTGCTGCGCGCGCCGGGCTGTGTAGGGTCCCATGGTCGTGGGGGAAAGACGTTGCTGGCTGTCGCTGCGGGGATGCGGGTGAGCCGGCGCTATGGGAGCCGGGCATGCAGTGCCTGATGGTAGCTGTAAGGGATGCCGCGTGCCCCTTACAGCTGCCATCAGGCGCCCCCCATCGGTTGGCACCTGGGCAGCTGCCTGGCTCGCCCATGCCTCCATCCTGCCCTGACTGGAAGGGACCTTGAGAGGTCATCGAGTCCAGTCCCCTGCCCTCATGACAGGACCAAATACTGTCTAGACCATCCCTGATAGACATTTATCTAACCTACTCCTAAATATCTCCAGAGATGGGGATTCCACAACCTGCCTGGGCAATTTATTCCAGTGTTTGACCACCCTGACAGTTAGGAACTTTTTCCTAATGTCCAACCTAAACCTCCCCTGCTGCAGTTTAAGCCCATTGCTTCTTGTTCTATCCTCAGAGGCCAAGATGAACAAGTTTTCTCCCTCCTCCCTATGATACCCTTTTAGATATCTGAAAACGGCTAGCATGTCCCCCCTCAAAATATCTCTTTTCCAAACTAAACAAACCCAATTCTTTCAGCCTTCCTTCATAGGTCATGTTCTTTAGACCTTTAATCATTCTTGTTGCTCTTCTCTGGACCCTCTCCAATTTTTCCACATCTTCCTTGAAATGCGGTGCCCAGAACTGGACACAATACTCCAACTGAGGCCTAACCAGCGCAGAGTAGAGCGGAAGAATGACTTTTTGTGTCTTGCTCACAACACGCCTGTTAATGCATCCCAGAATCTTGTTTGCTTTTTTTGCAACAGCATCACACCGCTGACTCATATTCAGCTTGTGGTCCACTATAACCCCTAGATTCCTTTCTGCCGTATTCCTTCCCAGACCGTCGCTTCCCTTTCTGTATGTGTGAAACTGATGTTTCCTTCCTAAGTGGAGCACTTTGCATTTGTCTTTATTAAACTTCATCCTGTTTACCTCAGACCATTTCTCCAATTCGTCCAGATCATTTTGAATTATGACCCTATCCTCCAGAGCAGTCGCAACCCCTCCCAGCTTGGTACCATCTGCAAACTTAATAAGCTTACTTTCTGTGCTAATATCTAAATCGTTGATAAAGATATTGAACAGAGCCAGTCCCAAAACAGATCCCTGTGGAACCCTACTTGTTATACCTTTCCAGCAGGATTGTGAACCATTAATATCTACTCTCTGAGTACGGTTATCCAGCCAGTTACGCACCTATCGTATAGTAGCCCCATCTAAGTTGTATTTGCCTAATTTATTGTTAAGAATATCATGCGAGACCGTATCAACTGCCTTGCTAAAGTCTAGGTATACCACATCCACTGCTTTTCCCTTATCCAGAAGACTCGTTATAAACCAAAGAAAGCTATCAGATTGGTTTGACATGATTTGTTCTTTACAAATCCATGCTGGCTGTTCCCTATCACCTTGCCACCTTCCAAGTGTTTGCAGATGATTTCCTTAATTACTTGCTCCATTATCTTCCCTGGCACAGAAGTTAAACTAACTGGTCTGTAGTTTCCTGGGTTGTTCTTATTTTCCTTTTTATAAATGGAAACTTTCCTTGGTAACCTACATTTCAGACTAAGAAGGAATTTTGCTACCAAATTTGAATTGAAGTAGATAAGGAGTTTGCGAGTCATGACACAATACATAGAGATATTTTGTAGCTGACCCTTCAAACTTACAGAGAAAAAACGGTAAAAGGAGCTTCTCATCTCCCTTTGGTTGCTGTTTGCTTTTCCCAGCCAATGGGAGCTGAGAGGTTCCATGCCTGCAACCTGCATGTTGTTCAGACTGGACTGGGACTGGAAGTCTGTACTCTGGAGTCACTGTATAGATGGGTCAGTGACTTTTTATTGTTTTCTTTCTGTAAGTTCGGGGGTCAGGGGTAGTTCAGCTTATAAACAACTGGGCTTACATTCAAGTATATACTGTAATTCAGGGTGGATATGTCTGATTCACAGCATTTGATGTGGAAATGTGAATATCAAAGGTGGGAACATTCCCTTTGTAGTACGTTAACCAGTTAAGATCTTCAAATTCCCTGAAAGAGGATAGACTAAAATTATGGAAGCAAATGGCTTCCAGCATAACCATCTGCTATGAGAGATGTAAGCATAATGCTCCTGAAAGAAAAACTGGCACTAGTGCACAACAAACTAAAACTTTCAGCTAATATGTTTCCCAGAGCTGAGCAATTCTTTTATGGGGGAAAAAATAAATAAAAGACAATATTCTGAAAAGAGATGCATGTAAAAAAGATAATTTTGTGACAGCTGACAACATTTTTCATAAAGCTTGCTCTATACTTACCTTAAATGCTAGGACTCTTGATATTTTACATAATTCTTATGGGCAGAGATGAATTTACTTCCAGTGCTGAGAAGAACTTGCTGTTACACTTGAGACTTCTTTCACATGACTTGCTCCATTTTTCTTGACAGCTAGAAATGTATTTTTTAATGGTAGTCTGATGATTTTTAATTGTATCAAGGAAAACAAAAACTAGTAACAATTACAAGGAATAATTGTAAAGGTAAGTTCACTATGATGTCATATCTGTCTTTACATTAATATTTGTATTAGCTTGCTGCTTTTATGTATTGCAATAAAGCTTTGGAGTGGTGGGGGAGGGAGTGCTGCTCATCCAGAAGCGGCTATTTCAGGTAAGCCACTGCCTTAGTGTTCTGTCCTCGGAGATATTGCTCTTGGATCAGTATTGTAATGTTAGAGGCTTTGATGCTCATCAGCAAGTTAGCTACAATATAATCAACTCTGGCTTCCCCAAAGGAAGTGAATGGTATTTAACTGAGCCTCTTTTCAAACACTTTCAAGTATAGTCCTTTTTATGCATGTGAGTAATTTAACTCTAGAGCTGTCCTATTCATAGGACAAATTGAGGTGGCAGCCCCAGGCCCTGTGTTTTTGGGGACCCAGTGGTAGCTCCATCAACCATTCTATGGATGGGAGGGACCCAGTGGTTTCTTGGGGGCCTGGCACAGGGATGACAGCAGAGGCTGACCCCCATCTGCATTCATCACGCAGGTGGTGGGAGTCAGAGTGGCCCACCAGCCTGCCCCACCCCACCCTGCCATCCTCTCTCAATCCACTGCACTCAGCTTCTCAGCAGTGGCAGGAGGCAGAATGTTCCGGGAAGTGTGTGTGTGTGTGTGTGTGTGTGTGCGTGTGCGCGCGCAACACCTGCTTTTGCCCTGCATCAGCCCCCTGTAATCATCTGGGCTGCATTGTTTTGGGAAGGGGGGAAGGAGACGCAGTGGAGGTAGGGCTTGTGGAAGAAGTGGAGCAGGGGGAGGAGTGGGGCTTGCAGTAGGAGGTTACCCTGGGCCTGATGCCCCCCTCAAGATGAATCCTGCAAAGTATCAGAGCAACTTCAATGTCCAGTAAAGTCACTGAGAGTTAAAGGTGTCCAGCATCTCAGCAGAAGGGGAGGAGGGATGTGTTATCACCTGAAAGGATAAATCCCAGAAGAGATATGGATGAAGGAATGAGTGGGAAGATGGAACTCCACTTTGCGTCCCCTTTCTGTTTCTAATTGTGCCTTCTTAATTCCCATTGTAATTAACCTTACTTATTACTTCTTTATGACAATGCCCCATCTAGTCACAGTTATGACCCTGTCTCCCAGCAATATCCCAGCAATGCCCCACTGCATCCCAACAACAGCCAGGGCATTTGAATTCATGTTGCATGTTGGGCATATTATTATATTGTTGAGTATTACTAAGGAATGATTACTCTCTGAGAAGGTGACCTAGAGACAATATTGCATGAGTGACCATTCTCTTGACCTCATTTTCATGCCATTATGAAATAATTGTGGAATAATTTTTGAGAAGGGAAACATTAAATTCCCTCTTCTCCTGCTTACTTGATGAGATACAGTGTTTATCATTACAGTTCTACCAGAGTTCAGATTCATTAGTCTGTCAAAAATCCACAGTCCATTTTCATTGAGTAGCTTACATTGCAAATCTTGGTTATTCTGGTACTTTTGGTGGTGCAGTAAACAATCAGGCACATAAGCTGGTAGTAGATAAAAAGACACTGCAGTAGATAGCTTTATTCTGTCAGTCTATTGAATGTGGACCTTAATCCACTCCCCTATTTGCTCAGCTGGGTTGTGTTAATCTCCTTTATTAATTAAAATACTGTAAAGCTCAGACACACATACATTGCCACTTTCAAGGCTTATTAAATGTTTTGATATCCAAAGTGGGGAAAATATCCAAACTAAACCTGCTTCATAAAAATTGACCTGTAAAGCCAATTTTGTGCGTACCCTACTTAAATCAGGATATGGGGTAGAGCAAGGGACGATCTAATTTGTGCTGAAGTTGATGGGTTAAACTGATCCCTGAAGTATCTCTATTGACTCCGTTATTATCATTGCTTGTTTTGTTAGCAGATGTGAACTATCTCGAAGGCAGACATTAAAATTTGCTTTGAGACATGATAGTAGGTGCAAAGGGTTCAAATGCAGTGATGTCCAGTTTGTTAACATTTTTCTCGTCAGAACATAGGATGACAAAAATAATTCTTGACCATAATTTTTATTTTAATTTGTTCTTTGATTATTTCATCTTTAGATTATTGCAGTTATTTTCACATTAGACTCCTTGTGATTTCTGTTTCCCTTCAGTAAGCGGTTGCAAATCAGTCTGCTTGTTAATTTTCTAGAGTCCTTGTTCACTGTTATTTTTTGACACTGGGTACCCATTAAATTGAGGATTAAGTCCAAGGTGCAGTGAATGGCTTTTAAAGTCTTCCAGACCAAAGCACCCTTCTCCCTTTGTTCTTGTGTATCTGCTATAGCACATTGGGTCCATTAGTGTCACAGTCTGCAGCTTGTCACCACTTCCTTTTCATTCACAAATTCAACACATATAGAACTTGCATCTTTAGATTCCCTGTGGTTGAATTGTCTCCCCAAGGAGATCCAGCTGTCAGGCTAGATTGTCTCTCTCAAATCTAAATGACAACTTGGTGGTGAATAACTTTTTACTGTGTCTGAGCATGGTGGTTTTATTAAAAAAACAAAAAAAAAACCCCCAAACTTGTATTTGAAATACCTTCATATTTCAGATACCTCTCAATATTACGAACTCTAAGCATTCAAGAATCATGAGTCTTAATGAACAAATAAATGGAGAGTTATTTTTATTTGCCTTCTGAGTTTTGAATCTTTAGGGCATATTCAGGACATATTTGGCCTGCAACTAGAAGGGCTGAAAATTTGTTTAAAAAATCAAAGCCAAAGTTCTGTGTAATCATTAGTCCTGGAGCAAGGGCTTAAAGAAAAATGCTAAATATTGCAAGACCTTGCAGCACTGTATCTTGCAAATTAAATTACTGTAACTTAACTTGAAGAGGAGTAGCCATGTTAGCCTGTTTAATCAGAAACAAAGAGTCTGGTGGCACTTTAAAGACTAACAAATTTATTCGGGTCTTAGGGCATCATCTTTTGTGGGCTACAATTCCCTCAGGGGATGTCTACACTACAGGGCTACGTCTACATTGGCATGATTTTCCGGAAATGCTTTTAACGGAAAAGCTTTCCGTTAAAAGCATTTTTGGAAAAGCGCGTCTAGATTGGCAGAACGCTTTTCCGCAAAAGCACTTTTTTCAGAAAAGCGTCTGTGGCCAATCTAGACGTGCTTTTCTGCCAAAAAAGCCCCGATGGCCATTTTTGCAATCGGGGCTTTTTTGCGGAAAACAAATCTCTGCTGTCTACACTGGCCCTTTTGCGCAAAAGTTTTTTGGAAAAAGACTTTTGCCCGAATGGGAGCAGCATAGTATTTCTGCAAAAGCAGTGACAATCTTACATGAGATCGTCAGTGCTTTTGCGGAAATTCAAGTGGCCAGTGTAGACAGCTGGCAAGTTTTTCCACAAAAGCAGATGATTTTGCAGAAAAACTTGCCAGTCTAGACACAGCCCAGAGGGTTTTTTTTTTCGGAAAAATGGTCATTTTTTCTGAAAAAACTTCAATTACATCCACATTACAATTGCATTCTTTTGAAAGAAGGTTGAAAGAACAGAGGGGTTTTTCTGGTGTTGGTAAACCTCTTTCTATGAGGAAGAAGCCTTTTTCCAAAAGAGCTCTTTCACAAAAAGGCTTGTGTGGACGGGGAAGAGAGAGTTCTTTCTGAAGAAGAGGAAAGAGGAAAAAGCACAGGTGCCATGGTGACCACTCCATCCATAGTAATCACAGTTGAAATGCGAGATAACATCCATTCAGTGTGGATGCTATTTTTCAAAAAAGCAGATCACTTTTTCGATGCACTTTGGCAGTATGGACTCTCTCTTTTGGAAGAATTTTTTTCGGAAGTTCTCTTCCAGAAAATCTTCTTCCAAAAGAAGCCTGCAGTCTAGTCATAGCCTCAGATGCTGAAGAGAAAAGAAAATATAAAAGAAATAGAGAGAGAGATGGGAGTGTGACATCAGTGCTAATTAAATCAGAATGGAAGTGGCTCATCTTCAACAGTGATGAGAAGGTGAGAGAATGTATAATGGGAAATTATCTTTTGTGATGTGAGAACCACTCTATGGCTGTGTCTAGATTGGTATGATTTTCCGGAAATGCTTTTAACGGAAAAGTTTTCCATTAAAAGCATTTTCAGAACAGAGCGTCTAGATTGGCCATTTTCGCGATCGGGGCTTTTTTGCGGAAAACAAATCTGAGCTGTCTACACTGGCTCTTTTGCGCAAAAGGGATTTTTGCCTGAACGGGAGCAGAATAGTATTTTCGCAAGAAGCACTGATTTCTTACAGTAGGAAGTCAGTGATGTTGAGGAAATTCAAGCGGCCAGTGTAGACAGCTGGCAAGTTTTTCCAGAAAAGCGGCTGATTTTCCGGAAAAACTGGCCAGTCTAGACACAGCCCATGTATCTGTTTAAACATTGTTTCAGGATGTTAAATTTGTACATGAATTCTAGCTCAGCAGTTTCTCATTGCAGTCTGTTACTGAAGATTTTTTTCCTGAAAAAGCACAAATCAGGAACTGTGTATCCAGGAAGGTTCAAGTGCTTCCCCACTGGTTTTTGTATGTTGCTATTCTTAATGTCTGATTTATGTCCATTTATTCTTTTGTGTAGAGAAAATCTGATTTTTTCAATGTACATGGCAAAGGGGAATTGTTGGCACATGATGGCATATATTACATTAATAGATGTGAATGCGAATGAGCCTTGTTATAAATATAGTAGTGGTGGGGAACCAGTGGCTTCATGCAGCCACTCGGGGTTCTGCATGCAGCTTGCACTCATTTCCTGTGACTCTTCTCATGTGCCTCTCTCATGCTGGGGCGCTGTACTTAACTATTCTTTTCTTCCCTCCCAGTACTTCTAGGTTATGTCTACACTGGATGATTTTCCGAAAATGCTTTTAACGGAAAAGTTTTCCGTTAAAAGCATTTTCAGAAAAGCCCGTCTAGATTGGCAGGATGCTTTTCCACAAAAGCTTTTTGTGGAAAAGCATCCGTGGCCAATCTAGACGCGCTTTTCCACAAAAAAGCCCCGATCTCCATTTTCACGATCGGGGCTTTTTTTGCGGAAAACAGTACTATGCTGTTTACACTGGCCCTCTTGCTCAAATGATTTGCGCAAGAGGGTTTTTGCCCGAATGGGAGCAGCATAGTATTTCCACAAGAACACTGACGATCTTACATGAGATCGTCAGTGTTCTTGCGGAAATTCAAACGGCCAGTGTAGACAGCTGGCAAGTTTTTCCACAAAAGCAGATGATTTTGCAGAAAAACTTGCCAGTCTAGACACAGCCCTAGAGTATTGTGAATAAGCTGATTTGTGGCATTCATGCTCTGGGAGGGAGAAAGGGAAGAAGAGAGGGAATGAGGGAGGGGAAGGAATGAGGATGGGGTACAAATTAGCTAATTCTCAGCGCTCTGGAAATGCAGGGAGAGAAGGGGAGGAGAAGGGATGGAGTGCACACAGAGGAGGAGGCAAGGAAGAAGCCGGATGGGAGTTTGGGGAAAGAGGTGGCGTGGTGGTGAGACCTGCAGTGAAGGGAGGGTCAAGACAGCCTCTAGCAAAATAAGAAGTGATACACAGTTAAAGCAAGGTGCATGCTGATTGCACACACCATTCTGAGAACTATGCACACCCTCCATTTCTTTATATTACTTTTCCCAGCAATTTAATTTTTCCTTAAAAATGGATAACTTTGTGTTAGAAAGGCATGATAAAGAAGGAGAATCAAGTGCAATGTATTTAATCTTATTCTTGAAGTCATGGTAAGTGCACATGCCCAGTTTCAACCCATTCAGGTTAGGGAGGGCTACTCATGCAGCTCATTCTCTAGCCTAAGTTGTGCATTGTTGACATATACTACGAATAGCATACAATTCCTTGAGCTAGCATCTGACACTATCTGACTTTACAGTTGTAAATGGTTCTGCATAAGATTTTTTTTTCCCACCACCAGGTCTGTACCAGAAGTTTGTACCAGATGGCAGGTGGGGCAGGTGGAGGGGGTATAGGTGCTCAGAGGGTGAAATATACCAAGCAGTGTATGGGCCATGGAAGGATCTTCATGCAATGGTCTGGCAGATCTGGGCTATACAAAGGCTCCATGTCAGCCAGCACAGTTTGGTTTTTGAGGGGTATGCACTGGGAGAGGACTGAGGGGAGAGTGGGAAGTGTACGTCTTCTTCTGCAGATCTAGTGGCCACTAATTCCCGCACGTGGATTGTTGAGGAGCTATTAGGGGAATGGGAATGAATCCTGTCTTGCAAGGACCAGCATAGATTCTTCACACAAAGTCCATTTCCTTGAACATTGTTTGGGTAGGTGGATCATGCACAATAGGATTCCTTTTTTTAATGTATAGAGCAAATTGTGCTATCACTGCCATCACAGCATAGACAGACCCACAGACTGTCACATTGCTTAGCAGCGTGCCTCTAGAATCTGGAGTAGTAACTAGTGGCTTTTATTTTCTGGGTTTGGCAGTTATTTGCTAGTTGACTGTAAGGACCCGATCTTGTTTTCTCTGAAGCCAATTAGACTGTTTGGTGTTATCGATTTCATTGGCAAAATGGCTGAGACATCAAATCCCCCTGGATATCAGTTTACCCATCTGCACCATTGATATGGCAATTTAGTGCTTCCTAGGGTATGAGGAAACATTATTTGTTTCTTTGTTTGTTTATAAAATGCTTTAGATCCTTAGAAGAGAGATGCTCCTTACAGACATGCTCTTGTATCATCTACTACGTCTGAAATATTTTTGAACTGTAAATCATCCATAGAATAAAACTCAGCCTCTGCAGATATACATGCAGCTGCAATGAATGATTTATGGCATATTTTGCAGACCCTGGATAACAATTTGAAAATATACTATGATATGATAATCTGAAAATGTTAAAGGATTTCTGAACAGATAAAGCAAAATTACACATAAATTGATAATTCCAGAGCTAACTATGTAAAGTTCAGATAAATTTCTCCTCGTAAGCACATTTTAATTCTTTTAAACAAAAATAATTTTCATTCACACCCTGACTTTTGCTTATGTCTAAATGAGTGTGTTTGTTAAAATACCAATATGAAGCTTTCTTATGATGATATCTTAAGAAATATACAATATTACAATATTCTGGTTTGACTGAAATCATTTCTTAAACTCAAAGGGTATGTTTACACTACCCCGCTAGTTCGAACTAGCGGAGGTAATGTAGTCATCCGCAGTTGCAAATGACTACAACTAACTATCTAGCCCGTGCTGCGTGTAGTCACTCGGCACGGGGTTCGCACTAGCCAGCTTTTAAAAATGGCGGTGCCGGCTTTATGCTAATGAAGCCTGGGAAATTCAAATCCCGGGCTTCATTAGCAAGTTCGGTATGCATACATTACCCCGCTAGTTCGAACTAGCGGGGTAGTGTAGACATACCCTCTGAGTGTCTGGCTGCTGAGTCTTGCCCACATGCTCAGGGTTTAGCTGATTGCCATATTTGGGGTCGGGAAGGAATTTTCCTCCAGGGTAGATTGGCAGAGGGCCTGGAGGTTTTTCGACTTCCTCTGTAGCATGGGGTACAGATCACAGCTGGGGGATTCTCTGCATCTTGGGGTCTTCGAACTATCTGAAGGCTTCAGTATCTGAGATATAGGTGAGAGGATTATTCTAGGAGGGGGTGGGTGAGATTCTGTGGCCTGCATTGTGCAGGGGGTCAGACTGGATGATCATAATGGTCCCTTCTGACCTTGGGGTCTGTGTGTTGGTGGGTCTTCGCTTCTGCAGACTAAACAGACCCAACTCCCTCAGCCTCTCCTCATAGGTCATATGCTCCAGCCCCCTAATCATTTTGGTTACCCTCCGCTGGACCCTCTCCAATGCGTCCACATCCTTTTTGTAGTGGGGGGCCCAGAACTGGACACAATATTCCAAATGTGCCTCACCAGAGCTGAATAAAGGGGAATAATCATATCTCTGGATCTGCTGGCAATGCTCCTCTTAATGCAACCTAATATGCCATTATCCTTCTTGGCTACAAGGGCACACTGTTGACTCATATCCAGCTTCTCATCCACCGTAACCCCAGGTCCTTTTCTGCAGAACTACTACTTAACCGGTTGGTCCGCAGCCTGTAACAATGCTTGGGATTCTTCCGTCCCAAGTGCAGGACTCTGCACTTGTCCTTGTTGAACCTCATCAGATTTCTTGTGGCCCAATCCTCCACTTTGTCTAAGTCACTCTGGACCCTATCTCTGCCCTCAAGCGTATTTACCTCTCCCCCTAGCTTAGTGTCACCTGCAAACTTGCTGAGGGTGCAATCCATCCCCTCATCCAGCCCATTAATAAAGATAGTGAACAAAACCGGTCCTAGAACTGAACCTTGGGGCACTCCGCTAGAAACTGACCACCATTCTGACATTGAGCCGTTGATCATTACCTGCTGGGCCCAGCCTTTTAGCCATCTTTCTAGCCATCTTACTGTCCATTTATCCAATCCACATTCCCTTAACTTGCCAACAAGACTATTGTGGGAGACGGTATCAAAAGCCTTGCTAAAGTCAAGGTATATCACATCCACTGACTTTCCTATGTCCACAAAGCCAGTTACCTCATCATAGAACCTAATCAGATTGGTCAGGCTTGCCCTTTGTAAATCCATGCTGATTATTTCTAATCACTTTCCTCTCTTCCAAGTGCCTCAAAATGGATTCCTTAAGGATCCCTTCCATGATTTTTCCAGGAAGCAAGGTGAGACTGACTGGCCTATAGTTTCCTGGATTGTCCCTTTTTTGAAGATGGGCACTACATTTTCCTTTTTCCAATCATCCAGAATTTCTCCCGACCTCTACAACTTTTCAAAGATAATGGCCAAAAGCTCCTCAATGACATTTGCCAACTCCCTCAGTACCCTCGGATGCATTAAGTCCAGACCCATGGATTTGTGTACCTTTAGCTTTTCTAAATAGTTCCTAACCTGTTCTTTACCACCAAGGGCTGTCCATCTTCATCCCAACTTGCGTCACTTACCGCATTAGTCCAGGCGTCCACCTTGTCTGTGAATACAGAGGCAAAGAAAGTATTGAGTACTTCAGCTTTTCTCACATTATCTGTCACTAGATTACCTCCTTCATCCAGTAGGGGCCCCACACCCTCTCTGATTACCTTCTTTTTGCTAACATGCCTATAGATCCCTTTCTTGTTATCCTTCACATCCTTTGCCAGTCGCAATTCCAACTGTGTTTTCGCCTTTCTGATAACCCCCCGGCATTCTCGATCTATACATTTATACCCCTCCCCTGTCATTTGTCCAACTTTCCACTTTTTGTAAGCTTCCTTTTTGTACTTAAGTTCACCAAGGATTTCCCCTGTAAGCCAATCCTGTCTCCTACCATATTTGCCTCTCTTGCAATGCATCGGGATGGTTTCTTTCTGTGCCCTCAATAAGACTTCTTTAAAATACTGCCAGCTGTCCTGGACTCCTTTCCCCTTCATGTTAGCATTCCAGGGAATTCTGCCCATCAGGTCTCTGAGGGTATGTCTGCACTTGCCCCCTACTTCGAAATAGGGAGGCAAATGAAGCATAGCAAATTTGCAGATCAAGCCCGGGATTTAAATATCCCGTGCTTGATTTGCATGTTCCCAGCCTGTCACCATTTTAGAAATTCGCTAGCTCGGAGTAACTGCCCGCGTCTATACGCAGCAGTGAAGTGGGAGTCCGATTTAAAACCCTAACTCGAATTAGCTGGTATTCCTCCTTCAATGAGGTTTACCAGCTAATTCAAATTAGGGGCTTTAAATCAGACTCCCGTTTCACTGCTGCATGTAGATGTGGGCAGTTACTCCGGGCTAGTGAATTTCTAAAATGGCGACCGGCAGGGAATATGCAAATCAAGCACAGGATATTTAAATCCCAGGCTTGATTTGCAACTTTGATATGCTTCATTTGCCTTCTTACTTTGAAGTATGGGGCAAGTGTAGACATACCTTGAGGGAGTAAAATCTGCTTTTCTGAAGTCCAAGGTGTGTATTTTACTACTCTCTTTTCTTCCTTTGGTCAGGATCCTGAAATCTACCATCTCATGATCACTGCTTGTGAGGTTGTCACCAACCTCTAATTCCCCTATTTGTTCCTCTCTGTTTGTGAGCAGACGGTCAAGCTGCGCACAGACCCTGGTCAGATCCTTCGACACTTGTACCAAGAAGTTATCCCAAACATTCTCCAAAAACTTCCTGGATTGCCTGTGTACTGCCGTATTGGTCTCCCAACAGATGTTAGGGTGATTAAAGTCCCCCATGACAACCAGGGCCTGCAATCTGGAAGCTTCTCTCAGTTGTCCAAAGAAAGCCTCATCTACCTAATCCATCTGATTTGGTGGCCTGTAGTAGACACCAACTACAACATCACTACTGTTGTTTGCACCTCTAAACTTAACCTATAGACTCTTAACAAGTTTTTCTCCCTCTATATACTGGAGTTCTGAGCAATCATAGTGCTCTCTTACATATAGTGCAACTCCTCCTCCTTTTCTACCCTTCCTGTTCTTCCTGAACAGTCTATACCCTTCCATGACAGCGCTCCAGTCATGCGAGTCATCCCACCAAGTCTCTGTTATCCCAATTAAATCATATTTCTTGGACTGGGCCAGAGCCTTCAGTTCTTCCTGTTTGTTGCCCAGGCTTCTCGCATTAGTGTTCAAACACCTCAGATAACCAGTTGATCGCCCTATCTTCTCCATTCGAATCAAGGGTCCTCCTTTCTTGCTTGGTCCTCTTTACATTTCTTCCCGGTGTCTGACTTTCCCACTCCCCTCAGGGTTTCGGTCACCATCCCCCAACGAACCTAGTTTAAAGTCTCCTCACTAGGTTTGCAAGCCTGCCTGCGAAGATGCTCCTTCCTCTCTTGGTTCGGTGGATCCCATCTCTTCCTAACAATCCTTGTGCACGGGACAGTGTCCCATGGTCGAAGAAACTAAATCCCTCTCTGCGACACCACCTGTGCAACCACACATTTACTTCCTTAATTCAACGATCCCTGCGCAGTCCTTTCCCTTCAACAGGGAGGATGGACGAGAATACCACTTGCACTCCAAATTCTTTGATCCTTCTTCCCAGTGCTACATAATCTGCAGTAACCCGCTCAAGGTCATTCTTGGCCGTATCATTAGTCCCCACGTGGAGAAGCAGGAAGGCGTAGAAATCTGAAGGGCTGATCAGTTTTATAAGCCTCTCATTCATATCCTGAATTTGAGCTCCCAGTAAGCAGCACACTGCTTGAGATTCCAGGTCCAGACAGCAGATGGCTGGCTCAGTCCCTCTTAGGAGGGAGTTCCCGATCACCACCACCCATTGTCTTCTTTTGAGGTTGGTGGTCGTGGAACCCCCATCCCTAGGACTGCGCATCTCATGCCTTCCAGTAGATGGTGTTCCCTTCCGGTTTCTTCCTTGTGAGGTCCCTTCCAAAGTTTTCACCACTGCAGAGCCTGTGGAGAGAGGCTGAAAGAGATTATTTACCTCTATAGCATTGGGAGATTCCTGTGCTGGCCTTTTTCCTCTTGTAGAAGTTACATGCTTCCAGTTCTCTTCCTGGTCCCATACTGCCCTCTCTGGCTCTTCCGCCTGCTGTGCTTGCAGGATTAAATACTGCTTTCTATCGAGGAAGTCTTCATCCTCTCTGATCGAGTGTAGGATCTACCCTTGGGCCTCTAATCCTCTAATTTTTTTCTTCCAAAATGGTGACCATTGTTGACTAACTCATATGTATACAAGAAGTTCCACTGAGATCAAAGGAGTAGAGCTTGGACTACTGTTACGTTCCGAACCATTGAACCTTGTCTGTCTCATGTCCTCTTCCTGTTCACATTGAATTCAAGGGGAACTTGACATTGACTGGGGGAGGGGTGGAGCAGTATGTCTTTACTGAAAAACTATGGTTCTTAAAAACCAAAACCACTAACACAATTTTCTGTTCTTTATGAAAACTGCATTGTTGATGGAATTTGACAACAAACTCCCAATAATCTAGAAATGCACCTTAACCTAGCTGCATTTCAGAATTTGCCCTCCTGTCATCTTCCACTGTGATATTGTGAATATTTAATTCTTTACAAACAACAGACACCAGCCTCTTCAGGTAGCTTAGTAATATATATATTTGTTAAAAGAATCTGAGTCTGATAGCTCTGCCTTCTTTCGTTTATAAAAGTTAATTACTAACTAGTCAGATTTCACTATCTTTATGATGATTAATCATAGTATGATACTGATCCAGTGTTTAGATTTCCAGTGCTATAATTCCTCTGTTCCATGTGCAAAAGTGTTCAATATAAACTGAATGTAATCATATTTCAATGATAATAAAAAGTGATTTTCTAGTACTTATTAATATCTTTGAATTTTTGTTGCAGTATATGCACATAGTTTGCTAAATGAGCCCATGTAATTCAGATATTAATAATATTGATCTAATATTATAGTGAATATACAGAGATAAAAACATGCCATATTTTTTAAGATAGTTTAAAAATCTTTACTTCCAGTTGCATGTATTAAAGTAAAAGAATTTGTGTGTGTGTTTGAAAAAAAGTACCATGATAGTCTAGTCTCTTTCGTAAAGACCAATAGAGATTATAATTAGTCTAAATATAAACCTTGCTTTCAAAAGTACCTAAGTGACTTGATAGCACAAATACCATGGACTTTCAGTGGAATGTATGCTTTTAAGGCACTTGGGGGGATTTTCAAAAGCACTGATCGTGATTTGTCCAACTACAGCAGTGATTTTCAAACTTTGTTGCTTGTGGCCCACCCAGCTCAATGCAAATCTTTCACAAGGTGATAATGGAAACTCACCATTATTTGTATAATTAAACCTGAGCCATTTTGCTAGTGATGTAGCTAGAAAGAGTGGTTTTAATTTAATCAGTAAGAAAAGAAATATTAATTGAAATGATTGAACAGATTAAGCTCTTTAACCTTCTCGCATTAGTTTACCAAATTTCATTTTAAATAAAGTAAAATATCAATTTATGTCCAATACAAAAGGTTTCAACATTCTCTTTATTAATGACATGGATGGGGA
The DNA here is from genome assembly GCF_049634645.1 of Pelodiscus sinensis. Taxonomy (NCBI): domain Eukaryota; kingdom Metazoa; phylum Chordata; order Testudines; family Trionychidae; genus Pelodiscus; species Pelodiscus sinensis. The sequence continues at coordinate 28,983,177 of NC_134725.1, read as the reverse complement.
ACCTTTTTTGGGTCAGGGGGTAGGCTGCAGGAGTAGAGTGTCTGGCCAGAGGCTAGGGGCGGGAGCAGGCTGTGGGTAAGGTCTCTGGCCACAGGGGAGGGTGCAGGAGCAGAATGGGGCTAGAGTGTCTGGCTCAGGGGGAGGGTGCAGGAGCAAGGTGGATATAGGGTATCTGGCCCAGGAGGAGAGTGCAGGAGCAGGTTGGGAGTAGGGTGCCTGGCCAGCAGGAGGGGGCAGGAGCTGGATGGTGGTAGGGTGTCTGGCCAGGAGAGAGAGGGCAGGAGTGAGCTCGTGGTAGGTGTCTGGCTCAGGGAAGGGTGCAAGAGTGGGCTGGAGATGGGTGAGTCTAAGTGTGTGTGTGAGAGGGTGGGGTGCAGGATCTGGGCATCAGAGAAAGGGGAGCACATACCTGACTTTGGACCACATGCCTCTTCCAGGCATCATGCAACACAACCTCCCACTATTCCCATTGGCCAGAATCTGGCAGTGGGAGCAGCAGGGAAAGCCTCCAGGCACCCCATCCATGCACTGCTGTTCCCCTAGCCATGGGAGGGGAAGGGAAGCAGCAGCATGTGGAACAGCTTCTTCCACAAGCTGGGGCTTTCTTCCTCCTCCCTCTTATCAGAAAGCCAGCACTGATGCTCCAACCTCACAGGGGTGGGGGAACGCAAGGCTGGAGCATCAGCACGGGCTCCCTGCTGCAGGGGAATTAAGAGGGGAAGTGGGAGTTGAGCTCAAGCCGTGGTCCACTTGCAAGGCACCTGCAGACCACCAGTGGCCTGTGGACCCTACTTTGAGAATCTCTGCACTAGAAGACCCTTCTTGATTGGAGACATCCATTTTCTCAAGGTGGGCAAATGCTCTTTACTCAATGGTGTTACTAGACTTTTTTGGAATAAGTATTTAAAGCTTCATCCCTAGAAGAGCTATCACATAGGAAGACTGCTGCCTCTGCACTGATGTGTCTCCATGGAGTTCCATTAAAGTCAGCAGGGCTGTGCTTTGCAACACTGATCTCCTGTGTAATGGAAGGTACAGGATTGGGATCCAAAACGTTATTCTGAAATTTAATAAGATTGTGTAGTCCAAATTAATTCCCATTAAATATATTTTTGGGTCCAATGAAAATTGAATTTGAAATGTATTTGGCATGGGTTTCTCAATCACATCCCAGAAACCATATGTTCCACATTCTTACACAAACCTCCCCATGATTTTGTAGTGCATGGAACAATAACAAATTGGAAAATGGCCCTCAGCCACTTTCTGTTAGAGACCTAGCTGCATACATTACATGCATTGGAGGTGAGACATTTTGGGAAGTTGAATAAATTCATCCAAATTTTGAAGGGTTCTTCATCTATCCAGGAAAAGATAATGTGACTACAATTACAATAGGGTTATAAGACGGTGTTTTGATGAACAAGGCCTGCTTACTTAAAGCCATGTGAAGAAATAAAACTGAGCTATGCTTCCTTTTTCTGCTCTCCAGAAAGAAAACTGTCTAATGAATGTCTCATGTCTGAAACACTGGGCTGGATTCATCAAAGGGAGTTAGTAATTACCAAATTGAGAGAATCATGAAGCGCTTTTCTAAATTTGAAAGGCTCATCAAGAATAGATCAGGAGCAGGCAAAATTAATAGTTATGAACTCATTTCCATAGAAATGGACTTATTAGCAAGCATGCCAGCTGCCTAAAATTATAAGGTCTTTTCCTTCTGCTTGCAGGAAATAATCTTTTTTTTTTTATAAAAGAAAGTTAGACTTTATTTTTTATTGCTATTCTAAACTGAGGTTTGGCAAAGTTCTCGCAAGATGGCAGAAGCTTTGACTAGACAGTAAAAACAGAGGAGAGAGAAGATGCAGGAATGGGAGAAGACAAGCAAGTTACAATCCTCGGGTTCCATGAATACATCTCTGTCCTGCAAACCTGTTCAGAGAAAGATGGAATAGGGTGCCAGAAAGAGATGCCAGGTCTCTTTTGAACAGAGTTTGATTTAATAGGTTTTTTTTTTCAAATGTCTGTTAACAGTATGAGCTATGTTTTTCTTTGCTGGTAGAATTTTTACTTCCATGATGTTTTATCTTTGCTGGGCACCTAAAGAACATCAGTGACCCAGAGGATGTGGGAGCCAACTTCCCTTTGCCATGACAGGACAGAATTTGTTTAAAAAGAAAAGAAGGAACATGTAGATAATTCCCAGTACGAAAGGAGGGACCTTTTAAAGACAGTATTATGCTTGGTAAATTGATGTAGTTTTAAGAAACCAAATACTAAATTCTTGGGGTTTGATTCTGATTTCATTTATTGGAGATTTTACTCCAATCTGCCTCCAGTTGCTTCAATAGAATTTACTTCCAATTTGCTCCAGTGTAAAAGATGTACAAGGTCTTCAGTCCCTGTATTTAAGAATTCCAAAGCTCCTGAATTAAACACTGGGTGGCCCATCTAGAGCACACTGTTACTGAAGACAATTGCTATATCACATTAAGTATCAATGCACATTGAGTGTCAGGCTTCCTGTTATTGGAAACACAAGGATCTATAGATGAGGAATAGAACAAGGACTCTAGGGACAGTAGGGAGGCTGTGGACAGAGGAAGAAAGAAACTGACTTTTAAAGCTTTATCATTTGTTCTCAATAGCTGCAATCTGGGAGGAGATATGGAATAAAGTCTGTGGACTGATCATATGCCTCTCCTTGAGGTCTCTATGTTCCTGATACTATAGCACTTGGTACTGCTCCAAGGGCTAGATCTTTGTTCTGAAGAGTGAAAAAGAAAAACCATCCTTCTGGAGAAAATTAATCAACCTGCTGTTCAGAAAGTAATCTGTGGGACAGCTGATGATACAGAGTATTGAATACCATTTTGTGAAAACCGTGTGGTTGGTGGAGCAACTCTCTAAATGAAACCTAATTAGAACACAATGAATCCTGACACAAAAGTACATCTCTTTTAGCTGTCTTTTTTATTGTTTGTTTGAAGAGGAAAAAAAGCTGGTGCCCTGTTTTGAAATGTTGACGTCTTACAGTACATTTAAATTGCTTCAGAGACAAAGAAGGAAGCATTTGACTAGCAATCTTTTCATTTAAGTCATAGCAGAGAATTTTCCTGGTGTGTATGTGTGTGTGAGGGAGAGAAAGAGAGAAAGAGAAAGAGAGAGAGGGCAGCAGTCTGGCTCTGAATCTACTTTTCCCCTATCCTACATGATTGCACTGACCACTAAGTGAGTGGCTATTCTGAGGTCAGGGCTTTCACTGAAATTTTTCATGAAATGAAATTCTTGTTTTCCTGCCAATCCTAGTGAATATATCCCATGGACTCTTGTATTCAATTTCAGCAGTTAAATCTGATTTCAAGCAATGGAAATATACTGAGTAGCCTATATTTAAATGAAAGTTAAGGTATATGCAGAAGAATTTTGTCTATTCATAGGAGCAGTAGACATTTTTCTCCCTGACAGTCACTGCAGTCTGTTATATATATGCTTGGAAAGGTTAGATTTTTATCAGTAAATGTTAGTAAATCCTGATTTCACAGTCCACACACAAATGGAAAAAAAAAAGTTTCAATTGATGATGATAGAAAACAACTGATAGGTAAAATAAGAAAAGTGTTGCGTGAGAACTTATTGGAGTTGAGTTAAAAATAATTGTTTAAAATATTTAGATTTGAGGTATGCAATTTGTATTTAACATTGTGAATGTCAACTGTTGTTAAATAATTATTTTAACCTGCTCAGGATTTCCTGTCAAGGGCTACGTCTAGACTGCAAGCATCTTTTGAAAAAGAGCATCTAGGCTACAACCAGTACTTTTAAAAAATCAAGCCGCTTTTTCAAAAGAGAGCATGCAGGCAGTCTGGATGCTCTCTTTCGAAAAAACACAGTTTGCATTACATAGCACCTTTATTAGAAAGAGCACTTTCAAAAAAGGCGTTCTTCCTCATAAAACGAGGTTTTCTGCAGTCGAAAAAACTGCTGCGTTCTTTCGATTTACTTTCGAAAGAACACGGCAGCAGTCTAGATGCAGGGGAAGATTTTTTGAAAAAAGGCCACTTTTTTCATAAAGACCTTGTAGTCTAGACACACCCAAGGTGAAAATGTAAACAGAGACAAATAAACCCATCTTTTAAAATAAACAGATATCATCTGTCAAAATTTCAAAAAGTGAAAATCTAATTCTGCGAAGTCTAGCTGTATAGAGGACACACGTTCTCTGTTCTCATCTAGAATCACATATATGTAGGACTGCAAGGGATATCAAGTGATCATCAAGTCCAGTCCTATGAGCTGAGGCAAGACCAGGCTAGACCTGGATAGACCTTTCTGCAGGATGTACTTTGTTGGAGCAAAGTCATCTTAAAAAGTAGTCTAAAACCTCTAAAATCCAGGACTCTCTGTCCTTGCAACATCAGTGTTCCAGCAGGACCATGGATATTGCTGGAACAAAGAGCCCTGGCTGGCAAGGTTTGGTGCTAGGCAGTGCAGTGGTGGAGAATGCAGTCTGGGCATCAGCAAGGCCAGTGAGGGTGGGAGCACAGCCCTGGCTGGGGCTGGAAGGTGGGGAGTGCAGACCAGGCTGACAACCAAATGTGTAGCCTGGAGCAGTATCAGCACTGTGTGGGATGCAGCTCCATGTGGGGCTGAGAGCAGAGCCCAGTGTTTGGGGCTGGCACCCAGGAGCAGGGCCATCATCCAGGAAGGGATTCTTGACCTGCCTTGGTCCAGCAAACTCTATGATTTGGGACTTCTTAAGTTCAAAGAGTGCCAGAGTGTGGAGATCCCACTTTTAATATGGTTATGGGTGTGAGAGCCAGCATCGGCAAGGAAAGTGGTGTTTCTCAATGTATACATCATTCAACGTGACTTTAGAAGACCTAGCTTTTATTTCTGTCTTTGTTACTGATGTGTTATGTGGCTGTACACAAGTCAATATGCCTATCTGGTCATTAATAAAACAAGGAGAATCAATTCACTAGCAGAGGTCTGAATTCTGTGCATCTATATACACCTTTAAACTTCCCAGATGACCAAAATAAAACAATCATCATGTAAGTTTGCATCAGCATACCAAGCAGTATTTTTTCATGAACTGAAAATTAGGATAATTGAATCCCATGTTTTTATCATGTATAATTAGCACAAATCCATTTTCTTTTCATGGCAATAAAGTCAAGTTCATGTTCAAATGAGAAATAAATAATAGAAAAAAAAGCTGAGAGCTCATTTCTGGTGAAACACAAGGAATGACCAAACATTCTACTGTTTCAGAACATCAGGATTTACAACAACAAAATAGTATTGGTACTTGAATAAATAATTTAGCAACATCTGTGCTGTGTGGAGTCCAGGGTTTTTTATTACAGGTTTGTAGAGAGTACCTAGAATTAATTTCTGAGTTTAATGGGAAACATACTTCCTTTTTGGAAAGCTAAAAAATAGATGGTGAGCTCATCTATAAAATATAGCCATTGCCCACTGGACCAGAATGCACTTTTGATTTAGTCTTACCAACTTCTATAGTCTATTGGTTATCTTAGGGGTTTAATGTTACCTTTAAGTATAAGAATAAGATATAGGTTTCAGACAGCAATACAAGAAGTCCACAAGCCCAAACTAAAATGGCATTAGCTTAATCAAAAGCTTCAGAGGGGTAGCCAAGTTAGTCTGTACTGGAAAAATTTAAAAAACAACGAATAACCTAGCAGCACCTTAAAGACATGTAGATGGAATCATGAGCTTTCGTGAATGGGCTGTGCCTATGAAAGCTCATGTTACCATCTACACGTTCTGTTAGCCTTTAAGGTGCTGCTAGACTATTCATTGTTTTTTATTAGCTTAATCAGTTAGCATAAGTTAAACCTATTACATTTTAACATAAACAAATTAATCAACAGTGACCCTAAATCATAAAATGGCTTATGGTATAATTTTATAATAAATTCTGCTGAAATTCTGCAAAATGCTGATGGGAAACTGCAAAAAGTCAGTTGATTCTAGTTTGGCTGTTTTGAGATAGAAACATGAGCGAGGGTTTCCAGCCTTTTAGGATTGTCCTGAAGTCTCCAGGAATTTAAAGATTAATCTTTAATTAAAATTATGTCATGTGATAAAACCTCCAGGACTATATCCAACCAAAACTGGCAACCCTAACATGAGCAGATGCTTACCCACAGTATTGCTATAGTAACTAATTGACATATATGCTAATACATTTTGTTAATGAATATATTAATATACATAATAAGAATACCCCAACATTATTAGAATGAGGAAATGAGTTATGGTCAAAGAAGGCTGGACACACTAATGAATATTCATAGCAGACATTTCTGGCTAACAGCCTAAAGTTTAGACCAGTGAGGTTTCAACCATTAGAATCACTTGGTATGGAAAGGGGATAGTACGCATTTCTAAGGTGCAGCATATTAGGATCTTCATTGGGACTTCAGCTAAACCCTGGCTCTGCTATTGCAAGCCCCTTTGAAGCACTGGAGCAGCACTTCAAAGGGGCTTTGCAACGCGGAGCTGGGGATCAGCTGGGGACTCCAGCTGATCCCTGGCTCCTCTTGTGCTGCCCCTTTGAAGCGCTGGAGTGTCACTTCAAAGGGGCAGTGCAGCATTAATATCTGCAATTAACACATTAAAAAATTAACATGTTAATCCTGTCCTGCATTAATTACAGATGTTAACGCAGGTCAATTGACAGCCCTACAATCAATAGAGCAGACAACACTTCTTTAAGTCATTTGTTAAATTTGATAGTTCTCCTATTGGAAAGAAAAAAAAATGTTGCAATTTATTTTGTTCCTGACATTTTGTTGCTTCATCATTTTAAATTACACTTTAATGTGCATTTTATTTTCCAGTGCAAACATCTCCTTCTATGAGATCCTGCAGATGGACTTTGAAATTGACAATAGTAGTAGCCTGGCAGGAGCTCAGCAAATTACCTGGCAGGTGGAATACCCCAGAGAAGATTCAGTGAGTGAACTGGTGGTCTCAGAGATCTTTGTCAGCCAAACAACATTTGCAGGAATTGTTCCTCTTGCAATGGTAAGAAACTGCTTCCTTGTTTTTCAAATGCCTCTTCTGATTCCTTTTAGTATTCAAGGAAACATGAACCATTTTATAATTTGTTACTTCCTATGCATCTTCTGAAAATGGTTTAAATGCAAAAGCTACATTTCAATAATATTTTATTTACCTGATATACCATAATGGCTCCTTAGAAACCATTACAGTCTATTGTGTAAATTCTTTTCTGTTTGTGGATTATTGGCCTGGTACATCATAATAGCTCCTTTGGAGCTGTTGTCTTCTATTGTGTTAATATGACTGTCATGCATGCTCACTAAGGCTAAATACTACAATTAGTTATGACATTTTCATTTAAATAAATTAGCCCACATGTGTAGAAAACTTTATTTCTAAACCAGACTACTGGGCCATATTTTGCTTTGCTTTTCCACAAAGCACTCAACTACGCAAGACTAAATCACTGACTAGCGAGCTGCAAAATGTCAATTTAATAAAAAACTCATTTTGAGTTATACAGTAGGGACACAAAATCATTTCTAAAGACTTAGATTTTTGGAGTTAGAGAGAGGCCCTGTTTTTAAAAGAGGGTGTAATATATGTGTGGTAAAAAACTCCTAATCCCCACTTTCTTTATGCGAGTGGCTGCAGTGTACTCAAATACAGCTTGTCAGAGAGACCTAGGAGTATGACTGTGGGACCTCTGATACTAGAGGAATTTTGTGCAAATTTTGTGCAGAATTTTGTGCAAATCAACTGCATTTCAATCCAGTTACACTAGTATAAAACAGGCGTAATGGAATGCTGAATCAGGCTTTGTCTGCAGAACTTCCTTTGAAAAACTGGTCTCAAGAACCATGAAGAACTAATATTTTTTCTGCTTAGTTTATTTTTTAAATTTATTTTTAGACTAAGTACTTTGCTGCTAAATTTCAACTCCTAATATATTTTAAAGCTCCTTCTCTACCCTGGAAAAAAGAACCTTTTATTGTCTAGCTCTTTGTTAAGAAGTCACCCTGGGGTAGGCGCCGGTCATGGCCGCGTAGACCCTTTCCCCGACAGTCTCTCATGAGATCCCTGATGACTGCGTGCAGGGAGGGTAGGGAGATCTGGGCCCACCCTCTCTCCAGGTCTCAGCCCAGGACCCTAAGGACAGAAACACCAATTTCCTGTCTGGCCGGTGGGATCAAGCTGCAACTCACCGGCCCACAGGCTCCTTCTCTGCCCTGTCCTGGGCTGCTTCCTTCCCTCCTGTGGAGCTCAAAAGAGCCACTCCCCATTCACAGCTCCTCCTTCATTGTCCCCTTTGGCGGCGCCTTTCCCGCTGGCAGGTCCCCCAGCAGCTTTTGTTTTGGGCATCCCTGCTCTCTCCACCTCTCCACCTCCTGCTCCATGGGGCTCTCTCCTTTTCAAAGCCGGCGCCCTGGTTAAAGGATGCCGGCATATGTGTCCTCCAGGCGGCCATCTGAGAGGCCCCCCTAGCCACCACACAGGTGCTAGCAGCAGCCGCCGAACACCCCCGGTACGGCCGTGCACTCACTGCGGTGCCAACTCAGAGTGAAGCAAAAGTTTGGGATGCGGGGCTCTCCGCATGGGTCCCCGCTTACCCATCACACTCTTCTACCAACTAATTAACAAAAATCTAAACATTCCTCTCCACAGATATTACCCTGTCCTGCTGGGAGAGAAGCAAAGGCAGAGACCAGCAAACAGACAGGGTCTAGTCAGGACTCTTTTATTCCTATTGACAGTGTCTAAACATCAATAGAAAAAATGACAAGATTATTTTATAGAGTACTTTTTGGGAGGCTTTCCTGGAACATATAAATAAATGTTCAGTTCAAGTAGAGGAGACTAATCAAAAACTCAGATAAATTGGATGTGACAATGTCAACTATTAGTGATGATTCAGGTTGTAATGTATAGTGAAAGGATAAACAATACTACTGTTATTTCAGATACAAAACAAGTTGCTTGAAATGGCACAAAGGTATTTACTGTCCTAAGAGTGCTACCAGTATATAATAGAGCTGGGTTCAAAACAACAGCTTGCTGCTGAACTTTCGAAAGTACATAGTTTATGTTTGGATCAGAATTTTGCAGTTGGCTCTGCTTTCTCTATAATGGCCTCCCACTCCAGCTGCTGAATCAGCTTATTTTTAACTCTGTGTACCTGAACATTGGGCAGAGACTTGTAGTCCTGATCATGTGCATCTTAAATTTGCTCCTCATTTATTCTCATCTGTAATTTTACAGCATAGTGGGAACAAACTGAAATGTAAAATATACATTTTATGTATTTTTGTCTCATGTTTCATCACAAGGCTATAATCTTTCATGATGTTTTTCATCAGTAATTCAGCTGTCTTCCTCCTGATTACAAGCTTCCTTTCATGGCTGGCCCTAAGCTAACAGAAGAGTCTAAAGTAAGATAAAAATAGAACAACAGGTTGTATTTGTATTTCTTCCCCTTATGCTTGATAATTAGGGATGCTGCTTTACTTCACTTCAGGACAGGCTCTTACCTTGTGTTGTTGAATTGGTGACAAAAGCCAATGTACCATGCACTTTTGATTCAGGGAAACGAGGTCTTAAGGAAAGTTCTTGATGTAAGAAAATATGTTTGAACGTTCTTTTGAAGGGCTCCTCGACTCCTTACATAATTAATAAGTCAATTTTATTGTAGTATTTTTCTCACCATTTCCTAAACTACAGAGAATCTGTAAATAAATATAAATATCATGTGTTTTTGTCCCTTGAAAGAACACTATAAAAGGGTATCAAAATGCAACATGTTTTAACTCTTCATATCTATACTGAATGTAATCCTTATAGGTTCCTTTAGTTCCTCAATACAAACTCAGTGCAAGTGTCAAAGCAAACTCATTGGCTTAAAAGAAATTGCATGAATGTGAAAAGAGAATCTGGTCCTTAGTTTGTGGGATCAAGTGTTTTGATGACCTCAAAATCCCATTGCCAGTGAAAGATAATTAAGTCTTTGTAGTTTCCTGTACAAATTCGTTTTGTGTATAAATCATACTGTTGGAACTGTGTAAAGCTAAATTCTATACTGAAAAATGTTTTTTCAGAAAGAGTAGCAGGTTCCTACAATTATAATTCACCGAGAACTGGGAACTCCAACCCTGGTTTACATTGTTTGAGACCTCAGTGTATTTGTTGAGGGAAAACCAAACAAGATAAAAACATACTATGAAATTGTGAAGATCATTAGAGGCCCTTCTTAATAATGACATATACTGAAGTTAAATTCTTATGTCTTTCTGTTGATCTGGATAAATACACTTCATGCTCATGGCAGGACAAAGCTTTTCTAACATGAATATCTCACTCTACAGGTTGAACCTCTCTAGTTCAGCTCTCTGTGCTCCAGAAACATCCATGGTAGGGCACAATTTTAGTGAGCTGGATATCCATTTATCATAGTTATGGCCAAGTTTCCCGTGGTTCCCTTAAGTTTGTTTACAGCTACCAGCCTGGCTTTCAGTGTTCTATGCTGTTGTTTAGCTCTAATTTACTCCTAAATGTCTCTAAGAGCTCAGCAAACAATGCTGCTAGACGATATTGACCTCCTCTGGTTCAGCAGATTCTCTGGTTTGGCACAGGTCAGGTCCTGAGGATGCAGGACTAGAAAGATTCAACCTGAACTCTGATAAAAATAGTTGATTTCTTGCTATAGGGGGTTTATGAATCAAAATGGCTCCATATAGCAGACAATCCTGCTGTAGTGCACAGAGTTGCTGCATGTCCATTGGATTAAAATCAGAGGTGCATTAATGAGCAATGCTTAGGGATTGCTAATAGACAAGGGCCTGAAATTTAACTCACTCTTATATAGTTAATCACTTTGAGTCCTAGTTAGAAAAAGTACCAGCTTATAATGCAAAATACACATTTTGATTCATTAATTGGGCTGAGGGGGAAGACTTACGGCACATGTAATTTCCCTATTGGGTGAGGGCGGCATTAAGATTTCAACATATAGTATATTTATGTGAAAAGGAGAGGCGGATATGGAGAACACTAATTATTGCACAAATGCTAATCTAGAAATTGGTTTGGAAATGTGGTAAGGAATTTGCTGTGAACTTACAAACAAATAAAAATGCTTCTGATTTCTCACAAATAATGGAAAATCCCAACCAGCCACAAGCATGGTATAGTCAGCTGCCAGTTCCAAAACGACCAACCCAATTGCATCTGGAATTCCACAGAAATGCCCCAAAAAGATAAATCTACTGACGTCTAAGTATTTGTTATTAAGTCTGAAACTTCTTCAAGTTTGTAAGAAACTAATGAACTAAAATATATTTTTATTTATTTATTATGGACAACTGGATAGCTTTAAAGCCGGTAAAAATAACTTCAGCACTAGGCAACCTGGGTGAAATTATAGTAAAGAGCAGAATTGACAGATACATAGATGAACATAATTTGTTGGGGAAGAGTCAACATGGTTTCTGTAAAGGGAAATCATGCCTCGCTAATCGACTAGAATTCTCGGAAGGGTTTCAGAAGCATGTGGATAAGAGGATAATAGTGTACTTAGATTTCCAGAAAGTCTTTGACAAGATCCCTCACCAAAAGCTCTTATGTTAAGTAAGCTTCTATGGAGATAGGAGGGAAGGTCCTCTCATGGGCTGGTAACTGATTAAAAGTTAGGAAATGAACAGTAGAGAGGTAAAGTGGTGTCCCCCAGGGTCTGTCCTGGGACTAGTCCTATTTAACATACTCATAAATGATCTGAAAAAATGGATAAGTAGTGAGGTGTTAAAATTTGCAGGTGATACACAATTGCTGAAGATAGTTAAATCCAAAGCAGACTGCAAAGAGCTTCAAAAGGATCTCATAATACTGGGCTGTGGAAATGGCAGATGAAATTCAGTTTTGATAAATGCAGAGTAATTAATTTTGGAAACAATCCCAAATACATGTACATCAATGATGGGGACTATATTAGCTATTACCACTTAAGGGTATGTCTACACTGCATTCCTCTTTTGAGAGCGGAATGCAAATGCAGCTGAGAGAAATTGCAAATGAAGCGTGGATTTGAATTTCCCAGGTTTCATTTGCATAATCATGTCCGGCCGCTTTTTTGAAATACCTGATTTCGAAAAAAAAAATGCTGTGTAGACGTGGTTATTTCAAAAGAAAACCCTTCCTCTGAAATTACCCTTAAACCTCATTTTATAAGCAGTAAGGGTAATTTTGAAAGAAGGGTTTTCTTTCAAAATAACCATGTCTAGACAGCATTTCTTTTTTCAAAATAAGGTATTTCAAAAAGCATCCGTACGCGATTATACAAATGAAGTGCATTTCACTCAGCTGTATTTGCAGTCCTCTCTTGAAAGAGGAATGTAGTGTAGTCATACCCTAAGAGAGAGATCTTGGAGTCATTGTGGATAGTTCTCTGGAATATCCACTCAAGTATGTGCAGCAGCAGTCAAACAAGCAAACAGTATGTTTGGAATCATTAAAAAAGGGATAGAGAATAATGGACAGAATATCTTATTGCCTCTGTATAAATCCATGTATAAATCTTGAATACCACATACAAATGATGTCGTCTTATCTCAAAAAAGGTATCTTAGCATTGGAAAAAGTTCAGAAAAGGGCAACAAAAATGATTAGGCATTTGGAACAACTAATATATGAAGAGTGATTAAAAAGACTTGGGCTTTGTCTACATTATGAGCTTTGCCGGAAGAGGCAATGCAAACGAAGCGAGGATTAGCATTTTTTCATGCTTCATTTGCATAATCTCTTCTGATCCATTTTTTGCAAGAGGATTTAGTGCAAAAACAAGCAGTGCGGGACATTTCCTTTTTGCTCAAAACCCCTTTTTGTGTAAGGTCCTTATGTCTCCCGGGAAGGGGCATAAGGATCTTGTGCAAAAAGGGGTTTTTGCACAAAAAGAAAATGTGCACACTGCTTGTTTTTGCACTAAAACCTCTTGCAAAAAATGGACTGGAAGAGATTATGCAAATGAAGCATGAAAAAATGCTAATCCATGCTTCATTTACATTATCTCTTCTGGCAAAGCTCATAGTGTAGACATAGCCTGGGACTTTTCAGCTTTGGAAAGAGATGACTATTTGGGGATATTATAGAGGGCTATAAAATTATGGCTGTTGTGGAGAAAGTGATATATGAAGAGAGATTAAAGTTATTTACTTTAAGGAGTTATTTACTCCTTCCCATAAGACAAGAACTACAGTGTCACTGAATGAAATTAATAGGTAGCAGATTTAAAACAAAAAAGGAAGTTTTTCTTCATACAATGCACAGTTGACCTATGGAACTCATTGCCAAAGGATGTTGTGAAGGTCAAGACTTTAACATGATTCAAAAAGAACTAGATAAATTAATGAAGGCTAGGTCCATCAATGGTTATTAGCCAGCATCGATAGGAATGATGTCCCTAGGCTCTGTTTGCTAGGGATGGCATTGTGTGAAAGTTATGGGTCACTTGATGATTAACCATTCTACTCATTCTCTCTGGGTCACCTGGAATTGATCACTGTTGGAAGACAGAATACTAGGCTAGTTGGATCTTTGTTCTGACCCAATATGGCCATTACGTTATTAAACATTTCCTCATCGAATAATGCTCAGCATGTCCACTGGAACTATTTTTTGTGACATACACTTTCTTGGTTTAAATCCAAATAGATGTTGGGTCCCTCTTGCACAATCTGATGGGAAGTTATTTTGTTTTGCATCTTTGAAGTTGCACAGCCAACAATTCTTGCTTTTATTCTGTTTTGCCAGTAACTATGAAATAATCTGATGGTTTTTGAGTTTGGAAAAACAAGGCTAAAATATCATTTTAGGATTCTGAGAATGTCCAAAAAACTTGAGCATATCTCCAGTTGGAAGATCATCCATATAATTTTAAGTCTAAAGCATTGTTTTTCATCTTTTTGAATATTTTGTTTAATTCATGCTTTTGAATATTTGGACTATTTCATATGTTTATGAATTTTAATATTGCAATAAATACACTAAATATGTCCTGAACTAAAGAAAATCTAAACACTTTCTTGATAGAAAATAGGGAGTTTTCTGTACAATTGGAAGCAATAGTTTCTTGCTTCCCCAATAAAACTCTAATCTGAGTGACTGGAAGAAAATAAAGTAAATTTTCCTATGGAAGTGATCAGAACATTTTACTGTATTAGGATTGGGCAAGTTTAATTTTAGTTAGCAGTATTTACTTTCTGATAGTCACATTTCTAATTCCAGATGGAAACTATGCATTGTTGGGAGGAACAGAAAAGATGAGCTAGAATGGCAGGCCATCTCCAACTGATTTGGTAATGAAACTACTTCTCATGAAATGAAAAAATAGCAAGGTGGTTGATCACAGTTGTTTATAGCTTGCACTTGACTCAATAACTGATTTGGATGACAGCTATGACAGACCTACTGCTGTTGCAAAAGGATATCAGTCTACCTTAAGATGAGCTGTCCTTATAAATCAGTCACCTATGGAGAGGTTTCTCTCCTATTGTTCTTTTTATAGTGGCACATGGTGGGAATGCTCTAGTTAGGCTGCATCATCATTTCCATCATACACCTGCTAGAGAAAATATGGAAAAGGAGATAACTTGCTGTGGATGCTCCAGCTGTGCTATAAAGCCAAAGTTATGGAAAGAGGTGTTCAGTTTTGCTACGGGGATATGTTGTGAGGTTAAAGGGTGCCAGGTGAATGTAGATAGACAATTGTAATTAATCCAAGACTAACATTTCTGATCTTACAAAAAATGCCATTAGCACTTCAGTTTTCTGTCTGACGCAAAAGGAGGTGTGTTGCCTCCAGTGTTTGTACTAATTTTTTCCATCCATGGACAGAATACATTTTGTTATGTGCACCGAGGCATGTGTGAATGTGCACCACCAGTAGAAACACATTCTGCCAGTACTCTGTGGGCACTCTGCTAATCAGCTGAGCAGCATTTGAATCTCTCCTGAGTGGCTGCCTAAGCTCTCAGCTTACAGAGAACAATGGCTTCTTAATATCCTACTGGAACATAAGTTCAGAACTGACTTAAAGAGGAGAGCACCACTTACTGAATCATCAGCACTGCTTCCAGCAGCACCTGCACTAAATTAGGCTGTGAACATGAGATGATGTTGATACATGAATTTTCTGCCTTTTTAGAAACAGACCACAGCTGTTTTGTGTGGGTCTATGTGTGGCTTCCAAGTCTTTTGGCCAACATTCCCAATACAATTTGCATTCTTTTTTCTTGTACGTTGAGCTTGCCAGCTTGGAGGTTTTTTTAAAATGTATTTGAAGGTAGGGAAGGATTAGTTTCACATGATTCTGAGCTATATGTACACAGTTGTAGGAGGGCAGCAAGTAGCTTGGTGAATCTGCCATGTCATCAAGATGCTCCTACTCCAGAGAGGCAATGTTCTGTGTGCATATCTAAGGGCTTGTCTTCACTGCCACAGAGATGTGTGCTGCAGTGGTCGATCTTCCGGCATTTGATTTAGCAGGTTTAGTAAAACCCCACTAAATAGAACACTGACAGCACCCCTGTCGACTATGACACACCTCACAGTTTCAAGGAGTAAGGGAAATTAATGAGGGCATGTCTCCCATCAACATCCTGTTGTGCCACTCTCCGCAGAATATCCATGTAAGGTACCTTGACTCCAGCTACACAATTGGCATACCTAGAATTGCATCTCTTACATCGATTTTCTCCGCCAGTGTAGATTTGACCTAAGTTGGAAAGTTAACTGTGAGTGACTGAGTGTGACCAGTTTGATAAGAGATCTTAACAGGGTATATGCAAACAAACATCTACGATGGACAGATACAATTAAATAACTTATGCCATAAATGGTGATGAAATCTGTAAAACAAGTTGCATTTATCATTTATTTGCCTATTTCCTCTTAAAGCCATTTATTCATTCATATTTGAGTAAGTTTCCAGCACAACAAGTCTCTGAGTAGCTTGAGGCGGCCATTTCATTAACATCAATTTGTCAATTTTTTGGGACACAATTATAGTAAATTTACACCCCAATTACATTGCTCTGAGTAGTACTTTGATCAGTCCTGGCTCCATATTTAGCAAATTATACTTCCTTTTCACTTGCATGTTATTTTAATTTCCAGCTTTGT
This sequence comes from Pelodiscus sinensis, assembly GCF_049634645.1. Taxonomy (NCBI): domain Eukaryota; kingdom Metazoa; phylum Chordata; order Testudines; family Trionychidae; genus Pelodiscus; species Pelodiscus sinensis. Next base: position 28,966,971 of record NC_134725.1, on the reverse strand, counting down.
AGATTTTGAGATATTAAATTGTAAAATCCCATTTTGAAATGTAAGAAAGGTATTCTAAATAGTTTGGAGCTTTCTGAATTTTATGAAGTGTACATTTTCATAGTCTCAGATAAAATATTTTCTTATTCTGGATACTGTAGTTGGATTGTCACCACTAATGGAAACCTGTTTGACAGTTCAGGGTTAATGGGGAAAAATTTTAAATGTTTTTGAATATATTTAAAACTTTGCTTATCAATCTGCATGCTTACCAATCTGCTTTCTAGAGATGGTGTTATCATAGACTCATAGAACACTAGAACTGGAAGGGACCTGGAGAAGATCATCAAATCCAGTCTTCTGTCCTCACAGCAGGATTAAGCACCATTAAATCATCCTTGATAGATGTCTATCCAACCTGCTCTTAAATATCTCCAATGATGGAGATTCCACAACCTCCCTAGGCAATTTATTCCAATGTATAACTACCCTGATAGTTAGGAAGATTTTCCTAATGTCCAACCTAAACCTCCCTTGTTGCAATTTAATCCCATGGCTTCTTATCCTATCCTCAGAGGCTAAGGAGAACAATTTTTCTCCCTCCTCCTTGTAAAACACCTTTAGATACTTGAAAACTGTTATCATGTCCCCTCTTAGTCTTCTCTTTCTAAACCAGGGGTGGCAAACCCATTGAAGGCAAAGAGCCACAATAGTTGGGGATATAGTGCAAAGAGCCAGAAGAAAAAAAGCTGTAGAGCAACAACAACAACAACAAAAAAACAAGCCCCGGCTGCATTTGGTCAAGCAAAAAACCTAAAAAACCCTTGCCCCTTTAAACACAACTCTAGATGGCTTTTTGGTCACATCAGGCTCCCATGGGCCAGTGCCATCTTGCTAGTGCCATTTTGCTTTGCCTCACCCAATGGTGAGCACAGGGAAACGAGGACAGGGGGCCATTTTTAGGGGCACAGGGTGGCTGCGTGAGCCATGGGGGAGGCTTCGTGAGTCACACTTGAAGGGAGGAAGAGCTGCATGTGGCTCATGAGCTGCAGGTTGGCCAGCCCTGTTCTAAACTAAACAAGCCCAATTCTTTCAGTCTTCCCTTAGCGGTCATGTTCTCTAGACATTTAATCATTTTTGTTGCTCTTGTCTGGACCATCTCCAATTTCTCCACATCTTTCTTGAAATGTGGTGCCCAGAACTGGACACAATACTCCAACTGAGGCCTAATCAGTGCAGAGTAGAGCAGAAAAATTACTACTGTCTTGCTCATAACACTACTGTGCTTCTAAAAAGCACATGGAATCTTTCTCAGTGGACAAGGCAATATGGCACATTTGTTTAAAGTACAAAGCAGATAAGAAATAAGCATATGCATACATTCACAGCACACCCACACCCCAATGGGAGCCTTTCATGGGGCTGGGTGGGCAAAATTACTGAGTCCCCTACAACTTGATATGGAATGTGACTTGAGATAGAATTTCTGCCCCTAGTGCATTTTTGGGGTTAGTGGGCACAGAGGAGTGGCTCAGTGGTTAGTCTCAAATATGGTTATGCTGGGGTGGCTGACCTAGCAGGAGTTCACTTTTTAGTTATTAGTGAAGATAATACGTTGACAGATGACTATGCGGATATATTGCCCCTGTTGCACAAGGAGGTGCTAACAAAAAGTAAGCCAGGGCAAACAAGGCAAGGAAATCCTCATGAGACCAAAGGTGGCTAGAACATGGAAAAACTGGGAAACCTCTTTCCTAATTCATGTGGGCATTATTGAGGAGGCTTGCTCAGGCCAGCACTGTGTAACTAGAGGGTTATAATCACGCTGGCATGTTTGGGGGCATGGCTTGGTTTAGCTATGATAAAGTCTTTAGACTGAGAGGAGGAACACAAACCCGTATCTGGTGGGACATACTGCATCATACACTGTGGTTAGAGGGGATGTGAGGCCATAGGGGAATGCTATCCACACCAACAGTAGCCTGTTTATTCTGTAGTAACTCCACCAGTGGTCTGGGTCTTGTAATGACATTTGCTGGTGTAATCCACACAGCTACTGGGTGTGGTTCACTAGCACATGTATGAAATTGCTCTGCAGCCATGTTTTTCAAAGTGGTACATGAAACCACTTTGAGAAACCTGTTAACTGGCCACTCCAGTATGTTTATTTCCCAGTGCTGTGGCCACAGAGCCTCACAGCTCCTACTGGTTCCGTTTCACCATTTGTAGCCAAATGGAGCCACGGGAAGCAGTGTGGGCCAAGCCACCACTTCCTGTGTCTCCCCTTGGCTGCAAACAGAGAAAGGGAGCCAATTGGAGCTGTAAGGTTCCATGGCTGCAGTGCTGGGAAATAAACACACCAGTATGGCCAGTTCGCAGGTTTCTCAAAGTGGTTTCATGGACCACTGTGAGAAACACTGCTGTAAGGCCTGAGCTGGAAGCCAGCTGTACAAGCTCATGTACTAAGCTCCAGAGGTCCCAAGTTCAGGTCTGCCTGTCAGTATTATGCTGGTATTTAATGAAAGTTGGTGGTTTTGTAGCATTTGCACATGAAATGTGCTTTGGGGCCCCGATAGCCCACAAGTGCCAAAGTGGTCAGGGAAGGCCACACTAGGGAAATAGAATGGAGGGGGATGATCAGATGCCACTGGCAGACCTATGTGTGCAGGGATGATGGGGGGGGGGGGGGCTGAAGGGATGGAGAAGTGAGCTGAAAATGGGAGAGAGGGCTGGACAAAAGTACCACCTCCAGTTGAGCTTGACATGTTAAGGGTGCTCCTTATCATTCCTAGCAAGATAGATGGGGCATTTTTATTGGCAGTGCTTACCTTAGGTTTGAGGAACCCCTTTACAAGGGAAGGAAGGCATGTACTTTCCACAAATTTGAAGGAGTTGTTGGGAATGGGCCATACTGTAAAGAAAAAGATTAAACAAGAATTAAAGGGACATAGGAAAGCAGAGTGATTTATTCATCTTCTGTTTTAGGACTTGCAGATTTCTTGCCTAAGATGGGTCCCTAGGAAGACCCAAATGAGTATCACATAATTCATTGCTTGTCACACCCACAGGATAGCTCCATTATCTATGGATAAATCTTGCCTTGTGTTCCGTGCCCTCTTCCTTCATTGATGGGGCTGTGCATCTGGTTATGTCTTGTGGCCCTGGGGCACTAAAGGCCAAGTGTGTATATCCAGTCTGCTTTTTGCACATTGGGAAGCGTGATCCATGATATTAACCTCAAAGAGGTCAAAGCTGGATCTTCCCTGTTCAGGCTGTGAGGGCAATAAGACCAGAAGGGGCAGGTCCATCTTTATGCATGATGATGGGAAATTCCTTGCAAATTACCAGTTTATTATAGTTTTAAGACAGGTGTAATGCACTACAAAAGAAATGAATGATCCTTCTTAAAACTGAAATTGACTTTTTCCCCTCAAGTACTGCTATAAACTTAACATTTATCTATCTTTTATATGTTCAAAAAATGGTACTGGCTTTAATTAACTAATCAGTTCTGAATAAATGCAGGTTTGTAAAAATGAAAAATTATGTGGAAATGAAGCCACTCTTACCCAGTTTTACCTGTTCCTGAATGATTTATGACTCACTTCTCAGATTCCTTAAAGTGCTTTTTGAACCAGACTCAAAAATTCCATAATAATATGGTTTAATAGCTCTAAACCTGATTTACTTAGAAAAAGTTGGGATTTTCAGTTTGAAGAATAAATTTCTCCCCAATAACTAAAGCCTTTATAAATGACTTTGGCAGTGATTTATCAACTAAGATTGTCCATAACTACTTAAGGGCTCCTTAATGCAGGCAAATTGGCATTGTAGTCAATGGGGAATTTACCCGAGCCAAGGACTAATTGTTCTCTTTAAGTTAGAGTCTAATTCATGTGCAAAATTTCTAATTTATTATATGAGTTTTCTTGTTTTATTTTTTCATTTGAATTTTCAGTGCCAGGTGAAAGACATAACAACTTTTGGGAAATTAAATATGAAGTGTCCTGAATCTGACTCCCTACATTGTCTATTCTGAATATTAGCAGAAGACGTGCAGACAATGAGCAGATTATAAGGCCACTTGTTTAGTACAACAGAGCATGATACATTCAGTATCAGCTGGTGTGCTCTTGTGAAACTTATTTTGTTTTCCTTTTGGCAATAAATAATTCTAATAATTGAGTCTTTCAACATCTGGTGTTCCAATTAACATATGCTGCTAGTGTCTCAGAAAGTAGAAAGGTGATTCATTTTCATCATGGTTAATACAATAAGAGAGTGAGGTGTAGAAGTGGAATGTTAAAAACACTTAAATTCTTCTTGCTCGTATATTCTGGTGCATTATTGAACATTCACAAATGAACTTGCTTTTCAGTATGACAATAATTAAATGTAAACATTGAACCTGATTTTTAAACATAAGACATCTAGAGTTGAATGATTACTCAAATTGCAGTTTGTGCACCCAGAATGCCTTGCATATTATCATAGAGTTGTTTTGTTGGAATTTTATAGACACCATGACCGCGGTCTTGATTCTATTCTCATACAGATGTATAGGAAATCAAGAGTAACTTTCCTGAGATCAATGGAGATATAAAGGTATGAAATTGATTTAACTGAAGAAGAATTGCATCCTTCTGTGTATCTCTGATCTGTTTCAAAAGGCAGCAGATGATTAGGGTTTTCAGAGAAGACTTTTGCAGATAAGTTCTTACCATACCATGGCAGTATTCTCCACCTATATTTTGTTCTAATTTAGTGCCATTTTGGGAACCTTTTTTTCCCATTGTTCTTGTTTGGTTCTTGCTCATTTCTTCAGCACCAGAAGCAGCTTGAACGAGCCATATTGACTGAAGGAGTAGGTGAGCAAGTAACTGACATATCATGTGACACAGATGAAATGCAAACTTTAGCCAATGGCCTTCATTGTAACAGGAAGATTTCAATTAAAATAAGTGATCTATAGATGGCTGAGTACCTGATTCTAGTTTGTACTGAAAACACCTGTCCATAACTTGGGGAAGAGGCTACAAAACCTTAGCTGATATATGGGTTTTACCCATGAAAGCTCACGATCCTATGCCTTTGTTAGTCTGTAATGTGCCACACGAGTACTTGTTGTTTTTAAAATTACAGACTAACATGGCTACTCCTTCGAGGCTTCATATATTGACTCAATTGAAGTCAATGGTACTACAACAAGTTGTTCAAAGTGAGAATGTGTATATAGCACTTGCACTTATACCCATTTTAAATCCCCTTTACACTGACAGTGGTATTAAAGTATCTTACTGTAAATGGAATTCATGCCTTAAAATTTTTGAAGAACAATTGTGCCTGGATAAGTGATTTTGCAAAAATGGCTCTTCTTACTCAACAGATTTGACTCGTATATAGTCAGGGCCCTATTTGTTTACTTAAGTAACAAAAATACTGTACATCTGTGCTCTTTTTACTCATGTTAGTCCTTCAGAGGCAACACAGCTAAGACTATGACTTAGATTCTATTCCTTCTCATGCACGATCATCCAATGTCTAATGCAAGCAAATTTCTGTTAATTACTTTTGAGCAGCTTTCCTGAAGACAGTGTAGAAACGCAGATGCCAAGGAGCATGACTGACAGGTGGGTGGCATGGGAGTTACTGTGATATTGAGATATGTAAATTCTTTACTCCTGGGATGATGCATGAAAAAGAGAAGGATCTTTACATGACTCACAGATCCCAAGTGAAGTTTCAGGGCTAGCAGTAAGAAAAATCCATCTGTCTACTTATAAACTGAGCACATTTGATATGTTAATTCATTGAGAAACAATAAATGTGGAATCCCACAATATTTAGAGTAACTTTGCAAAGTAGAAATACAGTTGAAATGAAATCTGGAAACTGATAGCATCAAGATGGATTTAGTTGCCTAATGATAGTGCAGTTTTCCACACCTTCTCTTCTAGGCCATGTCTACAGTAGGAAATTATTTCAAATTTACTAAATTTGACTTATGGACTCCTGGTTTAACAAATTCGAACTTCCACGTCTTCACTACAGGGAAGGATCAAAATTAGTCTGAGGCAGACTCCAGTAATGTGGACACACTGCCTTGGACTCAGAGGCCCAGGAAGCACTCTGGGGCACTGCGGGAGGCCTCCCAGAGGCCAATTAGTTTGAATTAGTGGCACCAGAGTGTCCACACTGATATTATTTCAGACTTGCAAATTCAGAATTAGCATTATTCCTCATGAAAAGCAGGATTACAGTGTTCCAATTTCATGATCCCTTGTTCCTGAATAATGATCTTGGTAGTGTGGACACACCACTTACAAATTTGAACTTGGGGGGTTATTTTGGACTAAGGCCCTAATGTAGATGAGGCCTCAAACAGATAGTCATCTTGTGCCAGGGCTGCTGCTGGTGGGACCGAAGGGGGCAGCTGCCTGGGGCCCCAGCCATTTAAAAAGGCCTATGGCTCCTGGCTGCCACCGCCATTCCTGAGGCAGCAATTAGAGCCTCGGGCCCTTTATATCACCTCCAGAGCCCCTACAGTGTGCTCTGGGAGCCCATGAAAGGCTGAGTTGGGGAGGCTAGCCTTAGCCCCACCCCTTCTGCCAGAGGTCCCACCCTTTCCAGGAGCATAGAACTGAGCTTCCTCCCACCAAGAGTTTCCAGGCAAGCAGGAACATTGCCAACATGAAATGATAGAGACAAACTCTTTTTGCAAGAAAGCTTTGGCTTATAATAATTGTAATAATAAAAGAATATTTAGTGTTACCTTATTGTCTAAAGAATGTTTTTGTGTGAATGGTATCATTGATGTTTTATGTATACAGACCACAAATCTTTTGCTGTACAATAATGAGACTGTAATTCCCAGGATGTCATCCTCTTTAAAGTGTTTTTCAGATATAATAATCAATATTTCACCAGTACAGCAAGCCCCTGGCTCTGAAACATTTTTTGTGTATGTCGCAAGTATTTAATCTATGTCTTTTGAAATCTTATTTCCCCTCTAAAAATGTAAGCTAGTGGTTGACTAATGTTATGAATCACTTAGAACCACAGATGGCCATATATACTCTAATAAGGTTTCTTTTAAATGAGAGATTGAATGATAGCATCTCCAGTTGCTGCTAGCAAACATGCTGACAGGAAGACCTAGGAAAAGTGGTTCTTAAAGATGCCCATTTCTATAGCTCACACTGAAAGAAAATCGCTGAGTACAACACTCTGTTTGTTTTAGAATGTGCAAGAATGCAAAGGTTTTTACGTTACAAGCTTGCTTTGGCTGCAGTATCACTACTGGGTGATAAGATTAGAGAAGAGATCACTGAGGTGCCTACACTACAAGATAAGATCGAATATATTCAGATCATTTTTTTAGCACCCAATTTTATAATGTCAAAGATGCATGTCTACACTGTGTGCAAGAGTTCGCTGCAGTGCATCCCCAGTAGGATGGCTATCATTGACTTTGACAGCAGTACATGGTGAGAAGCTATCCTATAGCTTTTGCTTCCCCTTTCCATTCTGGGTTAGGCTCGTAGTGCCAATGAGACCAAAACAGTTCAGAGGGTGGTGCTGGGTACATGTTGTGAGGATCCCATAATGTACTTATCATCTCCCCTTCCCTGCTTGAAAGCAACAGTAAACAATCTTTTCATATCCTTTTTTCCCTGGTTATCTGTGTAGATGCCATAGCAAGGCAAGCAGGAATCCCATTCAGCAACAAAGTGCTGTGATAATCACGGCAAACATTTCACATTTTATGAGGCAGAATGTCCAGAGTCTAGCCATGGCCCACTGGAGGGAGGAAGAATATGAGGAGGCCATGAACAGACACTGATGTAAAGCACTTGAGTGCAGCAATTGGCAGATGCTGGTAGCATTCAATCCTCTTGACACAGTAGAACTCTGGTTTTGGTGCCCTGAGACAAACACAGGCTGGTGGGACAGCATAGTTATGCAGCTATGGGATGATCAGTAGTGGATGCAAAACATTCATATACTTAAGGCCACTTTATCTCCTAGTACATTGGCTTGCATTCCTTTATTTTCACATGGCAGTGATGGGCATCCTTGGGGTATCTTTTTTCCTCCAGGCCCAGTGTCATTGTGGAATAGATTTCAGTGTTTCTTTTGCTGCTTCGTAGTTCTGCATGAACAGATTCCTCTCCCCACACAGCAATCAGGCCAGGGATCTTCTGCATGCTCCATGCTGGAGCTCATTTATGAGCCTGGGCATTCATGATCAAGTGTACTGCTGAGGTGTGCTGCTTGCTCTGAGGTCTGCTCACTGCACTGGGTCAACAAGACATTAAATTCAAACTTTCCTGGAGCTTTTCCTGTGCATCTGAAGAACAGCAGAATTGAAAATGCTAGCCAGAGCATGACACTGGGACACTGGGATACCTCTCAGAGGCCAAGAATGTTGAGTTTCACAGTGTTGGGCCTGCACTACCCTCAAGTTGACCATGCAAGTCAAATTAACCGTTAACCTCTTGTGAAAAGCAGGAGTAGCAATATCTACTTTTAGACCCTTAAAGCTGATGGAATGGGTTTGCTGGTTTGACTTTCATTGTTTAGAAACTCATTTGACTGCAGCAAAGTTCTACCTAAACTCCTACTGTAGACCAGGTCTAAGGTGGATCAAATAGAAGTCAATGAAATCATGAATGCTGTGGAGAAAGTGAACAGGGAAGTGTTATCTGAAGGCATAAATAATACAAGAACCAAGGGTCATGCAATGACATTAATAAGTAGCATGTTTAAAATAAAGAGAAGAAGTACTGCTTTATAAATACACAATCATCCTATAGAGCTCATTGCTGCGGATGTTGTCAAGGCCAAGAAGTATAACTTGGCTCAAAAGAAGAATTAGATAAGTTCATGGAGGACAGCTCTATCAATGACTATTAGACAAGATGGGTAGGTATGCAAATCCATGCTGTGGGTGTCCTCAGAGCCCTCAGAGCTGCCTGGAGCACACAGTGCAGCACTTCAATGACAGCAGCAGCCAGGAGCCCTGAGCCCTTTTGAATCGCCAGGTCCCAATGCAACTGTTTCCCCTTTGCATCCCCCAGCATCAAAAACTGCATTAGCACTAATTGGTGCTCAGAGCTCTGTAAGACCTCAGATTTCCTCACTATAGAATTGCCCTAGCTGTTTGTTGTTGTGCCTGCTTCTTGCTGTTTGTAGCTAAGAGATAGGATTTAACCTCTTTAGTTTTGCTGTGATTTCCAGTGCTGATCTGAGAGCAATGGGTTTCCTGTGCAAATCCATAAAAATGCTAGAGCCAAATTCGTATCTCAAAACAGATTCTTATCCAGAAAAATCTGGTTAGAGTCTACAATTGCTTCCAGGGCTGAGTGATTCCTTTATGATCATCTAATTGAGTGAGCAAAGTTTGGACATTGTTGTAAAATTTAGATAAGTGGCTGTAACTTGTTCCTGCACTCCTCTTACTCTCCCTTTGAAGCTTTTTTCTCCTGTAATATGACCAAATCACTGTGTGTTCCAGAACTCAGATTCTGCCTTGGCTTTCATTTGTTACTTCACACTTCTTCAAGGAAAAGGCTTCCCATGTAAGCCTGTTTTTAGTTCAGTTCAAGTCTGTTTAAGTCTTCTGAAGTGATGCGAATATCAATGTTCACTTTCCTGCCCAGATCACTATTGAAACTAGCTATAAAAAGATTCTCAAGATGATTCTTACCAACAACCACAGGACATACCATAGTAATACCAACCCTGGAACTTTCTCTTGCAACAAACCCTGTTGCCAGCTTTGTCCACATATTTACTCTGCTGACACCATTATTGGACCTAACCAATTCAGTTATAAGATCAAGAACACATATTCCTGCTCATCCAGAAATATAATATATGCCATCATGTACCGACTGTGTCTGTCTGCTATGTACATTGGACAAATGTCTCAGACACTTTGCCAAAGAATCAATGCCCACAAAACTGATATCAGACAGGATCACAAAGAAAAAACAGTTTCTTGCCATTTCAACCAGAAAGGGCATTGTCTCAACGACTTGATTACCTGCATCCTGCTTCAAAGACATTTTAACACCAGACTCGAAAGAGAAACCTCTGAACTGTCATTCATGCTTAAATTTGACACTTTACGCGTGGGTCTCAACAAAGATGCTAATTATCTTACCCATTACAAAGATAGCTTCCCCAATTATCACCTCTAATATCATTAGCTCACAGACATTAACCTCCCCCCTCATCCTCCTCCTGTTCTGAAATTTGATTTGTCCTTTTTATATGTGTTCACTTTTTGATTGTATCCCTTTGGTATATATGGTCATGCCAATTTTCTTCCACAATTTTATCTGAGGAAGTGGGTCTGCCCCACAAAAGCTCATCACCTAATAAACCATCTTGTTAGTCTTTAAAGTGCTACATAGTTCTGTTTTTTGTTTCTTATAAAAAGATGTGAGTTTAAAAATAAAAAGTATGTGCATTTTTATTTTTCATATAGAATTTACTTTGCTAAAGTGATAGTAACTTATAGTCAGTCACCTTTAAGCTAAAGAAGAACAGCTCAAGCCAAAATGGAAAATGACCAAGCCTAGAAACAAAGTTAACATCACTTAAGAAAACCAGATTCTTACCAGCTCCCAATGGATTCCTACTGGCTAACCTGGAGAGAAACCCCAGATCACATCATTCTGGAATGGGAAAGACACTTGAAGACTCAGTCATTACTTCTAGTGACCCCAGAAGTACCTATGGAGCTTAATATATATTTAAAAGATTAGTTAAAATTTAATTTAAGTACAGAATGACCTCCTACTCTCCACTTATTGGATAAATATAGCATATGTTTCTAATTTGAAATCAGTATGGCTTTTAGCTTTCCAATTGCCTTTAAAATTCATCTCTTCTCTTGGTGCATGTCTATTATTCTGAAAAGTGTCCCATTAAATACAATACTTTACATCTGAGATGTGATAATAATAGCCTGTCCTCTACTATGGAGAAGAATAAAAAAAGTATAAGACAGAGTAGCTTCCCACTCCTGAGAATATAAGTTCCCATTCCAAAAAATATAAGTAAAAGTAAGTAAAATATTATCCACAAATGAAAACTTAAGTCCTGATGCTGATCCAAAATGAGCTTGATTCAATTTGGTTAAAACTTCATATTCTGGAATAATATGATTCCCCTGAAATGTCTTTGGCCAGCTCTAATGTATAACATGCCTAATTGTTGCTGGAAGTGTCTAGTATCACTCTGTATCATGGTGCTAAGGTCTTCCATGGTGTTCAGGTAGAAATTTCTTGCATCTAAATGCCTGAAATAAAAAAGTAATAAATAAAAGGAATACATAACCCTGGAAAACAGAGCTGGCACTCAGTGGGACAGAAGTAATTGTGTTTTGAGTGTTTCTTGGAAGCAACGTGACATGACAAATTTTGAAAGGCTCTGTCAATACCATTAATATTTATAATACACTCTAGAAAACAGCTAATATGTGCCACATCCGTCAAATATTAGTTCAGCAGAATTGCATTCAACTGTTAAAATTTGTTGGATGATGAATGCTGAATTGCAATAGTCAGGGATTATATGAAGGATTTTGTGCTCCAGTTTTATACCTACTTCAGTAAAGTCATCATATTATTCCATTGTGAGACAACCACCTTCTTTCATAAAATCAGGCATCCTTATTGTTGTTTGGTCCACTCAGGCTAGCCATTGTAACAGCAAAACATTCCTGACTATACAGATATTATCTACAGTATGCCAAGTACATCAGAGATCTAATTGCAAGATATCCAGGATCATGTAATAAAGCCAAGATTTTCAGCTAATCCCATCTTGGAAATCATTCTGAAACATGTCAAATTGCAATGATTTGGCTCCAGACTGCCAACGGCTTTCAGTTTTCATGCTGGCTGATGTCTAACTATCATTATTCCATGCCACAAAGGCTATCTCTGCAAATCACCGTTTTCTCTTATTCCAAATCTCTATTTGGAACTCACCCTTCCACAAGGCACTTTGGAACTGAGTTTAAATTGTCCCTAATCCTGGATTTCCCATTGCAATAATTCTAGGAATTATTTAAACTATATGTTATTATGGACAGGAGCTATCTTTATTTTCCTGTATTGTGGTGCACTGAGCACAGTGTTAGGGCTAATAAATAATAAAGTTATGTATGAAGATTACATACATTAATATTTCCACATTTGTTGTAATATACTTTTATGTCTGCAATACTAATATCCTAACATTAAAAACTTCCAGATAATGGCAGTTACTCACTCCAAAGCTGGCTAATCATTTTTGCTTGTCATAGTGCTTCCCTCCCCACTTTCAGAAAAATTAGAAATCAAATCAGTTCATCACCTACTGAAAAGTATCTAGGGATCTTAAGCTAAGAATGTCCAAATAAAGCTAGCTTTATATTACTGTGTTCTCCCATACAGAACATGTGGGGTATCCTATGTTCTTTGCCGGAATGAGAGTTACCTACTACTATATTTACAGATTAAAAGGAGTATAGGAGCTGTTCCACTGGCTGAATGTTTCTGCAAAAGGCATTTAATGCAAATATACCCAGAGATCCCCTAAGAGAGTAACCAATAGTAATGAGATCAACTAGGGAGGGAAACTAAGCAGACTCCTGAGAGAGAGGAGGGAAGCAGGAAGAGTCATGTCAAATCCCAGGAAATCAGGCCCAGAAACACAAAGATACTTAGGCATCTAAGTGATGGTGTTTACTCACCTGAACCCTAGTTTTGTCTCCACTCTGATCCAGAAAACTCCTGGCAAACCCCACAGGCAACGACAGTGGGGTTGACAGCCTTGCTGGGCCTCGGATGAAGTGTGTGCGCGGGCTGTCTCTGTGTCCCTGGAAAGGGGGAAGCCTTGTGTTGAAGAGGTGGGCCTGGGTCTAGCTTTCCCCAGGCAGTCCACAGAGCCACCCAGAGCATGCCACATAGGACTGCAGTGACAATTTAAAGGGCCCAGGACAATTACCCCTTTTGCCCCTCCTCACTGTCAGAGGATTTGGCAGGTATGCTCCGAGGTATGCCCATTCAAAAACCAGTGGCTGGAAGAGAAGGCAGTGCTGGTGGGCTGCTGCTTACTTTACAACATTTAGCTCAGCAGTTAGAGCATTTACCTGGGATGTGGGACACCTGGGTTCAGTTCCTTCTCCGTCAGGGTATGTCTACACTACCACCCTAGTTCAAACTAGGGTGGTAATGTAGTCAACCGGAGTTGCAAACGAAGCCCGGGATTTGAATTTCCCGGGCTTCATTTGCATGTTGCCGGGCCCCGCCATTTTTAAATGTCCGCTAGTTCGGACTCCGTGCCCCGCGGCTACACGAGGCACGAATTAGGTAGTTCGGACTAGGCTTCCTATTCCGAACTACCATTACTTCTTGTTCCACTAGGAAGCCTAGTCCGAACTACCCAGTTCATGCCGCATGTAGCCGCGGGGCATGGAGTCCGAACTAGCGGACATTTAAAAATGGCGGCGCCCGGCAACATGCAAATGAAGCCCGGGAAATTCAAATCCTGGGCTTCATTTGCAACTCCGGTTGACTACATTAACCACCCTAGTTCGAACTAGGGTGGTAGTGTAGACATACCCTCAGAGTGGAGAAAGGATTTGTACAGGGAAAGGTGTTTGCCACCTCTCAGGAGAATGCATTAACCACTGAATTCTGGGATGTTCTGATCAGGAGCTCCACCTCTCCTGTTAAAGTTATGCTTCTCTGGTCAAATAATGAAAGTGTAACTGGAGCAGGGGGACTGTATGCTGGGTCTTTCACCTCTCTGGCAGGTGCTCTAATCACTGCACTACAAAGTGATGCTCATCCTTTCTCTGGCCCAATGGCAGTTCACTGTGGATAAATATGTATAGTTATTGGAGTGGGATCTCCAGTGAACTTGGGGATAGGGCCAAGCACTTGAATCAGTAAAATATAGAGTCATAGAATACTAGACCTGGAAGGGACATCAAAAGATCATCTAGTCCAGTTCCCTGTTCTCATGGCAGGACCAAACACTATCTAGATCACCCTTAGCTGATGTTTGTCTAACTTGCTCTTAAATATTTCCAGGAATGGAGATGCCACAACTTCCCAAGGAAACTTATTGCAGTGTTTGACCACCCTGACAGGAAGTTTTTCCTAATGTCCAACCTAAATCTCCCTTGCTGCAATTTAAGCCCATTGCTCTTATACTATCCTTATTAGACTGGAAGTTATGGGGAGGGGAGGGAGATATAGAGGGCAGTGGCAGCCCCAGTGGCAACCTCCACATCTGGCTGCTTTGTCTGGAACAAATCAGATGTCTAAATCATTCCATCAAAAACAAAACAAAACACTCCTTCCAAAAAGAAAACAAACAAACAAAACAAAACCTTAGGTGGCTATCCTGCCTGACTCCATAAAAGGGATACCCATTTCCAGCTTGCTAAGCAGAAATAGGCATCTCCTTGGCACCAAGGTTTCAGCAGCTGCCTTGAAGAGAGGAGCAGAGTTTAGGATACATGCCTCTGAGAGGCATGTCCTGTTAGGGAGCTCCCAACCTAGCAGGCTGGCTTTTGTGACTCTGGTTCTAAGATGCCTATCTCTCCTCATTCATTGCATAGGGAGGCCAGGCACCTAACTTGCAGTGTTGTTCCTAGGATTATAGGGGCCCAAATGTTAGGCATTGTGATGTACAGTGTCGCAGCACCTAAGTCTCTGCATAGATTTCACCCTGGTTGACCAACATAGATGGGTAATGACCCGTGGCACTGGGCAACGTAGTGCATTGGATGCAACAGTGCTGTGAACTTGCTTACCTAGAACGAGGACTCTTCTTATTCCTTAACAGTTAGCAAATAATTTGGGTTCTGCTCATTTATAATTTTGCCAGAATGCTCATTTCAGTTTTTATTGCCAATTAACTTAGTATTCTCGTCTCAAACTACAGTTGATTAGCCAGTAATTTGAACTGAAGCCCTCATCAAAAGGGCATCATTTGTAAAACAGAGAAGAAATCTCAGAGAAAGTGAAATTACTGTTAATTAAATCTGCACATGCATATATTGGGCACACGTGAACAAAATGATATTTGGTTTTGCACAGGGCTGCTAGCCGGAGAGTAGCTTATTTAGGCGATTTAATTGTCATCCTGAGTTCATAAAAATGTACAGCAAGCAGAGTCCCTTCTACATGAATTAATTCTAATGGCATGTGCATATGACTGATGCATATAGCACTTAGATTATGCAAACAAAATCGTAGTCTTGCCTTGCAGATGTGATTCCATATTTCTTACATGCATATCGTTGCAGTGAAATGTTTTTTTAAAACAGACATTTGTATTTAACGAACATCATGCTCCACACGGGTGTAACTTCATTGATCTGAGCATAACTACCTTCTGCTTTGTGCAGCTGTGAGATCAGAATTAGGCCCGGTAATTGTTAATTTTTCCTGTAATTGTTTTTAATTCAATTAAAATGGCATCGTAAAGATAGAGCTGAACAATAATCTGGCAGGTTTAGAAATTGTAACCTAGACTCTAAGCTGCTGTTGAGTATAAAACAATTGCTGCCAAAGGTGTCTCTGTTCTATGGAAATGTTAGGCTACAGCATTATTAAGATAATCAAGATACTGTGTAATGTGGTGCTTTGGGAGAATCCTCTACAGCTTGGGTTTTATTCAATTGTGTGGTACTTGAATTATCAAAGGCTCACTTCTGCCACCCTCTCTCTCTCACTGAGTGATAATACAGTTGTATTCTGTACTCACTAGAGCTTCTGCGTAGTTTTCAAGAGTAGCTTGAAGCAAAACAATGCAGCAGCCCAGCCTAGAGAGGACAAAGGCTTGGATAATTGAGATGAGGGCTATGCTGAAGGATAAGAGTCACAAGTTTGAGGTCACTTGAAGATGATAAAAACATTTTGTACTCCCCTCCCCAACCCTAGCATGTCCTTCAGTCCTCAAAATGAGGTTGCCAGAATATTTAAAAAGGTCAGGAAAAGCTTCTGTAGTTCTTGTCCCATTGGTCTAGTGGGGCTCACCTCACTTCTATGGGAACTGCGACCTCAGGGGTCCCAGTGCCGCTCAGGGTTGGGATACTTGAATCTCTTAGTAAACCAACCATTGGTTAACTGGTCTGTCGTATTTCACGTTGTTAGATATTTAAGTGCCTTATTTCATTAGCATGATATTCTCGCCTATGAGAAGAAATTTTGAAATGTTTTTGATCTCATGCATGTTTAACAACTCTTCCTGTGTCAGCCTAATTCTCAAGATTACCTACTTAAATTTAACTTAAAAGTGGGGACATATGCTATTAACTCATGTCTTAAAAGATTGGATGGCTGCAGGTAACTAATGAATTTATAGGGCCTTTTACCCCCAGGTTGCCAGTTCAAATCCATCACAGGTCAATAGCAACTGAAAGTTGTTGGGTCCAAATCTCTGTATTTGCTAACTTTGCAGTTAACCTCTATAGAACTAATAATACCTTGTTTTTCATTAGTAGACCTCAATGCACTCTACAAAAGAAGTCATGGTATCATTATCCCCATTGTACAGATCAGGCAGCAGCTCGCTCAAAGTCCCACAACTGGGAAATGGAATCCAGATCTTCCAAGTCCCTGTCCAGCAGCCTAGCCCAGACTAGGGATGCGAACAACTAGTCGACTATCTGATAAGCAAATGCTTGTCAGGTAGTCAACAGGCTAATTGACTAGTTTCGTCCTCCCCTCCTTTGCTGCCTCTATCAGAAAGAGGCAGCACGGGGGGGAAGAGAAAGGGGTGCTTCAAAGCAGCAACTCCGTGTGGAGCCTGGGACCAGACCTCAGGCTTCTTGTGGTGTTGCCACTTTGAAATGCTGTGTAGCTGGGGGCTAGCCGGGGTGTCTCCAGGCTACATGTGGTGTTTCAAAGTGGCAGAGCCACATGGAGCCCAGGGTCAGCTGGGTAGTCACCAGCTGATTCCAGACTTCAAGCAGTGCTGCTGCTTTGAAATGCAATGGGGAGTACTGGACCAAATGGGGACTTCCTGGCTGGCCCCATGCTCTCCGCAGAGCTTTTGCCTTTGAAGTGTAGCAACAGCCATTAGGCTGTCACTATACTTCAAAGGTGGAGATGACCTATCAGCTAATTAAAATTTAACATCCCTAACTTGGACCATTGTGTATACCTTCCCTGTTATGAAATTTGAGACTGGGGTTTCCAAAAGAACCTAAGCACCAGAATTTAAAAGGTATTTGGGCACCTAGTAGGATTTTCAAAATTACTAGGTGCCCAACTTTCATTAGGCATTACTTGAATCTGTAAAAATGCAGCCCTCTGTGATTTAGAGGAATAAATTCCATTGATTTCAATGCAACTTGTCAAGTAGCTGCTGTTAAAAATCCTATATTGGATCTAAAGATAAACTTTTTTGAATGTAAAGGTTGTGGATCAATGGCTCTGTCTACACTTGCACCTTCTTGAGCAAAAACATCTTGTGCAAGGGTTCTTGTGCAAAAAGTTTTGTGCAAGAAAACGTCCACACTGCCATGTGCGCACTGTGCTTTTGCGCAAGCACTCCCATGGTAGTGTGGGCACTCTCTTGTGCAAGAAAGCTCTAATGGCCATTTTAGCCATCGGGCTTTCTTGCACAAGAGATCCAAGCAAAGTGTCCACACTGCCCTCTTGTGCAAGAGCTCTTGTGCAAGAGCTCTTGTGCAAGAGGGCTTACACCTGTTAAAATAGAGCGTAGCTCTTGCACAAGAAGCCCTCTCTTACCACGCCGTATTGTAAATTTCCTTGTGCAAGAGCGGGTGGGCAGTGTAGATGCTCTGCAGATTCTTGCCCAAGAATGGCCATACTTGCACAAGAAGCCGCAACTGTAGACATAGCCAATGTGTTTTGGAGCTAGTGATCTCTTATCTTCATTACTTTGTTAAGCAAAATCAGCACATAGTTGACCCTATCCTCTCCAAATAGTAATTTCAAATCAAAAGCAAATTTTGTTTAAACTGTACTCATAATCTTTTTCTGATAAATTCTCATAAACATTTTGAATGACGAAGCTTTACTAGTGCAAATACTAGCACAAAATGAAAATTTGCATTCACTTGTGAAAATTTGCCACCTGACACCTGGGACATGTTATTGTTCATAGATTGCACAATTTTGTTTGTGTTTCTTGATTGGCTGATTGCCTGAATTTCAAATTGTAGACTACTTTTTAAAATGTGCTTTTGCATTGTGGTTAGTTACATAGAGAACTAATCCCTTAGGTTTTACATAAGTATATACAAATTTCAGATTGCAATCAGCAAATACCTTTTAATTGGTGAATATTCTTCAGATCAAGAATTATTTACTGAGGAACAGAATGAATAATTCAGAATTATAAACATTTTTTATGTGTTCATGAACAATTCCCAAAGAGGAAAGCAAGAAAAATCCAGCAAATTAATTATTCACTCAGCTGTATTTAACAGACATTAATTTTAACATATGTACTTTCACATACTGGTATTGTCTGGATAGCTTCAGTATACAGTGTCTTGATATTAGCAAGGAATATGAATCACCTGGAAGGAGATTATAATGGGGAAATATACTGAGTTTCTCCAGTGAACTTCCATAAAATGTGTAAATATTGAATCTTTTTAATTTTCTGCCTGGTGGAGAATATAGACACATATTGTTCTGCAATAATTTTGATCAGTGCATGACCAAACATTTCTTATTCTTAAATTCTAATTTAAAATTCTCAAAAACGTTAAGTTCATAATGAGGTAAGAAATTGTAATGCAGCAGATGAAATAATAACAATGTTTTCTATTTCTATAATGCTTTTTTCATTACTCATGTGCATGACATTTTTAGAAGAGCTCACATTCTGGCTAGTCCTATTTCATGTTGCAGTATTCAGAATTGAGGATGGAGTGGAAAACTTAGAATTTTGGTGTGAGGGGCTTTGCCCTCACTACCAACTTTTATAGTACTCTGTACCCTTTTTGCTTGATGAAAAGCAAAGCATAATTAGCTATCTAAGGATTCCATCAGTCAATGGCATTGCCTGTGTCATGCAGAACCAATGTATGACTGTTCTAATCTCTCTCTCTCGCTGTGTCTAGACTGGCAAGTTTTTCCGCAAAATTATCTGCTTTTGCGGAAAAACTTGCCAGCTGTCTACACTGGCCGCTTGAATTTTCGGAAAAGCACTGACGATCTCATGTAAGATTGTCAGTACTTTTCCGGAAATACTATGCTGCTCCAGTTTGGGCAAAAATCTTTTTCCGAAAGACTTTTGTGCAAAAGGGCCAGTGTAGACATCACAGTACTATTTTCCGCAAAAAAGCCCCGATCGCGAAAATGGTGATCGGGGCTCTTTTACGGAAAAGCACGTCTAGATTGGCCACGGATGCTTTTCCGCAAAAAGTGCTTTTGCGGAAAAGCATCCTGCCAATCTAGACGCGCTTTTCCGAAAATGCTTTTAACGTTAAAAGCATTTTCGGAAAATCATGCCAGTGTAGACGTAGCCTTAGGGTATGCCTACCATACACCTGCAGCTGGTCTGTGCCAGTGGACTTGCGCTCATGTGGTCAGGCTATGGGGATGTTAATTGCAGCATAGAAGTTCTGGCTGCAACTTGAGCTCCAGGACCCTCTGCCCTGGTCTACACTAGGGAGTTATTCCAGAATAACTTCCCTTATTTTGAAATAACAAGTGGAGCATTTCAAAATAATGGGCTGGTTATTACAAAATCTGTATTCCTGCTCTCCTCTGGGAATAATGCTTAATTTAAAATTGTTATTTTGATCCGGTGCTAATTCAAAATTATTGAACTCCAGAGGCCTCTCTCAGCGGCATTTATGGCCATTCTGGCAACACTTGCCAGATCCACTGCTCCCCTTCTCCTGCGGAGCTTAAAGCAGCAGGCTGCTAGAGAAGGGCTTGTGACAGGTGGAGCTGATGTGCTGTACAATAGGAGCTGATGGAGCCATGGCAGACCCCAGCCTTCTCCCTGAGACTTCCGCAGCTGCCAGCACTCCTATATCAACTTTGGCTGCCACTGGGTAGGCACACAGGAGAGCACTGGCCTGCCCAGAGATCCTGGACCTCATTGAGATCTGGGGCAAGGAGAACAACCTCCAGGATCCCTGCACCAGAAAGCACTATATC
Source organism: Pelodiscus sinensis (assembly GCF_049634645.1). NCBI lineage: Eukaryota > Metazoa > Chordata > Testudines > Trionychidae > Pelodiscus > Pelodiscus sinensis. The sequence goes on along the minus strand of NC_134725.1, from coordinate 28,946,827 downwards.
TGGATGGCCACCAGCCTGGCCAACAAAGGCCACACCTACACCCTCAACTAGGTCCAGATGAAAATTGAGGAGGTCTGGCAGGCCTACAATAAGGCCAGGGAGCAGAGCCAACACTCTGGGGTGATGCCTCACATGTGCTGTTACTCTGAGCAGCTCGATACCTTCCTGTGAGAAAGGCCAATCACCTCCTACACCCCTGTTGTCATAGAGTCCATAGAGTCCAGACGGGACATGCCTGGGGCCAGCCTCCATGAGGGCAAGGTTGTGGAGGAGGAGGAGGAGGAGAAGGAAGAGAAGAAGGCCAATCAGGTGACCCTACCCACAAGTCAGGAGCTGCTCCTTACCCTGGAGTCAGTCTCCCCCCTCTGCCCCTGGATGTCTCCGAGGTGTAGGATGATCCTGGGGAAAGCATTTCAGGTGAGTTCTATCATTTTCCCTATGCACAAGTGGGGGGCAGAGACTGTGAGGGGCTATGTGCTCCTTACGCAGGCTGCTTGGCCTGAGGGTTGCACAACAGCTCGTGCATGTGGGTACAAACAGAGTGCCAGTCTGGAGCACTCAGCCCCATGATACTCTCACATAGGAACCCCTAGGTCCTTCTGATAAGGTTCCTGGAGAGGCCTGCCTTATTCTGACCGCTGTGACAAGCCACTACTAAGGAGTCTGGGGTGAGGGAACAAAAGAGCAGTGCTGTACTTGGCACAGGGTCATGCCCATACTCAGGCAGCATCCACTCCTGGTCAAGCATGGCAAGGCGGAGGAGACCTTCATGGGATCCTGCCAGAGGCCAGGAGCCTGGGCGGTGAGTTATATGGGCTCGTGGTACCCATGCTCCAGCAATATTCAGAGCTGGGGGCACTGCTCCATCAATATTTGGAGCTGGGTCTCTCCCCCGGCCCTGCTTGGAGTGGACCCCGGCCCCAGAGTGTCTCTCCTCTGGCCCCGACCCCGTCCCCATCCCGTCCCTGTTGTGTGCAATCTTTAATCAGCTCCCCCGTGCCGGCTGCTGCTGCCATGCACTAAGTGCTTAAACAGGTGGGTGGGGAGACGCCTGGGCATGACGTGACGTTACGGCCAGGCCCAGGACTTTAAAACTGCTGGCGTCGAGCAGCTGAATTGCGGGTTTGGAGTTCGGGGACTTCTGGGGCGGAGTGCAGACTCCAGCCCTGCAAAGTGGAAGGAAGAAGGTAGGGGAGGGCTGGGAGAGGAAGGGGCTTGTGCGGAGGCAGAGGAGGAGGGGGAGGAGGAAGAAAGAAGAAGGGGTGGAAAAGGAAGGGGCTTGTGCAGAAGGGAAGGGAGAAGGGGCTTGTACTTAGGGAGAAGGGGAAAGGGGGAAGAAAGCGGAAGGCACCAAAGGCACAGGGTAGAGTAGAGACAAATGCCAGGGGACCAAGTGCAGACAATGAGGAAAAGGGCAGGAGAGGAGGTGTCAGTGGGAGGGGGGACAGGATGATGCTGGAAGAAGAGAGGAGAGGAGTGGAGAGGAGAAGGGAAGGGCTTTGGGGGCTAGAGGGGGGAGAGGGAGGTGCTGGGAGAAGGCTTGAAAGAAGGGGTGGGCATGAAAAAGGTGGGGATGGAGCAAGTCATGTGTGGGGGCACAGAGGGGCAGGAGGGGAACAGGGGCAGAGAGTGGTGAGGGGGTGGGCATCAGGGAAAAAGAAGGCAAAGGGGGCAGGGGCAGTGAGGGAAGGGGGTTCAGGAGTAAGGGAAGGTGCAGGTGCCAGGGGATTCTGGGGGTGAAGCAGAAGGGCAGATACCTGCAGGGGAGGCACCAGAATCAGAGTAGAGAGACAGGGCAGGTGTGTAGAGGGAGGTGTTAGAAGAGGGGATGAGGAGGGGTAGCTCACATGATCAGAGTGGGGCTACTGGAGGAGTGGGCACAAGGGGGAAAGAAGGGTGGAGGGGGCAGGTTGCAGGAAGGCTGAGGGCAGTGAGAAGGGCAGGAGTCAGGACAGCAGAGGAGGTTGAAGAGTGGGGGTGGGCAGCAGGGGTGCTGATGGAACAAGGGGAGGAGACATGGCAGCAGAGAGAAAAGGTAAAGATTTAAAAATATTCCACGAGGAGTAACGGTAGTTCGGAATAGGAAGCCTAATCCGAACTACCTAGTTTGTGCCGCGTGTAGCTGTGGGCACAGAGTCCAAACTAGCGGACATTTAAAAATGGCGGCGCCCAGGAATATGCAAATGAAGCCCGGGAAATTCAAATCCCGGGCTTCTTTTGCAACTCTGGTTGCCTACATTAACCACCCTAGGTCGAACTAGGGTGGTAGTGTAGACATACCCTCAGAAATGAGCATAGCTCTTGTGCAAGCCGTCCTCTCTTACCACGCCGTACTGTAAATTTCCTTGTGCAAGAGCTGGCGGGCAGTGTGGATGCTCTGCGGGTTCTTGCAGAAGAACGGCTGTACTTGTGCAAGAATCCACGAGTGTAGACATAGCCTTAGAGGGAACACTTCCCCCAGCCTGTCTGCCTCCTAGTTAATGTCACACACATTGGGTTAATGCAACTGAAGGATGGTTGCATGAGGGGGGTTTGGTGGGGGCCAAACTAATCCTCATTGGTAGTAGGGTGGTGGGAAAAGCCCTTCGAGAGGGGTGACATGACACCTTTTACTTCTGGTCATGTGTCCATCTTGCCCTGAGCGTGTTACTTCCAGAGGTGTGACCTATGGGGGGGGGGGGGAGCAAGGGGCATGGATAACGGCGGGGAGGGGGCAGAAGGCACCAACAAAAAATATACAAACCTGCCACCCATGGCCAGGAGGTGAGGAAGAGGAGTGTACCTCAGTAGCACTGTCTCTGCAGCATCTGCCACTCATACACACCTTCCCTGACAATCTCACCCCTCCCTGCCCCACACCGCAGCAGGCATGGATAGAAATTTTCTTTCTGAGGGATGCCAGGGTGTATGGGACACAAAAGGAAGGTGAGCTGCACCATTCCCTCTCCCACCTGCAGGCTCTTGGCCTAGCCAGCACCTTCTCATGCCTGCTTATCTCTGGGATGTGGGTGTGGAGATGTTCCCCTGGGATATCCCTGCCCCTGCAGGAAAGTGCTTTCTGTCTACATAACATATGGCTTTACTTGATGCCCATCTCCATCGTCTGAACTGAGACCTTCGGTGTCAGCTTAGAGGTTAGGGCTAGGCTTCATACACAGTGTCTCCTGGGATGACTGCCCTTGTCACTTTTCTGCACAGCTGGGGCAGCTGCAAGTATGGAGCATTCCCCACGTCCCATGCCATCTATCCGACTCTGCCAGAGGAAACACACCTGGAAAGACCTGATGAGTGAGCATATGATCTGCCTCCAGGCCCTTGTGTGGGGCCTGAATGCGGAGTGCTGAGAGTGGGCTGCTGACTGGGAGGAGCATTGAGCTGACGAGGAGTAGCAGAAGGCCATTTGGGGCCAGCTTGCATGCTAGCATGAGTCCATGTCTTCCTCCCTCACCTGGAGCAGCCACCAGCCACCTCCTCACCCCTGCCCCCTGTGGCTTACCCACCTAGCCCCTCAGGAGCTGCCAGGACCCCAGAACACAGGATGGTGGGGTCTCGAGTACAGCTAACATCTCCCAAGCTGACCAAGGCAGCACTAATCCCAGCCCCAACCCTGAGCCCCATACTCACCTCTTGCCCCCTCCTGCATTCCAGGTTCTTTCTCCATTCCCTTCCCTGTTGTATATCCCCCAAATACACACACATGTTTTAGCAAACAAAAAAAAAAGTTTTTTATTTGCTCTGCAGTGGGGGATGGGGAGTGGGGAAGGTGGGAAGAGAGGGCAGTACAAGGGAGGTCTGGGGGAGGAAAAGCACGCGAGGGGAATGAAGGGGCCCCTTGTGGAGTGGGACAGGGGAGAGTTTCACAGCTGGCCTTGGTTGAAACTGTTCTTCAAGGCCTCCTGGCTGAGCACAGCCCCTTGATGTGCTTGTTCAATGGTGCTGGTGTCCAGCTGCTCGTAAGCCCTAGGCAGCCATTCAGCCTCTGCCCTCAGCCCTGGTAGGAAAGTCTCCCACTTGCTCTCACAGAGGCTGTGGAGCACACAGCAGGCTGCCACCAGGAAGGGGATGTTGTGCTTGCTGAGGTCAAGGCAAAGTCTATGGTGGCAAAGCCATTGACAATGGTGTCCACAGTACCCCAGAGTGACAACCTTCCATAGCAGCATGTGGTGGATGGCTTTGGCTATTTCAGGAGCACATCCCCGTCCAGCATGGCGGGCTTCCACAGGACGACAGTGATGCACTTCTGAAGGGGAGTGGCAGGTCGCAGTTGGGTGTCCTGTCATCTGAGGGCCGGGGCGAGCCACTCGCAAAACTCTAGGCAGGTGGCCTTCTGCATGTGGAAGTTCTGGAGCCACTGCTGGTCATTCCATCCCTGCAGCACAATGTGGTTCCACCAATTTAAACTGGTCTCCCTCTGCCAGAAGAGGAATCTCATGGTGTCCAGGGGAATGAGGTGCATTTGCAGTAGCAAGAGCACTAGGACCTGGGCGAAGAGATCTTTCGGTTAGGACTGGTTGGCGTCCTGCTGGAGCAACATACAGGCTGTCTAGATGAACGCTGCCATTAGCAACAGCATGAAGCCCATGAGCCTGGCACAGCTTTGCTTCCACGCACACTGTGTCCTCCTGTGAGGAGGAAGGGAGTGAAGGAGTGGCATGTGAGACACAGCCATAGAGAGGAGCCCCTGAAAGCATGTGTCACAGCTGCCTGACCAAGTGGCCACAGGAAGTGTCCACCCTCCTGATGCCCTTCCCAAAGGCTACGTCTACACTATGAGTTTTCTCGGCAAAATATGCTAATGAGGGACTCATTTGCATGAGTCATGATCTGATTTGCATATTTTCTGTTGATCTGTTTTTGCGTAGGGGGTTTTTTACGCAAAAACAAGCAGTGTGGACGTTTTCTTTTTGTGCAAAAACCCCTTTTCCCACCAGATCAGTAAACCTCCTGTTTTGGGGCATAGGGATGTGGCAGGAAAAGGGGTTTTTGTGTAAAAAGAAAATGTCCACACTACTTTTTTTCCCGCAAAAACCCTTTCCAAAAAAACATATGCATGCATAAATTATGCAAATGAGGTACCACAATATGCTAATCCACACCTCATTTGCATACTCACTGCTGGCAAAACTGGCAGTGTAGATGTAGCCAAAGTGATCCTGGGGGCTCTAAATCTGAGGCAAGCTCCAATCTGTGTGGACGTACATTTCTGAAATAATTCTGAGCATTTTCAATGCTCCCTCATAGTGTGTATGCGCTAATTCATTTTTGCTATTTCAGGAGTTACTATTTCGATTTTACTTATTTCAAAATTATTTCCTAGTGTAAACATGGTCTCTTACAGGCCAAGCCTGGACATCTACATTGCAATTAAACAGCTCTCAGCCCATGTCAGCTGGTATGGGCCAGCTGTGAGTTTTTATTGTCATGTAGCCATACCCTTACCTACAAGCTTAAGAAGCAAGCTGGATATGTGGTTTTTGCAGATTTAGATCAATGTGTAGGCTGGATTTGAAAGAGAATTGTGGGGTTGTTCACCAAATAGACTAGTGGGTATGGTTACTAGCAAATTGAAGTTCATGTAAGATCCCTCTTTAATAAACTAGCAACACCTCAAGTTTGCCTCAGTTTTTCTGACAGCAAGATAGCAGTGACAATGAAGAGAACTTTTTTTTTTTTTTAAAAGAAAGTGGAAGGCATTCATAATGCCTTATGGCAGGTGGTGCAGAAACTTGTATGATTATTAAAATAAATGCAATATACCAGAAGACAGGTTGAATTGAATGTTAAGCACAAAATAATAGGCTTTAATAAAATTGTCACTGGCTAAGTGAACAATTACTAACTAGAAAGTTTAGGGTGAATAATCAACTACTCTTTGGTGATTCTTGATTATATTTGACTTGACCCCATTATTACACACAGTCTCACATGGATACTCTCATAAAATAAATGGCAAGCAACCCCCCCAAAAAATAATACACAAAAACAAAGTCAACATAAATTATAATTTATATAAAGTTTGTGTGTGTACCACTATAAGTTACAGCCTTCAAAGTATGCTTTTGATGTGGTGCATTTGAAATTTAACCACGTAGCTCCCAATAATACTAGTAGCATCTATGTTTCTGGAGTTCTCATGTATCCTTAATGTCATCTTAATGCAATTTTATTTGGCATTTAATTGTAGTAGCTTAATAAATTTTTAAAAAAGGGCTAACCTCTGTCTATGGATACACATGCAAACAAGCAACTCCACTGATTCCTATGGGAGTTGAACTCATGTTTCACAACAGAATTTGGCTAATGAAGTATGATAAAATACTCACAGCTCCCATTGACACTGTAATGTATTTGCATTGGAAATGTTTTCAGTATCAGGACAAACACAGGGAAGAAAAGTTAATTTAAAAATCAAACCAAGGATCATAGAATCATAGAATATTAGACCTGGAAGGGACCTCGAGAGATTATCAAGTCCAGTCTCCTGCTCTCACAGCGGGACCAAGCACTGTCTAGATCATCGCTGGCAGGTGTCTGTCCAACCTGCTCAAAAATAGCTCCAGCGATAGGGATTCTACTTCCTTCCTACTCAATTTATTCCAGTGTTGAATGTGCAGTCTAAACCTCCCTTGCTGCAATTTAAGCCCATTACTTCTTGTCCTGTAAACAGAGGCCAAGGAGAACAATTTTTCTCCCTCCTCCTTGTTACACCCATTTAGATACTTGAAAGCTGCTATCATGTTCTCTCTTAGGGTGTGTCTAGACTACATGCCTCCTTCGACGGAGGCATGTAGATTAGCCAGATTGGCAGAGGGAAATGAAGCCGCGATTAAAATAATCGCGGCTTCATTTAAATTTAAATGGCTGCCCCGCTCTGCCGATCAGCTGTTTGTCGGCAGATCGGGGCAGTCTGGACGCGACGCGCCGACAAAGAAGCCTTTCTTCATCGGCACAGGTATGCCACAGGTAGGCTTCTTTGTCGGCACGTCGCGTCCAGACTGCCCCGATCTGCCGACAAACAGCTGATCGGCAGAGCGGGGCAGCCATTTAAATTTAAATGAAGCCGCGATTATTTTAATCGCGGCTTCATTTCCCTCTGCTGATCTGGCTAATCTACATGCCTCCGTCGAAGGAGGCATGTAGTCTAGACACACCCTTAGTCTCCTCTCGTCTAAACTAAACAAGCCCTATTCTTTCAGTCTTTCTTCATAGGTCATGTTCTCTAGACCTTTAATCATTCTTGTTGTTCTTCTCTGGACCTTCTCTAATTTCTCCACATCTTTCTTGAAATGTGGTGCCCAGAACTGATGATAGCTAAAGGCTCAGATACCTCCTCTATTAGCTTCTTGAGTATTCTAGAATGCATTTCATCAGGCCCTGGTGGTTTAAAGACATATATCTTTTCTTAGTAATTTTTAAATTTGATCTTTTTTTATTTTAACTTCTAAACTTACCCCATTCCCACTAGCATTCATTATGTTAGGCATCTCATCATTATCAGTCTTCCTGATGAAAACTGAAACAAAGATATCATTAAGCACCTCTTCCATTTCCAAGTTTCCTGTTACTGTTTCTCCCTCTTCACTGAGCAATGGGCTTACCCTGTCCTTGGTCTTCCACTTGCTTCTAATATATTTATAGAATGTTTTATTGTTACCCTCTGGTTATGTCTACACTGCAAGATTTTTGCACAAAAGCAGCTGTTTTTGCTCAAAAACCTGCAGAGCATCCATACCTCAAAGGTGCTTTTGCACAAGTAAATCAACAGTAAAATGGCAGAAGAAAGGGCTTTTCCTGGTGTAGGTAAACCTCCTTTTATGAGGCATAACTTCTTTTTGTGCAAGAGTTCTTGTGCAAAAAGGCAAGTGTGGACGCTCCAGAGGCTTTTTCCTTTGTGAAAAAACACAGGTGCTCTGATGGCCATTCTGTGAGTGGCCATCAGAGCTTTCTTTCACAAGAGCATCCATGCAGTGTGAATGCTCTTTTGTGCAAAAGCACATTGCTTTTGCAATGCGCTCTGAGGTGTGGATGTGCTCTTGCGCAAGAAGTTTTTGCACAAGGCTTATTGCACAAGAAGCATGTAGTCTAGATGTAGCCTTTGTGTCTAGCCTAGATTGAGCTCTAATGTCATTCTGGGGTAAATCAGCATTAATCCCATGGATGTGAACAAAGTTACAACATGAATGAGATTGCCCCTGAGTTCAGTTCTTAGTCCACATTGCAAAGTTTTGTCAGCATAGCTCTGTTGACTAGGAGTATGAAGGAATACACCCCTTTGCCAGCGTAGTTATGCTGACAAAATCCCTGGTGTAGATGCAGCTGCGCTGACAGATGGTATTTCTATTGGCTTAGCTAACACTTGTTTAGGGAAGTGATTTTGCTATGCCAGGAGAACACCTTGGCTACGTCTAGACTGGCATGATTTTCCGCAAATGCTTTTAACGGAAAAGTTTTCCGTTAAAAGCATTTGCGGAAAAGAGCATCTAGATTGGCAAAAGCACTTTTTGCGGAAAAGTGTCTGTGCCAATCTAGACGCATTTTTGCGCAAAAAAGCCCCGATCACCATTTTTGTGATTGGTGCTTTTTTGCTCAAAACAAATCTGAGCTGTCTACAAAGCTTTTGCGCAAAAGGACTTTTGCACGAATGGAAGAAGCATAGTATTTCCGTAAGACGCACTGATTTCTTACATGAGATCATCAGTGTTCTTACAGAAATTCAAGTGGCCAGTGTAGACAGCTTGCCAGTCTAGACACAGCCCTTCTGTTTGCTGTCTCTTCATTGCCACTAGGGGCCACAGTATAACAACACTAGCATTCTGTGTGCGTGAATGACAAGCTGCCAACAACTCCAGGTAGCATTGACACTCCATTAGCCCCTTAGCAATGCAAAGTCTTTAAAAAAAATAGATGTAAGCAAGTAGCAATAAAAATAGAATGACATGAAGATCTTTTCTTTCAAAATACTCTGTGCAATTTACAGTTGCCACCTCTCCTTTCATATGTTCATACTTTTCATCTGTTCAGTACAACTGTTCAAACTCAGACTTACCCTTTGCTGATTTCATATACACCCAGTTGCTGTACCTGACACTCCTAAAAACTGAACCCTAATAATTAAGCAAATTCCAAAGAGAATTGCAGTTGGAAATTGGGAGACAAAAGTGTAATTTGGTATTGTAATCTAAGAATAGCAAATTATTTTTGAAGCTAGGTCTAACTTGTTCTGAACTGGGTTTAATATACAGGATATTTTGTAGCATCAGAAGAATGTGCTTGGGAAATGTGAGTATGATTTCATCTGTGTTCCGGTGCCAGATGTCAGATGGCATGTGGGCAGACATACCCTGTAGACTTGGGGCTCCTAAGGACACTGAAACCATATGCAGCCTCCAACTTTCCATTTTTGTCAACTGTTTATTACTGGAAGATATTACAGAAAGACACTAATCTGTGTAGGCACATGACCTCACAGGCCATTTCTCTCTTTTTGAAACAACTAATGCAAAAGCCCTGCAATCCCCAGAGAAGAATGAAAGCCCTGCAATCCCCATGTGTAATCCAGAGTGGGTTCTAGCCTACCATCTTAGAACAGTCCAACATTTACAGCTGCCTCTTCTATCTTTTTGACAGATGCCACAAGGCAAGAAACTTCATCAGCTGTAACATAATAGTGCAACAGTCAGTGGGCCAGATTCTCCTCTCAGTTACTGTAGTGACTCCATTGATTGGTGGAATGGAGCAGAACCAGATGGAAAACTGTATGGATTGGAAAGGAAAAGTCTGCAGGGATTCTTGAGGTTTTTCATATTGTGAGGTACATCTCTGTTAGAAAAATTGTCTCATAGACACCTCTTCTTCTTTGTGTGATCTTGCAAACCAACTTTTTCCCTACAGATATATAAATAGCATCCTGGTGGGTCATGCAGCATCTGTTCACATGGGAAATTAATATTAGGGAAGAGTTTAAGAGTTTCATAGACTGGAAGAAAAGTCATTAAATCATCTAGCCCAGTCTCCTGCACTGAGGAAGGACTAAGTATTAGATAGATCATCCCTGAGAGGTCTTTGTCTAACCTACTCTTAAAAACTTCCAGTGATGGGAAGTCCACCATTTTTTTTATACTGCTTAATTACTCTCACATTTAGGAAATTTTTTCGAATGTCTAACCTAAATCATCCTGTCTGCAGTTTAAACTCATTGCTTCTAGCCATATCCTCTGCAGTAGTTAAAGAGAACAATATATCACCTGCCTCCTCTTTATAACACCCATTGGGTTGTTTGCTTTATTGTGCTGTGGCAGCCAGAAACAAGGAGAAATATTATTTGTCATACATGCAATAAAGCATCATCCATCCATGTCTTAGACATCTTACTACATTCAAGACCGTGTGTATCTGCCACAATGTGAAATGAGGCAAAGTAGGCCTGGTGATATAGCCAGTCAATTCATTATTTAAATCAATTAGCATGGCAGAACAAGTCATGTATAAACACATGCATAAAATCTCAGGCACGTGAATCAGAAGAGTTCCATCTGGTGTCACTCCTGATTTACACCAGATTAAATATATAGCTGCAGTACACATGAAGGTTTGCAGTTCAGATAGCTGTTATACTCTCTCTTGCTTTAACCTACCTAGCACAGGTGAAAATAGCAGTGATGGTCTGGCAGCAATAGCTTTGCCCTGAGTTAACAAAGGCAGAGCATATTCAGGGCAGGGTTCCAGGTGGGCTCGTGCAGTCCATGTTGAAGCCTGTGCCTCTGTGTCTTCACTGATAGTTGTCATAGCTACATTAAAGCTAGTTTGAGAGAGCCTGCACAGTCATGGATACAACTGCAGTGCAGATGTGCACTTGGTGAGAAGAGCAACAGGTCTAGAATATTCCCACTACAAAATGTTGGCATGTAGGACAAACTTATCTTATGTATAAGAACAGCTGTTTCAACATATTGGCAATGAAGACCATATCAAGCTACAGCATGTTGAAACAGCTGTCTGACTGTTTTAGAGGTTTAATCTACTAAGTCATTGCTCATTTATTACTTTTTTTCCCAGTGTATAGCTGTGTGACTCATATGAGCCACACTAGGCACATGGACAGAACAATAATTACAAAGTCAATCGCATCCTCTGAGCACATGTACCTTAATGATGATAAAAGCTCCCCAACAGCCATGCCTATTACCTTCCTCAAAGCATCTCTTCTGAAAAACAAGTACACCATCCAATGCTTTGAAACCTTCTTTCACCAGCTCTTGGATCTAGGGGCTGATGGTAGGCAAGCTGCTCTCAGCTGCCAAATTAGAATTCAGATGGGTGATGGTCTCTACCAAACCAATGATTACATTGCCGCTGGGAGCAAGACTTGAACTAGTGTGTTAAAATAGAAGTATTGATGTTGTGGTGGGGGTGGCAGCTTGTGTTCTCAAGAGCACCTTAATTCTTGAGTCTGAGCTTATGTGAGTCTCTGCTGGAGCTGCAATGTCACACTGCGATTTTTAAAAACAACGAGTAATCCTTTGGCACCTTTTGGGTATGTCTACATAGCAGTGTTATTTCAGAATAACTGATGTTATTCCAAAATAATAAAGAGCGCATCTGTATCACAAGCCTTTCTTTTGAAATAATGTTGTGCTGGAGGACTTCTTATTCTGACTCATGGTAACCCTCATTTCACGAGGAGTAAGGGAAGTCAAAGGAAGAGTGTTCTTCGTTTGAATTCCTGCTATATAGACAGCACCAAGAGCCGAGTTAAGCTATTTCAACTTAAACTACACAATTGATGTAGCTGAAGTTGTGTAGCTTAATTTGATTTTTGCCCTGCTGTGTAGACATTTCCTTAGAGACAAATAAAAATATATAGATCCATGAGCTTTTGTGGGCAAACCCACTTCTTTAGATGAGTTGGAGTGGAAATAACAGATGCCAAGATATATATAACAGCAAAAGAAAGATGTGTCCACTGTGGGACCCATGTTAATGAGGCTAATTAAGTGGGCAGGATGTGTTCCATTCATAGCTTTTGATGTGAAAATGCAGATGTTAAAGGCAGAAGAAATTGGCTTTGTATTGTGTTAACCAGTTAATGTCTTTACTCAAGCTCAGGGTAATAGTGTCAAATTTGTAGATGAATTCCAGTTCTGCAGACTCTCTCTGTAATTGGATGCTGAAATTCTTGCAGAAGAATGGCTACTTTAATCCATAAGTGAGTGACTAGGCAGGTTAAAATGTTCCCCTACTGGTTTATTTCTGATGTCTTATTTGTGTCCATTGTTGTCAGAGAAGTTTGGCCAATATATATGGCAGAGGGACATTTCTGGCACTTGATGTTATATATCACATTAGAGGATATGCAGTTGTATGAGTAGAGCTGGTGTGAGTCTGTCTACTTGGGCTGGGGAGCTTGTACCAAGCTTTCTTTTAAATATGTTTAAGGAGGGATTTATGGCAAGGACTGTACAAAATAAGCATCCAGCATTCTCTGTGAACCAGTCCAGTCTATGGAACACAGAAGTAATTTTTTCCATGCATGAAGTACTGTGAAGGAAGCAAGCAGCTTCATCCTGTCCTAAGTAAATTTTCCAAGTGGTCTGCATACAGAGCATCCTGCACTGATGCAGTCAGAAGGGTACAGATTTGGGCTTTGTTTACACTGAAAAGTTTAAGATGCAGCTGCAGCAGTGCTTTAAATTGAAAGTATAGCCATGGCACCAGCACTGGGAGAGAGCTCTCCCAGCGCTCTGTGTAAACCTGTGATTCTAGGTTGTATCAACAGGTGTGTTGTAAGCAAAACTCGTGAAGTCATTCTGCCGCTCTACTCTGCACTAGTTAGGCCTGAGCTGGAGTACTGTGTCCAGTTCTGGGCGCCACATTTCAAGAAAGATGTGGAGAAATTGGAAAGGGTACAGAGAAGAGCGACAAGAATGATTAAAGGTTTAGAGAACATGACCTATGAAGCCAGGCTTCATGAACTGGGCTTGTTTAGTTTGGAAAAAAGAAGATTAAGGGGGGACATGATAGCGGTTTTCAAATATCTAAAAGGGTGTCACAAGGAGGAAGGAGATAATTTGTTCTTCTTGGTTTCTGAGGACAGGACAAGGAGTAATGGGCTTAAAGTGCAGCAGGGGAGGTTTAGATTGGACATTAGGAAAAAATTCCTAACTGTCAGGGTGGTCAAATATTGGAATAAATTGCCAAGGGAGGTGGTGGAATCTCCCTCTCTGGAGATATTTAAGAACAGGTTAGATAGACATCTGTCAGGGATGGTGTAGGTGGAGCTTGGTCCTGCCTTGAGGGCGGGGGGCTAGACTCGATGACCTCTCGAGGTCCCTTCCAGTCCTATGATTCTATGAAACCACTTCTGAGAGGACAGTAGCCAACAGTGCTGGGATCATGACTCTCAGTGCTGTAGCCTGCTTCACACTGGTGCTGTAACTTGTTGCGCTGGGATGTGTGACTGTTTTTCATACCGCTGAGCAGAAATTACAGTGTTGTAAAGTGCCAATGTAGACTTAGCCCTGGATAACTGTAGTGAGGTCTGTACTTGAGAGCAAAAGGATGAAACCTAATTTTTACACACAATGAGGAGAAAAAGCACATTTGACCACTGTAGCTTTCTAGACATCAGGAAGTAGCTAAGGAGCTAACAAAACTCTGAGCTTGCAAACCTGAATAACAAAAGATGGGCATAATTGAAGAGGAAGATATTTCTGCTATCTCCAGTGGTGGTTTCCCTTACAGCCAACCAAGATAATTTTTGTCTTGTCCAGTTGGAGGTTCAGCCAGGTAGTTCTCATTTAGCCTCCAGTCTCAGCTGGGCCCTAGGAATATTGAACAACTAAGCCATCTAGGTCAGATGCAAGAAGGGTGAAGAGCTGCTTGCTGTCAGTTTATGGATTACATTGCAACCAAAACTGTCTCACTGACTTCTCATGAGGCACAGGGAATAGGTATAGACAGGGAAGGATGTGCAATAGAAGAGAATTTTGCACTGCTCCCTACATGAGAGCCTTCAGAATGGCTGGATAATTGTACTGCACCACCCTCCTTATGGTGTCAGAGAGAAAAGAACAAAGAGATCCATGCATGATACCAGGTTTGGAGGTTTTAATCATTAATAATCATCTATAATGTGTGTCTGTCCCACAGAGTTGTGCATCCTCTGAAGTTCTGTGCTGAGGAAATCTCAAACGGAAAAATGAATGTCTCTGATCTGAATAAAGTGAATAACATTTTATGAACGAAGTCCTGTAGATTAACTTGTTTTCTAGCATTCACAGACACTGAATTGCAAACTAATTCACAGCAATAGCCATCAGAAAAATCTTTGTGGCAGTCCATTCAGAAAAAAAGCAAAAAAGCTAAATGACAACTACCTTTTCCTATGCTTTCGATTATAAATGACTGACTTCCAGGCAATATATCAGCAAAATCTTTATATCAAATACAAGTTCCACCTTTTATATCAACTTTAAAGTTACTGGGTGTTTTCACAAGTGAGCAGCCCATGCAAAAGAACTGAAAAGATTTTGGCTAAGAGTCAGTGACTATAGAATATTCCAAAATATGTTATACTATAAGCTCGACCCTTCAAATTCTAATGCCCAAATTTTAACTTTATTCCCATGTACTGCACTTTTCAACCTTTATTTTCTCTGATCCAGTTGAAGAAAATTGTTCATGCTCATGGCCCAACATGATTTGACTAGAGTGCTGGCTCCGGGGTGGGGCACAGGAGGAGAGCTTTGGGCTATAGAAGGGGGCTCTGGCTTTGCGGGAGGAACAGGGCTGGGACAAGAGGGACTTACTTTGAGAGGCTGCCAGTCAGTGGTGTAATGGGGGTGCTAAGGTAGCTTTCTGCCTTTCCTGGCACAACAGGCCATGCTGCACCGAAGCAGCCAGCAGCAGGTTCCCAGTCAATGGGAATGCAGAGCTAGTACTCAGGCCAAGCCTGCTGCTGGCTGCTTCTGGGGTGCAGCACAGTCTGCAGTGCCAGGACAGGCAGGAATCCTGCCTTAGCATCCAACCTGTCACCTGATTCCCCTGCAGCAACAAGATCCGGTGCCTGACATTCCCATCACCACTTATGGTTCTGCAGACGACGCATAGTGGCTAGCACAGTGGGTTCAGGACCATGACTGGTGGTGTAGGATAATATAAAGGATAACAATTAGCAGGAGTAAGGATTGCAGATATTGGTTCTGTGTGCAAGACTTTCAGACAACATCAAGAAAAGTCCTGGTATAGAAATGCTGCTGCAAAGGGGAAAGCTGTGGTATGCGGTTGCTGCCAGATAAAATTGTCAAAAGAAAACATTGTGAAATGCTCATACTCAGTGAATCTTAGGTCAGTTGTGTTTCAGACAGGTGTTGTTACCCTGTGGCTTCAGACATCATCAACTGTTTCAGTCCGTCTCTGGCCTGAGAAGAGACTCATGTCTTGAATTCTATTACATCTGTGTCTCTGCCTGCTAGAAGAAAGAAATAACATCACTGTTTTATTCCTGTTTTTTCTTTGTAATAGTTGGTCAAATTGCACTATATATAAATGTCAGCGTTCACTTAAAACAGCACCTGAAAAAAAAACCACACTGTACAGTTATCCTCCTGGATAGAATAAAGAAAAAAACAAACAATCTTTCCAATTTTAGATAAAAGGTCTTATAACAGACTAAAACCTCTTGGCAACAAGTTGAATGGCAGCATCACATTTAAAAAAATCAAACCCAGATCCACAGGTTCACTGTGATTGTCATAGATTTCTGAAGCTACTTTCATATGACTTAAAGAGTTGGCATTAGTCTTTTTAGCTTGTGTTGTAATATCCATGAGAAGAGCAAAAACCACTTCAGGTATGACTTCCAAAATTTACCCATCGTCAAGCAGGATAAAGTGGTGTGAAATCTATAATCAGATTTTTCAGCATCACAATGAACAGCAGATGTAAGACTGTAAAGCAGCATTCTGGACCTCTGATGACTCATGATGCCACATCATTGCAAAGGGGTAAACAACATTCAAATAAATGTATTTTGCTTGCTGAACCACTATGAGGTATATCAGCAGAAGCACTTTTTTGCCAGTATAAGCTGTGTTTGTTCCAGGTGTGTTTTGCAAATATAGCCATACCATCAGAGTAATACTGGGAAAACTTTTCAAGTGTAGATCTGTCCATAGTATGTTCAGATAAATTATCATCAGAAAAACAGATAGCTCAAAATTGTCATTACTTGAGGAAATGATTTCCATTGAAGATCTAGTTAAAATGAATGTTTTTTTTCCCTGCTGCTTTACGCCTTGTATATTCATTTACAGCTGGGTGTTGTAATGGCACCAGTGGTATCAGTGCAGAACTGAAATTTGATAGGATTTTGTGCCCACTTTGCACAGGAGTAAATGACTGCACAAGCTAGAGGGTATTAGAGGATCAGGCCCAGTACATTTAGATTTCCATTTTTAATGCATCCACTCACTACTATGTATGGGTATGTCTACACTACCCCCCTAGTTCGAACTAGGGGGGTAATGTATGCATACCGAACTTGCTAATGAAGCCCGGGATTTGAATTTCCCGGGCTTCATTAGCATAAAGCCGGCGCCACCATTTTTAAAAGCCGGCTAGTGCGAACCCCGTGCCGCGCGGCTACACGCGGCACGGACTAGATAGTTCGGATTAGGCTTCTAATCCGAACTATCTGTACGCCTCGTGGAATGAGGTGTACAGATAGTTTGGATTAGGAAGCCTAATCCGAACTATCTAGTCCGTGCCGCGTGTAGCTGCGCGGCACGGGGTTCGCACTAGCCGGCTTTTAAAAATGGCGGCGCCGGCTTTATGCTAATGAAGCCCGGGAAATTCAAATCCCGGGCTTCATTAGCAAGTTCGATATGCATACATTACCCCCCTAGTTCGAACTAGGGGGGTAGTGTAGACATACCCTATGTTCCTCCATATAGTGTTATAAGCAAAGTATGCTTGACTTGTCAGCTGACAGAAATATGACAAGAGGATGTCTCCTTTATTGGATATACCTGCTAAGATGCATTATATATTCTGAGAGCCAGAAATTAGTGCAGTCTCATCTTGGTTCTTACACCTCTCCTCTTTCATGCCAAGGAGTCCATCACTTTGATTTGCTCTAAAACAATTTACTTTTCTAGGTCAACAATATGTATTTTTTCCAGCTTGTTCCCATCACTCTTATTGGAACAAAAAGACTGTTTTGTTTAGTTTGAATGGAAAAGATAGCTTTTGTGGCTGGTACAGGGCAATCAGGAAATTGATATTTTGAAAGACAAGATAAGAAGGCTTTTTTCTTCTTTTGCTTCTCTCCATAAATACCTGTTTTCAAGTTGGAAAACTAACTAAACTCTCCCTCCAGGTAACATGTAAATAGGATAAAAGCAAGATTAGAATATTTTAAGGTCCCTTCTTAGAAGAAGGCTTTGGGTCTGGTGATAAGAGAAAGAATATTGTTAGCAATCTTAGTCACAGAAACATGCTGTGATTTTTTAAGTAGACATGTGCTTTTATAGAATAACATATTTGGCTCTTTGCAATATGAGGATTCTATCAAAAATCCTGGGTATAGTCAATTTTTATTTTCATTCCTTAGACACAAATGTATGCTATCAACCTCCCTACAGTTGTCCTCTTGCTCTATTGTATTACATACTTCATTTTGAGATAACATCAGAAGCAGTCTCAAAATGTACCATCTTACAAGAATTTAATTTTATGAGGTCTTCACTGATTTCCCTTCTGAGTATATTTGGCCATCTGTGGCATGGGAGTAAATGTTATCATCGTTTTTCACTTAAGAAAGGTAACAGATGATACCCAAGGAATGAAAGACTCAACAGCCTTTTGTTTGCAGTCTACTGTGTTTTCTTAATTATGACTGGTGTGGGAAAAGTGAATAGATAAGAGGTATTTACTCCTACCCATGACACAAGAACTAGGAGGTCACCAAATGAAATTCGTAAGCAGCAGGTTTAAAACAAACAAAAGGAAGTACTTCTTCACACAACATATTGCCAACCTGTGGGACTTCTTGCCAGAGGACCTTGTGAAACCAAGACTATTACAGAGCTTGTTAAATCCAGGAAGGATAGGTCTGTCAATGGGTATTAGCCAGAATGGACAGGAATGGGCAGCCTGTTTGTCGGAAACTGGGAATGGGCAACAGAGAGGGGATGGGTCACTTAATGATTATCTCTACTGTTCACTCCATCTGGGGGCATCTGGCTTTGGTCACTGTCATCAGACCGGATACTCGTCTAGATGGACCTTTGGTCTGATCCAGTATGGCTCATTGTATGTTCTTATATTCTGAATAAATGGTTTCTATACAACTGAATTTCAGATAATCAACCAATGAATTAACCATTTGAGAGAGATGATAGGTACTCACTGGCTTGCAAAGAAGCCTGTTTAAGAAGAAAGGAATAGGAATCTATATTTGAATATTATGGAATCAATGACTAGAGGAAAATGAGATTTGTTTAAATAGAAGATTCACCATGTAGTAGTTGGAGTAGACCAAGGGCCTACAACCTTTTTAAGCACAAGATCACTTTTTAAATTTAAATGCCATCCGCAATCTACCTCAAATCCAAGTACCCTTGCCCCACCTCTTGCTTGCCCCTTCTGCGAGGCCCTGCCTCTGTTCACTCTGTCCTCCCTCCCTCCCCATTATTCCTCTCTTTCACCAGGTAAGGGTAGAGGTTTGGGGCATGGGATCTGGTCTCGGGCTAAGAGATTTGGAGTGTAAGAGGGGCTCTGAGCTGATCCTGGGGCAGGGAGTTGAGATGCAGGAGGGGGTCAGGGTACAAGTTCTGTAAGGGAGTTTGGGTCCAGGGGGCTCAGGGTTGGGGCAGTGGCTTAGGGTACTAGAGCGGGTTCATGACTAGGGCAGGGTTTCAGAACTGGCTCCAGCTGGGCATTGCTTACCGCAGGTGGCTTCTGGGTGGTGGTGCAGTGGGGGCAAAGGCAGGTTCATCCCTGCCCTGCCCCTGTCCCACTCTCAAAAGCAGCCAGAAAACTCCCTCCATTCCAAGCCCTGTTGTGACCTCTGCCTCCATTCTGTGGAGATAAAATACAGGGTGGGACAGGGGCACCCTAACATCAGTGCCCCTCTTCTCCATCCACTGCCCTGCATAGCAAGCAGGAGGCTGGCAGAGGGGGCAAAGAGGAGGCAACTCCAAGGCAAAGGGCAGGAGATGTGCTGCAGTGAGGGGAAAGGCAGCTGAAGTGCTGTGCTTGGTAGCCTCTTGGCCAAACCAGTCAGGATCACCTGTCAGAGGTTCCAAGATCTACCTGTATATCCCGATTTACAACACTGCTTCTAACTTGGCATAACTTCATGTTCTTCAGTGAAATTACATCTGATTTATACCCACATGACTGAAAACAAAATCAGGCCAAAAGTCTGCTAAAGGATCTTGTAAAAGTTTCTAAAAAAGATGCAGAATATCTCCCAGATGGTGGAGACACATGGAAAAATACTCATATTCTAAAAAGAAGTGAATGAACAGCTCTGAACCACACAGAAGATACTGTCTTTTACCCATGGGAAACATGTGTAGAATATAGAAGTTGCCTGATAAATTCAATCATGAAAATCAGGAAAGTGGGACTTCACCATGAACTTGAACAAAATTGAGGTCATTCCTCATAAAAATGGAGAAGAAAAAAGAAATAATCAGATATAGGGACATGATTGAACAAGCAAATATTTGAGCATGTGCACGGTGAGAGAGACTGCAAAAACACAAAGAAAAAATCAGCCTAAGAAAAAATATTGGGAAGTGAAAGAAAACTTCATTAAATGGAATTTGAAAATTATATTTGAGTTATAACCAATGCACTCTATGAAAAATCACATTAGAGGAGTGGAAATAATTAGCATCAGAGTGAAAAGCATAGAGAGCCTTAGTGAAGCTTACGGCAGACACATTGCAAGGAGGAAATTTTAACATGCATTTCAAAGACTAGAAGATAAAATGGACATAGTGAGAACATTTCATGGGGGGTAGAGTGTTAAAACATGTGACAGCAGCATACGTTTGAAGAATGCCCCCTCCCCACAAAATCAATGGGTGAGATATAAGAAAGCCATTGAGTTTGCCATGAATGATGAAGGTTGCCTGCTGGTGCTGCCTGACCTGGCTACAAATATACACTACTGTTTTTAACAAGGCCAAGTACAGTAATAGGCAATTCTTTGACGTGAAGCAGATGAGTGAGTGCCATTGTATTACACTGGTGTACTTCTCTGAAGTCAGAGTTATTGTTAGCAAAGTACCACTGCTGCAAAAATTCAATTTTTTTAAAATCAGCACAGAAAAACAGTAATTAATGGCAATGTGTAAAATATTGTCTACTCATGAGAGCAAGAACTGGATTGTAACAGAGGTAGACTATATTTATTTGGCTTTATTATTATTTTATGTATTTATATTAAAGTTTCATTTAGAGGTTCTCACTGAGATCAAGGCCCCATCGTGTGAAGTGCTATACATACACAGTAAGAGATGAGAGTAGTCCTGTGGCACCTTAGGACATGTGTGCACAGCAAGGCTAAAGCCAAAATAAGCTACAAAACTTGAGCTATACCAATTGCATAGCCTAAGTCAAAACAGCTTATTTTGGCTTTTGGCTTTGTCTACACAGCAGGAAGTCCGAGTCAGAGCATTCTTCGTCCAACTTCCCTTACTCCTCGTAAACTGAGGGCTACAGGAGTCACAGTAACAAGTCCTCCAGCTCAACATTATTTTGATATTATATCACAATTAAGGCATGTAGACAGTATAGATGTAGCCTGTAAGTATACCTAGGCTATGTCTACACTACATGCTTCTTGCTCAAGAAGCCTTTTGCCAAGAGTTTTTGTGCAAAAAACTTTTTGCACAAAAGCATGTCCACACGTCAGAATGAATCGCAAAAGTGATGTGCTTTTGCTCAAGAGAGCGTCCATACTGCATGGATGCTCTTGAGCAAGAAAGCTCTGATGGCCATTCACAGAATGGCCATAAGAGCACCTGTGCTTTTTCCCATAGGGGTTTCTTGCACAAGAAACCCCTCTGGAGCATCCACACTTGCCTTTTTGTGCAAGAACTCTTGCAAAAAAAGGAGTTATGCTTCGTAAAAGTAGGTTTACTTATGGCGGAAAAAGCCCTTTGTTCTGCCATTTTACTCTTGATTTCCTTGCACAAAAGCACATTTGAGGTGTGGATGCTCCATGGGTTTTTGCACAAAAACCTTGCAGTGTAGACGTAAACTAGTGAGAGACAGTCTCTCTCTCTGAAGAGCTTATAACCTAACATCCTGTTCCTGCAAGAATTTAAAGTTACTTTTAAAAAATAAACTCCATAATCTTATTTCCACTTAATGTTAATAAGAACTATTTTTTTCTTTATAATGTATATGCTAAGAAAATTATTGCTTCTTTTCCCAACGTAAAAGAAACATATCCTCTATTTAATACAGCTTAATCATAAACACTGTATTAACTATACACACACACACACACACACACACACACACATTATGAAAGAGTGGTTATGATTGTGGTACATTTGGGAGATCTATGTATATAATTCCATATTTAAAGAGAATATGGCTCAGTTCTAAAATTCTTGGTTGTATTATGAGCATCAGATTAATTCTCTGATATTCTGAGGTATACTGACAAGCAAGATGCAGTTCGTGAACTCCCCTTCTCAGCATTTTAGAACTGCAGAAGATTTCTTGTCTAGTTTCCTTTGTTCTCTTCAGGGGCCTGATTCTCCCTGTGTGCTTTGGCATTTACTCCACTGCAAAAGTAGGTGTAAAATAATACTTTTCTAATCTGTTCCTATTTTAGACTCCCCTCTGCTGAGGTGTCATTGAATCCATTGGTGATTACAGTCAAGTTGACCATGACCTCCTGGGGTGGGAAGTCCCTGAACAGTCTGAAATCTGAGTTGTGAGAGAGAGAGCAGATGTGTCAATAGCTATCTGCTTCTAACACTTCACAGTTTATTCTGTGAAGAACTGGAAAGAACTAAAAAAAAAGCCTTCCTGAGTATGAAGTGAAATCACAAAATTCTTTTAAAAAATATATCTGTATATGATACCTGAAGAAACATGGATAAAACCTTCCTGGTATAACTTATGCAAGAGAACAGAGGTTAGCTGAGTTTCTGTGCCAGTAAGTGGTGAAAGTGACAGTGAACTGCTGTCCTGCTGTCATGGAACTATAAATAGTTCTACTTCTCTTAGCTGAGAGGCTTTCAGAAATGTTCAAAACAAAGATATAGCAAAGGAACTGAGAAACAATGAGAAGTCTGAAAAATTCTGTCCCTTTAAGTTTCAAGTCCTAACCTGCAGATTCTTTTGAAACCAGATCTGCTGATGACTATTCAAAGGAAGAGAACTACTGGTTATGTTCTTTTTAAAGATTTTGGGCTGGGGTTGGGATTTGGTACAGACTGCTCAAGTAGGAGATATTATGTCTTTCAAAGAGAATCTTGCTAAACTGAATTAAGGCCACTTTAATTCTGAATGAGCACATCTATACAGGAGCTTAATTTCTTCAATTAATACACTTTCAATTTTTATTCACTTTCCAAGTGTCCTCAAGTAGGCAAGACAGAGGGCTTCCTAGAACCCTATGGAACATAATGGGGGGGGGGGGAAGAGAATGTTACACTTATAAGAAACACAGAGAATCTTTTTAGAGGAAAAGACAATGCTCCATGTTTATTGAGAACATAGGAATCAGTATATGCACACACACACACATTGTCCCACTGTAACTGCTGTTATAGTTACCAATCAGAGACTCGTACCAATCTAGTGGCAGGTGAGATTGGACATGAGGAAGGAGCCAGGTTCTGTTGGATGTGATGCCAATGCTCTGAAACTATTGGCAGGACAAATCCAAAGCACCATGCAGACACCCCATATTTTACAGGAATCCATTCTTATGCACAGGACTCGACAAATAATACAATCTACTCGCCTATTGTAACCCAGGAGAGCCGGGTTCGGGCGATCTGTGCATGCGCAGAACAATCTGCGCGTGTGCAGATCGTCGGACAGCGCGGCTGGTGAGCAAGGCTCGCCACGGTTCAGTAAGCCCTGCTTATGCAAGTCTATGGATTTTGCTCCATCATGTTGTAATCACTTACTTTCCAAGATCTGTTTATCTGGAGGTTGTTTTCATTGTTTTTAACATCAATCTTCTGGTGATTTCTCTGGGGCTATGTCTACACTATAGGGATCTATTGGAAAAAGGTAAGCAAATTGCACTGCGCAATTTGCATACCTTTTTCCAATAGATTTTTTGGAAGAGGCTTTTCTGAAATTTGGCCCATCTACACTGGGTCAAATTTTGGAAAAGCCTCCTCTTTCAAAAGAGCCCTTCTTCTTTGTGGGAGAAGGAAGACAGAGCTTCCAAAAGAGTAGAGGTATGTCTACACTACCCCGCTAGTTAGAACTAGCGGGGTAATGTATGCATACCGAACGTGCAAATGAAGCCCGGGATTTGAATTTCCTGGGCTTTATTTGCATAAGCCATGAGGTGTACAGATAGTTCCACGAGGTGTACAGATAGTTCGGAATGGCTTGCTAGTTCGAACTATCTAGCCCGTGCCGCATGTAGCCGCGCGGCACGGGGTTCGAACAAGCCGGCATTTAAAAATGGCGCCGGCCGACTTATGCAAATAAAGCCCGGGAAATTCAAATCCCGGGCTTCATTTGCACGTTCGGTATGCATACATTACCCCGCTAGTTCGAACTAGCGGGGTAGTGTAGACATACCCTGGAAGAGCAGACGTATTCCCTGTACACGGCGGAGTTTTCCTGGGATATCTGAGGTATCCCGGAAAAACCCCATAGGGTAGACATAGTCTGGGTGTTGCCCCACTCTGTTTTCAGTGGGATTTGTTATCTTCACACATTACGGGTGCTTGCTTCTAACTTCAGGGTCATCATTTTGCTCTAATCATGACAGGAGTGTTTACATGACCTTTCAGTGCATTTGAGATCCTGGTTCTCCTCTATAGTGGCTACTGCTTCAGAACTGGTTGGACACCATAGCCCTATACCAGATAGTGAATATAATCAGTCATTAGGACTGTTCTGATTGGTTCCTGCCATCACTGACAGACATAGTGGCTACGTCTAGACTGGCATGATTTTCCACAAATGCTTTTAACAGAAAAGTTTTTCCGTTAAAAGCATTTGTGGAAAAGAGCGTCTAGATTGGCACGGACACTTTTGTGCAAAAGCACTTTTTGTGGAAAAGCGTCCGTGCCAATCTAGACGCGGTTTTGCGCAAGAAAGCCCCAATCCTCATTTTCGCCATCGGGGCTTTTTTGCGCAAAATGGTTCTCATCTGTCTACTCTGGGCCTCTTGAGCAAAAGCATTTGTGCAAGAGGGCTTTTTCCCGAACGGGAGAGTCATAGTATTTGCGGAAGAACACTGACAATATTACTTTAGATCGTCAGTGTTCTTGCGCAAATTCAAAGCGGCCAGTATAGACAGTTGGCAAGTTTTTCTGCAAAACTAGCTGCTTTTGCCGAAAAACTTGCCAGTCTAGATGCAGCCAGTCAGTCCCTCTGATGCATCTTTACCAGTGGCACTAGGCCATTTCTTTCTGCTAGCCAGAAAGACTTTCTGGAAGGGAGCACTGAAGCACATTACATGGCATAAGGCTTATTATTATATTCTTATTTAAACACTGGAATTCTACATTTTAGCTACATAGTAGGTTCAGAAGTTAAAATAAGAAAAGAACAAGTTTAAATTACTTAGAAAAATTAGATGTTTTCAAGTCACCAAGCCCTAATGAAATGCATCTTAGTATATTCAAGGAGCTGATAGAGGAGGTATCTGAGCCATCTTTGAAAAGTCATGGAAGTCGGGAGAGATTCCTGAAGACTGGAAAATAGCAAATATAGTACCTATCTATAAAAAGGGAAATAAGGACAACCCCAGATACTACAGACCAGTCAGCTTAACTTCTACGCCAGAAAAGATAATGGAGCAAATAATTAAAGAATCCATCTGCAAACATCTGGAAGATTATAAGGTGACTGGTGTGGAATGATTTGCTCTTGACATCTCCATGCTGACTGTTATCTACTGGATAGCTTTCTTTATAGAATAAGAAGCCTTGTGGATAAGGGGGAAGTGGTAGACGTGATATACCTAGACGTTAGTAAAGCATTTGATACAGTCTTGCATGGCCTTCTTATCAATAATCAAGGGAAATACAACATAGATGAGGCAACTATAAGTTGGGTGCATAACTGGCTGGATAACCGTTCTCAGATAGAAGTTATAAATGGTTCACACTCATGCTGGAAGGGCATAATAAGTGGGGTTCCACAGGGGTCTGTTTTGGGACTGGTTCTGTTCAATATCTTAATCAACAATTTAAATAAAGGCATAGAGAGTACACTTATAAAGTCTGCAGATGATACCAAGTTGGGAGAGGTTGCATGTGCTTTGAAGGACAGTCTTAATTCAAAATGATCTGGACAAACTGGGGTAATGGTTTGAGGTAAACAGGATGAAGTTCAGCAAGGACAAATGCAAAGTACTCCACTTAGGAAGAAACAACCAGTTTCACACATACAAAATGGGAAGTAACTGTCTAGGAAGGAGTACTGCAGAAAGAGATTTAGGTGTCAGAGTGGACCACAAGCTAAATATAAGTCAACAGTGTGACACTGTTCCAACAAAAGTGAACATGATTCAGGGATGAAAGGAATATTAAGAGCAGGACATATGAAGTCATTTTTCTGTTCTATTGCGTGCTGCTTAGGCCTCCATTGGAGTACTGTGTCCAGTTCTGGGAACCACATTTCAAGAAATATGTGGAAAAATTCGGGAGGATCCAGAGAAGAGCAACAAAAGTGATTAAAGATCTAGAAAACATAAGCTATGAGGGAAGCCTGAAAGACCCGGGTTTGTTTTATTTGGACAAGAGAAGCCTGAGAGGGGACATGATGCTTTTAAATACTTAAAAGGATGTCACAAGGAGGAAGGAGAAAAAATATTTTTCTTAACCTCAGATGATAGTACAGGTAGCAATGAACTTAAATTGCAGCAAGAGAGGTTTAAGTTGAACATTAGGAAAACTTCCTTACTGTCAGGCTGGTTAAACACTGGAATAAATTTGTCTCGGGAGGTTGTGGAATCTCCGTATTTGGAGATATTTAAAGTAAGGTTAAACAAACATCTATCAGGGATGGTCTAGATGGTGCTTGGTCCTGCCATGAGGGCAGGGGACTGGATTTGATGACCTCTCAGACTACGACTACACCACTTTTTTTTTCCAGAAGACAAGAAAATTGTGCTTGCATTTGCATATCTTCTTCCAATTCTTTTTGCAGAAGAGGTTTTGCTGCTATTTGACCCCGTGTAGATGGGGTGAAATGTCAGAAAACCCTCCTCTTTTGCAAGACCCCTTATTCATCATAAATCGAGGTTTACAGGGTCTTGTGAAAGAGCGTTTTTTCCGACATTTGGCCCCATCTACATGGGATCAAATAGTGGCAAAACCTCTTCCACAAAAGGAATCAGAAGAAGATATGCAAATGTGAGCGTGATTTGCATATCTTCTTCCACAAAAAAACAGCGGTGTAGCCGTAGCCTCAACAGCCTTTCCAGTTCTATTGTTCTATGATTCTATGGCTATCCCCCTTTTGACCCTTCAAGAACAATTCTTGAGTGGGTCACATACTATTTCAGAGCAATATGTGTTACCATGCAAGATTGTGGTTTGAATATATTATCTATTCCTTTCATTCAACAACATATACATTGCTGAATAGAAAACAACATTTCAGTTAAAATAAAAATTATTATGGGATGAATCATGGCATTCACGACTGATGTCCATGAGGGGGACCAATCTTAAAATTACTAATTTAATTGCTGTTACCTTTATGTAAGTATCATTTAGTGATCCCCACTCCTAATTAAGTGTTACCCATAGAAATTCAATACAATTTTTGGGAGCCTTCTTTTTTGGTTGCTCATGCTTCCTGGACACTAAACAAACCCAATAACTTTTGCTAGTTCATGTTGAAATACTGATGAGACCCACTCAAGAACTGCTCTTGGATGGGGATGATTCTACAAAAGGGGGATTAACTAAATTACCTACATGGCCACAAGGATAGACATTGAATCATTCCCTGTGAGGTTTCAGCTTCCATGCTTTCCTATGCCCATCCAGCTTCAAGAGAGAAGGAGACACTAGGGAAATGACTCTTCGGGTGTGTCTAGACTACATGCCTCCTTCGACGGAGGCATGTAGATTAGCCAGATCGGAAGAGGGAAATGAAGCCGCGATTAAAATAATCGCGGCTTCATTTAAATTTAAATGGCTGCCCCGATCTGCCGATCAGCTGTTTGTCGGCAGATCGGGGGAGTCTGGACGCGATGCCCCGACAAAGAAGCCTTTCTTCATCGACACAGGTAAACCTGGTTTCACGAGGCTTACCTGTGTCGATGAAGAAAGGCTTCTTTGTCGGGGCATCGCGTCCAGACTCCCCCGATCTGCCGACAAACAGCTGATCGGCAGATCGGGGCAGCCATTTAAATTTAAATGAAGCCGCGATTATTTTAATCGCGGCTTCATTTCCCTCTTCCGATCTGGCTAATCTACATGCCTCCGTCGAAGGAGGCATGTAGTCTAGACACACCCTTCTGGATGACCCTGCTCTTGCTAGATGCCAGCCTTTTCCCTGTTGTCTGCTCCTTATGGCCCTCTGCATCAGACTCCTACTGGACAAAGAATGAAGACTCCTGCTTGTGCATTGTATTGAAATGATGACAGAGATGCATTTGCTGGACTATGGCTGTGCTATTCATTCACATTTTGAAGGGCAGCATTCGTATTTGCATGTATCCTCATCTGGCTTCACTGGATCAAGTTGCTACCTTGTGTGGAGCATCTACCAAGAGTGAAATCTATAGTAACACTTATACTTGGTGTGTATAGCAAGCATCTCTCATCTGAGGACTTCAGAGCACTTTGCAGAACTTCATAATACTCCTCACAAATCGCTCCCCAAGTAGACTTTTTATACCAATTATGTGGGTAGCTTGTCAAAATCAGCGAGTGAGACGCAGAACAGGGAGTAGATGAAGCTATCTTGCAGGAGTCTTGATTGCAGATGCTTGCTCCAGCCATGAGAGAATATTTCTCAGGGATGTGGCCAATGTATATCTTGCAATGTATTAAACTGTGTATTTTCCTAGAACATTAAAGCAGCTGCCCTTGCAGAACAATATGGATTTCTGCCCAGGTAGCAGTCATGATAGATGATGATTACACAGATGAGCAGTAAAATCACGTGATAATGCAACCCTGTATTTTGAGGTCTATAGATTAGTGCTGGCTTTACTTTTCAAGCCAGTAAATTTCCAACACTCACATTATAGCACTGCTACAGTATTTTCTCCATCCTGGGCAGTGAGAGACTCCAGGCTGAGAAACATTTACAGGAACTGCTTTGAAATGGTCATTCCATTTTTTTAAACTAGTAGCAATAAAGGTCCACAGGCAAAATTTCAAATGGTAGCCAGATATTCAGACCCATAACTCCTATTATAAAGTCAGATGGAATCATTGATCAGTGTGGGCAGGTCTACACTACAAGGACAGGTCAATCTAAGTTATGCATTTTGAATTAAGATAGTAGCATAACTCAAATTGATGTAGCTTAGATTTACGTACAGTGGGGGGGGAGGGGGCTGCACTGAGAAAACTCTCCCATCAATTCCCCTGACTCATCTCATTCTGTGGAGTACTAGAGTCAACAGGAGAGTGAGCTGGCAGTTGATTTAGTGGGTCTTCACTAGGCCCACTAAATTAACTCTCAGTAGATCAATTGCCACAGTGTCAATCCATCCTATAGTGGAGGTAAGCTCCTATATAACACAGGCCATAGAATTTCCCTGAATTAATTCACATTTGAACTGGGGAACATCTTCTCATAAACAACTCTGAAAAGTTATTTCTGCATCATTTAAAAGTGTTTGTGAAAGATATAAACCTTTCTGCTTCTGGTTTTAAGACCATCTCTAACTATTAAGAATTAGGAGAAGACTCCCTTGGAGAGATATTATCTCCTGTCAGTTTAATGTGAGACTTTTTGCAGTTCCTGCAGAGGCATGATGGCCACCAATGGAGACAGGGTACTGGACTAGATGGATAATGGAACTGAACTAGTGTGACCCTCTCTATGTTTCTTAACAGAAAAGACCAAGACATGTTTGCTTTGCCTTCTTGGGTTTTCTAAAATTGTTATTTAATTGACATTTTAAAAATAATTTATTGTGTATAAGTATGAATTAGGGTCCCAGGGCCTAATTTTTATTGTCAGATTTGTTGGAATATCCCTTTTTGATTATTAAGTCAAAATACCTACTCTAAGTGAGGGAAGATATTGAGAAAAGATAAAGAACAACAAGATCATTTTTGAGAGAGACCATTTGTGCATAAATAGAAGAGATTCTAGCTCCTGCACCCTTTTGATCTCTTATATACAGCTCTTGTCATAAAACAAGAACCATCTTTTCATATGTGTGGAACACAGAATGGCATTGAAGCAGAAACCAGAGAACATGGTGGGTTTTTCTTCCACATGGTTTGCCCAAAGCAGACAGATGACAAGCTCTCTCCTACTTTGAGAGTTTCCCATCCTTTTATTGTCACAACCTTGACTTTACATTTTGGAACATGAGTGTCAAGATGTTTAACAGAGCTGGCTTTGTGAATAAAGACTTTTGGGACATTCTGGGCTGCAGCAAAATAGCATGAGTCCGTTCTCAGGAAAGGTCTCAGCTAGCAATAGAGGATACTATGTTTAGCTAAAACACAGGAGAGCCTTTGACAGGTTGCAATTACTCCTGCCATGTGCCTCAGGCTGCTTTCTGAACCTTCACTTAATGGGGTGCAGATCAGCTATTATGATTTTTTTCAAATGACATCTTGCTCAGGTCACATGTGACTTTGTTTATGCTGCTAATCAGGGTTCATCTTTGGTTGGCTGGATTTGCTTATCATTCCTGGATAAACTTCAAAAAATCTTTGAATTTATTTTTGTTGGTTTATTTTAATTAATGCTATAGGAACAAGTTTATAAAAAATAATAATAAACATCAGAAATCATAGCATTGACATCCATGAATTTCCAGATACAATTGTCTCTCTGGTTGATACCTCTGAGATCCTACCATGTAATGTGAATAGTGTACAAGTTAAAGAATCAGTTTTTCCTTTAATATATGTTTTGTCAGGAGATAAGTAATTAAATAAAAATTTCATTTTGGAATCTATAAACAAACATGTTTGCTGAAACAAACATATTTGTGTGAAATCAAATATTGTTGAAGTGCACACTTTAATATACATCTAGAATAATTTTCAATTGGGCAGATTTGTGATACACGCCACCTTGAGAACCAGCAATTAAGAACTTCTCTCTCTCTTTTAAATTGTAATCTACATTTAGTTTTGTCTGCAGGATATGTCTTCCTGCCTCTTCTTTCTTAGGGATTCCAGTATGAATTAAATCTATTATGCAGGCAGACAAACGTGATAAAGGATAACCTTTTACTTTGGCATAATAGCCTGCAGAATTGATGATTTACCATCTGTCATAGTTGATCATTCTTAATAATGATGCAATTTATAAAATACTGACCTGAGAAAACAGCTGAAGCCTGAGAAAGGGTATAGGGTCAGGGATATGACCTTTTACTAACATGTCTGATCGTTGGGAGAGGGGACAGAACATATAAATCCTTCTGGGCTTGTATGACACATGAGGGATGGCCAGCAGCCTGGGGACTAAAGGGTTAACTGTACCTAGCCAGGTAGCAGTCAGCCAATAGAAATGCAGATAGGGACTTCAAACTGAGACAAAGGAATTTTGGGGTTTTCCCTCCTTTGTTTCTGAGCTAGTTGACTGTCCAGATACTGAGGGGGATAGACAACATGTCTCTCTCTAAGAAAAGACTCTTCACTATCTGTGAGCAGGGTAAAGTTTAAGTAAATCCATTAAGTTTTATTGTTTTATGGTTTGGGAATGGGAATCTTATGTCTGTGTATTTAGAAATGGGGTTTCCTCTCTTGTAACTAAGTTTAGTTCCCACAGGAAAATTCTCCATGAGTTTATTAATTGGTGGCTCTTACCATCTAGCCAATCCAACTATGCTTTTAACAGTATTGTTTTGATAATAAAAGTTATTTCTTTTTTGTTAGCCTGGTATTGGTTCAGTTCTCCGTCCTGGAAAATCTGTCTGTGGGATCTGCATGCCTCTGACTGGGGGATAGCAGCCACAGACTGCAGTTTGTATTTTCTCTTTTCTTTTTTAAGCTCTTTGGAGAAAAGAGCTTGGGGTACCCTGGGATTGGTTTCAAGTGTCCACCCCTGTTTGTGGGTTCAAAAGCACTTGATGGTGGCACTGGATTTTTATCCCCAAAATATAGGTTTTTAGAATTTGGTGGTGGGGGGGGGGGGGGGAGTTTTATACCAAAGCCTGGAAAGATAAGGTTTTGGGGTACTTTTGCAGGCCCCCACTTCTGCATTCAATGTGCCAGAGTGGGGAAATCAGCCTTGACAGCCTGATTCTGTCACCCATGAACATAGAGTATTATCTGACTGCATAAATAGCCCCCAATGGAATTATGCATGAGTTAAAGCACTGCTCAATGTGAATAATGATGGCTGAATCAGACCCTTTGTAATTGAAGATCTTGCAGTCCCTTCACATTCAAAACTTCTTTCAGTCACAAGCATGTAAAGACTGCAGGATCAGGCTAGTAAGTATGGTCAGTGAATAATCTGATATTGACCAAGCTAGCTTCTCTTCCACTGGCATTAATATATGATACTGACCTCTTACCACAAGGCAGAGTCAATGGAGCATACATGTATTAATTTAAGAAAGAAAAAAAGATCAAAGAACAATGAACACTTATGGAAGATTGTAAATATTTCCTAATGTTTAACAAACACATAATATCAGTTATACATTCTCACCCTTGGGTGAGAAAGTGGCAGACTTTACCTGTGAGTCACAACAGATATGTAGTAATGGAAAATATAAATAGCTTTCCACCAAGTGAGGTTCATTAATAAGTATTTGAATCCTAAAACACTATTCAGCGATCAGGGAAAAGCACACCAGAATTGTTTTGGATTATAATAATTTTAGCAAACCATCTAATTTATATATTAAGCTTGCTTAATAGTCTTACATTGCCTTGCTCTTTGATCTGAAGCAGAAGGTGGTGAATAGTTTATCTAATGAGGTTAAAAAAACCCACGTCACGAGTCTGCCCTGTAATTTACATTTCTAAGAGGTGCCATTATGGGACTGGTGAATGGGTTCCAAAAGATTAGTTCCAATGTTATACATTTCTTTTCATGAGATACACACAGTGGAGGAAATAATAATAATAATAATGCAATTCTGCCGACAAATGTTTCAGCTCCATGCCTTCCTCACTAAAGATAATCATTTCCACTAAATGCCAAAAGGCATTTAGCTATAACAGGCCCAGTAACAGGGGGGTTGCAAAGAGGACAGTTGTCTTGGGGCCTGGCAATTCTAAAGGGTGCAAAGTTCCTGGCTGCCGCCACTACAGTGGAAGTGCAGCAGGAAGGCCACACAGTGCATTGCAGAGCCCCACGCTGTGCACTTCAGATGGCTTTCAGGGCTGGCACAGGGGACGCTGTTCTATCCAGGTGGTGCTGGGAGTTGGCTACCCCAACCCTGTCTCTTCTGGCCACATGGAGCTGGCCCCTGTACTCCCATATTGCCCAGAGGCCTGGCAATCCAGGGCTGTTGGCTGCCCTCAGCTGTAACATTTCTCAGCTGAGCAGGCTTGGCTTTAAGTGCCCCTGATCTACAACTGAGTGTTTTTATTAGATACTGGATTGCAACATGTACTGTTGAACTCTAAAAATTAGCTAGCCTGCACATTAATCATTGGGGTTGATATTCATTCTCAGGTACATGGCTAAAACAGGGTTCTCTGAATTACTTCAACAGTGCAGTGCCAGGAGGGTTAGAATGTTTGTGGAATGGCTGCTTCTGCTCTTGTGGTTAAGGCATGGGAGTAGGCCCCAGGAGACCTGGATTCAATTTCTGGCTCTGTAGTAGGTCTCCTCTACACTGGAGGGTGAAGTGTGGGTGTGGGGTGTGTGTAGCCAGATACCATAGTACAAAAGCAGGCTGCATCCGTGCTGCAGTGTGTAGCTGTAGGTGACAATGAAATGCTCTTTCATGGAGGGAAGACAGCAGAGGAAGATTCTGGTAGAGAAGAGCTGTCGCAGCCTGTCCCCTTGGTGAGAAAAGGACCTGGCAGTGAGGAAATAGTGGAACACCACATAGCTAAAAACAGTAGCGTAGACAGGGGAGGCACGGCTTGGGCATGGAGAGAGCTGTGCAGCATACATCTACTATATATTTGAGAGAGCTTGTCTGCCTGTTTGTTCAATAATTCCTCTTAAATGGTAAGAGCTAGGGCCACGACATTTAGGTAGACAGCTTCCTCTTATTGCCGCTTAAAGCAAGGTTAGGGCATGGTTGTGCCAGAACAATGGGATGTGCCTGGAATAGGATTGCTTCTCAGAAAATACAGAAAAGAGACAGAATCACCAGACAGATGAGAGGGTCTGGCTGGGGGCCTGCACCCCCTATATGGAACTGCCCCAGCTCCGAGCCTTCCACCCTCCAGGTGCCCTTTAGGTAGAATGTGTGTATGGGTGGGGGAGGGAGGAGGCTGAAGTTGTCTCCTTGCCCTGATTCATATGGGGACTTTTCTGTCTGTTCCCCTTCATCAGGGAGCGAGGGGAAAGCGCACAGTTTGCTGCATTCCTCACTGTGACTGGGGAGCACAGGCGGCAGACAAACCTAGACCTACCCCAGCCAGGGGACATGAACCCCTCCTCTAGCTGTGCCCGCTTGAGCTGCAGCAGCCGTGGAGAGGCACTTCTCACCTGAGCCCAAGCTGCTGCAGTGAGAGAGGGCTGGGGTTGTCCTCTCTCCCCAAAGCAGCCTGCAAACTGAACGCCTCCTCCCCAGCCCCACTCCAGAGCAATGATTTAAATGAAGCATGGACATTTTCATTTTATTTTCTAAAAACCAAAAATTAATCAAGTTCAGGACCTGAGCAAAACTGGGTAAATTTTCTAGTGTAACCCTAAAGTTCTGGTATGGCTGTAGTTGCCTGAGCATTGCCTGCATTGCTATTTGTACTACACTGGGACATAGGGTATGTCTACACTACCATCCTCGTTCGAACTAGGGTGGTTAATGTAGGCAACCGAAGTTGCAAATGAAGCCCGGGATTTAAATATTCCAAGAGGTGTAACGGTAGTTCGAATTAGAAAGCCTAATTCGAACTACCTACTCCATGCTGCGTGTAGCCACGGGCACGGAGTCTGAACTACCGGGGATTTAAAAATGGTGGCGCCCAGTGAGATGCAAATGAAGCCCGGGATATTTAAATCCTGGGCTTCATTTGCAACTTCGATTGACTACATTAATCGCCGTAGTTCGAACTAGGGTGGTAGTGTAGACATACCCATACAGAGTTGGTAGAAATGGCCATAGAGTTCTGGTGAGGACTTGAGCAGCTTCTGTACTCTCTCTGTGCCTCAGTTTTTCAGTGGTAAAATGGACTTAATAGCCCGAAGCCACCTTGCAGGCATACTGTGTGGATAAAGCCATAAATATTCAGAAGATGGTAGACAATCAGATTGATAGGGCCGAGAAGATAGCCAGACGTCTCCCTTAAAGCTGGAGATAAATCATTACATGAACTTCTGCCACAGGTGAGGAATGCAGCTCCCAGACTAGCAGACCCATCAGCCAGACTATGTGCATGTTTTAGGGGAAGACTCCATGCTCTGTACCACAGCTGTTTAAAGCCTAATTATCTGGTCATTTTATATCAATCTTGCGGATGTCATACAGTGGGTTCATTAATATCCACTACAGTCATTAATCAATAACCTCTATTCTCGGTAGCATATACTGTATAACCACCATGATAATAGGGTATTCTAGTAATCACAGCTTTATCACAAGTCTTGACAAGTCTCCCGTTTATATATCCTCCCCCCTCCTCCTTCCCCATCTTCCCCTCCCAAGTTTTCCAAAGCAATGAGTTGTCAAACATTTAGGCTGTCTCTACACTGGCATCCCTTCCACAAAAGGGATGCTAATGTAGCACTTTGGAATAGGCAAATTCCCTTGAAAGTAGGAATAAGAGATCCTCTGGAAAAGGCTTTATTTTCCGGAGAATCACGTCTAGACTGGTGCTTTTCTCCGGCTTATCTCCAAGCCGAAAATAAGCGGCAGCCATGTTAATGCAAATACCGTGGGGGATATTTAAATCCCCCGCGGATTTGCCTATTCCAAAGTGCTACATTAGCATCCCTTTTCCAGAAGGGATGCCAGTGTAGACACAGCCTTACAGTGGATATACATAGAGCTTATTCATATTCAAATCCATTTTTCTGGCCTAGAGTTTTGGTGGTTTCCTACTCTTTCTCTAGAGTATTTCTCTCAGTAGTGCCATCTAATCAGCTTTAGGTTTTAATTAAACAGCTGTCATTTGCTTCCTAGTTCTGTTGCGACCTGATGTTGTATTAAATTTTAATTTGGCCTAGTCTGGATAAGAAGTAGATTCCTTCAGACAACAAAGAAACACTATTAGCAGGTTACAGTTGTAATTAAGAAAAGCTCTGCTGAAGTGCTAATGCATGCAGGTACAGAGAAGGAATTAGAGATAAACACTTATGTAATTATTATTCAGGGACAAAGCAGGCAATATGAATATGCAGCTCCTATCTGAGTTAATAGAATTCCATTTTTTGTACGATATCTATACTTTAAAAAAAAATCTCAGAGCACTGAGGCCAGAATAAGGTATTTACTGTTTTACATCTAGGATGTTTTAGACTATCTGCTAAGAACCTCAGCTGGTTAAACTTGGCATAGTTTCATTAACTTCTGTGGAGTTCTGCCAGTTTATGCCAGCTGATGATCTAGTAAATCAGTGTTTTTACTCTTCCATAGATTTCAGCACTGTCAGTGATACCCACCATAGACATGTTAAATACAGGAAATGGTTTTGTCTCTAACAAGCCCTACTATAGAGGTACAAAAAACACCTCATTGAGTCTAACTGAAATGTTACTTGTCAAAGATAGCTCTCTCTTTCTAACTCTATATATCTTAGGGACGGGCAATTAGTTCAATTCAGACTTCACACTCTCACAGAGGAAATACTTTTTCGGAGTCTGAAAATAGCTAGTGTGTAAAAAGGTCTTAACACAGGCAGCTGTGGTTGCATAAGACTGGATCCAAGCCTCTGAAATATTGATTTTATATCAGATTTTTCTCCCACTGAAATTTATTTTGGTGATGCAGCAACTAATCAGCATGGTAGGTTTTTCAGCATGCTGAGAGGAGCACAGGGCAACACTTATGCCAAGATCAAGATAAAAGTGTTTTAGAATACCCATAAATAAATGGGCTGGTGATATGTCAATTGTTAGATCTTTTCTCTTCTCCTTCACTTCCCAGTTCATACGATGAGTACAAAAGGATTACAAATATATTTGGAATCTGCATTAACCATCGGCAGTGCTAAAGATGGATGTCAATATAACTGCTAATCACCAATAGGTTTTCTAAGGGAAGCTCATTGTGTCCAATTTTCTTCTCACTTAAATTGGTGAAAAGCAGGAACAATTCCTGGTTACTGGTATAATAACTGGTGCAAAACGAATGTAGGCGATATCAGCCAGGCCTATTAAGGCCTATGAAGTCAATGGAAAATCTTTCCATTAACATCAATGGGCTTTGAATCAAGCACTAAGTGGTGAGTCATGTGGTTCATATTTCCTTCCCTTTCTCTCCCTGAAAAGAATTCTCAAAAATAGGATTATTCAGGATAGTCTTGTTAATTATGTCCCTTGTGGGAAGTATTTTTCTATCTGATTCTTTGAAGAAAAAAGTCCTTTATGAAAGAATGGCTTGGAAAACAGCATTGCAACACAGTGGTCCAGGTAAAAATGTCTGACTGTATGTGATTGGCAGGGTGCTCACCAGTGGTTTTGACATGGATGAAGCAGTCTGAATTTGATCTTATATGTTTTCTATAATCTACATTTTATTTTTGCTCAAGGTGATACATTTTGATTCTTACTCTTGCTCAATCTTTAGTCTTTGAATGGACTTCCAGGTTTTGTTTTGTTTTGTTAAACTTCTGCTTCTGTCATCTATTTCTTTCACCCATGCTGTGCCTCCTTAGTGAATGACAGCTGGTTATAAATGAGACTGACCAACATAAATGAACATAAAACTGATATTTACTGCACAGTGCCTCTGGTTTATGCCTTATATATTGTAGAACAAAGAATATATATTTCTTTCTTGAGGCTTTATACTAGGGATGTTAAAATTAGATTAATCAACTAATCGAATAGTTGATAGAATTTCGATCAACTATTTGATTAGTTGATAAAGGCACTTCTGCTTTGAAATGAAGAAAGAGCCTGCCAGGATGTTGCTACATTTCAAAGGTAGAAGTGCCATGGCATTCTGCCTTTAAAATGTACAAGAACCCAGGTAGGGACTTTTGTGCATTTCAAAGATAAAAACACCACGTGGAGTCTAAGACCAACAGGGGACTTAGAGTACCCTTCCCCCACCCCCAGTCCTGAGCAATATGGGGCTCTTGTGCATTTCAAAGATTGAAACACCACATGGAGCTTGGGGCTAATGGGGAGTCCCCCGCTGACTTTAGGCTCCATGCGGGGCTTCCGCTTTGAAATGTACACGCCTCTGCAGGGGCTATTGTACATTTCAAATATTGAAACTCCCCACTGGCTCCAGGTTCCACACTGTGTTTCAGTCTTTGAAATGCATAATAGCCCTTGCTAGGGTTCTTGTACATTTCAAAGGTGCACCCGCACCTCTTCTCCCCCTCCCCCCTTCCACTGCTGCCTCTTTCTGATAGAGGCAGCAAGGGAGGTAGTGCAACTAGTCAACTAGTGTGTTGATTATCTGATACACTTTTGTTTATCGGTGGTCGACCAGTCGCTTAGTCACTTACATCCCTACTTTATACAGAACAGCAGATGCTTAAATCTCTTTGAAGTGAAAGCTTTGAGTAAAGCACATGTCTTTGTACTGTTCCAAATAGAAATGGACTCAAGGCTTAAGTGCTTTCTTAGAACATGATTGATGGCAAAGCCCTTGTCTGCTTTGTTAATTAGCGCTGATGTTTAGTATTTCATTGAACTCAAGCTCCCTTCTGGGAAAAAGTTGCCCAATATTAATAATATACTAGTTCAATCTCTCTAGTATGGCACCCTCAGAACTTGACTGGTGCTGAACCAGAGTATGTGCCAAACCATGGGATGTCAATATTGTCTAGCAGCATTGCCAACACTTCCACTGCTTAGTGGGCTCTTAGAAGACATTTTGGGTAAATTAGAACTAAAAAAACCAGCACAGAACACTGAGAGCTAGGATGAATGGCTGTAAATAAACTTTTGGTACCATAGGAAACTTGGCCACACCCAAGCTAAGTGGACATCTGGCTAACTGAAAATCATGCTGAATCATGAATGTTGTCAAACCAGAGAGTGCTAGTTGAGAGAGGTTCACCTTGTACCTTAATTGCATGTACTTATTGGCCATCTACTGATGTCTGCAGCTTGTGGTGTACTCCCATTGTTTCCTATTAATTGAGCTAGCAGTAAAAAAAAAAATGATAGTGACTATACCTCATTGCCTGTGCAAGCCATTGTCACATCTCTCACTTAAATTTGGTTCTTTTCCCATCCATGTGAATTATAGACTTTAAAGTCAGATTAGTTGGGTTGCTACATTCTACCTCCCCCCCTCCCCCCACCCATTGCTGATAAACAAGAAATGATTTTATGGAAGTGATCAATAGAAAGCTGATTGATTTTATTGAAAAACCAGCCAGCTGCGAGGTGCTTCTAGAAATCAGAGACTGAACTGAAACAAGCATTGCTCATACTGTGCAGCATGATGGGTTGGCTCTGCACGCATGTCTGCTTTGTGAAGCATGAGGAGCCTATTGGGTAGTGTACCTTTGGACATTCTACTTCAATCTTCAGTTACCTAGACAAGCGGGGGACCATAACACTAGCTCATTTGGGCAATTAATCATACTGCCTCCACACCAATGTATAAATGAAGGCTTTGTTAATGGAGTCATTAGCTTGCTGGTTCTATGAATCCATCAGAAGAGAAGATAAATATGGCTTGGTGGTCAGTAAAAAGTCTCCAGGTGGGATGTTAATGGGGAAAGAATTTAAAATTTGCATTTGGCATTCTGTTGTTTTGGCGCCATATCCCTTTCTAGCATTACATGAAAATGAAAGCTCCCAAAGAAAGAAAACGCTTAACAGGCACATCTTTTAAGGAGAGTTTGGGAAACAATGGAAGAGGGGAAATCCTTTTATTGTAAAACTTGGGATCTCCATCTACAATCATTCACATAAGTTGGCAGTTGGGGATGGAAAGATTTGTGTAACACTATGAAGAATGTGATATAAGACCTGTTTTCTTCAAAGTATTAAGAAAAATGCAGAACCAACCAGATTTATTGCCTCATGCTAGCACTATCTATCAGTGTATTTATAATTTGCTACTTTGTGTAAACAAATTACGTTAGCAGTGCATGTAATTTTTAACATTGCTAGTCAAGGATGAAGATCAATAAGCATTGGGACTAATTTCTAACAACACTGGAAATTTCTACATGATGCCTTGTGGTCATGCTGATTTAACATGAACCCTCTTTTTTGTGCATGTGTGTGTATGTGCAGGATACAGAAGTTCTTAACACAGCCATCCTGACAGGGAAGACGGTATCTGTTCCAGTGAAAGTGGTTGCTGTACAGGAGGATGGTTCTGTGATTGATGTTTCAGAGTCCATTGAATGTAAATCAGCTGATGAAGATGTCATAAAGGTAAGGAGGCTTGGCTAACCTGAGGTGTGCAAGGTGGGGAGATGAAGTGGCCCCTTTCTTTCCCCCTTGTTGTGCCCCTTAACAAAAGTTGGACACAATTGCTGTCCTTGTGCCTGGCAATGGCCTCCACCTTTGCAATCATGGAGCTTCCCCTACCCTCTGAAATGATCCAGTGTGACTGGCAATAGTGGGGCTTCTAGGCTCTTTGCTGGCTGCCTACAGCTGTGCTTCTCTGCTGTTGGGGACACTGAAATACATGTGCAGGCCCCTCAGTGGTGCTAAATAACCCAAAGGGGATATGGGAGAATGGACTCATACCCCTGCCTTTCTTTGTGCCGGCTAGCAGATCAGTACCGCTGAGAGAGGGAAACACATGCTGTCTGATGTGTTACACTTGGAAGGAATCAAACCATCATTCAGGGACCCTTGTTACCTTGCACCACTACATAAATAGCAAGTGTAATAAATCTGGCTGGAGTTGGTATATTGCAAGTTTGCTAAGGCTATGTATACACCACAGGGATCTACAGGAAAAAGGTACGCAAATTGTGGTCCACTTACACTGAG
Organism: Pelodiscus sinensis; assembly: GCF_049634645.1. Taxonomy (NCBI): domain Eukaryota; kingdom Metazoa; phylum Chordata; order Testudines; family Trionychidae; genus Pelodiscus; species Pelodiscus sinensis. Next base: position 28,906,219 of record NC_134725.1, on the reverse strand, counting down.
CCAAATTTTAGAAAAGCCTCCTCTTTTGGAAGAGCCATTCTTCCTCTGCTCTTTCGCAAAAAAAAAGTGGAAGAGCAGACATGTTCCCTGGATGTGGCAGAGTTTTTCCAGGATACCCCTGGTATCCCGAAAAACCCCTGTAGTATGGACATAGCCTAATACACTCCTGATCTTCTGTTTTTCCAGTCCAGAGCTTCTCCAAGCAGTTTCACTGTATCAAGTTCAGAGGTGGCTTTGTATAAGAGTGATAATTAGATCAAGAGAGAAATTCTTCCACTATTGAAGTCAAAGGCAAAATTCCAGTTGATTTCAATGGGGCAAAGATTTCGCTGCAAAGGACTCAAACTTAGTTCTACTGAGATGAAAGACTACTTGCACTTTTACATAATACCACTTGGTATACAAGAAAGCATATTAAAAAACACCAAAACTTTTTTATAGTAAGATTTATGGCTTTTTAAACCATCTTGTTCCTTCCACCTACTGTAGAAAAGCAGATTTTCCTTTCAAATGTAATAGATTAAATTGGTTCCCTCTACATAAGACTGATCACTGGAGAGATAAAGGCATTATACGTATGACCTTTTTGAGTCTTTGACTGTATAACTTTGCTGTTGTTGTTACCATATAAAACAAAGTCATACAAATTATTATATGGTCATAAAGGTAGAGAAATAGTTTTAAATATCTTAACTAGAGTTGTGTGTCTGTTATGTCTGCTTTTTTGTTAGTGGTACAGAAGGTATCAGATCAAAGTAGGGTTATCTTGCCTTTATCCTTAACTCTGTGGAGTTTTCAAAGAGTGCTCTTGGAATGGTCATTGTTTTTCTTTCCCTTTTTTTGTCTGAGTGACATAGACACAGCTGTTATGGAAGATAAAGCTCTACATTTACCTCTTCTGCAAACAGAGATCCTGTGACCCAAATACTAACTGCTTTTGTAGCCTGACAAAGAAAGGTCCTTTTGGTCTTCTAGATAGTAACTGTGTCTTCTTTACATATCTTTCAAGCTGTGACAGACCGTATTTATATGTTCTCTGTAGATTATTATTTTGAAGCACCAAAACCCATATCTTAAAATTTTAACTCATCAGTGTAACCTTTTTTGCAGAGAAGACCATAGAGGTATTAGTAGATGGCACATACATTGTTAGAGAATTTTTCATGCTGTCTTAGAAGAAGGTATAGCATCAACCTATTATTCATTTAGAAGTATCTATACATAGATTTTCACCAGATCCAAACCCACCTTCTCTCTTCCTATTTAAAAAAAATGTGAAATGAGTTAATTATCAGTCATTGCATCTGGTATTTGGAAACAAAACACATACCAATTTATCTCCAAAGACAATAAAGGGGCTTAGGAGTTAAATAACTTTTTTGGTACCTTTACTGGTGACATATTGGAAGTGTTCCTAGTAAAAGAGGTGTTTTCATCGGTATCTTGTAAGTATTGAAAAAAATCTTAACAGAAGCATACTTTGGTATACTGCATTTTATGAAGTGAGCAAATGTTCTTACGCCACATGTGGACAAAAATGAAATGTGCTGAAATTTGTACCATATGTCAGTTTAAATACATAAATATTTGACTAAAGAAACACAACCACATTATATTGTCAAGTCTGGAAGGATCTAAACCAAATCATATATCACCCTCATCAAATTCAACACAATATTTTAGGAGCAAACAATTTTTTTACTGCAGCTTCCTTAATTATGCCATCAGTTGAGTTTTTCAGGTTCCCAGATTTATGCTAGCAGGTTTTGCGCACATTTGTTCAGGTTTGCTTGTGGTTTTTTTGTTCCATCCAACAGCCAGGGGCGGACTGGCCCGGCAGGATACTGGGAATTTCCCGATGGGCTGTCGTCCGGTGGGCTGTCGTGTCCTCACGCCATTGCCTCTCACTCCAAGTGGCTCCGTGTCTGCGCTTTATGCGGCATACAGAGCCCGACCTGCTGCCTGCGTTGCATGCTGGACATAATGCAGGGGCTTGAGGGCACGCCGGGGTGATGTCATGGAGAAGGCCGTTCTCAGCCCATTTCCCGGGCCTATTTTGATTGCCAATATGCTCCTGCCAACAGCTGAGCAACTTTTGCTTGCTTTTGGGAGTTATTTTGGGATGAACAAGAAAAGGATATACCCCTAATAGAATTAACATCTACAGCCTATGGGGAGATGTTACATTTCAAACTTGCCTGTTTAAAATCCAGTTAGTTCCAGGGGCTGTCCTGGGTATGGGTAGGGTGTCAAAACTGGGCAGAAAGTTTTTCTGGTTCCTGAACTGAAAAGGTCCACTGCAGCTGGCAACTAAATAAGGCTTGACATGACCTCTAAGAAAAGAGACGTGCTTTCCAGTTGCAGCAGTGAATTTATACACTTAGGCTACGTCTAGACTGGCAAGTTTTTCCACAAAAGTGGCCGCTTTTGCAGATAAACTTGCCAGCTGTCTATACTGGCCACTTGAATTTGTGCAAGAACACTGACGATCTGATGTAAGACTGTCAGTGTTCTTCTGCAAATACTATGATGCTCCTATTCTGGAAAAAGCCCTCTTGCGCAGTGTGGACAGCTCAGGACTGTTTTGTGCAAAAAAGCTCCAATGGCAAAAATGGCGACCGGGGATTTCTTGCGCAAAACCGCGTCTAGATTGGCATGGACGCTTTTCCACAAAAAGTGCTTTTGCGCAAAAGCATCCATGCCAATCTAGATGCTCTTTTCTGCAAATGCTTTTAACGGAAAAAATTTTCCATTAAAAGCATTTGCAGAAAATCATGCCAGTCTAGACGTAGCCTACGTGAAAGCAAGGCTCCTGCCATTTCACTGCTTTTATTTCCTTTTTTCAAAATAGGTTTTATTCATGGGCAGAATAAGACTGAAGGGCCTGATCCAAGGCTTATCTCAGGGGAAAGTTTTCTATTGACTTTACTGGGCTGTGGGGAAGGCCCTAGAACACCAGACTAAATCCATCACCCATTTACACCTATTTATATTATCTGATTTGTTTCAAAGAGGGTGCAAACCAGTGCTTAACTGAGCCTGCTGTGTAAAAGTTTCTGGGCCCCTTACCTGGGATCACACCCTGTTGCTAGTAGAACAGGTGGACCATTATATGAATAATTATTGTAATTATCCAAAGCCAAAAGGTCTGATTTTTTTTTTATGCTAAGGCCACTTTACCCTAGTCATGTAGGAATCTAAAGGGTGTCATTTCATTGTTGTTATTACAATAACTGCATAACATATTTTATCCAAAATTATTGATATGTTGTCGCAAACTTAACTCCACTCTAAAATGTTTTTTTTAGCAGGGAATTTAGCAGGCTAAAACCTATAATTTTTAATTAGCTGAGTTGGAATTTAGTGTAGATACAGGGGTTATCTATCTATTTCAGAAAAGATATTTAGCTGCCCCCTCTATATAAGTACACTTTGCAAAATCCACATTGATTTCACTACCAGATATATTCTTTTTGTCCATGTTCTGTCTAGAGTTAAATGCTCTCATAAAAGTCAGTTGGGTTGGATGTAATTCACTAATTTTGTGCTTCATTACACCATCAATTTCATCCTATGTTGTTCCTTCCTAATTGGAGAGATGTCATATTCAGCTGGCCAGAACTGAAAGCATTGCTTTTTTAACCATTTCATTTCTCTTTAGTAGATTATGATTAATAGATTGTTAATGAAACAATGATCCTGTTTGCTCATTTCTGTCCTTACTCTTAATTATAGCAAAGTAATACCACTGAATTCAGTTAAACTACTATGGGTTTACACTGATGTACATGAACAAAATTGGTCCACTTACTATTTATGTGTTACCCAGTATGTGTACATTTACAGCTACCTATACACCATGTTGAGTGCAGCATAAATATGTAGGGCCCAGATCCACAAAGCTACTCTGGCGTGTAAATTTTGAGTTTAGGTATCTAAATCCCATTTGGGGCTCCATTGTAATCCACAAAACTTCTAGTGAATCCAGTAACCACCTAAACACACTAAGTTTCTTCCCCTGGAAATTAATGTTCCCGGTAAGCTGGGCACCAACAAAGTCACTGATTGGTGCCACTAGACCAGTACTGCCAAAACCATACAATGGAAAATGCTTAAGTCACTGGGCCAGAGCAAGTGAATGATTGTGTAGCCGGTGTTTAAGGCACTCACCTGCAAATTGGTGACCCAAATGCCAGTCTCTATACAGATAAATGTTTAAGTATTTTATACCAAGTGGATCAGTTTCAACAAAAGAAAATGGGGGAACCCACCTATCACTCTGTGGTTCGGCCACTCTCCTGAGAGGAAGAGCCCTGAATTCAAATCCCTATTCTACATCAGCCAGAGTGGGGATTTGATCCTGGGTCCATGTAGATGTGTGTGCTCAAACCACTGGGTTAAAAGTTGGGAGTTGAAAGCAAGAGCAGCCACTATTATGGATAGGGCAAAATCTGCTAGTTAGCTCCTGAAAATGCCACCAGAATGGATTCAACAGATGAAAGTGGTGGTGGAATGACTACCAGGAGGTTTTAAATTTTGGACATAGGTGCCTAAAAGGCAGTTAGGCACCCAGTTCCTTTTTACAGCGAGCTATTAGACTCACTGTGGCTTAGCTGCCTCTCTGTAAAATGGGGGTGACACTACTTCCCTAACTCAGAAGGGTGTTGTGAAGTTGTGAAATAAATACATTAAAGCTGTCAGGCAAATCCAACACTCTCACAGTCATAGATGGCAAACATTGATTAGCCTAGCACTTTTTAAGGCATCTTATGGCATAACCTGTGTGTCTTCTGGAAGCTATTTTTAAAAGCACGGGTCTTCAAAAGCAGTTTTGTCTGAGGGAGGGGCCATTAAGAGGACATATCACAATGACATGCAATTACTCAGCTTTCCACAGAGATGCTGCTGAGAGGAATTAAAAAACCCAGTAGCTTTGGTATTTGACTGCCATTATCTCAAACAATGTAAAAGGGCATTGATCTCGATAGTGGAAAACAATTGCTTCTATATTTCATGTAAGTCTGAAGTGTAATATTGCAGGATAAACACTGAATATTTCACATTAAGAGATGAACTGAGTGAACACTGCCCAAATTAACCTTAACAAGATTGGCAATAGCAAACAGTTGTGTACAGAAAATGGTAAACTGTTAAAAGCTTTCACCTCAGATTCTGCAGCAAATTAATTTTGTCTTATAACTTTTAATGTATGGGCCACTTAAATATTTTAATTAGGGATGTGTGAACCTTCTAGAGTTTGAGGCTTGATACCTCTTCAACTATTGTTCATGTTAGGAAAATGAATTCACATTTCCGAATGTTATTTTCCTACAATTAAAACAACCCTCCTGATCCCTAAGTACGTACTTGGGCAGTTAGGCTGAGCCATCACCTGTGCAGCCACTGTCACACAGATGGTTTTCAGTGCATTTAGCTTGAGCAGAGCTAATGCATCAATCTACCTGTGTTGGAAAACCCTGTCCCAGCTGCAGGGTAGACATTTCTGTAGGGGGTCTCAGTTACTGTATGGAAGACAGTGGAGTTCTAGAGGTATAACTGAGGACAAAATTAATTCCATGATATGTTAATAGAGCCTGCTGTGGTGGAACCTGATGGGAAGAAATGACACATGCTCAGTTAGCTACTGCCCATTTGGGATGGCTGTAGGGCAGGGAGGTGGGAATAATGCAATATATATGACAGTGTGCCCCCTGGTGGATAAGTAAAGATAATTTGTGCACTTCATTTTTCTACTTGGATACATAGAACAGGATGGAAGAGAAGCCTTCCTCCTTAATGGCCCAATCCTGCAAAGTACCTGTCAAGGAGAGCTGAAATTCTTCTGTGCTATATTCCATGGGGATTGTAGACTCTCTCAACGGGTGCTTAGCACCTTGTAGGATTAGGCCCTTACTTCATGCTCCTTTGGTTCAGTGGGCCTTAATCAAATTTTGAAACCTGTATGTTTTTTGTAGTTTAATTGATCCACACCTGCATTTTGGTAATGTGTTCCAAGATGCACTCCCTGGAGATGTATAATTGGACCTGAAGACAGAGATGATGAGGCTGACACGCCACCATCATTTTGAAGTACCTGTAGTAAATTTACTTGACATAAAAGGCACCTGCCATTGACAGATACCAGCAACCTTTCAGTTTTAAGGGGAGAGGCCTTTTTTTTTTTTTTTTTTTTTGCATTCCCATCACGTGGAACTGGAAACTTGAATAAAAACAATCTTGTTTTCCTCACACGTAGAGTGTAGGAGGTGGAATGTACATGCAAGTCGAAAGCTGTGCATCCTTGTTGTTGAGCACAAGTCTTCCCTAAAAAACTGACACCTCACTGTGTTTTTTTTGGCTTTTCTTAAAATAAACAAACAAACAAACAAATAAGCAATCAGAAAGGGCATTTGTGATTTATTGGGTTGACACTAGTTGTGCAATTTAAATTAATCATGAAAAAATACAAAGAACTCTATGATATAAGAGATGATATAAGAGACATGGATGATACCCTCTCTGAGTTGCCCTTTCCCTTCTTTCTTTGGCTTCTTGGGGCTAAATCCAGGTATCCCTATTCAGCAGATCCTTTACTGGTGCAGTAGGAACAGCACCTAAGGCAATGGTGGACAATAAGCAGCCTACAAACTGGATGCAGCTCACCATGGTTAGCCCCTGGCAGCAGGGGCAGATGACCGTTTTGCGGGGCCCCGGGCACCATAATTTCACGCCCCCCCTTTGCCATGGCGCATGCGCAGTGACGCCATGCGCATGCGCGGTGGCACCACGGCACATGCGAGGGGCATTTTGAAGCACGGGGCCCGGGGCAGCTGCCCCGTTCGCACTGCCTTATGTCCACCCCTGCCTGGCAGGCTATCAGATCCTCTATTTACCTATACAGATGCTTGCATTTCTTGTTGGCTGCAGATTACTGTTTCCAGCCAATGGGAGTAGGGACACCCTTATCCATATGCAGAATATGCAGCTGCGTAGGGCACCCAAAAATTTGGAGCATCAGTGGTTCCCGATGTCCACCCGCCTTCCTCTTCCTATCTAGTTAACTCAGGGGTGGGCAATAATTTTTGATGTGGGCCACTCCAAGATTTTGGAAATTGATCAAGGGCTGCACTTTTCTGTGGAGGAGATGTGGGGACGAGGGTGGAGCTTGGGTGCAAAAGGCACATGGGGTAAGGGACTGGGGTGACTTCTGAGAGGGAATTTGGGTGAAAGGGGTGTTGTGACCTGGGTCAGGCGATTGGGCTGTAGTGTCAGGGAAGGCGTATAGGTCCAGGAGAGGATTCTAGCCTGAGGGAGGGGCAATAGGAGGGACTACCGGAGTAGAGGGGTGCAGAGCGTTTGGATGGTGACCTGGGGGAGGGGCAGGGGTGCTAGAGGCAGCCTCTGACTGGGAGCTCTGACCGGGAGGCGCTTACCCAAGCCAGCAGCCCTATAGCACCACCAATCAGCCCCAGATCATTTAAAACTGCAGACTTGTTACCTCCATGTGGCTCTCAGCTTGGGGAAGGGGAAGAGGCTTGTGCTGCCTCCATTCCCCAGGCCAATCTCTCAGCTTCTATTGGGTGGTTGTTTCCAGCCAATAGAAGCTTAGAGATTGGCTGGGGTCAATTCCTATTGGCTCCATTGTTTCCAGGCTATAGGAATTGAGGATTAGGCTTGGAGCAGGGAGATCACACGAAGCCTTCCCATTCCTGTAGAGCAGAGAATATCACAGACTGTGCTTTAAACCCCAGTCTGAGGGTCCCAGCAGGTTGGTCCGTTGGCTGGATCCAGTGGCTTGGTGGGATGGATCCGGCCCCTGGGCTGTATTTTGCTCAGCCCTGAGTTAACTTAAAAGTGAAAAAGCCTGACAGACTTATTAGCAGAACAGTAAACCTTGTGAAGTGCTTTTCAAGTGATAATGAAGTCATTTAATGGACACTTGCCAACCCCAGGTACAGACTGTCAGTTTGTGAATTTACTGGGTGAGTCAATAGGACCTTAGTTTAAAATCTGTTTTCAAAATATTTCATTCATGTGTTGCTGAAGTATATAAGATCACATCTCTAAAAATCATCCCCTCTCCTTTCCCTTTGCTGCCATTGTGCAAAGGGGCATTTGTTTAACAGTACTGCATAGAATCCCATATCCTAATGGCAACCGTGAATGGGACTGGTGACCTGCAGCCAATGGAAGCTGTGAGCTCCTGTACCTGCGGACGTGCAGATAAATAAACTGTCTGGTGGCCCTCCAGAGCTAACCCTGGTGAACTGTGTCTGGATTGTGGTCTACTTACTGCCCATCTAAGGCTTACAAAATGATGGCAGGATTTGGCATGTTGCTTTCCACCATGAATTCTTAAAGTCTGATTCTCATTTATGCTTGGATCACTTAAAAGCCTCTTGATATAATTAGAGAAAGACTCAATTTCATTGCCAGAGCAATATATCCTTAATATACATAAGAATCAGGCCCTTCATGAAGGGTCCATCTATTTCTTTGAAAGTTATAAGTGCAATGTAGTTGGTTTAAAGACCCCATTAAAACATTTATGGTCAAGGTACTTACATTCAGCAACAAGTAGCACCTGAGTTTTGCAACAAAGTCTCTGGATTTTGTAGCGCTCCAATGTGACTGACTGGAAATTCTTTTGACAGTTCCTAGGGAATTAAAATGTTACGTTTTGCACTGAATCAAATAGCCCCTCTGTTATTTATTTTCATATTGGATTCAGTTTATTGAACTCTGCCCTTAAATTTTCAATGTAGTACAAAATTTTGTAGGGGCAATATGATGTGATGTTGTAGAAGTTGCCAATGTGAAAGATACCATTTTTGCATCTGGATAGGTGCATGTTGTGGCTTCCATTTAGAGGGAAGATGTGTTTAGAAGTTTGTAATTGTTAGATAAGCCAGCATGGGTGCTTCTATCAAAATGATAGGAAGTGACACAGTTAATAGTGTTGACATTTTAAAACGAATCACTAGGTTCCAGAATTAACATCATTCAGGACAAATGGGCTATATATTTTAAGTTACTGTTCTAGACTGTGGCACTTAACACTATGGCTGTGTCTAGACTACATGCCTCTGTCGTCAGAGGCATGTAGATTAGACACATAGGCAAAGGCAAATGAAGCCGCGGTTTAAATGATCGCGGCTTCATTTACATTTACATGGCTGCCGCGCAGAGCCAACAAACAGCTAATCGGCTGTTTGTCCGCTCAGCGCGCTAGTCTGGATGCTCCCCTGCTGACATCAAAGCCCTTTGTCGGCAGCCCCGTTATTCCTTGTGGGACGAAGTTTACCTATCAGCTCTCTGAGCTTACCAAAATCTGCCTTCCTGAAATCCATTGTCTCTATTTTGCTGTTCTCTCTTCTACCCTTCCTTAGAATTGTGAACTCTGATTTCATGATCACTTTCACTCAAGCTGCCTTCCACTTTCAAATTCTCAACCAGTTCCTCCCTATTTGTTAGGATCAAATCTAGAACAGCTTCCCCCCTGGTAGCTTCTTCAACCTTCTGAAATAAAAAGTTCTCTCCAATGCAGTCCAAGACTATTAGATAGTCTGTGCCCCGCTGTTTTATTTTCCCAACATATATCTGGATAGTTAAAGTCCCTCGTCAGCACCAAATCTTGGGCTTTGGATGATATTGTTAGTTGTTTAAAAAAAGCCTCATACACTTCTTCCACCTGGATAGGTGGCCTGTAGTATACTCCTAGCACAACATCACCCTTGTTTTTAACCCCTTTTAGCCTAACCCAGAGACTCTCAACACTTCCATCTCCTATGTCCATCTCCACCTCATTCCAAGTGTGTTCATTTTTAATATATAAGGCAACACCTCCTCCCTTTTTTCCCTGTCTAGCCTTCCAGAGCAAGCTGTACCCTTCTATACAAACATTCCAATAATGTGTATTATCCCACCAAGTTTCATAATTGTACTTATTTATTAGCACTTCCACTGCTTCCTGCTTATTACCCATACTTTTCACATTTGTATATATGCATCTAAGATACTGCTTTGACCTTGCTTCCCACTTTTGCCCTGACCCTTCTCTCTCCCTGCCATTATAGCCGATGCTCCCTCCCATTTCCAAACCATCTCCCAGGTCTCCATGTTCTCCACTTACCCATGGGCTTTGCTCACCTGTCCCCTTCAAACCTAGTTTAAAGCTCTCCCCACTAGGTTAGCCAGTCTGTGTCTAAATAGGGTCTTCCTCCTCCTCGGAAGGTGAACGCCATCTCTGCCTAGCAGTTCTTCCTGGAATAGCATCCCATGGTCAAGGAAGCCAAAGCCCTCCTGGTGACACCATCTTCGCAGCCAAACCCCCCTCCCGCCAAACTCCCCTCTCGCGGCACAGCCAAATCCCTGCGCACGCCTGCCCCAGACCCAAACCCCTCTTCTGTAGCGTAGCCAAACCCCCATGTGCTCCTGCCCTGGGGCCAAACCCCTGCGCGCACCAGCCCTGGGGCCTAGCCCCCTTCTGCGGCACAGCCAAACCCCTACACACACCTGCCCCGGGGCCAAACCCCGGGGCCAACCCTCCCTCCCGCGGCGCAGGGAAATCCTTGTGCTCAACTACCTGTCCTGTGGCACAGGGAAGCCGCCGCACTCCTCCTCCGGGGCCAACACCCCTTCCCACAGCACACCCGGCATGCCACAGAACTGTGGGAGGGGAGCAGCCAGTGCACTTCTGGAACCCCTGGAAGTGACGTGAAGCTGCAAGCAGGACTTCCATCCACCCCGCGGGAAGCCGGCACTATGCTGGAGGTAGGTAGTGGGGATTCTCAGTGGTGGGGGGAAAATGGGGGGTGGGGAGGCCCGAACACTTCACGATCAACTGGTCGAGGCCTTGTGATCGACCAGTTGATCATGATCGACTGGTTGGTGACCACGGCTTTAGGGTGTGAGGCCCCTTTAGGCACGGTGCTTGATTCAGGGGAATCGGTGGAATCGGCCTTAAGCTGGCCCTGCAGCTATCATTCTAGCCCCAGTCTCAGCTTGTGCCTTTCCCCCACTATTTAAAACATGACCTTCATTGCAATATTTTTAAAATATAATAGAACATATTTGATCCCTTCATATGGCAGCAAAACTAATCCACAGACCAAACAGAACAATTCAGTTTAAGGCTACATCTAGACTGCAGGCTTCTTTTGGAAGAAGCTTTTCTGGAAGAGATCTTCTGGAAAACTACTTCTGAAAGAGAATGTCTACACAGCAAAAGTGCATTGAGAAAGCAATCTTCTTTTTTGAAAGATAGTGTCCACAGTGAATGGATGCTATCTCACATTAAGCTGTGATTACTATGGATGGAGTGGCCACCAGGGCATCTGTGCTTTTTCCTTTTTCTCTTCTTTCGAAAGAATTCCCTTTTCCCCATCCACAATGCCTTTTTCCAAAAGAGCTCTTTTGGAAAAAGGCTTCTTCCTCACAGAAAGAGGTTTACCAATGTTGGAAATACTCCTCTGTTCTTTCATTCCTCCCTCCCCTCCCCCCCGAAAGAATGTGATTGCAGTGTGGATGTAAGTGAAGTTTTTTTGGAATAATGGCTGTTTTTCCAAAAAAAAAAAAAAACCTCTGCAGTGCAGACATACCCTCAGATTATCATTCTTCCCCCCCTCTCGCCCACTAGGCTGGATAGATTAACAATGATGTGCCTATGTTGGGTAAATTAACAATGTGTAAGCAAAAGAAATGGAAAAGATGCAGCAGAGCTGGACACATAATGTGGCTGGAAAAACTATTCACGAATAATTCTCCATGTCAGTGGGAGTGCGTCATGCAGATGGAGGGCATTCAGCGATGCAACAGTCAGTAATTAGACTGGAGAAGCCTGTTATTTGGAATAAGTACTTGATAGGTAGGTGGGTTGGTAGGATGGGTTCTGAAGGCAGGCTTGTTACAACAGAAAATACTCAAAGAGTTAACAGTGATATGCTCTGCTGTGGCCAGCAAATCACAGTTTGGGAGAAATGATTCAGTTCTTTTTGGTAAGCGCCAATCCTTTTACATTCTCTTTCTAACTTTTCCCAACTTAACCCTCTCTTGATACCCACATTTGCACATAAGCTGCTGTCAGTGAGCCACTTCCACCCTGACTTTAGTCTCATGTACACAAGTACCCTCTTTCTTTTGTTGTCCTTATACAGTGTTTTTTTATACTGCGGGCCAGCAAACCCATTCACAAACTTTTGGTGGATCAGCATAATTTTATTTGAATATTTGCATATTCATTATACAAAGAATGAATATGCAAATATGCACATAAAATGTTGCCAGTCTGCCATATGTACCCCAGCCCCAGCTCCCAGAGCCACCACAAACAGCCTACTTCAGTTCTGGCAGCTGCCAATCATGTGACAGCTGCCAAAGCTATAGCTGGCTGCTGTGCAATGACTTAGAGGGCAGGGGTGTGCTCTGGCCCCCAGAGCTGACAGGAACAGCTGGCTTCAGCTCCGGCAGCCACCATAGCCCAGCAGCCAGTGGTTCATGGCCTGGCATTGATCCGCGGACTGGCATTTGGAAACTGGTATCCTTATATATATCCCTGCCTCTGTAAACATGCTAATTTGTCTAATTAAGTGGATTTTACCCATACAAGCGTATGCCCTAGTTTCTAAGGTGCCACATGACTCCTTGCTATTTTTTCAGATATAGACTAATACAACTACCTCTCTGTAACTTTTCCAAGTCATTTCATAGTGGATCTCAAAGGTGAGCAGAGATGTTCTACCAATGAACAATAATTTAAAAGATGACGACTATTGATAGAACTATTGTAGAAAACTTTGCAGGATGAGAGGATCAAACTATATACATCTTATTGTTAAGTAGGAAAGAGCTAATCACTAAATTTTACTCTGCTGGTGTGTGCAGTGTTGTAGCTGCGTTAGCCCCAAGTTATTAGAAAGACGAGGTGGATGAGGTAAGATCTTTTATTGAACCAACTTCTGTTGGTGAAGAGGCAAGTTTTCAGACTTACTTGTGCTCTGCTGTTTTGATTTTCTGTAGAACTACAGCTCTGTTCCTGCTAGAGGGTGATGTATTACTCAAGCAGGGGCAAAGGATGACAGTTCTGTCCTTGCATTGTAAACTGAATGACACAAACCTGCTATATATTAGAACACTGTAAAGAATCCACAACCATTATGAAAGTCCAAATTGGAAATCTGCTGGGAGCCAAAGAAAAGGGTATTTAGTGTACTAAATGGAGAAGTCATGAGCAGTGATACAAAGGCACTTGCAAATATCAAACAAGGGTTGTGAAATGAATACACATGTTAATGAAAAGGATCTAGGCATTTATTTGCATTTTACTGCTGTTTTATTGGCAGTAATCTTAGGCACACCCTGTAAAGAACATACTTAGATAGCTTTGCCCTGATGGGATTATATTTGATGAAGACAACTACATTGTGGACACTTTGAAAGATAATCCTTTATTTAGTTACTAGTACAAATATCCAGCACAGCTCAGCAGTGAAGAAAAGAATGACATTAGTCAGGGCGTGGAGAATGCAGATTACCCAGCAGGACTGACAGTAAGTGCGGAGTTCTCTGCTTTAGCCCTGTTGTCAAGTGGGATAAGCTGCTAGCAGGAAATTCTAGCTCCTATTCATGTGAATTATTTATTTCCTCTTTTCCAGTTGGCCCTTCTGAAAATACTGTTTGGATTTAATTTGTACCCTCCTCCCCAATGATTCTATCTCCTCTATTTTCAATTGAAAGACAAACATAAAATCTAAAGACACAGTTCTTATTTTGATCTCTTACATTCCTCTTTACTCACTTCAAGGTAAAGTTAATGTATGTTCTTCCTTATTATTTTCCTTAATTCATTCTTTTCCATTGAGGCCCAGCAAGTAATAATTTTTCAAAACAGTTTTTAACAGCATGAGCCCACAGTGCTTGCTGTCTGTCATTCTACATGACATTTTATCCCCCTCCATCTTTTGGAATATGATGGCATTTTTTTCAGACCCAAATACTCTATGCCAACTGATCACACTGACTACTGCAAAGGAATATAATATATCCATAGAGAAAGGTAGCATTTGATTCTGTGAAGTTCCCCAACCTGTGCCCCAAAGTGATCTCTTAAAATGGTTTCCTTCTGGAAACTGCAAAAAGGGATATCAGAAAATATACAGGCAGTCCCCGACTTACATGGATCCGACTTACGTCGGATCCCTAGATACGAACGGGGTGAGGCAACTCCCGCACATGTGCAGCAGCATTCCCGGGGCTCGCTCACCTGGGTCCTAGGATCCTCCTCCTCCTCGGGCCGGCTCCGACTGGGGTCCCCAGAGCTGCCGGGCAGAGGAAAAGTGCCTCCCCACACCCGCTGCCCCCCCCCCCCCGCGGCCTCACATCCTGCACGCCTCCCCCCTCCCCCCCTGCCAGCAACAGGCTGCCCCCTCCCCTGAGCAACAGGCTGCAGAACAGCAGACAAAAGCAGCCTCTCCGCCCCTCCTCCCCCTATACATGCTGGGCTCCCTGGGCAAACAAAGACTCCACCAAAACAAACAAAGTGCTGGCCTCATTGTGTTAGCAAAAAAAGGACCCTCCTCCTCCTGGTGTGTGGAAATAAAGCTATTAGCTCAAAGCATGGTGCAGAGCTGTTTGGTATTTGATGAGTTACTCCTTTAGTCCTGAGTTTGTCACAGGGACAGAAATAGATGTGAAATCTTCTGAACAGGGGAACAGACAGCAAAACAAACATTAGAGGGGAGTTAACCTTTCCCTATGCTATCCAAAACAAAAAAAAATGTTTGGCTAGAGTTTCCCCTACAATATGTACCAGTTCCGACTTACATACAAATTCAACTTAAGAACAAACCTACAGTCCCTATCTTGTACGTAACCCGGGGACTGCCTGTATTCAGCTTTTGGTTACTAAGTGTATATGGAGTGGACCATAGTTCCTTGTTGGTGGAATGTTTATTTTAGACGAGCCTTTCAAAAGTTCACATTGCTACTGCAGAATGCCTTTGTGCACTTTTTATACCCCCAGCCCTAGTCCCGTCTTGTAAATCAAATGTTTTAATAAGCAGGAAAGATACATTACAGCCATATCGCTGATGAGTTAGAGTCCTTTGTATACCTTCCACAGTCTTGTAAGATTTGCCAAGCTACAACGGGACTAGCCTCAGAGGCTCTCACAACAGAATGAGAAAATCCTTCCTGGCGATAAAGAATTCATTCCTATGTTTGTAATAATGCTTCATTTTACACATTACAGATAGCAGGCACACTGTTTGCTAAGAGACTAAGGAAGAATTACAGGAGCAGAGCCTCTTAGCTGTGCAGCTATGATTCATCCCTGCCCTGGTGTTTGAAGCAGGCACAGGGAGCTAGTGGCTTGTACCTACTGTATCCAGGGGATTCTGGGCTGGGTTCACCCTGGACATGCTTATAGAATGTTCAAATTTGCTGTTAGACTGTAATGGTTTCTCCTATCTCTGGCACATCCTATATTCCACCCTGTATAAGGGCCTCCTTCTAGAGCACCAGGGATGGCCAGATGTGATCTCTTTTACTCTTTATATAATAAACCATCACTGTGCAAAAACACCTAGTAGGATCCTAAATAACGATGTTTCCCTGAGCATACACAAGCACATATGGCCTAGACATAAGCACTGCTACTGTGACTGGTTACTGGTGGTTTCTAAAACATAGAATACAGCATCAGCTCAACTAGGCGTCTCACTGCTCTGTTCTTAGACACAATACTCTGCCGCCTCTACAGAAGCCGCTAGTGTGAATACTTCCTGTGGCCTGTCTGAAGCTGTGGTAGAACATTTTTGTGTCAGCATCATGAGCAAAAAGGGGTCACGTGACTCTGACTTGGTGTTTCCAGGAGTATTGGGGATTAAGAACATGAGCACCAGTGACTGTTTAACAGGGTGGTGTATTCTGTGCCCACACCATGCATCCCATGTGAGGCTAATTCTGCTGGTGAATGCTGGTGTGAGACCATGGCCCTGTTCTCTCTGGGAATAGAGGACAGGAAACCCTGTGACCTGCCCAGCCTGCTAGCTTGTTTTTCATAGACACACAAGGTGGGAACAATGTAGCCTTAAGATTTGAAAGAAAACAAAGATGAGAATGGCCCAGCAAGTCACCGAAACATTATTTTTTACATTTTTTCAATAAATCAAAAGCTGATGCTGTCTAAATGTTTCCCAGCATCCTTATTGGATACCCTATAAAGATAAATATTTCGGTTACAGCCTGCTTTTAATTGTTGTTGAGTACCGTTGTGTAAAGTCTAATAGACAGCCATTTGCTAAGTCCTTCTGTTCTTCTGAAAACTGAACAGTGGGGCTTGTTTAATCGCCTTATGTTATTATTGATATTCTTGTGTAGTGTAAATAATTTTACTGAGGAAAAATGTATTATTGCCAGCTTTAAGCTCCTGACTCCTTGCAACAGACACCCTGCCATCTAAGACTGTTTGCATGGTGCACAGAGCATCTTGCAAAGGAACACGAATCTTTTCTGACACTTTTACTGAAGCTCTCTGTGTATGTGTTTGGGGATGGGCTAGGAAGAGATCTAATAATTCTTATCAGGAAAGTTCACGAAAGATGAATTCAAACTGGAACAGGTGCAGAAAAGAGCTCCTGGGGTGATCAGAGGAATGGATAGTCTATCTTTAAACTGAAAGAGCATGATTTGTTTGCCCGAGACTGACAGAGGATAATCGCTCTGTATAAGCCAGTGATGGGCAACCTATGGCCCATCACGGTTCTATGTGTGACACACGAGACATTTTATTTACATTTGCCTGTTAGCAGGGTTGCCAGATTCTGTTAAGTTTCCTTCACCTACTTTTTTTTCCTACCGGTATTACTAAAGTGACATGCCCCTAAAGCAAAGTCACGTGAAATGAGGTATTTGTTGATTGCACACAACATTGAGTATGAGAGCCCTCTGTATCCAACCAAAGCGCTGCTACGGTTCCATCGGCACACCCCACAATTCTAAGTATGGAAGTGCAGTTAACAAAACTACATCCCAGGATACCATTTTGGTTACAACAATCTTGCACCCCACTGAGATGGAGGAGGGCCACTCATGCAGCGCACTTATTAGCCTAGGCTGCCTATTGCTGGTATAAACACAGCTGGGGGGGCAAACAGTCTAACACAGTGGTTTCCAACCTTTTAACCAAAAGATCACTTTTTCAATTTAAGTGCAATGTAAGATCTACCTCAAACCCAACTACTCTTGTCCCGTTTTCTTCGGACCCCTTCTTTGAGGCCCTGCTCCATCCCTTCTCTGAGGCCTCACCCTGCTCACTCCATTCCCCTTGCTCCCCCCATCCTCACTCACTTTCACCAGACTGAGGTTGGTGGTTGGGGTGCAGGCTCTGGTCCTGGGCCAACGGGTTTGGAGTGTAGGAGGACCTCCGGGCTTAGCCCAGAGTTGGATGTTGGGGTCCAGAAGGAGGCAAATTCTGAGAAGGAGTTTGGGTTCTGGGGATGGGGGACTTATGTCTGGGACACAAGGCTAAGTGCAGGAGGAGGTTCAGAGCTGGGACAGGGATTCAGGAACAGGCACTGGTTGAGAACTAATTAACTGAGACGGCCTGCAGGTGGTGGAGCAGTGTGGTTAAGGCAGGCTTATTCCTGCCCTGGCCCTGCACCACTCCTGAAAGCAGGTGGCATGTACAGCAATGGCTCCATGGCACCATGTGCTGCCCCCTCATCTACAGGCACTGAGCCCACAGCTTCTACTGGCCACAATTCCCTCTTATTGATCAATGGGAGCTACAGGAGTGGTGTCTGCAGGCAAGGACAGTATGTGGAGTTCCCCTGCTCTGCCTCTCACAGGGGCTGCAGGGACATGCCAGCTATGTCCAGGAGCAGCAATGACCACAGGAATAATGATTCCAGCCATGACAGGTTATGCATTTGAGAACTCACTACTCACAGAATTAAATCGAAGCATAAGAGTGAAATGAAAATTAAGAACTACACAGACCAGTCAAAACCCAAAAACAATACACTTTGCAAGCAGTAAAACCTATGTGTTGGGTCGGAAGATGAGGGTGAAGGACAGTGTGTGTTTGTGAGAATGACAGACACAGTATGTGAGAGTGACAGAGATTTGCATTGCCAAACTCCCTCCTTATCCTTCTCTCTGTGTGGAGATGGGATACAGTAGTGGCGGGAGATGGAACACCCTGATGTGAGCGCCCCCCTCTTCTTCCTCCCACATCCTGCACATCAAGAAAGAGGCTCCCAAGGGGGCAGCTCCAAGGCACAGGGCAGGAAAATAATGACAGTGGGGGGAAGGGCAACTGAAGTGCCAGTGCTTGATAGCTTCCTGGCCAAACCAGTCAGGATCCCCTGTCAGAGGCTCCAAGATCTACTGGTAGATCCCAATCTACTGGTTGGTGACCAATGGTCTAACAAGTTCTAAGATGGAACTTGCTAAGTTTATGAGTGGGATTATATGAAAGAGCTGACTACAATAGCAGGAGCCTGGACTTGATGATCCGGGAGGTCTCTTCTGCTATGCCCCACAATGATCCTGAAGAATTTTGTGGAGAGCTTTTAAGGTCCTCTTCTCCGACTGCCTCAAGAATGATGTCCTGCCCATAGTGCTGAATTCAGAAAGAGCTTTGATGATCCCAGGGAACAACTTGAGACACCTAAAAATGGATTCGGAATGTATTGTCTCAGAATGGGAGGAGTAGATTCAATGAAAAATGCTAAGGAAATATGTATGAGGAAGAAATGTCACCAGTATATGCATTACAAGCACCCACCAGCACCCTGCCCTTTGCCCCAGCACACTGCCCACACCAGCACAGTTGGGGCCACATTTAGTGAGGCTTGGAGTTTTTTGGAGGGGTTGTTTTTTTGCATCTCACTTGTGTGGCCCTGACTGACTTTTCTGTGGATCAGTGACCCCTGACTCAAAACAGGTTCCCCACCTCTGTCAAAAACTGAAATATTTTGTGTTTGACATAATATTTTATTTTAAAATGAAGCCTGGCCAAGAAGCCCCCAATTGAGGCCAAGCCCTCATTCTGGCCACAGCATCATAACACTCCTGCACCGCCCCCCCCAACACCAAATCTGAGCCTTTCATGCACTGGAATCCCCTGTCCTGAGCCTCTCACATCCCCAAACTCCTGCACTCCCACATCCCCACTCTTCTGCCACAACACTTCTGCACCATCCACACACTACAACTCTGTGTCCTGAGCCCATCATACTCCCAGCCTCCCTGCCCTGAGCCCCTCACACACCCCAGCCCAAACTCCTGCACCCTCACAGCCATAAGCTTGTGGCTTGCTCAACACCCCAACCCTCTACCTGACCCCAACACTCCCCAGCCTGGAGCCCCCTCCCCAAGCCAGCATCCCCTTCTCTACCTCCTCCTGCATCCAAATTCCCTCCTAGAACTTGTACCTTTCACCCCTTCCCACACCCAATCCCTTATTTCCACCCCAGAGACCGTACCTCCTGTCTCAACCCAGTGAGAATGTATAAGGGCTGGAGATAGCAAGTGATAGAGAGGAGGGGAACAGACAAAGTGGGGTCTCAAGGAAGAGGTGGGGCCTTGGAGAAGGGATGGGGCAGATCTTGGCTTGTCTTTACATTTAAAAAGTGATCTTGGGTGTAAAAAGGCTGGAGACGACTGACCTACATGTTTTGTTAGTCTCTAAGGTGCTGCAGGACCATTTGTTGTTTTGTAAATTTTACCAGGCTTCTGCAACTCATGAGCTCCTGAACTGCTTCATTTACTGCTTCTGCAGATCCTGGTTTTATCCCTGTCAGGCTCTATCTGTGCCACAGAGGGTAGGATGTAAGGGTATGTCTACATTAAGAAATTATTTCAAAATAATTAAATTCAACTTAATAATTCCAGATTTTACAAAACTGAAATAATGTGTCCCCACTATGGGGGAGCCTAATAATTAGTCCAAGGCAGGCTCCATTAACACAGATGTGCCACCTTGACTGAGAGCCCCAGGAAGCACTGGGGAATAATTAGTTCAAATTACTGTGGGGAGTCGTTATTTTGAAATAGCAGCACCAAAGCATACACATGAACATTATTTTGAAATAACTATTTCAGAATTAGTGTTAGTCCCCGAGGAAAGCAGGATTACAGATTTCAAAATAAGCAGCCCATTATTTTGCAATAATAGGCTTGTCAGTGTGGACGTTCCTCTTATAAATTTGACCATTTCAAATTTACAAATGGCTTGTAATTTGAAAATAACACCATACTGTAGACCAAGGTTAAGCCTCAACATGTAACAAAAGAGTGGAAACATTTCCAAGAACTGAAGTGTCCTAAATGCTGTAGTGGAACCAAAAGTTTTAACAGGAAAAAGGGATATGGTGTATTGGTTTAATTCTATTTTGAAAAAAATCTTAGCAGGGTAATTTCCCTCACACTCTGGTGCATGGCTACAAGTAAAATGTGTCGCCTTACTTAGATTTTCCAGTTACAGCTTTTAGGATATGCCTACACTACAGTGTTATTTTGAAATATCTTATTTCAAAATAGTTATTTCAAAATAGCTTATTTTGAAATAACACATCTAGACACAAAATGCATTTAAAAATAGCATTTTGCTATTTGAAAATAGTGCGTCCATACTGATAGGATGCTGATTTGCATTTAAGGCCGGCCGGAACCGATTCTGGCAGGGCATCAGGTCAGGAATTACCTTGTGTAGCTGCTGCCTGAGGCTATCTGAGATCTGTGCTTAAAGGGACCCCTCCCCCCAGACAGCCGGTTCTAAGGTTTCCCTGCTTGCTTGCCTACCTTGCTGAGGGACAGCAAAGCAATTTTTTCTCCGCATGATCTGGTTGCCCTCACTGAGGACACCACAGCACTCTGCAGCATGGAGCCGGAGCCACCTCTGGGCATGCTGGTATTTCTCCTGGACAAGTTGCTGTGAGCCTGGCAAAATATTCTGCAGGCAGTAACAGTCTCCCTGGTGTGTCCTACTGGGAGCTTGTGCCTCATTCCTCCCTCACATCCTTCCACTTACCCCTCCCTAACCCCCTTTCCTGCTGTAGAATAAAAGAAAGATGTTCATTACAACAAAGCCTCTTTATTGAACAAAACTGGAGTGGGGGGGAGGGATGAAACTGAGGTGATACTGGGGAAAGAAGGTGGGAGAGGGGAGGAGGGAGGATGGGAGAGGGGAGGGGGAAACCTGGGAGGAGGGAGCTGGCAGGGGGAAGCAAGGGGAGGAAGGGGGACGAGAAGCTCATAGCTCAGGGTTGGGAGTCTTGCTGGCCCAACTGTCTCCCAGCACCATGGGCGTGGGGGCCTCGGCATCCCTGGGGTTTTGGGGATGGTGGGGAGGAAGAAGCAGGATGGGGAGAAGGAGTGGGAGGAGGAGCGGTAGCTGGGGAGGCAGCAGGGGCTGGAGCAGCAGGAGGCAGCAAACTCTGCCCCAGGGTTGATGACCACCTGGGGGGCATGGACCGTCCTGCCCCCCAGGATGCGGCCAATGGCATCAAAATAGGGCCACGGTTCTGGGTCTGCCCCTGATTGGGAGTTGCCCCCTGTGGCCCTGGCGTACACCTGCCACGGAATCTTTATTTTCATGCACGCTTGCTCCTGGGATCACATGTGGCCTTTGGTGGCAGCCATCCACCTGTAGATGGCTGCATTCCTCTGTTTACTGCAGAGATCGTGGATGTTGGAGGCATCCCCCCAAACCTAAATTAGGTCCCTGACCTCCGCGCTGGACCAGGCAGGCGCCTGCCTTTTCCGGCCCCTGGCAGGCTCCTGCGATCTGGCAGACTGATCCTGGGGAGCGGTGGAGGGCTGGCTGGAACTGGCTGCCTGGCTCATGCTGGAGCCACTGGGTCAGGTACAGTGACTACTGGCTCTGGGCTGGCAGGCTTGGAGCTGGCACAGGCACTATGGTCAGAGTCTACCCCTTTAAGGGCTCCAGGGAGGGAGGAAGGGAGAGAAGTTTTCTTGGTTGTGCCACCAGGGCCACCAGGGCACCCTGGGAAAGGCTGGAGGCCCCCTATTTCGAAATAAGCATCTACACAGCGCTTATTTCGAAATAGCAATTTCAAAATTGGTGCTATTCCTCGTGGAATGATGTTTACAAATTTTGAAATAAGCCCTCCGCTATTTCAATTTAATTTTAGAACAGCGGTTTGGCTGTGTAGGTGCTGGTAAAGTTATTTTGAAATAACTTTTCTGTGTAGACATACCCTTAGAGTTGACAGGTCCTTTGTCCCAGAATCAGGCACAATATTTAGTCTACGGTTGGGAACTCTGATGTGCACAGTTGCAATATTCACACTGTAAGAACTCATATATTTACAAATATATTTTATTAATACAGACACCCAACTTCACAAGATAGATAGGTAATGTATATCTGTATTTCCTTATACTCACACCATTCCTTCTAGAAGAACCTACACTGTCATGATTTTCTGAAAACTTTTCCGTTAAAAGCATTTTCAGAAAAGCACGTCTAGATTGGCAGGATGCTCTTCCGCAAAAGCACTTTTTGCAGAAAAGCGTCCGTGGCCAATCTAGACACGGTTTTCCACAAAAAAGCCCCGATCACCATTTTTGCGATCAGGGCTTTTTTGTGGAAAACAGTACTGTGCTGTCTACACTGGCCCTTTTGTGCAAAAGTCTTTCAGAAAAAGACTTTTGCCCGAACGGGAGCAGCATAGTATTTCTGGAAAAGCACTGACGATCTTACATGAGATCATCAGTGCTTTTCCGGAAATTCAAGCGGCCAGTGTAGACAGCTGGCAAGTTTTTCCGGAAAAGCGGCTGATTTTCCGGAAAAACTGGCCAGTCTAGACACAGCCAAAGTGTTAGCCTTCATATTCCTCATCACTATCACCTTCTTCCTCCTCACTAGTGGCCATAATTCTGGTACCTCCCAACGACTACATCTTCTTCTCCTGCTGCTCCTGGGCTGGGGTGCTGTTTTTATAATATGTTACCATGATGTTGTTATGTTTGATACATATTCAGTAAGGGAAATTTCCTTTTCTTCTTGTTTTTATTTCCTCACCTTACTAATGGTGAAGTGTCTTTTTTCTATAGGCCAGTATATCACTGATCTCAACTTATTATTACATACATCAATTAATTACCATGGTCTTTTTGTGGTTATGTATCACATTTATTATTTCTGTCCTATCCAGTTATTCAGTCCAGCTGTAACCAGTTATTTTAGTTTTTTTTCCCCTCAAGTAATGATGTTTTCTTGGTAAGTTTGAGGGTATTCTTGAAAGCCCCAATGTCATTGACGGTTTATCTAGGTGACAGGTCCCAGATACATGCACGTTGACTGTGCTATGGGGGTGAAAGATCCCAGGGATGTGTATGCTAGCTTTGCCTTAACTCTTCATACATGATGTGGCCTGTCAGTTCCTTGGGTTACAGCCAAACTGCCAAACTAATATAAATTTACTGCACTTTATTATAATGAACATATAAACAAAACCATAAGGAAATAATGAATCTATATATATCCCAGGATGTATATATATCTATAGGCAAGCCCTACAGGCTATATGTGTATTAAAGAGAGACATAGCAGAGTATTTCTACATGAGAAAGCATCCAACTGTGAAAGGAGGAGTTCCTTCATGTTGAATCAATAAGTCTACACTCGTGCCTTGCACTGAAGATGAGTTTATTGAAAAATTGGTGACCTATAGCAATCTATAGTACTACAGAGGCTAAGTCATGTTAGACAACAAAAAGGAGCAAAATGTAGAAAAGCAAACATCTTACAACCATAAAAAAGATGCTGTTCAAGTTAAATCAATAGGACTACATTTCTGGCCTGCATAAAACATGAGTCTTTAATAGAGATATTTCAGTAAACAGCATCTAATGGCTGGGGTAGCCACAAGCTGACTTCAGTGATACCTACTATCTGAACATGGCATGTCATTAAAAGGTGAGAATTGAGTGAATTTACACAATACACAAACAAAAATCAATGCCTTTAAAAACACAAACTCTCCCTCTTTGTGGAGGTTTGATGTATTTGCATTTAAGGTCCATATTAGGGTAGCAATAGAAGCCACTCACTCTTTGTCACATTTATTAACACTGTAGCACATAGGAAATAAAATTCATGATGATTGTAAAGACTCGGGTGAATACATTATTTGGATGTAGGTATAGTGGCAAAAAAATGTGTGTTTTTTTAATGATGGCAACATTTTCCAAGGGCATGCTAGAACTACAGGAGATTCTTCATCTGGGTACAAACAGATGTGAAAGGTTCACAGCAACCCATATTGCTTAATGGGGAAGGCATTCCTCAGCAAGGTAGAAGGAGGTTTGGTGAGGAGGTGCCAGTGTAGAAAAGATTGACAGCTAGTGTCCAAAATAAAAATGGATGGCTGTTCCCACAGAAAGAAATAAAGCCCCAACGTTGCGAGCAGCTGTGCAACAATGTGTCCTTGCATCCATGTCATCTCTAGCAGGACTGTTGCCTCCAAGAAATTATGGAGTGTTCCCACCAGAGCTGCTGGAAAATTTAAAAATTTTATGAAAAAGGGGAAAGGGATTGTGAAAGTTTTCATTTTTTTACTACCTCCTCATTTCAAATATATAGTAGCCCAGTGTCTGAGAGTCTGTACTGCCGAAATGCTGGCTGTTCCCTCTGGGGGGCGCTATTGCCTGAAATGCTGGCAACAAAAAGTTTTGCGCAAAAGGGACTTTTGCCCGAACGGGAGCAGCATAGTATTTCTGCAAGAAGCACTGATTTCTTACAGTAGGAAGTCAGTGCTTTTGTGGAAATTCAAGGGGCCAGTGTAGACAGCTGGCAAGTTTTTCCAGAAAAGCGGCTGATTTTCTGGAAAAACTGGCCAGTCTAGATACAGCCATAGGGTGTAATATGGGAATTGTGATGGAAAAGGGAATCTTCTTGCCCATATTCTCTGGGGTTGTGCAGATCCTCCATTGCCTCGGTGTTCCTATAGCCAACTGCAAGTGCTGTCTTGCAGGTACCTTGCAGAGAGATTTGACTGTTAGACAGCCTTCTTAGACAGCAAATGGAGATGGACCTATGGTACCAAAGATTCAGTTCAAATGTTCCCTAAGCTCGGTTGTATCCTGACCAGACATTCCAGTTTAGACCCACCTCTTGCAGAAGTCAAATCACTTTTTAAAATTACCTTAGGACATACAAAGGAAGCTTAGACATTTGAAATATTTGAAAACAAGACCCAAGGAATTTATGTGGAAGAAGAGAGGACTTCACTGGACCAGTTTAGACCCTTGCAGTGTTGATCTTCCTCCAAGTGGAGCTGTGGCCTGTAACATAGTTTTTGCAATGCTGAGTTGAGCAATACTTAAACACCTTTAAAAATCTGAACTTTAGACATGGAACTCCAAGTGGCATTTGGTCACCTAAATCCCTTTACTTTTTTGGAGGTGGGGCAAAGGAATAAGCATACCTGTGGTTCATAAGAACACAGGAAAAGGGAGGGAAGAATATTAAATTTATCAGACAGAAAGATGACCAGCAGAAATGCAGCAGGAGATTCTGGACTAGACATCATCAAAAATGCTAAACAAAATGTCACTGTGTTCTCCATTGCCACGATAGCAGGAGATTAATAAAATATGATGTTTGAACATTTCTGGACGAAGTGGGAAATGAAGCCACAGAGGAATATACAACAATTGCTATATCACAGGCTCAAAAGTGTGTTTACAGCCCATAACATTTAAAAAAGGGCTATGGGATAGCAGCTGAGAAGCAATAAACAACTTAAGGATCAGTGAAGCAGAGAGCAAACAAGCTTCTTAAAGGAGAAAATGGTAAAATCATCAGAGAGGCTGCATCTCTGTTAACTATGGTTCCAAACAAACCTTGAAAGCATAACAGAGAGACTGCACTGTGACAGCTGCTGTTGGGCACAGCATTGTTAGTCAGTGCTGGAAATCTATTTAGCAATCCCAATATTATATTATTTCAGCTCTACATATTCTGTATATGTGAGGTAAGAAATGTCTTAGAGAGCAATAGTAGCTGCAAAAGGCATGATATAAGTGAACGGGAAAAGTGAACCCACAATATATATTAAATACAGGCCACTGCCCTCCAGGTTACAGTAAGATATAGTAATTCCTCCCCCTGGTATGAATAAAAGGAACACCTGTGATTTTGTGTGGAAGTAATTCTGGATTTGTGATTGGAATAATTGGCATCTAGATATGAGACACCTTGGCTTACCCATTCCACATACTCTGTTTTAGCAGCAACCACTGGGCTGGTTTGTTTAGTTCATGTTCTGCTTCCTTTCTCTTTCTTTTTTCCTAGGCTTCTTTAGCATAGGACCAGCTTTAATAGTTTCCTTTTTTTTCATTTCCTGATAATCTCATCCTACCTCTGGGTCTAGAGTGTCTCACTATTTATGCATTTTAAATCTTACTATATATTTTAGAAATGTGGCTATGTCTAGACTGCAGAACTTCTGGAAAAACTTCTCCCAAAAGAGATTATCTACACAGCAAAATTGCATCGAGAAAGCGATCTGGTTTTTCGAAAGATAGTGTCCATACTGAATGGATGCTATCTCGCATTTAAGTTGTGATTACAGAGTGGCCACCAAGGCACCTGTGCTGTTTCCTCTTTCCTCTTTTGAAAGAGCTCCCTTGCTACGTCTACACTGACATGATCTTGCGCAAAAACTCTTTTGCAGAAGAGTTCTTGTGCAAAAACTCTTCCAGAAGAGAGCATCTACAGTGGCATGTGCATTTGCGCAAGAGCATCCATGCCAGTGTAGATGCTTTCTTGTGCAAGAAAGCTCTTATGAACATTTTAACCATAGGGCTTTCTTCTTCGAGTGGTTGCTCATGTCCATTCGAACTAGGTGTGCGCACCGGAGCATTTTCCCTAGCGGTACCCATAGCACCAGCAGGGTGTCCCCTGGAATGGCACCGCCATGGCGGTGCATA
The DNA here is from genome assembly GCF_049634645.1 of Pelodiscus sinensis. NCBI lineage: Eukaryota > Metazoa > Chordata > Testudines > Trionychidae > Pelodiscus > Pelodiscus sinensis. The sequence continues at coordinate 28,879,255 of NC_134725.1, read as the reverse complement.
AATACCCCTGCCGGCACTGCCCCACCTCAGTTCCTTCTTACCACCCATGATGGTCGTTGGAGCGTGTCTCTCTCTTAGATCAATTAATGGTTCCTGTTTCTCTTAGCATTGTAAATAGTTCAATTAGTTAGGTAGTTATTGTCTCTTTGTTTTGTTCCTTCTTCTCCTTTGGGGGTGAGGAATGTCAGAGCTGCAAGGCTTTAAGGTGTGTGCTGTCTGCGCAAAGTTCATGCCCAAAGGAGACCCTCACGACAGTTGTCTGAAGTGTCTGGGTGAGGGCCATCTTACAGATGCCTGTAAGATCTGCAAGTCTTTTAAGCTGCGCACAGAGGGTATGTCTACACTACAACGTTAATTGGAACTAACTTAGTTCGAATTAGTTAATTCGAACTAAGCTAATTCGAACTAACGGATCCAGACTAAAATCTAGTTAGAATTAGCGTTTTGCTAATTCGAACTAGCATGTCCACATTAAGTGGACCCTGAACTGGGGTTAAGGATGGCTGGAAGCAGTGCTGGCAGGGCATCAGAGGAGGACTTAGAGCGTGGAGATTCTGTCTCAGGCTAGACAAGGGCTGTGCTTAAAGGGTCCCAACCCCCACCCCGGACAGACAGTTCTCAGGGGTGCCCTGCTTGCAAAGCAGTCCTGGCTTGGATTGCCCGGAGTACCCACACTGGGCACATCACAGCACTCAGCCATCAGCCCGGCTGCACTTGCCGCAGGCTGCCATCTGGAGAGTGGAGGCAATTGGGGAGCTGCAGGAGAGCTTCCACCCCCAGAAGCCCACAGAGCCAGCCCAGTCCTCCCCATCGGGGGCTCGTGCCCCATTCCTCCCTCACCTCCTTCCACTTACCCTTCCCTAGCCCCTCTTCTTGATATACAAAATAAAGATAACGTGTCTTCCAAAATGGAATCTGTCTTTATTGAACAAAACTAGGGGAGACTGGGAAAAGGAGGTGGGAGAGGGGAAGAGAGAGGGTGGGAGAGGGGAGGGCAACTAAAATGATCAGGGGTTGGGAACAGGTCCCATATGAAGAGAGGCTAAAGAGATTGGGACTTTTCAGCTTAGAAAAGGGGAGACGGAGGGGGGACAGGATAGAGGTCTCTAAAAGCAGGAGTTGGGTAGAGAGGATGCATAAAGAGAAGTTCTTCATTAGATCCCATAAAGAAGTACTAGAGGACATCAAAGGAAAGGAATGGGTAGCAGGCTTCAAACTAGTAACAGAAAGTTCTTCTTCACAAAGCAAAGAGTCAACCTGTGGAACTGCTTGCTGCAGGAGGCTGTGAAGGCTAGAACTAGAACAGAGTTTAAAGGGAAGTGAGATCAAGTGATGGAGGTTGGGTCCATGGAGTGGTATTAGCCAGAGGGTAAGAGTGGTGTCCCTGCCCAAGGTTTGTGGAAGGCTGGAGAGGGAGGGCACGAGACAAATGGCTTGGTCACTGTCTTCTGTCCCAGTGCCTAGTGCGGAGATCGCGGACGAGGTCCATGATGTCTGCACTAGCCCAGGCGGGTGCCCGCCTCTTGCGGTCCCGGGCAAGCTCCCGGGAGCCGCCAGCTTGGTCCCGGGAAGAGGGGGAGGGCTGGGCGGCATCGGGTGGCTGGCTCAATCCGTGCCAGGTGCAGGGTCTGCTGGCTGGGTGCTGGCAGGCCTGCACCTGGCACGGGCACCGTAGCCAGCCCGTGTCCCTTTAAGGGGTCCGGGGCCGGGAGGGGGGCAATAGAGTTTCCCTGGTGTTGGCCAGAGTGGCCACCAGGGAAACCTGGGGAGGGCTAGCCTCCCACTAGTTCGAATTAAGGTGCTACACACCCCTTAATTTGAACTAGCTAGTTCGAACTAGGCTTAATCCTCGTAAAATGAGGTTTTCCTAGTTCGAACTAAGCGCTCCGCTAGTTCGAATTAAGTTCCAACTAGCGGAGCGCTAGTGTAGCGCCTATCAAAGTTAATTCGAACTAACGTCTCTTAGTTTTAATTAACTTTGTAGTGTAGACATACCCTAAGAAGGAGAGAGTCTCTCGTCTAAAACTCCTCCTCATGGAGGCAGCTTTACAGCCGGCACTGGCTGGGCATTCTGCAGTACACGGAGTATTTGTGTCCACACAAGATGCTCCATCCCGAGGCCGGACCTTGGCATTGAGGGCCCGGCACCGGTCTCACTCTCCGGCACCGAAGAGGTTGAGAAAGTCTCATGGGAGGTCTCCGAGCCGGAAACTCAGATCGGGCCTGCACCATGTTGCCGACTCACCGGTGAACACATCCTCACCCTCTACGGTGCGGCATAAGCGAGCGGGATGTCCGTCCACTCCAGTGCAATTACCCTTGCACTGCCCTTCCATGCCGGACACCTTTGAGGTGGCGCAGGACCTCATTAGCCTCACTACCTCTGCGCCGGCATGATCGGCCAGCTCAGGCCACTTATGCAGTGGGACCATCCTTGGTGGGACCAGTACCGCTTTCCTCCTCACCAGTGGCGGTATCGACGCAGGCCTCCAAGCCTCACCCGGCACCCGACTGGGCTTGGCCTTCCTCAGTGCTGGGACCTCTTCCTGTCCCCCTCTTGGCCACCCCGGTGCTGTACTACTCTAGCCTTGTGACAACGTCTACGGCACCATCGTTGACACCGGCGGTGAGCAGCTTCCTAGGAGTGCTGTTTCAGTCGTTGGTGTCGGGCCCTTCAGCATCAGCCTCTTCAGCACTGATGCATGTTTTGGCACCGTCGCAGGCACCGGCATCGACCATGTGGACCTTGCCAGTACCTCAATCTATGGTGATGTCAGCTTCTTCGGGGTTCGTCTCACAACCAATACCGGCTTCAGCAGCGCCTTCCTGCTCTGCGTTGGCACCGCAACCGGCACTGGGACTTGGCCTCCCTATGCCATGATCGGCTCAATCCCGGGCACCACGACTCGACCTTTCGGCACCAACACCACTTTCGGTACCGGGACCGGTTCCCCAGGTGCTGCAACAGCCATCTGTTCCCCCGGTGCCACAATAACCGCCAGCTCCCCCAGTGCTGCAACAGCCATCTGTTCCCCCAGTGCCGCAACAGGCAACGCTAACAGCACTGGCACCGGGACTGGTCTTCCCGGTTCCGGCATGCCCCCACTGAGCACACGCGGGCAAACCTGAGCCATGGCCAGGTTTGCCCCCCCATTGGTTACGGGGCATTCCTCATCTACGCCTCCCTGGCTGGAGTCTGATTACTCTTCAGATTCTGATGTGACATGATTCAGGTCGGAGTCCTCGGGAGCCTCTTTGGTTCATAGATCCCATTCCTGGCACCGACGTGATTGTTCACAGGTGCAGCAGATTTGGCCACCTCAACCGCAGTGGCCCTTCTGGACTCCATGGGCTTACCACCAGTGGCAGGGGCCTGTGCCCTCCTCTGTTGTTTCAGGAGCCTCGGGTCGCTGAACGCAACCATCAGCATCGCTGTTGCAACCACCTCCTTCCCCCCAGAGGCCGCTTGCGTCGGATCCTGCAGCTGAGACACAGGCTTCGGTGCCGGAGCTGCTTCCGCAAGCGATACCGCATGTCCAACCATGCCTCACCCAGTTCCTATTCTGGACCCGGCACTGATCCAGGAGTCGTCATCATCATCGTCTCCTGATGAAGCCCTGGTGGATCCTGCACTGGCGCTGCCTACTATAGGTGCCCGAGCACATCAGGAGCTGCTCAGGCATCTGGCCTCCAATCTGGGTGTCCCTGTGGAGCCAGTAGTGGAGGACACGGACCCCATGATTGACATTCTTTTGGACGACGCGCCCACCCGTTTGGCTTTGCCACTTAATAAAACCGTGGCAAAAATTACCAATGCCCTCTGGCAAACACCGGTGACTCTGACCCCTACCTTAAAAGGAGTCGAGAGGCGCTACTGCGTTCCCCAGTCGGGGCACGAACACCTGTACTCCCAGCATGTCCCGGGGTCCTTGGTCGTTCAGGCTGCGGCCCAAAGGGAGAAGCTTCCCCAGCTGGGGCTGTGTCCAAAAGCTAGGGAGCCCAAGCGTCTTGACTTGATGGACTGTAAGGTGTATGCCACCGGTGGGGTGCAACTCCGCATTGCATCAGCAAGCGATGCTGAATCATTATGCTTTTAATACCTAGCAGGCCGTGGATAAGTTTAAGGACAAGCTGCCTGCTGAGACCCATCAGGAGTTTGCGGCCATGACCTCTGAGGGTAAAGCCATCGCCCGTACAGACCTCCAGGCTTCCCCGGATGCTGTCGACTCTGCAGCCCGCACCATGGTGTCAGGTGTGGTTATGCACCGTGGTGCCTGGCTACAGGTGTCTGGAATACCTCCTGATGTCCAGTCTACTATCCAGGATCTGCCTTTTGACGGCAAGGCGTTATTCTCGGAGCACATGGACTCAAGGCTCCATACGCTCAAGGACACGAGGTCTACCCTTCGGTCCTTGGGGATCAACACACCGGCTCCTCAGCGTCGTCAGCTGCCCTACAGACAGCAGGGGAGACCACAGTCCCAGGTCCCCCATGGGGATTACTGGAGACACCATCCTCATGCTCCTGGTGGAGGTGCGGGGGTGGCTGCGGGCCCCTTGTCCACAAGGGGTCGTAGACGTCTTCCAAGAGGGGACAACCCACGTGGGATTGGTCAAGGTCCCTCCCAGCAGCATAAGCACCAATTTTGACGGGCTCCCAGAGAGTCGTGCACCAGCCTCCCACCCTGGCCCCCCGTTTGGGGCCAGGTTATCCTGGTTTGCTCAGGCCTGGACAGAAATCATGACCAATGCCCAGGCCCTAAACATAGTCAGGAGTGGCTATACGAGCCCTTTTTGGGCTCTCCCCCTTCCAACCTGCCCGCCCCGTCCCTTTTCAGGGACACCTCTCACGAAGGCAAGCTCCTCCAGGAGGTGCTGGCGCTCCTCCAAAAGGGAGCTGTGGAGAGGGTCCCTTTCTGTCTGGAGGGCAAAGGGTTTTACTCCCGATATGTCATTGTCCCGAAACTCAAGGGCGGGGTCCGTCCCATCTTAGATCTCAGGGACCTCAACAAGGCGGTCATGAAATCCAAATTCAGAATATTAACCCTGGCTTCTGTCATTCTGGTCCTACAGTTAGGAGACTGGTACGCAACTCTCGATCTCAGGGATACTTACTTCCATGTGGCGATAAGACCCAGCCACAGGAGATTTCTCCGTTTCATTGTTTTCCAATGCCACTTCCAATTTACAGTGCTCCCATTTGGCCTTTCAACGGCACCAAGGGTCTTTACAAAATGCATGGCAGTCGTAGCAGCATTCCTTCGCAAAAGAGGGGTAACACGTGTTTCCGTTCCTGGATGACTGGCTAATTCGTGGTCATTCCTATGAACAAGTGGAGACCGTACCTCACAAGGGCCCTCCTCGTAAGGCAGGGACTTATGCTAAACAAGGAAAAGTCATCGTTGACTCCCTCTCAGCACCTCGAATTCGTAGGTGCCCTCTTGGACGCCAGAGTGGCGAGGGTACTTCTCTCCAGAATAAGGTTCCTGTCCATAGTGGAGCTGGTCTCCGAATTAACTCGGTTCCCTATCACGACTGCTCGGGTCTGCTCAAGGTTGCTGAGGCACATGGTGGCGTGTACGTACGTGGTACGCCATGCTCGAATGAAGCTCAGGCCTCTGCAGACCTGGTTGACAAAGGCATTCAACCAATCCAGGAGTCTCTGGGACTTGGTTCTCACAGTGCCTCTGGAAGTAATAGCCTCCTTACAATGGTGGACTCAGGAGGCTGTGGTGTTCAGTGGGATCCCCTTCACTGTACCTTCCCTTTCGCTCACTCTGGTCACAGATGCCTTGGACCTGGGTTGGGGAGTGCACCTGGGGTGCCACAGGACCCAGGGTCTTTGGTCCCCTGCACAGTGGGCTCTGCACATAAATGTCCGGGAGCTCAGGGCAGTCGGGAGAGCGTGTGAGACCTTTCTGTCGAAGCTCTCTTGCCGCTCTGTCTTCCTCCGCCTGGACAACATGGCAGCTGTATTTTACATCAACAGGCAGGGGGGAGCCCGGTCACCTCCCCTCTGCCGTGAGGCTCTGTACCTCTGGGACCTGTGCATACAGCACAACATAGTTTTGCAGGCAGAGTACCTGCCGGGGTGCAAAAACCTGCTGGCCGATGCTCTGAGCAGGTCCTTCGGAGCCCACGAGTGGTCTCTCAAGGACTCGGCCCTTCGTCAGATCTTCCACAGGCGGGGCTATCCCCTACTAGACCTGTTTGCCTCGGCACGCAATACCAAGTGTCAGAGTTACTGCTCCCTGTTGGGGTTGGGGGAACAGTCCTGGGGGGATGCCATGACTATGCTGTGGCCAACGGGCATCCTTTATGCTTTCCCTCCATTTCCCCTAATTCCCAGGGTTCTGACCAGGGTGAAGACCATCAGGTCTATGGTCATCCTGATAGGCCCCACATGGCCCAGACAATTCTGGTTCCCTATACTGGTGGACATTCTCAGCAAGGAGCCTATAACGCTCCCGCCAGCTCGGGATCTCCTGACCCAACCTTGGGACTGGGGGACCATGGTTCACCCGAATCTCAGGTCTCTCCACCTAACAGCCTGGTTTATCTGTGGTTGACCCAACTGGAAAGGGAATGTTCCCAGGAGGTACAGATGGTGCTCCTAAGTAGGAAACCGTCTACAGGCAGTCGTATGCAGCCAAGTGGCGGCGCTTCTCATCTTGTGCGTCCAGAAGGGGAGTGCACCCGTCCTATGCACCTGTCCCGTCCATTCTGGACTACCTTTTTGAACTTAGGTCCGGTGGCCTCTCTACGTCCTCTATTGAAGTCCATGTGGCATCTCTCTCCGCCTTCTATGTTGGTTCGGCAGGAGTTTCTCTGTTTTCTGATCCTGTGGTAAAAAGGTTCCTTAAGGGTTTGGATAAGTTGTATCCCTCGGTTAGACCCCCTCTCCCCACTTGGGACCTTAACCTTGTTTTGTTTAGACTTGTGTCACCTCCCACCCCCATTTGAGCCGCTGGCCATGTGCTCTTTGAAGCACCTCTCTATGAAGGTTGCATTCATTGTGGCCATTACATCGGCTCGCAGGCTCTCCGAACTGAGGGTGTTAACTATAGATCCGCCCTACCTGGTGTTTTCTGACAATAACATGAGGCTCTGCCCTCACCCGGCTTTTCTCCCCAAAGAAAAGGAGAAAAGGTGGTGGCACCGTTCCATTTATCCCAAGAAATTTACCTCCCGGTTTTCTTTCCAAAGCCCCACGCCTGCCCTAAGGAGCAAGTGTTCCATTCCCTGGATGCTAGACGTGCGCTAGCTTTTTATATTGATCAGACCAAACCTTTTCGCAAATCCACACAATTGTTTATTGCTGTTGTTGACAGAATGAAAGGGCTTCCCATTTCGACCCAGAGGTTGTCCAATACAGGGTGTATCAGGGAATGTTATGCCCTGGCCGGGAAGGTCCCACCCCAGGTTACAGCACACTCCACCAGTGCGCAGGTGTCCTCTGTGGCTTTTGGGGCGCAGGTTCCAATCACTGAAATCTGCAGGGCGGCCACGTGGTCATCGCTCCACACCTTTACGGCGCACTACGCACTTGCACAGCAGGCCAGCGAGGATGCAGGAATGGGCTCTGCAGTACTCAACTCTGTATTGTAAATATGTTTGTTATCAGTGTCACATTGCACTTTTACAGTTTTTCTGTGTTTGCTTGGTTGAATAAATGTGTTGCATTGTTCAACTTTCGTGGACTTCTCTTTCTGAGTGCTCCAACCCCTCCTCTTTGAAGTGGGGTTGGCTTGGAAGTCACCTAATTCAAATGGACATGAGCAACCACTCGAAGAAGAAAAGAACGGGGAGCAAGTGTTGCAGGCAGCCATTTGGGCCCCAGGCTCTCCATGCAACATCCCCATGCTGCATGGGGACCGCGGTGCCCAAACAACCACTTATGCCATTTGCTCCCCCGTGGCGACCCAGCTGAGCGGCGCAGAAGTCAGCCGAGTGCCACAGTGGGAGGGGAAGGATGTGACTCAGGAAACAGTGTCGCCCAGAGGGAACAGCCATGGAGGCAACAGCGCTGCCCAGAGGGAACCCAGCATTTCAGCGTTACAGTCAGGGTATGTCTACACTACAGAGTTAGTTTGAACTAACTTACTTCGAATTAGTTAATTCGAACTAAGCTAATTCGAACTAACGCGTCTAGAACTAAAAACTAGTTCGAATTAGCGTTTTGCTAATTCGAACTAGCATGTCCACATTGAGTGGACCCTGAACAGGGCTTAAGGATGGCCGGAAGCAGTGCCGGCAGGGCATCAGAGGAGGACTTAGAGCGTGGAGATGCTGTCTCAGGCTAGCCGAGGGCTGCGCTTAAAGGGACCCGACCCCCACCCCGGACAGACAGTTCTCAGGGGTGCCCTGCTTGAAAACCAGTCCTGGCTTGGAGTGCCCTGAGTGCCCACACTGGGCACATCACAGCACTCGGCCATCAGACCGGCTGCACTTGCCGCAGGCTGCCATCTGGGGAGAGGAGGCAATTGGGGGGCTGCAGGAAAGCTTCCACCCCCAGAAGCCCGCAGAGCCAGCCCAGTCCTCCCCATCGGGGGCTCGTACCCCATTCCTCCCTCACCTCCTTCCACTTACCCTTCCCTAGCCCCCCTTCCTGATGTACACAATAAAGATAACGTTTCTTCCAACATTGACTCTGTCTTTATTGAACAAAACTGGGGGAGACTGGGAAAAGGAGGTGGGAGAGGGGAAAAGAAAGGCTGGGAGAGGGGAGGGCAACTAACATGATCAGGGATTGGGAACACATCCCAGATGAAGAGAGACTACAGAGACTGGGTCTGTTCAGCTTAGAAAAGAGGAGATGGAGCGAGGACAGGATAGAGGTCTCTAAAAGCAGGGGTTGGGTGGAGAGGGTGCATTCAGAAAAGTTCTTCATGAATTCCCATAAAGAAGGACTAGAGGACACCAAAGGAAAGGAATGGGTAGCAGGTTTCAAACTAGTAACAGAAAGTTGTTCTTCACAAAGCAAAGAGTCAACCTGTGGAACTCCTTGCTGCAGGAGGCTGTGAAGGCTACAACTAGAACAGCGTTTAAAGGGAAGTGAGATCAAGTCTTGGAGGTTGGGTCCATGGAGTAGTCTTAGCCAGGGGGTAGAAATGGTGTCCTGCCCAAGGTTTGTGGAAGGCTGGAGAGGGATGGCACGAGACAAATGGCTTGGTCACTGTCTTTGGTCCATCCCCTCCAGGGTCTCTAGTGTTGGCCGCTGTTGGCAGACAGGCTACTGGGCTAGATGGACCTTTGGTCTGACCCAGTACGGCCATTCTAAGCTCAGGGCTCAGGGTCGGGGGTCTCAGTGGACCCCCTTGATTTTCATGCATACCTGCTCCTGGGTGGCCGGGCTTACAGCTCTCCTGCCCTAGCCAGCCACTTTCCTGTGCCTAGTGCGGCGATCGTGGACGAGGTCCACGATGTCTGCACTAGCCCAGGAAGGTGCCCGCCTCTTGCAGTCCCGGGCAAGCTCCCGGGAGCCGCCAGCCTGGTCCCGGGAAGAGGGGAGGGCTGGGGGACATCGGGTGGGTGGCTCTGTGCCGTGTCAGGTGCAGGGTCTGCTGGCTGGGTGCTGGCAGGCTTCCACCTGGCACGGGCACCGTAGCCAGCCCGTGCCCCTTTAAGGGGTCCGGGGCCGGGAGGGGGGCAATAGAGTTTCCCTGGTGTTGGCCAGAGTGGCCACCAGGGCAAGCTGGGGAGGGCTAGCCTCCCACTAGTTCGAATTAAGGGGCTACACACTCCTTAATTCGAACTAGTAAGTTCGAACTAGGTTTAATCCTCGTAAAATGAGGTTTACCTAGTTCGAACTAAGCGCTCCGCTAGTTTGATTTAAATTCGAACTAGCGGAGCGCTAGTGTAGCGCCTATGAATGTTAGTTCGAACTAACGTCCGTTAGTTCGAACTAACATTGTAGTGTAGACATACCCTCATAGACACTGGGCTACTATATATATAATGAAAGTCTAACAAGAGCAGAAACCTTTTCAGCCTTCTGTCTGGATACTTATATTACTCTCATTTCTATAGCATGGGAATGCCTCCCAATTTGGAATTAATTTTATCCTCCCAATCCTGCTGTAGTGTCATTTTACAAATGGGAAACTGAGGCACAGAATGACTGGATGACTTGCCCATGTCACGCATGAAATTAATTGCACACCCAGACATTGAGCCTATATCTTGGGTGCCAGTCCAATGTTTTAGCCATCAGAGCATCCCTGCTGCCTAGAAAAAAGTCCTTCAGAATTCCTCTTAGCCTGCAAAGGAGGCAGTTTCTTTGCTTTTTGAGCAGGAACACGATAGTGTTCAGGAGATCCCCTTCAATCCATGAAAAAATTTAAAGGGCCAAATCTGTAGAATGGGATCTATGAAATATATTTGTATTATATACGTGGCATCATGAAAAATGATACCTTTGAAACAGAAATTAAAAAGGAAATGGAACACAGCCGGAAAAGTGACCTTCCCTATTTTCTCCCATTCATTCTTCATATTGGTTTAAATCAGAGGTTAAATATACTTTTTGCAAAGTGTCAATGTCTTGGCATAGGTTGCTTTAGACTATTTCCCTAGAAGACTTCCTTGATTACAACCCTACTTCCCTCTACACCAGAGACACAATCCATTCTTATATTCTGGTTGGAATTAATAAAATGCAGCTGCCACTCTGACTCAGAAGCAATTACCTTGTGTTTTTATGGAGAGATTAAGGCTCTAACATGATTATGACTCAAAAATTGAGCCCTGCATCCCTTACCAGGGTTTTAGAATTATTAATGTACTGCAACAGGCAAATAATTGTTTCTCAGACTAATGTCACGTTGACATAACAGGCGAGATAAATTGTTTCGTAGGAAAGATATGATACCTTAATTCAGTTGCTTTCTAATATGTTTAAGCATCTAGAGAACACTCACTTGGATGGCATGCTGGCTGGATTTATGAGACTGAAGATTCATTTTGCTTTCTAGTGCGTCTGTACGTTCATTTTATAGGACTTCACTTTGTTTCTTGAGCAATCCTCCAAGCATATTTCCTGAGTGCAGCTGTCTGCTGGAATGAAGTTCAGCAGCACCAGCACCAAAGAAACCCTGTTTTGTTTTGTGTTTTTGTTTTTTATGTTGTTGGCATGCCAAATACGATTAATATAGCAAGGAAGGGGATTGTGAATTATGGAAAATTCTGGGGCCTCTTCTTTGATTAACCATCTATATTGTTGCACTTGCGCCAGCGCTGTTAAAGTCAGATGAGATCTTTACATTAACTATAGTATGCTTGAATAAGCCTCCAAATATTGCCGTAACATTGCTGTCACTTGGCAAGCTCTGTGTGGCACATACTTTAATTGTAGAGCCAATACTGACAACCCCTACTATTCAAAAATCATCTGCAAAATCCCTGGAATTGGCTAAATAATCAAGAGACATTTTTAAATGAAAACTGTTGAGATCCTTTGTATAAGTCTTCCAAGTTTTGAGCCTTGAGGGGTTTTTCAAGCTTTTCTCTGCACTAATGAAGGCCATAAGCTGGGTTTAATTTTATAAATGAATTGTGGGACTTTCACATAATCACATGATTCCAAGAGCTGGGGGCTGAAAGACAAATATTAAATATTGGGAGACTTGTAATAAAATATCAAGACTTGGTCGCACTGTGATAGAATGGCTCAGCCAGGACTACGCAGAAATAGCCATGGCTATCTCATGTGGGATCAGAAAAAGGGCATTTCTCAGGGCTTTCATGTAATTCCCAGTTATTGAACTGAAGAACTTGCCTGTTTGGAATGTTATTTTAATGTAGGTTTTGTTGACTGCATTCCCTTTCTAATTGTTTCATTTTACTTTTTAACTAATCCATTAATTATTTGTATTTCTCAAGCTAAAAGCTAGAAGGGCAAATGTACATACAGTGTGTGCCCTGTAATGTACACAGAGGACCAGCATTTTGTTTTCTGAATAAAAGTGTACCTCTCGGTATTTTGAAGCTATTTGTGGCTATGTGATAGTTTTCCCAGCCATGATCTTCATTAGATTATTCAAATCAGGCAAATCCCTGTTGTGATGAAGACTATAATTTTTTTGTCCCCGTTGAATGTGCTCCCATGCCAGAAGTATAATTCTGAAACAACATTAGATGCTTAATTCTAAATATAAAGACAAAGCAAAAGTTTCCTCTGATGAATGTCCTGAAACTGTAAAGAAGTATATTTAGTGGTTAGTACAAGTGTAGTCAGATTTGGCATTGCTGGATTCTGTTACTAGCCCTGTTGCTAATTCACTGTGGAACCTGTGTAAACCATATACTTTAGACAGACAAAATGCTGCCTTCCATGGGTGATGGTAATCATAGGCCAGTGGAAGCTAATCCAATCCATGCTCTCACTCTTGCTCTCCTCTTCCCTGAAGCCAGTGGGAGCTCTTCCAGCCATGAGTGGGGGGGCCTGTAATGGGAGGGTGCCTCAGGCAGAAGGAGTTGGGCTGGGGGATAACCTCCCCAGAGGGGGGGAGCAGTTCACCTCCTTCCCATATTGCCCTCAGGCCCATACAGCCACAATGTAGATGAACGGCAGTGGGGTTCCAGAAACAATGCTGTCTGCAAGAGACATCCTTCTGTAGCAGGGAAGGATGCTTCCTAGGGAGCTGGCACAGTGCATAAAAAGTATGATGTTACTGTTCCTCTTGGAAGCAGATCCACCAACATGGGAGAGTAGTTGCCCCAGAGCCTTGCAATTCAAAGGGACATGGGGCTACCTGCTCCAGGGATATGGTGGGCATTGAAATACATTCTACCTCCTACAGACCTGCAGAGAGGGCATGCACACCCTAAAACTTACCTGGTGGGTGCAACACTCTGCCTGCCTGTTGAACAGAAGATAGGAGGCAGAGACATGATCCACTGGCTCTGCATTCTTCTGGGACAACATATACCCCTGTGAAGCAAGGCAGAGATGACACTGTCATCTTGGTCTCACATGCTCTCCTGTGTTCCACAGATACAGAAGGGCTGAGTAGATTCTATCTCTCAGCACTTAATTACAAAGCTAATGACTGAGCAAACAAAGTCATTCTCAGAATTGCCATGTTACAGATAAGGTTAAGACCATGCCCATGTTTTTAAGGTTTGCTAGAAGCACATATAGCACCATAATTCAATGAGGAGGAATTGGACAGATAGTGCTTATTCAAGGCCACCAGACCTTAGCTATTCCTGAGATTTTTCAGCACAGTGTGGGGGAGCATTTATAAAATCTTTGTTCAAGGATGGAAAATGTGTAGATAGCCTGCACTCTACAGTAACCTGAAGAGGCCTACAGTTCCCCAAGAGTTAGTTAGCTACAGCAGTCATAATTCATGGGTGATGGGATTTTTAATTACATACTCCTCATAAAACTCTTTTTCTCCCTCCCCTCCCCACTTAACATTACATCGGAGAAACCACATAATGCACAACACATGAAATTGAATGAGTACACACATGTCTTTATTTTTTATTTCACGAAGTCTTAGATTTTAAATTTGCATCATACTAAATTTCTCCAGTGCATAGACTTAAAAAAAATCTGTTGACATAAGATTTCAATAAAACTGAAGTATTTTACATCTGCTTGAATACTTTCCCCTCTTACTTTTCAGAACTGTGTGATAATTATTGTGTCAACCGGTAACCCCATTTACTTGAGTAATTCAAGTGCAAAAGAGAAGGGGGAAAAGAACAAAAAGGAAATCAATCTCCCTAACCTTGTAGTCCCAACATATGTGTTATTTTCACCTAATTAACACGGTTTCTCCTGAACAGGTTCAGTGTTTGCAATTAGAATTGATGCAAGAAAGAGCTGGCACCAGATGCTGTGGTTTTACCAGATAAACAACTTTTAATCCCTCCTGGGATACCAGCTAATGAATATGCAACATATGGATGTTCACCAAAGCTAACAAGTGTTGGTAATGTTTAGCAGTAAAAGTTCAGGGATCAAATTCTTCAGTGAAAGTAGCCCTGAATAAGAATGTGCTAAAACTTTGTGCCTGTGAAAGATCTTTTAGTTCAATTGTGAAACAATAAAGATGTCTGTCGGTAAACAAGCATATTGTCTAGGAAGGATGTCATCTTAGGAGAGGTACTCCATCATAGTGACTGACAAGACACATAGGAGGTGTGCTGACTGACTTACCTGTATGGCTGAAAAGAAGCAGAGACTCACTGTGAGAGTGTGGATCAAGATTTCCATTTCAAATGAGCAAACAAGCAGAGGTTCTGCCTCTAAGATGTGGTCCTTGAGTTTCCTTTACCTACCAATGGACAAATTGTCTGAGATAATCTAAGAATCAGCCCAAGGCTTGTATGGCACTCATTTGAGATTTGGAAGAGCTTGGACAACTTGACAAAGAGTCACAGAGGAGTAGCTGTGTTAGAGACTGACAAACATATTAGATCACGAGGCTTCACGGATAAAACCCAATTCTCCAACAACTCCTCTGATGAAGTGGGTTTTACCCATGAAAGGTCATGATCTAATGTATTTGCTAGTCTCTGAGAGCTTGTATACATTACAGAGAAGATCAAAGCTGAGCCAGTCAATCTTCTAGAGTTCAAATTAATGAGTCTAGTGAAGACACACAAATTTGAACTGAGAGGGAGCTACTATCAGCACGAAGTGGGTCTTTGGCCACGAAAGCTTATGCTCCTACACTTCAGTTAGTCTATAAGGTGCCACAGGACTCCTCGTCGCTTTTGCAGATTCAGACTAACACGGCTACCCCCTGATACTTATCAGCACCAGTAATCCTGCCTTCATGAGGAATAAGGAAAGTCAATGGGAGTATTGAGCAGCACCAAAACACAATTTAAAATACTTCAACTCCAGCTACGTAATTAACATAGTTGGAGTTGCTTATCTCAAGTCAACTTTCCCCTTTAGAGTAGACCAGGCATAAGGAGCCACAGGACGGCTTATTGTTTTTAAACTTGATAAAGATTTCACAAGCATCTGCCCTTCTCAGACTGGAAGTTCCAATATACCAGGAGGCAGGCTATGCTTGCAATAGCATGGCTCAAAGTGTGATGTACTGGACATTTCTGGGGAAAGCCTGTTCAGCAGCAGGGCCACTAGAACGACAGTAAAATGGCTGACCAAGCTGCATCTTTATTATATAGCATGCTTACATCTAAATCCCAGGCAGGGAGGTCTTGGCACCTACAAATGCAGATGCTCATTAAGTCAGTGGAAGAACTCTTTGACTTCAGTGGGTGTTGGATTGTATCCAGAAATAAGATGGCTCTGCTTGCCCTTGCTAGCTAATACCCATTTCCTCCAGGACAGAGACCTATTTGGTCTGTCCACTAATTTCAAAGGCCTTGTGTATCTAATGCCAATAACATAGCTTCACCAAATGATTCTGGCTACTGGCACCAGTCACATTCCTGCTCTTCTGCTGATAGACTGGAAACCTCAGCAGTCCAACCTCTTTCTGACTGATATAATGTCAATGCCTATTTTCTTAGAGCAAACATATTCTTTTTTCTCTCAACCACACCAACTTAGTACAGCCATTAAGCAGAACTGGACTCCTTCTGTTTCCTAACTAGAAAGTTGTAAATCTGAAACAAATGGGAAAAGGAGAAAGTTGGGGAAACAGGTGTTCTCACAAAAATCTTCAGTACAATTTTGCAGCTTTAAGAGATTGAGAAGAGCAACTAAATTCAGCTGATTAACAAAGCAGTCTTCAAACAGAGAGGTTTTCCCATCACTAGCCACTCTCTGCTGCTCAAAAGAAAACTGAAAATATTTTTACAGAAACCAAATATTGTCCTAAGCCAAAAAACATCCCCAAGCACTTTCAAAATTCACTGTAGATAATATGCAAGGATGGAATGTTAGAATATTGGTCCTTGCTAGCAGCTGCACAACAAGCCTGCCCATTGAGCAATTATCACTCCATCTGAATGATGTTCAGCCAAGCGGCAGACTGAAGGGAGGCTCTCAGCACATCCACCTTCTATGTTCCTCCCCCTTTCACCCACACATCCACCCAAGTTGTGTCAGCTCCAGCAATCTCACCGCTGCATGGTGTGCCTAGAAATGGAAAGAGAGCAGATGCTTTGCACCTGGGACTGAAATCCTGGCAGATCTGGTATGTGGTTTAATAATTTTCCATAGATCAACAAGTTTTGAATAGTGTACACACTTCATTCAGTGCAGCAGGTTTTTAAATTCTCATTGTACATTCATGGATCATTGCGCCTTTTCTCAGCCTCTGCAATTGTTCCCATTGTTAAACCAAAATGTTAACGTCTTCCATGCTGTTCTTCCCTCTAGTTCACTGCATTTCAATGGGGGTTGAAAGGCAAAAATGCTCCGAAAATTCAAATGCCAATCCCTATCAGTGATTCTCCCCACAACCCTTTATCAATAGTGATACAGGCTGACATCGATGGGAGATAATAGAATTACAACAGCAGTTTCTGCAGTAAATCAATAGGGTATCACTAATTCTGCTGTACAAATTGTTGCTGAGGCATTATTAAAGTGATGTCCTGTTATCAATACAGAGATTTATACATGTGTACTAAACAACTGATTGTTTTCTACTGCTCTTTGGACCTTCATGTTTTCCTTTAGCCTTTGAACACACATTTAGCTTTGGCATATTGCCAAGCCAGTGTCTTACTGGGGCAAATCCTTAGAAGGCCTTTACTTTGTATCCTTTCCCCCCTCTAATTTATTGCAGGCCTCAATATAAATTCTAGTTCATTCTTTGTAACAATGAAAGCAATATTCTCAATGAGCAGTATTATCAATGCAGGACCCAATCCTGCAAATTAGAGACAGCAACTTGGGAAGAGGCTATTATAGGTGTGACCAGTACAGAGGAACTGGTTGACAATTGGTTGGGAAGTTGGAAGGCTGCTCATGACTGTAAGGAATGGGAGGAAGGAAAATAGCAGAATAAAGACAATAGACTTCAAGGCAGACTTTAGCAAACTCAGGGTATATCTACACTGCATGCTTATTTCAAAATAAGCTATTTCAGAATAGTTATTCCGAAACAGGTTATTTCAAAATAGCTTGTCTACACTGCAGGGAAGCCTCAAAATTAGTCAGAGGCAGGCTTCCCAAATGTAGACATGCTATCTTGATTTAAAGGCACTGGGGAGGAATAACTTAGAATGGCTTTGGTGAGGGGCTATTTTGAAATAGCAGCAGTGGAGTGTCTACACTTGTCATATTTCGAAATAGCTATTTTGGAATCTGCGTTATTCTTTGTAGAATGAGGTTTACAGATTTAGGAATAAGCTATCCGTTATTTTGAAATTATTTTGAAATAGAGGAATGGCTGTGTAGACACTCGCATTGTTATTTCACAATAATACTAGTTATCTCAAAATAACATTGCAGTGTAGATGCACCCTCAGAGAAATTGTAAGTAGGATCCTGTGGGAAGTAAATTTAACAGAAAAAAAATCAGTGATAATTTGCAGTTTTTAAAGACACATTATTAAGGTGCAAGAACTATGTGTAGGAAAGGTTGGAAATATGGTAAGAGATCATTCTGGCTGGAAACTTGGAGATCTTCAAATGATCAGAAACTTAAAAAAAAAAAAATCACACACACACACTCAAAACCAACAACAAGCAGGTAAGGACAAAGAATATCAAAAAATCTCAACAGATTAACTACCAAGAAACATAACGGGCAGCAAGAAAACATTTCGCAAGTACATTAGAAGAATCATAGACAGAGTAGGCCCATTACTCAATGAGGAGGGAAAGACAACAGAAAGTGCAGCAAAATATTAAATGGCTTTCTTGTTTCAATTTTCACTCAAAAGTTTAGCAGCGGTTGGATGAGTAACAGAGTGACCATCAGTCATAGTGGGTAGAATCTGAGACTGAACTATGGAAAGAACAAGTTATAAATTACTAAGATATCTTAGATGTTTTCAGTTCAGCAAGGCCTGTGGAAATGTATCCTAGAACAATGGTTCTCAAACTATTTTTTTTTATGAACCACTTGAAAATTGCAGAGGGTCTTGGCAGCCAACCTAATGATCTTTCCAAATATTGTTTGTATTGTTAACTAACTATTGTAAAGCACTTTGGATAAAAGCACTGTATAAAAAAAAGCCTTAATAATTAAAGTGTTCTTGTTCTACAAATAAAAGCACACAACTTATATTTTAATACGGGTAGTTTTACCTTTCTAATGTGATGAGTGTGCCTGTTTTTGTGAGCAAAGTTCAGAGAAGTCAGATGTAATGTTTTCCAGGTTTAGCCTTAGATCAGGTTCAGTATTCATCTTGCTTCTGTATTTGGACTTGAGGGTGGTAAATGATGAAAATCTTGTCTCACACAGGTGTGTAGTAGCATTTGGCATCAGAAAACACAGTGCCAGTTCTGTGTTCTCTCCAGTCCTTTGAATCCAAAACTCATTTAGGGAATGTCTTTTACATTCTAAACATGATGTTTAATTGCGAGAAAGCTTAAAAAACCACTCTAATGCCTAAGTGGACAAACCAAAGGGCAGCTCACTGATTTCAGTTCCAAAAGGATTACAAATCCAGTTGTTTGGTTCGGCTTCTTCTGGAAAGTAATCCTCAAACTTTTCCTTAAGAGCAACAAGATGTTCTTCAATCTCATTTTTATTTTTATTTTTTGTCAAGTACCTGTTCATTTTCAGACAGAAAACCTTTCAATGTTGGAACCTTAGAGCAGTGGTCTCCAACCTTTTTAACCACAAGATCACTTTTTCAATGTAAGTGCAATGTAAGATGGCCAAGATACACTTGCCAGTCTTTATAGTTTAGTTTAAAGATTTTAAATCAGGAAGTTTTGATTAACTAGAAACCCTCTCAATAACCTAGGTAACTGTAGGAGACAATGCAGGCAGAAGCCCAGCAGCAGAGTGGAGGCTATCCTGTTTATTGCACTCAGTGTAGCATGTATGATTACCTGTACTGTGAGTGGGTGGCATATGTGTGCTTTTGGTGCAAGGAGCTCCTGGCCCTCAGAGGCCAAGTACAGGCTTTGGAGGCCAAGGAGGCTGAACTGGAGGAGCTGAGGGAGGCAGAGAGGCACATAGATGAGGCTTTCTGGGACACTGTAGAATTGTCCTACCTCTGGTCAGACAGCCCCTGTGCTGTTAATGAGGATGAAAGGCTCAGGGAAGGAGAGCAGTCAATGGGAGCAGAGGGAAACCTTCCCATAGTCAAGACCCTCCTTCCAGATGTTGGAGTATCCTCTCACACTGAGGTTACCTCTCCAGGGGAGGGAACTCCAGTCACTAGGAAAAGGCAGTTGTTAGTAATGGGAGATTTGATCATTAGAAATGTAGATAGCAGGGTTTGTGATGACCGGGAGACTCGTATGGTGACTTGCTTGCCTAGTGCGAAGGTTGCAGATCTCTCAAGGCATCTAGATAGACTTATGTGTAGTGCTGGGGAGAAGCTGGTGGTCGTGGTTCATGTTGGTACCAGTGACACAGGGAAGGATAGCAGAGATGTCCTGGAGGCCAAATTTCCGCTGCTAGGAAAGAGACTGAAATCCAGGACCTCTATGGTGGCATTCTCAGAAATGCTTCCAGTTCCACGTGCAGGGCCAGGTAGGCAGGCAGTGCTTCAGAGTCTCAATGCGTGGATGAGACGATGGTGTAGGGAGGAGGGGTTTAGCTTTATAAAGAACCGGGGAAACTTTTGGGATGGGGGAGCCTATACAGAAAGGATGGTCTCCACCTAAACTATAGTGGATCCAGACTGCTGGCACTTAACATTAAAAAGGTCACAGAGCAGTTTTTAAACTAAGAGACTGGAGAAAGCTGATTGGTGCAGAGGAGCACGTGGATTGGACAGAGACATCTCTTAGAGGATGGTCTATTGATAGAGATTCTTTAGGTTTTAGACAGGAAGAGAGGGTGGAAGAGGATAAAGTATGGGCCAGATCAGCTGAAAAACATTCACATAAAAATAATCTGACACATCAGAAAAAGGCAGACAACAAAACAGTGACAAGTTTTTAAAGTGCTTGTACACAAATGATAGAAGCTTAAAAAATCAGATGGGGGAACTAGAGTGCCTCGTGTTAAAGGAGGATACTGATATAACAGGCATCACAGAAACCTGGTGGAGTGAGGACAATCAATGGGATACAATCATTCCGGGGTACAAAATATATCAGAAGGACATAACTGGTTGTGCGGGTGGGGGAGTGGCACTATATGTGAAAGAAAATTTAGAATCAAATGAAGTAAAAATCTTAAATGAATCAACATGTTCCATAGAATCACTATGGATAGTAATTCCCTACTCTAATAAGTATATAACAGTAGGGATCTATTATTGACTACCTGACCAGGACAGTAATAGTGACTATGAAATGCTAAGGGAGATTAGAGAGGCTAGCAAAATAAAGAACTCAATAATAGTGGGGGATTTCAACTATCCCCACATTGACTAGGTACATGTCACCTCAGGATGAGATGCAGAGACAACATTTCTTGATACCTTAAATGACTGCTTCTTGGAGCAGTTGGTACAGGAACCCACAAGGGGAGAGGCAGTTCTTAATTTAGTCCTGAGTGGCGCGCAGGATCTGGTCCAAGAGATAACTATAACAGGACCGCTTGGAAATAGTGACCATAATATAATAACATTTAACATTCTTGTGGTGGGAAGAACACCTCAGCAGCCCAACACTGTGGCATTTAATTTCAAAAAGGGGAACTATGTAAAAATGAGGAGGTTAGTTAAACAGAAATTAAAAGGTACAGTGACTAAAGTAAAATCCCTGCAAGCTGCATGGACACTTTTGAAAGACACCATAATAGAGGCCCAACTTAAATTTATACCCCAAATTAAAAAACATAGAAGAACTAAAAAAGAGCCACTTTCGCTTAACCACCATGTAAAAGAAGCAGCGAGAGATAAAAAGACATCTTTTAAAAAGTGAAAGTCAAATCCTAGTGAGGTAAATAGTAAGGAGCATAAACACTGCCAAATTAAGTGTAAAAATGTAATAAGAAAAGCTAAAAAAGAGTTTGAAGAACAAATAGCCAAAAATTCCAAAGGTAATAACAAAATGTTTTTAAGTACATCAGAAGCAGGAAGCCTCCTAAGCAACCAGTGGTGTCCCTGGACAACCGAGAATACAAAAGGAGCACTTAAAGATGATAAAGTCATTGCAGAGAAACTAAATGAATTCTTTGCTTCAGTCTTCATGGCTGAGGATGTGAGGGAGATTCCCAAACCTGACCCGTCCTTTGTAGGTGACAAATCGGAGGACTGGTCTCACATTGAAGTGTCATTAGAAGAGATTTTCGAATTAATTGATAAACTTAACAGTAACAAGCCACCGGGACCAGATGGCATTCACCCAAGAGTTCTGTTTCAGAACTATTAACTATAGTGAAATTGCAGAACTATTAACTATAGTTTGTAACCTATCCTTTAAATCAGCATCTGTACCCAATGACTGGAAAATAGCTAATGTAATGCCAATATTTAAAAAGGGCTCTAGAGCCGATCCTGGCAAGTACAGTACAGACTGGTAAGTCTAACGTCAGTACTGGGCAAATTAGTTGAAACAATAGTAAAGAATAAAATTGTCAGACACATAGAAGAACATAACGTGTTGGGCAAAAGTCAACGTGTTGTCTGTAAAGGGAAATCATGTCTTACTAATCTATGAGGGTATGTCTACACTATAGCACTAATTCGAACTAACTTAATTCGAATTAGTTAATTCAAACTAAGCTAATTCGAACCAGTGCATATAGACCTAAAACTAGTTTGAATTAGCGTTTCGCTAATTCGAACTAGCATGTCCACATTGAGTGGACCCTGAACTGAGGTTAAGGATGGCCGGAAGTAGTGCTGGCAGGACATCAGATTAGGACTTAGAGCGTGGAGCTGCTGTCTCAGGCTAGCTGAGGGCTGTGATTAAAGGGACCTGACCCCCACCCCGGACAGACAGTTCTCAGGGGTTCCCTGCTCGCTTGTCTAACTCGATGAGGGACAGCAAAGCAATTCTGGCTTGGAGTGCCCTGAATGTCCACACACGGCACATCACAGCACTCGGCCATCAGCCCGGCTGCACTTGCCGCAGGCTGCCATCCGGGGAGGGGATCAATTGGGGGGGCTGCAGGAGAGCTTCCACCCCGAAGAGCCCACAGAGCCACCCCAGTCCTCCCCATCGGGGGCTCGTACCCCATTCCTCCCTCACCTCCTTCCACTTATCCCTCCCTAGCCTCCCTTCCTGATGTACAAAATAAAGGACACGTGTTCAAAAATAGAAACTCTCTTTATTGAACAAAACTGGGGGAGACTGGGAAAAGGAGGTGGGAGAGGGGAAGAGAGAGGGTGGGAGAGGGGAGGGCAACTAAAATGATCAGGGGTTTGGAACAGGTCCCATATGAAGAGAGGCTAAAGAGACTGGGACTTCTCAGCTTAGAAAAGAGGAGACTGAGGGGGGATATGATAGAGGCCTATAAAAGCACGAGTGGTATGGAGAGGATGCATAAAGAGAAGTTCTTCATTAGTTCCCATAATAGAAGGACTAGAGGACACCCAATGAAATGAATGGGTAGCAGGCTTCAAACTAATAAGCGAAAGTTGTTCTTCACAAAGCAAATAGTTAACCTGTAGAACTCCTTGCTGCAGGAGGCTGTGAAGGCTACAACTAGAACAGAGTTTAAAGAGAAGTTAGATAAATTCATGGAGGCTGGGTCCATGGAGTGGTATTAGCCAGGGGATAGAAATGGTGTGCTTGGCCTCTGTTTTGGAAGGCTGGAGATGGATGGCA
This sequence comes from Pelodiscus sinensis, assembly GCF_049634645.1. Lineage (NCBI taxonomy): Eukaryota > Metazoa > Chordata > Testudines > Trionychidae > Pelodiscus > Pelodiscus sinensis. The sequence continues at coordinate 28,856,463 of NC_134725.1, read as the reverse complement.
CGAGACAAATGGCTTGGTCATTGTCTTCGGTCCATCCCCTCCGGGGTAGCTGGTGTTGGCTGCTGTCGGCAGACAGGCTACTGGGCTAGATGGACCTTTGGTCTGACCCAGTACAGCCGTTCTAAGCTCAGGTCTCAGGGTTGGGGGTCTCACTGGACCACCTTGATTTTCATGCACACCTGCTCCTGGGTGGCCAGGCTGGCAGCTATCCTGCCCTAGACGGCCACTTTCCTGTGCCTAGTGCGGAGGTCGTGGATGAGGTCCACGATCTCCACACTAGACCAGGCAGGCGCCCATCTCTTGCGGCCCTGAGCAGGCTCCTGGGAGCCACCAGCCTGGTCCCAGAAAGGGGCAGAGGGCTGGGTGGCAGCGGGTGGCTGGTTCGTGCCATGCCCGGTGCAGGGTCTGCTGGCTGGGTGCTGGCAGGCTTCCACCTGGCACGGGCACCGTAGCCAGACCGTGTCCCTTTAAGGGCTCTGGGGCTGGGAGGGGGGCAGAAGAGTTTCCATGGTTGTGGCCACCAGGGCAAGCTGGGGAGGGCTAGCCTCCCACTAGTTCGAATTTAGTGGCTACACAGCCCTTAATTCAAACTACTTAATTCTAACTAGGCCTTAGTCCTCGTAGAATGAGGTTTACCTAGTTCGAATTAAGCATTCCGCTAGTTCGAATTAAGTTCGAACTAGCGGTTTGTATGTGTAGCGCCTATCAAAGTTAATTCGAACTAACAGCTGTTAGTTCGAATTAACTTTGTAGTATAGACATACCATTAGAGTTCTTTGAAGGGGTCAACAAACATGTGGACAAGGTGGATCCAGTATATATTGTGTACTTAGATTTCCAGAAAGCCTTTGACAAGGTCCCTCACCAAAGGCTCTTATGTAAATTAAGTTGTCATGGAATAAGAAGGAAAATCCTTTCATGGACTGTGAACTGGTTAAAAGACAGGAAACAAAGGGTAGGAATAAATGGTAAATTTTCATAATGGAGAGGGTTAACTAGTGGTGTTCCTCAAGGGTCAGTCCTAGGACCAATCCTATTCAACATATTCAGAAATGATCTGGAAAAAGGGGTAAACAGTGAGGTGGCAAAGTTTGCAGACGATACTAAACTGCTCACGGTAGTTAAGACCAAAGCAGACTGTGAAGAACTTCAAAAAGATCTCACCAAACTAAGTAACTGGGCAACAAAATGGCAAATGAAATTTAATGTGGATAAATGTAAAGTAATGCACATTGGGAAAAATTACCCAAACTATACATATAATATGATAGGGGCTAATTTAGCTACAACTAATCAAGAAAGAGATCTTGGAGTCATCGTGGATAGTTCTCTGAAGATGTCCACATAGTGTGCAGCGGCAGTCAAAAAAGTAAACAGGATGTTAGGAATCATTAAAAACGGGATAGAAAATAAGATGGAGAATATCTTATTGCCCTTATAGAAATCCATGGTATGCCCACATCTTGAATACTGCATACAGATGTGGTTTCCTCATCTCAAAAAAGATATACTAGTATTAGGAAAGATTCAGAGAAGGGCAACTAAAATGATTACGGGTTTGGAACGGGTTCCATATGAGGAGAGATTAAAGAGACTGGGACTTTTCAGCTTGGAAAAGAGGAGACTAAGGGGGATATGATAGAAGTATATAAAATCCTGAGTGGTGTGGAGAAAGTGAATAAGGAAAAGTTATTTACTTGTTCCCATAATATAAGAACTAGGGGCCACCAAATGAAATTAATGGGCAGCAGGTTTAAAACAAATAAAAGGAAGTTCTTCTTCACACAGAAAATAGTCAATCTATGGAACTCCTTGCCTGAGGAGACAGTGAAGGCTAGGACTATAACAGGGTTTAAAAGAGAACTAGATAAATTCATGGAGGTTAAGTCCATCATTGCCTATTAGCCAGTATGGGTACCCAGCCTCTGTTTGTCAGAGGGTGGAGATGTATGGCAGGAGAGAGATCACTTGATCATTACTTGTTCAATTCACTCCCCCTAGGGCACCTGGGATTGGCTGCTGTCGGCAGACAGGGTACTGGGCTGGATGGACCTATGGCCATTCTTATGTTATGTTCTTAAGATCTACCTCAAACCCAAATACTCTTGCCCCACTTCCTTCCTGCCCTTTCTCTGAGGCCCTGCCCCTGCTCCACTCTTTCTCACCCTGTTCACTCCATCTCCCTTTCTCATTCACTTTCACCAGGCTGGGGTAGGCAGTTGGGGTGGAGGCTCTAGTCTTTGGCCAAGGGGTTTGGACTGTGGGAGGGGCTCCGGGCTTAGCCCAGGGTGGGGGATTGGGGTCCAGGAGGGTTTCAGGGTGCAAACTCTAGGAAGGAGTTTGGGTGCAGGGGAGCTCACCTCTGGGGCAGGAGGTTGGGTGCAGGAGGAGGTTCGGGGCTGAGACAGGATGCAGGCTCTGGGCAGTGGAGCAGTGGGGTTAAGGCAGGCTTACTGCTGCCCTTGCCCTGCACCACTCCTGAAAGCAGCTGTCATGTACAACAATGGCTCAATGGCACCATGTTCTGCCCCTCATCTACAGACACTGATCCCACAGCTTCTACTGGCCACGATTCCCCATTATTGATCAATGGGACCTGCAGGAATGGTGTCTGCAGGCAAGGTGAATATGTGGAGACCCCCTTCTCTCCCTCTTTCACAGGGGTGCAGAGACATGCCAAGCACTTTCAGGAGCAGCAATTGCCATAGGGACAATGACTCCAGCCATGACAGATTTGTCATTTTAGAATTCACTACTCAAAGAATTCAATTTAAGTGTGAGAGATAAATGAAAATTATGAAATGCACAGACCAGTCAAAAACAAAACTATCCCACTTTGCAAGCAGTAAACGAAGTAACAACTATCCCCCACATTGTTGGGTTGGGAGATGAGATTGAAGGACTGTGTGTGTTTGTGAGAATGACAGAGACATACACACTGTGTGAGAGTGACAGATTTGCATTGCCAAATTCCCTTCATCCCATTCTCTCTGTGTGGAGATCAGGTGTAGGAGTGGGGAGAGGAGGGACACCGTGACATCAGTGCTCTTCTTTTCCCTCCCCCACACTCTGCACAGCAAGCAAAAGGGTGTCGGGGGGGGGGGGGGGGCAGCTCCAAAGCAGACCATTGTCCCTGTGGTAATTGCTGCTCCAAATCAGAGGGCAGAAGGAGAATGACAGGGCAGGGATAGGGTCCAGAGTGACCTACACAGATAAGAGGATTGGGCCAAAAGAAATCTGATGAGTTTCAACAAGGAGAAGTGTAGAATCCTGCTCTTGGGACGGAAGAATCCCGAGCATTGTTACAGGCTGGGGATCAAATGGCTAATTAGCAGTTCTGCAGAAAAGGACCTGGGTGTTACAGTGGATGAGAAGCTGGATATGAGTCAACAGTGTGCCCTTTTAACCAAGAAGACTAATGGCATATTAGGGTGCATTAGGAGGAGCATTGCCAGCATAGACTCATAGACTTTAAGGTCAGAAGGGACCATTATGATCATCTAATCTGACCCCCTGCACAATGCAGGCCACAGAATCTCACCCTCCCCCCCCCACTCCTAGAATAATCCTCTCACCTGTATCTTAGATATTGAAGTCCTCAAATGGTTTAAAGACCCCAGGATGCAGAGAATCCTCCAGCAGTGATCTGTGCCCCATGCTACAGAGAAAAGTGAAAAACCTCCAGGGCCTCTGCCAATTTACCCTGGAGGAAAATTCCTTCCTGGCCCCATTGTCAGCAGATCTAGAGAAGTGAGTATTGTGTCCAGTTCTGGGCCCCCCACTATAGAAAGTATGTGGACACATTGGAGAGGGTCCAGCGGAGGGCAATCAAAATGATTAAGGGGCTGGAGTGCATGACCTATGAGGAGAGACTGAGGGATTTGGGTTTGTTTAGTCTGCAGAAGAGAAGAGTGAGGGATGATTTGATAGCAGCCTTCCTGAAGGGAGGTTTCAAAGAGGATGGAGAGAGGCTGTTCTCAGTAGTGACAGATGGCAGAACAAGGAGCAATGGTCTCAGTTTACAGTGGGAGAGGTCTAAGTTGGATATTAGGAAAAACTATTTCACTAAGATGGTGGTGAAGTACTGGAATGGGTTACCTAGGGAGGTGGTGGAATCTCCATCCCTAAAGGTTTTTAAGTCTCGTCTTGACAAAGCGCTGGCTGGGTTGATTTAGTTGGGATTGGTCCTGCCTTGGGCAGTGGTCTGGACTTGATGACCTTCTGAGGTCTCTTCCAGCTCTATGATTTTATGATTCTATAAGTGGGTAAATATCTCCCATTGTCCTTACATTACAGCATTGGATTTGCTTAGTTTGGAAAGGAGAAACTGACAGGGGACATGATAGCAGTTTACAAGTACCTAAAAGGGTGTCACAAGGAGGAGGGAGAAAAAATTGTTCTCCTTGGCCTCCGAGGACAGGGCAAGAAACAATGGGCTTAAATTGCAGCAAGGGAGGTTTGGGGTGGACATTGGGGGGGGGGAGGGGAGCTTCCTTGCTGTCGGGGTAGGTGGACACTGGAATGGGTTCCCTGGGGAGGTTGTGGAGTCTCCATCTCTGGAGATGTTTGAGAGCGGGCTGGACCTGTCAGGGATGATCTAGATTCTAGTTGGTGCTTGGTCCTGCAAGGGCACGGGACTGGACTCAATGACCTTGCAGGGTCCCTTCCGGTTCTAGTGTTCTATGATTCTATGACAGTAGGTGGAGGGGTAGCTGAAGTGCCAGCGCTTGATAGCTTCCTGGCCAAACCAGTCAGGATCTCCTGTTGAGGCTCCAAGATCTACTGGTAGATCCCAATCTACTGGTTGGTGACCATGGCTTTAGAGGGAACTGTCTGTGGACCATCTAAATGGAACCCATGGATCATAGTTGGTCTGCGGACCACAGTTTGAGAACCTCTGTCCTAGAATATTTAACTGGCTCAAAAGATTTCTGAACCATTCATAATTATCTTTGAGAACTTATGACTAAAAAAAGACAAATGTAATACCTGTCTATAAACAGGGAAATAAGAACAACACAGGAAATATAGACTTGCCAACTCAACTTTGGTATTTGGAATGATAATGAAGCAAATAAATGAACATTGTAAACACTTAGAAGATGAGATGATACGTAACAGTCAACGTGGATTTGTCAAGGACAAATCATGTCAAATCAACCTAAGCTACTTTTTGACGTAACAAACCACAGAGGATGGGGGCAGAGGGAAGGAGGGGGATGCAGTAGAAGTGATATATTTCAGATTTAGTAAGGCTTTTTATATTTTCTCACATGACCTTCTTTTAAGCAAACCAGGGAAATATAACCTAGGCTGTGTCTAGACTGCATCCCTCTGTCAAGAGAGGGCTGCAAATCAAGCACGTCGAAATTACTAATGAAGAGGCATTTAAATATCCTGCACTTCAATAGCATAAACATAGCTGCTGCTTTTTTTTTTAAATGGAACTTTTTTGAAAAAAATGGCAGTCTAGACGTGGATCTGTTGAAAAAGGGTTTATTTTTGACAGAGCCGCATCTAGACTGCCATTTTTTTTCAAAATAGCTCCATTTTTTTGAAAAAAGTGGTGACCATGTTTATGCTAATGAAGCATGGGATATTTAAATCCCTGCTTCATTAGCAATTTCAACGTGTTTGATTTGCATCCCTCTGTCGACGGAGGGATGCAGTCTAGACTTAGCCCCATACATATAAGGTAGGTGCGCAATGGGTTGGAAAATCATAATCAGAATTTAAATTATGAATGGTTCACAGTTAAGCTGGAAGGGCTTATCGAGTGGGGACATACAGGTATCTATCCTAGATCTGATTCTATTTATATTTTCATAAATGATTTGGTTAATATTCTCATTGAGAATATTACTTTCATTTTTACAAAACATGAACTAGAATTTACATTGAGGTCTGCAACAAATGGGGGCGGATGCGTGGATATATAGAAAATACACTTATAAACTTTGAGTATGAGACCAAGCTGAGAGGGGTTGTAGGCATTTTGGAGGGCAGGATTACAATTTAAAATGATCTTGGCAAATAGGAGAAATGATCTGAAATAGGATGAAATTCAATAAGGAGAAAAGCAAAGTTTTACACTAGAAAAACAATAATCAATTCACAAATACAAAATGGGAAACAACGCCTAGGAAGGAGCACTGCAGAAAAGGACCTGGGATTTACAGTGGATCACAAATTAAATATGAGTCAACAATGTAACACCGTTGCCAAAAAAAAAAAAAAAAAAGCAAACATGTATTAGCAGGACTGTTTTAAGCAAGATATGAGAAGCAATTTTTCCTCTGTACTCAGCACTGATTAGACTTCAGCAGGAGTATTGTGTCCAGTTTTGGCATCATCCAGTGGTAAAATTGGGGACAGTTCAGAGGAGAGTAACAAAAATGATTAAAGGTCTAGAAAACTTGACCTCTAAGGAAAAATTGAAAAAACTGGATTTGTTTATTCTAGAGGGGTATGTCTAGACTACATGCTTCTGCCATCAGAGGCGTGTAAATTAGACATACCGACATAATCAATGAAGCGGGGATTTAAATATCCCCCACCTCATTAGAATAAAAATGTCCACTGCGTTGTGCCGGCTCAGCTATTTGTCGGCACAAAGCAGCAGCCAAGTTAGGGATTGGTAGGCAAGGAAAGCCTTTGTTGACCGATCCCTTATACCTCATGCAACGAGGTTTACAGGATCGGTTGGCAAAGGCTTTCCTTGCTGACTGATCCCTGTCTTGACTGCTGCTTTGTGCCGACAAACAGCTGAGTCAGCACAATGCGATGGCCATTTTTATTCTAATGAAGCAGGGGATATTTAAATCCCCACTTCACTGACTATGTCGGTATGTCTAATTTACACGCCTCTGTTGGCAGAGGCATGTAGTCTAGACATACCCCAGGAGACTAAGACTAGGTCTACACTGCCACTTTTTTTTTTTTTGGAACTACATTCCTATAGCTTTTTTTCCGATTCTTTTGTCAGAAGAGGCTTTTCCGACATTGGGGCCATCTAGACTGAGCCAAATGTCGGGAAAAAAAACCTCTTTTGGAAGCCCCCTTATTCTTAGTCTTGTCTCAGTGCAGGGGAGTGGGTTAGATGACCTTTTGAGGTCCCTTCCAATCCTACCATTCTGAGATTCTAAGAAACACTTGTGAATTTTAGGGAGTATATCTTGGATTCTATACTAGCCACTCCAACTCACCTGATGAAGTGACTTTTACCTACAAAAGCTGATGAGTTAATAAATTTGTTAGTCTCTAAGGTGCCACAAGGCTACTCATTGTTTTTAGAGTTATAGACTAACATGGCTACCCCTCAGAGACTTTTGGTGAGTGTTTTGGTAGCATCTAGGAGCCCTCATTGTGCCAGATGCTGTTGTGCTTTCCATTGATTACTCAGTGTAATAAGCAGTATTTTCACTTGGTACATTTTTGCAGAATTGAGTTCTTATTTCCAGAAACAGAAAATTCTGATGAAGTTCAGTCTGGAAGTTTGGATCTGTCCCCTTATTCCTTCAGAAGATAAGGGTCTGCAGGCACCTGGGCATTTTGAAATTCCCAGTAGACACTTAACTCTTATTGGGAATCTAGGAGACTTTGAAAATTTGGGCCCTAGTGTCTGATCCTGCCCCATTTAAATCACTGGAAATGTTTTTAATGGCACAGGGTCAATCCCTTAATATATATTTTTAAAATATGACAGTATTCTACAATAATTGCTCCAAACAGAGCAGGATCCTTGCCCTAATGTATAGTTAGTGTTTTGGATAGTTAATGTAGTATTTTGGGGGTGGAGGGTAAACAAGTTTCCCCTCCCCAATTCAATTCTGAATTCTGAACATCACGTATGGCTCCTTTCTCTACAATGAGCCAAACCCTGGTACAGAGTACCCCTGTTAACTTTGGGGAAACATAGAACTAGTTCTGAACTTTGCCCATTTGGGATCATAGAATTAGAGAATCATAGAACCATAGAGCTGGAAGAGACCTCAGAGGTCCAACAAGTCCAGCCTCCTGGTCTAGGCAGGACCAATCCCAACTAAATTAACCCAGCCAGGGCTTTGTCGAGCCGAGACTTGACACCCCAAGGTGATACATTTCTCTCTTTTACTCCATTCTAATCTGGAAATAGTGAGTTATTATTATATTCCCATTCCTGATTATAGTTATTAGATCTGTAGAAACCCCAAGTTATTCTTAGGATGAACTGGTGAAGGTAGTGTATGGGAGGGGCTGTGGAGAAAAAAAAGAAAAAGAAAAAAGCTGAAGGTACTGAGTGTTTCATGTTCCCTTAAACTATAGCATGTTATTTAGAGACTCATCTGAGGTTTTAAATATACATTTAATACATGGACTCTGACTACTTTCTTGGATTCTAGCTGTGTTGAAGACTCTACTTTAGGTTGAGGAATGAATGGGTCCATTCACATATCATATAGCAATATGCCATTGTTTAATGAAATATTATTATTATTATTAATAATAATAATAATAATTAATAACAGAATAAGTATAATGAACTTTGAATCACATAGCACCTATAGTGTTTTTACATGTAATTAGTTCTGGAATAGGATTTAACCTCATGTTACCAATGTTTGCTTTTGATATGATTGCTTTAAGTTGAACTATAAAATGGGGTATTTTCTAAAAAACAAATAATTATTTTCACCTAAATTTGCACAATCAGTTCCCTCCACTGAAAAATAAACAGACTCAGCAAGAAAGAGACCAGTTTTGATTTTACTTATTCCTCTCTGTGCCCCATAAAGCAAATATGATGTCCTTGAAGAAAGTAAGGACATATTTGGTTAAAGTCGCAGGATCTAAGGAATTTAATATTTTGAGGTCCCAGTTCTGCACAGTATGTGTGTAAAGTCAATGGTATTTAAACATGTACCTAAGTGCTTTGTGAAGTAGGAATGATTCACTGAATAGGGGCTCCAGTGGGGTCTGGAACACCTTCCATTCCCACTGATGCTCAGCATATTATATAAAGGAGTGCTTACAGACATTGCTTAGACATCTTTAAGGGATGGTACAGTTTTGAGTCCTGCCATGAGGGCAGGAGACTGGACTCGATGACCTCTCCCTTTCAGTCCTAGTATTCTATGATTCTACGATTGCTGCATGTTTAGGGCTTGGTTTTTCTGTGACCAAACAACTAGGGCTCTGAGGGAGGATCATATTCTTATTTGTAATAACTGCTTGTAGCCTAAAAGCTGAAATCTGGTTCATTGTTATTTTTACTCTTGTATGCCTAGACACATATTGGTTATGGTGGGGGTGCATGTGAGTGCTAAACTCTAGACACAAGTTACATAAGAAATAGCACAGAAGCTTTCTTGCATTTTTAATTCCCTGGAAAGTCTTGCATAGCTTTTGCAAATGGAAGGGAGAAAGTAGGAAACTTGACTCCCTCCTGTGCATTCTGTGTGTTCTTTGCTTGTATGTACAGTATGCATATAGATCAGAGCACAGGCTGGAGTGAATTCTGAATCCATTTCAACATTGGGGCATGAATGTATTCAAAGTGTCTGCGAGAGTTGATGTCCTTTGAATGAGTCTGATGATCTATAGTGGCTCAGTTAGTTATGTCCTGGAGATGAAATTCTGTTTAGATAGCATTCAGTATTTGATGGATTTTTCTATTCTCCAGTGGGATTGTTCCTATGCCTACAGAACATGTAAGTCCTTCCTCTACATAACTGAACAATCTGTTCTTACAGCACTCTCAACACTGTGGTATCAGAGAGTCACCAGTTTATTAATGGAAACCATTCTGTTACTTATTTGACTCAGATGTTTTCTGTATTTGCTTTTATTAACTGTAGAATTAGCGTACATATTTCTTGGGTGAGACATTATAATGGCTGTGAAGCAACATGGGTATGTCTAGACTACAGGGTTTTATCAACAAAAGTCCACTTTTTTTGTGGACTTTTGTCGACAAAACTATACCTGCGTCTACACTACCGCTGAGTTCTGTCGACATAACGTTGACAGAACTCGGCAGTTTTGTCAAAGATGGTAAACCTCATTCTACGAGGAATAACGCCTTTTGTCGACAGAAAGTTCTGTTGACAGAAGGTATTATTGCATGTACACTGTCCTTTGCGTCTATATTCTCATGTCGACAAAGCGGCTTGCTTTGTCTACAGAACTGGATGCAATCTAGATGCTTTTTGTCAACAGAAGTTTTGTTGATAGTATCTGTCAACAAAGCCTCTGTCGACAAAAGCCTGTAGTCTAGACATACCCCATGAGTCCAGAAGGGTGAAGGGTCGATGAACAGTTATGTGTATGAAGAATGCATGAATGTCCAGAACAATTATGTAAACTTAGAAATATTTTTGGCTACAGGTATTTGTGACAGGGCAGTGAGAAATCAAGGATGCACTTTACTATAAAAGGGAGACAATAAATATAAAAAAAGACCTGCCCCTTAAAGACCAAACAATAGCCTATGAACTTCACTCTACCAAAGTTGAAAGCTAAGGTCAAAAGGATAGCTCAGACAAAGCCAGAGAAGGGAAGGGAGATTAGCCACAGCTCTTTGCTAAGAAATCCTTTCTCCCCGAAACTGGAGGCATGTCTATACTACGAAGTTTTATCAACAAAACTAATGTTGACAAGAAAAAAATCCACAAAAGCAAAGTCACCAAAGTGTGTTTGCACTTGCTCCTTCTGTTGACAGATCGTGTCTACACTGAGGGGCACCATCATCAATAAGTTATATGTATGTATCCCACAGGTGTGGCAACACCATCTGTTGCTAGGTGTTGTGGGAACGCAGAATGGAACATGGTGCTTCGTGTGACTGTGTAAAACATTAGGTTCAGGCACTTCTTTGTGTCCTAGCCCTCCAGTGGCTTCTGGTTTCCTTTTGTGTTATTTTTCCAATTGCCATTCTTTGCTGTGCACTCTGGCATTGCTCATGGTAGCGGAGATCCTCTTGAAAATACTGACAGAGGAAGAAGACTCAGAGGAGCCTGACCATGTATGATATGGACAATGATAACCTGTCATTGAATTTGGCAGTGATAGAACATCTGTACATGGTAGATCGGTTCTTTTGGAGTATGAAATCAGCACTGATTGGTGGAATCACATTGTCATGCAGATGTGGGATGAAGAGCAACAGCTACAGAACTTTAGGATGCATAAAGCAACCTTTCTGGAGCTGTGTGCTGAACTGGCCCCTGACCTGCAGGACAAGGATGCCAGAATGAGAGATGCCATCTTGGTAGAAAAGCATGTGGCAATTGCTGTCTGGAAGCTGGCAATTTCAGACAATTGCACATTGAACTTGAGTGGGAAGTTTACTGATGGGGCTGTATCACTGCAAATGTGTGGGGCAATACATTATATTCTACTACAGAGAACTGTAATTCTGGGAATGTGCATGAAAAAATGAATGACTTTTCAGATGGAGGCTTCCCTAACTGTGTATGTGTGTGCATAGGGGAAAACAGAAGGCACACATATTCCAATATTAGCTCTAGACCACCTTGCAACAGAAAACATCAGTAGGAAGGGGGAATTCTCTGTGGTGTTGCAGGTACTTGTGTATGACCATGAGCATTTTGTGGACATCAATGTGGGATGGTCTGAAAAGGTGTGTGCTTCAGCTCTTTTATCTTTGCTCTGCACTATAGCATATTCTGATCAAAGCCCTTTTCACACAAGCCTCAAGAAATGCGCCAATACATGTCCCTCAATTCCTATATGTCACACACAGCTGGAACTGAACAAACTCATCTTCCCTTACACTGATCATATCCAACAGTTTCACAGTGGTCCAAGCGGGAGAATATTTGGTGAGATTGACAATCATGGTCATCTGGGAAGATGCCATGAGACCTCTCCATTGCTGAGTCAGGAAGCAGAAAATGGAATTTAAAATGCCCAGGGGAAGGGGAGAGGCGGATTGTTGATTACCTGGTTGCAGAGAGGCGGAGTTCAAATTGATGATCAGAGTGGTAGCTTGGGCATTGTGAGGTCAATAAAAAGAAAGTCTCTCATAAGGAGTGGAAGTTTTTGTCACCAAAACTGGGCATTTTTAAAAGTCACTTTGCAGTGTGCATTCTCTTACTCTTTTGTCACCAAAAGACAGTTTTTGACATCAAAACTTGGATATGTAGACATGGCCTAAGTCTCAGATTCTGCCAGGTATTTCCCCAACTCTCCCCACTTTCTGACTCCCTCTTATATTGTGTCGGGTCAGAGACTGAATTAATTTCCTATAAATCTGGTCCAGCTGCACATTCAGGCAAATAACTTTAGTCCTTCCTGTCTAGAGCATTAACTCCCTCTCTTCTAACCTCTGAATAAAGGATGCACATCTGTCTTTACCACCAAACAATGTGGTAATCAGTATCCAAGAATGCATGAAGCAGAGGAACTTTGGAGCAAGGACAGAATCTTTTTAATCCAATTGCTGTGACAACTTAAAAGTAGCCTCCAGTGATTCATTTGAAGGGCAAGCTCTGATGTAATGAGATCATTGGAGTTGGAAACCTAAAAATTCACCTATCATATTTGAATGTTTTTCTGTTTAATTAAGGAAACAACATATATTTAGAAACAAAAAAAGTAATTGAAACTCAGTGACCATGAAGAGATAATTGCAGTGTATATGTATGCGTCTCAATGAAAGGATTTGTTTACCCTGGAGAGATTAGCAGGGGAGAACCTGTTGAAATCACATGTTTTAATACTGCTAATAAGAATGAAATCAGTTCTTAAAGTTGATTCTTCCCTGTGTGTTCTGTTTTAGGAACTAGCTGGAACATATTTCTAAATGCCATCGATACTTTGGACATTGTTTTCTAAATGGTAACAAAATTACCACCACCAACATTTTAATGCATGAATGTGCATTGTCTTCTGTAAAAGCAGGATAGTTTGAAAAATAAACGGGGTGCATGATTAGTACATGAATTCAATTCTTATTAGAATTTTTAAACAGGAAACAAGGTTTAGGAGATATCTACTAGATTCCCTCTAGGTAATACATACTTGTATCCTAGAGTGCCTCAGAATGGTATCATTACTGGAGAGGGAAGTACTGGAAAGATAATATGCTAGTTTAAAAATATTAACTTGGAAAAAAGACATTTAAAAATGACACATTGGGGTTATTTTGCACACATCTAAACTTAAAAGCGTATAAACCTTCTGTTTCAGCATCAAGTTGACTGGCCTCCTTTCATCTTGTGGATCACATCATTTGCCTAAAATGGTATTTAAAATATAATTTGCAGATTCCAGGCCACACATTTAACCAAGGGGAGGAAATAACTGTGCTTGGGAACATTCCTGATCATTAATGAAATTGCACTTATAAAAGTGTATTATAAGAATAATAGACCAAATTCCTGCCCTCAAATACACAGGACCTCCTTGCAACTTAGAATGGGGCAACAGAGTGTAGGCCAATCTCTTCTATTCATGGAGTAACTTTTTAAGCTCATTGGACCCTGCTTCTCAATGCAAACATTACCAATTAGTTGCTCCACTGCAGTCTAGCATGAATCTTTGGAGTTGCACATCAGTACAGAGAAACTACACAATAATTCGATCAAGGAGCAAAGCATGATATCACATCCAGTTAAAACTTCATGAGGGCTGTGTCCAGACTCAGGGGTTTTTTCGGGAAAAGTAGCCTTTTTCCGAAAAAACTTCCCCTGCGTCCAGACTCAAGCCGCGTTCTTTCAAAATTAAATTGAAAGAACGCGGCTTTTCTTTCGATGGCGGTAAACCTCATTTCACGAGGAAGAACGCCTTCTTTCGAAAGTTCCTCTTTCGAAAGAAGGCGTTCTTCAATGTAAATAGGGCTTCTTCGAAAGAGAGCATCCAGACTCACTGGATGCTTTCTTTCGAAAAAGCAAGCCGCTTTTTCGAAAGTTCAACGTGCAGTCTAGACGCTCTCTTTCGAAAGAGGCTCTTTCGAAAGTATCTTTTGAAAGAGCCTCTTTCGAAAGAGGCTTGCAGTCTAGACATAGCCGAGGAGATTAATATGGTACACATCTCCAGGCTGCTACAGGACAGGCTGCTCCTATGGAAAGCCTAGCATAGTTGCATATTTAGGCCAGGCCTACACTGCGGGGGGAAGGTTGGCTTAAGGTATTCATCTCCAGCTATGTAAAAAAATGTAGCTGGAGTTCATGTATCTTAAGCTGAGCTTGGTGCTGTCCAGCAAGAAGTCAACGGGAGAAACATTCTCATCAACTTTCCTTACTTCTTGCAACAGTAGGGAGTACTGGTGCCAATGGGGGCAAATCCTCACAGCATCGATACTTCAGTAGGTGGAGATGTGGCCTTAGAAATACCAAAATTATTTAGTGTTGTTGAGGAGAACCTTTATTTGTCCAGATCCAATTCAGGAAAGTATCTTTGTTCAGTACAGCGTACAACGTAGCTATGTCTAGACTGGCATGATTTTCCGCAAATGCTTTTAACAGAAAAGTTTTTCTGTTAAAAGCATTTGTGGAAAAGAGCGTCTAGATTGGCACGGACGCTTTTCTGCAAAAGCACTTTTTGCGTAAAAGCATCCATGCCAATCTAGATGCGGTTTTGCACAAGAAAGCCCCAACCGCCATTTTCGCCATCGGGGCTTCTTTGCGCAAAACAATACTGCATTGTCTATACTGGCCCTCTTGCTCAAAAGCATTTGCACAAGAGGGCTTTTGCCCGAACGAGAGCACCATAGTATTTCCGCAAAAACACTGACAATCTTACATGAGATCGTCGGTGTTCTTGCGGAAATTCAAGCGGCCACAATAGACAGCTGGCAAGTTTTTCCACAAAAGCAGCTGGTAAGCAACAGGACCTAAGTATGTGCTAGAAGTCAAACTTATGTCAAAGCGATTTCTTGTATAGAGAGCTTATTCTGGATTATTTTTAACTATCAATGTCCATAGCACTTCTGTGTATGACCACAAATGCAAAGTACTGTTCTTTTTGAATTCCACTGTTCTCTTTGAATTCCTTCCTTCCTTCCTTTCTATCAATCAATACATCTGTCAAAGAAACCATCCTTTACAGCAATGTTCCCTCTAATATTTTTCCATCCATGAGTGAAATAAATGTGGTTACATGCACCAAGGCATGGGCAAATGTGCATCATCACATGCTGCTGGCTGTGAACATTCTGCTAATCAGCTGGGTGGCATTTGAATTTCTCCTGGGTGATCGAGTGCTCTGTTTGCAGAGGTTTTACTAAGGAGAAAAAGATGAGGTAGTCTGATTGTGTAATGACACCTTTAGTTTTCTCCTCTATCACATTCTTTGGTTAAAGCATTGTTAAAGGAATTTATTTTTATCCCTTTTCTGCTGTTGGAATCATGCTTTTGGAAATGTTCAATAATGTTTACTTGTTTCTAGACATATCACAAAGAGTTTGGGGTTCCTCTTAGAACAGCTCTACATCTTCTTCTTGCTGAAACTTTCCATCACTCATGTCCAGTGGTGGGCAGGCAGCCCATTGGGGTTTTATGTATGGCCCATAAGATGTTTTGTTTACCATTGCCCACACACAGAGTTGCCAGATCTGCTGGTTTTTGAATTAATATTTTTTACCCTGTCAGTATTACTGAAGTGACACACATGGAAACTAGAGCATATGAAGTGAAGCGCATGCTGGTTGCACACAACACTGAGTGGGAGAGCCATGCACTCCTTCTGCATCCAATCAAAGCACAGCTGTGTTTCAATCTACATAATCCGCAAATTCTAGGTATGCAAGCACAGTTAGCAAACTGTCCTATGCTGAGTGACTGTCTTGGTTGTGACTCCCTCCCTTCCCCCCATCACCCTTCTGTTCTGAAATGTGATTTGTCCTTTTCATATGTGTTCATTTTTTTAAATTGTATCCTTTGGTATATATGGTTGTGACAATTTTCTTCCACTATTTGATCTGAGGAAGTGGGTCTTGGCCATGAAAACTCATCACCTAATAAACCATCTGGTTAGTCTTTAAAGTGCTACATAGTCCTGTATTTTGTCTTGGTTATGACACTCTTGCACCCCACTGAGATGATGGAGGCCCATTCATGCAGCCCACTCACTAGTCTAGGTTGCCCCTCACTGCTCTAGTCTGCTCTAGTTGGTAGGACTCTATAGGGAGGCTGAGAAACTAACTACAAAGCTGCAAGAAAAGACTGAATGTCCAATTCAGTCCAGGTATTAAGATTGGCAGACAGGGAAAGTCCCTAAGTTAACCAGCATGATGGAGAATTTTGAGTCCACCTTGCTAAATTCTTATTATTGGTACATTGTGTTAACTTGCTTCAGTTTCTAACCTCAGTGAAACTCCTGATTTAAAAGCCTGAATCTATAGCCCTTGTTCATACTGAATGCTGCTTTCTTAGAGCAGAAGTTTCATTGTGCTCAATTGGACTCCTCCCATAAGCAAGTAGTACTCACTGTAAGTGAGATTTGCAGAATCAAACCCTATGCAAATTCTGGCCATATGTTTTGTTAGTTTTTTATGGGCTCAAAAACTTGTCATCTGAAAGCATGTGTCATTTAATATGGGTACAACAGAATCCATGTAAATGCCTATCTACCTGATGCAGATGCAGTATATAGACATCTATGGAATCAAGGTTAAAATAGTAGGCATAATAATTTTCTACCCTCAGTGCTGAAGTCCAGTTCAGAAAATCTGACCCTCTGAGTTTTTGGGAGGCCTCACAATTATAAATGCCTGTGATTCCCCCAAATTGGAGGGAATCTGATGTTGTGGGATGGGACTGAGGATGCACGTCACAGCTAGACAACAAATAGGTTCAGGAGAGAATGAGTAGGGAGGGGTTTAATGTATTGTTTGTGAGGCAGATCCCACCCTGTGAGTGAAGAGGCCACTCCAGAAGTGGAATAACTAAGGTGCCCAAGGGCAGGAATCAGGGAAACCACACTGAGGGTACCTCTACACTACAGAGAAGAATGAAGCTACCACTGTCGATCTTCTAGAATTCAAATTAGCGGGTCTAGTGAAGACAGCTAATTCAAACTGAGAGGGGCACTCTGGTCAATGCTAGTAGTCCTGCTTCCATGTAAGGGTATGTCTACACTACCACCCTAGTTTGAACTAGGGTGGTAATGTAGGCAACCGGAGTTGCAAATGAAGCCCGGGATTTGAATTTCCCGGGCTTCATTTGCATATTGCCGGGTGCCGCCATTTTTAAATGTCTGCTAGTTCGGACTCCGTGCCGCGCGGCTACACGCGGCACGGGCTAGGTAGTTCGGACTAGGCTTCCTAGTCCGAACTACTGTTACTCCTCGTTTAATGGTAGTTCGGAGTAGGAAGTCTAGTCCGAACTACCTAGTCCGTGCCGCGTGTAGCCCTTGGCATGGTCCGCACTAGCGGACATTTTAAAATGGTGGTGCCCGGCAATATGCAAATGAAGCCCGGGAAATTCAAATCCCGGGCTTCATTTGCAACTCCGGTTGCCTACATTACCACCCTAGTTCAAACTAGGGTGGTAGTGTAGACATACCCTTACATGGAAGCAGTTCGAACTAGGGTGGTAGTGTAGACATACTCTAAGAGGGGTAAGAGAAATCAAGGGGAGAATATGCTTCTTTCAGCTTCCTACAGTGCGGACAGTACCAAAATTTGACTTAAGATACTTCAACTTCAGCTACACAATTAATGTAGCTTAATTCTACCTTATCCCACAGTGTAGACGTATCTGGTGAGTGCAGATTCTCTTTGTGGCATGGAAACCAGCTCTTGTGCTCCCCACAACTTGGTTACAAGACAAAATAATAAAATGCTTTCTGCCTTGCCTCCCCCCTGCTCCCAAGCACCTAAACTAATTCCTCTAACTGAGGAGATCATTTCAGATCATGCTTGCTAATGCAAACACTTAACAATAATAATGATGAAGCACAATCATCCAAAATGGAACCAGTTTCATAGAACTGTGTCAATGCCCCCCAGAAGAAAGCATTGACCAGAAAAACCACACAGCATAGGGTGTTTGAAGTTCTTGCAAGAATGCTACAGATGTCTTGTAAGAATATTGCAGAAAAGAGGGTTAAGATTGGCATTCAAGAAAGCTCACAAGGTTGCAGTTTTAAGTTTATTTCAAGAATGAGACATTTATTCTATTTGCCTTTCACATTAAAAAATTCCCATCACTGTTATTTTTTTACATAGTCCAGAGATTTCACAGTCCTATCACATTTCTTTTGGAAAGCAGCAGAATAAAATGTGCCTCTGACCTTTACTGAGATCCATAATGTGCTTGATTGGTCATTTTTATCCTTCTCTTTTATAATATCTCCAGCCTGGGTGCATGTGGCTGAGGTGAACTATTTTGCAGAATATTTAAAAGGTTGCAGCTGCATTGTATTCTACTCTTCCATATGAAGAATTAAAGAGAAATTGGTGGCTCACTCAGGGTACGTCTACACAGTAGTGTTATTTCAGAATAACTAATGTTATTCTGAAATAACAGTGAATGTCTACACTATAAGCATTTATTCTGAAATAATGTTAAGGTGGAGGACTTCTAATTCTGACTCATGATGACCCTCATTTCACAAAGAGTAAGGAAAGTTGAAGGAAGTGTTTTCCTTTAACTTCCTGCTGAGTAGACAGTGCCAAAACATAGCAATTGATGTAGCTAAAGCTGCATGGCTTAATTTGACTTTAGCCCTGCAGTGTAGATGTACCCTCAGTGATTTTACTTGGTTTGGGTTTTGCTGTGCAATAACACATGGCTGGTGTGGAGAAAGTAAATAAGAAAAACTTATTTATTTGTTCCCAGAACACAAGAACTAGGGGGTCTCCAAACAAAGTTAGTAGGTAGCAGGTTTTAAACAAAAGGAAGGTTTTTTTTTCACTCATTGCACGGTCAACCTGTGGAACACCTTGCCAGAGGATGTTGTGAAGATCAAGACTTTAACAGGGTTCAAAAAAGAGCTAACTCAATGTGTGGAGAATAGGTCCATCAGTGGCTGTTGGCCAAAATGGGAAGAATGATGTCCCCAGTCTCTATCGGAGATGGGGGACCAGAGATGGATCACTTGGCCCTGGTCTACACTAGGGAATTGTTTCGGAATCCCCCTCCCTTTATTTCAGAATAACAATTGGAGTATCCACGCTACCCAGACCATTGTTTTGAAATAATGGGGTGGTTGTTTCAAAATCTGTACTCCTGCTTTCCTTGGGGAATAATGCTTAATTTGAAATTGTTATTTTGAAATAGTGTTAGTGTGGATGATTCAGTGCTGCTAATTTGAAATAATTGGTCTCCAGAGGCATCTCACAGCTGCACTTGTGGCTGCTCTGCCCCCCCTCCCCTGCCAGAGGATTGAAGGACACTTGCAGCAACAGTTGGGCCAGGACCTGGGTGAGCAGTGTCTCCGGTTCAGACTGGTCATCATCCTGCTGGAGTAGCATGTGGGCAGTCTGGAGGCAAGAGGCACAGCACGAGACCCGTGAGCCTGGCATTGCTTTGCAGCAGCTCTGGCTCCATGGTGTGAGTGCTGTGGTGTCCACAAAGACAACTAGATCACACTGCATCTGTTTGGTGTCCTGAGAGAGGGGAGGCAGCGAATGAGTGGCATGTGAGATGCAGCCATAGACAGGAGCCCCCCTGAAAGTGTGTATCATAGCTGCCTGACCAAGCAGCCACAGGAAGTGTCCGCCCTCCTGATGCCCTTTCCAGAGTGCTTCTGGGGGCTCTACATCTAAGGCAGGCTCCAATCAGTGTGGACACACCATTTCAAAATAATTCAGAGCAATTTTAATGCTTCTCGGTAGAGGGGACAAGCTATTTTTATTTTGTTATTTTGGGAGTTATTAGTTAGATTTTACTTATTTTGAAATTATTTCCTAGTGTAGACGATGGCCTCGAGGATTACCTGCTCGGTTCATTCCCTCTGCGGCACCTGGCATTGGCCGCTGTCGGCAGACAGGATACTGGGCTAGATGAACCTTTGGTCTGACCCTGTATGGCTGTTCTTATGTTTGTAGGGTTGTATAAATACATACATTTTCCCATTCATCTCATTCATGTTAATCTAGTGGTGCTTCACCCAGGGTGAAAGGCATTTTTGTCCACATGGTCACCACAACACCTATGTCCCAGTTAAACCCTATTTTGAGAGCCAGCTTAATTTGTTCTTAAGCAGCCCTCTGTACAGGAGTAAATTTCACTGCAGGATTACAGCCAATTAAACATCTCATTCTGCTAACATGCAAGTTTTACTGAGGTTTACCTCTAATGGGAAGCAGCATGGCTTAGAGGCTAGTGCTAGACAGGAACTTAGGAGACAAGGATTCTATTCCCACCCCCACCATTAGGTGCACCTGGGCACGTCATTTTATATCTCTGTACCTCAATTTCCTCTTCTATAAAAATGGGGGTAATGATGTGCACTTTCTTTGCAAAGCACTTTGAGATCTATGAATGACTAGCACTAGATAAGAAGTATGGTTTCTAAATTTTATTTCTATTTTACTCTCACCAGCAGAATTATTCAACTTTAAGTGAAAGGAGAATCAAATCATTCTCCCTCCTACCTCCCTCAACTGCATGCTGAATAACCTAACTGCAAATCTGGGTTCTTGGGAAAACAATTTTCACATTTTCATGTCTGTTTTTTTCATGTTTTGCCCAGATAGGTTTTGATTTGTTTTAAATATATTTAAGTCAAGCTCTTTTCTAAATCACCTGCATGCTGTTAAAGAGCGTTGTGAGTAAGATTATGGCTTTTCAATAAAACACCAACTGCAGATGGAAAAATTCATCTTGAAAGAGAAGGGTTTAGGTGGGTGTCTGAAACTGCATTGTGGAGGAGGGTGTGGCAGATCCCATAGAAGTAATTGTTCCTTGTAGAATGACTTGTGGGGATTGGAGTCAACTACCTGCTTCCAAGCCAGGAAGAGTATGTCTAGACTACAGGGTTTTGTCGACGGAAGTTTTGTCGACAGATACTGTCGACAAAACTTCTGTCGGCATAGAGCGTCTAGACACATTCAGTTCTGTCAACAAAGCAAGCTGCTTTGTCGACAAAACCCTGTAGTCTAGACACAACCCTACAGGCAATAACACCTTCTGTCGACAGAACTCTGTCGACAGAAGGTGTTATGCCTCGTAAAATGAGGTTTACCAGCGTCGACAAAACTACTGAGTTCTGTCGACGTTATGTTGACAGAACTCATTGGTAGTGTAGACGCAGGTATAGTTTTGTCGACAAAAGTCCACTTTTGTCGACAAAACTCAGTAGTCTAGACGCACCCGAAGGCTTAATTACACGTCGTTTTCATTAGGTCTAAATCCCAGAGTGGATCCTTATACCTCCTGCTCACCTGGTTGTAATATTTCGTAGAGGAAACATTCTCTTAACTTTGCCAGGCAGGTAATAATAGCTAGTGAGGAGATGTATTAAAATATACTGGCTTTGTGCATCTTAGAATGGGGTATGGTGGCCATTTTAAGTATCAGATCAAAACCACTCCCGTGTCTTCCCACCATGAAGCATCCATTGGGGTGAGATTAGTTCTTTAATGTCTTTTACTCTTCCTGTTCACTCAGATATTCATCAGCAGTTCAAAAGAAACTTGTGCCTAGAATGCCATGTAAGAAAAAAACCCCAACAACAAATCCTTCAAAATCACACAGCAGCACTTGGCAGCACCCATGTGCAGGAAGAGCACAGTGGCATCTATTAAGCCTTTTACCAGGTGCAACATGTTTCCCCTACATCTTGCTCCCCGCTTCCTTACCTGTGGGGTTTCTGGCAATACTATCAGGACTAGAGCCCCACACTTAGTGTCAGTGAGGATGCACAATTCACTCCTGTGCAGACAGCTAGCTCAAGGCTAGGGGCGGCAGGTTTGCAGAAGTTTTAGATACATGAGAGTGTGAGGGGTTGGGCTCCGGGAAATTATGTGGGTATGGAATTGAGTTTGGATGCTGAGTGCAGGCTCTGGGATGGGATGCAGGAGAAGATGAGAGGTACAGGCTCTAGGTGGGAGTTTGGGAGCTGGAGGAGGTACAGGAAGAGGAGGCATATGAGAGGGAGTTTGGGGGAGAGGAGGTGCAAGCTCTGAGAGGAAGTGGGGTGCAGGAGGGAGTGTGAGAGGAGGGGATGGGTGGGGGCACTTACTTGGAGGATCCCTCTCTGGCAGCAGTTCCTAAGTGTGGGAAGTGGGGTGGTCTCTGCAAGCTGCTGCCCACAGGAGCTATCTCTATAGCTCCTGTTGGCTCCTGAGAGAGGAGCAGTTCATGGAGATGCTCCCCTGCCGAGGGCTGCAGAGATGCACATACTGGAAGATGCGGAAAGTGAGTAGCCAGAAGCTGCTCTAGGATCTCTGCACTGTCAGGGGCCTGCAGACCATTTTAAGTCACCCAAGGGCAACAGGCAGTCCAGGAGCTACTTGGCGGGGGGAGGGGAGGGGCAGAGGACACAGGGGCTGCTGGCAGAGCCAGGGGAAGACCTGGCCCCAAACTTTGGTGGAACTGGGCCAGGAATATCCCTTGTGCCCAGGCACTATGCGCCCATAGAACTCACAGCCCATGCTCAAGACCTAATCTCTGAAATCTGCAAACCAAACCTACTGCTTTTCTTACAGGGACGATGAAAGTCCCTTCTTCCTTTGTTTTGCACCTTTCCTGCTGATTGAAGGAGATGCAAGAACATTTTAGGCATCTAAAAAAAGACAAACTAAAATATTCATTTCTGTCTTATCACATATTAGTGAATCCCAATGGGGTCTTGATGTTTATCCTTCCCTCTTCAGGTTTTCTTAATTATATCTGTCTTGTATTAATTTGAACAAAGCTCCCTAGACATCGCCTTTATGATTTAGAATCTCAACTGCTCTTCCCATTAATGGTCTTGATTAATGTGCTTAAAAATTCCTCAAGACATTTGTGACACTTTGTATGAGGGGAACGACAAGGGTTTTGAATACGTTCAATTTAATTTGTGATACCCTTTGTGATTGTGATCTTGGAGTCCATTTTGTGTTCCTTATCAAGAGCTCAGATGATTTTTAATTTTTTTTATTACTTTTGAGGCATTGATGTGGAAGTAACATGATTGACACACAAGTGTCTTCTTTTTGTTAGCCAAACCCTGGAATTTCAGAAACCGCTTTGGAAAAACACTGTAATTTCAGGTCCCTTGGTTAGGAATGATCAGGACACACAATTGAATGGGGATAGACATAAGGAAGGTTTTTAAGTGGCAGGAGGCAACTTAATCAAAATGAAACATTGGAGAGGGACCCTGTTTGCATATCACCCCATACCAGGCATTTAACTGTGTGGTTTACAGGGCATCTGTTGCATAGCCCATTAGTCAGGGCAGATACTCCATTGCCCACCCAAAGGATTCTGCTTCCTCTGCTGAAACTTCCCACCTTCCCCCCTGCAAAGGGAACAGAAGAGGGGACCAAGGAGCATCCTCAATCTGCAAGGACTTCGGATCTCCGTTTTTCGCATAGACCTGGAGTCCACCAGCAAAATCCCATGCCTCTTATTCTCTAGTTGCTGGCCTGCTAACCATACTGGGAACAAATTGCAATGAACAGTCAGCCAGCTGGTAACAGAAAATTCCTAAATCCTAAACCTATTTAATTTCCTTTCGGTGCTGCAACACAATATGCGGTGTGACACAAAGAAGTGCTGATGCAAGGGTGATATGTATTTAGCAGTCTCAGTTGAATAATGTGAGTCACAACTACTGAAGATCAACACCCAAGCTCACCAATGGTGGAAAGAGCCAACTGTCCCAGGGCCCAATGATACAAAAAGGCCTGGGGCTCCCGTCTGCTGCCCCAGGCTCTTTAAATTGCTGACAGAGTGCCACATGGCACATTCTAGGAAGCACTCACGGGTGTCTGGGGGAGACCTCACTTCTGTCTGAGGTCCCAGCCTCTCCTGAGGCTTGGAACAGGGCCCCACATACCTTGCCTAGGGGCCGAGCAAAGCTATCACCCCATTGATGAGGCAAAGTTGATGTAGGCTGATTTCCCTTGTAGCTGTCATATCTTTCCTTTATTTTAAAAACCAAATGCAAATCATTATTTATCTTGCAGCAGGGACCAAGTTTCAACTTGACGTACATGTAGTAAAGCAACGGGCCCTGCCTCAAAGAGTTTCCAGTCTAGGTGAAGGAGATTACAGGATAGAGTGTATAATCTAGGAGCTCAAACCTGCATCTGGATCTGTGTCAGTGGAAGCCTGAACCAATAGGTCTCTGTGAGGTGGCATGAATCTATCCATATGACACCAGTGGAAGGACCGGGCTTAGATTCTTAGTTGTTTCCAAATAGCACTTGTCCTGCAAGTATTTTAGTGTATCAGACATTAGAATTGTACATCAGCTACCTTGGTGAAGCTCTACTTAGAAGTTTAAAATTAAAGTTTACATTGAATTTCTGAATATATATTATGGATTACAAGAAGCTCTTTGGACCTGAACCTTACAAGACTGAGATGAAAAGAGAAGGATTCTGTTTTATGGGCCAGAGACTCTTTCTTTCTTCTTATTAACATACTCCGCCTTTTCTGGATTTGATGCACGCAAAGTTTGATTCATGGAGAATTTAATTTGTCCACTATAAAAGACTAATGTAGTTCATATAACATTGCTGAATTATTTTTGTAATTTAAGTAGTAGCCATTGAGGAATGTAGAATCGTTTCTCGGGGGTCCATTTATCACTGTTTGCTACTAATTAGAAAGCTCAAAATACAGTATGCATTACTCACTTTATTAGCAATGTCTTTGTGTTGATATATCATTCCCTCTGCGTGTTCATGAACTTTCATCCATTTTGTAATTAATCTTGGGATTTGTTTTTAAGGTTTCCGATAGCTGCGACTCCATCTTTGTTAATGGCAAGGAAATGAAAAGCAAAGTGGACACCATTGTGAACTTTACTTACCAGCATTTTACCACTCAGCTAGAAGTGACAGTCTGGGCTCCACGCCTTCCTCTGCAGATAGAGATCTCGGATACAGAACTTAGCCAGATCAAGGGCTGGAGGATACCTGTCACCTCCAATAAGAGGTATGATTACTATGTTTGCCAGAGCTGCATGCAATACCCATCAGTTTCATTTGGAAGCTCTTTTTTTTTCCAGAGGATAGAACAGCCCATTTACAAACAGAGATTATAATCTGCCTTGGCCTTAACTTGTCACAACTGTGAAAACTGGAGGACAAATGCTCTCCTCAATTATATCTTGTGAAAATCCAGGGAAGTCAAAGCCAGCTGCACGGACGTCGATCTGAGGAAAGAATGTGATCTAGCACCTTCAGCACGCAGCGCTAAGAACTTAAGGACTCAGGGCATACATATACTGCATCACAGGGTACAACAGCAACTTCTGTAGACCTACTGGAGCTAGGTGGAATCTGTCTTGCTTGGCAATGGGAGGAGCAAAGATGTGCAGCACAGGTTTCAGCGTAGGCTTTCACAAGCTTGCTAGAACTCTGAGTAATGACTTGGGCCCACGCTGAAGGCTGCACAGATGCAGTTTCACTGCTCCCATACTGGAGCTGGATAGATTGAAGCTACCTTAAGTATGTCTGTAAAATTGGGTAGTACTTGCCTATCTGATAGTGGTGTTATCAGAATTTTAAACCAGAATAATGACTGCATTTTAATTGTGGAGTTTGATTTAAGGGTTTGCATCAGGTGTATATATGGGTCATTAAGTGCACAGAAACTCAGTGCTTGGTAACTCTCCTCCACCTATGCAAATATATCCATAGTTACAGCCTAATTCTACCATCCTTGGGCTTGTCTTCACTTACCCGGAGAGTGAATTGATCTCCCAGGGTTTGATTTAACAGGTCTCATAAGGACTAAATGAACTACTGCTGATGCCTTCATCAACCCCTGTACTTCACTGGATTGTGAGGAGTAAGGGAAGTCATTGGAAGAGTTTCTCTGTCAATCTCCTGCGGTGGGGATGTCACATTAAGTGGAGCTAAGATATGTCGATTCCAACTATGCTATTCACGTAGCTGGAGTTGCATATCTTAGTTTGACTTTCTCCCATAGTGTAGACCTGGCCTTGTTCACACTGAGCAGCCCCTCACTCTGAGCTGTTCTGTTTAAACCATTTTGCCTGAAAAATGTGGAATTGGATCTTCAAATGCTAATATTTGC
The DNA here is from genome assembly GCF_049634645.1 of Pelodiscus sinensis. NCBI lineage: Eukaryota > Metazoa > Chordata > Testudines > Trionychidae > Pelodiscus > Pelodiscus sinensis. Next base: position 28,830,310 of record NC_134725.1, on the reverse strand, counting down.
ACACACCATTCATTGCAGGTGCAAAACTGTAGGCACAAGTACTTGTGAGTACAATATTATTACCCACTGAAATAGATCATATTAAGGACTTGCTGTAAATCAGGCTTTTTGAGTTTAAGTCCTTACCCCTTCTCCCTTATGCTTGACAATAATGTAGCTCAATAAGCTTCGATACATCTATTCCACAAAATTCTGAAGTGAATACGTTGTTTTCCCAAAGAAAGCAAGTCCAGTTTCTTTGACCTTTCTGAATATAGATGAGTTTCTCATTTCTGTGGATTATCCCATTGGACCTCTGCTACACTTTCTCCATTACAGTTATGCAGCACAAGGCTCCACCAGAAAAATCACTTTCCATCTCCTTATTTTTCCTCTGTCTGCTATTTTTAAATTTAGAGCAAGCAGCAGAAATGCACTTTGGATAGTATTGTTTCAGTCATTTTGTGTCTTTAGTCTAAATTATTTGCTAGATTTGATTTTACAATTAAGACCAGCCAACTCAGAATATAAAAATGCATTCAGAAAAGCAGCTTTCAGTGACTTACAGTTTTCCCCCTGGTTTGATACTTCCACTGACTTATTGCTAACAATGTCATTATGCCCTGCAACATCAGGCTTTAAGGAACATGCAGGGCCTCAGTTATGCAGCATGGTGACAACTGATTAAATACGAAAAAGAAGGAGACAAAAATTTCCCCAAATCATCAGCCATATTAAGAAGAGCATGCTGGAACTCTCTGAGCAAACATACAAGCATGTCAGTGAAAAAAAAGATAAGGTGAGTGAGCATTAAAGCAACAGATCCTTCAGAAACAACAAGGAGCCCTGTGGCACTTGGCATACGTTATGTGAACTTCAGCTCACTTCCTCAGAGGCATGAAGTGAATGTTCAGTTGTCAGGGATTTGTAAAGGATGGGAGTTTTCAGTGCTAATGAGGCTAATTCAGTCAGGGTGGATGTGGCCCACTTCTACTAACTTGGCCTCTTCTTGGAAACACATCTTTCAAAGGAGGATGGAGCTTTGCTAACAATGCAAGCAAGTTCTACAGAGGAGATCAAAGGAATCCTATCTAGCAGATCTGATTTAGGCAAGAAAGCACTGTGGTTTCACAGAAGATTGTATTTTTATAAGAAGAAGCTATTGGTACAAGAGTGGAGGCAAAGGCTTCTTGAGTTCTTTTCTCCTGTCCCTCCTATCCCCAAAGGACCCGTAATGGTACAGCCAACATTTTGACAAGCAGCTCGATGAAGCGTTTCCAGGAATACTATTGTATTGATGAATTTCAGGGTAGCTTGAAAAATACTATCGGTGAGCAAGGCATGACATCAAATTGAATTTGTAATGCAAATGCAAAAGGGTTTCTGGCAGGAGTGACATATCACTGAAAATTCAAGTAGTTCCAGCTCTGAGCTTGCTGCCTGCCAGTTGTACTTAGTGACTAGGACACATCTTAGCTGTTGAAGAGCCCAACCAGAAAGCAATGAGTAGAATTATTTAGCACTTTACAAGGGCCTATAACTAACAGATATGGGATAAATTAACCTGTTACTCTGGCAGTGAGCTCACTGGGCAGATAATCAAACATCTTTTGTCTGTCTAGAAGCTGCTCTTGATCAATAAAGTGGCTGTGGCAAAAAGACAAGTAATGAAGAATTGGCACAATAAAAACTTTTCTAACTTTCACTGGTGAAGACAAAGCAGTTCTTTGACTGAATTGGTGCCAGCTGCTTCTGTAGTTCCAGAATCACTTACTATCTTTCATTTTCTTTAGCCACACAAAGATATACACCTTCTGTTGCTTTAAGGCCTCATGCTGCAGTTCTTACTTAGACGCAAATTCAACAGAAGTCAATGGTGTTTTTGCTTGAGTAAATGACTGCTGGAGGGGTTGTTGATATTTAATATAGGAATTGGCGTTTGAACACCATGCATGGTGAGTGAGCCATTCAATGGTGGTTAACATCATAGACATTTTGACTTTAAACCCATTATGCACAGCAGTGGACATTTCCCACCTAGTGTCTACTTCTGATGGATTGGGCCAACTGAAATAAAGATAATGGTCTGGGAGCCTGAACTGTTTGCAAGCTGGCAAGCAATTTTAGTTCACTGCTGCTCAAATTACATCTGAACCATTGGTACATCTTTAGCAACCATTTTTTTTTCTGTGAAGGGTGGAAGAAAAAATGTAGCTGCTCTGTTACTATGAAAATGTAGCTGGTTGTTTCTCACAGTGTGTCAGCTGTCCAAGCATGTTGGTCTGGAAAAGTTTCCAGGTTTCAAGTAGAAATAAATTACCCCAGGTTTATGAAACACTAAATTTTTTTATTTAGTTTTTTCTTTTATTTCAAATCAATAGGTAATCACGCACTAACATTAGCTATGTTAGCCTTGACATTTGTGCTGTATAGGAGTTTCAGAGTTTCCTTTCCTTTTTTCGTGCTTTGTGCATTTACTCAATCTTTCAGTTTTCCTATGTTTAGATTTTTTTTCCCTCTCTGTCTAGGTGTTTATGTTACGTCAGCACCATGGTGTCTGAGTACCTTCCACATATTTATGGGTTTATACTCAACAACCCCGCAAACTTAAGGAAGTATTATCCCCATTTGACAAACAGAAGAATAGAAGCATGGAGAAGTTAAAAGATTTGCCCAAGGTTGTGCAGAAAGGGAGTGGCAGCTTCAGGAGTTGACTTAGGTCTCCTGATTCTCAGTTTAGGGTCTTAGCTTATATCAGGCCAGGTTTACACTTACCGGGAGATCAGCATTGTTGTAATCGATCCCACAGAGGTCTAATAAAGACCTACTAAATTGATTGTCGATTGCTCTCTCATCAACTCAGGTACTCCACAGGAATGAGAAGCATAAGGGAAGTTGATGGGAGAGTTTCTCATGTCTATCTTCCCCCCCCTTCCATCCCACTGTGAAACCCTTTGGCAACTTCACCTAAGGTATGTCAATTCCAGCTACACTATATATATAGCTGGATTTGTGTACCTTAAGTTGACATTGTCCCATAGTGCAGACCTGCCCCAAGTCACTGTAAAACTGACCTGAAACAGTGTGCTTTTTACGTTAAAGGAGATGCTGAGTACTCCAGTGGTGATGTTGGGTAGTTGGGATGCCCTATCCACCCCATTGCTGCAGACCCTTGCTCCTAAAGGAATATTCAGTGGTGGTGTCCCTTGGGAGACCTCCAGGAATAAAATTATTTCAGTAAAAATCTGGATCTAACCCCAAAACATTTATAAATAATATACATCTAACCGATTAAACCACAACTAACACACCTTTATTTAACAACTGAAAGTACAGGGTTTAACAGACTAAAAGTAAATATAATCAATTAACAAAGTACACAGAAATAAAGGAAACTTTTCTAACTGGTATTTATACTGCCACCATTTATCCCACTGTCAGCCGATGGTCAGGGCAGTGTGTGTGTGTGTGTGTTTGTGTGTTACAGAGAAAAGGTTTAACTTCTGTGACTTTACTGCTAGGACCGGGGTCCCATCGCGGAGGGCAGCCACCAGGCTGACAGACGCCCCAGAGTTTATAGGAAGAGCTTATTACATCTCAGATTTCAGCTGCTAGGATACAGGATCCCTTCGCAGCAGGCAGTCTAGGGAAGACTGAGAGATGCCCCAACGGATCTGTCCGCTGGGAGGGACACGATCCAAAATGCCCAAGATCTTCCTATAACTGTCCCTTATGACCGGCTGCAGTTCTTTTAAATTGTGCTTGGTTCTGTTACAGCAACTGAAGGAGTCAGGTTAAAATTTAAACAGTTACAGGTTTATTAAAAAGACTAATAAAGCATATGGTTACAATGGCTATTGCTCTATTTCTTAACTGTTAGCAAATACAGATCTTATGGTTGCAAAGAAAATAAAGATAGAAAATAGAAATAATGGTACCAAGTGACAGCTTAATCTTTAAAGAGCTCTAAGTCTATGTGTACACTTAAGACAAAGGACCACATCCAGGTACAATTTTTACTCCCTTCTGTGCCTCTCGGTCCCAGCGTGTCAGGCCAGGGTCGGTCCCTCAATTCCTAGAAAAGACGAATACGAGGTGGGCGTCCCCCTGGAACCTCAGGAGGTCAAACACCTAACCCGACCAGCAGATAGATGGTAGATTGATGCTCAAAGTAAATGTGCTGCTGGACCCATCTTTATACCCATAAGTGCCCGTAACCTCTTTCTTATCTAATATGCCAAATTGTATTGGTCCATTTCTGTGGTGCCAGTTCTTACAAGCAAGTTTCAAGTTAATTTACACTTGCAAGAGAGATAACTAAACTCTAAGTACTAGACATTTTTTTTACTGGGCGAGAGATTCCTCCCCCCCACGGACGGCTGTGTGTTCGTATCAATATGGGTTTCAGTCAAAGGCACTCCTTGGCAGCCTCTTGGTCAGCAATTGGTGTATCTCTGTTTACAGCCATTCACGGTCACAGCAGCCTGGGCCTTCTGTTCAGGGCTTTCTGCTTTGTGTGCCCTGCATGCTCCAGGCAAGCAAAGATGGATGTTACAGGGGGGTTCTTGTCTGGCTAAACCCACCCCAGAGTGTGCACTCCTTTGGATCTCAGAGTCCCAGACACTTGCTCGCATTGGCACACTTGAAGGTCTGCAGCTGGCGTGGAGACAGCCCTGCGCAGGTTCTGTGAGTGTCAGTCCAAGCTAAGCAGCCAGTCCAGTGAAAGCAGTCCAGCCACTCTGGTTCACTGGGCAGATCCCTTTTTGGATCCAGAGTCAGTATGTTTTCTGTGATCTGTTAGGCAGCACTTTCCCAAACAACCACAAGTACTCACAGTACCTCCTATGCAGGCCCTTCCCAGCCACAGGCACTGCCAGATCCTCTCTCATCCAGAGACAATCACACCAACTTTCCCTGAAGCAGCCTGTTGGATCCATGCCCAAGAAGGATCTCAGCAGCAGGCTCTAGTTTCCAACAGCAGCTCCTGGCTTGGGAAAGGCTGCATGCCAGCAATCTGGCTCCTCTCTCCAAAAATGGAGATCCACAACTCTCTCTCTCTGCCCTCTCTGCCCTCCTTTTTCCAAGGGCTTCTGGGAATTGTAGTCTCTAGGGGTAGATTGCAGCACAAAGGATCCTCCCAGTAAAAGTCAGAGGCTCCTGTAGTAAGGTGACTACAAACATAAGAGTCAATATCATCAGTCTGAAAAATTTGATGAGTTAGTCAAGAACTAAGGATGAAAAATTGCGGTTATCTAACTAATCATGTAGTCAATACAACTTGTATTGACTACACAACTAGTCAATAAGGGCTCCTCTGCAGAGCCACATTGGGGCAGAGGCGTAGCGAAGGGAACAGGGGCGGATATAGGGCAGGGTGAACAGGGTGGCTGCCCCGGGCCCCGCGCTTCAGAAAGCCCCGCGCATGCGCCATGGTGCCACTGCGCATGTGCATGGCGTCATTGCGCATGCGCCGTGGCAAAGGGGGGACCCCGCGGAATTATGCTGCCCGGGGCCCCACAAAATGGTCATCTGCCCCTGGAAGGGAATGTGTGTGGGGGGGAAATTGCCCCCGGCCACCACGCTAGGGGGGTCACTGGACTGGGGTGAGAGTGAGTGCATGCTGCGCAGGCTCATCTGGCATGGGCGGTGAGTTATGTGGCCATCCCCCCCCGGACCCAGACCGTCTCTGCTGTGTTCAGCGTTCAGTCAGCTCCCCCTTGCCTGCGCATGCTGCGCAGCATTTGCAGGTGACGGGGGAGATGCCCGGGCGTGATGTGATGTCACGTCCTGGGACTTTAAAAGTTTTCGGTGCCACGTGGAGCCGGCCTAGCTTCTGGTTCAGAGTCAGGGGACTTTTGGGGCCTGAGCGCAGACTCTGGCCCCGCAAGTGGAAGGCAGAAGGTACGGCAGGGCAGGGCAGGGCAGTGCAGGGCAGGGCAGGGCAGGGCAGGGGGAAAATTAGTGGGACAGGCTAGGAAAGGAAGGGGCTTGTATGGAGGGGAAAGGGGAGAGGAGGAGCTTGTGCAGAGGTGGAAGGGAGAGGGAAGATATAAATGCCAGGGGGCCAAGTGCAGACAGTGAAGAAAAGGGTAGGAGGGGAGGTGTCAGTGGGAGGGGGGACAGGGAGAGGAGAGAAGAGGGGAAGGGCGAAATGAGGAGTAACGGTAGTTCGGAATAGGAAGCCTAGTCTGAACTACCTAGTCCGTGCCGCGTGTAGCTGCGGGGCACGGAGTCCGCACTAGCGGACATTTAAAAATGGTGGCGCCCGGCGAGATGCAAATGAAGCCCAGGAAATTCAAATCCCGGGCTTCATTTGCAACTCCGGTTGCCTACATTACCACCCTAGTTCAAACTAGGGTGGTAGTGTAGACATACCCTTAGATACTTGAAAGCTGCTCTCATGTCCCTTTTTGGGCTTCTCTTTTCCAAGATAAACAAGGCCAATTCCTTCAGCCTTGCCTCATATCTCATGTTCTCTAGACCTTTCATCATTTGTGTTGATCTTCTCTGGACTTTCTCCAGTTTCTCCATGTTTCCTGAAATGTGGCCCCCAGAACTGAACATGATATTCCAGCTGGGGCCTAATGTAGATGGCCCATTCCCTGCCTAGGGCACATGAGACTGGGCAGGTTAATTTCCAGTCCTCCTGTTTATTCTTTTCCTAAGCCAGGAGGGCACGGTAGTTCTGATGGGGGCTCTGCAGGAAGGCAGCCCGCACTGCCCCCTGCCTGAAACCTTGTGCAGGTGTTTAACAGCTGTCCAGCCCACCCTAGAGGTGACTGCATTTCAGCGTGCCTGTAGCAACACAGCACCAGCAATGGACAGGAGAATGTCTCCTGGGCATGGCTTGCTCATGATTGCTTCAGTCCCCTTGGATGGGTCTCAGCCTCTTTTCTTCCCCTCCCCCGCTTTGCAATGGGGCTGTAGACTCTGGGGAAGAGGCGTGGAGGCAGGCAGAGGTGTCTCCCTGCAGCAGATGTAGACACGTCTCTGTATTAATCATTCTCTCATTGAAGTTTTTAGCTTTTATTGAGTCCTTTTACATGGAAACTTTGTATTACGTCTTGGTAGAATAGTCCCTAGGACAAGTGAGGCAGAGACTGTCCCTGTGGGGTGAATGAGGTGGGAATGGATGAGGTGGATGGTGAGCACCTCTGGGCAGTTGCAAAGGTTGGAGAGGAGATGCCACATCCAAGATCAATGAGCCCTGGAAAGTGGGCCCATTGAAAGGAGACTGGACCTGTGGATGCCTTGGGGGTCTGCAGCAAGGGCCTGCTTTGGGAAGCCCCCTCTTTGGAGGTGAACATGGCAGCATTGAGACACCACCCAGAAGCCGGCAGATGCTAACTGCAGATTCATGGGAGGGTTCTCACAGATCTTGCACATGCATAAGATGATGCATCTGCGGGGGGGGGGGAGGCAGTGGGGTAGCGAGGGGGCCAGAGGGGTCAGTTGCCCCTTGGCACCATGCTAGGGAGGCTCCAATTTAATCCCATTCTACTCCCCCCGTCGTCCCTCAGCTCACGTGATCCTACTCTGCCTGCCACCAGCAGCTGGAGTGTCCTCCCTGCCTCTCTGCTCCAAGTCCAACCCTCCTCCATCTCCACTGGAGGGTTAATGCATGCAGGAGCCCAGCCCCAAACTGTAGGGGGTGGGGGAAGATGCAGTACAAGTTCCCCTCAACTGTGCATCAGGTTCGGGACAGTGCCACATGGCGGCGGGGGTAGGGGGCGCAAATTTTTCCTTTGCCCCCGGGTGCATAACACCCTTGCTATGCCTCTGCATTGGGGGTAGCTCCAGGAGCCAGCTCAAGCCAGGACTGAGCTGTTGCAGCTCGTGCCAGCTCCAGGAACCATCCGCGTTGCAGTTCTGCATTTTAAATGAAGTAAGAGCTGCCAGACTTCTACATTTAAAATGCAGAGGTGCAGAGTCCTGGACCAGCATGAGCTGGGACTGCCCAGTCCCAGCTTGCGCTGACTTCAGCAGCCCCCGTTCATGGCAGCCAACCCTGTTGGCCGTAAACAGAGACAGCGTGGGGGGCACTGTGAAGGAGGTGTTGGGGGGAACCAGCTCCCCACAGCACCAGCTACTTGTTCTCCACCCCCTCCCTGCTGCCTCTTATAGATGCAGCAAGGTGTGTGTGTGGGGGGGAGAAGTGAGTTGTTGATATTCCAGTCGACTACTCACTTACATCCCTATCAAGAACTAGGATTGGTATTTTTTACAGGCTAAAAGTTAGACATATAACTCCTATTGAAATTCAAATTAATATAAGTGCCTATCTCCCTTAGATTCCTTCAAAAATCATAATCTATATCATTAGGAAGTCTTTAATGCTATAACGAAACAGTCTATAGACACCATGTTAATCTACCATGTTAATTCACATGTTATTCACATACCAGAGCAACAGAGGGCATACTAGTATGTTTAATAGTAAGGTGAATATAATAATTGATCCTTTCTTTCTTAAATATTTTCTTACTTGGAACTTTGTAAGGGGAAAGAAGGAAGATAGGGTAAAATATAAATGTACTGACAAAAATTCCAAATTCCTTGCTCCCTTTGGATTGTTATGACAAGTTTACCCACTCCTTACTGAATTAAAATGGCTTTTGCTTCAGTAGAGACTGCATGAGAAGTGAGTGAGAAAATTAAGATTTGGGCTATTTTAAAGAATGAAAGTATGCAAAGCAATCTCCATTGTGTATAAGCAGAAATATGGCTTACTATGCCAATCCATAAATATAGGATGAGCTTTTATACTTATCTATATGAGACAAAGAATCATAATTTCATCTATGGTGCATGCCATTATCAATAGGAGCAGACAATTTTCCAGATGAAAATCTATTCTCTGGCTAGGTATATACTAATGACTAATGTACTGTATGGAGTCCTTGAGCAGCAGAATGCTAATAAGAAGCCTGTTTATGGAGTGAACAGTAGAAAAATCTACATTCTCAGCAAACGTAAGTAATACATTTAACTTAAAGTCAAATAACAGAGCAGGGAAAAGACCCTGATAGGGTCCAACAGTCCAACAAGAGCATTTATTTTGTTTCATTACGCACCTGGAAAATCATTATCATCTCCTGGAAGTTCTCAGATTTTCATGTGAGATTAATTGCTTCAGTGTGCATTAATGGAGAATACACAGTATGAGCCTCATGCAACAAGCTGGAAATGTAGCTCTGCCATTGAAATAGATGTTTGTCTCTTATGATAGCATTGTGTTCTCACGAGGCTCTCAGGAACGCAGCCTTCACACAGCCTCTGTCCAGTTTTAGCTTCAGCATGAACTAAATAATATAATTCAGAACATCCTATTTCAACCAGCAGCAGTTACCACGGAACAGTAACCAAGACTAAAGCCTAGGGAGAGTAAGTTGGAAGCAGTGTAATGTCAAATGTAGTGAAAGTTTCACATAAAGAAGGTGAGAGATGTAAATTACAGCCTGTGGTGGCTGAGAGTTATTTACTCTGTGGAATCTGATTAGGGCATATTTTCAAGGGGACATCAGAAAAATTAAGTTGAATTAATAAAAAATGTTAATTTTAAATGAATGGGTTAAAGAGCACATGGAAGGAGATGTGAGTGCACCTGATGTGGCAGCGCGTCGGGGTTCCCCCGCCTCCTGCACCCCCATAGTGGCACAAACAGACTCCACCAGCCAGTAGAACAGAGGGAGTTTATTGCTTCTCCCGGGTACAGCACAGCACAGATGTAATCTGGTTACAGGACAGGCCTAGGGTGCCTCAGCCCCCCTTGAGATGGGGGGAGACTGGGCCCCTAAATCCCAGCCCATTGCTTAGTCTGCTTCCTCCATGATACCAGACAGAAACTAAAACTTCTCTTCCAGCCCTGCCCCCCAGCCAGGTGCTGGTCTCCGCCTTCCTTCCTTTGTCTCCCTCCCTGGGAGGCTGAGCCTGGGTGTCTGTGTTAATACACATTTGGGAGAGTCAGTGAGAATCTCCCATCACAGCGCAGGGGCACCACGGGTCACAGAGCAGACAGCACCCCCACTACGCCACACCTGACCAAGGGGGGAAGAACATCTTCATGCGCTTCATTCATTCAAGAAGGGATTTAAACTAGGTTCAAAGGAGGCAGGTGACAAAAGGTTGACCTTAACAATGGGCACGTTAGCACGGAGGAGGCATGGGACATTAAAAATTACAGTTGGGTCACAGGAGCAACAAGAGGGAAACCAGTGGAGAATTTGCTCAACATCTGACTATTTATTTTAAATAGTTTGTTTGACCAATTTGGTACACTTCTCCCTCTGATCATAACTGAAAACAACATAAGGGTTCAGTTGTATCAGGAAAATGGGATGTGCCTACAATGGGATAGCTTCCCATAAGCCAAACAGAAAAGAGACAGAATCACCAAATCAAGTACAGTTCTCAACATTGACATAAGTGAGCAAATGTTGAAAGAGACTGAACCAAGATGAGCTAGAAAAAAAAAGGATGAACCTGAAAGGGGATTGCTTCTCAATAAACCTTACAGAAAAGCGATAAAACAGAGAACTTTGCAGCAGTGCTCTATTTTGGTACAGCTAAATCAATGCTAGACGCAATTTTATTGGAAACCAAATTAACAATAGCCTTTTTTTCTGTTAAAAAATAGCGAATGATAAGAGTTTATAGGGATAAACTAAAACAAATACTTGATGGCATTTCCATTTAAAAATTACTAAAAAAATTAAACAGACAAATTGCAACAGTCTCTTTCTTATGAAATCTAAAATAAAAATTAACTTCTTAAAAAACATAAGACAGGTACTTGCCAGGAGGTACTTGTCTTGAAGTGATGAGGCCTCAGTTAAAGTAGTTTGGCCATTTCTGGTGCCATAGTTTAGGAAAGATCTGGAAAAACTGAAGAGAGTCTAAAGGAGAACAACAAAAATGACAAAAGGTTTAGAAACCTGATCTGTGAGGAAAGATTTTTAAAAATGGGCATGTTGAATCTCAAGAAAAAAGACTGAGGGGAAAGTCTTCAACTATGTTAAGGGCTGCTATAAAGAGGACTGTGATTAATTGTTCTTCCTAGCTACTCAGGGTAGGACAAGATGTAATGGGCTTAATCAGCATCAAGGGAGATTTAGATTAGTTATTAGGAAAACTTGCTAATTATAAGGGTAGTTAAGCACTGGAATAAATTTCCAAGGGAGGATGTAGAGTCCCCATCTTTGGAGGATTAAGAACAGGTTGAGCAAACATCTGTCAGATATAGTCTATGTTTACTTGGTCCTGCCTCAGCAGAGGAGACTGGCCTTTGGGAAATCTAGAGGCCCCTTCAAGCCCTACATTGCTATGACTCTCTCTACATACTTTCGTTCCGAATAAAGTAGCTTTTAAAAGTGAAATAGCCTACCAATGTGAATTAAACTGAAGTGAACAATGGCCACATTAATCCCGCATAACATGTTTTAAGTAATTCCCCTAAAATGAATACCTTTTAGTGAATTCAGATTAAGTTCCTATGTAGAGAATTTGAATGGTAGATTTTATTTTCAGCATCTATGAAGGTATCACATCATATGTCTTGCTGAAAAAAGGGGTTGAATGTCTGCAGCAGACTTGTGTGGCTTCCAGGAATCAAGATCTAATGGCATAAAGCTTTCTATTTGAAAGAGTCAGCTTTTTCTGCATTTAGAGGTGCTGCAAAAATGCCTTAAAAAGTAAATTCTCTCTTTTATGGACATCTCAAGTTCAAAAACCTGCTAAACTGATTTCACGGTTTCTTTTTTTTCCTGTTAAAAAACCTTAGCAACTGGCTAGAGAACCTGCATGCCTAGTTGCAAATTAAAATTAAAATAGACACTTGTAGAACAGCTCTATAATAGAAAGGCAGACAGATCACTGATTATATCATTGCCAGCAGGCACCATTATAACAGGGTTGTTTTAACTCTACCCTCGAGCAAAGATTTTATCTGTCTGAAATGTAAATGAAATGGAATTCTGGTGACCTTGGTACAGTCCAGACAAGCAAAAATCTTTTGAATACATTTGAAAAGGAGCAAGAATTTTGGATAAGCAGAATTTTGAGAAATATTCAAAGCACAAGGCTCACTAACTTTAGAGGTAACAAAAAAACCCCACATATATGAAGCAGTAGCTTGTATTTAAGATGACATATCTTAAAATGTGTTCAAGGAAGTTCAAAGAAGAATTTTAGGCCTACTAAAATCACTAACTAGATATTAAGGCATTAGTGGGACAATGTAATTTAATGGATTTCGGATAGTTTGCTGGGTCCCAAAAGTCAAAGTATTGAAAAGCTCTCTCATAGAACACTAGAACTGGGAGAGATCTTGAGAGGTCATTGAGTCCAGTCCCCTGCCCTCACGACAGGACCCAGGACCGTCTAGACCATCCCTAATAGATGTCTATTGAACCTGCTCTTAAACATTTCCAAAAGATGGAGATTCCACAACCTTCTTAGGCAATTTCCTTTATGGCTGACAAAGAGCCAGTTCTGTTTTGTTAAGAGAACTGGCTTGTGCCAATATCCTATGATGCCTGCCTTGATGGCTCTGCTCAACATGTTGTGATCTCTGCTGCCCTGCAGGCAAGCACCTCTCCCCTGTCAAAGCTCCAGGAAGTATCTGATAGCTCAATGGGACCAAAGAATAAATCACTGGAATGCCCCTGTTGTGTCCAGCACTAGAAAGGCAGCAGCAGGCAGACTGCTGCCACATGAGGAGGGCTGGAGAGGCCACTTTGCTGCTTTGACATTCCTCAGCATGGAGAGCTTAAAGACCTAAGAGGGAATGCCAAGAAGCACAGGGATCAGCTCTGTCTTCCCACAACACCACACTATGGGACGCTGACCGACATTGCTTTGCTCTGTCAACAGGATGCTAGCAAAGTGGCCATGAAATGTCAACAATGGGAGGAAGAAAAACTGGATTGATCAGTTTTTACTTTGGTGACTTTTTGCATGATGTCAGCACTTTTGGTGCCAAACCATCCAAGTGCAGACATAGCTTTGGAGTAGCATTTTCTGCCATGTGGATAGCTGTGAGTTCTAGAGAGCAGTATGTTGTAAGAACTTCTATACCTCCTGTGGTCAAGGACATAAACTCTTTTGACCCATTGGAGTTCTGACCTCAGAAAGCTGGAGTGGGTTCACAGACTGAAAATAACAGAGGAGCACAGCAGGTGATTTCACTTCTTCCTTGCCACCTCCAGGAAACCAAGCAGTCTCCTCCAGCTGTGGAGCAGAATGGGTCTGATTAATTTCCCCCATCCTCACCCTACTCATTTTGAATGACAATTAAATAGACATTCCCTGTGAACAATTCTAGTAATCTGCAGGTTCAGTCAGCAGAGGAAACTTTAAGAACAGCAACATGCAGGTGGGTCAGACTAAGTCAGGGATTTTGAATGTGAAAATAATAAGGAAAATACAGATATGTAGCCCCACCCTTTAAAAATGAATCACAGGGGACATCTTTGCTGTAATCAGAGATGTGACAACAGCACATGTAGCTTTGCTTTTGCTCACTGTAATGATAAGAACAGTGCTCCTGCTGCAGTCCTGGCTAACTGCTCAGGAACGTACCTAGATCCAGGGGTGGGGTATTCTGTGCTGCCTATTAGAGGTAGCCAAAGCCAAGCTATGTATACTGCTGTCACACCTGGTCTGGGTTAAAATTTCCCCAAAGTTTGGGGTTATCAGATTTTGGGTTTTGGTTCAGGTATTGCTTAGTATTGACAGAACAAATCTGAATATGGCAATGAAGAAACAGAGTGGGATATTGAGTCCTGGAAAGATTCCACTTGTCTTATTTAGAAAGGATTGGTTTAAGAATTTTTGAAATTCCTCTCTTTTTTAGCTGTATCTGCCTATGGGGAAGGGTACAATTTTTTTACCGGACTACTGAGTTCTTTTATAGTGTTTTACCACCTCCAGAGCCTTAAACAATTTAGGGGTAGTTCAGCTCTTCTCTCATCCCATTTGTTTACCTTGACTGGAGCCCATCAATTGATGGAAGCCAGATTTCATTTTGAGATGGTTATGGAACAGAAAAGACATGAAATAAAATAAGAGTTTTAGATAGAAATTTAGATAAAAGATATTAATTGCATTGGAGTAGTAGAAGGCTGATTGTGTCTCTTTTCTCTCGATGAGAAACCACCCAGATTTGGAATTTGCAAAACCTCACTCAGATTTTGATCTTGTAAAATCCTATTATGACTGATTCAGATCTGGATTATAGTGTGTCTCATTTTATGGAGTCAGATTATTTAAAAAAAAAGCTTCTACTCATAATCCATCTCTAGACTAAACTCAAAAGTGTGGTGGGGAGGGAGAAATTTTCATAATTGCTCACCAATCAACAGCTCCCATTTAGGAATCAAAATAATTAGACAGATTTTCCAGAGCAATTTAAGGACTGGGTGCTGAGAATTCTGAAAATATGCCCCTTCATTCTGGTGCTTAAGTGGGAACAGCTGGCCTCAGTTATGAACTTAGACCAGTTCTGAAATCTGCCTTGGATATTTATTTATTTCTACTGGCATGAAATAAATTTCTGTGCATAGGATTTGCACTGCTTTTTACATGGTAAGTCAGCCTTCAATCTTCCTTTGTTCAAATATAATGTGCCGCATTCTTGCTGGGTGTAAATCCCTTTGGTATCAGTGAAGTTACTATTCAGTGATACTAGAGAAATGTATTCAATGATATGAGGCAGACCTGGCAGGAGAGGTAATATCTTTTATTGGGGGAACTTGTGCTGGTGAATGACAAAGGCTTATAAAAAGGAGAGTGATACATTAATCTACTTAACCACTGAGGATGGGGCAAAAAGCAATGGGTTTAAATTGCAATCTGGGATATTCAGATTAAATATGAGGAGAAAACTTCCTAACTGTAAAGATATTTAAGCACTAGAACAAATCACCTAGGGAGCTTTTAAAATCTCTGTCATTGGAAGTTTTAAAGAACATGTTAAACAAACACCTGACAGGGATGATCTAGATAATATTTAGTCCTGCCTCAGTGCAGAGAGCTGGACTAGACAATCTATTGAGGTCCCTTCCAGTCCTATATTTCTATGATTCTATTAAACTCTTTCCTAACATTACTTTTCTCGTGTGAAGTTGCTGCATGACCCACATGGATGTTATTTACCAATAGGAATGGAGTTAGTTTGCAGCCTCACACAGGAAGGGGAGGTGTGTCTGAGACAATTTTTCTAGTGCAGATATAGCTCACAATTCAAGAATGCAACATTTCCCCATTCTGTGAAGATTCTACATGGTGCTTTTCTTCCATTCTGGTTTGGGCCAGATAGTACCAAGATATTAGCTGACCTGCCTTGTCTCTCTGGGTACGTCTAGACAGAGGGGCTATTTTGGGATACCAGAGATATCCCAAAATAGTTACCCTGCG
The DNA here is from genome assembly GCF_049634645.1 of Pelodiscus sinensis. NCBI lineage: Eukaryota > Metazoa > Chordata > Testudines > Trionychidae > Pelodiscus > Pelodiscus sinensis. The sequence continues at coordinate 28,814,917 of NC_134725.1, read as the reverse complement.
TCTTTTAAACACACCTATTATTACAAAATAATGGGCGTGCTATTCTGGCATCCCTGTAACTTTTGTTCCATGATATACATGTAACTTTCATTCCATGAAATACCATGTTATTTCAAAATTTGGTGCTATATAGATGTGCTAAATTTCAAAATAAGCTATTTTGAAATAAATTCGACATAAGATACGCAATTTGTGTAGCTCAAATTGTGTATCTTATTTCAAGTTCAGGGTGCTGTGTAGATGCACCCTCTAATAACCTGGGTTCAAACTGGCTACATCAGTGCTGCCAACACTATTTCAGCTACTAAATGGTGTCCTCTATAGCCATGTTGCAGTATACATCACTACACTAACTTATAGAGAACATCAAGATTTTCGTGGTTCTAGCCTGCTGAAGAATGTACATATTTAGAGCCTTTTTTTTAACCTTATTGGCTGCTAATTTTGTTGTAAGACAAAATTACAACAACTGTGTTTTATAATAGTTTTTTTCATAGTTTTTTCAAAGAGGTAAAAGAACACAGCAAACACTAAAATGCTTCCTCAAGCGCCATGAAAAATAGGAGGGCTTATCCACCAACCTTTAGAAATGGTTACAAGAAAAAGGAGCGAAATCAAATGTTTCTAGGCAATGTATTCCACAGTAAGGGGGCATAATGAGAGAAAGTATGACCGCCTACTGCTTAATAGCAGACTTTCAAGACATCAAAAATGGTTCAAATTAGGGAATCTGTGTACTTGTCCTAGGGTATCAAGCGAATCAATGAAAAAACAGTGTTTAAACCATGGAAAATGTTGCTTTGTGTATGAACAGCAGTATTTCTGTACAAGCCTATAGGAACGTTTAAGTGCATAGCTGCAATTATTACAGTATGTGGGAAGATAATTAGAAAATGATAAGGCAGGTGTCCATAATGGTACTATTGAGCATAGCTGTGAGTGATGGCACAGCCAGCCATGAGCCTCATACTGCTATTTGCACATCATATGTATTAATTGATATGCAGATTACTTACAAAAGAGTTAGGTTCTGTTTAATCTGAACTCCTGCATGGTTGTTACATTGAATTATACCTGTCCAGTTACTCACATGAACAGACTTGTATTTAGGATTAAATAGTAAAGTCCTATGTCTCAAATGCATAGGGCTCTTGTGAGCTGGAGAGGGGGCTAAAGGAGGAATGTGACCTAAGTGAGGGGTGAGAAAATAGATGTTAGGGATCCTTGAATGTATTGTACCTTTGCAGGACATGAGCAAAGATACTTCCATGAGGGTACTGCAGAATGGATCATGCTTAACAATGACATATGCCACCCCTGTTATGCAGCTGTAGCCTCCCCTTCTTCCAGTGCTGATTTTCAGCCTGCAGCATGCATGTGGCAGGGTGGTGGCCTAGCCATGCTGTCAAACTTTTCAAGATGTTTTTCTTAGGCCACATGTACACGAGGGGGGCAAAGTCGAACTAAGGCATACAACGGTAGGTACATGAATATCATCACTGGGGACGATGTATATTACTGCAGTGCCTCAACCGGGGGGAGAGAGGGGTGTCGATGGGAGAGTTGCTTCCTTCAATTACCCTAACTCTTAGTGACCTGGTGGAGTATCGGAATTGACATGAGTGTGATCAGTGGTTGATGTAGCATGTCCTTTCTAGATCCGCTAAATCAACCCCAGGAGTTTGATCTCTGCAGCATTGACCTCCCGGTAAGTGAAAATGGGGCCTTTGTCACGAAGGCTATGTCTAGACAGTGGCGCTGTTTTGGGATAGTGGACGTATCCCAAAAGAGCAAATCCACATTTTTAAACAAACTAATTATTTTGATGTGTAGACAGCACCAAATTTCAAAATAAGCTATTTAGAAATTACCTAGAAATAAACTATGCAATGTGCATAGCCCAAATTGTGTAGCTTATTTTGAGGTAAGGGTGCAGTGTAGACGCACCTCCTAGAGAATTTGAGCTTCTGATAAACAAAAGAACAGGTTACAGGCCCATTGAATCTTCAGCAATGATGTAAATGCCTCAGAGTATATCTACACTACCACCCTAGTTCGAACTAAGGTGGTTAATGTAGGCAACCGAAGTTGCAAATGAAGCCCGGGATTTAAATATCCAGGGCTTCATTTGTGTACCAGTAATTCGTATTAGAGAGCCTAATCCGAACTACCTACTCCTTGCCGTGTGTAGCCACGGGCATGGAGTCAGAACGACCGGGGTTTTAAAAATGGCGGCGCCCGGCAAGATGCAAATTTAGCCCGGGATATTTAAATCCCGGGCTTCATTTGCAACTTCAGTTGCCTACATTAACCACCCTAGTTCGAACTAGGGTGGTAGTGTAGACATACCCTCAGAGAGTAGGGATATTCCATTGAGAAAAGCATTCAAACATCTCAGGGTGATTCTCTGCTGTCCCTAACTGAGCAAGGCTTCTAAATGGTACATTATGAAACAGCTATGGAAAACTGTGATTAAAGTTTGTCAGCGGAGACATCTAAATCAAGTTTATCATTCCTCACCAGGCTGGGAGATAATAATGAAAGGACTAGTATATTGACTTGTTACTCAGATGGAGGTTTTGAAGATTATAATGTGATCCTGAGAATTAAGAATAATAAATACAGATCCATTTACAGGCCTACCCGAGACAGTGATGATGAAGAGGATGAAGAGAGGAAAGGAAGAGGCTGCAGTCTTCAGTACCAGCATGCCATGGTTCGAGTTCTCACACAGTTTGTAGCAGAGTCTTCTGATTTTGGAGGCCAGCTGACCTACATGTTGGGATCTGAGTGGCAGTTTGATATTACGGATCTCGTGTCCGATTTCATGAAGGTGGAAGAACCTAAGATTGCTAAATTACAGGATGGACGGGTACTAGTTGGCCGTGAACATGGGATAACTACAGTTCAGGTAGTAGCTTAAAATATATCTATATAGTCAGTGGGGAGAATTTGGGGAGAGTGCAGTTGATTACTGACTGTAATATAAAATGCTGTTATGTCTACAGTAAGCATTAATTTAACACAGAAGTCTGATTAGGTTTCACTTTTGTTTCCAGTCATTTTCATTGCTTGATTCTTAATTACAGTAACACAATCCAATTTGGGACAGTTTTTCTGTATTTGCTTATATAACCTCCCATTATATTCTTGTATACAAAGTCTATATTTTGGACCAAAAATAAAAGGACAGTGACGTTTTAGGCATGAAATAATACTCAGTGAATAGGAAGATTCCCACTGACTTCATAGGCATTGGAATCAACATCCTTTAGGATAGATTTTCAAAGGTATTTAGGAACCTACAGGTGAAGATAAGCATCAACTGGGATATAGAAGAGCACCTGAGCAGGTTAGGTAACTAACTCTCATTGAAAGTCAATAGATGTTAAGTGCCCAATTTACCTGGGGATTTTTGGCAACCCCACTAGCATATTTAAGCATCTAAATCCCTTTGGAAATCTGGACCTCTGGCTCTTTCAAGAGATCAGCTCACCTGAGTTCTTACAAGTATTATATTCTGAGGCCAGTGGATTCTGTATTTCGCTCAATTATAGTATTAGCATTATTCAATAGCCAGCAGTGTAATTATATCAATAGGAGATTCTGCAGAAATTGTAAATGTAGCTATCTATTTTTAAAAAATTAAATCAATTACGTTTAGTTCATTAATCTCAATTCTCTACCCATGCTGCACAGGGATGAGTCTGTAATTTAAAAACAATGGCATATATAGTAATTAAATAGCAAATGGGTGTAATGTTTTGGGAAACATCAATTATAGCTTATAAAGGAATACAGCAAACACAGAACTCAATTGAAAATGTACCAGTCAGTGAGTCGAGTTACTATTTTATACCATTGCACCACTCGCTGTTTAATACAAGAAAACATCTTTGCTCTTTGAAGGTGCTGTCACCTCTCTCTGACTCCATCTTGGCAGAGAAGACAGTAACAGTGCTGGATGACCGCGTCACAATCACAGACTTAGGGGTACAACTTGTTACGGGCTTGTCCCTGTCTTTACAAATAAGCAAAGGAAATAAGAGAACTATTGTCTCCACAGCATCTGCTTGTGATATTCTTCATACTCCAAAACAGGTATGGTCCAAAAGCATATTGAGCATTATAATTAATAGATTTGCTTACTGTGTTTTGCAGGATGCAAGGGAGAAGCTTATGGTAGAGCTATGCAGCATGTATAAAGTATGCCTGTTTGAAAAACAGTACGTCTCATGCAGCTTAAGACAGAGTTCCTCATTGGAGAAGTGTATTTGTCACTAAGGTGGAAATATGTAACTCCCAAGGCACATTAGTGTGCTACAAGATTTACCTGGTATTGCTTTGGTCTTTGAGCATCTCTGGCAGGTGTGAGGGGAAGGACAGGACTGAACTGTCTAGTGACTCTCATGCAGGGCTGGGTTGGCCAGGACTGAGCTGGGTGATGATCAGGATTGCTGGACAGCAGGGCTCTCCCCCATATCTGGCGCTGCAGCCAAGAACCAGGGAGGGCTTTGTGGACAGGGAGACCGCTTCCCTGGGCTGAAAGCCAGCAATGTGGAGAAGATCTGGCCCCATCTGGTCACTCTCTTCCTGGTGGGGCCATCCCTATTCAATCCCTGTAGCCCTGGCAGATTGAAGTAGCATGGCTTTTGCATGATTAGGCCTATATATTCATTTGGATGAGATGGTTCAGATTTGGCCACCCTTCTTGATGCTGACCTTATTCTGTAAGTAGTTCCAGAGTAAAAGTGAAATTATGAAAGGAGTAGGGCATATAACACAATGTGAGAGTGGCAGATTCTACTCCTATGAAAGCAGGTAAGATTTTTACCTATTAACCAAACCAGTTAGGTTTTGATAGTTCCATATGCCATCTGCAGCTATGTTTGTCTCATGCTTATTGCTACTGCGAAAAATATTGAGTTTGAGCAAATGACTCTCCAGATGTAAGCAGGAGCACATTTTTGTAAGAGTCTTTGTGGTGTCCAGAAGAAATTATAATGGAGATTGCCTATTGCCTAGAACTGGAAGGGACCTTGAGTCCAGTCTCCTGCCTTTACAGCAGGACCAAGTACCATCCCTAATGATTTTTTTGCCCCAAAGGGCCTCTGCAAGGATTGAACCCACAACCCTGGGTTTAGTAGGCCAATGCTCAAACCACTGAGCTATCCCTCCCCCCTACTGCAACAGTGTTCCCTTTAAGCTATGTAACAGCACAGCTTCACAGGATATTAATCAGACCCACCCAGTAAGAGGCTCCGCCCAGTCATAGGTTCAGGAGGGGCACATTAATCACCTGTGAAGCTGTGCTGCTGTGCAGCTTAGAGGGAACACTGTACTGCAGTGTTAGAAATAACTGTGATTGAAAATGATAAATATTTCATTCAAATCTGTTTCATAATGCATTGTTTAAGTAAGCCGAGCGTGAACGCCACACCAAATGCATTATATTACACATTAGGTTAAAGCCAAGGAGCATTTTCAAAATGTCCCCTGTTACTCTCTATTTTTCTAAATTTACTAAAAATCATGATATTGGAAATCCAATTAATTTCATCAGTGGGCTTCGATGTTGAAAAATGCCTGCTTGCTTTGTACCCAAAAGGAATTGTGAGCATCATTTTGCAGGCACATTTTATTAGGTGGCATCTGCACATAAGATAAATATCTAAATAGAGCAGAGCACACAAAGCTGTAGATGCAAAACCTGAACTTGAATGGAAGCATTTTTGCAAAAACACAGGAACAAAGCTATGTCATATATTTATATCACTAGGGTCAAATAAGCATAAGCTCTGAAAACCCTAATACGTGGTGTCTTATCATTCTCTCCTTTCCCTCTTTTAGGAAGCCGTAGTCAGCACTTGGATTTTGTTCAGTGATGGCACTGTGACACCTTTAGATATTTATGACTCCAAGGATTTTTCTGTTACGGTAACTTCCCTGGATGAGATGGTGATATCTGCCCAGCAAAACTTTCAATCCAAGTTGCCTCTGGTAGTTGCAGAGGGTGATGGGCAAGGACCCTTGATTAAAATTGAAATGGTGATCAGTGAACCTTGCCAGAAGACAAAGCGAAAGAGCATTCTGGCTGTTGGGAAAGGAAATGTCAAAGTGAAATTTGGTCAGAGAGGTTCTGACCACAAAGGAAGCACCAATGACGTTGATGATGTAGATAGAGAGTTTAACCACCATGTGAACAATGCTATAGAGAAGACGGCAGAAGAAGAGAGGACATTGCAAGAATGGGCCAAACAAGGGACCTTTATTAATCATGAAGACAATGCCAACAAAAGCACAACTTCCAGATCTCCTATTGATCAGGAAAAGGCTCACGAGAATAGCCTCCAAAGTAAACCAACTGCATTCACAAGTTTTCCTGCCCAAGTAGAGTTACCAGGGCAGAATAACCCCAATGATCTTGCGTTGACTTCTAGAGGGTTAACTGATTTGGAGATTGGCATGTATGCGCTGCTGTGTGTTTTCTGCCTAGCAATTTTGGTCTTCTTAATTAACTGCGTGGCATTTGCTTGGAAGTACAGACACAAAAGGTTTGCTGTGAGCGAACAAGGCAACATCCCACATTCTCATGACTGGGTCTGGCTTGGAAACGAGATAGAACTCTTAGATAACCCAGTTGACATTTCGCTCCCATCTGAGGACTGCACTACCATGAGTGACAGAGGGATGCAGTTTGAAGAAAGCAACTTTCTCCTTAATGGGAGCTCTCAGAAGACTCTTCATAATCAGATCCTCAGATCTTGTGAGTATGCTTGTGAGAAGGAAGTTAAAAGTGAACCTATAAATCCATCTGGGCCAAAACGGAAGAGAGTCAAGTTCACTTCATATACCACGATACTGCCAGAGGATGGAGGTCCTTACACCAACTCAATTCTGTTTGACAATGATGATAACATTAAATGGGTCTGTCAAGATATGAATCTTGGTGATTCCAAGGAACTTAGAGATTATATGGAAAGACTGCAAGACAATATGTAAAATACTTTCTAACGTTTGTATTCACCTTTATGCCTTCTGTTTCATGGATAGTGGATCAGTCAGTCCAGTCAGCAATAGGAGGTTACCACGGAGTCTAACATTAGGAGCTCCCAAGATGATAACTGCATGTCGTCGAGTTGGTACAAGAGGCTGGCTGAGTTAATCCTGTTTCACTATAAACCAGGACGTGCCCCTGAAACAACTCCATGTAGATGTTGAAGGTGTCGCACATGATGGCTGTTTTCGCATACTGCCTGGTACTAGCTAAATGCTAATACAATTATGCTCAGACTCAGAGAAGACTACGTTTGTTTGTCAACTCATGATAAACAGTGAATCAGAAAAAATGGGATTTGGGGGTTGATTTTTCTAATCATCATCCTTTGTAAAGCACAGTGGATATTTCTTGCATATAGCCTGAGAGTAGGCTTACTATAAAAGAGATCTGAATCAATCTGTCCAATTTTATTGGCCTATGAGCAATGCAGCCAAGTAGTCTCATTATTTTTTACAGAGGCATACACCTACATGTGGTTAATTTCTTATCTGTATTGTTTATGAAGATTATCTGATTTAGGGGACATTAATATTTTCTTTGGAGACTTTTTTTGGTTGTACCAAAGTGTACCGCAGTATATTTACAGGTAATTCAGGTTTTCTATTCATGTGCATTAGCTCTCTAGAATACCTCTTCGTCGCTGACTATCTTTCTCCTTCCCATGCAAATCTTTAATATTTTAAATGTAGAAACGTATTAGTAATCTTACACTGGAAAGGGGTTGTATCTTCTTACAGGGAACTGTATATACAACAATAAACCCTGGAAAATAAAAATCAAGGTGCAGTCCTGGGTTTATTTTTATCATTTGATTATATGAAAAATAATTTGAAACAAAGTAAATACATGATAAAGAAAAATGCTTCTAATGAAACAACAACAGTTATGGAAATTCTTTGTGGGCAACACATGTTGTTTTTACAACATTGAATGCAAACATGATATTGGAATGTACTGAACAGGAAGCAAAATTCTTGGGAAATAAGCACAATTTTTAAACTGCCATTAGACTGTGCTAAAAATATATTATTGCTGCAGTTTAGCAGTATGTACACATCCATCTGCAATGGCTGGTGCATGTGGGCCCTATCTAAAAGCCACCTCTAATCATATGTCTGGTACAGAGAAAACTTTTACAACAGGCTCCATCACAAGAGAAAATACCAGGCACAGTTATATATAATGATTATCTCCAGTCTTGACAGGAGTACTGGAGATTCAAAGCTTCCATTTCACGAACTTTATATGCATTTTTACATTGAAGTACAATTAAAATGTGTTGAAAATTATAGCCAAGAAACCTTTCTGCATGAACTGTCTAAGAGAAGCAGAAAAGTATATTGGGCCCATCATGAGAAATGACACCTGATCCAAATGCAACTCACATCCCTCCGCTCTCTCAAAATAATAAAAATAATGAACATAATGGCACTTATGGATGGGATGGCTCTGTTAATGGTAGACAAGAGTCTTAAGCCACATTGTTTATACTGAAAGTTTCCCCTCTATGAACAAGCCTTGAAAAAGGGTGAAATGGTAATTTTTGCGGTAATTACATCACAGGTTATGTAGCTGTGAGACCAGGATCACTAAAAGTAGAGTGCACACTTTCCATGATGGTGTTCCACTGTGTGCACATATAAAATAAACTATGAAGAATAAAAAAACAAAGAATACAAAAGGAATTTATAATTTAGCACAAAGGTTAGCTGAGCTGATGAAGAATTTTACATAAGCCAGCCTACTGTCTAGTACAGGATTTGCTTGGTTTTGGAGCCTTGACTTTCGTACTATATAGGAGTCACACACAGCAAGTCCACCTAGACATTGTCATAAAATACAAACTATTAAAAATATAAGTAGTTTACAAAAACTCAATTAAAAACAAAAAGGGAAGCAGAATTTAGCCTCCCATACAAATCTTGCAAAGACACAAAATAGTCTGGAACTATAAAAATATATTTGAGTTTAAACTTTAAAAGGTCTAACATGCTACATAAAAGTTCAGAAATAGAAAATGATAATAAATAAGCATGCAGAGGGCCAAAAATAAAACAAAAAGCAGAGACAACAATAAAAGCTGAACATGAGACTGCCCGAAGTAACTCCCTTAGTTGCAGTGGTGTAAATGCAGAAACTATTAAAATCAGTGGAGTAACTCTGGATGTATGCCAGTGTAAAAGCACCACTAGAGTGAAATGAACATTATTTGCAGATCAAGTGAAACAACATCACCGATTAACCAAAAACATCACAGCTGATTAACAAAAGGAAGGAATGACATTAGGAGGCAGATAATACATCATCAAGAAACTTCAAATGACTAATAAAAATCTATCCCCTCAATTCCCTCCTCCCCCTGCTCCAATAATGACTGGATTAATGTGCCCATAACTATTAAGTTTATGTAGCTGTAGAAATGGGAAACTCCTTTGGCTCCATACAGAATTAGCCAGTGCTTTGTGTGATGTCTACTGTTCTACACAAAGAAAAGGAAACATGTTGCATGGTGGGTGTTTTTTGTCACCTGCCCCATTCCCTGAAAACTACGAATAAAAGGGAAGTTTAATTTAATATGTTGATTCTTTGCAACTTCAGAACTCTGCAATGCCCAACCCTCAGCTGCTGTAAATTATGAAGTGGTTAACTACAACAGCTGAAGATATAGCCCATAGAGAATATTGAAGAAAGAGTTCATTTTCCACCATGTAGAACTATTATATTTCATTTGGACATTTTAGACTAGCTCCATATGGCTTGCCTATACACACTTCCTGATTTAAATACCAGTTTGGGAAAATAGCCCCCTTTCCCCTGTACTCCTCTTAATGTAGGTACCAGCTGTTGTTTCTTAGTTCTCATTGGGAAATGTATACAAGAAAATCTTCCAGCCATATGATTCAGTAGAAAACAGTATATTATATAATGGGAGACAATTTTTATTTCAAGATGGAGTACATCACAAATGGGATACCAAATATTCATAGAAGATGTGTTCTTTTCTGAAATACATCTTGTATATGCTACATTGAAATACACTGTGTAGCAGTGATGGGCAACCTAGGCTAATGAGTGGACCACATAAATGGCCCTCCATCCCAGTGAGCCCCAAGATTGTCCAAATCAAGAAGGTCTCTTGAGATAGGATAGTTTTGCTCATTGTGCTTGGGTATCTAGCATTTGCAGGGTATGTCAATTAAACCATAGCCTCACTTTGGATACAGAGGGAATGCACAGCTCTCACAGTCCGTGTTGTGTGCAATCAGCACGCACTTCACTTCACATGCCCTTGCTTTATGTGTGTGTCACTTTAATAATACTGGTAGGCAAAAAAATTATGTGAATGGAAACCAGCAGAATCTGGCCACCCCATGCATGTGCAATAGTAACAAAAAATGTCTTGTGGGCCACACATAGTATCCTGAGGGGTAGCATGTAGCCTACGGGCCACAGGTTGCCCACATCTGCTGTATAGTATATAGTGAAATACATACGCTAACTACTAAATCTATAACAATGACTATGTATACTCATCATACCCCAAATATTTATTCAGTATGGTAAGTGTTAGCTGTATAACATAAGAAATGTGTACAAAATAAACTGTAAGTTCAGACAATAGCAGCTGATTTTCATACCTGTGTAATTTGTATAACAATTAAGTTATCCAAGCTTCCGTTTACATCATTAAATGCACCATTTTTAAAAGTTAATTTTCTATTTGTTAGAGTTCAGAAATAAGACTTCACTCTCCAGCAAAGAAACACTTGAATGATATTGTGAAACTTGTGAACTCTAACCCAGGGATAAACAGATTCCTCATGTGATTCTTCAATTTAACTCTACTATTTTAATCACACAAAAAGAAAGGTGATGGGCCATCACTGTGGTGTGATGAGGGGTGAGGTTATAACAACATGCACTCTTTTGGCAAACCAAGAACATGTGGGATTTGACTCCCCGGATGCCCATTGCCCACATCTGGGTGGACTTTCAGGTTTTGATAGAGTGTTTCATAAAATCTTATGCATACAATCTTATCCAGTCCACTGCTTTCATACTGGGGGAAAAGGTGTGATAATCTGAAGGGTTAAAATGCAAAATTTCTGTGAATGATGCATATCATCCAAGGTTTCACGGTCTCAGTAAGTACAATCCTCTGGTTGTATGAAATATGCTTGTAGATTTGGGAAATGGGTTTATAGTTACCCTCAGGCCTGTGCATTTCCCAATGCAAATAATGGGCAAGCTTCTTAGTTCTACTATCCTGGTGTGAATCTAGAATAATATATTTATACGGTTTTTGGAGTGCACACAAGGATAGCATCTGAGCATCTCCTGCCTATTAATTTTCCTCATAATACATTAGTAAGGTAGATTGTGGGAACCTGAGACAGATGGCTGATGCGACTTGTCCAAGGTCCATGGCAAATCCAAAAATATTATGGAGCTATTCTATGGGATTGTGTGCTACTCTTAAGTATAAGACCACACTCCCTCCTACCGCAAATACAGGCAGTCCCCGACTTACGTGGATCCGACTTACGTCGGATCCCTAGATACGAACGGGGTGAGGCAACTCCCGCACATGCGCAGCAGCATTCCCGGGGCTCGCTCACCTGGGTCCTAGGATCCTCCTCCTCCTCGGGCCGGCTCCGACTGGGGTCCCAGAGAGCTGCCCGGCAGAGGAAAAGTGCCTCCCCATGCCAGCAACAGGCTGCCCCCTCCCCTGAGCAACAGGCTGCCGAACAGACAAAAGCAGCCTCTCTGCCCCTCCTCCCCTCTATACATGCGGGCTCCCGGAGCGCAGCAGCGTCCCCGGGGCTCGCTCACCTGGGTCCTAGAATCCACCTCCTCCTCCTCTTCGGCCGGCTCCAACTGGCCTCTGCCTGCAGCAGCTGGCCACAGAGACAGGGATCCCGCAGAGCTGCCGGGCAGAGGAAAAGTGCCTCCCCACGCCCGCTGCCCCCCCCCCCCCGCGGCCTCGCAGCCTGCACGCCTCCCCCCTCTCCCCTGCCAGCAACAGGCTGCCCCCTCCCCTGAGCAACAGGCTGCCGAACAGCAGACAAAAGCAGCCTCTCCGCCCCTCCTCCCCCTATACATGCTGGGCTCCCTGGGCAAACAAAGACTCCACCAAAACAAACAAAGTGCTGGCCTCATTGTGTTAGCAAAAAAAGGACCCTCCTCCTAGAACCCTGGGTGGTGTGTGGAAATAAAGCTATTAGCTCAAAGCATGGTGCAGAGCTGTTTGGTATTTGATGAGTTACTCCTTTAGTCCTGAGTTTGTCACAGGGACAGAAATAGATGTGAAATCTTCTGAACAGGGGAACAGACAGCAAAACAAACATTAGAGGGGAGTTAACCTTTCCCTATGCTATCCAAAACTAAAAAAAATGTTTAGCTAGAGTTTCCCCTACAATATGTACCAGTTCCGACTTACATACAAATTCAACTTAAGAACAAACCTACAGTCCCTATCTTGTACGTAACCCGGGGACTGCCTGTATAGTAAATGGAATCAGAGTTCCATATGTAGCCCTATACTACTCTCTTTGAGCTCAAGAGGAATAAATTTGGGTCACTAATGCATACACTGGCACCTGCCAGTGCCAACAGATTAACTGAGTTTTCCCTAATAGGATCCATTAATGGTGCTTAATTCATTAAAAAAAGCCTTTATTTTTAATTTAGTGAAAGTTATCTGGTGGTGAACATCAGTCAGGATCTTCAAAGATGCCAGAGGATGAATTTTAATAGATTTTGGGCATGTGATTCCCATCAGGCATATTGAAAATTGCAGTAGTAGAAAAGGAGACATTTTTAAAAGTGACCTCTTGTCCTGCATGGTATTTGTAAGGAATTACTTTGGGTCTTACATTGAGTAGCCTCTTCCTAAACAAAGCATTTCCAAAAAGGCAACTCGTGTTGTTAGGGTCTTCTCAATGCACGTGAAGCTATCAGAACATGGACCTTTATACCTAGAAAAAAGTCTTGTGTCTCACTTCAAAATCTATAGTTATATTGTCGATACCTAGCCCTACAATCAAATGAAAATGATCAACTTACATCACTGCTGTGCTACCACAGATAAGCTTTTTGGGATGCTTTAACAACATGATGGAGTTGCTGGTGATAGCAGGGGAAAGACTTGATGACTCAGGAGGTCTCTGTCAGTCCTATGTCCTACATTCAAACGAAAAATATTACATGGATCAGTAAACAACTGGATGGCAAATATGATACAGTTAGAGCCTGGTTTTCAGTTGAAGTTGTATCTGAAATAAACAAGCCATTAGCATTTGACAGCAGAAGGAGCTGCAGGGTGATATTTATCAAAAGTTAAATAGGACAAATTGTGAAATCCTGATGCAGCTGAAATTCCTACTTGTTTCACTAGGAATTGTGACTGAATCAGGACAGAACAAGATTGCATGACTCTATTGCATACACAAAAGGCTAGATCATTACTGACCAGATTTGAGGCCTGGATAACATGGTGGGTTACACAAAACCACAAAACCAAACTGTGCTATTTTCAATCAGTGAAATAGCCTGCAACAAATAAAGCACAAAATGGTGCTATGAGTTTAGGAAAGTGGTGCCATATTGCATTGTCTAGTAGTTATGAAACGTTGAGGTTTTGATTTGTGAAAATGAAGTGCCATTTTGCAAAACTAAATATTTTTGTAAATTTCTGGATTTACTGAAGTTACTACAGAAAAACCATTACATTTTTAATCAAAAGGTACATTTTTATCCATTGAGTCCACTTGACATCATAATAAATATTTTTAAATTATTCTGGGGAAAATAATTGAGCTGTCTTGTTGATACAGATCGAACCTGGCAACATCCATCATCTGGCATGATTTTAGTTAGCAAGAAGTACACTTATCCTGGGTGCAGCCAAGTTTCCCACAGTCACATAAAGTTTGTTTACAGCCACCAGTCCTGACTCTGTGCTATTATTTAGCTCTGTTTTACCCCTACACGTCTTCTAAGGGCTGAGTAATCAGTGGAAGTGTTAGCAATGCTGAGAGACAGTATTGACCTACCATGATTCGGCAAATTCTCAGGTTCAGCACCAGTCAAGTTCTGAGGGTACTGGACTAGAGACGTTCAGCCTGCAGTAGGATGAAATTTAGTTAAAACGTAAAGGGAGGACAATGATTTTCGAGGAGAGCCATCTATTTGTCTGACTTTAGATGAAAATTAGTATTATTCATTCTTATGCTATATCTTCAGAGCCCGCGTGCTGCTTGTAGGGCTGGGGCAGAACGGAGAAGGCTTCACGCTCTCTCCCTTTCCCCGGGCTTTAATTGGCTTGGGAGCGGGGGACCACGCAAAGCCTCCTCCCACCTTGCCAGGAGCACGTGGTGCTTTGAAGCGCTGCGCGCTGCTCGCAGGGGGGGGGGGAGAGTGGAGGAGGCTTCACACACTCCCCCGCCCCCAGGCCAAGCTTCCTTCACCCTGTCCCAGCCCTGCAAGGAGCCCACAGCACTTCAAAGTGCCACGTGCTCCTTGCGGAGAGGGAGGAGGCTTTCTGCACTTCCCTGCCCACAGGCCCTAATTGGCCTGGGGGTGAGGGAGCATGCCAAGCCTCTTGCAGGGCATGGGTGCCTAGTGGGAATGGAGGGGCAAAGGGGATCCCCACCCCCAGACCAATCATGATTTAGGGATGGAGCAGCCCCACCCCTTCCTGTTTAGGCCCTGCCCCTTCTGAGGTGGCCTGGGGCTACTTCAAAAATTATTGGGCTAACTGCATTTCAGTATATTGGACACTACACTTATGTTATGGTGTTTGTATTTTGTAGAATGAAAATGCTGACAAAAAGAATGAAAACAAATCCATTAAAATACACATTGTAAACTGTGCTCAAGAGGTGATCCCACACAGTTTGCAAAAGTTATTAACTCAAAGGGTGTGTACAGGTCTAGCCCAAAGCCTCCCACTTAACCATCACTTATTCACACCTCATTGTAGTACTTAAGTGGAACTCAACAGTGCCAAGACCTTGCACTGACTTCATGAAGGTGGATTTCACCCCTTAATGAATCAATTATCTGACAGGGTGATGGGGGTTAGGCATGAATTTGTTAATTTTTTAAAAAGCATGTTGAGATTCCAAAATGAACAACACTTGTGATAAGTGCAAGGTGGCATTATTATCCATTTTGCAGCAACACCTTTTTAAAATATTCAAAAATGGATAACAGATACTGCATAAACAGATGCCATTTAATGCAGCAGAGCCTATAAACTATCCTTTAATTTCAGAGATAAAATATTCCACCTTCAACGGCAAATTAATTTTGACAACATGCTTTATTTTATTTCCCATTGATGGTTTAACAGTGTGTTTTATTTCCACCATTTATATTCAATTTTAGAATACAGGGACCAGACAAAGCCAAAATTAGGTGATGGTGGTGGTTTTGCGGGGGGGGAGGAGAAGAGTGGAAGGAAGACGAGAACTCATGGCTGGCTGATCCTAGTAATGATCTTGTTAGCTATTCCTCTTAGATTTTTGTGACTTGGGTAAAGGTGTCTATATTAATATCAGTTATTGTAAACAAGTCTCGTTTCTATGCCTCTGTGTGATGTACAAGTTCTAGGCAGTTTAAGGACATGATATGCAGTGGATTCCACAGCATGATTAACATCTCTGTAATAGCATCAATGCTGATTGCAACAGCGTGAGATGAAATGTGTTATCCTCTGATACTGAAAGGTGATATCCTCTGATACTGAAAATCCTCCAGTAACTCATATTTTTACTGGGCTTCTTTTCTGGAGATGCTTACCAAGGGCAGGAGTATTTATATGCTGCAAGTGGAGTTCGGCATTAAAACCAAGGCTGCAGAGATGATCCAAAACCCACAGAAGTTAATGAGAATCTTTCCAGATCTAGGATGCTGCAACACAATAAATGCAGGGCTGGCTTCTGCTACCTTTATTCACCTTGAATAATGCCTTATGCCAGGGGTTCTCAAACTTTGTGATACTGCGACCCCCCCTCTCAGTTTCTTGCAACTCCCCTCTAAGTTACTCGTTACTCCCCACTAAGTTGCTTGCCACACCCCGGGGGGTCAGGACCCACAGTTTGAGAAACACAGCTTTATGCCATGAATAGGCCAACTGGTTTTTTATACTGATTGAGATATTACTCAAGGGTGACAGACTTTGCCCCATAGGAAAGAGGAAGCAGAGGGGAAATGTTCTCTCACCCGCCACTTCTTTAACTCCTCTCCCCTGCCGTGTGACAAATAGGACATGTTCAGAAAAGAGTCCAGCAATAGCAACTCTGCAGCTTATCCAGTGTCTGCACAGATCCAGTCTGAGAGGAGCAGCATTAAATAGCTTCTGGGGTTAGTGTTTCACTCTGGAGATGTCGCGTATCATAGGGATATATTGGTCTCCCTCTCCTCACAGCAGGACCTGAGAGGAGAGGGGAGCAAGTCTGTAGCATGGACAGTATGCACAGGGAGCCAGCAAGTATTCTCTGGGGCTGCTCATCCTATGGGTCACTCTGGCCTCCATCCTTTCCCTTTCCCCATGTTTGTTGCATGTGACCATGACGCAGCAGCTCCAGGTTGATGGAATTTTGGAGCACAGTGTTATTTTTATGATTTATCTACTGAGTGGCAGTGGCATGCTCCATGCGGCTTTGGGACTGCTGGGGGCCTTCTTTCCCAAGCCTTGGCACATCAGGAGAAAACATAGACAGTAGAGACATAGACAGTAGTCACCTCAAAAGTTTACGTGCTGTTTTGGTCTCATTTTCACATGCAAGTAGATTTGGACTTGAGTCTTGTTATATGAGAACTTATTCAGTGTGGGGACATTCACAAAGTACTTTACACTCAAAGCTTACTACAAAATCAATGAGGAGTTCTGTGGCATCTTAATGACAAACAGATTTATTTGGGCATAAGCTTCCATGGGAAAAACCCACTTTGTCAGATGCATGGAGTATAGATAAATATTTTTTCATCTCTATACATCTGAGGAAGTGGTTTTTACCCATTAAAGCTTAGTCACAAATAAATCAGTTATCCCTTACGCTGCTACATGACTCCTCATTGCTTTTGCAGAAAAAAACTAATATAGCTACCCCTCTGGTACAAAATCAAGGATTTGAACTCATATCTGGCTGGGAGATGTAGGACTAATGGCTCATATGGTCTGGTATCTTTTCACTGGCAGTAGCTGATAGCAGAGAATTTACAGAATGATGACATGCCCCAGAATAGACAATATTACACTAAAAGTGTGTCTAGACTACAGGTTTTTTTAGGAAAAAGTGGCCTTTTTTCAAAAAAACTTCCCCTGTGTCTAGACTGCCACCATGTTCTTTCGAAAGTAAATTGAAAGAACGCAGCGGTTTTTTCGACCGCAGTAAACCTCATTTTACAAGGAAGAACGCCTTTCTTTGAAAGTGCTCTTTCGAAAAAAGGCATTCTTGAATGCAAACAGAGCTTTTTTGAAAGAGAGCATCCAGACTGCCTGAGTGTTCTCTTTTGAAAAAGTGACTTGCTTTTTCAAAAGAAGTGGTTGCTGTCTAGACGCTCTCTTTTGAAAGAGGCTTTTTTGAAAGAATCTTTCAAAAAAGCCTCTTTCAAAAGAGGCTTATAGTCTAGACATAGCCGTAGGGTACATCTAGATTATATTCTTCTTTTGAAAGGAGATATACAAATTCAGCGCTAATTTGCATATCTTCTTCTGATCGCTTTTTCGAAAGCTTTTTTTTTCCTAAAAAGAAAGCAGTTTAGACACGGTTCTTTCAGAAAAAACCCTTTTCGAAAGAACCCTGCACACCTCATTTTTTGAGGAAGCAGGGTTCTTTTGAAAAAGGGTGTCTAGACTGCTATTTTTTCCAAAAAAACTCGTCCTAAAATGGGATCGAAAGAAGATATGCAAATTAGCATTGAATTTGCATATCTTCTTTCGAAAGACGTGCCCTAATATACATACCCTGGTCCATCCATTTGACAAAAGGCCAGTTCGCCAGAAATATGAGCTATGAATCAGTTATTTTTCTAAATCATTTTAAGATGGAAAACAAAATAAGCCTCAATGAGATGAAAGTACCCATGTCATTTACATTCATGACTTCTGGAGATTTCAGGACACCAGAGCACACACAATGAGAGTATCTATTCAATGCATCATCTTCATGGGACAAATGGTGTATACAAAGTATATCTTTGAATCTGCATGTTTGAGCTGGGTTTTGATTTGACTTGTTACATATGGAATGGGTGAATGGCTTAAGGGCTGCAGTGTGGATTTGACCTTTGAGGGTTTTGCCCTTTGTTTAATATACTATTCCAATTTAACAAACACTTTATCACCAGTAAATCAAGCCAGTATTAATGTTGATTCCAGGCATTTTAGTGCTTGTGCCAGTAGATCCTGGAAGCAAAATTAAGAGGATTTCAGTCACTATTCAGCAGATGATAGATAAAGTTGACTAGCTGTCCTGATTTTTAAGGGCAAATCATGATTTAGAAAGAGTTCAGCTCATTCTCACCATATTTCTATTCTCAGTAGCAGTGGGAAATTATGTGGAAAAAAGGTTGTTAGACCACCTGCTAACACACAGGGATGTAATGAGACATGTTAGGACCACTGTCTGTGCTTTCTGCCATGCTGAAAACCGTGCGATTGCTCCACCTGCTGGATCACATTTGTAGTGCAACATTAGTCAAGGGCTCTTACCTGTAAGGCAGGCATGTCCAAAGTCCGGCCCGCGGGCCAATTGCGGTCCGTGTTCCGGTTTAATACGGCCCCCCAGGTAATTTGGCAATATCTATCTTTTATGGCCCCCAACGAATCCATATGTATTGAGATGAATACATTGTAAAATCTCAGTTAATGTCAGTTGGTCTAAATCAGTTATAAATATATTTGGACACAACATATATACTTGGTGTTATGTTCCTGTTCATATTTTTTGAACTTAAAAGTTGACAGACAACCTTTATTACCAATAATATGTAATGTACTTTACAATGTTCCTGACATATATTTCAGCTTCCTGGATTTTTTTTTTCATCTGGCCTTCAGATATGAAAGGCAGAGTGATTTAACACCTGTTTAGATTTGTCATCCATGTGACGAAATGAAAAGTATGCCATTTGCAATAAACTTTGCATAAAATAGTTAATTTGCATTTAATTTTAATGGTTCAAAGAATGTCAGGCAAAATGGTGGGCCCTCACGCATGTTCACTTCATCAAATCTGGCCCTCTTTGAAAAAAGTTTGGACACCCATGCTGTAAAGTCACCGGCCATTCAAGCAAGAGATGGGAACGCATGTATATAAAATCCTGGGAGAGCAATGGTGCCAGTACATAACAAAAATCCTCTAGTAACAGGGAAGTGCTATGTGCCTGAGATAGATTTAGACTTAAATAACAGAAGGTGTTTCATTCAGACTTTTCTCAACAATTTTAAAATTAACCTAACTCTAATCCTACTGTCCCACATGTAGGAGAACTGAACCCATTTTAAACTTATGCTGAGTTCTTTAAAAGGAAAATTAAAATAGTATTTGCCAAAGCAAACAAAGATCCCCCTGAATATTATGTGATAAATTCTGACTGTGCCATCTTTTGCTACAGTATCTTATAATTTTTGGTTCCCTGTTTACTTATTTCATGAGCAATGTTCCCTCTATTCTTTTACATCCACATATGAAAACAATTTTGTATGTGCAATGGGGCATGTGCAAATGTACACCATGAATAGAAACAAAAATCTTAGGTGTGGGCTCTCAGCTAATCAGCTGGGTGGCATCTGAATCTCTCCTGGGTGGATGCACAAACACTCAGCTTTCAGGGAACACTGCATTAATGAGGTTTTTTTTTTTTAAATGAGATCTACCTAGCTTAAGACTCGGGTGTTTTGGGCATAGTATGTATTGAACAATGTATGAAAGAAATGTTTACCTGTAAATATTTATTTGTATATGTACAGCTGTACTGTAAACCAACCACACTTATGGGCTTGACTAAAACTAACAATCCATCATTAAGTGCATGGACACTGCTTTCTGACTAAATCTTCTGTCATTTTTAAAACATCAGAATTTCAGGATTACGTCACGTAACCTTTCAACACTCAACTTGGAAACACTTTTAAAATGAAGCAGCATTTACCTGTTATAGTAAGCTGGCTTCATCTGAAGTTGGTTGTTTTGCCTTTTGAGTCTTGAAGTTGCAGACCGAGGGGAAGAAAGGGAGAAAATACCATCCACCTTTCGACACCCTCCCCTATAGTAGCAGAAACTAATTAAGCTCCTTAGCTGATATAAATTGGCATTGCTTCTCTGGCATTAATGGAGCAATGCCAAGTTACAGTATAGAAGATCTGGCTCTTTATGATCCATAAACATCTACCCCCACCACTCAGTCCTTTAGGTGACCTCATGCATGGTTCAGGAGCATGAGTCTCTTCTGAGGTGAGTCAGCACACTTTAATGAAGAAGTATTTAGCACAATAGTTTGCCTGATATATCGTAGCTCAGCTGAGCTGAGACCCATGCTTGGAATTGTGATGACATGCAATGGACAGACAGGGAAAAAGTCATTCCAGTGACCTATTTTTAAATGGCTTTGTGCTTACCAGGACCATGCCATAAGATACATAGAGCTTCCTCATCGCTACTCAGAATTGAAGCATGGGCAGAAATACGGTCACATACTTCCAGAGGCTGAGTCCTTGAGCTGAAAGCAAATAATTTTTTCACTCCGGGCCAGATCTGCTCTAAAGCACTCCTATGAAACTCCACTGAATTCTTCTAGAAAAACAATGATAGTAAGTTCTTTAAGCAAAAAGAAGCCATAAAAAGGACATTTGCAAGATATACTGTAATGCAAAACCCTCAGGCACCGAATACCAAGGAAATGTTCATGACTAGTACTACACAGAGAATCCAAGGTTTTGTTCAGTTTACCCATACCTGCATATTTTACAAGTTTCAAAGAAACAGCAAATGTGGCTATCCAGGCTCTGCAATTCTGCCATCAAAATAAATTAACCCTACAGCATGCTATCCCCGTATACCATTGCACTTTAGATTATGGGGAGAGCACTGCAAATCTGTGGATATCTGCTCTTTATCCATGCGGATACACATCCACGGATATGGATGCAGATTTCTGTGGCTCATTTTTGCAGATATGGTTGCAGATGCAGATACAAATATTGTATCTGTGCAGATTTCTAATTAGGGACTCAAGTTGGATCTTAGACCAACCTGGCTACAACTCGGATTGAGAATTAATTAAATCTAAATTCAACCCAAATGCAGGTGACATCCTCACATAAGATCTTGGAAGTTGATGACTGGCCCCTTGAATTATTGATAGGAAAAGGGTTTTCTAAAAGCCATCTTCATATTACCTAGCACAGAGGAATAGCCTCCATGCAGGAATAGCAGTGAGGATCATAGAATCATAGAATCATAGAGCTGGAAGAGACCTCAGGAGGTCATCAAGTCCAGCCCCCTAATCATTTTGGTTGCCCTCCTCTGAACCCTCTCCAATGCATCCACATCCTTTCAATAGTGGGGAGGCCCAGATCTGGACACAATACTCCAGATGTGGCCTCATCAGCACCGAATAAAGGGAAATAATCACTTCTCTGGATCTGCTGGCAATGCTCCTCCTAATACAACCTAATATGCCATTAGCCTTCTTGGCTACAAGGGCACACTGCTGATTCATATCCAGCTTCTTGTCTACTGTAATCCCCAGGTCCTTTTCTGCAGAACTGCTAATTAGCAATTTGGTCCCCAGCCTGTAACAAAGCTTGGGATTCTTCCGTCCCAAGTGCAGGATTCTTCACTTGTCCTTGTTGAACCTCATCAGATTTCTTGTGGCCCAATCCTATAATCTGTATAGATCACTCTGGACCCTCTTCCTGCCCTCCAGTGTATCTACGTCTCTCCCTAGCTTCGTGTCATCCGCAAACTTGCTGAGGGTGCAATCTATCCCCTCATCCAGGTCATTAATAAAGATATTGAACAAAACCAGTCCTAGAACAGATCCTTGGGGCACTCTGCTAGAAACTGATTGCCAATCTGACATCGAGCCATTGAGCACTACCCATTGGGCCCGACAGACCAGCCAGCTTTCTATCCATCTTACAGTCCATTTATCCAATCCATACTCCCTTAACTTGCTGGCAAGAACATTGTGGGAGACGGTATCAAAAGCTTTGCTAAAGTCAAGGTGTATCACATCCACTGACTTTCCCATGTCTACAGAGCCAGTTACCTCATCATAGAAGCTAATCAGATTGGTCAGACAAGACTTGCCCTTCATGAATCCATGTTGACTATTCCTGATCCCTTTCCCCTCTTCCAAATGCCTGAAAATGGATTCCTTGAGGATCCCCTCCATGATTTTTCCAGGGACTGAGGTAAGGCTGACTGGTCTGCAGCTCCCTGGATTGTCCTTCTTCCCTTTTTTAAAGATGGGCACTACATTTGCCTTTTGCCAATCATTTGGGATCTCTCCCGATCACGAGTTTTCAAAAATAATGGCCAAAGGCTCCACAATGACATTTGCCAAGTCGCTCTGTACCCTCAGATGCATTAAATCCGGACCCATGGATTTGTGTATTTTCTAAATAGTTTTAGCTTTTCTAAATAGTTCCTAACTTGTTCTTTCCCCATCAAGGACTGTTCACCTCCTTCCCCTACTGCGTTGTCTGGGAGCTGACCTTGTCCATGAAGACAGAGGCAAAGGAAACATTGAGTATTTCAGCTTTTCCCACATCATAGAATCATAGAATACTAGGACTGGAAGGGACCTTGAGAGGTCATCGAGTCCAGTCCCCTGCCCTCATGGCAGGACCAAATACTGTCTAGACCATCCCTGATAGACATTTATCTAACCTACTCTTAAATATCTCCACAGATGGAGTTTCCACAACCTCCCCAGGCAATTTATTCCAGTGTTTAACCACCCTGACTGGCAGGAACTTTTTCCTAATGTCCAACCTAAACCTCCCTTGCTGCAGTTTAAGCCCACTGATTTTTGTTCTATCTTCAGAGGCCAAGATGAACAAGTTTTCTCCCTCCTCCTTATGACACCCTTTTAGATACCTGAAAATTGCTATCATGTCCCCCCCTCAGTCTTCTCTTTTCTAAACTAAACAAACCCAATTCCTTCAGCCTTCCCTCATAGGTTATATTCTCTAGACCTTTAATCATTCTCGTTGCTCTTCTCTGGGCCCTTTCCAATTTCTCCACATCTTTCTTGAAATGAGGTGCCCAGAACTGGACACAATACTCCAACTGAGGCCTAACCAGTGCAGAGTAGAGCAGAAGAATGACTTCTTGTGTCTTGCTCACAACATACCTGTTAATGCATCCCAGAATCATGTTTGCTTTTTTTGCAACAGCATCACACCGCTGACTCATATTCAGCTTATGGTCCACTATAACCCCTAGATCCCTTTCTGCCGTATTCCTTCCCAGACCGTCGCTTCCCATTCTGTATGTGTGAAACTGATTGTTCCTTCCTAAGTGGATCACTTTGCATTTGTCTTTATTAAACCAAAGCCCTCTGTCCAACACCTCCTGCACAACCACACATTTACTTCCTCAATTTGACTATCCCTATCTGGACCTTTCCTTCAATCAGAAGGATGGACGGGAACACCACTTGCACTTCAAATGCTTTGATACTTCTTCCCAGCACTATATAATCTTCAGTGACCTGGTCAAGGTCATTCTTGGCCTTATCATTAGTTCCTACATGAAGAAGCAAGAAGGGGTAGTGATCTGACGGTTTGATCAGTTTTGGAAGACTCTTGGTCACATCCTGAATGCAAGCTCCTGTATGCAGCACATTTTTCAAGACTGCAGGCCTGGATGGCAGATGGATGACTCAGTCCCTCTTAGGAGGGAGTCCCCAATCACCACTATCTGTCTTCTTCATTTGGGGATGGTGATTATGGAATTCCTATTCCTAGGACTACACATCCCATACCTTCCAGTAGATGGTGTTCCCTTCTGATTTCTTCCCTGAGAGGTCCCTTCCAAAGCATTGCCCACTGCAGTGCCTGTGAAGAGAGCCTGAAAGCGGTTACGTATCTCAACAGGAATGGGGGATACCTGAGTTGGCCTTCTTCTTCTAGAGGTTACATGCTGCCAGTTCTCTTCCTGGTCCTGTACTGCCCTCACTGGCTCTTCAGCCGGCTGTGTCTGCAGGATTAAACACTGCCTTCTATCGAGGAAGTCTTCATCCTCTCTCATGGAACTTAGGGTCAATACTTGAGCCTCAAGTCTTCTAATTTTTTCTTCTGAAATGGTGACCAGCTTGCACTTAGTGCAGATGAAATCCCTTCTTTCTTCCAGGAGGAAGACAAACATGACACATGCTGTGCAGGTAACAACAGCAGACCTATCACCGTCCATACCTGCCTTGCTTCTGGGAGATACCTCAGATGTTTTTAAATGCCTCCATGAAAGGCAGGAGAGAAAAAAGAAAAAAAAATTCTTCACGGAAAAGAGCACCAAACACTCTGGGGATCTCCCAGGGTGAATTCCCCGGCAAATACCCATGTTGGTTGCCACTCTGTTCGCTGCTCTCTGCGTTTGTTCTGGCTGCCTTTTTTAGAAGGCTGAGGCTAGGCCCAGCTCAAAGCTTTGACTCTGATGCAATCAAACCCTGAAGGCCCACCAGACCTCAGGAAGTTTTGATAATAATTTAGTGAAAAGATGTTAAAGAATGGCGAGTATATCACGCACCCTTCTCACTCCCCTTCCAAAGTCCCTCTCAAAATTCCCTGTTATCAGCCCCCATTTGCAAGCTCTCTGGTCGCTGACTCACTGCTATATAAAACCTATGACAAGTTCCGCAAGCCAAATCCACAGGGGAAGCTTGGAATTACAATACATATGCATATTCAATTCAATTAATTATGGACTTAATCAAGAGATGGGGTGATGGAACCTTTATCAGTGAAGATGTTAACTACTTTCTCAATGGTATCCTTCATGCCTTATCCATCCACTGACTTTGATCTTTATCTACTCAGGTTTAACACCCTTTCTCCTGATACTTTATGCATAGAGGTAGGGGGTGGGCAACAGAACATCTTTATTCCTCCCCCCCCTTCCCTTCTCCTATTTATTTCGAGTTTTCTTATCCTCTAATCATAACTCCAGTCATCTGAAGAAGTGGGCTGTGCCCACGAAAGCTCATGATACTATCTATTGGTATGTCTACACTAGCCCCCTAGTTTGAACTAGGGAGGCTAACGTAGGCATTCAAAGTTGCAAATGAAGCCCGGGATTTAAATATTCTGTGCTTGATTTGTATTTTCCCAGCTGGTCGCCATGTTTGAAATTTACAAGTCCGGACTAACTGCCCACGTCTACATGTGGCAGGGACCTGGTAGTTCGAATTAAAGCCCTAGTTCAAACTACCTGTTATTCCTTCTGCAAGGAGGTTTAACAGGTAGTTCGAACTACCAGGTCCCAGTTGCGTGTAAATGTGGCAGTCCGGACTTGTAAATTTCAAAAATGGCGACCAGCCAGGAAGATGCAAATCAAGTGCGGGATATTTAAATCCAGGGCTTCATTTGCAACTTCGAATGTCTACATTAGCCTCCCTAGTTCAAACTAGGGGACTAGTGTAGACATACTCTACGTCTGCGTCTAGACTGGCATGATTTTCCTCAAATGTTTTTAACAGAAAAGTTTTTCTGTTAAAAGCATTTGCGGAAAAGAGCATCTAGATTGGCATGGACGCTTTTGCACAAAAGCACTTTTTGTGGAAAAGCGTCCGTACCAATCTAGAGGCGGTTTTGCGCAAGAAAGCCCCGCCATTTTCGCCATTGGGGCTTTTTTGCGCAAAACAGTTTTTAGCTGTCTACACTCGCCCTCTTGCATAAATACATTTGTGCAAGAGGGCTTTTTCCCGAATGGAAGCATCATAATATTTGCGCAAGAACACTGACAATCTTACATTAGATCGTCAGTGTTCTTGCGCAAATTCAAGCGGCCAGTGTAGACAGCTGGCAAGTTTTTCCTCAAAAGCAGCTGCTTTTGTGGAAAAACTTGCCAGTCTATACGCAGCCTACACGTTTTGTTAGTCTATAAAGTGCTACCAGACCATTTGTTTGCTGTTTTTTTTCTGTAAGGGTATGTCTACACTACCACCCTAGTTCGAACTAGTGGGGGTAATGTAGGCAACCGGAGTTGCAAATGAAGCCCAGGATTTGAATTTCCTGGGCTTCATTTGCATATTGCCGGGCACCGCCATTTTTAAATGTTCGCTAGTTCGGACTCCGTGCCCGCAGCTACACGTGGCACGAACTAGGTAGTTCAGATTAGGCTTCCTATTCCGAACTACCATTACTCCTCGTGGAATGAGGTGTACCGGTAGTTCGGAAAAAGAAGTCTAATCCGAACTACCTAGTTCATGCTGCGTGTAGCTGAGGGCACAGAATCTGAACTAGCAGACATTTAAAAATGGCGGCGCCCGGCAATATGCAAATGAAGCCCGGGAAATTCAAATCCCAGGCTTCATTTGCAATTCCGGTTGCCTACATTAACCACTCTAGTTCGAACTAGGGTGGTAGTGTAGACATACCCTAACAGACTATCTCAGCTACCCCCTGAAGCTCCTAATACTTCCTTAGTTATAGCAGTCTGGTTCCCAGAAGCATTACCCCAAACTACTGCCTGCATAATGCAAAAAAAGAGGCAGTCGGAAGACAAATTAAAAATGGTTTTTGGTCTTTCTGTAACAAGGCTCATTTGTATGATATTCTGTAAATGTTTCATTCCCCTTAAAATTGCATGCTTTTTTACTGATGTTATTGCTGCCTCAGACAAGTATACCAGATTGCCATCCCTGAAGTGCTCTAAGTGCCCTCAGAGGAATGATAGTCTAAACAGAACCTGCCATTTATGGGATGTTTATGAAATAAGTGAAGCACAAAGGTGCAAATACTGTGCAGAACCATTAATGCATCTATATTCACCAATGTCAACAGAGCAATGTCAGTTTCCAATAGTCGAGGCAGCGGCTCCATAAATCCTGCCTGACCTCTGACCTGTACTGAATCTACACCCTTATTTGTGATGTGACAACATGGGGGGCCTTTACCTTCCAGGCTTGGTGGTGTGCCACACAAGTGGGGATTGGAAACACACTAACGTGGCAGCTTGTTCTCCAGCTGCTTGCATTACACTTGCTCTTTGAATAAGAAGTCAGCTAGGAGGCCCAGATCAATGGGAATTAGACACCTAAACCTCTGAAATGGTTTGGGCCTAAACCCAGGCTCTTGAATTTTGCTCCGAACTAGCCTAACCATGGAGCTTGCTGGCCTCTGAGAATCCCTCTTCAAGGCTCCTAACTCTGAGGGCTGTGAACACCACTGAGAATTAGGCCTTGCAATTCCTAAGGCCCTCAGTGAATCTAGCCCTTTGAAGCTCTTGAAGAATCCCACCAATCTACTATTTTTAGACATCTAAATAGTCTTAAAAAACATAGCCCTTAGGCATATGGGAGCCTACATCTTATTGGAAATCAACAGAGTTTTGGGGATGTGGGTTCCAAAGGATAACATTTTCCAAACCATCCCAACTTTTAAAACATTGGTGCACTTAGTGGTGCAACTGATTTAACTGATTTGGGGGCCTTAATCTCATTTTTAAAGTCATTTAGACACCTAGATGCCTAAATCTCATCATCAATAAAATGTAGGCTTCTAAGTACCTAAATCCAATATGAAAATAATAGTCAGGCTCATAAGCCAGTTAGGTGCTGCAACACAGACCAGCAATGTTGACATTTTTAAAAATCTGAGCCTAAATGATTTGGGAGCCTAATACTATCCTGGAGTCAATGCAATCTGGGTTCCTAAATTGAGCACGCACTTTTGACAATTGTACCCAACCATTGTAACACTAGAAGTAACACTGGGAACACAAAGTAATGTGCCTGTCACTCAGACACACTTTATCCTTCTTGCTAGAGGGGGAAAAAGGAACGTTTTATTTCGGCGTTCGAGTGCTCTTTTCCACATAGGTAAATTAGAAAAACACATGCTCTTGTCATTTCTATTGTAGTCGCAATTTAGTGACCCAAGAAATCTGAACAAGTTCATTGAACAGAAGAGCTCAAGTGAAAAACAAAACCAAAATTAGCAAAAAAACATGCCAGGGGCAACAGCTTTTTATTTTCCACTCCCCTCTCATCTGAGGTCTTCGATTAGTTACAAGACAGTGCATCAGCAGGAATGTCTGCCTCCTTTTCCTTTACTTTGTTCTTTGGATCAGAGGCAGCCTTTCAAGGTTTAGGGGGGAAAAGGCCGCTTTCCTTTTGGTGAATATCAGTTTTTCAATATTCATGGCAGAAATAAAACGTCCTTTGTTTACTTACCATAGACCTAGTTTGACAAAGTCATGGTGTGCTGCTCATATATATGCACCAATGCTTTACACGAGGAGAAAACCCAGAACCATCTTCCCCACAGAAATAGACCATGACTAAATAAATTAAGGTAGCTATTAATTATGGACTGTACCCTCCATCAATCAGCCAGTAGAGGGCAGTGACAAACAGATACTCCTGAACACACCTTGCCAGCCAAAGTTATGCATGCTCAGAGGGAAAGTTTATAATAAGCCAATACAATTACAAAACAACATTAAATGAGTCAATAAAGGAACCTCCCCATTAGTCACATACGCGCAGTGTAATGCACATTTCCTTGTCTGGAAACGGAATTGATACCAAAAAAAGGGATTGCGAATACCTAAAACTAGGGGTGCAGCAGGAGGGCCAAGTTGTGTAACACCATCTACAGAGCAACAGACTCACACTTGGAGGCAGGCTTTTTGAGAGGCAGTAGGTAGGTTGACAGAACATTCCACTGACATAGTGCTGCCTACAGTAGAGATCAGGTCGGTTTAACTATGCAAGTCAGGGGTTTAGATTTGTTACACCCTTCTTGACTTAATTTTCTGGTATAGACCAAGCCTATATATCATAGAATCATAGAATCATAGGACTGGAAGGGATCTCAAGAGGTCATCGAGTCCAGCCCCCCGCCCTCAAGGCAGGACCAAGCTCCATCTACACCATCCCTGACAGATGTCTATCTGACCTGTTCTTAAATATCTCCAGAGAGGGAGATTCCACCACCTCCCTTGGCAATTTATTGCAATATTTGACCACCCTGACAGTTAGGAATTTTTTCCTAATGTCCAATCTAAACCTCCCCTGCTGCACTTTAAGCCCATTACTCCTTGTCCTGTCCTCAGAAACCAAGAGGAACAAATTTTCTCCTTCCTCCTTGTGACACCCTTTTAGATATTTGAAAACCGCTATCATGTCCCCCCTTAATCTTCTTTTTTCCAAACTAAACAAGCCCAGTTCATGAAGCCTTGCTTCATAGGTCATGTTCTCTAAACCTTTAATCATTCTTGTCACTCTTCTCTGTACCCTTTCCAATTTCTCCACCTCTTTCTTGAAATGTGGCGCCCAGAACTGGACACAGTACTCCAGCTGAGGCCTAACTAGTGCAGAGTAGAGCGGCAGAATGACTTCACGAGTTTTGCTTACAACACACCTGTTGATACAACCTAGAATCATATTTGCTTTTTTTGCAACAGCATCACACTGTTGACTCATATTCAACTTGTGGTCCACTATGACCCCTAGATCCCTTTCCGCCATTTCCAAGTTTCCTGTTACTGCTTCTCCCTCCTCACTGAGCAGTGGGCCTACCCTGTCCTTGGTCTTCCTCTTGCTTTTAATGTATTTATAAAAGGTCTTCTTGTTTCCCTTTATGCCTGTAGCTAGTTTGATCTCATTTTGTGCCTTTGCCTTTCTGTGAACTGCCCTCTGTCTTTTGGCAGTGCAATTTTAGGGTAAGACAAAAGGGCAGCTATATAGCAAGCTATTTTAGATGAGGGCACAAGGAAAAAAACCACACCCTGGTCAAATTGCTACTGCCGAGCCCTGGGCGGCAGCATATCACAGGGAAACCACTTTTCTACAGCTGCCCTAGCCATAGAGCCAAAGTGTTTCTTTTTTTATCATTGTGTCTTTAAATCTTTTTACACATTCCAGTTGGGATAAGGAGTCTTTTATCTCCCCCTCCACTTGTCTTCTTCACATATTGTAAAAGGGGTAGCAACTTTACTAATTTATTTGCAGAAGCCATTGAAGATTAAATCTAGTGTGATCAAATCCCCTTAAGTAAAATATAAACCTCTACTTCACTGAATTTAAAGCCTAAATCAATAATGGACATGAAATCATCAAGTTTAATCTCAGATGCTGTGAACCCAAGTAATCACTCTTCTTGATATAAAACTAATTCTGTTTGACAATAAAATACTACTAGCTGGTGCCATAAACCAATGGAACAAATAACTTTCTGAACCCTGACAGCTGCTGTCCAAAATCATTACAACAATCTTTCCTGAACTATCAAGCATTTTGTGGTGGTACTGTCCTTAGCAGGACTTTAGGAAAAAAACACACACAAACAGCATAACATGCAATAGCTGCAAGAGTTTACAAAGAATTTATGTTAAAAGTAAAGAGCTACGATATTTTCCCCTCTTCCTATTACCCCAAAGCAGTGCTATTTGTGCACAGCAGCTACAAAACTATTGACATAAATGAAAGCTATTAGTGCCGGCATAAGGAAAAACAAGGTCCTTCTTTCGGAGTTTTTTGCAAGATATAACGTTAACAGCCCAGAGCAATTATGACCTATCATGTCATGCATACTGTATTTGGGACTCCTTAATTCTCATGCATCATTGACACAATACTGTGGAATGGCTCCTTTGGAAACTTTTTGGACTGTCTTGACAATAGGTATCTAGGTAGTTCTTAATAAATTATTACAGCCTACAGTATCATATTCATCGTACATCCTGTAGCCCAGAGGGCCAGTTTACTTATTTTATATTCACTATTTTTGCAACATATTCTGCTTCATTATATTCAGCAGTAATGTAGGAAACCTACAGGCTATGTCTAGACTGCAAGCTTTCTAAAGAAGTTTTTCCGGAAGAGATCTTCTGAAAAAACGTATTTCGAAAGAGAGCATCTACACAACAAAAGCTCATTGAAAAAGCAGATCTGCACCCAAACTCCTTCCCCTAGCCTCCTGCATACCTTATGTCTGCACTTTGCTGCTCCTCCAGACTCCAGTGCACTCCAGCTCTGCATTACAACAAATCTCCCTCCCAGCTAGCATAGTAGACTATGGCTAGCACAAGCAGGAACACAGACAACTGGAGAAAACATAGCTTTGGGTGCTACAAGAATTCACCCTTAAGGGAACAAGTTCTGCAGTTTCATGCCCTTCAGTTTCTCAAATCACTTAACAGTGCCTTCCCAAACTTGGCTATAGCAGACTGGATTTTGCTGATAATTTCAGTCACCATGGCTTCTGGACAGCAAAGTTTTTCCAGATTAAAAATTAGTAATCACAACCTACATCTAACTGTGTCTGAAGAGAGGCTGGGTGACTTGCTATTCTGTCCATTGAAAAGGAAGTAGCATCAAACTTGGATTACCATGGTCCTATAGCAGACTTTGCTACAAAAAAGTGCAGCGAGTTGGATTTCAGAATGTATGTGGTATGACACTGATCATGATCAGTAAAGTTTTTTAAATTATATGAATTTCAATATAATTATACAAAAGAGCTACAATGTAACAACATTATAATTACACAGCTGGTTTTATCAGTTTTGACCTGTGACTGCCCTTGAAGCTCACTGTAACCAGATTTTGCCTATATAAACTGGGGGGAAAGCCTCTGACTTGCCCTCAGCCCTGCACCTACTTAGGGATGGTCCTGCTCATATGCACAGATTATTGATACCTGGCCACTCTCTTGTTAGGTTTTTAGAATATAGACCTCATTGTGTAATCTTGGCATCAAATCCTTATGTTCCTAATTCCTAATGTCACAAATAAATAATACACCAAGCATCTGAGATGTGACATCTATCCTGAATGCCCAGATGCTCGGAGTTCTACTTGTAATTACAAAAGACCATGTCCTGTTGATCCCTTGAGAGATAGCCAACTAAATATAAGAATGCTATTACTCCAGGATACAATAGTGTTATCTCAGTAATAACTTGTCCTTGTAATAAAGTGTGAGTCAGGCAAACAGAATAGGAACAATGAATGAATGAACATAAACATCCAGCGAGGGCTAAAACACAGACAAAACCTCCTGACTGCTTCCATGAGATGAGAACAGTTTGTAATAAATTACACATTGCTGTTTGTGATGGGAAGGATAATCCTTAGGGTAGAATGCATGACACTGGCAATGTGAGAAAGTCCCCAGAACCTCAATTAGTTTGTTAGACAAAAGTTTCTCACATAAAACTGATTGAGATAGCAGATTATCAATTAACGTAGTGTTATTTATAGCACTGTTGGAACAAAGGGCCAGATTTTCAAATATATTTGGGCACTTATCTGCTTCTGAAAATACTTAACTCCCATCAATAGGATTAAGGGTATGTCTACACTACTGCATTATTTCGAAATATCTTATTTCAAAATAGTTATAAGATATTTTGAAATAACGTGTCCACACATAAAATGTATTTTGAAATAGTGTTTTGCTATTTCAAAATAGCACGTCTACACTGATTGGATGCTGAATCGCATTTAAGGCCAGCTGAAACCGGTTCCCGCAGGGCATCAGGTCAGGAGTTACTTTGTGTGGCTGCTGCCTGAGGCTATCTGAGGCTTGTGCTTAAAGGGATCCCCCTGGACTGCCGGTTTTCAGGTTTCCCTGCTTGCTTGCCTACCTCGCTGTGAGACACCAAAGCATTTTTTTCGCTGCCTGCTTTGGTTGCCCTCACTTGGGACACAGCATTCTGCAGCATGGAGCCGGAGCTGCTCCTAGGCACTTTGGTGCTTCTTTTGGAAGTATTGCTGCAAGCCTTGCTTCGCTTTCTGCTGGCTTCCTCACAGCATCTCCTGCAGCCCAACCCCCATACCATCACCTGGACCTCCTGGGGTACGTGGAGGAGCAGCTGCAACTCCTGGATGCCAGCATGCCCAGCCGCATCTGGCATCTGGACACAAGCAATGACTGGTGGGACCACATCTTCCTGGAGTGCTGGGGAGAACAACAATGGACCCAGAACTTTAGGATGAAGAAGGACACCTTCATGGAGCTCTGTGCGTGGCTCGCTCCTGCTCTGCAGTGATGGGACATGCACATGAGGCCCACCATTCCCCTCAAGAAGCATGTGTCCATCACCCTTTGGAAGCTTTCCATGCCGGATAGCTACTGATCCTTAGGGAACCAGTTCGGCATGGGGAGATCCACTGTCCCCGGCCACTGTGCCACTGTGCTGGGGAAGTGGGGTACAAGGAGGGAATGGGCTGCCCTAGGGAAAAGGGGGGAAAGTGGTACAAGTCCCTCTCCCTGGAAAGTTTGTTCTGTCCCACCTGCACTACAGACTGCACGGGCTGGCCAGGATTGCAGGGGAGGTTGCTTCTCAGGAGTGAGGGTGTGGGGCAGTGGTGTGGACGGAACACTCTCAGCCACCCTGGCACCTCAGTGACTCTCAATTTTGTGTGTCCCTCTGCAGGTGGTCAAGGCCATCACCGGAGTGCTACTCCGCAGAGTCATCCACCTCACTGATGTAGATGCGGTGATCGAGGGCTTTGGCACCCTGGGTTTCCCCAACTGCGGGGGGGGGGGGGACAATCAGTGGGACACACATCCCTATCCATGCCACAGAACACAAGGCCTCCCTATACATAAACCGGAAGGGATATTTCTCCATCATCCTGCAGGCCGTGTCTGACCACTGGGGCCACTTTGTGGACATTAATGTGGGCTGGTCCGGCAAAGCACAGGACGTGCGGGCGTACCGTAACTCCTCCGTGTGCCAAAGGCTGCACACTGGGACTTTCTTCACCGATCGCCACATCAGGATCGGGGACGTAGACATACCTGTGTGCCTGGTGGGGGATGCAGCCTACCTCCTACAATCCTGGCTGATGAAGCCCTACGTGGGACACCTCAACCCCTCCTAACAGGCCTTTAATGCCAAGCTCAGCAGGGCCTGCATCATGGTGAAGGGGACATTATCCGGTTGAAGGCCCATTTTAGATGCCTCCTCACGTGCCTGGACCTCTCCGAGCAGAATGTTCTGCATGTGGTGGCCACATGCTGTGTGCTGCATAATTTGTGCGAGAGGAAGGGGGAGGCTTTCGTGCCAAGCTGGATGGCAGAGACTGACAACTTGGCTGGCCTGTATACGCAGTCCTGCACGGCTGCCAGCCAGAAGGCCCATTGGGGGTGCAGTGTTGGCCTCTCAGGATCCCCAAGTGCTGCCACTGGTTCTCCTCCTGGTTATGGGTCAGGCTGCTGGCCCTGGTGCGGGAGGATGTCTTGGGCGGGGTGGTGCGCCCTGCACTTGCAGCTGCTGCAGCTGTGGAAAAACAAGAGAAGTGGTCAGTTATCCCTGCGGACACAGTGAGTGAAGCCCAGCCTCGCTCTGCAAGGTGAGGACGGCAGGTCTCTGCACCATTGGAGCCGATGTGCTTACACAAAGGTCATGTTTGGCATGTCCTGTTATCCCCGGGAGTGGGAGCTGGCCTTGGACTACATATAGTGCAGGGGCCAGGGGAGATGTCCCCTGCCTCTGTGTAGAGGGGGTTTGTGGAGGGAGGGCATCGTGCAGTGTCCCACCCCGGGGTCAGGAGCACAGTAAGTGCCTTCATACATACCCTCGTGTGGGTAACAGGCCAAGGCCCCTGTGTGGCAGCCAGCTGGGGCCACATGCCCAGAGGTCACATGGCACATGCACAGGTTGCTGCATGATCCATGGTCTCCCTCTCCTCCACTCTCCACCCCTCCCTTCCCCCGCTGCATAAGGGGACAGTGATGGCACTCACATGTCGTTGCCTCCCTGGCCTTGGATGACACTGGTGACAGGCTCGCTGGGATGGCTCGGGCATCCTGGGTGCACAGCATGCTCCTTCCAGGCTCCTGTGACTCCTGGCTGTCCTCTTCCTCCTTCTCCTCCTTCTCCTCAGTCTCATGGCCAGGACCCTCTGCCCCAGGGTCGATGACCACCTGTGGGGCATGGACCAGCTGGCAGCCCAGGATGTGGTCCAGTGCATCAAAATAGGGGGAGAGGTATGGATCCTGGCATAAGCCTACTGCAGCTCCTTTATTTTCATGTGCACCTGCTCCTGGCTTCGCATGTAGCCTTTGGTGGCCAGTCTGGCAGCCATCCACCTGTAGATGGCTGCATTCCTCTATCTAAGTGGAAATCATGGATGTTGGAGGATTCCCCCCAAACCTTAATCAGGTCCATGATCTCTGCACTGAACCAGGAAGGTGCCTGCCTTTTCCGGCCCCTGGCAGGCTCCTGGGAGCTTGCAGACTGCTCCTGGGGAGCAATGGAGGGCTGGCTGGCACTGGCTGCCTCACTCATGTTGAGAAAACTGGGTCAGTGGCAGCGACTGCTGGCTTTCAGCTGGCAGACCTGGAGATAGCACAGGCACTGTGGCCAAACAGACTCTACCCCTTTAAGGGCTCAAGGGAGGATGATGAGGAGAGGAGTTTTCCTGGTTGTGGCGAGAGTGGCCACCACACTGGGAAGGGCTGGAAGCTCCCTGTTTCGAAATAAGTGTCTATACAGCACTCATTTTGAAATAGCAGTTTTGAAATTGGTGTTATTCCTTGTGGAATTAGGTTTACCAATGTCAAAATAAGCCCTTTGCTATTTCGATTTAATTTCAAAATAGTAGTTGGCTTGTGTAGACTCTAGTGAAGTTGTTTTGAAATAACGGCTGTTACTTTGAAATAACTTTGCTGTGTAGACATACCCTGTGATACTAAGCACAACTGATAATCCTATTAGCCATCTAGCCACACCATTAAGCCTTTAAATAACTTTGAAAATCCAGCTTTAAATGACTTCTCAATTTCTAGATAGGTTTTCCTGCCTTCATAGCAATATCCAAACAGCTATGGAATACTCTTATGAGAAAGGCAATTCAAGAACCCTAATCAATAATCTGTAGTAACAGTTCATGCCTTCTAAATGACCACAGAGTGCTAAAACTTACAACTTTGCAAATAAGCCACAATACATCTGATTAAAGTAAGCACTATGCCAAATGTCCAAGAATCTGAGTGATAAAAGGGTTAATGCTAAACTGAGTAACTCAGTTTCCAAGAACCTGAGGTACAGAAAGCTTAACACTAAAGTCAGTAGCAGAATTTCCCCCTGCTTGATTAGTACATCAAGTAGCTCTATTGAAATCAATGGGCTGGATTTCCAAAATGGCTCAGCTCCCATTTAGGCACCACAGGTACTCAGCTTTTGGAAATCTGGCATTGGGCTCTTTCAACAATCTCACTCAATAAGACTAAATTGAAGTACTAACTCAATATCTTAATATCAGGGTGAAAGCACTCTGTGCACATTCAGGTCTAATTATTCTCCCATCAAAGACAAGGGAAGCTATCTTATCTATCAGATCCTTGGACAGAAAAAAAGAAACTAGAGCAAATGTATATTGTTATTTTGCAGATGAAGGACCCATTTTTCCCTTCAATATTTCTAAATCTTAATATCTTGTCAAACTTCCTGATTGTACTGCAGCATCTCTGGAGCCACTAAAACATTTAAAATGGTCTTATCCAGGCTCTTTAAAAAACAAACAAAAATGCCTCCATTTGATATAGTCATTGCATCAATAGCTAAGAAATAGGTATGAAGTGAAATTTTATAACTTTTTATATAAAAATTTTATAACTTTTGGGGGTAGCTGCTCCTTAAATGACAATTAATGGTTTCAAAATACAATGTAGTCTGTATGTAGAGAAGATATGATTTTTTTGCTTGATCCCTGTCATTCATATTTAATTAAAACTAGAAAAACAATATTCTAACCTACCATGGTGAAGAAAAAAAAACAATAAAGATTTCCTTACACATGCAAATATATTCAAAGAGTTATTTTAGATTTATAATTATAAGATTCCTGAAGATAATGAATTTAATGTTGTAAATAACATGCCAGATTTTAAATGACAATTACGGCTTTCTGTGGTTCAAGAATCAACATGCTGTTTTTGTTCTGTTGGATAAATACTCATCAGCGTTGCAATAACATTCTGGCTGTAATTATTTAGAGCTTAGTCAGAAATAGATTTCCATTATTACCTGCCAGTGAAGGTACAGGAATCTGTGCCATTGTGAAGTACAGAGCCTGATCCAACTTCTCAGCTAAAAAATCTTGAGTCATACTCCTCCCTCACCCTGCTACCTATTACACACTGCATGGTAGTGGAAGGATTGGCATCTCTCTCAGGGACTTCCATGTCACCCATAAATTGCCTCCCTTTAATGTAGGAGGGCGGCTCACACATTCCCACAATGATGCCAGACATTTTGATACTTCCAGGAATGGCACGGGCTGAAATGCCAGCACGTATGAAGTCATGCCACACAAAGAATACCAATTTGAAGATTATGCAACTTCAACTCCACTAGCATAGCTTCACTCAGTTACATGGAGATAGGGGGACAGAACTACCCACCCTTCAAAAATGGTGTCTCCCTTCTGTTACCTTTCCAGATAAATCTATGTTTGGTTTTGTCTCAGTACCAAAGACAGGGAAAGCCACCCAAAGGAATACAATCTGTTTTAATACTGATTTACTGGCGAACATACTTGAACTTAGATGTGTTTCACTTAGGGGTTTCTATAGGGCTAAGGTGACAAGAGTGCTCTGTAAATACATGGCCAGATTCACAGAAAATAATTTGAAAAAGAACCTTGAAGATGTGTGAACTGTTTCTTTAAAATCGTTGCAGGATGCCACTCCAGGAGGGTCCAGGAGAAGGTTCTAGAGAAGCAGAGAGAGAGAGAGAGAGAGAGAGGCTCTAGGGATAAGATTGTTTTCCTTAGTCTAATCAAGCTGCTTGTTCAATATTAGAAGAAAGTAGCTCAGGCCATGACCCTTCATTATTGACCTGACAAGCACCATGGCTAGAAATCTGCAAAATGCAGCATCAGCAACTTTTATAGGGCTTGGAAACTAATTTTTTCCTGATTCCAGCTAATCTCCTTCCGCTCCAAAATACAAGCACCATCAATGTTTTCCCTCCTCTAGTGTATTTGTTGCAAACCGATGTTCTTCCTTATGCTAAACCTGTGGTCTCCAACTTTTTTAATCACAAGATCACTTTTTCAATATAAGTGCAATGTTATATCTACTTCAAACCCAAATACCTTTGCCCCACTTCCTTCCCACACCTTCTTTGAGACCCTGCTCCTCTTCCACCCCTTCTCTGAAGCCTTACCCTGCTCACTACATCCCCCTTCCTCATTCACTTTCATCAGACTGGGGTAAAGGTTGGGGTGCAGGCTCTGATCTTGGGCCAAGGAGTTTGGAGTGTGGGAGGGGCTCCGGGCTTAGCCCAAGGCAGAGAATTGGGGTCCAGGAGGGGTTTCAGGGTGTAAGCTCTGAGAAGGAGTTTGGGTTCAGGGGGACTGATGATGGGAGCAGGAGGTAGGGGACAGGAAGAGGTTCAGCGCTGGGACAGGGATTCAGGAAACAGGCTGTGGCTGGACACTGGGCAACTGAAATGGCTTCCAGATAGTGGAGCAGTGGAGTTAAGGCAGGCTTACTCCTGCCCTGGCCCTGCACCACTCCTGAAAGCAGCTGGCACGTACAGCAATGGCTCCATGGCACCATGTGCTGTCCCCATCTACAGGCACTGAGCCCACAACTTCTAATGTCCACAGTTTCCTGTTACTGATTACTGGGAGTTGCAGGAGTGGTATCTGCAGGCAAGGACAGCATGTGAAGACCCCCTATTCTGCCTTTCCCAGGAGCTGCAGGGACATGCCAGACACTTCCAGAAGTAGCAATTACCACAGGGATAATTACTTTAGTCACCACAGATGTGGCATCTTAGAACTCACTACTCAAAGAATTCAATATAAGTGTAAGAGAGAAATGAAAGTTATGAAATGCACAGACCAGTCAAAACCAAAAATAACCCTCTTTGCAAGCTGTAAAGAAAGTAACAACACTCTCCTCCCTCCCCTGTATGTGTAGGGTCAGGTGATGAGAGTGAAGGTCAATGTGTGTTTGTGAGAATGACAGACACACACAGGATACGTCTAGACTACATGCCTCTGGCGACAGAGGAATGTAGATTAGACTACCCGGCAATGGAAAATGAAGTGGCAATTTAAATAATTGCCGCTTCATTTAAATTTAAATGGCTGCCGCGCTGAGCCAATCAGCTGTTTGTTGGCTCAGTGCAGTAGTCTGGATGCTCCGTGGTCAACATCAAAGGCATTTGTCAACCTCCCAGGTATGCCTCATCCCAGGTATGCCTCATCCTCATACCTAGGAGGTCAACAAATGCCTTTGATGTTGACCGCGGAGCGTCCAGACTAAGCCAACAAACAGCTGATTTGTTTAAATCACTGCTTCATTTTCCTATGCCGTGTAGTCTAATCTAAATGCCTCTGGCAACAGAGCCATGTAGTCTAGATGTACCCACAGTGTGTGAGAGTGACAGAGATTTGTATTGACAAGCTCCATTCAACCCCTTCCCTCAGCCTATGTCTAGACTGCAAGCCTCTTTCGAAAGAGGCTTTTTCAAAATATACTTTCAAAAAAGCCTCTTTTGAAAAAGAGCATTTAGACTACAACTAGTACTTTCAAAAAGGCAAGCCACTTTTTTGAAAGAGAGCACCCGGGCAGTCCGGATGCTCTCTTTTGAAAAAGCACAGTTTGTATTCAAGAACGCCTTTTTTCAAAAGATCACTTTCAAAAAAGGCATTTTTCCTCGTAAAATGAGGTTTACTGAGGTCATAAAAAACTTTGTATTTTTTCAATTTAATTTCGAAAGAACTCGGCAGCAGTCTAGATTCAGGGGAAGTTTTTTCAAAAAAAGGCCATTTTTTTCAAAAAAAACCTATAGTCTAGACACATCCTCAGTGTGGAGATGGGGTACAGAAGTGGGGGGAGGAAGAACACCCGGACATCAGCGCCCTTCCTCATCTCCCTCCAACACCATGCACAGCAAACAGGAGACTCCCATAGGGCAGCTCCATTGTAGAGGGCAGGAGCAGCATGACAGTAGGTGGAGAGGCAACTGAAGTGCCAGCACTTGATAGTTTTCTGGCCAAACCAGTGAGGATCACATGTCAAAGGCTCCAAGATCTACCAGTAGATCCAGATCTACTGGTTGGTGACCACTGTGCTAAATTTTCATACAATACTTGATCTAGAAATCTGAACATTAGCACCTCTAGTTTCCCAATGTGGCCCAACAATTAGTGCTTGTGTGCGGAAATTACACGTGCATATTGTGTGGTCAAAAGCTGCCTGTGCAGACACAAGGCCAAAGCTTAGTCCTTTTAAGACATATCCCTCAATGCACATGGTAGCAAACAATTTAGGCAATGATAGTATATGTAAGGTACCTGATTGACAAATCTTGAATGGAGAAAAAATAATGACTGTACCTTGTGCATAGTAAGAACATAGATTTGCTCATTCCTACAGATGAACAAACCAGATGGGATAGAGCTACAACTAGTTCTAGTAAAAAATGTTCCTACACAACCCTTACAATAGAAAATGCCAGTTTATCAAAATCAAAATGGTTTGACGCAATGTGCTATTTTTGACACACATTTGTTTTGGAAAATAATATCATCATCAAAACAAAGCATTTTCATATCAGATAGGAGCAAAATGAAAGATTCTGATTTTTCATCTTGAAACCATTTTTCATTTTCAAGGTTTTTTACATAGTTAAAATTGAAAGCAAACACTTGAACTATATTGAAATGAAATGCTCAGATTTGACCCATAATGACATTTTAGAGGGAAAAAATAATTCTGCATGAAGTTTCAAAATGGCTTGCTTTCCTTCCAATTCAGAATGAAAACAAATTTTGAAATTTCTGAATTTTCTGTGAAATGGGAATTTTGACTTTTACCACCTTCATGTCCTTCCTACCAATGAAAATCTGATTAGCTATCGAATTACAATTTTGAGTTCCTTAAATGGCGGCAAATAATGCAGGAGCCACAAAAAGAGGTGCCGAGACCTTCCAATGAAGACTGATATCATGTTATTTTCAGACCACTTTTGCAAGCTCACGAGGTGAGGTGATATAGCTAGAGGCGCAGTGCCAATTTTGGAGTTTAAGCTCATTTTGAAGCATCCCAATACTTTCAGGTAGCTGTCCATATCTAAATATACAACATTATTCCTAAGGATTCTGTTGCCACATTCAGCATGCCACTTCTGTCCAACAATTGTGCCAATGCTGCAGGAAATTGAGTTCATCTTGCATCAAGTGGGATTCAGTTGCCAGCTGCCAACAATATTATTTATCCACTAGCACTAAGAGAAATGAAACCAGTCCTGGCAAAAAAACTGTCGATGATATAACTGTAGCTGTTGTTTGCAAACATGCTCCCTTGTAGTGAA
The DNA here is from genome assembly GCF_049634645.1 of Pelodiscus sinensis. Taxonomy (NCBI): domain Eukaryota; kingdom Metazoa; phylum Chordata; order Testudines; family Trionychidae; genus Pelodiscus; species Pelodiscus sinensis. The sequence continues at coordinate 28,773,325 of NC_134725.1, read as the reverse complement.
GTCAGCACTCTTTTCATTATTGGGCCAAATTAGTAGTGTGGAGTAATCCCCTCATGCTCAACTGAATTACTTTGTCAGAGGATTTGACTCATGTTTTCTTGATAGATGAGAGGAACAGGCAGAGAAATTGTCTGTTTTATTTTCCAAAGTTAAATTTTATGCAACTTGGTGCCTGAGAGCAATGCTGGTTGAGCACTTGGAAATTAATGTACATATTGAACAAAAAGATCATTGGCTTGAATATGTGGGACAAGATTCCCAGCAGAAGCCTAGGGAAAGGTCAACCAGCCCTGATTAAGTGGGTTCGAGCACCTGGCAAAGGCCATGCTGAAAACAGGATTAATTTTTAATTTCCCAAATTTGGCTTTGGCAGCTGTAGGAAGTTGTGCTGTCTTCTAAAACATTGATGAGTCAGGAGCAATGTTCTGCAGGGGAAAAGATCAGCATTATAATGAAATCTCTTCCTCCTAAGCAGCTAGTGTATCCATGAGAGTTATTTATGGCTTTCCTCCAAAAGGGGTCCAGAAGCTGGCCAATTTTTCTGCCAAATATTTTGGCTTACTATGGAGAGGACATCTGCATCCTTCTATATGCTGCCAGGCTAAGAGAACTTATGCAAAACATTTAGAGAAGAGGAAGTAACTTATGGCACCAAATTTTCCTCTCAGGCATTAAATCCAGAGTGATTTCAATGTTTTTCTTCAAGAACATTGGTTCAGATTCTGCTCTGATTTATATTTTCAATCCCATTGATTGCATTGGATATAAACCAGGGCAGAATTTTGCTCATTGAGAGACTCAAAATTTACATCAACTTAGAATTTAGCTCAGATCTCCTGCTATATCCCTGAGTATGTCTTCACTGCATAGTTTTTCTCGGAAAATGGCCATTTTCCTGGAAAAACTATACTTACATCCACACAGCAATTGCGTTCTTTCAATGGAAAGTCGAAAGAATTCAGGAGTTTATCCAATAGTGGCAAACCTCTTTCTATGAGGAAGAAGCCTTTTTCCAAAAGAGCTCTTTGGGAAAAAGGTGTGTGTGGATGGGGAAGAGGGATTTTTTTTTTTTTCGAAAGAAGAGGCTTCCAGGAAAAAGCACAGTCCACAGGCTTAAATGTGAGATAGCATCCGATCAATGTGGATGCTATCTTTTGAAAAAGCAGATAGCTTTTTTGATGCACTTTTGCTGTGTGGACACTCTCTTTCGAAAGAAGTCTTTTTTGGAAGATCTCTTCTGGAAAAGCTTCTTCTGAAAGATGCCTTCAGTCTAGACATAGCCCCAGAATGGCAGGCAAATTGTACCCCAAGATATTTTTTCAGTCAAAGCCCAGTAGTGCCCAGGGCATCGACCAAGATAGGGACTGTGTAATGGTTGGGTGTGGAACATACATAGCGTAAAGAATCAGTCCCCACCCTGAAACAATTTCATTCTAATAAGACAAGACATAAAAGAGTGGAAGAAAGGAAGTGGTACTATCCCCATTGTACAGATGGGGAACAGAGACCAAGGGAAATAGTCTTGCCTAAGACCAGATCTACACTATCCCTGGAAAGCTGGGTTAAGGTAGACAACTGCAACTACGTAAAATACGTAGCTATAGTTAGCCTACTGAACTGGTTTGGAAAAAATGAGAAATGATTCAACTGATAGCCCAAATGTGAATTGACTCTTCTACTCCTTTTTTTTCCTGATGTCAAATACAAATACAAATACAGATAAGCTATTTTCCCCAAGTGTCTGATTAAAGTTTATTTTTTAATTAAAAAATTGGGACTTTTTTTGAGCAACTATATAATTCCTTGAAATTTTGAAGTTTCAAATAAATTTTCTAAAAATGTTTGCAAAATCTTCCTTACCTATCAGCTTTATTCTCAAAACTATTTTTTATTTTTATATTATTATTATTATCATTATCTTCACAAGTAACATTTTATACTCATTTTTTCAGCTGCTGGTACTTTAATCCATGAATCCAATGTTTGTGAGATGTGTAACCTAAGGTTCAAGGAAGTTAAAAGTAGTACTGATAGAAAATTTTCTGAGAGATAGTTGTATCAGTCAATATCTGCAAAAACAATGAGGAGTCCTGAGGCATCGTAAAGATTAACAGATTTATTTGGGTATAAGCTTTCATCAGTAAATGTTTTTAGTCATGCCTAATAAATCTATTAGTCTTTAAAGTTCAACAGGACTCTGCTGTTTTTGCAGAAAATGATCCCTTAAAACTGATTTTGAGTGGAAAATTGGGTCTCCAACAAAATGAATTTTTCAGCAGAAGGTATGAAAACAAAACTATTTTGATTCTGAACTATTGCTTCTGTGCCTTGAGGATCTGGAAACATTGCATCCAAATGACATCGTTTTCTGGACTTTGTCCCCCATGATGCAGTCACGAAGAGGGGAGACTGTGATGCATCATGGAAGATGCAGTCCAAGCAGGAATGATGACCTATAGAGGAGAATGGATGCATAAGACATCTGAACTACCACTCTTGTAAGATACCGTAGCAATATGTTAGTTATTGAGTGAAATATTTTAGATTTCATTTTTCATCCAAAATGCAAACATTTTAATCAGTCCTTTTAAAGAATCTCAATTAAGATAATGAAATACTTCCAGAACAGAGTTAAGACTAAAATTCAGGGATGACATTCTGTCTCTATTGAGGCCAATAAGCATTTTTCTGTGGACTTCGATGTGGGCTGGATTTCACTCCATACTTTCCACCTCTCTCCCCTTTATTGTAACTACTAACACATGCTGCCACCTCTTAGGGGAAAAAAAGGTAGCAACTGAATTTTACTCAGCAGTAACTTAATGGGAAATGTCAGATATACAAGCAATTGCTGCCCACTAAAAGTAACATTTTCCCACTATGCTATTCAGTTTATTTTATTTACCAGCATGCTCCGATAATCTGCTTTGAAGGTAAAGTGGCCACCTGGGCTCCAGTGACAAGGAAGAACTAGTACTTCATTCTTTTCTGACATCTGATTCATTGGTGTTAACATCTCTGAAACGCTTACTCTTCTGTGTAGGCCAAGGGAGAACATTTTCAGTATATGTAGGTCTTTGAAAACTGCTGCTCAGTCATCTCTCTCAGTTGAGCCTAGTTCCAAATTTGGTGTTGGAGGATATTTTAACATTCATTCAGTTAACATTCTTTAATTATCAATATGTTAATTGTTCAAAGACTAAATGATATCCACAGTTATTAAAATCAGAGTCTGAATTTCAGCTCCTGATCAGGAAAAAATACATTTTGTGCTGTTAAAGGATTAAAACAGACAGAGCCAAATTATGCCACCTTCATTATCTCCTGTTAACAGAAACCTAAGCAACTATTTCAAATAATCAGACATGTTTCCTTCATTACTGGAGCTTTTCCCAACATTTAGACGAACAAAAGCAACATGAGAATGGTACCCAACAGTTGTTCCTTTCTATTGGGATACTCTGGAACCCTGATCTAGGAAAGGATGTAAGCACCTGCTTCATTTTAGCACATTAGTAATCCCACTGACCTAATCTGGTACCTTGACTTTAATGGGACTATTCACATGCCCTTACACACTTTGCTGCATTGCTGCATTTAATGTATTCCCCAAGGATACATGTTAGGAGGGTGAGAAAGGTGGGAAGGGAGGTATGACTTGGGTCCCATTTTATCCCTCCATCACTCAGCGCAGCAAGTCCTGCTTTTACTACTCCTTCAGGCATTCCTACCTATTGGGCTCTGTGAGGTTTGCTACACTAAATCAAAATTTTTGCAGAGTAAATGGGAAACATGTGAAGGCTCTCACTGAACAGAGGTTCACACTACCTTAAAAATCATGGTAAACAGGTTCCTGTCTCACAAACGACAAGCTAACTTCTTGCCCAACTGATGTGACGAGTCACACACAGTGTAAAGGGATAAATAATGTTTTCTTTGGTTTGGAAGATGGTCAAGAGGTTTTCTCAGTACTTACTGAGCCAACCCTGTCAGTGGAAAGAGTCTCTAGGTATGTCTACACTACCACCCTAGTTCGAACTAAGGTGGTTAATGTAGTCATACGGAGTTGCAGATGAAGCCTGGGATTTGAATTTCCCAGGCTTCATTTGCATAAAGCCAGGCGGCGCCATTTTAAAATGTCCGCTAGTGCAGACTCCATGCTGCGCGGCTACACGCGGCACGAACTAGGTAGTTCGGACTAGGCTTCCTAGTTTCACGAGGAGTAATGGTAGTTCGGACTAGGAAGCCTAGTCCGAACTACCTAGTTCGTGCCGCGTGTAGCCGCGGGGCACAGAGTCCGCACTAGCGGACATTTAAAAATGGCGCCGCCCGGCTTTATGCAAATGAAGCCCGGGAAATTCAAATCCCGGGCTTCATTTGCAACTCCGTATGACTACATTAACCACCCTAGTTCGAACTAGGGTGGTAGTGTAGACATACCCTCATTGATTACACTGGGGTTTGGATTGAGGATCAAGTGCTTGAGTATCAGAGGGGTAGCTGAGTAAGTCTGTAACTGCTTGAGCATGTGAGGTACCTAGTATTCTGGTTACTGTAAGTTTATAGCACACTGAGAGCACTCATCACTTCCCCCAATTTTTAAATTACAGAGACATTTAGAGGGCCCTGCTATGCCAGGTACTGTGCATAATGAGATACCACTCCTAGCCCATACATCTTACAAAGCCACAGAAAAGTGAAGACATAGGGTACGTCTAGACTACATGCCTCTGTCGCCAGAGGCATGTAGATTAGGCTACCAGGAATAGGAAAATGAAGCAGCGACTTAAATAATCGCCGCTTCATTCAAATTTACATGGCTGCCATGCTGAGCCGACAAACAGCTGATCAGCTGTTTGTCGGCTCAGCGCTGTAGTCTGGACGCGCGGGTGTCGACATCAAAGACATTTGTCAACCACCCAGTTATGCCTCCTGGGATGAGGTATACCTGGGTGATCGACAAATGCCTTTGATGTCGACACTCGTGCATCCAGACTACAGCGCTGAGCCGACAAACAGCTAATCAGCTGTTTGTTGGCTCAGCCCGGCAGCCATGTAAATTTAAATGAAGCGGCAATTATTTAAATCACCGCTTCATTTTCCTATGCCTGGTAGCCTAATCTATATGCCTCTGGCGACAGAGGCATGTAGTCTAGACGCACCCTTAGGCTATGTCTAGACAGCAGAGCTTTTCCGGGATACCGGAGGTATCCAGGAAAAGCTCTGCCACATCCAAGGAATGCCTCCATTTTTTCTGATAATTTCTGAAAAATCATATGTGGTCTTTTGGCATTCCCTGTATTCCTCTCGGTGAGAGGAATAAGGGATGTTCTGAAAAAGGAGTTTTTTCTGAAATTTGGCCCTATGTAGATGGTCCAAATTTTGGAAAAGCCTGGTTTGGAAAAAAGCAGAAAAATATATGCAAATTTCAGGGGGGGAGAGGGGTTTCTGACTTTTCTTGGAAGTCTAGACATAGGGTCATTCAGAAAATCAGTGGCAGCAGAGAACAGACTCCTGAATCTCAGTGTAATGTGTCCATTGGACCAAATACATCCCAAAGAGCAACATTTGCAATCAAATTCTGCATCTGAAAGCAGCTGATAGATGTGTATTCCTTTTTCTACTCACAGAGGTTACTCTCCAGGTTTCCTTCTTGCTCTCCACAAGTTCTCTACCAATGGCAGGGGTCCCATTTAAAGCTGGCTGGAAAAGGGAATTTCCATTCAGCAGAAAGTGCCAATGTTTTGCACTTGGTTTATGTTCCCAATTCATACAAACAAAGAAATAAAAAAAAAATAGAATTTCTCAAGCAATGGAAATTGTGAAATAAATTAATTTGGGAACAATTGAAACCTATCCTTCTTAGGAGGAAATTTCTTTCAGTTGCATAATGTCAGATAATATTAGGATATAAAATATATTGAAATAGTAACCGAGCTATTTAAATGTAATATTAACATCAAAATGAAATTAATCTAAATGCTTCAACATTATTGAAACAATGAGAAAGTTGAAATAATTCATTTTTACTTTTTCATGTAAAAATGTGTATAGAAAATGAAACTTGCCATGAAATATGTAAATTTTGATAAAACTGTGTTTCCTGATGAAAAACTGTCCCATCCATTTTTTAAATTTTTTTTTGTCCAGCTCTGAGCCTGTTGCTGTTTTGAATTCTTATTGCAGCAACAGTGCCACCCACTGGTCACAGAAGTGTCATCCATCCATAAGTCCTTTATACAAAAGCACTAATCAGCTCCTTTGATTGTCCCAACTTATGGGAAAGAGTATATTGATTTTTTTCATCCTGAAATCAGCACCAACCACAGACTGTGGCTGAACAGTCTCACCTGTTTTCCAGACCTTAGTAACCAATAAAAGGGCACTGTAGTTACAATGATATGAATACAGCAACATATAGACCCATACCATCTACCATCACCACCCTGACAGAAGTCTGCTTCATCTGATATGTATACTCCATGATTCAGAATTACAAGAAATACAGACGAAGTGCTCTATGTCAACTGTGTAATAATTGTTAGAATATTTTCTCCTGACCACCAATGAGGGTCAGCTGAATTTTGAGGATGGATAAGTCATGTGATTTAGTAATGTTATTTAGCATCCTATTTTCAGCATACAGCTAGTTGTTTTAGCGAGTGCTGTACAGTCACATTGTTGAAGAAAAAATTGGAGATTATGCTAATTTAATTTACAGCCATTACTTGCAAAACCTTTTGGAGTCATCTTCCATATCCTGGTAAAATAAGTTTCACTAGTATTTATAGCAAACTGTTTAGACATAGTCCACTGGAATTTAATAAATCAGTTATTGCAAGCAAATAGTAGTAGCACAGGTGAGTCATTGATGGCCAAAGCAAAGTATTAGTGCAATTTCATTGGTATATTTGATAAAGGTTTGTTATTGTCACAAACTTGCAGAACTATAGCTGTTAGAAAATTTTAAGACAGAGACATTTTCTGTTGGAAAATGCTAATTCAAGTAAATGAAAATGTTTTTCATCAACAGAAGAGTTTGTTGAAATTTTTTATGAAAAAATTATCAGAGTGTTCCATTTTGATAAGGCTGAAGTGGTTCATTTGGCCATAACTGTTTTAAATGCATCATATAGCATAAATAAAATAAAATAAATTAATGGAGTTTTCCTATCTCCTAGAACTGGAAGGACCAAAGGTCATCAAGTCCAGTTCCCTGCCTTCACAGCAAGACCAAGTACCGTCCCTAACAAATTTTTGCCCCAAATCCTCACTGCAAGTATTGAACTCACAACCCTAGGTTTAGCTGGCCAATGCACAAACCAATGAGCTATCCCTCCACCCACATTAGGCTAGCTAACATGAAGCACTGGGATCTTATTAAGATGAAATGGCTTGCTCAAGCTATTTGATATTCATGAAACAAACTTGTTTTGAAATTTCATTGGGCAGGAAATTTTGAAATTTTCATTTTTCATTCTGGTTTGGCATAAAAAGAAGTATAGAAGAATGGAAAATTAGAAATGTGACCGGATCTCTACAGAACTTTAAGAGCTACTCCAGTGGCGGAAATTAGAAAAGCTTTAGCACTATTCTAAATGTTGCTGTTCTGACTGCCAGAGTGGTGTGCGTTGGAGAGCGTCGTACATTGGAGATGTTACAGAAGTAGTTGTCACTGGGGTCCCAGGAGACCCAGCTAAGGTAACTCATTTAGAGCCAAATAGCAAAAGAATGAGGGAGCCACTCCCTAATGCTGGTGGCTATTCCAACATTAAGGTACCAAGCCACGTAAAACAGCCTTTATGACACCTTACTGGTTACCCAGATGCCTATAACGCAGACCCCTGAAAGCAACCCAGCACACACATTCCACCAGCACCCAAATCAAAATGAGTACAGGATCACTGACGAACTTATTGATCTCATTCAGAAAATGTCAATGGGGTGGGAGGCAATTGCCCCAATGCCTGCATATTCAAAGGGTCCCAGAGCCCATGCTACTATGGCGGTAGTGGTAGCTGGAGCCCTGAGCCCTTTAAATCACTGCTGGAGTGCTATATGTTCCAGGCAGTGCTAAAGGTTGGTGGGCAGAGGGAAGAGGCACTGTGTTCTGAGTGGCTCTAGGGCTGGGGGGAGGGTGAAGTGCACCCCCCACTTTGTTGTGTGGCTCACTCAGGCTGTCAGCTCCCCTAACGTGGACTATTCATGCAGTTTGGTAGAACATGTTTATAGAAGCAGGCCGTTCTGTCTGTAAGGTACCATGATGCAGACTTCTGCAAATCCATACCTTTGGTTACAACTTTGGTGTGACTATATCAGGCCCCACTGCTTTGGGACTCATGTTATAAGCCTGCACTGTATCAGGCCCAGCATTTACAGCCACGGTGATGATTGTTTTACTAAAGCAATCCATTACAAGAGGAGGAGTGCGCACATTGATTTTTTTAATTCTCTCATTGTCTTGAAGCATGCTTTGTTTGTTAACAATTTATTAATTGACCATGAAGCAGCAATTTTGTACAATGGCATTTCTAATAAAGACAGACAAAGGATGTCAGAGGAAAAAGAAGTGACTTGGCCAAAAAAACCACAGCAGACCAGTGTCTGAGCCAGAAGTAGAACTTGGGTTTCTTGCACCCAGTCTGCTTCTCTAGAACATGCTGCCTCCCCTCTGATTACTGCTGTGCAACCCATCCCTTGCTCCCACTGAAGTCACTTGCAGGTTTGCCAATGATTTTAATAGAACTAGGTTCAGACCCTTTAAGATTTGAACTTAGGAAGTGCCTCGCTTTCTGAGAAGGGTACTAAGCACTTTGCACCTCTCCAGATCCAGTGGGGTTAATACATTCCACAAAGAATGTAGGAGATGGTTTTAATGTCTGTGCTGAAGACTGGCAATAGGTGACACTTCTTTGTAACACAAACAAAAGGCATCCCTGTTCTCCCAGTGCAGATTTGTTTGGCTCAACAGTCCTCACATGTACGTATTTTCTCCCATTAATGAGATTCTACTGTCAGGTTGAGAAAGCTCTTTAGATTCATTGCACAGAGGAGAGGGGACATTTTTGCTGACAGCCTAGATTCTACCCGTCTCTTCAAAACTGAAGGTATTAATATTAGATATATACAGATAACTCTAATGCTCCATCTGTCATGGGAGCCAACTCCAGTGATATCCTGAGGAGACCCATTGCTGGAAGATTCTTGCAATGCTTACTATGTCATCCTTTAAAACATAGGGAAACTACACAGTTGAAGCCTACGTGCAGAAAGAGTTTCTGAAGACAATCATTGGGCCATCAGCTTAATATCTCTTATGTTCCATAAATCAGAGGCTAGTAGCTGTTCCATTCAATGCAGCACTGAGGAAGCATATTTCGCTCCAAAACATAAATCATTCAGGAAGTGGTAAGTGCATAAGGATTTGTTGTTATCAACAGGTAATATCAAATAATGCCTTTGTGTATGCTGCCAAAAAACCACCCTGTGGCAGCAGGGCTGTTCCTAGTAATATGCAAAACACACACAGCTGCTTGGGGTACCACAACATTTCAGGCACCAAAACCCGAATTTCATTTCTAGGCAGCTGGATGCTGAATATGGGATTCAACAGCCTCTACCCACATCCCCTGCCTGGGTCCTTCCCCCTCCCCCACAGGTGGCACCCAGCTCCCAGTCACAAGGCAATGGAGGTAGCAGGAGGAGCAGAGGGTGGCTGCACAGCAGGTGGCTGGAAAGAAGTGGCCATTTCCTGCTTTTCATGGGCTGGCTGTGAGGCTGCTCCCTACTCCTCCCAAGTCTTATGAAGTACTGGCAAGAGACTTTGGCAGGCCCTGGGCAGGGTGGGGTGGGCTCAGCTTCAGGCCCCCTGAAAGGGGCAGAGCCTCAGGCATAAAGGGCAGAGCATCCCCCATCCAGCCCTAAGTGCTGCCTGGACCAGGCCAGGCAGATTTAAGGGATCTGGGGAAATTTAAAGGGCCTGCTGCTGTTGCTGTGGTACCTATGATGGTAGCCCAGAACCCTGGGGCTATTTAAATCACTGGTCCCTGGGGTAGCTGCCCTCTTTGTCCCCCCTTGTCCTGGCAGTAACCCTGGGCCTAGGGCCATGGGCGGCGAGTTATATAGGCCTGGTTAACGGGGATCAGAGGGTGTAGCTAATGGGGATCAGGGCGTGGTTAACAAGGGTTGGGGGTGTGGCTAACTGGGTACCACCCCTGCCTAAGGACCACCCACACACTGCTCGCCACTGCCCCCACCTCCCACTTGTTCTCTGGGGCTCTAAGCTGAGACTCCCACCTTGCTCCTGCCTAGGGTTGCCAGGTCTCCCAATCAGACACCATTTGCAGCGATGGCAGCTGATTCATCCCATCTGGAAGAGCTGGCAGCCCTGCTCCTGCTTCCCACCCAAGCTTCCATCCTCCCAGTCCCAGGAGTGACCGCTTTTCCTGTAGGCGGGTTTGTGTGCTGCTGCTGGGCTATGTAGGGCATCAGCATTGCTAGGGATGGCCCAGTGCAGTAGAACATTGCAGAGCCGGGCTCAGCCAACCTAGACTTGGGCTCTGAAATCCATCCATGGTGGATGGCCTTACCATTTGGGCTCCAGCTGTAGGAGGAGTATCTGGAGTGCTAGCTTTAGCCCCATCAAGTGAGCTGAACCAGATGCCCTGGGCTTGGAGATTGGCTGACACGGGCTATTGTTTTGTTTTGGGGTTTTTTGCAGTATAGATTTACTTTGGCCTAATTTTGTCATCCACATACTGTCTCCCTGGCTACTTCCCACTGCCCTTCCACCAGTATCTAGGATTGCAGGGAAAGGGTAACATGTGCTGGGCCCATGTGCAGCACATTGTATATCCCTCAGCCTGGCTCTGGGGGCGCTCCCTCACCAGCAGGGCCCATTGGAAACTTGAGGTGGTGTAAAAAGGGGATCTGAGCTGCAGGCTCCATCACTGTTATGGGCTTTGGACTGTTCTTAGCCCTTTCCCCCCCAAGGAGTGTGGGGCTCCTACTCCAGCCCCAAAGAATGCACAAGAAGCAGTGGGACCAAAAGCCACTGTGGGCCCCGGGACAAGGTGTGTGTGCGGGGGTGGAGGGAGGGAGGCTTCATGCCCCAGATGGGGCAGGGCCTCAGGAGGTAGGGGTGGGGCTGAGCCAGTCCTCTGCACCTCCTGGACTGTACTACTGGGGCTTCTCCCCAGCCCTCAGAGCTCTGCAGAGTGCCTGGAATGGGGCATCAACATTCCAGTGGTGATGAAAAGGTACCAGGGGCTCCAGCCACTGTCACAGTAGGAGTGGTGGCAGCTGGGAACCCCAGGCTCCTAGGAATCACTGAGGGTATGTCTACACTACAAAGTTAATTCGAACTAACAGGTGTTAGTTCAAATTAACTTTGATAGGCGCTACACACGTGAACCGCTAGTTCGAAGTTAATTCGAACTAGCGGAGTGCTTAGTTCGAACTAGGTAAACCTCATTCCATGAGAACTAAGCCTAGTTCGAACTTACTAGTTCGAATTAAGGGCTGTGTAGCTCCTTAATTCGAACTAGTGGGAGGCTAACCTTTCCCTGGTGGCCACTCTGGGCACCACCAGGAAACTCGTATGCCCCCCTCCCAGCCCCGGAGCCCTTAAAGGGGCACGGGCTGGTTACGGTGCCCGTGCCAGGTGCAAGCCTGCCAGCACCCAGCCAGCAGACCCCGCCCCCTCACGGCTCGAGCCAGCCACCCGCTGCCACCCAGCCCTCCGCCTCTTCCTGGGACCAGGCTGGCGGCTCTTGGGAGCCTGCCCAGGTCTGCAAGAGGCGAGCGCCCGCCTGGTCTACTACAGACATCGTGGACCTCATCCACGAACTGTGCACTAGGCACAGGAAAGTGGCCGTCTAGGGCAGAAAAGCTGCCAGCCTAGCCACCCAGGAGCAGGTTTGCATGAAAATCAAGGTGGTCCACTGAGACCCCCGACCCTGAGCCCTGAGCGTAGAATGGCCGTACTGGGTCAGACCAAAGGTTCATCTAGCCCAGTAGCCTGTCTGTCAACAGCGGCCAACACTAGGGACCCTGGAGGGGATGGACCAAAGACAATGACCAAGCCATTTGCCTCGTGCCATCCATCTCCAGCTTTCCACAAACAGAGGCCAGGGACATCATTTCTACCCCCTGGCTAAAACCACTCCATGGACCCAACCTCCATGACTTTATCTCACTTCTCTTTAAACTCTGTTCTAGTTGTAGCCTTCACAGCCTCCTGCAGCAAGGAGTTCCACAGGTTGACTATTTGCTTTGTGAAGAAGAACTTTCTGTTGTTAGTTTGAAGCCTGCTACCCATTCATTTCATTTGGTGTCCTTTAGTCCTTATATTATGGGAACTAATGAAGAACTTTTCTTTATGAACCCTCTCCACACCACTCATGCTTTTAGAGACCTCTATCATATCCCCCCTCAGTCTCCTCTTTTCTAAGCTGAAAAGTCCCAGTCTCTTTAGCCTCTCTTCATATGGGACCTGTTCCAAACCCCTGATCATTTTAGTTGCCCTCCCCTCTCCCACCCTCTCTCTTCCCTTCTCCCACCTCCTTTTCCCAGTCTCCCCGAGTTTTCTTCAACAAAGAGAATTTCTATTTTTGAACACACGTGTCCTTTATTGTGTACATCAGGAAGGGAGGTTAGGGAGGGGTAAGGGGAAGGAGGTGAGGGAGGAATGGGGTACGAGCCCCCGATGGGGAGGTCTGGGCTGGCTCTGCGGGCTCCTCGGGGTGGAAGCTCTCCTGAAACCCCTTGATTGAGCCCCCCCTCCGGATGGCAGCCTGCGGCGAGTGCAGCCAGGCTGATGGCCGAGTGCTGTGATGTGCCGAGTGTGGGCACTCAGGGCACTCCAACTGCTTTGCAAGCGGGGAACCACTGAGAAATGTCTGTCCGGGGTGGGGGTCGGGTTCCTTTAAGCACAGCCCTCGGTTAGCCTGAGACAGCAGCTCCACACTCTAAGTCCTAATCTGATGCCCTGCCGGCACGGCTTCCGGCCAGCCTTAACCACAGTTCAGAGTCCACTCAGTGTGGACATGCTAGTTCGAATTAGCAAAACGCTAATTCGAACTAGTTTTTAAGTCTAGATGCACTAATTCGAATTATCTTAGTTCGAATTAACTAATTCGAACTATGTTAGTTCGAATTAGTGCTGTAGTGTAGACATACCCTGAGTCCTGGGGCAACTACCTCCTTTACCCCCTGTCAGGGTCCTGAAAAGAAAGTACAAGATGGAGCCTTGTGGAGAGAAGTAACTTCATGGAGCACACACACACACACACCCCACTAGCCAAGGTCCTAGGCTAGATGGTAGGAGCTGGAGTCACTGTAAATAACTACTGAGAGATCATTATTTTACTGCAGAGATGGATGGAATATAAAGGACCAGATATACAAACCTGCCTGTCTCCTATTTAGGCATGAACATAAGTGAGTAGATATTCATAAGAGCACACTGAGGTCTTACCTCAGGTGACAATTGACCCCAACTTAGGCCATTGAGCACTGGAAAAAAATCTGATCCAAACCTTTGGGGAAGGAGAAGTTTCAAGAGTCCTTGCAACTTGAGAGCTGCAAAAATGTACCAGGCATATCAATGGGCTTCCACATAGTGAGAGTCCAAAGGCAGAAGCAGGATATCAAAAACACAGGAATTTTGCAGGAAATCATTACTGAAAAAAATTGTGGTGGAAAGGAAGGTGCTCCATGAAAAAAAAAAAAGAAGTTTCCATTTTATGTGAGATGGGGAAAATTGCTAGCATAAAAAGCAAATGCTATGCTGCCTTACAGAAGCTAGGGACACTTGTCTCCACTAAGTTTAGCACAAGTGCCTTCAACTAGAGTACTTTCTGTTTCCAAGACACAAAGAATCAAAATTTAATTGGAAGGATTATATTTCTGGCACTGTCATGGAGAAGTTTGACATAAATTTTCAAAACACTGCAGAGGGGATAAATGGGGGTGCTGACTCCTGGTCCTTTGTTAAGTTTTATTCCCATCTTTAAAATTAATGATATATCCCCCATCATGACCTGAGAAGAATGGTGTTAACAGAAGGTAACCAAGGGATATATAGCCATTTCTTATCACTTGCATGTTGTCACCCTCGATCTCTCCATTAATGGCCACACAGCTCATAGATCCTTAAAAATGAAATAACTGTTTTCCATGCTGTAAGTTCAAACTGGTATATTTACTAAACAGTTTTAGAATAATAATTGCATTAGAGTTACTGGGCTCTATATTGCTTCTGTTAAGAAGAATGGAAAAATACCCATTGTTTTCAATGGAAGCAAGAATGGGCCTTGTGATGGATAGAGAAGGGCTGGCCAGCACCCGGTGACTAAAGGGTTAAACTCAGGTAGCTAGAAGAGGTGTTGATAGAAAGCCGGGAAAGCCAATGAGAAAAACTGTTGAAATTTGAATTGTATATAGAAACTTTATCTGCACTTTTTGTTTTTGAGTTCTAAGCTAAGGGGTAGAGGGATTAAGATGAATTTATCAGAATTACCATGCCTACAAGGAATATTGGGAAGGGAGTGAACTAGGCTTTAAAGTACAGATCCACATTGATTGTTAGTAGAGAGAGGAATGTATGTTTAGTTGCAATCACGGTATTTTTCTTTGTTTTGGTTGTTTGCTTAAGCTTCTCTGAGTAAAATCCATGTGGTTCCATTCTCCTTCACTATCTAACCTGTACCCAGAGGTACTATGTTTTCTGTGTTTTAATTTGTTTCTCTCGGTTGCTCTAGAGTTGTAACACCTACCAAACAAGTATGCTTTATTAAGGATATCTGTTTGTTAGGGTTGCCAGATGGTTTCACAAAAATACTGGACACACTTGACATGACATCACAATCTACATTCCATCTTATTTAGAAAATACCGGACATTTATATTTTCTCTTTTATATTTTCTCAATTTGTTTCCCGAACAGAAAGCTCAAATACTGGACTATCGGGTTCAAAACAGAACACCTGGCAACCCTACTGTTTGTTTTTTAATGAAATAATCTTTTTTTAGGAGATGATTTGATTCTTGTGTCCTGGAAGGTAACAGGTCTCTGTGTGCTTGCCTGGCCTGAGAGATCAGCTATCAGAGACACAGTTTGTTTTCTGTGTTTCTTTCTGTTTGTTTGGGTTTTTTTGGTTTTTTGTTTGTTTGTTTCAAGCTCTCTTGTGGCAGAAGGGTTTCAGGTATCTCTGGGGAAGGAATTCAAGTGTTCCTTGTTTTTTCAAGGTTCTTTAAAATCACTTGATGATGGCAGCCTAGTGCATCTGTGACCCTGGGCAGTTTTTTTGTAAGCAGAGCCTATTGAAGTAAGGTATTTAGGGTCTTTTATGGGCTCCCACCTTCTCTACTTGGAATGCCAGAGTGGGGAACAGCCCTGACAGGCCAATTGAATGCTAATAGTGGGTCTGCAAGAGGCATCACACTCTCAAATGTTCTATCATGAGAAACGCTATGTCTGCATCTAATATGGAGGCCAAATACTGCATGTGCAGTCTGAAAATGCAACCTTGAAAAATAATCACCCTAGACATTTTGTTAGCCCAGTCTCAAAAACTGCTCAGTCCCTCTCGTCATAGTGATGACAGGGGGAAAACACACACGCATAAACACCTAAAAATTAATGCTATTTTAATATGAAGTAAAAAGATGAAAACTTGCCCCAACCAGTCAAGCAAGTAGAATTTAGCAAGGCAGTGATAACAGACAATATTACTGAAAATGAGAAAATGTTCATGTAGGAAAACAAATGTATCCTTTTATGATAACAACAAAAATTAACTCAGCCATAGGAAATTATAGGCTGACATTCATTTTACCATTAACAGAGTAATATACTGTAGACTGTAAAGCACACAATATAATTACTCTAACACAGTGATTAGCCAGCAATTAGTATCTGCCCATCTTACATTAGAATCCTCGCTTTTTGTAATGGGCTTTTTATCTCTACCTATATTCATGACTACAAAAGCTTAGACATGTTCACAGCATTACAAATAATTAGCACATGATCTCAGCTCAGATGTTTCAACAATGCACCATAGTCCACTAACTGAATGGAAGTTGGTGTGTAATGTAAGGACCAATTCATATTATCTGTATGCTAATTATTGATTTGTTTGCACATTGCTAATTACAATGTTAACTGTAAGATATCGCTGTCAGTAGACAAACTGTGGGCCTTCCCTTATTCTGTGAAACAATGCGTCTGGTTATCTGCCAGATGCCCCTCGACACATTGGAATAGGGGTCATTTTTAGGGAGAAAAATGAAGAAAAAATTTAAGTGGATTTGCAAGAACCAACTACAGACACATTGGAAGAGGGAAACTGATTGCATAGTGGCAATTTTGTCTTTGACATTGAGGCATCGCCATGGGCAACAGTGCTGAGAAAAAGCAAACATGCTGGGACTCTTGAGAGCTTAGAATTGGAAACCTGGGACTAGATGAGTAATGAAAACCCAAGACTCACGCAATGAGAGGAGTCTGATAGGGCCGTGATTTATCACAAACTCCCTGCAATTTATGATTAAAAAAAAGATGGAGACAAACTTTCAAATTTAATCAATGAGTTTCCAAATTTTTGTTGGAACTTTTGGAAGTTGCTCAACAAGACTTAGGAGTTCTGACTTTTTCACTGCTTGATCTGTTCAGATTTTAAAGTGATATGAAATAGGTTGTCTAGACAAGAGAAGACTGAATGAAAACATGACAACAGTCTTGAAATATATAATGGTTGTTATAAAGAGAGCGATGATCAGTTTTTCTCTGTATCCACTGAGAGTAGGACAAGAAGTAACTGGCTTAATCTGCAACAGGAGAGATTTAGGTTAGATTTAGAAAAAAACTTTCTAAGTAGAAGGATAGTTAAGTACTAGAACAGATTACATAGGCTCCAGGGAGGTTGTCAAATCCCTGTCATTTGAGGATTTTTAAGAATAGGTTGGAAAAATCCCTGTCTAAGATGTTCTAGGTATACTTGGTCTTGGCTTGGTACAGGGGCCTGGATTAGATGACCTCTTGAGGTCCCTTCCAGTCCTACATTTTTATGCTTTTATGACAATGATGGGGATCCTCTTTTGGGCTGGGAGTCACTGATCCACATTAACTCAGTTGGGAGCCACATACAAATGAGAAGAAAAAAAAAAGTCTCACTGACCTTGCCCCATAGTAAGTGGAAGAATACAAAACCCTCACACGTAGCCCTCAACTGAGATGCAGAAGGAGAAGAAAAAAAGAGAAACAGTCCCCTCATGCTCAAGCCCCATGGGGAGGGGGGAGTACCAAGGCTCAGAGCTAACCCCCATGACGTTCTTCTGGGATCCCAGGGCTAGAAGATTTTGAGGGGCCCTATAGACTCTGGGGTGGCACCAAAAATGAAGGATTCAGTGTGGTGGGGGTGTGTGCTGGGGAGCAGGTAAAGGGGCAGGGGATCGGAGCACCTCTCTGGCTCAGCTACTGGAGGAGGGGTGGCTCTATGCTGCCTTGCATTTGCAGGCACTGACCTCCTTCCACTGGTCACAATTCCCAGAGCTTTCCTGCGCTGCTGTTCCATTAGCTGCTTCCTCCTGCTGCCAGGCAGAGCCTATGGGTTGGATGCAACCAGCAATTTGCCTTGATCCAGCCCATAAGATTCAGGGCTCCCCTCTCCCCCTAAATGCAGCAAGCTGGCACTGGGCCTCCAGCCACATAGAGGGGTTCACAATGATTGGCTGTGAATGCATGAAGTATACCTGTCCTCAGTCCTTCTGTCTAAGGAGAATTAGTCAATCCTGCTGCAAGTGCAGGCTTGAATATGTTATCCTTTTAGTATGCTGAGTCCTGGCTTACTCAGAAAATGAGAAACCATGACTGAGAAATTATCACTGGCCTCGGAGATAATAACTATCTAGGGGTACGTCTACACTACAGCGCTAATTCGAACTAACGTGTCTAGAACAAAAAACTAGTTCAAATTAGCCTCCCCCTTTCTCTCACATAAATTGTGGAGCACACAACATGCTGCCACCATGGGAGGGATGTTGTGCTCAGCCAGGTCCAGACGGGTGAGGAGGCATCGAAAGCGGGCTTTCAGTCGCCCGAAGGCCCCCTCCACCATGATGCGGGCCCTGGTCAGCCTTGCATTGAAGGCCTGGCGGGAGGGATTGAGGTGCCCCGTGTAGGACTTCATCAGCCACGGCTGCAGTGGGTAGGCGGCATCCCCCACCAGGAACATGGGCATGTCCACATCCCCGACCCTGATGTGGCGGTCGGGGAAGAAATGGTTGTGGGGGGGGGCAGGAGGGACGGGGTGTGTGGAGGAAGCAGGAGCGGGAGCAGGAGGGGGAGCAGGGGGAGCAGGGGGAGCAGCAGGAGGAGGAAATGGGAAGCGGTCGAGCAGGCTCTGGAGGTGGCCTCGCAGGGCACGGCCCTGCTCCTCTAGTGCCTCCAAACTCCTCCGGCGCAGCCTCAGGTCCTCCTGGACCCAGTGGTCCTGGAGACGGAGCTGTTGCTCCAGGAACCGGAGGTGCCGCCTCTGGTACGCCTCTTGGTTCCTGGCTCTCCTGCTGGCCCGGGCGCGGGCGGCTGCTGCAGGCGGGGTGGTACGCCCTGCAGTCCCAGGTCCTGCGGCTGTGGTGCAACAAGACCAGCGGTCAATTACCCCAGGGGCCCAGATGTGTGAAACCCAGCTCCCCTCTGCAAGGCCAGGGCCCCTACAGGATCCCCAGCTGCTGCTCCGTGGTGGGCAAGGCCCAGGCGCACGGTCCGGGGGCTCCCTCTCGCCCCAGCCTCCCGTACTCATAAGGGGAGCATGATAGTACTCACAGGTGGACGCCTCCCCGGCCTCGGACGACACAGGCGTGCGGCTCTGTGGGGTGCCTTGGGGGTCCCGGATCCTGGGCAGGCTGCCAGCAGGCTCCTGGCTCTCGGAGCCCTCGTCCTCCTCATCCTCCTTGGTCTCTTGCAGTGGTCTCTCTGCCCCGGGGTCTATCACGTCCCGGGGGGCAGGGACGGCATGAGCCCCCAGGAGGCGGTCCAGGGCGTGAAAGTGGGGGCAGGCCTCCAGGTCGGCCCCTGGCTGGCAGGCCCAGGAGTAGGACTGCTGCAGGTCCTTGATTTTGCAGCGCACCTGCTCCCGGCTGCGCTAGTGGCCCCTGGCAGCCAGGCTGGCAGCCATGCGGCCGTAGACTGCCGCGTTCCTGTGGCTAGTGCGGAGATCGTGGACATTGGAGGCTTCCCCCCAAACCTCGATGAGGTCCACGATCTCCGCACTAGACCACACGGGTGCCCGCCTCTTGCGGCCCTGGGCAGGCTCCTGGGAGCCGCCAGGCTGGTCCCGGGAAGAGGAGAAGGGCTGGGTGTCCTTGGGTGGCTGGCTCATGGGTGTCAGGTGCAGGGTGTGCTGGCACGGGTGCTGGCAGCCTTGCAACTGGCACAAACTGTGTAGCCAGCCCGTGGCCCTTTAAGGGCTCCGGGGCTGGGAGAGGGGCAGACAAGTTTGCCTGGTGTTGGCCAGAGTGGCCACCAGGGCAAGCTGGGAAGGGCTAGCCTCCCACTAGTTCAAATTAAGGGTCTACACAGCCCTTAATTCAAACTAGCTAGTTCGAACTAGGCTTAATCCTTGTAAAATGAGATTTTCCTAGTTCGAACTAAGCGCTCCGTTAGTTCGAATTAAGTTCGAACTAACGGAGCGCTAGTGTAGCACCTATGAAAGTTAGTTCGAACTAACTTTGTAGTGTAGACATACCCTAGAAGATTTACCCAGCACTGCTCAGGTCCTTAACTCACGTAAGATTTGTTTTTCTTCATTGAAATCATTACTCTGGGATGCGGCTGAGAATGAGGGGTTCAGTATGCAATCCCAGCCATTTCTCACTGCAGTAGCTTGGGGCTAGATGAGACATGTCTGTCCATGTCTGTTGCAGCTGCAGCCAGCACAGCGGGTGGAGGGGGGTCATGTCTCCTGGCTGGGGGACAGACAGACACAAAGACAGACAAACTCTCTGAAATATGTAGTAGATAGATGTCCCTTTCTCTAGCCATGCTCTCTACTGGACCAATGGGGTTATAGCTGTCCTGGTCTCCATCTCTGGCCCCTTGCTGCTCCCCTGTGGTCATTCTACAGTATAACTGTCCCTCCTTCCAGACCCCTGTCTTTCCATTTTATGAGAAACAATTGAATTCAGGCATGTCCCATTGTTCTGGCATAACCAAACCCTGACCTCGCTTTAAGTTAGGGTGAGAGGAAGCAACATACCAAATTTGGTGGTCCTAGTTCTTACCATTTAGGAAGAGTTCTTGAACAAACAGACTCACAGAACAATAGACAGACAAACAGAAACGGGTTTTAAAATATATAGTAGATAAAGGACACTGTGTTCTATTCAAATGCATTGTGCTCAGCAGCACTTGATATGCTAGCTATTTGCTAAATGCTTGGAAGGATTTTCTTTTAGTTCAAGTGGTAAAGGTCTACACTTGCTTTTAGAGTAGGAGGCTCTCAGCTTCCTCCCCATCATTAGAATACAGCTCTGAGTGGCTGTGGTATGCAGCAGCATGAAAAACTAGAAGCGCCAGATTTGCTGCCTCTCTTAGTAGTGCCATAGCTCTTTGCATTTGTACTTCAAAGTGTACCATGCATACTACTACTTGACCAACAGAGCACTGTATTATACCTGGCTGTAGCCGTCCCACCTCTCTCTTTTGTGATATGTAGGTCTCAGTTGCTTTGCTCTCTCTTTTGTGATATGTAGGTCTCAGTTGCTTTGCTCTCTCTTTTCTGATATGTAGGTCTCAGTTGCTTTTACCCATCTGTCTGCAGTAAACAATGAGTTTATGGCTATGTCTAGACTGCAAGTGTCTTTCAGAAGAAGCTTTTTTTGGAAGAGATCTTCCAAAAAAACTTCTTCTGAAAGAGAGTGTCCACATATAAAAGCTCATTGAAAAAGCGATCTGCTTTTTTGAAAGATAGTGTCCAGACTCATTGGACGTCTCTCTCATGAAAGGCCACCCAGAACCACTTCAGCCAGGGCTTTAGGTCACCAGTTGCTTCCAAGCGCTGGTATTGGATCCTTGCAGAGACACGCGCTTAACGGGACCCCCAGACAGCCATTTCCCTGCTTCTGCTGCATGCTTGCTCCCTCTTCGAGGGACAGCAAAGCTCCCTCTGTGGTTGCCCTGTTCTTTTTTGGAGGTCACAGCTTTGTTCTTTGTGCCCTGGAGCCAGAGCTGCTCCAGGCATGCAATGGCCCCACACAACCAGGCTGCAATTTTTGCAGCACTTTGTGCCAGCTGCCTTCCTCATCCTGCACAAGCTGGATGCCGAGCTCATTCTGGGGACCCTCTCCCTGAATGTGGGAGCTACGCTCTGGGAACCACACCCCACTGTGAAGAGGCATTTTTTCAGGCTCTACACTAGTTTGGACTGGTGGGACCGGCTGCTCATGGAGGCAAGTCACTCTCGGGCAGCAATCCCTGCTATTGCTGGGGGGGGGGGAGGGTGTTCTGGAAAGAGGAGCGGTAGGGAAAGTGGGAGGTGCAGGGGTGGGCTGAGAGTGGTGTGGAAGCCCCGTCCCCTTGTGTTTGTGCCGTCCCACCTTCATACAGCCTTGCTGCTGGGGGGTCAGCCTCATGAGGGGGGTGTCCTGGGGTTTTTGGAGGGGGAGAGAAGAGGGCGGCCACTTCCCAAGACACAAGCATGCCCTCTCTCATTCTCTGTTTTGTGTGTTTGTTTGTCTCTTTCTGCATCAACTCTATCCTGTTGTGTAGGGTCACCCACCTGGGAAACTTGGCCCTGATCATCACAGGATTTGCTGCCCTGGGGTTCCACAACTTTGGGGGAGCCATAGATGGAACCCACATCCCAATCCGCACTCCAAGTCATTGAGTGGCCCAATATATTAACAGGAAGGCCTACTTCTCAATGGTGCTGTAGTCTCTGGTCAACCACCATGGACAGTTGAGTTGCAAAATATATGTGAATCTTGTGCCCTGCCCAACCACCATTTTTGTCGTATGGTTGGGCAGGGCGCAAGATGCCCATGTATTTTGCAACTGCAGTCTCACAGGAAGCTGGAGGTGGGCACATTCTTCCCCCAGTGAGACTTTGTGGTTGAGGAAGTACAGACGTCACTGTGCATCGTGGGGGATGCGGCCTACCCCGCTCACGCTGTGGCTGATGAAGCCATACACGCGCCCACGTGGACCCCAGAAGGGATCAATTTAATTCCCACCCCAGCCAGGCCCACATGCAGGTAGCATGTGCCTTCAGCCACCTCAAGGTGCCTCATGACCCGCCTGGACATGGGAGAGCACAACATCCTCGAGGTGGTGTCGGTGTGCTATGTTCTCCACAACATTGGGGAGAGCAAGGGGAGACCTTCCTGCTCGGGTGGGGGGCAGAGGCTGGCTGTGAAGAGAGGGCTTTAGAGCAACTGCGGACAGCTGCCATCCTCCAGGCCCATCAGTTGGGGGGTGCGCATCTGGGAGGACCCCAGTAACTCTCCCTGCACCTCCCCACTAGGGGCCTGTGCCTTGCCCCACTATCCCTTTTCCACCACAAACCTACCTTCCCTGTACAGTCAATAAATACACCTGTTTTGATTTGAACAAAACAAACTTTGTATTTTTCTTTAAATAAAATAAACTGGGGTTGAAGGGGGTTGTGAATTTGGAAAGGGGAAGGAGAAGGGGGCTGTAAACCTGGAGGGAGGAGGAAGGAGGGGGGCTCAGGGCTGGGAGTGGTGTGGGAGTGGCAGCTGGAAGTGTCACCTCAGATTCTGGACTTCGGCAAACTTGGTGTTGGGTGGGTCCTGGGACCACGGGAGGGTGGCGGGGTGGACAGGGTAGGAGACTGGAGCAGGATTAAGGGTGGTAGGGGAACAGGGGAAAGGGCATAAATATAGCTGGGGGAGGGCCATAGGCATCACTTGGGGAGGGGGCAGAGACATTGCTTGGGGGGCAGGCAGAGGGGGAATGGGTGTAATGGGGTGGCAGGAGAGTGGGAGTCAGGAGCAGAGACAGCAGCTGGCTGTGCCATCATTTGACGCATAATGGCAGACATGCTGTCACCCTGCTGCACAAGCTGATCCCACATGCGGGTCCGCCATTCAGCGTCCTCCTGGACCTTTTGCACCAGAGTCTGCTGCATGTTGTGCAGGATGCCCACATGCTGCCTCATCAGGTCCTTATGGATCCTGGAGTACTTTCGGATCCCCTGGGGTCAGGTGGCTGGCTCGGCTGGCATGGATTACCCCTCAGCGATAGCTGGTCCAGCTGTGCAGAATGAAGAGGGAGAGGCGGTCAGTCATCCATGCAGACACTGTCCCTGAGGCCGTGCCCTCCTCTGTGAGCTGTGAGCAACAGGCCTCAGCCCAGAGGAGGGGTATGTCCCAGGACAAGGCCATGTGTGACCTGCACAGAAAGCCCTGCCTCACAGGGGCCCAGAGGTGCCCTGGGGACCATGATGCCCACTTCCCCCTCCCCACAGGGACAAGCAGCCAAGGGAAGTGTACAGCCACAGTGATAACTGATGGGCAGCAGAGGAGCCTGGAGCAACCTGAACCTTTATGGGGCCTGCACACACACCTGCACCTTGCAGCGCTGTCCATGGGAGTGGGTGGTGCCTCACACGGGCAGGCATGCCCATGTGCTGTGTGTGGCACTCCTCGGTGTATATATAGGGTTGTGCGTGTGCCCTTGTGCCCAGGCTGTTTCCAGCGGTGACTGCTGGTGGGAGAGCGTTCCCCCTCTGGCCAGACGTGTGTGGCCTCTCCTGAGCCAGTGAGCAGGATCTCGGCATGCTCCTGGGCTGCTGCCTGAGGCTGCATGGCACAGACTGGCACTGCACGTGCTTCTAAGGCCACCAACTGCAGCACGACATCCAGGTCGAGAAGGCCGAGCGACAATCGCACCCCATCCCCTCTGCGCCGCCTCCCCCACTCTGTGTGTGTGTAAAACTGAGAGCCCTCACCTGATGATCCCTCCCCACCTTTAAAGGAAGCCTGAGACACATTCAGGCCCAGGGGTACTGGTTTCAGGGTCAGCATCACCTTGCTGGCCGTGTCCTCCTCGTCCTGCCCCTGCTGTCCCTCCTCCTCCTCCTCTTCCTTCACGAGTTCCAGACAGGTGATGACGGGCATGCTGAGCCCCAAGTCCTCCACCATGGGTGGGGAAAGGGCTTCCCCATCCCCCAGGATCTGGTAGAGCTCCTGGTAATAGGGGCAGGAGTGGGGGCCTGTCTTGGAGTGCGAGCTGTGCTCCCTGACCCCGGCATAGCCCTGACAGAGCTCCTTTACTTTACTTTGTTCTAAGGTCTGGGGGAGGGGGTTGTCCCCCCTCTGCCAGAGTCTCTCCAATTCACCCATAGATTTTGCTCTGGACCAGAAGGGTGCACCCTTGGCTAGGTCCTGGGAGCCCTGGTGTTGCCCCCTGGGAGGGCCATGGGGGCATTGGAGGGCTTGAGTCTTGGCCATGGCTGGGCAGGGAGAGCCGCTCAGTGAGGTGCTGCTCTGAAGCTGGCTTCCTGCCACAAGGCTTGTCCAGGGTGCCTGCAGCTTTAAGAGGTGCCAGGAGACAGGAACTATAGAGTCGTGATTACTTTGTATGGAGTGGTCACCAGGGCACCTGTGCTATTTTCTGGAGGCCTCTTCTTTCGAAAAAAAAACCCTCCTCCCCAACCACACACGCCTTTTTCCGAAAGCACTCTTTCAGAAAAAGGCTTCTTCCTCATAGAGTGAGGATTATCAACATTGGAAAAAATCCTCTGTTCTTTCGATTTACTTTCGAAAGAACGTGATTGCAGTGTGGATGTTATGTAAGTTTCATCAGAAAAACGGCCATTTTTACGACAAAACTCTGTAGTCTAGACATACCCTCATTGGTGAAATTCTGATTAATTCTATTGATTTACACAAACAACAAAAATTAGCAATACTCAGAATTCACTATTAGAGACCAATAAATCCTTCCAAACTACTCAGTCTCCTAATTCGGGACCCTCAAGAATACAGCATTATTAAAACCAAATTCTGCCAATTTTCCTTCCCAACATTGCCAGCTTAGGTTTGGAATCCAGAAGCATTTGCACTCATGGGTTTGTTTCAATTGTACCATCAAAATAAATGTATCTAGGGGAATGTTAGAAAAGGTGTTTGCGAGAAGACCTAATGAGTATGAGCATCAGGATATAAAGAAGCTGATTATGAGGATAACAGGCTCGACTAATGATGAATATTTCCTATTCACATGTCAGCAGCAATCAAATTACTCTTAACTGCTGTAATATGATTGGAATTTTTTTTGAGGCCGCGTTTGAATATCTGACATTAGGACTTTCCATTATGTTGCTAAAGAAAAACATTCTTGCTGTGATAAAAATGACACTTTTGATGACAGTCCTTAATTTCCATTCTGCCTTGGCGGTGTTTATCTTCACAAACACCATGTGCATCGTTCACTTGTTCCGCTTTACATTTTTGAAACTTTTTTCTTTAACAATAAAATGGCTGATAAGAAGGTGAAAGAAGAAATGTATGTTGTCATGAAAGCATTTTATTTCCACTGAAGAAAAGGAATAAAAAATCCAACATTGCCAAGCAGGATCATTGTTTGCTCAGAAATGTCAAATTTTTGATTGCTTCCCTGGTATCAGTGAAAAATCACGTTGACATCTCTTAATGGCAACTAGGAGACATCATAAATGTTTGAAGCAACTGGAAAATTAGAATCAGGATAACATGTGATTTCAAGCATTCCACTGGGACAAAAAGCAGTGCCTGGCCAAACATTTCTACATGCTGCAAAGCTGGGAATCTCCTTTCCAAGTGGTTTCTGGGATAGCACTTAGCCTTGTGAGAACACAGCCCCCCTCACTATAAAAGAACAGCTGATTAAATGAGTGCTCAGTGTGACAAGCAAACAAGGACTCCCCGCTGTCTCCTAGGCAATGTGCTAATCACTAGGCTGAAATTAAAGTCTGATCTTGAGTGTTGCTGAGCACCTGAGACTCTCATTGGCTTTGGTGGATGCTCTGTATCTCTCAGAATCAGACTCCTGAGCTCTGAACACTTTCAGCAGGTTCTTTGTTTTAGGCTGAGATAATTGCCTCTTTGCCTGTCTCACCCCCCAATCTTGGTTCATATCTTGGAAATTCAGCCTAAAGTCTTCATTCTACATTTTCACCCCTGGAAAACTTTCAAAGCTGTTCCTCCCTCTTAGCATCTGAATAAATATTCAGACAAAGAGGTGGTGAAAAATTTTGGCTGCTTCCAGAATCACATTAGCAAATTCTAATATGTCTGTAATATATTTCAGGCATGGCAACATTGTTTTGTTGCAGCCCATTTAGCACACAAACTGTAGGAAAACAGACCTAGGGAGTCGACAATCATTAGGATCCAGCTTGAAAATATTTGGAAGAAGTTCTGAAATAATTACAGTTGAATGGGAAGAATAATACTAGTAGCGCAATGCATTTGGGTATTTTTTACTAGCTTTTTAAAGAGTAGATAACAGCTCTTTCTCTTAATTATCTTGAGCATTCAGACCTGTCAGTCAATATGATGTAACATAAAAAGCATTATTCTCATTTGCCCATTATTAAATATATACATCTAGAACATTACGTAGGAGTCATCACTCACAATAGAATCACTTCTCTGATGTACCATATTTCATCTATTTTGACATTGCTTATTGCTTTAAATATTAGAAGCATCTAAAACTCAGCCCAGTTTGTCTCACTAAATTATACCCTATCCATTTATCGTGCAGCCATTGTTTAATGAAATCTGCACTTTTTAAGTCTTAAAGGATTGTGAAACTTTGACTAGCGAATTCTTATTGGATCCAAGCCAAGGACAACTGAAAGCTTAGCGGTGGATTGGAATCCAATTTACCTAACGATCCCACCTTTGCCCTTATACAAATTTTTGAAAATAATAAGGGCATGCAAGTGGTTTTATTTGTACCTAGGATAGTCCATGAAGGCCAGCCAGACTGTGCTAAATGGAGTTCAGGGACTGATCCCTTCTGTGTCCCCAAATCCAGTTCTAGGCATAAGAGGACTAAGCAATTGTTCACAGCCCTGAGCTGCTCAAGGAGGTTTCTTGCTTGTTATCTAGGACTGTATGCAGGGATTTCTGTGTGTGTGTATGTGCTTTTTTTGGTCAATGTGGACCGCAAGGGTGTGAATGCACCCCCCACAGTCCTCCAAGTAAGTGGGGAAATCGGCTCCAGCCTTTCCCTGGCCAGCCAGAGCATAGAGGAGGGAGGCTTGGGCAGTGTGCTGCTCCTGCCTTCTCGTGGCCAGCTGGAGCATGCTTACTTGGGCAAACCTGGGGGTACTTTCTCACTCTTTACACACACACCCTCCCCATGCATGAGCCTGTTATCTCTATGTGCATGAGGGAGAGGGTGCATAAAGAAAGGATTGGCTATCTAGGAGCTCCTCTCATTTGCCAAGATGCATTTAGAATGGCTCCAATTAGAAATGTTTAACCTTTCTTTAGTGCTTAAAGGTATGAGTGTCAGTGAAAGGTATCTGGGTATGTCTACACTACAGCACTAATTCGAACTAACTTAATTCGAATTAGTTAATTCAAACTAAGCTAATTCGAACTAACGCATCTAGACCTAAAAACTAGTTCGAATTAGCATTTTGCTAATTCGAACTAGCATGTCCACACTGAGTGGACCCTGAACCGAGGTTAAGGCTGGCCGGAAGCAGTGCCGGCAGGGCATCAGATAAGGACTTAGAGCGTGGAGCTGCTGTCTCAGGCTAGCCCAGGGCTGTGCTTAAAGGGACCCGACCCCCACCCTGGACAGACAGTTCTCAGGGGTCCCCTGCTCGCTTGTCTAACTCGATGAGGGACAGCAAAGCAGTCCTGGCTTGGAGTGCACTGAAAGCCCACACTCGGCACCTCACAGCACTCGGCCATCAGCCCGGCTGCACTCGCCGCAGGCTGCCTTCCGGAGGGGGGGGGGGGGGTCAATCAAGGGGCTTCAGGAGAGCTTCCACCCCGAGGAGCCCGCAGAGCCGGCCCAGACCTCCCCATCGGGGGCTCGTACCCCATTCCTCCCTCACCTCCTTCCACTTACCCCTCCCTAACCCCCCTTCCTGATGTACAAAATAAAGGACACGTGTGTTCAAAAATAGAAACTCTCTTTATTAAACAAAATTTGGGGAGACTGGGAAAAGGAGGTGGGAGAGGGGAAGAGAGAGGGTGGGAGACGGGAGGGCAACTAAAATGATCAAGGGTTTGGAACTGGTCCCATATGAAGAGAGGCTAAAGAGACTGGGACTTCTCAGCTTAGAAAAGAGGAGACTGAGGGGGGATATGATAGAGGTCTATAAAAGCACGAGTGGTGTGGAGAGGATGCATAAAGAAAAATTCTTCATTAGTTCCCATAATAGAAGGACTAGAAGACACCAAATGAAATGAATGGGTAGCAGGCTTCAAAGTAATAACAGAAAGTTCTTCTTCACAAAGCAAATAGTCAACCTGTGGAACTCCTTGCTGCAGGAGGCTGTCAAGGCTAGAACTAGAACAGAGTTTAAAGAGAAGTTAGATAAATTCACAGAGGCTGAGTCCATGGAGTGCTATTAGCCATGGGATAGAAATGGTGTCCCTGGCCTCTGTTTGCGGAAGGCTGGAGATGGATGGCATGAGACAAATGGCTTGGTCATTGTCTTTGGTCCATCCCCTCCGGGGTAGCTGGTGTTGGCCGCTGTCAGCAGACAGGCTACTGGGCTATATGGACCTTTCGTCTGATCCAATATGGCCGTTTTAAGCTCAGGGCTCAGGGTCGGGGGTCTCACTGGACCACCTTGATTTTCATGCAAACCTGTTCCTGGGTGGTCAGGCTGGCAGCTATCCTGCCCTAGACGGACACTTTCCTGTGCCTAGTGCGGAGGTCGTGGACGAGGTCCACTATCTCCGCACTAGACCAGGCGGGTGCCCGCCTCTTGCAGCCCCGGGCAGGCTCCTGGGAGCCGCCAGCCTGGTCTGGGGAAGAGGCGGAGGGCTGGGTGGCAGCGGGTGGCTGGTTCGTGCCGTGCCAGGTGCAGGGTTTGCTGGCTGGGTGCTGGCAGGCTTGCACCTGGCACGGGCACCATAGCCAGACCGTGCCCCTTTAAGGGCTCCAGGGCCGGGAGGGGGGCAGAAGAGTTTCCCTGGTGGTGCCCAGAGTAGGCACTAGGGAAAGCTGGGGAGGGCTAGCTGCCCACTGGTTCGAATTAAGTGGCTACACAGCCCTTAATTCGAACTAGTTAATTCGAACTAGGCGTTAGTCCTCGTGGAATGAGGTTTACCTAGTTCGAATTAAGCATTCCGCTAGTTCGAATTAAGTTCGAACTAGCGGCTTGTATGTGTAGCGCCTATCAAAGTTAATTCGAACTAACATCTGTTAGTTCAAATGAACTTTGTAGTGTAGACATACCCCCAGAGAGGTAGGCTCGTTCTTGTGTTTCAGCAAAACCAACAAGGAGTCCTGTAGCACATCAAAGACTAACACATTTTATAGGGCATAAGCTTTCAAGGGCTCAGCTCAATTCCAGGCCCTGAAAGCTTATGTCCTAGTAAATATTTTGGTCTTTAAGGACGTGACTACATGAGGAAATAATTTCAAAATAACTACATTTGAAATAATAACTCCTAAAATAACAAAATTGAAATAGCATGTCCCCACTATGGGGAGGCCTAGAAATTAGTCTGAGGCTGGCTCCTTTATTGTGGACACGCCACCTCAACTTAGAGCCCCAGAAAGCACTGGGGAGTAATTACTTGGAGTGACTCTGGGGAGTAGTTATTTCGAAATAGCAGCAGCACTCTGCACTACTGCTATTTCAAAATAATTATTTCAAAATGAGTGGAAAGCAGGAGTACAGAATTTGAAATAAAGGGCTTGGCAGTGCGGATGCTCTGTTTGTTATTTTGAAATAAAGGGGGTTATTTTGAAATAACTCCCTGTGTAGACCAGGGCTAAGGTGCCAGAGGACTCCCAGTGAAGTGTGTTTTACTGTGGATTCAAAGAAAAGAATGGAGATTTTTGACTTAGGAAGCAATTATCTGCGTTTACGGTCCACTTCTTTAGATGCTGCAGTTCTTCATAATGCCATTGACAATGCTGACAAATTAATGGTTATTTTTGCAGCTGTCACATGAGATCTGGCAATGATGGGGGTAATGGTGGCAGCTGTCTCTAGATCACAGGACAGCTAGTGAGTATCTCACTAATGCAACAGCAGCAGCAAACAGTTTAATGCATGTGATCATCTTTATAAACCTCAACTACCCACCCGGAGAAATAAAAAAGCAAATTGAAAGAGCCAAACGAATACCTAGAAACCATCTACTACAAGACAGACCCAAGAAAACCAACAATAGAATACCACTTGTCATCACCTACAGCTCCCAACTTAAACCTGTCCAACACATTATCAATAAATTACAGCCTATACTGGAACAGGACACTATACTCCAAGAAGCTCTGGGAGACAGACCCATAGTCTCCTATAGACAACCACCTAACCTCAAGATGATTCTTACCAACAACCACAGGACATATCACACTAATACCAACCCTGGTACTTTCCCTTGCAACAAACCCCGTTGCCAGCTTTGTCCACATATTCACTCTGCTGACACCATTAATAGGCCTAACCAAGTGAGTTATAAGATCAAGAATACATATTCCTGCGCCTCCAGAAATATAATCTATGCTATCATGTGCCGAAAGTGTCCGTCTGCTATGTACATTGGACAAATGTCTCAGACACTTCGCCAAAGAATCAATGCCCACAAAACAGACATTAGACAGGATCACAAAGAAAAAACAGTTGCTTGCCATTTCAACCAAAAAGGACACTATCTCAATGACCTACTCACCTGCATCCTACTTCAGAAGACATTCAAATCTGCACTTGAAAGAGAATCCTCTGAACCGGCATTCATGCTAAAATTCGACACTCTCCGCAGGGGCATGAACAAAGACTCCAGCTATCTTACCCATTACAAAGATAGCTTCCCTAATTATCACCTCTAACACTATTAACTCACAGACATCTACCCTTCCCCACCTCTAATATCATTAACTCACAGGCATTCACCTTCCTTTCCCTCCCCTCCCCCCGCATTCCCCTTCTGTTCTGAAATGTGATTTGTCCTTTTCATACGTGTTCACTTTTTTTCAATTGTATCCTTTGGCATATATGCCTGTGACTATTTTCTTCCACTATTTGATCTGAGGAAGTGGGTCTGGCCCACGAAAGCTCATCATCTAATAAACCAGCTTGTTAGACAAATAATAATGGAGCAGTGGCCACTGGCGTTAATGCACGCCAACCCCTGTCTGCAGACAGAATCACTAATTCTAATCACTGTGCTCCAATCATGTGACAACAGGCGGACACAGAGTGTAGTTGCTTATTAGCACTTCAGAGCATCAGAGCCTTGTTATACTCCTATCATTATTTATATTATTATAGCTCAGAAAGGCCCCATGGAGGAGTGGGCTTCTATGTTGCTGTGCAGAGCACATAAGATGACACATCCTCACCTATCTTACCATCGCTGATCACTTTCATTGAGTTAACTAGTAACAAGAAGATTGATTTAAGAACTGTGACTGCAAAAAAGCTACATAATTATATACAAACATTTCTAGGAAGTAAAGCATTTACTGTTGTGTTACTGGATTGCCTAAATCCAATTATCCATTAATAGCACCATCATACAAACTGCGAAGTACAACACACTTAAATTCAGGGTACAGTAATTCTGGTAGTCAAAATCAACTCTTCCTCTCAACTACTTGATATTTGGATACTGTTCCAAATGTAGAAACAGGCAGCCAAGAAGCAGATGAAAGAGAAAATGAAGAGTACATCTGGGCAAACAATAGAGCCAATCGTTTAATTGATTTTGCCTCATTTTCAGTTTCTTGATCGCAATGTAAAAACATGCATCTATCTTCAAAGCAATTCAATAAATACTTGCTGTGTAACTAACTCCTGATCATTAGTGCCTTAGCAAGAAGTCAGTCACTTTTGACATTCAAAATTTAAGTTGGATTTGATTGGCCACAAAGCTCATATGATGTGCTTTCATTCTCATGATTGGAATGCATATTGCCAAAAAGTCCAATTCTGAACTAATTTTTGTGATTATGAATGCAACATTTTTAATCACATATTCTCCAATATTTACTTGAAGCTTTCCTATGCCATTAATTTTTCCTCCCAGCATATTCAGTTGGTAGAATAATTATGGAAAGTTAACACAGAAGTGGCACATCTAAACTACATTCCTCTTCCGAAAAAGGAATGTAAATGAGCCCGATTGAAAATGTAAATGAAGTGTGGATTTACAAATCTCATGCTTCATTTGCATAATCACGAGAGAGCTTTTTCTAAAAAGAAACCAGTCTAGACAGGGTTCTTTGGGAAAAAACACAAACCCTTTTTCGAAATAACCCATTTTCCTGAAAAAATGAGGTGTACGGGTTCTTTCAAAAAAGAGGTTTTTTTTTTCCAAAAGAACCCTGTCTAGATTGCAATTTCTTTTTCGAAAAACCCTTTTTCGAAAAAGCACTTTCATGCTATTATACAAATGAAGCGCAAGATTTGTAAATCCATGATTCATTTGCATTTTCAATCAGGCTCATTTACATTCCTTTTTTGGAAGAGGAATGTAGTTTAGACATAGCCAAGGGGTGGAAACAAAGTTGCTTTGCTCCCATTCAGCCTCTCATACCCAGCTTTAATGCTGGTGTGAAGGGAATTAGGTGCCATAATTTGCAACTGATGTGGTAACACTGAAGCATGACTTGGGTAGTGCTTAAATTGCTGTTTGACTTTCAAGAAGTCTTGCAGAGCTCCCAAGCTGGGCTGAGAAAGGATGGAGCAACATGCTATTACCCTTTTCATATCCAGCTAATTCTGCAGCACCAAGAAGAGCTCATAGATTACACATGTGTTGGCAGAAAAGATGGAATTGGTGCTTTAGGACAAATCCTCAGATGGTGTAAATTAGAGTAACTCCACTACAATCAATGGAGTAGTGCTGATTTACACCAGTAAAATATCTGGCTCATCATGTTCATCATCATTTCAATGATCAGCAAAGATCTGTCAAAGCAGATACAAGAGTCCAAGAGGGAGGATTTTTTAAGATTCAGTCTTTCATTTAAAGGAAGCTGTAATGAATCCTAATGAATCTTGCTGGATGAATGGTGGGAATTACTAGCCAGAGCCCAGCTACTGCATGGGTTGTGATGTGTTCACTGTTTAGTATATATTAACGAGTAAGATACAACATGCAGTTTTATTTTATTTTTTTTAATTTTCAGCTTGCACCACATTCCATCATTTAAGTCCTAAATCCCCAGCCAAGAAATCAACACAGCAAGAGCAGTGACCTTGCATATATCAACAAGTTTTAAGAAACAAAAGTAATTGTGACAATATCTGATAAAAAAATATGCATATGTTTTGCCACTCTTCTCACTAAAGCAAGGAGCCCCTGCACTGAATAGTAAACAATTATGCTGGGTTTGACTAAAGACATTAGCTGGTTGTCACATTACAAAGCCAATTTCTCCTGCTTTTAACATGTGAATTTCACATCAAAAGCTATGAATGGGACACATCCAGCCCACCTCGTTGGCCTTATTAACACGGGTTTTACAAATGACAGGTACTTTTTCTGCTGTTATATATTTATCTTTTTTTTCTGATATTTCTACTCCAATTTATTGGATGAACTAGGTTTTACCTATGAAAGCTCATAATTCTATATATGTTTTTGAGTCTCTAAGGTAACACAGGACTACTCTCTATCCAACAGTTACACAATTTTCTGCTTCTTTTATGTACAAACACCACAGGAATCAGAACTTCCCATTTACTGAAGGTTCCAGCTCTTTGCTCTGCTGAGCATTTACAGAGCTCTGCAATCCAAGATGGTCTGTGACTTTTGGCCCTCTGCAGCCACTTAACATAGGAACATAAGAATGGCCATACTGGATCATACCAAAGGTCCATCTATCCCAGTATCATGTCTGCCAACAGTGGACAGATGCCACAGAGGGAGGGAGAACAACTGGTAATTCTCACATGATCCCTCTCCTGTCACTCTTTTCCAGACAGAGATTAGGGACACCATTCCTACCCATCCTGGCTAATAGCCATTGATGGACCTAACTTCCATTAATTTATCTAGCTCTTTTTTGAACACAGTTAAAGTCCTTAGTCTTCACCACATCCTCTGGCGAGGAGTTCCACAGGTTGACTATAAGCTGAGGGAAGAAAAACTTCTTTTTGTTTGTTTTAAACCTGCTTACCAGTCTATAATTGTCAGGATAACCTCTAGACCCCTTTTTAAATATTGGTGTCATGTTCCACAATAGTTGCTCAGAACAGATGTGCTATGAAGACTTAAGATATGTTTCCCCTTAGTCTAGGCACCTAAACTCTAGCTTTCCCCAGTTCATGCACAGTTGGAAAGAATCATTGCTTTGACTTGCAGAATATCTCCTAGAGATGGAGAGTTCAAAGGAGGTGCGTGATGGCTATTGCTTTGGAATGCTAAATTTTATTACATCCTTTAGCCACTAGGTGGCACTATGCATAAAATACTTAATGGAAAATTAACCCCTGCCATATTTGGCACAGCATGAAAAGATCCCATGATGAATATATGTGGTCTATAAGCAAGCACAGGAATGTGATAGGGCATCAAAAGTAAACTAAGAACTAAAGTAAAATAGCAGCAAAGATTGCAAACAGAAGGAGCAAAGCAAGAAAAGTTGTAGCATCTCATTAACATGCCACTTTCAATTCCACAGAGAACTTCATCTTTGACAACAGTTCAGAATGAAGAATCCCAAAACAATATGTTGAAAGATTTTGCATTGCTGCCAAAGTCCGCAAATAAATTGGAGATAGGCAGGTATCTTCTTCAATTTATACTCTGGGGAAGCCAGCACAGCATATCTTTGAATTCTCTGACTTCAATGAAGACAGTTACACAGATGACAATAAAATGGTTGTGACTAAGTTTGATTCATACTTTATACCTCAAAGAAATTTTACCAGACAATTGAAGATCAGGAGAAATGCTGAATGTTTTATAAAAACTCTGCATACATTGACTAAAAGCTATGATTTGGGCAATGCAAAACATGAAAAGACCACAGACGGGCTGCGTATTGAGTTAACAGATACAAACCTTTCACAGCAGCTATAACTGAAGAGAAATTGAACCCTAGCCACAACTAGCCAAAGAGTAAAAGTGTCTCAACTGGTGAAATAACAGAACATGGAGAATCTTAAAAACTTGAAAATCCTGAAAGTAGCTTAGAAGCTGTAAAGCAGACACTTGAGTACAGAAAATCATCATCACACCAACCCCTGAGGCAAAGAGAGAGAACTCCTTGGCTAAGAGGCACAAATGCCAGCTTACATGCACACGAGGTGGAGAAATTCATATCCCAAGAGATTATGCACACCCAGCCAAAGGCTCATAGTGCAACACATGGACAAAATATGGACATTTTGCAGCTGTTTGCGCCACCATAGCAGTTAGGGAGTTAACTAATATTACAGACAATCAAGAGCCATTGTTTCTGGGAATCTGTCACTTGTGGTGACACAGAGCATGCTCGGAAAAGGAAACTGAATATTCACGGGTAGACTATTGACTTTAAAATGGATTTAGAAGTAGCCATCATGGTCCTCTCAGAAGGCATTTATAGCCACCTTGAGTCCTTCCCAAAGATGACCTCACCTGACATAGCTCTGACTGGCCCTGGAGCTAATCTGAACTGCAGGGGCCAGTTCACTGCAGCTTGCAAAGACAATAGCTGTGCATTCAGTGTGTGCAATCAAAGACCAACAATCTTCTCAGCTGAGAGTGGCAACCATGATGGGCCTAGTAAGAAAGGTGAGAGAACTCAGAGTAGTTGATGCTATTTGACTTTTGAAAGGAGATCCAGGACAAATCAACCCAAGAGACAACGATGAACCATACATCATAACAGATGTTCAGCCATTAGGTGGCACCCCGTAAAAAACCTATTTACGCTAAACTCAGCCATACCTGGCACAACAGTAAAAGATCTTATGAAAGAAACATCTGGCATGTAGGAGCAAGTTCTGTAGTGGAACAGGAACATGACAGCTGTAGTTCTTGGCAATGCTGCCTGGCCTAAGATGAAATATGTTTCTGGGAGGGACATGAGCAAGGTTACAGCTCTGCTCCCTGGATGCCAAAGTATTTTTTATACATGTGCTTCGTTCAGCATCCAAGAGATACTCTTCTTTTCATTTTTATTTATTCCCAACTCATACTGTTAGCTGAGGCATTAAGGCAGTAAGGCAGTAAGAGAAATAACTCTGACTCAGAATAGTTCAGACAGCAGTAAATGAATACACAGTCCTCCCTGACTTAAAATTTTGCATTTTATGGTCTGCACTTTCAAACAGGCATGCAATAAAATGTGCATGTAGTGGTATACATGTGAAAATGGGGGCTCAGATGTGTCAAATATGTCCCCTATGTATACGTTGCCATGGTACCTAGGGAGGGATGCTACCTCTGCTGGCATCCCTGGAGTCCACAGTAGACAAGCTAAAACCTCACAAAAAAGACAGGTCTCAGAACTTTCCAGCACACAGATGACCACACTGAGAAGACATGGATGGTTTAAATGCTTCTATAAAACTAAACCTCTAATATCCTTTATAAAACAGTGTGCCCTTGTAGCCAAGAAGGCTAATGGCATATTAGGGTGCATTAGGAGGAACATTGCCAGAAGATCTGGAGAAGTGATTATTCTACTTTATTCAACACTGGTGAGGCCACATCTGGAATATTCAGTCCAGTTCTGGGCCCCTCCACTATAGGAAGGATGTGGATGCACTGGAGAGGGTCCAGCGAAGGGCAACCAAAATAATTAGGGGGCTGGAGCACATGACCTATGAGGAGAGTCTGAGGGAGTTGGGTCTGTTTAGTCTGCAGAAGAGAAGAGTGAGGGGGGATTTGATAGCAGCCTTCAGCTTATGAAGGGAGGTTCCAAAGAGGATGGGGAGAGGCTGTTCTCAGTAGTGACAGATGGCGGAACAAGGAGCAATGGTCTCAAGTTACAGTGGAGGAGGTCTAGGTTGGATATTAGGAAAACTATTTCATGAGGAGGGTGGTGAAGCACTGGAATGGGTTACCGAGGGAGGAGGTGGAATCTCCATCCCAAGAGGTTTTAAAGTCCTGGCTTGACAAAGCCCTGGCTGGGTTGATTTAGTTGGGGTTGGCCCTTCTTAGGGCAGGAGGCTGGACTCAATGACCTCCTGAGGTCTCTTCCAGCCCTAAGATTCTATGATTCTATGACATATGAAAAGACCCTGAGTGTTGTTTTTATATACAAGGTCACATGTCCAAAGCATGCAGAAGCATGGAATAGTCATGCTCTCATAACTCATGGAGATATGCAGCCTTCTGAGCCACATGAGACTGTGGATTTCACCTTTGGGGCCTGGGAAAAAATTACCTGACTACAGATATCTAGATTACTCCTTCTGTGTGGACAGATCTGCCCACAGAGAGGCACTAAGGAGGAAAAGCCAGCTGCTTAGCACAGATGTAGGGGCACAAAGCAACCCAACTTGCCCCTTAAGAATTTTCCCTGCATGGGGGGGGGGGGGGGGGTGTTAGTGCATAGAGCAGGCATCTGGGGGGTTAGTGGTGAGGAAGGGCATGAAGCACTATTCGGTCTGGGTGATGCTTAGATGCCTCAATAGCCTCTTATGAGCCATTGGCAGCCTGGGGAAGTTAAGGGGCTCAGTGAGTTTGCTGACCTGTGCCAGGGATCCAGACCAGTGCAGAACAAGCAGGTTCCAGCTGTCTTCTCTCTTCCGCTACCCCCCTTCCCCTCCATCCCTTTTCCAATTTTGCCTCAAGTGCAGGCTGTTGAGTTAGAGGATCTGGCTAAGGTAAGTTATAGTCCCCATCCTGCTGTATTGAACCCCATGTGGTGACCCTCCTTTACCCACAAGGAATTTTATTCCTAATTCATGTTGCACAAAACTTGGACATCCATGGGCACCTATACAGATTCCAAATGCTTAAATGGCAAAGGAGGCCCTGCAAGGGCAGCCAAGTGCCACTATCCAGCTGGCTGAACTCCTTTTATTTTAAATAAATTAACTGGCTCCCCTCCTGTAGAGGCTAAGGGGAGGAGAAGGAGCATTCATTCAAGTGCCCTCTGCCCTCAGTCCTTTTGTGTGTGTTCAGATTTGTATGACTGTTCTATGAGCCGTTAGAGAGGCCTTCTGGCTTGTTGACAGCAATACAATAACACAGCTAGAAAGATGCATGCATGGATGTGAGATGCCATAGAATTAGCTTTGAATTTCAGAAGCGGAACTTTTCTTGAGGCCAATATTTGTACACTAATGTTTATAAAAATTATTTGAGAAGCCTAAGGGCTTATTCCACTAACACTGGAAGGCTACGTCTAGACTGGCATGATTTTCCAGAAATGCTTTTAACAGAAAAGTTTTCTGTTAAAAGCATTTTCGGAAAAGAGCGTCTAGATTGGTATGGCCGCTTTTCCGCAAAAGCACTTTTTGCAGAAAAGCCTCTGTGGCCAATCTAGATGTGCTTGTGCACAAAAAAGCCCCGATTGCCATTTTCGCGATCGGGGCTTTTTTGCGCAAAACAAATCTCAGCTGTCTACACTGGCCCTTTTGCGCAAAAGTTTTGCACAAAAGGGACTTTTGCCCGAATGGGAGCAGCATAGTATTTCCACAAGAAGCACTGATTTCTTACAGTAGGAAGTCAGTGCTTTTGCAGAAATTCAAGTGGCCAGTCTAGACAGCTGGCAAGTTTTTTCGGAAAAGTGGCTGATTTTCTGGAAAAACTGGCCAGTCTAGACACAGCCGAAGAGAAAACTGTAAAACTTTGTTCAAAGAAAGAGGTGGAGGCCAAGAGTTAGGCCTCTGTGGTACTATCCCTGGCAACTGGTTACCTTTGCAGGCTTGAGTAAGTCACTCAACTTTTCTGTATCTCAGTTATTCCATTTACTTCAGTGTGGGACAACCTGTGGCCCAAGAGCCACATACGGCCCTCTGGAGTTCTATGTGTGGCCCCTGAGACATTTTGTGCACTGTTGCCAACATACAGCATTGTCAGATTTCGCTGTTTTCTGTTCACATAGGTTTCTTTCCTACCATTGTTACTAAAGTGACACACATATAAAACAAGGGTATATGAAGTGAGGTGTGCACTGATTGCACACAACAGTGACAGTCAGAGTTGTGTATTCCCTCTGCTTCCAGTCAATGTGCTCCTTTGGTTCAGTCAGCACACCCTGTAAATTCTAGGTATGCACGCGCAGTTAGCACAACTACCCTGTCCTGGGAGACCATGACAATTTTGCAGCCCAGTGATGAGGCCAACTCATGAGGCCAACTCACTAGCCTACGTTGCCCATTGCTGATATATGTGATGGTATTTGACCAGTCTCAATGCTTTCAGAGAGCTCTGTGATCCCCCAATGATGGCCTCTCCATTAGTGCAAAGTGACAGCATCAATTTTAATGTCTTTATTTTTCTTCTCTCCCACTTTTTGGCTGCATGTAGTATTAATTACTCAAGTAACATGAGTAGCTGTTAAAAGAACCGCACTCCTCTGCTGTTCTTGTGACAATCAGAGATGGATGATAAACACGCAGAAAGTATTTTATAAATGTGACAGTGGAATGTAGTTTTCCACAGTACAGCTGAAATAAAAGGCAATGATGACTATAATGCATTTCTCTAAGTTTTAAGGTATGTGCAAAGTAAATATAAATCAGCGTGGCTGTTTCTGTGTTTGGTTTGACTGTTTTACGGTTTCAGTTTACTGACTTCTGCAGCAAAGATCTGTATTTATGTTTGGATTAAATTGACATAGGAGGCACCACTAGAGAGAGCTACTTCTTTCTTATAAATGTTATGTGCATCATAATGAATGTTTGAGTTCCCGTAAGTTTTTACTTTGGCTGCTATATGGCACAAAGATATTGGGTGTGGGGGATACAATGAAGGGAAAAATGTAATATCCCAAATGATCATGGGGAAGTGTCTATCCTTTACTGGATCAGGTTTGAACTCAAATCCTGCAGTATTTGTTTTATTGGTGCCAAAATACTATGCTAAGGGAGGCCATCATAGATATTCAACTTCATTTGTCTTACCTTACAGTGCTGGAAGGGCAGAAATTAATATCACACACATATAATAACAGAAACAAGATCTAGGATATGAACTGGAGACATTTTGGCCTCCAAACAATAACTTTGCTGCTTGAGTTCAACGCATTTGATTCAGTCAATGGAACATTTCTATCTACTGTGGATAATCACACCCTACAGCACAAAATGATTACCAATGCCATGTCTGAGCTGGGACTCGAACCTCTGTGAAAGTGGAACTACCAAATTATGTTGCTTTACTACATCAGTTTGCCACTGATAGGTTGAAATTGACCAAAAAACAAAACAAACAAAAACCAAAAAAACAACCATCCCTATGTATGCTGAGAATGCATAGAGTATATAGCATAATTATTTTTTTAAAAAGATGGGATTTCCTTATAGATTTTCCAGGTGCAAAACAAATATTTTCTTCCCATTGGCTTCAGTCACCCCTATTCCAGGATATTTACTGAATATTACCACATATACCAGGCCTGCACAACATACAGCCTGAGGGCCGCATGTGGCCTGCAGTGGCTCACTGTGCAGCCCGTGACAACTACGGGCGGCGCGGCTCCATCCGATCCGCAGGCCGGGTGGAGGAGTGGAGTGCCGCTGGGGAGGGGGAAGTGGCCTTGTGGCCCGCAGCTGTTTTCTTTGGAGTAATATGGCCCTCGTCACCTTCCGAGTTGTGCAGGCCTGAGATATACTCTACTAGAACCTATTGCTTGTCTAATGACATCCACACTTAGATCTGCCATTTAAGGAAGTGTGGCGATTCTCGCTGCCGGGCTGCCTGTGTGCAGCTCCGTCGCGAAGGGGGTGGGGTGTGAGCCAGAGGTTGGAACGCCAGCAGACACCAGGATGCTGGCGTGACGTTGTGACATCATTACTTCATGGCCAGCAACCGCCAGATTAAAAAAGGCAGAAGCCACGTAGGGGAGAGGAAGGGGCTTGTTCTGAGTTTAGGAGGGCAGGTCAGGAGAAAGGAGAAGACACTAAGGGGCAGGGTGAAGGAGAGACAAATGCCGGGGGAGGGGGGGAACGAGTGGAGATACGCGGTATTTTTTTTTTCTCAACAAAAATTTTTAGATGCATGTTTGGTATTTTTTGGGAGAGCATCCCTACTTGTGGCCCGCAGCTGTTTTCTTTGGAGTAATATGGCCCTCGTCACCTTCCGAGTTGTGCAGGCCTGAGATATACTCTACTAGAACCTATTGCTTGTCTAATGACATCCACACTTAGATCTGCCATTTAAGGATGAGCCGAGCAATTCACTTCTTGGTTTTAAAGAAGGATCTAACTAGCCAAGGCCAGAAGATGCATCAAGCTGGACTGCAGCCCATAGCGACAGCCCTGCACTGAGGTTGCTGCTGCAGGAGCTTTGGGAGGCCCTGTGCCCAGTGGCTGCTCCAGAGAGCTCAGAAGCATTGAGCTCCATCTGCATCTGCCCAGCTTGTCTGGCTGCTGCTCAGAGGAAGACAGGGCTATGTGACTACCAACTGCACACTAACTTACCAGAGACACCACTGTGGTCATGCTGCAAGAGAAAGGAGATTTTTTCAGCACCTGCCTCCCCCAGTGCTCCAGAGCATGCTCCTTTTCAGAGATCTTAGGAGATTTTGTCAATGTTTCCTCCTCTGATTTTCTACCTGATCTCTGATACCCTGGTCAAGGAGGGATGGACATAGTCCCTGCAGGAACCCAGCAACTCTGCTATTTCTATCCACCATAGGGTTGAGGCAAGGTTCCCATCATAGGAATTGACAAAGCAGCTCTGTTAGATCTCTTAGTGGAGAGTTACTCCCCACAGGTGGAATCTTGGTAGGCTAGCTTTGGCTACTTTAAGCCAGGGACCCAAAGACTGGATAGTCTAGCACAATATATTGATTCTGATCTATCAGAGAGTTCTGTGTTGTTTGGACCAGGCACTACATACTTACCCTCTACTTTGGATGAATAAATTCAAATACTGCTCTGTCTGTGGGAAAGATTGGGAGATGAAGCAAGAACAACAGAACTGCATGTATTTGATACAAATAATTTTATGGTTTGATTGACTGAAATAGTCTTTGGATCAGGCCCTGAGGCAGAAAAAAATGATCTTGTGATTAATGCATGGGGCTAAAAGTATATCTACACTTAAAATGCTACAATGACACAGCTCCATGGTGTTTTACCGTGTGCTGAAAAAGTTCCATAAAGTGATCTGATGCAGCATTAGGACTGAGAAAAGATTCAGGTTGAACCTCTCTAGTCCAACATCCCCAGGACCTGACCAGTGCTGAATCAGAGGAATTTGCCAAACCACTGGAGGTCAATATTGTCTAGCAGCATTACCACTTTCACTGCTTACTGGGCTCTTAGAAGACCTTGGAGCTAAACAACAGCACAGAACACTGAGAGCCAGGAGTGGTGGCTGCAAACAAACTTTATGGGACCACATGAAACTTGGCCCCACACTCAATAAGTAGACATCCAGCTATCTAAAATTATGCCAGACCATGGATGTTCCCAGTCTACAGAGGTTCAACCTGTATTTTAAACTAATAAGACTCTGCCTTTGCTTTACATTAGCTTTTCATTCAATCACTTTGCAACCACATGTTAGGTTTATGAAGTAAGTACACCTTTTCCCTTTGGAGTTGGGGAAACAGACACAGATTCAAAGAAAAGTCAGTGGTATTACTGGAAACAGAACCCTGGCATACTAATTTCTAACCCCTTTGATTTTCCACTCCCTCACAATGAAAGCAGTATTTTTTTTGTTAAAAAAAAAAAGCCAAAATGAGGTTGTGGCCCCTTTAATTGCCACATGTCCTGAGTGCGCTTCCATCTGGTGCAGCGTGAATGCTCCCAGGGCTGGCTGGGGACTGAGTCAGGTGAAAGCGGTGAGTGCTTTCAAAAAAAGGTGACAGTACACCATATCAGTGCTTACCATCACAAAAAAACACTGAAAGTATATTAAATGCTTTGCTCTGCAAAAGTACATGACAAGCAGCTAAGGAGCATCTCTGACAGCAGTACATGCATGACAGAAATAGTGAGGAATGGCAGGCAACATTACAAGAATGTAAACAAAGTACTTTGAACATGAATGCTAACTTATAAAAGAG
The DNA here is from genome assembly GCF_049634645.1 of Pelodiscus sinensis. Taxonomy (NCBI): domain Eukaryota; kingdom Metazoa; phylum Chordata; order Testudines; family Trionychidae; genus Pelodiscus; species Pelodiscus sinensis. The sequence goes on along the minus strand of NC_134725.1, from coordinate 28,729,974 downwards.
TGAGTTAATAGTCAACAATGTACAAGGAAAAGAATAACAGAAGGACAGGGTACATCATAATAGTAAAGATAAGCATGATTCATACAAGAACCTACCACAGCAATTGGAGCATACAGATGGACTTTTACATTGACAGAAGCAGTTTGGCACCAAAGGGAGAAGATAAAGTTGAAAAAATGTAACAGCAAATATAAAGAGATTATCTGATTTCTCAGGGTACATCTCCACTGCAATCAGAGGATGTGACTGTAGCTCATGTAGACACATCCAAGTCAGTTTTGAATAGTTAGTTCAAGTACAGGAGCAGTGGAAGTCACCCAGAATCCTCTAATTATCTATGCAGCTAGCCCACATTAAGGTTGGACTGCACTGTTCCTTCTATTCACTTGGGTATGTGCACACTTTGTGACTGCAATGCAATTATACTCTGAGATGGACTGAATTTAGCAGAACATAGGTGTGACTGTATTGGGAGCAGAGTGAGAAGTGGCTTGCAGACAACCATACATGGCAGGAGCCTGTTAAGACACAAGTTGTGATGGATGAGTTGAAGATAACATGGCAAGGTGAAAGCAAAGAAAATAAGGAACCAGAAGGAAGAAAACAAATACATATAAAAAGTCAACAAGCTATAGAGAATCTCTTGGAGAGAGAAAGACAGCAGGAGACTAGTACAGGTAATTAGTTTCAAGAAGAGAAAAGTGCTGGAAGTGTGCTTTAATTTAGATCCCCAACCAAATTTTTGGACCCAAAGTTTACTATCAGAGAAGATATGCATTTCAACTTTCAAAGAGGGTTAATCCAAACCACAAGGAGAGATGGGGGGGGGGGAGGAGGTGCGTATGTTTGAGGTTTAAGAAGGCTTTCCTTAATTTCTGTATGCAGAAGTAAAATAAAAGCCACATAAATAACTAAGAACTTGGTTAAGATGTCCAGAAGAATACAAGAATCGTTCTAGCCCTGTAGAGAAGAGACTTCTGCCAGGTGAAATATTCCACTACAGCAGTGTTGGTCTGCAGATTGCTAATGATCCATAACCATCTTGCAGATGGACTTGGGGTTCATCCCCACCCTCCCTGCAGTGGGGAGCCTGCACAAGCACTTCAACCCCCACAAAGTTGGAGCACCAGAACCAGCTTCTTGCTGGGGGAGGAGACAAGCCTCATGGGCCAGATCCAAATTGTGGAGGAAGGCCGAGGTTCCACATGCTGCCACTTCCCCTGTCCCCAACTGAAGTTATGGCAGCACAGCAAACTGCTCACCTGGAGGCTTTCCCCACTGCCCCCATTGGCTGGAATCACAGCCAATGGAATCACAACCAATGGGAGCAGTGAGGGTGGGGGTAGTGCTTGGGAGTAGTGGGGTGCACAGAGCTAGATAAGTGCCTCCCATCCCTTTCATGCCCAGACCCCCACACTTCCCCTCATGTACCCCCTCCCACCAAGGCTCCTCACCCCCACCTTGCTCCAGCACCCTCCCTTCCAGACTCCCCACTCTCAGCCCACTCCTGAACCCAGCCTCCCTAGGCTGGAAGGCTTGTTTCTCATGGTAGTGCTGGATTGACACAGAGGGAGCACCATGTCAGATCAGATCAGTGGGCTTTCTAGTTCAGCAACAGGCACTGGACTGCTTCAGAGAAAGATGTAAAACACCCATAAACAACAATTAGGCAATGAATTTGATACACAGGGAGGAAGTTTCTTCTTAACTACAAATGGCTAGAATTTGGCCAATGGACATATGGGTTTATAACCTTGTAGATTTGAAGGCTCTTTAATGTATTTGCAAATATTCTTATTTATAATAATGTCAGTTTTTTATTCCTAAGGAGGCTCAGTAATAACTTTGTAGCAGTGAGATACATGCAAATATTTTTTAAAATGTCCTTATTGGTATTTCTGTTATTACTAATTCCTTTCCTCTCTAATCCAAAGAAAACTAATAATTTATCATTTCTATGTGGAAGTCTTTCCACACCTCATCATTGACCTTTTGAGGTTCCTTCTAATCCCACATTTATTTGCATCTAGGATTTGCACTGATCTTCTATAAGACTTTTAAATTTTTGCTATATCTGTTTAAAAGGAGTGACCAGGACTGAACACAACATCGAAACAGTGAGACTATAATGAGATTTTGAATATTATTTTGTATTTTCTGAATAGAATCCAACCCATCCCTGGCTATTTTTACCCTGTGCTGCATAGGTCTTCACTGAGATATTCACCTAATGATGTGTTGATCTTTTCCTGAGTGGTTACAATTAATTTAGATGTCATCTGTATGTACGATTAATGTGGAAGAACACTTGTCTGCAATTAATTACATTTGCCACGGTGTTTCCCAGTCAATCACCTGGCTTTGTTAAATCAGTGTGGAATTCTTCCCAATTCTCTGCAGGCTTGACTGGCCTAAATAATTGGCATCCACACCTTTGCCACTAATTTTTCACCCCCTTTCACTATTTAGAATATTGATAATAACATCTAGATTAGATTCCTGGGCACTCATCTTCTGAGTCGAAGACAGAACTGAATAACATTTGGAAAATTCCTTGGCAATGTCCATAATTTATGGATAAATTTTGCGCTCTGATGAGTGACTTAGCTCCCATTTGGATCTTCGGTTTATGTTCCTTTCAAAGATTCTCCATAAACCTCTATGAATAGCATGATTGGTACTCACAGATTTTTGTTGGGAGGCCTTCATAGAAGTCATCTCACTTAAGGGGTTTAGATTAGATGTTATTGTCCCTGTCACCTTCTCTTGAACTCCCCAGCTTCCACTCTTCTGCCAGAAAAGAATATACTTTCCTTCTCGTTTGCCACCTGTGATAATTTGACAAATAGTAAAAGGACATTAAAATATCCTCAATCTTTCACATAAAATGAAAAGTCAATACTTTTAATTGGAATTTTTATTTTTAAAGTTCTTCATTTATCTCTTCCCTCTTTTTCTATTTGCTTTTCAGGATCTGAGCCCTTGGCATAGTCTACAGGCGGTGTTGAAATTGTAATGCTATGGCAAGTTTATTTCAGTGGAGTTCTTCTAATGTTTGCTCTTGATAAAACAGCATGCAGTTCTCATAATTGCCTTTCTCTATTTTCTCCCCAGCTCCAGGGGATTTCTACTCTCAGGAGTGCCTTTTTATCTGCCATGCTGAAATCTGATAACATGCGGCTGGAATTTGGTTATGTAGTTTTCAACTCCACTAGGCATTGCTTAGACAAAAAGAACGGGAACCTGATTCTGGTGTAACTTACATTGCTATAGATGAGGAGTAACATAAATAAAAGTCAGTGGAATTATATGAAATGCAAAACTGATGTGAGATCAAGATGACAAACTATGCAGTATTATTTCTTAGATCATCAAATAAGTAATCTTTGAGAATTAATAAACATGCTTATTCAAAAATCAAATTGTAGTTCAACATACTGAGTATGCCATGGGTACTAGGTTTGTATAATTATTGGTGGTGCCAAGAACAGGTCCAAGCACAGGTGTCCCATCCATAGGATAGACTGGAGGAACTACCCCACGTCCTGTACTTTGGGGGGGCCCTCTACCTCATGGGATGTCATAACCAGGAAAGCTGATCAGCACCTGGGGACTAAGAGGTTAACTAATGCCTCCCTGTACCTAGCCTGGTATCAGGTGGCCAGACAATAACAATTCAGGTAGGAATTTCAAACTGGGACAGAGGAGTTTTTAATCTTTCCCTCTTTTGTCTGAAAAGCAGACCAGTTTCTTCCAGGTATTAAGGGAGATGGGAGACACTTCTATCTCCAAGATCAGACTTCTTACAGGCTACATCTACACTGGCATGATTTTCCAGAAATGCTTTTAACGGAAAAGTTTTCTGTTAAAAGCATTTTCGGAAAAGCACGTCTAGATTGGCAGGACGCTTTTCCGCAAAAGCACTTTTTGCGGAAAAGCGTCCGTGGCCAATCTAGACGCTCTTTTCTGCAAAAAAGCCCCGATCACCATTTTCGCAATCAGGGCTTTTTTGCAGAAAACAAATCTCTGCTGTCTACACTGGCCCTTTTGCGCAAAAGTTTTTCGGATAAAGACTTTTGCTCGAACGGGAGCAGCATAGTATTTCCGGAAAAGCAGTGACACTTTTACATGAGATCTCTTGCGGGCCCCACTTCTGCATTTGTCATGCCAGAGTGAGGAACAGCCTTGACATGGGGACAGGATTTGCAGGGTGGCCTTGGAGTTTAGCAGGCAGCCTGGTGCCAGCAGCAGTGAACAACCTGGCTCTAGCCCATCCCACCCTTGCATTGCTTGGGGAGAGAGCAGAAGCTGGAAGAAGGTGGTAGCTTAGTGGAAGGGGTGGACTGTGGGCAGAGCTCTCTGGACCTGGTTGCTAGCTGCTGCTACGACCAGGCCTATCACTCACCTCCCAAACTGCCCTGGATCCTGTGTCCCCTGGAAACGCAAGACCCAGGGCGGCCAGTTGTCCTGATCTGTACTATGGATGGGAAAACTCTGAAAATATTGGTAGAGCACAGGCACCAAGGACCCATATAACTTGCTGCCTATGGACTATGCTTCACTGGACAAGCTAAATTTTCTTATTTTTGTGTAGGAAGATCTCCATCCCAAGTGGTGTAAACTGACATAATTTCAATACAGCCATGTTGATTTCCACCAGATGAAGATCTGGCCGTTAGCATATAAATCACTAGAACAGCCAAAGATTAGAATATCTTCAAAAGAATTCTCAGGTGGGGTTAGTTTTCTGCAAAACCATTTTTCACATACTGCTACCAAAATGGAGTAGCAGAATTTTACACCCACTTTGAGCTCATGGAAATGACAACACTAGGGACAAAGCAGTTGAAAGAACCAAGACTTATTATGATGACAGCTAGGATTGTTTGGTTCAGAGACCAAAACTAAAACAAAAAAAAAAAAACAAAAAACCAAAAAACAACCTACACTACTGCAATTCAAACAGAAATAATATTTTTGACAAATTAAAAATGAAAAAAAAATGACTTTGAATGAACTGAAATATTTCATCCCAAATTAAGCAAATAGTTTTGGACCTCCAGAAAAGTCTTTTTGGGAAAAAAGTCAGAAAAAATTAACACAGCTTTACTTCTAATGACTACAGCAGTAGAAAAATGATAACCTCTTGTCTTTGAATGATCAGACAATTAATCATGGCTACTTTTATCTTTCCTTCATATATCTTAGATAACATGGAGTTGCAGTTTACTTTGATTAAAGTTCCAGTCCACCCTCTCATTCTAAACTTTCCATCTCTGCTGTGAATGTTCTGGCAACTATTAATGAGATGCAGCACTGAGCAAGCAATATGAATGCAATGGTGCAGAGCTCAATTATTATAAGGTGGCATGCGGAAATATGGCCTTCTACATTTATATTCAAATGCATCAGTTATGAAGAAGCAGACAGTATTTGTTATTTTAAATTCATGGGTATATGGCTCATATTCAGTTAGAGATACTCAGATTATTTGGCATACAGTGTGGCTGCTTTATATGGGAAATTATTACTTTTCATACAAGAATGCTGGCACATAATTAACTTGTCACTGCAATAATTCTGCTTGATTTCTACAAGAAATATCTCAGCTGGAAAATAAAAGACAGTTTCCTAACATGCTCATGAGTAAGGGCCCCATTTTTCAAATTTCACTCAGGCAAGTACTCCATATTCACATACGGGGTCCCATTGAACTTGATGAGAAATTGTATGAATACAAAATAGAGGATCAGCCTTAAAGTGTTGTCAGGACGTGGTCCAAATTAATTCCATAAAGATGTTTTAAAAGGTCAGATGTGAATTATTACAAATATAAATTTTATAATTATTTATATTTTTGAGAAAAGTAACGTGGAACTAGCTCCCTTTAGCCTGCATTGGAAACCAGTGACAGCAGAATTAGAGGAAAGTTCCCTTCTCCCAAACCTGTCATTGGGAGGGTGGGAAGAGGGCAGTTGCAATGGCGATTCAAAAGTGCCCAGGGTTCCTGGCTGAATACCTGGGCCTTTTAAATTGCTACTACAGTAGCATGTGGTGTACTCTGGGTGGCTCTGAAGGCTGCCTGGGTATACAGGGGGAATACATGGAGCACTCAAGCTGGCTGCCCCCAGCTCTATCTCTTCTGTCTGAGGTCCCATCCCTTCTGGGTGTGTGGATCTCCCCACCTTGCCCAGAGACCTAGCAAGTCTGTCAGTACTCCTGCCTCTCCCAATAGGTCTGAAGAGAGCACTGCTTAGCTGGCCCACAGAATTTAGCTTAAACTGTTTTATACAGAGCTGTACGGGAATTTATCAAAATGGTTTGTAGGTGAAAAATGGGATTTTTTGGGTCAAAAATCAAAATGTTTTGAAGAACACATTGAGATTTGACAATGTTTTATTTTAAAAAGCAAAATGAAAGTATTTCAGACTGAAATGTTTTGATTTTTCATTTTGAAATAACCTTTCAAAACAAAAATGATTTCCCTATTAAAAATAATTAAAGGTTGAAATCTTAATGGAATTATCTGTTTTTATTGAAATAAAACTTGTTGATTGACTTCCAATTATTTGGCAATGGGAGGAGAGATTTCGTTTGGGAGAATATCTTTCCATAGTCTTTCATTTTTCTTTCATTTTGGAACAGAAATGAATGTCAAAAGGTTCCCGCAAAATGGAAAATCCATCTCTATTGTTAAACAGACTAAAGCAGTGGTCACCAACCAGTAGATCGGGATCTACCAGAAGATCCTGGAGCCTCTGACAGGTGATCCTGACTGGTTTGACCAGGAAGCTATCAAATGCTGGCACTTCAGTTGCCCCTCCACCTACTGTCATGCTGCCCCACCCACCCTGGGAGCAACCAGAGAGCCAACAGAGGATAAGGGACCCTCTGGAGATAGGGAGATGGGCTGGGTCCTAGAGTGGATAGGGCATTTGCCTGGAGAGGGCGGGGTTTGGGGTTGGGGTTCAAGCCCCACCTACCCTGGGAGCAGCCAGACAGCTACCTGGGGATGGAGCAGTGGAGTTAAGGCAGACTCACTCCTACCCTGGCCCTGCATTACTCCCAAAAGCAGCTGGCATGTACAGCAGTGGTTTCATGTGCTGCCTCTCATATATAACAAAACAATTCCTTCAGAAAACCTTTTAAATATTTTTTACAACACAAAGAAGCAGTAAATATTAGAAACATCATATTTCCCTTCGCCTGAAAAACTGTCCTTCCAGCAAACTGAGTGGCATCACTTGCATGTGTGTATCACATGTTCATCTAGTCCTCAGACACATCTCCCTAGGACCATGGTTTATATTCGGGCAAGAAGTGCAACCCATTTCACCATTGCTAGGGTAGAAATGCACTTTCAGTGTCTTAGAGCTGTGGCGTACAACCAGTTCTGAAGCAGTCACAACTATAGTGGCTGCTAGCAAACTAGCCACGCTCAGGTACCAAATAACCACACTGTACAAGCCAACAAGCTACACTGAACCATGCAAATACCCAAATAAACGTTGGACACCACAATCTTAGAGGGATCATTGTCTTATCAAGTCAGGTTTACATTTTTTTTGGCCCCCATACTATGCATGGGCTGAACCCTAAGACTTCTGAGCATAAGCTAATACGTAGAGAGCTAAAGAGCCCAGGTACTGTAGCTGAGAACTGTAACAACTCATATCCTTAGCAGATTGGCACAAAGGGAAACACTCCTTTATTACTGGGTTACTGTATGATTTACCCACATGAATGCTCAAGTCCAACTTTAGATCTCACATAACATCTTTGCCCCCAGACTCCTATAGCATAAATACAGTGGGGCAAATTTTCTATTGTATAAAATGACACACTTCTATTGACATGGATGAAGCTGCTCCAGTTGGAAAATTTGATCCTTAATAGCTTGCATACACACCTTAAAATGAAGTGGTTTTTCTTCCAGTTTCAAATGAACATTTCTTGGATGAATAGAAGAAGCTTCGGGATTTCAAAGGAGTTTGCTGAGTAAGATGTCAAAAACCTATCTCGATGCATTCCAGCATTCTTAACTGGGATTCTCTGGTGTGGCAACATCCATGGTCTGACATGGATGTTGCAGGACCAGAGAGTCCTGGTGAAGGGCCCCCAGATCCCTGAGGAGCATGGAGGGCAGTGGGCTGCCTGCAGTGAGCCCACTGTCAGAGTGTGGCTGCAGATCTGCCCAGCGGGGTCAGGAGACATGTGCATTGCTGCCTTGTGAGACTAGAAGCTGTGGTAGCTCTGTGGCGCGGGGCTGTCTGTTGGGTGCTGGAGCCCTAATGTGTCATGCACAACTGCCCTACGGGACCAGGAGCCCCAGCATAGCACATATGGCTGCCCTGTGGAACCTGGAGCCAGTGGTGTTGACAGGACAGCAGGGCCAGCAGGAGGTTAGGAGCTGGCTGGGAGGCCAGAAGGCTGGGAGGGAAGCTAGTAGCAAGGGGTCCAGAAAGTACCTCACTTAGTCTGGCAAAATCCCTCATCTGGGACCAGTCAGATCCCAACGGTGCTGGACCAGAAATGTCCAACCTGTACTTCGAATGTATTTGTTGGTCATCATAGATAATTGTAAAGAAAGGATTACATCAATTGTTGCAATTTGGATGGAGTCCACCTCCCCTTTCATGGCTTGAAATGTGTGAAACTCAATTGTTCTGGTGATTTTATACCAATTTACTTACTAACATCGAAAGGAAAATAAAATTTAAAACGTGCAAAAGATTAAAGCACTCTTGTGCTAATGAGTGCCATCTGTTTGTTTCTTTTCTTTTAAAAGCATTTTCAATTGGTGGAAATGAAAGATTTCAGACACATTTTTACATCTTGAGCCTCAGGAAAAAACATAACCCCACACAGACTCATCATCTTCAGTTAGCAAACTCACTCTAAGGAAAGCAAAAAAGTCAACCCCACAGTGCCAGTCACTCCAAGGTCCACTAACTCAAAAGTGGCAGGGGTATCAAAAAAGCAGGCTTCTTGTCCACATAACTCATCTGTAGATTTTAGCCATGCAATCTCTCTTCTCATTGTCCTGTCTGGACACAAATTAATACCTTTGAACAGCTGGGTATGTGGTAGATGGGCATCCCACACTTTGCCCCATCGACCTGTAGATTTTGATCTCCCATAACGCTTGCAAGTGTACATCCCCTCAAGCACTTTCTCCACACATCGCCTGTATTGCTGTGTGCCCAACTTCCTGACGGTCTAGCTCCCTCTGTAATCATGTATCCCAGAGGCTGACTTGGCCACTTTACCTGGAAGCCAAGGACATAAAGGGCCCATTGCTTGTTAGGCTGGGCATATAAATAATAATGTGTGGAGAGACATTTTGATCAGGGAGTCATGGCCAGTTAGTCAAGCATCTCTCAGAAGCCAATGCCCCGGAGCAATCTTGGGGCCATTCTATGGGGAATGGAAAGACAAATAGGTCAAGGTGAGTTCAGTCTCATGGAATCAAAGTGCATGTCAGTAGCTCAGATTTTAGCCTCCTAACTTAGAGGTGGGCTCCCAAGGCAACATTTCCAGCTCCTTGGCTCTCATCTGGGTCAGGTCTACTCTCTACCAAAGGCCTCTGGGAGGTCCCAGTTCTAAGTCACTTCCCAGCTCCTTGCCTCATCTCAGAGTAGCCTGTATACTTCCTCCTAAGCCAGCATTAAGCTGCTGGGCTTTCCTCCTTTTAAGCACCAGACCCTATGCAGCTGGAGTACGGTGGGTCTAATAGGCTTAAGACCTCACTTCCCTTAAAGGGGAAGGCTACACTAGTCCAGATAGTATAAAGACATGGTCATACTGAATTGCTGAATAACAGATGGAAGGATTCAGTACCCAGCATCCTTGAGTAGACCTTTGTGTATGTAACAGATTGTTTGGTTCACAAAAAACTAGGAAGAGGGGAGAGGAAAATATGCTTTGTTTGACCAAAACCAATTTTTTTCAGTTGAACAAAACCATTTTATTAGTTTTAGACAAATCAAAAAGGCAAAAAAAAAAAAAGTGTTTTCAGGTGAAGCTACGCCTTCTCCTGTGATTTTGAACTTTAAAAAATATTTTGGAATTTTATTTTTAAAATAAAATTGTAAAAAATTTTGAAACACTCTTTTTGATCTACCTTCCTCCCTTTCCCAGTTGGAACATTTTGTTTAAAAAACACTGAAAGGAAAGATTTTAACATTTTCCATTTTTTTTCCTTTTTGTTTTTGTGCCAAAACTATTGGGAAACTGACATAAATTTGCAAAATGTTGTGGTATTTCCAAATCTTTTTTAAAAAAAAGTTTCAGAGAAAATGTTTTACCTGGCTTCACTGTAGATGCTGTCTGCTGAATCTTACTTGGTTTAGAAAACAATAGTTAATAGCTTCTGCCATATCAATTAGCACATGTAAAGAGAGGATGAACATTAGTATTTGAGATGTGCCAAAGAGAAAGCTTGACTATTTGTAATAGTATTTTATTATTAACTTGGCATCTAGATGCCCCTACTAAAGCCTTCTTTACACTTACTGGGAGATCAGCACTGCATGGAATGATCTCCGAGGGACTCGGTTTAGCAAGTCTAGTAAAGCCCTGCTAAATCAACCACTGATCCAGGTAGGGATCATCAAATTGAGGAAGTAAATGCGTGGTTGCGCAGGTGGTGTTGGAGAGAGGGATTTGGTTTCTTTGGCCATGGGACTCTGTTCCAGGCACAAGGATTGGTAGGAAGAGATGGATCCACCTAACCAAGAGAGGAAACACCATCTTCGTAGGCAGGCTTGCAAACCTAGTGAGGTGGGATTTAAACTAGGTTTATTGGGGGATGGTGACCAAAGCCCTGAGGTAAGTGAGGAAGTCAGATACTGGGAAGAAACACAAGAAAGAATGAGCAACAAAGAAGGACCCCTGACTTGAATGGAGAAGGTAGGGCAATCAACTGGCTATCTAAGGTGTTTATACACAAATGCAAGAAGCCTGGGAAACAAACAGGAAGAATTAGAAACCCTGGCCCAGTCAAAGAACTATGATTTGATGGGAATAACGGTGACTTGGTGGGATGACTCGCATGACTGGAGCACTGTCATGGAAGGGTATAAACTGTTGAGGAAGAACAGGAAGGGGAGAAAAGGAGGAGGAGTTGCATTGTATGTAAGATAGCAATATGATTGCTTGGAGCTCCAGTATTTAGAGAGAGAAAAGACTGCTCAGAGTCTATGGGTTAAGTTTAGAGGTGGAAGCAACAGGGGTGATGTTGTGGTTGGTGTCTGCTATAGACCACCAGATCAGATGGATGAGGTAGAGTAGTCTTTCTTTGGACAACTGAGAGAAGCTTCCAGATCACAGGCCCTAGTTCTCATGGGAGACTTTAATCACCCTGACATCTGTTGGGAGACCAATACAGCAGTACACAGACAATCAAGGAAGTTTTTGGAGAACGCTGGGGATAACTTCTTGGTACAAGTACTGAAGGATCCGACCAGGGGCCATGAGCAGCTTGACCTTCTGCTCACAAACAGGGAGGAACGAATAGGGGAAGTATAGGTGGGTGACAACCTGGGAAGCAGTGATCAGGAGATGGTAGATTTCAGGATCCTGACCAAAGGAAAAAAGGAGAGTAGCAAATTACACATCCTGGACTTCAGAAAAGAAGACTTTGACTCCCTCCAAGAACTGATGGGCAGGATTCCCTGGAATGCTTATATGAAAGGGAAAGGAGTCCAGAGAGCTTAAAGAAGCCTTATTGAAGGCACAGGAAGAAATCATCCCGATGCACAGCAAGAAAAGCAAATGTGGTAGGCAACAAGATTTACTTACTGGGGAAATCCTTGGTGAGCTTAAACACAAAAAGGAAGGTTACACGAAGTGGAAAATTGGACAGATGACTAGGGAGGGGTATAAATATATTGCTCGAGAATGAAGGGGACTTATCAGGAAGGTGAAAGCACAACTGGAATTGCAGCTAGCAAGAGATGTGAAGGGTAACAAGAAAGGTTTTTTCAAGCATTTTGGCAATAAGAGGGTGATCAGAGAGGGTGTGGGGCCCCTACTGAATGAGGGAGGTAACCTAGTGACAGATCATGTGGGAAAAGCTGAAGTATTCCATGCTCCCAGACAACATAGGTGGGGAAGGAGGTGAACAGTCCTTGGAGGGGAAAGAACAAGTTAGAAACTATTTAGAAAAGTTAAACGTACACAAATCTATGGGCCTGGATTTAATGCATCCGAGGATACTGAGGGTATGTCTACACTAGAAAGTTAGTTCGAACTAACGGACGTTAGTTCGAACTAACTTTCCTATGCGCTACACTAGCGCTCCGCTAGTTCGAATTTGAATCGAACTAGCGGAGCGCTTAGTTCGAACTAGGTAAACCTCATTTTACGAGGACTAACGCCTAGTTCGAACTAGCTAGTTCGAACTAAGGGCTGTGTAGCCCTTTAGTTCGAACTAGTGGGAGGCTAGCCCTCCCCAGGTTTCCCTGGTGGCCACTCTGGCCAACACCAGGGAAACTCTATGCCCCCCTCCCGGCCCCGGACCCCTTAAAGGGGCACGGGCTGGCTACGGTGCCCGTGCCAGGTGCAAGCCTGCCAGCACCCAGCTAGCAGACCCTGCACCTGGCACGGCACAGAGCCACCCACCCGATGCCCCCCAGTCCACCCCCTCTTGCCGGGACCAGGCTGGCGGCTCCCAGGAGCTTGCCCTGGACCGCAAGAGGCGGGCACCTTCCTGGGCTAGTGCGGACATCGTGGACCTCGTCCACGATCTCCGCACTAGGCACAGGAAAGTGGCCGTCTAGGGCAGGAGAGCTGCCAGCCTGGCCACCCAGGACCAGGTGTGCATGAAAATCAAGGGGGTCCACTGAGACCCCCGACCCTGAGCCCTGAGCTTACAATGGCCGTCCTGGGTCAGACCAAAGGTCCATCTAGCCCAGTAGCCTGTCTGCCAACAGCGGCCAACCCTAGGGACCCTGGAGGGGATGGACCGAAGACAATGACCAAGCCATTTGTCTCGTGCCATCCCTCTCCAGCCTTCCACAAACTTTGGGCAGGGACACCACTCCTACCCTCTGGCTAATAGGACTCCATGGACCCAACCTCCATCACTTGATCTCACTTCCCTTTAAACTCTGTTCTAGTTCTAGCCTTCACAACCTCCTGCAGCAAGGAGTTCCACAGGTTAACTATTTGCCTTGTCAAGAACAACTTTCTCTTACTAGTTTGAAGCCTGCTACCCATTCCTTTCCTTTGGTGTCCTCTAGTCCTTCTTTATGGGAACTCATGAAGAACTTTTCTGAATGCACCCTCTCCACCCAACCCCTGCTTTTAGAGACCTCTATCCTGTCCCCCCTCCGTCTCCTCTTTTCTAAGCTGAACAGTCCCAGTCTCTGTAGCCTCTCTTCATCTGGGACCTGTTCCCAACCCCTGATCATGTTAGTTGCCCTCCCCTCTCCCAGCCTTTCTCTTCCCCTCTCCCACCTCCTTTTCCCAGTCTCCCCCAGTTTTTTTCAATAAAGACAGAGTCAATGTTGGAAGAAACGTTATCTTTATTTTGTACATCAATAAGAAGGGGGGCTAGGGAAGGGCAAGTGGAAGGAGGTGAGGGAGGAATGGGGTACGAGCCCCCGATGGGGAGGACTGGGCTGGCTCTGCGGGCTTCTGGGGGTGGAAGCTCTCCTGCAGCCCCCCAATTACTCCCTCTCCCCAGATGGCAGCCTGCGGCAAGTGCAGCCGGGCTGATGGCCGAGTGGTGTGATGTGCCCAGTGTGGGCACTCAGGGCACTCCAAGCCAGAACTTCTTTGCAAGCGGGGCACCCCTTAGAACTGTGTGTCCGGGGTGGGGGTCGGGACCCTTTAAGCACAGCCCTCGGCTAGCCTGAGACAGTATCTCCATGCTCTAAGTCCTCCTTTTATGCCCTGCCGGCACTGCTTCCGGCCATCATTAAGCCCTGTTCAGAGTCCACTCAATGTGGACTTACTAGTTCGAACTAGCAAAACGCTAGTTCGAACTAGTTTTTAGTTCTAGATGCGTTAGTTCGAACTAGCTTAGTTCGAATTAACTAATTCGAACTAAGTTAGTTCGAACTAGCGCTGTAGTGTAGACGTACCCTGAGGGAGTTGGCAAGTGTCATTGTGGAGCCTTTGGCCGTTATCTTTGAAAAATCATGGGCTGTGTCTAGACTGCGTCCCTTTTATGCAAAAGGAATGCAAATTAGACATATCACAATTGCAAATGAGGGAGGGATAAGGGATCTTTCGGAAAAGGCTTTATTTTCCGAAATATCTGCGTCTAGACTGGCGCTTTTTTCTGGCAAATCTCTGAGCTGGAAAAAAGCGGCAGCCATTTTTATATTAATGAAGCAGGGGGGATTTAAATCCCTGCTTCATTTGCAATTGCGATATGTCTAATTTGCATCCCTTTTACGGAAAAGGGATGCAGTCTAGACACAGCCATGGAGATTGGGAGAGATCCCGGATGATTGGAAAAAGGCAAATGGAGAGGCCATCTTCAAAAAAGGGAAGAAGGACAATCCAGGGAACTGTAGACCAGTTAGGCTTACCTCAGTTCCCAGAAAAATCATGGAGGGGATCCTCAAGGAATCCATTTTGAAGCACTTGGAAGAGGGGAAAGTGATCGGTAATAGTCAACATGGCTTCACGAAGGGCAAGTCATGCCTGACCAATTTGATTAGCTTCTATGATGAGGTAACTATCTCTGTGGATATGGGAAAGTCAGTGGATGTGATATACTTTGACTTTAGCAAAGCTTTTGATACAGTCTCCCACAATATTATTGCCAGCAAGTTAAAGGAATACGGATTGGATAAATGGACTGTAAGATGGATAGAAAGCTGGCTAGACTGTTGGGCCCAATGGGTAGTGATCAGTGTCTTGATGTCAGGTTGGCGATGGGTTTATAGTGGTGTGCCCCAAGGATCTGTTCTAGGACTGGTTTTGTTCAATATCTTTATTAATGACCTGGATGAGGGGATGGATTGCACCCTCAGCAACATGACACTAAGCTAGGGGGAAAGGTAGATATGCTGGAGGGCAAGGATAGGGTTCAGAGTAACCTTGACAGATTAGAGGATTGGGCCAAAAGAAATCTGATGAGGTTCAACAAGGACAAGTGAAGAGTCCTGCACTTGGGACGGAAGAATCGCAAGGATAGTTACTATCCGGGGACCGACTGGCTAAGTAGCAGTTCTGCAGAAAGGGACCTGGGGATTACAGTGGATAAGAATCTGGATATGAGTCAACAGTGTGCCCTTGTAGTCAAAAAGACTAATGGCATATTAGGGTGCATTAGGAGGAACATTGCCAGAAGATTTAGAGAAGTGATTATTCTCCTTTATTCTGCTCTGGTGAGGCCACATCTGGACTGTTGTGTCCAGTTCTGGGCTCCCCACTATAGAAAGGATGTGGATGCATTGGAGAGGGCCCAGAGTAGGGCAACCAAAATGATTAGGGGGCTGGAGCGCATGACCTATGAGGAGAGATTAAGAGATCTGGGTTTGTTTAGTCTGCAGAAGAGAAGAGTGAGGGGGGATTTGATAGCAGCCTTCAACTTCCTGAAGGGAGGTTCCAAAGAGGATGGAGAAAGATTGTTCTCAGTAGTGACAGATGGCAGAATGAGGAGCAATGGTCTCGAGTTACAGTGGGAGAGGTCTACCTTGGATATTAGGAAAAACTATTTCACTAGAAGGGTGGGGAAGCACTGGAATGGGTTACTTAGGGAGGTGTTGGAATCTCCATCCCTAGAGGTTTTTAGGTCTCATTTTGACAAAGCCCTGTTTGGGTTGATTTAGTTGGGATTGGTCCCAGCTTGGGCAGGGGCTGGACTTGATGACCTCCTGAGGTCTCTTCCAACACTATGATTCTATGATTATGTTCCTGTCAACTCCGGTACTCCACTGGAGTGGGAAGTGTAAGGGGAGTCAATGGGAGAGTTTATCCCATCAACTCCCTACAGTGGAGATACCAAGGTAGGTCAAATTAAGGTACCTTCACCCCAGCAACACTACTCGTGTAGCTGAAGTTGTGTACTTTAGTTTGACATTGCCCCGTAGTGTAGACTAGGCCTAACATTGGGATCACATTTGCTAGATGCTGGATAGTGGAGGGAAGCTCCTATCCTAAGGATCCAATCTAGATTGGCAAGACAAAGTGTATGAGGGGATGAAGCAAGCACACAGGTAAACTGTTTCATCCAAAGTCACACATCAGACCAGTGAACGGTTACATGGCATTCCAGAGGGAAGTCCTACTCACCAGAACACACGACTTTTCGAAAGGAGTTCACAGAGAGATTCAGAAGAGTTCCAGGGTTTACTTTGAAACATGTTTTTTCTTCTAAACAGCAGCCAGAGACGTTCTGCTACACACCTGTAGCTTGTTGACAAACAGTTGAACACATACTGACAAAAATCCTGATGGTCTCACTCAGTTGTCACCAATGAGAGTTTATTAAAACAATAACCATGTAAGGACTTTAGGCTGTAGAGGAGTGTGATTGGCAGATAAACAAGTGTCTAGCACATATATCGGGGTCAGCAATGTTTCTTTGTTCCTGAAAGCACATGAATAATGTCCAGTGATCTACCACTAGAAAAGATATTTTTCACCTTTTATCCTCCTCTCTCCTCATTTTAACTTGTCACGACGAGTTGTCTAATAAATTAATACAACCTTGATTTGACAAGCTTTTCTCCAGTCACATTACAATGTCAAATATGAGGGCCACTGCCTTCAGCACAACCTTGACCATTTGTCGGTTCCTTATAATTAATTACAGCTCTTTCAGCTATGGCTCCTTCAGAAAATGATAAGCACATTATACTGCTTTTGCCACTCACTTTGTAATGGGTATTTTCATTTTCCCATTGTAGTCCAAAGATGCAATGCCTAGGGCTCAGGATGCAAAATGCCTGCTATTGTTATCAGGAGTCGTAAGCCTCTTCCCTTGTGCAGACTTTTGTGCCTCTGTATTCATTTTCTTGAACAACAACTAATGGTAAGATATTGTCCCTAACATGCATGGAACAGGGCCGGTTAGTTGGGTCACTGTCAATATTTTCTCAGTTCCTGTTCACGTAGGGCTGGCCCTTAGTGAAAATGGTGCCCTGTGTGAACTAGTATTTTGGGGTCTCCCATGGCCCGTTGTGAGTTAAGTGTCCTTTGATGAGCCACTTAATTTGATGAGTTCCTTCAATATGGGTTGGTCAACTGCTTTGTTACTGTTGCCCCCAGAGGAAACATTTGAAATACAGGTATGGAGACAATGTACATAACTCCAGATAAATATGATAAGTGCATGCAAACAGCATAACCATATTCAGCAAACCATAACATTTTCATAGCCATCTTGCATGCCACATTTTGTACAAAGTTTGTCACAAATGTAAAAAAGTGGTTGCAGCAATGATTGATATGGTCATGTTTTAGTGAGATAGCATCTCAATGAGTAACTACGACAGCCAGCAAATTCCTAAGCTTTGTCAGGAGAAGTGCAGAAGTAAGGGTGGTCTGATATATGGTGTATTGCCACACTTCTGTGCTGCTGTGATTGCGTGTGGTGCATGGCACATGGCCTATGGCTTAAGGCAGGCTTCACATAGTCACATGGGGGCTGCATCTCGCCAGGACTCATTGACCTTTTGCAGCTTTTGCCACTTCTGGTTCACCACAAGCCTTTTAACAGGAAATAACAAGCAGTAATAATAACAATAATATAAATGTGTGTGTGCACACGCATGGATGCACAACAGTGAGTATGTATGTGTGTGTGAGAGAGAGAGAGAGAGAAGGAGAGAGTGTGAGAGACAGAGACTACGTCTACATTGGCAAGATTTCATGCAAATACTTTTAACGCAAGAGTTTTTGTATTAAAGTATTCATGCAAGAGAGCGTCTACACTGGCATGTGCTTTTGCGCAAGAGATGTGCTTTTGCGCAAAAGCATCCATGCCAGTGTAGATTCTCTCTTGCGCAAGAAAGCTCCAAAGGCCATTTTAGCCATTGGGCTTTCTTGAGCAAGAAATTTATGTTGCCTGTCTACACTGGCCTCTTGCGCAAGAATACTTGTGAAAGAGGACTTATCCCTGAGCGGGAGCATCATAGTTCTTGCGCAAGAAGTACTGATTTCTTACATTAGAACGTTAGTGTTCTTGCGCGAGAACTCACGGCCAGTGTAGGCAGGCAGCAAGTTTTTGTGCAAAAGCAAATGCTTTTGCACAAAATCTTACCAACGTAGACACAGCCAGAGAGTATATGTGTGACTGGGATAATGGGGGGGATTATGTGATAGGCAGTGTGAGACTGGGTGTGGGGCTGTTTTAGAGAAGAGTGTGACATAATGAGTGCACTGTCATTTTATGTTACTCCCCTCCCTTTCCCCTAGTTGGCCCTGCTCCCCCTCCTTGCACTCACATGGAAGTTTTGCTCCTCCTGGCCCCAGCCCAGTCCCCACTGGAGGCCAAGCAGTGCTAGAAGAGAGGGACTGCACTCTGGGCGGCAAGGGAGCCAGGCTGCTATGCCACCAACAACTGGCTCTAGCTACACTGCTTCATTCTCCCCAAGGCTGGGGCAGAGCTGGAGCCCTTGGCTGGCCAGATGAGGATCCAATGAAGGAGGGGCTGGGGTTGAGGTCTGGGAGAAGCCCACCAGCCTAGTACTAGGGAGAGGTCAGAGAAGAGAGGAGTCTGGCCACAGCCAGCAAAGCAAAGTCTAAGCCTCTTGCGACATGCTCTGCCTAGTGTACCCTGGGCTGAGCCCCAGTTTGCCCAGCCCTAAGGCCTGTAGCCAATTTCACAAGCCAACTTCGCAGGGAAGCCTTAGAACTTAACTTCATTTGCAAGTTTGATTCCTATAACTGGGGTATGAATAAAGACATTATGTTACAAAAAAACCCAAACAATGGGGACTTAAGCACAATTAGCACCTTCTCTATCAGCTTCATGTAGTATGGGCACTCTAATTTACTATTTCTTTCCTCTTTTTTCTCCCTCCATCCCCTATTTATCTAGAAACTGGACCTTTAAGAATTCCATTCATCTGAAGAAGTGGGTTGTGCCCACAAGAGCTCATGATACCATCTACATGTTTTGTTAGTGTCTAAGGTGCTGCAAGACTACTTGTTGTTTTTTAATTTTTTTAAAGTTCAGGTTAGTTTGGGTATGTGATACCTACAGTTGAATCAAGAACCTCCATGGTCAAATGCACGAGTCTCTGCAGCTTGAGCTAAAAAATCTCAGGTTCCCAAGTTGGAGGCTGTAACAGATGCTACATCTTCTGCAGAAAAAGCACAGAGGAAAACATGTCTCACACAAAGTGCCTGATGTCATACAAGAAACTGACTGTGGACCATATTCATCACTGGTATATTCCCTCTGAAGTTAGTAATTGCACCAGGGAAGCTAGTGTCTTACATGAAGGCTGACAGTTTTGTAATCTATTAATTTTAATCTCTTCAGTTGCTTGCAAAACCCATGGTTAGCCTCTTACAAATTCTGGTGATATTCTGACAATACTTTAACAAAGCTCCCACCCCCAGTAAAAGATTAGCCTATCTATGATGCACCCTCTATCATAGGGTCAAGGGAAGAATTTAAATATCTAGTGGTTTGTTTGCTTATTTATACAATAATGCTTTACATTTGGGCATGGATTTCTCAATGTATGCTTAGGTACAAGCAGTAAATGAAAAGCAGATATTTCTGTCTCTTTGTTATCTGTGATTTTTATTACAAGCTACTGTTTATATTACAACAGCAACCAAGAATAGGGCCACGTTGCTTTGCATAAACCCAGGTAAGAGTTGGTGATGGAGAGAGTGGGTATGTCTACACTATAGTGTTATTTTGAAATACCTTATTTTGAAATAACGCATCTATGCACAAAATGCATTTCGAAATAGCGTGTTCAAACTGACTGTGACTCTGAATCACATTTAAGGCTGGCTGGAACCAATTCCAGCACGGCTTCAGGTCAGGAATTCCCCCACTCTCTCCCCCGGACAGCCAGTTCTCAGGTTTCCCTGCTTGCTTGTCTACCTCTCTGAGGGACAGTAAAGCATTTTGTCTCTGCGTGGTCTGGTTGCCCTCACTCAGGACACCACAGCACTCTGCAACATGGAGCTAGAGCTGCCCCTGGGCACTCTGGTGCTTCTCATGGACGCGTTGCTGTGAGCCTGGCTGCACTTTCTGCAGGCTGCCATCTGGGAGGTCCATTGGGGGGCTGTCAGTATCCAGGAGGCCCTGCAGGAGAGCTTCTACCCTGAGGAGCACTAAGAGCCTTCCTGGTCTGCCACCTGGGGGCTTGTGCTTTATTCCTCCCTCAGGGTATGTCTACACTACAAAGTTAATTTGAACTAACAGCCGTTAGTTCAAATTAACTTTCATAGGTGCTACACATACAAACCACTAGTTTGAACTTAATTCGAACTAGCGAAGCACTTAATTCGAACTAGGTAAACCTCGTTCTATGAGGACTAATGCTTAGTTCGATTAAGTAGTTCAAATTAAGGGCTGTGTAGCCACTTAATTCGAACTAGTGGGAGGCTAGCCCTTCCCAGCTTGCCCTGGTGGCCACTCTGGGCCAAACCAGGGAAACTCTTTAGCATCCCTCCTGGCCCCAAAGCCCTTAAAGGGGCACGGTCTGGCTACGGTGCTTGTGCCAGGTGCAAGCCTGCCAGCATCTAGCTAGAGGACCCTACACCTGGCATAGCATGAGCCAGCCACCCGCTGCCACCCAGCCCTCCGCCTCTCCCTGGGACCAGGCTGGTAGCTCCCAGGAGCCTGCCCGGGGCCACAAGAGGTGGACGCCCTCCTGGTCTAGTGCAGAGATCGTAGACCTCATCCAGGTTTGGGGGGAGGCAACCACCATCCACGACCTCTGCACTAGACACAGGAAAGTGGTCATCTAGGGCAGGATAGCTGCCAGCCTGGCCACCAAAGGCCACATGTGAACCCAGGAGCAGGTTTGCATGAAAATCAAGGTGGTCCAGTGAGACCCCCGACCCTGAGCCCTGAGTTTAGAACATAAGAACAGAAGAACAGTCGTACTGGGTTAGACCAAAGGTCCATCTAGCCCAGTAGCCTGTCTGCCGACAGCGGCCAACACCAGCTACCCCAGAGAGGATGGACCGAAGACAATGACCAAGCCATTTGTCTTGTGCCATCCACCTCCAGCCTTCCACAAACAGAGGCCAGAGACACCGTTCCTACCCCCTGGCTAATTGCACTCCATGGACCCAACCTCCATGACTTTATCTAACTTCTCTTTAAACTCGGTTATAGTTCTAGCCTTCACAGCCTCCTGTGGCAAGGAGTTCCACAGGTTGACTATTTGCTTTCTGAAGAAGAACTTTCTTTTATTAGTTTGAAGCCTGCTACCCAGTCATTTCATTTGGTGTCCTGTAGTCCTTCTATTATGGAAACTAATGAAGAACATTTCTTTATGCACCCTCTCCACACTACTCATGTTTTTATAGACCTCTTTCATATCCTCTGTTAGTCTCCTCTTTTCTAAGCTAAAAAGTCCCAGTCTCTTTAGGCTCTCTTCATATGGGACCTGTTCCAAACCCCTAATCATTTTAGTTGCCCTTTTCTGAACCCTTTCCAAGGCCAAAACATCTCTTTTGAGGTGAGGAGACCACATCTGTACACAGTACTGAAGCTATGGAGTACCATAGTTTTATACTTCCTCTCCTCCTTCTTCCCCTGGCTTCCCCCTTCCAGCTCCCTCCTCCCAGGTTTCCCCCTCCCCTCTCTCACCCCCTCTCCCACCTTCTTTTCCCAGTCTCTCCAGAGGTTAATCCCCCCCCCCCCAGTTTTGTTAAATACAGAGAGTTTCTATTTTTGAACACATGTCCTTATTTTGTACATCAGGAAGGGGGGCTAGGGAGAGGTAAGTGGAAGGAGGTGAGGGAGGAATGGGGTATGAGCCCCCGATGGGGAGGACTGGGGTGGCTCTGCAGGCTCCTCGGGGTGGAAGCTCTCCTGCAGGGTCTCCTGGATCCTGACGGTCCCCCCATTGACCTCCTCCAGATGGCAGCCTGCGGCAAGTGCAGCCGGGCTGATAGCCGAGTGCTGTGATGTGTCGAGTGCGGGCACTCAGGGCACTCCAAGACAGTACTGATTTGCTGTCCCTCATCGAGGTAGACAAGCAAGCAGGGAACCCTGAGAACTGTCTGTCTGGGGTGGGAGTCAGGTCCCTTTCATAGATTCATAGACTTTAAGGTCAGAAGGGACCATTATGATCATCTAGTCTGACCCCCTGCACAGTGCAGGCCACAGAATCTCACCCACCCCTCTTAGAATAATCCTCTCACCTATATCTCCGATATTGAAGCCTTCAAATACTTTGAAGGTCCCAAGATGCAGAGAGTCCTCCAGCTGTGATCTGTGCCCCATGCTACAGAGGAAGGCGAAAAACCTCCAGGGTCTCTGCCAATCTACCCTGGAGGAAAATTCCTTCCCGACCCCAAATATGGCGATCAGCTAAACCCTGAGCATGTGGGCAAGACTCACCAGCCAGACACCCTTTAAGCACAGCCCTTGGCTAGCCTGAGGCAGCAGCTCCACACTCTAAGTCCTAACCTGATGCCCTGTCAGCACCTGTTCCGGCCAGCCTTAACTTTGGTTCAGGGTCCACTCAATGTGGACATGCTAGTTCGAATTAGCAAAATGCTAATTCAAATTAGTTTTTAGGTCTAGATGCACTAATTCGAATTAGCTTAGTTTGAATTAACTAATTCGAATTATGTTAGTTCGAATTAGTGCTGTAGTGTAGACATACCCCCATATCCTTCCTCTTACCCCTCCCTAACCCCCCTTCTGATGTTAAATAAAATACACATATTTTCATGAACACGAACTCTCTTTATTTAACAAAACAGGGGGCGGGAGGAATGAAACTCTGGTGAGACTGGGGAAAGAAGGCGGGAGGGTGGAAGAAAGGAGGGGAATCCTGGAAGGAGGGAGCTGGAAGGGGGAAGCAAGGGGAAGAAGGGGAGGGGGAAGCTCAGGGCTTAGGGTTGAAGGTCTCGCTGGACCAACTTGATTGTCATGCAGACCTGCTCCTGGGTTTGCATATGGCCTTTGAGGGCCAGGCTGGCAGCTATCCTGACATAGATGGCCACTTTCCTCTGTCTAGTGCGGAGATCATGGATGTTGGGGGCATCCCCCCCAAACCTGAATAAGGTCCATGATCTCCACCTTGAACCAGGAAGGCACCCGCCTTCTCTGGGCCCTGTCAGGCTCCTGGGAGCTGGCAGACTGCTCCTGGGGAGCGGTGGAGGGCTGGCTGCCAGTGGCTTGCTGGCTCATGTTTTGGGGCCACTGGGTCAGGGGCAGTGACTGCTGGCTCTGGGCTGGCAGGCTTGGAACTGGCACAGGCACTGTAGCCAGAGTCAACCCCTTTAAGGGCTCCGGGGAGGCTGGGAGGGAGGGGGAAGGAAGGGAGCAAGAGGAGTGTTCTTGGTTGAGGCTGGAGTGGCCACCAGGGCACCCTGGAAAGGCTGGAGGCCCCCTATTTTGAAATAAGTGTTTACACAGCGCTTATTAGCATTATTCTTCATAGAATGAGGTTTACCATATACGAAAAAAGTGCTCCGCTATTTCGAATTTATTTCAAAATAGTGGTTTCACTGTGTAGATGTTAGGAAAGTTATTTTGAAGTAAGGGCTGTTATTTCAAAATAACTTTGCTGTGTAGACATACCCTACGAGAGGATGGAGAGGGAAAGACAGATAAAAGGTACACAAGAAAGATAAAAAGGTCAGAGGGGAAGCAGCAGCAAAGTGAGGTGAAGTCACTTTCCCACAGTCACACAACAGGTCAATAGAAGACTAGAGAATAGAATTTGATTTTTCTGACTCCTAGCCAAATGTTGTACCTATTAGACAACACTGCCAGACATGACCTTGAATCAGAGAGGATCTGGCAGCTAGTTTTCAAAGGACATGGTGGTTTCAGCATTTCCCCCTCTGTCAAGTAGACCAATGCTTTGAATATTTTGCGCACGAACTTCTAGTGCCACTACTTTAAGATATAAAATTTCTTTTATTTTTATTGCACAATTAGGTAAATTGGACATGTAGCCCAAGGTCCAGTGTGTTTCAGCAGCAGCCCTGGGAACTAGAAGTTGTGGACTACAAACTGCGGCATGTTGGGAGAACTTCCTGGTTCCTGCCAGGATGTGCCCTCTGCCCCCAGAAGCAGCACACAGGCTGCATGCTGAGAGAAGGGGCTGCTGAACTGTTTTCCTCTTCTATGTTTTTTACAGAATAAAGCCTGTTCCTGGTGATTTGTCGGAGTGGGTCTGGTCTGAGGTGCACTCACACATACACAACGCAGAGCACACCAAGCAGCCTCAGGCCTAGCCCTCCCCCCACAGTGGTGTAAGAAGTCACAAGCTTCCCCTATGCTGAATAACCTCACACTGGGCTAGCCAACAGGAGGGGTTACAGACAGATGTTTACTTTATTTTTATATTCTTTAGTGCTGACATCTATCTGTGTCATTCCTTTCGTATCTTCCTCCATTGAACTCCCCATGTTACTCACTTGGGCTTCTAATGTTCTATTTTTGCTTCAATGGCCATTGTTGTTGATTGTGTATGGTAAGAATCTTTGATGGAGCTTTGCAGCCATGCAAACATCAAATCCTTCTAGGAAGAAATCTCTGTTTTAGGACTATATTCTGACCAGAGTAATTGGGGGCATATGAGTTCAATATGTTGCTTATTTATACTATGCCTGAATTTGAGGCCATGAATATTTGCCATGAACATGATAAAATCCTATATTTTTAGAACAAAGTATGTATGCTTCTTGCAGTGCTTGTCTAGGATCACTAAGAAAAAAATTAAATTCAGGAGGATCAGCTGTACACAGCACTGTATAAATTGCCAGAAGCAAATGTAAAAACAGATGTCTACTAAGCTAGATGTTATTGGTTATATTTTAAACTCTATTTTAGGCAGAGATGGTCCTAAGGCAGTGGGGGCAACTGAGGATACAGAGTGGGCCACATGAGTGACTCTCCTTCATCTCAGTGGGCTGCAAGACTGCCATAACCAAGACAGTGCCCTGATATAGGGTAGTTTTGCTAACAGCACTTGTGCACCAAGAATTTGTGTGGTGTGCCAATTGAACAGTGACAAGCTGTGATTGGATGCAGAGGGAGCACACAGCTCTCACAGTCTGGTGTGCAGCCAGCATGTACCTCACTTCATGTACTCTTGCTTTACATGCATGTCACTTTAGTCATAATGGTAGGAAAAAACCTATATAGGTGAAAACCAGCAAAATCTGGTAATCCTGCGCCTGGGCAATAGTCAACAAAATGTCTGGGGTTCTGTATGTGGCCCACAAATCAGCTCTCCATTGTAATAAGGTCTTAAGGCATTTGTAGGGTGTTCACTAAGCAGCACTGGGCCTGATACAATAAAAGCTGTAAAAGTGGGATTTGAAACCTAAATACGTTTACACAGAATACCAGTGAAATATTATAATCAAATGTGAACACTGACTCTGACTGTGAAAATATCACCGTTTCTAATCCCATGCCTGGAAAAATACATCCCTCCGGTTGTGTCTACACTGCAGCAGTATTTCAGGATACCAGAGGTATCCACAAATAGCTATCCCATGTCTTAACAGCAGATCCGTTAATTTGAAATATAACGGGCTCGTTATTCCAACGTCCCTGTAAACCTCATTCCACAAGGAGTAAGGGATGTTTTGGAATAGTGGGTTATTTTGAAATTTGGCACTGAGTAGACAGCGCTAATGTACAAAACAAGCTACTTTGAAATAAGATCAAAATAAGATACACAATTTGCATACCTTAAATTGTGTATCTTTTTTTGACCTATGGTGCAGTGTAGACTCACCCTTACTATTAATTCAGATGGTCAAACTTCCCAAGGAAATTTCTAAACCATCCCTCATGAATGTATTTTGTGGGGTCTACTTGCTGTCAACAAATATGATTAGTTCACAGTGCAGACTCAGCAAATATAAAAGAGTGGGGACAGATTTCAAGGATTCTTTCAGTCAAACTATAAGATTATGTCTATCTACACTACAGATTTTTTTCAGAAAAACAGCTGTTTTTCCAAAAAAAACTTCACTTATGTCCACGCCGCAATCACATTCTTTCAAAAAATAATCGAAAGAAAAGAGGGGTTTTTCATTGGTAAACCTCTTTCTATGAGGAAAAAGCCTTTCCCCAAAACAGTTCTTTTGGAAAAAGGGGTGTGTGGACAGGGAAAAGGAAGTTCTTTTGGAAGAAGAGGAAAGAGGAAAAAGCACAGGTGCCCTGGTGGCCACTCCGTGCATAGTAATCACAGCTTAAATGCAAGATAGCATCCATTCAGTGTGGATGCTATCACTTGGCTTTTCCTTGAAGAGGCACTGGAATACTATGGGAAAGATGCCTGTTGGAGATTTCCAACATGATCAGGGAAGCTCATTCCAATGAGATTCCCATCCCAGTTCTGCAGACACAAGACATTCAGTTCTGCACTCAGACTTCTTGATTCTTTAATCCAACCAAGCCTCACAACCTTTTGATGTTCAGTCTTTGGCACCAATTATATTGGAAGCATTTGTGTACTGGTTACTGCAAAAGAGTGAGAGCCATGATTCTATTCTATTGCCTATACTGACATGAACAAGGGCCCCAATCCTGCAATCTCTAGGGCCGTGGACACCAACCGGTCTATCGCGATCGACTGGTTGATAGCGAGGCCTCAACCAGTCGATCATGAGGCGTTCAGGCCCTCCCATTTTCCCTCCACCCCCAAGAAGCCCCACTATCTACCTCCAGCGACAATGGTGGTAGTGCTGGCTTCCCACAGGGTGGATGGAAGTCCTGCAGATTCACGCCACTTGCGGGGGTTCCAGAAGTGTGCTGGCTGCTCCCCTCCCTCAGGTCTGTGGCGTGCCAGGCGCGTGGTGGGAGGGGGCATTGGACCTGATATAGGGTAGTTTTGCTAACAGCACTTGTGCACCAAGAGGAGGAGCGTGGCAGCTTCCTGGTGCCGCAGGAGGGGGAGGTCGGCTCCAGAGGAGGCGCGCGATGAGGGTTACCTGTTCCGCGGGACGGGGGTGTCGGGCCTGGAGGAGGCACGCGCCAGCTTCCCTGGGGGGGGGGGGGTGGGAATCCTGGGAGGAGGTGGGTGCAGGGGATCTCTGCCCCCACTGGCACCCTGTTCCCTGCCCTCCAGACACACTGTTCCCTCTCCCCACTCTCCAGCCGCAGAACTCTGTCCCCACTGGCACCCTGTCCCCTGCCCTCCTGGAACCTTGCTCCCTCTCCCCTGCCCCCAGCTGCAGAACCTTGTCCCCGCTGGCATCCTGTCCCCTGCCAAAGCACCCACTAGCACCCTTCCCCAGTACTATGCCCCCTGCTCCCACCAGCACAGTTGGGGCCACATTAGTGAAGCTTCGGGGGAGGGGGGGAGAGGAGGGTTTTTTTGCATCTCACTTGTGTGGCCCCAACTGACTTTTCTGTGGGTCAGTGACCCCTACTCAAAACAGGTTCCCTGCCCTTCTCAGAAATAAAGACAATGCAGAAACTTTTTGTGTTTAACATAGTATTTTATTTAAAAATGACCTGGATGAGGGGATGGATTGCACCCTCAGCCTTACCAAAAGAATTACAACTATGATGGCTGCCAGAATCCCTTGACCGTACTTCACAGCACACTTCGAGTCAGGAAGGGGGACTGAAGGAACTATAAATCCCTGCTGAGCCCAATAGGATTCACATGTTTGTGACAGTGGTAAGCACCAAAAAGAGAAAAGAGCTTATGGCACATCCAGGGTGATTGTTACGCATGGATGCGTGCACGCTCACACACAAACACACACACACAGAGACACAGAAGGCTAAAGTGAGTGCCACAGTTTCAAAAATACAAAATCTAAATCAAAGATCAGAACAGACCTGTCTCAGAGGGGTAGCCATGTTAGTCCGTATCTGTAAAAACAATGAGGAGTCTTGTGGCACCTTAGGGTTTTTCTACACTACGGCTACATCTAGACTGGCATGATTTTCCACAAATGCTTTTAACGGAAAAGTTTTTCCATTAAAAGCATTTGCAGAAAAGAGCGTCTAGATTGGCACAGATGCTTTTGTGCAAAAGCACTTTTTGCGGAAAAGTGTCCGTGCCAATCTAGATGAGGTTTTGCGCAAGAAAGCCCTGATCGCCATTTTTGCCATCTGGGCTTTTTTGCGCAAAATGGTTCTCAGTTGTCTACACTGTCTCTCTTGCGTAAAAGCGTTTGCACAAGAGGGCTTTTTCCCAAGCGGGAGAGTCATTGTATTTGAGCAAGAACACTGACGATCATACATTAGATCATCAGTGTTCTTGCGCAAATTCAAGTAGCCAGTGTAGACAGCTAGTCTAGACACAGCCTACACGTTTATTTCAGAATAAGCTATTTTGGAATAACTACTCCCTCCCAGGATGCAGTGCAGCTTCTTAGAAAAGCGACATGACTTGGGTGCTGCTCCTGAATGGGAACTCCACTCCCTGGCCTTTGTGTAGGTCTGGCTTTGTGGTGCTCGCTCTCTCTCTCTCTCTCTCTCTCTCTCTCTCTCTCTCTGACTTATGGTAATTCAGAGACATCTATTAATTATGGTATGACCTGATTCACCAGTTGGAGGTTATTCCACAGTTACAAAGATCTTACTGTAAGAATGATTTTCCTGATGTGAAAGCCTAATGTTTCATCCCATTACCTTTAATTTTACTCATTTTAAGTATGCAAAATTCCCCTCCCTCCTTGGTTTCTAGGCCTTTCAAATATTTGCATGTTGTTCTGTCCCCCTATAGCTATCACTCAGCCAAACTATATTTCACTCTTTTAATCTTTTCTTTTGTATGAAGGCCCTCCAATCCCCCTCATTTCTCTGAACTATCTCCAATTTTCAGTGTCTTACTGGTTCCAAAACTTTGACAACATTTGAATTGGAGCCTTTCTTCTACAGCCAGTAACATTCTGTATTCAAGTTACCCTTGTCATCTAAACTAGCTCCATTAATATATATATATTTAAAGCTCATTTAATGTAAGACTTTTTGGT
Organism: Pelodiscus sinensis; assembly: GCF_049634645.1. Taxonomy (NCBI): domain Eukaryota; kingdom Metazoa; phylum Chordata; order Testudines; family Trionychidae; genus Pelodiscus; species Pelodiscus sinensis. Next base: position 28,700,895 of record NC_134725.1, on the reverse strand, counting down.
ACCAATCTAAAGTTTGGAGATGAGGGAATTGAGCAGTGACTCCCTTAAAATTACCCATTCCTGCTGTCTCAAATAGGGGAAGGAATACTGTGTTAATTCTGAGGGTGGTTCTGTGACATACTTCAGATATGTTCATCTGCCAAAATAAAATATGCAGGTAGCATCTGTGAATTGCCCTGCTAGTATTACACTGTAGCATAGACTATCAATTTCAACATCAGTTTCACCCAGTCTAGGGTGGCTCATTCTGGTTACAGAGAGAAATGATGGGGCTAGTCAATATATAGGAGCTAGAGAGAACCACAAGCACTGAGTCTGGATCCTGTAGCTTCAGTGAATAATCCATTTCATGTTCATGACAACCACACTGTGTTTCCAGAAGGCATGATTGGCTAGCTCTGATTAAAATTTATACCATCTTTTTGGCATCAGTTTATATTTAGATTCTCCTACTCCTACTGGGTTATATGCACTCAGCACTCCTCAGGATCAGGCAATAAAAAGTGTGTGTGTGTGTGTGTGTGTGTGTGTAAAAAATACATACATATGATATATAATAATCTGTCTTCCACAATAGTGTCTGAAGGCTGGCAAATCATAATAAAACACATCAAATATATTGATCATGGTTAGAACTAGCTGAATCCACTCTCTGCCTTGTTTGAGTGTTATAACAGAATCAGATGGGTAAATAGCAGCTCTTAAGATTGGCTTACTGCCACATTTGGCTGAACTATCTCTTGTTACACTCACTTCTACTAACCCTGATTAAAAGTATAATGACAGACATGAATATTGTTCTCTGTGATTGCCATTCTATTGATACTCCCACTCACCCAAGCTGTCAATACATTGGCTGATAGACTGAAGCATTTTGACTCCACACTGATACACAATAGTAGTAATTTTAGTAGAGCTGAAAATCAGAATTGCTTAATGACAGATACAATCACAAACAGTAGCTTGTGAGGTTTCCTTAGAAACTACATTAAGAAGCTCAGAAAATGCATAGAACAATATGTTTGAATACAATGAAATACCAATAATGCAATCAAATACTTTCTGATATAATCAGAAACAAAGCTGGAGCAAGAGGGAAAATACATATTTTTCTCTAGCTCAGTAAGATGCTTATTTGAGGGCCATACAATAAGGTCTAAAGGTATTGTATATGTCTGTTTCCTTCAGCGATGGACCTAAACCAAAGCCTGCGTTTTTAATTTCTTTCCCCCAACTCCGGTGGAGTGCCATGATATGATTTGAGTTCTCCTGAAAACCTGGCCCCTAAACTGTACTCAGCTCCAGTGTTCCTTGTAAGCTGAGCACTTGGACAGCTGCCAAGAGAGATTCAAACGCTGCCTAACTGATTAGCAGAGCTTCACTGTGTCCACAGCCAGCAGCATGTGTTTCCACTGGCAGTGCACATCTGCACATACCTCAATGCACATAAGAAGATAAGAACAGCTTTAGTGTGTCAGACCAAAGGTCTGTCTAGCACAGTATATTGCTTGCCGACAGTGGGCAATGCCCCGTGCCTCAGAAAGAATGAACAGAACAGGTAATCATCGAGTGATCCCACCCCTGTTGCTAATTGCCTGCTTCTGACATTCCTACCCATCCTCCATGAATGTATCTAGTTCTTTTTTGAATCCTGTTAAAGTCCTGGCCTTCACAGCATCCTCTGGCAAGGAGTTCCACAGATTGACTGTGTGGCATGAAGGAGTACTTCCTTTATTTTTTCTGCACATGGATGGAAAAAAATTAGAGGGAACACTGTTCAGCTCCTTAGGATATCAAATCTCTTTCTAAGTTCTGCCTAAAGGCATTATTTGCCCAATCATGAAAATCAGACATCTCTGACATGGAATGTTATTCAAAACAATGTCAGACAAAAATCAAGGAGAGAAAATGCCAATGACAATTGCATTCAATTGAAACTAGAGCAACAGTCAGTATCTACTCATTGTGGAATGTTGACAGAACACTGGGCCTAAAAGAGACACCCCCATTCTTGTAAAAAAAAATCATGAAATGTAATTGCCACAACTAGTCAGAACCTCAATTTTGCATCTCAGATGAAAGGTAGAAGAAACAAGGCAACAAACAGAGCAAAAAGTCACAGTCTTGGAAAGCAAGGAGCAACTGTAAGGAGCCCTGCATGTGACAAACTAATAGCAAAGGGATATGGTTTGGCAGAACTCAGTGTGGAATCTATTCTATGTATGTTACTTAAGAATAATTTATGTTATATGGGCAAATGCTTCATACTAAAAACAAAAGATCTGTGATAATGCAGAAGCAAAACAGTGAGACAACAGACATATTGTGAGCCAATACCACTTTACATTACAGGACAGTGACCTATCTTAAAGTTATATTCTTTGGCTGTGTCTAGACTGCATCCCTTTTCTGCACATGGATGGATGCAAATTAAACACATCACAATTGCAAATGAAGCAGGGATTTAAATCCCCCCCGCTTAATTTGCATAAAAATGGCTGCTGCTTTTTTTCTGGCTTGGAGCTTTGCCGGAAAAAAGCGCCAGTCTAGATGCGGATCTTTTGGAAAATAAAGCCTTTTCCAAAAGATCTTTTATTCCTTATTTTAAGAGGAATAAGGGATCTTTCGGAAAAGGCTTTATTTTCCAAAAGATCCACGTCTAGACTGGCGCTTTTTTCCGGCAAAGCTCCGAGCCGGAAAAAAGCGGCAGCCATTTTTATGCAAATGAAGCGGGGGAGATTTAAATCCCCACTTCATTTGCAATTGCGATGTGTCTAATTTGCATCCCTTTTATGGAAAAGGGATGCAGTCTAGACACAGCCTTTGACTATAGCATGGATGGTATTTATCAAGAGAAAGGTTTATTGGGTTAAACAATTCAATGACACAAAAGGAATGTTAAGGATTTTGCATGAAAAATCAAACTGCGAGTAGCTGGTATAAATTGGTTTGATTTCAATGGAGTTTAAAACAGCTGAGAATTTCAATGGAGTTTAAATCATCCCTATAATATGAACTTAATACCCAAAAAACCAAGAAGGTTGCAATTTGGTAATTGCGTACTGGTGAATTAAGTAAGTTTTTCAATGCATGTTTTTCAAGTTTCATTCACATAGTTTAGTTCAGAGGAATGAGTATAACCAAGCCAGGAGACAGATCTTGCTTGTTAAAGTGGAAAGATGACACATATTTTAAGCGATCACAGGTTTGCTCATCTCTGTTATATGAATATGTGTAGGTATACAGAAATAGTCAACAAAAATATATCCAAGATCAATGCAAATAAACGAAGACAGCCTGACCCTCAGAAATCTGATTATCTTGATGATTTAGTGTACAAAATCCCAAGATCTCAGAACCCTTAGAAGATAGGCAAAAATTATGTATGAAATTAACCAAAAGAAACTAATTCTGCAGAAATACTAATGCCTCAGCTTCAACAGGCTAATATGTTTTAATACTTGTTGGAAGTTATTAAGCTCTTGCTTCAGTTAAAGGATTGTGCAGAGTTATAAAACAATCCAATAAATATCCACTTCAGTGGTTTCAAATGTAGTACCACTGACCCAAGAAAATTAATGTCTACCTGTGTGTAGTACATATATATATATATACTCTTGTGTCCAGTTTTCACTGCTGGATTTATTCAGACCAATTATTGATTAAAGCAATAAAAACAGAAACAGACATACAAATTGCAGTTTCAATACAAAGAGATTTCTACATCAGTTTTTCATGAATGATTTAAAATCCAAATCATCATGAATGATCAGCAAAAAAGACAGAAGGGTAGAAATGGGGGATATGGCTAGACTGCGGGCAGGATGTTGGGATAAAAACTCCGCCACATCCAGGGAACACGTTTGCTCTTCCACTTTGTTTTTTGTCTTTCGGAAACCCCTATATTTCTCATTCCACGAGGAAGAAGGGGGCTTTCAAAATAGGGTTCTTTCCCAAAATTTGACCCAGTCTAGACGGGCCAAATTTTGGAAAAGCCTCTTCCGACAAAAATATCAGAAAAAGATAAGCAAAATGCTGAGCACATTTTGCGTATCTTTTTCCGATAGATCCTCGATGTCTAGCCGTAGCTCAGGAATGCAAGTTCTCTTTCGTTATAATCAGTCAGCATCGCCAGAAATCATCTGTGTTATGGCAACTCCATGCAGAGGTGTATGATCCAATAGCTGTGTTGGGTGATTGTGCAGCACTTAGGGTATATCTACACTACATGGCTCCATCGATGGAGGCATGTAGATGAGCTTTGTAGACATAGCAAAATGAAGCAGCGATTTAAATAATTGCTGCTTCATTTACATCAAAATGGCTGCTGCGCTGTGCCGATCATCTGTATGTCAGCTCAGCGCGGTAGTCTGGACGCTCGGCGGTCGACATCAAAAGCCTTTGTCGACCACCCCGTTATGCCTTGTGGGATGGGGTTTACCGGGGTGGTTGACAAAGGCTTTTGATGTCGACCACTGAGCGTCCAGACTACCGCACTGAGCTGACAAAACAGCTGATCGGCACAGTGCTGCAGCCATTTTTATGTAAATGAAGCAGCGATTATTTAAATCGCCACTTCATTATGCTATGTCTACAAAGCTCATCTACATGGCTCCATTGATGGAGCCATGTAGTGTAGACAAACCCTTATTTTCCAATTCATTGAAACAAGCAGTCTCAGGGAGTGGTAGAGATGGAAGCTCTGTGCTTAGATCAGAAGATGATCGCTGTAGATTTCATCATGATCTGCCCTCCTCTTCACAGGTTGCTGTGCTACAAAGTTTGGGAAAAGTAAGCCCCTTGTGACAACAGTAGACACAAGACTGCTCAGGCAGGGAAGAGGGCAGCTTCAGATTAGCCCAGTTTTGGATGTTTCAGTACTTCACTCCAAGAGCAGTAACAGAGATGTAGCCGTGTTAGTCTGGTGTAGCTGAAACAAAATACAGTGCTATGCAGCACTTTAAAGACTAACAAGATGGTTTATTATGTGATGAGCTTTCATGGGCCAGACCCACTTCCTCAGATCAAATTGTGAAAGAAAATTGGTATGACCAAAGGGATACGATCAAAAAATGTGAACACATATAAAATTGACAAATCAGATTTTAGAACAGAGGGAGTGTGTGTGTGGGGGGGAGGTAGTATCTATGAGATAAAGATATTAGGAGTGATAATTGGGGAAGCTGGAGAGCTAAAGAATGACCACCTAGGATCTTCCTCTGCAGTCAAGAAACAAGCATGTGGTTCAACACGACAAACATTGCTTAAATTACACTTAAAACTTTCCCACTTTTTTCCCCCAATTCTTCAGTTATTTTGGGATTGTCAATAACTCGGGGTGGCCATCTATTCTTCCATTTAGTCCCACTTGTCTCTGAGTCCTTTGACTACAATGAATTTGGGGTCAGGTTACCAGGTAAGGGACCTGCGGGTTGTTACACCCAAATGCTGATTCCTCAGCAGGGTTGCAGCTGCATTTTTCAGTTCTAGGTCTTTGCCCCAGAACATCTTTTGAGGAGCTGCTGGTCCTGTACATGTGCAGATACAAACAAGTGATGGCCTTAGCAGCCAGCCATATTACACTGATCTACAATTTTTTAGAAGTTGTCTGCTTCAGAGATAAAATGTACTATTTATTATGTATTTTGATGTGCTGAATTCAAGTATGACAATTAAAACAACTGATTGGCTACTGTTTCCAAGATATTTAAGTTTTTACATTTTACGTCTATGTATATTGTGTAGATAGTAGAGTTTTAATCATAAATTGTAAACCTAGGTCTTTTCATGTGTTTATGGTTGCTTTACATGATAATATTTCACCTGCCCTGTTTATGTAACACTTTAAAAATAAGCAAAAGGGTTATATAAATAATAATTTATTAAGAAACGAAAGTAAAAAAACTATTATGTACTTAGTTTAGTCCTATCCAGTGTCTATTCAGTGCTTCTTGGCTTGTCTCTTGTATTCATTAAATGGAGCATGTCTTGTCACTGTCCAGCAATAGTCTGCAAGCATTGATGGGCTCCATTTGCCCTGATAGCATTTCTCCATTGTTGCAATGTCCTGGTGAAATCGCTCGCCGTGCTCGTCGCTCACTGCTCCGCAGTTCGGTGGAAAAAAATCTAGATGAGAGTGCAAAAAATGTATCTTTAGTGACATGTTGCAACCAAGGCTTTTGTATGCCTTGAGGAGGTTTTCCACCAACAACTGTAGTTGTCTGCCTTGTTGTTTCCGAAAAAATTTATTGCCACTAACTGGAAGGCTTTCCATGCCGTCTTTTCCTTGCCACACAGTGCATGGTCAAATGCATCATCTTGAAGAAGTTCACGAACCTGAGGACCAACAAAGACACCATCCTTTATCTTAGCTTCATTTAATCTTGGAAATTTTCCACGGAGATACTTGAAAGCTGCTTGTGTTTTGTCCATGGCCTTGACAAAGTTCTTCATCAGACCCAGCTTGATGTGTAAGGGTGGTAACAAAATCTTCCTTGATTCAACAAGTGGTGGATGCTGAACACTTTTCCTCCCAGGCTCCAATGATTGTCGGAGTGTCCAGTCTATCTTGATGTAGTGGGAATCTCGTGCACGACTATCCCATTCACAGAGAAAACAGCAGTTCTTTTTGTATCCAGTCTGCAGACCATGCAAGAAAGCAACAACCTTCAAATCACCACAAAGCTGCCACTGATGTTGGTCATAGCTTATGCACCTCAAAAGTTGTTTTGTGTTGTCATAGGTTTCCTTCATATGGACTGCATGACCAACTGGAATTGATGGCAAAACATTGCCATTATGCAGCAAAACATCCATGACTTCTAGGAATAACATGATGCAATTAATAAAATGTATGACGCAATACCAGCTTCAGATTGCATCATTCATTGTTTTGCCTAAAAAGCAAGTACTGTCCAAACCCAGTCATAGATTTATTCATAGATCCAGTCAAAGATGTATTTTAGTCATATCTGGTTTAAATTGAGATCCCTTCCCTTTATATCTCACTTGTCCTCTGCCATTCGCAAGTCAAGGGTTCTATATACAGACCCAATAGCATATCTTGAAAACTAGAGCCAATCAACAATTTTAAGCATCATTTTCGTTCTCAGTGACCCAGAATTAGTAAAGTTTGACTACATTTATTTCAGAAGCATTTTGGCTGTAGAGCAGTGTTACAGCTGTGTATCTGCTGTGCTGTATGTCCTTCTCTTCCCACTGGCAAATAATCTTAGCTCCTATGTGCTTACTTTTTAATATTTCTGAGGGTGGCAGAGTCTTGCAAACGTGAGTACCTTCAGTGTATGTCATGTAGGTGATGTTTACTCTTGCAAATCCTTACAGCAACACTCTGGGAACCTTTCCAATGTTTTCATAACTATTTGCATAAACCATTCAGTGCACATAAATCCAAGTTAATACTTGCCTGACAAAATTTGTTATGGACCTATGCTGATAACATCCATCATTTAATTATATTCTATATAGTAGTTCTTTTAAATGTATAGACCAAAGTTAGAATAAAAATTGTTTAAATAATTAGATTGTGATAGTTTCAGGACACTTATTTTTTGTTTAAGTGACAGTGGACTATTGATTCAGTAGAAATCTGGCAACTCTTTTACTGTGTGTTTTTTGCTTTTCAGTGTTTTATTTACTTTTAAACTTTTTTGGAAGAAATAAATTATCTCAGTCTGCTCTTCACAATTTGGACCATAAAAAAAACTCAACAATAATTGCAGGGATAAGCAGATTTTAAGCAGATTTTATTTATCTTTATTAAAGATAGTGTACACAGTGTCAAACTTGTGTTTCTGACATCTGTGTTTAGGCTCCAGAACTGACAGCTCAAAATCTGGGGTTGGAAATATCTTACTGTTGATTGTTCTAAATTTACAAATAAACTTCAAATGTGGCTTTAATTGGAGTTTGTTATATTTTTTTTCTTTCTTTCTATAGGATTTAGGGACAGTATTCCTTTCAGCTAATTTCTAAGTTATTATCTGAAAAAAAAAAACCCCTCCCAGGAATTTGCAGGCACCTAAGCAGCCCCTGAAATAGAATTATAGTTAAAGTTGACCCCTTTCCCCCCAAATCTGAAATGGTATCCCTGAAGGTAGAGGCAGAGACCCTCTTCTTCCAGCCATGCTGCCTGGGCTGTGCTTGATGCAGTTCACCGGCTGATAGAAAGAGCCAGGCATTCTTCCCAGCAGCTGCTGTGCCTACGCTGGGTAGCACCTGGGAGTGGATCCAGGGTCTGGCTAAAACAGCAGCCAAACATTCCAGGTGGAACACAGCATGACAGACCCGTCCTACCCAGGAATGTGGGATATAGGAGAGGTTGGGGAAGAGCGTGATGACAGGGTGGGGAGGAGTCATGTGGGAGATCATGTACCACCCCCTGCTTAGCTGGTGCCCTCCTTTGTGTTACCCTCATTAGTCACTATTTGATGGTGCTGGCTCCACCCCTGACTCCTCTATAGTTTCCATTCTTTGCTTTAAGGATATATGGGGGTTGACATCTGCCTCTAGGTAGCACAATCCAAACCATTAAAGAGCTTAGAGGGTTAAAAGCAGGTGTGGCAGAACTGGATTTTAAACAAATAAACAATAACATTATCCATCAAAATTATTGTGATATTATTATTAATTATTAATTTCCTATTTATATCATTTTTTGGACATTACAGGGGAAGTCAGACAAAAATTATAGAATGACAGTAGGTGTTAATTTCAAAATGTTAAGGCTTTATAACCATTAAACAAGGGGTGGACAACTCATTACAGAAAAAGAGCCAAAATAGTGGTAGAGAAAAAAAGTTGTTGAGAAAAAAAAACAAAAAAAACCCTAGGCCGCCACATTTGGTTGAGCCAAAAAAAAGGGCCCAGACACTGCCTTTTAAGAGCAGAGCAGCCATTGTCCTTTTAACAGTGGCCATTTTGAAGGATGCTTGGGTTGTCTCTGCTCTGTCTCTTTCATACAGCTGCCCCTTGAAGAGCCACAAGTGCAGGTGCAGGAGCCACAATTTTTTCTTTGAAGAGACTCAGGGTAGGCTATCCCCGCATTAAACACTCAAATTGGCAACATCACATGTCAAAATATATATCAATTTTCCAAATCCTAGTAAGTTCCCAAGCAGAATTTTTCTTCATTTGCCCATCTGAAAATTTTGATTTTCATCTATAAAAATAGTTTCTCAGTTTGTGTGAGCATGGTGAAATCAACATTTACTTACAAAAATTTTCCAAGCCTCATGAAAACCAACAACTTATGTTTTATATGGAAATTAGCAACCAATACAGATCATAGAACTAAGGCATGAAATGCTCTTCATGGGAAAAGTCTCTGAAGAAGTGGTCAGAAACATTGTGTACTAGCTGTATTACCAGAAATACCAAAGTTAATGGGCCAGGTCCTTTTGATCACTCCATTCTTGAGATAACAAAGCACAGCAAATTCTACATCTGAAATGAAAAGCCCATTCGTGACCTTGCAGTCAAATTCAAATGATGGAAATAATGGGAAACAATTCTTGGAATTTGCCTATATTGGAACAAACTCTTCAATCAGAGCTCCAAAAAGAACCTTATTTTATAGCCCATATAACATAGAGCAGACATCCGCTTTGATCAGAACCACCCTTCCCGCTCCCTGAAATCCTGAAATCTCCCTGGCTGCATCTAGACTGGATGATTTTCCGCAAATGCTTTTAACAGAAAAGTTTTCTGTTAAAAGCATTTGCGGAAAAGAGCATCTAGATTGGCACGGACGCTTTTCCGCAAAAGCACTTTTTGCGGAAAAGCATCTGTACCAATCTACACGTGCTTTTCCGCAAAAAAGCCCCGATCACCATTTTCGCGATCGTGGGTTTTTTGCGTAAAACAAATCTGAGCTGTCTACACTGGTCCTTTTGCGCAAAAGCTTAGTATTTCAGCATAGTATTTCTGCAAGAAGCGCTGATTTCAGACAGTAGGAAGTCAGTGTTCTTGCGGAAATTCAAGTGGCCAGTGTAGACAGCTGGCAAGTTTTTCCGCAAAAGCACCTGCTTTTGTGGAAAATCTTGCCAGTCTAGACAAAGCCCCTGTGTTCGAGTTTGACACGTTTGATACTTGGAGAATGAAAACACATAACAAAATGATACAGGTTGGACCACCTGGTCCACTACTCTCGGGATCTGACCAGTCCCATATAAGGGATTTTGCTTGACCAGGGAGGTCATACCTGCCACCCCCTCTTCATCCACACTATTTGTCCCCCCTAGTGGTGGACTGGCCACTGGCCTCCCGACTGGCTCTCCCACAGCCACAGGCCTGTCTGTCCTACTTGGCCCCCATTTCCCTGCCCCACTGGGGAGCCCCACTGCAGTGTGCCAGGCTGCAGCCCCTCTTTGGTGCACGAGGTTCCCAGTCACACTCAGTGGCCCCACTGGGCAGCCCTTTTGCGCATGCCAGGCTCCCAGTCCCACTAGGCAGCTCATCTAGGTCACATCCAGATACAGAGAGCTGTGCTGCCAAGTTACCAGGAACCAGGATACTGGACCCACTAGCAGCTGTCTGCCAGCATCCTACTGCCTTACCAGCCCGCAGGACCCCCAATACCAGTCCTTGACAGAAACTCTCTGATCCTGGAACATCTGTGAGCCTGCGAGCCCCCGTATGCTGCTGGACTAGAGAGCCCTGGTTTACAGAGATTCAACTTGTGCTTATGACTTTGGTATTAAGCCACATCTATTTAAAGAACAATCTTATTTTACACTTAGACATACAGTAACTGTGGCGGGGTGAGACAACCCAGCCACTATCTCCAACAGGGGGATCGGAACGCGGTCGGGGGAGACACGGACCCGCCGCAAGTGGCGGTGGGTCGAACATTGCTGGATGCTCTCGGGACAGGGGCGGGCCTATGCGGTACTGTAGCATGGCAGCCGGGGAGCGGGGAGGCGTGTGTGCAGCTGCCCAGACCATTGACTTTGCCTGACATCATCAGCGCAACAGGAGGGGACGGGGCACGGGAACTGGCGGGGCATCCAGAACGGGGAACGTCACACGCAGAAGAGGGGAAGACGGTGCATATAAAAGCGGGAGGGGGAGCGCAGACAGGGGGACGAGTAGAGGCGGCAGGTAATGGGAAGTGGCATGGGAAGGGGTTTCCCTAGGGGAAGGCTGGAAGGAACTCCGGTGACAGAGTTGAATGTGGCCCAGGGTAGGGTCGTGGAGCCCGTGAACAGGCACATTTGCGGTAAGCCCCCACCTGTTACGACCGGAAGCTTTGTTCCTGGTGTTAGGGCCCTGGGCTGGGGTCTGGGAGCGTGGGTGGGCTCGGACCCCCCTCTCTGCCACCGGCCAGCAGTGGTAGTACCGCAAGCAGAAGTGGAGGTTTTGTTTCGCGGGGGTCTCTTTATGGATAGGTAAGGGTGGGGAGGGTAGCCTGGAGTAACCGGGGCGTGATGGACGCATAAACAATCTGGGGTAATACCCGAATAAAACAATGGACTCATCACAGTAACTATTATGAGCAGCATAGCAGATAAAATATCAGACCTTTTCCTCTTCTTGCTAGCCTAACACTCTCGAAAATTAATGACTCATAAAAATGAGACTGAATATTTTCTTTCACAAAAATGTTTATAATAATATGTAAATACATTAACACCTAATAGTGCACATAGTGTTGTGCAACTCCTTGATAGCCAGTTTCAATGGACTTTGTCAGGATTTTTGTCAATGCATGGTGCCTAGCACCATCCTCTGCTGCAGACATAAGCTGTTTTTCTGATTACATTCAGTTCAGTATATTTGGCATTTCCATGAGAGTATTAAAAAAACCCAACTACAACAAATAGTCCTGCAGTACCTTAGAGACTAACAAAAAAGATGAATGGTATCAGGAGCTTTCATGGGCATAACTCACTTCTTCAGATGAATGGATCTGAAAAAGTGGGTTGTACCCATGAAAACTCATGATATCATCTACATTTTTTGTTAGTCTCTGAGGTGCTCAGGACTATCTGTTGTTTTTTAAAGTTTTCTATTACAGACTAACTTGGCTACCCCTCTGAAAATGTTTTTAACAGTAATCTTAAAACTGGCTGACTGGCTGGCTCCATTATTTTTGCTGCAGTGTGTCTTGCTGGGCAGCTATCCCTATCTTGTCCAGAATACAAACGCTATCCTAGGCTATGTCTACACTTGCGGCTTCTTGCGCAAGTATGGCCATTCTTGCGCAAGAATCCGCAGAGCGTCTACACTGCCCGCCTGCTCTTGCGCAAGGAAATTTACAGTACGGCGTGGTAAGAGGGGGTTCCTTGTGCAAGAGCTACGCTCTTTTTTGACAGATGTAAGCCCTCATGCACAGGAGCTCTTGCACAAGAGGGCAGTGTGGATGCTCAGCAGGGATTTCTTGCGCAAGAAAGCCCTATGGCTAAAATAGCCATCAGAGCTTTCTTGCGCAAGAGAGCGTCCACACTGCCATGGGAGCTCTTGTGCAAAAGCACAGCATGCACATGGCAGTGTGGACGTGTTCTTGCACAAGACTTCTTGCACAAAGACCCTTGCGCAAGATGTTCTTGCGCAAGAAGCCACGAGTGTAGACGTAGCCCTATTGTACTAAATATATGTAAGCAGGGGCTGAACTGCTGCTTGCTATTAGCCAGCTAAAAGGAGGGGTGGGTGTGCCCGCTACAATTGTTTAGCTTTGCAAGCTAATTAACTGTTAACTGTTGATATGTAAATACAGCTCAGGAGAGAATATGAGGTGGGGCTATGTAAATCCCATTCAGCCAGGGCTGATGGAGGGTCAGTGTTGGAATAGAATGTGGAGAATTGTAAATAATTTGGGACTGTTGTGGGGGTCACTAATCATGCTACCCCTAAATGTGGGAACTGTAAAACATGCCACCAGTGCTTGCAGGAGAGACACCACCATCATGGTAAGAGGTTTTGAAGAAACAAGCCTCCCCCCTTCCAGAGTTGAGTGAACAGAGCTGGGGGGAAGGGTTAAAGGACTTGAGTCAGCCTGCTTCACACCTGCCAGGTGTGAGCTATAAGACTGGCCCAGCCTGCCCCTTCCCCCTTCTTTAAGGACAGACATAAAGCAGACTTCCTGAGGAGTCTTTTCTTTTTCTAGTCCAGTGGAAGCTGGATTCCTTTGCCAGTCCAGTTGGTGGCTAAAGAGTTGAAATCACAGAGAGCTGAAATCACTGGTTTGGCTGAGAGCCAGACCCACTGCAACCAGTGGAGTGGCGGTGATCAGCAGAGTGGCTGATGGGAATCACTGGCTGGTGGCATAACGTGGCGCGGAGCTGTGGCAGGCGAGGAGCGGTGACCAGCGGCGTGGAGCGGCGACCAGCGGTGTGGCGTGGAGCAGTGACAGGCGAGGAGTGATGACCAGCGGCATGGTGCAGAGCAGCAGCAGATGAGTAGCGGCGACCGGCGGCGTCAGCAGGTGAGGAGCGGTGGCAGGCGACCAGCGGAGCATCCAGCAGTGTGGAACGAGACTGCTGGTGGAGGGTGGCGGAGTGTTGTAAGTTACCCCCTATCTATCCCACCACCCACATTTCTACCCAGATTAGGAGGTGAAACCCTGTGGGACAGGGACAGAGACTCTTGTGGTATTGGACTCTTTGGACTTCAGGTGATTCTTGGTTGGGAGTGGGGGGCTTAGCTCATGTTTGGGTTATGAACTCTGTTTGTGGTTCTTCCCCCAAGTTAATGCCGTATGACTTCTCTCTGTGTTTCGTTAAATGTTTCTTTCCTACACTCAGATTCAGTGCTTGCGAGTGGGGAAGCATTGCCTCTCAGAGGTGCCCAGAAGTATGTGAATTTCCCAGATTACTGGGTGGGGCCTCGAGCCGGTTCTGTGTGAGATGGACCCCAAGATATTGAATCCGGCCCTGGTTACTGCCAGGCCTACCTGGCAGAAGGGTTACATATAGGCTACGTCTACAATGGCATGATTTTCTGAAAATGCTTTTAACGGAAAAGTTTTCCGTTAAAAGCATTTTCAGAAAAGCACATCTAGATTGGCAGGATGCTTTTCCGCAAAAGCACTTTTTGTGGAAAAGCGTCCATGGCCAATCTAGACGCGCTTTTCCGCAAAAAAGCCCCGATCACCATTTTTGCGATTGGGGCTTTTTTGCGGAAAACAGTACTGTGCTGTCTACACTGGCCCTTTTGCGCAAATGATTTGTGCAAGAGGGCTTTTGCCCAAACGGGAGCAGCACAGTATTTCCGCAAAAACACTGACGATCTTACATGAGATCGTCAGCGTTCTTGAGGAAATTCAAAAAGCCAGTGTAGACAGCTGGAAGGTTTTTCCACAAAATCGTATGATTTTGCAGAAAAACTTGCCAGTCTAGACACAGCCATGCATTTATGAAAGTCTACTCTGAGATACTTAAGTTTGTTTCCATCTCTATGTGCCTATGAATGAGGAGATATGCATTCCATCTATCCATGTTTCTTCTAGATTCTGTGCTGTGGGACTCAGGTGGATTTTAATCTTAAATTCAGTAGCATTTGAATGTCCCCTTTAATAAGCAGAACTTAACATTCTAAAGACCAGCCCTTCTAGATCCCAAACATGGAGAGCTTGCTCATATTTGCAGATAAGTGGCTAGTTTCACAATGTTAGGTTTTCCTTGTTTCCTGCTGCTATACAGTATTCAGACAAGAAAAAAAATGCAGCAAAAACTTTTTAAAAGCAGTTTGTCCAGATAAACAATTGTAGCAGTTGCAACAATATTCCATCTCTAGCGGGGAAGAAGAAGGAGGTAGTTTGTACAAAGGTAAATGAGAGAGATTATGATCCAGGAAGCCCACACACTTCTATGATGCAGTCCACTCTCTGAAAAGTTTGGGGAATTCTGTTCCCAATCAGAATGCACAGTAGAAATGGAATGAAAAAATTTGAGAGAAGATTAAAAAATGGATGCCCAAATGTAGGGGACTAAAATACTGGCCTGATTTTCAAAATTGTTTTCAGACCTTCTCTTTGAAGGACAGATCTGGGTTGAGGCTTCCTTAAAGTTCTGTGAGCTTCTGCACTTACAGTTTTAAGCATTTTGTGGGAGGTTTTGTATCAGTGAGACTCGCTCCTAGAATTTCATGATGAATATGTTTTTGATCTCACTTTCTCTCTCACATACACAGGACAAATCTACATAGCAGGGCAAAACTCTAAATAAGTTACCAACTTGAGCTATGTCAATTGTCTAGCATGTCTATACAGCAGTTATTTCAAAATAGAGCACTCTTCCCCCGACTTCCCTTACTCCTCATACAATGAGGTTTACAGAAGTAGGAGTAAGAAGCCTGTTATTTCAAAATTATTTCATAATAATGGGCTTGCTGTGTAGACATGTACTGCATTATTTCGGAATAGCAATAACTGATGTTAATCCAAAATAACGCTGCTGTGTAGACACGCCTATAGAGAGCAAAACTTGTCTAAAACTCCTTTGTTCCACATGTGTGCTCCCACATCCAGCACCAGGACTGCTTAATACATCATCTTGTTTTGGTTTTTTTTTTTAAGTTTGCTTAAATTTCAGTGAACATGAATTTCTGGTTGGTAACAAACACCCAGGCAGGCAACTGCCATCAAGTTTTGTATTTTGCTAAGCACATTTTTCAGAGAGCTAGTAACTAGTATGGAGAAATTACTGAGAGCTAAAGTTTCTACTTAGACATATGGAGCATTTATGAATGAACTTGGATTCTCCAGCCGAACAAAATGAACTCCACTTTATTTTATATAATAGTCAATAATAACTAAGCATCCATTTCTCTTTTAACTTGAGAAAATTGATCTCATTATGTCTGGTTATGATCTCCAGTGATTCATGTTGGGACTTGGTAAACTGGAAGGCTTCCAAGTCAGAGACTATTGTTGATAAATCTGATCTCTTTTTACATAATCCCATAAAATATATCCTTTCTGATATTTGGCTGGTAAGCACTGCTAAATATACAGTGCCTCATTTTTAGCCAGCCTAAACAAACAGTCATTGGATTAATATTATAGTGTCTTAAAATTCTGCTCAGGAGTAAGTAATTTAAGGCCTAATGTGGTGGTCACATTTAAGAAAACCCACATGTTCTATAGCCCAAAGGATCTCAATGGGTTCCCCACCCCCTCTTGCTCCATTGATTTTTATAGGCATTTTACTTGATGTTGCCTGACCCTTTGCAAAGCTAATAATGTTAGATTAATGGCCAATTGATCTGACCGTGATAAGGTTCTTCCCCCGGAATCAGGCTACAAAATTCACACTATGAAGTTCAATATTTTGTGCGGAGTCTCAGGATGGATAACAAGGATGTCCACAGATAAGGGCTCTACTTTCATTTCACCTTGCCAACTCCAAATAATATTTACCTCTGAATTCATAGGTGCCAGCTTTGTGGGTGCTCTGGTGGCAGTGGCATCTATGAAGGGGAAAAAAAGAATGGATGCTCTGCACACACTAGCCAGAGCTGCTAGGTTGTATGGCTGATCAGCTAATTGGGGGCACCACCACATAGTTCTTTGGAGGCTTGCAGAAGGGCAGAAATCAGTAAACGGTTAGCAGGGGCCTCGGAAAAAGGGAAGACAGAGGTGAATTGAGGGGAGAGGCTTTGGGGTTGAGCAAAGGTGAGGTCTTGGAGACAGGGCAGAGTGGGGGGAGGGCCTTGGGGAAGAGCAAAGGTGGAATCTCGGGGAAGGGGCAGAGTGGGAGTGAGGCCTCAGGGCAGAGAACTTCCAGGGAAAAATAAAAATTGGCTGCATTGATACCTAAGATGTTTACAAGATGTGGGAAAGGGTCTATTGAAGCATTGGCTAATGGGTTAGCATGTTGTTCTAAAATAACTCTGTAGACTGGGTTGATTATAACAGTTCAATTAATTTCTTAATGAAGTGCCTTTCATCTTAGGTATTCCAGTTATGCCATTGTGTGTCATGACCTTGGATGACCTTTTGTATCATTTGCAATACATCAGTTCCACTTCTTGATTTTGGCTTAGTACTACCCTGAAAGCAATGATAAACTAGAAATAGCACTGCCCGTTTCATGGTTGCGAGTCATCAGATTCCAGCTGTGATGATTCCACAGAGCATGGTTCACCTGGTTCCTGGGGAGGAAGTTGGTCCTGGGATTTAGCTGATTGCTACAATTTAAACTGATTAGCATAGTAGAGCCAGTCTTTGTTATGCTTGCCTCCTTCTACCCTGATTTTATAATCTGGCAAACTGAGTTTGTAGTCGATTCAGAAAGGTCCAATCCATTGATTGAAGAATTTATGCACTGGCTCTTTGAGATAACAGTGTAACACCATCAGGCAGAATTGAACTTGGGGCCCCTGGAGCTTAGTGCACGAGCCTTTACTGCATGGGCTAAAAGCCAGCTGGGTATTAGCTCAGGCTGTGGGGCAAACTCATTATTCTCTCTGGGTATGTCTACACTACCCCACTAGTTCGAACTAGCGGGGGTAATGTAGTCAGCCGCACTTGCAAATGAAGCCCGGGATTTGAATTTCCCGGGCTTCATTTGCATGAAGCTGGCCGGCGCCATTTTTAAATGCCGGCTAGTTCGAATCCCGTGCCACGCGGCTACACGCGACACGGAGTAGCTAGTTCGGATTAGGCTTCCTAATCTGAACTACCTGTACACCTTGGAAGCCTAATCCGAACTAGCTACTCCGTGTCGCGTGTAGCTGCGCGGTACGGGGTTCGAACTAGCTGGCATTTAAAAATGGCGCCGGACGGCTTCATGCAAATGAAGCCCAGGAAATTCAAATCCCTGGCTTCATTTGCAAGTGCGGCTGACTACATTACCTCCGCTAGTTCGAACTAGTGGGGTAGTGTAGACATACCCTCTGTGAGTGGTGTCTGTGCCCCTACATAGGACAGTGCACCACACTCAGCAGGTAGTTGGGTTACAACAGCATTACCTGGTTACCAACCTTCCAAGTATTCTCTTTTTTGTCTTTATCAAATAGGCTTTTACCTTTTGCCTGGATTTTCCCAATTTAGCCCATAGCAACAGAAGAGACCTATGGAAGACCTGCCCTGGACCACATAGTGAGTTCCCTGTTATAGGGCTTGACAACCATCTGCCCACGCTTACTCGGTCTTCCATGCCCATAGTTAGCATTTTCACCAGTATAATATCATGGTGTACTTGTTCCCTGGGTTAACACACTGACATGGGTAATTAGTACTTCAGCACAAGATCATACCATCATCTCTTGCTTCAGCATATTTGCATGCATTACTTTCCTGTTCCTTGCAGTAGTACTTCCTAGAACATTCTAACTCCTACAACTGAGCAAGCTCTTCTTAGTTCCCAAAATGTAAAGGTAACCATTGATCTGTGCCAATGGTTGTGGCCTACTTAACCACACTTACACATGCTCCAGCTAATATCTCACAGGATACAGACCTACCGGTGTCTTGCCTTACAGCTGAATACAAGGCAAGCCAATGAATATAATGGGGTGAACACAGGCTTGCTGAGAAGGGAGGGTGAAGATGGCAGTTGCCGCAAGGTCCAGTGACTCAAAAGGACTTCACCCCTTCCATTTAAGGACCCACCCCTTCCAGGAGCACAGCACAGTCCTCCATCCCCATCTTGTCCAGCAAGTCTGTTGGCCTCCTGGGCCAACAGGGCAGGGGTGAGCCTGCCTTAGCCCCACTGCATCACCATCCAGGAGCCACCTGAGGTCAGCAGGGCCCACCTGGAACCCACATCCCAAAACTCTACCCCAGTCATGAACCCCTCCTGCACCCCAAGTCCATGCACTAGCCCCGAATATCCCTGCATCCAAACACCCTCCCAGAGCCTGCACCTGGAACCCCCTCCAGTATCCCAACTGCTTTCCCCAAGCTAAGCTCAGAGTTCCTCTCACACTCCAAATCCCTTAAACCAGAGCCTGCACCCCAACCCTCTGTCCCAGCCTGGTGAAAGTGAAGGAGGATGGGGGAGAGAGGGAGGATGGAGTAAGCAGGCGCGGGGCCTCAGAGAAGGGCACAAAGGAGGGGGGATAAGGGTATTTGAGTTTGAGGAAGACCTTGGATTGCATTTAAAATCAAAAAATGACCTTGTGCTTAAAAAGGTTGGAGACTAGTGGGCTACACTGCCTAAAAGCTTCATCATTGGGCCTTTAGGGGGTGGTTTTCAAAGACAAAAATGAGAGTTAGGCACCCAACCCTCTTTGAAAGTCAATGGGACCTGGGCACTTGACTCATTTGTACTTTTGAATATCTTCCCTTTACTGTTTACTAGAAATCTTTTTGGTTCAAGAGAGCTTTGTAGCATACATATCCTACCAGTAAGTAAAAAAGCACTATCTCCTTTGATAGAACCTGACAAAAACCTCTTCTTTCTTTTGCCAGTTTAAGCCAAACATTCCATGCACTGAAGTTGTATGAACTTTCTTTACTACATTCTAGATCAGTGGTGGGAAATCTGCATCGTAGGGTGCCGAATGTGGCCCACTGGGGTTCTATTTGTGGTCTGTGAGACTTGCTTACCATTGCTCAGGTGCAAGGTTTCCAAATACTGCTGGTTTTCTTCCCTACCGGTATTACTAAAGTGACACACACATAAAACAAGGGCACATGAGGTGAAGTGCATGCTGATCGCAGACAACATTGACTGTAAGAGCCATGCGCTCCCTTTGCATCTAATCAAAGTGCTACTACAGTTCAGCCTGCAAATTCTAGGTACGTAGATAAAGTTAGCAAAACTACTCTGTCCTGGGACACGGTCTTGGTTACAATTTTGCAGTCCACTGAGATGAAGAAGGGCCTTGCATATGGCCCATTCACTGGCCTTAGTTGCCCATTACTATGCTAGATGGATTTGTCTGATTTCAAGTAGACCAGAAGAGAACTTGCTATCTATGTCATAAGTCGCTGGTGTACTTTCAGACAATTAAATAAACATTAGAGAGGCAAAATGGATGAGATCATATTTTTTATTGAACCAACTTCTCCCAGGCCTGAAGAAAAGCTCTGTGTCACTCAAAATCTTTGTAGACCATTTATGAATAAGCTGAACAGCAGTGGTGCAAATTCAGATCCCTGGAGCACAGCACTATTTATTCCTACTCTTTTTTCCTCTGTCTTTTAAGTGGAGTACTGGGCAATGGTTTCATGATCATCTAATGATCCTTCAACTACTTGAAGGACAAGCCCTTTGTTATCTTAATCACCCTGCCTCCCTCTGCTTATAAACAACCTCCCTGCCCCAAAAGCAAAGCTGAGAGCAGCACAAACTCTACTACAGTTAAGAGCTACTTCTGGAGCTATAGCATGTGCTTCAAGCAGACATCTTGTATGAAATCCAGGGGCAGGGCCGGACGGAGGCATGGGCGAGCCAGGCAGCTGCCCAGGGTGCCAACTGATGGGGGGCACCTGACGGCAGCTGTAAGGGGTAGAGAGACATCCCACGGTGCCGGCCAGCAACTCCCTTCCCCCCACAGCCACAGAGCCCTACACGGCCCGGCATGCGTGCCAGCAGTGATGGCTGGGCCGCGCTTGTGCCATGGGCCCTGAGGGTGGGCCCCGGGCTGCGCACCAGCAGCTGTAGCCGGGCCGCGCATGCGCCGTGCGCCCTGGGGGTGGGGCTGTGCACTCTAGGGGGGCAGGCCTGCTCCCCATGGGCGGGCCCATGCATGTGCCATGTGCCCGGGGGCGGTGCCACATGCCCGTGCCCGGGGCGCCAGAATGCCTCGGGCTGGCCCTGTCCCGGAGTTCAAACTTTAGGGGGAGGTATTGACCCCCCAGCTTACAGGCAACACCCTTGCTGCCAGCACAAAGCAGCTGCAGGTGGCTAGTTGAATGAGGCTTTTGCTGCATCTTTCTGATAAAAATGAACCAGCAAATCAAGGAAGTGACATAAAGCAAAGTTTGCTTCTCCAGGCACAGCCTGAAACATAACCCAGCTCCTTCCAAACTGAAACTAACCTGCCTGGGTCAGATCAGGCTGCATTGCTGGTCCCCCTCTCTTCAGTGTCCCAGAGTACTATCATGTGAAGAGAAGCTCTGGGATCCTCCATGGCCACAGATGGCCAGGACCTTGGATTTTTTAACTCCTCTGTGGAGGGCACCTCCAACAGCTTGCTGCCCTACTGTTGCTTTGCCTGAACACACTATCTCAGAGATGCCATAAGAATCATCAGCACCTCTGTTTTCCCTCCAGGCACAAGCCCTGCACAGCTTGTGGGCAATAACCAGATCACCAGCCCCAGGCCTTAAAGCTGTGGCACAGCGCAGTGCTGTCTAGGCCTTGTAGGTGACTTTTCCTCCTGACAGAACAGAACAGGGCATTGCTGTGGGCACAAACAAGTTTTCCTGCAAAGCTGAGTGAAAGGAAAATCCCTGAAAGAGATCAACTGATCATATAGTTCCATTGCTCCAGGATCTCTCTCCAACTGCCTTGAATATCAGTGCTCAAATTGTCCTTGACTTTTTCAAACAGGTCTTAGCTCTGGCACTGACAGATGGCCAGTGGACTGTGGCTCACAGGAGCTCACAAAGAAGTGAGGTGACCAGCAGGTTTCCCCAAGAATCTGTACTGGGCATAGCCATCCCTAGGGGGATGGGGCCTGCCCAGGAAAATATCTCTGTGGCAAGGAGCACATACCCTGCACTATAGAAGGTGGGATTAAAACACTGTGGGCGGAGGAAGTCCTGCCCCATCTTCCAGACTGTGACTGCTCCAAATGCAGGGGCTGTGTAAAATATGACCGAGCAGCTCAGTCTGGGCAGGCCAGCAGTGAAGAAGCTCCAGCCAGAGCTACTGAAGCCAGTAACCCTGGCGGTGGGAAGCAGACACCAGGGAGACGGCTGCCATGAAGCTCTCATGGAGTTCCAGAGAGAAGTGGCTGCTGGAGACGAGGAAGACCCAGCAACCACAATGGGATGTGGATCTGACCACAGCGATAGGAAGTAACCCGGGGAGGGTGCAGGAGCAGCCTTTCCCACCCAGGTACACTTTGTGTGTTTCAGCCAGATTCCCAGCTGAGGGAGTGGCAGGCGGTGCTGCTGCTCACAGGGCCCTGGGTTGGGACCCAGTGGAGCAAGGTGGGCTCATATCCCCCTATCAGAGGTGTAGTGAGGGTGTTATGCGCCTGGGGGCAAAGGAAAAATGTGCATGCCCTCCCCTGCCCCCGCCGTCATGTGGCATGCACCGAACCTGGTGCACAGCTGAGGGGAACTTGTACCATATCTTCCCCCACCCACTACAGTTTGGGGCCAGGTTCCTGCATGCATTAACCTGCCAGTGGAGATGGAGCAGGGTCGGGCTCAGAGCAGAGAGGCAGGGAGAAGGCTCCAGCTGCTGGTGGCAGGCAGAGTAGGAGCACATGAGCTGAGAGATGATGGGGGGAGCAGAATGGGATTAAATTGGTGCCTCCCTAGGATGGTGCCCAGGGGCAACTGACCCCTCTGGCCCCCTCGCTACGCCACTGACTCCCCTCCTCCTGCAGATCCATCATCTTATGCATGTGCAAGATCTGTGAGAACCCTCCCATGAATCTGCAGTGAGTGCCTATGGCGCCTGCTTCTGGGTGGTGTCTCAATGCTGCCACATTCGCCTCCAAAGAGGGGGCTTCCCAAAGCAGGCCCTTGGTCCAGTCTCCTTTCAATGGTCCAGTCTCCTTTCAATGGGCCCACTTCCCAGGGCTCATTGATCTTGGATCTGGCATCTCCTCTCCAACCTTTGCAACTGCCCAGAGGTGCTCACCTTCCACCTCATCCATTCCCACCTCATTCACCCCACAGGGACAGTCTCTGCCTCACTTGTCCTAGGGACTATTCTGCCAAGACGTAATACAAAGTTTCCATGTAAAAGGACTCAATACAAAGCTAAAAACTTCAATGAGAGAATGATTAATGCAGAGACATGTCTACATCTGCCGCAGGGAGACACCTCTGCCTGCCTCCACCCCTCTCCCCCAGAGTCTACAGCCCCATTGCAAAGTCGGGGAGGGGAAGGAAAGAGGCTGAGGCCCATCCAACGGGCCATGCCCAGGAGCCATTCTCCTGTCCATTGCTGGTGCTGTGTTGCTTCAGGGACGCTAAAATGCAGTCACCTCTAGGGTGGGCTGGACAGCTGTTTAACACCTGCAAAAGGTTTCAGGCAGGGGCAGTGCAGGCTGCCTTCCTGAAGAGCCCCCATCAGCACTCACCTCTTTGTTACCTGTGTAGAAAGCCCCTGAACCACTGGAAACTGAGCTTCTAGTCCAGCCTGGTGTATGACCTCAGGCATGTCACAGCCCCCACTGTGCCTCAGTTTCCTTCCTGTACTCCTTCCCAGACCGTCGCTTCCCATTCTATATGTGTGAAACTGATTGTTCCTTCCTAGGTGGAGCACTTTGCATTTGTCTTTATTAAACTTCATCCTATTTATCTCAGACTGTTTCTCCAATTTGTCCAGGTCATTTTGAATTATGACCCTATCCTCCAGATTAGTCGCAACCCCTCCCAGCTTGGTATCATCTGCAAACTTAATAAGCGTACTTTCTATATCAATATCTAAATCGTTGATGAAGATATTGAACAGAGCCGGTCCCAAAACAGACCCCTGCGGAACCCCACTTGTTATGACCTTCCAGCAGGATTGTGAACCATTAATAACTACTCTCTGAGTACGGTTATCCAGCCAGTTATGCACCCACCTTATAGTAGCCCCATCTAAGTTGTATTTACCTAGTTTATTGATAAGAATATCATGCGAGACTGTATCAGACGCCTTACTAAAGTCTAGGTATACCACATCCACCGCTTCTCCCTTATCCACAAGACTTGTTATCCTATTAAAGAAAGCTATCAGATTGGTTTGACATGATTTGTTCTTTACCAATCCTTGCTGGCTGTTCCCTATCACCTTGCCACTTTCCAAGTGTTTACAGATAATCTCCTTAATTACTTGCTCCATTATCTTCCCTGGCACAGAAGTTAAATTAACTGGTCTGTAGTTTCCTGGGTTGTTCTTATTTCCCTTTTTATAGATGGGCACTATATTTGCCCTTTTCCAGTCCTCTGGAATCTCTCCTGTCTCCCATGATTTTCCAAAGATGATAGCTAGAGGCTCAGATACCTCCTCTATCAGCTCCTTGAGTATTTAGTACTTACTGACTTGTGCTATTAGGTCACACAATCCGGGTAACAAGGTCATTTGTGGACTCAGGGTTCCCTAGAGACTAGGGTTATTTCATTTAACTGTAGAGATGACCAGCTACCTTGTGGCCAATCAGGCAGTGTCCCACTCAGGAAGAGGCTCTCGCCTGTGACAAGGAGTGCATACCCTACCACACTCTCCCACCCCCAGCACATCCTTTCCCCAGTGACATGATCCAAAGAATTACCAGGGGGCCTGGTGCAGGATGGAAGCGGAAATCAGGCCTCTGCACTCACTTTGGTGGCAGGAGCCGGAGTGACCCAGGAGCCAGCACTTGAGCCTGCATCACCCAGGGGAGCGGAGCCAGCTGGGGCTGGGTCCCTCAGCTTCATACCATCACAGTGAAGCAGAGTGACCCAGCTGGGAGACAGCAGAGGAGTGGAGCAGGTTGCTGCATGCATTGCTCTGGTTCCCATGACTCCTGCTGCTGTGGTGAGTACACGGACGCCTGACCCCTGTTGCTAGCTCCAGGCCCTCCACCAAGCAATCCCGCAGCTCACCCTGGCCTTTGCAAGCTATCTTCAATATGGGGTCCATAGAACTATTGGGGCAGCTGCTTTGGGGACCCCCCAAAGCATGGGGCCCAAAGTGGCTGCCCCAAGCCATCCTATGCATGGGACAGCTCTGGTACTGAGACTTGCACTCTTCAATGTATTCAGTAATAATCGAGAAAAAGAGATGAACAGGGAAGTGGCACAGTTTGCAGGTGATACAAAGATACTCAAGCATGTTAAGTCAAAAGCAGACTGTGAAGAGCGACAAAGGTATCTCACAAACCTGGGTGGCTGGCCAACAGATGAAATTCAAGATTGAGAAGTGCAAAGTAACGCTCTTTGGAAAAGATAGTTCAAGCTGTACATATACAACAATGGGTTCTAAATTAGCTGTTACCACACCAGAAAGAGATCTGGGATACACCTTGTGTAATTTTCTGAAAGCTTCTACTCCTTCTGCAGCACAAATCACAAAGGCTATTAGTATGTCAGGGATTACTGGAAAAGTGATAGAAAATCCCATCATGACACTAAATAAATCTATGGACAACCTGCAACCAGAAAGCTCTGTTCAATTTTGGGTGACATCTCAAAAAGTAGATAGTGGAACTGGAAAAGATTCAGAGAAGGACAGGTACTTGGTACTATGTGTCTTCCTGATGTGTGCTTGGATCAAAACTTAGCTATGGTATATAGGAGGGCTGGGATATTTAGAGTTCAGATTTGATTCTCTAATGGTCTCTTCTGTCCTCACAGTCTACTAATTAATTAAAAAAAAACTTGAATGTGGCATAGGAAACAGCCTCTGGTCTTAACAGTGCAGCCAGCGTGATCCCAAGACTCAGCTGTCATTACATGGGATGATCCAGGGGAAGACACTCAAACATCCAGAGTCTGGCAAGGGTCATGACACCAGCCTTTCAAGAGAGAAGGTAGGTGTGCCAGTGACAACACAAAGGTCTTTTGCAGGACCTCAGTCTTCTGGGGGACAGTGGTGGGAAGGTGGGGACCTCATAAAAAGACCCTAACAGAGATGCGAGGCCGGGACAACCTCAAAGACTCCCATGGTTTGCAACAGCAAGGCTCCTTCTCAAGTTTTCTCCTTAGGGACAGAGAGAATGAGGATAAAAGTACATGAGCATAAGAAGGAGTCTTGCTGTAGTTTTCCTTTTACCTGCTACTGATTTTGTAGTCCCTGTCAAAGAGGTTTGGAACCTGTTCAGTCTGGTCTACCTGGTACCAGCTGAATTTTGGCATAGAAATCACTACGGGTATGTCTACACTACAAAGTTAATTCGAACTAACAAACGTTAGTTTGAATTAACTTTGATAGGGGCTACACAGGCAAACCACTAGTTCCAACTTAATTCGAACTAGCGGAGCCCTTAATTCGAACTAGGTAAACCACATTCTATGAGGACTAAGGCCTAGTTCGAATTAAGTAGTTCGAATTAAGGGCTGTGTAGCCACTTAATTCGAACTAGTGGAAGGCTAGTCCTCCCCAGCTTGCCCTGGTGGCCACTCTGTGCACCACCAGGAAAACTCTTCTGCCCCCCTCCTGGCCCTGGAGCCCTTAAAGGGGCACAGTCTGGCTACGGTGCCCGTTCCAGGTGCAAGCCTGCCAGCACCCAGCCAGCAGACCCTGCACCTGGCACAGCATGAACCAGCCACCCGCTGCCACCCAGCCCTCCGCCTCTTCCCGGGACCAGGCTGGCGGCTCCCAGGAGCCTGCCCGGGGCCGCAAGAGGCGGGCGCCCACCTGGTCTAGTGCGGATATCGTTGACCTCATCCACGACTTCCACACTAGGCACAGGAAAGTGTCCGTCTAGGGCAGGATAGCTGCCAGCCTGGCCACCCAGGAGCAGGTGTGCATGAAAATCAAGGTGGTCCAGTGAGACCCCCGACCTTGAGCCCTGAGCTTAGAATGGCCATACTGGGTCAGACCAAAGGTCCATCCAGCCCAGTAGCCTGTCTGCCGACAGCGGCCAACACCAGCTACCCCGGAGGGGATGGACCGAAGACAATGACCAAGCCATTTGTCTCGTGCCATCCCTCTCCAGCCTTCCACAAACTTTGGGCAGGAACACCACTCCTACCCCCTGGCTAATACCACTCCATGGACCCAGCCTCCATGAATTTATCTAACTTCTCTTTAAACTCTGTTCTAGTTCTAGCCTTCAGAGCCTCCTGCAGCAAGGAGCTCCACAGGTTGACTATTTGCTTTGTGGAGAAGAACTTTCTGTTATTAGTTTGAAGCCTGCTACCCAGTCATTTCAGTTGGTGTCCTCTAGTCCTTCTATTATGTGAACTAATGAAGAACTTTTCTTTATGCACCCTCTCCACACCACTTGTACTTTTATAGACCTCTATCATATCCCCCTTCAGTCTCCTCTTTTCTAAGCTGAAAAGTCCCAGTCTCTTTAGCTTCTCTTCATATGGGACCTGTTCCAAACCCCTGATCATTTTAGTTGCCCTCCCCTCTCCCACCCTCTCTCTTCCCCTCTCCCACCTCCTTTTCCCAGTCTCCCCAAGTTTTGTTAAATAAAGAGAGTCTCTATTTTTGAAACACGTGTCCTTTATTTTGTACATCAGGAAGGGGGGCTAGGAAGGGGTAAGTGGAAGGAGGTGAGGGAGGAATGGGGTACGAGCCCCCGATGGGGAGGACTGGGGTGGCTCTGCGGGCTCCTCTCCTACAGCCCCCCAATTGACCCCCCGCCCCCGGATGGCAGCCTGCGGCAAGTGCGGCCGGGCTGATGGCCGAGTTCTGTGGTGTCCCGAGTGTGGGCATTCAGGGCACTCCAAGCCAGGACTGCTCTGCTATCCCTCATCGAGTTAGACAAGTGAGCAGGGAACCCCTGAGAACTGTCTGTCTGGGGTGGGGGTCGGGACCCTTTAAGCACAGCTCTTGGCTAGCCTGAGACAGCAGCTCCACGCTCTAAGTCCTAATCTGATGCCCTGCCGGCACTGCTTCCGGCCAGCCTTAACCTCGGTTCAGGGTCCACTCAATGTGGACATGCTAGTTCGAATTAGCAAAACGCTAATTCGAACTAGTTTTTAGGTCTAGATACACTAGTTCGAATTAGCTTAGTTCGAATTAACTAATTTGAATTAAGTTAGTTCGAATTAGTGCTGTAGTGTAGACATACCCTCGGTTAAGAGGATTTGATTTTCAAGGACTTTGTGCAGTAGAATCACTGGGGGCATTTTAGGTTTGTCCTTTTCAGTTTTATTTTCCTGCTTCCTTCTTTCTCTTCTTCTCTTTCTTCTTTCCCCCAGCCTCCTTTTCCATTCCTCCGTGCCAAAGAGGGGTATATATATATGTTAGAGGAGTCTGCTGTCCCTGTTGGAGGCTCTCACAAAGAGGGGGTGCAGAAAAAGTGCTCAGAGACTGATCTCCTCCAGTGGTGAGCTGGGCTATGCTTTTGGACTTCTGCTGAAACACTTCTACCTCCCAGCTCTGAGTCTCAGTGTTGAGGAGTTGGCTGAGGAGGTAGCTATTAACAGGGAACACTCAGGTCCTTTTGTGCTCTCTTAAGGCCAAACAAGTCACAAGCAATCATGTACTTGCTCAATTGTGGTGCTTTTCTCCAGTTACTGTCTCTGAACAGTTCCTGATTCTTTCTAATGTGCCAATTCTTCTCAAATACTTGCTGAATAATGACTATGAGCAATTTCATAGAATCATAGAATCATAGGACTGGAAGGGACCACGAGAGGTCATGGAGTCCAGCCCCCCGCCCTCAAGGCAGGACCAAGCTCCGTCTACACCATCCCTGAGAGATGTCTATCTAACCTGTTCTTAAATATCTCTAGAGAGGGAGATTCCACCACCTCCCTTGGCAATTTATTTCAATATTTGACCACCCTGACAGTTAAGAATTTTTTCCTAATGTCCAATCTAAGCCTCCCTTGCTGCACTTTACTCCTTGTCCTGTCCTCAGACACCAAGAGGAACAAATTTTCTTCTTCCTCCTTGTGACACCCTTTTAGATATTTGAAAACCGCTATCATGTCCCCCCTTAATCTTCTTTTTTCCAAACTAAACAAGCCCAGTTCATGAAGCCTGGCTTCATAGGTCGTGTTCTCTAGACCTTTAATCATTCTTGTCGCTCTTCTCTGTACCCTTTCCAAATTCTCCACAGCTTTCTTGAAATGTGGTGCCCAGAACTGGACACAGTACTCCAGCTGAGGCCTAACTAGTGCAGAGTAGAGCGGCAGAATGACTTCACGAGTTTTGCTTACAACACACCTGTTGATACAACCTAGAATCTTATTTGCTTTTTTTGCAACAACATCACACTGTTGACTCATATTCAACTTGTGGTCCACTATGACCCCTAGATCCCTTTCCGCCATGCTCCTTCCTAGACAGTCGCTTCCCATCTTGTATGTATGGAACTGACTGTTCCTTCCTAAGTGGAGCACTTTGCATTTCTCTTTATTAAACTTCATCCGGTTTACCTCTGACCATTTCTCTAACTTGCTAAGGTCATTTTGAATTATGACCCTGTCCTCCAAAGAAGTTGCAACCCCACCCAGTTTGGTATCATCTGCAAACTTAATAAGCGTACTCTCTATCCCAATATCTACATCATCGATGAAGATATTGAACAGTACAGGTCCCAAAACAGACCCTTGCGGAACTCCACTTGTTATCCTTTTCCAGCAGGATTTAGCACCGTTAACAACAACTCTCTGACTAAGGTTATCCAGCCAATTATGCACCCACCTTATCGTGGCCCTATCTAAGTTATATTTGCTAGTTTATCAATAAGAATATCATGCGAGACCGTATCAAATGCCTTACTAAAGTCTAGGTATATGACATCCACCGCTTCTCCCTTATCCACAAGGCTCGTTATCCTATCAAAGAAAGCTATCAGATTAGTTTGGCATGACTTGTTCTTCACAAACCCATGCTGGCTATTCCGTATCACTTTATTACCTTCCAAGTGTTTGCATATGATTTCCTTAATTACCTGCTCCATTATCTTCCCTGGGACAGACGTTAAACTAACTGGTCTGTAGTTTCCTGGGTTGTTCTTATTCCCCTTTTTATAGATGGGCACAATTTGTTGGTCTTTAGTTCAGTAGAGAGTACTATATTTCTGATCAGTAAATGTGTCCCAAACGGTTGGCTAGGGACAAGACAAAAGCCTTGCAGTGACATTACAAAGGCCTGTTGTAAGACCTCAAAGGCCTGTTGAGGAAAGGTAATGGGGAGGTGGTGACCTCACAGAGAGGTCCTATCATTAACCAGGCAGGACAGAGATGCAAGGTAGGTGCAACCTCAGCGAGACCCCTCCAATGGCTTTGTGGGAGGCCATCCCAAAGAGGTGGGGCTGGAACTGCTATGAGACTGGTCGCCTCTGGTGGCGAGCTGGGCCAGCCTTTGGGATATCTGCTGAGACCTCTCAGTCTCCCACTTCTCAGAGTCTCTTGATGCTGATTGGTTGAGAGGGCGACTATTGCTAGGGAGGAAAAGTTTCCCCAATTTTCCAACTTGTGACCCCAGACTATCCATTTCTTTGCAGACTCTGCACAAGGCCTTGCCTGGCTTCAGGCACACCATGCTGGGGAATCTGCTGACATAGTCCCCAAGCACAGAAAGGCTGTGATACATCTTGAAGGTGAACATGTTGGCCAGGAGGGGCAGGAGGTAGTTTTACCTTAGCTTTGGGGAAAACTGGAAAGGAGAAACTGGAAAACTATTTTCCAGTCTATCTTCCTTGTCTGCACTCCACTGGGCCATCCGTGGTCAGGGCAGTGCTATGTTGGACCCCTCCTCCTTCAGGCACAAGGGAAGGAGATGGAACTTCAAGTCAGGGGTCTGGCCAGCTTTGGCAGTGAAACCTTCAAATCCCTTCCTTCTTGCCCAACTTCTTGTACGATGTCTCAGCCCTGGAGATGCGGTTGGGCTCGTTGCACAGCATACACACTGGTCTATTGATCCTGTCCCATCTTTCTTTCCCTACAGAAGTGTGTCAACTTCTGTATCTGGTCTAGAGTGTCCCAGTAGAAGAGCCAAGGCCATAAGGAGCAGCAGAGACCCGTTCTGATTCACCATCCCGCTCCCTGAATTTGACAGAAATGACCTCTGAGCCTGGCTCCCTCATGCCAGCCACAAACAGGCTGGCTCCAATAGGCTGCAGGACCTAGAACTGCAGGGGCTGTGGGTTGGGAGTATTCCCTTTTGGAATCATAGAATACTAGGACTGGAAGGGACCTCGAGAGGTCATTGAGTCCAGTCCCCTGCCCTCATGGCAGGACCCAGTACTGTCTAGGCCATCCCTGATAGACATTTATCTAACCGACTCTTAAATATCTCCAGAGATGGGGATTCCACAACCTCCCTGGGCAATTTATTCCAGTGTTTAACCACCCTGACAGGAGGGAAGGCAGAGTCAGAACAGGGAATGAGACAGACTTGAGTCAAGTTCATCTTCTTCTGGTGCAGAGGAGATCCTGGGACTTTAAGGGGGCCATGTTCCAACTCCTGGTCCAGCCAAGTTCATGCCTGGCCTTGGGTCCTCCTGGAGCAGGTGAGATTGCAAATCCTCACGGAGGACTCTTTCCACATCTCTTTGCTCCAGGATTCCTTGGAGGCAGAAGGAGCTTGAGGGTCTAGCTCTAGCTCTACTCCCCCAATGTCTCCAGCAAAGGGACTCAAGAGAAAACTCCTGGCCCAGGGGAGATAGGGAGCTGACAGGAGAATGCTGATGGAGTCCCTCTCCTTCCCTTCCATTAGAACTCAGCACAGTTCCCCAGACTAGGAAACTTGGTGGCTTAGCTGCAACAGTCCTTCAGTGGCAGGCCAGGGAGGGGATTTATCACCTCTCCAAACTGCTGCCAAGCCAGAGATAAGGAAACCCTGAAAAAAAGATCCATCTCCCATCTGAGACTGCCCCCCATTGCATAATAGGAACCTTGCTGAAACTTGTTGTTCTACAGATAAAAACTCCTGGATGCATGGAACAGTTAATTAACAATACATGCTGGTCTTATAATCCACAGAGATGGCATAATAGAAGTTAGGCCTTTTATTCTTCTGCAGTAGATGCCATTGCTTAGTGGTCACATTCAATTGTGATAATGTCCATGTCAGATAAAATAATAGCATTTTAGGAGGTACAACAAGGGCTCAAGTCAATAAGAAAAGGATTCTTTGGATACAGCATATGAAGTTAAGGAGATCTTTATGCTGTATCTCTCACCCATGAAGTTTTATCTAGATTCTCTTCAGATCCATATTTCAGCAACTACAGAGCACCTAACTAGCTGACATTCAGTGCCATTCTGACCCCAGCTGGAGGATGAATCTGTCTCTCTCCTTCTCCCCCTACTCCAATGAAAATCAACCTTTCTCCCCATGCACCAAGGATACTCCACTCACAGTAGGGAGTGTGCTATTCTGTGGGGCCAGAGATGCAGCCCAAAGGGAATGGAAGAATATAACCTCAAAACCAAACAGAAATCTAGAGCTCTGTCTTCTAATCTGAGCAGCTAGAAAGGCAGTGCCACCAGTAGCAGAGGTGGAGAAGGAAGGGTGACATGGTATGGTATTGCCTCCTTTCCTTGTGTGCCACTAATGGCAGTAGCCCTGCCTTCTATGGGGTGGTGGTGGCCAGAAAGTGATGACAATTGGTCAGGTGCCCAATATAGATGGCAATGCAAGCACTAGCAGCAGCGCAGGAAGAAGGTTGTCACTGAATTTTATTGCTACTCTTCCATTGTGTCATTGCTAACAGTGGCCCTACCTTTCAAGATAGGCAGACAGAAATGCTGCACTACCACCAACAGCAGTGCAGCAGAAAGTAGCATGTTACAGTATTGCCACCCTTCCTTCTGTGTTGCTGCTGGCAGTGGCTGTAATCTCTAAGATGGGCAGCAAGAGAGTTCAGGCACCAAGCACACAAAACAGTCTGCCACCAGCAGCAGTGCAGGTCTGCTACTGCCGTCCTTTTTTGTGTGCCACTGCTGGTGGCAGCAATGCTTTCCACACTGAGCAGCTTGAGAGTGGCGGGTGCTGGCAGAACACCCAGCTCAGAAGTCAATGCCACTACCAGAAGCAGAAGGAAAGAGGGCAATGTATGTTATAGCCACCTTTCCTTCTGCACTATTGCTGCTGCTGTGCCTGCATTCTGAGCTGGTTTGCCGCTGAGCAAAGGACTCTGTTGTGGTGCTTAGCTCAGATGGTGGCACTGCTGCCAGCAGCAGCAGAGAAGGAAGGATGGTGAAGCATGGTATTGCCACCCTTCCATCTGTGCTGCTGCTGGTGGCATCTATCCTTCCAACCTGGGTGGCCAGAGAGAATGGGAGCCCAGCTTTGAAATCAGTGCTACCCAGGGGCAGCCCATGAGCCTAGGTGAACTAGGCAGTTGTCTAGGATAGGTCTACACTATCACCCTAGTTCGAACTAGGGTGGCTAATGTAGGTATTCAAAGTTGCAAATGAAGCCAGTGATTTAAATATCCCGGGCTTCATTTCCATCTTGCCGGGCGCCGCCATTTTTAAATCCCCCTTAGTGCGGACTCCGTGCCCACGGCTACACGTGGCACGGAGTAGGTAGTTAGAATTAGGCTTTCTAATTCGAGCTACTGGTACACCTCATTCCACGAATTAGAGAACCTAATTCGAACTACCTACTCCGTGTTGCTTGTAGCAGCGGGCACAGCATCTGCACTAAGGGGGATTTAAAAATGGCGACACCCGGCAAGATGCAAATGAAGCCTGGGATATTTAAATCCCGGGCTTCATTTGCAACTTCGAATGCCTACATTAGCCACCCTAGTTCGAACTAGGGTGGCAGTGTAAACATAGCCCTGGAGTGCTGTTGGCCCGGGTGCCCGATGATGACACTGGGGCACCCCATGATGATGTCATGGCCATTGACGGCCATGCAGGCGGGGGCACTGATCTCGCCGCCCGCCTGGGGCACCAGCTGCTGCAGCCGGCCTCGGGCCACTGCTGGTGCTACTAACAGCAGCATAGAAGGAAGTGTAGCAAGCTATGGTATTACCTCACTTCCTTCTGAGCTGCTGCTGGTAGTGGCAATGTTTTCCAGGCTGGGCAGCTGAGAGCAAGGAAAAATCATGGACATTTTTTCATATTTCCAAAGTCTCTGGACAAAGATGAGAGGATTAAAGAAGAGGTCATACATAGCTGAAAAATCCAAATGTACGGTGACCCTACTAGTGACCCATCTGCACTTGCTTTGCTACCCTCTTTTGAGGTGGGACCCGCAGTCTTAGAAATGCTGCAGGAAGAGATTCCTCTACAACCTTAAGGTCCAACATGGCCAGTTCTTGGCAGACCCTATCCCTCCATGGAAGTGATTGTAGATTCATAGGTAAGATTTTCATATTTCAAATACTTGTCTGGATGAAGACTGGAGGACACACACACAAAAAAGGAAGAAAAAAAAAGTCATGTCCAGGAAAACCCTAGATGCATAGTATGCCTGTCAAACATCATTAAGTGACCATATACTTCTTGTACAAAGAAACCTGTTACTTACCCAGGAACAGAAATACTGTCTACTTGCCACTTGTATCAGTGAGGATGGAGCGTAGAGATAACCTGGCCTATGTTTCAAGAGGTCATTTCTTTCCCTCCCCCACACATCCCACTCCCCTGTGGCTGGAAGCATCTTTTACCTTCCTGCCTGCACTGTGTAGAAAGGCAGCCAGCATCTCCAGGCTGCTGCTGCCCACCGACATAACCCAGCCACCTCCCCAGTTATGCATTGGCAGGAAAAGGTTAAGCCCTAAGGATGCCTCATGCTCTAGAGCTCAGAGAATCTGTCTGCAGGCAATTCTGGGAATCTGGCCAGACAGGTGGCTCAGCAGAGGGGTGTATCTAGGAGTCAGAGAAGCTCAGCACTTCCTGGGTGCACGACTTAGGGAAGGGCCAGTGTTTGAAGAGGGTGCTATGCCTTTGTCTGGGGGGCTGTGGCAGAGCTTTAAAGGTTGGGACTCAAATAGGCTGGAAACAGCTTCCTCCATGCCACTGCAGAGCTCAGCAAATAGCCAGTGCTGACTGGAAATGGGACAGGGGTTGAAGGAGGCCTGCTGGCCAAGAGGAGGCAAACAGCAAGGACTGCATTGATGGACCAGCAGGGGGAACAGCTGGCTCAGCATGTTGCCGCTTTGCATACCCACCAGCCTAGCACTTCCAGCCTATTATCAGCCACAGGACACCCACCCACACCCACACTCATCAATACTAGGTGGGCAATTGGCGGGCAAGGATGCAGGCAGCTGCAAGTATTGATGGGAGGGGAGAGACAGATAATACAGGACAATTTGCTATTTTTTTTTAAAAAAGTAGACACACCTGCAGGAGGGCTTAAATATGGGACTCTCCCTTTAGAAACGGTCACCCTAAAAATCCAGAAAATGGAGGCACCCAAAATTAGAGTCCACATGTGAAGACTTTGTCCCAAGATCATACAGAAAGTCTGTAATGAGCTGGAAGAGGGACCCGGAGCTTAATCTCATGCTCTTAAGATAATGAGTATTTTAGCAAAACTCACCAGCTGAACTCCTGGGAAAGAATTTTATGTAGTGACTCATGAGAGTATATCTATACTACAGAGTTTTGTCAGAAAAACGGCCGTGTGGACAGGGAAGATGGAGTTCTTTTGGAAAAAGAGGAAAGAGGAAAAAGCACAGGTGCCCTGATAGCCATTCTATCCATTGCAATCACAGCTTACATGTGAGAGAGCATACATTCAGTCTGGACACTCTTCTGAAAAAGTAGATAGCAATGTGGATGCTCTCAGAAGAAGATTTTTCGGAAGATCTCTTCCAAAAAAAGCTTCTTCTGAAAGAAGCCCTCAGTCTAGATGTAGCCTCAGAGCTAGGGTGACCTAATTTCCCTATGCTGAGTATGGGTCACCTGGTAAAATTGCTTGTACTCAAGTGCAGGGGGATGAGGGAGGCTTCCTGGTCAAGAGGGGGTGCACAACAGAGGCTGCACTGATCAATCAGTAGGAGGAGCAGAAGGCAGAAAGGGTTTGAGCCCAAAAGATGCCTTTTGATCCAGGGCTTAGAGAATCTGTCTGCAGGGGCTTCAGTGAACCTGACCAAAGAGGTGACTCAGCAGGGGAAGGTGCCTGCCTAGCCTTGCTTGTGTGTACAGGCAGAATGGCTTTCTTAACATAATCACAATGTTGAGCCTAGTTTGACAATGGCACAAGAAGTCTCAGGAGCTTATTGCTTCTATTTTTGAGTGCTCTAAACTGTAGATGCCTTTTGAGACACCTCTAACTGCTCGTTTGCAGTTCATATTATTTCCTTACTTACAAAGTTATTATTGAATTTTTAATACTTTTCTATTTAAGCCTTAGACCTCTCAAGGGGAATGACTATATTACTTCTTCCCTCATCATGAAGTAATCTTCATTTTCTTCAGTCCAGTTTGCAAAGGACCAAATAACAGACATAGCACCAAGTGTCTTTAACTGGCAGCAACTCTAGATTTTATTTAATGCATGTGTGACGGATTTGTGCAGGTGTGAGCACCTCGGGCCCCCCCCACCGTCCGCTCACGGCCGAGCCCGGGAAGGGGGCGGGGCCCTGCGAACCCACCGTCTGGTTTTGTCTCTTTGGCCCCCCACCTGGGGTCCTATGCGTGGTATCCGGGTGCGGGGGCGATCACCCCTCAGCCCTTAAAGACTGAGGGGGCTCAGCAGCCCCTTCGTCAGCCTCCTCCCCTCCTCGGGCATGAGGGGATGGGGGGGGGTGCAGCGTCGGCGTGTGGCCTGATCTTGGACCAATGTCCTCCTGCGGTTTTGGCCACATGGGTTTAAGGATTCCACAGAATTGCTTGCGGAGGGAGGGGGTGATGAGAGGAGGGAGGAGTGAGGGACCCGGGCCCTCCCTCACCTCCGGGTCCCAGCCCGAGGCCCTAAGTGGAGGTCAGCGACCAGCCGTTGCCTTCCACGGCGGACGGGGCTGCGGCCCTCAACTCGTCCACCCACGGGCACCAAAAGGGCCCCGTCTCGGGCTCCTTCCACTCCCCGCTGACTTGCCCCGGTGGCGGAGCAAGGTTGGGGTCACTCACCATGCCAGAGTCGTCGGGCGCGTCCCAAGGCGAGCTGCCAGTTGCCGAGCCCGTCTCTCCTTGTCGCCCAGGGGGCCGGGGTTTTGGTGCTCCTGGACGCCAGGGCGCCCGCTGTTGCACTTCCCCCCCTCCTGCCGGGACGTCCCCGGCCTTTATGGTCGCTGGGGGATGACGTCGGGGCGGTGCGCTCCGCCCCCTCTGCGTCTTCACCCCCGTGCCTGCCCCGGCGTGCTCCCATGCCCTCCGCTGGAGCGTCAGCCGGGAGGGCAGAGCCAGCTGCTTCCCCGCCGCTTGCGTTCGGCCCCGCCTTCCGTTCCCGGCCCCTGTCGGTGCTGCGGGGCGTCCGGACCCCAGCACCGCCACGCCGGTGTATTTGCCTGCCGCGGCAGCCGCCTTTCCCGCCGCAGGGGGGAGGGGCTCCCGCGGGCGCAAGTGCGGACCCCGCCGGGTCCGTCACAGCATGGTTTAACATACTTTGGATGGCTCACAGTAGCTTTCTTGTCTATGCCACTGAAATACACACTGAAACAGCTCGGGACTAGGTTCTTTAGATCAGACATTCTTTTCCACTTTTTTTTTTTTTTTTGCTATCACGTAGTTTATCAAAATGCTCAGTATTCACACAATCCTTCTATGTTAGCTATGACATAAGAGAGAGCCCTTGCCTTGGCCAGTTTGCAATCTAAATAGACAAAGGGTGGTAGAAAGTCTTGCTACCTCCATTTTGCATGTGGCAAGCTGAAATACTGAGACACTAAAGCCTATTAAAAACAAAGCCTTTATAAAATCTATTCAAAACAATGGCAAATGGAAGTGAGGAAACAGATTGACAGAGCTAGATGAGTACACAGAAGTTACCTACTTCAAGACAGGCCCAACAAGGAAAACAACAGAATATCACTAGTCATCACCTACAGCCCAAGCTGAACCCCCTACCCCTCAGCACATCTTTGACAATCTACAGCCTATGCTCACTCCTCTCACAGGCCTTGGGAGACAGGCCAGTCCTCACCTACTGAAGCAAATACTTACCAGCAGCCATACACCACATTATAGAAACACTCAATCAGGAGCCTATCCTGGCAATTAACCCCATTGCCAACTCTGTCCACACATCTATAAAAGTGACACCATCACAGGACCATCAGGGGCTCATATATCTGCTCATCTACTAATCTGATATATGCTATCAAGTAACAGCAATGCCCCTCTGCCATGTCTACTGGCTAATCTGGACAGTCTCTGCAACAAAGAATAAATGGACACAAATCAGACATCACAAATGGTAACACACATAAACCCTTTAGGGGAACATTTTAACCTTCCTGGACATTCAATAATGGATTTAAAAGTAGCTATTCTTCTACAAAGGAATTTTATCATCTAATTACAGAGAAAGACTGCTGAACTGGAATTCATTTAAAAATTCAATATTATCAACTTAGGCTTGAATAAAGATCTTAACTATTTAACGTACTACAAAGGCAATTTCCCCACTTTTGATATTCACATATCCACATCAAATGCTGTGAATGAAACACATCCACCCTGACTTAATCAACTAATACTTGTCCTACAATTCAGAGGTAACTTCTTTTGCTGTTAATAAAGTCCACTTTAAAACATCGGATGAAGTGGGTTTAAATCACAAAAACTCATGACCTAATAAATGTGTTAGTCTCCAGCTGACACAGGAGTGCTCATTGTTTTTATAGTTACAAACTAACATTGCTATTACTCTGAGACAAGAAGTCCCAGTATCTTATTGTGTCTTTTTTAGAACACTAAATCATATGTGCCTTTTGGTGTCTAAGCCTAGCAGATTCAACTTTCTGTGATTCCTTTTAGAATTCCCTACTGGGTCATTTTACAGAGTGATTGCCTGAAATAAGATTTTGATAAAAGATATATTATACTTATTTCTTGTTCTCCTTGTCTTTCTGTTTTCTGGCTTAATAGTGATTTGGTGGTGTCCGAAGAGCTCAAAGGAGTAGAGTCTCCAAGGAGCTGGAACAAATAAGACTTGCAACTGCTGCAATGGCACAACAAATACTGACCTCAATTTTGGACCAATTTGGAATCCTAAAGTGTTTTTTTTTTTTTTTAAAGAATGAATTGCTTGGAAGCTGAGACAAAGATTTCTAAGGCTTTGGTATTGTATAATTTTGGGCAACTTTGAATTTCAGTGCCATGCACATATGGCGCTTTAGAGAAGCTGGTAATACAGCTACTTGTTTCCAAACACTACCTTGCATTTAATAAAATCAGAAATCTTTACTTGGCTTTAGAGAACTTTGTATCTCCTCTTTTCCCACATTGCAGCTTTAAATATTCTTTGTACGTGCTCATGTATAGTGCGTGGTTAGATGACCTCCTCTAATACCAAATGTAATCCATCACTAATAATGTTTAGAAATTGGTTTTTCATTTTATCAGTTTAAGACAAGCTTGTTTGCTGATGTTCACTCATCCATATAATTCACACGTTGCAACTAAATTCACTTTGCTTTAGTAACTGTGAGATGTTAGAAAGCCCTTTGCATGTATCCTATATGTTCAGACAATACCACAATAGTACAATGACATGTTAACAAACATTATATCCTTTTCACACTTAACATTAGGCTTATAGATATAAGATGTTCTTCACTAAAAATGTAATCCAACATTTGGGTTTGGCTTTTGAAGAGAATCTTGTTCTCAGTTTCAGATCTCTGAAATTTATATACAGTCATTTTTAGATTTTTGTTATCTTTGTTCAGTTTAAAAAAATATTATTTTAATAATTTCTTTAACATTGTAAGAACTTAGGAACTGTTATATCAAATGACCAAATCAGGTCTGTATCTTGCCTCTGATGGTGACCTTAACAGAGGTAAGGAAGGTGTGAGAAACCCCAGTAATAAAGAATTGTATGGTATCCTGCCCAAAGGAGTAGTTTCTTCCTAAATATAGGCAGTTATGCCAGATAGACCTTGCAGTGTTACTCTTAATGCCACTGATGCTAAAAGAAAACATGTGCACATTCACGTTTATTCAGTGCCAATGACTTTAGTGTTCAAAGTTAAACATGTGGGCTTGAGAGAATCTCTTTCAGCTCTCTCATATAGGGCACCCAAACCTCTAGCTGGTTTAAACATGAATGACCTTGTATTATGCAGTGGTTGAAGCTACAGATAATTTATCATATATATCATATATAAACATATTTCTGAAAATTCTACATTACCTCTATGCTTTTTTGTTTTTAAAGAAATCTAGCATGGACTTAATGAGGCCAGGATTCCATCCACAGAAAACTTCCCCTTATCTATGGTTTCCAGATTCTCCTATCACCATGCTATATGGGCATCAATGAATTTTTGTAAGATCTGTACCCATGTACAAAAAACACACACAAGAAATATAGCTCCAATTAATGCTAATCATGTCACTTCTGGGGATAAAGCTGTAGGCTCTCATTCTGATTTCTTGTATTATTTGAACTTTGCGATCACATTCATCAAATTGGTTTAATTTGATCTACCCCGGCCTTTGTCCTAGAGCGATCATTTTTGTCTTTTTTTCCCTCTTTGAAAACAAAGGTATCTCAATGGGGGAAAAGAGATAAATGTTAAATCTGAATTAATCTTTGCTTGCCACATTTTCCCTTCAGAAGAGAGAATCTTCAGGACCGAAAATGGTATCTAGGTCATTAGATGTGGAACACCGATGAAGGACTTTAAAATCAGTCACTGGCAAGAAGTTGCCTCCCAAACCACTCCATACTTTTAAGAATATTCTGAAATTTAGAACTTCCCTCTTGTCTTTCCTGACAAAACACATCTGAAATTGATGGTTTTTAAGCAGCCTTCAACTGAAAAATGTGCAATTCAATATTTTTAAACTGGTTCCAAGGCCCAGATGGCTATTTAGAGCAATAGATGCTTTAGCTACTGGGACTGTAAGTGCCTCTTTAGCCTCTGGCTAAGTGACATCTGTTCTTCTTGGGCAGATGTTTCACTGCTATTCCAGAAACCATCTCTTATGCACATGACCTATTTACCAAATGTACCTTGTCTTGCCCAGTGTTTGGAGAAGATAATAGAGAGAGGAAATTTTTGCTTGGAGATTTCACTTCACCACTAGTTGCTCCAGCATACTGACCTCAGTGATGCTTTTCAATGACCTCAGTTTGGCTACAGACAATAGGCTTGGCTCTCTTCCCATTTGCAGTAGCTCTACAGAAATGCCACTCTATAGAAACCAATGGAACTGCTTCTGGTTTACACGGGTGAGAACAGTAATTAGACCCAGTGGTTGAGATCTGTCTCCATTGCTCTGATTTGATCTCTACTTTTGATCAAGCTTTGTTTAAATGCTTGAAATTGCATTCTGGCTCAGCTGAAGTTGTTTAGCTGAGTTTCTAATCTGTCTAAATCAATAGGGCCAGTTTGTTGCACGAAGTGATAATTAACTGTGGCAAGATTTCCAAAGACTCTTAACACTGGCTATGGATATGCTGTTCTTTAAGACTCAGATTTTCTAAGGCAGCAACCTGCTTCCTGAGGGACACATGAAGTCTACCGGGGTTCAATGTATAGACTACAAGACATTTTGTTTACCATTGCTCACACACAGGGTTACCAGATTCCACTGGTTTCCACTGTCCTGGGGCCCAGTGACTACTGCAAATGGCCCAAACTCCTGGCTGCCACCACCATCACTAATACAGCTACAGCAGTGGCCAGAGGCTGAGCCCTTTAAATCGCCACTGATGCCCAGGTGGTGCTAAGGGCTGGTTGCGGGGACAGGAGTATGATGTGATCAGGGCAGGGCTGAGGGTTGACTGCACCAATCCTGCCCCTTCTGCCCAAAGTTCTTGCCCTTCAGGAAGCACAAAGCTGCTCCTCTTTTCAATGGGCCCAGCAATTCTGTCAGCCACCTGGTAATATGTTTGTCCTCTTCCAGGTCTGCCACTGAATGAACTTTCCCCTGCCTTTTAATCCCTCCACCAGATGGGGTATATATTGCAAGTGTGACTACATGGCAGAGCTGGATGGGCTGAGAATAATCCTCAGGGGTGCCATTTATGCAGAGCTGGGGGACAACAGTCCCCACTCCCAAGTCTGAACCCTTGGATTTCATACTTGAGGTCTTAGAGCTGCATGACCTGACTCCAGAGGCAGGTCTAAAATGCAAAAATTTGGGCTGCTTGCAGCTTTGGGCCAGGGAGTTTGTTATAAAAAGAGAGAAGGTGATTAAGAATAACAAAAGGCTGGTTATTCAGGCAATTGAAAGATCCTTAGATCATCATGAAAACATTGCCACATTACAGGGTGCTCCAGAGGGAGCGGGAGGGGGAAATATAGGAATGACTGTCATGCTTCAGGGCTGAGGGATTTGGGTTTGTTTAGTCTGCAGAGGAGAAGAGTGAGGGGGGATTTGATAGCAGCCTTCAACTTCCTGAACGGAGGTTCCAAAGAGGATGGAGAGAGGCTGTTCACAGTAGTGATGGATGGTAGAACAAGGAGCAAGTTACAGTGAGAGAGCTCTAGGTAGTTGCGCAGATGGTGTCGCAGAGAGGGCTTTGGTTTCTTCAACCATGGGACTCTGTTCCGGGCGCAAGGATTGTTAGGAAGAGATGGGATCCACCTAACGAAGAGAGGAAGGAGCATCTTCATGGGCAGGCTAGCAAACCTAGTGAGGAGGGCTTTAAACTAGGTTTGTCAGGGGACGGTGACCAAAACCCTGAGGGGAGTGGGGAAGTCGGATACCGAGAAGAAATGCAGAGAGGGAGGGGCAATAAAGGAGGACGCATGTTTCAAATGGAGAAGATAGGACTATCAACTGGTTACCTGAAGTGTTTGTACACTAATGCGAGAAGCCTGGGCAACAACAGGAAGAACTGGAGGCCCTGGCCCAGACCAAGAAATATGATTTAATTGGGATAACAGAGACTTGGTGGGATGACTC
Organism: Pelodiscus sinensis; assembly: GCF_049634645.1. NCBI lineage: Eukaryota > Metazoa > Chordata > Testudines > Trionychidae > Pelodiscus > Pelodiscus sinensis. The sequence goes on along the minus strand of NC_134725.1, from coordinate 28,658,213 downwards.
GCATGACTGGAGCGCTGTCATGGAAGGGTATAGACTGTTCAGGAACAAGAGGCAGGGGAGAAAAGGAGGAGGAGTTGCACTATATGTAAGAGAGCACTACGATTGCTCTGAACTCCAGTATAAAAGAGGGAGAAAAACCTGTTGAGAGTCTATGGGTTAAGTTTAAAGGAGCAAACAACAGCATTGATGTTGTGGTTGGTGTTTGCTACAGGCCACCGAATCAGGTGGATGAGGTAGATGAGGCTTTCTTCGGACAACTGAGCGAAGCTTCCAGATCGCAGGCCCTGGTTCTCCTGGAGGACTTTAATCACCCTGACATCTGCTGGGAAACCTATACGGCAGTACACAGGCAATCAGGAAGTTTTTGGAGAATGTTGGGGATAACTTCTTGACACAGGTGCTGAAGGATCCGACCAGGGGCCATGCACAGCTTGACCTTCTGCTCACAAACAGGGAGGAACTAATAGGGGAAGTGGAGGTGGGTGACAACCTGGGAAGCAGTGATCAGGAGATGGTAGATTTCAGGATCCTGATGAAAGGAAGAAAAGAGAGTAGTAAAATACACACCTTGGACTTCAAAAAAGCAGATTTTGACTCCCTCCGAGATCTGATGGGCAGAATCCCCTGAGATGTTAACATGAAGGGGAAAGGAGTCCAGGACAGCTGGCAGTATTTTAAAGAAGCCTTATTGAAGGCACAGAAAGAAACCATCCCAACGCATAGCAAGAGAGGCAAACATGGTAGGAGACCAGCTTGGCTTACAGGGGAAATCTTTGGTGAACTTAAGCACGAAAAGGAAGCTTACAAAGAGTGGAAACTTGGTCAAATGACCAGGGAGGAGTTTAAAGGTATAGCTTGAGAATGCCGGGGGGTTATCAGGAAGGCGAAAGCGCAAATGGAATTGTGACTGGCTAAGGATGTGAAGGATAACAAGAAAGGTTTCTACAGGCATGTTAACAAGAAGAAGGTGATCAGAGAGGGTGTGCGGCCCTTAATGGATGAAGGAGGTATCCTAGTGACAGATGATGTGGGGAAAGCTGAAGTACTCAATGCTTTTTTTGCCTCTGTATTCACGGACAAGGTTGGCTCCTGGACTTCTGCGCCAAGTGACGCAAGATGGGATGAAGATGGACAGCCCGTGGTGGGTAAAGAACAGGTTAGGAACTATTTAGAAAAGCTAAACGTACATAAATCCATGGGTCTGGACTTAGTGCATCCGAGGGTACTGAGGGAGTTGGCAAATTTCATTGTGGAGCCTTTGGCTATTATCTTTGAAAAGTCTTGGAGATCGGGAGAAATCCCAGATGACTGGAAAAAGGCAAATGTAGTTCCCATCTTCAAAAAAGGGAAGAAGGATGATCCAGGGAACTATAGGCCAGTCAGTCTTACCTCGGTTCCTGGAAAAATCATGGAAGGGATCCTTAAGGAATCCATATTGAGGCACTTGGATGAGAGGAAAGTAATTAAGAATAGTCAGCATGGATTCACAAAGGGCAAGCCTGACCAATCTGATTAGCTTCTCTGATGAGGTAACTCGCTCGGTGGACATGGGGAAGTCAGTGGATGTTATATACCTTGACTTTAGCAAGGCTTTTGATACGGTCTCCCACAATATTCTTACCAGCAAGTTAAGGGATTGTGGATTAGATAAATGGACGGTAAGATGGATAGAAAGATGGCTAGGAGGCCGGGCCCAGCGGGTAGTGATCAATGGCTCGATGTCAGGATGGCGGTCGGTTTCTAGCGGAGTGCCCCAAGCTTCGGTTCTAGGACCGATTTTGTTCAATATCTTTATTAATGATCTGGATGAGGGGATGGATTGCACCCTCAGCAAGTCTGTGGATGACATTAAGCTGGGGGGAGAGGTAGATACGCTTAAGAGCAGAGATAGGGTACAGAGTGACTTAGACAAATTGGAGGATTGAGCCACAAGAAATCTGATGAGGCTCAACAAGGACAAGTGTAGAGTCCTGCACTTGGGACGGAAGAATCCCAAGCATAGTTACAAGCTGGGGACCAACCGGTTAAGTAGTAGTTCTGCAAAAAAGGACCTGGGGATTACAGTGGATGAGAAGCTAGATATAAGTCAACAGTGTGCCCTTGTAGCGAAGAAGGCTAATGGCATATTAGGTTGCATTAGGAGGAGCATTGCCAGCAGATCCAGAGATGTCATCATTCCCCTTTATTCGGCTTTGGTGAGGCCGCATCTGGAGTATTGTGTCCAGTTCTGGGCCCCCCACTACAAAAAGGATGTGGACGCATTGGAGAGGGTCCAGCGGAGGGCAACCAAAATGATTAGGGGGCTGGAGCATATGACTTATGAGGAGAGGCTGAGGGACTTGGGTCTGTTTAGTCTGCAGAAAGCGAAGAGTGAGGGGGGATTTGATAGCAGCCTTCAACTTCCTGAAGGGAGGTTCCAAAGAGGATGGAGAGAGGCTGTTCTCAGTAGTGACAGATGGCAGAACAAGGAGCAATGGTCTCAAGTTGTGGTGGGAGAGGTCCAGGTTGGATTTTAGGAAAAACTATTTCACTAGGAGGGTGGTGAAGCACTGGAATGGGTTACCTAGGGAAGTAGTGGAGTCTCCATCCCTAGAGGTGTTTAAGTCTCGGCTTGACAAAGCCCTGGCTGGGTTGATTTAGTTGGAATTGGTCCTGCCTAGAGCAGGGGGCTGGACTTGATGACCTTCTGAGGTCTCTTCCAGTTCTATGATTCTATGATTCTATGACATTAGGAAAAACTATTTCACTAGGAGGGAGGTGAAGCGCTGGAATGGGTTATCTAGGGAGATGGTGGAATCTCCATCCCTAGAGGTTTTTAAGTCTCATCTTGACAAAGCCCTGGCTGGGTTGATTTAGTTGGGATTGGTCCTGCCTTGGGCAGGGGGCTGGACTTGATGACTTCCTGAGGTCTCTTCCAGCCCTAGGATTCTATGATCTAACACAGTATGGCCATTCTGATGTTCTTATATAAGGCTGAAATGTATCTGCCCTCTTTGCTGTAACCCATTAAACCCTACTCCCTTTCCAGAGCTGAGAGAGAGCCCAGGGGTCCTGACAAGGTCTCTGTCTTCCCAGAGTTAGAAAACAAATAAGAATATACATTCAAATTTTAAGGCTAAGTAGTGTCCCTTAAGTGATTTTCCACATGATGTCAGAATATAGTTCGAACTAGGGTGGTAATGTAGTCAATAAGAGTTGCAAATGAAGCCCAGAATTTGAATACCAAGGCACTCAAAAACTCTGCTTTTTTGGCAGACAACTTAGCAGTTAGCTGACAGGAGTACTGTCTCTATTCCTATATAAAAGAAAGAAAATTAAATACATATTAGACTCACTCACCTTTAACCCTAGGAGTATGTCTACACTACCACCCTCGTTCGAACTAGGGTGGTAATGTAGTCAACTGGAGTTGTAAATGAAGCACAGGATTTGAATTTCGCGGGCTTCATTTGCATGTTGCCGGGCGCCGCCGTTTTTAAATGTCCGCTAGTTCGGACTCCGTGCCCCGCGGCTACACGCGGCACGAACTAGGTAGTTCGTACTAGGCTTCCTATTCCGAACTACCATTACTCCCTGAGGAGTAATGGTAGTTCGGAATAGGAAACCTAGTCCGAACTACCTAATTCCGCGGGGCACGGAGTCCGAACTAGCGGACATTTAAAAACGGCGGCGCCCGGCAACATACAAATGAAGCCCGCGAAATTCAAATCCTGTGCTTCATTTACAACTCCAGTTGACTACATTACCACCCTAGTTCGAACGAGGGTGGTAGTGTAGACATACTCCTAGGGTTAAAGGTGAGTGAGTCTAATATGTATTTAATTTTCTTTCTTTTATATAGGAATAGAGACAGTACTCCTGTCAGCTAACTGCTAAGTTGTCTGCCAAAAAAGCAGAGTTTTTGAGTGCCTTGGTAGCCCCTGGATAGAGATGAAGTGTGTGGGAGGGAAGGCAGATGTGGTTGGTTCCCCCTACCCCATTTGGTGCTTGGTTTGTACTGAGCATACTCAGTAACATGGCTGAAGCTGCTATTCCCAGTCTGCCTCCCATGATCTCACTCTCTCCCCCCAATACAGCATGTACAGGTTGCCTCCCGCCCCAAATCTGAAATGGCACCCCTGATAATCCTTTAACCCCTTTTTGCCCAGTTTGGGGCTTGTACACTCCATCACAAGGAGTTATGCTCCTAATGCTTTAGGTCCTATGATGCTGCATGAAAAATCAAAGAGAATGTAAGAATTATGCAAATTACATTTATAGCTGTTGTCTTTCTCCATTTCTGCATGTGTTACAAGTAATGTGACATCTCCTATCAGCCTGTAAACCCACCAAATTACACTGCAGTGGCATTCAGATACCTTGGTGAAGGCACTGAAATACCACTTTGATGAGAATGGTATCAGTGCTTAGATAATGTAGCAAAATAGGATTTCAACTGATACAAGGACTTCTTCACTGAAGTATGAATATAAATAGAACTATCAGGTAACAAAATGTATTCCAAGTGTAGTGAATTTAACATGCTTTCTTGAAGATGAAAATCCAGAGCCATTCCAGGTTCACAAGTGATCTCAGATTACCTGAAAATGACCATGATACTAACAGATTATATGAAATCAATATGCTTATTAATATTCCTGGTATATAGCGACACATTTTCCACCTTGATACCAAGCACAATGATTTTAGGTGATGGATGTAAGTGTTTTAAAGGACTAGCCCAGGAATGCTTTCTATGTATTAACAAAATATTGTCAAGGAATTCTCATGACTATATGAATTCACCTATGCATAATGCAGGCATGTGCTGTCTAAGTGTTTCAGTTTGGCTCCAGATATAATTCCATCCCCTCCCACCACCTTCCAGATATTACAGATTTAAGCCCCCTTGAGAAGAAATTTGCGGTCAAGTAAGTTTGCTACAGACTTGGTAATCGAGGTATGATGCAGCATTTAACTATTTGTATCACAACAGGCACCAAATGAGACTAGGAGCTTCTTGTCCTAGGCAATGTACAAACTCCTAATCCCTGCCTTGAAGACCTCACAACTAAACAAGCCAAATTCCATGTGCGAAACAAAGCCACAGAGGGATGAAATCACTTGTCCAAAGACACACATCAGGTTGGTTTCAGAGCAAAAGTACAACCAAGTTCTTTCTGACTCCCAGTCTAGTATCACTAGACCACACTGTCTCTTATGTAATGCATGACACAAACAGGAATGCTGGTGGGGGGAAGGGGGCAAAGGGGTAATGCTCTGGGGTCTGGTGATTCTAAAGGGGTTGAGGCTTTTGGCCACCATCACTGCTACTGCAGCAGCTGGAGCTCCAGACTCACCTCTGAAGTACCACACAGCATGCTCTGGAAGTCTCTAAGGATTGGGGGGACAAGCATGTTGCTATCTGGGCAGGGGTGAGGACTGACTGCCTCCGGCTACTCCCCTTCCATCTGAGGACCCCTTCTGGGACTGTGGAGCCAACCCCCTGCCCCTAAGCTTGTGCAGGGGACTAATGTAGCTGTTAGGTACCCTGGATAATGACAATTCCCCCCAGAACTAGGATTAGACCACCAAACTAACTTTTAATTATGGAAATTAACCAGACAAGTTGCTCCACCAACGAAGAACGGCCATGCACCACCATCCACAGAATTTAGAAAGAGCTATCAACCTGTCAGTCTTTTCCAGATTAACAGATTGATAGTTGTCAATCTGCAAAAGATTGACAGATTGATAGCTCTTTCTCGATTCTGTGGGTGGTGGTACATGACTGTTCTTAGTTGGTGGAGCGACTTGTCTGGTTAATTCCCATAATGAACAAGACTCTGGCATGCTAACTAGTTACGTGACCCTCGAGCAGTCGGTGTCCAGCTTCTTAGAGGGACAAGTGGCGTTCAGCCACCCGAGATTGAGCAATAACAGGTCTTTTAATTATGGGTTGAAGGAAAGTGGAACTTCTAAGTCCAGGGACAAAGAATGTTGAATTAGGGATCTAGTATCACCATGGGGGTTAGGAACTGGCAATGAATGCCTTCCTCTCCAAATCCACAGAGTTGAGTTAGATGAGCAGGATGTATCCAAAATCATATGATATATTGTTCCATTTGATCTATAGGCCTCGTCAGTATCCTTAATCGTCTCCTCATTTCATAACTGAACATGGGCCAGAACTATGATTAATTGGGGGATTTAAAATGTGTCAGCTTATCTGCCATTTGCTATGTTTGGCATATAGCAAACAAGAACATAGAGTTTCCCATTTTTCCTTCTCCTTCACTAATGTCAGATGTGGCAGCCTACTGAGATATATAATCAGAGTGAAAATAACTGAAATGTCCCTTCTTGAATCAATCATCTCTCTGCTGACATGGCAAGGCATCTCAAAACCCCAATGATGAAAAAATGTTTACTATACACTGAAGCAAGTTAACCACACCACAAAGAGTATGGCCAAATCCTGAAGGCCTTATTCAGAAATAGCATCTGTTGACTCCATTTGGAATGGTGTCTGTCCTGGGAGTACTACAGGCCTTGCTCTGCAAGCACTCATCCAGCTGTATACATCCATTAGGTATTTGCACACTAGTAGCAGGAGAAACCCAGCCCTGTGCACAGGAGTTGCATGCAACCCCTCAATATAGGGCTTTACACAAAGCGTAGCTTGTGGGTGGGATTTTCAGAAGTGCTCAGTGCTGGCCTAACTCTGCTTCCTTTGAGATGAATGAGAAAATTCCCCTTCACTCCCAGCAAACCTGGGCCAAAGCGGAGCACTTCGCAAAACTCCACTCCTCGTGTAAGCTATTTGCAAAGGGGTGAGGTTCACCCATTAGCTTCTGTGGTGCAGGCTTATTATTCCTATTTGCCACAATCATAACCTACAGGCCACAAGCAACATCAAGAAGAGAATAAGAGGGAAACCCTGCCTTGAAGTGCCTATCGTCCTAGACAAAGGCTGGAAGCAAAGTCATGCTGTGATTTTACAGAGAGGAGAATGAGGCACAGAGAAGTTAAAGGACTTGCTCAAGGTCACACAGAAAGCCAGCAGCAGAGCTGCATTCCAGTTTTCCATCTAGCCTTAGCCCACTGCACCATGACCCAGGAGCCACCTGTGATAAACAGTGTACAGCTGAATCCCTGCTCCAGTCATGTACCCCCCTCTACACCCCAAGCCCCTGCCCTAGCCCTTAGCCCCCCCAGACCCAAACTCCCTTACAGAGCCTGCACCCCGAACCCCCTCTTGCACCCCAACTCTCTGTCCCAGGCTCAGCTCAGAGCTCTTCACAGTCCAAATCCCTTAGCCCAAGACCAGAGCCTGCACCTAACCCTTTGCCCCTGCCTGGTGAAAGGGAGGGAGAATGGGAGGATGGAGTGAGCAGGGGCAGGGCCTCAGAGAAGGGGCAAGGGTATTTGGGTTTGAGTATCAGAGAAGTAGCCATGTTAGTCTGGATCTGCAAAAGCAACAAGGAGTCCTGTGGCATGTTATAGACTATCAGATTTACTGGAGCATAAGCTTTCGTGGGCAAAGACCCACTTCGTCAGATGCATGGGTTTGAGGTAGATCCTGGATTGCACTTAAATTCAAAAAGTGATCTCATGCTTAAAAAGGTTGGAGATCCCTCACGTACTCTGCTCTGAGTCACTGAAATGGTATTCAATTCAATTGATTGGTTTAACTGCCTGAAGGTTGTTAAACCAAGTAAGTTGAATACCACTTCAGGTGACAAGTATCAGAGGGGTCATCTCCAGCCTGATCCTGGCCTGCATATTTATTCCTGCGTCTGGAAATTTCCACTACATGCATCTGACGAAGTGGGTCTTTGCCCACGAAAGCTTATGCTCCTACACTTCAGTTAGTCTATAAGGTGCCACAGGACTCCTCGTCACTTCAGGTGAATAGCTCCTTAAGACTAAGGTCAGCTGTGGCGCTGACCAGCTGGGACCTTTTCAAATGTGTGAATGGCTTCTTAAGAGCACTACCTGGGGAGACACTTGGCGACCCTTTTGAAACATAATGGTGACCCATATTTGGATGGTGACCCATAGGTTGGGAAACCCTGATCTAGTCCCATAACATGCTGATCCTTCCTCTCCAAGGTCATTCTCAGGACAATAGGGCTACTGATGAGTAGAGATTGAATAACTGGAACTTCGTAGCCCATTACTGCTTCTATCAGAGTCAACAAGAGTGTGGCTGCTGAATTCACTGACAGCAAGCTCTAACCCTAAACTGAGTAGTACAGACAAAGGAGAAGAGAAGGGGAGGAATATGCAAGAAAAAATGGTTTTGGCATGTCTTGTTAGTTCCAGTATTCTTCATCCCCCACATCCAACTTTCATTATAAAATTAGTTATGTGCATTTCATAAATAACAAACTCCTAATATTGTGAGGCCCAGCTTATAGAAAAGCTGCTTTCAATCATTTTTCTGAGATCTTAATACATTTTATGTTTTCTTGCTCGATAACGCAACCAGGTTTTATGAGGCCCAAAGGCACAAACAAATGGGAGCCTAAATAAAAAGTACTGTAAGTTTTCTGTCAAATGTGACAAAAATGCCTGGCGGTGAGAAATCATATCTAGGGTTTTTCTGGGATTTTAAAAAAGAAGAAGAAGCTGATACCAGTTTGCCATAGCTGCACTGGTGCCAAAGAGGTAGAAAGGCAATAAAGTAAAGCTTCACCACCAAACTATCATCACTGGAGAAAGAAAAAACCTTCAGCCTAAGCTTGGTATAAGGCCTGAGACCTGAACAAAATAAGCAACAGTTATACTATTAGTAATAGGCAGGCCTCATCAAAAGCAGATGTTTTCCTACAAATCAGTGTCTGGGGCATGAACTAAGCATAAGTACTGCTAGCACTCTTACAAACACATATATGGGTGTGTCTAGATTGGCAAGATTTTGCGCAAAAGTGGCCGCTTTTGCGCAAAATCTTGCCGCCTGTCTACACTGGCTGCGAGTATTTGCGCAAGAACACTGACTCTGTACTGTTTAAAATCAGTGGTTCTTGCACAAATACTCTGACACTTCCGCTCAGGGATAAGCCCTCTTGCGCAAGTATTCTTGCGCAAGAGGCCAGTGTAGACAGCCAAGTTAATTTCTTGCGCAAGAAAGCCCGATGGCTAAAATGGCCATCGGAGCTTTCTTGCGCAAGAGAGCGTCAGCACTGTGGTAGCCGTTTTGTTGCCCTGAGAAAATATTTGACTTTTTAATATGCTGGCAATTTGAAAAATATGGAAAAAAATGTTTTGGGTTGAACAAAATGTTTCATTTTAATTATTTTAAACTTTTTTTATGTTTTCAATAAAATTAAAGAAAATTTTGAAAAAAAAGCCCATCCTTTTGAACCCAGTGGCGAAAGGAACTTACCATTTCTAATAGGTACTGTTCATTGGCAACCTGGGCCCCTGCTAGCGCTTTACATATCTCCCTGCTGGCTTTTGCCACAGCTCAGCCAGCCCTTTCTGGAGATGCACACACCCAGGCACACCCACTTACTTTCACCTCTGTTGAACCTTTGTTTCAAAAACGTCAGCGCCAAATATTGTGATATTCAGGGCTTTAAAAGATGTTCCCCTTGCTCAACAAAAAACAATTTTGCAAAAATCACAAACTCCTAATGTCACTGAATCTGCATGTTTTACTGAAAACATTTTCCTGTGAACAATGTCAACCAGCTCTCCTTACGATCTAAGTAAATGGTGGATTTGGCCCAGAAAATAAATTAACTTGAGAGTTAGCGCTCAACTAGACCTTCAAATAGTCTGTGAGGTTTGTTCTTTAGGTAGTGCAGCATAAGTCAGATGGTCCACTGCTTTTGTTGCTTGCTCTTCTGTACAAATTGGAACCAAGTACATAACACACTTTTTGAAATATGCATTTTTGCATAATCATATTTATTCAATTGGCAGAAGGAGTTTAATTGACCTCTCCATTGGACTTTAACATACGCAACAAAACAAGTAGACACTCAAAGGATTAAATGATTTGCTCGAGGAGGTTGAGCCATCCCTCATCCCATAAAAAATGTGCTAAACTGAAAACTCATAAAAAAGCTGAATACCTCACCAAAACCTTTATTTTGTCTCTCTTTCAGTGTTTCCATTTTTGTCAACAGAACAATGCTGTGTTGCAAATAAGGCCCAGGAGACAGAGACTTATGCCTAGAAACTAGCAATCAGTTTAACTACTGGTTCTCTGCACATTCAGCTGAAAACACAGGCTGGAAGACTGCAAACTCATTCCATAGATTTTGCTTTTATAATAAGAGAGGAACAGTCTAAACCCCCACTATATTAGAGTCATCTTAGCATAAGGTCATCATGCTTGGAAACTTAACAGGCATAATTTTCCTATAAATTTCCTTTTTACATTCCTTCGAAGTGGTTAACTTGCAAAGTTATTCTGAGATGCTTATCACACCTGTCAATAAATAGTATGAAGCATTTCACAGCTGCAGAGAAACTGGCAAAATTAGTTGTTTTGCTGTCTTTATGTTACCAGGCAGAACACTTTCACTTTTCCATGTCTGAAAGTTTTCCCAAACTTTCTCAATAAGCAAAAACACATCTCTGTCACTCAAACACATTGAGGCCTGGCCAGGTAGCCACTTTGTATACAGGCCTTCTACTCCAATCACTGGGAGTTCTGCATGAAGAGTGGCAGCAGGAGTGAATCCATGTGGAGTTGCAGATTGAAGATGACATTCATTCAATGTAGGATCAGCAATTAAACATGGACAGACCAGAATTCTGATATTTTGTTCAAGAACCTGAACTTTTACTAAGTTCAGCTGTTCAGGTCTGAAGCACAGCTCTGTCTTCCAGAAGCAAATCTACCTCACAACTTCTCTGTAGGGAAGACTAATTAGCTAGATGAAATTTTGCACACTAAACCATTTTTGGGTGAAAAAAAAGAAAATTTCGATCCACCAAAGCAATTTGTAACTTTAGGTTGATTTTGGAGCATAGTTTTAATTGAAAAAAGAATGGAAATGCCAACCCTGTTTATGTTGGCTTTTCTGAAATAAAATATTGCCTTTTTTTGTTTTGGAAAGATGTTTCATGTTAAATATTTGTTGACATTTCCATTCACCAACATTTCCAAGTACATTTCTGTTTTGAATTGGCTCAAAATTACTTTTGTTCCCAGACCTGAACCTGAACAGGATATTCAATTATTCATCCAGCCCATGCTCCAGCATTCCTGATTCTGAATGTGACCTGGAAATATGACAGTGTGGGAAGATTCAGGGATCTGTTCTACCCATTATTTGAACTAGTTGATTCCTCCCTATGCAAAATTCTCGAAAAGAAAACATGGCTTAAGGATGATACTTACCCCTGTGCAGAGGGCCCCTACAAGGCTCAAACACCACTGACATGCTATTTAAGTCCTCAGTTGCAGTAACCAGTTGTAGTGAGGTCTTGGTGTTCTATCAGTCACCATACATTTACACAACATTGCAAAAATAAGACCAGATGGTGTCCGGGCAAAGGAAGGATTTTAAATCCTAAGGTTATATAAGATGATCTGGCTCCAAATCCAGGCTCCCAGTTCTTTGCTAAATCATCAGCCATCTTGCAATGGAGCATTGAGTACTCATCTACAACAGCTCAACTTTGCCTTACACAGTTCACACAGGATGTACCAACTAGCATTTCGGAGACAATTCCTATAGTGTCCTGTATGTATTGGACAATCTTATGGAGAGCCTTAATATTGTCCTGTAGAAAGTCTCACTAGCAGCATTGACTTTAATCATAGCTAAATCATCACTCATTTACCTTCTGGTGAAAAATGTGCCCATAGAACTGGGACAGGACAGATAATGATGTTTCTGTGGTGCATTTGTCAGGCAGGGTGGTAACCATAACAGAACAGAATCTCTTGCATAAAGCACATTAAGGAATCAAAGCACTGCATCCTCACTACGTTTTCAGATCACTGATGAAAAGACACAGTGGATGATTTCCTATCATGGGATGAGGCTGACCTTGAACACAAAAAAAGGGGGGGGGGGTGGAATCACCAACAATATGTCAGAGATGATTAATGAGAAAGAAACAAAGGCTCTTTCCAAATGGCGTTAGTGATCAGGTAGGGGAAAAGTGCAAGACAAAAAAAAAGCTGAAACACAGCAGGGCACAAGGAGAGCTCACAGTGTTTCCAGAGCCTCTAGAGCATCCTGCTTCACTTTTTAATTTCATCTGCCCCACATTCCTCTCCACCACCAGAAGAGTTCCTCAAAGGTCATCTGCCATAGGATGTGGCCCGAGAAGTAAAGCATAAAAGTCTACAGGGCAAGGAAAACCCACCATTTTGCACCTCAGGAAAATGCAAACAAAAAGTTATTAAATTAAATAGGTGTAGTTCTGTACTTCTAGCATGAGGAGGTATGGCCAGAAATGTAAATATTTGGCATGGTAAAGCACTGTGGTGCTAATGGCTGCCCTCAGGCCTTTGATCCAAAGACAGTCACAAGCCTTATTAAAGCCAGCAGCTGTTCCAAACACATTTTCAGGCTCAGAGGGACATTCAAGCCCCAAACACTGCTGCAGACCATGGTGGCATGTGGCAGGTCAGTGCTAACCCAGCAGAGTAACAGGGGTTTCCCAGGCTATAAACACCAGGGCTACGATATCAGTTGCAGGTGATATTAGCTGGAGGCAGAGAATGCCTGGAGAAGAAGATGTGGCACTGACCCTGACAGGAAGAAAAGAAACAAGCCTTTAGAAAACATAACTTGCTGGAGTGGCAGTCTGGGGGTTTTGAGTGTGGAAATTGCCTGCTTTTGGTTTCTACTGTGTTTGGGAAACCAGGACTTTCTGGATATTTTTTGTAAAGAAATATCGTTCAGGAAGCAATCTGGCGGGTTTCACTGGCTTCTTATTCTCCAATGCAGTTGTCTCTAACCTTTTTGAGCATAACATCACTTTCTGAATTTGAGTCAATTCAGGATCTACCTCAAGCCCAAATACCCTTGCCCTGCCCCCCTCCTTCTCTGAGGATTCATCTTGTTCTCTCTGTGCAGATGGAGTGCAGAGGAGAGGGACACCCTGACATCAGAGCCTCCTTGTCTACTTTCCCCACCTTACACAGCAAGCAGGAAGCTCTCAGGCAGAGAGCAGGAGCATCATGGCCATGGGAGAAAGAGTATCTGAAGTGCCAGCACTTGATAGCCTCCTGGCCAAACCAGTCAGGATCACCTGTCAGGTGCTCTATGATCTACCAATAGATCCTGATCTACTGTTTGGGGACCACTGAGCCAATGGAATCAGCCTTCAAGGCCTTGAATTTTGGCTAGTCACTCTTGTCAAAAGGACAAGGCTATATTAGCTCACAACTCTGGCAATTTCATTTGGGGAGTGAGTTCTGAGTGGCAATGATTGAAGGTTTTAATAATCTACTGAAACCAAGAAAGTAAACAAAATCAAAGTCTGAACAATGGGCAATGAACTCCAATTAGGGTATAGAGAAGAATTTGGGGAAGTAACTGGGTACCAGGAACACATAGTAGAAATAAAAAAAAGAATCTGGATGAACGTCTACAACCACAGACTTATTTTCAGTATTTTGAATTTGAGTGTATGTTTATCCACCATTCTGTGTGACAAGAATAACCCTGGCCATTTTTTTTGAATGGCCTATTCCAATATGTGTTAACTCCTTACACTAAACAAGCTCCTGCACCCTTGTATTTAGCTGTGATTCTGAATACCTTTCCAAGACCTGAAGAAGAGATCTGTGAAAATTGGAAAGCTTGTTTCCTTCACCAATGAAAGTTGGCCCAAGAAAGGATATTACTTCACCCCACTTGACTAATATCATGGGACCAACAGGCACAACACTGCAAACAAAGCTTAAGAATGGACATTAAGTTTTTTTGTGAGTTTATAACATTTGCTCCCCTATTGCAGCTATTGCTTTTCCATGTTTGTTTTTGGTCTTGTTTAAACTAACCCTCACCCTCAAAATATGTGACATTAGCTACAAAAATACTGCAGTGTCTTCTATGTGGCAAGGTCAGTGGCAGCTGCTCTCCCATCAACTCTGGCTACTCTTCCCATCCTGGTAGAGTACCAGAGTCGATTGGAGAGCTATACCAGAGTTGATGGGAGAGCACTCAGAGATTGATTTATTACATATAAGCAGAGGAGATAAATCAACTGCCAATGGATTGATTGCTACAGCGTCAATCCACTGCACAGTGGAGACAAACTTCGTTAATTTAATACTCTCTGAGACACTAATTTTCTGTGGGTCATACTCATCCTGTGCCTAACACACTTAAAATAACCAATTAGGAGAAAGCCTGCCTCCAAAACCTGGTAGCCCAGCCATAGTTTCACAGGTGTGAGTTGTCATACTAATTTATAAGTGGAGATTAACCAAGTAAGCAAAGTTTAGATTTGGATTAGATTTGAGCTAGAATTCCAATTTAGGGTTTGGGGTTTGAGGATGAATTCAGGTTGGATTTGGTTTTGGATCCAATAGCACAACTCCCATGGATGCAACTCACATTATAGGGAACCATACACAGTTGGTAAGATTCAGTACCCTCCTTTGAGTTTTGTAAAGGGCTAACTCAGCAAGAGAAAACATCATAAGAATCAGCACCTATATAAACCATATTTCTGAGACCAAAATTGGTCTGTGGGTGTTTTTTTACATATTGCATCCATGGACCTTTCTCTTCCCTTCATCACAAGAAGAGATTATATTTCTTTGACTTTGCTGACTTGTGCACTCATTGCACTACCACAGACTTTCAGCCAAGTTTCTGATTTTCACCTCTGATTGCACTACCGAAATCCTGTAATTTTCACAAACAAAAGTTGGCCAAAGTGATCACATTCACTCCCTTGGAAGGATGATTTCTTCACAAAAACCAGGCACTAACCAGAAAAAAACTAGCTGTGATCCTTACAAATCAGCAAGTGGACTAATACCAGTTGTACCACTATCAGAGCTGTCCTGTCCATAAGATGATTTGGGGTAGCCACCCCAGGTCCCATGTTCTGGGGGGGTCTTGTGTCAGCCGCGTCACACATCTCATGGATGGGACTCATGGGGCCTAGGGCAGCCTGGGGAGTTACTTGAGGGGCTTGGTGCAGGCAGAAATAAGGATCAGCCCCCACCTTCCACTCACTTCAGCGGTGGGAGCTCTCCTCCACCTTGCTGCCCATCTTCTAGCCTGCTGTGTTTGGCTTCACCGCAATGGCAGGAAGTCACTTGCCACTGTCACCATGGTGAAGTGGAGCAGAGCACTCTAGGCCCATGCCTGAGTTACAGGAGGGGGATTCCTCCAGGCCCTGTATTGTCCTAGGGGTGAGTCCTAAGTACCACCCTGCTCCAGTGGTGTAAAATGGTGTGACTTGCAAAACAAAAATACCCCATTTCCATTACACACAATGATGATACCCTTAGATGATGTATGGTTATGGAATTTTTTCAGTCAAGGGCATAAAGTACATTTGGACCATCTTCTTGTCTGGGTGGTTTAAGCACTGAGATAAATTGCCTAAGGAGGTTGTGGAATCTCAACCTCACTCAAGATTTTTAATAGCAGGTTAGAAAAAATACCTGTCATAGGGCATCTAGATCAGGGGTTCTTGAACTTCATTGCACTGAGACTCCTCCCCCTTCTGACAATAAAGTTACTGAATGACCCCTGGAGGGGCATTGGAGCCCAAACCTCAACACCCTGGGGAAAGGGAGGGGAAGAAGGCCACAGCCCAAGCCCCATTGCCCCATGTGGAGGTGGAATTTGGGCTTCAGCTTCAGCCTTGGGTCCCAGTAAGTCTAATGCTGGCCCTGGCATCCTTAATAAAATGGGGTTGTGATCCACTTTTGGGGTCCCATCCTGAATGGGGCTGACAGATTTGGCAGGCCCCTGAGAAAGGCAGAGGGGGAGGGGTCCTGGCTCCATGCCACTCAAAGGGAAAGGGTCTCAGGCAGAAGGGGCAAGGTTAGGATTAGTCTCCCCAGGTAGCCCTCAGTGCTACTCAGAGTGATCCATGTGGGGCTCCAGCATTGATTGACAGGGCTTGGGACTCTGGGACCACCACTGTTACAGTAGCAGAAGGTGGGAGCTCTCTGGGCCTTTTTGAACTACCATGCCCTGGGGCAATTATCCCCTTTTCACACATATCTGTCCTGTGTAGATAGTGCTTTGCCCTACCCTGAATACAGGGGTCCGAACTAGAAGACCTCTCAAGGTGCCTTCCAATCCCATGATTTTACACATAACAAATCCTCTCTCAGCCTGAAACTTATCTTCTTTCTCATTGTTATGTGGAAATGTTGAAGTTTGCTGTAAATAGCTGCTGTTCAAGAGCCAATAGCACTGTTAATAAGAGAACTGAAACTAATATCTTTTGGCTGAATTAAGAAACATGAATTCTCCCGGCAGCTCTCTGAGCAGCTGACAGCCATTAGACTTATTCCTCCATGTATTGTTTCCGCCAGTGTATATTTTTTGTAATCTCTTTCTTCTTATTGCCAGGCTCATTTCAAGCTACATCATGCAATGTGGAGCAGTAAATTGAAATTAACATTATATAAACCTGTAATTAAGGGGGAATTAATTTTTCTTCATTGAAAATTAAAGGGGAAGAAAACTCACACATTGGCACTTCACAAAGAAAATTCATTGTCACATTTTTAAGTTAATTATGAATTATGGATAATTTGCAAGAAAGCAATACAAAAGAACCCACTGGGCCTGGATCCAAAGATGAAATGAATTTATGATAAAGTTGATATTGACCCATTATTTATAAAATCAGTTAAATTCATCTTAGGGGGAAGGCTGCTAGTGAAAAATGATTTATTATCCAAAGTAATATAAAAAGTAATGAAATAGATAGTCCCTTTTTAAAATAAATTTACCAAATCTAATGGATAACAATAAGTCTATTTCAACATGAAATAACACTTTTAGCTCCTAACTAAAGTTAGGGTTGGCTAATGCATCTGAGCTCTTGGTTGAAATGTTTTGCAGGGGGAATACATGGATTTTATTTCTGGCCTTTAAATTACCTGGAGTTTGCCCAGGGCCTGGCCAAGTCTATCATCCATCTGATAGACGTCTGTCCATCTCTGCTCAAAGCTTGAAGAGTTTTGTTTGGGGGAGGGGAAGGGACAGGAGAGTCTGCCCCTCCCAATCCAACCTACTCATGGATTGCCTGAAAACCAGAGAAAAACCAACAAGCTGACAAAGCAGATCCTGTTTCAATGGACGTCAATGGCAAAACTACCTATTACAGCAGTTATCAGGCTCCAAAGAGTTTGGTCAGGTGCTATTACTGAAACATCTCTCTCTGCCAATAAGTCGGGTAGCCATCGATGTAATAGGCAATTAATCTTGCACACCTTTGTGGTTGGGGTTGACCTACAACTTCTTTGCACGGGCAGAGTGCTTCTCACTGGCAATTCCCACACTTTTATCAAGAGTCCCCACCCAACTTGGGTGAAGTTAGTTAGCATTGTGTCCCATTTTACAGATGGTTAAACTACATTACAGGGTGATTTGGAGCCAGATGTGACTCTCTATGTGTTGTGTAATATCTTACTCTCTCTGGATATGTCTACACTACAGCACTAATTCGAACTAACTTAATTCGAATTAGTTAATTCGAACTAAGCTAATTTGAATTAGCGCATCTAGACCTAAAAACTAGTTCAAATTAGCATTTTGCTAATTCGAACTAGCATGTCCACACTGAGTGGACCCTGAACCGAGGTTAAGGCTGGCCCAAAGCAGTGCAGGCAGGGCTTCAGATTAGGACTTAGAGCGTGGAGCTGCTGTCTCAGGCTAGCCGAGGGCTGTGCTTAAAGGGACCTGACCCCCACCCCGGACAGACAGTTCTCAGGGGTTCCCCACTCGCTTGTCTAACTCGATGAGGGACAGCAAAGCAGTTCTGGCTTGGAGTGCCCTGAATGCCCACACTTAGCACATCACAGCACCCGGTCATCATCCCGGCTGCACTTGCCGCAGGCTGCCATCGGGGGGGGGGGGGGTCAACCGGGGGACTGCAGGAGAGCTTCCACCCCGAGGAGCCTGCAGAGCCACCCCAGTCCTCCCCATCGGGGACTCGTACCCCATTCCACCCTCACCTCCTTCCACTTACCCCTTCCTAGCCCCCCTTCCTGATGTACAAAATAAAGGACACGTGTGTTCAAAAATAGAAACTATCTTTATTGAACAAAACTCGGGGAGACTGGGAAAAGGAGGTGGGAGAGGGGAAGAGAGAGGGTGGGAGAGGGGAGGGCAACTAAAATGATCAGGGGTTTGGAAGAGGTCCCATATGAAGAGAGGCTAAAGAGACTGGGACTTCTCAGCTTAGAAAAGAGGAGACCGAGGGGGGATATGATAGAGGTCTATAAAAGCAGGAATGGTGTGGAAAGGGTGCATAAAGAAAAGTTCTTCATTAGTTCCCATAATAGAAGGATTAGAGGACACCAAATAAAACGAAAGGGTAGCAGGCTTCAAACTAATAAGCGAAAGTTCTTCTTCACAAAGCAAATAGTCAACCTGTGGAACTCCTTGCTGCAGGAGGCTGTGAAGGCTAGAACTAGAACAGAGTTTAAAGAGAAGTTAGATAAATTCATGGAGGCTGGGTCCATGGAGTGGTATTAGCCAGGGGATAGAAATGGTGTCCCTGGCCTCTGTTTTGGAAGGCTGGAGATGGATGGCATGAGACAAATGGCTTGGTCATTGTCTTTGGTCCATCCCCTCCGGGGTAGCTGGTGTTGGCCGCTGTCAGCAGACAGGCTACTGGGCTAGATGGACCTTTGGTCTGACCCAGTACGGCCATTCTAAGCTCAGGGCTCAGGGTCGGGGGTCTCAGTGGACCACCTTGATTTTCATGCATACCTGCTCCTGGGTGGCCAGGCTGGTAGCTATCCTGCCCTAGACGGCCACTTTCCTGTGCATAGTGCGGAGGTCATGGATGAGGTCCACAATCTCCGCACTAGACCAGGCGGGCGCCTGCCTCTTGCGGCCCCAGGCAGGCTCCTGGGAGCCACCAGCCTGGTCCCGGGAAGAGGTGGAGGGCTGGGTGGCAGTGGGTGGCTGGTTCGTGACGTGCCAGGTGCAGGGTCTGCTGGCTGGGTGCTGGCAGGCTTGCACCTGGCACGGGCACCGTAGCCAGACCGTGCCCCTTTAAGGGCTCCGGGGCCGGGAGGGGGGCAGAAGAGTTTTCCTGGTGGTGCCCAGAGTGGCCACCAGGGCAAGCTGGGGAGGGCTAGCCTCCCACTAGTTCGAATTAAGTGGCTACACAGCCCTTAATTTGAACTAGTTAATTCGAATTAGGCGTTAGTCCTCGTAGAATGAGGTTTACCTAGTTCGAATTAAGGGCTCCCCTAGTTGGAATTAAGTTTGAACTAGTGGTTTGCCTGTGTAGTGCCTATCAAAGTTAATTCGAACTAACGTCTGTTAGTTCGAATTAACTTTGTAGTGTAGACATACCCTCAGAGTTCTCCAGGAAATCAGTAGGATGGTCTGTGGAGCAGAGTACTAGCCAGTGTATGTATGGGTGACAGGATCTATTGTTGAGTGTTTTGTTCAAGGGCACACAGAGATGGAGTAGCAGTGCCAGGAAGAGAACAGTGTTTCCTGCGCCCGAAGTCAGGAAGACATTTAAACATGGTTTCATATTTAAATATGTGAGTAGTCCCAGTGACATCAACAAAATCTTGGTAGAGTAATGGGGCCATAAAGTAGTTGCAGGTTACACTGACATCAAATTTAAGGCTCCTTTACATTGTCAGAGTGTCAGACCTAAGGTCTTGTCTGTTCTATCATGGGCCGTTGCCCTAAGTTATGCAACTTCAGCTACGTAAATAACATAGTTGAAGTTAATGTACTAAGGTCTTTTTACCACTGTATCTTCACTGTGGTAAGTCGACCACTGATGTTCTCCTGTTGACTCTGCTTATTCTTCCCATTTTGGTGGAGTACTGGAGTTAACAGGAGAGCACTCAGTGATCGATTTATCACATCTAATAGGCTATGTCTACACTACCACCCTAGTTCGAACGAGGGTGGCTAATGTAGTCATTCAAAGTTGCAAATGAAGCCCAGGATTTAAATATCCCGGGCTTCATTTGCATCTTGCCGGGCGCCGCCATTTTTAAATCCCCGTTAGTGCGGACTCTGTGCCCGCGGCTACACGCAGCACAGAGTAGGTAGTTTGAATTAGGCTTTCTAATTCGAACTACCGTTACTCCTTGGGCTTCATCTGCAACTTCGAATGACTACATTAACCACCCTAGTTCGAACTAGGGTGGTAGTATAGACATACCCATATAGAGATAATAAATCAACCCTGCCTCAATCAATCATCACCCATTAATCCAGTGGGTAGTGAAGACATGCCTTTAGTGTCAATCAGAATCAACCCCAAATGGTATTTTAAGTGTGTGCTTTTCTGGATCAGGGCTCTATGAATTTGCTGCGCTAACCATTAGACAGGCAATACTTTTTGCAGTCCCTCTCAAAGTGCTGGTTTGAATGTTGTACAACCTTATCTGGAGTGGCCTACTCCTTGCCGAAGGAACAAGCCAACACTTTTCACAACATTAATTCTATTGTAATGACTGTTGTAAAGACATCATTTGAATTGTAATTTTTTATCAGTTTTACTTTTCTCCGTTTCAATTTCCAGAATAATCCATTCTTTTATCTTACTTTTACTTTTTAGCCTTTGAACATATCTAAGCGTTATTTGTGCATAATGCAACCTCACAGCCATAGGAAAAGCCATTTCTCTCTCTTCTTAGTTTTAATTTATTCATAATTAAAACTCTTGCGTTAGTGACAGTTTTCAAATCTGACATGACATTTTTATAATCTTGTTAATATCGCAAAAGGTTTTACTGCATGGCAATCTGGGAAATATGCAAAATAAGACAAGAAGAAAAAATATTGCCTCAGTAGTGTTTAATCATAAAGCTACGGCTGAAGAATGGGTGTTTTATAATATAGGAAAACTACATAACAAGGTTTGTTTTTGCCAAAAGCAAGTGATAGCTCAATACATTTTCCTCTGCAAGAATTCTCTCATCATCACAGCTTCTCTGTACAGTCAGAAAGATATGGTAATTTTCACTAACCTTGCAAACATACACAGGTCTCAATCCAAAATGCATACTGAAACCTATAGAAGCCTACTTCAGAGTCCATTGATGTCAATGGGCTTGGGAGGAGGCCAATGTTGCCTCTAATTTTTTCCATCCCTGTGCAGAATAAATGTTGTTATGTGCCCCAAGGCATGTACAGATGTGCACCACCAGTAGAAACACACTCTGGTGGCTGTGGGCATTGTGGGCGCTCTGTTAATCAGCTGGGCGCACCTGAATCTCTCCTCAGTGGCTGCCCAAGTGCTCAACTTATGGGGAACAATGGATGAGATCCTATATGACTGTCCCCCTCTTCTCCTGCCTTCCATATGACACTTCCCATCTTGTATTATAAACTCCAAGGCACAAAGAATGTTTTTAGATGTGTCTGCATGGCATGCAGCAGGCTGTGGACTCAGTGCTGTTTGGTGCCCAATGCTAGTGTAATACCAATATTAGAGAAAATATATGTTTACATTAACTATATATTTTTATTATTGTATCTGTACAGTTATTTCTGAATTCTCATGCAGGTTCCCAGTCTGAGTTACAGCCAAGCTGGGTGTTGAGTGACAGTGGGTGAAGGAATCCTCTCTCAGTGGAAACAGAAGCTGGGAAGCTCCTCTGGGAAAGAAATACATCTTTCTCATTTGCTTCCTGCCACAGGAGTGGAATCTATGTAGTGGTGGGTCCCCTGAGTGCTCTTGGCAGAATCCTATGTGATTGCAAAGGCAGGGAGCAAGATTTTCCCGGGCACATGTCTGAGTGCCTAGACAGGTCAGCCTGAGTTTGTGATAAAACTGTAGGGCAGCTTCATCAACGGGAGACAGAAAAGATAAGGCTGTGAAGCAAGCTGCCTCAGGGTACATCTAGACTGCAGGCTTCTTTTGAAAGAAGATTTTTCGGAAGAGATCTTCTGAAAAAACTTCTTTTGAAAGAGTGTCCACGCTTCACAAGCACATCGAAAAGGCGATCTGCTTTTTCGAAAGACAGCGCCCACACTTATTGGATGTTCTCTCTCATAAAAGGCCACCCGGCCACATCAGCTAGAGCATTAGGTCAGCATTTACTTCCTGGTGCAGTTGCCTAAGGCTGTCTGAAACGTGTGCTTAAAGGGACCCCGCAGGACATCCCTTTCTCAGGTTCTGCTGAGGGCTTGCCTACCTCTCTGAGGAACAGCAAAACTTTAGCAGTGCGTGCTCTGGTTGCTCTGCTTCATTGGATACCACAATATTATTTTGTTTTTTGCTACGGAGCAGGAGCTGCCTCTGGGCATACAATGGCCCTACACAGCCATGCAGCAGGTTATGCAGCAGTTTGAGCAGACCATCTTGATGGTCCTGCCTCAGCTTGACTTCAAGCTCATCTGTGAGTCCCTCTGCCTAGATGCAGGGGCAAGGCCCTTGCACTTTCACCCCATGGTTGAGAGACGATTCTGGAGACTGGACACTAGTTTGGCCTGGTAGGACTGGCTGGTGATGAAGCGGTGGGACAACCAGCAGTGGCTCAACAATTTCCGCATGTGGAATGCCACCTTCTTGGAGCTGTGTGCCTGGCTCACCCCTGCCCTCCAGAGGTGTGACACCCACCTGCGGCCCGCCATGCCCCTGGAGAAGCAGATCACTATTGCTGTGTGGAAGCTCACCACCCTCGACAGCTATCGTTCAGTGGAGCACCAGTTCAGCATGGGGAAGTCCACCATCAGGGCCCTTCTCATGAAGGTAAGGCACTCTGGAGCTACAGTCCTTGCGTGGTGGGGTGGGGCAGTCCTGGAAAAGGCGAACCCTTGGGAAAGGACTGTGAGGAGGTGTGGGGGGTGGAGTGGGGCTGGGGGAAAGGCCCGTCCCCGGTGGGTTGTGCCATCCTGCCCTGACACAGCCTTGCTGCTGGGTGGGCAGCCTCATAGGGGTGGCTCTTGGGGTGTTTGGGGGGGAGGAGAGGGACAGGCACTTCCCAAGGGCTCAGGCACTCCCTCTCATTCTCTGTTTTGTGTGTTTCTTTGTCTCCTTCTGCAGGTGGTAAGGGCCACCAACTCCATCCTGCTGCGCAGGGTCATCTGCCTTGGAGACCTGGACCCCATCGTGGCCGGATTTGCTGCCCTGGGCTTTCCACACTGAGGAATGATCGGTGGGACCCACATTCCAATCCGCTCCCTACAGCATCAAGCCACTAAACAGAAAGGGCTATTTCTCCATGGTGCTGCAGGCACTAGTCAACCTCTGAGGACAGTTTCTGGACATTTTTGCTGGGTGGTCAGGCCAGGCACATGATGCCCGCATATTCAGGAACTCTAGCCTCAACCAGAAGCTGGGGGCTGGCACATTCTTCTCCCAATGGGACTTTCACATAGGGGACATACTGATGCCACTGTGTATCTTTGGAATCACGGCCTACCCACTAATGCCATGGCTAATGAAGCTATACACTTGCGACCTGGACTCCACCAGGGAAAAATTCAATGCCCACCTCAATCAGGCCCACATGCAGGTGGAATGCACCTTCAGCTGCTTCAAGGTGAGGTTCAGGTGCTTTCTGACCCACCTTGACACAGGGGAGTGCAACATCCCTGAGTTGGTTGCGGCATGTTATATTCTCTACAACATAGTGGAGAGCAAAGGGGAGGCCTTCCTCCCAGGGTGGGGGACAGAGGCCAGCTATGAGGGAAGGGAATTGGACCAGCCACTCACAGCTGTCATCCACCAGACCCATCAGGCCGGGGTGCACATCGGGGAGGCCCTGAGGTAGAGGTTCTCTGAAGGACCCTAGCAACTGTCCCCAGGGCTTCCCCATAGGGGGCTTGTGCCTTGCCCCTATGCCTTTCCCACCACAACTCCTCTCTTCCCCCTTTCCCTGTTCAATTAATAAAGATACCAGGTGTAAGTTGAACACAAACTTTGTATATTGTTTTTTTATAATAAAAGTAACTGGGGTGGAGGGGGGTCTGAGAACTTGGATGGGAGAGGCAGGAGGGGGGCTCAGGTCTGTGAGTGGCATGTGGTGCATCTGGAAGTGCCTCCTCAGATCTGGGGACCTCAACGAACTTAGGGTTGGATGGGGCCTGGGACAACAGGAGGGTGGGCAGGAGAGGGGGCTGGAGCAAGGTCAGGTCTCGCAAGGGGAGCAGGTGTCCAGTCACAGTGGGATCCCATGTGTGGTAGAGGGACTTGGAACAGCCAGGATCTCCCTGGGGCCTGCACACACACCTGCACCTGGCAGCGCTGCCCTCAGGAGCGGGTGGTGCCTCATGTGTGCAGGCATGGCTGTGTGCCATGTGTGGCACTCCTCGGTCTGTGTGTGGTCGTGCATGTGCCCTTGTGCCCAGCCTGTTTTTGGCGGTGGCTGGTGGGAGGAGGGGGTCAGATCTGTCTGGGGGCCCCAGGGGTCAGATCTGTCTGGGGCCTCCCCCCAGTATGTGAGCAGCAACCCGTGTGTGCTCCATGGCTGGCTCCTGAGACTACATGGTGCACGCTGCTGCTGCACAGGCTTGCACAAGCAGACAGCTGCATGCTGTCCAGGCTGAGCAGGCCGAACGACGATTGCACTCCGTCCCCTCTGAGCCCCTCCACCCCCCGCCCTGTGTGTGTGACAAACTGAGAGCACTCACCTGAGGATCTCTCCCTGGCATCAGATGATGCCTGGGAGATCTCCAGGGCCTGGGATACCAGCTACAGGCTGCGAGTGACCATGCCACCAGTGTCCTCCTCCTCCTGCAGCTGCTGTTGGTCATCGTCGTCCTCTTCCAGGAGCTCCAGCTGGGCAACCACGGGTGTTTCCAAGCCCATATCCACCAGTACAGGTGGAGAAAGGGCTTCACCAACCCCCAAGATCTGGTGCAGCTCTTTGTAGTAGGGGCAGGAGTGGGGTCCTGCCCCAGTGTGAGAGCTGTGCTCCCTGGCCCTTGTGTAGCCTTGCTGTAGCTCCTTCACCTTGCTCCATACTTGGCCCAAGGTGCAGGGGTGGTATCCCCTCTGGGCTAGTGCCTCGGCCATCCTGCCGTAGAAGTCAGCATTTCACCTCTGGGAGCAGAGATCCTGCATTGTTTCCTCCTCCCCCCATAGCTCCAGGAGGAACTGGATCTCTACCCTGGTCCAGGAAGGCACCTGGCATTTGATGCCCCTGGGTGGGTCTTCAGAACCCTGGTGATGCTCCCTGTGTGGACCAGGTGGATCTCAGAGTCCTTGTGCCATGGGTCAGCAGGCCTTTAGCAGTCAGAACTGCATTGTCAGGGTGCTGCTCTCAGGCCGACTTCTTCACAGGGCTAGTCCAGGGTGCCTGCAGCTTTTAGAGCTGGCAGGAGACAGGAACTATAGAGCTGTGATTAGTGTGAATGGACTGTCCACCAGGGCACCTGTGCTTTTTCCTGGAATCCTCGTCTTTTGAAAAAACTCACTCTTCCACATCCACACACACCTTTTCCTGAAAGAGCTCTTTTGGAAAAGGCTTTCTTTCTCATAGAATGAGGTTTACCAATGTTGGAAAAAACCCTGCATTCTTTCCATTTTTTTCCCCATGTAAGATCTTTGGGGCAAGATAGGTTTTGAGGAGGAGGTTGGGGTTAAGGGGAAGAGGAGAAATGAGTGTATGTATACCCAGGTGCTGATTCCCAACTCTGTCTTTTGGATGCCACTGAAATAAATAAATGAACAAACAAATAAAATTGTATCAATGGCAAAAAACAATTTAGTATCTATATATTGCATTATTTCTGTTTACAGAGTAAGTTTGCATTTATGGTAGAGTACTTTATATACAATCTTTAATTGTGCAGTCTTAGGCCCATAGTATTCCAATAGTTAAAGACAGTGCCTCATTTAAGTATAATTGTATACTTAAAAGTATAATTTTCTTATACAACACACAAATGCCTCTAGCATAATTAAAGAAGGTTGACTAGCTGATATTTGCAGCTGCTACAATACATGCATGATACAGCTTCAAACAATTCACAATCTTTTCCCTAAGATGTAACCTAATACTGCCAGCACGAGTAAGCTTTAAACTAATAACACAACATTGTCATAATCTTTACTTAATACAACCTAGTGCTGATGTTCTAACGTCAGATATTTAGGCACAACTCTCTATATTTCATTATCAACAGAAGCCTGGCTAGAAAGTGAGTGAGTCTGTGGGCCTTAAGCATGTTTTTCCCTCTCCCAATTTCCCCCAACTTCTCACAGTGGAAATCCTATGACTAGTTGTGAGGGTCCTACACGCTTAAAGAGGCAGGAAAAATAAAGAGATGCAGAAATATTAGTAAAATAAATACTGGTAACTTCCTTTCTAATGTCAAACACCATCAAATGTAAAAGTAAAATAACTTTTGGGTTAAATGTATGATAAGTTCCTCCACTGGAGAACTTTAGAGTCAATAATTGCATGATTCTCTTATATTTATTCTTGCTTCTCAAAGCTGGTCTTGATCTTTCTTGTTTCTTTTCCTGAATCCTTCCTCCATATCTCTGTTTTTATATATTAGTTGTATTATAGTAATGCCTACAGAGACCAAACAAGATTCAGCCTCATTGTGCAGGGCATCATACATGTGTCCTGCAATCACCAATGTACAACTATTATGTATTTGAGGTTATGTCTACACTGCCGCTTTCTATCAGAAAAAGGTACTCAGCAATTTGTGTACCTTTTCCCGATAGCTTTGTCAGAAGAGGCTTTTCCAAAATTTGGAACCTCCTATTTTGGAAGAGCCCTTCATCCTCATGGCACGAGGAAGACAGGGTTTCCGAAAGAGCACATCTGCTCTTTCAAAAAAAATGTCAGAAGAGCAGACATGTTCCCTGGACGTGGCCGAGTTGTTCCAGGATACCTTTGGTATCCTGGAAAAACCCCATAGTCTAGACAAAGCCTGAGAGAGTTTGTTTGACTGTATGTCTGTTTGTGCAAGAATCCTCCTAAATGGTGAGAGCTTGGGCCACCAAAATTGGTATACAGCTTCCTCTCATCTTAACTTAAAGCAAAGTAAGGGTTGGTTGTGCCAGGAAAATGGGAGGTGCCTGGAATGGGATTGCTTCTCACAAAACCATACAGAAAAGAGACAGAATCACCAAGCAAGAGAAAGAGGCTGGCTTGGAGGGGATTGCCTCAGCCCCGAGCCTTCCATTTCCTCAGGCACTCTTTAGGAAGGTCAGGGAGGTGAGGTTGAAGCACTCCCCCCTTGATTTGTATGGGAACATTAATGACTGTTCCCCTTTGTCATGGAGCGAGGAGAACGTGCACAATTTTTTGCATTCCACATTCTGGCGGGGGGGGGGGGGAGGTGTGCAGGGGGAAAATACACTTGGATGTGCCCCAGCCAGAGGACTTGCACCCCTTTCCCAGCTATGCCCACTGGAGAAGGCACTTCTCACCTGGCCCCAACCTCCTGTAGTGAGAGAAGACTGGGGTTGCCCTCTATCCCTGGTACAGCATGCATCCTGAACCCCATAACCCCAGCCCCACTGCAGAGAATGATTTAAATGGAGAAAAATAAAAATGAATTGTGTTGAGGACCTGAGCTATGCTGGGTAAATCTTCTAGTTTTAAATAATAACCAAGGGCACATCTAAACTACATCCCTCTTTCGAAAGAGGAATGTAAATTAGACATATCAAAATTGAGAATGAATCCAGGATTTGAATTTCCCATGCTTCATTTGCATAATCGCATTACAGCGTTGTTTTGAAAATGCTATTTTGAAAGTGAAACCGTGGTCTAGACATAGTTCTTTTGAAAAGGAAATCCTTTCCCGAAAGATCCTTTACTCCTCCAAAAATGAGGTTTACAGGATCTTTCAAAAAAAAGGCTTTTCTTTTCGAAAGAACCATTTCTAGATGCCAGTTTCACTTTTAAAATAGAATTTTTGAAATAACGCTGTGACGCAATCATGCAAAGGAAGCACAGGAAATTCAAATCCCAGCTTCATTTGCAATTTCAATATGTCTAATTTACATCCCTCTTTCGAAAGAGGAATGTAGTTTAGACATACACTAGGCAGGCAAAGGATGGGAAGGGAGAACAGAAGCACATATGGACAAAGTGATTTGGCTAAAGTCACACAGCAACTCAGTGGAAGATCCAAGAATAGAATCCAGGTCTCTTAGGCTGTGTCTAGACTACATGCCTCTGTCGTCAGAGGCATGTAGATTAGACACATAGGCAAAGTCAAATGAAGCCGCGATTTAAATGATCACGGCTTCATTTAAATTTACATGGCTGCCGCTCTGAGCCGACAAACAGCTGATCAGCTGTTTGTCCGCTCAGCGCGCTAGTCTGGACGCTCCCCTGCCAACATCAAAGCCCTTTGTCGGCAGCCCCGTTATTCCTCGTGGGATGAGGTTTACCGGGGCTGCCGACAAAGGGCTTTGATGTCGACAGGGGAGCGTCCAGACTAGCGCGCTGAGCGGACAAACAGCTGATCAGCTGTTTGTTGGCTCAGCGTGGTAGCCATGTAAATGTAAATGAAGCCGCGATCATTTAAATCGCGGCTTCATTTGACTTTGCCAAAACAACAAATCTACATGGCTCCGTCGACAGAGCCATGTAGTTTAGACGTACTCTTAAATTTCAGTACTCTATCCACTAGACCAGTGTTTCCCAACCTTTTTTTGCTCATGCCCCTCTTCTGAGCTTCATTCATCACACACCTGGCAGTTAGCTTGGGTGGCCCCCTCAGAAACTTACTGTGGCCCCCTAATGTTCCGTTTTCTTCCATGTGGCCCCCTAGAAGTAAGGTGTTGCCCCCTGGGGAGCCACATGACCCACGTTGAGAACCACTGCACTAGACCATCCTGTTACCAGAAACATGCCCATTGGGTACTGGTGACATGCTGAAATAGAGGGTGTTCAACATGTGCTTAAAAAGGGCAAACCTGGCCCAAGAAGACTCCTGCCCCTGTGTAAATACAGGAATAATGTTAAGGGTTAAGTTATAGCTTATCTTTATCAGCAGCATTATTTTGGAGATGGGGGTGAAGGAGAGAGAAAAGGGGGTGCTTTCCCTTACATTACTCCCCCCACACTTAAAACCATTTTTGTAAGCATGGAAGGGGCCAAAACCTCTCGACTTACATATTCGGTCTGCATTTACTATGGCACACGGTGCCTATCATAAATGCAGGTTTGAGTTACAATGCCCCCGACTTGCGATGCTTCTCCAGGAACTGATCGCAACGCAAGTCGGGGGCCGCCTGTAATAGGAAAGGGAGAAAACAGGAGAATGGGTTTCTTTAGTTTGTAAATTTTTAGATAAAAAATGTTTAATAAAAATGAATTTTCTGCTATCTTTCCAGAACAATAATTACCATTTTTCAAACAGTTCCAGCATCAGTATAAGAGAGGGCACTGGAGCCCTGAATTGCTCTAGCATAATTCTGTTCAATTGGACAGCATCCACTAAGTAGGTTAGTGAAGACACTGAAGGAGGAGAGATTATAGCAATACAACATGTGCTTCAGAACTCAGCATCAGATGATTTTACAGAAGAAAAACAGCCTGTGGAGCTGGGATCTATAACCCTGGTTGATGTCATTTATTTTCGCCTTCATGATTTTTCCTTCTCTGTTCTTCAATGTTACCGATAATGCTAAGATACGTGCTGCACAGATTTACAGTCTTAAATTTCCATCTGCCTTTAACATGGATTTCCTGCCCTGCAGGCTGAATTCTGATAGTCCCTGAAAAGACTAGTGCCTTTTTTTCAGGAAAGAGAATGCTAAAGCTGGATTCTACACAGGTGCACAGCGAGAGACAGCCAGAGAAGCTCAGTCTTCAGCAACAACAACTTTCAACATGGCTGCTACCTTTTAATGAGCTGCGTGCCTTCTTTTCAAATGGTTCACTTTTGATTGCTCACCTGGAATTTGTTTACTGCTGCAAATAAGTTTCATCAACGTATTGCCCCATTTGTTTTTATTTGTCTCCATTCCAGCATGCAGCATACCTAGATGCCACGGGCTGTCACCACATGCTTCCATTGTTATTACATCGAACATGTGAAATTCTCTCTTGGGATTTTATTCACTATTCTGTCCTGTACATTCAGTTCTGAATCCAAAACCCCTACCAACAGACAGACATTGGGACTCATTCTAGGAAACTTCCCCCTGCCCCTTTCCCAGTTTGAGCTGGAAGCCAGAACCAGTCAAATCAGCAGCACCTACATTGCAAACACTATGACGAAACAAATGCAGGCTGCTAAATTTGTCAGTGAAAAGGAACTCTCCTGTTATACTCTGAGCAAACACTCCATACTCATTCACCCAAAACTCGTCAGAGCAAACTTCAAAGGCATTCTAAGCACACACACAAGTCAGGAAAACAAACATGAGCTGCCAACCCTGAACAAAAACAAAGGGGAACAGTAAATATTTTGCTGCCTGATGGTGGATTTCATCTTTCAACCCACAATGAGCAAGTTACTCAGTTACTGGCATCTGCTTTGCCAGTTGCAAAAAAGATAATGTTAGTTCCAACCATACAGGAACACACCCAAACAATAACATGGGGCCTGATGGGCAGAAGAGGGCATCTGAAGGGATGATGATGATGCTAGGAAAGAGACCATGTATTATTGCATGGTCCTTCTCCCATCTCCCCCAGAACTCCTCTGTACAGCCCCACTTGGCACCAGCATTCTGCAGGCTGGGAAGGGATTTTACATGGAATCACATCATGCTTCCCTTTAAAACCTTCTGATTGGAGATAGCTGGGTAGGCACGGAGGGAGAAGCAATGGCTGCACAGCTGCAGGGTTTGAAGGGATCTGAGAAGTAGCATGAGACAGGGCCAGGTTAAGACCTTTAGAGGCCCTACGCATTGAAAAGATTATGGTGCCCCTCCCCTATGTAGTTCAAAATAAAAACAATACTATATTATAAAATCTCATTTTTTTTTTTGGTGCCCCTAAGGCAGTGTTTCCCAATTTTATTTGGCCGAGGAACCCTTTTCAGCTTTTCAAAATTTCAAGGAACCCCTAGGTTTGTCAAGCAAAAAAAAAAGGGGGGTGGGGTGGGGTGGGGTGGGGGAGGAGAGAGGGACCCACCAATTCATGAAATTCACATTCCTTCCCCAAGACACCTCCCCCCATCTCCTTTCTGTGAGGCCTCATCAGCTCTGTTCCCCTCCTCTCCATCACTTGCTATCCCCAGCCCTTATACACTCTCACTAGATTGAGTCAGGAGCTGTGGGGTGGGAGTGAGGGATTTGGGTGTGGGAAAGGGTGAGAAGTACAAGCTCTGGGAGGGAATTTGGATGCAGGAGAAGGGGATGTTGGTTCGGGGAGGGGGCTCTAGGCTGGGGAGTGTTGGGCTCAGGTGGAAGGTTGGGGTGCTGAGCAAGCCAGGGCTTGTGGATATGAGGGTGCAGGAGTTTGGGCTGGATATGTGAGGGACTCAGGGCAAGAAGGTTGTGAGTATGATGGGCTCAGGACACAGATTTGTGATGTGCGGATGGTGGAGGAACGTTGTGGCAGAAGACAGAGGATGTGGGAATGCAGGAGTTTGGGGATGTAAGAGGCTCAGGACGGGGGTTCCAGTGTATGCTAGGCTCAGATTTGGGGTCAGGTGGTGCAGGAGTGTTATGATGTTGCAGTGATGAAGCCCACTAGGCTTCTTTGCACCTCTATCCCCTGCAACTGAACTAAGCTGCCCACCCCTGCTGGTTTCCTGAACTTCCCCCAAAACCATCCCTCACAATCCAAGGGAGTGCAGCACCAGTTCCCTGCAGCCCCTCACAGCCCAGCTGAGCTGCCCATCTGTTCTGTATGCCCTCCCCCATCCACCTCAGCCCAGCTGAGCCCTGCACTAGTTCCCTGCATGCCTCCTCCACAGCACAGCTGATCCCCGTTTCCCTGCACCTCCTCCAAGCCCCACAAAATTGCTGAGCCAAGAGCCAATTCCCTGTCCCTTCCTCCCCTTGAGTCTAGCCCCGGTTCCCGGCACCTCCCTCCTCCTGCAGTCAAACGGAGCTCTGAGCTCCACACACACACACCCCACCCCACCCCACCCCACAGCCCAGCCCAGCCCAGCCCAGCTCCCCAGACCTCCCCACTCTGCAACCCAGCTGAGCTCAATTTCCCTGCACCTTCCCCCAAACCATGCAGACATGCTGAGCCAGCGCTGATTCCCTGCCCTTGCCTCCCTCCCTCCCCTTGGCTGTGTCTACACTGGCGCGATCTTGCACCAAAGCGGCCGCTCTTGCGCAAAAATTTGCTGCCTGTCTACACTGGCCGCGTGTTCTTGTGCAAGTACACTAACGTTCTCATGTATGAAATCAGGGCTTCTTGCGCAAGAACTACGATGCTCCCACTCAGGAATAAGCCCTTTTGAGCAACTATTCTTGCGGAAGAGGCCAGTGTAGACAGGCAACATGAATTTCTTGAGCAAGAAAGCCCTATGGCTAAAATGGCCATCGGCACTTTCTTGGACAAGAGAGTGTCCACACTGCCATAGATGCTCTTGTGCAAAAGCACAGTTCGCACATGGAAGAGTGGATGTGTTCTTGCACAAGATGTTCTTGCACAAGAATCAACCAGTGTAGACACAGCCTAAGAGTTTCCTTACATGAGCAAAATGAATTTTGTGTTGTGCACCAGTATTGAGTTCATGTGGCTTGTTTGGATGTGCCACCCAAGTTATTAATAAATATTTTTAAACCTCTATCTTTTCCCTCTGCTGCCATGTCAGCTCCCCTGGTGCCTGCTGCCCCCCGACTCCTCACCCTCCTCTGCTGTCCTGACTCCTGCTCTTCTCTCTGTCTTCAGCCCTCCTGCAACCTGCCCCCCTCCACCAGCCCTTCTCTCCTCCCTGTGCCCACTCCTCCAGTAGCCCCACTCTGATCATATGAGCTCCCCCTCCTCATCCCCTCTTCTAACACCTCCCTCTACAAACCTGCCCTTCGTCTCTCCTCTGATGGTGGTCCCTCCAGAATCCCCTGGCACCTGCACCTTCTCTTACCCCTGCACCCTTCTGGTGCCTCCCCCTTCCCTCACTTCACCTGCTGCCTTTGCTCCATTTTTCCCTGATGCCCACCCCTCACCACCCTCTTCCCCCATTCCCCTCATGCCCCTGTGCCCTCACACATTACTTGCTCCATCCCAGCCTTCCTCATGCCCACCCCTTCTTTCAAGCCTTCTCCCAGCACCTCCCCTCACTCCTCTAGCCCCCAATGCCCTGCCCCTCTCCCCTCCCCGCATCACCCTGTCCCCCTCCCACTAATACCTCTCCTCCTGCCCTTTTCCTCATTGTCTGAGCTTGGCCCCCTGCCATTTGTCTCTCCTCCACTCCTGTCCCTTTTGTCCACTGGGTGCCAGAGGGAGGGGACACTTGCACGCCTGGGGGCAGGGCCCCCCTATCTCTGCGTGCCCGGGGGCAGGGCCCCCCCAAGTGCCACACGCCCGGGGCCGGCGCCCCCCCAAGCTCCGCGCGCCCGGGGCCGGCGCCTCCTTCAAGCATCGCACGCTTGGGGCTGGCACCCCCCCTAAGTGCCATGTGCCCGGGGCTGGCACCCCCCCTAAGTGCCATGTGCCCGGGGCCGGCGCCCCCCCAAGCGCCGCGTGCCCGGGGCCGGCGCCCCCTCCAAGCGCCGCGTGCCCGGGGCCGGCGCCCCCTCCAAGCGCTGCGTGCCCGGGGCCGGCACCCTCCCAATTGCTGCGAGCCCAAGGCCGGAGCCCCCCCCCAAGTGCCACGTGCCTGGGGCCGGCGCCCCCCCCCCCCAAGTGCCGCATGCCCGGAGCGCGGGCGGCCAATCTGCGGTGTTCCTGGGGTGCCTTCCCCTTTCCCTCTGCACAAGCCCCTTCCCTTCTCTCCCCATCCCTTTCCCTCTCCCATACCTTCTGCCTTCCACTTTGTGGGGCCGGAGTCTGTGCTCTGTCCCCGGACTCCGAATCCGCAGCTCAGCCATGCGCTCATCACAGCACCCAGCACATTTAAACTCCCGGGCTGTGACGTTATGTCACGTCCGGGCGTCTCTCCACCTGCTGGTTTGAGCGCGCTGTGCAGGGCAGCAGCAGCCAGCCAGGGGCAGCTCAGGGAAGGTCGTGCACGGCAGGGACGGGCTCTCTCTCTCTCTTTTTCAGAGGGGACGGGGGAGCGCCGGCTCCTCGTGGAACCCCTCGTTGTGCTCCGCAGAACCCCAGGGTTCCGCAGAGCACCAATTGGGAAACACTGCCCTAAGGACATGCTTAGTCTGCCTATTGGGTAATCCTGCCATGGCATGAGAGTTCCAGGAGTCATAGGGATGGCACCCAGTCTCCTCCAGGAGTCCCATACATGGTCCTCAGGAATCCCACATTTTCACACCCCCACTCCCACCCAACTCACACAGCTACACTGTTAAGATTTTATCACCAGTGAAGCATCAGTTGCCATTCAATATTGTATATAGTACTTGGATATCATGTTTTTGTTTCCCTTCCCACTCAAACCTTATGTAAGAATGGGTACATCTACACAGCAGGGCAAAAATCAAATTAAGCTGTGAAACTTCAGCTACATCAATTGCATAGCTGAAGTCAAAATAGCTTAATTCAGCTTTAAGCAATGTCTCCACAGCAGGAAGTCAAACGAAGAACACTTTTCTTCAACTTCCCTTACTTCTTGTTAAATGAGGGTTACCATGAGTCGGAGTACCAAGAAGTTCTCCAGCTCGACATTATTTCAAAATAAAGGCATGTAGTGTAGACACACTCTTTGTTATTTCAGAATAACTCCAGAAATCCTTTATAATCTCCACCACTCTTCTCCCGTTCACTTTTTCTTCTGAACTGGGATTCTTCTTTTCTTTCCTTGTCCAGATCCAGCAGCTCCTGAAAGTCGCACCTCTTTCTTCTGTATTTATATCTGCATAAGTACAATTAATTGGGCGACTGTTTTCAGAAAGTTGTTGAAGGCCCAGGCTGCCTGGACTAAGAAAGAAGGCAACTGCTTAATCAACACACATTATTTTCCTTCTCCTTTCATCTCCACTCCTTGTCAGGATTCTGGTTTATAATCTTCCATCATGGAACTCATAGTGAAAGTTGATGAGTCAATCTTTGCTCCAGAGCTAGGCATAATGGAAAGATAATTATTTGAAATGGAGCTATAGTGACAAACTCCACCCATGCTTTTGAGATACCTGACAGGTTAGCTTACCGGTTACACCTTTCAGATACATGGCATTACGCCTACACTTTATGTAAGAGCTTAGAACAAAGACCTGATTCCCCACGTTATGGGGTGTACTAGCTACACACTGGCAAAGCAAAGTCTGATCATGATCACCTGGTTGAAGAAGCCCTGCCCTGCAGCCCTGCTGGGCATGCTTACACTGCAGCCCAGATATAAAAGCTGGGAGGGAGGCTCAGTCTGGGCTGGCTGCAAAGGAGGAAACTGGTACTGCCCAAGCTCCTGCAGATGAATTGCCTGAGAGGCCAGACCTGGAAACCAGCCAGTGAGATACCTATGCTACTGAAGGAGATTGGAAGGAAGGAGGTCAGACCAGAGCTCCTGCAAGAGAACTACTAGAGAGACTTGGATCAGGAGGGCAGGCAGTGATACATCTGCACTATGAAGAAAGGACTCTGTAATGGGATCTACCTGCTTGTGAGTACCCTTCTATGGCCACGGAGTGTCTGGTAAGCTCCCTGCCTGGCCATCTGTGGCAGAGAAAATGTCAGTATGTGACCTGGGACCAGGCTTCTACTTGCCCCCTTGCCGTGGCTGCTGGGAAGTTGAGGAGGAGGGGGGACCTAGGCCCTCCCACTCCTCTAGGTCCTGGACCAGGGACCCTGTAAGTCCCAGGTGCCTGCTATGAGTCTTTGCTATCTGCTACTTCCTTGTTCCCTGGGCCACTTCCACAGGATGCTGCTCTGTCTGGTCATCTCAGGGTTCTGAGGCTAGATTCTCAATAGACCCTGTCCAGGGTGCTATCAACTCTTCTAGTCAGCTTGTAGCTAGTCTTCAGCCACTGGACTTGGGCCTCATCCAGGCTCTAAAGTTCATCTTCCACTTGGAACTGTCTGCAGTGCTGCTGTTTCCACAGTCAGTACCTAGATCTGTCTGGGTCAAGTTCCTGTGAGGAACTGTCAGGCCCCAGCCCAGCAGTTTCTTTTATACTGGTCTGCTGGGTCCTGATTGGCCACCATGGAGGCGGCCGCTCTATCCTGCCTGGAAGACCTCTCTTCTGCTCCTCTTGCTGGGGTGGGGTGCAGAAAAGCCTCTAGCACATGTTACTACAACCACATGCGGATTGCACTCTCAGTAAAAGATTGGGTGGGGAAGAGGTGAAGTGAATGGCCCAAGCTATACAGTAGGTTCATGGATGGGACAAGAATAGAACCAGAACACCCAGATCAATGCTTCACCCATGGGACCACAATGCATTTACTCTTCAGTGACTCTTTCTATAAGGAGAAAACAATTCTTCAAGATCCAGCCCATGCATGTCCTGTCTAATCTAGGGCATCAGCAGTAAAGAGCTGAATGCTTCCTGTGTGGTCAAATTTTAGAACAGAAGTGAGGCTGTGCCATCTCTTCCTATCTTGGGCTGCTTATGTTGGTGAATGCAAAGCCTGTCTTCCCAGTTTCCTTCTGGACCTCCCTACTGGATTACAAGACACTGCCAAGCGATATGCATTGATTCACCTATCGTATTCCTTCTGCCTGCTGACATAATGCCTGGGTTGGGAGATGCCAGGATTCCTGTTAGATGTGCCTTTTTTCATGACTCATTACCCACACCTTGCTTTGTAGTGCTGAACAGCCTTTCAGTCTTTGCTTGCATATTGATTAAGATGTCATTCGCAAGAGCTGTGTGAACAGCAAAATCTAAGTCTTCTAACCTAGTGTTATTGAGCCACATTGAGCCTGCATTGCAGCCATCAACTCTTCCTCCTAGTAAAGTCAATAACAATGCCAAACTGGAGAGGTAAGAAAATGCTTCCTTGTTTGACACCAATGTCTCTGAATCATCTTCTCAAGTCTGTACTTAAAGTGTGCAAACAGCAACATGATAATGATGGTGTCTGTTGGAATAACACTCTGAGATAGCCAGAGTGAATCAGGATGGAGGCTGTCAGATGCTTTCCTGAAATTCATGAAGTTTAGAATAAGTAGCTTTTGCCTTTTTATGCTTTCGTTGACTATTCTTAGGGTGAAAATCTGATTGACACATGAACTTATGAGTCAGAATTCTGTCTGCCCTTTCCTTAGCTTTGCCTCACTCACTTCCTTTATTCTGCTTAAGGTGATATTGCAGAAGATGTTGCTCCTCATTAAAAGAAGTTTAATTCCTTGCCAGCAATTGCAGTTACTTAAGACACCTTTCTTTGGGACCATGACCAACTTGATGGCTTACCAAAAACCAAAAATAGTGCCTCATATACATGCATTTCACACCTTTATTGTGAGTTATGTGAACTAGTACATCACTGCATTTGAGTATACAAAATTTTCTCAATAGAAGTGAAAAAAACTAAAAATAGGGAAATGGGTAGAATTCTCCAAAGAGATAAAGTATGATTTATGTTTTAAAAAATAGCATTGACACAAATCAAGTTATTAACTAAATCAAGTGTCTAGAGTGACCAAATTCTAATATCAGTGACATGGGTGTAAATAAACATCACTGGGGTTACTCCTGACACATGGTGGTGTAAATGATTTCAGATTCAAGTCCTGTTGTACAAGGCCACTGACCTGGGGGGGTAGGGTGCTTGGATTTTTGTTTGTTCTTAGAAATGTTCTCTGCCTTCTCAATTCAGCTTCCTAGGTATTATTAAGACGTCCCATTGCAGGAACATAACGTACCACCAATTTCACGCTCTTTGACCAACACATATAAGGAAACTTGCTGTTCCAAAAGATACTCTGGAATGTAAACTATACAGGTTAAATAAGGACAACATTCTAAGCAGTACTACTGGAGTGGAGCTTTTTTGTTTCTTTATCAATAGGGAACTGTTGCATTAGATTGATTGCTAATTTGCACTGTGAAAAAACATACCTGAATGCACTCACTTGTAAACATACAGGTACATGTGGCAATTGCCGTATAAATCTGCAGTGATGTAAGTGGACAATAATATCTGGTCCCCACTGCCCACAACAAATGCTCTGTCAACCAAGTAGCCCTATTAACTTCAGTGCCTTCAGAAATGATTGCATACAAGTGTTAAATGTTTTGGGAGTACTGATAATGAGGAAATTAGGTATGGAGTCTTGATAATCTGGTGTGTAGTGATCTTCAAAGCATCA
This sequence comes from Pelodiscus sinensis, assembly GCF_049634645.1. Classification (NCBI taxonomy): domain Eukaryota; kingdom Metazoa; phylum Chordata; order Testudines; family Trionychidae; genus Pelodiscus; species Pelodiscus sinensis. Next base: position 28,619,859 of record NC_134725.1, on the reverse strand, counting down.
CTTATACACATATCAAGAAACATAAGTGAGGCCCTATCACATACACTAACTTTGCCAATAAAAATCACATCATTTTTTGAAATGGTTTTCATATCTTCAATCAAGCAAGTGGTCTTCCCAGTAAACTAACATTACAGCAGCTTTTAGGAAGGATTTAATAGATTTCAAATGTTCTTTATCCCATTGCTTTGCTCAGCCACTCGGGAATTATATCTCTTCTTCTGAAGGCTACACACAAATTTTGGATTCAAGTGTATCCCACCCTCATTAGCAGACATTGTATAACAACAGTCAATTTGATATCAAATTGCTTTCTATTTGTCCATGCTACATTAAGTCTCATCATAATCACCCTTATGATTAAACCACACCTTTTTATACCACTTAAAATCCTTGGCTTGTGGAGATAGTACTTTTAAAAGGGTGAACTGTAATAAGCTGCAAGGTATATTATGGCACATGGAATGGCTTAGGTAAGTAATTTGCATCTGACTTTAAAATCAAGACATGGGATAAATCAAAGGCAACTCCTGCTATGGCAACAGAGTTAACCTAATATCATTCCCCATGTCTATGGGGGGAAAAAGATTACCACACATCCTGTTCTATTTTTATCTTGTATTTAATTTTACTGCCCTAGCCTTGTAAAAAAAGAAAGTAACTTTTCAGCTGAATGGAATTTTTGATGGAATGTAATGGATTGTAACAACTTTATCAGTCTAGCCACTATCTTCTTTCACTGAAAAAATAAAAAAGGCTACATGAGCAAGAGCTATCATTTCAGCTGCCTGAGTCATTACATTTTCATCTGTAGGGAGCGGAGCATGTATACGCTGTCTGGACTCAAATCACTGAGTAATGGTTGATTGCCCCCCATTCCTTAGGTAGGCTGGTGCTCTGCTGAAAATATTATTGGTTAAGTAATTGGGAAACTATTGTGTGTAGAAATTTTTAACAAAACACTTAGCAGGACTATTGAAATAATTAATCAAATATACATAAGATAAATGTCTGGTCTATAGAAAAGACTCCGCTCCACCCCCAAGGTAGAGTGAAGAGAACACTGAACACTAATCTTGCTATGATTTAAATACTCATAAGATATTTTTATTATTTCAGGTGATGGCTGAAACAAGTGCTCACCAGAATGTATATAGCTGAAAGGCAAGAGAATGCAATGAAGGACTGCCCTTGAGTTACAGAGTTACTCTGGAATATGTATTCTGCCAACCTTGATGGAAGAAGTTATGGAATATTTCAAAGTGTCTTCTCAGCCACTAATGGTCTGTTTTGTGCAAAACCTCCTTTTGCACAATATCCTTGTGCCTCTGAAATAAAATAGAGGCATAAGGATCTTGCGCAAAAAGGGATTTTTGCGCAAAATGTCCACATCTACACTGCTTGTTTTTACGCAAAAACATCTTGCACAAAAAGGATAGGAAAAGACTATGTAAATGAAACATGAGAAAATGCTAATGAGTGCTTCATTTGCATTGGCTCTTCTGCAAAAAATTCGTAGTGTAGACATAGCCTCAGATGTGTGCCAGTTTACTCAGGAGACTTCAGCATTCCTCAGTTTGTTTAATTTTTTTTTAAAAGACACATACAAAAGGTCTGAGGTCCCAGATTGTGTGTGAGATATGCTTCTTTCCAGATGACCCACTGAAAATATGGGGAACTCACTATTATAAACCTTAATAGTAGGATAACAACATCAGAATGGACATACTGGGTCAGATCAAAGGTCCATCTAGCCTGGTATCCTGACTGCCCAACAGTGGCCAATACCAGATGCCCCAGAGGGTGGGAACACTTCAGGTAATCATCACGTGATCCCTCTCCTGTCATCAATTTCCAGACAAACAGAGGCTAGGGACACCATTCCTACCCATCCTGGCTATTAGCCATTGATAGACCTAACCTCCATGAATCTATCTAGCTCTTTTTAAAACCCTGTTAAAGTCCTAGCCTTCACCACATCTTCTGGCAAGAAGTTCCACAGGTTGACTGCGCGTTGAGTGAAGAAAAACTTCCTTTTGTTTGGTTTAAACCTGCTACCTATTAATTTTATTTGGTGACCCCTAGTTCTTATGTTATGGGAATAAGTAAATAAATTTTCCTTATTCACTTTTCTCATACCTGTCATGATTTTATAGACTTCTATCATATTCCCCCCTTAGTCTCCTCTTTTATAAGATGAAAAATCCAAGTCTTTTTAGTCTCTCTTCATATGGGACCTATTCCAAACCCCTAATCATGTTTGTTGCCCTTCTCTGAACCTTTTCCAATGCCAATAAATCTTTTTTGAAAAGAGGCAAACACATCTGTATGCAGTATTCAAGATGTGAGCATACCATGATTTTATATAAAGGCAATTAGTTATTCTCTGTCTTATTCTCTATCCCTTTTTAAATGATTCCTAACATTCTGTTTGTTTTTTTGACTGCCAAGATCTGTCTTGAGTAGTTATAGCTAAATTAGCCCCCATCGTATTGCATGTATAGTTGGGATTATTTTTTTCCAATGTACATTACTTTACATTTATCAACGTTGAATTTCATTTGCCAAACAGCTATTTGGTAAGATCTTTTTGAAGTCTGCTTTGGTCTTAACTATCTTGAGCAGTTTAGCATCATGTGGCAAAATTTGCCACCTCTCTGTTTGCCCCTTTCTCCAGTTCATTTATAAATAAGTTGAATAGGATTTTTAGTTCAGTGGCAGAGCCCTTTGTTTGAGGTACTGAATGAGCAAAGTGGTAGTCTGGATTTCCTGTGCATGCAACATGTCTGTGTGGATGCTCTTTGCAAGACTCAGATTTGCTGCACAGCATCACAAGGACATATCTCATATGCACAATCCTTCAAGCATTACTCTGACAAAGGTCCCATAGTCTATGATGGACATTTTCCCTGACTGGGGTCTATAGGATTGGATTCATTAAAAGAGAAAACTTTTGGAGGCCTCTTTAACTACCCTCTTTAACTGCAATAAACAATAAAAAGAAGAAAACTTTAAAAAAAAGACAAAACTTATTAACCTTGACGTTTTTGAAGAAAAAATGCTCAATGTACAAATGATAATTATTCAAGAGGGATCCCTCAACTAACACTGTATTAAACACTTTACATAATCCACTCTCTGCCTCAAAGTAGCTCTATTTTAAGGTTTTAAAACTTTGTGCAGCAATTTTCGGAATAAAGAGTTTTGATTGTAATGATGGCTCTGCATCTATGGGAGGAAAATGACACAAGACACGAATACAAAGCCATTAATTTCTTCCTTGTCCACAGATTCCTGTCCTGGATGGTGGACCACAAAATAGAAAGATAAAGCAATGAATAAGCATGCTGATAATTTCATATTTGGTTCCAACAGGTTCAGTGATTAAAAACAAATGTTAAACATAGATGCCAGGGCTAGGGCAGCCATGGGGAAAATTAGCAGGGGCTCAGCACCCACTGATGGGCACACTCCTCAGCTCCTCTCACCCAGTGGCAAACCTGCTGTTCAACTCCTCCCTCGCCGTCTCAGCATCTCCCACCCACTGCGAACAGCTGTTTTGCAACTTTGGGCCATTTGAGAAAGGAGGGGGAGGACCGGGGATGCATTGAACTAAAATGAGGGGGCGTAGAAGAGGCAGTGGTTCAGAGAAAGGGGTGGAATGCAGCAAGGGTGGGAAAAGAGGGAGTGGGGATTTGGGGAAGAGATAGAGTGGGGGTAGGTCTGGTGATTGAGGGGAGCATCAAGCACTCCCCAGATAGAAAGTTGCCACTTGAGATGTCAAAGCCAACATTTAAGAGCAAAAAAAAAAAATCGATATTTTTAATACGCCACATTTTTTAAAGATCTCTCAGTAGTGAACTATGAAAAGCTCTAGTCATGACAACAAGCTCAAAATTTAATTTTATATACACTGCAGCTACCTACTTCCTCAGTTTTCAAAAGAATGCCTTTTGTGGGCTAGAAATCAACAGGACCTCTGGAAGCTTTGGTTCATCTTCTCTTTAAGAGAGCCAATTTTTTGCCTCCAACTATATACATTATTCAAAGATTAGTAAACAGTTACCTTAACTAACCAACACAACACAACCACAGTACTTACCTTAGAAATGACAATACTCGTAAAAAAATTGAGAGGGAGGGAATTCCACTACACTACTGAAATATCGATTGCTAAAGTAGAGAGTGCTCAGGCACACTTGGCTGGGCAGCATGAACCTGAAATACCATCTACATGCAGCATTTCACAAAGATCTTTGCTGGTTTTAAATGCTTTCAGTAGGTACAGATTTTTATTTTTTTTTGTTACTAGTGAAGCAGCTGGTTGCTTTAATGTGTGTAGGAAGGAAAGGAAGGTAAAAAGCATAAAAAACAAATTTATGGCCCCAGTTCAGGAAAGCAACCAAAGCCCATGTGAAATGTCATCCCTGGATATCCCTAAGAGGCAATACTTCTCCACCCACAAGCACTGAATCTGTGTGTGACAAAAATAAAACTTACGAAAAGAATGGGGAAAAGGAGACCCAATATTAATTTGAGAAAATACCACAACCTCAGTTCAAAAGCACAACACCCACCCCATAGTGTGCTGGGCACTGTCCTTGCCTCAGTATCTTATGCTGCGGTGTGTCGCAGGGTGGTGTGCCTGCCCCACCCTCGGAGGAGCTGTTGAGTCCCTGGGGCTCTTGAAATCATGCCCCAACCCCACTCGTACAGTAATTCAGCTACTATCTCTAACACACACCCCTCTTGCAGGGGCAGTACGGATTAGCAGTCAGAGTCAATAACAAATGCCCCTCTAATTGGGGAAATGTGGCCTAGCAGAGGAGTCTGTAGCAGCAAGTACAGGCCCCATAGGTTGGAGATTGAGGACAGGGTAGGTGGACTCCCTACTCCACTGGGTCCCAGCCCAGGGCCCTATCAGCAGTGATGTGATCCACCACTAGACTGGTGGGGAATCTTTCCACAATATGCCAGGCTCCCCATAAACCAATCTCCTGCCCTGAGATACTTCCTACCTGCCTCTGCTGGTATCCTTCCAGGATCCTTCCTCTAGGTCACCATCAGTATCTCTGATGTCTCACTGATTGATCTCAAGGTCCAGTCCCACAAGCGGTTCACCTCCAGGAACTCTGGAAGTATCAGACTGAGGGTATGTCTATACTAGCTCGTTAGTTCGAGCTAGGTAGGTTAATTAGGGCAGCCAGAGTTGCAAATGAAGCCCAGGATTTAAATATCCCGGGCTTCATTTACATGTTCCCGGGTGCCGCCAATTTTAAATCCCCCTTAGTCCGAACTCCATGCCCACAGCTACAAGCGGCACGGAGTAGGTAGTTCGAATTAGAGATCCTAATTAGGAGGAACATGCAAATGAAGCTTGGGATATTTAAATCCTGGGCTTCATTTGCAACTCCAGTTGCCCTAATTACCCTACCTAGCTCGAACTAATGAGCTAGTGTAGACATCCCCTGAGACTCTCTCCAGGCCTTTATACCCAGATTGCAGACTGAGCGTGACCAGCTGGACTACAGAGGCGTGACTTCTTTAGCCAGGTGAGACTGGTTAAGCCTTGCTTCCCCAGTGCAGGGCTTGTACACCCTGCCACAAGGTGAGAAAACCCTTCAAAGAAACCTCTCTTAACAGAACACTTAGTAGGGAAACTGGTTGCCTGTGCAGTTTCTGTGTTCTTTTGCTGTCCCCACCGAAGGTCTAACCCTGCTCCACAACTGGAAACACGGAGTCTCAATTGAGATTCTAATCAGCTTTGTCTTTAAATGTTGGCAAGAAACAGGTCAAATGGTGTGTAGAACTCCTTAGGGGGAGTTGACACCGTCAGTTAGAAACACCCATCTCCACCCACTCTCATTGGGAGTCCCATTTCAGAGGACCCGCCCCCCATGTTAAGCATAGTTCTGCTGCCCTTTATCCATACTGTGATGGGGGGACTCACCCCCGCACCAGCGGACGCAGGATCCGCAGCCCCATGCCCCGCACGGAGTGTCAGATGGCACCGGGCGCTGCGCGGCGGGGCAGTCAGCAGGGTCGGGGGAAGCCAGCATGGCTGGCGTGCATGTGCCCTGCAGCCTGGAGGGTAGCGGGCGGGTGTTAGGACCCGGGAAGCCGGCAGCGGCCCCAGGAAGGGCGGGGGCCAGAGGAACGCCGAGCAGGGAGTTTAAAAGGGAGGAGAGAGAGGCAGGAAAGGGGGAGGTGAGCAGGGAGCAGGGGAGATTCTGCTCTCAGCCTCCTCTGCAGGACCGGCCGAGGGACCAGCTGGGGACACCGCCAGGAAAGGACATGGAGGGAAGGCATGGAATCTCCATCCCTAGAGGTATTTAAGTCTCGGCTTGACAAAGCCCTGGCCGGGTTGATTTAGATGGGATTGGTCCTGCCTAGAGCGGGGGGCTGGACTTGACGACCTTCTGGGGTCTCTTCAAGTTCTATGATTCTATGATAAGGGGATGGTTGGATGAAATAACAGGATCTTGGTAACTAATTGACCATTCATTATCAGTTGGAAATAGGTCAATGGAGGGATGATAGGAGTTGCTATAGGGAACTTTCTGGGTGTCTGGCTGGTGAGTCTTGCCCACATGCTCAGGGTTTAGCTGATCGCCATATTTGGGGTCGGGAAGGAATTTTCCTCCAGGGTAGATTGGCAGAGGCCCTGGAGGTTTTTCGCCTTCCTCTGTAGCATTGGGCACAGATCACAGCTGAAGGACTCTCTGCATGTTGGGTCCTTCAAAGTATTTGAATGCTTCAATATCTTTGATATAGGTGAGAGGATTATTCTAAGAGGGGTGGTTGAGATTCTGTGGCCTGCACTGTGCAGGGGGTCAGACTAGATGATCATAATGGTCCCTTCTGACCTTATGAGTCTATGAGTCTAAGGCGACCATTGCGGGCGGCCGGTGCAGCCAGGAGGGAGCCGACGGGGAGCCCCGCGCTAGTAGCGTCGGCAGACCAGCCAGCGATCCGGAGCAGTGGCGCAACGGACTGGGCACAAAAGGAAGCCTCCGGTGGGATCGGCGGGGACGCGAGGGAAGGACTGTCATGAGTGGACCGTGGGAACGGTGAAATAGAAGCCGGGGGCAGAGAAGGGTCGGGGTAGGGACCCACGAACTGGAGGGTACCCCAGAACCCCTAGCCGGCCACCCGGTTACACATACAATAAGGATAACATTTAATTAGCCCTATGTTCAAAGTGATTTGAAATCCCAAACCAGCCAGAATAGATCATTTTGGCAAAGCAATTCCATCCGCTGTACACCTAGGCAAACACTGTCTGCTCCAGATGTCTTTTACCACTGTTCACTACTAGATATCAGGAGAGAGCTCATTCAGAGCCTGCTTACGCTAGGGATGTTAAATATTGGTTAATTCAATAGTCCAGTAAACTCATGAATCCTTATGGATTACTCAACTATTCTATAGTCCCTGGGGGCAAGGCCAAGCAGCCAGTGTGTCCAGTTCCACTTCCAAGAAACCCCCTGCCACTCTGTGCTGCTGCCTCTGTATCAGAGGCAGCAGTGCAGGGTGCCAGGTGGGAGCTGGTCCACAAGGGAAGCCAGTTTAAAAGCCAGCCCCTGTCTGAGGCAGGGGTGTGGGTTGAGCTCCTGGACCCAGAACGAGTTGGAACTCAGCCGGGCTGCCTGCCCACCTGGCTCCTAATACACTTTAAATGCAAAGCTGCAATGGGGGTAAGTCTTGGACCCAGCACAAGCCAGAACTCAGCTGGGCTGCTGGCCTGCCTGATTAAGAATGTACTGGGGGTGGAAGGGAATGGGTGAGGAAAGCATGTAGTCTATAGCATTAATCTATAAGCTTTGGCTTATCGATTAATTGGTTAATTGACTACATTATTACATCCCTAGCTTACACATGCCTAAAGGGCTTCGCTGATGAAGTATGCTTTCATGAATTGAAATCTAAATTCCCCAAATACAACAAGAGGTTTATTTTGCAGCTCTCATGTTGCAAAAATAAATGTAAGCAATCTGGGGCCCAACATTAGACTATCTGCAGGTCCAAAGTCACCCCAGGTCTAACTCCACATGTGTAGAGGGAAAATATAAATAAAGCTAGCAGATTTGAAGTGTGATGCTATCTAGAAAGGAGCACTTGAATCAGAATTTTATTTAGGAATCCAGAGGGACTAGGCTACCACTGACAGGAATAGACATCTTTCTTTCATTGCTCATCTTAATTCACTATGAAGGGGGAAAACATGATTGTATTCATGGGCTACTGTTATTTTGTGCCAATTGATATTCACTGTGGCTGCAGTTCATAACTCTGACTGCTTCACAATTCACATTCTTTATTCCTTAAGTGTACTAAATAGATGAATCATTGCCAAGAGCTTTTGCAATTTAAAACATGTTTGTGGCAGAAATGCCAGAATAAATACAACTGTTATTTCCCTTTGAACCCTAATGGGTGTCATCTGTACGGGAGCAGCTAAATAATTGATAAAGGCAAAAATAGACATTCTTCTATGTTTATATTTGATCCATTGTAGTATATTGCCTCTAAATACTAAATATATGTATGACTGTATAACATTAGGAAAATGATGGACCAGATGCATACAAATCTTTATAGCCATTTAATGGGTTGTGGCTTCTATAAAAGAGCAGTTGGTTTCAGTCCAGCTCTGAATGGACAAGCATTGTATCATAAAAACCATGGTCCCAATTCACATCTTTATCAGTAGCATCAGCAGAGGATTTGAGATCTTGTTCTTTCATCCTTAGAGGTGGCATCCTGAGGTCAGCTGTTGAGGCCCAGCTAGCAGACAGTACTGCTGTATGTGATGAGAGAAGGAGGTCAGCCACTGGAAATGCCAAGCTAGAATTTCTCATGCGCCCTAATGTGCAGTCACTTCCCATGCAGATCTCCAGTTCAAGTGAGTGGGAGTCCCAGAAGTTTTGACTTTGTCTATACTTTTCCAGGCTGTCGACCTAAGTTAAATTAATAACAAAATGAAAAAGTGAATAATGTAGCTGTATCACAGTATCTCCATCATAGGAAGTCAACAGCTGATGCTCTTCTGTCAATTTTGCTTACTTTTCTCATTTTGGTGAAGTACTGGATTCAACAGGAGAGCACTCCATGATTGATTTATCATGTCCTTTTATGATGTCCATTTATCATGCCCTTACTTCCACCTATATTACTGGTCAAACTAATTAATGTAGGGTCAGCTGATCTCATTTACTGGCATGTTTTCTGATGTCCATGATCACAAAGGATGTCACTCTCAAGCCATACATTAAATTCATAGCTATTCAGTCAAACCTCTGATTTATCTGGGAGTCAGAAGAGAGAAGGAATTGTACATTTGAGAAAATATTTTGTCTAGCAGGAAACTCTCCATACTGGTGATTAATCCCCAGTACCCTATTGAAATTCAGGTGATCTAAGAAATATTGGTATGGGCTTTTGGCAAGAATAAAACTATTGATTTTTCTGTTGTGCAGAAAATATAAACATAACACTGGCTTAACTCAAGGCATTTTTCCCTTTGTTTCAGAAAACTCTGGGTTTTTTCCACTACCTATCATTAAGGCAGAATTTCAAAATTGGCTGGCATATGATCAATTAAAACTAGTAATTGTTTTTTTTTAGAAAAAGAGTATCAACAGTTTCTTGAAAAGACCAGCTCTTAATTTACTGTAATATTGTAATACTTTACACAGTCCTCTAAAATTAAATTGCTATTGTCTAAAATAACTATCATAAAGAGCAGGAAAAGGGCAGAATTAAATATACCAGACTCTACATCTTGGATTAGCAGCAAATGGCAGGATTGATTATACCTAAAGTCTCAGTCCTACAATCTGTCATGCCTATGAATAGCCTTAGCAAATTTAATATGATCCTACCTGTGCAAAATGAATTTCACTACCAGAATCTAAATGCTGGTTTTGAGGAAAAATTCGAGTTTTTTACCAAAGTGTCACCTGATGTTTCAACCAGTTTTCCCCCATTGGTGATAAGGCATAGAGTTCTCTTAGCTCTAAGTGAAACAGCTAGTATCTCGTAGAATAAGGCCATAATCTCAGTCCAATCCCCTCTATCTTGTATATTTGCATTCCACTCCTATTGAGCTCACATTTGAGGCTCATTCCACATCTTCAGATTAGTTTTAAGAGCAAAAAAAAAAAAAAAAAAAATCACAAATTATTAGTAATGCTATGTAAATTGCTACCAAAATCAGAACGAAGAAGGAATCTTAAAGGAGCGTGCATGTCTCTCCATTCTAGCTGGGATTTAGCAGAAAAATCAGTGCCAAATAATATATAGCCTGTTACTTCTCAGTGATCTAATGTGAAAAATGAAAGGGTTACTTTTTCAATTATCATTGCTGAAAAGGTAAAATAACATGAGTAAAAAAAAAAAAAAGCCTCACATCAGTGCAGATTTATAGAACCTCTTTCTGTATGAGAAAGAACAAAATACACATATACATTTTCATTTCACAAAATCTAGGAGCTGCTCAGTCATAGACCAGGCCTGCATTCTGCTAGGTGCAAAGAAGTGGTCTTTGTCTCAAAGGCTTACCATCTAAGAAAGTTCAAGGAAATCAAGGGAGCCGTCAGCCTGCCTGGATCCCTGAGCAAGGTGGGCACTGAAAGATGAGGGTATAACTTTATGGGGTAGCTGCTCTGTTGAATGAGGGGAAGCATAGGAGAAAGCACACAAGTGCTTCTTTGAAAATGTTATGAGTGGGCAATAGAAGCTGGCAACAAGTGGAGCTGGCATCAATGCTGAATGAGAGATGGCAGGTAAGACAGATGGGGTTAGGTCATGAAGGACCTTGGAAACGAAGACTGGCAACTTATGTTTGACACAATAGAGGCAGTGTTGGGATGCCAAAATTGGAGTAACATGGTGAAAAGTGATTAGTAAAGTAGATGGTCTGTGCAGCAAGATATTGAATTGCTATGGTCAGGACAAAACTGCATTTGTCAAGGCCAGAGAAAAGCAGGTTGCAGGAATTGAAACAAGATGGTCCAAGTCCAGGTGAGAACGTTAGCAGTGTGGATGGAGAGGAAAGGCTGTACTGGAGGTTCTGTACAGAAAAAATCTGCAAGATTTGGACAAAGTCTAGATGTGAGGACATGAAATCTTTAATTTTTTCCATCTCAGACAACATTTCAAAATATAGATTTTTAATGATGCAGTCTTAAACTTGACGCACCTTAAAGGACCCTGATTTTCAAAACACAATAAGGCATTTGACCTTTGAAAATAAGGTCTCTTAACAGTGCTTAAAGTTGGTCACCCAAAATCACTAGTCACTTTTGAAAGCATTGCTCAAAACCTCATTTAATTAAAATCTATTAATATTACGTGCCCAATGAAAAAAAGACCAGACAGTCTAATAATTGTACTGGCTGCTTTCCCACTCTTAAAATTACATAAATCCTGACTAGCATAGCAGCAGCAGATATTAAACGCCTTTCAGAATTTGGTCCATATTCTTATTACATATATTTGATATAAGCATCTTAGAAATTACTGAACATACCCAAACACATTCCTCATCCATATTCCACCTTTCCCCATGGTGTGTTGGTAGAGAAGAACCCGGAACATCTAGCCTAACAGGGTGAGTCTCAACCACTGAGGCTAAAGGAGTAACTCCATTTCCTGTCAGCTATAGTAGAGGGCTGTGTCTACACTGGGCCACTTATTCCGGAAAAGCAGCCGCTTTTCCGGAATAAGCTGCGAGCTGTCTACACTGGCTGCTTGAATTTCCGGAAAAGCAACGACGCTCTACTGTACAAAATCAGCCGCTTTTCCGGAAAAGCTATGCTGCTCCCGCTCGGGCAAAAGTCCTTTTTCCGGAAAAGCTTTTCCGGAAAAGGGGCAGTGTAGACAGCTTTTCCGGAAAAGGGGCAGTGTAGACAGCTTTTCCGGAAAAGGGGCAGTGTAGACAGCTTTTCCGGAAAAGCAGAAGAAACGGAAAAAAGTGGTTTGGACGCCGCGAGTCCCTGTAGGAGCCCTGGACTTCCTGGTAACCCGAGCTGTTAAAGAGCTCGGAGGCAGCTGGGTACACGTGGCAGGAGCGTGCCTCAGACCTGTGGCCTGAGCTCTGCCACGTGCCTCTGTGCTGCCCAGCATTCACCTCACAGCCCAGCATGGCAGCTCCGGGTGGTGAGCCACCTGCACCCCCAGCTCAGGAGGCCCCCAGGGGCCGCAAACGCTGGGCCCAATCCTGGACCCCCAGGGAGCTGGAGTCCCTCCTGGACCTCTGGCAGGAGGAGGAGGGTCTCCACGACCTGCATTCACGCCGACGCAATGTTGACATTTACACCCGGATGGCCAATAATCTTGCACAGCAGGGACACCCCGCCCACAATTGTGAGCAGATCCACTCCAAGGTGAAGGAGCTGCGGCTGGGGTACGTGCAGGCCAGCAAGGGGAGTGGGGCAGGACCAGATGCCTGCCCCTACTACGAGAGGATGAATGCGTTTCTGGGCCAGCCAGTCCCACAAGGTCCGCCAGTGCCAGTGTACACCTGCCAGCGCCCCCCATCATCCGATCCACCGAGCCGGAGGAGGGAGAGGACAGCGGCGGTGCGGCGGCTGGAGAGGAGGCCAGCATTGCCACCCAGCAGGCCCCTTCCAGCAGCTCCTCCGAGGCCGAGGCCGGGGAGGAACCCACTGGTGAGTGTTTGCAGTTTGCACCCCCGGAGAGTGCGGGGGGAAGAGCCAGGCGCCCAGAGGGGAGAGGGGAAAAGCATGTCACTCAGGCCACATGAGCTGCACACTGCGTAGCATGAGGCAGCAAGCAGCACGTGCAACCACATGCAGCCTGGTGACCGAGTGGCACCTGGCCGCGGCAGGCAGCTGCAGGGCACGCCTGGGACCGTGCGGCTCACACACATTTGGTGGGACCAGGGGGAAGGGTGGATTCCGGCTGGAACCAACCAGGGTATGTCTACACTACCCCGCTAGTTCGAACTAGCGGGGTAATGTATGCATACCGCACTTGCTAATGAAGCCCGGGATTTGAATTTCCCGGGCTTCATTAGCATAAGCGGGGAGCCGCCATTTTTAAATCCCCGCTGCTTCGAACCCCGTGTAGCGCGGCTACACGGGGCTCGAACTAGGTAGTTCGGACTAGGGTCCTATTCCGAACTACCGGTACTCCTCGTGAAACGAGGTGTACCGGTAGTTCGGAATAGGCACCCTAGTCCGAACTACCTAGTTCGAGCCCCGTGTAGCCGCGCTACACGGGGTTCGAAGCAGCGGGGATTTAAAAATGGCGGCTCCCCGCTTATGCTAATGAAGCCCGGGAAATTCAAATCCCGGGCTTCATTAGCAAGTGCGGTATGCATACATTACCCCGCTAGTTCGAACTAGCAGGGTAGTGTAGACATACCCCCAGGGACTCAGCCCAGAGCTCGCACCTCCGCAAGGGTGCAGCACGGAGAACGGCAACACTGTCCCATGCCTGACTGTGAGGTACAGCCAGCTGCTCCTGGGAAAACCGCAGCATCACAGTCCCTTGCCTGCTCCCTGTGCCTTGGCTGGTTCCCCGAGGGAAGTCCCCACTGTGGCCACACATATCCCTGGGCTACACATGTCCCGAGTGGGCCTTACGGGAGGGATAGTGGGAGGGAGAAGGGCCCCTGAGTTTTGCTGCAAGGATGGGACACCCTCCCTACCCAGTCACTCCTCTGGTTCCGTTCAGGAGATATCCCACGCGAGGGGATCTGAGAGCCCAGAGCGCCTCTGCCAGATGTGCTCCCAGGTACTGTGTGGGGATGCATCTCGCTCCCTGTCAAACACCACTGATTAGCCCAAAGCTTTTCACATTCTCCACCGGCAGGGAGTTCCACAGGTGAACGCAGCACAAGCACCCTCCCGCCCTCCACGGGGCCAGGATACAGACCGGTGCTTACAATACTGGAGGGAGGACCCTACTCCAGGGGCGGTCCTCCTTGCCAACATACAACACGGGGGCAGGAGGGGAAGAGCATGGGTCCAAGCCACACAACTGTGGGGTCACCTGGGCTCAGGGGTGGAGGGCATGAGGTGTGGGGACAGTAGACGGCCTGCCTGACTGACCCATCCTTTCTTCTCTTCCCTGCAATGGGACCCAGCACCACACCCTCCACTGCGGCAGCAGCGGCACCCCCAGCTGGCCAACCCCGGAGGTGCAGGCTGCGTCAGAGGGACCAGCTTCTGTGCCGCCATGTGACCGCCATGGAGGGAATCCAGAGCTCCATTGAAGAGCGGGTGCAGGGGGACCTGCAGTGGTGGTAGGAGGGCTGGGCTGCCTTCCTCACTGAGTGCCAAGGGATGCGCAGCTCGATGCACATGCTCACGGCACATTTAGTGCACGCCATCCACTATGGCATGGCCGGACCGCATGCCCCCGCCATCCCTCCCGGAGCACAGCCCATGCCCCCTCCTATCCCTGCTCCTATCTCAGCTCCTGCCCCTGCCCCTGCTCCTGCCCCTGCCCCTGCTCCTGGCCACCTCCCCATGCAGGCTGCCCCAATGCAGTCTGCCCAGCGTGTGCAGGTCCCCCCCCGGAGGAGCACTCGCAGGGGCCACCCGTCGCAGTAACTGCCCCCCTCCCTGTCCCAGTTGAAGGCCCCCCCTCTTTGTTCCCCCCCCCGTCCCAGTTGAAGGTCTCTCCCCCTCCCTGTCCCAGGTGAAGGTCTTCCCCCCTCCCCCTCTGCCTAGTAAATAAAAAGTCTATTTTTCAGTTCATTCTTGTGTTGGTTCTTGTGTTACTCTAGTAACTGTAAGAAATGATTTGAGATGCCAATTAGCCACTTAAATTTAAGAGGGTTACAAACTGTGGACAACAACTTCTTTACTCTATCACTGGGGGGGGGGGGCCTTTGTAAGTGGTCATTGGTTTGTGGCACATAAAGAAATACTGAGACTTTTCAGTAAAATGTAAACCACAAACTATATTTACATAGCTAACAAACAAGCAAGAACGGTTAAAAGATGCACACTACAGATTATTAAACATAGTCTAGGAGCAGGGAGGACAATTGGGTGGTGTTGCTGGCCACCTCAATCCTTTGGTCCTTCCGGGCCTCAGGAGAGGAACAGCCAGGAGATCCCTCGACGGAAGACGACTGGAATCAGGTACGCTGACTTGAGCCTTCCGCACGAACCCCGAATCCTCTTGGCTGTTCTTCAGGACAGGCAATGGTGGCCTAAACCCTAGCCTAAACTAAAAAGAAAAACCCTACCTAAGCCCGACACACCCGACAAACAGTCACAATGACGGCCGATGTGCTTTGACCCAACGCTTTACAATTGGGGGGGAGGTAAGGGGAGGGGGTGGGGAAGGGTAGGGGATGGGAGGGAGTAGTCTGGGGAGACCCAGGCGACCCTACTACGGGGCTTGGGCAAACATGTCCACCAGGGCCTCTCTGATGTGCACCGCATCCTGGCGCGCCTGGCGGACGGCAGCTGTGTGGGGCTGTTCCAACATCTGTGCCTCGGCTGCCACCCATGCAGGGAGGAAGGCCTCCCCACTGCGCTCCACAATGTTGTGGAGCATGCAGTACGTGGCCAGTACCTCCGTTGCATTCTGCTCACCCATCTCGAGATGGGTGAGCAGACAACGGAAGCGGGCTTTTAAACGTCCAAAGGCCAGCTCCACTGGGTTTCGGGCCCGGTTGAAGCGGTCGTTGAACTGGGCTCGGTTCTGGTCCGGCTGCCCCGTGTAGGGCCGCATGAGCCAGGGCATCAGGGGGTAGGCCGCGTCCCCAATGATGCAGATGGGCATAGGCACATCCCCGACAGTCAAGTCCCGCCGGGGGAAGTAGGTGCCCGCCTCCAACCTGCGAAACAGTCCAGAGTTCCGGAGGATGCGGGTGTCGTGTGCCTGGCCGGACCAGCCCCCGTAAATGTCCACGAAGCGGCCCCGGTGGTCCATGAGGGCCTGCAGAATGATGGAGCAGTACCCCTTGCGGTTCACGAAATGGCCCGCTCGATGCTCCGGAGCCCGGATAGGGATGTGGGCGGCGTCCAGGGCTCCCCCGCAGTTGGGGAACCCGAGGGCAGCGAAGCCGGCCATGGTATCATCCACGTCGCGCAGGCAGATGATTCGCAGGAGCAGGACGTCGTTGATGGCGTGGACGACCTGCAGAAGGGTGCAGAGAAACACAAGAGAACACATCACATAAGGCAGGGATGAGTGTGCGCTCCCTTGGGCCCCCGCTTGATTCCCTCTGTCCACACACACACACACACACACACACACACACACACACACACCAGGGCCCCCCTCGCCCCACGGCCACCCCCACCACCAGCGGGCCTGTGCAAGGGAGGGACGGCCCAAACCCCTGGGCGACCCAGCCTGGAGTCTTCCTGTCCCTGGGCCTGGAGTGCAGCACCCTTCCCCCACCCCACTCCCCCTGGGACTTACCTCCACGACGATCACTCCGACGGTTGATCTTCCCACCCGAACTGCTGGGCCACCGAGTGGTAGCTGTCCAGTGTGGCCAGCTTCCACAGCGCGATGGTGACCCTCTTGTGCATGGGGATGGGTGCCCGCAGCCGGGTGGTGGCTCTCTGCAGCGCGGGGGTGAGCCAGGTGCACAGCTGCAGGAAGGTCCGCTTTCTCATCTGGAAACTCCTGATCCATTGCTGGTCGGACCAGTCGGTGCTGCTCTCCAAACTCCAGATGGGCCTCTCTACGGTGGGGTGCTGATGCAACATGGTTGCCAGGGCCTCCCTGGTGAGGGAGTCCAAGGCGATCTCTGCCTCCTGGTACATGTACACCATGGCACCGGCCTCCAGCATGAGCAGCAGGCACTTGTACAGCTGAAACAGGGGCCCGAGCAGGTACGTGGCCACCCACGGCTCCATAGTAGACAGAGCAGGGCAGAAAAAACAAAACTCAGGGAAAAGCAGTTGGGGGCCAAAGGGTAGAGTCCCCAAAACTCAGAGGGCAACCACAGACCCTGCGAAGGGTGTCAGTCCCTGGCAGAGGCCCCAAGGCACGGGAGCAGGAGACCAACGGCTGTCCGGCGAGATCCCTTTAACCACGTGTCTGAACGGTGTTCTGGCCCCGCCCCCAGAAAGGTCTGGTGGCCTTTGCCCTCTTCAAAATGTCTCCAGGCTTCTGCTTTTCCGGAAAAGCATCCCGCCAATGTAGACGCGCTTTTCCGGAAAAGCGCATCGTTATAACAGTAACTCCGGGGCCAATGTAGACGCTCCTTTTCCGGAAAAACTTAAAACGGAAAACTGTTCCGTTTTAATCATTTCCGGAAAAAGGTGCCAGTGTAGACACAGCCGAGGTGTATCTACCAACCAGACCAACCAACAAAGAGACACTCAGTTCCACTCTCATAGAACACTGGCCCTTGGGCAGGGATGACTTCTGAATGCATACTGGGAGAAGACATTGATAAAGCAAGCCAAAAGCATGAGACTTCATGCAGCAACACCATCTACACATAGCTAGGCAACTACACACGTACTATACCAAACTTGGAGTTTGACCCCAGAGGCGGCTGCCGCTCAGTGATGTGGTTGGGCTTAGTTAGCTACTTTTTGGAAAGTGCTCAGGAACTTTGGACTCAAGGCACTTTTCAAGAAAAATATATTAATTCTTAAGTCATACTGACTTGAATTATTGCACAAATGCTGCACCAGAACAAGAAGTATAGTGAGACTTCGGCACTGCAAACAGCATGAGCTAAAAAAGAAGATGAGCTTTATTTGGAATTCTTTAGTTCTTGTTCAAATGTGTCTCACCTCCTTGGTTTTACCTCAGCTCACTGGGTCCAATTCAGATTGCCTGGATGCCATTTTAAAACCAGTCTATGGCATTACATCAGCATAAAACCAGTTTAAGTCTCAAAAAACTGTTTTCTTTAGTGAGAGGAAAGCCAGGTCAGTGCTTACCGACTAACAGCAGTCTTCTTCTTTCAAGGTCGGTGCTTCCTAAAAAGTTAGCTATGAAAATATGGCAAATGACCATTGTGCCTCAGGTAATTTCAGTTACTACCACAGCAGCAGAGAAGGTGCCACTTTTCATAGCAGGCCGACAATATTTAGCCTTGAGGGGGAACCAATCATATTCCGAGCCCGTGTTTCCTACTTAAAGATTATATGGATGAAAAGCTTACACTTATATCCTGCATCACTTAATGGCACTACACTGAAGGTACAAGACTGAGAAACCCCCTAGGAAAATCTTCCCACTGAGAGAGAGAGAGAGATGTACAAATCAATGTCAGGACCCCCAATTCTCCCAGCAGATGTTTTCCACTTCAGAAAGATGCTTCTCTACTACCCCAGTTTTTATGAGACAAAAGGTTGATTCCGGATGTCTCAAAAGAGAAACTACTGTAGGATAAAGTGCACATGACCTTAATGCAGATTGGCAATGTAAGGCTACCCTTATTTTCACAAGTGAAAAAGATTAATGGAGTACAAGCACATGAGTGAAGTTTAGCAAACTGTTCTCTGTGTTGGAAGATACAATCTGTGATATGTATTTTCTCTTCTTCTCTTTCCCATCTACAAAAAGAGCCAACAAAACTCTGATCTGGCATTAAAACAAAACCAACCACACAAAAACCTCAATGGTTCTCCTCTAACAGTCTGTCTGTATGGGCTTCTCATCCTTTCTATGGACAATGTATTGGTATCTCTAATGGTGATTAGTGACAACATCCAGCAGAAATGTAAATGATAAATTCTCTCTACATGTGATCCATAGGCTAGTCCACAGTTTGGAGTGAAAACCTGTCCTGAGTTCTAGTCTCCTCTCTCGGAGCACACTGTAGTGGTATGAAGAGGGCTGGGGGAACCCAGGCCTGCCCACTACTCCAGGTTCCAGCCCAGAAACCATAAGGCAGAGACAACAAACAGGGTTTCTTCCATTCTCCATCTGGTAGCTTCTTCCTTAGGCCACTTCTCCAGATGATCCTGCCCAGTACCTTTCCTCTGATCTATGAGCAAGTTTGTCCTGCTCCTCCTCAGCTCTCACTCAGAACATCGCTCACACTCAGATCATGGGCTACTACTGCCCTCCCTGCAGATCTTATAAACAAGCCTCAGCAGGCCATAATGGGCTGCAGGTGCTCTGATTAGCCTGCTGCTTCCAGCAAGCTCTTAATTGGCCTTAGGTATCTGCTTTATTATGCTGCACTAGTCTCAGCCCTGGTTACTCAGGAAAGAGGAAGCTGCTCACTCAGGGTATGTCTACACTACAAAGTTAGTTCGAACTAACGGACGTTAGTTCGAACTAACTTTCATAGGCGCTACACTAGCGCTAGCTTAGTTCGAACTAGGAAAACCTCATTTTACGAGGATTAAGCCTAGTTCGAACTTACTAGTTCGAATTAAGGGGTGTGTAGCCCTTTAATTCAAACTAGTGGGAGGCTAGCCCTCCCCAGCTTTCCCTGGTGGCCACTCTGGCCAACACCAGGGAAACTCTTCTGCCCCCCTCCCAGCCCCGGACCCCTTAAAGGGGCACAGGCTGGCTACGGTGCCCGTGCCAGGTGCAAGCCTGCCAGCACCCAGCCAGCAAACCCTGCACCTGGCACGGATTGAGCCACCCACCCAATGCCCCCCAGCCCTCCCCCTCTTCCCGGGACCAGGCTGGCAGCTCCCGGAGCTTGCCCGGGACCGCAAGAAGCGGGCACCCGCCTGGGCTAGTGCGGACATCGTGGACCTTGTCCACGACCTCTGCACTAGGCACAGGAAAGTGGCCATCTATGGCAGGAGAGCTGCCAGGAGCCACCCAGGAGCAGGTGTGCAAGAGAATCAAGGTCCAGTGAGAATCAAGGTCGAATTAACTGTCCAGTGAGACCCCCGACCCTGAGCCCTGAGCTTACAATGGCCATCCTGGGTCAGACCAAAGCTCCATCTAGCCCAGTAGCCTGTCTGCCGACAGTGGCCAACCCTAGGGACCCTGGAGGGGATGGACCGAAGACAGTGACCAAGCCATTTGTCTCATGCTATCCCTCTCCATCCTTCCACAAACCTTGGGCAGGGACACCACTCCTACCCCCTGGCTAATACCACTCCATGGACCCAGTCTCCATGACTTGATCTCACTTCCCTTTAAACTCTGTTCTAGTTGTAGCCTTCACAGCCTCCTGCAGCAAGGAGTTCCACAGGTTGACTCTTTGCTTTGTGAAGAACAACATTCTGTTACTAGTTTGAAGCCTGCTACCCATTCCTTTCCTTTGGTGTCCTCTAGTCCTTCTTTATGGGAACTAATGAAGAACTTTTCTGTATGCACCCTCTCCACCCCACTCATGGTTTTAGAGACCTCTATCCTGACCCCCCTCTGTTTCCTCTTTTCTAAGCTGAATAGTCCCAGTCTCTTTAGCCTCTCTTCATATGGGACCTGTTCCCAACCCCTTTTTATTTTAGTTGCCCTCCCCTCTCCCAGCCTCTCTCTTCCCCTCTCCCACCTCCTTTTCCCAGTCTCCCCCAGTTTTGTTCAATAAAGACAGATTCCATTTTGGAAGACACGTTATCTTTATTTTGTACATCAAGAAGAGGGGCTAGGGAAGGGTAAGTGGAAGGAGGTGAGAGAGGAATGGGGCACGAGTCCCCGATGGGGAGGACTGGGCTGGCTCTGCAGGCTTCTGGGGGTGGAAGCTCTCCTGCAGCCCCCCAATTGCCCCCTCTCCCCAGATGGCAGCCTGCGGCAAGTGCAACTGGGCTGATGGCCGAGTGGTGTGATGTGCCCAGTGTGGGTACTCCGGGCACTCCAAGCAAGGACTGCTTTGCAAGCGGGGCACCCCTGAGAACTGTCTGTCCGGGGTGGGGGTCGGGACCCTTTAAGCACAGCCCTCGGCTAGCCTGAGACAGCAGCTCCATGCTCTAAGTCCTCCTCTGATGCCCTGCCGGCACTGCTTCCGGCCATCCTTAAGCCCGGTTCAGGGTCCACTTAATGTGGACATGCTAGTTCGAATTAGCAAAACGCTAATTCAAACTAGTTTTTTAGTCTGGATCTGTTAATTCGAATTAGCTTAGTTCGAATTAACTAATTAGAACTAAGTTAGTTCGAATTAACGTTGTAGTGTAGACATACCCCCAGAGCCCAGCTTACCTTCCCTCCCTTACTCTATGTCTACATTTGTGGCTTCTTGCGCAAGAACGGTTGTTCTTGCGCAAGAATCCGCAGAGCGTCTACACTGCCCATCCGCTCTTGCGCAAGTAAATGTACAGTACGGCATGATAAGAGACAGATCTTTGCACAAGAGCTACGCTGTTTTCTATCAGGCTTAAGCTCTCTTGCACAAGAGGGCAGTGTGGATGTTCGGCAAGCGCGTACTTGCACAAGAATTGGCCTCCAAGAAAAACACAGGTGGCCTCTCCGACACTCCGTACAGACAATCACCACTCATTGGTTCCCCCTAATTGGCCGCCCCTTAAAGGCACATGCATTTGCCATGTGCAGCCTGGGTAGCAGCCAGAGGGAGGAATGGCAGCTGCCCAGCCTCAGCCAGGTCCCTCAGACCCCACGGAGGAGCCATCCCAGAGCACCCAGCAGGCCCGAAGGGGCACCAAGTGGTGGGCTCCATGCTGGAGTACCACTGAGGAGACTGCCCTCCTGGACATCTGGGGAAAGGAGGAGGCCCTCCGGGACCCCAAGTCCCGGAAGAGGATTGCCCACATTTTCGCCCAGATGGCCCAGGCGCTGGCCGCAAAGGGACTCCCGGCCCGGACCCTCGAACAGGTTCGGGCCAAGGTGAAGGACCTGCGCCTCATGTACATGCCAGCCAGTGAGCGTGGGGGCATCGGAGCCACTGCTTGTCCCCAGTATCACCACCTGCACCAGATCTTGGGGGACAAAAGGGCCAGTCCCCTGCTGGCCCAGGTGGACATGGCAGTGGCCACCCCAGTGGTCTGACCCAGGCCATAGAAGGAGAATGAGGAGGGAGACTGGTCCTCAGACGAGGAGGAGGAGGTGGCAGAGGACAGCAGCCAGACCTCACCATCCCAGCCCAGCAGCAGTCAGGATGTGTCCTGGACATCCTCAGAAGCTGGCGAGGGATTATCTGGTGAGTGCAGTGGCTACCATTCACAAGTGTGCTGGAGAAGGTGGGAGGAGGGCTACAGGGTGGGGAAGAGGTAGCGGCACATGGCACAGCCCTTCCGGTTTATGAACCGGGCTGCTTGGTGCTTTGGCGCCCGGATGGGGAGATGGGTCCCGTCTACAGCTCCCCCACAGTTCGGAAACCCAAGGCTGGTGAAGCCAGCAATGGTTGTGTCCACGTCCCAGGGGCGGATCACCCTCTGGAGCAGCACGGCATTGCTGGTGTTGGCGACCTGCAGAGGGGCACATGGGAGCACAGGGGATACATGGAATGAGACACAGTGTGTACATGGGCCCCTGAGGTGTGCTCGCCCTCCCTTTGATGGCCTCTCCCCCCACGCAGACCAGGGCCCTCTGCTTCCCGGGAACTCCGCCTCCCCACCAGCGGGGCTGTGTGCAGGAGGGTCAGCATGACCCCCTGTGTGCGGGGCTTCCCCTTGCCCCTACAGCCTCCCCCCCGTCTAGTCTGGCACCTTCCCTCCCCCAGGACGAGCCCGTGGTCCACGGAGGGCCTTACCTGCCGGACGATAGCGCTGACAGTGGACCTGCACACCCCAAACTGGTTCTCCACGGAGCGGTAGCTGTCCGGGGTGGCCAGTTTCCAGAGGACAATCACAACCCTCTTCTCCACAGGGATGATGAGGTGCAGGCGATTGTCCTGCTTCCAGAGCGCAGACGTGGCCAGGTGCAGAGCTCATGGAATGTCTCCCAGCGCATCCGAAAGTTCTGCACCCATTGCTGGTCACCCCATTGTCCCAGCACCAGGCGCTCCCACCAGTCCCCACTGGTGTCGTAGCTCCAGAGGCATCTGTCAGTGCGGGTGCCTGAGCCCAGCTGCAGCCGTGGCGAGGTCCTGCACCTGCTGCCCAGTCTCCAGCTCCTGGTGGAGCAATGTGGCTCCCTGGTGGAGGAGCTCCACAGCCTCTATAATGGCCATGAGGAATGGATGTTGCTGGCTGGGGTCCTCTTCCGGCTCCATGGCTGTGATGGTGGCAACGAGGGTGCCCAGGGGCACTTGCCAGGAACAGAGGTGACAGGTGCTGTTCTGGCTTTCACTCTCTCAAAAGGGTGCATGAGCATGCAGCCACAGGGAAATGGCCGACCAGGAGTCCCTTTAAGTACGTTTCCCATTGGGGGTCTGGCGCATGCCCACAGACGCTGCTGGTGACCTCTTCACATGGCCAATTTGCTTCCGGAGACACGTTCTTGCGCAAGGGCTTCCTGCCAGTGTGGACGCTTTCTTGCGCAAGAGATCTTGCACAAGATATTCCTGCACAAGAACCCACCAGTGTAGACATAGCCTTAGTGTGCAGCAGCCAGGTGGTCTGGGTCCTGTATAGTATGTGTAGTAGGGTTCTGGTCCCTCAGTGGAGTCCAGAGGCACTACTGCGTCACAAATAACCACACAGTCCCTAGATCTGCACTGTCCCCAGAAAGGCTTCCTTGCTCTCTTCTTGCTTTTCTGTGAAGCAGTTTAATTACCTTATGCACCCAGCTACTTTGGCTAATGGGAGGAAAGAAATCAGGGCTCTTTCTACACCATACCCCTCTCTGATGCCTCCTTGCCTACAGCAGGGGGCACAGATGAGAAGTCGCTGCTCTTAAAACCATATCTCAAGCTTTAACCTGAGCCTCACTTCTCAGCATGGCAGCCTAAGGGACTCCACAGTGTTTCCGCTCATAACAGAAATCTGTGTGTCTGCACATTTCTCTCCTAGACATTTCTGCACAACTCTTAGGGTATGTCTACACTAGCCCCCTAGTTTGAACTGGGGAGGCTAATGTAGGCATTCGAACTTGCAAATGAAGCCCGGGATTCGGAAAAAGGCATGTGTGGACAGAGAGGAGGTTTTTTTTCTGGAAGAAGAGGCCTCCAGGAAATAACACAGGTGCCCTGGTGGCCACTCTGTCCAAAGTAATCAGGACTCTATAGTTCCTGTCTCCTGGCCCCTCTTAAAGATGCAGGCACCCTGGACAAACTTTGTAGCAGAAAGCCAGCTGAGAGCAACACCTCACTGCGTGGCTTTCCCTGCCACAGGCGTGAACAGCCATGGCAGAGCCTCAAGCTCCCCGCAAGCCTCCTGGCCCTCACAGGGAGCAGCCCTAAGGTTTACAGGGCCCACCCAGGGGGATCAAGAGGCGCACACTCTCCTGGTCTGGAGCGGAGATCCTATCCCTCCTTGAGTTGTGAGGCGAGGAGGAGACATTGCAGGATCTTTGCTCCAAGCACCGAAACGCTGACATATTCAAGCACATGGCTGAGTCCCTGGTGAAGTGCAGACACCCACTCTGGACCTTGGAACAGGTTCGGAGTAAGGTAAAAGAGTTCCATCGGGGATATGTCTGGGACAGAGAGCGCTCGGGGCAGGACCCCACACCTGCCCCTATTACCATGAGCTTCACCAAATCCTGTGGGGTGGGGAAACATCTTCCCCACCAATTGTCATGGACTCTGGCTTAGAGACCTCCATGGTCACCTGGCCGGAGGTCATGGCAGAGGAGGAGCAGGAGGACCTGGGCCAGTCGGACGACGAGGAGGAGACCTTCACTCTGTCCCTGGAGCTGGTGCCAGTCAGGCAGGATGCCAGGGAGGATCTTCAGGTGAGTGGTTTATCACACACACAGGGTGGGGGACGTGGGTGCACAGAGGGTGCAGGCATGACTCCAGATACCCTGAGGAGTGCCACACATAGCACGCAGGCATGTCTGCCATGCCAGGCACCACCCAATCCCGCAGGTAGCGCTGCATGCTGCAGGTGTGTGTGCAGACACCAGAGAGGGCCCGGCTCCTCTGCCACCCAGGGGATCCCACTGTGGCTGGACACTTCCCTTGCCTGCTTGTCCATGGTCCGGGGAGGGCAGGAGGAGAGGTGTTGGGAAGCAGGCAGCACAGTCCCTGGGCACCTTGGGGCCACTGTGAGGCATGGCCCGCTGTGCAGGCCACACATGGCCTTGCTCTGGGGACATCCCCCTACTATGGCCCGAGGACTATTGGCCACTGCCCACAGAGGAGGGCACATCCTCAGGGACAGTGTCTGCATGGATGACTGACCGCTTCTCCCTCTCGTGTTCTCCATAGCCAGACCAGTTGGGACTGAGGGGTAAGACACTCCACCACAGCCAGCATGCCAGGGTGTCAGGAAGACCTCATGCACCAATATTTTAGCATCCTGTGTGACATGTATCAGACCCTGGCCCCCAAGATACCTGACAACACTGAGTGGCGGAACCACGCATAGGACTAGCTCATGTCACAGTGTGATAACATGTGTGCTGTCATATCATGCACGATGTGACACCCACCTGCTGCTCTTGGCTTACACCCTCCTGCTCCCCCTGCTATGCCAATCCCTCCTTCTCCTGCCCGTCATGTTCTCTCCTCAGGTGATGCCCATGCCACTTCCCCAAGAAATGACCATGCACCCTCCCCCTAGATCCTCTGCCATCCCTGACCCTCCACCCTCAGCCTTCCCTCTTAACCATCCGTCTGTGTTCCCTGGACCCACCTGACCCCAACTCCGATGAGGTCCCCGCACCTGAGATGGCACATCTAGGTGCCCCCATTCCTTTCCCCTTCCAGGTTATCTGCCCCCTTCCCCTGCATACCTTTTTTTTTTAACATAATATAAATACAGAGTTCACTTTATTCAAAATCAAACAGGTGTTTTTAATTGAGAGGTCAGTGAAGGGGCAAACGGAGGGGTTGTAGTGGGGAAGGGATAGGGCAGCAAGCCAGAGACCCCTGTTGGGGAGGCCCAGGGGAGAGTTACTGGGGTGTTTGAGAGAACCTCTCCCTCAAGGCCTTCCAGATGCACTCCCCAGTCTAATGGGCCTGGCTTTTGGCAGCTGTCCACAGCTGCTGAAAGGCTTGCCCCTCACTACCAGTGTCTGCCTCCCACCCCAGGAAAAAGGCCTCCCCCTTCCTTTCCACAATATTGTGGAGGACACTACATGCCGCGACCACCTCGGGGATGTTGTGCTCCTGCACGTCGAGGCGGGTCAGCAGGCACCTGAACCCTGCCTTGAGGCCCCCAAAGGCACACGCAGCTTGGATTCAGGCCTGGATGAGGTGAGCATTAATTTGGTCCTTCCTGGGGTGTATGGCTTGATTAGACACAGCATCAGGGAGTAAGCCACATCCCCTATTATGCACAATGTCATCTGCACGTCCCCAACTTCAAAGTCATGGTAAGGGAAGAATGTGTCCGCCGCCAGCTTCCCGTACAGGCTAGAATTCCTGAAGATGCGGGCATCGTGTGTCCTGCCTGACCACCTGTCAAAAATGTCTGTCAGGTGTCCACAGTGGTCAATCAGGGCCAGCAGCACCATCGAGAAGTAGCCCTTGCAATTTATGTATTGAGCTGCTCAATGTTCCCATGCACACATTGGCATGTGGGTCCCATCAATCACTCCACCACAGTTTGGGAACACTAGGGCAGCAAATCCAGCCACAATGGGGTCCAGGTCACCCAGGTGGATGATCCTGCACAGCAGGATGGAGTCGATGGCCCTCACAACCTGCAGAGAGAGAGACAAAGAAAAACACAAAACAGAGAATGAGAAAGGGAGTATCTGAGCCCTTGGGAGATGCCCATCCTCCTCCAACACCTTCAAACACCCCAGGAATCACCCCCTATGAGGCTACCTCCCCAGTAGCAGAGCAGTGTGAAGATGGGGCAGCACAAACCCCTAGGGACAGGGCTTCCCCACACCCCCACTTCACCTTCACCCACAACAGCTCCTAACCTCCCCTTTCCCGAGGGCCCCCCTTTTTCAGTACTCTTCCCCCCCCCCCAAGGACTGCAACCCCAGAGTGCCTTATCTCCATGAGGTGGGCCCTGATGGTGGACTTCCTCATGCCGAACTGGTGGCCCACCGGTAGCTGTCAGAGATGGCAAGCTTCCAGAGGGAAATTGCTACCCACTTCTCCAGGGGGTGGCAGGTCACAGGTGGGTGTCATGTCTCCGGAGGGCGGGGGCGAGCCAGGCACACAGTTCCAAAAAGGTGGCCTTCTGCATGTGAAATTTTTTGAGACACTTCTGGTTGTCCTACCTCTCCATGACCAGCCAGTCCACCAGTGCAAACTGGTGTCGAGCCTTGAAAAATACCTCTCCACAATGGGGTGCATTTGCCAGAGTGTAGCTCCCGCACCCAGAAAGAAGATCCCCAGAATGAGATCGGGGTCCAATTCATGCAGGACCAGGAAAGCAGCTGACACAAAGCTCCAGGGCACAAAGGAAAAAGCTGTGACATCCACAAAAGCACGGCAACCACAAAAGCAGGGAAACCACAGCAGGCACTGTGAGAGCTTTGCCGTCCTTCGAAGAGGTAGCAAGCACGCAGCAGAAGCAGAGAAACGGCTGTCCAGGGGGATCCCTTTAAGTGCGTGTCTCTGGAAGGCTCTGGTACCAGCACTCAGAAGTAACTGGTGACCTAAAGCTCTGGCTGAAGTGCTTGCAGGTGGCCTTTCATGCAAGAGACCGTCCAATGAGTCTGGATGCTCTCTTTCACAAAAGCAGATCACTTTTTCAATGTGCTTTTGTGTGTGAATGCTCTTTCAGAAGAAGTGTTTTTCAGAAGATCTCTTCTGAAAGAAGCTTCTTCTGAAAAAAACCTGCAATCTAGACATAGCCTAAGAGCCCAGTAAACAGTGGAAGTGTTGGTAATACTGCTAGAAAATATTGACCTTCTGTAGTCTGGCAAATTCTCTGGTTTGACACCAGTCCCAAGGGTGCCAGACTACAGGTGTACAACCTATACAGGCAGTCCCCGAGTTACGCGGCTCCGACTTATGTTGGATCCGCAGTTATGAACGGGGCTTTTCTCGCCCCGGAGGACGGGAGCGGCGGGACGCCCAGATGCACCGCGGTCCACCGCCCCTGTCCTCCGGGGCGAGAAAAGCTGCTCCCCATCTCCCTGGTCTGCAGGGAGACGAGGAGCAAAGCCTTGGAGCACGCCCGCAGCGGGACAGCCCGGGCGCGCTTGAGCTGTCCCCCTGCGGGCGTGCTCCAAGGCTTTACTCCCCGTCTCCCTGGTCTGCAGGGAGATGGGGAGCAAAGCCTTGGAGCACACCCGCAGCAGGACAGCCCAGGCATGCTTGGGCTGTCCCGCTGTGGACATGCTCCAAGGCTTTGCTCCCCGTCTCCCTGGTCTGACCAGCAGACCAGGGAGATGGGGAGCAAAGCCTCGGAGCACGCCAGCAGTGGGACAGCCGCGGCGCGCCTGGACTGTCCCGCTGCCCGCGTGCTCTGCGGCTTTCCTCCGCGTCTCCCAGGTCAGCAGACCAGGGAGATGGAGCAAAGCCGTGGAGGACTTGGGTGGTTCCGCCACCCCCATTTCCCTGGTCTGCTGGGGGGGTGCAGCTAGTGTCCCCCCCCCCCCAGCAGACCAGGCTTTTCTTGCCTACCCCTGGGGTAGAGCAGCTGGGGGCTGCCGGGTTGGTCCTGCAGCGCCGCTCCGGACCAACCCGGCAGCACCCCAGCTGCTCTGCCCCAGGCGTCCTGATTCAGCCGCTGCTGGTCAGTTTCAGCAGCGGCTGAATCAGGACGCCTGGGGCAGAGCAGCTGGGGTGCTGCTGGGTTGCTCCAGTAGCGCCGAGGAGCCGCACTACTGGAGCAACCCAGCAGTACCCCAGCTGCTCTGCCCCAGGTGTCCCCAAGTCAGCCGCTGCTGAAACTGACCAGCGGCTGACTACAGGAAGCCCGAGGTAGAGTTGCTCTGCCCCAGGCTTCCTGGAATCAGCCGCTGATCAGTTTCAGCAGCAGCTGACTTGGGGACGCCTGGGGTTCTTAAGTTGAATCTGTATGTAAGTCAGAACTGGTGTCCAGATTCAGCCGCGGTTGAAACTGATCAGTTTCAGCAGCGGCTGACGCCAGTTCCGACTTACATACAAATTCAACTTAAGAACAAACCTACAGTCCCTATCTTGTACGTAACCCGGGGACTGCCTGTATTTATTTAAGATAAATTGTCATTAAACTAGCATACCTACTCTGAGGAGACTTTTGGCCCCGATGCAGCATTTGGATCCATAGATGCATAGAATTCCACTGATGTTCAGTTGCAGGATCTGGGCCAATATTTGTAAAAAAATATACATGTGAATAAGTGCTTCTCTGTTTTGACTTAAAGGCAAAAGAACAACTCCTTTAAACAGCCTTTAATAGGCTGGAGCTCTTAATTCATAAAGTGGAAAGAAAAATTACTTTGTAAGGCCTTATACACAAAAGAGAGATCCTCTCATGCAAATTAAACATTATCATATTTAATCCACTGAAGATTGATTGTGAGCATGGCCTTTTCATCAGCAGATTGTAAACTGGTGAAAAATGGTCCTTTGGTTTTACGTTGAAGATAAAAATCAAACATGCCAAGCATTTGGGAAGATGTAAAACTATCAATCATCCTCCATGCTTCCAAATCTGGTTAATTGCTTTCAGAACCATTTTACCATTATGGAACAAGTCAGACCTAAATAGTATCTATTGGCAGTGCATCTAAAATACAACAATGTACTTCAGAAACCCTTGGAGTACTGGGAATACTGAGTTTTCCTTAATTGTAAATAAAGTAAATTGCATTTAACTGTAGGATGCAGCAATTCCAAGCATTACCTAAGGAAGATGACACAACAGCTGAAAAGTAATCAGTTTGGTTTCCAGTAAGAATATTTTTCTTCTTTCAGTGACCATGGATCTAGAGATGGCCCTCTTGTCTTCTTCCTAAAAGATTAGAGGTAGATCCATGAGCATTTTACCTAGGAAAAAGTGAAATTCTGTTTCAATCACTCTTGCTTTCCCTTTATTAATATTTTTTACTTATTTGCATTACCATAGTGTCTAGGAGCTCAACCCATAGACCAGGATTCTATTGTGACCAGTGCTTTAAAATCTCATGAATTTGAATAACCGCACTGGAGTATCTCAAGTGCTTGAATATTCACTGAATGCATTCTACTCCATTTCCCCTCTCTCTCTTCAAAGAGACATCATACAACTGTGGTTACTTAAGACGCTATGTGGCAGACCAAGACCAGGTGAAATTCCATGTCCTAGCAGAATAAAATTCACAGCCTCCTCCAAAATCACAGTAACCAAATAAACAAATCTTCATTAGTTCTTGTCAATTCTTGGCCTCTGCCACACATCTGGGCAATTTTGATTCCATTCATAGTGGGACTAATATGCATACACACAATCCAATTCAAGACATTTTTATAGTCAACAGTGTCATTTAGCATAGAGAGATACACACTTTACAAGGAAACAGAGACAAGAGTATTTAGCCAGGAGTTTTCATTGTACATGGCAGCTTGATGGGCATTTTATTTTTACGTGTGCCTGGTTGCTATAAGTAAGTGTTTATCTTTCAGGAGTTCATAGACTCATATACTCATAGACTTTAAGGTCAGAAGGGACCATTATGATCATCTAGTCTGACCCCCTGCACTATGCAGGCCACAGAATCTCACCCACCCACTGTTAGAATAATCCTCTCACCTATATCTCAGATATTGAAGTCCTCAAACAATGGTTTAAAGAACCCAAGATGCAGAGAATCCTCCTGCAAGTGACCCGTGACCCATGCTACAGAGGAAGGCAAAAAACCTCCAGATCTCATTAATCAGGTGGCTGCAGCTGTGTTTAAAATGATTTCATTTTAAAACAAGAGCTGTTTATTCTCACTTCATTTTTTTAAATGTGAAAGTGAATTCTGTGCTGAATATATATCAACCGATGACCATTATATAAAGCAATGGCTGCAAGATAACAGTTTTATTACATTCCACTAACTTTTCTTCTAAACCTGCAGTTATCTTAACACCATATCTTATGACTCTGAAGATTGTAGGAGATACTACATTGGTGGCCTTTTGAATAAAAATGACTGAATTATTCAAACTCAGTAGGTTCAATTCCTGGCCAATGGAATTCTTAGTGTCCACATATCAGATGTTAGTCATTTCTCCGGATATACAACTAGAAAGCAATAAAACACTATAATGACCAAGCCCATATAAACCCTGTAATAGTACAGCATACATCCTGTGTGTGTTCAGTTGTAGTGGAAGCTCAATCTATCAAGTAATATTTGTCACCTCTTTGTAATATACACAAGGTCAGAGGGATGCCAAAATTAAGTGAAATTAAATGTACTCTTAAAAATATCACCCCCAGTCTTTTGATTAAAATCAAAATATAATTGAAATCCATGGAATTAAGAGACCGTTTTTTAATATAAAAAATGATAAAAAGAGAGGGGGATAGTTTCAAGTTTTGGTGTCATTGGCAAGGACCAAAGGTGAATCCTTGCAGGACAAGTCCTTGGAAAGGTGCACATAAAACATTGGTGGTCAATAACTGTCCATGGGCTAGTTGCAGTTCAACAAGATTAGCTGTTGGAGAGCTGCTGCTGCTGTATTTACCTGTGGGCATGAGCGCTTGCAGTACCCACTGTCCACGGATTACCATTCCCTGCCAATGGAAGCTGCAGGAAGTGATGAGCTGGTCTACAACCAACAGGAGCTGTCTGCAGAGGTGCAGGTAAATATAGCAGTGGTGGCCAACTGGGGGCTAACCCTGGGGAATTCCTGCTGTCTTATTGCTCACCCATGATATAAAACCAACCTGCTGATAGAAGCCAGGTACCAGTTTAATGGAATGAGCCATTTAATCTCCTTTTCTAGTAGCTGCTTAAATCTAACCTCTTACATAACCTCACTTCTCTACCCCCATACTCTCCATCTTTTGAACTCTAATGCTGTCTTGTTCACTGTTAAGTCCTCCATACTTTGCAATCTACACAGATGCACTGTTGCATCACTGCATAACCCCATTAACTTCAAAGGGAATCCAGGTGGACTCAGCTACAGCTGATGTGGATCACAACATATAAGTGGGGCTTTTTGGATTACAAGTGCTGTAGCATAGGGAACATGCGACACTCCATGGCTACGTCTACACTGGCATCCCTTCCAGAAAAGGGATGCTAATGTAGCACATCGGAATAGCAAAATCCACGGGGGATTTAAATATCCCCCGCGGAATTTGCATTAACATGGCTGCCGCTTTTTTCCGGCTTGGGGATAAGCCGGAGAAAAGCGCCAGTCTAGACGTGATTCTCCGGAAAATAAGCCCTTTTCCGGAGGATCTCTTATTCCTACTTCAAATAAGAGATCCTCCGGAAAAGGGCTTATTTTCCGGAGAATCACGTCTAGACTGGCGCTTTTCTCCGGCTTATCCCCAAGCCGGAAAAAAGCGGCAGCCATGTTAATGCAAATTCCGCGGGGGATATTTAAATCCCCTGCGGATTTTGCTATTCCGAAGTGTCTAATCTGCATC
This sequence comes from Pelodiscus sinensis, assembly GCF_049634645.1. NCBI lineage: Eukaryota > Metazoa > Chordata > Testudines > Trionychidae > Pelodiscus > Pelodiscus sinensis. The sequence goes on along the minus strand of NC_134725.1, from coordinate 28,587,460 downwards.
CCTTTTCCGGAAAAGGGGTGCAGTGTAGACACAGCCCATGTGTTTGTAAAACCCAATATAAATTTAAGGTGTTTTATTAATGCCAAGAATTAGCAGTGCAGAAGCAAAATGTCCATTATTATTTTATCAAGATACAGCAAAACTGCTAGGGCCAAATTGTCTGGTAGCATGACAGATTGTCAGGACTCAGTGGAGCTATTCCTATGCCGATGACTCACTGCATGACCTTGGACAAGTCACCCGAATCCAGCATTTTCAATGGTGTTTTGGTTTTACTACATTCTACTCTATGAACTGTCCCTCTCCCATGCAATCTCATCTCATTTAATGACAAGACAGCAGGATTTTGCCCCTATTTAAAAACATCCAAATGCAGAGTGACTTAAAAAGCAAAGAGTTCTATCTTTGCCTAAAATATCTTAAAAGATCCTGCTGCCATTAAGTTAGTGGAATGAAATCTGGAAGCATAAAGATCAGGTTTCAACTGAAATGTGAAAGGTTCAGTTCATTTACTAATAAAAGTTCTCTCTGAGGCCTGGAAAATATTCATTTTAACTCCATCTTTACACTCACATGCTTAAAGCAGACACACACTAATTATAAGGATTCTTTTCCCTTCACTTTGTTGTATAGTTTTTCAATATTAATGGACTCAGAAGCCAGTAGAACCATTCATCATCAGTGCACCTGATAAATATTTAAATGGAATATTCAGAAGGTTCAATAGTTCCTCTATTCTAAATACAAGGATCATTCAGATGCTGAAACTGCTGGTATAATTGGGACTGCCAGCCTGCTGGACGGTATTTCAGCAGAGCATAAAGTGATAGAAAACCTCACTTAATAAATAGCGTAAAGGCTCTTGTGAGAAGCTGTGAAAGTTCTATACAACTCCGATTGGCTGGCTTGCTGCAGTAGGTAATGATACTGCTTTGTACCTAAAGTGCCTTCCCAACATAATTAAACATGATGATACCTTATGAGATAGTTAAGCATTATTGGACTCCATTAAAAGATGGCTTCTCAGATGCTCACAGAGTTTAAGGGTCAGTTTTTCAAAGGTCCCTGAGATATCAGGCTTCTAAGCTCCTAAATCACTTACAGTAACATTTTCATAATTGCCCAAAGCCCAGATTTGAAAAGGTATTTAGGCACTGCTGAACTTCCTCTTTGTATTTTCACTCCCCCTCCCCTTTTCTCCATTTGAGATGCTCAATGCCTGCTACAAAGAGGGTCATATTATTCCACTTAACTGAGCTTCTCATTAATTCACAGACAGGGGGTGGGGAGTTGTCAAGTCAGGTATCTGTGACTATATTTCTGTCCCTGCCTCCTCCTATTCCCTTATTTATTATTTGGTACCCATAACATTTGGCAGAAGTGCAATCACTCAGTTGTCTTTATAATGTGGAAAATGAAAAGTGCATCAGAGATGAAACAAACACCTTCAAGCTGTTTAGAATTTGAGAAATATTTATGTTGGAGGAAGAGATCACCTGCATTTGTATCCAAAGATAAGCTAATGGGAGGGTCGGCCAAATATTTCAGGATCATTTTTAAGTGCCAATTGTTTTATGCTTCCATTTTGCTAGTGTGAAAAATAATTGACTGAGGCCCTAGATCCATAAAACAACAATCAGAAGCATTTCCTACACAGAAAATAAGATTATAGAAGTAGAATTAAAATGGGTTTTATCTTTACTTCATTGGTAACTTTTCGATCCATGAACTCTCTTAACACTCTCCAGACTGTTGAGGAATTGATGGTTTTAAACGATTACCAACAGATGAGATCTTCACTGAATAAGATAATGTACATATATTCTGACATTGTGCAATCCAGATCAGTGAGATTAAGTGTCGCTCTTACCTGGAACCATGGGTGCTTCAAAATGCAAGTCTCACAAGCAGTCATTCAGCATGCAGGTCACATCCTTAGTGCTGGTGCATAACCACAGCCACACCAGCCACACTCTGTCTTCCAGCAACCATGGTAACTATTTACAGGGTAACACAGTCTTAGTCTCAATTTCCCATCCAAAACATGTATTCTGGACAGTCCAGATATATTAGGTTCATTGCCTCTCTAAGGAGATTAATATACAAAGCCTGCTACTCTAAGATTTAGTCTACACTAGACCAGGCAGGTTGACTTAAGGTATACCACCCAGCTATGCAAAATACCTTAAGCTGAGCCACTGCAGCATCTACACTGCAGAAGCTGATGGGAGCACATGCTCCCACTGGCTTCTTTTACTCCTCACAGAATGAGCAGTACGGGATGCTGGTGGGGTCTGCCCTCAGAATTCAATTTGGGTGTCTACACTAGACCCACTAAATCAAATGCTAAAAGATTAACCTCCAGAGGGTCAATCTTCTCCATAATGTAGACAAGCTCTAAATGGAGCTACCCACTGAGTTCACAACATTGGATAGATTTTGATTAAAGATCCAAACTCGTTTTATGTAACTACAAAGAGACAGATTTTAAGTGAGTTCAAATAGAAGGCATTAAAGTGAGAAAAGGTCATGAGAAAAATAAAGATAAAACTCTTCCTAGAACTGACATTAACTTGCTTAAGTTTAAGCTGAAATTCTTACCGCGGGGTCCCAGTAACATTGCTGGCCATCTCACAGGCCAGGATCTGCTCCCAAAGTACAACAGTTGCTTCATTTGTTTTCTTTGGTGAAAGAGCATAATAGGGAGTGAGTGATAACTTGTCGTAACTTTGTCCTCCATTTTTATAGTTATTCTTGAAATGCATTTTCCTGAGACAGAGGTGAGCTCGAGGCAGACTGACCTTCCCCACTGCTCCCTCAAACCAGCAGGGGCACAGAACTCCTTCAGGGCTAGGAGAGTGAGTTCTTCTAGCTCCGGTTTGGGGTGGGTACACAGCTTCTCTAACCCTGGGCTTCAGGGGTCTCCAACTCCTCCAGCTACCAAGGGAGCATAAGCATCACCATCCCCAGGGGTGGAACCAGGTCCTCTAGGGCCATGGTGGGAAGAGCAGCTCCTCCAGCCACAGGAAATGCAGAAAGTGCCCCTCCAAAAAGAGCCAAATTTTTATTCTTCTCACTGCTCCTCGATAAAGTTCATTCCTGCTGTGGGGACAAAGGAGTCTGGTGATGGTAGAGGCTCCATGCTGTTGGTTGCCAAGAGGCAGATCTTTTTTTTTGCTGCCCCCTTGCTTGCCAAGAATGGATACGTGAAAAGATAGGTGACGGCCCATCTGCTTTGATGACACCTGACGAGAGGCATCAGCTTGTCCTTAATCTTTGAGAAACAGTTTTATCCATTTCCAAGACTGGTAAACATACCCGTCATGATTTATGCTTATTCATAGCTTTACATATAAGTTTGCTACATTTATTTCATCAGCATAGTGTTGACCTTCTATTTTTTAGTTTTAAAGTGATACTTTACCAGGCATACTTTGTACAAACACTCCTAGAAGGGTATACGGGGGTGTGAATTCAAGGGTGCATTTGGTCACATGTAAATTACAACAATTTGAGGGGTAACAACCATCTTTTTGTTCTGTGTTTGTACAGCACCCAACACAGTGGTGTCCTGATCTATGATTGGGGCTCTGTGGCAGCACCACAATCAAAATAATTGACAATCACACATATGCTCAGTTACTCTAGCGGTCTCATTCAGTGTTTCCTCTAATTTTCCATTTGTGTGCAGAATAAATTTTGTTTTGTGCACCTAGGCATGTGTGGCTGTGCACCACCAGTAGAAACAGATATTGCCAACTGTGGGCACTCTGCTAATTAACTGCATGGCATTTGAATCTCTCCTGGGTGACTGCCCAAGTGCTCAGCTTACAGGGAATGCTGGTCTGCTTCAAAGTGTACTAAGTCAATGGAAAAGCTATCATCTGTCTCAGTGAACTGGGAATCAGGCCCCTAACAGATGAGGTTTTTCCACCAAAGGAAACTAACAGAGTTTGATGCTCAAATCCCACTGAAATTCCTTTTACCTTCTTTTGAAAATCTCAGCGTATGTGTGCCCTCCAGTTCATCCTAATTTCAGTGAGTCCCTCACTGCATTTCCACATTATTGCCCATCTCTATCAGATCTCTGGACATTTTAAAATGTATTTTTTTACTGTAATAAATTAGATTTCTTTTATTCCTCCATACGGTTACTGGCTCAAGATGGAGCTGAATTGGAAAGAAAAAAATGATAATACATTAGAAGAGGAAAGGGAAGTATTCTAATGATTACTTCTCTGTCCACTGTTTTACGGTGCTTTCATTGCCCTTAATGGGCCATTTTATCATGAAATGTAAGGCACTCGTATTAAATTGTTGACCTAATTTTTGATACTTTGCTACGAAGTCTCTCTGCCCTTAAGATAACAAGCTCTCCGTTGATATGGGTTGAAAGAATAATACACTGAACATCAGCCAAGCTCAACTCTTTGTCTGGCAGACACGCTATCAGCTATATGGGAGACTGAGTGTGCTCACACAAACAGAGGGAAGGCAAGCATAATTAAACATGTAGCACCTATTTTTGCACACATTGAAAAAGGAGACAATTGAGGGGGAAAGCTGAGCGAGAGATTAAATTATGTGAGGGATGGACCAGTGAAGTGTAAAGTTTGGACTTGGTCTGGCTGAATCCTCATATGCCAGGGAAATTCTTGTCCAGGGTTTTGGTTGCCTCATTATTGAGAAAGGAGTTAGCAGCAAAATCTGGATCATGCCAGGATTGGAAATTGCCTGGGGTTCAGAGAGCTGGAGGAGAGGGAAGAGTGGTCCTACCCGTAGGCATCAGCTGTTGAGAAAATAAAAAATGGGGAGAAAGGTCACAAAATAAATAAAGATAGGAAACCACCTCCTTTTAGCCACGTCAAAACATTTTTAAACTGAGTCACTTCCTCGCTAGTAGGAAATACAGGGACTATCTGTCTTATCTAAAGAATGTAGGGGTTGTTTGATAATTTCTACAACTATATTTCTATGTTATTGATCATTGCAGTGTTAAGTGGCCATTGTTCATAATAAATTCCAACAGCCTGAGAGTTAAGTGATGGACCATGTTGGTGCACTGGCTTTTAACGTCCATGGATGTATCTCTGGCTTAAACATGCAATGAGCTTGCTGGACTGAGTACCAGGAACATCACTCCAATGAATACCTTCAAAACTAAAATAGTCCTTTCCCCAGATGTCAGGTTTTGTTTTGTGTCTGCAGCTCAGAGAGATCCAATGTGTTGGTAAAGGCATGTATTGAAGCTTTTATTATTTCTCGCTTTTCCATTGGTGAGCTTTCCTTCTTTCAAAGCACTACAGAGCAATGCATGTAACCATAAAACTATTTGAACTCTGGGAACTCTATGGAATGCATCCATGGTCCCTTATAAAGGAATCACTTTAGGTCGGTTTTTCAAATGTTTCCATGTAGACATACTGTCCCAGAGGTTCAGAGAGAGATACAGAGCCGATTGAATTGAGTGTCCCTCGGAGAGGCCAGGAGACTTACTGGGACTCCAAGTTCCAGGGATCAATGAGCAAGCAGTCTGCTCAGCCCCCACAGTTAACACTGGATTTTCTAGGAAAAAACTCAGATCCCATTTTAGCATCTATACAAGGTGCTGAGCTGCTGGGAAGTTTGGTCACACTATGCCCTGATCCTGGACAGTCTTGCCCATGTGCTTAACTTCATGAACTGAGTGTAGTGCCACTGCAGGCAATGGGCAAAGCATGTCAAGCTAAACATGTTCATGTGCCTTTCTTCTATCTGGACCTTACTTTGGTGCCTAAACGAGCTCTTGAAAATCCGGCCCCATGTATTCTAGCTGATCACTCATTTCCCCCAATTAATTATTTGATTCATTCTTGGTAGGCTGTAAGTGTCCCTTGAAGACTTGTGAGAAGTAAGTAAACACTGAATAATAGATTATTTGAATTAAGTTTCACAGTGTTTTCAGTTTGGAATCTTTTAAGCCAAAGTGCTAAATGTAAACAAGCTGCTGAACAAGAAAATGCTAAGGCAAAATATTTGTTAAGTCTCTCACAGGCATAGCCATGGGGAGTAGGAGTGCTAGGGGTGCTGCAGCATCTCCAGGTTTTGGCCCGCCAAGCCCCATGCTCCTGTTGCCTGGAGACCCAGCTGTAGGAGGTGCTGCAGTATAGGGCTTTGCCAATATCTCTTTAACCTTCTGTCTCCATGCTCATCTGGCCCCAAGGTCTCAGCCAGGTGGGACTCTGATGCTGTGCCTCACATATGGGGTCCCAGCTGCTGCCCCCAGCTCTAGAGGATGTTGAAGGGCACAGACAGAGGAAAGAGGGGAGCAGCTCAGCACCCCTAATCCAAAAATTTTCAGCACCACTGCTCCCAGGAATTCTGAGCAACTCTGGAGAGACTTGAGTTCAGTCTGTATCTCAGGAAATTGGGAAAAGGAGAGAGGGATGCAGTCAGTGATTCTTGCTGGGCAAATGAAGTAAAACCAGGAAGCATTTGCATTCCATTTTTATACCTTATTTAGTTTCACTTATTTATGTTCGTTCAATTCAGCTACTGTAACATTCTTTAATAACTTATACAGCATATTTTGTGCCATCCAGGAGGTTGAGTGTCTGCAGAATGGAAGAAAAATTTGCCTTGATGTGAGCCCTTTGAGAGTCATGGAGCGGGGTGAGGGGAAAGAGGGAGGGAAAGCAAAAGATCCTGAGGGAGAAGAAACATTGTAACCAAATATGTTATCATGGTAATAAATACTTAATACCTGCTTTTACCTCTATGTACTCTGGCTCACTAGCTACTGAATGTGACCTGCATCTATCCACCAAAGAGATGCCACAACATATCACATCTGATCAAAGAAGTAGCTGTGAATAAGCTAGACAAAAGTTTTCCTTATTAATTACCTGTTTTAGGTTAGTGCTTAGAGATGGAGATGGGAAATCCACTGTATGAACACATGACAAGAGATGAGCAAAACCTGTGCAAATAGATAAGAGGAAACAGGCGAGAGAAGCGGGGAGAGACAAAAAGTAACAAACAGCACACGAGTGGCAGTCAGGAATGGCACTCAGGCCTCCCGAGTCCCAGCCGGCAGCGCTAGGCAATGGACCATCCAGCTGTTTCTTACAGAGGTTCTAATAAAAGTCATTGGTTCCCCTGGGGCTTTGCTTTCCATTCTGACCTTATTAAGCAAATAGCAGTGAGTTCGTAAGCTTTCCCAAGGCAGCCCATGGGGACTTACGGGCCAGAGACAGAATCGTGGGTAAATAGCTTTGACCTGAACTTAACTCATTAACACCAACATGACATGTACTAAGGCTTAACACGAAGCCTCCAACAGACCTATCAACTCAATGGATAACCCACATCTACTCCGAATTATCACTGAGCTTTGCAGTGATATGGTAGGAAGTGTTGTTCCTTCTCCCGTGGAAGAGAGGGAGGGAATAATAAATCTCTCATGCTTTCCTGATTATAGTCATATACTATTTTATTTAATAGCTAAATATTTTTGCAGCATGACTTAATACAAGGAGACAAGAAACATGTATATATTTAGAAAACAGATTAGTAGCTGACAAGCTCCATCATATCATGGCTTCATTTCTTTTCGCTGCAATGCTATTCCCATTTTAATGTCCCAAAAGGTGATTATTGTACACTGACAGACGAGGGATGGGGTTCCCAAGTTAAAGCACTTCGAACGTCTGTCATCCTGCAGCAGTTCAAAGCTTTTATCCAGTCTACAAGGCAAGAATGTTAAAAATGATCCCCCCCAGTCACAGCCTAATTCTCCAGCGCTGCGGCATACTAAGGGCTGTCATGTTAGAGGAGGTTTGTTTTGAAGCTTATACAATGGCTGAGAGCATGCCTGAAGGAAGGCAAATCTCTCTGAACTCCCTCAGCTTCCTCTGAATTCCTTCCACTTCAAGAGTGAATTGAATCCTTTTACTTTCCTCTACCCTCTCCATTGTGGTTTATGTTACCTGAATAGCCAAGGCTTGATGGTATCGTGCTGTGAGTTTATAGTGGCTGATGCCTTCAAAGAGATTAACTAGGGGGAGGACAAGCCCCAAAATGCAAACATCCAACTACAATCAATGTGTCAGGTGGTTCAAGTTCATCACTGTAATACAGGGGAGTGGAGAGCTAAACTAGGCCTCTGGGCAAAGTTGGGGAAGGGAGCACTGTGTTCCAGGAAAGGGTAGGGCCTTAGGTGGAAGAGGTGGGGCCAGGGCAGCCAGTCCCTCAGTTCCACCCAGACTGTGGCATGCCCCCCCCCCCAAACCCACAGCACTACCCAATGTTCCAACAGCAACTTAAAGGGCCCAGAACTCTGGGCCCTTTTAAATTGCTGGACCATAGGGCAGTTGTTCCCTTTGTCCCCCATGTCAGAAGGCCTGCCGTAATAAGAGAGAGGGAAGCAGTGTGAACAAATGGACATTGAACTGGATTGGGACACAGGATACCTGGTTTTGTTCTTGTTTCTGCCACTGGCCTGTTGGGGGTTCTGGGGTAAGCTGTGTCCTTGCCCCATGCCTCAGTTTTTCCATTTCTAACATGGGAATAATGGCACTGCTCTGTTTCATAAGGTGCTTGGAAATGTCCTCAAATCTCAAACATAAAGGTCTTCTTTGCTATTATACTACTTACAATATTTAGTGTTACTTGCCTGAAAGGCCAAGGAATGTGTGTTCTGAAGCTGCCTACTCCTCTCACGGTGTGAGGAGCGAAATTCAGGCCAGGTCTATGCTAGACCTGGAAGGTCATCTTAAGGTATACAACTTCAGCTACATGGAATACATAGCTGGAGTCAGTTTACCTTAAGCTGAGCTTGGCGGCATGTGGATGTCCCCAAGCAAATGCTTCTGTTGGCTTCCCTTACTCCTCACAATTGTGAGGGTTATAGGCGCCAGCTGGAGCTACCCTCGAATTTGATTTTTGGGTTTATACTACACCCACTAAATAGAACACCAGAACGTTGATTTCTGGAGTGGCGAGTATAGATTGGTTGTTTCATACTTACTGTGATTGCATTCTCTATCCATGTGTCCTGAGCAGCCTCTGTTTGAAAGCAAGATCCAAGTCTAAAGCAATGAAATATGGCAGCCTGCCAGGGTTAGTCCCTGACTAGCCACCGCTGCTATATTTACCTGTATCTCTGCAGACAACAGGCAATCATAGCTCTCGTTGGTCACTGATCACTGTTTGTGGCCAATTGAAGTGGTGGGAAGTGGCACGGACAAGGGCACCACTTCCTACCACTTGCACTGACTGCAAATGGCAATCCGTGGCCACCAAGAGCTGTGATCACCAGGTACCTATGGAAGCACAGATAAACATACAGGTGAGGGCCCACCAGTGACTATCCCTGTGGACTATCCGGTCTAAACCCATAGGCTCTAAATTAGGAACAGATTTTGTAGCCATTCCAGTTCCCCTTTCCTAGGAAGGGGACAGAGTAGGTCTGGAGGAGAGTGTAGAAGTGTTTCCATAAGCTGGGTGATTGGGTGGCCATACAGGAGAGATTCCAAGGCTACCCAGCTGATTAGCAGAGCACCCAGAGTTAGATGTTTTGTTTCTACTCATGATGCACATTTGTACATGCTTTGGTACACAGAGAAAAATGTATTCCACATATGGATGGAAATAATCTTCACATAGATGGAAAACATCAGAGGGAACTTTGGTGTAGAGCCTCACTGCTTCCATAGGACAGCTTCCTACCGGACAACTGTCCCACCCCCTCCTCAGTCCTTTCCAACTTTGATATACCCACTGCTGCCCTCATTAACGACACATGCAAGAGCTACTTCTAGCTTTGCAACAGCTGAGTTCCGTCCCCCCTGCCTGCAGACTTCTCAGCTAGCCACATAGGGCCAGATCCCAGATTCCCTGGCCACTTATATGATGTGCTGTAGGGAAGCCAATGTTAAGAGGAGAACCTGGCTCTCAGACAGCAATGAAGCTGTGTGACACTTTTGAACACAGTTCGGTGTGCTCTTGGGCAGCCTAGGGACTTTAGGGTTTGATGATGGAGCCCTGTGAATTTTGCATTATGTGCATTCATCTCGAGTTTAGCTTAGAGTTCTAGCTGGACTTGAATATCAGCCTTTCACACAGCAGTAATGTAAATACCAAAACTGATACATTTGTTACTATTCACACAAAGTGTTCAGAGGTGAACACAAGGGACCAACTCCACAGCATTACCAATGCCATACAGGAAAAGCAGCTTTATACAATAAAATGACCCGAATCCTAAATTCTCAGTTTGTGAAACTGCTATTTCAGGCACCAAAGCCATAAGCCATGTTCAAGGCTGGAGTATGACATTTAACCTCTGTAGACTGAAACCAAATGAAGAATTTGCAGGAAACTCACTGCAGCAAAATCCTGAGAGTGGACATAGCTCAAAGTTTGAGCAGTAAGCCAGCAGAACACATGTAATCATGTTTTTTTTCTGCAGCCATAATGGAAGGCCTAAAGTCTTCCTTTGAAGCCAGACTGAAAAGCAGCAGCCATTGGCGGCAAAGCTTGTAGTCACATACTCACATTCCATCAAAATTGCATTACAATAGTGTCACACCTAGCTGTTAAGAAGGATACCCTGTCCTAAAGGCATCCCCTCCAGGGCTGAGGAGACTGTGGCGAGCACACGACTGGTCCCCTTCCCTCCCCATGGTTGGAAGTGGGGAGCACATGTGTAGTGCGCTGCCACACATTCTGGGGAATGGGGAAGGGGTGAAGCCTAGCAAAAGGGGTGGGATGGGAAATGGGGCTGGGGACTTGACTCCTCCAGCCCTGTTTTCACCTACTGCCTATGCCTGATCAGGATTGGTGAGCATCGCACTGAATGCTTAGCATGTGTATTCTGCTAGCTTGGTAACTGTCAATAAACAGAGAGTAAGGATATTAGGGTATGTCTACACTACAAAGTTAGTTCGAACTAACTTTGATAGGTGCTACACTAGCGCTCCGTTAGTTCGAATTAAGCGCTTAGTTCGAACTAGGTAAACCTCATTTTACGAGGATTAAGCCTAGTTCGAACTAGCTAGTTCGAATTAAGGGCTGTGTAGATCCTTAATCCGAACTAGTGGGAGGCTAAGGCTTCCCAGGTTTCCCTGGTGGCCACTCTGGCCAACACCAGGGAAACTCTATTGCCCCCCTCCTGGCCCCAGATCCCTTAAAGGGCCACGGGCTGGCTACACAGTTTGTGCCAGTTGCAAGGCTGCCAGCACCCGTGCCAGCAGACCCGTGCACAGCCAGGAGCAGGTCCGGTGCAAAATTAAGGACTTGCGGCAGTCCTACTCCCGGGCCTGCCAGCCAGGAGCCGACCCGGAGGCCTGCCCCCACTTCCACGCCCTGGACTGCCTCCTGGGGGCTCATGCCGTCCCTGCCCCCCGGGACGTGATAGACCCCGGGGCAGAGGGCCCACTCCTGGAGACGGAGGAGGAGGAGGAGGACTCTGAGAGCCAGGAGCCTGCCGCCAGCCTGCCCAGGACCCGGGACCCCCGAGGCACGCCACAGAGCCGCTCGCCTGTGTCGTCCAAGGCCGGGGAGGCATCCACATGTGAGTACCATTGTGTTCCCCTTATGTGTACGGGGGGCTGGGGCGAGAGGGAGCCCCGGGACCGTGCGCCTGGGCCTTGCCCACCAAGGAGCAGCAGCTGGGGATCCTGCAGGGGCCCTGGCCTTGCAGAGGGGAGCTGGGTTTCACACACCTAGGCCCCTGGGGTAATTGACCGCTGGTCTTGTTGCACCACAGCTGCAGCACCTGGGCCTGCAGGGCGCACCACCCCGCCTGCAGCAGCTGCCCGTGCCCGGGCAAGCAGGAGAGCCAGGAATGAGGAGGAGTACCAAAGGCGGCACCTCCGGTTCATGGACCACCAGCTCCGCACCCAGGACCACTGGGTCCAGGAGGACCTGAGGCTGCGCCGGAGGAGTCTGGAGGCCCTGGAGGAGCAGAGCCTTGCCCTGCGAGGCCACCTCCAGAGCCTGCTCGACCGCTTCCCATTTCCTCCTCCCCCTGCTCCCCCTTCTTCTCCTGCTCCCCCTGATTCCCCTCCTGCTTCCTCCACACCCCCTGTCCCTCCTGCCCCCCCCCCCAACCATTTCCTACCGACGCCCCCGGACCCGCAGTGTGGCGAGACGGGAGAGGCAGCCGGACTCCCACCACTAAGCTTTCCTTTCCCTTCCTCCCTTCCCTCCCCTTCCAGCTCCCTCGTCCCAGGTTTCCCCCTCCCCTCTCCCACGCTTTGCTGTCCCTCGGCGAGGTTGGCAAGCAAGCAGGAAAAGCTGAGAACCGGCTGTCCAGGGGGGTCCCTTTAAGCTCGAGCCTCAGATAGCCTCAGACAGCAGCCACACAAAGCAACTACTGACCTGATGACCTGCCAGAACCTGGTGGAACGAGGTGTACAGATAGTTCGGATTAGGAAGCCTAATCCGAACTATCTAGTCCATGCCGCGTGTAGCCGCGTGGCACGGGGTTCGCACTAGCCGGCTTTTAAAAATGGCGGCGCCGGCTTTATGCTAATGAAGTCCGGGAAATTCAAATCCCGGGCTTCATTAGCAGGTTCGGTATGCATACATTACCCCCCTAGTTCGAACTAGGGGGGTAGTGTAGACATACCCTAAGTTAGTTCGAATTAGCGCTGTAGTGTAGACGTACCCATATATACAACTGATTTAAATCTGAAGCTGCTTACATCAAGCTTCTCCTCCAGTCTGAGGCATCAGTGAAATAACAAAAGGGAAGGTAACCCAGAGTCTCCGCCAAAGACAACATCTCATTTCTCCATTTGGAGGGGCCCCCTGATTCTTTGCATTTATTTGCAGCTGATTAATATGTTTGCCAACTGGCACTTCAATTAAAAACCTACTGGAATTAATGGAATGAGAATACACTTGCATCGCAGCAAACAGCAAATGAAAACCAAAGTCTGCTTAGTCTTTTCGTGTGTGTTTGCTGTCACCAGAATAATTAAGGCAGTTACAGATTTAGTGCAAGGACCTACCCCCTAAAGTGCTTCCAAACTAATAATCTTTTGAAACAGATTTGTGGCCTTGAAAAGGTTGCAAATATTCAAGGGAATAAGATTTGATTTAAGATGAATGCTGGCTCATACACTCATTAAGGCAGCCTGCTCTACAACAAAAAGCCACAGGGTCACCATCCCAGCTGTATACTCAGAACTATCTGTGGTTTGATTAGCCTACCCCCAAGTCCAAGGGCTGCATAAGTAGACCAGGTACCTTGACCCTGAAACATTAGATTATTAGGCATGTGGGGGCAGAAAGCAACTTTAACCATGTTGCCAGCTATCTTGCAGTCACAGAGCTATATGGAAGGGTTTAAGGCTTTAAAACTCAGTTTTGTGGATTTTGCAATCCATCTTTTTTAAGAAGATCACGACCAGATTTAAGCTAACAATTTTTCTCCATATTGCAAAGGCTGATTCATGTGCATGTGAGGAGGAAACAAAAATCAAGCATAATCTGAATGGAAGAAGAATTAAAGCCCTGGCCAAATCATTTATATTTCATTTAATATTATGTAGATCTTGACTAGACGTCAGTGGGTTTTTCCTTGAGATCACGTATTTATGCACAAGTCTCAAAGAGAGATGGGAAAAGAAAGTTAAAATCAGTCAAGAGATCTGAGCCTTCACTCTTCCTTAAACTCCACTTTAGCAGGAGAAGTTGTTCAGGAAAGTTGCCCATCACTTTGCCGCACTGAGAAATCCTGGCCCCATTCATATCAACACATTTGTCATTGGCTTAACTCAGAAGAGGATTTCATCTGTGGAGTCTTGCATAATTAGAAAAGAGAGAGGGAGAGACAGAGAGATCTTCCACAATTTCTGCTATAGTATCAGCCCAGATGCTGCTCATGTTGTGATCCAAAAGGCCTTGACAGACCAGTCTCTACTAACTATTAGTATCTCCCCCTGCTCCCCTAGACAATCAGAAAAATGCAAAATGATTCACAACTAAATTCAAACATAATCACGTTATTAGGCTTCACATTTTGATACAACCTTGAAGCTCAGATCAGGTTCACCAAAAATGTCCCAAAACCTGGGTCCAGTTTTGTGCAAATCTGAGATGATTTAGAAATTTATCTCAGCCAAATTCACTCAGACCTGCTGGTCTTGTCTAGATTTGGGTGTGAGCCAGAACTCCAAATGAGCCTAGAATAGGACCAAGAATTTGAACAGTCTTGAATACTGGTCACTGAAACAGACACTAGTGCTATACCAGGTGGTTCAGCTGTGGAGTCTCAGAGGTTCATCTAGACTGCAGGAATTTGTTGGCAGAGGCAATGCAAATGAAGCACTCATTAGAATTTCTCATGTTATCATTTGCATGGTCTTTTCTGATCCTTTCTGCGTAAGTGGTTTTTGCGCAAAAAAAAGCAGTGTAGACGGGGCCATTTTGTGCAAAAAAGCCCTGTTTTGCACAAGATCCCTTATGCCTCAAAAAAGGAGGTATACAAGATATTGCGCAAAAGGGCCCCATCTACACTGCTTTTTTTTGAGCAAAAAGCACTTCCACAAAAAGGATCAGAAGAGACTATGCAAATGACAGTGCAAGAAATGCTAATGAGCACTTCATTTGCATTGCCTCTGCCGACAAATTCCTGCTGTCTAAACGTAGCCATTGTGTGTTTACTCTTGTGCATAGTAAGGGCTGTGGCAGAACAAAGGATTCACTGGGACTGCGAAGAGCACCTAGACAAGCCTCCAAGATCTGCCCTCCTCCATGGCTGTTTCATAGGCATGAGAAGTAGGGGTGCATTTACATCACCAGATTTTGCACACAGCTTCCCTGCACCCAGGGGCTATCTCTGCTATTGACTCCGACAACACTGGGTGCCATTGCCCTGCCATCCCCTGGGGTCTTGCTACCTGCTGGCCCCAGCAAGGGCACCATTTTAAGTGGGTAGAGGGGGCTGCAACCAGCCTTGTGGTTCCCCTGTTGCTCGGGGTCCCACTATCAGACCAAGGCTCTGGAGCTGCCTCCAGTGCAGCTGCATGCAGCCACCTTGGCATTTGGTCTAGGAAAGTTGTCAACCCCATGTATGATCATGCAAGATGTAGGGAGATTGGATTTGCCTCAGTCATTCTGCTTTGCTTTGTCTAAGTGTAACTGATAGAGAAGCACTGACACATACTCACTGTTATGTTTATACAGCCTCATTTTTTCAAATTCAAGTTAAATATAAAGACAGAAATTGCTTGTTGTGGATCTTAATGTCACTACTACATTTAGACAACGGCTTATCAAAGGGATTTTATGTGCAAGAGAGTCTGGAGAATTTCCTCCTGCAGCGAAGCGACCCGCTTACCCAGGGGACTAGGAAGAAATAAAAACATCTCAATGCACTCATACACAGGAAAATAAAAATGCAATTAAAAGATTGCAGTTAAAGAGGACTACCAGCCCATTTCATTTCTTTGCAATTTTTCACTGACATCCCCATCAATGCATTGCTTGATTAAACTGAAGTTGGGATATAAAATTTAATTGACTTCTACCCTGGGGCATACACCGCTCTGATACAAACCCAACTGGCCTGGGGTTTTCACCAAAGGGCCCTGATTTGGCACTGGGAATCCACTAGTGTCAAAAACGAAGATACAGATATACAGAGTCAGACTGATATCAAGTTAAATACATCCACTGCATCTAAAATTCAAGAATAAATAGAGATACTGTCTTACTGCATAGAATGTACTGCATGTTAAATTATATACTACTACTACTACTAACACATTAGTGGCCCAAATCCCCAGTCAGAATCAGGGGCTGATTAGGGTAGGTACTGGAGCACACACAGAGTAACTGAGGTGGTCTGAGCACTAGAGAATTTACGCTATAATGGAATATTGCCAAATAAACAAGGATGGGGAAGCATAAAGTTGAGATAGAGTCAACCCCAGCTCTGAATACAACATGTAAGGAAATATTTTGTATTTCTGTCTATTCAATATTAGTTCTCATACTGTACTCATTACCACAGGAGCAACCACCTTCTAGAACATGAATGATATCTGTCTTCGGAGGCCTGGTCTGTGAATTGTACCGCAGACTCCCAAGTCCTAGAATAAAGCCCTAACCACTCACATTATTATAAACTCAAATTCTTATATTCAAAGGCCAGAAGGGACCACCATGACTATATATTCTGACCTTCTGTATTAAACAGGCCATAGATTTTCCCCCAGATAATTTCTAGAGCACAGATTTTAAGGGGGCGGGGATTTAATCATTATTTTAAAATTGGTGGTGACACTTGGTAAATTGTTTCAATGATTAATTAATCTCACCACTAAAAATGGTGCCCCTTATTTCCAGGCTGAAATGTGTATTGCTTCAACTTCCAGTTCATGTTATACCTTTCTCTGCAAGATTGAAGAGCTCATTGTTAAATATTTGTCCTCTTTCTAGATTTATGGACTAATCAAGTCGACCCTTAATTTGTTCTTGTTAAGCTAAATGAAGCAATAGATTCAAAGAACTCAATCTAAGGCATTCCCCCCCCCCCACACACACCTTTAATCATTCCCATGGCTCTTCTCTGGGCCCTCTCTAATTTATCAACATCCTTCTTGAGTTGTTGACACCAGCATCAGCTGTATCAGTGCCAAACACAGCAGCTACTCCAATCCCAGATGCCCCTGTTTATGCCTCCCAAGATCACATTAACTCTTTTGGACCCTGTATCACATTGAGATCTCATGTTCAGCTTACCATCTTCCATAATCTACAAATCTTTTTCAGAATTACAGCTTCCCAGGACAGAATTCACCCTCTGATAAGAATGGCCTTTGCTTTTTGTTCCTAGATGTGCCTGCAATAAAAATATATCTTGTTTGTGCCCCATTTATGAAGCAACCCAGATTTCTCTCAATCAGTAATCTTCATGATTTATAATTATCTCAAGTAGAGTGCCACCTGCAAATTTTATTAGGATTGACTATGTTTCTAACAGGTCATTGGTAAAAATATTAAATGGCACAGGGACAAGAAGTGGTTCCTGCAGGAAGTGAGTGGAAATGCACCACCCACATGGTTACAATTCTCTGTTGCCAATTACATTTTGAGACCTAACAATTAACCAATTTTATGTCCTGGGTCCAAGTTAATTTTATACTGTTCTAATTTTTTTAAAACAAAATATTACATGGAACCAGGGTGTCTTTCCACATATGTGACTCAATGGACATCAGAGAACTTATTCATGACCTGTGTTTGTGTGAGAAGAAAAGAGCCCTCAGGCTTCTAAACTGTTCACATCCAAAATCAAATTTGGAATGAGAATGTTAAAATATCTATAACAGGGCTTCTGTTTCACTTAATTCTTAACTGTTACAGAGTGGATGACAGTGGCTAGAGAATGACAAAATAAATGCCAATTCTGTCTACCTTCATCAACCTGTAGCATTCCCTATCAAAGGCAGCCTCTAAATCCCACTCACAAATATTGCACCTTGTATAAATGAATGAGTTGATACAACATAAACAGAAAGTTTACAGATGTTCTGTGGAAAAGCCTGCTGAGTGCTGCTGTCCTTTTAAAATGACTATCATGCAATTGATCAGAATAATTTTTTATCAAATGGAAAAATATTTTTAGGTGGAAAAATGTTTCCTGTGAAATTATTTAGTGAAGGGTTAATACTTTTACTGCAGGGTTTAATCCTCTAACCCTAAGCAATTTTACTGCAATGCCTATAGCAGTGGTGTTACAGCTCTCTCTCTAGACACAACTTAGAATGCCAGACTTCTCTAAGGCCTGGTCTGCACTAGGGCATAAGGTGGACTTAAGATATGCAACTTCAGATACATTAGTGGCATAACTGGAGTTGATGTACCATGATGAGAACTTCAGCACCATTCCCAGAGTGGGAGGTCAATGGGAGAAATGTTTCCAATGACTTCACTTTCTCCTCACAAGGAGCTGGAGTACTGGTGCCAACAAGGTCCCCTCAGTGTTCCATTTAGCAGATCCCTACTAGACCTGCTAAATTGAATGCCAGAAGATAAACCTGAAGAGCATTGATCTTCCAGTAAGCATAGATGTGGCCTAAGAAGTAATGGGCAACTGTCTAGGTGCTAGCCATGTACTTTTTCAAGAGCTTGGTACATTTTAAATTATTACTTCTATGCTATTATTGGCCAGAGTTCCTGCTCAGAATCTGGCTTTTCACATTTGGAAGGGACTATTTGTAAATTACTGCAGTGCCCTTTAGTTCATTTACTGCCAAGATCTTGGGTACCCACAGCTCTGAGGGACAAGGAGGATCTGCTGGTAATGTGCTTTCAAGCAGCTTACCAATTCCCTTACGTTCCTGGCATCTATTGAGGGAAATGGCTCGTCATGCAGTGTGTGGGGGCTTTGGCCACCTCTCCATTTAACACAAGGTATGTAGGATGTTTTTGGCTATGTTTGTTAAAAAAAACCCTGTAAGATGTCTTTAGGGGTAGGCTGCTCCATCTGAATGAATAGCTTGCCTTCAACACCTGCCTGTCTTGTTAAGAGTGATGTTTGGTTGGAATAGGTGTGACTACAAGGACTATGCCATTCCTTTAGGGGTTCTGTATTTAAACTTAGTCCTGCTATAAATTGGTGCAACTCCAATGGTGTCAATAAAAATCACGCTTCAAGCATGACTTCAGTGGAATTGCACCTGATGACACACGGCCTGGGCCTTTGACTCCCATCTCCTACCGCCAACCATCTCATTTCTTGTTGCTCCTTTTCAGCGCCAAGCTCTGTTGCATGATGCACAGATGTTCCTCCCATGTCATTGCATGTGTTTTTCCCAACTGCCTTGCAGGAACAGATTTTCTTGTGTGCATCACTTCCACCTCCCCCTCCACTGATACTTTCTGCTTAAGCAGCAGATGTCATTGCTACTACTGGGGGAAGAGAGGTTAGACGTAGTTTTAAATCCCACACAAAATCATGCTGTTTTTTTCTTCAGGCTGTTTGGCAACTGGACAGAGCTAGGATTGAGCTTTTCTAGCAGCACTTGCACATGGTAAGTCCTTCCTCTTTCTCCTCCTTTGCACCCTGTGGGAATGAATAAACTTTGCTTCCCTCTGATCCTCTAACCAACTTTACTTCATTGCAGTTGCTGGCAGACTTGCTTTATGATACCTTTCCAGCACAGCCCATGTAAAAATGAGATATTTAGCAAATTCTCCTCTCTCTGGTTCCTGCAGGGGTGGGCAAAATCCAGCCCACCAAGCCCAAGGTCCAGCCCAAGGTCCAGTGGGAACCTCAGGAAGGCTCCTTACCTACCCCAACCCTGCTAGCCACTCAAAGCAGCTTGCTGTGAACATCATGTACTTCTCCGAGTGCTGTGAGCTGCGTGTGGGGGGAGAGGTAGGGAGGACCAGGCTTCATGAACTGCCCCACCCCGCAGCACAATCTCACAGCTCCTATTGGCTGGAAACCCGGCAATGGGAGTTATCTGGGCCTTGTTTGTGGTGCTGCAGCACACAAAGTACTCCCCTACCAGGGCTCATGGTGCTCAGAGAAAAGCACAGGGCTGTCACAGCAGGCCACTTTGAGCAGTGTTTGGTGGCATGGAAGGCAGCTGCTGGGCTGCTGGCCAGCAGCCACGTAGGTAAGCACGTAGGTAAGCCTGCCTTGAGGGCGGGGGGCTGGACTCGATGACCTCTTGAGGTCCCTTCCAGTCCTATTATTCTATTCTATGATTCTAAGCCAAAGCCAGCCCCTCGGTGCCTCTAATAATTTGTCCCCTCCTACACTCAAGCCTCAGGTCATAACCTCTGCTTCCCTGTTCTTGCACTCATATCCCTTCCCAGACCTTGTACCCCAAACCTTTGCCCCAGGGCACAACCCAGCCCCCTGCACCTCCTCTTGCACCCGTGCCTTTGCTCACAAACCCCTCCTAGATCCTGCATCCTCTCTTACACTTCTTGAAGGAACAGAAGTTTGACTCTGTATAGATCCAAGCACAAGGGTTTATTACACACAATGCTGGCAGAGTGTCACTTCTCTGTTAGGCTCAGTGAGACACTGCTAAACAATTGATTACTATAGATTATATAGAGTACCAATGGGTGGAGAGAAGTGATGGGGTGGAAATTCCCAAGCCCCTGGATAGGTTCTAGCATCAAGACATAATGAGCGCAATAAGCCAATAATCTAAAAGATTACATAATTGCTCTGCCCATAGCTCAGGTTAACAAGCTTGCTAATACACAGGTGTTATCCCTCCAACTTTTCCTCTTGCACGGTGTAAGTCAAATCTTGATTTCAGGTCCACAGAAATGATGGTGGCACTTCCCAGACACGTTGGCACATTCCTAGAGGGTCTTAAAGCAAAAAGAACAGTAAACAGAATACAGCAATGACAACTGTGTAGTTTATCAATGCTTCCTCTTGAGCTCTGATTGGCATCTGTGAGGGACGGATGCCATAACTTATGCTGACATGCTAGCCCAGGGGTGGCCAACCTGTTCCAGATGAAGAGCCACAATAGCAGTGGAGACAGCATGCAGAGCTAGGGCACGCTGAGCAAGTTGTTGAGCAAAAAAACAAAGCACCATGCTGGGGGAAAATAGGTGCTGGTCTATCTATCCCAAGGCACAGCTTTTTTTGTTCTGTTTTTTAGTTCATAATTTTTCCCTGGGTCTTTGTGGTCCTGCCTCCCCCCCCCCCTTTTTTTTTTGGCTCAACAACTTTGCCATGGTTCTTCACGCTGTCTCCACTGCTGTTGTGGCTCACAAGAAAGCACTGGGAAGGGGTGAGAGGTTCAAGCTCTGGGAGGGAATTTGGATGCAGAAAGAGGTGGAAAATGGGATGCTAGCTCGGGGAGGGGGCTTCAGGCTGGGGAGTGTTGGGGTCAGGTGGAGGGCTAGGGTGCTAAGCAAGCCGCAGGCTTGTGGCTGTGAGGGTGCAGGAGTTTGGGCTGGGGTGCATGAAGGGCGCAGGGCAGGAAGGCTAGGAATATGATGGGCTCAGGACACAGATTTGTGATGTGTGGATGCTGCAGGAGTGTTGTGGCAGAAGACTGGGGATGTGAGGGTGCAGGAGTTTGGGGATGTGAGAGGCTCAGGACAGGGGGTTCCAGTGTATGACAGGCTCAGGTTTGGGGTCGGGGGGTGGTGCAGGAGTATTATGATGTTGCGGCCAGATGGAGGCTCGGCCCCAAATGGGGGCCTGTTGGCCAGGCTTCATTTTTAAATAAAATATTATGTCAAACACAAAATGTTTCTGCATTGTCTTATTTATGAGAGGGGTGGGGAACCTGTTTTGTGTCAGGGGTCACTGACCCTCAGAAAAGTCAGTTGTGGCCACACAAGTGAGATGCAAAAAACCAACTGCTCCAAAACCCCCCAAGCCTCACTAAGGGTATGTCTACACTACAGCGCTAGTTCGAACTAACTTAGTTCGAATTAGTTAATTCGAACTAAGCTAATTCGAACTAACGCGTCTAGAACTAAAAACTAGTTCGAATTAGCGTTTTGCTAATTCGAACTAGCGCGTCCACACTGATTGGACGCAGGGGGGCATTTAAGGGCAGCTGAAACCGGTTCTGGAAGGGCATCAGGTCAGTAGTTGCTTTCTGTGGCTGCTGTCTGAGGCTATCTGAGGCTCGTGCTTAAAGGGACCCCCCCGGACAGCCGGTTCTCAGCTTTTCCTGCTTGCTTGCCAACCTCGCCGAGGGACAGCAAAGCGTTGGTCTCTGTGCCCGTCTGTGTCGGTGCTTCCCTTCGGGGGGGGGGGGGGGGGCCGCCGCAGGTGGCAACATGGAGCCACAGCTCGCCCTGCACCTTCTGGTGCACTTTCTGGACTTGCTGCTGCAAGCCTGCCAGCAATGGCTCGAGGCTGCCTGGCACCACCTGGGGAACGTCAGCCCCCTGCCTCTCCACCTGGCCGCCCTGGGAGCCGTGGAGGAGCCGCGGCGGCGCCCCAGCACCGGCGTGCTCCGCCGCGTCTGGCGTCTGGACACCAGCAGCGACTGGTGGGACCGCATCGTCCTGGAGCGCTGGGAAGACCGACAGTGGACCCAGAACTTCAGGATGAGGAGGGACACCTTCTTGGAGCTCTGCGAGTGGCTCGCCCCTGCCCTGCAAAGAAGGGACACTCGCATGAGACCCGCCATCCCCCTCCAGAAGCAGGTGGCCATCGCCCTCTGGAAGCTCTCCACGCCGGACAGCTACCGATCCGTCGGGAACCAGTTCGGCGTGGGGAGATCCACCGTCGGAGCGGTGCTCATGCAGGTAAGGCACTCGTCGGCCACCGAGCCGGGGGGGAGGGAGGCTGCGAGGAGGGGATGGGCCGCCCCAGGGACAAAGGGGGGGGCGGGAGGAGGCGAAAGCGCCCCGCACCGGAGGGGTCGGGCTGTCCCGGCCGTACTACACGCCGCCAGGGGGGTTGCTTCCGGGAGTGGGGCGCGGGGCACTGCCAGGACACGCACGCTCCCAGCCACCCGGGCGCCCCACTGATTGGCGCTTTGCTGTGTCTCTCTCCGCAGGTGGTCAAGGCCATCAACCGGGTGCTGCTCCGCAGGGTGGTCCGCCTCGCCGACCCGGACACCGTCATCCGGGGATTCGGCGCCCTCGGCTTCCCCAACTGCGGGGGGGCCATCGACGGGACGCACATCCCCATCCGTGCCCCGGAACACCAGGCGTCCCGGTACGTGAACCGCAAGGGGTACTTCTCCATGATCCTGCAGGCCGTGTGTGACCACCGGGGACAGTTCACGGACATAAATGTGGGCTGGTCCGGCAAAGCACACGAGGCCCGGGTGTACCGCAACTCCTCTGTGTGCCGGCGGCTGCAGGACGGGACCTTCTTCCCCGACCGCCACATCAGGGTCGGGGACGTGGACATGCCCGTGTGCCTGGTGGGGGATGCCGCCTACCCACTGCAGCCTTGGCTCATGAAGCCCTACACGGGGCACCTCAATCCCTCCCACCAGGCCTTCAATGCCAGGCTGACCAGGGCCCGCATCGTGGTGGAGGGGGCCTTCGGGCGACTGAAAGCCCGCTTTCGATGCCTCCTCACCCGTCTGGACCTGGCCGAGCACAACATCCCTCCCGTGGTGGCGGCATGTTGTGTGCTCCACAATTTGTGTGAGCGGAAGGGGGAGGCTTTCCTGCCAGCCTGGATGGCTGAGGCTGACCGCATGGCTGGGAAGCCCAGCGGGGGGCCATCCGGATCCGGGAAGCCCTGCGGGAGAGCTTCCAGGTGGAGGAGGAGGAGGACTGACCTCTCCCTGCATGCCCCACTGGGGCTTTCTTCCACCCTATCCCCCCCTTCCCCTTTCCCCTCCCTACCTACTGTCAAATAAAGACACCTGTTTTTCAAACAAAAACGTCTGTTTATTTCACAGAACTGGGGTGGGGGGAGGGAGGAATGAAGGTGGGAGAAGGGAGGGGGAAACCTGGGACGAGGGAGCTGGAAGGGGAGGGGAGGGAAGGGAGGAAGGGAAAGGAAAGCTCAGGGGTGGGAGTCCGGCTGCCTCTCCCGTCTCGCCACACTGCGGGTCCGGGGGCGTCGGTGGGGAATGGTTGTGGAGGGGGGGGCAGAGGGGAGAGGGGGTGTGGAGGAAGCAGGAGCGGAAGCAGGAGGAACAGGGGGAGCAGGGGGAGCAAGAGGGGGAGCAAGAGGGGAAGCAGGGGGAGGAGGAAATGGAAAGCGGTCCAGCAGGCTCTGGAGGTGGCCTCGCAGGGCATGGCCCTGCTCCTCCAGGGCCTCCAGACTCCTCTGGCGCAGCCTGAGGTCCTCCTGGACCCAGTGGTCCTGGAGACGGAGCTGTCGGTCCAGGAACCGGAGGTGCCGCCTCTGGTACTCCTCCTGGTTCCTGGCTGTCCTGCTTGCCCGGGCGCGGGCGGCTGCTGCAGGTGGGGTGGTGTGTCCTGCAGGCCCAGGTGCTGCAGCTGTGGTGCAAGAAGACCAGCGGTCAATTACCCCAGGGGCCCAGGTGTGTGAAACCCAGCTCCCCTCTGCAAGGCCAGGGCCCCTGCAGGATCCCCAGCTGCTGCTCCGTGGTGGGCAAGGCCCAGGCGCACGGTCCCGGGGCTCCCTCTCGCCCCAGCCCCCCGTACACATAAGGGGAACACGAGGGTACTCACAGGTGGATGCCTCCCCGGCCTCTGACGATGCAGGGGAGCGGCTCTGTGGCGTGCCTCGGGGGTCCCGGGTCCTGGGCAGGCTGGCGGCAGGCTCCTGGCTCTCAGAGCCCTCTTCCTCCTCCTCTGTCTCCAGGAGCGGTCCCTCTGCCCCGGGGTCAATCACGTCCCGGGGGGCAGGGACGGCATGAGGCCCCAGGATGCGGTCCAGGGCATGGAAGTGGGGGCAGGCCTCCGGGTCAGCCCCTGGCTGGCAGGCCCGGGAGTAGGACTGCCGCAAGTCCTTAATTTTGCAGCGCACCTGCTCCCGGCTGCGCTGGTGGCCCCTGGCGGCCAGACTGGCAGCCATGCGTCCGTAGACGGCCGCGTTCCGGTGGCTAGTGCGGAGATCGTGGACATTGGAGGCTTCCCCCCAAACCTCGATGAGGTCCACGATCTCCGCACTTGACCAGGCGGGCGCCCGCCTTTTGCGCCCCCGGGCAGGCTCCCGGGAGCCGCCAGGCTGGTCCTGGGGAGCAGTGGAGGGCTGGGAGCCCTCGGATGGCTGGCTCATTCTGTGGCAGGTGCAGGCTGTGCAGGCACGGGTGCTGGCAGGCTTGCAACTGGCACAAAGTGAGTAGCCAGCCCGTGGCCCTTTAAGGGCTCTGGGGCCGGGAGGGGGGCAATAGAGTTTCCCTGGTGTTGGCCAGAGTGGCCACCAGGGAAACCTGGGAAGCCTTAGCCTCCCACTAGTTCGAACTAAAGGGCTACACAGCCCTTAGTTCGAACTAGCTAGTTCGAACTAGGCGTTAGTCCTTGTAAAATGAGGTTTACCTAGTTCGAACTAAGTGCTCCGTTAGTTCGAATTAAGTTCGAACTAACGGAACGCTAGTGTAGCGCCTAGGAAAGTTAGTTCGAACTAATGTCCGTTAGTTCGAACTAACTTTGTAGTGTAGACATACCCTAATGTGTCCCCAACTGTGCTAGTGGGGGCAGAAGACACGGTTCTGGGGCAGGGTTCTGGTTCTGGTGGTGATGGGGCAGGGTACTCATGGAGGGTGTGGCCAGGAGGAGGGGACAGAGACAGCTGGGGCCAGTACCTGGGGATCCCAGGTCTCAGGAAGTGTGCTGGCTGCTCTTCTCCTCCCCTCCCCCAGGACCCCCTCTCCCGCTCTAACCCAATCCCCCTCTCCTTCCCCAGAGCCAGGTACACCCCCCCCGCCCAATCCCCTTCCCCAGAGCCAAGCACCCCCCAACCCAATATCCCTCCCCCTCCAGACCCAGGCACCAGACCCCTGTATACCAATCCCCCTCCCCAACTCTAACCTAATTCTCAGGTCCTGTAGGCAGAGCCGCCACTACAGCTACACGTGTCTCCTTCCAGGTGCTGGGTGCATGTGCTGAGCAGCTGGTCTTGAGACGTGCTGGCTGGGATGCCGTGTGCACCACCCTTCCCTCCGAACCCAATATTCCTTCCTCTCCTTTCCTTTCCCTCCCCTCCCCTCCCATCCCTCAGACTACAGCCAGGCACCCACCCACCCCCCTCTGGTTTAACCTAATTCTCGGGTCCCGGAGCCACTGCCGCTACCATAGCCACATGTCTCCTTCCAGGTGCCAGGGCGTGTGCACTGAGCAGCCAGCGCGCTGAGCAGCCAGCACACCATGCACACACACCCCCACTCCCCTCCTTTCCTGTCCCCTTCCCTAGAGCCAGACACCTCTCCTCACCGCTCTAACCCAATCTCCCTCCTCCACTAACCTTATGCCCAGGTCATGGAGGCATTGCTGGAGCCACTGGAGCTGCTGTTAGCACGTGCAGGCTGGGATACTGTGTGCGACCTGACCTGCATGTGCAGGATATGACGTAGTGCGCTGGGGGCCATGAGCGCACATGCGGTTGACAGCTGCCCAGCCGTGAGAGTGGCTGACCTGAGTGGTTCCAGGTTCCATCCCAATTCCAACAGGAGCTGCAATTTTTTTCTTTGTGAGCCGCATGTGCCGCAGGTTGGCTACCCCTGTGCTAGCCCTCTCCTTGAACTCTGGTTGGCATTCAGGGAGTATGTACTTGTTATCTTGTCTTGAACCACAGAGGAGACGCCGAGGCCCCTCTCTGTGAATTATGTGACAGTAAGTCATGATAAGTCCCTGATTACTGCTCCTCACCTGGAGCTGTGCTGTCTTAGCTTGTTTATGGCTGGTTAAACAAACATGTCTGTTTCTTGCTTATCTCAACCTTTCTTTAGCCATATATTGTCCATTGTTAACTAGGCCACATGCCTCAGACCAAGCCTGTGGAGCTTGGGCATATGTGAAAGATTCTTAACAGAGATTGTGGTCAAAATCTTATATACATATTATTGGGATTTTGGCCCTTCACTTCTCCAGGCCAGAATCCTCTTCTGCACCCATACCTTTTCCCAGAACTGTACCCCAATCACCTGCCCCAGACCATATCCCCCTTCTTCACTCAAACTCCCTCCCAGACCCCACACCTTCTCCTGCACCCATACCCCTTCCTTTACCCTGCACCACTTCCTGCACCTCAATTTCCTGCCCCAGATCACATTCCCCTTTATCCAAATGCTCTGCACCCAAATGCCTTCCTCTGAGCTCTCTTTTGCACCCAATCACCAAACCAGACCCCAAACCTCCTTCGTGACTATAATGGAAGAGTACAGCCATTGGCCACTTACCAAATTCCTGATGTGGCTCTGCATAAAAAATGATTGCCTATCCTTAGTCTCCTGGCTACTACTATGCTCAAAGGAGGAACACCTACACAAAAAAACGATAGCTTCAGAAGCCCCTCCCTCTGCCTGCTCTGGTATATGCTGACTGCTTACTGTTAGTCACAGCAATTCATTGTTACTTCTTCCCGCTACCCCAAATTCTCACACTTTTTAAAGCATTTTTGCTTGAGGATAGCAGCTTTGAAGGAAACTGGTAATTGTGTGTCCAGAGAGGTTAAAATGTTCTCCTGCTGTTTTTTGTACGTTACTGTTCTTGATATCTGATTTGCATCCATTTATCTTTTGCTGTAGATACTATCTCGTTTGTTCAATGCACATAGCAGGGGGGTTTTGCGGGAGCATGATGGCATATAAGACATTAGTTGACGTGCACGTGAATGAGCCTGTGATGGTGTAGCTGGTGTGGTTAGGTCCTATAAGGGTGTCACAAGGGTAGAGGTGAGGACAGAGATGGCAAAGGGTCTTGTTGCAGGGATTGGTAATTGGGTTACTGTTTCTGTGGTGGGGTGTGTGGTTGGTGGTGAGTATGTGTTTCAGGTGATAGGACTGTCTGTAAGCAAGGACTGGCTAGTCTCCCAAGCATGGGTGATTGGTGAAAGCATGGCTGGGGGAAGCAAGCCCCCAGCCCACCTCCAGTCCCACCCCTTCTTCAGAAGCCTTGCTCCTTCCCTGCCCCATCAGAGGCAGTGCAGCCTGCTGTGCATGTGTTCCTTCTCCCAGCCATGGAGAGAGGAGGGGAGCAGATGGTTGAACGCTTGCCCCAGCCTTCTCAGTGCCAGGGAGGGCAGAGGGCACGTGGCCTGGCCCCAGGCGTCCCAGTCCTGGAAGTGGGTGTGCCGTGCAACCTGGTGAAGCCCAGCCTCTACAGCCCTGGAGCACTGGGGAGGAAAGAGGGTGTCACCCACAACGTGGTCTCTCCAGCCCTGGGAAGGGAGGAGGGCAAAGAGTGTGTGGCATGGCCCCATCTTCCCCTTCCCCAGAGGAAGGTGCACCAGGCCATCCTCTCCTGCAAGTATTCTGGGGTGGAGAGTGGGTGGGCAATACCTGCCTTATACACCAGACATTCTTGCTCCCACGGGATTGTCATCTAGCATTGAGATCCTTCATGATGCGCTGGAGAGGTTTTAGCTGGTGGCTGTAGATAATGGCCAGTGGTATGCAGTTGCTTTCTTTGTTGGGTCTGTCTGGTAGTAGATGTCTTCTGAGTACCTGTCTCGCTGTGTCGATCTGTTCTTTAACTTCCTAGGAAGAGTATCTTAACCTCCCTGAACACACAGCTGTAGACTTGAAAGTTGCCATCTTCAAGCAAAACCAGGCTGTTTTGTGAAACTGCTGAGCTGTAATTCATATGCAAATTTGACACCATTAGGCTGGTTCAGAATAGGAACTGGGAATGACTCTCTCATTGCAATAAGTAATTTTCCATTTTAGGTATGCTCACCATCTTATCCACATCTATCCTGATTTACATCAGAGATTATTCATGTTCCCATTGCTGTATCCATACTATCTGGGCTTTTATCTTTTATTTTCTTTCACTTCATGCACAGAGGTGAAAATAAGCCAGTGCATCTCAGCAGCAGGCAGCCAGGCAGGTTAGAGGGGCTGACTGGGGAAGCCTCCCTCGCTGGGACTGATCCAGTCCTGCACCTCCCATTGCCAGACTTTTACAATCTTTTGCACTTTAATTAAGCCATTTAAGACTCCGTGTTACAGAATCACAGACATTGTGCTAATATATATGTTTCTAGGAAGAAACTAATTGATGTTCTGTTTTGCAGGTCTTTTTATGTAACTCTTCTAGTTACTGATTGGCTGCTCCTTGCAATCTCTCTAACCTGCTTGGAGGACCTCTCTTCTGTTCCTCTGTGGGTTGCATTGTGGGAGGACACTGAGGGCTCCAACAGGGATCCTCTAAGCCTCGTCCACCCTGTCACACTCTCCAACATTCAGAAGAGTTGGTGTAGGCATAAAGGTAGTCAAAGTGAAATGTTAGGACTTCAAGGCCACCTTTTTTATAATTGGCCTCTCTTTTGGGGTCTCTCCATTTCAGGGTGTGCAGCTGAAAGACACGAAAATGTGGATGCATTCAACATAAAAAGCCATGTCTGGAACTAAGGTTGTTGATGCTTTTATCTGTTACCTTATGTCTAGCTTAAAAATGCAGCCATTCAAGAGTTGTGGGTTTATCATCTGGAATTTTAGTGAACAAAACCCAGAAAACAAATTATTCATTAAAGTGGCGCTGCATATGTGAAAATGGTCTGCATGAGTACATCAGAGGAAGCAGCCTCTTTTGATTTAGGGTGTTAATGGACTAAACTTGTCCTTATCAAAGACTTTCTATCTAGCTTTCAAAATTTTGTTTCCATCACAATACTGCTTCATTGAAAGACATCAATAACAAATAACACCCTTCAAAAAACAGAAGCCTGAAGCCTGATGTTAATGGCTGGAAAATACTGTTTCTCCAGCTTTAACCCTCCCCCCATCCCTTGCTTTTGGATTTGCATAGAATTATGCAACAAGACATGACAAGAGAGCAGTAATGGGCCATTAGCCACCTGAGAAGTGCATTAACAGGTCATTAATGCATGCCCTGCAATGTCCCATTGTTAGGATTTGATAGATCTTTTTATATTTAAAGAGGTGGAAATTATAAATGTAAGTTTAACTCCAATTTTGGTACTAGTCCACTGAAAAGATTTTTATTCTTTGGGGAAAAAAATAAACTACTGAAAAACAGGGAAAAAGAGACAGGATAGAGTAATAAGAACAGATTTCTATTGTTTTCAACATTCATCCATGGGTATAATTCTCCCAGATGACACAGACACACACCCCTAACAAGAGAAATGGGTCAATTAAGTCATTGTCTCAGTTATCAGAGGCTCAGAGAATAGAATATCAGAGCCTCAGGGGAGTTGTTTTGATACACCTTACTGGATGTCCTCCCGTCTCAGTGAAAAAGGCTGTCCAGATCCTGTGAAGTGCTGAGCACTTTTGACTCTTACAGACATACTGATAGTTAAAAGGCACTGAGCATCTCATGTCACTGGGCATCAGTGGAAGAAGCCAGTAGAAAAAAACAAAACTTCACATAACATCAACTACATCGCACAGATGAAATTTGCAAGAAGACACAGGGGGCAGGGAAGTGGAGGAGCCAAGGCATAGCCACAAGTGGGCCTGAGTGTGCTGTGGCCCACACACTTTATATCTAGGTTCACCCCCTTAACTCCCTCGCAGTTCTTCTCATGCCCCAACGTTTGCCCCACTCTACTACCCAGTGATCTAGATGACTGCTCTCTCCCAGCTGGGAGAGACTCACTGCTCTGTCCTCAGCAGGGAGTTGCTGCTGTCCTGGAGGGAGAAGTGCCCCTCCCCCAGTCAGGTAGCTCTGGGTATGTCTACACTACGGGACAAGGTCGAAGTAAGATATACTATTTCAGCTACGTTTATTGCATAGCTGAAGTCAAAGAAGCTTAACTCAGCTTCTGGCACTGTCTACACTGCAGGAAGTTGAATGGAGAACATTCTTCCTTCAACTTCCCTTACTCATTGTGGAAGCAGGACTACTGGCAGCAACCTAAGTGCCCCTCTCAGTTCAAAATAGCATGTCTTCACTAGACCCACTACTTCGAACCCTGGAAGATCAACAGCAGCAGCTTCCATCTTCTCTGTAGGGTAGACATGCCCTTTGTGCGTAGAGCCTTGAGCCCCTGGCTGGGTGGGGCTCATTATGCAGCCACAAGGCTGTGCCTCCATGCAGCTTAGAGGGAAGCTTGTCTGCACCCCCATCTGCAGTCAGATGTGACTCTCAACCACCCAATAGAACAGAAGGTTTATTAGTTGACAGGGATACAGCGGAGAGGAGACTTGTCAGAACAGAAACCAGAAGCAGTCAGTACAATCTGTCTTGGGGAGAGGAGACTCAGGACCAAGGACTCTGATCCCCATCTCCACACCCTAAGCCAGCAAGACCCCACTTACATATCCAGAAGCCTGCCCCAGCCTTTCTCCAGCTTTGTGGACACAAGGTGTCACCTGGTTACTAACCCCTTCCAGGCTCAGGGTACAGAAAGCATCAGCCATTGTGTACATTTGATAGACTATCACGCAGAAATTCCCATCCCCATCTAGGTATTGGTGCAGTGCCCAGGGAAACTGAGGCACTCTGGGGTTATTATCAGACAGTAGAAATCACATGCAACATAGCAAAGTGAACAGAATGAGTACAATTCCGATTTCATCACACAGGGTTAGGCCTCAGCCTTAACCTTACCCTGCCAGGCTCTGCAGCAGGAGGAGAGGGATTGGAGTGCTGGGGCTTACCCTGCTCCACCTGGCTTTGCAGCTGGGGAGCAGGGTTGGAGCTGGGGGCTTACCCCACTCCTCCAGGCTCTCCAGCAGGAAAGTAGGGGGCAAGGGCTCTCCCCACTTCCTTCTCCCGACACTCCAACTGGGGAGTGGGATCAGGGCATGGGAGCTTACTGAGCTCCAGCTCAGGAGCTTACTCTGCTCTTCTTGGTGCTTCAGCCAGGGAATGGGAGGAGCAGGGCTAGAACATGCACTGGGATCCCACACCCATGCTGGGGTGCCAGGCAGACAGGCAGAACAGGGCAAACCCCTGAGAGCAGATTCCACTTTCTAGGTGCATTACAGGGGGGCCCTGGTTAGTGTCCACTCCCTTTCCAACTGTATGGCTGGGGGAGGCAGCCCCATCCTTCCTGTCCCCCTCATCATTGCCTACCCACTCAAAGTCGGGGCTCCCTTTCTGGGTACATCACTGGGAGGAGGACAACCCTAACTCCTGAGATGTCACTCTGACTAGAGGGACCGTGTGGAAGAGCAGATACACCACGGCTGTGTCTAGACTGGCAAGTTTGTCCGCAAAATCAAGTGATTTTGCGGAAAAACTTGCCAGCTGTCTACACTGGCCGCTTGAATTTCCGCAAAAGCACTGACGATCTCATGTAAGAGTGTCAGTGCTTTTGCGGAAATACTATGCTGCTCCCGTTCGGGCAAAAGTCTTTTTCCAAAAATGTTTTGCGCAAAAGGGCCAGTGTAGACAGCAGAGATTTGTTTTCTGCAAAAAAGCCCCGATTGCGAAAATGGCGATCAGGGCTTTTTTGCGGAAAAGCGCGTCTAGATTGGCCATGGACGCTTTTCCGCAAAAAGTGCTTTTCCGGAAAAGCGTCCGTGCCAATCTAGATGCGCTTTTCCGAAAATGCTTTTAACTGAAAACTTTTCCATTAAAAGCATTTCCGGAAAATCATGCCAGTGTAGACATAGCCCACTAGTATGTTCTGTCATGTCTGGGGTGTATCCCTTCCCCAGACAATAAAATCTGAAATGGTTCCTGGTGAAGGGGAAATCTGGGCTCTATAGTCTATTCTAAGTGTAATTTGCTTTAGTTATACATGCAGATCCCAGTCCCAGCAAAGAAGTGACACGAGCAACCTGTGAACAATGTCCTGCTCCAGGAATCTCAGTCCGCACCCTCACTAGACTAACTTTGTAGTTAGAAAACTAGTTCATCCCATTCCTCAAATTCAGAGACTAAAGTTCTTGGCACCATGAATTTTCAACGAGGAGACTCTGTTATTCCTGCATACAATTTGGTTCCATTCCAAGGATTTCAGATGAGTAAAGCAGAAGAAGAAGAGTATCTTTTCATTAGGATATGGTCAAGTGAAGAAAAGAAAGGGATGCAAGGTCAAGCCCAAGAGAGTCAGAAGTGGATTTGTTGTTTTAGTTTGGGATTTGTTGGGGAGACCTTCAGGGAGCAGCTCTGTGAGTCCTGGCCCTGAAAGAAGAGTGAACTTTGAGAGGGTGTGAGAGGCCTACTTACAGTCATGCTAGACGAAGAGCAAAGTGGCATAAGGAATCTGCCAAAGTGAACCCTGACTGCCTGTCCTACAGTCCCTGGCTTAACACCCAGTGTAGTGGAAGGCCCTGGGTTCCCTGTGCAGCCACTACTACACTACAGCTCCTGTTTCATGAAGAGAGTGGGGAGGAGAGTGAGCAAGGGGAGTGAAGGATCACTCCCAGCCAGTGGTACAAAAGTTGTGGGGAGGGTGGAGAGGGGATTCCCTCCATCCCTTCATGGCACCCTTGCTCAAGAAGCAAATTTTCAAGGTCCTGGATATGAGCTCCATTGATGTGGGAATAAGAGGCAATAATATTATATTGAGCTCTTTCTCTGATGCCATTTGGAACATCACTTCTCACAAAGTCTTGAGGTGTCCTGGGGTAAAACATTTATGAAAGCTAGAACTATTTTGGTGGCAGTAAAATCCCAAGCTTTTACCCCAACATACATATATAATTGAAATTAGAGATTAAGAAAACCATCTAGATCATCAAATCTCTCTATGAAGGGGAGATATGGTCCATGAAGAGAAGACTCTGATAGTAGTCGTAGGCATTCTTCAGTCTCAAGAGACTATGGGTTTGTGCTCCTAAGAGATAAAGAATTTACTTACTCAGTGTTATAGCAAGTGTGAACATGGCTGAAGAGACACATTCAATCTCTGCCACCTCTGTCACATTTAAATGTGATGTTTCAACGCTTTGGGTTTTGCTCTCTGCAAGCTCTTTTCTCCTCTGCTAAACTGTTCTGCTTCCTCTCATGCCTCCAGAGACCTTTGTTAAGCTTGTTTCAAAGTCTGTAGTCTTGAGTGTGATCTTCCCATTTGTCCGTATCCATTTCTCCGAGGTCTGGCTTGCATGCATCTTTGAAAGATAGTTTTGGGCATCCTATTGGTCTGTTTCCTGGTGCCAGTTTGCTGTAGAGGAATTCCTTTGGGTTGTATCCATTATTCATTTGGCTGAGCCAGCTGAAGGGTCTCTGTCTGAGGAGGTGTTCATAGTTCCCTGTAGGCTGCCTGCTTGCTGCGGCCGTGCAGGAATAATTTAAGACCCTTCCACCATGCAGCAGCATGCCTGCAGCCCTGCACTAGCGAGGTACTTCTTCCAGAGTGATCCTGACACTGTAGCTGGAAGTGGGAAAAGGTAAGCTGGGTGTGTGTGGGGGGAGGGGGGAGAGAGTAAAGATGTGGGAACGCTGCTTTAAAAAGAACCTTGGCATCTGGCCAAGCAGCTCTGTGTCTCCTGCCCTCCTCCCCTTCCCTCTCTCCAGCGGCAGCCACATATTTTGCTGGGCTGCTTTAAAAAAAAAGCGTCTGCAGCTGGTGGCTCTGTGTCTCCAGCCCCTTCCCTCTCTCTGGGGGCAGCCCTGTTTTGTTGGTCTGCTTTAAAAAGAAGACTCGGCAGCTGGCAGTTCTGTGTCCCTCTGACCCCCCCTTCTCCCCCCCCCCCACAGGTAACTTCAGCTGCTTGGCTCCTGTTCAGAGTACAAGGCAGGAAGCACCCATAAGAGAGAGCAATCCAGATTTAAGAATGATGCTGTGCTAACTTGGTGCTACAATGCAGAAGCTTGCTGTACTCCCATGTTATTCAGACACTGCTTCGGTGCAGGAATAAAAATAAATGAATAAAATATGCAGAAGGATTTCATTCCTCAGTCTTTCCACAGAGCTAAATTACACCAGCTTTGAAGAATGAAAGATTTGTGATATGTAAACAACTGAAATATTAAAAAACACTGTTTCCTAGTTAATAGGGAGCAATATGTGCAGAAAAATTTCTTAGAAATGAGTCCATTAAATAACATGCACCTTATGTTTGAAATTAAAGAATAACAACTATTTCATTTCACGTATTGATACTAAGAATAAAATATTGTGTTTGTTATATCAAGAAGATGGACAATGTTGTTTTATGCCTCAAAGGAAAAGATACATGTAAGATACCAAGGATACGTCTAGACTACAAGCCTCTTTCGAAAGAGATCATCTAGACAGCCACAAGACTTTCAAAAAAGCAATCCGCTTTTTCGAAAGAGAGCACTCAGGCAATCTGGATGCTCTCTTTCAAAAAAGCCCTGTTTGCATTCAAGAACGCCTTTTTTCGAAAGAGCTCTTTCGAAAAAAGGCATTCTTCCTCATAAAAGCAGGTTTACTGCTGTCGAAAAAAATGCCGCATTCTTTAGATTTAATTTCGAAAGAATAAAACGTCACTCTAGACGCAGGTGAAGTTTTTTTTTTAAAAAAGGCCACTTTTTTCAAAAAAACCAAACAAACTCTGTAGTCTACACATAGCCCAAATGCCTACTGAATGTTAGAGCAGGAGTAGGCCAGTGATGTGACTTGCAAATTTGTAATAGGGAGTGGTGACTGAATTAACCACCCTGGGGATTTTCCTTTGTGTGAACTGAAGAAAACAGGCATGGGAATAATTCCACATCATCACCAGAATGTTCATTCCATAGCAACTCCTCTGCTGAGTGTTTTGAAAGGACAATTTTTTAATTCTAATTTCCATAGGTGCCACATATGCTTCCACCAGTTATCTTTTATATAGTTGCTAGAGTGAGCATTCTGCAGATGACAACATGTATGATAACAAGGTCATAAAGATAAATGATAAACAATCCAAGATCTGCAGCTGTAATTACATGTAACTCCCTTCCCTGAAGAGGTTATTTTGCTACAGTGATGTTTAAAACCAGAATGCAGCTTTTTTTAAAATATACCTTCATTAAAATAATGGCACATTAGTGTGCGTGTGCACGCAGCTACAAAAACCTTTTTATATATTTAGTTAAATTTTGTAATTTTATTTTGGCCATGCTTCTAATTAAGTGTACCTGGAAATGAAGCTAAAATCTCATTTGTTTACATTAACTGCACTCTGACCAGTGAATTAAAAATCAATTATACTTGTTCAAAAAGGCATGTTTAATTTTGATTTAAATGATGAAAGTGGTTATAAAAGAAAAGAAGAATTAATATTAAAAAGATTAATGGGGTGTTATGCACAAAGCAGTGGGTAAAGATCAAAGCCAATCACAAATGTATTCCTTTCCTGGCAACTCAAAATAGCAACAAAACAAATCTTATCTAAGCTTTCTCTCTGAATGGCCTTGACTATTTGTACTTTCCCCTAATGGATGTTTTCTGACCCAGACTCTAGTTCTCACTGTCTTGAGTGACTCTGGTTCTTCTTCTCTCTTGGTTGAAGTGGGTAAGATTCACCTCCCCACAAGAAAAGGCATAGTTACTCTGCCTAGAGATTTCTACTGTTATTACAGCAATATCCAGAGCCTGAATCACGGTCCTAAGCCCCATTCTGCTGAGTGCTGGACAAGCATATAGGAAGATCTGGAGCATGGTTAAAAGTTCTAGTAGCTAAGGGTTGCTCAAACGAGTCCTAAACTGCCATGGAGAGTCCTCTCATCTCTAAGTGCCAATTTGCATATGGGCATGATACAACAGCTCTGTGTGTACTAGTGCCCCCTGCTAACCATGCTGTAGCTCCACAGTGAGAACTCAGAATGGGTATGTCTACACTACCCTCCTAGTTCGAACTAGGAGGGCAATGTAGGCATACCGCACTTGCAAATGAAGCCTGGGATTTGAATTTCCCGGGCTTCATTTGCATAAGACGGGCGCTGCCATTTTTAAATCCCGTCTCGTTCGAACCCCGTGCTGCGCGGCTACACGCGGCACGGACTAGGTAGTTCGGACTAGGCTTTCTAGTCCAAACTACCGTTACTCCTCATTCCACGGCATGAAATTCAAATCCCGGGCTTCATTAGCAAGTGCGGTATGCCTACATTACCCCGCTAGTTCGAACTAGCGGGGTAGTGTAGACATACTCAATGCTATTTGTGAGTTAATGCTGGTGCAAAGAACTTTTGTGGATAAACCTCTTTGACTCCAACTATAGCATCCAACTATAGCATGACTTCTGAGGAAGGGATACTGTGTAGAATCCACAAATTTGTATGAATATCCACTTGTCTCCTAGGTAAAGAGACCAAAGCTCCTGTCTCTTCCATAAAGGATGGGGAAGCTGCATCACTTGTAGATGGTTTTATTAAGAACTTTCAGGTTTGTTTGTTTGTTTGTTTGTTTGTTTGTTAAATGAAGTTCCTTTTGTAGATTGGTATCCTGAAAATTGTTCCCTAGGCATTCAGAGAGAAAGATGGCCTTTTCTATCTTATTAATTTAGGCTCTGATTCAGCACTGCCCTTCATCACTTGCTTAAAGCTTTAAATGGATGCTTAAAAGCTTTGCTGAATTGAAGCCTAATGCTCCCTCCAATCCATCATTCCTTTCAAAACCAACCATTTCATGACTGGAAAGGGTTGGTTATATGTAGAACTAGGAAACAGTACATCAAGAGGAAATGTAGCATACCATGGTGTAAGGATGTAAAGGATAACAAGAAAGGTTTCTACAGGCATGTCAACAAGAAGAAGGTGATCAGAGAGGGTGTGCAGTCCCTAATGGATGAAGGAGGTAACCTAGTGACAGAGGATGTGGGGAAAGCTGAAGTACTCAATGCTTTCTTTGCCTCTGTATTCACGGACAAGGTCGGCTCCTGGACTTCTGTGCTAAGCGACGCAAGATGGGAAGAAGATGGACAGCCCTTGGTGGGTAAAGAACAGGTTAGGAAATATTTAGAAAAACTAAACTTACACAAATCCATGGGTCCAGACTTAATGCACCCAAGGGTACTGAAGGAGTTGGCAAATGTCATTGAGGAGCCTTTGGCCATTATCTTTGAAAAGTCGTGGAGATCGGGCGAAATCCCGGATGATTGGAAAAAGGCAAATGTAGTGCCCATCTTCAAAAAAGGGAAGAAGGACGATCCAGGGAACTATAGGCCGGTCAGTCTTACCTCGGTTCCTGGAAAAATCATGGAAGGGATCCTAAAGGAATCCATTTTGAGACACTTGAATGAGAGGAAAGTGATCAGGAATAGTCAGCATGGATTCACAAAGGGCAAGTCGTGCTTGACCAATCTGATTAGCTTCTATGATGAGGTAACTGGCTCAGTGGACATGGGAAAGTCAGTGGATGTTATATACCTTGACTTTAGCAAGGCTTTTGATACGGTCTCCCACAATATTCTTGCCAGCAAGTTAAGGGAATGCGGATTGGATAAATGGACGGTAAGATGGATAGAAAGATGGCTAGAAGGCCGGGCCCAGCGGGTAGTGATCAATGGCTCGATGTCAGGATGGCGGTCGGTTTCTAGTGGAGTGCCCCAAGGTTCGGTTCTAGGACCAGTTTTGTTCAATATCTTTATTAATGACCTGGATGAGGGGATAGATTGCACCCTCAGCAAGTTTGCAGATGACACTAAGCTAGGGGGAGAGGTAGATACGCTTAAGGGCAGAGATAGGGTCCAGAGTGACTTAGACAAATTGGAGGATTGGGCCACTAGAAATCTCATGAGATTCAACAAAGACAAGTGTAGAGTCCTGCACTTGGGACGGAAGAATCCTAAGCATAGTTACAGGCTGGGGACCAACCAGTTAAGTAGTAGTTCTGCAGAAAAGGACCTGGGGGTTACAGTGGATGAGAAGCTAGATATGAGTCAACAGTGTGCCCTTGTAGCCAAGAAGGCTAATGGCATATTAGGATGCATTAAGAGGAGCATTGCCAGCAGATCCAGAGATGTCATTATTCCCCTTTATTCGGCTTTGGTGAGGCCACATCTGGAGTACTGTGTCCAGTTCTGGGCCCCCCACTACAAAAAGGATGCGGACGCATTGGAGAGGGTCCAGCGGAGGGCAACCAAAATGATTAGGGGTCTGGAGCATATGACCTACGAGGAGAGGCTGAGGGACTTGGGTCTGTTTAGTCTGCAGAAGCGAAGAGTGAGGGGGGACTTGATAGCAGCCTTCAACTTCCTGAAGGGAGGTTCCAAAGAGGATAGAGAGAGGCTGTTCTCAGTAGTGACAGATGGCAGAACAAGGAGCAATGGTCTCAAGTTGTGGTGGGAGAGGTCCAGATTGGATATTAGGAAAAACTATTTTACTAGGAGGGTAGTGAAGCATTGGAATGGGTTACCTAGGGAAGTAGTGGAGTCTCCATCCCTAGAGGTGTTTAAGTCTCGGCTTGACAAAGCCCTGGCCGGGTTGATTTAGATGGGATTGGTCCTGCCTAGAGCGGAGGGCTGGACTTGACGACCTTCTGAGTTCTCTTCCAGTTCTATGATTCTATGATAAGGGGATGGTTGGATGAAATAACATGATCTTGGTAACTAATTGACCATTCATTATAGGGAACTTTCTGGGTGTCTGGCTGGTGAGTCTTACCCACATGCTCAGGGTTTAGCTGATTGCCATATTTGGGGTCAGGAAGGAATTTTCCTCCAGGGTAGATTGGCAGAGGCCCTGGAGGTTTTTCGCCTTCCTCTGTAGCATTGGGCACAGATCACAGCTGAAGGACTCTCTGCATGTTGGGGCCTTCAAAGTATTTGAAGGCTTCAATATCTGAGACATAGGTGAGAGGATTATTCTAAGAGAGGTGGGCGAGATTCTGTGGCCTGCACTGTGGAGGGGGTCAGACTAGATGATCATAATGGTCCCTTCTGACCTTAAAGTCTATGAGTCTATGAGTCTATGGTGAAAAAAATCCCCCTTCCAGGTATCACAATCCTAACAACAGCAAATATGGAAGGAATAACATGAGATAAACAACATGAGAAAAAACCTGGAGAGTTAGTCCCCTGCTGCATATGGTGCTCCAGTGCTCCCTTCTGTACCTGCAACATTTGTTGAATTCAGTGACAGTTGAAGGAATTCAGTACCTCTCAGAATAGGCCCTACTGCTTTTTCTCAGCTTTTCATGTGAATTTAGTATTGGCACAGTCTGCTCACTTGGCATGGGTGTGTCTGATCTGCATGCACTGTAACTGACAGTGATTACAAGTCACACCAAACTTCGAGAAGTGAAGAGAAGCACTGAATATGCATCAGAATGTTGGAACTGGTATGATTTTGCTTTTGGATGTTGTTGACTAGGGGAATGTGCAATGTGTTCTCATTGTTTGCAGATGTCGGAAGATGGCTGTGGGGGAATTTTCTCTCTATCCATGGGATAAAAAAGGCTTTCCTCTATGATGGGGCCTAAAAATGTCCATGCCTAGCTTCTGAACAAAGAATTGAGAACCAAATAAGGATGTCAGGATTTAACTCTTTGGAAATAATGGGTCAGGATATGCCAGTACTTTGGAAGCAGGGAGCTGGATTCACCATACAGAGCAATTGCCTAGTCAGACCATGTATGTAGATGCTTTGTGTTACTACAATAGTCAAAGCAGCCAGAGCCTATTAGTAAATAGTAAATCTGGTCTCTGCTTACCACTGCATTCTTTCAGGTGCCCAGCCCTGAAACTAAAGGCCCACTCTCTCAACTCTCCCAACTGACTGGAAAGAACCCCAAAGCCAGAGTTTGGAGGGACAAAAATGGGAAACAGAAATGGGAGTAAAGGTCAAAAGCAGGAATTGACAAGGAAAAACTGAGCAAAGAACCTGAGTCCCTACTTTTCCTCACTGGAGTCAAGGGCAGAGTTTTGGGAGAATGTGGGGGCAGGGTGGCAGCCATGTGCTCTGGGATGCAGCTTGCTTTTCATCCCATTCCCCAGACTATCCCCAAGGTAGTAGTCCCAAAGTTGGATCCTGCAGTGACACAAATCTGATAGCTTTCTTTGATGGGATGTCAAGCCTTATGGATAAAGGAGAAGTGGTGGATGTGGTATACCTAGACTTTAGTAAAGCATTTGACACCATCTCACATGACTTTTTTATTAATAAACTAAGGAAATACAACCTAGATTGGGCTACTATAAGGTGGGTGCATAACTGGCTGGGGAACTATTGTCATAGGGTATGTCTACACTACAAAGTTAATTCGAACTAACAGATGTTAGTTGGAATTAACTTTGATAGGCGCTACACTAGCGCTCCGTTAGTTCGAACTTAATTCGAACTAGTGGAGCGCTTAATTCGAACTAGGTAAACCTCATTCTACGAGGACTAACGCCTAGTTCAAACTTACTAGTTCAAACTAAGGGCTGGGTAGCCGTTTAGTTCGAACTAGTGGGTGGCTAGCCCTTCCCAGGTTCCCCCTGGTGGCCTCTCTGGGCACAACCAGGAAAACTCCTCTCCTCTCCCCTAGCCCCGGGCCCTTAAAGGGGTAGACTCTAGCCAGACGGCACTTTGCAGAAACAGCCCTGCCAGCAGTCTGTGCCCCTGACCCAGTGGCCGCAGGATGAGCCAGGCAGCCAGTGGCAGTGACGTGTCCCCTGCCCAGTCCCCCAGCACCCAGGAGCCATCCAGGGGCCGTAGATGGCGCGCACCCTCCTGGTCTAGTGTGGAGGTCATGGACCTCATTGAGGTTTGGGGGCAGGCCCCCAGCGTCCATGATCTCTGTACTAGGAGGAGGAACGTGGCCGTCTACGGGCGCATAGCGGCCGCCATGGCCCAAAAGGGACACAGGCCACCCAGGAGCAGGTGCACCTGAAAGTCAAGCAGCTGCCTCAGGCGTACACCAGGGCCACAAGGGGCGGCACCGCAGCAGGGGCTGCCACCTGCCCCTACTTCCCTGCCCTTGACCAACTCTTGGGGGGTGGGGCGGTCCGTGCCAGCCCGGGAGGCAGCGGGCCGGGACCAGAGGGCCCTGACCCGGGCACAACGGAGGGGCCACCACAGGATGTTCCAGCACCGGAGTCGTCAGGGTTGTCCTGGGAGACCGTACCGGGTAAGTAGTTCGAATTAAGTAGTTCGGGGGCGGGGAGGCGGGACGGAGACCAGAGACCACGCGTGTGGGCCATGCCTCCCACGGATCACACAGACACCTGTGCACATGTGAGCACATTCCATGCCACCCTTGGGCAGGTGGCTCCAGCTGCGTGACACCCAGGGGCCATGGCCCAATAGGCACACGCGTGTGTGAAGAGACCTTACATGCTCCTGACCCTGGGTTGGGACCCAGCAGGATGCTTTCCCTTCACATGTCCCCTCTACACAGAGACAGGGGACATCTCCCCTCCCTCCCCCGCCGCCCAGGCCACACTATACATGGCACAGGGACATGGGTGCGGTCTTGGGGCAGCTCCCAGTCCCGGGGAGAGCCAGACATCCTGACCATGGCCTCTGTATAAGCACAGCGGCTCTAATGGTGCAGGACATGGTCACCCTCACGTTGCGGGGTGGGGGAGAGGGCTGGGCATCATCCTCTGCGTCCCCAGGGAGAACTGACCACTTCTCTTCTTTCTCTACAGCTGCACCAGCTGCTTGTGCAGGGCGCACCACCCCACCCGGGACATGCTCCCGCACCCGCGGCCTGCTCCGGTCCACCACCACAGGCCGGTGCAGGAGTACTGGGACCAGCACCTGGGGTCCTTGAGAGCCGTGCACCGCACAGTGGAGGCCTGGATGTGGGCAGACCTCCAGCTCCGCCAGGAGCAGCTGGCTGAGGTCCGAGGGCTGAGCACAAACCTGCAGGCCCTGCTGCAGAGCATGGTGCCCCGTGCTGGTCCTGTGCCTGCTGCCCCCCCAACTACTGTCCTCCTCCCACTCCTCCCCCCCTCCCACCTCCTCCTCCTCAACCCCCACACCCTCCTCCTCAATGTCCACACCACCCACCTCAACCTCCGCACCCTCCACTCCATCCCCCCGGGGACGCCGAGACCCCCTCCCTCGCCGTGCTGGGAGGTGGTTGGCCTAACAAGACCCCCACCCCTGATCCCTGAGTTTTCCCACCCCCTCCTTTCCCTTGCTTCCCCCTTCCAGCTCCCTCCTCCCAGTTTTCCCCCTCCCCTCTCCCACCCTCTCTCTTCCCCTCTCCCACCTCCTTTTCCCAGTCTCCCCGAGTTTTGTGGAATAAAGAGAGTTTCTATTTTTGAACACATGTGTCCTTTATTTTGTACATCAGGAAAGGGGGCTAGGGAGGGGTAAGTGGAAGGAGGTGAGGGAGGAATGGGGTACAAGCCCCCGATGGGGAGGACTGGGGTGGCTCTGCGGGCGCCTCGGGGTGGAAGCTCTCCTGCAGCCTCCCAACTGACCCCCCCGGATGGCAGCCTGCGGCAAGTGCAGCTGGGGTGATGGCCGAGTGCTGTGATGTGCCAAGTGTGGGCACTCAGGGCACTCCAAGCCAGGACTGCTTTGCAAGTGGGGAACCCCTGAGAACTGTCTGTCCAGGGTGGGGGTCGGGTCCCTTTAAGCACAGCCCTCGACTAGCCTTAGCCAGCAGCTCCACGCTATAAGTCGTCATCTGATGCCCTGCTGGCACTGCTTCCGGCCATCCTTAATCTCTGTTCAGGGTCCACTCAGTGTGGACATGCTAGTTCGAATTAGCAAAATGCTAATTTGAACTAGTTTTTAAGTCTAGCTGCGCTAATTCGAATTAGCTTAGTTAACTAATTCGAACTAAGTTAGTTCGAATTAGCGCTGTAGTGTAGACATACCCATAGAGTAGTTATTAATAGTTCACAATCATGCTGGAAGGTGGGGTTCTTCAGGGGTCTGTTTTTGGGAGTGGTTCTGTTCAATATCTTCATCAACAATTTAGATGACGGCATAGAGAATACAGTTATTAAGTCTGCAGATGATATGAAGCTGGGAGGAGATGAAAATGCTTTGGAGGATAGAGTCAAAATTAAAAGTGATTTTGATTCTGAAGTAATGGTCTGAGATAAATAGGATGAAGTTTAATAAGGACAAATGCAAAGTACTCCACTTTGGAAGGAACAATCTGCTTCACACATACAGAATGGGAAGTGACTGTCTAGGGGTACTTCTAGAGTACATTCTTTTTTCAAAAGGAGATATGCAAATTAGGTGCTAATTTGCATATCTTCTTCCAATCACTTTTTCAAAAGCATTTTTTTTTCGACAAAGAAACCAGTTAAGAAGCAGTTCTTTTTTGGGGAAAAAAACTTTTTCAAAAGAATCCTGCACACCTCATTTTTTGAGGAAGAAGGGTTATTTCGAAAAGGAGAAGGGGGGGGGGGGTCAAAAGAACCAAATCTAAACTGCTTTCTTTTTTGAAAAAAATGCTTTTGAAAAAGCAATCGGAAGGAGAGATGCAAATTAGCACTGAATTTGCATATCTCCTTTCGAATAAAGAATGTTGTCTAGATGTACCCTAGGAAGGAGTACCGCAGAAAGGGATCTAAGGGTCATAGTGGACGACAAATATGAGTCAACAGTATGACACTGTTGCAAAAAATCAAACATGATTCTGGGATGCATTAACAGGGGTGTAGTGAGCAAAACACAAAAAGTCATTCTTCTGATCTACTCTACACTGATTATGCCTCAGTTGGAGTATTGTGTCCAGTTCTGGGCACCACATTTCAACAAAGATGTGGAGAAACTGGAGAAGGTCCAGAGAAGAGCAACAAAAATGATTAAAGGTCTAGAAAACATGAGCTATGAGGCAAGGCCGAAAGAATTGGCCTTGTTTAGTTTGGAAAAGAGAAGACTGAGAGGGGACATGACAGTGGTTTTCAGGTATCTAAAAGGGTATCACAGGGAGAAGGGGAAAAATTGTTCTCCTTGGCCTCTGATGATAGAACAAGAAGCAATAGGTTTAAAATGTAGCAAGGGCAGTTTAGATTGGACATTAGGAAAAACTTTCTAACTGTCAGGGTGGTTAAACGCTGGAATAAATTGCCTAGGGAGGTTGCGGAATCTCTATCACTGGAGATATTTAAGAGCAGGTTATCAGGGGTGATCTAGACAGTGCTTGTTCCTGGTATGAGGACAAGGGATTGGACTTGGTAACCTCCTAAATTCTAGTATTCTATGATTCTACATTAGGTTGTTTAATTAGTAGATATAAAAGAAAAGCGCTTGTTTTTAAACTATTTTTAAATCAATTATAAAATAAACTAGGGAAGACCATTAGCAATTATTTTTTCTAGCATCTTAAGTGCATGAAGAGTCTTCTCTTCTTGTCTCATTGCTGCTTCATAAAGTATGTTTATGCTGCAGAAAAAAACCCCATGCAGATTAGATATTGTGGATTATTTAGAATAGCAGCAAAGACATAGCACATCTGCTTTTAACCC
This sequence comes from Pelodiscus sinensis, assembly GCF_049634645.1. Lineage (NCBI taxonomy): Eukaryota > Metazoa > Chordata > Testudines > Trionychidae > Pelodiscus > Pelodiscus sinensis. Next base: position 28,542,689 of record NC_134725.1, on the reverse strand, counting down.
AAATTACATTGAGGATGAAGGAGTTTCTAATACAGATTAAGACAAGTACACATATCTTTATTGTTATTTGAAAGTGGGATAGCTAAAATAAACTAAGAACTCTTTTTGCAATGTAGACATGCCCATAGGTTTTGAAAGTAGCAGGGACAAGCTGCTGTGAAGTAAGTCTGAACTTGTCTGACTTCTGACATCAACATTTGCGGCCCGTGTTCCGGTTTAATACGGCCCCCCAGGTAATTTGGCAATATCTATCTTTTATGGCCCCCAACGAATCCATATGTATTGAGATGAATACATTGTAAAATCTCAGTTAATGTCAGTTGGTCTAAATCAGTTATAAATATATTTGGACACAACATGTATACTTGGTGTTATGTTCCTGTTCATATTTTTTGAACTTAAAAGTTGATAGACAACCTTTATTACCAATAATATGTAATGTACTTCACAATGTTCCTGACATATATTTCAGCTTCCTGGATTTTTTTTTCATCTGGCCTTCAGATATGAAAGGCAGAGTGATTTAACACCTGTTTAGATTTGTCATCCATGTGATGAAATGAAAAGTATGCCGTTTGCAATAAACTTTGCATAAAATAGTTAATTTGCATTTAATTTTAATGGTTCAAAGAATGTCAGGCAAAATGGTCGGCCCTCACGCATGTTCACTTCATCAAATCTGGCCCTCTTTGAAAAAAGTTTGGACACCCCTGTCCTAGAGAATCTGTTCCTATCATGTGATCTCCACAGGCAACCTGTCACAGCCCTATAATGAAGTAAGGACATCCCTGCCCCTGATCCTTTTCACTGCTCATCTAATGCTCCTTCCTGTGCAAGTGAGTGAGCAGAGTGATAGGAACTGAGAGGATCCCTCCCTCCAACATTGAACAACTAGAAAATCTACCACTCCCTGATTTAAAGAAAGCAGGAAAATGGGTGTCACAATTTGGTCTTTGATCTACTCCTGGGACTGGCCTGTAGATTCCAAATATGCCCTGAGAACTTGGAGGCAATGAATGGCTACACAGGGCTCACATCTTCATCTAGATTGAATGTTATAATCCCATGCACGTTTCATTTACCGTAAGCGACCTCTCTTGTTTTCTTGACTAAAATGAATTCAGATAATATGTAATAAAAATGGATGTATGCCTGATACATACAGCAGCTGTTCAAATAGGAGCAAAGGTGAAAAAAGTGAAGCACTTTCACTGCATTAGTAATGCACCATCAGCTTTATTTTTACTTTATTAACGTAACTGACAGTCAATTGGTGAATATATATACTGTCTGCAAAATTATTAAGTCATAATATGCTGGTGTGTAGACAGCAACAAAGAATATACCAAGTACAGGAAGAAGGGTCAAACAGATCAGAAAATGCCAAGATCTAAGTTAGTCAGTTGTCTTAATGATAGGAAATAACTAGAGTTGAATGCATAAATGAATTTTTCAGTTCAGGGACCTAACGAAAAAATCTGAAAGAAAAAAAAAGAGTTGGTTCAGGTCAAAACAAAATGGAACTTTTTGGTTCTTTTGAATAAAAACCTCTTCCTTCCCCTCCTCTAGTCAAGTGAAAATTTTGTTCTTCCCAAGATTATTTTTTGGAAGTTTTAGTTATTTTGTTTCAGGAGCAACATACCTTTCTTTAAAAAAAATGATGAAATACTGTTTTGTTTCAAAATGTCAAAATATTTCATTTGTAAAATACCAGATCAAAATATTTAAACATTTCCAGTAAAAAATACAGATTTTTTTTTTATTCAGCCAAACCTGTTTGCCAAACTTGACCCAAGTGTTGGTGGCCTGAAAAAAATCATTTTTGGTATATTTACTCTTCTAGAAAAATTCACACAGATCTAGAAATAACCATTGTGTATTATATTTGGTCCAAGTGTAACAAATTATTTTAAGTCTTTATAAAAATCAATATAATTTTATGGAAAAAGAGAGAAAGTGACCATATTTACAAAATAAAGAACTGGGATTCTTTCATGGTGACTTTTGTTAGGGTTGGCAAATGAAAAATGGAGGTGACAATTATTTAAGCCATATGTGCTGCTGTTACCACTCCCTACAAACAGTTACAGTCACTTTTATTGGGAAAAAATGTTCTAGTCATTTGATGTTCTGAATGTAGCATGAAATGCTGAACAAGCATCATTAACAAACAAGCACTTAGACACTCTCACGGGAAAGAGTTGGTTTCAAAATTTTTCGACTCTAAGAGGTTTTGAAGAGAATGTCATAATTGTCAGCTTGGGATATTCTGAAAATTTGGAGGGGAATGTTTCAGTTTTCTGCACTGAAGCTACTTTTTGTTTCAAAATTTAAACAAAGCACAGTAGAAATATATTTTCCCTGCACTTGAAAGGGAATCCTCTGAACTGTCATTCATGTTAAAATTCGACACTTGCCAACAAGGACTTAACAAACATTTGAACTATCTCACCCATTACCAAGACAGTTTCCCCAATTATCACCTCTAATACCATTAACTCACAAACATCCCACTCTCCCTACCTCTAATATCATCAATTCACAGACACTTACCTTCCTTCCTCCCCCCCCCCCCCCGCATCCCCCTCCTCTTCTGCAATGTGATTTGTCCTTTTCATATTTGTTCATTTTTTTAATTGTATCCTTGGGTATATATGGTTGTGACTACTTTCTTCCACTATTTGATCTGAGGAAGTGGGTCTGGCCCACGAAAGCTCATCATCTAATAAACCATCTTGTTAGTCTTTAAAGTGCTACATTGTCCTGCATTTTGCTAGAACTGATCTGGTTTTGCTTAGTAAGAAAGACCTAACAAGTCAACAAACAAAGCTAGTTCCATTGTTTTCATAAAGTTTAAGTATATAAATAATGAGCATGCTCAATTACCTACAACTGTGGGAATTTGATGGTGGTTTTATTTAAGGTTCACCACCAGCTATAGTGCTTGAAAATTAAAGAACACAACCCTGGCATGTATTGTAATGCAAAAGGAAAGACTCATAGACTAGAAACACAAGAAAAACAAAAGCCATTCTAACAAGTTTCAGTATATTAGATTTCATTATAATGGAGATTCAGTGTAATAAGGCAGGTCATAAACAAGGCTGTGTGATTTGACTATTAGGAGAGGAAAGGCACAGACTGCTCCAGATCTCAATTGCATGTAGTACAGCATTGACCAAGAAATCCAGCCGCAGACTAGCTGTTTGTAACCTAGTACGTCCTGGAATGGTCTGTAAGCATCAAGGCAGCAAAGAATTATTGGAAAATTACAACCAACATAGACACTTTGTTTTCTTAATCCTGACATTCTAACTTTGTGTTCTCCAAGTCACTTGGCCCTTCAAAGCAGAAGAGGTAATTGAATTTCAATCATGTCATGGCCTGATTCAAAATAACCCATAATGGCACTCATTTCAATATTGCACAGTACTGATTTTTATTCTTGGCATCATGTCTGTTCCTTGCAGTAGCAATTTCCATATGCTCCTTGCCCTGAATTTCAAAGAATAGGTTTTATCTAATGGAGTTGAATACTGAGGGTTTTTTTTCTCTCCCATGACTTGTGGGTACAATTTAAGATAAGGTAGCATGCAAATCCCAAGCACATATTATACTGTGAGACGATAAATAGAACTTGCAATTTATTTAGTTATAAGATGTTCTCTGTCTTCAGAGATACTCCATGTCTTTTGTTAGGACATGAAGGCTTAGTTTTATCCCAAAGATCATGTGAGTTTATTAAAAATTAATCAAAATTGTTAGCCAGAGCTCCCCTCACCAGCCCTTCCCACCCCCAGCAAAAAATACAGAAATTCAGCAACACCACAAGTTTTCATAAATTATGATAGTTTTGAATTGTTACTGTCAAGAAAATAAAGAACCAAAACAAAAGCCAAACAGCCTCTTTATGTGTAATGTTCAGAAACAGAACATTTTGGCTCAAGATGACTTTGTTTTGAAACTTTGTTCAAGTGTATTTAAAACATTAAAGTTAAAAAAAGGCCTCAAAATCTAAACTAACTTTTTTATTTCTGGGATCATTTCTGTTCAATATCTTCATCAATAATTTACACAATGGCATAGAGAGTACACTTATAGAGGTTGCAACAAGAATGGTCAAAGGCCTAGAAAACATGACCCATGAGGCTATGTCTAGACTGCAAGCGTCTTTTGGAAGCTTTCCTGGAAGAGATTTTTGAGAAAAACTTCTTCTGAAAGAGAGTGTCCAAACTGCCAAAGCACATCAAAAAAACTATCTGCTTTTTCAAAAGATAGCATCCACACTGAATGGACCCTATCTCACATGTAAGTTGTGATTACTATGGAAGGAGTGGCCATGGATGCCTTACAAAACAAAAAAACAGATTTCAGCTGCCTTTATACCTCACTGTGACTTTGTGTAACTTGAATATAATGATCCTATATTCCCAGATTTCTCCAGATATCTATTCTCTTCCTTCCTATAGTCAAACCAGTCTAAATAGCTTTGAAGGGTAGGCTGCTATTTTCCCGATCAAGATTGTTCTTGACATACAACAACTGTTGGGTCCAGCAGTCACCATAACTATCCTGAGAGTGGGGGGAACTGCCCCATGAACAATTGAACAGCAGATAGAATTGTCTGGGTTGTTAACAAAACAACCATGAGTGACATTCTTCATTGGGTATCAAGGCCAAACCTAGGTAGGTCTCTGCTCTTCGCCCAATGCCGTTACTTTATAACACTGGCACAAGATAGCAAAGGGAAGTGTTCTGGCACCTATGCTTACTGGTATCATTTTGCTTAAGGTACAAGACTGCTTGAACAATACCTTCGACCCATCTATCACTTCGCTACAGTAAAGACTGTTACACCAACTGAACTGTACTCTTTTTATGACAGCTGTGTCAACTTAAGCAAAACCAAGTGAGGGTTCAACTTTACTGTGTATTTCCATTTCATGTGGAATGACACTTGTAGCTGTAGGATGAATGACATAACTTATGCAAATGAAACAACTGTGCAGGGAAGAGGCAGGGCTCTTAGTGGAGTTGAGCAATCACTGATAGAAGGCAAACAACAAAAGGCTGTCATATCAGAGAGAAATTTACTCCAGGCAGGGTGACTTCTGCAGGAGATATGGATTGACAGAGAGTACCTGTAGTGATAAAATGAATGGGTATGTCTACACTCTGTCTGGACTGGAATCCAAATGTCTACACTAGGATCACAAACCTGAATCAGCTGATATGGGCCAGTTATGAGTGTTTAATAGTAGTGTAGACATACCCAATGTAAGTTTGCTATTTAAGGTCTTTATCCTATGAGTATATCCACACACCTGGATCTGTACACTTCTTCAAATCAGTGGGGTGACAGGTAAGGGCAGGGTCTGTCCACTTGAATGCAGTAGCAGAAGCAGCAGTCTTCCCTCAAGCTATGTCTTCACTACAGAGGTTTTTTTTTTTGAAAAATGGCTGGTTTTTTTTAAAAATAAACTTCACTTACATCCACACTGCAATCACATTCTTTTGAAAAAATATTGAAAGAACAGAGGGGTTTTTCCAACATTAGTAAAACTGTTTCTACGAGGAAGAAGCCTTTTCCCAAAAGAGCGCTTTCGGAAAAAGGCATGTGTGGACAGGGAAGAGGGAGTTCTTTTGAAAGAAGAGGAAAGAGAAAAAAGCACAGGTGCCTTGAGGGAACAATAGTGGAGATGGCCAAAGCCACACAGATAAAAAATGGAACAGAAGCCAATCCCAGCATTCCAGTTTCAGCTTTCTGAGGGCCCCAAACCAGAAGAAGTTTGGATTTATCACCAAACTCCTCCCAAACTGAGCAGCGGGATTTGGTGATACAAGGTTCTGTGCTGAGAATTCTCTAATTTTTTGGAGAAAAAAATGCATAATCCTAGACTCGGGTTTAAACAAGACAAAGAAAGGCCAGATGAAAAACCAGAGCTGCGTCTACACTGGCATGATTTTGTGCAAATATTTTTAATGGAAAAGTTTTTCTGTTAAAAGTATTTGCGCAAGAGAGCGTCTATACTGGTCCGGGACTCATCGTAAGAACAATGCGCTTTTGCGCAAAAGTGCGTCTACATTGGCGGGATGCTTTTGTGCAAAAGCAGAAGTCTGGAACCATTTTGAAGAGAGCAAAAGGGCAACAGCCCTTTCCAGGGGCGGGGGCTGGAGCTTCTTTGAGATACGTGCTTAAAGGGATCTCCCCGGACAACCGTTTCTCTCCTGCTGCGTGCTTTGGGACCTCTTGCAGAGACTGACAGCCATATCAGTTCTATTTGTGGTTGCCCTCTGCCTTTTTGGACACTACTGCTTTGTGCCTTTTAGTGCCTTTGGCTGATTTTTCTATCTCAGCTTGTTTCTTGTGCCATGGAGCCAGGGGTGACCTTGTGCCTGCTCTGGCCCCTTCTGGCCATTTTGGAGTGCCTGCAGCTGCTGCTCCAGACTGCTGCACTCCTCGTCCAAGACCTTGAGGCACAGGTCACTCTGAACTCCCTCACCAGGGAGGCCTTGGCATCCCTATGCCATTCTAGCCCCACCGTGGAGAGGCTATTGTTGAGACTGGACGCCAGTACTGACTGGTGGGACTGGCTGGTCCTGGGGCAATGGGACGACCAGCAGTGGCTCTGGAACTTTCACATGCAAAAGCGATGTTCCTGGAGCTGTGTGCCTGGCTCGCTCCTGTGCTCCAGTGAGCCACCACCCGGCTGCGGGCACCCATCCTGGTGGACAAGAGGGTCGCCATCGCACTATGGAAGCTGGCCACCTAAGACAGCTACCGATTGGTGGCACAGCAGTTTGGGATGGGCAGATCGACCATCAATGCTGTCGTCATGCAGGTAAGTCCCAGGCGGAGTGGGGGAGAGGGGGAAGGTGCTGCACTCCATGCCCAGAGGCAGGCAAGACTCCAGGCTGGGTCACCCAGGGGTTTTGGCCGTCCCTCTCTTGCACAGGCCTGCTGGTGGGGGGGGCATGAAGCGAGGGGGCTCTGGTTCATGTGTGTGTGTGTGAGGACAGAGAGCATCAAAGGGGGGGGGGGCCCAAGGGAGCATGCACTCACCCTGCCATATGTGATGTGTTCCCCTGTGTTTCGCTGCACCCTTCTGCAGGTCGTTCATGCCATCAATGATGTCCTGCTCCTGAGAGTGATCTGTCAGCACGACGTGGACACTATGGTGACTGGCTTTGCTGCCCTTGGGTTCCCCAACTGCAGGGGAGCCCTGGATGCAACCCACATCCCCACCTATGCCCCAGAGCATCGAGCGGCCCATTTTATAAACAGAAAGGGGTATTTCTCAATTGTACTCCAGGCCCTTGTGGACCACCGTGGCCGCTTCCTGGACATTTATGCGGGCTGGTCCAGCAGGGCACATGACGCCCGCATCCTACGCAACTCCGGCCTGTTTGGCAGGCTGGAGGCGGGCACTTACTTCTCCCAGTAGGAATTTACTGTCGGGGACATGCCCATGCCCACATGTCTTGTGAGGGACGTGGCCTACTCCCTGCTGCCCTGGCTAATGCAGCCCCACATGAGGCAGCCGGACCACAACCAGATCCGGTTTAACAACTGCCTCAAACGGGCCCACAACCAAGTAGAGTGCGCCTTCGGGCGGCTGAAACCCGGTTCCGTTGTTTGCTCACCCATCTGGAGATGGGTGAGCGGAATGTCCCGGAGGTAGTGGCTGCGTGCTGCATGCTCTACAATCATGTGGAGCAGAGTGGGGAGGCCTTCCTCCTGGCATGGATGGCAGGCGAGGGCCAGGCCTTCGAACAGCCCTGCACAGCTGCCATCCGCCAGGCGCACCACGATGGGGTGTGCATCTGGGAGGCTCTGACGGAGATGTTCTCCCAGGCCTCATAGTAGGGTCGCCTCTGTCTCCCTTGACATCTCCCTCCCGTCCCCAACCCTTCCCTCCTCCCCTGCCCTTGCCTCCCAATAAAAAACAACAGGTTTTTTTGAAACACAACATTTGAACTTTTTATTTACAATGGGGAGGGGGGAGATGTAGGATGAGAGGGGGGGAGGCTCTCAACTGGGACAGGGGGAGCTACTGCTGGGAGGGGTGGTGCCTGCGACTGCTTCTGCGGGGGTGGACCTGCACATGGAGGTGAGGCCGCGTCAGGGCAGGCAGCACGGGGAAGTAGGCAGGAGGGGCAGGAGCAGGAGGGGGCCACTGCCGCAGGGTTGGAGGTTCCCCCATTTCTGCTTGGTCCTGCTGCAGGGAAGAGAAGAAAGGATGGGTCAGGCAGGCAGCCTGGCCACTGTCCCCACACCTCATGCCTTCCACCTCTGAGCTCTGGTGACACCACAGTAATGTGGCTTGGGCCCACTCGGTTACCCCTCCCCCATGTTGTATGTTTGCAAAGAGGACCACCCCTGGATTAGGGTCCTCCTCCATGTATTGTAACCACCGGTCTGTGCCCTGGCCCCTTGGGAGGTGGAAGGGCGCTTGTGTTTTGTTAACCGGTGGAACTCCCTGCCGGTGGAGGCTGTGAGGCTTTGGGCTAATCATTGGTGTTTGACAGGGAGCAAGATGAATCCCCACACAGTGCCTGGGAGCACATCTGGCTGACGTGGTCTGGGCTCTCAGATCCCCATCGCGTGGGATGTCTCCTGGACGGAACCAGGAGAGTGACTGGGGAGTGTACCATCCTTGCAGCAAAACTCAGGCGGCCCTAGGACCGGCCTGAGCGCTTCTCCCCTCCCCCTCCCACTAGCCCTCACACACGTAGCCCAGGGACATGTGTGGCTGCAGTGGGGCCTTCCCTCAGGGGGCCAGCCAAGGTACCGGGACCAGGCGAGGGCTCAGTGGGGGCCATGCTCACAGGGCTGTGACGCTGCGGTTTTCCCAGGAGCAGCTGGCTGTGCCTCACAGCCAGGCATGGGACAGTGTTGCTGTTCTGTGTGCTGCACCCTGGTGGAGGTGCGGGCTCTGGGCCGAGTCCCTGGGGCCCTGGCTGGTTCCAGCCGGCATCCACCCTTCCCCCCTGGTCCAGATGTGTGTGAGCAGCACGGTACCAGGCGTGCCCTGGAGCTGCCTGCCGCAGCCACATGCCGCTCGGTCACCAGCAGGAGCGGCTCTTGACTAGCTGCCAGCAACTGTTGCCCTAGGCGAAACATGCAATCGGCACCCTCACTTCCAAACCCCTCAACAATATTGCACCACCATTTAGCGCCCCATTGCACCCCATTTAACTTGGCACCCTAGGCGACCGCCTAGTTCGCCTATATGGACGGGCCGCCTCTGGTCACCAGGCTATACATGGTTGCACATGCTGCAAACTGCTAATTCTACACTCGGTGCAGCTCACGTGGCCTGAGTGATGCACTCTTCCCCTTCCCCCTCAAGGCGCCTGGCTCCCTCCAGCCCTTTTAAGTGCAAAGTGAAACACTCATCGGTGGATCCTTCCCCAGCCTTCAAGGACGCACGGGAGACATCAGGACTGCCAGAGGGGGCCTCTGCTTGGAGGGGCGCAGTGCTGCCCTCGTCCTCCAATCCGCTGGTTGGCTCATCTTCCTCCCCCGCTTCGCTGGTCCTGGTGATGGGGGGGGGGGGGGGGCGCCTGCAGGTGTCCACAGGGACGGACGGTCCAGGATGAGGTGGAGCCACTGGTAGTGGTGGCAGCAGTCAGCTTCTGCCCCCTGTCCCTCGGTGGCCCGGACATAGCCCAGGTGCAGCTCTTTCTTGCTCGAGGGTCCGGGCTGGATGTCCCTGGTATGAGAGCGCCTGGGCCATGTGGTCGAAGATATCCGCATTGCGGCAATGGTAGCGCATGTCGTGGAGGGCCTTCTCCTCCCACAGGTCCACTAGGGCCTCCAGCTCCCCCAGGGATCAGGATGGGGCCCTTCGTTTTCGGCCCTTTGGGGCTGCCAACAATGGGGGGTGCGAGTGGCTGTTCCTCCCCTGGAGCTGCCATTGTGTTCTGGTGGCTTTTGGGGACAGCAGGAGCGGCGTGGCACAGCTCTGGGCAGAGGCAGAAAAAAAGGCTTCTGCCTCGTGGCCTCTGCATGCTGTGTCTGACTTTAAGGGGTCTCAGGATACCAGGAAGTCTGGAGCTGCCTGCAGGTATGTAAGTGTCCAAGCAGCCACTAGGGCTTTTTTCTGTTTAGACTGCTTTTGCACAAAATGTCTTGGCTGCCTGTCTACACTGGCCTCTTGCGCAAGAACACTTGCTCAAGAGGGCTTATTCCTGAGCAGGAGCATCATAGTTCTTGTGGAAGAAACACTGATTTCATACATTAGAACGTCAGTGTTCTTGTGCAAAAACTTGCGGCCAGTGTAGACAGGTGGCAAGATTTTGCCAATGTAGACACAGCCCAGATGTATAGTCTATCAGGGAAACTGAATATGGAATAAGGCAGGCTAAGAATTTCTGGTCACCCAAGCAGAAACAATGGACAACTAGAAGTGGAACATTTTTCAGATAGGGATATGAGTTAGTGAAAGTCTTATTATCCTACAGAGGGAAAAGGATGAAAGCTTTTCAGGCAGAAAAAGGAGATATGAATATGCATGGACTGAAGCCTTGCAAGTCTAACCCTTTGGAGGAATGATCCATCTGCTTCATGGAGAAACAGACACCAAAGGAAGGAGAATGCTGTGCTATGAAGTTGGTACCCAGGAATATTTGAGAGCAGGGACTAGGAGGTAGGAGCACACAAGTAGGCACACATGGTTCTGTTCTGAAGGAGATAGGCTGGAATCAATAGGAAAAATAAAACCCTCTCTCTGAGCTGGTGTGATGGTAATTCAAATGCCTCTTGCAATTAGCAGCAGGGTACCAACATGGCAAGAAGTCAAGGGAAAAGCTGTTGCAGCCTGGAAACCTGACAGACTCAAGCAGTCCTTTCATCTGGTCTTCATTATTCTGTCAGATTGAGATGGCGTTAGAAGTGGCAGGGGTTTTAAATATGTAGCTGTGCTAGTGACTGAGTCATCAGTTGTCAGACTGCAGAGAGGAACCAGGGAGTCAGAAGGCCTGGGTTAAGACAATCTGGGGCCACAGGGCAAGACACAGTCACCGCCTCTTTCACTCTTTTCAGCTCCGACCACCAGCTCGCACGGTGAAGCAGGGAAGTTCTCTCCCCCCTCTCAGAAAAGCAGAGGCAGAGAATCCCCTCCATCCCAAACAGTGCCAGAGACACATTTCCCTGGACAATGGAACATATCCCATTCTTTCTCCCCCTTCTCCTTTCAGGAGGCAGCAACTGGAGGGTTTCTGTTTCAGGAAGGACTGTGGCATGGTCCTCCCACCATGCACAGAGACTGAGGTGATTGGAGTTAATGGCCTGTCAAAATGGATGAGACAGTTCACCCCTTCAGCCCTAGTATTTCAGATTGTCTGCAAACTCAGGCAAGTCTCTGCGTTGATTACAGTCTGGTCACATTTCCAAGCTTTCCTTTGCAATTCCAAGGATAAGGAAACTTTCTTTAAAAATAACCAAGATCCAGTCCTGATCAGATTTTCTACTGCCTCATTCCTTATGAGGTATCTATCTGTCTGTCTGTCTGTCTGTCTTCAGGTGACTAGCTATGCAAGATACAGCAGATGAGAATCAGGCTAGAGTCTTTACATAACATCTGTAAGGCAAGACGTGGCTATGCAATGCGAACAATAGCTTTAGGTGTCATAAAGATCATGTTTTCCTCTGCAGAGGATTAGCCTGTATCACGTCTCCTAGCAGCATTGTTTCATCCACTAATTTCTTTTATGTCTTTATAATATACAGCAGTACTCTCCTTAATGATTCCAAAATAAAGAGTGGTTTGTTTTTTTAAAAGGAATTGGGGAGTCACACCGCCACTATTCCTTTATTTTACTAAGTACCTTTTATGTGAGTAGTTTTATCCTCATTATCCATAGTTTATGCTTGGCAATGTCACAATAAAGATTTTCTCACGCCTACTTAGAAAAATCAAGGTTGCACCATGGTACTAATTTGAAAAGGGTAGAAGAATAGCACCTAAAGGATTACAAAATTAAGCTCAATTAATAATTTGCAGTTCTGAAGGGTTTTTAATTTTATTTTAAAGGAATATTCATGTTACTTCCTCCCACTCAAAGATCCCTTTGAAATACATAGGAGACAAGAGGTTTGTTGCCAGGCCTGTTTGTTCAGAATTTGAGAGGTAAGGACAGTCTTTGGATGACCTACATCTCAATCTTGTGAGGGCTGATCGTGGTTAGGGTACAGAGAGGTGTTTGCAGTTCAGGTAGTCTAGCCTGCTAAGATAAGTTGCTTGCCTGCCTGCTAATATGTCTTTGGGTTGACTTATACTAATTTATTGTTAGATTTATTATTATATTTAGTATAAATATGGTAGATATTATGTTGCAGGTATTTATAGTATTAAGCCATAATGCAAAAGACCTACAGGCCTGTATCCTGCATGAACAGCTAAAGCATATTATATGGAATTTGCATAAGCAATCTCTGTCCCAAATACAATGCTTGAACATTTGTAACATAAGACACCATCAAAAGAGGTGGAACAAACTATCATTGTCAACCCCAGAAATTAACTCATTTTACAGTTTTATGCCAATTCACCAAAGAATGGTTGGGTGGACTTATTTCCATATCTTCTAAAGAGCGTAAGTCTTGATACAGGGTTTGGGGTTGGATAGGAGATTGCAGTGGACTGTAGCAGTGAAGACATAGCAGTACAAACTCCTGTGCAGGCTTACAGAGCGATATTTACACAATTTGTATCTCCCTTGAAACCTGTGATGCATCATCTTCACTGCCACTTTTAGTGATGATAAAGTGAGTGAAGCTAACACCACTAGCTTTGCCCAATGTCTCACAGAGGAGTGGCTCACATGGGCCAGGCTGGGCCCTGTCCCTGCCTTCTGAGTGGGAGGAGCTCCCTATGCGAGCAAGCTCTCTTTCTGGGAGTTGTGTGCGTACAGTACTCTGCAGAAGCAGGCTCTATCAATCTAGGTGACCTTGAACAGTTTAGTCAGTTCCAAAATCTCTGATGCCAATGGCACCATAAAGTAAGACATAGAAGGAGAAATGTCTTATGATGTAATAGAAATTTTGTAGGATCCAGGCTTTCATTCATGTTAATAGGCAACATTCTGTAATATGGAACTATTCCAGTAGTTTACAATAAATGCAGAATGGATGTTGTAACTCAGAGGGCATGCAGTAACTGCCCTTCTACACAGTGTCTGTGCAGCACCTAGACTCCTGGGGCGCTGATCCTGATTGAGGTCCTACTAGTATGTCTACACTGTACATTAAGCCCAGGCTCCCTTTCTGTCTGCACACAGATCAGTCTGACATGGGTCAGAGAGCACTCAGAACCCAACTCCTAGCATCCTACCAGTGGGGTGGATCAGAGTCCAAGGGTATGTCTACACTATCCCGCTAGTTCGAACTAGCGGGGTAATGTATGCATACCGCACTTACTAATGAAGCCCGGGATTTGAATTTCCCGGGCTTCATTAGCATAAGCGGGGAGCCGCCATTTTTAAATCCCCGCTGCTTCGAACCCCGTGCAGCGCGGCTACACGGGGCTCGAACTAGGTAGTTCGGATTAGGTTCCTATTCCGAACTACCGTTACTCCTCGTGAAACGAGGTGTACCAGTAGTTCGGAATAGGCACCCTAGTCCGAACTACGTAGTTCGAGCCCCATGTAGCCGCGCTGCACGGGGTTCGAAGCAGTGGGGATTTAAAAATGGCGGCTCCCCGCTTATGCTAATGAAGCCCGGGAAATTCAAATCCCGGGCTTCATTAGCAAGTGCGGTATGCCTACATTACCCTCCTAGTTCGAACTAGGAGGGTAGTGTAGACATACCCCAAGCCTTGCTGTGACTTGGGCACAAGTCCTAAAATTTTGCAGTGTGGGTGCAGGTCAAGCATTGAGGCATGTGGGGTAGAGGAGGCTGTAAGCTATAGCTCATGGGTTTGGAAGTGTGAGCGGGGGCTCAGGGTTAGAGTGTGGGATGTGGGGCCTGGGAGGGCGGGAGGTACTTAGGTGCAGGAGGGCTAAGGTACAGAGGCTGGGAGGGAGTTAGGGTGGTGCAGGAGGTAGGGCTGAGGTAGCGGTTTGGAGTGAGGTACTGCTTTGGGGTGAGGGCCTTTATCTGGGGCAGCTCCCATTTGATGGGGGGGGGGAATAGGTGGCTCTTCATTGCCTTATGCTCACTTGTAGGAACCCCTTCCAGTTCCCATTGGCTGGCAATCACAATCATAAAGGGGCAGTGCACTGCTGGAACAAAGCTTCCAGGTACAGTCCCCATTGTGGCAATGCACCTCTAAGGAATAGCGGGGGAGGAGGAGTGGCTGTGCACAGAGCTGTTGTTCCACCCCAGCCAGGCAGAGCAGTTCAGAACACAGCATGCTGGGACTTTAGTGGCTGCAGCCCAAAGGGCTAAGGGGTCCCCAGGTTTCAATACCTAACACCCCTTTATTAATCCAGGCTGGCTGTTACCCACCTGCAACATGGGAATAGGGGACCTGCTTTACTTTGTTTAGTGGCATTATAAACTCTTCTTACTATATAACTGCTCAGTGCCTTGCACAATGAGACCTAATTTCAGTTAAGGCAAAATGGTGTTACCATCAGACAAACAGGAAGAGCTGGGTAACACTTTCTTTTAACTCCTGGTTGTGGAAAGTCTGCGGATCTACACTCCTAGATAGTGTACATACTGTACATTAGACATTGTCTCCAAACAGAGGTCTTATGCAAAACATAACAAACAGAAACGCACTGACTGGTGGTGTAGAGACCATTAAGAGGACAGACACAAAAAGCTGGAACAGGTACAAGGGCAGCATTTCACTCTCATGCATAAACAGCAGGAATTAAGGACGCACCCATTAGGAGCTATTTTATATGGGGCTAGGTCAGTTTGGCAAATTTAACCTGACCCACAACATGGAGAAATGATTTTATGCACAGTTTTGTCCAGAGAGATGTCATTCTTTTAGAGAAACTAGCTGTGAACTTGTGTTTGGAATCATTTCTGCTTCTCCTTCGCTTCTCAGCATGCTTTGCTCATCCCACCTCTACTGGGAGAGAGTTAGAAGTTTGCTGCAAGCACAGCCAAGATATAGAAAATGTAAATTGCACACAAACAGATACAGATGGAATTGATTAGTAAAATAAAAATCAGAGTGGGGGAGAGTCAGTTTTGCAGCATTTTGAGCTGTTGGAATTTTCATAAGAAACTTTCTTCCTGACTCTTTTGCTGGAAAAGGCAATTAAAAGAAACTGTCCAGCAATGAAATAAAAAAGGGGCATTAAACTCGCCACGAGTTATCCACTAGGGTGTTTTTAAAGTCTAGCATTAAAAAAAACAAACCTAAAAGACACAATTCTGAGAGTGCTCATGAATAAAGATTAGTGCTGTGAACACAAACAAAACTGAAGAAAGAGTTAAGGGACTTCTCAAAGGCCAGTGCCAGAGAATGTATCTGTGCCTCAGCCCCTGCTGTAGCCAACAGAGAATATTACCTCTGGGAGAAGAGAAACCGATGGCCAGCTACAAAATTCACCTATTAACAGGGAGCTTGTATACAGGTTTTGCAAGTGTTCCTTCTCATTTTCAGTGGTCTGCCACAAAATCTGAAACTGATTTGCCCATTCATTGGGGAGAGAAGAGCAATTCAAGTGAAGAGATCCTTCACAGTGCAGGAAGATTTATATGTCCTATATTTAGTGCTCTTGGATTTCCCTTTCTCTTTTTTTACATTTTCATTGATTCTAACTATTTCCTATCAGCTTGGAACATTTCTCTTCATTATAAATACAGATGGATTTTAGTTTTCTGGGCAGGAGTAAGGCTTCCCTCCCAAAAGCACCCGACTAGTTGGACTCCAGGAACTGACTTAGCTCATTCTGGGCTATATAAGATCTAACATGAGCTCCAAGAGTTCTCCCAACATTTGAAAGTGCTCAAACTTAAGGGGGTATGCTTGGTTTTATGTAGCTCTACTAACCAGCTAACTTGGCAGGCAGCTTCCCTGAAGTTAGTAGGCTACTTATGCAGCAGTTATCCTGGTACCCTTCAAAGACAGCAGAGGGTGCAGAGTTGAGCCTGAAATATCCTGAGAAGGCTACTAAGAATAATATTGATGTACAGGGACACAAATGGAAGGCCTTTGAGGAAGGTAAGAAGATGCCATTACAAAAGGGTACTTTGGCCGAAGATATAAGGAGCTCTCCATCTAATCAACATTGCAAAACTACCATAAGCCAAGTGGAGAGGGGGAGTCTCAAGTTGATGCAGCTAGCAATTTCCATTTCCTTTGGGTATACTCACCAACATGGCTTCCTCTCCTCTCCCCACAAACATGGTCACTCTGAATTTGACCCTTTGAGTCTGAGCACAGAGGAGTCTTTGTTGGTACCTCCTGAGCTAATTGTACTTGCACCTGCGGCTATTTCCTCAGCACTGTAAGCAGCATTAATGCTGTTACTCAGGAGGTGGGGTTGGGCAATGTTGCATGCAATCATGTAGCTAAGCCACTGAGGATATGCTGCCAATTAAAATACGGTAGCTTATCGTAATATCCATTGCATCTGTGTGAGAAGTGCTGGTGACAGATTTTGCCAGATTTAAAGGTTTAACTCCAGGCCTTTGAAAGGAGATGAAAACTCAGGAAAAAGGGGTGGGGCTTAGGGCAGACAACCTGTCTCACCATCTGGACCAGGCCACACCTCCCCCAGCCAGCCCTCAATGCCACCCGGACTGACTGGGCTACATGACTGAATTGCATTAGTGTGGCTTCTTTACCCCTCCCATAACTTCCTACTCTAGACAAGTCGTGTTTCATTACACCTCATTGACTTGGTCTAAGTTAGTTTAATTTAGACATGTCACCTCTGAATTTGGCTTGCAGTCGTTCTGATTTTATTTACATCAGCTCCACTGCCGCCATGGCAACATGGTTGTTACTTGTGTGCAATGTTGAGCCAATCAGAATTGTGCCTGAATTAGGAGCAATGTTTTAGAGTATGATTACATCTCGAGCAGATAGTATGTTGGCATCTTAGCACTTAAACAATACATATTTTACTCACACACACATGAGCAGAAGTGTGTAAAATTATATGTAAGTACACAAGCATTCTTGTATTTAGAAAAAGAAGACATCTACACAGCAGGACTAAAGCTGAAATAAGCTATGCAACTTGAGCTATATCTATTGTGTAGCTTAATTTGAAATAGCTTAATTTCAGCTTTTGGCACTTTCTACACAGCAGGAAGTCCGAGGTAGAGCACTCTTCCTCTGTCATCCCTTGCTCCTCATGAAATGAGGGTTACTGAAGTCCAAGTAAGAAGTGCTCCAGTTTGACATTATTTTGACATTATGTCAAAATAACTGCATGTGGTGTAGACAGGACTATGTTATTTTGGAATAACTGATGTTATTATGAAATTATAGTGTTGTGTAGACATAGTGTTGGGTTGGAATAACTGACATTATTGCGAAACAATAGTGTTGTGTAGACAGTGTTGTGTAGATGTTATTCCAAAATAATAGTGTTGTGTAGACAGTGTTGTGTAGATGTTATTCCAAAATAATAGTGTTGTGTAGATGTAGATATAAAATATCCCTAAAAACTTTGATGACAAATTCATCTATTTACGTAAACCTACGACAAAATTAAAGTAGTACAGGATTTCTAAGCATGAAACAATGTGAAATAACAGCTGGAAAGAGCCACACAGCAGCTGCTAATATTAAAACAAATCATGCCTTGTTTCCATGGGCACTCCTGAAACTGTTACACCAAGAAGTGTTGTAACAGGATGACAAAGTAAAAAAGGAGTGAGTGGTAAAAGGATGCAATTCTGCACTGTGTTCCCAGTGCTTTCTCAGTATACACTAGGGAGTTATTTCAGAATAACCCCCCTTATTTAGAAATAATAAGCAGATAGTCCACACTACCCAGCCCGTTATTTCAAAATAAAGGGCTGGTTATTACAAAATCCGTATTCCTGATTTCCTTGGGAATAATGCTTATTTTAAAATGGTTATTTTGAAATAGCGTTAGTGTGGATGATCTGGTGCTGCTAATTCAAAATTATTGGCCTCCAAGGGCCTCTCACAGCTGCACTTGTGGCCACTCTGACCATACCTTCCAGGTCCACTGCTCCCCCGCTCCTGCGGAGGTTAAAGCATCAGGCTTCAGGAAAAGGACTTGTGGCACATGGAGAACTTTGCTAGCCCTGTGCCATACAATCTCAGCAGATGGAGACATGGCAGACCTCACCACTCTCTCTGAGCACCCCACAGCTGCCAGCACTGTCACAGCACCCTTGGCTGCCACTGGGCAGGGATGCAGAAGAGCACCGGTTTGGGCTGGTGCAGAGATCCTGGACCTCATCAAGATCTGGGGCGAGAAGACCAACCTCCAGGATCTCTGCACCAGAAAGCGCTATGCCATTGTCTGTGTCTGGATAGCTGCCAGCCTGGCCAACAAAGGCCACACTGACACCCTTGACTAGGTCCAGATGAAAATCAAAGAGCTCTGGCAGGCCTACACCAAGGCCAGGGAGCAGAGTGGATGCTGTGGCCTCACGTGTGCTGCTACTATGAGCATGGGTCACCTCCCCCGCATCATCATTGATTCTGGCCAGAACACATCCAGTGACAGCCTCCATGAAGGCAGAGTGATGGAAGATGAGGAGAATGAATAGAAGGAGACCATCCAGGTGGCCATGCCCACAAGCCAGGAGCTGCTTCTCACCCTGGAGCCAGTGCCCCCCTCCCAGGATGTCTCCCAGGCATCGGACAAACCAGGGGAAGGCTCTCAGGTGAGTTCTACATATGGAGATAGGTGACAGGTGGCAAGGCCCTCAGCACATGTGCTTAGCCTACTCAGCATGTGGGCTACACAACAGCCTGTGCACATGGGTGCACGTGGAGTGTCAGTCTGGAGCAATTATCTACACGCTCACATAGGAATCCCTGGACGCTCCTCACAAGTTTCCTGTACCGGCCTGCTTTACTCCAGCCTCCGTGATAGGATATGCACCCACCACAAGCCATCACTAAGGAGGCTAGGGTCACAGAAACACACAGCAGTGCTGAATATGGCACAGGCTCATGCCCACACTCAGGCAGCATCCACTTCTGGACAAGCATGGTGATGTGGAAGAGATCGATCCCCTGCATGGGAACCTGCCGGGAGAGGAAGAGGAGGGCACGCTCTATGGCTAGTGGCCTCTGCTGCTCACATACACATCCCTCAACACTCCACCCCTCCAGCAGGCAGGGATAAAAGTCCTCTCTCTGTAGGATGCCACCTGTGTTGGATCCAGTGTGTGCAGGACCCAGAAGGAAGCCAAGCTGCCCAATTCCCTCTCCCTCCTGCAGGCTTCTGGCCAGGACCTTCTTATGTTGGCTTGTCCCCGGGCTATGGACATCACAATGCTCCCTTGGGACATCTGCGCCCCTACAGGATGGTGCCCACTAGCAAGGGAACTTATCACCTTCCTCAAAACACATCACCATCGTCTGAACAGAGACATTTGGCTCAGAGATTAGGGCCAGGCTTCATATACAGTATATCCTGAGATGACTGCCCTTGTCACTTTTCTTCACAGCTGAGTCAGTTGTGAGCATGATGTGTCCACCACCTCCCATGCCATTTTCCTGACTCTGTGGGATCCACCCACAGAAATGCACCTGGAAAGACCTGAGGTTTGAGCAGTTGGCCTGCCTCCAGTCCCTCATTCACGGGCTTGATGAGGAACACCGGGAGTGGGCTGCTGACTGGGAGGAGCACTGAGCTGACCAGAAGCAGAGGAAGGACACCTGGGAACAGCTGGCATGCCAGCATGAGGCCACATGCTCTTCCCTCTCCTCAGTGATTAATCACATGTCCTCATGCATGGAGTGGGCCACCAGCCATCTCCCAGGCCCACCCATTATGGCTTTAGCTCCTAGACCCTCACCCTTCAGGGGCCACTGGGGCCCCAGAACATGGGTCAGTGGGACCTCTCTGGAAACTGAAGTCTTCTGAACTGACTGAGGCAGGCACAACTCCCCACCTCATCCCTGATCCCCCCTCTTATTTCCTCCCGAATTCCAGGTTCTTTCCCCAGTCCCTCCCGTGTTGTATATCCCCAAAATAAATAGACTTGTTTTTTTTTCAAGCAAAACATGCTTTTTATTTGCTCTGCAAGAGTGTTGGGGAGGTGGGAAAGAGGGCAGGGGAAGGGAGGGGTGGGAGAAGAAAAGCACATGGGAAGAATGCAGGAGCCCCTTGTGGAGAGGCACAGGAGAGAGTCTCATAATTGGCCTTAGCTGAAACTTGCACTCAAGACCTCCCTGAGGGTACGTCTACACTAACCCCCTAGTTCAAACTAGGGAGGCTAATGAGGGCAACCAAAATTGCCAATGAAGTGCGGGATTTAAATATCCCACGCTTGATTAGCATATTCGCGGCCGGTTGCCATTTTGGAAACTGACTAGCCCGAAGTAACTGTCTGTGTCTACACACGGCAGAGAAGCACGATTCTGAGATAAACCCCTTAGCTCGATTTAACTGTTAAACCTCATGCAATGCGAAAGGTGCCTGCTAGTGGAATCTCTTGGGCAGCAGATGGCAGTGCTACAGGAGGAGGTGGCTAGGTTAAGGAGCACCCGCATCCGTACGAAATTCCTGGAACACGTCCATGAGGAGACAGCTGAGGTAGCTGTCCTGGCACACAGGACTGTGGACACACCACTGGTGGAGGAGGAGGCGGCTCAGGGTGGACAGTGGCAGCTGGTTACTTCTGGCAGCAGGCACTGCTCCCCCCCTGCTTCGAACCCTCCCACCGTGGTACTAGGAAACCGTTATATTCTTCTTTATACAGGAGATAAGCAATCACCCCCTACACCAGAGGAGGAGAAGCCCCAAACCCCCAAGGCTAGGATGTCTGCTACCACCACTGCGAATAGGAAACATTGGGTAGTGGTGGTCGGAGACTCTCTTCTGAGGGGGACGGAGGTTCCCATATGTCGCCCTCACATTTCATCTCGGGAGGTATGCTGTCTTCCGGGGGCCCGTATCCGAGATGTTATGGAGGCACTGTCGAGGATTATCCGGCCCTCTGACTACTACCCATGCTACTCATCCACGTGGGCACTAATGATACTGTGAGGTGTGACACTGAGCAGATCAAGAGTGACTACAGGGCTCTGAGAGTACGGGTGAAGGAGTTTGGAGCACGAGTGGTATTCTCTTCAATCCTTCCTGTTGAATGTAGGAGCCCAGGCAGAGACAGGTACATCCTGGAGGTGAATGCATGAGTGTGAAGATGGTGTTACCAGGAGGGCTTTGGCTTCCTCGACCATGGGATGCTATTCCAGGAAGGACTGCTAAGCAGGGATGGTGTCCACCTCATGAGGAGGGGGAAGACCCTATTTGGACACAGAATGGCTAAGTTAGTGAGGCGGGCTTTAAACTAGGTTCGACAGGGACAGGTGAGCAAAGCCCACAGATAAGTGGAGAACATGGAGACCTGGGAGATGGGTCAGAAATGGGAGGGAGCGTAGGCTATAATGGCAGAGAGAAAGGAGGGTCAGGGCAAAACTGGGAGACAAGGTCAAATCAGGATCTTAGATGCCTATATACAAATGCAAGAAGTATGGGAAATAAGCAGGAAGAACTGGAAGTGCTAATAAATAAGTACAATTATGACATTGTTGGCATCATAGAAACTTGGTGGGATAATACACATGATTGGAATGTTTGTATAGAAGGGTACAGCTTGCTCAGGAAAGATAGACAGGGAAAAAAGAGAGGAGGTGTTGTCTTAGGACCGTGGTCCCCAACCTGGTGCCCGCGGGTGCCATGGCTGCCGCCGGGCCCCTTACGTGCGCCCGCGGAGCAATCTGGGCTGGACCCGCCCCTGGGCATGCAGCCGGTGCCAGCCCCGGGTGCATGGCCGGCCCCGGCCCCGGGTGCGCCGCGCGTGCCGACCCTGACCCGCGCCCCTGGGTGCGCCGCGTGTGCCCTTACCAGCCCCGGCGCCTGGCTTGGCCCCGCCCCTGGGGGCACCGTGCATGCCCTTGCCTGCCCTGGCGCTGGCCCTGGCCCTGGCCCCGGGGGCGCCGCGCGTGCCTGCTCCAGCCCCGGCCACACAGAACCTGGGCAGCCCCTGCCCGGGATCGCGGCATATGCCGGTGCTGATCTCGGGCGTGTGGCGCATGCTTGGCCCCACCCCCAGTCACGTGGCCTGTGAGCGGCCCTACCTCTGTACGCGCAGCGAGTGAGCGGCACCGCCCCCAGGCGCCCGGCAGCCCCAAAACGTTGGGGAGCACTGCCTTAGGGTATGTCTACACTACCACCCTAGTTCGAATTAGGGTGGTAATGTAGGCAACCGAAGTTGCAAATGAAGCCCGGGATTTGAATTTCCCGGGCTTCATTTGCATCTTGCCAGGCGCCGCCATTTTTAAATGTCCGCTAGTGCGGACTCCGTGCCGCATGTAGCCGCGTGGCGCAGAGTCCGCACTAGCAGACATTAAAAAATGGCAGCGCCCGGCTTTATGCAAATGAAGCCTGGGAAATTCAAATCCTGGGCTTCATTTGCAACTCCAGTTGCCTACATTACCACCCTAGTTCGAACTAGGGTGGTAGTGTAGACATTAAAAATGAACACACTTAGGGTATGTCTACACTATCCCCCTAGTTCGAACTAGGGGGGGTAATGTAGTCATACGGAGTTGCAAATGAAGCCCGGGATTTGAATTTCCCGGGCTTCATTTGCATAAAGCCGGCCGGCACCGTTTTTAAATGCCGGCTAATTCAGACCCTGTGCCGCGCGGCTACATGCGGCACGGACTAGCTAGTTCGGATTAGGCTTCCTAATCTGAACTAGCTGTACGTCTCGTGGAACACAATAGGGACAATGGATTTCAGGAAGGCAGATTATGGTAAGATCAAAGAGCTGATAGGTAAGGTCCCATGGGAATCGAGACTGAGGGGAAAAACAACTCAGGAGAGTTGGCAGTTTTTCAAAGGGACATTGTTAAGGGCCCAAAAGCAAGCTATTCTGATGAGTCGGAAAGATAGAAAATATGGCAAAAGACCGCCTTGGCTTAACCACGAGATCTTGCATGATCTAAAAATAAAAAAGAGTCATATACAAAATAGAAAGTAGGACAAATTATAGAGGATGGATATAGGCAAACAGCATAGGAATTCAGGGGCAAGATTAGAAAGGCAAAGGCACAGACTGAGCTCAAACTAGCTACAGGAATAAAGGGAAACAAGAAGACGTTTTATAAATACATTAAAAGCAAGAGGAAGACCAAGGAGAGGGTAGGCCCACTGGTCAGTGAGGAGGGAGAAACAGTAACAGGAAACTTGGAAATGGCAGAGATGCTCAATGACTTCTTTGTTTCGGTCTTCACCGAGAATTCTGTAGTAATGCCTAACATAGTGAATGCTAGTGGGAAGGGGGTAGTTTTAGAAGATAAAATAAAAAAGAACAAGTCAAAAATCACCTAGAAAAGTTAGATGCCTGCAAGTCACCAGGGCCTGATGAAATGCATCCTAGAATACTCAAAGAGCTGATAGAGGAGGTATCTGAGCCTCTAGCTATCATCTTTGGAAAATCATGGGAGATGGGAGAGATTCCAGAAGACTGGAAAAGGGCAAGTATAGTGTCCGTTTATAAAAAGGGAAATAAGAACAACCCAGGAAACTACAGACCAGTTAGTTTAACTTCTGTGCCAGAGAAGATAATGGAGAAAGTAATTAAGGAAATCATCTGTAAACACTTGGAAAGTGGCAAGGTGATAGGGAACAGCCAGCATGGATTGGTAAAGAACAAATCATGTCAAACCAATGTGATAGCTTTCTTTAATAGGATAATGAGTCTTGTGGATAAGGGAGAAGCGGTGGATGTGGTATACCTAGACTTTAGAAAGGCATTTGATATGGTCTCACATGATATTCTTATCAATAAACTAGGTAAATACAACTTAGATGGGGCTACTACAAGGTGGGTGCATAACTGGCTGGATAACCGTACTCAGAGAGTAGTTATTAATGGTTCACAATCCTGCTGGAAAGGCATAACAAGTGGGGTTCCACAGGGGTCTGTTTGGGGACCGGTTCTGTTCAATATCTTCATCAACGATTTAGATATTGGTATAGAATGTACGCTTATTAAGTTTGCAGATGATACCATGCTGGGAGGGGTCGCGACTAATCTGGAGGATAGGGTCATAATTCAAAATGACCTGGACAAATTGGAGAAATGGTCTGAGGTAAATAGGATGAAGTTTAATAAAGATAAATGCAAAGTGCTCCACTTAGGAAGGAACAATAAATTTCATACATAGAGAATGGGAAGCAACTGTCTGGGAAGGAGTATGGCAGTAAGGGATCCAGGGGTTATAGTGGACCACAAGTTGAATATGAGTCAGCAGTGTGATGCTGTTGCAAAGAAAGCAAACATGATTCTGGGATCAGAGGGGTAGCCGTGTTAGTCTGAATCTGCAAAAGTGACGAGAAGTCCTGTGGCACCTTATAGGAAGTGAGGAGACAGATTGACAGAGCCAGACGTGTACTCAGAAGCCTCCTGATACGGGACAAGCCCAAGAAAGAAACCAACAGAACACCACTGGCCATCACCTACAGTCCCCAGCTAAAACCTCTCCAACGCGTCATTAGTGATCTACAACCCATCCTGGACAATGATCCCTCACTTTCACAGGCTTTGGGAGGTAGGCCGGTCCTTGCCCACAGACAACCCACCAACCTGAAGCATATTCTCACCAGCAACTACACACCGCACCATAATAACTCGAACTCAGAAACCAATCCCTGCAACAAACCTCGGTGCCAACTCTGCCCACATATATACACCAGCAACACCATCACAGGACCTAACCAGATCAGCCATACTGTCACTGGTACATTCTCCTGCACATCTACCAACGTAATATATGCCATCATGTGCCAACAATGCCCCACTGCTATATACATCGGCCAAACTGGACAGTCCCTACGTAAAAGAATCAATGGACACAAATCGGATATTAGGAATGGCAACATACAAAAACCTGTAGGGGAACACTTCAATCTTCCTGGACACACAATTGCAGATCTAAAAGTAGCCATCCTGCAGCAAAAAAACTTCAGGACCAGACTTCAAATAGAAACTGCTGAGCTACAGTTCATCTTTAAGTTTGACACAATCAACTCTGGATTAAACAAAGACTGTGAATGGCTTG
Source organism: Pelodiscus sinensis (assembly GCF_049634645.1). Lineage (NCBI taxonomy): Eukaryota > Metazoa > Chordata > Testudines > Trionychidae > Pelodiscus > Pelodiscus sinensis. The sequence goes on along the minus strand of NC_134725.1, from coordinate 28,517,481 downwards.
CTAACTACAAAAGCAGCTTCTCCTCTCTTGGAATTCACACCTCCAGATCAGCTGCTAGAAGTGGGCCTCATCCTCCTTGATTGGATCCACCTTGTCATCTCCAGCCTGATTCTGGCCTGCATATTTATACCTGCCTCTGGAAATTTCCACTACATGCCTCTGACGAAGTGGGTCTTTGCCCATGAAAGCTTATGCTCCGATACTTCAGTTAGTCTATAAGGTGCCACATGATTCTGGGATGCATTAACAGGTGTGTTGTGAGCAAGACACAAGAAGTCATTCTTCCCCTCTACTCTGCGCTGGTTAGGCCTCAGTTGGAGTAATGTGTCCAGTTCTGGGCACCGCATTTCAAGAAAGATGTGGAGAAATTGGAGAGGGTCCAGAGAAGAGCAACGAAAATGATTAAAGGTCTAGAGAACATGACCTATGAGAGAAGGCTGAAGGAATTGGGTTTGTTTAGTTTAGAAAAGAGAAGATTGAGGGGGGACATGATAGCAGTTTTCAGGTATCTAAAAGGGTATCATAAGGAGGAGGGAGAAAACTTGTTCATCTTGGCCTCTGAGGATAGAACAAGAAGCAATGGGCTTAAACTGCAGCAAGGGAGGTTTAGGTTGGACATTAGGAAAAAGTTCCTAACTGTCAGGGTGGTCAGACACTGGAATAAATTGCCCGGGGAGGTTGTGGAATCCCCATCTCTGGAGATATTTAAGAGCAGATTTGATAAATGTCTATCAGGGATGGTCTAGACAGTATTTGGTCCTGCCATGAGGGCAGGGGACTGGACTGAATGACCTCTCGAGGTCCCTTCCAGTCCTAGTATTCTATGATTCTATGAACATGTGGCACCTGCTCAGCTTGGCATTGCAATGCTCCTTGGTGGTGTTCAGGCTGCCCACGTAGGGCTTCATAAGATAGGGGAGCAAGAGCTAGGCTGCATCACCCAGTGTGTAGGTGGATATGGCAACCTCTTCAGCCCTGATGGTGCATTCAGAGAAAAAATGCCAGAGTGTATCTTTGCATCTCTAAGAAGAAGCAGGAGTTCTGGAAGATGCAGCCATATTGCACCTTCTTCCTCCCTCCCCCCCCCCCCCCCTTAGTGTTTGGTGGCTTTTTAAAAAAAAAAAAATTTCTCTCTTGCCTTTCAAGGGGGCATTTTAAAACATCTGAGGAATCTCTCTGAAAGGCTAGTATGGATAATGATAGATCTTCTGTTGTTAGCTGTACAACATGTGCCATGTTTGTCTTCCTCCCAGAAGAGAGAAGAGATTTCATCTGCACTAAGTCTAAGCTGGTCACCATTTTGGAAGAAAAAATTAGAGGACTTGAGATCCAAGTATCAACCCTACATTCCATCAGAGAAGATGAAGACTTCCTCAATAGAAGGCAGCATTTAATACCACAGGCACAGCAGGCTGAAGAGCCAGTGAGGGCAGGGCAGTACAGAACAAGGAAGAAAACTGGCAGCATGTAAGCTCTAGGAAGAAAGCCAACTCAAATATCCCCAACTCCACTAAAGGTAAGTAACCACTTTCAGGCTCTCTGCACAGGCACTACTGCTTTGGCAGGGACCTCTCAGGGAAGAGATCAGAAGGAGACACCATCTATTGGAAGGCATGGGATGTGTAGTCCTAGTGATGGGGGTTCCACAACCACCCTTCCATCCCCGCAAGAGAGGATGTGTGGTGGTGGTCAAGGACTCCCTCCTAAGAGGGACAGAGCAATCCATCTGCTGTCCAGACTTGGAATCTTGAGAAGTGTGCCGCTTACCAGGAGCTAGAATTCAGGATGTGATTGAGAGTCTTCCAAAACTGATCAAACCTTTGGATCGCTACCCCATCCTGCTTCTCCACATAGGAACTAATGATACGGTCAAGAATGACCTTGAGCAGGTTACTGCAGATTATGTAGTGTTGGGAAAAAGGATCAAGTAATTTGAAGCGCAAGTGCTGTTCTCGTCCATCCTCCCTGTTGAAGGAAAAGGTCCAAGTATGGATCGTCAAATCATGGAAGTAAAGGCCAGGTTGTGCAGGTGGTGTTGGAGAGAGGGCTTTGGTTTCTTTGACCATGGGACTGTTCCGGGCACAAGAATTGCTAGGAAGAGATGGGATGCACCTAACCAAGAGAGGAACGAGCATCTTCATGGGCAGACTTGCAAACCTAGCGAGGAGGGCTTTAAACTAGGTTCGTTGGGGGACTGTGACCTAAGCCCTGAGTTAAGTGGGAAAGTGGGATATTGGGAAGAAACACAAGGAAGAAGGAGCAACAAAGGAGGACCCCAGATTCAAATGCAGAAGGTAGGGCAATCAACTAGTTATCTAAGGTGTTTGAATATGAATGTAAGAAGCCTGGGAAACAACAGGAAGAATTAGAAGCCCTGGCCCAGTCAAAGAACTATGATAACTGAGACTTGGTGGGATGACTCACATGACTGGTGCACTGTCATGGAAGGGTATAAACTGTTCAGAAAGAACAGGCAGGGGAGAAAAGGAGGAGGAGTTGCACTGTATGTAAGGGTATGTCTACACTTGTTTCCTAGTCTGAACTAGGGATGCAAATGTGCCATACCGAAGTTGCTACTGAAGCGTGGGATTTAAATATCCTGCGTTTGATTAGCATATTTGCGTCCGGTTGCCATTTTAAAAATCCACTAGTCCAAATTAACTTGCCGCACATAGACGCGATATTCCAAAAGAAACCCCTTCCCTCGGATTAACTGTTACTCCTCATACAATGACATTTGTTTTTCTCCCAAATTGGGATGAAAGGTTGAAGTTCAAACAATTTCCATTATGGTGGAAAAAAATGAAAGTTTTGCACAGACAGTTTCCATGTGTTTAGTCTGTTGAACTGACCCAAGTGTTTTGAGTCTCTTCAATACTGCAACTGCATTTACACATGGTGGTATATTCCCTTATGGGGGTTGTAATGTAGTGGGAGTGTATCCTGACTCCATATTCTTCTAAGGGAAGCCTCCCTTGTCTGAGTATATCCTCCATGATGCAACACATAATGCTTGGTCTGAAGAAAAATCTGTGTTGTGTTATGATTATATAGTCCTACAGGGAGTGAAAGCTATAGTAGAGAATGAAGGCATGAAAAGACAAACTGTTGATAGGGAAATGCAGTTTACTGTTTTATTGAAACAATTAAAACAAGTTGAAATACTGAAATATTGAACCAACCTAAAAATAATATTCTATTTAGATCTTCCTGACTGAAAAACAACTTTTTAGAGGGGTCAAAATAGAGATTTTCCTGGGAAATAATTCAGTTTTGTATAAGTTCCTTCCCTCCCTCCCCCCCCCCCCCCCCCCTCCAGCAATTGGAAAATCACTTCAGCAGAAAATTCCGTAACAGCTCTATTGGGGTACATCTTTCAGAATACTTCTGGTATCTTTTCAAAATAACAGGTGCACTATTCCAATATCCTTCTTAACTTTGTTCCATAAAGATTAAGGGATGTTTTGGAATAGCACTTTATTTTGAAATTTAGTGCTGTGGCGACAGCACCAAATTACGAACTAAGCTATTTTGAAATTGACTCAAAATAAGCTACACAATTTGCATAGCTCAAATTGTGTGGCTTATTTTGCGTTAACGGTGTAGTGTAGACACACCCTTCATGACTAAAACCAGCAGAAGTGAGCATGAAAATTGCCCACCTATACATGATCTTTTAAGCCCAGAGTCAGTGGGCCCATCCTTATACAGCAAAGCACTTTCGTATGTTCTTAATTACAATCAGATGTTTAAATACTTCATTGCATGAGGATCTTAAATGAGTCAGGGAGAACTACAAAGTATATCTAGTTCTATAAGACTCAATAAAAAATCCTTTTATATGTTACAACAAAGCTATCTTTTGTCTTCTGCAAGGAGAATACAATAAAAACATGCATTTACTCTTGGTCCTTCAGTGAAAGAACAGAAACCACAATACCTGAAACCTCAAACAATGAAGAGATTGTGAATGATCCATAAACTGAAAATGGATGGCACAAATGATTGCTTCCAAAATGATGAAACCAGGATCAGTCTAAATTCATGGACTGAGAGGCATAAGCCAACACTGAAAAAATTGACTAGCCCGAGCCAAACGCTGTATGAAGTCCGGAACACACTTGTGATTTGAATTCAAAGTCCGTAAAGGTTTAAGTTCATGCTATATTCTTAATCCTGACATGGATCATAGAACCATATATGCCTAACTGTTTCAGTCTGCTAAAGCTTCCGCAATGGTTTGGTGGCATCTGGATATCCTCAAATCCTCTGGCGCTCCTGATTGTGTATAGAATGTCTGAGCCACATTCATAGGTCATAAGGGCAAACTGCAAAGATTCCAGGGATCAAGGCCAAATCCTAGAAGCAAAACATTTTTTTTTAAAGTTAACTATTCAGGCACAGTGCCTGCATGACTTTTCTTCACTCAGGGTATGTCTACACTACAAAGTTAGTTCGAACTAACGGACGTTAGTTCGAACTAACTTTCATAGGCGCTACACTAGCGCTCCACTAGTTCGAATTTGAATCGAACTAGCGGAGCGCTTAGTTCAAACTAGTAAAACCTCATTTTACGAGGATTAAGCCTAGTTCGAACTAGCTAGTTCGAATTAAGGGGTGTGTAGCCCCTTAATTCGAACTAGTGGGAGGCTAGCCCTCCCCAGGTTTCCCTGGTGGCCACTCTGGCCAACACCAGGGAAACTCTATGCCCCCCTCCCGGCCCCGGACCCCTTAAAGGGGCACGGGCTGGCTACGGTGCCCGTGCCAGGTGCAAGCCTGCCAGCACCCAGCCATCAGACCCTGCACCTGGCACGGCTCGAGCCAGCCACCCGATGCCGCCCAGCCCTCCGCCTCTTCCCGGGACCAGACTGGCGGCTCCCGGGAGCTTGCCCGGGACCGCAAGAGGCAGGCACCCACCTGGGCTAGTGTGGACATCGTGGACCATGTCCATGACCTCTGCGCTAGGCACAGGAAAGTGGCCATCTAGGGCAGGAGAGCTGCCAGCCTGGCCACCCAGGAGCAGGTGTGCATGAAAATCAAGGTGGTCCACTGAGACCCCCGACCCTGAGCCCTGAGCTTACAATGCCCGTACTGGGTCAGACCAAAGATCCATCTAGCCCAGTAGCCTGTCTGCTGACAGCGGCCAACCCTATGGACCCTGGAGGGGATGGACCGAAGACAGTGACCAAGCCATTTGTCTCGTTCCATCCCTCTCCAGCCTTCCACAAACCGTGGGCAGGGACACCACTCTTACCCCCTGGCTAATAGCACTCCATGGACCCAACCTCCATGACTTAATCTCACTTCTCTTTAAACTCTGTTCTAGTTCTAGCCTTCACAGCCTCCTGCAGCAAGGAGTTCCACAGGTTGACTCTTTGATTTGTGAAGAACAACTTTCTGTTACTAGTTTGAAGCCTGCTACCCATTCCTTTCCTTTGGTGTCCTCTAGTCCTTCTATTATGGGAACTAATGAAGAACTTTTCTTGATGCAGCCTCTCCACCCCACTCATGCTTTTATAGACCTCTATCCTATCCCCCCTCAGTCTCCTCTTTTCTAAACTGAAAAGTCCCAGTCTCTTTAGCCTCTCTTCATATGGGACCTGTTCCCAACCACTGATCATTTTAGTTGCCCTCACCTCTCCCACCCTCTCTCTTCCCCTCTCCCACCTCCTTTTCCCAGTCTCCCCCAGTTTTGTTCAGTAAAGACAGATTCTATTTTTGACCACACGTTTTCTTATTTTGTACATCAGGAAGGGGGGCTAGGGAAGGGTAAGTGGAAGGAAGTGAGGGAGGAATGGGGTACGAGCCCCGGATGGGGAGGACTGGGCTGGCTTCACGGGCTTCTGGGGGTGGAAGCTCTCCTGCAGCCCCCCAATTGCTCCCTCTCCCCAGATGGCAGCCTGCGGCAAGTGCAGCCGGTCTGATGGCCGAGTGCTGTGATGTGCCCAGTGTGGGCACTCAGGGCACTCCAAGCCAGGACTGCTTTGCAAGCGGGGAACCCCTGAGAACTGTCTGTCCGGGGTGGGGGTCGGGTCCCTTTAAGCACAGCCCTCGGCTAGCCTGAGGCAGCAGCTCCACGCTCTAAGTCCTCATCTGATGCCCTGCCGGCACTGCTTCCGGCCATCCTTAACCCCAGTTCAGGGTCCACTTAGTGTGGACATGCTAGTTCGAATTAGCAAAACGCTAATTCGAACTAGTTTTTTAGTCTGGATCTGTTAGTTCGAATTAGCTTAGTTCGAATTAACTAATTCGAACTAACTTAGTTCGAATTAACGTTGTAGTGTATACGTACCCTCATATACTAACCTCCAAGTTTTAGTCAAAGCACTCAAATAGCAGTTTTTAAAATATTTCCACCCAGACCTTTTCATTACTAGTGTGCATTGTAAAGTACAAAATAAGCAAACTAAATATGCAAATGTCCAGATCCCTATCTTTCTTGAAGACAATTTTTAAAAAGCAATTACAGGTTGAACCTTTCTTAACCAGGACTTTCTGGTCCAGCAACATTCCTGGTCTGGCAGGACCATGGATGTCCCAGGACCAGAGAGTCCTGGTGGAGGGCTGGTGGCTGAGAGTCCTGCAACGAGGCTAGAGCCCAGTAGCAGGGCTGCCCAGTGTCAGGGTACAGGAGACCAGCAGTAGGGCTGCCGCCCAATACTGACACTGCAAGAGGTGGGGGCGGGAGGCAGTGGGGCTGGAGCGCAGCAGAGAAACTGCCTGGTGAGACCAGGAGGCAGCACAACCAGGAGCCTGGCAGCCCCACTGCCACCCTGCCCAGCCGGACTGGGAGGCAACATGGCTGCCCTGCGGGCCCAGGAGCCTGATCATGGGGCTGCCTGTCAGTGGGGCCAGGAACCTGGAAGGAGGGCTACCTGAGCTGCCTGGTGAGGCCTGGAGGCAATGGGGCTACCCAGAGAGGCTGAAACCCAAGTGGAATTTGTCACTTGGAGGCGCAGCTGGATGCCAGCAGGAAGGCCACCCCAAAGGGACAGAGCCTGGCAGTGTGGCTGTGCTTGTGTAACCCACATACCAAGTATAGTTCATTGTCCCATGCAGTGGTACTTAGACCACAGAAACAGATAAGAACAAGAGTCCTCTATGTGGTACAGGCTCCACACTAAGCTCCCAAAAGGCCCAGGTTCAAATCTGCCTGGTGATGGTTACACTTGCAGCAGTGGGGCTGCCATGATGGGGCCAGGAGCCCTGCATTCAGAGGGGCTGGCAGTAGGGAAGCCAGTTGGGAGGCTGGTAGTGAGGCCATGGCTTGGGGGCTTGTAACTGGGTTAGGCTCAGAAATGACCTTTCCTGATCTGGCAATATCCCTCATCTGGCGCCAGTGAGGTACTGGTCCGACCTTTGCTATTTCGAATGTATAAATATTAAAAGGAAATAAATGGAGCCCTATGTGGATATAAAATTGGCATCTGCAAAAATGATTGGTGGATGCAGATACAGGGGGATATAAAGTGGAAAGCCACAAATTTGCAGGGTTCTAGATACAAAATTTGTATCTGCATACACCAAAATAAGCCACGGATATCTGCATCCACATCCACAGATGAGGATACCCATGGGTATACAGCAGCTATCCACATATTTACAGGGCTCTACAAATAAATCAACACCAGCATTTATGTCCATTATTTGCCCAGATCACCACTAATCATATGCCAACCTTATTTTTTTTTAAAAGGAGTTTTTTGAAGGTCACCTGCATTGCTATTCCATTAATAAAAATGCATCTCATGTAGCATGTTACTTTATCTCTAACTATAGCTGGTTTTTCAAAGGTGTAAATTATCTCAAGGGAAGCAGCACGACAGTGACAGAAAACTCGTTAGAACTGAAGAGGCCAAACTTCTCCCAAAGTACTAATAAGCTCCCTGAGGCACTGGTCATTTTAAACTGTGCATAATATTTTGTTCTTGGATTAATGCAATGCAATGCATAAGATTTTACTGTCTATATTATCCATATTTAACACAGTAAAATTGCATTACATCCACTTCATACTTTCACATTTGTGTCCAATTTCCTTATCATGTAAGTTTAGATGTATTTGGAGATTTTGCTGGCCAGAGTTCAGAGGAAAATCTTATTCAAGGAACATTAGTTGAGAATATGCTGAATGGCTGAAAAATAATTTAGTTTGCTAGTGAACTTGCCCAGTCACCTATAATCCTTTGCCTTTCCATAAGACCCTTATTATACATCAGCATTAGGTCAATCTCAAAAGTTTTTATGTATCACACTTGCCCCTAAAACTACTGTCACAAAAATCAGGTTAAAGCACTGAGAGAAAACTCTCTCTCCCTTTCCTTTGCTCCCCAGATCCAGTTCTGTAATATACTCTAAAGAAACTGCAAATTCAGAGCTGATGAGAGTCTTCACCAGGTCCTGCGGGTAACTGGCTATGGGCCCCTTGAAAAGCGTGGGGCTGAGAGCAGAAGGTTCCGGGCTAAGGGCTAACTTCCCCTGGCCGGCTCTTCAGTGCCTTGGGGCTTCAGTCACTGTTGCTGCCAAGGTTACAGATTCTGGGAGCCCCAGGCCTTTTTAAATCATTGGACCCGGGGCAGCACCCCATTAGGAGATCTGAGTAAAGTTTCTGGCTCAGCCACTCATTCTGAGTAGTCTTTGGCATTTACTATCTGTGCCTTTGATCCTCATCTGTAGAAGGGGACCTCAATTCCTCTCTCCCATCCTCACAGAGGCATTGTGTGAGGGCAAAGCCATTAAAATTAACAAGATAATATTGTTCTATCATGCTGCTACACACAACAGACATCTGTGACTCAAGTCTCACTAATAGTCTGTTCCTCCAATATCCTGTTATGGTGGCTGCAATGTGCTAGGGCACTATTTGTTCCTCTGATTAAACACCCTTGAATGAGCAACAAGCAACTGTCAAGAGATTTAGGCCAAGGTAACTAGCTCTCAAGGTCAAGGTTCTGTAATACCCAAGCACAGGTATCACAGTGGGATATTTGGGATAGATTCTTAACTGCCTTCCATGTGCATACTCCAGTAGGAGGTATGGAAGGTGAAGAATAACGTTACCTATTTTTAAAAAGAGTATTGTAGTCCTGGGTAGGATGTAGGCAGTTCCAGTTGTAAGTTATTTATGTGCACTGCAAAACTGTATCTTTAACAAAACTCCACTGCAAATGAAAACTACTTAAAAAAGCATCTGGCCAACTGTCTTTAATAAGGTAAAACAGACTATAAAACACTTTTGTCCCCAGCCTGCAGGTTTCCCTCTGATCTCTGGCATAGCTTTTAATACCTTCAGCACATGATTTTCCTCAAAAAAGGGAAGCATTTTTAAAGTCATGGTAGTGTTTCAGAACTTCATACCCTCCAATACAGTACCTGACTGGAAACACGTTTCTTTTAAAGATTAGGGCATGACAGTAGAGAAGGTGGGTTGGTTCTAAGGTGAGATTCTCTTACTGATTCAAAGGTTCTGAAACAGATTTTGAGCAGAGGAAGCTCCAGGCATGGCTATAGCATATGGCAAGTTGTTTAAGTGATCCCTTGTTGTGGGTGCAACCCATCTTCACAGCTCATTTCAGTTTAGAAAACTGCTTTTTTAAATAGTGATAGAAATGTAGCCGTGTTAGTCTGGGGTAGCTGAAGCAAAATGCAGGACAATGTAGCACTTTAAAGACTAACAAGATGGTTTACTAGGTGATGAGCTTTCGTGGGCCAGACCCACTTCCTCAGATCAAATAGTGGAAGAAAATAGTCACAACCATATATACCAAAGGATACAATTAAAAAAATGAACACATATGAAAAGGACACATCACATTTCAGAACAGGAGGGGGATGCGAGGGGGGGGGGGGGAGGAAGGAAGGTAAGTGTCTGTGAATTGATGATATCTTACCTTCCTTCCTTCCTTCCCCCTCTCCCCCTCGCATCCCCCTCCTGTTCTGCAATGTGATGTGTCCTTTTCATATGTGTTCATTTTTTTAATTGTATCCTTTGGTATATATGGTTGTGACTATTTTTTTCCACTATTTGATCTGAGGAAGTGGGTCTGGCCCACGAAAGCTCATCATCTAATAAACCATCTTGTTAGTCTTTAAAGTGCTACATTGTCCTGCATTTTGCTTTTTTAAAGAAACAGACCCAAATCCTGAGTTGCAGCTCAGATGATGTTAGCTTTTAAGCCAACCTAAGAACATCTAGATGCCATTCATGTTCCTAGCACAAATTAAAGCAATCTGAATTGATTCTGGTAGCCAATGGGCCTCAGTGGTCTGGGAGAGATTTCCCCAGAGATGCCTCCTAGACTGGAAGGAAAATTGGTTTAGGAGTTACTACAGTCAAGGATTTCACTATGATGAAGAAAATTTATGGCCAGAGTGGCTTCATTGAGGGTGGGTTTGCACTATGGCAGTAGACTGGACATTTACATTGATAAGGATCCCAATGGAACTTGAAGTAGATGGATTTATCTCTAGCTTCACAGAGGCATACTAGTAATTAAGAAAAACAATCATGATTGTTTACATACCATCCTGGTGCTAATGACACTTTAGAAGAATATGTTAGAAAGATCTTGCCCACAATACACAATATGAAAACTGAAGTCCTGGACAAATCCCCTTGCGTAAGACTTAATGTGATAGGCCTAATTCTAAGTTTGTATGAATTGACCTTGTTTTAGCCAAACCAGTTAACATCAGGTGAGGATTTGCTGCATATTTTTAAACCCGATTTTATTTCTTTGCCTAAGCTAAAGAAAAATTATGTGTACCTTTTATCCCTCAGGGGAATCACTGAATTGCTATGCATCACTTTTGGTTCCACCAGTCAGATTCCGTTAGCTGCAACAAAACAAAAGATATGCATCAGCTAGGACATTTGAGAACAACCTGCTCTCTCATAAATAAGATTTTTTTTTTAAAAAAAAAGAAAAGCCAAACTTCTAAACAGCTGTTGCTAAGGGTATGTGTACACTTAACACACTGCTTTAGCACATAGAACATCACTACAGAAACAGGAAGGCTACGTCTACACTGGCCCCTCTTCCGGAAGGGGCATGTAAATTTCACGAGTCGTCGTAGGGAAATCCGCGGGGGATTTAAATATCCCCCGCGGCATTTAAATAAAAATGTCCGCCGCTTTTTTCCGGCTTTTAAAAAAGCCGGAAAAGATCGCCTAGACTGGCCCCGATCCTCCGGAAAAAGTGCCCTTTTCTGGAGGCTCTTATTCTTACTTTGAAGTAAGAATAAGAGCCTCCGGAAAAGGGCACTTTTTCCGGAGGATCGGGGCCAGTCTAGGCGCTCTTTTCCGGCTTTTTTAAAAGCCGGAAAAAAGCGGCGGACATTTTTATTTAAATGCCGCGGGGGATATTTAAATCCCCCGCGGATTTCCCTACGACGACTCGTGAAATTTACATGCCCCTTCCGGAAGAGGGGCCAGTGTAGACGTAGCCGAAGGGTTCTCTAATCACTGTGTTTAATCCATCTTACCCAAGAGGCAAATGTGTGGAAGACTTCTTCCATCAAACTAGCACTGGAGGTTAGGTAGGCATATGTCTCTCAGGGTTATGCAATTTGTCATATGCTTGACAGACGAGGCTATACATAAGTTTTTAGTGTAGACCAGCCTTAAGAATTAAAGGCTCAGATTCTCAGGTCCCAGAGATTGATAAAGCAACTCACATGAGATCATTCTGCTCTCAAAACATGAGCCAGGGTTAAGCAATTGGGGCGTTTGTGCTCTGGAAAAGATCAAACACTATAAATCCAGATCCTGCAAATACTTAGACCAGATTCACAGCTTTTTTAAAGTGACAGAATGTCATTTGCTTGGTCTTTATACCAGACCAAGATCTGGCTGTTTCTGCTGATCAGCAGCCTTCCAGCTATTAGAACAAATCTAGTGGATAGATTTAATAACCTATGGTCCATTCTCAACTCTGCCACTTCATCCTCTGCCTCACCTTCTCCATCAGTAAAAGGGAGGATAATTATGAGTAAAGTGATTTGAGATCTACTGATGAGTAGTGTTTATATATATATTCCTGTGGGACAACAGAGTGACATAATTACATCCTTCTGCGTTCCGTCACCCACTTACACCCTCAGCTGCATGCAGCCTACCTCCTTCCCTTCTCATTGTTTTGAGGGACGGAGCAGGCAGCTAAGGCACATCTGGGCTGTGACATGGAGGCAGCCAGGATAGACCCGGTACCAGTTGTCCTGAACACCTGGGTCCCAGTGCCCAGCCCCGTCTCCTCCCCAAATGCCATTGGAGTCACAGCTGTCAGGGTGTCTGGCCAGAGGGGGAAAGGCAGGAGTCGGATGGGGGCCGGTGTTTGGCCAGGAGGGAGGGTGCAAGAGCAGGGGGGGGCAAGTGTCCTGGAGGAGGGGGCAGGTGGCATGAGCCCCCCACCCTGGGCTGCGACAGGGGAAATAGTCCAAGATCTGGTGGATGGGGCTGGAGCACATGTCAATGGCCATGTGCTCATGGATCAGCACCGGGGCCCTGGCCCACTCCCTCCCCCAGCTGGACATGTATGCGCCTGTAGGGGACATGAGTAACTGGGATGCAACAGTGCAACAGCAACAGCATTTTCCTAGAGCCCTGCCCCTCCTCTGCCCCTCAATGCCCTGCCTTTCTTTGTCCCCATTCACCATTCCCCAATGTCCTGCCCCTCCTCTGTCCCAACCTCCCAGTGCCCTGCCCCTCCTCTGCCCCAGCCCTTCAGCACACTGGGCCTCCTGTGCCCTCAGCCTCCACCCTTCGGGCCCTGCCCATCTTCTGCCCCAGCCCCCCCAGTGCCCTGCTTTGATGCTCTGGGAAGGCGGATGCAGGAACCACATGGCCTCCCCTCTCCCTGGTGCTCCAGGGAGGTGGGAGATATATGTCAGGCAACCTCCCCCCTTCCTTCTCCCTAGTGCTCCGGGAGGCAGGACCCATGAGCTGTGTGGCCTCCCCCATCCCCAGAGTCCAGCCCCTTCAAGCACCCACTCGGCTGAGACTCCACATCTCCAGCCTTCTCACTCAGCACTTGCTGACACCTCACACCCTCAGCACTTCATACATCTCCTCCACCAAGACCTGTACCCTCATAAACCTCCTCCACTGAGACTCTGCTGCACCCCTCAGCCCTTTCACCCCTGCTACCAAGACCCCACACTCCCAGCATGTTCCTGTACCTTCCCCTGCTCTTGCACCCTCCCTCCTGGCCAAACACCGGCCCCCATCCTACTTCTGCCTTTCCCCCTCTGGCCAGACACCCTGCCTCCAGATTGCTCCTGCACCTTCCCCCTGGTCAGACATCTACCTCCACATAGAGGTGATTTGGGGAGCATAGTGAGGTGGGGAAGCAGCCCCCTATTGCATATATATTGACAGATTGATAGATCGATAGATAAATAGAGATACATATACATATATATATGACTGATTTACACCTTGAAAAAATGCCTCTATAATCCAGAGGCACTGAGAACAATTGACAATAGAGAGTCTTCTTGAAGCCTTAGCTAAAAGCCAGCTGGCTTCTATCTCATACAGCAGAAGCACATGGTTTAGCCCCTAAAGTCCCAAATTCAATCCCACCTGCCAATGACCCTAGTCTGTTGGCTTTACACTAACATCAACACGTATTTGCAGGATTTGGCCTATAGTCATAATTATTCCTTTGGTGGAGAAGAAGGGATAAGATTAGGAAAAAGGATAGTTTGTTAGCTTAAAACAACATCATCTTGCATATCAAATTTAATTTTGTAACAGGGTGGAAACATTTGGAAACAAAACGGCTAATGAAAGATATCACTGTTTCCAGGCTAATATTCATCCAGAAAAGTAAACAGATTGAAAACAGTCATAAATGCTCTCTTCCTGTCCCCAGTGCTCCATAACATTTGAGTGGGAATGTGAGAAAATTACAGTAAACTACATTTGGTTTTGTGTAGGTTATACTGAGCCCATTAAACCAAGTACACATGAATCAGATGTTAAGTTCTTACTTCTAATGCAAAGCTAAGGGGAAAAGAGACAGTGTAACGGATTTGTGCATTCAGGACTTTATAGACCAAGTAATTTAGTTAAAACACTGTATGAACATTGATACAGTAGGTAGTATCAATGGGAAAGTAAGCAGCCTCATTTTGTTTTGAAATTGTAGGCCAGGTCTGTACTACTCCAGAAATTTGACTTACAATACAAAACTCCAGCTATGAGAATTGCATAGATGGAATCAACATACCTTAAATTAAACTTCTAGGGTGATCCCACTGTGGAAGGTTGACAAGAGAGTTCCCTTACTCCTCACAACCCCATGGAGTGCCAGGGTTTATAGCGGTGATATCAGCTTTCGATTTAGCTAAACTGAATCCTAGAAGTGGAATGAGGAGTAACGGTAGTTCAGACCAGTAAGCCTCGTCCGAACTACCTAGTTCGTGCCGCGTGTATCCGCACGGCACGGGGTTCGAACAAGCAGGGATTTAAAAATGGCGGCGCCCAGTTTATGCAAATGAAGCCCGGGAAATTCAAATCCCGGGCTTCATTTGCAAGTGCGGTATGCCTACATTACCCTGCTAGTTCGAACTAGTGGGGTAGTGTAGACATACCCTAAGAGGGGAGTCTGTGGCACCAGTGCAGTTTGTTACAATATCCCCTGAAGCTCAAAAAAGTAATCTTAACTGCTATCTCCAAAACTCATATTTTAGGGCATGTCTACCCAGCCGTACCATTTGGATTATGGAGGTATGAATAGCAGTGTACACTTAAGAGCTGCACTTGTGACTTCTTCCTGTGGATACCATGAGGATGAATTAAAAGTTCTCAGAAGGGGCGAGGCTGTGGGCAGAAGGGGTAGGGCTGAAGGCAGCCAGCCCTCAGTACCAGACCATAGTACACCCCACCCACAGTGCTGTCTGCAGTGCACCGCACGGCACCCACATCTGCCCAAAGAGCCCTATGAGCTGCTCAAAGCATGGTGCACACCACTCCAGTGGTGATTTAAAGGGCCCAGGGCTCCATGTGCTGCTGCAGCTCCATGTGCTGCTGGGCCCCTTTGAATCACTGGTCCCTGGGACAATTGTCCTCTTTGCCCCTCCACCATTGGAAGACCTTCATGATGGTGGGTGGGGGTGGAGGAAGATATGGAATCTGCCGACTGGGTCTTCTCTCTGTTTAGCAGCTCCTGGAGTGGGAAAGCTGCAAGTTGCAGCCATGGGTTGAAGCAGCAGCAAACAGCTGGAAGCTGTAGGGAGGGGCTGCTGAGGACTCAAGCTGTTGCTTGGGGCAAACCATTATATTTTGTCCTCCCTACTGTCAGTAGGCAATCATCTCTTGCAATCCCAGGTTTCTCTTTTTTAAGCCACACAGAATCCTGTCCTAATACCTGCCCTTTGGAAATAATAAGTGATTTGAGGTAGCTC
The DNA here is from genome assembly GCF_049634645.1 of Pelodiscus sinensis. Taxonomy (NCBI): domain Eukaryota; kingdom Metazoa; phylum Chordata; order Testudines; family Trionychidae; genus Pelodiscus; species Pelodiscus sinensis. The sequence goes on along the minus strand of NC_134725.1, from coordinate 28,502,073 downwards.
CACCTTTTAAGGTGCCTAGGTGAACAACCAAGAAATGGGGCATTCTGTGTCACCAGTCACTTGAAACTTTAGGCTGAAAGTGTTGCTCGGTATGCCATGTCTGTCATTGCTTCAGGAATACTAGGGGACCGCACACTCCACTCATTACACTTACCTGCCCTCCTTCTGATCACTTTTGCTTGGCAGAGAGAGCCTGTTGATATTGATGATGATGATGATGATGATGATGATGATGATGATGACATCATTCTGTCGCCTGACAGTGATATTATGTCATCAATCAGGAAAAACTTTTGCATATCTATAGAGAGAGTATGCAAATGTGTTCAGGATGGGAGGTGGTCTGTCCATTCACAAATGGGAGAGAGGGGTCAATGAAAATGTCTGAGAGGAGGTCCACACTGAAGAAGTATCTGATTCCAAACTCCTAATGGTTTCTAGAGCAGAGGAAGTCACAGTCAGATAGCTGCTCAACTTGTAAGCCTTGGTTTGGCATTTCAAAGCCTTAGGTTTGCTGTTTATGTCAAACTCTACGTGCTTTACAGGGTGCAGCTAATTAAACTAAGAACAAAAAAGATCCTGGTGACAGACACTTATTCTGAAATGTAGTAATGGACCCTTTTGAAAAGATCCAACACGCTTCTCTATTTGAAAGAGGAAGTTACTGAAATATTCTTTCATCGTGCAGTATTTTGGAAAGAATGACAATAAGAAGTCTGCAAAGCACTAGATAGATTCAGACTTCTGTTTGCTGACAACTGCTATCATAGGCTGTGGGCAGAATTTCACCTTTTATTAGACAGGAAAGGACTGTGTCGAAATGACCATCATCTCAATACATTCAATCATTCAAATCTGGCACTTATTGAATGATTGCACGCACACCTTAACTGAAAGGAGTAGTATCCATTTCCCTGGTAAATATCCAGCTAAGAAACTTTGGCCAACTGAGTCATTTTGTATCATATGCAAATTTTGCCACCTCACTATTTATACCATTTTCCAGGTTTTTTATGGATATTCCTCATTATTGCTATTTTTTATTTTGATAGCTTCTCTAATTTCCCTGGACATTTCACAGTTACTATTCACTATCCTGGTCAGGTGGTTGGTAATGTATCTCTACTGCTATATTCTTGTATCAGAGCATGGCATTCCTATCCATAGAAATTCTATGGTACAGTTTGGTTAATTTAAGATTTTTATTTTATTTGATTCTACGCTTTCTGTCACATATTGTGTCATTCTCCCCACCAGCATGACCCGATATGTATTTATGTGTACACTGGCAGGGCTCCACAAACTGCTGATTCTACTCACCCGTGGCGAGTAGATTTCAGCCGGTTGCTCTGTGTGCCCCATTCACCGGCGCTGTGCGCATGCGCAATGCCAGTCTGGCACATGTGCGGTGCGGGGCTGGCAAGTATCTCTCACCATGGTTTGTCAAGCCCTGTACACTGGTATTACTGTGACCCATTGATCATTCTCATTCTACCAAGTTTTGATGATGTCTATTATAGCAGCATCTTCATTTAATATGAAGCACTCTAATGCACTCACTTTATTATTCAGACTTCTAGCAGTGGTATATAAGCAGGGCTCGACAAATAATGCGATCTACTCGCCATGGGCGAGTAGATTGCAACTCAGAAGAGCCGGGTTCAGGTGATCTGCGCATGCACAGAACGATCTGCGCATGCACAGATCGCTGGACAGCACGGCTGGTGAGCAGGGCTCGCCACGGTTCGGCGAGCCCTGTATATAAGCACGTCAGAAAACTTGCTACATGATTTGATTGAATGGGATTCTTTTTTGTTTGACAGCTTCTAATCAGATTCTGCCTGTATTTAATCATTTTCACCTTCTCCTCCTTACTAGAACATACAATAATATATTCATACACCCCATAAGAGATGTCTCTCTATCCAAATCACATAAACCTCTGTACTTACTGGCTTTACCCTAGCCCTTAGCTTAAAAACTGCTCTATGACCATTTTAAATGCCAGCAATCTGGTTCTGTTTTGGTTTAGATGGAGCCTATCCTTCCTGTATAGGCTCTCCTGCCCCTAGAATTTTCCTGAAATACTTAAGAAATCTAAATGTTCCTTCCCCACTCTATTGTTTCGTCCATACATCAAGACCCTGCAGTTCTGCCTGTCAAATTGGCCCTGCATGTGGAATAAGACGCATTTCAGAGAATGCTATCATGAAGGCCCTGGATTTCAGTCTCTTACCTAGCAGCCTATATTTGGCCTCCAGGGCCTCTTTCCCATCCTTCTATATGTCATTGTACTGGCTCCGCCAAAGCACTACACATAAGACTAGTTAGCTGTTTCTAGGGATCCACAATCTTCTAACTAGAGCAAGAAAGTCACCATCCAGTTCTCCCAGCCACCACAAACCTAGCTATTTTTCTCATGACCAAATCACCCATAACTACAATCTATTTCTTCCTAATAACTTGGGTTCCCTGCTCCAGAGAGATACCCTCAGTGTGAGAGGATATCACAACATCATCTGGAAGGAAGGTCCCAACTATGGGATTGTTTCCCTTTGGTACAGGCGGATGTTCTTATTCCCTGAGACTTTCATCCTCCTCAACCACATAGAGGGGTGGGACCATCTAGACTACATGGCTCTGTCGACGGAGCCATGTAGATTTGTTTACTCAGCAAAGGGAAATGAAGAGGTGATTTAAATAATTGCCACTTCATTTAAATTTAAATGGCTGCTGCGCTGAGCTGATCAGCTGTTTGTCGGCACAGCGCTGTAGTCTGGACGCTCCGCGGTCAACATCAAAGGCATTTGTCAACCTCCCCGGTAAACCTCATCCCACGAGACATAACGGGGAGGTCGACAAATGCCTTTGATGTTGACCACAGAGCATCCAGACTACAGCGCTGTGCCGCCAAACAGCTGATCGGCACAGCGCGGCAGCCATTTTAATTTAAATAAAGCGGTGATTATTTAAATCACTGCTTCATTTCCCTTTGCTTACAATCCTAATCTACATGGCTCCGTCGATAGAACCATGTAGTCTAGACGTGCCCTAATTGTTTCTATCCATGAGCAGAGTGATTTTTGTCATGTACACCGATATTGAAGTCATGTGCACTTGTGCAGATGCGTGCCACTGTGGTATCCATCAGTTAAAAGAAAATTAATACTGTAAAATTTTCAGTAGCCATTTCGTATCTTATTAAAAAAGTGTTTGTTCTTGTCTTTGCCAGGAAAGTAGAGTTGAAGGCACTGGGACCTAAGCTGCCATGGATTGGGTCTGATTGGGATACATGTTTTAAATTGTTTTTAACCACTAGCTAAATTTAGTGGGCTCACTTTTGAACATTTTTTGCCCACATATTACTCCCTATTACCCAAGAAACAGGATTTTTAAAATAAATATTTCTGTTATATTTACATATCTCAAATCTATCCAACAATTTGCTTTACCATTCATCAAAGCTGGTATGATTCATTTCCTGCATATTGTATGCATTCATTTTCATGTCTGAATACCATGGGTGGACAGCAAGCTTCAGCATTGTAGCACCAAGTTAGTGCAATCTCATTCTCAGATCTGATTTGCTCTCTCTGGTTTATGGATACTTCCTGCCTTGTTCTCTGAACAGCAGCTAAGCAGCTGGAGTTATCTAGGTGGAGGGGAAGAGGCGGTGGGGGAGGGAGGTCTCACTTTTACTCAAAGCAGCTCAGCACTCCTTGGAGGGCTATCTGAAAGGGAGGCTGGAGAGGACAGAGAGCTGCCCCTGCTTGAATTCAAAGCAGCCCAACACATGGGCCTGCCAGGGATGGGGAGTGGAGGAGAGGTGCTGCTTCTATTTGCATACATACTCACTGATGGCAGCCCAACTGCTGCAGCTGGCTGAGAAGGAGAAGGAGCTGCTTCTACAGGCAAGTGACAGCAGCTGGAGCTGTCTGAGAAAACTGAACTCTTAGGGTACGTCTAGACTACATGCCTCTGGCGACAGAGGCATATCGATTAGGCTACCCGACATAGGAAAATGAAGCCTTGAGGGACGAGGTTTACTGGGGCGGTCGACAAATGCCTTTGATGTCGACCACGGAGCATCCAGACTAGCACGCTGAGCTGACAAACAGCTGATCAGCTCAGCACGGCAGCCATTTAAATGAAATGAATCGGCGATTATTTAAATTGCCGCTTCATTTTCCTATGCCGGATAGCCTAATCTACATGCCTCTGTTGCCAGAAGCATGTAGTCTAGACATACCCCTAGAGTTCTCCACTGTCTACACTGCAGCATTTTTTCCAGAAAATCAATACTTGCGTCCACACAGACATGGAGTTATTTTGACTTTCTGTCAAAAGAATGAAGGGGTTTTCCTGACAGCGGTAAACCTCATTCTACGAGGAAGAAGCCTTTTTCTCAAAAAAGCTTTTTTGGAAAAAGGCACGTGTGGATGTAGAAGAGGGTTTTCTTTTGAAAGAAGAGGACTCTTGGAAATAACACAGGTGCCCTGGTGGCCACTCCATCCATACTAATCACAACTTAAATGAGAGATAGCATCCAGTCAACGTGGACGCTATCTTTCAAAAAAGCACATCAATTTTTCATTGCTCTTTTGCTGTGTGGACACTTTCTTTCTAAATAATTTTTTTCAGGAGATCTCTTCTGGAAAAGTTTCTTCTGAAAGAAACTTGCAGTCTAGACATAGCCTCAGAGTCAATTCTTCCCCTACCCTCCATCCCCCCCTGACTTCTCCATTCCTATTCCCTCCACAAAACCTACCAGCTTATCTTTTCCACTAACTCCATCTGCAGAGTCCAGGATCATCCATGCTGTTCCACAAAGGAGGTAAGTGAGTCTTAATTTCTTCCTGCGCAACAGCTCAACCATGCACTTTACTAGGAATTATGGGTGGGACCATTCTACTGTGTCTTGGAAAGGTCTCGTCTATGTACATCTTTGTCTCCCTTAGCTCTTCCACTTCCGCCACTCTGTTCTCCAAAGCTATATACAGTCTCTGAGGGACAGAAGATCCTTGCTTCAAATGCACGCATATGCCATCTTTGTCTTTCCCCTATTCTTTACAAAGTTGTTGGATGGGGGAGGGGTTCATTTCCCATCAGAACAGGCAGCAGTTTTACCATATGTAGCTGTGAATCCTAGACAGTCTGCTACAGTTATATTACTCTGCGACTCAATTCCTCATCTGAGTTCCAATCCAGTGCCTTCATAGAAGTCTTGGGCTGAAAGTTTCCTAGCTACATGATAGAATGTCAGCTGCGTTTTAAGTACAGCATTCAACCGGTCTTCTTTGTAGTTCTGCCAATAAACAGACTTTGACCATTCCTGTTTTCCTTCAAACTCTTCAGCACTGTCTTTACTCCAATATGACAGCTATTTTGCTTCAGCTCTTCAAAGAATTTTCTCCTGGATTGACCTCCATGTTTATGACGAGTGCTCGCTTCTTCTGTCACTGCCAACTATTCAGCTGATGTAGTTTATACCTTCTAGATGCTTATTATCTATCATTAAAATCACTCAAGTTTACTGTAACGGAAGAATAAAGTGCTATGCTAGGTCAGTTAATTCTCTGTAAATGTTTCTGTTGATAAGATCTACTCCCAGCATTCTTTTTACCTCTGTTTCCATAATCAAATGTCACTTTTGAGGGTCTCTTGAGTTGGGTGCAATTTTGCCACCTTTGCTGAAAAAGTAGCATGAGGCTTATTTGTATCTCTGGTTCTTTATTTTCTTTCCAACTCCAAATAAAGCAAAAAATTCCCCTGGAAATTCACTTATTAGTGTGTTAGAAGACACATTCTAACCCAAATAAAAATAGTCAATTCTCTCCCCCAATAGATTTGAGTGGACTAAAATAATTGTATACATAATAAGCATTTGCTTTCAACTAAATAACATTTTTTTAAACCTAGTTTTTATTTAGCATGTGAAAAATCCTTTTTGTGTTAACACTGAGCTATGAAAAATGTAACAGATTAGATTGTGCTCCAGCAGAGGTTACACAGGTGGAAAAAAATCCAAAATAGTTATATAAACTTCAGAAGTTATTCCACATTTACACTATCACATTTGAGATCATTGTAGTGCCTAAGCAAGATCAGGGCTGCATTGTATTGGGCACTGTACATAGATAGCAAGAATCTCTGCCCTAAACAATGTCTATTTTGACTGTAAAACAGAAGAAGGATTGGGTGGTAAAAGACAAAGGTGATTAAGTGCCTACAAGTGCTTTGTAAATCCCAACAGGCATCTCATACATAAATCCCATGGCAGAGTATGGTCAATTGATTAATTGTTATAAATTAGGTCAGAGCCAAGGGGTTTGGAGTTTGGGGATGGGCTCAGGGATGGGGGTTGGTTCATGGGCTTCACAGAGGGTGTGGGCTCTGGGACAGGGCTGGGGATGAAGGGTTTGGAGTGCAGAAGGGGTTCCGGGCTAGGGCAGGGGGCTGGGATGCAGGAAGGCTCCAAGATGGAGTTTGGCTGCAGGAGAGGATACAGAGTGGGTTTGTGTTGCTGTGACTTCATAGTTATTTTTACTGTAACTAGCTAGATCAAAGCAGCTTGGAATGCCTACATGTGCTTCAGTCACACCTCTGATTGCAGGGTAGACATTCCCTACGTTTGATAAGTTTGCCCTTTCTCCATTGGCTACCTCTATTTAACATGAAATCTGCCCAGATGCTTCAAGGCAGACTTCTGAGTACTACCTCTATTAGCTACCACCGTATAGTCCTTTTGTACAAAGCCTTTGAAATGGGGAAATGGATTTCTTTCACATTCTGTGATTAATCACTCCCTGGCTGACACCTTTCATGCCATCTTTCAACAAGCAGCACATGTTTACAGCCAAAATATAGAGACCAGAAAATAGATTATAATGAAAAACCTGACACATGCTGCTCTGCTACAGAGGAGGTTACATGCTCCTTTTTAAATAGGAGTTGAAATTGTTGCCATGTGAACCTATGAGGTAATTGACCCATTGTAGCATAATTTAGATAGTTTACTAATTATTATCAGGCCTGGTCTACATGGGGAAGTTGAGAGGCATAGCACAAAGCTGAGCGATTATTCCAAGATAAAAGTCACGTATACCAGAACAGAGTGTGTCTACATGGGGAAGCTATTGCAGAATAGCTAAAGTATGACCAACATTGGTATGCTGGTCGGCATTCCCCTGTGTAGACAAGGCCCAAGTAACAAAATTACCCAGACATTCAGTTTTTGCTGTTTTATGTATGTTGGATTCTGTATGTCCACTACAACTCTTCTGATGAAGTGGGTTTTACCCACAAAAGCTCATGATCCTATACCTGTTAGTGTCTAAGGGTAGACAACACTATGCACCTATTTTGAAATAAGCTATTTCCGAATAATAACTCCCAGAATAGCTATTTTGAAATAGTGCATCCACACTATAAATGCCCATCAAAATAGTGCAGATCTCTAGTGAAATAGAGCATCCACACTGATTAGAGGCTGAATCGCATTTCACCTTCTTTTCTCCCAGGACAGCACTCACTTCCTTTAGCTGCTTCTGAGGCTATCTGAGGCGTGTGCTTAAAGGGGTCCTCCTACAGTTGTGTCTCAGGCTCTTCATCATTGCCTACTTCCTCAAGGGACAGCACACCCTTCTTACTGCCTGTTCTGGTTGCCCTTGCAGACACCACAGCACTACAGCCACGGAGCCAGACCTGCTGAAAAGCGGTCACCAGCTTGTAGAGCTCATGCTGCACTACTCAGTGAAGTTACTGCAGGTGGACCATGTGGCACTGCAGGAACAGGACCCAGAGCTCACTGTAGAGCCCCTTCTCTCCTCTCTCCGTGTGCTGCTCATACAACACAGCCCCTCCTGCTCTCCCCTGCAAACCGTGCACCACCACTTTTGGCAACGGGAAACCAGTTCCAACTGGGACCGCATTGTCATGACCAGCAGTGGTGCCAGAACTTTTGCATATGGAAGGACACCTTCCTGGAGTTCTATGAGTGGCTCACCCCTTAGGCACTGGGACAACCACATGTGACCCACAATTTCTCCCCAGAAACATGTTGCTATCGCCATTTAGAATCTCGCCATACTGGAGAGCTACTGCTCTGGGGGAACCAGTTCAATGTGGGGAGATTGACCTCAGAGCCATGCTCACACAGGTGTGACTCTCTTACTTTTGTTGTAAGAAGGTGGTGAACTGCTGGAATGGGGTTCCTAAGGAAGGGGGAATGGTGGAGGACTCTCCCTCCCTGGGAAGTTGTCCAGTACACAAAGCTCTGCCTTGATGGGGCAAGTTGGGGTTGGTCCTGGTGTGGGGGGAAAGGGTTAGGCTGGGGGAATTCTCAAGGGCTCTGGCAATTCTGTGATTCTCTGTTTGTATCCTTCTACAGGTGGTGAGGGACAGCAACACCATCCTGCTGCGCAAGGTCATCACCCTGGATGATGTTGACCCCATCATTGCTGGCTTTGCCATCATGGTCTTCCCCAACGGCCACAGGGGGAGGCACTGGCAGCATCCACATCCACATCTGGGCCCCCAACCACTGGACATTGGATTATATGAACCGGAAGGGGCACTTTTCCATGATTCTTCAGGCCATCATGTACCATTGAGACCACTTCACAGACATCAATGTCCGATAGTTGGGGAAGGTGCATGACACCCACATCTTCAGGAACTCCAGTATATTCCAGAAGATGCACACCAGTACTTTTTCCCTGACCACACCATCAAGGTCAGGGAAGTGGACATGCCTATGTGCTTCATGGGGACACAGCCTACCCTCTCCTCCTCTGGTTTATAAAGCCCTACACTGGACAACAGGACCACAGCAAGGAATGTTTCAAAGGCAGGCTCAGGAGGTCCCACATTGTTGTGGAGGGTGCCTTTGGTTGCCTCTAACAGAGGTTCCGCTGTCACCTCACCTGACTGGACCTCAGTGAGCAGAATATACCCCAAGCGGTGGTGGCCTGCAAAATATATGTGAGAACAAGAAGGAAACGTTACTGCCAGGGTGGGAGGCAGAGACTGAGCAGTTCACAAGGGCCTTTCAGCAGCTGCACATGGCTGACATCTGGCAGGCCCATCATGGAGCTGTGCGCATCTGGGAGGCCCTGAAGGAGGCCCTCTGGGCCTCTCCACTAGGGGCGTCTGTGGTGCCCCTCTGAGCCTTTCCTCCCGCTGCACCTTACCCTAACCCTAATCCTGCCCTTCCTTCCCCCTTCCTTTCCTTTCCCCTGCCCCTGCAGATACAATAAAACAGACTTTATATTTTGAACAAAGAAACAGTTTCTTTTTAATTTGGGGTAAAAACAACTGGGGAGAGACTGGGGAAAGAAGCTGGGAGGGGAAATAGGGAAGTGGAAGAAGGAGAAGGGGAGGAGGGGCTCAGAGATGAGTCTGGAACTGGTGCCTACCTAGGGTGGTCCCCACCACCCTGAGTGGCCATGGGGGGCAATAAAGGGAGAAGCTTGAGGGGCAGGAGCAGGGCTGGGGGTTGGAGCAGGAACTGGAGTGGAAGCAGAGGTGGCAGCATGGGTGGGAGCAGGAGCGGTAGCAGGGGTTGGAGGGTGGCTGCTGGACTGCTCAATGCCAGGCACCAAGCTGTCAATGCCGGTGGCATATGCCACACACATTCTCCACGTCTGCTGTAACAACTCCTGCCAGGTGGTTCAGCGCAGCTCCAGGTGGGCATCCAACCTCTGGTTCTTCTGCTCCAGAGACCACTGCAGGGCATGTAGGCAGGCAATGTGTCCCTGCTCGAGGTTGTCCCTGGGTCACAGCATCTACAGGTCTCGCAGGGTTGTGAGGCTGGTGTGGGAGGTGTGGCTTGTGCCCCACTCACAGCAGGTCCAGCTGTGACGAAAAGTGAGAAGGACAGTCATCCCAGGAAACAGGGTGCCTGAAGCCCATCCCTAATGCATGAGCCAACACTGAAAGGTCTCAGTTCAGATGAAGACAAGGTGCTTCAAGCAAGGCCATCTGTGGCCTAGACATTGGGCACTTTCCTGCAAGGGCCCAGATGTCCCAGGGGAAGCTCGTGACCCCCATGCCCTGGTGACAAGCAGGCATGGGAAAATGCCAGCCAGGCTGGGAGCCTGCAGGTGGGAGCGGGGTGATGGGGCAGCTCCGCTTCCCTCTCTGTCATGCACACACTGGGTCTAGCAATGGTGGTATCCTACAGGGAGAGGACTTCTATCCCTGCCCTCTGGAGATCCTGGAAAAATTTTTGAAGGAGAAAGTAGTTAGAGACATTGAGGCTAATGGCAATTGGGACAAATTACAACATGGTTTTACAAAAGGTAGATCGTGCCAAACCAACCTGATCTCCTTTTTTGAGAAAGTAACAGCTTTTTTAGATAAAGGAAATGCAGTGGATCTAATCTACCTCTACTTTAGTAAGGCATTTGATACAGTACCACATGGGGAATTATTGGTTAAATTGGAAATGATAGGGATTAATATGAAAGTTGAGAGGTGGATAAGCAACTGATTAAAGGGGAGATTACAGCGGGTCATATTGAAAGGTGAACTGTCAGGTTGGAGGAAGGTTACTAGCGGAGTTCCTCAGGGATCAGTTTTGGGGCCAATTTTATTTAATCTTTTTATTGCTGATCTTGGCACCAAAAGTGGAAGTGTCCTAATAAAATTTGAGGATGACACAAAGTTGGGAGCTATTGCCAATTCAGAAAAGAATCGGGATATCATACAGGAAGATCTGGATGATGTTGTAAATTGGAGTGCTAGCAATAGGATGAAATTTAATAGTGAGAAGTGTAAGGTTATGCATTTAGGGATTAATAACAAGAATTTTAGTTATAAGCTGGGGACACATCAGTTGGAAGTAACGGAGGAGGAGAAGGACCTCGGAGTCCTGGTTGATTATAGAATGACTATGAGCCGCCATTGTGACATGGCCGTGAAAAAGGCTAATACGATGTTGGGATGTATTCGGCGAGGTATTTCCAGTAGGGATAAGGAGGTGTTAGTGCCATTATACAAGGCATTGGTGAGACCCCATTTGGAATACTGTGTGCAGTTCTGGTCTCCCATGTTTAAGAAGGATGAATTCAAACTGGAACAGGTACAAAGAAGGTCCACTAGGATGATCCGAGGAATGGAAAACCTGTCTTATGAAAGGAGACTCAAGGAGCTTGGCTTGTTTACCTTAACCAAAAGAAGGCTGAGGGGGGACATGATTGCACTTTTTAAATATATTAGAGGGCTAAATACCAGGGAGGGAGAGGAATTATTTAAGCTTAATACCAATGTGGACACAAGAACAAATGGATATAAGCTGGCTAGTAGGAAGTTTAGACTTGAGATTAGACGAAGGTTTCTAACCATTAGAGGAGTGAGGTTCTGGAACGGCCTTCCAAGGGAAGTAGTGGGGGAAAAAGATCTATCTGGCTTCAAGATTAAACTAGATGGGTTTAGGAAGGGGATGGTTTGATGAGATAACATGGTCTTGGTAACTAATTGACCATTATCAGTGAGAAATAGGTCAATGGAGGGATGATAGGAATTACTAGAGAACTTTCTGGGTGTCTGGCTGATGAGTCTTGCCCACATGCTCAGGGTTTAGCTGATCGCCATATTTGGGGTCGGAAAGGAATTTTCCTCCAGAGTAGATTGGCAGAGGCCCTGGAGGTTTTTCGCCTTCCTCTGTAACATGGAGTACAGATCACAGCTAGAGGATTCTCTGCATCTTGGGGTCTTCAAAGTATTTGAAGGCTTCAATATCTGAGATATAGGTGAGAGGATTATTCTGGGAGGGGTGGGTGAGAGTCTGTGGCCTGCACTGTGCAGTGGGTCAGACTAGATGATCATAATGGTCCCTTCTGACCTTAAAGTCTATGGCTGTGTCTACATTGGCACCCCTTTCCGGAAAAGGGATGCTAATGAGACACTTTGGAATTGCAAATCCGCGGGGGATTTAAATATCCCCTGCAGCATTTGCATTTACATGGCTGCTGCTTTTTTCCGGCTCGGGGTTTTTGCTGGAGAAAAGCGCCAGTCTAGACGTGATTTTCCGGAAAATAAGCCCTTTTCTGGAGGATCCCTTATTCCTACTTGAAAGTGAGAATTAGAGATCCTTCGGAAAAGGGCTTATTTTCCGGAAAATCGCGTCTAGACTGGCGCTTTTCTCCGGCAAAAACCCCGAGCCGGAAAAAAGCGGCAGCCATGTAAATGCAAATGCTGCAGGGGATATTTAAATCCCCCGCGGATTTGCAATTCCAAAGTGTGTCATAAGCATCCCTTTTCCGGAAAGGGGTGCCAATGTAGACACAGCCTATGAGTCTATGAGTCTATGGAGGGGGGGAATTAGGGGAGGTGTGTGTGAGTAGCAGATGCTGCTTGCTGTGGAGGGTGCTACTTTGGAGGGTGCTTGCTCCCTTCCTGCAGGCTCCCCTGGCAGGGGCTTGGTGTCCTCTACCTGGCTGCACTTGCCCGGGAGCAGATGCTGCCCTAAGAGAGCAGGCATGAGGCTGTGCCATGTGCAGCACTGCCATGTATGTCCATTACCCCATCCTCTTTAGTGGTGGCTTGTGGTGGGAAGGTGTCCCATCATGGGGTCGGGAGTAAGGCAGGCCTCCCCAGGATCCCTTTGAGCAGGAGTGAACGGTTCCTTTGTGGCAGCCTCATTACAGCTGTGTGTTCCAGACCGATGCCCCATGTGCACACACATGCACATACTGCTGTGTGAGCCCCAGGCCAAGAAGGCCAAGTGAGGACCATGCAGCTCCTCACTACCTGCTCCTCCCCGCACGTGTATCTAGGGAAAGAAAAGGATCTTATCTCATGGGCCTTCTCTGGCCTCATCTGATCCTTGGGTAACATCCTGGGAGGGGGCTACTGGCTCCAGGAACAAAGTGAACTCCTGGCTGGTGGGCAACAGGTCCATGCTAGTTTTGTCCTCCTCCTGCACCTCCTCTTCCACCTCCTACTCCTTCCATAGCCCTGCCCTCTGGGAGGCTGGTGACAGTCATCTCCAGCCCAGAGTCAACAACAAGGTAGGGGAGAAGGGATTGACCCCCCACCCAGGATGCGGTGGAGCTGCTCAAAACAGGGGCAGGAGTGGGGTACCACCCCTGAGCGTGGAGCTGCTCAAAACAGGGGCAGGAGTGGGGTACCACCCCTGAGCGGGAGCTCCACTCCCTGGCCTTGGTATAAGCCTGCCTCAGCTCCTTTACTTTCATGTGCACCTGTTCCTACCTACATGTGTGGCTCTTTTTGGCCAGGCGGTCGGCCATCCATCCATAAATGTCAGCATTCCTGCATCTAGTGTGGAGATCATGAAGGTTTGCTGCCTCTCCCCAGACCTCAATAAGAGTCAGGATCCCTGCACCAGACTATGATGGGGCCCTTCTCTTTCGCCCCTGGGCAGGTATTTGAAGTTGGTTGCCACTGTGCTGGCAGCCCTAAGGGCTCAGATGGAGCACTGAGCTCTGCGATGGCAGCAGGGAAGGCAAAGCAGGGAGCTATAGAATTCTACCATAAACTGTTTCCCCTGAGGGCTGCAGGGGATGGGGAGCTATAGAATTCTGATGAATGTGGGAAAAAGTGGCCACTGGGGCAGCTGTGAGAATTCCCTGGAGGCCTCTTATTTTGAAATAACCATAGCTGCAGTGTCAACACACTCCCTAGTCTGAATTATCTGTTTCAAAATAGGCATTCTTCCTAGCGAAATGAGGACTGCTGATTTCAGAATAAGAAGCCCGTTATTTTGAAATTATTTTGAAATAACGAGTTTGCTGTGTAGACGCTCACCTTGTTATCTCAAAATAACCTGAGTTATTTTGATTTCAAAATAATGTGCCTTATTTTGAAATAATGCTGTAGTGTGCACATGCCCTAAGGGCTATAGGACTACTGATTGCTTTTAAAATTACAGATTAACTCGGCTACCCATCTGAGACTTCTTACCAGACATCTCAGTGAATGTATTGTCTGGGAAAGAAACAGAGGAGGAGATTTGCCAAGTAAAAGCGTATTGGAACCTGACAGTCTCTTGTGCTTTCAAAAGTCATTCTCTTAGAAGGAAGTGTAGATTCTTATTTATGGATAGGAAGCCATTTTCCCCTCACCTTCCATTTAACACCTTTTATCGTTTTCTCATCCTCAAGATCTGCAACATTCTTGGGAGTAAAATGCAAACACTTCTTTACTTCAAATGTATGGCTTTCCCACAGTATCACCTGGGCAATCTCCACATGATGCATCAAGATGGGGTTAGACAGGCACAAGTAGTATAACACAGATCAGAGCCTTGCCATGGAATTATTCCAGAAATCACTGACTGCACCCCAGAAAATGCCATTGAGTTGGCACATATTTTATAGAATTCTATATCCCCGTAGACATTATGGATACATCTAGACTACATCTAGACAGATACTATCAACAAAGCTTCTATAGACAAAAAGCATCCAGACTACGTCCAGTTCCGTTGACAAAACAAGCTGCTTTGTCGACATGAGAGTGTAGACATAAAGAACAGTGTACATGCAATAACGCCTTCTGTCGACAGAACTCTGTAGACCAAAGGCATTATTCCTTGTAGAATGAGGTTTACCACCGTTGACAAAACTGCCAAGTTCAGTTGACGTTATGTTACTCGGCGGTAGTGTAGACGCAGGTATAGTTTTGTCGACAAAAGTCCACTTTTGTCAACAAAACCCTGTAGTCTAGACACACCCTTATTGCTGTACAAAGAGATTAGGGGAAAAACAAGGCATATTGATTGGTTTCCTTGCACAAGAGTGACATGAGGGCCCCATCCCCTTTTTTACGTTTTTTATTGGAGCACAAAAAGCTGAAGGCAACTGGGGTAGTTTTCTTGATACCCTTCCACCAATATTGCAGATGTGCTGACAGAGTCCTATGAGTAGCAAGGAATAGTTGGGATAGGCATAACCCTGGGATTTATGACAGATGTCCAATATGCCAATGTGTATCTTCCTTCATGGCCAGGTGTTAAGGACAATCTGAACTCCAGTTTAATGCTAATTCTTTGTCAAACTGTTCTATGAACCAGAATCTCCCCAAGTGTCTTATCCCCTGCAATGAGGCCAAGAGCTATTCTTCTAACCTTCATTCAACCACTTGCTCTATGACTGAAGCAGAATGACATTACAATATTTGGGGCCAGATTCTGAGTTGGCATTAGACAATGTAGCCCCGTGGTCCTCAACACGGTGCCCGCGGGAGCCATGGCGCCCACGGGGGGCATTTGTCTGCGCCCGCCAAGTGCTCAGGGCCGGCCTAGCCCCAGGAACGTGGTGCATGTGCAGTGCCAGAGCCGGCCCCGGGTGCATGGCGCACGGTGAGCGCCGGCCCCGGGGGTGCCGCGGATTGACCCCACGCGGCGCATGGGGGAGGGGAGGGAGAGAGCGCCAGCACCGGCCCTGGGCGCGCGGCACTTGGGGAAGGGGGCAGGAGGGGGAGAGAGCGCCAGCGCCGGCCCCGGGCGCGAGGCGCTTGGGAGAGAGCGCCAGCGCCAGCCTTGGGCGCGCGGTGCTTGGGGAAGGGGAAGAGGAAGGAAGCGGGAGAGAGCGCCAGCGCCGGCCCCGGGAATGAGGCTATGGGGGGGGGGGGCCCACTCGGGGGGAGCCTGCCCCCTGGGCGCCCGGCAACCCCAAATGGTTGGGGACCACTGATGTAGCCATTTGCTTCACTGGAACTAGGCTGATATTTTACCAGCAGACAACCTGTCACCTTGAATATAAGATATAGTGAACAAATCACTTTCAACCCTTCTTCAATAATAAAAAACCTCAGTATGTATGCATAAAAATAAAGCTATGGGGGAGCAGACAGATGATATTTACTTATTAAGACTATGACAGGGCACCTCGGCCCCACACTGTAGAACAGACTGTGGGCTGGGCCCAGCTGACTGAAAGCTCCCCTCCCCCATGGCCTTGCTGGGCATGCTCACAGGCGAGCCTGAGTATAAAAGGCCTGGCGGAGGCACACTCTGGGATGACTGCTGAAGGAGAAGGACCTGCTGACTGAGTTCCAGGAGCTGACACAGCTCGACCTGATGCAGTAGCTGCTACAGCCCCAGGAACAACCTGGTGGTTTGGTGATGGGGAGTCGTGCGGGGCAGTAGGAAGTGGCCCAGGGTGGGGGACTGAAACCCCGAGTGCTCAGCATGGTGCGGTGGGATTCCCCACTGAGCAAGCAGTGGACTGAGCCACTGCCAATTGGGCCCTGGGCCGGGACCCTGTGGAGTGGGAGGGCCCAAGGCTCCCTACCTTCCCCTCCCCCCACCCCCGCAGCACTCCTGGGCAGAGGTAGTTCCTGAAGCCTGTGGACTAGGCCTCAGGGCTGTATTTACCCCAATAGAGGGGAGCATTGCAAAGACTATGCTCCAATGCTGTATTTACCCTGATAGAGAGGAATATATCATAAGACTAGGCACCAAGGTTGTTTTTACCCCAATAGAGGGGAGTGCTACTCAGACTGGGCCTCGGGACCATAATGACCATGATGAGAGGAGAGTGGGGGAAGGAGTACTATAGGAACTTAGGCTGATGAGCTGCACTGACCCCATAGAGGGGGATCTGGGACTCAGATTCCGGACATTGGGCAGTACAGACCCGGATAAGTGGACCCATGGGGGAATCCGCACAAGGGGAGCTGCCTGCCCCTCAACAAAGACCCAAATAAAAGACAAGCAATAGGGGAGCCTGATACCATAGAGCATGAGGTTTACTTCTAGCTGTCTGTACTGAAGTAGAGACATTGCTGATAAAAAGCTCCTTGACCTTATCAGCTGAATGCCAGACTCATGCGCCCAATAGCCCTTCAGCACCTATCTTCCAGACTGAAGACCTGACACATTAAGGATCTTATGTGTACGTCTAGACTACATGGCTCCATTGACAGAGCCATGTAAAATAGTTTACTCGGCATAGTCAAAGAAGTGGGGATTTAAATAATCCCTGCTTCATTAAAATAAAAATGGCTGCTGTGCTGTGCCAATGATCAGCGGTCGACAAGGGAAGCCTTTGTCGACCGCTCCGGTAAACCTCGTTTCATGCGGCATTTCGGAGCAGTCAACAAAGGCTTCCCTTGTTGACCGTGCTGCGTCTAGACTGCCGCGCTGTGCTGGATCAGCTGATTGTCAGCACAGCACGGTGACCATTTTTATTTTAATGAAGAGGGGATTATTTAAATCCCCACTTCTTTGACTATGCAGAGTAAACTATTTTACACGGCTCGGTCGACAGAGCCATGTAGTCTAGACGTACCCTACCAGTTGATATATTTACTGTAGACCATGCTACTCATTTCATCCATCATGAAGCTAGAGGCATTTGTGACTCAGCAGCATATCTTGGTGTCTGTTCAGTCTAGATTTATATATATTTTGGGAGAGGCAGACAAGTAAAAACACAAAACAGAACCCCCACAGCTCAACATTCCACACACACACGCCATCATTTCCAAAATGTGAAAATTAAGCCAGCAATATAGTCTGTTAAACAAGGAGACTGTTGAGAAAAAATGAAAAGTTCAAACTATAGAATATTTCAAACTTGTAAACAATGGGACTTGTAGACAAGCTCTGGCTACTGTACATCTATTGTCTCCTCAGCTCTCCATCAAAGCTTTTTCACCCTGATCTCCTAATTGGAACTTTATTCCATTACTTTTTCATATTTACTTGATGCCCAGCTGAGAGCAATAAAACTGCAGCCCACAAAGATTCCACATTTTCTGCTGCAGAATAGTGATCATATTTCTTACAAAATTTAGTAGCAGCTATTTCCTGAATAGCTACATGCAGTTTAGGAATTCCACTATGTTGCTGGAAGTTAAATTGTTTAAAGCATTCCATTTAAGAAGCCATATTAAGGGGGTTTTAACATCACTTGTTAGATATAGGTGTAAAGACAGATTCTGCAAGTTTTCTCTACAGTGTTCTTTGCTGCTAAATCCTGGTTTTCTTGATTTTATTTATGATTGAGACAAAACAAACATAACAAAAATATGCTGTAACTAATAATGTCACTAAATCAAACTGTGAAATATATTCCTGTTGTACTTTTTAACCAGCCAACAAACTCCAAGCAAAAACTTCATATTCTACTGATTGCTTTAATGTCCTTGTCTGCTAGAGAAACAAACTGTTCATTTAAAAAAGGTGGCCATTTGAATAGTATATTTCAGCATTCAAATATCCCAGTTGGTGTAATGCAATATCAAAATGTTTTAAAAGACTTTGCAAAGCAGGATATAGAGAATGCATTAGTAAATGTCATGGGAAAACAAGGGAACCATTGCAAATTAGACTTACTAGAGTTGGGGGGGCATTACTGCTGAAGATAGGGCTAGCCAGAGACTATATGATCCATTAAGGCAATGCCTTTATATATCTTGGCATATAATGTCAATCAGTTGATATTGCAATCAGTGAGAAACAATACAAACAGCTAGACAATTTGACCCAAATCCAGTCCTTCTTGTTTATGCAAGTAGCACCAATGACTTCAAATGCAATCAGTTCCACTCAAGTCAAGAGGACAACTCATGCAAACAGGGTTTGGCCTCTGTAGGATATGCTTAGATGATAAAAGAGCTTGTATTACATAACACACACAAATTATCCTCAAAATTCAAGTCATGCCACAGAGCAGGGGCTGCAGTTCCATCTTATGCTGACACAGAGAAAGCCAAGTGAGCAGGGACACAGAGGAACCTTATTTCCCTCCCTGTCCAGGATGCAGTGGAAGGGTATGTGAAGAATCTGGTTTTTAAATGGGTTGCATGGAGATTCATCTGCAACTCACACTACAAGTGTGTTAACATAGTAAAACAACTCTTGTGTCCATTAGAGAAAAGTTTGGGAAAGTGGAGGCACAGCAGCCCCCAATTTGCTCTGAGTCATTGGAAAGGGTCAGTCACAGAACTGGGATTAGAGTGCAAATTTTTCTAGATTCAGCTGCTGTGTTGATGCTTCTAGCCCTAAACCTTCCCACGCTATAGATGATTATTAGGTTTGTACCAAGTTCCATGATGATCCATGACTGAAGCTCCCAGGCACTACTACGATACAAATTATTATTACATTACCCATTGGAATCATGTTATTGGTTCGCCTCTATCCCTCTATACACAGTATACATATTGTAAGACTTTCCTTCCCGGAAAATCTGAATGGACATGGGAGAATAGGGTTCTGGCTGTTTGACAAACTGAGATTCAGAGAAATTAAGTGGTTTACCTGCGGTAGACAGGAAGTCTGTAGCACACGTGGGAATTGAGCTCAGAGTCCTACTCCAATGCTTTAATCACAAGACCGTTCTTTCTGAGAACAGACAACTGGATTGCTCTTAAGTATTCAAAAATCAAGTACCAATAAATGCTGATGTATTTTAGGATACAATGCAGAATCACACACTATGCTTCTCGAATTGCATTGCAACTCAACATCTGATGATAATATTTTCATACACAAGAGGTTTGAATAGGCATTGGATTTATGATTTTTGTTGCTATGGTAATTTGTATTGTCACCGTTTTAATAACCTCATCAAAAGTAGGTACTCAAGAGCCATGTGGCACCGCTACATAATTTAACACCAAGCCATTCAGAGCTTGTGGTGCCATTTGAAACACTGCACAAGGAAATTAAAAACAAATAGACATAAATCGCCATAATACTGAAAGTAATAAATATTTGAGCTGGGAAGGTGAATAGTCAGTGGAAAGAAAAGTTATTCCTAATAAAATGGTGAAAACCACAGGCATGATCATGCTCCCATTGAAATCAACAACAGAATTTCCACCATCAGCAGCAGATTGGTGAGAGACCATGGTGACTGCAAAGAACATGCTTATGCATTTGTCGAATGTATTAGGCCCAGAAAGATAATGTGTACACATTATAGAATGTAATTAATGTACGCTGAAATTACACTAAATTTAAAAAGCACATGTGATAAATTACTCATGAATGTAACTCCACTTTTGCCGAAGAAGTACAGAAGGTAGAAGTCAGGTAGGAGTGTGGCTTAAGACACCTCTCCTAACAGAGGATCAGTCATTTGATCAGTTATTTGACAGTAATATCTTTTATTCGGACAACTTCTGACAAATATTTGATATACCCAGAGTTCTTCCTGAGGTCTGGGCATATTTGCATTCTTGAGTATTATTTATAGAAATAAATTATGTTTTTAGCTTTTTATTTATGCTGGAAGGGCATAACAAGTGGGGTTCTGCGGGAGTCTGTTTTGGGACAGGTTCTGTTCAATATCTTCAACAATTTAGATGATGGCATAGAGACGCTGAGCAAAGCCGCCGAGGACCCGGGCTGGACCCGCGGCGCTTCCAGCTGATCTGGAAGCGGCCACGGGTCCGGCCTCGGGTCCTCCGCCGCTTTGCTCCCCGTCTCCCTGGTCTGCTGGCTCCCCCAGCAGACCAGGGAGACGGGGAGCAGCTTTTCTTGCCCCGGAGGAGGTGGGCGGCGGGACCAGGCGTCCCGCCGCTCCAGTCCTCCAGGGCGAGAAAATCCCCATTCGTAACTGCGGATCTGACGTAAGTCGGATCTGCGTAACTCGGGGACTGCCTGTACTAGGTTTAATGTGTTGATGGAGGTATCAAGAGAGCTTTGCCCTATGGGGCTAGATCCTCAGCTGTTGTAGACAGCAATTATTCCATTGAGAGCTAAGGAACACTGTGGCGGGGCACCGCCCGCCTCCGTCCCCCTTCCCCTGGGAAACAAAGCGTTGACCCCCAGCCTGGGGGCCTAATCTATAATCTCAGCAGGCCCAGCGGCCTAGTCCAGCACTTGCAGCAGGCCCAGCGGCCTAGTCCAGTACTCGCAGCAGGCCCAGCGGCCTAGTCCAGTACTCGCAGCAGGCCCAGCGGCCTAGTCCAGTACTCGCAGCAGGCCCAGCGGCCTAGTCCAGTACTCGCAGCAGGCCCAGCGGCCCAGTCCAGCACTCGCAGCAGGCCCCGCGGCCCAGTCCAGCACTCGCAGCAGGCCCCGCGGCCCAGTCCAGCACTCGCAGCAGGCCCCGCGGCCTAGTCCAGTACTCGCAGCAGGCCCAGCGGCCTAGTCCAGTACTCGCAGCAGGCCCAGCGGCCTAGTCCAGCACTCGCAGCAGGCCCAGCGGCCTAGTCCAGCACTGCGGGGTGGGGTAGGGGGGTCCGGGCCCTCCCTCTCCACCGGACCCCAACCCAGGGCCCTAATGGTGGTGGGTGGTTCCCACCAACGGCTCAGCGGGGGGTCCTCCCCCAAAACATGCTAAGCCCACTGGGGGGGGGGGGTTTCCCGGCCCCTTGCCCTGGGTTACTTCCTACCCCCAATCTGGCAGCCGACGGAGGTCCCACCTGGCGATGCTGGGTTGCTGGCAGCAGCCTCGTCCGGCGGTCTTGTCCCTGGGGCAGGGGCACAGGGGCGTCTTCTGCAGCGGGGCGGACGGCCACCGGGCGTCGGTGTTGGGGGCGTGCTCGCCCCAGGGCTGGTGGTAGCCGCAGCGGTGCCTCCTCCGGCTCTGGATCTGGCGGCAGGTCCGGCGGCGGGCCTGCAGCTTGGGCCGGAGCTCCTGCCTCCCCAGCGGTCCGCCTCAACTGAGCAGCCCAGCAGTCTTTTATAGCGAGGCTGCACTCCGAGCATGCCCAGTAGGGCTGTGGGGGAGGGGCGTGTTCTGCCCAATAAATGGGCTCCCCTCCCTCCTGCTCAGTGCGGGGCAGGTTCGCCCCGTCACACACCTCCCCCCTTAAAAGGTTTCTTTCCGGTGGCTCCTCTTTAGGAGCTATGCGCGAAAGAAAATCTGCATTGCCGTGCACCTTCCCTGGTCGGTGCGCCACCTGAAACGAATATGGCTGCAAGGCTAGGTACCAGCGCATGATACGCGCATTGGTGTCTTTCATTGTTTGCAACCACCTTAAAGGGGCGTGATCCGTCACTACCAAAAAAGTACTCCCCAGTAAATAATACCTTAGTGCGTCCACGGCCCATTTCACGGCCAGTGCCTCCCTCTCTATGGTGGAGTACCGGGTTTCCCTCGGGTACAACTTGCGGCTTAAGTATAGCAGCGGGTGTTCTACTCCCTCTACCTCCTGGGATAGCACGGCCCCGAGTCCTACCTCGGAAGCATCCGTCTGTAGGATGAAGGGCCTGTCAAAATCCGGCTGGGCTAATACCGGTCCCCGGGTAAGGTGGTCCCTCAAGGTCTGAAACGCCCTCTCGCACTCTGCTGACCACTCTACCCGCCGCGGGTGTTGGTTTTTGGTCAGGTCCGTCAGGGGGGCTGCTATGGTGGAAAAGTTAGGGACAAAGCGCCGGTAATACCCCACCAACCCCAGGAACTGCCTCACCTGTCGTTTCGTGGTGGGAGTGGGGTATTCTCGGAGGGCCTGGATTTTATCTATTACGGGTTTCACCTGTCCCTTCCCCACCGTATACCCCAAGTAGGTTACCTCTTCTTTCCCTAGGTGACATTTGGCCGGGTTCGCTGTTAACCTGGCTTCCCCTAGGGCCTTCAATACCTCCTCTAAGTGGGTTAGATGTTCCTCCCATCCTTCGCTGTACACAATAATATCATCGATGTACGCCGCTGCATACGCATTGTGGGGTGCCAAGACTTGATCCATCAGCCGCTGAAATGTGGCAGCGGCTCCATGCAGTCCGAAAGGCATCATCGTGAATTGGTAGAGCCCAAAAGGGGTTGGGAATGCTGTTTTGGCTTTCGTCCTCGGTGTCAACGGGATTTGCCAATATCCTTTAGTGAGGTCCAGGGTCGAAATATATCTGGCCCTCCCCAGGCGTTCTAGTAGTACATCTACCCGGGGCATGGGGTAAGCATCGAACTGGGAGATGGCGTTCACCTTGCGGAAGTCGATGCAAAACCTCACTGAGCCATTGGGCTTGGGGACCAGCACTATGGGGCTCCTCCACTCGCTGCGGGATTCTTCCACCACCCCTAGGGCCAACATTTCTTTTAGTTCTTGGCGCACGGTGTCCCACATCTTCCTGGGCAGGGGACGGTGACTGTCCCGTACTTTCTGCCCCGGTTTTGTGGCAATGTGGTGGCTAATTAACGGGGTCCTTCCTGGTTTAGCGGACAACACCTGTGGGAATCGCGCTATGAGTTCTTGTAGCTGTTGCTTTTGTCCCTCCTTTAGGTCTTGCCCAACATCTACCTGGGGGTTCTCCCTCAAGGCTCCCACTTGTGGTCCCAACTCGTCCTCTGGGGGGAAGGGGGTGATCATCATTGCTTCCCTCTCCCTCCAGGCCTTCAGGAGGTTTACATGGTACACTCGTAAATCTTTCCGCCGCCCTGGTAGCCTCACCTCGTAATCGACTGGCCCGATCTTCCGCACGACTTCGAAGGGTCCTTGCCATTTTGCTAATAGCTTGGACTCCGAGGAGGGCAATAAGAGTAACACCCGATCCCCGGGTTGAAAGCTCCGCATCTTCGCCTTTTGGTTGTAGTGGCGTGCTTGTGTTTCCTGCGCCGTCCGCAGGTTCTCCTGGGCTAGCCGGCCCAATTCTTCTAACCGCTCTCGTAGTTGTAACACGTAGTGGATGGTCCCCTGGGCGCGTCTCTCTTGTCCCTCCCAAGTCTCTCTCAGTAAGTCCAGAATTCCCCGCGGTCGTCGGCCATACAATAATTCGAATGGGGAAAATCCCGTGGAGGCTTGGGGGACCTCCCTTACAGCGAAGAGAAGAGCGGGCAACCATCTGTCCCACTGTCGGGGGTCGTCGTCGACGAATTTCCGCAACATTGACTTCAGTGTCCTGTTGAACCGTTCCACCAGCCCATCCGTCTGAGGGTGGTACACGGAGGTTCTCAGGGAATGGATGTTCAGTAGGCGGCACAACTCCGTTATCAGCTTGGATGTTACGTTGGTCCCCTGGTCTGTTAGGATTGTCTTCGGGAGACCCACCCGGGCGAACACCTTTAAAAGTTCGTCAGCAATGGCGCGAGCTGTCGTGACCCGGAGAGGAATCGCCTCTGGGTATCGAGTGGCGTAGTCCACAATGACCAGAATGTATTTGTTCTTATTGGCGCTTTGCTCCAGCGGCCCGACCAAGTCCAACCCTATGCGTTCAAAGGGCGTCCCTACCACGGGCAGAGGGACCAACGGGGCTCGGGGGACCCCTCCGGGGTTAGCCCGCTGGCATTCGGGGCATGATGCACAATAGTCCCTCACCGCATGATGTATTCCCGGCCAGAAGAACCGCTGGGCTAGTCTGCACAATGTTTTTTCCCGGCCCAGGTGGCCTGCCCAGGGCACATCGTGGGCCAATCGCAATACCGTCGTCCGAAGCCGCTGAGGTACCAGCAGCTGGCAGATCTCGGCTTGGGTCTGTGGGTCTTGGGTCAGGCGGTACAGCAAGTCACCCCGTATCTCGAACCTCGGGCCTTGGGGCCCCCCTAAGGGGGCCCGGTCCCTCGACTCGGGTCCTCCCGCCTGCTCCCAGGCCCGGCTGAGGGTTGGGTCGTTCCTTTGTTCCTCTAGGAAATCGCCATCCAGGGAGAAAGCAGTTTCTTGGGGATCTATGGGGGGGGCGTTAATTCGAGAGGGTTGTGAGGCTCCCCTCCTGGCCCCCCTTGAGGTCCCTTCCCCGGGATCTTCTTCCATCGGCAGTTCTGTTAGCGCTGCCTGTGGCTGTTCTGGGCCTCCCCCCTCGGGGTCCCCTCGCCTGTAGCCCTGTAGTAGGGTCCAAAAGTGGGGCCAATCCCGCCCCACTACCACGGGGTAAGCCAGTCGGGGGACTACCCCTACGCTGCACCTCTCTTCGTGCGCCCCGATCGCTAGCCTCACCTTAGCGGTGGGGTACGTCCTTACCTCCCCGTGGATACACTGCATTCTCACCGGGGGCCCCCATTGCTCTGGGTCACCGACTAGGTCTTCTTCTATCAGTGTCTGTCCACACCCCGTATCCACCAAGGCTGTGGTCTCCTCCCCTTGCACCTTAACTGGGATGAGTATCTTTGTCCCCCCTTCTTTCTGCGGTTGCACCCCCGCTACTAGTACTTGCCCATAGCTGCAGGCCCTGGGGGTGCCCCTCTCTTTCCCGGGGTCTCCCTGGCGGCTCCCTGGGCGGCCTGCCCCCCTCCGGGCTCCTCCGCCAACCCAGTGCCCTCTCAATAGGGCTACCGCCTGCCCCAACGTCTTGGGCCCCTGTCGCCGGATCCACTCCCTGTCCTCCTTGGGCAAACTCTTCAGGAGCTGCCCCACAGCCTCCCTAGTACCTTTCCGGGGGCCCATCTTCTCCCGGGCCCCCTCGAGCACCTGCCCGACTAAAATCCTGGCCTTTTTTTTTTTTTTTTTTTTTTTTTTTTTTTTTTTTTTTTAAAGCACCCCCAAAAAAAGGAAACCCCTCTCTGCGCCCCCTTTTACTCAAGGGGGGGGGATTATGCCCACATTCTCCACCAGTTGTGGCGGGGCACCGCCCGCCTCCGTCCCCCTTCCCCTGGGAAACAAAGCGTTGACCCCCAGCCTGGGGGCCTAATCTATAATCTCAGCAGGCCCAGCGGCCTAGTCCAGCACTTGCAGCAGGCCCAGCGGCCTAGTCCAGTACTCGCAGCAGGCCCAGCGGCCTAGTCCAGTACTCGCAGCAGGCCCAGCGGCCTAGTCCAGTACTCGCAGCAGGCCCAGCGGCCTAGTCCAGTACTCGCAGCAGGCCCAGCGGCCCAGTCCAGCACTCGCAGCAGGCCCCGCGGCCCAGTCCAGCACTCGCAGCAGGCCCCGCGGCCTAGTCCAGCACTCGCAGCAGGCCCCGCGGCCTAGTCCAGTACTCGCAGCAGGCCCAGCGGCCTAGTCCAGTACTCGCAGCAGGCCCAGCGGCCTAGTCCAGCACTCGCAGCAGGCCCAGCGGCCTAGTCCAGCACTGCGGGGTGGGGTAGGGGGGTCCGGGCCCTCCCTCTCCACCGGACCCCAACCCAGGGCCCTAATGGTGGTGGGTGGTTCCCACCAACGGCTCAGCGGGGGGTCCTCCCCCAAAACATGCTAAGCCCACTGGGGGGGGGGGGTTTCCCGGCCCCTTGCCCTGGGTTACTTCCTACCCCCAATCTGGCAGCCGACGGAGGTCCCACCTGGCGATGCTGGGTTGCTGGCAGCAGCCTCGTCCGGCGGTCTTGTCCCTGGGGCAGGGGCACAGGGGCGTCTTCTGCAGCGGGGCGGACGGCCACCGGGCGTCGGTGTTGGGGGCGTGCTCGCCCCAGGGCTGGTGGTAGCCGCAGCGGTGCCTCCTCCGGCTCTGGATCTGGCGGCAGGTCCGGCGGCGGGCCTGCAGCTTGGGCCGGAGCTCCTGCCTCCCCAGCGGTCCGCCTCAACTGAGCAGCCCAGCAGTCTTTTATAGCGAGGCTGCACTCCGAGCATGCCCAGTAGGGCTGTGGGGGAGGGGCGTGTTCTGCCCAATAAATGGGCTCCCCTCCCTCCTGCTCAGTGCGGGGCAGGTTCGCCCCGTCACAAACACCAATTCACACATGCAAAGGATCCAGCCCAATGTTTAATTTATGGCAACCATGTGTCACTTGAATTCAGTATGGTTTGGAAGAGACCCCGGGTCTTTTTGCACTGTACATAAAAACTATGGAACACTTTTAAATGCACTATAAGATTGCCTGCAGGTCAACTGTGAAAGAGTATACAATACATCTTGAGTATACATCTTGAGTATACATAATCCCTCTGAGGTCAACAGATTAGAGGTAGTACTCAACATCTTTCAGGTTTGATTTACAATAGATTACATTTGGAGACTGTCATAAGTAACACTGAGCATCTTTGCCTACTAAAAGCAAAATAGGAAGTGACATCTCTCTGTTAATTACAGTAAATATGTCAAACTGTAATAATCTGGAACAAATTCTCTATTTAAAAATAAAGGAAATTTCTGCAGCAAGGATTCCATTAAAACAGCATTAGGAGTCTGCACACAAAAGCAAGAAATTCAGTTATAGATAAGCCAATAACAAAGCATGGTGAGACGTCACTTCAACTGTTGTTTGGGGATTGTTATTGGGTATTAAAGATTTAATCCTGAATTTACTTGTCTGTAGTCAAGGCAGATTATTTTTATTTTAATAAAGTAGTTTTACTTATGAGAGAAATGGGGCCAACTCAGACCTCTTGCCATAGACTACATGGAGCTAGGAAGTATAATTTCATGGCCTTCAAAGGGAGCAGGATTGGAATCGTAATTATAAAGCCCTCCAGTGTGGGTTTGCCACAAGCCCTCAGTATGGCAATACATTGCCACACCCAACCCTGTGTAAGTACTAACCTGACCTTCAGTACAGTCACTTTATGCATCTTTTATGGGGTCTCTGCTGCTGCTCTCAGTCTGTATTGTAATAGTGGCCTGCCTGACCTTCCCAAAATGATGGCATCAGTCATTTTACCTATGGCATGGCTTCAGATACACTGCAAAGAGCAGCGGTGGCAGGCATCATTATTAGGGGCAGCAGCCATCTTGCTGGCTTTAGTCCCATTGTAAGGGGAGAAATAATTTTGTATAAGCAATTGTGTGAGAGTTATGTTTCATCAGAAAAATTAAAAAATACAGCCCCCAAATAACTAGACTAAGCATCAAATTGCAACAGTTGGCAACCCTGGGCCTAAACAGAGAAACAGACAAAGTACATTAGGGTATGTCTACACTACAGCACTAAGTCGAACTAACTTAATTCGAATTAGTTAATTCAAACTAAGCTAATTCGAACTAGTGCATCTAGACCTAAAAACTAGTTCAAATTATCATTTTGCTAATTCGAACTAACATGTCCTCATTGAGTGGACCCTGAACCGAGGTTAAGGCTGGCCGGAAGCAGTGCTGGCAGGGCATCAGATTAGGACATAGAGTGTGGAGCTGCTGTCTCAGGCTAGCCGAGGGCTGTGCTTAAAAGGACTCGACCCCCACCCCAGACAGACAGTTCTCAGGGTTCCCCGCTCGCTTGTCTAACTCGATGAGGGACAGCAAAGCAGTCCTGGCTTGGAGTGCCCTGAATGCCCACACTCGGCACATCACAGCACACAGCCATCAGCCCGACTGCACTTGCCACACGCTACCATCTGGGGAGGAAGGGGTAAATTGAGGGGCTGCAGGAGAGCTTCCACCCCGAGGAGCCCACAGAGCCACACCAGTCCTCCCCATTGGGGGCTCATACCCCATTCCTCCCTCACCTCCTTCCACTTACCCCTCCCTAGACCCCCTTCCTGATGTAAAAAATAAAGGACACGTGTTTTCAAAAATAGAAACTCTCTTTATTGAACAAAACTCGGGGAGACTGGGAAAAGGAGGTGGGAGAGGGGAGGAGAAAACCTGGGAAGAGGGAGCTGGAAGGGGGAAGCCAGGGGAAGAAGGTGGAGGGGAAGTATCAAACTATGGTACTCCATATCTTCAGTACTGTGTACAGATGTGATCTCCTCACCCCGGAAAAGATATTTTGGCTTTGGAAACGGTTCAGAAAAGGGCAACTAAAATGATCATGGGTTTGGAACAGGTCCCATATGTAGAGAGGCTACAGAGACTCTGACTTTTCAGCTTAGAAAAGAGGAGACTGAGGGGGGATATGATAGAGGTCTATAAAAGCATGAGTGGTGTGGAGAGGGTGCATAAAGAAAAGTTCTTCATTAGTTCCCATAATAGAAGGACTAGAGGACACCAAAGGAAATGAATGGGTAGCAGGCTTCAAACTAATAACAGAAAGTTCTTCTTCACAAAGCAAATAGTCAACCTGTGGCTATGAAGGCTAGAACTAGAACAGAGTTTAAAGAGAAGTTAGATAAACTCAAGGAGGTTGGGTCCATGGAGCGGTATTAGCCAGAGGGTAGAAATGGTGTCCCTGGCCTCTGTTTGTGGAAGGCTGGAGATGGATGGCACGAGACAAATGGCTTGGTCATTGTCTTCAGTCCATCCCTTCCAGGGTACCTAGTGTTGACCTTTGGTCTGACCCAGTACAGCCATTCTTATGTTTTTATGTTCTAAGTGCAGGGCTCAGGGTCGGGGGTCTCACTGGACCACCTTGATTTTCATACAAACCTGCTCCTGGGTGGCCAGGCTGGCAGTTATCCTGCCCTAGAAGGCCACTTTCCTTTGCCTAGTGCAGAGGTCATGGATTAGGTTCACGATGTCCGCACTAGACCAGGCGGACGCCTGCCTCTTGCAGCCCCGGGCAGGCTCCTGGGAGCCGCCAGCCTGGTCCTGGGAAGAGGCGGAAGGCTGGGTGGCAGCAGGTGGCTGGATCATGCCGTGCCAGGTACAGGGTCTGCTGGCTGGGTGCTGGCAGGCTTGCACCTGGCACAGGCACCGTAACCAGACTGTGCCCCTTTAAGGGCTCCGGGGCTGGGAGGGGGGCAGAAGAGTTTCCCTGGTGGTGCCCAGAGTGGCCACCAGGGCAAGCTGGCGAGGGCTAGCCTCCCACTAGTTCGAATTAAGGGGCTACACGTCCCTTAATTTGAACTACTTAATTCGAACTAGGCGTTAGTCCTCGTAGAATGAGGTTTACCTCGTTCGAATTAAGCGCTCCGCTAGTTCGAATTAAGTTCGAACTAGCGGTTTGTATGTGTAGCGCCTATTAAAGTTAATTCGAACTAACATCTGTTAGTTCAAATTAACTTTGTTGTGTAGACATACCCTTATTGACATGATCACACAGTGTGTTTCCTGGTAGGTGAGAATAGCTAGATTGAATGCCTAGAATAGTGGTGGAGCTGAGAGTACAGTAGACAACAGAATCATATCTACGGTTATGTCTAGACTACAGGGTTTTGTCGACAGAAGTTTTGTCAACAGATACAGTCGACAAAGCTTCCGTCGACAAAGAGCGTCTAGACTGCAGCCAGTTCTGTCGACAAAGCAAGCCGCTTTGTCAACATAACAGTGTGGATGCAAAGGACAGTGTAGATGCAATAATGCCTTCTATCGACAAAACTCTGTCTACAAATGGCGTTATTCCTCGTAGAATGAGGTTTACATATGTCGACAAAACTGCTGAGTTCTGTCGACGTTATGTCGACATAACTCAAAGGCAGTGTGGACGCAGGTATAGTTTTGTCAACAAAAGTCCACTTTTTTCGACAAAACCCTGTAGTTTAGACACACCCTTCCTCTTCCAAAGGCTCAAGATGTAGCTTAGCTCCTGATCTGTACATAATCAATTTGCTATCTCCCTGGGCAGCAAGTGAAATCCATCTCACAATGCTGAAAACCCCCTCAGAACTTGTGAGATGGGGATCTTGTCCTCCATCTGAGAGGAACCCCAAACTTTTATTATTTTGCATGGAATATAGGCGTCAAATATAGTAATATAATCTAGTTACTATTCAACATTAATGAGTTGGTAGTTGGAAACAAGATCCATTGTTTAAAATACAGATACATCAGTTTGCTTAGTACCAGGGCAACCATCATTAAACACACTTTTTACCTTTTACTAAAGATAACGAAAAAAGGGAAAAATAGTTAAAACATTTGAAATGTAAGTTATTAAATAAATGTCTCCCTTTAGTGACACCCCTTGCTACCTTTTCTTTAGCTGACAAGAGCTTTTAGAGTGTGTCTACATAGCAAAGTTATTTCAGAATAACGGCTGCTATTTGTCTACACAGCAAAACCACTATTTCAAAATAACTTTGAAATAATGGCCACCTTATTTTGAATTCTGTAAACTTCATTTTGTGAGGAATAGTGCCTATTCTGAAATAGATATTTCAAAATAGAGGCTGTGTAGACAGGAAATAAGGACTATTTCGAAATAGGGGACCTCTAGCCCTTCCCAGGGTGCCCTGCTGGCCGCTTTACCTACATGCAATAGCTTTGGGGACCTCATTGTATTAAATGTATAAGTAGTTTATATATCACTCTGCAGACTGAAGAAGACTCTGAGACTATAGACAACTCCCAGAGGAGGACAAAGGCACAAAAACTAGGGATGCAGAAGATACTGTAGTACCTCCACTCCTGTGCCTAGGTATCCTGGCTGTCAGCCCCATACCTGATATCTGAGTCACCAACATTCCAGGGGCTGGCCCCCTACTGCTGTTCATGACCCATATCTGCAAAAATGAGCCAAGGATATCTGCATCCATATTTATGGCTGTGGGTATCCACGGATATAAAGTGGATATCCATGAAATTTGCAAGGCTGTAGATATACCTATCAGATGCAAGCATAACTCAAATATAGCTAGTAGCCCAGGTACAATGCTACAGCACAGAATCATAGAACTCTAGAACTGGAAGAAACCTGAAGAGATTGAGTCCAGTCCCTTGTATTCATGAAAGGACCAAGCACCTTCTAGATCATCCCTGATAGATGGAGATTCCACAATCTCTGTAGGCAATTTATTCCAGTGTTTAACCACCCTGACAGTTAGGAACATTTTCCTAATGTCCAACCTAAACTTCTCTTGCTGCATTTTTTGTCCTATCAGAGACCAAGGAGAACAAAATTTCCCCCTCCTCCCTGTGATACCCTTTTAGATATCTGAAAACTGCTCTCATCTCCCCTATTAGTCTTCTCTTTTCTAAACTAAACAAGCTGAATTCCTTCAGCCTTGCCTCATAGCTCATGTTTTCTAGACTTTTAATAATTTTTGTTGCTCTTTTCTGGACCTTCTCCAATTTCTCCACATCTTCCTTGAAATGTGGTACCCAGAACTGGACACAATATTCCAACTGAGGCATAATGAGTGCACAATAGAGTGGAAGAATGACTTCTTGTATCTTGATCACTACACTCCTGTTAATGCATCCCAGAATCTTTTGCTTTTTTTATTTTTTTGCAACATCTCACATTATTAATTTATATTTAGCTTGTGGCCCACTGTGACCCCTGAATCCCTTTCTGCAGCACTCCTTCCTAGACTGTCACTTCCCTTTCTGTATGTGTGAAACAGATTGTTCTTTCTTAAGCGGAGTACTTTGCATTTGTCTTTATTAAATGTCATCCTATTTTATTCAGACCATTTCTCCAGCTTGTCCAGATCATTTTGAATTATGACCCTATCCTCCAAAGCACTTGTAACCCTTCCCAGCTTGATATCATCTGGAAACTTAATAATTGTATTCTCTATGCCATCATCTAAATTGTTGATGAAGATATTGAACACAACCAGTCCCAAAATAGTCCCCTGAGGAAACCCCACTTGTTATGTCCTTCCAGAATGACTGTGAACTGTTAATACCAACTATCTAAGAATGATTATCCAGTTAGCTATGCACCCACCTTACAGTAGCCCCATCTAAGTCATCTAAGTTTTATTTGCTTCATTTATTGATGTGAGACAATATCAAATGCCTACTAAAGTCTAAGTATACTATGTCCACCACTTCTATCTTATCCACAAGACTTGTAATCCTAACAAAGAAAGCAATTGGATTGGTTTGACAAGATTTGTTCTTTACAAATCCATGCTGCCTATTACCTATCACCTTATTATCTTCCAGGTGTGTTCAGAAGAATTCCTCCATTATCTTTCCTGGCACAGAAGTTAAACTGACTGGTCTGTAGTTTCTTGGGTTATTTTTATTTCCCTTTTTATAGGTGGGCCCTATATTTGCCCTTTTCCAGTCTTCTGGAATCTCTCCAGACTTCCATTATTTTTCAGAGATGATAGCTAAAGGCTCAGATACCTCCTCTATCAGCTCCTTGAGTTTTCTAGGATGCATTTCATCAGGCCCTCGTGACTTGCAGACATCTAACTTTTCTAAGTAATTTTTTAATTTGTTCTTTTTTAAATCTTATCTTCTAAACTTACTCCATTTCTGCTATCATTCTTTATGTTAGGCATCCCTTCATCATCGAACTTCTTGGTAAAGACCAAAACAAATAAGCCATTAAGCACCTCTGCCACTTCCAAGTTTCCTGTTATTGTTTCTCCCTCTTCACTGAGCAGTGGGCCTTCCCTGTCCTTGGTCTTCCTCTTGCTCCTAATATATTTGGAGAATGTCTTCTTGCTACCCTTTATGTCTCTAGCTTGACTGAGCTTATTTTGTGCCTTTGCCTTTCTGATCTTGCTCGTGCATACCTATGTTGAAGAAGTGTACGTGCCTGTGGGCAAAGGGAAAATTTGCTCCTCTCCCCCTGACTGCTGTGCTGTGGGCCCTCAACCTGGTGCATGGCTGAGCCTGACCCTGGGGGACGGGGAGCTTGTACTGCATCTTCCTCTGCCCCCTCCAGTTTGGGGCCAGGCCCCCGCATGAACTGAACCACTGGCAGAGATGGAGGTGGGTTGGGCTGGGGGTGGAGAAGTGGTGGTTGTAGAGGAGGAGAAGGTGAGGTGAGGGATGACAAGGAGACTAAATTGATGCCCCCCTAGTGTGGCACCCCGGGGCAACTGACCCCACTGCCCTCCTTGCTACGCCACTCCTGTGTTTTCTTATATTAATCCTTTGAAATTTGACCTATTTTCCACTTTTTAAATGACTCCTTTTTTATTGTTAGATCATGCAGGATCTCCTGGGTAAGTGAAGATGGTCTTCTGCCATACTTTCTATCTTTCCTACATAATGAAATAGCTTGCTTTTGGGCCCTTAATAATATCTCTTTGAAAAACTGCCAACTCTCTTCAGTTGTTTTTCCTCTTAGTTTTGCCTCCCATGATGGGACCTTGCCTACCAGGGTAAGCAGGGTACAGCAGGGCTGTAGTTTATTGGCTTTATGCAATGTTTTTGGATAAAGATAAGAAGTACTATGTACTGGGGGTGCCAAGCAGTATTATTTTGGGTGCTTAAATACTATGTCAAAAATATTATATTAATGCCTATAGTTATGGCAATTGACTGGTGGGTGAAGGATACTGTTCACAGAGAAAAGAGGAAGAAAAGGCTCAAAATCAGGTGGAACTTGCAGCAATTACTACATTTCATTTGTGTGTACAGTATTGTCCATGAAAAGAGAAGTAGGACCTCAGGCTGAATGTGAACTGTACAAGACATTTGTTAGACTCAAGAGGAACTTAAAAGAACATTAAAAGGCGATATTGGGTCATACCAAAGGTCTATCTAACCCAGTATCCTGTCTTCTGACAGTAGTCAATGGGTCATTGGGTCATCTAGTCCATTCCTGTGCACTTGCACAATACCATCTTTGAGACTGATCTGTTAAGAGCTTTATCAGTTCTTGAGCACGGTTGGTGTGATGCACAACGATCCCCCTTGCAGGCTATTAAATTGTGTAGCTGATCTTACAATTTGAAAAGGTTTCCTGCTAAATAACATATCTTCCTAGTTGTGATCATACTATAGTTGTGCAACAGTAACCACGTAAATATGTTTCCTTTCTCTATCTTCCTAGTTTCAAGGTATGAGAGTCACCAGTTTCCATTATCAATATGCTGTTGAGATGTGTGTATTCAATTTCCCTTAATCTCTTCTCAGTGTTAGGAATCATCAAGTGAGACAAAAACCCTGTCTAATCTTCTCTGAAGTGAATATGCTTAGTGAAGTGTGCAGTTGCTCAGGTATGATACAGCAGGGTTGACTCCATCTTAATCAAGGCATCTATGAGCTTTAGTTGCTATAATGTGGAACATTATGGTTAGAAAGCAAGTTTTAGACTTCATTAGAATAATCAGTTTAATTCTTCTTTAAACACTGTATTTCTTTGCTCCATTTAACTATTAAAGTGTGTCAAAGCCTGAACAAGGACGCTTCTCAAATAGCTGTCTGGAGCTGAGATGGTAGGTCAGTGAAAGCTATTTGTGGATTCAGACAGCTGCCTACTTAAGTACAAAACTTGGGACCAAATTCTAGTAGGGATGGCTAGAAATTTCCTTTCAAAAACATTTGACAGAAAACTGATTTTAAACAACATGGAGAAAAAGGCTTTGTAAAACGCACGTACGCACGCACACACACCATTTATTTTGAAAATACTGCCATAGTGCTTCATATCGAACTAACTTTGATAGTCGCTACACTAGCACTCCGTTAGTTCGAACTTAATTCGAACTAACGGAGCGCTTAGTTCGAACTAGGTAATCCTCATTCCACGAGGATTAAGCCTAGTTCGAACTAGCTAGTTCGAATTAAGGAGTGTGTAGCCCCTTAATTCGAACAAGTGGGAGGCTAGCCCTCCCCAGGTTTCCCTGGTGGCCACTCTGGCCAACACCAGGGAAACTCTATTGCCCCCCTCCCGGCCCCGGACCCCTTAAAGGGGCATGGGCTGGCTACGGTGCTTGAGCCAGGTGCAAGCCTGCCAGCACCCAGCCAGCAGACCCTGCACCTGGTACGGATCGAGCCACCCACCCGATGCCCTCCAGCCCTCCCCCTCTTCCCGGGACCAGGCTGGCGGCTCCCGGGAGCTTGCCCGGGAACGCAAGAGACGGGCACCTGCCTGGGCTAGTGCGGACATCGTGGACCTCGTCCACGATCTCCGCACTAGGCACAGGAAAGTGGCCGGCTTGGGCAGGAGAGCTGCCAGCCTGGCCACCCAGGAGCAGGTGTGCAAGAGAATCAAGGGGGTCCACTGAGACCCCCGACCCTGAGCCCTGAGCTTACAATGGCCGTCCTGGGTCAGAACAAAGATCCATCTAGCCCAGTAGCCTGTCTGCCGACAGCGGCCAACCCTAGGGACCCTGGAGGGGATGGACCGAAGACAGTGACCAAGCCATTTGCCTCGTGCCATCCATCTCCAGCCTTCCACAAACCTTGGGCAGGGACACCACTCCTACCCCTTGGCTAATACCACTCCATGGACCCAATCTCTATGACTTGATCTCACTTCCCTTTAAACTCTCTTCCAGTTCTAGCCTTCACAGCTTCCTGCAGCAAGGAGTTCCACAGGTTGTCTCTTTGCTTTGTGAAGAACAACTTTCTGTTACTAGTTTGAAGCCTGCTACCCATTCCTTTCCTTTGGTGTCCTCTAGTCCTTCTTTATGGGAACTAATGAAGAACTTTTCTGTATGCACCCTCTCCACCCAACTCCTGCTTTTAGAGATCTCTATCCTGTCCCCCCTCCGTCTCCTCTTTTCTAAGCTGAAAAGTCCCAGTCTCTTTAGCCTCTCTTCATATGGGACCTGTTCCCAACCCCTGATCATTTTAGTTGCCCTCCCCTCTCCCACCTCCTTTTCCCAGTCTCTCCCAGTTTTGTTCAATAAAGACAGATTCCATTTTGGAAGACACGTTATCTTTATTTTGTACATCAAGAAGAGGGGCTAGGGAAGGGTAAGTGGAAGGAGGTGAGGGAGGAATGGGGCACGAGCCCCCGATGGGGAGGACTGGGCTGGCTTTGCGAGCTTCTGGGGGTGGAAGCTCTCCTGCAGCCTCCCAATTGCCCCCTCTCCCCAGATGGCAGCCTGCGGCAAGTGCAGCCAGGCTGATGGCCGAAAGCTGTGATGTGCCCAGTGTGGGTATTCCGGGCACTCCAAGCCAGGACAGCTTTGCAAGCGGGGCACCCTGAGAACTGTCTGTCCGGGGTGGGGGTCGGGACCCTTTAAGCACAGCCCTCGGCTAGCCTGAGACAGCATCTCCACGCTCTAAGTCCTCCTCTGATGCCCTGCCGGCACTGCTTCCGGCCATCCTTAATCCTGGTTCAGGGTCCACTTAATGTGGACATGCTAGTTCGAATTAGCAAAACGCTAATTCGAACTAGTTTTTTAGTCTGGGTCCGTTAGTTCGAATTAGCTTAGTTCGAATTAACGTTGTAGTGTAGACGTACCCTAGTTGCTGTGGTGATTCTGTGTCTTTTCTGATTGGTTCTCTGAAAAGCAATCCCATTCCATGCACATCCTACTCTCCTGGCACAATCAAACCCTGACCTTACTTTAAGTTAGGATAAGAGGAAGCTGTGTATCCAATTTGGTGGTCCTAGTTCTTACCATTAGAGGCATTCTTGCTCAAACAGACAGAAAAACTAACAATATTTCTAATATATAAAGTGGCTGTATCTTGCCATTACCATGATTTTAGAGAGTTTGCTTTTTGGTTCATGCATTTCCCCATCCCCCTCCCCACGCATCCTGTGTAGCTGGGGGTGGAGAAAGAAGGGAGGCACAGCAAAGTGCAAGGCAAAGCACAGATCTTCAACCAGTTTCATTTTTGAAAAGTCATTTATATAACATATATATCATCCCTTTTTGTTTGGTGCCATATGATTCTGCTCTAATCCGCTTCACTTTCTGCTTCACATGAAAGTGATGAGCTTGCAGTGTACGTGAGAGACATCTGCTTGCTTGTTATAATCTGTGTGAATCTGACACCAAATATGTGGAAGCCTCCTCTTGTATGCAGAGGCAAAAAAAAGACACAGAATCATCAGTTCTACCAAACTGATCTATGCCAGGGCTAGCTTTATTCTCCTTTTAAAACCTGAACCCTGGAAACAAATCACTTTATAATAATACCATGGTACTGCATAACTCATACAGCACCTGTCTTCCAAGGATACCTTGCACTCCTGCAGTAATGCACTAAATACCTTGCACAAACACATTAATTTTGAGCCAAACAGACTCAAAATGCTAACCCAATGGCATTAGACATCCCCTCACTCCTCTATCATTGAAGAACTGGAAAAGGAGGGCAAACAGTTTTTGTTTGTTTGTTTTTTGGCCACTGCTTGCATGTGCCTTCACTCAACTATGCTGGCCGCCGTACAGGGGGGAAGTCAGATGTGTCAGATAAAGATTGGATACAGATTACTTCCTCTTGCAGTCAAAGAGAGTCAGGGAATGACTTATGACAGAGTCAGCACTTTTTCTTCAGCTAAGTGCTACCCTATCCATTAATCAGGGCAGACTGTAGGGTTCAAATATGATCTTAAACCAAGTAAGCCACACCTGTAATTGCAACCCATTTGTTGTTTGCGTTTCTAAAAATAATCCAGTCACATACACAAAGTCAGACATGTCTTCATCAAATGAAGTCCTACACCTATCTGTCCAATTATTTAAAAAGCTATTCTTTGAAAGTTTTGCTCCCAGACATGAAAGGGAAATTTGGCTTTCAGAACCTTCACTATCAGGGGAACAATGAACTCTTTTTTTCAAAGCAAACTGTCACTTTGCCACAGAGGCTATCACAGCAAGTACAGTATATTATTCAATATTCTAAAAATGACCATTCAGGCAGAAT
This sequence comes from Pelodiscus sinensis, assembly GCF_049634645.1. Lineage (NCBI taxonomy): Eukaryota > Metazoa > Chordata > Testudines > Trionychidae > Pelodiscus > Pelodiscus sinensis. Next base: position 28,464,020 of record NC_134725.1, on the reverse strand, counting down.
CACTGAGAACACGAGCAAGTTTGGTGTTCCATTTTATCCATTCATTTTATTTGTTAATTAAATCTTAATGACAACTGCAGCAGAGCATTCTTTCTTTGCCTATCATACATGTGCCAACAACTAACTTGAGAGGCCTGTTTGCCCTTTTCCCTCATCTCTGTTGGTTGATTAGGAAGAAGATTCTCCTGCATCATGTCACTAGAGGTAGTTCAGCGCAGGCTACTTATATACTATAAGCCTCTTGAGGAAGAGCAAATGCAAACAGAGCGCTCATTTGCATAGGTTGCAGTCTCATTTGAATTTTCTTTTCAGATTCCTTTTGCGCAAGAGGTTTTTGTGGGAAAAAAAGCACGGTGTAAATGGCACCTTTTTGCACAAAACCCCCATTTTGTACAACAGCCTTTCTTCCTCAAAAAATGAGGAAGAATGGCTCTTGCACAAAAAGGGGTTTGTGCGCAAAAAGGAGCCGTCTACACAGCGCTTTTTTATGAAAAAACCTCTTGCCCAAAAGGGATCCGAAAAGAAAATTCAAATGAAAGCGTGACATATGCAAATGAGTGCTCCATTTGCATTTCCTCTTGTGCAAGAAGCTTGTAGTATAGGTGCAGTCATAGTTAACAGGAAGCACATCCTGCAGCTCTGCCATTCTTCTCAGGGTCTGCAGCTTTCTCTAGAGCTGCAGCTTATGAGAAAGTGACAGTCATCAAAATCCACTGGATATTTTCAATGCCAAATCAGCACCACCCGCATATATGCAGAGACCCTGCCAGGGATAATAATTGCTGATGAACATAAAGGAGAATGTACGATGTATCAAACAAAAATTAATTTGTCAATTTACAGTGCTGCCACTTTTCATTAAAGAATCTCAACTTCAGCATCTTAACATCTCTGCAAGACAGGTCAATATACACTGAGGGAGAAAACATAAACTGAAGCCCAGTGAATTGACTTGCCCAGTGTCACTAAATGATTCAGAGGTAGAGAAAGGAACAACGGCAAGACAACAGATTCTCAGTGGCTGAATATCATTCCATTGAAGACAATGACGTTTATATCAGTTGAGGATCTTGTCCCAGGAATTCAGGCTCTGGCAACAATCACTGCAAAGTGCTCTAAAGCCTCAACACTGCCAATGTTTATGCACATGCCTGTACCCATGTGAAAAATCCCAGTGTGGGGCAGAGGCAGGGGTAAGGGTAGGGGTGGGGCTTAGTTTTGAAACTTACGTTTGCAGATGTTAATCTTGTAAGAAGAAGTGTAACTTCAGATAATGGAGACAGAAAGAAAGTAAACTTCTTGAGGTCTGAACAAGTGTGTTGTGTAAGGTTTCATGATTTTTACTTTCATGCCACATATCTCCTTTTTCTCCTTCCCTCCATCTAATTGTTTCAGTACTTTTGAGTTGTCCATCACTACAGTTATAGCATCTCCCCACTAGTTGAAATACCAGTCTCTTGGTAGATGTGTCTATGCAAGTGGGACGAGCACACTGTGGGAGAGCCAAGTGGAAGTGCAGAGTTTGATTTGTTTAGATACAATGGTGTCTCTTTTCATTGTTATTTCTTGTAAGAGTGAGCTGCATAATATAGGTCTGTCTACTATCTATTTATAGGGTCTTCAGGGCACTGTCATACACAGTAATACTTTGCTATTTCATTGCAGCAGCAATAAAAGAAGAAGCAAAACAAAGCCCATCTCCTGCTAACATCTTCTTACTTCTATTGACCTCCTATTAGCATAGGATCTGAAAGCATTCCCTGTAAAATAAGTAGCAATATCAGAATTCCTGGTGGGCCAATACTTGGTCAATAATAAAAGACTACAGAGCTACTTACTGAAATAAGTGCAGCCTGGAGTTATAAATAGAGGTGGGTAGAAATCATTTCCCCAACCTCATGAGGCTTTTTAAGATGTGAAAAAAAAATCTTGTCCAAAGAGGGATGTAGCAGGTTAGCTGCCATGCTAGCACCCCTTAATGGCCAGAACTTGCTCTATGTCCCCCTTCCTCTCTTTTTCCTCCACTACATGGTTACTTTGCCCTTTAAGCTATTTTGAGTGTAAGTCAAAAAAATCAAAAGCGACAAAATGGAAGTCAAAAAGTAAAAAGTCAGTCTTAAAATGTTCACAAATAAAAAATTTAGAGATTTCTGTTTGACCCAGTGTGACAGTGTTTCCCATGTTCACCCGTTTTACAAGGCTATGATACATTTTGTACAAAGTATGTCTTATGAGGTATTATTTCAAAGCTCAATCTGATTAACATCATTGTCCTGATGAAATATGTGTATAAACATTGTATGCAAATTTTTACATTTCTGCTGAATAATATTGCTGTAACACATTGGAGAGATAGAAAGATAGGCGCAAACTAATTCTTCAGAGACAAAGACACACCAGGTTATCAAAGACTCAAGTGGGCTATCACTTAGTTAAGCAACCATTCTCTGACAGGGGGGAAGGTATGAATAAGCCATGTACATTTCGTCATGTTGGGATTTTGTGGTTCCCAAAGAGTCAGGTGCTGGGCAGAATCAATGGTCTTCGATACTTCAATTCGATTCAACAAGACTTTATTCAATGTGCACAAAGGGAGAGCCCCTGGTACTAAAATCAGCTATAGTCCCTCGAGCAACAGAGCCCCTCCCCTTGCTGTTTTATAGCACATGGCAGTTACATAACAGGTTACATAACACAAACTTCTAAACCAATCAGAGTCAACCTTTCTATATATGGCTTTGTTTGTCACATGCTTGTACTTCTCCACTCCATATGCTGAGTTCACCTCCCCCCCCCCCCCCCTTGTTCTTTTCTAGGCTATTGCTAGGGTGGTGAGCCACAGCAAGCTTCTTTATGCATATCTACTTTCCAAACCACATTTTGTTTAAAATGAACACATGCATACCCTTCAGTCACAAGGACAAATCTCATAACCCCATAGAGTTACTGACATTCTAGTCCCACAAAACCAAATATCCTTGTCTTGTCTCTAAGACCCCACCCCTGCTCCATTCCTTCTCTGAGGCCCTGTGCCTTACTCACTCCATCCTCCCTTCCTCTGTTGCTCTCTTTTCCTCACCCCGCTTTCTGGAGTGGGGCAGGGATTGGGATTGCAAGAGGGGTAAAGTGTGTGGATGGGGGTGCAGGTTCTCTGGTAGAGTGGGGGATAAGAGGTTTGAGGTGCAGGAGCATGCTCTGGGTTACCACAGAGGGTTGGGTGGCGAGGGTATGTGGAATGCAAGCTCTAGGACAGGGCTTAGGACAGGAGCTGGGGGTTGGGATGCAGGCTCTGTTTGAGGATATGAGCTCTGGAGAAGGGTCAGGCATGAGGAGTTAAGGTGTAGGAGGGAGTTTGGGGGGCAGGTTCCATCAGGGTGGTTCTTACCTCAGGTGGTTCCCTATTGATGGTGCAGAAGGGCTAAGGCAGACTCTCTGTCTGCCCTAACTCTGCATGGCTCATGGAAACAGCCAGCATGTCTGGCTCATAGGTGGAGGGGGCATGGGGCTCTCTATATTGTCTGTACCAGCTGGCACTCCTTCCTGCAACTCCCACTGACTGTGTTTCCGAGACAATAGGTGTTGCAGAGCCAATGTTCTGAGCAGGGTCAGTGTGCAGAGCCACCCTGACCACTCCCGTGCTTAGGAGCTAGACATGCTGGATGCTTTGGGGAGCAGAGTGGAGCCAGGGCAAGTAGGAAGCTGAGTGGAGCCTTTTAGAACCTGTTCAGCAGCTGCCAGGGTCTCTTTTTGACCATGTGTTCTGGTTGAAAGCTGGACACCTGACAAGGCAACCCTACATCGACAACAGGCTGTTTGCCACCCAGACTCCGTAATGATGCCTCCATCTCCCTTCAGGAAATCAACAACAACTCTCAAAGAACTGAAGAGGTGAAAGGCGGATGTTTTGGCTGAGTGGCTTAACAGACAGTACAGACTGCTGTAGCTTATGTTAAGATAAATGTTTTTTTTTTCTTTTAAGTTCGCTTGGCTTGTTAAATTAGGCACTTCAAATACAAGCTATTCTTTAACCAATTCTAACTTTTATGCCTCATTACTTACAGTTGCTTAAATTCTCTCTTTTTTCTGCAGTTAATAAATCTCTTACTATTTTTTCCTCAACCAGTGTGTTTGGACTGAAGTATTTGGGAGCTTCTCCTTAAGGAGAACTGAATGGTCACTTGCCTACCTGGTGCGAAGGTTGCGGATCTCTAGAGGCATCTAGATAGACTTATGTGTAGTGCTGGGGAGGAGCTGGTGGTCGTGGTACATGTAGGTACCAATGACGTAGGGAAGGGTAGGAGAGATGTCCTGGAGGCCAAATTTAGGCTGCTAGGAAAGAGACTGAAATCCAGGACCTCTATGGTGGCGTTCCCGGAAATGCTTCCAGTTCCACGCACAGGGCCAGGTAAGCAGGCAGAGCTTCAGAGTCTCAATGCGTGGATGAGACGATGGTGTAGGGAAGAGGGGTTTGGATTTATTAGGAACTGGGGACACTTTTGGGAGAGGGGGAGCCTATACAGGAAGGATGGGCTCCACCTAAACCAGGGTGGAACCAGACTGCTGACACTAAACATTAAAAAGGCCGTAGAGCAGTTTTAAAACTAAGAGACAGGGGAAAGCCGATTGGTGCGGAGATGCACGTAAATCGGCGGGAGACTTCTCTTAGAGGAGAATCCATTGATACAGATTCTCTAAGCTGTAGTCAGAAAGAGAGGAGGGGAGAGGGCAAACCATGGGCCAGAGCAGACAAACAACCACATACAAAGGAATCCAATGCATCAGGGAAGGGCAGACAAATAACCAGTAGCAAATTTCTAAAGTGCTTGTACACAAATGCTAGGAGTCTGAGGGTATGTCTACACTACAAAGTTAATTCGAACTAACGGATGTTAGTTCGAATTAACTTTCATAGGCGCTACACTAGCGCTCCGCTAATTCAAACTTAATTCGAACTAGCGGAGCGCTTAGTTCAAACTAGGTAAACCTAATTGCACGAGGACTAAGCCTAGTTCGAACTTACTAGCCCCTTAATTCGAACTAGTGGGAGGCTAGCCCTCCCCAGCTTTCCCTGGTGGCCACTTTGGGCACCACCAGGGAAACTCGTATGCCCCCCGCCCCGGCCCCTGACCCCTTAAAGGGGCACGGGCTGGCTACGGTGCCCGTGCCAGGTGCAAGCCTGCCAGCACCCAGCCAGCAGACCCTGCACCTGGCACGCCATGAGCCAGCCACCCGATGCCTCCCAGCCCTCCGCCTCTTCCCGGGACCAGGCTTACGGTTCTCGGGAGCCTGGCCAGGACTGCAAGAGGCGGGCACCCGCCTGGTCTAGTGCAGACATCGTGGACCTCGTCCATGAACTCCACACTAGGCACAGGAAAGTGGCTGTCTAGGGCAGGAGAGCTGCCAGCCTGACCACCCAGGAGCAGGTTTGCATGAAAATCAAGGTGGTCCACTAAGACCCCCGACCCTGAGCCCTGAGCTTACAATGGCCGAACTGGGTCAGACCAAAGGTCCATCTAGTCCAGTAGCCTGTCTGCTGACAGCAGCCAACCCTAGGTACCCTAGAGGGGATGGACCAAAGACAGTGACCAAGCCATTTGTCTCGTGCCATCCATCTCCAGCCTTCCACAAACTTTCGGCAGGGTCACCATTTCTACCCCCTGGCTAATACCACTCCATGGACCCAACCTCCATGATTTGATCTAACTTCTCTTTAAACTCTGTTCTAGTTCTAGCAATCACAGCCTCCTGCAGCAAGGAGCTCCACAGGTTGACTCTTTGCTTTGTGAAGAACAACTTTCAGTTACTAGTTTGAAGCCTACTACCCATTCCTTTCCTTTGGTGTCCTCTAGTCCTTCTATTATGGGAACTAATGGAGAACTTTTCTTTATGCACCCTCTCCACACCACTCTTGTTTTTATACACCTCTATCATATCCCCCCTCCGTCTCCTCTTCTCTAAACTGAAAAGTCCCAGTCTCTTTAGCCTCTCTTCATATGGGACCTGTTCCAAATCTCTGATCATTTTAGTTGCCCTCTCCTCTTCCAGCCTCTCTGTTCCCCTCTCCAACCTCTTTTTCCCAGTCTCCCTCAGTTTTGTTCAATAAAGAGAGTTTCTATTTTTGAACACACGTTTTCTTTATTTTGTACATCAGGAAGGGGGGCTAGGGAGGGGTAAGTGGAAGGAGGTGAGGGAGGAATGGGGCATGAGCCCCCGATGGGGAGGACTGGGCTGGCTCTGCGGGCTTCTCGGGGTGGAAGTTCTCCTGCAGCCCCCCCGATTGCCTCCTCGCCCTGGATGGCAGCCTGTGGCAAGTGCAGCCGGTCTGATGGCTGAGTGCTGTGATGTGCCGAGTGTGGGCACTCAGGGCACTCCAAGCCAGGACTGCTTTGCAAGCGGGGAACCCTGAGAACTGTCTGTCTGGGGTGGGGGTCGGGTCCCTTTAAGCACAGCCCTCGGCTAGCTTGAGACAGCAGCTCCACGCTCTAAGTCCTCATCTGATGCCCTGCTTCCGGCCATCCTTAACCTCTGTTCAGGGTCCACTCTGTGTGGACATGCTAGTTCGAATTAGCAAAACGCTAATTCGAACTAGATTTTAAGTCTAGCTGCGCTAATTCGAATTAGCTTAGTTCGAATTAACTAATTCGAATTAAGTTAGTTCGAATTAGTGCTGTAGTGTAGATATACCCTAACTAATAAGATGGGTGACCTAGAGTACCTCGTATTAAATGAGGAGATTGACATAATAGGCATCACTGAAACCTGGTGGAATGAGGAAAATCTGTGGGACACAATCATACCGGGATATAAAATATATAGAAAGGATAGAGCAGGCCGGGTGGGTGGCGGAGTGGCACTGTATGTGAAAGATAATGTAGAATCAAATGAAATAAAAATATTAAGTGAATCAACATGTTCAATAGAATCGCTATGGATAGCAATTCCATGCTCCAATAATAAGAAATTAGCAGTAGGGATATATTACCGACCACCTGACCAGGACAGCGATACTGACATTGAAATGCTGAGGGAGATTAGAGACGCTACCAAAATAAAGAACTCTATAATAATGGGGGATTTTAATTACCCCCATATTGACTGGATACATGTCACCTCAGGAAGAGAAGCGGAGATAAAATTTCTCAATGGCTTAAATGACTGCTTCTTGGAGCAGCTAGTGCAGGAACCCACAAAGGGAGAGGCAATTCTCGATTTAGTCCTGAGTGGAGTGCAGGATCAGGTCCAGGATATAACCATTACCGGACCGCTTGGGAATAGTGACCATAATATAATAACATTCAACATTCCTGTTGGGAAGAACACCTCAGCAGTCCAGCACCCTGGCATTTAATTTCAAAAAGGGGAATTACACAAAAATGAGGAAGTTAGTTAAACAGAAATTAAAAGGCAAAGAGCCAAATCCCTGAAAGCTGCATGGAAACTTTTTAAAGATACCATAATAGAGGCCCAACTTAAATGTATACCCCAAATTAAAAAACATAGCAAGAGACCTGAAACAGTGTCACCGTGGCTTAACCACCATGTAAAAGAAGCAGTGAGGGACAAAAAGGTATCTTTTAAGAAGTGGAAGTCCAATCCTAGTGAGATAAATAGAAATGAACATAAACACTGTCAAATCAAGTGTAAAAATGTAATAAGAAAAGCAAAAAAGATTTTGAGGAACAGCTAGCCAAAAACTCAAAAAGAAATAACAAAATGTTTTTTAGTACATTAGAAGCAGGAAGCCTGCTAAAAAAACCTGTGGGTCCCCTTGATGATCGAGCTATAAAAGGAGCAATCAAGGACGATAAAGCCATTGTGGAGAAACTAAATGAGTTCTTTGCTTCAGTCTTCATGGCTCTTGTGTAAGTTACATGGCCATGGGATAAGAGGGAAGGTCCTTTCTTGGATTGAGAACTGGTTAAAAGACAGGAAACAAAGGGTAGGAATAAATGGTAAATTTTCAGATTGGAGAGAGGTAACTAGTAGTGTACTCCAAGGGTCAGTCCTGGGACCAATCCTTTTCAACTTATTCATAAATGATCTGGAGAAAGGGGTAAGCAGTGAGGTAGTAAAGTTTGCAGATGATACAAAACTGTTTAGGATAGTCAAGACAGAAGCAGACTGTGAGGGACTCCAAGAAGATCTCACCAAACTGACTGATTGGGCAACAAAATGGCAAATGAAATTTAATGTGGATAAGTGTAAAGTAATGCACATCAGGAAAAATAACCCCAACTATACGTCCAGTATGATGGGGGCTAATTTAGCTACGACAAATCAGGAAAGAGATCTTGGAGTTATTGTGGACAGTTCTCTGAAAACTTCTAAACAGTGTGCAGCGGCAGTCAAAAAGGCAAATAGGATGCTAGGAATTATTAAGAAAGGGATAGAAAATAAGACCCAGAATATCTTACTGCCCCTGTATAAAACTATGGTACGCCCACATCTTGAATACTGTGTACAGATGTGGTCTCCTCACCTCAAAAAAGATATTTTGGCCTTGGAAAGGGTTCAGAAAAGGGCAACTAAAATGATTAGGGGTTTGGAACGGGTCCCATATGAGGAGAGGTTAAAGTGACTGGGACTTTTCAGTTTAGAAAAGAGGAGACGGAGGGGGGATATGATAGAGGTCTATAAAATCATGAGTGGTGTGGAGAGGGCCGATAAAGAAAAGTTATTTATTAGTTCCCTAAATAGAAGAACTAGAGGACACCAAATGAAATTAATGGGTAGCAGGTTTAAAACTAATAAAAGAAAGTTCTTCTTCACACAGCGTGTAGTCAACCTGTGGAACTCCTTGCCAGAGGAGGCTGTGAAGGCTAGGACTATAATAGAGTTTAAAGAGAAGCTAGATAATTTCATGGAGGTTAGGTCCATAAAAGGCTATTAACCAGGGGATAAAATGGTGTCCTTGGCCTCTGTTTGTCAGAGGCTGGAGAGGGATGGCAGGAGACAAATCGATTGATCATTGTCTTCGGTCCACCCTCTCTGGTGCACCTGGTGCTAGCCACTGTCAGTAGACAGGATACTGGGTTAGATGGACCTTTGGTCTGACCCAGTACGGCTGTTCTTATGTTCTCATGTTCTTATGTTAAGATAACAGGATTGGTACATATCATTTGCCTTTGATGAAATGACAGACTTTCTAGGAGCTTACATTATTCACCAGATGGGCAGTACAAGATGCACATTTCTGGTGGAAGTGACAGGGCTTAAAGTATCTGCTGATTTCTTCTGCAGTAGCTGCAGTAAGCAACATGCTGGAGGCTGGCTTTTAACTGACCAGGAATGGCTGTTCACAAGAAACAACAGTGTAAAAGGCATCCCAGTTTGGACAAATGAGGAAACACAGCTATTAATCTGTCCATACTGTACACTGGGTAATGTCACACCCATTTAAATGTTTTGTTGGTGTTAACATTTTTCAATGTTAACCTTTTACATTAGGAAACTTTCAAAAATGCAGCATTTCACATAAAGAAGTAAACTTTTCATTTAAAAAATGCCAAGGCATCCTGCTTTAACAATTGCAAGATAAAAGACAGGCGATTCACCTGGGTGCAGTTTTGGTTTCAACAGACTGATGTTTTCCAATAAGACATTCCACCAGAAAAATGAGCAGTCCTCCTTATCGGGCAACTGAAATCCCTTTTATTTAAGGGTCATAGGAATATGGGTTCTGATCAGATAGTCATTCTTTCCTGTAAAGAACTTGGTCAGGTACTGTCTAGCTGTACTAATTTGTTTCACTTAAATGATATTTTTCTGTTTAATGCATGAGGAAGCTTTATACACTACAGTAAGTCCTCACTTAATGTTTTAATTATGTTCCTGAAAAATGCTACTGTAAGTGAAACAATGTTAAGCAAATTCAATTTCCCCATAAACATTAATATAAATAGGGAGGGATAGGACACAGGGAATTATTTTTCAGCAGACAAAAGGCAGCATATATAGATTCAGATATATAGGATAGAAGTTTTAAACAACGTAAAACAATTTAAGACTGTACACAGCAATGATGATTGTGAATATATTTCAGGGAATGTCTTGCTACTAAATAATAAATTGGCACTTGATTGAGACATCAAGAGTTAACATGTTGCTAACTTAAATGTTGCTTTGCAATCTAGAGGCAGCATGAAGTTAGGAGGGAGGAAACATAGTAGATGCACAGCAGGGGCTGCAAACACTTCCCTGAAGAAATAGGGTATGGAGTGGGGGACTTGATAAGGGGTGGGAGGGAGGACATCCTGACATTAACACAAACATACCGTGCACAGACTCCTGAGAACAGCTCCATGTCAGAGGGCAAGAGCAGCAGCAACAGCAACAAGGCAGTGGGGGAAAACAGGTGAAGCTGAACTACAGCCGGTCATCTGCATACCTTCCAGGGAACTTAGGGGAGCTGATGGAGGATGCCAGCCCATGCTGGTTCTAAACCCCACCAAGGGCAGTCTGTGTTTCCAGAAAATCCTGCATGTAGCAGACACTCCAGGCAGCCAAATGACATTATAAGGAAGCATTACACAACTTTAAATGAACATATGCTCTATTAGATAAGCAAAGTAATCATGAAACATTGTTAACCAAGACAATTTTAAATGAGGAGTGACTGTATTATATTACTTTGTATGATCATATTATCAAAACTGTGGTGAAAGCTAAGCAGGCACAGACAGATAATTGTGCATAAGATGGAAGAACCTTCAGAAATTCATGTTTGCAAACCGCATATACTGTTTTAGACTTTGCAGCTACTTTAAACCTAAAACAAACAAACAAACAAAACAAACCTTGATGCCTGTCATTTAAACCATGCATCTCTGGAAGAAGGTTTCATTTTAAAATAAGAGATTTCTTAGCTGAGAGGAAATCTGTGCTAGACATAAGGGATATGAATACCCTCAACAAATTTTTCATTGGAATAAATAGATTGTACTATGATATAATAGGCCAAATCTTCAAATGGCATAAAACAGCATGGCAACATTGAATTCTCTGGAGCTACAGTTTGTGCCAGGTGAGAATCTAATAAACCATGTATATATTTGTTAGAGGTCCCCACTCAGTTTTGTGTAGTCAAGACCTCCTCTCCTGTTTTTGATTAGATCTTTTCCATAGATCCCTGATCTCTTTCATGACAGCCTCTCCCAGACAGCAATCACAGTAATGTAATTTAAACAAAATGGGTTCAAAATAAGGCAAAGGAAATTATCTTCAGAATCTACTGTATACACTGCAGGAGTTCAAGGAAAAGCGGTCCTACAAAAACAATCCAAAGGCAGTAATAGCTTCTCATGACAATGAGCTCTTATAGGCAATTTGATAAGAACAGCAAATATTTTCTAAAACAAAAACACATTCATGAATGAAATTCATACAGCTAAAATTATTCCCTTTTATCTTCATCTGACACCTAGCCAATTAGCAGCAAAAAGATTTCCACGGTTGATAAGTTATGTTCCATAACCTGTCTAAAATTAAAAAGGAATAAAAAGGAGTTCTGATTTTGTCTGTGGCACCTTGGGAATGCACTACCACCATCATGCACTATAATAACTATGTGTTTCCTCCAGAGCTGGTCAAAAAATCCTGCAGAAGCTGTTTTGATAGAAAACTGACGCGGCACTGAAACAAATCAAAACCTGAAAACTTCAATTAGAGAAATCTCAAAACATTTTGTTTCAGCATGTTTGATCACAACTGAAGGGTTTGATGTTCCCTGATCAAAGCATTTTGTTTTGGCTTGGTTCAGCATTAATTTCAAGTCCAGTGTACTGCCTTGTGCCCCCATCCTCATCTTTGTGCTCCTTGCGTCGTCTTCTTCCAGACCCAGAGGGTGCACAACCTCCTGCTCTGCCCCAGACCCTGCTCTTACTCTTCCTCCACCCCTTCTCCCAAGCTTCCACTCCCACTCCACTTGAGACCCTGCCCCCACCTGAGCCTTTCTCCTAAAATCCAACCCTTTCCAACTTCTTCCCCGTCTCCTCCTTCTACCTCCCTAAATGCAATTTGATTCCACTCTTCCCTCACCCTCCCAGAGTTTCCTGCTTTCTGCAGAAGACTGCACCACGTGGTAGGCACTGGGATGAAGGGAAGGAGCTGGCTGCCAGTGGGTGCTAAGTATGCACTAGTTTTTTCGGTGAGTGTGCCAGCCTCACATCTCCCACAGAGTTGGCATCTATGTTCTCCCATGATGCACCACAATGGAAGAGCAAGAGGGCAGACGCTGATGCTCCATGAGGGAGACCAGGACTCTGTTATCCCACAGCACTATGAACAATTACACACTGGCTGTGTCTACACTGGGCCACTTATTCCGGAAAATCAGCCGCTTTTCCGGAATAAGCTGCAAGCTGTCTACACTGACCTTTGAATTTCCGGAAAAGCAACGATGCTCTACTGTACAAAATCAGCTGCTATTCCAGAAAAACTATTCTGCTCCCGCTTGGGCATAAGTCCTTATTCCAGAACACTGTTCCGGAAAAGGGCCAGTGTAGACAGCCCAGTAGTCTTTTCCAGAAAAAAGCCCCGATCGCGAAAATGGTGATCGGGGCTCTTTTCCGGAAAAGCGCGTCTACATTGGTCACAGATGCTTTTCCAGAAAAAGGGCTTTTCCGGAAAAGCAACCTGCCAATGTAGATGCTCCTTTTCAGGAAAAACTGAAAACGGAATAGTATTAAGCATTTATTCCGTTTTAAGCATTTCCGGAAATTCATGCCAGTGTAGATACAGCCAATATGTAAACAAGCTTCTCACAGATGTCACAGAAATTACATTGTCTGTGCCCAGGGGAGCTGACAGGATTGCTAGACCCCTGGGCAATGTGTATGTATATGGGGGGTGGGGACAGCTCACCACTTCCAGAAGGGGCGGGGCCTCAGGAGGAAGAGTTGGGGCAGCCAGCTCCCAGCACTGCCCAGATGTTCTGGGCTCACCATACCCCCTACCCCCAGCCAGCTCTGAAAGCCAGCCAGAGCATGTGGCATGGGGCTCTGGAGCATTCCACACAGTGCTCTGGCAGAGAATCTAAAGGGCCCAGGGCTCTGTCTGACACTTCCACCACATCAGTAGCCAGATGCCTCCCTGCCCAGGCCTGTATGTGCCTTGTGGATATAAGAGGAGAGGAGAATTTCCTCCCCTTACATGGCATCTTGGAAATTGGGAAGGTCAGCAGGAAGGATAAGGTTAGTATGCTAAAGCAGTGGTGCAGAAGGGTAGTGATGGGTAATGCTATTTACAAAGAAAGTCTCTTCTGGTTCCATACAGTCACATACACTTAGAAAAGCTTTTGTAAGACATTTGTTACAACAAACACCAGGAAAACCAAAGTCTGCAGACTTGGTGGAAGGAGATAGAAAGTATCAAATAAACAGAACTGAGAGATTCACGTGACAGATAGGACAGAGTGATACCTGGTCTGAGACCCTAGTTATAAATTGTACCTTATATTTAAAGGATTACATTAAGGGTAGTTGTTGTGGTTTGGGTCTATTTTCCAAAGTGCTGCAACTGCAGACCTGTGAAGTTGACAGAGTTCAAAATGGAAATAAGATGCAAATTTCCAGCAGTGATGGTAACTAGCCACTGGAACAGATTACCAAGGAATGTGGTAAATTATCACTTGGAGTATTTAAAATCAAGGCCAAGTGCCTTTCTAAAAGACATGCTCTGATTCAACAATGAGTAACTGCAGGAATCACGGGCCGAGTTCTAAGACCCATGTAAGTTGGGTGGTCAGAACTGCCCCTTCTGGGCAAATCTTTCAATGCCCTGGACTGTATAAAAATACATTTTGCAGTTTTACCACCAAAACCTCCTGTATTCACATCAAATTGAGTTATCCAAGAAATCACTGCAGTAAGACTGGCCCTGTTAAGTGTCAGTCTTGTAAAAGAAATGAATCATGTAGGCATTGTAATTAGGCCACTGAAGTGGTTTCATACCAATGTGAGCTAAAATATGAGCTGTGTTGCAGTAACGTTAATCTTTGCACTGACACCTGACTTGCTGGAATGTCTGTAGAACAAAAATTAAAAAAGACTGAATGCAGTAATGCAATCCTAATTGTTGGGATAAGCCTTAATACAAGAAGGGGTCAGGGAGGCATGGTGCTTAATTGATTTTTCTTGCAGAAAATAAAGGCAGCATGCAAAGAACGAAGTCCTATAATATCAGTGGGAACAGTCATTAAAAGCTTATTAGTGGGATAGGTCCAGGAAGTAAGACATAAAAACAGAACATTAAAGGAAATAAATTTTGCCCACCATGAATACAGTCTGTTTTTATTTTCCTCACTGAAGTTTCCTCTTCACTTTAATATGATTAGGATAATTACCATACTGTAAGAGGGAAACTTAAGAGCCTATTCAACAGGCAAAGATAGGAGTTTAATGACAGCAATGAAGAGCAACATCTCAAAACTTATATAGCCCAGGGGAGACCCATTGAACTCTAGCGAAGTTCAAATGTGGAACTGAATTTGGCAGCCCATGCCCATGTACATGGAAAACGGTAACTGGGATTTTCTAAATTGCTCAAACAATTGATGCTGATTACTCTTTTAATTTTTACTAAAGTTAGGCATCCACATCACCTAGGCTTTGAAAAAAAAAGGACCATTAATGGGCAACATTGTGCCTTGCTCTTCATAAGCATGCAAAAAAGAGGGAGAGAAGCCAAAGAGAAGGAGGGGAGGCTTCCTCTTCTCCTATGATTTGCCCCACTGTGGGATCTCAGTGTTACTTAGCCATTTGTATATGAGGGAGATGTGTTGTCAGAGAGTAGAGGACTCTCAAGCCAGCAGCAGAGGAGCAATATGACCAAAGAAGTCTTTCGTCTCTAGCCAATGTGGTCCCAGAAGCAATTGTATAGTCTGTCTTCTGCAGCTTTTGTGGGCTTTGTCAGATACATGAAGCAGATGAAGTATGTTCCAGCCCACACAAGCGAAGGCCCAAAAATATTTGTAAGTCTTTAAGGTGACACAGGACTCCCCACTTTCTTTGGGGACAAATGCTGAACATTTTTTGCTGCCTGTAGACAATGTAAAAAGGAACGAGATTCATACCTAACAGAATTATTCTATGTGTGTGCTACAGTTTTAGCCATTGTGGTTCATAATACTTAGTAGATATTTTAAGACATAAATAGTGTTTCCACATATTTAACATTAAAATGCAAATCTGTTTCTTATCTACAAATGATGTAGATCTTTACATGTAATAATTTTAATAATGTTTATTCTTTTCTCAATTGTTAGCTGTGGACTTTCCTTGTAGGGATTATAATGATTTTCTTTTGGCTTTAGCCCTGTTTTTGTGCAGCATAATTGGGTTATTGTAGTTTAAATAGACCTGCAGTTTGTATATTTTAAAACAGCAAGGGAGGAAAAGAAAGTGACATTTCGGGAAGGGGCAACAGTCATATGATGAGCAAGTGCAAGGAGAAGACAAGTGGTGTTTTAGTCAGAGAATTTGAAGTTAGTGCATAAAATTAATAATATATCAGCAGATTCACTGCCTGTGGTGAGGTTAGTAGAGGTCTTTGTTTTAAAAATGCTTGCTGCTTAATGTATCCTTCAGGGTGAAGCAATGTGCCAGGAATTCATAAACCATATTGGCATTGCTCTCTCTTTTCAAATGGTAGACTGGCTGTGGCAGCAGAGGCAGAGAGGAGAGAATAATAGATTCTAGAGTCCCTGTAGAATACGGGTTGCATAGAGAAAGTAGATTGACAAGGGGCTTGTGTACTCCCGGCTAAGGGAGGTCTGATACCAGGGGACTAGTTTTTTGTTATTTAAAAAAAAAGACAGAAAGCACTATTAGGCTACTAGCATCTAGTGCAATTATTGATGGGAAAGAGACCAGACAGAATGGTAAATGCATGGTTGGAAAAAAACAAAACAAAACAAAAAACAACTCTGATGGCACTCAAATCATTAAAGGCCATAATGTGAAGAATAGGGCCACCAACAGAGGGGAGCAAAAGTGGCAGTTGCCTCAAGCCCCAGCAATTTAGAAGGGCCTCAGATTCCTGGCCACCACTACTGCTCCCATGGCAGCAACTGTGGCCAGAGCCCTGGGCCCTTTAAATCACCACTGGAGCACTGCATGACATGCTCTTGTTGGTGCTAAGGGTTGGCTGGGGCTGAGTGCAGCATGGTCCCGGTGGCTGTCCTTAGATTTTCATCTTCTGTCCAAGGGCCCAGGGCTGAGCTCCCTGAACCCTTCCCAGCACCAAGAGCCTAGTGAAATCTGTCACCAGACCTAGTGAGGAAACTACAGGTGTCATGTTGTATATGCATGACTACACAATGCATTGAAAAGCAAACTGTATCCAGACTGCAGTGCATAGCTACACACAGCAAGGCTCTGGCAAGGAGGAGACAGCAGGGAGTGGGGAGACAAAAGGACACTGTCCTGCTAAAAATTGTAGTAGCGGGGGGTGGCGGGGGTAGAGAGGAGTGCAGTTTAGGGATATTATCTAGAGATGGATGACTGACAGTGTCACAAAGGAAGATATGTACATAGGGATATCCTAAGGTTCATCCTGGTTGTACTCACCTAAGCAGTGCCAGCTAGTCTTCATAAGAATAGCCATATTAGGTCAGATGAAAGGTCCATCTAGCCCAGGATTCTGTCTTCCAAGAGTGGCCAATGCCAGAAACAAGTGATCATCAAGTCACCCCTCTCCTGTCATCAATGTCCAGACTATGACAGAGGCTAGGGATACCATTCCTCCCATCCTGGCTAATAGCCATGGATGGACCTAACCCTCCATGAATCTATCTAGTTCTTTTTTGAACCCTGTTAAATTCCTGGTCTTTCCTGCTATTTATACCCACACTACGGGGGCATGCAGTGTATGCTCTCTACGCACTACTCTAAGGAATACAGATGTGAACTCATTGCGGTATATGTAAGTTGCCTCTGTTCAGAGAGATCACTACATCTCACAGCCCTTTTCTGGGTTTCTAAGGAAAGTGAAGTGATGGCATGATAGGAAGGTGACTGTACATAGCATAAGGATTTTCCTCAAAGTGGTGATGTCAAGAGATTTTGAAAGGCAAGTATCTTTTAGTCCAAAGCTGGGAAAACCCCCATAGCAGCACAGGGAGGAAGGATGGGCTATCTACTACACTGGGTTCAGACTGAAGAAATTGGGGTCCAGTTCTGAATTCTGCTATAGATTTTCTGTGTGACATTAAGTCACTTGATTGGGAGTTAGGCATCTGAATACCTTTGAGATTCTGGGCCTTAATCTCTCTTTGGCTAGGTCTAGACTGCAGGCTTCTTTTGGAAGAGATCTTCCAAAAAAACTTCTTCTGAAAGAGCATGTTCACACTGCCCAAGCGCATTGAAAAAGTGATCTGCTTTTTCAAAAGATGGTATCCACACTGAATGGACATTATCTCACATTTAAGCTGTGATTACTATGGACAGAGTGGCTATCAAGGCACCTGTGCTTTTCCTTTTTCCTCTTCATCTTCTGAAAGAACTCCCTCTTCCCCATCCACACAGAGAAAGAGGATTACTTTCAAAAGAATGTGATTGCAGTGTGGATGTAATTGAAGTTTTTTCGGAAAAACAGCCATTTTTCAAAAAAAAAAAAAAAAACCCTCTCTGTAGTGTTGACATACCCTATGATTCAGTTCCTGTTTCTAAAACATGGTAGTATAGGAGTTGGAGGTGCTCAGCTACTCCAATAATAAAAGCTGAATATGCACCTACTGTAGATCCAAAAAGGAAAATGAACTTCACATTTTGTCAGACTCTTTGTGCAAAGAGGCAAACTGAGCCACAGAGAGTTTAAGAGATGTGTCCATAGTTAGAGCCCTACGTGGATATGAAATTGGTATCTGCATCCGTATCTATAAAAATAAGCCGTGACTAATTCCATCCACATTCATGGATGTGCATATTGGCAGATATTAAGCAGATATCTGTAGATTTGCTGGGTTCTAGATAAAAAAAATTGCATCCAAAAATGTGTCATGCATATACACATTTGTAGATGCTTGTACCAGTGACTATATAATGGATAGGTGTAGATTTGCAGGGCTCTGTATAATATGGATAATTGGATGGGTGGTGCAAAAAGCTGATGGCACACTAGGTGTTAAAGGCCACAATGTGAGGAAAAGAGTCACAGATGATGTTGCCCCAGGACCTGGCATTTTAAAAGGGCCTAGGGCTCCAGTTACATAGTCACTCAGGGTATGTCTACACTACCCCGCTAGTTCGAACCAGCGGGGTAATGTAGGCATACCACACTTGCAAATGAAGCCCGGGATTTGAATTTCCCGGGCTTCATTTGCATACCTCGTTCCGGTAGTTTGGAATGGGAAGGTGTACCGGTAGTTCGGAATAGGAAGCCTAGTCCGAACTACCTAGTTCGAACCCCGTGTAGCCGCGCGGCACGGGGTTCGAAGCAGCGGGGATTTAAAAATGGCGGCTCCCCGCTTATGCAAATGAAGCCCGGGAAATTCAAATCCCGGGCTTCATTTGCAAGTGCGGTATGCCTACATTACCCTCCTAGTTCGAACTAGGAGGGTAGTGTAGACATACCCTCAGAGACCCAAAAATAGAATCCAGATCCTCAGTCTACACACCCTAACTTGATGCATTCTTTCACATAATTTAGAAAATCCTCTCACACCAGTCACTTTTGTCTAAGCTGTCAGATGCAAATAACCACCACAGCAACTACTCTGAGACCAGAGAAGGATACATTGAAGTTAGAAAAACCACAGGGCTTCTCATATCTGCAGTGAAGAGGGAGCCCCTGAGACAACAGACAGGGAGAAATGTTTTCCAGCTCTGTGGGGCAGCATAACATGCTAGGTAAAAATCATATGCCATCTTGCAACAGTCATGAAAATAAGGGCTGTCCCCTATGCATGTCTTCCTTTGTGACACAGTCAGTCATCCACCACTAGATAATGTGCATTGAAAAGCTTTCTACTATGCACACATTTCCTCCAATGGTAGGAAAACACCGTGTTTTCTTCAGAAATACGTATATATAGGGAGAGAGAGAGAGAGGGAGAAAGAGAGAGAGAATGCATAATGCACAAGCCTAGTGAAACTGTAAGCTATGGATACTTACCTGAAAGAGCACTGGGAGTTAGAATTTAACTGAACACAAAGAAGAAACTGACAGGCAGAGACAACATTTCTGAGGCTTGTGAAAGAGAGTCTCTGAAATTTTTTGCATAAATTGATAGATCTGGTGGAGCTTCACTTGCACATAAATTGATATGAAAAAAACAATATTTGATTTTCCTTCTTTTGGCCCTCAAATGAAGGAGGGGTCTGGGGGAGTTGGTTTGTTTGAGATCCAAAAGCAGAACTGTTACTGGGTGCTGTGTCACACAGAAGATTGGGGAACTGTAGCCAAACAAGCGTCAGTGGAGTAGCATCAAAAGCAACTATATTAAGAGCAGAAATAAATGAACCTGGAAAAGGCTCCATATGGAGAAACAACCTAATCTTTGAATCTCTTATGGGTTTTCAAGACTACAGATGGGGAGGAGGAGCAAAAGGGCAAATTGCCTTGGAACCTAGCAATGTAAAAAGGTCCAGGGCTCCAAGTGCCACCACTTCTATGCAGTAGCAGTCAGAGCCCTGCACCCTTTCAATCACTGCGGGAGGCCTGTGGGCTGGGTGAGGGTGGCTAGCTCTGGCCCCGCCCCTTCCACACAAGGTCCTGCTTCTTCCGAGGAGCCAAGAGTCGAGCCTCCCCCTCTTCCCTGCGTTGCCCAGGGCCTGGCAAAATCTTTCACCAGTCCTCTCAGCACTGTACTTCTATGGCCTGCCCTCATTGTAGAATTTGATTCCCTCACCATCATTAATGTCTTTATCAGCACAACATATCTATGCAGTATGGAAGCATTATTATGTTCTCTGGACAGATGGAGAACAGTGGCACAGAAAGGCTACGCTGAATGGTAAAAGGTCACTTAAGGAGTCTATAGTAAAACTGAACGTAGGCTTAAAATCCTGGACCCATTAAAAGCAGGGTAAAATGTCAAGGACTTCAATAAAACCAGGTTTTCACCATAGGTCTCTGACATTTCAAGTCCAATGCCCTAACCTCAAGACTATCTTTTTTCTCTAAATTTTCTCTGTGTGATTGGTTTAGAAATCTTGCTAGAAAAGTCTCTCTACTAAGATTTCAGTACTTCTAAGCCTCTGCCAGAATCCAGATATCCAGACAAAACCAAAAACAATTCAATTTTTGGACTCCGCCTGGGTCAGTTCTTGATTAATCCTCATGATTTGGCCATAGCTAATAAGAGTGGGCCAGATTAGGACACCTTTACACCCACAAATGGCATTTTACTCCTGGGCTGTGTCTACATTGGCAAGATTTTCTTCCTGCCTGTCTACACTGGCCGCGAGTTCTTGCGCAAGAACACTGACGGTCTAATGTAAGAAATCAGTGCTTCTTGCGCAAATACTCTGACGCTCCTGCTCAGGAAGAAGCCATCTTGCGCAAGAGTCCAATGTAGACAGGTAGCCAAGACATTTTGCGCAAAAGCAGTCTAAACGGAAAAAAGCCCTTGTGGCTGTTTGGACGCTCCATACCTGCAGGCAGCTCGGGACTTCCTGGTAACCTGAGCCCCCTTACAGGCAGACGCAGCCTGCAGAGGCCACTGGACAGAAGCTGCTTTGCCACCTCTGCCCAGAGCTCTGCCATGTGGCTCTGCTCCCTGCAACAGCCACTAGACCACCCAGGATGGCCGCTCCAGGGGGGGAACAACCTGCACCCCCCAGCGCAGGAGTCACTAAGGGGCACAAAGCGCTGTGCTCCTGCCTGGTCTGCAGCAGAGCTTGAAGCCCTCCTGGATCTCTGGGCCAAGGAAGAGGCTCTCCATTACCCACGGTCCCGTCAGTGCAACGTGGACATATTCCGCCACATGGCGCAGGCGCTCTTTGACCAGGGTCATCCAGCCCGGACCCTGGAACAGATCCAGGCTAAGGTCAAAGAGCTGAGCTTGGGCTATGTCCGGGCCAGTGAGGTCCAGAGGGCAGGAGCCGACACCTTCCCCCACTACCAACGGCTCTACGCCATTCTGGGCCAGGCACCACCACTCCACGGACCCTCGGAGCCAGTGCACACCTGCAGGTGCCCCCCCGTCACCAGGACCAGTAAGATGGAGGAGGAAGCACAGCTGCCCAGTGGGTCAGAGGACGAGGCGGACCAGGGGAGCAGTGGGACCCTCCAGGCAGAGGACCTCTCCGGCAGCCCCGATGTCTTCCGTGCATCCTCAGAGGCTGGGGAAGGATCCACCAGTGAATGTTGCACTTTGCACTCACAAGGGCTGGAGGGAGCCAGGCGCCCGGAGAGGGGAGGGGAAAAGTGCATCATTCAGGCCACATGAGCTGCATGCAGTGTAGCATTAGCACTATGCAGCACATGCAACCACGTGCCGCTAGGTCACCCCCTTCACCAAGCGGCACGTGGCCATGGCAGGCAGCTCCAGGGCATGCCTGGGACTGTGCTGCTCACACACATCCAATGGGAGTAGGGGAGAAGGGTGGATGCCGGCTGGAACCAGCCAAGGCCCCAGGGACTCAGGCCAGAGCCCGCACCTCCGCCAGGGTGCAGCACACAGAACGGCAACACTGTCCCATGCCTGGCTGTGCGGCACAGACAGCTGCTCCTGGGAAAACCGCAGCATCACAGTCCTGTGAGTGTGGCCCCCACTGAGCCCCTCGCCTGCTCCCGGTGCCTTGGCTGGCCCCCCGAGGGAAGTCCCCACTGCGGCCACACATGTCCCTGGGCTACGTGTGTGAGGGTTAGTAGGAGGGGGAAAGGGGAAGCGCTCGGGCCGGCCCTAGGGCCACCTCAGTTTTGCTGCAAGGATGGGACACTCCCCAATCACTCTCCTGGTTCCGTCCAGGAAACATCCTACGTGATGGGGATCTGAAAGCCCAGATCACATCTTCCAGATGCGCTCCCAGGCACTGTGTGGGGATTCATCTCGCTCCCTGTCAAACACCACTGATTAGCCCAAAGCCTCACAGCCTCCACCGGCAGGGAGTTCCATAGGTTAACACAACACAAGTGCCCTCCCATCCCCCAAGGGGCCAGGACACAGACCGGTGGTCACAATACTTGGAGGAGGACCCTACTCCAGGGGTGGTCCTGTATGCAAACATACAATACGGGGGAGAGTGGGATCACCGAGTGGGCCCAAGCCACATTACTATGGTGTCACCAGAGCTCAGGGGTGGAGGGCATGAGGTGTGGGGACAGTGGCCAGGCTGCCTGACTGATCCATCCTTTCTTCTCTTCCCTGAAGCAGGACCAAGCAGAAGGGGGGGACCCTCCAGCCCTGCGGCAGTGGCAGCACCCCCAGCCACCCAAGCACCAAGTTGGTGGGTCCGGCAGCGGGACCAGCTGCTTCGGCAGCACGTGCAGGCCATCGAATGGGTGGAGGCAGCCATCATGCACCAGGTGGAGGTGGACCTACAGTGGCACCAGCAGGCCTGGGGCCCCTGCCAGGCCCAGTGTGTACGCATGGCAGATGCCATCTCCACCCTCACCGCGCACATTGGCCATGCCATACATTATGCCATACATTACCCCATGCACCCGCCATCCCTCCCATAGCAATGCCCGTGCCCTCTCCTGCTCCTGCCGCTCCTGCAATAGCCCCTCCTACTCCTGCTCCTGCCCCTCCTGCCCACCTCCCCATGCTGCGTGCCCCAACGTGGCCTCACCCCCATGTGCAGGTCCGCCCCTGCAGAAGCAGTCTCAGGGGCCACCCCTCCCAGCAGTAGCTCCCCCTCCCAGTTGAGAGCCTGCCCCCCTTCTAGCCTACATCACCCCTCTCCCCATTGTAAATAAAAAGTTCAAACATTGTGTTCCAAAAAAACCTGTGTTGGTTGTTTATTGGGAGGTAAGGGCAGGGGAGGAGGGAAGGGTTGGGGATAGGAGTGAGATGTCAAGGGAGACAGAGGCGACCCTACTATGAGGCCTGGGAGAACATCTCCGTCAGAGCCTCCCGGATGCACACCCCATCGTGGTGCGCCTGGCGGATGGCAGCTGTGCAGGGCTGTTCGAAGGCCTGGCCCTCGCCTGCCATCCATGCCAGGAGGAAGGCCTCCCACCTCCGCTCCATGAGATTGTAGAGCATGCAGCACATGGCCACTACCTCCGGGACATTCCGCTCACCCATCTCCAGATGGGTGAGCAAACAATGGAACTGGGTTTCAGCTGCCCGAAGGCGCACTCTACTTGGTTGTGGGCCCGGTTGAGGCAGTCATTGAACCAGGCCCTGTTGTAGTCTGGCCGCTCTGTGTACGGCTGCATTAGCCAGGGCAGCAGGGGGTAGGCCGCATCCCCCACAATACATGTGGGCATGGGCATTTCCGCGACAGTAAATCCCTGCTGGGGGAAGTAAGTGCCCGCCTCCAGCCTGCCAAACAGGCCGGAGTTTCTTAGAATGCGGGCGTCGTGTGCCTTGCCAGACCAGCCCGCATAAATGTCCAGGAAGTGGCCATGGTGGTCCACAAGGGCCTGGAGTACGATGGAGAAGTACCCCTTTCTATTTATGAAATGGGCCACTCGAAGCTTCAGAGCCCGGACAAGGATGTGGGTTGCATCCAGGACTTCCCCGCAGTTGGGGAACCTGAGGGCAGCAAAGCCGGCCACGGTAGCATCCACATCATACAGGCAGATCACTCTTGGGAGCAGGACATCATTGATGGTGTGGACGAGCTGCAGAAGGGTGCAAAGAAACACAGGAGAACACATCACATAAGGCAGGGTGAGTGCGTGCTCCCTTGGTGGGGGGCCCTGTGATGCCCTCTGTCCTCACACACACACACACACACACATACCAGGGCCCACTCGCCCCACGCCTCCCCCCGCCCCCACCAGCAGGCCTGTGTAAGGGAGGGACGGCCCAAACCCCTGGGTGACCCAGCCTGGAGTCTTGCCTGCCCCTGAGCATGGAGTGCAGCACCCTCCCTCCTCCCCCACACACCTCCTAGGACTTACCTGCATGACGATGGCACCAACGGTCGATCTGCCCACCCCGAACTGCTGTGCCACTGATCGGTAGCTGTCCGGGGTGGCCAGCTTCCATAGTGCGATGATGACCCTGTTCTTGACAGGCATGGGTGCCCGCAGCCGGGTGGTGGTTCTCTGGAGCACAGGAGCGAGCCAGGCACATAGCTCCAGGAACATCCACTTTCGCATGTGAAAGTTCCAGAGCCACTGCTGGTCGTCCCATTGCCCCGGGACCTGCCAGTCCCACCAGTCGGTACTGGTGTCCACTCTCCATTGGGCCTCTCCACTGTGGGGTGGGGATGCCACAGGGATGCCCTGGACCCTGGTGAGGGAGTCCAGAGTGACCTGTGCCTCGAGGTCCTGGAAGAGGAGTGTAGCAGTCTGGAGCAGCAGCTGCAGGCACTTCAAAATGGCCAGAAGGGGCCAGAGCAGGCACAAGGTCACCCCTGGCTCCATGGCACAAGAAACAAGCTGAGATAGAAAAATCAGCCAAAGGCACTAAAAGGCACAAAGCAGTAGTGTCCAAAAAGGCAGAGGGCAACCACAAATAGAACTGATATGGCTGTCAGTCTCTGCAAGAGGTCTTATAGCACTCAGCAAGAGAGAAATGGCTGTCCAGGGAGATCCCTTTAAGCACGTGTCTGAAAAGAGCTCCAGCCCCTGTCCCTGGAAAGGGCTGTTGCCCTTTTGCCCTCTTCAAAATGGTTCCAGGCTTCTGCTTTTGCACAAAAGCATCCCGCCAATGTAGACGTGCTTTTGCACAAAAGTGCATTGTTCTTACGATGAGTCCTGGACCAGTATAGACGCTCTCTTGCACAAATACTCAAATGCAAAAACTCTTGCGTTAAAAGTATTTGAGCAAAATCATGCCAGTGTAGACGTAGCTCTAAAATTGTTCCACTGATTTCATTGTGGCACTTATTCAGGGCAACTGTAATAGTGCTCTCTCTCCAAAGTACAGAAGGGCTTCTGGCTCCCTTGGCCATCACCCAGGTTGGAAGAAGACCTGCCTCATGCTACCTTCCGATTGGGGTATATCCAGAACAAACAGTTCCTTGCCATCACTGTGCTATTCCTAGCAGAAACAGAATGCTTAAACAGGTCTGTTTGCTTTTTCCCCTCAGAGACATTATACATCATAATTGCCAACAGCTAACTGTTACCACACAACATTCCCTAGACAAGTTTATTTTTTCCTTCCAGCAAAAGTATTAAAGAGAAAACACACTGACAAGAATAAAAGACCCTATACATTTGCTAATATGCTAACCAGAGATCACCCCGTACAGTCTAGCAGAAGCAGTCCCTCAAAACCCTAACAGAGAGGTTTCTTTATGGTTTGAAGTTCACTACAGTTTCAGCTTAGTCCACAATTTGTGCAGTCTTTGATATGGAATTTCCAGGAGCAGGGAATTAGCAGGCAATTGATTTTTCCACCCTAGGCATAGCTTTAAAAGTATGAATTAAAAGTGGGACATTTGCTAGGAAATCCACTTCACGTGCTTTGTTGCCAAAAGTTCTTGGAAGTTCATTTTTTACCTCTCCAAGATTGCATGAATCCTGCTCATAAAAAAGTTACATACAATCCTACAATAGCACATATACAATTGCATTTTTAATACACTACCCCAATGGTATTAAAGCAAATTCAATAAAGTTTAACTTATTTCAGTAAAGTTTCTCTTAATTCCATAAGGCTTGACCAGGATGTGACATTCTCCAGAGTCTAAACTGGACCGTTGAACAGCTATCTCCTCAGTTCTCCAATCTGGGGTGCCTCTTACACTGCTTGCTCTATGAACAGCTACTCCTGGCTTGTTTATACACAGCATCTAGCAAGTAAACTCCCAGTTACACAATATTGAGGGCTATAAGACACTCATGAATTAAAGATTTCAGATTTGGGGTGGGGGAGCTACCTGTGCATGTCGATAGTGTGAGGAAGCTGATAGGAGCACAGTATCTAATTCCTATATAAACAAAAGACAACTAAATAAATATTAGATCCACTCAGCTCTAATACTAACATATTCTGATACCTTGTGGCAAGTCCCTTAAGAGACACTGGTTAGGCTTAAAATTTTAATATATATTTTTACTTCCTTACTAACTCTGCAGAGAGAGAGAGAGAGAGAGAGAGAGAGAGAGAGAAACACTGTCAGGACTCCAGACTCTATCTCAGCTATGGAACAGGAGTGGGGTCTAGTGGGTTACATCTGTATTCTTATTAAGAATATTTGAATGGCCATACTGGGTCAGACCAATGGTCCATCTAGCCTACTGTCCTGCCTTCCAACAGAGGCCAATGCCAAGTGCTTCAGAAGGAATGAACAGACGAGGTAATCATTAAGTGATCTGTCCCCAGCTTCTGACAAAGAAAACCTAGGGACACAATGTATTATGTAAGGTAAGTAAAGGTACCACAGTCTCATAGTACAGGTATCGTGTGCTCATAATGTGAATAAAGAATGGTAAAAAATAACCACACCCAAAGTGCAACTGAATAATTTTAAGCACTGTTAGTTCTACTTTCTTGTATAAAGTAGACCCTGTTTCTCCAAAAATGCATACTTATATACATTCATGTACACACATATCTCCTCAGATATACCGAAAGATTGACTGATACAGTAGACCAAGTTTTTCAGGGATAAAAGTCAAACAGAAGTTTCCAAAAATACCACATCAGAAAGAATAGAGAAGTAAAACTGGGAAAGGAGCTGAAGTAAAAAAAAAAAATGACAATAATCTCCACACTTTTGATGTTGCTGTCTCAGCCACAATGGAGTAAAGCGGAATTTTTTAACTCTTTAAATAAAAGTCATTTAAATGTCTAATATGAAGAAACCTTAATAAACCTGGGATGAGGTTTACCTGGGTGGTCGACAAATACCTTTGATGTCGACACCCGCACGTCCAGACTGTCGGCTCAGCGCGGCAGCCATGTAAATTTAAATGAAGCGGCGATTATTTAAATTGCCGCTTCATTTTACTATGTCTGGTAGCCTAATCTACATGCCTCTGGTGACAGAGGCATGTAGTCTAGACGTACCCTATAAGGCTAGTTAAATGGAACTCCCAAGCTGTAGTTTTTCAGAACACATTACATAAACTATTAGGGATGGCCCATGGCAGGGGTAAAGAAGAGGCAGCAAGTGGGCCAGATCTGGCCCCCAAGCCACTGGATCCAGCCCATGGCCACCTCATCAGCACCCTTACTACAGATCAGAGGCAACCACTTTAAAGAGCAGTTTACTAATTCCTCTGCAAGTTGGACATAGAGGAAAAAGCTTTGTGCGCTGTCCCTACCCTCTAGCAAAATCTCCAAGCTCTCATTGGCCAGTTTCCAGCCAATAGGAGCTGAGACATTTTGCTGAAGACAGTGCAATCAATGAAACCTCCTCCCTCCTTCCTTCCCTCCCTCTCCCTTCCTGTGCTGGAGCAGAGCCAGTGGAGCAGCCCGCAGGCAGGGAGTCTTCAGAGCTGCTGACTGGGAATCACCTAGGTAAGCTTATCCCTGCCAGAAACTGCCTCTGGAACCCCAGACCTGCTCTCCCCCCCAACTACCTGCCCCAGGCCATCACTCAAGCCCTTTGTATCCCTTCTCCCCACCTCCTCTAGGTCACAACTCCCTCCGGGTATGTCTACACTACAAAGTTAATTCGAACTAATGGACATTAGTTCGAATTAACTTTGACAGGCGCTACACTAGCGCTCCGCTAGTTCAAACTTAATTCAAACTAGTGGAGCGCTTAGTTCGAACTAGGTAAACTTCATTGTACGAGGACTAAGCCTAGTTCGAACTTAATAGTTCGAATTAAGGGGTGTGTAGCCCCTTAATTCGAACTAGTGGGAGGCTAGCCCTCCCCAGCTTTCCCTCATGGCCACTCTGGGCACCACCAGGGAAACTCTATTGCCCCCTTCCTGGCCCCGGACCTCTTAAAGGGGCACGGGCAGGCTACGGTGCCCGTGCCAGGTGGAAGCCTGCCAGCACCCAGCCCGCAGACCCTGCACCTGGCACGGCTCGAACCAGGCATCCAATGCCCCCCAGCCCTTCCCCTCTTCCCAGGACCAGGCTGGCGTCTCCCGGGAGCTTGCCCGGGACCACAAGAGGCGGGCACCCGCCTGGTCTAGTACAGACATCGTGGACGTCGTCCATGACCACCGCACTAGGCACAGGAAAGTGGCCGTCTAGGGCAGGAGAGCTGCCAGCCTGGCCACCCAGGAGCAGGTGTGCAAGAGAATCAAGGGGGTCCACTGAGACCCCCGACCCTGAGCCCTGAGCTTACAATGGCCGTCCTGGGTCAGACCAAAGATCCATCTAGCCCAGTAGCCTGTCTACCGACAGCAGCCAACCTTAGGGACCCTGGAGGGGATGGACCGAAGACAGTGACCAAGCCATTTGTCTCGTGCCATCCCTCTCCAGCCTTCCACAAACTTTGGGCAGGGACACCACTCCTACCCCCTGGCTAATACCACTCCGTGGACCCAACCTCCATCACTTGATCTAACTTCTCTTTAAACTCTGTTCTAGTTGTAGCCTTCACAGCCTCCTGCAGCAAGGAGTTCCACAGGTTGACTCTTTGCTTTGTGAAGAACAACTTTCTGTTGTTAGTTTGAAGCCTGCTACCCATTCCTTTCCTTTGGTGTCCTCTAGTCCTTCTTTATGGGAACTAATGAAGAACTTTTCTTTATGCACCCTCTCCACCCCACTCGTGCTTTTATAGACCTCATTCCTATCCCCCCTCAGTCTCCTCTTTTCTAAACTGAAAGTCCCAGTCTCTTTAGCCTCTCTTCATATGGGACCTGTTCCAAACCTCTGATCATTTTAGTTGCCCTCCCCTCTCCCACCCACTCTCTTCCCCTCTCCCACCTCCTTTTCCCAGTCTTCCCGAGTTTTGTTCAATAAAGAGAGATTCTATTTTTGACCATACGTTTTCTTTATTTTGTACATCAGGAAGGGCGGCTAGGGAAGGGTAAGTGGAAGGAGGTGAGGGAGGAATGGGGTACGAGCCCCCGATGGGGAGAACTGGGCTGGCTCTGCGGGCTTCTGGGGGTGGAAGCTCTCCTGCAGCCCCCCAATTGCCCCCTCTCTCCAGATGGCAGCCTGCGGCAAGTGCAGCCGGTCTGATGGCCGAGTGCTGTGATGTGCCCAGTGTGGGCACTCAGGGCACTCCAAGACAGGGCTGCTTTGCAAGCGGGGCACCCCTGAGAACTGTCTGTCCGGGGTGGGGGTCGGGTCCCTTTAAGCACAGCCCTCGGCTAGCCTGAGACAGCAGCTCCACGCTCTAAGTCCTCATCTGATGCCCTGCCGGCACCGCTTCCGGCCATCCTTAACCCCGGTTCAGGGTCCACTTAATGTGGACATGCTAATTCAAATTAGCAAAACGCTAATTCGAACTAGTTTTTTAGTCTGGATGCTTTAGGTCGAATTAACTAATTCGAACTAAGTTAGTTCGAATTAGCGCTGTAGTGTAGTCATACCCTCCCAGACCCTGTACCCCCCCCTTCCGCACTCCTCCCTCAGGCCAGAATCCTTTCCTGCACACATACTCCTCCCAAACACCATTCCCCGCCCCACATCACCACCTAATGTCTCTGTACTCCCTTTCCCCCCTTCTTCCATGTCACAACTCCTTCCCAAACCTTGCACCCTCTCCTACACCCTTCCCCCAGGCAGGATCCTCTACTGCATCCATAACCTCTCCTGGACCCTGCACCCCAAGCCCTCACCCCAGATTTTAACCCTCTCCTATACCCAAACTACCTGTCAGACCTCACACTCCCTACTGCATCTCAGTTCTCTGACCCCAGCTCCCTTTTGCACCCCACCTACTGTCCCAGATCCTGAGCCCCCTGCCTCAGAAGTGCTGCTCTTGACCAGTTACCAAAATCTTGGAGTGACCTCCCCATTAAAAATTATTGCTTACCCCTGGTCTGTGGTTATTTGGTCCTGTGTGAGCCTGGATGTGATGGACTAAATAATCTCTTGAGGTCCCTTCTAGACCTAATTTCTATAAGTCGTTAGACTTCTCAGTTTCCCCACCTATAAATTTGGGGTAATAACACCTACTGCAGAGGAATGTTGTGATACTTTTGGGCTACGCTCTGATATCCTTATTCAAGTTGAGTAGTCTTAGTCCACAAATTGTCTCATCGACTTTAATGAAACTGCTCTTGGAGCAAAGTGCTACTCAGAGAAGCATGGGTATCATAATTCAACTCCAAGCCAAAGCTCACTCATGTCATTGGAAAGACTCTCTTTGACTTCAGCGTGTTGTGGATCTGGCTTTACCTGCTAACAGATTTTGAAGATGTAAAACCCTATGAAAGTTCTAAGTAGTGTTATTATTTAGAGTGCTCCCACTTTTTAGTAGACTTTATTGTCAGAGAAACTTCAAAACGCAAATTGAAAACAAACTAATAACTGATGTGGAGCACTACAACTTTTGCAAACTATTAGTTAAATAAGCAAATACCTTCATCAACTAAATAATCTACTGCACTTCCAGATAGCACCATCTTTAGGGGAAAGTTAACTGAATAGGAAAGCCTTCTTCAATATAAAATTGATAAAGCAATAAACTCATGCATGATTAATCTAAAATTGTGCATTGAAACTTGTTTCCTCTCTCCCTCTCTTGCTTCTGCTTTTCACTGTCTGGGACCATTAGTTTTTATTAAAACATGACAATGTTGTTGAGTAGGCTACTAACTAGCACTTACAAGAGAAAGAAATGGAGACAAAAGACTGTAAACGTATCTTCCTAAATAAGATTTGGCCATAAATATGATTAAAGGTTCTGGTGGCCCGATGTGGCTTTTATATATTACATAGATGGAGTCAAAATTAATAAATCCCATCCAACTGTGCCTTGGAGAATTAATGGCAATTGTATGGACAAAGAGAAAAAAGCAAATTAAAAACCGAGGGTACGTCTACACTACAGCGCTAGTTCGAACTAACTTAGTTCGAATTAGTTAATTCGAACTAAGCTAGTTCGAACTAGCGCATCTAGAACTAAAAACTAGTTCGAACTAGCGTTTTGCTAGTTCGAACTAGCGCGTCCACACTGATTGGACGCAGGGGGGCATTTAAGGGCAGCTGAAACCGGTTCTGGCAGGGCATCAGGTCAGCAGTTGCTTTGTGTGGCTGCTGTCTGAGGCTATCTGAGGCTCGTGCTTAAAGGGACCCCCCCTGGACAGCCGGTTCTCAGCTTTTCCTGCTTGCTTGCCAACCTCGCCGAGGGACAGCAAAGCGTCGGTCTCTGTGCCCGTCTGTGTCGGTGCTTCCCTTCGGGGGGGCCGCCGCAGGTGGCAACATGGAGCCACGGCTCGCCCTGCACCTTCTGGTGCACGTTCTGGACTTGCTGCTGCAAGCCTGCCAGCAATGGCTCGAGGCTGCCTGGCACCACCTGGGGAACGTCAGCCCCCTGCCTCTCCGCCTGGCCGCCCTGGGGGCCGTGGAGGAGCCGCGGCGGCGCCCCGGCACCGGCGTGCCCCGCCGCATCTGGCGTCTGGACACCAGCAGCGACTGGTGGGACCGCATCGTCCTGGAGCGCTGGGACGACCGACAGTGGACCCAGAACTTTAGGATGAGGAGGGACACCTTCCTGGAGCTCTGCGAGTGGCTCGCCCCTGCCCTGCAAAGAAGGGACACTCGCATGAGGCCCGCCATCCCCCTCCAGAAGCGGGTGGCCATCGCCCTCTGGAAGCTCTCCACGCCGGACAGCTACCGATCCGTCGGGAACCAGTTCGGCGTGGGGAGATCCACTGTCGGAGCAGTGCTCATGCAGGTACGGCGCTCGTCGGCCACCGAGCCGGGGGGGAGGGGGGCTGCGAGGAGGGGATGGGCCGCCCCAGGGACAAAGGGGGGGGCGGGAGGAGGCGAAAGCGCCCCGCACCGGAGGGGTCGGGCTGTCCCGGCCGTACTACACGCCGCCAGGGGGGTTGCTTCCGGGAGTGGGGCGCGGGGCACTGCCAGGGCACGCACGCTCCCAGCCACCCGGGCGCCCCACTGATTGACGCTTTGCTGTGTCTCTCTCCGCAGGTGGTCAAGGCCATCAACCGGGTGCTGCTCCGCAGGGTGGTCCGCCTCGCCAACCCGGATGCCGTCATCCGGGGATTCGGCGCCCTCGGCTTCCCCAACTGCGGGGGGGGCCATCGACGGGACGCACATCCCCATCCGTGCCCCGGAACACCAGGCGTCCCGGTATGTGAACCGCAAGGGGTACTTCTCCGTCATCCTGCAGGCCGTATGTGACCACCGGGGACAGTTGACGGACATAAATGTGGGCTGGTCCGGCAAAGCACACGACGCCCGGGTGTACCGGAACTCCTCCGTGTGCCAGCGGCTGCAGGACGGGACCTTCTTCCCCGACCGCCACATCAGGGTCGGGGACGTGGACATGCCCGTGTGCCTGGTGGGGGATGCCGCCTACCCACTGCAGCCCTGGCTCATGAAGCCCTACACGGGACACCTCAATCCCTCCCGCCAGGCCTTCAATAACAGGCTGAGCAGGGCCCGCATCGTGGTGGAGGGGGCCTTCGGGCGACTGAAAGCCCGCTTTCGATGCCTCCTCACCCGTCTGGACCTGGCCGAGCACAACATCCCTCCCGTGGTGGCGGCATGTTGTGTGCTCCACAATTTGTGTGAGCGGAAGGGGGAGGCTTTCTTGCCAGCCTGGATGGCTGAGGCTGACCGCATGGCTGGACACTACGGTCAGCCCCGCACCGCCGCCGTCCGGGAAGCCCAGCGGGGGGCCATCCGGATCCGGGAAGCCCTGCGGGAGAGCTTCCAGGTGGAGGAGGAGGAGGACTGACCTCTCCCTGCATGCCCCACCGGGGCCTTCTTCCACCCTACCCCCCCCTTCCCCTTTCCCCTCCCTACCTACTGTCAAATAAAGACACCTGTTTTTCCAACAAAAACGTCTGTTTATTTCAGAGAACTGGGGTGGGGGAGGGAGGAATGAAGGTGGGAGAAGGGAGGGGGAAACCTGGGACGAGGGAGCTGGAAGGGGAGGGGAGGGAAGGGAGGAAGGGAAAGGAAAGCTCAGGGGTGGGAGTCTGGGTGCCTCTCCCGTCTCGCCACACTGCGGGTCCGGGGGCGTCGGTGGGGAATGGTTGTGGAGGGGGGGGCAGAGAGGACAGGGGGTGTGGAGGAAGCAGGAGCGGAAGCAGGAGGAGCAGGAGGAGCAGGGGGAGCAAGAGGGGGAGCAAGAGGGGGAGCAGGGGGAGCAAGAGGGGGAGCAAGAGGGGGAGCAGGGGGAGCAAGAGGGGGAGCAAGAGGGGGAGCAGGGGGAGCAAGAGGGGGAGCAAGAGGGGGAGCAGGGGGAGCAAGAGGGGGAGCAAGAGGGGGAGCAGGGGGAGGAGGAAATGGAAAGCGGTCTAGCAGGCTCTGGAGGTGGCCTCGCAGGGCACGGCCCTGCTCCTCCAGGGCCTCCAGACTCCTCTGGCGCAGCCTGAGGTCCTCCTGGACCCAGTGGTCCTGGAGACGGAGCTGTCGGTCCAGGAACCGGAGATGCCGCCTCTGGTAGTCCTCCTGGTTCCTGGCTGTCCTGCTTGCCCGGGCGCGGGCGGCTGCTGCAGGCGGGGTGGTGCGCCCTGCAGTCCCCGGTGCTGCAGCTGTGGTGCAAGAAGACCAGCGGTCAATTACCCCAGGGGCCCAGGTGTGTGAAACCCAGCTCCCCTCTGCAAGGCCAGGGCCCCTGCAGGATCCCCAGCTGCTGCTCCGTAGTGGGCAAGGCCCAGGCGCACGGTCCCGGGGCTCCCTCTCGCCCCAGCCCCCCGTACACATAAGGGGAACACGAGGGTACTCACAGGTGGATGCCTCCCCGGCCTCTGATGATGCAGGCGAGCGGCTCTGTGGGGTGCCTCGGGGGTCCCGGGTCCTGGGAAGGCTGGCAGCAGGCTCCTGGCTCTCAGAGCCCTCTTCCTCCTCCTCGGTGTCCAGGAGCGGTCCCTCTGCCCCGGGGTCAATCACGTCCCGGGGGGCAGGGACGGCATGAGGCCCCAGGATGCGGTCCAGGGCATGGAAGTGGGGGCAGGCCTCCGGGTCAGCCCCTGGCAGGCAGGCCCGGGAGTAGGACTGCCGCAAGTCTTTAATCTTGCAGCGCACCTGCTCCCGGCTGCGCTGGTGGCCCCTGGCGGCCAGGCTGGCAGCCATGCGTCCATAGACGGCCGCGTTCCGGTGGCTAGTGCGGAGATCGTGGACATTGGAGGCTTCCCCCCAAACCTCGATGAGGTCCACGATCTTCGCACTTGACCAGGCGGGCGCCCGCCTTTTGCGCCCCCGGGCAGGCTCCCGGGAGCCGCCAGGCTGGTCGTGGGGAGCAGTGGAGGGCTGGGAGCCCTCGGATGGCTGGCTCATAGTGTGGCAGGTGCAGGCTGTGCAGGCACGGGTGCTTGCAGCCTTGCAACTGGCACAAAGTGAGTAGCCAGCCCGTGGCCCTTTAAGGGCTCCGGGGCCGGGAGGGGGGCAATAGAGTTTCCCTGGTGTTGGCCAGAGTGGCCACCAGGGAAACCTGGGAAGCCTTAGCCTCCCACTAGTTCGAACTAAAGGGCTACACAGCCCTTAGTTCGAACTAGCTAGTTCGAACTAGGCGTTAGTCCTCGTAAAATGAGGTTTACCTAGTTCGAACTAAGCGCTCCGTTAGTTCGAATTAAGTTCGAACTAACGGAGCGCTAGTGTAGCGCATAGGAAAGTTAGTTCGAACTAACGTCCGTTAGTTCGAACTAACTTTCTAGTGTAGACATACCCCAAGTGAAGAAATGCCACTTATCTAGGGGGAAAACATTTTTAATGCTGTAGTTCAATTTTTTTTTAATCATAAGAGTAGATTCAGTTTTAATTAGAAAAACTGATTCAGAAAAATGCTTATACCATCAGCAAATAGCTCTTTTATTTTGCCAGTTCTCAGAACTTTAACAGGTGGTTAACTAACTCATTATTTCATACAGGCTCTTTACCTACCTTTGTTTCTGAAGGCAGAAAAAATTCTTTATTGTTACATGGTTTTTGGTAATGCAGCAGCTGCTGTTTATGCTAATTCTTGCTTACTTGCAAATAGACCTATGTTTATTTTGTGCCACACCAGCTGTCAACAAAGACATTTGAAGAATAATTTCCATACTTAAAAGAAAGGCTCTGCTCTTTCTTCTGATTGTGTGTCTCTTTCTTCTGCATTTCAGGCCTAACATATGTTCAATGGAGAAAACATCTAATGACAAATTAAGAGATGGGCTGAACTTGGAATGGCTGATGATCCTGTAGGTTTCTACCTACCTCCATTCACTCAGCACTTGCTCCTCCCCCTAGCCCTCATTCCAAAAAGTTCATCCTCTAAAATGTGCTAGTCCCAGGAAATACTGTTTGAGATCCCAAAATACAGGGGAATTCATGGGTATACTTGATCCTGCCTCTGCTCAGGAAGATGGGCTAGATGACCTTTCTACATCCTGCCTTGTCCATTATTACTACGATCCTATATGAATTTCTTAGATGGAAGTACCTGAGGGTTGAAATGGCAGGCTATCCAACCTACCTGTTAGTTAGAGCTTACCTGTATTCAGAGGTAACTCACTCGAGAGTAAGTAGGCACAGCACCCAGAGTGCCTGCCTGAGGGTCCCACTGAGCTGCTGGCTGGGAGATGCCTAAGGTAAATGCCTCCCAACCAGAACCTGCCCCCAGTATTCCACACTCTTCTGCACCCCAACTGCCTGCCCCAGGTCACAATACAAACTCAGGTCATAACCCAAACCCTCCATACCTCCTTCTATACTCCACCCCCCCCCCCCCCCAGGTCAGAATCCTCTCCTGAACCCAACCCCTCTTCCAGACCCTGTACTCCATCCTGTACCCCAATCTCCTGCCCCGGGACATAAATCCCTTCTTTTTCCAAACTCCTTCCCAGACACCTTCCTGAACTCTAGTACTCTACGCAGAGTTCCAGCCTGTATCCAACTTCCATTCCAGACAGCATATACACCCTCCACTGATACCATAGAAAAATCCAACCCTAGACCACTTACCAAATTCGTGAAGTGGGCCCACTTAACAAAATCTATTGCCTACTCCTGTATTAATGAAATGCTACACTAAATGTACATCCGAACTTCAGGAACACTGTCACATGGGATCAGGTTTTAAACTTACTCTTTAAAGAGCTCCTTGTTGACAGAGTGTTCAGGTCAGTGTAAAATGAAAATAAACTTTTTTTCTGGAGATGCCAAGCTGGGCAGTACTTGTTCTTTCTATCTGTGCTCTCTACAAACATCTATAAAGGCCATCTGTTCAAAGGCTTTGTTAACAGGTGACAGAAGTAGAGCCCTGCATGGATACAAAATGTATCAGGGTTTGGTTGGGCCAGTGTAACCGGCACACCTAGTGTGATTCACTGTCCCATGCAGTGGCACTTAGACCACTTACCGCAACAGATAAGACCAATAGACCTCTACAACCTAGGCTGAGAGCCAGGTGGCTTTTAGCACAAGCTGTAGAGGCTCCTGTGCTAAGTCCAGAGGTCCCATGTTCAAATCCACCTGATGGCAGGTTATACCAGGGGTCACTATATTGCAGAATGACCACAGGCAGAGAGCAAGGGGCCAGAGATGGGGAATAGACAGCTATAACCCCATTGGGCCAGCAGAGGGCAAGTGTGGAGAAAGGGACAGCTTTCTACTATATATTTCAGAGAGTTCGTGGTGTTTGTGTGACTGACTGTCCCCCAGCTAGAGAACATGCATCCCTCTTCCAGCTGTGCTTGCTGGATCTGTAACAACCATGAAAGTGGTGCTTCTCACCAGGCGACCCTAGACTGCTGTGTTGAGAAAGGGCTGGGGTAGTCCTCTCTCCTTGGGGCAGCCTGAACCCCTCATTCCCAGCCCCATCCCAGAGCAATGATTTAAATGAAGAAAAACAAAACTTACTTGAGTTAAAGACATGACCAATGCTGGATATATCTTCTAGTAATTTATAACATTCAATAAAGCTGTTTTTGAGACTGGGTGGGAAAACAAATTTAACAACACATTGGAACATTACAAAACCCAGCCTCTGAGAACAACTAACAGGAAGTTTTCAAGTCCATTCCAACAGAGTCACTGAAGTTGATTATTACTTCAGTGGATTGGTCTCCTTTCATTGCCAATATTTGCATTTTCACCTTGGGTTATGAACAAGTCCTGGAAAGCAAATATTGGTCTTCTCCAAAAAAAAAAAAAAAATAGACTTGATTATCAAGTGTTGCATTTAACTAATCTTCAAAGATATCTTGCTGTTATATATGAAGGGATTTTGTTCTTAATCTCTATTTTCCAGAAGCCGGCAATGAGTGACAGGGAATGGATCACTTCAGGATTGCACGTTCTGTCATTCTCTCTGAAGCACCTGGTATTGGCTATCAGAAAACAGGCTTGTCAGACCTTTGGTCTAACCCAGTATGGTCTTTCTTATGTATCTTTCATCAGTATCTTTCTTGGAAAACAATAATAAAGTAACAGGGAATGGGACATGCTGTCAGTCAAAATATAGGCACAAACTCAGGCATAAAGCACACAATTGTCTTGCAATGTGTAGTGTTGCAGTGGGAGACGTGTGTGTTGAAAGGAGATTAAAAGCAATCAGGGACGGAAGGTTTCTATAATTTTTGGTGGTGCCCCATTAACCAAACCCTCTGACCCCGGTTAACCACGCTCTGGACCCTCGTTAACCAGGCCTCTGGAGGTAACATGCTCAGGGCAAGATGGACACATGACCAGAAGTAAAAGGTGTCAAGTCACCCCTCTCGAAGAACTTTTCCCACCATCCTCTTACCAACAGGGATTAGTTTGCCCCCCCCAAAATCCCCCTCATGCCATTGTCTTGCAATTGTATTAACCCAATGTGTGACATTATCTCGGGGGCAGAGAGGCTGGGGGAAGTGTTCCCTCTAAGGCTATGCCTACTGTCACGGCTTCTTGAGCAAGTACAGCCGTTCTTGCACAAGAACCCACACAGCATCCACACTGCCCGCCTGCTCTTGCGCAAAGAAATTTACAGTACGGCGTGGTAAGAGAGGACGTCTTGCATAAGAGCTACGCTCTTTTCTAACAGGTGTAAGTTCTCTTGTGCAAGAGAGCAGCGTGGATGCTTGGCAGGGATTTCTAGCACAAGAAACCCCTCTGGCTAAAATGGCCATTGGAGCTTTCTTGTGCAAGAGAGCGTCCACACTGCCATGGATGCTCTTGTGCAAAAGCACAGCGCACACATGGCAGTGTGGACGTGTTCTTGCGCAAGACTTCTTGTACAAGAACCCTTGCGCAAGATGTTCTTGCACAAGTAGCCACCAGTTTAGACATAGCCTAAGTGTTTCCTCCCATGAGCAGAATGAATTTTGTGTTGTGCACCAGTTCTGAGTTCATGTGGCTTGTTCGGATGTGCCATTGTGGCACCCAAGTTATTAATAAATATTTTTAAACCTTTACCTTTTCTCTCTGCTGCCATGTCTCCTCCCCTTGCTCCATCAGCTACCCTGGTGCCTGCTGCCCCTCAACTCCTCACCCTCCTCTGCTGTCCTGACTCCTGCCCTTCTCACCGCCCTCAGCCCTCCTGTGACCTGCCCCCCTCCACCAGCCCTTCTCTGCTCCCAGTACCCACTCCTCCAGTAGCCCCACTCTGATCATGTGAGCTACCCCTCCTCATCCCCTCTTCCAACACCTCCCTCTACACACCTGCCCTGCCTCTCTCCCCTCGTGCTGGTCCCTCCCCTGCAGGTGTCTGCCCTTCTGCTTCACCCACAGAATCCCCTGGCACCTGTACCTTCCCTTAGCCCTGTACCCTCCTGGTGCCTTCCCCTTCCCTTACTGCCCCTTTGCCCTCTTTTTCCCTGATGCCCACCCCCTCACCACTCTCTACCCCCATTCTGCTCATGCCCTGTGCCTTCACACGTGCCTTGCTCCATCCCCACCTTTCTCATGCCCACCCCTTCTTTCAAGCTTTCTCTCAGCACCTCCCTCTCCCCCCTCTAGTCCCCAATGCCCTTACCCTCTCCTCTCCCCACATCACCCTGTCCTCCCTCCCACTGACACCTCCCCTCCTGCCCTTTTCCTCATTGTCTGCACTTTGCCACCTGGTATTTGCCTCTCCTCCACGCTGTCCCTTGGTGCCTTCCTCTTTCTTTCCACTCTCCCTCCCCCTCCTCACAAGCCCCTTCCTCTCCAACCCCTTCCCTCTAGTTTTCCCCCTTCCCTTCTCTTTCCTTCCCTTTCCCTCCCCTCCCTTACCATCCCTTCTGCCTTCCACTTTGAAGGGCTGGAGTCTGCACTCAGGCCACAGAAGTCCCTGGACTCTGAACCCAGAGCTAGGCTGCGCGGCACAATGCCACGCCGAACAGTTCTAAAGTTCCGGGCCATGATCTCATATCATGCCCGGGAGTTTCCCCGCTTATCTGTAAATGCCACGCATGGCAGCAGCAGCCAGCAGCACACACCAGCAAGGGGGAGCCAGACTGGAAGCTGCACATGGCAAGAATGGTCCGGCGGGGGGGACGCTCTGGGGCTAGGTGGGAGGACGTGTGGGGGTCTGGCAAGGCTGGGGAGAGACCCAGCTCCAAATATTGGTGGAGCAGAGCCCCTGGCTCTGAATATTGCTGAAGCATTGGCACCATGAGCCCATATAACTCACCGCCCATGAAAGCAATAAGTCACTTTCTGAAATGACATGGAAATTTAGTGAGGCTGTTTCCTGATGTGGGGGAAAAGGATCGGAATGCCTCTTTTTTTGAGCAATTTAACATGGAGAAGGTTTGGAATGCATGAGCTGAAGCAAGTTGCAAGATCCTTTGAAGCACCAAGAGTTCTCACTTGCAACTGGGTTCATCTGAATTTAGTCTTCAGTGTAGATTATTGTTTCTATTGGAATTCACCTACACCAGTGAATGCTGACATTCATTTCTTGCCATTAGTGATGCCTGATTGTGACCAGCAGATGGGGGCGGATCAGGACAAGAGAGTCAGTCATTAAACATTCCAAAATGGAACATTTCTTCCTGGCTGATAATTCCCCTGTTCACACTGATCCTAAGAAAGACTGGACTGAGTCTCAGATACGTTAAAGTGCATTTACAAGGCTCAGGATGTCCTTTTTGTTCAGAGGCAACTTTACATAGCCAGAATGATATGAAGAAGCCTTGGTCTGAGTGAGTTTGAATATCTTAAGTTACTAAGGCTCTGTCTACACTGGGCCACTTATTCCAGAAAAGCAGCCGCTTTTCCGGAATAAGCTGCGAGCTGTCTACACTGACCGCTTGATTTTCCGGAAAAGCAATGACGATCTACTGTAAAATTGTCAGTGTTTTTCCGGAAAAACTATGCTGCTCCCGTTCGGGCAAAAGTCATTTTCTGGAAAAACTGTTCCGGAAAAGGGCCAGTGTAGACAGCACAGTAGTCTTTTCCGCAAAAAAGCCCCAATCGCAAAAATGACGATCGGGGCTTTTTTCTGGAAAAGCGCGTCTACATTGGCCATGGACGCTTTTCCGGAAAAAGTGCTTTTCCGGAAAAGCATCCTGCCAATGTAGATGCGCTTTTTCCGGAAATACTTATAACGGATAATTGTTCCGTTTTAAGCATTTCTGGAAAAGGGTGCCAGTGTAGACGTAGCCTAAGGGTATAATTCTCTATATCTGTGTCTAAACATACCAGCCCAGATTGAAACCCTTGGAATATGTGGAGTGGGCAGAGTATGAGTGGATTCTCTGTTGATGCTTATTCATCTGTGCTGGCTAGGAAGTGATTCTGAACAAATGTAGCAAAAGCATAAGTGGTTTTGTAAATTTGTCTCCCCCTTCTCTGGCTGTTTAAGTATGCAGAAGGCACCAACATCTCTGAGCACATATCTGTAACTATGTCCAACAATGACTTGGCAATGATAGCATGCAGCTTTCCCACATCTCTTCATTAGTGAGATGTCCTGGTGGCAACAGACACTGACTTAATTTGCAAGAGATGTTGTGCAGAAGTGCTCTGAGTAGGTTGGGGGGGGGGGGGGAACGGGGCAGAAGGAAGGAGGAAGAGGAGGAGAGAGACAATAGGGTTGGTTGCTCAAGGGCCCAGATATTCAAAGGACTCCAGCCACTACTACTGCTACCACAGCAGCAGCATTGATTAGAACTCTAGATCCTTTAAATTGCTGCCGGAGTGCTACAAGGTGTGCTTCAGGGAATGCTAAATGTTGGGGAGGGGCAGTGCCATGCTCGGGACAGCACTGTGGCCTCTGGATGATGCTCAGAGCTGGCTGCCCCAATCCCTCCCCTTCTGTCTGAGACTCCACTCTTTCCAGGAGCAGAAGCCGCTGCCCTTACACATTGTCCCGGGGCCCATGTAGGCTGTTGGTGCCCCTAGCTTTGTGAGTTATAGGCACATAAGCAGTATGATGTTACTGAGTTTTCTTTTAAGGGCATGTTTCTTAGGTTGCTTTACACATACTATGCAGTATGTAGACCTTTTGCTTTTTTTAAAAAAATGCTGAAATAATATTAAACTTCACAACATCCTTGTGAGGAAACTTAAGCACAGAGTTTAAGTGATTTATACAGTCAGTAGCAGAGGCCAGATTAGATTTCAGAACTTCTTAGCTCACACCTTTCAGTTGAGTCCAGCAGATCATAATGTCTTTTCTCAAACCTTAAGGCTTTTGCAGTGCCCTTTTACATGGGAGATATCTTGGATCTGCACAGACTACCTTCTCTCAAAGGCTAGGTTTGATTCCTCACAGTTCATGGATATCACGTGAGGGGCCCTAACAAATTCACAGTCCAGTTTTGTCAATTTCACAGTCATTTCAAAATGCTGTTGAAAACATTTTTCATGGCTGTGTATTTGGTAGGGACCTATCCATGTGACAGAGAGGCAGCTGTGCCCTGGGTTGAATTTCCTACCAGAGCCAGGCATAGATGTTTGGTACAACCACCTTCCTCCAGAAAGCAGCTTTAAAGAATACTCATATTCAATCAAATCAGCCATGGAAGTAATTCCCAGGTAGATGTATGACTTACAGAGCCCTTCACTGCACCTCCTCACTGGACATGTAACCTTCTCATTGGTTTTCAGATAGTCAGTGCTGTCTCAAAAGTGGACCGTGCCATTAGGATGCTGCTGGCTTCGTACAAAGGAAGCAGAATTGGAGTCAGGTCCAAGAGAAAACATGGCTTCTTATCTCTGTGCTCCAGCATGTTTGCAATATAGTCTCCTACAGTGTAGGAGATTCATAAGAACATAAGAACGGCCATACTGGGTCAGACCAAAGGTCTAGCTTGCCCAGTATCCTGTCTGCTGACAGTGGCCAAAACCAGATGCCCCAGAGGGAGGGAACACTACAGGTAATCCTCATGTGATCCCTCCCCTGTCACCCACCTCCAGAGAAAAGAGGCTAGGGACACCATTCCTACCCACTCATGGTGTCTATTCGGTTCCTGCAGATAGGCAGGCATCCTATCAGTTTCCTTGCATACAAATGACGAACCTTCTAAACCACCTTGAGTCTGTTATGATTTACAAGCTGCTAGCACACACGTCCGGGTTTCAGCTCTGAGCTATAGTTCCTCTCACAATTTCCAGTGTGACAAAGGAGAAGAGGAGTGAAGAAGGGAGCAGAGTGGTTTTGTAAAATTGTCTCCCCCTGTTTCTGACGGGGGTTCATATGTTGTCAAGAGGTAAACGGGAAAAACTGCTTTAAGTCAAAATGTCTTCAAGCCTTTTTCTTTAATAACTTGTCATCTCTAGGTGAAAAGAACTCCCGCAGCAACAATTTGTAGCGAGACTGTGAAAAACACGATGTTAGAATTATGAAAAATAAAACCCAGCTGTGCTGCCAGTCCAGTGTAATCATGGCAGTTCACAGGAAAAGCCAAAGGAGCCAAGGGAGAAAGCAAATTCCAAATCTATCTACTGTATATTTGAAAGAGATTGTCTGTCTGTGAATCTGTCTCTTTGTCTGTCTGCTCAAGATCTCCTACCTAAACTGTGGGTATGTCTAGTACCCTGAAGTTTCGAAAGAGGATATGCAAATTCTGTGGGAATTTGCATATCTTCTTCTGATCTCACTTTCAGAAGCTCTGCTTTCCTCACTGTAGCCGGGGAGTGCAAGAGGCTGACAAACCTGGATTTGCCCCATCCAAGTGACATGCACCCTCCCCTGGCTGTGCCCACTGGATTTGCAACTGACATGGAGAGGTGCTTCTCGTCTATCCCCATGATGCTGCTATGACAGGGGTTTGAGGGAGTCTTTTCTTCCTGAAGCAGCCTGCATACTGACCCCCCTCCCCCTCCCCACCTTCCCAGCTCCTCCCCACAGCAATACTTTAAATGAAGCATGGACATTTTCATTTTATCTTCCAAAACCCAAAAATTAATCAAGGATACGAGCAATGCTCAGTAAATCTTCTAATATAAAATAAATACAAAATATTGAAACTGTGTTCATTAATTAATAACTGGACTCTAAACCTAGCTCTGAGCAATGGCTGCACAAAAAGATTGGCTATATTAATTTCCCTCTGGAAAACTATCCAAATGCACTTTTAGGCTCCTGCAAAGAGTTATGCACCTGCTTAAATTTACACACTGTTACTAGTGCTATTGAAGTCACTGGCACTATTCCCAGTGCATCAAAAGTAAATATGCACAGACCTCTTTCCACATCTGAGTCTGAGCCTCAAACCTGCAGTCCTGATGCTGCCAAAGCTGCAACCAAAGTGTAGAAATATTGTCTTTGTCACGATTGAGTAGCCAGCTCTTTTAAGGACAATAATTTCTAATTTGTTTTTTAAAACTATGAGCCAAATTCTGCTTTTACTTACATCACCTTGGCTTCACAGAGAAATCTGCAATGAGCTTAAATGAAAAAAGGAAGCTTACAAGGCATGGAAACTTGGACAGGTGACTAGGGAGGTATATAAAAATACTGCTCACACTTCGTAATCGGAAAGGCCAAAATGCAATTGGAATTGTGGCTTGCAAGAGATGTGAATGATAACAAGAAGGGTTTCCACAGTTAGGTTAGGAACGAGAAGATGATAGTGCATGACTGTTAGGGTGTGTCTAGACTACAGAGTTTTTTCGAAAAAAGTTGCCTTTTTTGAAAAAACTTCTCCTGTGTCTAGACTGCTTCTGTGTTCTTTCTAAAATAAATCGAAAGAACGTGGCAGTTTTTTTGACTGCTGAAAACCTCATTTTACAAGGAAGAACGCCTTTTTTTGAAAGTGCTCTTTCAAAAAAAGGCACTATGTAATGTAAACTGTGCTTTTTCGAAAGAGAGCATCCAGACTGCCTGGGTGCTCTCTTTTGAAAAAGCAGCTTGCTTTTTCGAAAGTACTGACTGTAGTCTAGAT
Source organism: Pelodiscus sinensis (assembly GCF_049634645.1). Classification (NCBI taxonomy): domain Eukaryota; kingdom Metazoa; phylum Chordata; order Testudines; family Trionychidae; genus Pelodiscus; species Pelodiscus sinensis. The sequence goes on along the minus strand of NC_134725.1, from coordinate 28,419,629 downwards.
GCTCTTTTTCAAAAGAGGCTTTTTCGAAAGTATCTTTTAAAAAAGCCTCCTTAGAAAGAGGTTTGCAGTCTAGACTTGGCTTTACTGAATAGGGAAGGAAACCTATTGACAGATGAGGTTGAAAAAATTTAAGTACTCAGTTTTTTCTTTTCTTTAGTCTTCACAGACAAGGCCAACTCCCAGACTGCTGTATAGACGGTAGCACAATAAGTGGATTAGGTGAACAGCCCTCAGTGGTGAAAGACTAGATTTAAGGACTATTTAGAACAGCTGGAAATGCACAAAACCATGGGGCCAGATTTAATGCATTCAAGGATGCAGACAGAGTTGGCTGCTGTGACAGCAGCGCCATTGCATGTTCTTTATGAAAACTCATGCAATAGCAGGAGGTTCCGAAAGGTAAATGTAGTGCCCATCTTTTAATAAAAGGAAGAATGAGAATCCGGGGAACTACAGACTGGTCATCTGCACCTCAGTATCTGTAAAAATGCAGCAAGTCCTCAAGGGATTTATTCTGAAGCATCTGGAAAAGAGGAAAGTATCAAGATTGGTCAGCATGGATTCACTGAGGGCAAGTCGTGCCTGACCAACCTATCTGCCTTCTATGATGAAATAACTGGCTCTGTGAATATGGTGAAAGCAGGGGACATGGTATATCTTGACTTTTACAAAGCTTTTGATTCGGTCTCCCTCGGGGTTCTTGCCAATAAGTTAAAGACATATGGCTTAGATGAATGGACTATGAGGTGTATAGGGAGCTGGCTAGATATCGGACTTTCATCATTGAGGGCTGCTCACTTCCTCCCCATACCGGGGATTGATTATTGCCCTCTATTCAGCACTGGTGAGGTCTCGGGGGAGTATTGTGTCCAGTTTTGGGCTCCCCGCTACAGAAAGGATATGGACAAATTGGCAAGAGTCCTACAGAGGGCAATGAAAATTAGGGGCCTGGGTCACATGACTTAGAAGGAGAGGCTGAGAGAACTGTGCTTATTTAGTCTGCAGAAGAGAAGAATTAGGGAGATTTGATAGCAGCCTTTAACTACCTGAAGGGGTTCCCAAAGAGGATGGAAAGAGGCTGTTCTCAGAATGAGGAGCAATGGTCTCAAGTTGCAGTAGGGCAGTCTACGTTGTATATTAGAAAAAAGTATTTCACTAGGAGAGTGGTGAAGCACTGGAATGGGTTGCCTAGGGAGGTGATATAATCTCCATCCTTAGATGTTTTAGGGCCAGGCTTGATAAAGCCCTGGCTGGGATGATTCAGTTTGTGTTGGTCGTGCTTTGAGCAGGGGTTTGGACTAGATGACCTCTTGAGGTCTCTTCCAACCCTAACAAATGAACACAGGTGCATAAACTAGCAAAATGTGCAAAAGGCAAAATACCTGACCTCTGGACATGAAAATTAGATAAGACTGCATGCATAGTTTTGTTGCATGGCTGGTTGAAAATGATGCTGAGTTTATCTAGAGCAGATGGAAAGGTTTTGAACATTTCAAAATGTTCATGGGAAACAAATATTTTTCACAAAATGTTTCAGGAAAAATGTGTTTTGATTGCTAGTCAGTTCTACTCTTATCATACTAATTCTGCAAGAATGATTGTCCTGGCTTAACAAATAGAAAGCTAAAGACTGAGAGTGAGTTTCTTCTAGCAGGCTTGTGTCTATGTAAAAATAATAGTCACAAATACACATCTGAAGTGAGATCTTTGTAATAAAATAACAAAATGACAAAGCTGCATTTTGCTAAAAGATTGTGAACACGCCACTTGGTGTGGTGGAAAACAAACTATCAGCACACAAGTAGTCAAACGTTTAGGTTTCAACTTAAGTAGGAAAATTGGCAAAAAAATAACTTTACACCAGATTCTCAACCCCAGCTCCTGAATTGCTTATTCAAATTTTTCATGAACAGTAATGTGCATGAACAGGCTGACATTGTACAGGAAGGCTGGACAACTGAGGATCTATCCAATTCAATAAAGTTTTCTGAGATTAAACTTTGGGAGGGTTCAAGTCTACAAGGCAAAAGTATTGGAATTGTTGACATTCGAGACTATACATTATTAATTATATACAAATATCGTATATTCTCCTTTCATCATTTGCAATTACCGTATGCTCACTATGATGATATTCAAAGAATTATCAGGCTTCATGCTTCAAGGCAGAAACTAATCACCATTCATAGGAAGAAATGTCCCCCTATGGCAGTGGTTCTTAATTTATTTATCATTGTGGGCCACATATGCAGCTCTCTGTGTTATGTGTGTCATATCCACACAATATATATATATTACCTGTATAGCCCTAATGACACACATAGGCTGCAGTTGAGTGCTGACTGGGCAACAAGTTGTCCAATGACCACGCCTTGAGAATGACTGCCCTATGGTATTTTATAGCCTCATTAGACACACTATGGGGGTTTTCTCCATTCTTCTGAAGCATCCATTGCTGACAGTAGGATGCTGGGTTAGAATTGCTATTTCTGTGTTGCAGCTCGGTAATTTCTAAAATCTTGTAAACCAGAGGAGAAATTATTTGCAGATCTAGGGAACAGAGCTAGAGAGAAAAGAAGGAATAATACAATTACCTTTGTATTTGACTGTGCTATATGTTAATAATACAATTACCTTTGTATTTGACTGTGCTAAGTGTTCATTATTGACCTAGCCCTTCCTTCCAACACACAACCTCCTTGCCATGTATCTTGATAAAGCATATGCCTGTCCAAGAACACTAGCTGATATTAGAGTATCTGTTGGAAAGATTGAGTCCCAAGAATTAGGCTGTTGCTTCTAATTAGTGGATGCACAGTATAGCAATAAAAAGGAAACACCTTCAAGACATAAACTCCTTTTTGTTGTTGTTGTTGTTGTTGTTGTATAGAAATTTAATCAGAAAAGGAGCTGTAGGCAGAACATCTGTGGGGCAGACAGACAGATGTTTGCAGTATGCGACTGTGTGCTTTACCTTTTTCTCAGAAATCCTCATATTTGTAAGGCCTTTCCTCTCAAAATCAGATGATTATATTTTAAAGCAGGTTAGTCTACTGTTTCATTGGAAATGGGGAGAAAAGATGTATACATTAACCATTGCCATTAGCATAGAGTAGAGCAGGATTCTGTTGAGAAGAGAATAGCTAAACAAATTCACACTGCTGCCTAGATAGTTCTTTGGAGCTTTTCCAGATCTCTTTTTTGTGTTTTTGGGTGAAGCTAAATAAACATTTAAAATGAATTGCACAATAGGAACAAAACCCCATAAATAATTCAAAAGCAAATTAATGGCATTCAAGATACTCATTTCTGTTTTTCAACATGGTTGCCTTTTTTTTTTTTTTTTTTTTTACAGTAGCAAGCAGCTGGTACAGAACATAACGCTAATCAGTTAGTGTCTTTCACATTTTTTTGAAACTCTTTGGAAATGCATCCCCAGTTAACTGCTTTGAAGTTCAATTTTAATTTAGATGCAAACTACCCCAAAAGTATGGATAGTCTAAAAAGTGCCTCTGGCAGTCTATCATTACAATGCAATAGTGCTGTCAGATTTGATTAGAATGTCATTTCACTCACTCATTCCACACAGCACAGTTTAGCTTCACGTGATGTTTTAAATATTCTTCCTCATCCTACAATCCCTCAGCCTGCTGTTAGAGTATATAATGAATAAGACTTTATTTACTTGCTGTTTTTCACTCATTCAGGTCCTCTAGTCCATTTTTGAAAGATAAAATAGTGCAAAAGAAACAACCCTAAAGACTTCTTGGTGTTGAAATATTCCAGTTGCAGTGTTTCATCTGCAAAATATTCAAAGCATAGGCTTAAAACAATCTCAGTTTTAAGGCTTAATAAAATGGTAATATTGAGTTTTAATGCATGGCTTTCAAGAGTATCAAATGAGCTGAGAAGATGCTTTTCTACCTAAAACCTATGAGTTCACTTCAGTAACCTTATTTTTAAGAGAACTTCAGTGTTTGTGAAGGGTACTAGACTAAAGTTCTCCATTTCTCCACTGAACAAATATGATATGGTCTACAGCAGTGTAATATCCTTCATATTGTCTTGCCAACATATAGTATTCTATCCTAATGGAACCACAACTGAAGATTGAGACGTAGTTTTGACTCTATATCCATTCAATCATCAGCTTTGGTACTTTGAGTAATTAATGTGAGTGCCAATTACTGGCAAAAGTTGAGGTGGTGTTGCAGCATAGACACTTCTAATTTAACGTGCGTCTGTCATAGAATAACATTTAGTCACGATGTCTTGAGATGGTTAGGAACTAGTGACCAAAAAGGTAAAAGGCACTGTATCCAATTACTGCTCTCCCTGACTCATCTAGTTCCTCATGAATTACATTTGCTGTGGAAGTCAGAATTTTATTATCTAAGAACAAGTGGTAAAAGCAGACTATGCGTTAACTTCAGGACAATCTTGGCCAGATCTTCACATGGGAATCAAATCAGTAAAGCAACACAAGTTTACACTAGCCGAAGTTTTAGGAATCACCTGGTGCAAATCAGCATAGCCTCATTGATTTAAATAGAACTTCAGCAATTTACACCAAAAAGCAGTCTGGCCTGGAGTCTGTTTCATTAATATTTGTACTCCTTGCCAATTGCTGTACAAGCCAAAGGCAGCAAAATGGATCTGAGCTAAGGAGACCCTACTCACATAGACAAAACCAGTGACAAATGGGCTTTAAAAGAAAACTGTGTCATGGCATCCAAAATGAAGGCTGATGATAGGTCTCCAGAATTTTCATTTCAATAGAAGCTGCAAGCCAGAGGCATGAATAAAAGTGTAGCTGAGTAAGCATTCTGCCTTCATGAAAGGCATATGCTCTTGTGAAACTCAGATTCCAAAGTTGTCATCATTAATGCTGTGGGGATAAAAAATAATATTGTTGGAGAGCAGCTGTACGCCAAGTGCTCTGAGTAAAATGAAAGTGAGAGGGCAAGAAGTGAACGGCAGTCTGGGAGATTTCTTCTCCCTCAGCAGTTAACCTCTGGACAAGCATGGGAAAGCCTATATGAGGCTTTAGGGAAGGGCTACTCAACACATGGCCCAGGGGCCACATGTGGCCCACAGCCCTTTTGTTTACAGCCCTTGGTGTGGTTTGAGTTTACGTGGGGCTCAAAACGAGGCCCATGGGTGGAGCCAAAACAAAAAAAAATAATCAATATAATGGTCTCCTGTTGATATGTGTTTTAGTAGTTAAATTCCTGGGCTGTCATTGCTCATTAGAAGTGTTGTCATATGGAAGGAAATCAGGTTAATATTGCATTTTATTAATATCAGCAGAACTGGCTTCAATAGGGCCTGTGTGTTGTGCAGTCTTGCCTTAATCTTTGTTTTCATGCCTGTCAGTGTGCAAGCAGCGATTTGCATATATTTGCATATATATTTGCATGTATATGGAACCACACTTAAGTTGTGGCCCTCAGCATGTGCAGTGGGTATCATTGTGGCCTCCAGGGCTTCCAGAGTTGAGTAGCCCTGCCTTAGGGGATGTTAACATGTATTCTAAGTTTGCCAGCTTCACAAACATAACAGAAGGCTGTAAGGGAGGGACAGGGAGTGAAGCACTTGTCAAAACTATTCTGCTTGTCTTCTGTTATCAATAAGCAGCAGTGTAATGCCGCCTCTGAGGAGATCTCTTCAAATCTCAGATTCTATCCTGAACCTCTCAGCCAACAGGTCTGCAAATGATGGCCCATTGCAGAAGAGCTGTCTTTATGCATATGCAGAATATGCAGTTGAATTGGTCATCTGAAAATCTGAAGCATCACTGGGTTTTAATGTCCACCCACCCACTTCTTCCTATCCCTGTTCTGTGTCTCCGTTTTCCTCTGAGAGGATCTAGTTAATATAAGTGAAAAACCCTGCTGGACCTAGAACATTGAATCTGTAAAAGAGCAAGAGGAGTGAAGCCATTTGACAGGCATTTGACAGCTCCAGATATAGATTGTCAGTTTCTGAATTTACATTGTTAGTTGACAGGACCTGAGTTTAAAGATTGCTTTAAAAATGTTTCATTAAGTGTTGCTGAAGATTATAAAATTACATCTCTAAAAAATCATTGTTGTCCCCTGGCTGCCATTGGGCATAGGGGCACAAGTTTAATAGGGCTGTGTAGGGACCCATCAATCCTAAGGATAGCCCTGCATGGAAAAGGAAACCACAAGGCATTCGAAGGCCACCATTTCCTATAGCTAATAGTCAGAGCTGTGCCAGCTGATATCCTACACAGTGCTGATTTTAACACTCCTGGACCAGAGGAAGTACCAAAAACCTTAGCTAGTAGGCTCTGAAATGCTGGTGGGGAAATGTCCTCTTGTTCTACAGGGAGAAATTATATTGAAACCAATAGAAAAAGACCTTAAAGATCATGCCCCAGAACAGTTTGGGTCTCCCAGGACATCAGTAGTAAACACAGCTGATAGTTAACTGTCCCAGCTGTGAGGTATGTACAGCCTTGTGCTCCCTCCTTCTCTCCTCAGAACCAGCAGTCAACATGCTCTCTCCCCTTCTACAGTCGGCAGGCACATACCCTCTTTCTCCTCATGGAAGCTACATACATGGAAAAAAACCATCCCAGGCATTGGTTCTATGCCTGAATATTTTAGGAGGGGCTGGGGAAGATAGGGCATTTTCAGAGTTTGAGCAACATTGGCCTCTTCACCCACTTCTCCCTCCCTCTTTCAGGTGCTTTTGAAGACATGTCTTCAAACAGCCATTCCCCTCATCACTGCCCTTCTCACATTGTATGTGTTATATTGGAAGCAGAGAAAGCAGGGAGGACTGGATGTTCATTCATATAGCCTCTGGGGTTTCTAGTTCTCTCCATCTGTACAGCCCTAACTGTGGCCTCATCAGAACATCATGGTCTTGTTCTTCATGACTGCCTGTTTTTTAAAGGGACATTATTAAGGGCTCAAAAGCAAACTATTCCACTATGTAGGAAAGATAGAAAGCATGGCAGGAGACCACCTTGGATCAACTAAGAGATCATACATTATCTAAAAATCAAAAAGAAGTTGTATAAAAAGTGGAAACTAGGTCAAATTACAAAACATGAGTATAAACAAACAACACAGGTAGCAGTAGAAAGATCAGAAAGACGAAGGCACAAAATGAGCTCAATCTAGTTAGACATAAAGGTTAACAAGACGATGTTCTACAAGTAAATTAGGAGCAAGAGGAAGACCAAAGACAGGGTAGGTACATTGCTCAGTGAAAAGGAAGAAACAATAGCAGGAAACTTGAAAATGGCAGAGGTGCTTAATGATTTATTTGTTTCGATTTTCGTCAAGAAGATGGATGGTGACAGGATGCCTAATATAGAAAATACTAGTGGGAATGGGGTAGGTTTATAAGTTAAAATTAAAAAAGAACAAGTTAAAAATTACTTAGGAAAGTTAGATGTCTGCAAGCCACCAGAGCCTGATGAAATGCACCCTAGAATATTCAAGGAGCTAATAGAGGAGGTATCCGAGCCTTTAGCTATCATCTCTGAAAAACATAGAAGTCAAGAAAGATACCAGAAGACTGGAACTGGGCAAATATTGTGCCCAGCTATAAAAAGGGAAATTAGACCAACACAAGAAACTACAGACCAGTCAGTTTAATGTCAGTGCTAGAGAAGATAATGGAGCAAGTAATGAAGGAATTCATCTGCAAACATTTTGGAAGATAATAAAGTGATTGATAGGTAACAGCCAGCATGGATTTGTAAAGAACAAATCCTGTCAAACCAATATGATAGCTTTCTTTGATAGGATATCAAGCCTTGTGGATAAGGGAGAAGCGGTAGACATGGTATAAGTAGACATTAGTAAGGCATGTAATACAGTGTCACATGACATTCTTATCAATAAACTAAGCAAATGCAACCTAGATGGGGCTACTATAGGGTAGGTGCACAAATGGCTGGATAACCATTCCCAGAGAGTAGTTATTAACGGCTCACAATCCTGCTGGAAGAACATAACAAACGGGGTTCTTCAGGGGTCTGTTTTGGGACCAGTTCTGTTCAATATCTTCATCAACGATTTATATGAAGGCATAAAGAGTATGATTTTTAAGTTTGCAGATGATACCAAGCTGAGAGGGATTGTAACTGCTTTGGAGGATAGGGTCATAATTCAAAATGATCTGGATAAACTGGAGAAATGGTCTGAGATAAGTAGGATGAAGTTTAATGAGGACAAATGCAAAATACTCCGCTTAGGAAGGAACAATCAATCTCACACATACAGAATGGGAAGTGACTGTCTAGGGAGGAGTACTGCTGAAAGGGATCTAGGGGTCATAGTGGATGACAAGTTAAACATGAACCAACAGTGTGACACTGTTGCAAAAAAAAGCAAACATGAATCTGGGATACATTAACAGGAATGTTGTGAGCAGGACATGAGAAGTCATTCTTCCACTCTTCTCTGTGCTGATTAGGCCTCAGTTGGAATACTGTGTCCCGTTCTGGGCCCCACATTCAAGGAAGTTATGGAAAAATTGGAGAGGGTCCATAGAAGAGCAACAAGAATGATTAAAGTCCTAGAAAACATGACCGATGAAGGAAGACTGAAAGAATTGGGCTTGTTTAGTTTAGAAAAGAGAAGATTGAGAGGGACATAGCAGTTTTCAAGTATTTAAAGGGTGTTACAAGGAGGAGGGAGAAAAATTATTCATCTTGGCTTCTGACGATAGAACAAGAAGCAATGGGCTTAAATTACAGCAAGGGAGAAGTAGGTTGGACATTAGCAAAAACTTCTTAACTGTCAGGGGGTATGTCTACACTACCCCGCTAGTTCGAACTAGCGGGGGTAATGTAGTCATCCGCAGTTGCAAATGAAGCCCGGGATTTGAATTTCCCAGGCTTCATTTGCATGAAGCCGGCCGGCGCCATTTTTAAATGCCGGCTAGTTCGAACCCCGTAGCACTACACGCGGCACGGGGTTTGAACTAGCCGGCATTTAAAAATGGCGCCGGCCGGCTTCATGCAAATGAAGCCCGGGAAATTCAAATCCCGGGCTTCATTTGCAACTGCGGATGACTACATTACCCCCGCTAGTTCGAACTAGCGGGGTAGTGTAGACATACCCAGGGTGGTTAAGCACTGGAATAAATTGCCTAGGGAGGTTGTGGAATCTCCATCTCTGGAGATATTTAAGAGCAGGTTAGATAGGTATACGTCAGGGATGACCTAGATAGTGTTTGGTCTTGCTGTGAGGTCAGGGGTTTGGACTCAATGACCTCTCAAGGCCCTTTCCAGTTCTATGATTCACTTTGCCTCCTCCAATAACAGTTTTTATGTTACTGGCCCTTGTAAAAAGTTTGACTCTCCACCTATCTTTGGGGTCATGAATGTTATGTTCAAGGCATGTCCAGAGGCAGAGAGAAGATAGGTTAAAAAAGGTGATACTTTTGCTGGAAGGTTGTAGTGTAAGGCTTTTATTTCTTGGCATGCCAAATGATGACACACTAGAACTCCAAAATAGAAAGAGACAAAACTGGCCGATCCCAAAGGCAAAGAAGCACAATCTTCACAGATTAGTCTAGTCTGTGTGCAAAATAAGTGCTACTAAGCTCTGATCCTGTAAGAAGGACCAGGAAAAACTCTGAAATTTAAAGTGACAGCATACAATTTTAAATGCATCCCAATGAATTTTGATGGGATAAGGGATTAAAGAAGGTAAGCATGAGGCATTCTACATTAATAGCCTTTTGGGCCCATTTAAACTTGCACTGAAAAATGAACCTTGTGAACCCTAATATATTAATAGGCTTCAGAGGCTTGTCCACCATATTTTGTTGAGTAGATTTCCCTGGAGGTATCCTTTCACTAAATCTGAGTGAGAAACAATTTTCTGCTTTTTGAGATTTTAAACATTTTTCCTGTTCTACATAGGGATGAAATATCTTTCAAACAAACAATCCACATAGGTGTTTCCACCTCATTATAGTTACTAGCCTGGTGTCTATGATATTAGAAAATGTGAGACTCTGATTTCGAGCAGGGATTGTACAGGAATTTTCCACATTTCAGGACCTAACCACTCGCCTAACTGACCAATGTGGAGTGGTGGGGGTGGGGATGGGGAAAGAAGGATGACAAAAAAGGTCTTTTTCAGATTTTGATCAGAAATTCCATCCCAACAAAAGTACTGTGAGAACTGACCTTTACATGCAAAAAGGGTCCGTTTTATCAAAACAGGAATTTTTGCAACCAAAAAACCCTAAACCAAATTGGACAGCTGTATCCTTTACTTTGTGTTTGGTAATTCTGAATGTCAGACAAAACACTTCACAAGCCACAGAAGAACTACAAGAAGAGGTGAATCTTGTACCCTTCTTTCTTTCCCTGTGATTATAAACTCAGTGAATTCCCATTTCAAATTGAGTTACTGAAGGCAGATTAATCAGGGAATCTCCCCTGGAATATTAGCCAACACCTCATTGACAAGATAAATGTTTCTTAGGTAAAAAAGGGTGTATCTACACAGCACCTGAAACTCAAATAAGATATGCAATTTGTGCTATGCAAGTTGCGTAGCTTATTTTGAATCTGTTTTGAAACAGCTTATTTCATCATTTGGCACTGACTACACAGCGCCAAGTTTTGAAATACAGTGCTATTTCGAGACATCCCTTACTCCTCATACAATGAGGTTTACAGGGAAGGTGAAATAGTGCATCTGCTATATTTTGAAATAGCAGACACATTCAAAAGACACAAGGTAGCTATTTTTGGATACCTCTGGTATTCCGAAATAATTTTGCTGTATAGACATACCCAAACTGTGCAGCCCTGGAATACTGCTTACCTGAGGGCTATACTCACTCTTACTCCTTCATCTGTCACAGTGTGAAGTGTGAGTGTGCATGGGAAATGTAAGATGAAAACACCAAAAGCTATAATATTAATATTTTAGTGGCAATCATTAATCTGAAAAGAGCTACAGGACGTAGCCAGAAAGAGTTTGGGACCAGATTGTTTCACTCCATTTTAAGCCTGCAACAGACAGACAAAACCAAATAAAAAACTTTTGAAAGATATTGAAACGAAAGGGCATTCAATTTTCAGTATGTGCTACCAGCTTATGTAAGTGGGAGAACTTTCCAAGTGAGGGCTTCATTTTCCTCTTGGATATTCTGTCTTTGCATATTTTTTGTGTCCTTAGCATGCTGTCTCTGAGAAAAGTGGCCATTAGAGATCAACAAAGGATAAGCAAATTAAAAATAAAAGGTATAATCTTTCACACAGCATTTTGTCATCTCATGGCATTTACTACTTCTGGAAGGCAGAATACTATACTGCAATTCTACTTTCTACAAACTTTTTTTTAATCCAAAAAAATCAAATTTCTGGACCTTAATGTAGCATTTTTAATGTGATGTGCTGTGATATTTTCAGCATTTTACATGTCATTAATTATACTTCTTTATCCAACCCTTTCTCTCTGTATATCTACTAGTATCATTAAATAACATTGGCAGCAGGTGAGCTTATGTTGATCACAATTGTCTCACTTTAATCTTGTATTCCTCCATTGTTTTGGTGCATGCCGTGTGGTCTCTCACTTTATACTTGCACTTTGAGGCAATGAATTTCTTTTCACTTATATGATTGCACAGCACTTAATACAACAGGACTCAAGTGTATAAAGCCAAAATATTAAATAACAGTTCAAATGTGTGTCATGGGTATGTTACTTGAAGCAATATGTCTTTTAACCAGACTGTATCGTATTAGCATGGTGGCATTGGGGATTTTTTAAATGCCTGGAAATCATGTATGTAGATTTTCCTATGCTATGAATTTGGACGGAACCTAAGTCAGTGATGAGAAAGAAGAGAATGCTAAATGTCTGAATGAACTATTTCCCAGTGTAAGCAGGGTCTGAACCACTACTTCCAATGCCTTGTAAGGTATTCAACTGTTGATATGTAAATACAGCTCATGCTGGAATGGGAAAGGAATCTGGGGTGTGATTATGTAAATCCAGTTCAGTCCATCCTATAGGCCTGATTGATGGTCAATTGTTGGAATGGAAAGTTGTGTATTGTAACTAATTTGGTTGTTGTGGGGTCACAAACCAAGTTAATCCTAAATGTAGGAATTGTAAAATATGACTACCAGTGCTTGCAGGAGAGACACTGTCATTGTAAAGGGCCTCAAATGGCCAAGCCTCCCCTTTCCAGACTCAAATGGACTTAACTGGGGGGAAGGAGTTTGAAATAGCCATCTACATGCTCTCCAGGTTTGAGCTGTAAGACTGGTTCAGCTTGTCTCACTTCCCCCCTGTTCTAAGGATAGACTTAAATAGATTCCATAAGGAGTCTCTTTATTATTTTGAAATATTATTCCAGTGAAAGATAGAATCTTTTGGCCTGCCTAAGTGGTGGGCCAAGAGCTGAAATCACAGAGAAGCTGACAAAGAGCTGAAATCACTAGGTTTAGCCCAAAGCCAGATGCATCACAGAAGAAGCAGGTGGTGGCCCATAGGGTGGCTGGCAGAAGCAAGTGGCCAGCAAGCGGCTGGCAGGAGCGCTAATGGGCAGCCAGTAGGAGCAGCAGCAGGCAGCCAGTGGGGCAGCTAGCAGCACAGCTGGCAGGAATAAGCAGACAGCAGGGTGTCTGGTGACAGCAGCTGGTGGATGGCTGGTAGGAGAAGTGGCAAGTGGACAATAGAGTGGATGAGATGCTCCCTATCCCCAGTCCCCCCAAGAGTGGGAGATGAGCTCTGAAAATCACCTCGGAGATCTGGTCTGCCCTGACCAAGGGCAGGAACTGTGAGTGGGGTAAGGAGAAAGTTTGGGCATGTGAAAGGGACACTTACATTGCTAGACTTGTGAGCATCAGAGGCAAAGGACAGTGCTCAATCCACTTGAGCTGGAACATTCACTCATGGGTTGGTTATGAACTCTGTGGCATTTTCCCTAGTTAATGCCATGTGACTTCTCTCCCTCTTCCATTAAAAGTTTCTTTCCTATGCTCAGTCTCTTTGCTTGCGAGTGAGGAAGCATTGCCTATCAGAGGCACCCAGGGGTGTGTGAATTTCCTGGGCTACTGAGTGGGGGCTCAAGCCAGTTCTGTGTGGGATGGATGAAGAGGAACCCCTAGCTATTGAACCCAGTCCTGTCTGCTGCCAGCGCTATCTGGCAGAAGAGTTACACTAGGAAGAACGAAAGAAAAAGGAACTGGCTTGGGAAGTATTTCTCCTGAAGCAAAACAAGACAATACCATCACAATCTGTTTGTGTATTAAAAAGGAACAGTGGGATGCAGGAGGCCATAAGGACATTTGTACATGCTGCACAAATAATAAACAGCATGCAGTAGTTTGTGATAAATGTGTGGGGAATAGGAAATACACACACATACATCCCACCAGTAATGCTGTAGCAGAGAGGTGGGAGTGGAGAAGATACCCATGATGGGTTTAAAGTAAATGAAGGACAGGTATTCCATTAAACAGCATAACATCCATTATCCATTTCCTCCTATGCACTCAATCTAACGGTAGTGTTAATGGAAGAAGCTGTAGGCAGGCAAATTACCTGTCACATGCCAGTGACTCTTAATGAAGAAAGATTCAAAAAGCATAGGAAAATGCAGCCTATAAAACATTCCAGCATCTGTACACTAAATGTAAAATGGATGAGGAGTCTTGGCAGAAGTGCACAGCTCTTGTTTTATTGTGGAACCTGAAGGTTTGCAAAAGCAGATAGAATATGCTATCTCCAGATTGGTACATGTCTGTAATAATTTAGTTTCTTCATCAAGAATGCTAGAGAATGTAAAACTCTTCAAGCAATACTGATGAATATCATGTGATACACGGAGTATATGGGAAACTAAGGCAGCAAAGGATGGCAGAATGGGTCAGTCTCTAGATTTGGATGAACACGACCTCTGTTCCATTCTCATGATCTTGTGCCAGGCATTTAATACAGACTGTCTCAACAGTCCACCCACAAAATGAGGATAATACATCCCAATTGCAGAGACACTGAAGCTACGTCTACATGGCATCCCTCTTGCACAAAAGCCTATGCAAATGAAACACGGATTAGCATATTGTTGCACTTCATTTGCATAATAGATTAAGGGACATTTTTGCCCAAGCAGCTTTTGCACAAAAAGGAGCCATCTACACAGCTCCTTTTTGCGCAAAATCTACCTCTTGCTCAAGAGCCGTTCTCCCTCATTTTTTCAAGAAGAACACCTCTTGCACAAGAAGGTGTTTTTGAACAAAAAGGAGCTGTTTAGATAGCTCCTTTTTGCGCAAAAGCCTCTTGAGCCAAAAAGGCCCCTAATTAATTATGCAAATGAAGGATGGCAATATGCTAATCCACGATTGCGTAAGAGGGATGCAATGTAGACGTAGCCTGAGAGAATAGAATCTATTAATATTGGTGAAGCAATTAGATATTATAGCAGTGAGACTCCATATGTACCTAGCAAGATAATAAAAACCAAACTCTTACAGATATTTTATGATGTATGATTCACAGTCTAAACCACAGTTCACTTTATTATTTATTTCTAAGCATGCATTAAAGAGACAACATAAACAGAAGTGTCAAAGACTGTGATAAATAATACCAAAGAAAACTCTGCAAAGCAAAACTTTATTTTGACACAGATATAAGGGTGGTTTCAAAAAGCCAAAATCTAAAAGTTGTTTGGACCTAGGTTCTATCCATGCTAAACCGTGCAGAATTTGATAGGAAGTGGGTTAGAAAAGTGAGGTCTGTTTGGAACTCATTTCTAAAATGGCCTATTGAAACTATCTGATGTATTTGGGTGTAAACAAATTTATTTGGGTTCCAGCCCACTAAAGTTTACATTCAAATAAATTTGTCAGTCTTCAAGGTGTCACAAGATTCCTCATTGTTTTTTCTGAAACAGACTAATGTGGCTATGTCACTGAAACTTGTCTGATATCACATTTACATATTAGAACCAACTGGAGATTTTTCCAATCAGACAGTTTTGTGTCAGCCAGACGATGCTGATTGAACAAAACCTAAACATTTCACAAGAATGTATCCATCTCTTTAAAATTTTCCAGGGGAAAGTATTGTTTTGATAACCTCAAAATGTTTGATTTTGACTTTTTCATTTCAGCTTTTATATCTAATGTTGAAACCTATCAACTGTAACATTATACATAACGTTTTAACATACTGCAATATACATCAAAAGGATAAAGTCAAAATGCAATCTTTCTTTCAGATCAATAAAAATATTGGGAATATTTCATTTCAATATTTCAATTTCCTGCAGAGTAGAAAATCCATTTTGCAGCTAGCTCTTCTATAGATATCTGCAGCAAATCATACACAGTGTTAATATTATACATTATTTATATTGTGGGAGTACCTTGATGCAGCAATCTAGGAGCTCTACTATGCATCTTAGAAGTTAACTTCCCATTCACTCAGGATTAGCCCTGAACCCTGACTAAATATTCATCTGTAATTGTAACCATGAGCAACAAACGGCACATTGAAAGTTGCTGGATGATAAAGATCTGAGGCTTCTAAGCATCTTTAGTTTTGGCACTACATAGATTCATCTGAACCTATTTGATACCTCTCTACCAAAAGTTAATATGATATTTCACAAGCAGTTCTTAATACTACCGTCCCACCTTAAATCTCTCACTTCTGAGGAGATCCTGTCTACCAGCTTCTATTTGATTTGAAATGCATACCCAAGAGATTGAAATGGATAGAGTATATTATCTCTGGAAGCATTTGCTACTGACAAAATGTATTAATTGCACATGGAAATCAATGCATAGCATTGTAGCTTTCAAACAAGACACCGAATTAGATACAAGGCCTATCCAATCTGATAATCCCTCATTGAATCAAACACATTGTCAAGGTCACTACAAATATGAGCTTGTGAAATGTCTTAGTCAATAGTAAATCACACACTTGGCTGTGGTGGTGCATTATACCATATATACTCAGCCAGTTTTTATTGCCATTAAAAACCATCAGTAATTATCAACAGTCTCTCCACTGGGTTATACAAGATAAGAGAATTATCTTATTTTCTAAACAGATCAGTGTGGAGGGGAAAGGACAGTTCTTATCATCCAGGCACTGAACTGGGACTTGGGAGTTCTGGGCTGAATTTCCAGCTTTGTCTTAGGCCTTGTGCAAGTCACTTAATTTTTCTGTCACTTGATTTCCCACAGACTTGCCAGGCCCCTGAGCAAGGTGAGGGGAAGCTCTATGCTCTTGAGTGAGGTAGGACTTCAGAAAGGGCTCAGGTGGCAATTTAAAGGATCAAAGGCAATTCCCCTTTGCCGCTCCCCCTGTTGTTGGGCCTGGTTCCCCATCTGTAACAAATGTGGATAATATTATTTCTGAGGATGAATAAACTTAGATTCTAGAGACTTTCAGGGTATGTCTACACAGCAAAGTTATTTCAAAATAACAGCCACTATTTCAAAATAACTTTACCAGAATCCACACAGCCAAACCACTATTTTGAAATTAAATCAAAATAGCAGAGGGTTTATTTCAAAATTGGTAAACCTCATTCCATGAGGAAGAGCATCAATTTCAAAATTGCTATTTCAAAATAAGCGCTGTGTAGACGCTTATTTCGAAATAGGGGGCCTCCAGCCCTTTCCAGGCTGCCCTGGTGGCCACTCTGGGCACAACCAAGAAAACTTGTCTCTTTCCCCTGCTCCCCAGAGCCCTTAAAGGGGCAGATTCTGGTCACAGTGCCTGTGCCAGCTCCAAGCCTGCCATCCCACAGGCAGCAGTCGCCGCACCTGACCCAGTGGCCCCAGCATAAGCCAGGCAGTCAGTGCCAGCCAGCCCTCCACCGCTCCCCAGGATCAGTCTGCCAGATCCCAGGAGCCTGCCAGGGCCAGAAAAGGTGGGCACCTGTCTGGTCCAGTGCGGAGATCAGGGACCTCCAACATCCATGATCGCCACACTAAATGGAGGAATGCAACAGTCTACAGCCGCATGGCTGCCAGCCTGGCCACCAAAGGCCATATGCGAATCCAGGAGCAGGTTCGCATGAAAATAAAGGAGCTGTGGCAGAAGTATGTCAGGGCCACAGGGGGCAGCTCCCACCAGGGGCAGACCCAGACCTCTGCCCCTATTTTGATGTCATGGACCGCATCCTGGGGGGAAGGATGGTCCATGCCCCCCAGGTGGTCATCGACCCTGAGGCAGAGCTTGCTGCCTCCTGCTGTTCCAACCCCTGCTGCCTCCCCAGCTACCCTCCTCCTTCTCCCACTTCTTCCTCCCCACCCACCCCACACCTCTGGGGACACCGAGGACCCCGCACCCATGGTGCTAGGAGACAGTTGGGCCAGCGAGACCCCCAACCCTGAGTCCTGAGCTTTCCTCCCCCTTCCTTCCCTTGCCTCCCCCTGCCAGCTCCCTCCTCCCAGGTTTCCCCCTCCCCTCTCTCACTCTCCCTCCTCCCCTCTCCCACTTTCTTTCCCCAGTCTCACCTCAGTTTCATTCTCCCCCCACCCCAGTTTTGTTCAATAAAGAGGCCTTGTTGTAATGAACACATGTGTCTTTTATTGTACAGCAGGAAGGGGGGCTTGGAAGGGGTAAGTGGAATGACATGAGGGAGGAATGAGGCACAAGCCCCTAGTGGGACACACCAGGGAGACTGTTACTGCCTGCAGAACGTGCTGCCAGGTTCGCAGCACCACATCCAGGAGAAGCACCAGAGTGCCCAGAGGTGACTCCGGCTCCATGCTGCAGAGTGCTGTGGTGTCCTGAGTGAGGGCAACTAGCGCACTCAGAGAAAAAAATGCTTTGCTGTCCCTCAGCAAGGTAGGCAAGCAAACAGGGAAACCTTAGAACCGGCTGTCTGAGGCAGGGGGAGGGGATCCCTTTAAGCACAGGTCTCAGATAGCCTCAGGCAGCAGCCACAAAAGGTAACTCCTGATCTGATGCCCTGCCAGAACAGGTTCTGGCTAGCCTTAAATGCTATTCAGCATCCTATCAGTGTGAAAACGCTATTTTGAAATAGCAAAATGCTATTTTGAAATGCATTTTGTGTTTAAGCGGCGAGGAGTCCTGTGGCACCTTATAGACTAACTGAAGTGTTGGAGCATAAGCTTTCGTGGGCAAAGACCCACTTCGTCAGATGCATGTAGTGCAGATTCAGACTAACACAGCTACCCCTCTGATTTTGTGTTTAGACATGTTATTTTGAAATAAGCTATTTCGAAATAATGCTGTAGTGTAGACATACCCTCAGATACTCTGGTGATAGGGTAAACAAGAACCAATAGATAAAAACTTAAAAGTGATCACCCTGTGGCAAGGTTACTGGTATAACAAGAAAATAGGACCCTCTTCTTTAGATTGAGAAAAAACGCTGCTTAGTGGACTCTTAACCCCTTATCCCTCAGCTTTTTAATATATTTTGATACATCCTCTCACCCTTCATAATTTATGTTCCTGCCTTCAGGTATTTTGTAAAAGCATATTCAAGGCTCTGCTACCACATTTTTTCAGGGAAATACACTTTTTGTCTTTTTCAGAAAAGGTCAAGAAACATCAAATATTTTAGAAAGGATGCAATTATAAGGATAAATTACAATCAGATTAGTTCATTTTATTTTAGATGTCTGGATTTCAACTGACTTTGTATATCCATTTCATTCTTTTACCTACCATAATCCATGACAATATAATTGCCTGTAGATTTTGCTCTTCAACATCCCAGAAAAATGTCAATACTAAACCATAATTATTGTAGTGCAAACAAGAGGACAGCATTTATCGGGTGGGGGGGGGAGCACTGTAAGCAGAATTATTAAAATCCACATGTTGTGATGCATGATGGGCAACACACAAACACACACTTCCCATCATTAGAAATCTTAACTTGACTAATTTCAACGTCGGAATTGGTGCATTTTCAGTTAATTTCTATTGCAATTTAAGTTTGTGAACTATAGTAAAAGTTGTGTTATCCAGCACGCTCAGGGATTAGGGTGTTCTGGTTATCTAAAAATTCCAGTTATCTAAGGGTCCCATCAACCTAGGAAAAACCAACAGACAATAACAGTAAAACTCAGTTTTTAATATTGGTAGTTCTGAAGTGTGAGGCAGTTGGTCTCACGTTTCTATTTTGAGTTAAAGATGATTAGTACTTCTTAAATAAAAAATTGTTAAGCCAATTATGGCAAACCAAGCCAGGCCTGCGTACCTGAAGATGATATGACAGTATTGTGGCTGGGGGCAATGCTGGTTACCAACGTTTTCTGGTTAATAGAGTGCCTTATAACAAAGGTTTCACTGCATTCTGTTTGGATGGCCTCTGTATGTCATACATGGAGTTATTCCATTCAAGGAGCTACTACCACTGACTGAAGTTCACTCACCAAGTTTTCTGTGCCACCAAAAAATGTTTCCTGCAGCAATGCTCCTGAAATAAACTGCAGTCACTCCATATTACATTACAATTTTTCAACATACATTTTTAAAATTTTGGCTAAAAGTTGATTAGTTATGGGCTAAAATCCCACAATTCTATGGCTCTCCACACAGAGCATTGACTTTGAATTGGGTTTCATTGTTGTGGTTCTAAGACATAGACCTGATTTTCAGAATCATGAAATCTCTTCAATTCCTACTAACCTCACAGGGAAACTTATATTGTCCTCCTCTCTCAGTCATAAGAGTATTGGGAAAGAAACTGCAGGAAGGAGCTAACCAGAACCTGAACCCAGCAGAAGAGCAGCAGAAAGTAGCTCATACATGCTTTCCATGTGGCTCCTGCAAAACATTCTCTCTTCTGTTCTGATTGGCTCTTTGCTGTATCCTTCCCACCCCTTTTCTTCTTTCATCTCTCTACATAGCTATTATTCTGACATGACACTACTGAAGTAATTTTTAAAAAATGGAACTTTACTGTGACATTTGCAACCACTGAATTTTTTTCTCTCCTCTCGTGTGTTCTGTCCTTTTCTCCTACAATTTAGCTACATAATTAACATAGCTGGAGGTGAGTATCTTGATTCACCAATCCTTTTTAGCATAGACCTGGCCTTATTCTGTGTTTTAACTAGCGAGCCTGTTTTTTATCTGACCCATAGGAACTCCTGCAACAAACACCATTAATAAGAAAGGGTATATACACACTAAAGCACTAATTCGAACTAACTTAGTTCGAATTAGTTAATTTGAACTAAGCTAATTCGAATTAGCGCATCTAGACTTAAAAACTAGTTCGAATTCACGTTTTGCTAATTCGAACTAGCGCGTCCACACTGATTGGACACTGGGGCGCATTTAAGGGCAGCTGAAACTGGTTCCAGCAGGGCATCAGGTCAGTAGTTGCTTTGTGTGGCTGCTGTCTGAGGCTATCTGAGACTCATGCTTAAAGGGACCCCCCTGGACAGCCAGTTCTCAGCTTTTCCACTTGTTGCCTACATCGCCGAGGGACAGCAAAGTGTTTTTCTCTGCGCCTGCCTGTGTCGGTAGTTCCCTTAGGGGACACCGCCACAGTTGGCAACATGGAGCCAGAGATCACCCTGGGCTTTCTGGTGCAGTTTTTGGACTTGCTGCTGCAAGCCTGCTAGCAATGGCTGGAGGCTGCCTGGCACCACCTGGTGCACATCAGCCCCCTACCTCTCCGCCTGGCCTCCCTGGGGGCCGTGGAGGAGCCGCAGCAGCACCTGGATGCCAGTGTGCCCCGCCGCATCTGGCATCTGGACACAAGCAGCGACTGGTGGGACCTCATCGTCCTGGAGCGCTGGGGAGACAGACAGTGGACCCAGAATTTCAGGATGAAGAGTGACACCTTCCTGGAGCTCTGCAAGTGGCTCGCCCCTGCTCTGCAGCGATGGGACACTCGCATGAGGCCCGCCATCCCCCTCCAGAAGCGTGTGGCCATCGCCCTCTGGAAGCTCTCCACGCCGGACAGCTACCGATCCGTTGGGAACCTGTTCGGCATAGGGAGATCCACCGTCAGAGCAGTGCTCATGCAGGTACAGCACTCACCAGCCACTGGGCCGGGGGGAGGATGGCTGCAAGGAGGTGATGGGCTGCCCCAGGGAAAATGGGGTGGGAGGAGGCAAAAGTGCCATGCACGGGAGGGTTCGGTCTGTCCCGGCCATACTACATGCCACCCACGGGGGTTGCTTCCTGGAGTGGGGTGCAGGGCAGTGCCAGGGCACGAGCACTCCCAGCCACCCGGGCGCCCCAGTGATTCGCGGTTTGCTGTGTCTCTCTGCAGGTGGTCAGAGCCATCAACCGGGTGCTGCTCAGCAAGGTGGTCCACCTCGCCGACCCGGATGCTGTCATCTGGGGGTTCGGCGCCCTCAGCTTCCCCAACTGCGGGGGGGCCATCGATGGGACGCACATCCCCATCCATGCCCCGGAACACCCGGCCTCCCAGTATGTCAACCAAAAGGGGTACTTCTCCGTCTTCCTGCATGCCGTGTGTGACCACCAGGGCCAGTTCACGGACATTAATGGGGGCTGGTCCTGCAAGGCACACGACGCCAGGGTGTACCAGAACTCCTCAGTGTGCCAGAGGCTGCAAGCCGGGACCTTCTTCCCCAACCGCCACATCAGGGTCGGGGACGTGGACATGTCCATGTGCCTGGTGGGGGATGCGGCCTACCCCCTATAGTCCTGGCTCATGAAGCACTACACGGGCACCTCAATCCCTCCCGCCAGGCCTTTAATGCCAGGCTGACCAGGGCCCTCATCATGATCCAGGGGGCCTTCGGCCAACTGGAAGCCAGATTTAGGTGCCTCCTCACCCGCCTCAACCTTGCCGAGCACAATATCCCTCCCATGGTGGCAGCATGTTTTGTGCTACACAATTTATGTGAGCGAAAATGGGAGGCTTTCCTGCCAGCCTGGATGGCTGAGGCTGAGCGCATGGCTGGCCGCTACGCTCAGCCCCGCACCACCGCTGTCCGGGAAGCCCAGCGGGGGGCCGTCAAGTTCCGGGAAGTCCTGCGGGAGAGCTTCCAGGTGGAGGAGGAGGACTGAACACTCCCTGCATGCCCCACTGGGGCCTTCTTCCACCCTCTCCCCCTTCCCCTTTTTCCTCCCTAACTCCTCTTCCTAATGTCAAATAAAGACACCTGTTTTGACAACCAAAATCTCTTTTTATTTTACATAACTGGGGGCGGGAGGGAGGAGTGAGTCTGGGAGACGGGAGGGGAAACCTGGGAGGAGGAAGCTGGAAAGTGGTGGAACGGGAGAAAGGGAAGGGAAAGCTTAGGCTGGGGGGTCCTGCTAGCTCTCACGTCTTGCAGCACTGCGGGTGCAGGGGTGTCGGGGGGGAGTGGGTGTGGAGGGTGGGGCAGGAGGGACGAGGGGTGCAGAGGAAGAGAGGGGGAGCAGGGATGGGAGGATGAGTGAGAGCTGGAACGGCCGCAGGGGCCGGAGCAGGAGGAGGCAGGAACCTGTCCACCAGGGTCTGGAGGTGGCCTCTGAGGGCACGGCCCTGCTCCTCCAGCACCTCCACACTCCGCTGCCGCAGCTACAGGTCCTCCCGGACCCAGTGGTCCTAGGTGTGGAGTTGGTGCTCCAGGAGCCGCAGGTGCCGCCACTGGTAGTCCTCCTGGTTCCTGGCACGCCTGCTGGCCTGGGTGCAGGTGGCTGTTGCAGGCGGAGTGGTGCGCCCTGCAGTCCCACATGCTGCGGCTGAGGTAAAACAAGAGCAGTGGTCAGTTCTCCCTGGGGACATGGTGGGTGAAACCCAGCCCCCCTCTGCAAAGCCAGGGCCCCTGCATGACACCCAGCTGCTGCTCCATGGTGGGCAAGGCCCAGGCGCACGGTCCCTGGGCTCCCTCTCCCCCCACATCCTCCATACACATAATGGGAGCATGATGGCACTCACACGCGGAGCCCTCCCCGGCCTCGGATGACACAGCCGATGTGCTCTGTGGGATGCCTCGGGGGTCTTGGGTCCTGGGCATGCTCCCTGAAGGCTCCTGGCTCTCGGCATCCTTCTTCTCCTCCTCCTCCTCCTCCTCCTCGGTGTCAGGGACGGGTCCCTCTGCCCTTGGGTCGATCACCACCCGGGAGGCATGGACGGCGTGAGCCCCCAGGATGCGGTTCAGGGCCTCAAAGTGGGGGCAGGTCTCCAGGTCGGCCCCTGGCTGACAGGCCCTGGAGTAGGCCTGCCGCAGGTCCTTTATTTTGCAGTGGACCTGCTCCCGGGTCCGCATGTGGCCTCTGGCGGCCAGGCTGGCAGCCATGCAGCTGTAGACGGCCGCATTCCTGTGGCTAGTGCGGAGATTGTGGACGTTGGAGGCTTCCCCCCAAATCTTGATGAGGTCCACGATCTCCGCACTTGACCAGGCGGGTGCCTGCCTCTTGCGGCCCCGGGCAGGCTCTTGGGAGCAGCCAGCCTGGTCCCGGGAAGAGGTGGAGGGCTGGGTGGCAGTGGATGTCTGGCTCATTCCATGCCAGGTGCAGGGCTGGCTGGGTGCTGGCAGGCTTGCAACTGGCACAAGCACTGTAGCCAGACCGTGGCCCTTTAAGGGCTCCGGGGCCGGGAACAGGGCAGAAGAGTTTCCCTGGTTTGGCCCAGATTGGCCACCAGGGCAAGCTGGGAAGGGCTAGCCTCCAACTAGTTCGAATCAAGTGGCTACACAGCCCTTAATTCGAGCTACTTAATTCAAACTAGGCATTAGTCCTCGTAGAATGAGGTTTACCTAGTTCGAATTAAGCACTCCTCTAGTTCGAATTAAGTTCAAATTAGCGGTTTGTATGTATAGCGCCTATTAAAGTTAATTCGAACTAACGGCTGTTAGTTCAAATTAACTTTGTAGTGTAGACATACCCAAAAGGAACAGTGGGTACACAGTATTTCTGCAAATCGGATCTACACTCTGCATTAAAAAAGTCAAAGAAAAAAAGGAAAAGCAATGCCTGGTTTTTCTCCTGGTATTTCTGGCTGTTGCATTCTCAAGAGTTCCTTTGATTTATTATCCCAACATGTTATTAAAATAATGAATTATGTGTTGGTACATTACATTTAACACCGTATACACAGAGGCAGTTACATCTGCTAGCTATTAATCAAATATTCACCAACAAAGGCTGATTAACAGCATTTTACATATTTACAGCAAAGATGAAAAGCATAATAAAGCTCAACAAAAGTTAAAAGGTAATAAATTATTAAACTGCATTTATACAAGCCCTGATTAGAGCATGAAATAGATAGAACTGTAGGTAAGGTTTTGTTCATCAGGCAATACCATTTGCATATTGAAGAAGAAAAGGCATTTCTTGCAAGCTTTTGTATATATAATTTTCTAATCAATAACTTCCATCTTTGCCTGCTATATGCAGTGTCACCAAAAGAAAATGGAACAACCCAGAGCTATGCACATTTGAAGTCAGCCACTGATGGGGAGTTAGTTTCAAATAAGTCCCCCCAAAACCACTGTGTGTCTCATGCCCACAGACGTCAGGACCTCCATTTTCATTAGTGGCTTTCAGTGCCTTTGGTTTTGTGCGTCAAGGATCCACAAAGGTACTTAGGATCCTAACAGACTTTTAAGTCACTAGAAGTTAGGTAACTAAATATCGTTCAAGACATGGGCTTCAGTGACCAACATGGACATCTTGGGTGCATGTAACCTGCAGGGGTCTTTTGGAAAAATTGACGTTTTTCCGAAAAAACTTCACTTACATCCACACTGCATTTGCATTCTTTCAAGAGAAAATCAAAAGAACGCAGGGTTTTTCTGACATTGGTAAACCTCATTCTGTGAGGAAGAACAGCTTTTCCAAAGATTTTTGAAAGAAGTCTGTCCACACTAATCACAGCTCTATAGTTCCTGCCTCCTGCCAGTTCTTAAAGCTGCAGACACCTTTCAGCAGCTTTGTGGCAGAAAGCCGGCCTTTCAGCAGTACCCTGACCATGCGGCTCTGAATGCTAAAGGCCTGCTGACCCATGGCGGAGCCACAAGCCCCCAGAGACTCCCCTGGCCTGCACTGGGAGCAGCACCAGGGCTCCAATGACCCATCCAGGGGCACCAAACGCCGGGCGACTTCCTGGACCATGGTGAAGATCCTGCCCTCCTGGAGCTGTGGGGGGAGGAGGAAACAATGCAGGATCTCTGCTCCCAGAGGTGAAATGCTGACATCTATGGCAGGATGGCCAAGGCACTAGCCCAGAGGGGACACCACCCCCTCACCTTGGGCCAAGTATGTAGCAAGGTCAAGGAGCTATGCCAAGGCTATGCGAGGGCCAGGGAGCACAGCTCTCACTCTGGGGCAGGACCCCACTCCTGCCCCTACTACAAAGAGCTGCACCAAATCCTGCAGCGTGGTAAAGCCCTTTCCCCACCCGTACTGGTGGACTCAGGGTATGTCTACACTACAAAGTTAGTTCCAACTAACTTTAATAGGCGCTACACTAGCGCTCCGTTAGTTCGAATTTAATTCGAACTAGCGGAGCGCTTAGTTCGAACTAGGTAATCCTCATTTTACGAGGATTAAGCCTAGTTCGAACTAGCTAGTTCGAATTAAGGGGTGTGTAGCCCCTTAATTCGAACTAGTGGGAGACTAGCCCTCCCCAGGTTTCCCTGGTGGCCACTCTGGCCAACACCAGGGAAACTCTATGCCCCCCTCCCGGCCCCGGACCCCTTAAAGGGGCACGGGCTGGCTACGGTGCCCGTGCCAGGTGCAAGCCTGCCAGCACCCAGCCAGCAGACCCTGCACCTGGCACGGCTCGAGCCAGCCACCCGCTGCCCCCCATCCCTCCCTCTCTTCCCGGGACCAGGCTGGCGGCTCCCGGGAGCTTGCCCGGGACCGCAAGAGGCGGGGGCACCCGCCTGGGCTAGTGCGGACATCGTGGACCTTGTCCACGATCTCCGCACTAGGCACAGGAAAGTGGCCGGCTAGGGCAGGAGAGCTGCCAGCCTGGCCACCCAGGAGCAGGTGTGCATGAAAATCAAGGGGGTCCAGTGAGACCCCCGACCCTGAGCTTACAATGGCAGTCCTGGGTCAGACCAAAGGTCCATCTAGCCCAGTAACCTGTCTGCCGACAGCGGCCAACTCTAGGGACCCTGGAGGGGATGGACCAAAGACAGTGACCAAGCCATTTGTCTCGTGCCGTCCATCTCCAGCCTTCCACAAACCTTGGGCAGGGACACCACTTCTACCCCCTGGCTAATACCACTCCATGGACCCAACCTCCATGACTTGATCTCACTTCCCTTTAAACTCTGTTCTAGTTCTAGCCTTCACAGCCTCCTGCAGCAAGGAGTTCCACAGGTTGACTCTTTGCTTTGTGAAGAACAACATTCTGTTACTAGTTTGAAGCCTGCTACCCATTCCTTTCCTTTGGTGTCCTCTAGTCCTTCTTTATGGGAACTAATGAAGAACTTTTCTGTGTGCACCCTCTCCACCCAACTCCTGCTTTCAGAGACCTCTATCCTGTCCCCCCTCCGTCTCCTCTTTTCTAAGCTGAGAAGTCCCAGTCTCTTTAGCCTCTCTTCATATGGGACCTGTTCCCAACCCCTGATCATTGTAGTTGCCCTCCCCTCTCCCAGCCTCTCTCTTCCCCTCTCCCACCTCTTTTCCCAGTCTCCCCCAGTTTTGTTCAATAAAGACAGATTCCATTTTTGAACACAATTGTCCTTTATTTTGTACATCAAGAAAAGGGGCTAGGGAAGGGTAAGTGAAAGGAGGTGAGGGAGGAATGGGGTACGAGCCCCCGATGGGGAGGACTGGGCTGGCTCTGCGGGCTTCTGGGGGTGGAAGCTCTCCTGGAGCCCCCCAATTACCCACTCTCCCCAGATGGCAGCCTGCGGCAAGTGCAGCCGGGCTGATGGCCGAGTGGTGTGATGTACCCAGTGTGGGCACTCTGGGCACCTCAAGCCAGGACTGGTTTTCAAGTGGGGCACCCCTGAGAACTGTCTGTCCGGGGTGGAGGTCAGGACCCTTTAAGCGCAGCCCTCGGCTAGCCTAAGACAGCATCTCCACGCTCTACGTCCTCCTCTGATGCCCTGCCGGCACTGCTTCCGGCCATTCTTAAGCCCGGTTCAGGGTCAACTTAATGTGGACATGCTAGTTCGAATTAGCAAAACGCTAATTCGAACTAGTTTTTAGTTCTAGACGTGTTAGTTCGAATTAGCTTAGTTCAAATTAACTAATTCGAACTAAGTTAGTTCAAATTAGCGCTGTAGTGTAGACGTACCCTCAGGGATGGAGACAACAGTGCTCACACAGCGGAGCTCCTTGAGGACGATGATGATGAGGAGGAACAACAGCTGCAGGAGGAGGAGGACAGTGGCAGCGTCATCACCCTCAGCCTGAAGCCAGTATCCCAGGCACTGAAGATCTCCTGGGATCATCTGATGCTGGGGAGGGATCATCAGTTGAGTGCTCTCAGTTTGTCACACACACAGGGAGGGGGAGGCAGGCTCAGAGGGAATGGGGTGCGATCATCACTCGGCCTGCTCAGCCTGGACAGCAAGCGGCTGCCTGTGCATGTGCAAGCATGTGCAGCGGCAGTGTGCACCACGTGGTCTCTGGAGCTGCTGCTCACAGGCTGGGGGGAGGCCCCACATATGTCCGATTCCTGGGAGGGATGTCATCTCCCTTCCAGCACCACCAGAAGCAGGCTGGGCACAAGGGTGCACACACAACCCCACACAGGCCGAGGAGCGCCACACATAGCACACGGCCATGCCTGCGTACGCAAGGCACCACCCACTCCCACGGGCAGTGCTGCCAAGTGTGTGTGTGGGCCCTAAGAAGGGCCAGGCCACTCTAGGACCCTCTCCTGCACATGAGATCCCACTGTGGCTGGACACTTCCCTGGCCTGCTTGTCCATGGGGGTGGGGAAGCAGGTATCATGGTTCCCTGGACACCTCAGGACCCCTGTGAGGAGGCCTTGTTCTTAGGACAACACCACCCCCTGTTCCAAGGACAGTTGCTCGCTGCTCAAGGAGGAGGGTTCAGCCTCCGGGGCAATGTCTGCTTGGATGACTCTCCCTCTTTTCCTCCACAGCCAGACCATCCGTTGCTGAGGGGTGATCCACACCATCACAGGCAGATGCTCAAAGCCAGGGGAGCCGCAAATTCTGGAGGGTCCACGAGCCCTTATGAGTGAGCACATTGCAGTCCAGCATGTAATGCAGCAAACCCTGGCCCAAAAGGTCTGTCATGATGCCAAATGGCGCAATCTCATTTGGGACCAGCTCATGTGGCAGGGTGAAAACATGTGTGTTACCATCCAGGAAGTGATGGCATACCCAGTTCCTGTCCCCACTTTAGCCATCCCTCCTTCCTCTCTCCCCACTCCCACTCCTCCTGGCTCCTTGCAAGACCTGACCCCTCTCCAGCTCCCCCTCCTGCCCGCCCCTCTGTTGTCTCAGGTCCCACCCAACCCTGAGTCCATTGAGGTCCCTGGACCCAAGGCGGAACTTTCAGGTGCTCCACATGCCACTTACAGCCCTGATCCCCGCTCCTCACTCCCCCAGCCAGGTTCTGAGCCCCCCTCTACCCCAGTTACTTTTTGTTAAAAAAATGTACAAAGTTTTTGTTGTTCAACTCACAACTATTGTTTTTATTGATTGTACAGGGAAAGGGGGCAGGGAGGGGTTGTGGTGGGAAAGATATAGTGGGGTAAGGCACAGACCCTTATTAGGAGGTCCTAGAGAGAGATACTGAGGTCCGTCAGAGAAACTCTCCCTCAGGGCCTCCTGGATGTGCACCCCCAACTGATGGGCCTGGTGGATGACAGCTGTGTGTGACCGTTCAAGTTCCTTCCCTCCCAGCCAGCCTCAGCCCCCCCCCAGCATGGGAGGAAGGCCTCCCCTTTGCTCTCCACAATGTTGTGGAGAACACAACATGCTGCGACCTCCTCAGGGATGTTACGCTCCCCCACATCAAGGTGAGTCAGGAGGCATCTGAAACCTGGCCTTGAGGTGCCCAAAGGCACATTCGGACTCGGTTTAGGTGCTCATTGAATGTTCCCTGGTAGGGTCCAGGTGGCCGGTATAGGGCTTTATTAGCCACACAATGAGGAGGTAGGCTGTGTCCCTGATAATGCACAGTGGCATCTGTACATCCCCCACGTGAAAGTCCCAGTGGGGGAAGAATGTGCCAGACTCCAGTTTGTGGTAGAGGCTAGGGTTCCTAAATATATGGGCATCATGTGCCCGGCCTGACCACCCTACAAAAAAGTCAAGAAACTGTCCATGGTGATCAACCAGGGCCTGCAGCACCATGGAAAAATAGCCCTTCCTATTTATCTACTGAGTGGCTCAATGCTGTGGTGCATGGATTGGAATGTGGGTCCCATCAATCGTTCCTCAGCAGTTCAGGAACCCCAGGGCAGCAAATCCGGCCACGATTGGGTTCAGACTTCAAAGCGGATGACCCTGCACAGCACGATGGAGTTGATGGCCCTCACAACCTGCAGAAGGAGACAAAGAAACACATAAAACATCAAATGAGAGGGAGTGCCTGAGCCCTAAGGAGGTACCCGTCCCCATCCCCTTCCCCCCCCACAAACACCTCAGGAGCCACCCCCTATGAGTCCACTCCCCCCAGCGGCAGGGCTGTGTTAGGGCAGGACAGCACAACCCCCTGAGGATGGGCCTTGCCTCCACCCCCACGCCACCCTCCACAGGCCTTTCCCAAGGGTCCCCCTTTTCCAGGACTCTCTCTTTCCCGCTCCCCACCCATGCAGGGACTGTAGCCCAAGAGCTCCTTATCTCTATGAGGAGGACCTGACAATGGACTTCCCCATGCCCAACTGGCTGTCTAGCGGGGTCCTTTTAAGCACACTTCTCAGATAGCCTTAGGCAACAGCACCCAGAAGTAATTGCTGACCTAATACCTTGGCTGAAGTGGTTCTGGGTGGCCTTTTCTGTGAGAGAGCATGCATGAATATGAACCTGCTTTTTCGATGCGCTCGTGCAGAGTGAAAGCTCTCTTTCAAAAGAAGTTTCTTTTGAAGATCTCTTCTAAAAAAGCTTCTTTGGAAAGAAGCTTGCAGTCTAGATGTACCCCTTAACACAGCAATGGGCAATCAAAGTTACTGAGTGGTCTGCATGACCAAGACAATCTCCCAGGATAGGGTAGTTCTGCTAATTGCACTTGCGTACCTAGAATTTGCAGGGTGTGTGGATTGAACCATAGCATGTTTTGGTTTGATGCAGGGGGAGAACATGGTTCTCACAGTCAATGTTGTATGCAATGAGCTCTTGTTGTATGTCTTCATGTGCTCTTGCTTTACTTACATGTCACTTTAGTGATACTGGTAGGAAAAAAAAATTTGGATAGAAGTCAACACAATTTGGCAACCCTGTGCATAGGCAACGGTAAACAAAATATCTCCTGGGCCATACATAGAATCCCAATGGGCCGCATGTGGACTATGAGCTGCAGATTGCCAACCACTGCCCTTAAGGTCATCTTTACAAGTGCTGAACACCTGGCTTTTGGCCATCTGACACTTGGGTAAGGCCTTTAACAAGTAAAGATTTTTCTAAAGAGATTTGAGATGTTGGAAGCCCACCTTAAAGTGGCTTGATCAGTGGCGCTTAATGATTAATGGAACCTAAAGACCTTAAACTGAGCACCTAAAAATAGAGGTATTTTAAGCTGGTTTTCTAAACCTTTAGCTAGAGTAGAGACAATCATCCTTTCTGGAGCCTCAAAAATTGCTGGGTTCAAATGTGGGGAAATTTGGGTAGAGATTTGAATTTTAGCTGAATAGGTATGCACAATACTCAATGCAACTTCTTTACCTATGCCCCAGTATTTTCAAGTTTCTGGCATCCTTGCAAATCCCACACTCCTACTGAAGTCAATGGGAGTTTTGAATGCATGGGGAATGCAGGATCACACTCTGTTGTTAATTATTGGCAGTTTCTTTAACTAGACTTTAGAGAAAACCACTTTTTTTTCTAAATTGCCTTTTTATTGATTTTCAACAAAAGACTATCACAAGAAAACAAACATGGACTATAAATTAGAAATTAAGGATGCAGCACACATATTGTTGAACAGGAGAGAAAAATGTAGCATGTTAATAAACTCTACCAAAAGAATACAAAAGAGAAAGTAAATAAGCAGGTGCAAGAATTATATGAGTTCAGAATCTACGTTCAGCAAGAAAAGATGAAGACTTTACATTAAAGAAAATTACAGTAAGTGAAAAATTATTAGGAGCCAGATCTCTAGCTGTTGTAAATTGATGTCAGTGGAGTTATGTCCATTTACACTGAGAACCTGGCCCATATAAATTTGTATTGGGGAGTGGGAATAAATCCATTTATTCTCTGTGGAAAAGGATTCCATATCAAAATCTCTTTTGATAGAAAGATTTCACTTATTTAACAGCACGTGTATGAAGCATTCTACAGAGAGTAAATCACTTAAAACTCTTTTCTATTAAAAAAAAGGCAGCGACAGAGAGTCTCAGGTTTAATCTACTGTGAGTGGCATCGTCTGGCCAAGAAAGCAATTTATAAATAAGAGTGCAATTAGACTGACCTTCAAAGTTTGCAACCCACTCTAAAGAAGAACAAATTTGAGAAACGTAAGCAGTGTGGAATCTGCAGAACTACACATTGCATGTCTTACACATATTTATTTTTTAGGATCTTATTCACTTGCAGTTAAAATCAATGTGAACTTTTCATGGTTTCCATGGGATTTGGATCAGGCCCTATTTCATTTTACAGAAACTGACTGAGCCCCTTAATGGGCATACTAAAGATGATTAAGTCGATTTGAATGAAATGGACCTGTACTAAATCTCTCCTTGAAATTATAATCAAACATTAGTTTTTGGAAGCTCAAAAGGTTGAGTTTAGCTTTTGTGATTCCTTTTCTTTCCCTTCCTTAATTTTTTTTATTTTTTGCATTTCACTGCACTTTAGGGTTCCCACAAGAAGCAGAAGGTCTGTGTCATGCCAGTCCAGCCCAACCAGAGAATAAAAGAACCAGAAACCTTTTCAAGATGAACTTGATGCTTCAATGTGAAATTTCCAGCCCAGTTTTGTAGATTCAAAAGTTTCATGTATCTCAGATAATCTATGAACTAGTATGTTTGGTTGCCTTATCAAAACCAAACTCTAATTCAGATCCTGTTGCTAGCTTTTTAGTACACCCAATATGAGATATAATTTCAGTGAATAACATATGGTGAGTGTTTTCTTTGAATTTGTAGTACAAAGAAACAGGGCAAGCCTTAGGCCGATTCGCTCGATTCCCTCAAATTGGGCCCCGTTCCTAAAGGGGCCCTACATGCTGAATCTGGAAGTGTGCCGGGAGACACTGAGGGAAAGTTAATATTCAGAGCCAGGGACCCTGCTCCAGCAATATTTGGAGCTGGGTCTCTCCCCCACCTCTGCCTGGAGTGGGCCCTGGCCCCCACCTGCCAGCCCCCCCAAGTGTCCTCCCACCCTGGCCCCAGAATGCCCCCATAAGGCCCTGGCCCAATCCTGATGTGCGC
Source organism: Pelodiscus sinensis (assembly GCF_049634645.1). Classification (NCBI taxonomy): domain Eukaryota; kingdom Metazoa; phylum Chordata; order Testudines; family Trionychidae; genus Pelodiscus; species Pelodiscus sinensis. The sequence goes on along the minus strand of NC_134725.1, from coordinate 28,387,150 downwards.
AGCTCTCAGTGCGGCTCCCCCTTGCCTGCTGTTGCTGCTGCCATGCGCGGCATTCTCAGGTGAGTGGGGAGACACCCGGGCTTGACATGATGTGACGTCACAGCCCGGGACTTTAAAACTGCTTGGCACTGCATTGCGCTACTCAGCCTAGCTCCGGGTTTGGAGTCCAGGGCCCAAGCACAGACTCTGGCCCCGCAAAGTGGAAGGCAGAAGGTAGGGGAGGGAAAAAACTAAGGAGAAGGGGTGGGAGAGGAAGGGGCTTGGTGCGGAGCGGGGAAGGGAAGATAGGGGAAGGCACCAAGGGACAGCATGGAAGAGACACAAATGCTGGGGCCAAGTGCAGGCAATGAGGAAAAGGGCAGGAGGGGAGGAGTCAGTGGGAGGGGGGACAGGGTGATGCTGGGAGAGGAGAGGAGAGGGGAAGAGCATTGAGGGCTAGAGGGGAGAAAGGGGAGGTGCTGGAAGAAGGCTTGAAAGAAGGGGTGGGCATGGAGAAAGGTGAGGATGGAGCAAGGCATGTGTGAAGGCACAGAGGGCAGGAGAGGAATGGGGAAGAGAGTGGTGAGGGGGTTGGCATCAGGGGAAAAGAGGGCAAAGGGCGCAGGGACAGTAAGGGAAGGGGGAGGCACCAGGAGGGTGCAGGGCTAAGGGAAGGTGCAGATACCAGGGGATTCTGTGGATGAAGCAAAAGGGCAGACACCTGCAGGAGAGGGACCAGCACCAGAGGAGAGAGGCAGGGCAGGTGTGTAGAGGGAGGTGTTAGAAGAGGGGATGAGGAGGGGTAGCTCACATGATCAGAGTGGAGCTACTGGAGGAGTGGGCACAAGGGGTAGAGAAGGGCTGGTGGACAGCGGCAGGTCGCAGGAGGGCTGACGGCGGTGAGAAGGGCAGGAGTCAGGACAGCAGAGGAGGGTGAGGAGTTGTGGAGCACCAGGCACCAGGAGAGCTGATGGAGCAAGGGGAGGAGACATGGCAGCAGAGAGAAAAGGTAGAGGTTTATAAAATATTTATTAATAACTTTGGGTGCCACATTGGCACATCCAAACAAGCCACATGAACTCTGTACTGGTGCACAACACAAAATCCATTCTGCTCATGGGAGGAAACTCTTAGGCTATGTCTACACTGGTGGCTTCTTGCGCAAGAACATCTTGCGCAAGGGTTCTTGTACAAGAAGTCTTGCGCAAGAACACATCCACACTGCCATGTGGGAGCTGTGCTTTTGTGCAAGAGCATCCCTGGCAGTGTGGACGCTCTCTTGAGCAAGAATGCTCCAATGGCCTTTTTAGCCAGAGGGGTTTCTTGCACAAGAAATCCCTGCTGAGCATCCACACTGCCCTCTTGCGCAGGAGAGCTTACACCTGTTAGAAGAGAGAGTAGCTCTTGTGCAAGACGCCCTATCTTACTATGCCGTACTGTAAATTTCCTTGAGCAAGAACAGGCGGGCAGTGTGGCTGCTCTGTGGGTTCTTGTGCAAGAAGCCGCGCGTGTAGACATAGCCTTAGAGGGAACACTTCCGCCAGCCTCTCTACCCCTGAGTTAATGTCACACACATTGGGTTAATGCAATTGCAGGATAGTTGCATGAGCGGTGTTTGGTGGGGGCCAAACTAATCCCTGTTGGTAGGAGGATGGTAGGAAAAGTCCTTTGAGAGTGGTGACATAACACCTTTTACTTTTGGTCATGTGTCCATCTTGCCATCAGCATGATACCTCCAGAGGCCTGGTTAACGGGAGTCAGGGGGTGTGGCTAATGGGGGTCGGGGCATGGTTAACAGGGGTCCTGGGGTGCCCTAATGGGGCAGCACCAAAAATTATACAAATCTGCCGCCCCTGCCGGCCCTGGAGGAGGAGTGCATTGGCTGCCTGAGTGTGAGTTTAGCACAGGGCTTTCCTGTGCCGCGGGAGGGTGTGTGTTTGTTGGCAGAGTTTTTTTTGCTCAACCAAAATTGTTGCGGGGCCCCATCAAAATTGTTCAAATTGGGCCCCACACTTCCTAAAGCCTGCCCTGCAAAGAAGAATGTATGGCACAAAAGCAGCAGACTGAGTTTATTAGGAACTTCTTGGCCTGGTTAAGCAGAGCAGCTGGATTGCCAAAAAAATGTTTCAGTGGCTTTTGTGGTTTCTGAGGATGTGGTTAATCCAAAAGCCACCCTCCAGACTAAACTCTCTTCTGCTGTGAAGCAAGACTCCTGGTACCATTTTACTCCCTTAGGGTATGTCTACACTACAGCGCTATTTCAAATTAACTTAATTTGAAATAGTTAATTTCAATTAAGCTAATTTGAAATAACGCAACTATACACAAAAACTATTTCCAAATAGCACGTCCACACTGATTGGATGCTGGATCGCATTTAAGGGCAGCTGAAACCAGTTCCAGCAGGACATCAGGGCAGTAGTTGCTTTGTGGCTGCTCTCTGAGGCTATCTGAGGCTCGTGCTTAAAGGAACCCCCATGGACAGCCGGCTCTCAGCTTTCCCTCTTGCTTGCCTACCTTGCTGAGAGACAGTGTTTTCCTCTCTGTCTGCTTTGGTTGCTCTCATTTGGGACACCACAGCACTTGGCACCATGGAGCCAGAGCTGCCCCTGGGCACTCTGGTGCTCATTTTGAATATGTTGCTGCAAGCCTGGCAGCAATTGCTGGAGGCTGCCTGGCACCATCTGCTGCAGCCCGACCCCCAGGCCCTCCCCCTGCCCCCCTTGGGGGCTGTAGAGAAGCAGCAGCAGTGGCCAGATGCCAGTGTGCCCTGCTGCATTTTGCGTTTGGACACTAGCAGTGACTGGTGGGGCCGCATCATCCTGGAGCACTGGGGAGACCAACAGTGGACCCAGGACTTCAGGATGAAGAAGGACACCTTCCTCGAGCTCAGTGAGTAGCTTGCCCCTGCTCTGCAGTGACAGGACACATGCATGAGGCCCCCCATTCTCCTCCACAAGCGGGTGGCCATTGCCCTCTGGAAGCTCTCCACGCTGGACAGCTACCGATCTGTCAGCAACCAGTTCAGCATGGAGAGATCCACCATTGGAGCAGTGATCACGCAAGTACGGCAGTCAATAGCCATTGGGCCAGGAGTGGGGGCTGGAAGGAGGAGATGGGCAGCGCCAGGGAAAATGGAGGGAAGGTGGTCTAAGTGCCCTCCCCAGGAGAGTTTGGTCTGTGCCAGCCGCACTGCTGACTGCCCATGGTGGCCAGGATTGCAGCGGGGGTGGTCCTGGGAGTGAGGCGCAGGGCAGTGGTAGAGAACGAACACTCCGAGCCACCCAGGCACCCCAGTGACCGTCAGTTTTGTGTGTCTCTCTGCAGGTGGTCAAGGCCATCAACCAGGTGCTGCTCCACAGAGTCGTCCGCCTCACCGACCTGGATGCGGTCATCCATGGGTTCAGCGCCCTCGGCTTCCCCAACTGCGGTGGTGGGAGAAAGGGCAATCGACGGGATGCATATACCCATCCGTTCCCCCGGAACATCAAGCCTCCTTGTACATCAACTGCAAGGGGTAATTCTCTGTGATCCTGCAGGCCATGTCTGACCACCGGGGCCAGTTCATGGACATCAATGTGAGCTGGTCCTGCAAGGCACATGACGCGCGGGTGTACCACAACTCCTCCATGTGCCAGAGGCTGCATGCCGGGACTTTCTTCCCCGACCGCCACATCAGGGTCGGGGATGTGGACATGTCAGTGTGCCTGGTGGGGGATGCAGCCTACCCCCTACAGCCCTGGCTCATGAAGCCCTACACGGGACACCTGAATCCCTCCCAGCAGGCCTTCAATGCCAGGCTCAGTATGGCCCACATTGTCATTGAAGGGGCCTTCGGCCAGCTGAAGGCCCAATTTAGATGCCTCCTCACCCGCCTGGACCTCTCTGAGCACAATATCCGCACATGGTGGCAGCGTGCTGTGTGCTCCACAATTTGTGTGAGAGGAAGGGGGAGGCTTTCCTGCCAGGCTGGATGGCAGAGGCTGACCACCTGGCTGACCAGTATGCACAGCCCAGCATGGCTGCCATCCAGGAGGCTCTTCAGGGGGCTGTCTGCATCTGGGAAACCCTGTGGGAGAGCTTCCAGGTGGAGGAGGAGTGAAGTCCCCCTGGCGTGCCCCACTGTGGCCTTGTGCCTTACATTCCACCCCCACCTCCTTCCCTTTTCCCTCCCTAACCCACCATCCTGATGTACAATAAAAACATCCGTGTTGCCATGAAAACTCTCTTTATTTAACATAACTGGGGTGGGGCGAGGGGGGCAATGAGGGTGGGAGAGGGGAGTGGGGAAACCTGGGAGGAGGGAGCTGGAAGGGGGAGGCAAGGGGAGGAAGGTGGAGGGGAAGCTCAGGGTTGGGGGTTTTGCCAGCCCTCCTGTCTCGCAGCACTGTGGTTGTGGGGGCCTCGGCATCTCCGGGGGGAGTGGGTATGGAGGGTGGGGCAGGAGGGACAGGGGGGCGGAAGAAGTTGGAGCAGGAGCAGGGGTGGGAGGAGGAGCAATAGCTGGGGCAGCCGCAGGGACTGGAGCAGAAGGAGGCAGTAATCGTTGCACCAGGGTCTGCAGGTACTCATGGAGGGCACTGCTCTGCTCCCACAGATCCCTCAAGCTCTCCCACCACACCTGCAGATCTTCTTGCACCCAGTGCTCCTGGCTGTGGACCTGCCTTCCCAGTAACCCCTGGTGCTGCCGCTGGTACACCTTCTGGTTGCGGGTGCACTTGCTGGCCTGGGTGCAGGTGGATGTTCTGGGTTGGGTGGTGCGCCCTGCAGTCCAGGTGCTGCGGCTGTGGTGAAACAAGAGCAGTGGTCAGTTCTTCCTGGGGACACAGTGGGTGAAACCCAGCCCCCCTCTGCAAGGTGAGGATGGAAGGTCTCTGCACCATCATGTCCTGCTATCCCTGGGAGTGGGAGATGGCCCAAGACTGCACCCCAGTCCCTGTGGTGCCTATAGTGTAGTCAGGGGGAGGGAGGAGAGATGTGCCCTGCCTCTGTGTAGAGGGGGCATCTGGAGGGAGGGCAGTGGTCAGTGTCTCGCCCCGAGGTCAGGAGCCTGTCATGTGCCTTGACATGTAGACGCGTGTGGGGAACAGGCCGGGGCCCCTGCATGGCACCCAGCTGGGGCCACATGTCCAATGACCACCACAGGGCCAATGACCACCAGGGGGGCACAGACCTTCTGACCCCCTAGGATGTGGTCCAGGGCCTCATAATGTGGGCAGGTGTCTGGGTCAGCCCCTGGTTGGGAGCTATAGCCAGACATGAACCCCATCTTGTCCCGCCCTTCCCCCCAGAGAGCAAGAGAAAGGCAGTCAGCCTTTGATGCCCTGGGAACGCAGGTGTGCTGCCTGTCCCTGACTCTACCATAAACAGAAACCAGACAGTAAATGGGCTAGCTGACGACCCGGGGCCTCCCATCGCCCTGATGGCTAGTACCGGTAATTGACACGCCTGCACTGTCCCAGGAGAGGAATCTTCGCCCATCACATACCAGAGGTTCCCATTGTCTGCATTTTCCCAGGTGTGAATTATGCTTTGCACCCTTCATGGGAAACCTGGTGTTCAAAGCCATTTTTCCTAACTGGCCACTTGAGACCAGGAAGAAGCCTACATGACCCAAGGGGTATAAAGAGGGGTTCAGTAGCCCACCCCATTTGAGCTCCAATCATCTATACCTGCTGGCAGGTATTGATTGTCTCCCGATGTCTGTGGGACGCCAACCTCGCCCTACTTCTTCCCAAGGGATTGAGAGAAAGACGCTGGCCACACCAAGTCTGGAAGGCAGGGGTGAGAATTATATCTGCTAGGTGTCTATTTTGCATGCATTTAATAAGAGCTCAGAGAACCAAAGGGGTTTCATGGTACCTGTAAGTGACTTATTAGAGTAATTTCTGTCCTGTCCTTTGTAGTGGCTGTGTTATTTGTAACACAGTAGTAGCATTTAACAACTAAGTTTACCCTGTAACAATAAAATAGTAACTGTTTAAGCTTTAACCTGACTCCTTCAGTTGCTGTAACAGAACCAGGCACAATTTAAAAGAATTTCAGCCGGTCTTAAGGGACAGATATAGGGAGAGCTTGGGCGTTTGGATTTGTGTCACTCCCAGGTGGCAAATCCATTGGGGCACCTTTCAGTCTTTCCTTAAGGCTGCCCGCTGAGAAGGAATTACGAATTCTAGCAGCTGAAATCTAAGGTGTTATAAGCTCTCCCTGTAAACTTATTGGATGCCCGTCAACCTCCTCCAGGTTGCCAGCTGCAAGGGACCCCGGTCCCAGCAGTTGAAGTCTCGGGTGTATAGCACATACACACTGCCCTGACCGTCGGCTGACAGGAGCCCCTGGCATAGCTCTGCCGCAGCTCTTTTATTTTTGTCCACACCTGCTCTTGGCTGCACATGTGGCCTCTGGTGGCCAGGCTGGCAGCCATGCAGCTGTAGACGGCCTCATTCCTGTACCTAGTGTGGTGATCGTAGGCATTGGAGGCCTCCCCCAAACCTCAATGAGGTCCACGATTTCCACACTAGACCAGGCAGGCACACATCTTTTGCTGTGGGTTGCTGGCTCATGTTGTGCCAGGTGCACGGTCTGCTGGCTGTGTGCTGGCAGGCTTACAAATGGCACAGGCACTGTGGCCAGAGTCTGCCCCTTTAAGGGCTCCGGGGCTGGGTGGGGAAGCAGACGAGTTTTCCTGGTTGTGCCCGGCGTGGCTACCAGGGCTCCCTGGGAAGGGCTGGAGGCCCCCTATTTCAAATTAACTGTCTACACAGCACTTAATTCGAAATAGCTATTTCGAATTTGGTGTTACTCCTCGTAGAATGAGGTTTAACAAATTCAAAATATGCACTCCGCTATTTTGAATTAAATTCGAAATAGAGGTTTGCATGTATAGACGCTATTGAAGTTAATTTGAAATAACAGCTGTTATTTCGAATTAACTTTGCAGTGTAGACATACTCTTAGTGGGGATATCAATGGATTAACTGAGCAACAGTCATTAAAGAGCTAGGCAAAACTTTTGTACTTTATTCGGGGCTAAGTCCATCAAAGTTCATAGGATTTTCAGCAGATTCTTGAGTCAATTAGAGATCTGTATGAACTATAGCAAGTTTACCCAGTTTATACAGGAAAGGGTGTGATGATTGGCAGATTTGGCAGAGACCTGCTTTGAGTCCACTTAACACTAGAACTAGTGGTGTAGAAATCTATGGGGGCCAAAACCACATGATTTTGTGGATCTTTATTATTGAAGGCAGAATCCATTCATGGTCAAATAAACAAGAGCGAATGAATATCCTGGGAAAAACCTCGTCCCACTGGGATGAGATGGAAATGCAGTAATGTCATACTTTTCCTGGTTTAAAAGTATTGGCATCACCCTGTGTGACCAGAGCTGTTGAGTCTCACTATAACTTCCTTTGCTTTGGATATCTGGGTGCAGTTGTTGCCCTCCATCTTCACCACAGGTGCTAGCCATCATTTTCAGGGTTCATGTTAGATCTGTCCAGCTCACATAATACCCCAAGTGATATTTTGGACAAGCCTTCATCATGGGTGGCATAGTTCCAGTGAGTAATCCTTTACTTTAGATGTTATATCCCCCTCCACCATGATGAAGTACAAGCTGGACTTGAACAAAGCTGTCAAATCAGTTTCCAGCTTTTGTTATCTGCATTCTATACTTACCAGCTCTTTCAGTTCTTACACAGAATTCTCCATCTGATTGGCCTCATAGCATCTGCCATGGGCAGTTTACCATATCTATTGAATCAACATTGTCTTCATTGGACAACCAAGTTCACAATTAATTCAAGCTGTATACTTCCCTTTCTGTTGTGAACTATGGTCACGACCTTATGCAGATTGGGAAAAGCTGGAGGCTTTCCATGCAAAATATCACTGTCATATATTAGGGTATAAAGTGGAATTACTTCATCTGTAATTAGCTCTACCAACTTCTGGGATCACTGTCCTCAGGCTGTATCTTCTACTTTTTGAACATGTTGCAACGGTGCTACAAGACATTCCAGTGAATGCCGTTCTCCAGGTGGCTGGGAACATCCATGATAAAATCCCACCAATAAAGGGTTGGAGGTGGCCCAGCGGTAGACCCTTTATTACATGGGTTTATCAGATCTGTTCCAGTGTTGAACTCTCAGGCCGTAAAGCCTTCACATTTGTACAGGAATGGCCCAAATGGCAAACAATCACAGTGGCCCACTGTCTGACTAAGTGCTGAAGAAGACAATCCATTAGATCTTATCTCCCCTGCTTTTTCCCTGTACAAGAACATGAAGACTCTCAAGATTCCAATAACAACAGCAGAAAGATGTAGCAGTTACAATAAAAGATATTAATTGTGATTGAATATAGCTCAATACTTGGAGAGAGACCAATCCCAGCTTCTGAAACACTCAGAGACAAGAAGTGATGATAACTTCCAGCAGGCAGCAAGGTTATGAGTATGTAACTGGACGGAAAAGAAGGTTAATGGACTTAAACATCTCATTAACAGTTAAACTCCCTTCTTTTAAAATTGAGCCTCTTTTCTTCTCTCCCTTAACATTTCTGCATAGTTGTCAAAAAATGCGGGCAATCTGTTTTTTAAACACAGAAGACCAAGATCACAAAAGGTGTTTATTTTTCTAGCTGAAGGAGATCAACTTCCATTCATTTTCATTTCACTAATGACATCCCGGGACAATCAGATGGTCAAATGCAATAATACAGTGAAAGAATGAATAAAATTCAATCCTCTTCCTCAAACAATCTCAAGATAGTTCAGTCTTCATTAATCCTTGCTACACCCCTTCTTTTCCAGGTGGCGAAACTGAGGCATGAGGCAGTTAGATGACTTGCCCCTGGCCACATGGAACACTTTTGCACAGCTGGGTTTATAATCCATTGACAAGTTCCTTAACCCTTCTATGACCTCTGGGTATGCTGGTTTGAAGGCCTGGGATGGTCTAAGGAGACCCTAAAATCCCAGTTTCAGCAAGGTAAGGATTCTTCCACATTAGAAACTGAGGAAGATAGTCAAATGCCCTCGTATGAGGGGCAGCTAGAGGAAATTGTCATAAAGGACCTCAGAACTCCTGGACAGTGAATCTCAGCTCAGCTCTTACTCCAGATTTCTATTCCTGTGCTTAAAGGTTTCTTTTCCTTTCTCTGAATCACTTAACAGTAGTGTAAATACCTAAGCCCTGGGCTCTGGTGTGTGGAAGAAACACAATGACATCCAATAGAGACTTGTGACGCTGTCAATTTAATGTGGAAGATATTCAGACACTGCAGTGATAGTTGGCAATCTAAAACCCTAAGATACGCAGATGGCTGCATGGACTGCTCTTTTGGGTAACATACTTGTTCACCAGGAGGTCTATATAGGCAGCCATTGAGGATGTATATGGAATAGACATGCATACAACAGCTCAGTAACACACCCTAGATATCAAAAAATGAGTACCTTACTTGTTATATATAGTTTCATGATTTTGTTAGTCTCTAAGGTGCCACAGGACTACTCGTTGTTTTTAAAGTTACAAACTAACACAGCTATCTCTCGAATACTCTAGACATCAAGTTTTTACACACCTTATCACAACAACACATTTTTTCTTTTTCCTCTCTAAGAAGAGGTTCCAAGAATACAACATGCATAAGCTTCATTTAAAGTGATCTTTCACATTCCCATGCTGCAGCAATGGCTAATTTCATGTCTCTGTAGAAAATGTGCTTGCTTGACTAGCCCTGGGAACTGAAGCCTTCAAGACAGCTACAGTATGATAATGGGTAGAGGTCAAGCATTCCTCACTGGCATTGATTTTTTTACTACCAGGCAGGGTTGGCCTTACCACAAGGTGAACTGAGGTGGCCGCCTCAGGTGTCAGACTATTCGAAGTAGGAATAAGATCCTCCGGCAAAGGGCGCTTTTTCCGGAGGATCGGGGCCAGTGTAGACGCTCTTTTCCGGCTTTTCTAAAAGCCGGAAAAAAGCGGCGGACATTTTTATTTAAATGCCGCGGGGGATATTTAAATCCCCCACGCATTTCCCCATTACGATCTCTGAAATTAACATGCCCCTTCCGGAAAAGGGGCCAATGTAGACAAGCCCCCCGAGCATCTAAGAAGAGTAACCACCCAAGAAATGTACACACACCACTACCTTAGAAAAACAATTCAAAATGAGATCATACAGTTACTGGCAACAGAAGTCAAACAGAAGATTGTGGCAGATGTGAAGTCATCAAGATATTACTCTGTTATTCTGGACTGCACACCTGACATCAGCCATATGGAACACATGACTTTAATGGTGCATTTTGTAACAACAACAGAACCTAGTGAAAATGTCCCTAAAATGGTGACTGTCAGAGAGCATTTTCTAGAATTTATTGACATTGATGATACTACAGGAGCTGGTATGACAAATGTGCTTCTTAAAAAGCTGGAAGATACGGGAATTGGGATAGCTGACATGAGAGGTCAGGGCTAGGATAATGGTGCCAACATGAGAGGAAAGAACAGAGAAGTGCAGACATGCATCCGAGAGTTAAACCCTCAAGCTTTTTTGTTTCATGCAGTTCTCATTCATTGAACTTGGCGGTCAGTGATGCAGCATCAGCTTCTAGTGAGGCTGCTGAATTTTTAAATGTAATTCAAAGCATCCATGTATTTTTCTCTACATCAACTCATTGATGGCAAATTTTGAAGGAACATCTAAGAACATCCTCTCTGATACTGAAACTACTGAGTGCCACATGATGAAAGTCGAGTGGAGGCAATAAAAGCTTATTATACACCAAATTGGAAAGATAGATGGTGCCATAGTTGCCATTAAGGAGGATAATGCTATGACAGGAACTGTTCATGGGAGAACAGTGGCAGAGGGAAATGGAATCACCGAAAACATACATAACTTCAAATTTCTGTGTGACTTAGTGTTGTGGTATGACATACTGTTTGAAATAAATGTTGTAAGCAAGAGACTCCAAGCTGTTCACCTTGATATAACTGGAGCAATGGAAAAACTGGACAAAGCAAAGTCATACCTATAGTCTTAACGGTCAGATGAGGGATTTCAAAACATTCTGAAGAGTGCACAGGAGTTGTCAGAGGAACTTCACACTGAAGCTATTTTCCCACCCATTCAAGAATACAAGAGTCACTGAAGAAGAAGACATTTTGATTACGACGCAACAAATAATCCCATAAGAGATCCCAAACAACAATTCAAAGTTGAATTCTTTAACCAGGTGCTAGATTGTGCAATACAGTCAGTTGAAGAACGTTTCATACGGCGCAAGGAACACAGCAGTATATTTGGGATGTTGTATGATATTCCAAAACTCCTCACTCTATCTGAAGAAGACCTACACCGGCAATGCAGGACACTAGAGACAGTGTTGACACATGATGACATACTCAATATTGATACAAGGGATTTTGGTGATGAACTGAAATCCCTTTCAAGATACATTTCAGCAGGATCAACTCCAAAGGCTGTTCTGGAATATGTGCACAAATAAGACGACCACCCTCTTTCCAAATGCTTTTGTTGCTCTGTTCATACACTTCCTGTAACAGTTGCCAGTGGAGAACGCAGCTTCTCCAAGCTGAAGTTAATAAAAACACATCTACGCTCCACAATAACACAGGAGAGGCTGGTCGGCCTTGCAAACATCTCAACAGAGCATGACCTGGCCCAGACTGTGGACCTTCAGGAAGCACTTCAAATCTTTGCAACCAAGAAGACATGGAAAGCATCATTTTGATTATTCAAACAGATAAAAATGCCAGTGCTTACTATGCAGAAAAGAAAAGTTACATTTGCTGTTCAGGCGTTTGAAAGTTAAGTGTTACTTAACATTTTTGAACAAGGCATTTTAAGTTAGTTCTCCTTTATTGGGGGAGGTAGCAGAGCAGTACCATGAGAGGAGTAGAACAGGAAGAAGGCAGAATTGAGAACTTTCAAAGTTTTGGCCCAAGAAAGGATGCATGGGGGCATCATTTGAGCTCCCCACCTCAGGTTCCAAAATGTTGTGGGCCAGCCCTGCTATCAGGGTGCATCTACACAGTACCTTAACTCAAAATAATATACTTAATTTGAACTACGCAAATTACGTATCTTATTTCAATGCTATTTCAAAATAGCTTATTTTGTCATTTGGCACTGTCTACACAATGCCACATTTTGAAATTAAGCACTATTCCAAAATGCCCCTTATTCCCCATAAAATGAAGCTTACAGGGACATTGGAATAGTGAGCCTGAAATAATGAGCTTGCTGTTAAGACACAGGATAGCTATTTTGGGATACTCCGATATCCCAAAATAGCCATGCAGTGTAGAAGTACTCTCAGTATAAGAGCATTCCCAGCTAGTTAGGATTTGTTAATTTGAGTGATACCAGCATTCAATTTTATTTTCTTCAGTAGTAAGCATAAACCTCTGCTGTAGTACTCAAAATTATCCCAGGAAGATCACTGCACTATTCATTCTCAATAGCTCACTTTTCAACATTTACAGTTCAAACTCTTGGGTTATTATACAGAATTATACTGTGTGATTTTGTTCCAGTCTGCATCTTAATTTTGTGGATGGATCTAGGAATATATTGCCATTAGACAATTCATATTGCATGGATTTTTAATATTCTTCCATATGCAACCCAATGGAAAAGGTGATTAGTATATTTTGAAAATGTAAAAAATGTAAATGCTTATATAGATGGATGCCATTGAAATGGCATTAGGTCTCTTTCTCTACTGCCCTGCAACGAGCTAAAATTATTTATATTACAATATTGCCTAGTCATCCAAAGACTAGGGCTCTGCTGTGCTAGGCAATAATCAAACATTTATCAAGGGGCACTCCCTGCCCACATTAGCTTATACGCTAAAGAGACAAGAGGACAGAATGACATTGAAAGGTAAAATTACTTGCTCAAGATCACACAGCAAGTCACTGGTGGAACTGGTAATATAACCAAGTACAGTTGCCTGTAAGGTGCACTAGCCATTAAACTTCACTGTTTTTCTTGAAATGAGAAAGTAAAATGACTATGAGATTTTACCATTCTGACCTAATCCATTCTACCCATTACCATACTAAGCAATCCAGTATTTAGCAAAGCAATATTTCCTTAAACACAGTACAAAAAATAACCGACATCATAGATGGTAGAACAATGGTCAGTAAATACAAACTTGTTAATGGACACCACTAAATGTAATCAGTCAGACAGAAAGAGAGGCAACATTAGATGGATAGATGGTAAACTGAGGGCTGACCTAATAACAGAACGCTTATGCAAGTCCATTTAAAAAAAAATATTTAGGTAGAATTAACAAAAATTATTTATTTAAATTTTTTTAACCCAAATGATGACAAACGTTCTGTTTTGTATTCTTTGGCCAACCCAAAATGGATCATTTTGTTGTGATATTAAGAGAAGAATAAAACTATTTTAAAATAATTTTATATAAAATTAGGGAAATTCCGAGATGAAAACAGCTTTCTGAGATGAAAAGTCAAGTTGTTGTTTCAGAAATGCTGAAATGAACCAATTTTTCATTTCTGAAATGTTTCCTTATTATTGAAAAAAATTCTCAAAATCAATCTAAATACATTAATTATTTTGGTCAATCTGAATCCATAATTTTCCAACAAAAAAATTGCAAGACAAGTTTGCCCTGTTCTAGTCAAGATAAATTGTATAATACAGCAAAGCCCATGTGGAAATAAAACAAATGAAATAGTCTGCCTTCTACCAGGCCCAATGTTCCACATAGCCAGTTAGATTAGTACCGTGGTCACCAACCAGTAGATCGCGATGTACTGGTAGATCTCAGGGGCTCTAAGAGTAGCTCTTGAGCCCTCTCTGAACTGCGCGCCTGAGCAGTACATTTACATTAGATTTCCTCATTTGAGGAGTAGCTACTCACTGAGCAACAACACAGGTGAGGAGCTGCGAGGAATGGTGGGAGCTGGGAGGTCAGGAGGGCTGAAACACCCCAGCCAGCTGACTGTGGCTTTCAGCTGAAAGAGGCTGCCCCGCGCTCCAGGTGATCAGCGGCTTCTCCTCTGCGCCTGCCCACGTGGAGTTTGGTGCACCCTGGCTGAGCGCCATGGCCAGCTGGCCGGGCAGCCACTTCTCTTCCTTCCAGCCCGGCTGCCCTGTGCTCAGCCCAGGGAGGCTGCGTCTAGCTCCAGCTGTTATACCCCATGATACCCTTGCTTAGTATCCCAACACTGCCCAGCCTGGAGCCCCCTTCCCGAGCCAGTGTCCCCTTCTCCACCTCCTCCTGCATCCAGATTTTCTCCCGGAGCTTGCACCTCTCACCCCTTCCCACACCCAAATCCCTCATTCCCACCCCAGAGACTACATATCCTGTTTCAACACAGCAAGGGTCCAGCTAGACTGCAGGAGTTTTTCAGGATTCTGGAGATATCCCAGAAAAACTCTTGTGCATCCAGGGTTGCGTTTGTTCTTCCGCTTTTTTAGTGGAAGAGCAAACAGGCTCTTTTGGTCACCCCTATATTCCTCTTTCCACAAGGAATAAGGTGGCTTCCAAAAGAAGGGCTTTTTTTCTGACATTTGGTCCAGTCTAGACAGGCCAAATGTTAGAAAAACCTCTTCCTACAGAAGATTTTTTTTTAAAGCAGCAGTATAAGGATTGGGGATAGCAAGTGATGGAGAGGAGGAGAATAGAGAGGGCGGGGCTTCAAGGAAGGGTTGGGGCAGTAGATCTTGGCTTGGTCTGTCATTTAAAAAGTGATCTTGGGTGTAAAAAGATTGGAGACCACTGGATTAGTATGTGGAGGCATGAAAAGTGTGCCATGGAAATCAATAGCATCAATAGAAACCACTCAGATCAATGTTTTACCTAGTGAGAAGACAATACATAGGAAATAATATATCAGGAATACCTAGTCTCTGTTTCTGAACTGACTTGTTACTGTTAATGCCACCTACTTAAATGCTCTTCATTTGACACTATTCTCTAGCTTTCAGTTATTGGATCACACCAAGCTTCTGAAAAACACAAATATGCATTTCAAGAAAGTGTTTAATCTAAATAAGAATCCATATCCACACTACATGGGTTGGTGCTCATTGCAAGCTATAGCTGAAAATTTCTAGGAGTCTAGATGGGATACTGAATATATTAGAAACTATTCAATTTGCATATTTTTTCAGCATGTTTTGCTGTTCTACATTAGTGGCATTGCCCTAATGTTATTATGACAAATTGTATTTTAAAATTTAAATTGTATTATAGTATCGCTTAACCTTACTAATTTATCTGATACCAGTTGTAGTTCCTTTCCCATAGTGTTGGCATGGAATTCTCTTTGACAAATTTGTCTTCTGTTCCCTGGAAATATTCAGTTATCTGTGGTAATGATAATAATTTTGATCAAACAGCTGCTGCCCAATGGGCTGAGATAAAGTTCACTTAATCTGCAAAATATTCTGGAAGAGAGACATCCTAATAGGTTATAATGTGATACCTCACCTCTTGGAATGCCCAAAGAAAGAAAACCAATGACATGGATAGCTCATTAAAGTATCTGTGTTTCTTACAAATGCTGCTCTATAGCTCATTAGTGCTCAGTTGCTTGCTTCTGGATGAACATGGAAACATTTCATACCACATTGCAACCTTATATTAACTGAAGGCTTGAATTAGCCAAAAGCTAGCGCGAGGGTGTCTGACAGCAGCGATCACAGGAATGGTTAGTGATCTTGATTGATGCTGAAAGACAGATCAGATAAGGAACAATGGGACAGATTTACAGTTAGTGCAAACAAACCTAGCTCCATTGATCACTGCAATTGCAGGTAATCTTGAGAGACTGGCAAACAGAGAGTCAAATCCTAGAGCTGCCCATTCAATTGCCATTATAGTTGTAAGAAGAGGCCATGTCACTACCTATGAAATGTTTTCATTTGCACACAGCGGGCATGTTTTAATTTGAACAGTGACACTGTATTACATTGTAATACGAAGGTTAAAGTTCTGTCCTAGGGAGATGCAGGTATAGAATCAAGTAGCAAATATTTTCATAAACTTGTGTGTGTGTGTGTGTGTGTGTGTGTGTGTCCAGCCCCACCAATGGGGGAAGGTAAAGGGGGCAACTGCCTTGGGACCTGGTGTTTCAAAAGGGGTCCCTGGCTCTTTAAATCACTGTCAAAGCACCACACAGCATGCTCTGGGAAGTTCTGAGGGGATGGAAAGCTGAGGACCAGCTGCCCCAACCCTGGCCCTTCCACCTGGAGGCTCACCCCTTCTGGAAGCATGGAGATGCCCTCCTTGCCCAAGTGCCTGTTAGTCTGTCAGCTGTCCTGTGTGTCTCTATACACACACATGTCCCACTTGCCTATGGTGACCAGATAGGAAGTGTGGAAAATTGGAGCAGGGGATGCAGGGCGATAGGCAGCTATATAAGACGAAGTCCCAAACATCTGATCACCCTAATGTATTGCTGTGCTGTCTCAAAAATATCTCACTCTAAGGGTGACATCTTTATATATAGTAATAAACTATATAGGAAATAATCATATTGTGCCCTCATTCACACAAAACTTTTTAAGAACATAAATTAATGGAGCCTCAAAATGGCCCATCAGGGAATAGAGAATTATTTTCATTTTACACCTGGAAACTAAAGTATAGAGAGGCAAGGCTGTTTTTTCTTGGCTATATATCTTATATGGTCCCCTTTATTGTCATATCCATGACAGATAAATATATCAATTTCCTACCATACCCTGGGCAAACCCTTACTGAATTGATTGTAAGTATGTTAGGAGGTCATTGTAGTAAAAATGGAAATGTATGTATGTTGTTGCAGGATTGTATGTAACTTGTCTAGGAGACGTGGCTAAAGTAACCCTTGAGAAGTGATGGCGTTGTGAGATTCAAAGGATTCTTTTAAAGAGTGGACTAAGAAGAATGAACTGTTAGTGGTGTGGGATTCTGACAGATTCCCTATTCACAGTCTCCTCAAAGACTGAAGAGATCCTCAGGTTAGAGAGAAAGAGAGAGAGAGCAGATGCTCTAGATCAACCTTGCCCTAGAACACAGTTGCAGATGCCCTGAACTGTGACACTGGGCACCTCAGAATCCTTAGATTCAATATCTCACTTCTCACTGAGGTAGAGAAGTGCTATTTATCCCCATTTTACAGACAAGCTAAGCAACTTTACTTAGAGTTACACAGAAAGACTGTAGAGCAGTGTAACCCACATACCTAGTGTGGTTCATTTTGCCATTTAGTGGCATTTAAACCACTTATAGTGAGTGATAAGAATGAATGAGCTCTACAACTTAAGATGAGAATTAGCTGGTTTTATAGCTCAAGCACAGAGGCTCCTATGGTAGGTTCCTACACGACGCTCTAGAGCTCCCAGGTTCAAATCCACCTGGTGATGGTTACAGCAGCAGGACCTTAGACCCAGGTCAGATCTAAGATAGTGAAACCAGGAACATCTCTAAAGAATTTCACACAGGAAACTGTTTGCAGTGTCCAGCAACTTGGATTGGTTTTAGAAAGTCTCTGTACACTGCTGTATATTTCTGATCATCATTTACAGGCACATTATTTATTTACTGCCTGTGTATGTCAACATTTCTCTTAGCGAATATGCCCATAGTGTCAGAGTCAGGAAAAAAGAATCAAGACCTCCTAACAGGCAGTTTTTGCCTGAATGATGAAAATACCTTTGCTCCTTAACAGATAGGATTTGCCATTATGTTTCATGATGTCTTATGATAACATTACTTGATATCTTAAATATTGTATAAGTTTTAAAGTACATCAGAAGCAAGAAGCCAGCTAAACAACCAGTGGGGCCCTTGGACGATTGAGATGCTAAAGGAGCACTAAAAGAGATGATAAAGTCATAGAAGAGAAGCTAAATGAATTCTTTGCTTCAGTCTTCATGGCTGAGGATATTGGGGAGATTCCCAAACCTGGGCCATTCTTTTTAGGTGACAAATCTGAAGAATTGTCCCAGATTTAGGTGTCATTACAGGAGGTTTTGGAACAAATTGATAAACTGAACAGTAACAAGTCACTGGGCCCAGATGGCATTCACCCAGGAGTTCTGAAAGAACTCAAATGGGAAATTGCAGAACTATTAACTGTGATTTGTAACCTATCCCTTAAATCGGTTTCCATACCTAATGATTGGCAGGTAGATGGCAATTACAGACAAGTAAGTCTAACGTCAGTACTAGGAAAATTAGTTGAAACTATAGTGAAGAATAAAATTGTCAGACACATGGATGAATATAATTTGTTGGGGGAAAGTCAACATGATTTCTGTAAAGGGAAATCATGCCTTACTAATCTGCAAGAGTTCTTTGAGGGGGTCAGCAAACATGTGGACAAGTGGGATCCAGCGGATATAGCGTACTTAGATTTCCAGAAAGCCTTTGACAAAGGCTCTTAAGTAAAGTAAGATGTCATGGGCTAAGAAGAAAGGTCCTCTCATGGATTGATAATTGGTAAGACATGAAATAGACGGTAGGAATAAATCATAAGTTTTCAGAATGGAAAGAGGTAACTGGTGGTGTCCCCGAAGGGTCTGCCAATCCTATTTAACCTATTTATAAATGATCTGGAGTAAGGAGTAAACAGTTTCAAATGGATCTAATCAAACCAGGTGATTAGGCAACAAAATGGCAAATCAGTTTTAATGTTTATAAATGCAAAATAATGCACATTGAAAAATGTGATCTTACTACAATCACAAATCAAATCTAATGGGGTTAGACTGCTCAAAAGTATAGATATCATTATTTCTAGTTTTCTAACTGAGAAATAAAAATGATTATTAGTACTCCAGATGTGTTCCTAACTATCCTGGACAGACAAACTATTGCTGAGTTGGTAGTAGCATTTCTCTCCCCTAGCTCTGATCAGATTGCATTTACCATAAATAGAACAGCAGTTCCCAGTTGTCATTATTTAAAATTGCAATTTTCAGCAATACTGGTTGTATGTGCTGCTTATCGAACACTACTTACAAGAGCTGTCACTAAGTAACACTCACAGAAAACTCAGAGAGGTAGCCGTTTTAGTCTGTAACTTAAAAATAAATAAATAAATAAATGTTTCTGTAGCCCCTTAGGAAAAGAAAAAGAAAAAGAAAAAGAAAAGAATGTGTGTAATAATCTACAGTCTATCCTGGAAAATGATACTTTGCTCTCACAGGCCTTCAGAGACAGGCCAATCCTCACCTACAGAAAACCCTCTAACCTGAAACAAATTATTTCCAGCAACCATACAACACACCTCAAACATACTCACGCAGGAATCACACATCTATATAAGTGACATCATCACTGGATCTAACCACATAAGCCAGAGGCTCATACACATTCCTAATGTGATCTATGCCATCAAGTGCCAGCAATGCCCCTCTACCATGGACATTGGCCAGAATGGACAGTCTCCACAATAAAAGATTAATGGACACAAATCAGATATTTGAAATGGAAACACACAGAAACCTGTTGGGGATCATTTTAAGTTGTCCAGGCACTCATTAATGGATTTAGAAATGGTTATCCTTATGCAAAGAAATTTCAGGAACCAACTACAGAGAGAGACTGCAGAACTGGCCTTTACATGCACATTTGACTCATTCACTCAGGGACTGAACAAAGACATGAACTGGATGGGTCATTATATTCTACAACCAAATGACATCAAAAGCTAAATATCAGACACTTACAGCCAACTCCACTAGGCTCATTTAGCATGGACACTATAATTTATAAGGTTTTTTCCCCTCCTCTCTCTCCCCCTCTTTTTCTGTTTTACATTTTTAGGGTTTCTGTGCCTCTTGCTCCACTCATCTGAAGAAGTGGGTTGTGCCCATGAAGACTCATGGTACTTTTTATATTCTTTTGTTAGTCTAAGATGCTATAGGACCACTCATTTTTTAGTTTTAACTCACAGAAAACTTCATTTCACTTTGTTTAATTATTGTTATGGCTGCATGGTTCTAATTTTATAAAGCTTTCTTCCAATGCAGAAAAGCTAGGAAAATAAATAACTGAGGTCAACTCACGCACATAAACTTCTGAATCTACACCAACACAAAAACTTATCAAATCCAAATTATGATTTTTCTTCAACACATTGTTAACATCCAAGATTTCATAAATTGCCATAAAACATAACACTGACATGCATAAAGGAAGGACACGTGTTAATGATGTATATATATATATATATATATATATATATATATATATATATATATATCCTCTCTTGATTTGGTTTGGCTTTCTTCATAAGACATTGCTTCTTCTTAGATAAGCTACCCTACAGCCTTAATTCCAACACACATCTAAGGGACATATGTTAAAATATAATTTCTTCTTATAAGATGAGGTTCTTTTTTAAGAGAAAAAGAGAACAATTTTTACCATATGTCTCCTTCTTGTATTTATGTTAAGTTAACGCTGTATGGTAGTTTAGACAAGAAGACGACATATGTTAAGAGCTGTTCTCTTTTCTCTGTTCAGGAAAATAAAAAGAAATAATTGATCCAATTCCCACTGAAATCAAAAGCAAGATTCACATTGATTTCAACAGGAGTTGAATCAGTCCCATAACATTCAGTTACTAATTTACTTTAATAAAAGTTAGGCAGAATGGTTGACTATACATTTGTTACATTAACAGAAATAGAGAGGACATCAGACAAAGATAAAAGAATGTAATGGAACTGAAACACAACAAATTATGAGGAAGTGTAGATAGTTTTATAATAAAAGCCATATCAATTATTTGTTTTAAGTTAACTACAAAAATCCATAATAAAAATACTGCCAGGCGTTATTTAACTAAAATTATAGCTTGTCCTGAAATTTTCATTAACTATTGTTTTGAATGAACCTGTCTTTCCTTGTGACATGACTATAATTTCTCAGACATTACTACTCTAAGTGTAAAACTAATAAAACTAAAACACAGAAATAGAACAACGGCCAAGTTGCAATACTAGCAATTTATCTGAATAAATACTTGAACCATTGGTTAAGGTATTAAACATGCCTTTGGACCCAGAATAGGCCACAGTGATTAAATAGCCCATGAAATGATCAAATACCATTAAATTCTATTACCTGTATTTTGAAGGGTCTATGAAATTAAGACCTACAATTTATATCTTGTGGTTACCCATCAATGATCTTGGCTAATCATATTTATGGTAGAGATGACTAGAAAATGGGGATTTCCACCCTACAAAAAATTTGACATTTTCTGAAAAATAATTTTAGTGGGAGTGGAAAGGGAGAGTTGGCAACTAAAAAATTATAGTTAAGAACATAAGACCATAAGAATGGTCATACTGTCTCAGACCAAGGCCATATTGTGTCAGACCAGGGTCTACACAGCCCCCTTACCTTGAAATAAGCTAAACAAATCGGGTAGCTTATTTCAAAGTTATTTCAAAATAGCTTATTTTCTAATTTGGCGCTTTCTACACAGCATCACATTTCAATAAAAAGCGCTGTTTTGACAAATTCCTTAACCCCCGTGGAACAATATTTACAAGGACACTGGAATAGTGTGCCCATTATTTAATTCGAAATAATGGGTGCATTTAAAGATGTGGAATGGCTATTTTGGGATACTTCTGATATCCCAAAATATCCCCACTATCTAGACATAAGGCCAAAGGTTCATCTAGCCTAGTATTCTGGCATCTGACAGTGGCCAATGCCAGGTGACCAAGAAGGAATTAACAAAACAGGAAATCATCAGGTGATCTATCCCCTATCACCTATTCCCAGCTTCTGACAGAGACTAGGGCCACCATTCCTACCCATCCTGGCTAACAGCCATTGATGAACCCTATCCACCTTGAACGTAGTGGGGTTCTATTTGAAAACATGCCCGCCCACTTTCTAAAAGCCCCTCCCTCAGCCGTACAGGAGGGACAACTGGACCCATGTCCAACTAATTATGATGGACAAATAATGACTTAAGAGTCAAGGGGTGTGGGTTACAGGTTTAAAACAAGGGAACCGGATGGGGACACTGAGCAGCGAACCCCAGACAGCGCCCACTGCTCCTTGAAGCTGTCAATGGAGCTAGTGGACACTGCCCAGAGGAACTCTGCCCGGATACGTGACACTAGAGAGGATCAGAAGTAGGCCCCACAGTCCCAGAGAACCTCCTCATCCAGCATCCTCCACCTGGTATTATAAATGGCAGCTTTTGCTAAGGCCAGGAGGAGGTTGATGAGGAGATCTCGCGACTTTGTGGGGCCATGGATAGGGTGTGTGTATATGAAAAGGTGTGGGGAAAAGTGCCGCCAGAACCTCAATAAGACATTCTGGAGGAGTCAGAATAGGGGCTGCAACCTGGCTCATTCACAATAAGCATGCGCCAGGTTTTCTTGGCGCGGTTCAAAAACTTACCGGCTGCAAATTCTGCAGCCGGCTGGGGGTCCATGGATGAGGATGCCGGGAGGGGCCAGCAGAACAGGGGCCCGATAACAAGGGACAGAGAGTTTGCAGAAAAGGAGGGCCCTCTCGCAGGGCTTTCTGAAGGAAATTAAGAGCGGGCCACAGCAAAGCCCCTTTCACCTCCTGGAGTAGGCGCAGGGAGGTTCAAGGGGTGGAAAGCCACATGCGCTGAGCTGGTCCAGGAGGTCTCCAACCTTGGTGGCTTCTGCCAGGATCAGCCTCCGGTGCACCAAAGGAGACTCTACCACCTGCATGCACAAGGCTAGATTGTGGAGCAGGGGCTCTGCGAGGAGTTCTGCTCCCTTGGTGGCCACAATGGACCTGGTGACTGAGAACAGCTTCCAGGTCTGGAGGAGTTCCTGATAGAATTCCGGCAGCTCTGAGAGGTCTTGTGGAAGACCTGCCGGTTGTATCAGAGCGCTTGGAGGCAGCGGAGGAAGGCTCACCCCAAGGTGCCCCATGCCAGACTACCTGCACTAAAAAGGAGTCTCTGCAGGGCCTGGAGGTGGAAGTTCCAGACCAGGCTGCACATGCAGACCAGGCCCTGGCCCCCCTCCTCCAGGGGGAGAGACAGAACTGGTATGATGCTCTTTCTTCTTTCCTGCTCAGATATAGCTCAACTTCTCCCTTAGAGAGGTCAGCAGGCTCATCCCTCCATCATTCCCCAGTCTTCAGTCAGCTCTGCCCTTCCAGCTTCAGCTGGCCAGCTCAGAAAGCCAGGAGCCAGCTCTTCCTGTATTGATCTCAGCCTTCAGCCCTCTGTGGCTCACCAAATGGGAGACTCTTCCTACACATTTCTCTGCCTACTTTCCTGCTTTTCACAGCCTGATCTAGCTCCACTCCCCAAACAGGGAAACACGCACTGTTCCCTTCCTGAAGCACTCAATCCACTTCTGAGCTCACTTGGTGGTATCTGGATTTTCTTGCCTTCCAGCTGTCTCTCATTTATAACTCTTGTGATAGCACTGCCCCCTTCATCACACCAAACTGAGATGAACCAGGACTAAAAAAGGAGAGAGTGTGTCCAATTTCTTGTAAGGTGCCAGTTACCTTATTACAAGCTACTATGAAAAGTGAAGTTGACAACAGAAAGGAAACTCATTTCTTAAGCCTACAAGGGGTGAGTCAGTCCAATCTCTACCTGCAGGAGAGCAAGCTCCCACATGTCATCCTGAAAGGGGGGCATGGATCAGCATTTACAGTGTACTCCACATCAGTATCTGGTCTGAGCCAGGGAACCAAATTCAATCCTAGCCACTTTCCACTGGATGCACATTGCACATATACTAAGTCTGTCTGAAAGTGCTCATCAGCAAAAAAACATAACCAATTTTCCTCTATCTTTTCTATCAATGTACAGAACAAATTTTGTTATGTGCATGGATGTTTGTGTATATGTGCACCACCAGTGGAAACACATGCTGCCAGCTACAGGTACTCTGCTAATCATCTGGGTGGCATCTGAATATCTCCTGGGCTGCCCCTAAGCATTCAGCATACAAAGTACACTGATCGAAACTGTTACTCTTAGCAAGCAGGCTTTTTACCTAGCAGAATGTTTTCTTCAACTGAATTTATAAATCACAGAGTGCTTGTGGAAACAGCTTTCATAAATCTTGGACTATTGGACTGTGGCAAAAAAAATGCAATGTAAAAAATGAAAGCCCTATGGAGTTTTTCAGGGGTGGAAATAAGGAGCAAATGAATGGTAACCAGGAAAAATTGGGGAAAGTAAATGTTATTCCTGTTTGGCAGTGGCTAATTTCTCCTGCTTTCGGTCCTTAGAATCAAACCTATGAGTTGCAGAGTCCTTTCCTCTGCCTGGAAACCTATCACACAACTGGCTTTAGTGCTCTGCCAGGTCAATTGACTATGTTACATTGTCACAGCTGTTTCTTGCACTGTCCATTTCCTTCCCTAATTGCTCATCCTCCACCACCCATGTATAAAAGGGACTCCTGTCCCAGGAAACACCACCCCAATGTCAGTTGGCTGATGTATTTTTAAAAAACTGTTAGAGGATGTCCTCCTCCGCCCTGTGTTTATTTCTATTTGAAACATTTTCCCATAAAAACCATGGCACTTTTCATTGTAGCTAGTTGGCAGCTTAATATCTTATATGAGAATGGAGCTTGGTCTGTGGCTGGAGCGTCTAGGCACTAATGGAAAACAAATCATTAACTACTAAGGCAATAGAACTAACCCCAGGCCCACACCCCAGTTGCGTTCTGTGACTTGTTTAGTTTGTTTTAAACACCGAACTTTGGGAGAATTGTATAAGAAGGGCTAGTTTTTGCTTATAATCATTATAAAATATAAGACCTGAGTGGGCTGCACTAAACAATTTTATCAGAGAAAGTTAGAAATGTGGTTGGAGAGGTATGGAGTGGGGTCAGGAACAGGAGGGTAAGGGATGGTGATGATAAGTTAAGAAAATGATCTTTTCTTGAGTTGACAAAACATTGGTAACATGCTTCCCACCCAGCTATTTCTTCTTGTTAATTCCTTTCCACTGAAGCATGTTCTGTTTCTAAGATCATATCCCCAATTCTAAATCATTGAAGCTGGTCACAAACTCTGAGGTATCTTTTGCTCTAATAGTTGTTTAATAATACGTGTGTATGTCAATTGGGCCACGAGTGGACCAAAGTCACTCATTTCTATAAAGAACTTTGAGACCTTCAGCTGAGTGCTAGAGAAGTCTAACCTAAAGTTTAATAATGAATCAAATCCCTACATGCTGCCAGCGTAGCTCAGGTTCAATCTAAAGGTGTAAGAATCTCAGTAGATTGACTACACTTAAAAATTTGAAATGCTGCCGTGATAGTACTTTAACATGTCAATGGAGCCTCCACAGGAGCACTTGGAAAGAGCTCTCCCAGTTCTCTATGCACAACACCTCCATGAGGGGAGTAGCTAACTGCACAGAGAGTATGGCTTTTAATGCTGTAGCCGCGTTTACCCTGTCACTTTATAGCATTGCAACTTGGGCTACATCCACACTAAACATTTATTTTGGAATAAGCAACTTCAGAAGAAATATTCTGAAAGAGCTTATTTCAAAACAGTGCATCTACACACCAAAAGCTCATTGAATAACACTTAGCTATTTCAAAATAGAGTGACCACACTGATTGGACACTAACTTATATTTAACGCCATCGGGAAGCACTTCAGGCAGGGCATCAGGGCAGCAGTTATTTCCTGGAGCTTCTGCCTGAGGCTAGCTGAAGCTAGTGCTTAAAAGGACCCCCCTATACCGCTGTGTCTCAGGCTTTTTTCCTTTGTCTATCTCCTCGAGGGACACAAAGCCTTTTCTCCTGCCTGCTGTGGTTGCTCTTGTGGACACCTCAGCTCTCTAGACATTGAACTGGAATTGCCTTTGGTCAGTCGATGGCTATTGCAGCTTGTGCTGCAGCCCTCATGCAGTAGTTTCTACAGGCTGCCTCCCAGGGTCTGCAGGAATCCAACCCCCAGCTCCGCTTGAAGACCCTCCTCGCCTCTCTGCAGGTGTGGCTTATGCTACTGGATCCCTCCCACACTCCCTTGTACACCGTGCACTGCCGCCTCCGACATCTGGACACCAGTGCAGACGGGTGGGACCGGCTTGTCATGGAGTGTTGGGATGACCAGCTCCAGAATTTTCGGATGAGGAAGGATACCTTTCTGGAGCTGCATGAGTGGCTTGCCCCTGCCCTCAGGACACTCACACAAGACTTGCCATCCCCCTCCACAAGTAGGTCACCATTGCCCTCTGGAAGCTTACCACTCTGGACAGCTACTGATCCGTTGGGAACCAGTTCGGCATGGGGAGATTGACAGTCATGCTGGTATGGCACTCTCGGGCTACTGTCCCAGGAGGAGGTGGACTGCTGGAATGAGGTTCCCTAGGGAAAGCAGAGTAAAGGGGGTGGTGCAAGCCCCCTCCCCAGGAGGTTTTTCAGTCCCACCTTCACAAAGCTCTGCCGGGGGATGGGGTTAGTCTGGGAGGGCATTGCTCCTGGGGGCGAGAGGGGGCAGGGTTAAGCTCAGGGGGTATGTCGAACTAGCGGGGTAATGTAGGCATACTGCACTTGCAAATGAAGCCCGGGATTGCAAATGAAGCTTTGGCCACCCTGTGATTCCCTGTTTGTTTGACTGTCTCCTTCTACAGGTGGTATGGGCCATCAACACCATCTTGCTGCACAGAGTCATCCACCTCGGCAAGGAATGCCATTGTCACTGGCTTTGCCGGCATGCACTTCCCCAACTGGGGGTGGTGGCTATTGATGGCACCCACATCCCCCTCAGGGCCCCTGACCACTGGGTTTCTGCCTACATCAACCAGAAGATATACTTCTTGATTGTTCTACAGGCTGTCATGGACCACTGGGGCCAGTTTGCAGACATCAATGTCAGGTGCTCAGGGAAGGCGCATGACACCCTCATATTCTGCAACTCCTGTGTGTTCCAGAAGCTGCATGTTAGAACATTTTATCCCGACCATACCATCAGGGTCAGAGACAGACATGCCCATGGTGAGGGATGTGGCCTACCCTCTCTTGCCCTGGCTCATGAAGCCCTATACCGGCCATCTTGACCACTCTAGGGAATGGTACAACGCAGGCTCAGAAGGGTTCGTATGGGTGTTGAAGTAGCTTTCAGGCATCTGAAGGCTCGAATCAGATGCCTCCTTACCCAGCTGGATGTCAGGGAGTGGAACATCCCATATGTGATGGCCGTGTGTTGTGTGCCTTAATATTTGTGAGAGGACGGGGGAGGAGTTCCTGCCAGGGTGCAGGGCAGAGGCTGACCGGCTCCTCAGGGCCTTTGAGCACCTGTGCACAGCTGCCATCCAGCAGGCCCATCAAGGGACCGTGCACATCTGGGAGGTCCTGAGGGAGAGTTTCTCACAAGTCTCCCCATCTGCCTTTCCTCTCACACCCCTCCCTTCCCGCTTCTCCTCTCCCAAGCACAGACAATAAAAAGACATTTTTTTAAAACAATAACTTTAGTGTGTTTTTTATTTGGGGCTGTCAGGGCGTATGCCCCTGGTGCGGGGTGCACCCCCCCTTCTAAGGTCCTGTTGCCCCAGTCCTGGCCCCTTGGTCAGGGCATGCACAGTACTAACAGTCCCAGTACAAAGGCCCGACCCCTCTGTCAGGGCATATACGGTATCTGAGGCCTAGCCCCGGGAAAAGCCTCTCCCGGCCAGGGATGCTTGCCCAGAGTGCAGAAGGGATGGTAGGGGGACCTGGGCCCTCCCTCCCCACCGGGTCCCAGCCTGGGGCCCTGTAGACAGAGATTCTTGCTCCTGCCTGCTTGGCGGGGAATCCGGCCGGTGCACACCGAGCGGTGATGGCGATCCCTTGCCCTGGGCTGCTTCCTTCCACCCTGGCCCCCCTATAGTCTGTCCACTTCAGCCGGGACTGGCGGTGTAGGTGCTCCGGTCCCTCCGGCGGGGTTGACTGCCGGCTTCACTCCCGGAGGCTGATGCTGATGCTGGCCCTCACTCTGACTCAGCTGCTGCAGGAGCACCGAGGTTGCGGCCTGGGCCCTTCTACCCTCCAGCTGCCTCCCCTCCTGCCAGGCTCCCTCTGCCTTTATACTCTGACTCTGCTGGGAACAGGCCCATCAGGGCTGGAGGGGCGGGGCTCTTTCAGCCAGCTAGGCCTGGGCTACTCCCAGCCCATTAGTGTGGGGCCTGTTCGCCCCGTCACAGGGGTCAAAGTAACTGGGGAGGGATTGGGAAAAGAACCTGGGAGAAGGGAGGAAGGAGAGGGATGAGAACCTTGGAGGTGTGAAGAGGGGTGAGGAGAGGCTCAAGGCTGGGTCTAGGAGTGGTGCCTGGCTCTGGGGATCCCACCACCATGGGTGCAGGGGCCTTGATGGCTACGGACAGTGGGGGTGGGTTGTGGGAGAAGCAGGAGGGGCAGGAATGGGAGCAGGTGGCATGCTGGCGACCAGGGTTTGCATGGCTGTGCACATGGTGTGGCCCTGATCCAGCATCTCCCGACAGGTATGTTGCCACTCACTGCTGGATGTCTTCCTGTAGTCTCGGGTCCAGGTTCTGCTCCAGGGAGCAGAGTGCCACAAGGTGCTGCCTGTGGAATTCATCCATGCATCTCAAGCGCCTGAGGGCTGCTTGGGTTTGGAAGACTGCCCTGATAATGTTGACCACCCCCTCTCATAGCTGGTCCAACTGTGGAGAATAAAGAGAGATGGTTAGTCATCCAGGGGACACTGTGCCTGAAGCCCAGCCCTCATCTCTGAATTCAGTGCGAGAATTCTCAGCTCAGATGAGGGAGATGTGCTTGGAACAAGGCCATATGGTCTCTAGCCAGTGGGCCCTTGCCTGCAGGACCCAGATGTCCACGAGGAAGTGGGGGTGGGAGTGGGGGGGAGGGACGGGAAACCTCACTACTCCCCTCCCACCCAGGGATAAGCAAGCATGTGAAGGATCCAGACTGGGACCCTGAGGGTGGGAGGTAGAGGCTATGGGGTGGCTGGGTTTCCCTTCATGCCATGCTGCCACCAAGGCCATAAATGCCATCTGGCAGTGCCCCGCAGGGAGAGGACTTGTATCCCTGCGTACTGGGGGAGAAGAGGACAGGGAGTGGATGTTGCCCCGAGAGTGTGGACATGTCCATATGTGACACTGCTCAGAGTGTGTGTGTGTGTGCATGCGCATGTGTGTGTCCATATCCACAGCCTCCTTCTAGTGGTGGCTGGTGGAGGGAGGGTGTCCCATCCCAGTGTCATGAATGTGGCAGGCCTCTCCAGATACCCTGTGGCCTATAGTACAAGGGCCCTTGGTGCAGACTACTGGGGCTGTGAGCTCCCAAGTGCACAGGCTGCTGCTCGACCCGCTGGCCACAAAGGCTGAGTGAGGAGCATGCCCTCACCTGCTACCCCCTGCACACTGTGTGTGTAGGGAATGGGATGGAACTCAACTGATGTGGATTCCCTGGCCTCAGACAATGCCTGGGATATGTCTAGAGCATGGGGGACTGGATCCAGGGTCAGGAGGGTGACAGAGCTCTCCTCGTCCGGCTCCTCTTCCTCTTCCTCT
Organism: Pelodiscus sinensis; assembly: GCF_049634645.1. Lineage (NCBI taxonomy): Eukaryota > Metazoa > Chordata > Testudines > Trionychidae > Pelodiscus > Pelodiscus sinensis. The sequence continues at coordinate 28,357,625 of NC_134725.1, read as the reverse complement.
TCCTCCTTGTCTCTGTCCCCTGGGAGGATAATAATGGGCATCTCGAGTCCTGAATCCACTACTGAGGGTGGTGGGGGAAGGGACTGCCCCCCAGGATATGGTCCATGTCCTTGAAGTAAGGGCAGGTATGGGGTTTCTACCCCAGAGCTGGAGCTGTACTCTTGGGCCCTGGTCTATGCCTAGCAGAGTTCCTTGACTGTCATCCGGATATGTCCTTTTGTGGTCAGCCTGTTGGCCATCTGACCATAGAAACCCACATTCCTACATCTGGTGTGGAGATCCTGGAGGTTTGCCTCCTTGACCAGACCTCAGTGAGGTGCAGATTCTCCACACCAGACCAAGAAGGCACATGCTTTTTGGGGGGACAGGCAGGCTCCTGGGAGCTGCCTGATTGCTTTCTGGGAGCAGCGGAGAGTTGGATGTGAGCAGCCAACCGGCTCATTGTGGCCCAAAGGAAATCAGTGGCAACTGCTGAGTGGCTCAGGGCTATCAGGGCCTCCTATCTCCCACAAGCCCTTTACCTTGAGGCTGCAGCTTTAAGCGCTTCAGGGGAAGGGGGGACTATAGAGGTTGGCTGAGTGTAGACTTTGGGAAAGAAGTGGCCCCTTATTTTGAAATAACTGCAGCTGCCCTGTCTACACAGCCCCTATTCCGAAATAACTATTTCCGAAGAGGTGTTATTCCTCAATAAGCTGCCTATTATTTCAAAATAATTTCAAATAACATAATAGCTGTGTAGATGATCACATAGTTATTTCGAAATAATGTCTGTTATTGCGAAATAACTTTGCTGTGTAGACATAACTTTGCCGTGCTTATGGGGAGGGGCGGTGTAGACTTAGCCTTGAACAGAGGTGACCTTTGGGATCTGCAAAAGACCCATGGGGCTTGCAAATGGAATGCCTCTTGCTGGCATCCTTCTCCCTCCTTATGGGTGAGCAGGCAGTACATTCAACTCAAAGGGAAGTAAAATGAGAGCACAAAGGGGATAAAAAGACTGGTGGATCAACAGTTGCCTGCTTGGAACAAAAAGCTGATTTCTGAACAGATAAAAAAACAGTGAATGTAGGACACATCAAGTGTGCATTAATTGAAAGGTTATTTTTCTCTGATGATACCTGTTCCTGTTTACTTTTAAATAGAAGATTTGATGACATCTTTGAATAAACTCCTTTATATTATTGATGCAAACAGAATAAATACATATCCAATCAAGCCAAAGCAGTTACACAAGAACTCTGAAATATCTTTGAGAGATTGTTTTCGAGCTATTTCTCTAATAAAACCTTGTAAATATTTTTTTCTGCAGAAAGATCACCATATAAAAGTACACGGTCCAAATTCCTTCCTAGTATAAACCAGTTGAAATCACTGGAGTTATCATCTCACAAGTCTACAATTAGCCCTTCCAAGGAAACCTTTTTCATTTGTGTTCATTTTTAAAAATAATTACACACACACACACACACACACACACTGCCAGAGCTGGATTATAAATTTGCAATCTGTCCGGTGTGAGAATAAATTGTGATGCAAGGAACTATGGTTCCTCCCCTGATCTCCCTCGCAGCAGTCAGAACTTATTGCTTCACCCCTTTTTGTGGGGAATCTTATTCCTCCAGGTGCACCTGAGAGGAAAAGGGGCAAAGCAAGGGGCTCCTCTCACTTCCTAACTGTATGTCATCCACTTGCCTTCTTTGGAGAGCAGCAGGTGACCCACCCTTGCTTTCTCTAGAACCAAGTAATAGAAGAAAAAGCTGTTCCACCAGCTCTTAATAGCTACTTCATTCGCTAATACAACCCCTCCCTTCAATATATTTATTACTTACCTGATGCCAAACTAGGGGAATGAAAGAAAAACAGCAGAGTTATTCAGAGATGTCTTAGAAAAAAGACATGACCAGAGAAAAAGGAAGGGAAATCAATATGCGTGATTGCTCTTGTCCAGCCACTGTGAAACTGTTGGTGAGGGACATGATTCATTGCTGCTGGTGAAAATTGGATTATAAGTGTTGTTGAAGCAGAAAGGGAACTTTGAAAGGAAAATATGTCCCTCTGTTCATGGCTGAGCTGGTTGAGCAGAGATTTTCAATTGCCCATATATGGCAGATTCTGAAATGGGAACGCAAGCCTTTGATGGAACACACAAGTACAAAAGTCACCAACCTCCAAACTTCGCTCTCCTTTGGCCCTGGCACTTTATTTTTAAAAGACTTCACAGTTATCAAGTTTACTTTTAATCTCCCATAAGAACCATTGAGTTGGAATGACCCGAACTGCAGAATGAAGGGGAGGAACCCAGAGAGACTTCAACACCCATCTTGTTTTTCCAATCAAAAAAAGCACGAGGCAGGTGTTAATAAATATACTTTGCCTTTCTCTAGCACCGTTTATCAGATAATCTCAAAGTGCTTTGCAAACATACATAAACAAAGCCCTACTAATCTTTAGACCTGGGAGAGAAATAAATTTAAAACTCTCCTCTTGGGTGCCTGCCCTAAATCATGCCTAAAACCCCACTTTACAGAGGCTGAAATCGACATGCAGAGAGGTTAAATGACTTGCCTCGGCCTGCTTCATTTCCCTTCTGATAAAAATAATTGCCAGCGGGTCTAAATAGTCAAAATAATCAATATTTAAAGGGCTTTACAACATTATTACGAAGAAGTTTGATTTCATTTCCCTGACACCTCAAGAGGTAACCAGATTTAATAAGGAAACGTGGCTGCAGCAAAGCTTCTGAGCCTTTGTGGCTAATTCTAAAGATCTCACAGTGATAAAAGTAACAAAGACTGAGGAGTAATAAAAACTAAAGCAGTGGAGTTTTAATCATCAGCAGAAGGATACACATTGAGTATTAGAAAACATTTTTTGTAGTGAAAGTTAAGCTCTTATGCACAGTAAAGCACTTTGCTATTGCTGTTTTATTGTCATGCAGTGTATATTGTAATCACTTTAATATGCATTCAGATTATTAATTAGTGAAATAATAATTCAGACCAGGCTGAAAGCAGAGGTAGGAAGAGGAAAGCAGCTGGCTTTCTCTCTAACCTTTTCTAATTCAAAAGCTATTTCATAATGACCCAGCTGCTGTTGAGGGACACGTGATATTTACATGTTAACTCTGTAACCAAAATTCATATTATGTGTGAAACTGTAATATATGTAGGGATGGAGAGAAAGAGAGGAGGTGGAGGGGACACATTATTTCTATGCCATCAGCTAGCCACAGTTCCTTATTCATTCTGGTAGATATCACAACAGAGAAAAGTGCAAGCTGTAATCACACCCACTAGTCAATCAGGCTTCCTCTTGAGTTAGTCTGGAGAGAGAAGAAATACACAAGCGCACATGCCAGATCCCATCCAATCAATAGCAGTGACACCAGCAAGACAGCTAAAACAGTGTCCATTTCCTCAACTGCCCATGGGGCCATCAGGCATATCACTGATGAAACAACCTACTGACTGGTATTTAATGTCGTGGACAGCCAGATTCATGTACCTTCTTCCATTGTGTATCTAGCATATTAATTACATTGAATATGTGACTTTCTGTGCCTAAAGACAGAGGTCCCGTAGGACTGTAAAAACTTAAAAAAACACCTAAGTCCCTGAGGTCAAAGGGTGTTAGGCACCTATGCATTTTCAAAGTCCTGCTAAGTATCTGCCTCTTTAGGAGCCTAAATATCTTTGAAAATCTGGCCCAGATAGATATGCATATCAGTACCACACAAGGGTAAGTAGCAGTCCATTACAATTGCTGGGACTCACTGCTAGAAAAGGACATGCTAAATCTAGTATTCCAATGAGATTTTCAGAGCTGCACAGAAGATACGCAAACCCAGTTCCCATTAAAATAAATGAGAGCTGGGTGGTCAAACCCTGGAGGCAGAACTGTGAATCTCCCCCTACACAGGTATGTAGATGGCTTACATAGATCACAGAGGCAAATTAAAGACACCTCACTTGGAAGCATGTGCCAATTCTGTGGACAATCAAAAGCTAGGCAAAAAATTGGTTCAAATCTGAACAAGAGGGACAATAATCTAAAGTTATGCCCATCGAATGGCTCTCCTTTCAGTGGAAATAAATGACCTTCCACATCTCAAGAGACACTGGCTCCATGGAACTAGATGAAGGAAGATAGGATTCAGGGAAGTGTGCTGTGTGTGCTCCCACTGGGGGATGGGATATGGCTGATCTAGGAATGTTATGCTATGTACCTGCACTTTACATTCCTCCACTGGCTATGGAGCACAGGGACGGGAAAAAGGTAAAGTTCCCTTCTCCTCTACAACCCAGGGCATCACCCCACTCCTCAGGTTGTGGCTAGAATTGAGGATTGGCCCAATGTCATAGAGAGTCACACTTTGTAACACAGCAAATGATCAAAACACATCTCATGACTCCAATGTTCCCTTTTCTGAAAGTGGAAAATTACAACCAATCCTTTACAAATCAAAGCATTTCACTCCTAAAGGATGAAGGACTATTGAAGTCACTTTGCCACAATGGATGTTTTTAAGTACATCAAAAGCAGGAAGCCTGCTAAACAACCAGTGGGGCCACTGGAGGATCGAGCACTAAAGGAGCACTCTAAAACAATAAGGCCATTGCAGAGAAACTATGGGTGTGTCTAGTCTGCAAAGTTAATTTGGAATAACAGCCGTTATTCTGAATTAACTTCCATAGCGTCTACACAAGCAAACTGCTATTTTGAATTCAATTTGAAATAGTGGAGTGCTTAATTCGAGTTTGGTAAATCTCATTCTAAAAGGAGTAACGCCAAACTCGAATTAGCTAATTCGAAATAAGTGCTGTGTACACACTTATTCCGAATTAGCTGGCATCCAGCCTTCCCAGTTTCCCCTGGTGGCCACTCTGGGCCAAACCAGGAAAACTCTTCTTCCTCCCCACAGCCGCAGAGCCCTTAAAGGGGCAGACTCTGGACACAGTGCCTGTGCCAGCTCCAAGCCTGCTGGCCCAGAGCCAGGAGTCACTGCCCCGACTCAGTGGTTCCAAAGCATGAGCCAGCAAGCCACTGGCAGCCAGCCCACCATTGCTCCCCGGGAGCAGTCTGCAAGCTCCCAGGAGCCTGCCAGGGCCCAGAGAAGGAGGGCGTCTTCCTGGTCCAGGGCGGAGATCAGGGTGGACCATAGTCAGGTTTGGAGGGATGTCCCCAGCATCCATGATCTCCGTACTAGACAGAAGAATGCAGCCGTCTATAGCAGGAAAGCTTCCAGCCTGGCCACCAAAGGCCACATGTGAACCCAGGAGCAGGTTTGCATGAAAACCAAGTTGGTCCAGCGAGACCCCCAACTATGAGCTTCTCCTCCCCCTTCCTCCCCTTGCCTCCCCCTTCCAGCTCCCTCCTCCCAGGTTACTTCCTTCCCTTTCCAACCCTCATTTCTACCCTACTTTTGGTCAATAAAGAGAGTTTGTTTTTGGCAACAAATGTGTTTTTATTTGACATCAGGAAGGGGGGTGAGGGAGGAGTAAGTGGAAGGAGGGACGAATGAGGCACATGCCCCCAATGGGGCACACCAGGGAGGCTCTTAGTGCTCCTCAGGGTGGAAGTTCTCTTGCAGGGCCTCCTGGATACTGACAGCCCCCCAATGGACCTCCGGGATGGCAGCCTGCAGAAAGTGCAGCCAGGCTCACAGCAACATGTCCACAAGAAGCACCAGAGTGCCCAGGGGCAGCTCCGGCTCCGTGTTGCAGAGTGCTGTGGTTTCACAAGTGAAGGCAACCAGAGCACACATAGACACAAATACTTTGCTGTCCCTCATCGAGGCAGGCAATCAAGCAGAGACACCTGAAAACCGGCTGCCCATGGGGTTGGAGGGGTGTCTCTTTAAGCACAGGCACAGATACTCCTGACCTGATGCCCTGCCTGACCTGGTTCTGGCTGACCTTAAATTCGAGTCTGAGTCCAATCAGTGTGGATGCAGTATTTTGAATTAGGAAAATGCTAATTCGAACCGCATTTTGTGTGTATATGCGTTAATTCTAATTAGCTTAATTTGAATTAAATATTCTGAATTAAGATATCTCGAATTAACGCTGTAGTGTAGACATACCCTGAATGAATTCTTTGCTTTGGTCTTCACAGCTGAGGATGTTAGGGAGCTTCCCACCTCAAGCCATTCAGAGGTTATGTCTATACTACAAAGTTAATTCAAACTAACAGCCGTTAGTTCGAATTAACTTTAATAGCTGCTATACATACAAACCGCTAGTTCAAAATTAAATCGAACTAGCGGAGCACTTAATTTGAACTACATAAACCTCATTCTACGAGGACTAATGCCTAGTTCGAATTAAGTAGTTCGAATTAAGGGCTGTGTAGCCACTTAATTTGAACTAATGGGAGGCTAGCCCTCCCCAGCCTGCCCTGGTGGCCACTCTGGGCCAAACCAGGGAAACTTTTCTGCCCCTCTCCCGGCCCCAGAGCCCTTAAAGGGGCACAGTCTGGCTACAGTGCTTGTGCCAGTTGCAAGCCTGCCAGCACCCAGCCAGCAGACCCTGCACCTGGCACGGAATGAGCCAGCTACCTGCTGCCACCCAGCCCTCCCCCTCTTCCCAGGACCAGGTTGGCAACTCCCAGGAGCCTCCCCTGGGCTGCAAGAGGTGGGTGCCCACCTGGTCAAATGTGGAGATCGTGGACCTCTTCCAGGTTTGGGGGGAGGCCTCCAATGTCCACGACCTCCGCACTAGGCACAGGAATGCTGCCATCTAGGGCAGTATAGCTGCCAGCCTGGCCACCAAAGGCCACATGCAAACCCAGGAGCAGGTTTGCATGAAAATCAAGTTGGTCCAGTAAGACCCCCGACCGTGAGCCCTGAGCTTAGAACATAAGAACATAAGACTGGCCGTACTGGGTCAGACCAAAGGTCCATCTAGCCCAGTAGCCTGTCTGCCGACAGCGGCCAACACCCGCTACCCCGGAGAGAATGGACTGAAGACAATGTCCAAGCCATTTGTCTCGTGCCATCCATCTCCAGCCTTCCACAAAAAGAGGCCAGGGACACCGTTCTTACCCCCTGGCTAATAGCACTCCATGGATCCAACCTCCATGAATTTATCTAATTTCTCTTTAAACTCTGTTATAGTTCTAGCCTTCACAGCCTCCTGTGGCAAGGAGTTCCACAGGTTGACTATGTGCTGTGTGAAGAAGAACTTTCTTTTATTAGTTTTAAACCTGCTGTCCATTCATTTCATTTGGTGTCCTCTAGTCCTCATATTATGGGAACTAATGAAGAACTTTTCTTTATTCACCCTGTCCACACCACTCATGATTTTATAGACATCTATCATATCCCCCCTCAGTCTCCTCTTTTCTAAGCTGAAAAGTCCCAGTCTCTTTAGCCTCTCTTCATATGGGACCCGTTCCAAACCCCTAATCATTTTAGTTGCCCTTTTCTGAACCCTTTCCAAGGCCAAAATATCTTTTTTGAGGTGAGGAGACCACATCTGTACACAGTACTGAAGATATGGCGTATCATAGTTTTATACTTCCCCTCCTCCTTCTTCCCCTGGCTTTCCCCTTCCAGCTCCCTCCTCCCAGGTTTCCACCTTTCCTCTCCCACCCTCTCTCTTCCCCTCTCCCACCTCCTTTTCCCAGTCTCCCCAGAGGTTAAGTCCCACCTCCTTCCCCGTTTTGTTAAATACAGAAAGTTTCTATTTTTGAACACACGTGTCCTTTATTTTTTACATCAGGAAGGGGGGCTAGGGAAGGGTAAGTGGAAGGAGGTGAGGGAGGAATGGGGCACGAGCCCCCGATGGGGAGGACTGGGGTGGCTCTGCAGGCTCCTCGGGGTGGAAGCTCTCCTGCAGGGCCTCCTGGATCCTGACAGCCCCACGATTGACCCCTTCCCCCAGATGGCAGCCTGCGGTAAGTGCAGCTGGGCTGATGGCCAAGTGCTCTGATGTGCTGAGTGTGGGCACTCAGGGCACTCCAAGTCAGGCCTGCTTTGCTGTCCCTTATCGAGATAGACAAGGAAGCGGGGAACCCTAAGAACTGTCTGTCCGGGGTGGGGGTTGGGTCCTTTTAAGCACAGCCCTCGGCTAGCCTGAGGCAGCAGCTCCACACTCCAAGTCCTAAGCTGATGCCCTGTTGGCACTGGTTCCGGACAGCCTTAACTTTGGTTCAAGGTCCACTCAATGTGGACATGCTATTTTAAATGATCAAAATGCTAATTCGAATTAGTTTTTAGGTCTAGATGCACTAATTCGAATTAGCTTAGTTCTAATTAACTAATTCGAATTAAGTTAGTTCAAATTAGTGCTGTAGTGTAGACATACCCAGACTGAGGTGTCATTTGAGGAGATTTTGGAACAAATCACCAGTAACAAGTCACCAAGACTAGATGACATTAACCCAAGAGTCCTGAAAGAACTCATATGTGAAATTGTGGAACTTTTACCTGTGATTTGTAATCTGTCCTTAAAACAGCTTCTGAACCTAATGGCTGAAAGATAACTAATATGATGCCGATATTTAAAAAGGGCTCCAGAGGTGATCCTGGCAACTACAGACCTGTAAGTCTAACATCAATCCAGGCAAATTAGTTCAAACTATAGTTAAGAATAGAATTGTTAGACACATAGATGAACATAATTAGTTGGGGGAAAAGTCAACATGGTTTCCATAAAGGGAAATCATGCCTTACAATCTACTAGAGTTCTTTGAGGGGGTCAACAAACATGTGGACAAGGGGGATCCAGTTGATATAGTGTACTTAGATTTCCATAAAGCCTTTGACAAGCTCCCTCACCAAAGACTCTTAAGTTGTCATGAGATAAGAGAGAAGGAAATTTTACATGTTTTTCCCATCAAAGGGCTTGCCCACAACCTCTCACTTTCCATGTTACCATGACAGGCCAGATTAGAAAAAGTAATTTTAGCTGAAGTTGCACTCACAGGCTGTATCAAGACTGGCAAGATTTTGTGCAAAAGCGGCACTAAACTGGCTGCGAGAATTTGCGCAAGAACACTGACGATCTAATGTAAGATTGTCAGTGTTCTTGCGCAAGAACTCTGATGCTCCCACTCGGGAAAAAGCCCTCTTGCTCAAGTGTTCTTGCGCAAGAGGGCCAGTGTAGACAGGGACAGGAATTTTTTGCATAAGAAAGCCCCGATGGCGAAAATGGCCACCAGAGCTTTCTTGGGCAAAACCGTGTCTATACTGGGCACAGATGCTTTTGCGCAAAAGCAAATCTTTTGCGCAAAGGCACTTGCCAATATAGATGCTCTTTCGTGGAAATACTTTTAATGGAAAAACTTTTCCATTAAAAGTATTTCCGCAAAATCATGCTAGTCTAGACGCAGCCACAGTGAATTTGGCCTTTAAACTCCAGCTCATTAGCGTTTCTACAGTAGGTTGATTGATCAGATGATCTCCATCATTTCAATTAAACAGGGAATGTTAACCTGTCATTTCATCCAGCATGGCACATGTTCCCCCACAAATCCAGAGAACCAGCCCCTCCTACTTCTACAAAACACATCAGTATAAAAAAATAGAATAAAATAAAACCAAGTTAAATAAAATTTATTATTCACTGTCAGCTGACATTTGCAACCATAGCTACATTTTCAGAGATTCCTTTTTGTGGCACATGCAACCAACCTCTGCAACTTTCTGTTATGAAAGCAGCATTGGGGCAGTTTGAAATCAGATGAAGATTGTCCTTTGCTGGACAGTTGCATTATTTGGGTTTTTACCTGTTGTAAATCTGCCTCCATCAAAACAAAACAAAAAAAGGCAGGTGAGGAGCAGCGATGTAATTAAAAGGATTTGCTGACTCTGGTAGAAGCAAAATGGAATTGAAACTGCATATGAGTATCTGTGGGAAAAAAATCAATGTAAGATATGCCACAGGTTTCAAAAAGGCTTAAAGAAAGGATTTTCATAGCTTAAGGTTTCCCAGAAAGCTTTTAGTTTTTCATTTGATTCAGTGCTTTAATTTATTTTTATACAAAAAAATGACATCAGATTTGGTTGCAGTATCCAATTGAGTGAGGGTTTGCCTATTATGTGGTACATTAGTCCATGCTAGGAGGGCATAAATTCTAGGGCACAGTAGCACGTCATGAACTGACTGTCCCATGTAGACCCCACTGTCATGCAATAAAAGTTCCTTAGGCTATGTCTACACTGCAGGTATTGCTGGCAGAGTGTATGGTAATGAATTACTCATTAGCATTTGTTGCACTGTCATTTGCATATTCTCTGCCAATGCTTTTTGCAGAAGAGGTTTTTGCACAAAAACAAGCAGTGTAGATGGGCTGTTTTGCACAAAAAATTTCTTTTGCACAAGATCCCTTATGCCTCAAAAAAGGAGGTATACAGGATCTTGTGCAAAAGGGGGAGGGATTGAACAAAACAGACCTGTCTACTCTGCTTGTTTTTGTGCAAAAACCTCTTCTGCAAAAAGCATCATCAGAGAATATGCAAATGACAGTGCAACAAATGCTAATGAGTGCTTCATTAGCATACTCTCTGCTGAGAAATACCTGCAGTGTAGACACAGCCTTAGTTAGCTTTAAAATGTAGTCCCATTTCAAACACTTTACCCCAGAGAAGGCTCTGCTCTATAAAGTACAATTGTACCTCACCTTTAAAGACCCTCCTCTAAGAAAACAGGTTTTTTCAACCTTCTTCAAGCAAAGATGCTAGCATATAAAAGACAAAGAGTGTTGCTTTCATGGTGATAGAAGCTTATTAATGGACTACAGAGCTTTAGAGATCTGTGACAATATCGCAAATACAATCCAAGAGGAAAGTGATTGAAAGCTATTTCAGAAGGTTGTTTGGTGGCCTCAATGAAACAACAGGATGGTCTCAGCTCGTGGATAAATGTTCAGATCACAAAAACAAGGTATCAATGGCTTGGTAATGCTCACATTGACTTCAGGTTAGGCAACAGCTTTTAGGTTCAAGTCCTAGAGCTCTATTCACAAGTAACCCCACTGACATCAAGGTGGAATGCATTATAGATTAGAAGAGCTAGTCCAAACAATTGCAACTGAAGCCAGCAATGAAAACATGTTTCTGTTGTCCAAGAAGCTTTAATTCTTAGGACTTAAAGAGCATTTGGAAGGAGTGTTACTACTTACACAGAGCACTTCCCACCCAGACATTTTCTTTTGATGCTGTAATGACAGCAGATCAACCATAAAAGAAAATGTAGGTAGGCTCCTGCTTGTCATATGCATGACAGAACTCTGCGCTGTTCAAAATAGTGTGACTCCATACACCAAGCTACCTCCGTCTGCAAGCCAACTATGGATATGGATCATGTACTCACACCTTTCACTCTGACCTGATACAAGCAGGACTGTTTCTCTTGTAGTTTCTCTTTCTTTACCCCCTGCCATTCATCAGTTGGACTTGTGCCCTTGCAGCTACTTGTCCATCTCTCACAGCAAGCGCACTTGTCTCCTGAGTTTACTGGTATTCACCCCTGCATGGTTCAATTTTCTCCTACCTGATGCTGTCTAACACTTGATTGCCTGCCTAGAGGACACCATGCCAATATACTTTTCGTTACATATTTCCAAACACCCCAGTAATTGCAATGGATTTCCAGTGCACCCTCTGTGATACCATGTAGCAATTTGCTACATTAACTCAGTGCCTTCCCTACCCGCTGGGCTTTTGCTTTTGATCCTGACCTCTGTGACTTGAGCTGTCAGATTCATGCTGTCCTTGTCAGTTTCACACTGGAAAGCAACACATATATGACTGTGCTCCAGACTACATTGATGAAGCATCACAATTAGTACATGAAAAAAAATAATACTCAGGATACAGCATCTCATACATAGTGAAACTGCCAGATACAGTTGTTGGGAAGAACAAAATTTACTCTAGGTCCACACTTTTAAAAATGTAGACAAGATATGTAACTTTCATACTTAAAAATGAACAACAACAAAAAAATCTCCATTACTGTTGCAGTACCTTACCCAGAAAATAGACTGAATATTGAAGTACATCTGAACATTCAATAGCCAGTGTGCTTGATACCAGTAATATACCCAAAGCCAAATGTAAGATCTTGTCTACATTGACATGTTTTGTCACCAAAACCTGCCTTTTGGCAACAAAACAATTAGAATGTTTACACTACAATTCAACTTTTGATGGGAAAAGCACTTAGTTTTGGTGACAAAAGAGTCTAGCTCTGTGAGAGATGTTTGCCTATTCCCCTCCCTTTATTGTTGATAAAGAGCCAGTGTGGATTCTGGTGTTTGTTTTGCCAAGAGAACAGGCTTCCACCAGTATTTCACAATGCCTGCCTTGATTGCTGTGCTCAGTGTTTTGTGATCTCTGCTGCCCTGAAAGCACATGCCCCTTCCCTTTCAAAGCTGTGGGAAGTATCTGAGCTGCTCCATTTGGGGAACAAACAAAAAACAAATTATTTGAATGCTCCAATTCTGTCCTGCACTAGGAAGACAGCAGCAGGCAGACTGCTGCTACAGGGAGAGGACTGGAAAGGTTGCTGTGCTGCTTTGACATTCCTCAGCACAAAGAAGTCACAGAGCTATGAGGGAATCCCATGAAGATCAGGGATTAGTTCTGCCTTCCCACAACACTGCTCTGTGGGATGCTTACCCACATTGCTTTGCTCCGTCAACCAGGTGCTACCAATATGGCCTGAAATGTTGACAATAAAAGACAGAAATACTGGTTTGACCAGTTTTTACTTTTGGCAACTTTTACATGTTGACAGCACTTTTGTTGCCAAATCTTCCCAGTGTAAATATAGCCTAAATTACCATGGTGCTTCAAATATAAAGTTAATATGTGATATTGTCTGATTTTGTATGTATCTTTTCTAAAAGAAGATTTTTAAAGAACTTTTTAAATGCAAGAATTCCAGCAATATGTTTCAAACAATGGGGCCAGTCCCACAAACGTTCCCTGCAAAGAGCTTTTCTTGGCTTCTTTTTTAGTTCAATACAATGCTGCAGCTGCACCAGACTACATAAACACAATCTGGGTGAAATCCTGGCCTCCTTGAAGTCAATTGCAAAACTTCCCATTGACTTCAGTGAAGATAGGATTATATGTAATCAAATCATTCCCTGCTAAAACGCAGCCCCCTCCAGGGTAAGAACCATAATACGGAACAATTTTCCTCAGATAGGACTACATTTTCATGAAGTGAGACCAGTTACCAATGCACACATTTGTTTCCAGGCCTTCTTGTGGCAGGAGGTAATTTCAGTACATAGACAAATCATTAAGATAACTAAATGCTAATTTGCACATACAAATGCAGGCAGTATGTGTGCAAAAGCACGTTAGTAAATATACACCAGTCCACATGGATCTTGGACTAATCATTCTCCTCAGTCCCAGCATGCACATGAAAAAAAAAATCTCTCTTCAAACATGCAGTAATTTGTATCCATTTTGGATATGGGAGGCTCAGATGATTAAATCTCTTTATACCATTGCTGCATGATTCTAAAGTTGCTTACTGTGTCATAAATGCATAGACCAAGAATATAGTCGGTGCTTTTCAAATGTTATTTCTCCCCCTCCCTTCATCATGATATCTTCAGCCACAGAGAACAGTTTCAAGAGTCTTCAAAGAATGTTCATGTAAAACAAAAGGCATCATTGTAAGATACAATAAGAAAAATATATTGGTAATTTTTTTACAGACCTTGTCTCTATAGCTGACCCAACTTTATAGATAACCAATGTAAATGACTTGTGTCACTTTGCTTTTAGAGAAGCATTCATAAATTCAAAGCTAGAGCTGGCACCTAGCTATTTAAAGTGTATTAATGCCTCAATTAAAAAGAACCCCAAAGTCTGCTCTCAGTTATCCAGGTTTAGCCAAGAGTAACTCTCCTCCCCAACTAAAATTAGATCCAAGATTCAGATAACACTATAACACAAGAGACTAAAAGAAATTCATACGGGGAGGAGGGGGGTAGAGGAGGAGCAAATTTTAGTATTTTGTGAATTTGTTATCCCAAATTAAACTCTGCTTTTTTTGCTGATCCTTTGTCACTGAACTGTATTGCATGTGCTTGCTCCAGAATTCATTGGTCCCATTTTTCAGTTGGTGTAAATTGGCTCCACCAGCTTTAAAATGTAATCCTCTAAAAACTGAATTTCCTTACAGGAAGAAGTAGTTACATTACCAGACATTTCTTTGGATTTTCATGCTGCCTGACAAAGATCTCTTCCTTTTTTTTTCATTTCACAAATTAGCACATATGGTAGCATATTCAGGAACCTATCCTCCCAGGTTACAATACTTCTCTGAAATCACAGACTTTATCCCTGCAGTATTGTCATGGGCAGTTGCTTCTGGAAAGTGTCAGGAAAAGAATTCTAGTTGGCAGGGTGAAAGGGTTAAACAAGATTTTGAGCTGCAAAGAAAATGAGGAACTAAGCTGATATAGATATTTAGGGACTACTGTTTTTATCTCTCACCCACCTCCACCCTCCATAATGAATGCTTCCTCCTACACTGAGTTGCCATAGTTTCAGATTTCTATGCTTCCCTGACTGCTGGTTACTAGGGCATTTTTATATACCCTGATGATTGTGAGTGTACAGGGTCTGAAATTGTTTTCATACCATCCACTGTCACCTGCCTGATATTTTATAGCTGGTGTCATTATTCCTTACTATTAAAATCATTTCCATTTGGATCCCTTTTTTAACTTAACGTTACAATATATTCAAAATGCCCCCTATCTAATTTCAATGCTTCTTACTGGTTAGCCTTCAAAACTAATATAGGAGAACTGGAATTTACAGGTGAAAATAATGACTTTTACATTAGTAGAGGCATTTCTGATGATGGATACTGGAGAGTGGTAGTAGTTAAAATAAATCACACTTACAGTACTATCTTCTCATCAGGGAAATTCATAGAGAAGGAAGGACACAAGGAATATGTAATGGAATCCCAGCCTGGTATATGCTTAATGTATCTACTAGGTAAGTTATTAATTGGCTTAAGTAAACCTTGGTGTAAAGGAAAAGATTAGAACTTGCTATTTCCGTATTCACACTTTCTTGAAACTCAGAACTCCAATTTTCCTCAACCCACTTTAGGGACTTAAAAAACAAAACAACAACAACAAAAACACTGTAAGAATATTTTGTTGTGGTGTCACTTTTTAGATACGTTATATTGATTAGAGTTGTGGGAGAAGTGGTGGGGGTTTCCCGTTTGTTTGCAATTCAAAAAAAATTAATGCCATTTTGGGTTAAACAAAACATTTTGTTCAATTGAAGTGAAATATTTGGTTTTAGTTTCAGCTTTTTAAAATACTTTCAGTATTCTTTAAATACTATTTAAAAATAAAATGAATGGATACTTTGAAAGAAAAAGAAATTTTGAATGAAAAACACCTCCAAAACATTTCATTTAAAAAATGTCTAAGTAAAGTATTTTTTGAAAACAAAAATATATTGAAAAAAGTGACATGGAAATTTATTTTAGAATCTACATTTTTTGACTGAAAAAAATCCACATAACCAATTTCCCCGTTTTAATAGTGAAGAACAAATGTTGTAACTCTTTTTTTTTAGGATCTGATTAGGTCTTTGATTCAGAGATAACCAAATTCCAATTGAAAAGTCGTTTTCCGCAATCATTTCCACAGCTGGAAATCTAAAGAGATTCCATTTAATTCAATGGCATCACTCTGCGTTACACCTATGTAATCACAGCACAATTTTGAGCTAGTTTTGTCTCCATAATTCTTTAACAAATTGAAAGTCCTCATACGTTGTTTTTCCCCCAGATCTGATCTACACTAAAGGGGAAAGTCAAATTAAGATATACAACTCCAGATACATTAATTACGTTAAGTATCTTAAATTGTGTTTTGAAGCTGTCCATAAAGCGAGAAGTTGACAGGATCACATGCTCCCATTAGCTTCCCTTATTTTCAGTGAGGAACGGGACTACAAACACCGATGAGAACACCCTCTCGGTTCAAATAACGGGTCTTCCTTAGACCCTTTAATTCAAACTCTGGAAGATTGACTGCAGCACTGTCGATCTTCCCCGTAGTGTAGACAAGCTCCCAGTGTTCCCACCATGGCAGTACAAACCTTGTACATGTCACCTAACAATGCTGTGAGTCTATATTCATCATTAACTCCATGTTACAGAAAAATCATCTTCGTTGCAATGACAACCACACAGAGCAAACACTTGATATTTGTTCTAAAAGATCCTACAATAACCATGATCTCTAAAAAAGCTCATTTAATTGTCGATATTATGTATTTTTGCAGATCATTTGAGGAAAACATGTTTAGAAGGTTTATGATAATTCCAGTTCTAGACTTGCAGGAGTTAAAAAGAATGTAGAATTTTAAAACTCTGATCTCTTTCTTACTCACAGTCTCTCAACACTTGATCTACATGTTGATTTTGCTTCTGTTATATTTGTTTTCCTCTCTCTGACTGTAGGTTTACATGCTGCTCTGCAATGGTTCTTTGCCTTTTTGTGTCCTTGCAAGTTTTTCTTTCACGTCTCTTTTTCAGGTTGCCAGGCTCCCCCTCCCTTTGTGTGTGTGTGTGTGTGTGTGTCTGATCTTGCCAACTTCTTCCTGTGCCTCTTTTCCATCAAGGCCAGGTTTTCCTTTTGTCTTTGCCTCATTTATTTTGCAGCTGCTTTGTTCTCATGCCCAGGCTATTTAGCAACATGTCCCATAGAAATGTTTAAAAAAAAAAAAAAAAAAAAAAAAAACCAAAAACAAAATTCACAAAACTAGATTCCTTAATGTATTGCATTAAAGCCCAATGCTGCTCCTTATGCCAGAGTGTCAGTTATTTGCATTAATTTACCCTTTCCCATGAGAAACATAAATATAGCTTAAAAACTTCAGTACAAATTCAAACCTCATAGCTTTGGACAGCTGTAATGTGAGAGTGCTTATATTAAAAAAAAAAGTTTCAGTACAGTAACCGTTGGCCTCCCTGAGAACAGAATGTGGCCTATTGATAATGCTCATTCCCCTTTCTTTTGTGGGTTAATGTTACTTACACATCAGCCACTTTCAGAAGCTGTAGAACTCAATGACATGTTACTAAAAGATCTAAAGGCAGCATTCAAACTAAGACAGCCCTGGTATTATAATGGATTGTTTCAATGTCCAATGGTCCACATTTCTTCATGCTGGGATCTGAAGCAGCACAGCTGAGAGATAGGGAATTGTATCATATTAGACTCCAACAGAATGTTCTTTTCCGAAGGCTTTGCCGCTTGAGATTGCAACGTGAGAGCAGAATACTCAAACACCCAAAGGTGCACTTAAATCTCTAAGGCATAAGCCTTTTTCCTTGACTGATCAGGGAAAAATGAAGTCATTGAATTGCATTAATGCCTATTTTATTCATCTGCATTTTGGTTTATATATATATGTGTGTGTGGTTTTTTTTGCCAGCATAAGAACATAAGAACATAAGATCGGCCGTACTGGGTCAGACCAAAGGTCCTTCTAGCCCAGTATCCTGTCTGCCGACAGTGGCCAGCACCAGGTGCCCCAGAGAGGGTGGACCAAAGACAATGATCAAACGATTTGTCTCCAGCCATCTCTCTCCAGCCTCTGACAAACAGAGGCCAAGGACACCATTTTATCCCCTGGCTAATAGCCTTTTATCGACCTAACCTCCATGAAATTATCTAGCTTCTCTTTAAACTCTGTTATAGTCCTAGACTTCACAGCCTCCTCTGGCAAGGAGTTCCACAGGTTGACTACATGTTGTGTGAAGAAGAACTTTCTTTTATTAGTTTTAAACCTGCTACCCATTAATTTCATTTGGTGTCCTCTAGTTCTTCTATTTAGGGAACTAATAAATAACTTTTCTTTATTGGCCCTCTACACACCACTCATGATTTTATAGACCTCTATCATATCCCCCCTCAGTCTCCTCTTTTCTAAACTGAAAAGTCCCAGTCGCTTTAACCTCTCCTCATATGGGACCCATTCCCAACCCCTAATCATTTTAGTTGCCCTTTTCTGAACCCTTTCCAAGGCCAAAATATCTTTTTTGAGGTGAGGAGACCACATCTGTACACAGTATTCAAGATGTGGGCGTACCATAGTTTTATACAGGGGCAGTAAGATATTCTGGGTCCTATTTTCTATCCCTTTCCTAATAATTCCTAGCATCCTATTTGCCTTTTTGACCGCCGCTGCACACTGTGTGGAAGTTTTCAGAGAACTGTCCACGATAACTCCAAGATCTCTTTCCTGATTTATCATAGCCAAATTAGCCCCCATCATACTGTACGTATAGTTGGGGTTATTTTTCCCGATGTGCATTACTTTACACTTATCCATATTACTTCACACGTATCCACATTAAGCACCCCATAGGAAGTACCAGAACATTGCATGACATTAGTGAAGCCACTATTCTTTGAACTGGGTGACTGGTCAGTCCTTGTTTAATGCAGAGGATATGCCACTGACAGAAGACTTTTAAGGGCCTCTAACAAGTAGAATGAAGATAAATTACCTCTGCATGATAACAATACAAATGCTGTTCTTTTTGCAGCCGGTTGTCACAATTATTTCCCCAAACTGCTTTTGGGACCCTGGAGTGAACAATACTGTAGAATAGTAAAGGATAGTATTGTACATTTCTAAAGACTGATTTGACTCCAGAGATATATCTGAAATGCATCTTTGCCTCGTTATATCCACCCCTTAAAAATGGAAATGATTAAATATCTTTTGCCTCATTGAATCCCCTTTCTCATTTTCATTCAGTGATGGCTTTTCCTTACTAACTGTCCCTGGCTGACACCCACTGAAAAACACAGTCCTCTGATGCTCTCCTATGTGGTCACAATAACTGCTATGTATAGACTGACAGATTTTAACACCCTAAGTATGACCTCCTGAGAATCTTCTGAGAATAATTCATAGAACACAGATTTTAGAAAAACATCCAATTTTGATTGAAAAATGGTCAGTGATGGAGAATCCATCACAACCTTTGGTAAAGAGTTCCAACAGTCAGTTACTCTCACTCTTAGAAAAATTATACATTATTTCTAGCCATTTTTTTTTAGGTTTAACTTCCTGCCAAAGGATTATGTTTTACTGTTTTCTTCTAAACTGAAGAACCCATGATTAAACATTGTTTTCTATGTTGGTACTTAAAGACTTATCAAATCACCACTTAACTTTTGTTAAACTAAACAGATTGAGGTTCTTGAGTTTATCACTAGATGTGTCTACTAACCCTTTCATCATTTACCTGGCTCTTTTCTGAACCCACTTCAATTCATCAACATCATTCTTGAATTGTGGACAACAGAACTAGACATAGTATTCTAGCTGCCAAATAGAGAGATGAAATAACTGCTCTACTGCAACTCCTCTGATTGTACAGTGAAAGATCACATTAGCACTTTGGCCATATTGTCATCCTAGGAGCTCGTGTTCAGCTGATTTTCCATAGGGTTACCATTTTTTAAATGCAAAGAAAACTGGCAACCACTCCTACAGACAAGCCCATCATTACCTCTATTCCCAACCCAACAGCTACTTATAGTATCAAGAGAGAAGACACCAGGTCAGTGTTCTCTATAAGTTATATGCTTGGGCAGCAACCCGGGAAAGATTCTGTACTGCCCAGCTGTTTACCAGAACACTCTCAGATGCCCACAGCTGGCAGTGTGTGTTTCTGCTAGTGGTGTACATCTGCACATGTGCTTGGTGCACAAAATAAAATTTATTTCACACATGGATGGAAATAATTAGAGGGAACATTGTGTCAGACTGATAATATCTCAGGTCTCTTCACTCTTGAGTGACTCAAGCCTTCCCTTGCACACCTGTGTGGTACACTTGCATGTTGGTGGGCAGACAGCTGCTGCATTTTCAACAGTTTTGATCTGTTATTATTTAAACTGCAAAAGTAGGAGCACAGAAACAAATTTAGCTAGACACAGAAACTTTTAACATTAAAGATCCCAATGTATTGCAATAATAATTAAAAATTTTAAATCCACATAATTTAATCTGCCAGTTTTTAATTTTTTTCTGGTAACTGGCAAATCCATAAAAAACAGGCCAGGTCAGCCAAATACTAGCCAGGTGGTAGCCCTAATTATTCACATGATCTCCAAATCTTTTTCACTGCATCCCAGAAGAGAGTCTTCCATCCTAAATATGGCCTATGTTCTTTGTTCCTAGATTTATAACTTTAAAATTAATCATTAAAACATTGTTTCCTTGCACCTACCTTAGCAAGCACTCACAATAGCTTTGTATCAGTGACCTGTCCTCTTAATTATTTACCACTCCCTTGTTTTTATTTGCTATTTCTAAACATTATCCGTGATAATTTTATGTTTTCCAACAAGTAATCAATAGTGTAGGGCCAAGAGCCAATCCCTGCAGGGCTCAACTAGAAACCCTCTTTTTGACCATGATTCCCTATTTCAATTTACATTAAGACTTACCAGTGTACTTAATGGGTGCCATGTTAACTTTATATTTTTCAAGCTTGGCAATCAAAATGTCATATGCCAAGTCAAAAGCCTTACAAAAGTCTAAGTATATTACATCAACATTATTACCATTATCAGCTGAACTTGTAATCTCATAAGAGTAATACATCAAGTTCGTTTGACAGGATCTATTTTCCATAAACCCACGTTGATTGGCATTAATTATATTACCTTTCTTTAATTCATTACTAAATCAAGTCCCATATCAGCTGCTCCATTATCTTGCCTGGGACCAATATCAGATGACAAACCTATTATTCCCTGGTTCATTTAATAAGAATTTTTCTTCCCCTCAATGAAGGTAATTGATCCATAGCATTAGATGTTCATTTATTCCACACCAAAGGAAAGAAAATCAATATTTGTTTGCTTTAGTGTATTCTGTAAAATTTTGAGATAGGCAGGGTCAGATTCTGATCTCATTCCTGTGCAAATGCCGACTAAATCCATTTATTCCCAAGGACCTGATCCTGTAAACTCATTTGCGAATGAATCCAATAAGTAAAAGTAGGCCAAATTCTGCATTGTCATATCCAAGTAAATAAGGAGTAACTTCATGAGGTCACATCTTGGATATAAGTAACATTATTCATTCAAACAAAAGACAGGACTATGTAGCACTTTAAAGACTAACAAGATGGTTTATTAGGTGATGAGCTTTCGTGGGCCAGACCCACTTCCTCAGATCAAATAGTGGAAGAAAATTGGCATGACCATAAATAACAAAGGGATACAATCAAAAAAAAAAAGTGAACACATAAAATTGACAAATCAGATTTTAGAATGGGGGGAGGTGAGGGTGGAAGGTTAGTGTCTATGAGATTAGGGATGATAATTGGGGAAGCTAACCTCTCCCCCCCCCCTTTGTTCTACAATCTGATTTGTCAATTTTATATGTGTTCACTTTTTTTTTGATTGTATCCCTTTGTTATTTATGGTCATGCCAATTTTCTTCCACTATTTGATCTGAGAAAGTGGGTCTGGCCCACAAAAGCTCATCACCTAATAAACCACCTTTTTAGTCTTTAAAGTGCTCCATAGTCCTGTCTTTTGTTTCAGCAAGACCAGACTAACACGGCTACAACTCTATTACTCTTATTCATTCAAGTAGTCTTCGTGTACCTATTTGCTTATGTGCATGAGTAATTTCACCGAAGATAATGAAACTACTCATGTGGACAAGTATTTGAAGGATGGTCTCCAATATGTTACTAAGGTTTATACCAAGATATGGCCCATTTTCCATTTAACCTGTTATATCCAAACATACTAGCATGGTTGAAGTGAAAGCTTTAAGTTCTTTCTTTCTAATCTATACTGAATTTCAGCACATTAGTGCAACATTCTTGTGTCAGCCTGAGAACTCAATATTATTATGAATTTAATTATGAACTCCACAAAAATAAAAAAGTTTGTATTATAGACACTCACTGGCATCAGCAAACAAACTAAAAAGGGGAAAACACGTACAGCATAATATGTTGATTTATATTATAGTAGTGCCTTGGCAGTGTGTTATTCTGTACTCTTATTAGTGAAGCAGAGAAAGTTTATCATCAAGGAAATCATTTAATCAACCTTATGATACACCAGAACAGTTCTGATAAAAACAGAGGGAAGCATAAAGAAAATGTCAGTGACTAAAAAGTTTCTAACCTTCGCACAAAAAATTGCTACAAAACGTCAGAATACTAAATACATCTAATTGCAAGGATATACAATCAACATGTAAATAGATCTTTTACATTATTTGGCTTTTCTTTCACACATCCATCCTTTTTCTTTCTGAAGATTATTAGTATCTTTGAAGCACAGAAAAAATTACCTGTTAACAACTATACAAGAAAAGCCTCTGATCCAAAGTCCACTAAAGTTAACAAAACAATGAGAGGGCTTGAGAACTAGGCTTAATGTACATTCATAGGGTAGGAAGTCTGCTTATATAATTTGCAGATGACACCAAGTTGGGGGAGGGAATGACACTTGAGTTGGCTGGCTTGATGAACTGGAAATTTTTCCTGAAAGATGACATTCAATAAAAACAAGAACAAAATACTAAACTGCGGGGGAAGGGAATCAAATGAACAATGGGGAATAACTGGCTAGGTAGTGAAGAGAAGGATCTTGGGGTTATAGTGGATCATAAACTGAATATGAGCCAAACCTGCTGCGTGGCAAAAATATTAATAGTTTAGCATGTATTAACAGGTTTTATTATATGTAAGATAAGGAAGATAATTGTTCTGATCTACATAGCACTGGTGAGATCTCAGCTGGTTCTAAGAATCACAGATTATGAAAGACATGGACAAATTGGAAGCAATGCAAAGTAAAGCAACAAAAATAAGAAAAAGTTTTAAAAAAATCTGATCTATGAGGAAAGGTTAAAAGAAACAGAGATCTATTAACAGTCTGCAGATATGTAAAAGACTATTACAAAAAGGACAATGATCAATTGTTTTACACATCCACTGAAAGTAGAACAAGAAATAAATCAGCTTAATCTGCTGCAAGAGAGATTTATCTTAGACATTTGTCCAAATGTCTAACTATAAGGATATTTAAGGCATAGACTCCCCAGAGAGGTTGTAGAATCTCCATCACTGGAGGATTTTAAGAACAGGTTAGACAAATACTTGTCTGGTAGGATCTAGGTTTACTCAGGGGGGTCAACAGAACTGCTGGGCCCCTACGCAAGGTGAGAGAAGTGTGGCTCCATGCTCCCAGAAGGAGCAGACTCTCAGGTGGAAGGGACGGGGCTAGAGTCTAATCTCACACCATCTCCCCCCATTGCCCAAAGCAATGATTTAAAGGACCCAGGGGCAGCTGCCACAGTGGGCCCTGGGGCAGTTGACCCCTTAGTTCCTCCTGGTCAGCAGTCCTGGGTATACTTGATCCTCCCTCAGCTATGAGAACTGGACTATTACTTCTTGCTTACCCTCTACATTTCTATGATTTTTCTATCATATTGTTCAAGTAGCAAAATATTAATGCAATTCCAAAGGGCCCCCAATCTGCGGGCCTTCACCTAGTTCTTAAACCCTTTCTGAGGAAGCTCTCATTGAAATTACTGGGAGTTTTCCTGTGAAATAATAGCATAAAATGGGGGAATGAGGGAGGGCTGATTCTTCTTTGATGTTGTGCTTGATTCTACGCTGTTCAAATCAATAAGAGCATTGGCATTAGTGGGTGCAAGAAGAATCTTGCACTGGTTTTACTGCTGTGTAATTGAATTGACTTCAATGGAGTAACTGGCAATTAAGAGGAAAAAAAATCAGGGCTTAGATACAGATTTGTATATCTGGCCCAAATTCTTAGGCTGATTCTGCAAGGTATGGAGCATCCAAGCACAATTATTCTTTCTTAAATTTGAAATATAATTACATAGCTACTTTCCCCCCCTAATTTCATCTTTGTCGTGCATGGTGTTAAAACATCAGGAGGGAAATAGATACAAATAGGCATGGAACCCCCAACACAATACAAGAGGTCTTTTGCTAAAATTCTCACAGTTTATCTTGGACACATTACATACATAATTATTTGTAGACAGACAGAGACACACAGGCACCTTTTTACAGCTCACAAGGCATTGTTGGTAGTCTGTCGCCTGACTGTCGGGTAATACAAAAGAGGGGGAAAATCTTCAAAAGTTTATGTCCTCTCTTGGATTATTGCCAACCTGTAAAGACTGACTTCCACTCCCTATATTTCCAGTCAGCTCAGATACAGTGCACTGAAGGGCAAGAGGCCAGATGGAACACATAAACCTATTTGAAAGGCAGCCTTTTTTCATCCTTTATTTAACATAGTGTATAATGTATTGTTATGCTGCCCTCTGGATGAGGTTTTCATTCCAAATGTACACAATTTTCTGTCACTCAGACATTCTGAAGCATATTTACAGGAAAAGAAAGAAAGTACAAAATTACTGACTCATAAAAATTAGATATGGAAGAAAATATAGCAGTTTTTCTATCTTGGTCACAGTCTATCCAAAGAGCATGAATTTTCTTTACATAATATTAGCGCTATGGGTAGTTTCCTGAAATGTCAGTGACTGTGGTCATAGAAACAGACACAATTAGTATCTGTGGACATAAGCTAACTGTATGCTGAGGTAACGTTCTTTGTTATCAGACGGCACATGCCATGAAATATGATTTTTGATCCCAGCAGGAAAAGTTAAACATAGGGTTTGAGTATGCATTGGGGTAATACATTCTGCAGTGATCTGACTTCTAAAGTGCGCTGATGTATTGCACATTATTGCACACCAGCAGGGTCTATACAGACCAATTAAAGGATCCTAGTGCACTTTACCGTACTACTGTTTCAAACAGTTCTAGGTTAAAGTGCAGCAGTAAAACCTACATGGACCAATTAATGTGCAATATGTTAGTCTGCTTTAGAAATCACACCCCATGGAATCTATTACCCTATGATGTAGGCAAGATGAATAAATATCCAGGTATATAACATAGTAAAATATAGACAGGGGGGAGGATTATTCATTTTAAAATCCAAGTTACATCTTCCAGCTGTTGATTTTTTAAGGCATTTTGCTGTTATTCAGCTTTCCCATTCTCCCCCATAACAACTCATAACCATTCTGAACATTTGGTTTCTGCACACATGGTGAAAAATGGCAGTCGATTAAATGCAAGACACTCACCTCCTCTCTGGAAAACAGCCGTGTAATCACCAAAGGGCAAAGCATTACAAAGCAGCCACCTTCTTTAAAGAATCTGAAAGCAGAGCAGGGCTTGTCTATAAAGCATCATTTTGAACAGAACACCCTAGGGAGTGAATTGCCGTTTGATACTATTCTAACCTTTATTGCCAACTATGAATTTTATCAATTGAATATTATTTTTCCTGAAGTATAAATCCACAGTCTTTTTAACATAATCACTTCTATGGGGTACCCCCTAACTCTTGTCCTTTCATGGGTTATCTTTGAAAGATCTTTTCTGGGTTTGTTTTTCACATTTGCCTCCATGACTGCAAATGAATGCAAACTTTACTAGATTCACACTGATGCCTGATAGCCTTCTAGAAGATTTAGGGTCAGCTGGCATAAATCAGCACAACTTCTTTGTCATCAGTGGAGCTACACTGACTTATACAAACTGGCCCTCAGAGTAAAGAATAGCAACTCAACGTTTAGCTATTTACGTGAATCATTTATCTGCAAACTTTTTGACCCACAAGATCACTATTTGAATTTATGTCAATCCAAGATCTACCTAAAACCTTAATACCCTTGTTCCATCTCCATCCACATCGCTTCTTCAGTGCGCTGCCTACCCCACCCCCTCTCTAATCCCTCTGCTCACTCTGTGGAGAGAGGGTAGTATAAGGAGCTCGAAGGCAGAGGGCAGGAGCAGCATGACAGTGGAGGAAGAGGCAGCTGAAATGTTGACACTTTAGTCTTCCAGCCAAACCTGTCAGGATCACTTGACTGCAGGGTCTATCAATAGATCCTGATCTACTGGTTGGTGACCACTGATATAAATTAACTAACACGAGGCCGGCATCGCATATGTGCTGCGCACCCGGGGCAAGGGCCGCCCATGTGCCATGTGCCCGGTGCCGGCACCACGCATGTGCCACACGCTGGGGGCGGGGCCAGCCCAGATGTTTCAGTGGGCGCACATAAATGCCCCAGCAGGCGCCATGGTGCCCGTGGGCACTGCGTTGGGGACCACTGATGTGGATGGTATCATGAGCTTTTGTGGGCACAGCCCACTTCTTCAGATGACTGGACTATTTGTTGTTTTTTAAGAATAATTAACTGTAGAAGGGGGATCTAGTCTGCTATCTCACCTATCCCCTCACTATGTCAAAGAATTTTACTTAAAGAATTAATTTCCCTGTCCTCTCACATCAGTAGCTCCTCTGCACAATAAATACAGGCACTGGAGACTCTGTTGCTAATGCACCTGCTATACTATCCATTTCCCAGTTTTCATTTCCTGGGCTTTGATTAAACGAGCTCAGTTTCTCCCACTTTACCTCCCAGCACTGTTTCTTCAGTCAAAGAGGGAGACGAGTAGCAATATAAATCATTTCCCAGAAGGAGAAGAGCAACTTTCTTGAATGCCCTGTGTACAAAGTTGTGTTTCTTTTATAGTCCATACTCTATCCTACCATAGTCAGCTCAGGAATGACAAAAGGTACATCCAGATGCCAAATTTCAACTCCCTGTGGCAAAATATGGAGGCGCTGTAGCTTCTCAATGAAACAGCTGTAAGGATTTTGACACTCATAAAACATTTGCCTATTCTAGTTTTTAGAAAAAAATTGAACCTCTTTGGCTAATACTTTCCAAACAAAGCTTTCACCCTGAGGAAAATATCAACCCACACAGTTAAAGGCTGGGAAAGTTGCAAGCAATTGAAAGATAGGCACTCAGCTATACTGATCAGTCTGAGCAAAACTCAGTCAGCCACTCTCAGCTGATGTGGGTAGTGTCACTATTTAAGGAAGTCTTTGTGATGGAGAAGCAAAATGCAGGACAATGTAGCACTTTAAAGACTAACAAGATGGTTTATTAGATGATGAGCTTTCGTGGGCCAGACCCACTTCCTCAGATCAAATAGTGGAAGAAAGTAGTCACAACCATATATACCAAAGGATACAATTAAAAAAATGAACAAATATGAAAAGGACAAATCACATTGCAGAACAGAAGGGGGATGCGGGGGGGGGGGGGAGGGAAGGTAAGTGTCTGTGAATAGATGATATTAAAGGTAGGGAGAGTGGGATGTTTGTGAGTTAATGGTATTACAGGTGATAATTGGGGAAACTGTCTTGGTAATGGGTGAGATAGTTCAAATTCTTGTTAAGTCCTTGTTGGCAAGTGTCGAATTTTAACATGAATGACAGTTCAGAGGATTCCCTTTCAAGTGCAGATGTAAAAGGTCTTTGTAGCAGAATGCAGGTGGCTAAGTCATTTAGAGAGTGTCCTTTCTGGTTAAAGTGGCAAGAAACTGTTTTCTCTTTGTGATCTTGTCTGATATCTGTTTTGTGGGCATTAATCCTTTGGCGAAGTGTCTGAGATGTTTGTCCAATGTACATAGCAGACGGACACTTTCGGCACATGATAGCATAGATTATATTTCTGGATGCGCAGGAATATGTGTTCTTGATCTTATAACTCACTTGGTTAGGTCCAAGAGTGGTATCAGCAGAATGAATATGTGGACAAAGCTGGCAACGGGGTTTGTTGCAAGGGAAGGTACCAGGGTTGGTATTAGTGTGGTATGTCCTGTGGTGGTTGGTAAGAATCATCTTGAGGTTAGGTGGTTGTCTATAGGAGACTATGGGTCTGTCTCCCAGAGCTTCTTTGAGTATGGTATCCTGTTCCAATATAGGCTGTAGTTTATTGATAATGTGTTGGACAGGTTTAAGTTGGGGGTTGTAGGTGATGACAAGTGGTGTTCTATTGTTGGTTTTCTTGGGTCTGTCTTGAAGTAGATGGTTTCTAGGTATTCGTCTGGCTCTTTCAATTTGCTTTTTTATTTCTCTGGGTGGGTAGTTGAGATTTATAAATGCTTGGTAGAGATCCTGAAGCTTCTGGTCTCTGTCAGTGGGATTAGAGCAGATGCGGTTGTATCGAAGGGCGTGGCTATAGACGATGGATCGTGTGGTGTGTTCTGGATGGGAGCTGGATGCATGTAGGTAACTGTATGAGTCGGTGGGTTTTCTGTAGAGAGTGGTGTCTAATTTTCCATTGTTGATTTGTACGGTGGTGTCCAGGAAGTGGATCTCTCGTGTAGAATGGTCCAGGCTGAGGTTGATGGTGGGGTGTAGGTTGTTGAAATCTCTGTGGAATATCTCCAGTGTTTCTTGGCCATGCGTCCAGATCATAAAGATGTCATCGATGTACCGTAGGTAGAGGAGGGGTGAAAGGGGACGGGAGTTGAGGAAACATTGTTCTAGGTCAGCCATAAAGATGTTAGCATACTGTGGGGCCATGCGTGTACCCATGGCTGTGCCGCTGATCTGGAGGTATAAGTTGTTCTCAAACTGGAAATAATTGTGGGTGAGAACAAAGTTACATAGGTCTGCTATCAGGTTGGCAGTAGTGCCCTCTGGGATAGTGTTTCTAATTGCTTGTAATCCGTCTTCATGTGGGATGTTGGTATATAGAGCTTCTACATCCATGGTGGCAAGGATGGTATTATTGGGGAGATTATCGATGTTTTGTAGTTTCCTTAGGAAGTCAGTAGTGTCTCGGAGATAGCTGGGGGTATTGGTTACGAAGGGTTTGAGAAGAGTGTCTACATAGCTGGATAGACCAGTAGTGAGCGTGCCAATACCAGAGATGATGGGACGTCCGGGGTGCCCAGGTTTATGGATCTTGGGAAGTAGATAGAACAATCCTGGTCGGGGGTCAGAAGGTGATTCTGCGAGGATTTGTTCTCGAGTAGCTGTGGGGAGGCTTTTAAGGAGACAGTGTAGTTTCTTTTGGTAGTCCAAGGTGGGATCAGAGGGGAGAGGTTTGTAAAATGTGGTGTTCGAGAGTTGTCTGGTTGCCTCCTGGTTATAGTCGGCCTTATTCATAATGACCACAGCACCCCCTTTGTCAGCTGGTTTGATTACAATGTCCAGGTTGTTTTTGAGACTCTGGATGGCATGGTGTTCAGCACGGCTAAGATTGTGTGTCGCTTGTTGTTGTTTGCGAATAATGTCAGTCTGTGCGTTGTTGCGGAAGCTGTGTATATAGAAATCCAGATTGTAATTCCGACCGTCAGGGGGAGTCCATATAGAATTATTTTTCCTTTGGTGTTGGTAGGGGGGATCTGGTAGGTCAGATTGATGTTCAGTGGTGGTTTGGAAATATTCTCGGAGATGGAGGCGGCGAAAAAAAGCCTCAAGGTCACCACAAAATTGTATCCAGTTTTTGGGGGACGTGGGGCAGAAAGAGAGACCCCGGGACAAGACAGACTCTTCTGCTGGATTGAGTTTGTAGCTGGAGAGGTTAACAATATTATCCGGTGGGTTGAGGCAGTTGCTGTTGTAGCCAGTGGTATGGAGCAGGTTAGAAAATTTATTGTCTTTTCTTTGTTGTAGGGAATAGAAGTGTGTATAGTAGATTTCTTGTCTGGTGGAACAAAAGTCTTGCAAGGTGTCAGTCGGTGTGGATGTTTGTCTTGAGATGAGACGATCTAAGTTAGAAATGTCATTCTTGATGGTTTTCTGTTTCTTGTATAAAATACTTATCAGGTGGTTTCTTAATTTCTTGGATAGTATGAGGCAGAGTCTTTCACTGTAGTCAGTGAAGTATGTTGATCTTAGTGGATTGTTCACTTTCAGTCCTTTGTGATGGAGAGGCAGTGCCTTTGTGATGGAGAGGCAGTGCCCTCCTTAGGATTTATTGGGCCCTAGGCAGTACTATTAAACTAGTGCCCCTATGCCCAATGATAATTGAGGGTAGGGCACAGTGATGATTCTTTAGAGATGTGATTTTATAATATTCAGCAACACACCAATGAAATATATTAAAAACAAATTTTAAACTAAGGTTCTGTAGATTAACACAGTAAATTCAGAAATTGACAGGGGTTGGCAAATGTCTGTTAAATGGTTTCATTACCACTTGAATGGCTCTTTCACAGGTTGATGTTCCACTAATAGTTCTGGCAGGCTTTTTCAGTGTTAACTACCTCCTCTCCAGAGGAAAAAGAGCCACAGAATAAAGATAGGAAGAAGTGGGTGGGTGGACATTAAGAACCAGAGGTGCACCAAAACTTCGGGTGCCCTCCACAGCTGTGTATGGGTCAGGACAGTTCTGTGCAGAGGACTGAAACTGAAAGCAGAGAATCTTTCCTGAGCTCTCATTGCTCTCTCTTTAGAACTCAAGCAACATCAAGAAGGAGGAGCAAACTGCCTGACTGGAATATAGAGGTAACTGGATTTAGGAGGGACCACAGCTGCAGAGGTCATAGATTGGGACAAGGAGACTGGGTGGGGACTGAGTCAAGAACCCAAGTGGTGGAGACGGGAACTGCTGCATAGGCAACCTTAATTTCTTGCATTTCTGAACTTTTCAGTGATAGTCTTGGCAACTAGAACATTCTCTTACTGTAGTTTTTTGCATGTAATCTATTGCATATTTTTAAAAGTTTGTGCTTCGTCTGTTGATAAATGCGAAGTAATGCACATTAGAAAAATAATCCCAACTATACATTCAATATGATGGGGACTAATTTAGCCACAACTACTCAAGAGAGAGATCATGGAATCATTGTGGATAGTTCTTTGAAAACATCCACTCAAGCTACATCTTGACTGCAGGATTTTTGTGCAAAAAGCCTTTGTCAGAAGAGATCTTCCGCAGAAACTTCTTGCGCAAAAGCATGTCTACGCACAAAAGACAAGACTATCCATCACTTTAGAGACTAACAACATGGTTTATTATGTGATGAGCTTTCATGGGCCAGACCCACTTCCTCAGATCAAATTGTGGAAGAAAATTGGCATGACCATATATACAAAGGGATACAATAAAAAAAGTAAACACATATAAAAAGGACAAATCAAATTTCAGAACAGAGGGGGCATGATGGGGGGAGGTTAATGTCTGTGAGCTAATGATATTAGAGGTGATAATTGGGGAAGCTATCTTTGTAATGGGTAAGATAATTAGCATTTTTGTTAAGGCCCAGTTGTAAAGTGTCAAATTTAAGTGTGAATGACAGTTCCGAGGTTCCTCTTTGAAGTCTTGTGTTAAAATGTCTTTGAAGCAGGATGCAGGTAATCAAGTTGTTGAGACGATGTCCTTTCTGGTTGAAATGGCAAGAAACTGTTTTTTCTTTGTGAAACTGTCTGATATCAGTTTTGTGGGCATTGATTCTTTAGCGAAGTATCTGAGACGTTTGTCCAATGTACATAAAAGACGGACACTGTCGGCACATGATGGCATAAATTATATTTCTGGATGAGCAGGAATATGTATTCTTGATCTTATAACTGAATTGGTTAGGTCCAATGATGGTGTCAGCAGAATAAATATTTACTGTCTTTTGTTTCAGCTATACCAGACTAACATGGCTACATCTCTATTACTATTCCACACACAAAAGCGCATCGAAAAAGTGGTCTGCTTTTGCAAAAGACAGCATCCAGACTGATTGGATGCTTTCTCACATGAAAGGCAACTCAGAACCAATTCAGGCAGGGCTTTAAGTCACCAGTTCCTTTTGAGGGCTGGTGCCAGAGCCTTGCAGAGATACATGCTTAAAGGGACCCCCCTGGACAGCTGTCTCTTTACTGCTGCAGCATGCTTGCTACCCCTTCGAGGGACAGCAAAGCTCTTACAGTGCCTCCTGTGGTTGCCCTGTTCTTTCTGGGGATGCCACAGCTTTTTCCTGTGTGTGCCATGGAGCCGGAACTACCTCTGGGCAGGCAATGGCCCCACACAGCCATGCTGCAGTTCTTGCAGCATTTGTTGCCAGCTGCCTTCCTCTTCATGGAGGATCTGAGCTCTTCCTGGAGACCCACTCTGTGGCTGCTCTTCTCTGGCTGCTGCACCCCACTGTCAAGAGGCATTTTTGGAGGCTGAAACCAGCTCGGACTGGTAGGACCAGCTGGTCCTGCAGCAGTGGGATGACCAGCAGTGGGTACAGAACTTTAGAATGTGCAAGACCATCTTCCTCAAGCTCTGTGCCTGGCTTGATCCCATCCTCTGGAGAAGCGACACTCGCCTGCAGCCTGCCATCCCCCTGCAGAAGCAGGTCGCAATCACCCTGTAGAAGCTTGTCACCCCGCACAGCTACCAATCAGTAGGCAACCAGTTTGGGGTGGGGAAGTCCACTGTTGGGGCCCTCCTTATGGAGGAAAGGAGATCGCAGGCTGCAGTCCCTGCACGGGGGGAAGAGGGAGTGTTGAATAAGGGGGACCCTCAGGAGGGGGGGCAGGGGACTGTAGGGGATGGAGTGGGGAGGGGAAAGTCCTGTCCCCGAGGTGCTTGTGTTGTTCCTCCCTCACACAGTCCTGCTGTGGGGTGGGGAGGAGAAGGGGAGAGTGAGCTCATGGGAGGTGGCTCCTGGAGGATTTGGGGGGGACAGAGGAGGGGAGGGGGTGAGCACTCCCATAGGTTCAGTCACCCCCTCTCTCATTCTCTGTTTTGTGTGGCCAGGGGGAGGAGGGAAGTCTGAACTGGGAGGGGGAATCAGGACTGGGAGGGGGGGGCAGGTTCCCCGCGTTCCATTCCCCGTGCCTCCCCTGCACCCCGCACTCTGCTCCCCCAATCCCTGTGTTCCTTTGGCTCTGTGCCTCCCATTCCCCACGCCACCTCTGTACCCCCCACACTGTTCCCCACACCCCTTTGGCTCTGTGCACCCCAGCACCCCAGTCCCCCTGCTGTCCCTGGTCCCCATACCTCTCTGGCTCTGCGCCTCCCATTCCCCATGGTGAACTCTGCTCCCCCTCTGGCTCTGCACTTTCCCTGTACCCGGCTCCCCCTGTGGGTCGGGAGTGAGGGGTGCTTGTCCAGAGAGAGGGGCTGGGCAGGGCAGGGAAAAGGCTGTTGTGACCCATCAGTGAGTGAAAGGGGAGGGGGAGTTTACGTGAAGCGCTTTTGCCTTTATGGAAAAAAAATTAAAATTATATTTGTTATTTATAGGGCTAAAATGCTGGGACAAAAACAACAACAAAAACCAAAGTGCAAACGTGTAAAAGCCAACAAAAAAGCGGGGGGGGGGGGGGGGGGATTTTTTGCTTAGGGCAGCAAAAAACCTAGAGCTGGCCCTGACTGGGGAGAGAAGTGGGGAGGCTCAAGGTGCCCCCTCAGGTGTGGGGACCTCGTTGGGGCTGTGTTGCTTTGGAGGCCAGGATTGGTAGAGGGGGAAGGAGGAGGGGCCATAGGCATCACTTTTGGAGGGGGTATGGGCATTGCTAAAAGAGAGAGCAGAGGCATAGCAGGGTGAGCTGGCAGATGGGCAAAGGACATAGCAGGGGGGCCAGAAAGGTGGAAGGCCGGAGCAGCAGCATCATGCAGGACATAATGCCACACATGATGTCACAATGTGACATCAATTGGTCCCAGGCACGCTTCCACCAGTCAAGATCTGCATTGATCCTGTGCTCCAGGGCCTGCTGACATGCTGGAATCCTCCTGCACCCTGGCTTGGCTGTGGGTCCCTCAGGCTCTGGTGGGTGGTTGCGATGGTGTGGCTCGGCCCTCAGTCCCAGCTGGTCCGGCTGTGGAGAACACACCAGAGGGAGAGGCAGTCAGTCATCCCTGCTGACACTGTCCCTGAGACCGTGCCCTCCTCTGTGAACATCAACCAACAGGCCGTGGCCCACAGAAGGGGGATGTTTCAGGTGCAAGGCCATGTGTGGCCTGCACAGCATGCCCTGTCTCACAGGGGCCCCTCTGTTCCCAGAGGACTGTGCTGCCCTCCCCCTCACCCCAGCCCCACCCCCATCCCACAGACAGGCAGGCAAGGGAAGTGTCCTGCCACAGTGGGATCCCCTCATGAGCACCAGAGGAGCCAGGGGCAGCCTGGGCCTCCCTGGGGTCTGTACACACACCTGTGGCTCACTGGGCTGTCTGTATGAGTGGCTGCTGCCTTGCACATGCAGGCATGCCTGTGTGCTGTGTGCAGCACTCTTTGGTCCATGAGGGGTGGTTCCAGCAATCTTGTGGTTAGCCTGCTTTGAGCAGGGTGCACCCCTCCTTGGCGGGGGCAGGATGTGTGTGGCCTCCTCTGAGCTTGGTTGCAGGTGCCCAAGCGTGTTTGCACCCGCATGCGGCACCCTTCCACTGCACGTGGTTGCACGTGCACAGACTGCATTACGATATGCAGCCCAAGCAGCCTGAGCAACACCCTGCTACCTGCACGCCTGCCTGCCTCATCCTGTGTGTGTGTGTGACAACTCACCTAAAGATCCCGCCCAGGCATCGGAGGAGGCCTGGGAGATGTCCTGGCTGGCATCATCCTCTCGGATGACCTCCGGCTGAAATATGTTGGGGCTCTCGGAGTCCACCAGTATGGGTAGGGAAGATGTTTTCCTACCACCCAGGATGTGGTGGAGCTTGGTGTAGTAGGGGCAGGTGTGAGGTCCTGTGCTAGAGTGCACACTGCACTCGGTGGCCCTCACATATCCCAGACGAAGCTCCTTCATCTTGCTCCAGACCTGCTCCATGGTCCAAGCAGGGTGTCCTTGCTCCGCCAGAGATGCGGCCATCCAAGAGTTCTACCTTTGGTCCGGGGCTCCTGCAAGGAATCCTCCTTGCCCCACAATTCAGGGAGGGTCTCAGTCTCCGGTCCTGTCCAGGTCTGGGTGCACCTTTTGGTCCCCCAGTGGGGGCGGTCCTGGGATCTCTGATGCTGCTCCCTGGAAGGGCCAGGGAGGTTTTGGGGGGCTTGTGGCTCTGCCATGGGTGGCAATGGCAGTAGAACAGAGCGCCACGCATTGAGGGTACTGCTCTCTGCACAGCTTCCTGCCATAAGGCTTGTCCAATCCAGGGTGTCTGCAGCTTTAAGAGGGGCCAGAAGACAGGAACTATAGAGTTCTGATTACCATGGGTGGAGTGGCCACCAGGGCACCTGTTCTTTTTTTCCTGGAGGCCATTTCTTGCACAAAAAACCCTGTTCCCCGTCCACACACACTTTTTTGTGAAAGAACTCTTTCGCAAAAAGGAGTTCTTCCTCATAGATAGAGGAATACCAATTGCGCAAAAACCCCTCTGATCGTTCAATTTACTTGTGCAAAAACTCTTAATTTAGACATAGCCTCCATGTGCAGCGACAGTCAAAAAAGCAAACTAAATGTTAGGAATCATTAAAAAGGGATAGAGAATAAGACAGAGAATATCTTATTGCCTCTATACAAAACCATGGTACACACAAATCTTGAATACCGTGTACAGATGTTGCCTCATCTGAAAAAAGATATATTGACATTAGAAAATGTTCATAGAAAGGCAACAAAAATGATTAGGGGTTTAGAATAGGTCCCATATGAAGACAGATTTAAAAGACTTGGACTTTTCACTTTAGAAAAGAGGAGACTGGTGGGGATATGACAGAGGTCTATAAAATCATGACCAGTGTGGAAAAAGTGAATAACGAAAAGTAATTTATTTGTTCCCATAATATAAGAATGAAATTAATAGGTAACAAGTTTAAAACAAACAAAAGAACATTTTTCTTCAAGCAGCACATAGTCAACTAGTGGAACTCCGTGCCATATGATTCTGTGAAGACTAGCACTTTAACAGGGTTCAAAAAAGAGCTAGATAGATTCATGGAGGTTAGGTACATTAATGGCTATTAGCCAGATGGGTAGGAACAGTGTCCCTAGCCTCTATTTGTCTGAAAATGGATGACAGGAGACGAATCACGTAATGATTACCTGTTGTGTGCACTCCTTTTGGGCATCTGGTATTAGCCACTGTCAGCAAACAGGATACTGAGTTAAATGGACTTTTGGTCTGATCCAGTATTGCTGCTCTTATGTTCGTTCAAGAACTCCTCTTAAACAATAATAGCTAGGACCACCAAATTTGGTACACAGCTTCCACTTGCCATTTACTTAAAGAAAGGTCAGAGTTTAGTTGTACCAGAACAAAGGAGTGCGCCTGGAATGGGATTGTTTCTCATCAAACCAAACAGAAAAGAGACAGAATCACCAGGCAGGTAAAAGGGGCTGGCTGGGGGCCTGCACTGTACACTCGGGACTGCCACAGCCCTGAGCCTCCCACCCTCTAGATGCCTTTTAGGGAGGTGGGGGGGGGGGGAGCTGAAGCTCCTTCCTCTCCTAATTCATACAGAAACATTGCTGGCTGTTCCCCTTCATTAGGGAGCAAGGGGAAAGTGCACGGCTTTCTTCATTCCTTACTCTGGCTAGAGAGCACAGGGGACAGACAAGCCTGGACCTGTCCCAGCCAAGGGACATGTACCCTCCCCCGTCTTTGCCTCTTGTAGGTGCAGGAGGTATGGAGAGGCCTCTGCTGAGGTGAAAGAGGGCTGAGTTAATCCTCTTTCCCTGGTACAACTTACATATTGAACCCCTCATCCCCATCCCCTTCCCAGAGCAATGGTTCAAATTAAACATGTACATTTTCATTTTATTTTCCAAAATATAAAAATTGAGTTAAGGACCTGAGCAAATCTTCTAATAGGTATATAATTTCCAGAATGTTTTCTGTAGCTGTGAGGTAGTTTAATGCTATAAAATATATTGTAACTGTACATAGAAACTAATGAGAATATGATGCAATTACTACTGCCTTTCTTCATGTTTCTGTGTTATTTAGTCATATAAATTCTGCTCTTAGTTACATAAGTGTAAATCCAAAGAAATCCCAGGGAAGTCACTAGCATAGCAATGGGAGCTTTCTTACTCAAAACAGCCTGAGGAAGTCAGATAATAGTGTTTTCCTGAGAAAAAGACAATCATTGGAGATGGAGCTGTTGAAATCACTGATTTTTTTTCACTTCTCTGGATGTTCTGAAATGTGAAATAAATATTTTTTGGGACTCATACCATACATTTCATTCCACCCCAATAAAATATTTCATATTGATATCAAACATTTTTGTAATATAACTTTTAAATGAAATTGAAGAAAAATTCAAAGCAAAATCTTTTCAAATTAACAAAATAGATTTTCATTTAAAAGATGTGGAAATGAAATGGGTTTTTTTCTCTCAATGTTTGATACAGTTTGGCAAAAATGAATAGCTTTATGAAACCAATCTAAGTTTTCCAACAAAATGTTGTCCCTAAAATTTCACCAGCTCTAATTGGAGATAGAACTTTCTAGTCAGATGAAAGATGCACAAGAACAAAAACAGGCAAGCCCAAATTGCTCAAGATGTTCCTGGTTTGGAGGCATGTTATCCTGCACAAAGTGCAGCTTGTTTTTTCTGGGAGAGAGGACATGATTTAAAGTCAATCTCTTAGAGGACCGAGACTTAAGTATCAGCTCATGCTTTCAGGTACTGCTGTTGGGCTAAATGTATCACTGCTATTACTTGGTAGACTTCAATGGGATTATGACAGGGTTGAGTATTGCACAATTGCTTCAATGGGTCTTCACACAGAAGAAAGATGAGCAGCATTTAGCTCTCTTGTAGATAAATATAATTCCAGGGATATAATCTAGGTACGAGAAAATGACATATCTCTGGTGAAAAGACAAACTGGGGAGGAGGGAAGCGTAGCTAATTCTAAATATATTATGCACCTGGTTAAGTCCATAATTTCAGTGGACATTGGAACAAAGGCTTATTTCAGTCTGTAGTATCTGGCTTAAGTATAGTATATGAACTAACTTTTTAAAAGAACACAGATAAAAACTCAGTAGAAATGCCACAAATCCAGTAATTTTAGAATTCAAAACTATTGTGTGTAGTCCAAATTTATTCATTGAGAAAAATAACCCCACATTAAAAGGTTACGATTCTGAACACATATCCAGAAAAAGCAAAAATCTTCATGAAGGCTATGATTTTCAAACCCGAACACACCTGCTTACCTTAAGCATATGAATAGGCCCACTGACTTAAAGCTAGGCAAGTGCATGTGTTTTCAAGGTCATTGCCATAAACACTAAGGTTTAGGTGCATTAGAGCTCTCTAAATGGAGACAGATTAAACTCAGTTATGCTCATTCCATGTATGCAATTCCCACTGAGTCCACCTGAGAATCTAGAGACAGAATGGCTGTTGCTGTGCCTACATTTTGAGGAATCAGTTAAAAAAACCCTGTGTTTTGATACTCTCTTGTCCCTCCATTTCCTCCTGTGCCTGACTAAATATAGAAAAACAGGCTTTGTTCAAATGCAAATTCAACAGTTGTGAAAAGCCCTCAAGGTCAGAGCATAAGATAAATAGTAAATAGGAACAGTGCTGACAACAACTGATAAGCTGAGTTTTGTGGGTGTGGAGTAACCCATCAATCACATTTTCAGGTGATGTCATGCAAGAGCTGTCCCATGTACTGTAATTCAGAAGTAATATCACACAATGGGAATAAAATGAGCTATGGCACAGGAGAATTCACTATTCTGCCTGACCCATATTAGAGTGTATGTGTGGTACAGTGACAGATAATCTAATGTAAAAAGCTGTATTGAGAAAAAAGGTTTGATAAAGAAGAGGGTTTCCACTGTAAATAGCTGTCCCAGCATGGAGACAGTTTACTAGAAATACAGTCATGCCAGTACAGTGTGACCATTTGGTAAGCGGTCTGAAATAAGGATGTCAATGAGTAGACAACTAGACAATAAGCCTAGCATTATCAGTTAATCTTGTTGATTACACACATTCTTTCACCATCCCCTCCTTGCACTGCTGCTCCCTCTGTATCAGAGGCAGCAAGGGGGAGGAGCAGGAGCCAGTGCTGAAGGGAGCCAACTTAAAATCTGGTGCCCCCAGCACCAGTTCTGCAGTGCTGCCTGCCTCCTCACCCCCATCCCATGCTGATGCATCTATGAGAGGCAGCAGTGAGGGAGGGGGAGAGGAGGCTACCTTGCAGCAGCCTCTTTCCACTAGGGATTTAATAGTTTAGTCGATTAACTGATAAGCAAAAGACTATAGGTTAATGCTCCTCTCCCCCAACCAGTACATTTTTAGCAGGCTGGCCAGCAGCCTGGCTCAGTCCTGGCTTGTGCCAGGTCCGGGACCTACCTCTACTGAAGCTTTGCATTTAAAGTGTATTAAGAGCTGGGTGGATGGGCAGCCCAGCTCAGCTCTGTCTTGCAGCTCAAACTCCTCCTCCCCCCCCGAGACAGAGGCTGCTGCCACACCATGCTGCTGCCTCTTTATCAGAGGCAGCAACACAAGGAGACTGACAGCTGGTCCATGAGAGGAGCTGGTTTTTAAACTGGTTCCTTTCATAGACCAGCTCTCACCTGGCACCCCAAGACAGAGGCAGTAGTGCAGAGTGGCAGAGGGCTTCTCGGGAGTAAGGTTGGAGCTCACTGGCTGCCGGCCCCACCCCCAGGGACTATAGAGTAGTCGACTAACTGATAAGAATTCTTGAGGTTACTCAGCTATTCAATTAACCAGTATTTAACAACCCTACTCTCCACGGCAGGCCTGGGACCACTGCAGGCAGAAGCTGCTTCATCGTAGCTGCCTCTGTCCACAGAAGGTCCAAGCTCACCATAGACAGATGCTGCTCTTCATCCCATGGACCAGCCTCTGTCTGTGGGGAGCAAGCATTCCCATGGACAGGGGCTGCTACCACGCCACACTGCTACCTCTCTATCAGAGACAGCAGTGCAGGGCAGCAAGCAGCTGGTCAATGAGGGGAGCTGGTTTTAAAATTGGCTCTCCTTTTGAACTGGCTCCTTCTGCCACCCTGCATTGGGATCACAGGGTATCAGCCAACGGTCAGGGCAGTGTGTGTGTGTGTATGTTTCCGAGAAAAGATTTAACGTCCGTGTCTTTACTGCTAGGACTGGGGTCCCGTTGCAGAGGGTGGCCAGCAGGCCAACAGACGCCCCGTTATATAGGAAGAGCTTATTACACCTTAGATTTTAGCTGCTAGAACACAGGGTTCCTTCGCAGCGGGCAGCCTGGGGAAGGCTGAAAAGGTGCCCCAACGGATCTTGTAACCTGGGAGTGACACAAATCCAAATGCCCAAGCTCTCCCTATGTCTGTCCCTTTATGACCGGCTGAAGTTCTTTTAAATTGTGCTTGGTTCTATTACAGCAACTGAAGGAGTCAGGCCAAAGCCTAAACAGTTACAGGTTTGTCAAAAGACTTATAAAAGCATATGGTTACAATGGCTATTGCTCTATTTCTTAAATGCTAGCAAATATACATATATAGGTCTTAAAAATGATTACAGGAAAAAGGTAAAGATAGAAAATAGAAATAATGGTACCAAGTGACAGCTTAATCTTTAAAGAGCTCTAACACTATGTATATATATACTTAAGCAAAGGACCACATCCAGGTACAATTTTTACCCCTTTCTGTGCCTCTCAACTCCAGCGTGCCAGGCCAGGACCGGTCTCTCAATTCCTAGGAAAGATGAATACGAGGTGGGCGTCCCCTCTGGAACCTCGGGAGATCAAACACCAAACCCGACCAGCAGATAGATGGTAGATTGACACTCAGAGAAAATGCCCTGCTGGACCCATCTTTATACCCCCGGGGGTCCATATCCTCTTTCTTATCTAAGAGGCCAAATTCTACTGGTCTGTTTTGTGGCACCAGTTCTTACAAGCAAGTTTCAAGTTAATTTACACTTGCAAGAGAGAGAACTAAATTGTGAGTACTAGACATTTTTTCACTGGGCGAGAGATTCCTCCCCCCACGGATGGCTGTGTGTTCGTATCAATATTGGGTTAAGTCAAGGACACTCCTTGGCAGCCTCTTGGTCAGCAATTGGCATATCTCTGTTTACAGCCATTCACGGTCACATTGCCTAGGCCTTCTGCTCTGTGTGCCCTGTATGCTCCAGGCAAGCAAAAATGGATGTTGCAAGGGGGGTTTCTGTCTGGCTACACAGGGGGTCCCCCAAGAGTGGGGCCAGGAGTGCTGACCCCACCCCCGAGGACTATAGAATAGTTGTGTAACTCCAAAGTTTTCATGTGGTTACACAACTATTCAAAAACCCGCTATCTAACATCCCTAATCTGAAAAGAAAACATTTATGCAGTTGATGATATCAGCTCTACATCTGCTGAGAAGTAAACGCACCTAATGCATTGCCAGAATGCAAAAAACTATACCTAAGAGACAGGGCTGCCAGTGGCTAGGGGCCCAAATTGAGATTCTGGTCACCTGAGTTCCAGTTCCTAGCTGTCACACTGATCTACTGGGTGACCTTCAACCTGTTACCTCAACTCTGTGCCTTTGTTTCTCAGGCTGAAATGGGGATAATGCTACTGACCTCCCTTAGGAAGTGCTTTGAATAATACAAATGAAAAGCTTGATATAAAAGAGTGAGCTATTACTACAATAAGACTTAAGCATTCACCTTAAGCAGTCATGTTATGCTTAAAAGAAGCACATGGGATCTTTTTCAGAAGGAGAAGGCAACACACCACATTTATTGATAATATAACAAAGTAGCATATTCATTTACACACACACACACACACACACACACACACCCCCTGCTGATGGGATAGCTATCAGTCTGTTGCTCGGCCCGACCTGTTGGCCAGATAAGTTGGGTGCGAGGAAGGAGCCAGGTTCTTGTCAGTCCGGAATGATGCTCCATAGTCTTAGCAGGACAGGAAACCGAAGAACCATACAAGACACCTCGTTCGCTGTAGGAGTTTCCTTCCATGCAAGTCTAGGCATTTTGCCTTGTCAGGCCTCAATCAGTCATTCAGCATCAAAATCAGTTTTTCTGTGATATATGTTTATCTGGAAGTTGTTCTTGCAGCCAGCTGATATCAGTATGCTGACCTCCCCTCCTGGGTGTTGTCTTCTGGCAAAACTTGTTATCAGTACCTTATCAAGGGGTGCTTGGCACTAACTTCAGGGTTCATCAATCTGCTCTGGTAGTCTGCTCTGGTAGTCTGCACTTAGTTGATAATTATTTGGTGCTTCTGAGTCTCTGGCCCCTTCTCTGAACATTTGAGCATGCAGTTGCCTTCTTTTAAAACATTCTCTCTCTCATTCACACAAACAATATGAGCAGATCTAGAGAAGTGATTATTCCCCTTTATTCGGCTCTGGTGAGGCCACATCTGGAGTATTGTGTCCAGTTCTGGGCTCCCCACTATCGAAAGGATGTGGACGCATTGGAGAGGGTCCAGCAAAGGGCAACCAAAATGATTAGGGGGCTGGAGCACTTGACCTATGAGGAGAGGCTGAGGGATTTGGGTTTGTTTAGTCTGCAGAAGAGAAGATTGAGGGGGGATTTGATAGCAGCCTTCAACTTCCTGAAAGGAGGTTCCAAAGAGGCTGGAGAAAGGCTGTTCACAGTAGTGATGGATGGCAGAAAGAAGGAGCAATGGTCTCAAGTTACTGTGGGAGAGGTCTAGGTTGGATATTAGAAAAACTATTTCACTAGGGGTGTGTCTAGACTACAGGGATTTTTCGAAAAAAGTGGCCTTTTTTCGAAAAATCTTTACCTGAGTCTGGGCTGCCACTGCGTTCTGTCAACAGTAAATTGAAAGAACGTGGCGGTGTTGTTGACAGCAGAAAGCCTCGTATTACGACGAATAACGCCTTTTTTCAAAAGTGCTCTTTCGAAAAAAGGTGCTGTGCAAACTTTGCTTTTTCGAAAGAGAGCATCCAGACTGCCTGGGTGCTCTCTTTCAAAAAAGTGGCTTGCTTTTTTGAAAGTACTGGTTGCAGTCTAGATGTTCTTTTTCGAAAGAGGCTTTTTTGAAAGTATCTTTC
Source organism: Pelodiscus sinensis (assembly GCF_049634645.1). Lineage (NCBI taxonomy): Eukaryota > Metazoa > Chordata > Testudines > Trionychidae > Pelodiscus > Pelodiscus sinensis. Next base: position 28,314,758 of record NC_134725.1, on the reverse strand, counting down.
AAAAAAGCCTCTTTCGAAAGAGGCTTGCAGTTTAGACGTAGCCTAGGAGGGTAGTGAAGTACTGGAATGGGTTACCTAGGGAGATGGTGGAATCATAGAATCATAGAATCCTAGGGCTGGGAGAGACCTTAGGAAGTTATCAAGTCCAGCCCCCTGCCCAAGGCAGGACCAATCCCAACTAAGTCAATCCAGCCTGGGCTTTGTCAAGCCGAGACAAATCTCCATCCCTAGAGGTTTTTAAGTCTCAGCTGGCTGGGTTGATTTAGTTGGGGTTGGTCCTGCCTTGGGCAGGGGGCTGGACTTGATGACTCCTGAGGTCCCTTCCAACTCTATGATTCTATGATACATTTACAGAATTGCAGCATGGAACAAAGACACTTTAACAAAGTTACAAAGTCTTTTAACATTAAACTTCTTTCTATCTATTACAAGGCTTTGCCTAATATTAATATCACTATGTATTACAATATTCCACCCCTTTGATTTAACATCAGAACATGCTAACATCAAACCGAGCTGGAGCTAAGTTAACAAAGTTGCCTGGCCTATCTAAGACCTACATCTTGTGTTTAAGTTTAATCCAAACCTTTTGCTATAACATATATTCATTATAACTAACTAACTAACTTATTACTTACAAAATTCCAGGGCTACAGCCATGATAGGAGGGAAGTCACTTCCATGGAGTTAGGTGGTACTCATGCTGAGCCAGCCAACTGGTGCATAGAAAAGAGGCCACTCTGTGGTCTTAAAAATGACTGAAGGGCCTACGTACCAAGGAACATTTTGTGAGGGATGCTGCCTAAAAAGGCACAATACCTTATGGAACTCACCCTGGGCAATGCATCTCCATTCTGTCCTCTGCTCAGGGCTCCAGACATACTACAGCAAGCTTGTCAAACTCAAAGCCTACAAAGGGCCTCACAAACAAAAACTGAAAGCTTTCAGGACCATCAAAGAAAATGTACTCCTATTGGAAAGTTGTAATTATTTATTATTATAGATTATGTTTTAGGTATATTTTTAAATATTTTTAAGGGCTTGTTGGACTATAATACAATAATTTGATGTGTAAAATTGTTATTTGCTCATATATATTTTAATTTAAATATAAATATAAGGTATTTTTAAATTCCAATAAGAACAAAATAAGTTCAAGAAGAATAGGTCCATCAATGGCTAGTAGCCAGAATGGCAGGGATGATGTCCCTAGCTTCTGTTTTCCGGAAGCAAGGAATGGGTGGTGGGATGGATCATAATGATTGCTGCCTGTTTTCCCTTCTGAAGCACCTTGCACTGGCCACTGTTAAAGACAGGATACTGGGCTAGAAGGCACCTTTGATCTGACCCAGTACGGTCATTCTATATACTACCGGAAAAAGTCAAATTAAGATACACAACTTCAGTTACGTTAATTGTGTAGTTGAAGCTGAAGTAGCTTAATTCGGCTTTTGTCTACACAGCAGGAAGTGGAAGAAAGAACACTTTTCCTTTCACTTCTTTTACTCCTTGTGAAAGCGGGGTTACCAGCATTGACTAGACCATCCCTCCCATTTCGAATTAGCAGTCTTAACTAGATGGCTAATTTAACTAGAAGATCAGCAGCGGCATCTTCGGTCTTTCTCTGCAGTATAGATGTTTCCATATAGAGCTGAAATATATCTGCCCTCTTGCTGTAACCCACTAGACCCCACTCTCTTTCCAGAGCTGAGAGAGAGTCCAGGAGTCCTGACAAGGCCTCTGTCTTCCCAGGTATTAAACAAGTAAGAATATACATTCAAATTTTAAGGCTAACTAGTGTCCCTTAAGTGACTTGCCACAAGATATCAGACTATGTTATGTTAGAGCTGAGTGGGTCTGATATGTAAGTATTTTTTTCTTTTATATAGGAATTAGATACAGTGCTCCTGCCAGCTAACTGCTAAGTTATCTGTGGAAAAAAAGCAGTTATCTAGTGCCTTGGTAGCCCCTGGATAGAGATTATGTGTGTGAGGGGAGGGCAGATTGGGTGGGTTCCCCCTCTCCCCATTTGGTGCTTGGTTTGTCCTGAGCATGCTCAGTAACATGGCTGAAGCCACTGTCTTCAGTCTGCCTCCTATGCTGTCATTCTCTCCCTCCCAATGCAGCATTTACAGGTCACCCTCCCACCAAAATCTGAAATGGCACCCCTGACATGGCATCAGGGGGATCATGGTAGTGCTTCCTGGCCAGAGGCTCCTCCTAAGGATTGTTGGACTGTGGGGACTGTCCCTGGCCTCCATGGCCTGCAGGTTGTCAGGGGAACTGAGGCTCTGGGGGCTGTCCCCTCCTCCAGTGGGTGCCTCCCACACGTCCCGTAGGCTCTCCCGCGAAGGTGGGTTTGGCAGGCTCTAGATTTGGGGTAGGAAGGCTCCTTATCTGATCTGGAGGCAGTCAACATGGCGGAGCCCCCGTCCTGCTGGCAACTCTCTTTGTGCTGTAGCTGCCCCCAATGGCCACTCTCAGCATTGCATCTCTCTTCTCTACACTCCTCCTTTTTGCATCACTCCACTCTCTACCTCCCTCCCTTTCCATGTTATCAAAAACAGGTCCATTCCCAGCACTTCCCATTTTCCAGGCACAACCAAACTCTGATGTAGATTTAAATTAGGAGAAGAAGAAACTTCCTACCAAATTTAGTGGTTCTAACTCTTATGGTTTAGGAGGAGTTCTTGAACAAATGAATAAACAGATGGACAGACTGAGGGATGGACTCTAAAATACACAGATAGATATAAAGGCATCCATTGCTATGCTGGGCACCTCTGACATTACATAAAACAATCCAATTCAAAGAAAAGCATCAGCAAACCTCCACCCCAACACAATTCAATGAGCCTTCCCCATTAGAACTCTATTCTCTGTAAACAGTTATCCTCTGATCCACCCCTTCTTTTAAACGAAAGGGACTCCAACTCAAATATCTCTGTTGATCATAACTTTGGCAGTTTCAGGCCAGAAAATCCATGCAATTCAGGGCTTCATAAGTGAAAATAAAAAAACTTAGGTTATAAATGGAAACCAGTACGTAGCTAGACCATATTACAGAGCACTGGTGGCTTACACAATTGATCATCTATTTTGCTTATGTAAGCAGTGGCTGAATTACTGCTTGCCATCAGCCACCTAAAAGGAGAGATCTGCCCTGGGGGTGGGTGTGCTCACTCCAATTGTTTAGTTCTGCAAGATAATTAACTGTTAACTGTTGATATGTAAATACCGATCATGCCAGGAGGGGGAAGGAATGGGAAGAGTGGGTCTGTAAATCCAAGTCAGCCAGGGCTGATGGAGGATCAATGTTGGAATGGAATGTGGAGAATTGTAAATAATTTGGGGCTGTTGTGGGGGTCACAAACCATGCTACCCCTAAATGTGGGAACTGTAAAATATGACACCAGTGCTTGCAGGAAAGACACCATCATTGTAAGAGGTCTCAGAGGAACAAGCCTCCCCCCTGCCAGAGTTAAGTGAACTGAGTTGGAGGGGAAAGGACTTGAGGGCTTGAGTCAGCCTGCTTCATGCCTGCCAGGTGTAAGCTGTAAGACTGGCTCAATCTGCCCTTTCCCCCCTGGTTTTAAGGACAGACTTAAAGCAGACTTCATGAGGAGTCTTTTTGCTAGTCCAGTGGAAGCTGGAATCTTTTGCCAGCCTAGGTGGCAGCTAAAGAGTTGAAATCACTAAGAGCTGAAATCACTGGTTTGGCCAGGAGCCAGACCCACTGCAGCCAGTGGAGCAGCTGGCGGGAATGACCCGCAGGTGGCCGGTGGTACAGCTGGCGGGAACGACCAGTGGGTGGGTGGCCAGTAGGAGAGGTGGCTGGTGGAGTGTCTGGTGGGAACAACTGGTGGGCAGCTGGTAGGAGCAGCAGCAAGAGACCAGAGGAGCGGCTGGTGGGAACAACCAGTGGGCGGCCGGTATGAGTGGTGGCAGGCAGCCAGCGGAGTGGCTGGTGGGAATGACCAGCAGGTGGCCAGTAGGAGTAGCATAAAGGAGGCATAGTCTGAGGCTCAAGGAGTAGAGTCATCAGGATGACGTGTCAAGGTCTATACTGACTGGACAGAGCTGCAAGTGTGGCGTTAGGCATGCAGTATGGAGAAAGTTTGGGTAAATGACAGAATCCTTCCCTTGTTGGACTGGTGAGCCTGACTGGCAAAAGACATTGCTCAGTCCGTTTTGTGAAAGGAAGGTGTTGAGGCTTACCCAGAATATGTCAAATGAGCACCAGTTTAATTGTAAGTGTAAAGGAAAGGCAGCATTGTGAGATACAGGAGATGTAAAATAAAAACAAAATTTTACTGGACAATCAACTGTAACCCCACTTTTAGGGAAGTAAGTAACACAGACAGCAATATGCAACAAAGTGCTGATTACCCCAAATGGAGCAGACGAAAGTTTTGAAAGGGCAGAATGAGACAACAAAAATCTAATGTCAGCAATTGTCAGGCGAGTGGAGGAATACTGAAATACTGAAACAGGGTATATAAGGTTGGATGGAAAGACCAAGAGTGGACGGGTTGCAAATCCTAAAAGCTAGGTCTGATCAACCAGGGCTCCCTCCCCGGCCCTGAATCTCGCTGCTACACATAAGCTCCGAATGGGGAACAACGCTGGTCGTAAGTTGAAATGAAAAATCCAAAAAAGGAGAAACATAAAGAAAAGAATATCTCCTGAATCTAAGCAATGTTTCTATCTTTCTTAACGTGAGTATTATATTTTTGATAACTCCACAAATTGTTTAAAGGAAAATCTGGAGGATATATCTGAAGGAGGAGTTATTATTTCTTGTTTTTTAACTGTACTGTTTTTCTACCTTTTATTTGTATATTACACTGTCTTAAAAGAATCAAAGATAGTGAATTGATTTAAATGAAAAATTAATTATAAAGTAAAAATAAAAATAAAAATCTTTGCTTAACCCTAAAAAGAAGTATTCCTCTGTCTGAGGTTTCAAATCCTTTAAAGAACCAAACCCAGTTACCAAAACTTTTGATCTGGGACAGTTATTCGTGGGGGAGAGGGCTACAAACTCTATTTGTGGTATTTTCCTAAGATAATGCCATGTGACTTCTCTCTCTCTTTCATTAAAAGTTTCTTTTCTACACTCAGATGCTGTACTTGTGAGTGGGGAAGCATTGCCTCTCAGAGGTGCCCAGGGGTTTGTGAATTTCCCAGGCTACTGGGTGGAGGCTCAAGCTGGTTCTGTGTGAGATGGACCCCTAGATATTGAACCCGGCCCTGGTTGCTGCTGGGCCTAACCAATGGAAGGGTTACATTTAGAAAGTAGGCTGTCACCTGCTGCACCAACTTCAGCTTCCAGTGGGTATTAAGGAATAGCCTTATTAACAACACAATGAAACATTTCCAGGCTTGCAGTGACAGAGGCATGATGGATTGTAGTAGTAGTCTATTGCTGTGACAACCTAGAGGTGAATAGTATAGGGAATATGCTAACTCAACTACATATGTATAGTTTCTACTAGGGTTGCATCTAGGAGCCCTAATAAGGGACCAGGACTCCATTGTTCTAGACATTGTGCAAGCAAAACAAAAAGTCTCTACCCAAAAGAGAACTATTATAGAGGTCATCTTGTGTAGTGCTGTGTTCCTGGCAAACACAGAAATTAAATGAAAGATAAATACACTCCTGCTGAAAAGTTATACTAGGTCAGACCAAAGTTCCATTTAGCCCAGTATCTTGTCTTCTGACCATGATTGCAATATAACAAAATACACAGACTCAGAGAAATCAGGCTGCTCCCTAATGCAATGAAGTACAGCTCATTCCACATTGCTTTAGGCTCTTTTCTTCCACCATTGCTCTGCTCACATGCTTCTTTGCTAAAGAGGCTCCTCTAGCCTGCGAGCAGGACTCAGCCCTGATCTTATATGCATAACTTGCAACTCCAATGCTGTTCTCAATGCACCACATAGTACATACCTGTTCTTCATAGGGGAAAAAATGCTAAAGGGCTAAACTCTGTTTCAAAGCTTTGTGGCCTGCCTCTAATCTTTCAAAGACTCAGATCTAAACCTGAGCTTGCAGTCTAAATCTGTTGTTGCTAGGTAGGTTTTCCAGAGCCCCCAAATATTCTGCATAGCTCTCTCATTGTTTTCAACAAAATTATTCTTCATCAATAAAATATCACAACTCATGCCTGTAATAATAGAAAAAAAAGTCATTGAGTTATGATCACTGATTACATTTTCAGTGTTGCTCTGAATAATCTCTTTGAAGTAGAACTGTACTCTTAAAATAATTTCTGAATTTCTATAAATATTGTCTTGCTATTGACTTTGTGCCACCAAAGCACTACCAATAATATACTTGCCTAGCCCTCATTATCCTGATAGCAAATTAGTGCCCTGCTTTGACCTTCACACACAGTTTTAGTATTTTTAGTACTGAGAATTCACTGTTTTTAAAAAAAGTAAAAAGGAAAGGGGAACATAGCCTTTGTTGCAGACAGGAAAAAAAAAAAGAGGGAAATTAAGACTATAGCCTACAATGCATAAGTTTTTAAACACCAAATACTGTTGCTGTAGGAGCGTAAGAATTCAGTAATCCACCTGGATAATAGAGCTGCTTGAAAGGTATGACCTGTAAAGCACAGGTCCTGTGAAATGTGGCTACGTGGAAAGAAAAATTGCCAAGGTTTTGACTATTCACCACTTTCACAAAAATGGACAATCCCAAAGGAAACATTTTGCAGAGACAGAAAGAATATTTTGGGGTAAAACGTTCCTTATCTTTAAAGAAGGGAAAAATTAATACTGGCATCCAAAGCAACCCATTTTGTACAGCCTCTTTTATATAGACAGTATCCTCAAAATGCTCCATAGAGTTAAATAATTCCAACCAAGGTTATACAATGCACTACATTTCTACACAAAGAGTAAGGTGAGGCGGGGTGTAGGAGGGACTTATTGCTGGAAAACCACATAGAGCCCTCTGCTGACAGCTATTGTATGTGGTCTGCCATATCTCATGACTCAGCTTTCTGGACAGATCATGCTTTAGTTCCATCACTTCTGGTGAATAGACTGTCTAACTAATACTCCAGTGTCCTTAAAAAAGGTTTTCAGCCAATTCTAGCCCCTTGGGGTTCCCACACTCTTCTCTCAGGACTCAGTCATCTTTATCCCCAAATCAAGGTCTTCATGATGCCTTACCAACAATTGAAAGGGGAATTCAAGTGTCCTAGGACAGAGAGGTGTGGTTCACTCTACTCTGTTGTACTCTACTTCCTGCTGCCATCTCCCTTCCAAGTTTGTCAGTAGGCTTCTCTCACATAGTCTGTGCTCATTTCCATATCTCCTAGCTGGTCTTGCACTAAAAATAAAGGCAATTGTCATATTTTTTTATTAGTTCTTTGACTAAGGTTTTAACTGCACAGTTCTCAGCCTTTGCCTAGCAGCATGGCGTTGTGTGTGCAAAAACTATACAAAGGGACTGCTAACAAAATCAACAAGTGAAATTGCCAGCCTCATTAGTCTTTCAGCCCCCACTGAAATTGTTAAGACTTTAACTTTAGTCAACATCATTTAACCCTTTAGAAAAACAGATCAAAAGGAGGCATGATCAAAACACAAATAAGCGTCCTTCACAAGACCATATATGTGGGTATTAACAAACATTAATAAATTGCCTTGAACTTAAAACTATGACAGAATTAATATAGTTGCCCCCTCTCTGAAGAGTGAGAAAGAACAGAGAATTTTTTTCAGCTTATAAGATCTGCTTCAGCCAATACTTACTGTCTAATTCACTGATGAAAAAAGGTCTTCCACATTGTCTTAGCCATTCTTCTACTGAAAACCTTTCACGTATCTGCTGTGTCTAAGAATCTCCTTCATTTATCCCTCTAACATGTATCTTGTCTAGTTTTTGTAAGACTTATTGGCATCTAGCTCATGCCTGCATTTTTTCCCCAATGATTTGCTGTTTCTGTGGTGATACATCGTAATTACTGGTTTCTCTCCCTCTGACCTCATTCATGTCTATTATTGTCATGTAGATGATAGCAACACACCTTGTCCCTTTACACATCAGTTAATTGCAATCATCCTCTATTGTACTTTTATAATCAATGTGGTTCAACTGCCTTATTTTAGAATGACGACTTCTAGTCATAATTCACTAACAAGAAAAAAATCCACATCCACACAATAGCAAAATCATTTCAAATCACAATAATCCAAACCAATCTCATGACTTGGCATGAACTCCATTGAAGATGGATGGGGAGTGCATAGCCCGCACTGAAAGGGGGCAGGAGAGGCCTAAGACTCTGTGGGAAGAGGATGTCTCACCCCGTCACCCAAACTGGGCATGCTCTAAGTACTGGAACAGTATAAAAGGCAGCAGAGCCACTCAGTCTGGGCTGACCAGCAAAGGAGAAGGACCTGCAGCCAGAGCTCCTGAACTGCTGCTGCCAGCCACCCCAGCGATGAGAACCGGAGGCCTGGGAGATATCAATAATGCAAACCCCCTGGAAACCCAGGGAGAACAGCTGCCAGAGAGCCGGAAGACCCAGCTACCATGTGGGACATTGATCCAAACAAAGCAGTAGGAAGTTATTCAGGGAGAGTGCAGGAGCAGCAGCTCCCATCCTCAGTGTGTTTCGGCTGAATTCCCTACTGAGGACGTGGCAGACCATGCTGCTACTCACAGGGCCTTGGGTTGGGACTCGATGGAGAAGGGTGGGCCTGGGTCCCCCTATCAGGGCATGATCCCCAATCATATTGACGCTGGCTAGTAGGCCATACTGACCTGAACTAAGGACTCCTGTTTACTATCTCCAGACAGTAGGCCATAATGCCCTGGACTCAGGGCTATTTATGGACTTTATCCAGTAGGCCATATCACCCTGGACTGAAAGCTATGTATTGACTCTGACCAATAAGACATACCACCTTGAACTGAGGGATACCTTTGTGCTGTCTGTGGCTAGTAAGCTATACTACCCTGAACTGAGGGCTACTATTTACTAACTCTGGCTAGTAAGCCATACAGCTCTGAACTGAAACATAAATATTGATTCTGGCCATTGGGCCATATTGTCTAGCGAGCTGAGTCTATTATGGATGTGGGGTTACCCAGAGACTGGTGAAGTGTTCCGGATTATAGTGATGGCCAACCCACTTTTGGCCAAGGAGGCAGCGTCTGCACCCAGGAAGGTGCTCACCCTAGTGACAGGGAGTGCATATGCCACCACAGCTGTCCAAGAGTACCCAGAGTCCATTCTCATAATCGATGGTAAGGATTTGTCTTTGTGTGAACCACAATTTGCAATAAAGATAAGGTGTGAATTTTAAAAGGATTAACTATTCCTAATAAACCCCATGGCTGTGTCTACACTGGCCACTTATTCCGGAAAATCAGCTGCTTTTCCAGAATAACTTACCAGCTGTCTACACTGGCCGCTTGCTTTTCCGGAAAAGCACTGACGATCTACTGTGAAATCATCAGTGCCTTTCCAGAAAAACTATGCTGCTCCCATTCGGGCAAAAGTCCTTTTCCGGAAAACTGTTCCAGAAAAGGGCCAGTGTAGACAGCACAGATTTCTTTTCTGCAAAAAAGCCCCGATTGCGAAAATGATGATTGTGGCTTTTTTGCGGAAAAGCGCGTCTACATTGGCACGGACGCTTTTCCGGAAAAAGTGCTTTTCCAGAAAAGCATCCTGCCAATGTAGACACGCTTTTTCTAGAAATACTTATAATGGAAAACTGTTCCGTTTTAAGCATTTCTGGAAAAGAGTGACAGTGTAGACACAGCCCGGCTACGTCTACACTGGCCCCTTTTCCGGAAGGGGCATGTAACTTTCACCAGTCGTCGTAGGGAAATCCGCGGGGGATTTAAATATCCCCCGCGGCATTTAAATAAAAATGTCCGCCGCTTTTTTCCGGCTTTTAAAAAAGCCGGAAAAGAGCGTCTACACTGGCCCCGATCCTCCGGAAAAGGGCGCTTTTTCCGGAGGATCGGGGCCAGTGTAGACGCTCTTTTCCGGCTTTTTTAAAAGCCGGAAAAAAGCGGCGGACATTTTTATTTAAATGCCGCGGGGAATATTTAAATCCCCCGCGGATTTCCCTACGACGACTGGTGAAAGTTACATGCCCCTTCCGGAAAAGGGGCCAGTGTAGACGTAGCCCCCATGTGTAGATGCTCTTATTCTGGACTAAGAATGTCTTATCATATATTAGGTTTATGTACTTTGGAAATGTCCAAGTAGTTTTTCCTCATGCAAGTAGTTCCATTTGCTTCTGTGGAATTACTCACATAAGTAAACAGTAATAGACTGGGCCCTTGGTCTACAACAGCACATTACAACACCAGTAATCAGGGTCAGTCATATAACTATTAATTTTAGAGAAACAAAAATCTAGATTTAATATAAAGGGAGTCAAATCTTCACCCAATTTACTGCGAAAATTCAGATTGATTACAATCTCCAGCCTAATGGGTTAGGAGGCAGTATCAGAAATTTTGCAAGACAATCAAGCTAGCCAAAGAGGTTCAGCTAAGTTTTGAGTGAAGTTCAGAGAAGCCCCAGCATTCTTGGGAACTTGACCTGATTTTTTTAAGTCTATTCATCATTAACTGTAACATGTTATCATGTTATGAAAAAATTGCTAGCACAAGATATTGTCAATAGCCCTAAAGATAACAATGATAATAATTTAATTGTATGAGGATGACAAACCAGTAGGCTAAGATCCACTGGAGTGATTAAGGAAAACAGGAAAGTTATTGATAGACTAGATTAATGCTGCCAAGATCCACAGCCCAGATGGAAGCCCAATGGGACAGTGAAGAACAAACATGGAAAGTTAATGACAGATAAAGTTCAGAGCTTGGATAATTATTATTTTGCGGCATGATTAGACATGAGAGGCTGAAGGTCACATCTCACAGAAAGGGAGCACATCTTTCTGGGAAGAAGGAAATACAATAATGAAAATATTTGTAACTGTATGAGGAGAGATGCAAGAAACCCAGATGTCAAGGAATGAACCTCAGTTCACCAATCTGTCTCAATAGGCAAAAGGTGGAAACTGTGTGGCCACGTGGCCCATACACAGGAAGAACCAGCACTTGAAGGAGTTCCTAAAATATATTAAAAATGTTCTCTTAATAGATTTTTGCATGTGTCTTGTGATGGGACTCTGCTCATCAGGCTGGTGATTATCCCGGATTATCTCTGGCCATCAATATGTCCTCACCTAATGGCTCCTTGTCTGCTGACATGTCTACTTTTGGACCTGAAACACTCCAGGGACAAAGGCATCCTCTTCATGACATATCCCTCTCACCGGGTTACCATCTGTGCTCCTGCTTTCTGAGGTTTAGCATTGTAGTCCTGCCCCACACCAGTAGCAAATGCAGCAGGGGGAGACCTGGGCCCACTCCCTGCTCTGGACCCTGACCCAGGGACCCTGTATTTGGCAGCCACATGCTGAGTCCCCTCAAACTTCTCAATATATTTCCCTAGAGGTCAGCCAGATCCGCCTCATATCCTCCAGTCCTTGCCAGCAACTGCTCTGTCAGCAATTGCTCTGTACATGTGGCTCTAGCTTCCACCCACACACCAGGAACCCAACCCCTTCTACCCCGCCCTCCCCAGAGCTCCAGAAAGTGGTTGACCCTGCTTTGCCCTGGGATCTCAGACTTATTCTGAGACTGCTAGGCTGGGATACTGTCTGACTGTGGTGCACATAGTCTCTGTGGGATGCTATGTAGACTATTGCTCCCTGCTGAGGTTAGCTATTCTTGTGGATGGTAGGTGCCCCATCACACTATAGTTGTGTCAGCTATACTTTTTTCTCATCGTGAGGTTATTGATAAAGGCCTAAAATATTTTCAATTTTCTTTTCTAACAGTTCTTCTCTTTGTGACAGTCACCATCCTTCAAGCTGAGAAAAATGGAATGGAAAAAGGCTTCAAAAATGGCTATAGGGTTCACTGTTGAGTGGCATGGGGATAAAGGTGTGCAATCCTGTCCCTAAGAGCATCTCTGCTGCACACCCACCATCCAGGAGAACAAGTATGAAGCCCAAGCCTTATAGAGTACTAACACTTTGAGTCTGATTTTCAGAGATACTGAAGATTTGTGTTTCCCATTGATTTCAGCTACAGTTGTGACTGCTCTGCAGTTCTTACAACCTGGCTTCCAGTGTAACACCAGCAGACCCCTGTCATCTGTGGGCAGAACCAAACCCAGGACCTCTGGAACTTAGTGAATAAGCCTCTACGATAAGATAAACGGCAGCTGGTGCTCAGCGAAGGTGGTAGAGTAGACTCATTATTCTCTCTGTAAGTGGTCTCAGTGCTATAGGTGATATAGTACACTCCACCCAGCAGGTGTGTGGCAGAAAAACACGTGTCAAACAGCAGGGCAACACAAAGCTTTAGAGGCTTTTGAAATGTTCTGCAAAGAATTGTGGTCCAGACATCATAGCATATTCCAAAGGCACACATCATTCTTGCAGATCCAGAACATGCAGAATGACCTCTGTACTCCAGAGGGTTTAGCTTGGTATTAAGTTTGTCCATCACTGGCAAGCATATCACTCCAGCTAAGCTTTTTGATATCTGGCTATGTTATGGCATAAACTCACTTTGGAATTCACTGCTCATGCATCTATCTGTACCTTGAAAGCTACTTAAACAGGACCAGCACTAGTGCTGCATCATTTCAAAGCTTGCAGCAGAGACAGCATTTCTAAAAAGGCCATTCAGAGTAAAGGATTAGCTGAGCATAGCCTAGAACAGTATAGAAAGACAAAATAGAAAATCTCATCAAAGTCCTGTGGCACTTTATACCTTCTATATATAGAAGGTAGCTTGACCCAACAATCAGAATGACATTTTTGAATGGATCTTCATGCAGTGCTATAGCTAGATATTCAAGGAAGAAGAAAATAGGGGGATGGTTGTTCAAAACCCTACACAATTCAGAAACAAGAGCAGGAACAATGGTTACTGATGATTAGCCCAGGAGCAAAATGAACAGAAATTCTTCCCAGAAAATATTTTGCAACCCCCAAAAGCCAGTAATGAAAACAAACATTGTGCTCAGAGAATTCATTGAATATTAATTTTGGATTTTTTTTGTGGTCTCTTATTTTTTTTCACATCACAAACAGCTGATAGAATTCAGCTACCTCACTCTGGGTATGTCTACACTACCCTCCTAGTTCAAACTAGCGGGGTAATGTAGGCATACCGCACTTGCAAATGAAGCCTGGGATTTGAATTTCCCGGGCTTCATTTGCATAAGCGGGGAGCCGCCATTTTTAAAACCCCGCTGGTTCGAACCCCGTGCAGAACCAGCGGGGTTTTAAAAGTGGCGGCTCCCCGCTTATGCAAATGAAGCCCGGGAAATTCAAATCCCGGGCTTCATTTGCAAGTGCGGTATGCCTACATTACCCTCCTAGTTCGAACTAGAGGGGTAGTGTAGACATACCCTTTCTTAGTGCTATTTTTCATCACTCTTATTCTTTTGCCTGGTTTCCTACCTGTCATGCTGTAATACCACCATGATTGCAAGCATATTGTGTACTCATTCAACTGACACATTCCCTGAGCTGAGGATTATGCTCTATCCATAAGAAAAAAAATTAAAGAAATCCTTTTGCAACTCTGAAGTTTTTCACCCAAGAATCCCAAAGTGCTTTCTGAAGACTGATTCAATTAAAACACCAGCAACATTGTTAAAAAACAGATAAGCATCATCATCTTGGTGGAGGACTCTTTGCAAGCCTGTAGGATTAGATGTCACTCCCCTAATGGAAAATGTCCTATTTTCATTTCATGTGCCTATTTACATTTATCTTCTGAGTGTTTTCTGATCAAATCTGGTTTGTAAAGACACTGGTAAATTCTCTCCTCTGTTCTGACATCCATGCAGTACCTGGAAGACTACAAAGGAGCTATTTCATGTAAAATAAATAACAGAGAGAAATCCATCATTGGTTCCCAATGCAAAGCTGACAGAAGATGAACATGAAACTTTTGAGAGATCAGACAAATTAACAAATCAGCTAAGATTGTAATGCTGGTAAAACAACAATACCTGGAAACAGATGCATGCTGCAAAGTTAAGAAAAGTCCATAGATTCACAGAGTTAGAAGGGGCCACAATGATGATTAGCTTAGCCCCAGACCAAGAAGCAGGATTTGTTGTATCTAAACCATCCAAGCCTCCTTTTGCAAACATCCCATGAAGAAGCATCAACAACCTCCATAGGCAGTCAATAGTTAATTTGAAGTGAAACAAACCAGATCCCCAAATATGCTCCTAAGTCAGAAGAAGTAAAAACCAATAACAACACACAGTGGATTCAGTTTTCCACTGTTATGTATATTGGAATAAAGAACATAAGGGTTGCTACAATGGGTCGAACTATTGATCATTCTAAGCCAGTATCCTGTCTCCAACAATAGCCAATCCTAAATGCTTCAGAAAGTGTTATGTCATTTGGAGTCTCATAGTTTAGAAATAAATCACTGGAAATACAGAGAGCTTGAACAGTTGCAAGTGTCCATGTATTTCATAACACAGAACTAACTGGAACCAGCCCAAAACAGCTAGGCTAACTCCTAGGGTATGTCTAGACTGCATCCCTCTGTCGGCAGAGGGATGCAGATTAGGCAGGTCGACATTGCAAATGAGGCAGGGATTTAAATATCCAGTGCCGAATTTGCATAAAAATGGCCACCACGTTTGGCCAACTCAGCACTTTGTCTGCAAAAAGCAGCAGTCTAGAATAGGATCTGTCAAGAAAGAAAGCCTTTTTCGACAGATCCCTTATGCCACCTGCATAAGCCCACTTTAACAATGAAAAGATTATACTGATTGATCCCCCACATAACAATTATTTACACTGGGCTTGATAGTAAAAAAAAGTCACACTTAACTAGCCCAGATAACATTATCATATATCTTGAAACATGAGGGCTTATTTCTCCTTTAATGATCAACAAGTTTGGGGCTTAGGTTTGGTTTTGCAAAACTCAGGTTTCAATTATAGAAAACTACAATAAGGATCTGACCTTCATTCTGTCCAATCCATCACACTTAAGAGAGAGATAAAAGCTACTGAGTGGCCATACTCTAGGCGAAACAGAAACATACTGATTCAAAGGAAAAGAGAAGTGCAATAGTATAGAGGATAATCTCAGCAAGCCCCCAGGCTACATTTAGACTGCAGGCTTCTTGTGCAAGAAGTTTTTGGCAGAAGAGATCTTCCGCAAAAACTTCTTGAGCCAGAGCGTGTCCACACTGTTAAAGCGCATCAGAAAAATGATGCAATTTTGCGCAAGACAATGTCCAGACTGAATGGACACTCTCTCACAAGAAAACTCTGATTGACATTAACAGAATGGCCACCAGGGTGCCTGTGCTTCTTCCGATAGGCTGTTTTTAAGCAAAAAAAATGCCGTTTCTCATGTACACACCCCTTTTTGCGCAAAAGCCCTTGCACAGAAAGGAGTTATTTGTTGTAGAAAGAGAAATACCAACACCAGAAAAACCCCTCTGTTCTGTCGATTCACTGTAAATTTTCATGCTTGAGGTGTGGACGCTTCACGGGTTTTTGCACAAAAACCCTGTAGTGTAGACGTAGCCTCAGTGCATAAGCATAGAGAAGCCCATGCTTCGATTTCCCCTCATACAAGGTATAAACAAGTCCAAGGTGACCTTTTTGGCATTCATGAACAGTATCTTCAGAGGGTCTCATGTATTCAGCAGAAGCAGACAACATGCACACAATAAATGAAAGTTTCATTCAGTTTTTGCACTGGAAACAATCACCATATGATGATGCAACACAGCACTAGTGTAACATGTTTTTGGTCAAGGTGTGTGTATACCTTGTTAAATAAGTGAAGCCACCCTTTCATAGCTTAGTTTGGCTTCTGTGTGGTTTTCGTAAATGCATTTCCATGACAGCTAGCAGTTGGTTGCTATAAGTCATTTGCAAACATGAAAAAAATCAGATAAGATTAATCCTTGTTTTTCTACTCTAACTACTTTCAAAGAAAACCACTTACAGCAATTTGTAGGTAAATCAACCAAAAACATGAAGAAAGAACACAGGTACAAGGTAAAGTTATTAAAATTAAAAGGATTTTTTCCCATAAAGTTTAAGAATAGCTGCCCCCTCAATGTCTTCTCCACTTGATATAAATAAATAATTGACAATCTGCAAACAGCCTTTTTATATACAGTGTGCTAAGAAAAATCATGTGATCATTTTAACCCCTACATGATGTATTTCAAAGAGACTTGGCTTGTGATCTGCATTGAAAAAATTCAACTGCACTGCAAATTAATTCAGAAAAATATCACAATTGTTTAATTACAAGCAATGCAACAAGTTAGGCCTAGACTGGAAGTGCAGAAAGAATAGCTGCAAAGAGTCTACACCAGTGGTCTCCAACCTTTTTACACTCAAGATCACTTTTTAAATCTCAGAACAGTCCAAGATCTATCGCCCTGCCGCTTCCTTGAAGCCCTGCCCCTTACTTGAAGCCCCGCCCTCTCTATTCTCCTCCTGTCCATCACTTGCTATTCCCAGCCCTTACTTACACACCCTGATAAACAGTTTATTTTTAAATTATGCAATATATAAAATTAAAATCACGTGTTTATAGTTATGAAATAAATGGTCTGTTTTTTATTCATGCTATTTAAATCTACAATGAAGCATTTATATTTATACATTTTGTGGGGTCAGAGTTCAGCGGCTGGGGGCAGGGGAGAGGGAACAGGGTGCTGGGAGGGGAGAGGACAGGGTTCTGCAGCAGGGGACAGAGTTCAGGGAGTGAGGACGGGAATGGGGACAGAGTTCTGTAGCTGGGGACAGGCGTGTAGGGTCTGGAGAGTGGGGACAGGGTGGCAGTGGCAGCAGAGAGTCCCCTGCATCTGCCTTGTCCCAGGATTCTCTCCCCCCCCCCCCAGAGGGAAGCCAGCACATGCCTCCTCCAGGCCCGACTCACCCTTCTCCCCCTCCTAGTAGGGCAGGGAAACCCCTTGTGTGCCTGCCCCGGGGCCAACCCCCCTCCCACGGTGGGGCCAAACCCCCGCGGTCACCTGCCCCGGGGCCAAACCACCCTTCCACGGCGTGGCCTGGCCCATCCCCTATCCTCCCACAGCACGGCCAACCCCCACGGGCACCTACCCCGGGACCACACCCCCCTCCCGTGGTGCGGCCCTGCCCAGCCAAACCTCGGGGCCAACCTTCGCTCCCACGGCACAGGGAAACCCCTGCGCTCAACTCACCCCTCCGGCACTGGCGGCACAGAGGAGCCTCCGCACTCCTCCTCCAGGGCCGACGCCCCCTCCCCCAGCACGCAACAGAACTGTGGGAGGGGAGCAGCCCGTGCACTTCCGGAACTCCTGGAAGTGAAGTGGGCTTCAAAGAGGACTTCTGTCCACGCCGTTGGAAGCTGAGGTAGAGGTAGGTAGTGGGGCTTCTCGGAGGTTGGGGGAAAATGGGAGGTGGGGTTGCCCGAATGCACGATCGATGTGTTGGTGACCACGGGTCTACACCCTCCTAGTCTGGCATTGAAACTGGAGAACACAGAGCCTGTTGCATTCTAGGCTAGGATGGAGTTACTCCCTGGAAAGCAGAAGGAAGGGGTAAACTGAGAGAAGAGCCAATGATGTCATGCGACCCCTAAATAGTCAGCAGGCTAGCTTTGATTCAAAACTCACTGGGATGTGGTCCACACTAACGGGGAAGGTCAACTTAAGACATGCAACTCCGGCTACGTTAATTGCATATCTGGAGTCGAAGAATCTTAAATTGTGTTTTGGCACATCCATGCAGCAGGAGGTTGATGGGAGCACATGCTTCCATCAACTTCCCTTGCTCCTTGTGAGGAGCAGAACTAGCGGCACTGATGGAAGAGCCCTCTAAGGTTGAATTAACAGGTCTTCACTGGACTCACTAATTTGAACCCTGGAAGATCAACTGATGCAGTGTTGATCTCCATAGTGTAGACAAGCCTTGGGATATGCATGGGTTCCTTACCTCTATCCTCAGTTTTCTCTTCCTTTATGAGGAATGATAGCATCACCTTATTGAAAAGGTGTGCCAAATCTCCTGCCCGGGGTGATTTCCTCCAGATCTTGGAGGGAAAATCCAGAGGCACTTACTGCAGTATAGTATAACTTTTACAGTGGTTTGGAGCCATCATGTGGCCCAGAGTCCAAACCGAGGTCCTCTGGACCACTTAAAGTTGTCATGACAATTTAATTAAAAACAAACACGTTGGAACTTGTCTTGCCAAATTCCAACTCATGCTGGCATACCACATTGCAGAAGTGGCTTACCTCATCTTGGTATATTTTGAACCTACCTCAAAAGGTTGCTGCAGTGGTGAATTAGGTAGGGACAAATCTTCACCTAGCAGAATATCTAGGGGTATGTCTATACTACAGCGCTAATTCGAACTAACTTAGGTTAGGCTACCGGCAGGCTCCTGGCTCTCAGCGTTCTCCGGCTCCTCCTCCTCCGTGTCCGGGAGTGGTCCCTCTGCCCCGGGGTCAATCACCACCCGGGGGACATGGACGGCGTGAGCCCCCAGGATGCGGTCCAGAGCCTGAAAGTGGGGGCAGGCCTCCGGGTCACCCCCTGTCTGGCAGGCCCGGGAGTAGGACTGCTGCAGGTCCTTAATTTTGCACCGGACCTGCTCCCGGCTGCGCTGGTGGCCTCTGGCGGCCAGGCTGGCAGCCATGCGGCTGTAGATGGCCGCGTTCCTGTGGCTAGTGCGGAGATCGTGGACATTGGAGGCTTCCCCCCAAACCCGGATGAAGTCCACGATCTCCGCACTTGACCAAGCAGGTGCCCACCTCTTGCGTCCCCAGGTAGGCTCCTGGGAGCCGCCAGGCTGGTCTTGGGGAGCAGTGGAGGGCTGGGTGGCATCGGGTGGCTGGCTCATTTTGTGGCAGGTGCAGAGTCTGCTGGCTGGGTGCTGGCAGCCTTGCAACTGGCACAAACAGTGTAGCCAGCCCATGGCCCTTTAAGGGCTCCGGGGCCGGGAGGGGGGCAGTAGAGTTTGCCTGGTGTTGGCCAGAGTGGCCACCAGGGCAAGCTGGGAAGGGCTAGCCTCCCACTAGTTCGAATTAAGTGGCTACACAGCCCTTAATTCGAGCTACTTAATTCGAACTAGGCTTAATCCTCGTGGAATGAGGTTTACCTAGTTCAAATTAAGCGCTCCGCTAGTTCGAATTAAGTTGATAGTGTAGCACCTATCAAAGTTAATTCGAACTAACGTCTGTTAGTTCAAATTAACTTTGTAGTGTAGACATACCCTAGGAGAGCAGGGATGATGTGCATGTAACCCTTCCACTGGGCAGGCCTGGCAGCAACCAGGGCTGGGTTTAATATCTAGGGGTCCATCTCACACAGAACCGGCTCGAGCCCCCACCCAGTAGACCGGGAAATTCACATACTCTTGGGGACCTCTGAGAGGCAATGCTTCCCCACTCGCAAGCACAGAGTCTGAGTGTTGAAAAGAAACTTAATGAAAGAGAGAGAGAAGTTGTCATGATTATGAGGGTTAGCCAGCAGCCTGGGGATTAAGGGGTTAACTACATCTAGCCAGGTGGAGTGACCAATAAGAATGTAGGTGGGACTTTTCAAACTGGGACAAAGGAATGTGGGTTTTTCTTTCTTTCTCCTTTTTGTCTGAGGGAGTCCTCTGCAGCTACAGAGAGGGACAAGCATGTCCCTCTCTCCAAGACACCATTCTTCATTCTTCATTTTCTGTAAATAGGGTAAGGTTTAGGTAGTTTCGTTAGGCTTTATTGTTTTAAGGGTTGGGTATGGGATCTGATGTCTGGCACTGCTTAAAAGATGTTTTGGGTTTTCTTTGTAACTAAGTTCTAGGCCCATGGAATTTCTCCATGAGTATATTTTGTTACCTTCCTATCTAGTCATTATACTTGCAACCGGTATATTGTTGTAATAATAAAAGTTCTTTCTTTTCTTTTTATTAACCTGGCAGTTGTTAATTGTGTGCCCTAATTTTTGTTTTAGGGGTGAGATTTCCCAAATGATCTTTCCCCTGATTTCTTTATCAACATTTGGGTGGTGGCAGCGGAAGTTTTATTCCCAAGATCTAGGTTTTTAAGATCTTGGGGGAAGTTTTATACCAAAGCCTGGTAGATAAGGCTTTGGGGTACACTTGCTGGCCCCCACTTCTGCATTTATCATGCCAGAGTGGGGAAGGAGTCATGACAGAAGTCACATGGCATTATCTTGGGAAAATACCACAAACAGAGTTCGTAGCCCTCTCCCCCACGAGTAACTGTCCCAGCTCAAAAGGACTGAGCAATGTCTTTTGCCTCTCAGGCTCACCAGTCCAACAAGATAAGGGTTCCGTTCACTTACCCAAACTTTCTCTGTGCTCTATGTCAAATGCCCCATTTATAGCTCTGTCCAGTCAGCGCAGACTCTGACACATCATGCTGATGACTCTACTCCTTGAGCCTCAGGCTATGCCACCTTTGTGCTGCTCCTACGGCCGCCTGCCAGTCATTCCCACCACCCGCACTGCTGTCCACCTGCCACTTATCCTACCGGCCGCCCGCCAGTGGTTCCTGCCAGCTGCTCCACTGATCGCATACCACCGCTCCTACCGACCGTCCATTCCCACCAGCCACTTTGCTGGCCGCCCTCCGCTGGCTGCCTGCTGCCACTCCTACCGGCTGCCTGCCAGTCATTCCCGCCAGCTGCTCCACTGGTTGCAATGGGTCTGGCTCCTGGCCAAACCAGTGATTTCAGCTCTTAGTGATTTCAACTCTTTAGCCACCACCTAGGCTGGCAAAAGATTCCAGCATCCACTAGACTAGTAAAAAGACTCCTCATGGAGTCTGCTTTAGGTCTGTCCTTAAAACCAGGGGGGAAAGGGGCAGGTTGAGCCAGCCTTACAGCTTACACCTGGAAGGCATGAAGCAGGCTGACTCAAGCCCTTTCCTTCCCCCTCCGCCACAACTCAGTTCACTCAACTCTGGCAGGAGGGAGGCTTGTTCCTCTGAGACCTCTTACAATGATGGTGTCTCTCCTGCAAGCACTGGTGTCATATTTTACAGTTCCCACATTTAGGGGTAGCATGGTTTGTGACCCCCACAACAGCCCCAAATTATTTACAATACACCACATTACATTCCAACACTGATCCTCCATCAGCCCTGGCTAAATTAGATTTACATAGCCACACCTCGGATTCCTTCCCCCTCCTGGCATGATCAGTATTTACATATCAACAGTTAACAGTTAATTATCTTGCAGAGCTAAATAATTGGGCTGTGTCTAAACTGGCTAGTTTTTCCGCAAAAGCAAGTGCTTTTGCGGAAAAACTTGCCAGCTGTCTACACTGGCTGCTTGAATTTCCGCAAGAACACTGATGATATCATGTAAGAAATCAGTGCTTCTTGCGGAAATACTATGCTGCTCCCGTTCAGGCAAAAGTCCTTTTGTGCAAAAGGGCCAGTGGAGACAGCTCAGATTTGTTTTGCGCAAAAAGCCCTGATCGCGAAAATGGTGATTGGGGCTTTTTTGTGGAAAAGCGCGTCTAGATTGGCATGGATGCTTTTCCGCAAAAAGTGCTTTTGCGGAAAAGCGTCCGTGCCAATCTAGACACTCGTTTCCGAAAATGCTTTTAACAGAAAACTTTTCCATTAAAAGCATTTGCGGAAAATCATGCCAGTCTAGACGTAGCCTTGGAGTGAGTACACCCATAGTAATTCAGCCCCAGCTTACATGCATAGTCTGCTGCAATAATTACTTTACTTCATCTAGTGCTGAACACTACAGGACAAGCTGGCAGATTAGAGCACTATGTTGCTAGATAGCGTGTGCATCTGCTATTGACAAATACTATAATCAGCTGGCACTCACTGACACACTGAATGCACCATAGCTGTGGTGTGCAGGCTAAGTCCAGTGTCCAGTCCCACTTGCTAGGCTGTCGGTATGAATGACAGTTGGGTAGAATTCATGCTCCGATGTTTGCTGATGTACACAAGGGCACTTCAAACAGCTGGGAGCAGGGCCCAACTTTGAGACCCTCAGGTGAAAGGTGATATGGAAATTCAGAATATTCTTTTTCTGGTTGTGGTATGTAGAGATGGTTGGAAAAGTCACTTTGTCAAATGCAAAACAGGGCTTGTGCTCCTCTAACTTTGAAGCTATTCTCTGTATATGAAGGCATGATGTCCTGTGTCAGGGAATTAGGTCCAGCCCAGCTTTGGTTCCAATCAGAATTAATGCTGCTTCTGGGCAAATGCATGCCATGGATGAACCTCTTGCACCAGTGGAGAAGAATAGTGGACCTCTAGGAGATTCACTCCTCCCATTGCCCTATATCAGGGAGGGCAAAGAATGGCCACAGCCAGATCACTGATGCCACAAGGGAGTTTTCCTCACATCAGGAAATTTATCTTGAGTGGCTCAAAAGAGCCAGATCCATGGAGAGAATCTGGCCTAGTATCAGCTCACCTGGAGCTCATCTCATAACTGACGACAGAATCAAGATAAGAGCAAAAATATGTATGTGGTAGGACTAATAATGGCATAGCATGGAAAATAAAATTCTGTCCAAGCTATACATTCATTTGAACAGGTTTGGGATTTAGGCTCATCTCTAAATAAAAAAAAGACAGGAATATAAAGGTGTCAGTGAGATGCATACAAAGCGTATGATGAATAGTGCCCTGAAATTTGACAGCCAGATCCTGCACTATCACACTGACTCCCTTATTTCATGTTTCATCACAAAATTGCCAGAGAGCTTCCTTTTCCTTGGTTCTACATAATTCCCCGGTGGTCTCCCCAGCATAGCTGTTGTGAGAGTCATGTGGCCAGAGTGTTGCCATGTTTTGAGAAACAGTGGTTGTGTAATAGTCCCAAAGGTTCTGTAGCCAGCTGGTACCAATTACAGCAACGCTGAGATTCCTATATCATGCTTCGAATAAAACCTGAATGTATACATCCAATGCAGTATTCAAAACATGGATCCAAATTTTGCCAATTGAGACCAACACTCTAGAATAGATTTCATTCTCCTAGCTCTTTGCTTTTATGAAAATGACTTTTTAAATGCATGTGAAACATGATGAGTTTGGGTTTGACAATTCTGTCCTTCACTTTCCATTTAATGAACAAACACACTCAAGTACTGACATACTTAGAAAGTGGAGGGGAACCAATGTATAAAGTTCCTCTAATCCATAAGTACTTGGTGAGCAATAAGGTAACATAATAAGCCAACCTTTGCCAAGGAGATAGAGTTGGGAAATATGTTTCCTTTCTTTAAGATACGAACAGAGCACAACATTATTTCAGGAGTGATAAAGATCAGTGAGATATAACACGAGGAAGATGAAAACTGATTTGTTGACTTATTAAAGATGGAATATCCTGTTGATTCCTTCTGTCATTGCAAATGACCCATTTGTGTTCTACTGAGTTTTGGTCAAGGGAATCTTCACTTTTTCATAATTTAGACAAGTTAACTTATTTAAATCAAGATTATCAGCCATCAAAAGTGTTGGAAAGCAGGCTTTTTCTGACCATGGCCTTCGCGTATAGCCCATCCTGCCACACAAGGCCCCTCACAGAAAACTCAGACCGTGAGATACTCAGAGGAGTATGGGAAGCACAATGCAGCTTTCTGCAAACGGAATTTAACCTTACAGGCATCCTGGGACTTACAGGCTCTGAAAAATAGGGAGATGAGCATGAAAAGATAGAACACAGCTGCAAGAAATAGTTAAGACTCTCTTGACCGGTCCTTGAAGGTAGGGAGGTAGGCATAGGGAGATAAGACGCAACTGCCATGCACACTGACCATGCCCACACCTGGCACTGTCCACAGGGCCATCAGGCAGGCATCATGAAAAATCCTATTGCACATTATCTCATTACCAGCCTATCAGGCCCGGCCAGGGAACGAATCCTAATAAGGTACCAGATATCAGGTTATGTTATAAAAGATCCTCAACCCCTTTGTTCAGCGAGGTTCTGAGTGTTGAGGGCCCGTGTCTTTTTTTGCCTGGATGAAGGATTGATCACCCTGAGGCTGCCTCCCACCCTTCGAGTCAGAGATAGAGGTGCGCAAGTCCTGAGCATGCTCCGAGTTCTAGTGTGTCTTTATGCTGTTATCGTTGCTGGATTTGTAAGTATTGCTTAAATATATTCGTTATTGGTTTAGTTAACAGTTGAATCGTGTTAATTTCACTGTGTAATTCTGTAAAGTGTAACTGAGTTCTATTAACCACACTGTGTAAATTGTATAATCTTGTGTTGTATAATGGTGTTGTATTTAGGCTAAGTATAAGTGTTAGAAATAGTAACCCAGGAGTTGTTAAGTTGTAGAGGTAGATTAATAACTAACTCCACCAGCTGCCCAAAATAACCATAGAGGGGCTGGCTGTGGACAAAGTTTTCATTATCATTATATTGGCTTTGTTTTTGTATTTTTTGCTTGCATGCTGCACTGCCTTAAGAGAATTAGAAACAGTGATTTGGTATAGTTGAATTGTAATCAAAGAAGTTTGTAATTAGTTAAGTATAGCTAAGTTTAGCTTTTCCACCCTGTATACGCATTAGGTAATTGCTTGTTTTTAAAAATCATTTGAAAGTTATTTGGTTTTTAATAAAAAATCATTTGTTTCACCACCATCCAGCAGTTTTCACTGGGTAGTCGGCTATAACCCTTGAGGCTCCCACCACATCACTGAACCAAGGTGTACCAAGAAGTTGATCCGAAAAGACATAAATCCTCCACACGTTAAAAAATTACTACAAAATGCAGACATTAACACCAATATATTTGTAACATTGGAGGCATTCAATAATTAGTGGCATTCATCTATTTGTTATAATACCTACTTATGACATGTTTGGCCATCTGCTAAAACGTTTAGGAGCCAATCTTCAGTCTCAACTGGCTTTAAGGATCTTTCCCATCTTTCATCTCTTTGCAGAGTCAGCATAAGTTCTGTGCATCACTTCAGTTCCGAGCAGGCTCTCTAAATAAGGTATGAGATCTAAGTGGTGCAGGCCCATAGTGCTGGGCTCTGGCACAGAGGGGAGGGAATTCCACCCTGAGTGAACATCAGAAGCTCTGTTTCTCTTTTTCAGTTAATATGATCCCACCCACTTGATGGACTGTTCATGAAAGGCTCTCAAATATTTTGTAAATCAAACTGTGTTAATTAATTATGATGCGCCCGATAAGTCAGATGGTATTTTCCCTAGTCCAATATCTGACCCAGGTGGTAGTGTGTGTGTGTGTGTATTTGAATATTTCTTTGCAGGAGCTAGAGTACATTGCCCTGAGAGTACATTTTAGTGTTCCAGTGTGCTTGGAGCCAGAGAAAACATAAGCTTTGTTAATGTTTGTGGGAAAAATATATGCAGTATTTGTGCAGCTCTCTCTGCAGCAACCTTGATGCATGTCCTCTGAAACAAATTCATGAATGGCATAGTATGCAGACCCTGTCCACTTATGTCCCTTTCTTTCATATATGCTGTGCATACAATGGCACTTGACTGGTCCTGGCTTATCCTCACTGACTGGAAAAGATGCTTTCACCATCTCTGTGTATATTCTCATTGAGATGCGATGGGCCTGGACCATCTTGAGGGATTTAAGTAGCGCTATTAGCCTCAATCAAGAAAGGTTTGGATGAGGGTGGGTGCACTTGGAAAAGTGAACATGCAGGATATGCCAGCATCAAAAGACCTAGATAAACCAGTCATTAAAATTATAAATAAAGATTAAAATCTAGCAGAGAGGTTCCATAATCCAGTACAGCATTATTCAAATGTAGGTCCCAGAGCCACGCTGATAGAAGCCTGTGTGGCGGTGTTTACATAACATCTGCATAGCCACGGAGCCTTGTAGCTCCCATTGGTTGAAGCCTCCTCCCACCCTGCCAGAAGCATGTGGCACTTTAAAGTGCCATGTGCTGCTCACTGGGTGGGGGGAGAGTGGAGGAGGCTTTATGTGCTCCCCCCGTCCCCAGACCGTATTTGGCCTAGGGACATAGGAGTGCGGGAAGTCTCTTCCCACACCAGGGGCATGGGTAGCTAGGGGGAACATGGGGGGGGGGGGCGCAAAGGCACTTATTCCCGCACATCCAGACCAATTATGGTCTGGGGCTGGGGAATCTTGAAGTATCTTGGTCCCACCTCTTCCGCTTGATGTCCTGCCCCTTCCCGTGTGGCCCTGGGCCAATTCAAAAATTTCCAAAGTGGCCCTTGGCAAAAAAATATTGGCAGCCCTTATTTAAATGCTAAGTTCTTTGGACCCAAGAATCTCTCTCATGATGTGATTTTTACAGTGCCAATGCTGGTTGGAATGCCTATTTGCTACTGTAATACATATAATAGAATTGCCTGTGGTGCAATACTACAGCAACTGATTGGCTATTGTTGCCTGTCAGTCAAAATGATAAATACACAACCACAGTTAAGTAATCACTATGGTCCACATCACCCCTTTTGCCCATGCCCTTAAGATGGGCCAGAAGGATGGTGAGTGGGTGCTGTGGAAAAGTTAATATAGTCTCATGGTATAATATTTTCTCCAAGCATTCTCTGCAAGGGGAGAATGATACAGTTGCCAGCACTGGTATCTTCACAGTCTGAGTTCTCACATCCTGATGGGTACAAAATGCCACAAGTGAACTCTTCAGCTGACACCCCACCTTTTTAGTAGTCAGATCCAGGAATGAGCTATTTCAGGGTTACCATCTTTCCCTCAATAGCCAATTACACACATCAAAGATCACCCTGAGTTCATGAAGCATCTTGGAAATGTAGGGGATTGTTAATTCATAATGCTGAGTTGCAGGGAGAATGTGTGGGGAGAAAAGGTAAGAGGAGAGTACAACCTAAAAGAACCATGCTTCCCATCCTTAGTTCAGAAAAGTTTCTCAAAGAGGATGGGAAAAAATGGAAATGTCACTGCCATAAGATGAGAGGGTACATTTCACAGCACCTAATACCAGGGGTCAGATGACTGTGCTGTTCTACCAAAAAAAACCTATTAGCTGCCTGCAGAAAGGCCTCTCAGTCCATCCACAGAGAGGGTTAATGAGATTCCTTAATTAGGTATCCTGGAGAGGGGAAACTGGAGCTTTCTATTTTAGCTTTGTGATCAAACAAGACCTTAATACCCTGAGGGCATTGTCTTTAACAAGAAACAGTAATGTGAATAATTCTATAGCCACAGAACCTGACAGGGAGAAACCAGATCCAGCCAGCTAGTAAACTATAGACACACACATGGAAAATTTAAAATAAGACAGCCATACAGCCTTGCCAATCTTTAACATCTCATGCCATTGGCATTCAGGCCACGCTGAGGTTGTATTTTACTCGTTGGGCTGTGGGGCTGAAACCCAGCAAAGGACTTCATGCCAGACTTAGGAAATCTTTGGTGGTTGAAAGCAGCTATTGCAACCACTGCATCCTTGTCCAGCAGGCTTGCAGGATAGCTTAGCAGTTGGTTGAGCTGACTGCAGAGAGGAATGGCCCAGTAACTAAATCCCCAATTGCAGCTTCTACCCATGAGGTACTATAGAATCCCTTGCTGAATTGAAAGGTGCCACCCTGGATGCTAATGGCAGCATGGTATACTGGATAGAGCACCAGACTGAACTTTGGGAGACCCAGATTCTATTCCAGGATCCGTAACTGACCTACTACATCTTTTCTCCCCTTTTGCCTTTTGTCTGACTTGTCTACTAGACTGTAAGTTTACAATCTCATGTTTTGTACCATGTGCACCATGCCTAAACCCAATGGAGCCCAGATCATGACCGAGACCTCCAGGTGATACCATAATAATAAATCACACCACTGCCATCACTAGCAGGATGTGTTTGCCCTCACCCAGGGGACGCTCCCTTGCAGGATGGAACCAGCAGGGGTGATTTTGCCTGAAAGGTTCTTAACAAATGTCAGTCTCATCTGGAGAGAGAACACGAGCATCTTTGGGAGTGTCCAGAGCCCAAAAGTTAGGTAAAGCTCTTAAACTCCTGATACAGTAAAGCATTCAAATCAATGGAATTACTTTCACTTCAGAGCACTGCTGCCATGGGGCTCTGGAATGAACTCAGTTATCATGGGCTCTATAAGCTTTGACAGAGCATAGAGTCTCCTTTAATTGTTTCACCCCTTTCACTAGGCCTTTCTCCTGATCCATCTGAAATCATTTCTTTCCATAGCAAGATGCTAAAGCTAACCATTGGCTACCCGGAACACATTTTCCTAGAACATGGAGGGGTTTTTTTTAACTCCTCTCTGATTGAGATCCTACTTTCCAACCCAGAGCTTGATTCTGAGGCAGTGGGATATGTGACTGCTTGAGACCTTTCAAAATCATGGTGAAATCCTAGCCCTAGTGAAGTCATTAGCAAAACTCTTACTGGAGCCTGGTTTTGACCCCTCCCTGCGCCTCTCCCCCCCACTTCCTCCCATCCCGCAGTACTCATTCTGGATATCTGAAGGATAGGAGGAGTGCTGGCCAGTACTCAGTGATTAAAGGGTTAAACTCAGGAAGCTAAGGGTATTGGCATGGGGTCTGAAGAACTAATGGGATATAGTGCTGAAATTTAAATTGTAAATACATACCTGCTGCCATTCCTCTTTGTGTGAGTTTTTTTAACCAGAAGCTGAGGGGACATAATTTTTAAAATCCAGGCAGGATTACCATGCCTCCAAGGAATTTGGAGAAGGGAAATGAACTGGATTGCGAAGGAATCATGAATAAATAAGGGGAAAATGTATATTTAGTTGCAATCATGATATTTGTCTTTGTTTTGTTTCCAGTAAAACTTCTGTGTGCAAACTATGTCATCCTTCCCACACTCATCATATTTAAGCTACAGCCCAAAGGGAAAATGTTTCTTTGTGTTTTGATCTGTTCATTTCTGCGTTGCTCTGTAACACCTAGCAATCACGTTTGCTTTATCAAGTATATCTTTTTGTTTTGTTAAAAAGATCACCTTTTTAAGACAATGATTTGATTCTTGTGTCCTGAAAGGTAACAAGAGGTCTGTGTGGGTACCTGCCTAAATTGAAGGGCCAGCTATCCAAACTAGCCCTCCCCAGCTTGCCCTGGTGGCCACTCTGGGCACCACCAGGGAAACTCGTCTGCCCCCCTCCCAGCCCCGGAGCCCTTAAAGGGGCACGGTCTGGCTACAGTGCCCTTGCCAGGTGCAAGTCTTGCCAGCACCCGGCCAGCAGACACTGCACCTGGCACATCACAAACCAGCCACCCGCTGCCACCCAGCCCTCCGCCTCTTCCCAGGAAAAAGGCTGGCGGCTCCCAGGAGCCTGCCCGGGGGCCGCAAGAGTTGGGCACCGCCTGGTCTAGTGCGGAGATCGTGGACCTCATCCACAACCGCCGCACTAGGCAGAGGAAAGAGGCCGTCTAGGGCAGGAGAGCTGCCAGCCAGGCCAACCAGGAGCAGGTTGGCATGAAAATCAAGGTGGTCCACTGAGACCCCCGACCCTGAGCCCTGAGCTTAGAACAGCCGTACTGGGTCAGACCAAAGGTCCATCTAGCCCAGTAGCCTGTCTGCCGACAGCGGCCAACACCAGCTACCCCAGAGGGAATGGACTGAAGACAATGACCAAGCCATTTGTCTCGTGCCATCCATCTCCAGCCTTCCAATACAGAGGCCAGGGACACCATTTCTATCCGCTGGCTAATACCACTCCATGGATCGAGCCTCCATGAATTTATCTAACTTCTCTTTAAACTCTGTTATAGTTTTAGCCTTCACAGCCTCCTGCGGCAAGGAGTTCCACAGGTTGACTATTTGCTTTGTGAAGAAGAACTTTCTGTCATTAGTTTGAAGCCTGCTACACATTCTTTTCATTTGGTGTCCTCTACTCCTTCTATTATGGGAACCAATGAAGAACTTTTCTTTATGCACCCTCTCCACACCACTCATGCTTTTATAGATCTCTATCATATCCCCCCTCAGTCTCCTCTTTTCTAAGCTGAGAAGTCCCAGTCTCTTTAGTTTCTCTTTATATGGGACCTGTTCCAAACCCCTGATCATTTTAGTTGCCCTCCCCTCTCCCACCTCCTTTTCCCAGTCTCCCCGAGTTTTGTTCAATAAAGAGAGTTTCTATTTTTGAACACATGTGTCCTTTATTTTGTACTTCAGGAAGGGGGGCTAGAGAGGGGTAAGTGGAAGGAGGTGAGGGAGGAATGGGGTATGATCCCCCAATGGGGAGGACTGGGATGGCTCCTCGGGGTGGAAGCTCTGCTGCAGCCTCCCCCGATTGACACCCCCAGACCCCTGGATGGTAGCCTGCAGCAAGTGCAGCCAGGCTGATGGCCGAGTGCTGTGATGTGCGGAGTGTGGGCATTCAGGGCACTCCAAGCCAGGACTGCTTTGCTGTCCCGCATCAAGTTAGACAAGTGAGCAGGGAACTCTGAGAACTGTCTGTCCGGGGTGGGGGTTGGGTCCCTTTAATCACAGCCCTCGGCTAACCTGAGGCAGCAGCTCCACGCTCTAAGTCCTAAGCTGATGCCCTGCCGGCACTGCTTCCGGCCAGCCTTAACCTCGGTTCAGGGTCCACTCAATGTGGACATGCTAGTTCGAATTAGCAAAACACTAATTCAAACTAGTTTTTAGGTCTAGATGCGTTAGTTCGAATTAGCTTAGTTTGAATTAACTAATTCGAATTAAGTTAGTTCGAATTAGCGCTGTAGTGTAGACATACCCTAAAGTATTGGAAGGAGCAGGAAGACATGGAATAATTGTTTTCTTTGCTGTGGTATTTTGGAAGTCGAATCGAAAGACTCCTAGTGCAAAAGAGTTAGAGAGTCTAGAAGGCCATAAGTCATGAAGCCCCTTGACTATACTAGTAGTGGAAGACTGGTGCCTTAGAGAAAGACTAGAATAGTGGACTCAAGAACCTAATTCTCTTCTCTGAGTGGTTTAAATAAAAAATAATTCCATTGAAGAGTGCTACTAGGTATGTACAACCTGTCCCATGACAGGGAGGTCACAGGGATGTGTAGATGTCACTTGCATTATAGATGGCCTAACTGCCAGGTGCCTATATATTAACCCTTGAAATACAGGGTAACATAGCCTAATGGCCCGAGTTTATATTGTAGCTCTTGAGAACAGGGCAATATAGCCTAATGTCTAGAGTCAAAGGGGTTGGGGAAAGCAGCCCCGGGTGTGGGGGGATCAGGCCCTCCCTACTCCAATGGGCCCCAACCCAGGGGAAATGATCTACCACTCACTAAGCAGGGAATCCCATCGCAACATGCTAAGCTCACGCAGGTGGGAAATACCATTCACTCACCCTTCTTGGGTCACTACCTACCAGCTCTGATGTTGAAGCAATCCTCATGGTTTCAGGGTCCTCAGGCACTGCAGCATCAGTCTCCCCTTGAGGATCCACCAGCTCTGTAGGCTCAATGCAGTCTCTCCAGATCCCATCATCTGGGTTTCTGGTAGGCTTACTTCTGGTGCTCCTGTAGCAGGTTCTTTCTCTCCAGCATCCAGCTAGGACTAAGCTGAGCTGCTCCCTGTTAGCCTGCCACAGCACTTGGAGCATCTCAGTTTGGCTGGAGGGGAGGGACTTCCTCGCCCACAGGGTTTTAACCCCTTCTGACCCTGTGCTGGGAATGCACACCCTGTCACAAAGAACAATGCAGTGAGACTACAATCAGACTTTAGGGGTCTAGGTGAAAAACTGAGTCCACACCAAGTTATTATGGAGATTGCTGTGGGCTGCACAAGCAAAACCTGATTCACTCCTGATGTAAGAGGGTAGAACTCTAACTGAGTCAATGGAGTTGCATCCTCTAACACAAGGGCTACGTCTAGATTGGCGTGATTTTCTGGAAATGCTTTTAACGGAAGTTTTCCATTAAAAGCATTTTCGGTACAGAGCATCTAGATTGGCACGGACGCTTTTCCACAAAAGCACTTTTTGCGGAAATGCGTCAGTGCCAATCTAGACGCGCTTTTCCGCAAAAAAATACCTGATCGCCATTTTTGCGATCGGGGCATTTTTGCGGAAAACAAATCTGGGCTGTCTATACTGGCCCTTTTGCCCGAACGGGAGCAGCATAGTATTTCCGCAAAAACACTGACAATCTTACATGAGATCGTCAGTGCTTTTGCGGAAATTCAAGTGGCCAGTATAGACAGCTGGCAAGTTTTTCCGGAAAAGCGGCTGATTTTCCAGAAAAACTGGCCAGTCTAGACACAGCCAAGAGGTGGATATACAGTCTTAATGTTCAACCTGACTGTTCATTCCGCATTCTTTAGATGGAGGGACCGTTAAGTGAAGAGATTACACCTAGATATCCCCACAAGATATTGCCTCTCTGGATTATGAATTTGGCCTGAATATGTGTTATTTCTTAGTTGCATTTTCCTGCTATGCCTGCTAAGTCTGTATATTTGAGAGCGACTGTGAATTTTTCTTTCTCTCTTTTCTCCAGGGAGGAAGTGTAGGTTATTATAATAGGTTGTCAGTGAAATGGTTTGTGTTAGTCATACTAAGGGAATTCTGTGCAATACTTAAGTCACTTATATGCTAATGTCTGGTATGATGAACAGAGATGTGCCAAACCCAGGGGCTATAATGTGAATACCTTCAAATTCCATGGATAGGTTGTTTTTGCAGCCTGGTATGCTAAAGTTGTGCTTATATCTCGGTCATAGTTCCTGCATAGGCTGCTTCTGCTAAGACTTTTCTCCATCCATGTCTCTACTTCTCTTTTGGTGGGATCCCACAATTGAAGCATTGTGGGTTTCACCCCTCTTGCTGCCAACCAAGTTACTTAGGAGCTTGACTCCCTCTGGAAGCCTGTGGATAGCAGCTGTGTTAGTGACACAGTATAGTGCCTAGGAACCTCATTTATGAACCAGGACCCCCTTTGAGCTAGGTGCTGTACACACAGAACAAAAGGAAGGCCCTGCCTCAGTACCTAGTGCTGTATAGAAGGAGGTGGATCTAAACCAGAGACCATTAAGTATGCATGGAATTCCTCTCATGCCCCTAAGCCATCATGGGAGGAATCTCAACATTTTTGGGCCTTGGTGCACCTGGCTCATTGCAAACCATTCTGTGGAGCACCAGTTGCTTATGGAAATTCACAATTAATTATCAGAGGGGTAGCCGTGTTAGTCTGAATCTGCAAAAGCGACGAGGAGTCCTGTGGCACCTTATAGACTAACTAAAGTGTAGGAGCATAAGCTTTCGTGGGCAAAGACCCACTTCGTCACATGCATCTGACGAAGTGGGTCTTTGCCCACGAAAGCTTATGCTCCTACACTTCAGTTAGTCTATAAGGTGCCACAGGACTCCTCGTCGCTTTCACAATTAATTACATAATTATGCCTGAGCCATTTTGCTAGTTCTGCAGCTAGAAAAAGTGGTTTAATTTAACCAGTAAGGAAGGAAATATTAAATTATTAAACAGATTAAGCTCTTTAACTTTCCCATGTTAGTTTATCTAATTTAATTGTAAATATAGTAAAATATTAATTTATGTCCCCCACAAAAGATGTAAGTGTTTTCTTTATTTATGGAAGGGGTGGAGAACCCTTTTTGGGTTGGGGGTCACTGAAAAATCAGTTGGGGACCACACAAATGAGAGGCAAATGAGAGGCAAAAAAAAAACCCCTCCAAAAACCACCATCCCTCACTGATGTGGCCTCCATCAGAGACACCTCACTTCTCTAGCGCACTAGCCCCATGTTGCAAGGAGAAAGAGGGGCAGGGAGGACTGAATTTCAGGACTTCCCATGGGCTGGATTTACTCTTTGGGGTTCTGAGATTAGTGGATTTTGTGAATGCCACTAGGCTTTGGGGTGGGAACAAAAATGAGGACTTCAGTGCGCAGGACAGGGCTGCTAGTGAGTGGGATAGGGATGAGGGTGCAGGATCTGGGTGAGAGGTGTGGCGAAGGAGAGGGAGAAGGGTGAGGTCTGGGTAGGAGGAAAGGTGCAAGAGCAGGCTAGGAGTAGGGTGTATGGCCAGGAGGATGGGGCAAGAGCTTGGGAAAGTGCAATGTATAGCCAGGAGTGAGAGTGCAGGAGTAAGGTTCAGTTCAAGAGCAGGGTCGGGGTAGGGTATCTGACACTGGGAGGGTATAGGAGCAAGAGAGAGTGCAGGAGCAGGCTGGAGTTGTGGAGCCTTGGAGGGGAGCAGTGTAGGATCAGGATGGGGATGTGGGTTCTGGGACTGAGAGGGCAAGGGGCACTTACTTGCTTTCATGCCGCTTGTAAGCATTGTGTCCCAGACCCTGGCCAATGGGAGCAGCAAGGAAAGCCTCCGGGCAGTGCATCTGTGCACTGCTGTTTCCCCAGTAGGAAAGGGGAAACGGGAGGAGGAGTGATAGCATGCAGAACTGCTTTTGGCTCCATTTCTTCCCTGCAAGCCAGTTCCAGTGAGGAGGCTCAGAGCTCTTCCTTCCTCCCCCAGAGGGAAGCTGGCACTGGGTTAGCACTAGAATGCCAGGGCTGGCACTGGAATGCTAGTGCAGTCTCCCTTCTGCACTGTGTGGGGGCTGAGTTCAAGCCATGGACCACCTGGAAGGTGTCCGCAGACCTCTGGTGGTTTGCACACTACACTTTGAGAACCACTGCCCAAGGCAAACATAACTTAACCTTCTTCTGGGAACCAGGTTGGATTCTGTTTACAGAAGACCTAGAATCATAGAATCATAGAGCTGGAACAGACCTCAGGAGATCATCGAGTCCAGACCCCTGCTCAAGGCAGGACCAATTCCAACTAAATCAACCCAGCCAGGGCTTTGTTAAAAACCTCTAGGGATGGAGATTCCACCACTTCTCTCGGTAAACCAACCCAGTGATTCACCACCCTCCTTGTGAAATAGTTTTTCCTAATATCCAACCTAGACCTCTCTCACTGTAACTTGAGACCATTGCTCCTTGCTCTGCCATCCATCACTACTGAGAACAGCCTCTCTCCATTCTCTTCGGAACCTCCCTTCAGGAAATTGAAGGCTGCTATTAAATCCTCTCTCACTCTTCTCTTCTGCAGACTAAATAATCCCAAATCCCTCAGCCTCTCCACATAAGGTAATGTGCTCCAGCCCCCTAATCATGTTGGTTGCCCTCCGCTGGACCCTCTCCAATGTGTCCTTATTCTTTCTATAGTGGGGGGCCCAAAACTTGACACAATACTCCAGAGGTGGCCTCACCAGAGCTGAATAAAGGGGAATAATCACTTCTCTAGACTCTTGATCAGTTTGCATTAGCTTGCAGGATGCTTCTGCTCAGTCCCTGTGTTCTCCCCACCCACATTTTGATCAGTAGCTTTTTCGGAAAAAGTCATGTGTGGATGCAGAAGAGGGAGGTCTTTTGAAAGAAAAGGCTTCCAGGAAATAACACAGGTGTCCTGATGGCCATTCCATCCATACTAATCACAACTTAAATGTGAGATAGCGTCCAGTCAACGTGGACTCTCTCTTTTAAAAAAGCACATCACTTTTTCTTTGCACTTTTGTTGTGTGGATGCTATCTTTCAAAATAAGCTTTACTGGAAGATCTCTTCCAGAAAAGTTTCTTCCAAAAGAAGCTTGCAGTCTAGACATAGCCTGAGAGTCACCTCTGACTGTGGAAGGGGTACAGGGCCAAGTGACTGCCCACACCTTTGTGACAACTGGTCTCTGATTGGATCTAAACTTCCGTATGGATAACAGTTCTCCTTGTCCAGGTTTGCGACAGATTGCCAGAAAAAGATATATCAAAACATTTCACAAATTTGTGCTGAAATAAATTTCAAAAAAGTGGATACGAGATTTTGACATTTAACCCCTTTCCCTTCCCCACACACACATTTTCAATTCAAAGCTACTTTGTTTCAATTTGATATTTCATAAAGGTAAATGAACCTCAAAAAAAAAAATGAGATGTGGTGTTCAACCCAAAATAAAACACATTTTGTTTGTCCTGAAAAAAATCTTTTGACTTATTTGGCCACTGGACTATGGTTATTTATACAGCTTTATTTGTGAGTTGATGGGCTCAGTTCAGTTCCTACCGGATGAAGTGCATCTGTAAGTTATGAGACGGCAGTATGTTACCAGATTTCATAGTTGGTAAATTCAATCCAATTCTGTCATCTCATTAAAAAACATCATTTATGTCAAATACAGATTTTCCTTGCTCTGCATTTATTCCAACGCATGTGAAGCTTAGGTGGGAAGCCTTTTATTAGCCCTCCTTAATTTGAAAAAAAGGAGTTTACATAATCTGCTTTGAATGTGCATAAATCATATCTGCTTCTGCCATGCTTTGCATTGTCTGCTGAACAGAAAATTGAAGGCTACACACACTAATAGCATGTTAATAAGCAAGTATTAGTTGTGGCACCAAAAGCTCTCTCTTTCTGTATTAATTGAAATTACCATTGTGTGACATAAAATACATCAGCTAATGATTTTGAACAAGTCTGCTTCACAATTAGTGTTGGGTAATGAAATCTAAAGTGTATAACGAATCCCATAATGAATATTTTGATTGCAGAAAAAAAACCAGCACTATTAGTTTTACTTGGTTCAAATAGGAAAATATCCAACACATCACAACCACCGTTGAGCCATATTTTATTTTTAGATACTGCAAATGCCCCAGTGTAGAGTTGGTAGGAATATATTTGTTTTTTGTTTAACTTATAGTTAGAGCATTTTACTGCACAGATCTGAGCATAAAAACTTGAAAATTGTCACCTGTTTAAAAACTGAGGTTTAAAAATAGCATATTGTTTTGCTTTAATAGAATCCCCAATTCCATACACTCTTTGAGAGGTTTTAACTTAAATCTTTCCAGAATTTTGTTCTTGTAGATGGTCAGAAATACAGTGGTATTTTAAATTTCTTTTAATGTAATGTCTGTAAGTAACTTCAAACAGAATATACAGTATTGTCATTAATGTTGCTTTTGCTTAGGTACTTCTTGTCACTACCGTCCCCACAGCAAATGAATTTCTTGGATACCTAATATCAGTTTATCAGATAGATTATTACATCCCACAGCATGATCTATACTTAGTAGACTGGTTTTATGACCAACAACAGAATCCAGACCTTTAGATGTGAAAAGAGATGATCCTAGTCCACAGTGAAGTGAAAGGATGACCTAAGATACACAACTCCTGATATGCTAATTGTGTAGCTGGAGTTGATGTATTTTAAATCACCATCCACATTGCAGGAGATCAACAGGAGCAAATGCTCCCCTCAGCTTTCCTTACCCCTTGTG
Organism: Pelodiscus sinensis; assembly: GCF_049634645.1. NCBI lineage: Eukaryota > Metazoa > Chordata > Testudines > Trionychidae > Pelodiscus > Pelodiscus sinensis. The sequence continues at coordinate 28,277,439 of NC_134725.1, read as the reverse complement.
AGGAGCAGGAGTACTGACACTGATGAGGGTTCCCTCTGAGTTCTATTTAGCATGTCTTCCCTAGACCTGCTAAATCAAACCCCAGATGATGAATTGTAGCAGTGTCCATCTTCCCTATAGTGTAGATGTGTCCATGTAGTCCATCCACAAAGCCATATTTAGGATTTATGGGGCTCTAGACAGTATAGGTTGAACCACTCTAGTCTAGCACCCTCAGGACCTGTCAGGTGCTGAAATTTGAAAGAAGCAGGTGAATGTACATTAAGAGCCAGTGGTGCCCCAGATTTTTGGGTGCCATACACAGCTGCATATTCTGTATATGGGTAAGGATAGCTCTGTCCATTCAAATACAAGGTTTAAATAGTTATTTATAATTGCATTTACAACATCAAAAGTAGGCTTAAATAAAACAAAACAAAACAAAACACCCCTGAGAGTTCTCTGCTCCAAGGCGATTACATCTTAAATAAAATGTAAAACAGCCCAGGATGACAAAATAAAAGGGGAAAGAGAAGATAACAAGTAATTAAAGTTTGAGACAGGATCTTTGTATCCATCCATAATTTAAAGTATCTCACTTCCTAGCACTTCTGTGGAAAACAGATTGAGGAGAAGACATTTATATAGTGTGTCTGAAGATATAAACATTTAGACTGGGATCCTGCTAATCACCCAACTACTCAACTAACTTTTGGAGTGAGCAATTCAAAATTCTTTTAACAAGAACAGGTTCTTTCCGGTGAATGAACAGTACAGTAAATGTTGTGAAAGCTGGACTGAATGCTGAACTGCTAGAATGGAAATAAAGATAAGTTTGGGTTCCTATGTACTTCACAGTGCTTAAATGAGGATAAATGTTATGCCATAATAGGAAATCTAGTGGGCAATAATTAGTTTGACTAAATCTAGAAGGAAACGAGTTTAATCTAAATGAAATTATCTCAAGTAATTTAGATTGGAATTTTCAACTCCCAATGATTTTGGGCACTTAACTTCCTTAGACTCCTTTGTAACTCAAATATGAGCATTAAGGCTGAGATGTACATAGTGTGCTGGGAGATTCCATACCAAGAATACACTTTCAATAGTTTTCACCATGATATCAGGAATAAAAATGTATCTTGAACAGGAGGCATTTATTAGAGAAATTGCTACAATTACAGGCACAAACAATAAAACCTTCAACACAGCTTGAGTTCCAGCTTACCAGTGGACTTTGCCCTGTCTGGAATTCTATCAGGGAACAGAGACATCTAGTGGCTGAATAATATATAATAAATCATTACAGCTTTTGCTTCTGCAGCACTGGACTGAAGACCATAGCGGAACTTAATTTCATGGCCTCATCTCAGACAGTTGACCATATCACAGATCCTATTGTCTTGAAAGAAAATTAAATATTCCCTAATACAGGTTGCACTTCTGTAGTCCAGCATCCTCAGGACCTGACTGGTGCTGAACCAGAGAACTTGCAGGACCATGGTAGGTTAACAATGTCTAGAGGCATTACCAACACTTCCACTGCTTACTGGGCTCTTAGAAGAAATGTAGGGGTGAATTAGAACTAAATAACAGCACAGAACAGTGAGATCCAGGACTGGCAGCTGTAAACAAACTGTATGGGATGGCAGGAAACTTGGCCACACCAATGATAACTGGACATTCGGCTAACTAAAATTACCCAGACCCCAGATATTTTGCTGCCAAAAGTACATTTAAGACCTTTGCAAATAACCAGTGATGGTGACAAATGACCTTGAGAATGCAGTATTGAGAACAGTGTCAGCTATGTATATAAATAGATGTAATCTGTCTGGGGATTACTAGTATATTTGTGAAATATGTATCTAAGGACTGAACTATGTTAAAAAGAAATTATTAATATATTTCTGCAAAGGATGTTAAAAGAGGATTTGAAGTAAGATGGCATGCCCCAAACCATCTTTAAAGTATAATTTAAGAGATAAAACAGAGCTAGAGTGTGAGCTAAGATTCCCCCTCCCAGCAGAAGAGTATCTGATAGCCTTGAGGGGGTTCTCTAATTCAGTTAATCAATTCTTATCATAATTTAATTTAGATACTTCCAAGAACACGCTGCATAGACATCTGGAACCAATTTAGCAGGTAAGTCCCCAAAGTAGGTAACCAATCCCCCTCCCATCTAAAAAAACCCTACAATTGGGGCTGTCAATCTACTATATATTTTAAAAGTCTCAGAGGAGTAGCAGTGTTATTCTGTAACTTAAAAAACAAATTTGAAAATTGAGTGATCCTGTAGCATTTGAGGATATGTCTACACTACAGCACTATTTTGAATTAACTTATTTAGCTCTTTCACCTTCAGGCGCAGCTGCTCTTGGGTGCACCTGTGGCCTTTCCTGGCCATGGTGGCCGCTATGTGCCAGTAGACAGCTGCATTCCTCCACCCAGTGTGAAGATCATGGAAGTTGGGGGCCTCCCCCCAAACCTCAATGAGGTCCATGATCTCTGCACTAGTCCATGAGGGTGCACGCCATCTACGGCCCCTGGCTGTTCCCTGAGTGCTGGGGGACTCAGTGGGGGAGAGCTGGCTGGCATTGGCTGCCTGGCTCATCCTGGGGCCACTGGGTCGGGGCAGAGACTGCTGGCAGGCCTGGCTCTGGCAAGTGACGTCTGGCCAGAGTCTACCCCTTTAAGGGCCCCAGGGAGAGGAGAGGAGTTTTCCTGGTTTGGCCCAAAGTGGCCACTAGGGGGAACTGGGAAGGCCTGGAGGCCCCCTAATTCTAAATAAGTGTCTACACAGCACTTATTTCGAATTAGCTATTTTGAATTAGGTGTTATTCCTTGTAGAATGAGCTTTACCTTATTGAAACAAGGGCTCCTCTATTTCGAATTTATTTCGAAATAGCAGTTTGTATGTGTTGACAGCTATTAAAGTTAATTCAAAATAACGTCTGTTATTTTGAATTAACTCTGTAGTATAGACATACCTTGAGAGATTAACTATATATATATATATATATATATATGTATATATACAGGGCTCGACAATTAATGACAATTGATGTAATCTACTAGCCCGTGACAAGTAGATTTTAACCTGGCGCAGCCGTGCTGTGTGGTCAGAACATGCGCAGCGCGGTCTGCACATGAGCAGTGTGCAGTAGTGCATGGCTGGTGAGCAAGGCTCACTGCTGCTTGCCAAGCCCTATATATATGTATAAACATATTAGCTCACCTGAAGAAGTGATAGAGATGTAGCCGTATTAATCTGGGGTAGCTGAAGCAAAATGCAGGACAATGTAGCACTTTAAAGACTAACAAGATGGTTTATTAGATGATGAGCTTTCGTGGGCCAGACCCACTTCCTCAGATCAAATAGTGGAAGAAAGTAGTCACAACCATATATACCAAAGGATACAATTAAAAAAATTTGTTCATCTTAGCCTCTAAGCCCTGGTCTACACTAGAGAGTTATTTCAAAATAACTCCCCTTATTTTGAAATAACATGCAGAGCATCTACACTACCATGTCTGTTATTTCTAACTAAGGGGCTGGTTATTTTGAAATAATAACTCCTGCTTTCCTTCGGGAATAAGCTTATTTTCAGATAGTTCTTTTGGGAGTTATTATTTCAAAATAAGTTATTTCCAAATAATTTCCTAATATAGACATCCTTTAAGATACTACAGGACCACTCATGGTTATTTTTAATTTTTTTTTCTATATGTTTTAGAGCGTTTGTCTGTTTGATCAAGAACTTTTCCTAAACGGTAAGAGCTAAGATCACCAAATTCAGTATAAGGCTTCCTCTTATCATAACTTAGAGCAACATAATGGTTTGGTTGTACTTGGAAAATTGAATGTGCCTAGAATGGGATTATTTCTCATAATACCAAATAGAAAAGAGAGAGAATCTCCAAAGTAAGTACAGTCCTCAAAATTTGCATAACCGAGTGAATATTGAAAAAGGCTGATCCAAGATGAGCCAGAAACAAAGGACAAACCTGGAACACGGTTGCTTCTCAAGAAGCCTTACAAAAAGAGATAAAAAATGGAGAAATTTAGAGTAGTGCTCTATTTTGTCACAGCTAACTCAGACCTTAATATTAGAAAACTAGAAGAAAATATTATTGGAAACTACATTGACTATAGTCTTTTTTGTTAAAACATAACAAATGATAACACTATATAGGAATGAGAAAAAATACACTTGATGGAATTCCTATATATTAAATACGCTAAAAAGTTCAATGGAAAAATGTTAACAAACTTTTTTTTTAGAAAATGCACAATAAAAATTAAATTAATCAACGCTGTATTTTTTAAAAACACAATCATTTAAATAAAGCAGGTACATTTTTATTTTATTAAAATAAAATCCTTAATTGACTTAAAGACCTAAGCAACACCAAGTAAATCTCCTCGTTGCAAATAATCTGCAACAAATGGAAGTCCCACTATGTACCAAGTCATACTACTTGTTTTCACAGAACCTCTCAAATTTTTTATGAAGTAGACTTTCTCATGAGGAATCACAAGAGCTCTTATGATTTTGGAATGTATAAGACATGGCACTTGAACCCAATGATTCAGCCATCAGGCAGCAGTATATCTTGGTGCAGAGCATAATGAAACAAGCTGTCTGAAATTTTACAGGGGGCAGTTTTCCCTGTAAGCTGCTATGTGCTTGTGCAGAAACTCCAAAGAAATTCAATTGCCACCCAGTTGAATAGGAGACCGCTTACATCTGGGTTTTGTTTCTACTGGTGGAGTACATGCCTCGGTGCACATACAAATATTCTGCACATGCATGGAAAAAATTAGGGGGAACATTGGCTGGGGCTGGAACCATATGAAATAACTACAAAATTAGATAAGGTATCCTTGTCCGAGTATCAGTGAGACTTAAATGCTTGAAGTCACAGACATCAGTCTTTAGCATGTCTCTTAGAATGGCTTTGGAATAAGCTACCTCTATAGGCACAGGAGGGGTGGGAGGGAAGAGGGAGGAAGAAAAAGCACATGTCTACCTGTGCCTGGGAGAAACAGAGTCCAATTTTACTATAATGAATTGTAAATATGGTTATAGTCTGTTGGATAGGTTTGCTCTCTGAGCAAGGAGTTTCAGAGGTTGACTGTGTGCTGAGTGATGAAAAACTTCTTTTTGTTTGTTTAAAACCAGCTGCCTATTAATTTCATTTGGTGACCCCTAGTTCTTATACTGTGGGAATAAATAAATAATTTTTCCTTATTCATGTTTTCCACACCAGTCATGATTTTATAGACCTCTATCATATCCCCCTCTTAGTCTCCTCTTTCCTAAAATGAAAAGTACACATCTTTTTAATCTCTCTTCATGTGGGACTCATTCCAAACCCCTCATCATTTTTATGCCCTTTTCTGAACCTTTTCCAATGGCAATATATCTTTTTGGAGATGAGGCAACCACATCGGGATATAGTATTCAAGATGGGGGAGTACCATGGTTTTACATAGAGGGATTAAGATATTTTCTGTCTTACTCTCTATCCCTTTTTTAATTATTCCTAATATTCTATTTGGGTTTTTGACTGCCGCTGCACACTGAGTGGATGTTTTCAGAAAACTGTCCACAATTACTCTAAGATCTCTCTCTTGAGTAGTTGTAGCTAAATTAATCCCCATCATATTGTATGTACAATTGGGATTATTTTTTCCAGTGTGCATTGCTTTACATTTATCCACATTAAATTTCATTTGCCATTTTGTTGTCCAAACACTTTTTGAAGCTCTTCACAGTCTGCTTTGGTCTTAACTATTTTGAGCAGTTTGGTATCATCTGCAAATTTTGCCACCTGGCTGCTTACCCCTTTTTAAATAAGTTGAATAGGACTGGTCCCAGGACAGACCCTTGGAGGACCCCACTAGTTGCCTCACTTCACTTGGAAAATTTACCATTTATTCCTACCCTTTGTCTCCTGTTTTTTAACCAGTTATTAATCCATGAAAGGATCTTCCCCCTTATCCCATGATAACTTACTTTACTTAAGAGCCTTTGGTGAGAAACCTTGTCAAAGACTTTCTGGAAAACTAACTACACTATATCCACTGGATCCCTCTTCACTACATGTTTGTTAACCACCTCAAAGAACTCTAGGGGTATGTCTACACTACCCTCCTAATTCAAAATAGGAGGGTAATGTAGTCATACCGCAATTGCAAATGAAGCCCGGGATTTGAATTTCCCGGGCTTCATTTGCATAAAGCCGGCCGGCGCCATTTTTAAATGCCGGCAGTTCGAACCCCGTGCCGCGCGGCTACACGCACAGTTAGGCTTCCTAATCCGAACTAGCTGTACTCCTCATTCCACAAGGAGTACAGCTTACCCATTCCACGAGGAGTACAGCTAGTTCGGATTAGAAGCCTAATCCGAACTAGCTACTCCGTGCCGCGTGTAGCCGCGCAGCATGGGGTTCGAGCTGCCGGCATTTAAAAATGGCGCCGGCCGGCTTTATGCAAATGAAGCCCGGGAAATTCAAATCCCGGGCTTCATTTGCAATTGCGGTATGACTACATTACCCTCCTATTTCGAATTAGGAGGGTAGTGTAGACATACCCTAGTAGATTAGTAAGGCATGATTTCCCTTTACAGAAACCATGTTGACTTTTCCCCAACAAATTATGATCATCTATGTGTCTAACAATTTTATCCTTCAGTATAGTTTCAATTAATTTGCCCCGTACTAATGTTAGACTTATTGGTCTATAATTTCCAGGATCACCTCTAGAGCCCTTTTTAAATATTGGTGTCATGTTAGCTATCTTCCAGTCATTAGGTATGGAAGCTGATTTAAAGGATATATTACATCCCACAGTTAATAGTTCCACAATTTCGCATTTGAGTTCTTTCAGAACTCTTGGGTGAATGCCATCTGGTCCCGGTGACTTGTTACTGTTAAGTTTATCAGTTTGTTCAAAAAACTTCTCTAATGACACCTCAATCTGAGACAGTTCCTTAGATTTGTCAGCTAAAAAGAATGGCTCAGGCTTGGGAATCTCCCCAATACCCTCAGCCATGAAGGCTGAAGCAAAGAATTCATTTAGCTTCTCTGCAATGACTTAAACATCTTAGAGTGCTCTATTAGCATCTCGATCGTCCAAGTGCGCCCACTGGTTCTTTAGCAGGCTTCCTGCTCCTGCTCTACTTAAAAAACATTTTTGCTACTACTTTTTGAGTTTTTGGCTAGCTGTTCTTCAAACTCCTTTTTGGCTTTTCTTACAATATTTTTATACTTAATTTGACAAAGTTTATGTTCCTTTCTATTTTTCTAACAAAAATTTGACTTTCACTTTTTAAAAGATGTCTTTTTATATGTCACTGCTTCTTTTACTTTGTTGTTAAGCCACTGTGGCACTTTTTTGGTCCTCTTACTGTGTTTTTTAATATGGGGTATACATTTAAGTTGGGCTTCTATTATGTGGTGTCTTTGAAAAGCTTCCACTTACCTTGTAGAGATTTTACTTTTGTCTCTGTACCTTTTAATTTCTGTTTAACTATCTTCCTGATTTTTTTGCAGTTTGCCTTTTTGAAATTAAATGTTACAATGTTGGGCTGCTATGGTGTTTTTCACACCACAGGGATGTTATATGTTTTTACATTATTGTCACTATTTCCAAGCAATCCAGTTATATTTACCTCTTGAACCAGATCCTGCACTCCCTTTAGGACTAAATCAAGAATAGCCTCTCCCCTTGTGGGTTCTAGAACCTGATGCTCTTTTAAGCTATCAAGAAATTTTACCTCTGTATTCCAACCTGAGGTGAACTGTACCTAGTAAATATGGGGTTAGTTGAATTCCCCACTATTATTGAGTTTTTTATTTTGATAGCCTCGCTAATCTCTCTTAGCCTTTTATAGTCACTATCACTGTCCTGATCAGGTGGTCGAGAATATATCCCTATTCTTATTATGGGAGCATGGAATTATTATCCATAGAGAATCAATGGAACATTTAGGCTCATTTAAGATTTTTACTTCATTTGATTCTATATTTTATTTCACGTATAGTGCAATATATTCCCACACCAGCATGACCTCTTCTATTCTTCCAATATATTTTGTACCATGGTATGACTGTGTCTCATTGATGGTCCTCATTCCACTAAGTTTCCCTGATGCCTATTATATCAATATCCTCCTTTAAACTAGGCATTCTAATTCGCTCCTTTTATTATTTAAACTTCTAGCACTTTAAAAATTTGTCACTATTTATCTGTCTGCCATTTCCTGATGTGTTAGACTCTTTTTCATTTGATTGTGTCTCATCTGATCTGATCCATACTTCCCTAACCCCTTAGTTTAAAAACTGCTCTACAACCTTTTAAATGTTAAGTGCCAGCAGTCTAGTTCAATTCTGATTTAGGTGAAGCCCATCCTTCCTGTATAGGCTCCCCCTAACCCAAAAGTTTCCCCAGTTCCTAATAAATATAAATTCCTTCTGTCTACACTATCGTCTCATCCACGCATTGAGACTCTGAAGCCCTACCTGCCTACTTGGCCCTGTTCATGGAACTGAAAGCATTTTAGAGAACGCTACCATAGAGGTACTGGATTTCCATCTCTTTCCTAGAAGCCTAAATTTGGCCTCCAGAACCTCTCTCCTATCCTTCCCTATCTCATTGGTACCTACATGTACCATGACCACTGGCTCCTCCCCAGCATGATGCATTAGTCTGTCTAGATGTCTTGAGAGACCCACAACCTTTGCACCAGGCAGGCAAGTCACCATACGGTTCTCCCAGTCATCACAAACCCAGCTATCTATATTTCTAATGATTGAATCCCCCATTATTAACACCTGCCTTTTCCTAATAACTGAAGTTTCCTCCCCCTTAGTGTAAGAGGATACCATACCCTCATCTGAAAGGAGGGTCCCAACTATGGAATCATTTTCCTCTGCTCCTGTTGACTGTTCTCCTTCCCTGAGCCTTTCATCCTCCTTAATAGCACAGGGGCTGTGTGACTGGACGTGGGACAGTTCTACAGTGTCCCAGAAAGCCTCATCTGTGTATCCCTCTGCCTCCCTAAGCTCCTTCAATTCAGCCACCCTGGCCTCCAAAACCTGTACACAGTCTCTGAGGGCCAGGAGTTCCTTGCACTGAATGCACACATATGCTACCTGTCCATAAAAGAGGTAATCATACATGCTACATTGGGTGCGATAAACAGGATATCCCCCACTTTGCTACTGGATTTCTACCTGCATTCACTCCTACAGATAATTAGGTTATTGATAGTGTTTTTATTTAAATCAGGTAGTTTTGGTTTTAGTTCAGTTTAAAAATTGGAAAGAATGCCAAGTGTATCTAACCCCCTTCCAACTCCCACTCTATACTCTCTCACAAAAATCCCTGTTAGTTGCCCCTGTTCGCAAAGCTTCCTGGTCACTTACTCATGGGCTTTATAAAGTCCTGGCCTTCTTGATAGACCTGCCCCCTGGCTAAGGGTAGATCAATGGACAGAGGGTTCTAGCTTTCAAATCCTCATTAAGAAGCTCACAGCTTTCAACTGCTGGCCACAGCACATAGTCCTTCAGACAAATAGCTCAGCACTTGAATCTACAAACAAACAGACAGACAGACAGACAGACAGACACAATCTCAGCACATCGTCTCTTTGAGGCAACCAGCAAGTAACCCCCAAACAGAAATACAACCACTTATACAAAAAAGGAGCTAGATAGATTCATGGGGGTTAGGTCCATCAATGGCTGTTAGCCAGGATGGATAGGAATGGTGTCCCTAGTCACTGTCTGGAGATGGATGACAGGAGAGGGATCACATGATGATTACCTGTTGTGTTCCCTCCTTCTGGGGCATCTGGTATTGGCCACTGTTGGAAGACAGGATACTAAGCTAGATGGATCTTTGATCTGACACAGTATGGCCGTTCTTATGTTCTTATGAATACAAACTATGGGCTTGTATGTATACAGTATATACAAATGCTTGACAAAACACTAGCTGTGGCTGAGCAGAGAGACTGCCTGAACTTGCAATGAGGTCTACATATGTATCAGAGGAACTTTCCCTAGAAGGCTTATAGTGGGGGTTCCATAAAGTGAAAGGACTCAGAGTGGTTTTGCAGAACCCGGGAGTATTAGAAAAATCTCAAAGTAGGGATCAAATAAGCTTTTGTTCTTCTAGCATCTATCAATTCATCTAGTTTTTTTGTATGGTCGTCTAACTCTGCAGCTTGTGAAAGCTATCTTTGCAATAGCTCTATACTTTTTGAAATGTACCTATCACATATTAACAAAGCAGAACCAAATAACAAAACCCAGTATTAACTGTGTCATTGTACAAATGGGCTCTAAAAAACATTTATGGCCACTTTCTAGCCCCCAGCATCTCCTTATTCAGGCTGAGGTGCATTCGAGGCCATGAGGAATTCGAGGCCATGAGGAATTCCTGGACAGTATTCCTGTGGAGTCCACTGAGGTCACTGTCCTAGGATGTTGGACTGTTTACCAGACACTTATGAAGGAGACGGTGGTGCAGGGTGAGCACTAGCAGCTGGTTACTTCCGGCAGCAGGCAGTGTTCCACCCCTGCTCCTAACCCTCCCACTGTGTTGTTACATAACCGTTACACTTTACTTTCTGCAGGAGACAAAGAGTCACCCCCCACAGTGGAGGAGACCAGGCCTTACACCACCAAGATTGAGCCGTCTTCTGCCATCACTGCGAGGAAGAAACGTAGGGTAGTGGTGGTTGGAGACTCTCTTATGAGGGGAACGGAGGCACCCATCTGTCACCCTGACAGTTCATCTCGAGAGGTATGCTGTCTGCCAGGGGCCCGTATCAGAGATGTTATGGAGGCACTGTCAAGGATTATCCAGCCCTCTGACTACTACCCCATGCTACTCATCCATGTGGGCACAAATGATACTGCCAGGTGTGACACTGAGCGGATCAAGTGTGACTACAGGGCTTTGGGAGTACGGGTGAAGGAGTTTGGCGCACAAGTGGTATTCTCTTCGATCCTTCCTGTCAAAGGTAGGGGCCCGGGCAGATAGAGGTGCATCCTGGAGGTGAATGCCTGGCTGCAAAGATGGTGTCGCCAGGAGGGATTTGGCTTCCTTGATCACGGGGTGCTCTTCCAGGAAGGACTGCTTGGCGGAGATGGAGTTCACCTTTCCAGGAGCGGGAAGGCCTTGTTTGTATATAGGCATCTAAGATACTGATTTGATCTTGCCTCCCTGTTGTGCCCTGACCCTCCTTGCTCCTTCCCATTATAGGCCGTAGTCCCCCCCATTTCCAACCCATCTCCCAGTCCCGCACATTCAGCACTTACCTGTGGGCTTTGCTCACCTGTCCCCGTCGAACCTAGTTTAAAGCCCTCCTCACAAGGTTAGCCAGTCTGTGTCCAAACTGAATGACAGGAAATTACCTGTGAGAAATTTGAATGTGTGGAATCCAGGGAGCTCAGGGCTGGGGTGTGTGGGTGTGGGGAACTCAGGTTAGGGGGATGGAGTGTGAGGATGTGGGGGAGCTCAGGGCAGGGGGGTGGGAAGTCTGTAGATGTGGGGGAGCTCAGAGCAGTGGGATGGGGAATGTGGGAGTATGGGGAGCTCAGGGCGGGGGATGAGGAGTGTGAGGATGTGGGGGAGCTCAGGGCAGGGGGTGGGGAGTGTGGGAGGATGGGGAGCTCAGGGCAGGGGTATGGTGGAGCTCAGGACAGGGGGCTGGGGAGTGTATGGGTATGGGGAGCTCAGGGCAGGGAGTCCAGGAGTGAGGGGGGGCGCAGTGCAGGGATTGTGGTGCAGGAGTCAGGGGTAGGTGGTGGGGGGTGTTTGGAGGCTCAGGGCAGGGGACTGGGAGTGCAGCCACTACACTACTTGGCCACCAGATCCCTGGAGTACACTGTGGCTGTGCAGCCCAGCGTGCTGACAGCACCCAAAGCCCCGCCCCCAGCCCGCCAGGCTTAGTGGGGCACCCCAGAGCGGCTTCCTATCACCCTTGTCTAGCACATCATGGACAGTTGGTTCCCACTACCGTGATCTCCTAGGAGACTGAGACACCATTCTGCCAGGACGGCCCAAGCTGCTGAGGGAAATTGTTCCCCACCACCCCGTCTGTCCAGGTCCCTCTGCCTCTGGGTTTGTTCTTCAAGGGCCAGATGTGTGGGGCTGGGACTGTCCTTGTTCTGTGTTTGCAGAGTGCCCAGCAGATTGGCTCCTGCTTCACCCCTGGCCTAGAAATAACCAGAACAGGCAGTTTGGGGAGGGAAGAACCAGGGAAGGGAAGGTTTGGGGCCGGGGGCTAAGAGGCGGGGCTGGGAGGCAGGGCTGGGGTGGAGATGCAGATGTAGGGAGTTGGGGTGGAGGCTGGAAGAGATGGAACTCAAGGAGCTGGAAGGGTTGGTGAAGGATGGAGTAAAGGGAGGGGGGGCCAGGCTACAGGAAATGGAGGTGCCAGCGACAGGAGGGAGGAAGAGACGTTTGTTTGACAGGACCCCAGGGATTTGGGAGCGAGGAACAGTGGGAGGGGAGTGGGAAACATTTGGGGAGAGGAACCTTTGGGAGACCTGGTGGTGAGGAGGGCGGCAGTCAATGGGAGAGGAGACAAAAAGGAGCAGGTGCTGCCTGGGTCCAAGGAGGTGGGGAGAGATGGGGTCTGGGTGTCACGAGTACCAGAGTTAGCTGCACCTCCGTCCTCCTCCCTACCTGGTATCTCTGCCCCCTCCCTCCCGAACTTTCCTTCTGCATGTCTCTGGGCCTCTCTGTCAGTGCCAGAGGGGATCCCTCCCCCCCCATGGCTGGATTCTTCCCTTCCCGAGACATGCAGTCACCATCTCAGTGGGGTGGGAGCCCTTTGATGCTTCGCCTGCGTGTTCCCAGCCGAGAAGGGGCGGCTAATCCCGCAGAAGCAGAGCCCTGCACTTTTGAGTACCTGGACCCAGGGTTTTGCTGCTTTATAGCGGGTGGGGTTAAAATAACGGAACGTCTCTTGTCCCACCAATCCCCCAGGACTCACCCCTCTTCTCTGCATTGCGCAGCGTCCGGGGGATACCGCCCCGCGGGGACACTCATGCCCGTGTCCAAGGGGCTGTCCCGTAGCCTATGTCAGTGTGAAAAGCATTAAAGGACCCTGCCCCAGAGGGAGAGCGTCTCTGGGGGCGTTGTCCCGGGATGACTGCAGTGCTTTGTCCACACCAGAGTAGTGAGAGGCAGCCGCAGCCAGGGTTGCCAGATGGTCAATAAAAATACCAGTCATACTTGCCATTGCATCACAACCTAGAGTACATCTTATTTAGAAAATTGAGAGATTTTCTCAATTTATCTCCTGAACAGAAAGCTCAAATACTGGACTGTCCGGTTCAAACGGGAAACCTGGCAACCCTAGCCGCAGCCCCTGCCCGGAAAAGCTCCCAAGCTAAGCACCTGGGGGATTTAGGAGCACCAAGCAGTGGGCACAAAGCACAGTCACACACTTGTGCTCCCAACTCCCTTAGGGCTTTGAAAATTCTCCCCTTAGACGAGTTAGAATCAGTGTCCCCGTTTCACAGACGGGAGCTGAGGCCCACTCAGGGGAGTGGCAGGGCCAAGGGCTCTGCAGCAGACCTGGGACTTGAACCTCAGTCTCCCAGAAGTTCCACAACCAGCCCGCTCTGCTTTGCTAAAGGAGCAGGCGGGACTGTTTGTGCAGGAGGAGGAGCTGGGCTGGCTGGCTGGCTGGGGCAGGCCACAGCAGGGCTCAGCCCTTGGCCTGGCTGAGAGCGAGGAGAGGCCTGCAGGCTGAGGGGCAGTGTGACGGACCGGGCCGTGTCTGGGCACAGCTGAGGGCGTCTGCTCAGGGCGAATTGCTCAAATCCGGGGCTCCTTACAGCCCCCAGACTGGTGACCTCTCCACACAGGCCACAAACCAGTCCCACAGAGCGCTTCAGCTGCCTGCCTGAAGCCTCACGAGCAAAACCCCTCCGGCACCCCAGCAATATCCATGCCCCCGATGGCCCCGGGCCTCATACACCAGTGGGGGTCCTAGCACCCAATCCCACCTACCCCGAACAAGTTCTGTCTGGTCCCAAGAAACCAGCCACAGATCCCTGGTCAATTTACCCTCTGGATCTTACCCACAAATCATGCTGAGCCAATCCTTTAGCATCTAACACCTAAAGGTTTATTATTACAATAAAGAAAAGCATGAGAGTAAGGTTGTTAAAGGAATAGTATGTTACATGCACCGAATCTCCCAGTTCTCGATGCAGCCTCTAGCAGAGATGTTACAGCTGCTGGTTTAAGAGTTCTTGTTGCACATCCTAGGGTCAGGATGGGTTCACAGGTCTCTCGGGCTTTTCGATCCCTGCAATGCTGCCTCTGGGATGAAGTGCTGAGTTGAGAACCAAGATGGCATCGACCACATGGCCTATTTATCCCTCCTTCCTGGCCTCTTCTTGGCTGCAGGAGATCACCTGGTCCTCAGTCTCTCTCTGGTGGCCGCTCTTAGGTGTCCGCCCTCATGCTTTAGGTGTGTCCTTGGCCCATTCAGTGCCATTGTCCCACAGGGCCTCGCTAATTAGCATGTCCACAGGCCGGGCTCTGCCCAATGCTCAACCACATGCAGAGAAATAGTCAGGATCCACACAGACTACAGATTCCTAACTACACACACAGACGTTATACAACCACATAAATAGCTTACCTAGGACTATCAGATAATAAGCTTCTATTCAGCACCCCACATGGCCCCCTTTTCTACCATTTTCTGGTGCCAACACCCCCACCTATGGGTGCAGCAGTGATCTGGCTGCTCCCCTCAAGATCCAGTAATGTGACAGGCAGTGACTGGAGGAGCTGCCTGGGCATAGACTGTAACCCAGGGGCCCACTGTGCAGCAATCATCAGCAGTGTCTGTGTCTCCCCAGCCCCCATTCAGAGCTGAGTACAGGTACCTCCCCAGCCCCCTCCCCACCCCCGTCTCCTGCTCACAGCAGGTCAATAGGGTTCTCCCATTCTTGGGCCTCTGGTTCCCATGCAGCTGCTCCCAACAGGAGTCCCTTGCACCCCGGCAGGCTGGGGCAGGCCCCATCTCTCCAGCACCAAGGTGATGACGGATACAGACACCAGGAGGAGCGAGACGAGGGTGCAGCCAATGGCCTAGGGGGCAGGAGATGTGGCCGGCCCTGCAAATGGAAAGGACCTGGTGACAGTCGGGTGCAAAGTGGCAAATGGCTCTGCAGTGCCAGCACTAGGCACAGAGCAGCTGCCGTGTAGAGACCTTGTGTGAGTGCCCAGAGGGCTAGATCTCCAGGGGATCATGCTGCAGGGGGCATGTTCCCCCGACAGGAGGCCGAAGTGACAGAGGCTGTTGGGGACTCTCCTCCCTTTGCCCAGGTGGTGTTGGAGGAGCAGGGAAGGACCCAGGTTTGCTCAGGCTGCACCAGGACTCGATGCAAAGGCCTGACAGGAGCCAGCAACGGACACAGCAGCCCAGACCCTCTCGCCTCTCCCCAGTATGGCTGGCAGCTCACAGGGGCGAACCCGCCCTGGGCACGAGGCCTTGGCACCGGCTGCGGGCTCAGGAGGGGGCGGACATGGGACATAAGCGATGCCGAAGGGAGGGGTGTGGGCATTAGAGGCCACTACCATTGCCCCGCCCCCTTCCCCGCACCTACCCCTGCCCCTGTTCTGAGGCCACGCCCCCACTCATTCCACTCCCCCCTCCCTCTGCTGCTTGGGCTCCCCCACCCTCACTCAGGTTCGCTGGCCTGAGGCTGGGGTTACGGTGCAGGATGGCTGGGGAGTGGGGCGCGGGAGAGGCTGCGGGTTGCAGGCTCTGGGACAGGTTCAGGGCAGCGATGGGAGTTTGGGTGCAGACTCAGAGGCAGTTAACTGTGGGAGGAGGATCCAACAGGAGGCTGGGGTTTGGGGTGGGGGGTGTCTACCCCAGCTGCCTGAGAGATACTAGACTGACTCTGGTTTCCTTGTGTCTCCCCGGCTGGGCTCTCACTCCCACTTCTCCTCTCAGGGTCCCTGCCGGCTCCCCTGCTCTATCTGAATGCGTCCCTGGCACCTCCACCCCCCCAAGCCTCACGAATGTGGCCCCGACTGAGACATCTCACTCCCCTGGCACTCCAGCCCCAGCACAGATTAACTCTCCTGGGTTCCAGGGAGAGTGGCATTTGCGGGTCCCTCTCAATCTGAGGGGGGGCCAAAAATGAGGGATCCCCGAACCTCAGTCCTCCCTGTCCCTTCCCCTCACCTCAGTGAGGCTTGTGGGTTTTGGAAGAAGGGTTTTTGTATTTTGCTTTTCTCGTGTGTGGTCCCCAACTGGTTTTTCTGGGGGTCAGTGGCCCTGGAGACAAAAAAGGTTCCTCATCCCTGCCTTTAATAAAGAAAACTTTGAAACCCTTTGTGGTAGACAGAAATTAACATTTTACCTTATTTAAAATGAAGTTTCCTAAAGTTAAAACACCTAATCTGTGTAAACATTCAAATTAAACCAGTCACCCAAGCTCCAGCACTAGCACAGTGGCTCCGCGTGATGATGCAATGGACGGTGCGCACCCAGGCTCCTACCCTCCGCTCTCTTCTGCACCCAACTGCCCCGTCGCAGACCCCAAACTCCTCGGTAGAAATGTGGCCCTTGACCACTTGCCAAAATGCCCCCCCCCCCATTAAAAATTATTGACAAAGCCTGATCCAAATGTTTTTTGAAACGTTATTTAATCAGAATTTAAATACATTCTATACAATTGGGAGGGTTGGGGGGAGGGGGACGCAGCTGCTGGCTCCTCAGCTCCTTGTGCTCTCACTGGCTGTCTTCCTGCTGCAAGGGAAGCAGAATCCGTCACATTCATCCCTGGGGACTCAGGGGTACTGGGCCCCCCCAGCATTTCCACCCTCCTCCCCCCTGCGCTGAGACTTGTTCTGCTCTCTGGTCACCCCCCGTCAGGCCCGCAGGGTGAGCTTCTGACCCACCCAGCAGGGACGTGGGGTGGGGGCAGCATGAGGAAAGGGGCGGGGGACTCCCTGAGGGGATGGGAAGGAGACCCTGGCCCTGCCCCACTCTCCTGCATCTGCTCCGGCTGCTCACCATGTATCCCAGGAGCTGATGGGCCTGCCCATGCAGGGCGTGGGCCAGGACCAGCCCGGCCTGGCTGGGGCGCCTCAGGGGGGAGCGGGCAGCGAGCAGAGCCTTGTCTAAAAAGCAGTTCTCCTGCTCTGGGGTGAAGAGCTGCCCAAAGACCTGAAATCAAGAGCACGGGAGGTTTCAGCTGACGGCCCAGAGCCCGGCCCCAACTCCTGGGGCTAAAACAGCTTCCTCCTTCTGCAAACTCCCTTCCAGACCCTGCACCCAGACGCTCTCCTCACCCTGCACCCCAACCCCTGCCCCAGGTCACACATTCCTCCTGCCCCCAAGACCCTCCCAGACCTCACCCCCCTCCGCACAACAGAGCAGCCCTAGGCCACTGGCCAACATCTTGGAGCGACCTCCATCAAAAAGTGTTGCCCCCCCCCGCCCTGCTTCCCCTGCTATGGGAGATCCGGGACAAGGTGCGGCACTGCCCCTAGGAAGCGCCGCCCCTTTGAAACGCCGGGACAGCGTCACAAAGGGGCAGCGCCGCCCTGTCCACGGCTCGAATAGTCGAGGGAAAATGCATCGACCATTCGATCAGCGACTCCCCGCTCCCACCCCGCGTCCTACCCGCACGAGGGCCCCAGCCAGCCCCCCCCCCCCGAGCCCTGCCCTGCCCTGGCAGCGCGTCCTTACCTCTCCCACCCTGACGGTGTTGCTATGCGCCAGGACCCATCTCTCCTTATAGTAGTGCCTGCACCACAGGTCCTCTGCCTGGTGGATGTTGAGGCCTGCAAGAGACAAACCAGGGTGATTCTGCTGGCAGGTCTGAGCCCTTCCCCTCCCACGGGTCCCTGCAGGCATCCCTGGGCAAATGGAGGGGCACAGGGGGCAGAAGGGGAACACAGAGGGACGCATCCCCCCTTGGGCCAGTCTGGGGAAAAGGGCTGGGTCCCCTCCCCCCGCCGCCGGCACCCTCAGGGTGTCCCTGGGGCCCAGGTCCCGGCTGGGTTCCTTACCCCTGTGGTGCAGGAGGAGTCGGTACAGGCTGTGCACCCCCTTCCGGGCCAGCCGGCTGACGTCTTCGGATGGGTCCGAAATAAAAAGGCCCAGCTGGGCCACGTGGTGACCCATCCTCGGCCAGTCGGCGGAGTTCTGAGGGGAGAGAAGAGGGGGGGTCCCTCAGCATCCTGGGGCTGCACGTCCCATGCTAACGGCCGCCGAGGCGGTTCTGAGCTCGGGGACGGACAGAGACACCTCCCGGGGCGGGGCGGGGCGGGGCGGGGCGGGGCCGGCCTTGCGAGGAGACAGCCCTGAGCAATGGCCCCGACTGAAGGGTCACTCCGGGGGTGGAACAAGGGGATCCACTGACGGCCACTCCCCAGTCTGGGGCCCAGGTGCCCCCCGGAAAGGCCCAGGGTCGCCCCTCCCCGGGGAAAGGAGAACGCGGCCCATTCCCGGCCCATTCCCAGCTCTGCCTCCCGGGGACGCTCCCAGCCCCGCGCCCTGCAGCCCCAGACCCCCCGGCTCCGAGGTCACTTACCTCAAACCCCGGGAGGGTGGTGGCGACTCCCAGCAGGGCCGTGGTGCTGCCAAGGGCCCTGGCTCGCTCCTGGGGCAGGCGGGACTCCAGCCACGGGCTCAGGTGCTGGGGGGGAAAGAGGCAGGTCAGGACCCGTAGGGAGGCGCCGGTTCTGGGCAGAGCCTGGGGCTCCTCTCAGACTGTGCCCCCCCCCCCAGCCACTGACACAGCTCCTCTCTCGGCCCCCCGAGGAAGCAGGGACAATGGCCCCGTCCCCCCCACGGGGCTCACCTCCATGATCAGCTGCAGCCTGGCGGTGTCTGGGGACTCGGCGAGGAGGCTTGCCAGTAGGGCCTGGAGGTCGACGGGAAGGGCCCGGATGAACTGCTGCAAGACAAGGGGGAGCCCTGGGTCAGAGGGGGGTTGGGGAATCCAGGCCACCCGCTGGCCCCGGGGTGCAGCCTTGAGCAGGGTCTGAGCCGCCTCGCAGAGCAGGGAGGAGCCCAGGCTGGGCATGGAAGGGACGGGCCCCCAGGGAGAGCAACGGGAAACCTGGAGGGAAGGATCCAAACCTGCAGCTTCTTCTCTCCCTCTGCCCCCACCCCCACTCCTCTCTGGAGCTCCAGCCCAGCCCGGGAGCAGGGCCCGGAGGGACGTACCTGCGTGTGGATGGGCTCCTGCTGCCAGTCCCCAGACACAGTCTGTCCCACGGCCGCCCTCAGCAGGGGGCTCAGGAGCTGGGCCTGTAGGGGAGGCTGCAAGGTGCTGGCAGGAGAGAGGGGCAGAGACTGTTAATTCAGCTGCAGGGCTGTGTCCAGACTCAGGGGTTTTTTCGGGAAAAGTAGCCTTTTTCCGAAAAAACTTCACCTGCGTCTAGACTGCAGTCGCGTTCTTTCGAAATTAAATCGAAAGAACGCGGCTTTTCTTTCCACGGCGGTAAACCTCATTTCACGAGGAAGAACGCCTTCTTTGGAAAGTGCTTCTTTCGAACGAAGGCGTTCTTGAATGTAACTAGGGCTTCTTCGAAAGAGAGCATCCAGACTCACTGGGTGCTCTCTTTCGAAAGAGGCTTGCAGTCTAGACATAGCCCAGGAGACAGAGACTTTCCCACTCCCTGGTCAGGGGATCTGCTCTGGGGGGGAGTCGGAGGGGGGGGTCGGTACCTGAGGCTGCAGGCGGCGTTGAGGCAGTCAGCCAAGACCAGTGGGTGGGGGGAGTCCTCCATGATCTCCTGTGAAACCCAAGGAGACAAAGGGGCGTGTGAGGCTGGGGCCCCCAAGAGACGCTCACACGGCCAGCGCCCCCACCCAGCAGGATCCAACCCCACTGCCTCCCGCTGGCCTGTAGCCCCCCGGCCCGGCACAGGGCCCCTCCCAGCACCCCCCTCCCAAACCGGGACCAGCTCAATCCTTGTCCCCAGGCCGTCTCCTGCCCCTCACTGCCCCGGTGACCAGCCTCTGAACCTCCTCATCCCTGCTCCCCAGGCGCATCCTCAGCAGCCCGCTCTGCTAACCTTCCAGCTCCCCCCCCCCATGGCCCGGGGAGACCCCTCCCTGTTCCGAATCCCCCTCCCTGTCCAGCACCCCAGACCTGCCCCATTTCTGTGTCCCTCCCTCCTCCAGCATCCCCACCCACCCTCCCCATGTCCACCTCCCCCTCCCCCTCCAGCACTCCTGGCCCCACCCATCCCATTTCCAGCACCCCCACCCGCCGCCATGGCCCAGGCAGACCCCTGTCCACCCCACGTATCCCGCCCCCTCCTCCCGGCCGCCGCCACTCGCTCACCACGATCCTGGCCATCATGGTGTCCTTGCAGCAGCGCGGCGCCAGGGTGTCCTCGCCCCTTTGGAGGGCGGCGAGGCAGGCGGGGGGGACGGCCAGGAGGAACCGCTGCAGGGCGGCTGGGCTCTGCACCCCAGAGAGAGTCTGTGAGCCTGGGGCCTGCCTGCCCCCCACGGACAGCTGCAGGGCTCAGGCCTCCCAGGAGTGGAGGTGGGCGCTGCCGGTTGTCCAAGCACCCACACTCCCCCCCCAACTGCTTCCTCAGGCTTGTGGGGGCCCAGCTGGTGCATGACAAGAGACCTCAGCTTGGGGGCCCCAGGGGGATCCCCAGGGACAAGCCCCTCCCGGAGGCGGGGACGTGCTGGGAAGGGGCCGGACAATCTCGGGTCCCCCCCGTGTGGCGAAGGTTCCTACCGTGTCCCGGGTGTGGAGCTGCTCTTCAATATCATAGATGGCCCCTTCCTCCACCCGGGAGTCCATCCGCTCCTGGCAGAGCTCCGCCGAGGCGCAGGGGGGCTCTGTGCGGGAGGGAAGGGACCAGGGTGACTCCAGCGGCCAGCAGGGGTCACGCGCCCCCATGTCAGGGACCCAGGGCAGGTTGGGCCCCACACGCCCCTCGCAGGGACCCATCCCCCTTCCACCCTCACATCTGCCAACGCCCTCAGCAGAGCCCCCACCAGGAACAAGAGAGCCAAGCAGCAGCTCCCGCCCCCATCCATTGCCCTGGCTGCGGGGCAGACACTGGGGCTGCCCCTCCCCCCCCCGTGTACTGGGTGAGCCCCTGGGCCCAGCATGTTCACGGCCCCTCACCTGGGTCTGAGCGGCTGCAGGAGGTGGCCCGGCTGCAGCTGGAGGCCCAGGCGCTGCTGCTCACTGAGCTGGACCCACAGCTGCAGGGGCTGGTGCGGAGAGGCTGGGGGCTCCCGGAGACTGGCAGGTCCCCGGGGGCCGGGCAGGGCGATGCCCCCTGGTGGTAATGGGGGCTGGGCTCCTGGGGCAGGTGTTTCTCTCCACAGAGGAGGCCCCAGAGCCACCCTACCCGGCTTCCCCGCTGGGCTGGGTCCCGCCTTCCCAGCCGCCTCTGGAGCCAGGTCCGGAGGGGCCTGGCCGGTGGGCGAGTCGCCCCGAGCTGGTGGGATTCAGCTTCCCCGCCCGCGGGGACGGAGGAGCTGCTTCCCACCGGCCCTGGGGCCATCTTCAGGGCTTTCCGGAACCACAGCCTGATGTGTTTGGCCATGCTGCAAATGAGGGGAGCAAAGGGGAGCTTGGGGCGCAGCCTGCAGAGCGAAATCCAGGGGTTCCAGCTCCCCAGAGCGACTGCCCCCAGCCCCCAAATGGCCCCTTGCTTATCGGCTCGGTCTTGCACAGGCACTTCTGGCCCTTGACCGAGGGCTGGGCCTGCCTGGAACCCAGCCGGCCCCGGGCGGGATCCAAACCCCTGGGGGCTCTTACCTTCTGCAAAACGCTGTCCGGATATGGAACTCACAGAGGACAAAGCAACTGTGAGCAGGAGACGCACCAGAGCTAAAGCAACCGGGGGTCTCCAAAGTCCCCTGGGCCCGCCCCCCCCTTTTATCAGCCTGAGATGTGGGTTCCTCTGTGAGGTCACCACCTCCCCACCTGCGCTTTGCCTGGTCTGCTGAGGGCTGCCCAAAGCCCCTGTGAGGTCACTGCCCCCCCCACCTCACCCTGCCAGGCAAATGTCCTGCCTCTGGCCACCCCTCTGGGAAGTTGGAGCCATTCCTAGGGGTCCCCCCCACTCCCTGACTGGGCATCCTGCAGCCAGCAGCTCCAGTAGCCCCATAGGCTGCTCCCTGCCCTACACTGCAGGCTTCTTGCACAAGAACTGTTTCACACTGGAGTTCTTGCGCAAAAGGTCTCGTGCAAGAGCACCTCCACCCTGCCATGTGCTTTTGCACAAGAGTGTCCATGGCACTGTGAACGCTTTCTTGTGCAAGAAAGCTCTGATGACCATTTTAGCCATAAAAGTGTCTTGCTCAAGAAGCCCCTGGTGCCCGTCCACGCTGCCTTCTTGCACAACAGCTCTTGCACAAAAGGGGCTTATTCCTCGTGGGGAGAGGACTAACTCCTGTGCAAGAAGCCCTCTTTTCTGATGCTTTACTGCAAATTTACTTGCACAAGAATTCACGTGCAGTGTAGACGCGCCACAAGTTTTTGCACAAGAACAGTTGTTCTTGAGCAAAATGCCTGCAGTGCAGACGTGGCCTTGGTGTCACCCAGCACTGGACTGCCTGGCCAGGAGCAAGAGTTAGAGCCTCCCACTCGCCCCGCTGCCTCTCACGGGCTCCCGTCCGGCCCCAGCCCTGGGCTTTGCCCTAGCGCATCCCAGCAAGGCCTCTGGCCTGCACTAGACCCATTGACATGTGGAGAATCCACCACTGCCCTGGGGCG
This sequence comes from Pelodiscus sinensis, assembly GCF_049634645.1. Lineage (NCBI taxonomy): Eukaryota > Metazoa > Chordata > Testudines > Trionychidae > Pelodiscus > Pelodiscus sinensis. Next base: position 28,254,684 of record NC_134725.1, on the reverse strand, counting down.
CTTTTGTCTATGGGACTCGGACTCACAGCTGAGCATGGAGCCTGATTTCTCCCAGGACTTGGGCTCTTTCCTGGCCAGGCCCTGGAACTGGTTCCACCTTTGTCTGCCAGGGACCGATACTGTCTCTCCAGGGAGGCCCTGCAGTGCAGGCACCTTCCTTTCCCCCCTCGGGAGCAGTCATTGTTCTGCACCCCACAAAGCAGTGGGGGGCTCCTGGCTGCCCCAGCTCCAATCTCTGAGCTTCTCTCTCAACGGGGGCCAGGCCTGGAGGCTCTAGTCCCCCTGGGTATGTATTTCTACACTACCCCGCTAGTTTGAACTAGGGGGGTAATGTATGCATACCGAACTTGCTAATGAAGCCCGGGATTTGAATTTCCCAGGCTTCATTAGCATAAAGCCGGCGCCGCCATTTTTAAAAGCCGCCTAGTGCGAACCCCGTGCCGCGCGGCTACACGCGGCACGGGCTAGATAGTTCGGACTACGTAGCCATTCCGAACTATCTGTACTCCTCGTTCCACGGCTCGGGGTTCGCACTAGCCGGCTTTTAAAAATGGTGGCGCCGGCTTTATGCTAATGAAGCCTGGGAAATTCAAATCCCGGGCTTCATTAGCAAGTTCGGTATGCATACATTACCCCCCTAGTTCGAACTAGCGGGGTAGTGTAGACATACCCCCTGAGACTCACTGGTGCTGGCTCACCCCCTGTCCTGCTCGTGGCTCCGTTGTCCTCCTCCCCGCAGCCCCCCCCAGCTGTAAATGCTGCTCACATCAGTTCCCCTTCCCCGTGGCCAGGCCCTGCAGGGCTCTGGGGGCTGGTTTGCTGCCCTCAGCCCTGCAGTAGCCTGCTCCCCAGTTTGCAGCCCCTCCCATCATGCGTGGGGTCTCCTGGTACCGGAGGGAGGACGGGGGCAGACCAGGAAGGTTAATTTGATGTTGCAGCGGCAGGAAGAGGAGGGGTGGCGCAGAGGAGCTGTCAGTACATTATCCCAATACGCCATCCCAGTGCAGGCGTCGCACTCAGCTCTACCTGCAGAGGAGTCTCTATCTGCGGTGAGCAGAAAGGGGGTCTAGGACACACACACAAGTAGCCCCAGAACCACGCAGGAGCAGAGTCGTTCTGCGAAAGGGAGAGGTTTATTGGGTCTGCGAGGGCGGCCGTAGGGGGGTGTCGTGTGTGTGCCACTCATCTCCGTCTGGGCAGCGGCACCGGTCGGGCTCAGAACTGGGCACAGGACCCGACCACGGCACCATCGATCTCCAGTGTATCCATCTGCTGGAAGCCGCGGCAGAGCTGAATTGCAGAACGGCTGCCCATTGGCAAAGACCTTGAAATGCTGGTTCCTGCAGCCGATGGATAGGAACCCACTCCTCCTGGGGGGAGGAGCAGCCAAGAGAGGGACCCACTCAGACCGGTCTGGCAGCGTGACGTAGTGGAACCAGCGCTGCCTAGGTAGGGTTTTACCTCCCCCCAGTCTGCTTCTGAGACCGAGTTTCCCCCTCTGCCCCATGGGCTAACAACAAGGCACTTTACAAACATTCTCTGTGTCATCGGCATTGTATGAAGGGGGAAACTGAGGCATGGAGCGGCATCTGATTTATATAGCTCAAGCCAGTCCCCACCCTTCTCGGTCTGCAGGAAAAGAAGCCAAGTGCTCTTGTTCCCACTACTCCTCCATTCCCCTGCTTCCACCTGATGTCAAATACACAAAGCTCACTACTTCTTCTTTCCTGCACTTAAGCCAAGCAGATCAGGATGGGGAGGAGACATGAGGGAGCCCCCAGGCTCTTGCTCTCTCTCGCACATACACACACATATATTACTTTAGAAAATGCCAGGTGTGAGCTAGAGGAGAATCTCCATTAACTGTTAGCACTATAGGGCATATGATACATACATACAGCATTTACAGTCCATCCAGCAGAGGGCAACAATACACCCCGCACACATGGAGCTCCCCCTCCTTTTCCAAATGCCCCAAGATTTAAACTACGGGAGACTACCCATTAGCTGTTAGTTGTATAGGAACTATGGGTATGTCTACACTACAAAGTTAATTCGAACTAACAGCCGTTAGTTGGAATTAACTTTCATAGGTGCTACACATACAAACCGCTAGTTTGGACTTAATTCGAACTAGGTAAACTTCATTCTACCAGGAGTAACGCCAAATTCGAATTCAGTAGTTGGAATTAAGGGCTGTGTAGCCACTTAATTCGAAGTAGCTGGAGGCCAGCCCTCCCCAGGTTCCCCTGGTGGCTGCTCTGGGCCAAACCAGGAAAACTCCTCTCCTCTCCCCAGCCCTGGGGCCCTTAAAGGGGTAGACTCTGGCCAGACGGCACTTGCCAGAGCCAGCCCTGCCAGCAGTCTCTGCCCCGAACCAGCGGCTGCAGGATGAGCCAGGCAGCCAGTGCCAGCGAGCCGTCCCCCCGCCCAGTCCCCCAGCACCCAGGGGCCAGCCAGGGGCCGTAGATGGCGCGCACCCTCCTGGTCTAGTGTGGAGGTCATGGACCTCATTGAGGTTTGGGGGCAGGCCCCCAGCTTCCATGATCTCTGTACTAGGAGGAGGAACGTGGCCGTCTACGGGCGCATAGCGGCCGCCATGGCCCGAAAGGGACACAGGCCACCCAGGAGCAGGTGCACCTGAAAGTAAAACAGCTGCGGCAGGCGTACGCCAGGGCCACCAGGGGCGGCGCCGCAGCAGGGGCTGCCACCTGCCCCTACTTCCCTGCCCTCGACCGACTCTTGGGGGGCGGGGCGGGGCGGTCCGTGCCAGCCCGGGAGGCAGCGAGCCGGGACTGGAGGGCCCTGACCTGGGCACACCGGAGGGGCCACCACAAGGAGTTCCAGCACTGGAGTCGGAAGGGTCATCCAGGGAGACCGTACCGGGGAAGTAGTTCGAATTAAGTAGTTCGGGGGAGGAGGCGGGAGGGAGACCAGGGACCGCGCACGTGGGCCATGCCTCCCACGGATCACACAGACACCTGTGCACGTGCAAGCACATGCCATGCCACGCTCCAGCTGCGTGACACCCAGGGGCCGTGGCCCAATAGGCACATGCATGTCTGAAGAGACCTGACATGCTCCTGACCCTGGGGCGGGACCCAGCAGGATGCTTTCCCTCCACACGTCTCCTCTACATGGAGGCAGGGGACATCTCCCCCCCCCCCGCCCGCCCACCGCCCCGGCCACACTATACATGGCACAGGGACATGGGTGCTGTCTTGGGGCAGCTCCCAGTCCCGGGGAGAGCCAGACATCCTGACCATGGCCTCTGTACAAGCACAGCGGCTCTGACGGTGCAGGGCATGGTCGCCCTCACGTTGCGGGGCGGGGGGAGGGGGCTGGGCATCATCTACTGTGTCCCCAGGGAGAAGTGACCACTCTCTTTCTCTACAGCTGTACCAGCCGCTCGTGCAGGGCGCACCACCCCACCCGGGACATGCTCCCGCACCCATGGCCTGCTCCGGTCCGCCACCACAGAGCAGGAGTACTGGGACCAGCACCTGGGGTCCTTGCGAGCCCTGCACCACACCGTCAAGGCCTGGATGTGGGAAGACCTGCAGCTCCGCCAGGAGCAGCTGGCTGAGGACCGAGCCAGAAATGCAAATCTGCAGGCCCTGCTGCAGAGCATGGTGCCCAGTGCTGATCCTGCGCCTGCTGCCCCCCCAACAACTGTCCCTCCTCCCACTCCTGCCCCCCTCCCACCTCTTCCTCCTCAACCCCTACACCCTCCTCCTCCTCAATGTCCACACCCCCCACCTCAACCTCTGCACCCTCCACCCCATCCCCCCGGGGACGCCGAGGCCCCCTCCCTTGCCGTGCTGGGAGGCGGTTGGCCCGGCGTCACCCCCACCCCGATCTCTGAGTTTCCCCTCCCCCTCTTTCCCCTTGCTTTCCCCTTCCAGCTCCCTCCTCCCAGTTTTCCCCCTCCCCTCTCCCACACTCTCTCCTGCCCTTTCCTGCCTCCTTTCCCCCGTCTCCCCACAGTTTTATTTCCCCTCCCCAGTTTTGTTAAATAAAGAGAGTTTGTATTTTTGAACACACGTGTCCTTTATTTTTTTACATCAGGAAGGGGGGCTAGGGAGGGGTAAGTGGAAGAAGGTGAGGGAGGAATGGGGCATGAGCCCCCGATGGGGAGGACTAGGGTGGCTCTGCAGGGTCTTTGGGGTGGAAGCTCTCCTGCAGGGCCTCCTGGATCCTGACAGTCCCCCAATTGAATTCAAATTAGCTTTTAGGTCTAGATACACTTGTTCAAATTAGCTTAGTTCGAATTAACTAATTCGAATTAAGTTAGTTCGAATTCGTGCTGTAGTGTAGACATTCCCATTAATGACACACTCTTGCAGTTCTGATGCCATGCAACAGAGGGCAACAGACTGCACCGAAAACGTTGCGTATGAAAAAAAAAGCTTATTGAAGTTTTTCTACAATATTTTACCAACATTTTTAAAGCACAAATCGTTTAATTTAAGTTAAATCTTTGCCCTCAAACACTTCACGTGCAATGATCTTGGGCATTCCACACAATAATTTAGCATTGAAAGGCGATCTTTTCCTGTGCTTTGCGGTGACAATTTGGATTTGGGCATCTTTGATATCATTGGTACAACTTTGATATCATTGGTATTACAGAAACCTGGTGGGATGGGACGCACGATTGGAATGTTGGTATGGAAGGGTACGGCTTGCTCAGGAAGGACGGACAGGGAAAAAAGGGAGGAGGGGTGGCCTTGTATATTAAAAATATACACACTTGGACTGAAGTGGAGATGAACGTAGGAGATAGCTGTGTAGACAGTCTCTGGGTTAAGCTAAAAGGGGTAAAAAACGAGGGTGATATCATGCTAGGAGTCTACTACAGGCCACCTAGCCAGGTGGAAGAGGTGGATGAGGACTTTTTTAAACAATTAACAAAACTAGCCAAAGCCCAAGATTTGGTGGTGATGGGGGACGTCAACTATCCAGACATATGTTGGGAAACTAACACAGCGGGGCGCAGGCTATCCAATAAGTTTCTGGACTGCATTGGAGACAACTTTCTGTTTCAGAAGGTTAAAAAGCTACCAGAGGAGAAGCTGTTCTGGATTTGGTTTTAAGAAATAGGGAGGAACTAGTTGAGAACTTGAAAGTGGAAGACAGTATAGGGGACAGTGATCATGAAATAATAGAGTTCATGATCTTAAGGAAAGGTAGAAGGGAGACCAGCACAATTGAGCTAATGGATTTCAGGAAGGCAGATTTTGATAAGTTCAGAGAACTTGTAGGTAAGGTCCCATGGGAAGCAAGACTGAAGGGAAAAACAACTGAGGAGAGTTGGAAGTATTTCAAAGGGACGTTGTTAAAGGCCCAAAAGCAAACAATTCCGCTGCGTAGGAAAGATAGAAAATATGGCAAAAGACCAGCTTGGCTTAACAAGGAGATCTTGCATGATCTCAAAATAAAAAAGGAGTCGTATAAAAAATGGAAACTAGGACAACTAACAAAGGATGAATATAGGCAAGCAACACGGGAATGCAGGAGCAAGATTAGAAAAGCAAAGGCACAAAATGAGATCAAACTAGCTACAGGCATAAAGGGAAACAAGAAGACCTTTTATAAATACATTAAAAGCAAGAGGAAGACCAAGTGGGTAGGCCCACTGCTTAGTGAGGAGGGAGAAGCAGTAACAGGAAACTTGGAAATGGCAGAGATGCTCAATGACTTCTTTGTTTCGGTCTTCACCGAGAAGTCTGGAGGTGTGCCTAACATAGTGAATACAAGCAGAGAGAGGGTAAGTTTAGAAGATAGGATACACAAAGTACAAGTTAAAAATCACTTAGGAAAGTTAGATGTCAGCAAGTCACCAGGTCCTGATGAAATGCATCCCAGGATACTCAAGGAGCTGATAGAGGAGCTATCTGAGCCTTTAGCTATGATCTTTGAAAAATCATGGCAGACAGGGGAGATTCCAGAAGACTGGAAAAGGGCAAATATTGTGCCCATCTATAAAAAGGGGAATAAGAACAACCCAGGAAACTACAGACCGGTCAGTTTAACATCTGTCCCAGGGAAGATAATGGAGCAGGTAATTAGGGAAATCATATGCAAACACTTGGAAGGTAATAAAGTGATAGGGAATAGCCAACATGGGTTTGTGAAGAACAAGTCATGCCAAACTAATCTGATAGCTTTCTTTGATAGGATAACAAGCCTTGTGGATATGGGAGAAGCGGTGGATGTCATATACTTAGACTTTAGTAAGGCATTTGATACGGTCTCGCATGATATTCTTATTGATAAACTAGGCAAATATAACTTAGATAGGGCCATGATAAGGTGGGTGCATAATTGGCTGTATAACCGTAGTCAGAGAGTTGTTGTTAACGGTTCTAAATCCTGCTGGAAAGGGATAACAAGTGGAGTTCCTCAAGGGTCTGTTTTGGGACCCGTACTGTTCAATATCTTCATCAATGATGTAGATATTGGGATAGAGAGTACGCTTATTAAGTTTGCAGATGATACCAAACTGGGTGGGGTTGCAACTTCTTTGGAGGAGAGGGACATAATTCAAAATGACCTTGGCAAGTTAGAGAAATGGTCAGAGGTAAACAGGATGAGGTTTAATAAAGAGAAATGCAAAGTGCTCCACTTAGGAAGGAACAATCAGTTCCATACATACAAGATGGGAAGCGACTGTCTAGGAAGGAGCATGGCGGAAAGAGATCTAGGGGTCATAGTGGACCACAAGTTGAATATGAGTCAACAGTGTGATGCTGTTGCAAAAAAAGCAAATATGATTCTAGGTTGTATCAACAGGTGTGTTGTAAGCAAAACTCGTGAAGTCATTCTGCCGCTCTACTCTGCACTAGTTAGGCCTCAGCTGGAGTACTGTGTCCAGTTCTGGGCGCCACATTTCAAGAAAGATGTGGAGAAATTGGAAAGGGTACAGAGAAGAGCGACAAGAATGATTAAAGGTTTAGAGAACATGACCTATGAAGCCAGGCTTCATGAACTGGGCTTGTTTACTTTGGAAAAAAGAAGATTAAGGGGGGACATGATAGCGGTTTTCAAATATCTAAAAGGGTGTCACAAGGAGGAAGGAGAAAATTTGTTCCTCTTGGTTTCTGAGGACAGGACAAGGAGTAATGGGCTTAAAGTGCAGCAGGGGAGGTTTAGATTGGACATTAGGAAAACATTCCTAACTGTCAGGGTGGTCAAATATTGCAATAAATTGCCAAGGGAGGTGGTGGAATCTCCCTCTCTGGAGATATTTAAGAACAGGTTAGATAGACATCTGTCAGGGATGGTGTAGACTGAGCTTGGTCCTGCCTTGAGGGCGGGGGGCTGGACTCGATGACCTCTTGAGGTCCCTTCCAGTCCTATTATTCTATGATTCTGTGATTCAAGCTCTTGCCTTGACCTCCACAAAGGGAGGTGTGGTACCACAGTACCTGCAAGAATTTTAAGTTGCTTTCACTCCTGACGCTAGACACAGAAAGTGAGGGGGGATTTTTAGGAAACAATGTGGGGGAGAGGAAAGCAACTTTTCCTCCCTGCCCCCAGTCATGTTACTGGATGTTGAGGAGAGCAGCCAGATCACTGCTGCACCCATGTGGGGGTGTTGGCCCCAAAAGTGGCACAAAGGGGGGCCAAGTGAGGTGTCCAGTAGAAGCCTACTTTCTTCTGATTCCATATATGCTATTCATGTGATTGTATAATGTTGGTATGTGAAGTTATAAGCATGAATTTTGTGTGGATACCAAATGTTTCTCTGTATGTGGTTGAACTATGGGCAAAGCAGCTCAGCCTATGGATATGCTAACGAGTAAAGCTCTGGAACAATAGCCCTCTTTAGGCCAAGGACACACCTCAAGAGTGGTGACTCATACCTAGTGGCTACCAGCAGGGAACACAGGGATAAGCCATGGGCCAGGTGACCTGCTGTAGCCAAGAAGAGACCAGGAAGGAGGGATAAATAGGCCATGTGGTCGACTCCATCTTGGTACTCAGCTCAGCACTTCATCCCAGAGGCAGCAGTGCAGGGATCGAAGAGCCAGGAAGAACTGTGTGCCCATCCTGACCCTAGGATGCGCAACAAGGACTCGTAAGCCAGCAGCTGTAACATCTCTGCTAGAGGCTGCATCGAGAACCGGGAAATTTGATGCATGTAATGTACTATCCTTTAACAACCTTACTCTCATGCTTTTCTTTATTGTAATAATAAACCTTTAGATGTTAGATGATAAAGGATTGGCTCAGCATGATTTGTGGGTAAGGTCCAGAGGGTAAATTGACCAGGGATCTGTGGCTGGTTTCTTGGAACCGGACAGTACTTGTTCGGGGTCGGTGGGATTGGGTGCTAAACCCCCCCCCCCCCCCCACCGGTGTTTGAGGCCCGGGGCCATCTGGGGCATGGATATTGCTGGGGTTTCGGAGGGGTTTTGCTCGTGATGCTTCAGGCAGGCAGCTGAAGCACTCTGTGAGACTGGTTTGTGGCCTGTTTGGAGAGGTAACCAGTCTGGGGACTGTAAGGAGCCCCGAAGTTGAGCAATTCGCCCTGAGCGGAAGCCCTCAGCTGTGCCCAGACACAGTCCGGTCTGTCACAGCCCCAGCCAAGCCGTTTGCTGCGCCATGAGGAGAACCGCCCTGTGCTGGGCACCTGATCAGTGAAGAGAAGTTCAGCGCCCAGACTGCCTGGGAGGGCAGCACAAGGAGTCATCGTCTCCAGGAGAGGCAGTGGTCTCATCACACCATCAGCCCCAGGGTTCTCCTGGCTTTGCAGGCGTCATGGAGACGGGGAGTGCTACGGAGGGAAGGGATGATGAGGCAGCTCAATGGATGTTTTCGGGGAGTTCGTTCAGAGCAGCGAGGCAGAAAGCACAGAGCCCTGGAGGGGCAGAGCGTCAAGAAACCCCCTGAAATCTTCAAGTCTGAGCTGTGAGGGGAGCACGTCACCCTGGACCATTCCTCACAGGTGTCTGCCCAGCCTCTTTTTAAACGCCTCCAGCGACAGCGATTCCACAGCCTCCTTTGGGAGCCTCTTCCAGAGCTTAACTGCCCTTAGGGACAGAAAGTTCCCCTAAATCTCCCTCGGTGCAGGTAAAGTCCCTCACTGGGTTAAAACCCCGCTGGTTCGAACCCCGTGCACGAGGAGTAACGGTAGTTTGAACTAGGAAGCCTAGTTCGAACTACCTAGTTCCTGCCCCGTGTAGCCGCGCTGCACGGGGTTCGAACCAGCGGCGTTTTAAAAATGGCGCCGGCCGGCTTATGCAAATGAAGCCCGGGAAATTCAAATCCCGGGCTTCATTTGCAAGTGCGGTATGCCTACATTACCCCGCTAGTTCGAACTAGCGGGGTAGTGTCGACATACCCTATGAGACAATGTGCTTGTTTCACCTGGGTTGCAGAGAGGGTGTTTCCCAGCGGTGGCTCTCTTTCCTCCCCCAGATCAGGTATTTCCGGCCCTAGAGTGGGCTCCGCTGGCTAGGGGGTAATCATCAGGGTCTCCCGTTCTCGCCAGTGCTTCAGGAAATTTACATGAAATATTTGGGTTTTCTTCTTTCGATCCGGTTGATAGATCTCGTAGTTCACCGGCCCGACCTGACGAGTGACCTCACCGGTGTATGAGGCCCGGGGCCATCTGGGGCACGGATATTGCTGGGGTGTCGGAGGGGTTTTGCTCGGGAGGCTTCAGGCAGGCTGCTGAAGCGCTCCGTGGGACTGGTTTGTGGCCTGTTTGGAAAGGTCGCCAGTCTGGGGGCTGTAAGGAGCCCCGAATTTGAGCAATTCGCCCTGAGCGGATGCCCTCAGCTGTGCCCAGACACGGCCCGGTCCGGTCCGTCACACATTGCAACGGATGCCAAAGGAAATATGATGACACAACAGGGGGGGGCGGGCTCGTCCAATGAGATGCTTTGTCTCCATGCCCCTTTCCTGGGCTTTGCCCAGCATGACTGAGCCTGGAAATGTCTTTTCAGGGCAGGAAAGTGGCTCTTTCCGAGGGGGAATGCCAAACCCTTCTGCTGGGCGAGTTTCTTCTGGAATTCCCTGCCCCTGTCGTAACCCGGCAGCCAGTGAGTTATTGCCTCCTCTGCACTCACTGGGTGGGGGGTTGCTGTGGCAGGAGGCACCAGACGTATCATCCCACCTGGGCTTCTATTTGACATTTTCCTTTGTTTTGAGTTTTTTGCAAATGAAAGGAGACAGAACGGTCAGTTAGAAGCACAAATGGCTTGTGTGAGGTTTAGTTTCAAATAGACATTTTCCTGCCAGTTTGGATTTGGATGCCCAAATCCAAATTGTCACCGCAAAGCACAGGAAAAGATCGCCTTTCAATGCTAAATTATTGTGTGGAATGCCCAAGATCATTGCACGTGAAGTGTTGAGGGCAAAGATTTAACTTAAATTAAACGATTTGTGCTTTAAAAATGTTGGTAAAATATTGTAGAAAAACTTCAATAAGCTTTTTTTTTCATACGCAACGTTTTCGGTGCAGTCTGTTGCCCTCTGTTGCATGGCATCAGAACTGCAAGAGTGTGTCATTAATGGGAATGTCTACACTACAGCACGAATTCGAACTAACTTAATTCGAATTAGTTAATTCGAACTAAGCTAATTTGAACTAGTGTATCTAGACCTAAAAGCTAATTTGAATTCAATCGGGGGACTGTCAGGATCCAGGAGGCCCTGCAGGAGAGCTTCCACCCCAAGGAGCCCGCAGAGCCACCCTAGTCCTCCCCATCGGGGGCTCATGCCCCATTCCTCCCTCACCTTCTTCCACTTACCCCTCCCTAGCCCCGCTTCCTGATGTAAAAAAATAAAATACAAACTCTCTTTATTTGACAAAACTGGGGAGGGGAAATAAAACTGTGGGGAGAGGGGCAAAGGAGGCAGGAAAGGGCAGGAGAGAGTGTGGGAGAGGGGAGGAGGGAGCTGGAAGGGGAAAGCAAGGGGAAAGAGGGGGAGGGGAAACTCAGGGATCGGGGTGGGGGTGACGCCGGGCCAACCGCCTCCCAGCACGGCAAGGGAGGGGGCCTCGGCGTCCCCGGGGGGATGGTGTGGAGGGTGCAGAGGTTGAGGTGGGGGGTGTGGACATTGAGGAGGAGGAGGGTGTGGGGGTTGAGGAGGAAGAGGTGGGAGGGGGGCAGGAGTGGGAGGAGGGACAGTTGTTGGGGGGGCAGCAGGTGCAGGATCAGCACAGGGCACCATGCTCTGCAGCAGGGCCTGCAGATTTGCATTTCTGGCTCGGTCCTCAGCCAGCTGCTCCTGGCGGAGCTGCAGGTCTTCCCACATCCAGGCCTTGACGGTGTGGTGCAGGGCTCGCAAGGACCCCAGGTGCTGGTCCCAGTACTCCTGCTCTGTGGTGGCGGACCGGAGCAGGCCATGGGTGCGGGAGCATGTCCCGGGTGGGGTGGTGCGCCCTGCACGAGCAGCTGGTACAGCTGTAGAGAAAGAGAGTGGTCACTTCTCCCTGGGGACACAGTAGATGATACCCAGCCCCCTCCCCCCGCCCCGCAACGTGAGGGCGACCATGCCCTGCACCGTCAGAGCCGCTGTGCTTGTACAGAGGCCATGGTCAGGATGTCTGGCTCTCCCCGGGACTGGGAGCTGCCCCAAGACCGCACCCATGTCCCTGTGCCATGTATAGTGTGGCCGGGGCGGTGGGCGGGCGGGGGGGGGGGGAGATGTCCCCTGCCTCCATGTAGAGGAGACGTGTGGAGGGAAAGCATCCTGCTGGGTCCCGCCCCAGGGTCAGGAGCATGTCAGGTCTCTTCAGACATGCATGTGCCTATTGGGCCACGGCCCCTGGGTGTCACGCAGCTGGAGCGTGGCATGGCATGTGCTTGCACGTGCACAGGTGTCTGTGTGATCCGTGGGAGGCATGGCCCACGTGCGCGGTCCCTGGTCTCCCTCCCGCCTCCTCCCCCGAACTACTTAATTCGAACTACTTCCCCGGTACGGTCTCCCTGGATGACCCTTCCGACTCCGGTGCTGGAACTCCTTGTGGTGGCCCCTCCGGTGTGCCCAGGTCAGGGCCCTCCAGTCCCGGCTCGCTGCCTCCCGGGCTGGCACGGACCGCCCCGCCCCCCAAGAGTCGGTCGAGGGCAGGGAAGTAGGGGCAGGTGGCAGCCCCTGCTGCGGCGCCGCCCCTGGTGGCCCTGGCGTACGCCTGCCGCAGCTGTTTTACTTTCAGGTGCACCTGCTCCTGGGTGGCCTGTGTCCCTTTCGGGCCATGGCGGCCGCTATGCGCCCGTAGACGGCCACGTTCCTCCTCCTAGTACAGAGATCATGGAAGCTGGGGGCCTGCCCCCAAACCTCAATGAGGTCCATGACCTCCACACTAGACCAGGAGGGTGCGCGCCATCTACGGCCCCTGGCTGGCCCCTGGGTGCTGGGGGACTGGGCGGGGGGACGGCTCGCTGGCACTGGCTGCCTGGCTCATCCTGCAGCCGCTGGTTCGGGGCAGAGACTGCTGGCAGGGCTGGCTCTGGCAAGTGCCGTCTGGCCAGAGTCTACCCCTTTAAGGGCCCCAGGGCTGGGGAGAGGAGAGGAGTTTTCCTGGTTTGGCCCAGAGCAGCCACCAGGGGAACCTGGGGAGGGCTGTCCTCCAGCTACTTCGAATTAAGTGGCTACACAGCCCTTAATTCCAACTACTGAATTCGAATTTGGCGTTACTCCTGGTAGAATGAAGTTTACCTAGTTCGAATTAAGTCCAAACTAGCGGTTTGTATGTGTAGCACCTATGAAAGTTAATTCCAACTAACGGCTGTTAGTTCGAATTAACTTTGTAGTGTAGACATACCCATAGTTCCTATACAACTAACAGCTAATGGGTAGTCTCCCGTAGTTTAAATCTTGGGGCATTTGGAAAAGGAGGGGGAGCTACATGTGTGCGGGGTGTATTGTTGCCCTCTGCTGGATGGACTGTAAATGCTTTATGTATGTATCATATGCCCTATAGTGCTAACAGTTAATGGAGATTCTCCTCTAGCTCACACCTGGCATTTTCTAAAGTAATATATGTGTGTGTATGTGCGAGAGAGAGCAAGAGCCTGGGGGCTCCCTCATGTCTCCTCCCCATCCTGATCTGCTTGGCTTAAGTGCAGGAAAGAAGAAGTAGTGAGCTTTGTGTATTTGACATCAGGTGGAAGCAGGGGAATGGAGGAATAGTGGGAACAAGAGCACTTGACTTCTTTTCCTGCAGACCGAGAGGGGTGGGGACTGGCTTGAGCTATATAAATCAGATGCCGCTCCATGCCTCAGTTTCCCCCTTCATACAATGCCGATGACACAGAGAATGTTTGTAAAGTGCCTTGTTGTTAGCCCATGGGGCAGAGGGGGAAACTCGGTCTCAGAAGCAGACTGGGGGGAGGTAAAACCCTACCTAGGCAGCGCTGGTTCCACTACGTCACGCTGCCAGACCGGTCTGAGTGGGTCCCTCTCTTGGCTGCTCCTCCCCCCAGAAGGAGTGGGTTCCTCTCCATCGGCTGCAGGAACCAGAATTTCAAGGTCTTTGCCAATGGGCAGCCGTTCTGCAATTCAGCTCTGCCGCGGCTTCCAGCAGATGGATACACTGGAGATCGATGGTGCCGTGGTCGGGTCCTGTGCCCAGTTCTGAGCCCGACCGGTGCCGCTGCCCAGACGGAGATGAGTGGCACACACACGACACCCCCCTACGGCCGCCCTCGCAGACCCAATAAACCTCTCCCTTTCGCAGAACGACTCTGCTCCTGCGTGGTTCTGGGGCTACTTGTGTGTGTGTCCTAGACCCCCTTTCTGCTCACCGCAGATAGAGACTCCTCTGCAGGTAGAGCTGAGTGCGACGCCTGCACTGGGATGGCGTATTGGGATAATGTACTGACAGCTCCTCTGCGCCACCCCTCCTCTTCCTGCCGCTGCAACATCAAATTAACCTTCCTGATCTGCCCCCGTCCTCCCTCCGGTACCAGGAGACCCCACGCATGATGGGAGGGGCTGCAAACTGGGGAGGAGGCTACTGCAGTAGCCGCGCGGCACGGGGTTCGCACTAGGCGGCTTTTAAAAATGGCGGCGCCGGCTTTATGCTAATGAAGCCTGGGAAATTCAAATCCCGGGCTTCATTAGCAAGTTCGGTATGCATACATTACCCCCCTAGTTCAAACTAGCGGGGTAGTGTAGAAATACATACGCAGGGGGACTAGAGCCTCCAGGCCTGGCCCCCGTTGAGAGAGAAGCTCAGAGATTGGAGCTGGGGCAGCCAGGAGCCCCCCACTGCTTTGTGGGGTGCAGAACAATGACTGCTCCCGAGGGGGGAAAGGAAGGTGCCTGCACTGCAGGGCCTCCCTGGAGAGACAGTATCGGTCCCTGGCAGACAAAGGTGGAACCAGTTCCAGGGCCTGGCCAGGAAAGAGCCCAAGTCCTGGGAGAAATCAGGCTCCATGCTCAGCTGTGAGTCCGAGTCCCATAGACAAAAGCGCCCCAGGGCAGTGGTGGATTCTCCACATGTCAATGGGTCTAGTGCAGGCCAGAGGCCTTGCTGGGATGCGCTAGGGCAAAGCCCAGGGCTGGGGCCGGACGGGAGCCCGTGAGAGGCAGCGGGGCGAGTGGGAGGCTCTAACTCTTGCTCCTGGCCAGGCAGTCCAGTGCTGGGTGACACCAAGGCCACGTCTGCACTGCAGGCATTTTGCTCAAGAACAACTGTTCTTGTGCAAAAACTTGTGGCGCGTCTACACTGCACGTGAATTCTTGTGCAAGTAAATTTGCAGTAAAGCATCAGAAAAGAGGGCTTCTTGCACAGGAGTTAGTCCTCTCCCCACGAGGAATAAGCCCCTTTTGTGCAAGAGCTGTTGTGCAAGAAGGCAGCGTGGACGGGCACCAGGGGCTTCTTGAGCAAGACACTTTTATGGCTAAAATGGTCATCAGAGCTTTCTTGCACAAGAAAGCGTTCACAGTGCCATGGACACTCTTGTGCAAAAGCACATGGCAGGGTGGAGGTGCTCTTGCACGAGACCTTTTGCGCAAGAACTCCGGTGTGAAACAGTTCTTGTGCAAGAAGCCTGCAGTGTAGGGCAGGGAGCAGCCTATGGGGCTACTGGAGCTGCTGGCTGCAGGATGCCCAGTCAGGGAGTGGGGGGGACCCCTAGGAATGGCTCCAACTTCCCAGAGGGGTGGCCAGAGGCAGGACATTTGCCTGGCAGGGTGAGGTGGGGGGGGCAGTGACCTCACAGGGGCTTTGGGCAGCCCTCAGCAGACCAGGCAAAGGGCAGGTGGGGAGGTGGTGACCTCACAGAGGAACCCACATCTCAGGCTGATAAAAGGGGGGGGCGGGCCCAGGGGACTTTGGAGACCCCCGGTTGCTTTAGCTCTGGTGCGTCTCCTGCTCACAGTTGCTTTGTCCTCTGTGAGTTCCATATCCGGACAGCGCTTTGCAGAAGGTAAGAGCCCCCAGGGGTTTGGATCCCGCCCGGGGCCGGCTGGGTTCCAGGCAGGCCTAGGCCTCGGTCAAGGGCCAGAAGTGCCTGTGCAAGACCGAGCCGATAAGCAAGGGGCCATTTGGGGGCTGGGGGCAGTCGCTCTGGGGCGCTGGAACCCCTGGATTTCGCTCTGCAGGCTGCGCCCCAAGCTCCCCTTTGCTCCCCTCATTTGCAGCATGGCCAAACACATCAGGCTGTGGTTCCGGAAAGCCCTGAAGATGGCCCCAGGGCCGGTGGGAAGCAGCTCCTCCGTCCCCGCGGGCGGGGAAGCTGAATCCCACCAGCTCGGGGCGACTCGCCCACCGGCCAGGCCCCTCCGGACCTGGCTCCAGAGGCGGCTGGGAAGGCGGGACCCAGCCCAGCGGGGCAGCCGGGTAGGGTGGCTCTGGGGCCTCCTCTGTGGAGAGAAACACCTGCCCCAGGAGCCCAGCCCCCATTACCACCAGGGGGCATCGCCCTGCCCGGCCCCCGGGGACCTGCCAGTCTCCGGGAGCCCCCAGCCTCTCCGCACCAGCCCCTGCAGCTGTGGGTCCAGCTCAGTGAGCAGCAGCGCCTGGGCCTCCAGCTGCAGCCGGGCCACCTCCTGCAGCCGCTCAGACCCAGGTGAGGGGCCGTGAACATGCTGGGCCCAGGGGCTCACCCAGTACACGGGGGGGGAGGGGCAGCCCCAGTGTCTGCCCCACAGCCAGGGCAATGGATGGGGGCGGGAGCTGCTGCTTGGCTCTCTTGTTCCTGGTGGGGGCTCTGCTGAGGGCGTTGGCAGATGTGAGGGTGGAAGGGGGATGGGTCCCTGCGAGGGGCGTGTGGGGCCCAACCTGCCCTGGGTCCCTGACATGGGGGCGCGTGACCCCTGCTGGCCGCTGGAGTCACCCTGGTCCCTTCCCTCCCGCACAGAGCCCCCCTGCGCCTCGGCGGAGCTCTGCCAGGAGCGGATGGACTCCCGGGTGGAGGAAGGGGCCATCTATGATATTGAAGAGCAGCTCCACACCCGGGACACGGTAGGAACCTTCTCCACACGGGGGGGACCCGAGATTGTCCGGCCCCTTCCCAGCACGTCCCCCCCTCCGGGAGGGGCTTGTCCCTGGGGATCCCCCTGGGGCCCCTTCTCCTGCATGACCTGGGCCCCCCAAGCTGAGGTCTCTTGTCATGCACCAGCTGGGCCCCCACAAGCCTGAGGAAGCAGTTGGGGGGGGAGTGTGGGTGCTTGGACAACCGGCAGCTCCCACCTCCACTCCTGGGAGGCCTGAGCCCTGCAGCTGTCCGTGGGGGGCAGGCAGGCCCCAGGCTCACAGACTCTCTCTGGGGTGCAGAGCCCAGCCGCCCTGCAGCGGTTCCTCCTGGCCGTCCCCCCCGCCTGCCTCGCCGCCCTCCAAAGGGGCGAGGACACCCTGGCGCCGCGCTGCTGCAAGGACACCATGATGGCCAGGATCGTGGTGAGCGAGTGGCGGCGGCCGGGAGGAGGGGAGGGGATACGTGGGGTGGACAGGGGTCTGCCTGGGCCATGGCAGCGGGTGGGGATGCTGGAAATGGGATGGGTGGGGCCAGGAGTGCTGGAGGGGGAGGGGGAGGTGGACATGGGGAGGGTGGGTGGGGATGCTGGAGGAGGGAGGGACACAGAAATGGGGCAGGTCTGGGGTGCTGGACAGGGAGGGGGATTCGGAACAGGGAGGGGTCTCCCCGGGCCATGGGGGGGGGAGCTGGAAGGTTAGCAGAGCGGGCTGCTGAGGATGCGCCTGGGGAGCAGGGATGAGGAGGTTCAGAGGCTGGTCACCAGGGCAGTGAGGGGCAGGAGACGGCCTGGGGACAAGGATTGAGCTGGTCCCGGTTTGGGAGGGGGGTGCTGGGAGGGGCCCTGTGCCGGGCAGGGGGGCTACAGGCCAGCGGGAGGCAGTGGGGTTGGATCCTGCTGGGTGGGGGCGCTGGCCGTGTGAGCGTCTCTTGGGGGCCCCAGCCTCACACGCCCCTTTGTCTCCTTGGGTTTCACAGGAGATCATGGAGGACTCCCCCCACCCACTGGTCTTGGCCGACTGCCTCAACGCCGCCTGCAGCCTCAGGTACCGACCCCCCCCCCCCCCCGCCGACTCCCCCCCGGAGCAGATCCCCTGACCAGGGAGTGGGAAAGTCTCTGTCTCCTGGGCTATGTCTAGACTGCAAGCCTCTTTCGAAAGAGAGCACCCAGTGAGTCTGGATGCTCTCTTTCGAAGAAGCCCTAGTTACATTCAAGAACGCCTTCGTTCGAAAGAAGCACTTTCCAAAGCAGGCGTTCTTCCTCGTGAAATGAGGTTTACCGCCGTGGAAAGAAAAGCCGCGTTCTTTCGATTTAATTTCGAAAGAACGCGACTGCAGTCTAGACGCAGGTGATGTTTTTTCGGAAAAAGGCTACTTTTCCCGAAAAAACCCCTGAGTCTGGACACAGCCCTGCTGCTGAATTAACAGTCTCTGCCCCTCTCTCCTGCCAGCACCTTGCAGCCTCCCCTACAGGCCCAGCTCCTGAGCCCCCTGCTGAGGGCGGCCGTGGGACAGACTGTGTCTGGGGACTGGCAGCAGGAGCCCATCCACACACAGGTACGTCCCTCCGGGCCCTGCTCCCGGGCTGGGCTGGAGCTCCAGAGAGGAGTGGGGGTGGGGGCAGAGGGAGAGAAGAAGCTGCAGGTTTGGATCCTTCCCTCCAGGTTTCCCGTTGCTCTCCCTGGGGGCCCGTCCCTTCCATGCCCAGCCTGGGCTCCTCCCTGCTCTGCGAGGCGGCTCAGACCCTGCTCAAGGCTGCACCCCGGGGCCAGCGGGTGGCCTGGATTCCCCAACCCCCCTCTGACCCAGGGCTCCCCCTTGTCTTGCAGCAGTTCATCCGGGCCCTTCCCTTCGACCTCCAGGCCCTACTGGCAAGCCTCCTCGCCGAGTCCCCAGACACCGCCAGGCTGCAGCTGATCATGGAGGTGAGCCCCGTGGGGGGGACGGGGCCATTGTCCCTGCTTCCTCGGGGGGCCGAGAGAGGAGCTGTGTCAGTGGCTGGGGGGGGGGGGCACAGTCTGAGAGGAGCCCCAGGCTCTGCCCAGAACCGGCGCCTCCCTACGGGTCCTGACCTGCCTCTTTCCCCCCCAGCACCTGAGCCCGTGGCTGGAGTCCCGCCTGCCCCAGGAGCGAGCCAGGGCCCTTGGCAGCACCACGGCCCTGCTGGGAGTCGCCACCACCCTCCCGGGGTTTGAGGTAAGTGACCTCGGAGCCGGGGGGTCTGGGGCTGCAGGGCGCGGGGCTGGGAGCGTCCCCGGGAGGCAGAGCTGGGAATGGGCCGGGAATGGGCCGCGTTCTCCTTTCCCCGGGGAGGGGCGACCCTGGGCCTTTCCGGGGGGCACCTGGGCCCCAGACTGGGGAGTGGCCGTCAGTGGATCCCCTTGTTCCACCCCCGGAGTGACCCTTCAGTCGGGGCCATTGCTCAGGGCTGTCTCCTCGCAAGGCCGGCCCCGCCCCGCCCCGCCCCGCCCCGCCCCGGGAGGTGTCTCTGTCCGTCGCCGAGCTCAGAACCGCCTCGGCGGCCGTTAGCATGGGACGTGCAGCCCCAGGATGCTGAGGGACCCCCCCTCTTCTCTCCCCTCAGAACTCCGCCGACTGGCCGAGGATGGGTCACCACGTGGCCCAGCTGGGCCTTTTTATTTCGGACCCATCCGAAGACGTCAGCCGGCTGGCCCGGAAGGGGGTGCACAGCCTGTACCGACTCCTCCTGCACCACAGGGGTAAGGAACCCAGCCGGGACCTGGGCCCCAGGGACACCCTGAGGGTGCCGGCGGCGGGGGGAGGGGACCCAGCCCTTTTCCCCCAGACTGGCCCAAGGGGGGATGCGTCCCTCTGTGTTCCCCTTCTGCCCCCTGTGCCCCTCCATTTGCCCAGGGATGCCTGCAGGGACCCGTGGGAGGGGAAGGGCTCAGACCTGCCAGCAGAATCACCCTGGTTTGTCGCTTGCAGGCCTCAACATCCACCAGGCAGAGGACCTGTGGTGCAGGCACTACTATAAGGAGAGATGGGTCCTGGCGCATAGCAACACCGTCAGGGTGGGAGAGGTAAGGACGCGCTGCCAGGGCAGGGCAGGGCTCGGGGGTGGGGCTGGCTGGGGCCCTCGTGCGGGTAGGACGCGGGGTGGAAGCGGGGAGTCGCTGATCGAATGGTCGATGCATTTTCCCTCGACTATTCGAGCCGTGGACAGGGCGGCGCTGCCCCTTTGTGACGCTGTCCCGGCGTTTCAAAGGGGCGGCGCTTCGTAGGGGCAGCGCCGCACCTTGCCCCGGATCTCCCATAGCAGGGGAAGCAGGGCGGGGGGGGGGCAACACTTTTTGATCGAGGTCGCTCCAAGATGTTGGCCAGTGGCCTAGGGCTGCTCTGTTGTGCGGAGGGGGGTGAGGTCTGGGAGGGTCTTGGGGGCAGGAGGAAGGTGTGACCTGGGGCAGGGGTTGGGGTGCAGGGTGAGGAGAGCGTCTGGGTGCAGGGTCTGGAAGGGAGTTTGCAGAAGGAGGAAGCTGTTTTAGCCCCAGGAGTTGGGGCCGGGCTCTGGGCCGTCAGCTGAAACCTCCCGTGCTCTTGATTTCAGGTCTTTGGGCAGCTCTTCACCCCAGAGCAGGAGAACTGGTTTTTAGACAAGGCTCTGCTCGCTGCCCGCTCCCCCCTGAGGCGCCCCAGCCAGGCCGGGCTGGTCCTGGCCCACGCCCTGCATGGGCAGGCCCATCAGCTCCTGGGATACATGGTGAGCAGCCGGAGCAGATGCAGGAGAGTGGGGCAGGGCCAGGGTCTCCTTCCCATCCCCTCAGGGAGTCCCCCGCCCCTTTCCTCATGCTGCCCCCACCCCACGTCCCTGCTGGGTGGGTCAGAAGCTCACCCTGCGGGCCTGACGGGGGGCGACCAGAGAGCAGAACAAGTCTCAGCGCAGGGGGGAGGAGGGTGGAAATGCTGGGGGGGCCCAGTACCCCTGAGTCCCCAGGGATGAATGTGACGGATTCTGCTTCCCTTGCAGCAGGAAGACAGCCAGTGAGAGCACAAGGAGCTGAGGAGCCAGCAGCTGCGTCCCCCTCCCCCCAACCCTCCCAATTGTATAGAATGTATTTAAATTCTGATTAAATAACGTTTCAAAAAACATTTGGATCAGGCTTTGTCAATAATTTTTAATGGGGGGGGGCATTTTGGCAAGTGGTCAAGGGCCACATTTCTACCGAGGAGTTTGGGGTCTGGGACGGGGCGGTTGGGTGCAGAAGAGAGCGGAGGGTAGGAGCCTGGATGCGCACCGTCCATTGCATCATCACGCGGAGCCACTGTGCTAGTGCTGGAGCTTGGGTGACTGGTTTAATTTGAATGTTTACACAGATTAGGTGTTTTAACTTTAGGAAACTTCATTTTAAATAAGGTAAAATATTAATTTCTGTCTACCACAAAGGGTTTCAAAGTTTTCTTTATTAAAGGCAGGGATGAGGAACCTTTTTTGTCTCCAGGGCCACTGACCCCAGAAAAACCAGTTGGGGACCACACACGAGAAAAGCAAAATACAAAAACCCTTCTTCCAAAACCCACAAGCCTCACTGAGGTGAGGGGAAGGGACAGGGAGGACTGAGGTTCGGGGATCCCTCATTTTTGGCCCCCCCTCAGATTGAGAGGGACCCGCAAATGCCACTCTCCCTGGAACCCAGGAGAGTTAATCTGTGCTGGGGCTGGAGTGCCAGGGGAGTGAGATGTCTCAGTCGGGGCCA
The DNA here is from genome assembly GCF_049634645.1 of Pelodiscus sinensis. Taxonomy (NCBI): domain Eukaryota; kingdom Metazoa; phylum Chordata; order Testudines; family Trionychidae; genus Pelodiscus; species Pelodiscus sinensis. The sequence goes on along the minus strand of NC_134725.1, from coordinate 28,233,530 downwards.
CATTCGTGAGGCTTGGGGGGGTGGAGGCGCCAGGGACGCATTCAGATAGAGCAGGGGAGCCGGCAGGGACCCTGAGAGGAGAAGTGGGAGTGAGAGCCCAGCCGGGGAGACACAAGGAAACCAGAGTCAGTCTAGTATCTCTCAGGCAGCTGGGGTAGACACCCCCCACCCCAAACCCCAGCCTCCTGTTGGATCCTCCTCCCACAGTTAACTGCCTCTGAGTCTGCACCCAAACTCCCATCGCTGCCCTGAACCTGTCCCAGAGCCTGCAACCCGCAGCCTCTCCCGCGCCCCACTCCCCAGCCATCCTGCACCGTAACCCCAGCCTCAGGCCAGCGAACCTGAGTGAGGGTGGGGGAGCCCAAGCAGCAGAGGGAGGGGGGAGTGGAATGAGTGGGGGCGTGGCCTCAGAACAGGGGCAGGGGTAGGTGCGGGGAAGGGGTCGGGGCAATGGTAGTGGCCTCTAATGCCCACACCCCTCCCTTCGGCATCGCTTATGTCCCATGTCCCCCCCTCCTGAGCCCACAGCCGGTGCCAAGGCCTCGTGCCCAGGGCGGGGTCGCCCCTGTGAGCTGCCAGCCATACTGGGGAGAGGCGAGAGGGTCTGGGCTGCTGTGTCCGTTGCTGGCTCCTGTCAGGCCTTTGCATCGAGTCCTGGTGCAGCCTGAGCAAACCTGGGTCCTTCCCTGCTCCTCCAACACCACCTGGGCAAAGGGAGGAGAGTCCCCAACAGCCTCTGTCACTTCGGCCTCCTGTCGGGGGAACATGCCCCCTGCAGCATGATCCCCTGGAGATCTAGCCCTCTGGGCACTCACACAAGGTCTCTACACGGCAGCTGCTCTGTGCCTAGTGCTGGCACTGCAGAGCCATTTGCCACTTTGCACCCGACTGTCACCAGGTCCTTTCCATTTGCAGGGCCGGCCACATCTCCTGCCCCCTAGGCCATTGGCTGCACCCTCGTCTCGCTCCTCCTGGTGTCTGTATCCGTCATCACCTTGGTGCTGGAGAGATGGGGCCTGCCCCAGCCTGCCGGGCTGCAAGGGACTCCTGTTGGGAGCAGCTGCATGGGAACCAGAGGCCCAAGAATGGGAGAACCCTATTGACCTGCTGTGAGCAGGAGACGGGGGTGGGGAGGGGGCTGGGGAGGTACCTGTACTCAGCTCTGAATGGGGGCTGGGGAGACACAGACACTGCTGATGATTGCTGCACAGTGGGCCCCTGGGTTACAGTCTATGCCCAGGCAGCTCCTCCAGTCACTGCCTGTCACATTACTGGATCTTGAGGGGAGCAGCCAGATCACTGCTGCACCCATAGGTGGGGGTGTTGGCCCCAGAAAATGGTAGAAAAGGGGGCCATGTGAGGTGCTGAATAGAAGCTTATTATCTGATAGTCCTAGGTAAGCTATTTATGTGGTTGTATAACGTCTGTGTGTGTAGTTAGGAATCTGTAGTCTGTGTGGATCCTGACTATTTCTCTGCATGTGGTTGAGCATTGGGCAGAGCCCGGCCTGTGGACATGCTAATTAGCGAGGCCCTGTGGGACAATGGCACTGAATGGGCCAAGGACACACCTAAAGCATGAGGGCGGACACCTAAGAGCGGCCAGCAGAGAGAGGCTGAGGACCAGGTGATCTCCTGCAGCCAAGAAGAGGCCAGGAAGGAGGGATAAATAGGCCATGTGGTCGATGCCATCTTGGTTCTCAGCTCAGCACTTCATCCCAGAGGCAGCATTGCAGGGATCGCAGAGCCTGGAAGACCTGTGAACCCATCCTGACCCTAGGATGTGCAACAAGAACTCTTAAACCAGCAGCTGTAACATCTCTGCTAGAGGCTGCATTGAGAACTGGGAGATTCGGTGCATGTAACATACTATTCCTTTAACAACCTTACTCTCATGCTTTTCTTTATTGTAATAATAAACCTTTAGGTGTTAGATGCTAAAGGATTGGCTCAGCATGATTTGTGGGTAAGTTCCAGAGGGTAATTTGACCAGGGATCTGTGTCTGGTTTCTTGGAACCGGACAGTACTTGTTCGGGGTATGTGGGATTGGGTGCTAAGACCCCCCCACCGGTGTATGAGGCCCGGGGCCATCTGGGGCACGGATATTGCTGGGGTTTCGGAGGGGTTTTGCTCGTGAGGCTTCAGGCAGGCAGCTGAAGCGCTCTGTGAGACTGGTTTGTGGCCTGTTTGGAGAGGTAACCAGTCTGGGGACTGTAAGGAGCCCCGAAGTTGAGCAATTCGCCCTGAGCGGAAGCCCTCAGCTGTGCCCAGACACAGTCCGGTCTGTCACAGCCCCAGCCAAGCCGTTTGCTGCGCCATGAGGAGAACCGCCCTGTGCTGGGCACCTGATCAGTGAAGAGAAGTTCAGCGCCCAGACTGCCTGGGAGGGCAGCACAAGGAGTCATCGTCTCCAGGAGAGGCAGTGGTCTCATCACACCATCAGCCCCAGGGTTCTCCTGGCTTTGCAGGCGTCATGGAGACGGGGAGTGCTACGGAGGGAAGGGATGATGAGGCAGCTCAATGGATGTTTTCGGGGAGTTCGTTCAGAGCAGCGAGGCAGAAAGCACAGAGCCCTGGAGGGGCAGGGCGTCAAGAAACCCCCTGAAATCTTCAAGTCTGAGCTGTGAGGGGAGCACGTCACCCTGGACCATTCCTCACAGGTGTCTGCCCAGCCTCTTTTTAAACGCCTCCAGCGACAGCGATTCCACAGCCTCCTTTGGGAGCCTCTTCCAGAGCTTAACTGCCCTTAGGGACAGAAAGTTCCCCTAAATCTCCCTCGGTGCAGGTAAAGTCCCTCACACATTGTCCAACTTCAGTGGACATAGAGACAAGTGATCATCAGCCCCTTTAGAAGAGCCCGTAACACACGTGAAGGCCTGTTATCGGCCCTCCCTACCTTTTCTTTTCTCAAGACTGTCTATGGCGTTCTCATGGGTCAGGTATTTTACACCTTTTATCATTTTTGTGACTCTCCCCTGGACTCGCTCCACCTGGCCCACATCTTCCCTACAGTGTGGCAGCCAGAACCCAACAGAGTCCGTCAGCTGAGACCGGTGGAGGAGGACAGGCTTCGCCCAGATCTGACAAGCCAGAGCCCTGTTTAGACAAACCCTTTTTTGCAGCTGTATTACCTTGTTGACTCATATGCCCATTTGTGATCTTGGATAACCCCCAGATCGTGTTCAGCAGCACTGTCCCCAGCCCATGGGCCATCCTCAGCTGGAGCAATTGCACAATCTGGCCTGGGACTTCCTGTCCATTACTGCCCCATGCCCTGCTCTTCCCCACCATCACCCCGCCCTCTCCCTGCGTGGCATCTTGTACCCTAGGATGCAGCTTTGGGGATCACTGGGGGGCTGGCACCACATGGAGGCAGCAGTCATGCCCCCGCTAGTCTCTGTGTGGCAGGAGCCATGGCGGAGTCAGACAGCACTGGACAAATGCACTTGCTCTGTTGTGCTCTGCTTCCCCATGGCTCCTACTGATGTGGGGAGTGTGTGTGGGGCCCGACTGCTGCCTCTGCACAGCACCAGGCCCCCCAGTGACCTCCAAAGCCACGTCCTCCCTCTTCCCAAGCAGAGAGATCCGATCCCAGACAGGAGATGCCACAGCTGAGGATGGCACAACTATGAGGAGCTGCCGGTGTGGGATGCTGGCTCCTGGGAACTTCTTCAGAGGGGTATCCCAAGCTCTGCTACCACTAGCAAGCTTGAAGAAAACCCAATAATCTCTGATAGCTGACCTCTCAGTCTTAGTCATGCACTCACCCACCTCCTATTACTTTCCAGGACACAAGAATCAGATCCTAGTCTTTAAAAGGGTGTTCTTATTAACAAAACAAAAAGATATTCTTGAGAAAGGATACTTCATTGCTAGGTGTTATAGAGCAGCTGAGAAAAGAATAGATTAAAACACAGAGAATTGCTTCCCTGGGATTCAGTTTTAGTTACAGCGTAAGGGGGGGGGGGGGGGTAACTAAACACCAAAACAAAGAAAATTGTGTATAACTATAAACATTCCCTATCTACTCACATGTTTGTACTTCCAAAGTCTAGTCCATTTCTAGGCATGGGTATTCATCTCCCTTCCCCCCAGTTCTTGGTTTGAATGCCCAAAGGAAAAGCAGCAGGCAGATTCCCTTTCAAGCCAACTCTAACACGTTCTTCCCATTGGTTCTCCTGGCTACCTGCCAACACTTCCTGGTCACCCACTTTCCAGGGTGAACCCTTTACTTACTGAATGCTGAACTGTTTCTTCAGACAACGAGGGTGAGAAAGGCCAATCTGTACCTCTCTCCTTCACTCTCTTAGCAAAACATTGCTTCTCTTTTTAAGCTGTAATATTTTACTAGAAGACTTACTTGGCCTTGCTCGGGTCCTTCAGGGCAGGGGGCTGGCGGTGTGGGGAGTGCAGGAGTCAGAGCTAAGTGGGATGGGCCCTGCCAGCAAGGAGGAGACAGGAAGCCTGCACCTCGTACTCCTGCGAAAAGCCTGCCTGGGGGAAACTCAGCTCTGGAGGGAAGAAGGAAGCCACAGGCTGGCGCACACAGGGCTCTGTGGGCTTGTCGGAGGCTATGGGTGTCAGGCTGTGAACCCAGCAGCAGAGCATTTAAGGCACCCAGAGTTCCAGGGCAGACGATGACACAACACCTCACTCCCAGAACATGCACCTCAGTCTGTAGAGCGGTGCCGGTAAGGTTCAGGGAGGTGTCACAGGCCGAGGGAGCGAGCTGCAGTGGCTGGAGGCTGACCCTGGAGGTGCTCCCTGTGGCAATAAGAGGCCAGGCTGATTATGGAACCTGGTGGGAGGGAGGGCAAGGGCATGGCAGGTAGCACTGGCATGAAATGCCCAAGCCAGGCAACGCTGCTCAGCCTGGTCCATCCTGCCAGGCCGGAGCCATTCCCTCCCATAGGCTGTGTGAACCACGGCAGCCAGCCACTCCCAGCAACTCAGCCCTGGCTCCTCGTGGTCTCCTGGATGCTTTATTCCCACTGTTCAATCCCAGGGCGCATCCCAGGGGAACGCCCCCAGGAGGCCTCCCATGCAGTCCCGGTAGATCCCGTCGAAGGCCTTGCTCTGCGCCGCTGTGAAATGGTTCTTCCAGTCCCCACAGATGCCTGTGGAAGGCGAGTGGCGCTGCTCAGGATTCGCACCATGGCCATCGCGGGGACTGGGACTCGCCTCCCACCCTGCAGATCGCGGGGCGCTTGCTGCTGCAAGGGGGGTTGAGCCCACCCTGCTCCCAGTGCACAATCCTGGCTCTGCCCCCGGCTCATCCCCCACAAGGGCTCGATGGGATCTGTGAAGCTCCCCAATGATGGGGCTGCCTGACAGCAGCCTCCTCACTATAACTTTGGGCTGGGCCCTGACTGAGCTCCCAGGCAGCCTTCTTATAGTCCTAGTCCCGCCCTTTGACTTCCGGTCAGGTGAGGGGGCGGGGCTAGGCTGGGCCCAAAATGGCTCCCAGAGGGGTTCCTCCGCCTCCGGCTCAGTGGGTGGCCATTCCACCCCCCTACACTCCTCCCCCCTTAAGTCCAGCTCCCAATCTCCGGGACCGGGATTCTGCTCTTCCTCCCTGCGGGACAGGACATCGACATTGTCCCTCCCTGCTCGGTGTTTCACTGTGAATACATACGGTTGGAGGGACAGGTACCATCTCATGATGCGACTGTTGGTATCCCGCATCTGATGGAGCCATTGTAGGGGTGCATGGTCTGTAAAAAGAATAAAAGAGTCTCCAAGGAGGTAATACCGCAGCGCCTCGATGGCCCACTTTATCGCTAGGGCCTCCTTCTCAATTGCGGCATAGCGGCGCTCTCGAGGAAATAGTTTTTGGCTGATATACAGCACTGGGTGTTCTTCTCCCTCAATTTCCTGGGACAGTACTGCCCCCAGTCCGCAGTCTGACGCTTCCGTCTGAACAATGAAGGGCCGGGAGAAATCGGGGCTGAACAGAACTGGCTCGCTGCACACAGCGGCTTTTAGGTCCTGAAAAGCTGTCTTGCATTCCGGCGACCACCTGATCCTTTGAGGACTGTCTTTCTTGAGGAGCGCCGTGAGAGGCGCGGCTCGAGTTGCAAAGTGTGGCACAAAACGGCGATAGTAGCCTGCCAACCCTAAAAACTGTCTTACTTTCTTCTTGGAGTTGGGTGCCGGCTAGTTTTGGACCGCCTCCACCTTCCCTACTAGAGGCCGGACTAGGCCCCACCCCAGCTGGTACCCGAGGTAGGTGGTTTCCTGCCAGCCAAGTTTACATTTCGTGGGATTGGTGGTCAGGCCGGCATCCCGCAATGTCCGCATTACGGCCGCTACCCGCTCGAGATGTTCCTCCCAATCTTGGCTGTAAATTACCACATCATCTAGGTACGCGGCGGCATACGCCGTATGCGGGGATAGCAAGCGGTCCATCATTCGCTGAAATGTTACAGGGGCCCCATGGAGTCCGAATGGCATCCTTATAAAATGGAACAATCCCGGGGGAGTTGAAAAGGCAGTTTTTTCTCTCGATTCGGAGTCCAGGGGGATCTGCTAATATCCCTCTGTAAGATCTAGGGTGGTTATAAAGTCGGCTCTCCCCAAGCGTTCTAACAGTTCGTCTGTTCGCGGCATGGGGTAGGCGTCAAATTTTGAAATTTCATTTACTCGTCTGAAATCGATGCAGAAGCGGACACTGCCATCTGGTTTCGGCACCAAGATGATTGGGCTACGCCACTCGCTCTGGGAGCGCTCTATCACTCCCAGTTGCAGCATCGACTGGACTTCCTCCTCGACTACCTTCCGCATCTGGCGGGGGAGAGGCCGAGTACCTTCTCGTACCACTTGGCCTGGAGGGGTCCAAATGTTATGTGTTATTACCCCAGTATGGCCGGGTTGGGTTGTGAAGGTCTTTCGAAATGTCTCTCTGGGTATGTCTACACTACCCTCCTAGTTCGAACTAGGAGGGTAATGTAGGCATACCGCACTTGCAGATGAAGCCCGGGATTTGAATTTCCCAGGCTTCATTTGCATAAGCGGGGCGCCGCCATTTTTAAAACCCCGCTGGTTCGAACCCCGTGCACGAGGAGTAACGGTAGTTTGAACTAGGAAGCCTAGTTCGAACTACCTAGTTCGTGCCCCGTGTAGCCGCGCTGCACGGGGTTCGAACCAGCGGGGTTTTAAAAATGGCGCCGGCCGGCTTATGCAAATGAAGCCTGGGAAATTCAAATCCCGGGCTTCATTTGCAAGTGCGGTATGCCTACATTACCCCGCTAGTTCGAACTAGCGGGGTAGTGTCGACATACCCTATGAGACAATGTGCTTGTTTCACCTGGGTTGCAGAGAGGGTGTTTCCCAGCTGTGGCTCTCTTTCCTCCCCCAGATCAGGTATTTCCGGCCCTAGAGTGGGCTCCGCTGGCTAGGGGGTAATCATCAGGGCCTCCCGTTCTCGCCAGTGCTTCAGGAAATTTACATGAAATATTTGGGTTTTCTTCTTCCGATCCGGTTGATAGATCTCGTAGTTCACCGGCCCGACCTGACGAGTGACCTCACCGGTGTATGAGGCCCGGGGCCATCTGGGGCACGGATATTGCTGGGGTGTCGGAGGGGTTTTGCTCGGGAGGCTTCAGGCAGGCTGCTGAAGCGCTCCGTGGGACTGGTTTGTGGCCTGTTTGGAAAGGTCGCCAGTCTGGGGGCTGTAAGGAGCCCCGAATTTGAGCAATTCGCCCTGAGCGGATGCCCTCAGCTGTGCCCAGACACGGCCCGGTCCGGTCCGTCACACATGGCAACGGATGCCAAAGGAAATATGATGACACAACAGGGGGGGCGGGCTCGTCCAATGAGATGCTTTGTCTCCATGCCCCTTTCCTGGGCTTTGCCCAGCATGACTGAGCCTGGAAATGTCTTTTCAGGGCAGGAAAGTGGCTCTTTCCGAGGGGGAATGCCAAGCCCTTCTGCTGGGCGAGTTTCTTCTGGAATTCCCTGCCCCTGTCGTAACCCGGCAGCCAGTGAGTTATTGCCTCCTCTGCACTCACTGGGTGGGGGGTTGCTGTGGCAGGAGGCACCAGACGTATCATCCCACCTGGGCTTCTATTTGACATTTTCCTTTGTTTTGAGTTTTTTGCAAATGAAAGGAGACAGAACGGTCAGTTAGAAGCACAAATGGCTTGTGTGAGGTTTAGTTTCAAATAGACATTTTCCTGCCAGTTTGGATTTGGATGCCCAAATCCAAATTGTCACCGCAAAGCACAGGAAAAGATCGCCTTTCAATGCTAAATTATTGTGTGGAATGCCCAAGATCATTGCACGTGAAGTGTTGAGGGCAAAGATTTAACTTAAATTAAACGATTTGTGCTTTAAAAATGTTGGTAAAATATTGTAGAAAAACTTCAATAAGCTTTTTTTTTCATACGCAACGTTTTCGGTGCAGTCTGTTGCCCTCTGTTGCATGGCATCAGAACTGCAAGAGTGTGTCATTAATGGGAATGTCTACACTACAGCACGAATTCGAACTAACTTAATTCGAATTAGTTAATTCGAACTAAGCTAATTTGAACTAGTGTATCTAGACCTAAAAGCTAATTTGAATACAATCGGGGGACTGTCAGGATCCAGGAGGCCCTGCAGGAGAGCTTCCACCCCAAGGAGCCCGCAGAGCCACCCTAGTCCTCCCCATCGGGGGCTCATGCCCCATTCCTCCCTCACCTTCTTCCACTTACCCCTCCCTAGCCCCGCTTCCTGATGTAAAAAAATAAAATACAAACTCTCTTTATTTGACAAAACTGGGGAGGGGAAATAAAACTGTGGGGAGAGGGGGAAAGGAGGCAGGAAAGGGCAGGAGAGAGTGTGGGAGAGGGGAGGAGGGAGCTGGAAGGGGAAAGCAAGGGGAAAGAGGGGGAGGGGAAACTCAGGGATCGGGGTGGGGGTGACGCCGGGCCAACCGCCTCCCAGCACGGCAAGGGAGGGGGCCTCGGCGTCCCCGGGGGGATGGTGTGGAGGGTGCAGAGGTTGAGGTGGGGGGTGTGGACATTGAGGAGGAGGAGGGTGTGGGGGTTGAGGAGGAAGAGGTGGGAGGGGGGCAGGAGTGGGAGGAGGGACAGTTGTTGGGGGGGCAGCAGGTGCAGGATCAGCACAGGGCACCATGCCCTGCAGCAGGGCCTGCAGATTTGCATTTCTGGCTCGGTCCTCAGCCAGCTGCTCCTGGCGGAGCTGCAGGTCTTCCCACATCCAGGCCTTGACGGTGTGGTGCAGGGCTCGCAAGGACCCCAGGTGCTGGTCCCAGTACTCCTGCTCTGTGGTGGCGGACCGGAGCAGGCCATGGGTGCGGGAGCATGTCCCGGGTGGGGTGGTGCGCCCTGCACGAGCAGCTGGTACAGCTGTAGAGAAAGAGAGTGGTCACTTCTCCCTGGGGACACAGTAGATGATGCCCAGCCCCCTCCCCCCGCCCCGCAACGTGAGGGCGACCATGCCCTGCACCGTCAGAGCCGCTGTGCTTGTACAGAGGCCATGGTCAGGATGTCTGGCTCTCCCCGGGACTGGGAGCTGCCCCAAGACCGCACCCATGTCCCTGTGCCATGTATAGTGTGGCCGGGGCGGTGGGCGGGCGGGGGGGGGGGGGAGATGTCCCCTGCCTCCATGTAGAGGAGACGTGTGGAGGGAAAGCATCCTGCTGGGTCCCGCCCCAGGGTCAGGAGCATGTCAGGTCTCTTCAGACATGCATGTGCCTATTGGGCCACGTTCCTCCTCCTAGTACAGAGATCATGGACGCTGGGGGCCTGCCCCCAAACCTCAATGAGGTCCATGACCTCCACACTAGACCAGGAGGGTGCGTGCCATCTACGGCCCCTGGCTGGCCCCTGGGTGCTGGGGGACTGGGCGGGGGGACGGCTCGCTGGCACTGGCTGCCTGGCTCATCCTGCAGCCGCTGGTTCGGGGCAGAGACTGCTGGCAGGGCTGGCTCTGGCAAGTGCCGTCTGGCCAGAGTCTACCCCTTTAAGGGCCCCAGGGCTGGGGAGAGGAGAGGAGTTTTCCTGGTTTGGCCCAGAGCAGCCACCAGGGGAACCTGGGGAGGGCTGGCCTCCAGCTACTTCGAATTAAGTGGCTACACAGCCCTTAATTCCAACTACTGAATTCGAATTTGGTGTTACTCCTGGTAGAATGAAGTTTACCTAGTTCGAATTAAGTCCAAACTAGCGGTTTGTATGTGTAGCACCTATAAAAGTTACTTCCAACTAACGGCTGTTAGTTCGAATTAACTTTGTAGTGTAGACATACCCATAGTTCCTATACAACTAACAGCTAATGGGTAGTCTCCAGTAGTTTAAATCTTGGGGCATTTGGAAAAGGAGGGGGAGCTACATGTGTGCGGGGTGTATTGTTGCCCTCTGCTGGATGGACTGTAAATGCTGTATGTATGTATCATATGCCCTATAGTGCTAACAGTTAATGGAGATTCTCCTCTAGCTCACACCTGGCATTTTCTAAAGTAATATATGTGTGTGTATGTGCGAGAAAGAGCAAGAGCCTGGGGGCTCCCTCATGTCTCCTCCCCATCCTGATCTGCTTGGCTTAAGTGCAGGAAAGAAGAAGTAGTGAGCTTTGTGTATTTGACATCAGGTGGAAGCAGGGGAATGGAGGAGTAGTGGGAACAAGAGCACTTGGCTTCTTTTCCTGCAGACCGAGAGGGGTGGGGACTGGCTTGAGCTATATAAATCAGATGCCGCTCCATGCCTCAGTTTCCCCCTTCATACAATGCCGATGACACAGAGAATGTTTGTAAAGTGCCTTGTTGTAAGCCCATGGGGCAGAGGGGGAAACTCGGCCTCAGAAGCAGACTGGGGGGAGGTAAAACCCTACCTAGGCAGCGCTGGTTCCACTACGTCATGCTGCCAGACCGGTCTGAGTGGGTCCCTCTCTTGGCTGCTCCTCCCCCCAGAAGGAGTGGGTTCCTCTCCATCGGCTGCAGGAACCAGAATTTCAAGGTCTTTGCCAATGGGCAGCCGTTCTGCAATTCAGCTCTGCCGCGGCTTCCAGCAGATCGATACACTGGATATCGATGGTGCCGTGGTCGGGTCCTGTGCCCAGTTCTGAGCCCGACCGGTGCCGCTGCCCAGACGGAGATGAGTGGCACACACACGACACCCCCCTACGGCCGCCCTCGCAGACCCAATAAACCTCTCCCTTTCGCAGAACGACTCTGCTCCTGCGTGGTTCTGGGGCTACTTGTGTGTGTGTCCTAGACCCCCTTTCTGCTCACCGCAGATAGAGACTCCTCTGCAGGTAGAGCTGAGTGCGACGCCTGCACTGGGATGGCGTATTGGGATAATGTACTGACAGCTCCTCTGCGCCACCCCTCCTCTTCCTGCCGCTGCAACATCAAATTAACCTTCCTGGTCTGCCCCCGTCCTCCCTCCGGTACCAGGAGACCCCACGCATGATGGGAGGGGCTGCAAACTGGGGAGCAGGCTACTGCAGGGCTGAGGGCAGCAAACCAGCCCCCAGAGCCCTGCAGGGCCTGGCCACGGGGAAGGGGAACTGATGTGAGCAGCATTTACAGCTGGGGGGGGCTGCGGGGAGGAGGACAACGGAGCCACGAGCAGGACAGGGGGTGAGCCAGCACCAGTGAGTCTCAGGGGGTATGTCTACACTACCCCGCTAGTTCGAACTAGGGGGGTAATGTATGCATACCGAACTTGCTAATGAAGCCCGGGATTTGAATTTCCCGGGCTTCATTAGCATAAAGCCGGCGCCACCATTTTTAAAAGCCGGCTAGTGCGAACCCCGAGCCGTGGAACGAGGAGTACAGATAGTTCGGAATGGCTACGTAGTCCGAACTATCTAGCCCGTGCCGCGTGTAGCCGCGCGGCACGGGGTTCGCACTAGGCGGCTTTTAAAAATGGCGGCGCCGGCTTTATGCTAATGAAGCCTGGGAAATTCAAATCCCGGGCTTCATTAGCAAGTTCGGTATGCATACATTACCCCCCTAGTTCAAACTAGCGGGGTAGTGTAGAAATACATACCCAGGGGGACTAGAGCCTCCAGGCCTGGCCCCCGTTGAGAGAGAAGCTCAGAGATTGGAGCTGGGGCAGCCAGGAGCCCCCCACTGCTTTGTGGGGTGCAGAACAATGACTGCTCCCGAGGGGGGAAAGGAAGGTGCCTGCACTGCAGGGCCTCCCTGGAGAGACAGTATCGGTCCCTGGCAGACAAAGGTGGAACCAGTTCCAGGGCCTGGCCAGGAAAGAGCCCAAGTCCTGGGAGAAATCAGGCTCCATGCTCAGCTGTGAGTCCGAGTCCCATAGACAAAAGCGCCCCAGGGCAGTGGTGGATTCTCCACATGTCAATGGGTCTAGTGCAGGCCAGAGGCCTTGCTGGGATGCGCTAGGGCAAAGCCCAGGGCTGGGGCCGGACGGGAGCCCGTGAGAGGCAGCGGGGCGAGTGGGAGGCTCTAACTCTTGCTCCTGGCCAGGCAGTCCAGTGCTGGGTGACACCAAGGCCACGTCTGCACTGCAGGCATTTTGCTCAAGAACAACTGTTCTTGTGCAAAAACTTGTGGCGCGTCTACACTGCACGTGAATTCTTGTGCAAGTAAATTTGCAGTAAAGCATCAGAAAAGAGGGCTTCTTGCACAGGAGTTATTCCTCTCCCCACGAGGAATAAGCCCCTTTTGTGCAAGAGCTGTTGTGCAAGAAGGCAGCGTGGACGGGCACCAGGGGCTTCTTGAGCAAGACACTTTTATGGCTAAAATGGTCATCAGAGCTTTCTTGCACAAGAAAGCGTTCACAGTGCCATGGACACTCTTGTGCAAAAGCACATGGCAGGGTGGAGGTGCTCTTGCACGAGACCTTTTGCGCAAGAACTCCGGTGTAAAACAGTTCTTGTGCAAGAAGCCTGCAGTGTAGGGCAGGGAGCAGCCTATGGGGCTACTGGAGCTGCTGGCTGCAGGATGCCCAGTCAGGGAGTGGGGGGGACCCCTAGGAATGGCTCCAACTTCCCAGAGGGGTGGCCAGAGGCAGGACATTTGCCTGGCAGGGTGAGGTGGGGGGGGCAGTGACCTCACAGGGGCTTTGGGCAGCCCTCAGCAGATCAGGCAAAGGGCAGGTGGGGAGGTGGTGACCTCACAGAGGAACCCACATCTCAGGCTGATAAAAGGGGGGGGCGGGCCCAGGGGACTTTGGAGACCCCCGGTTGCTTTAGCTCTGGTGCGTCTCCTGCTCACAGTTGCTTTGTCCTCTGTGAGTTCCACATCCGGACAGCGTTTTGCAGAAGGTAAGAGCCCCCAGGGGTTTGGATCCCGCCCGGGGCCGGCTGGGTTCCAGGCAGGCCTAGGCCTCGGTCAAGGGCCAGAAGTGCCTGTGCAAGACCGAGCCGATAAGCAAGGGGCCATTTGGGGGCTGGGGGCAGTCGCTCTGGGGAGCTGGAACCCCTGGATTTCGCTCTGCAGGCTGCGCCCCAAGCTCCCCTTTGCTCCCCTCATTTGCAGCATGGCCAAACACATCAGGCTGTGGTTCCGGAAAGCCCTGAAGATGGCCCCAGGGCCGGTGGGAAGCAGCTCCTCCGTCCCCGCGGGCGGGGAAGCTGAATCCCACCAGCTCGGGGCGACTCGCCCACCGGCCAGGCCCCTCCGGACCTGGCTCCAGAGGCGGCTGGGAAGGCGGGACCCAGCCCAGCGGGGCAGCCGGGTAGGGTGGCTCTGGGGCCTCCTCTGTGGAGAGAAACACCTGCCCCAGGAGCCCAGCCCCCATTACCACCAGGGGGCATCGCCCTGCCCGGCCCCCGGGGACCTGCCAGTCTCCGGGAGCCCCCAGCCTCTCCGCACCAGCCCCTGCAGCTGTGGGTCCAGCTCAGTGAGCAGCAGCGCCTGGGCCTCCAGCTGCAGCCGGGCCACCTCCTGCAGCCGCTCAGATCCAGGTGAGGGGCCGTGAACATGCTGGGCCCAGGGGCTCACCCAGTACACGGGGGGGGAGGGGCAGCCCCAGTGTCTGCCCCGCAGCCAGGGCAATGGATGGGGGCGGGAGCTGCTGCTTGGCTCTCTTGTTCCTGGTGGGGGCTCTGCTGAGGGCGTTGGCAGATGTGAGGGTGGAAGGGGGATGGGTCCCTGTGAGGGGTGTGTGGGGCCCAACCTGCCCTGGGTCCCTGACATGGGGGCGCGTGACCCCTGCTGGCCGCTGGAGTCACCCTGGTCCCTTCCCTCCCGCACAGAGCCCCCCTGCGCCTCGGCGGAGCTCTGCCAGGAGCGGATGGACTCCCGGGTGGAGGAAGGGGCCATCTATGATATTGAAGAGCAGCTCCACACCCGGGACACGGTAGGAACCTTCTCCACACGGGGGGGACCCGAGATTGTCCGGCCCCTTCCCAGCACGTCCCCCCCTCCGGGAGGGGCTTGTCCCTGGGGATCCCCCTGGGGCCCCTTCTCCTGCATGACCTGGGCCCCCCAAGCTGAGGTCTCTTGTCATGCACCAGCTGGGCCCCCACAAGCCTGAGGCAGCAGTTGGGGGGGGAGTGTGGGTGCTTGGACAACCGGCAGCTCCCACCTCCACTCCTGGGAGGCCTGAGCCCTGCAGCTGTCCGTGGGGGGCAGGCAGGCCCCAGGCTCACAGACTCTCTCTGGGGTGCAGAGCCCAGCCGCCCTGCAGCGGTTCCTCCTGGCCGTCCCCCCCGCCTGCCTCGCCGCCCTCCAAAGGGGCGAGGACACCCTGGCGCCGCGCTGCTGCAAGGACACCATGATGGCCAGGATCGTGGTGAGCGAGTGGCGGCGGCCGGGAGGAGTGGAGGGGATACGTGGGGTGGACAGGGGTCTGCCTGGGCCATGGCGGCGGGTGGGGGTGCTGGAAATGGGATGGGTGGGGCCAGGAGTGCTGGAGGGGGAGGGGGAGGTGGACATGGGGAGGGTGGGTGGGGATGCTGGAGGAGGGAGGGACACAGAAATGGGGCAGGTCTGGGGTGCTAGACAGGGAGGGGGATTCGGAACAGGGAGGGGTCTCCCCGGGCCATGGGGGGGGAGCTGGAAGGTTAGCAGAGCGGGCTGCTGAGGATGCGCCTGGGGAGCAGGGATGAGGAGGTTCAGAGGCTGGTCACCAGGGCAGTGAGGGGCAGGAGACGGCCTGGGGACAAGGATTGAGCTGGTCCCGGTTTGGGAGGGGAGTGCTGGGAGGGGCCCTGTGCCGGGCAGGGGGGCTACAGGCCATCGGGAGGCAGTGGGGTTGGATCCTGCTGGGTGGGGGCGCTGGCCGTGTGAGCGTCTCTTGGGGGCCCCAGCCTCACAAGCCCCTTTGTCTCCTTGGGTCTCACAGGAGATCATGGAGGACTCCCCCCCCCCCACTGGTCTTGGCCGACTGCCTCAACGCCGCCTGCAGCCTCAGGTACCGACCCCCCCCCGCCGACTCCCCCCCGGAGCAGATCCCCTGACCAGGGAGTGGGAAAGTCTCTGTCTCCTGGGCTATGTCTAGACTGCAAGCCTCTTTCGAAAGAGAGCACCCAGTGAGTCTGGATGCTCTCTTTCGAAGAAGCCCTAGTTACATTCAAGAACGCCTTCGTTCGAAAGAAGCACTTTCCAAAGCAGGTGTTCTTCCTCGTGAAATGAGGTTTACCGCCGTGGAAAGAAAAGCCGCGTTCTTTCGATTTAATTTCGAAAGAACGCGACTGCAGTCTAGATGCAGGTGAAGTTTTTTCGGAAAAAGGCTACTTTTCCCGAAAAAACCCCTGAGTCTGGACACAGCCCTGCTGCTGAATTAACAGTCTCTGCCCCTCTCTCCTGCCAGCACCTTGCAGCCTCCCCTACAGGCCCAGCTCCTGAGCCCCCTGCTGAGGGCGGCCGTGGGACAGACTGTGTCTGGGGACTGGCAGCAGGAGCCCATCCACACACAGGTACGTCCCTCCGGGCCCTGCTCCCGGGCTGGGCTGGAGCTCCAGAGAGGAGTGGGGGTGGGGGCAGAGGGAGAGAAGAAGCTCCAGGTTTGGATCCTTCCCTCCAGGTTTCCCGTTGCTCTCCCTGGGGGCCCGTCCCTTCCATGCCCAGCCTGGGCTCCTCCCTGCTCTGCGAGGCGGCTCAGACCCTGCTCAAGGCTGCACCCCGGGGCCAGCGGGTGGCCTGGATTCCCCAACCCCCCTCTGACCCAGGGCTCCCCCTTGTCTTGCAGCAGTTCATCCGGGCCCTTCCCGTCGACCTCCAGGCCCTACTGGCAAGCCTCCTCGCCGAGTCCCCAGACACCGCCAGGCTGCAGCTGATCATGGAGGTGAGCCCCGTGGGGGGGACGGGGCCATTGTCCCTGCTTCCTCGGGGGGCCGAGAGAGGAGCTGTGTCAGTGGCTGGGGGTGGGGGGGGGGGCACAGTCTGAGAGGAGCCCCAGGCTCTGCCCAGAACCGGCGCCTCCCTACGGGTCCTGACCTGCCTCTTTCCCCCCCAGCACCTGAGCCCGTGGCTGGAGTCCCGCCTGCCCCAGGAGCGAGCCAGGGCCCTTGGCAGCACCACGGCCCTGCTGGGAGTCGCCACCACCCTCCCAGGGTTTGAGGTAAGTGACCTCGGAGCCGGGGGGTCTGGGGCTGCAGGGCGCGGGGCTGGGAGCGTCCCCGGGAGGCAGAGCTGGGAATGGGCCGGGAATGGGCCGCGTTCTCCTTTCCCCGGGGAGGGGCGACCCTGGGCCTTTCCGGGGGGCACCTGGGCCCCAGACTGGGGAGTGGCCGTCAGTGGATCCCCTTGTTCCACCCCCGGAGTGACCCTTCAGTCGGGGCCATTGCTCAGGGCTGTCTCCTCGCAAGGCCGGCCCCGCCCCGCCCCGCCCCGCCCCGCCCCGGGAGGTGTCTCTGTCCGTCCCCGAGCTCAGAACCGCCTCGGCGGCCGTTAGCATGGGACGTGCAGCCCCAGGATGCTGAGGGACCCCCCCTCTTCTCTCCCCTCAGAACTCCGCCGACTGGCCGAGGATGGGTCACCACGTGGCCCAGCTGGGCCTTTTTATTTCGGACCCATCCGAAGACGTCAGCCGGCTGGCCCGGAAGGGGGTGCACAGCCTGTACCGACTCCTCCTGCACCACAGGGGTAAGGAACCCAGCCGGGACCTGGGCCCCAGGGACACCCTGAGGGTGCCGGCGGCGGGGGGAGGGGACCCAGCCCTTTTCCCCAGACTGGCCCAAGGGGGGATGCGTCCCTCTGTGTTCCCCTTCTGCCCCCTGTGCCCCTCCATTTGCCCAGGGATGCCTGCAGGGACCCGTGGGAGGGGAAGGGCTCAGACCTGCCAGCAGAATCACCCTGGTTTGTCTCTTGCAGGCCTCAACATCCACCAGGCAGAGGACCTGTGGTGCAGGCACTACTATAAGGAGAGATGGGTCCTGGCGCATAGCAACACCGTCAGGGTGGGAGAGGTAAGGACGCGCTGCCAGGGCAGGGCAGGGCTCGGGGGGGGGGGCTGGCTGGGGCCCTCGTGCGGGTAGGACGCGGGGTGGAAGCGGGGAGTCGCTGATCGAATGGTCGATGCATTTTCCCTCGACTATTCGAGCCGTGGACAGGGCGGCGCTGCCCCTTTGTGACGCTGTCCCGGCGTTTCAAAGGGGCGGCGCTTCCTAGGGGCAGCGCCGCACCTTGCCCCGGATCTCCCATAGCAGGGGAAGCAGGGCGGGGGGGGGCAACACTTTTTGATGGAGGTCGCTCCAAGATGTTGGCCAGTGGCCTAGGGCTGCTCTGTTGTGCGGAGGGGGGTGAGGTCTGGGAGGGTCTTGGGGGCAGGAGGAAGGTGTGACCTGGGGCAGGGGTTGGGGTGCAGGGTGAGGAGAGCGTCTGGGTGCAGGGTCTGGAAGGGAGTTTGCAGAAGGAGGAAGCTGTTTTAGCCCCAGGAGTTGGGGCCGGGCTCTGGGCCGTCAGCTGAAACCTCCCGTGCTCTTGATTTCAGGTCTTTGGGCAGCTCTTCACCCCAGAGCAGGAGAACTGCTTTTTAGACAAGGCTCTGCTCGCTGCCCGCTCCCCCCTGAGGCGCCCCAGCCAGGCCGGGCTGGTCCTGGCCCACGCCCTGCATGGGCAGGCCCATCAGCTCCTGGGATACATGGTGAGCAGCCGGAGCAGATGCAGGAGAGTGGGGCAGGGCCAGGGTCTCCTTCCCATCCCCTCAGGGAGTCCCCCGCCCCTTTCCTCATGCTGCCCCCACCCCACGTCCCTGCTGGGTGGGTCAGAAGCTCACCCTGCGGGCCTGACGGGGGGTGACCAGAGAGCAGAACAAGTCTCAGCGCAGGGGGGAGGAGGGTAGAAATGCTGGGGGGGCCCAGTACCCCTGAGTCCCCTGGGATGAATGTGACGGATTCTGCTTCCCTTGCAGCAGGAAGACAGCCAGTGAGAGCACAAGGAGCTGAGGAGCCAGCAGCTGCGTCCCCCTCCCCCCAACCCTCCCAATTGTATAGAATGTATTTAAATTCTGATTAAATAACGTTTCAAAAAACATTTGGATCAGGCTTTGTCAATAATTTTTAATGGGGGGGGGGCATTTTGGCAAGTGGTCAAGAGCCACATTTCTACCGAGGAGTTTGGGGTCTGCGACGGGGCGGTTGGGTGCAGAAGAGAGCGGAGGGTAGGAGCCTGGGTGCGCACCGTCCATTGCATCATCACGCGGCGCCATTGTGCTAGTGCTGGAGCTTGGGTGACTGGTTTAATTTGAATGTTTACACAGATTAGGTGTTTTAACTTTAGGAAACTTCATTTTAAATAAGGTAAAATGTTAATTTCTGTCTACCACAAAGGGTTTCAAAGTTTTCTTTATTAAAGGCAGGGATGAGGAACCTTTTTTGTCTCCAGGGCCACTGACCCCCAGAAAAACCAGTTGGGGACCACACACGAGAAAAGCAAAATACAAAAACCCTTCTTCCAAAACCCACAAGCCTCACTGAGGTGAGGGGAAGGGACAGGGAGGACTGAGGTTCGGGGATCCCTCATTTTTGGCCCCCCCTCAGATTGAGAGGGACCCGCAAATGCCACTCTCCCTGGAACCCAGGAGAGCTAATCTGTGCTGGGGCTGGAGTGCCAGGGGAGTGAGATGTCTCAGTCGGGGCCACATTCGTGAGGCTTGGGGGGGTGGAGGCGCCAGGGACGCATTCAGATAGAGCAGGGGAGCCGGCAGGGACCCTGAGAGGAGAAGTGGGAGTGAGAGCCCAGCCGGGGAGACACAAGGAAACCAGAGTCAGTCTAGTATCTCTCAGGCAGCTGGGGTAGACACCCCCCACCCCAAACCCCAGCCTCCTGTTGGATCCTCC
This sequence comes from Pelodiscus sinensis, assembly GCF_049634645.1. Lineage (NCBI taxonomy): Eukaryota > Metazoa > Chordata > Testudines > Trionychidae > Pelodiscus > Pelodiscus sinensis. The sequence goes on along the minus strand of NC_134725.1, from coordinate 28,214,330 downwards.
TCCCACAGTTAACTGCCTCTGAGTCTGCACCCAAACTCCCATCGCTGCCCTGAACCTGTCCCAGAGCCTGCAACCCGCAGCCTCTCCCGCGCCCCACTCCCCAGCCATCCTGCACCGTAACCCCAGCCTCAGGCCAGCGAACCTGAGTGAGGGTGGGGGAGCCCAAGCAGCAGAGGGAGGGGGGAGTGGAATGAGTGGGGGCGTGGCCTCAGAACAGGGGCAGGGGTAGGTGCGGGGAAGGGGGCGGGGCAATGGTAGTGGCCTCTAATGCCCACACCCCTCCCTTCGGCATCGCTTATGTCCCATGTCCGCCCCCTCCTGAGCCCACAGCCGGTGCCAAGGCCTCGTGCCCAGGGCGGGTTCGCCCCTGTGAGCTGCCAGCCATACTGGGGAGAGGCGAGAGGGTCTGGGCTGCTGTGTCCGTTGCTGGCTCCTGTCAGGCCTTTGCATCGAGTCCTGGTGCAGCCTGAGCAAACCTGGGTCCTTCCCTGCTCCTCCAACACCACCTGGGCAAAGGGAGGAGAGTCCCCAACAGCCTCTGTCACTTCGGCCTCCTGTCGGGGGAACATGCCCCCTGCAGCATGATCCCCTGTAGATATAGCCCGCTGGGCACTCACACAAGGTCTCTACACGGCAGCTGCTCTGTGCCTAGTGCTGGCACTGCAGAGCCATTTGCCACTTTGCACCCGACTGTCACCAGGTCCTTTCCATTTGCAGGGCCGGCCACATCTCCTGCCCCCTAGGCCATTGGCTGCACCCTCGTCTCGCTCCTCCTGGTGTCTGTATCCGTCATCACCTTGGTGCTGGAGAGATGGGGCCTGCCCCAGCCTGCCGGGCTGCAAGGGACTCCTGTTGGGAGCAGCTGCATGGGAACCAGAGGCCCAAGAATGGGAGAACCCTATTGACCTGCTGTGAGCAGGAGACGGGGGTGGGGAGGGGGCTGGGGAGGTACCTGTACTCAGCTCTGAATGGGGGCTGGGGAGACACAGACACTGCTGATGATTGCTGCACTGTGGGCCCCTGGGTTACAGTCTATGCCCAGGCAGCTCCTCCAGTCACTGCCTGTCACATTACTTTACTAAAATAAGACAGGAGATCTACATTACACACTTCACTTCTCTACAGAGGAAAAAGGACTGTAAGCTGTCTAAAATCCTACCTGCCACATGGGGCCACAACAATGGTACCCCCAACTCACCCAGCAATATCGTCAATCTCTCCAACTACACACTCAGCTCGGCAGAAGAATCTGTTCTTTCTCGGGGACTCTCCTTTTGCCCCGCCACCCCCACTAACATGATACAGTTCTGCGGTGATCTGGAAGCCTACTTTCGCCGTCTCCGTCTCAAGGAATACTTCCAACACGACACTGAACAGTGCACTGACACACAGATACCTTCCCACCAACAGCACAAGAAGAAGAACTCCACATGGACTCCTCCTGAGGGCCGAAATGACAGTCTGGACCTCTACATAGAATGCTTCCGCCGACGTGCACAGGCAGAAATTGTGGAAAAACAGCATCGCTTGCCTGGTAACCTCAGTCGTGCAGAACGCAATGCCATCCACAGCCTCCGGAACAACTCTGACATTATAATCAAAGAGGCTGACAAAGGAGGTGCTGTTGTCATCATGAACAGGCCTGACTACCTAAAGGAGGCTGCCAGACAACTCTCCAATACCAAATTCTACAGGCCACTTTCCTCAGATCCCACTAAGGAATATACTAAGAAACTGCACCATCTGCTCAGGACACTCCCCAAACAAACACAGGAACAAATCGACACACCTTTAGAGCCCCGACCAGGGTTGTTCTATCTATTACCCAAGATCCACAAACCTGGAAATCCCGGACGCCCCATCATCTCGGGCATTGGCACTCTTACTGAAGGACTGTCTGGCTATGTGGATTCTCTGCTCAGACCCTACGCCACCAGCACTCCCAGTTACCTTCGTGACACTACGGATTTCCTGAGAAAACTACAATGCATAGGTGATCTTCCAGAAAACACCATCCTAGCCACCATGGATGTAGAGGCTCTCTACACAAACATCCCACATGCAGATGGAGTACAAGCTGTCAGGAACAGTATTCCTGATGATGCCACAGCACAACTGGTGGCTGAACTCTGTGAATTTATCCTCACACACAACTATTTCAGATTTGGTGACAACATATACCTCCAGACCAGTGGCACTGCTATGGGCACCCGCATGGCCCCACAATACGCCAACATTTTTATGGCTGACCTGGAACAACGCTTCCTCAGCTCTCATCCACTTACACCCCTTCTCTACCTACGCTACATCGATGACATCTTCATCATCTGGACCCATGGGAAGGAGACTCTGGAAGAATTTCACCATGATTTCAACAGCTTCCACCCCACCATCAACCTCAGCATGGACCAATCTACACGGGAGGTCCATTTCCTGGACACCACGATACAAATAAGTGATGGTCATATCAATACCACCCTATACAGAAAACCTACCGACCGCTATACTTACCTGCATGCCTCCAGTTTCCATCCCGGACACACCACACGATCCATTGTTTACAGCCAAGCACTGAGGTACAACCGCATATGCTCCAACCCCTCAGACAGAGACCTACACCTACAAGACCTTCAACAAGCATTCTGTAAACTGCGATACCCACACGAGGAAGTGAGGAGACAGATTGACAGAGCCAGACGTGTACCCAGAAGCCTCCTGCTACGGGACAAGCCCAAGAAAGAAACCAACAGAACACCACTGGCCATCACCTATAGTCCCCAGCTAAAACCTCTCCAACGCATCATTAGTGATCTTCAGCCCATCCTGGACAATGATCCCTTGCTCTCACAGGCCTTGGGAGGTAGGCCGGTCCTTGCCCACAGACAACCCGCCAACCTGAAGCATATTCTCACCAGCAACTACACACCGCACCATAATAACTCGAACTCAGGAACCAATCCTTGCAACAAACCTCGGTGCCAACTCTGCCCACATATATACACCAGCAACACCATCACAGGACCTAACCAGATCAGCCATACTGTCACTGGTACATTCTCCTGCACATCCACCAACGTAATATATGCCATCATGTGCCAACAATGCCCCACTGCTATATACATCGGCCAAACAGGACAGTCCCTACGTAAAAGAATCAATGGACACAAATCTGATATTAGGAATGGCAACATACAAAAACCTGTAGGGGAACACTTCAATCTTCCTGGACACACTATTGCAGATCTAAAAGTAGCCATCCTGCAGCAAAAAAACTTCAGGACCAGACTTCAAAGAGAAACTGCTGAGCTACAGTTCATCTTTAAGTTTGACACAATCAACTCTGGATTAAACAAAGACTGTGAATGGCTTGCTAACTACAAAAGCAGCTTCTATTCTCTTGGAATTCACACCTCCAGATCAGCTGCTAGAAGTGGGCCTCATCCTCCTTGATTGGATCCACCTGGTCATCTCCAGCCTGATCCTGGCCTGCATATTTATTCCTGCCTCTGGAAATTTCCACTACATGCATCTGACGAAGTGGGTCTTTGCCCACGAAAGCTTATGCTCCTACACTTCAGTTAGTCTATAAGGTGCCACAGGACTCTTCGTCGCTTTTGTCACATTACTGGATCTTGAGGGGAGCAGCCAGATCACTGCTGCACCCATAGGTGGGGGTGTTGGCCCCAGAAAATGGTAGAAAAGGGGGCCATGTGGGGTGCTGAATAGAAGCTTATTATCTGATAGTCCTATGTAAGCTATTTATGTGGTTGTATAACGTCTGTGTGTGTAGTTAGGAATCTGTAGTCTGTGTGGATCCTGACTATTTCTCTGCATGTGGTTGAGCATTGGGCAGAGCCCAGCCTGTGGACATGCTAATTAGCGAGGCCCTGTGGGACAATGGCACTGAATGGGCCAAGGACACACCTAAAGCATGAGGGCGGACACCTAAGAGCGGCCAGCAGAGAGAGGCTGAGGACCAGGTGATCTCCTGCAGCCAAGAAGAGGCCAGGAAGGAGGGATAAATAGGCCATGTGGTCGATGCCATCTTGGTTCTCAGCTCAGCACTTCATCCCAGAGGCAGCATTGCAGGGATCGAAGAGCCCGAGAGACCTGTGAACCCATCCTGACCCTAGGATGTGCAACAAGAACTCTTAAACCAGCAGCTGTAACATCTCTGCTAGAGGCTGCATTGAGAACTGGGAGATTCGGTGCATGTAACATACTATTCCTTTAACAACCTTACTCTCATGCTTTTCTTTATTGTAATAATAAACCTTTAGGTGTTAGATGCTAAAGGATTGGCTCAGCATGATTTGTGGGTAAGTTCCAGAGGGTAATTTGACCAGGGATCTGTGTCTGGTTTCTTGGAACCGGACAGTACTTGTTCGGGGTATGTGGGATTGGGTGCTAAGACCCCCCCACCGGTGTATGAGGCCCGGGGCCATCTGGGGCACGGATATTGCTGGGGTTTCGGAGGGGTTTTGCTCGTGAGGCTTCAGGCAGGCAGCTGAAGCGCTCTGTGAGACTGGTTTGTGGCCTGTTTGGAGAGGTAACCAGTCTGGGGACTGTAAGGAGCCCCGAAGTTGAGCAATTCGCCCTGAGCGGAAGCCCTCAGCTGTGCCCAGACACAGTCTGGTCTGTCACAGCCCCAGCCAAGCCGTTTGCTGCGCCATGAGGAGAACCGCCCTGTGCTGGGCACCTGATCAGTGAAGAGAAGTTCAGCGCCCAGACTGCCTGGGAGGGCAGCACAAGGAGTCATCGTCTCCAGGAGAGGCAGTGGTCTCATCACACCATCAGCCCCAGGGTTCTCCTGGCTTTGCAGGCGTCATGGAGACGGGGAGTGCTACGGAGGGAAGGGATGATGAGGCAGCTCAATGGATGTTTTCGGGGAGTTCGTTCAGAGCAGCGAGGCAGAAAGCACAGAGCCCTGGAGGGGCAGGGCGTCAAGAAACCCCCTGAAATCTTCAAGTCTGAGCTGTGAGGGGAGCACGTCACCCTGGACCATTCCTCACAGGTGTCTGCCCAGCCTCTTTTTAAACGCCTCCAGCGACAGCGATTCCACAGCCTCCTTTGGGAGCCTCTTCCAGAGCTTAACTGCCCTTAGGGACAGAAAGTTCCCCTAAATCTCCCTCGGTGCAGGTAAAGTCCCTCACACATTGTCCAACTTCAGTGGACATAGAGACAAGTGATCATCAGCCCCTTTAGAAGAGCCCGTAACACATGGGAAGGCCTGTTATCGGCCCTCCCTACCTTTTCTTTTCTCAAGACTGTCTATGGCGTTCTCATGGGTCAGGTATTTTACACCTTTTATCATTTTTGTGACTCTCCCCTGGACTCGCTCCACCTGGCCCACATCTTCCCTACAGTGTGGCAGCCAGAACCCAACAGAGTCCGTCAGCTGAGACCGGTGGAGGAGGACAGGCACCGCCCAGATCTGACAAGCCAGAGCCCTGTTTAGACAAACCCTTTTTTGCAGCTGTATTACCTTGTTGACTCATATGCCCATTTGTGATCTTGGATAACCCCCAGATCGTGTTCAGCAGCACTGTCCCCAGCCCATGGACCATCCTCAGCTGGAGCAATTGCACAATCTGGCCTGGGACTTCCTGTCCATTACTGCCCCATGCCCTGCTCTTTCCCACCATCACCCCGCCCTCTCCCTGCGTGGCATCTTGTACCCTAGGATGCAGCTTTGGGGATCACTGGGGGGCTGGCACCACATGGAGGCAGCAGTCATGCCCCCGCTAGTCTCTGTGTGGCAGGAGCCATGGCGGAGTCATACAGCACTGGACAAATGCACTTGCTCTGTTGTGCTCTGCTTCCCCATGGCTCCTACTGATGTGGGGAGTGTGTGTGGGGCCCGACTGCTGCCTCTGCACAGCACCAGGCCCCCCAGTGACCTCCAAAGCCACGTCCTCCCTCTTCCCAAGCAGAGATATCCGATCCCAGACAGGAGATGCCACAGCTAAGGATGGCACAACTATGAGGAGCTGCCGGTGTGGGATGCTGGCTCCTGGGAACTTCTTCAGAGGGGTATCCCAAGCTCTGCTACCACTAGCAAGCTTGAAGAAAACCCAATAATCTCTGATAGCTGACCTCTCAGTCTTAGTCATGCACTCACCCACCTCCTATTACTTTCCAGGACACAAGAATCAGATCCTAGTCTTTAAAAGGGTGTTCTTATTAACAAAACAAAAAGATATTCTTGAGAAAGGATACTTCATTGCTAGGTGTTATAGAGCAGCTGAGAAAAGAATAGATTAAAACACAGAGAATTGCTTCCCTGGGATTCAGTTTTAGTTACAGCGTAAGGGGGGGGGGGGGGTAACTAAACACCAAAACAAAGAAAATTGTGTATAACTATAAACATTCCCTATCTACTCACATGTTTGTACTTCCAAAGTCTAGTCCATTTCTAGGCATGGGTATTCATCTCCCTTCCCCCCAGTTCTTGGTTTGAATGCCCAAAGGAAAAGCAGCAGGCAGATTCCCTTTCAAGCCAACTCTAACACGTTCTTCCCATTGGTTCTCCTGGCTACCTGCCAACACTTCCTGGTCACCCACTTTCCAGGGTGAACCCTTTACTTACTGAATGCTGAACTGTTTCTTCAGACAACGAGGGTGAGAAAGGCCAATCTGTACCTCTCTCCTTCACACTCCTACCAAAACATTGCTTCTCTTTTTAAGCTGTAATATTTTACTAGAAGACTTACTTGGCCTTGCTCGGGTCCTTCAGGGCAGGGGGCTGGCGGTGTGGGGAGTGCAGGAGTCAGAGCTAAGTGGGATGGGCCCTGCCAGCAAGGAGGAGACAGGAAGCCTGCACCTCGTACTCCTGCGAAAAGCCTGCCTGGGGGAAACTCAGCTCTGGAGGGAAGAAGGAAGCCACAGGCTGGCGCACACAGGGCTCTGTGGGCTTGTCGGAGGCTATGGGTGTCAGGCTGTGAACCCAGCAGCAGAGCATTTAAGGCACCCAGAGTTCCAGGGCAGACAATGACACAACACCTCACTCCCAGAACATGCACCTCAGTCTGTAGAGCGGTGCCGGTAAGGTTCAGGGAGGTGTCACAGGCCGAGGGAGCGAGCTGCAGTGGCTGGAGGCTGACCCTGGAGGTGCTCCCTGTGGCAATAAGAGGCCAGGCTGATTATGGAACCTGGTGGGAGGGAGGGCAAGGGCATGGCAGGTAGCACTGGCATGAAATGCCCAAGCCAGGCAACGCTCCTCAGCCTGGTCCATCCTGCCAGGCCGGAGCCATTCCCTCCCATAGGCTGTGTGAACCACGGCAGCCAGCCACTCCCAGCAACTCAGCCCTGGCTCCTCGTGGTCTCCTGGATGCTTTATTCCCACTGTTCAATCCCAGGGCGCATCCCAGGGGAACGCCCCCAGGAGGCCTCCCATGCGGTCCCGGTAGATCCCGTCGAAGGCCTTGCTCTGCGCCGCTGTGAAATGGTTCTTCCAGTCCCCACAGATGCCTGTGGAAGGCGAGTGGCGCTGCTCAGGATTCGCACCATGGCCATCGCGGGGACTGGGACTCGCCTCCCACCCTGCAGATCGCGGGGCGCTTGCTGCTGCAAGGGGGGTTGAGCCCACCCTGCTCCCAGTGCACAATCCTGGCTCTGCCCCCGGCTCATCCCCCACAAGGGCTCGATGGGATCTGTGAAGCTCCCCAATGATGGGGCTGCCTGACAGCAGCCTCCTCACTATAACTTTGGGCTGGGCCCTGACTGAGCTCCCAGGCAGCCTTCTTATAGTCCTAGTCCCGCCCTTTGACTTCCGGTCAGGTGAGGGGGCGGGGCTAGGCTGGGCCCAAAATGGCTCCCAGAGGGGTTCCTCCGCCTCCGGCTCAGTGGGTGGCCATTCCACCCCCCTACACTCCTCCCCCCTTAAGTCCAGCTCCCAATCTCCGGGACCGGGATTCTGCTCTTCCTCCCTGCGGGACAGGACATCGACATTGTCCCTCCCTGCTCGGTGTTTCACTGTGAATACATACGGTTGGAGGGACAGGTACCATCTCATGATGCGACTGTTGGTATCCCGCATCTGATGGAGCCATTGTAGGGGTGCATGGTCTGTAAAAAGAATAAAAGAGTCTCCAAGGAGGTAATACCGCAGCGCCTCGATGGCCCACTTTATCGCTAGGGCCTCCTTCTCAATTGCGGCATAGCGGCGCTCTCGAGGAAATAGTTTTCGGCTGATATACAGCACTGGGTGTTCTTCTCCCTCAATTTCCTGGGACAGTACTGCCCCCAGTCCGCAGTCTGACGCGTCCGTCTGGACAATGAAGGGCCGGGAGAAATCGGGGCTGAACAGAACTGGCTCGCTGCACACAGCGGCTTTTAGGTCCTGAAAAGCTGTCTTGCATTCCGACGACCACCTGATCCTTTGAGGACTGTCTTTCTTGAGGAGCGCCGTGAGAGGCGCGGCTCGAGTTGCAAAGTGTGGCACAAAACGGCGATAGTAGCCTGCCAACCCTAAAAACTGTCTTACTTTCTTCTTGGAGTTGGGTGCCGGCTAGTTTTGGACCGCCTCCACCTTCCCTACTAGAGGCCGGACTAGGCCCCACCCCAGCTGGTACCCGAGGTAGGTGGTTTCCTGCCAGCCAAGTTTACATTTCGTGGGATTGGTGGTCAGGCCGGCATCCCGCAATGTCCGCATTACGGCCGCTACCCGCTCGAGATGTTCCTCCCAATCTTGGCTGTAAATTACCACATCATCTAGGTACGCGGCGGCATACGCCGTATGCGGGGATAGCAAGCGGTCCATCATTCGCTGAAATGTTACAGGGGCCCCATGGAGTCCGAATGGCATCCTTATAAAATGGAACAATCCCGGGGGAGTTGAAAAGGCAGTTTTTTCTCTCGATTCGGAGTCCAGGGGGATCTGCCAATATCCCTCTGTAAGATCTAGGGTGGTTATAAAGTCGGCTCTCCCCAAGCGTTCTAACAGTGCGTCTGTTCGCGGCATGGGGTAGGCGTCAAATTTTGAAATTTCATTTACTCGTCTGAAATCGATGCAGAAGCGGACACTGCCATCTGGCTTCGGCACCAAGATGATTGGGCTACGCCACTCGCTCTGGGAGCGCTCTATCACTCCCAGTTGCAGCATCGACTGGACTTCCTCCTCGACTACCTTCCGCATCTGGCGGGGGAGAGGCCGAGTACCTTCTCGTACCACTTGGCCTGGAGGGGTCCAAATGTTATGTGTTATTACCCCAGTATGGCCGGGTTGGGTTGTGAAGGTCTTTCGAAATGTCTCTCTGGGTATGTCTACACTACCCTCCTAGTTCGAACTAGGAGGGTAATGTAGGCATACCGCACTTGCAGATGAAGCCCGGGATTTGAATTTCCCAGGCTTCATTTGCATAAGCGGGGCGCCGCCATTTTTAAAACCCCGCTGGTTCGAACCCCGTGCACGAGGAGTAACGGTAGTTTGAACTAGGAAGCCTAGTTCGAACTACCTAGTTCGTGCCCCGTGTAGCCGCGCTGCACGGGGTTCGAACCAGCGGGGTTTTAAAAATGGCGCCGGCCGGCTTATGCAAATGAAGCCTGGGAAATTCAAATCCCGGGCTTCATTTGCAAGTGCGGTATGCCTACATTACCCCGCTAGTTCGAACTAGCGGGGTAGTGTCGACATACCCTATGAGACAATGTGCTTGTTTCACCTGGGTTGCAGAGAGGGTGTTTCCCAGCTGTGGCTCTCTTTCCTCCCCCAGATCAGGTATTTCCGGCCCTAGAGTGGGCTCCGCTGGCTAGGGGGTAATCATCAGGGCCTCCCGTTCTCGCCAGTGCTTCAGGAAATTTACATGAAATATTTGGGTTTTCTTCTTCCGATCCGGTTGATAGATCTCGTAGTTCACCGGCCCGACCTGACGAGTGACCTCACCGGTGTATGAGGCCCGGGGCCATCTGGGGCACGGATATTGCTGGGGTGTCGGAGGGGTTTTGCTCGGGAGGCTTCAGGCAGGCTGCTGAAGCGCTCCGTGGGACTGGTTTGTGGCCTGTTTGGAAAGGTCGCCAGTCTGGGGGCTGTAAGGAGCCCCGAATTTGAGCAATTCGCCCTGAGCGGATGCCCTCAGCTGTGCCCAGACACGGCCCCGTCCGGTCCGTCACACATGGCAACGGATGCCAAAGGAAATATGATGACACAACAGGGGGGGCGGGCTCGTCCAATGAGATGCTTTGTCTCCATGCCCCTTTCCTGGGCTTCGCCCAGCATGACTGAGCCTGGAAATGTCTTTTCAGGGCAGGAAAGTGGCTCTTTCCGAGGGGGAATGCCAAACCCTTCTGCTGGGCGAGTTTCTTCTGGAATTCCCTGCCCCTGTCGTAACCCGGCAGCCAGTGAGTTATTGCCTCCTCTGCACTCACTGGGTGGGGGGTTGCTGTGGCAGGAGGCACCAGACGTATCATCCCACCTGGGCTTCTATTTGACATTTTCCTTTGTTTTGAGTTTTTTGCAAATGAAAGGAGACAGAACGGTCAGTTAGAAGCACAAATGGCTTGTGTGAGGTTTAGTTTCAAATAGACATTTTCCTGCCAGTTTGGATTTGGATGCCCAAATCCAAATTGTCACCGCAAAGCACAGGAAAAGATCGCCTTTCAATGCTAAATTATTGTGTGGAATGCCCAAGATCATTGCACGTGAAGTGTTGAGGGCAAAGATTTAACTTAAATTAAACGATTTGTGCTTTAAAAATGTTGGTAAAATATTGTAGAAAAACTTCAATAAGCTTTTTTTTTCATACGCAACGTTTTCGGTGCAGTCTGTTGCCCTCTGTTGCATGGCATCAGAACTGCAAGAGTGTGTCATTAATGGGAATGTCTACACTACAGCACGAATTCGAACTAACTTAATTCGAATTAGTTAATTCGAACTAAGCTAATTTGAACTAGTGTATCTAGACCTAAAAGCTAATTTGAATTCAATCGGGGGACTGTCAGGATCCAGGAGGCCCTGAAGGAGAGCTTCCACCCCAAGGAGCCCGCAGAGCCACCCTAGTCCTCCCCATCGGGGGCTCATGCCCCATTCCTCCCTCACCTTCTTCCACTTACCCCTCCCTAGCCCCGCTTCCTGATGTAAAAAAATAAAATACAAACTCTCTTTATTTGACAAAACTGGGGAGGGGAAATAAAACTGTGGGGAGAGGGGGAAAGGAGGCAGGAAAGGGCAGGAGAGAGTGTGGGAGAGGGGAGGAGGGAGCTGGAAGGGGAAAGCAAGGGGAAAGAGGGGGAGGGGAAACTCAGGGATCGGGGTGGGGGTGACGCCGGGCCAACCGCCTCCCAGCACGGCAAGGGAGGGGGCCTCGGCGTCCCCGGGGGGATGGTGTGGAGGGTGCAGAGGTTGAGGTGGGGGGTGTGGACATTGAGGAGGAGGAGGGTGTGGGGGTTGAGGAGGAAGAGGTGGGAGGGGGGCAGGAGTGGGAGGAGGGACAGTTGTTGGGGGGGCAGCAGGTGCAGGATCAGCACAGGGCACCATGCTCTGCAGCAGGGCCTGCAGATTTGCATTTCTGGCTCGGTCCTCAGCCAGCTGCTCCTGGCGGAGCTGCAGGTCTTCCCACATCCAGGCCTTGACGGTGTGGTGCAGGGCTCGCAAGGACCCCAGGTGCTGGTCCCAGTACTCCTGCTCTGTGGTGGCGGACCGGAGCAGGCCATGGGTGCGGGAGCATGTCCCGGGTGGGGTGGTGCGCCCTGCACGAGCAGCTGGTACAGCTGTAGAGAAAGAGAGTGGTCACTTCTCCCTGGGGACACAGTAGATGATGCCCAGCCCCCTCCCCCCGCCCCGCAACGTGAGGGCGACCATGCCCTGCACCGTCAGAGCCGCTGTGCTTGTACAGAGGCCATGGTCAGGATGTCTGGCTCTCCCCGGGACTGGGAGCTGCCCCAAGACCGCACCCATGTCCCTGTGCCATGTATAGTGTGGCCGGGGCGGTGGGCGGGCGGGGGGGGGGGAGATGTCCCCTGCCTCCATGTAGAGGAGACGTGTGGAGGGAAAGCATCCTGCTGGGTCCCGCCCCAGGGTCAGGAGCATGTCAGGTCTCTTCAGACATGCATGTGCCTATTGGGCCACGTTCCTCCTCCTAGTACAGAGATCATGGACGCTGGGGGCCTGCCCCCAAACCTCAATGAGGTCCATGACCTCCACACTAGACCAGGAGGGTGCGCGCCATCTACGGCCCCTGGCTGGCCCCTGGGTGCTGGGGGACTGGGCGGGGGGACGGCTCGCTGGCACTGGCTGCCTGGCTCATCCTGCAGCCGCTGGTTCGGGGCAGAGACTGCTGGCAGGGCTGGCTCTGGCAAGTGCCGTCTGGCCAGAGTCTACCCCTTTAAGGGCCCCAGGGCTGGGGAGAGGAGAGGAGTTTTCCTGGTTTGGCCCAGAGCAGCCACCCAGGGGAACCTGGGGAGGGCTGGCCTCCAGCTACTTCGAATTAAGTGGCTACACAGCCCTTAATTCCAACTACTGAATTCGAATTTGGTGTTACTCCTGGTAGAATGAGGTTTACCTAGTTAGAATTAAGTCCAAACTAGCGGTTTGTATGTGTAGCACCTATAAAAGTTACTTCCAACTAACGGCTGTTAGTTCGAATTAACTTTGTAGTGTAGACATACCCATAGTTCCTATACAACTAACAGCTAATGGGTAGTCTCCAGTAGTTTAAATCTTGGGGCATTTGGAAAAGGAGGGGGAGCTACATGTGTGCGGGGTGTATTGTTTCCCTCTGCTGGATGGACTGTAAATGCTGTATGTATGTATCATATGCCCTATAGTGCTAACAGTTAATGGAGATTCTCCTCTAGCTCACACCTGGCATTTTCTAAAGTAATATATGTGTGTGTATGTGCGAGAAAGAGCAAGAGCCTGGGGGCTCCCTCATGTCTCCTCCCCATCCTGATCTGCTTGGCTTAAGTGCAGGAAAGAAGAAGTAGTGAGCTTTGTGTATTTGACATCAGGTGGAAGCAGGGGAATGGAGGAGTAGTGGGAACAAGAGCACTTGGCTTCTTTTCCTGCAGACCGAGAGGGGTGGGGACTGGCTTGAGTTATATAAATCAAATGCCGCTCCATACCTCAGTTTCCCCCTTCATACAATGCCGATGACACAGAGAATGTTTGTAAAGTGCCTTGTTGTTAGCCCATGGGGCAGAGGGGGAAACTCGGTCTCAGAAGCAGACTGGGGGGAGGTAAAACCCTACCTAGGCAGCGCTGGTTCCACTACGTCACGCTGCCAGACCGGTCTGAGTGGGTCCCTCTCTTGGCTGCTCCTCCCCCCAGGAGGAGTGGGTTCCTCTCCATCGGCTGCAGGAACCAGAATTTCAAGGTCTTTGCCAATGGGCAGCCGTTCTGCAATTCAGCTCTGCCGCGGCTTCCAGCAGATGGATACACTGGAGATCGATGGTGCCGTGGTCGGGTCCTGTGCCCAGTTCTGAGCCCGACCGGTGCTGCTGCCCAGACGGAGATGAGTGGCACACACACGACACCCCCCTACGGCCGCCCTCGCAGACCCAATAAACCTCTCCCTTTCGCAGAACGACTCTGCTCCTGCGTGGTTCTGGGGCTACTTGTGTGTGTGTCCTAGACCCCCTTTCTGCTCACCGCAGATAGAGACTCCTCTGCAGGTAGAGCTGAGTGCGACGCCTGCACTGGGATGGCGTATTGGGATAATGTACTGACAGCTCCTCTGCGCCACCCCTCCTCTTCCTGCCGCTGCAACATCAAATTAACCTTCCTGGTCTGCCCCCGTCCTCCCTCCGGTACCAGGAGACCCCACGCATGATGGGAGGGGCTGCAAACTGGGGAGCAGGCTACTGCAGGGCTGAGGGCAGCAAACCAGCCCCCAGAGCCCTGCAGGGCCTGGCCACGGGGAAGGGAAACTGATGTGAGCAGCATTTACAGCTGGGGGGGGCTGCGGGGAGGAGGACAACGGAGCCACGAGCAGGACAGGGGGTGAGCCAGCACCAGTGAGTCTCAGGGGGTATGTCTACACTACCCCGCTAGTTCGAACTAGGGGGGTAATGTATGCATACCGAACTTGCTAATGAAGCCCGGGATTTGAATTTCCCAGGCTTCATTAGCATAAAGCCGGCGCCACCATTTTTAAAAGCCGGCTAGTGCGAACCCCGTGCCGTGGAACGAGGAGTACAGATAGTTCGGAATGGCTACGTAGTCCGAACTATCTATCCCGTGCCGCGTGTAGCCGCGCGGCACGGGGTTCGCACTAGGCGGCTTTTAAAAATGGCGGCGCCGGCTTTATGCTAATGAAGCCTGGGAAATTCAAATCCCGGGCTTCATTAGCAAGTTCGGTATGCATACATTACCCCCCTAGTTCAAACTAGCGGGGTAGTGTAGAAATACATACCCAGGGGGACTAGAGCCTCCAGGCCTGGCCCCCGTTGAGAGAGAAGCTCAGAGATTGGAGCTGGGGCAGCCAGGAGCCCCCCACTGCTTTGTGGGGTGCAGAACAATGACTGCTCCCGAGGGGGGAAAGGAAGGTGCCTGCACTGCAGGGCCTCCCTGGAGAGACAGTATCGGTCCCTGGCAGACAAAGGTGGAACCAGTTCCAGGGCCTGGCCAGGAAAGAGCCCAAGTCCTGGGAGAAATCAGGCTCCATGCTCAGCTGTGAGTCCGAGTCCCATAGACAAAAGCGCCCCAGGGCAGTGGTGGATTCTCCACATGTCAATGGGTCTAGTGCAGGCCAGAGGCCTTGCTGGGATGCGCTAGGGCAAAGCCCAGGGCTGGGGCCGGACGGGAGCCCGTGAGAGGCAGCGGGGCGAGTGGGAGGCTCTAACTCTTGCTCCTGGCCAGGCAGTCCAGTGCTGGGTGACACCAAGGCCACGTCTGCACTGCAGGCATTTTGCTCAAGAACAACTGTTCTTGTGCAAAAACTTGTGGCGCGTCTACACTGCACGTGAATTCTTGTGCAAGTAAATTTGCAGTAAAGCATCAGAAAAGAGGGCTTCTTGCACAGGAGTTAGTCCTCTCCCCACGAGGAATAAGCCCCTTTTGTGCAAGAGCTGTTGTGCAAGAAGGCAGCGTGGACGGGCACCAGGGGCTTCTTGAGCAAGACACTTTTATGGCTAAAATGGTCATCAGAGCTTTCTTGCACAAGAAAGCGTTCACAGTGCCATGGACACTCTTGTGCAAAAGCACATGGCAGGGTGGAGGTGCTCTTGCACGAGACCTTTTGCACAAGAACTCCGGTGTGAAACAGTTCTTGTGCAAGAAGCCTGCAGTGTAGGGCAGGGAGCAGCCTATGGGGCTACTGGAGCTGCTGGCTGCAGGATGCCCAGTCAGGGAGTGGGGGGGACCCCTAGGAATGGCTCCAACTTCCCAGAGGGGTGGCCAGAGGCAGGACATTTGCCTGGCAGGGTGAGGTGGGGGGGGCAGTGACCTCACAGGGGCTTTGGGCAGCCCTCAGCAGACCAGGCAAAGGGCAGGTGGGGAGGTGGTGACCTCACAGAGGAACCCACATCTCAGGCTGATAAAAGGGGGGGGCGGGCCCAGGGGACTTTGGAGACCCCCGGTTGCTTTAGCTCTGGTGCGTCTCCTGCTCACAGTTGCTTTGTCCTCTGTGAGTTCCACATCCGGACAGCGCTTTGCAGAAGGTAAGAGCCCCCAGGGGTTTGGATCCCGCCCGGGGCCGGCTGGGTTCCAGGCAGGCCCAGGCCTCGGTCAAGGGCCAGAAGTGCCTGTGCAAGACCGAGCCGATAAGCAAGGGGCCATTTGGGGGCTGGGGGCAGTCGCTCTGGGGAGCTGGAACCCCTGGATTTCGCTCTGCAGGCTGCGCCCCAAGCTCCCCTTTGCTCCCCTCATTTGCAGCATGGCCAAACACATCAGGCTGTGGTTCCGGAAAGCCCTGAAGATGGCCCCAGGGCCGGTGGGAAGCAGCTCCTCCGTCCCCGCGGGCGGGGAAGCTGAATCCCACCAGCTCGGGGCGACTCGCCCACCGGCCAGGCCCCTCCGGACCTGGCTCCAGAGGCGGCTGGGAAGGCGGGACCCAGCCCAGCGGGGCAGCCGGGTAGGGTGGCTCTGGGGCCTCCTCTGTGGAGAGAAACACCTGCCCCAGGAGCCCAGCCCCCATTACCACCAGGGGGCATCGCCCTGCCCGGCCCCCGGGGACCTGCCAGTCTCCGGGAGCCCCCAGCCTCTCCGCACCAGCCCCTGCAGCTGTGGGTCCAGCTCAGTGAGCAGCAGCGCCTGGGCCTCCAGCTGCAGCCGGGCCACCTCCTGCAGCCGCTCAGACCCAGGTGAGGGGCCGTGAACATGCTGGGCCCAGGGGCTCACCCAGTACACGGGGGGGGGAGGGGCAGCCCCAGTGTCTGCCCCGCAGCCAGGGCAATGGATGGGGGCGGGAGCTGCTGCTTGGCTCTCTTGTTCCTGGTGGGGGCTCTGCTGAGGGCGTTGGCAGATGTGAGGGTGGAAGGGGGATGGGTCCCTGCGAGGGGCGTGTGGGGCCCAACCTGCCCTGGGTCCCTGACATGGGGGTGCGTGACCCCTGCTGGCCGCTGGAGTCACCCTGGTCCCTTCCCTCCCGCACAGAGCCCCCCTGCGCCTCGGCGGAGCTCTGCCAGGAGCGGATGGACTCCCGGGTGGAGGAAGGGGCCATCTATGATATTGAAGAGCAGCTCCACACCCGGGACACGGTAGGAACCTTCTCCACACGGGGGGGGACCCGAGATTGTCCGGCCCCTTCCCAGCACGTCCCCCCCTCCGGGAGGGGCTTGTCCCTGGGGATCCCCCTGGGGCCCCTTCTCCTGCATGACCTGGGCCCCCCAAG
The DNA here is from genome assembly GCF_049634645.1 of Pelodiscus sinensis. Lineage (NCBI taxonomy): Eukaryota > Metazoa > Chordata > Testudines > Trionychidae > Pelodiscus > Pelodiscus sinensis. The sequence continues at coordinate 28,197,567 of NC_134725.1, read as the reverse complement.
CTGAGGTCTCTTGTCATGCACCAGCTGGGCCCCCACAAGCCTGAGGCAGCAGTTGGGGGGGGAGTGTGGGTGCTTGGACAACCGGCAGCTCCCACCTCCACTCCTGGGAGGCCTGAGCCCTGCAGCTGTCCGTGGGGGGCAGGCAGGCCCCAGGCTCACAGACTCTCTCTGGGGTGCAGAGCCCAGCCGCCCTGCAGCGGTTCCTCCTGGCCGTCCCCCCCGCCTGCCTCGCCGCCCTCCAAAGGGGCGAGGACACCCTGGCGCCGCGCTGCTGCAAGGACACCATGATGGCCAGGATCGTGGTGAGCGAGTGGCGGCGGCCGGGAGGAGTGGAGGGGATACGTGGGGTGGACAGGGGTCTGCCTGGGCCATGGCAGCGGGTGGGGATGCTGGAAATGGGATGGGTGGGGCCAGGAGTGCTGGAGGGGGAGGGGGAGGTGGACATGGGGAGGGTGGGTGGGGATGCTGGAGGAGGGAGGGACACAGAAATGGGGCAGGTCTGGGGTGCTGGACAGGGAGGGGGATTCGGAACAGGGAGGGGTCTCCCTGGGCCATGGGGGGGGAGCTGGAAGGTTAGCAGAGCGGGCTGCTGAGGATGCGCCTGGGGAGCAGGGATGAGGAGGTTCAGAGGCTGGTCACCAGGGCAGTGAGGGGCAGGAGACGGCCTGGGGACAAGGATTGAGCTGGTCCCGGTTTGGGAGGGGGGTGCTGGGAGAGGCCCTGTGCCGGGCAGGTGGGCTACAGGCCAGCGGGAGGCAGTGGGGCTGGATCCTGCTGGGTGGGGGCGCTGGCCGTGTGAGCGTCTCTTGGGGGCCCCAGCCTCACACGCCCCTTTGTCTCCTTGGGTCTCACAGGAGATCATGGAGGACTCCCCCCACCCACTGGTCTTGGCTGACTGCCTCAACGCCGCCTGCAGCCTCAGGTACCGACCCCCCCCGCCGACTCCCCCCCGGAGCAGATCCCCTGACCAGGGAGTGGGAAAGTCTCTGTCTCCTGGGCTATGTCTAGACTGCAAGCCTCTTTCGAAAGAGAGCACCCAGTGAGTCTGGATGCTCTCTTTCGAAGAAGCCCTAGTTACATTCAAGAACGCCTTCGTTCGAAAGAAGCACTTTCCAAAGCAGGCGTTCTTCCTCGTGAAATGAGGTTTACCGCCGTGGAAAGAAAAGCCGCGTTCTTTCGATTTAATTTCGAAAGAACGCGACTGCAGTCTAGACGCAGGTGAAGTTTTTTCGGAAAAAGGCTACTTTTCCCGAAAAAACCCCTGAGTCTGGACACAGCCCTGCTGCTGAATTAACAGTCTCTGCCCCTCTCTCCTGCCAGCACCTTGCAGCCTCCCCTACAGGCCCAGCTCCTGAGCCCCCTGCTGAGGGCGGCCGTGGGACAGACTGTGTCTGGGGACTGGCAGCAGGAGCCCATCCACACACAGGTACGTCCCTCCGGGCCCTGCTCCCGGGCTGGGCTGGAGCTCCAGAGAGGAGTGGGGGTGGGGACAGAGGGAGAGAAGAAGCTGCAGGTTTGGATCCTTCCCTCCAGGTTTCCCGTTGCTCTCCCTGGGGGCCCGTCCCTTCCATGCCCAGCCTGGGCTCCTCCCTGCTCTGCGAGGCGGCTCAGACCCTGCTCAAGGCTGCACCCCGGGGCCAGCGGGTGGCCTGGATTCCCCAACCCCCCTCTGACCCAGGGCTCCCCCTTGTCTTGCAGCAGTTCATCCGGGCCCTTCCCGTCGACCTCCAGGCCCTACTGGCAAGCCTCCTCGCCGAGTCCCCAGACACCGCCAGGCTGCAGCTGATCATGGAGGTCAGCCCCGTGGGGGGGACGGGGCCATTGTCCCTGCTTCCTCGGGGGGCCGAGAGAGGAGCTGTGTCAGTGGCTGGGGGGGGGGGGGCACAGTCTGAGAGGAGCCCCAGGCTCTGCCCAGAACCGGCGCCTCCCTACGGGTCCTGACCTGCCTCTTTCCCCCCCAGCACCTGAGCCCGTGGCTGGAGTCCCGCCTGCCCCAGGAGCGAGCCAGGGCCCTTGGCAGCACCACGGCCCTGCTGGGAGTCGCCACCACCCTCCCGGGGTTTGAGGTAAGTGACCTCGGAGCCGGGGGGTCTGGGGCTGCAGGGCGCGGGGCTGGGAGCGTCCCCGGGAGGCAGAGCTGGGAATGGGCCGGGAATGGGCCGCGTTCTCCTTTCCCCGGGGAGGGGCGACCCTGGGCCTTTCCGGGGGGCACCTGGGCCCCAGACTGGGGAGTGGCCGTCAGTGGATCCCCTTGTTCCACCCCCGGAGTGACCCTTCAGTCGGGGCCATTGCTCAGGGTTGTCTCCTCGCAAGGCCGGCCCCGCCCCGCCCCGCCCCGCCCCGCCCCGCCCCGGGAGGTGTCTCTGTCCGTCCCCGAGCTCAGAACCGCCTCGGCGGCCGTTAGCATGGGACGTGCAGCCCCAGGATGCTGAGGGACCCCCCCTCTTCTCTCCCCTCAGAACTCCGCCGACTGGCCGAGGATGGGTCACCACGTGGCCCAGCTGGGCCTTTTTATTTCGGACCCATCCGAAGACGTCAGCCGGCTGGCCCGGAAGGGGGTGCACAGCCTGTACCGCCTCCTCCTGCACCACAGGGGTAAGGAACCCAGCCGGGACCTGGGCCCCAGGGACACCCTGAGGGTGCCGGCGGCGGGGGGAGGGGACCCAGCCCTTTTGCCCCAGACTGGCCCAAGGGGGGATGCGTCCCTCTGTGTTCCCCTTCTGCCCCCTGTGCCCCTCCATTTGCCCAGGGATGCCTGCAGGGACCCGTGGGAGGGGAAGGGCTCAGACCTGCCAGCAGAATCACCCTGGTTTGTCTCTTGCAGGCCTCAACATCCACCAGGCAGAGGACCTGTGGTGCAGGCACTACTATAAGGAGAGATGGGTCCTGGCGCATAGCAACACCGTCAGGGTGGGAGAGGTAAGGACGCGCTGCCAGGGCAGGGCAGGGCTCGGGGGTGGGGCTGGCTGGGGCCCTCGTGCGGGTAGGACGCGGGGTGGGAAGCGGGGAGTCGCTGATCGAATGGTCGATGCATTTTCCCTCGACTATTCGAGCCGTGGACAGGGCGGCGCTGCCCCTTTGTGACGCTGTCCCGGCGTTTCAAAGGGGCGGCGCTTCCTAGGGGCAGCGCCGCACCTTGCCCCGGATCTCCCATAGCAGGGGAAGCAGGGCGGGGGGGGGCAACACTTTTTGATGGAGGTCGCTCCAAGATGTTGGCCAGTGGCCTAGGGCTGCTCTGTTGTGCGGAGGGGGGTGAGGTCTGGGAGGGTCTTGGGGGCAGGAGGAATGTGTGACCTGGGGCAGGGGTTGGGGTGCAGGGTGAGGAGAGCGTCTGGGTGCAGGGTCTGGAAGGGAGTTTGCAGAAGGAGGAAGCTGTTTTAGCCCCAGGAGTTGGGGCCGGGCTCTGGGCCGTCAGCTGAAACCTCCCGTGCTCTTGATTTCAGGTCTTTGGGCAGCTCTTCACCCCAGAGCAGGAGAACTGCTTTTTAGACAAGGCTCTGCTCGCTGCCCGCTCCCCCCTGAGGCGCCCCAGCCAGGCCGGGCTGGTCCTGGCCCACGCCCTGCATGGGCAGGCCCATCAGCTCCTGGGATACATGGTGAGCAGCCGGAGCAGATGCAGGAGAGTGGGGCAGGGCCAGGGTCTCCTTCCCATCCCCTCAGGGAGTCCCCCGCCCCTTTCCTCATGCTGCCCCCACCCCACGTCCCTGCTGGGTGGGTCAGAAGCTCACCCTGCGGGCCTGACGGGGGGTGACCAGAGAGCAGAACAAGTCTCAGCGCAGGGGGGAGGAGGGTGGAAATGCTGGGGGGGCCCAGTACCCCTGAGTCCCCAGGGATGAATGTGACGGATTCTGCTTCCCTTGCAGCAGGAAGACAGCCAGTGAGAGCACAAGGAGCAGAGGAGCCAGCAGCTGCGTCCCCCTCCCCCCAACCCTCCCAATTGTATAGAATGTATTTAAATTCTGATTAAATAACGTTTCAAAAAACATTTGGATCAGGCTTTGTCAATAATTTTTAATGGGGGGGGGGGCATTTTGGCAAGTGGTCAAGGGCCACATTTCTACCGAGGAGTTTGGGGTCTGCGACGGGGCAGTTGGGTGCAGAAGAGAGCGGAGGGTAGGAGCCTGGGTGCGCACCGTCCATTGCATCATCACGCGGAGCCATTGTGCTAGTGCTGGAGCTTGGGTGACTGGTTTAATTTGAATGTTTACACAGATTAGGTGTTTTAACTTTAGGAAACTTCATTTTCAATAAGGTAAAATGTTAATTTCTGTCTACCACAAAGGGTTTCAAAGTTTTCTTTATTAAAGGCAGGGATGAGGAACCTTTTTTGTCTCCAGGGCCACTGACCCCCAGAAAAACCAGTTGGGGACCACACACGAGAAAAGCAAAATACAAAAACCCTTCTTCCAAAACCCACAAGCCTCACTGAGGTGAGGGGAAGGGACAGGGAGGACTGAGGTTCGGGGATCCCTCATTTTTGGCCCCCCCTCAGATTGAGAGGGACCCGCAAATGCCACTCTCCCTGGAACCCAGGAGAGTTAATCTGTGCTGGGGCTGGAGTGCCAGGGGAGTGAGATGTCTCAGTCGGGGCCACATTCGTGAGGCTTGGGGGGGTGGAGGTGCCAGGGACGCATTCAGATAGAGCAGGGGAGCCGGCAGGGACCCTGAGAGGAGAAGTGGGAGTGAGAGCCCAGCCGGGGAGACACAAGGAAACCAGAGTCAGTCTAGTATCTCTCAGGCAGCTGGGGTAGACACCCCCCACCCCAAACCCCAGCCTCCTGTTGGATCCTCCTCCCACAGTTAACTGCCTCTGAGTCTGCACCCAAACTCCCATCGCTGCCCTGAACCTGTCCCAGAGCCTGCAACCCGCAGCCTCTCCCGCGCCCCACTCCCCAGCCATCCTGCACCGTAACCCCAGCCTCAGGCCAGCGAACCTGAGTGAGGGTGGGGGAGCCCAAGCAGCAGAGGGAGGGGGGAGTGGAATGAGTGGGGGCGTGGCCTCAGAACAGGGGCAGGGGTAGGTGCGGGGAAGGGGGCGGGGCAATGGTAGTGGCCTCTAATGCCCACACCCCTCCCTTCGGCATCGCTTATGTCCCATGTCCGCCCCCTCCTGAGCCCACAGCCGGTGCCAAGGCCTCGTGCCCAGGGCGGGTTCGCCCCTGTGAGCTGCCAGCCATACTGGGGAGAGGCGAGAGGGTCTGGGCTGCTGTGTCCGTTGCTGGCTCCTGTCAGGCCTTTGCATCGAGTCCTGGTGCAGCCTGAGCAAACCTGGGTCCTTCCCTGCTCCTCCAACACCACCTGGGCAAAGGGAGGAGAGTCCCCAACAGCCTCTGTCACTTCGGCCTCCTGTCGGGGGAACATGCCCCCTGCAGCATGATCCCCTGGAGATCTAGCCCTCTGGGCACTCACACAAGGTCTCTACACGGCAGCTGCTCTGTGCCTAGTGCTGGCACTGCAGAGCCATTTGCCACTTTGCACCCGACTGTCACCAGGTCCTTTCCATTTGCAGGGCCGGCCACATCTCCTGCCCCCTAGGCCATTGGCTGCACCCTCGTCTCGCTCCTCCTGGTGTCTGTATCCGTCATCACCTTGGTGCTGGAGAGATGGGGCCTGCCCCAGCCTGCCGGGCTGCAAGGGACTCCTGTTGGGAGCAGCTGCATGGGAACCAGAGGCCCAAGAATGGGAGAACCCTATTGACCTGCTGTGAGCAGGAGACGGGGGTGGGGAGGGGGCTGGGGAGGTACCTGTACTCAGCTCTGAATGGGGGCTGGGGAGACACAGACACTGCTGATGATTGCTGCACAGTGGGCCCCTGGGTTACAGTCTATGCCCAGGCAGCTCCTCCAGTCACTGCCTGTCACATTACTGGATCTTGAGGGGAGCAGCCAGATCACTGCTGCACCCATAGGTGGGGGTGTTGGCCCCAGAAAATGGTAGAAAAGGGGGCCATGTGGGGTGCTGAATAGAAGCTTATTAGCTGATAGTCCTATGTAAGCTATTTATGTGGTTGTATAACGTCTGTGTGTGTAGTTAGGAATCTGTAGTCTGTGTGGATCCTGACTATTTCTCTGCATGTGGTTGAGCATTGGGCAGAGCCCGGCCTGTGGACATGCTAATTAGCGAGGCCCTGTGGGACAATGGCACTGAATGGGCCAAGGACACACCTAAAGCATGAGGGCGGACACCTAAGAGCGGCCAGCAGAGAGAGGCTGAGGACCAGGTGATCTCCTGCAGCCAAGAAGAGGCCAGGAAGGAGGGATAAATAGGCCATGTGGTCGATGCCATCTTGGTTCTCAGCTCAGCACTTCATCCCAGAGGCAGCATTGCAGGGATCGAAGAGCCCGAGAGACCTGTGAACCCATCCTGACCCTAGGATGTGCAACAAGAACTCTTAAACCAGCAGCTGTAACATCTCTGCTAGAGGCTGCATTGAGAACTGGGGGTACGTCTACACTACAGCGCTAGTTCGAACTAACTTAGTTCGAATTACTTAATTCGAACTAAGCTAGTTCGAACTAGCGCATCTAGAACTAAAAACTAGTTCGAACTAGCGTTTTGCTAGTTCGAACTAGCGCGTCCACACTGATTGGACGCAGGGGGGCATTTAAGGGCAGCTGAAACCGGTTCTGGCAGGGCATCAGGTCAGCAGTTGCTTTGTGTGGCTGCTGTCTGAGGCTATCTGAGGCTCGTGCTTAAAGGGACCCCCCCTGGACAGCCGGTTCTCAGCTTTTCCTGCTTGCTTGCCAACCTCGCCAAGGGACAGCAAAGCGTCGGTCTCTGTGCCCGTCTGTGTCGGTGCTTCCCTTCGGGGGGGACCGCCGCAGGTGGCAACATGGAGCCACGGCTCGCCCTGCACCTTCTGGTGCACGTTCTGGACTTGCTGCTGCAAGCCTGCCAGCAATGGCTCGAGGCTGCCTGGCACCACCTGGGGAACGTCAGCCCCCTGCCTCTCCGCCTGGCCGCCCTGGGGGCCGTGGAGGAGCCGCGGCGGCGCCCCGGCACCGGCGTGCCCCGCCGCATCTGGCGTCTGGACACCAGCAGCGACTGGTGGGACCGCATCGTCCTGGAGCACTGGGACGACCGACAGTGGACCCAGAACTTTAGGATGAGGAGGGACACCTTCCTGGAGCTCTGCGAGTGGCTCGCCCCTGCCCTGCAAAGAAGGGACACTCGCATGAGGCCCGCCATCCCCCTCCAGAAGCGGGTGGCCATCGCCCTCTGGAAGCTCTCCACGCCGGACAGCTACCGATCCGTCGGGAACCAGTTCGGCGTGGGGAGATCCACTGTCGGAGCAGTGCTCATGCAGGTACGGCGCTCGTCGGCCACCGAGCCGGGGGGGAGGGGGGCTGCGAGGAGGGGATGGGCCGCCCCAGGGACAAAGGGGGGGGCGGGAGGAGGCGAAAGCGCCCCGCACCGGAGGGGTCGGGCTGTCCCGGCCGTACTACACGCCGCCAAGGGGGTTGCTTCCGGGAGTGGGGCGCGGGGCACTGCCAGGGCACGCACGCTCCCAGCCACCCGGGCGCCCCACTGATTGACGCTTTGCTGTGTCTCTCTCCGCAGGTGGTCAAGGCCATCAACCGGGTGCTGCTCCGCAGGGTGGTCCGCCTCGCCGACCCGGATGCCGTCATCCGGGGATTCGGCGCCCTCGGCTTCCCCAACTGCGGGGGGGCCATCGACGGGACGCACATCCCCATCCGTGCCCCGGAACACCAGGCGTCCCGGTACGTGAACCGCAAGGGGTACTTCTCCGTCATCCTGCAGGCCGTGTGTGACCACCGGGGACAGTTGACGGACATAAATGTGGGCTGGTCCGGCAAAGCACACGACGCCCGGGTGTACCGGAACTCCTCCGTGTGCCAGCGGCTGCAGGACGGGACCTTCTTCCCCGACCGCCACATCAGGGTCGGGGACGTGGACATGCCCGTCTGCCTGGTGGGGGATGCCGCCTACCCACTGCAGCCCTGGCTCATGAAGCCCTACACGGGACACCTCAATCCCTCCCGCCAGGCCTTCAATAACAGGCTGAGCAGGGCCCGCATCGTGGTGGAGGGGGCCTTCGGGCGACTGAAAGCCCGCTTTCGATGCCTCCTCACCCGTCTGGACCTGGCCGAGCACAACATCCCTCCCGTGGTGGCGGCATGTTGTGTGCTCCACAATTTGTGTGAGCGGAAGGGGGAGGCTTTCTTGCCAGCCTGGATGGCTGAGGCTGACCGCATGGCTGGACACTACGGTCAGCCCCGCACCGCCGCCGTCCGGGAAGCCCAGCGGGGGGCCATCCGGATCCGGGAAGCCCTGCGGGAGAGCTTCCAGGTGGAGGAGGAGGAGGACTGACCTCTCCCTGCATGCCCCACCGGGGCCTTCTTCCACCCTACCCCCCCCCTTCCCCTTTCCCCTCCCTATCTACTGTACAATAAAGACACCTGTTTTTCAAACAAAAACGTCTGTTTATTTCAGAGAACTGGGGTGGGGGAGGGAGGAATGAAGGTGGGAGAAGGGAGGGGGAAACCTGGGACGAGGGAGCTGGAAGGGGAGGGGAGGGAAGGGAGGAAGGGAAAGGAAAGCTCAGGGGTGGGAGTCTGGGTGCCTCTCCCGTCTCGCCACACTGCGGGTCCGGGGGCGTCGGTGGGGAATGGTTGTGGAGGGGGGGGCAGAGAGGACAGGGGGTGTGGAGGAAGCAGGATCGGAAGCAGGAGCGGAAGCAGGAGGAGCAGGAGGAGCAGGGGGAGCAGGGGGAGCAAGAGGGGGAGCAAGAGGGGGAGCAGGGGGAGCAAGAGGGGGAGCAAGAGGGGGAGCAGGGGGAGGAGGAAATGGAAAGCGGTCTAGCAGGCTCTGGAGGTGGCCTCGCAGGGCACGGCCCTGCTCCTCCAGGGCCTCCAGACTCCTCTGGCGCAGCCTGAGGTCCTCCTGGACCCAGTGGTCCTGGAGACGGAGCTGTCGGTCCAGGAACCGGAGATGCCGCCTCTGGTAGTCCTCCTGGTTCCTGGCTGTCCTGCTTGCCCGGGCGCGGGCGGCTGCTGCAGACGGTGTGGTGCGCCCTGCAGTCCCCGGTGCTGCAGCTGTGGTGCAAGAAGACCAGCGGTCAATTACCCCAGGGGCCCAGGTGTGTGAAACCCAGCTCCCCTCTGCAAGGCCAGGGCCCCTGCAGGATCCCCAGCTGCTGCTCCGTAGTGGGCAAGGCCCAGGCGCACGGTCCCGGGGCTCCCTCTCGCCCCAGCCCCCCGTACACATAAGGGGAACACGAGGGTACTCACAGGTGGACGCCTCCCCGGCCTCTGATGATGCAGGCGAGCGGCTCTGTGGGGTGCCTCGGGGGTCCCGGGTCCTGGGAAGGCTGGCGGCAGGCTCCTGGCTCTCAGAGCCCTCTTCCTCCTCCTCGGTGTCCAGGAGCGGTCCCTCTGCCCCGGGGTCAATCACGTCCCGGGGGGCAGGGACGGCATGAGGCCCCAGGATGCGGTCCAGGGCATGGAAGTGGGGGCAGGCCTCCGGGTCAGCCCCTGGCAGGCAGGCCCGGGAGTAGGACTGCCGCAAGTCTTTAATCTTGCAGCGCACCTGCTCCCGGCTGCGCTGGTGGCCCCTGGCGGCCAGGCTGGCAGCCATGCGTCCATAGACGGCCGCGTTCCGGTGGCTAGTGCGGAGATCGTGGACATTGGAGGCTTCCCCCCAAACCTCGATGAGGTCCACGATCTCCGCACTTGACCAGGCGGGCGCCCGCCTTTTGCGCCCCCGGGCAGGCTCCCGGGAGCCGCCAGGCTGGTCGTGGGGAGCAGTGGAGGGCTGGGAGCCCTCGGATGGCTGGCTCATCCTGTGGCAGGTGCAGGCTGTGCAGGCACGGGTGCTTGCAGCCTTGCAACTGGCACAAAGTGAGTAGCCAGCCCGTGGCCCTTTAAGGGCTCCGGGGCCGGGAGGGGGGCAATAGAGTTTCCCTGGTGTTGGCCAGAGTGGCCACCAGGGAAACCTGGGAAGCCTTAGCCTCCCACTAGTTCGAACTAAAGGGCTACACAGCCCTTAGTTCGAACTAGCTAGTTCGAACTAGGCGTTAGTCCTCGTAAAATGAGGTTTACCTAGTTCGAACTAAGCGCTCCGTTAGTTCGAATTAAGTTCGAACTAACGGAGCGCTAGTGTAGCGCATAGGAAAGTTAGTTCGAACTAACGTCCGTTAGTTCGAACTAACTTTCTAGTGTAGACATACCCTGGGAGATTCGGTGCATGTAACATACTATTCCTTTAACAACCTTACTCTCATGCTTTTCTTTATTGTAATAATAAACCTTTAGGTGTTAGATGCTAAAGGATTGGCTCAGCATGATTTGTGGGTAAGTTCCAGAGGGTAATTTGACCAGGGATCTGTGGCTGGTTTCTTGGAACCGGACAGTACTTGTTCGGGGTATGTGGGATTGGGTGCTAAGACCCCCCCACCGGTGTATGAGGCCCGGGGCCATCTGGGGCATGGATATTGCTGGGGTTTCGGAGGGGTTTTGCTCGTGAGGCTTCAGGCAGGCAGCTGAAGCGCTCTGTGAGACTGGTTTGTGGCCTGTTTGGAGAGGTAACCAGTCTGGGGACTGTAAGGAGCCCCGAAGTTGAGCAATTCGCCCTGAGCGGAAGCCCTCAGCTGTGCCCAGACACAGTCTGGTCTGTCACAGCCCCAGCCAAGCCGTTTGCTGCGCCATGAAGAGAACCGCCCTGTGCTGGGCACCTGATCAGTGAAGAGAAGTTCAGCGCCCAGACTGCCTGGGAGGGCAGCACAAGGAGTCATCGTCTCCAGGAGAGGCAGTGGTCTCATCACACCATCAGCCCCAGGGTTCTCCTGGCTTTGCAGGCGTCATGGAGACGGGGAGTGCTACGGAGGGAAGGGATGATGAGGCAGCTCAATGGATGTTTTCGGGGAGTTCGTTCAGAGCAGCGAGGCAGAAAGCACAGAGCCCTGGAGGGGCAGGGCGTCAAGAAACCCCCTGAAATCTTCAAGTCTGAGCTGTGAGGGGAGCACGTCACCCTGGACCATTCCTCACAGGTGTCTGCCCAGCCTCTTTTTAAACGCTTCCAGCGACAGCGATTCCACAGCCTCCTTTGGGAGCCTCTTCCAGAGCTTAACTGCCCTTAGGGACAGAAAGTTCCCCTAAATCTCCCTCGGTGCAGGTAAAGTCCCTCACACATTGTCCAACTTCAGTGGACATAGAGACAAGTGATCATCAGCCCCTTTAGAAGAGCCCGTAACACATGGGAAGGCCTGTTATCGGCCCTCCCTACCTTTTCTTTTCTCAAGACTGTCTATGGCGTTCTCATGGGTCAGGTATTTTACACCTTTTATCATTTTTGTGACTCTCCCCTGGACTCGCTCCACCTGGCCCACATCTTCCCTACAGTGTGGCAGCCAGAACCCAACAGAGTCCGTCAGCTGAGACCGGTGGAGGAGGACAGGCACCGCCCAGATCTGACAAGCCAGAGCCCTGTTTAGACAAACCCTTTTTTGCAGCTGTATTACCTTGTTGACTCATATGCCCATTTGTGATCTTGGATAACCCCCAGATCGTGTTCAGCAGCACTGTCCCCAGCCCATGGGCCATCCTCAGCTGGAGCAATTGCACAATCTGGCCTGGGACTTCCTGTCCATTACTGCCCCATGCCCTGCTCTTTCCCACCATCACCCCGCCCTCTCCCTGCGTGGCATCTTGTACCCTAGGATGCAGCTTTGGGGATCACTGGGGGGCTGGCACCACATGGAGGCAGCAGTCATGCCCCCGCTAGTCTCTGTGTGGCAGGAGCCATGGCGGAGTCATACAGCACTGGACAAATGCACTTGCTCTGTTGTGCTCTGCTTCCCCATGGCTCCTACTGATGTGGGGAGTGTGTGTGGGGCCCGACTGCTGCCTCTGCACAGCACCAGGCCCCCCAGTGACCTCCAAAGCCACGTCCTCCCTCTTCCCAAGCAGAGATATCCGATCCCAGACAGGAGATGCCACAGCTGAGGATGGCACAACTATGAGGAGCTGCCGGTGTGGGATGCTGGCTCCTGGGAACTTCTTCAGAGGGGTATCCCAAGCTCTGCTACCACTAGCAAGCTTGAAGAAAACCCAATAATCTCTGATAGCTGACCTCTCAGTCTTAGTCATGCACTCACCCACCTCCTATTACTTTCCAGGACACAAGAATCAGATCCTAGTCTTTAAAAGGGTGTTCTTATTAACAAAACAAAAAGATATTCTTGAGAAAGGATACTTCATTGCTAGGTGTTATAGAGCAGCTGAGAAAAGAATAGATTAAAACACAGAGAATTGCTTCCCTGGGATTCAGTTTTAGTTACAGCGTAAGGGGTGGGGGGGTAACTAAACACCAAAACAAAGAAAATTGTGTATAACTATAAACATTCCCTATCTACTCACATGTTTGTACTTCCAAAGTCTAGTCCATTTCTAGGCATGGGTAGTCATCTCCCTTCCCCCCAGTTCTTGGTTTGAATGCCCAAAGGAAAAGCAGCAGGCAGATTCCCTTTCAAGCCAACTCTAACACGTTCTTCCCATTGGTTCTCCTGGCTACCTGCCAACACTTCCTGGTCACCCACTTTCCAGGGTGAACCCTTTACTTACTGAATGCTGAACTGTTTCTTCAGACAACGAGGGTGAGAAAGGCCAATCTGTACCTCTCTCCTTCACACTCTTACCAAAACATTGCTTCTCTTTTTAAGCTGTAATATTTTACTAGAAGACTTACTTGGCCTTGCTCGGGTCCTTCAGGGCAGGGGGCTGGCGGTGTGGGGAGTGCAGGAGTCAGAGCTAAGTGGGATGGGCCCTGCCAGCAAGGAGGAGACAGGAAGCCTGCACCTCGTACTCCTGCGAAAAGCCTGCCTGGGGGAAACTCAGCTCTGGAGGGAAGAAGGAAGCCACAGGCTGGCGCACACAGGGCTCTGTGGGCTTGTCGGAGGCTATGGGTGTCAGGCTGTGAACCCAGCAGCAGAGCATTTAAGGCACCCAGAGTTCCAGGGCAGACGATGACACAACACCTCACTCCCAGAACATGCACCTCAGTCTGTAGAGCGGTGCCGGTAAGGTTCAGGGAGGTGTCACAGGCCGAGGGAGCGAGCTGCAGTGGCTGGAGGCTGACCCTGGAGGTGCTCCCTGTGGCAATAAGAGGCCAGGCTGATTATGGAACCTGGTGGGAGGGAGGGCAAGGGCATGGCAGGTAGCACTGGCATGAAATGCCCAAGCCAGGCAACGCTCCTCAGCCTGGTCCATCCTGCCAGGCCGGAGCCATTCCCTCCCATAGGCTGTGTGAACCACGGCAGCCAGCCACTCCCAGCAACTCAGCCCTGGCTCCTCGTGGTCTCCTGGATGCTTTATTCCCACTGTTCAATCCCAGGGCGCATCCCAGGGGAACGCCCCCAGGAGGCCTCCCATGCGGTCCCGGTAGATCCCGTCGAAGGCCTTGCTCTGCGCCGCTGTGAAATGGTTCTTCCAGTCCCCACAGATGCCTGTGGAAGGCGAGTGGCGCTGCTCAGGATTCGCACCATGGCCATCGCGGGGACTGGGACTCGCCTCCCACCCTGCAGATCGCGGGGCGCTTGCTGCTGCAAGGGGGGTTGAGCCCACCCTGCTCCCAGTGCACAATCCTGGCTCTGCCCCCGGCTCATCCCCCACAAGGGCTCGATGGGATCTGTGAAGCTCCCCAATGATGGGGCTGCCTGACAGCAGCCTCCTCACTATAACTTTGGGCTGGGCCCTGACTGAGCTCCCAGGCAGCCTTCTTATAGTCCTAGTCCCGCCCTTTGACTTCTGGTCAGGTGAGGGGGCGGGGCTAGGCTGGGCCCAAAATGGCTCCCAGAGGGGTTCCTCCGCCTCCGGCTCAGTGGGTGGCCATTCCACCCCCCTACACTCCTCCCCCCTTAAGTCCAGCTCCCAATCTCTGGGACCGGGATTCTGCTCTTCCTCCCTGCGGGACAGGACATCGACATTGTCCCTCCCTGCTCGGTGTTTCACTGTGAATACATACGGTTGGAGGGACAGGTACCATCTCATGATGCGACTGTTGGTATCCCGCATCTGATGGAGCCATTGTAGGGGTGCATGGTCTGTAAAAAGAATAAAAGAGTCTCCAAGGAGGTAATACCGCAGCGCCTCGATGGCCCACTTTATCGCTAGGGCCTCCTTCTCAATTGCGGCATAGCGGCGCTCTCGAGGAAATAGTTTTTGGCTGATATACAGCACTGGGTGTTCTTCTCCCTCAATTTCCTGGGACAGTACTGCCCCCAGTCCGCAGTCTGACGCGTCCGTCTGGACAATGAAGGGCCGGGAGAAATCGGGGCTGAACAGAACTGGCTCGCTGCACACAGCGGCTTTTAGGTCCTGAAAAGCTGTCTTGCATTCCGGCGACCACCTGATCCTTTGAGGACTGTCTTTCTTGAGGAGCGCCGTGAGAGGCGCGGCTCGAGTTGCAAAGTGTGGCACAAAACGGCAATAGTAGCCTGCCAACCCTAAAAACTGTCTTACTTTCTTCTTGGAGTTGGGTGCCGGCTAGTTTTGGACCGCCTCCACCTTCCCTACTAGAGGCCGGACTAGGCCCCACCCCAGCTGGTACCCGAGGTAGGTGGTTTCCTGCCAGCCAAGTTTACATTTCGTGGGATTGGTGGTCAGGCCGGCATCCCGCAATGTCCGCATTACGGCCGCTACCCGCTCGAGATGTTCCTCCCAATCTTGTCTGTAAATTACCACATCATCTAGGTACGCGGCGGCATACGCCGTATGCGGGGATAGCAAGCGGTCCATCATTCGCTGAAATGTTACAGGGGCCCCATGGAGTCCGAATGGCATCCTTATAAAATGGAACAATCCCGGGGGAGTTGAAAAGGCAGTTTTTTCTCTCGATTCGGAGTCCAGGGGGATCTGCTAATATCCCTCTGTAAGATCTAGGGTGGTTATAAAGTCGGCTCTCTCCAAGCGTTCTAACAGTTCGTCTGTTCGCGGCATGGGGTAGGCGTCAAATTTTGAAATTTCATTTACTCGTCTGAAATCGATGCAGAAGCGGACACTGCCATCTGGTTTCGGCACCAAGATGATTGGGCTACGCCACTCGCTCTGGGAGCGCTCTATCACTCCCAGTTGCAGCATCGACTGGACTTCCTCCTCGACTACCTTCCGCATCTGGTGGGGGAGAGGCCGAGTACCTTCTCGTACCACTTGGCCTGGAGGGGTCCAAATGTTATGTGTTATTACCCCAGTATGGCCGGGTTGGGTTGTGAAGGTCTTTCGAAATGTCTCTCTGGGTATGTCTACACTACCCTCCTAGTTCGAACTAGGAGGGTAATGTAGGCATACCGCACTTGCAGATGAAGCCCGGGATTTGAATTTCCCAGGCTTCATTTGCATAAGCGGGGCGCCGCCATTTTTAAAACCCCGCTGGTTCGAACCCCGTGCACGAGGAGTAACGGTAGTTTGAACTAGGAAGCCTAGTTCGAACTACCTAGTTCGTGCCCCGTGTAGCCGCGCTGCACGGGGTTCGAACCAGCGGGGTTTTAAAAATGGCGCCGGCCGGCTTATGCAAATGAAGCCTGGGAAATTCAAATCCCGGGCTTCATTTGCAAGTGCGGTATGCCTACATTACCCCGCTAGTTCGAACTAGCGGGGTAGTGTCGACATACCCTATGAGACAATGTGCTTGTTTCACCTGGGTTGCAGAGAGGGTGTTTCCCAGCTGTGGCTCTCTTTCCTCCCCCAGATCAGGTATTTCCGGCCCTAGAGTGGGCTCCGCTGGCTAGGGGGTAATCATCAGGGCCTCCCGTTCTCGCCAGTGCTTCAGGAAATTTACATGAAATATTTGGGTTTTCTTCTTCCGATCCGGTTGATAGATCTCGTAGTTCACCGGCCCGACCTGACGAGTGACCTCACCGGTGTATGAGGCCCGGGGCCATCTGGGGCACGGATATTGCTGGGGTGTCGGAGGGGTTTTGCTCGGGAGGCTTCAGGCAGGCTGCTGAAGCGCTCCGTGGGACTGGTTTGTGGCCTGTTTGGAAAGGTCACCAGTCTGGGGGCTGTAAGGAGCCCCGAATTTGAGCAATTCGCCCTGAGCGGATGCCCTCAGCTGTGCCCAGACACGGCCCGGTCCGGTCCGTCACACATGGCAACGGATGCCAAAGGAAATATGATGACACAACAGGGGGGGCGGGCTCGTCCAATGAGATGCTTTGTCTCCATGCCCCTTTCCTGGGCTTTGCCCAGCATGACTGAGCCTGGAAATGTCTTTTCAGGGCAGGAAAGTGGCTCTTTCCGAGGGGGAATGCCAAACCCTTCTGCTGGGCGAGTTTCTTCTGGAATTCCCTGCCCCTGTCGTAACCCGGCAGCCAGTGAGTTATTGCCTCCTCTGCACTCACTGGGTGGGGGGTTGCTGTGGCAGGAGGCACCAGACGTATCATCCCACCTGGGCTTCTATTTGACATTTTCCTTTGTTTTGAGTTTTTTGCAAATGAAAGGAGACAGAACGGTCAGTTAGAAGCACAAATGGCTTGTGTGAGGTTTAGTTTCAAATAGACATTTTCCTGCCAGTTTGGATTTGGATGCCCAAATCCAAATTGTCACCGCAAAGCACAGGAAAAGATCGCCTTTCAATGCTAAATTATTGTGTGGAATGCCCAAGATCATTGCACGTGAAGTGTTGAGGGCAAAGATTTAACTGAAATTAAACGATTTGTGCTTTAAAAATGTTGGTAAAATATTGTAGAAAAACTTCAATAAGCTTTTTTTTTCATACGCAACGTTTTCGGTGCAGTCTGTTGCCCTCTGTTGCATGGCATCAGAACTGCAAGAGTGTGTCATTAATGGGTATGTCTACACTACAGCACGAATTCGAACTAACTTAATTCGAATTAGTTAATTCGAACTAAGCTAATTTGAACTAGTGTATCTAGACCTAAAAGCTAATTTGAATACAATCGGGGGACTGTCAGGATCCAGGAGGCCCTGAAGGAGAGCTTCCACCCCAAGGAGCCCGCAGAGCCACCCTAGTCCTCCCCATCGGGGGCTCATGCCCCATTCCTCCCTCACCTTCTTCCACTTACCCCTCCCTAGCCCGCTTCCTGATGTAAAAAAATAAAATACAAACTCTCTTTATTTGACAAAACTGGGGAGGGGAAATAAAACTGTGGGGAGAGGGGGAAAGGAGGCAGGAAAGGGCAGGAGAGAGTGTGGGAGAGGGGAGGAGGGAGCTGGAAGGGGAAAGCAAGGGGAAAGAGGGGGAGGGGAAACTCAGGGATCGGGGTGGGGGTGACGCCGGGCCAACCGCCTCCCAGCACGGCAAGGGAGGGGGCCTCGGCGTCCCCGGGGGGATGGTGTGGAGGGTGCAGAGGTTGAGGTGGGGGGTGTGGACATTGAGGAGGAGGAGGGTGTGGGGGTTGAGGAGGAAGAGGTGGGAGGGGGGCAGGAGTGGGAGGAGGGACAGTTGTTGGGGGGGCAGCAGGTGCAGGATCAGCACAGGGCACCATGCCCTGCAGCAGGGCCTGCAGATTTGCATTTCTGGCTCGGTCCTCAGCCAGCTGCTCCTGGCGGAGCTGCAGATCTTCCCACATCCAGGCCTTGACGGTGTGGTGCAGGGCTCGCAAGGACCCCAGGTGCTGGTCCCAGTACTCCTGCTCTGTGGTGGCGGACCGGAGCAGGCCATGGGTGCGGGAGCATGTCCCGGGTGGGGTGGTGCGCCCTGCACGAGCAGCTGGTACAGCTGTAGAGAAAGAGAGTGGTCACTTCTCCCTGGGGACACAGTAGATGATGCCCAGCCCCCTCCCCCCGCCCCGCAACGTGAGGGCGACCATGCCCTGCACCGTCAGAGCCGCTGTGCTTGTACAGAGGCCATGGTCAGGATGTCTGGCTCTCCCCGGGACTGGGAGCTGCCCCAAGACCGCACCCATGTCCCTGTGCCATGTATAGTGTGGCCGGGGCGGTGGGCGGGCGGGGGGGGGGGGGGAGATGTCCCCTGCCTCCATGTAGAGGAGACGTGTGGAGGGAAAGCATCCTGCTGGGTCCCGCCCCAGGGTCAGGAGCATGTCAGGTCTCTTCAGACATGCATGTGCCTATTGGGCCACGTTCCTCCTCCTAGTACAGAGATCATGGACGCTGGGGGCCTGCCCCCAAACCTCAATGAGGTCCATGACCTCCACACTAGACCAGGAGGGTGCGCGCCATCTACGGCCCCTGGCTGGCCCCTGGGTGCTGGGGGACTGGGCGGGGAGACGGCTCGCTGGCACTGGCTGCCTGGCTCATCCTGCAGCCCCTGGTTCGGGGCAGAGACTGCTGGCAGGGCTGGCTCTGGCAAGTGCCGTCTGGCCAGAGTCTACCCCTTTAAGGGCCCCAGGGCTGGGGAGAGGAGAGGAGTTTTCCTGGTTTGGCCCAGAGCAGCCACCAGGGGAACCTGGGGAGGGCTGGCCTCCAGCTACTTCGAATTAAGTGGCTACACAGCCCTTAATTCCAACTACTGAATTTGAATTTGGCGTTACTCCTGGTAGAATGAGGTTTACCTAGTTCGAATTAAGTCCAAACTAGCGGTTTGTATGTGTAGCACCTATAAAAGTTACTTCCAACTAACGGCTGTTAGTTCGAATTAACTTTGTAGTGTAGACATACCCATAGTTCCTATACAACTAACAGCTAATGGGTAGTCTCCAGTAGTTTAAATCTTGGGGCATTTGGAAAAGGAGGGGGAGCTACATGTGTGCGGGGTGTATTGTTGCCCTCTGCTGGATGGACTGTAAATGCTGTATGTATGTATCATATGCCCTATAGTGCTAACAGTTAATGGAGATTCTCCTCTAGCTCACACCTGGCATTTTCTAAAGTAATATATGTGTGTGTATGTGCGAGAAAGAGCAAGAGCCTGGGGGCTCCCTCATGTCTCCTCCCCATCCTGATCTGCTTGGCTTAAGTGCAGGAAAGAAGAAGTAGTGAGCTTTGTGTATTTGACATCAGGTGGAAGCAGGGGAATGGAGGAGTAGTGGGAACAAGAGCACTTGGCTTCTTTTCCTGCAGACTGAGAGGGGTGGGGACTGGCTTGAGCTATATAAATCAAATGCCGCTCCATACCTCAGTTTCCCCCTTCATACAATGCCGATGACACAGAGAATGTTTGTAAAGTGCCCTGTTGTTAGCTCATGGGGCAGAGGGGGAAACTCGGTCTCAGAAGCAGACTGGGGGGAGGTAAAACCCTACCTAGGCAGCGCTGGTTCCACTACGTCACGCTGCCAGACCGGTCTGAGTGGGTCCCTCTCTTGGCTGCTCCTCCCCCCAGGAGGAGTGGGTTCCTCTCCATCGGCTGCAGGAACCAGAATTTCAAGGTCTTTGCCAATGGGCAGCCGTTCTGCAATTCAGCTCTGCCGCGGCTTCCAGCAGATCGATACACTGGAGATCGATGGTGCCGTGGTCGGGTCCTGTGCCCAGTTCTGAGCCCGACCGGTGCTGCTGCTCAGACGGAGATGAGTGGCACACACACGACACCCCCCTACGGCCGCCCTCGCAGACCCAATAAACCTCTCCCTTTCGCAGAACGACTCTGCTCCTGCGTGGTTCTGGGGCTACTTGTGTGTGTGTCCTAGACCCCCTTTCTGCTCACCGCAGATAGAGACTCCTCTGCAGGTAGAGCTGAGTGCGACGCCTGCACTGGGATGGCGTATTGGGATAATGTACTGACAGTTCCTCTGCGCCAGCCCTCCTCTTCCTGCCGCTGCAACATCAAATTAACCTTCCTGGTCTGCCCCCGTCCTCCCTCCGGTACCAGGAGACCCCACGCATGATGGGAGGGGCTGCAAACTGGGGAGCAGGCTACTGCAGGGCTGAGGGCAGCAAACCAGCCCCCAGAGCCCTGCAGGGCCTGGCCACGGGGAAGGGGAACTGATGTGAGCAGCATTTACAGCTGGGGGGGGCTGCGGGGAGGAGGACAACGGAGCCACGAGCAGGACAGGGGGTGAGCCAGCACCAGTGAGTCTCAGGGGGTATGTCTACACTACCCCGCTAGTTTGAACTAGGGGGGTAATGTATGCATACCGAACTTGCTAATGAAGCCTGGGATTTGAATTTCCCAGGCTTCATTAGCATAAAGCCGGCGCCACCATTTTTAAAAGCCGGCTAGTGCGAACCCCGTGCCGTGGAACGAGGAGTACAGATAGATCAGAATGGCTACGTAGTCCGAACTATCTAGCCCGTGCCGCGTGTAGCCGCGCGGCACGGGGTTCGCACTAGGCGGCTTTTAAAAATGGCGGCGCCGGCTTTATGCTAATGAAGCCCGGGAAATTCAAATCCCGGGCTTCATTAGCAAGTTCGGTATGCATACATTACCCCCCTAGTTCAAACTAGCGGGGTAGTGTAGAAATACATACCCAGGGGGACTAGAGCCTCCAGGCCTGGCCCCCGTTGAGAGAGAAGCTCAGAGATTGGAGCTGGGGCAGCCAGGAGCCCCCCACTGCTTTGTGGGGTGCAGAACAATGACTGCTCCCGAGGGGGGAAAGGAAGGTGCCTGCACTGCAGGGCCTCCCTGGAGAGACAGTATCGGTCCCTGGCAGACAAAGGTGGAACCAGTTCCAGGGCCTGGCCAGGAAAGAGCCCAAGTCCTGGGAGAAATCAGGCTCCATGCTCAGCTGTGAGTCCGAGTCCCATAGACAAAAGCGCCCCAGGGCAGTGGTGGATTCTCCACATGTCAATGGGTCTAGTGCAGGCCAGAGGCCTTGCTGGGATGCGCTAGGGCAAAGCCCAGGGCTGGGGCCGGACGGGAGCCCGTGAGAGGCAGCGGGGCGAGTGGGAGGCTCTAACTCTTGCTCCTGGCCAGGAAGTCCAGTGCTGGGTGACACCAAGGCCACGTCTGCACTGCAGGCATTTTGCTCAAGAACAACTGTTCTTGTGCAAAAACTTGTGGCGCGTCTACACTGCACGTGAATTCTTGTGCAAGTAAATTTGCAGTAAAGCATCAGAAAAGAGGGCTTCTTGCACAGGAGTTATTCCTCTCCCCACGAGGAATAAGCCCCTTTTGTGCAAGAGCTGTTGTGCAAGAAGGCAGCGTGGACGGGCACCAGGGGCTTCTTGAGCAAGACACTTTTATGGCTAAAATGGTCATCAGAGCTTTCTTGCACAAGAAAGCGTTCACAGTGCCATGGACACTCTTGTGCAAAAGCACATGGCAGGGTGGAGGTGCTCTTGCACGAGACCTTTTGCGCAAGAACTCCGGTGTGAAACAGTTCTTGTGCAAGAAGCCTGCAGTGTAGGGCAGGGAGCAGCCTATGGGGCTACTGGAGCTGCTGGCTGCAGGATGCCCAGTCAGGGAGTGGGGGGGACCCCTAGGAATGGCTCCAACTTCCCAGAGGGGTGGCCAGAGGCAGGACATTTGCCTGGCAGGATGAGGTGGGGGGGGCAGTGACCTCACAGGGGCTTTGGGCAGCCCTCAGCAGACCAGGCAAAGCGCAGGTGGGGAGGTGGTGACCTCACAGAGGAACCCACATCTCAGGCTGATAAAAGGGGGGGGCGGGCCCAGGGGACTTTGGAGACCCCCGGTTGCTTTAGCTCTGGTGCGTCTCCTGCTCACAGTTGCTTTGTCCTCTGTGAGTTCCATATCCGGACAGCGCTTTGCAGAAGGTAAGAGCCCCCAGGGGTTTGGATCCCGCCCGGGGCCGGCTGGGTTCCAGGCAGGCCCAGCCCTCGGTCAAGGGCCAGAAGTGCCTGTGCAAGACCGAGCCGATAAGCAAGGGGCCATTTGGGGGCTGGGGGCAGTCGCTCTGGGGCGCTGGAACCCCTGGATTTCGCTCTGCAGGCTGCGCCCCAAGCTCCCCTTTGCTCCCCTCATTTGCAGCATGGCCAAACACATCAGGCTGTGGTTCCGGAAAGCCCTGAAGATGGCCCCAGGGCCGGTGGGAAGCAGCTCCTCCGTCCCCGCGGGCGGGGAAGCTGAATCCCACCAGCTCGGGGCGACTCGCCCACCGGCCAGGCCCCTCCGGACCTGGCTCCAGAGGCGGCTGGGAAGGCGGGACCCAGCCCAGCGGGGCAGCCGGGTAGGGTGGCTCTGGGGCCTCCTCTGTGGAGAGAAACACCTGCCCCAGGAGCCCAGCCCCCATTACCACCAGGGGGCATCGCCCTGCCCGGCCCCCGGGGACCTGCCAGTCTCCGGGAGCCCCCAGCCTCTCCGCACCAGCCCCTGCAGCTGTGGGTCCAGCTCAGTGAGCAGCAGCGCCTGGGCCTCCAGCTGCAGCCGGGCCACCTCCTGCAGCCGCTCAGACCCAGGTGAGGGGCCGTGAACATGCTGGGCCCAGGGGCTCACCCAGTACACGGGGGGGGGGGAGGGGCAGCCCCAGTGTCTGCCCCGCAGCCAGGGCAATGGATGGGGGCGGGAGCTGCTGCTTGGCTCTCTTGTTCCTGGTGGGGGCTCTGCTGAGGGCGTTGGCAGATGTGAGGGTGGAAGGGGGATGGGTCCCTGCGAGGGGCGTGTGGGGCCCAACCTGCCCTGGGTCCCTGACATGGGGGCGCGTGACCCCTGCTGGCCGCTGGAGTCACCCTGGTCCCTTCCCTCCCGCACAGAGCCCCCCTGCGCCTCGGCGGAGCTCTGCCAGGAGCGGATGGACTCCCGGGTGGAGGAAGGGGCCATCTATGATATTGAAGAGCAGCTCCACACCCGGGACACGGTAGGAACCTTCTCCACACGGGGGGGACCCGAGATTGTCCGGCCCCTTCCCAGCACGTCCCCCCCTCCGGGAGGGGCTTGTCCCTGGGGATCCCCCTGGGGTCCCTTCTCCTGCATGACCTGGGCCCCCCAAGCTGAGGTCTCTTGTCATGCACCAGCTGGGCCCCCACAAGCCTGAGGAAGCAGTTGGGGGGGGAGTGTGGGTGCTTGGACAACCGGCAGCTCCCACCTCCACTCCTGGGAGGCCTGAGCCCTGCAGCTGTCCGTGGGGGGCAGGCAGGCCCCAGGCTCACAGACTCTCTCTGGGGTGCAGAGCCCAGCCGCCCTGCAGCGGTTCCTCCTGGCCGTCCCCCCCGCCTGCCTCGCCGCCCTCCAAAGGGGCGAGGACACCCTGGCGCCGCGCTGCTGCAAGGACACCATGATGGCCAGGATCGTGGTGAGCGAGTGGCGGCGGCCGGGAGGAGGGGAGGGGATACGTGGGGTGGACAGGGGTCTGCCTGGGCCATGGCGGCGGGTGGGGGTGCTGGAAATGGGAAGGGTGGGGCCAGGAGTGCTGGAGGGGGAGGGGGAGGTGGACATGGGGAGGGTGGGTGGGGATGCTGGAGGAGGGAGGGACACAGAAATGGGGCAGGTCTGGGGTGCTGGACAGGGAGGGGGATTCGGAACAGGGAGGGGTCTCCCCGGGCCATGGGGGGGGGGGAGCTGGAAGGTTAGCAGAGCGGGCTGCTGAGGATGCGCCTGGGGAGCAGGGATGAGGAGGTTCAGAGGCTGGTCACCAGGGCAGTGAGGGGCAGGAGACGGCCTGGGGACAAGGATTGAGCTGGTCCCGGTTTGGGAGGTGGGTGCTGGGAGGGGCCCTGTGCCGGGCAGGGGGGCTACAGGCCAGCGGGAGGCAGTGGGGTTGGATCCTGCTGGGTGGGGGCGCTGGCCGTGTGAGCGTCTCTTGGGGGCCCCAGCCTCACACGCCCCTTTGTCTCCTTGGGTCTCACAGGAGATCATGGAGGACTCCCCCCACCCACTGGTCTTGGCCGACTGCCTCAACGCCGCCTGCAGCCTCAGGTACCGACCCCCCCCTCCGAATTCCCCCCAGAGCAGATCCCCTGACCAGGGAGTGGGAAAGAAAAGCCGCGTTCTTTCGATTTAATTTCGAAAGAACGCAACTGCAGTCTAGACGCAGGTGACGTTTTTTCGGAAAAAGGCTACTTTTCCCGAAAAAACCCCTGAGCCTGGACACAGCCCTGCTGCTGAATTAACAGTCTCTGCCCCTCTCTCCTGCCAGCACCTTGCAGCCTCCCCTACAGGCCCAGCTCCTGAGCCCCCTGCTGAGGGCGGCCGTGGGACAGACTGTGTCTGGGGACTGGCAGCAGGAGCCCATCCACACACAGGTATGTCCCTCCGGGCCCTGCTCCCGGGCTGGGCTGGAGCTCCAGAGAGGACTGGGGGTGGGGGCAGAGGGAGAGAAGAAGCTGCAGGTTTGGATCCTTCCCTCCAGGTTTCCCGTTGCTCTCCCTGGGGGCCCGTCCCTTCCATGCCCAGCCTGGGCTCCTCCCTGCTCTGCGAGGCGGCTCAGACCCTGCTCAAGGCTGCACCCCGGGGCCAGCGGGTGGCCTGGATTCCCCAACCCCCCTCTGACCCAGGGCTCCCCCTTGTCTTGCAGCAGTTCATCCGGGCCCTTCCCTTCGACCTCCAGGCCCTACTGGCGAGCCTCCTCGCCGAGTCCCCAGACACCGCCAGGCTGCAGCTGATCATGGAGGTGAGCCCCGTGGGGGGGACGGGGCCATTGTCCCTGCTTCCTCGGGGGGCCGAGAGAGGAGCTGTGTCAGTGGCTGGGGGGGGGGGGGGGGGCACAGTCTGAGAGGAGCCCCAGGCTCTGCCCAGAACCGGCGCCTCCCTACGGGTCCTGACCTGCCTCTTTCCCCCCCAGCACCTGAGCCCGTGGCTGGAGTCCCGCCTGCCCCAGGAGCGAGCCAGGGCCCTTGGCAGCACCACGGCCCTGCTGGGAGTCGCCACCACCCTCCCGGGGTTTGAGGTAAGTGACCTCAGAGCCGGGGGGTCTGGGGCTGCAGGGCGCGGGGCTGGGAGCGTCCCCGGGAGGCAGAGCTGGGAATGGGCCGGGAATGGGCCGCGTTCTCCTTTCCCCGGGGAGGGGCGACCCTGGGCCTTTCCGGGGGGCACCTGGGCCCCAGACTGGGGAGTGGCCGTCAGTGGATCCCCTTGTTCCACCCCCGGAGTGACCCTTCAGTCGGGGCCATTGCTCAGGGTTGTCTCCTCGCAAGGCCGGCCCCGCCCCGCCCCGCCCCGCCCCGCCCCGGGAGGTGTCTCTGTCCGTCCCCGAGCTCAGAACCGCCTCGGCGGCCGTTAGCATGGGACGTGCAGCCCCAGGATGCTGAGGGACCCCCCCTCTTCTCTCCCCTCAGAACTCCGCCGACTGGCCGAGGATGGGTCACCACGTGGCCCAGCTGGGCCTTTTTATTTCGGACCCATCCGAAGACGTCAGCCGGCTGGCCCGGAAGGGGGTGCACAGCCTGTACCGCCTCCTCCTGCACCACAGGGGTAAGGAACCCAGCCGGGACCTGGGCCCCAGGGACACCCTGAGGGTGCCGGCGGCGGGGGGAGGGGACCCAGCCCTTTTCCCCCAGACTGGCCCAAGGGGGGATGCGTCCCTCTGTGTTCCCCTTCTGCCCCCTGTGCCCCTCCATTTGCCCAGGGATGCCTGCAGGGACCCGTGGGAGGGGAAGGGCTCAGACCTGCCAGCAGAATCACCCTGGTTTGTCTCTTGCAGGCCTCAACATCCACCAGGCAGAGGACCTGTGGTGCAGGCACTACTATAAGGAGAGATGGGTCCTGGCGCATAGCAACACCGTCAGGGTGGGAGAGGTAAGGACGCGCTGCCAGGGCAGGGCAGGGCTCGGGGGGGGGGGCTGGCTGGGGCCCTCGTGCGGGTAGGACGCGGGGTGGAAGCGGGGAGTCGCTGATCGAATGGTCGATGCATTTTCCCTCGACTATTCGAGCCGTGGACAGGGCGGCGCTGCCCCTTTGTGACGCTGTCCCGGCGTTTCAAAGGGGCGGCGCTTCCGAGGGGCAGCGCCGCACCTTGCCCCGGATCTCCCATAGAAGGGGAAGCAGGGCGGGGGGGGCAACACTTTTTGATGGAGGTCGCTCCAAGATGTTGGCCAGTGGCCTAGGGCTGCTCTGTTGTGCGGAGGGGGTGAGGTCTGGGAGGGTCTTGGGGGCAGGAGGAATGTGTGACCTGGGGCAGGGGTTGGGGTGCAGGGTGAGGAGAGCGTCTGGGTGCAGGGTCTGGAAGGGAGTTTGCAGAAGGAGGAAGCTGTTTTAGCCCCAGGAGTTGGGGCCGGGCTCTGGGCCGTCAGCTGAAACCTCCCGTGCTCTTGATTTCAGGTCTTTGGGCAGCTCTTCACCCCAGAGCAGGAGAACTGCTTTTTAGACAAGGCTCTGCTCGCTGCCCGCTCCCCCCTGAGGCGCCCCAGCCAGGCCGGGCTGGTCCTGGCCCACGCCCTGCATGGGCAGGCCCATCAGCTCCTGGGATACATGGTGAGCAGCCGGAGCAGATGCAGGAGAGTGGGGCAGGGCCAGGGTCTCCTTCCCATCCCCTCAGGGAGTCCCCCGCCCCTTTCCTCATGCTGCCCCCACCCCACGTCCCTGCTGGGTGGGTCAGAAGCTCACCCTGCGGGCCTGACGGGGGGTGACCAGAGAGCAGAACAAGTCTCAGCGCAGGGGGGAGGAGGGTGGAAATGCTGGGGGGGCCCAGTACCCCTGAGTCCCCAGGGATGAATGTGACGGATTCTGCTTCCCTTGCAGCAGGAAGACAGCCAGTGAGAGCACAAGGAGCTGAGGAGCCAGCAGCTGCGTCCCCCTCCCCCCAACCCTCCCAATTGTATAGAATGTATTTAAATTCTGATTAAATAACGTTTCAAAAAACATTTGGATCAGGCTTTGTCAATAATTTTTAATGGGGGGGGGCATTTTGGCAAGTGGTCAAGGGCCACATTTCTACCGAGGAGTTTGGGGTCTGGGACGGGGCGGTGGGGTGCAGAAGAGAGCGGAGGGTAGGAGCCTGGGTGCGCACCGTCCATTGCATCATCACGCGGCGCCATTGTGCTAGTGCTGGAGCTTGGGTGACTGGTCTAATTTGAATGTTTACACAGATTAGGTGTTTTAACTTTAGGAAACTTCATTTTAAATAAGGTAAAATGTTAATTTCTGTCTACCACAAAGGGTTTCAAAGTTTTCTTTATTAAAGGCAGGGATGAGGAACCTTTTTTGTCTCCAGGGCCACTGACCCCCAGAAAAACCAGTTGGGGACCACACACGAGAAAAGCAAAATACAAAAACCCTTCTTCCAAAACCCACAAGCCTCACTGAGGTGAGGGGAAGGGACAGGGAGGACTGAGGTTCGGGGATCCCTCATTTTTGGCCCCCCCTCAGATTGAGAGGGACCCGCAAATGCCACTCTCCCTGGAACCCAGGAGAGTTAATCTGTGCTGGGGCTGGAGTGCCAGGGGAGTGAGATGTCTCAGTCGGGGCCACATTCGTGAGGCTTGGGGGGGTGGAGGCGCCAGGGACGCATTCAGATAGAGCAGGGGAGCCGGCAGGGACCCTGAGAGGAGAAGTGGGAGTGAGAGCCCAGCCGGGGAGACACAAGGAAACCAGAGTCAGTCTAGTATCTCTCAGGCAGCTGGGGTAGACACCCCCCACCCCAAACCCCAGCCTCCTGTTGGATCCTCCTCCCACAGTTAACTGCCTCTGAGTCTGCACCCAAACTCCCATCGCTGCCCTGAACCTGTCCCAGAGCCTGCAACCCGCAGCCTCTCCCGCGCCCCACTCCCCAGCCATCCTGCACCGTAACCCCAGCCTCAGGCCAGCGAACCTGAGTGAGGGTGGGGGAGCCCAAGCAGCAGAGGGAGGGGGGAGTGGAATGAGTGGGGGCGTGGCCTCAGAACAGGGGCAGGGGTAGGTGCGGGGAAGGGGGCGGGGCAATGGTAGTGGCCTCTAATGCCCACACCCCTCCCTTCGGCATCGCTTATGTCCCATGTCCGCCCCCTCCTGAGCCCGCAGCCGGTGCCAAGGCCTCGTGCCCAGGGCGGGGTCGCCCCTGTGAGCTGCCAGCCATACTGGGGAGAGGCGAGAGGGTCTGGGCTGCTGTGTCCGTTGCTGGCTCCTGTCAGGCCTTTGCACCAAGTCCTGGTGCAGCCTGAGCAAACCTGGGTCCTTCCCTGCTCCTCCAACACCACCTGGGCAAAGGGAGGAGAGTCCCCAACAGCCTCTGTCACTTCGGCCTCCTGTCGGGGGAACATGCCCCCTGCAGCATGATCCCCTGGAGATCTAGCCCTCTGGGCACTCACACAAGGTCTCTACACGGCAGCTGCTCTGTGCCTAGTGCTGGCACTGCAGAGCCATTTGCCACTTTGCACCCGACTGTCACCAGGTCCTTTCCATTTGCAGGGCCGGCCACATCTCCTGCCCCCTAGGCCATTGGCTGCACCCTCGTCTCGCTCCTCCTGGTGTCTGTATCCGTCATCACCTTGGTGCTGGAGAGATGGGGCCTGCCCCAGCCTGCCGGGCTGCAAGGGACTCCTGTTGGGAGCAGCTGCATGGGAACCAGAGGCCCAAGAATGGGAGAACCCTATTGACCTGCTGTGAGCAGGAGACGGGGGTGGGGAGGGGGCTGGGGAGGTACCTGTACTCAGCTCTGAATGGGGGCTGGGGAGACACAGACACTGCTGATGATTGCTGCACTGTGGGCCCCTGGGTTACAGTCTATGCCCAGGCAGCTCCTCCAGTCACTGCCTGTCACATTACTGGATCTTGAGGGGAGCAGCCAGATCACTGCTGCACCCATAGGTGGGGGTGTTGGCCCCAGAAAATGGTAGAAAAGGGGGCCATGTGGGGTGCTGAATAGAAGCTTATTATCTGATAGTCCTATGTAAGCTATTTATGTGGTTGTATAACGTCTGTGTGTGTAGTTAGGAATCTGTAGTCTGTGTGGATCCTGACTATTTCTCTGCATGTGGTTGAGCATTGGGCAGAGCCCGGCCTGTGGACATGCTAATTAGCGAGGCCCTGTGGGACAATGGCACTGAATGGGCCAAGGACACACCTAAAGCGGACACCTAAGAGCGGCCAGCAGAGAGAGGCTGAGGACCAGGTGATCTCCTGCAGCCAAGAAGAGGCCAGGAAGGAGGGATAAATAGGCCATGTGGTCGATGCCATCTTGGTTCTCAGCTCAGCACTTCATCCCAGAGGCAGCAGTGCAGGGATCGAAAAGCCCGAGAGACCTGTGAACCCATCCTGACCCTAGGTTGTGCAACAAGAACTCTTAAACCAGCAGCTGTAACATCTCTGCTAGAGGCTGCATTGAGAACTGGGAGATTCGGTGCATGTAACATACTATTCCTTTAACAACCTTACTCTCATGCTTTTCTTTATTGTAATAATAAACCTTTAGGTGTTAGATGCTAAAGGATTGGCTCAGCATGATTGGTGGGTAAGATCCAGAGGGTAAATTGACCAGGGATCTGTGGCTGGTTTCTTGGGACCAGACAGAACTTGTTCGGGGTAGGTGGGATTGGGTGCTAGGACCCCCACCGGTGTATGAGGCCCGGGGCCATCGGGGGCATGGCTATTGCTGGGGTGCCGGAGGGGTTTTGCTCGTGAGGCTTCAGGCAGGCAGCTGAAGCGCTCTGTGGGACTGGTTTGTGGCCTGTGTGGAGAGGTCACCAGTCTGGGGGCTGTAAGGAGCCCCGGATTTGAGCAATTCGCCCTGAGCAGACGCCCTCAGCTGTGCCCAGACACGGCCCGGTCCGTCACGCTGCCCCTCAGCCTGCAGGCCTCTCCTCGCTCTCAGCCAGGCCAAGGGCTGAGCCCTGCTGTGGCCTGCCCCAGCCAGCCAGCCAGCCCAGCTCCTCCTCCTGCACAAACAGTCCCGCCTGCTCCTTTAGCAAAGCAGAGCGGGCTGGTTGTGGAACTTCTGGGAGACTGAGGTTCAAGTCCCAGGTCTGCTGCAGAGCCCTTGGCCCTGCCACTCCCCTGAGTGGGCCTCAGCTCCCGTCTGTGAAACGGGGACACTGATTCTAACTCGTCTAAGGGGAGAATTTTCAAAGCCCTAAGGGAGTTGGGAGCACAAGTGTGTGACTGTGCTTTGTGCCCACTGCTTGGTGCTCCTAAATCCCCCAGGTGCTTAGCTTGGGAGCTTTTCCGGGCAGGGGCTGCGGCTAGGGTTGCCAGGTGTCCCGTTTGAACCGGACAGTCCAGTATTTGAGCTTTCTGTCCAGGAGATAAATTGAGAAAATCTCTCAATTTTCTAAATAAGATGTACTCTAGGTTGTGATGCAATGGCAAGTATGACTGGTATTTTTATTGACCATCTGGCAACCCTGGCTGCGGCTGCCTCTCACTACTCTGGTGTGGACAAAGCACTGCAGTCATCCCGGGACAACGCCCCCAGAGACGCTCTCCCTCTGGGGCAGGGTCCTTTAATGCTTTTCACACTGACATAGGCTACGGGACAGCCCCTTGGACACGGGCATGAGTGTCCCCGCGGGGCGGTATCCCCCGGACGCTGCGCAATGCAGAGAAGAGGGGTGAGTCCTGGGGGATTGGTGGGACAAGAGACGTTCCGTTATTTTAACCCCACCCGCTATAAAGCAGCAAAACCCTGGGTCCAGGTACTCAAAAGTGCAGGGCTCTGCTTCTGCGGGATTAGCCGCCCCTTCTCGGCTGGGAACACGCAGGCGAAGCATCAAAGGGCTCCCACCCCACTGAGATGGTGACTGCATGTCTCGGGAAGGGAAGAATCCAGCCATGGGGGGGAGGGATCCCCTCTGGCACTGACAGAGAGGCCCAGAGACATGCAGAAGGAAAGTTCAGGAGGGAGGGGGCAGAGATACCAGGTAGGGAGGAGGACGGAGGTGCAGCTAACTCTGGTACTCGTGACACCCAGACCCCATCTCTCCCCACCTCCTTGGACCCAGGCAGCACCTGCTCCTTTTTGTCTCCTCTCCCATTGACTGCCGCCCTCCTCACCACCAGGTCTCCCAAAGGTTCCTCTCCCCAAATGTTTCCCACTCCCCTCCCACTGTTCCTCGCTCCCAAATCCCTGGGGTCCTGTCAAACAAACGTCTCTTCCTCCCTCCTGTCGCTGGCACCTCCATGTCCTGTAGCCTGGCCCCCCCTCCCTTTACTCCATCCTTCACCAACCCTTCCAGCTCCTTGAGTTCCATTTCTTCCAGCCTCCACCCCAACTCCCTACATCTGCATCTCCACCCCAGCCCTGCCTCCCAGCCCCGCCTCTTAGCCCCCGGCCCCAAACCTTCCCTTCCCTGGTTCTTCCCTCCCCAAACTGCCTGTTCTGGTTATTTCTAGGCCAGGGGTGAAGCAGGAGCCATTCTGCTGGGCACTCTGCAAACACAGAACAAGGACAGTCCCAGCCCCACACATCTGGCCCTTGAAGAACAAACCCAGAGGCAGAGGGACCTGGACAGACGGGATGGTGGGGGGCAATTTCCCTCAGCAGCTTGGGCCGTCCTGGCAGAATGGTGTCTCAGTCTCCTAGGAGATCACGGTAGTGGGAACCAACTGTCCATGTTGTGCTAGACAAGGGCGATAGGAAGCCCCTCTGGGGTGCCCCACTAAGCCTGGCGGGCTGGGGGCGGGGCTTTGGGTGCTGTCAGCACGCTGGGCTGCACAGCCACTGTGTACTCCAGGGATCTGGTGGCCAAGTAGTGTAGTGGCTGCACTCCCAGTCCCCTGAACTGAGCCTCCAAACACCCCCCACCACCTACCCCTGACTCCTGCACCACAATCCCTGCACTGCGCCCCCCCTCACTCCTGGACTCCCTGCCCTGAGCTCCCCACACCCATACACTCCCCAGCCCCTTGTCCTGAGCTCCACCATACCCCTGCCCTGAGCTCCCCATCCTCCCACACTCCCCACCCCCTGCCCTGAGCTCCCCCACATCCTCACACTCCTCATCCCCCGCCCTGAGCTCCCCATACTCCCACATTCCCCATCCCACTGCTCTGAGCTCCCCCACATCTACAGACTTCCCACCCCCCTGCCCTGAGCTCCCCCACATCCTCACACTCCATCCCCCTAACCTGAGCTCCCCACACCCACACACCCCAGCCCTGAGCTCCCTGGATTCCACACATTCAAATTTCTCACAGGTAATTTCCTGTCATTCAGTTTGGACACAGACGGGCTAACCTTGTGAGGAGGGCTTTAAACTAGGTTCGACGGGGACAGGTGAGCAAAGCCCACAGGTAAGTGCTGAATGTGCGGGACTGGGAGATGGGTTGGAAATGGGGGGGACTACGGCCTATAATGGGAAGGAGCAAGGAGGGTCAGGGCACAACAGGGAGGCAAGATCAAATCAGTATCTTAGATGCCTATATACAAATCCAAGAAATAAGGGTAATAAGCAGGAAGAACTGGAATTGCTAACCAATAAATACAACTTTGATATCATTGGTATTACAGAAACCTGGTGGGATGGGACGCACGATTGGAATGTTGGTATGGAAGGGTACGGCTTGCTCAGGAAGGACAGACAGGGAAAAAAGGGAGGAGGGGTTGCCTTGTATATTAAAAATGTACACACTTGGACTGAAGTGGAGATGAACGTAGGAGATAGCTGTGTAGACAGTCTCTGGGTTAAGCTAAAAGGGGTAAAAGACGAGGGTGATATCATGCTAGGAGTCTACTACAGGCCACCTAGCCAGGTGGAAGAGGTGGATGAGGCCTTTTTTAAACAATTAACAAAACTAGCCAAAGCCCAAGATTTGGTGGTGATGGGGGACTTCAACTATCCAGACATATGTTGGGAAACTAACACAGCGGGGCGCAGGCTATCCAATAAGTTTCTGGACTGCATTGGAGACAACTT
The DNA here is from genome assembly GCF_049634645.1 of Pelodiscus sinensis. Classification (NCBI taxonomy): domain Eukaryota; kingdom Metazoa; phylum Chordata; order Testudines; family Trionychidae; genus Pelodiscus; species Pelodiscus sinensis. The sequence goes on along the minus strand of NC_134725.1, from coordinate 28,165,039 downwards.
TCTGTTTCAGAAGGTTGAAAAAGCTACCAGAGGAGAAGCTGTTCTGGATTTGGTTTTAAGAAATAGGGAGGAACTAGTTGAGAACTTGAAAGTGGAAGACAGTATAGGGGACAGTGATCATGAAATAATAGAGTTCATGATCTTAAGGAAAGGTAGAAGGGAGACCAGCACAATTGAGCTAATGGATTTCAGGAAGGCAGATTTTGATAAGTTCAGAGAACTTGTAGGTAAGGTCCCATGGGAAGCAAGACTGAAGGGAAAAACAACTGAGGAGAGTTGGAAGTATTTCAAAGGGACGTTGTTAAGGGCCCAAAAGCAAACAATTCCGCTGTGTAGGAAAGATAGAAAATATGGCAAAAGACCAGCTTGGCTTAACAAGGAGATCTTGCATGATCTCAAAATAAAAAAGGAGCCGTATAAAAAATGGAAACTAGGACAACTAACAAAGGATGAATATAGGCAAGCAACACGGGAATGCAGGGGCAAGATTAGAAAGGCAAAGGCACAAAATGAGATCAAACTAGCTACAGGCATAAAGGGAAACAAGAAGACCTTTTATAAATACATTAAAAGCAAGAGGAAGACCAAGGACAGGGTAGGCCCACTGCTTAGTGAGGAGGGAGAAGCAGTAACAGGAAACTTGGAAATGGCGGAGATGCTCAATGACTTCTTTGTTTCGGTCTTCACCGAGAAGTCTGGAGGTGTGCCTAACGTAGTGAATACAAGCAGAGAGAGGGTAAGTTTAGAAGATAGGATACACAAAGAACAAGTTAAAAATCACTTAGGAAAGTTAGATGTCAGCAAGTCACCAGGTCCTGATGAAATGCATCCCAGGATACTCAAGGAGCTGATAGAGGAGGTATCTGAGCCTTTAGCTATGATTTTTGAAAAAACCTAGAGTCATGCCAAACTAATCTGATAGCTTTCTTTGATAGGATAACAAGCCTTGTGGATAAGGGAGAAGCAGTAGATGTCATATACCTAGACTTTAGTAAGGCATTTGATACGGTCTCGCATGATATTCTTATTGATAAACTAGGCAAATATAACTTAGATAGGGCCACGATAAGGTGGGTGCATAATTGGTTGGATAACCGTAGTCAGAGAGTTGTTGTTAACGGTTCTAAATCCTGCTGGAAAGGGATAACAAGTGGAGTTCCTCAAGGGTCTGTTTTGGGACCCGTACTGTTCAATATCTTCATCAATGATGTAGATATTGGGATAGAGAGTACGCTTATTAAGTTTGCAGATGATACCAAACTGGGTGGGGTTGCAACTTCTTTGGAGGAGAGGGACATAATTCAAAATGACCTTAGCAAGTTAGAGAAATGGTCAGAGGTAAACAGGATGAGGTTTAATAAAGAGAAATGCAAAGTGCTCCACTTAGGAAGGAACAATCAGTTCGATACATACAAGATGGGAAGCGACTGTCTAGGAAGGAGCATGGCGGAAAGAGATCTAGGGGTCATAGTGGACCACAAGTTGAATATGAGTCAACAGTGTGATGCTGTTGCAAAAAAAGCAAATATGATTCTAGGTTGTATCAACAGGTGTGTTGTAAGCAAAACTCGTGAAGTCATTCTGCCGCTCTACTCTGCGCTAGTTAGGCCTCAGCTGGAGTACTGTGTCCAGTTCTGGGTGCCACATTTCAAGAAAGAGGTGGAGAAATTGGAAAGGGTACAGAGAAGAGCGACAAGAATGATTAAAGGTTTAGAGAACATGACCTATGAAGCCAGGCTTCATGAACTGGGCTTGTTTAGTTTGGAAAAAAGAAGATTAAGGGGGGACATGATAGCGGTTTTCAAATATCTAAAAGGGTGTCACAAGGAGGAAGGAGAAAATTTGTTCCTCTTGGTTTCTGAGGACAGGACAAGGAGTAATGGGCTTAAAGTGCAGCAGGGGAGGTTTAGATTGGACATTAGGAAAAAATTCCTAACTGTCAGGGTGGTCAAATATTGCAATAAATTGCCAAGGGAGGTGGTGGAATCTCCCTCTCTGGAAATATTTAAGAGCAGGTTAGATAGACATCTGTCAGGGATGGTGTAGATGGAGCTTGGTCCTGCCTTGAGGGCGGGGGGCTGGACTCGATGACCTCTTGAGGTCCCTTCCCATCCTACTATTCTATGATTCTATGATTCTATGAATTCTCTGCAATGTAACTGTTTTAATTAAGGTTACAACCTCCACTCCTTGCTTTCTTCATGTATCTCAATCCATTAGTTAAAATGGAGTCCAGTTCTCATCCTTCAATGGCTTGTCCATGGGCCCTAATGGAGATTCAATCACAAGGACAGCAAAAAGAGCAATAAAATATTGCATTCTCAGATTAAAATTGAATAGGAAAATTTTTGACACACATCCAGTCAAGACAAGTCTGTTGCTCTAAAGGAAAGAAATAATTTACACAGATCTAGGAAGGTACAGATTTATCTAAGCATATTCCTTACTAAAAAGCAATGTTAAAAGCTTATTAGAGTTGCAAAGTAAAGCACTAAAACATCATTAAATGCAAGCATTAGATTGCTTAAGCTGTCTTAATTTGGCGCCTTGAACTCATGCATTATGATATAGCCAAATTCCTTGATAACCTGATATTTGTTATCAAGGACCATTGCCACATATTCCTGCCTGGTCAAATAACCTAAGGTCAGGGCCGGCTCTAGGTTTTTTGCCGCCCCAAGCAAAACATTTTTTGGCCCTTCCCCCCCCTCCCCCCTTTGTTTTGTCCTGGGAGGGTGCGTGCACAAATGCAGCTTGCACAGCTTGCTGGGGATGTGTGCACAAATGCAGCTTGTGCAGCTTCCTGGGGGGTGGGGCGTGTACTTCAGGAGGAGCCCAAACTCCAGGGCATTTTCATCTCCTAGGAGAGTGTCAGGGACTCCCCATGGGAGGACAATGGGAGGGCAGGTTCATCTACAGCAAGTCAGTTAAAGACTTCCAGAGCATGCAGCTCTTCATATCACCTAGTGTTGGAGTTCAGGTCCCACTCCTCACTCTGCAAAGGGATTTTATTACTAGAAGCCTTATAATCACTCAGACTCCAACCCCAACATATAAGCTGTCCAACTCTTGGTGTCCATGGACAAGAATCAGCCTCACTATGCAATGAGACAGTTCAAAGGGATTAAGAGAACTTTTGTTTCAATTCCCCAGCTCAACTGTCCAGAACAAGACAGACACCAGACAACAAAACCCCACTAGCTTAGGACCTATTCCATGAGCGCAGCCCTGGGCTTTCTCCTTCAGGGACGGACCAAACAGTCTCTGAAGCAGGGTGGATTGATTTAAATAGCTTTGTTTTAAATCTCTAATTGTACTCATGATTTAAACCAGCAAGCAGAAAACCTTGGTTTAAATGAGCAATTAAGCATTTAAATTATACTTCTAAAATATTTTCCTAAAGGATGGTTGAGTCTTAACGATTAGCAACCTTTAAAACACATTGATTTACAACTAAATATAACCTTTATGCCAAATTTGGTGCTTCTGTTTACTAACCAGGAGAACACACTCAGTACAGCTACCAACTAAATAAATGCCCAAATAATCGTGTAACTTACATTTAATCGGATTCTTAATTTTTACATTTTTATTCTATTACAAAATAGTGTGTAATAGGAACACTTAAGAGACAGGTTTTACCCCATTTATTATTTGCTAAGTCGTGGCTACTTTTTTAAAAACATATGATTTGCATCTACTTCTGTCTGGATGGAAATTCTATTTAAAGTAAACAAAACCAGCATTTAATTTTTGTATGAAATAAAACTACCTTAAATGTGAAGGATACATAACAAAAAAGCATGCAAACACATTTTGCATCTAAAATTCATGTATTAAACAAAGGAAATATCCATAGTGAATTTAACAGATCAAATCTAGTCATCATGTTCTTCAAGATGTTAGAACGCTCTCATAACCAGTATTTTACTAAGAGAAGAGAAAAACATGTTTTTCTGCTTCCTCAACTCTTGGTTTTGAAACGGTAAATGAACTAATCATTGAATTGAACTGGCCAAATAAACCAATGATAAAAACATTCTCTCTTCACCTGCAGAAGAAGCTGCTGCTGATATAAACACTGGTTCTGGGTACTTACACTAGTGAACTGGTAGAATTTCTTTAAAAGTTGACAGGAGACATGTTCTATTTAATTTTTAAATTTAATTAATGAGTTATTTAAATAGGTTATGATAAATTTAGGCCATAACAATTTTTAATTTAATTTTAATGGTATATTATTTAAAACAAAGCCTATTTAAATGAGATCACAATTCCAATTTTAATAAAGCTCTCCTGTCCTAGACAGGAAGGGACTTGGGGACATGGGCACTGGGAACACCAGAGTTCCCCTTCCTCAGACAAAGGGAGAGGTAGAATCATTTGGGTCCCAGGTAGAGGTGAAGTTTTCAGAACACAGCAAAAGGGGGCTGGGTTCCTGGGCAGGTGTGTGGGGGGGGGGGGGGGACTCAGGGCCCCGAAAGTAGGGGGAGAGGGGATTGTTTAGAGAGCCAGACAGGAGATGGGGATACGGGGGGGGGGGGGAGAAGAGGAGACGGGGTCCCAATAGGGTTTCATTGGGCCAGGAGGTGGGATTGTTGGGCAGAGGCTGAGCTAGGGGAGGAAAAGAGAGGGGGGAGGTGTGGGGGGGGGTCGCAGTTCAGTGGGCAGGGGCACAAAGGCCAGGGAGGGGGACAGCCAGGCAAGGAGGGTTTACAGGCGGGGGAGTTGTGGGGGACAGAAAACAGGCAGGGGCAGGGGTGGGGGAGTTGTGGGGAGGACTCACGGGGGGGGTGCCACCAGCTGGGGTGGAGGGCGCACTCACGAAGGTGAAGAAGAGACCACTGGGCTCAGCCTCACCAACTGCAGGATCCCCATGCCGCCCTCCAGGAATCATCCTGCCTCGGGGCTGCCCACAAAGAGATCCCTGCACCCCAGGTCCAGGCACAGGCTCCTAGCAGCCAGGTGCAAGGCTCCTAGCTCAGGGTGGCCTCCGTGGGGCTCCCTGCTTGGGGGATGGGGCCCCGTCATGGCTGAGCCCCAGCACCCACCAAGCCCCTGAACTCTGGGAGCAGCCACTATGGCCATGGCCTGCCCCACAGGCCTCAGCATTGCCTGCCGCAGCCGCTCTGCACCAGGGCCAGGCACCCCGCCCTCCCAGCACCGTGCCCTGCCCTGCCCTGCCCCACCCTGCCCTGCCAGCACCCCGGAGCCAGGCACAGGCTCTGAGCAGCCAGGCACGGGGCTCCCAGCTCAGGGTGTCCTCTGTCCCGTCGCCCTGCTCCTCCTCCGGCTGGAATGCCACCCTTGGCAATGTGCCGCCCCAAGCACCTGCTTGTTTTGCTGGTGCCTAGAGCCAGCCCTGTCTAAGGTACAGTCCCATCATAGGAGCAGTCCCAATGACACCAGTAGGATTGGTCATATACTTAAAATTAAGCACCATAGCGGCATCAGCATCTGTCTGCTGCAAACTCCCCATCCTTTCTATGTGTCTGCTATTGCTGTTTTCAGCAAAATGGGAACCACTGCCTATGAGCATCCCCTTTCTCTAGCCAATGGTTCTCTTGTCAAGTCTTCCTCAGGTTAGTGCTCCAGCTGACCCACACATGCTGGCCTCCCTTCTGGGATACATAGTCCTGAGTTCTTTTCTTGAGCCTGGTATGGGACCATAGCTCGAAAGCATCTTCACCAAAGCACTGCCTTCTTCAACAACCCAGCAGGGCTCTCCTTGGTACCCTCACTTGATGTCCTTTCAGCAGCCTTTCCTGGGTTCAGACTGCACCCAGATCAGCAGGGCCCATTGCAGTACCCTTACCCTGGTGAGCCAGGGTCTGGGCTCAGTTCCTTAGGCTAAACCTGGCCATGGACCTGCTGCTCTTTTATACATCCTGGCAAACAGTCCTCTATTTTCAAAACACCAGGCAGCAACTATACACACCACCTATGCAACTCCTTTTTCTCTGGTTCCTCTGGCCCCTGATTAGTTTCTCCAACAGCCCCTCTGATTGTAAGATCCCCTGCAGCCGCTCTAGGCTGTGTGAAGGACTTTTCAACTGTTCTGTTCTGGGGCATGGTGAGGCAGGACTTGCGGGGCTTCCAGCATGGGGCCTCCATACCTCATCCACCTCATCACAAGCACCAACAGAAGTATTTTGCTGAGTAAGAGCCTGAAGGAACTCTAGGTCCTGCAGAAAAAAAAAGAACTTGATCATAAAAATGAAAAGATCACAATTTATCTTCCATTTCATGTGAAATTGAGTTTATTTTTTTTCTTCCAAAATTAAATTCAAAGAAATTGGAAATGTCCCAGAAAATAAAGTTTTAAAAGTTTAGGACAACCAAATTGTTTTGTTCCAAAGAAATCAAAATACTTTGTTCCTATTTGACCATTTTAATTAATAAATAATATGAAATAAAACTCTCAGGCTACGTCTACACTGGCCCCTTTTCCGAAAGGGGCATGCTAATTTTACAGGTCATAATAGGGAAATCCGCGGGGGATTTAAATATCCCCCGTGGCATTTAAATAAAAATGTCCGCTGCTTTTTTCCGGCTTTTAGAAAAGCCGGAAAAGAGCGTCTAAACTGGCCCCAATCCTCTGGAAAAAAGCCCTTTTCCGGAGGATCTCCTATTCCTACTTCAAAGAGAGGAATAAGAGATCCTCCGGAAAAGGGCTTTTTTCCGGAGGATCGGGGCCAGTGTAGACGCTCTTTTCTGGCTTTTCTAAAAGCCGGAAAAAAGCGTCGGACATTTTTATTTAAATGCCGCGGGGGATATTTAAATCCCCCGCAGATTTCCCTATTACGACCTGTAAAATTAGCATGCCCCTTTCGGAAAAGGGGCCAGTGTAGACGTAGCCTCAATGACTAGATAAATCAAAGCATGCTGTTAATAAAATGCTGCAATCAAACATTTTGACCTTATCAAAACTCATCTTCATTTTTCTCCCCCAAAAGAAAATTTCATTAAAATTGGCATAATTTCACAAAACATTTCACTTTTGACATATCACAGAATCATAAAATCATAGAAAATTAGGGTAGGAAGCAACTTCAGTAGGTCATCTAGTCTAACCATCTTTTCAAAGCATGACCAACTACAACTAAATAATTCCAGCTAGTGCTTTGTCAAGCCTGGTCTTAAAAACTGCTAAGGATAAAGATACCACTACCTCCCTAGGCAACCCCTTCCATGCTTCATCATCTCTTAATTAAATAGTTCTTCCTACTATCCAACCTAGACCTCCCCTACTGACACCTTGGCTTCTTGTTTTGTCATCTGCCTCCACTGAGACTAACCTGGCTGGATCCAGTGGCTTGGCAGGCCAGATTTTGTCCGGCCCTGGTATAAACTATTCAGGAAGGACTAGTAGGGGAGAAAAGGTGGAGGAGTTGCACTGTATGTAAGGGTATGTCTACACTACAAAGTTAGTTCGAACTAACGGACGTTAGTTCGAACTAACTTTAATAGGTGCTACACTAGCGCTCCGCTAGTTCGAATTTGAATCGAACTAGCAGAGCGCTTAGTTCGAACTAGGTAAACCTCATTTTACCAGGACTAACGCCTAGTTCGAACTAGCTAGTTCGAACTAAGGGCTGTGTAGCCCTTTAGTTCGAACTAGTGGGAGGCTAGCCCTCCCCAGGTTTCCCTGGTGGCCACTCTGGCCAACACCAGGGAAACTCTATGCCCCCCTCCCGGCCCCGGACCCCTTAAAGGGGCACAGGCTGGCTACGGTGCCCGTGCCAGGTGCAAGCCTGCCAGCACCCAGCTAGCAGACCCTGCACCTGGCACGGCACAGAGCCACCCACCCGATGCCCCCCAGCCCACCCCCTCTTGCTGGGACCAGGCTGGTGGCTCCCGGGAGCTTGCCCTGGACCGCAAGAGGCGGGCACCTTCCTGGGCTAGTGCGGACATCGTGGACCTCGTCCACGATCTCCGCACTAGGCACAGGAAAGTGGCCGTCTAGGGCAGGAGAGCTGCCAGCCTGGCCACCCAGGAGCAGGTGTGCATGAAAATCAAGGGGGTCCACTGAGACCCCCGACACTAAGCCCTGAGCTTACAATGGCCGTCCTGGGTCAGACCAAAGGTCCATCTAGCCCAGTAGCCTGTCTGCCGACAGTGGCCAACCCTAGGAACCCTGGAGGGGATGGACCGAAGACAGTGACCAAGCCATTTGTCTCGTGCCATCCCTCTCCAGCCTTCCACAAACTTTGGGCAGGGACACCACTCCTACCCTCTGGCTAATAGGACTCCATGGACCCAACCTCCATGACTTGATCTCACTTCCCTTTAAACTCTGTTCTAGTTGTAGCCTTCACAGCCTCCTGCAGCAAGGAGTTCCACAGGTTAACTATTTGCTTTGTGAAGAGGAACTTTCTCTTACTAGTTTGAAGCCTGCTACCCATTCCTTTCCTTTGGTGTCCTCTAGTCCTTCTTGATGGGAACTCAGGAAGAACTTTTCTGAATGCACCCTCTCCACCCAACCCCTGCTTTTAGAGACCTCTATCCTGTCCCCTCTCCGTCTCCTCTTTTCTAAGCTGAACAGTCCCAGTCTCTGTAGCCTTTCTTCATCTGGGACCTGTTCCCAACCCCTGATCATGTTAGTTGCCCTCCCCTCTCCCAGCCTTTCTCTTCCCCTCTCCCACCTCCTTTTCCCAGTCTCCCCCAGTTTTGTTCAATAAAGACAGAGTCAATGTTGGAAGAAACGTTATCTTTATTTTGTACATCAATAAGAAGGGGGGCTAAGGAAGGGTAAGTGGAAGGAGGTGAGGGAGGAATGGGGTACGAGCCCCCGATGGGGAGGACTGGGCTGGCTCTGCGGGCTTCTGGGGGTGGAAGCTCTCCTGCAGCCCCCCAATTACTCCCTCTCCCCAGATGGCAGCCTGCGGCAAGTGCAGCCGGTCTGATGGCCGAGTGGTGTGATGTGCCCAGTGTGGGCACTCAGGGCACTCCAAGCCAGAACTTCTTTGCAAGCGGGGCACCCCTGAGAACTGTGTGTCCGGGGTGGGGGTCGGGACCCTTTAAGCGCAGCCCTCGGCTAGCCTGAGACAGCATCTCCATGCTCTAAGTCCTCCTTTTATGCCCTGCCGGCACTGCTTCCGGCCATCCTTAAGCCCTGTTCAGAGTCCACTCAATGTGGACTTACTAGTTCGAACTAGCAAAACGCTAGTTCGAACTAGTTTTTAGTTCTAGATGCGTTAGTTCGAACTAGCTTAGTTCGAATTAACTAATTCGAACTAAGTTAGTTCGAACTAGCGCTGTAGTGTAGACGTACCCTTTGAGGGCAATATGATTCTTCTGTGCTCCAGTAAGAAACTAGAGAAAATCCTGTTGAGAGTCTCTGGGTTAAGTTTAGAGGTGGGAGCAACAAGATTGATGTTGTGATGGGCATCTATTATAGATCACCAGACCAGGAGATGAGGTAGATAAGGCTTTCTTCAGACAGTTAACGGAAGTTTCCAGATTAGAGTCTCTGATTCTTATGGGGGACTTCAATCACCTTGACATCTTAGGGGAGAGCAATGCAGACAATCTAGAAAGTTTTTGGAGTATTGGGGACAACTTCCTCATCTATCTCATCTCCAGATCCAGCCCACGGACCACTCTGTCGGGACCCTCAGGCACATAGCTGCCCTGGTTTAAGATGCAGTCCCTATGGTTCTCTGCTCTGCAGGGAGGGGGAAAGCTTTGTGTGATCTCACACTCTTGCCCAATCCTCAGATCCTATTGGCCAAACACAACTGGCCAATAAGAATTGACATCAGCCAATCGCTCAGCTCCTATTGGCTGGAAACAGCCAGCCAACTGGAGCTGAGAGATTGGCCTGGGGATGGGTGCAGCAAGATTTCTTCCCCCACCCGGAGTTGAGAGACATGTGGAGGGAACAGCCTATATTTTCAAGTGGTCTGAGGCTGCAGCAGGCAGGGAGCCCAGCCTGCCTTGGGGGTGCTGCAGGCTGAGAGATGCTTAGGTAAGTGCCTCCCAGCCAAAGCCTGCCTCTGACACCCTTGCCCCTCCCACACCCCAACTCCCTTTCCAAGGTCACAATTCCCTCCAAGAACCTGTACTCCTTACAGCCCTCTCCCAAGCCAAAATCCTCTCCTGCACCCAAACACCTGCCAGACCCTGCACTCCATTCCCATGACCCAGGTCACAACCCCCTCCTCCACTCAGACACCCTCTCAGACCCCACACCCTCTCCTGCACCCCAGTCCCTTACCCCGTGTGTCCTATATCCAGCCTCCATCCTAGACCCCACACCTTCTCCATGGAAAAGTTGGCCCTTGACCGCTTAAAAAAATCTTGGAGTGGCCCCCCACCAAAATTATTGTCCACCCCTGATTTATACCCATCCACTACAGTTCTCCAGTTGTGCAAGTTACCTCACCAAGTCTCCATTATTCCAATCGCATCATACTGCTTAGATTGTGCAAGAAATTTTAATTCTTACTGTTTCCCAAGCTTTTTGCATTCGTTTACTGGCACCTAAGATAAATAGCCAATTGCCCTATTTTCACCCACTATCCCACTTTCCTCAGGATTTAGGTTAAAATCCCTCAGAAAACCTAATTTAAAGCCCTCCTCACTAGGTTAGCAAGACTGTCTGTGAAGATTCTCTAAGCAGATCCTACCTCTTCCTATCAATCCTTCTTCCTGGACCAACTTTCCAAAGTTGAACAATCCAAAGCTCTGTCTCCAACACCACCTGCACAACCATGCATCTCTACCTCCACAATTCAATGGTCTCTAACCTGGGCCTTTTCCTTCAACAAAGAAATGGGGTGAAAACTCAACTTTTACCTCAAACTCCTTTATCCTTCTTTCCAGAGACAGTCTGCAATGACCAACTCAAGGTCATTCTTGGCAGCATCATTGGTGCCCACGTGGAGAAATAGGAAGTGGTAGTGATCTGATGGCTTGAGCAGTGTCTGGAGGCAAGCTCCAGGCAAACACCACAGTATCAATATTTCCAATGGAAAACATTCCTTTAGAAAATTTCTGACAAACTCTAATAGTAATTTCTATACCCAGGGAGCACTGTTTCCCTTGGCAACCTTGATGAATTTATAGTTTTTAAATGTATTTTCCTAGGTTTGTTTGGATATTTTAAAAATAAAAAACAGAAAAAACAAAAATTCTATCCCATGATATGCTTTTACTCACACAAGGTGAGTACCCAATGAAATAAGCTGTTACCAGGAATGAAATAGAAGGGAGTTAATGCTGAAGTTTCAGAAAAGTTGGAGTCTGTATGGGACAATAATTATTTTTGTAACCAAATGATAGCAAATAATACCATAAAGCCAGAAACTAGCTTTTTACAGGTGGATTATATCCCGGCATTTTGAAGAACTATTAATTGTATCCTTTTCACAGACAATTTTTCTAACCTATTCTTACTTATACACCATTCCATGTAAAATTACCTAGTAATATTCTATGACCTGTGATATAGAGGAGATGAGACAAGCTGATCACAATCATTCCTTGTGCTCTTAAAAAAAAATCTATGGATCGATTAATTAATTTGAAGTGTTGGAAAATCAACACTAGTCATTAATTCAACTGAACTTCCCATTTGCTTACTTTAATTGAACACAATCTTTCAGACTGAAAATACAGAAAGCAATTGAGTTTGCATCTACTTTAGAGACAGAATCCAATACCCCCTGCATACTAGTGGTATTTTACTCTACAAATAGATCAACTAAAGTATATGGGAGTCCTCTGGGAGGAAAGATTTGCGTAAGTAAATATATCAGAATCTGGTCCTTAATAGTCTGTCCACTTTTTTCTCTTTTATCCAAGCAATTATAAACTGCCACTTTCACATATGAGTTAGCCATTCAATGATCCATGGATTTCAGATAGGAAGATTTAAGATAGGAAGGGTATGTTAACATGAAGCTATCCAAAAGTTTTAAACATTTAGTTTTTCCTTGTAATGAGGCAATTGGCATGATCAGCATTATTTGTCATTAAACACTGTGCTCCATATAAATGAGACTGAGGTATATATGGGGCTTTTCTTGAATTCTACTACTCTGCCGATTGAGTGCCAAATGGGGGGAAAATGTAGCATCTTAAGACTTTTAAATTTTCAATAATTGAATAACAAGCCCCAGGGTTTCCTGCAGGCATTTATAACAATATGTTTTTTAACCAGATTAATGGAGGTTTTTTTGTGGAACACCAAATTTATTAAAATATTGCTATTCCATGTGTATGCTTTCCTTTGTTCTTTTGTTACACTGTTGCTTTGAAAAATAAATTACAGCAGCAGGGGGAAAATGAAATATAATGGGAAACAGCATTATAAGCACATTAGGAATTAGACTATCCTGAAAAATATGTGTGTGAGTATTAAATAAGTTTTTTTATTTCTTATTTGATTTGCTGTGATGCTATAAGTTTGTTCATAAAACTCAGTTTGACACCTGAAGACTGAAAAACAACTGTGTTCCAGTGAGACTTAATTAAAATATATAGCACTGGATTGTCCTTCAACTGCAGGTGAAAGTAGCAAAATCTGAAATGAATGTGGCTGATGTGAAAGGGTTCAGAAAATACAAAAAACAACCAGCAGGTTGTATATAAGGCATTTACAAGACCATTTGCTCTGGGGAGGATTTCTGGCTCTGTGAACTGCATTCCATTTGGTTCTTTTGGTATGGAGAGAGGGGAGACAGTCTCCCTTGTAAAACAGGTGAGCTTTAAAATGGCACCAACTGTGTAAGAGCTTCAAGCAAGATTTGAGAGTGGCTATAATTGAGATTCATGTAGCAGAAGCAGAGGGTCCAAGAATGCTCTCAGTTATGTGCTTAAGGGTGCTTCTTATTGCGTTATCTTATTTATTTCAAAATAGCTTATTTTGAAATTTGTCGTGTCTAAACAGCTCCAAATTTTAAATAATGTACTATTTCCAGACATTCCTTAACCCTCATGAAATGAGGGTTACTGGGAAACCAAAGGAGCATGCCCATTATTTTGAAAAATATTTTGAAATAATGGGTGGCTTGTGGAGATGCGGGGTAGCTATTTCAGAATACCTCCGGTATCCCGAAATAACCAAGCAGTGCAGATGTACCCTAAAATTCCTACTGGGGCTTAGGATGCTATATCTGAGGACAGAGTTGGGTCATGTATATCTAAGGAGAAGCTGGGATGGTGGGTTAGTTCAGTTCTATAACATTCTCAGGTGTGATCCAAACCAGTGATGTGTGGAGCTATATTATATCTGCTTTGCAACTATGGGTGACTCCCAAAGGCTTGCTGCTGTAGTTCTCATTGGCCCTCTTCACAAACAGACAAACAGTATGCAGGTCACACCCTGAGGGTGCATCTACACTTGCTCCCTAGTTCGAACTAGGAATGCAAATGTAGGCGATCAAAATTGCTAATGAATTTATTTAAATATCCTGCGCTTCATTAGCATGATCTCACAAGCACATTACTCCACTCAACAGCTTTTCAAAAGTGAAAGTGCATGCCGGGACGTGTTAGTTCGAACCAAACCCCTTGGTTCAAACTAACGTTACTCCAGCTTTGGTTACCAGTTGGAGTGCGATCCCAAAACATTCCCAGGCCTAGATTTCCCCCCAAAACATGTTAAGCATTGTCCAGTCTTGTCCTGTACAGTCAAAGCAAATTAGGTCCATTGATCTTTTAAAGGGATTAATATACAATAGTTTGCTATAATAAATGAAGTTATCCACACAGTTCCATTTAAAGATAACACTAAATTAGCTTTTAATTAAAGAAAAGAGCAAGTTTTAAGTACAAAGAGATTTTTAAGTGAGTAAATGTATAAGGCATTAAAGTCTGAAACAGTTACTAGAGAAATAAAGATAACATGCTTCCTAGGGTTAACACCTAACAAGTTAAGACTTGGTTCAAGTTAAAGTCTTACCATACGCTCCCAGCAATAGGGCTGGCCACATTTCAGATTGGGAGCTCTCCTAAAGTCTATAGGATGTTTCTTTTCAATTCATAGCAGAAAAGGAGAGAGATGGTGTGATAGATAGGAGGAGCGCTGGCCAACACTCAGTGACTAAGAAGTTAAATTCAGATAGCTAGCAAGGGTGTTGGCAGGGAGCCAGAAGAACCAATGGAGATACAGTGTTGAAATCTGAATTGGATATAGATACCTGGTCTGCTCTTCCTTGGTGGATTCTAAGTTAAGGGCTGGAGGGAGCAGATGCAGTAATCAGAATTCCCAAGCCTATAAGAAATATTGTACATGGGAGTGAACTGTGCCTTGAAGTACAGATCAGCACAGATTGTGAGCAGAGGGGAAAAGTGTAGCGAGTCTCGATCAGGGCATCTTTCTTTGTTTTGGTTGTTTGGTTTAATCTTCTCTACATGAATCTATGCCTTCCCTCCCCTGTTCACTATCTCAGAGGGTGTGTCTAAACTACATGGCTCCGTCGATGGAGCCATGTAGATTAGGCTGATCGGCAGAGGGAAATGAAGCCGTGATTTAAATAATCGCGGCTTCATTTAAATTTAAATGGCTGCCGCACTCTGCTGACCAGCTGATGATCAGCTGTTTGTTGGCAGATTGGGGCAGTCTGGATGCACCGCTGTCGACAAGGAAGCCTTTGTCGACTGGTGCAGGTAAACCTCGTTTCACAAATGACAAAGGCTTCCTTGTCGACAGCGGCGCGTCCAGACTGCCCCGATCTGCCGACAAACAGCTGATGATGGCAGAGTGTGGCAGCCATTTAAATTTAAATGAAGCCGCGATTATTTAAATCGCGGCTTCATTTCCCTCTGCCGATCAGCCTAATCTACATGGCTCCATGATGGAGCCATGTAGTTTAGACACACCCAGAGTGTACCCAGAGGTGTTTTATGTATTTTGATTTATTGTTGTTCTGTAACACTTAGCAACCAAGCAGAGGAAGCCTGGCCAAGGCACATCAGTCTGGGTAACCGCGGGGCCACCATGCAGTGGCAGCGGGGGCCACAGAAGTCTGGGCGGCAGTGGTAGCAAGATCGGGACTGCCTCCTACCTAGCAGCAAAGCCATTGCTGATGCCACAGCAGCCCATGAGGGGAAGCCTGTCTGGGGCTGGAGCAGTGTGGCAGAGGCAGCCCAACTTTGGCTTCATGCCACCCAACTGGCATCAGGGCTGAGGCTGGCTAGCAGGCAGTCCAACCAGTTTGAAGGAGCCAGTGGCAGGGAGAGGCAGCAGGCTGAGGGTCTGGTGTCAGGGGACCACCCTTGGTCTGGCAAATTTCCAAATTTCCTGGGACTGGACAGCTCCCGAGAGTGCCAGACCAAGGAGACCCAACCTGTAGCGTGTAATTACAGGGGTGCATGTCATCATAGTGTCATTAGCCTTCACCTCTGTGAGACAGAGAATTCAAATCACAGAAAAATCCCTTTAAATCCTGGACTTCTTCCCAGTGAAAACAATGATTTTCACTTCCTGTCATTTGATAAACTCCAGAGTTCAGGAAGATTGGCTCTGCTCAGAAGAGTGCTCTGCAGGCCCACTGATGGGGGAGGAGGGAAATGCAAATGCCCTGTGCCCTTTAGAAATGCTGTGGAGTGCACCGCACACTCCAGTTGGCTAGGTTAGATAAATGTCTATCAGGGATGGTCTAGACAGTACTGGGTCTTGCCATGAGGGCAGGGGACTGGACTCAATGACCTCTCAAGGTCCCTTCCAGTCCTAGTATTCTATGATTCTATGATTCTATGAGGCCCCGTAGCAGGAGCAGGACACTGCACCGCTCATGAAGTGCTGGGTGCTGGCTTTTCCATCCCTGTGTCTTCCTCCAGAGCCCCCACACTCACCCATATCCAGGAGCACAAAGTTGGGCCCTCCCACATTTCCCAACAGCCTGGAAATCCTGACAGCTCCTCAGGAGAGGACATTGTACAATGATTCTTCCCCAGTGTCCACAGCTCATTAGGGTCTATATATGCAAGAGCATAAAATTTAGGGTGAGCCAGAGACTATTCTAACACTGATAGAGGGGAGTGAACAGACTCCTAGCTGCCACAGACAGGTCAAAGATAGTGTAAAGTTCCCTTTGTTACCCATCCATCCAATCTCCATATACAGGGACATGAATAATAGAAAATCAGGCCCAATTTACTCTGACTTTTCTGAGAAACAAGGAAGAGATAAAGAGTAATCTTTCTGTCACTGGAGACTTCAGTGGTATAGTCCACTGCCAATGCACGGGTATAATTTCATTGAAAGGAGTGAGAAGTCCATAAACTTAATGGAAGAATGGGTCCCATTATCACAATGAGACAACACTTCTTTGATACCTGGATAAATGATCCAATCTTGGCTGTATTTTAATTTTTAATGTGCCAACTATATTATAATCCTAAATAGACTCCTGTAAATCCACTTAGAAGCATAATTAAATGAAAATCAAGTTTGAATAGAAGGTGCATTGATTTTCCATGCCAGAAATGAAGCAATTTAGTCTTTCTTTTACTCAAGGTGCTACTATTCTGTGCCAGTACTAATTAAATTCTAATGTGTTCAGAGAACAGAAATTATATTGTCTCGTAGTGAAGTAACTATATCAAACTGAGGGGCAGAGAATTTAATGGCCTGATCTGGAGAATTAGCGTAAACCAGAAGCTCTTGTCATAATGCCAGTACATTTTTCTTTGGAATTGATATTTCTTGATTTTTATAGATTACTTGTATGTAGAGGCCAAGGGTGTTGCTGGTTAATTTTTGTTAGCCCTTCTTCCTAGACATTGAAATTACAGAAGATTAAATTATAAATGCCTGAAGAGTTAATAAAAATGCAAAATATAAACCAATCCTTCCCCCCCAAAGACATCTAAAAGGTCCAGGCCTATTATAAAACCTTGTCACAAACTCCTGGGTTTGCAGTTGCCTGGAAAATCATACATAAAATACTAGTCTTAAGCTTGCTGATAGCTTTGATCTGGTCAGCCATCTGAATGCAGTGGACGGATGCATATAAAAGGCCACAAGCCAGTTTCCCAGCTAATTTCTTTAGGACTTCCAGCTATATATCCTTATGTTATAGCACAATTAAATCTAATTTGCACAAGAAAAGTGAAATTAAAATTTGGATAGGTGGCCTGCAAAAAACCTCAGGAACTCCATATTGCAAGGAGTGGTTTTGGTGCTTGAGCAGAAAGACAACTTCTCTCTGAACATAACTTCCGAAAAAGCGCATCCACACTGCCAAAGCGCATTGAAAAACTGGTCTGCTTTTTCAAAAGACAGTGTCCACACTGAATCTCACAATTAAACTGTGATTACTATGGACAGAGTGGCCACAAGGACACTTGTGCTTTTTCTTCTTTCCTCTTCTTTCTAAAGAACTCCCTCTTCCCCATCCACATACACCTTTTTCTGAAAGAGCTCTTTCAGAAAAAGTCTTCTTCCTTGTAGAAAGAGGATTACCAATGCTGGAAAACCCCTATGTTTTTCGATTTTCTTTCGAAAGAAGATGATTGCTGATGTAAGGGGACTGTTACCCCTTACTAAAACTCTGTGGGAGTTTTTTGGTTTACCAGCTTCAGAAGGGGAAGGGTTCATGAGACTGACAGACCCCAGAGACAATGGAAAGCAGTCAACACTCCAGCTCAGCCTGACTGACAGGTTGTAAGTGGGGATTGTTCTGGCTCTGTCTCTGAACAAACAAGCTGTGTGCAGAAGAGGTCCTGCAAAGACAGAGAGCTGAAAGAGGAGTACAAGAAGAAGTCCTGCAGCGACAGAACCAGACACAGACAGGCCAAGCAGTGCAGACCCTGTGTTGAGCAGCAGACTGGCAGTGCTCAGAAAGCCAAAAGGAACAGAGAAACAACACAAGGAGCTGGAACTGGCCAAGCAGCACAGCCTGCAGCTGGATGTGGTGAGCTACTGGGACCTGCAAAGTGTGGGGAAAGGCTCTGGACTGGGAGAGGGGTCTGGCCACTTAGAGACTGAGGCTGTGTGGTCACTGCCAGTGCAAGCGTGTCCAGCCTGCAGCCCCTTGCAGCACATCCAGGGCTTCTAAGGAAGAGACTGTGAACTGTCCTTACACTCTGCAGACTGCTGTGTTGATGTCCCTGTGCTACAGAGCAGGGCTGTGTGTTCTCATTTAACCATTCTCATTGTTTCTTATTCTATTCTCTTTAATCAGTTGATGTTTAATAAATTGTATTTGCTTTGAACCTTATGAAGTGATCACTGGGCCAAGAAGGCCTGCAGTGTAAAGAGAGCACCTCGGAGTGGGGACACCCTAACTCCTGCCCCTAGTGACTACAAGGTCAGGGATTAAGCCCCAGGAAACCTGGGCCCAGCCTTGTTGGGGTTTCAAGGGCTCTGCTACTCAGGAGTGTGGAGGGGGAGCCCTCAGGATCAGGGAGCCGTGGGGTAAAGGAAGTGGGAGCGGGGACTCAGATCCTTTCGCTGGTTCATTTCACCGGGGTGTATAGAAGCCAGGAAAGTTCCCCACAATAGCGGGATCATACCCCCGCTTACACTGACATAATTGAAGTTTTTTTGGAAAAACGGCTGTTTTTCCAAAAAAACTCTGTAGTGTAGACATACCCATAGTGACCAGTAACCCAGCTATTAAGACATCTGGGAAAGATTTTTTTTAGTGCATACACAATATGGGCTCTGCTTCCAAAGGCCCAGATTTCCTATAAAAAACGAGAAGTCCTGTAGCACATAATAAACTAACAGATTTATTGGAGAATAAGGTTTTGTGGTCAAAGACCCACTTCGTCAAATGCATCTGGGTCTTTGACCACAAAAGCTTATGCTCCAATAAATATTTTAGTCTATAAGGTGCCATAGGACTTCTCATTGTTTATGCAGATTCAGACTAACACGCTACCCTACCCCTCTGATACTTGTCAGCTTTCCCATGTGCATCATAAAATGAAGACTGCTTTCTCTTATTTCTGCAGTTGATTGCAGGCAGAAATATCAGTATTGCCAGGTACACATTAGTAGAGGACCACTAGCCATCTTGGGATATTAGTCATTGACATTGTTGATTTGGTAAAATAAAATTAGTTTTTCTTGTTTCCCAGCCTTTTGTCACTTGTACTGCAATTGGAAGATTGTTGGGCTGCTAGAATGCCATACAGTTCTAATGAGAGCTAATTGGAAATTTTGCCTCAAAAAGCTTTTAATCATCAGAAAGTGCCAATTTACATATTTTCAAAATATTTCAATTGGTCCAATACATTTTTTTCTATTCATGAAAGTATGAGATTTTAGTACTTTGCCTTAATTTAGGAAAATTTTGAAAATTCACCTAGGTCTAGTAATAACCAATGTACCAATGTGCTATATGTGATCAATATGAATTAGATAATTTAGAATTAGTTGCCTGTCATTTAAGTAATTCGCAGTATTTTGTTGCCTTAAGATAAATCTCTAAATGATGTTGGTCAGAAACAAGATTTCTGTTTTTTAAAAAACTGAGATTTCAAAAATTGTTTTTATAATAATGCTGAATGAAAGTGAGAACTTTCTAAATAATTGTGTGTGTGCATGCACACATGCATATGTGTGAGAGAAAGACTCATCCCACAACTCCTGAATAGCCAATGGTTAGGCCATTCACTGAGGATGAGGAAAACCTCAGAGTCAAGTATCTATTCCAAATTAGGCAGTAGTGTTTCTGTCTCTCTCTTTTTTTCATGAAAAATTTCAAAAGTTCTCAATTTTGTTCCAGTGTAGAACAGGAAACATTTTTAAATCTAATTTTTTATGGGATAGGAGACCCATTTCGCATTGTGGTCTAAAAATAGGAAGTACAATAACTACCTCACAGGAGCACTGTGAATCTTCAGATAATGAGTGTCTGAAGTACTCTTAGATCCTTGTTTGACAGACATATGTGGCAACATTCCGTATAATACCTTTGAGTATTTGGGCAGCAATGTTACAGTATTTTTCCCTTCTTGGTCTACTTTTTTAATGTTTCCTTTATATTTCTCCTGAAAGGCTTTGTAAGTTCTTTCTCCCAGCATGAATATAATTAGGAGCTAAGTCTACCAGAACAGTAATAATTGTTTAAAGAGTTCTCTGACTTGTGATAGAGAACATTGGTGATAGAGAACATTCAATAAACATCTTCTGTTCTTGTTTAGAATTTACAACAACCATGAAATTTACTACATTTAGAATTAGAATTCTAACCTTGACCTTTGGTGGCCAGATGAAGCTGTATGAAGTGACTGCTTCATGCTGGGTCTCTATACCGTCTGATAACAAAGGAAACTTTTAAAAAATTATCAAAAGATAGTTTACCAGCTAACAAGTTCCTTTTAGGTAGGAGTGAGAAATGTTAGGAATCTTAACTACAGTTATACTTGCTTCAGAAGTATACATTTTATATATGTGTTAAAATTCTGCTTTAACATCTACTCCTGGGGTACATCTAGACTACATGGCTCCGTCGACGGAGCCATGTAGATTTATTGTTTTGGAAAAGGGAAATGAAGCAGCGATTTAAATGATTGTGGCTTCATTTACATTTACATTGCTGCCGCGCTCAGCCGACAAACAGCTGATCAGCTGTTTGTCGGCTCGCGGGCTAGTCTGGACGTTCCCCCTGTCGACATCAAAGCCCTTTGTCGGCAGCCCCGGTAAACCTCATTCCATGAGGAATAACGGGGCTGCTGACAAAGGGCTTTGATGTCGACAGGGGGAACGTCCAGACTAGCACGCAAGCCGACAAACAGCTGATCAGCTGTTTGTCGGCTCAGCGCGGCAGCCATGTAAATTTAAATGAAGCCGCGATCATTTAAATTGCAGCTTCCTTTCCCTTTGCCTACAACCCTAATCTACATGCCTCTGCTGACAGAGGCATGTAGTCTAGACACAGCCTTGGAGTGAGTCCCAAAAGAGATTGTTTCAATTTCCATTCATTATGAGAGAGAAACTTTAAAAGTACTCTGATGTATAGACACTTGGTATTCCCAGCATCTTTCAGGCCATGGAAATTAGTGGTGTGTTACAGGACCTATGATAAATAGTGATCAAGAGCCTTAAATCATGATGCAGTTTGTATTAACAGAAAATCTAAGCACTATGTTATAATAGGGCTCTAATCAACAGCTTCATTAACAATGTCCAAAACTGCAAATCAACAGTCTTTATCTGCACATCACTTTTTTACATAAAACATATTCAGTGCAGAAAGAGAAACAAAAATCCATACATTACCATTTCTTCTTTCTGTTGCTTTTGAAAAATGAAAGCAATTTTTAATTAAATATCTATACCCCAAAATATATGCTATTAATGCCACACGGTTTAAGAGCAGCTAGTATATCTTTTGGTGGTCTCTCGAGCCCCTTCCTTTGTTCTTAACTTTTAGGATATTCTTGAGGGAAATTCTAGAAAAAAGTAAAGAACTTGAGTAAACAAAATCTATAAATGTGGCTAACACCTAACACTGATTTCCAAACAGCTGTCCTCTATGATCACCACCGCAGTGAAGGGGCCAACTGCCTTGACACAGGATGAAGTGAAACCAGTGTATCTGGTTAAGCTAGAAATATGGAAAAACAAAATGACAGCTAAGTAATAAGCCAAATGCTAACTGAGCATATGCAACTCCAAATAGCTTGTTCCCAATAACGATGATTTTCTCTCATGGATAGAAATCATGAAATCTTGATCCCAGTCTAAATACCTCCCAGTTTGGTGGGAGGAGGTCAAGATACAGTCTTTTGGTTCTGGCTCATATTTAATACAGAAAGGAAGGATAGTCCAGGAGTAAAGGTGTCAGCTTGGGATGTGATTTCAATTCCCCAATTTGTCACTATGTGTGCTGTTGGATAAACCACAATCTCTTTGTGCTTCAGTTCCCAATCTATAAAATAGGTATAATAGCACTGTCCTGCCTCATAAGGATGCTATGAGAATAAATTAAAAATTGTGTGGCATTCAGAAGTGATTGTGTTGGGGGAATGGAATATATATGTAGTAGAGTGGTTGAACATTGCCACAGGAAGCAGTTTTATTCTAGAAAGTATTGATTCAACATAATTAAAATGTTCCCTCCAGTATTTTGTTTGACCAAAAAACACCCCAAAACAAAACAAAATATTGAAGCACTTTGTTTTGATGTGGTCAAAAGATTTCATCATTTTGACTTTTGTATTATGTTATATAGAAACAAAGCACTTAAAAATTATAACAATGAAATCTTTAAATAAGGTCATGTCAATATTTCTGAAATAAGAAATTTGAAAATTGACTTTTTGATCCAATTCAGGCAAAAAGGAAATGTCCAGATATCAGAATTTCTCATGGAATGCCTCTAACAAGTCCTTAAGGCCATGTCTATACCAGGAAACTTTTTCAAAATTACTAAAATCAACTTAAGAACTCCCAATTTGACAAATTCAAACTAGTGTGTCCTCACTATGGGGAAGCCTTGAAATTAGTCCAAAATAGCAAGCCTACATGTAACAGAGCCTGCCTCAGACTTAAAGCTCCCAGAAGCTCCCAGGGCAGATACTTCCTGTGGCTATTTGGTCTAGCAAACTGTGATGCTCACTTAGGCTATGTCTAGACTGCAAGCCTCTTTCGAAAGAGGCTCTTTCAAAAGATACTTTCGAAAGAGCCTCTTTCGAAAGAGAGCGTCTAGACTGCACGTTGAACTTTCGAAAAAGCGGCTTGCTTTTTCGAAAGAAAGCATCCAGTGAGTCTGGATGCTCTCTTTCGAAGAAGCCCTATTTACATTGAAGAACGCCTTCTTTCGAAAGAGGAACTTTCGAAAGAAGGCGTTCTTCCTCGTGAAATGAGGTTTACCGCCATCGAAAGAAAAGCCACGTTCTTTCGATTTAATTTCGAAATTAAAGTCTGCTTGAGTCTGGACGCAGGGGAAGTTTTTTCGGAAAAAGGCTACTTTTCCTGAAAAAACCCCTGAGTCTGGACACAGCCTTACAGGGGCTCCTCTCTAAGCCTGTCTCTCACCAGGCACTCTTCCACAGCCTCCCACCTTGGGGGACATAAAAGGAATGCAGTGGGCATTCACATTATCATGCTCTGGTTGCCCATGAGGATACCACTGCCAACATGGAGGAAGAGCTGCTGCAAAGCAGTGGCAGGTTCCTAGGCCTTGTGCTGCACCTCATAGCGCCATATGGCCAGACTGCCCACATGTTGCTCTAGTGGGACGAGGACAAGGAGGATCATAGAATCATAGAACCATAGAGCTGGAAGAGACCTCAGAAGGTCATCAAGTCCATCCCCCTGCTCTAGGCAGGACCAATCCCAACTGAATCAACCCAGCCAGGGCTTTGTCAAGCTGAGACTTAAACACCTCTAGGGATGGAGACTCCACTACTTCCCTAGGTAACCCATTCCAGTGCTTCACTACCCTCCTAGTGAAATAGTTTTTCCTAATATCCAACCTGGACCTCTCCCACTGACACCATTGCTCCTTGTTCTACCATCTGTCACTACTGAGAACCGCCTCTCTCCATCCTCTTTGGAAGCTCCCTTCAGGAAGTTGAAGGCTGCTATCAAATCCCCCCTCACTCTTTGCTTCTGCAGACTAAACAGACCCAAGTCCCTCAGCCTCTCCTCATAAGTCATATGTTCCAGCCCCCTAATCATTTTGGTTGCCCTCTGCTGGACCCTCTCCAATGCGTCCACATCCTTTCTGTAGTGGGGGACCCAGAACTGGACACAATACTCCAGATGTGGCCTCACCAGAGCCAAATAAAGGGGAATAATGACATCTCTGGATCTGCTGGCAATGCTCCTCTTAATGCCATTAGCCCTCTTGGCTACAAGGGCACACTGTTGACTCATATCCAGCTTCTCATCCACTGAAATCCCCAGGTCCTTTTCTGCAGAACTACTACTAAAGTGGTTGGTCCCTAGCCTGTAACAATGCTCGGGATTCTTCCGTCCCAAGTGCAGGACTCTGCACTTGTCCTTATGGAACCTCATCAGATTTCTTGTGGCCCGATCCTCCAATTTGTCTAAGTCACTCTGGACCCTATCTCTGCCCCCAAGCATATCTACCTCTCCCCCAAGCTTAGTGTCATCCGCAAACTTGCTGAGGGTGCAATCCATCCCCTCATCCAGGTCATTAATAAAGATATTGAACAAAACCGGTCCTAGAACCAAACCTTCGGGCACTCTGCTAGAAACCGACCGCCATCCTGACATCGAGCCGTTGATCACTACCCGCTGGGCCCGGCCTTCTAGCCATCTTTCTATCCATCTTACCGTCCATTTATCTAATCCACATTCCCTTAACTTGCTGGCAAGAATATTGTGGGAGACCGTATCAAAGGCCTTGCTAAAGTCAAGGTATATCACATCTATTGACTTTCCCACATCCACAGAGTCAGTTACCTCATCATAGAAGCTAATCAGATTGGTCAGGCACAACTTCCCCTTTCATGCTGACTATTCCTAATCACTTTCCTCTCTTCTAAGTGCCTCAAAATGGATTCCTTAAGGATGCATTAAGTCTAGACCCATGGATTTGTGTACATTTCGCTTTTCTAAATAGTTCCTAACCTGTTCTTTACCCACCAAGGGCTGTCCATCTTCAGCCCATCTTGCGTCACTTAGCGCATTAGTCCGGGAGCCAACCTTGTCCGGAAATATAGAGGCAAAGAAAGTATTGAGTACTTCAGCTTTCCCCACATCATCTGTCTCTAGGTTACCTCCTTCATCCAGTAGGGGTCACACACCCTCTCTGATCACCTTCTTCTTGTTAACATGCCCGTAGAAACCTTTCTTGTTATCCTTCACATCCTTAGCAAGTCACGCTTTCGCCTTCCTGATAACACCCCAGCATTCTCGAGCTATACATTTAAACTCCTCCCTGGTCATTTGTCCAAGTTTCCACTTTTTGTAAGCTTCCTTTTTGTGCCTAAGTTCACCAAGGATTTCCCCTGTAAGCCAATCCGATCTCCTACCATGTTTGCCTCTCTTGCTACATGCCGGGATGGTTTCTTTCTGTGCCTTCAATAAGGCTTCTTTAAAATACTGCCAGCTGTCCTGGACTACTTTCCCCTTCATGTTAGCATCCCATGGGATTCTGCCCATCCGATCTCTGAGGGAGTCAAAATCTGCTTTTTTGAAATCCAAGGTGTATATTTTACTACTCTCTTTTCTTCCTTTGGTCAGGATCCTGAAATCTACCATCTCATGATCACTGCTTCCCAGGTTGTCACCCACCTCCCCTCCCCTATTAGTTCCTCCCTGTTTGTGACCAAAAGGTCAAGCTGCACACGTCCTCTGATCAGATCCTTCAGCACTTGTGCCAAGAAGTTATCCCCAACATTCTCCAAAAACTTCCTGGATTGCCTGTGTACTGCCGTATTGGTTTCCCAAAAGATGTCTGGGTGATTAAAGTCCCCCACGACAACCAGGGCCTGCAATCTGGAAGCTTCGCTCAGTTGTCTGAAGAAAGCCTCATCTACCTCATCCACCTGATTCGGTGGACTGTAGCAGACACCAACCACAACATCAATGCTGTTATTTGCTCCTTTAAACTTAACCCATAGACTCTCAATAGGTTTTTCTCCCTCTTTATACTGGAGTTCAGAGCAAGCATAGTGCTCTCTTACGTATAGTGCAACTCCTCCTCCTTTTCTCCCCTGCCAGTTCTTCCTGAACAGTCTATACCCTTCCATGACAGTGCTCCAGTCATGTGAGTCATCCCACCAAGTCTCTGTTACCCCAATTAAATCATATTTCTTGGGCTGGGCCAGAGCCTCCAGTTCTTCCTGTTTGTTGCCCAGGCTTCTCGCATTAGTGTTCAAACACCTCAGATAATCAGTTGATCATCCTATCTTCTCCATTCAAATCAGGGGTCCTCCTTTCTTGCTGCATTTCTTCCCGGTATCCGACTTTCCCACTCCCCTCAGGGTTTTGGTCACTGTCCCCCGACGAACCTAGTTTAAAGCCCTCCTCACTAGGTTTGCAAGCCTGCCCGTGAAGATGCTCCTTCCTCTCTTTGGGTATGTCTACACTACAAAGTTAATTCGAATTAACAAACGTTAGTTCAAATTAACTTTGATAGGCACTACACATACAAATCGCTAGTTCGAACTTAATTCGAACTAGCGGAGCGCTTAATTCGAACTAGGTAAACCTCATTCCACGAGAACTAATGCCTAGTTCGAATTAAGCAGTTCGAATTAAGGGCTGTGTAGCCACTTAATTCGAACTAGTGGGAGGCTAGCCCTTCCCAGCTTGCCCTGGTGGCCACTCTGGGCACCACCAGGGAAACTCTTCTGCCCCCCTCCCGGTCCCGGAGACCTTAAAGGGGCACAGGCTGGCTACGGTGCCCGTGCCAAGTGCAAACCTGCCAGCACCCAGCCAGCAGACCCTGCACCTGGCACGGCTCGAGCCAGCCACCTGCTGCCACCCAGCCCTCCGCCTCTTCCCAGGCCCAGGCTGGCGGCTCCTGGGAGCCTGCCCAGGTCCGCAAGAGGCGGGCGCCCGCCTGGTCTAGTGCAGACATCGTGGACCATAATCCACGACCTCCACACTAGGCACAGGAAAATGGCCGTCTAGGGCAGGATAGCTGCCAGCCTGGCCACCCAGGAGCAGGTATGCATGAAAATCAAGGTGGTCCAGTGAGACCCCCCGACCCTGAGCCCTGAGCTTAGAATGGCCGTACTGGGACAGACCAAAGGTCCATCTAGCCCAGTAGCCTGTCTGCCGACAGCGGCCAACACTAGGGACTCTGGAGGGGATGGACCGAAGACAATGACCAAGCCATTTGTCTCGTGCCATCCATCTCCAGTCTTCCACAAACAGAGGCCAGGGACACCATTTCTACCCCCTGGCTAATAGCACTCCATGGACCCAACCTCCATGACTTTATCTCACTTCTCTTTAAACTCTGTTATAGTTCTTGCCTTCACAGCCTCCTGCAGCAAGGAGTTCCACAGGTTGACTATTTGCTTTGTGAAGAAGAACTTTCTGTTATTAGTTTGAAGCCTGCTACCCATTCATTTCCTTTGGTGTCCTCTACTCCTTCTATTATGGGAACTAATGAAGAACTAATCTTTATGCACCCTCTCCATACCACTCATGCTTTTACAGACCTCTATCATATCCCCCCTCAGTCTTCTCTTTTCTAAGCTGAGAAGTCCCAGTCTCTTTAGCTTCTCTTCATATGGGACATGTTCCAAACCCCTGATCATTTTAGTTGCCCTCCCCTCTCCCACCCTCTCTCTTCCCCTCTCCCACCTCCTTTTCCCAGTCTCCCTGAGTTTTGTTCAATAAAGATAGTTTCTATTTTTGAATACACGTGTCCTTTATTTTGTACATCAGGAAGCGGGGCTAGGGAGGGGTAAGTGGAAGGAGGTGAGGGAGGAATGGGGTACGAACCCCCGATGGGGAGGACTGGGGTGGCTCTGCTGGCTCCTCAGGGTGGAAGCTCTCCTGCAGCCCCCCGATTGACTCCTCTCCCCGGATGGCAGCCTGCAGCAAGTGCAGCCGGACTGATGGCCGAGTGCTGTGATGTGCCGAGTGTGGGCACTCAGGGCACTCCAAGCCAGGACTGCTTTGCTGTCCCTTATCAAGTTGGACAAGCGAGCAGGGAACCCCTGAGAACTATCTGCCCGGGGTGGGGGTCGGGTCCCTTTAAGCGCAGCCCTCGGCTAGCCTAAGGCAGCAGCTCTAAGTCCTCATCTGATGCCCTGCTGGCACTGCTTCCGGCCATCTTTAACCCCGGTTCAGGGTCCACTCAATGTGGACATGCTAGTTCGAATTAGCAAAACACTAATTCGAACTAGTTTTTAGGTCTAGAGGCACTAGTTCGAATTAGCTTAGTTCGAATTAACTAATTCGAATTAAGTTAGTTCGAATTAGTGCTGTAGTGTAGACATACCCTTCGTTAGGTGGATCCCATCTCTTCGTAACAATCTTTGTGCTCAGAACAGAGTTCCATGGTCGAAGAAACCAAAGCCCTCTCTGCGACACCACCTGCGCAACCATGCATTTACGTCCTCAATTCAACCATCCCTGCCCAGTCCTTTCCCTTCAACAGGGAGGATGGACGAGAACACCACTTGTGCTCCGAGTTCTTGGATCTTTCTTCCCAGCGCTACATAATCCACAGTAACCTGTTCAAGGTCATTCTTGGTCATATCGTTAGTTCCCATGTGGAGATGCAGGAAGGGGTAGTGATCCGAAGGTTTGATCAGTTTGGTAAGCCTCTCAGTCACATCCAGAATGTGAGCACCCAGTAAGCAGCACACCTCTTGAGATTCCAGGTCCAGACAACAGATGAATGGCTCAGTCCCTCTTAGGAGGGAGTCCCCGACAAACACCACCCATCATTTTCTTCTGGGGGAACCCCCATCCCTAGGACTACACATCCAATTCCTTCCAGTAGATGGTGTTCCTTCTAATTTCTTCCTTGTGAGGTCCCTTCCACAATATTCAGCACTGCAGAGCCTGTGGAGAGAGCCTGAAAGCGATTACTTACCTCTATAGCATCGGGGGATTACCACACTGGCCTTTTTCCCCTTCTAGAAGTTACATGCTGCCAGTTTTCTTCCTGGTCCCGTACTGCTCTCTCTGGCTCTTCCACCTGCTGTGCTTGAAGGATTAAACGCTGCCTTCTATCGAGGAAGTCTTCATCCTCTCTGATCGAGCATAGGGTCATAGAATCATAGAATCATAGAATAATAGGACTGGAAGGGACCTCAAGAGGTCATCGAGTCCAGCCCCCCGCCTTCAAGGCAGGACCAAGCTCCGTCTACACCATCCCTGACAGATGTCTATCTAACCTGTTCTTAAATATCTCCAGAGAGGGAGATTCCACCACCTCCCTTGGCAATTTATTCCAATATTTGACCACCCTGACAGTTAGGAATTTTTTCCTAATGTCCAATCTAAACCTCCCCTGCTGCACTTTAAGCCCATTACTCCTTGTCCTGTCCTCAGAAACCAAGAGGAACAAATTTTCTCCTTCCTCCTTGTGACACCCTTTTAGATATTTGAAAACCGCTATCATGTCCCCCCTTAATCTTCTTTTTTCCAAACTAAACAAGCCCAGTTCATGAAGCCTGGCTTCATAGGTCATGTTCTCTAAACCTTTAATCATTCTTGTCGCTCTTCTCTGTACCCTTTCCAATTTCTCCACATCTTTCTTGAAATGTGGCGCCCAGAACTGGACACAGTACTCCAGCTGAGCCCTAACTAGTACAGAGTAGAGCGGCAGAATGACTTCACGAGTTTTGCTTACAACACACCTGTTGATACAACCTAGAATCATATTTGCTTTTTTTGCAACAGCATCACACTGTTGACTCATATTCAACTTGTGGTCCACTATGATCCCTAGATCCCTTTCCGCCATGCTCCTTCCTAGACAGTCGCTTCCCATCTTGTATGTATCGAACTGATTGTTCCTTCCTAAGTGGAGCACTTTGCATTTCTCTTTATTAAACCTCATCCTGTTTACCTCTGACCATTTCTCTAACTTGCTAAGGTCATTTTGAATTATGTCCCTATCCTCCAAAGAAGTTGCAACCCCACCCAGTTTGGTATCATCTTAATAAGCGTACTCTCTATCCCAATATCTACATCATTGATGAAGATATTGAACAGTATGGGTCCCAAAACAGACCCTTGCGGAACTCCACTTGTTATCCCTTTCCAGCAGGATTTAGCACCGTTAACAACAACTCTGACTACGGTTATCCAGCCAATTATGCACCCACCTTATTGTGGCCCTATCTAAGTTATATTTGCCTAGTTTATCAATAAGAATATCATGTGAGACCATATCAAATGCCTTACTAAAGTCTAGGTATATGACATCCACCGCTTCTCCCTTATCCTCAAGGCTCGTTATCTTATCAAAGAAAGCTATCAGATTAGTTTGGCATGACTTGTTCTTCACAAACCCATGCTGGCTATTCCCTATCACTTTGGTCGACACTTGGGCCTCCAGTCCTCTAATTTTTTCTTCCAAAATGGCAACCAGCTTGCACTTAGTGAAATCCATTCTTTTTTCTGGGAGGAAGACAACATGGCACACTCCGTGCAGGTAACAGCAGCAGACCTATCACCATCCATTGCTGATGTCCTGGAGAAGGGATTTAAAAAGAAAGAAAGGCAAGAGAACCTCACGCCCTTCTCACTCCCCTTCCACACTCCCTCTCTAAACTCCCTCTTAGCACTCACCTGTTCGCAAGCTCCTTGGTCGCTTGCCCACTGCCTTATAAAGACCTGGAGTGCCTGAAAGCCCCTCCCCCTACCAAGGCTCAGCCAATCAGCAGAGGCTTCTAGAATTCAAACTTTAATTAGAGCTAACAGTTTCCACCTGCCAATCACAGCACACACTCCATGAAGGGAAGGGGGAGGACAACGGGGAAGTGAAAAAAAAAATCCCAACATAGCCCACTGCTCCTGTTCAGCCAAATCCCGACGATGCTACTTTCTGCACATGCCCCTCAATCCTCTGGGCACAGTTGAATGCCACTTCTTGAAGAGGGAGATGAGTGTGACTGCATTACACTGGTGGGACTGCATTATTATGCAGGGATGGGACAATCAGCAGTTACTCCCAGAGGCGTAGTGAGGGTGTTATGCACCCATGGGGCAAAGGTAAAATTTGCACCTCTCCCCGCTGCTGCTGCCATGCAGTGGGGCCCCAAATCTGGTGCATGGCTGAGCTCGACCCAATGAGAAGGAGGGGAGCTTGTACCATGTCTTCCTCCACCCCCTTCAGTTTGGGGCCTGGCTCCCGCATGCACTAACTCGCTAGCGGAGATGGACGAGGTTGAACTGGGAGGTAGAGAGACAGGGAAGAGGCAGCTCCAGCCAGTGGGGGCGGGCGGAGGAGGAACAGGAGAGTCAAGGGATTACAGAGGGAATGGAAGGGGACTAAATTGGCCTCCACAGCATGGTGCCCTGGGATAACTCCCCCCACCTCTTAGGATATTAATCGTTTAATGAATTATTTATTTTACTAACTATAGACAAGTAAAAATTATATTTTTTTGTGGTTCACATTCTGTTAAATAATTTTTTCTCTTTAATTTGTTCATATTCCGTTCTCATGAGGTTCATGTCTTTTACATGAAAAATGTTAAATGTTTAAATATGTAAGTTTTATAAAATACAAGAGAAATAAATGTTATACAAACTATATATTTTATTACTATATTTCAATCAAGGATTTAAAACCACTGTTATAGCAAACAAATAACTCATCGTTTTAATGAATAAAAGATCAAATGATTTTGAGTGCATCAAATTTTTTGTAAGCAATCTGTAATGCTTCCTAACTGCCTAGTTACTTACCTAGGGTACGTCTAGACTACATGCCTCTGGCGACAAAAACATGTAGATTAGACTACCCGGCATAGGAAAATGAAGTGGCAATTTAAATAATCGCCACTTCATTTAAATTTAAATGGCTGCCGCGCTGAGCTGATCAGCTGTTTGTCGGCTCAGCGCAGTAGTCTGGAAGCTCCGTGGTCAACATCAAAGGCATTTGTCGACCTCCCAGGCACACCTCCTGGGATGAGGCATACCTCTAGTTAAGCTAGTTGTTTTTCATACTCTCGCACAACAATAAACTACATCATAGTTATGAATGTAAGAGATTAACTTACCTGTTAAAATAACATTCATAAAAACTTTTAAATAAAGCTAACACACAACACAAGAATCGCCCTCACTTTCTTGAAGGCACTTGAAGCAATAAGCAGCCTAACGCTGATGTTATACTACAAGCATGGCTTTCTGTCTGCCACAAGGACTTTTTCCTTCAGGCTGCCATGAGATTCTATCTTTAAGTAAAGGAGAGA
Organism: Pelodiscus sinensis; assembly: GCF_049634645.1. Classification (NCBI taxonomy): domain Eukaryota; kingdom Metazoa; phylum Chordata; order Testudines; family Trionychidae; genus Pelodiscus; species Pelodiscus sinensis. Next base: position 28,133,260 of record NC_134725.1, on the reverse strand, counting down.
GGTCCCTCTGAGCTGCTCTTCCAAATTTCACACAAGTCATTCAACTGAAGCCATAGATGTCAAGATTCAAGGCCAGCCTTGCCTTTGGCAGACTGCCTCACCGGGTATTCACAATCACAACATCCGAAAATGCATAAGACTTTTAGTTGAGAAAGCCATGTCAATCCCAAGTCTCTGCTATGACTGGGAGATGTGGGTGACCTATGGAAAGCACCAGCATTTTCTTTGGAAAATCTGCAACCAAACGTGGGGGGATTGATCACCTCAGTAATGCCAGCTCCTTTAGAATTGAGGCTCTGATCCAGCACCAGCTGAGGTAGAGCAGCTATGTGCACGTCTGATATATTTTTTATCAAAACTGTTGCCTGCCCAACTTGCCAAAGGAGAAAGGAAACACAGAGGCCAAAAGGGAATAGATTAGAGAAGTGTTTCTCAATATTTTTTTAATAAAATATCCCCATTAAAAAAAATAAGTAAGTGCCCCAAATGCACCCATCCCTCCCTCAGAGCCAGGCACCCTCACCTCCTACTCCAACTCAATGACCCTCCCCCAGAGTCAGGCATCCCAGCCTCCCCACTCTAACCCAATGCACCCATCCCTCCCCTAGAACCAGGCACCGCCAGCCCCCCATCCGATGCCTGTCCCCCAGAGCCACGTACCACAGCCCCCTCCCAATCCAAAAAAACCCTCTCCTCCCCCAGAGCCAGGAACCTCCAGCCCCTGCTGGACCAGCCCACATAAATGTCTAGGAAGTGGCCACAGTGGTCCACGAGGGCCTGGAGTACAATCGAGCAGTACCCCTTCCTGATTATAAAATGGGCCGCTTGATGCTCCGGGGCCTGGACGGGGATGTGGGTTGCATCCAGGGCTCCCCTGCAGTTGGGGAACCCAAGGGCAGAGAAGCCGGCCATGGTAGCATCCACATCACGCAGGCGGATGACTCTTGTGAGCAGGACATTGTTGATGGCATGGACGACCTGCAGAAGGGTGCAGAGAAACACAGGGGAACACATCACATAAGGCAGGGTGAGTGTGTGCTCCCTTGGCCCGCCCCCCGTGATGCCCTCTGTGTGTGCGCGTGCGCACACACACACACACACACCCACACACCAGGGCCCCCTTGCCCCACGCCCCCCCCCCCACCAGCAGGCCTGTGCAAGAGAGGGGCGGCCCAAACCCCTGGGTGACCCAGCCTGGAGTCTTGCCTGTCCCTGGGCATGGAGTGCAGCACCCTCCCCCCACCCCACTCCCCCTGGAACTTACCTCCATCACGACAACACCAACGGTGGATCTGCCCACCCTGAACTGGTGAGCCACCGATCAGTAGCTGTCTGGGGTGGCCAGCTTCCATAGTGCGATGGCGACCCTCTTGTCAACAGGGATGGGTTCCTGCAGCCGGGTGGTGGCTCTCTGGAGCACAGGGGCGAGCCAGGCACACAGCTCCAGGAACATCCGCTTTCGCATGCGGAAGTTCCAGAGCCATTGCTGGTCGCCCCATTGCCCCAGCACCAGCCGGTCCCACCAGTCGGTACTGGTGTCCAGTCTCCACAGTGGCCTCTCCACGCTGGGGTGGGGATGCCTCAGGGACACCATGGCCTCTGTGGTGAAGGAGTCCAAAGCGGTCTGCGCCTCCTGGTCCTGGAACAGGAGGGCAGCAGCCTGAAGCACCAGCTGCAGCCACTCCAAAATGACCAGCAGGGGCCAGAGCAGGTACATGGCTCCATAGCAGCACCCCTGGCTCCATAGCAGAAAAAACAAGGGAGATTGGGAAAAAAAACAAGCAAAGGCACTAGGTGACAAAAGGCAGTGGTGTCCAAAAAGACAGAGGGCAACCACAAAAATTGCTACGGCTGCAAGAGGTCCCAAAGCAAGCAGCAGGAGAGAAACGGCTGTCCAGGGAGATCCCTTTAAGCATGTGTCTCAAAGGAGCTCCAGCCCTCGCCCCCGGAAAGAGCTTGTGCCCTTTTGCCCTCTTCAAAATGGTTCCGGGCTTCCGCTTTTGCGGAAAAGCGTCCCGCCAATGTAGATGCGCTTTTGCGCAAAAGCACATTGTTATAACAATAACTCCAGGACCAATCTAGACATGCTTTTGCAGAAATACTTCTAACGGAAAATCTTTTCTGTTAAAAGTATTTCCGGAAAATCATGCCAGTCTAGACGTAGCCTTGTAGTATAACTGGTGTAGGAAATCTCATGCACAGTGAGTCTTATCAGGAACTTAGACCTCAGAGGGTGCCCTGGATCCCTTCTGCTGGAGCCACATCCATTGCGGCCTGGTGCGAGGTAACAGGAACGGTACTCCACACAGACTGAAGGGGCATCAGCATTTCTAAGTGCCTGTTGCTCTCTTTTATGCATTACTCCGCTTGCGCTTATTGATCAGTCACTTTGCAGTAGCTATGTAACCATCTGGGAGTATTAAGACTATACTAGTAGTGATGTAGTGAGATTAATAAAAACAACTATCCCTAATCAACTCTGTCTTGAAGCGAATCCATAATCCTGTTTGGCAATGGCACTGTGAGTTGACAAAGGCCAGTTCTGAGACTACCTCCTCTGCCTCTCCACAAAGGGTGTCTGCATTCTCTGTGTGTGCCTTTCATCCCCAACCCTCCCAGCCTGGAGGCTCCAGCTGCCCTGGAGGGCTCATTCCCGCACGTTCTGGGGCCCCTTGCTACAGAAGCCATCAGGTGGGCAGGGAGGTGACTAGTGGCCTGCTCCATGCATGACTCCATGCATGCCATCGCCAAAGTAAGGGAGGTGAATGTGGCTTTGTGCTGGCATGCCATCTCGTCCTAGGTAGCCTCTCTCTTCTCCCAGGCAGTTTGGCACTCGTTCAGGTCAGTGGCCCATTCCTGGTACTCTGCCTTGAGTCCCTGGACCATGGACTGCAGGCACAGAGTCTGCTCCCTGGGTTCTTTTCCATCTGCGGATCCTGCTCAGTCAGGTAAATGGTGTGGGAGGTGGGGGACATGCCAAGCTCACAGCTGTACAAGCTCTGAAGAAAAGTGACAATCCAAGGAGACACTGTGTTTGAAGCTTGGTCCTAATCTCTGAGCTGACACCGAAGGTCTCGATTCAGATTATATTCTTTGAGCAAGGCCATATGATGCCTAGAAAGTGAGCACTTTCCAGCAGTTCCACAGATGTCCCAGAGGAGCAGCAATACCCGCAGCCTGGGGATAAGCAGGCAGCAGAAGTTGCCAGCCAGGCCAGGAGTCTTCAGGTGGGAGAAGGGATGGAGCAGCTCAGTTGCCTTCTGTGTCCCACACATGCCAGGTCTGGTACTGGCAGCATCCTGGGGAGGGAGAACTTCTGTCTCTGCCTGCTGGAAGGGGCAGGGGCTGTGTGTGTGAGTGGCAGATGCTGCTTGCTGGAGAGAGTGTTAATAGGTTCATCTCCTCTTCTTCCTCCCAGCAGGTTCCCATGCATGATATCAGTCTCCTTCACATCACTGCACTTGACTGGGAGTGAATGCTGACTGAGTGCAGGCATGATCCAGGGCCATGTGCAACACAGCTATGCGGTTCCATGGTCCCAGATGCCTTAGTGGTGGCATGGCATAGGAAGATGTCCCACTACAGAAGCTGGAGTAAGGCAGGCCTCTCCAGGAACCTTGTCAGAAAGACCGAGGAGTTCCTGTGTGTCAGCATCCTGGAGCTGAGTGATCTAGACTGACACTCCATGTTCAGACACATGAACAAGTTGCTGTGTGACCCAAGGCCCAGTAGGCTGAGAGAGGAGTGTGCAGCCTCTGACAGCCCGTCACCTCTCCTCAGCTGTAGATAAAGTCAGAGAACTCAACAGAAGTGTCCTCTCAGAGCTCGTTGGTAGCCTGGAAGATATCTGGGAGGGGAGGACCAGCTCCAGGGTCAGAAGCAGATCCTGGCTCTTAGGCATGGTCACCTGTCTGTCCTCCTCTTACTCCTACATATCATTCTCCACCACCCCACCCTTCTGCAGGCTGATGCTGGGAGTGTGTTGGCCGGACTTAATGACCATGATGAAAAAAGTGACCAGCTCCTCTTATAGGATGGAATCCATCTGCTCATTGTAGTGGATCCAGGCTCCTTCTGTGTCCTTTCTTAGCCAGGCTGATGGCAATCCTGATGTAGACATCGGCATTGCACTTCTTGGTGCAGAGATCCTGGAGGCTGAAGGTTGGACTACTCCCCCTGCACACACACCTCTATGAGCTCCAAGATCTCTGCAGCAGTACAGGCTAAAACTCTTTTGTGTTCCTGGATAGTGAAGGCCATGGGAGCAGCAGAAGTGCCAGCAGCCATCAGAGAGTCTGAGGGGATGTTAGCGGTGCTCATGTCTCTCTGCATCCTGGTCGCTCGCATAGGACTCATGAAGCTGATCACCTGGGACAAGACCTTCTTCTCTTCCCAGGACTTGTATAGCTCTGCAGAAGGAAGAAAGCAGTGGAGACACCTGATGTGGCCAGAGTGGTCAGAACTAACAGTTGCGAGAGGCCTCTAGAGGCCAATTAGTTAAAATAAGCAGCACCGGAGCATGCACACTAATTACTATTTTGGAATTAGCATTCCTGATGAAAAGCAGGAGTCCAGTGTTTGAATTACTCAGCCCATTATTTCAAAATAACAGGCTTATAGTATGGATGCACCTCTTATAAATTCAAACTTCGAGGGGAGGAAGGAGTATTTCAGAATAAGGTACTAGTGCAGACCAGGGCTAAGATAGATAGACAATACTGAAACACTTGGGCCAGATTGTCAGCTGATATATATGTGTATTGTTCCACTGAAGTTAATGAAGCTGTCTGATTTATACCAGTTACAGATCTATCCTGTGAAGTCTGAAAAAGTGGACTAAAAGTGCCACAAGCAGAGTTCATATACAACTTTCAGTATAATTTGTATATATTACTAGCATTACCCATCCTGTTGTGATGGTAAACATACACACAGATTGGCTTGGTGTGCTTCTGTCTCTCCTGGGGTCTATGAGATCGCCTCTTACTGGGTTCTTTGGCGTAGTAATATATGCTTTTCTTATGTTCCCCTCTTTGTTCCCTCTTTCTCCCAGTCTTCAACCTACTCAGTGTTTTTTCTTCCTGTAATTCTCATCCTATTCTTCCCTCCCTTGCTCTGCCATCACATAGGCAGCCACTTGCATTTTTCTCTTGCATACCTCCTTGTGCCCAGCCCAGCCTACCCTATCCTATCTTATTTATTTATTTCTTCCCAGATACTTGTAGAGACAAACTCGCTCATGCATTTTGCATAAACCACAAAAATACTACTTCTAGATCATCTCCATCACCTCCAGTGAGGTAATCCATTGCCCAAATGCTCTGGAAATATGAAGGGGGTATTGATCAGAGTACATCCTGACATTTTTTAGGTCTCCAACTTGGCTCATAGCAGCATACATTTGTCCAAACTTCTGATGTCTTCCAGTGTATTCTCAAATGTTCTCTGTGACACATGGTGTGACCGATACTTTTCCTTTTATAACAGTTTAGATTAGATTCAGATATTTGTGTTTCCATCCCTAAAAGGATTCATATTCAGTGAGGCTACGTCTGCACTGCAGGTTTCTTTCACAAGTAGCTTTTTGCAGAAGAGATCTTCTGCAAAAACTTCTTGCACAAGAGCGTGTCCACACTTCAAAAGCACATCAGAAAAGCAATGCGCTTTTGCGCAAGAGAGTATCCAGACTGCATGGATACTTTCTTGCAAGAAAGTTCTGATTGTCATTAACAGAATGGCTACCAGGGCACCTGTGCTTGTTTTGATAGGCTATTTTTGCACAAAAAACCTCTGCTGCCTATCCATACACACCTTTTTTGCAGTAACTGTTGCACAAAAAGGAGTTATTCCTCATAGAAAGAGGAATACCTCAAGAAACTCTCTGTTCTGCTGATTCGCTGTGTGGACACTCCACGAGTTTTTGCACAAAACCAGCCGTTTTTTCACAAAAACTGCAGTGTAGACATAGCCTGAGTGCTGGGGTTGGAAGTTAAAAGTAATTCTAGAAAATTTCCCAGCATGAAAAAAAACCCCACACAAACCACCCTGATTCATTTTTTGGGTAAAGGTTCTTATTTTTTCCATACAAACTAGTCAACATCTCATTGAAAGGCCCAATAACAATTTCACATTGCTGTCTTATGTTTTCCAAAACAGGAAGTTTTCTCACCATAAGTGCTTCCAATGGTATTGGGGCAGAGAGGAAAGGAAAGAGTTTAGAGGTTAAAAAAAAAGTATATTTTGTTTTTACTAGAGCAGAGGTTTATTTTGATGCAGTTTAATGCCTAAACCAAAGATGCCATTAAAAAAGAAACAAATGCCAGCACTTGAGTTCAGTATAATAAAGGCATTCGGAACAAACGAAAATTACAACAAAAGTTCATTGCTGAGATTTGTCCTTGAAGTGCTGGAGACACTGTACTGCCACATAAATGCCTTGAGGCAACAAAGGCTACAAAAAAAGATGGAAAGAGGAGGCGAGTCAGTTCTCTGTTTTCTTTGCTGCCTTTTAAACTTTCCAGTTCAGGGTCATTTTTGTTAATGATGTCATGAAAAGTCATTATTCTCAGCAAGACTGTAGAATGTTAAACAATAAGTTAGAACTCTTCATTCCCAACTAATATTCATTTTATCCCTACAAATGCCAGGAGAAAAAGGATGAAAGAAGCACCTACGTTCTTTATATTGCAAAAAGCCACAGTAAATTTTCCTGATAAGAAAAAAATCAGGCACAATTAAAGCTTTCCTTTTTTTCTAAAAGCCATTGCTTTAGTAACAAAAGGAATAAATTATCGTAGTTTTCATACAATGCTCAATCTACAACCTATGTTAAATAATCAGCCTTACTATAGTAACTAAAAAACAACAACAAAAACCTTCAACTTTCTGTTCATACATCAGACCTTTACTGTATTTGAAAAAGCTTCTTTGGGGGGTGACCTAAACGCTGACAAGTTAAACACACACACACACACACGTGCAGCCTGAACTGCATGAGTTTATATACACGCTCACACATGTTAGATTTACCCAGCGTTACTTCAGCCCTTCAGGGCAACATGTGGGGAGATGTGGTGGGTACTAGATTCAGGGTTGGCAGTAAGGAGGGACTCAGGACAGGGACTTGGAATGGGGGGAATACAAGATTTGGAGGGGGGACTGTGTTGGCCAGGTGGTAGTTCCTCCTCCACCTCTGCCCCCTGTTTCCCCAATGGGGTTATAGCTGGCCCTCTGGCCTTTTTTTGCCCCCTTGGGGTCTTTACAAAGTATAATTAGCAACCCCTCCCTTTCCATGTTATGCTGATCAATCATATTCCAGGTGTATCCCATTGCCCTGGCACACCAAACCCTGACCTTGCCTTAAGTTAGGATAAGAAGAAGCTGCATGCCAAATTTGGTGGTTCTAGCTCTTACCATTTAGAAGGAGTTCTTGAACAAACAGATGGCTGGACAGACAGGTAACCTCAAAGAAGAAACCTCATTGTAACATGCCCCCATTTTCCATGAATATCTATGTCTAGACTGGCATGATTTTCCGGAAATGCTTTTAACAGAAAAGTGTTTCCGTTAAAACCATTTGTGGAAAAGAGCGTCTAGATTGGCACGAACGCTTTTGCGCAAAAGCATTTTTTGCGGAAAAGCGTCCATGCCAATCTAGATGCGGTTTTGCTCAAGAAAGCCCCGATAACCATTTTCACCACTGGGGCTTTGTTGCGCAAAACAGTTTTTACCTGTCTACACTGGCCCTCTTGCGCAAAAGCATTTACGCAAAAGGGCTTATCCCTGAGTGGGAGCATCATAGTATTTGGGCAAGAACACTGACAATCTTACATTAGATCGTCAGTGTTCTTGCGCAAATTCAAGCGGCCAGTGTAGGCAGCTGGCAAGTTTTTCTGCAAAAGTGACTGCTTTTGCGGAAAAACTTGCCAGTCTAGACGCAGCCACATTGTCTATTAGTGCTACTGGTAATTAATTGCTTCTTTCAATATTACTGAAAGGGAAAACAAAGTAGTTTTGAGTGGCAAAAGGTATCTGCAGTGAAGCCACCTGATGGAACTACACAAACACTACCATGCTTTATATTAAAATTGCAATTTTAAAGGATTAATAAAACAGATTAGAGTACGTAAGTAGGCACCTGAACAGAAATTATACACAGTTATAAGCAACAAAATTACCTGTTTTAGTGGTTGATTGGTTTAGAATCCAACATCTATTGACCATTTATAAACAGGGTGAACTATTATAAATAGGTACATTCATCAATAGGGTGACCCAAAATTTGACAGATTACTCATTTTCCTACAAACTGAAAACATCAGGCTATGTTCACAAAAGTATCTACTGAGGGTTTTTTCCCCGTATAATTTACAAAATTCTCATTTTTTACTTCAAACTGGGAGAAATGTAATTGTTTTGACCAGTGTTTATCTGAAAACTTTGAATTTGCTCTAACTCGAAGTTCAGGTGTGGGTAAAGAGTTAGATGTAAATCCATTCACACTAACTCAAAGCACCATATTCAATGCAATTAAAAGAATCTTGCACCCTGAGAAGTTAGCCATATTTGTTCAATATTCAAAAATGGGAGTCTTCAAGAATTTCAGATGACCATATATACATATTTGTATCAAATAGAGACACATTCCCATGTGACCACTTAGCCATGGTCTCCTACTATAAGCACATGCTTTAAGTTTTGATGTAAAAATGTAGGTGAGAGTCACTCATTCATGTAGCATCAGAGCAACACTAAGGCCATATCTCCACTCACAGAAGATCAGCATTGCAGAAGTCAATCTCCTGGAATTTGATTTAGTGGTGCTAGTAAAAACCTGCTGTATTGAACACTGAGGGCTCACCATTGACCCTGGTACTTCTACTCCTCACAAGGAGTAAGGGAAGTTGATAGGAGCATTTCTTCCTCGGTGATGATGGTGCCACAGTTCGTCTTAAGGTATGTCAACTCTAGCTACGTTTTTTAAGTAGGTAGAATTGCATACCTTAAACCAACCTTCCCTCATAGTCTGAACCTGGCCTGAGATCCTCAAATAAGGACTTACCAGGGAATTATATGATGCATTAGACTTGTACTGATCCTCTTCACGGATGCAAATTGCATCCTTACTGATCACTAGCTACTGATTCCAGACCTGTTGAAGTTTTGTTTTTTCTTAATACTCCCAATCTATCTTTCGTATTTTAGGATTATACTCCTTTCCCTTCTTAACATTTATGTATAAAATAGACTTTTCAGAGCTGTAGATGTTGCTCTGACAAAGTTTCTAACTTTTGTATATATTTAGATAACATTACCTCGATATGTGCTATTTTTCTTAGGTATTTCCTATATGAGTTTACAGGACTTGCCGAACCACAGTGAGTCCTGCTCACCAGCTGTGCTGTCCAGCGATCTGCGCATGTGTAGATAGTTCTGCACATGCGCAGATCGCCCAAACCCAGCTTTCCTGGGTTGCAATCTACTCACCACGGGTGAGTAGATTGTATTATTTGTCGAGCCCTGTGAGTTTATCAGCCTAAAAGATTTCAAATAGATATCATTCCTTGTACTATATATACCTACTGCTGTAGTAGTGAAGCACTATATAAATACTGTAGTTCCAATAATCATCTGATTTTTTAGGGTGCTTACCCCTCAACTTCCAAACCTTCAGTAATTGTTGTCATAGAGTACAATTCAGTAAGGCTGTGTCTAGACTACATGCCTCTGTCGGCAGAGGCATGTAGATTAGACAGATCAGCAAAGGCAAATGAAGCCGCGATTTAAATGATCGCGGCTTCATTTACATTTACATGGCTGCCACGCTGAGCCGACAAACAGCTGATCAGCTGTTTGTCGGCTCGCGCGCTAGTCTGGACGTTCCCCCTGTCGACATCAAAGCCCTTTGTCGGAAGCCCTGTTATTCCTCGTGGAATGAGGTTTACCAGGGCTGCCGACAAAGGGCTTTGATGTCGACAGGGGGAACGTCCAGACTAGCGCGCGAGCCGACAAACAGCTGATCAGCTGTTTGTCGGCTCAGCGCGGCAGCCATGTAAATGTAAATGAAGCCGCGATCATTTAAATCGCGGCTTCATTTGCCTTTGCTGAACAAACAAATCTACGTGCCTCTGCCGACAGAGGCATGTAGTTTAGACGTACCCTAATTGTTGTCAGTAGTTGTCATAGAGGCCTATAAAATATTTCCTTATTCAGCTCATAACCAGATCTTCAGTTGTATTTCCAACATGTTTGGAGGTGCATGGAGTATGTCATTGTTTGTGCAATGAACAGCATTAATTTGTTATTTGGTTAATGTAGCATTACATGACTTTAAGCATCACATAAACAGAAATTCATTTTAAAGATCCAATCACAGTACAATTGCAGACAAGACATTTGCAATGCAAAAATATTGGTGCACTGGGTGTTATAATTTCTATTTCCCCTAAGATCATCATCACAAAATTCTAACAGGTATGTTAAAATAAAATAGCAAAGAATTACTATTTTTATTACTTTCCTCAACTTATTCCCCTAAATGAGCCATTTTTTCACAGAGGCAGCATATCAATCCCTACTGTAACATTTTAGAGAACAACATTTTAGAGAACATCATGGGGGATAAAGTTTACCTGGGAAGCACCCTCAGGAAAGTTAATTTCCAATGGGACAATTAAAAAAGTGACATGCTACAGCCCTTGCTTTGTTCCCAATACATACATACAACTCTAAGCCCTGGTCTACACTAAAATTTATTTTGAAATACCGTCCCCCCCAAGGCTGAATTTATAAGCCATGCATCCACACTACCAAGCCCGTTATTTCAAAATAACAGGTCACAGAATTTGAACTCTGTACTCCTGCTTTTCACAAGGGCTACGTCTACACTGGCCCCTTTTCCAAAAGGGGCATGCTAATTTTACAGGTCGTAATAGGGAAATCCGCGGGGGATTTAAATATCCCCCGTGGCATTTAAATAAAAATGTCTGCCGCTTTTTTCCGGCTTTTAGAAAAGCCGGAAAAGAGCATCTACACTGGCCCCGATCCTCCGGAAAAAAGCCCTTTTCCGGAGATCTCTTATTCTTACTTTGAAGTGTCACTGCTCACTTGCCATTACTAGAGCAGCTGGATGTCATCCTGTGAAACTTGGCTACCTCCTGCATTGTGGTCATCAAGTCTGACCAAAACATGCCCCGCATTGGCCTGGAGGAGGGATGGATGGTGGAGGAAGATGGCAACAATGTGGAACAGGAGGAGAAGGCCAGCCAGACGACCATGCCCAATAGCCAGGAGCTGCTCCTCACCTTGCAGCCAGTTCCACCCTCCCAGGATATCTCCCAAGATTTTAGCACACCCAGGGAAGGCACTTCAAGTGAGTTCTATCACCTTCCCTATGCACACAGGATGGGAGGCAAGGGGCTGCAAGAGGCTGCATGCTCCTCTCTTGACCTATTTGACCTAGGGGGTCGCACAACAGCTTGTTCACATGTCTGCAGATAGAGCACCAGTCTGGTGTACTCGGCTCCATGAAGCTCTCACACAGGGATTCCTCAATCCTTCTCACAAGGTTCCTGGAGAGGCCTGCCTTACTCCAGCACCCGTAGTGGAACACCGTCCTATGCCAAGCCACCACTGAGGAGTCTGGGGTCATGGAACCACACAGCAACATAGGCTCATGTCTGCACTCAGTTAATATTCACTCTTGATCAAGCGCAGTGATGTGGAAGAGACTGACCTCATGCATGGAAACCTACTGGGAGGAGGAAGAGGATGGGAACTCAGTAGCACTCTCTCCAGCAAATGGCATCTGCCACTCACACATGCCTCCCACAACCCTCCTCCCTAAGTCCTCCAGCAAGCAGGGATAGATGTTCTTTTACTGTGGGATGACAACAGTGCCAGACCCACAGTGTGCAGAACTCAGTAGGAAGTCAAGTTGCCCCATTCTCCCTCCCATCCAAAGGCTTCTGGCTTGGCTGGCACCTTCCCTTACCTGCTTGTCCCCGAGTACATGGGTATTGTGATGCTGTTTTGGGATGTCCGTGCACCTCCTGGAAAGTGCTCACTTTCTAGGCAACATCTGGCCTTGTTTGAAGCTCATCACCATCGTCTGAACTGAGATCCTTGGTGTTGGCTCAGACATTAGGGCTAGGCTTCAGACACATTGTCTCCTGCCATGACTGCCCTCGAAACTTTTCTTCACGTCTGGGACAGCTGCAAGCATGCCTCATCCCCCACCTCCCATGCTGTCTAACCAAATGAGGAGGATCTGAAGGCAGAAATACACCTGGGAGGAACTGATGAGGGAATAGATAGTTTGCCTGCAGTCCTGAATCCAGGGAACCAAGGCAGACTGCCAGGAGTGGGCCATCAATGGGGAGGAGCATTGGGTTGCCCAGGAGGAGAGAAAAGACATGTGGAAAGAGCTTGTGCAGCAGCACAATGCCATGTTCACTATCCTCACCTCAGTGAAGGACTGCATGGCATTGTGTGTTGAGTGGGCCACTATTCACCTCACTGCCCTCCTGATGGCTTTTCTGCAAGACTTCCTAGGGGCCACCAGGGTCCCAGAACACAGGACAGTGGGCCCTCTAGGGCAGCTGGAGCCTCCATGCCGCCTGGAGACAGGCACCACTGCCAGATCCAGCACTGAACCCGCATGCCCCATTCAAGGTTCTTTATTTATTCCCATGGGTGTCAGGTTTTACATGCATGAGAAGACACAGACTTACCAAACTACCAGCCTGGCCCTGCTCACAATCCACCCCCAGAAGACCAGTAAAGCCATCAACAATGGTGTCCATGTTGCCCAGAGTAACAACCATGTGTTTGATGTTCTTGGCTACCTGCACAAGCAAAGCCTCAGTTGTGATTTCCCCATGGTGAACTGATTTCCAAGAGGGTCTAGTATGGCAAAGTTCCACAGGGCAATAGCCATGCATTCCTGAATGGGGATGGCGGGTCTGAGCTGGGAGTCCTGTCACCTGAGGGCAGGGGTGAGCCACTCGCAGAGCTCCAGGAAAGTGGCCTTGCACATGCAGAAGTTCTGCAGCCACTTCTGGTTGTCCCAGGCCTGCTTAATGAAATGGTTCCACCTGTTCTGAATATCCAAATCCCTTGGGCTCCTTTGGGAACCCCAGCCTAAGGAGTATCATGGTAATTAGCCTTGAATAGCATACAATGCCTGTTCTGTTACATTTTAGAACTAATAAGACAGTCCTTGATTTTATTTTTCATACATAGTGCTTATTGCTTATTGTAAGTAGTTGAGAAGTCAGCAGCTGCCAGCATTTATCATACAGTCATAGTGCGTTGGGCTATTTCCTTCTCTATATAATAGGGGGAAAGTGTGGTATATTAGAAACCATAATCTAGTAACTATTGGCAGATGATAACTTTTCATACAAGGGAGAGCCCCTGTTTCATTAAGTAGCTATCCTGTTATTTGGCTCAATCCTACAGTCTACATACAAGTGAAATACCCATTGAAGTCAGTGCAAGTTTTGCTTAAATAAGGAAAACAGAATCAGGACTCCAAAAATTTAATGAAAAGCGAGTGTCATTAACATCCTGTGATGCAAAACAAAGAATTTAAGGCCTGATCCAAAGCCAGGGAAGTCTACAGGAATCTTTCCATTGATTTCAACAGGTTATGGAGCAGTGTCATGGAAACCTGGAGAGCAAACATTTATTTTGTGCATAATGTCATTAGGTCACTTTTTTCTTTCCTATTTACTCATGTTAGCTCATGGGGAACATTTATTTTCAAAATAGAATTGTTGTAAAATGACAAGATGTGTGCACTGAGAACATGGTACACAATTCCAACCTGCAAAAGCGGCGAGGAGTCCTGTGGCACCTTATAGACTAACTGAAGTGTTGGAGCATAAGCTTTCGTGGGCAAAGACCCACTTTGTCAGATGCATGTAGTGGAAATTTCCAGAGGCAGGTATAAATATGCAGGCCAGAATCAGGCTGGAGATGACAAGGTGGATCCAATCAGGCAGGATGAGGCCCACTTCTAGTAGCTGATCTGGAGGTGTGAATTCCAAGAGAGGAGAAGCTGCTTTTGTAGTTAGCAAGCCATTCACAGTCTTTGTTTAATCCAGAGTTGATTGTGTCAAACTTAAAGATGAACTGAAGCTCAGCAGTTTCTCTTTGAAGTCTGGTCCTGAAGTTTTTTTGCTGCAGGATGGCTACTTTTAGATCTGCAGTTGTGTATCCAGGGAGATTGAAGTATTCCCCTACAGGTTTTTGCATGTTGCTATTCCTAATATCCGATTTGTGTCCATTGATTCAAAGCTTATGCTCCAACACTTCAGTTAGTCTATAAGGTGCCACACTGCTTTTGCAGATTCAGACTAACACGGCTACCCCTCTGATATGTAATTCCAACCTGGTTTCTTCCCCTTGTCATCTGCTTTTTGCAAAGGTCTCCATTATCCTTTTCCTAGCTAAAGCTGAGAACCAGTACTGTATTCTCCTGCTCCTCTAGAACTTCTCAGACACCTCTACACCACTGACTGTACTCATCTTAAAGTCTCAATCTCCATTGGCTTCCATGATTCTGTCCTCTTGGTTCTCTTCCTACCTCTCTAATTGCTCCATCAAAGGATCCTCTTCATTAGCCCTCCAACTTTCTGCAGGGCTCCATCAGGCGCTGTCCTTGGTCCTTTTCTTCTTCCTTTACAACCTCTCTTTCGGTAATCAGACAAATCCAGCTACCGTCCTTATGCTAACAACTCCTAGGTCTACTTCTTTACCCCAGATCCATCTCCTTTTGTCCCAACTAAACTCTCAGCCTGCCTTTCAGACAGCTCCATGGATGTCTAGGGGCTTGGATTAGCCATTTTGAGCTGGAGTGGATGTCTAATCTCCCCCTAACTCTCTCCACTTACTGCTTTCTCAGTCATACCACAATCCAGCCTGTCAACAGGCATCATCTTCTACTCAGACCTCTCTCTAAGCCCTCAAGTCCAGACAATGTCTAAATCTAACCCAATTCTTCATATTGCTAATATGCAGCTTTTCCTATGAATCCTCTCATCATCTCATACTTTGATTATTACAATATCCTTCCTGTTGGCCTTGACAAGTGCAATATTACCCTTCTTTTACCTATTCAGAATACTGTGGGAAAGAGCATATTCCCAGTCTACAGTTTTGACAATGTCACCCCTTGTTTTGCATTCCTTCCCTTTCTGTACTACATCAAGCAAACTGCTTGTATTCACTTTCAAGAACCTACAATCAATTCCATCCTACCAATTAGCTTTCATTCACTATAGAGCTGTTGATGCTCATTTCCAATTGGCCAATGCTGTCAATCTCCATCTTTTACTTAGTAAACTTTCAAAACAAGTACCCTTATGCTCTCTCTCATACTTGGAAGAAGATCCCGTATGCATCCACAAAGCTGCCTCATTATCCTCCTTCAAAATTCTCCTTTGCCTTGATGCCTACAAAAAAATAAAAAATAAAACGTAGATAGTCTGGTGATGTGCTGAGATCATTCTCATCATTTTGACTCCTTGTGTTCCTTGCTCTAGGCTGTCTCTGTCTGATGCCTCCTAACTTACCCTTAGACTGAAGCTCCTTAGTGCAGGGACCATCTTTTTGTTCTATGTCTGTACAGCACCTAGCACAATGGGGTTCTGTCCCATGACAAGAGCTCCTAAGTGCTGTAGTAATATAAATAATAACAATGTACACAGACATACATGAATACATTCTGTTAAGAAGCCAATTTCTCAAGAGGATTGTATGCCAAAGCTACAACTGGAAAACAAATACTGGTATAATGGCTCAGCAGCTGGTGGCAGATTTACTAACATGATGATTACAAAAATGCATTGTCTGAAAAGAGAAGTAAACTAAGAAGGATTAGGAAGGGCAAGGACAACTGAATTAAAAATGCTCATCTTTTATTAATCATATACATTTTGCATAAGGAGATTATTTTTGCTAGCAGGGTCTAACACAACACAATTACTCTACATAATCATTGCTACAGTTTGCCTGATACATAACAATGCAATACAAGGGTGTTAAAACCATCGAGCCACAGAGCTCAGAATCTATCTGGACAAGCCTCATGCAGAGATGTGCTTTTTTTGTCATTTGGGTGCTGTTTCTAGGAAAATAAGAACTCATATTGTGTACACAACATAGTTCTTTGTATCCCCAAATCCTGTTTAGGCCAATGTTTAGTACTGTATGTGGTTGTATGGTAGGGCAGTGGTTTTAAATTTATTTTTCTCATCACCTACCTGAAGAAAATTATCAATGCCTGCCCCAGCATAATTTCACTAGAGTGTAGACTCCAGGGTGGGGCTGAGGATGAGAGTTTTGGAGTGTAGCCGGGGGTTCTGGCTTGGGGGGGGGGCAGGGCTGGGGCAGGTGGAGCTTACCTTTAGCAGCTCCTGGTTAGTGGTGCAAGGAGGCGTGTTGAGGCAGCTTCCTGCTTCTCATAAAATCATAGTGTCATAGAATCCTAGGGCTGGAAAAGATCTCAGGAGGTCATTAATTGGCCCAAGGCAGGGCCAATCCCAACTAAATCATCTCAGCCAGGGCTTTGTCAAGCTGAGACTTAAAAACCTCTTGGGATGGAGATTTCACCACCTTCCTAGGTAACCCATTCCAGTGCTTCACCACCCTCCTAGGGTATGTCTAGACTAGATGGCTCCATCGACGGAGCCATGTAAACTAGTTTACCCTGCATAGTCAATGAAGCGGGGATTTAAATAATCCCCGCTTCATTAAAATAAACATGGCCACCGTGTTGTGCCGAAGATCAGCTGATCTGGCACAGCGTGGCAGTCTAGATGTAGATCTGTCGGCTGGGGAAGCCTTTGCCCATCGATCCCTCATGCCTCGTGAAACAAGGTTTACAGGATCAGTCGGCAAAGGCTTCCTCAGCCAACAGATCCGCATCTAGACTGCTGTTCTGTGCCGGATCAGCTGATCCTCAGCACAGCGTGGCGGCCATGTTTATTTTAATAATAAAACACCAAACTAAAACCAATGAATTTACACAAACTCCTGTCAGGTAGGCAAGTATTATTATTAATATCCCTTTTTTCAGATGAAGAAACTGAGACACGGGATAATTAAGTTCCTTAGCCACTGGTTTTGTGTTGTTTTTTTTTATTAGTGGCAATACTCCCCTTGAGATCAAGTCTTAAATGATGAGTCCAATGTCATACTGGAAGTCTGTGACAGGAAGGCCATTAGAAAACCCCTCATCTTCACATTTCTAGCAGGCCACTGGCTACATTGCAGTGGGGAGATCACCTAAAACCCTAGCCTCCCCGACACAGGAACGAGGCACTGAGGGTATGTCTAAATTACAACCCTCTTTCAAAAGAGGGATGTAAATTAGACACATTGAAATTGCAAATGAAGCACGGATTTGAATTTCTCGTGTTTCATTTGCATAATGGCATCTGGGCGCTTTTTCGAAATACCCTATTTCGAAAGAACAATGCAGTCTAGAGGGGGTTATTTCTTAAAAAAATGAGGTTTAAGGGTTATTTTGAAAGAAGGTTTTTTTTCTTGAAATAACTGTATCTAGACTGTATTTTTTCTTTTTTCTTGAAATAACTGTATTTATTCTTTCAAAATAGGGTATTTCGAAAAAGCACCCAGGTGCCATTATGAAAATCAAGCATGGGAAATTCAAATCCGTGCTTCATTTGAAATTTTGCTTAGCTGCATTTGCATTCCTCTCTCGAAAGAGAAATGCAGTGTAGACATACCCTGAGGCTGCACTAGACCCTAACACATTGTAAGGGCTGGCCCTGGCCCTCTGTGCCAGGTGTACCAAGTGTGGCTGGGCAGGCTCAGCTCAGCATGAGCTATGAAGGGGGTTATTGTGAGGGATCCAGGTGTGGGGCAGTCTGGGAGTTGGCAGCTCAGTGAGAGATCTGGATGCGCAAGGGCTCATTGTGGGGTTCTGGTGCAGGGGCAATGGGACTCTGGTTGAGCTCAGTGGAGAGTCGAGGGGGAGGAGTTTGGTGTGAGGTCCAGGTCCTGAGGAAGTGGGACTTCAAAGGATAACAACAGGCACAACTTGCTGGGGCTCAGTGGGCTGGGGGTGTGGGTGTGGGGAGCTTGTTGGATGAGTCCAGATTTAGGGGAGCAGGGCTTATCAGGATGAGGGTTACATGGGCCTACTTAACCAGGGAGCCCCAGCTGCTGCTGAGGGGACACTGCATGCCTGCCCCCTGAATTCCTCATCCCCTTTATTTCTCCACCCTCCTCTCCTCATTCCCTTACTTCCCATTCCTTCCTCACTGTCTCTTCCCCCCACCTCCTCAACCCCTTCCTCTTCTCTCATTCCCATCTCTCACTCAACTCCATTGCAGGGCACAGAAAACAGGAAGCCAGAAAACGGGAGAGGACAAGAAGGGGAGGGGACTGGGCAGCTATTGCTGCAGGGCTCGTTGGTCTACGCAACCCCCCCCCCACACACACACACACCTACCACTCCACACACTAGCAAGGAGCCTATGGGGAGCGCATGTGGGGAGAGGGCAAGGGGAGAAGAGTTTCCAGCAGCAGGCTCAGTAGCAACTGTTCTGGGAAAGTGAAACCAAACCCACCACCACTCCACACACTACCAAGGGGGGAGCCAACCAAGTAGGGAGAGTGCAAAGGAGGAGAAGGGGAGGCAGCAAAGAGGAAGTTCACTTTGCCCACCCTGGGCCAAGGTGCAGGAAAGGGGAGGGCTGAATGGGGTGAGGGCTGAGCAGCAGCAGAAACTGGCAAGCAAAAGAGGCAGCAGCAGCAGCAGGGATATAGCAAGCTGGGTGGAGCGGGCTGCAGAGAAGGGCTGGCAACCTCCTGGAGCCGGTGAGACAAATGGAATTGAGGCTGCTGCAGCAGCCGGGAGAGCCGTGTGACTGTAATTGGAGCCTCATGTCTGTGTCACACAGGTTCAGGCTGCTAAAGAGGCTTCCTGCTACTCTGCCTTCCCAGCCACCCTGGAGCTGCCTGAACCACATTAACCATTCCACAGCAGTCCCACGTGGCAGTTGGAGACAGGGAGAGGTGGGGTGGGGCCAGGACAGCCCCAGCTTTGGGTAGGTTGTGCCTTGTTTTGCCTTACAGGCCAGATGCCCATGGCACTATTATTAATTCTGTAGATAACACCTACTATTGACCATCATGGCTGAAGACATTCCAGGCAGACACACAGATAAAGACATCTGATCAACACTAAATATGTTCACCTTTCTGTGGGTGTAGTGACTATGAATACTAACCATGTTGCTCCTTTCTATTGGTAAGGAAACTTCAGAAGATTTAGAAATTCAGGCCCACCAGAGCTCAGATGATTCTTCAGAACATCTGAAGTTACCCTGCTCTACCTCCTCTTTTTCCTCTTCCCTTCCTCTTGACTATCCATCAGCTCCCTCCAAAGACTCAGCCTCATCCGTCAGAGCCCAGCTGTAATTTTTTCAGGTCCAATACAAATTTCTAAGACAACTCCTTTCCATACAGATACCATAATTTGCAGCCTGGGCTGGGTCCCCATAGCCTTCAAGCCCTAGTAAAGTGTATTATTTTCTTCTCCATGTGGAGGCCCTGTCTAGCTGCCACACCATGCTTATCCCTGTGATATTGGAACACCCCATTTTCTGGAGTCTCAAAGAGTTCCCCACTATTAATGATATCACACTGTTTCCTCTCTTAAGTCTTCCAGGCCTGATCCTGGACAGCATCATTGTGTTAAAATCCACATGCTTTAGGGACTTCTTTTGGATGAAGAAGCGTCTTCCCTGACCCTGGAAAAGCCCCGTCATTCCATATTTGAAGATAATTGTGAGCATGCACAGATTTCAGCCCTTCACAAGCCCTCACTCACACTGTGATGGTTCTGCTATTGGAGCAGTTGGAGAACTGCCTTGCCCAGCACAATGAGAAAACACCATTCAGGGTAAATCTAATTTACTTTAGCTTTGCTTTTGGCATAAAGGCTCCCCAAATAAGGCTCTAGATGAGGACAACTGTAGCACAGGCAATACAGTAATTTCAAGGGGAGCCTGTGCAGAAGCAGAAGCAGAAACAGGACTTCACTGAGCAGTCTGGTAACCCCATTCAAAAAGTGGGGGACTCATTATGTGAACCTTTTCCAAAATAAAAATAATTTTAAAATAAGTTTAATGATTTTTACATCTTCGGGACCTGTGGGCTCATCCCATATTTTCTGACATGAAATATTTTATTATTATAGCAGGCCTTGTTGACTGAACAATTAAATTGGCTTCATTTGGCTCATTTCCCTGTTATCCCCCTCTTTTTCTAACTTAGAATGTGGCTTATAACTATATGGAGATCAACTTCAATTGTCCATCTTTGTCTCAATTCTTGTCCATACTTGGTTACCTTTCTACTCTGCATCTTTCTGGAAGCCTTCTCACTAATGTAGATGTTGAAAACCACCTTCTCTCAGTGTCATTAATGTTGGGCCCATTTACATCAGAACCCAGACCCAAGAGAGGCTAGTGTCACAGGGAGAAACTCATTAGGCAAATGGATTTTGATAGTTCAACAATTTGAAAGTATCTAATTAACTCAGCATGGGTGTGCTGATTTTAATATTCCCAAGCCTCAGATTGGGTAATGTCTTGCTAAAGATTCAGCTTCCATGAAACGTGAAAATGGCGCTTTCATTTTCACTGGAAAGAGACGTGGACATTAATAGCTATAACCTAAAGCCCACTAGATTTTTTTGGCAAGCCAGAATGTTTAAGGCTGAAGTCACCATAATTAAGACCCCATTCATTAATCAAGTTCTGATGCATCTGTTGTAAACTGTGACTTGCTACAGCATCAGGCAGGCCAGCATTACGCAGTCAGAGGTTTAGGGACACACAGAGAATGGGACTGGTCATCTTGGCAAGTAGTCACTGATGGACCTATCTACCAGGAATTTACTTAATTCTTTTTTTTGAACCCAGTGATATTTTTGGCTTTCACCACAACCCCTGGCAAAATGAAGAGCCAGGTTGGCTGTGACCCTCCTTTCATGAGACAAATACAGTGTCAGCTTGCCTTCTAGATGAAGGATTCTGTGTGTTTCTTTTCCCACTCTCCCTGCCCTGCTACTAATCCAATCTTTTATTTTTATTCATAAACAGGACACCTCCAGCTGTTGGTTTCCTCTTGAAGACTTCCTTTTGAGGAGATTTCATAATTTCCTTTGCCTGTGGTTTGGTATGCCGACAGGGCTACACATTGTGAAACACACAATAGTGACAAGACAGGGAGATAGGAACGTTTCCATGGTAACAGGTGTCTTTGAGGGATGAGGTATGTCTCTTTCTGGTGATCTGCTTGAACTCTAAAACCTTAAGAACCTCCATTTTCAGAACGGGCATATAACTCCTTTCCATATGTTCTGCACACACACTTTGCAATGATCGTGATGACCAGTGGGCTTCGGGCTCTCACACACCACTGTTTGTTGAACTATTAGGCATATAGCCAACTCGGGCATCTCTGTCATCCTACATATTCCCTGCACATTCTGGCAGTTGGCATCAAACACCTCTGAATTATAGAATCATAGAATCATAGAATACTAGGACTGGAAGGGACCTCGAGAGGTCATTGAGTCCAGTCCCCTGTCCCCATGGCAGGACCAAATACTGTTTAGACCATCCCTGAAAGACATTTATCTAACCTACTCTTAAATATCTCCCTGGGCAATTTATTCCAGTGTTTGACCACCCTGACAGTTAGGAACTTTTTCCTAATGTCCGACCTAAACCTCCCTTGCTGCAGTTTAAGCCCATTGCTTCTTGTTCTATCCCCAGAGGCCAAGATGGGGATAGAACAAGTTTTCTCCCTCCTCCTTATGATACCCTTTTAGATACCTGAAAACTACTATCATGTCCCCCCTCAATCTTCTCTTTTCCAAACTAAACAAACCCAATTCTTTCAGCCTTCCTTCATAGGTCATGTTCTCTAGACCTTTAATCATTCTTGTTGCTCTTTCCTGGACTCTCTCCGATTTCTCCACATCTTTCTTGAAATGTGGTGCCCAGAACTGGACACAAAACTCCAACTGAGGCCTAACCAGCGCAGAGTAGAGCTGAAGAATGACTTCTCGTGTCTTGCTCAGAATCATGTTTGCTTTTTTTGCAACAGCATCACACTGCTGATTCATATTCAGCTTGTAGTCCAATATAACCCCTAGATCCCTTTCTGCCATACTCCTTTCTAGACAGTCGCTTCCCATTCTGTATTTGTGAAACTGATTGTTCCTTCCTAAGTGGAGCACTTTGCATTTGTCTTTATTAAACTTCATCCTGTTTACCTCACACCATTTCTCCAATTTGTCCAGATCATTTTGAATTATGACCCTATCCTCCAGATTAGTCACAACCCTTCCCAGCTTGATCTCATTTTCAAACTTAATAAGCGTACTTTCTATGCCAATATCTAAATCGTTGATGAAAATATTGAAGAGAGCCGGTCCCAAAACAGACCCCTGTGGAACCCCATTTGTTATACCTTTCCAGCAGGATTGAGATCCATTAATAACTACTCTCTGAGTACGGTTATCCAGCCACTTATGCACCCACCTCATAGTAGCCCCATCTAAGTTGTATTTGCCTAGTTTATTGATAAGAATATCATGCGAGACCGTATCAAACGCCTCACTAAAGTCTAGGTATACCACATCCACTGCTTCTCTGTTATCTACAAGACTCGTTATCCTACCAAAGAAAGCTATCAGATTGCTTTGACATGATTTGTTCTTTACAAATCCATGCTGGCTGTTCCCTATCACCCTGCCACCTTCCAAGTGTTAACAGATGATTTCCTTAATTACTTGCTCCATTATCTTCCCTGGCACAGAAGTTAAACTAACTGGTCTGTAGTTTCCTGGGTTGTTCTTATTTCCCTTTTTATAGATGGGCACTATATTTGCCTTTTTCCAGCCTTCTGAAATCTCTCCTGTCTCCCATGATTTTCCAAAGATGATAGCTAGAGGCTCAGATACCTCCTCTATCAGCTCCTTGAGTATTCTAGGATTCATTTGATCAGGCCCTGGTGACTTGCAGGCATCCAACTTTTCTAAGTGATTTTTAACTTGTTCTTTTTTAATTTTATCTTCTAAACCTACCCCCTTCCCACTAGCATTCACTATGTTAGGCGTTCCTTCAGACTTCTTATAGTTCCTCCCATGTATCGTAGCTTTTTCAGAGAAATAGTAATTTACTTCTGATCATGGCCAGTGACAGACTTTGCTGGACCCTGGAAAATGTGGGGGAGGCCCAGCTCTGGGCTCCCAGGAAAGTGCCCTTAGCACCGCACAGATCACGCTGGGCCTCTCCCAGCCAGTGTTCAGTGCTGCCAGGACCACACCATACTTCCCTCAGCTAGCCCTTAGTGCCACTTCAACCATGTCTCCCCCTGCCAGTCTTCAGCACCACCTGGACTGTACCACACAGTGTTCTGGCAGTGATTTAAAGGGCCCAGGGCTCTGGCTGCCACTGCTGCTGCAGTAGCGATGGTGACAACATGGAGTCCCAGACCCTTTTTAATTGCTGGGCCCTGGGGAAACTACCCTTTTTGCACCTGCATCGGTGGTTCTACTCCTCACCTGTACCATAAGCATAATAGAACATCCTCAGTCCAGCCCTGCTGTTCTTGGGCACTGGCTAGTGTGTACAGAGAGTGGCTCAAAGGTAGCATCCTTTCCTCACTCGCTCCCTGTAGAGAACATAAACGATGTACAGTGCCCACTTACTCCTGCATGCCTGGAACTCAGGCCTGGGTAGTCAATGGAGAGGTGGGGGAGGAGGAGGATGTCCCCACTCTTTCATCCCTCTTTTCTTCCCTCATCGATTTCATCTTCAGATGATTACTGAAGGTAATTATCCCTTGTGCATGGCAGCACATTTGACCTATAGAAATCATGTTTACCATGTGTGTCAATGCCCAGACACTGAAGATTCTCTAGTGCCATCTGTGCTATTTCATTTCACATCAAGGCAGTGATGGGGAGTTGGTGGAGTTATTTTTGTGCTCAGTGCTATTGCTACACGCAATGGTAATTAATAGGGGCGAGCACTGGGCTGGAAGGCAATAGGCGTGAAACTCATGGAAGGAGCCCTGAAGCTATAAGCATCCTGAAAACAAGTTCTGTTACTTACAACATCAATAAATCAAGTTCATGGAAAGCGAGATTGCAGAGATTGTATTTCCCCAGCTTCAGTACCATTACAGGGTCCTCAAGATTATCTCTTGATTAAAGCTGATCCATCTTTCAGAGATAAGAGGTGAGTGGGAAGAGCTTTTATTTTTAATGGAGGAATCTGCAATTCTTCTAACTTTGTTCAGATAAGAAAATGTCACATGAACTGCTTCTCTCTTCAGAAAGGAAAAATACATGTGTGTGAAGAGCCACAAGTGCAGCATAGAATAACTTCAGAGTGGTTCTTGGCTTATTGGCCAAGAAGAGAATGACTTGTTTTGGAAACAAAGGAATGGATGCAGTACAAGAGGCAATGTCAGAAAATTCCAGTCACTAGCTGCATGCCCTCACTGAAGGAAATGACAGGTTTTAGCAGCCAGAAAACTATTAGCTGCCCCAGCACAAGGATGACAAGAAGAATGGCTGTGGGATGGAGACATGGGATGAGGATGCAGGAGATCTGGGTTTAATATCCAGGCCTTTGGCGCAGAGTTCTGGTGGGATCTTAGGTAAGTCATCTATTCTCTTAGGCTGCATCTAGACTGGCATGATTTTGCGCAAAAGCAGTCACTTTTGCGTAAAATCTTGCCGCCTGTCTACACTAGCCACGAGTATTTGCACAAGAGCACTGACTTTGTAATGTACAAAATCAGTGGTTCTTGCACAAATACTCTGAGGCTCCTGCTCAGGGATAAGCCCTCTTGAGCAAGTATTTTTGCGCAAGAGGGCCAGTGTAGACAGCCACGTTAATTTCTTGCGCAAGAAAGCCCAATGGCTAAAATGGCCATCGGAGCTTTCTTGTGAAAGAGAGTGTCTACGCTGGCACGGATGCTTTTGCACAAAAGCAAATCTTTTGCACAAAGGCACATGCCAGTATAGATGCTCTCTTGAGCAAATACTTCTAACGGAAAAACTTTTCCGTTAAAAGTATTTGCACAAAATTATGCCAGTATTGACGCAGCCTTAGTGCTTCAGTTCCCAGTCTCCACAATGGAAACAAACAACAGCTCCCTTGTCTCACTTTTGTCTGTCTTTCCTATTTGACTGCAAGCTTTTCAGGGCTCTTTACTCTTGCCCAGCACAATGGGGTCCTAATCTCAGTTTGGGGCCTATTGGAGCCTGGTGGGGCTACCTTTTGGAGCCAGTGCACCAGATAAAACTTTTGCACTTGCTCAAAGTTCCACAGGCTGTGGAGCCAGGAGAACAATGGCCCCACTGTGATCTCATATGAATCCAAACACCACTGCTGAGGAGCACTTAGGAGCAGCACTGAAATGTAACCTGGTCATGCTTCCATCCAAACACTAGGATGGCTGATTTAAATGGCTTCACATCCTGCAACATGAGTCTGTTCCTGTACGGTGAAGCATAGGAAAGTCTGCTGCGAACTTGTCTCATTGCAGCACTGGCTCATGTATTGTGTGGATAAGAGAGAGGGGAGACGCCCCAGTCAAGGGAAACCTGGAGTCCCTATGGGTAGTCAGGGAGCAGAATTTGCATCCCTTCCTCCAAAATATATGAACTGGTCGGGGCCTAACAAAGTAGGAAGGTGAAGGTTAACATGGTACAGCAAAAGCTATCCTACATTACCTCATTGTTTTTAGATTTACTTGCTTCAGTTACTTGTTTTAATTTTAGCATCTAACACATCTTGCTGAGGTTCTAAGTGCCCTTGACAAATTTCTAAAAACACGATCCAACAAAGATGCAAACAGCAACATACTGATTGCCTCTCTATTCTCAAGAAAAGCCAAGCCACAGAAATCAAATGTCATCCCCTCAGCTCTCACAAAACCTAATAAAAATTACAACCTCTCAGCCCCAACCTTCAAACTTCCCCATGTTAATAAGATGACTTTTCCAGAAAGAGGGCAGCCCAATTGTTTTAATGCCAATGTGTCTTCTCTCAAACTGTCTTTTTTTACATTCCAGGGGTCATGTGAGTGTTTTGTGTAGCAGTGATTTTTTTACCTTTAATGGATATTCACAATGGAAAATTAGGTCGTTCTTTTCCTAGGTAAATATAAAAGCTTCAGAGGGATAGCCAAGTTAGTCTGTAACAGGAAAAACTTAAAAAACATGATACCATCTATGCATTTTGTTAGTCTTTAAGGTGCTACTGGACTATTTGTTGTTTTTAAAGTTTTTCGTAAGTAAATGTGTTGATATTGACAGTCAGATTGGCCACTCTATATAATATTGTTTTTTTTTCAACAATGCAATGTTGCAATTCACTGTGAGAAAAAAAACCCTTCATAATAGCAGAATAGTCAGGAGAACAATATTATTTGCCATGCTCTGAGCTTGGCTCTCATATCACATCATATATATACTCAAGTAAATTTACTGTGCCTGATTCTCCATTGACTTACACTTGATACAGCTACTTACATCTGTCCAAACACAGGGAGTGTACTAGTGAGTATAAACCACTACCATTTTATTTCAACACTATTTTACACAAGTGGAAATTGCTATTCAGGTTACAAAGCAGTGAAGAATCAGACTCCACTGGAATTACAACAGATGTACACTTAAACATATCAGAATTGCAATTCAAAGTTCCTTGTTTTCTGATACATAGTAGCTTAATGGAGCCACAGTAAAGAACAAAATTTGTTTAATTGTAAACATGAATCATTTTGTAAAAGATTAATAATTTTGTAAAGGCTGAAAGGAATAACATGACAAAAGATGCAGATGTCAGGGAAAAGAAGAACGCTAACAACAATATTGTTTGTATCAAATGATTCCATTCAATCTGTTTTATGAATGAGATTTATTTCCCCTTATAGATCTCTGACATCCCAAACCTTCAAGGTCTTACTCACATGATTTCAAGGTGACTGCTCAAAAGATGCCTACCATTGCTAGTTCTTTTCACAATTCAGAGCTCTGACTTGCATAGGGGCCACAGGACTGGCCCCAGAATTAGCAAAATATACTCATCAGTGTAAGCTAGTGACAGATTAATGGGAAAAAATTAGATCTGAATTCCAAAATGTGCAAATTACACAGTCACATCAAAGTCAGCAAGACATTGCATAGCGGACAGGAACCAAATGTACTTGTTCTGCAAGCAATCTTAAATATTGTAATTTTACAGTGTTGTACCATGGTAACTATCTGACATCTCCTCTAGTAATTCAGTGGAGTATTAAAAAAAACCCACTTGTCTAAATTTAAATAGGCTACTTCTGTAGTGGAGAAAGTCAACAGTTCCCCTATCCAGGACCTCTAACTCACCCTTGCAGAGGAAATGGATTCTCAGCTGGTGTAATTCAACTTCTTTTATAAAGCCTTGCTAATTTACACAAGCTGAGTGACTGGCCAAAATAGCTGATAAGATCATAACACACAGGAAAAAGACCCAATACAGAACTAGGAGGCATGTGTCATAGAATCACAGAACACTAATACTGGAAGGGACCTTGAGAAGTCATCAAGTCCAGTTCCCTGCTCTCACGGAAGAACCAAGATCATCTACAGAATTCCCGATAGATGTCTATCCAACCTGCTCTTAAATATCTCTAGTGATAGAGATTCCACAACCTCCCTAACAGTGTTCCCTCTAAGATGCTTGGCAGCACAGTTTCACAGCTGATTAATCAGCCCTACTCACTTATTTTGTGTTTTATCTGCCCATCTATTCTATGCACAGGACAGTCTGGGGTGAGCAAAGCCGGGCTCCTGAGGCTGGATCTGGCCAATCAAAGAGCTTGATCTGGCCCGTGGCCACCCTGCCACTCCCCCAGTTCCCCACTCGTAAGTCCATCAAGACCTGGGGATGGGGGAGCACACAAAGTCTCCCCACCCCACCAAGGGAACATTTCACCAGAGGGAACTGCGCACCACTGGCAGGATGGGGCGGGGAGCAAGAGACTTTGAGCACTCCCCCACTCCCAGGCCCCGATTGGTCTGGGGTGGGAAGAGCATGTGAAGTTTCCTCCCCCCACCAGGGGTACACAGCACAGAGGGAACCATACACCCTGGTTGGGTGGAGGGGAGAGAGACTGTCTGCTCCCCCACCTCCAGGCCCTACCCTGTGGCTAGGAGGAGCTGCACTATGAAGGGAAGGGAGGCACCTCTCAAACTAAGGGGAAAGCCTACCTTCAGCCCCTCTCCTGATGCTTCTTTTCTCAGTGGGGGAAGGGAGTGCACCCCCTGATTGGCCTGGAGGCAGAAGGAAAATGGGTAGTCTCCTCACACTGCCAGGGGCAGCCAGCACCTAGAGGGAACTGCCAGCTGTTCAAAACAGCTATGGGTTCTCTCTAGGCACTGGGAGCCACTGGCAGGGCAGGGGACAAAGACTTCACATGCTCCCCCACCCCAAGGCCAATCAGGATCTGTGGATGGAGAGCACTCAAAGTCCTTGCCCGGCTCCTTCTGCCCAAGGCCCCACCCCTTCCGGGGTGGCCTGCAACCATTTCAGAAATTCACGAAGTGGTCCCCTTTACATCATCTGGAAATATCCTATCCCGTTACCTTCAGGGAAATTTATGGTCTTTACATTAGTGAAAGACCATACCTTTCAAAATTATTGTCTACCTTTCAAAAATTATTGCCCAGCCTAAGAATAGACCCATTAGGACAAAAAATTAGGCACTAATTAGGCACATCTCCATTGGAACCATGAAGTGGTACCATTTCCATCTCGTTTAACTTTGGCCTTGGTTGTTAATACAAGGACATTTCCATTATAATGGAAAATTGGTTGCAGCCTACACTGTAATAAAAAAGGCTCTCTTACTATAATTCAGTTAGGCTTGTGTTTAAAGCTACATAAAACAGTACACTTGAGCTTGAAAAATGTTGCTTCTTTACTGAGCTCCAGGCTTTCTTTCCTGTTCTCCCAGGACTTAAAGAAATCTAAGAAGTTTGTTTCACAAGATGCATGAGAAAAACTCTGTTATGCAGCATGTTTAGAAGCATCCAGCTTTCCCAGAGCAGCTTCAGTACATCGCTAACCATATCGGCAGGCAGATTTTTACTGCTTCCTACACATTTCCTCTTAAGCAACCCTCTCCCCCTTTTTGGCTGATAGTATCTCTTCCTGCACCATATTCAACTGTTTGTAACTAAAACAGTACTCATCTTACAGTTGGATTTGCTCAGGTGGACTCTTATGCCTGGGGGGTGGGGAATGAATTTACTGTAAATGTATCTGCATGGTTGCAAAGGCAGATACAATTACCTTAGATGATATATTCTACAGAGCAAGAATTGTGCCTTTATTCTTTCTGCAAAGTGCCATGCACTCCCACATACCAGATTTAAGTAATAAATAATAATTAACAATAATAACAACAACAAACAACAACACATTCTTCAATGCAGGCATTACATCATCTTGAAATATCCTATCCCATTACCTTCAGGGAAATGTATGGTCTTTACATTAGTGAAAATTCTTGTCTAATCTATGAACGGTATATTTGAAGTACCAGCCAACAGTCTCAGGGTCTTATTGTGCTTTTCATTGTCTGTCCATTATACATGAAACAAAATGATAGAAAAGGCAGACATTAGGAGCAGAAATTCTAGTCCTACTACTGTGGCCAAGCTATTTCTGACAAAAAACAAAACCCAATGGGTTATCTATAAAAAAACTTCCACTACCTTGAGACAGAAGAATTTCAGCATCACTGAAACTTGCTAGCCCTGGTTGCTAAGAGAATATATTCTTCTATAGTGAAAGTTATTCTGTAAGAAGAACTTACAGTTCAAGATATATGATTTTAGGACACATAGCTCAGAAGCCTAGGGAACTGCTTTTTTGGTGCTGTAAGTAGTCTCAGTTGAAATCAGGGCTGTTGTGGCATTAAGATATTATACATACATAGTAAGGATTTATCCAGACAGAAGAAAACATTTAGCTTAACAAGCATTAAATGTCATTTTAAAAATACTCAGACTAACAAAGCACCATTTGTATAACCACTATGTATGCAACATAGCTGGCTTCTAAACGTGGTTTTTAAAACTTTTCCCAAACCTCTATTCCATCCTGGCCTGCCTCAGACTATAAAGGCACTTTTTCTCCCACCCCTGATCTGGTATTTATCTAGACCTGAAGATAAATTAGAGCAGATTCAAAGTTGCTCTAAGCCATGCTCAGCTGCAACAGTCTCCTGGTGCCATTTCAATAGCCAATAGTATCTGTAGTGCAGTGCACACACCTAGAATATTTCTCCTAAGTTAGGGTAATAGAAGGGGACATAATAGAGCAGTCCCCTTGGAATTGGTACTGCAAAGTATATAATCTATTACTGATGCAGGAACAATGGAAAGGAACTTGAGAGGAATACTGGTTTGGAAAAAAGGGTTTTCTCCAAAGCTCTCATGAGATCTACAAGAGCAAGAACATTATTATAAACCTGTCATCTAATTGGTAAAGCCAAGCCTGCTATTACAGATTCTAAAGTGCATGTCTGATAGTCCTCATCATGAGAAAGTCTGGAGGAAACTGTGCCTGAAAAGTAGGGAGAACAAGGGTGAAGTCATAAGTATATATATATATTTGGATTAAATGTCTTTCAGTTGGGTTTCTCTATTTATTTGCCTGTGATAACAGTCCAAACTATTCCCTTTGCCACATAAATGTCTGTTCAACCATAGGGTAATCATTGGATCAGTAATAATGGCATTCCAATGCATTATCTGCAAGGTAATGACATGCAGGTGTTTAGAACTATGTCACCAATATTGAGAGGCACCATCATATTTCTGATAGCCAGATGATTGTTTTGTCAGATAGCAGCACATAGTGTTTCAATGCAGTGTGCACTACCAAAGCCATGCCTGAACATAAACAGCAGAGGGATTTGTTTAAAGAATGAAACACTGATCTGTCAAGAATAAATTAGTGGATTAGAGAGGGGACCACACCAAAACTTTGGAGAAACATGGATTCACACCCAGATCCAAACTTCCCAGCAATATTCTATTGCTATAGCAGACAGAACAAAAATTATAGATACAAATCACTCCTCCCGCGCTTGGAAAAAATCGTAACCCAGATCAAGAGCTAGCTCCAGATTCTGGATGTGGCCCACACATGAATTTGAGCAAATGTTTCTATCTGATGGTTACAGCCCCAAATACATGCAGGTGACAGGTATCACTCTTCTCTTACCATGTTGCTAACAGAAGGTGGGGGACAGACTAGATGGGAGGGAATATTTCCCAGTGCAGAATAGATTGATAACTACTATATCTAACACCATTGGGCTGTGTCTACACTGGGCCACTTATTCCGGAAAATCAGCCACTTTTCCGGAATAAGCTGCGAGCTGTCTACACTGGCCCTTGAATTTCTGGAAAAGCAACGACTCTCTACTGTACAAAATCAGCCGCTATTCCGGAAAAACTATTCTGCTCCTGCTAGGGCATAAGTCCTTATTCCAGAACACTGTTCCGGAAAAGGGCCAGTGTAGACAGCCCAGTAGTCTTTTCCGGAAAAGCACGTCTACATTGGCCACAGACGCTTTTCCGGAAAAAGGGCTTTTCCGGAAAAGCAGCCTGCCAATGTAGACGCTCCTCTTCCGGAAAAACTGAAAACGGAATAGTATTCCGTTTTAAGCAGTTCTGGAAATTCATGCCAGTGTAGACACAGCCTTGCAGTATACCTTATACAGTGTTATTCCAGGATCTCCATAATTACAGATTATATGCATGAAAATATATATATAAAACTAGGAAACAATAATTTTCTATATGGCACATGAAAGAAATGCTGAAGATACAAACTGAAAAACTGATTGCTATTTTGGTACATTTTCCTGGGGAACATAGAGAAAGCTATAGAAATATTCCTTCTCTAGGGTTCGTCTACACATTCCCCCCTTCCTGATGTCAAATAAAAACACGTGTTGCCAAAAAAAACCCTCTCTTTATTGACCATAATTGGGGTGGGAGGGAATGAGGGTAGGAGAGGGGAGGGGAAAACCTGGGAGCAGGGACTGGAAGGGGGAGGCAAGGGGAGGAAGGGGGAGGAAAAGCTCAGGGTTGGGGGTCTTGTCGGCCCACCTCTCTCCCAGCACTGTGGGTGCGGGGGCCTTGGCATCCCCGGGGGGGAGTGGATATGGAGGGGATGAAGTGGGCAGAAAGAAGCGGGAGAGGGAGCAGGAGTGGAAGGAGGAGCGATAGCTGGGGCGGCCACAGGGGCTGGAGCGGCAGCAGGAGCTGAAGCAGCAGCAGGAAGCAATCTCTGCACCATGCTCTGCAGGTGGTCATGGATGGCACGACCCTGGTCACACAGCTCCTGCAAGCTCTCCCACCGCAGCTGGAGGTCTTCCTGCACCCAGTGCTCCTGGCTGTGGACCTGGCTTTGCAGTAACCCCAGGTGCTGCTGCTGGTACCCGCCCTGGTTCTAAGTGTGCCCTGCCTCTGCGTAGAGGGGGCTTGTGGAGGGAGGGCATTGTGCAGTGTCCCTCCCCGGGCTACGGAGCATGTCATGTGCCTTCATACATACATGTGTGTGGGTAACGGGTGTTAGAGTGGTGTTATAATGTTGATTTGTTTATAATGTTTATAATGTAATTGTTGTAAATAGGATGAGGCAGCAAGGGGGGATAAGAAGGGGTACTTATATGTGGCAGTGCTGCTTGAAGCCTGGGGCCAGACCCTGGACTCCACGTGACATTGCCACTTTGAAAAGCTGCTTGCAGCCCAGGTGTAGCTGGAGTAGCCCCAGGCTGCAGGGAGCATTTCAAAGAGGCAGCACTGTGTGGAGACGGGATCAGCTGGGGACTCCTTGAGGCATTTCAAAGCAGCAGTGCCACACGGAGACCCCAGCTGATCCCGGGCTCCACACAGCGCTTTCACCTTTGAAGTGCAGCAACAGCCCTAAGGCTATTGCTACCCTTCAAAGGTGGAGGCACCCTATCAACTAATCAAATAGCTGATGCATAATGCATCAGCTATTTGATTAGTCAATTACCTGATACTTAACATTCTTAGTGTAGACAGTGCCAAATGATGAAATAAGCTATTTCAAAATAGCAACAAAATAGGGTACACAATTTGCATAGTTCAAACTGTGTATCTCATTTTGAATTGCAGTGCTGTGTAGATACATAGTATGATTTTCCATAGTTTGTATTGTTATTATTTGCTGTCAGAGAACAGAGAGCAGCTTGCAATTTACCCTGTTTGATGCCTTCAAAATAGTAGTGAAGCTTCTCTTTTTCTAGGAAATTCACAGATAAATCAGTCAGCATGTTTGCTATTTAGCCCATATATGTAGTATGTCATTTTTATGATACTAAATTATATCATGACCTCAATACATGAGATGCAATAAACTGGACAATAGCCAGTTTTTATACTGGTGGCCTTCACTATTTCAGTACAATATAAATATTGAACATACAAATTTCCGGGGGGAGGTCCCATTTAGTAGATCAAAGGCATCTGCTCATTTTAGAATCACAGCCTCTCACTGATAACTCCAAAGGGAAATCCATGGAAAGACTGATAATATTGTAAGACCTAATATTCTGCTTCAGTTCTCCCCTAACATAGCCCCATCAACCTTGCTATCTGCAATTATTCTTGATAAACTATGTTCTATAGGGGGTACTCACTTGTATTGCTAGTTTTGATCTTAACAATAAAAAAGATGAACTTCCATGCTTTTGCTGGGGGGGAATGACCTGCTATGCTAGACAGACAACCAGCACTGAGTCTGCTAAGAGAAATGAGATGTACTAGTTTTAAAGTGTCTGTCTAAGTGTTGGAGTGTCCTGTTTGCCACCAGAGCTCTGTGTGGCTTAATAATTTGTCTCTCATCAACAGAAGTTAGTCCAATAAAAGCTCTCTCTCTAATACCCTGGGACTGACACAGCTACCATTGCATACCTTCAGCAGTGTTAGCCAATATCATTCAGTGAAGAATATGGGGGTTCACACTGGTTTCTTAAAGGGGCTGAACTCAATTTAGGTAATTCCACTGGCCTTAATCCACTAGACATAGATGCCATTTAATTTTAATCTCTGATAGTGAATTAAGGAGCCAAGCCAGCTGCATGTCCATAGCTGTGGAAGATCCATGGCAGTGGAACTGGTAAGGTTATACTGCATGTGGGACCAACGTGCAGAGGCTGTGCACTCTGATTTCAGCAGTATCAGAGGGAGGATAGAGCCTCATGAGTCATTGCTATTCAATCCCTTGATCTGTGAGGGGCTGAATAAGGGCATTCAGAGACCAATGCCATCTTTGTTCTGTAGTAGCCTTCTTAGAGATCTTCTTTGCATGATGGGGTGGACTTCCTGCCCCCACATTCCGCTATATAGCTACCCAGCAAGAAAGTTGCTTTGGCCAACAATTTGTATCCATATGCTGAGTCCCAGATTCCAAAAGTAGCAGAGGATTAATACTATTTATTAGTTTTAATTTTGTTTATCCCAAGAAATAATTTTTTAAGAGAAAAATGCTTTTATTGCTTTAAAGTGGGTATTAGAGGTGGTTGGTATGATAAGTCTCAGAATTCTGAATATCTGTTTGCTGGCATGTTTCAGCTATTGTATATTAAAAAAGATTTAGATAAATCTTAACCGCTGGAGTTTAAAGACTATTGCACTATTAACAGCATGGCCAATTTGTGTTTCTTTAAGATATTAAGAGTAAGTAACTATAAATTTCAATAAAAGTGGACCAAATTACACTCTGGCATAACTCACATACACTCTACTTAAATAGTAACACTAGGAATAAATATGGCTCATTATCGATAGATATAGATATAGATATAGATATAGATATAGATATAGATATAGATATAGATATAGATATAGATATAGATATATCTGGCTTCTTAATCCAGAAGGTGAGAAATGGTCCTTTGAATGGCATATGCTTATTATCTTTAATCATAATTTCCCATTTTCCCTGTACATTTTTATATTTTTCAGTTGAATGGGCTTGAGAAGGTTAAATATAAAAAACCACTCTTGTTAATTTAAGGTTTTTTCTGCAGCATTTTGAAATCATTTTGCAAAGATCCCACATAACATTCAAATACCTACATTTTTTGTATCACATGACAAGCTGAATCTCCAAAATCCAGAATTTTCTGATCTGGCAACGTTCATGGTCTGGTAGAGCCACGAATGTTGCTGAACCAAAGACCCCAGAGCCAACTGAGACAATGAAGAGTCTGGGGAGGCAGGCAACATCTGGGGAGCCCCTAACCTGGCTGGAGAAATCCTGGCATCAATGAGGCCAGGTGGTGGCCAGGGAGTCCCGGCGTCTGCAGGGACAGGCAGCGGGGCTGTTGGCAACTGGATGGCCACCAGAAGCCCCAGGAAACCCTCCAGTGGCAGTGGGTCTGGAGTGACTGAACAGCCTCCCTGGCTGATGAAGATTGGCATCCCCTGCTGGGGAACCCAGAGAATCCCCAGTAGCAGTGGGGCAGCTCTAGCAGAGGGAAGTGTGGGGAACTCCAGAGAACAGCCTGTGGCAGCAGCAGCAGCCAAGCAGTCCCCGCGGGACCCCCCAGAAACCCCGAGGCAGTGGGCAGGTAGCAGGATGGGGAGCCCTACTAGGCCAGTGTTAGCAAGGCCAGTGATAGGGCAGGGAGCCCCAAGGATACAACCCTAAGGACAGCCAGCAGGGGAGCACTGAACTCCCCTGGTCTGGGATAGCTCAGGTCTTGAGGATACCAGACCAGGGAGGTTCATCCTGTAGTGAGATTCAGTATGGAAATGACATGCTAAGAACCTAACGAAGAACTAATTCATTTTCATTTGTCTAACATGGGTTAAATAAGTGTGCTAAAATATGACAAGGATAGAGTTAGGCAGAACAGAACCTCAGCTGATATAAATTGTGTAACACATGTTAAGAGCAGCTATAAAAAATTACCCAGAAGAAGTCATATGAAGAACCATACTGGGTCAGGACAAGTAAATAACTTTTCTTTATTTACTTCCTCGACTCCAGTCATGATCTCTGTCACATTCCCCTTGATCTCCTCTTTTCTAAACTGAAAAGTCCCTTTTTTTAATTAATCTCTTTTATTAATGGAAGGCATTCCAATCCCCTAATCATTTTTGTTGCCCTTTTCTGAACTTTTTCTCATGACAAGATATCTTTTTTGAGATGAGGTGACCACACCTGCATGCAGTATTCAAGATGTGGGCGTATGATGGATTTGTATTAGAAGCCATATCCTTATTCTCTATAC
The DNA here is from genome assembly GCF_049634645.1 of Pelodiscus sinensis. NCBI lineage: Eukaryota > Metazoa > Chordata > Testudines > Trionychidae > Pelodiscus > Pelodiscus sinensis. The sequence goes on along the minus strand of NC_134725.1, from coordinate 28,096,861 downwards.
CTTTATTAATTATTCCTAACTTTCTGTTTGCTTTTTTGACTGCCACTGCACATTGAGTGGATGTTTTCAAAGAAATATCCACACTGACTCCAAGATTTTTCTTGAATAGTAATAGTTAATTTAGTCCCTATCATTTTATATGCACAGCTGGGATTATGTTTTCTAATATGAATTACTTTGTGTTTATCAACATTAAAATTCATTTGCCATTTTGTTGCCTAGTCACCTAGTTTTGTGAAATCCTTTTCAAGCTCTTCACAAACAGCTTTGGACTTAACTATCTTGAGCAATTTAGTATCATCTGCAAATATTGCCACCTCATTGTTTTCCCTATTCTCCACATCATTTATGAATATGTTGAGTAGAATTGGTCCCAGGACAGACCCCCTGAGAGAAACCATAGTTACCTCTCTCCGTTCTGAAAACTGACCATTTTTTATTCCTACTCTTTGTTTCCTATCTTTTAATCACTTATCTGTCCACTTCCCTATTTGTTTATAATGTTTACAATGTAATTGTTGTAAATAGGATGTGGGTAAGGTGCACACTTAAAGGAGCAGTTGCTGCCATAAGTAACTGAAAGCAAAATGGAGTTTAGGAAAACAAAAATGGAGTTTCTGGACAGGACAGTTGAACTTTTCCTGCCTTGAGTGTCTGCACTCAGTACCAAAATTGCACCAGGCATGCAGAACCTTTGCATCCAGCTTGAAATTGCGCACACCACACTACACAAATTTACAGTTTACCTGCCAACGGTTCTAAAAGAAAAGCACTGCACCCCACATGTGGGGTGGTCAGTGCTCCAATCTGTGTCTGTGAGGACAGCCCAGCGCCACAAAGGGAAAAGGCAGAGGGATCATTCACAACTGTGGTGGGTTCCCACACCACACTGTGGTGACGGCTCAGCACTGGTGATCTGGGATACACCAAATAGAGGTGTTTGATCTCTCCCTGCCTCGGACCATCACATTGTCATCATCCCTGAAATACTCCGTTGTGGTGAAGGTCCAATGAGAATCATACCAGAACAGCAAGGGATCACTTGCAGTTCCTCCCTAAAGGCTAACCTGAGCCCAAAGGTAGAAGGTGGCAAGCACCAGTCCCACCATTGGCAACACAGAGGCTTTTGTAACATATGAATTTTCACCTTCCCTGTAGTGGGGATCTTTCTGTCTTTCTTCTCTTCTGTTTTGGGTTGGGGGTTTGATTTGTTGGTTGTTGTTTTTGTTCTTGTTCATGCACTTGTCAATTTAAATTCTTACAATATATTAGGGTACGTCTACACTAGCTCGTTAATTCGAGCTAGGTAGGGTAATGAGGGCAAGCGGAGTTGCAAATGAAGCCTGGGATTTAAATATCCCGGGCTTCATTTGCATGTTCCTGGGCACCACCATTTTAAAATCCCCCTTAGTCCGAACTCTGTGCCCGCGGCTACACGTGGCACGGAGTAGGTAGTTCGAATTAAAGATCCTAATTCGAACTACCGTTACTCTTCGTGGCTTTTGGTGGCCAGGCTGTCAGCCATCCATCTGTAGACAGCCGCATTCCTCTGTCTAGTGCAAAGATCATGGACATTGGAGGCCTCCCCCCAAACCTCGATCTTTGCACTGGACCAGGAAGGCGCCTGCCTTTTGTGGCCCCTGGTAGGCTGCTGGGAGATGCCAGACTGCTCCTAGGGAGTGGTGGAGGACTGGCTGGCACTAGCTAGCTGGCTCATGCTGGCAACTGGGCCAGGGGCAGTGCCTGCGGGCTCTGGGCTGGCAGGCCTAGAGCTGGCACAGATCCTGTGGTCAAACTGAGTCTACCCCTTTAAGGGCTCCGGAGTTGAGGGGGGAGCAGAAATGTTTTCCTGGTTCGGCCCATAGTGGCCACCAGGGCACCCTGGGAAGGGCTGGAGACCCCCTATTTTGAAATAAGCATCTACACAGCACATATTTCGATTTAGCTATTTCAAATTTGGCGATATTCCTCGTAGAATGAGGTTTACCAATTTCAAAATAAGTGTGCCGCTATTTTGCATTTATTTCAAAATAGCAGTTTGCCTGTGTAGATGATAGGAAAGTTAATTCAAAATATCGGCTCTTATTTCGAATTAACTTTGATGTGTAGACATACCCTCAGAGTGTAACAATCCTGTCACTTCTTTCCTCTCTGCTCCAGAATTAGGGTGGCTGCTCTCCCCATGGTGCTGTAATCTGCAGCATATTTCCTCAGAGTGGAGATGGTAGGGGCGCTTCCCTCCTCCTTCCTCCCTTGCATAGGTACTAAGAATGAGCTGTAATCTCACCCTATATTGTGAATACGCAGTCCAGTGATTCTGAAAAATCCATAAGATGACAGATGACAGGGATATCAAAAGCCAATAAATGGAACATGCTTCCTGTCTATTTATTACTGGAAACAGTCCTGTCTTTTAGCATTTGCTCATTCACAGAAGACATTATTCTACTGCTGAAAAGAATGCTTGCTTCTTCAATAGAACACCTCGGTGCCTGGCACACTAGTACCCACAAATGACTGAAGAAGGGATTGCTAATTCTACCCTTGCAGATGTTGGTTGTCTTTTACATTGACAGCCAGGCAGTAAGTGGAGAGAACATCAAAAGGACAGGCGATGTGCCAACAAAAAGAATCCTTTTTGGCCATCAGGTAGAACAGGAGGCAGTCAAAAATCCCACGAGTTGATGCTTATTGCTCTTCATCAGTCAATAAATAAATAAATATGTAACCAAGTCCAAATATATACATGCAAAAGTAATTCTGTCTGGGTATGTATAGATTGGACAGGAATGACTAACTCAATGTTTCGACAGCTTAATCATATGAGAGAAAGAAAAGGGAGAAACAGCCCATACCACTACACTAATGAGTGCTGGAAGGCATCAGGATTTTGCTGAATGGCCCATTATTGGTCTTGCAATGTCAGCAAAGGGCAGCCTCTATAAACAAACCAAAGCAAAGAGAAATAAATCTGCCAGTGGTAGCTTGAGAGGGGGGAGGAGGAGAAGACACAAAACAATGAACAGCAATAACTCAACCCAGGGTGTGCTAGTATTTTGTTTTCAGTACGGGGCGATTTTCAACTCATGGGAGCAGTCAATGGAAGAGAAATGACTGACTACTGCCACTGTTTATGTAAATGACAGGCAACAAAAACTGCTGAAAAAGGACACCTAGACTGAGTTCACAGAATAAGCAGTTTTAAAAAGTCTCTAAAAGGAAGAATGCAATATCCCTCCCCAAAATTATTCTTTTCTTTTCTCTGTTTTCGATTTGGCCCCACAACTGCTCAATCATAAACATCTTCTAGGGATACGTTATCAAATAAAGTCTTGCTTTATGTTCATTTATTTCCAATAATGGATATCTGCTGGAAGTCTGAGGGGCTGTTTACACAGGGATCTAGAACAGGACTGGGCAAAATACAGCCCGGGGGCCAGATCCAGGCATTGGATATAGCCTCCAGACCACCCTGCTGAGATCTCAAACACACAGCTGTGACCCTTTAAAGTGCAGTCCATATGTCTCTCTGCTCAGCAGGAAGCAGGAGGCTTTGTGGGATCTCCTGGCTCCAAGCCCAATCCTCAGATCCTATAGTATGGATACAACCAGCCAAATAGGAATTGACCCCAGCCAATCTCTTAGCTCTTATTGGCTATAAACAACCTGGCAATTGGAGCTGAGAGATTGGCCTGGGGTTGGGGGCAGCACAAGCCTCTTCCTCTTCCCGGAGCTGAGAGCCATGTGGAGGAAACAGCCTGCAGTTTAAAGTGATCTGGAGCTGCAGAAGGCAGGGAGCCCAGCCTGCTTTGGGGGTGCTGCAGGGCTGCTGGCTTAGGTAACCTGCCTCTGGCAGCCCAGCCCCTCCTGCATCCTAACTCCCTCCCCCAGATCACCATCCAAATCCTCTGCACTCTCCTTCCCCCAGGTCACAACTCCCTCCCAGATACTGTACCCCTCCCTACACTCCTCCCCCAGACCAGAATCTTATCCTGCATGCAAACATCCTCCCAGACCCTGCATCCCATTCCGCTGTCTCAGGTCACCACTCAAATCCTCTGCATTCTGCACCCCCTTTTCCCCTTCTCCCAGGTCACAATTCCCTCCCAACTTTGCACTTCCTCCTAAAGCCCCTCCCCCAAGCCAGAATCCTCTCCTGCACCAATAATCCCTCCCTAACTCTACACCCCAATTCATTAACCCAGATCACACTGGAGATATTTAAGAACAAGTTAGACAGACATCTATCAGGGATGATATAGACCATGCTTGGTCCTGCCATGGGGGCAAGGGACTGGAATTGACAGGGGTCAACAACCTTTTCAAATCACAGAGCCAAACTACTTTAACATTCAGAACAAGTGGTCAACAAAGAGCCAGTATAAGAATGCCCATTTGCATGACTGAAAAGATACAACTTACTATTGATCATTGACATGATGATTAATAACAACATAAATGTAACATTGTGCTCACAGACTTTATTTAATGGGACTTCTGCTGCTGCAGGGGGGCAGTTTGTGAATTTGGGGATGGAAGAATCAGGTTGGGAGTGTATGAGGGGTTCAGAGCAGGGGATTTGGGTGTGTGTGAAGCGCAGGATGAAGGGCAGGGTGCAGAAAGTGGGAAATAGAGTATATGAGGGAGCTCTGGAGCTGGATTACCTTACCTGGATGAGGCTGCACTGCTGCATCTGGGCAGCAGTGGCTGGACAAAGGGCTGTACCAGAATCACCACAGCTGGCTCATGGCCTCTCCTCCTTCCTATGTGGCAGCAGGAGGGGAGTCCCCACTGCCCTTCCAGAAGCCAGATGAAGGCTGGACTGCGGGGCTTGCCCCAGGATCAAGTCTGAGGACAGGGCTCTGCAGCCCCATGAGTGCTGGCCCTGACTGGGGGCTTGTTGACCAGACTTCATTTTATATAAAGTAAAATATTATGTTCAACAGTAAAGATTTCAACATTGTCTTTATTTATGGCAAGGGGGGGGGACCTTTTTGGGGATGGGAGCCACTGATCCACAGAAAAATCAGTTGGGGAACACACAAGTAAGAAGCCAAAAAAAAACCCCCAAACCCTCATTGATGTGGCCCCCAACTGAAACACCTCACTCCCCTGCCAGCTCTTGGCTACAGCACCTGGGGGTAGGGTAAGGCCTCTGGCAGCAGGGGAGGACGGGGGGAGAGACAGAAGACCCCAACTGAAACACCTCAGACCCATGGTGGGGGGAGGGACAGGAGGACTGAGGTTCAAGACTTCAGGCCTTCTGGGGTTCCAGGGTTAGTGGATTTTGCAGTCCCCCTTGGCTATGGGGTGGGGACAAAATTGAGGGGTTCAGCATGTGAGACAGGGCTGCCAGTGAATGGAATAGAGAGAGTGGTGCAGGATCTGGGTGGGAGGTGGGGTAGAGTGAAAGAAGGGGTGAGGGTGTGAGGTCTGGCTGTGAGGTAGGGTGTAGGAACAGGCCTGGAGTAGGTATCTGCCCGTGGGATGGGGGCAGGAGCAGGGAAGGAGGCAGGAGAAGGCTGAAGTCAGGATGCCTGGCTGGGGGGAGAGTACAGGAGCAGGCTGGAAGCAGAGTGTCTGGCCAGGGGAGAGGTTGCAGGATTGAGCTGGGGACAGGGTGTCTGGCCAGGGGGAGGCAGGAGCAGGGGAGGGTGCAGGAGTAGGCCAGGGACAGGGTGTTTGGCCAGGGGGAAGGTGCAGGAGTAGGCTCGGAGTAAGCGTCTTGCTAGGGGGAAGAGTGCAGGAGTGGGCTGGGAGTAGGTGTCTTGCTGGGGGCATGAGGCAGGAGCAGAGGATGATGCAGGAGCAGTCTGGAGGTAGGCATTTGTCCAGGGGGAGGGGTACAAGAGCAGTGTGGGAGTAGGTATCTGGCCAGGGTCAGGAGGCAGGACCGGGGAAGGGGCAGGAGAGGGCTGAGTCAGGGTGTATGGGCAAGGGGGAGGGTGCAAAAGCAGGGGTGGATGCAGGAGTGGTCTGGGGCGGAGTCTTGCTGGAGGGTGTGTGTGAATGGGCTGGGGGTGCAGGTTTGGACATGAGGGTGCAAGAGGGCAGCAGTAGGAGCAGTGCAGGGGGAGGGAGGGACACTTACTTACAGCTCCCAGCACCATAGCCCAGGCACTGTTACCCTCTGCTCCTGGCGAATGGAAGCAGCAGGGAAAGCCTGAAGGAAGCACTTCCCTGTATTTGCTGCTCCCCAGCTGAGGGTGGGAAGCAACATGTGCAGCTGCTTCTTCCCCAAGAGCCAGATCCAGAACAGAGCCTCGGAGCATACTCTGCCCCTCCCCCCACCCTTTTCCCCTGCCATGAAGCTGGCACTGGTGTTCCAATTCCAGGGGCGAAGGCTGCGAGGCTGGAGCACCAGCAAGGGCTCTCTGCTGTAGGGAGAGCAAAGAGGGGGTTGAGTTGGAGCTGCAAAAGAGCCATACTTGGCTCCCTACTGAGCCATATTTGGCCTAGAAGCCATAGGTTGCTAACCTGTGATGTAGGATACTGTTAATTTATGCACAATTAGAAGACTTACCTGGTGCTGCCCAGGTCTTTCAGGGCATGGGGCCAGCAATGTGGGAGATGCAGGAATCAAGGCAGAGCCTTGGAGATGTGAGGGGGGGAGGGCATGTGGCTGGGAGCATGAGAGAGTGAGAGTTAGAGGATGAGGGAGGGTTCAAAGTAGGGACTTCCATCCTGCAGGGATTTCTCTCTCCCACACAGGTTGGCAGAACTTTTTCTCCCCTAAGCCCCATGGTTGCCAAGGGCCTTCTCTCTCCACTGCAGCCCCTCCAACTGCCATGGGACTTCCAACCCCCCCTAATCCTTTAGGGTCTTCTGTCTCTCCCCCCGTCCTCCCCTGCTGCCAGAGGCCTTACCCTACCCCCAGGTGCTGTAGCCAAGAGCTGGCAGGAAGGAAATGTTTGGGGCAGGGGAGCTACTCACTCAGTCTGGTGGCAGGTGAGATGGCAGAGCCTCAGCACCAGCTCATCACACTCTTGGTGATGCAGCTGCCCCCAAGGCAGTCTCTCCTCAGTATAATTCTCCCATGTGGGCATGCGGCCCCCAGCGGCCACTCTCAGTCTATGTCTTCACTCGTGGCTTCTTGTGGCAGAAATATGCAAATGAAGCTAAGCATGGAATATCGCTGAGCCTCATTTGCATACCTAATGAGCCACCATTTTTGCAGAAGAGGCTCTTGCACCAGAAGGAGCTGTGTACAGTGCCTCTTATTGCGCAAGAAAACCCCTCTTGTGCAATGCTGTTACGCTGATTATTTTCAGGAATAATGGCATTGCGCAAGAAGGGTTTTTTGTGCAAGAAGGGGCAGTGTAGACCGCTCCATCTGGCGCAAGAGCCTCTTCTGCAAAATGGCGGCTCATTAGGTATGCAAATGAGGCTCGGCAATATTCCACGCTTAGCCTCATCTGCATATTTCTGACGCAAGAAGCTGCGAGTGTAGACATAGCCTCAGTATCACATTCATCCTCTCTGTGACCCTCCCTTTCTATTTTATGGACCACAACCTCATTCCCAGTACTTTCCATTTTCTTGTCACAACCAAACCCTGACTTTGCTTTAAGTTAGTATAAGAGGAAGCTGTATATTGAATTTGATGGTCTTAGCTCTTACAGTTTAGGAGTTCTTAAACAAACAGATTCACAGACAGACACACAGACAGTAGAACTCACAGACACACAAATTAATTATCATTAACTTGCAGTGTGTCACTCAGGGAGAACTTCATTGCTTGTAAGATCCAAGCCCAGATTAAGGGTATAGACACTAAAATACACTCTGAAAATTACATCGACAAACTTCTCTCTTGCTGCCCTTTTATCTGCACACACACACACACACACACACACACACACACACACACACACACACACACACACACACACACACACAGGAATGTTGGAAGATATAAGTATCTAATCAAGGTACAACTTTGGAATATTAAAAGAAATTCCTTTAAAAAGCAGGATTCCAATTAATTGATGCTAATTCTGAAAAAGCAATCCACAAAATTAAATGCTCCAACTGAAAGCATCAAATAAATTTGTTACACATGGATGCAGGCTCCTGGATATCAACAGGAGAAGCAATGAAACAGAGAGCTGAAAGCAGAGAGCCATTTAGAAAGTGGCCACTAGTGGGTGGTCCACTCCAATGAGTTCTGAAATCTAAGGTCATCACAATGGACCCTAGAGCTAGCTGAACCCCAATGGACAGCCTCTTTCTTGTCCAGGGTTATAGAACTAAGGAGTTTTTCTAGCAGAGAATTTAAGCAGAGTTCAATTAACTCCCTCCCACCAGGTCACAGGATCAACAGTTGATATAATCCATGCAAAAGCAGAATCCCTAGTGAGACCAGATGTGCTGACCAGCTATGTGGAAAGGATTCTTCCTCATCCCAGCATTCCCAAGATAAGAAGTAGTTCAATTTTCTTCAACATTTGTATTTCCCCTTCTGTGCCTTAACATGAATAATTGTAGGTTATCTTGCTGAGTCTACACTCTTCAACAAGACCTCAAGAAACAATATTACAGATATTATATAAATGACATACAGTATGCATTCCCTTCTTTGTAAGTTCAAGAAATTGGACGAAGAAATTTGAACTATAACTTTAAGAAAGAGCTTCAGATATACTAAACTTGTGCCTTTCAAACGAGAGCATTCAAATAGCAGGGACCACATTCTTGAAAGTGTCTTGTAGACAGGTTCTTCCTTGTTCCTTGAAAAAATGCTGGAAGTATGATCAGAACTAGCAAACTAATAATTAACATCATAAAAAAAAGTACAAGAAGAAATGTACATGATCATCCTCATTCCCTGATGTAGCTACTTAGTCCACTGTCATTGGTACTGTGACCACCTACTGCAGCACCTCGTACTGGCTATTTTGGGGATGAGTTCTTCCATGCTGGCACCCTCTTCTTGCAATTCCTCAGTCCACTTCCTCATTCTGTTGCTCTTTGGCCTCTTTTGCTCTTCAAGACCTGCAACACCTCATCTTCTGGTTAGCCCTCCAGCTAAGTCACCAGAGTCTTTCTCTTCCAAGGCATTGATTGTTAGTTTTCCACACCATCCCAAGCAATCTTTAAGTCCAATGCCCTGTCCAATCCATTCCCTCAGTGGCTGAAACAAACAAACCAGATAGTGTTTAAGTCCACTGCCCAGATAGGACCACTCATATAGTGGGTTATAGGGGAACCAGGCCCACTGTCTACTCTGGATTCCAGACCAGGGCCCTATCTCCAGCAGGGAAGATATGGGCAACCATGAACCTTCCTGCCACTTTCTTCACTATTTCCTAACTGGCCCATTCCAGGCTCAGATTCTCTACACTTCTAGCCAAATCCCTTTCCTCTGGGTTTGCTAGATAATCCTTTTCTTTTGGATCCAAATCCCTTTCATTCCTTTGTCACAGGGAGACCAATTGCTGTCTTCTTCCCCACAGCTCCACTCTTCTACCAACCCCCTGGTTTCACAGAGGTCCAGCCTGTTCCTGCATGAATGAGCTTCCATTAATTGGATCTTTCCTCTTATTTTAAATAGTCCCCTTCCCCTGCAGCCTAACAGGTTAATTGGCCCATGACAATAACACACTATCATACTCAATGACTGTCTTTCATAATTGCTTGCAAGACTGTATAGGTGTGATAGAATCATAGAATCGGAAGAGACCTCAGAAGGTCATCAAGTCCAGACCCCTGCCCAACAGGACCAATCCCAACTAAATCAACCCAGCCAGGGCTTTGTTAAGCCAAGACTTACAAAACCTCAAGTGATGGAGATTCCACCACCTCCCTAGGTAACCATTCCAGTGCTTCACCACCCTCCTACTGAAATAGTTTTCCCTAATATCCAACCTAGACCTCTCCAACTGTAACTTGAGACCATTGCTCCTTGTTCTGCCATCTGTCACTGCTGTGATCAGCCTTTCTCCATCCTCTTTGGAATGTTCCTTCAGGAAGTTGAAGGCTGCTATCAAATCCCCCCTCACTTCTGTAGACTAAACAAACCCAAATCCCTCAGTCTCTCATCATTGGTCATGTGCTCCAGCCTCCTAATCATTTTGGTCGCCCTCCACTGGACCCTCTTTCTATAGTGGGGGCCCCAGAATTGGACACAATACTCCAGATGTGGCCTCACTAGAGCCGAAGAAAGGGGAATAATCACTTCTCTGGATCAGCTGGCAAAACGCCTCCTAATGCACCCTATTACCCCATTAGCCTTCTTGGCTAAAAGGACACACCGTTGACTCATATCCAGCTTCTCATCCACTGTAATCTCCAGGTCCTTTTCTGCAGAACTGCTACTTAGCCATTCGGTCCCCAGCCTGTAACAATGCTTGGCAGTCTTTTGTCCCAAGTGCAAGATTCTACACTTGTCCTTGTTGAACCTCATTAGATTTCTTGTGGCCCAATCCTCTAATCTGTCCAAGTCACTCTGGACTCTATCCCTGCCCTCCAGCATATCTACCTCTCCCCCAGCTTAGTTTCATCTGCAAACTTGTTGAGGTGCAATCCATCCTCTCATCCTCGTCATTAATAAAGATGTTGAACAAAACCAGTCCTAGAACTGATCCTTGGGGCACTCCGTTAGAAACTGACCACCAACCTGATATCGAGCCATTGATCACTATAGCAGACACCAACCACAACATCACCCCTGTTGCTTCCACCTCTAAACTTAACCCATAGATTCTGAACAGTCTTTTCTCCATCTAAATACTGGAGCTCCGAGCAATCATATTGCTATCTTACATACAATGCAACTCCTCCTCCTTTTCTCCCCTGCTTGTTCTTCCTGAACAGTTTATACCCTTCTAGGACAGTGCTCCAGTCATGCGAGTCATCCCACAAAGTCTCCATTATTCCAATGACATCGTATTTCTTCAACAGGGTCAGGGCTTCTAATTCTTCCTGTTTGTTTCCCAGACTTCTCACATTTGTGTTCACAACATTTCTAAAACATTGGTTGCATCCACACTTGAATGATGCACTGTTGATTGTGGTTCTGTGTAAATTAATAAACTGAACATATTGTTGACACCTGACAAATTTTAACGAAGGCTGACGAAACCAAAGTGTGACCTGCATGCTATCTGAGAGCGGGGCAGGTTGGGAGCTACAAAGCAGAGCATTGTGAGACACCCAAGGATGAATGGCAGGTGGTGCTACAACCCCCTCACTAGTCTGGATTTCACCCTGGAAAGAGATTTTGAAAAATAAATACTTGTTTTCAGAAGTGATGGACACCTCACCAGGGTATGTCTCAAGGGCAATGAAAGGCATGTGGTGGCATGGCTGCAGCTGGCCCAGGCTCACAGCACTCAAACTATGGGTCAAAGTGACAATGCAGATGTTTGGGCTTAGGTGGAAGCTTACATTCTGAAACCCCACGAGGTGGGTGAGGCTCAGGGTCTAGGTTCCACCCTGAGCCTGAAGGTCTTTATTGTATCTTTTAGCCCTGCAACCCTGTGAACCGAAGCCAAATATCTAAGGCTCTGAGACTCACTGCCATGGGTTTTCACTGCAATGTAGACATACCCGTTTAGGAGCCTACTGTGAAGTCATCAATAGCCAATATACACAGAACCCACTCATGACATTTTGATAGTCAATTCTCAAAGAGCGACGAGGAGTCCTGTGGCACCTTATAGACTAACTGAAGTGTAGGAGCATAAGCTTTCGTGGGCAAAGACCCACTTCGTCAGATGCATGCATCTGACGAAGTGGGTCTTTGCCCACGAAAGCTTATGCTCCTACACTTCAGTTAGTCTATAAGGTGCCACAGGACTTCTCGTCGCTTTTGCAGATTCAGACTAACACGGCTACCCCTCTGATAATACTCAAAGAGGAACCACTCTCCAAAAAGACTAATAAATATTAAAATTTTGCTACCTTCAGCATTTTGCCTTAAACTAAAACAAAAAGATATTTATGCAGTTAAACGTACACAGAGAGAAATATTATCTCCTGTGGTGAAGTTTCACTACATATCAGAAAATGTGGTATTATCCAGAATGAAAAATTTCCCTTGCAGCTTGTTTAAAACATGCAACCACATTTTCTAGATTGGTGTCAATCTAGAAAAAAAAGCTCTTCAAAAGAGCTCATATTCTTCAAAGAGCTCATATATGCATTTAAATCCATTCTACACCTTCAGTAAACTGTAAAATATATAATTTTCCATTCAAAATTAGAAGGCAGATTGGCTGGAAAAGACTAAGCTGAAAAGGTGTCCATAAAATAACTTGTTTTGCTTGTTCGGTTCTATAATACAGGAATACAGATTACAACAAAATTCTAGTTCCACTAAAACACACTGAGAAATAAGAAGATTAAGGAAGATAAACATTCAACAAAATCTGCAGCGTTTTACTTTGCATTTCTTTAATGATTGAAAGGACGTATTTCTCCTCTGCCTCAGAGATCCAGTTTACTGGCCCCTTTTTTACTGCAAGCTTGAGAATATACAGAGTCATCTTTGCCAGAAGATTTAAGAACTGCATCTTTTCATTATATATTTTCTCAGCAGAATATATATATATATATATAATAGCAATTCAGTTTTGTTAGGGTACATCTACACTACACACTTAGGGTACGTCTACACTACAGTGCTAGTTCGAACTAACTTAGTTCGAATTAGTTAATTCGAACTAAGATAGTTCGAACTAACGCGTCTAGAACTAAAAACTAGTTCGAACTAGCGTTTTGCTAGTTCGAACTAGTAAGTCCACATTGAGTGGACTCTGAACAGGGCTTAAGGATGGCCGGAAGCAGTGCCGGCAGGGCATAAAAGGAGGACTTAGAGCATGGAGATGCTGTCTCAGGCTAGCCGAGGGCTGCGCTTAAAGGGTCCCGACCCCCACCCCGGACACACAGTTCTAAGGGGTGCCCCGCTTCCAAAGAAGTTCTGGCTTGGAGTGCCCTGAGTGCCCACACTGGGCACATCACACCACTCGGCCATCAGCCCGGCTGCACTTGCCGCAGGCTGCCATCTGGGGAGAGGGAGTAATTGGGGGGCTGCAGGAGAGCTTCCACCCCCAGAAGCCCGCAGAGCCAGCCCAGTCCTCCCCATCGGGGGCTCGTACCCCATTCCTCCCTCACCTCCTTCCACTTACCCTTCCCTAGCCCCTCTTCTTATTGATGTACAAAATAAAGATAACGTTTCTTCCAACATTGACTCTGTCTTTATTGAACAAAACTGGGGGAGACTGGGAAAAGGAGGTGGGAGAGGGGAAGAGAAAGGCTGGGAGAGGGGAGGGCAACTAACATGATCAGGGGTTGGGAACAGGTCCCAGATGAAGAAAGGCTACAGAGACTGGGACTGTTCAGCTTAGAAAAGAGGAGACGGAGGGGGGACAGGATAGAGGTCTCTAAAAGCAGGGGTTGGGTGGAGAGGGTGCATTCAGAAAAGTTCTTCCTGAGTTCCCATAAAGAAGGACTAGAGGACACCAAAGGAAAGGAATGGGTAGCAGGCTTCAAACTAGTAAGAGAAAGTTGTTCGTCTTGACAAAGCAAATAGTTAACCTGTGGAACTCCTTGCTGCAGGAGGCTGTGAAGGCTACAACTAGAACAGAGTTTAAAGGGAAGTGAGATAAAGTGATGGAGGTTGGGTCCATGGAGTCCTATTAGCCAGAGGGTAGGAGTGGTGTCCCTGCCCAAAGTTTGTGGAAGGCTGGAGAGGGATGGCACGAGACAAATGGCTTGGTCATTGTCTTCGGTCCATCCCCTCCAGGGTCCCTAGGGTTGGCCGCTGTTGGCAGACAGGCTACTGGGCTAGATGGACCTTTGGTCTGACCCAGTACGGCCATTGTAAGCTCAGGGCTCAGTGTCGGGGGTCTCAGTGGACTCCCTTGATTTTCATGCACACCTGGTCCTGGGTGGCCAGGCTGGCAGCTCTCCTGCCCTAGACGGCCACTTTCCTGTGCCTAGTGCGGAGATTGTGGACGAGGTCCACGATGTCCGCACTAGCCCAGGAAGGTGCCCGCCTCTTGCAGTCCAGGGGAAGCTCCCGGGAGCCGCCAGCCTGGTCCCGGCAAGAGGGGGTGGGCTGGGGGGCATCGGGTGGGTGGCTCTGTGCCGTGCCAGGTGCAGGGTCTGCTAGCTGGGTGCTGGCAGGCTTGCACCTGGCACGGGCACCGTAGCCAGCCCGTGCCCCTTTAAGGGGTCCGGGGCCGGGAGGGGGGCATAGAGTTTCCCTGGTGTTGGCCAGAGTGGCCACCAGGGAAACCTGGGGAGGGCTAGCCTCCCACTAGTTCGAACTAAAGGGCTACACAGCCCTTAGTTCGAACTAGCTAGTTCGAACTAGGCGTTAGTCCTCGTAAAATGAGGTTTACCTAGTTCGAACTAAGCGCTCCGCTAGTTCGATTCAAATTCGAACTAGCGGAGCGCTAGTGTAGCACCTATTAAAGTTAGTTCGAACTAACGTCCGTTAGTTCGAACTAACTTTGTAGTGTAGACATACCCTTATTTAGCTACAAGCTATAAAAATTCCAAAGCTTATCTTGAAATAGCGCATCTACACTGTAAATGTCCATTGAAATAGTGCTGAGCTATTTGGAAATAGAGTGTCCACATTGATTGGGGCCTGGAACACATTTAAAGCCCACCAGTTGCACTTCTGGCAGGGCATCAGGACAGCACTCACTTCCTGAACCTGCTGCCTGCGGCTATTTGAGGCTTGTGCTTAAAGGTCTCCCCATACAGTCGTGTCTCAGGCTCCTCTAATTTGCCTACCTCCTTGAGGAACAGCAAAGCCTTCTCGCTGCCTGCTCTGGTTGCTCTTGTGGACAACACAGCTTTCCAGCCTTAGAGCCGGACCTGCCTCCAAGCAGTTGACAGCTCTTAGACCCCATGCCACACCTCTTAGCACAGTTATTGCAGGCTGCCCTCGTGGCCCTGCAGGAACAGGAGCCACAGCTCATTGTGGGGAACCTCTTGTCCTTTCTCCAGGAACTGCTCATGCAGCATGACCCCTTCAGCCCTTTCCTGCACACTGTGCACCACTGCTTCTGGCAACTGGAAACCAGTTCCGACTGGGTGGGACTGGATCATCATAGAACAGTGGGGTGACCAGCAGTGGCTCCAGAATTTCTGTATGCAGAAGGACACCTTCATGGAGCTGTGTGAGTGGTTCTCCCCTGCCCTCAGGCAATGGGACACCCACATGTGACCCACCATCCCTCTCGAGAAGCAGGTAGCCATCGCCCTCTGGAAGCTCGCCACGCCGGACACCTCCTGCTCATTGGGAACCCATTTGGCATGTGGAGATCAATCGTTGGGGCCATGCTCACACAGGTATGGTGCTCTTGTGCTATTGTCCTAGGAGTGTGGTGAACTTCTGGAATGAGGTTCCCTAGAGAAGGTGTGGTGGTGGTTGAGGCTCTCTCTCGCTGTAAGGTTTTTCAATCACACTTTCACAAAGCCCTTCTGGGGGTTGGGGCAAGTTGAGAGGTTGCACCTGTTGTGTGGGGGGGCCCTCCGGAAGGTCCTGATTCCCTGTTTGTCTCCTAAAGGTGGTGAGGGCCATCATTGCCATCCTGCTGTCCAGGGTTATCAACCTGGGCAATGTGTACCCCATCGTCAGTGGCTCTGTCACCGTGGGCTTCCCCAACTGCAGGAGGGGCACTGATGGCACCCATATCCTCATCTGGACCCCCGAGCACCGAGCATCCCTTCTCTAGGGAACCTCTACCGGTAGATCTTGGAGCCTCTGATAGGTGATCCTGACTAGTTTGGCTAGAAAGTGCTGGCACTTCAGTTGTCCTTCCACTCACTGTCATGCTGCTCCTGCCCTCTGCCTTGTAGCTGCCCCTCTGGGATCCTCCTGCTTGCTGTGCAGGATATAGGAGGGAAAAGAGGGGAACACTGATGTCAGGGTGTCCCTCTTCCCACCCCTCCTGTATCCTATCCCCACCCAGAGAGAAGAGGATGGAGGGAGCTTAGCAATGCAAATTCTCTGTCACTCTCACACACTGCGTGTGTCTCCGTCAGACATTCTCACAAGCACACAGTGTCCTTCCCTCTCATTTCCTGACCCAACAGAAGTCAATAACATGACAAGGGCCAGGGCTGGAAACCAGAGGACCAGAATTTTACTCCCCTCTCTGCCACAAGCCAGCTGTGTGACTTTGATCCAGTCACACTCACCTTGTGCCTCTGTTTCTTCTCTGGACCTATGTCTTGTCTATTCAGATTGGGAATTCTACTGGGCCATGACTGTTGCTTATGTGTGTGCACAGCACCGAAAGCATAAAGGACATGCTATCAGCTAAGTCCTCTTGGAGTTACTATAATACAAATCAATGCCAGACAGCATTGGAGCACTGAAAAAGTACAAAACCAGAGGAGGTGTCCCCTCCAGATAAAGACTGAGGCAGCATGGCAATGCCTGTACTGCAAGTACCTCTGCTCTTCTTGTTTTTCAGCTAAAGGATTCCATTTGCCTGGGCAGGAAAAGGAGGGGGAGGAAAACAATCATTTTTAAAGCAGCCATATTAAAAATAAACCTATTTTGGCTTTGAGCCGAACTGTACCCAGGCCTCCTTAAAAGAAACAAGTCATATTAATTAGCTCTTCTTAGCCTTGTGAGCTTGTGGGAGCTAGAGGTACAAGGGAATTGAGAAATGAATACCTACAAACTTAAATGAAGTGCAAACTGGCCCTGTCGCAAGCTCTCTCTGCTCTGCTAATAATCACTTTCAACAATGCAAATCCACAGTGACCTCTGTTGTTCCTTTCATATTGGAGATTAAAAGATGGAACACTCAAGCTGCTGCAGAGGTGCATGCTGTGAACAGGGAAATCAATGACTCCATCAGTCCAGTCTCTTTGCCAGGATGTTATCAGCCATGAAATAATTAATTTCAGTTCAACTATTTAAAAAGAAGATGCTGTAAACAGAAAAATGCCCTTTCCTGAAAACACTAATCGTATGGAAGATGGTATGAACTTTCCTGTTCATCACAGTAGATGCTTTTTATTGCAGGAGAAATGTTTAAAAGTGGGTTTCCATACTCTTTCCTGCCCAGCCATTTCTGTAATGTACTGAATATACTTTATTTAAGAGAATCTAATATGAGTGTTTTAGCACAAATCAGGCTACTTTCTACTACCTCACATTCCTGGGACAGGCCTGCCAACAGGGATAAGGTAGGCAAAGGGGGAAATTTCCCTTTGGCCCAGCAATTCAAAGAGGCTTAGGGTTATTGGCTGCTGCTGGTGGTGGTGCTGCTGCTGTTGCTGCTACTGCAGCAGTGGCAACAGCTGGAGCCCTGGGGTCTTTAAATCGCCATTGGAGCACCATGCCGTGTGCTCCATACAACTGTGAGGACTGGAAGGGGGAGAAGCAGCGCAGAAGGCTGGCTGCCTCTGGCTCTGTCCCTTCTGCCTAAGGCCTCTCACCCCTTCTGGGAGAGCAGCTTCTGTGCCCCATCCATTCCTCCTTGCTCAGGGACCTGGCATGGCTGTCTGCCACACAAACTACCTCTATGGCATACTCTTGGAGGTTAGTGCTTATTTTCTTTCTTTCTTTCTTCAGTCCTCATTGCATGCCAACAAGTGCTTTTATTTTTAATGTTCTGGGAACTGGCTGACAATATGTTTTCAGCACCAAATTACTTGAACTCTCTCTAAACACAGGCAGACCCTGTCCAGAAGGGAGTCAGAAACTTCTCAAATGGGCCTGGTATTAGAACAGAGGTTTCTCAGATACCTGAAATAAAACAAATTAAGAAGAAGCTGCCTGATCTATTGAAAGCTACAGATGCCTCTGCTACTCTATGTGGTGGTAACCTGGGCACTGTGCCAGGTAGAACTCAATGGTTCCTGTTTCACAGATACTTTTAGATTGATTTCACTGTGTGAAGTGGGGATACAGTTGTAGTAATGGCTGAGGTATCTCCAGGTTCTGCTTATTGCAGTCAATGGGGAAGGAAATTGCAGATGCCCTGGGTTGAAATGGGAAGTTATATTAACTCCTTCATTTTCAGACCTGCCTTCTTCTCTGTCTCCAAAAATCATCCTTCATGCCGCATCGACAAAGGATCATGCATAGGGTTTGGTTTCCCCCTGCACAGACAGTAGCTTCCTTTCACTACCAACTACACAGCAGAACTGCATTCATTTGAGCCTTCCTAGATAACAGGCATGGCTTGGAGCAATCTTCCACTTATTATAAGCCAATGTCTATCATCGGACTCTTCTCCCGGTTCAATGCATCTCTGGTGGTTAAAAGTCAACAGCAATGGAACCTGGAGCTCAGCCAATGTCTTTTGTGCTTTAGGGTCACTGGCCTCTCCAAGGGAGACTTTTCATTAATAAATGTTTTCCTCTTCTGCTGCACCTAGCTGTTAAGTGGTGATAAGCCATTCAAGATGTAAAGAGACTCGGGCAGCGTTTTCCTCATGTCTGAAATATAACAAGAAGCTGCATAATTTCTCCTTCTTCTTTGGGCAAAATAGTCTGTATCTGTGATTTATAAACGGCTGCCAGGCTTACCGCATAACCAATTCAGTTCGGTGACCTCCAAGCTCTGTCCAACCCAGGTACTTCTACAATATTAGTGTATAATATTTAAGCACTGAATATGCTGCATATAGTATACAATGTAGATTAGACAGATGGTCACTATACACTCAACTTTTTAAACAGTGTGAGTAACTAACCACTGGAGGAGTTTACCTAGGGACATTGAGCTTGAGTCTCATTTATATTACCTCTACAGTTCTGAAAAGGGGCTGTGAAGATCATAAAGTGACTATAATGTAATTTACCCTGCCAGAGTGGTGTAAAGTGGCTTTAGTGCAATGAAAATCTTAGAGACTTTAAATCAGGGGCGGGCAAGACAGCATCCACTGACCAAATCTGGCCCACCAAGCCAGTTGATCCAACCTGCAGCTACTCTGCTGCTCTCCCGCCCTCAGGTCAATCAAAACTGGGTACGGGGAGCACATGAAGTCTCTGGCACCAGGGGGAACTGCCAGCTGTTCAAAATGGTCAGTGGTTCCCTCTAGGTACCACACGGTCCTGGTAGGGTTGGGGACATGCGAAGCCTCCTCCTGCCGCCAGGGGCATGCAGCACCTAGAGAGAACTGCCAGCTGTTCAAAACAGCTGGTGGTTCTCTTTAGGAGCAGTGTGCCCCAGGCAGGGTGGAGATGGGGAGCAAAGACTTCACACACTCCCACACCTCAGGCCAATCAGGGTCTCCTGGCCCTGCCCCTTCCACCCAAGGCCTCACCCTTTCCAAGACAGCACATGACCACCTCCAAAATTTGTGAAGTGGCCCCCCCTTCAAAAATTATTGCCCACCCCTGCTTTAAATCAAGATTAGATGTCTGTTTAGCAGACATATTCCTTGCACTGCTAAATTGCTTTGGTGGAGTTCCATGTCCTGAGTTATCCAGGAGGTTAGAGGATACCAAAGATAACTTCTTGCCTTAAATCTGTGATTCAACTGTCATCTTCAGTACTTTTTCTTTGGTAACATGGTCTACAAAAGATACTTTCAGAAAACTTCTAATACCACCATTTGAAGCATTGTAGCTTATCATCAATTACTTGGATATCCGTGTTGCATGTCTCTACTTTAACATAAATCTAATGCAAGATTTTTAACAATCAAAATTTAGCTTTCAGATTTATATCTCTTCTCATCAGATGATTATTCTTCCAGAGGGTCTCTTTCATTCTTGCTGTTCTGGTGCTGATTTCAATATCCAATCCTTTCGTAATTATTTTCCTAGGTACAATATTTTCTCATGGTATGGCTGTCTCATTCATTGTAATCTTGCATATTTTCCTAAATCCTTGCATACCACTATATAGCTTGTCTTGTCCACATTCAACTCTTGGCCATACAGTGTCATATTCTTATATAATCTCCACTAACTTCATCAGACCATCTGAATCACCCAATAATACTATCATCTGCATAGCAAATGTTATTCCATTCATTTAATACCTTCTTCTGTTTCTTCAATTAATTTAATCAAATATTCACTATAAATGTTGAATAAAGTTGGTGACATTATACAACCTTGCCTCACTCCTCTCAATCTCTATTAGATTTTCATTTTCATCTCCTATTATAATCACCTTCTGCTTCCAGTATAAATTGATTTTATTTCTTGGCATTTGTATTCATCAATCTTTACAGATCTTTCTATGTTAAGCAATTTTTACTGGTAGATTCTGTTAAATACTTTTGGGAAGCCTGCAACCCGAACCCCACTTAGAGGGTGTGTCTAGACTACAGGGTTTTGTCGACAAAAATTCACTTTTGTTGACAAAACTATATCTGCGTCTACACTACCTCCGAGCTCTGTCGACAGAAGGCGTTATTGCATCTATACTGTCCTTGTGTCTACACTCTCATGTTGACAAAGCGGCTTGCTTTGTCAACAGAACTGGATGTAATCTAGACGCTCTTTGTGTACAGAAGCTTTGTCGACGGTATCTGTCGTCAAAGCTTCTGTCGACAAAAGCCTGTAGTCTAGACATACCCATATTGTTTTCCCCATTTCAGATATCTTTCTACTATGAGCTTCTAGTTCGTAATGCTGTTTATTATGCCCTTTCTGCATTTGAAGTCATATTGTTCTTCATCTATTTTCTTATCGGTCTTTTCTTATATTCAGTAGTGAAGTTACAAAAGTATCTTAGAAGGATATACAATATATGATAGTTTTATCGACTTTACAATTTGTAGCATTTTGGATGTGTGTGTGGGGGGGGGACGACACCGATTTGGACACAAACAGAAGTATAATGGCAATTCTCCTGTCTCAGATTTATTCTTTATTGCCTCTGACAGGGCTTTCAAAGCTTCTTCTCTTATGCTTTTTTAACAATTCAGCCAGTATTCCATCACAATCTACTGTTTTTCCATTTGGGAGTCTTTTTATTGCTTGCCATGATTTTTTATCCATTATCAGCAGGTTTTCTTGATTAATCTCTCATTCAGATTTTTCCAGACTAAAATCACCATATAGTTTCTTAATACATTCTTGCCATCTCTCATTCTTGTTTTATGGGTCTGTGAAATATTGCCCATTTTTGTCCTTAAAGGTTCTATTGTCATCTTTCTTCTGCAATTGAAGGCTCTTATCTTTCAATACATCTCATTTTTTGTTCACTGTATGTAGTTGTTCAATTTCTTTACATTTCTCATTCAGCCGTTCAGACTTCACTAATTTGCATTTATTCTTTATCATTATATTTAGTCCTCGGTATTCCGCTTTTCTATTTGCAAGCTTTGTGCTTTTATTTTCCTTATTTCATCCATAAGAGCAACTATGTCATCTGTTATCCATGGGTTTTTCTTAACTATTAACTTTTTTCCCAATAGGCTTATCTGAACTTCTGTGATAGTCTATTTCAGGCATTCCCAAGTCACTTGGTCATTGTTTTCATTAATGATCTCTATAATTTCTTCTTGGTAGTGACTTTATGTCTTGTGATTCCTCAGGGCTTCTAGGTTCCATCTTATATTCCGTTTGATTTTCTGTATCTTTTTCAATTTGATATTCAATCTCATCAATATCATTCTATTATCTGATCCACAATCTGTCCTTGGCATATCATTAACCTTCCTTGCACCATTTCTATGCCTGCATTTGATTGTGATAAAATCAATTCTTTTTTTTATATCGTTTGTGGTGATTACAACACATGCTTTGTGCTTTCTTTTTGTTCATAATAAGTGTCGTAGATAATTCAGCCATACTTTTTTTTTTGCAAAATTCTAAGACTCTGTCACCATGACCAAAGTCATAGATGCCTTTTGTTACTTTTACATTCTAATTTCTCATAATACTTACTTTTTGGTCCGACTTCCCACCACTGGTTTCTATTGCTTTTTCTATGTTTTCATAGAATTATTTTACATCTTCATCAGAGTCTTCAGTTTTAGGGGCATATTGCTGAATTAACTTTACATTTTTAGCTAGTTTAAGGAATCATGCTATCCAGTCAATTGATTCTGTGTTTCCAAAAGTAGTTCCTTCAACTCGTCTAAAAGCTTTGGATTTGTTCCTATGCTAACAGAAATCAGTGACAATGATTTTATTGATTGCAGTCGGTTTTACACGCTTCATTGTAAGCACAGCTCATGTTTTTGTGTTACTATTGCTAGTACCCTAGTGATCAGTTTCCAGTAATGATTCCACTTACCACTTCCAGCCTGTGTGGTCCAGTTGATGAAGCACTAGCGTGAGAGTGAGGGGGGTTGGTGTCACCTTCCAATTCTACAATTTAATTGTTGTGTGAGGTTGGGCACTTGATTCATCTTTCTCTTAGAACATAAGAATAGTCATACTAGGTCAGAACAAAGATTCATCTGTCCTAGTGTCCTATTTTCTAACAGTGGCCAATGCCACTCTTCCAACCCTCTGTTTCACTTGCCCATTTAGACTGCATGTACTCTGGGGCAAGGTCTGTCTTTTATTTTAGGTTTGTGCAGTGGGGCAACTAACCACAGCCAGAGCTCCTACCCACTCACACAGTAGAAACTGTAATGGTGACTAATTTCTATTATTAGTGATGTTATAGTAAATGAAAAAGATTATATTTTTGGGGTCTATTCTTCAGCAATTCACTATGGGGAAAAACACCTATGCTACTTAATTTCTGCAATTCTGAGAACTTATGTGGTACATAGGTCCAGTGTCCAGAGATGAATTTCATCCGACCTGACCCTTTTTTGAGGGCAACAGGAGTTGGGAGAAATACCATAGAAATTAATTTCCTACACACTAGACATTAAGTTGATATACCCAAAGCTACAGTAAAATCCATGTAGCTTTTTATTACAATATTATTTATTGATGAAAGTCACAATGATTCAATGGAGCATAAATTAACTTCTATTCATTTTTGATTTAATCAGGTTTATTGGAAAGCTCTTGGCAATTTTCTTCTCCTGTTAGACTTTTCAAGTACCTTCAACAGATAAAAGGTATTTTAGTTCAAAGAAATATGAGGTTTTTTAATGGAAGTACTAGATATGAATAGGATACAAAAAAAATCTCCAGACATCAGATTATTTTGAAATGCATGTAATAGAAGTCAAATATCTTATCAAAGTCACCATAAATAATCAAATGCCATCATTTGCCACCATATACACATTTTTGTATTTTAAAAATGACAAAGACTGATACGAATGCAAGGCTTTAAATTAAAAGAATCAAAGCCCCCAGCAGAATTCTATCAGCATTCCTTTTGTGTGAATGGCACCAGTTGTGCAAACAGCTCTGCAAGGACAGAGCCGACTCTTGTGATAGTAGTACAAGTCTTGTGATTCTCCAGTGTATTTCTTAAAGCCCTGACTACCAGAATCAAAAGCAAAGCTTGAAAACGTGAAGCAAGTACCACCTATGGACTCAGAAACTAAATAAAAACCACACCGTTTTTATTATTTTAAAGAAAGGTCATGATTATTAGGAAGCCACTTTCATGATTTTTTGGAGCCTGACTTATGATTTCTGAATGATTGAGGTTGGTGATATTGTCAACCTTTCTGCAATGCATCAATGGCTGGTGCTGCTTGCAAAATCCAGGCCTAAAGGTTGGATCCTGATCTCACTAAAATCGGTGGACTTGAGCATGCTCTGGGATGGTATAATCAGCAGCTGTAAGTTGACCTAAGTTATTCTACTTTTGTTATTTAAATTATCTAACTTAGGTTAATTGAGAGTGGTGTCTAGATTAGAGACACACTCCCAATGATTTACCTTACACTTTTCAGAGAGCAGGAGTACAGGAGTCGATAGGAGAGCACTCTGCCATCGACTTAACAGTTCTTCATCATACCAAGCATCAATCATAGCAGTGGTGATCTAGCTGTAAGTATAGACGAGCCCTCTGTATGAAATTGAGTCCAGTGCTGTGGGGCAGGCAACTGATTTCAAATGGCACAATGTCCATTTATATTTGCTCAGGACTAGACCACTGCAGCTGAAATGAGACTTTTGTCCTGCATAGGCCAGTGTAGGGAACGTCTGGCATACTAGCCATACATAACTCATCAGGTTTGGGGCTGCCAGATGTTTTGTTTACCTGAGCATCTGCAAGCATGGCTGTTTGCAGCTCTCAGTGGCTGCAGTTTGCCATTCCCATCCCATGGGATCTGTGGGAAGTAGTATCCCACCAGCAGGTAAGCCTGATGAACCGCACCTGGCCCAACGGCTGTAATAATATTCACAGGGGAGTGAATGTAATTTTTGGCTCCTCCTGAAGTTGCTAAGAGCCAAATTGAGGGTGCTCAGCAAAATGCAGGAAGTACTTAGTTCCTCATGGGATCAGGCCTTACCGTGCCAGCATAACCTAATATGACCATGGTTCTTGGGCTGGTGTAGCTCCATCAAATTACATCAACTGAGTTTGGTCTAGGATAATCTTCAGAGCATGGAGTTAGGATTTGTGAGAGATTGTTCCAAAGAAAGAAAAATAAATATTAGCCAGACCTCTCTATTGGGGCATGGAAGATTGGCTGCTAGAAATGAAAAGACTAGAATTACATTTCTTTATCCCTCCACACACATTTGCCAGAGAATTCCCAGAGAAATTCTTATGAGCTGAGACAGACATTTATACAGCAAAGTTGTTTGATCTAAATCAGCTTGCTATAGTATATTAGGGTATGTCTACACTACAGCGCTAATTCGAACTAACTTAGTTCAAATTAGTTAATTTGAACTAAGCTAATTCCAACTAACGCATCCAGACTAAAAAACTAGTTCGAATTAGCGTTTTGCTAATTCAAACTAGCATGTCCACATTAAGTGGACCCTGATCCGGGGTTAAGGATGGCCAGAAGCAGTGCCGGCAGGGCATCAGATGAGGACTTAGAGCGTGGAGCTGCTGCCTCAGGCTAGCCGAGGGCTGTGCTTAAAGGGTCCCGACCCCCACCCCGGACAGACAGTTCTCAGGGATGCCCCGCTTGCAAAGCAGTCCTGTCTTGGAGTGCCCTGAGTGCCCACACTGGGCACATCACAGCACTCGGCCATCAGACCGGCTGCACTTGCTGCAGGCTGCCATCCGGAGAGAGGGGGCAATCGGGGGGCTGCAGGAGAGCTTCCACCCCCAGTAGCCAGCAGAGCCAGCCCAGTCCTCCCCATCGAAGGTTCGTACCCCATTCCTCCCTCACCTCCTTCAACTTACCCTTCCCTAGCCCCCCTTCCTGATGTACAAAATAAAGAAAACGTGTGGTCAAAAATAGAATCTCTCTTTATTGAACAAAACTCGGGGAGACTGGGAAAAGGAGGTGGGAGAGGGGAAGAGAGAGGGTGGGAGAGGGGAGGGCAACTAAAATGATCAGAGGTTTGGAAGAGGTCCCATATAAAGAGAGGCTAAAGAGACTGGGACTTTTCAGTTTAGAAAAAAGGAGACTGAGAGGGGATAGGATAGATGTCTATAAAAGCATGAGTGGGGTGGAGAGGGTGCATCAAGAAAAGTTCTTCATTAATTCCCATAATAGAAGGACTAGAGGGCACCAAGGAATGGGTAGCAGGAAAGGAATGGGTAGCAGGCTTCAAACTAGTAACAGAAAGTTGTTCTTCACAAATCAAAGAGTCAACCTGTGGAACTCCTTGCTGCAGGATGCTGTGAAGGCTACAACTAGAACAGAGTTTAAAGGGAAGTGAGATCAAGTCATGGAGGTTGGGTCCATAGAGTGGTATTAGCCAGGGGGTAGGAGTGGTGTCACTGCCCAAAGTTTGTGGAAGGCTGGAGAGGGATGGCATGAGACAAATGGCTTGGTCACTGTCTTCGGTTCATCCCCTCCAGGGTCCCTAGGGTTGGCCGCTGTCAGCAGACAGGCTACTGGGCTAGATGGATCTTTGGTCTGACCCAGGACAGCCATTGTAAGCTCAGGGCTCAGGGTTGGGGGGTCTCAGTGGACCACCTTGATTTTCATGCACACCTGCTCCTGGGTGGCCAGGCTGGCAGCTCTCCTGCCCTAGACAGCCACTTTCCTGTGCCTAGTGTGGAGGTCATGGACGAGGTCCACGATGTCTGCACTAGACCAGGCGGGTGCCCGCCTCTTGCAGTCCTGGGCAACCTCCCAGCAGCCGCCAGCCTGGTCCCGGGAAGAGGCGGAGGGCTGGATGGCAGCGGGTGGCTGGCTCGAGCCGTTCCAGGTGCAGGGTTTGCTGGCTGGGTGCTGGCTGGCTTGCACCTGGCATGGGCATCGTATCCAGCCCATGCCCCTTTAAGGGCTCCGGGGCTGGGAGGGGGGCAGAAGAGTTTCCCTGGTGGTGCCCAGAGTGGCCACCAGGGAAAGCTGGGGAGGGCTAGCCTCCCACTAGTTCGAATTAAGGGGCTACACAGCCCTTAATTTGAACTAGTAAGTTCGAACTAGGCTTAGTCCTCGTAGAATGAGGTTTACCTAGTTCGAACTAAGCGCTCCGCTAGTTCGAATTAAGTTCGAACTAGCGGAGCGCTAGTGTAGCGCCTATCAAAGTTAATTCGAACTAACATTTGTTAGTTCGAATTAACTTTGTAGTGTAGACATACCCTTACACATTAGTGAGAATTACTTTGATGTCTCTAAAAACAGGAATGTGAAGTCATACAATCTTACATGAAATTACAGCTTCCTCATCGTAGGGGGAGAAAAGAGAATCCAATGTCACTGATGTACGTGAGAACACATGATCTAGTTTGATAATGCACTGTATTTATAAAGTCTGACCCCAGGCAGGCTATGCTAACATGAATTTGGGCTCAAAAGCCATGTGATCAGGCTGACTGGGAATAATTCTGGAAACTGTTTTTCTAGAGTAGTACAGAAGATCCAAAGCATGCATGTAAATATATCATCTCAGAAAATTAGACAGAATTATTTTTGTCCATCTCTGATCATTGTAGTTACTCAATGATGACGATTAGTACCACATATGTTTATGGATTAATACTGATTTTTTTTCTTGCCTGTTTCTGATTTCACCAGTCAATCTTTCATTACCATCTCACATGATTAGCTCCACAAGAACACAATGTAAAAGGAAAGTCATTTTCCTAACCCCAGGTCCTTGTATTATATGTCAGTGACATGCTGCTCAAATGTCTTAATTTGAATTGCACTAGATCATTGCCATTGCTGAGACCTATCTTAACGATCCTGAATCTGAAAGTACAGTGATTGATAGAGGCTTTAATTACACTTGCTGATTGTAATGGTCCCTTTGGGCCTTAGGAACTATGAATCCTGCAAACACTGATGTACTTGCTTAATTTTGTTCAGGTGAGTCATCCCATTGAAGTCATTGATGCTTCTCCTATGTGACAAATTAAGCATGCATGCATTTGCAGGATAAGGGCCATCATTCTTAACAGTATAATTAAATATGGAGCTGGTGAGGGAAAAGTGGTGTCAGAACTATTTGAGTTGCATGAACACAATACCGTCTGTTTTCTTTTTCACATCCTGGAGAAACTCAAGGCATTAGTGATCAACTTGAAATCCCCAGGAAGCCACACTGAAATTGCCTAACTCAGGGTAAACTGCAAAAAATGGGTGGTTATTCTTCTAATACATAGATCCACCAAGCTAGCAACAGTTTCTGCAACTCCGTATTGATTACACAGCCAAGTCACATATGAAAGTTCTATCAATCCGAAAGGGTCAGACACATTTCCTTCCCACAGCGGAGCTAACTGAATTGTCAGACCCCCTTGGGCAAGGAGGTGGGGGTGTCTTTGTGCTCCCAAAGGGTTCATGGCCTTGGACAGAAGGGGAACAGCTGGGGCTAGCCTCCCCCCACCAGGTCTTCAATACCATGTGGGGCATTAGCTGTCAGGTCATCTCTCTCTTTTATGCAGTGTTAGTGCACAAAGTATGGAAAGAGCTAACTGGCTGTGCACTTACTTTGTACAGAGCTTGAGCCTTGTGGTGACTGCTCCACATGTTGCATTAAATGACCAAATATGGAAGGCCCCTGCAGTGATAAAGATCCCTGGCCTTGAAACCATAAAAATGCAAGAACCCATTCTGACATTTGCATGCTTTATTAAAAACACCATGAAACACTCAAAAAAACATTTTCTGGCTATCTGGTTACCACACCACTAGCATTTTTTATTATTAATTCTAGGGCTGGTTGTTTCCCTATAACCATGCCACCGCTAAGCCAATATTTTTATTCCCATTTGACATCTGAGGTGAAAGAGAAGGGATTTCCCCAAGGGCATACTCTGAAAGTTTCAGGGGTGCAAGGAATTTGTGCTAAAATGCTGAATTGCATACAATTTCACATTGAGCATAACACCATCAGACGCAATGGAGCAGTTACCTCCCCTTGCAGCTCTGGCACAAAGAACTGTACACATTTCTATGAAAGATTTTTCATATTTGCAAGTGGAAATCCACCTTTTTTTATGCCAAAACACCCCTCACACCAAAGCAGGCATACATAAATTGTTTGAAAGCAAAAACAATGGACCACTTGCTGATATATTATATGAAGCTTGTCCCTACAAACACTTTTTTCCTTGTGCTAATCTACAAGGAAGCCCTCGCTCTCTGGAGACTTGACTGCTCCAGCTTTATGGCTTGTCCCTCCAGCCACTGTAGTTACCCCTTTTAATAGGCAGCAGGCCACTCCCCCAGTGACTGGTAGGCAAACAGAAACTCCACATTTGCTATGCATAATACATCACTATTGGCTGATTCTACACAAGTCCCAGCTCAGGGACCCTCAAACAGGCAGTCAGAGTCTGCACGGTCCTAAACCTCACTGTATCCCTGAGCTACTTCCTACCTTTCCTTCTCTCATCCTGGAAAAGACTGCAGCTTCTCTCCCTCCAGCCTCTTTCTGCTCTCAGTCACTGGGATTCAGATACGCCTCTCTCACTGAGCTTCATCTCTAATCAGTGTCCTCCTCTGTCTCTGTCTCCAAGTACAGCCTATCCATTTAATTGGCCCACCTAGCCACCTGAACCCTTGCACACCATGCATGGGCCAGATGCTCTAACTCAGTAATGGATAACCTGCGGTCCATTGGGGTTCTATGTGTGGCCCGTGAGATATTTTGTTTACTGTTGCCCTTGCAACAGATTGCCAGATTTCGCTGGTTTCTGTCC
The DNA here is from genome assembly GCF_049634645.1 of Pelodiscus sinensis. Classification (NCBI taxonomy): domain Eukaryota; kingdom Metazoa; phylum Chordata; order Testudines; family Trionychidae; genus Pelodiscus; species Pelodiscus sinensis. The sequence goes on along the minus strand of NC_134725.1, from coordinate 28,067,766 downwards.
CTGTCAGGTTTTCTGTACTGTGTGACGGGGTGAACCCGTCCCTTCTCCCACGGCAGAATAACCCCGAGGCCCTAGTTCCGGTAAGGGAGACAGGCGGCCCCCCCCCGGCGGTGCTGCGCATGCACCATAGACTGAGCCTCGCGTTTAAAAGAAGCGCCGGCTCAGCTGATAAGGGGCAGCAGGACGGAGGGCGCCAGGAGCAGGGCGGAAGCGGGCGAGTATTCCGAGGGCAGGGCGGAAGCGGCCGAGCATGCCGGAGGAAGGGCGGAAGCGGCCGGAGATGCTGGAGTAAGGGCAGGGGTGGCCAGAGACCCCGAAGAGCAGCAGGGAGAGGCCAGAGATGCTGGAACAGGGGCAGAGGCGTCTGGAGACCCTGAGGACTGGCGGGGAGAGGCCGAAGATGTCGGAGGAGGGGCAGAGGTGGCCGGAGACCCTGAAGACCAACAGGGAGAGGCCAGAGATGTAAGGGCAGGTACAAGGGCTGCCAGGAACACCAGGACCAAGGATGCAGCCGCCCGTGGGGCTGGACGGGGGGGTCCAAGGCCCAGGCCATGAGAATAGCACACGGCAGACCCCTTTGACCAACGAGGGACGTGGCCGACGGAGGAGCGTTTGAGAGCCTTCATGGCCTTCGTTCTAGAAGACAAGCTAACACTTGGTGACTGACTGTATATGTTCAGTAGCCAAATACCAGGTAAGCATTCCATTCCAAAGACTGAAGTCAATGAAGTACACTGATATTACACCCTGCGAGGATCTAGCCCAAGGCCTGTTTCCACAGGCCATCATTAATAGTTCAGAGAACTGTGGAAAGCAGGTACTCAATATTTTAATGACCGAGGATAAAGGATGATAGTAAGGGATTTAGAGATTTTTGCACATCTCTAAAAATAAATAAAACGTGTTTTATAGTGAATTTGGTTTTACATATAATTTTGAACTAATAGAGCATATCTCAGTTTTGTAAGGACTTTAACCGCTAGATTGGTTGGTGCTGCTGGCATTTAATTACACAGGTATTTCCCTCCTAGCTCAGCTGTAAAGTAATCCTTCTTAAAATTGGGTAGCAATGCCTAAAATGCCTCTTTAATACAATTTGGAGGTCATAATCATACCCGTAGGCTAGATCTACACTATCGGGTTTTATAGGAAAAAGCTACATAAATTGTGCTCCGCTATTTGCATAGCATTTTCTGAAGTTTTTCCTGAAGAGACTTTTCCACCATTTGCCCCGTCTAGACAAGAGGAGGCGGAAAAGCCTCCTCTTTCGGAGGAGCCCTTATTCCTTGTAAAACACTGCAGGGTATCCCCATACTGTAGAAATAGCCTTAGAAACAAGTCATCTGTATAGCAAAGTTTTCAGTGTTTGAATATTAATGCAGCAATTGATCATTTTTATATTTCTTGCTCTTTCTTTTGTGCATTCTCTCGATTTGTGTGTGCGTGTGTCAGAACTAACTTAGTATGAAGCCATACATTTTAAACATTGTCTCTCAAACAGCAACATTAAACACATCACAATGAAAACTAAACAAATCAATATATATGATAGGTTTCATGGAACAGCGAGCACTACAGTTAAAGTTACAAAAACATTCTTATGCTCTAAACTCATCTTTATAATCACTCAACAAAAAATCCCCGCTCTCTTTACAAAATTTGCAGCAATTCTAAACTGTGATGGAGATATAATAGCTACAAATTCATGTCTGCCTAGGACCTCTTGGTTGCAATTACATCATGTGTTACAGATATTTGAAACTTCAAGGGACAGAACGTGGATATGGTGTAAAATCATAGGTCCAGTTAATGAAAGGATGAGCAGCGCTTCTCAAAGTTCATTGTGCCATGACCCCTTTATAACAACAAAAATGGCTACACAAGCTCAAGAAGGGATAATAGAGCCTCTATTCACTTGTGGGGCTCAGACCAAACCCTCTGCCACTCAGGGCATGGAGGCCAAAGCTGAAGCTCAAAAGCTTCATCCCCAGGCAAGGGGCCTCTAACCTGAATCTTGCTGCTGAGGTCTGAAGACTTCAGGTTTCAACTTTGTCCCTGTGCAGTGGGGGGGTTGTTTTTTGCCCTGAGTTTCTATCAGTATTTCTCATTGCCAATATATCTTTAAAAATCCAGCCATTAGACTATTGGTGCCTCAGTTCTACATCTATAAAATGGGGATAACTGAATTTCCTTATCTTGCATGCAGGGGAAGGAAGAGGCATGAAGACAAATATATTAAAGATTGTAAAGCTCTGAGTTACTACAGTAATGTAGCCCATATTAGTACCGTAGAATAGACAGAAACTAAAGAAAAATTTCTACTCACTGCTAGTAGAACAGTGCTTATGACCAGGGCTTGCTGAACTGCGGCGAGCCCTGCTCGCCAGCCGGGCTGTCCGGCGATCTGTGCATGTGCAGATCGCCCAAATCTGGCTCTTCCGGGTTGCAATCTACTCACCCCGGGTGAGTAGATTGCATTATTTGTCGAGTCCTGCTTATGACACACAAATGAACAGTTCCGATTTCATCTAGTATGGGATAGTGGGACACAAAGGGTGTATCTATACTATGCAGAACAGTCGAAAGAGGATATGCAAATTCCATGATAATTTGCATATCTTCTTCCTATCGCACTTTAGAAAGCAGGAGCTTTCAAAAAAAGTGAAAATAATTAAGACTCGGCTTTTTCGGTGAACCGCCCCCTTCGTCGAAAAGCCACTCTTCCTCAAAAAAAGAAGTTTACGCAGCTTTTCGACAAGGGGGGAGGGAGTTCCCTTAAAAAGCTGCATCTTAATTACTTTCACTTTCGAAAGTTCTCTGTTTTCAAAAGTGCGATCGGAAGAAGATATGCAAATTCCCGAGGAATTTGCATATCTTCTTTCAACTGTTCCCTGTAATCTAGATGAACCCAAAGAGACTGGCTCATTCAGTCTACATTACTTTAAATGGAGCACAAATTAATATTGATATGAGGGATTACTAATTTCATAGAAGTTCCTAATACAGAAAATGGAGACTCGTAGAATACTAGGACTGGAAGGGACCTCGAGAGATCGAGTTCAGTCCCCTACCCTCATGGCAGGACCCAGTACTGTCTAAACCATCCCTGATAGACATTTATCTAAACTTCTCTTAAATATCTCCTGAGATGGAGATTCCACAACCTCCCTGGGCAATTTATTCCAGTGTTGAATCACTCTGACAGTTAGGAACTTTTTCCTAATGTCCAACCTAAACCTCCCTTGCTGCAGTTTAAGCCCATTGCTTCTTGTTCTATCTTCAGAGGCCAGGAAGAACAAGTTTTCTCCCTCCTTCTTACGACACCCTTTTAGATACCTGAAAACTGCTTTCATGTCCCCTCTCAATCTTCTCTTTTCCAAACTAAACAAGCCCACTTATTTCTGTCTTCCTTCACAGAATGCCATGGTAAGATCTCTAGAACATGAACAAACATCATCCGCAATTGGTGAAGCTTCCATTTGCAGAAGCAGTCGCTTCCCAGACCAACCCCTCCGCTTTCCTGCCCAGGCTCCATTCCTTTCCAACTGTCTCCCTCCTCTCTTCCCTGCACATCCTGTGTCCTTGCTCACCGTGTGCTTGTCCCCTTCAAGCCAATCCCAGAACTCAAGAAAATTATTTTTTTGAATCCCCCCCCCACTTTTCTGCAATTTTTTTCTCAACAAAATGGAGCATATTTTGTACCATGTGCTACACATGCAGAAGGTACCTAATTAATAGCACTAAATTTGGACAAATTGTTGCAACATCACACAATGGGAGGAGTCATCCCTTAAAGTCCCAAACTGAAATTCTCCTGTAATCCAGGAGCAGTGACTACTGCATGAATAATGCAGAAAGATTTTGAAACTGTAAAAAACACAGGCCATTCGCTGCATTAAGGCGGGGAGATCACCTGAAACCCCAGCCTCCTGTAGTACAGGAACTTGGCAGCAAGACCTCACCTGACCCTGACACAGTTTAAGGGCTGGCCCTACCCCTCTGTGCCAGGCGTACCAGGTGTGGCTGCGCAGTCTTAGCCCAGCATGAGCCAAGTGGGGTGGGGGTTATTGTGGCTTATTCTGGGGAATCCGGGGGACAGCCTGGGCATGGGCAGCTCACTGTCAGATCTGGATGCACAAGGGTTTGTTGTGGTGTTCTAGTGCAGGGGCAATGGGACTCTGGTTAAGCTCAGTGGAGGAGTCAAGGGAAGATAGGGTTTGGTGTCAGGTCCAAATGCTGAGGAAGTGGAACTTCATAGGCTAGGGGGTGTATGTGCAGCTTCCTGGGGCTCAATGAGATGGGGGGGGGGGGAGCTTGTTGAATAAGTCCAAGGTTAGAGAAGCAAGGCTTATCAGGGTGAGGGTTAGATAGGCCTAATTAACCAGGGAGCCCCAGCTGCTGCTGAGGAGCCACTGCATGTTGGACGCCTGCCCACCAAATTCCTCATCCCTTTTATTTCTCCACCCTCTTCTCCTCATTCCTTCACTCGCCAAACCTTCCCCACTGCCTCTTCAACTCCCCTCCCCCTTCCCTCTTTTCCCTCACTTGCCATTCCTTCTCCCTGGCCTCTTCCACCCACCTCCTCATCCCCCCTTCTGTCATTCTGACCCCCCACCCAACTCCACTGCTGTGCACAGAAAACAGGAAGCCTGTGGGGAGAGGACAAGAAGGGGAGGGGATTGGGCAGCTACTCTTTAGGGCTTGTTGGTCTAACCCAGCAGTGCACAACCCTGGGGGGTCGCAAATTAAAAAAGGTTAAGCACCAGTGATCTAGGCAACTTCCACACCACTCCACACACTAGCAAGGGGAAGAGAGAGGGATTATGTGGCGGGTGTGTGGGGAGAGGGAAAGGGGAGAAGAGTTTCCAGCAGCAGGCTCAGTAGCAACTAGGCTGGGAAAGTGAAACTAAACCCACCTCAACTCCACACACTACCACGGGGGGAGCCAACCAAGTAGGGAGAGTGCAAAGGAAAAGGGGGGCAGCAAGAAGGGAGCTCACTTTGCCCACCCAGGGTCAAGGTATAGGGAAGGTGGGATAGATGGGGTGAGGAGCCGAGCAGGGAGGGGACTGAGCAGGAGAAGAAATCGGCAGAGCAGACCTAGCAATGCTCCTGGAGCCTGTGAGGTGAACAGAATTGCAGGCTGCAAAACAGTGGGAAGAACCTTGTGACCACAGTTTCACAGGTGATTAATCACCCCACACCAGTCAGTCAACTCCAAACTGTGTCGCTACAACTTAGAGGAAACACTGCTTGTGACTGTAATTGGAGCCTTGTGTCTGTGCTCTGCAGGTTTGGGTGCGGGCTACTGAGGCGGCTCTCTGCCATTCTGCCTTCCCAGCCACCCTGGAACCTATCTGAAGCTCACTAAACACCCCACAGGAGCCCCATGTAGGTAGGCTGTGTCTTGTTTTACCTTACAGACCAGATGCCCAGGATGAACATTTATGGGGTGCCCAGTTGCAATATCAGATAATTCTCAATCAGATCAATAGAGACAAAGTTTACTCTTATTTAAGGCACATGTTGCCCCACTGAAGTCAACTGGATTTCATCAGATACAGGCTAGAGCCAAATTTAATTCTTACCTTAATATTATATAATGCTTAGAATAAGATCTTAAGTGTACTGTGGCATACGTAGGGTTGCCAGGTGTCCGGTATTGACCCGGATAGTCCGGTATTTTCGCCTCCTGTCCGGTAAAAATGTTCAGAAAATACCAGACACTTGGCAACCCTACAACATACTCGGCAAGCATGCCCAGCCCCGGAGCCCACCAGGGCCCCCCATCCCCTGCTTGCCTGGTTCCACAGGGACTTGTCTTGTACTGGAGCAGAAAACTAAAATGGCTGCCGGCAAAAAAGCCTCTTCTTAAAGGGGCCATGCTGATTTTTTATTTATTTTTATTAATGACTGCTGTTGGGGTTTTTTTACTCAATGACTTTGGTCTCCCTCTTTTTTTTCTCAAAAGAAATTTTTGGGGAGTGTTCAGTATTTTTTGGTTTCATCTGGCAACCCTGCATTCTAGGAATGTGACACTAGGTTTATGATCATCATTTATGTCACTGTGATGCCTTATTGGTTTCAAGACAAAGAAAGAGACACATTACACTGAGCACTAAAATGTCTATAGTCCTAAATAGAGCTAGCCCTTCACATATACATGATCTATTCTGCCCTGCCAAGAATGCAGTTGTTAGAATTGAACGTTTTATTCTTTTTATATTTGTATTTTTAGGTTTAATAATGTAGCAATGTAAGGTAACATATTATTTTATTCTCTTTTGTTTTAAAGTTTAGTGAGTTTAGTAAGGAAGGAAATAGAGTTTTGGTATTGTGTCTATGTTAATGAGACTAGAGGGATGTTGAAGGCCCAATATGAGATTCTAATGTTATGCTTTTCTTCGAAAGGCTTTGTAAAAGATTGTTTATGTATAGAAGTGGTATGTATGTGTCGAGATAAAGGTGCAAAGTTTATTGCTCAGAACCAGATGGCCAAAGAAGGAGGGGTGAATGTGGGTGAAAACAGTCTGATCAGCGTCAGAAGAACCATCAATTACCACCAGTGCATACCCATGGCCAAGGAATGATCGGGTTGGCAGATTGACGGCTGTAAAGTGAAGCAAGCACCCCTAAAAGACGATTGATTACAGGATGAGCTTTGGAAATATTTTGGGAATGACTGACATCAACAAGATAACAGCTGGTCACAGACTGACACAGAGGAATCCATAGACTTCAACAGAGAAAAGGATAATAAAAGCACAGTGCTTTGCTATGGAACTTTGGTTTCGTCTTGCCACTAACTCCAGAGGAGCATCGGATTGTGCAACCGACAAAGGCCCTGCTCCCCCTCTGTGATTGATCTAACTGGCCACTAGATTGAGACAAACTCTGGACTGGTAACTATACCATCGTCCGACAGGACTGTGTGTGTGTATGGTGTTTGTGTGTGAATGATTGAAAAGCATATGCAACTGTTGTATTCTCAATAAATGTGGCGTATTGCCTTTTCCCCTCTAAAAGATCTTCTGTGCTTCGTTTAATCATAACACACTCTACATTCAACATGACATATAAACCTCAGATCAGAAGCCAGGCAAAAAGTGGGTAAACAGAGACAAAGAATGAAGTCAACAATGCTCAAATTTCTCATTGAAGCATAAATATACTTTAATGGTTGCATTCATTATATTGTGCTTGCCTCTAACCTTTCTTCCACCCTTCATCACTTGTAAGTAAAATGACAGAAGTTAATTTAGGAAGGATTTGAATCAGGTGAGGAGGAGGAGCTTAATCAACAAGCTTAGTTCCGCTACACAGTCAAGCTGGAGAAAAATGTTCTGGCTCCCTTTAGAACTCCACCCGTAACACCCTCCTTCTGTTGCCCCCTGCAGGCTGTTTATAAAACACAGGGTGGACGCTTTTCTTTTTATCTCTTGCTGAATATTCACTCAGGGCAGCACACTGTCGCCTAGCAACTGCTGAGACCTAGCTCAGTCCTTTGCTATTGCCCTGGCATGGGTGTTGACTAAATGCAAGTGGCTTATGGGACACCCACGTGAGATTTAATCAGTGTTCAGAAGTTGCTAGGCGACAGTGTCCTGCCTTCGGGATATGTTCAGCCAGTGATGATGAAATAATTCTACTTTGCATTTTAATATATGTGGCCTATATATACACATTCACATGGCAATTAGCATTCACTTACTAAAACAATTAAATGATTAATTAGCTGAGATGGCAAATGACTAGAAATTCATTTTGTTTTCAGTGTTTAGCCAATACCGTGATTAAAGGACAGGTTCTAAGGTCCCAAAGAATAAACTCTGGCTTTATTGTTGTTCCTGAAAGCAGGATTTTGTAATAACTTTGCTATTTTATAGGGTGAAGAAAGTGAAATTTGGTGGGGTTTTTTAACCTTTATGAAAATCAGAGGCAATTTTACATTAACTGAAGATTTGTCACATCACCTGTACTACCCAGTGGGCAAACTATGGTAACAAGGGAAGCAGAAGCTAGAACCAAATAACTTATAGTAACTCAAACTTGCTTCAAAAAGATAGCTACTTGAAAGATGAGAGCTGTGATCCCATTAGACGCTTAAGGAGGTGATACACAATAAAATTGATCCTAGAGTAGCCAGAGTTTTCCAGCTGCTGTGAACTTAGGCACTGAATAAACAAATATTCTTGTATCTGACTAATTGCTTATATAGACACTTATTATTTTTATTATTAGGCCAACACAGTTATAAAACAACAATTTACATTAACTTATGGACAATAAATGGCATAATCTAAAGCATCCTGAAATCAAAAGAAAGAATCCATTAAAATCACAACTATCAATAATGACCAAAATTGTCTCTCTGTTTCTTTGTACTGTGGACTGCATCCATCTGTGGTCTCCTGAGAGCATAAGCTCTTTAAGGACAGGGCTGTCTTTGAAGAAAGATGTGGAGAAATTGGAGAAGGTCCAGAGAAGAGCAACAAGAATGATTAAAGGTCTAGTGAACATGAGCTATGAGGAAGACAGAAAGAATTTGCTTTGTTTAGTTTGGAAAGGAGAAGACTGAGAGGGGACATGATAGCGGTTTTCAGGTATCTGAAAGGGTGTCACAAGGAGGAGGGAGACAAATTGTTCTCCTTGGCCTCTGAGGATAGGACAGGAAGAAAAAGGCTTAAACTGCAGCAAGGGAGGTTTTGGTTGGGCATTAGGAAAAGCTTCCTGTCTGTGATTAAGCACTGGAATAAATTGCCTAGGGAGGTTGTGGAATCTCCATCGCTGGAGACATTTAAGAGCAAGTTAGACAGACATCTATCAGAGCTGATCTAGACGGTGCTTGGTCCTGCCGTGAGGGCAGGGGACGGGACTCAATGACCTCTCAAGGTCCCTTCCAGTTCTAGTATTCTATGATTCTATGAGTACGTATCACACTGAGGACTTGGCCTGTGACAGAGGCTCCCCCTAAGCATTTCAATGCTAACACCAATAATAATAATTTCAAAGGATTCTGGATCCAGCCCACAATTACTCAAAGCAAATGGTGAATATGGCAGGCAGAATAGCAATATAGGTTGAACCTCTCTAGTCCAGCACCCTCGGGATCTGACCTGTACCAAACAAGAGAATCTGCTGAATCACAGGAGGTCAATATTCTACAGCATTAATACCAACACTTCCACTACTTGCTGGGCTGTTAGAGGACATGTAGGGATAAATTAGAGCCAATAGTAGCACAGAACACAGAACCAGGACTGGTGGCTATAAACATACTTTCCAGGACCACAGGAAACTTGGCTATGATAAGTGGACATCAGGCTAACTAAATCATGCTAGACCACAAATGTTGCCAGACCAGAGAGTATCAGATCAGAAAAGTTCAACCTGTAGCATATAGAAATAGGCTGTGCATTCAGGAAATGGGGGTGCTACAATTCTGCAAAGCTATCTCCAGTGATCCATAGGCTCAGATTGTCTGTACTTGCTTTTGCTTTTGTATGTTCAGGCCCAATCTCTCTTCCAATAACTCTTGCCCATGTTATTGTTTTTCAGTTCTCACTTTTATATTTATTGCCTAAAGCAACCCATCCTACCTTTCTCTTTGCTCTTCCTTCCTATCTGGAGTTTGTGCCTCTTGTTCATCTTTGCACAATCTTCCTCCTTGCTGCTGTTTATAAATAATGTGATTTTTTCCCCTTACTTCTCTGTGGAACACTCTCTCTCTCTCTCTCTCTTTCTCTCTTTCTCTCTCTCTCTCCATTCTTCTGACTCTCTTTGTCATACTGAATCCAATCTACAAAACCTGCCTCTTTTTCCTCCCCTTAATACTGTTCTCTTTCATGAACTGTCATCTCATCTCTTCCTTTTCTTGTAACCCAAATCGTTTTTCTCACTCAGGACCACCAGTTTATAACCTGCATGCTTTTATATTGATTGTCATTATTTTACCCCTTTATTGCTGTCTCTGTTCTACTTCAGAGGCCTTTGGCTCCAAAATGCTGAATTAATACATAACAATGTGTATGATTTACACTCCCTCTGGACAAACAGTTATTATGAAGGAATCCTTGTTATTCAGGATCAATAACTTGGTGATATAACGTACTAACTCTGTATACATGAATGAATGAATGAATGAATGACTGAACTGCTCTTTGGTGGCTGGCCTGTAAAGAAGGTAAGGAAGCAGCTACTAAGGAAGAGAGCAGCCTGCTGTTGAATGAGAAGCAACGCAAGTCGATTGGGATCTAGTCCTAGATTCCTTTGAGTTCCCATGACATTTATTTTGCTATAGTGTTACAGATGGACACCTGACAATAGGATTCACGCCCTGAAATAACAGCAGGAGATTGAAATTCCTCTATTGCGCAAAGGGCTAACATATTGGCCCGGGTGTTATCATGTGTGGGCCTACCTCTAATGTCAGCAAGTTTGCATGCATGAGTCAAGCGAACCGACAGACTTGCCAGGTCTCTGGGCAAGAGAAAGGGAGAGGGTAGTTCTGCATTATGGGAATGGTGGGGGAGCTGGCCCTCAATGCTATCCAAACAGTGCCACACCCCCTCAGCGCTGTCTGGCATGTGCCTCCCAAAGCTCTGTAGTGTGCCACAGTGGCACACACAGTGGCTCCAGTGGCAATTTAAAGGACCCAGCTGCTGCCATAATAGCAACAGTGGTGGTTGGGAGCTCTGTGCCTCTTTGAATCACCATGCCCCAGGACTGCTGCCCCCTTTGCCCTCCCTCTGTTGGTGTGCCTGGAATGAATGCATCAGTACCTCTACCAGGAGAAGAATATATGCATCCTATTAATTAGAACATTGAATAATAAATATTAATTCACATAGAATACTTTACTGGGTAAAATGCAAGAAATTCATAACAAATATTAATTGTACCAACTTGTTCAACCCATCCTTCTATTATCTACTTGCATCAATCATCAGTGGGACAGTCTGTAACAACAATGGAGAGGAGGCAGCTCTACAAACCCTAGGCTTGGATTCTTTTCTAGGCTCACACTCCAGCCTCAGCTTTGCTAAGAATAGTTCTTCTAATAATTAAACACTAATGTTCTTTTGTGAGCACATTATAATGAAATAAATTGCTTCCAGGGAACAATAAACTTCAGAGAACATCTGAAGCATTTTAATAGCAGAGAGCATTTTGCTGCTGCAACATTCACTTGGAAAGGTGAAGGATAATATCCTGGAAACAAAAGAAAAAAGTCTTTGGCACTTTTAGTATTTCTAATAATTGGGGCACTTTAAATGAGCAGTTTTACTCATTCCCAAATATTCAGTGCAATCTAAAATTGTAGAGCGTATAATACAAGACACTACTGCATTTCCATGCAAAATTCTGGACTCAAAGAAAATGAAGACTTCTCTTCTCTGATCCTACTAAAGAATACCAAAAAACACGCTAAAGCAGCTGCTCATGAAACTCCCTGATACAACTCAGGACCAAATCATTAAGCAAACACCCCCTCTAATCTCCAACCAGGAGTTTTCTATTTGCTACCCAAGATACACATCTGGAAATCCCAGATGTCCCATCATCTCAAGCATTGGCATCTTTACTACAGGATTATCTGACTACATTAACTCTTTCCTCAGACCCTATGCTACCCTCACATCTCGCTATCTTCAAGATACCACTGACTTCCTGAGGGAACTACAGAGCATCAATAATCTTCCTAAAACACCATCTTGGCCACCATGGACATAGAAGCTCTTTATACCAACATTCCACACGAAGATGGATTACAGGGCATCAGGAACACCATCCCTGATGACACCACTGCATACCTGGTTACAGAGCTTTGCTACTTTGTCCTCATCCACAACTATTTTCGATTTGGAGACACTTTGTATCTTCAAGTCAGTGGCACAGCAATGGGCAGTCACATAGCCCCACAATATGCCAATCAGGGCCGACTTGAGCCATTCCTGCGCCCCGGGCAATGGGCACGTGATGCATGCGCGGCTCCACCCCCGGGCGCATGGCGCATGCATGGCCCCACCCCCTGGTGTGCTGCGCACCTTACAGCTGCAATCTGGTGTGTGGTGCCCGATTGCAGCTCTAAGAGGTGCCGCACGGCCCCCAGCCCCGAGCACACGGAGCCTAATGTCAGCTGTAAGGGGCACCATGCGGCCAGGTGCACAGCGCCCCTTACAGCTGACATCAGGTGCTCCCCATAGGTTGGCGCCCTGGGCAGCTGCCTGGCTAGCCCCCCCCCCTTAATCCGGACCTGATGCCAACATCTTTATGGATGACCTTTAACAACATTTCCTCAGTTCTCACCCCCTAGTATCCTTACTCTACTTAAGCAAATTTCAACAACGTCTAAACCACCATCAACCTCAGCCTGGATCAGTCCACATGAGAGATCCATTTCCTTGACACTACAGTACAATTACATGATGGACACATTTCTACCATCTTATACTGGAAACCTACTGACTGTTACACTTACCTTCATGTCTCTAGCTTCCATCCAAGACACATTTCTAAATCTATTGTATACAGCCAGGTCCTAAAATACAACCAGATTTGCTCCAATCCCACAGACAGAGACAAAGACCTACAGGATCTATATAGAACATTCTTAACACTGAAATATCCACCCAGAAAAGTGAAAAAATAGATTGTCAGAGCCAGAAGAGTACCAAGACACTAGCTACTTCAAGACAGGCCCAGAAAAGAAAACAACAGGACTCCACTTGTCATCACCTACACCCTCCATCTTAAGCCCCTCCAAGGCATTATCAACAATTTACAACTTATCCAGGAAAATGACCCCTCACTCTCACAGGTCTTAGGGGACAGGTCAATCCTCGCCTAACCTCAAACAAAATCTTTCCAATAACCATGCAGCACCCTCCATCATATTCATCTAGTAACCCACCTCTTCAATCAACCCTGGTGCCAACTCTGTCCACACATATATACAAACCATATCATCACAAGACCTAAGACCCTCAGGGCTCCCAGCCGCCAGTCTTCCACTTGGACTCTCTGAAGTGTAGGTTTAGAGAAGTGTAACCTATAATAGAAAATGTGTATTTTTGCTATACTTTTTATTTAGAGTTATTAGCTAGAGCTCCCAGAGCTTGAAAATTGTAACAGCTACCATGAGCTGATATCATTCATGTATCAGAGGAATAAAATCTATTAATTTTTATAGTGCAATTCCCAAGTAGTGATAGACACACTAGCAAGTACAGTATAGCTATGCGAATGAAGCTGTTCATATTAAAGACAGTTAGACATTCTTTTCAGAACAGATATTTAGGATGTTGCTAAAAATATAGCAGTACAAACCATAGGAGATCAATTTTGAGTCATGTGAAACAGGCAGATAAATCTTTCTTCTGCAGTTCTTGAAATGTATCATATTTGCTTGTTCACTGGTCTAGCTCCAAGACAGATGGATTATCACTACAACACATTTTAGTACACCTTTCTTGCAGTGTAAGATTCCAACATTTAGCCAATTGGTGCTTAAATCTCTGAAGAACTTGTAGGTTAATTACAACTCTGTGGCCATGATGTGAGCAATAAAAATAAAGCACTTTGGTAGTTAACTAGTCTGCTCATTAGCTTACACTACATGAAGCAGGCTAAATTGTTGCACCATTTTCTACTTGAAAAAGAATAATATATGTTGAAGTGCTACTTGTCTGCAACTGTAAATCTTTTTTCTTTGACTCACTCCTATTGGTGGGACTCTTATAGGCTGAAGTGAGATTGAGTTTTAGATCCTTCTGTGTTCTAATTAAAGAGAGATGCTTACAAAGCATCCCCCTATTTTAATTTACATATGGGAATTCATCGATTCTATGGCCAGAAAACAACATTATGATAATCTAATGTTGATACCAGCTTTGTTACATGTGCTAAACTATCAGTTCACCTTCTGAAATGATTAGAAGGTACCATCTCCTTTACATGGCAAGAGACCCAGCATTAACCTATGTTAAGGGCCACATCTATATTTACCAGTGGACTGACGCTCCGCAGGTCGATCTTCAGGTGTATAATTTACTAGGTCTAGTAAGGACCCACTAAATTTAATGCTAAGGGCACCTCCATCTGCACCGGTCCTTCTACTCATGAGGAGTAAGGGAAGTCGATGGGAGCATTTCTCCCGTCGACCTCTCGCTGTGGAGATGGTGCCAAAGTTTGAATCAAGTTATGTTGACTCCAGTTTCTCTACATAACTGGAGTTGCATGTCTTAATTTGAACTTATCCCCTAGTGTAGACCTGGCCTAAGTTAAGATGCAGACAGAACTATGCCATCCCTGCATTTGTATCAGTGGGAATCACGGTATTTCTACATCTCCATCAGGGTGTCCCAGTTATAACAAAAGCAATGGGAGTATTAAAAATGAATCATTTAACCTCTTCACAGTTTTTCTTTCTAGTTTTGATTAATTTTCACTTTAAAGATCCTTATTTGCACCAGTGTAAGAAAACGGACATTAAAATAAAACCTTCCTGAGAAGTGAGTGGGTCAAAAGGAATGGAAAAATACCCTAGTGCAAGTCAGATACCAATAAATCATTTGCTTAGCATTTAGCATAGCTCTAAGAGTTTACAAAATTTAAATTTTATTTTTATGGCAGTGCCTAGAAGACCTAACTCACTGGCAGAACATAGATAGGGCTCACTGTGGTATAGTAAAAGCTTTGTTCTCTGGCATTCATGAAAATGGGGATTGCTGGTTAATCAAATGTTCCAGTTACTTGATGCTGATGATTCAGAAATTTTTCACCGTTTACTAACTATAGTTGCTGGATGGGTTAGATAACATCCAATAATAATAGTATTATACACAGAACAATTTTTACTGCCACAAGTTTACAAACTTGACTTCCTCAAGTGCCAGAAAATGTCAATAAATTATTCCAGATGGCTATTGGAATTTTTCCAGTTAACTGAAGGAGGAATGCCATCTATGCCAGGTGCTAGTTAACCAAGTTTTCTGGATATTAAAGTACCAAACAAAACAGTTTGTACTGTATTTGCCTTATTATGACATATTATGATATTGTCTTTGTCTGATAGCACTTCCAATCTAAATATTGCAGCAGACAATGGTTCTGGGAAAATATGGTGGTATTATCCCTATTTTATAGGCGGGGGACTGAGCATAGAGGGATTAAGTGATTTACTCAAGATCAGACAAGTTGGCTACGTCTACACTGGCATGATTTTCCGGAAATGCTTTTAACAGAAAACTTTTCTGTTAAAAGCATTTTTGGAAAAGCGCGTCTAGATTGGCAGGACACTTTTCCGGAAAAGCACTTTTTCCGGAAAAGTATCCGTGGCCAATCTAGATGCACTTTTCCACAAAAAGGCCCCGATCGTCATTTTCGCGATCGGGGCTTTTTTGCGGAAAACACTACTGTGCTGTCTACACTGGCCCTTTTCCAGAACAGTTTTCCAGAAAAAGACTTTTGCCCAAACGGGAGCAGCATAGTTTTTCCAGAAAAGCACTGATGATTTTACATTAGATCGTCAGTGCTTTTCCGTAAATTCAAGTGGCCAGTGTAGACAGCTGGCAAATTTTTCCGGAAAAGCGGCTGATTTTCCGGAATAACTTGCCAGTGTAGACACAGCCGTTATGTATAGTAGATCCAGAAACTGAAGCCAGTTTTCAAGTTCTAGTCCAGTCCTTTAACCACAAAACCATCCTTCCTCATAAATGCAATACAATTTTTTCATCCCAGTTTGTTGGTTTGGGGTTTTGTTTTTGTTTTTTTGTAGGGGAGGAGTTTGTTTGTTTGTTTGTTGCACTTTTTTCTATTTTTTTTCTATTATTTAGAAAGCATTTGTAACAAAAAATGTTAGAGAATGTTTCATTTATACATGTGGAACCTGTATTTTTAAATCATACTGAATTAGCACACTAAGGCATTTTTTTCTCCCTCTTCGCTAACTCTGGTTAAAAAATTAATACCTCATGCGCAAATCATAATGCATAAGCTATGCTTTACTTATCTTTATGTAGTATCTTTATGTTTCCATTTACTATTTTTCATTTGGTTCTGGATTACAAGGGACAACAGGCTTTTTGGAAAGTGTTAATTAATAATTGTTATTTTCACTACCCTAGATGTGCTTGCCACTTGTTGCTTAGTGCACAACTAAAATCTGTCATGCTACCATGAAATACATTCATTCACACACAGAAGGAATATGTCTATCAGTAACACCTCATAAAATAAAACCACGGAATGATATACCATTTCATAGTAAACTCAGAATATTGTTGAAGTAATATTGGTGGGTAATTTGAAAACAGCTCCCTGCTGATTTTATTATGCATCATAGCAAGGTTCCTATATTTCTCTTTCACAATGCATGGCTTTTCTTTAACACAGTCTCCTTCGTTTTTGAACTTTTCATCTGGTTGGTGTCAAATGAATATGTTCTACCCAAATCCTTGATGTTCTGAAGCATATGAAGAAGTCTGATTGTTTCTAAATTAGCTGCTGCATGTGGCTATATTTAGAACATTTTTTTTCTTCCCTAGACAGAGCAATCATAGCTAAGGGAGCTAAAGTTTCACCTTTAAATATCTTTGAATTCCATACTACCTCCTTTTGGTTTGCCAGATTTTGTTTATGTTCTGGTACTATATATTCCTCCCTGCCCCCCAACGTCCACTGAAGGAGCTTATACAAAAATAAAACAAGCACAGTCTGTGTCTAAATGTATTTGCATGATTTCAAAAATCCTTGTAAGACTCTGTCAGTTTACGTTGCCATTGAGGAGAGAGTTTTAGCAGATGAATGGTTTCTCTCCATTATATTTCTCTTTTTTAATCAGATGAAGCAGAATGAAGTAGTGTTATATAGATTGTTATCTATTCTGAAGTAGCATTCCAGGAAAAAACGTCAACCAAACAATGTGTTTGTAAAAATATTCTATATTATATATGGTTGAATGGCAGTAGTTTTAGAATTATCATGAAGAAGGTGAGGCACATTAACACCATGGTGACGAGTGTTGTCAGCAAACAAGAGTCTTCTCAAACCTGCAACCACCTACCTCTTTGTCAATAGAGAGACCCATTTGACCTTTGTGGAAGTGCAGGGATCAGTTTCCACGCTGCATATTGTCAAACCAAAGTCACAGACCAACTGCTTCTCCAGCCTACCACATCGAATGCAATATTAATTAGGTAGCAAAGTTATCAATATGTACACCACTTACAGCATAGCATTGTTAGTTCTGATTTACAGTTACTGGTACAGCATCTTAAATAAGAACCAAAGGATACAGCTTTCCTTGAACTGGTTGTCATGTGAGGAGAAATATGCTCGCACTGCTGTTAACACCACTGCCACTATTGACTGGATTTGGCAATTACTGCCAAGATTGATTACTTTCTATAACTAACTGATCACTGTATTGGCGTTTGTCAGATAAACATACATTAACCCATTAAACCAAAGTATTAATGTCACTATTGATTCTTAGGTAGAAAGTAAAAAGAAAATTCAGGCACTGATTACCACACAATAGAATGAGCCTGTATTTTATTATCACAAGATAAACTAAGCTAATGCTATGAAAATTATTATTCAGCAGGGTACATCATTATTGAAAACTGCATTGGAAGGAAACAATGTGGTAACATGTAAAAGAGTCTTTGCATTTGTCTATATTATGTTTCTCCATACACAAAGATAAACAGATTCGTTCAGTCTGAATGACTTTTAAAGTAATAGCAAGGAAAAGAAGAAAGAAGAAAAATAAGATCTCCATGGCAGCACAGCCTGTGTGTGGGTGTCTCTCTGACAGACGACACTGAACTGAATGTATAATAACTGCCTCTCTCTTCAGACAACACAGTCTTAGAGATTTAATGGTGCAGTACACAAAAAATAAAAGTATGTCAGGGACATAAGTAAATGCTCCACAATCTCACTGGTCTGCTACATTAGTCCAAAAGGACTATTCAGACCATTCTCCTGGGAAGCCCCAAAGAGCCAAATTATTTGATTACTTGCAAGTAACCATGCTTTTCTTGCTTTTAATAATGTGTCTGGTGGCCTCTCCTGATCCACATGTGCAAATAAAATGTCACCTCTTCTTAGGGCTTACAACACCAGGTGATGATTGATGCAAGGGTGAATTTTATTACTTCCCAGTTGTATTTGGGATGTAGGAGAGATTAAATGAAAGGCTCTTGATTAGTAGAAGACAATTTTTCAAAGCGAGTGCCTCGAAGGACACAGTTTCTATCAGTCACTAGAAAAAGTTTATAGTATATCAAATCTATTATCATGTTTTCTACTCCCATTTTAATCATGTTTTCTATTCACATTTTAACCAGTCAAATTCAGCTAAAGGATAAGTCAGGAATATTTTGTAGAAAATTATAATAGACCACAGTGACATAAATGGTACTCATTATTGCCCTGATCCAAAGTGGATCTATTCCTATTGACTTTGTGACTTTTTTCTTGAAGTCAATCCATTTACCTCCATATTCAAATGCATGATTCATTCAGAGCCTTCTAAAACAATGGACTCAGGTGCACTGACAGAGCTCACAAATACTGAGCAAAAGTGACACCCCTGGAGCACTATTCTTCCTTGATGATATATTGCAAATGAAGTTATCCTAATGACAAGCTTTTTTGTCATTTTAATGTTTTTAACGTTTTTATTTAAAATGTTATTTCTGTTTTTGGGGGAGGACTACCAGACTAGCCAACCTGAATCAGGCCAATAATTCGTCTAGCGAAAAATCCTGTCCACAGTAGTAGCCAGTTCCAGATTTTTCAGAGGAAAATAAAATTGAATACAGCACTGGGCAAATATAAAACAATCTGCACAAATGAAAAGTTTCTTCCTAACCCTGTAAATGAAAGATTGATTTATGCTCGGAAGCATGTGGACTTTATCCCTTCTAAAATGGTTGGATATTTTCCTCTGTTTTCCAATTCTTTCTATTATAGTTCTCTGCATTCTTGTGATTTGCATGAACATTCAGCCTTTTTGACATCTTACTATGCTTTTGGTTTAATAATATCTTGTGACAATCAGTTTTACATGCTAATTGCATTGTGTCTCTGTGTGCATGAGAGAGCGAGAGAGAGAGAGAGAGAGAGATTTCTTTTTATTAATTTGGCATTAAAGGCAGGGCAGATTTCAATATTCACCAGAAGGAATCAGGATATCCTGGAACTAATAAAACAAATAATAGCAGATGTCCTACAAATGGTAAATTCTTATTTCAAGGCTTTAAATGTAATTTGTAGAGTTGAAATAAGTATGAACACTTTAAAAATCCCACTGCAGATCAAAAGGTACAGCAGACATACAGTCTGAAAAATTCATATTAGAAACAAGAGTAAGTCATTTCAGAAGAAGATCTGTACAATATACATGATATATTTCTCTGTAGTTTCTAAGTGGACCTTGAAAGTACAATATTTTAAAATTCAACTTTTCATTACTATATTTTGTCTGAAAATGTGAAAAGGCCATTTGACATTAAAACAGTAAAGTGCTAAGCAATTTTAAGTCAGTCAAAGTATTGAGTTAGCCCTCTCCTCCTGGATAGAAGACTGGGATTAGAGTTCTGTCTTGCTTCCTTCAAGGCAGAATGCAAAGCTCTTATCCTTGTCTTCCAGACTTCTTCTAGCAACACTCTCCTGACTGCCCATGGATTTTATTTCTCTATTCAAACAACCCACTAACCCTCTCCTTTGTTCCCTTTTCCTAGACCCATCTGTTGGTCTTCTAAATATAGCCTCCTACAGCTACTACCCCAAAGTAGCAGAACAGGTCATAAGCGAACATTAATCTTCGGAGCTTCCTCCTACCTTGATCATGGCCAGATTAAGGCATGGACTAGCAGGGCAGCTGCCTGGGGCGCCAACCTATGGGGGGTGCCTGATGGCAGCTGTAAGGGGAGCACAGCTGTAAGGGGAGCTGCCATCAGGCGCCACGCGCCCAGTTCCCGGATCATGGGCTACAGCAGCTCCCAGCAGCCACCCTGCAGCAGCTGCCTGGGGCGGGGGCTACATTAACCCCCACAGAGCCAGCCAGCAGCGCCCTTTCCCCCACAGCCGCAGGGCCCTGCATGGCCAGGATAGGCTCGGCCCGCCCTGGGTGGCCCCGGGTTTCACGCCAGTGGTGGTAGCCAGGCTGGGCCAGGCTGGGTACCTGCGTCCTGCCGCCGCCAGCTCTGTGCACCCTCCTCCATGTGCCGGGAGGGGGCGGGGCCACGCATGCGCTCTCTCTCCCACACGCTGGCGCAGGAGCGGGGCCGCGCATGAGCCTTCCCCCTCGCGCTGGTGCAGAGGCAGGGCCACACATGCGCCCTCCCCCAACCCAGGATGCAATTAAACTACTGTCCAGGGCACCGGAATGGCTCGGTCCAGCCCTGATCCTGATGCAGGCATGTTAAGTAATTTTTCCCAAAAATCACATACAAGTGTGTGTCAGAACCAGAAATCAAAACCAGAACGCCCACATGTTCTTAATAACAAGAACCTCTTTTCTCTCCCCTAATGTACAGACCAAGAATGAAACAATAAATGAAATATTAAGGAATGTCTCCAAATCTTATGAAACAATGGAGGAATGTGTGGCACCAGGGATCATGGATTCAGGAGACATTTCCATGGAAACTACTTCAAGGGAGGGTTGTAACTTAAAAAAAAATTGACATCATTATCTTAAAAAATAAGTCACATTGCCTTCCTCCACTAAGCACCCCTATACATTATTCCAGGGTATGTCTGCACTACAGTGTTATTTCAAAATATCTTATTTCTAAAAAGTTATTTCAGAATAGCTTATTTTGAAATAACGCGTCTCCACACAAAATGCATTTCAAAATAGCATTTTCCTATTTTGAAATAGTGCGTCCACACTGATTGGAATCTGAATCGCATTTAAGGCTGGCCGGAACCAGTTCCAGCAGGGCACCAGGTCAAGACTTACTGTGTGGGGCTGCTGCCTGAGGCATCTGAGGTCTGTGCTTAAAGGGAACCCCGAGACAGCCAGTTCTCAGGTTTCCCTGCTTGCTTGTCTACCTTGATGAGGGACAGCACAGCCCTGCTCTGCGAGGTGAGGATGACCATGTCCTGCACCGTCGGAGCCGTTGTGCTTGCACAGAGGCCATGGTTGGAATGTCCGGCTATCCCCAGGAGAGGGAGCTGCCCCGAGACCGTACCCATGCCTCTGTGCTGTGTATAGTGCGGCCAAGGTGTGGGGGGAGATGTCCCCTGCCTCTGTGTAGAGGGGGCTTGTGAAGGGAGGGCATCCTATTGGGTCCTACCCCGGGGTCAGGACCATGTCAGGTCTCTTCACACACGTGTGTAGCTATCAGGCCAAGGCCCCCGTGTGGTACACAACTGGAGCCACCTACTTCAGGGATGGCATGGCATCTGCTCGCACATGTATAGGTTGCTGCGTGATCCGTGGTAAGCAAGGCTCACGCGCATGGTCCCTGGTCTCCCTCCCCACCCACCTCCGGGAAGGGGACAATGATGGCACTGACATGGTGTGGCCTCCCCAGATGACCCTGGTGACTCCGCTGCTGGGACAGCTCGGTGGTCTGGCTGGCATGGCTCTCTCCATGGCAGCTCCTCCTCTGCACCGTGGTCAGGGCCCTCTGGTCCTTTATCGCTGTACCCCGAGATGGCACGGACCGTCCCGCCTCCATGATGCGGTCCAGGGCATCAAAGTAGGGGCAGCTGTCTGCCCCTGCTGAGGAGCTGCCCTGAGTGGCCCTGGCGTACGCCTGCTGCAGCTCCTTGAACTTCATGCACACCTGTTCTTGTGTGCACATGTGGCCTTTGGTGGCCATGGTGCCAGCCATGCGTCCGTAGACGGTGGTGTTCCTCCATCTAGTGCGAAGATCCTGGACATTGGAGGCCTCCCCCTAAACCTCAATGAGGTCAATGATCTCCGCACTAGTCCAGGAGGGTGCGCGCCATCTCCGGCTCCTGGCTGGCTCCTGGGAACTGGGGGACTGGGCGGTGGACGGCTGGCTGGCACTGGCTGCCCAGGTCATTCGCTGGCCACTGGGTGAGGGGCAACGACTGCTGGCAGGCCTGGATCTGGCATACAGTGGCCAGAGTCTACCCCTTTAAGGGCTCTGGGTCTGGGGGAGAGGAGAAGAGTTTTCCTGGTTTGGCCCAGAGTGGCCACCAGGGCACCCCGGGAAGGGCTAGAGGCCCCCTATTTTGGAATAAGCATCTACACATCACTTATTTCGAATTAGCCATTTCAAATTTGGCATTATTCCTCGTAGAATGAGGCTTACCAAATTCGAAATAAGCACCCTGCTATTTTGATTTTATTTCAAAATAACGGTTTGCCTGTGTAGACGCTAGGAAAGTTAATTCGAAATAACAGCTGTTATTTCAAATTAACTTTGATGTGTAGACATACCCACAAAGTCCTCACTACACACAACTTAAATAATGTAAGTGGATCCATTCAAACTTCTAAAGATATCCAAAGAGGAGAGCAACCAGTTATGAGTTTAACAACAAAGAATGTATATAGCTTCATTTCATTCTTTTCAGCCATAGATTTTGAAGGTCTTTATAAAGGCAGGCTTCATTATTTTCATTTTATAAATGCGGAACTGAGACACAGAGAGGTGATTTGACTTTCCTAAGATTACACAGTGGGACAGAGGAAGATCCCTCCCAATCTCCTGACTCACAGATCAGTGTCCTGTCCACTGAACTGCACTTCATACCAATCTAAAAGAATAATACCTCCATCTTATATAGCACTTTTCACCAGTAGATCTCAGATGTGGAAACTCTAGTAGATGAAGTGACTTGCCCAAGATCAGCAGACCAGGAATAGAACCTAGCACCCTAAGTCCCAATGCAGTCCATTATTGGTTTATGCCCTCTACACTTACAATGACTTTAGTGAAGTTGCACCAAGTATAATTCAGAGTAGAGGTGGGCCCCTAGAAATCTTTCTGCCTGTCAGACATATACTGTCTGATAAATAATTGTTCATAGTTTCTTTTTTTTCCCAGGCTGTATTGTAATCTCTTCTCCTCCTGTTTGCCTGGAGCTGTCAGTTTCTCAAGGATTTCTTCATGATCACTATGATGTAGGTTTTCAAATATTTGGGTAAGTCTTCAAAGTACATCATATCTTCTTTTCAGTTCTAGGAAAAAAAGCCAAGGATTCTGCATAGTTCTGAAAGTTAATTACTAAAAGAAAAAAGGGAAGGTTGGCTGATGCGAAATTTAATATTTTATTTTCACTGACATTATCCCCTCTTTACTAGTCAAGGAACATAAAGCAATGATTAAGACTGCTGCTGTCTTCCTTTGTGTCCTTGGGGAATCATTGAGAATTTCTATTTATCCCGGAGATTAATGTTGAGACTGATCAATATTAAAAAATCAACAGTTGCAATTAGCATAATTCTGGTCATTCCCTCTCCAAAAGTATATAGCAGAAAGAGAAAAGATCCAGAGAAAGGCTTTGAAAATCCTTAGAATGACATGGAAAGCTTTCTGTATGAGGAGAAAGTGGTTAAAAGATAGGACCAGGATTATTTATATTTTGAGAAGAGATGAATAAGAGGTGAGACCACAGAAGTATTTAAAACAATGAAAAATATATTGGCCTGTCAAGTGCTCTTCTTTGTCTTTCTTAGGAATAAGGAGGAACCACTGTCCTGAAATCACAAGTCAACACATTCAAAACTACTAAGTATCTAATTAGTCTGCAAAATTCACTGCCAGAAGACATTTTAGAACAATGAGTTTGGAACCATTAAATGCATAATTAACAAGTGGAACTCCCTGTCACCGGATATTAATTGTGCAAAAACTCAGAAACTAGGAGATTTTTATGAATAACAAGAACATTCAAATTTACATTGAAGTATTTATTCCATTCACTGCTTTGGGTGAAGAATAAACTTTCCTCATGAGCATGCAATTGCATAATTTTCTATTATGGAGATTTTGTACTTTCCTTTAAACCTCCTGATATTGATTATTTCTGATGATAGCAGGAGAGAGAGATGGACTACTTTTGAGGGGTGGGGCAGGGTCTGATCCGGTATATTTATTCCGATACTCTATCTGATGTGAGAACCCTGCCCTACCCCTCAAAAGTGTGCATTGCCTCCTTTTGTCCAAAGGCTTCTGCACTGTACAGTTGTTATCAGGACCTGGCTGGCAGATCAAAGCCACACAAGCTCATTTTCCCTCCTCATGCTAAACAGATGCCTCCTTGTTGGGTTCTTGCAAGTGTGAAGAGATTACTTCAGAAAATATCAGTCCTGCACCTTCGTTGTAGCCATGCAAGTTATTTTCTCAGCAGAATGGCAGTACCATAGCATATAATTTTACACACCGCTTTTCTAATTATCCACAATATCCGGAAGTCATTGTACCTCAGGAAGATGCAATAGCCAGAAGTGACCAGTCAGGGTCATGAATCTCATTATTCTGAACTAAAACTAAGACTGACAATCCCAACAGGTCTGATTTTTAAAATGAAACTTTGCATTGACTGAACAGTAGCAATATTTCAAATGACAAGAAATCATATTTTTGTGACAGACTCCTAACACTGATCAGACAGTTAGGCTGCGTCTAGACTGGCAAGTTTTTCCGCAAAATCGGCTGCTTTTGTGGAAAAACTTGCCAGCTGTCTACATTGGCCGCTTGAATTTGCGCAAGAACACTGACGATCTAATGTAAGATTGTCAGTGTTCTTGCACAAATACTATGCTGCTCCCGCTCGGGAAAAAGCCCTCTTGCGCAAGAGGGCCAGTGTAGACAGCTAAAAACTGCTTTGTGCAAAAAAGCCCCGATGGCAAAAATGGTGATTGGGGCTTTCTTGCGCAAAACTGTATCTAGATTGGCACGAAGGCTTTTCTGCAAAAAGTGCTTTTGTGCAAAAGTGTCCATGCTAATCTAGACGCTCTTTTCCACAAATGCTTTTAATGGAAAAACTTTTCCGTTAAAAGCATTTGCGGAAAATCATGCCAGTCTAGAGGTAGCCTTACAGTTCCAAGGTAAAAAATAAATCCCTTTTAAGTGGAGTGTGGTCTACTGGGGTTACTCTTCTAATTTCCAGTGATACCCTGGATAAATCTTCCTTTCAATTTATCCATCTGCATAATGAGTGTAATTTTTCAAATGCTTCTTATACTGCCATAGGATATCTGGATATATTATCATGGAAAAGGCCTTCCAAAGTAAGTGTTCCTAATACCATAAACCATATCCTACAGCAATTTTCCTCGACAATAATAATACATTAGGATAGGCAGGAATATAGACAATGTCCCCAAATTGGGATTGATTTCTCCTCACAAATGCAAAATGCCTGGCTTCCACTAGAAAAAGTCTAACTCTCCCTGTATTTCTTCCACAACATAGTACTTGCCTTTTAGGACCAAACTGTCAAAAATCTACTCTGCTTGTGGACATAATTCATGCTGGCAAAGTTTGTGCATGCACTGTGTGCCCACAATTCATTGCCTGGCACCTGCATTTTTTTCCCCACTATGCTGGGGATAGATGCTGCAGTAATCGATCTGCTGTCTGTTGATTTGTCATGTCTGCTTAACAATAATAAATCAATCTACAAACCTCTCCCAATTGCTGCTGATCTCCAAACTCCCGTAGGGCAAGTGGTAGAGTAGCCAGCATCAACTCCAGAGCAGCCTCCACAACTTAGACTACACAAGACACCCCGGTAAGCAAGACAACTTCTGTAGCTGATGTATGTGCATTAGATTAAAGGCAAGATTAGTATAGTCTTTGTGCCTAGAACTATCACAAACTGCAGGTGAACATACTCTGATTGGTGCAGGGCCAGATTCACTTTTTGTAGGTTTGGCACCAAAATTATTTGTGGCCCCCCATTTTGTCATTATTGGGCCCTTCCGAATGTGGGCCTGGTGTGGCAGTGCTGTCCTATACCCAGAACTGAGTTTCAGGCATTTATTCATTTTGCTCACACAGCTCTGCATGACGATGTGTACTGCTATGTACAGCCTCCTCAGCTCCAAGTTTTTTCTCACTGAGCAGTACACCCATGTGGGTTTATCATTGTCCACAGTAGACAGAAATTTCAAAGTGATCCAGGGAAACTCCGCACAGATTTTTCTCTTCCTTGTCCAGACATTTTGTGCCACATCTCCAATACCGCTGTGTTTCGCCAGTCACTGTATGTGCTCCTGGTTTCAGTTCAATAAAGTTGCTCAACCAGCAGCCACCTGATCTTTTCTGACACCCTCCCCTCCATCCTTCCTCCCTCCTGTTGGGAGGGAGCTGGAGAGGCTGGGCCGGGCAGTGTGGTACAGTGCAGCATACCCTCTTCCCTCTCCTGGGGCTGGGGAGACTGGGGCCAGGCTGTGCGGTGCAGCACGCCCTGCCTCCTCCCTCCCTTGAGGCTGTGTTTGTCTTGGCTGGGACATGCAGCATGATGCGCCTTCCTCTGGGGTTGGGGAGAAGGGCAGGGCCTAGCAGAAGGGGTGGGGCTGGAGATGGGGCTGGTGGCTTGCCTCCCCCAGCCATGCCTTCACTGACTGCCCATGATTACTGTCTCCTTTATAAACAAATAAAACTCAACAACAACAACAACAACAAAAGGTAGCAGCTGTTGAAAATAGCAACACCAGTTCTAGTTAGCACTGGGAAGATGCCAGCCTTTATTGTTCGATTTTATGCTACTGTTTCTACAGCAAATTACAGTGCATCAGTATTTGATTTGAGAGAAATGGGTAACAGCAGCCCAAACTGAACTTGAGCATTCCTGAATGTTGAGGATGTGCAAAGCAAGAAGGCAGGTGCTAGATTCCATTTTGGAGTAGAAGATAAAAACTGGAAAGGAAAAGCCAATTCCAGCTCCTATGGCTCAGAAGTGGAAACTGAATCAAATCCTCTTGCATGACTGGTATTGTACCTAAAGCTGGCCAAGTTCTCTAGTAGAGCCTTCCTTTCCTTACTTACCATTTTAACTACACCTGGCGGGCCTACATACCTCCTTTGCTAGGCTTCACAAAGAGGTGCATTGTCCACTCTATTCCTTCTTTGGGAGCAGCCAGCTGAGACCACCAGCATCCCAAATCCAGTCTAGGGGAGGCTTCTGAGGGTCATATCTGGGCCAAAGACAAAGCCTTTTACTCTTTGAGGACTCATGTTGAGGTTCCCCTTCATAGTGCCACCCCCTTCTAGCAGCGACCTCTTCATGCATAGCAAGTGCTGTCCAGGGGTGTCACTCCTCCCCCTCCCTGTTGCTAGCAGCCAAAAGAATGCTGGGAAATGTAGTCCTGTCCCTGCTCCAGGGCCTGCTCTCTAGTCTAGGTACCTTAGACTCTTAGCTCCCATGCTGGATCCTTATTGCTTATTGCTGTCTCTTAAGGCTGTCTTCACTTCTCAGTGCTGTGAGTGGGGAAGAAATGAGTGATACAGACCCCTTCTGAGCTGGGGCATGGCACCAATAAGCCACTGGTTTCATGATCAATCTGCACCTAGATTTTTGTCCTTAGTTTGCTTTTTTGAGAGAATGTCATTTCGGTGTCTTGAAAATCTTGTTGCTTTTTAAAAATTGAGCCTGTCAAGGGTGAGCCTTTTGGCTGTTTCACATTATCCCCCCTTCAAAGTATAAGCATATTTCTCTGTAAAGTCTATGTCAGTCAATACTGGACACAAAGAAGGTTCTCATCACAGCTATATAAATCAATGTCCATTACTGGAGACTGAATACTGGAAGAGTTCTCATCAAGGCCATATAGATCAAAGAAGCCTCTTTCATGCAGAATTATATAGCGTTTGTCTAGCCATCTTGTTCTTTCCTGCTGCAACCTTGCATTTAAAATCTTAGACAATCATCAACAATACTGGATTACAATGCTGCAGAATCTTTGCAATTAACATATTGTTCTCATTTTTTACCTAATGACTACATTTCAGGTTCTGCTAGACAAAGAGACTAGGGGTCACATCTTCAGATGCCATTTATTGATAGCTTTCCACTGACTTCAGTAGCATCAGAGCATAGACCCAGAGATCAAAAGGCACTACTGGAATTGCTCTTTTTTCCCATGATCCCATCCATATCTTTTAACCTGGACTAAAAAAAATCTGAAATAAAAGACCTAGAATGCAAAAAAGGCAGTCCAGAGCTTAATTTATAGCATTTGGAAATAGAGCATATATGAGCTACTAGAAAATGTACCTAGTGCTGCGCAAGTCCCTAATTCAAATAAGTTTTGTTTTTCTTCATTTAAATAATTGCTCAGGAGTGGAGCTGGGGAGAAGGGGCTCAGTATGCACGCTGCCCCAGGAAGCGAAGATAACTCCAGCCCTCACTCTCACTGCAGAGATTGGATCTGGGTGAGAAGCACCTCTCCATGGTGGGAGCAGCTGCAGTGGGCACAAGCAGGTAGGGTTGCCAGTTGGTTGAAACAAAAATACTAATTCCCCTTTCCCCCCAAAAAAAAACACTGGGAAAAAATTCTGTTGAAGGAGGGGGGAAAATGGGGGGGGGGGGACCAGAGTTGTAGACCAAAAAATAAAAAATAAAAACTCCAAGGACTTATTAAGCCCCCCAAAAAATTAAAAAATAAACAGCATTAAAATAGTATGTCCCCTTTAAATGCAGAGATAGGAACTGGGGAACAGTTGAGCACTAAGACCCAGGGGAAAGCATTGCTTCCCCTAGGTCTTTTGGCCAGCAGCCATTTTGTGCTGGCAGCCTTGCAAACCAGGTAAGCAGGCTGGGGCTGGGGGTGTTGGAGGCCGGAGGGGTGTGGCAGTCGGGCGCTGAATGTTTGTAGGGTTGCCAGGTGCCCGGCATTTTCGCCTCCTGGCTGGGGAAGAATTCAGAGAATACAGATATCTCAGGTGTCGGGTATTCTCTGCATTTTTTCACTGGGCAGGAGCAGAAAATACCAGACTGTCTGGGTCAATACTGGACACCTGGCAATAGCATCCTTTTTTACATCCCTGCCCTCTGCTGGCCAAGTGGCATTATTGCTGCCCCATCTCTGTCTTTGGTCTATTGCTTTTCTGCTGTGGATATTCTGGCTATGTCTACACTACACTGTTCTTCTGGAAAAAGCTAGACAAATTGCGAACCACTGTTTTTTTCAGAAGGGGCTTCTCTGACATTTGGCCCATCTACACTAGGCCAAATGTTGGGAAAAAAACCTTTTTCGGAACATCCCTTCTTCCTCGTAAAATGAGGTTTACAGGGATGCTGAAAAAGTACGTCAGCTATACCGAAAAAAATTCAGAAGAGTAGATATATTCCCTGGATGCCTCCAGTATTCCAGAAAAACTCTGTAGTGTAGACATAGCCTCTGTAGTGTAATTATCCCACCTACTAGACCCCACATGTTATAAGAAACAATCAAATTCCAGGCATGTTCCATTGTCCTGGCACAAACAAATCCTTACCTTGATTTAAGCTATGAAAAAAGGAAGCTGCATACTAAGTGTGATGGTCCTAGCTCTTATCCTTTAGGACAGTGATCACCAGCCAGTAGATCGGGATCTACTCGTAGATCTTGGAGCTTCTGACAGGTGATCCTGACTGGTTCGGCCAAGAGGCTATCAAGTGCCAGCACATAGCTGCCTCTCCCTGCACTGCTGCACAGCTCCTGCCCTCTGCCTTGGAGCTGTCCCCTCAGGAGCCTCCTGCTTGCTGGGCAGGAGACGGAGATGTGCTGATGTCAGGGTGCCCCCTTTCCCATTCTGTATCCTATTTCCACAGAGCAGAGAGGGGACACAACAGGGGTTGGGATGGAGGGAGTTTGCTGGCTGCTTTTGGGAGTGGTGCAGGGCCAGGGCAGAGGTGAGCCTGCCTTAGCCCCACTGCACCCCCATCTGAGGTCAGCAGGGCTCAGCCCGAGCCCACATCCCAAAACCCTACCCCAGTCATGAACCCCCGCGTACACCTCAAGTCCCTGCCCTAGAGCTTCGAGCACCTCTGCATCCCAACACCCTCTGAGAGCCTGCACCTAGCATCCCTCCTGCACCCCAACTGCCTGCCCCAAGCTCAGAGCCCCTCTCACACTCCAGATCCCTTAATCCAAGACCAGAGTCTGCGCCCCGGCCTAGTGAAAGTGAGGGAGGATGGGAGAGGAAGGGAGGACAGAGTGAGCAGGGATGGAGCCTCGGAGAAGGAACACAAAGGAGGTGGGACAAGTGTATTTGGGTCTGAGGTAGCTCTTCGATTGCACTTAAATTCAAGAAGTGATCTCGTGCTTAAAAAGCTTGGAGACCACTGCTTTAGGAGGAGCTCTTTAACAAATGGACTCACAGACAGATGGACAGACACACAGGCAAAATTTCAAAAATATATAGTAGATGTGTGTGGTAGTTTGCAGTAGATTATGTAGATGATGTCCTATCAGTTACAAAGGCTGATCAATGGCAGCTTTCTAAGAGCATGTGTGCACCATGTAGAATAAATTAAAGGGTGAATTTAACTAGTCCCAATTCACTCCATGCAGGGGCAGATGCTCTTACCTAGGAATAAGTGTGTGTTTTATTCCAGATTTGCTTAATTCATTTCCAAAATAGATTCAGTTAATTTAGAGCAGGGAACTTTCAATTCCACAATAATAACCTCCTTACACGGAGTGACTCAGGAATAGCTGTTCTGAGGTAACTCCCAATGCAGACAGATGCCAATGGAGGGAAGAAGTGATCAAGCAGCTGTCACTGAAACGCATGCTTGATAAAACTTTACTCCTGTTTCCCTCAGTGAGTACTAAGGTTGTGAACAGTTCTTTAGAGGCTGGCTTCATAGCCTATGCT
The DNA here is from genome assembly GCF_049634645.1 of Pelodiscus sinensis. Classification (NCBI taxonomy): domain Eukaryota; kingdom Metazoa; phylum Chordata; order Testudines; family Trionychidae; genus Pelodiscus; species Pelodiscus sinensis. Next base: position 28,036,954 of record NC_134725.1, on the reverse strand, counting down.
GAAATCAGTGAGAGGTTTTCCACTGGCATCAGCAGGATTTTGTATCAAGCAGAGACTCTTGTTGACTTCATCTTTACCAGTTTCAATTACATTACCATTACTCAAGCTCCTAAAATCATTCTTAATATTTGCAAATGTGGCCTCTATAAGCTGCAGCAATAGGAGTGAAGAAAATATTATTTTTCTTTGTTAAAGTTGCTGGAATGGTTTGTAGTCATTAAAATCATGATGAGAGTAATGGTTACATTGTAAGCCACTGTCTGACAGATTAGTGAACACTACTAATTGCCTCCTCTGTCAGTCCTTGAGCTATTTATGAAGAGCTTGAAGATGTTGCAGGTTGATGATGCTAAATATCTCTTCTCCATCGGAGAACCGAAGAAAAGAGCTGTAAGCTAAAAAGTCCATCATAACTTTTCTGCTGAGATGAAAGCTTTCTGAGGTAAATAAGCAGGGCTGATGTGGTCCCTCAACAGAATTGTTGGACTGTAAAGCAATATGAATGTATTAGAAGTATGAATGGTGGTTTTGTCAGCTGAGATTTTAAATCATTCTTTAAACTCCAGTGATAGAAACTTCTGTCAGGTTCCTGTGGCTTTGTATGAATAGATATCATTAGCATGCTTGTATAACAGAAAATATATTTTCTGTAAGTAAGGGGACTGAAATAGTAACAACTTTTCCTGGTGTTTTTTATTTCATTGTTGGCCATTCGTCTCTCATTTACCCCAGTGTAAATCAGGAACAACTAGAAGCTATGGATACAAACAAGGTAAAAGATGGAAAGATTTGTATTAGGTTAAGGCAGTGGTCCCCAACGCGGTGCCTGCGGGTGCCATGGCGCCCACCAGGCCATTTATATGCACCCGCGGAGCAATCTGGACTGGCCCCACCCTGCCCCCGGGCATGTGGCAGGTGCCAGCCCTGGGCACATGGGCGGCCCCTGCTCCGGGGTTGCGGCGCATGCCGGTGCCAGCCCCGGCCCCGGGTGCGCCGCGCATGCCGGTGCCAGCCGTGGCCCCGGGTGCACCGCACATGCCAGTGCTGGCCCTGGGCGTGCGGCGCATGCTTGGCCCCACCCCCAGTCACGTGGCCTGTGAGCAGCCCCGCCCCCGTACGCCCAGCGCGTGAGCAGCCCCGCCCCCAGGCGCCCGGCAGCCCCAAAACGTTGGGGACCACTGGGTTAAGGTATGCTGTGTTGGAGCCAAAATGTATATATTAGAAAATATCCAGCCAAGCACTTTGAGATCACATGAAATGGGCAAAGCTACACATACCAGAACATTGCTGTCTAATTCCAAAAATAAAGCAAATATTTTAAACTAAAGATGGTCAAACCAGGAGCTGATGGGATGCACGTATGTTTGTAGGTGCCCATGATATAAATGAGATCTGACTGCACGAAAGGTTTTTATGATGAGGACTCTGTGAGTTTGGAATGCACTGCTCTCCTGTCTGTCAGACCACAGACTTGTTAACCTTCCAGTAGCTTAGCTTCTCATCAGGGTTGTTCATGAAGTCTTTACAGTTTTCATGCTGTACTGGGTTGCTGGGAGCCTGAAGCAATGGTGCAGGCAGCTGACAGATGCATGTGAGTGTTATGGGCACATTATTTACAGTTTGTTTCATTTCAAGAATATCAACTTTGGGTGGTATTGTCAAGACAGCTGAGGTGAGATTTTTCCTCGTGTCAGAATAATTGGTTCAGGGTTTCTCAAACCATGCCTCAGAAGTTGGGAAATTAGACACTAGCCTACTCTCTGTGCCAAAGAACTCACCAAGATGCCAGTGACCTTTTGGTGAGGTTCACATTTTCCTTCAGTGGTAGCTTGCATGGAGTTACATGTTCCCACCAAACCTTGGGATAAACTCTATCTTGGCCTGAGGTAGATGTAGCCTAGCTAGGCCTTGGTTTTTCTGAATTTGAGTATCAAAAGCAAAGGAGAGTTAGCAATGGCTTTAGGTGGCTGTTTCCTCCCTAATTTCACTCTTGCCTTTAAGGGTATCTTTTTCCTGGTCCTATGTTATAAAGTTTCCAAGTTCCATGGATGTTTAATGGGAGTTCTCTAAATAATATAAGTAGGAGATTCTGAAAAATTTAACCCAAGTGTGTAATCTAATGTCCATTGAAACCCATTGCCTGAGATTATACCCTTGAATGGCAATCAAGTTAACTTAGGGTCCAGTGCCCAAATCTAATGCACATGTTCTGTTCAATATGCTCTGCTACTCTTTAAGGTAAAAAATGCTCCTCACCAGAGTTGCCTGTAAGATGTCCACTTGTGTGGCCACTCAGGAGAGAGTCAAATGCCGTCTAGCTGATGAGCAAAGTGCCCACAACTAGGTTTTTAGTTTCCACTGACAGTGCACATTTGCACATGCCTTTGTGCACATAAAAATTATTCTGCACTTGGATGGAAAACATTAGAAGGGAACATTGCCTCTCAGTGGCAGAGTTCTTTGAAGACCTTATTAGAGCTGTAATTCAACTAGCAAATTAGTTTTTTTTAAATACCAGGTGACAACATGAAGATCTAAAGTGGTGTTTCTCAGGGACTGAAGGTTCACAGCCTTGCTGTTATTTTTTCAGCAAATTATCTTCCAACAGTAGATATAATTGCCCATACCTGCAGAGGCACAGGTAAACAAAGCATCTTGCAGCCAGCTAGTGGGTTGCCCTGACAAGCCCTGACCCAGAGTTTGAAAACCTTTGCCCTAAAATGCCATCTGGGTCTCTGTGGTTCCTGAGGCAATAGCTAGCAATTTCCATCCATCTTAGAAAACTCTCCACTGTTCTGGGTGTCTGAGCTTCCGCATCAAAGTCATTTCCTAAGACTTCAGTCAGCATAGTTACAGAGCAACTAGCATTTATCAATGGCTACCAGCTCTACACAAAGCCCCTATGAAGAAGGAAATAAATATTGCATTTTACAAATGGGAAACTGAGGTATATGACCAATTAAATAAATTGGACAATATTTCCCCCAAAGCCAACTCTTCTAAGGCCTATCTGGCATATTAACCTCTAGGACACCTTCCTTTTGTTTTGATACTCCACTCTCTCTAACTTAAAGTGTCTCTTTTAAAGAAGATCTCAGAGTTTATAGGCTCATAAATTTGTCATATCCAGAAATTAATTTGTCCTATTATTACACTGGTCACCTTTTGGTAACATTTTAAAATAGATAAATCTTCAGGATTTTATTTTAAAGTTGATATAGCCAAGGCCTGGGGCTGATCCGTGTTCATTTCTGCCACTGACACTCATAACATTTCTCCAGCATGCAATATATGCACTTCAGCACATAGCTAAGGCCTACATCATTTAGTATTCAGATAGTCTTGTATTGGGTCGGTGGCGGATACAATAGGAAATCTGCTTAGCAGTTAAGGGGCTGGATTCGAAAAAGGTAAGATGGGGACACTAGGGCAAAATAGCCCAGTTGTACTAATAGTGTGACACACAGGAATACAGACAAGAGACTGGTATTTATTTCCTATCACAGTGGTCAGAATTACATGGCAGATGTCAGCAGCTACTGGTTCTAGGAGATACTATTATACCTGCTATCAGACATGCAATGAGACAGGAAAGACCTACTTCTCACTAAAGCTAGGAGCTACTTGGTATCATGAGAGCCTAAAAATAGAAAGGGCATTGCTGGCCAAAAGATAAATATATTGAGACAAGAGAAGGATCAACAAAGAGTTTACTTGTTAATGCAAGTTAAAATTTCCAGTGGAAGTTCTTTTATTGAACTCCTCCTATTACCTTCAATAGGAGTTTTGTCACAATTAAGCAATACAGAATCAGATCCTTTGCATTTCTTACTCCATTTCTTTTTAAATCTGTTTATTCTGAATGCTTGTAGACTCCATATTCATTACAATTTTGAAACTATCCTTGGCTCCCCTGCCTTTGGCATTCTCAATATCAATCCATGGCCAGGTGCTACAAGGTGTAATATTGCACAGTTTGTGGGGCTGATCTATCCCAACCCAGCAGATGTGGAAGAAGCAGAATATTCCTCATTAGCAAATTTATATAAGGCCAGTGTTTCCTCCACCCCAGTTTCCAAATAGCTAAATCAATTTAGTGATTCTAAAGGGGCTCACCAGATTTGTTTACTTCAAATTGTGCTTGATTTGGGTCCTCCTCACACATCTGTAGACAAGCTGGATGAGGTATGTACCAAAGTAGATTCTTTTTGTGGTGAAGAGAATCAAAGCTAAGGTACAAAGAGATTAAGGTGAATATTTTTCATTAATTTTGAGTGCCTGATTTGGAAAACATAGGAACTGATTTATTAGAGTTCTTATCATTATAAAGCATTGAATATATTCCAAGCACAGCTTCCAGCAACATCAGCTGCAGCATTGAATGCTCAGCACACCTACAAGTCAGACTTCAGGGTCCCATGTCAGACATACAATTAGTGGCCACTTGTGAAAAGTTTGGTTTAAGTTACTTGCCTAACATCAACTCAGTGGCTGTGGTAGAGATAAAATCCTATTTTCTGGCACAAAATTCAACTGTCTGAACCATAAAGCCACACTTTCTCTTCCTACAAACCCCTGCCTCATTCACCACACTCTTTCTGGCTTACGCAACCAATGAGGCAGGGTCTTTACAGACAACAGCCTCCTTTATATATGATACTGATTCACTCCCCAGAGCAGTGGCACCCTGCTGTTGGATGAGGCAGGGCTCCTATGTAAAAAAACAAATAGTGTGCCTCAGTCTCCCTTGTCCTTACATAGTCTGCTCCCAATCCATGCCTCTTTTTTCCTCCCTGACACCAAGACCCCCTGCCTAGTCAGACTCAGTTTTTCTCCAACCCTAAAATCTTAACAGATTCCTTCTTCCCCTTTCTCTTGGCTCTTGGTCAGGTTTTTGTCTCTGCAGATGACTTCCTCCTCCACTTTGCCTGTATGCCAGCAATGAGGGCATAGAGAGACAGGTTCCACTCTCTCAATTTCAGGTCCCAGGCCCACCTCAACCTAGAACAGGGAAAGCCAAGCATCACCCATATACCCTGGGCTGGAGGATACATGTTCAGTTCTTCTGTGTGCTTAGTACGTTCCTCATCTAGCCAGCACTGGGAGCTGTCAGATGCTTATGCATGCTAAGCAAGTCTGGAATCTTCAGATATTGTCAGTGCTGAACTCAACAAAGTCTTTTCTGGGCATGTGGCAAATTGTTTTTTCCCAGTCCTGTTCTCAGAAATGGTAGGACCATAATGACTAAAATTTTCCCAATCTATTCCACTTGAGGAAGACACCTAGCACAGAAAATTCGAACTCAAATGGTTACAGTTTGGCAAAGTCATAACCAAATGAAAAGTGGTGTCTTATAAAGGGGGAAAGTCAAACAACTTTAATAATAGCAGTTGGTGCTACTGGCCCTGCCTATCATAATAATCTTTTGTATGGGTAAATTGTTCCAGCTAAAAATCTGGGGGGGGACATGAAATCTGTAGCCACTGTCTATTTAATATGATTGCAGGAAGGCAAACAGCAGCTATGTTTATTCAACTTACTAAATAAATGTAATATTAAATGAGTCTCTTACAAAGCATCTTTAGATATTAAACAAATCCTACATTTTAGTCTGATGTGATTTAATGAAATTCATGCACTAGTTGGTTTTTTTTACATATATATAAATTAAATATCAGCATTTATTCTGAAAATACAACATGATAGCAAATGGATTAGTTTTACAAATGTACAGGAAAACTGTATTTGTCTACCCAAAGCCATAACAAAAAGCAAGATTGGTGATGCTGTCCAAAGTTACAGACACTAGGAGAATATTCTCCTTCATACAGAATTCATGAATCTAGCAGCCATGTGTATCTTACTCTGATATGAGTTCATGTTATTCCTGTTGTCATTGAGACTTACACATTTCACAACGAAATTAGCCCGAGTGTTGGTTATTTAAAATTAAGTATATGACTTGGAAAATACTGAAAACATACAATAAGCAAATTCATAAATGTTATAAATACAATTAGTATGCCTTCTTGATCAGAGGTAATGCCTGCTATTAACATCATGTTTCTATTTACACTGGCATTCATTGTTTGTATTCCAGTAGTAATATCCAGAGCAGGAGTGGGCAATAATTTTTGACTGGGGTCCACTTCAGAAATTTTTGAAGTGGTCCCAGGACGCTCCGGAAGGGTCAGGGCATCATGTGTAAGGGGCAGAGCCAAGACAGTTCCATGCTTCCTTACCCATAGACCCTGATTGGGGTGGGGTGGGGGAGCGTGCAAAGCCTTTGTCCCTCCAGAGAGAACCGCCAGCTGCCCCTAGCGGTGGGAGAAGAAACTTTGCGTGCTCTCCCTCCTATCCCCAGATGAATCAGGGTCTGGGGGAGAGGGAGCACACAAAGTCTCTCACTCTCTGCCCCTGCCTGCTGCAGCTGGTAAGCAGCAGCTGGTGGTTTGTGGTTGACTTTAAGTGCCAAGCCCCTTGCCGGGTGGAAGGAGAATTTGTGGGCTTCCTGTCCTCCCCCTCCACCCTCCCAAGGCCCTCACTGGCCTGCGGGTGGGGGAGTGTGCAAAGTCTCTTACCATCCTGCTCCCATCCTGCAAGGAGCATCTTGTGCTTAGAAGTGTGTGCCCCTTGCAAGGTGGGAGGAGAATTTGCAAGCTTCCCCTAATTGGCCTAGGGGCAGGGGAACGTGTGAAGTCTCTTGCTCCTTGCCCTCCAGTGCATGGCACTTAGAGTCAACCACCAGGGTTGACTTTAAGTGACGCATGCTCCCCTGTCCCTACGCCCTGATTGGCCTGGGGGTGGGGGAGCAGTACGGCCTCCACGGGCCAGGTCAACCTGTTTGGAGGGCCAGATCCGGCTCATGGAGGCCAGTTAGCCCATCCTGATCTAGAGGCAAATAAGATTAAGACTTCATTGTACAGGACACTATATAAACATACACTTACACTATAATTAAGAAAGACTGGCAAAAAATGGAAGAAAGGAAGCTTAATCATTAGCATATTTTGGGGAAAAACCTGGAGTCTCCTTTATTTTCTTTTTTTCTATCTGAATCAGAATGAAAAGTTGGAATTTCCTCATCTTTAAAACTTCTAACAAAAACTGGTTCTAAGTAAAGAAAAATGTTTCCATTTTGACTTTTTAAAAATTATATTACTCTAGAATAGCACTATAAAATAAAACTTCAAATATAAAAGTCTGTTCAAAATTTGAAAACATAAAAACCATTGCAATCCAATCAGGTTAAAACAGATCAGGAAAATATGTTTCTTTTTTTTCTAAGCAAAATGTCATCAGAACAGACACATTTGCATAGAACATTTAAACAAATTATTTCTTTCTCTAGAGCTTGGCATAAATGAAATTGTGGCACTGAGCCCAGATTTGTGCTTCATGAATTTATTGATGGATGTCATTGAAAAATGAATCCAGTTATCAAATCTGAGTCTAAACTTCCTCAAAATCGAGAGTTGATTAGATCAGGGAGTCTATAGAGTGGCAGATTGTTTTTAGGTAAAGGGATATTTTAAAAGTGCCTTTTACTCTAAACTTAGTCTGGTTTCTGGATACTGACATAGTGGGAATTGTGGCACAAAGATTAAATTTTTCAGAGTTAAACAGTGAGTTTATAAAATTTAGTTGAGCTGTGTTGGTTCCAGGATACAAGAGAGAAGATGGTTGAGGTAATAACATCTATCGATTTCACAAAACTGGGTGACTAGGAAACATAATGGCAAATGAAATCCTATGTTGATAAAAACAAAGGAATGCATATAGGAAATGCAATTCTAACTATTCATACAAAATGATGGGGTCAAATTATCTGTTACAACTCAAGGAAGATCTTCATGTCACTGTTGAAAGCTCTTTGAAAACATCCATTGAATGTTCAGTGGTAGTCAAAAAAACTAACAGAACATTTTGAACCTTAAGAAAGTGACAGATAATAAGACAGTAAATCCATGATATGCCTACACCTTGAATATTGCATGAATTCTTGTTCCCTCTCCCCCCCCCCCGTCTGAAAAAAAGATATATAGCCTCCCCGAGTTACGACAACCTCCACTTACGACCATCCGCACTTACGACCAAAGCGGTCGTAAATGCAGATCTGAGTAATGAAACGGCGATCCACACTTACGAACAGCATGGTCACCATATAACTCTATGGGATCCGAGTTATGAACACTTTGAGTTACGGACCAAGTGTTGGTCCGTAACTTGTTCGTAACTCGGAGAGCGGTTGTATTAGAATAGAAAATAGTATGGAGAATAACAACACAAATTATTGGTGGTGCAGACCAGCTTCCTTGAATAGAGACTAAAAAGACTGGGATTGTTCATCTCAGGACCATGGAGGAGAGAGGAATTAGATAGAGGTCTATATAATAATGAATGGTGTAAAGAAAGTGAATAAGGTAGTGTTGCCTACCCCCTTCTAATAACATAAAAAGAAGAGATCACACAAATTAATAAGCAGATTTGAAATAAACAAAAGGAAGTCTGCTACACAACGCTCCATCTTATCTGTGGCATGCATTACCAAGGAATGTTGTGAAGGCCAAAAATATAACTGCATTAAAAAATTGATACATATATGGACTACAGTTTCATCAGTAGCCATTAGTCAAAATGGTCAGAGACACAACTCCATACTCTGAGTGACCCTAAATCTCTGACTGACAGATGTTGGGAAGACTGGACTACAGGGGATGGATCACTGGATAATTTCCCTGTTCAGTGCATTCATTTTAAGTGGTAGAAATGTAGTCGTGTTAGTCTGGTGTAGCTGAAACAAAATACAGGTCTATGTAGCACTTTAAAGACTAATAAGATGGTTTATTAGATGATGAGCTTTCGTGGGCCAGACCCACTTCCTCAGATCAAATAGTGGAAGAAAATAGTCACAACCATATATACCAAAGGATACAATTTAAAAAAAATGAGCACACATGAAAAGGACAAATCACATTACAGAACAGAAGGGGGATGTGGGGGGGGGGGGAGGGAAGGAGGTGAATGCCAGTGAGTTAATGATATTAGAGAATTAATCTAATATCATTAACTCACTGGCATTCACCTCCTTCCCCCCCCCCCCCACATCCCCCTTCTGTTCTGTAATGTGATTTGTCCTTTTCATGTGTGTTCATTTTTTTTAAATTGTATCCTTTGGTATATATGGTTGTGACTATTTTCTTCCACTATTTGATCTGAGGAAGTGGGTCTGGCCCACGAAAGCTCATCATCTAATAAACCATCTTGTTAGTCTTTAAAGTGCTACATAGACCTGTATTTTGTTTCATTTTAAGTGACATTGGCCACTGTCAGAAGATAGGATAGTGGGTTATATATGGAACCCTGCAAATCTATGGGTATCAACTTTTTATTCATGGGCATTCGCATCTGCAGATGTAGAGGTAGATGTCCACGGATCATTTTTGCAGATGCAGATACCAATTTTTGTATCTGTGCAGAGCTCTAGTTACATGAACCATTGGTCTGACCCAGTATGTTCATTCTTATGTTCTCCAAAAGGGAGTTTATAACAGAGCCAGAACCTGGATGTAGCTTTCCTGAGTACCAGCCAAATGGTTTGACCCCAAGTTTCTCCTTCCTCCTCCTGGCTGAAGTTTAGCATAGTACTTAAGTACATGCCTAACTTTAAGCCTATGATGAAGGATCAGAATTTGGAAACTTTAAAGAGGGAACAGCAGGAAGGCTCAGCAGTGAGGGCAGACTGGGATGAGGAGTAAAAACAATCCATATGTTCCCCTTTTAAGAAATGGGCAGAAAAGTCAAGTGCCCAGTGGCAATTCAGAAAAGGAAAGGGGACAATGTAAGAGGAAAATGCAATAGGTAGTTTAAAAGCATAGAGGAGATACCAGAGTTAGGAAGGGAGGTCAAGGGGGAAGTCAAGGAATCCGTTGAAACACTATTGCTGATTCAGGATCACACCCACAGAGAAAAGAACTTTTAGCAGTGACATTTGCTCACCTTTAGCTTCCATGTAATTTTCTTTTGTCCTGTATGCTCGAGGAGATTCTGCTATGATCTATTATGTGATGAGCTTTGCCATAAGCCAGGGCTAGAGATCTTGGTACTGCTTCCACTGATAAATTCCTATCCCAGAGCAATTTCTTTAAGTGCCACCCGTCCCTGGGCCCTGTAATGGGCTCCAGTAATTACAGGTGACATTGCACTCATGATTCAATTTTGAAACGTTAAAAAGTAAAAAATAATGCCTGCAGGATGGAGTTTAAGTTTATCACAGGGTCTGTTGTTTTAATAGGATTTTTCTTCCCCTAGCTCTGAAGCTTTGCTGCAGTTAATTAAAAGAAAAGTGGGCCAGACTTAATGGGAGCATTAGGATCCAGTCTGGAATGATTTTGGATTAAAAACTCACACCATTTTACAAGGTTTTTTTTTCAGCACTCAAATTCTTGGTTGCCTAAGGAAACATAACAGAGACATTGCAGGGAAGAAAGTAATCCAGATGGTGTAAAATTAATTTTCTCACACACTCCGGAAGGGAGATGCTGGAGGCACAATGCTGTGCATCAGCAGGTATGGCATGAACAAAGGAAGGGAACTCCAGAAAGTCTTAGTCCTTTTCTACACAAGCAGTGCTGTACAATCCATTAATCAGGGGTCTTGTGTGCTATCAGATGACCCAGTGGTCACGGCACCAGCTGTAGCGGAAGTAGCAGCTATTTCAGATGAGCTGCAAAACTTAACCTTGTTGTTCAGCATGAGGTCAGCTTGCCTTGTGTAATTAACAACTTGCCTGAAGTAAGTGCCACATTGCTATGTATATTTAAATACCCTGAGGAAAAATCTCTCAGCTCCAGTATAAATCAGGAACTTCAACTGGCATAAACAAAAAATCAGGCCCACACACTTTAAACCCAAGGACCAGATTCGGTAGAGGTGAAAGATCTACTGTTTGGTTTGGAGAGAATCATGTTGCAATGAGCAAATAAACGTAAATAAGAGAACACGTCTTGGGGAGCAGGGAGAGAATGTCCAGTTTCTCTTTACCACAACAAAACACTTGCAAACCGTGTTACTGCCTGATACTGTACTGCAGCGTGGTTGTAGTTGTGTCGGTCCCAGGATATTCGGCAGACAAGCTGGGTGAGGTAATTTCTTTTATTGGACCAGCTTCTGTTGGTGAGAGAGGAAAGCATTTGAGCTACAATGGGTGGCATGAAAGCTTCTCTCTCTCACCAAAAGAAGTTACTCCACTAAAAGATCTCACGTCACCCTCCTTGTCTCTCTGATATTGCACTGGCTATTACAGTTTTCTTCACTGCTTTCTCACTGTTTCTACAACCTGTGAACTAATACCCTGCTATACATTCCAAGAATGTATAGCATTAGCATTAGAGTCTTCAGTTTAGCTATAGAAAAACCTGGATCTCTAAATCCACAAACCATAGTTAAATATTTTTAAAGTCATGCTTCCTGTGCAGTCCTGTTTAACCTTTTATAAATTGTTTCCTATGTGACAATTGTTTCAGGGTTTTATTATTTTCTCCCATCCCCTTAACTCTCCCCAGTTCTATATTCAAGAAGGAGTTCCAATAAATTCATCAACAGCTGTTCTGAAGGCAGTGGTGGGATGTTGATGCTGACATTTTATGGTTTTTAGAGGCAGTGGGGCAGATTGATATATTGGGGATCTCTGTTTTCCATTAGTATCTTTTAATATAAACCCAGGACATTTATTAACACCTTTGTTAAACCAAAGAAACAAACATTGGGGTGTGTCAAGGAGTGCATTGTGATGGATACATGGCATGCTGGGATAATTGCACAACTTCATGGGCAGAAGAGGCAACAGAGGAAAATGGTACAACTGAGTGAACCCTGGTGAATTTGGCTTGCCTAGGATATGAACCAAACCCAGCATATTTCTGGCCTCAGTACATGACCAGATCAGTCTTCCTTGTAATCTGAATGCTTGGGCACATAGGAGAGATTCAAATGCCACCAAGCTGATTAACAGAGCACTCATAGTGCCCAAAATTGGCAACGTGTTTCTGCTAGTGTTGCACATCTGCACATGCCCTGGTGCAAAAATTGATTCTTCACATAGATGGAAAACATTAGAAGGAACATTGGACCAGATCCAGACATTTCACAGGAGGGTTGAGTTCAGAGGGCTGATTCTAATCTCACTGAAGTTGTACACCAGTGTAAATGTAGGGCATCAGTAATTGCTGCTGATTTATGCTGGTGTAAGAAAAATCACAACCAAACCCATGCCACATGGGACACTCAGGACTCTATAAATAAATAATCATCCAAATTTTAACCATCATCTGGGTGCACCACATACATCAGTCCCATGAGCATACTAGGCCTCTCCACGTAGGAACCATTAGACTCATAGACTTTAAGGTCAGAAGGGACCATTATGATCATCTAGTCTGACCCACTGCACAGTGCAGGCCACAGAATCTCACCCACCCCTCTTAGAATAATCCTCTCATCTATGTCTCAGATATTGAAGCCTTCGAATTCTTTGAAGGCCCCAAGATGCAGAGAATCTTCCAGCTGTGATCTGCGCCCCATGCTACAGAGGAAGGCGAAAAACCTCCAGGGCCTCTGCCAATCTACCCTGGAGGAAAATTCCTTCCCGACCCCAAATATGGCGATCAGCTAAACCCTGAGCATGTGGGCAAGACTCACCAGCCAGACACCCAGAAAGTTCTCTATAGTAACTCCAGTGACCTATTTCCCACTGATAATGAATGGTCAATTAGTTACCAAGATCATGTTCTCAAACCATCCCCTTATCCTAGAATCATAGAATTGGAAGAGACATCAGGTCATCAAGTCCAGCCCCCTGCTCTAGGCAGGACCAATCCCAACTAAATCAACCATTAGAGACTAAGCAAGCTACTTAGGACCATTCCTCCATATTAAAAGTTCAGTAGAGTCAACATGGTATTGACCCAAATAGGAATGCAATAGATAGTCCTAGTATTGCCCATGGCTTTGTGTTCTGTGTTTTTGAAGTTCTTTAACAACCACAGGCTGCCTGAAATTCTCCATATTTCTGTGGGCACCATTGCTAATGACAGCCAACTAAAGGATTGGCCAATGGGAATGGGATTGTTTCCTTCTTTGTTCCCAGCACTGGTGTCTTTCCCTGATTATCAGGTGGATTGGCAGAAGGAAGCTCCTGTTTTCCAAGTCAGTGAGGCTCAACTGTAGATTGAGCACCTCACTATGAAAATGTTTAATGGTAAAGATAGGAGTAGAGTCTCTGGAGCAATGGCCAGGGGTGGCATCATGGGGGTAGGATGCTATGGTGATGGGTACAGGATAAGTTCCTGAACAGAACAGAGTCACTCTTCCCAGCTCTGCCAGACTTTTCGGGTCTGAGTCTAACATCTGATGGATTTCAGCTCTATGGAAGGATTTCACTTTACACTAAAAAAATAAAAGGGAGCCATTACTAACTGACAATAGCACCACAAAGAAGCCCATAGCCGAACAGGTATTATTACTGCTATCCTGTAAGCAGCAGAGACTGAGGGGCAGGACTGCAACTTGGGTGCGTTAGCACAGCTCAACTGACATCTAGGATACCTCTACACTGCACAGTTATTTCAGAATAAGTTACTCTGGAATAGTTATTCCAAAATAGCTTATTTTGGAATAGCACATCTCCACTGTAGGGAAGCCTCAAAATTAGTCGGAGGCATACTTCCCTAATGTAGTCTTGCTATCTCGATTTAGAGCTCCAGGAGGAATAACAAAAATAGCAGCAGTAGAGTGTCTACACATGCCTTATTTCGAAATAGCTATTTCAGAATAGGCATTATTCTTCATAGAGTGAGGTTTACAGAAGTCGGAATAAGCCGTCCTTTATTTCAAATTTATTTCAAAATAATGAATTGCTGTGTAGATGCTCGCATAGTTATTTTGAAATAACGGCTGTTATTCTGAAATAACTTTGCTGTGTAGACATACCCCAAAAGTGCTATGCCAATTGACACCAGCTAAATGGCTGATAATGAGAGTTGAGAGAGCAATAACCATCATACTTCCCTATCCCCACAATACAAGATTTGGCATCTTTCAAGCCACGGTGGCCATTGCCACATACATGTTTACAACATTGTCATTGCCTCTCCCTGCTGTTTTCACATAGGTCTTCACAAAAGCTTCATTTAAAGTTCTTCAAAACTTTCCTCTGTTCAGCCAGTTCCAAGAGGGTTTTGTGAGCCAGTGCCACTGAACTTGACTAATGATCAGAACAGGGAGCATACACCATTCAGAATGGTCCACCTACACTGCACCTCTCTTGCATAAAAGTCTATACAAATGAAGCACGGATTAGCATATTGCCATACTTCATTTGCATAATTAATTAGGGGCCATTTTTGCGCAAAACCCGTCTCTTGAACAAGAGCCATTCTTCCTGAAAAAATGAGAATGGAAGACAAACTTTCATTTCAATTAATCCTTTGCTGGCTATTATTAGCCTTTTATAGCTTATGAAGGTCCAATATTTTTAAGTGATCCAAAATTTTGGGTGCCTGTTTTCTTAAGTGTCTCAAACTGGGTACCCAACCCTAGAGATACCCAGTGTAATCGCCAGTCCAGGCTGGGGATGTGTTCTGTAGCATTATCACAGCCATAGCAGACACAAATAGAGATTACTGGGAGTTTTCTGTATAATAATAATAATAATAATAATTAATAACAATTAATAATATAATATACAATTATTCTGCAGAATGATTTTGACAGAAAATGAAATTTCTGCACATTTGAATTTTCCTATGGAAAAAAATTGCCAAATTCTGATTTTCTTCAGGAAGACTGAAACAAGACATTTCCTGTTGGACTGTGGTTCCCAAATTGAAATATTTTGTCTTATTGAACTAACCTGAACCATTTAGTTTAGTGAATTCAATATTAAACTACATTTTTATGATCCTGGAGCATAGCTTCATGGAACTCATAGCTTAGAGTTCTGATATTGCCAGACTTTCTTATTGGTTGAGCTCCTAAGAAAGACTACATCTTCTAGTATGCAATGCATTCCACCTTTAAGTCTGCAGCATGGTGCATCATGGGAGATGTGTTCCAGTTCGGATGACTAGCCCCTAAAAGATAAAGGGGACAAACAACTCTAATTACAACTGACGGGAGGCAATACACCACATCAGGGAAATGCTGAAAAGAGTCAAGATGAAACTGAGTCCATTACACAAACGAAATATCTCAATTAAAAATGCTAAAATGTTTACTTTTGATGCAAATGCCATAACAAAACATTCAGTGATTTCGAAATCAAAATATTTTTAGAACATTTTGTTCTATGAAAACTGATATTTCATCTTGTCATCCTAATTTAAGACAATAACAAATGTTGAAACAGCAGAATTTCTTATGTCATAGACATTTCTATTTTCATTCAACTCTATTCAGTGTTATAAGTGATTTTTGGAATGACCTTTATTTAGCTTCCTAAGCATAAATGTCCAATATTTCCTCTAGTTCTCTATAACATTCTAACTCTTCCCACTGTGCATAGAGTCACCATGTGGGATGTCTAGAAGTTTTCCATCTAGATCAATTTTGGATAGAAAATTGGTTTTTTTGACAAATCCAAAAGGTTTTTTTGGATTTGGTTTAAAACTGAAGATCAGCTCAGAAAAGCCTAAGAGTAGTCTGCATTAAGAGTGTTTTGATTTTACAAGAACTCAGTGTTACTCAATGGAATTCTCCCTACAGGGGAGAAAGAACTTTAATAGTTATAGTAGAAAACTTTACAGAAACCAAAGATTGTGGTAAGTGGCGAACACTTTAAGGTAAATCCATTTAATTCAAATTTGAATTAAGATCTCCTCAGTTCCATGCATTCCATTTTGCCAAGGACAATGGAACTTTTACACTATGTCTAAAATTACCTTTCGATTTTAGCTTTGTTTTAATGGAAGGAGAGGAAACAAAAGCAATTTACTTTGAAATAATTAAGGAGTGGGAGGGTCCAACAAAGTACTAAGGCACCCAACTCCCTTTGAAAGTCAACAAGAGTTAAAAGAATTGGGTACCATTGTGTTCTTTTAAAAAATCTCCCCCTATATTAATAATGAATTCTGTCAAGCAGCCTTTTATGAAGTTCATGCTGATTGATTAACTTCCTTCTCTGAACAGGTGTTAATCAAAAGACATCAGGAAGTGCAGTCACTCCCATTTGTGACATGGGAAATGTCCAAAGCCTATTTTCTTTCATCAAGTTTATTTTGTTTTGACAGTTCTATCCATAAAAGATTATTTTCTCTACGGTTCTCAATCAGTTTGTGCTGCAGTAGACAATTAAGCTTGTACAGTTAAATTACATAGGCATGATTTTTAAGCTCCGACAATATAGTCTTAATCCACTTTAACATGATTTGTTAAAATGCAGCTGTTTTTAAAAACTATAGATATGCTTTATTATGAGTTCCTGGGTTCATCTGCATCTGCAGCTATCATGAAAACGGTATCAAGCCTGAGGATATGTCTACGCTACAGAGGAAGGCTGAAGCTGCCACTTCCAAGGTTTGAATTAGTGGTCTAATGAAGACAGCTAATTTGAAGTGAAAAGAGCACTCCAGTAAATGCCGGTAACCCTGCTTTCACGAGGAGTAAGAGAAGTTGAAGGAAGAGCGTTCTTCCTTCAACTTCCTGCAGTGTAGAGCACACCGAAAGTTGAGTTAAGCTACTTTAATTTCAGCTATGCAATTAATATAGTTGAAGTTGTGTATCTAAATTCAATTTTGTCCTGTATTGTAGGTGTACCCTGAGTGATCAAACCTTACCACTCGAGAGAGATCTTGGAGTCAAAGTGGATAGTTCTCTGAGAACATCAACTTAATATGCAGCAGCAGTCAAAAAAGCTTAGGAAACATTAAGAAAGGGATAGAATATAAGATAGAGAATATCTTATTTCCTCTATATAAATCCATGGTACACGCATATCTTGAATACTGTGTACAGATGTGGTTGCCTCATCTCCAAAAAGCATTGACATTGGGAAAAACTCAGAAAAGGGCAAATGAGTTTGGATTGGGTCCCATATGAAGAGAGATTAAAAAGACAAGGATTTTCCTCATTAGAAAAGAGGAGACTGCAGGGGATGTGATAGAAGATTATGAAATCATGACTGGTATGGAAAAAAATTAATAAAGAAAAGTTATTTACTTCTTCCCATAACATAAGAACTAGAGGTCTCCAAATGAAATTAATAGGTAGCCGGTTTTAATCAAACAAAAGGAAGGTTTTTTTCACACCGTGCACAATCAACCTGTGGAACTTCTTGCCAGAGGATTTTGTGAAGGCCAGGAATTTAACAAGGTTCAAAAAAGAACTGGATAAATTTATGGAGGATAGCTCCATCAATGGCTATTAATCAGGGTGGGCAGGGAAGATATCCCTGCCTTCTGTTTGTCAGAGGCTGGGAATGGGCAACAGGGGACTGATCACTTGATGGTTACCTGTTCTGTTCATTGCCTCTGGGACACCGTGTATTGGCCACTGTTGGAAAATAGGATATTGGACTAGCTGGTCCTTTGGTCTGACCCAGTATGGCCGTTCTTATTTTCTTATGCGTGGTGCTGCGACCCCACATACCAAGTTGCAAGACTGTGAGCAGGGAACTGAGCCCAGGTTCACAGGCTGGAAGATACTGCTACAGAGTAAGCGGGGGCTGGGCCTTATCCCCAAAGTGCCTATCCCACATATTAGTCTGGCATTAAGTTGCTGTGTAGGAATGGAAGGCATTGTTGCAACTATTTATTGCATTAGTAGGCTACATTATGCATCATAATCTTATCACTAAGAGTACCATACACATGTAAATAATATTGTTTGGTAGAATATTAAATTATAAGTAATCCTGCTTTCTGTATATATTGTGTGTTTCAGACAATAATTATACGAGAGCTTAGAACAGTGCACCTGCTGATCTGGGAGGTTACCTTTGCCCCTGTACACATCATGGTTCTTGACCAATCATGTGAATAAGCCAGGAGTGGGAAATCTTTTCTTTGTTATAGTTCATTGACCCGTAGAAAAAAACTGCAGGCCACACCTGCAACATCTGCGGTGGGCCCAGTTGGCACTTGTGGCTTCAGCCCCGTGGGGGGATGTGGGAGCACAGCACTTCCTGCCCACAATAGGGTGAGTCTCACTGTGCAATGATGTGGAAGAAGTTTAATTTTGTATTCTATTCTCTATTGCACTGAGAAATGTATAAAAACACCTAGGGAGATAATATTGTAAAGTGAGAGGAATGTTTCTGTTGCTTTTGATCATTATGGAATTGCACTTGGAGCTACATTCTGAATTTCTGGTTGAAGTAACACTACAAAATTGAGCTAAAATCAGAGATTCTCCTAAGTTTTGATTTACAGACCTATGGAACCACAGAATCCAAATGTTTTTAACTGAAAATGGTATATTAGACCATTTTCTTTCACCTGAAATGTTTGATCAAAGCATGCATGACCTTTAAAAAAACTACATCTTTTGAAAAACAGCTGACATTTTGAATTGGTAACTAACTCCAAAAACAGAGAAGCTTTGCTTTCTTTCAGGTTTCACTGCCAATAACTTTCCACAGAGGTTTAAATACCCTAAAATCTTGAGTATAATGCGCACTTCCCCCCCCCCCCCCAGTTTTTTAGGGTCAAAGCCAGGGTGCGCATTATACATAAGAGCTATTTTTTTAAAAGTGTTAAACTCCCCTTCTCCTCCGCATGGAAACTTTCCCACTTTAGCACGGCGCGGGGCCGCAGCCCCTCCAAGCTCCTTGACAAGGCAAGGAGCTGGCTGCACCGCCAGGCTGCAGCGCCCTGGTTCGCGGCCTGCCTAGTGCTCCTTCAGACTGTGCCCGGGGGCCCCCATGGCGAGCATGAGCTCAGCGCGGCGTGAACTCAGCTGGGCAGGGGGCCCCCGCGGCAGGTGTGAACTCAGCGTGTGCGAGCTCAGCTGAGCAGGGGGACCCCGCAGCAGGCATGAGGTCACCACTTGCGAACTCAGCTGGGCAGGAGGCCCCCGCAGCAGGTGAAGCGAGGAGCTGATGGCGCCGCTAGGCTGCATCGCCCTTGCTCGCCGCCTGCCCAGTCTCGGCGTGGGCAGCTGGGCACGGAGCCCCGCGGCAGGTGTGAGCTCAGCTGGGCAGGGGGCCCTGCGGCAGATGTGAGCCCCTTCCTCCGACATATACCGTAAAATCGCGTGTATCATGGGAGTGCGCATTGTAGATAAGAGTTTAGTTTATTCAAGAATTCTGACGTTTAAAAGGCAGGTGCGCATTATACATAGGTGCGCAATATACTCGAGATTTTACTGTAAACAAACACTTTTCAACATCACCTTTTATGACTTGGAAATATAAAGGGTTTGTTTTGAAGTCCGTTGAAATTGATACCAGGAATAAATATTGCAAAGAGCCATGACGGCATAAAATGAAGTCCCTGGAGTTGTTTTGATTAATACCAATCACCCAGGCTTGAACTTTTAAAGACAGGTTTCTAGTTACTATGTCATTTATACCAGAGCCATGCACTACATATTTGGACAGGCTTTTGTAAGAATCTGTGCGCAAAACCATGTGGTATGAGACAGTGACTTTTCAATACCTATAAAATATATTTGTTATTCTCCCAAAATGCTCACCAATATCACTTACTGTCTACACCTCCCCGAGGCTATGTTTACACTACAGAGTTTTTGCGCAAAAACAAACCATTTTTGCACACAAACTCGTGGAGCGTCCATACCTCAAGTGCATTTTTTTGTGCAAAAAATTGAAAGAACACAGGGGTTATTCCTCTTTCTACAAGGAATAGTTCCTTTTTGCTCAAGAGCTCTTGTGCAAAACGGTGTGTGTGGATGGGCTACAGGGGAATTTTGTGTAAAAACAGGAAAGAGGAAAAAGCACAAGTGCCCTGGTGGCCATTCTGTGGATGCTTTCTTTTGAGAGAGTGTCCATGCAGTGTGCATGCTCTTTTGTGCAAAGCGCATCGCTATTTCAATGCACTTTTGCAGTGTGGACACTCTCTTGTGCAAGACATTTTTGTGGAAGATCTCTTCCGCAAAAAGCTTCTTGTGCAAGAAACCTGTAGTGTAGACATAGTGTAGCACTGTTATCTTCTATACAAGAGGCCGATATGAATTGTCTTAAAGGCATTCTAAAAACATAGAATCAGTTTCACCCCACATTCAGTTACAGCCATACATTGTGCCATTGTAATACAAGCATGTTTATGTTGAAAAGCTTTTTGCTTGCACTAATAACAGGTCTGATTCTGTTCTAATTCGGTAGTGCCTCACTACAAAAATAATGCCATTGAATGGGCTTCCTTGAAGTGTAAGATTCTAAATTTTCCCTGACAAAGGGACAGGAGGCAGCCTATATTCTTTGAAGTCCCATTTAAATCCTCAAAATAAGGCATAAAGAAGATTGCCGTGTGGCACAAGTATTGTGCTGATTGTCTGCAATTGAGGAGGGAAGAAATGTCATCTCACATGTCTAAGGGTGGCAGGAGAAGACCCAATTTCTATTACAACTTGAGTCAGCCAATATGCCTATTAGGTTTAGAAGTGAGCTTTCCCATCCTTATCTGAACACTCAGATTTCAGCCTCAATAGGAGATGGTAACCATGCCGCTGAATTTCAGATGCCTCTTTCTGCCCTTCCATCATTCCAACATTCTTTCCAGTTCCAAACATTCTTCTTCCATCCACCACCACCAAATCCTTCACTCTCCTCTCAGCCCACACTTGTCCCTTCTGCAGCTACAGTGTAGCTGTCAAAGTCTGTGCACTATGCTATAACCAATCATGTCTGCCCAACAGTATTTCTTAACCAGCAGGTTATGATTAAGAAGCTGATCCAGAAGGGTAAGATCAAGAGGCACTGAAATATTTATTATATGCTAAAGCCAAGAAAATCTCTCCCCTCTATCTATGGCACACACTTATTCAATGGCCAACTTTTAAAATATACACATGTAGAGGTAACTCACAAAAAGTAAGCAAATATCTTCTAAGGGGGGAAGGATTTTTTAAGGCACAAAGATGACTCTGGATATGCATCTGACAAAGTGGGTTTTTGCCCACAAAAGATTATGCTTCAATAAATTTGTTAGTCTATTAGGTACCACAGGACTTCTTGTTGTTCTTGCCTCTGATGTCTCTTAGAGCCTCTACTCTGATTTTGGAAATTAAGCCATTTCTGAACAGAAGCAATCCCCACTTTCCAATGAAAGAATCAGCGAGCAAACACTTAGGCCTGTCTAGTCTTACCAACACTGTTGATCTACTTCGGTAACACAAATAGGGTACGTCCATACTATTTCATTTTTGGAAAGGAGATATGCAAATGCGGTGCTAATTTGCATATCTTCTTCCGATCGCATTTTCAAAAGCAGGTCTTTTGAAAGTGAAAGTAGCCTGGATGCCTTTTTGTTGGGAAAAAAAACCTTTTTCGAAAAAAAACGCTCTTCCTAAAAAAAGGAAGTTTATGCGTTTTTTGAAAAAGGGTTTTTTTTTTCTAAAAAACCCCATGTCCAGACTACTTTCACTTTTGATAGACCCTTTTTTGAAAATGCGATCGGAAGAATATATGCAAATTAGTGCCGAATATGCATATCTAATTTCGAGAAAAAAAAACCATAGTCTAGACATGCCCATAGTGCAGCTGACTCACTACAGAATCTTGCGTGGGTTAGATCGATGAGGGCTGCTCTCTGTCAACACTGGTGGAGTACTGGCATCTATCAGAGTGAGCTCAGAGATCAATTTATTGCTTCTACAACAGACACAATAAATCAACATCCTGTGGATTAATCACTTCAGGGTTGATCCATTGTGTGGTGGAGACAAAGTTTTAGGGAGTTCCCCAACCCTGATACAGAAGAGGAAAAATTAACATACAGAAGTTTGGGGCTTGAATTACTTTGTTTCTACCCAGATTTCTCACATCTCTAACTATATTCTAACTGATCGGTCAAGGAAGTTACCCCGTAGTTCACTTGGAGAAGCAAATCGTCTTCTTGATTCTACTGGATAAAAAGTGGCCAATTTTGTAAAAGAGGTTTGTTTAAAAATAAGCAGAAAGTTGTGTGTTTGTATGCACTTGCACAACATTCATTTTCTGAAATAAGGCAGGAGGAGACGAAAAGGAAAATATGAAAAAGGTGCTTTTTAAAAATAGGACAGCCTGTTCTCTTTTGAATCTATTTGTATAGCCTTGAGGGAAACAAATAAGTCCTGAAAAGGGATTATTATAGAAACTGAAGTACAGTACTTTAGCACAGCTCTCTAAAATAGAGTGGTGCTAAAAACAATGGCTTGCTTTGAGTGATTAGCACCAAAAATCTTTCCCTTTCACTTTTTTAAATAGTGTTGCAATTTTCATTTAAGAAAAGAAAAGAAAAGAAAAGAAAAGAAAAGAAAAGAAAAGGGGAGGATTTGAAACAAGTTTGGGATGAATCTGTAAGAAATTTCCTTCCCTCACCACCAAAAGAAAAGTTTGTTAAATAATCTGATATATTTGACGGGATTATCACCTAGTAGATTTTATGGGCCAAACCCACAGCCTGCAGATTGGTTTCAGTCTATGATTTCAATAGAGCTATGTTAATTTAAGACTGATAAGGATCTGACCCTCTCTTCTTCTCTTATTTTAGCAAAGTTATATAGATAGATTAGGGCAGTATTTCAAAATGGAGAGCTTCCTTTGCAGGTGCAAAGTGCACCTCAAATTTAGTTGTTAGTGCAGTTGTTAAACTGAGTACAGGCAGTCCCCAGGTTACGTACAAGATAGGGACTGTAGGTTTGTTCTTAAGTTAAATTTGTATGTAAGTCGGAACTGGTACATATTGAGGGGAAACTCTAGCCAAACATTTCTCCAGAGCTCAGTTTTATTCTCCCGTACCTCACTTCCCTCAGTCCTTTATTCTCAAGCTTTATCTCAAGACCCTCCTTCCGCGGGGGCTGTTGGAGCTGCCCAGGGGCGTCCACGGGGCCAATGGACCCAAAGCTGGTGGGGCGGGGTGCCTCCCCCACTGTCGCCACTTCCCATGGTGCGGGGGGCGCTTCCCCTGCGGCGCTCGGGGCAGCGCCAGCTGAACCGCCTGTCAGGCGGCACGTCTCGGAACAGGACCAGGTACCTACCCAAAATAAACCCAAGGACAGGGAATAGCAACACAAGTGAGGGATATCTACAGGGTGAAAAACTGCAACGAGCATTTCTCCATTGAGTGTAGCGCTGAGGGCTGTGGATAGACATGGCTCTGGGACACCTTAAATTTCAAGCTTCTGCCTTTAAAGGCAAGCAAGGGCCTCTACTGCTGCTCTTTGTGCAGCAGTGCGGGAGCCCGGCTGGTGGTGCACAGGAAAGAGCCGCGCACACAGCAATCCCCTTCCAACACCCCACCCCACCCCCGGAGGCTCCTCCACGGAGCTGTGCAGAAGCGGGGGTAGGGGGCACAGACGATCTCCCTTACACACGAAATTATTAGCAGGAAAAGCGCGGAGGAAGGGAGGGAACAGGTAAAATGTCAGCAGGAGCAGAGTTAACCCTTCGCTGCAAGCAGAGGTGTCGGGGCAGCCTGTGGAGGAGAAGCGCCGCAGCCGCCCCCCATTGCCGCCGTCGCATCCCTGGGGAGGGTGGGAAGGGGGTGGAACATTCCCCGCGAGCGGCGTGCACCAGGCTCCCCGGCCAGGGGACTCTACGGCGCAGGGCTCCAGTGGCAACAAAAATGTCGGCGGGTGAAAAATGTAACCTGTCGCCTGCCAGCCTCAACGCGGGGAGTTTTTTAAAGCGGCCCCGGTGGCGCTTCGCATCCCCTTCTCCCGCCCCCCCCCCCCCCGTGGCCAGGCTATGGGGCTGGAGCCAAGCGTGCCCCGTGCGCCCCGACTGGCTGCAGCCCGGCGCAGGGACGGGTGTTTAACAGTGGAGGCAGATTCCCCTTTAAATCTCCCCGCCTGCCCCTCCCCCCAGGCCTCCCCCTTACTGGCTCGCTCTTTGCCCTCCCTCCACCTCCTCCCACAAACAGGACTCCCAGCCCAGTCCCACAATGCACCGGGCGCGCCGAGCTCCCTCAGCGCCGCCTGAATGGAAATGCCGCTGCCGGGGCGCAGCTAGTGCGGGGTGCCTCCCCCACTGTCGCCGCCTTCGGCAGCGCGGGGGGCACTTCCCCCCAGCAGACCAGGGAGACACGGAGCTAGCGCTTCCCCCCCTCCAGCAGACCAGGGAGACGCGGAGTGGCTTTTCTCGCCGCGGAGGACGCGGGCGGCGGGACTGCGGTGCGTCTTGGCGGTCCTGCCGCCTGCGTCCTCTGCGGCGAGAAAAACCACTTCGCGTCTCCCTGGTCTGCTGGGGGGGGGGGGCGCTAGCTCCGTGTCTCCCTGGTCTGCTGGGGGGAAGTGACCCCCGCGCCGCCGGAGGCGGCAACAGTGGGGGAGGCACCCCGCACTAGCTGCGCCCCCCCGTTTGTAACTAGGGAGCCAACATAAGTCGGATTGATGTAACCCGGGGACTTCCTGTAGTTGTGATGCCAAACTACCTGATTACAGCATCTTAGGAAGTTAGGTGTAAATACTTAGGGCTTGTCTACACTGCTACTTTACTGCATCTCCTTCCCAGAGCAGCAAGTTCCTGAGCTGTAAATCGCCAGTATAAACAAGTTACCAACACTAGGCGCCACATTTCCATTGCTGTTAGCTTCTCCCTTTGTGAAGGTGGTTTACTTAGAGCTCTGAAAGACCTCTCTCCCGCATAGGGGCTGTAACCACACTGCCATGGTAAAGAGCTGCCGCAGCTATACTTTAAATTTAGAAGTGCAGACAAATCCTTATATTTCTCACGGGCAATTCATTCTGTAGATACAATTGTCTGGGAGCAAATTTTTCAGGAAGAAGATGTAATTCCCTCAGAAAATATGTTCCTTGGGTCAACTGTTTGCTACATAACAACAGGAGCAGAAAGATGGGAGTATTAGTATTGGTGTCTCCACTGTAGAGCCCTCATACTGATCTCATATCTATTGGCTCAGTATTGAATCTCTTTTTAAAAATTCTTCAAAGTCCTCTCCTGGCGCACTGACTTTAGGATACGCCTCCATATCAGTGATACTTAAGAAAATCATTCTGGTTCTCATTTAGGAATCACTTAAGCTCATCACTCACTTTAAGCATATGCTTAAGTCTCACTAACTTCAGTGGGATGTGGGCCCTGTGGAAGAAAACAAGCCTTCACTCTGAGTTTGTAAGCAACAAGTAGCCAGAGGCAGTTTTATTACGAGCTGCAGCAAGGGAAAAACTGGTTCGGACAGGGGGGGAATCCCCCCTTCCAAGGCAGATCTTCGAATACAAGCAATTATGAAGCAGTTCATATACTGTCTATTAAATATAATAACAATAACAATTAGTCTCCTTCCCATTACAGACACCAGTGGCTAACAGTTATTTAGTTCCACCCAGATGCTCCTTATCTCAAGGTCCCTGCCAGAGTCAGCATTCTATCCTTATCTCCGTATAGAGGCGAGAGGCGAAGGCAGCGTCTAATTACAGATCTCGCGTTGTCAGGCCACAGACTTAGCCTGACTCTTGCTCTCTTGTTAACAAGACCAAGATGGCTGCACACAAATTCCCTTATTCCCTTTTCCTGCCTCCACAGCCCTTAATTCAGGACAGCTTCCATCCTAGGGACAGTATTTAAACAGTGTTGCCAACTCCCATTATTTTGTCATGTGTCTCATGATATAATTACTGTTGATCTTAAAGGGATGCGTGATTCTTTCAGCCTTTGTTCTTAAAGCAAAAGTAAGTAACTCTTGTGGCTGTGGAGGAAGCTTCAAAATACAACCCCAGTTCTCTCTACAAGATTGGGTGGGGGGGAGGGAGAGAGAGAGAAACTGTCAAATTTATTATTTTTCATATAATCTCATGATTTTCAAGTTAATCAAGATTTTTGGTGAGCCTGGGTCATGATTTTTAAACATTTGGGGCTGACAGTATTGTAAATATATTGACTTTAAGCGTATGCATAAGTGCTGTCCTAAATAAGGGCCACTAGCCTAAAAACAAAACAAAAATGAACCAAAGTTCAATCTTGAAGCTGTTCTTTTCCTTTTGATTTTCTTTACTGCCTCATTAACTTACTTTTGCTGTTTCCCTGCAGCGATTTCCTATGCTTATGGATCCCAATGCTGGTTATGAACAAGTTACCTTTAAATTAAGTGCAGAAAGCTGTTTGTCAGTGAAACACCACCAGCTTTATATAGGTCAGACGGACTATTAACATCTATAAAAAACTATTCCCAGGCCAGAATGTCATTTAAGAGTTCTATTCAATTAACATTCATTTTCCATGTCTTAGGTCATGAAGCATCTGCCGAGCACTCTGTTCTCAGAAAGGCTATTATGATCCCGTAAAAAAGTTGTACATGACCGGTGCTGTGCTTGGTGCTTTGAACTACATTTATAATGGAGTCTCTGTAACTTAAAGTCTTTACGCTGAGATTTGAGAATTTCAGTAATTTAGCCAGAGGTTATAGGCCTCCTACTGGAATGGGTGGGTGAGGTTCTATGACACTCCTATCGACTTCCCTTATGCTTCTCATTCTGGTGGAGTACTAAAGTCAATCCACGGTTGATTTAACAGGTCTTTACTAGATCTGATAAATCGACCCTCTGTGGAATCCATTGCAACAGTACCAATCTCCCAGGAAGTGAAGTCCTGCCCTTAGAGGGCATAGCTACGCTGGAATAAAAGATCCACAGGATGGCCACAGCTGGCTCAGGTAAGCTGATTCAGGTACATGGGGATAAAAATTGTTGTGTAAACATTGAGACCAGTGTCAATGCTAAGCTGTGTGGCACCACAGCTTCACAGATGATTAATGAGCCCCTCCCAGTCAATCAGTTTTGTGCAGGGAGCCCTGAGCCTCAGACTGGGAGGGGCTGATTAATCACCTACAGTTTACAGGGCACACTGATGCTTCTTCGAGTGATTGCTCATGTCCATTACAATTAGGTGTGCGCGCTCAGCGTGCACGCGTCGTCGCAAGTTTTTCCCTTGGCAGTACCCTTAGGGCTAGCGGGGAGCCCCCTGGTGTGGCGCTGGTATATCAGCCCATATATACACCTGCTGGCCCCCTCACCCATTCAGTTCCTTCTTACCGCTATGATGGTAGTTGGAACAACCATCAGCGCCTTTAGCGATAGTTGTCTTTAGTACTGTTTTCTGTTTCTTCAGTTAGCTTAAGTACCTGCAGTTAAGTTAAAGACTCTTGTTGTTCTTTGTTGTTTTCGTTGCTTTTCCCCACTGCGGCATGCTGTGTGCCTGGGGCAGGGCCCGTAAGTGCCACAAACTTATGTCCCAAGGCAACCCTCGTTCCTCGTGTTTAAAGTGCTTGGGAGAGATGCACCTCACTGAAGCCTGCAAAATCTGCGAGACGTTCAAGCCACTAACAAAACATGAGAGAGAGTCACATCTTAAGAGCATCCTTATGGAGGTGGCTCTCCGGCCGGTACCAGCACTGGAGTCGGCATCAGGTCCTCAAAGCGCACCAGCATCGGTGCAGGATTCCCCCTTGCACCGTGCCTCACCGGTACCACAGACACCTCAACACCGGTCTCAGTCTCCGGCACCGCAGAGAAGGAGGAGGCCTAACAGGAGACAGCCCCCCTTCAGTGGGGCATGCAGCTCTGGCAGGTCCAGAGTCCGGACCTTCCAGGTCGGGGGGACCTTCCTCCCAGCAAAGGGAGCCGAGCCCCTTGGAGGACTTTCCTGAACCCTCCACACCAGAGGCCTTAGAAGTGGCAAGGGTGCTCATAGACTCTTCCCCCTCACTGCCCTCTAGTCCAACACCTTCCAGGCAACACGGGACATCCCGGCACCGGGTATAAAAACAACCTGAGACCTCTGCACCAGATGCCCGCACCACTATGCCACCACCATCACCTCTACACCTTGGGAAATCGGAATCTATGGCCAGGCATGTAGCTGCTCCGCAGGTGTCTACATCAGCTCCATCCTGGTCTTCCTCGGACTACATGTCTGACTCCGAGGCAGAGTCCACCTGGTCTTCTCGGGGCTCTCAGTTCCAGTCATGGCACCATTCCCCTTCGCGGCACTGCTCCCGGCACCATAGTCCACCTCATCCATTCCAGCAGCAATGGACATAACCAGTCCCAGTACCAGTGCTCCAGCAATCATGGCCTTCTCAGCCTCCGGCCCAGTGGCCATTTTGGACTCCTTGGGTTTATCACCAAGTCCAGGGAAACCCCCCTTCCAGGTTGGCTTTGGTTGCACTTGGTCCTCAGGCCCCTCCTTTGGCAACCCCACTGGTCAGATCGCCGACCACTGCCCCCTAGTCAGCAGTTTCATGGTCTTTCAGGGAGTGTGGCTGCAGTGAGCCAACCTCCTCCACCCTCGTCCACTGGCATACAGCAGGATCCGGCACTCTCTAGGGTATCTGTCGGGGAAATCTGAAAGGGATCATTGTCCTCCTCCCCTAACGAGGCTCTGGGAGACCCTGGACCATCCATGACCTCTATGGACAGCAGGGCCCACCAGTACCACCTCCAACGTCAGGCCCAAAGTTTGGGAGTCCAGACGGATAGGGTGTCTGATGACTCTGATCCCATGGTGGACATCCTTCACGCGGACGCCCCCTCTAGAGTAGCCCTCCCAATTAACAAAACGGTGGCCAAGATCTCCATAGCCTTGTGGCAGACTTCCGCATCCATCCTGTCATGGCTCCTTCCCCACTCTGGCATGATAAATGCAGAAGTGGGGGACAGCAAGTATACCCCAAAGCCTTATCTACCAGGCTTTGGTATAAAACTTCCCCCAAAATCTTAAAAACCTAGATCTTGGGAATAAAACTTCCGCTGCCACCACCCAAATGTTGATAAAGAAATCCGGGGGAAGATCATTTGGGAAATCTCACCCCTAAGATAAAAATCAAGGCACACAATTAACCACTGCCAGGTTAATAAAAAGAAAAGAAAGAACTTTTATTATTACAACAATATTCCTGTTGCAAGCAAAATGACTAGATAGGAAGGTAACAAAATATACTCATGGAGAAACTCCATGGGCCTAGAACTTAGTTACAAAGAAAAGCCAAAACATCCAGTGCCAGATCTCAGACACCATACCCAATCCTTAAAACAATAAAACCTAACGAAACTACCTAAACTTTACCCTACTTACAGAAAATGAAGAATGGTGTCTTGGAGAGAGAGGCCACATCTACACTGGCCACAATTTCCGGAAAAGCCATGCAAATCAGGTAAGTCAGGATAGGGAAATCCGCGGGGGATTTAAATATCCCCCGCGGATTTAAATAAACATGTCCGCCGCTTTTTTTCCGGCTTGGGGAAAAGCCGGAAAAAAAGCGTCTAGACTGGCGCGATCCTCTGGAATAAAGCCCTTTTCCGGAGGATCTCTTATTCCTACTACTTTCCAAACCTCCCAGAATATTTTCCTGCTGGTCTTTTACCCCAACCCGCATGCATCTGGGAAAGAATAGGCTTTACACACTTTAGATGTGCGTAGGGCATTAGCTTTTTACTTAGGACAAAACCATTCAGGAAGTCACCACAACTCTTTGTGGCCATTGCTGAATGGGCAAGGGGTCAACCCATGTCCTCCCAGCGGATCTCCTCCTGGATAACTGCTTGTATCAAGGAGTGCTATGCCCTAGCAGGTGTACCGGCTCCACCCCTTAGAGCGCACTCCATGAGAGCTGTGGCAGCCTTCACTGCTTTCATGGCACAGGTCTCCACCCTGGACATCTGCTCAGTCACAACACAGTCATCTGTCCATACCTTCACCAATCACTATGCGCTAACGCGTCAAGCCAGGGAAGACATTGCCCCAGGCAGGGCGGTCCTCCACTCCTCTGTAGCTTCAATATCTGGCCCTCCTCCATAGGTTCTGCTTTGGAGTCACCTAATCGGAATGCACATGAGCAATCACTCAAAGAAGAAAGAACGGTTACTTACCTTGCAACTGTGATTCTTTGAGATTTGTTGCTCATGTCCATTCCAAATCCCCACCCACCACCCTTTCTCTGGAGTATTCCAGTAAGAAGGAACTGAGTGGGTGAGGGGGCCAGTAGGGGTGTATATGGGCTGATATACCAGTGCCACTTGAGGGGGCTCCCCTCTGGCCCTAAGGGTACTGCTGAGGGAAAAACTTCCCACAACGTGTGCACACTGCACGCACATACCTAATTGGAATGGACATGAGCAACACATCTGGAAGAATCACAATTACGAGATAAGTAATTTTTCTTTCAGCCTCTCCCAATAATTTACAGTCCAAATACCATTAGCCTGAGTGAGCTGACCTAGGTAAACTGCAGGTATTTATTTGCTGTGTAGCCATACCAAGAGTCCACAAAGAGTATCCAACACTCCTGTGCATTTAGGAGCCTTCAGTACATCTGATATTTCCTATTGAAGAACAGTACCCTTTTTACCCAGGCATCCCAATGGTGATGCCAATGTGCACATAGACAATAGATGGAGGTTTCTGTGTAATTAGTTATTTCCACAATATTAACACCTCAAGGCCCCAATGAAGACCAGGACTGTGCAAGGTACAGTATATACATCTAGTGAAAGACAGCCCTGACCCCAAAGAGATCACAATCTAAGGTAGACAAAGAACAGGGGAGAAGTATTATCACATCCCTCTCCACGGTCTGTGATGAATTCATATTTAGAGACAATAGGTAAACATGGTCTCATGAGAAGACTATTTGAAAAGTAAAATAGTTCCTCCTTTAGTGTCAAAGATGAGTTAAAAATTAAATGTGAGCACCAAAACTGAAGTTGAATCTAGTATGATGGTAATTTGCACGGTAGCAGTGATAGATTTTGAGCCTACACAGAAGTTAATTTTGCTTTTGTTACTATTTCTTGCTGTCACCGGTGATCTTCCACAACCAATACTCAGTATTCAAGTGGGAACACATTCTCAGGGTAATGCAAAGAGGAAAGATTTTCAAAGGCATAAAGAGTGGTTATGTGTCTTGAAAGTCATTAGGAAGTGGGTGCTCCCAATAGGTACCTTGCAAAAATCCCTCAAAATCATTTTACTCATTTCCCAAAACATTACAAAGTGTTACATGCTAGGTGGCTGTACTCCGTATTTAGCAGAACTAATATTGCCATTGACCTGCTATTAAATTGCATTCTATATGTGCTTTTAATTTTAACTTGGATCAAAATATTACTATCCATTTGATGTAGCCTAAGCAATCATCTTAAGATATTAATAAGGCTATAGGTAATCATGTATTAATATAATCTATAATTACATAGCTCTAGTAGTACCTTTCAGGATTCAACTGATAATGTCTCCTCATTGCAAATAAAGTACCTGCACTCATCTAAGACATTTACATCAATGTGTTATCAGAATGCTTTCTTTGATTGTACTAGAGAATTCTTTTTCCATTTCTCTCCTATTGTTTCACTATAAATTTACCATGGAAGCTTTCCACTGTCACAGCTGCTGAGTAGTTTAGGCCAGGTCTATACTAAAAAAGGGTATGTCTACACTACAAGGTTAGTTCGAACTAATGGATGTTAGTTTGAACTAACTTTAATAGGCGCTACACTAGCGCTCCGCTAGTTCGAATTTGAATCGAACTAGCGGAGCGCTTAGTTCGAACTAGGTAAACCTCATTTTACGAGGATTAAGCCTAGTTCGAACTAGCTAGTTCGAATTAAGGGGTGTGTAGCCCCTTAATTCGAACTAGTGGGAGGCTAGCCCTCCCCAGGTTTCCCTGGTGGCCACTCTGGCCAACACCAGGGAAACTCGATGCCCCCTTCCTGGCCCCGGACCCCTTAAAGGGGCACAGGCTGGCTACGGTGCCCATGCCAGGTGCAAGCCTGCCAGCACCCAGCCAGCAGACCCTGCACCTGGCACGGCTCGAGCCACCCACCCGATGTCCCCCAGCCCACCCCCTCTTCCCGGGACCAGGCTGACGGCTCCCGGGAGCTTGCCCTGGACCGCAAGAGGCTGGCACCTCCCTGGGCTAGTGCAGACATCGTGGACCTCGTCCACGATCTCCACACTAGGCACAGGAAAGTGGCCGTCTAGGGCAGGAGAGCTGCCAGCCTGGCCACCCAGGAGCAGGTGTGCAAGAGAATCAAGGGGGTCCACTGAGACCCCCGACCCTGAGCCCTGAGCTTACAATGGCCATCCTGGGTCAGACCAAAGGTCCATTTAGCCCAGTAGCCTGTCTGCTGACAGCGGCCAACCCTAGGGACCCTGGAGGGGATGGACCGAAGACAGTGACCAAGCCATTCGTCTTGTGCCATCCCTCTCCAGCCTTCCACAAACTTTGGGCAGGGACACCACTCCTACCCCCTGGCTAAGACTACTCCATGGACCCAACCTCCATGACTTGATCTTACTTCCCTTTAAACTCTGTTCTACTTGTAGCCATCACAGCCTCCTGCAGCAAGGAGTTCCACAGGTTAACTATTTGCTTTGTGAAGAGGAACTTTCTCTTACTAGTTTGAAGCCTACTACCCATTCCTTTCCTTTGGTGTCCTCTAGTCCTTTTTTATGGGAACTCAAGAAGAACTTTTCTGAATGCACCCTCTCCACCCAACCCCTGCTTTTAGAGACTTCTATCCTGTCCCTGCTCCATCTCTTTTCTAAGCTGAACAGTCCCAGTCTCTGTAGCCTCTCTTCATCTGGGACCTGTTCCCAACCCCTGATCATGTTAGTTGCTCTCCCCTCTCCCAGCCTTTCTCTTCCCCTCTCCCACCTCCTTTTCCCAGTCTCCCCCAGTTTTGTTCAATAAAGACAGAGTCAATGTTGGAAGAAACGTTATCTTTATTTTGTACATCAATAAGAAGGGGGGCTAGGGAAGGGTAAGTGGAAGGAGGTGAGGGAGGAATGGGGTACGAGCCCCCGATGGGGAGGACTGGGCTGGCTCTGCGGGCTTCTGGTGGTGGAAGCTCTCCTGCAGCCCCCCGATTGCCCTCTCTCCCCAGATGGCAGCCTGCGGCAAGTGCAGCCAGGCTGATGGCCGAGTGCTGTGATGTGCCCAGTGTGGGCACTCCGGGCACTCCAAGCCAGGACTGCTTTGCAAGCGGGGCACCCCTGAGAACTGTCTTTCCGGGGTGGGGGTCGGGACCCTTTAAGCGCAGCCCTCAGCTAGCCTGAGACAGCATCTCCACGCTCTAAGTCCTCCTCTGATGCCCTGCCGGCACTGCTTCCGGCCATCCTTAAGCCCTGTTCAGGGTCCACTCAATGTGGACATGCTAGTTCGAATTAGCAAAACGCTAATTCGAACTAGTTTTTAGTTCTAGACGCATTAGTTCGAATTAGCTTAGTTCGAATTAACTAATTCGAACTAAGTTAGTTCGAACTAGCGCTGTAGTGTAGACATACCCAAAGGAAGGTAGAATCAAGATACACAACTCCAGCTGCATTAATTATATAGCTGGAATCTATGTACCTTGAATTGAGTTTCCCTGCCATCCCCACAGCAGGAGGCCAATGGGAGTAAACAGTCATATCAGTTTCCCTTACTCCTTGCAGGTGCAGGAGTATTGGCCACCGACAGGGGCATCCACTGAGTTCTATTTAGTGGATCTTACCTAGACCTGCTAAATCAAACTCAGAAAGATCGATCATGGCACTTTTGATCTTCCCTGGAGTGAAGATATGGCCTTACACTCAGAAGCATTAAAATATATTATCCTATGCCTGTTAGTTTTTTCCATTTTCTGACATAGAATAATAGAACACAAGAACAGGAAGGGACCTCAGGAGGTCATCGAGTCCAGTCCTCTGCCCTCGTGGCAGGACCCAGTACTGTCTAGACCATCCCTGATAGATGTCTATCTAACCTGCTCTTAAATATCTCCAGAGATGGAGATTCCACAACCCCCCAAGGTAATTTATTCCAGTGTTTAACCACTGTGACGGTTAGGAAGTTTTTCCTAATGTCCAACCTAAGTGTCCCTTGCTGCATTTTAAGCCCATCCTTAGAGGTCAAGGAGAACAATTTTTCCTTGTGACACCCTTTTAGATACCTGAAAACTGCTATCATGTCCCATCTCAGTCTTCACCTTTCCAAACTAAACAAGCCCAATTCTTTTTGTCTTTCTTCATGTTCTCTAGACCTTTAATCATTCTTGTTGCTCTTCTCTGGACCTTCTCCAATTTCTCCACATCTTTCTTGAAATATATGTCCAGAACTGGACACAATACTACAATTAAGGCCTGATCAGAGCAGAATAGACTGGAAGAATGACTTCTCGCGTCTTGCTCACAACACACCTGTTAATGCATCCCAGAATCATATTTGCTTTTTTTGAAACAATGTCACACTGTTCGCTCATATTTAGCTTGTGGTCCACTATGACCCCTACTTTCCTTTCTGCACTACTCCTTCCTTGATAGTCGCTTCCCATTCTGTATGTGGGAAACGGATTGTTCCTTCCTAAGTGGAGTACTTTGCATTTGTCCTTATTAAACTTCATCCTGTTTACCTCTGACCATTTCTCCAGTTTTTCCAGATCATTTTGAATTATGACCCTATCCTCCAAAGCAGCTGCAACCCCTCCCAGCTTGGTATCATCTGCAAACTTAATAATCATGCTCTCTATGCCAATATCTAAATCGTTGATGAAGATATTGAACAGAATCTATCCCAAAACATACTCCTGCAGAACCCCACTTGTTATGCCCTTCCAGCATAAATAAAAAGCTAAAAACATAATTTATTTTTATAAATAATATTCAAGCACTACATGTACCCATTATGGAGCATGGAGCCTGCCCTAGACAGTTTGCAATCTAAATGGATATCATAGAGTTTAAGGCCTGATGTGACCAATCCATGATCTAGTCTGTCCTTCTGAATATCACAGACTATTGAAATTTCACCAAATACTCCAGTATTCAGTCCAGGGATTCTAATTAGACCAAAGCACATCAGTTCTATGTAGATAAGACTAGTCTGCACTTACCCCGAGATCAATACTCCAGGGATCAAACTTACAGGGTTCAATTTAGCGGGTCTATTAAGAACTCGCTAAATCGACCACTCATGACATCCCCGATGACCATGGTATGACACAGGGTTATGAGAAGTAAGGGAAGTAGATCGCACCATAGAAATTCTACTTACGGTGTGTTGTCTCAAGCTATGCTATTCTTGTAGCTGATGTTGCATATCTGAAGTCAACTTTCTCATGTAGACTTGGCCTAAAATGTTGGCACCATAATTAGCAAAAATACACCACCAATGAGACATCAATGCCCTGAAGTGGCAGGGAACTAATTAAGTAAGATCTGGCCCCATGATCCTAAAATATGAACCAGTGCATATGTTGTAGAGGAAGGTGAAATCCACCCCTCAAAGGTCCCTGCCAATATGCTGTGAAGGAAAATTCCTTTCCTACATCAGATGTGGCTATCAATTTGACTCTGCCTTTGTGATCAAGAACAGTAAGCTGAGTTTCGCTGGGGCATGAATCGGTGTTCAAGTCTCACTCTCTTATCAGTGTCCAGTCTGGGCTGAGGATGCTAACGATTGAAGCAACGGTCCAAATTCAGTGATAAATCCTGGTCACACGCCACCAGTGGTAAGATCTGCATATACTCAGAAGCTGAGTTTCTGTAGGACTTGCAGAAGACAATGTAGACAATGAAAAGTTAATTGGCCCATTTTACAGGAGGCAGAATGAGACTGAATGACTGGCCCAAAGTCATATTCAACATCTGTGGAAGATCTGGGAGCTAATTCAAGGTTTTCCAAAGTCCTATCCAGACCACTGCTTCTCCTTAGTTTTTTGGGATAGTTTTCTGCTCAGATTGGGTGTTCCTAGGTGCCTTCTTTTTTGTTGTGCCCACACTGGAGAAGGAAACCCTTTCTGTCCCCCCCCTCCCCCCGAAGCAAGCTTGTTTGCTTATCTTTCCAGTTTAAACATGCTCTCTTTGAAGGACTGGTATACTGGAGTGATAAATGAAGTGATAAAGAAAGGCAGAATGCCTCCTCTGTGCATGAGGACTGCCTTCAGAATAGCTATTAATGAACATGTACTAGGCTTTTCAGCAGCAAGTCGCCACAAAAAAAGCAATCGCTGTGGAGATAATGCATCTCTTTCTCAGCCAGCACTGTTGATAATTAAGTGACCTTGTCAGAAAGTTTAGATGTTTAGTGATTCAGTTGGGAATATTTGGATAGGAAAAGATAAAATTGCTTTCATAACTACTTTTGATGTCAAATCAACTATTAAATATACAATCTTAAGGACAGAAGAGGAAAAAAGACTTAAAAACTTTATTTTCAGAGACCTGTGTATAATAGGGCTGATTTGACAAGAACTTGAAGCATACCTTCATGCGTTTTTGAATTTTTATACATGTAAATCAAGTAAATGCAAAACTGTGG
Organism: Pelodiscus sinensis; assembly: GCF_049634645.1. Classification (NCBI taxonomy): domain Eukaryota; kingdom Metazoa; phylum Chordata; order Testudines; family Trionychidae; genus Pelodiscus; species Pelodiscus sinensis. The sequence continues at coordinate 28,000,487 of NC_134725.1, read as the reverse complement.
GCTCCTTATTTAACAGTTGCACAATAGGATTAATGTGGTCTGGATTAAGTGATACATATTTGAGGCAGGATGAATATTTGTATCAGTCCTCATAAACAGACAGTTGGTTCCCACTACCGTGATCTCCTAGGAGACTGAGACACCATTCTGCCAGGACGGCCCAAGCTGCTGAGGGAAATTGCCCCCCACCATCCCGTCTGTCCAGGTCCCTCTGCCTCTGGGTTTGTTCTTCAAGGGCCAGATGTGTGGGGCTGGGACTGTCCTTGTTCTGTGTTTGCAGAGTGCCCAGCAGAATGGCTCCTGCTTCACCCCTGGCCTAGAAATAACCAGAACTGGCAGTTTGGGGAGGGAAGAACCAGGGAAGGGAAGGTTTGGGGCCGGGGGCTAAGAGGCGGGGCTGGGAGGCAGGGCTGGGGTGGAGATGCAGATGTAGGGAGTTGGGGTGGAGGGTGGAAGAAATGGAACTCAAGGAGCTGGAAGGGTTGGTGAAGGATGGAGTAAAGGGAGGGGGGCCAGGCTACAGGACATGGAGGTGCCAGCGACAGGAGGGAGGAAGAGACGTTTGTTTGACAGGACCCCAGGGATTTGGGAGCGAGGAACAGTGGGAGGGGAGTGGGAAACATTTGGGGAGAGGAACCTTTGGGAGACCTGGTGGTGAGGAGGGCGGCAGTCAATGGGAGAGGAGACAAAAAGGAGCAGGTGCTGCCTGGGTCCAAGGAGGTGGGGAGAGATGGGGTCTGGGTGTCACGAGTACCAGAGTTAGCTGCACCTCCGTCCTCCTCCCTACCTGGTATCTCTGCCCCCTCCCTCCCGAACTTTCCTTCTGCATGTCTCTGGGCCTCTCTGTCAGTGCCAGAGGGGATCCCTCCCCCCCCATGGCTGGATTCTTCCCTTCCCGAGACATGCAGTCACCATCTCAGTGGGGTGGGAGCCCTTTGATGCTTCGCCTGCGTGTTCCCAGCCGAGAAGGGGCGGCTAATCCCGCAGAAGCAGAGCCCTGCACTTTTGAGTACCTGGACCCAGGGTTTTGCTGCTTTATAGCGGGTGGGGTTAAAATAACGGAACGTCTCTTGTCCCACCAATCCCCCAGGACTCACCCCTCTTCTCTGCATTGCGCAGCGTCCGGGGGATACCGCCCCGCGGGGACACTCATGCCCGTGTCCAAGGGGCTGTCCCGTAGCCTATGTCAGTGTGAAAAGCATTAAAGGACCCTGCCCCAGAGGGAGAGCGTCTCTGGGGGCGTTGTCCCGGGATGACTGCAGTGCTTTGTCCACACCAGAGTAGTGAGAGGCAGCCGCAGCCAGGGTTGCCAGATGGTCAATAAAAATACCAGTCATACTTGCCATTGCATCACAACCTAGAGTACATCTTATTTAGAAAATTGAGAGATTTTCTCAATTTATCTCCTGGACAGAAAGCTCAAATACTGGACTGTCCGGTTCAAACGGGACACCTGGCAACCCTAGCCGCAGCCCCTGCCCGGAAAAGCTCCCACGCTAAGCACCTGGGGGATTTAGGAGCACCAAGCAGTGGGCACAAAGCACAGTCACACACTTGTGCTCCCAACTCCCTTAGGGCTTTGAAAATTCTCCCCTTAGACGAGTTAGAATCAGTGTCCCCATTTCACAGACGGGAGCTGAGGCCCACTCAGGGGAGTGGCAGGGCCAAGGGCTCTGCAGCAGACCTAGGACTTGAACCTCAGTCTCCCAGAAGTTCCACAACCAGCCCGCTCTGCTTTGCTAAAGGAGCAGGCGGGACTGTTTGTGCAGGAGGAGGAGCTGGGCTGGCTGGCTGGCTGGGGCAGGCCACAGCAGGGCTCAGCCGTTGGCCTGGCTGAGAGCGAGGAGAGGCCTGCAGGCTGAGGGGCAGCGTGACGGACCAGGCCGTGTCTGGGCACAGCTGAGGGCGTCTGCTCAGGGCGAATTGCTCAAATCCGGGGCTCCTTACAGCCCCCAGACTGGTGACCTCTCCACACAGGCCACAAACCAGTCCCACAGAGCGCTTCAGCTGCCTGCCTGAAGCCTCACGAGCAAAACCCCTCCGGCACCCCAGCAATAGCCATGCCCCCGATGGCCCCGGGCCTCATACACCGGTGGGGGTCCTAGCACCCAATCCCACCTACCCCGAACAAGTTCTGTCTGGTCCCAAGAAACCAGCCACAGATCCCTGGTCAATTTACCCTCTGGATCTTACCCACCAATCATGCTGAGCCAATCCTTTAGCATCTAACACCTAAAGGTTTATTATTACAATAAAGAAAAGCATGAGAGTAAGGTTGTTAAAGGAATAGTATGTTACATGCACCGAATCTCCCAGTTCTCGATGCAGCCTCTAGCAGAGATGTTACAGCTGCTGGTTTAAGAGTTCTTGTTGCACATCCTAGGGTCAGGATGGCTTCACAGGTCTCTCGGGCACATGCAATGCTGCCTCTGGGATGAAGTGCTGAGCTGAGAACCAAGATGGCATCGACCACATGGCCTATTTATCCCTCCTTCCTGGCCTCTTCTTGGCTGCAGGAGATCACCTGGTCCTCAGCCTCTCTCTGCTGGCCGCTCTTAGGTGTCCGCCCTCATGCTTTAGGTGTGTCCTTGGCCCATTCAGTGCCATTGTCCCACAGGGCCTCGCTAATTAGCATGTCCACAGGCCGGGCTCTGCCCAATGCTCAACCACATGCAGAGAAATAGTCAGGATCCACACAGACTACAGATTCTTAACTACACACACAGACGTTATACAACCACATAAATAGCTTACATAGGACTATCAGATAATAAGCTTCTATTCAGCACCCCACATGGCCCCCTTTTCTACCATTTTCTGGGGCCAACACCCCCACCTATGGGTGCAGCAGTGATCTGGCTGCTTCCCTCAAGATCCAGTAATGTGACAGGCAGTGACTGGAGGAGCTGCCTGGGCATAGACTGTAACCCAGGGGCCCACTGTGCAGCAATCATCAGCAGTGTCTGTGTCTCCCCAGCCCCCATTCAGAGCTGAGTGCAGGTACCTCCCCAGCCCCCTCCCCACCCCCGTCTCCTGCTCACAGCAGGTCAATAGGGTTCTCCCATTCTTGGGCCTCTGGTTCCCATGCAGCTGCTCCCAACAGGAGTCCCTTGCAGCCCGGCAGGCTGGGGCAGGCCCCATCTCTCCAGCACCAAGGTGATGACGGATACAGACACCAGGAGGAGCGAGACGAGGGTGCAGCGAATGGCCTAGAGGGCAGGAGATGTGGCCGGCCCTGCAAATGGAAAGGACCTGGTGACAGTCGGGTGCAAAGTGGCAAATGGCTCTGCAGTGCCAGCACTAGGCACAGAGCAGCTGCCGTGTAGAGACCTTGTGTGAGTGCCCAGAGGGCTAGATCTACAGGGGATCATGCTGCAGGGGGCATGTTCCCCCGACAGGAGGCCGAAGTGACAGAGGCTGTTGGGGTATGTCTACACTAGAAAGTTAGTTCGAACTAACGGATGTTAGTTCGAACTAACTTTCCTAGGCGCTACACTAGCGCTCCGTTAGTTCGAACTTAATTCGAACTAACGGAGCGCTTAGTTCGAACTAGGTAAACCTCATTTTACGAGGACTAACGCCTAGTTCGAACTAGCTAGTTCGAACTAAGGGCTGTGTAGCCCTTTAGTTCGAACTAGTGGGAGGCTAAGGCTTCCCAGGTTTCCCTGGTGGCCACTCTGGCCAACACCAGGGAAACTCTATTGCCCCCCTCCCGGCCCCGGAGCCCTTAAAGGGCCACGGGCTGGCTACTCACTTTGTGCCAGTTGCAAGGCTGCAAGCACCCGTGCCTGCACAGCCTGCACCTGCCACAGGATGAGCCAGCCATCCGAGGGTTCCCAGCCCTCCACTGCTCCCCACGACCAGCCTGGCGGCTCCCGGGAGCCTGCCCGGGGGTGCAAAAGGCGGGCGCCCGCCTGGTCAAGTGCGGAGATCGTGGACCTCATCGAGGTTTGGGGGGAAGCCTCCAATGTCCACGATCTCCGCACTAGCCACCGGAACGCGGCCGTCTATGGACGCATGGCTGCCAGTCTGGCCGCCAGGGGCCACCAGCGCAGCCGGGAGCAGGTGCGCTGCAAAATTAAGGACTTGCGGCAGTCCTACTCCCGGGCCTGCCTGCCAGGGGCTGACCCGGAGGCCTGCCCCCACTTCCATGCCCTGGACCGCATCCTGGGGCCTCATGCCGTCCCTGCCCCCCGGGACGTGATTGACCCCGGGGCAGAGGGACCGCTCCTGGAGACGGAGGAGGAGGAGGAGGGCTCTGAGAGCCAGGAGCCTGCCGCCAGCCTTCCCAGGACCCGGGACCCCCGAGGCACCCCACAGAGCCGCTCGCCTGCATCTTCAGAGGCCGGGGAGGCGTCCACCTGTGAGTACCCTCGTGTTCCCCTTATGTGTACGGGGGGCTGGGGCGAGAGGGAGCCCCGGGACCGTGCGCCTGGGCCTCGCCCACCACGGAGCAGCAGCTGGGGATCCTGCAGGGGCCCTGGCCTTGCAGAGGGGAGCTGGGTTTCACACACCTGGGCCCCTGGGGTCATTGACCGCTGGTCTTCTTGCACCACAGCTGCAGCACCGGGGCCTGCAGGGCGCACCACACCGCCTGCAGCAGCCGCCCGCGCCCGGGCAAGCAGGACAGCCAGGAACCAGGAGGACTACCAGAGGCGGCATCTCCGGTTCCTGGACCGACAGCTCCGTCTCCAGGACCACTGGGTCCAGGAGGACCTCAGGCTGCGCCAGAGGAGTCTGGAGGCCCTGGAGGAGCAGGGCCGTGCCCTGCGAGGCCACCTCCAGAGCCTGCTGGACCGCTTTCCATTTCCTCCTCCCCCTGCTCCCCCTCTTGCTCCCCCTCTTGCTCCCCCTGCTCCCCCTCTTTCTCCCCCTCTTGCTCCCCCTGCTCCCCCTGCTCCTCCTGCTTCCGCTCCTGCTTCCACTCCTGCTTCCTCCACACCCCCTGTCCTCTCTGCCCCCCCCTCCACAACCATTCCCCACCGACGCCCCCGGACCCGCAGTGTGGCGAGACGGGAGAGGCAGCCGGACTCCCACCCCTGAGCTTTCCTTTCCCTTCCTCCCTTCCCTCCCCTCCCCTTCCAGCTCCCTCGTCCCAGGTTTCCCCCTCCCTTCTCCCACCTTCATTCCTCCCTCCCCCACCCCAGTTCTCTGAAATAAACAGACGTTTTTGTTTGAAAAACAGGTGTCTTTATTGTACAGTAGATAGGGAGGGGAAAGGGGAAGGGGGGGGTAGGGTGGAAGAATGCCCCGGTGGGGCATGCAGGGAGAGGTCAGTCCTCCTCCTCCTCCACCTGGAAGCTCTCCCGCAGGGCTTCCCGGATCCGGATGGCCCCCCGCTGGGCTTCCCGGACGGCGGCGGTGCGGGGCTGACCGTAGTGTCCAGCCATGCGGTCAGCCTCAGCCATCCAGGCTGGCAAGAAAGCCTCCCCCTTCCGCTCACACAAATTGTGGAGCACACAACATGCCGCCACCACGGGAGGGATGTTGTGCTCGGCCAGGTCCAGACGGGTGAGGAGGCATCGAAAGCGGGCTTTCAGTCGCCCGAAGGCCCCCTCCACCACGATGCGGGCCCTGCTCAGCCTGTTATTGAAGGCCTGGCGGGAGGGATTGAGGTGCCCCATGTAGGGCTTCATGAGCCACGGCTGCAGTGGGTAGGCGGCATCCCCCACCAGGCAGACGGGCATGTCCACGTCCCCGACCCTGATGTGGCGGTCGGGGAAGAAGGTCCCGTCCTGCAGCCGCTGGCACACGGAGGAGTTGCGGTACACCCGGGCGTCGTGTGCTTTGCCGGACCAGCCCACATTTATGTCCGTGAACTGTCCCCGGTGGTCACACACGGCCTGCAGGATGACGGAGAAGTACCCCTTGCGGGTCACGTAACGGGACGCCTGGTGTTCCGGGGCACGGATGGGGATGTGCGTCCCGTCGATGGCCCCCCCGCAGTTGGGGAAGCCGAGGGCGCCAAATCCCCGGATGACGGCGTCCGGGTCGGCGAGGCGGACCACCCTGCGGAGCAGCACCCGGTTGATGGCCTTGACCACCTGCGGAGAGAGACACAGCAAAGCGTCAATCAGTGGGGCGCCCGGGTGGCTGGGAGCGTGCGTGTCCTGGCAGTGCCCCGCGCCCCACTCCCGGAAGCAACCCCCCTGGCGGCGTGTACTACGGCCGGGACAGCCCGACCCCTCCGGTGCGGGGCGCTTTCGCCTCCTCCCGCCCCCCCCCTTTGTCCCTGGGGCGGCCCATCCCCTCCTCGCAGCCCCCCTCCCCCCCGGCTCGGTGGCCGACGAGTGCCGTACCTGCATGAGCACCGCTCCGACGGTGGATCTCCCCACGCCGAACTAGTTCCCGACGGATCGGTAGCTGTCCGGCGTGGAGAGCTTCCAGAGGGCGATGGCCACCCGCTTCTGGAGGGGGATGGCGGGCCTCATGCGAGTGTCCCTTCTTTGCAGGGCAGGGGCGAGCCACTCGCAGAGCTCCAGGAAGGTGTCCCTCCTCATTCTAAAGTTCTGGGTCCACTGTCGGTCGTCCCAGCGCTCCAGGACGATGCGGTCCCACCAGTCGCTGCTGGTGTCCAGACGCCAGATGCGGCGGGGCACGCCGGTGCCGGGGCGCCGCCGCAGCTCCTCCACGGCCCCCAGGGCGGCCAGGCGGAGAGGCAGGGGGCTGACGTTCCCCAGGTGGTGCCAGGCAGCCTCGAGCCATTGGTGGCAGGCTTGCAGCAGCAAGTCCAGAACGTGCACCAGAAGGTGCAGGGCGAGCCGTGGCTCCATGTTGCCACCTGCGGCGGTCCCCCCCGAAGGGAAGCACCGACACAGACGGGCACAGAGACCGACGCTTTCCTGTCCCTCGGCGAGGTTGGCAAGCAAGCAGGAAAAGCTGAGAACCGGCTGTCCAGGGGGGTCCCTTTAAGCACGAGCCTCAGATAGCCTCAGACAGCAGCCACACAAAGCAACTGCTGACCTGATGCCCTGCCAGAACCGGTTTCAGCTGCCCTTAAATGCCCCCCTGCGTCCAATCAGTGTGGACGCGCTAGTTCGAACTAGCAAAACACTAGTTCGAACTAGTTTTTAGTTCTAGATGCGCTAGTTCGAACTAGCTTAGTTCGAATTAACTAATTCGAACTAAGTTAGTTCGAACTAGTGCTGTAGTGTAGACGTACCCTTGGGGACTCTCCTCCCTTTGCCCAGGTGGTGTTGGAGGAGCAGGGAAAGACCCAGGTTTGCTCAGGCTGCACCAGGACTTGATGCAAAGTCCTGACAGGAGCCAGCAACGGACACAGCAGCCCAGACCCTCTCGCCTCTCCCCAGTATGGCTGGCAGCTCACAGGGGCGAACCCGCCCTGGGCACAAGGCCTTGGCACCGGCTGCGGGCTCAGGAGGGGGCGGACATGGGACATAAGCGATGCCGAAGGGAGGGGTGTGGGCATTAGAGGCCACTACCATTGCCCCGCCCCCTTCCCCGCACCTACCCCTGCCCCTGTTCTGAGGCCACGCCCCCACTCATTCCACTCCCCCCTCCCTCTGCTGCTTGGGCTCCCCCACCCTCACTCAGGTTCGCTGGCCTGAGGCTGGGGTTACGGTGCAGGATGGCTGGGGAGTGGGGCGCGGGAGAGGCTGCGGGTTGCAGGCTCTGGGACATGTTCAGGGCAGCGATGGGAGTTTGGGTGCAGACTCAGAGGCAGTTAACTGTGGGAGGAGGATCCAACGGGAGGCTGGGGTGTGGGGTGGGGGGTGTCTACCCCAGCTGCCTGAGAGATACTAGACTGACTCTGGTTTCCTTGTGTCTCCCCGGCTGGGCTCTCACTCCCACTTCTCCTCTCAGGGTCCCTGCTGGCTCCCCTGCTCTATCTGAATGCGTCCCTGGCGCCTCCACCCCCCCAAGCCTCACGAATGTGGCCCCGACTGAGACATCTCACTCCCCTGGCACTCCAGCCCCAGCACAGATTAACTCTCCTGGGTTCCAGGGAGAGTGGCATTTGCGGGTCCCTCTCAATCTGAGGGGGGGCCAAAAATGAGGGATCCCCGAACCTCAGTCCTCCCTGTCCCTTCCCCTCACCTCAGTGAGGCTTGTGGGTTTTGGAAGAAGGGTTTTTGTATTTTGCTTTTCTCGTGTGTGGTCCCCAACTGGTTTTTCTGGGGGTCAGTGGCCCTGGAGACAAGAAAGGTTCCTCATCCCTGCCTTTAATAAAGAAAACTTTGAAACCCTTTGTGGTAGACAGAAATTAACATTTTACCTTATTTAAAATGAAGTTTCCTAAAGTTAAAACACCTAATCTGTGTAAACATTCAAATTAAACCAGTCACCCAAGCTCCAGCACTAGCACAATGGCGCCGCGTGATGATGCAATGGACGGTGCGCACCCAGGCTCCTACCCTCAGCTCTCTTCTGCACCCAACCGCCCCGTCCCAGACCCCAAACTCCTCGGTAGAAATGTGGCCCTTGACCACTTGCCAAAATGCCCCCCCCACCCCATTAAAAATTATTGACAAAGCCTGATCCAAATGTTTTTTGAAACGTTATTTAATCAGAATTTAAATACATTCTATACAATTGGGAGGGTTGGGGGGAGGGGGACGCAGCTGCTGGCTCCTCTGCTCCTTGTGCTCTCACTGGCTGTCTTCCTGCTGCAAGGGAAGCAGAATCCGTCACATTCATCCCTGGGGACTCAGGGGTACTGGGCCCCCCCAGCATTTCCACCCTCCTCCCCCCTGCGCTGAGACTTGTTCTGCTCTCTGGTCGCCCCCCGTCAGGCCCGCAGGGTGAGCTTCTGACCCACCCAGCAGGGACGTGGGGTGGGGGCAGCATGAGGAAAGGGGCGGGGGACTCCCTGAGGGGATGGGAAGGAGACCCTGGCCCTGCCCCACTCTCCTGCATCTGCTCCGGCTGCTCACCATGTATCCCAGGAGCTGATGGGCCTGCCCATGCAGGGCGTGGGCCAGGACCAGCCCGGCCTGGCTGGGGCGCCTCAGGGGGGAGCGGGCAGCGAGCAGAGCCTTGTCTAAAAAGCAGTTCTCCTGCTCTGGGGTGAAGAGCTGCCCAAAGACCTGAAATCAAGAGCACGGGAGGTTTCAGCTGACGGCCCAGAGCCCGGCCCCAACTCCTGGGGCTAAAACAGCTTCCTCCTTCTGCAAACTCCCTTCCAGACCCTGCACCCAGACGCTCTCCTCACCCTGCACCCCAACCCCTGCCCCAGGTCACACCTTCCTCCTGCCCCCAAGACCCTCCCAGACCTCACCCCCCTCCGCACAACAGAGCAGCCCTAGGCCACTGGCCAACATCTTGGAGCGACCTCCATCAAAAAGTGTTGCCCCCCCCGCCCTGCTTCCCCTTCTATGGGAGATCCGGGGCAAGGGGCGGCGCTGCCCCTAGGAAGCGCCGCCCCTTTGAAACGCCGGGACAGCGTCACAAAGGGGCAGCGCCGCCCTGTCCACGGCTCGAATAGTCCAGGGAAAATGCATCGACCATTCGATCAGCGACTCCCCGCTTCCCACCCCGCGTCCTACCCGCACGAGGGCCCCAGCCAGCCCCACCCCCGAGCCCTGCCCTGCCCTGGCAGCGCGTCCTTACCTCTCCCACCCTGACGGTGTTGCTATGCGCCAGGACCCATCTCTCCTTATAGTAGTGCCTGCACCACAGGTCCTCTGCCTGGTGGATGTTGAGGCCTGCAAGAGACAAACCAGGGTGATTCTGCTGGCAGGTCTGAGCCCTTCCCCTCCCACGGGTCCCTGCAGGCATCCCTGGGCAAATGGAGGGGCACAGAGGGCAGAAGGGGAACACAGAGGGACGCATCCCCCCTTGGGCCAGTCTGGGGGAAAAGGGCTGGGTCCCCTCCCCCCGCCGCCGGCACCCTCAGGGTGTCCCTGGGGCCCAGGTCCCGGCTGGGTTCCTTACCCCTGTGGTGCAGGAGGAGGCGGTACAGGCTGTGCACCCCCTTCCGGGCCAGCCGGCTGACGTCTTCGGATGGGTCCGAAATAAAAAGGCCCAGCTGGGCCACGTGGTGACCCATCCTCGGCCAGTCGGCGGAGTTCTGAGGGGAGAGAAGAGGGGGGGTCCCTCAGCATCCTGGGGCTGCACGTCCCATGCTAACGGCCGCCGAGGCGGGTCTGAGCTCGGGGACGGACAGAGACACCTCCCGGGGCAGGGCGGGGCGGGGCGGGGCGGGGCCGGCCTCGCGAGGAGACAACCCTGAGCAATGGCCCCGACTGAAGGGTCACTCCGGGGGTGGAACAAGGGGATCCACTGACGGCCACTCCCCAGTCTGGGGCCCAGGTGCCCCCCGGAAAGGCCCAGGGTCGCCCCTCCCCGGGGAAAGGAGAACGCGGCCCATTCCCGGCCCATTCCCAGCTCTGCCTCCCGGGGACGCTCCCAGCCCCGCGCCCTGCAGCCCCAGAGCCCCCGGCTCCGAGGTCACTTACCTCAAACCCCGGGAGGGTGGTGGCGACTCCCAGCAGGGCCGTGGTGCTGCCAAGGGCCCTGGCTCGCTCCTGGGGCAGGCGGGACTCCAGCCACGGGCTCAGGTGCTGGGGGGGAAAGAGGCAGGTCAGGACCCGTAGGGAGGCGCCGGTTCTGGGCAGAGCCTGGGGCTCCTCTCAGACTGTGCCCCCCCCCCCCCCAGCCACTGACACAGCTCCTCTCTCGGCCCCCCGAGGAAGCAGGGACAATGGCCCCGTCCCCCCCACGGGGCTCACCTCCATGATCAGCTGCAGCCTGGCGGTGTCTGGGGACTCGGCGAGGAGGCTTGCCAGTAGGGCCTGGAGGTCGAAGGGAAGGGCCCGGATGAACTGCTGCAAGACAAGGGGGAGCCCTGGGTCAGAGGGGGGTTGGGGAATCCAGGCCACCCGCTGGCCCCGGGGTGCAGCCTTGAGCAGGGTCTGAGCCGCCTCGCAGAGCAGGGAGGAGCCCAGGCTGGGCATGGAAGGGACGGGCCCCCAGGGAGAGCAACGGGAAACCTGGAGGGAAGGATCCAAACCTGCAGCTTCTTCTCTCCCTCTGCCCCCACCCCCACTCCTCTCTGGAGCTCCAGCCCAGCCCGGGAGCAGGGCCCGGAGGGACGTACCTGTGTGTGGATGGGCTCCTGCTGCCAGTCCCCAGACACAGTCTGTCCCACGGCCGCCCTCAGCAGGGGGCTCAGGAGCTGGGCCTGTAGGGGAGGCTGCAAGGTGCTGGCAGGAGAGAGGGGCAGAGACTGTTAATTCAGCAGCAGGGCTGTGTCCAGACTCAGGGGTTTTTTCGGGAAAAGTAGCCTTTTTCCGAAAAAACTTCACCTGCGTCTAGACTGCAGTCGCGTTCTTTCGAAATTAAATCGAAAGAACGCGGCTTTTCTTTCCACGGCGGTAAACCTCATTTCACGAGGAAGAACGCCTGCTTTGGAAAGTGCTTCTTTCGAACGAAGGCGTTCTTCAATGTAACTAGGGCTTCTTCGAAAGAGAGCATCCAGACTCACTGGGTGCTCTCTTTCGAAAGAGGCTTGCAGTCTAGACATAGCCCAGGAGACAGAGACTTTCCCACTCCCTGGTCAGGGGATCTGCTCTGGGGGGGAGTCGGCGGGGGGGGGGGGTCGGTACCTGAGGCTGCAGGCGGCGTTGAGGCAGTCGGCCAAGACCAGTGGGGGGGGGGAGTCCTCCATGATCTCCTGTGAGACCCAAGGAGACAAAGGGGCGTGTGAGGCTGGGGCCCCCAAGAGACGCTCACACGGCCAGCGCCCCCACCCAGCAGGATCCAGCCCCACTGCCTCCCGCTGGCCTGTAGCCCCCCTGCCCGGCACAGGGCCCCTCCCAGCACCCCCCTCCCAAACCGGGACCAGCTCAATCCTTGTCCCCAGGCCGTCTCCTGCCCCTCACTGCCCTGGTGACCAGCCTCTGAACCTCCTCATCCCTGCTCCCCAGGCGCATCCTCAGCAGCCCGCTCTGCTAACCTTCCAGCTCCCCCCCCATGGCCCGGGGAGACCCCTCCCTGTTCCGAATCCCCCTCCCTGTCCAGCACCCCAGACCTGCCCCATTTCTGTGTCCCTCCCTCCTCCAGCATCCCCACCCACCCTCCCCATGTCCACCTCCCCCTCCCCCTCCAGCACTCCTGGCCCCACCCTTCCCATTTCCAGCACCCCCACCCGCCGCCATGGCCCAGGCAGACCCCTGTCCACCCCACGTATCCCCTCCCCTCCTCCCGGCCGCCGCCACTCGCTCACCACGATCCTGGCCATCATGGTGTCCTTGCAGCAGCGCGGCGCCAGGGTGTCCTCGCCCCTTTGGAGGGCGGCGAGGCAGGCGGGGGGGACGGCCAGGAGGAACCGCTGCAGGGCGGCTGGGCTCTGCACCCCAGAGAGAGTCTGTGAGCCTGGGGCCTGCCTGCCCCCCACGGACAGCTGCAGGGCTCAGGCCTCCCAGGAGTGGAGGTGGGAGCTGCCGGTTGTCCAAGCACCCACACTCCCCCCCCAACTGCTTCCTCAGGCTTGTGGGGGCCCAGCTGGTGCATGACAAGAGACCTCAGCTTGGGGGGCCCAGGTCATGCAGGAGAAGGGGCCCCAGGGGGATCCCCAGGGACAAGCCCCTCCCGGAGGGGGGGACGTGCTGGGAAGGGGCCGGACAATCTCGGGTCCCCCCCGTGTGGAGAAGGTTCCTACCGTGTCCCGGGTGTGGAGCTGCTCTTCAATATCATAGATGGCCCCTTCCTCCACCCGGGAGTCCATCCGCTCCTGGCAGAGCTCCGCCGAGGCGCAGGGGGGCTCTGTGCGGGAGGGAAGGGACCAGGGTGACTCCAGCGGCCAGCAGGGGTCACGCGCCCCCATGTCAGGGACCCAGGGCAGGTTGGGCCCCACACGCCCCTCGCAGGGACCCATCCCCCTTCCACCCTCACATCTGCCAACGCCCTCAGCAGAGCCCCCACCAGGAACAAGAGAGCCAAGCAGCAGCTCCCGCCCCATCCATTGCCCTGGCTGCGGGGCAGACACTGGGGCTGCCCCTCCCCCCCCGTGTACTGGGTGAGCCCCTGGGCCCAGCATGTTCACGGCCCCTCACCTGGGTCTGAGCGGCTGCAGGAGGTGGCCCGGCTGCAGCTGGAGGCCCAGGCGCTGCTGCTCACTGAGCTGGACCCACAGCTGCAGGGGCTGGTGCGGAGAGGCTGGGGGCTCCCGGAGACTGGCAGGTCCCCGGGGGCCGGGCAGGGCGATGCCCCCTGGTGGTAATGGGGGCTGGGCTCCTGGGGCAGGTGTTTCTCTCCACAGAGGAGGCCCCAGAGCCACCCTACCCGGCTGCCCCGCTGGGCTGGGTCCCGCCTTCCCAGCCGCCTCTGGAGCCAGGTCCGGAGGGGCCTGGCCGGTGGGCGAGTCGCCCCGAGCTGGTGGGATTCAGCTTCCCCGCCCGCGGGGACGGAGGAGCTGCTTCCCACCGGCCCTGGGGCCATCTTCAGGGCTTTCCGGAACCACAGCCTGATGTGTTTGGCCATGCTGCAAATGAGGGGAGCAAAGGGGAGCTTGGGGCGCAGCCTGCAGAGCGAAATCCAGGGGTTCCAGCGCCCCAGAGCGACTGCCCCCAGCCCCCAAATGGCCCCTTGCTTATCGGCTCGGTCTTGCACAGGCACTTCTGGCCCTTGACCGAGGCCTGGGCCTGCCTGGAACCCAGCCGGCCCCGGGCGGGATCCAAACCCCTGGGGGCTCTTACCTTCTGCAAAACGCTGTCCGGATGTGGAACTCACAGAGGACAAAGCAACTGTGAGCAGGAGAGGCACCAGAGCTAAAGCAACCGGGGGTCTCCAAAGTCCCCTGGGCCCCCCCCCCCTTTTATCAGCCTGAGATGTGGGTTCCTCTGTGAGGTCACCACCTCCCCACCTGCGCTTTGCCTGGTCTGCTGAGGGCTGCCCAAAGCCCCTGTGAGGTCACTGCCCCCCCCACCTCACCCTGCCAGGCAAATGTCCTGCCTCTGGCCACCCCTCTGGGAAGTTGGAGCCATTCCTAGGGGTCCCCCCCACTCCCTGACTGGGCATCCTGCAGCCAGCAGCTCCAGTAGCCCCATAGGCTGCTCCCTGCCCTACACTGCAGGCTTCTTGCACAAGAACTGTTTCACACCGGAGTTCTTGCGCAAAAGGTCTCGTGCAAGAGCACCTCCACCCTGCCATGTGCTTTTGCACAAGAGTGTCCATGGCACTGTGAACGCTTTCTTGTGCAAGAAAGCTCTGATGACCATTTTAGCCATAAAAGTGTCTTGCTCAAGAAGCCCCTGGTGCCCGTCCACGCTGCCTTCTTGCACAACAGCTCTTGCACAAAAGGGGCTTATTCCTCGTGGGGAGAGGAATAACTCCTGTGCAAGAAGCCCTCTTTTCTGATGCTTTACTGCAAATTTACTTGCACAAGAATTCACGTGCAGTGTAGACGCGCCACAAGTTTTTGCACAAGAACAGTTGTTCTTGAGCAAAATGCCTGCAGTGCAGACGTGGCCTTGGTGTCACCCAGCACTGGACTGCCTGGCCAGGAGCAAGAGTTAGAGCCTCCCACTCGCCCCGCTGCCTCTCACGGGCTCCCGTCCGGCCCCAGCCCTGGGCTTTGCCCTAGCGCATCCCAGCAAGGCCTCTGGCCTGCACTAGACCCATTGACATGTGGAGAATCCACCACTGCCCTGGGGCGCTTTTGTCTATGGGACTCGGACTCACAGCTGAGCATGGAGCCTGATTTCTCCCAGGACTTGGGCTCTTTCCTGGCCAGGCCCTGGAACTGGTTCCACCTTTGTCTGCCAGGGACCGATACTGTCTCTCCAGGGAGGCCCTGCAGTGCAGGCACCTTCCTTTCCCCCCTCGGGAGCAGTCATTGTTCTGCACCCCACAAAGCAGTGGGGGGCTCCTGGCTGCCCCAGCTCCAATCTCTGAGCTTCTCTCTCAACGGGGGCCAGGCCTGGAGGCTCTAGTCCCCCTGGGTATGTATTTCTACACTACCCCGCTAGTTCGAACTAGGGGGGTAATGTATGCATACCGAACTTGCTAATGAAGCCCGGGATTTGAATTTCCCGGGCTTCATTAGCATAAAGCCGGCGCCGCCATTTTTAAAAGCTGCCTAGTGCGAACCCCGTGCCGCGCGGCTACACGCGGCACGGGCTAGATAGTTCGGACTACGTAGCCATTCCGAACTATCTGTACTCCTCGTTCCACGGCTCGGGGTTCGCACTAGCCGGCTTTTAAAAATGGTGGCGCCGGCTTTATGCTAATGAAGCCTGGGAAATTCAAATCCCAGGCTTCATTAGCAAGTTCGGTATGCATACATTACCCCCCTAGTTCGAACTAGCGGGGTAGTGTAGACATACCCCCTGAGACTCACTGGTGCTGGCTCACCCCCTGTCCTGCTCGTGGCTCCGTTGTCCTCCTCCCCGCAGCCCCCCCCAGCTGTAAATGCTGCTCACATCAGTTCCCCTTCCCCGTGGCCAGGCCCTGCAGGGCTCTGGGGGCTGGTTTGCTGCCCTCAGCCCTGCAGTAGCCTGCTCCCCAGTTTGCAGCCCCTCCCATCATGTGTGGGGTCTCCTGGTACCGGAGGGAGGACGGGGGCAGACCAGGAAGGTTAATTTGATGTTGCAGCGGCAGGAAGAGGAGGGGTGGCGCAGAGGAGCTGTCAGTACATTATCCCAATACGCCATCCCAGTGCAGGCGTCGCACTCAGCTCTACCTGCAGAGGAGTCTCTATCTGCGGTGAGCAGAAAGGGGGTCTAGGACACACACACAAGTAGCCCCAGAACCACGCAGGAGCAGAGTCGTTCTGCGAAAGGGAGAGGTTTATTGGGTCTGCGAGGGCGGCCGTAGGGGGGTGTCGTGTGTGTGCCACTCATCTCCGTCTGGGCAGCAGCACCGGTCGGGCTCAGAACTGGGCACAGGACCCGACCACGGCACCATCGATCTCCAGTGTATCGATCTGCTGGAAGCCGCGGCAGAGCTGAATTGCAGAACGGCTGCCCATTGGCAAAGACCTTGAAATGCTGGTTCCTGCAGCCGATGGAGAGGAACCCACTCCTCCTGGGGGGAGGAGCAGCCAAGAGAGGGACCCACTCAGACCGGTCTGGCAGCGTGACGTAGTGGAACCAGCGCTGCCTAGGTAGGGTTTTACCTCCCCCCAGTCTGCTTCTGAGACCGAGTTTCCCCCTCTGCCCCATGGGCTAACAACAAGGCACTTTACAAACATTCTCTGTGTCATCGGCATTGTATGAAGGGGGAAACTGAGGTATGGAGCGGCATTTGATTTATATAGCTCAAGCCAGTCCCCACCCCTCTCGGTCTGCAGGAAAAGAAGCCAAGTGCTCTTGTTCCCACTACTCCTCCATTCCCCTGCTTCCACCTGATGTCAAATACACAAAGCTCACTACTTCTTCTTTCCTGCACTTAAGCCAAGCAGATCAGGATGGGGAGGAGACATGAGGGAGCCCCCAGGCTCTTGCTCTCTCTCGCACATACACACACATATATTACTTTAGAAAATGCCAGGTGTGAGCTAGAGGAGAATCTCCATTAACTGTTAGCACTATAGGGCATATGATACATACATACAGCATTTACAGTCCATCCAGCAGAGGGCAACAATACACCCCGCACACATGTAGCTCCCCCTCCTTTTCCAAATGCCCCAAGATTTAAACTACTGGAGACTACCCATTAGCTGTTAGTTGTATAGGAACTATGGGTATGTCTACACTACAAAGTTAATTCGAACTAACAGCCGTTAGTTGGAAGTAACTTTTATAGGTGCTACACATACAAACCACTAGTTTGGACTTAATTCGAACTAGGTAAACCTCATTCTACCAGGAGTAACACCAAATTCGAATTCAGTAGTTGGAATTAAGGGCTGTGTAGCCACTTAATTCGAAGTAGCTGGAGGCCAGCCCTCCCCAGGTTCCCCTGGTGGCTGCTCTGGGCCAAACCAGGAAAACTCCTCTCCTCTCCCCAGCCCTGGGGCCCTTAAAGGGGTAGACTCTGGCCAGACGGCACTTGCCAGAGCCAGCCCTGCCAGCAGTCTCTGCCCCGAACCAGCGGCTGCAGGATGAGCCAGGCAGCCAGTGCCAGCGAGCCGTCCCCCCGCCCAGTCCCCCAGCACCCAGGGGCCAGCCAGGGGCCGTAGATGGCGCGCACCCTCCTGGTCTAGTGTGGAGGTCATGGACCTCATTGAGGTTTGGGGGCAGGCCCCCAGCGTCCATGATCTCTGTACTAGGAGGAGGAACATGGCCCAATAGGCACATGCATGTCTGAAGAGACCTGACATGCTCCTGACCCTGGGGCGGGACCCAGCAGGATGCTTTCCCTCCACACGTCTCCTCTACATGGAGGCAGGGGACATCTCCCCCCCCCCCCGCCCGCCCACCGCCCCGGCCACACTATACATGGCACAGGGACATGGGTGCGGTCTTGGGGCAGCTCCCAGTCCCGGGGAGAGCCAGACATCCTGACCATGGCCTCTGTACAAGCACAGCGGCTCTGACGGTGCAGGGCATGGTCGCCCTCACGTTGCGGGGCGGGGGGAGGGGGCTGGGCATCATCTACTGTGTCCCCAGGGAGAAGTGACCACTCTCTTTCTCTACAGCTGTACCAGCTGCTTGTGCAGGGCGCACCACCCCACCCGGGACATGCTCCCGCACCCATGGCCTGCTCCGGTCCGCCACCACAGAGCAGGAGTACTGGGACCAGCACCTGGGGTCCTTGCGAGCCCTGCACCACACCGTCAAGGCCTGGATGTGGGAAGACCTGCAGCTCCGCCAGGAGCAGCTGGCTGAGGACCGAGCCAGAAATGCAAATCTGCAGGCCCTGCTGCAGAGCATGGTGCCCTGTGCTGATCCTGCACCTGCTGCCCCCCCAACAACTGTCCCTCCTCCCACTCCTGCCCCCCTCCCACCTCTTCCTCCTCAACCCCCACACCCTCCTCCTCCTCAATGTCCACACCCCCCACCTCAACCTCTGCACCCTCCACACCATCCCCCCGGGGACGCCGAGGCCCCCTCCCTTGCCGTGCTGGGAGGCGGTTGGCCCGGCGTCACCCCCACCCCGATCCCTGAGTTTCCCCTCCCCCTCTTTCCCCTTGCTTTCCCCTTCCAGCTCCCTCCTCCCCTCTCCCACACTCTCTCCTGCCCTTTCCTGCCTCCTTTCCCCCTCTCCCCACAGTTTTATTTCCCCTCCCCAGTTTTGTCAAATAAAGAGAGTTTGTATTTTATTTTTTTACATCAGGAAGCGGGGCTAGGGAGGGGTAAGTGGAAGAAGGTGAGGGAGGAATGGGGCATGAGCCCCCGATGGGGAGGACTAGGGTGGCTCTGCGGGCTCCTTGGGGTGGAAGCTCTCCTTCAGAGCCTCCTGGATCCTGACAGTCCCCCGATTGAATTCAAATTAGCTTTTAGGTCTAGATACACTAGTTCAAATTAGCTTAGTTCGAATTAACTAATTCGAATTAAGTTAGTTCGAATTCGTGCTGTAGTGTAGACATTCCCATTAATGACACACTCTTGCAGTTCTGATGCCATGCAACAGAGGGCAACAGACTGCACCGAAAACGTTGCGTATGAAAAAAAAAGCTTATTGAAGTTTTTCTACAATATTTTACCAACATTTTTAAAGCACAAATCGTTTAATTTAAGTTAAATCTTTGCCCTCAACACTTCACGTGCAATGATCTTGGGCATTCCACACAATAATTTAGCATTGAAAGGCGATCTTTTCCTGTGCTTTGCGGTGACAATTTGGATTTGGGCATCCAAATCCAAACTGGCAGGAAAATGTCTATTTGAAACTAAACCTCACACAAGCCATTTGTGCTTCTAACTGACCGTTCTGTCTCCTTTCATTTGCAAAAAACTCAAAACAAAGGAAAATGTCAAATAGAAGCCCAGGTGGGATGATACGTCTGGTGCCTCCTGCCACAGCAACCCCCCACCCAGTGAGTGCAGAGGAGGCAATAACTCACTGGCTGCCGGGTTACGACAGGGGCAGGGAATTCCAGAAGAAACTCGCCCAGCAGAAGGGTTTGGCATTCCCCCTCGGAAAGAGCCACTTTCCTGCCCTGAAAAGACATTTCCAGGCTCAGTCATGCTGGGCAAAGCCCAGGAAAGGGGCATGGAGACAAAGCATCTCATTGGACGAGCCCGCCCCCCCCTGTTGTGTCATCATATTTCCTTTGGCATCCGTTGCCATGTGTGACGGACCGGACCGGGCCGTGTCTGGGCACAGCTGAGGGCATCCGCTCAGGGCGAATTGCTCAAATTCGGGGCTCCTTACAGCCCCCAGACTGGCGACCTTTCCAAACAGGCCACAAACCAGTCCCACGGAGCGCTTCAGCAGCCTGCCTGAAGCCTCCCGAGCAAAACCCCTCCGACACCCCAGCAATATCCGTGCCCCAGATGGCCCCGGGCCTCATACACCGGTGAGGTCACTCGTCAGGTCGGGCCGGTGAACTACGAGATCTATCAACCGGATCGGAAGAAGAAAACCCAAATATTTCATGTAAATTTCCTGAAGCACTGGCGAGAACGGGAGGCCCTGATGATTACCCCCTAGCCAGCGGAGCCCACTCTAGGGCCGGAAATACCTGATCTGGGGGAGGAAAGAGAGCCACAGCTGGGAAACACCCTCTCTGCAACCCAGGTGAAACAAGCACATTGTCTCATAGGGTATGTCGACACTACCCCGCTAGTTCGAACTAGCGGGGTAATGTAGGCATACCGCACTTGCAAATGAAGCCCGGGATTTGAATTTCCCAGGCTTCATTTGCATAAGCCGGCCGGCGCCATTTTTAAAACCCCGCTGGTTCGAACCCCGTGCAGCGCGGCTACACGGGGCACGAACTAGGTAGTTCGAACTAGGCTTCCTAGTTCAAACTACCGTTACTCCTCGTGCACGGGGTTCGAACCAGCGGGGTTTTAAAAATGGCGGCGCCCCGCTTATGCAAATGAAGCCTGGGAAATTCAAATCCCGGGCTTCATCTGCAAGTGCGGTATGCCTACATTACCCTCCTAGTTCGAACTAGGAGGGTAGTGTAGACATACCCAGAGAGACATTTCGAAAGACCTTCACAACCCAACCCGGCCATACTGGGGTAATAACACATAACATTTGGACCCCTCCAGGCCAAGTGGTACGAGAAGGTACTCGGCCTCTCCCCCGCCAGATGCGGAAGGTAGTCGAGGAGGAAGTCCAGTCGATGCTGCAACTGGGAGTGATAGAGCGCTCCCAGAGCGAGTGGCGTAGCCCAATCATCTTGGTGCCGAAACCAGATGGCAGTGTCCGCTTCTGCATCGATTTCAGACGAGTAAATGAAATTTCAAAATTTGACGCCTACCCCATGCCGCGAACAGACGAACTGTTAGAACGCTTGGAGAGAGCCGACTTTATAACCACCCTAGATCTTACAGAGGGATATTAGCAGATCCCCCTGGACTCCGAATCGAGAGAAAAAACTGCCTTTTCAACTCCCCCGGGATTGTTCCATTTTATAAGGATGCCATTCGGACTCCATGGGGCCCCTGTAACATTTCAGCGAATGATGGACCGCTTGCTATCCCCGCATACAGCGTATGCCGCCGCGTACCTAGATGATGTGGTAATTTACAGCCAAGATTGGGAGGAACATCTCGAGCGGGTAGCGGCCGTAATGCGGACATTGCGGGATGACGGCCTGACCACCAATCCCACGAAATGTAAACTTGGCTGGCAGGAAACCACCTACCTCGGGTACCAGCTGGGGTGGGGCCTAGTCCGGCCTCTAGTAGGGAAGGTGGAGGCGGTCCAAAACTAGCCGGCACCCAACTCCAAGAAGAAAGTAAGACAGTTTTTAGGGTTGGCAGGCTACTATCTCCGTTTTGTGCCACACTTTGCAACTCGAGCCGCGCCTCTCACGGCGCTCCTCAAGAAAGACAGTCCTCAAAGGATCAGGTGGTCGCCGGAATGCAAGACAGCTTTTCAGGACCTAAAAGCCGCTGTGTGCAGCGAGCCAGTTCTGTTCAGCCCCGATTTCTCCCGGCCCTTCATTGTCCAGACGGACGCGTCAGACTGCGGACTGGGGGCAGTACTGTCCCAGGAAATTGAGGGAGAAGAACACCCAGTGCTGTATATCAGCCAAAAACTATTTCCTCGAGAGCGCCGCTATGCCGCAATTGAGAAGGAGGCCCTAGCGATAAAGTGGGCCATCGAGGCGCTGCGGTATTACCTCCTTGGAGACTCTTTTATTCTTTTTACAGACCATGCACCCCTACAATGGCTCCATCAGATGCGGGATACCAACAGTCGCATGATGAGATGGTACCTGTCCCTCCAACCGTATGTATTCACAGTGAAACACCGAGCAGGGAGGGACAATGTCGATGTCCTGTCCCGCAGGGAGGAAGAGCAGAATCCCGGTCCCGGAGATTGGGAGCTGGACTTAAGGGGGGAGGAGTGTAGGGGGGTGGAATGGCCACCCACTGAGCCGGAGGCGGAGGAACCCCTCTGGGAGCCATTTTGGGCCCAGCCTAGCCCCGCCCCCTCACCTGACCGGAAGTCAAAGGGCGGGACTAGGACTATAAGAAGGCTGCCTGGGAGCTCAGTCAGGGCCCAGCCAGGATTGTGCACTGGGAGCAGGGTGGGCTCAACCCCCCTTGCAGCAGCAAGCGCCCCACGATCTGCAGGGTGGGAGGCGAGTCCCAGTCCCCGCGATGGCCATGGTGCGAATCCTGAGCAGCGCCACTCGCCTTCCACAGGCATCTGTGGGGACTGGAAGAACCATTTCACAGCGGCGCAGAGCAAGGCCTTCGACGGGATCTACCGGGACCGCATGGGAGGCCTCCTGGGGGCGTTCCCCTGGGATGCGCCCTGGGATTGAACAGTGGGAATAAAGCATCCAGGAGACCACGAGGAGCCAGGGCTGAGTTGCTGGGAGTGGCTGGCTGCCGTGGTTCACACAGCCTATGGGAGGGAATGGCTCCGGCCTGGCAGGATGGACCAGGCTGAGGAGCGTTGCCTGGCTTGGGCATTTCATGCCAGTGCTACCTGCCATGCCCTTGCCCTCCCTCCCACCAGGTTCCATAATCAGCCTGGCCTCTTATTGCCACAGGGAGCACCTCCAGGGTCAGCCTCCAGCCACTGCAGCTCGCTCCCTCGGCCTGTGACACCTCCCTGAACCTTACCGGCACCGCTCTACAGACTGAGGTGCATGTTCTGGGAGTGAGGTGTTGTGTCATCGTCTGCCCTGGAACTCTGGGTGCCTTAAATGCTCTGCTGCTGGGTTCACAGCCTGACACCCATAGCCTCCGACAAGCCCACAGAGCCCTGTGTGCGCCAGCCTGTGGCTTCCTTCTTCCCTCCAGAGCTGAGTTTCCCCCAGGCAGGCTTTTCGCAGGAGTACGAGGTGCAGGCTTCCTGTCTCCTCCTTGCTGGCAGGGCCCATCCCACTTAGCTCTGACTCCTGCACTCCCCACACCGCCAGCCCCCTGCCCTGAAGGACCCGAGCAAGGCCAAGTAAGTCTTCTAGTAAAATATTACAGCTTAAAAAGAGAAGCAATGTTTTGGTAAGAGTGTGAAGGAGAGAGGTACAGATTGGCCTTTCTCACCCTCGTTGTCTGAAGAAACAGTTCAGCATTCAGTAAGTAAAGGGTTCACCCTGGAAAGTGGGTGACCGGGAAGTGTTGGCAGGTAGCCAGGAGAACCAATGGGAAGAACGTGTTAGAGTTGGCTTGAAAGGGAATCTGCCTGCTGCTTTTCCTTTGGGCATTCAAACCAAGAACTGGGGGGAAGGGAGATGAATACCCATGCCTAGAAATGGACTAGACTTTGGAAGTACAAACATGTGAGTAGATAGGGAATGTTTATAGTTATACACAATTTTCTTTGTTTTGGTGTTTAGTTACCCCCCCCCCCCCCCCTTACGCTGTAACTAAAACTGAATCCCAGGGAAGCAATTCTCTGTGTTTTAATCTATTCTTTTCTCAGCTGCTCTATAACACCTAGCAATGAAGTATCCTTTCTCAAGAATATCTTTTTGTTTTGTTAATAAGAACACCCTTTTAAAGACTAGGATCTGATTCTTGTGTCCTGGAAAGTAATAGGAGGTGGGTGAGTGCATGACTAAGACTGAGAGGTCAGCTATCAGAGATTATTGGGTTTTCTTCAAGCTTGCTAGTGGTAGCAGAGCTTGGGATACCCCTCTGAAGAAGTTCCCAGGAGCCAGCATCCCACACCGGCAGCTCCTCATAGTTGTGCCATCCTCAGCTGTGGCATCTCCTGTCTGGGATCGGATATCTCTGCTTGGGAAGAGGGAGGACGTGGCTTTGGAGGTCACTGGGGGGCCTGGTGCTGTGCAGAGGCAGCAGTCGGGCCCCACACACACTCCCCACATCAGTAGGAGCCATGGGGAAGCAGAGCACAACAGAGCAAGTGCATTTGTCCAGTGCTGTATGACTCCGCCATGGCTCCTGCCACACAGAGACTAGCGGGGGCATGACTGCTGCCTCCATGTGGTGCCAGCCCCCCAGTGATCCCCAAAGCTGCATCCTAGGGTACAAGATGCCACGCAGGGAGAGGGCGGGGTGATGGTGGGAAAGAGCAGGGCATGGGGCAGTAATGGACAGGAAGTCCCAGGCCAGATTGTGCAATTGCTCCAGCTGAGGATGGCCCATGGGCTGGGGACAGTGCTGCTGAACACGATCTGGGGGTTATCCAAGATCACAAATGGGCATATGAGTCAACAAGGTAATACAGCTGCAAAAAAGGGTTTGTCTAAACAGGGCTCTGGCTTGTCAGATCTGGGCGGTGCCTGTCCTCCTCCACCGGTCTCAGCTGACGGACTCTGTTGGGTTCTGGCTGCCACACTGTAGGGAAGATGTGGGCCAGGTGGAGCGAGTCCAGGGGAGAGTCACAAAAATGATAAAAGGTGTAAAATACCTGACCCATGAGAACGCCATAGACAGTCTTGAGAAAAGAAAAAGTAGGGAGGGCCGATAACAGGCCTTCCCATGTGTTACGGGCTCTTCTAAAGGGGCTAATGATCACTTGTCTCTATGTCCACTGAAGTTGGACAATGTGTGAGGGACTTTACCTGCACCGAGGGAGATTTAGGGGAACTTTCTGTCCCTAAGGGCAGTTAAGCTCTGGAAGAGGCTCCCAAAGGAGGCTGTGGAATCGCTGTCGCTGGAGGCGTTTAAAAAGAGGCTGGGCAGACACCTGTGAGGAATGGTCCAGGGTGACGTGCTCCCCTCACAGCTCAGACTTGAAGATTTCAGGGGGTTTCTTGACGCCCTGCCCCTCCAGGGCTCTGTGCTTTCTGCCTCGCTGCTCTGAACGAACTCCCCGAAAACATCCATTGAGCTGCCTCATCATCCCTTCCCTCCGTAGCACTCCCCGTCTCCATGACGCCTGCAAAGCCAGGAGAACCCTGGGGCTGATGGTGTGATGAGACCACTGCCTCTCCTGGAGACGATGACTCCTTGTGCTGCCCTCCCAGGCAGTCTGGGCGCTGAACTTCTCTTCACTGATCAGGTGCCCAGCACAGGGAGGTTCTCCTCATGGCGCAGCAAACGGCTTGGCTGGGGCTGTGACAGACCAGACTGTGTCTGGGCACAGCTGAGGGCTTCCGCTCAGGGCGAATTGCTCAACTTCGGGGCTCCTTACAGTCCCCAGACTGGTTACCTCTCCAAACAGGCCACAAACCAGTCTCACAGAGTGCTTCAGCTGCCTGCCTGAAGCCTTACGAGCAAAACCCCTCCGAAACCCCAGCAATATCCGTGCCCCAGATGGCCCCGGGCCTCATACACCGGTGGGGGGGTCTTAGCACCCAATCCCACCTACCCCGAACAAGTACTGTCCGGTTCCAAGAAACCAGCCACAGATCCCTGGTCAATTTACCCTCTGGACCTTACCCACAAATCATGCTGAGCCAATCCTTTAGCATCTAACATCTAAAGGTTTATTATTACAATAAAGAAAAGCATGAGAGTAAGGTTGTTAAAGGATAGTACATTACATGCATCAAATTTCCCGGTTCTCGATGCAGCCTCTAGCAGAGATGTTACAGCTGCTGGCTTACGAGTCCTTGTTGCGCATCCTAGGGTCAGGATGGGCAGACAGTTCTTCCTGGCTCTTCGATCCCTGCACTGCTGCCTCTGGGATGAAGTGCTGAGCTGAGTACCAAGAGGGAGTCGACCACATGGCCTATTTATCCCTCCTTCCTGGTCTCTTCTTGGCTACAGCAGGTCACCTGGCCCATGGCTTATCCCTGTGTTCCCTGCTGGTAGCCACTAGGTATGAGTCACCACTCTTGAGGTGTGTCCTTGGCCTAAAGAGGGCTATTGTTCCAGAGCTTTACTCGTTAGCATATCCATAGGCTGAGCTGCTTTGCCCATAGTTCAACCACATACAGAGAAACATTTGGTATCCACACAAAATTCATGCTTATAACTTCACATACCAACATTATACAATCACATGAATAGCATATATGGAATCAGAAGAAAGTAGGCTTCTACTGGACACCTCACGTGGCCCCCCTTTGTGCCACTTTTGGGGCCAACACCCCCACATGGGTGCAGCAGTGATCTGGCTGCTCCCCTCAACATCCAGTAACATGACTGGGGGCAGGGAGGAAAAGTTGCTTTCCTCTCCCCCACATTGTTTCCTAAAAATCCCCCCTCACTTTCTGTGTCTAGCGTCAGGAGTGAAAGCAACTTAAAATTCTTACAGGTACTGTGGTACCACACCTCCCTTTGTGGAGGTCAAGGCAAGAGCTTGAATCACAGAATCATAGAATAATAGGACTGGAAGGGACCTCAAGAGGTCATCGAGTCCAGCCTCCCGCCCTCAAGGCAGGACCAAGCTCAGTCTACACCATCCCTGACAGATGTCTATCTAACCTGTTCTTAAATAACTCCAGAGAGGGAGATTCCACCACCTCCCTTGGCAATTTATTGCAATATTTGACCACCCTGACAGTTAGGAATTTTTTCCTAATGTCCAATCTAAACCTCCCCTGCTGCACTTTAAGCCCATTACTCCTTGTCCTGTCCTCAGAAACCAAGAGGAACAAATTTTCTCCTTCCTCCTTGTGACACCCTTTTAGATATTTGAAAACCGCTATCATGTCCCCCCTTAATCTTCTTTTTTCCAAAGTAAACAAGCCCAGTTCATGAAGCCTGGCTTCATAGGTCATGTTCTCTAAACCTTTAATCATTCTTGTCGCTCTTCTCTGTACCCTTTCCAATTTCTCCACCTCTTTCTTGAAATGTGGCGCCCAGAACTGGACACAGTACTCCAGCTGAGGCCTAACTAGTGCAGAGTAGAGCGGCAGAATGACTTCACGAGTTTTGCTTACAACACACCTGTTGATACAACCTAGAATCATATTTGCTTTTTTTGCAACAGCATCACACTGTTGACTCATATTCAACTTGTGGTCCACTATGACCCCTAGATCTCTTTCCACCATGCTCCTTCCTAGACAGTCGCTTCCCATCTTGTATGTATGGAACTGATTGTTCCTTCCTAAGTGGAGCACTTTGCATTTCTCTTTATTAAACCTCATCCTGTTTACCTCTGACCATTTCCCTAACTTGCTAAGGTCATTTTGAATTATGTCCCTCTCCTCCAAAGAAGTTGCAACCCCACCCAGTTTGGTATCATCTGCAAACTTAATAAGCGTACTCTCTATCCCAATATCTACATCATTGGTGAAGATATTGAACAGTACGGGTCCCAAAACAGACCCTTGAGGAACTCCACTTGTTATCCCTTTCCAGCAGGATTTAGAACCGTTAACAACAACTCTCTGACTACGGTTACCCAGCCAATTATGCACCCACCTTATCGTGGCCCTATCTAAGTTATATTTGCCTAGTTTATCAATAAGAATATCATGCGAGACCGTATCAAATGCCTTACTAAAGTCTAGGTATATGACATCCACCGCTTCTCCCTTATCCACAAGGCTCGTTATCCTATCAAAGAAAGCTATCAGATTAGTTTGGCGTGACTTGCTCTTCACAAACCCATGCTGGCTATTCCCTATCACTTTATTACCTTCCAAGTGTTTGCATATGATTTCCTTAATTACCTGCTCCATTATCTTCCCTGGGACAGACGTTAAACTGACCGGTCTGTAGTTTCCTGGGTTGTTCTTATTCCCCTTTTTATAGATGGGCACAATATTTGCCCTTTTCCAGTCTTCTGGAATCTCCCCTGTCTGCCATGATTTTTCAAAGATCATAGCTAAAGGCTCAGATAGCTCCTCTATCAGCTCCTTGAGTATCCTGGGATGCATTTCATCAGGAGCTGGTGACTTGCTGACATCTAACTTTCCTAAGTGATTTTTAACTTGTTCTTTGTGTATCCTATCTTCTAAACTTACCCTCTCTCTGCTTGTATTCACTACGTTAGGCACACCTCCAGACTTCTCGGTGAAGACCAAAACAAAGAAGTCATTGAGCATCTCTGCCATTTCCAAGTTTCCTGTTACTGCTTCTCCCTCCTCACTAAGCAGTGGGCCTACCCTGTCCTTGGTCTTCCTCTTGCTTTTAATGTATTTATAAAAGGTCTTCTTGTTTCCCTTTATGCCTGTAGCTAGTTTGATCTCATTTTGTGCCTTTGCCTTTCTAATCTTGCCCCTGCATTCCCGTGTTGCTTGCCTATATTCATCCTTTGTTAGTTGTCCTAGTTTCCATTTTTTATACGACTCCTTTTTTAATTTTGAGATCATGCAAGATCTCCTTGTTAAGCCAAGCTGGTCTTTTGCCATATTTTCTATCTTTCCTACACAGCGGAATTGTTTGCTTTTGGGCCCTTAACAACGTCCCTTTGAAATACTTCCAACTCTCCTCAGTTGTTTTTCCCTTCAGTCTTGCTTCCCATGGGACCTTACCTACAAGTTCTCTGAGCTTATCAAAATCTGCCTTCCTGAAATCCATTAGCTCAATTGTGCTGGTCTCCCTTCTACCTTTCCTTAAGATCATGAACTCTATTATTTCATGATCACTGTCCCCTATACTGTCTTCCACTTTCAAGTTCTCAACTAGTTCCTCCCTATTTCTTAAAACCAAATCCAGAACAGCTTCTCCTCTGGTAGCTTTTTCAACCTTCTGAAACAGAAAGTTGTCTCCAATGCAGTCCAGAAACTTATTGGATAGCCTGCGCCCCGCTGTGTTAGTTTCCCAACATATGTCTGGATAGTTGACGTCCCCCATCACCACCAAATCTTGGGCTTTGGCTAGTTTTGTTAATTGTTTAAAAAAGGCCTCATCCACCTCTTCCACCTGGCTAGGTGGCCTGTAGTAGACTCCTAGCATGATATCACCCTCGTTTTTTACCCCTTTTAGCTTAACCCAGAGACTGTCTACACAGCTATCTCCTACGTTCATCTCCACTTCAGTCCAAGTGTGTACATTTTTAATATACAAGGCAACCCCTGCTCCCTTTTCTCCCTGTCTGTCCTTCCTGAGCAAGCCGTACCCTTCCATACCAACATTCCAATCGTGCATCCCATCCCACCAGGTTTCTGTAATACCAATGATATCAAAGTTGTATTTATTGGTTAGCAATTCCAGTTCTTCCTGCTTATTACCCTTACTTCTTGGATTTGTATATAGGCATCTAAGATACTGATTTGATCTTGCCTCCCTGTTGTGCCCTGACCCTCCTTGCTCCTTCCCATTATAGGCCGTAATCCCCCCCATTTCCAACCCATCTCTCAGTCCCGCACATTCAGCACTTACCTGTGGGCTTTGCTCACCTGTCCCCGTCGAACCTAGTTTAAAGCCCTCCTCACAAGGTTAGCCGGTCTGTGTCCAAACTGAATGACAGGAAATTACCTGTGAGAAATTTGAATGTGTGGAATCCAGGGAGCTCAGGGCTGGGGTGTGGGGAGCTCAGGTTAGGGGGATGGAGTGTGAGGATGTGGGGGAGCTCAGGGCAGGGGGGTGGGAAGTCTGTAGATGTGGGGGATCTCAGAGCAGTGGGATGGGGAATGTGGGAGTATGGGGAGATCAGGGCGGGGGATGAGGAGTGTGAGGATGTGGGGGAGCTCAGGGCAGGGGGTGGGGAGTGTGGGAGGATGGGGAGCTCAGGGCAGGGGTATGGTGGAGCTCAGGACAGGGGGCTGGGGAGTGTATGGGTGTGGGGAGCTCAGGGCAGGGAGTCCAGGAGTGAGGGGGGGCGCAGTGCAGGGATTGTGGTGCAGGAGTCAGGGGTAGGTGGTGGGGGGTGTTTGGAGGCTCAGTTCAGGGGACTGGGAGTGCAGCCACTACACTACTTGGCCACCAGATCCCTGGAGTACACAGTGGCTGTGCAGCCCAGCGTGCTGACAGCACCCAAAGCCCCGCCCCCAGCCCGCCAGGCTTAGTGGGGCACCCCAGAGGGGCTTCCTATCGCCCTTGTCTAGCACAACATGGACAGTTGGTTCCCACTACCGTGATCTCCTAGGAGACTGAGACACCATTCTGCCAGGACGGCCCAAGCTGCTGAGGGAAATTGCCCCCCACCATCCCGTCTGTCCAGGTCCCTCTGCCTCTGGGTTTGTTCTTCAAGGGCCAGATGTGTGGGGCTGGGACTGTCCTTGTTCTGTGTTTGCAGAGTGCCCAGCAGAATGGCTCCTGCTTCACCCCTGGCCTAGAAATAACCAGAACAGGCAGTTTGGGGAGGGAAGAACCAGGGAAGGGAAGGTTTGGGGCCGGGGGCTAAGAGGCGGGGCTGGGAGGCAGGGCTGGGGTGGAGATGCAGATGTAGGGAGTTGGGGTGGAGGCTGGAAGAAATGGAACTCAAGGAGCTGGAAGGGTTGGTGAAGGATGGAGTAAAGGGACGGGGGCCAGGCTACAGGACATGGAGGTGCCAGCGACAGGAGGGAGGAAGAGACGTTTGTTTGACAGGACCCCAGGGATTTGGGAGCGAGGAACAGTGGGAGGGGAGTGGGAAACATTTGGGGAGAGGAACCTTTGGGAGACCTGGTGGTGAGGAGGGCGGCAGTCAATGGGAGAGGAGACAAAAAGGAGCAGGTGCTGCCTGGGTCCAAGGAGGTGGGGAGAGATGGGGTCTGGGTGTCACGAGTACCAGAGTTAGCTGCACCTCCGTCCTCCTCCCTACCTGGTATCTCTGCCCCCTCCCTCCCGAACTTTCCTTCTGCATGTCTCTGGGCCTCTCTGTCAGTGCCAGAGGGGATCCCTCCCCCCCCATGGCTGGATTCTTCCCTTCCCGAGACATGCAGTCACCATCTCAGTGGGGTGGGAGCCCTTTGATGCTTCGCCTGCGTGTTCCCAGCCGAGAAGGGGCGGCTAATCCCGCAGAAGCAGAGCCCTGCACTTTTGAGTACCTGGACCCAGGGTTTTGCTGCTTTATAGCGGGTGGGGTTAAAATAACGGAACGTCTCTTGTCCCACCAATCCCCCAGGACTCACCCCTCTTCTCTGCATTGCGCAGCGTCCGGGGGATACCGCCCCGCGGGGACACTCATGCCCGTGTCCAAGGGGCTGTCCCGTAGCCTATGTCAGTGTGAAAAGCATTAAAGGACCCTGCCCCAGAGGGAGAGCGTCTCTGGGGGCGTTGTCCCGGGATGACTGCAGTGCTTTGTCCACACCAGAGTAGTGAGAGGCAGCCGCAGCCAGGGTTGCCAGATGGTCAATAAAAATACCAGTCATACTTGCCATTGCATCACAACCTAGAGTACATCTTATTTAGAAAATTGAGAGATTTTCTCAATTTATCTCCTGGACAGAAAGCTCAAATACTGGACTGTCCGGTTCAAACGGGACACCTGGCAACCCTAGCCGCAGCCCCTGCCCGGAAAAGCTCCCAAGCTAAGCACCTGGGGGATTTAGGAGCACCAAGCAGTGGGCACAAAGCACAATCACACACTTGTGCTCCCAACTCCCTTAGGGCTTTGAAAATTCTCCCCTTAGATGAGTTAGAATCAGTGTCCCCGTTTCACAGACGGGAGCTGAGGCCCACTCAGGGGAGTGGCAGGGCCAAGGGCTCTGCAGCAGACCTGGGACTTGAACCTCAGTCTCCCAGAAGTTCCACAACCAGCCCGCTCTGCTTTGCTAAAGGAGCAGGCGGGACTGTTTGTGCAGGAGGAGGAGCTGGGCTGGCTGGCTGGCTGGGGCAGGCCACAGCAGGGCTCAGCCCTTGGCCTGGCTGAGAGCGAGGAGAGGCCTGCAGGCTGAGGGGCAGTGTGACGGACCGGGCCGTGTCTGGGCACAGCTGAGGGCGTCTGCTCAGGGCGAATTGCTCAAATCCGGGGCTCCTTACAGCCCCCAGACTGGTGACCTCTCCACACAGGCCACAAACCAGTCCCACAGAGCGCTTCAGCTGCCTGCCTGAAGCCTCACGAGCAAAACCCCTCCGACACCCCAGCAATAGCCATGCCCCCGATGGCCCCGGGCCTCATACACCGGTGAGGGTCCTAGCACCCAATCCCACCTACCCCGAACAAGTTCTGTCTGGTCCCAAGAAACCAGCCACAGATCCCTGGTCAATTTACCCTCTGGAACTTACCCACAAATCATGCTGAGCCAATCCTTTAGCATCTAACACCTAAAGGTTTATTATTACAATAAAGAAAAGCATGAGAGTAAGGTTGTTAAAGGAATAGTATGTTACATGCACCGAATCTCCCAGTTCTCGATGCAGCCTCTAGCAGAGATGTTACAGCTGCTGGTTTAAGAGTTCTTGTTGCACATCCTAGGGTCAGGATGGGTTCACAGGTCTTCCAGGCTCTTCGATCCCTGCAATGCTGCCTCTGGGATGAAGTGCTGAGCTGAGAACCAAGATGGCATCGACCACATGGCCTATTTATCCCTCCTTCCTGGCCTCTTCTTGGCTGCAGGAGATCATCTGGTCCTCAGCCTCTCTCTGCTGGCCGCTCTTAGGTGTCCGCTTTAGGTGTGTCCTTGGCCCATTCAGTGCCATTGTCCCACAGGGCCTCGCTAATTAGCATGTCCACAGGCCGGGCTCTGCCCAATTGTCAACCACATGCAGAGAAATATTCAGGATCCACACAGACTACAGATTCCTAACTACACACACAGACGTTATACAACCACATAAATAGCTTACATAGGACTATCAGATAATAAGCTTCTATTCAGCACCCCACATGGTCCCCTTTTATACCATTTTCTGGGGCCAACACCCCCACCTATGGGTGCAGCAGTGATCTGGCTGCTCCCCTCAAGATCCAGTAATGTGACAGGCAGTGACTGGAGGAGCTGCCTGGGCATAGACTGTAACCCAGGGGCCCACTGTGCAGCAATCAACAGCAGTGTCTGTGTCTCCCCAGCCCCCATTCAGAGCTGAGTACAGGTACCTCCCCAGCCCCCTCCCCACCCCCGTCTCCTGCTCACAGCAGGTCAATAGGGTTCTCCCATTCTTGGGCCTCTGGTTCCCATGCAGCTGCTCCCAACAGGAGTCCCTTGCAGCCCGGCAGACTGGGGCAGGCCCCATCTCTCCAGCACCAAGGTGATGACGGATACAGACACCAGGAGGAGCGAGACGAGGGTGCAGCCAATGGCCTAGGGGGCAGGAGATGTGGCCGGCCCTGCAAATGGAAAGGACCTGGTGACAGTCGGGTGCAAAGTGGCAAATGGCTCTGCAGTGCCAGCACTAGGCACAGAGCAGCTGCCGTGTAGAGACCTTGTGTGAGTGCCCAGAGGGCTAGATCTCCAGGGGATCATGCTGCAGGGGGCATGTTCCCCCGACAGGAGGCCGAAGTGACAGAGGCTGTTGGGGACTCTCCTCCCTTTGCCCAGGTGGTGTTGGAGGAGCAGGGAAGGACCCAGGTTTGCTCAGGCTGCACCAGGACTTGGTGCAAAGGCCTGACAGGAGCCAGCAACAGACACAGCAGCCCCCTGCCCCTGTTCTGAGGCCACGCCCCCACTCATTCCACTCCCCCCTCCCTCTGCTGCTTGGGCTCCCCCACCCTCACTCAGGTTCGCTGGCCTGAGGCTGGGGTTACGGTGCAGGATGGCTGGGGAGTGGGGCGCGGGAGAGGCTGCGGGTTGCAGGCTCTGGGACAGGTTCAGGGCAGCGATGGGAGTTTGGGTGCAGACTCAGAGGCAGTTAACTGTGGGAGGAGGATCCAACAGGAGGCTGGGGTTTGGGGTGGGGGGTGTCTACCCCAGCTGCCTGAGAGATACTAGACTGACTCTGGTTTCCTTGTGTCTCCCCGGCTGGGCTCTCACTCCCACTTCTCCTCTCAGGGTCCCTGCCGGCTCCCCTGCTCTATCTGAATGCGTCCCTGGCGCCTCCACCCCCCCAAGCCTCACGAATGTGGCCCCGACTGAGACATCTCACTCCCCTGGCACTCCAGCCCCAGCACAGATTAACTCTCCTGGGTTCCAGGGAGAGTGGCATTTGCGGGTCCCTCTCAATCTGAGGGGGGGCCAAAAATGAGGGATCCCCGAACCTCAGTCCTCCCTGTCCCTTCCCCTCACCTCAGTGAGGCTTGTGGGTTTTGGAAGAAGGGTTTTTGTATTTTGCTTTTCTCGTGTGTGGTCCCCAACTGGTTTTTCTGGGGGTCAGTGGCCCTGGAGACAAAAAAGGTTCCTCATCCCTGCCTTTAATAAAGAACACTTTGAAACCCTTTGTGGTAGACAGAAATTAACATTTTACCTTATTTAAAATGAAGTTTCCTAAAGTTAAAACACCTAATCTGTGTAAACATTCAAATTAAACCAGTCACCCAAGCTCCAGCACTAGCACAGTGGCTCCGCGTGATGAGGCAAGGGACGATGCGCACCCAGGCTCCTACCCTCAGCTCTCTTCTGCACCCAACCGCCCCGTCCCAGACCCCAAACTCCTCGGTAGAAATGTGGCCCTTGACCACTTGCCAAAATGCCCCCCCCCCATTAAAAATTATTGACAAAGCCTGATCCAAATGTTTTTTGAAACGTTATTTAATCCGAATTTAAATACATTCTATACAATTGGGAGGGTTGGGGGGAGGGGGACGCAGCTGCTGGCTCCTCAGCTCCTTGTGCTCTCACTGGCTGTCTTCCTGCTGCAAGGGAAGCAGAATCCGTCACATTCATCCCTGGGGACTCAGGGGTACTGGGCCCCCCCAGCATTTCCACCCTCCTCCCCCCTGCGCTGAGACTTGTTCTGCTCTCTGGTCGCCCCCCGTCAGGCCCGCAGGGTGAGCTTCTGACCCACCCAGCAGGGACGTGGGGTGGGGGCAGCATGAGGAAAGGGGCGGGGGACTCCCTGAGGGGATGGGAAGGAGACCCTGGCCCTGCCCCACTCTCCTGCATCTGCTCCGGCTGCTCACCATGTATCCCAGGAGCTGATGGGCCTGCCCATGCAGGGCGTGGGCCAGGACCAGCCCGGCCTGGCTGGGGTGCCTCAGGGGGGAGCGGGCAGCGAGCAGAGCCTTGTCTAAAAAGCAGTTCTCCTGCTCTGGGGTGAAGAGCTGCCCAAAGACCTGAAATCAAGAGCACGGGAGGTTTCAGCTGACGGCCCAGAGCCCGGCCCCAACTCCTGGGGCTAAAACAGCTTCCTCCTTCTGCAAACTCCCTTCCAGACCCTGCACCCAGACGCTCTCCTCACCCTGCACCCTAACCCCTGCCCCAGGTCACACCTTCCTCCTGCCCCCAAGACCCTCCCAGACCTCACCCCCTCCGCACAACAGAGCAGCCCTAGGCCACTGGCCAACATCTTGGAGCGACCTCCATCAAAAAGTGTTGCCCCCCCCCGCCCTGCTTCCCCTTCTATGGGAGATCCGGGGCAAGGTGCGGCACTGCCCCTAGGAAGCGCCGCCCCTTTGAAACGCCGGGACAGCGTCACAAAGGGGCAGCGCCGCCCTGTCCACGGCTCGAATAGTCGAGGGAAAATGCATCGACCATTCGATCAGCGACTCCCCGCTTCCCACCCCGCGTCCTACCCGCACGAGGGCCCCAGCCAGCCCCACCCCCGAGCCCTGCCCTGCCCTGGCAGCGCGTCCTTACCTCTCCCACCCTGACGGTGTTGCTATGCGCCAGGACCCATCTCTCCTTATAGTAGTGCCTGCACCACAGGTCCTCTGCCTGGTGGATGTTGAGGCCTGCAAGAGACAAACCAGGGTGATTCTGCTGGCAGGTCTGAGCCCTTCCCCTCCCACGGGTCCCTGCAGGCATCCCTGGGCAAATGGAGGGGCACAGGGGGCAGAAGGGGAACACAGAGGGACGCATCCCCCCTTGGGCCAGTCTGGGGGAAAAGGGCTGGGTCCCCTCCCCCCGGCGCCGGCACCCTCAGGGTGTCCCTGGGGCCCAGGTCCCGGCTGGCTTCCTTACCCCTGTGGTGCAGGAGGAGTCGGTACAGGCTGTGCACCCCCTTCCGGGCCAGCCGGCTGACGTCTTCGGATGGGTCCGAAATAAAAAGGCCCAGCTGGGCCACGTGGTGACCCATCCTCGGCCAGTCGGCGGAGTTCTGAGGGGAGAGAAGAGGGGGGGTCCCTCAGCATCCTGGGGCTGCACGTCCCATGCTAACGGCCGCCGAGGCGGTTCTGAGCTCGGGGACGGACAGAGACACCTCCCGGGGCGGGGCGGGGCGGGGCGGGGCCGGCCTTGCGAGGAGACAACCCTGAGCAATGGCCCCGACTGAAGGGTCACTCCGGGGGTGGAACAAGGGGATCCACTGACGGCCACTCCCCAGTCTGGGGCCCAGGTGCCCCCCGGAAAGGCCCAGGGTCGCCCCTCCCCGGGGAAAGGAGAACGCGGCCCATTCCCGGCCCATTCCCAGCTCTGCCTCCCGGGGACGCTCCCAGCCCCGCGCCCTGCAGCCCCAGACCCCCCGGCTCCGAGGTCACTTACCTCAAACCCCGGGAGGGTGGTGGCGACTCCCAGCAGGGCCGTGGTGCTGCCAAGGGCCCTGGCTCGCTCCTGGGGCAGGCGGGACTCCAGCCACGGGCTCAGGTGCTGGGGGGGAAAGAGGCAGGTCAGGACCCGTAGGGAGGCGCCAGTTCTGGGCAGAGCCTGGGGCTCCTCTCAGTCTGTGCCCCCCCCCCAGCCACTGACACAGCTCCTCTCTCGGCCCCCCGAGGAAGCAGGGACAATGGCCCCGTCCCCCCCACGGGGCTCACCTCCATGATCAGCTGCAGCCTGGCGGTGTCTGGGGACTCGGCGAGGAGGCTTGCCAGTAGGGCCTGGAGGTCGAAGGGAAGGGCCCGGATGAACTGCTGCAAGACAAGGGGGAGCCCTGGGTCAGAGGGGGGTTGGGGAATCCAGGCCACCCGCTGGCCCCGGGGTGCAGCCTTGAGCAGGGTCTGAGCCGCCTCGCAGAGCAGGGAGGAGCCCAGGCTGGGCATGGAAGGGACGGGCCCCCAGGGAGAGCAACGGGAAACCTGGAGGGAAGGATCCAAACCTGCAGCTTCTTCTCTCCCTCTGCCCCCACCCCCACTCCTCTCTGGAGCTCCAGCCCAGCCCGGGAGCAGGGCCCGGAGGGACGTACCTGCGTGTGGATGGGCTCCTGCTGCCAGTCCCCAGACACAGTCTGTCCCACGGCCGCCCTCAGCAGGGGGCTCAGGAGCTGGGCCTGTAGGGGAGGCTGCAAGGTGCTGGCAGGAGAGAGGGGCAGAGACTGTTAATTCAGCAGCAGGGCTGTGTCCAGACTCAGGGGGTTTTTCGGGAAAAGTAGCCTTTTTCCGAAAAAACTTCACCTGCGTCTAGACTGCAGTCGCGTTCTTTCGAAATTAAATCGAAAGAACGCGGCTTTTCTTTCCACGGCGGTAAACCTCATTTCACGAGGAAGAACGCCTTCTTTGGAAAGTGCTTCTTTCGAACGAAGGCGTTCTTCAATGTAACTAGGGCTTCTTCGAAAGAGAGCATCCAGACTCACTGGGTGCTCTCTTTCGAAAGAGGCTTGCAGTCTAGACATAGCCCAGGAGACAGAGACTTTCCCACTCCCTGGTCAGGGGATCTGCTCCGGGGGGGAGTCGGCGGGGGGGGTCGGTACCTGAGGCTGCAGGCGGCGTTGAGGCAGTCGGCCAAGACCAGTGGGGGGGGGGAGTCCTCCATGATCTCCTGTGAGACCCAAGGAGACAAAGGGGCGTGTGAGGCTGGGGCCCCCAAGAGACGCTCACACGGCCAGCGCCCCCACCCAGCAGGATCCAACCCCACTGCCTCCCGCTGGCCTGTAGCCCCCCTGCCCGGCACAGGGCCCCTCCCAGCACCCCCCTCCCAAACCGGGACCAGCTCAATCCTTGTCCCCAGGCCGTCTCCTGCCCCTCACTGCCCTGGTGACCAGCCTCTGAACCTCCTCATCCCTGCTCCCCAGGCGCATCCTCAGCAGCCCGCTCTGCTAACCTTCCAGCTCCCCCACCCATGGCCCGGGGAGACCCCTCCCTGTTCCGAATCCCCCTCCCTGTCCAGCACCCCAGACCTGCCCCATTTCTGTGTCCCTCCCTCCTCCAGCATCCCCACCCACCCTCCCCATGTCCACCTCCCCCTCCCCCTCCAGCACTCCTGGCCCCACCCATCCCATTTCCAGCACCCCCACCCGCCGCCATGGCCCAGGCAGACCCCTGTCCACCCCACGTATCCCCTCCCCTCCTCCCGGCCGCCGCCACTCGCTCACCACGATCCTGGCCATCATGGTGTCCTTGCAGCAGCGCGGCGCCAGGGTGTCCTCGCCCCTTTGGAGGGCGGCGAGGCAGGCGGGGGGGACGGCCAGGAGGAACCGCTGCAGGGCGGCTGGGCTCTGCACCCCAGAGAGAGTCTGTGAGCCTGGGGCCTGCCTGCCCCCCACGGACAGCTGCAGGGCTCAGGCCTCCCAGGAGTGGAGGTGGGAGCTGCCGGTTGTCCAAGCACCCACACTCCCCCCCCAACTGCTGCCTCAGGCTTGTGGGGGCCCAGCTGGTGCATGACAAGAGACCTCAGCTTGGGGGGCCCAGGTCATGCAGGAGAAGGGGCCCCAGGGGGATCTCCAGGGACAAGCCCCTCCCGGAGGGGGGGACGTGCTGGGAAGGGGCCGGACAATCTCGGGTCCCCCCCGTGTGGAGAAGGTTCCTACCGTGTCCCGGGTGTGGAGCTGCTCTTCAATATCATAGATGGCCCCTTCCTCCACCCGGGAGTCCATCCGCTCCTGGCAGAGCTCCGCCGAGGCGCAGGGGGGCTCTGTGCGGGAGGGAAGGGACCAGGGTGACTCCAGCGGCCAGCAGGGGTCACGCGCCCCCATGTCAGGGACCCAGGGCAGGTTGGGCCCCACACGCCCCTCGCAGGGACCCATCCCCCTTCCACCCTCACATCTGCCAACGCCCTCAGCAGAGCCCCCACCAGGAACAAGAGAGCCAAGCAGCAGCTCCCACCCCCATCCATTGCCCTGGCTGCGGGGCAGACACTGGGGCTGCCCCTCCCCCCCCCCCCCGTGTACTGGGTGAGCCCCTGGGCCCAGCATGTTCACGGCCCCTCACC
The DNA here is from genome assembly GCF_049634645.1 of Pelodiscus sinensis. NCBI lineage: Eukaryota > Metazoa > Chordata > Testudines > Trionychidae > Pelodiscus > Pelodiscus sinensis. Next base: position 27,962,158 of record NC_134725.1, on the reverse strand, counting down.
TGGGTCTGAGCGGCTGCAGGAGGTGGCCCGGCTGCAGCTGGAGGCCCAGGCGCTGCTGCTCACTGAGCTGGACCCACAGCTGCAGGGGCTGGTGCGGAGAGGCTGGGGGCTCCCGGAGACTGGCAGGTCCCCGGGGGCCGGGCAGGGCGATGCCCCCTGGTGGTAATGGGGGCTGGGCTCCTGGGGCAGGTGTTTCTCTCCACAGAGGAGGCCCCAGAGCCACCCTACCCGGCTTCCCCGCTGGGCTGGGTCCCGCCTTCCCAGCCGCCTCTGGAGCCAGGTCCGGAGGGGCCTGGCCGGTGGGCGAGTCGCCCCGAGCTGGTGGGATTCAGCTTCCCCGCCCGCGGGGACGGAGGAGCTGCTTCCCACCGGCCCTGGGGCCATCTTCAGGGCTTTCCGGAACCACAGCCTGATGTGTTTGGCCATGCTGCAAATGAGGGGAGCAAAGGGGAGCTTGGGGCGCAGCCTGCAGAGCGAAATCCAGGGGTTCCAGCTCCCCAGAGCGACTGCCCCCAGCCCCCAAATGGCCCCTTGCTTATCGGCTCGGTCTTGCACAGGCACTTCTGGCCCTTGACCGAGGGCTGGGCCTGCCTGGAACCCAGCCGGCCCCGGGCGGGATCCAAACCCCTGGGGGCTCTTACCTTCTGCAAAACGCTGTCCGGATGTGGAACTCACAGAGGACAAAGCAACTGTGAGCAGGAGACGCACCAGAGCTAAAGCAACCGGGGGTCTCCAAAGTCCCCTGGGCCCGCCCCCCCCTTTTATCAGCCTGAGATGTGGGTTCCTCTGTGAGGTCACCACCTCCCCACCTGCGCTTTGCCTGGTCTGCTGAGGGCTGCCCAAAGCCCCTGTGAGGTCACTGCCCCCCCCACCTCACCCTGCCAGGCAAATGTCCTGCCTCTGGCCACCCCTCTGGGAAGTTGGAGCCATTCCTAGGGGTCCCCCCCACTCCCTGACTGGGCATCCTGCAGCCAGCAGCTCCAGTAGCCCCATAGGCTGCTCCCTGCCCTACACTGCAGGCTTCTTGCACAAGAACTGTTTCACACCGGAGTTCTTGCGCAAAAGGTCTCGTGCAAGAGCACCTCCACCCTGCCATGTGCTTTTGCACAAGAGTGTCCATGGCACTGTGAACGCTTTCTTGTGCAAGAAAGCTCTGATGACCATTTTAGCCATAAAAGTGTCTTGCTCAAGAAGCCCCTGGTGCCCGTCCACGCTGCCTTCTTGCACAACAGCTCTTGCACAAAAGGGGCTTATTCCTCGTGGGGAGAGGAATAACTCCTGTGCAAGAAGCCCTCTTTTCTGATGCTTTACTGCAAATTTACTTGCACAAGAATTCACGTGCAGTGTAGACGCGCCACAAGTTTTTGCACAAGAACAGTTGTTCTTGAGCAAAATGCCTGCAGTGCAGACGTGGCCTTGGTGTCACCCAGCACTGGACTTCCTGGCCAGGAGCAAGAGTTAGAGCCTCCCACTCGCCCCGCTGCCTCTCACGGGCTCCCGTCTGGCCCCAGCCCTGGGCTTTGCCCTAGCGCATCCCAGCAAGGCCTCTGGCCTGCACTAGACCCATTGACATGTGGAGAATCCACCACTGCCCTGGGGCGCTTTTGTCTATGGGACTCGGACTCACAGCTGAGCATGGAGCCTGATTTCTCCCAGGACTTGGGCTCTTTCCTGGCCAGGCCCTGGAACTGGTTCCACCTTTGTCTGCCAGGGACCGATACTGTCTCTCCAGGGAGGCCCTGCAGTGCAGGCACCTTCCTTTCCCCCCTCGGGAGCAGTCATTGTTCTGCACCCCACAAAGCAGTGGGGGGCTCCTGGCTGCCCCAGCTCCAATCTCTGAGCTTCTCTCTCAACGGGGGCCAGGCCTGGAGGCTCTAGTCCCCCTGGGTATGTATTTCTACACTACCCCGCTAGTTCGAACTAGGGGGGTAATGTATGCATACCGAACTTGCTAATGAAGCCCGGGATTTGAATTTCCCGGGCTTCATTAGCATAAAGCCGGCGCCGCCATTTTTAAAAGCCGCCTAGTGCGAACCCCGTGCCGCGCGGCTACACGCAGCACGGGCTAGATAGTTCGAACTACGTAGCCATTCCGAACTATCTGTACTCCTCGTTCCACGGCTCGGGGTTCGCACTAGCCGGCTTTTAAAAATGGCGGCGCCGGCTTTATGCTAATGAAGCCCGGGAAATTCAAATCCCAGGCTTCATTAGCAAGTTCGGTATGCATACATTACCCCCCTAGTTCGAACTAGCGGGGTAGTGTAGACATACCCCCTGAGACTCACTGGTGCTGGCTCACCCCCTGTCCTGCTCGTGGCTCCGTTGTCCTCCTCCCCGCAGCCCCCCCCAGCTGTAAATGCTGCTCACATCAGTTCCCCTTCCCCGTGGCCAGGCCCTGCAGGGCTCTGGGGGCTGGTTTGCTGCCCTCAGCCCTGCAGTAGCCTGCTCCCCAGTTTGCAGCCCCTCCCATCATGCGTGGGGTCTCCTGGTACCGGAGGGAGGACGGGGGCAGACCAGGAAGGTTAATTTGATGTTGCAGCGGCAGGAAGAGGAGGGGTGGCGCAGAGGAGCTGTCAGTACATTATCCCAATACGCCATCCCAGTGCAGGCGTCGCACTCAGCTCTACCTGCAGAGGAGTCTCTATCTGCGGTGAGCAGAAAGGGGGTCTAGGACACACACACAAGTAGCCCCAGAACCACGCAGGAGCAGAGTCGTTCTGCGAAAGGGAGAGGTTTATTGGGTCTGCGAGGGCGGCCGTAGGGGGGTGTCGTGTGTGTGCCACTCATCTCCGTCTGGGCAGCAGCACCGGTCGGGCTCAGAACTGGGCACAGGACCCGACCACGGCACCATCGATCTCCAGTGTATCGATCTGCTGGAAGCCGCGGCAGAGCTGAATTGCAGAACGGCTGCCCATTGGCAAAGACCTTGAAATGCTGGTTCCTGCAGCCGATGGAGAGGAACCCACTCCTCCTGGGGGGAGGAGCAGCCAAGAGAGGGACCCACTCAGACCGGTCTGGCAGCGTGACGTAGTGGAACCAGCGCTGCCTAGGTAGGGTTTTACCTCCCCCCAGTCTGCTTCTGAGACCGAGTTTCCCCCTCTGCCCCATGGGCTAACAACAAGGCACTTTACAAACATTCTCTGTGTCATCGGCATTGTATGAAGGGGGAAACTGAGGTATGGAGCGGCATTTGATTTATATAGCTCAAGCCAGTCCCCACCCCTCTCGGTCTGCAGGAAAAGAAGCCAAGTGCTCTTGTTCCCACTACTCCTCCATTCCCCTGCTTCCACCTGATGTCAAATACACAAAGCTCACTACTTCTTCTTTCCTGCACTTAAGCCAAGCAGATCAGGATGGGGAGGAGACATGAGGGAGCCCCCAGGCTCTTGCTCTTTCTCGCACATACACACACATATATTACTTTAGAAAATGCCAGGTGTGAGCTAGAGGAGAATCTCCATTAACTGTTAGCACTATAGGGCATATGATACATACATACAGCATTTACAGTCCATCCAGCAGAGGGCAACAATACACCCCGCACACATGTAGCTCCCCCTCCTTTTCCAAATGCCCCAAGATTTAAACTACTGGAGACTACCCATTAGCTGTTAGTTGTATAGGAACAATGGGTATGTCTACACTACAAAGTTAATTCGAACTAACAGCCGTTAGTTGGAAGTAACTTTTATAGGTGCTACACATACAAACCGCTAGTTTGGACTTAATTCGAACTAGGTAAACCTCATTCTACCAGGAGTAACGCCAAATTCGAATTCAGTAGTTGGAATTAAGGGCTGTGTAGCCACTTAATTCGAAGTAGCTGGAGGCCAGCCCTCCCCAGGTTCCCCTGGTGGCTGCTCTGGGCCAAACCAGGAAAACTCCTCTCCTCTCCCCAGCCCTGGGGCCCTTAAAGGGGTAGACTCTGGCCAGACGGCACTTGCCAGAGCCAGCCCTGCCAGCAGTCTCTGCCCCGAACCAGCGGCTGCAGGATGAGCCAGGCAGCCAGTGCCAGCGAGCCGTCCCCCCGCCCAGTCCCCCAGCACCCAGGGGCCAGCCAGGGGCCGTAGATGGCGCGCACCCTCCTGGTCTAGTGTGGAGGTCATGGACCTCATTGAGGTTTGGGGGCAGGCCCCCAGCGTCCATGATCTCTGTACTAGGAGGAGGAACATGGCCCAATAGGCACATGCATGTCTGAAGAGACCTGACATGCTCCTGACCCTGGGGCGGGACCCAGCAGGATGCTTTCCCTCCACACGTCTCCTCTACATGGAGGCAGGGGACATCTCCCCCCCCCCCCCCGCCCGCCCACCGCCCCGGCCACACTATACATGGCACAGGGACATGGGTGCGGTCTTGGGGCAGCTCCCAGTCCCGGGGAGAGCCAGACATCCTGACCATGGCCTCTGTACAAGCACAGCGGCTCTGACGGTGCAGGGCATGGTCGCCCTCACGTTGCGGGGCGGGGGGAGGGGGCTGGGCATCATCTACTGTGTCCCCAGGGAGAAGTGACCACTCTCTTTCTCTACAGCTGTACCAGCTGCTTGTGCAGGGCGCACCACCCCACCCGGGACATGCTCCCGCACCCATGGCCTGCTCCGGTCCGCCACCATAGAGCAGGAGTACTGGGACCAGCACCTGGGGTCCTTGCGAGCCCTGCACCACACCGTCAAGGCCTGGATGTGGGAAGACCTGCAGCTCCGCCAGGAGCAGCTGGCTGAGGACCGAGCCAGAAATGCAAATCTGCAGGCCCTGCTGCAGAGCATGGTGCCCTGTGCTGATCCTGCACCTGCTGCCCCCCCAACAACTGTCCCTCCTCCCACTCCTGCCCCCCTCCCACCTCTTCCTCCTCAACCCCCACACCCTCCTCCTCCTCAATGTCCACACCCCCCACCTCAACCTCTGCACCCTCCACACCATCCCCCCGGGGACGCCGAGGCCCCCTCCCTTGCCGTGCTGGGAGGCGGTTGGCCCGGCGTCACCCCCACCCCGATCCCTGAGTTTCCCCTCCCCCTCTTTCCCCTTGCTTTCCCCTTCCAGCTCCCTCCTCCCCTCTCCCACACTCTCTCCTGCCCTTTCCTGCCTCCTTTCCCCCTCTCCCCACAGTTTTATTTCCCCTCCCCAGTTTTGTCAAATAAAGAGAGTTTGTATTTTATTTTTTTACATCAGGAAGCGGGGCTAGGGAGGGGTAAGTGGAAGAAGGTGAGGGAGGAATGGGGTATGAGCCCCCGATGGGGAGGACTAGGGTGGCTCTGCGGGCTCCTTGGGGTGGAAGCTCTCCTGCAGGGCCTCCTGGATCCTGACAGTCCCCCGATTGTATTCAAATTAGCTTTTAGGTCTAGATACACTAGTTCAAATTAGCTTAGTTCGAATTAACTAATTCGAATTAAGTTAGTTCGAATTCGTGCTGTAGTGTAGACATTCCCATTAATGACACACTCTTGCAGTTCTGATGCCATGCAACAGAGGGCAACAGACTGCACCGAAAACGTTGCGTATGAAAAAAAAAGCTTATTGAAGTTTTTCTACAATATTTTACCAACATTTTTAAAGCACAAATCGTTTAATTTAAGTTAAATCTTTGCCCTCAACACTTCACGTGCAATGATCTTGGGCATTCCACACAATAATTTAGCATTGAAAGGCGATCTTTTCCTGTGCTTTGCGGTGACAATTTGGATTTGGGCATCCAAATCCAAACTGGCAGGAAAATGTCTATTTGAAACTAAACCTCACACAAGCCATTTGTGCTTCTAACTGACCGTTCTGTCTCCTTTCATTTGCAAAAAACTCAAAACAAAGGAAAATGTCAAATAGAAGCCCAGGTGGGATGATACGTCTGGTGCCTCCTGCCACAGCAACCCCCCACCCAGTGAGTGCAGAGGAGGCAATAACTCACTGGCTGCCGGGTTACGACAGGGGCAGGGAATTCCAGAAGAAACTCGCCCAGCAGAAGGGTTTGGCATTCCCCCTCGGAAAGAGCCACTTTCCTGCCCTGAAAAGACATTTCCAGGCTCAGTCATGCTGGGCAAAGCCCAGGAAAGGGGCATGGAGACAAAGCATCTCATTGGACGAGCCCGCCCCCCCTGTTGTGTCATCATATTTCCTTTGGCATCCGTTGCCATGTGTGACGGACCGGACGGGGCCGTGTCTGGGCCCAGCTGAGGGCATCCGCTCAGGGCGAATTGCTCAAATTCGGGGCTCCTTACAGCCCCCAGACTGGTGACCTTTCCAAACAGGCCACAAACAAGTCCCACGGAGCGCTTCAGCAGCCTGCCTGAAGCCTCCCGAGCAAAACCCCTCCGACACCCCAGCAATATCCGTGCCCCAGATGGCCCCGGGCCTCATACACCGGTGAGGTCACTCGTCAGGTCGGGCCGGTGAACTACGAGATCTATCAACCGGATCGGAAGAAGAAAACCCAAATATTTCATGTAAATTTCCTGAAGCACTGGCGAGAACGGGAGGCCCTGATGATTACCCCCTAGCCAGCGGAGCCCACTCTAGGGCCGGAAATACCTGATCTGGGGGAGGAAAGAGAGCCACAGCTGGGAAACACCCTCTCTGCAACCCAGGTGAAACAAGCACATTGTCTCATAGAGTATGTCGACACTACCCCGCTAGTTCGAACTAGCGGGGTAATGTAGGCATACCGCACTTGCAAATGAAGCCCGGGATTTGAATTTCCCAGGCTTCATTTGCATAAGCCGGCCGGCGCCATTTTTAAAACCCCGCTGGTTCGAACCCCGTGCAGCGCGGCTACACGGGGCACGAACTAGGTAGTTCGAACTAGGCTTCCTAGTTCAAACTACCGTTACTCCTCGTGCACGGGGTTCGAACCAGCGGGGTTTTAAAAATGGCGGCGCCCCGCTTATGCAAATGAAGCCTGGGAAATTCAAATCCCGGGCTTCATCTGCAAGTGCGGTATGCCTACATTACCCTCCTAGTTCGAACTAGGAGGGTAGTGTAGACATACCCAGAGAGACATTTCGAAAGACCTTCACAACCCAACCCGGCCATACTGGGGTAATAACACATAACATTTGGACCCCTCCAGGCCAAGTGGTACGAGAAGGTACTCGGCCTCTCCCCCGCCAGATGCGGAAGGTAGTCGAGGAGGAAGTCCAGTCGATGCTGCAACTGGGAGTGATAGAGCGCTCCCAGAGCGAGTGGCGTAGCCCAATCATCTTGGTGCCGAAACCAGATGGCAGTGTCCGCTTCTGCATCGATTTCAGACGAGTAAATGAAATTTCAAAATTTGACGCCTACCCCATGCCGCGAACAGACGAACTGTTAGAACGCTTGGGGAGAGCCGACTTTATAACCACCCTAGATCTTACAGAGGGATATTAGCAGATCCCCCTGGACTCCGAATCGAGAGAAAAAACTGCCTTTTCAACTCCCCCGGGATTGTTCCATTTTATAAGGATGCCATTCGGACTCCATGGGGCCCCTGTAACATTTCAGCGAATGATGGACCGCTTGCTATCCCCGCATACGGCGTATGCCGCCGCGTACCTAGATGATGTGGTAATTTACAGCCAAGATTGGGAGGAACATCTCGAGCGGGTAGCGGCCGTAATGCGGACATTGCGGGATGCCGGCCTGACCACCAATCCCACGAAATGTAAACTTGGCTGGCAGGAAACCACCTACCTCGGGTACCAGCTGGGGTGGGGCCTAGTCCGGCCTCTAGTAGGGAAGGTGGAGGCGGTCCAAAACTACCCGGCACCCAACTCCAAGAAGAAAGTAAGACAGTTTTTAGGGTTGGCAGGCTACTATCGCCGTTTTGTGCCACACTTTGCAACTCGAGCCGCGCCTCTCACGGCGCTCCTCAAGAAAGACAGTCCTCAAAGGATCAGGTGGTCACCGGAATGCAAGACAGCTTTTCAGGACCTAAAAGCCGCTGTGTGCAGCGAGCCAGTTCTGTTCAGCCCCGATTTCTCCCGGCCCTTCATTGTCCAGACGGACGCGTCAGACTGCGGACTGGGGGCAGTACTGTCCCAGGAAATTGAGGGAGAAGAACACCCAGTGCTGTATATCAGCCGAAAACTATTTCCTCGAGAGCGCCGCTATGCCGCAATTGAGAAGGAGGCCCTAGCGATAAAGTGGGCCATCGAGGCGCTGCGGTATTACCTCCTTGGAGACTCTTTTATTCTTTTTACAGACCATGCACCCCTACAATGGCTCCATCAGATGCGGGATACCAACAGTCGCATCATGAGATGGTACCTGTCCCTCCAACCGTATGTATTCACAGTGAAACACCGAGCAGGGAGGGACAATGTCGATGTCCTGTCCCGCAGGGAGGAAGAGCAGAATCCCGGTCCCGGAGATTGGGAGCTGGACTTAAGGGGGGAGGAGTGTAGGGGGGTGGAATGGCCACCCACTGAGCCGGAGGCGGAGGAACCCCTCTGGGAGCCATTTTGGGTCCAGCCTAGCCCCGCCCCCTCACCTGACCGGAAGTCAAAGGGCGGGACATAAATACAACTATGATATCATTGGTATTACAGAAACCTGGTGGGATGGGACGCATGATTGGAATATTGGTATGGAAGGGTACGGCTTGCTCAGGAAGGACAGACAGGGAAAAAAGGGAGGAGGGGTTGCCTTGTATATTAAAAATGTACACACTTGGACTGAAGTGGAGATGAACGTAGGAGATAGCTGTGTAGAGAGTCTCTGGATTAAGCTAAAAGGGGTAAAAAACGAGGGTGATATCATGCTAGGAGTCTACTACAGGCCACCTAGCCAGGTGGAAGAGGTGGATGAGGCCTTTTTTAAACAATTAACAAAACTATCCAAAGCCCAAGATTTGGTGGTGATGGGGGACTTCAACTATCCAGACATATGTTGGGAAACTAACACAGCGAGGCACAGGCTATCCAATAAGTTTCTGGACTGCATTGGAGACAACTTTCTGTTTCAGAAGGTTGAAAAAGCTACCAGAGGAGAAGCTGTTCTGGATTTGGTTTTAAGAAATAGGGAGGAACTAGTTGAGAACTTGAAAGTGGAAGACAGTATAGGGGACAGTGATCACGAAATAATAGAGTTCATGATCTTAAGGAAAGGTAGAAGGGAGACCACCACAATTGAGGTTATGGATTTCAGGAAGGCAGATTTTGATAAGCTCAGAGAACTTGTAGGTAAGGTCCCATGGGAAGCAAGACTGAAGGGAAAAACAACTGAGGAGAGTTGGAAGTATTTCAAAGGGACGTTGTTAAGGGCCCAAAAGCAAACAATTCCGCTGTGTAGGAAAGATAGAAAATATGGCAAAAGACCAGCTTGGCTTAACAAGGAGATCTTGCATGATCTCAAAATAAAAAAGGAGTCATATAAAAAATGGAAACTAGGACAACTAACAAAGGATGAATATAGGCAAGCAACACGGGAATGCAGGGGCAAGATTAGAAAGGCAAAGGCACAAAATGAGATCAAACTAGCTACAGGCATAAAGGGAAACAAGAAGACCTTTTATAAATACATTAAAAGCAAGAGGAAGACCAAGGACAGGGTAGGCCCACTGCTTAGCGAGGAGGGAGAAGCAGTAACAGGGAACTTGGAAATGGCGGAGATGCTCAATGACTTCTTTGTTTCGGTCTTCACCGAGAAGTCTGGAGGTGTGCCTAACGTAGTGAATACAAGCAGAGAGAGGGTAAGTTTAGAAGATAGGATACACAAAGAACAAGTTAAAAATCACTTAGGAAAGTTAGATGTCAGCAAGTCACCAGGTCCTGATGAAATGCATCCCAGGATACTCAAGGAGCTGATAGAGGAGGTATCTGAGCCTTTAGCTATGATCTTTGAAAAATCATGGCAGACAGGGGAGATTCCAGAAGACTGGAAAAGGGCAAATATTGTGCCCATCTATAAAAAGGGGAATAAGAACAACCCAGGAAATTATAGACCGGTCAGTTTAACGTCTGTCCCAGGGAAGATAATGGAGCAGGTAATTAAGGAAATCGTATGCAAACACTTGGAAAGTAATAAAGTGATAGGGAATAGCCAGCATGGGTTTGTGAAGAACAAGTCATGCCAAACTAATCTGATAGCTTTCTTTGAAAAGATAACGAGCCTTGTGGATAAGGGAGAAGCGGTGGATGTCATATACCTAGACTTTAGTAAGGCATTTGATACGGTCTCGCATGATATTCTTATTGATAAACTAGGCAAATATAACTTAGATAGGGCCACGATAAGGTGGGTGCATAATTGGCTGGATAACCGTAGTCAGAGAGTTGTTGTTAACGGTTCTAAATCCTGCTGGAAAGGGATAACAAGTGGAGTTCCTCAAGGGTCTGTTTTGGGACCCGTACTATTCAATATCTTCATCAATGATGTAGATATTGGGATAGAGAGTACTCTTATTAAGTTTGCAGATGATACCAAACTGGGTGGGGTTGCAACTTCTTTGGAGGATAGGGACATAATTCAAAATGACCTTAGCAAGTTAGAGAAATGGTCAGAGGTAAACAGGATGAGGTTTAATAAGGAGAAATGCAGAGTGCTCCACTTAGGAAGGAACAATCAGTTCCATACATACAAGATGGGAAGCGACTGTCTAGGAAGGAGCATGGCGGAAAGGGATCTAGGGGTCATAGTGGACCACAAGTTGAATATGAGTCAACAGTGTGATGCTGTTGCAAAAAAAGCAAATATGATTCTAGGTTGTATCAACAGGTGTGTTGTAAGCAAAACTCGTGAAGTCATTCTGCCGCTCTATTCTGCACTAGTTAGGCCTCAGCTGGAGTACTGTGTCCAGTTCTGGGCGCCACATTTCAAGAAAGATGTGGAGAAATTGGAAAGGGTACAGAGAAGAGCGACAAGAATGATTAAAGGTTTAGAGAACATGACCTATGAAGCCAGGCTTCATGAACTGGGCTTGTTTAGTTTGGAAAAAAGAAGATTAAGGGGGGACATGATAGCGGTTTTCAAATATCTAAAAGGGTGTCACAAGGAGGAAGGTGAAAATTTGTTCCTCTTGGTTTCTGAGGACAGGACAAAGAGTAATGGGCTTAAAGTGCAGCAGGGGAGGTTTAGATTGGACATTAGGAAAAAATTCCTAACTGTCAGGGTGGTCAAATATTGGAATAAATTGCCAAGGGAGGTGGTGGAATCTCCCTCTCTGGAGATATTTAAGAACAGGTTAGATAGACATCTGTCAGGGATGGTGTAGACGGAGCTTGGTCCTGCCTTGAGGGCGGGGGGCTGGACTCGATGACCTCTCGAGGTCCCTTCCAGTCCTATTATTCTATGATTCTATGATAAGAAGGCTGCCTGGGAGCTCAGTCAGGGCCCAGCCCAAAGTTATAGTGAGGAGGCTGCTGTCAGGCAGCCCCATCATTGGGGAGCTTCACAGATCCCATCGAGCCCTTGTGGGGGATGAGCCGGGGGCAGAGCCAGGATTGTGCACTGGGAGCAGGGTGGGCTCAACCCCCCTTGCAGCAGCAAGCGCCCCGCGATCTGCAGGGTGGGAGGCGAGTCCCAGTCCCCGCGATGGCCATGGTGCGAATCCTGAGCAGCGCCACTCGCCTTCCACAGGCATCTGTGGGGACTGGAAGAACCATTTCACAGCGGCGCAGAGCAAGGCCTTCGACGGGATCTACCGGGACCGCATGGGAGGCCTCCTGGGGGCGTTCCCCTGGGATGCGCCCTGGGATTGAACAGTGGGAATAAAGCATCCAGGAGACCACGAGGAGCCAGGGCTGAGTTGCTGGGAGTGGCTGGCTGCCGTGGTTCACACAGCCTATGGGAGGGAATGGCTCCGGCCTGGCAGGATGGACCAGGCTGAGGAGCGTTGCCTGGCTTGGGCATTTCATGCCAGTGCTACCTGCCATGCCCTTGCCCTCCCTCCCACCAGGTTCCATAATCAGCCTGGCCTCTTATTGCCACAGGGAGCACCTCCAGGGTCAGCCTCCAGCCACTGCAGCTCGCTCCCTCGGCCTGTGACACCTCCCTGAACCTTACCGGCACCGCTCTACAGACTGAGGTGCATGTTCTGGGAGTGAGGTGTTGTGTCATCGTCTGCCCTGGAACTCTGGGTGCCTTAAATGCTCTGCTGCTGGGTTCACAGCCTGACACCCATAGCCTCCGACAAGCCCACAGAGCCCTGTGTGCGCCAGCCTGTGGCTTCCTTCTTCCCTCCAGAGCTGAGTTTCCCCTAGGCAGGCTTTTCGCAGGAGTACGAGGTGCAGGCTTCCTGTCTCCTCCTTGCTGGCAGGGCCCATCCCACTTAGCTCTGACTCCTGCACTCCCCACACCGCCAGCCCCCTGCCCTGAAGGACCCGAGCAAGGCCAAGTAAGTCTTCTAGTAAAATATTACAGCTTAAAAAGAGAAGCAATGTTTTGGTAAGAGTGTGAAGGAGAGAGGTACAGATTGGCCTTTCTCACCCTCGTTGTCTGAAGAAACAGTTCAGCATTCAGTAAGTAAAGGGTTCACCCTGGAAAGTGGGTGACCAGGAAGTGTTGGCAGGTAGCCAGGAGAACCAATGGGAAGAACGTGTTAGAGTTGGCTTGAAAGGGAATCTGCCTGCTGCTTTTCCTTTGGGCATTCAAACCAAGAACTGGGGGGAAGGGAGATGAATACCCATGCCTAGAAATGGACTAGACTTTGGAAGTACAAACATGTGAGTAGATAGGGAATGTTTATAGTTATACACAATTTTCTTTGTTTTGGTGTTTAGTTACCCCCCCCCCCTTACGCTGTAACTAAAACTGAATCCCAGGGAAGCAATTCTCTGTGTTTTAATCTATTCTTTTCTCAGCTGCTCTATAACACCTAGCAATGAAGTATCCTTTCTCAAGAATATCTTTTTGTTTTGTTAATAAGAACACCCTTTTAAAGACTAGGATCTGATTCTTGTGTCCTGGAAAGTAATAGGAGGTGGGTGAGTGCATGACTAAGACTGAGAGGTCAGCTATCAGAGATTATTGGGTTTTCTTCAAGCTTGCTAGTGGTAGCAGAGCTTGGGATACCCCTCTGAAGAAGTTCCCAGGAGCCAGCATCCCACACCGGCAGCTCCTCATAGTTGTGCCATCCTCAGCTGTGGCATCTCCTGTCTGGGATCGGATATCTCTGCTTGGGAAGAGGGAGGACGTGGCTTTGGAGGTCACTGGGGGGCCTGGTGCTGTGCAGAGGCAGCAGTCGGGCCCCACACACACTCCCCACATCAGTAGGAGCCATGGGGAAGCAGAGCACAACAGAGCAAGTGCATTTGTCCAGTGCTGTATGACTCCGCCATGGCTCCTGCCACACAGAGACTAGCGGGGGCATGACTGCTGCCTCCATGTGGTGCCAGCCCCCCAGTGATCCCCAAAGCTGCATCCTAGGGTACAAGATGCCACGCAGGGAGAGGGCGGGGTGATGGTGGGAAAGAGCAGGGCATGGGGCAGTAATGGACAGGAAGTCCCAGGCCAGATTGTGCAATTGCTCCAGCTGAGGATGGCCCATGGGCTGGGGACAGTGCTGCTGAACACGATCTGGGGGTTATCCAAGATCACAAATGGGCATATGAGTCAACAAGGTAATACAGCTGCAAAAAAGGGTTTGTCTAAACAGGGCTCTGGCTTGTCAGATCTGGGCGGTGCCTGTCCTCCTCCACCGGTCTCAGCTGACGGACTCTGTTGGGTTCTGGCTGCCACACTGTAGGGAAGATGTGGGCCAGGTGGAGCGAGTCCAGGGGAGAGTCACAAAAATGATAAAAGGTGTAAAATACCTGACCCATGAAAACGCCATAGACAGTCTTGAGAAAAGAAAAGGTAGGGAGGGCTGATAACAGGCCTTCCCATGTGTTACGGGCTCTTCTAAAGGGGCTGATGATCACTTGTCTCTATGTCCACTGAAGTTGGACAATGTGTGAGGGACTTTACCTGCACCGAGGGAGATTTAGGGGAACTTTCTGTCCCTAAGGGCAGTTAAGCTCTGGAAGAGGCTCCCAAAGGAGGCTGTGGAATCGCTGTCGCTGGAGGCGTTTAAAAAGAGGCTGGGCAGACACCTGTGAGGAATGGTCCAGGGTGACGTGCTCCCCTCACAGCTCAGACTTGAAGATTTCAGGGGGTTTCTTGACGCCCTGCCCCTCCAGGGCTCTGTGCTTTCTGCCTCGCTGCTCTGAACGAACTCCCCGAAAACATCCATTGAGCTGCCTCATCATCCCTTCCCTCCGTAGCACTCCCCGTCTCCATGACGCCTGCAAAGCCAGGAGAACCCTGGGGCTGATGGTGTGATGAGACCACTGCCTCTCCTGGAGACGATGACTCCTTGTGCTGCCCTCCCAGGCAGTCTGGGCGCTGAACTTCTCTTCACTGATCAGGTGCCCAGCACAGGGCGGTTCTCCTCATGGCGCAGCAAACGGCTTGGCTGGGGCTGTGACAGACCGGACTGTGTCTGGGCACAGCTGAGGGCTTCCGCTCAGGGCGAATTGCTCAACTTCGGGGCTCCTTACAGACCCCAGACTGGTTACCTCTCCAAACAGGCCACAAACCAGTCTCACAGAGTGCTTCAGCTGCCTGCCTGAAGCCTCACGAGCAAAACCCCTCCGAAACCCCAGCAATATCCGTGCCCCAGATGGCCCCGGGCCTCAAACACCGGTGGGGGGGTCTTAGCACCCAATCCCACCTACCCTGAACAAGTACTGTCCGGTTCCAAGAAACCAGCCACAGATCCCTGGTCAATTTACCCTCTGGACCTTACCCACAAATCATGCTGAGCCAATCCTTTAGCATCTAACACCTAAAGGTTTATTATTACAATAAAGAAAAGCATGAGAGTAAGGTTGTTAAAGGAATAGTATGTTACATGCACCGAATCTCCCAGTTCTCAATGCAGCCTCTAGCAGAGATGTTACAGCTGTTGGTTTAAGAGTTCTTGTTGCACATCCTAGGGTCAGGATGGGTTCACAGGTCTTCCAGGCTCTGCGATCCCTGCAATGCTGCCTCTGGGATGAAGTGCTGAGCTGAGAACCAAGATGGCATCGACCACATGGCCTATTTATCCCTCCTTCCTGGCCTCTTCTTGGCTGCAGGAGATCACCTGGTCCTCAGCCTCTCTCTGCTGGCCGCTCTTAGGTGTCCGCCCTCATGCTTTAGGTGTGTCCTTGGCCCATTCAGTGCCATTGTCCCACAGGGCCTCGCTAATTAGCATGTCCACAGGCCGGGCTCTGCCCAATGCTCAACCACATGCAGAGAAATATTCAGGATCCACACAGACTACAGATTCCTAACTACACACACAGACGTTATACAACCACATAAATAGCTTACCTAGGACTATCAGATAATAAGCTTCTATTCAGCACCCCACATGGCCCCCTTTTCTACCATTTTCTGGGGCCAACACCCCCACCTATGGGTGCAGCAGTGATCTGGCTGCTCCCCTCAAGATCCAGTAATGTGACAGGCAGTGACTGGAGGAGCTGCCTGGGCATAGACTGTAACCCAGGGGCCCACTGTGCAGCAATCATCAGCAGTGTCTGTGTCTCCCCAGCCCCCATTCAGAGCTGAGTGCAGGTACCTCCCCAGCCCCCTCCCCACCCCCGTCTCCTGCTCACAGCAGGTCAATAGGGTTCTCCCATTCTTGGGCCTCTGGTTCCCATGCAGCTGCTCCCAACAGGAGTCCCTTGCAGCCCGGCAGGCTGGGGCAGGCCCCATCTCTCCAGCACCAAGGTGATGACGGATACAGACACCAGGAGGAGCGAGACGAGGGTGCAGCCAATGGCCTAGGGGGCAGGAGATGTGGCCGGCCCTGCAAATGGAAAGGACCTGGTGACAGTCGGGTGCAAAGTGGCAAATGGCTCTGCAGTGCCAGCACTAGGCACAGAGCAGCTGCCATGTAGAGACCTTGTGTGAGTGCCCAGAGGGCTAGATCTCCAGGGGATCATGCTGCAGGGGGCATGTTCCCCCGACAGGAGGCCGAAGTGACAGAGGCTGTTGGGGACTCTCCTCCCTTTGCCCAGGTGGTGTTGGAGGAGCAGGGAAGAACCCAGGTTTGCTCAGGCTGCACCAGGACTCGATGCAAAGGCCTGACAGGAGCCAGCAACGGACACAGCAGCCCAGACCCTCTCGCCTCTCCCCAGTATGGCTGGCAGCTCACAGGGGCGACCCCGCCCTGGGCACGAGGCCTTGGCACCGACTGTGGGCTCAGGAGGGGGGGACATGGGACATAAGCGATGCCGAAGGGAGGGGTGTGGGCATTAGAGGCCACTACCATTGCCCCGCCCCCTTCCCCGCACCTACCCCTGCCCCTGTTCTGAGGCCACGCCCCCACTCATTCCACTCCCCCCTCCCTCTGCTGCTTGGGCTCCCCCACCCTCACTCAGGTTCGCTGGCCTGAGGCTGGGGTTACGGTGCAGGATGGCTGGGGAGTGGGGCGCGGGAGAGGCTGCGGGTTGCAGGCTCTGGGACAGGTTCAGGGCAGCGATGGGAGTTTGGGTGCAGACTCAGAGGCAGTTAACTGTGGGAGGAGGATCCAACAGGAGGCTGGGGTGTGGGGTGGGAGGTGTCTACCCCAGCTGCCTGAGAGATACTAGACTGACTCTGGTTTCCTTGTGTCTCCCCAGCTGGGCTCTCACTCCCACTTCTCCTCTCAGGGTCCCTGCCGGCTCCCCTGCTCTATCTGAATGCGTCCCTGGCACCTCCACCCCCCCAAGCCTCACGAATGTGGCCCCGACTGAGACATCTCACTCCCCTGGCACTCCAGCCCCAGCACAGATTAACTCTCCTGGGTTCCAGGGAGAGTGGCATTTGCGGGTCCCTCTCAATCTGAGGGGGGGCCAAAAATGAGGGATCCCCGAACCTCAGTCCTCCCTGTCCCTTCCCCTCACTTCAGTGAGGCTTGTGGGTTTTGGAAGAAGGGTTTTTGTATTTTGCTTTTCTCGTGTGTGGTCCCCAACTGGTTTTTCTGGGGGTCAGTGGCCCTGGAGACAAAAAAGGTTCCTCATCCCTGCCTTTAATAAAGAAAACTTTGAAACCCTTTGTGGTAGACAGAAATTAACATTTTACCTTATTGAAAATGAAGTTTCCTAAAGTTAAAACACCTAATCTGTGTAAACATTCAAATTAAACCAGTCACCCAAGCTCCAGCACTAGCACAATGGCGCCGCGTGATGATGCAATGGACGGTGCGCACCCAGGCTCCTACCCTCAGCTCCTTTCTGCACCCAACCGCCCCGTCCCAGACCCCAAACTCCTCGGTAGAAATGTGGCCCTTGACCACTTGCCAAAATGCCCCCCCCCCATTAAAAATTATTGACAAAGCCTGATCCAAATGTTTTTTGAAACATTATTTAATCAGAATTTAAATACATTCTATACAATTGGGAGGGTTGGGGGGAGGGGGAGCTGCTGGCTCCTCAGCTCCTTGTGCTCTCACTGGCTGTCTTCCTGCTGCAAGGGAAGCAGAATCCGTCACATTCATCCCTGGGGACTCAGGGGTACTGGGCCCCCCCAGCATTTCCACCCTCCTCCCCCCTGCGCTGAGACTTGTTCTGCTCTCTGGTCGCCCCCCGTCAGGCCCGCAGGGTGAGCTTCTGACCCACCCAGCAGGGACGTGGGGTGGGGGCAGCATGAGGAAAGGGGCGGGGGACTCCCTGAGGGGATGGGAAGGAGACCCTGGCCCTGCCCCACTCTCCTGCATCTGCTCCGGCTGCTCACCATGTATCCCAGGAGCTGATGGGCCTGCCCATGCAGGGCGTGGGCCAGGACCAGCCCGGCCTGGCTGGGGCGCCTCAGGGGGGAGCGGGCAGCGAGCAGAGCCTTGTCTAAAAAGCAGTTCTCCTGCTCTGGGGTGAAGAGCTGCCCAAAGACCTGAAATCAAGAGCACGGGAGGTTTCAGCTGACGGCCCAGAGCCCGGCCCCAACTCCTGGGGCTAAAACAGCTTCCTCCTTCTGCAAACTCCCTTCCAGACCCTGCACCCAGACGCTCTCCTCACCCTGCACCCCAACCCCTGCCCCAGGTCACACCTTCCTCCTGCCCCCAAGACCCTCCCAGACCTCACCCCCCTCCGCACAACAGAGCAGCCCTAGGCCACTGGCCAACATCTTGGAGCGACCTCCATCAAAAAGTGTTGCCCCCCCCGCCCTGCTTCCCCTTCTATGGGAGATCCGGGGCAAGGTGCGGCGCTGCCCCTAGGAAGCGCCGCCCCTTTGAAACGCCGGGACAGCGTCACAAAGGGGCAGCGCCGCCCTGTCCACGGCTCGAATAGTCGAGGGAAAATGCATCGACCATTCGATCAGCGACTCCCCGCTTCCCACCCCGCGTCCTACCCGCACGAGGGCCCCAGCCAGCCCCACCCCCGAGCCCTGCCCTGCCCTGGCAGCGCGTCCTTACCTCTCCCACCCTGACGGTGTTGCTATGCGCCAGGACCCATCTCTCCTTATAGTAGTGCCTGCACCACAGGTCCTCTGCCTGGTGGATGTTGAGGCCTGCAAGAGACAAACCAGGGTGATTCTGCTGGCAGGTCTGAGCCCTTCCCCTCCCACGGGTCCCTGCAGGCATCCCTGGGCAAATGGAGGGGCACAGGGGGCAGAAGGGGAACACAGAGGGACGCATCCCCCCTTGGGCCAGTCTGGGGGAAAAGGGCTGGGTCCCCTCCCCCCGCCGCCGGCACCCTCAGGGTGTCCCTGGGGCCCAGGTCCCGGCTGGCTTCCTTACCCCTGTGGTGCAGGAGGAGGCGGTACAGGCTGTGCACCCCCTTCCGGGCCAGCCGGCTGACGTCTTCGGATGGGTCCGAAATAAAAAGGCCCAGCTGGGCCACGTGGTGACCCATCCTCGGCCAGTCGGCGGAGTTCTGAGGGGAGAGAAGAGGGGGGGTCCCTCAGCATCCTGGGGCTGCACGTCCCGTGCTAACGGCCGCCGAGGCGGGTCTGAGCTCGGGGACGGACAGAGACACCTCCCGGGGCGGGGCGGGGCGGGGCCGGCCTTGCGAGGAGACAACCCTGAGCAATGGCCCCGACTGAAGGGTCACTCCGGGGGTGGAACAAGGGGATCCACTGACGGCCACTCCCCAGTCTGGGGCCCAGGTGCCCCCCGGAAAGGCCCAGGGTCGCCCCTCCCCGGGGAAAGGAGAACGCGGCCCATTCCCGGCCCATTCCCAGCTCTGCCTCCCGGGGACGCTCCCAGCCCCGCGCCCTGCAGCCCCAGACCCCCCGGCTCTGAGGTCACTTACCTCAAACCCCGGGAGGGTGGTGGCGACTCCCAGCAGGGCCGTGGTGCTGCCAAGGGCCCTGGCTCGCTCCTGGGGCAGGCGGGACTCCAGCCACGGGCTCAGGTGCTGGGGGGGAAAGAGGCAGGTCAGGACCCGTAGGGAGGCGCCGGTTCTGGGCAGAGCCTGGGGCTCCTCTCAGACTGTGCCCCCCCCCCCAGCCACTGACACAGCTCCTCTCTCGGCCCCCCGAGGAAGCAGGGACAATGGCCCCGTCCCCCCCACGGGGCTCACCTCCATGATCAGCTGCAGCCTGGCGGTGTCTGGGGACTCGGCGAGGAGGCTTGCCAGTAGGGCCTGGAGGTCGACGGGAAGGGCCCGGATGAACTGCTGCAAGACAAGGGGGAGCCCTGGGTCAGAGGGGGGTTGGGGAATCCAGGCCACCCGCTGGCCCCGGGGTGCAGCCTTGAGCAGGGTCTGAGCCGCCTCGCAGAGCAGGGAGGAGCCCAGGCTGGGCATGGAAGGGACGGGCCCCCAGGGAGAGCAACGGGAAACCTGGAGGGAAGGATCCAAACCTGCAGCTTCTTCTCTCCCTCTGCCCCCACCCCCACTCCTCTCCGGAGCTCCAGCCCAGCCCGGGAGCAGGGCCCGGAGGGACGTACCTGCGTGTGGATGGGCTCCTGCTGCCAGTCCCCAGACACAGTCTGTCCCACGGCCGCCCTCAGCAGGGGGCTCAGGAGCTGGGCCTGTAGGGGAGGCTGCAAGGTGCTGGCAGGAGAGAGGGGCAGAGACTGTTAATTCAGCAGCAGGGCTGTGTCCAGACTCAGGGGGTTTTTCGGGAAAAGTAGCCTTTTTCCGAAAAAACTTCACCTGCGTCTAGACTGCAGTCGCGTTCTTTCGAAATTAAATCGAAAGAACGCGGCTTTTCTTTCCACGGCGGTAAACCTCATTTCACGAGGAAGAACGCCTTCTTTGGAAAGTGCTTCTTTCGAACGAAGGCGTTCTTGAATGTAACTAGGGCTTCTTCGAAAGAGAGCATCCAGACTCACTGGGTGCTCTCTTTCGAAAGAGGCTTGCAGTCTAGACATAGCCCAGGAGACAGAGACTTTCCCACTCCCTGGTCAGGGGATCTGCTCTGGGGGGAATTCGGAGGGGGGGGTCGGTACCTGAGGCTGCAGGCGGCGTTGAGGCAGTCAGCCAAGACCAGTGGGTGGGGGGAGTCCTCCATGATCTCCTGTGAAACCCAAGGAGACAAAGGGGCGTGTGAGGCTGGGGCCCCCAAGAGACGCTCACACGGCCAGCGCCCCCACCCAGCAGGATCCAACCCCACTGCCTCCCGCTGGCCTGTAGCCCCACGGTCCGGCACAGGGCCCCTCCCAGCACCCCCCTCCCAAACCGGGACCAGCTCAATCCTTGTCCCCAGGCCGTCTCCTGCCCCTCACTGCCCCGGTGACCAGCCTCTGAACCTCCTCATCCCTGCTCCCCAGGCGCATCCTCAGCAGCCCGCTCTGCTAACCTTCCAGCTCCCCCCCCCATGGCCCGGGGAGACCCCTCTCTGTTCCGAATCCCCCTCCCTGTCCAGCACCCCAGACCTGCCCCATTTCTGTGACCCTCCCTCCTCCAGCATCCCCACCCACCCTCCCCATGTCCACCTCCCCCTCCCCCTCCAGCACTCCTGGCCCCACCCATCCCATTTCCAGCACCCCCACCCGCCGCCATGGCCCAGGCAGACCCCTGTCCACCCCACGTATCCCCTCCCCTCCTCCCGGCCGCCGCCACTCGCTCACCACGATCCTGGCCATCATGGTGTCCTTGCAGCAGCGCGGCGCCAGGGTGTCCTCGCCCCTTTGGAGGGCGGCGAGGCAGGCGGGGGGGACGGCCAGGAGGAACCGCTGCAGGGCGGCTGGGCTCTGCACCCCAGAGAGAGTCTGTGAGCCTGGGGCCTGCCTGCCCCCCACGGACAGCTGCAGGGCTCAGGCCTCCCAGGAGTGGAGGTGGGAGCTGCCGGTTGTCCAAGCACCCACACTCCCCCCCCCCCCAACTGCTTCCTCAGGCTTGTGGGGGCCCAGCTGGTGCATGACAAGAGACCTCAGCTTGGGGGGCCCAGGTCATGCAGGAGAAGGGGCCCCAGGGGGATCCCCAGGGACAAGCCCCTCCCGGAGGGGGGGACGTGCTGGGAAGGGGCCGGACAATCTCGGGTCCCCCCCGTGTGGAGAAGGTTCCTACCGTGTCCCGGGTGTGGAGCTGCTCTTCAATATCATAGATGGCCCCTTCCTCCACCCGGGAGTCCATCCGCTCCTGGCAGAGCTCCGCCGAGGCGCAGGGGGGCTCTGTGCGGGAGGGAAGGGACCAGGGTGACTCCAGCGGCCAGCAGGGGTCACGCGCCCCCATGTCAGGGACCCAGGGCAGGTTGGGCCCCACACGCCCCTCGCAGGGACCCATCCCCCTTCCACCTTCACATCTGCCAACGCCCTCAGCAGAGCCCCCACCAGGAACAAGAGAGCCAAGCAGCAGCTCCCGCCCCCATCCATTGCCCTGGCTGCGGGGCAGACACTGGGGCTGCCCCTCCCCCCCCGTGTACTGGGTGAGCCCCTGGGCCCAGCATGTTCACGGCCCCTCACCTGGGTCTGAGCGGCTGCAGGAGGTGGCCCGGCTGCAGCTGGAGGCCCAGGCGCTGCTGCTCACTGAGCTGGACCCACAGCTGCAGGGGCTGGTGCGGAGAGGCTGGGGGCTCCCGGAGACTGGCAGGTCCCCGGGGGCCGGGCAGGGCGATGCCCCCTGGTGGTAATGGGGGCTGGGCTCCTGGGGCAGGTGTTTCTCTCCACAGAGGAGGCCCCAGAGCCACCCTACCCGGCTGCCCCGCTGGGCTGGGTCCCGCCTTCCCAGCCGCCTCTGGAGCCAGGTCCGGAGGGGCCTGGCCGGTGGGCGAGTCGCCCCGAGCTGGTGGGATTCAGCTTCCCCGCCCGCGGGGACGGAGGAGCTGCTTCCCACCGGCCCTGGGGCCATCTTCAGGGCTTTCCGGAACCACAGCCTGATGTGTTTGGCCATTCTGCAAATGAGGGGAGCAAAGGGGAGCTTGGGGCGCAGCCTGCAGAGCGAAATCCAGGGGTTCCAGCGCCCCAGAGCGACTGCCCCCAGCCCCCAAATGGCCCCTTGCTTATCGGCTCGGTCTTGCACAGGCACTTCTGGCCCTTGACCGAGGCCTGGGCCTGCCTGGAACCCAGCCGGCCCCGGGCGGGATCCAAACCCCTGGGGGCTCTTACCTTCTGCAAAACGCTGTCCGGATGTGGAACTCACAGAGGACAAAGCAACTGTGAGCAGGAGACGCACCAGAGCTAAAGCAACCGGGGGTCTCCAAAGTCCCCTGGGCCCGCCCCCCCCTTTTATCAGCCTGAGATGTGGGTTCCTCTGTGAGGTCACCACCTCCCCACCTGCCCTTTGCCTGATCTGCTGAGGGCTGCCCAAAGCCCCTGTGAGGTCACTGCCCCCCCCACCTCACCCTGCCAGGCAAATGTCCTGCCTCTGGCCACCCCTCTGGGAAGTTGGAGCCATTCCTAGGGGTCCCCCCCACTCCCTGACTGGGCATCCTGCAGCCAGCAGCTCCAGTAGCCCCATAGGCTGCTCCCTGCCCTACACTGCAGGCTTCTTGCACAAGAACTGTTTCACACCGGAGTTCTTGTGCAAAAGGTCTCGTGCAAGAGCACCTCTACCCTGCCATGTGCTTTTGCACAAGAGTGTCCATGGCACTGTGAACGCTTTCTTGTGCAAGAAAGCTCTGATGACCATTTTAGCCATAAAAGTGTCTTGCTCAAGAAGCCCCTGGTGCCCGTCCACGCTGCCTTCTTGCACAACAGCTCTTGCACAAAAGGGGCTTATTCCTCGTGGGGAGAGGACTAACTCCTGTGCAAGAAGCCCTCTTTTCTGATGCTTTACTGCAAATTTACTTGCACAAGAATTCACGTGCAGTGTAGACGCGCCACAAGTTTTTGCACAAGAACAGTTGTTCTTGAGCAAAATGCCTGCAGTGCAGACGTGGCCTTGGTGTCACCCAGCACTGGACTTCCTATCGCCCTTGAATATATAAAAGTGAAACAGAGCAAAGGCAATGTTAATATAGGCAGGAAATTTCACACCCTGTTTAAACAAATAAGATAACACCTGGTGGCTGCAATTAAACTCATTACTTTGTTACAAAATATACGGCATTGCAGCTTTACATCTTAATGTTTAAGTGGGACAGATGATGAGAAAGCTCATCAATATGGTTATTTTTGACTTTATCATATCATGAATGTGAATGTGTGTTGTCATGAATAAACATTTACTTTTGGTGGTGCATGGTTTTCGATTTGGGAGCAGTAGAGGTGAGGACATAGATGCCACTTGCTGAGGATGAAGCTGAGGAATTTATTCAGCTTTAGAATGGCTGTTGAACATCTTAGGAATGATGAGAGTTTTGCATGTGTAATTCTGCAAGGCCAGTACTTTTAGAACATAAGAACGGCCATATGAGTTATACCGAAGGTCCATCTAGCTCAGTATCGTGTTTTTCGACAGTGGTCAGTGCCAGGTGCCCAGAGGGAATGAATAGAACAGGCAATCATCAAGTGATCCATCCCCTGTCGCTCATTTCCACCTTCTAGCAAACAGAGACTAGGGACATCAGTAAGTTAAAGAACTTACTATCCATTAATTTACATAGGTTTTTTTTGAATCCTGTAGCAAGCTTGACCTTTACAGCATCCTTTAGCAAAGAGTTTCACACGTTGACTGCATTTTGTAAAGAAACACTTTCTTTTGTTTATTTTAAACTCACTGCTTGCTAATTTAATTTGATAATCCCAAGTTTTTGTGTTATGAGAAGCAGTAACACTTTTTTACCTATTGTCTCTATACCAGTCATGATTTTATAGACCTCTATTATATCCCCTCATCCATTTTCCAAGCTGAAAAATCAAAGTCTTATTAATCTCTCATCATATGGAAGCCAATATATTTTCCAATTCTAATACATATATTTTTGAGACCACAATTGTATGAAGTATTCTAGATACGGGCACATCATGGATTTATAGAGAAGCAATATGGTATTTTCTGTTTTATTATGTACCTTTTCTTAATGATTCTTAACATTCTGTTTGTTTGTTTGTTTGTTTGTTTATTTGTTTGTTGACTGACATTACCCATTGAGTGGTTATTTTCATCCACAATGACTACAAGATATTTGGTTGTTCCTTTGAATTCCCAGGGTAGAATGGGATGAACTGTTCATAGCAAATTATTCATTTGGAACATCTGATTAGGTTTGTAAATATGCAGATGTTGATGCCTGGAAATCAAAAGTGTTAGGACACCTCTGTCCAGTTTCCTTCCTGTATTAAGATCTGCTTGGGACACAAAAGAAGGTGGAAGGCTGTGGTGATCTCTAATTTTCATGATGGTTCGGCGCAAGCTCCAGCATACACTGTATCAAGTCAATATCCAGCTTCAATGTAAAATAGATGGACATAGTCTCCAAAGTTGGCACAGTAAACTCAGCTAAGAGCATATCCCTATCTGCTATACCGAGTTCACACAAGAGGTGTGACATCGTAGGTGTCAGTTACACCAGCTCCACACCAACCGAGAGCTCCCTTCTGAAAAGAAATTCTCAGCTTCTCACTTTTGTCTGCTTTCTGATTCCTGTGACACACAAAGGTTTAGAGAACATCAGAAATTCTGGTCATTAATACGAAATATTAGCCTGTTCCTGGCTATTTATGGGGATGTCACTTAAGCCACATGTTTCTGTCCTCCAGTTGGATGACTACATTTTACAAACTCACACACAAGAGACCATGTCATGTAAAACTTTTTCAGTGTATGTTCCCATGAAGAAAAAAAATCATAGGAAGGATCATGGAACACGAATAAAATGGTCACAGATTCAATCAAATTGAACTTGATTTTATTTTTCCAGAATCTATCTTCCTCTATTTAAAGAAGATGTGAGGATGTATATTGCTTCATGGAACTCCATTGATATAAGGGCGAGGACTTTTCCTCTTGCTAGTAATGCAGAAACATTAATAGCTGTGAGAGCAGCATCCAGAGGAACTTGCTCATCGTTTACTTCATTCCCATTCACTAAAATTCACATTTAATATCTCAGGATTTCATTCTCTGCTATTAGAAATAATATCTAAATGCTTGATTATATTTTTTGTAAAGATTTCTGGTTAAAAATGCACCCCAGCCAAATTCTGAAACTAACAGCACTTGTTACAGTAAAAGAAAAAACAAAAAAGTATTGGAAAGCACTACAGCATACTTCTTATATTCAATGGAATGCAAATGTGGATCCTGGTATTCTGAGAGTGCAGAGTCATCCTTACCCAGACATGGAATATGCAGCTGCATAGGGCACATGAAAATTTGGGACTTCACTAGGTCTTAATGTCCACCCACCCACTTCTTCCTATCTCTGTTCCATGGCTTCACTTCCTCTGAAGAGAATCTAATTAAGTTAAAAGTGAAAAGGCCTGGCAGACCTATTAGCACAACACTGAACCTGTGAAAGAGCCATTCAACAGGCATTTGCCAAGCCCAAGTACAGACTGTCAGTTTCTGAGTTTACTGTGTTAATCTAGAGCAGTATTTCTCAAACTGTGCTCCACGGAGCCCCAGGGCTCCATGAGACATTTCCAGGGGCTCCGCGAGGTTGACAAACTGGAAATATCGATAGGTACAACACATACACTCAGTGGTCCGCTGGGGCTCCGCATAAATTTTTACGCATGTAAAGGACTCCGGAGCCCAAAAAGTTTGAGAACTGCTGATCTAGAGGACCTTAGTATAAAATATGCTTTTAAAATATTGTATTAGTGTCTTGTTGAAGATCATAAAATCCCATCTCTAAAAAGGCGCCATCCACCCCTGACTGTCATCGGACATAAGGGCACCAGTTTAATATGTAGGGCTCCATAAATCCTAAGGACAGCCCTAGATAGTGGAATGTTGCTCATGTTATGGTTTTATAACATGTAGTCAGGCAAAGATCCCAGACATTAGGGATCCAATCCAAACCCTGCTGAAGTCAATGAGCTTTGACTCAAGTTCCCCATGCTTCAGTGGCAGTCAAAGATCCTCTGCTTATACTCTAAACAGCAACATACATACACACTGTAGCAGTTCTCATCTACATGTACCTCTGCCCAAGGAAGCCTCTTCTAAGGATAAAGCAATAGGATAGCTTCCAGCCCCTAATTTCCTTGCCAACACAGATACCAATTAGAGTCAGGAATGCTGGTGATGTAGACGACTGCAAACAGAATTAGAATGAGACAACCAATTCATTCCACACATGACAAGGAATAGCTGTCAGAGGAACAACTTTTGGTCGCTAACAACCTGAGTTGGATTTGAGCCAAGAATCGGATAATAAACTCATGCAGCACTTTTCATCTTCAAAGTTATTTGTAAACATTAATACATCTTTGCAGCATCCTCTTGAAAGAGGTAATGCTTTACTCCTTTTTAGAGATGTTGAAACCAGGGCAGTTATTAATACAATTCAGCCAAGGCCATAAATGGAACCAGGGTCATTGTCAGGTTTTAGAAAAAGCAGAAGTTCATGATTCACGCTACTCATTTCAAAGAATTGGACCATACCTGTCAAGCATTTCTAGAATCAAAAGGTTCCTATTGCTGCTCCCCTGAACCATTTTGCCAAAATAACTGATAAATATACAGAAATACAATAAAATCTACTGAAAAATTAAAGCTGTAATACTTCCTCCTCTGCTACTTCTCTGGGACTATTTTGAGAGATAAGGTGCTTGCCATTAAAAATTAAATGCACAAATAACCACATGGCAGTAGAGGTATCCTTACTTATATGCAGAATATGCAGTTGTATAGAGCACCTGAAAATCTGGGACACCACTGGATTTTAATGTCCACCCATCTGCCTCTTCCTATCCCTGTTCCATGGCTTCATTTCCTCTGGAGAGGATCTAGTTAACTTAAAATTGAAAACAACCTGAGAAAGAGCCATTCAAGTGGCAAAGAAGCCACTTAACAGGCATTTGCCAATCCCAGGAATAGACTGTTAGTTTCTGAATGTACAGTGTAGTGGTCAATTACGGAAGAACTTTGTACATGCTAGTTTAGGGGTTGTGAGGCCTGCATTCTTTCCGCCCCCCCCCTTTCCCTTTTCCCTATATCTGATGAGCCAGAAGCAAGTGTTTGGGAACATATGCCACTTAAGATAAGCATCGTTGCCACTATAGCAAGAACAAGCATGAGATAAGGGTAAAAGGCAAGAACGCATAAACAATTCTGTTTACCGTAACGTACTGATCATGTAAACAGGGCCAAAGAACAAGAAGATCCAGATCAGAACCAGATGGATAACTAACAGCTCAGCATGTAATGAGTAAACCCTGGAAATTTCCAGACTGCCAAACAAGGCAGGAAAACTATTTAAGACTGCCTCAGAGCCTAGCAAATTGGACTTCACCGATGGGCTTCGGGTACCGGCGCCTCGGAAGCTGAAACAACCCCCCACTTCGTTCACAGCCTACCCGGGGTCCCAGGCTTGCAGGAAGGGATGTAAGATATGCCGCTTCTTTGTTATATTTTCTTTCAGTTACAGGGCACAGCTGTTAGCTGTCAGGAAATAAACTACTTGTGTTTGACAGACTCTCTCTGGCCGGCTACATACAGTATGCATAGACTTAAAATTTGTTTTAAAAATATTTCATTAGTGTCTTACTGAAGATCATAAAACCACATCTCTAAAAAAACATTGTTCTCCCTGCCCCAGCTGCCTCTAGGGGCACAAATTTAATAGTAATGTATAGAGCCCCATAAATCTTAAGGATGGGCCTTTATGGCAGCATCTTAGATACACAAAATTCCCAGAGTATACATTAGGAAAAAGGCTGACTGTTTTATAGAGACTACAGCACACCTTTTTTGGCTTTGGGAAAATGGTAAATTACTTCTACCAGTGGGAAAGTTGCATAATCCCTATGTTCTCAAGTTGAAAGGTACTCCAATCTTTTACCAAAATACTGTTGGCCTGATTGTTATCTGGTGTAAATTGGTGGAGTTCCATGGACTTCAGTGATTTACACCTGCTGTCATCTGGCATTGAGACTTTTCTAAAAGAGCAATGTGCATCTGTTTTGAATCAGGCCCTGTTTCATGAAGAATTTTTTATGTGCTATGTGCAGAATTTCGTAAGCTATACAGTGACGTCCGAAAGATCTTAGATGAAAGAAAGCTTTGCTATGGTACTTCAGCTGTCGACAGTTGAGCATTCCTGTGTGGGATGTCTAGTGTAGACCAAAAGTGGGATTCATATTTGGGCTTAAAAGCTTAAAAAATGCAATTGAAACCAACCTGGAGGGAGGGAAGGTGAGAGGGAAGAGATAAACATTTGGATCAAGAGACAAAGACCATGGAATAAAAGGACTTTGTATTTGAATACTCATTTTTTCTCTTTGTGAGGGAAAACACGATGAACCTTTCTTTTTCTAAATGAGCTGAATAGAAGAGTCTTACATACTGTGCCTTTCATCTAAAAGGGCTTTAAAAACCACAGATCTACCGCACTGTTGAAATGCAGCATTCTCTGGAGGAGAAAGCTACAGTCATCTCACTGCATGTCTTCTGATGGTAATAGAAGAGGGAGTTTGGGCTGAGGAGAACAGAACTGATGCCTGATGTGTGAAAAGTGTGAGGAGATTGTCACATTCATATTGAACAGATAGTAGATGAGGTTTTAAAGTCTTCCTCCACATAAGCTATGTGATATTCTAGTTGACTATCTCAGAAAGCGTGAGTGGAACTAGCTAAAAGTAAAATTTGTGGGAAGCTTAATAATTCAAACTTGATTTGTATAGTCCCATACCTTAAATCTCACATGTCATCAGGAAAAAGAGCATCTTTTTATTATAGAAGCCCTGTGTTCCTCAGTAGAAGTTACTGAGAGTAGAAGTAGAAGTCACTACAGGGTAGCACCTAGCAAATGACTGACATTACCCATTGAGTGGAGACATGACACACCAGAATCTTTCCTTTAGGCACAGAGGTACAAAAAGGGTGAAGGATCACCCTTCTAGTTCCATAGGATACATCTACACCTGGCATCCTGAAATAAGTATTCCACATCTTTGAAGCAAGCCCATATTTTGAAATGTAACAGGTTTGCTATTCTGATGTTCCACAAGGAGTATGGGACATTTTGGAATAGCGGTTTAAAACTAAATCTGGCATTGTGTAGACAGCGTCAAATTATGAAATAAGATATTCCAAAATAAGCTACACAGTTTGAGTAGCTCAAATTATTTAGCATATTTTGAGCTAAGGGTATAGTATTGATGCATGCATAGTAAACATGATAAGAAAAAAGAAAGACAATTTTGCGTGAAATGGAATTATGAGAAGCCACAGTCACTGGGCAATGCAGAGACACATTCTTTAAAACAGGTATATTGTTTTAAACATTAATATGAAGTATATTTTCCATACAATGCATAGTCAGCCTGTGAAACTTCTTGCCAGAGGTTGTTGTAAAGGCAAAGACTGTACAAGGCTCAAAAAAGAACTAAATTCATGGAGAATAGGTCCATCGATGGCTATTAGCCAGGATGGACTGGGTTGGTGTACCTAGTTTCTCTTTGCCAGAAGCTGGGAATGAGTGACAGGGAATGGAGCACTTAATGATTCCCTTTTCTGTTCACTCCCTCTGGGGCACCTGACATTGGCCACCATCAAAAGACAGAATACTGGGCTAGAATGACTTTTGGTCTGACCCAAAATGGCTTTTCTTATGAGGTGATTTTGCAATGCAGTAGTATTTCTCGAAAAGCTGTGAGAAATGGGAGGGATACTCCCCATTCCTGGACATCCCAGCCATTCAGTTAAGTAAATTGCCTGTAAGGGTTAAGCCCAAAGACAGTAGATCCTTGAGAGTCTTCAGGAAGTATTCACAGAGACTCAATAAAAAGAGTGTGAGTTTTGAATTGAAGTAGGTCCCTCCTGCTGCAGTCTTTGTGTGATCTGAACAAGAGCTAGAAGAGATGAGTTAAGCCAAGACAAGGCATGGAATTTCCAGAGAAATCCATGCTAGGAAAGGTCTAAACTTTGGACAGCAGTAATATAAGTAGAACAGGAAATATTTAGTTAGATGTGTTCAGATTATTTTCTTTATTTTGGGGATTGTTGAGTCTATGTACCCACCCACCTGTACCTTTTAAACTGAATCCCAGAGAAGCAATTCTCTGTTATTAATCTGCCTTTTTTCAGTTGTTCCATAAGACCTAGAAACCAAGTATGTTTTGCCAAGTATGTCTTCTTTGTTTTGTTAATAAAATCCCACATTTTAAGACTATGATCTGATTCCTGTTTCCTAGAAATCAGGAAGTGCTGTATGTACATGTCGGAGACTGAAAAGTCAGCTATTAAAAATTACATTTTTTTTCAAGATCTTTGAGGGAGGGTTAAAGAGCATCAGAGTACCCCACAGGAAGAAATTCCCAAGTTCATCTTCCTGGGTTCTCAAAGCATTTTTTTTTTGATAGTGGCAAAGTACCACTCAAGGTCAAGGAATCTGTCATATCTACCTAACATCAGACTTTTGGCCTAAGACTCAGATTTTTCAGGAACTTCTTAGGCTCTCAGTAGGACTTCTAAAACCCTCACAATTTTCCTTGGTGCCTAAGCCAATACCATGACAATAATGCTGTTAGAATAGATGGGTCCAGATATGTTGTGAAGAATACAGTTGAGTTCCTGAGCACCATTATTTTCTCAGCTAACTATGGCTGCATTTAGACTGCAGGAATTTGTCAGAAGAGGCAATGCAATTGAAACGCTTATTAGCATTTCTCGTGCTCTCGTTTGCATAGTCTCTTCTGATCTTTTTTGTGGAAGAGGTTTTTGTGAAGAAGAAAAAAAGCAGTGTAGACCAGGCCATTTTTGTGCAAAAAAAATCCTTTTGCTCAAGATCCTGTATATCTCATTTTTTGAGGCATAAGGGATCTTGCACATAAGGGATTTTTTTTTTTTTTGCGCAAAATGGCTCCATCTACACTGCTTTTTTTGGTGCAAAAACCACTTCTGCAAAAAGGATCGGAAGAGACTATGCAAATGAGAGCATGAGAAATGCTAATGAGCGCTTCATTTGCATTGCCTCTGCCAACAAATTCCTGCAGTGTAGACATAGCCTAAGAGTTTGATTCTGCATCCCAGAGATCAGTGTCATAATGTTAAGAGCTGGTTGAGGTTCCAAGTTCAGGGACAGATTATTTTCTGTGAGTATAGTATAATTGTAATATATTTGATATCCTACAGAGAAAATAGATTTGGACTGAGCAGAAATGTTAGGGAGGGGATTATTTCCCTGTTGTGGGCAGCAAAGCAAGGCAGGGTGCACTTCAATTCACGATGACAGTTTAACCTGTCCTGCCACAACCAGTGTTCCCTCAAAGCTGAGCACATAGGCAGCTCATTAGCAGCGCATTCCCAGCCAGCAGCAATATGTGTCTACTTTTGGTACACATCCACATATGCCAGGGTGCACATAGCAAATATTATTCCATACATGGACGACAAAAATTAATAGGAACACTGGCCACAACTCACATATTTAGATAGGAATGTGAGCTAATGATTCAAAACATGAGTGAGCAAAATGTTGAAAGCCGCTGTCAGAGTGGCATGCCAAAATTATCTTGGGAATCTTTCCTCCTTTACGGATGAGAATCTACTGATGTAAACACTGATGTTTTGCTGGGTCTCACTCAGTGTTCCAGCACAGACAAAAAACCTTGTTCATAACTGCAGTAGTACCATTACATGGAAAAGTGTATATATTAGGGCCAGTATATATTATGTGTACATATTAGCACCAGATTATATAAATCAATATGCAATTTTTAAAGTCAGTGGAGCTTTGCCACTTTGCACCAGTGGAAGATCTGACCTTTTATGTATAACTAGACAATTAGCCCGTAATAAGACAGAATTTTCATGTCTCTCCTCCATGTTGGTCTTCTCTCCTGAGCCTCAGGTCTCTCGCTCCGTGTCTCTCTCTCTCTCTTTCTCTCCTCCTTCTACTACCTCCCCCCTCCCTCAGCTCTCCTCCACCGCCTGCCTCTCTCTGGGTATGTCTACACTACAGCGCTAATTCGAACTAACTTAGTTCGAATTAGTTAATTCAAACTAAGCTAATTCGAACTAACGCATCTAGAACTAAAAACTAGTTCAAATTAGCGTTTTGCTAATTCGAACTAGCATGTCCACATTAAGTGGACCCTGAAGCGGGGTTAAGGATGGCCGAAAGCAGTGCCGGCAGGGCATCAGAGGAGGACTTAGAGTGTGGAGATGCTGTCTCAGGCTAGGCGAGGGCTGTGCTTAAAGGGTCCCAACCCCCACCCCGGACAGACAGTTCTCAGGGGTGCCCCGCTTGCAAAGCAGTCCTGGCTTGGATTGCCCGGAGTACCCACACTGGGCACATAACAGCACTTGGCCATCAGCCCGGCTGCACTTGCCGCAGGCTGCCATCTGGGAAGAGGGGGCAATTGGGGGGCTGCAGGAGAGCTTCCATCCCCAGAAGCCCGCAGAGCCAGCCCAGTCCTCCCCATCGGGGGCTCGTGCCCCATTCCTCCCTCACCTCCTTCCACTTACCCTTCCCTAGCCGCCCTTCCTGATGTACAAAATAAAGATAACGTGTCTTTATTGAACAAAACTGGGGGAGACTGGGAAAAGGAGGTGGGAGAGGGGAAGAGAGAGGCTGGGAGAGGTGAGGGCAACTAAAATGATCAGGGGTTGGGAACAAGTCCCATATGAAGAGAGGCTAAAGAGACTGGGACTTTTCAGCTTAGAAAAGAGGAGACGGAAGGGGGACAGGATAGAGGTCTCTAAAAGCAGGAGTTGGGTGGAGACGGTGCATCAAGAAAAGTTCTTCATTAGTTCCCATAAAGAAGGACTAGAGGACACCAAAGGAAAGGAATGGGTAGCAGTCTTCAAACTAGTAACAGAAATTTGTTCTTCACAAAGCAAAGAGTCAACCTGTGGAACTCCTTGCTGCAGGAGGCTGTGAAGGCTAGAACTGGAACAGAGTTTAAAGGGAAGTGAGATCAAGTCATGGAGGTTGGGTCCATGGAGTGGTATTAGCCAGGGGGTAGGAGTGGTGTCCCTGCCCAAGGTTTGTGGAAGGCTGGAGAGGGATGGCACGAGACAAATGGCTTGGTCACTGTCTTCGGTCCATCCCCTCCAGGGTCCCTAGGGTTGGCCGCTGTCGGCGGACAGGCAACTGGGCTAGATGGACCTTTGGTCTGACCCAGGACGGCCATTGTAAGCTCAGGGCTCAGGGTCGGGGGTCTCGTGGACCCCCTTGATTCCCTTGCACACCTGCTCCTGGGTGGCCAGGCTGGCAGCTATCCTGCCCAAGCTGGCCACTTTCCTGTGCCTAGTGCGGAGATCGTGGACAAGGTCCACAATGTCCGCACTAACCCAGTCGGGTGCCCGCCTCTTGCATTCTTGGGCAAGCTCCCGGGAGCTGCCAACCTGGTCCCAGGAAGAGGGGAAGGCTGGGGGGGCATCGGGTGGGTGGCTCGATCCGTGCCAGGTGCAGGGTCTGCTGGCTGAGTGCTGGCAGGCTTGCACCTGGCACGGGCACCGTAGCCAGCCCGTGCCCCTTTAAGGGTTCCGGGGCCGGGAGGGGGGCAGTAGAGTTTCCCTGGTGTTGGCCAGAGTGGCCACCAGGGAAACCTGGGGAGGGCTAGCCTCCCACTAGTTCGAATTAAGGGGCTACACACCCCTTAATTCGAACTAGCTAGTTCGAACTAGGCTTAATCCTCGTGGAATGAGCATTACCTAGTTCGAACTAAGCGCTCCGTTAGTTCGAATTAAATTCGAACTAACGGAGCGCTAGTGTAGCGCCTATGAAAGTTAGTTTGAACTAACGTCCGTTAGTTCAAACTAACTTTGTAGTGTAGACATACCCTCTCTCTGTCTGGGTATGTTTACCCTACCACCCTAGTTCGAACTAGGGTGATAATGTAGGCAACCGGAGTTGCAAATGAAGCCTGGGATTTTAATTTTCCGGGCTTCATTTGCATATAGCCGGGCGCCACCATTTTTAAATGTCCGCAGTAGTGGACATTTAAAAATGGCGGCACCCGGCTATATGCAAATGAAGCCCGGGAAATTCAAATCCCAGGCTTCATTTGCAACTCCAGTTGCCTACATTACCACCCTAGTTCGAACTAGGGTGGTAGTGTAGACATAACCTCTCTCTCTTTCTCTTGTCCTCCCCTCCTGCCTCTCACTCGGGGGACTGCAGAGCCCAAACGGCCTGGAGCCACTGTCATGCCGCACATCAAGTGCGGGCCCATGAGGGCCCGGCTGAACAGTGCAGAAGTCAGTTGAGCGCCACGGCAGGAGCCGAAGGGGGGCACGAAGGTGACGTACACGGCCGGGCCCTGCTAAGTACACAGCCGAGCACCCGTGCTGCATGGAGAGCGCAGGGCCCAAACAGCCGCTTGCTCCCCCGTGGCAGCCTGGCTGAGCAGTGCAGCAGTCAGCCAAGCACCACAGTGGAAAGCGAAGGACGTGACTCAGGCAACAGCATCACCCAGAGGGAACAGCCACGGAGGCAACACCGCCGCCCAGAGGGAACAGCCAGCATTTCAGCATTACAGACTCACAGACATTGGGCTACTATATATATGATTACCATTGTACATTAGTGATAAGGAATGTATTTTAAAAGAAGTTATTTACTTACTAGTACATTTACCTCACGTGGCTTGGGTCCTTAACTCAGTTAAATTTGGGGGAAGAGGAAATAAAAGGTAAATGTACATGCTTGCTTGAAATGATGTATTTGTCAAAAATAGTGTTATTTTTATGAAGTTAATTTATGTAAAAAAATGTAAATAGTAATTCCATCAAGAGTATTTTTTTTCTTCATCCCTATAAACTCTTCTTATTCTCTCTGGTTATGTCTACAATACAGAGTTAATTTGGGTTAACTTAATTTGAAATAGTTAATTAGAATTAAGCTAAATCAAAATAACGCATCTATATACAAAACTATTTTGAAATAGCATTTTGCTATTTCTAAATAGCGCATCCACACTGAGTGGACCCTGAACCGAAGTTAAGGCTGGCCGGAACTAGTGCCGGCAGGGCATCAGGTTTGGACTTAGTGTGTGGTGCTGCTGCCTGAGGCTAACTGAGCTCTGTGCTTAAAGGGGTCCTACCTCTACCCCAGACAGACAGTTCTCAGAGTTCCATGCTTGCTTGTCTATCTCGATGAGGGACAGCAAAGCAGTCCTGTCTTGGGGTGCCCTGAGTGCCCACACTCGGGACACCACAGCACTCGGCCACATGGAGCCAGAACTGCCCCTGGGCATGCCGATGGATCTCGTGGGGTTGTTGCCATCAGCCCGGCTGCACTTGCTTCAGGCTGCCATCTGGAAAGTCCATTGAGGGGCTGTCAGGATCCAGGAGACCCTGCAGGAGAGCGTCCACCCCAAGGAGCCCTCAGAGCCACCCCAGTCCTCCCCACCAGGGGCTCATGCCCCATTCTTCCCTCACGTACTTCCACTTACCACCCCCTAACCTCCCCTTCCTGAGGTCAACTAAAATACACTTTTTTTCAAAAATAGAAACTCTGTTTATTGAACAAAATAGGGGGGATAAACTTCTGGGGAGACTGGGGAAAGAAGGTGGGAGATGGGAGGAGAGAGGGTGTGAGAGGGGAGGGGAAAACCTGGGAGGAGGGAGCTGGAAGGAGGAAGCAAGGGGAAGAAGGGGGAGAGGAAGCTCAGGGCTCAGGGTTGCAGGTCTCACTGAAACAACTTGATTTTCATGCAAACCTGCTCCTGGGTTCGCATGTGGCTGTTAGTGGCCAGGCTAGCAGTTATCCTGCGATAGACAGCTGCATTCCTCCATCTAGTGCGGAGATTAGGGATCTTTGGGGGCATCCCCCCCAAACCTGAATAAGGTCCATGATCTCCTGGGAGATGCCTGCCTTCTCCAGCCTCTGTCAGGCTCCTGGGAGCTGGCAGACTGCTCCTGGGGAGTGGTGGAGGGCTGACTGCCAGTGGCTTGCTGGCTCATGTTTTGGGGCCACTGGGTGAGGGGCCCCGGTGGCCACTGCTGGCTCTGGGCTGGCAGGCTTGGAGCTGGCACAGGCACTGTGGCCAGGATCTACCCCTTTAATGTCTCCGGGGCTGGGGGAGAGGAGAGTAAGTTTTCCTGGTTGTTCCCAGAGTGGCCACAAGGGCTCCCTGGAAAGGGCTGGAGGCCCCCTATTTCGAATTAAGTGTCTACACAGCACTTAATTCTAAATAGCTATTTCGAATTTGGCATTACTCCTCGTAGGATGAGGTTTACCAAATTCAAATTAAGCACTCCGCTATTTCAAATTAATTTTGAAATAGTGGTTTGCATATGTAGATGCTTTTAAAGTTAAGTCGAAAAAAGGGCTGTTATTTTGAATTAACTTTGCCATGTAGACATACCCTATGTTGTAACAAAGGGTATGTCTACACTACCCCGCTAGTTCGAACTAGCGGGGTAATGTAGGCATACCGCACTTGCAAATGAAGCCCGGGATTTGAATTTCATTCCATGAGGAGTAACGGTAGTTCGAACTAGGAAGCCTAGTCTGAACTACCTAGTTCGTGCCGCGTGTAGCCGCGCGGCACGGGGTTCGAACCAGCTGGGATTTAAAAATGGCGGCGCCCGGCTTATGCAAATGAAGCCCGAGAAATTCAAATCCCGGGCTTCATTTGCAAGTGCGGTATGCCTACATTACCCCGCTAGTTCGAACTAGCGGGGTAGTGTAGACATACCCAAAAAGAGGCTATAGTCAGTTTTGTTTCCAATAACATTGTGTTCTGGTTTTCAAACCTTAAGCTGTGCCAAAACAGAGCATGATTCCAAATGTCTCAAATTTCTCTCTTTTCTGTAAGGTGTTTTTAGAAGCAGTCCTATTCCAGGTTCATCCTAAGTTTCTCGCTCATCTTGATTCAGTCTCTTTCAGCATTCGCTCAATTATATCAATTTTGAGGGCTGTACTTGATGTGATGATTGTCTCTTTTCTGTTTAGTTTCATGAGAAGCAATCCCATTCTAGGCACATCCTGCTTTCCTTGCACAGTTGAACCCTTCTGTAGCTTTAAGTTATAATAGAAAGAAGCTGTATACCGAATTTAGTGGTCTTAGCTCTTACCATTTAGGAGGAGTTCTTGATCAAATGGAAACAGACAAATTCCCTGAAATCTATTTTAGATCTAGGCTTTGTTGCATTCTAGCCATTCTATCTGTTCTGTAAGCTCTATAGGGCCGGGGTTGTCTGTAGTAAAATGCGAGAGCACTGACACCACTTAACTAATGATTTATTTTTAAGCCCTCTCCCCATCTCACCACATCTTAAAGTTTTACTTTTTTGCCAATTTCTGATTCAGCACAGAAAGCCTTAGCTGAAATAATTAAAGACGGGAAAAAAACAAAACAAGTTCTGACAAAGAGGGTGCTAAATTTCTTAAAGAGGTCCTTTTTTAATTTGTGACCCAAATTAATTATTGCATTTAATTATAAATTCTCAGAAAATTCTGTACTCCCAGTATTATAGTTTTGAGGATCTGCTGACTTTAAATGAAACAAAAACCCTCAACTGAACCTTAACTATAGTGCTGTGACTGGCACCTACAGAATAACATGTAGCTGCCATTCTTATGTTGTCTGTGTGATTATACAAAGTAAAGTACAAGATGTCTTAGAAGTGATGGCACTCTTTGTATGTTTCATATGCAGTGTGTCAATAATATTATAAAGTAGGAATGCAGGGAATTGCTTACAGCATAGAAGCTTGTGTTGTATTCCCACCACCCATCGGCTATTCCCAGCCTCCTGTAGGGCAAAAGGTCCCTTCAACATTGCTAGGAAAAGATTAACAAAAGAAAAATATCCCTGCAAAATATTTAAAGGAAGTGATTCACTAGTAATGACAGAAAGAACTTGCATTTTCTTAAATCTGATGGCTGTAAAACATACCTATCAAATTAATAATAGTATACATTTTAAATTATGCATCTTATCTTTGTGAGATGAAATCAGAGTGACATAATTAACATGCTCCCTTCCCAGATAAAAGTCTTTTGTGCTGTCACAAATTTTTAATATAGTTCAGCTTGAATAGGATTTTTGTGGGGCAATCGGAGATATTAGTTGGCAGCAAAATCACCATCGACCTTTTAGTTTACAAATAATTCTGCTTATTTGAAGGCTGCATACTGCATCTTAAACAATAAATGAGAAACATAATGGAAATAATTTAGTTTTAGCATTTAGTACTGTGCGTCTGTTTTATGCAGACGAAACAATATGTGTTCTTTATTTTTTAAGGGCTTTAGTCCAACAGCAGCAGAATTTCATTATCGGAGTGTGCAAACTATTAGGCAGCATATGTGCCACTGGTACTCATAATATTTGTGATATGTTTATTAGATTCTGAAAGTCTAATATTGTAAACAGTTGAGCCCTAATGTGCAAAAGTTGTGCTGAACATATTTTCTCTTTTATCTGTGCCATAGGTAGAAGGAATCAGTCATCTTAATCCTAAAATAATCTATGCCTTTATTCTATAATATTTTAACCCTGAAATTGCCAGTGCGGATTTAGTAAAGCACCACTCAGAGAAGGCACTAGAGATGTTAAAACAAGAGAGCAGACATCAGGCTTCTTGGCCTATATTTTAATCTCTGCCATTGACTCACTGTCTGATTATCAAAAAACAGGACTATGTGTCACTTTAAAGATTAACAAGATAGTTTATTAGGTGATGAGCTTTCGTGGGCCAGACCCACTTCCTCAGATCAAACAGTGGAAGAAAATTGTCATAACCATATATACCAAAGGATACAATTTAAAAAAATTGTATCCTTTGGTATATATGGTTATGACAATATTCTTCCACTGTTTGATCTGAGGAAGTGGGTCTGGCCCACGAAAGCTCATCACCTAATAAACCATCTTGTTAGTCTTTAAAGTGCTACATAGTCCCGTTTTTTGTTTCAGCTACACCAGACTAACACGGCTACATTTCTATCACTGTCTGATTATCACAAACTGTTTAAGCTAGGTGGGGGCTGATTTGCCACTGCCTTGCAATTCGTGTGGTCATTCACATGTGTGCAAAGTAGGGGTGAAATATGATTAAATGAAACTAGTTACAACCATCATGACCTGTGATATATCAGCTTTCAGACCTTCACCTGAAGGTTATATGATGCTGAATGGACAATGAGGGCTTCTTTATAAAAAATGCTTAAATGGCTATAATTAGTTTTGCTAACAAGGACCAGACTGCAACCAATATGGATGATAACTAAATGGAAGTTTCACCAAATATGGATAACATTCACTGTTAGCATCCAGTGTTTGTGTTCCCCAAAGTCTCTGCTGTAGCAATCTCAGCATATGTAAGATGAAGACTCATGTTGGGGAAAAGCAAAGGTAGGGTTTAGTTTTTCTAAACTACCAAATCATAAAATAGGTTAACTCAGATTAGAGCAGACCATATTTTGGGGATGAATTGTTTATTCAATTAAACTGCATTTTTG
The DNA here is from genome assembly GCF_049634645.1 of Pelodiscus sinensis. Lineage (NCBI taxonomy): Eukaryota > Metazoa > Chordata > Testudines > Trionychidae > Pelodiscus > Pelodiscus sinensis. The sequence goes on along the minus strand of NC_134725.1, from coordinate 27,922,393 downwards.
GCTGATCCAAACTGTTCATGACTTTTACGTGAATTTGCTGAATAATTTCAGGTAAGTTATTGTTGTAATTTAAATGCAATCTGCACAGCAGCCCACACAACCCTTAGTGCAGGAGTGGGGATGTGGCCTTGGCTTGTCTGGATCTGGCTCCTGTGGCTCAGGGCTCCCCCCAGCATTGGGGAGCCCACAGGGTTGGAGCACACAAAATCTATTAGCCTAGGTCCCACAATGCTCTGGTGTGCAAGTGGAATGTAGGCAGTGTCTGTCTCCTTCTCAGTTGGGAGCCACATGAGTGAGAATTTGGGGTGTGGGGTTTTGGGGTTTTTTTGCTTCTCACTTGTGTGTGACCCCCTGACTGATTTTTCTGTGGGTCAGCAGCCCCTGAGCAATTAACTCAGTAGTTTGAGCACTCACCCAGGCTGTAGGAGACCCAGTTTCAATTTCCCTTCTCTATGAGAGGTGAAGCCATTATCTGAAGTTGGTTCCCCCCACCTCCTAGGAACTATTCAAGTACTTTATATAGAATGGATTTCTGAGAAGTGAACAACAGCTAATATTGCTTACCACCATCTGCAAATATTTAGAAGATAAAGTGATAAGAAACAGTCATCATGGATTTATGAAGATCAAATAATGTCAAACCAACCTGACAGCCTTCTTTGATAGAATAATAAGCCTTGTGTATAAGGGGGAAGCAGTAGATGTGGTATAGCTAGAGTTTAGTAAATCATGACTACAACCTAGATGGGATACTATAAGGTAAGTGCATAAAAGACTGGATAACCATTCTCAGAAAGTTAGGGTATGTCTACACTATCCCGCTAGTTCGAACTAGGAGGGTAATGTAGGCATACCGCACTTGCAAATGAAGCCCGGGATTTGAATTTCCCAGGCTTCATTTGCATAAGCGGGGAGCCGCCATTTTTAAAACCCCGCTGGTTCGAACCCCATGCAGCGCGGCTACACGGGGCACGAACTAGATAGTAGGGGCACGAACTCGTGAAATGAGGAGTAACGGTAGTTCGAACTAGGAAGCCTAGTTCGAACTACCTAGTTCGTGCCCCATGTAGCCGCACTGCACGGGGTTCGAACCAGCGGGGTTTTAAAAATGGCGGCTCCCCGCTTATGCAAATGAAGCCCAGGAAATTCAAATCCCGGGCTTCATTTGCAAGTGCGGTATGCCTACATTACCCCGCTAGTTCGAACTAGGAGGGCAGTGTAGACATACCCTTAGTTATCAATGCTTCACAGTCATGCTGGAAGGGTGCATCAAATGAGGTTCTGCAGGGCTCAATTTTGGGAGCTGGTTCTGTTCAACATTTTCAGCAACGATTTAGATATTAGCATAGAGAGTATGCTTGTAAAGCTTGTGGTGGTTCCAAGCTGGGAGGCATTACAATTCCTTTGGATCATAGGGTCATAATTCAATATGATCTGGACAAACTGGAGAAATAGTCTGAAGTAAATAGGATGAAGTTTAAGAAGAACAAATGCAAAGCACTGCACTTGGGGAGGAACAATCAGTTGCACTCATACAAAATGGGAAGTGGCTTTCTAGGAAAGAGTACTGTAGAAAGAAATATAGGGGTCATAGTGGATCACAAGCTAAATATGAGTCAAAAGTGTTACAAAAAAGCAAACATTCTGGAATGCATTAAGAGGAGTGTTGTCAGCAAGATATGAGAAGCAATGCTTCCATTCTACTCTGCACTGATTAGGCCTCAGCTAGAGTATTGTGTCCCATTCTGGGCACCACAATTTCAGGAAAAATGTGAAAAAATTGGAGAAGATCCAGAAAAGAGTAATAGAAATTATTCAAGGTCTAGAAAACATGACCTATAAAGGAAGGCTGAAAGAACTGTGTTTGTTTACTTTGTAAAAGAGAAGACTGAGAGGGGACATGATACTAGCTCTCAAGTACCTAAAAGGGTGTTACAAAGAGAAGGGAGAAAAATTGTTTTCCTTAACCTCTGATGATAGGACAAGAAGCAATGGGCTAAAATTGCAGCAAGGGACATTTAGGTTGGACATTAGGAAAAACTTCCTGTCAGAGTGGTTAAGCACTGGAATAAATTGCCTAAGGTAGTTGTGGAATCTCCATCACTGGAGATATTTAAGAGCAAGTTAAATTAGACATCTACCAGGGATGATCTAGACAGTGATTGGTTCTGCCATGAGTGCAGGGGACTGGACTTCATGAAGTCTCAAGGTCCCTTCCCAGTTCTAGTATTCTATGATTCTATGATTTATGGGAGGAAAAACTAACACTGCAGCTTTGTTTATTAAAGTTACCCATTTCTGACAACAGGTGAAAGCAATGTATGCAGCTCAAAACAGTTTAATAGGCAGTGTAATGAAAGCCAAGCCACAATCTGGACTAGTTCCAAACCCTAGATTCAGCACCATAATTACAGGCTGAACCTTTCAGGTCCTGACTATAATGTACTACGCAGGTGCAAAACCACATAATTTGCCAAACTACAGAAGATCAACCACAGTCTGGTTGTTCCCTAGGGTCCCAGCTGCCAGCCCCAGGTCCTGACTGCTGCGGGGGTGGGGGGCCCACAGGAAACTTAGCCCCACTCATGATAAATAGATATCCTGCTAACTAAAATCATGCTGGACCACAGAGGTTGCTGGATCTGATAGTTCAAAGAAATTCAGATTTCATTCAGTTGTACATGTTGCTGACAAATGTGTGTCAACAACATGTAATTTTCACATGTGTTTGGGGGCTTGTGTAAATTACAAAGACATGCAACAAAAGTAGCTATTAGTGCCTGTTAGTAGTGGATGAAAGCCCTGCAGCAGTACTCAGAAACACTCATATTTCAAGGGAATTTTTTGCTTTCAATTAAAAATCCAAAAATGGATCCATTTGTGCATGAGAGAGAAATGCAAAGATTTAGGGACTTCTGTACTACGTGAAGCTCTAAAAAAGGAAACCCAGACTTGTTTTGTATTGGAAATCAGGTCATTTTCCTGGTAAAAACTGGCCCATTTTAAAATGAAAATGGCAAAACCTGTCAGTTCTTCATACGAAGGTGGCACTAATGAAAAGTATAAAAAATTGCCCACTGTGGAATAGTTAGCTATTCTGATAAAATAGCAAATGAAACAAAATTTGAGGAGATGCAGTATTGCAGAAACCCTAAGGGTACGTCTACACTACAGCGCTAGTTCGAACTAACTTAGTTCGAATTAGTTAATTCGAACTAAGCTAATTCGAACTAACGCGTCTAGAACTAAAAACTAGTTCGAATTAGCGTTTTGCTAATTCGAACTAGCAAGTCCACATTGAGTGGACTCTGAACAGGGCTTAAGAATGGCCGGAAGCAGTGCCGGCAGGGCATAAGAGGAGTACTTAGAGAGTGGAGATGCTGTCTCAGGCTAGGCGAGGGCTGCGCTTAAAGGGTCCCGACCCCCACCCCGGACAGACAGTTCTAAGGGGTGCCCCGCTTGAAAACCAGTCCTGGCTTGGAGTGCCCGGAGTACCCACACTCGGCACATCACACCACTCGGCCATCAGCCCGGCTGCACTTGCCGGAGGCTGCCATCTGGGAAGAGGGGGCAATTGGGGGGCTACAGGAGAGCTTCCACACCCAGAAGCCCGCAGAGCCAGCCCAGTCCTCCCCATCAGGGGCTCGTGCCCCATTCCTCCCTCACCTCCTTCCACTTACCCTTCCCTAGCCCCTTTTCTTGATGTACAAAATAAAGGACAATTGTGTTCAAAAATGGAATCTGTCTTTATTGAACAAAACTGGGGGAGACTGGGAAAAGGAGGTGGGAGAGGGGAAGAGAAAGGCTGGGAGAGGGGAGGGCAACTAACATGATCAGGGGTTGGGAACAGGTCCCAGATGAAGAGAGGCTACAGAGACTGGGACTGTTCAGCTTAGAAAAGAGGAGACGGAGGGGGGACAGAATAGAGGTCTCTAAAAGCAGGGGTTGGGTGGAGAGGGTGCATTCAGAAAAGTTCTTCATTAGTTCCCATAAAGAAGGACTAGAGGACACCAAAGGAAAGGAATGGGTAGCAGGCTTCAAACTAGTAAGAGAAAGTTCCTCTTCACAAAGCAAATAGTTAACCTGCGGAACTCCTTGCTGCAGGAGGCTGTGAAGGCTACAAGTAGAACAGAGTTTAAAGGGAAGTGAGATCAAGTCATGGAGGTTGGGTCCATGGAGTAGTCTTAGCCAGGGGGTAGGAGTGGTGTCCCTGCCCAAAGTTTGTGGAAGGCTGGAGAGGGATGGCACGAGACAAATGGCTTGGTCACTGTCTTCGGTCCATCCCCTCCAGGGTCCCTAGGGTTGGCCGCTGTCGGCAGACAGGCTACTGGGCTAGATGGACCTTTGGTCTGACCCAGGACGGCCATTGTAAGCTCAGGGCTCAGGGTCGGGGGTCTCAGTGGACCCCCTTGATTTTCATGCACACCTGCTCCTGGGTGGCCAGGCTGGCAGCTCTCGTGCCCTAGCCGGCCACTTTACTGTGCCTAGAGCGGAGATCGTGGACGAGGTCCACGATGTCCGCACTAGCCCAGGAAGGTGCCCACCTCTTTCGGTCCAGGGCAAGCTCCCGGGAGCCGCCAGCCTGGTCCCGGGAAGAGGGGGTGGGCTGGGGGACATCGAGTGGGTGGCTCTGTGCCGTGCCAGGTCCAGGGTCTGCTGGCTGGGTGCTGGCAGGCTTGCACCTGGCACGGGCACTGTAGCCAGCCCGTGCCCCTTTAAGGGGTCCGGGGCCGGGAGGGGGGCATAGAGTTTCCCTGGTGTTGGCCAGAGTGGCCACTAGGGAAACCTGGGGAGGGCAAGCCTCCCACTAGTTCGAATTAAGGGGCTACACACCCCTTAATTCGAACTAGCTAGTTCGAACTAGTCTTAATCCTCGTAAAATGAGGTTTACCTAGTTCGAACTAAGCGCTCCGCTAGTTCGATTCAAATTCGACCTAGCGGAGCGCTAGTGTAGCGGCTATGAATGTTAGTTCAAACTAATGTCCGTTAGTTCGAACTAACATTGTAGTGTAGACATACCCTATGTGACAAAAAGAATTTTGGTGCAACATTCTATAAAAACACAGGACTGGCTAATTTTGCATTGCTTAACAAGCTATTTTAGATACCTGTTGGGAAATTCCTTGTAGTTACTTATTAGCTTTTAGTCCTTGTAGCTACTTTTCCTATCTGCTGGAATGAGCACATTTCTTCTAAAACCCCCAAATCAGTGTTTGCATGTCAAATTCACAGTCTTGAATGTATAGTATTTGACACAATAGACAGAAAATTCAACAGCACCACTTAACCCTAAACAAGCTAGCTTGTAACACATTCCATTTCTACTGCACCATTACCACAGGATGGCATTAGTTAGTTATGCAGCAGGAGTGGATGGGAGGAGGGATAATTAAATCACCATGGTTTTAGAGATTGGAATAGAAGCTGCAAAATCTAGGAGTTATATGACTGGCCATTAATATGAAGAGTTAATTTCACAAGGTTAAGCCCCATATGCAGTTTTCATGGAAGAATTAAGCATAGAAACATCGGGCTGGAAGAGACCTCAGGAGATTGTTGAGTCCAACCCCCTTTGAAAAGCTAGGCAAAACCCAACTAAATCATCCCAGCCAAGGCTTTGCCAAGCTGGCACTTAAAAACCACTAAGAATGGCGTTTAAACCACCTCCCAGATCTACCTTCCGGTATCCTGGAAAAGCTCTCCCATGTCCAAGGAGCATATCTGCTTTTTCAGAACAGTTTCCGAAAAAGTGGAGGTGTTCTATCAGCATCCCTGTATTCTTCATTGTATGAGGAAGAAGGAATGTTCTGTAACTACAGACCAGTTAGTTTAACTTCTATGCCAGCGAAGATAATGGAGCAAGTAATTAAGGAAATCATCTTAAAAACTTGGAAGGTGGCAGGGTTATAGGGAACAGCCAGCATGGATTTGTAAAGAACAAATCATGTCAAACCAATCTGATAGCTTTCTTTGATAGGATAACGAGTCTTGTGGATAAGGGAGAAGCGGTGGATGTGGTATACCTAAACTTTAGTAAGGCGTTTGATACGGTCTCGCATGATATTCTTATCAATAAACTAGGCAAATATAACTTAGATGGGGCTACTATAAGGTGGGTGCATAACTGGCTGGATAACCGTACTCAGAGAGTAGTTATTAAGGGTTCACAATCCTGCTGGAAAGGTATAACAAGTGGGGTTCCGCAGGGGTCTGTTTTGGGACCGGCTCTGTTCAATATCTTCATCAACAATTTAGATATTGGCATAGAAAGTACGCTTATTAAGTTTTCAGATGATACTAAGCTGGGAGGGGTTGTGACTGCTCTGGAGGATAGGGTCATACTTCAAAATGATCTGGAAAAAATTGGAGAAATGGTCTGAGATAAACAGGATGAAGTTTAATAAAGATAAATGCAAAGTGCTCCACTTAGGAAGGAACAATCCGTTTCACACATACAGAATGGGAAGTGACTGTCTAGGAAGGACTATGGCAGAAAGGGATCTAGGGGTTATAGTGGACCACAAACTGAATATGAGTCAGTAGTGCAATGCTGTGGCAAAAAAAGCAAGCATGATTCTGGGATGCATTAACAGGTACACACCTGTGAGCAAGACACATAAGAACATAAGAACATAAGAATGGCCGCACTGGGTCAGACCAAAGGTCCATATAGCCCAGTATCCTGTCTGCCGACAGTGGCCAGCACCAGGTGCCCCAGAGAGGGTGGACCAAAGACAGTGATCAAGTGATTTGTCTCCTGCCATCCCTCTCCAGCCTCTGACAAACAAAGGCCAAGGACACCATTTTATCCCCTGGCTAATAGCCTTTTATGGACCTAACCTCCATGAAATTATCTAGCTTCTCTTTAAACTCTAGTATAGTCCTAGCCTTCACAGCCTCCCCTGCAAGGAGTTCCACAGGTTGACACGAGAAGTCATTCTTCTGCTCTACTCTGTGCTGGTTAGGCCTCAGTTGGAGTATTGTGTCCAGTTCTGGGCACTGAATTTCAAGAAAGATGTGGAAAAATTGGAGAGGATCCAGTAAAGAGAAACAAGAATGATTAAAGGTCTAGAGAACATGACTTATGAGGGAAGGCTGAAAGAATTCGGTTTGTTTAGTTCAGAAAAGAGAAGATTGAGGGGGGACATGATAGCAGTTTTTTGGTATCTAAAAGGGTGTCATAAGGAGGAGGGAGAAAACTTGTTCATCTTGACCTCTGAGGATAGAACAAGAAGCAATGGGCTTAAACTGCAGCAAGGGAGGTTTAGGTTGGACATTAGGAAAAAGTTCCTAACTGTCAGGGTGGTCAAACACTGGAATAAATTGCCCAGGGAGGTTGTGGAATCCCCATCTCTGGAGATATTTAAGAGTAGGTTAGATAAATGTCTATCAGGGATGGTCTAAACAGTATTTGGTCCTGCCATGAGGGCAGGGGACTGGGCTTAATGACCTCTTGAGGTCCCTTCCAGTCCTAGTATTCTATGAAAGAGGAGATTTTTCCAAAATTTGGCCCTGTTTATACAGGGCAAATTTCAGAAAAGCCTCTTCTGAAAAAAATGAAAAAAGATACACAAATTACATTTTGCAATTTGTGTATCTCTTTCTGAATTTTCTTCGCAGTCTAGACATAGCCGCAAAGTCTAGGCAGGGTATAGTAGATGCAACATGGACACAGCCCCAAAGAGTTTCCCAGGGTTCCTCACACAGAGGAGATTCCTCTTATTGGGCTCTCAGTTCTTCCCCCTCTCTCCCAGGCAGAAGTGGAATCAGCTTCATCTGTGTTCATCCTTTATCCTCTGGCAAACCTACCTCCTTAGGCCCAAGCATAGTTTTCAACTGGCAAAAAGGGGCCCTGCTGGCTCTAGTAAGCACAACTGACGAGGCCATTAAAACTAAATCCCCCCTCTCTCACCACTGGTTTCACATTCCCATTGGCCAGAAGATGTGGCCAATGGTAACTTTGGGCCAATGCTTGAGGGTGTGTGCAGTACCCTAGGAGAAGTACCTACCAGTTGCTTCCAAGGCACAGTACAGATACAGGACAGGCAGGGAGCCTGTCTTAGCCCTGCTGCACCACTGACTGGGATCTACCTATTTTAAGTTCATGCCTCAACCCTGAGATTCAGCCCCCTGCCAGCCCTGAGTCCTCCCTGTACTCCAACTCCTTGCCTCAACCTTCAGCCCTCTCACCCTCTCAAGACCTAGCCTGCAGTCCTTCCCCACACCCTAACCTTTCTGGCCCTCACCTCCTTCCACATCCCAAATTTTGAGCTGTCCCAACCCAGCGAACGTGAGTGAAGGGAGACAAGAGCAAGCCACTGAGGCAGGGGAAATGTGAACAGGGAGCAGGGCTTTCAGAAGGGATGGGACAGGAGGGGGGGCCTCAGGGAAGGGGTGGGTTAGGGCATTCATTTTTGGGAGATTAGAAAGTTGGCAACCCTATAAGGAGGGCACCATCTGGTTCACCGTCACACGGTGAGAGGAGGAGATAGGAGTAAACAGAGGAACAGATGGGATGAGGAGGGTATGTATCATCCTCCCTCCAGGCCCACAGCTAGGGTGCATCTACTCTGCAACCCGTAGCTCAAAATAAACTATGCAATTTGAGCTATGCACATTGCATAGCTTATTTCAGGTGTATTTTGAAATAAACTGCTATTCTGAAATGTCCCTTACTCCTCATGGAATGAGGTTTTCAGGGATGTCAGAATAGTGAGCCTAGTACTGGTTCCTGCCGTGAGGGCAGGGGACTGGACTTGTTGCCCTCTCAAGGTCCCTTCCAGTTCTAGTGTTCTATGATTCTATGATTTTGAAATAACAGGCTTGCTGTGTTATTTCCTGTGGTATCCTGAAATAGTGTCACAGTGTAGATGTAGCCCTATTGTCCCACTGAGACTGTTATCTTTTATTAACAGACACCACCACACATCCCCTGGGTACTGGGAGGAGCTCAAGGGAGACCCTGGTACCTAACCCTCCACTGACCAGGCAGCTCCCATCCAATCCAATATTAAGCCTCAAAGCCTCCCACAAATGTCACAGAACTCCACTGATTCCCCCAAGTTTGGGTTGTCTCTGGGGTCTGCTCTGCAAGTTCAGGGGAGAACAGGGTATCACTCTCCCAGAGCACAAGAGTGTGAGATGGCTTCTGCGGGATCCCTGCAGATCTTTTCTCTCCCAGAGTTTTCTCCTGCGGTACATCTGCTAGAGGGGGATGATCTTTTAAAAAGAGACTACATGCCTCTGGAAGATCTAGGATGAACCATAGCAGCACTTTGAATGCACATAGGAACCAACACACTACTGTGTTACTCCAGTAGATTCACTAGAGTCATGTTGGTGTAACACTGTAGTGGACCTTTAATTGTGGCTTTATGTGAGCACTGCCAGCTGTGATCACCCAGGAGATCCACCTTACAAGTGAGGGGCAACATAGACTACTGAGTGGGTGGCCCTTCTTCATGCTAATGTGCCACAAGACTGTCACAACCAGGACAGTCTCTCAGAATAGGATAGTTTTGCTAACTGCACTGTGTACCTAGAATAGTGATAGAAATGTAGCCGTGTTAGTCTGGGGTAGCTGAAGCAAAATGCAGGACAATGTAGCACTTTAAAGACTAACAAGATGGTTTACTAGATGATGAGCTTTCGTGGGCCAGTCCCGAAAGGGAATCCTCTGAACTGTCATTCATGTTAAAATTCGACACTCTCCGAGAAGGAATGAACAAACACTCAAACTATCTTACCCATTACCAAGATAGCTTCCCCAGTCATCACCTCTAATACCATTAGCTCACAGACATCCCACTCTCCCCACCTCTAATATCATCAATTCACAGACTCTTACCTTCCTTCCTTCCCCCTCCCCCCCTGCATCCCCCTCCTGTTCTGAAATGTGATTTGTCCTTTTCATATTTGTTCATTTTTTTAAATTGTATCCTTTGGTTTATATGGTTGTGACTATTTTCTTCCACTATTTGATCTGAGGAAGTGGGTCTGGCCCACGAAAGCTCATCATCTAATAAACCATCTTGTTAGTCTTTAAAGTGCTACATTGTCCTGCATTGTGTACCTAGAATTTGTGCCAAGTGAACCATAGCAGCACTTTGAATGCAGCAGGAGCGCACAGGTCTTACAATTGTGTGCATTTAGTGTATACCTCACTTCACGTGCCCTTGCTTTCAGTAAATGTCACTTGAGTGATAGCAGTAGGAAGAAATCTACACAGATGAAAACCAGCAGAATCTAGGGTTGCCAGATGCTTTAACCAAAAATACCAAACCCCCGCCCCCTCCAAAAATACCGGGAAAAATATTCTGTTGAAAAAAAAGGACCTCGACAGCAGTCAAGCAATGGTGGCCATTTTGTTTTTCTTTCCAGCCACAAGACAAGCCCCTGCAGAACCAGGTAAGTGGGGAGAGGGAGAACCGGGGGAGTGGGGACCAGCAGGAGGTCTGGCGGGGGGGAGGGGCGTGGGCTCGGCCTGGTTGCTGAGTGTGTCATAGGGTTGCCAGGTATCTGGTATTTTCGGCTCCTGGCAGGGAAAAAAAATCAAAAAATGCCAGACATTTTAGGTGTCCAGTATTTTCTGAATTTTTTTATCGGACAGGAGGCAAAAATACCAGACTGTCCATGTCAATACTGGACACATGGCAATCCTAGAAGAATCTGGCAACCCTGTACATGGGCAATGGTAAACAAAATGTCTCATGGGCCACACACAGAACCTTAATGGACCAGATGCAGCCTTGGGCACAGATTGCCCACCAATGCACTAAACAGAGGCATCTCTCAGCTGGCTCTGCCCATTTGCTAGTCTGCAGTAGACATCTCTGGGCTGCCCAATAGAAAAAAGGCTGCAATTAGCTTGCACTATTGTATTCTATACTTCCACACTAGCTCTTACCCTGTGGGGCTATATTCTCATGATTTGATCATGAGTCTCACAATATTGGATTATGTCTTATAGCCCCAACACCTGGAATTGTGTGCTATGTGAGAATCAGTTGAGAGAGAGAGAGAGAGAGAGAGAGAGAGAGAGAGAGAGAGAGAGAGAGAGAGAGAGATGTAGCACTCATAGCTGGAGAGCAAAACTTGAAAACATTAACCTCTATGGTTAAAAACCAGAAGAAAATACAAAATGTTAAAATATAGTGTCTTAGAAAATCTTACAAATTGTAGTTCAGATGCATGAGTTTGAGTTTCCTGACTCATGATTCTTGAAAGACTCAGGTTGGCAATACGTGGTGCCAACCACAGAACCAAAGCAAATCATTAGACTTTTTTGGTATTTAATATTTGATTGTGAAAAACAGCCATTTGGAACCAGCTTAAAATGCCTAATAGCAAATAAATTACTATTTATATGGCATTATGGTACAAAGGAGCTTACAAAACTAATTTAATTTTGTTCTAGGTTTAGCAATTATTAATCTTGCACTTAAAAATCATTTAAGCATTCAGAGCCCAGACTTTTTGCTGCTTTATTTCCCACAATAGAGAAAACTACATTGATAAGAGATTTTGTTAAGGAAACTGCTTATTTGGTTTTCCTTTGCATACCCGCAGTCATACAGCTCATAGGCCTGTTAGCTATTCATTTGTTTCTTATGTCAACTATTGCCATGAATTTTATAAACAATTCTTAAATATGTTGATTAGTCATGAAATGAAAAATACTAACACATCAACATCTTACTCTACAGTTATACTCGTGGGCTACGTCTACACTGGCCCCTTTTCCGGAAGGGGCAAGTTAATTTCAGCGATCGCAATAGGGAAATCCGCGGGGGATTTAAATATCCCCCACGGCATTTAAATAAAAATGTCCACCGCTTTTTTCCGGCTTTTAGAAAAGTAGGAATAAGATCCTCCGGAAAAGGGCGCTTTTTCCGGAGGATCGGGGCCAGTGTAGACGCTCTTTTCCGGCTTTTCTAAAAGCCGGAAAAAAGCGGCGGACATTTTTATTTAAATGCCGTGGGGGATATTTAAATCCCCCGCGGATTTCCCTATTGCGATCGCTGAAATTAACATGCCCCTTCCGGAAAAGGGGCCAGTGTAGACGTAGCCCAGGGGTTTTGCTTGAATGGTCTTTTCATACAACAGAATACACAGTGTGCCAAGCACATACTAAGCATATGGAAAAAATGCAACATAACACACAACTATAGGAGGCTGTCATGATTCACAGAATTGCTATTTGTGGTTCTGCATATTCGCACAGGTCTCCTGTCCAACCCTGGAAGTGGGAGAAGGAACACACAAACAGCAGCACATTGGGCAATCCTAGCTCTTATAAGGTCAGAAAGGTGGTTGGAGCATTAATCATTAATTTGCATTTGCTAGACATGTTCATTACCACAGCTGGTTGGAAAACAGAGGTCAGGTGGAAAGGTTGTTCAGTGAACCTTTTTGACTTTTATATGAAAAACTTAAAAACTATACATTTTTTAGTTGGTGGGGTTGTTTGGGGTGCAATGGAAAGAAAGCTAAAAGCTTCCATGTAAAGCATACGCTGCAAGCAAAGGAATTTCATTTACTCAAAAACTCAACTTTTCATCAAAACCAATTTCAATTGATAATTTTCAACCCTACTCCTCCTGTTAAGGCAAACTTTAGAAGTTCTCTTTTACCTTTTTTGTATCTTTCAGACTGTACAATAAAGAGATGGCACATTGAATCAGGATGGTGGTACATTTATGCCACAATGGTGTAAGGTGGTTTGCCCAACAGGGTAGCTGTATACTAACTAGATTCACACCAGGAGTCTGTGTGGGAGGCCCTTGTAGAGGAATCTACATCTGGCAGCGATGCTGGTTCACTGCTGTGACTCACAGGCGAGGGTGAAAGAAAAATAATATATACTGAATCAACTGAATAGCCTATTTCTTGGTTGGAGGTTGAGCTAATGCTCTGCTTCCTGAAATCAAAGGAGGTTCAGTGAATCTCTGATAAGTCGTCTGTATCAAGACTTCTGCATGGCTTTAAGCTATGGTAGGGAATAAGATGCCTTTCACAAAGCAGTGGATACACTTCTTCCATTGGGTGCTCTGCTCAGGGCTGCACCTTAGCTTACTTAGGCCTTATCTTCACTCCATGGAAGATCAACACTGCTGCGATTGATCTTCTGGAGTTCGATTTAGCAAGTCTAGTAAAAACTCATTAAATCAAACTCAGAAGTCACCTTGGCTTGTATCTGGTACTTCTGGTTTTGAGATGAGTAGGGGAAGCTGACAAGAAGACACCGCCAAACTCAGCTTAAGGTAAGCCAACTCCAGTTACATATTCTACACAGCTGGAGTTGCATACTTAAGCCATGCTTCTAGCTCTAGTGTAGACCTGGCCACAAGGTAGAAGTCTCAAAGACTTGAAATACAGAACTAAACCATCTCAGAAGAGCAAGAGAGACATGCTATGCAAAGGCTTGTATGCTAAGCTGTCCAAGATAAGAAGGGTCCAACCCTTTAGGCTGCTACATAAAATTCGTTTATAAAGTCCAGCAGAAAGTTAAAGGCAGAAAGATAAACAAAAATGTATACTGTCCAAAGACACCACTGAGTTCATGAATAGTAAACAAGAGAAGAATGGGTTGAGAAGAAACGAAGGGAATGAAACCAATGATTAATGGACCAGAATAAGAAATTAGGTATCTTGGGAATTAAAACTAATTGGTAGACAAATTATGAGGGGATGAGTTATTCCAGCCATCACTCTTATTACTTAATAATTTTTTTAGAAGATTGCAAAAACAGAGAGACTTCAGGAATCTGGAAGATGGGTGGGCTTGGAAGGTGTGAGCTTTATCATCACAGCTATCATCCTCAGTGTCTCTGAGGACCCCAGCATCCACCGCAATACATCTAGGTTTTCATTGTCTGGATGAAAGACATCCTGATCAGAACAGTGCACAGAGTGGGAACTGATAACATTACCACCCCTATCAGCTTCAGCTCGATCTAGATCAGCCCCTGGAACAAGAGATTTGCAGTTCTCCTGCCTCCCTCACCTGTGTGTGTCCTTTTCCTCTCCGACTTTATTTCTTCTCTTTTTTGCCTTCTGTTTAATGAAAATCTGCAATCTGCCAAGATTTTTGCAACTTGCTGTGAGCTCGTGACCAATGAGGCAGTTAAAAGCAATGCCCTGAACAGCTCCACACCTATCCAAGGCTTGGAGTCATTCATCAGGCCATTTGCTGTGTCAATTTTTTTGCAGTAGCAAGGTTTCAAATGAAAAAAAGCACCAGAGACAGAACATAATTTCTATCACTGCTGGTTCTTTGTCCCTCCTCCCCCTACATTTTGCTGCATCTTAGCTCCAGCTAATAGAAATATAGGATTGGCAAGGACCGCAATATGTCATCTAGTCCATTCCCTGTACTCAAGTCAGGACTATGTAATAACTAGCCCATTCCATAGCTTTACTAATTTCTCTTTTCCCCATTAAGATAGAATTGAAGATGGTGCTAACTATCTAAACACTCAAACGGCAGGGTGTTGGGAGTGGGTTACTAATAAAGGCTCTCCACCACTGGAGGGAAAGGGAATAAAGGAAACTGTTAAAATGAAAGCTTTACTAATTCTTTACATTTCAAATGCTCTATTTTTCTTATTTTTAAAAAAAGGTTATAAAGATTTTTAATGATGGCTCTTTCTATGGGACTAAGCAGGCTGAGGTCTCTGTTCTTGAAACCTAGAATCACATTTATCTGTTTAGTGTTGTGCAATGGCAGGGTCATATCAGTACTTTTGATGCTCTAGGCCTATTTTATTCCATTACGATTAACACCCCCTCTCAACCAGGACTGAGATTGTATGAAGATGAAATTAAGACTTACTGAAACAGAAGATAATTTAAGAAAACACCACCAAATTTCCATGTGATGGTCAATGTTCAGCACAATAGAACCTGACTGACCCTGACTATCAGTTGTTGGTATGAATAGCCTCATTTCACTTCTGCAAGCTGACATTTTCAGTAGAAGAATCCGAAACCTTTGTTGATTTAGAGTGGGCTCTAAATCAACAGAGTGGGCTTTTTACAAATGTTTGCCTGGATTTGATGCACAGTTCAAATGGACCTTGTTGTCTGAGGTAGATCAAGAAATATCCTTACTTACTAAGAAACCATACGATTGTGTTGAAGATGAAGTCTCATTCCAAAAATGTGCTAATCTGTTCAAGAACTGGAAACAAAGCAGTCACACTAGGACAGCAGTACTGACTATCATACTGCACCTCTAACATCATGTAGCTAATGTTCACAGTAACTCGTATCCATACAAACAAGGGCTTCTAGAAAGTGGGGCCTTCCTCCCCTCCTCTCTTGCACACAAGTCACTAACAAGTCATGAAATAGCAACAAGCTTCAATTATCCCCAGATTGGGTGAGACTTTATAATTGGGAAATGAGAAACTGAGTCCTACCATAGGTTCCCTGAGGCATCCTTTTATTTGTGTATCCTGAGGGCATGACTACACAGCAAGGCAAAAGTTGAATTAAGCTGCACAACTTCAGCTACAACAATTGAATAGCTGAAATTGTAATAGCTTAATTCGGATTTTGGCGCTGTCTACACAACAGGAAGTTGAAGGAAGAACACTCTTCCTTCGACTTCCCTTACTCCTCGTGAAATGAGGGTTACAAGAGACCTCCAGCTTGACATTATTTTGGAATAAAAGCTTGTAGTGTAGACATGCTCTTTGTTATTTCAGAATGTTGGTTGTTCTGAAATAACGCTGCTGTGTAGACATAGTCTATGAGCTTTCCTAGTACTTTTCTATCTTTCAAATTAAGAAATTGATCAAGTAAGTTCTTCGTAAAGATCTTTCAGAGGGGCAGATATTTAGCTGGTGTGAATCAGTATAACTTAAGGAAGTCATGGCAGATTTGGCCGAGAGAGTCTATATCATACTATGCAAGTTTCTCTGAAAAGTCACATTAGAGTCCTGCTGTTCACATAATGCACCAGGAAAGGTTTAAGCCATTAGCCTTTACTGGTAGACTGGTAAAATAAGGAATAGAAATATTTTCTACCCTCTTTATGAAATACTTAGCTTTGTTTTATCCAATAAATATGAGTGCAACAAATATAATATTTTTTTATATCCTCATTGGTCAACATTCGACAAAACTGCCTTAATGACTGGACTGAGCATTAATAAGGAAAAGGCCAAGAAAATGAGAATCAACCAGCCCAACAACAACACCATCACACTAAGAGGAGATGACCTGGAAGATGTGGAGCAGTTTACCTACTTGGGGAGTATTATGGACAGAGAAGGAGGAATAGACAAGGATATCAATTCTAGGACAGGGAAGGCAACAGCTGCATTCAAGACTTTTCATCCCATATGGAGCTCACAAATAATATGTTCGAAGACAAAATGTGGATTTTCAACACAAGTGTGAAGAGTGTGCTCTTGTATGGATGCGATACCTGGCGTACAAAAAAGTCTTCAAATTACAAGCTATAGACATTCATAAACAGATGCCCGACGTACATCCTTTGCATCAGATGGCAAGACTTTGTCACAAATGAGGAGCTTTGGAACAGAGCAGGACAAGAACCACTTGACATTCAAATCAAAACAGAAAGTGGGGATGGCAAGGCCGCACTCTCAGAAAACCATCATCCAGCATAGTCTGTCAAGCTCTCACATTGAACCCGCAAGGAAAACGCAAAAAAGGAAGACCTTGGAAAACATAGAGAAGATCTACTGAGATTGAAGGACAACAACTGGGGTACTCCTGGGCTACGTCTAGACTGGCATGATTTTCCGCAAATGTTTTTAACTGAAAAGTTTTCTATTAAAAGCATTTGTGGAAAAGAGCATCTAGATTGGCACAGATGCTTTTCCACAAAAGCACCTTTTGCGGAAAAGCGTTCGTGACAATCTAGATGCGCTTTTCCACAAAAAAGCCCCCATCACCATTTTCGTGATCGGGGCTTTTTTGAGCAAAACAAATCTGAGCTGTCTACACTGGCCCTTTTGTGCAAAAGCTTTGCACAAAAGGACTTTTGCCCGAATGGGAGCAGCATAGTATTTCCGCAAGAAGCACTGATTTCAGACAGTAGGAAGTCAGGGTATGTCTACACTACCCTGCTAGTTCGAACTAGCTGGGTAATGTAGGCATACCACACTTGCAAATGAAGCCCGGGATTTGAATTTCCCGGGCTTCATTTGCATAAGCCGGCCGGCGCCATTTTTAAATGCCGGCTTGTTCGAACCCCGTGCCGCGCGGCTACACGCGGCACGGGCTAGATAGTTCGAACTAGCAAGCCATTCCGCACTATCTGTATGCCTCGTGGAACGAGGCGTACAGATAGTGCGGAATGGCTTGCTAGTTCGAACTATCTAGCCCGTACCGCGTGTAGCCGCGCGGCACGGGGTTCGAACAAGCCGGCATTTAAAAATGGCGCCGGCCGGCTTATGCAAATGAAGCCCGGGAAATTCAAATCCCGGGCTTCATTTGCAAGTGCGGTATGCCTACATTACCACCCTAGTTCAAACTAGGGTGGAGTATAGACATACCCTGAGTGTTCTTGCGGAAATTCAAGCGGCCAGTGTAGACAGCTGGCAAGTTTTTCCACAAAAGCAGCTGCTTTTGTGGAAAAACTTGCCAGTCTAGACACAGCCCTGGAGTCAGCTAGAAGTTTTGTCTTAAGACAGTGTGAAGTGGAGGAGACTTGTAGATGACCTATGCTCTACTTGGAGTACAAGGGTTTAATGAATGAATAATGATTCATTGGTTTCAATGCTTGTCATACCTCATTTCATCAACAACAAAATTATATACTCTGTGTATACAAGTATGATTCTTATTCTATCAGAGACTCCAAATATAGTATATTTATGAATCACATTAATAATAGAATAAGTATCTAATGAATAAGAATGAAAGCATTTACATAGTAAAAAGCAGCAGCATTTGCTAAGTTATAAACTATAAATTATTAATTGCCTAATAACAACAATATGAAATAATAATTAACAAAGGCACTGCCACTATTGCCTGGCCAAAAAGAAATAACTTGATTTAAGAGAGGATCCCACAGAACTGGAAGGCTAATTTTATTCTCCTGTTTGTACAAACATTTTCTTTTACTTTTAAATTCATTAGCAAAGCTACAAGAAGAAAACTAGTTTACCACAGCTATATATTGATTGTAGAACAATTTGAGCATTATTATAAAGTTTCTCTCCTCTCTCTGTAGGAAATCAAGATGAATCCATTTATGGAAGAATAATTTATTTCACAGCTATTTTGCAAGATGATTTATTTGTATAAGAGGAAAGACAATAATAATATTTCAAATTTAGATAGTGCCTTTCCATCCCAAGGGATGTAAATGTGCTTCACAGGATATATATATATATATATATATATATATATATATATATATGCACACAGGATTCACTTTACCCACTTCTGGAGTGATTAATGGTACCTGTTTAGGAGCATGTAAAACATTTTAGGGCAGGTATATCCAACTGAAACCAGAAGTGTAATTAGAATGTACTCTTCTTAGGAACATTGCAAATTTGATGGAAACACTGGGCTAACACTTGCAAAAAGTACTATAAGACTTTTAAAGACCACAAAGAGCCAGGCATTTCTTGAATTTGTGTTGACTTAGCCAAATTGTTAGTTTAAAACAATAGAAATTGAAGTCTTCCACTATTTCAAAACAAAAAAGTTCCAGTTTTGCAATTTGAAATGACCATCTCAAAAGCTCCTTTGATTTTATTATTTTCAAAATGTGAAACATTTTTAATGGCTAAAATCTAAATGAAATATTTTATTTGATGGATAATAAAGCTTTTCAGGATTTCGAACAAGCCCAGTAAATCCGTCATTTATTCAGTTCTACGTAGGAGCCTAAGGAACAGATTTTTTAAGATAATTAGGCACCTACTGAGATTTTAAAAAACAGGTAGTACCTAGTATTCATGAAAATCAACTGGAGTTAGGTTAGATTTTTAAAGACATTTTAGCGTATAGTAGGATATTCAAAAGCAACAAGGAGCTCAAGTCATTTAGATGCCTTAGAAAATGTAATCCCACCTAAACTTTTACCTCCAAAATTTTACTCCGCTCCAGTATTTCCTGTATGTTGTACATTTATGTGGCCACTCAGCAGGGATTGAAATGCTTCCCAGTTGATTAGCAGAGCACATACATCTAGGCTGTATATGATTATTGCATATTCACACTTACCTCGATGCACAAAAACATTTATTCTGCACATAAATGGAAAAATCTGCACATGGATAAAAATGATTAAAGGGAACATTCCTCAACATCCCTACTTCCAGCAAGATACTGGCTTAGCACAACAAATCCAACTTTCTTCTCCCAGCTCGTAAAACCACCTGCAAATACCCTAGAGGTGATGGCCATGCCTCTAGTGGCAATGTTCATTACGAACCCACTGGTATCACATATTTATATCTATTGGAAGAATTCTTCTTTACATGTGAATTTTCCAGATGGTTAATTCCCCCAGAGAATCTTAGGTGGCAAATTTGCCAAAGCATAAAAACATTTAAAAAGACCCAAAGTTATGAGTGATCAAAAAAATCAGTAACACACACACATAGTACAAACACCAGGCGGCCAGACTTTTCTGAGTTATCTGCTATATCTCATTAATAAAACAGAGAGAAATAATATCTACAATCTGTAGCAATTTTTCTTCCTATATTCTATGTTCCTTTCAAAAGGCCCAATCCAACGCCCAAAGTAATCAATAGAAATACTCACTGTATTAACTTCATTGTGCTTTGGATCAGACCTTGGTTAAACTTTAAAAACTAAATGGACAGTGGGAGAGAGGAAGAAGAACTCTTTTTGGTTTTGCTTTTTCCTGATTTCAGCAGAAACTATTTTAATCTATTTTTACAACATTAAAAATACACCAGCAACATTCTGTTTACCTCTTCCCAACCTGCTTCATAGTATGCTGCTAAACTATTCCCCTATTTGCTATTCACAGTTTAAATGAGCAAAATATTTGGACTGTAGGCCATATTTGGACATTATGAGGCACAACAGAATCACAGATGAGTACAAAACATGCAGAGAATATATTGACAAGTTATTTAAGGATGCCAGTAATTTAATAGCATGTTTTATGCTGGGTTTAACAGTTTATTTCCATCAATAAAGAGATTGAGAAAAAAGTGTTGCTGTCTTTTTAGATTGGGAGGGAAACAAAGAAACCCACACATGAAGTTGAATGCCTGCTTAGCTCTTGGGAATTAGAGAGGGGGACTATAAACCTGGATTAATTTTAAAAAAAGCAATTTCTTCTATCAGTGTGTTTCAGTATGTAGAATAATCCTTTGTTTTACATGAGCTGTAATGATGTTAACTCTTAAGGGTCAACACACAAATGGTTCAAATTGTGTGTCGACTAGATAATGCATTGGGTTCACCATTTTCTGATTTTCATTTAGTCCTACACCAGTCCTTTAAAGAAAGGTTCTCTCGCGTGTGAAATCTGCTTTGGTTTGTTTCACAACATTGTGGATAGTTCTCTGAAAACATCCATTCAGTGTGTAGCAGCAGTCAAAAAAGCAAACAGAATGTTAGGCATAATTTAAAAAGGAATAGAAAATAAGACAGAATATCTTATTGCCTCTACATAAAGCCATGGTATGCCCACATCTTGAACACTGTGTACAGATGTGGTCACCTCATCTAAAAAAAACCATCCTGGCATTGGAAAAGGTTCAGAAAAGGGCAACAAAAATGATTAGAGGTTTGGAACCGGTCTCATATGAAGAGAAATTAAAAAGAATGGGATTTTTCACCTCAGAAAAGAGGAGACTAAGGGGATATATGACAGAGGTTTATAAAATGATTAGTGTGGAAAAAGTGAATAAGGAAAAGTTATTTACTTGATCCCATAACATAAAAATTAGGGGTCTCCAAATGAAATTAATAGGTAGCAGGTTTAAAACAAACAAAAGGAAGTTTTTCTTCATGCAGCACATAATCAACCCATGGAACTCCTTCCCAGAGGATGTTGTGAAGAGCAGGAATTTAACAAGCTTCCAAAAAAAGAACTAGCTAAATTCATGGAGGTCAATAGCTATTACCCAGGAAGGGTAGGAATGGAGTACCTAGCTTCTGTTTGTCAGAAGCTGGAAATGGATGACAGGAGAGGGATTACGTAATGATTACCTGTTCTGTTCACTCTCTCTGGGGTATCTGGCATTGGCCACTGTTGGGAAGACAGGATACCGGGCTAGATGGACCTTTGGTCTGACCAGTATAGCTATTCTTATGTTTTAAGATGTTTCTTATAAAATTATTTTTTAAGCATGAGCTATTTGCTCTATGCATCCTCAGGTGACAGGTCTCTTTCAGCCATAGTAAGGTAAACTCAAGAGCCTCTGCATTACTGGAAGTTAATATGGTGCAATAATTGTTGGTGTATAGCGCAAAAAATCTCTGCTAACAAAAGAGCATTAACTTCACACTTGTAAGGATGCCTGTATTTTCTTTCACTGGACATTATTCTTACTTATGCCTTCTTATCCCATTAAAGCAAACTATGTTTAAGCATTTATTGCAGCATGTTTGAAAATGTTTCAATTTTTTTGTTTTCACTAGAGCAGGCCTGAGAATTAAAATTCCATTCCATGACCTCTTTCAAGATTTCAGCATTTGTTTTCATTCCACCATGGAGCAAAATCAAAAGCTTTAGAATGTTTTCACAAGGCAGAATTTTCAGAAAGGTCTAGTTTTCTTTTGGGTTTCTTGTATATATCTAATAATGGAAATCTTTCATGTACTAAAGATCAGAGCTTTTCACATATCAGACAAATTACCTGTTAAAGAATGAAATATAAATGCTGAAGTGTAAATACTTTCAACATATCCAGTTAGTAATTACATACTTTACCTACTCCAAGGTACATACACCAGGTGAATTTTTGTATGTGTGCAAATCTAACTAAAACATGTTGCACCATACATAGTTGCTTTGTAAGGATGATAAAATCATAATAGTGTAGATCTGGAAAAAACCTTGAAAGGTGTCCTAGTCCAGTCCCCTGCACTTAGGGCAGGACTAAGTATTATCTATTCTAGATCATCCCTGACAGATATTTGTCTAGACAGCTCTTTAAACAACCAATGATGTAGATTCTACAGCTTTACTAGGCAATTTACTCCAGTTCTTAACTATCCTTACCAGAAATTTTTCCTAATGTTCAGCCTAACCCACCTCTGCTGTAATTTCTTCTTGTCTTAGCCTCAGGAGATTAACAAGAACATGTTTTCTTTCCTCCCTCCTCCTTGTAAAAATTTCTTATGTACTTGAAAACTGTTATGATCACCCCCCTCCCCTTCAGTCTTCTCTTCTTCAGATTAAACAAACCCAGGTTTTTTTCAATCTTCCCTCAAATATCATGTTTTCTAGAATATGAATCATTTGTGGTGCTCTCCTTTGGACTTTCTCCAATTTGTCCACATCTTTCCTCAAATGTGAGACCCAAAACTAGACACAATACTCCAGCTGAGGCCTTATTGGCACACAGCATTGCAGAAGGATTACTTCTCATGTCTTACTTATATCACTCCTGATAATACATCTGAGAAAACTAACTCTTTTTTGAAACTGTGTTACATTGTTGGTTCATAGTTATATTGTAAGCCTACAGAATCCCGAGATCCCTTTCTATGGTACTCCACAGTTTCTTGAGTCTGTACAGGATTGGGAACCATATGAATGATGTAAGGGAGTGGAATATATATGCGAGTTACTTTAATTAGTCATTTCTAGTATTTTAATTCTTGGGTATGTGGTAATGCTTTACTTATGAATTTTGCAAATCTTTGTATGAGTTTGAACAACTCCAAGCTCAATGGGGCTTTGATTCCAATTGGTATGTCTGGGCACTACTATAATACAAACATAAATAAAACAAACAATATACCATAAATAATTATAAATAAAATATACTATAATATGTAAATAATGAATAGCAATACAATATACACAACTTTTAGTGCTGTAAACATAAATTAAATAAAAACTAAAAAAAAATGCCTGTAGGGATGATCTTCTCCATCAATAACAGAGTCACACCTTGGATGAAGAGGTACAAGTCTTTTCCTATGTCCAGGAACACCACAGAATAAAGTTCCACCCAGAAGTGAAAAAGAATATATAGTCAGACCAACCGGGGAAGTTAAGTAACTAGAATGCAATTAGATCCGAATTTTTTTAAATAATTACTGCAAATAGTACTCACTACAACCCTTTTAACTGGCCTTGGGATCTTTAACAACCACAAAGTATCAGATCCTCACATGTCAGCCCTTAACACTAAGCTGAGGTGCTATCTCAAGACTGACAGAGTGCCACTGAATACCAGAAGGAGTCCTCGTGTGAATAAACATAGGTATGTGTCATTAGTGGGTATTTTGATTCCAGCACCTTTATATTAAGAGTGACAGGGCTTTGCTTCCATCCTCCGGTGGCGATTTCACATGAGAAACAGAGAAATTAAAAAATGAAATTCAAGCCAACACTGGGAAACATGTTATCAGTCACAGAGACTATCCTAAGTATCTGGAACTGTCTACCTGGCAAAGTTGTTGAAGCAAATACATTGGGGTCATTAAAAACCACAATAGCATCTTGTGGTTAATGGAGTACTACAGAAAAATGAAATGAGCCCAGACATGCGAATGGCCTTTGCTCAGTCCCCTAACATTGTTTCTTCACATCCTTATGTTCTGAATTAATATCTTGTTTTCCAACCAGTGTAGCATTTCCATTACAATCACATGCCACTTTCCTTTAGCAGAGTCATTAAACAAGCTATTTACATCAATTACCAGAAAACCCATTGTCCCAGCATTGCTACTAATTCCCCTAGTTTTAATGACTTGCTATGATGGAACATAGCAATCCATCAGCATCCACCAGAAGGGTAAAATGCAGCATTTCCACAGATCAAAGTGTCACAAGAGTTCAAGACCCCAATGATCAGTGCCCAAACAGGCATTTCAACCCCAGGATCATCAGCTAGCCATATACAACAGATGGAATGGAACTTTGATGACTTCTCCAATAAGCATCAGTGGCCAAATTCTCCTCTGAATAGTACATAGTACTGAAAAGTCAGGTGGGTTTCTCTAGCCCAAGTGCTTGAAGAGGAAGAATTGGGTATTCTTATCCCATAACACACCATCACATGCATACATGAGCATGTGCCATAATAGTATTATCCTACAAGATACTACATTATACCTAACTTTTTAGAGCTGACCCAGGCATTGGCTGGTAGATACCAGCCAAACATTTTTATATAAACTATAAAAGCAACCTGTCAAGAGAATACATGGAAGTTTGAGAACCAAGTAAGTTTCAATCAATGTGAAAAGATATCCACATTTGTAAGAGGAAATGTCACCATTTAAAATCCAACTCAATAGCAACAGCAGAACAATTAGAGACACTCAGTTACCACCATCAAGAAAAACTCTGTGTAGTAATATTTACTTACGGGAGGAGAAGAAGAAGAGCATTTGCTGTTTCAGATTTCTAAGAGGACTTTGTTTTTTCAGAGTAGGAGAGTAGGGAGAGGGTCACTAATGTTAGAATGATAAAAATAGGGTGCCTTTGGCATGCTTTGTTTTCAGATATTAAAATTTAAGCCAACATGAAATTTATCTCTATAGCTAGTCTTTACACAGAACTAAGACTCCAGTTATAAATGAAGCATTACCTAGGATGATAAAATGGGAAGGGAATTCATTTATATTGAAGTTCTGTGTGGGCATGCAGATATCTTGCTCAGATTGCTTATTTCTGACTGAACACTTAGAATTCCATTTTTTAAAGTAGAGATGGATTTTTATTATTTTGACTGTGGTATTTTGCACCTGGGCACATTTTGGTGCTCACCAGTTAGAACATCTACAACATGTGACATGAGGGGCCTCTTACCGACTTCCAAAGGAAAGAGGTTGGACCATATAATCAAGAAAAAGTATGAGACAGAGATACAAAGCGGCAGTTAGAGACAGAAGCAAAGGGAATGACAGCAGTTAGTAAGCCCAAAGGTTATACCTATTTACTTATACCTGGCTACACTAGTCCTGACAAGTTTGCAATCTAACTAAACAAGACAGAGAGTAGATTCAAGGGGGGAAAGAGGCACGCAAAATTAAGTGACTTAGTCTTGGACACACAGGCTACGTCTAGACTGGCGTGATTTTCTGCAAATGCTTTTAACGGAAAAGTTTTTCCATTAAAAGCATTTGTGGAAAAGATCATCTAGATTGGCACGGACGCTTTTCTGCAAAAGCACTTTTTGCGGAAAAGCGTCCATGCTAATCTAGACGCGGTTTTGCACAAAAAAGCCCCGATTGCCATTTTCGCGATCGGGGCTTTTTTGCGCAAAACAAATCTGAGCTGTCTACACTGGCCCTTTTGTGCAAAAGGACTTTTGCCTGAACGGGAGCAGCATAGTATTTCCGCAAGAAGCACTGATTTCTTACATAAGATCATCAGTGTTCTTGCAAAAATTCAAGCGGCCAGTGTAAACAGCTGGCAAGTTTTTCTGCAAAAGCAGTTGCTTTTGCGGAAAAACTTGCCAGTCTAGACACAGCCACAGGGTATTGATGGTAGAGCTGAGAACCACTAATCTGTCTAGCTGTGCTCTGCTAGACCCCACTCTCTATCTCTATAAAGAATCATAATGTCTTTTATTTTGCATATAAATATATAAAATAATATATATCTTGCAAATAATATATAAAATATTTTAGTTTATGGTGTTTGGCAAATAATTTGATTTTTTCCCCACTGCCCCATGTTATCACAGCTCATCACAGTCATTCATCTAGTGCACTGATTCATCTTCACAGATTATGTGGCTTTTGTATTTTTCTCTGACCTGTCCTTAGCAACCTCTCTGACCCATCACCCTTGTATTTTTCCCCACTAAGACTTAAAAGACATTTAAAATCAATTATGCTGCTTCCACATATATATAATCTGTTTTAGCTGCTGTTCTTTCCCTTATTCAAATATCTTATTCAAAATGTGGCTTTAGGGAGTGGAAGGACAGACGGAGAGGTGGACTCATAATAAATGTGCATTTTCACTATGAAACCCAACCATATACAGAGACACTTAGATACACTGATCTGGTCAAGGGGGATGATTGTAGGGTATCAACAGCCTGAAGCCATGACAGAGTAGACAATATAGCAAGAATTAATATAGTCTAGATAGATATCCAATCAAGAGAATGATGGGCCATCTTGTTGAACAGCAGGAATGCTCCAAGTGGATAAGCCCTTTATTAAAATCCCTGAACCATCAAGGCACCCTCTCAGAGCACTGCTTATAAATCCCAGTACATTATACAACAGAATTGCTTGCATGTGGAGGCCTTAGCATGTGCTAGAGCACCTTGCTGCATCAGAGCTCTGGGTATGCACAGAATCAGGACTTAAATTCTCAGGATATATCATGGAGACTCTCCCCAACATGCTATAAAACCTACAGAGTGGTCAAAAATATTTATCAGAGCTCTGCTCCACATAGCTCTGATTGAATGTAAGCCCTATATGGAATGTGGCAGACCTATTGTAATACCCCAGAGTATTGTGGTTGTACCCTGAACAAACATGCAGCATGGAAGAGGAGACAACAACTAAGCAGCCTTCATAAAGTGCTTACTGTTTTATTTTATTTTTTTAACTCAGTGACAGTGACATCATTACTTAATTATAGACCTCTGTTAACTATCTTTGGATTCTTTCATTCGTATGACATTTCCTTTATTGGATGGTACTTAAGAGACAACTGCCTCATTCATAGATAACACTTATAGGATCAAATATCTTTAGCTTGTTTTGTCCTTGGCACAGGCAAGATAAACACATCCCCCTGGAAATAAAGGCTTTTGGCTACATGCTATCAGTGACAGTTACAATCTGGAGAAACTCTGAACTGGAACTCACTTTTGTTCTAATTAAGAGGAAGTTTTCAGCATGGAGTTCTCTGTGAGGAGTCCTCAATCTTTGTCAGTCACTCCTCCACCCTGGTCCAAGTGAGCATGAAATTGCTGACTTTCAAGCTCTTTCCCAGTTCTTAGGGGATAGGGGGAGTACCGAGTGGAATAAGATAAAATCGGAGGTTAATTTGACTGTGATGAGAGGCAGGACCAATTGGAGTACCTTCTTGTATAGCTTTCTGGGTGGCAGGGCATAGCTCGGTATATGTGTGTCATGAGGGTTCCAAAAAACAACAAAAAGAGAACAGACACTGTAAGGGTATGTCTACACTACCCCACTAGTTCGAACTAGGAGGGTAATGTAGGCATACCGCAATTGCAAATGAAGCCTGGGATTTGAATTTCCCGGGCTTTGTTTGCATAAGCGGGGCGCCACCATTTTTAAATCCCCGCTGGTTCGAACCCCATGCCGCACGGCTACACACGGCACAAACTAGGTAGTTCGAACTAGGAAGCCTAGTTCGAACTACCTAGTTCGTGCCGCGTGTAGCCGCGCGGCAAGGGGTTCGAACCAGCAGGGATTTAAAAATGGCGGCGCCCCGCTTATGCAAACGAAGCCCGGGAAATTCAAGTCCCGGGCTTCATTTGCAATTGCGGTATGCCTACATTACCCTCCTAGTTCGAAATAGGAGGGTAGTATAGACATACCCTAAGAGATTTTTCTTCTTCCCTGCAAGCAATCAAATATTAGCCACTGACAGTCAAGTTGCTGACTCCACTGATCAATGTTCTGATTTGTCATGAAAAGTCTTCCACACCTCAGGATTGGAATTCAATTATATATAATTACATTCATATGCATTCTTCATCTATGGATTTCATAGCTACTTTAAATCTCATAAAACAAGCGCCATCAACCTGAGAAGTGATTTAACAAATATTATTTCTATTTTTTTCAGAACCACCACAATACCAGCACTTGGAATAGTACCCAAAAGTTCTAGTTCTCACAGCTGTGCTCCAGTTACTGAAACCTCACTTCCTCCTAAAATCCGGAAATGTGACTCTGACGGGGCGAGGCAGCCCCGCACTGAACCTACAGGGCCCAGCCAGGGTTACCTGGCTGCAGAGGCCCCTCCCCCACAGCCCTACCGAGCATGCCCGGGCTGCAGCAGGGCTATAAAAGCCTGGGCCAGGACTCAGTCTGGGGAGACAGCCGAAGGAGAAGGACTGGAGAAGGGAGCTCTCCCTCAGCGGTTGCCAGGGACTCCAGGAGAGGCCAGAAGGAAGACGGAGGTGAGTTGGTGCAACCCAGAGACTGCCTACTGAAGGGACGCTGGCCTGGAGATTGCAGGCAGCTGGGCAAGTCCAGGGAAAGGAAGCCCGGGGATCCAGGTAGGAAGTGGCCTAGGGCAAGAGCGGGAGCTACCGCTCCCGGCCCGAGAACCTCGGCGCGTTTCGGCTGGATGGTTCCACCGAGGGAGTGACCCGGTACCTGGTCGCTCACAGGGCCCTGGGCTGGGACCCGGTGGAGTAGGGTGGGCCCGGGTCCCACTACCTGGGGTGCGTCCCCGCTACAATGATAAACTGCTTTGTGGACTCGGCCTTGCTTAAAGGGCCAGCTATAGACTGTTTTGTGGACTCAGGCCAGGGGGCCTTAGCCCTGCTTAAAGGGCCAGCGGTAAACTGTGTGGACTCAGGCCAGGGGGCCATCGCCCTGCTTAAAGGGCCAGCTATAGACTGTTTTGTGGACCCAGGCGGGAGGGGCCCGCCACAGTGACCTTTACAATGACTGTATTAAAAATGGAGAACCATCATTGCATGTCTTGTCTTAAGTTCTATATTTCATGACTTAACTGAGACAACTGCTCCCAGTTTCACCAATGGCAACTTAGGTTAAGCCTCTCTGCATTTGTACTGGGTGTAGCTGATGGCAGCATTTGACACATTTATTTTAAAAACTACATGAAAGTGACCATACATAGGAATCAGTGTCAGGACTAGACAATGATACAGGGGGTCTGAGTCTCCTTTTACAACAGTGTACTTCAGTTGTCTTAAATGGTGTTCTTGGTTATTTACAACTGTATACGTGAAAGAAGATTCAGGCGAATATCCTCTATTACCTTCCAGAAACTGTATTCAAACAACTATCAGCAGTGGTGGAAAAAGTATCCAAAAAGTTACTTGAGTAAAAGTACTGCTATTTGAAATAAATGTAATTCAGTAAAAGTCAAACTATCCTTCTGGAAAACTATTCAAACACAAACGTATTGCATCTTAATTGTATTCAAGTAACCAGAAGTAAAAATTAGTTGGTCTATGGAAATCTATGCTTAACCACCCGAATTATCATAGGGCACCCAAATTATCATTTAGGTCGGGAGCCACTGATCTAGAGAAAAATCAGTCGGGGCCACACAAATGAGTGGCAACCCACGAAATCAAAAACCTCTCATTGATGTGGCTCCTAACTGAGGATATGTCTACACTACAGCGCTAATTCGAACTAACTTAATTAACTTAATTAGTTAATTTGAACTAAGCTAATTCGAAGTAGCGCAGCTAGACTTAAAAACTAGTTTGAATTAGCATTTTGCTAATTCGAACTAGCATGTCCACACTGAGTGGACCCTGAACAGAGGTTAAGGATGGCCAGAAGCAGTGCCGGCAGGGCATCAGATGAGGACTTAGAGCGTGGAGCTGCTGCCTCAGGCTAGCCGAGGGCTGTGCTTAAAGGGACCCGACCCCCACCCTGGACAGACAGTTCTCAGGGGTTCCCTGCTTGCAAAGCAGTCCTGGCTTGGAGTGCCCTGAGTGCCCACACTCGGCACATCACAGCACTCGGCCATCAGCCCGGCTGCACTGGCCGCAGGCTGCCATCCGGGAGGTGGGTCAATTGGGGGGCTGCAGAAGAGCTTCCACCCCGAGGAGCCCGCAGAGCCACCCCAGTCCTCCCCATTGGGGGCTCGTACCCCATTCCTCCCTCACCTCCTTCCACTTACCCCTCCCTAGCCCCCCTTCCTGATGTACAAAATAAAGGACACGTGTTCAAAAACACGCACCCCAGAAACTCTCTTTATTCCACAAAACTTGGGGAGACTGGGAAAAGGAGCTGGGAGAGGGGAAGAGAGAGGGTGGGAGAGGGGAGGGGGAAAACTGGGAGGAGGGAGCTGAAAGGGGGAAGCAAGGGAAAGGAGGGGGAGGGGAAACTCCCAGGGGTGGGGGTCTCACCGGGCCAACCGCCTCCCAGCACGGCGAGGGAGGGGGCCTCAGCGTCCCCGGGGGGATGGGGTGGAGGGTGCGGAGGTTGAGGTGGGTGGTGTGGACATTGAGGAAGAGGGTGTGGGGGTTGAGGAGGAGGAGGTGGGAGGGGAGGCAGGAGTGGGAGGAGGGACAGCAGTTGGGGGAGGGGGCAGCAGGCGCAGGACCAGCACGGGGCACCATGCTCTGCAGCAGGGCCTGCAGGTTTGTGCTCAGCCCTCGGACCTCAGCCAGCTGCTCCTGGCGGAGCTGGAGGTCTGCCCGCATCCAGGCCTCCACTGTGCGGTGCAGGGCTCGCAAGGACCCCAGGTGCTGGTCCCAATACTTCTGCTCCGTGGTGGTGGTCCGGAGCAGGCCACGGGTGCGGGAACATGTCCCGGATGGGGTGGTGCGCCCTGCACGAGCAGCTGGTACAGCTGTAGAGAAAGAAGAGAAGTGGTCAGTTCTCTCTGGGGACGCAGAGGATGATGCCCAGCCCTCTCCCCCACCCCGCAACGTGAGGGTGACCATGTCCTGCACCATTAGAGCCGCTGTGCTTATATAGAGGCCATGGTCAGGATGTCTGGCTCTCCCCGGGACTGGGAGCTGCCCCAAGACCGCACCCATGTCCCTGTGCCATGTATAGTGTGGCCGGGGCAGCGGGGGAGAGGGGGAGATGTCCCCTGCTTCCGTGTAGAGGGGACATGTGAAGGGAAAGCATCCTGCTGGATCCTGCCCCAGGGTCGGGAGCATGTCAGGTCTCTTCGCACAAGCATGTGCCTATTGGGCCATGGCCCCTGGGTGTCACTCAGCTGGAGCCACCTGCCCAAGGGTGGCATGGCACGTGCTCGTACGTGCACAGGTGTCTGTGTGATCCGTGGGAGGCATGGCCCACACGCGTGGTCTCTGGTCTCCCTCCTGCCTCCGCCCCCGAACTATTTAATTTGAACTACTTATCTGGTACCATATCCCTGGACGACCCTGCCGACTCCAGTGCTGGGACATCCTGTGGTGGCCCCACCGGAGTGCCCGGGTCAGGGCCCTCCAGTCCCAGCTCGCTGTCCCCCAGGCTGGCATGGACTGCCCCGCCCCCCAAGAGTCGGTCGAGGGCAGGGAAGTAGGGGCAGGTGGCAGCCCCTGCTGTGGCGCCGCCCCTGGTGGCCCTGGCCTACGCCTGCCGCAGCTGTTTTACTTTCAGGTGCACCTGCTCCTGGGTGGCCTGTGTCCCTTTCAGGCCATGGCAGCTGCTATGCGGCCATACACGGCCGCGTTCCTCCTCTCAGTGCAGAGATCATGGAGATTGGGGGCCTGCCCCCAAATCTCAATGAGGTCCATGACCTCCACACTAGACCAGGAGGGTGCGCGCCATCTACGGCCCCTGGCTGGCCCCTGGGTGCTGGGGGACTGGGCATGGGACGCGTCACTGCCACTGGCTGCCTGGCTCATCCTGCGGCCACTGGGTCAGGGGCACAGACTGCTGGCAGGGCTGTTTCTGCAAAGTGCCGTCTGGCCAGAGTCTACCCCTTTAAGGGCCTGGGGCTGGGGGAGAGGAGAGGAGTTTTCCTGGTTGTGCCCAGAGAGGCCACCAGGGGGAGCCTGGGAAGGGCTAGCCACCCACTAGTTCGAACTAAAGGGCTACCCAGCCCTTAGTTCGAACTAGCTAGTTCGAACTAGGCGTTAGTCCTCGTGCAATGAGGTTTACCTAGTTCGAACTAAGCGCTCCGTTAGTTCGAATTAAGTTCGAACTAGCAGAGCGCTAGTGTAGCGCCTATCAAAGTTAATTCGAACTAACGTCCGTTAGTTCAAATTAACTTTGTAGTGTAGACATAGCCTGAGATACCTTGTTCCCATGGTGCTTCAGCTTCATGGCAGCAGAGGAGGGGAGTGAGGACCAAGCTTCAGGGCTTCCTACAGGCTAGACTAACTCTTCTGGGGTCCCAGGCTTCCAGGAGATTTATAGATTTTGTGTGCTGCCCCAGACTCTGGGGTGAGGCCAAAATGAGGAGTTCAGTGTGTGGGAGGAGGTTGCCAGGGAGTGGGATAGAGATGGGGGTGAAGGTGAGGGTCTGGGTAGAAGGAACAGTGCTGGAGTGAGCTGAGTGTGGAGGTCTGGTCAGGAGAGAAGTGCAGGAGCAGGCTGAGGGTAGGTTGTCTGGAAGGGTGGGAGGATGCAAGAGCGGACTGGGGCTCGGAGAGCTCGTCAGGAGGGGAGGCGCAGGCGAGGAATGGAGGTGCAGGGCTTGGCCAAGAGGGTGGTGTGTGGGGGGGTGCTTATCTAGCTCCATGCTCTCTGCCACTCCCATTGGCCAAAATCTGGCCAATGGGACTGCAGGGAAACCCTCCTATGAGCGGTTTCCAGCACCACGTTCCCTCAGCTGGTGGAGGCACCTCACTTCTTCTCCCCAACACGCTGGATCCAGTCTGCGAGTCTTGAGGTTCCCCGCCCCTGCATAGATACTGTTTTTGAATGAAAAGATGTTGACATGGCTTTTAAAGGCTTCTTCGTCGGCAGGGTCATTGTGCTTGTTGTTTGGTGGGTTTTTTTTAAATCACTGCATGACAATTGGATGTTTTGCACATGCAGCTGTGCTTTAGCAAAACAGAATGCTTGCTTGTGCAACTATCAGTGAGGTGTTACTTTCCACCTCTGATTATCAGATATTTATCCCCATAATATTATGATTTCTGTTAGCTACTGATAATCCCCAGCTTCTTTGTGCTAACCACTCCTGGAGAGAAAGGCAGAATTACACACCAATTGCTTCAGTGAACATTTCTGAAGAGATTCTCACTCTCATTTAAAAAGCAGGAATACAAATGAGTTTGCCAACAAAACTTATTTGCTCCAATATCAACTCTTAGTGTGATGGAGGCAAAATAATGCCTGAAGTCAGTGATTCAGAGCTGTTCCACCCAGTGTGACATGGGTGATAAGTCACAGCGCAGGAATGTTTACACTGACAAAGTTATCTGATATAATTTCCACACATTGCCTGAGATTTGAATGGAAACAGATCATTTACAGTCAGTAGTAAAGCTCTCTTTGTAAATGCACTTCTGCAGAGCATCCGGGTCTCTGCCAGGCTTTGAAGGTACTGCCAGAGTTGAGGGACAATGCAGAGATGTATTGCCCCAATGTTGTACTCCTGGAAGTATGAGACCTGAAGGAGAGATTATAATTTTCATTATTAATCATCCATTGATCAGAGATATGGCTCAGGAAACACAGATAATTTATAGAGGGTCTAAGGCAGTGATGGGCAACCTAGGTTAATGAACAGGACAAATAAGTGGCCCTCCTTCTCAGTGGGCCAAGAGACTGCCATAACCAAGATGGTCTCCTGAGATATAGCAGTTTTGCTAACTGCGCATCTGTACCTAGGATTTGCAGGGTATGCCGATTGAACCATAGCAGCAGTTTGATGGGATACTGGCTCTCGTTGTCAAAGTGCTCTAGCTTTACGTGTGTGTCACTTTAGTGATGAGGTACGAAAAGAACTACACAGACAGAAACCAGAAGAACCTGGCAATTCTGTGCATGGACAACAGTAAACAAAATAACTCACAGGTCACACCTAGAACCCCGATGAGTTGCATACACCCCAATGGGCCACAGGTGGCCCACCACTGGGCTAAGGTGTATGAGTGAAGTAGTGAGAGATGCTCCATGCCAGTTCTAAGCAGGACACTATGGACAGCAAGTTTGGGAGAAGGTCTGGAACCACCATTATATGGAGCCTATGAGAGTTCTCCATTCAAGGGCTGTGTCTACATTGGCGCAATCTTGCACAAAAGTGGCCACTTTTGAGCCAAAACTTGCTGCCTGTCTACAATGGCAGCGAGTTCTTGCGCAAGAACACTGATGTTCTAATGTATGAAATCAGTGCTTCTTGCGCAAGAACTATGATGCTCCCGCTCAGGAATAAACCCTCTTGTGCAGCTGTTCTTGCGCAAGAGGGCAATGTAGATAGGCAACATGAATTTCTTGCGCAAGAAAGCCCTATGGTTAAAATGGCCATCAGAGCTTTCTTGTGCAAAAGAGCATCAACACTGGCATGGATGCTCTTGTGCAAAAGCACATCTCTTGCGCAAAGGCACATGCCAGTGTAGACACTCTCTCTGGAAGAGTTTTTGCACGCGATATAGCTAAGCCAACCTAAGCCCCAATGTAGACATTGAGGCTATGTCTACACTGCACCTCTCCTGCGCAAAAGCCTATGCAAATGAAGCATGGAGTAGAATATTGCCATGCTCCATTTGCATAATTATAATTAGGGGCTGTTTTTGCACAAGAGGCTTTTGCGCAAAAAGGAGTTATGTGGACTGCTCCTTTCTATGCAAAACCCCCCTCTTGCACAAGAGCTGTTCTTCCTGAAAAAATGAGGAATAGCAGCTTTTGGACAAGAGGGGAGTTTTGCGCAAAAAAGAGCTGTCTACATACCTCCTTTTTGTGCGAAAGCCTCTTGCACAAAAACGGGTCCTAATTAATTATGCAAATAAAGCAAGGCAATATGCTAATCTGTGCTTCATTTGCATAGGATTTTGTTCAAGAGAGGTGCAGTGTAGACGTAGCCTTAGAGTGAAGGAAGAATTTTTCTGTGACCTAGATACCCATTCTATCACCATATGAAGTGTGTGCGGCAAGTGCTGTAGCATTTCTAGTGTAGATATACTCTTGTAGTTTATGCTAATGACCTACCTGTACAATGGGGTAGGCTACAAGGTTTTGCAGAAAGGAAATAAAAATCCTTATCAGAATTTGCTAAAAACTACTGAACCTCTTAGCTGAATGTAAAGATAATGGAAAATAAAAATAAAATCAAATTACATTGTATAATATAAAATGCTTTTACCATCCATCACTCCTTTTATTCATAAAGAGTGTACTGACAAATACAGTGAACAAGAAGTGATTTTTAAAAAAATGAGTAAATAAAATTCTGCACCTCCTGACATTTACAAAAAAAAAAAAAAGCTGTGTAGCATCTGTGTGTTCTCATTGTGCTTCAATACAGAGCAAAGTAAGAGAAAATCAGAAGTGGCATATTCGTAGTTTTAATAACATATGAAGATATTGTATAATGCACATTATACATTGTATAATGCAAATTAAATGTCTGAGGCTCAACAGAATCTAATTTATTTTATTTCATATCTTTAACTATACACATAAGATAAGAGTTCAAAAAAGAATAGATACATTCATGCAGTACAATGACTATTAGCCAGGAAGGGTTGGAATGGTGTCCCTCGACTTTGTGAGAAACTGGGACTGGGCAACAAGGGATGGATCACCTGATGACTGCCTGTTCTGTTCATTCTCTGTGGGGAATCTGGTACCTGTGTTGGAAGACAGGATATTGGAATAGATGAACATTAGGTATGATCTGTACAGTTGACTTGTAGGGCTTTTAATTCCAACAACTTCAGTTGTTTTGGCCTGATTCAAAGCTTGCAGAATCACCAGGAGTCTTCCCAGGAATTTGAATTGGCTCTGGGTCACTAAAGGATGATATATAGAGCTCCTTTCATACATACTGGCAGCGTCTAGACTGGCAAGTTTTTCCATGAAAGCACCTGCTTTTGCAGAAAAACTTGCCAGCCGTCTACACTGGCCGCTTGAATTTCCGCCAGAACACTGACTTCCTACTGTCTGAAATGAGTGCTTCTTGCGGAAATGCTATGTTGCTCCCATTCGGGCAAAAGCCCTCTTGTGCAAATGCTTTTGTGCAAGAGGGAGAGTGTAGACAACACGGTATTGTTTTGCACAAAAAAGCTCCAATCGTGAAAATGGCGATCGGGGCTTTCTTGCGCAAAACCACGTCTAGATTGGCACGGATGCTTTTCCGCAAAAAGTGCTTTTGCAGAAAAGCATCCGTGCCAATCTAGATGCTCTTTTCTGCAAATGCTTTTAATGGAAAACTTTTTCATTAAAAGCATTTGCAGAAAATCATGCCAGTCTAGACGTACCTGTCTTTATGGAAAGGGTAGCTGCTTTGCACATACTGAACTCAGGCCATAGAGAAAAAGGTTGATTTTTCTTTCCCTTTTCAGCCTATGAGTGTCCTGACTAGCCATTTACAATGAATGTATTTACTAGTCAGCATGGTGGAAATAAAACCATTTGTTAGCATTTGAGGGAAAGAGTGTCATGATAACAAGGAGAGAACTTTGTTCAGGAAGGTATATACTGAATTAATTCACCTACCATTATTGGAACAATATAGTCCAATAGCTGGAGCACTGCTCTAGCGGTCAAGAACATGGAGATCTATTCTGTGCAAGACACTTCAGCACCTCAGTTTCCCCACATGCAAAACACATAGGAACAATGAGTAAAAAATTTTAAAGCACTAAATGAGTTAGGAGTGTAAAGTGTGCGTCTACACAGCAGGGCTTAACTCGAAATACGCTATGCAAATTGAGCTATGTCAACTGTGTTGCTTATTTTGAAATATCTTATTTAGAAACTGGCAGTATCTATATGGCACTTATTATGAAATAGACTGCTCTTCCTCCAACTTCCCTTAGGGTATGTCTACACTAGCCCCCTACTTTGGTCTAGGGAGGCTAATGAAGGCGATCGAAATTGCAAATGAAGCACGGGATTTAAATATCCAGTGCTTCGTTAGCATGTTCCCGTCCGGTCGCCATTTTAGAAATTGACTAGCCCGAAGTAATTGCCCGCGTCTACACGCGGCAGTGAAACAGGATTCTGAATTAAAGCCCTAAGTCGAATTAGCTGGTAAACCTCATTGCAAGAGGAATAACAGCTAATTCGAGTTAAGGCTTTAATTCGGAATCCCATTTCACTGCCGTGTGTAGACACGGGCAGTTACTTTGGGCTAGTCAATTTCTAAAATGGCGACCGGCTGGGAACATGCTAATAAAGTGCAGGATATTTAAATCTCACGCTTCATTTGCAATTTTGGTCGCCCTCATTAGCCTCCCTAGATCGAACTAGGGGGCTAGTGTAGACATACCCTCACTCCTCATACAATGAGGGTTACAGGACTCAGGGTATGTATACACTACAGTGCTATTTTGAATTAACTTATTTCAAATTAGTTAATTTGAATTAAGATAATTCAAAATAGTGCATCTAGACGCAAAAACTAACTTGAAATAGCGTTTTTCTAATTTGAAATAGCGCGTCCACATTGAGTGGACCCTGAATCGAAGGTAAGGCTGGCCAGAACTAGTGTCGGCAGGGCATCAGGATCGGACTTAGTGTGTGGAGCTGCTGCCTCAGGCTAGCCAAGATCTGTGCTTAAAGGGACCCGACCCCCCCCATCCTGGACAGACAGTTTTCAGGTTTCTATGCTTGCTGGTCTACCTTGCTGAGGGACAGCAAAGCATTTGTGTCTTGGAGTGCTTCGCTTGCCCTCACTTGAGACACCACGGCACTCTGCAACATGGAGCCAGAGCTGTCCCTGAGCACACCGGTGCATCACATGGGGTCGTTGCCATCATCCAACTGCACTTGCTGCAGGCTGCCATCCAGGAGGTCCATCAGGGGGTTGTCAGCATCCAGGGAGCCCTGCAGGAGAATGCCCACCCCGAGGAGCCCTCAGAGCCATTCCAGTCCTCCCCACCGGGGGCTCGTGCCTCATTCCTCCTTCCTGTCCTTCCACTTACCCCTCCCTAACCCCCCTTCCTGATGTCAAATAAAAGACAAGCTTTTCATAAACATCAACTGTCTTTATTTAACACAACTGGGGAGGGGGAATGAAACTCTGGGGAGATGGGGGAAAGGAGGCGGGAGGGAGAGGACAGAGGGGGGGAGAGGGGAGGGGGAACCTGGGAGGAGGGAGCTGGAAGGGGGAAGCAAGGGGAAGAAGGGGGAGGAGAAGCTCAGTACTCAGGGGTGGGAGTCTCATCGGGCCACATGTCTCCTAGCACAGCAGGGTTGGGGGCCTCTGCGTCCCCGGGGGGATGGGGAGGAGGGTGCGGAGGTTGAGGTGGAGGGTGAGGAGGGAGAGGTGGGGGGGCAGGAGTGGGAAGAGGAACAGTATTTGTGGGGGGGCAGCAGGTGCTGGGGTGGCACGGGGCAGCACGCTTTGCAGCAGGGCTTGCAGGTGTGAGCACATAGCACAGTCCTCAGCTAACTGCTCCCGGTGGAGCTGCAGGTCCTCCTGCGCCCAGGCTTGGATGGTGCGGTGCAGGGCTTGCAGGGTCCCTAGGTGCTGGTTCTGGTATCCCTGCCATGGTCCATAGGAGCCCTCGGGTGCAGGAGCATGTCCCAGGTGGGGTGGTGCGCCCTCCACGTGCAGCTGATGTGGGTGTGGAGAAAGAAGGGGTGTGGTCATTTCTCCCTGGGGATGCAGTGGATGATGCCCAGCACCCCCTGCGAGGTGCGGATGACCATGCCCTGCACCGTCAGAGCCATCTTGTTTGCACAGAGGCCATGGTCGGGATGTCTGGCTCTCTCCAGGACTGGAAGCTGCCCTGAGACTGCACCCATGTCCCTGTGCCATGTATAGTGCAGCCGAGGTGGGGGGGAGATGTCCCCTGCCTCTGTATAGATGAGGCGTGTGAAGGGAGGGCATCCTGCTGGGTCCCGCCCCGGGGTCGGGAGCATGTCAGGTCTCTTCACACACGCGTGAGTCTATTGGGCCATGGCTCCTGGGTGTCACGCAGCTGGAGCCACCTACCCAAGAGTGGCATGGCACGTGCTCGCAAGTGCACAGGTGGCTGCGTGATCCATGGGAAGCATGGCCCACGCGCACGGTCCCTGATTTCTGCCTCTGCCTCCCCACCAGGTAGGAACAGTGCTGGCACTTATCTGGTATGGCCTCCCTGGACAACCCTGCCGACTCCTGTGGAGGGACAGCTGGTGTTAGCCCCTCTGCAGCACCTGGGTCAGGGTCCTCAGCTCCCAGCTCGCTGCCTCTTAGGCTGGAGTGGACTGCTCCACCCCTCAGGATTTGGTTGAGGTCAAGGAAGTAGGGGCACGTGGCAGCTCCTTCACTTTCAGGCGCATCTGCTCCTGGGTGAGCCTGTGGCCTTTCCTAGCCATGGTGGCCACTATGCAGCCATAGAGGGCCGCATTCCTCCACCTAATGCAGAGATCATGGATGCTGGGGGCCTCCCCCAACGTCAATGAGGTCCATGATCTCCACACTAATCCATGAGGGTGCGCGCCCCCTATGGCTACTGGCTGGCCCCTGGGTGTGGGGGACTGGGCAGGGGACGGCTGGCTGCCTCTGGCTGCCATTGTGTGGCAACTGGCTGAAGACCTGCGGCTGCTGGCAGGCCTGGTTCTCGCATGTGCCCAGTGGCCAGACTCTACCCCTTTAAGGGTCCCAGGGCTGGGGGAGACAAGTTTTCTTGGTTGTGTCCAGAGTGGCCACCAGGGAAAACTGGGAAGGGAAGGGCTGGAGGCCCCCTAATTTGAAATAAGTATCTACACAGTACTTATTTCGAATTAGATATTTCGAATTTGGTGTTATGCCTCATAGAATTAGGTTTACCAAATTCGAAATAAGTGCCCCACTATTTCAGATTTAGCTCAAAATAGCAGTTTTGCTGTGTAGACACTATTAAAGTTAATTCGAAATAACTGCTGTTATTTTGAATTAACTTTGTAGTGTAGACATACCGTCAGAGTAAGAAGTCCTCTAGCTTTACAGTATTTTAACATTTTGTCAAAATAACTGCCTGCTGTGTAGAGGCAGACTAAGTTATTTTGAAATAATGCTAGTTATTTTGAAATAATTTTGAAATAATGTTGCTGCATAACATACCCTTTAAGCTTGCATCTCAGATAGCCTTAGACAGCAGCACCCGGAAGCAACTGCTGACTTAATTCCCTGCCTGAATTGGTTCCAGGTGGCCTTAAATGCAAGATAGCATCCAATCAGTGTGGACTCTGTTTTTCGAAATAGCACATTACTATTTCATTGCACTTTTTGTTTGTAGATGCTTGTGACAGGGCACCTGCCCTGCACTGGCCCTTTAAGGGCAAAACTCAGGCCCAAAGCAGGGGCTGAAAGCAAAGACTCAGCTGAGGGCTAATGAGGACCCAGCTGGGGGCTATATAAAGAAGAACAGTTTGCTTCAGGGGGGGAGAGCAGTGAAGATCTGGCAGCAGAGGAAGTAGGAGGTGCCCAGGAGGGGGAACAGTATTGGGGCAGCCAGGAAGGGCTAACAGAGTGCCAGCTAAGGGGCTCCCTGGCTGTAGGGCCTGGGGCAAGGCCCGGGGCTTGGAGGGTGGTAGCAATGAAGCCCAGGTAAGCGGAGCAGCAAAGATACACCCAGTGCTGGTGATAAGCGGCCCGTACAGACTGCAGCTTGCCCTGAGATGGGCTAGATGAAGACAGTCGGTGGGTAACTGAGGCACGGTGGAGAGTACGCACCACAACAATGCTCTATTTTGAAATAAACTTTTCAGGAAGATCTCTTCCGGAAAACCTTATTCTGAAAGAAGCTTGCTATGTAGATGTAGCCTAACTGGCCAAATTCTATTAACACAATTGTATTGCCACAAATGGGATTCTGCACAACTAAAACGAGAATATAATTCATTTCATAAAATTTTGAATGCCTTTTACTAGTAGGTGAAGTTCTTATTGAACTACTTCAGTAGGCAATTACCTGTCCTAAGACTGATACTACCCCAGTCAGCACTACTGGGAAAAGAATATGTTGAGATTAGCCTGAGAGGACAAAATACAATGATTGATAGATTGCTAGCAGCACACATATACACCTCGAAATCTCTGTCTTACATTACAAAAAAAGTAAAACTCATATGTTCAATCTACCCTGGCACCAGTGCTATTTAGGAAACAAATTGCAGTTGGATGCTGTAGTATTCATTCAAGATTGTATTGATGACATGACTTCAAAGGTGAAAATGTACAAATGGACTATACAATAGAAACACATTGAGCATCTATTGATTTGTACCAAAGGACTTGGCAGCCGGCATAACACCCCTGGCAATGTTATGCAAGTCAAAGTTGAAAATTAATGCTGCTGCCCTCCATTGCAAACTACATTTTTTAACAATTTCCTCAATCCCAGAGGCTATAAGTGACTAATATTCAATAGTTAGTGTTTCCCTGTTTATAGACCGAATATACTTTTCAGTGTGTACAGGGTCTTAATGAGTATTTTTGTCAATATTTAAACAGCATGTGACAAGATGATGCTTAGTTCAGCTCAAAAACACAGCACTTGTATTAATTGAAATGAAGTAGCATACTTACTTGTAATCACAAGCATATATATCTCTGGGATCCCTCGAATTGAGTAAGATTTTCTCTTGGATGCCTATAACTGATGAATGCGTAGATGATAAATTAAGCTAGTTGTGGCAAGGAACACTCCCTGGCAGTGGCTGCATATGAGATCTCTGTCTCCAGTGATGCTGACACCAGTGACACCAATACAGGCCAGAACACGCTCCTTATGTTGCGCTGTCTGATCTTCTTCATGGAGACATTGCTTGACCTCAAAGTGTTGGGCACCATTCTTGATGGTGGTCCTCCAGGTTACCCGATCCTTCACCTGCCTCTCCCAGCTGTCAGCATCAATGCTGCACTTTACCAAGGTGGACTTAAGAACAATGTTGTAGCGATTTCTCTGCTCACCACAAGACCTTGTCCCAGTCTGTGACGGGCCATGCTGAGAGGTGGATAGTGCCTGCGCCGGCGATCGCCGCAAGGAGGGCAGTGCTGGGGGCAGCCAGCCCGGAAGGGCAGCCCCACGAATCCCCAAGGCACGGAGACTGGGCAGCGGGGGCGGACGCAGGGGAGCCGGGCGAACGTTCCGCCTGCCTGAGTCACGGGGGCGGGGCCTCCAGCCGGACACCCCACCGGCAGGACGCTGGGCGTGGGGGCGGACCTGAGGATGCAGTCTCCGGTGGGAGGCTCAAAA
This sequence comes from Pelodiscus sinensis, assembly GCF_049634645.1. NCBI lineage: Eukaryota > Metazoa > Chordata > Testudines > Trionychidae > Pelodiscus > Pelodiscus sinensis. Next base: position 27,880,277 of record NC_134725.1, on the reverse strand, counting down.
GCAGCCTTCAAGGGAGCCGGGGGGGGGGGGGGGAGTGGCCAAAGCGGTGCCTCCCTCCGCAGTGGCAATGGACGACCCCTTCCCCGGGGGAGAGACTGGGAGAATACCGGTGGAACCCCTAGGAGGAGGTAAGGGACAGCACATCGGAAGTGGAGGCAGCAAATGGGGGGGGTGGCTAGGAAGCAGCCCGGGGCAAGGCCATTTTGGAGGCCGTGGGCTGACGAGTTATGGGGTGGGACCCTGTCAGCCGGGTGAGGGTGTTCACCTGAAACCTTAGGGCCCCGGGCTGGGACCTGGTGGAGAGGGCGGGCCCGGGTACCTCTAGCCCCCCCAGGCCGCCCTGGAAAGGCCCTGGTAAGCCAGGCAGGGGAAGCAAAGGAGAAGGAAAGGAGACACGAACAACGAGCTGACAGAGTCGGAGAAGGGAAACTGAGGCTCCTGTGACTAGCAGCCGGGAGTCAGCGGGGAGCTCGCTGGGCACCTTCCGCCCTAAGGTCAGTCTGGACGGTTGCTCGCGCCCAGTCTCAGGGACCGTACATTCAAGACAGGGGGCTCGCTAGGCCGGGGTCCTGCTCGCTGGAGAGACCCCGGGCTCGTGCCCGGACAAAACCTGTCACACGGTCCACAGCTGTAGAACTTCTGTTTAGGAAAGTGTGTGTCAGGTATCCTGACCATGTGACCAGACCATCATAGCTGCCTGTGGGCAACTATTGCCTCAACGCTGCAAGAGTCAGCCTCTGTGAAGACACTAACATTGGTCTGTCTATCCTGCCACATGATGCCCAATATTCTACTCAGGTACCTTTGGTAGAATTTCTCCAGATCTTTAATATGTCTTCTATAGGGAGTCCAGGCTTCAGCTCCATACAGCAACATTGTGATGCCTGCGGCATAGTAGACATTAACCTTGGTCTGCCTTTTGATGTCACGGTCAGTGAAGACTCGCCTCTGTAAATGTTCAGAAGCTGCGCTGGCATTGGGGATTTGATGGTGGATTTCATCATCGATGTCAGCATTATTAGACAGATAGCTTCCAAGATAAGGGAAGTTGTTGACATTCTCCAGCACATGGTCGTGTGCCATGATGGTTGGTTCAGATAACAGTATGGCAGGTGCTGGCTAAAAGAGAACCTTAGTCTTTCGTGCATTGAGAGTCAGTCCCAACCTATGGTAGGCCATGGCAAAAATATTGACGATTGCTTGGAGCCCATCTTCTGGGGTGGCACTGACGTAGGCATCATCAATGTATAGGAGTTCTACCACTGATATTATTGTGGTCTTGGTCTTGCTCTGAAGCGGTCCAGATTGAAGAGACTACCATCCATCTTGTAGGTTATTTCAACTCCTCCTGGGAGGTCATCTCTAATAATCTGGAGCATGATTGTCAAAAAGATATTAAATAATGTAGGAGCTATCACACACCCTTGTTTGACTCCAGTCCTTACAGCAATTGATTCAGTTGCATTGCCATTATTGAGTATCATGGCTTGCATGCTGTCATATAAGAGACATATAATACAGACACGTTTTGGTGGAGAAGCAAAGTGTCACAGGATCTTCCAGAAGGTCTCATGGTTGACAAGTCAAATGCTTTCATCAAATCGAAGAATGCCATATACAGAGGCCGATGTTGGTCCCAACACTTTTCATGTATTAGGGAATCAGAAAAGATCATATCAATCATTGCTCGCCCTGGTTGGAAGCCATATTGTGACTCTGGAAAGACTTCTTCAGCCAGTAGGAGACAATTCAGAAGGACTCAAGTGAGAATTTTACCTGCAGTTGAAAGCAGGGAGATCACCAGGTAGTTTCCACAGTCTGTCCCATCACCTTTCTTAAAGATGGTCACTATGATGGCATCTCGGTTCCTTCTAGGTACAGTTTCCTCTCTCCAGACCATCACAATGAGGGAGTATAGGCATGGCAACAGGGATGCCTGTTACCTTTTGTATTTTTGGTTTTTTGTGGCTACTTGGCCCTCACAGGTGGAAGGGTCACAATCCATATCGACACAGACAGGTAGACTTATGATCACACTGAAAATGCTGTTGTCAACAGTTGCATCATGGTTGAACAGATGGCTGAAGTGTTCCTGCCACCAGCTCTTGATGCCATCTTTGGTCTTCATAAGTGATGTCCTATCTGTTGATCACAAAGTGGTCTTGACAGTCCATAAATTGCCTTAACAGCATTAAACAACCCCCGACTATTGTTGGTGTCAGCATAGGGCTGTATTTCCTTTGCTTTGTCTCGCCACCAGTTGTTTTTAAGGACTCTCATTCTTTGTTGGACTTCAGCCTTGCAGCTTAAAATCATGTTTTTTTCTGCTGAGATGAGGAATTGCTATTCCAAGCTTGGAATACTCTGATCATTAGTATGAAACCAATCATGATTCCTTCTCTTGGTGTATTCAAGGGTTTCATCACAGGCTTCCAGGACAGCAATTTTCAGAAAGGACCATGCCTGGAGACAATTCTCTGGTGGATGTTGGTTACATAGCTTGTCACTAAGGCTTTGTTGGAAGATAAGCCTCATCTCAGGATCCTTTAAAGCCCCCATGTTGATCTTCTCGTGGTGGTTTTTTTGGGTGAGGTGCTAGTTCGAGTAACATAATGGAATGTATTAGTCAGTTGTCAGTGCAGCAGTCATCAGCATTGATCATAGTTTGAGTAATGTGGACATCAGCACGGTCCCGAGACTGGACAATGACATAATCAAGAAGGTGCCAGTGTCCCGATCGTGGGTGTCACTGGGAGGTCTTGAAATGGTTGTTCTACCAGAACAGGGTGTTCATTATAATAAGACCATGGTCAGTCACAGCTACAGCTGCTGGGCACACTTCTCTCTCATCCAAGTGTGCAACAACATTCTTGGAGCTGCCACTTCTGTGCCAGGTTGTGACTAGAGGCTTCCAGCCACACAAGCCTGCTCCCATTGTCACTTGCTGATCACCGAAGGACTTGAGTCATCATGAGTCATGAAAAGAGGAGTAATTGGAGGCATTTATCCAAGAAAGAGCCTGTGCATAATAGCGTTTTACATGGAGATGCCATTGCATGTCAGCAACAATACGATGCTTGACCAAGGCACAGCCTGGAATAAATGGCAAGGAGGTACAAGATGACTGGGAGGCTGTGTCTCAAAGAAGCAAAGGTGGTTTAAGCTGGAACTCAGGAAAAACTTCCTGTCAGGATAGTTAAGCACTGAAATAAATTGCCTAGAGAAGCTGTAAAATTTTTAAGAGCAGGTTAGGCAAATACCTGCCAGGGATGGTCTAAATCAGTGGTGAGCAACCTGCAAACCCGCTCATCAGGGTAAGCCCTTGATGGACTACCAGATAGGCTTCTTCCTTTGCTTCTACGGATATGGCCACCCACAGCTCCCATTGGCCACAATTCACCATTCCCAGCCAATGAGAGCAGTGGAAAGCAGTGGTTAATGAGTCCTGAGGTCTGTGATAGTTCCCATGGCTTTTATTTCCAGAAATGGTGAACTGCCACCAATGGGAGCTGTGGGCAGACATATCTGCAGATAGTTGCCCACCATTGGTCTAGATAATATTTAGTCCTGCCAAGAGTCAAGAGGATTAGATTAGATGACCTCTCAAGATCCCTTACAGTTATATAATTTTGCTTTAAAATATTCTACTGACGTCCCATTGGTCTTAAAAGTCCTATTATTTGACTTGAAGTTAAGTATGTTATTAAGTAATTAAATGAATTGGGACCCACTCAGAGATTTGAGAGCTTAACTATAGTGGTCCACCTTTTAAAACCATTGCCATACTACCCAGTGAAGTCTCTTGATCTTCCTAGTTCACCTTGCTAAGACTGAAAAATCTAATTAGAATTCATGTTCTAAGAATGTCAAAACAAAAAGGAAACCTTCCCAACAATATGTACAAAAAGATCAACATAGTTTATTGTTGTTTGGGGTAGAGCTGTTTTTAAAACATCAGTCATTTGGGGTCAGGCCTAAAGAATAAGATAGAAAAACAATAGCTGAGATTAATAAGAGCTGAGCTGAACAACATGTGTTAGAAGTAAAGCTCTCTGAACTTGCAAACAATTCCCCCCTTAAGACTCTAGCAGGATGTCAAGTCACCACACTTATCCAAAGAAACACTAAAGGTAGAAGCATTATTTATGACATAAGAGCGAGATGACTCTGGTCAACCTATGCCCTGAGGGTAGACTGCTATTTTGAACTACTTCTGCTGCTACTTTTCTACGTCAGCTCTCTCACGAATGCTTAATACAAATATTTGACTGTTGTAGCACTGAGAAAAAAGTGATCCTTTTCAAACCTCCTACAAAGATAAAGTTTGATCCTGTTAGTGCTGAAAGATCCCCACTACTGCTTTACCGAGGTACATAGGTATCTGTTAGCAGCATTTATGAAAATCAACTGTTGTTATCATCTTATGAGATTATCAACCAACATTTTTTTGCTGTCCTATGTCCAGTTTGTCAGTCTTTCATCAGTCCTAATTCTAACCACAGCTTCAAGCATTCTTTATCTCCATTTTTAATTAAAAACAGTAGAGTTGTCTTTGTTTTTATTTTCAGTAATCTGCTTGTCTTTATAAGGAAGTGTCCCATTTACACCTGAGGTCAGGGATTCAGATCTGCCCAGAGAGTAAAGACCTTCTGACTTCATAAACCCTGTATTAGCTGAACAATCAGACCACAGACTGGTTCTCAGTAACAGATGACAAACTGTGAACTCTGAACAGGCCTAGCTTGCCTGAGTATGGTATTATGAAAGCAAGTCACTAATGAGATATTGTCTACTGTGCAATTAAACACCAGTGGCTGGTCTATGCCAGCTGACATGGGCTCGTGGGCTCAGACTGTGGAACAAGGACTGATCAGACTTTGGTGGCTCCTTGGGGAAACTGGCTCTGAGCTCCCCAGAAGGGGCAAGGTTGTAGCAGAAAAGGTAGGACTGCAGCCTAGCCTCTCATAGGTAGCCCTTCAGCACCACTCATCAGAGGCAACAGCCACCATGGTGTGGGGGCTCCCCGGCTCCATGTCCTCAAAAGGGGAAGGACCTCGGGTGGAAGGGACAGGGCTGTGGCAGCCAGCCCTCAGCACGGCTGAGAATATGCTGCTGGGCCCCATCATCCAAGCCTTCAGAGCTGTGTGGCATGCCTGGTGGAGTCCTCTAACCACAAATTAAAGGGATCTGGGGCTCCAGCTGCTGCCACAGCCTTTTGAATTGCCAGGTCCCTGGGCAATTGTCCCTTTTACCTCCCCTTTGCCCCTTCTGTGGGCAGGCGTGGTACTTCTGGGGCCATAGGGCACACACTTCTCTGGTGATTTAAAGAGTCCAGGGCTTCAGCCACTGCAGTTACTGAGGTAGTCATGGTAGAGACAGCTGGGAGCACCAGGCCTCTTTAAATCATCAGGCCCCAGGGCGACTGATCCTTTTGCCTCCCCCCACTCACCTTTGTGAGCAGCCCTGTGTGGGACTTTTTCATTATGATATAGAACAGGGATTCTCAAAGTTTTTGTCCTATCCTCTCAATGAAAACCTTTCCATGGACCATCAGCCAACCACCCATGATGTCAAAATGCCTTCTCTTATCTCAAAATACCTTAAATACTGAATTATTCATATGAGGCTACCTGAGCTATCACATAAGAGAGTGTACATAACTATTAAGAAAGGAAATATTATTAGTCAAAATCAAAATAATTAAAGAGTGCTTTAACTTTATCATGTTAGTTTACCAAAATTTGTTTAAAATACAGTAACATATAAAAATGTATGTCCAAATCAAAAGATTTCAACATTGTCTTTATGGCAGGGACTGGGAATCTTTTTTGGGTCATAAGCCTCTGATTCACAGAAAAAAAAATCAGTTGGTGGCCACACAACAGTGAGAGGCAAAGAAAAAAACCCCTTACAAAAACAAAAAAAGAAACCAATCCTTACTGATGTGGCCCCCAAATGAGAAACAATTCCCTGGCACTCCAGATTCACAGAAGGAGAAGGGACAGGGAGGACTAACGTTCCGGGCTTCCCATGGTCCAGATTAACTCTTTTGGGTATTGGGGTTAGTAGCTTTTGTGAGCCGTGTTAGACTCTGGCTACATCTAGACTGAAAGCTTCTCATGCAAGAAGCTTTTATTGGAAGAGATCTTTCGGAAAAACTTATTGCGCAAGAGCGCATCCACACACAAAAGCACATTGAAAAAGCAATGCACTTTTGCAAAAGAGAGTATCGAGACAGATCAGATGCTCTCTAGCATAAAAGACCACCTGGAACCAGTTCAAACGGGGTTTTAGGTCACCAGTTGCTTCCGAGTGCTATTGCCGGAACCCTGCAGAGACACACACTTAAAGGGACCCCCCCTCTCCCCCGGACAGCTATTTCTCTGTTTCTGCTGAGTGCTTGCCTCTTCAAGGGACAGCACAGCCTCAGAAGTATCTGCTGCGGTTGCCCTCTTCTTTTTTTTTTGAACTCCACAGCTTTTTCCTTTGTGTCATGGAACGGGAACTGCTCCTGGGCATGCGATGGCCCCACGTGGCCATGCTGCAGTTTTTGCAGCACTTTCTGCCAGATGCCTTCCTGTTGCTGGAGGACCTGGACCCCGAGCTCCTTCTGGCAACCCTCTTTGTGGTCCTCCTGAACCCTGGTGCATTGTGGATCCCCTGGGCTCTGGCTGCGGTGGTGTGGCTTGGCCCTCAGTCCTGGCTGGTCCGGCTGTGAAGAACACACAGGAGGGAGAGGTGGTCAGAAATTCCTGCAGACACTGTCCCTGAGGCTGCGCCCTCCACTGTGAGCAGTGACCAATTGTCCGTGGCCCAGAGAAGGGGGATATTTCAGGTGCAAGGCCATGTCTCACAGGGGCCCTGATGTGCCACTTCTCCCCCCCCCCCCTCGTCCCCCCCCACACACACACCATGGACAGGCAGACAAGGGAAGTGTCTGGCCACAGTGGGATCCCCTCAAGGGCGGCAGAGGAGATGGGAGCAGCCTGGCCCTCCCTGGGGCCCGCACATTCAGCTGCAGCTCGCTGTGCTGTCTGTGGGAGTGGCTGCTGCCTCGCATGTGCAGGCATACCTGTGTGCTGTGTGAGGCACTCGTCAGTCTGTTTGGGGTTGTGCCTGCACCCTTGTGGCTAGCCTGCTTCCAGCTGTGTGTGCTACCCCCAGGGGCAGGACTTGTGTAGCCTCCCCTAAGCCTGGCAGCAAGATCCTAGACATGTTTAGAGTATGCATGCCACATACTCACTTTGCACATGGCTGCACATGCACGGACCAGAGCATAATGTGCAGCCTGAGCAGTCCAAGCGACACCCAACCCCCACTCTCTGTGTGCCCCCTCTGTGTGTGAGACAACTCACCTGAAAATCCCTCCCAGGCTTCTGAGGAGGTCTGGGAGACATCCTGGCTGATCTGCACCAGCTCCAAGGACAGGGTGACGGTCTCCTCCTCCTCTGGCTGGCTCTGGCCCTCCTGCTCATTTCCCAGGGTGACCTGGAGTTCACCAGGATGGGTAGTAAAGATGTTTTCCCACCCCCCAGGATGTGTGAATCTCCTGGTAGTAGGGCCAGGTGTGGGGTCCTGCACCTGAGTGCAGGCTGTGCTCTGTTGCAATCAAGGTTTTGAGTCCCTCTACACAACTACTCCCAGCCTCTATGTCCAACCAATGGGAACAGCAGGGAAAGCCTCCATGCTGACATCTGAGTACTGCTGTTCCCGCAATCGGGGGGAGAGGGAGAAGCAGCATGTGGACCTGCTTGCTCTCCCTGCAAGCTGGACCCAGCAACAAGGGCAGCAGCCAACAGAGGAGTTTGCCTGGGAAATGTCCAAGAGCAGTTCAGGTAAGTGTAGCTTTTGGGGGGCTGTGTTGTGAGCTGGTGGCGTGAATATCCAAGAGTCTGTCTGGCTGTGAGCATTTGTTGGACTGTGTGTTTGGCCGTTTGAAAAGAGCAGCAGTTTGAAAAATTTAAAAAGTGTGACTTGGGAGTGCTCTGTTCCAGGTGGGCCTTCAAAAGTTGATTGGATTAAAGGCAAGGCTTTGAACAGCCAGCAGCCATATAAAAAGACAAATAGAGTGAAAAAGGTCAGCAACCAACAGAGGAATTTGCCTGGGAGTTCACCTTGGGGGAAACTCCATAGGTTTGGTCTTTTTCTTGCATTTTGTTTCTCTTTTGCCCTTCAAGGAGGCATTAAAAACATCTGAGGAATCTCTCTGAAGAAAAACAAGTATGGATTGTGATAGGCCTGCTGTCGTTACCTGCACAGCACATGCCATGTTTGTCTTCCTCCCAGAAGATAGAAGGGATTTCATCTGCACTAAGTGCAAGCTGGTTGCCATTTTGGAAGAAAAAATTAGAGGGCTTGAGGCCCAAGTATCAACCCTACATTCCATCAGAGACGATGAAGACTTCCTCAACAAAAGGCAGTATTTAATACCACAGGCACTGAAGGCTGAAGAACCAGTGAGGGCAGCACAGAACAAGGAAGAAAACTGGCAGCATGTAACCTCCAGGAGAAGAAAGCCAACTCATGTATCCCCAGTTCCGGTAGAGGTAAGTAACTGCTTTCACTACAGTGGAGAACGCTTTGGCAGAGACCTCTCAGAGAAGAGATCAGAAGGAGGCCCTATTGATCGGAAGGCATGGGATGCGTAGTCCTATAATCCACAACCACAACCCCCAAGAAGATGGGTGGTGGTGGTTGGGGACTTCCTCCTAAGAAGGACAGAGTCATCCATCTGCCATCCGGATAGGGAATCTCAAGAAGTGTGCTGCTTACTAGGAGTTAGAATTCAGGATGTGATCAAGAGTCTTCCAAGACTTATCAAACCTTTGGATCACTACCCCTTCCTGCTTCTCCATGTAGGAACTAACGATATGGCCAAAAATGACCTTGAGCAGGTCACTGAAGATTATGTAGCACTGGGAAGAAGGATCAAGGAATTTGAAATGCAAGTGGTGTTCTTGTACAATGAAAAGGTCCAGTTAGAGATTGTTGAATTGTGGAAGTAAATGTGTGGTTGTGAAGGTTGTATCAAAGAGAGGCCTTTGGTTTCTTCGACCATGGGACTCTGTTCCAGGCACAAGGATTGCTAGGAAGTGGTGGGATCCACCTAACAAAAAAAGAGGAAAGAGCATCTTCACAGGCAGGCTTGAAAACCTAGTGAGGAGGGCTTTAAACTAGGTTTATTAGGGGATGATGACCTAAACTAAGTGAGGAAATAAGTGAGGAAGTGGGATACCTGGAAGAAATACAAGGAGGAAGGAGCAACAAAGGAGGACCCCTGATTCGAATGGAGAAGGTAGGGCAATTGACTAGTTATGTAATGTGTTTGTACACGAACGAAAGAAGCCTGGGAAACAAACAGGAAGAATTAGACGCCCTGGCACAGTCAAAGAACTAGGATTTGATTGGAGTAACTGAAACTTGGTGGGATGAATCACATGACTGGAGCACTGTCATGGAAGTGTATAAACTGTTCAGAAAGAACAGGCAGGGGAGAAAAGGAGGAATTGTGCTGTATGTAAGACAGCAGTATGATTGCTCAGAGCTCTAGTATACAGAGGGTGAAAAGCTTGTTGAGAGACTTCGGGTTATGTTAAGAGGTGGGAGCAACAGAGGTGATATTGTGGTTGGTGTCTTCTATAGACCACCAGATAAGGTGGATGAAATAAACAAGGCTTTTTTCAGACAACAAAGAGAAGCTTCCAGATCACAGGCCCTGGTTCTCATGGGGGACTTTAATCACCCTGACACCTGTTGGGAGACCAATACAGCAGTACACAGACAATCCAGGAAGTTTTTGGAGAATGTTGGGGATAACTTCCTGGTACAAGTGCTGAGGGAACTGACCAGGGCTATGTACAGCTTGACCTACCGCTCAGAAACAAGGAGAAACTAGTAGGGAAAGTAGATGTGGGTGGCAACCTGGGCAGCAATGATTATGAAATGGAAGATTTCAGGATCCTGAGAAAAGGAAAAAAGGAGAGCAGCAAAATACACACCCTGGACTTCAGAAAATCAGACTTTAAAAAAGGGAAGAAGGATAATCCAGGGAATCTCAGACCAGTCAGACTTAACTCAGTCCCTGGAAAAATCATGGAGCGGATCCTCAAGGATTCCATTTTGAAGCACTTGGAAGAGCAGAAAGTGATCAGGAATAGTCAACATGGATTCACCAAAGGCAAGTCGTGCCTGACCAATCTGATTAGCTTCTTTGATGAGATAACTGGCTCTGTGGGTATGGGAAAGTTGGTAGATGTGATGATATACCTTGACTTTATCAAAGCTTTTGATACGGTTTACCACAATATTCTTGATAGCTAGTTAAGGAAGAATGGGTTGGATAAATGGACTGTAAGGTAGATAAAAGGTTGCTAGATTTTCAGGCTCAGTGGGGAGTGATCAATGCTCGATGTCTGCTTAGTGGACAGTTTAAAGTGGCATGTACCAAGGATCGGTTCTAGGGATGGTTTTGTTCAATATTTTTATTAATGACCTGGATGTGCAGATGGATTGCACCCTCAGCAAGTTTGTGGCTGACACTAAGTTAGGGGGAGAGGTTGGGGGGCAGGAATAAGGTCCAGAGTGACCTAAACAAATTGGAGGATTGGGCCAAAAGAAATCTGATAAGGTTCAACAAGGACAAGTGCATAGTCCCAAGGACTGTTACAGGCTAGGGACCAAATGGCTAAGTAGTAGGCCAGCAGAAAAGGATTTGGGGATTACAGTGGACGAGAAGCTGGATATGAGTCAACAGTGTGCCCTTAAAGCCAAGAAGGCTAATGGCATATTAGGGTGCATTAGGAGGAGCATTGCTAGTAGATCTAGAGAAGTGATTATTCCCCTTTATTCAGCTCTGGTGAGGCCACATCTAGAATATTGTGTCCAATTCTGGGCCCCCCACTACTGAAAGGATGTGGATGCATTGGAGAGGGTCCAGCGGAGGGCAACCAAAATGATTAGGGGGTTGGAGCACATGACCTACAAGGAGAGTCTGAGAGATTTGGTCTTATTTATTCTTCTTATTTAGAGAAGAGTGAGGGGAGATTTGATAGCAGTCTTCAACTTCCCGAAGGAAGGTTCCAAAGAGGATAGAGAGAGGCTGTTTTCAGTAGTGATGGATGGCAGAACAAGGAGCGATGGTCTCAAGTTATAGGGTGTGTCTAGACTACGCCTCTCTGTCAACAGAGAGATGTAGATTAGGCATGTCGAAATTGCTAATGAAGAGGGGATTTAAATATCCCGTGCTTCATTAGCATAAACATGGCTGCTGCTTTTTTTTTAAATGGAACTTTAAAATGGGTGACATGTTTCAAAGGAAAGGGATCTCAGCAGAGCTCCACAGAAAGCCTAGGAAGCAGGGCAGAGGCAGCAGGGTTGGTAGCAGAAGTCTCTACAGAACTCATTCAGACTTTGCAGTTCAGACCTGTCACCAAACAGGAAGTCAGAAGTTGAAAGCTGGTGCATCAACCTCCTATGCAGATGTCTCATATTGCTGTATGTTATAAACACACATTTCAGTGCTGGCTTTGCTCATTTATCATTAGATTTGATTATCCTGTAGAGTGCCTTTCACCGTCCGCAAAGCATGTTTTAGAATTTCAGGCTACACATAGGATTTATTGCAATTCACTAACCTATAAAATGCAGACACCTCTGGGGTAGAACATGGCATCCATTAAAACAGCATCAGCAACACTACAGTGTTTATAGATAAGAGGCAAAAGAATGCCTTAGAGAATTTAAGTTGTAGGAGTATACTTACCAAGGGTGAGAGATCCTAGTCAGATAAGAGTCTTCTTTCACATTTATAGAGGCAAATCCAAATTAAGCTTTTCTGAAAATATTCTATGTTGTTTTTAAAACATAACTTTTAAACATTCTAGAACTTGATTCAGGAAAGCACATAAGTATATTTTTGAATAGGGTCCTAAAAAGGTCTAAAATATTACTAGTAAAATAGAGCAAAAGGCCATTGTCATGATATTTTTAAACACAGAAGGGACAGGAAGTACTGGAATCTTACAAGAGTGACTTCTCTCTTAAGCCAGCAAAAAAGAATAGATTAAAGGGACAAAGCTGTGGTGAATACACTTTGGTATGAAAGCCTGAACTCTTGTATGCTTATCTGAACACAGTACAAATGTTAACGATGAGGTTGGTCCTGTCTCTTCCTGGTTTGTGGTCATGACTCTCAGGCAAACACCTCTAACTTTTGAGAAAAGTCTTTGGCATCTCTGGGAAGCAGAAATAGTGAGGAACTGAGTTTTAATATCTTCAGATGAATTTCCAGGGTCAGCCATTGAACTGGCCCTCAGTTCTCTTCAAATTGATCTTAAGAGACAGGGGAGGAGGGGGCGGAGAATTATACAGCAATTTTTAAGATGTGACAGCAATCAGTTTTTCTCCTGGCTCACCAGAAGCTATTTGACCAAGTTCAACTGCTAGGAAGCCTGTTTCCCTCTTCTTTTATGTTATCTTTGCTGCACCAATTGATGTCAAGCGTGAGCCTCAAGAAAGTTTAGAAAGCTGGCAAGCAAGCTGTAAACAAGTGACTGAGGTAGAGGTAAAATGTTTTATTGCTGGCAGCTTGCATCTGGCTCAGATTCTGCTGTTTTTAACTGCATCATACTGTTACATTGTGCATTGATTTATAGTGTTTATGGCAACCAATATTAGATGACTATACAGTGTAAAAGAATGTCACACCTGCATTCTAATCATTATGTCTCACTCTGCCGGCATGATTTACAGTAAAATGCATTCTGCAGTCAAGTGCTTTTCCCCTCCCCCCCTTCGTCTCAGGATATCTTACTTCATTTTGTTGTTAAATGATGATTGCTCACGGACTGGAAAGGGTGAGCAATAGCAAATGCAACAGAAGCAGAAACCCTGGGGCCTTTTTAATTTTATTTTTAGTACAGAATAACTCCACTTTCAGATAGATGTGCACAACTGGTGGCAGGGGAAAGAGACAACCAGAAATATGCAAGACTGAGCAGTTGAGATAAAATATGAATCATTAATCTGTACTTTATAGCTGTTTGAAACCTAAAGATGACTAATCTGGAAGCAGGAAGTCATGTTAATTTATAGTAGACAGTGTTATTAATGTGCATATATATATGCCTTGCTGCACAGAAGGCATTACTGACCATAAACATCAGGTAAATCTACAAGACAACATTGCTTTGAACATAGACTAGCTAGTCTTTGAATTTATTTTGTTCTGCCAGCCCACTAGATCTTTGCTTTTCTTAATTGTAATGGATGCACCATGGGCCACCCCTTCCAGTGATTTTTGGAGCCAATGGTACCAAATGTTAGGAGTGTTGAGCTATCAGGCAATTTCAAAATAAATCAATCTTTTTTTTCTAATTAGCTACAGAACACTTACTGAGAGGGGAAAGCAGAGAGAGGCTGCAGGGAACTTGCTCTGAATCATCCAGCAGAAGCATGAGAGGGATCTCCACTGAAACAGAATTATTGGAGAAACAGTCTAATTCAGGGGTGAACAATAAGGCTATGTCTAGAATGCAAGCCTCTCTCAAAAGAGGCCTTTTTGAAAGATACTTTTGAAAAAGCCTCTTTCGAAAAAAAGCATCTAGACTACAACCAGTATTTTCGAAAGAGCAAGCCACTTTTTCAAAAGAGAGCACCCAGGCAGTCTGGATGTTCTCTTTCGAAACAGTACAGTTTGCGTTATGTAGCACCTTTTTTCAAAAGAGCTCTTTCAAAAAAAGGCATTCTTCCTTTTAAAACGAGGTTTTCTGCAATTGAAAAAACTGGGTTCTTTCGATTTGCTTTCGAAAAAACACGGCAGTAGTCTAGGCGCAGGGGAAGTTTTTTTTTAAAAAAAGGCTACTTTTTTCGGAAAAAAACCCCTGTATTTTAGACATACCTTAAGAGGCCTATACGCCCTATACAGTTCACCAGGGTTAGCCCCTGGTGGGCCTCTTGAACAGGCAAATAAAGTGCTGGCAGCCCACCAGGGACTAACCCTGGCAAACCGCATCCAGCCCCTGGGCCACTTACTGCCCACCCCTGGTCTAATTACATTACACCATCAACATATGAAGCACTCGTGAAAAAATCCTGAGATGGATTCTTCTCTGTCTGACCTTGCTCTGGCTGTTCCAAAGTCCTGCAAGGAGGAGAGGGACGGGTAATTAGTCTCTAACCCTGGCTATTCAAGAACTGAGCAAGCTGAGCAGGGGAATATGCAGCTAGGGCAGTTCTTATACCACTGCACCACCAAGCAAAAGTTGGAACAATCTCGTCCAGACAGACAAATCAGCCAGAGACTACCCCTCATGTACACACAGAGGAAGTTGAAGAGATGAGAGCAATCTGCTCCTTTCCAGCAGAGCTCAATTCCTTTGAAAACATTTTTTTTTAAAAGGGAGATCACTTGTCACCATCATGCCCAACACAACAGGCTTCATTTGCACAATAGACAGCACGTGGGTATTGTTCCTTAAATAAATACTCAAAAGTGTGTTAATTAACAAACACATCCCGTAGACGAGTGAAATGTCACTCTCGACATAGGGTGAAACCAATTAAAGTTTGCATTGATACTTTCAGCAGAACTAAAAAAACCCAGCAACAATAGTAAATTGTGGTTACAGGCATGTCATGACAAATGATGAGAAAGCAAAAATATAACCTGAAACTTAGGGAGGAAAAATACCTTCAACGTTCTTCCTGAGCATTTTTTAAATGTTTAACTCTAATTTATAGATCTTGCTAGTGGGGCATTTTTTATTACTGTGTTTACATAAAAATTCTTGAGGACAATCAATTCTGAGAAAAAAACAAATAGAAACTGATAAATACATGCAAATGCATTCTGTGATGAAAATATTCACCACTGCAGTAGACAAGAAATATATATGGAAACCTTATGTTTCATGATATAAATATAAAATTATGGTCAGATAGAAACTTCCCCAGTAGATAGGCTATTCCATAATTGTTAAATGGGGGAGTTTCTTGTACCATCCTTCAAAGTACCTCTCAGCCTAATGGATTATGGCAATATTTATATTGCCATGGATAGAGCTCTTGTTTTTCACTAACTCTAAAATGTATATATATTCAATAGATGTGAAAATGAGCTGATACATTGCAAGGCCATGTGATGCCAAATTTAACATGCGTGCATCTCTGACCATTTCATTGTATTCTGCCCACAATCCACATATTTTAGACAAAGATGAGGGTAAGCTAATATTTATATACAAATATTTCAAGAGAGTAACAGCTGCTCTTTTTTGATGACTTCTTTTTTTGCCAGAATTAATTTAGTGTGACTGGGATGTATGATTGACAGCACTGGAAAATGATTCTTTCATTTTATCCTCTGAACATTTTTCTTTTCTCCTCACTCCCCAGTCATGTCTTTACACAGAATTTAATAGTGGGATTTTCAGAGGTTTGTACAAGTTAAATTTTCAATTGCAGGTGGGTGTCAAACTCCAAGGACTAAAAGGCATCTGGTTTTCAACTGGACCACGCAATTGAAAAGGGACCCTGGCAGCTCTGGTCAGCACCACTGATTGGGCCATTAAAAGTCTGTTTGGCAGTGCAGGCAGGCTCCCTATCCAATTACACACAGCTCCTGGGAAGCTACCAGCATCTGCATCTGCCTCCTAAGTATAAGAGAGGCCACAGGGGCCTCTGTCCCCACCCTCAGCACCAGCTCCCATTGGCCTAGGACAGTGGCCAGTGAAAGCTGACAAAGTGGTGCCTGCAGGTGTCAGGTACACTCAGGGTCATGTGGTGACATTTAGAGCTGGATGCCAGCAGTCTGCTGGGAGCTGCCTGAGTTAAGCGCTGCCCGGAATCCATGTCCTGAACTCCCTCCTACACCCCAACAGCCTGCCCCAGCCCTGAGCCCTCTCCAATGACCCAAATCATTTATCCCTGGCCTCATCCCAGAGCCTACACCCCCAGCCAAAGCCCTCACTTGCCTCGTTCATCAAACTCCTGCCCCAGCCTGTTGAAAATGAGTGAGAGAGGGTAGGAAAGAGCAAGCGACAGAGGATGCAGGGATGGAGTGAGTGGGGGGAAGCCTTGGAGAAGCAGCAGGGCAGAGCAAAGGTGTTCAGTTTTCTGCAAATAGAAAATTGGCAACCCTACAAACTTCTTTAGGGTATATGTATACTGCACGCTTCTTTCGGAATAAGCTATTCTGGAAGATATCTTCCAGAACAGCTTATTTTGAAATAAAATACAGGACTATGTAGCACTTTAAAGACTAACAAGATGGTTTATTAGATGATGAGCTTTCATGGGCCAGACCCACTTCCTCAGATCAAATAGTGGAAGAAAATAGTCACAACCATATATACCAAAGGATACAATTAAAAAAAAGTGAACACATATGAAAAGGACAAATCACATTTCAGAACAGAAGGGGGAAGCGGGGGGGGGGGGGGGGAAGGAAGGTGAATGCCTGTGAGTTAATGATATTAGAGGTGGGGAAGGGTAGATGTCTGTGAGTTAATAGTGTTAGAGGTGATAATTAGGGAAGCTATCTTTGTAATGGGTAAGATAGCTGGAGTCTTCAGGCCTCCGCGGAGAGTGTCGAATTTTAGCATGAATGCCAGTTCAGAGGATTCTCTTTCAAGTGCAGAATGGAACGAGGTGTACAGCTAGTTCGGATTAGGAAGGGCATTGGGTCAGCAGTGACTTCCTGGAGCTGCTGCCTGAGGCTGAGATATTTTGGAAGAGGCATTATTCCTCGTGGAATGAGGTTTGCAAACAGTGGAAAAAGCTGTCCATTAATTTGATTTTTTTTCTAAATAACACAATTGCTTTGTAGACACCCTTAGATTGCTCTGGAAATCTCTAAAGTCTTAGAAAAAATAACTTTTGCATAGCTGTCGCTAGGTGAGCCCCCCCTTGTCATGGGGCAGGTCGTCCCCGTGGTATTAGTCTCACTGTTCAGTTCCCTCAGGGCCTAGTCACAAAGTTCAGGGCCCTTTAACCAGGGGAAATACGGTCACAAAGTTCACTCTGGCCTGGAGGCCTAAGTCATTGGTGGGCTTTTCCTGGCTGTTGGAGAGCTGAGCACCAGTTGGGGTGAGGGTAGGGGGATCCAGGGCCTCCCACTCCACTGGGTCCCAACCCAGGGCCTGTTGGCAGCAGAGACTATCCCGTCAGCTCGGTGGGGACTCCATCTGAAACACACTGAGCTCCCGAAAGGATAACCCTCCGGATCTACCATCACAGGTACGTGGTTCAGTCGTCTCACTGTTGCTCAGTGGAGGTGACTCTTGTGGCTGCCTCCCCGCTTGGTGGGAATGGTCTCTGGGGTAGGGCTGGGGATGAAGTGGCTGCGGCCGAGGCTGCTTCTTCAGGGGTGGCTGCGGCGGCTGCTGCTGTGGATGCAGCTCCAGGGATGGCTGCGACAACCGGGATAGCCCAGGGGCTCCAGCCTGAGCTCCCTCCCTGCTTGTCCTCTCCCCTTGTACCCAGGCCTTTTATACAGTCTCCACACTGGAAACATGCCCAGTTGGTTAAAAGGGGTGGTGCTTCCTCTGCCCAGAGGCCTTCTCCCCTCCCCTGCCCCCCTGTGTGTAGAATATCAGCCCCATCACACATAATCATCTGGTTATGAGGCAACACTTGCCACACTTTTTCATGTTGATGAACAATAATCTCTTATGATTACTTTCCAAAGCACCTTTCAGCTCAAGAGGATCCCAAGGCATTTATAAAGTCTGTGTAAACAGGAATTTTTTAAATGCATACTTTACTGGTCACATCTAGGGTGGAAAAGAATAGCTGTTTAAAAGTGTTCAGCAATGCAACGTAACAAATCATGATAGCAAGTAAAGGACACAGCATTCATGTGAAACTGCTAAGGGATGTAATTATGCAGAATAAGCCAACCGCTAACCAGCCGCTTTGCTAGCAAAGCGTTGCCGCTTCACTTCTGCCCATTTTCTGCCCAAAATATTTAAAAGCAATAGGCTGCAGAGAAGGATTTTTCACAGAATGCTGGTAAAAAGAAAGGAAGAGATAGTGTAGCAAGTTCACCTCATTGCAGTGGTGCATCCTTCTGGTCACTCTGGGTGCATCTACACAGCACCCAAAACTCAAAATAAGATATGCAATTTGTGCTACACAAATAGCATATCTTACTTCAAATCTATTTCAAAATAACTTATTTTGAAAATTGGCACATCTACACAGTGCTAAATTTCAAAATAACACACTATTTTGAGCCATCCCTTATCCCTCTTGCAAAAATATTTCAAAATAATGGGTGGCTTGTGTAGACGTGGTGTAGCTATTTCAGGATACCTCCAGTATCACAAAATAGCTTTCAGTGTAGACTTACCCTCTGGGAATTAGCTTTCCTCCTGCACTTGAGCACTCTACTGTGGTGGTGGGTTGCTTGCCATTACCTACTCTTTCAACGTCTCCACTATGTCAGGTCCCAAGTCCCCCCCAAATCCCAGCCCCTTTCCTTCTGGGTGGTACCTGCATCCAGGGTCCTCCCCTCCCAGGGAATCCCATCCCGAAGCCCACTTATATGCCTGACTGACCCACTGCTGGTCTTCATCTTGCCTCTTCCTTCAAGGCAAACTGCAGTTGGAACTGGCCACTCATCAGCATGGGGGTTGGATCTGCTGCCTATTCCTTCCCTGTTTCTTGCAAGACTTAGTTACTGCTTGAGGCCCCAGATCAGGCTCCCAGCCTGGGAGCTGGTTAAGTCAATGCTCCCCTGACTTTCCTGACTGTCCCCAGCACAGCTCTGTTCTAGATACATTGCTAGCAGGCAGCTTAATCCTTCTCTCGCCAAAGCTGGAGAGAGATTGAACTCCCTCTGCTTTGCAGCCCTTTTTATATGGCTCAATTGGGCCCTGATTGGCTGCCTTCGGCCTCCTGATTGGCCCCAGTCTTCTCCAAGATCTGTTTTACTTCCTTTATAACCAGTGTCAGGCAACCACCCTATCATACACAGGTAGACTTTGTCTGGGCAATAGGAGTCATTCCATGGAGAAAGAGAGACTAGGTTAATTTTGAAGAATTGTTACAAAACTGCTGCAGTAAAAAGTATTTTGAAGTAAAAATAATAATTAATAATAATACATTGAACTCTGTCAAACTTTTTTTTTTAAATTCATCTCAGTCCCTTTGGTATTTCTTGACATTCATGATGAAGTGTTTTCTTTTAGTAGAAAAAACCAAGTTTCTCAAACTAAGCTTCTCATTAAGAATATTTTTTTCTCCAAGTCTGTTGCACTGTAACTGCAGACATCCTATAGAGTATATACTATAGAGGAGATGAATGTCATTACTACTAGAGTAGCACCTCAGAGTTACAAACACTAGAGTTACAAATTGATCAGTCGCATACCTCATTTGGAACCAGAAGTACACAATCAGGCAAACAGCCAAGACAGAAAAAAGAAAAAGAAACAAATACAATGTTAAACATAAACTAGAAAAATAAAGGGAAAGCAATGTTTTTCTACTGCATAGTAAAGTTTCAAAGCTGTATTAAATTAACATTCAGTTGTAAGAACAACTTTTGAAGAAGAACCAGTTTTGTTCAGAGTTCTGAACAACCTCCATTGACAATGTCTTCATAACTTCGTTCTATGAAACTTATATGCATATTTAATGAAATAAGGCTTGCCATAAAGAATTTACAATATAAATTACTATGATGGACAAAAGAAAAGTATAATCCCCATTTTACTGACTGTAAACTGAGCAAAAGAGACATTCTTTGAAGAATAAATATCTGTAGAGAAAGGACATAAATCATAAGTCTAAAGTTCTTACATTTAGTGTGCATTAAGTTATGGCTGTGAAACATGGACAATTGTAACAATTGATAATAAAGACACCACAGTGTTTCCAATTACCACATTACAGAAGAATTCTGAAAATATCCCAGATAAAACATTTCATCAATGACAAAGTATTGTAGATTATTGGAACTGAAATGCCAGTCAGACATCATATGGAAAGAAAGATTCAGATTGCAGCGCACACTTCCAGTGGTTCATCGGGTGATGCATGTTTCCATGCACTGAAAAGGAAAGTTGGTGGCAAAAGAATGTGTGGCAGAAAAAGAGCTTGGATGGACTGTGTGGCACTTTGGGTGGATTGAAAGGTCTATCCACAAAGAGATTAGCAGAGGATTATACAGAACAGTTGACATGGGCAGTCAGTGAAGGTAGGGCTGGGAAAGGCAAGCCCACAACCTTACCCCTACCCGTCCCCTTTTTCCAAGGCCATATCTCCCATCAACGGGAGGTGGAGCAGCATATCATGTGCATCCCACCCCCACCATGGAGAGGAGAGGAGGGCAGGCACATGCCCCAGCTTCCCCAGCCTGAGAGCACGGGGAGGGCAGGAGGCGTGTGGCCTGAACCTCTCCAGCCTCGGAGTATGGAGCAGGTGAGCAGTGGATGGCCCAAGCCTCCCTGGTTCCGGAGAACAAGGAAGGAGGAGAGTGCCTTGCCCCCTGCACTCCCTGCCAGGAGCACGGGGAGGGCAGGTGCTGGGGGGCAGCAGCACTCTTCCCCCCCAGAATGCCTACAGTAGGCATTCTAGGTTCATAGTGTAGGCAGGCCAGGCTGGCAGCTTGTGAAGGCTGCGCCTTCCCCCACCTAGCATACTGACCACCCATGACCGTCGACCATGGTTGCATAATAGAGATGCCACATTGCAAAGAACTGACACTGAGAGAAAGAAATTAAGATGGAGACTACCCAAGCCTATGTGTTGCGACATTTTCACAGCTAGCACAATATGACTCTTCACACCTCTTTCCTTCTTCTAGCTCTCTCGTGGCCTCTCTAGCATCTTTGCTTTTTCAACTGAGTTCATACTAATGAAGCTCAGGCTGGTGAACTGACAGAAACCTGGAGGGGATGGACGGCTCCCATGAGTTTTCAGTTGCTTGGCACTTTTCTGAATGGCAGGCAAGGAAAGAGGCAACCACTGAAAATACATGAAAAGCCTTTAAAGAACAAGAAAAATGTAACAACCTTTTTCTTAAATCTGACATTTGTATTCTGCACTCTCATTTTAAAGAGGAAAACAAACAATACATCATATGGTTTGGGGCTGTATCATCACCAAAACCCCCTACAAAAGTTGTCTTGGAAGAAACATCATATCAATGTCTCCTGGTAATTGAACAAGTTATTTATTACAAACCTTTGGACAAGACTGGAATATATCAGAGAACACTGTTTTCCTGATTCAGTTTATGAGAGGTCAGTGTCAGTACACAGAAGGGATATATAAGGGAGATAATTTTTGCTGAACTTTCATTAGCTTTGGCTTCCATTTATAAAGGAGGAGGCATGATTAGGTTGGTCCTGTAGGTTGGCTTAGTGTGGTATCAACCTATTTTACTTTTCCATCTATACAGCGGACTACTGCAAGGTAATGTTACAAGCCAAATCCATAGCGCATCTGACAAGAGACCTATATAAGCCTAATTTTCATATATACCCTAGACAAGTTTAAATTGTTATGACATGGTAAAGTGACATTAAAGTGGTAATAAATTACATTTATACCCAATTGAAGCCTCTTTATATTGCCAAATGGATGTAAACTGGCTTTATTGTAAATGAGAATCAGGCCATGCAGCATTTAAACCACGTGCAAGGTTTGTTACCCATTACTGTCTATTGCTGATCTCTTGGGATAGATGCCTGCTATTGTTTCTACCTTATGATCTTGGGCCGTTAGCTCAAATGGGAGAGAACTGTGGGTTGGATGGGGTTAGTCTCCATTTCTATCTGCAATGACAATCCAACCAGAGAAGTTGCTATGAGTAAAATAATTGACCAAAATCTTCTTCTTGAACTGGTAACAAAAATCATGTTCCTTCATCAGCTATTTAAATGTTAGGAGCAAATTGGCCAGAGATCAAAGTCACAGAATCTTGTGACAGTGGATTGGTATTTTCTCAGGGTGTTCTCTAATTAGTTCTTAGCTCCCATAAAAGACCTCAAAGAATTATCCTGACAAACTCCTTGTCCACACAAATTCTGTGTTATCTGGACACTTTCCAGCTCCTTTGAACATTGGATTATGCCATTCTGTTCGGTGCATTTGTTTGTGATGAGAATTTCATAGACTGCAATCATTATCTGGCTTTCAGCTGTTTCAGAACCAACCACTGACTCTCAAACCCACTCAGGGTATGTCTACACTACAGTGTTAATTAAAAATATCTTATTTTGAAACAGTGAATTCGAAATAAGTTATTTTGAAATAACGCATCTACACACAAAATGCATTTCAAATAGCCTTTTTCTATTTCGAAATACAACGTCCACACTGAGTGGACACTGATTCGGATTTAAGGCCGGCCGGAACCAGGTCAGACAGGGCAGCAGGTCAGGAGTGTCTGTGTATGGCTGTTGCCTGAGGCTATCTGAGGCCTGTGCTTAAAGGGACCCCTCCCCACCCCCCGCCTACCCTCCACCCCCAGGCAGCTGGCTCTCAGGTGTCCCTGCTTGCTTGCCCGCCTCGATGAGGGACAGCAAAGCATTTGTGCACATGCTCGCACAAATTTGTGAGGGAAGAAGGGAAGCAAATGGAGCAAGTATTCCAGGGCCAAGCGACTCAAAGGGACCTGAGGTTCCCGGCTACCTCCGCCACTACTGCTGCAGCAGCCAAAGCCTCAGGCCCTCTACATCTTTAAATCAGCACTTCCCAACTGCTGACTGGTGTCAGTCCGTGAACTGCTGGCTGCCGGGCTGCAGCAGCTGCCAGAGCTGAAGCAGGCTGTTTGCAGTGGCTCAGCTCCAGCAGCCGTGGTGGCTGATTTTGCCTGATAGCAGCACTGGGGCTGCTGAGCTGGCAGGAGGAGGCAGAGCAGGAGGTTCCTCCCTCCTCCCCACTCCCACCCAGTTAAGATGGTGTCTCAGCCATGCCCCTTCTCCTCCGCCTCTACCTATGGGGGCGAGAGATGCACTTGGGGAGGGAGGAGTGCGAAGGAGAGAGAGCGCATGCATCACCAACAGCCACTCCTCCAGCCCATGTGGCAGAAACAGCCATGCTCTCTGAAGGAGGCAGCCTCATTCTGGGGAGTGCAAGGGTTGGGATGGAGGCAAAGGGCAAAGGGGTTGTGGATGAGGGCATAGTGGGGTCATGGGGCAAGAGGGTGTTGGCATAAGCTGTGGGGGTCAGAGGTTAATGGATCAAAGGGAACAAGGCATAGGTAGTGGGGAGCAAGGGTCTGGGTTGGGTCTAGGTGGTCAGATAACATTTTATTTGCATATTATTTTAATAATGAATGTGCAAATAAGATATTACTGGTGTGCCAAAAGTTTGTGAATGGGTTTGCTGGTCTGTGGTAAAAATGTTTGGGAAGCACTGCTTTAAATCACTGCCAGAACTCCACCCCTTCCAAATGAGGCCCTGTCCCTTCCATCTATGCCCCCTCTGGGAGTCACCCACACACACACACACCAGGGGCCCAGTGAGTCTGTTGGCTGTTCTGCACAAGTAGATAAGTAATGAGTGAAGCATGGCGCCATCTTTTATTTGCCGGTCCTCACAGATGAGCCAGCTTGGTGTAGTAATTCACTGCTGCCATTGACTATTATTGCTGATTACTACGTCCAAGAACTAGAAGGAGAAGAAACCAGAAGAAAATCATGCCTCCTTGAGCCACAATCCCATGCTGAGTATATCCTTGTGACAAGATCTAGTCCCCTGACTTCAGTGGAATGACTTGTGTGAATAAGAGTTGAAGGATTGAGTCTACAGAATATATTTTGTTAGAAGACAGTATCTTTTTTTAAAAAAATGATGACTTGTCATAAACACACCAGTGCCATGCCCAACGGAAAATATTGATTGGTCCTCTGTAAGGGCTTGTAGTAGTTTTGCAGTTGTTCTTCTCCCCTGTGTGGCTAGCATATAAAGTAATCCTTCACTTGGATAACATACTCTAACCCTCCACAGGGGACACACGGTATTTTGTGTACCTGATGTTGTTTCTCTCTAATTACACTAAAACAGTACAAAACCCCCACATAGAATCATAGAACTGGAAGCAGGACTGTCATGAGGGGGCCATGGGGCCCAGGGCAACCCCCACCCTGCCCCACCCCTTCCCCAAGCCAAGCCCCTGTTCCTCCCCCAACCACCTCCTTCCACAAGCAACATGACCCAGAGATTTATGGCAGCAGAATTTGTCCCCCACTAACCATGGCAATGGAAGCCAGAGGGGCCCAACAGTCTGCTCCTCTGCATTCCACCCTGCTGTGCCATCTTCCCAGCTTGTTGCCTGCAGCTTCTCTGCAACAGCAGGAAGCAAAGCACCCTTGTCCAAGGGGGTTCTGCTTCCCACTACCATGGAGAAGCAAGGTATGGTGAGTTGGGAGAGTGACATGGTGGACTGGAACAGCTGCCAGAAGGCTCCATTGCCCCATTACTGTGGGGGAGGACAACAACTCCTGCTGCTGCCATGCCAGGCCATTGACCCCAGGTAATCCTGTGGGTCCCATCAAAAGCATAGCCTCCAAAAACATGGGGCCTGCAGCAGCCATCCCAAACCATCATATGGTTGGGACGGTTCTGACTGGAAGGGATCTCAAGAAGTATCTAGTCCAGTCCCCTGCTCTTAGAGCAGGACTTTAGTATTAAGTGCAAGAACTAGACTAAATGACCTCTCAAGATCCCTTCCAGCACTGATTCTCTGGCCCCTTAATCTGAAATGTGGTTAACACCTTCCTGAATGACTCATTAAGTAATCAGCATTTGGCTGGATTTGATCCCCCTCTTTCTGCACTTCAGATTATAATCATTTATGATATGAGCAGAACCTCTTGCTTAGTGATAGGCAAAGAGTTGGTGTCAGTTATGTAGATAAATTAATGCTCAATGGTTATTTACTTTCACCATTTCCAAGGATACTTAATGTTTCAATATGATAGGTGTCTCTTCTCCCTGCTTCTTATGCCTGCTGGAACTCTAGGTTCTGGAGGTGCTGCCACAACACATCTTGAAATGGACTCCCCCATTTACAGGGTTTATTTACAGTTTGTTTCAATGACTACTTGCTTCCCTACTATACTAATATTTTTAGCACTGCTTTTCTCTCTTCATTTATGCATCTATCTTCTCTTTTTCAAATAATTTTTAACTTATGTAACTAAACAATGTGGAGTAGATCCTACAGTCAGCATGGAAAAGGATAATTTTAATAGTATTTCAAAGATACACGAATCTCAGTGGAAAATCTCTTCTGAAAAAAGATTCTTCCAAAAGAAGCCAGTAGTCTAGATGTAGCCTCAGATTTTAGTTACGCTATGTCAAGGCCGAGGCAACACTTCATCTTTTTTTTTCTGACTGCATCAAATCAATGTGCAGTGAAACGGTCCAACATTTCATAGATTCTTCCTCCACACACCTTGGCAAACCAAGTGAAAAACAATTGCTGCTGTTAATAGAGAGATATACTTCTCTACACTAACTAGGTGGAGATCTTTACCTGTGATTTGGTACCTTAGTTTGAATGAGAGGCTGGAACGAAGTAGGCTATCTAAAATTTCCACATCTGACCATTTTTTGGTATGTAATCCAACACTTGCAAAGATGAACAGTAATTTAGAACAGCAATAATCCTCCATACCATTGACCCTGAAGATCTTTATAGCAACAGGAATGAGATCAAAGGACAAACAAAGTCTTTTAATCCCTCAAAGTGCGAGTTCAAGCTAATCTTACGTTTTTGTCTGATAATACTCTGCAAATCTCCTTTTAACTTTGTTTAACATTCATTATCCTTTTTCATGCCCTAATTTTACAGAAAAGTAATGTGTGAGGCTAGGAGTACATTGAAACATTTCTCAGTGGGGGTGGCACTTCTTATTTTAAATGCTCATTTCTCATGCTAGCTATTGGAGTAGAAATGTAGGTGGAGGGAAGAAGCATATGTGGTAAATGCAGAGGGAGATTAAGTTTGATAAATGAGGTGTAGAAAGATTCCTGGGAATTAGCTAGCTCACTCTCTCTTATCAGTGTGAAACCTAAACAATAATTATGAAAATCATTTCAAGATAAGGCTTTAGCAGACAGCAATCTTCTTTCATAAAAAGGAAGTTTACTGTGGATAAATGAAATCATGAGGGGACTGCATGGCTCAGTGGGTTAACTCTCAGATACACATTTATTATTTGGGACCCTGATTCTTCAAGCATATTATCCTGCTGCTGTTGGAGGCTCTTACAGTGATGACCTCTATGACCTTGGCAACAGCCTTAGTTAAATAATGCTACTTTGTAAGGCCCCAATCCAAAATCCACTTAAGTCAGTGGCTAGTCTTCCACTGACTTCAGTGGCTTTTGGAATGGGACCTGCTTGCAAAGCTCCCTATGCTTAAGGAATCCAAGAATAAAGTGGGAACTAAAGCAGCAGTTCTTACACTGTGGCTGTGTCTACATTGGCACCCGTTTCCGGAAAAGGGATGCTAATGAGACAAGTCGGAATTGCAAATGCCGCGGGGATTTAAATATCCCCCGCGGCATTTGCATGAACATGGCTGCCGCTTTTTTCTGGATCGGGGCTTTGCCAGAGAAAAGCGCCAGTCTAGACGGGATCTTTCGGAAAATAAAGCCTTTTCCGGAAGATCCCTTATTCCTCTTAAAATCAGGAATAAGGGATCTTCCAGAAAAGGCTTTATTTTCTGAAAGATCCTGTCTAGACTGGTGCTTTTCTCTGGCAAAGCCCCGATCCAGAAAAAAGCGGCAGCCATGTTCATGCAAATGCGGCGGGGGATATTTAAATCCCCCGTGGCATTTGCAATTCCGACTTGTCTCATTAGCATCCCTTTTCTGGAAAAGGGTGCCAATGTAGACACACACAGCCTGTGAGTTGGGGCCTCAGAGTAGGTCTCGGCTCTGTTTTAGTGGGATTGCCAGGGATGGTGTTAGATTTGCTGGGGCCCAGGGCTGAAGCCTGAGCCTGAGCCCTATCACTCAGGACTGGGCCCACCAATGGAGGATGTGGGGGATAGAGGGGACAGCTGCCCTGGGGGCTAGAAATTTAAAGGAGACCAGGACTCCCAAACAGCAACAATGTCAGGAGTCCCATCCCCTTTAAATCACCACACTGCATGCTCCATGTGGCTCTGAGGCTGGTGGGGGCAGGGGGAAGACCAGTACCACAGACTGGGAAGTGCTGCCCTGGCCATGGCCCTTCCATTTGCGGCCCTGCCCCTTCCAGGGGCACAAATCCAGCCCCCCACACCTAGCCCAGGGGTCCACAGAAGCTGTCAGCCCCCTTGCCAAGGAGTAAAGCCCAAGCGTGAGCCTCCCACCCTAAATTGAAATCTGAGTCCTTGTCTTCAGCCCTGGGTAGTGTTGCCTGCCATCTTGGGGCTGAAGCTCTTCGGGTTCTGCTTTGCCCTTCCCCCCATTCCCACAGTTGTCATCAGAAGTGGGCCACAGTGTGATGTAATTTGTGAACCCCTACACTAAGGTAAAGTTACCCAGCGGAAAAATTGCAAAGTCTTTAAGGGCAATGCCTCCACCTACATAGGGCATAATCCTGCAAAGTGCCAAGTCCTTTCAATTCCCATTCAAAGGGCAGTTAAATTTAAGTACCCATTAAAGTGCTTTTGCCAAACCAGAAACACAAGTTTTCCAGTTAGTAATTCACTTTCTATAGGCCTCAGCACAGCACAGATCACTGAAATATCTGACAACCCCTCTCCTCCTACTGTAGAGATTTAGACCACAAGTCCCTTAACTTGGTGTATTCCTCTGAAGTGAGGGATGAAGAAATTGCTGGAGAACAATTGCACAGCAGGCTTCTAGTGGAGGCTCCATTATACAAGTGGTCCATAGCCAGAAAAATTTAGAGTTTACAATCTCTCTTATTCACCTTCCCTTCCCCCTACGGCACCAGGAAAATTAATTCAGAGGGCGATGAGCTCCTTCTACATTTTGGGTATGGCTATACTTAGAGAAAAGCAATCCTCAATTCCAAGTCTCAGACCCCAGGTCAACTCACTCAGATCAGGGGTACGTCTAGACTGCATGCCTTTTTCTATAGAGGCTTTGTCAACAGATACTGTCAACAAAGCCTCTGTCGACAAAGAGCGTCTAGACTACAATCAGTACTGTTGACAAAGCAAGCCGCTTTTTTGAAAGAGAGGCTAGACACACTTTCAAAAAAAATCACAGTTTGCATTCAATAGCGCCTTTTTTCAACAGAGTACTATTGAAAAAAGGCGTTATTCCTCGTAGAATGAAGTTTACCATGGTCGACGAAACTGCTGCATTCTGTCAACTTACTGTAGACAAAATGTGGCAGTAGTGTAGACACAGGTGTAGTTTTGTCAACAAAAGCCCACTTTTCAGGGCAAAGAGACAAGGAAGTATAGTCAGTTCAGATGCCCTGGTCCTCGGTCGGGGTGGACCAGCAAATAAACACCAGGAGGTCTGATTTCGGTAGCCCAGACCTTGTTTCAGGCAGGGCAACAAACAAACACCGGCAGGGGCCCTAGCCCCTCAGTCAGGGTGGGTCAGCAACAAACCCAGTTCATAGTCCCCAGCCCTGGTTCAGGGCAGGATGGCAAACAACACACAGTTAGTTCAAAGGTTCAGTGGGCCTGACCTAGGTTCAGGCAGGACAACAACAAACAGTAGCAAAGGGTTTGGGGCTCTTTATGCAGGAGAGGAGCAGGAAATTCATCTGTGGTGCTGGAGAGGAGGAGACTGCCACCCAGTAGGTGGGTGGCAGGGGGGATGCAGGCCCGCCTACTCCACTGAATCCCAGTCCAGAGCCCTAATAATAGAAGTGTAGTCTGCTGCTGGGTCAGCGGGGTTTCCAGACTGAAACACACTGACCCGAGACACTTAACTCTCCTCAGAATTCCCTGGGCCACTTCCCTTCTCCCCCTCAGTGCATACCTGGGCATCAGGCCGGTCCCTCAGGGATTCAGGAGCTGTCAGGTCCAGCTGGGGTCTGGATGTTCCAGGCCAGTCGTCAGCCGCTTGCTGGTTCAGTGGTCCCAGCCAGTCCTCAGGTGCAGACAGGTGCAGGTGATCAGGCCAGTCCTCTGGGTCAGACATGCCTGGTGATCTCAGCCTCCCAGGCAGGGAGTGCTGGGCAGACCTCTGGTTCCTGGGCCCACATTGAGCTCTCAGACTAGGCTTTTATAGTCCTGGATATGCCTCCTAGCTTCTGGTCAGATAGCTGGGAGGGATTAAGCTTGGCCCAAAATGACTCCCAGAGGGGCTCCCCTGCCTCCAGGTCAGTGGGCAGCCACTCCCACACCCCACTCCAGAGAAGGAGAGGCAGCAGGGTGCAGATGCTGCTGCTCTTCCTCCTCTCCCCCCGCTCCTGCTACCTGCACCGGCTGGAACTCTCCCTGCCCAGCCATCTGCCTGCCTCCTCCTCCTGGACACCACTCCAGCTGCTGCTCTTCACCACCACCACTAGCTGCTGCTGCTGCTGCTGCTGCTGCCGAAGGGGGGGAAGCTTGCAGGCTACCCCCCCTCCGCTCCAGAGGAAGAGGACCCCACCAGCACCCACCCCCCGGAGGCCTTCCCCACCTGAGTACCATTTGCCCACCGCTGCTGCTCTACCATCTGCAACCCGCCCAGGAAGACAAGGACCGCTAGTTGGAGGGGGTTTGTTTGTTGGGACTGAGCTTTTCATCCGCTCTTGGGGTGGTGGTGGACTGAGACACCAAGAAGGGGGCTGGGGGAGAGGAGCAGAGCCCTCCCCCCGGTCCAGCTGCCCCCCCATACCACCACCCCCACAACCCCCTCCACCAACCTTGTACTACCTGGATGCGCCCCTTGGTGGGGTAAGCTACTAACTCCCCTCTCCCTTTTACCAGCTGGGACTGTTCCTCTGCAGCAGCGGGCGAGGACTGAGCCCCTCACAAGTGCTCATGGGTGTGCTCCCACCCCCATTGGACGTGGCCCCCCCTCCCTCAGCAGTGTTTGGTTGGGGGGCCCCTTCATTGCTGCTCTCCCTGCCCTGCCCCCACTGCAGAAGCCTTGCCCACCCCGCCTTGTTAGCCAGTTCTGTTTCTCCCTCCCTGAGCTTGCTGACCAGCCCCGCCCAGCCTCAGTTTGTTTTACCTGCCCTGCCCACATTTAACTAGCTGTAGTGTGCGTCCTGTTTCCCGGCCTTTGCTGTGCCCTGCCCCGCCTTGTTCACCCAGTGCCCTCCCACCAGCCTCCAAGTCATTCTCTGGCCCCACCCAGAGTTCCAGTCCCCGTCCCAAGCACTTGTGTCCCCCCCTTTTTAGTTAGTCCCCCTGCACATTGCACCCCCTGTGCCCCATTGATGGCCCCATAGTTCCCTTTTATACCCCAGTGCAGCTGAAGGAGCCGGCCCCCGCACTGCACCTGTTACCTGGCCCCCTGCCTGCCTGCCAGTGCCCCCCTCCTCTGCTTCCAGCCTTGTGGGGAGGAGTGGTTGCTGGCCTCAAATCCCCTTGGTTCCCCTGCTTACAACCTATCCCTGTTAGTGCCCTCTCTCCCCGGAAATAGTCAAGCGGGAGGGAGTGGCTGCCCCCCCCCACCCTCTCCGCTCCTATTTGTGACCTCCCCCCCTTGCATCCCTACCCTTTCTTCTAGTGCCCCCTCCCATGCAGTATCATTACGGGGAGGAGTGGCTGCTAGTTCCCTTCCTTAGTTTCCCCACAAGTGCCCATCCTCTGACAGCGCCCTCCCTCCCCCAGCAGGAGAGGGTGGCTGCCCCCCCCCCTTGAGCTCCTCACCCTGACTCTTCCCTTCCACTCCTCGTTTTGTGCCCTCCTCCTTCGCCTACAGCCGGCGAGGAGTAGCAGCCACTACTCCCTCTTCCTGGTTCTCCTAATCCTCATAAGTTTAAAGCCCTCCTCCCCAGCTTCCATCTTAGTGGGTGGAGTGGCTGGCACTCCCCTCGACCCCTCTCTCCCCCGCCTCTATTACACCTGAGAGGAGTGGATATCTCGACTTCCCCAGTTTCCCTTACTGGTTCCCAGCCCTCCCCTGCTGGCTGATAGTCAGGGAGGAGTTCCCTTACCCCTTTCCCACAATTTCCACCTCCTCCAACACCTGTCCCCCTTCACCATGATGGAGGAGGTCCTGGTCCCCTCCCCTGACCTTATGGGCCCCAAAGGTCCCCCGTTGCCACTAACCCCGCCAATCACTGCGGCCCTCCACCTCGGCCGGAAAAAAAGGCCAGGGAGGAAGAAGGGCAAAGGCCCAAACCTCCCCCGGCCGAGGCCTCCTTGCTCACTGCGGCCCAGCCACCTGCCGCAGCCCGTCCCTCCCCTGTCATTCCCCCCACTGGCTCTGGGGGTGATCCACCCATGGCCCCCAGAGTGTATGCCGAGGTGCCCACTGTCACTCCCCCACATGCTGCGTCATCTGCCCTGACTGCCGCCTCCAGTTCCATCCCTGGTGGCCAGGTCCCCTTCTCCACCCTGACCAGGAGGCACGCCATCTGCTGCCTGCTGGTCACCACCTCGCCCCACGTCGAAACCTATGTGCAGGCATTGGCGAGGGTGATGGGGGCCTCGGCCATGATGGCGACCTCCAAAATGTCATGTTCTTCCTTGCCTCAGAGGCCGCCTCCCAGGAGGTGGTGGAGAGGGGCCTGGCGGTGGGGGGCGTGCACGTACCGTCGAATCACTGGAGGACCTGGGCGTACGGGTGGTCCTCACCTCCATTCCATCCTTCGTCCCTAATGCTGACCTGCTGCCTTCCCTCTCCACCCTGGGGAAGCTGGTATCTGTCATCAGCCCTCTCCCATTGGACAGTAAGGACTCCGCCTTCCGCCACGTCCTGTCCTTCTGCCCGCAGCGCGTGGTGGGGTGGTGCTTGAGGAGTCCTTCCAGGTGCCCTACCAGGGGGCCTTTTACTGGGTCCATTATTCTACAGGGGAAACCTGATGGGGCAAGTCTGGAGGGACTGTCCCTTGGCCCGGTCGGAGGAGGCGTCCGGATCCCGGGAGGGCACTGACCCCAGCAACGCCAGCCCCCTGGTAGTCTGGCCTCCGCAGCTGCCCCTCCTCCAATTGATGGCTCTGTTCAGGAGCCGGAGGCATCTCCTCTGGCGTGCCCGAGCAAGCACGCGGGCCACGCCTCCACTCCATCCTTCTCTGCAGGGCCCAAGGAGGAGAGGGTGGCACGGTCGCTGCTGGGTGAGGGAGAGGGCTCCCCCAAGGGAGAGGTTTCCCAACCTTCCTCTCTCACTCCCCTGCCTCAACATCCCCCCCGAAAACCAACCACGCCCCCTGGCCTTTCCCCTGATGACCAGCCCTCCACCTCCACCTCAGAGGGCTGGACGCTCGTCGGGGGAAAGTGCAGAGCCCGCCATTCGTGGGCTCAATCTCCCTCCTCCGATGAGGAGGGTGGGAAGATCTCCCTCCAAAACATCTTGAGGGGGGCCAGTGCTGCTGAGATCACGTCCGGTGAGCATCAGCAGGAGGCACCAGCCGAGGAAGCCGTGGCAGCAAGGGGGGATGATGCTGTCCCCCTGCAGAGCCCATCCGCGAGAAGGCCTCGGGTGGATTTCCCCTGGCCCCAGTATCAATTGCACTCCCCTCAGTCACCTCCGAGGTAATTGTTGCCTCAGTGGCTGGCGGAGAGGGCTCCAGGGTCGGGGGGATGGAATTTAGCTCCATATTCGAAGAGCTTGAGGCCCTGGGTCTGACCCAAATTACCCAGGGTGAGGATGCCCCCCCGCCAGTGGGCCTCGGTCTGGGTGGTGACTCTGTGGCACAGTCCCTGCCTCTCCCTAACCCTAACCCTAACCCTATGTCCCAGGCAGGGGTGGCCCTAGACTAGCTGCCAGCAACTGGCACCCTAGGCGAACCATGCAATCGGTGCCCCCTCCACTCCCAAGGGCAGATATCGACTGAGGGTTTTGGTTCTGTGCTGGGAGAGGGGGGCTGGGGATGGAGTTTGGGGGCTGGGGACCGGGGAGAGGTAACAGGGTGACAGACCAGGGAGAGAGTCCCCTGCACCTGCCTCCTCCCAAGATCCCACCCCCCAGAGAGAAGCCGGCATGTGCCTCTCCCGGGGCCGACCCCCCTCCCGTGGGGCAGGGGAACACCCCCACACATTCCTCCTTCCCCGGGGCTGACCTTCCCTTCCCCGTCCCGCAGCACAGGGGAAACTCCCCCCCACGTTCCTCCTCCCCTGGGGCCGACCTCCCACCCTCCCGCAGCACAGGGGAACCCCCCCCCCCACGCTCTGCCTCTCCCAGGACTTAGCCCCCTCCTGGCCGCAGGGAAGCCGTGCTCCAGGTAAGGCTCTGGAAAGGAAAGGGGAAATGGAAGGGGCAGGGTTTGGAATTTGGCGCCCCATGTAACTTGGTGCCCTAGGCAGCTGCCTAGTTTGCCTATAGGCACAGGCCACCCCTGGTCGTAGGGGGCCGACCCCATCCTCACAATCGGGGTGCCCCTAGTGTTACCTATTGGCTCGGCTGACTCGGGTGCTGGAGCTGAAGCTGCCGAGCCCTCCAGGGTGACAGCTGGCACCGAGCGGCTGGTCCCGAGCTCAGGGGAGCCCCCTCTCCAGCAAGCATTGAACACCAGTCAGGCTGATGCCATGGTAACTACTCCTGCCTCTCCATCTGCGCCTGGCCCCCTTCCTGTCCTGCCCCCCCAGTTCCTATTCAGGAGGAGCCGCAGCCCGGTGGCACAAACCCGGGAGATCCTCCCCTAGACCTCACCCCAATTTCTGGTCCCCTTCCCTGTCACAATCCTCCCCTCACCTCTGAACGTGCCCTTGGCCACAATCCTACCCTCGACGAACCTGTTTCCAGCCCCGAGTCCTCCCCTGTCCCTGATCCCTCTCCTACCATTCCCATTCCCCCTCTTCGTGCCCCTGCCCCACCATCTGGCCATGAGCCCACCCCCCCTTCTACTCCTACTGTGCGACCTGTCCCGCCTTCACCATCCTCCCAAACCACCGTTATTGCTACCCCCATGGGGGCCGTCTCGTTCCTGCTGACCGTGGGCAGTCCTCAGGGGGTGGTATTTGTGTCCCTGGACCCTAGTCTTTTAGGGGCTGCCTTGTTCCCTCCACTGCCCCCTCTCCCACTGGGGTTGGGGACGGGCAGCGAGGCACCATCACTCTTGGCGCCGCACTGGGGCTTGGACCCCAGTTTGCACGTCCTCATGGCCCACGAGGTCCTTTTGGGGGCCCAGATGGAGGAAAAGTCTGGCACCCCCTCGGTGCTGGGGGCCGAGCTCCGCCAATTCCTCACGGATACACGCGGGACTAAGGGGAAAGTGGAGCAGTTCTGGGGGGACTTTCACTCCATCCTGGGGACCACAAGGGCCCTTTTGAAGAAGGGGAGAGGGACCAAGAGGCAGGACTACCACACTGCACTGGGTCGCTGCAGGGGTTCTGTCTCTCCTCCTGGAGGAGGGGGGCCAGATCCTGGTCTGCGTGCTCAGCCAGGTCTGGACCTTCTGCCTCCAGGCCCTGCAGAGACTCCTCTTTAGTGCAGGTAGTCCAGCATGGAGCACTTTGGGGTGCGTCTTCCTCCGCCACCTCTAAGGGCTCCGATACAACCGACAGCTCTTTTTTTTCCATCTGAGGGGCCTTCTGTGAGACCTCTCAGAGCTGCCAGAATTCTACTAAGAACTACTCCAGACCTGGAAGTTGTTTTCAGCGACCAGGTCTATTGTGGCCACCAAGGGAGCAGAACCCCTCGTGGAGACCCTACTCCACAATCCAGCCTTGTGTGTGCAGGTGGCAGAGTCTCCCTCGGTGCACCGGAGGTTGATCCTGGCAGAAGATCCCAAGGTCGAAGGACTACGATGAGGGGACTGGGTGGATCCCCGAGTGCTCGCTCAGCACATGGGGCTCTCCATCCCCAGAATCCGTCTGCACCTACTCCAGGAGGTGAAGGGTGTCTTGCCATGGCCTGCTCTCAACTTTCTGCAGCAGTCCATGTGTAGGGAATAATTTCTGGACAGACTGGGTGCAGGTGAAAACAAGCAGAGGATTTATTGGTTCACACAGCTGGTGGAGTACCCATCAGGAGTTAACCTGGTGAGCACTAACTTAACCAAAACATACATTAGATTAAATAAAGGTAGCAGATGGACGGAGGAGAAGTGATTTGATAGGTCTAGCAGCAGAAGTAAGGGAAGGTATGTCTACACTACAAAGTTAATTTGAACTAACAGCCATTAGTTCGAATTAACTTTGATAGGTGCTACACAGGCAAACCGCTAGTTTGAACTTAATTCAAACTAGTGGAGCGCTTAATTCGAACTAGGTAAACCTCATTCTACGAGGACTAACGCCTAGTTCGAATTAAGTAGTTCGAATTAAGCGCTCCATGACCTCATCCATGACCTCCGCACTAGGCACAGGAAAGTGGCTGTCTAGGGCAGGATAGCTGCCAGCCTGGCCACCCAGGAGCAGGTTTGCATGAAAATCAAGGTGGTCCAGTGAGACCCCCAACCCTGAGACCTG
Organism: Pelodiscus sinensis; assembly: GCF_049634645.1. Taxonomy (NCBI): domain Eukaryota; kingdom Metazoa; phylum Chordata; order Testudines; family Trionychidae; genus Pelodiscus; species Pelodiscus sinensis. The sequence continues at coordinate 27,844,831 of NC_134725.1, read as the reverse complement.
AGCTTAGAACAGCTGTACTGGGTCAGACCAAAGGTCCATCTAGCCCAGTAGCCTGTCTGCCGACAGCGGCCAACACCAGCTACCCTGGAGGAGATGGACCGAAGACAATGACCAAGCCATTTGTCTCATGCCATCCATCTCCAGTCTTCCACAAACAGAGGCCAGGGGCACCATTTCTACCCCCTGGCTAATAGCACTCCATGGACCCAACGTCCATGACTTTATCTAACTTCTCTTTAAACTCTGTTCTAGTTCTAGCCTTCACAGCCTCCTGCAGCAAGGAGTTCCACAGGTTGACTATTTGCTTTGTGAAGAAGAACTTTCTTTTATTAGTTTGAAGCCTGCTACCCATTCATTTCATGTGGTGTCCTCTAGTCCTTCTATTATGGGAACTAATGAAGAACTTTTCTTTATGCACCCTCTCCACACCACTCGTGCTTTTATAGACCTCTATCATATCCCCTCTCAGTCTCCTCTTTTCTAAGCTGAAAAGTCTCAGTCTCTTTAGCCTCTCTTCATATGGGACCTGTTCCAAACCCCTGATCATTTTAGTTGCCCTCCCCTCTCCCACCCTCTCTCTTTCCCTCTCCCACCTCTTTTTCCCCGTCTCCCCGAGTTTTGTTCAATAAAGAGAGTTTCTATTTTTGAACACACATGTCCTTTATTTTGTACATCAGGAAGGGGGGCTAGGGAGAGGTAAGTGGAAGGAGGTGAGGGAGGAATGGGGTACGAGCCCCCGATGGAGAGGACTGGTGTGGCTCTGTGGGCTTCTCGGGGTGGAACCTCTCCTGCAGCCCCCCAATTGACCCCCCCCCCGGATAGCAGCCTGCGGCAAGTGCAGCCGGACTGATGGCCGAGTGCTGTGATGTGCCGAGTGTGGGCACTCATGGCACTCCAAGCTAGGACTGCTTTGCAAGCGGGGAACCCCTGAGAACTGTCTGTCCGGGGTGGGGGTCAGGTCCTTTTAAGCACAGCCCTCGGCTAGCCTGAGGCAGCACCTCCACGCTCTATGTCCTAATCTGATGCCCTGCCGGCACTGCTTCCAGCCATCCTTAACCTCGGTTCAGGGTCCACTTAATGTGGACATGCTAGTTCGAATTAGCAAAATGCTAATTCGAACTAGCTTTTAGGTCTAGATGCGCTACTTCGAATTAGCTTAGTTCGAATTAACTAATTCGAATTAAGTTAGTTCGAATTAGTGCTGTAGTGTAGACATACCCATAAGCACATAAGCCAATGGTCTACAACAGTTATACGGCATCTCCGCCCATTGCCAATGAAACATGTTATCACTAATACAGGTAGTTATTCCTAACAAGGTAAATAAGCCAACATAAACATAGGCATATTGATGGTCATTTTGTCGGCCGGAAATATAATGTGTCTCCTGCGGGGGTGGTATTGCCTTGATGCAATCTTTGGGATCCAAGCTTATTTTCTAGGAACAAAGCAGACAATGAAAAACAATCCAATGCAGTTGTTTGGTTGTTTGGTATCAGCCTTATAAAAGTGAGGTCCTTCTGGAATGTGGTTGCCAGGGGAACCAGGGTCATAGTAATTGCTATAGTGTATGCTTCCAGGGCTGGCTTAATACTTTCAGATTTGAGTTTGTCAGTTCTCAGCAAAATACCATGAGCTGTCTCAATTTACCCTACACCATGTGAGAGGGTACACTCTGCCCCTCCCTTCCTGCAAACCCTCCGTCCTTAGTTATTTGGCCCCTGTTCCATGGGCCCCCCGGCTTCCTCATCCATGGACCCCCAGCCGACTGCAGGATTTGCAGCCGGTCTGTTCCAAACCACACCAAGAAAACATCTGTACACGCTCATGCTCCATACTCTGCATTTCCTCACCCTCATGTCCCGCCCCGACAGCAAGTGGCAGGACTACCTAACACATGTGGAGGGCGTGGAACCCCGATGGGCCAGCATATATTCCACCTTAATTCCGCGGCTCATCGGGGACATCAGTTGGTGACTCCTTCACGGAGCCGCGAGCACGGGCATGTACTTGGCACTGTTCACCCCCATCCTGGACACCAGACACAGCATGAGGCACTACCTTGAATGTGCCAGGTTGCAGCCCCTATTCTGGCTCTCCAGAACCTCTTATTGAGGTTCTGGCTGCACTTTTCCCCACACCTTTTTATATACGCACACCCTATCTGTGGCCCCACAAAGTTGTGAGATCTCCTCGTCAACCTCCTCCTGGCCTTAGCGAAAGCTGCCATCTACAATATGAGGAGGAGGATATTGGACGAGGGGGTTCTCTGCGACTGTGGGTCCTACTTCCGTTCCTCCCTTGTGTCACGTATCCAGGCAGAGTTCCTCTGGGCGGCATCCGCTGGCTCCATTGATAGCTTTGAGAAGCAGTGGGCGATGTCCGAGGTTCTCTGCTCGGTGTCCGCATCCGGTTCCCTTGTTTTGAACCTGTGACGTGCACCCCCTGATCCTTTCGTCATTATTTATCCCCCGTGATTCATTGAACCTGGATCCAATTGTCCCTCCTGCAAGGCTGGGGGAGGGGCTTTTAGAACATGGGTGGGCTTTGCCTGGCCGCCTTCCCATGGTTTTCAAATAGAGCCCCACTACACCTTCTAACTCATACAATACATGAGTTGGTCTATCAAGACATAAGTTCTGGGTAGTCTGTTACACTCCCAGTGTTCCAGGTTGGATATCATTAAGCCTAGCTGACTCTCTTTCCAGCCCTAAAAATTATTGTCATTCCCTTTTGTGTGGACTTAAAAGATGATCCCATTGTGCTTTAAAACAAGAGCTAAAATTGGCCTTCATATTCTTGGCCAGATTTGTTTATATCAGTGACAGGCATATTTCAACGATTAAATTATTAACATACATACACACAAATTCTTTAGAATGAAAAACAAATATGTAAATGGAAAATATTACTTCATTACCTGATCAAAGGTTTGGTTGCTCAGAGCTCATTTCCTCCTTCAATTGAGCCCCACATTGAAGCCATCCAGGAACAAGTGTTATAAGATCCTACTCATTTCTGTAAACCAAGTGTGTGACATCAAATACACAGTTAGGGCTTCACTACAGTTTCCAACAAAGAAAGCTGAGTGGTGTAGTAGAAAGCTCTCATCCAACTATAAATAGCTGCAAAAGACACACAAATAACACACACACATTTATTTGAATGGATTCACTCCATTGTGAAAATCCACTTTAAAAAAAATCAGAATGGTAGAAATAAACTGGTGTTATTTCTTCATAATGAACCATTTCCTTCTGTTTCTTTAGAATCAAGTCATGACAAAACAGTGAGTTTCCGATTGGCTTATCCTGAAGGCTTTATTTATATTTTAAAATGCCCTTACCACTTAAAGAGCATTTGAAAGTGTGCCAGCTTTTAATTTTACTTGTATTTGGGACATTGAAGGCTTTTTGCCATTGAGTATTGCTTTTTACTAATGTGTAGTTAAAAGCAAATGGAAAAGCTTTTAAATTGCTCTGAGGATTACATAGTTGTTTAATGGCTTGACTTCCTAATGGATGTCATGTAGAATTTAATATTCTGCTCTTTTGCATTGCAGACTAGAAGGAAAAATGGAGGCCGGTAACTGCTCGTTAAAACCGCAGTCAATCAAGTTTAAGATAATTCATTGGCAAGTGTTAATATATCTGTATTAGAAAAACAAAGACACAATGTTTACACTGAACAGGCCATTGACTCACCAGAGCTGAACATCTAAAACAAATTCTTACCTAATTGGAGAAACAAGAACCTTACAGGCTGGATTTAATTCAGGTGATTTTATATCTGGAGGATAGCCCTGAATTATCTCTGTTCATAGCATAGAAAAGTTACTTAGCTAGATCCTTAAATCTGTACCACACAGATTTGAACTTAACAGTTATTTTGAGTTACATTGAAACCCTATGTATCTGAAAGCCTTGCTGGAAATTTTTGTTCAAATGAGTCCAGACTCAAAACTATGCTTGTTCATACTGATAAGTATCTTTTGTCAAGTAATCTAATTGAAATGGAATATTCATGAACAGGAGGGATAGATAACAATGGTAAGGGTTATACATCATCTATCACCCTCACACATGCACACAGAGGCTGCTTCTAGATTGGCATGATTTTCCGGAAATGCTTTTAACAGAAAAGTTTTCCGTTAAAAGCATTTTCGGAACAGAGCGTCTAGATTGGCACGGACACTTTTCCGCAAAAGCACTTTTTGTGGAATAGAGTCCGTGCCAATCTAGACGTGCTTTTCCACAGAAAAGCCCTGATCGCCATTTTTGCGATAGGGGCTTTTTTGCGGAAAACAAATCTGAGCTGTCTACACTGGCCCTTTTGTGCAAAAGCTTTGCGCAAAAGGGACTTTTGCCTGAACAGGAGCAGAATAGTATTTCCGCAAGAAGCACTGATTTCTTACAGTAGGAAGTCAGTGCTTTTGTGGAAATTCAAGCGGCCAGTGTAGACAGGTCGCAAGTTTTTCCGGAAAAGCAGCTGATTTTCCAGAAAAACTGGCCAGTCTAGACACAGCCAAGACAGGCAAATGTATTAGTTCCCTCTTCCTTCAGGACTGCCTAACGTTTCTAACTATTGTTCCAAATACACACCATTTCCTTAGTAGGTAATTGCACTATAGTCAGACACATTCCATGGTGGTTATGTGACCTATGTAACATAACACCATTGCAGTCAAGGCTGAAACACTCATTCACACTTCCATGTCACACGTCATCAAACCTAGGTCTCCAAAAGTAAAAGGTAACATGCTACCCCTGAGGTTAGCTATCACAAACGTTTATCTGCACCATTCTGCAATTAAAAAATGGCAAACCTAAGACCTGATCCTTCAAGATGCAGCTGTGCCCATCTGAGAGCACCCAGCATGGGATCTGATCAGGAATTCTATAACAAAACATTTTCTGTCAGAAAATGACGATTTGCCAAAACCAAAACATTTTATCAGGAAGGATCAGTTTTAAACAATTTTCAACTCAAAAACTTCTTGAAGTTGTCAAAATGTTTCATTGACATGTTCTAACTGAAAAATGCTGACCTTCCAGTTTGAAGCAACATTTTGTTTCAAAATTTCAGCTGTAGTAAAATATATTATATTTTAACATTTAAAGTGGTCAATATAAAAATAATTTGATTGATGAGAACAGGGGTTTTTATAATTACTTTGGAAAAAATTATGAGCTGGATATTTTTTTGTCCTGATTCAGAGAAAAAGGTTACGAAATCTTGAAAATTTTCACAAGTTGGAAAACCATTTTCCAGCTCAACACTGCACCTGCCAGCACTGAACCAATAGCTCTTTGAGGTAAGACTACCATGTTGCTTCAAATGAGTGTGCTGCACACTGTAATGATTGAAATGTTAATTAATGTGCTAAGGGCCTGCTTATTCTACTGCTGTCAAAAAGTGCTTTATGCCTCAAGGGGTCTCACCAATATTCATCAGTACTATTCACGGAGCAAAGTATCACTCAGCATGAATAATAGTGATAGAAATGTAGCCATGTTAGTCTGAACTAGCTGAAACAAAAAACAGGACTATGTAGCACTTTAAAGACTAACAAGATGGTTTATTGGGTGATGAGCTTTCGTGGGTCTGGCCCACGAAAGCTCATCACCCAATAAACCATCTTATTAGTCTTTAAAGTGCTACGTAGTCCTGTTTTTTTTTCATCATGAATAAGAGTGACAGAATTAGAACCTAATACAAATAATGCTACATCTATACTATGGCTGTGATCAGCACACCAGCAGTTGATTTAGCAGGTCTAGTGAAAAATTAGCAAATCAACCATAGATTGCCCTCCAGTTGATCCCAGTATTCTACCCCGATGAGAAGAGTAAGGAAAGTCAACAGGAGAGTGTCTCTTGTGTAGGCCCTGAGGTAACTACAACTGATCAGCTGTTTGTCGGCTCAACGCGGCAGCCATGTAAATTTAAATGAAGCGGCGATTATTTAAATCGCCGCTTCATTTTACTCTGTCGGGTAGCCTAATCTACATGCCTCTGTCGCCAGAGGCATGTAGTCTAGACGTACCCTTAGTGTAAGTTAAGTTGACTCCAGCTACATTATTCACATACCTGGAGTTACGTGTCTTAGGTCCACTTATTGAGGTAGTGTAGACCTACCCTAAGAGATCTCTGGAACAATTATCTTCTGTAGAACTTTTTTTGAAGTGAATAGTTTAGTTGACTGAAGTGAGGAGTGGGATCTATTAAGGCAGTGCTGCTGTCCTTTTGTAAACAGTCACATTTAGAATGTTAGAATAGCATTGCTAAGACTCTAAGGCCACAATAGCCATAATATAATATAATATAATATAATATAATATAATATAATATAATATAATATAATATAATATAATATAATATAATATAATATAATATAATATAATATAATATAATATAATAGAGCAATTATTGCTTTGCTTTCTCATCCTCTCTTGTTACTCTGCATATAAAGCTATTGGGGATTTCAAGGTAGCTCTTCTATACTTTTCCCAGCACCAATATGGTCAATAGAACAAAGGTGGGGTTCTGTATACTTAGCATTAGGGAAATTTTCTGTTGGATTGCGTGTGACTCTGTTGGTTATGCACAGCCAGCTGAGTAGCTGGATACACCTAGTACATGTGGTATCCTTAGCCACAAGCAGCTACTGTCCAACCCCAGCTGCAGTAATAGAGAGAGATCAGGACCTGCTGCTCATGTGGAGGGAAGAGATGCCCAATGTAGTTCAGTGTCTGATTTTGGCCTAGGGCTATTGGCAGTCTTTTCGCAAATTGCCAGCAGGGTGAGAAATAGTGTCGCCACTGTGTTTGTGTTAAGGAACCAGTGAAAAATTTACACAACAAAACTGCCTATGATGACAATTTTTAAAAAACAAACTTATTAAAATGTCAGTATTGATTTATCATTTCTAGTTAAAAAATTAATAACAGCTTAATTGATGACAACATTCCTCCAGAGTGAGGCACATTAGCAAACCGGGCATAACGGATTAGCAGCCCTACTGCCTCCGACTCACAGGGATCTTTGACCCTGACATCTACCACTTGCCTCTAGTCTCTGATTACAGCAGATCTAACAAATCTCACAACACTCTTCAGGGCTGCTGGCTGCAGGGGACACAAGAAAGCGAAGTACAGAACAATGTCTCATCTCATTCACAAAACAACCACCCTTCACTTAAACACATCAGAGGAGGCTGGCATGAATCTTGTGATCAAAAGAGATGATGTTTGACCCACTGCAGGGACTTGCTATGGAGAAGTGCAAGACCAGAATGACAGCAGGACAGTTTCAAATGGAGAACTTTTTTATGTGGTGTGTTGAATTGCAAAGCTACAGCCCAGCCCAAATGGTAGAAGATAATGGCCTCATTGAAAGTGTTACCAAAAAGCTCCTTTTTAGAGTCACTACTGCTCTAATAAGCATCACTCTTTATTGCTCTGACTATACTATGGCTGTGATTTAGGGTACAGAGCAAATACAGTCCCTAAGGAGCTTCACCACCCTGATGTCATGTAGACCCTTATATTCTAGCTGGGGAGGGAAGAATAAAATCCAGCCCTAAGTTAGACACAGGAAGAGTTAACAGGAAAAGGACAAAGTGTGAAGAAAACTACAAGAGAAAGAGAGTGTGACACAGATTTATGTCCATGCATATTATTGGCTCCTCCTCTTTTTTTAGCCATCATGTTAACATCAAGACAATAGCTATGGGATAACTGAAAGAGATAGCAGAGTAAGATAGCAGAGTGATGTCTTTAAAGGATAACCCAGGCTCAGTTTGGCAATTCCATGTTTAATTATTCTCTTGAGCAAACCATAGTTAAGGCTATAAGCAATGTGAACAGCTCATCCATCACGAAACCTTTGACAAAACTAAACCACATCCCTCTGATGTGAAAGGAAGCAGCATGGTTGCTATTTCTTCACCACAAGCTAAGGACCACTTATCGCTGAACTATCACAAACAGAGGTGACCAGGATTAAGAATCTATAACTTTTGTGATTTCAAAGTATTTTGTCAGGTGCAGCCAAATAAGCCAGCATCATGAAAACAGAGACCAGATTTGTACCAAGTGTGTGGGAATCTCTCTACTTACTAGTAAAACTGCCTTGATTTCTTTTAATGAGATGGAATTCTTTCAGCAGAAAGCTCAGGAATTAAACTTAGATGAAAGGTACTGCAGTGTAAAACCCTGAATTACTAAATGAGCCATCTAATCACATCTGTTAACAAGATACTTATTCTAGCCTGCTAGACAGTATTATTCAGTAGGTGCTACCTGGATATTTTCCACTCAGTTGAGCAAAACATCAAAAGGATCTGAGAGCTGAGAGATTCCATCTTGTACATGGACTGAAGCTTCCTTTTGTAAAGAACAAAGCATCCAGTGAAATACGTCGAGAAGAAAATTGAATGATTCTTTTGACAACTGGCTAGTTACAATACATTCCGCCTAGTTCTTACAGATTGGCTTATTCTATAAGCAAATTGCATGCCTATTTCCGCCACAGTCCATCTCCAAAGTCATTAAACAAACCAACTTCAAAGTCAATGCTTTCAAAGATAAAAACTACGAATGACTGAACATACACAACACTGATGTTGTGACACTCACTGTGGTAAAGGATTCTCCAAATAAACACAGACACAGAAACTATATGCTTTTTTTGGATGGGGGGAGACAAAAGACTACAAGGATATCTAAACTCTGAAAAGAGGTATTGTAGGGTTCTGCATTTGTGATCCATTGGCTTCCTTAGCCAGTTTGCTCAATGAGTGATACAATATAACTGCTAACTCTACCGACATATCCTGGTCTCTGAGAACCAAGTTTATGCAGATCAGTGTTTGCCCTCCGGAATATTTCTGCAGCACAGTTGCTTCAAACAAGGTGGGCTTCACTGCAACTCCCTCTGCTGTGGGAGTGTGACCAATTACCAGCACTTGGGGTATGTCTACACTACAAAGTTAATTCGAACTAACAGCCGTTAGTTCGAATTAACTTTAATGGCATCTATATATGAAAACTGCTAGTTGGAACTTAATTCGAACTAGCGGAGCACTTAATTCCAACTAGGTAAACCTCATTCTACGAGGACTAACGCCTAATTCAAATTAAGTAGTTCGAATTAAGGGCTGTGTAGCCACTTAATTCAAACTAGGTGGAGGCTAGCCCTTCCCAGGTTGCCCTGGTGGCCACTCTGGGCCAAACCAGGGAAACTTTTCTGCCCCTCTCCCAGCCCCGGAGACCTTAAATGGGCACGGTCTATCTATAGTGCTTGTGCCAGTTGCAAGCCTGCCAGCACCCAGCCAGCAGACCCTGCACCTGGCACGGCATGAGCCACCCATCCACTGCCACCCATCCCTCTGCCTCGTCCCAGGACCAGGCTGGCGGCTCTCAGGTGTCTGCCCGGGGCCGCAAGAGGCAGGCACCCGTCTGGTCTAGTACGGAGATCATGGACCTCATCGAGGCTTGGGGGGAGGCCTCCAACGTCCATGACCTCCGCACTAGGCACAGGAATGTGGCCATCAAGGGCAGGATAGCTGTCAGCCTGGCCACCAAAGGCCACATGCAAACCCAGGAGCAGGTTTGGATGAAAATCAAGTTGGTCCAGTGAGACCTCCGACCCTGAGCCCTGAGCTTAGAACATAAGAACATAAGAATGGCCGTACTGGGTCAGACCAAAGGTCCATCTAGCCCAGTAGCCTGTCTGCAAAGAGGGGCCAGCACCAGGTACCCCGGAGGGGATGGACTGAAGACAATGACCAAGCAATTTGTCTCGTGCCATCCATCTCCAGTCTTCCACAAACAGAGGCCATGGACACCGTACCTACTCCCTGGCTAATAGCACTTGATGGACCCAGCTTCCATGAATTTATCTAACTTCTCTTAAACTCTGTTCTAGTTCTAGCCTTCACAGCCTCCTGTGGCAAGGAGTTCCACAGGTTGACTATGTGCAGTGTGAAGAAGAACTTTCTTTTATTAGTTTTAAACCTGCTGTCCATTAATTTCATTTGGTATCCTCTAGTCCTTCTATTATGGGAACTAATGAAGAACTTTTCTTTATTCACCCTCTCCACACCACTCATGCTTTTGTAGACCTCTATCATATCCCCTCTCAGTCTCCTCTTTTCTAAGCTGAAAAGTCCCAGTCTCTTTAGCCTCTCTTCATATGGGACCTGTTCCAAACCCCTAATCATTGTAGTTGCCCATTTCTGCACCCTTTCCAAGGCCAAAATATCTTTTTTGAGGTAAGGAGACCACATCTGTACACAGTACTGAAGATACGGCGTATCATAGTTTTATACTTCCCCTCTTCCTTCTTCCCCTGAGTTCCCGCTTCCAGCCCTCTCCTCCCAGGTTTCCACCTCCCCTCTCCTACCATCTCTCTTCTCCTCTCCCACCTCCTTTTCCCAGTCTCCCCAGAGGTTAATCCACACCCCCACCAGTTTTGTTAAAGAGAGTTTCTATTTTTGAACACACGTGTCCTTTATTTTGTACATCAGGAAGGGGGGCTAGGGAGGAATAAGTGGAAGGAGGTGAGGGAGGAATGGGGCACAAGCCCCCGATGGGGAGGACTGGGTGGCTCTGCGGGCTTCTCGGGGTGGAAGCTCTCCTGCAGGGTCTCCTGGATCCTGACAGCCCCTGACTGATCCCTCCCCCGGATGGCAGCCTGCGGCAAGTGCAGCCGGGCTGATGGCCGAGTGCTGTGATGTGCCGAGTGTGGGCACTCAGGGCACTCCAAGACAGGAGTTGCTGTCTCTCATCAAGGTAGACAAGCAAGAGGGGAACCCTGAGAACTGTCTGTCCAGGGTGGGTGTTGGATCCCTTTAATCACAGCCCTTGGCTAGCCTGAGGCAGCAGCTCCTCACTCTAAGTCCTAACCTGATGCTCTACTGGCACTGGTTCTGGCCAGCCTTAACTTTGGTTCAGGGTCCACTCAGTGTAGACATGCTATTTTGAATTAGCAAAATGCTAATTCAAATTAGCTTTTAGGTCTAGATGCACTAATTGAAATTAGCTTAGTTTGAATTAACTAATTCAGTTAGTCTATAAGGTGCCACTTCAGTTAGTCTATAAGGTGCCACAGGACTCTTCGTCGCTTTTGCAGATTCAGACTAACACGGCTACCCCTCTGATAATTCAAATTAAGTTAGTTCGAATTAGTGCTGTAGTGTACACATACCCTTGGTTATCAGTTGCTCACTCTGCCACCAGACTACTGAAATAACATTGCTAACTACAGTTAAAATCAGTACTGTAGATATCTATGACTTGAGGGATCAGATGCTTTAAAATGTGCATGCTAAAGACTCATTTATAATTTTGAATTTTTAGCTTTAGAATTGAATGAAATGGAGGACTTGTTCTAATGCAGCAAACCATTCTTTATGGGGGCTATTTTCTCAGTGGAACATACCAGCTCTTTCAGATGTGGTTGTGTCTTAATTCCTTTTTGAAATTTTCTTTGAATAATATGAGCTCATTTGGACTCCAACCTTCAATAGAAGAACAATTAAGGACTGGTTTTCATTTAATTCCTGCAACATAAATTTTGTTACCATTCCACCCACACCACAAAAAGTGATTTGAAAAATTCCAGGCTCAAGTTCTCCAAGTCAAGTTCTAAGCATTGCAACTAAATGTTGCCAGATTTATGATACCCCAAATTACTTCTTTTTCTCTGTGGACCTGATCCAAATCCCTCTGAACTCAGTGGAAACCTTATATCGTTTATTTGCTGGAAACCAGAGAATAGCCTGCTACAGACAAGAATTTCCTTTTATTGGATACTAGAAGATGTACCCAGCATTGCTCAGGTCCTTAACTCAAATAAGTTTTAGTTTTCTTCATTTAAATAATTGATCTGGGATGGGGATAGGGATGGGAATGAGGATGAGCGGTTCAAGATGCAGGCTGCCCCAGGGAGAAAGAACAATCCCAGCCTTCTCTCACTGCAGCAGCTCGGGGCCAGGTGAGAAGTGCCTCTTCCTGGCTACTGCAGCTGCAGAGGGCACATCCAGGGAAAGTGGGCATGGTCACTGGTTAGAGGACAAATAGGCACTCAAAAAGATAAACTCTCCGAAATATATAGTAGATAGCTGTTCTGGCCCCATCTCTGGCCCCTTGCTGCCCCCATAGTCATTCTGAGGTATAACTGTCTCCCCTGCCTTTCCATCTTGTGAGAAACAATCACATTCCAGGCACATCTTATTGTCCTGGCACAACCAAACCATGACCTTGCTTTAAGTTAGGATAAGAGGAAGCAAGATAGCAAATTTGGTGGTCCTAGCTCTTATCCTTTAAGGAGGAGTTCTTGAACAAATGGGACCAAGGGACAGACACATGCACATTTCTAAAATATATATAAATTATTCCATTTTCAAAGCTGAGTCCCACTTTCCATGTCTGTGCAAGACCAAACAGCAAGGAACCTTGCTTGCATTGCTTTTGTAAAGTATGAAAAAGAGGTGCTCATTCATGACCTAATTGTGGAAATGGCATAAACAATTCCATTTGAGCCTCAAGCTAATTATGGTACAGCAGCTGTCAAAAAGATCAGCTCAAGTGCCTGCTTCCTAAATTGAAGGTCGGGTATACAAATTGAAATGCTGTTTTTATTAGTTGTTGACACTCAGGGAAATAGCCATCTCCAGCAGCACGTACACATTAACTCCCATTAGCACAAATGAAAGTTGGGCACCAACATCAAGTGGAAACTATATACATCTTGGTAAAGCACACAGTGCCATAGTATACAGCATCTATGTCAGTTTCAGATGTATCATTATGACATGACTTGCTTGACAGCATCACTTAAAAGAGACATAGACCACAGACAACTGGGTTCCTATTTCTGCTCCAAGCATGGAGAAATATTTGCACCTAATCTATGTCTGTCAATGTGAACATCCCTATCCAAGCAGCTCAGCTGTGATAGCCAAAAGGTTATCTTGGATGTTTATCTGGCTCCTATGACCACAGCTCTGAGCATCTCTGTCTTTAAGGGTATGTCTACACTACAGCACTAATTCGAAATAAGTGGTCAGTTCTCCCTGGGGACACAGTGGGTGAAACCCAGCCCCCCCTCTGCAAGGTGAGGTCGGCATGTGGGGAACAGTCCAGGGCCCCTGCATGACACCCACCTGCTGCTCTATGGTGGGCAAGGCCCAAACGCATGGTCCCTGGGCCCCCTCTCCCCCCATGCCTCCCATACACATAAGGGGAGCATGATGGTACTCACATGTGGAGCCCTCCCCGGCATTGGACGACACAGCCGATGTGCTCTGTGGGATGCCTCAGGGGTCTTGGGTCCTGGGAAGGCTCCCTGCAGGCTCCTGGCTCTCAGCGTCCTCCTCCTCCATGTCCAGGATGGGTCCCTCTGCCCAGGGGTCAATCACCACCTGGGGGGCATGGATGGTGTCAGCCCCCAGGATGTGGTCCAGGGCCTCAAAGTGGGGGCAGGCCTCCGGGTGTGGCCTCTGGTGGCCAGGCTGGCAGCCATGTGGCTGTCAATGGCTAGTGTGGCTAGTGTGGAGATCGTGGACGTTGCAGGCTTCCCCCCAAACCTCCTGTGAGCTGCCAGCCTGGTCCCGGGAAGAGGCGGAGGGCTGGGTGGCAGCGGGTGGCTGGCTCATCCTGTGCCAGGTGCAGGGTCTGCTGGCTGGTTGTTGGCAGGCTTGCAACTGGCACAAGCACCGTAGCCAGACCGTGGCCCTTTAAGGGCTCTGGGGCTGGGAGGGGGGCAGAAGAGTTTCCCTGGTTGTGCCCAGAGTGGCCACCAGGGCAAGCTGGGAAGGGCTAGCCTCCAACTAGTTTGAATTAAGGGGCTACACAGCACTTAATTCGAACTAGGTGTTAGTCCTCGTAGAATGAGGTTTACCTAGTTCGAATTTAGCGCTCCTCTAGTTGGAATTAAGTTCGAACTAGCGGTTTGCATGTGTAGCGCCTATCAAAGTTAATTCGAACTAATGGCTGTTAGTTCAAATTAACTTTGTAGTGTAGACATACCCTAATGTATTTATCCTCACTGCACCTCTATTAGGTAGTGTAGAGTTGTCATCCCCATTCTGCAGATAGGGAACTGAAGTACAGACTAGATGACTTGCCCAAGGACCCATGGGAAGTATGTGGAAAAGTAAGGAATTAATTTGGGGTCTCTCAGGTCCCAGGGTAGCCGTCTAACCATGAGGCCATCCATCCTCATGGATAGGAAAAAAGGAAGCAGCAGCCCCTTTTTAATTCCTCTTCAGCCATGGACATTGATCACAGTATGCCCCTAGTGACAGAGATGCAGCCGTGTTAGTCTGGTGTAGCTGAAACAAAAAACAGGACTATGTAGCACTTTAAAGACTAACAAGATGGTTTATTAGGTGATGAGCTTTCGTGGGCCAGACCCACTTCCTCAGATCAAATAGTGGAAGAAAATTGTCAAAACCATATATACCAAAGGATACAATTTAAAAAAATGAACACATATGAAAAGGACAAATCAAATTTATGTCCCTGTGTTTTCATGATTTGATCCTGGTTCACGTGGCTTCTATAATGAAACCAGAGAAATAACTCTGGGTTTTGCATTTGTTTAGATTTTATGTCAAATAACCTGCAGCTCCAGAATTTTACACAGTGGAAGTTTGGGAAATAATATAAAAAGCTAAAGTGCAAGAAATGAACAGGCCCCAAATGGCTATTACATAGCATAATGGCTCCATTCCAAAGCCCACTAAGATTTCCAATGACTTCAGCATGCTTTGAATGACCCCTCTCCCCACGTTCCCTCCACACACCTCTTCATCCCAGAAAAAGGGTCAGGAAATATTACAGGAGCACTTTCCAAACTAACTCCCCCTCTCCTCCTCTGCTAAGGTAGCCAACTCTCCTGAATTGGCCTGGAGTCTCCAGGGATTAAAGATTACTCTTTAATTAAAGATAATATGTGATTAAATCTCCAGGAATATATCCAGCCACAACCCTGTCTCCTTCAGCAAACATGACAGCAGAGCTTCACTAATGAGCCATGGAACGAGTTATTTTAACATACACAAACCTCTGATAAAACTGAAACCAGATCCAGCCACCCATACTAATTCAGATTTCATAACACACTGACTAATGTGATTGGGTGGTAATGTCAAATCTGAAAGCAAAGGTGGAGCACCATAGCAAAAGGTGTGGGAATCCCACACTAGCTATCCTGGTTTATTCTAAACCCAGGCTGGGTGATATAATGCTTAATTTTCTGATGCTCAGCATTTAATAACACATTGACATGTTAACACTTCTCTTTAAGCTTCATCTGTTTGAGAAAAACATTGTCTTCTGCCTTATTTCACATGTTGAATGTACACATTAATTTGCAAATACAAGACACCTGTTAGATTAATTCTGGCATTCCTTCTGTGAATGGCAGCTGGATGACATCAGATCTACACTGCATGAGGAGCAAGTCAACTTAAAGCAGGTATGGGTTTGTCTACACTACAGAATTAATTCAAAATAATAGATGTTATTTCAAATTAACTTCAATAGCTGTCTACACATACAAACCACTGTTTCGAAATAAATTCAAAATGGTGGAGCCCTTATTTTGAATTAGGTAAACCTCATTCTACAAGGAATAACACCTAATTCGAAATAGCTAATTCAAAATAAGTGCTGTGTAGACACTTATTTCAAATGAGGGGGCCTCCAGCCCTTCCCAGTTCCCCCTGGTGGCCACTGTGGGCCAAACCAGGAAAACTCCTCTCCTCTCCCCCAGCCCCAGGGCCCTTAAAGGGGTAGACTCTGGCCAGACGGCACTTTCCAGAGCCAGACCTGCCAGCAGTCTCTGCCCCTGACGCAGTGGCCCCAGGATGAGCCAGGCTCTGTGCCAAACAGATGTCCTCTGCTCAGGCCCCCAGCACCCAGAGTCCAGCCAGGGGCTGTATACAGCGTGCACCCTTATGGACTGGTGCAGAGATCATGGACCTCATTGAGGTTTGGGGGGAGGCCTCCAATATCCATGATCTCCACACTAGACAGAGGAATGCTACCATGTATGGCTGCATAGCTGCCACACTACACATGGCACAGGGGCATGGGTGCAGTCTTGGGGCTGCTCCCAGTCCTGGGGAGAGCCAGACATTCCAACCATGGCCTCTGTGCAAGCGCATCGGCTCTGATGGTGCAGGGCACGGTTGCCCTCATGTCGCAGGCGGCGGGGGCTGGGCATCATCCACTGTATCCCCAGGGAGAACTGACCACTTCACTTCTTTCTCTACAGCTGCGCCAGCTGCTCGTGCAGGGCACATCAACCCGTCCGGGACATGCTCCCGCACCCGCGGCCCGCTCTGGACCACTAGCACGCGGCAGGAGTACCGGGACCAGCACCTAGGGGCCCTGCGAGCCCTGCACCACACCATCCAGGCCTGGATACTGGAGGACCTGCAGCTCTGCCGGGAGCAGCTTGCTGAGGACCGAGCCATGCAATGCAAACCTGCAGGCCCTGCTGCAGAGCGTGCTGCCCCGTGCTGGTCCTGCGCCTGCTGCCCCCCCAACTACTGTTCCTCCTCCCACTCCTGCCCCCCTCCCACCTCTTCCTCCTCAACCTCCACACTGTCCTCCTCAATGTCCACACCCCCCACCTCAACCTCCGCACCCTCCTCCCCATCCTGCCATGCTGGGAGGTGGTTGGCTTAGCAAGACCTCCAGCCCTGAGTGCTGAGCTTCCCCTCCCCCTTCTTCCCCTTGCTTCCCCCTTCCAGCTCCTTCCTCCCAGGTTTCCCCCTCCCCTCTTCCACCCTCTCTCCTGCCCTCTCCCACCTCTTTTCCCCCGTCTCCCCAGAGTTTCATTCCCCCTCCCCAGTGGTGTTCAATAAAGAGAGTTGTTATTTTTGAAAATATGTGTCTTTCATTTGACATCAGGAAGGGGGGGCTAGGACAGGGTAAGTGGAAGGACAAGAGGGAGGAATGGGGCACAAGCCCACACTGGGGCAGACCAGGGAGACTGTTAGTGCTCCTCAGGGTGGAAGCTCTCCCGCAGGGCCCCCAGATTCTGACAGCCTCTTGATGGTCCTCCCGGATGGCAGCCTGCAGACAGTGCAGCCAGGCTGCTGGTAACATGCCCACGAGACGCAGCAGAGTCCCCGGGGGCAGGTCTGGTTCCATGTTGCAGAGTGCCGTGGTGTCCCGAGTGAGGGCAGGCAGGGCACTCCGAGACACAAATGCTTTGCTGTCCCTCAGCGAGGTAGCCAGCAAGCAGAGAAACCCGAGAACTGTCTGTCCGGGATGGAGAGTCAGGTCCCTTTAAGCACAGACCTCAGCTAGCCTGAGGCAGCAGCCCCACATACTAAGTCCGACCCTGGCACTGGTTCCGGCCAGCCTACCTTCGATTCAGGGTCCACTCAATGTGGATGCACTATTTCGAATTAGAAAAACGCTATTTTGAATTAGTTTGTGTGTCTAGATGTGTTATTTCGATTTAGCTTATTTCAAATTAACTAATTCAAAATAAGTTAACTCAAAATAGTGCTGTAGTATAGACATACCCTAAGGCTGTGTCTAGACTGGCCAGTTTTTCCAGAAAATCAGCCGCTTTTCCGGATAAACTTGCCAACTGTTTACACTGGCCCCTTGAATTTCCACAAAAGCATTGACTTCCTACTGTAAGAAATCAGTGCTTTTTGTGGAAATTCTATGCTGCTCCTGTTCGGGCAAAAGTCCCTTTTGCACAAAACTTTTGTTTTCAGCAAAAAAGCCCCGAGCGCAAAAATAGCGATCGGGGCTTTTTTGCGCAAAAGCGCGTTTAGATTGGCCCCGGACGCTTTTCCGCAAAAAGTGCTTTTGCGGAAAAGCGTCCGTGCCCATCTAGACGCTCTGTTCCGAAAATGCTTTTAACGGAAAACTTTTCCTAAGAGAATAGAGTAGCTGGAATCAGTGTACCTTAACTCAAGTTTCTTCAGCATCTCTACTGTGGGAGATCATCTTCCATAGACTCCCCTCATGCCTCATGACACTGTGGAGTTTCAGGGTCAACGGGGTGCCATCAGCAGTCAAGTTAGTGGGTCCTTATCTTATTATCTCCAGAACATCAACCTCAGGATAAGTGTAGACCTGTCCTGAGACTAATATAGATAAACTGCTAATTAATTCTCACAGACTGTGCCTTCCTGCATGTTTGTAATGTTTCTAGAGCAACAGATCCCTGATCTTACCATGTTAGAAACAAAGGATCATGATAATACTTGCTTCATGGCTTCTTTAAAGCCTGTGCATTAGATGGATCTTACTCATTTTCAAGTCAATGGGAGCTTTGCCATTGGCTTCAGTGGGAGCAGGCGCAATTCATTGTTTTAAACAGCTGCCACCTGTAGGAGCACAGAGTTCTACGCAGCCCTTCAGGACATTCTTTCTCTCGATTTACACAAATGGGACATTAAATCCCAAGTCCACTGTCTGGCACTGAACACAAGTGAGCATATTCTGTCTTTTGTTATAATCCCGAAGTGCCTTCCATTATTGATCTGGCATTCCTGGCAGCAATCTATCAATCGGAAATTGAGTTAAATCCTTTCAGCTGAAAAGAAGGGTTACTAATTAGCTGACATCTTCAAAAAGCTCTCAAACTGAATTAATTCTTGCACTTAGATTCCATGTTTTATTAATGTTGTCGTCCAAGCTGATAAAAAGTCAGTATGTAATGAGAGTTTATACATTTACCATTGATTGCAATATCAGATGCTGACAGCTCAAGGGTGCATCTTAGATAATATCCACAATAATAAATAGATAACATATTAAAAAGCACAGAGTCTATGGAGAATGAAGAGTAGAATTTCCTGAACTCAGTTCCTCTTGTTCAGGGAACAAACTGCAATAAGAACTGATTTTGAGTAGTTATGTATAATCCTCTCTAAGTGGTTGTCAGAATATACTACAGTTGCTATGTACTGTAGATACAGCAAATGGTAATTTTCTGAAGACTTTTATAAAAGTCATTGTAAAACAAACAAACAAACAAACAAAACAAAACAAAAACCTCTCTTCACCTCTGGGCAGTTTCAGACGAAAAACAGTGCAGAGCAGTCAGAGAGGCAACTGCAAAACCAGAATAGGAAAATAGAGTCATATATTGGAATTTGATATTTCATTGTTTATAAAACAGAAGCAGGAACAGAAAAGTGATTGTTTATGAGAGACAAAAGAGAACCTGCCTTTAAGATAGAGGTCAACAGGTGAGATGCACTTATTTCATGTAGCCCAGCTGGTTTAAAAACTGGTCTTGCCTATATATTACTGCTGATTTACTTCCCAAGCCCGTAAAATAAAATAAAAGTCTTTGTACATAAGTGGCTATGTTTCTGCCCCTAAATCTACAGAGTACTAAACCAGGTACAGGATAATAGCAAATCCGCAAAATGTACCGATATCAGTCACTCTCATTCTTAAGGAAACTGGAATATGCTGAAGAGACTTTGTAGGGTGGCCATTTACCATTTTCATACAAGTGCCACCATTCTCAGAGCTTATGTATTCTGTGCATTATAATGGAGGTATTGAGTAATTCATGTGTGTGTCACTGTCCTGTAATGACAGGAATAACTGCTGTCCAATCACACGTACTAATACTGCTACAAATAGTGGAAATTCACCTTGAGCTCACCTGCTCTTTTTTTGGGAGTAAGATTTAAACACTATCCTTATGTGAAGCTCTGGATGGCTACACTGTGCAGAACAGGCAAATTCTAAGCAGGCATGAATGAGTTTCCATTGCTCCCTTTTTGAGATTTTATAATGTATTGCCATTGGTGCAAGAGAGCAATGGGAAGGGAATCAGCAACTTTCTAGGAAAAGAGGTTAGTAAATCATGTTTTATAGCTGAAAGAGGCTTTTATATTAATGAAATAGATTTGTATTACAAACCTAATCTGGATAACCTAGTTAATCTCTTGCCATCCTAATACATGAATTTATAACACACATTCTCAAAGGCCTGATACAAGTTGTAGGCACATGTAATTCCTTTTTCAGATGCATCAAAAACATATATGCGAAATTTGTCACAAATAAAACTACACTGCACCCGATTGGTTAGATAGAGCTTGAAGCTAAAAAGTACAGTATTTCTCCTGTGTGCATTTTAATATTTTTTTGCCAATGAAATACATCAGGAATAAATAAATAGGATGCTGAGTTAGGCAATTAATACTAGCATTAGTAATACTTTCCATTTTAATGTAGCCTTCTTAACACGGGATCAGAAAGTATTAAACAAACCGCACACTATCCGTACTAAGCAGATAAAAATAATATTTTCTCTGCTTCTGAACGAATATTGTTGGTATGACAAGCAAGCCTGAGAATCCATGCATGGGGTCATATCATGTGATATGTCCTATGATCTACAGGCAAAACACCACACACACACAATAAATGAACCTGTCTAATTCTACTAATCTTATCCATGTGTTCCGTCTACTCTAATCCAGACTTAATTGCAAGACGTTCCCCTCTTTCCAGCTTCAACTGCAACCACATTGTCACAACCACCATCCTCATTGCTGGTGTTATAAAAAAAAAACTTTCAAGGACAAATAAAAGAAGCACTATTGTTCTCCTATGTTCTGAAAGAGGAAAAAAATTATGTAAAAAGTAGTCTAAGACTACATCTACACTGCAGGGCTACGTCTACATTGGCATCCCTTTCCGGAAAAGGGATACTAATGTGACGAGTCGGAATTGCAAATCTGCGGGAGATTTAAATATCCCCCGCAGCATTTGCATTTACATGGCTGCCGCTTTTTTCCGGCTTGGGGATAAGCCGGAGAAACGCGTCAGTCTAGACGCGATTCTCTGGAAAATAAGCCCTTTTCTGGAGGATTTCTTATTCCTACTTTCAAGTAGGAATAAGAAATCCTCCGGAAAAGGGCTTATTTTCCGGAGAATCACGTATAGACTGGCGCTTTTCTCTGGCTTATCCCCAAACCGGAAAAAAGCGGCAGCCATGTAAATGCAAATGCCGCGGGGGATATTTAAATCTCCCGCAGATTTGCAATTCCGAAGTGTTTAATCTGAATCCCTTTTCCGGAAAAGGGGTGCAGTGTAGACACAGCCTAGGTGTTTTGTGGAAGAGGAAATGCAAACAGAGTGCTCATTTGCATATCTTACATTCTCATTTGCATATCGTCTTCCAATCCTTTTGAAGAAGAGGTTTTTGTGTTAAAAAAGCCCTGTGTGGATGGAAAAAAAAACCCTTTTGCACAAGAGCCTGTAAACCTCATTTTTTGAGGAATAAGGGCTCTTGCACAAAAGGGTTTTTTTCTGACAAATGTCCCCGTCTACATAGGGCTTTTTATCACAAAAACCTCTTCCACAAAAAGGATCAGAAGAAGATATGCAAATGAGAGTGCAAGATATGCAAACGAGTGCTCTATTTGCATTTCCTCTTCTGTAAAACAACCATAGTGTAGACGTAGCCTTTAAGAGAGTTTCCTTTATTTTCTTTAAAAAGTTAATCATGCTAAGTCTACGGAATTTCACTTTGTTTCTTACATTCCCAGGCTTCCAGCATAAGGGAATATTATCATGCACCAACGGAGGTTGTCACATCTTGCAAAGACTTTGTTGTTGTTGTTGTTCTAGCTACACTGACAATACAGATAATTCTTCAGTAGTTTTCTTATCCGGCATCACCATAGAAGTTGACTCATTTAAACAATCTTGAATTACATACAATTTGACTGCAAAGCAGGATTTTTCCTGGCATTACAAAGGACTGTTGGAGATTGATTTTACTGAATTTTACTCTCTCTCTCTCTCTCTCTCTCTCTCTCATCTAGTAGCTCTTCCTGGAGTCTGGGGTTCTCCAGATTTGATTGCCCTGTACTCAGACACCACAGCACACCCCGCTATGGAGCTGGAGCTGCCTCTGGGCATGTGATGGCCCCTGACTGTCATGCAGCAGTTTCTGTAGGCTGCCCTCCTGGCCCTGCAGGAACATGACCCTGAGCTGCTCGAGAAGACCCTCAACATGTGTCTAGGAGTGAAGCTTTTTCAGACACACCCCACTGTAGAGTGCCACTTCTGCCAGCAGTGGGACCAGCTGGTGGTGGAGTGGTGGGACAACTATCAGTGGCTCCAGTATGAGGAAAGAAACATTCCTGGAGCTATGCGCCTGGCTCGCCACTGCCCTCACATGATGGGACATGCAGATGCGACCTGCCATCCCCTGGAGAAGCAGGTTGCCATCGCAATTTAGAAGCTCGCCACTCTAGACAGTTAGCAATCTGCAGACAACCCATTTGGTGTGGGGACGTTGACCGTTGGGGCCCTCATCATGCAGTTATAGAGCTCTCAGGCTACAGTCCGGGGGAGGAGGTGAAATACTGGAAAGAGGGACCCTAACGAAAGGGGAGAGTTGGGCGTGCAGGGGATGAGGGTGGGATTGGAAGCCCCCCATCCATGTGTGGTTCTCCAGTCCCACTCTCACACAGCCCTTCTGGAGCAGGGGACTACATAGGAGGCAGATGCTGGAATATTTGAGGGGAAAGGAAGGTAGGGCTCAGTGACCTCCCAAGGGTTCTGGCACCCTGTAGAGAATCAGCAAGTATAGTGCTTTGGCCGCGTGACAGGGCATCCCAAGGACGAAACCAAGCAAAAGTCCTGAACCAACAATAACAACATCTGCCTGAGTCAACGACCTTCAAGAATGCTGTGTTTGGGACTGTGAAAAAGCACAGTTTGTGAAAAGCAGGATGTGGACTTTTGGGAAGTTGAGAGGGTATAAAGATAGTTGTAATCTTGCAATAAAATGATTTTGTGCTTGCACCGGCCGGACTCCGTGCCTTCATATACCACAAATGGCGCCCGATACAGGGCTTGAAGTGAACGAGTGATTTGAACTGGTTGTGTATCCGCGGCTGGACGGAGGATAAGTTGTTGAGAGGAGCTCCCAAAATTACTGACATCACCATTCGCAGGACGAACAGGTGAGCAGCCGCGGACAGAATAACAGTATGGGGCAGTCTGCCACGAAAGAGCAAAAACTGCAGCTTGAGATCTTGCAGCGCATTGTGAAGGAACAGGGGTTTATGGTTCCCCCTGTACAGCTGGTTCAGCTGTTGGTTTGGATACGAGACCATTGCCCGTGGTTCCCGGAAGGGGGTTCTTATGATTTGACCTTCTGGGAGAAGGTGGGCAAGGAACTGAGAACCTCTGAACATCTTGCATTATCCCTTCCAAAAGGGATCATAGTAATGTGGCGAACTGTTTATACAGCCATACGGGCATTGCATCCCCCCGAGAGGGTCCTGAAGGAAGTGTCGGCAACATTTGATCCCAGGTTATATCAGGACCCAGGGGATCCCTCATCCCCTCCCTCGAAACCCCTTGGGAGGATTGTGAGCCAGTGTACGCCACGGTCCCGGTCTCCCCGGAGCCTGACGACTTGTGCCTCGGCCCTGAGGACAGTGAATCTGAGGACGGCAGGCCCGAGGACCCCTTTGACACAGGGACGGCAGCGGTCAGCGTAGGGTCTGACTCGTACCCATCGCTCGAGCCCGTCAAGGCCCTGGCGGCATCTGCGCCGATGGCAGAGCAAATTTTACAGACTCAGAGGCTACGAGCTGTTTCTCAGTCCTCGATTGTAGCCCCCCCACCGTTTGCCCCAGCATTAGCTCCCGTTTCTTCATACAGGTCCGCAAGCCACACGGTCGCTCCATATGGGCCCCCCCCTTGGCGGTCCCCTCGCATAATGAATAGGCAGGGGTTTTATCTGAATGCCAACGCGAGGCTCTTCGGCGAGGAGATATGCAGCTTCTACAGGCTTTTCCAATTGTATATGCGCCCCAACGGCCCGCCTGTCATGAGGCTTTGCCATATGAACTCGTAAAAGAGTTGCGCAAATCTGTGAAGGATTATGGATTACAGTCTTTTTATACGATGAATTTGGTTGTGGCTATTTCGGAGTCATATGTTATGGCCCTGCATGATTGGCGCGCGCTATTACGCCTGCTACTTAGCCCGGCGCAGTATGCAGTTTGGGACACTGAGTATCGTGACGGTGTTACGTCGCAAGTTATGGATAATATTACCAATGGAGTAAACGTTGGCATAGATGAATTTATAGGGCAGGGCCAATATGCTACTCCCCAGGCTCAGGCTCAGATGAATCGCTTGGTATTTACATAAGCCACATCGCTGACCCTTCGAGCCTTATGACAGGTCCTTGATGCGGGCCGAAGGGACACATCTTTTGCTACGGTCCGCCAGGGCCCCCAGGAGCCCTATGTGTCATTTTTGGATAGGCTCCAAACCACCATACAATGACAAGTAGACTCAGAGTAGGCTCAGCACCTGTTGCTGTTTCAATTGGCTATTGAAAACGCTAATATAGACTGCAGGAAGGCTTTGGACCCCCTGCGTAACAAGGCGAAAACTCTTTCAGAACTGATCAAGGCATGTCAAAATGTTGGGTCTGAACAACATAAAGCTGAAATGTTAGCACCGGCGCTGGCACAGCAGCAGAAAACGCTCATGATGTTGTTCGGTATTGGTTACATTGTTTTGCTGTTATGGGTGTTCCGGTTTCTGTTAAAACTGATAATGGTCCCGCTTATATCTCCCACAAAGTTCAGTCCTTTTTGCAGGATTGGGGTGTAAGTCACACCACAGGCATTCCATACTCCCCCACGGGCCAGGCGATTGTTGAACGCACGCACCGTACTCTCAAGACCCTTCTTGATAAACAAAAAAGGGGGAATCCAGTGAGAATGACCCCACAGGAGCGTTTGGACAAAGCTATGTATGTGTTAAACTTTTAAAATCTTTCTGATTTGTCTTTCACGGCAGCACAGCGCCACTTTGGGCGAGACTCTGCGTGGCTGGAGCGGCCACAGGTTTACTACAGATACCTGGAATCCGGACAGTGGCAAGGTCCCATACTATTAATCACGTGGGGACGTGGGTATGCCTGTGTTTCTCTTCCCTCAGGTCCCTATTGGCTTCCTGTGCGATTTGTTAAGCCAGCCAGGATTGGTACGCCATCGGCGCAAGAGATTCAACTCGAGAATGAAGGGACCGCTGCCAATCCGTAGTGACAAATCCATGACGGTCACTGCTACATTTCTGTGGTTCCTGTGGAGCGGTTTCTGTGTGCATACTGCGACAGCACATTTGTATTGGGCGCACATCATTGATCCCCCCGTATTCAGGCCTGTGACGTGGTGGGATCCCTCATCGCCCAGTAGTAACAATGGTACCGATTGGGTGGGAGGGGTGTGGATACCCCCTACAGCGGAACAGGAAACCGAGGTTGTTAATGTTACCAATATCACCTTTGTCACTGACCTCCCACCGCTTTGCTTTTCTACCCTTTATGACTCAGGTTGTGTGCCCGTGCAGCCACAGTTGCACCTAGTTGCGCGGGAGCACGACGGAAGAGTTAACTATACCTTACTGAGCATTCCCGGGATGCACGGAAGCGGCAATGACTCTTGGGAGCCATACACCCCTGATTTGCCCCGCTGCATGATAAAGAGGATATCAGCAGACGTGGCACCGGTTTGGCAGGCATGTCGTGGACACAGCCCCCTGGTACTCTGGGGCGAATTCGGCACGGTTGTGGATTGGGGCCCTCACGGTATGCTGTGGGATAAAGTGGACAATCGCACTGTCCCCTTCGGCCAGTATAATCATAGCCTTTCGTGGCATGGGGGAGGCTCTGCCAGTCCTGTGTTACAATTTATTAATAATGGGGATAACGCCACGGCCTCCATGTTACATAAGGGGGTGCGGCGGATAGGGTTAGCATTTATGGGTTATAGTTTAGGGAGTTTGATTTTAGAGAATTATACATCTGACTATATTAAGCAGCAAGATAATAGTGTTATGGTTTGTACTTTGCATCCATATGTTTTTGCCTTGGCACAAAATGCAAGTTTTAAGAGATGTACATTTTCCCATTCTTGTTATCTTGTTATGTTGTCTGAGGTACCATATAAGACCTGCATTTCCATGAGTGATAATGTAACCTTTGTTTCCCTCTTCGACGATGCCCTGAGTTATGGATTCCTGTTAATCTCACATGAGACTGGGAAGGAGATAGTGGTTTTGGCCATCTTACAAGGTTGCTGCAGGAGGAGATTACTAACACTCGTAGATGTACAAAGCGATTTTTGGGGTGGCTGATTTTTGCTCTTGTGTCGGCAATTATTATTCTTGCTTCTGCCACTGCTGCTATTGCCTCTTTAACTCAGTCGGTTAAGACTGCAAAAATGGTAGCGGAAACTCTAATAAACATTACACGGGAGTTCCAAACGCAGGAGACCATTGATGAAGAGATATTGGCGCAGCTTGAGGCCCTAGAAGCCGCAGTCATTTGGCTTGGTGATAGGCATGCAGCCTTAAAGACTAGGTTGTCTCTGCATTGTGATTGGGAGCACACTGCTGGAGGTCTCTGTGTGACATCCCTCCCCTGGAATTCATCAGTTCATGATTGGAACCTTGTTAAACACCATTTACAGGGTGCCTTTGATGTTTCTTTACGTTCTCATGTTAATTCTTTGCATGTTCAATTAAAGAACCAAATTCAGCAATTGCAAGAATTAACCATACAAAAGGTTTTTGCTACTTTGCAATCTGACTTATCTTGGCTTAATCCTACGTGGTTTTCTGGATTAAATTTGCGCATCTGGGTGTTTATTGGACTTGCAAGTGGGCTTCTTATTGTGCTTTTTATAATTCTTTCTTTACTTTTTTCTTGTATTCATTCTGCTTGGAAAGTTGAGGCTCGTGTAAGGACAATGTTACTTATTAATGGTATTGCTTTGTATAAAAGAGGGGGAGATGTAGAGAATCAGCAAGTATAGTGCTTTGGCCGCGTGACAGGGCATCCCAAGGACGAAACCAAGCAAAAGTCCTGAGCCAACAATAACAACATCTGCCTGAGTCAACGACCTTCGAGAATGCTGTGTTTGGGACTGTGAAAAAGCACAGTTTGTGAAAAGCAGGATGTGGACTTTTGGGAAGTTGAGAGGGTATAAAGATAGTTGTAATCTTGCAAAAAAATGATTTCGTGCTTGCACCGGGTCCGTGCCTTCATACACCACAGCACCCCTTTAATTATCTGTGTGGTTTGTTTGTTTGTCTCCTTCTGCAGATGGTGGAGGCCATCAACACCCTCCTGCTGTGCAGGGTCATCCACCTTGGTGATGTAGACCCCATTGTCACCAGCTTTGCCACCAATGGGCTTCCCAAACTGCAGGCGGGCTATTTATTGCACCCGTATCCCCATCTTGGCCCCTGACCACCAGGCTTATCAGTACATAAACTGCAAGGGCTATTTTTCCATAGTCCTGCTGGCCTTGGTCAATCACCATGGCCAATTTTCAGACATATTCGTCAGTTGGTTGAGGAAGGAACATTATGCCTGCATGTTCAGAAATTCCAGCCTCTACCAGAAGCTGGAGGCCAGCATTTTTTCCCCAAGCACACCATTAGGATCAGAGATGTGGACATGCCACTGTGAATCATGGGGGACACGGCCTACCCTCTCATGCCTTGGCTAATGAAGCCATATTCTGGACACCATGACCCTAGCAAGGATCACTTTCATGATAGCTTGGGCACGGCCTGCATGCAAGTGGAGTGCACCTCTGGGCATCTCAAGCACAGGTTCAGGTGCCTCCTGACCAACCTGAATGTGGGGAGCAGAACATCCCCAGGTGGTGTCTGATGTTGTGTGCTCCACAACATAGTAGAAAG
Organism: Pelodiscus sinensis; assembly: GCF_049634645.1. Taxonomy (NCBI): domain Eukaryota; kingdom Metazoa; phylum Chordata; order Testudines; family Trionychidae; genus Pelodiscus; species Pelodiscus sinensis. The sequence continues at coordinate 27,817,065 of NC_134725.1, read as the reverse complement.
GAAGGGGGAGGAGTTCTTTACAGGGTGGGGGACAGAGGCCAGCTGGGAGGGAAAAACCTTTGAGCAGTCACACACAGCTGCCATTCAGCAGGCACATCAGGCAGGGGTGTGCATCTGGGAGGCCCTGAGGGAGAGTTTCTCTTAAGGACCCCAGTAACTCTCCCCAGGACCTCCTCACTAGGGGCCTGTGCCTTGCCCCCCTCTGCTTTTCCTCCAAAAACCCCTTCCTTCTCCCCTCCACTCCTCTCGCCTGCAGGCACAATTTAGAAAAACCTGTTTGGTTTATAAAAACAAAACAATGTTGTGATTTATTTGGGGTAGAAGTAACTGGGGAGGGACCCAGGAGAGAACCTGGAAATGGGAAGGGGGAAGAGGGTAGGAGAGGGGATGGGAACCTTGGAGGAGGGAGGAGGGGGGAGGGAGCTTGAAGGGGGAGGAAAGGCTCAGAGTTGGGGCTGGGAGTGGAGTGTGGGTCAGGTGCTTTCTCTGTCTCATGTGTGGGAATCTCAGCGACCTTAAGGGTGGGAGTGGGTTTCTGGGGAGGCTACAGGGATAAGCAGGAGGGGGAGCTGGAACAGGGTCAGGCATGGGAGCAGGGCATAGGCTGTCATGGGGGGGTGGGGCTGACATAGGAAGGGGGCAGGTCTGAGAACTGGGACTGGGACAGGAGCAGCAGCAGGATCTAGCTCCAGGTGGGTGAGAAGAGCCAGCACAGTCGTGCACATGTTGCGTCCCTGCTGCAGAAACTCTGTCCACATCTCTCTCCACCACTGTGTGTCCTCCCAGACCTCCTGGGCCAGTGTCTCCTGCAGGTCCCAGAGTATGGAGATGTGCTCCCACTTCAGGGCTTCATGTGTTCTCTGGTGCCTGCGGCTCCCCCACTGTTGGGCAACTGGCTTGGGTCATGTTGCCCACCCCCCCGTCACAGCTGGTCTGGCTGGGGACAATAAAGAGAGATGGTCAGTCATCCCTGCAGACACTGTCTCTGAGGCCTTGCCCTCATCTATAAGCTGAGACTGACAGGTCAAAGGAAGATCATGTCCTGGGAGACAGTAGGCCATTTCTTAAATGGGCCCAGATGTCCCCCAGGCCTATGCTTTCCCCTCTCATGTCCCGGGGACCAGCAGGCATGGTCAGGAGGTGGACCTTGAGTAGGCTGGGTTTCCATCAGTGCCACACACATGCCGGGTCTGGCAGTGGTGGCATCCCAATGGGAGGGAACTTGTATCGCTGGCCACTGGAGGACAAGGGATGAGGTTTTTGGCAGGGTGGAGGGGGATGTGAGCAGCACACACACCTGCATCTGGCAGCACTGTCCCCAGGAGCAGGTGCTGCCTCGAGTGTGCAGTCATGCTCATGTACCGTGTGTGGCACTCCAGAGTCTGTGTGTGCGTGTGTGTCCTTGTCCCCCAGCCTCCTTCCTGCCATGGCTCGTGGCAGGAGGGCTCCCTCCCCTGCCCACCGGGGTCAGACATATATCTGGCCCCCCAGAGCCTGTGAGCAGGAGCCCAAGAGTGCTCTGGTGCTGCCTCCTGGGGCTGCATGGTGCAGACGGGTGCATGGATTGCAGCACGATGGCCAGGCCAAGAAGGCATAGCGATGATTGCACCTCAGCACCCGGCACCTTCACCCTGTCTTGTGAGAAAACTAAGAGCACTCATCTGATGTTTCCTCCCTGGCCTCAGACGATGCCTGGGACACATCAGGGCCATGGGGTACCAGCTCCAAAGTGAGCGTGGTCATGGTGCTGGCCCTGTTGGGGTCCTCCTCCTTCTCCTCTTCCTTAGCTGTGACCCTAGGGTGGGTGATGACGGGTGTCTCCAGACTCCCATCCACCACCAGGGGTGCGGTGGAAAAGGGGCTGCACCACCCTCCAGGATGCAGTGCAAGTCTTCATAATAGGCGCCAGAGTGGAATTTTGTTTCAGAGTGGGAACTGTGCTCCCTTGCTCTTGCGTAGGCCTGGTGGAGTTCCTTCACCTTGCTCCGGACCTGCTCCTAGTTCATGATGTGGCCCTTGGTGGCCAGGCGATTGACCATGCAGCCATATATATCAGCATTGTGCCATCTGGGGTGGAAATCCTGGAGGGTTTCCTCCTTGCCCCATACCTCAATGAGGGCCAGGATCTCTACCCCAGACCAGGACAGCGCATGCCTCTTTCACCACCTGGAAGACTCCTGGGAGCCATCAGACCGCTCCCTAGGATGGGCAGGGTGCTCTTGGGGAGCTCGAGCATCAGCCTTGCTTGCTAGATGACTTTCTGTGGCTGGAGTCTGAGGCTACATCTACACTACAGGGTTTTTGCACAAAAACATGGAGCGTTTCACGAGGTATAAGGAAACGGTCAACAAAGGATTCCCTTGTCGACTGATCCACGTCTTGACTCGCACGCTGTGCCGACAATAGGCTGAGCCAGCACAGTGCCGCGGCCATTTTTATTTTAATGAAGCTGGGGATATTTAAATCCCCACTTCATTGACTATGTCGGGTAGCTTATTTTACATGCCTCTGTCGGTGGAGGCATGTAATCTAGACATACCCATATTGACGTATCTTAGATCTACTTACCACAAGATCCACACTGTAGTAGGTCAACAGAAGAAACTCTTCCATCATCTCCTCTTACTCAACTCATTCTGGTGGGATACTGGAGTTAATTTGGTAGGACTTCACTAAATCTGCTCAATCAACCCCTGGTGGATCAATCACCACAATATTGATCCACCTCATAGTCAACCCAGTGGCTTCCCACTCCACAGTCTCCTATGGTCAGCTTCCATTCTTTGTCATTCCAGTCTCCTTTTTAGATGAACAATTATCTCCTTCCCTATCCAGTCTGTCAGCAAGCCCCAGCATACCCCACCTCCTCTCTTTTGGTGAATTAGGAACCCCTAATTACTCCTTTGGGTTCTTTGAAAAAGGATCTGTAGCCCAAAGTACACTGCTAAGTTGTGAAACTGCTCTCTTTAGATTCCTTACTATCTTTTCAATGGTTGCTAGTTTTTAATACCCACTTACTCTCTGAATGTGAATGGGAGTCAGTGAGGTGACACTAGTTATAAAGGGGTATATGGACTGTTATAACACCATCACACATGTCAAAAGGGACTCTAATCTTGCTCAGGATCAGAGCTCAATCCCATGGTGGATAGACTTGCACGGTCAAAGGTAAGGACATGTGGGGGGAGGGAAATTTGTTGGACATTGTACAGTAAAACTCCAATAGTCCAGCATCCAATAGTCCGGCTCTCCTGATAGTCCGCCATCAAAATGGCAAGAGCCTAGTGAGTGAGCTTCGGCAAAAAATGAGTCACAAGGTAACAGCGGCAGCAGCTGAACTGAGCAAAAAGGGTAAAAAAAGGTTAAAAAAACTAAAACATTACAGTATACTGTATACAGTATGTACAATAAAAAGGGTTAAGAACACTTTATATACAATATATACTGTATACAGTATACAGTATATACATAACCAGTTTAATAGTCCCTTCTGATACTCTGGCATATCTAGTAATCCGGCACCACCTAGGTCCCATAGGTTCCGGATTATCAGATATCTACTGTAATTTGTATTTCTGTGCCTTGGCAGTAAATGAACATCAATTTTACAGATTGAAACAATAACACACAAGTGTGAGTCTTGCAAAGAATTCTTCCAGGAGAATGAGGAGGTCATTTTGAGAATTAGAAAACCTCAATAGAAATTCTCCTGTATTCAGCAGGTCCAAGAAAGGCCATTATATAAGCTATTGTTACACAGGAGGAGCTGCAGAGCTCAAGCATTAGCCAAAATTGTAGCTCCACCTTGCTTCCAATCCCCTAGTGGCCTTGACGAGGTGTAGGCTTATATAGGATGTATCAATACAGTCATGCATTACTAAGTAGCATTGTAGGCATTGTTCCATTTATTCATCTCAGTGAAATAAAAATAAAAAGACCCACTTCCTATAATATTGTCCTCCTGTGATTTGGCAAATTCTGTGATTCAGCACTGGTCAGATCCTAAGGGTGCGGAACTAAAGAGGTTCAACCTATATCATTTGTCCCATTTTTATGCTTCACTTTCTCCATCACTAAGAGGTGTTAGGATTGCCTGAGGTGGTCCAAATGGCTAGCAACATATATAGACCTAGAATTCAGAGCTCCTGAAAGCCAGGCTACTATAGAATCCACTGAGTCACAATTCCTGCCTTTATCCACTTCATATTGCAAGTGGGATCTCTAGCCAATAATTACCCATCTCTTACACTGTCAGCAATCATTGCTAGTTAGTTGGAAATTCATCTTTCCTCTCCCTTGCCCCAAAACCACTCAGTGGGAGTAAGCATAACTGACTCTATGAGAAATGGCCAAAAATCACACGCTCCTAAATCAGTATATCCAGATTCTAGCATCTGCAAGTTAGCTCTTAATTCCTTCTCCCTTATTGCTGTTTCCCCATTCAGATACTCAAGTATTTCTTCTGAGACGCTTCACTAAAGGTGTGCCATGTTCAGCAGCCACTTAAAGTTTTCCCTGTTGGTTTCCAGCACGTACCACAAAAGTAGTAGTTCTCCCATGGTATAATTCCTTTTCTTCCATTTGCCTTTGTGGAACACCAGTTTCTTGTAAATCATGTTAAAAGTGCTTGCTTTCTAATAGTTCTTTTATTGGCTAATGCATTTTATTTGGCATTTGTTACCTTGGTGGGGATTTCTTATTTCAGTAATTTACTGCATGTGACATAGTCCTAAAACCATTAGTCAAACTGAGCTAACACAGTTAAACAGTAGATTTACTCTCCACACCTTGGCTTGCAAAGCTCTGTGTGTGCTTGTATTAGGTAAGTCTATGAGTGCCCCACGTTACCAAGAAATTGCCTGCTACTCCTTGTCTCACTGTTGTCTAGTGCAAGAGCAGGGCTCTATGGAACTTACTCTTGGTTTTGCCATAGACTCGCTACACAACATTGGGTAAGTCCTTTACCCATACAGTATCTCATTTTACCAGCTATTATATGAAAATTACCCATACCTACCTCACAGGTGTTGAGACTTAATGAGCCATGTGATATTTACATCATTCCTCCCTGATTTCTATGGGGAAATCTTAAAAACCTTTGATAGGATATGCCCTTTTATTTGTAAAATGATTTACGTGATGTCATATGCCGCATATAAAACTTTGCCAACCATCCTGTAGTTTTGGGGATGTACCATAGTATTTATGCTCTTAATGCTATCTTACATTTGACCATACTATTTACTACAAACATTTACCAATAATAAACTCCTGTGATCATACTTGCAGGGATCTGAGTGCTATAAAACTCTGAAAGATTTGGCCCGGGTTATGTCTGGTGCACTTATTTAGTGGCATTGCCCGTGGGTTGCCAATAGATTGTAGGTTAGTATGTCCATTGGCATCAGCATCCCAGGTAGCAGCAGTGGGTAAGACATCATGACAGCTTTTCTCTAACTAAACTTTGGCAAGGCATTGCCACCCTTTCTCCAGCAAGAGACCTTGTCATCGTTCTTCATGGCTTTGGTATCATCTACATAAGAAAATTGTACCAATTTAATTTAAATCGGTTTTTAATGAAATTGACTTATACCAGTTTCAATTCTTGTTCAGACACTCCCATAAACAAGTGACTTATTTTGGTCTAAACTTTAACAGCTTTCTCAGTTTAAGCTAAGCCAAAATAAAGTATGGTTTAAATTGAATAGGACTATACACATAGCATTACTTCAGTCACTTTGGTTAAATCGGTTCAACTTTGTGTAAATAAAGTCCTCATCAGCTATAATTTTGATGTTCATACACCTAGAGGAAAATCTTTGTAGACCACTTGAAATCTCTAGTTACGGCTTGCTCTATCTTCTATTCAAGTCAATGGGTTTCAACCAACTCACAGACTCAAAGAATACAGGATCAATCTCCTAGTACAGAAAACAGTCTAGTTTGCCATGTTTAGCTGTGTTAGCTGAATTGAGATGATTCTACTAGTATTCCGCCTTCAGTATTGGGATGCTCTTTGTTTCACAGTGCAATTCCAGGTGTAGTTGTAAGTCAATTAACCTTTGCATCATCTGAGACAATACTACTTAAGAAAGCATTGTATTTTTGGAGTGCTGTTGAGCCAGTTCATATAATATGAAGTGATTGTGTAGCAGTTCCCTTAAATTGTGGGAGGAGAGGCCCTGGAATGGCCAGTTGGGGTAGCCATTGGAGGGTCCCAAAAAGCGTGAGGCATAGGGCTATCATCCCAATTCATCCAATGGATGGGACAGCTCTGGTTGAAGGGTGCCCTCAAGGTTCAAGCTCTCAACTGACCCACAGAACATATACTACAGAGAATGAATCACAACATAGTGCAGTCTATCTCAATTTCTTGGGCTCCTCTGTTGAGCCTGCCAGTAAAGTGGCTAGATGTCATAATGATTGCTAGAGTGTATGGGCCTGATCCCAATCCCCTAGAAGTCAGGGAACCTTTGCATGCACTTCAATTGACTTTTGGATAGAGGCTCAAAGTGCTTAGAATAGACAGAGGAAACAAGGAATCTGATGATGGAGGATGAAGATGATGTTGAGCTTACTCTCACCTTGATCCCTGCTGTTACTGCGTCCACTGATTTGCATTCATATATTTAGGCTGAAAATTCTTCAGGTCAGAAACCTCCATTTCGTCATGTTATGTTGGACGCTATATACACATAGACAAGACCCAGCTGCTTGATTGAGGCAATAACACATACAAGCAATATTAATTATTTTACTGGGGATTTGTGATGGCAATCCACAGTGAATATTTGCATAATGTGAATTATAATGTACAGACACAGATGTTTTCAGACTTAAAAAAACTCCCAACACATGAAAATAATATCTGAGCATTTTCCCCACTTTATCAGAATAATTTAATCGTTCCTTATAAAGCTCAGATCAAGTGAGGTTTTCTCCCTAAACCAGTGCCTGAGGTTTGACCTAAGAAATGATTTCATCATAGGGATTCTTGCATGCTGCTGTAGGATGAGAAAGGAGAAAATAAACAAAGCAAGTCAACCAGAGAAAGAAGGACTTCAACTAGAGAAAAAGATGCTTCTTAACTTTGCATTTGGCTCCTGCTCTTTGTTATTGTGTCCCAGCACAATGTAAGTAATGCAAGTGGCAGACAGCCCATACAACACATGGATCAGCAGGTGGCACACATACAGCAGGGATATCTGGCAGACAGTGTATCTGAATTTGTATTTGCCAGCTAACCAGATTTCTGGAGTCAATCTCCAAGCTGTGTCACAGACAGAAAGGAGATTTTTTGGGCCACTAATCTTCTTTTTCCTCTTGCCCTTTTCAACATCCTCACTCATTTGCACAGTGAAGTATGAAGAATATATTATCTGGATGATTTTCAGGAAGCAAAACACTTAACACCAGCCACAGCAAGCCAGGGAACTTCAGTAGGGGAGGAATGAACCGTGAAGCAACACCAACAATGGATTATGAATATAGATTGGAAAATGAGCGAAGCTCTGAGAGTTTGGTCTTTGGACAGATTCAGAAAGGTTGTGTGCTAGATACTGTAGGAATCAGCTTGAGCAAAACCAAAATGATCAAGCTAAATTAGTCTCAAAGGGGTGGCTGTGTTAGTCTTTAACTTTAAAAATGACTAGTCATCACTTTAGAGGCTAACATATATATATATATATATATATATATATATATATATATATATATATATATATATATATATATATATATAAAATCATAAGCTTTCATGGGCAGAACCCACTTCATCAGATGAACTGGAGAAGGATAACAGAAACACAGACTTTATAGCAGAAAAAGGTGAGAAAAAAACACCTGTCAGTTGTAGGACCAGTGCTAAAGAGGCTAATTGAGTGCGCTATAAGTATCCCATATTTAGCTTTTGATGTAAAAGCTGGGTGTTAAATGCAGGAAAGGATGGTTTTATAATGCAACATTTAGTTAATGTCTTTGTTCAAGCCCAGGGAAACCATGTTATATGTGTAGATGATGTCAAGTCTACACTCACTCTCTGTAATAGCCTGGTGAAATTCCTTTGTAGAAGAACAGCTACTTTTAAATCCATGACTGAGTGCCCAGGCAGGTTAAAAATGTTTGCCTACAGGTTTCTGTGCATTACCATTTCTGATGTCTGATTCATGTCCATTAATCCTTTGTTACAGAGACTGTCCAGTTTGGCCAATATACATGGCAAAGGGACATTGCTGGCACTTGAGGGCATAGATCATATTAGAGGATGCGCAATTGGATGATGTTATGACTTATGTGGCTAGGTCCTGTGATGGTGTCACTTGTATTGCTGTGAGGACAAAGTTGGCAACAGGGTTTATTGCAGAGGCAGGGTCCTGGGTTAGTATGTCTGAGGTTGGATGTGAGGGTGCTGGATTAGGGGGGGTTGTCTGTTGGTGAGGATTGGCCTGTCTCCCAAGGCCTGTGAGAATGAGGGATCATTTTCCAGGATAGGTTGTAAATTGTTAATGATGTGCTGGAGGGGTTTAAGCTGGGGGCTGTAGATGATGACTAGTGGCGGTCTATTATTTTCCTTTTTGGGCCTATCTGGAAGAAGCAGATTCCAGGGTCTGGCTCTGACAATCTATTTCTTCACTTCCCTGGTGGGTATTTAAGTTTTAAGAATACCTGATAAAGGCATTCTTGTAGGGGTTTGTCTCTGTGTGACTGGAGCAAATCTGGTTGTATCTTAGGGCCTGGCCCTAAGATATGTGATGTGTGATGTGATATGAAACAGTTGATTATGTGATGTGTCCCGGATGGAAACTAGAGGCATGTAGGTAAGAATAGTGGTCAGCAGGTTTTCAATATAGGGTGCTGCAAATGTGGCCATCATTTAATGGTACTGTAGTATCAAGGAATTGGATCTCTTGAGTGGACTGGTGCAGACTAAGTTTGATGGTGGGGTGGAAATTGTTGAAATCTCTGTATTCTTCAAGGGTGCCCTTCCCATGGGTCCATATGATGAAGATGTCATAAATGTAGTGCAAGTAAAGGACAGGTGCTAGGGATGAGAATTGAGGAAATGTTGTTCAAGATCTGCCATAAAAACGCTGTCATAGTGTGCCATTAGCAGTGCCTCTGACTTGAAGGTATAAATTGTCTCCAAATTGGAAATAATTGTGTGTGAGGAAAGAGTCACATAGCTCAGCCATCAGACGTGCTGTGGCATCATTGGGGATAGTGTTCCTGGCAGCTTCCTGACAGTGTTCATATGGAATGGAAAGTCTACATCCAAGATGGCCAGCATGGTCTTTTCAGGAAGATTTCTGATGCTCTGTAGTTCCCTCAGGAAGTCGGTGGTGTCTCAAAGATAGGTAGGAGTGCTGGTAGCATAGGGTCTGAGGAGAGACTCAACATAGCCAGATAATCCTGCTATAAGTGTGCCGATGCCTGAGATGACTAGACATCTGGGTTTTCCAGGTTTATGAATCTTGGGTAGCGGATAGAATACTCCTCACTGGAGATCTGGGGGCATGGGAGTTTGTATAGATTTGATCCCAAGTTGTAGCAGGGAGTTTCATAAGCAGATGGTGTAGTTTCACTAGTGTAACCTCCAAGTTTAGACAAGAGACAAGAGCACTCTTTCCTTTCACCACACTCTCCACTGAAAACATGGTGCAGGATTCTCCTCTCACTTACACAGGCTTAAATCAGAAACAAAACTTTATTTCAAATTGATGATAATATATTAGTGTAAAACTGCAGTGAGAGACTTACAACCAGGCAGCCTGGCAGGCTGGGGTCTACCACAAAGACTGCAAGTAAGTCCCCAGCATTGCTTCCCTAGGGGTCGGAGGATCAAGTGTCTAAAAGTGAAAAAAAAAAACAAATTCAAGATACCAGCTCTGAGGCCCCTTGTATTTATAAATATGATATTGTCAGACCTTTCCTTTTCTTAAACCTAGCTACAGCAGATAGCATTTGATGATCTTCTGTAAAAGGGAATGCCACAAGCTGACCACAAACTATGTGAAATTATATATATCTCCTGACCATCTTTTATTATGAAATGAGGCAGGTAAAACAGCCTCAAAGAGAGGAACATATACTTCTAACGAATTACCTTTGCCAGAAAAAAATAGAAGATGTGACTGGGCTAAAACTCAGATGTCAGCTTTTAAAAAAAATTATAATAAAAAATTCTAGGCACTGAAAGATAGCCCAGAATTTTCTCCATAAGTTGTGAATACTAATACAAAAACATTGGTTGGGGGAAATCTCAAGCATTGGAAGTCTTGAGTTCCAAGTTAATGGACTCACTTTGCAAACGCAGCAGCTGGAACTGTGTCTGTGGTTCTTTAAACCGGTCAGTATTAGAAGTTTTGTTCATGTTGCTGATGGTACAGCAATATGGTGGTCATGCATATAGTAGAAAGATTTTTAAAATTGTGAATATAAAAAAGGCATTTTGCAGTCAGGTCAGTGAGCAAAATATAGAGAGCAGATACTAGAAGGAAACTGAAGCTATCTAAAAAAATGGCCTAGTGCATCAATGGGATGTTTTGAGAAAAAACCAATTTTATAGATTTTATTATTAAGCTAGATAGTTATCAACAAAAATGCACATTTAGCTATTCTATATTAGAACTGTTCTGGCTCAACTAATTAATGGAACTCTGGGACACTATTATTTACTGAAGACTATTCAGAGTTAAAATTCTAGCTTACAAAGAATCAAAATATTCTATCTCTAACTCTTGTTCTGAACTGAGATCAGTAAATATTCTTTCAATAGAAATGTATATTCATGATCAAGATGTGCCACATTTTTGTGGCATTTACAAATTATACACACACACCATCTGCAGAGGGCAGGCACCTTCACTAAGGATAGCTAGCAATAGCTGACATTTTTACACTTTCGTCTCTCAAAGGAACCTGTGTAAAATGAAGTATTAAATAGATATTTTTTCACGAATACACATTTTGAATGTTGTAAGTTTCAACATATGAACCATATAATCATATGTGTTTATAAAAATAAAAATAACTATCACAACCCAACAAAACTGCTGTAGGGAAGAAATTCATGGCAATATGGGTCTTTATTTTTACATTACCAAAATGCTAAATCAGTCTTCCAAAGCCTCTGCTCAGCAAATCTGATTCTTTGTTCTCTAAGTTACAGCTGCTGAGTGAACCTCAAATATATTTCAGGAGTTGATTCAGATATTTATCCAAAGCCTATTGAACTAATTGAATTACTAACAGCTCTAAAATCAAGCTAGAAATTTAATGAAAAATGTTAAATTGTGGGTACATGTGACAGGGTGTACCAATCCTGAACTGGGCCACCAGGTAGGGGCCAATCATTTTGGGCACAGGAGATCATGCCCTCTCTTCCCTGCTGCACATGCTCCACATGAAGAATTCATGTAAAGGGAGGCAGCCCCAGTCAGTCGGGGAGAGCGGATGTTAGAGGAAGGAAGAACATGTTTTGCTCCTGTAAGGCTGCTGGAGATAGAGCCCAGGAACCTAGAATAACCACTGGACAATTTGTTGCCTGCAGATTCTGTCAGGGGAGTGGAGCTGACACCTGATAAGGAGGCTACTTGAATCCTAGCCTAGCCCAAAGGGAAATAAGCTTCTACTCTGTCCTGCCCAGGAGATTGCAAACTGCTTTGCCTGGCTCAGCATTTGGATTGCATAAATTGCTTGATTGTTTTGCAGTCCAGCCAGGAGGTTGCAGAACTATAAACTCCTATTCTGCTCCACCCAAGGACTGTGGACCACTTACTGTTTCACCCTACTCATGGGAGGCTAATTCCCCTCATAAATAAATAGATTTCCAGTCTACGAGGGGGCTTCAGAACCTTCAACCACTTCCCACCTAGTCTACCACCTGCCCCAGCCTAGCAGCTGTGGAGACCCTGTCACAGAACTTACTAGTTAGTCCAGAAATATGGACTCTTCTGTGGCCTGTTGACAGTTCCACTGGTTGTCCAGGTTAAGATTGCAAAAGTGCAGAGTGATTAAATGAAAGCTAATGGGAGAGGCAGAAGTGAACCAAAGATACAGTTGTTTTGCAGCCACCTCTGAGCTTCATCAATATGAGAGAAACTTGAGAGAAAGCAACATTTTGAACCACAAGGCTCTTTTCTGTCTAGCTGACAAAAGGAAACCATAAATGTCTATTTCATCCTAATTGATTTTCAGGAGCCATATCATTGTCTCTACTGGTGGTTCCACATAATGATCCACTCAGCCAACACAGAATTGGATCAGCTGGCAAGAAAGTATTAGAGGTGGGGGACACAGGATAGGTTTGCCAAGGAAGAGGCTCTTCGTGAGAATGGATGATCCTGCAGCCTTAAAGCCAATCCTCTTGCACAGGTTAGTATGTCTAGACTACAGGACTTTTCCAGGATACCAAAAGTATCCTGGAAAAGTTCAGCTCCATCCAAGGAATGCATCTGCTTTTCTGAAAAAAATTTGAAAAGCAGACGCATTTTTTCAGCATCCCTGTAAACATCATTTTATGAGGAAGAAGGGATGTTCCAAAAGAGGTTTTTTTTCTGACATTCGGCCCCATGTAGATAGGCCAAATGTCGGAAAAGCCTCTTTCAGAAGAAAAGCAGAAAAAGATATGCACATTGAGGTTCGCAATTTGAGTATCTTTTTCCGACTTTTCTTTGCAGTTTATACACAAAGGAAAAGGAATAATCCCCATTCCCCATCTAGGGAGACCCTGAAGGGATGAAACTGTAGAAATTAATCATTTCCAAATGCGTAGGTCTGATCTTTCCCAGGAAGAGGATGATTTGGCCCTAAAACTCCATTCCTGGGTGATTCTATTGCACATTTGGGTATCAAAGCAGGTAAGTTCCATAGAATAAGAGTGAATTATTGAAATCTAGAGTGCACAAATCACTATGAAATACCAGGTGGAATCGTGGCCACTTTGGAGTCAAAGGCAGTTTTGCCATTGACTTGAATGCGGTCACTATTTCACTTGTAGAGTGAATTCCAAATGAATTAATAAGCTCTAATTTCTAGCATTCTCTGAAGTGAACAGCTAGGCACTATGAATTGGAGAATGGATGTTTTATTGTTAAGAAAAAATGATAGGCTGTTTTTTAAATATTTATTTTTAATAGTTTGTATATCTTCTATATATTACACTGGCCTCAGCACTCCACATCTCAGTTTTATGATCATGCGTGTGTTGAATTTCCTTTGTACAAATTATATGAGATTTAAGGCTAGGCAATAGGAAATACACTCATTCTTGTTTTCCTTTCCATATTCATGATCACATTTGTCATAATAATTTAGTTTTGTTTCAGTAACAGGAACGTTCATGTTTTTCCATTTCCCTGATGTATTTCCATTTTCACACTCACCCATGTAACATAAAAAATGTTGAGAATAGCATCAAGATATTCATCAAGAGAGTGAAATGGGAAATAAAGCTGAATTTGTATATTTCATTTCACTCCCTTTTCAGTTAATCAAGAGAGGCTATTTTTACTATTGCTACACAGAAAAGTGTCAGTATGACCTAATCAACCTAAGAAAAAAAAATTGACAAATTAGATTCTAAAATCCAATTCAGCAAGTAGATCATGCCAAAAATTAACCTATGATTATTACTAATATCCAACTAACCAAAAGAAATCCATAATTAGGGTCTGTTACACAATATCCTCAATTAAAACATCTCTAAACATATCGTAGAAGAATTAGACATCTTGCCATACAGGAATGTCATCAGTGAGGTCTACAAGGGATACAGAATTTATTAGCGGGTGCCACAAAAATGACACTGACAATCCTTTTGAACAGTCGTTTTTCCCCTTCCTCTTTCCAGTATCTGTCATCATCATCCTTGAAGTTCATTAACAAAGACTATAATGACACTTGCCACTATGGCAAACAGGCTGAAAAGGAATGAACAGAAGGAGAAAGTCACTTACAGATTTTTTTTAAAATGTCTCTTTTCCCTTAAGCATAAATTCTATAAGGATTCAGCTTCCTAAAGGGCAGATCAAGCAGCCCATTACATGGAGAAGTAGTTATTCTCTTCCTGATCCTGCAGGACAATCACTTGAGTGGCAACCTTGACTGCTGCAGGAACTGCATCGTGCTCACTCAGTTTAGATCCAAGAGCAGAAGAAAGTTCTAAGACTCATACATTCTCCTCCCTCTTTTTATTCCATTTCCCCTGTAAAAGATGCATGAGTTGGTTGGATATCTCCTTTTAATGGAGATAGCCTGGGCAAGTCTCTATTCTTATCTGCTGGCCACTATGGGTCATCTGAGACCAGGCAGCTTGACTATAGATCTAGAGAATGGAAGTGAATTCCACATTCACTAGAATGCACAGCTAATACATGTGGCCACACTGGATGTGTTAGGACTTGAGTTTCATTCCCAGCTGTGCAAGCTTCAGTAGACCAACTAAATTGCCCTTTACCTCTGAATTCCCATCTGTAGAATGGAGAATACTATACCTACCTCATGGGAGCTTTGTGATCTTTCAGATGAAAAATACTGTCTTCATGTCAAAGATGATTTACCTATTACATTCCATAACCTAAAAAAAGTCATCAGACAGATATCACTGTCTCATGCAGTGATATTATTTCATGGCTGCTTCCTTTCCAACCATTTGCAGAAGTTGGAAGTTATTTCATTCAATATTTTGTAAAGTTTTGCTATCATACTAATCAGGTAGAAACTGGAAGTAACAGTAGCTAGGCAGTCAATAGGGACTCAGGTGATCTGGATTTTGTTCTGGCTCAACCACAGAACTATTGTGTGACCTTGGACAAGTCACTTCCCTTTTCAGTGACTCCATTTCCTCTCCCACTCTTCATCTATTGTCTATTTAGGTTGTGAATTCTTTGAAGGAAGGATGCTCCTATTGTATGTTTGAACAGTGCTTAGCACAATAAGACCCCAATCTCAAATAGAGTTACCATCAAACAAATTAATAAGGACCAGTCCACCATCTATTTGGGTTGGGGCCAGATTTTTTTAAAAGTATTTAGAGGCTAGTTCCAATTGATTTCAATGAGAATTAGGTGCCTAAAGACATAACATATAATGTATGAAAATTTGGGAAGATCAATGGTCACTTCAATTCTCGTCCCATAGCAAGAGCACCATTCATTGTCTATCCCCTAAAGAATTAAAAACCTGCTGCTCATCCATATAGACTTAACCCTTTCCTTTGAAAGGGTTCCTTTGAAAGGGTTCCATTGAAAGGGTCTATATTCACTTTGCAGATTGACCGGATGGAGGCTTTTTGGTAGCAAAAACAATATTTTTGGCAACACATGCAAATTCCCTGATTCCAGAACTTAAAATGGTTTCTTGATTTAGAAGTCATTGTGCTCCAAAAAGAAACTCAGACTTTTAGTCTACCGTCAACTAGAACAGGTGCAAGAATGAAGCAGCAACCTCAGACCATTATTGCTGGAACACAACATGTTCACATGTTAACCCAGTGACTCCTGTGATCAGCAGTTTTTTCCATTCATACCAGGGAAAACCTAAAGTCCAACAAAACTATTATATAAATAGGAACACATACTTCAAAGGAACCACTAATTCAGGAGCTTCAGGGGGTAGCTGGGTTAGTCTGTACAGAAAAAAAAAAACAACAAATGGTCTGGTAGCACTTTATAGACTAACAAAACATGGAGTATGTTATTGTCAGGAAAGTAACAATTATTTCTCTATTTCTCCTGTGAAATATTTTCTGTTTCCTATTTTTGTTTCTGAAGAAAGACACAGAGGAGAATAGCAAGCAATGTGTTTGGGAGATCATCCATCAATATAGAAAATGGAAAAGCAAAGGATAAAACAGCAAAAGGGAAGGGTTAAAAAAAGTCATTTTCACATCGAGAGAACAAGACACCCTCCCCCCTTGTATGGTGGAGGAGTTTGTCCCTGTCTGAAGCAATGCCAGCTACTCTGACAACAGGGCTGTGTCTACACTGGCGCGATCTTGCACCAAAGCAGCCGCTCTTGTGCAAAAACTTGCTGCCTGTCTACACTGGCCGTGTGTTCTTGCACAACTAAACTGATATTCTACTGTATGAAATCAGGGCTTCTTGCTCAAGAACTATGATGCTCCCACTCAGGAATAAGCCTTTTTGTGCATCTGTTCCTGTGCAAGAGGCTAGTGTAGACAGGCAACATGAATTTCTTGTGAAGAAAGCCCGATGGTTAAAATGGCCATCAGGGCTTTCTTGCACAAGAAAGAGTCTACACTGGCATGGATGCTCTTGCGCAAAAGCACATTCCAGTGTAGATGCTCTCTTGCACAACTACTTTAATGCAAGAACTCTTGAGCTAAAGAGTTTTTGCACAAGATCATACCACTGTAGGAGTAGCCAGGGGTTTTTGTAGTTCCTGGGAAGAACTAGGCAGAGTCTTTTATGACTCTATTAGAATATTTAAGTTAATGAGACTCATATTTAGCTAATGATAGTAAAGGCAGGACCTGGGTCATGGGTGCTGGCACCAGTGTCACATTGCATAGAATGGGACATTCAAATAGCAGCATAAGGAAAATGAATAGTACAGAGGATGAGAGGATGGATTCTATAGGGTAGAGGGAACATGCTGGGAAAATAACCACTTTCCTGGAGTAAGGCAGAAAAAGAACACCACTAGGGTGAGATCATTTGAGGGATTTGAAAGGCACGTCAGGGAAAGCCAGCCTCAATGTGTTTTGTCAAGCTGTTGCCAGTTTATTGAGAACAGGAATAAGCTTGACAAAGAAAAACGAAACATCCACCACTTTACAACTTTGATCTCCCTGTTGTGAACAACAAGAACATCACTGGCTGCAGTCTTATATAACTGCATGCCAGCATGCCATGCCATTTCTAAAAAAACATCCAAGTCATGCACAAGATGTAACCTTATCTCAGGGGGCCCAGCACAGAAGTCAAAAAGCACCATACTGCAGTTACCTTCCTTTGACAAGACTTAAACAAGTGTCTTACTCAAAACAGGGCACAGGCCAATCCACCTAATTGGGATTATTATTCCTTAATTGTGGATGAGACTAGGTAGTGTGAATGTGCTTCAAGCTACAAATCTACTTCAGCCACACTTCTCCCAGGTGACCGAGAAATCATATTCAGGAGCAATGGTTATTGATTACTGGCTGCTCGAGCAAAAGTGGTTGGCTAGTAGCTACAGCACCTGTCTCTGCAGGTTCAGAGGGAAAGAGAGAGGTGTGAGAGGAAAGGCTCAGAGGGGCAATGCACAGGCCCTAAGTGGGGAGGCCCAGGGGAGTGTCATAGAATCATAGAATCTGGAAGAATGGACGAGAACACCTCTTGTGCTTCAAATTCCTTGATCCTTCTTCCCAGTGCTACATAATCTGCTGGAGTCACTGGGGTCCTTGTGAGAAACTCTCTCTCAGGGCCTCCCAGATGCTCACAGCCCCTTAATGGACCTGCCAGATGGCAGCCATGCATAGCTGCTCAAAGGCCCTGCCATGTCAATCAGCCTCTGCCTCCCACCCAGGGAGGAACACCTCCCCCTTCCTTTCACAAATATTGTGAAGGACACAGCACAGAGCTACCATATGTGGGATGTTTCAGTCTTTGAGGTCCAGCCAGGTGAGGAGGCAATGGAACCTCACCTTCAGACCTTCACCCTCCACCATCATGCGGGCCCTGCTGAGCCTGGCGTTGAACCGTTCCTTGGAGTAGTCAAGATGGCCGATGTAGGGCTTTGTTAGCCAGAGTAATAGAGGGTAGGCTGTATCCCACACAATACAAAGTGTCATGTCCACATCCCTAACTTTAATGTTGCAGTGAAGGAAAAAATGCCAGCATGAAACTTCTGGAACACACCAGAGTTGCAGAAGATGCAAGTGTCATGTGCCTTCCTGGACCACCAGATGTAGATGTCTGTAAAGTGGCCACGGTGGTCCACGATGGCCTGCAGAACCATCAAAAAGCATCCCTTCCAATTGATGTACACATATTCCTGGTGGTTGAGGACCCATGTGAGGATACAGATGCTGTCAACTTCTGCCCCTCCACCCACAGTTGGGGAACTCCATGTTGGCAAAGCCAGAAATGATGACATCCATGTCACCAAAGCTGATGGCCCTGCGCAGCAGGATGGTGTGGTGGCCCGCACTACCTGTGGAAGGAGACAAACAAACAGCCAGTATCTCAAGGTTACTAGAGTCCTTTGGAGGTCCCTGAACCATCCCCCCCCCCCCCCCCCAACAGCAGGAGCAATCCCTCACTTATCCCCCAACAAGGCTTTGTGAGGGTGGGATTGAACACTCTCCCCCCCGAAAGAGGGCTTCCACCACCACCAACAACCACCCTCCTTTCCCTAGGGAACCCCATTCCAACCACCTAACCCCCTCCTGGGACAATAGCCTGAGCACCAAGCCTGCACAACCAGGGCCCTGACAGTTGATATTCCCATGCCAAACTGGTTCCTAATGGATCAGTAGCTGTCAGCGTGGAGAGCTTCCAAAGGCCAATGGTGACCTGCTTCTGGACAGAGATGGCAGGTCACATGTGAGTGTCCTGTCACCTGCGGGCAGGGGTGAGCCACTCACAGAGCTACTGAAAGTTGTCCTTCCTCATCCGGAAATTCTGGAGCCTCTGCTGGTTGCCCCACCGCTCCATGACAAGCCAATCCTATGAATCGGCACTGGTGTCCAGATGCCAGAAGCAGCAATGTACACTGTGCAGGAGAGGGTGGGCAGGATCCAGCAGCATGAGTTGTGCCCTCAGAGATCCGAGAAGGGTCTCCAGAATGAGCAGGGGGTTGGATTCCTGCAGTGTCTGGGAGGCAGCCTGCAGAAACTGCAGCATGAGGGTCAGCACAAACTTCAATAGCTGTTGAC
Source organism: Pelodiscus sinensis (assembly GCF_049634645.1). Classification (NCBI taxonomy): domain Eukaryota; kingdom Metazoa; phylum Chordata; order Testudines; family Trionychidae; genus Pelodiscus; species Pelodiscus sinensis. The sequence continues at coordinate 27,798,185 of NC_134725.1, read as the reverse complement.
TACCCAAAGGCAGCTCCAGCTCTAGAGCTAGATTGCTGAGGTGTCCGCAAGGGCAACCACAGCAGGCAGAGGAATGGGTTTGCTGTCCCTCAGTGAGGTGGGCAAAAGAAAAGGGCCTTAGACACTGCTGTATGGGTGTGGGTCCCTTTAAGCATGAGCCCCAGATAGCCTCAGTCAGCAGCCACGGGAAGAGAGTGCTGTCCTGATGCCCTGCCTGAAGTGCTTCCGGGTAGCCTTAAATGAGATTCAACATCCAATCAGTGTGACTCTCTATTTTGATATAGCTCAGCACTATTTCAGTGGGCATTTGCAGTGTAGATGCGCTATTTTGAAATAAGTTATTTTGGAGTATTTCTTCCAGAATAGTTTATTCCAAAATAATTATGCAGTGTAGACGTAGCCTCAGAGGGCCAGCTATATCCCACACTGAAGTTACAGCAGGGATGAATGTGATGCAGATCATTTAAATGACCAGCCCAAGGATATACCAAGTCAGTGCTGGGATTAAAACTCAGCAGCTTCTGGTTTCTATCAAGCCCTACACGAGAAGAAAAAGAAATTCCACACAAGAGACAAAGAGTCTTGCACTCAGTATGTTGCCCCAGGGAAGGGCTTTGACACATAGAGAAACACTAATGCATCTCCTTCCCCACTGTAGCCTTCTATATCTCCCGTGACTGACAGAGGCACTGACAGCCTTACAAGCCCTGTCTGATCAGAACTGACGAGAATAGCTACTGGGGTTGGAGAAGGGGAATTAAGTGAAACTCTGCAACCCAAGCTGTGAGAAACAACTTCATCCCTTACACTTATGCAGCGATAGATGAGCTGTCCCTGTTAGCAGCTGGCATTAGATCCATTGACAGCTTGACAAAGCCAATAATAAAAACAGAGTTCTTCTTTCCAGTCATTAGGTGAGACATAGAGAATAGGGCCTAGAATAATAAACTGCTTCGAACTCCCACATAACAGCAAGTGTGAGAAGGAACTCTGCAGTGTCTCAGTTTAAGCCTTTATTATTACATTTAGCTGTCAATGTTTCAGAGCAAACATTTCTAACATTTCTCCCAGTCTCTGAGTGCAGTGCCATTTGTCACTTAATGCTTCTTTATAAACTGACATCTTTCTTATGCGAAGTTCTCCTGCCGCCCTCACTTACAGAGTGTGCTGTATTTGCCTCCTGGCCTCTGCTTGGGGAATCTGCATCTTGAATTATCTGGCTGGTCACATATCTCATCACATCCAACTTTTCCTGCGTTTCTTTACCTTTTATAAGTTGCACTCCCACTGAATGCCATGTGGATGCAAAGGACACAGCTATACTGCAGTTGCCCTCAAATGTGGTGCACAGATCTCACACTGGACCAAGGCAGAAGGGGATGAATGGTCTCTACACCACATCAACTGCCAGCAATGTGAAACCGGGAGGGAATTAATAAGGGAGGAAATAGATTTCAGATTTGGGCTGCTCAAGTAGAGTAGAAAAAGCTTGGAGTTGAGTTTATGGCTCTAATCTTATCAGATTTATTACTGGCTTTGTGTGTTGTATCAGGTATAGCCCTTTGGAAAGTCAAGCCCTGTATTGTGTTAGTCTTCATTTTCTGTTGATAAAGTCAAGCTAAAGGGAAATGGCGGGGAGAAGTGTTTCCGCCTTACATAGAGGTAGTAGATGGTGTCTTCAAGCAGGAAGGAAAGTTGCTTACTCACTGCCATTATCAGAGCGTCTTCCAATGTACCAAAATGGAGGACAATGTAGCACTTTAAAGACTAACAAGATGGTTTATTAGATGATGAGCTTTCGTGGGCCAGACCCACTTCCTCAGATCAAAAAGTTTTTGATCTGAGGAAGTGGGTCTGGCCCACGAAAGCTCATCATCTAATAAACCATCTTGTTAGTCTTTAAAGTGCTACATTGTCCTGCATTTTGCTTCAGCTACCCCAGACTAACACGGCTACATTTCTATCACTATTCCAATGTACCAGTTATTTACACCCTTTGTTCCCACAGAGTAATGGTACTAAATTGTACCGTGTTTACCTTAAACTTCTAAACAAGCAACTTGGAACCAGCTTTCAGTTTTGAGAATTTTTTTTTAAAAAAAATATTGAGTTGAGAAAATTTTCAAAACCAACCTATTCTCTCACACATTATAAAAAATCAGTTTTGGTGAAACAATATTTTGCTGAAAAAATCCTGACCATCTGCATTCCTATTTTGGGAGGAGAAGAGCAACAAGGACGTAGATGGGAAGTCTGGGGATCCTTACTGGCTTATTAAGGCAAAGACATTATGTGAAATCCAGGACATCTATTTAACCCTTTGTTTCCCAAAACTTTGTATATAGATTTTCAAACCAGGGCCTAGGTAAGCAGGCATAATTCTATGGACTTCAGTGGAGTTGCTTGCTTACTTCAGCAGTGCTTTGAAGTACAGATTGCCCAACGATGTACTAGTTAATACAATACAGAGAAACACAGAATAGCACCTAATAGTTTGGTAGCACATCTCTATTTAGATCAAGGATTTGCGAGTCTATTTATAGCTTTCATGGACTTAATTTGTAAGTTCTTTGGGAGCAAAGACAATCCTGTAGGAAATTAGATGGGCTCTTGGTTGTTCTGATATGGCAACTCATGTTCCTAAGCAGCCATCATATTTCTCTTCAAAATGCTTGTTCAAAGTGATTTTGCTTACAGATAATTCATCACAGTTAGCTGATGGTCAAACTAATATAGCTTTTCAATATGCAAAAGTAGCCAAAATAAAATGGGCATTTATAATCCTGTGATTATGTTGGCTCTCCCCCTTGGTGATTTATCCGAGTATAAAACATGGTTACAAAGCAAGGAATGTGCTTCACATACATTTTTCTTTATAAAAACTTCACTGAAATTCTATAGCTATTCCTAATTTACAGGCAAAAAGCAAACTCATTTTCAAACATATTGTTCCATTTATAACAGAACCCTAAGTAATAACCTGAAGAGGAAAAAAACTAAACTTTTATGTACTAATCTCAAGAAAACTGTTACTGAAAACAAAGCAGTGAATGAATATGGGAATACAAACTGGTTAAAATGAATAAACATTTTATACATAAAAATTCTAATGACATCAATAACCTGAACTAATTAAAGGACACATTTTTAATAACTTACAGTTCAAAATATTTATTAAAGGAAATTGTCTCTCCTAGGCAAAAATAATTATAGATAGACAGACAGACAGACAGATAGATAAGCAAATAATTGCTTAGAGAATACACTTTCAGCTCCAAAAGCTTATTGCAACAAGTTATTCTGTCATTAAGCTTCTCCTTATATTTCTAAAAATGGTTTTAAGGCATTTTTCATTTACATGTGTTCATTATTTGTTGCAGCAAGAGAAATTTCCATGTATCTGAAACTCATTTCAGTATACTACCATTTCAAAGTCTAAGCGTCAATAACAGACATTTGTCTCAAATGTAATTGTGAAATAGGCACACAAAAAATTGATTCTCATGCAAGGAAAAAACTGTATTTCAAAATTAATTCAAAGTTCAATTAAAAATCCCCTTTCTACTCTCTTATAATAAAAACTCTGTATGTACAAATAGAGGGTAAGAATTAAATTAGATCACAGAGTTTAAAGAAAACTCTATTTCTAATTACATTAGCTCTGATGCAGCCTTGACCTGGCTCAGGCGATGTCTACGCTACTGGGGCCGGTTTCAGAAAAAAGTACACAAATTGTGAACCACAATTTGTGTAACTTTTTCTGATTCTTTTTTTGGAAGAGTCTTTTCCAACTTTGTCCTGTCTGCACAAAATGAGGAATACAGAGCTTCCAAAAGAGTGCATCAGCCCTTCTGGAAAATTTTTTGGAAGAGCAGACACATTCCCTAGATACAGAGGAGTTTTTCTGGAATATCTCTCCAGTTTTATGCAGAGGCCCAGCATAATGTAAGGTAGAGAATGAAATGGTCCTTTTAATTAATTATATCTACAAATGTGATGTTATATAGCCTCGTGAATTGCAGTCCAGTTTTTATGAATGGGATTTTACAAATGAAACAATGTTAAGCGCTTTTGGATTAATTTGTTAGTCTCCTGTTAAGAATTGCCTTTCAAGAATCTGTTATTGTAACTCCTTTTTTAATACACTGTAACTAAAGTTACTCCATATTGTAACTGAAACTCCATTTTAAACTTTTTACTGCCTTAATTCTGTTTCAAGTTAGGGTGTGTGTTTGTATAATCTCTTTTTAAAAGGTGTGTGTGTGTGTGTGTGTGTGTGTGTGTGTGTGTGTGTGTGTGTGTGTGTGTGTGTGTGTGTGTGTGTGTGTGTATATAATGGGATCATCTCCCATATCCAACCTCTCCTAGCCCTGGCCTACACTAGGACATTATTTCAAAATAACACCCCCACGGACAAATTGAGAAGTGGAGTGTCCACACTAACAAGCCCCTTATGTCGAAATAATGTGCTACAGAATTTGAAATCTGTACTCCTGCTTTTCATGAGGTGTAATGCTCATTTGAAATTGTTATTTTGAAATAACAGTCATATGTATACTCCCATGCTTCTATTTCAAAATAATTATTCCCCAGAGTAATTCGAACTAATTACTCTCCAGTGCTTCCACCTCCTGCCACTTCCTATGGAGCCCATTCTAGTACTTCACCATCCTCCTAGAACAATAGCAGGAGAGTCAAATTTGCATGAGCATGGCCCTGACAGTCGATCTCCCCATGCCATACTGGTTCCCCCAAGAGCAGTAGCTGTCCAGCATAGCGAACTTCCAAAGTGTAATGGCAACACCTTTCTGGAGGGAGGTGACAGGTCGCATGTGGGTATCCAGTTACCGGAGGGAAGGGGCAAGCCACTCACAGAACTCCACGAAAGTGTCCTTCTGCAAGCAGACATTCTGGATCCACAGCTGGTCATCCCACTGCTCCGTGACGATGCAGTCCCACCAGTCAGAACTGGTCTCCACTGGCCAGAAGCGGTGGTACACAGCGTTCAGGAGAGGCTGGAAGAGGCTATGTTGCAGGAGGACTACTTGGGCCGGGGCAAGGACATGCCCCATTCTGAGCTGGTTGTCATGGGTCTGCAGCGCCAGAAGGGCAGTCTGTATAAATGGAGCCAGGAGGTGCAGCAGGACATCAAAGAACCTGGCACTGCTTTGCAGCAGTTCTGGATCCACAGTGGAAGTGCTGTGGCATCCACAAGGGAAACCAGAGCATACAGTGTGGCTACGTCTAGACTGGCATGATTTTCCGCAAATGCTTTTAACGGAAAAGTTTTTCCATTAAAAGCATTTGCGGAAAAGAGCATCTAGATTGGCACAGATGCTTTTCCGCAAGAGCACTTTTTGCGGAAAAGCGTCTGTGCCAATCTAGAGGCGGTTTTGCGCAACAAAGTCCCGATCGCCATTTTTGCCATAGAGGCTTTTTTGCGCAAAACAGTTTTTAGCTGTCTACACTGGCCCTCTTGCACAAAAACGTTTCCGGAAAAGGGCTTTTGCCTGAACGGGAACATCAAAGCATTTGTGCAAGAGGCACTGATTTCAGACAATAGAAAGTCAGTGCTTTTGCGCAAAATCAAGCGGCCAGTGTAGACAGCTGGCAAGTTTTTGCACAAAAGCGTCCGCTTTTGCAGAAAAACTTACCAGTCTAGATGCAGCCTGTGAGTTTGTTGTTCCTCAAGGAGGTGGGCAATGGAAAAGAGCCTTAGACACAGCTGTACGGGGGCCCCTTTAAGCACAAGCCTCAGATAGCCTCAAGAAACAGCTACAGGAAGTGACTGATGACCTGATGCCCTGCCAGGAGTGCTCTCAGGGGATTTTAAATGCGATTCAGCCTCCAATCAGTGTGGATGTGCTATTTAGATATAAATGTGTTATTTCGATGGGGATTTGTAGTGTGGATGTGCTATTTCAAAATAGTTATTTTGGCAGTTTCTTCAGAATAACCCTGATGACATAGCCCCAGTTTATTCAGCTCCAACTTACCCCCTAAATGACTTCTAAGAGCCTAGTAAGCAGTAGACACGTTGGTAATGCTGTTAGAAAATATTGATCTTCTATGGGTCAGCAAATTCTCTGGTTTGGCATGGATAAGGTCTCAAGGGTGCCACCAGCACATAAAATATATTGAGATGAATCTTTTACAAGATTTCATTGCTCATTTTTACCAGTCTTGGTCATTTTCATCTTGAAAACACAATTGATCAGATTATATTGAAGTCAACCACTTCAAGACAAAGACACTCACAATGTGAATGCACCAAATGGCAAACAATTATTTGACCTCTCCTATTAGTCTTCTACCAAGAAAGTAACATGCCAAAAATTAAACTGAAATTCATAAAAGCACATATATGCTGGAGGTATTTAGCAACATCTTTCTAACAAATTCTTTATTATTTTAGAAATAGAAGTAAAGACATGATGGACAGTGACATATTATGGAACAATGCAGTGAATAAGGAATATCCGTGAAGATCAGCAACAATTAGGAAACATGCCCCCAAAAGTTGTTTTTTTAAGTTATTCAACTGGTCTAAAATCTGTGGCATTTTCCTTTAAAAACAGAATTTTTATAAATTTCCCCCACCCGAGAAATTGTTTAATATTTAAAGATTGTAAACTAAAAACAGTGTTTATATTGTGCTTTCCAACTAAGAATCCCGAATTATCTTATGTACACTTATTAAAATGTACTGTAATTCTGAAGAAGATAAATCAGTATTTTACCTTTCCTGAAGAGAGTAAAACAAAGACAGTCAAGGTAAGTGACTTAAGCCTTTTTGCAAGAGAAATGTTACCAATAAAGAATATAAGTAATCAATTGGTTTAGATTGGACAACTGCTAAAAAGGTAGCAGTACTCTCTACCACAACAGAATCATGATCTGAATGGATGATGTCTCTGGTAAAATGAAAAGGTTTTGAAAAAGTAAGTTTCTCTCTACTTGAAAAGATATTTTTTAAAAACCTATGCATAGACAGTTACAAGGAGCAATATCATGAGTAGTTAAGATGACGACCAAAGATCTGGATTTTTTTTCCCATTTTATCAATTGAACAAGGACAAAAAAATTCCACAAAATAAAATTCTGAAACAAGGTAATGGAATAAAACATTCAATTTTATCTAAACATGCGAATGTCAAACTTTTAAAAGTGTTTGACATAGAAGGAAATGCATTTAATTTTTAAACCACATCTTTCATCAAAATCTACTTATTTTTTTAAACAGATGTAAACTAAAATGGCATTTTCTGTCAAAGAGAACCCAACAAAAAAGAAGATCTAATCAGTTTCACACAAAGTAAAAACATATATTCTGTATAAGAGCTGGTTGAAAGAGGAGTTTTCATTTCCCTCTATATTTAAAAAAACGTTTTTTCCTACGGGATGATAAAGTGATGTCATCACGTTACTCTGTGTCCTGCCTTCCTCCTCCCTCTTTCCCCCTTCACCCATCTCCCAGCTCGAGCCCAACCTCGCTGCTTCCCCTCACCATTTGGAATTGCTATTTCAAATCAATCCCCAACTTCTCTTCTGCCTCCCCTACCCCACAGAGCTTTCAACGTCAAGAAACATGGCACAGTAGCTGACAGACTCCGCATCACAGCCATGACAGCTCCAGGCTGGGGAGGGGGAAAGTGTGGTGCTCAGGACAGCAACCCAGGAACAGGTGGAATGAGCAGGGCTCCCAGCCAGGCTTATGTGCCAGCTGCAGCTCTTTAGGGCTCCCCTGCTGCCAGGTTCTTGGGGAGCCAGAGCACAGTGCCCGACTACCCAGAACTCAGCTGCCCCCACAGAGAATCACCCCTTCCCAAGCAGCTGCACTTACTGTGGCTGCCAAGCACCCCTAAGCCTCCCAGGGGAGAGGTTGGAACAGCGGCCTCCAGCACTCCTACTTTCCCCACATCAGCAAGCTGCAGTGCTCCAGAGCGCCGTGTGCACACGACACTACCTGAAACCCACTGCACCCCACACAGGGCAGGCAGGCACCCTTTTACCTCCCTGGCTGCCAGGGTTAGAGCCAGGTTTGACGTGCACCACAGCCAGCTGGGGCGGTGGGAAAGGGCCTGGGCTAGTGGTGAGAAGGGAAAAGGGACCTTGGCTCACAGGGGGAGGGCAAGGGAGAAGGGTCTGTGCTCCTGAAATAACAAAATCAAAATAGCATGTCCACACTATGGGGAAGGCTAGAAATTAGTCCAAGGCAGGCTCCGTTATTGTGGACACGCTACCTCAACTTAGAGCCCCAGGACGCACTAGGGAGTAATTACTTCAAATTACTCTGGGGAATAGTTATTTCGAAATAGCAGCAGCAGCAGGGAATTCACACTAATACTATTTTGAAATAAATGTTATTCCCTGAAGAAAGCAGAAGTACAGATTTCAAAATACTAAGCCCGTGATTTTGAAATATCAGCCTTCGGAGTGGGGATGCTCCACTTATTATTTTGAAATAACTCCCTAGTGTAGACTAAGGCCTGTAAAGGGATCTCTTGAATGATAAAGAAGCTAAGTAGCAGTGTAGCAAGGAGCACCAGGAATGACAAATAGAAACTAGTAGAAAGAAACTTGTAGACTATGACATACTATCTGTGGCAAATTTCTGGCCTGTTTGTAATCAACTGTTAGATGCCTGACAGAAAATCATGAGGATAGCCACCTCACCTGCTAAATGCTCTTTTCTTTTCTTTTTTTTTTTTTTTGTCAGTAAGCAAGCTAATTTCCCCCTTGCAAAATCACACTGTCTACCAATCTCCTCCTCCACACTAATTCATTTCAACTTCAAAACTAGGAAGGGGGCAGAGATATTGAATAATGGCCAACGTTTACAATAATGCTCTTGAGTACCTAGTTTAAGGCACCTTAAATGGGGCCCAATTTTTGGTAGGAGTTGAACAACCAGCATCTCTGAAAAGCAGCCTTACAAAGGTGTCTCCATTTGGGCCCCCAAAGACTGACATCTAAAACCACTAATAAGGTTTGAAAATCTTAGTTTGTGTGTCATTGTCTGACTACTTGGTTTGTTTACAGAAAGTAGCAACATACCATAAAATAAGGACCTCTGGAATCACACCACTTGCCTTGACATCAGTAGTAAGGGTTGCACATGTGCAACTGAAGGCAGATTTGCCTTCTAGGTTGATGTACAAAATGCAAATTCTACAGGTGACAAATATTTCATCTATTTTTATTATATTTAATAATTCTGTAAATGTAATGTCCTCACCTTGATGCCACTCTCACTTCTCTTTCTATGCTGGTGTAATTCTGATGCATCAACCAAACTCCTTCTAATTTGCACTGATATAAGTAAGATTATGTTGTATTCTAAGCTAAGTCACAGCCTGGAAAGATCACTAAAGGACAGCAATTTACTAGCTGAGAGGGTGAGATTCCACCATTCTGACTTGCCAGCTGCTTCACCAACCAGCTGCACAACAGCCTCTGGCAATGAGCCTTGTCAGGTGGTGACAATGTCTTTCCATCAAGTGCAGAGAGAGAGGTTAACAAGCTTAGCATCCAGTTTTGTCAGTGATACATAAAAATAGACACCAGTTCAGTAGCTTGGTTACCTTATCCCCCTCCCTCATCACTTTTCATTTTGATTCTTTATCAATTTCGTATTATCATTCCCTTTTAAAACCCAGACTCATCAAATCCATGTACTGTCTCATTTGTTCACCAATTTCTTTGTAGCTGGTTTCAAACTCTTTAGCTTTATATATTCTCCATTACCATCCCAAGGAATTAGTTATGGAGAGGTCTTATGCTGATTTTTCTCCCTGCATCTAGTACTCATGGACATTTAATTGCATTAAATGCCTTCTTGAATTGATTTGTCTTTGGAATTAGCAGTTCATTTTCCCCCAAATACTGCCTTCTCACTCTGGTCCTTAAAAGAGGGTCTCAGGTCATCAGAAAAATAGGATCAAGGTCTTAATCCACCATCTCCTAATTCAACAGCACGTGCTTCAGCCATCTTTAGTACTATTCTGGCATTCAGTGTTAAAAATTAGTCCAGCTAGGAGTGTGCATACAGCACTGTATGAGATGGAAATTAATTTTAAAAAATGGAACATCCCAAAATGATCAGTCAGTCTTTTGGAGGTCTGCTTAAAATATGAATCAATGTCTATCAATACTTCCTAGATCAAGGCAAGCAAAGCTCCCTGGAAAAGAAAGGGCATTATCAGCACTTGTAGACATGCTCTTGAGGAAACTTGTAAACAGCTTCATGTGAGGATCCAGTGTTTAAGATTCTGTAGTGAATTGAGTGGCCTGGAGAATAAGATGCACATGAGGGCAAATGCATACCTGGGGAGAAAATGAAATGCTGTGAATATCTGTTATTTTGGACAATGCAATCGTTCTGATTAGCAAGTCATTTGCAATCCATCCCCAATCACTTCAAGTGGTAATAAAACCTTAAGATCTTTGGATAATATTAATCCTACACATTTTTAATAAAGCTTGCTAGTACGTGATTGGTTCTCTCAGTCCTTAGAAAACAACAAGGAATAACATTCATACCCGAAGCTCATTGTGTTTGGACAACTAAAGGCTTGTGGCACAAAGTGTGAGTATTTGGGGATTCACGGGACACTCTTTTTGGGGGGGGGGGGAAATCCCCAGGCCCCTGGAGTAAGCAGGGGAGGGGGAGTGTGCAGGTAATCCCGACAGTTCAATTGAAGTGGTGTGAGGGGAGGGGAAAATTGTTAGGCACTCCTGGATAGGAGCTTCACCACATGTGGAAAAGCAGGGGAGGAGGTATATGAAGGCCCCATCGGTGGGGAGGGGAAACCTCATGCCCCATAGCAAGGGGAGTGGTAATGCCCAGGTCCTGTAGCTTGTGTAAAAGATGGCCTGGCCTGCAACATGCAGAGCCCCATCCCCAGACAGTCAATCTCACGTGAGTGCAGATGTCCCCAATGCTCATTCTGAAGTATCCCATCCCCATTCACTGCCCCCATTAGTGAGTGTGAAGATCATGTCCCTCCTCTCTCTGCCCCTCCCTTTCCATGTAGGGGAGAAAAACCTCATTCCTTCCACTTTCCCTGTTCCAGGCACAACCAAACCCTGACCTTGCTTTAAGTTAGGGCAAGAGGAAACTGCCTACCAAATGTGGTGGCCCTAGCTGTTGCTGTTGGGGAGGAGTTCTTGCACAAACAGACAAGACATTTCATTTCTAAAACAGATATATAGATATGCAGAGTTTTATATAAATTAGGGCTTGCATTTTTCTAACTGTATGGATCTTGATGAATTTTTCAAGGCAAATATTTGGATTATATTTGAAGGAATGTCCCATCTGCCCCTGCCTCTTTTCTGGGCCACTATGGAACTGGTCAGAATTTTTCAGATTTGGGGAGCGTACCCAATACATCTCTAAAGGAGCAAAACTGTGGCTATGTAGATTCTGCTGACAGAATCTCTTGTTCAGTGCCAAAGCAGGCAACTCAATTTTGCAACATGCTTGCAAAAGGACTTTATATTTTCAGTATTTTTTAAACTGTGGTGTGTGGCATACTGGTATGCCGCAAGGAAGCTGGAGGAAGTTGGAGGTGTGAGATGGAGATATGATGACCATATGTCCCTTTTTTTCCAGGACAGTCGCGGTGCAGCAGCAGCTCCCCGACTCCACCCAGCACATAAGTGGCTCCTTTGGTGCTTTTGCACGGGCAGCCAGGGCCGCTGCTGGTGTCGCACAATGTCCAGAGTTCCCTTCCCTCCCACTACGGATTGCCTCCGCCATGCGCCACCAGCCCGGCCTCCTCTATCCACAAGTGGTCACCACTTCTGCCGGAGGGGGAGGGGCGCTGGTTGGATCCAGTGAGCCGCTTCTGGGAGCTGCCACCAGAGTCCCAGCAGAAACCACACAGAGCTCGCTGGAGCGCTGCAGAGTGGGGTATGTTCAGGCTCTGCTGGTGTGTGCTCTATGCTTGGCCCTTTCTCCCCGCACCCCTTCCCACTCCACTGGTGGAGCAGCAGTGCATGAATCTGCTCGCACAGCCACACTCCGAAAGCCAGATCTGGGAGGATTAGGGGTTTTGTTCCCCCTTCCCAGCCCCCGTGCTCCTCCTATTGGGAGCCAAAGCTGGTGCAGGGACTGGAATGTGGCACTAACATTAGCACCACGGGCGGCCCAGCTCCAGGCCCGGCAAGCAGTCCTGCCTCGGAAACAGCTGGGGCCAGGGCTGCAGGACTTCTGGGGCCTGACCACAAACTCCAGCCCCGCAAACTGGAAGGCCAAAGATGGGAGAGGGGCTCAGAGAGAACTAGGGGGAAGGAGGGTGGGAAGGAAAAGGGCTTGTGTGGAGGGGAGGGAAGAGGCAGGGCAGGGCAGGAGAAGAAAGGGGAAGGCACCAAGAGACAGGGTAGAGGAGAGACAAATGCCAGGGGGCCAAGTGGAGACAATGAGGAAAAGGGCAGGAGGAGGCAGGGGAGGAATCAGTGGGGGTGGGAGGGTGGAGGGGACAGGGTGATGCTGGGAGAGGAGAGGAGAAGGGCATTGGGGGAAAGAGGAATCAAGAGGAGGGGGAGGTGCTGGGAGAAGGGTTGAAAGGAGGGGTGGGCATGAGGAAGGCAGAGATGGAGCAAGTCACAAAGTGAGGGCACAGAGGAGCATGAGAGGAACTGGGACAGAGGGTGGTGAGGGGACGGGCATCAGAGAGAAAGAGGCAGGGGAAGTGAGGGAAGAAGGAAGCACCAAGAGGGTGCAGGGGTAAGGGAAAGTGCAGGTGCCAGGGGATGAAGCAGAAGGGCAGACACCACAGGGGTGAGACCAGCACCAGAGGAGAGAGTGTTCATTGGAGGGCAAACTCAAATTCATCCCCTATGGGTAGGAGGATGGTGGGAAAAGTTCTTAGAGGTGGTTACTTTTACTTGTGGTCATATGTCCATCTTGAACCTGAGAGTTAGGGGCATAGTAAACAGAGGTCAGGGGATGTAGGTAATGTGTCCCTAATTTTGGCTCAGAGAGAACAGAGTTCAAATGGCCATTCTTAAAAGGGGCAAGCTTCCTTTTTTTTTCTCTCAACAAAAATCCTTGGTGTTCCCCATAAAAAAATTATTGTTTGGTGTTCCTCGGTTTTAAAAAGTTTAAGAAACACTGTTTTAGATGCTCCGGTTGCAGAAGTTCAAAAGGCGATGGTTTGGGCTAGGAAGATCCATTTTTATGCAATTCCTACATAGCCCCAAACAGGAATTATGCATCCACAAATAGCTTCTTCAACCACAACTTTCTTCACAGCATGATGCTGGAAACTGATCTGAAGCCTGGTTGCCCCTGTTGAGGGAGGGTTAAAATTTGGGTCAATTCTTATTTTATCTGAACTGGGCCGTCCTTCCTCTATTGATTGTAACTGAACTGAGAGGGGTGCATTGTTGTGTGGGACTAAGTTATGTTTTTTCTAGTGGAGATAAAGCACCTTCTTTCTGTATTAGGAAAGGGATCCCTATCAAAGGCAGAGGAGACAGAGGGAGGAAATTGTATACTTAATAAAAGTTTCAAATGTGTCATTTTTGCTTACCAAAGATGATTGCCCAGGAAGAACTGACTGCTTAATGGATTGTTCAAATGCTCATTAGCATCAAGCAGATTTATTTGAACAGACAATTATCCCCATATTGTGCTTTCATCACTGGAATTGTTTATGTTTAACTGTCAAGCAGCAGTTCTCAAATTGTATCCCTTGGTGTGTTGAGCTTCCTTTTATGGCTAGAAAAAAAAACCTAACTCCATTTTACCCTCATTTTAATAGGTCTTATGAAAGACTTTGAAGTTTTCAGGAATAACAGGTCACGTGTATTTCAGACAGTAAGGAGAGTTTTACATGCAGATCCTCTGGTGCAAGATACAAAGCTATTCGAACTTCTCTTTGATGATGTAATTCATCCATCATAAACTAGAAGGAGCATGTGAGTGTGCATGCATGAAAGAGGCGTTAGCTATGAATGACAGCTTCTCTCTACAACAGCCAATTTAGAATTTGACAACAGATCAGCATTTACTTCAGCCTTTGGTTTCAGTATGGTTAGCAAATCAGTCTATTCACAGCTAAAAGTGATTAGCGCCTTAGGAAAGATAGCAATTTGGGAGCTGTGCCTAATCAAAATGAAACAAGCTGTGCCTTTAGGCTAGTCATAATGCAGTTGCTTGCAGTTAGAGGAAGTTTGAGTATATTTGTGTCCTCCTCATTCTTTCTGTCAGTCAGCCTTGTCATTCAGTGCACTCCTCGTCTATGATGGAAGCCCATTTTGCTAGCCATATGAATATTCCTTTAGCTGAAGAGGAAGGTGGCTAGTACAACTGTTAGTGACCAGCATTTGCAAATTAATTCTAAAAATTATCCACAGCCAAGGAGAGTGTTTTTGCTTTTCTATTTCAACCCAATCCCTCCTAGTGTAAATATTCTTTCCTATCCTTCTGCTAAGGTGAGGTGGTGATAAACACATTTAATACTATGTTTCTTACACTCTATAGAGTTTGGCTCTACAACTGCTCTATTCTGGACAAGGAGGATTAGATAGATGAAGTTTTTGGTAGATGAGCTGCTATGTTGTATTTCAACTTCTGCACCAGATTAAGTGTCTCAAATTGAAACACCCCATGGGGAATGTTATGTCTCTTCTGCTGGGTTCCTGTGACTCCCTGGTTATAAAGGAAGTAAGAGAGAAGTATGGGTTTAGCAAGCCTGCAGGGTCCTGGAAGAAGTAACAGCACAGATTGAGAGCCTTGGTCCTAGAGAAATGAGATGTTCAAAGGAAAAAATACTGGTTGAAATGTAAGTTTTCATGCATGAAAAAGGTATTAATAGGAAATGGAAACTGACAAGACAGTGCAACATGTGATACAGTTATGTTTTGCATGTTTGTTGTATTAAAGTAAGAATTGAGTGCTACAGAAGAGAAAAGGGTCTTTAGAATGAGTGACACAGAAAACTAATATAATTCTCACATGCATGGGCAAGCACAAACATTTGCCAGGATTCTGAGAGAATCACTCTGGATTAACCTTGAATAATTGGTGATTAAAAAAACACTTTTCCAATGGATAGCAATTATGGGTCCTTCCCCTCCCCAATCATCTGCAGGGCAGCAAAAACCTTGCCAAATCCTAAATTCAGTCATGAGTTGCTGAACTGAGCTGGTGGTTATGAGGCGGTCTAGTTTAAAGCATCACATTCTGCATGGTTTTGCCACAGCCATTCAGATGATGTGTTCAAGCAGCATGAAATGGCACCTAGTTTTGCAGCCACTACTATTCATTGTTGCTGTCAGGCATGATAATGCGCTCTATGGAAGTTTACACTTGGGAGCATGTTTGGCTCTGTCTCTTTTGAGACTTACTGGAGTCCCATCTCTGCTTAAACCAGAACAAACTGGTAGATCTTGACTTCCCATGAACTCAGTAGGACCTTAATCCAGAATTAGATAAGCCAGCACAGCATCATCACTCCACTCTGCAATTGTAATACTATCTGACTACTGTGCCATGAGAAGCCAAAATAAGGTAGTCGTTACAAGAGAACACTGTTTGCCATAGTTTGGTGAAAGGGCAGTAGAAATCAACCTGTAGACAGCAGATACAGATTAAAAAACATTATTTTGTCAGAAAGACTAAGGGTCTTACATCAACAAAACTTATGCCAACACCCAAAAGGCAACAAAGCAAAAAAGTCAGGGGAAACAACAAACTAGCCAAGTCCCTGGGCAAGGTGGAAGGGCTTTGCTCTGTACTTCTGGAGGGGTGGGGCTTTGGACAGAAGGGGCAGCCAGCCCGCAGCTGCACATGAGTGTGCCCTCCCTTCCACCAGCCCTCAGAGCCATCCTGAGCACACTGCCCAGAACTCTGGCAGGGATTTAAAGGGCTCAGGGTTTCAGCCACGACTGCAGTAGTAGTGACCAGGAGCCCCAGGCCTTGGGCAGTTGTCCCTTTTGTCCCCTGTTGGCAGGCTCGTCCAGAGGGTGTTCACACTTGTTCCCTCTGTCAACACTATGGGCACCATCTTCCACAGTGTGAGCAACGCACTGTGAATATGTATTGCAGTGCTGTGGGAATGCAGAGCTGATCCCTGTGCACCTCAGAATTCCTCTCTTCTCCCCACCCGCGAGTTCTTCCATACTCTACTCAGCTTTTGAGTGGCATCATGAGTACCTCTGTGATCTCGCCCTACTGAGGAATGTCAGTGTCTGTCCCCCTCCCCCTGCAGTAGCAGTCTGCCTGCCACTGTGTTTCTAGTGCAAGGCAGAACAGGAACATTTCAATAATTTGTTCTTTGCTCCCCAAATGGAGCAGCCCACTCAACAGTCAGATACTTACAGAGCTTTGGAAGGGGAGCTGAGCATGACTACACATGTCAGCAGCAGAGATCAAAACACTGAACAGAGCCTTCAGCACAGGCATTCTGGAATACTGGTGGAAGCCCGGTCTATCGACAAAACAAACAGCAGAGTCCACACTGGCTTTTTGTGGATAATAAAGGTAGTGGGAAAGAGAAGGGTGTACACTCTCACTATTTTATCAATTTTTGGCAACAAAACTAGTTAGTGTAGACAAGACAGATTTATTAATCATATGCCGAACATCAGTGAATGCATGTTTCTCCAAAAGTATAACTGTTATATGATCTGGTAAAAAGCAGCAAGGCTGTTCACAAGAATAATGATGAATCCCCAGTAATTTTACAGTTATTGTAAGTGTAATACTTTAAGGACATCCACATAATATGAAAGTCATAGTCTATGACCAACAGATAGCATATAATCATCCCATTTAGTTCTTCTCTCCAGATCTCAGTAATAGTTTCAGCATCTGAGACACTAAAGTGTAGGTTTGCAGAGAAGAGATTGATTTCAGTCCATGTGCTTTCATCTGATCTCATATATCAAAACAAGAGTACCAATCTTGATTGGGGACCTCTTGCTGCTACTGTGATTATGTAATCTACACACTTTCTGGATTTGGTGTACTGTCCCATCTAGTGGCACTGAGGCCACTCACAGGCTACATCTGGACTGCAAGCGTCTTTCGAAAGAGGCTTTTTCGAAAGCATCTTTTGAAAAAGCCTGTTTTGAAAAAGAGTGTCTAGACTACAACCAGTACTTTCAAAAAAGCAAGCCACTTTTTTGAAAGAGAGTGCCCAGGCAGTTTAGATGCTTTCTTTCAAAAAAGCACAGTTTGCATTGCATAGCACCTTTTTTGAAAGAGAGCTTTTGAAAAAAGGCGTTATTCCTCATAAAAAGAGGTTTTCCGCAGTCGAAAAAACTGACGTGTTCTTTCGATTTACTTTCAAAAGAACACAGCAGCAGTCTAGATGCAGGGGAAGTTTTTTCGAAAAAAGGCCACCTTAAAAAAAAAAACCCTGTAGTACAGACACACCCACAGAGAGAGTACAATTAGTCAATTCTACAGCCTTAGCTAATAGGCAAATGGCTTTTAGTTCATGTAGTTGTGGCTCACACGCTAAGTTCCTGAAGTCCCTGGTTTGATTCTGCCTGCAGACAGCTGAGGTCTGCTAGTATTACTTTATCACCATGGACCACAACTGTGTTCTTCTCTAAAAGAGAATCTCTATGACTGTGTGCTCAAAGGGAGTAAATTGATCTGGAAAAACTCAGAGGAGAATGGCAGCATCTCTACAGCCCCTCCAGTAGTGGCATCAGAGAAACACTGTCAGTTGTGGTCTTCATTAGGGTAACCCAATAGATGAGACATTCCATATATCAAGAGGTTATTAAGTGTAGATTAATATTCAGCTACTAGCTCAACAAAGCCAATAATTTCAGCATATAACAGTCTGGCTAATGCTAAAGAAACTCAGTTACATGAACTAGAGACCGATTTTTTTATTCTTAGAGGGTAAGGTATTGCCATGGTTTTATTAGATGTTAGCAATAACCATCCTAAGGCTGCAGGATATAAATTAGATTCTCTCATAATATATTTTAAAAAATAGGACTGCAATTTCTGCAAGTTAGATTTTAATTTGCTTAAACTTATATAGACACACTGACTGCTCAGGTTCTGATGTAGGATGTGAGATATTTTACTACACAAAATTTGGTTCACTAAATTTATTCTTTCTGCAGATACATATGCCAGTCAAATAAAAACCAGGCTTTTCTGGCAAGGAATCCAAATCTTAGATTAAAGTTTCAATGCCACAATAAAAAAACAAAAAACACCAAAATACATAGCAAAAGCAAATGAAATTAAGTCATAACTCAGGATCATCCAGAAGAGTAAGCTAAAGGCTCAATGCCAGAAATAGCAAAGCAGGAAAGATTTTAAAAACAGTTTGTAAGTGAGCAATAGAAGGAAAAGTAGCATTCGACAACATTGGAAGAGTGGGATTTTGATAATTCATCATGACTTTGTTAAACAGGAGTTGTAGGTTTATAAATCAAGAGTGTAGTTTGCATTTTGAGGAGAAGTGAGCTACCGGGAAATAACACTCTGGGTTCAATGCAGATTTTAATCCAATCTGCTTGTTGCTGGATAAATTAAGACGATGAGCCAAAAGCTTCATGTCAACAGAGTTTTCTCCGTGTCTTACTATACTATATTAAGGATGCCACCCTGTCAGATTTCACCAGATTAACTGAATCAAACTGAACTCTTACTTGAATTGGATGGTTCACCACCCTCCTAGTAAAATAGTTTTTCCTAAAATCCAACCTAGACCTCCCCCACTGTAACTTGAGACCATTGCTCCTTGTTCTGCCATCCGTCACTACTGAGAACAGCCTCTCTCCATCCTCTTTGGAACCTCCCTTCAGGAAGTTGAAGGCTGCTATCAAATCCCCCCTCACTCTTCTCTTCTGCAGACTAAATAAGCCCAAATCCCTCAGCCTCTCCTCATAGGTTATGTGCTCTAGCCCCCTAATCATTTTGGTTGCTCTCTGCTGGACCCTTTCCAATGCCTCCACATCCTTTCTGTAGTGGGGGGCCCAGAACTGGTTGCAGTACTCCATATATGGCCTCACCATTGCCGAATAAAGGGGAATAATCACTTCTCTAGATCTGCTGGCAATGCTCCTCCTAACGCAACCTAATATTCCATTTGCCTTCTTGGCTACGAGGGCACACTGTTGACTCATACCCAGCTTCTCATCCACAGTAATCCCCAGGTCCTTTTCTGCAGAACTGCTACTTAGCCAGTCGGTCCCCAGCCTGTAACAATGCTTGAGATTTTTCCATCCTTGTTGAACCTCATCAGCTTTCTTTTGGCCCAATCCTCTAATCTGTCCAGGTCACTCTGGACCCTATCCCTGCCCTCCAACATATCTACCTCTCCCCCGAGCTTAGTGTTATCTGCGAATTTGTTGAGGGTGCAATCCATCCCCTCATCCAGGTCATTAATAAAGATGTTGAACAAAATCGGCCCTAGAACTGATCCTTGGGCCACTCCACTTGAAACTGACTGCCAACTTGACATCGAGCTGTTGATTACTACCCCAGCTCTCAGAATGAGGAATCTTTACCCCACTTCTTACTCTCCTCCCTAGCCTCAAGTCTTACTGAGGAACAGAGCATGTCTTTTATCCCCCTTCCCAACCAGCCTTGCTCTGTCACACATTCCTTCTGGGAACTACAGCTCCAAGAATGCCCACAAAGAAGTTGAAACTTAAGGATTGGGCCATGCCTGCCAGTTTCAAAACAGCATCAGAAGACAATGTTTGTTGTTCAGAAGGAGGCATGGCTTGCATTTTGAGATGGGTCACTGTAGTGCTGAAAGTGCTATCTTTTGGATGAGGCATAAAACAATGGTTTTTTGGTTTTTGTAAGAGAAGACTTAGACACTATTTTTCTGGCTAAATTTCAACTTGTTTTATTATACTGTTTCTCTAAACAACCACTTCAGTTTCAGTAGAGTATATATATTCTGTGCTATTTGTCCTATTTATCACTGAAACTAGTTGCTATGCTTCATTCCAGAGCAGGTTGTGTTTCAGTGATGAATGAGGAGATGTCTGGTTTGTATCACTTTGTAAATTTCTTTGTGAAGAAAGGCACTGCATGAATGTAAGATTGAAATCTTTACCAATAATCTTCCAGTCCTTCCAACATGAGGCTGTTCATTTGAATGGTTATGTGCTCATTAAAGGACTTAGTAGGAGACATTTATGCAATGCTTTGCATGGACAACCCACTTTTTCTCATGTAGAAAAATGCAAATGCACTTTCAACAAAACAATGAACTATGTTTTCTGATCAGGTTTTTATATCTAAGGGTTTCTGAAAACCATCTTGTAATGGGATTAAGTCATAGGCTCAAGAGCTAAGATGGAGTCAATAAGCATGTCATCTTTATTATATGCAAAAGACAGAACTATGTAGCACTTTAAAGACTAACAAGATGGTTTATTAGGTGATGAGCTTTCGTGGACCAGACCCACTTTCTCAGATCAAGTGACAATTTTCTTCCACTATTTGATCTGAGGAAGTGGGTCTGGCCCACGAAAGCTCATCACCTAATAAACCATCTTGTTAGTCTTTAAAGTGCTACACAGTCCTGTTTTTTGTTTCAGGACAGTCAGTGCTCTTTTGTTTCACTTGACTCATATGCCACATTGCCAAGTTTCCAGCCAATCTGTATTTGATAACTGCAGCTGACCCAGGACTCTGAAGGAGCATGACTGTGTTTAGCAGATGAAGAGCATCATGGGGAATCGCTCTTCAGCACTACCCAGGTAGCCCCTCATGGTTTTGCAGGGGGGGTTACATACATGGCCTCCTGCAGTTCTGTGAGACAAGTAGCCAGACTCAACTGATCCAAGTCATGCACTTTAATGGTTATTATTACATCTTTCCACAAGCATGACTCACTTTGGTTAGCTCATCCTGCGCTGGGTCCATAAGTGGCAAGTTATATGGGCCCATGGTGCTTGTGCTCCACAAATATTCAGGAATGTGGGCCTGGCTCCACCAATGTTGGACTTACATTTTCAGAGCTGTCTGGTTCATAGGACAGTCTGAGTTAACCACCGAAGGTCCTGCACTTTGTAGTCCCCACACTTCTCCTGCTAGTATCCTGGGAGACTGGAGACAGCATTTATGCCAGTCTCCTTCCCTTAGCTCATCCCCAGTTGGTTGAGAGGGAGACTTACTCCACTCTTTCTGCAAGGCTCCTGGGCCCAGACCCTTAAAGTCACAGTGACAGGATTTCTCAAGCATTATTTACTCAGGGGTGGGCAATAAACTGGCAGCAGTTCACCAGGATTAGCTCCTGGTGGGCTAGTGATCCTATAGTGAGACCCCTCTGCCTCTGCAGGTACCAGTGATTACAGCTCCCGTGGCACGGACTGGGACATTGTTTCCCGCAGCACCCATTGGCCAGGAATGGGAATCCATGGACAACAGGAGTGGTGATTGCTCATATCCATGGAAATGCAAGTAATACAGTGGGTCTGGGGAGGTGCACCAGAGGCTAATCCTGGTGATTGGATCCAGCCCACTGGTCAGTATTTGCTCACCCCTGACTTATTCCCAGGACAGTTTTCTCTCTATTAGTATCTCCTAGGTCCTTGTACATATTTATACACTGAACCTTACAAAATTTAAAAGGGCCACACCATATGACAGGGTGGGTTGATCACGAGGTATCACTACTATCAAAGGGGCAGACTACCCCCATCATATGGAAGCTATTAGCTAATGTCTCAAAGCTGCTCTCCATCAAGGGGCAACTTAATAAGGAAGCTTCATTAATTCTTTCTCCGAGTAGTTTTGAGTTCTTGGCTTTTCTATTGCTGAACTGAGAATGTTCTTCAGTGATAACTACATTTTAGTATTTGAGGAAATATATCTATAATTTCTGGGTTATACTTGTATTTAAGCATTACTTGTAGAAGTCACAAGGATCAATACAAAGAAAAGTTTCCACACATTCTAAGAATGTTTGTTCTTTTCATGTTTCCTTCTTGTATTGAGTTTGGTTCACATTGTCAGCCAATGACAGGCAAGAGGTACTTATGAAATCACTAGTCTCTTGCTGCCTGCCTTTACCCCTCATGGTTCCTTTAATATCATGTGATCCAAGGAAGTAATTTTCTGCTCCCAGACAAAATGATTTTTGATGGAATGTCTGACTTCTCCTCACAGTGATCTCTCAGCTCCAAAAAACAATTCCAATATTGCGACAGGGTGGACTAGGCCCTAAAGGCCCCTATTGGAGACTTGAGGCCTTCTCATACCTCATCCCAGGAAGAGAGCAGTAGAAGTGTCCTCCAAGCTCCCTAGAGTGGTAATGTGAAAGGCATATCAATCAAGGCCCAGCAGTCCAATATAAAGAAAGCTGCTGGACTAGAGCAAGTCAGTTCTTCTTTGGAGCCCTAGGTGTGCAGCCTGGGCCTCCGGCTGGGTGAAGGAGTAGCAATATCATTGATAGCTCACTGTGGAGGGCTTCTTGCAGACTGGACTGTAGCCCAGGGCAGCTCCTGAAGACTGGGGCTTAGCTGCTAGGAATTGCTGCAGAACCTGAGACTTTGTGACAAAGGCCATGTCTAGACTACAATCCTCTTCAGCAATAGGAAATGCAAATTGAGCACTCATTTGCATATGTCGCACTCTCATTTGCATTACCTCCTTGCATCACTTTTGTGCAAAAAAGAGCTGTGTAGATGGCTCCGTTTTGCGCAAATACACCCCTTTTGCGCAAGAGCCATTTCTTAATTAAGTATGGCTCTTGTGCAAAAGGTTTTTTTTTGTGTGTGTGCAAATTGGAACCATCTACACAGCACTTTTTTGCGCAAAAACCTTTTGCATAAAAGTGATCCAAGGAGGAAATGCAAATGAGAGTGCGATATATGCAAATGAGCACTCTATTTGCATTTCCTCTTGCTGAAGAGGATTGTAGTCTAGACATAGTCAGAGTGCAGGTACCTGCAGTTGGCTATGCTTGTGAGAGGTGAGTGTGACCTTGTTATAAGGTCAATAGACTCCTATTTCTTCCCTAGGACCAGCCCCAGCAGAACAGAAAAGCTTTTGCAACAAAACCTTATGAAAAGCAGAAGTTCTTCTGTGACTTGGCATTCAGTTGGGCTATAGATTTACCAGTAATGTTTCTGCTTTAGAGACTAATAATAGCAGTAAAATGTTGGCCTAGGCATGGAAAGTTACTGAAGCCAAAGGATTTTTTTCACAATTAAGGCAAATACCCTATTTATCTCAGAGTTATTGTTTTCAAGCTGTTGTTTGTTTGGTATTTTTAATAACAGGTATTATTTATTTAATGTACTTCAAAATATAAAAACAAACAAACAAACAAAAAAACCTTGCATAAATCTTGCTTCAATAGTCATCTGAAAGGAATAAACCCTGTACTCTTCCTCAGCTTTCCTGGTTTTAGAAATCACAAGGATTTCTTTCCTTAAGAAATCACTGTTGCCAAAAGATAGGAGGGAGCTAGGTTCCCTTAGTCATCTAGTATATTAGATTTTCCCATTTTTAGCTGCTATTTTTTTATAATATTTAATTACACAGCAAGGGAAGTGGTTTGTTAATTAAAACACTGAGCTGAGAGGGAGGAGGAGAGAAAGATGGCTATTGACAGCACCTGCACCCCCATCTGGGCTCCCGAACACTGGGTATAAGATTACATCAATCGCAAAGGCTACTTCTCCATGGTCCTGTAGGCCATCATAGACAATTGAAACTGGTTCACTGATGTCTACATCAGCTGGTCAGGGAAGACACATGATGCCTGTGTATTTAGGAACTCTAGCCTCTTCCACAAAGGTCAGGGATTTGGACATGCCAACGTGCATTGAGGGGAGAGGGAAACAGCCAACCCCTCTGCTCCCCTGGCCCATGAAGCTATATACTGGACACTTAGACTGCACCAGGGAATGTTTTAATGCAAGGCTCAGCAGGGCCCACATGGTTAAGGAGGGCTCCTTCAGGTGTCTCAAGGGAAGTTTTTTTCTCTCCTCGCCCACCTTGAGCTCCATGAGCAAAATGTCCCCCAGGTGTTGGCTGCATGTCGCACCCTTCACAACATCTGCGAGACATTCCTGGACGCAAGGGAGGCAGAGACTGAGTGGCTTGCAAGGGCCTTTGAACAGCCATGCATGGCTTCTATCTGTCAGGCCCATCAGGGGGCTGTGAGGATCTGGGAGACCCTGAGGGAGAGTTTCAGCCAACGCCAGCTGTGAGACTCTCCCTCAGGCCTCCCCACAAGGGTCCTCTGCAGTGGCCCAGTGTGCCTTTCCTCCCCATCCTTCCCTTCCCTTCCTTCTCCCCCACCCTCCTCCGCCCCTTCCAGACACAATAAAGCATACCTGTTGTTTTGAAACCAGCTATAACTGTTCTTGTTTGGGGTAAATATAGCTGGGGAGGGCCTGGGGAAGGAGCTTGGGCATAGGCAGGATGAGGAGGAAAGGCTCTGGGCTGGGGCTGGGAGTAGTGCCTACCACAGGCAGTCCCACCGCCTCATCTGTGGGACCCTCAGTGGCCATGGGGGGAGACTAGGGGAAGAAGGTGGGGGGCAGGAACAGGAGCGAGAGGAGGAGCAGGAGTGGCAGTGGGAGGAGTAAGAGCGGGCTCTGGAGCAGAGGCTGGAATGGCAGCAGGAACGGCCCCCAGGCACTAGACAGTGGCTGTGAACACTACTTACAGGGACCGGCTCTGCTGCAGCAGCTCCTTCCAGGTGGCATGCCAGAGAGCCAGGTCCTCCTGAAGCCTGTAGTCCTGCTGGTCCAGGAAGTGCTGCAGGGCACTCAGGCAGGCAATATGCTCCCGCTGCAGGTCTTCTTGGGTCTACTTTCCCTTCTGGGTCCCACGGAGTCACGAGGATGGAACGGGAGGCATCACCTGCTCCCCACTCACAGATCTGGCTGTGAAGAACAAAGAGAAGGGCAGTCATCCCTGGAGCCTGAAGCCAGTCATCTTCCCTGAGCCAACACCAAAAGGACAAGGGGGATGTGCTTCGAGCAAGGCCACCTGAGGCCTGGGCTATGGGTCCCTTCCTTCAGGGACACCAATGTTCCCCAGGGGAGCCTTGATACACCCATGCCCTGGGGACAAGCAGGCATGGAAAGCAGCTAGGCTGTGAGCCTGTGGGTGGGGGAGGAGTGACAGGGCAGCTCTGTTACCTTCCGGGCTGGCACACACTGGATCCAGCAGTGGTGGTGTCCCACACAGAGTGAAGACTTCTATCCCTGCTGTCCGGGGGAGAAGGAGGCAGGGTATTTTAGTGATATCATATCCCCTTACAATTGCCTTGGGATCCTCTTTTGGGTCAGGACCCTTAGTTTGAGAAACACTGACCTATCACAATGGCATTCTGATCATAGTCAGGGTTTCTAGGCGCTGCAAGTAATGAATAATAGTAATTAAAACAGCAGCAGCATGGATTTCAGAAACGGTCGCATTTTAACAGATAAAACAGAGTTTAAAACCTTATACAGTTCAGCAAACTTGAAATAGGTCTGTATGTGCTGGATTTAGGCAAATCTTGCTTATGTCTCTTGTAAAGTATGATTGTACTTTCCATAGCAACTAATGGGGGTCTTCCCCCCCCCCCCACAGGAATCTTTGGGACCCTCCAGTTCTGCTTTGTAGCCTGATGCCACAAAAAGCCATCACATTATTTTATTTCTCTTGAAATAACAGCATTTGTCACTTCCTAGCTGAAAAGCCATTTGTGATAGTAAGTTAACCATGTTTCACTAAAATGGCCCATTGAACACCTACATTTCTGCTATAGTCATTGATCCTTCCCTGTGTTCTAGCCAACTTTATAGGGGAAGCCAAGAATAATCTCTTTTGCTTTTAGTTATTTCAAAATATGTAAAGCAGGCAAGGTAAAACCCCGTCTAAAAAAGCTAAGTATCATGAAGAAGCAAAGTGAGTAGCTTAATATATATCATAGGCCATATCCAATCATCATGTTAAAGCAGAATTCCCCATTGATGTCAATAGGTAGGTTTGCTTAGAAACTGATTGCACACTATGGCCCATTATGGTACCAAATGTCTTCCAAAAGTATACACTTTGCTTTTCATTCAATAGCTGTTTCAGCTCCTCTGGGAAGATTCATGGAGTCAGAGAGCAGCCAGTAGACTTTCAGGAGATAAGAAGGTGTGTTGTTGTGGTGGGGCAGCAGTTCACAAAGTCGTTGTGGGGCAGGAATGCCTTCACTTCCGTGCAGCTTTCAGGGAAGGTCTAGAGTAGGGTTCCACACATTTCTTCTTGCTTTTCAAGGTAGCTCTGATTTGCCTACCCACAGAGACTCTGTAGGAGAAAGACAACTCCTATCCCTCCCCAGAGGGGCCAGACTAGCTGTTGAATGCCCTGGATTCCTAGCAACAGGGGGAGATTAGTTTTCACAGCTCAGGACAGATTTCAAAATTCATGACACATTTTCATGGTCGTGAAATTATTACGGCCTGATCAGAGTCTCAGGGACCTTTTTCCCTGCAGTGGCCTGCACTGAATGGTAGTCTCCATCAGAATGATCAGGCCATGCTATAAACATCAAAGGGAGGTCTTCAATTCATTGTATTTGCTGTTTCTTTTTAGTCCAACATAGTGGATTAAGGACACTAGCAACCCAAGTTGACATTCTGGTGAAAAAGGTCTTTTCAGGCCTTCAGTAGGTCTTTGTGGTATAGTGTCTGGTTCGTTTCTCTTCTCTGGTTGGCAGATTTCATCCACTGCCCTTTCCCTATTTATAACCTTGAATGGTCCTTGCTACTTGGCAACAGTTTTGACTTCAAGATTGTTAGTAAAAACAAACCTTCTCACTGGGTTTAAATTTTCACATTCAGGCCCATTGTTGTCTGTCTGATCCTGGTTCTGAGATTTCAGTAGGTTCTCCTGCATGGAAGCCTGCAGGGCCTCCAAGTTTTCCTTCTGACAGAACACACGTGGTACCATGTTGGTTGGATGGGAGCCTGGCTCCTTCCATGTCTGGTGGAGAAGACCTAGGATCCCAACTGGAGGCAAGGGATCATCTGGCTGAGTGATGGGGATCTGAGGCCTTGGCTCTCCAGTTGGTTCACCGAGTTCCAGATTCACAGAGTGCAACACAATGTAAAGTCCAATATCCACACAAAAGAAAGGGTCTGCAGCCTGCCCCCGGTTCCTGTGAATCACTAAAGGCTCAAGGATTAATATGAGCTATGAGAGAAGGCTAAAGGAACTGGATTTGTTTAGTTTGGAAAAGAGAAGACTGAGGCTATGTCTAGACTATGGGGTTTTTCCAGGATACCAGGGGAATACGTCTGCTCTTCTGCCTTTTTGTGTGTGGAAGAATAGCAGACGCACTCTTTTGGAAGCCCTATCTTCCTCCTTGCACGAGGAAGAAGGGCTCTTCCAAAAGAAGGATTTTCTAAAATTTGTCCCAGTATAGATAGGCCAAATTTTGGAAAAGCTTCTCCCTACAAAATTATCAGAAAAAGATATGAAAAGTGTGGAGCGCAATTTGCGTATCTTTTTCCAAAAAAGCATTGTAGTCTAGATGTAGCCCAAGAGGGAAGAAATTGTTCTCCTTGGCCTATGATGATTGGACAAGAAGCAATGGATTTAAACTTCAGCAAGCAAGGTTTAGTTGGGTGGACATTAGGAAAAACTTCCTAACTGTCAGGGTGGTTAAACACTGGAATAAATTGCCTAGGAAGGTTGTGGAATCTCCATCACTGGAGATATTTAAGAGCAGGTTAGATAGACAGCTACCAGAGATGGTCTAGACAGTGCTTGGTCCCGCTGTGAGGGCAGGGGACTGGACATGATCTCTTGAGGTCCTTTCCAGTTCTAGTGTTCTATGATTCATGATTCTATGTCTCTGCCTTCTCCTCCTCCCCAAAGGATGGGAAAAGAGGTCTAGACTCCTTCCATGAAATGGGTAAGTATGTAAGAACCTGGGTCCTCCTCTCCACTGGGCATATGGCCACATATCTCACCCAGGATCATCCAGATGTTAGAGCAAAGGCTGGCATCTGTTCTCAGGCCTTGGGCAGCTATGGCTGGCAGGGTATCTCCTGCAGCCAGGACTCCTGCTATATCCTTCAGCATTTCCCTAGATCAGTCGCTCATTCTCTGTTGTCTCTCCTCTTTGCACTGTCTGGCTCGGTGAGGTGGTGCATCAGATCAGAAGTGCATCCCCTGTCCAAACACGAGGAGGATGTGGCTCCAGCTCTTTCAGCTCAGTGGGGTTGTCAGTCCACTCATGTCCAGGAATCTGGAAATTCACTCTGTGCTCAGGCCTGTCATGGTGACCAGAGTTCCTTTCTCCTGTCTGCTCACTCCTTTGTAGCAGCCGTTCCCAGTCTGTTTCCCAGTCCTTTGATCCTCCCAGCTTCTGTAAGCCTGCCAATCAACAGTGGCTGACAATGCATATATTAACCTTTCGGTTTCTGAGCTAATGTGCAGGCACATACACCCCCATGATAGACTCCCTTTGAAACTCTTCTTGCAGCTGGAGCAGGTTCTGCAGGGATAGTGGGGCGGAATCCCAGTGGTCCATGCCTACTTTTTAACCCTTCCCTATCTCAGTTTAGAATTCTACATCCTTTCAGAGGCACCCTAAAAGGTGTAGCCTCTGCAGAGCCTTGAGCACCTGGTAAAAGAATCAGATGGATTGGAGCAGGTGTAACCCACACACACTTGCTCGGTGTAGTGTACTATCCCATCTAGTGGCACTGAGACCACTTACAGAGGGTGTGTCTAAACTACATGGCTCTGTCAACAGAGCCATGTAGATTAGGATGGCAAAGGGAAATGAAGTGTCGATTTAAATAATCGCCGCTTCATTTAAATCAAAATGGCCGCTGCGCTGTGCCGATCAGCTGATTGTCGGCAGAGTGTGACAGTCTAGACGGGGATCTGCTGACCCCAAAACCCTTCGTCGGCAGTTCCACGAGGAGTACAGGTAGTTCGGAATAGGAAGCCTAATCCGAACTACCTAGCCCGTGCCGCGTGTAGCCGCGGGCACGGAGTCCGAACTAGCAGACATTTAAAAATGGCAGCGCCTGGAAACATGCAAATGAAGCCCGGGAAATTCAAATCCCGGGCTTCATTTGCAACTCCGGTTGCCTACATTAACCACCCTAGTTCGAACTAGGGTGGTAGTGTAGACATACCCTGAAAGTCTATGGGGGCTCTTGTGCATTTCAAAGGGTAAGTGCCCTCATGGAGCCTGGCATCAGTGGGCTTTCCCGTTGGCCCCAGGCTGCACACGGCATGCCACCTGTGAAATGTACAAGAGTCCCCAGCAGGGGCTTTTGTACATTTCAAAGGAGAAATGCGGAAGTGCCTATCAAGAAGATGAATTGTTGATGGAAATTCCATTGAGTACTCAACTAGTACATTACGGCTGTGTCTAGTCTGGCAAGTTTTTCCACAAAAGCATCTGCTTTTGCAGAAAAACTTGCCAGCTGTCTACACTGGCCACTTGAATTTCCGCAAGAACACTGACTTCCTACTGTCTGAAATCAGTGCTTCTTGCGGAAATACTATGCTGCTCTTGTTCAGGCAAAAGTCCTTTTGCGCAAAGCTTTTGCGCAAAAGGGCCAGCGTAGACAGCTCAGATTTGTTTTGCACAAAAAAGCCCCATTCGTGAAAATGGAGATAGGGGCTTTTTTGCGGAAAAGCGCATCTAGATTGGCATGGATGATTTCCGCAAAAAGTGCTTTTGCGGAAAAGCGTCCGTGCCAATCTGGATGTTCTTTTCTGCAAATGCTTTTAATGGAAAAGTTTTCCGTTAAAAGCATTTGCAGAAAATCATGCCAGTCTAGACGCAGCCTACTTGTTTGTTAATATCCTTACTCTGAAACAGCATGCAGCATGCCCTCCAGATATGAGTTGTAAGACTGATTCAACATGTTTCTCCCCATACTCCTTCTTCCCCCCATCCTTCCTCATTCTACTGTTAGAACTAGAATAGACTCCATAATGAGTCTCTTTTATTATTTAACTTTAGTCCAGTGGATGTTGAAATGTATTGTGGCTGGACTGTGCTTTGGACCAAGAGGTACAATCACCAGGTTTGGCTTGGAGCCAAATCTGCCACAAGCCAGCAGAAGCAGCAAACAGATGTGACTGAAAACCAACAGGTTGGTGATGGAGAGATGGAACAAACAGCCAGCAGGGTGGTAATGAAGAGGTATAATGGGTGACCAGCAGGGCAGCAGCAGAGTAGTGAGATGAATGGCCAGCAAGATGGCAGCAGAGAACAGTGAGCAGGCGGATGGTGAGTGAGCAGCAGAGTGAGCAAAATGCTCAGGATGGAAGGTGAACTCTGAGAATGCACCTCTGAACTCTGGATTTGCTCTGACCATGGGAAACAACTCTGAATGAGGTGCAGAAAAGGAAGTTATAAGACACATCTGCAGTATATTTTCTGACTAAGACAAAAGCTGTAGGATGCCTATCATAGAATCTTAGAGCTGGAAGAGACTGTAGGAGGTCATCGAGTCCAGCCCTCTGCCCAAAGCAGGACCAACCCCAACTAAATCAACCCAGCCAGGGCTTTGTCAAGCCAAAACTTAAAAAACTCTAGGGATGGAGATTCCACCTCCTCCCTATCGCTTGGCTACTGCTGCTGTCCAGAAAATCTCAGATAGTAACAAGCACTGGTATGATGCAAGATTGTGTCTGCAGGAGCTCCAGCCAGGGGACAGAGTTCTGCTGCAGAATTTGGGTGCTGCTGACAAACACAAGATTGCTGGCAGGTGGATGGCAACACTTTACTTAGTAGTGGAAAAACTTAGATCTGCTGGACTACAAAATGAAACTTGAGACAGGATTAGGGCAAATAAAGTGCATAGGAATCTCCAACTGCCTGTGGGAGAATTGGTAGGTTCCCCTCATGAAATAGATCGTGACATGGGACCTGAGAGAAAACAGGGTGCAAGGCCAAAGCTGCCACTTCACATGCGCAGTGGGCCCCATGGGGTTCATCCACCCTTATTCAGCACATTTGAGAGTGAATCTGAAGAGAAAGATACTCGCATGGAGCATCTTAAAATGGAGACTGGATTATGGATTCCATCAACTGAACACAGGGAGAGCTCCACTTCTTTGGCTCTGAATTCTATGGCAGAAGTATTTAGGCCTGTGGATGGCAATCCTCTGTCCACAAAAAGATTAACCTGGGATAATGAATTTGTCCCACCCACATTCCCAAACTTCCTGGAAGAAAAACAATCTGTGTAGACACACCTAGATTGGAGGACAGAGGGGATGTTCAAGTGGAAAGGGTCCCTGGTGCCTTAACATCCCACTACTTGAGCAAATGATGCAAGGATCTTGAGAAGGATCCTTGCTGCTCTAAAGCCATGGGAATCTCTGCAGTTGCTCCTCTCTTGTATCTCTGTCCTGTCCAGCTGATATCAGGGTCCTTCTATGAAGTCACCACCTCCCCACCACAGTCCACCAATAGACTGAGGTCTAAAACAGGCTTTTCTGATGTCACTGCCACACCGTCCACTCTCTTGTAAGGTTGGTGAGCTGATTTGACCAGCTTCTCTAGGTGTCTGACAGGTTTTCCCAAGATCATCTCACTTAATTATGGCTGAGTCTGGGGATCAAGCTGGCTGCACTGTAAAGCCCCAGAGGCCCCATATGCCACATTCAGTTTTTCGTTAATTAGTAGACTTTAAGGCCAGAAGGTACCATGATAGCAGTGAATCTGACCCCTAAATATCCCAGCCCTCCTGTACATCATAGTAGCTAAGGTTTTTGATCCAAGCACACACCAGAAAGGCATCTAATCTTCATTAGAAGATATCAAGAAATGGAGAATCTGTCACTTGCTTTGGTAGTTTGTTCCAATGGTGAATCATCCTCACAGAAAAATTGCTGCCTTATTTCTAACATGAATCTGTCTGTTTTCGCCTTCCAGCTATTCGTCTTGTTCTGCCTTTTTCTGTAACATTAAACGGCCCTTTAATACCTGACAGTCTCTCACCGGGAAGGCACTTAGACACTGCAATGAAATCACCTCTCAGCCTCCTTTGATAGAAGCAAAACAGATTGGGCTCACAATAGCCCACAAGAAGGCATTTTTCTTCAGCCCGCAAAATGCTGGGCTCCTGCTGCCTCATCTCCAATTTTTCAATAGCCCTAAAAGCAGGCTGCAGTATCCAATCTCAGTCTCATGGATACTGTGTGACCTGCCTGTCCTTCTCATTCCTCTGCTTGTGAGTCTAACGATGGCTTTAGCTGTATTTACCACAGCAGCACCCTGGGAGCTCCTGTTAAGCGGTTTGCCCAGCATGACCCCTAGAGCCTTCTCAGAGTCACTGCTTGCATGAAGTGTGAAGGAGTGCAACCGCTGCTGCTACACGGTACCAGCCCCTCCCTTTGATTCCCCAAAGTCACATGTTTGGGGGACAGGGTGCATTGGGGGAAAGCGTTGGACAATGGTGGGAAGGGTCAAGGCTTGGGGGCTGGTAACAGACAAACTCCCCTGGACCACTGGGAGTTTCAGACCAGATTGTGGAATCACCCCTGCGGGCCTTACCTACAGGCTGAGAGTCTGAGAGCCATGGACTAGCCAAATGCAGCAGTGCTGAAGGCTGCAGGCAAGGCTTAGATGTTGAAAGCATGGAATTAATTCTTATAATGAGTTATTGTAAATACATTGGAAATGGTTTTGTGGATGTGACACAAGACAGACCCTCAGAGATCTGAGCTCTGTTCCTGCACTGACTTGTTGAATAGTTTTGGTCAGATTGTTTACCCTCCCTGGGCTTCATTTGGCCCAGCTGTAAAATAAGAAGAATGAACCTGCCCTCCTCTGTAAGGCCCTCTGAGATGTGCTGAAGATCAGAACTGTGTAAGAGCTAAGTGAGGCTTGGGCTGTGACCCTTGTGAGGCTGATCATTTCCCATCACAAGCTCAGGCTATGTGTGCAAACACTAGTAAGCACTAGGCACAGCCCTCCTGTAAGCTCCTCCACCTTACTCACAAGAAGGCAGGGTAATAAATGAGTAGAGCACAGAGAAAAAAGAGAGATGTCTGATGTAACCAGCTGTTGGGGGGCCGCCCCTTCCTCAGGGCGGGCAGCCCGCCTCCGGGGCATAGTTTGGACTTCTCCAGGTTAGTTTCAAAGTACGCTGCCCCTGTATTAGGGGAACTACAGCCCACTGGCCTAGTCTGAAAGTACGCTGCTCCTCTATTAGGGGAATTATGGCCCACCAGCCTAGTCTGAAAGTACGCTGCTCCTCTATTAGGGGAATTATGGCCCACCAGCCTAGTCTGAAAGTACGCTGCTCCTCTATTAGGGGAATTATGG
Source organism: Pelodiscus sinensis (assembly GCF_049634645.1). Classification (NCBI taxonomy): domain Eukaryota; kingdom Metazoa; phylum Chordata; order Testudines; family Trionychidae; genus Pelodiscus; species Pelodiscus sinensis. The sequence goes on along the minus strand of NC_134725.1, from coordinate 27,764,931 downwards.
CCCACCCGCCTAGTCTGAAAGTACGCTGCTCCTCTATTAGGGGAATTATGGCCCACCAGCCTAGTCTGAAAGTACGCTGCTCCTCTATTAGGGGAATTACGGCCCACCCGCCTAGTCTGAAAGTACGCTGCTCCTCTATTAGGGGAATTACGGCCCACCGGCCTAGTCTGGAAGTACGCTGCTCCTCTATTAGGGGAATTATGGCCCACCCGCCTAGTCTGAAAGTACGCTGCTCCTCTATTAGGGGAATTACAGCCCACCTGCCTAGTCTGAAAGTACGCTGCTCCTCTATTAGGGGAATTACGGCCAGCCGGCCTAGTCTGGAAGTACGCAGGCCCTGAGGCCTAGTCCTTTAGGCAAACCCCTTCTCGCCGGGGTCAGGGCAGCAGGGGTAGAGGGGCCTGGGCCCTCCCTCTCCACCGGGCCCCGACCCAGGGCCCTATCAGTGGCAGGCGGCTCCCCCCCCGGCTTGGCGGGGTCCCCTCTCTGGCTGCCGGGTCGGCGGCTCTGCAGGTTGGGTCCTAGCGCCTGCCCCCTCGGCTGCCGCCAACTGACTGGGACTGCAGCCCCTTACACCTGGGAGCTGCGTGGGCACGGCCCCCTCCGCCCCCTGAGCCGGGTGGTTTCCTGGGGCCGCCCGTCACACCAGCGTTTAAGCGTGTGGTGCTAAGGAGCAGTGAGTTCCACGTGAGGCAGGGGTGACCTGCTGGCTGTGCGGAAGCTTTCTAGTGAGGTCAGGGTCTGGTTCCTCTGCGCTCCCTGTTGTGTGCCGCACTTTCTACCTTGGTTTATGCCACCTGGCACTCTGCATCGCCCGGCACAGGGCCCAGCTCTCAGTTTATCCAAAGTCTGCTGGGTTTAGCTGGAGCAGAGTAGCTAGGATGGCATGTTTGGGACAGGCCGTGACCATTATATGGGACAGGGCACTTATGGGATTGTTTTCCTGGGCCTTATATTACCCATGGCTACTGCGATGCTCTGCAATTTTCTCCACTCTGCAAGGAAACCATCCATAAAGCTTTAAGCATCAGGGTCTCCCTGATGGCAGGCTATGTTAGTGGGGGAGTTCCAGCATCACCCCATGGGGGAAGAGACAATGTGTCTTATGGCATGTCCTGGGTAATCCTGCTCTGTAGAGTCTGTTTCTACATGCAAAGAGGATCAGTGGATGCTGCTAATTAGGGTTGCCAGGGAGATGGGCAGAGTTAAAACAGTGCCTATGTCTGTGCACTCTACTGGGTGCTGGAAGAAAGTGCCTGTGCATTGCAGACACTGCAGCACAATGCCACTCTCTGAGTCCATAGCACCGCATACACCCCTGTGAACTGCTCACATATTGCCTTGAGAAGATGTGGCCCAAGGAAAGATAGGTCTTCTGGAGGGGCCAAGGCAGGCATGGAGGGTGGCAGGCATGTTTAGGTCAAGTTGTACAGTCACCCCCATTCCTGTGTGAGAGAGATGTAGGGAATGTGTATACATTCCCTCTTCCCATGCAAACCTTAAAGATAAAAAGGTAAATAAAAGACTCCATTTGTGCTGTATTTCTTTTTTAACAGGAGCTCAGTTAACTTGATGTTAATTTGAAAGTTGGTAATGCACCATTCTGATTGACTGCCATTGAGCTCACTTGAATACAAGTAATTTTACCAGTTGTCTTGTATTCAGCATAGAAAATACAGTCACCCTATCTTCGTTAATAATTTGCTGGCAAAGACTGACCTATGATAGTTTTAGTTATGTCACCTCATGCTCTTATTGAATCAAACCCTGTAGCCCCATTTTTACGGAGTCCTTTTTCAGACATCACTCTCCTGGTGGGAATCCCAGGCTGGGACATCAGATTAAACCTCATCTTTCCATCCTCTGAGGAGCCATGCCCTCTGATTTGCATCTCTAGTGTAGGATATCAGTTTACACAAAAGGTGGGACATTTAAAGTGTTCATTGTTGTCCCATCTCCATTCCCACAGAGGCTAGTAATAAAAACAAAACCATTGACTCTAATGGGAGCTGATTTAGGCTGAGTGCTTTTAAAAATGCCACACAAAGTCTCTCACAACTGAAGCTATTTGTAATGGAATGCTTGAGTGTGAAGAAGGCATCAGTATATTGTTAACAAGAACTGCTGCTTTGTCATTGTTGTTCTTCTAGTTAACTTAATTACAAGAAACAGGAATTATTTTCACAGATTTGGTCTAATTAAAATTAAATACAAGCCAAATGGTTTGTAAATTTTTCAAAAGTGTAAGTTTAGTAGTTTATTGACTTTTAAAAAAAATAATAAGTCATGGATGGTTAGTGCTCCATGTCTAATGAAGTTGGAGGAGAGGATACCAAACCAGTTTTGTAATTAAATATTCTTTGAGGCAGCAGTTTAAACCAACAGTGCATTATGATGAGAACTCATTCAGACAACTGCAGTGCAGTTCGTATATTCAGTTCTTAGATGTGACGGTATTGTGCTGGATACAGCTCTTTGTTGGTGAACCATTCAAGAAAGGGAAACATGCAAGAAAGATTGTCAGTGTTGGGGGTAGATGCCCATTGCCTAGAGCAAGTTAGGGAAACACAGGAATGGTCAAGAGATTAGGACATTAGATTGTGAGTGTTACCCGGAGAGCTGGGGTAAACAATTGCTGTGCTGTGAGCTATGCAATTTAATTAAAGCCTAAGGTGCCCTCCCACAGAAGCCAGATTCGGCCTGGTATCCTGTATCTAATCACCAGGGAAACAGCTTAGAAATCACCAAACAACAAGAATTTAGGGCCAAACCATATATTTTAAAGGTAAGATCAAACATCAGTAAACAACATACAACTTAGCAACAGTCCCACCCTAACCCTAGAAAAGAAGGAGATAGAGGAGTCCCACACACACAAGGGTATACATTACATTCAAAGCAGCGATTGATGTTCAATGTCCGTGATCTTCAACCTCGCGACTAGTGAAAAGCCTTAAGGGAGGACAAACGGAGCAATCCCTCGATGGATGCTTCTCGCCTCCTGCGAGCTGACGCTTGGTGGGCACCGGATCCTGTCCGAGTATCCGTAAGCGAGACAGTGTTATAAGTCCCAAAGTCTTAGTGGGAGCGGAAAAGGCTTCCCTTATTCCAGTTAAAGTCACTAGCAGTGGGTAGTCTTGTCAGACTGCAGGCTGGAACCTTGGCCTCCTCCGGGTAGACGATGACTCAGGGGAACAATGATGATCACAGACGCACGCACAGGACATGAAGGGGGCCAAAGAACACGAATGTTCCTTGACAAGGGTATATAAACACCTCATGGCGGGAAAACCATGAAGAGAGCGGGGTGCAGAGAACTAGAGCTGGGTGCATAAGACCTGGGTGCCGTGTGCAAAGAATGGGTGCGCACGCAGACAATTGGGGCGGTGTGCACAGCCTTTGGTGCTGAGTGCACAGGTTTAGTGCTGGGTGCACAGCCTTCCTCTACCTGTTTTGGTGGGAAAACTGCTCTGAGGGAAAAAGAACCCCTCAGACTCCATTTTGTATTATGCCCAGGCAACATGAGTTAGCAGGAGGAATAACGGTAGTTCGAATTAGGAGCTTTAATTTGAACTACCTAGTCTGTGCCGCGTGTAGCCGCGGTCAGGTAGTTTGAACTACAGAGTATTTAAAAATGGCGGTGCCTGGGAACATGCAAATGAAGCCTGGGATATTTAAATCCCGGGCTTCATTTGCAAGTTCGAAAGCCTACATTAGCCACTCTAGTTCGAACTAGGGTGGCAGTGTAGACATACCCATGGTGACAAACTTGCAGATGAACTGTAGCTCAGCTGTTTCTCTTTGGAGTCTGGTCTTGAAGGTTTTTTGCTGCAGGATGGCTACCTTTAGATCTGCTATTGTGTGTCCAGGGAGACTGAAGTGTTCTCCTACAGATTTTTGTATATTGCCATTCCTAATATCTGATTTCTGTCCATTTATTCCTTTACATAGGGACTGTCCAATTTGGCCGATGTATATAGCAGAGGGGCATTGTTGGCACATGATGGCATAAATTACATTGGTAGAAGTGCAGAAGAATGAACCAGTGATGGTGTGGCTGATCTGGTTAGGTCCTGTGATGGTGTTGCTGGTGTAGATATGTGGGCAGATTTGGCACCGAGGTTTGTTGCATGGATTGGTTCCTGAGTTAGAGTTACTATGGTGCAGTGTATAGTTGCTAGTGAGAATTATGCTTCAGGCTGGTGGGTTGTCTGTGGGCGAGGACTGGCCTGCCTCCCAAGGCCTGTGAAAGTGAGGGATCATTGTCCAGGAAGGGTTGTAGATCACTGATGATGCATTGGAGAGGTCTTAGCTGAGGACTGTAGGTGATGGCCAGTGGTGATCTGTTGGTTTCTTTCTTGGGCTTGTCCCACAGCAGGAGGCTTCTGGGTACATGTCTGGCTCTGTTAATATGTTTCCGTACTTCCTCATGTGGATATCGTAGTTTCAAGAATGCTTGATGAAGATCTTGTAGGTGTTGGTCTCTTTCTGAGGGGTTGCAGCAAATGCGGCTGTACCTCAGTGTTTGCTGTAGACAATGCATCGTGTGGTGTGTCCGGGATGGAAACTGGAGGCATGAAGGTAAGCATAGCGGTCAGTAGATTTTCGGTATAGGGTGGTGTTTATGTGACCGTCAATTAGTTGCACCATGGTGTCCAGGAAGTGGACCTCCCATGTAGACAGGTCCAGGATGAGGTTGATGGTGAGGTGGAAGCTGTTAAAATCGCGGTGGAATTCTTCCAGATTTTCCATGGGAAAGTTCATTATCTTAATGATGATGAAGGCTGGTCAAATTCGGTTTGTTGAATATGTTATTGTTCAGATAATAACAGTATCCAGGCTGCAAAATTAATTACATTAAAGTATCTTTTTTGCTGGCCTTCCATACCTCTGATGAATTTCACCCTTTTGTGACTACTCAAAGATTCAAGCTTAAATTTTGCTTTTTGTGAATATTTTCAAGCGATTATATATTCAGGGAAAGTGCACACAGAAATTCTGTATATCTGGTAGAATCAAAATTTGCTTTCAGATCTGAACATATATACAAGAATTGTTTCCCTGTATTATTCCTTGACCTCTGTGGATACACCCATAGGATCACAATTCCATAGTACAATAAAAGCAAGCAAGTATATATGAAAGTAGTTTCAGAATCATTTGCTGCACTTCTGAAGTAAACATTAATTAAAAATGTATAAACACCCATCAAAACAGGTTTTAAAATTTTCCCCTAGGAAGTGGTTGGCTTTTTAAAATTGCCTAACTATGTTTCTAACACATCAGGGAGCATCAACTTGAAAGGAACAAAACTCACACTGTAAAAATATTAGCTTAATGCCCTAAAGTGGTCTAAGTGCAGAGAAGACCCAGGACTTGTCTTGTGATATAATTTCAAAAAAAAAAAAAAATTGCAGAGACTCCAAATTCCTCCCTTGTGGTTTATTCCTAATCCCTTCCAACTCCTCTGAGGCATCAGTATCCAGTAGCTAGTGATGAAGAAAAGTCAGAAGATCTGTGTTTAAGTCCCAGCTCCACTGTATTCCACCATGGGACATTAAGCACTATAACTCATTTGCTTACATAGAACACTAGAACTAGAAGGGACTTGGAGAGGTCATCGAGTCCAGTCCCCTGCCCTCACCCCAGAACCAAGCACTATCTAGACCGTACCTGATAGATGTCTGTCTAACCTGCTCTTAAATATCTCCAGTGATGGAGATTCTACAACCTCCCTAGGCAATTTATTCCAGTGTTTGACCACCCTGACAGTTAGGAAGTTTTTCCGAATGACCAACTTAAACCTCCCTTGCTGCAACTTAAGCCCATTGCTTCTTGTCCTATCCTCAGTGGCCAAGGAGAACAATTTTTCTCCCTCCTCCTTGTAACACTCTTTTAGGTACTTGAAAACTGCTATCATGTCCCCTCTCAGTTTTCTCCTTTCCAAACTGAACAAGCCCAATTCTTTCAGTCTTTCTTCACAGGTCATGTTCTCTAGACCTTTAATCATTCTGCTCTTCTCTGGACCTTCTCCAGTTTCTCCACATCTTTGTTGAAATGCGGTGCCCAGAACTGGACACAATACTCCAACTAAGGCCTAATCAGTGCAGAGTAGAGTGGAAGAATGACTTCTCATCTCTTGCTCACAACACACCTGTTAATGCATTCCAGAATCGTGTTTGCTTTTTTTTGCAACAGCGACACACTGCTGACTCATATTTAGCTTGTGGTCCACTCTGACACCTAAATCCCTTTCTGTAGTACTCCTTCCTAGACAGTCACTTCCCATTTTGTATGTGTGAAATAGATTGTTCCTTCCTACTTTGCATTTGTCCTTATTAAACCTCATCCTGTTTAGAGCCTTATTAAACCTCAGACCATTTCTCTAGTTTGTCCAGAGTCCAGACCATTTTGAATGTTGACCCTATCCTCCAAAGCACTTGCAATCCCTCTCAGCTTGGTATCTCTGCAAACTTAATCAATGTTCTTTTTATGCCAATATCTAAATCATTGATGAAGATATAAAACAGAACTGGTCCCAAAACAGACCCCTCAGAACTCCACTTCTTATGTCCTTCCAGCATGATTGCAAACCATTAATAACTACTCTCTCTCTAAGAGCGGTTATCCAGCCAGTTATGCCCCCACCTTATAGTAGCCCCATCTAAGTTGTATTTGCCTAGTTTATTGATAAGAAGATCATGCAAGACCATATCAAATGCCTTACTAAAGTCTACGTATACCACGTCCACCACTTCTCCCTTATCCACAAAACTTGTTATCTTATCAAAGAAAGCTATCAGACTGGCCTGGCATGATTTGTTACAAGCATGTGTAACATACCAGAATGCTGTTATGTACTTGAACCACACAGAAGCTTGAATTTTATATTATCTCCAGAATAACAAAGCTTGTTCTAAGTTATGTACTTGCAGCTTTTTAGACCCAGAAGTTGGGGATGTCATTATATCACTAACCATCTTGGTATGTATTTTCCCTTCTGCCAAAGGGGGATAATAATACTTACTCATTTTTGTAATGTGCTTTGCAATCAGATGCTCTGACACTGAGATAGATGGATAGATTATAAAGGCTGCTATATAGGGTCCATGTGTTATTTATTAACTGTTGTCTTGAAATCTATGTTGTCATTGACTTTAATGGGAGTAGGATTGGGCTCTTTTCAGGGAAACTGCATGAGGTTTCCCCTGATTATACTCATCACTCATTAAATCAGTCTGTGTTTTTATGGCTGCTGTAAAGTTGTGTCCCCCTATTTTTATGGAAATATTATTTTAAATCTGAATATGCCCATCCTGAATATGAGTTATGCAAAATGTGGCCTGTAACCTGTCATTGAAAAGGTTGTTATCTGATGAATGTGTATATTCTATTTGTGTGTGTGTGTGTATCATTCCTGTTTTTAAAATGAGAAATATAAAGTATAAACCTATTTATTAATCTAGGGGTGGTGATGAAAGCTATTAATGGTACTTAGAGAACTTAATGGCTCAGTGCTCAGGACAATGATCTGTAAATAGTCTTGTACTTCCTGTAAGCTGAAGAATAGTTGATCCTCTGAAGACATATGGCTAGGGCACCTGATGCTGGAACCTATTTTGAATGTGTTATTTTTCCAGGGGAACTGGGCGAAAGGATTAAAGCTAAACACAAAGGATTCCCACCTTTGGCAAAGTCTATTTATATGTAGGGAACCAAATGATAGGGGGAATTAACAGTTGCAAGACACCATGGCACTCCCTGTTTACCACCAAGATTACTGCTGGAAACAGATAAGACTGAAGAGGGGGAAGGATTGGGCTCAAAAGAGGAGGTTGCCTAGTTTGTGAGAAAGATTATCCAGTCATCTGAAGAAGTGGGTTTTGCCCACAAAAGCTCATGATACCATCTTCATATTTTGTTAGTCTCTAAGGTGCTACTAGACTATTTGTTGTTTATTAAGTTTTTCCAGTTACATTACATACTAACTCAGCTACCCCTCTGAAGCATTGAAACTATTGTTGGGGTAAGAAATAGCATGTAACTAGTTTATTAAAATATTAAGCTTTGCTGGTGTGTTGTTTTATTTTGCCTAGCAACTTACTTTGATCTATCTGTTATCACTTGTAACCACTTAAATTTTACTTTTTATTCTTAATAAAATCAGTTTTGTTTATTATTAAAGACAATTTAAATAATTGTTACTTGGGAAGAACAACAGCTATGCATCTCTTTTTCATTGATAAAGAGGGTGAACTTCTAAGTTTACTTTGTGTAAAACTTTTACATAGTGTAAGACAGATATACCTGGGAGTTTGATCCCAATGGGTCTGTACACCTGTGTGCTATGTCAAGTCCCTGTGACTGAGACTTCCCAGAGAGGAGCTGTTCTCAGTGTCTGTGTTGCTCTTCTGTGGGCTGTAACTCCAACTCTATGCTTTTACAGGAGCAGAACAGACCTTCTCACTCAGCAAGTGAGGGTACTGGGGTACCTCAGAAGGCAGGTTGGCAGTCTCAACGGTCATATGACAGCCCATCGTATGACAGTCTCAGAAGAATCTCTATGACCCAACCCATCACAGATGTCATTACTGGATATAAACTATTTGCTAATTATTGCATATGGGCACAAATAACACATTATGTGAAAAAAAAAGGATCTGAGAGGAAGTGTGAATTAATTAAACATGTTCTTTTGATGGATGTGTCTTTCCCTCTACATCAAGCTTGGACAGATGATTGAGTAAATGGTAAATTAGTGTCATCATCATGGTCACTAATCGTGAAGAAAATGGCTTTCTGATTTTGCTAATTTACTTTTCACTCCGTCCCCAAATGACAGTATTAGTTTATCACAGCATCTCAGTTCTGACATGTTTTCTTGCCTCTGTGGATTAAGCATATTAGTTATGCAACCACTGTCTAAAACTTTAGTAGTGGTTGAGTTCATGATTCAAGATGTTTAGTGGGACCAGGTGATGAAGAGAGAGTAATAATGTTCCAGTGGGCATAGTGTAAGTGGAATGTCTTTCTCTTACAGAGACAGCTTCAAAAATTAGAGGGGTAGCTGTGTTAGTCTTTAAAGTGCCACAAGACTGCTTGTTGTTTTTGCAGATACAGACAACAGATTTATTTGGCCATAATCTTTCCTGGGCATAAAAGTGGGTCTTTGCCCACTAAAGCTAATGTCCAAATAAATCTGTTAGCCACAAGACTTCTTGTTGTTTCTTCAAAAATTAGTATACCTTATTATATAGGGAAAGGAAAGCCACTTAGATTCTAACCAGAGAGCTGAGAAGTAACTGCATCTTAATTAAACAGAATTAATTTAATTTATTCTGGGCCTCCCTGCTTTTCTGAAACATGTTAGCAAGGTAGCAAATGACCTTCCTTTCTTCTCATGAATAAATGTTGAAAATCCCTTTTCTTCTCACAACACCTGAATTACATTTCTTCTCTGAAGTGCTACCATCTATCATAATCTCTGTATGTCAAAGCTGTGATAGAAATAGATTCACTTGCATGTTCCGCATCACAGTGTCATAATCAGAGTTGTTGGGAGTTTTCTGATAAAACAGAATTTCTCAAAACTGAAACTTTTCATGGGAACATTTCAGTTTCTATGAAACTTTCCTTGGGAAAGATTTCTCAGGTCCAGGATGGAACTTCAGAGAGATTGAGATGCCCCTTCTCCTGAATAGACATTATTTACAGGTATAGGACACCTATGTGGGAAGTCAGACATCCTCATCTATATTGGCCAGAATAGTGACTTGATCTTGGATGTCCAACACTGCCAGTGAATGTTTCATCTACTGGCTATCCTAGAGTAGCTTTTTCTCTTTCTGTGAAAAAACGTCATTGTGAAAATGGAGGAACTTTTGAAGTCTCAATATTTTCTGGAATAGAAAAACTAGTTTCCACTCTAGTTCTAGTCATAACCAAGCACTGTCATGATATAGAAACATACATCAAAAACAATTCCAAAAGGCAACAGGGCTGTCCAAAGATTTTCAGCTAAGCTCTGTGGTTTGCAGGCTTGAATCTCTTTGCATCAATGCCTTCTTTGAGATATTGTTCACCTTTATGCAGGTGAGTTCCATATCATTCAGATATGTTCCTGAAATAGGAATTTCCAAAAGACAAGATTCAGAATACCATTGCCAATATTTTCAAATTTTTATTTGGGGGTATGCCGTCTGGTCAAGGCAAGCCACAGCATTCCTAGCAACAAAGTTCAAGACACAAAGACCTCCAAGAAGTTGAGTCATTTTGCAATCCTCAGCAATATGTGTCATAATTTGTGGGTGCCCATAGAGACAAATAAAAGTGTCTCTAAAATGCCACCAAAATTACTCTTCAACACAAATTCTATGTCTGTTACCAAATGGTTCAGAAGACTCCTTTGCCTTCCTAGTAAATCTAACCCAGGTTCATGCTGAGTGGTGTCCGAGGCAAGGTAATTATTTCTCTTCAGACAATGAAGCTTACCACATTTCCTCTACTGTAAATCCCCCACCCAGAAAACATACCTACACCATACATCAGGGCAAATGATCATGCTGTGGATTATGAAAGTCTTTAATTAGCAGTAGCTGTGGCATATCACATATTTTCAGATATGGATACCTAAATGTAGACTCCTAAATCCCAGCATATAAATAAGTGGTCTGATTTACAGATGTGTGACCACTAAAATCCACGGGACTTCCTGAGGGCTTTTAAAAGTAAACTAATTATATAGACAGAACCATCCCATCCGTAGGATGAATCAGGGTGACCACCCCAGACTCCACCCAGGTGAGGGCCCTGCAGCCGCTGTCCCAACCATCCTATGGACTGGAGGAATCCAGGGGTTTACAGGGACTGGTACAGCAGCAGAAGGGGTTGCCACCCTCCACATTCACCCTGGGGACAAAGAGAACCAGAGCAGCCCAGTAGCCTTCTTTGCTATGCAATCAAAATAGACTCGGGAAATGGGCTGAGAACGGCCCTCCCCATGACATCACCCCTGCATGCCCCTCAAGCCCCACCCACTGTGTCATGTCCGGCATGGGGCGCAGGCTGCGGGTCGGGCTCTGTGTGCCTCATAGAGTGCGGACGCGGAGCCTCTCCGAGTGAGGGGCAACAGCGTGCGGACACGACAGCCCACCGGATGATGGCCCACCGGTAAATTCCCGGTATCCTGCCGGGCCAGTCCGCCCCTGGCTCCATTCCACTGCACCAGCCCTCTCCTGGCCCACTGAGCTCAGCTTCTCAGACCAGAAGGAAGCAGAATGCTTCAACCCCAAGGCACTTTGCTTCTTGCCACCAAGGAGAAGTGGGGTGCTACAGGTCTGGAGAGAGGTGTGGCAGGGCAGGAAGGTAGGGAGGAGAAGAGCAGACTGCTGGGCCACTCTATCTCTCACAGCCTGTGTGATGAGTAGGAGGGGCAAACCCTGCAGCCACTCTGCCAGGTCTGTGTAATCTCCATAGGGGGAGGGGAGGCTAGGGGTTGGAGGGCAGAGCTTTGGGAAAGGAGTGGAGTGGGGGGCAGTGGCAGGATAGGGCCTGTGGCAGGGGGCATTGCCCCAGGACCCTTAACTCCTCAGGATGGCCCTGTATGTAGATGATCTATATAGGCTCCAGAGCCATTTCTGAAAACTATGGCCTGTCCCTATGTTAAAATTCACAACAAAGTAGGCGTGTGTGTAGTGGGCATTGAGGCTTGGGGGGGCAGGGGAGGTGCTGTATGAATCACTATTTCATATCAGTTTTTGCAGAGTTTTCGCATTTCATTTATGATGTCAGCACCTAAATTACTCTGCTTCGTACACAACAAAGGGGGCAAAGGAGTAAAATTAAATCTTAGTTCTAAAATAAGGTGTGCATTTCTTTACTCATGGAGGGGCCTGATTCTTTCTAATCGACACAAGCCTGGTATTGATGTCACGCCATCACTTCAACAACATAATTCCTCATTTACACCTGTGTAAAACAGAAGACATGTTCTTTTATCTCTGACATTTCCCTCATGTTTGCTAATAGACCTGGGAAAGCCACCCTGCCAGTCCGGACTTGACAGACTTTTATCTTCATTGCCATTCTTCAGAAATTCTCCTCCCCACCACCACTCCCAAACATCTTGACATAAACCAATAATGTTTTCATCTAAATTTTCATTAGAAATTTCTGAATTCTCTACTACCTCTTTAAGGCTGATTTATCCTATTGTCATCCACTCACAGGCTCTGACACTCATGTGCTGGACATTGCCTTAGTCTGCAGCTATGTGTTATGTTCATGTACTCAGTGTTCTCCATTTTGGGTAAAGAGTTGGAGTTGCTTGTAAAGATGATACTCAGTGCTATGTGATTTAAATGCTAGAGGCCAGTTCACTTAAATTCATTATTAAGCATAGGGCCAGATCCTCAGCTGGTGTCAATTTATGTCAATATCTATCAGCTGGATACACCAGGAGAGGACCAGAGAAAGTCTGGCCTGTTGGTGACATGGATTTGTCCCATTACCTAATGCACTGGAAAGACACTCATGCCCAGATCCTTGAATGCTCATATGCGATTTAGGCACATAAATACATTTGAAGATGGGGGCCTCAGAAAATACAATGATTATGGCAAAATGAGCAAAAACATTTAACAGTATGTTCTGTCATGTGTGTGCAGCCTTCACTCCCTTTGGTTTTGGTTATTGTTCTCTAGCATATACTTAATTCCACCCAATTGGAGATTATATTGCGTCATGCTTGATACAATATCTGTGTTGATGTTAGCTCTACCTCAGCAAATTTATCTTTGCTTTATTTGTGGGAAAATACTGTTGCTGTAAAAGAAGCAGTTAACATCTCCAGAAGCTGCATTCCTTTATAATTTATAGGATAGCATTTTCAGAATAAGGTCATAAATATACAGTACCCTACAACCTAATTTTAAATGACAAACAAGCCTTTAGCTGGATGCCCATGGGCATTTAATAACACTTGAAACTTACTTTAGACCATCTTTTTCGAGGGTTTATGGCCTAAGCAGGTTAATTTACATACAAAAGTACAAAGCAGAAGACAGTTCTCTCCTGAAACAAACTTAGCACTTTTAGCTGGTTGGATACATTAGGATAAATTGCAAGCGCTTAGAATAAGGAGGCATACATGAGTCAATGATTATTAAACACTGTTGCTCAGTGTCAGGCAATTCTGTTTAGCTCTAAGGGTTTCATACTTTTTCTTAAAAATCACAGTGTTCCTATCTTTTAAGATACTAAAGAAAATTGCAGTAAAGATGGTGTCACTCTCCTAAGCTCCCCTTTCTGAATAGGCACACCATAGACATGTTTGGACCCACGGGCTGGATCTGTGGCTTTTAATCCCCATAGAGTTTTGGTTTCCAGGACACCTTTCCCAGAAACTGATACTCAGACTGGGGTCACTTCTAGTGAATGGGATTGTTCAGTTCTACTGTCTTGGGCTCCCAGTCCTAATGTTGACCCCTATAAGACCACCCAAGCACTCAAACACATCCTCCCTGAAACACACGAGTACTCTGGTTTTTAGGACCATGTGATAATTGAAACACAGCCTGTGCACAGGGATTTCTAAACCAGTCCTTTTACTCATCAATAAAGCACAGGAGTCCCATCTAGGTAGGAAAAATAAGAAACACATGTATGCAGTTCCCTTTCTGAAAGCCCTAACTTCTCTTGAACACTTTTGCTTGGTATTGACAGGCCTCCCATTCCCCTACCTCAGTCTTCTCTTTCTGACGATGGGGGTCCTCCATCCACATGAAACAAAAAACTATATTTACACTTGTGAGCTAATCTCTTCAACAGCTAGTACTCACATTTTTTTTAATGTCTCCTTAAGGATTATGCTTTCATTGTACGCATCAGTTTGCAAAATAGACCCCGTCATTTATACCAGTGAATGAAGCAGAAATGTTGTTAGATGTGCAGAATAAAAAATGAGCCAGAGTATTTAAAAGGCACTATTTGATTTGCCCTCTAATCAGGTGGATAGAGCCATTACTACAAAGAACTATCTGAGAAAGTGCAATTCTGGGTGTTAAACATGACAAACCAAATCCTCAGCATGAATAACTTTAGACTGAGATTTTCAAAACTAGTCAAGAGGGGTGTACACACCAAATTCTATTAACATTAATGGGAATGGGGGTATATAAATACATTTGAGGATGTTGGCCTCATATATCACAGTGATGATGGCAATATAAGAACCCACATAGTATAAAACAGAGCATGAGCAGAACCATAATCTCTAGAGATCTCCCATTCAGATATGAAAATCCCATCCCTACTATTCAATGTATGCAGTGGCTTTCAGACAACAGAATTGCATTACTGTCAGTGATCCATCAGCCTGCTGATTTCTCATGTGTTGCTCAATGTAGATCTGGGTCTACTAAGAAAATTCATCGTTGTCAGTAAGTGTGCTCAGCTTAAAATTGCAGCAGGGATAGAAACCAGATCTCCACAGCACAAATCCTTGCCATGTACGCTAATGGAGGATCACCACTAACTGAAATATAGGGCTTGTGACACACAGATAAGTGGTACTGGGTCTTTCTAGGAGTGGTCAGTGTTACCCACATTTATTATTACAACTCTACTAAGTTATAATAGCTCCCAATGCCACAGACTCTGAAGGACTTTGAAAAGAGTCAGACACGTCAGCTGCTTTATCAAGACACTTTGCACGCCACTTGTGAGCATAAAGAGCTTTAAAGGTGATACAAGAAGAAAGTGTTTAGTCAGGGAGGGATTTTCACCACCTTTACCCATATTTTATTATTCTACTTTTAAAAAAGGGAGATTCAGAGTAATCTGTGCTCATAGCGTCCTGTATATTGTTGTTGTTGTTGTTTTGTTGTTTTGTTTTGTTTTCATTTGTAACTTTTGACTTTTGGATTGTTTAAGAAAAAATAACTGAAAGACATGACAGTGTCAGAAGGTTTTACAAGTCAAGCCTAGAAAATTCTACAGGCCTATTCATAAATATCAAGGACATTTTTTCCAGAGCTCTATCAAATGCTAAATACTTCCATTAGCTGCAAAGTGTATTATTATTTTGCAGTCAGGAGCATGCTAACCTTTTACATTTAAGAGAACAATGATAAATCCATTCTCTTCTAACATAGATTAGCAGTTTGTGGTGATACTTTAATAAAAAAAAATGAAGTCTTTATTCAACAGTACATAAAACATAACTAGAATTTTGTTTAATGGCTCATAACAGTAATTCCTTATTTTGCCTTTTTCCAGATAATTCCCTGACCTGTTGTCACCAGTAGCCATATGACACTTATCTATAATCCTTAAGGGTGAGATTTATTGTCATGGCTTTGAAGTGCAAAGGATCAGAAGGCTCCTTCCTGGTGGACAGCATTTTCTCTTTCCAGCTTGAAATTTCTGAAGGGTTTCTTTTTCTTCCTTTTTCCCCACACTGGGATGAGGTTAAATCAAAGAAATTGGACTGTATATACAATCGTTTATCAGTAGTTCTTCCCATCTATTGGAGTGTGGAAAAGGCTACTTTAGACAGCAGTAGGATTGATAATCTTAAAGAAAGGGAGATCTCTGAGCTCATTTTTAAAGTGTTGGCCTGAGCGGCTAGGCTGTGAGCTCTCAGCATGCTGGGAGCTAACTCCTGTACTTACAATGAGAGGTGACCACAGGACCTTAAAACCACCTTAAGTGTTGGCAAATTGCTGACTTTTTAATAGCAACCTGTGTATCATCAAACTGGAGAGGGAAATCTCCACCAGACCTCACTTGAAATTATTTCTTCATAACAATATCTATAAAGCATTTCCTACCTGAAAGACATTCTTGGCCATACCCCCCACCACAGCCAATATTTTCTGGACTAAAAATGTGACAGCTGAAGGTCAATAACATTTTCTGTTCCATGTGAAATGATGTAGTGATCTCCATTCAGCTAGAGCCTGGTCCAAAATCAATTAGGCCTCTTGAAAAACTCCTCTTGAATTTCATGTGCTTTGATATGTACTGCTGACCTATACAGAGAGGTGTCCATATCAGGAAAATTGCTAGCAATGAATTGGCTACTGTTGGAAGACAGGATATTGGGCTAGACTGACCCTAAGTCTGACCCACTGTGGCTGTTCTGATGTTCTATGTCACAAGCGTTGACAGTCTCAGCAGAGAGGACAAGAACTGAATGGAGAGTGGACTGGTGTTAGCTGTGGACGTGATCATTCTTGCTCTAGAAGAGTTGAGATGTATTAGAGAGAGCATGGGGAAATATTTAGTACCACTGCCTGTCTTATGTCTGCAGTAGGGATAAACAGAGTATCTAGTCACTAGGGGTGCATCTACACTCCACCCTTATCTCAAAATAAGCTACACAGTTTGTGCCATTCAAATCACGTAGTGTATTTCGAGGAATTTCAAAATAGCTTATTTTGAAATTTGGCACTGTCTACACAGCACCAAATTTCGAAATAAAACACTATTCCAATGCATCCCTTAACCCTCATTATTTCAGAATAATGGGTGTGCTCAAAAGATCCAGAATAGCTATTTTGAGATCCTTTAGTATCCCAAAATAGCACCACAGTTTAGACATACCCTAGGTTTTCTAATCCAGTAACAATGTCACATTAGGAAAGAGAAACGCACTAGTATTAGACAGGTCTCTGGATGTTACTTTGTGTGACTCTCTCTGTACTGACCAGTATCAGATATAGTTTTCAGGACTGCAACAGGAGGCCATATATGACATGCTAGTGCCCACTCCTTACTTCTGAGGATTGTCAGTCAGACTTCAGCACATGCTATAATGTGTGGAGGATACAAGGGAAACAAAATCAGTAGAGAGGGCATGTGCAAGGGTATTTTAAAAATTACTGCACTTGTGTTATCTGATTGCTGAATTCTTCCGGCCTCTCTGCAGCTGTAGCTCTGTATAAAGACATCTCACTAAACAGCAATGTTATGAGCAAAAGTTTAACCATAATAGCCCAGAAATCTATTTATTTCCATCTGCTACTGTATACAATGTCTTGCTATTCATATATTTGCATATTGCAAAGCATATTAGGAGACAGAAGCAATTCTCAGCAGAAACCAGATGCACATTTGCTCTTCGGGGGCCAAATTCTGAGCTCCTGTCTTAGGACCCAATCCATGGCCCATGAAGCCAATGAAAAGATTCCCACTCATTTTAATAAGCTTTGAACCAGCCCTTAGTTTTTATGCAATACTTTATAGAAGTATAATGCTGACAAGTGGAGCTTAGTGCATCAGCCTTTACTGCATGAGCTAAAAGCCAGCTAGCTGTTAGCAAAGGTTGTAGAGCAGACTCATTACTTTCTCTGTAAGTGGTCTCAGTGCCACTAGATGAGACAGTACATCACACCCAGAAGGTGTGTGGTTGTTCAGGCACGGTTCCCAACATTCACAATTTGACAACCCTCCTTCAAAAATCACAAGTTTCCTACAGGGTATTCAAAATGCTTGATCATATGCATTTGTTGAGAGCTGATGTAAACAGCTGCATACAACAAGCCATACACAGGACACACGAACAAATTTTATTTGTTCTACAATGCAAACTACGTTACACATTCTTGAGTGCCAACCTATCTACAAAATATTTACATTCAGATAAATATGGAATTCTCCTGTAACAATGGCCAATTTGTGCCTTTAAGCATTTATCCATGAGAAAATATTGAAATGTTATAGCAGTGCAGACAGCCACTGATCTGTGTCTCTAAGGATACATATAGTTGCCCTTCACCATGGTATTTGAGCACCAATATGCAAGTGACTATATATGGAAGCTTTCTTGTGGGCAGATATCTTTTCATATGTAATTATTTAATGCCGAGGAAAAAGGGAAAATACAAACATTTTTTTCTGGCTTGGTCAAAATAAATCCAAGAAACCTTATGTGAAGATGAACTGTATAACCAATCACATAATGCTGAAAGTTGATATTTTACCACTGGACTCACAGATATGTCCCCCACAAAAGTGATAGCAAAACTGTCTCACAACGAGAGCAATGAAAGAGTTGTCCGGCAGCCAGAACATTCACAGTTCATACATTTTTCTTTGCTTGCTACATCAGTACTCCTTCAATACCTGGATGATCCATGACATACTTACCCTTGGTGGGCATGCTATTCAATGTTTTGGATGGAGTTTCAGAACCCTCAGAAACACGAAGGGTATGTCTACACTTGCAGCCTATTTCGGAATAGGGCTGCAAATGTAGGCATTCGGAATTGCAAATCAAGCCCAGAATTTAAATATCCCGTGCTTGATTTGCATCTTCCCTGCCAGGCGCCAGTTTTTGAAATTTACAAGCCCGGAATAACTGCCCACGTCTACACACGGCAGAGAAACGGGCATTCAAACTGAAGGACAATATAGACAAGCCATTTCTTGTTCTGCCACTGATATGTAGTATTACATTAGGCAAGACACTTTACCACTCTGTTTCTCCTCTTGCCCTTCCATTCTTCTAATTAGGTTATAAACTCATCTGGGCAAGGATTTTCTCTCAAAATGTATTAGAATTGGACCTATCAAAATATGGCCCCAATCTTGATTAGGCCTGTAGACACCACAGTAATATAACTACTACTACTACTACTGTGCCACTTTCTGCCACACCTACTTACTCACTCCACAAACAATTTCACTGTCGTACCTCCCAAACAGTAGAACTCCAAAAATGCAGAACCCTCTTCTTTACATGTAAAGGCTGTCATAATTCAATTTATTTTTAATTAGGAGTAAGACTTGCCAAATCATAAGAAGATTAAGTGTTGCCAGTGAAACTCTGTGTTTATCCTATCCTATTGTAGATTCAATATTATAGCTTGTTTGATAGGTTAGCTGTGCAAAGGCTGTCCAGAGCCACAATGACATCCTTGGACTTTACCTAGTAATTGTGGTATTCTTACTATTGCACCAGAAGAAATAGTAACAGTTTATTCATGTAATATTATGTTCACATTACAAGCTGTATTTTGTGTTTCTTTAGTATGAGTTCATAGAAATAACACAATGATGATACCAAACCATTAGTCTAAGATGGCGGAGACAGTTATAAGCAGTGAGTCAGAGAGTGGGGCGTTAAGTGCATCAAAATGATTTGTCATTGTTGGGAGATAAAAGAGCCATAAATGTAGGGGTTAGCACAAAGCAGACATCTGGAATGTAGAGGAAAGATCTGTAGTTGTCAGAGAATAATAGAAAAAAAGATACAGGAAACTGGAGAAGTTTGAATTTGTGAGAAAAGAAAAGACCTGAGGCAGAAAAAGAGAAAGGACACAGGAGCACACTGAGTGTGAAATTCACCCCTGAGCAAAAGGCCACCACAATGCCTAAGCATCATTCAAGTCTCATGTAAACCCTATTTTGAGATCTTTGCTCATTTAATTCTACACATCTTCATGAGTCTTCAACCTAAGAATCACAACCGGGTTTGGGAATCTTGAAACACTTTTCATTGGTAACATGAGGTCACAGAATGGGGCCCCTATGTGAACCATCATTACTTCCTTATCTTCCTCGAGTTTGCACACACAAGGGGTTGCTTGAGATTTTGGTCCCTTCACTAATGATAGTATTCAGCTTCCCAAAATTCCCAATAGAAGAAAGGGGTGATTCAGAATCACAGAAAACAAATCATTTAACAATTTGCACTATTTTATCATGAAAATCTTTTTTAGCCCTGCACTGGCTTGATTTAATCTCTGTATTACTGCAATTACACTGCACCTTGTGTAGCCCATTATACAAGTGCAGAGGGAACCACACTCTCATTTCGACATGGTCTCATTCCATACTTTACAGGGGTGGGAAAAGATTCACAAAGTATTGGACAATAGCAAACTGGAGCCCTGTTTTCAGTTCCCTTGCTCAAGAATTATTGTTATTTATCCGTCTGAGTAATGAACATTTTATTAAAAAACTCAAATTTTGTCTGTCATTTTACCACTGGCTGGTGTTTTCCACAAATGTATATAAACATAAATCTAAACAAGCCTCCAGTTGTTTAAAAAGGCTATCTCGGCTGGCATCAGAAAATGAACAGAGCCCTATTGTACTGAGCAATCTACCTCATCAGAGCTGTGCTACATGGCCCTCTTCTGGGCAGTATGTGTTAAATACAGATATTACAGCTTAGTAGAATGGTAGGCTCATTTGCTTTAGCATTCTAACATGCATGATGGACACCTTGGGTTCATACTACTGAATATCTGAATTTAAAACACCAGTTTAGTAGCAAATCACAGCCTCAATTATACTTTTCATTCACTCTAGCATCCTAATAAGGTCAGAAAGATCTCATAATCTATTCAGGTTACAAAACAATCTAAATCCATTTCAATCTGATCAGATTCTGTTTCATAAACTAGGCTCAGCAGACCCTTGAAATATGAACTATGGCCCTGTCACCAAGTCTGAGCCCTTTTACCTTTAGTTTTCCTGTTTAAATAAAATCTGCCTCTGTTGTATTTCAGCAAGAAAATTTCATCTTATAGCTATGTGTTGTCCCACTACCTTGTAGCTAGGAATGTGTCTTCCTAGCAATGGATGGTTTCTTTATATTAAGGCAAATGTTTGCTTGTGAAATTTGAAGAAGTGAATCTATGACCTTGTAAATATGATCAAAATATAGGCAGAAGGAAAAGATAGTAAATATCTCCCACAGTCATATGGAACCTCTTACCTATTAGCTACCAGTGTGAATCCAGTTCTAGTGGGTATTGACAAGCATGGGATCAGAAAACACAATTTCAACACACTTAATCATTATAATCTTGAAATCAGAAATAGAACGACACATGGGCAAAAAAAAATCACGAACAATAATGTATTTAATTAATGTATCTCTTTATCTGTGAACTGCTTTTAATGGTCAGTTAGCACATTCTAATGGTCAGAGGAGAGGACTCTACTTCTGTTTGTGACTCAGTATCCAAAAGCTGCAAAGTTATTAAACTGCAGTGCAGACTTCCAGATTCAGGCTGCAGCCCAATTTCTGGGACCTTCCCACGTAGTGGGGTCTAAGAGACCCTACTCAAGCCCAAGCACAAATATCAAGACCACAAGCCCCAGTGAGGTGGCACACATCAGCCATGGGTTTTTAACTGCAGTGTAGATAGACCTTTTCAAATTCTGAAAGGGTCCAAGTACCTCAGCTTCACCAAGAGAGCCACAACTCCACAGACTTCCTCGGACTTCCCATATATATAGTGATATGCTCAATAAGTCCTGAGAAAATTCCTCTTCTGGAACAGAATTCATTGAGAGCCATGGATGAGCAGTCCCTTATTGCTCTATGCCTTTTTTCCCCATCTGTAAAATGAGTGTCTTGAAACTCACCTACCATCACAC
Organism: Pelodiscus sinensis; assembly: GCF_049634645.1. Lineage (NCBI taxonomy): Eukaryota > Metazoa > Chordata > Testudines > Trionychidae > Pelodiscus > Pelodiscus sinensis. Next base: position 27,743,535 of record NC_134725.1, on the reverse strand, counting down.
TCAGGCTGATTTTAAGCCCATTGAAATCAGTGGCAAAGCTTACATTGACTTCAGTGGTTATTGGATCAAGTCCTTAATGAGGGAAAGACTTGGTGTCCAAATACCACCCTAGGAATGTCATGATAGAAACAGCATTAAACGACATATTTTGACCATGTACTAGTTTGCTTATTTTGCATTATATTTAAAATAAGTTTACACGTCTGAAATTCAGGTTTCCCAGGCTGCCAGTTAATGTGTCTGTTGCAGATTGAATTAGTTTCTTTCCATTATTCAAACTTCTTGCAATCAGCCAAGAAAGTTTTTTCCGTTCTAATTTTCATTGTCTATTAGATCTTCTACTCCCGGGGCTCTTCTTCTTCTCATAGCGTTTTTCCCCCCAATTTGAAATATTGTCTAGCTAGAAGTTAATTTCCAAACAGAAAGCCTCACTTATGTATGTTAATACACTTCTATCTTCTTTACCATATCTAGAACCAATTAAATGCCTGACCTCAGAGAAAGTACTTAACCATCATGGCACCTGAATAATTTATTAATTCAAAATACCATTCAAATTCCTACCAACTGCAAAAGGTCCAAAGCACCACTTAAATAGGAGATTATTATCACCTGAAGTCAGGGGGAATCTGAGTGTAAGATGTTAATGTCATGTAGGAATTTGGGTAGAACTCTGCATTGGGATCAATTTCAACTGTAGATATTTAGTACTCCCTCCATTACATAGGACACTGGATCTTGGAAAGGCACAGAATAGCACTGAAATGCAGTTTTCCTGTTTCTGGTACTTCAGATTCAATCTGCATTATGCAGCAAAAGTTGTGCCCACCTGGATGATTTTTAATTGATTTCCCTGTTTTGTGTTGATGAGGAAAGTGGACAAAATCTCAAGCTAATCATGATCTCCTCCCCACTGTTCCTCTCTATCAATGGTATTTATCTGACACCTATTAGGGTAATGTCTGAGTACCTCACAACCTTTTAATGTATTTATCCTTACAACACCATTGTAGGGTAGAAAAATGCTGTTATTTCCATTTTACAGATGGGACACTGCGTCCCAGAGAGACTAAGCAATGTGGCCAAGATCACAGAGGAAATCTGTGGGTGAGGCAGGAAACCAAACCACAGTTTCCATATTCTCACCCTAGACCATCCTTCTTCCCAAAGAAGGTGATTTGGCTTTATAACTAACATTTTTGCTCCCACCTCACCTGTCTCCCCACCTCAATTCTAGCCAGTTTAGCAGGACCTACGTACCCTGAGCATGGTGAAAAGAGCAATAATTTGTAAAAAAGACTAAAGTCCATTGTCTGGTTTTCTAATCCAATAACTCCCAAAAGAAATGGTAACAAAATGCTGCATGGAGCCTGGGGACACCCCAGCTGCCGCTTTGAAGTTCCCTCTCCTCTTCCCCCCATCCCTCCCCTTGCTGACTTTATCTGATAGAGGCAGCAAGCGGGTGGGGGAAGCGACTAGTTGATTATCCTGTCGACTGTCTGATAAGCATTCGCTTATCAGATGGTTGACTAGTCCTGCACATCCCTGTACCAGAGCCTGTACCAGAGATCAGATGTTTACAAAAGAGAAGGAAGTGAACTGTGTGGGCCTGAATCAGTATGGAAATCTTTATCCCCTGGCCTTTAAATGTCTCGGGGAGGGGAGGCAAGTCTCTACCAGTAGAGACAAATGGGTTCCCAGAGCTAATAGATCTCCAGGTGTCACATGGCACATCTGTTCTGTACACCGTGCCCAAAACAGATCTAACCTGGCAGAAGGGAAACTCTGGGAGGCAGGAGGCACAAACATGTTCTGGCAGAGCTGTGTGCCTTGTACATGGTGGGAGTGAACCTCCTTGCAACAGGGCCAAGTGCTTTTGGGTGAAAACCTTCCAAAAGAGGTTAATTCTCCCACTTGTCAATGGAAAGCACTCTCTCTGCACTAGGCTTTCCGGAGGAAGAAGTGGGGGAAGGCCAGGGAATTGTTATCTTGCTTAGGAAAGGCACCAGTGTTACCATGGCGATTGTATTAGTACTCTTGGTGTTCTTGCCAACATAAGTCTGGGCTGATTTGCTTTCCAGGCTCCCTTTGGCTTTGGGGAAGAAGAGCAGCAACCTCTTTGCTCTCCAAGATGGTCTGCGGAGCTCACTTGGCATTCCTGCTCCAGGTTTAGTTGCTGAGTTTAAACTGATGCCCCACAATTAGACTGTGATGTGTTCAGCAACTGGGACAAACCTGAAATGTGTTTAAAAGCTCTGAAGCATTTTGTGAGTACTTGGCCCAATAAGAGTGTAGCTTTCAACTGAGTCTCAGGGTAGGTGGCGACCAGCAGGCTTAGCTTTTGATGTCACAATCTCCCCCTGATCCTTACTGGTTGGTTTAAAGAGTGGTTACCTCCATAGGCCCATGTTCTGATTTCTTAGTTTAAGGGCTGGAGCCTTATGTTTCCTCCATAGCAACTTTTGGTCTAGGAAGACCCTCCATAAGAGGTGGGAATGTACTTTTATACCAGCGTGGCCCACCGCTTTGATACCCTGCTGATATGCATGGAGTCACAGGCCTAAATGAGCCATCTGTCTGTGGGATCTGTTGGTGGAGGCCTGGGAAAGGACCTTTGTTCCAGTGCAGTGGTTTGGGAAAGTTATGGGTAAATGCAGGGACTTTATAATGTGCACAGGTACACTTGGCTTCTTACCTTTATGTGCTGTCACAGCAGCTCCAGACCCTTCACGTAGTGCATAGTCAACCTGTGGAACTCCTCACCAGGGGTTATTATAAGGACCAGGACTTTAACAGGGTTCAAAAAATAATTAGATAAATTCATGGAGGTTAGGTCCATCAATACTCATTAGCCAGAATGGGTAAAGATGGTGTACCTGAACTTTGTTTGTTAGAAGCTGGGAATGGGTAACAGAAGAAGGATCACTTGATGATTCCCTGTTCCATTCACTCCCTCTGGGGCACCTGGCATTGGCCACTGTCGGCAGACAGGATACTGTGCTAGATGGACCTTTGGTCTGACCCAGTCTGGCCGTTCTCATGTTCAACGAGAAGTCCTGTTGCACCTTAGAGACTAACGGATTTATTAGGGCATAAGCTTTTGTGGGTAAAACCCACTTCATCACAAGAATTGAAGTGAAAGTTTACAGATGCAAGAGTGTATATTAAGAAATTCCATAGGGCTGTGCTGAAGAGCTTTTGTGCCTTCCATGCCCATGTCCACCAAAGGAATTTACTGTAAGATGTTGAGTACCCCCAATTCATATTTAAGTCCTCTTATATTTCCTTACAAGCAATGCACAGTACCCTGTAGAAAAGAAAAAGGACAGAGACTTGCGCAAAAAAACCCCCAAATATTGTATGTATCATTCATATCTCATATTGGATAATCACCAAATATTTTAGCATTCTGCATTGGGGTAGGAAACACAACTGGTATTTGAAGCATGAATGTTGGCTGGAGCCTTTTAAAACATGACACACCCACTTTTAGCAGTGAATTGTAGAAAAATTTAATTAAATTTCTGTGTTTTGATTGGAAGTTTGTTGTGCTAGGAATTGTCCTTTACTATTTATGTGTATAGCACCTAGCACAACTAAGATCGCTGTTGCTGGAATAGTTACACTCCATAATAATAGATGACTATGCCATCTATTGGCTTTATAATAAAAATAAATTCAGCGTATTCAGTGAACACTGTAACAAAAGTAGGCAACAGAGTGGCAAAAGTACTCACAGGTTTCATAGTCTTAAAAACAGTTATAGCAACTGGATTAGCATTAATGCAGTTGGTTAGTGATTTGATTAAAAGTTACATTTGTGATTTAGGTGTGCTATTGAAAGGTCGGGGAATTATTTTTATGAAACTTTTTTCTGGAGTTAATTTGAAAATAGAAATGAAGATATCAAATAGGAACAGTAGTCCCTCTAATCCAGAATGTTGTCTTGGGTCCAAAGGGAGGTACAAGAAATCCTGCAATTCAATAATCTGCCAGAAGTGAATATTGCTTCCTAGCAGTCATTGGTTAAAGGTTGAATTATACCCTGAAGCATGAGGGTTTATATCCCTTCTAAAACTCTTAGATGTAATTATGTAACCTCATTATTGCAAACATGGATATTCTTGTGAACTATGTAATTTTCCACTTATTTTTTTAATTCCACTAATCTTGTGCTCTCAAAGTTATCATATGTCAATAAGTTTCACGAGTTAATTGTGTTTTCTGTGTGTGTATGAAAGAGAAAAAGAAAGAGGTGGGAAAGAAAAAAGACAAAGACAGTGACAGAGAGAGAGAAAATTTTCTTGGTCAGCTTTAAATATGCTGTCTTTTAATGATATTCAGTCTCCTATTCTTCTCATGTTATGAAAGAGCATGGCCGAGTGGATGGACCATTGGACTGTGTCTCAGGAGACTTGGGCGCTAATCCCAGATCTCTTGCTTGTGTGCTGGGTGACTAGAGCAAGTTCCTTACTGTCTCTGTGCCTCGGTTTCCCTATATTTGAGATAGTGATATTGATCTTTGTCAATGCTTTGAGATCTATAGATGACAATATGCTATATACACAAGGGGTAGTATTATGAGAGCCTGATTTACCTATGTTTACCATACATTAAAGTTAATCTCAAGATCATATCTACAACAAGCCTAGTTTGTTTAGGTTGTTATGGCTACTTCCTGTAACTATGTAAATTCTTCTCCTCCATTCTCAGCTTCAATATATTATTTGCACTTAGCTGAGAGCAGAGCATGATGCTTTGACAGTTCCTTAGGTAGGGTACGTCTAGACTACAGGGTTTTGTTGACAGAAGCTTTGTCGACAGATACTGTCGACAAAGCTTCTGTCGACAAAGAGCATCTAGATTACATTCAGTTCTGTCGACAAGATGCTTTGTCGACAAAACCCTGTAGTCTAGACACAACCCTACATGCAATAACACCTTCTGTCGACAGAACTCTGTTTACCAGCGTCGACAAAACTGCTGAGTTCTGTCGACATTATGTTGACAGAACTCAGCAGTAGTGTAGACGCAGGTATAGTTTTGTCGACAAAAGTCCATTTTTGACACACCCACAGTGTCAACTGTGTGAATAGAAGGGAAAAAAGAAAATTCACCCCAAACGTCACACCAAAGCACTAAGTCAACCTATGAACATAAGGGGGAAAAAGATATTTCAGATGGTAGCAAGGTCAGGGAGGATCAAAATTCCAACATGGATACTTCTTTATGCTGTTTTCAATGTTATCAGATTGAAATGGCTTCAGATACGGTTGGTCCATTCTGACATCAACTGTGTGAGCCATCATTCAGGGGAGTAATGTGTTTGGGGCCACAACAGCATGGTGAGTCTTATCCAGGATCAGTCTGGCCTTAAATAATCCAGCTTCTTAAATGGCCAATTAAAATTATTTAATTTGCTGGGGGCAGGAGGACATGGTTTTGGAAACACAGAGATTAACCAAGGACCTCCAGAGCTGGGAAAAGTGAACCTGCTGCACTTTGGGCTTTGTGTTATGTTTCTTTTCTTACAGGGAAAGATAATGGAGCAAGTCAGGGAAGATAATGGAGCAAGTAATTAAGGAAATCATCTGTAAACACTTGGAAAGTGGCAAGATGATAGGGAACATCCAGCATGGATTTGTAAAGATCAAATCATGTCAAACAAATCTGATAGCTTTCTTTAATAGGATAACGAGTCTTCTGGATAAGGGAGAAGAGGTGGATGTGGTATTCCTAGATTTAGTAAGGCGTTTGATACAGTCTTGCATTATATTCTTATCAATAAACTAAGTAAATACATCTTAGATGGGGCTACTATAAGGTGGGTGCATAACTGGCTGGATAACCATACTCAGAGAGTAGTTATTAATGGTTCACAATCCTGCTGGAAAGGTATAACAAGTGGGGTTCCACAGGGATCTGTTTTGGGACTGGCTCTGTTCAATATCTTCATCAATGATTTAGATATTGGCATAAAAAGTATGCTTATTAGGTTTGCAGATGATACCAAGCTGGGAGGGATTGCGACTAATCTGGGGGACAGGGTCATAATTCAAAATGACCTGGACAAATTGGAGAAATGGTCTGAGATAAATAGGATGAAGTTTAATAAAGACAAATGCGAAGTGCTCCACTTAGGTAGGAACAATCAGTTTCACACATACAGAATGGGAAGCGACGGTCTGGGAAGGAGTATGGCAGAAAGGGATCTAGGGGTTATAGTGGACCACAAGTTAAATATGAGTCAGCAGCGTGATGCTGTTGCACAGAAAGCAAACATGATTCTGGGATGTATTAACAGGTATGTTGTGAGCAAGACACGAAAAGTCATTCTTCCGCTCTACTCTGCACTGGTTAGACCTCAATTGGAGAATTGTGTCCAGTTCTGGGCACCACATTTCAAGAAAGATGTGGAGAAATTGGAGAGGGTCCAGAGAAGAGTAACGAGAATGATTAAAGGTCTAGAGAACATGACTTTTGAGGGAAGGCTGAAGGAATTGGGTTTGTTTAGTTTAGAAAAGAGAAGGGGGACATGATAGCAATTTTCAGATATCTAAAAGGGTGTCATGAGGAGGGAGAAAACTTGTTCATCTTGGCCTCTGAGGATAGAACAAGAAGCAATGGGCTTAAACTGCAGCAAGGGAGGTTTAGGTTGGACATTAGGAAAATGTTCCTAACTGTCAGGGTGGTCAAACACTGGAATAAATTGCCCAGGGAGGTTGTGGAATCCCCATCTGTGGAGATATTTAAGAGTAGGTTAGATAAATGTCTATCAGGGGTGGTCTAGACAGTATTTGGTCCTGCCATGAGGGCAGGGGACTGGACACAATGACCTCTCGAGGTCTCTTCCAGTCCTAGTATTCTATGATTCTATGATTCCATAACTGCTGCTGGAAAAGACTGTCAAAGTAGTTGCATCTAACAGACAAGGTAGAAAAGGCTGGTGGGGGAGAAGCCTATGCCTTTTTCTGCTAAGAGCCTAAATAAAACATAGCACTTCAGGAAACAGAAAGACTTTCTCTTTTAACCACAGACCTGAGTGTTTCTTTATTAACAGGGTAATGTGGGAAGGGTTGCTGCTATTTCCTATTGTTTTCTAAGAATATTATGGGGAGTGTGTCCATTTCTTTAGAGTGCGTGAGGTTAAATTCTCCGCTTTACAACACAAAAAATCCATTGACTTCAAACAGGATATAAATCAAGGCACCACTTGGTTCCTTGTCTGTTTCTGATTTTCTTTGATGGTCTCTGAGCTGCATCCTTTGCTGCACAGCTGATTCTCGTGCACTTACTGAAAGCTCAGCATGGACAGTTAACTCTCAGAAAAGCAATTATTTTTCCCCTGTTGTCATTGCAAATAAATTTCTTTTTTTTTTACAGTAGCAGATGGGAATCCCCAACCCCAATGCAAAATTGGGGGTGTACTTTTGGGGACCCGCAGTTGCAAAATCTGCAAAAACCTGGAGTTATTACAAAAGAATAATTTGAAAAATTCAGACTCCTCATTTGTTACTTTACAACATATAGTTGCTATTTATAGTTTTCCAGTAGGGGATAGAATGCTGTTCTTTCTAGTCTGAAATTATAGATTCCCTCGCCCACTGAGCTAACAGACAACCTCCATTAGCTTTTAGGGATACACTTAGCAGAGCATTTCTGATTACTACCCCTGGAGGGCAGTGATTCACATGCATACTAACCCAGCCACTACAGTACAGTATATTAAAAAACTCACGGGGACCTTTTGCAGTACTGGTATCATCAGGCCTAATGATGTATCATCTCAAAGTCATATCTTTATACTTTATTCATACTAATATTATTGAAAATAGTTATACTCTCTGTACTTGTTTGCCCAGATTTGCTTAAGTTGATCATAGAACCACAGGACTGGATGGGACATTTAGGGCAATGTTCCTTGTGAGCTATGCATTTGTACAGCCAGTCAGGAGAGATTCAAATGATGACCAGCTGATTAGCAAAGAGCCCACAGCTAGGTTTAGTTTCTATTGGGGGTGCTCATTTACACATGCTTTGGTGCACATAAAATTATTCTGCACATGGGTGGAAAAAATCCACACATGAATGGAAAAGATTAGAGGGAAGATTGCTTGTGAGATCATCCAGTCCCCTGTGCTCATGGCAGGATAGAATTTTAGACGATCCCTGGCAGGTCTAAACTGCTCTTGAAAATCTCCAATGATAGATAATACACAGACTCTTAGGCAATTTATTCTAGTGCTTAACCACCCTGACAAAAAGTTTTTTCTAATGTCTAACCTAAACCTCACTTGTCGCAATTTAAGCCCGATGTTTTTTGACCTATTCTCAGAGTTAAGGAGAAAAATTCTTGGCCTTCCTCTTGCTTCTAAACTATTTGTAGACCATTTTATTCTTACCCTTTATTTCTCTAGCAAGTTTAATCTTGTTTTGTTTCTGGGTCTTTCTCATTTTCTCTCTACATATTTGTGGTGTTTGTTTGTAATTCAACTTTTCTTCCACTTTTTGTAGGCCTCTTTTCTGAGTTTCAGATCATTCAGATCTCCTGGTAAGCCAGAGTCATCACTTGCCATACTTCCTATCTTTCCAATACAGTGGGATAGTTTGTCTCTGAGAAACTGCCAGCTCTCTTGAACTATTTTTCCTCTTGCTTCCCACCATGGGATCTCACCCATTCTTTGTATACAGGCCAGCTTACAGGGAAGGCAAAAGGGAAAATTGCCCTGAGGACTAATGATTCAAAGGGGCCCATGGCTAGCCACAGTTGCTACTGCAGCAGCAGTGGTGGCTGGAGCACTGGGCCCTTTAAATTGATGCTGGAGTACTGCTGCAGCATGTGAGGGCTGCAGAGGTGTGTGGCATGGCATGCTCCAGGCATTGCTGAGGACTAGGTGCCCTAGCCTCATCTCTTCCACCTGAAGCACCCTCTCCCCCCACCGTGCTCAGGAGCCCAGCAAGGCTGTCAGCTCCGCTGTGCATAAGTTACCTCTGAGACTGCTTAACATCAATTTTTGAAACCTACTAACAGCACAGACGAAAAGGATACCATGTTTGGGAAGTCTGAGGTCTTTATTTCCTGTGCCTACCATGTTAAGTGGCCTATCTTTACAAAACGTTAAGGTTAGGATTTTCGAAGGTGTCTGTAGGAATTAGACTCCTGAGGCCTGATTTTTAAAGATTTTTAGGTACCTAAATATGCAGCGAGTGTGATTTTTTTTCAAAACTATTTACACACCTAACTCTCATTGAATTCATGGGCACTTCTAAAAATCCCACTAGTGAACTAGATGTGCCTTTAAATGTTTAAGTCCTTTTTAATATCTGACCACTAATTCCCTTAGGTTCCTTTGAAAACACTCCTGTTGCATGGCAGGTGTAAGCATTCATGTGATGGCTGCTTTGCAGGAAGGCAGCTGTATTTCCAGTATAATTACAAATCTATCATGTGTACCCTTCTGTCTCTTGATAAAGAAGTGTCACCAGACAGAAATAATTTCTAGAAATGCATACTGTTGACTAGATCACAACTTATTGTTAACTGATACTACTGAGGTGTCTGAGAGTCAATTTACTACACTTAATAGTAGCAGTTAAAACTGTTCCCAGAGCAATTTTGAAGTTTTATACTTTTCTGAGGTTGTATTTGTTTTGCTGTTGCTGTGTTTTTTCATACAGCGTGAAACAGGTTAGGATGTTGATCTCATTAGTTTAGAGGACGGTTGACAAACAGTAATTATACCAAGAAAGAAATAACAGCATATTAGGCCCAATAATAAGCCAGACAATAAAGAATCTCTGCTAGATGCATTGCATCAGTGACTGACCACTGCTGGGAAGAGATGGTATCTTTTGTTCATTAGACATAGTTCATAACTTTTTATTACCAAATAATCCATCGTGAATGGAATGACATGAATAGTTAATCTTGTCTGGACACATCTGGAGTATTGTGTCCAGTTCTGGATTCCCTCCTCTCCCTTCCGCCCCCCACTGTAGAAAGGATGTGGATGCATTAGAGAAGGTCCAGTGAAGGGCAATCACAATGATTAGGAGGCTGAAGCACATGACCTGCGAGGAGAGGATGCAGGATTTGGGTTTATTTAGTCTGCAGAACAGAAGAATGATGGGGGATTTGATAGCAGCCTTCAACTTCCTAAAGAGGATGGAGAGAGGCTGTTCTCAGTAGTGATGGATGACAGAACAAGGAGCAATGGTCTCAAGTTACAGTGGGGGAGGTCTAGGTTGGACATAAGGAAAACCTATTTCCCAAGGAGGGTGGTGAAGTACTGGAATGGGTTACCGAGGGAGGGGGTGGAATCTCCGTCCCTAGAGGTTTTTAAGTCCTGGTTTGACATAACCCTGGCTGGGATGATTTAGTGAGGGCTGGTCCTGCTTTGGGCAGGAAGTTGGACTAGATGACCTCCTGAGATCTTTTCCAGACCGAGGATTCTATGATTGTGCCATACTGATGGAATTTGGTGCTTTCATGCCACTCCTGAATGGCAGATGTAATTAAAAACGTAAATAACAAACACACACAACCTGCTTGTGTTGTGTTATACCCCATAGATTTTTCCCTCTGGAATGATTCTTTTAAACTTGATTGGGTGCACCAGGGGGCACTGTTTGCATTGAAAAGACAGGAACCAATGATTTGGAGTTGAAGAACAGTGTGTAAGACTAATGTGAATGGGAGAAATTTGTCTTTCCTTTGTTCATCATGTCCAAACAAAGCTCTTTCAGGAAAACTTTGCCTTAAATTTCAGTACACCTTAATAATGCAAGAAGTTTAAAGGAAGTGATGGAAGACATTTTTCTGAATTGGTCACCTGGATTATGCCTGCCAGAAAATACAGTATTAATATATTTTTGTATATGTACAGCTCTTACTTCACAGGCCAATAATTGGTATCACATGTTAAAGTAATTGTTGAGCTCAGGGTAAAAGGCCAGAGGTTCTCCTAGATTAGCTATTTATCCCAGGCATAGCACTTTGAAGTAGATGCCCTTTGTCAAAATGCAACCTCCAACAGATGTGTCTATGAATTTCAAAGACTTGACTTCAGTAAATGAAGAATTGAAGTAACAAGGTGTCAAACACCTTTGAAATGTATTAGAGCTGACACACTATCTTAGAGTAGTCACTATGTCTGTATTAATAAAATGTAATCATATTTAAAAATGTGCTAGTCTCTCAGGTGCCATCAGACTTCTTGTTGTTTTTGCTGAAATAAACTAACAAAGCTACCTGTGAAACCTCTAATCATAGTGTGCATTATATTCAAAATAGAGAATTTTCTTATGTACATACTCAATGTGCGTGAAAATAAGACTCCTTGCACCCTATGTATACATGTAAAAAAGTGAACAAAAGGCTTTTTTTAGATACGTTCCAAATGTTGTTTGCTATTATTGGCTTACATTAGAATAACAAGTGGTGTCCTAATTAGGTCACGACTCCACTATATAAAGCAGTTCACAAGCTTCTAGAAAAGGACAGTAGCTACTCATTAGAGCTCTAAATCTGAGGCCATGTCTTCACTAGGGGGAAGATCAATGCAGCTGTGATCCATCTTCCAGAGTTCAATTTAGCAGGTCTATTAAAGACCCAATAAATTGAACTTAGAGGATGCCTGGTCAGTAGCTGGTACTCCTGTTCCTTTGAAGAGTAAGGGAAGTCAATGGGAGTGTCTGCTCCCATTGGTCTCCCTTTGTGGGGAATGTCAGGAAAACTTGAATTAAGAAATGTCGACTCCAGCTACATAATTAATGTAGTTGGAGTTGTGTATCTTAATTCAACCTTCCCCTTTAGTGTACACCTAGCCTTAGTTTAAGACAAGATGTAACAAGTCTGCAGAGGAAACCTGCTTGTAAAGCTAGAAAATACAGCACACAGCTTCATGCAAGTATTTGCTTGCATTTAAAATTGAATTTCCTTGGCCATTCATACCTCCTTTTGTGTTTTGCTTTCTTCAGATGACATATTGGCATTAAATACACACAGAAGGTAAGTTAAGGGATGTCTCCACTTTTTGGGTGTCCAAAATGAAATCTCTTGAAAGGATTTTTTCAGAGAGCAGATGCACAGAATGACTTGAAAATCAAACCCTTGGAACAATGGTCCCTCTAATTTTTTCTATTCATGTGCAGAATACATTGTTATGTGCCCTGAGGCATGTGCAGATGTGCACCAATAGTAGAAAGACATGCTGCCTGCTTTGAGTGCTCTGCTAATCAGCTGGGTGGTGTTTAAATTTCTTCTTGGTAACTGCCCACACAGCTTACAGGGAACACAGCCTCAACTCAGGTGCCCAGAAGTTGTGGTACCCTACATCCATTAGTCACTTCTGAAAAAAATCTTGGTTAGAGCTCTTGCACTCAGGCATTTGCACTAGAATTGGTACCCTTCCATGAGGCAGGTAGTGGTTGGTCTAGCTATAGGCCAGATAGGTTGCTGGCTTGGGTGGCCCTTTTGGCCTGGTTGCTGTTTGGGCCAAACCAAGAGGTGCTGAAAGCACATGTACCAAGTCATGATGCCACTCACTTGAATTTGGATTAGCTTCACACCATAATGGAGGGATGGCCAGGCCAGTTTGAGTGACATCGGAGGTGACGCACTGAAAGGTTGCAGATACTTGAGCAAAAGCGTATGGACACCTCCCGGTAAGTAGATGATATGGCATTTTAGGGAAGCTGATGCATGAACACAGTTATTTTCTGTGGATATGAAAAAAGACAATTAAAGACTACATGCAGCTAATGAAACTGGCACTTGCTTGATTTTTCTAAGATGGTTGCCACAGACAAGGCCTTTGAAGCCAGGAAATAAAAGGCTCACATAATCCTAATCCTGTTTTCTGCTGGCTTCATTGATGCTTACTCTTCTTGGCCTTCCTTGCATGGGTCTTATTTTCTTAATGCTTCCCTTGAGTTTAGCTTCAGTGCTAGTAACAACCAGAGTGAATACAGGCAAGATTGTTCATTGTAACAACTTTTTCTTGTCCTTATCTGAGTCGGCTTGGAGGACAGGTCACTTAAAATGTTGGTGGCCCCATGAGGCCCTGTTTGCACTTCCCTATAACAATTGGTGCTGCACCATCTTGGTAGCAAAATATTTGAGGGAAAGATAGCCTGTTTATACACCCCTTGCACAAAGATAGATTCAAAGTCCTAGTTACTTAAGGACCCTACCATCTATCCATTCTAGTGGGGAATGCAGACTTGGGCAAATGGAAATTCTTCAGTAACTACGTACAGACCAACTCACTCTTTGAACACTCAAGCCCTGGGTTAGTGTGCTACTGACAACTAAAGATAAACTAGAGCAAGTGTAACCCACACACCTAGTGTGGTTACCATGCAGTGGCTCTCAGACCACAGCAACAGTTAAGATCAAGAGACCTCTACAGCATGGGTTGGGAAGCAACTGGCTTTTAGCTCAGAGGGTAGAGGCTCCTATACTCTGCTCCAGAGGTCCTAGGTTCAAATCCAGAGAGTGGTGTTTACACAAGCTCACAGTGGCTCAAGAATCTGGTCCTTTAGAATGAACTGGATAAAAACCCATGCAGTGCTATTTGAGGACAAGTTGAATCAATAACTCGAAGAGGAATGAACAAGACTTCCATTTATTTCAATGGGCATGTTGACTCTGACCCCTAATAAAGTCTGTTTAAATCAATGTTTTTCTAAAAAGAGAAGTAACAGAATGGAAGATGGTGAGAGGCACCAGTAGGTAGCTGGGGGGGAACAGGGGATGACTCTCCACTTAGTCAGTCCCCTACCCAACTTGCTCCTACCTGTATCTATACCCAGCCAGGACTCCGTTGTCTAAACTGACTCATTAGTTCATCCCCAATTTCCCTTGGCTCAAGTCTCTGCCCTGCCCATTCCTAGCTACAGTGTCTCTGGCTGACTCCATGATGACAAGCACTCCTCTCTTCAGCCTAGTACTGGTATCTGTTGGCTTGGAAGAACTTCCAGGTCCAGCTAGGCTCAGCCAAGCAAGGCAGTTGCCTTGGGCCCTGCACATTCAGGGCCCTATACAGCCCAGCTCTCAGCCCCCTTCTCCTCCCATCTGGCTGCTTACTCACTACCCTGACTGGGAGGCGTGTGGCTCAGCCAACCACAGTGTTGGGCCCCACAGACTCTTTGGCCGGGCCTGGATTCAGCTCCTTCCGAAAGTATCAGAAAACCCCTCTTCTGAGTAACCCAGATGATTGAGTGCTGGTTTAAATATCAGTATTGTTCATTCTTTCACTACTGAATCAAGCATGCAAGAAGGAAGAGCATGATGATATCCTCCAAATACAAATGTGGTATAAAATTCTTGCAAAATCTATTTATCATTTTGTTGTACCCCATTTTTTCTTCCAAGCGTAGCCCATCTGAAGTCACAGTTTGCATCCTGAATACTTCCAGTGAACTGGCCAAAGTCATTCCACAGAGTTCTAAAGAATTATTTTTCCCTTCCGGAAAAGTGAGCAAAGTCCAGGTTGAATTTTGTTGTTGGACCATGGAGGTTGCTGGACCAGAGAGTCCCGGACCAAAGAGGTTGCCAGTGGCTGGGATCTCAGTTTGGCAGTCAGGAACATAGAGCCACTGGGAGCGGAGAACTACTATGGCCAGCCAGGGCCCAAGGCAGAGCAGGATGGCGGCTTGGAGTGGAGGCTCGGAGTGGCCATGCCAGAAACTGGAAGTGGAGCCCGAGGAAAGCCAGAGGCCAGACTTCCCTCCTTCTGGACCTCTCAGGCCCCAAGAGTACTGGACCAGGGAATTCCAACCTGTAGAATAATGAATAGATTGCAGTCAACCTGTAAGTGGAACTGGATAGTAAAGTAACTGAGCAAATTACATATTTACTCAGTGTATTAATTTTGAAAGAGACAAGACAATACTGTGACAAGGTCCTCGCACAAGACCCTCATCCTGGGCTCCCTTTTTCAGCTACAAATCACACGAAGACCCTCTCTTGTGCAATCATCTGTGTCTTTTATCATCCCTACAAATTTCCCACCACCTATTTACAGAGCTTTGGCCCAGCAGCAAACTCAGCTCTCCTCTCCAGCTGGCTGGGAGCACACTCACCCCCTCTCTGACTCTTCCCCTTCTACTGTCTTCTTTGCTGCCTTATCTAGCCTTTTGCCAATGAGGCCCACAGTTGCTTCCATTAGGCATGAGCTTGCTCAGCTGGCTTCCACTGTCCTTTCAGCCAGGCTGTAGTGGCAGAGGTCTAGCTTAGCCAACAGCCTGTCATACACCTCCCCCCTTATGAATCACTAGATTCAGGCCTGCCCTGGCCCTCTCTGGGGCCCTTATCCTGACAGCTCAGTGCTTCCTGCAGCTGAGTGCGTAGGATGGCCTGCTAGTCCTTAAATTTCTCCACCCTTGGGGGTGGCCTGCCCCCCTTTGTCATGGGGTCCTTGTGGGTTGGTCCTTCACTCTGGGCTGGGCAATCCATGGGGTTCCACCCCTTTTCCTGGGCCACTCTGTCCCTTGCTATGGGGATCCCTCTGGGGCAAATCCCCACTTGTGCCCAGGTACTCCCTCGGGGCTTCTTAAGGAGGTTCCTTTGTTCCCTCCATGCAAAAATTATAATGATAAGGGCCCAACCCATAAAATTCAGCCCTTCTCCACAGGTCCTCACACCAATCACACCCCTGTCTGGGCCTCTCTTCGAGTACCTCTTCAACCTGAACTGGGGCGGAGGGGGGAGGTCAGGGTTCCATCCCCCTTTGTGCAGTACCATCTGGGTATCAGTTTCCCTCATCTCCCCACCTAGTGTCAGTGTCTCTTCCTCTGGAGGATGCTCTGGGGAGAGATCCAACTGCCTCCCCTCCTTGGGGGAGGGGAGGGCTACCCATCACAATCAGATGTGCTTCCCATTTGTCTGTCTCCATGGGCTTAGGGCACCACCCCCTTTGTGGCCTGGAACTCCACACCCATAGCACTGGGAGCTACACTTCTGCCTCACTTAGCAGGACCTCTCACCTGCCCCTGAGACTCCTCTCTCTCTGTGACAGGCTGGGTCCAATCCTGACCTACCATCACCAGGTACAGCATCCGGTCCACTATCCCCACCCGCTTCCAGTCTGCCCCTCTCTTACAGTGGCACCTGGGCTACAGGGTAGAACCTCTTATCCCTATGGTCACATTTTAGCATCACCTGTGCTCCAGGGACCGTCCAGTGTGGTCTTACCAGCTCCTTCCACAGGAGCGAGTGGGCTGACGGAGAGTCCATTAGCCTGCACAGGACAGGGCCTTTCTCCCTACCTGCATTGGGACAGTGGGCAGACTCCACCTTTTACCAAGTCCTCCCACCTGCTTCCACCCACAGCGTCCCGCGTATCCACAGTTCATACTGTCTGGCAGCCCCGCTTCCTATGCTCTGCCCTCCCACACTGCCAGCAGATCATTGTGCTGGCCCCGCCAGGTGTTCCTCGGGATGCTTCCTTCCTCCCGGGTCCTTTCCCAGAAAGGGGCTCCTCCATCTTCCTCCCTAGGTTCTTCTCCCTGTATGGTCAGCCTTTCGTCTGGGGAGCCTCCGCCTCAGTATATTCCTCAGGCAGCCTGACCGTTGCATCCACTGAGTCAGGCTGGTGGCACCTGACCCACACATGGATATTCTCCAGTAGGGCTTTCAGCAACTGCTCGGGTATGAGTGAATCCATTATTTCCCACACCATCTGTGTCTCCCACATCAGCCAGCAGGTTGCCCAGTCTGCTAACTTCTAGGAAAACTTCCAGGGCCTCACTACTGCTGTCCCTAGGGCTGATTGAAATTTCTTGTGATATTTTTCTGTGGACAGCCATACCCTGTTCAGAATGGCTGCCTTCACTGCCTCATAGTTCTGGGCTTGTTCAACCCCCAAAGCCATGTAGGCCACTTAAGCCTCTCCTGCCAGGTAATGAGCCAGATGTAGGACCCAGGTAGTCCTCTTCCATCCAGCTGTCCATGGCTACCCACTCAAATGTCCCCAGAAAAAATGTCTGGGCTATCTGCTGGCTCTATTTTACAGAGTTCTGGACCTGGTGGACAGGTGCCATCCCCTCCCCTGATATTCAACATTTGCTGCAGGAGTTGCTGCTGCATCTTGCTCTGATCCTTAATAAAATTCTGCAGGCTTTGTTGCTGTTCTGCCTGACAGGTTAGCAAGGCCTGGGTCTCCACATGGTGTGACTGCTAGAAATTTTGCAGGGCCTGCTGCACTTGTTCTTGTTGCTTGATGAGCCACTGCAGGGTCTCCTCCATCTCTGGGCCACCAACCACATTCACTGGCTCTGACTCCCTCTCCTGACATCACGTGTGGCAAGGTCCTCATCCAGGCTCCTTGCCCTGAGACCCCTTCTTCATCCACAAATCAACTAAAGATCCACTTTAGTGCAATCACCCGTGTCTTTTATTGTCCATGCCAATTTCCCACCGCCTTCTATTTACAAAGCTTTGTTCATAGCAAACTCAGGTAAACCTCTTCTTCTGGCTGGGGAGCACCCTCAGCCACTCTCTGACTCCTCCCCTTCCACTGTCCCCCGGAAGCCTTATCTAATCCTCTTCTATGGTACGTCTACACTACAGCGCTAATTCGAACTAACTTAGTTCAAATTAGTTAATTCGAACTAAGCTAATTCGAACTAACGCATCTAGAACTAAAAACTAGTTTGAATTAGCATTTTGCTAATTCGAACTAGCGCGTCCACACTGATTGGACGCAGGGGGGCATTTAAGGGCAGATGAAACCGGTTCTGGCTGGGCATCAGGTCAGTAGTTGCTTTGTGTGGCTGCTGTCTGAGGCTCTCTGAGGCTCGAGCTTAAAGGGACCCCCCTGGACAGCCGGTTCTCAGCTTTTCCTGCTTGCTTGCCAACCTCGCCGAGGGACAGCAAAGCGTCGGTCTCTGTGCCCGTCTGTGTCGGTGCTTCCCTTCGGGGGGGCCGCCGCAGGTGGCAACATGGAGCCAGAGCTCGCCCTGCACCTTCTGGTGCACGTTCTGGACTTGCTGCTGCAAGCCTGCCACCAATGGCTCGAGGCTGCCTGGCACCACCTGATGAACGTCAGCCCCCTGCCTCTCCGCCTGGCCGCCCTGGGGGCCGTGGAGGAGCCGTGGCGGCGCCCCAGCACCGGTGTGCCCCGCCGCGTCTGGCGTCTGGACACCAGCACCGACTGGTGGGACCGCATTGTCCTGGAGTGCTCGGAGGACCGACAGTGGACCCAGAACTTCAGGATGAGGAGGGACACCTTCCTGGAGCTCTGCGATTGGCTCGCCCCTGCTCTGCGTAGAAGGGACACTCGCATGAGACCCGCCATCCCCCTCCAGAAGCGGGTGGCCATCGCCCTCTGGAAGCTCTCCACGCTGGACAGCTACCGATCCGTCGGAAACCAGTTTGGCGTGGGGAGATCCACCGTCGGAGCGGGGCTCATGCAGGTATGGCACTCGTTGGCCACCAAGCCGGGGGTAAGGGCGCTGTGAGGAGGGGATGGGCCGCCCCAGGGACAAAGGGGGGGGTGGGAGGAGGCGAAAGCGCCCCGAACCGGAGGGGTCGGGCTGTCCCGGCCGTACTACACGCTGCCAGGGGGGTTGCTTCCGGGAGTGGGGCACGGGGCACTGCCAGGGCACGCATGCTCCCAGCCACCTGGGCACCCCACTGATTGGCGCTTTGCTGTGTCTCTCTCCGCAGGTGGTCAAGGCCATCAACCGGGTGCTGCTCCACAGGGTGGTCCGCCTCGCCGACCCGGACGCCGTCATCCGGGGATTCGGCGCCCTCGGCTTCCCCAACTGCGGGGGGGCCATCGACGGGACGCACATCCCCATCCGTGCCCCGGAACACCAGGCGTCCCGGTACGTCAACAGAAAGGGGTACTTCTCTGTGATCCTGCAGGCCGTGTGTGACCACCGGGGCCAGTTCACGGACATTAATGTGGGCTGGTCCGGCAAAGCACACGACACCCGGGTGTACCGCAACTCCTCCGTGTGCCAGCGGCTGCAGGCCGGGACCTTCTTCCCCGACCACCACATCAGGATCGGGGACGTTGACATGCCCGTGTGCCTGGTGGGGGATGCCGCCTACCCACTGCAGTCGTGGCTGATGAAGCCCTACACGGGGCACCTCAATCCCTCCCGCCAGGCCTTCAATGCCAGGCTGACCAGGGCCCGCATCGTGGTGGAGGGGGCCTTCGGGTGACTGAAAGCCCACTTTCGATGCCTCCTCACCCGTCTGAACCTGGCTGAGCACAACATCCCTCCCGTGGTGGCGGCATGTTGTGTGCTCCACAATTTGTGTGAGTGAAAGGGGGAGGCTTTCCTGCCAGCCTGGATGGCTGAGGCTGACTGCATGGCTGGACACTACGGTCAGCCCCGCACCGCCGCCATCCGGGAAGCCCAGCGGGGGGCTGTCCGGATCCGGGAAGCCCTGCGGGAGAGCTTCCTGGTGGAGGAGGAGGAGGACTGACCTCTCCCTGCATGCCCCACTGGGGCCTTCTTCCACCCTACCCCCTTTCCCCTTTCCCCTCCCTATCTACTGTAAAATAAAGACACCTGTTTTTGAAACAAAAACGTCTGTTTATTTAACATAACTGGGTGCGGGAAGGGAGGAAGGAGGGTGGGAGAGGGGACGGGAAACCTGGGAGGAGGGAGCTGGAAGGGGAGGGAAGGGAGGAAGGGAAAGGAAAGCTCAGGGGTGGGAGTCCGGCTGCCTCTCCCGTCTCGCCACACTGCGGGTCCGGGGGCGTTGGTGGGAAATGGTTGTGGAGGGGGGGGCAGGAGGGACAGGGGGTGTGGAGGAAGCAGGAGCGGAAGCAGGAGCGGGAGCAGGAGGGGGAGCAGGAGGAGCAGGGGAAGCAGGGGGAGCAGAGGGAGGAGGAAATGGGAAGCGGTCGAGCAGGCTCTGGAGGTGGCCTCGCAGGGCACGGCCCTGCTCCTCCAGGGCCTCCAGACTCCTCCGGCGCAGCCTCAGGTCCTCCTGGACCCAGTTGTCCTGGAGACGGAGCTGTTGATCCAGGAACCGGAGGTGCTGCCTCTGGTACTCCTCCTGGTTCCTGGCTGTCCTGCTTGCCCGGGCGCGGGCGGCTGCTGCAGGCGGGGTGGTGTGCCCGGGTGCTGCGGCTGTGGTGCAACAAGACCAGCGGTCAATTTCCCCAGGGGCCCAGGTGTGTGAAACCCAGCTCCCCTCTGAAAGGCCAGGGCCCCTGCAGGATCCCCAGCTGCTGCTCCGTGGTGGGCAAGGCCCAGGCGCACGGTCCCGGGGCTCCCTCTCACCCCAGCCCCCCGTACACATAAGGGGAACACGAGGGTACTCACAGGTGGACGCCTCCCCGGCCTTGGACGACACAGGCGAGCGGCTCTGTGGGGTGCCTCGGAGGACCCGGGTCCCGGGCAGGCTGGCGGCAGGCTCCTGGCTCTCAGAGCCCTCCTCCTCCTCCTCCGTCTCCAGGAGCGGTCCCTCTGCCCCGGGGTCTATCACGTCCCGGGGGGCAGGGACGGCATGAGCCCCCAGGAGGCGGTCCAGGGTGTGGAAGTGGGGGCAGGCCTCCGGGTCAGCCCCTGGCTGGCAGGCCCGGGAGTAGGACTGCCGCAAATCCTTAATTTTGCAGCGGACCTGCTCCCGGCTGCGCTGGTGGCCCCTGGCGGCCAGGCTGGCAGCCATGCGGCCGTACACTGCCGCGTTCCTGTGGCTAGTGCGGAGATCGTGGACATTGGAGGCTTCCCCCCAAACCTCGATGAGGTCCACAATCTCCGTACTTGACCAGGCGGGCGCCCGCGCCTTTTGCGCCCCCGGGCAGGCTCCTGGGAGCCACCAGGCTGGTCCTGGGGAACAGTGGAGGGCTGGGAGCCCTCGGATGGCTGGCTCATCCTGTGGCAGGTGCAGGGTCTGCTGGCACGGGTGCTTGCAGCCTTGCAACTGGCACAAACTGTGTAGCCAGCCTGTGGCCCTTTAAGGGCTCCGGGGCCGGGAGGGGGGCAATAGAGTTTCCCTGGTGTTGGCCAGAGTGGCCGCCAGGGAAACCTGGGAAGCCTTAGCCTCCCACTAGTTCGAATTAAGGGTCTACACAGCCCTTAATTCGAACTAGCTAGTTCGAACTAGGCTTAATCCTCGTAAAATGAGGTTTACCTAGTTCGAACTAAGCGCTCCGTTAGTTCGAATTAAGTTCGAACTAGCGGAGCGCTAGTGTAGCACCTAGGAAAGTTAGTTAAAACTAACGTCCGTTAGTTCGAACTAACTTTGTAGTGTAGACATACCCCTAAAGAGGTCCACAGCTGTTTCCCATTAGCCCCTCAGACATGGGCTTGCTCAGCTGGCTTCAATTACCCTTTCCAATCGGTCTGCAGAGGCAGAGCTCTGGCTTAGCCAGCAGCCTATCACAATGATTACATACAATTTGTTTCAGCTGTAAGACTCCAAGGACTTCAGAGAGATTGCTCAATGTCATCGTCTCTGTTGTACATATGGGGAAACTGAGGCATATAGTCATTAAGGGACTTGCCCAGGGTCAGTCAGCAAAGCAATGACAGAAACATTTGTATTGTATCACTGTAGAATCTAGGCTTACAGTACATGCCTTACTTGTATATTAAGCAACAAATATTAGGGAACTAACGCTATTATTACATGGACCATCGTCTGCTCTTCAATCATATCTATAACCATTCATGAGTATTCCATGGACAGTATATATTTCATTGGCTATGTGTAGAATTTTTCTATTATAATCTATTTAAAGTCAAGATTACAAGCTATATTTTCCATTATGTCCTTTCCTTTCATGAGAGTTAAAATACAGACAAGGTCTGAGCTCAGAATCCTTGTCTGTAGGATGGTGAATTGCTACCTCTCTAATTTTTTCAAGGGCATTTAGTAGGCACACTTCCCTTCCAGCCCTTCCTCCAGGCTTCATCCATCTCTTCTTCTTGTATTGAAATTCTGACTTGCACAAAATCTGGCAGTTAGTTTCCCCTAGAGACAGGCAGACTTTTCACATTAACAAAAATGTGTGAAATCTTGTACCTAAAGTATTTCCCATTTTATTGTGATTCAGTCTATACATAAACACAACAACTCATAGTTCTGTTTAATATAGTAAATAAACAGTAAGGTGGGTAAATTTTAAGTGGTAGTTGTGCAACTCAAACATTCAAGTGGCTAGAAATATTTAAAAAACAATGAATGGTCTAGCAGCACCTTAGAGACTAACAAAACATGTAGATGGTATCATGAACTTTCGTGAGAACAACCCACTTCCTCCGATGAATGGAGTTCAAATGGCTAGTTACTTCTCCCTCCTCAAACTGGACATCCAGACAAAAGGATAGATTTCAGCTACCTAAATGACTACCTTTGGGAAAAAAAAGAATGTTCTCATTGTACGCATAGAGTGGTTCCTGAGACAGCTTAGCATTTCCTTTCACTTAGCACTGGAAATACACATAGTAGAGCTGTCTCTTCAGTGGCAAAAAATGTAAAGCTCTAAGGCAGTGTTTGTCAAAGTGGGGCCCACAGACCACTGGTGGTCTGCAGATGCCTTGCAGATTCCTTGCAGGTGGTCTGTGGCTCAAGCTGAATCCCCTCTCCCCCCTTTAATTCCCCCACAGCAGGGAGCCTGCACCGATGCTCCAGCCTTAGGTCTTACCACCCCCTCCTGCCCCAGAGTTTGAAACGCCAATGATAGCTTCCTGCTGGGGGCGGGGGGGAGGAGGGAGAAAGCCCCAGCTTGTGAGGAAGAAGCGGATCCATGCACTAGGGGAACAGTAGTGCATGGTCACACTACCTGGATGTTTTCCCTGCTGTTCCCACTGGCCGGATTCTGACCAATGGGAGCAGCAGGAGGCTGTGTTACATGGTGACTGGGAAAGGCAAAGGTGTAAAGGTAGGTAAGTGTCCCCCTTGCCCTCATAACACAACCCTGTGCCAGACACCTACCCCCAGCCCACTTCTGCCCACTCCCCCCAGCCAGACACCCTATCCCCAACCTACTCCTGCCTTTTCCCCCTAGCCATACACCCTACCACCATCCTGCTCCTGTCCCCTCCCTCTGGCCAGTCACACTACGCTCAGCATGCTCCTGCACCCCACCTACTACCTAGACCTTACACTCCCACCCCCTCCTGCACCTGACCTCCTGCCAGGATCGTGCACTCTCATCCCATTCACACAATGAACCCCTCATTTTGGCCCCACCTCAGAGTTTGGGAGTGGGGTCTACAAAATCCACTAACCCTGGAATCCCAGAAGAGTTAATCTGGCCTATGGAAAGCCCTGAACCTCATTCCTCTCTGCCCCTCCATTGTCCATGGGGTTAGAGCACCAGGGGAGAGAGGTATTTCAGTAGGGGACCACCTCAATGACAATTGGAGGTTTCTGGAGGGTTTTTTTTTTTGATTCTCACTTGTGTGATCCCCGACTGATTTTTCTGTGGGTCAGTAGCCCCTGACCCAAAAAGGTTCCCCACCCCTGCCATAAATAAAGACAATGTTGAAACTCTTTGTATAGGACATAAATTAATATTTTACTTTATTTAAAATGAAATTTGGTAAATTAACATGAGAAAGTTAAAGCACTTAATCTGTTTAATTATTCAATTAATATTTCCTTTTTTACTGATTAAATTAAAACCATTATTTCTAGCTACATCACTGGCAAAATGGCTCAAGAGTAATTATATAATTAACAACGAGTTTCTATTAGAAGCTCGTGGTCTGTGGAAAGGTTTGCCTTGAGCCAGGTGGGCCACGAGCCAAAAAGTTTGAGAACCATTGCTCTAAGGGTATGTCTACACCCCAGAGGAAGATTGAAGCTGCTGCTGTCAGTCTTCCAGAGTTCAAATTAGCAGCTCTAGTTAGGATAGATAATTAGAACTGAGAGGGGCTCTCAGGTCAATGCCAGTAGTCCTCCTTCCATGAGGAATAAGGGAAATTGAAGGAAGAGTGTTTGTCCTTTGACTTCCTGCAGTGTGGATAGCGACACTACTTTTACTTCCGCTATGCAATTAATGTAGCTGAAGTTGTGTATCTTAATTCGACCCTGTCTGGTAGTGTACTCATACCCTAAGTGCCCCCAAAGGCATCAAAACACAGGTGTAAGCCTCTCACATGAGACTCTGACATTTAAAAAGCAAACCCTGTAACTTTCATCTCTCTCTCTCTCTCTCTCTCTCTCTCTCTCTCTCTCTCTCTTCCCCCTCCCCTCCTTCTATGACAGTGGCTGTAGAAAATGAAGTGACATGGTATTACTTATCATTCCCAGTTTCTGTCTCTGAAGAGGCATGCAAATTAAATGTCTTGATGAGCCTTTATTTTGCTGTGTTGAACTTTGAATCAAGCTTAGAGGTTAAAATTTACCAGAAATGGTGGACCTTGTCCTTTAGCTTTCATTCATATGCATAACTCAATTATCAGATTCAGGCCTGTTCTCAAGAGTAAAATTCCTGCTGATTTCAAGGAGAGCAGGATTTGGCTCTTATAGTAAGTTCGTATCCTTATTCACATTGCATATTACATTCCTCTGTGACTAGTGCCGTCCATGAAAATGGGATTATACTCCACACACCTTTTGTGGATGGTGTACTTTTCCATCTAGTGGCACTGAAACCATTTACAGAGAGAAGAAGTTTGCTTTACCAGAGGTGGGTCGTGGGCCACTGGCCCACAGAAAAATAAGACTGGAGACACACAAAAATCCCTCACTGACGTGGCACCCAACTGAGAAGCAGAAAGACACTCCTCACGTTCTCCTCACACATCAGAGCCAGGCGGTGGGGGGCAGCCTAGAGTGCTCCAACCCCTTGATGTGGCAGAGAGGGACTGGAACACCAGTACAGACTCCCCAATGCAGAGGGAGCATGAGCCTTGGGGGCTGGAGCTAGGCAAGCCAGGGCTAAGGTTCCCCACTCCTGCTCTGTGCCCTTAGCACATAGCAAGTTAGTTTTCAGCTCATGCAGTAGAAGCTTGGGCACTGAGCTCCCAGGTTCAATTCAACCTTCCTGCATTACAGAACTCTGAAGGATTAACATATTACTGTGCATAGGGAGACAGTCTGGCCCTCTGTAACTAGATGAAAAGAGTTTTGGGGAGAGGATTTTAAGGTGGCATAAATACCAAGTTGAGTGGAGTCAGATATAATTTAACTTACACGGAGCACATTTTTTCTTATGTTGAAAGGGAGAGTTTGGGCTAATGCAAATGAGGGCAATGACGTTTTTCATATTTAAAGTTACAATCTCCACTTTCAGTCCTTCTCAAAAATACCCACCCTCCACACACATATGGTTTTGTGTCTAGTATTCATTTAATTTTTCATATGTGCTTTAGGAAATAAATGAGGCTGGAATTTTTGAACATCACTCTAACCTGGATGACTAACTCCCTTAGGCTTCCTTGAAAATTTGAGCCTAGGCAAAGAATCTTAAGAATTTAGATAGTTGAAAAGCCTGTCACCTAAATAATTATATAGATCTCAAGTATTCAGATATAACAGTCAGGGTCCACTATACAACTCCCATCAGAATCTATTCCACTGATGAGCAACCTGCAATCCTTTGGTGGTTATATGTGTGGCCCATGAGACATTTTGTTTATCATTGCTCACATGCAGAGTTCACAGATTCCACAGGTTTCCATCCATGTCATATTTTTCCTACCAGTATTACTACAGTGGCATGCATGTGCAGTGAGGTGCATGCTAATTGCACACAACATTGTGTGTGAGAGCTGTGTGCTCCCTCTGCATCCAATCAAAGTGCTGAAACCATTCAATGGGCTTAACCCGCAAATTGTAGGTACGCAAGTGCCGTTTGTCTTGGTTATGACAGTGTTATGGCCCATTGAGATGAAGGAGAGACAGGTATGCAGCCCACTCACTAGTCTAGGTTGCTCATTGCTAATCTATTCTGCTCTCTTCAGATTCTTATACCATACTCATCACCTTTGTACCTCACCTTTAATTTTTAGCAGTGAAAATCTCTAACATGGATCTGTGTGCAACATCCAAAGCGTTCTCTGACTGTAGCTTATGCTGGGCAAATGATAATGTACACAGCCATTTGGATTTGTTACCAATGTTTTTGTTAGTACTGTACTTCCAAATGTATTGTGTGCCATTTGTCTCCACTTTTCATTAAATGTACACTTTTCTTCACACTTCAAAAACATCTTGTTTCTGGTTTAAGTATGATTAAAAAGAGTGCATTTGGTCTTCTGGCATTGGTCTTGTCCAGGGCTCCTTTCTCTCTTCAATCATATTCATTGCACACATAGATTGTCTACAAATTTCAGAGTAGCCAGTCATGTTTTATCTACGGTTGTGAATGGGTAACTGGTTACCTGGTTAGTATCACCCTTACTCGGTTTTATCCCTGGCTGCAAATTCTTAGGTTTAAACTCAAGTGCCAAATATTTGTAGTGTCTAGATTAGAATATACAATCCTTGTACTTCACAGCAGAACTTTTCTTCAGGTTTTGAATGAAAGGTTTTGTTGTTCTTGTTTTAATGGATAAATGCACCTGTTTCAATACTGAGGTTTTTCTGTGAAAATTTTCAGTTTAAAAAAAGATATTTTATGGAAAAAATCCATGTATTGAGACTGATCAAAACCCATTAAAATGGTAGAAAAAACAGAGCAAATAACCTTCCTTTTTACAGTTAAAGTAACCATATTTAGTAATAACATTATGTAGACTATGACATCCATGAAACCTGTGATAAACATTGGTCCTTCCTAAGCATGACAAGAAGATATGACTTAAATTGCAGCAAGGCAAGGTTTAGGTTGGACATTAAGAAAAACTTCCTGACAAGGTGGTTAAACACTGGAGATTTTTAAGAGCAGGTTAGACAAACACCTGCCAGGGATGGTCTAGAAGGTACTTAGTCCTGGACAGGATTTGATGACCTTTTGAAGTTCTGTGCTGTTCCTTGGTTCTCTGGCCATAACCATCCCAAACATGCTATCTAGCTTTAATAAGAAATGCAAAGTTTTAAAGGCAATCATGTGACTGTTTACCTGCTTGAGAGGAATGGCTTTGAAGGAATCATTCTGGGGGCACTGGCAGTGGTTTTTAACTCTTTTCTAAATAACACAGTTTTGATAACTTATGAAAATAGATTTTGTTCTTGCTTATGAAGGTTGAAATTAAAATGTCTGTCCTTGGTCTTGCAAGTGGCTGTATATGGATGAGAGGGGTAAGGAAAGAGCTGAAAGAATTCAGCTGTGAGATCAGGTTCAAAGTCTCCAGGTAAAAGCAACAGGTTGCAAGAGGAGAAGTTTTCATTTTCAGAGAATACTTTGTATTGGAATTGCACTTCTCACAGGAATGATGCAGCTTGTGGTGGACTGGGAGGTGGCACAGGGGTTAGGGGAATGGGCTCTGTCTGGCCTCCCTTTCTCCATCTGTGACAAAAAATAGTTCCAGAACATCAGAGGTACAAAAATGATGGCATCTCATTTACCTCTGTGTGTCTGCTCAGAGGCTGCAGTTGGATGCTTGTTCTGCATCACCTTCCTGCACAGAGAGATGGGAAAAGGGTACATATCAATGGTATCTAGTTTTTCCACCAGGCAGTATGGATAGAAGATAAAATAAGTGGTAGTAAAGCTGGGCCCCAAAAATGAACATTATGCCTGGATGGAAGGGAAGGACAACAGGGTGGACAGAAGAATCTGGTAGAGAAAGGTGCAGCTGACAAAATTTAGGGGGTGTGCTCTTCTTCTACCCATCACACCCAGACCCTCATTCCTCAGCCACCTAGGAATCCTCTCTCAATCTTTCCTTCCTTAGCCCTAGTGTTGGGCTCTTCTGTTCCTCCATCACTGGTGCCACACACCTGGGCCAAGTCTCATTCTTGCCCAGACCCCACAGGCTTAATCTTGCCTTACCCCACCCTCTGCCCAGTGCCTATATGCCCCGGATGGCTGATTTCTTTAAGTCTCTTTCCCCATCCCCTTTGGTCTCTCCCCTCCCTAATGACTGGTGGGGGCTTCTCTCCTCTCCCCCACAAAAAAATTTCTGTGCAGGGGTCTCCCTCCCAGCCGCTAATTTTCATCTCTCCTCTCCCTATGGCAGGAAAGGATCAGTTCCCCTCCTCCCCCCAAACAGCCTCCCAAAAGCTCTCAGTCCCTAGGCTAGGGCTCGGGTCAGGCTGCTGCTTTTCCTGCTCGGTGTCCGCCCAGCCCCTAGCCCTTGCTGCTCCGGATCAATAACGCCCGTGGCTTGGGAGGCTCTCAGGGCGAGCAACGGGGGAGGAGGCGGGTGGGAGCTGATTGGAGCCCGGGCTCGTTCAGCCCCCAGGTTACCGCCTCCGCCGGGCGAGGGGGTTTCTCTCTGCTCGGCGGAAAGTCCGGCCGTGCGCTCTGGCGGGGAGAGAGAGGCGGGGGGCAGAGCCGGCTGGAGAGCAGCAGCTCCGAGCTGGGGGTGGCTCCTGGGCGAGCCCAGCCCGGGCGGAGGACCAGACCCAGCCCGGCCGCAGCTGCGGGGCTGGGAAGTTGGCTCCCGCGGGCTGCGCTCTATGCGGCGCCCCGGCCGGGGCTAGGGCAGGGAAAGTTCCCGCGGGACGCGGCATGGGGTGCGCGTGGGGCGCCCGGCAGAGCTGAGCCCCTCCAGCCCGCATGGCGAGGCGCCTGCCCGGGCAGGGAAGGAGGAGGGCTGGCAGATGGCTCGCCCGGAGGGCGCCGCGGCAAGGGAGAGCTAACGGGGCCAGGAGGAGCAGCCTCTCGCAGCAGCGCCCGGGACGTCTGCCCCTAGCCACCAGCACGATGGGCCCCGGGGGCTTGGCTGCCCGGACCCGGGTGCGGCTCTGCCCCGCTACCAGCCTGCTCCTGGGAGCGCTGCTCTGCGAAGGTAAGCGACTGGGGGCCGCTTCTCAGCGCCTGCCCCACTTGGGGAAAGCGGGGGAGTGGGGATTTGACCGTGTGAACCAACCTGGCTTGTAGTGCCTCACTCCTGGGAAAAGGGTAGTCCGGAGTCGATTCGGTTCCAACTCCCAAGGAGCCTGGTTGATACACCTCCCCTCCCCCCCCCCACACTTCCACGCACACAATCCCTCGACATAGCTCCTTACACAAGGCTGTTGTGTCCCCCCTTTTAAATGAGTCACCTTGGAGTCACCTGTAGTGTGGCCCACATGTTTATCTGCAGGATGGAAACTCTGGGGAGCAGGTTTGATCGAATCAGGAAAACGGGAAGTTTCCCTTTTTAAATAACCCATTCTCCTCCGGGCTTGTTTTGAAAGAATATCACAGTTATTTATCTATCAGTTGCAATAAAGAGATCTTATTCTTAGGGGAGATGCACCCATTCATATCGGGGCGCAACTCCCACAGGAAACTGATTCCCATGATCTAAAGAAGTCCTGAAAGATGGCAAAGACAGTGATTAGACCAGGGAATAGTCTCCTACCTGACTGTGTGAGAAAGTTGCCTTTCAGGAGAGATTACTTGGCATTAGAAGTGTTGTAGGGGACCGACCGTACAAGACGCTAGGTAACCTGGAAAGGAACAATCCTGCCTCGGCAGTGAGATTGGTTGAATCATCCAAAAGTTCTTTTCCATTTCTGCGATCCCAAACGGGGTATGTTTGTCAAAGGCAGTTTTTCCTTCAGCAGATCCAGTGACGTGAAATGTGCTTTGTGGGTGTTTTTTATGGAAAATTCGAGGCAGGATAGGTGCCTGCTAATAGCTCCTGTTTCTGGATCAGAACTATAGTGTGTGAGTTCTATCATAGTTATTAATAACTTTTAGGGAGGGAAACTAGCGTCCGGTCCCATATAAGTTTTGTGGTTGTTGTCCGCTAAAACTGTGAACACCTTCGTTTTGCATTGTCCCCAGCTGGTATCAGTGGTGCGGTTTGACAGACATAAGAGGATTAGTAAGAAAAAAAAATACACTTCTTTGTTTAGTCTGGTCCTGTCCTGCCAGCCTTTTCCCCAGGACAGTTGACTGTCAGTCACATCATGGCAGTATCTCAGGAATGGGGCAAAGGCTTTTTAAAGTAATTAGTGACAATTAATACAGGGTTTTCCCCCAGATTAGTGGGGGAAACAGTTCTTGATAGAAAATGGCATAGCAGGCTTAATGCCAGTAATCCATAGGACATCAAAATAAATGTGTATTTCAGTGACTCAATGTGTTACAAATGAACTACAAATATGAGATTTCACTGAGTGCTGCAGTCTGGAAGTGAGAATTATACTAGTCTCACACTCAATTGCAAGAGTGTGGGAGAAATTGCAAGAGCCTCAAACTTGCTCAGAGGTCTGGAGTTTTAGATGGCCAGTACAGCTTCTCTACTATAAGGTTGTTCTTGGAAGTCAAACCTGAAACAGACATTCACATGAGACTTTAATAAAATGGGGAGCCAGTATGTGGGAACTTAGACAATAATTGTCTAATGGAGAGTCTTGTAGGCTCACTGCCCTTGCAGGGGGTGCGAACTGGGGGGAGACCACAGCCAGAGGTTGTAAACAAACTTTGGTAAGCTATTTCTTTCTGCTGGAATCCAGGTCAGTGTCAGCTCCTCTGTGCTGAAGAAAAGTGTAATGGTGCATCTACACAGAACTCAAAATTCAAAATAAGATATGCAATTTGGGCTATGCAAATTGCCTATCTTATTTAGAATCTATTTCAAAATAGCTTATTTTGAAATTTGGCGCATCTATACAGCGCCAAATTCAGAAATAACCCACTATTTTGAGCCATGCCTTATCCCTTATGCAACGAGGCTTATCTGGATGGTGAAATAGCATGCCTGTTATTTTGAAAAATATTACGAAATAACGGGCGACTTGTGTAGATGTGGAGAAGCTATTTAGGGATACCAGAGGTGCAATGTAAACATACCCTAAGTGGTGCCAGGGCTAGGCATTGGGAGTTTCTGAGCTGCTTGGTTTGAGAGTAAGAAAAAAATAATAGTGCCCTGCAGGGAACTAAAGCAAAGTTTATCAGCAAGGGATTTGCCATTCAGTGTTAGGCTGCACAGTATGATGGAGAAAAGAGCCAGTTAATTAAAATTATTAACGAAGGTGTTTCTATGGCTTCCTTGTGAGGCCTTAACAAGTGTTTTATTTGATCTCCCCTTGTGTATTTTCACTCCTATTGTTGGCTTCTGCAGATGGTGATTGTTCTTGAGAGCTGAAGCCCCACCAAATGAAAGTCACTTTTTAGCCCCCAAACGAAACTATTTTAAATATATTGAGAAACTTATTATTATGGACAGGTTGTCATTTGGTGTTTAAAGAGCTATATTTATTTCTCCAAACTCCTTAGCCTCTACAAGCGTGAATTTCCAAGAGACTTCTTCTGATGTGGTGCTGTGGGCTTCAGTGTGGCGTTTTCCTGTGATTATGTGATCTGGCTAATAATGCTAATTCATTCATTCTCAAGAGAGGAGCCTGGCATTTAATTTAAAATTTGCCTTTAGTGAGATCCATGTCTGGAAAAGTCAGCTGGCAAAAGTGAATCTGTGTGCTTGCATATGGAAAAGTTTCATGTGCAAAACACCAGAGATGTGTACCCTAGTTGGGGGGTCAAGTGTGAAATTGCATGGACATAAGTAATTCCCTGATACATGTGTGTTCCTTCCAACCCTGTTCTAGGAAATGATCTCTGTGCAGAAAAGCACTAAAACACATGCTTAAATGTTATTGAAATTAATGGGACTTAATCACTTGCTTAAAGATAAGAATCTGTTTATCTGTTTTCCTGAATCAGGGCATTGGTGTTTTGTGAGATGTGTGTGCAAATTTACTTTTGTAAGTGTAGTTGTTAGGTAATTTTTAATTTTCAAGAGTAAGATTAGTTGGGGGAATGAACAAATACAGAAGCTAGAAATGCAAAAAAAAAATAGCCTTTAAAAATGGCTGCACAATTTCTCAGATACAATGTCGGTTCATTTGCACACTTAATTTACATGCACATTTTTTATTTATCCATTTAGTTATGCGACTTTTGTGTACACAGAATGAGTATTTTGTACACAAATGCACGTAATGTTGCACATACAATTGCTCACAAAGTGATAGCCAAACTCTAGGAGGTTGAAGTCTTCTCCCAGTAACACCAGTGTTATGGCATTAAAATCCATTAGTAGAATCAGACCCACTATTCTCTGTGCTTAATCCATTCTAGATATTCACTTGTCAAACAATGGAGTTTACATCACTGCATTTGGAATTCTAGTCCATAGTATGACACAGCTCAGTGTTATAAATGTTTTCCTAACTTTCTATTTGTTAATTTTACTTTAGTGATCATTAAGATCACAGCAGGAATTCACCATCTGCTAAAATTGTAACAGCATGTAGCACATTTCTGAAA
The DNA here is from genome assembly GCF_049634645.1 of Pelodiscus sinensis. Taxonomy (NCBI): domain Eukaryota; kingdom Metazoa; phylum Chordata; order Testudines; family Trionychidae; genus Pelodiscus; species Pelodiscus sinensis. The sequence goes on along the minus strand of NC_134725.1, from coordinate 27,711,241 downwards.
TAGGCTAAGCGGCCTATTAATTTTTAATATTGATCTTGTGTTAATATCTGATGCTTTGTTAACCATCCTGCTATCAGAAAATATTAACTATTCTAGGTGAAAGGATGTTGAGGTATCTGCTCTTGTATGATTTTGAATGTGTGTAATGGAAAAAGGAATTACAGCTGTGGATTTAGTTAACTTCTCTCAGAATGAGTAACATGGCTGGCTCTTGAATTCAAGGATAGGGCTTCTTAGGTCTTTGGCCTTGTCTCCACTATGTGGTGGAGCGAAGCTGCAGCAATCGATCTACTTGGCTGTTGATTTATCATATCTCCTCAGATGCCATAAATTGATGTCAGAGCAAGCTCCTGTTGACACCAGTACTCCTCCAAGACTGGAAGAGTATTCATTGTTGACTGGAGAACAGCCTCTTACCCCACAGAAGATTCTGCAGTCAGAATGTAGACTTCAGCTACGGTATTTGCCTAGCTGAAAGAGACAAGGCCTTTGTATGGAATAAAACAATGAACTGTGTGCCATGGTAAACTTAAACTTTCAGAAATATAGTACATTTCTGGGAGTGAGAGGGAAGGGATTCAAATTTGGATTTAGGCCCTGGTCTGCATTTTAAAAATCAGCTGAAGATACAGATGTCCAGAACCTATTTAATGCTCTTCTGTGGCGTGTACCTAGAAGCAGTGGCATGAAGAAGGGGAACATTCATGCTAAAAGTCAGGAAAGGTTAGCTTGGTGAACAGTCTCCCTCAGGGTGGTGATTTTGTAAGTCTGGTTGCGTTGAATATCTAAAATAGACTTAACAAAATGCTGGTGAACGTATTGTTGTGTAACTATCCTATAGTAGCCTCAGCCAATGGATGAAAAAATGGACTAATGGTTATTTTTCATTGGTAATGTTTTAGTGTCAGCCCGCACTGTGTTCACCAGATAATACTAACACAGCTGTGAAATAGCTAACAGTGTAGGGTTACATTGCCACTAAGTTTTTGAACTAACACCCCATTGAGATGAATGGGAACAAACTGTTGTTTCAGTTTGTGTGCAGCATCAGATCACATTCAGAAGTGGTGGGTTAATTTTGGTTAATTTTTTCAATTGTAAAAGTTTTTTGTTTTTATACGTTTGTTTTTGAAACACAGAAAGGATTTCAGTATTTCCAAAAAAAAATTTTATTTTTTATTTTGAAAAGACATTTTGTTTTGCAATTCCCCTCACTTGTATTTAAGTGCTTTTTTAAACGCCAATTTTTTTTTAACCTTTTGGATTGGGGTCAACCATAAGTTTTAGTTGACATGAAACCAAACATTTCAGTTTGTTGAAACATTTAAAACATTTTTGTGTTGGATAGAACAAAACTCAGGAGTTATTTTTTTACTATTTTATCTACAAAACTAAAAAATGAGTTATTCACATGACTGTTTCTACCTCTTATGATTACAAAAAAAACCAAGCAAAAAACAGAAGACTTTTACAATTGAATTAACCAAAATTGATCTGAAATTGAAAATCATTTTGGTCAATGCAAAACTGCAATTTTTTTGGTGGAAGCAGAATTTGCATGAAAAAATTTGTTTGACCATACTAATTATTTTTAATTAAAGCTTAAATTCTTCAGGAGCTCAGAACAGCCCAATCTGGTTTTCTTTAAGCCCTGGATAAAGCTTAGAAAAGTCTAGTGACATGGCTCACTGATTCAACACCACCAGCCCTGAGTCTGAGGAATCATTGATCAAAACTTTAGCAATGCCCCACTATTGTATTAGATACATGCTGTATGTTTAGAAGAAGACAGAAGATATTATGCTAAAAAGTGTAAAAGAAAAGTTATACAATGAATTGGGAAACCACTGAGGAATTATATGAAGGTTGCAATTGGAAATCATGTCAATGTGGGGTTGGGGGAAGCCAAACTGAAAGTATAATGAAGAGGATGTTCACATGGAGGAGTAATGTAGTCTAACTAATCAGATTCAAATTCACACGATCAGTTAATTCAGATTAATTTTTCTGGATATCCCTGTGTAGCTCATAGTCTTATAGACTCATAGAATTTAAGGTCAGAAGGGACCATTATGATCATCTAGTCTGACCCCCTGCACAGTGCAGGCCACAGAATCTCACCCACCCCTTGGAGAAAAAGAACTGGTTCATACTCCTTTTCAGTTTGCATACTGTGTTTCTTCGCTCGTAGCAGCAATAGGGTATATCTACACTTGCCCTTTACTTGGAAGTAGGGAGGCAAATGAAGCATTCCGAAGTTGCAAATCAAGCTTGGGATTTAAATATCCCGTGCTTGATTTGCATGTTCCTGGCCGGTTGCCATTTTAGAAATTCACTAGTCTCTAGTAACTGCCCCCATCTACATGCAGCAGTGAAACGGGATTCCAGAATAAAGGCCTAAATTGAATTAGGTAGTATTCCTCCTGCAATGTGGTTTACCAGCTAATTCAAATTAGGGGCTTTAAATCGAACTCCTGTTTCACTGCCGCGTGCAGACGCGGGCAGTTACTCTGGGCTAGTGAACTTCTAAAATGGCAACCGGCCGGGAACATGCAAATCAAGCGCGGGATATTTAAATCCCGGGCTTGATTTGCAACTTCAGTATGCTTCATTTGCCTCCCTACTTCGAAGTAGAGGGCAAGTGTACACATACCCATAAAGAGGCATATAGGAAAGGAGACAAATTCCATCATGCTTGCCTTCTTCCCCGTGAATGGCAGATATTTATAATATGCCTTCATTTAGCTGCATCTCTTCTGCATGGTAACATGCAGTCTCCTCCTAGCCACCAAACTTGCCATGGTGTAGTTTCAAATTCAGTTGTTCTGACTTGCTGTAACAAACATGGAGTCCCTTATATTTTATGCAGCCTCCCTAAAGACTCCAATACCCAAGGAAAAAACAGTTTCACACTGTTCAGCTCTTCAAACAGCTGTACTGTTTTGTGTTCTGTGGATTGGCTCAGGCTCTAGTGACAGATGTGACCCTTTTGAAACAGGAACAGACAAATGGTGCATTGAAAGTTCATAGCTTTTGCAATATCCTCACTTAGAGGTATCCAGTAAAAGCCTGGAGATGCATCTAGCTTTGGAAATAATTTTGCTCCAGCAATGCTTGTGTCTGTTTTAGTTAGTGAGTGGAAAAGCTCTTTATCTATTTGTTCACTTTTTTGGGGTCAATACACCGCCTCAGGTTTCCATTTTTCTTTTCAGATGTAGCTAGTGAATTGACCCAGTAAGTCAACTCTGCTATTTCCCTTGCCATTCCAAAGAATATTCATCTGTCGAGCTGAATTCTATAAACAAAGTGTCATCCTCATCACTAAAATCACAAGCATCTTTAACCAGTAGTTCAATCAGCCGAACTTTCTTTCGGGGAGTACATTTTGACTAAGTGGTTCTTTGCCACAACACTTAAATGAATTAATGCTCTCTTCTCATCATTGACTTCTTGGGTCAGTAGCGTTGTGCTTGGAGACATCCTTTCTCTGTCACTTCTTTGTCTGGAGTAGCTTGAACCATGCTAATCATAGCTCCACTGTCATTATCAAAGCTCTTTGTAGGCAACTGTGCAGTTTCAGCAGCTTGACAGATGTAAACAGCTAGATGGTTTTCCCTAAGTAGACACTTATTACATATCCCAGTAAGGGTTTAATTTGATTCTAACATCCTTCGATGGGTTAATGCTACAAGGGTTGTGTTTAGCGTCAAGCCACTACCCTATTATTTGGCAATTTTCTTCAAATACTTTTTTTTAGATTTCCTCTGCAATACATGTTTTACAGGAGTAGTTTTTTTTAATTCATTCAGAAAAATAAGAAACAAGGGGGGGGAGAGACAATAATTCCCATTTCTTTTCTATTCATAATTATGTGCTCTGTGTCACTTGTGTTCATCAAAGGACAAGGACTGTGTGTTCCTCTCTTAGCTCAGAATACATGAGTCTGCTGTAGTGCAAGACAGAATTGTGGCCTTTTCCATAATATGAAGAAAACTGAGCCAAAGAACAGTGTTTAAGAATCTGACATTTATATGAAAACCCTGAAGAAGAATTGGGAGGAAAAATAAAGTGAAAGTCTTTCTCAGTTATAAAAAGAGACTAAAAATCGTTTATATTTTTGGAAGAAACAAAACTTGATGGCCTCCTGTGCACATCTAAAAGCCAGTTTTACTGAGAACTAAAAGAGCTTAAAGTAAATAGAAAGCATGCTGCAGTCCCATTACATTGGTCTGCTGTAACTGAAGTGAGACTTGAGCCGACATAATTCATGCTCTCTTAACTAGCATAGAATCATATAAGTTAGACGTGAAATGTATCCTCTGTCAATGCTGGATTCCTCAGGCTAATGCAGGATTGTTCCTGTGTGTTGTCTAATTTTTTAGTTGGTTTTCCATCAGAAAATGCAATTTTGTCAAAATTGAAATGAATGAATGAGTTGATTTTTTATTAATATTTTTTATGTTGATGGGAAAATAAAGTCAAAACAAATAATTTTGCCTTTCTCATTTTGTTATGGCATCAAATTGTTTAATTTTAGTAAGGCAAATATGTTACATTTGGACATCTCTTTGATTCATTTCATTTAGATTTTATATTATATCAAAATGTTAATTATAGAAATTATAATACTAAATTTTGGCATTATCAAAACAAAATGATTCAACATTATCAATTCAAAATATTTTGATGGTTCCAAATTAAACTGAATGAAAACTGAATCGCTATTCTTTTTTCTGATCAACTTTCTTGTCCACTACTTGGTGCAATGCAATTTTAATTTTTTCACATGACATCACAGAAATGAAATTGTTGGTAGATATAGTTTGCACTGAATATTCTGTGCAGGATATTAATAACTGAAAAAGTGAAAAGATATGATATGAACCACCGGAAAAATATCCTTTAGATTTACACACTCCATAAGGAAGAGTCTCTTACTTATGGTAACAAGTTATCGAATGCCTTTTTTAAAATAATGTAATCGAGCAGATGAACTATGCCAAAACTACAGAGAGCGTGAAAAAGCAATCATCTGATATCCAACTTCAGTGATTTCATACTCACATCCCTGGTGATAAATAGGATGATTATTAGGTGTCTGTCCTGTTGTCTGTTTCCTGATGTGTTCCTTATTCACTGAGACTATGCAACATCTTTTATCCTGAGTTCTCCCCCTCCACACATGTATGTTCATGTATAGGCATGAGAATGTCTACCCCTCTTCCCTTGTTTGTATTTCCATACCCTACAAATTTTAGGGTGATTCATTTCTTATAGGCTACCCCGTTAGATCCCCTTATTCTCATTTTCATCTGTCAATCAGTTACCATAGCAATTTGAGGTTATTGCCAAATCTCCTGAAATGTTACTCTTGGGCATATTGTGGTATTAACGAGTGCATTACAGGTATTTCCCAGTGTATTGTTGCAGAGCTTCCAGAACTTCACACCTCTTTCCCTGTCCTCTTACATTGTACAGGTATAATGTCAGCTAGTCATGCCTGTTTTAGGCCTGAGGCCTTCTATGGCCAAGCTATATATGTAATTGACCTAAAGTGTATAGATCTGTTAATGACTTATCTTACTTAATACATACTCATCACTGGTGATACATACTTTTTAGTCCTATAACACTGTGGTGTAATGCTACTTCTACTTTACCACTTAAACCTGCAGCTCAAATCTAATCTATTGCCCATACTCTGATTTCTTAATCATATGATTTTTTACAAACATTCTTGGCCAAAATTAATTAATTAAACCAGTGGCCCATCCTTACTTGGCTATTACAGCATGTTTATTCCTTGTATTTACCTACTCTACTTCTTTTGATAGAATTATTTGTGTGCTAGTGGGGACTATAGCTATGGAGTATACATTCTTTGTTATTTTTACAACTGAGAGGTGGTTTTGTTTTGTTTTAGTTCACATGTCCTTAGAAATAGTCAGAGTATTTTGTTTGCACTCTGTGGACTCAAACAACTTATCACTTTGCTGGCATGAAATAAAGAGTAGCAAATACAATAAATAACTACTGTGGAGAAGATAATATAATATTGACTTGTCAGCACCTGTTAATTTTCACGGATCAGAACACCATGAAAGAGACAGACTGAATCTGCTTGCACCCTACTGATCCTGGGCAAGTGGCTGTGAATACTATTAATCTGTAAACTCAAGAAGGCTTCTATTCGGGGACAGATTTATTTTAAAACTCCCAAGTGGATGGTAAAGTAGTAATGTGAATGTAGTGCTGCCACTCGTTAAATGCTTATTTTCAAAGTAACTGTTTAACTTCGATTTAGAATGTTCCTCATTAAATCCTCCCTCCTTTGATTTTGCAGGTATGTTTGGTGCTTGCTGCTGCTTTTTCACAGCTCCTGGTGTGCTGTAGCTTGCTTGTTTGATGGAAGAGAGATTTCTCCTTGTGTTCAGCTGTAATTTAGGATTTGGACATAGGCCATATGGAGGATTAGAGAATTTCTATGGGTATTGTGACAAGAAAGAGCTCTACTTTTGTGGAGGCAGCATTTTTGGCCTATAGTGATTGCTCAGTGAATCCCTGACACACTACCTTATAGAAATGTTGGCACATACAATCTGATTTTGAATCTCTTGGAATTACAGATTTCCTGCACTTTTCCAAAGGCTGTGCCTCTGGATAAGACCAGCAGGTCGCTGTAACAGTATCTGGAATGCTGATTTTCTGCAGCTGGCCTCCAATTACATATGATGGACAATGTTCTTGTTAATCATTTTCATCCATGTAAGGAGTTTTTCCATCCACGTGCAGAATAAATTTTATGTGCACTGAGGCATGTGTTAATGTTCACTACCTGTAGAAACAAAAACCTAGCTGTGAGAGCTCTGCTAAGTGCTGGGTGGCATTTGAATCTCACCAGAGTTGCTGCACAAGTGCACGTTTACAGGGAACACTGATGGTGGATCTTTGACTAGTGATTTCTTTTATGACAAAGCTTAAACATTGGCGGAGGGAGGACCAGGAGAGAGATGTAAGTGGTAAGCTGCCAGAGAGGCTGTGATAGTTAAAAATGCACCAGTGTTCTCAATTTCGGGGGTTAAAGATATTGTACTAAGCCAAATAGGTGTCTTTTTATGAAAGGACACTGCTGAGGTGATATTTACAAAGAATGCCTTTATGCTGCTGCTGTTCATAATAACTCCCCTGAAAGCTTGCAAAGGAAATCTATTCACATAGGAAGTATGGGATCTATTTTGTCCTCCCCACTATGATTATACTGAGATGGCCTCTCCTCATCCAACCCCAGAATGATTGAAAACTCTATTCCTTTCCCCTCCAGCCTCCACCCCAAATGTGATGGTTCTAATGCTATTTCTTTGGTTCCCTTTCATGGCAGTCTCTTTAAACTTGTTCCTGTGGGGTTGCATACAAATGTTGAGCTGATAGCATTTCCTTATTTATGAGCAATGAAATTACAGGGATAGAAATGTGCTTTAGTGATTAGAGCAAGAAAATTAGAGTTAAAATTCCCTGGTTGTGTTTTTCCAGTTATGCCACTGACTGCCTGTGCAAATTTGAGCACTTGAATAACCTCTTCTCGACTCTGTTTGCACATCTGGAAAATGGGAATGATAATACATGATTATATCCCCTGGGTAGTGTAAGGCTTAATTAGCTCATGTTTATAATGAGTTTTGATAGTGTAAGATGAGAGAGCTACTATGCAAGTAGAAAAATACTACTTTTATTACTGGAATATGGAAAGGATGTTATCTAGTTTAATTATCCCTTAGAGTATTATAATTTGGGTTTTAGGTATTATTAATGATAAATCACTTGTGTGCACCTTGTGTACAGTAAAGCAAATTTCTTGTATTCTATTGTCACTGCATATGATAACTGATGCTTTCTTGTTACTATTAGGACTATTTGTTCCTACCTCTCTGGTGGATGGATGTGGAGAGAGGGTATTTAATATAGTGCCTAATCAACTCCCAGTGTTAATTGGTACAGCATGACCCAATTAATTTGTGATGCAAGATCTTGTTTTTTTATGCATACACCAAGTGTATATGAGTAATCATAATAAATAACATAAAACACCCATGCTTTATTTTTAATCATTATATTTTATGTGAGACTGAATCAAAAAGCACTAACTACAATGGATTTATTGGGTTGTGTGAGCGGACTGAAGGTGAGATGCCTTTCTCAGGTCATTCAGAACTGCGAGCCACCATTACTGCCTGCCTCAGCAAGAATGAGCTTCAATTCTGCTAAAGTATGAATCAACTCCCCGGCACACTAGTTTGATAGCAAATTTCTCAGGACCCTGCCAACCCGATCCTTGCCTTGCAGATAAGTTTGTGAACTCTGGTTTCAGGTTCCCCAGAAACATCTTTCTGCAGTGTCCAGTCCCTCTTCCTGGACCCTCACACCAACTCTCAAGTTTGCTTTCTCCACATCCACACACACACCAGCCTGTTAGTTTGCCTGAAAATCTTCCCTTCCATATAATACACTACACTCAGATGATTTTGTAACAATGCAAGAATACATATATTAAAAAAGAAAAAAAAAACAATGCATGCTTCGTAGTGACTAAAACTTAACTTCAGAAAGTTACAGTCTTGTTCTATGCAAGTTCACCATTTAGTCAGTTCCTAAACACTTTAGCTCCCTGGTTGAAGGATTCAACTTTCTTGGATTACAAGAGTTCTGACAACATAATAGCATTTTGCCTCTGCCTGTGTATTCTCAAAGTTCATTAATCATGTTTCAAGAGAGAGGAAGGCACCCTGGGGGGAGGGGAGGGTGAGGAGGAGGATAGCCTCCACTTCCTGTCAAAATTGTTAAGTAGTCATCTTCCCCTCCCTTGCTTAATGCATTTGTTTACCTTAAGTGTAAATGTACTTTTCATTATCTTTTGTCATCTCAAGCATAACTTACATTACTGGTACATTTGATGAGTTGGATCACAAAGGCCCCCTTCAGACTGTCCCCCAATGTGCTGATCATACCACTGAGCCTGCCTGCATCACAGTAAAGTCAAACTGGTGATGAGCATTCTGTGGACTAGGAGTAGCTGAGCTTAGTCGTTGCCTACCAAACACATTTTAGGAACATATTTCCAGCACACACATATGGTTCTTAATACATGGCTCAGACATGCACCCCACCATAATATTAATGACCAGCTTGTAACCAGTATGTTTCTGATACCTTGTAGATACAGATTGATGACAGTTGGTTGGGGCAGTGATTGTGTGGGTCCCAAGAGAATTTTTGAATGGGGTGTACACTGGCTGTTAGCATCAAGGAGCTCCCTGATCATAGAAGGCATTATACCAGTGGTCTCCAACCTTTTTATACCCCAAATCACTTTTTAAATGTCAGGGCAAGCCAAGATCTACCCCATCTCTTCCCTAAGACTCCACCCTCTCCATTCCCGTCCTCTCCACCACTTGCTGTCCCCAGCCCATACTCACTCTCAACTGGGTTGAGACAGGAGGTGCGGCCTCTGGGGTGGAAATGAGGGGTTTGGATATGGGAAGGGGTAAGAGGTGCAAGCTCTGGGAGGGAATTTGGATGCAGGAGGAAGTGGAGAAGGGGATGCTAGTTCAGAGACGGGGCTCTAGGCTGGGGAGTGTTGGGGTCAGGTGGAGGGCTAGGGTGCTGAGCAAGCCACAGGCTTGTGGATGTGAGGATGCAGGAGTTTGGGTTGGGTATATGAGGGGCTCAAAGCAGGGGCTTGGGTTTATGATGGGCTCAGGGCACAGGTTTGCAGTGTGTGGATGGTGCAGGAGTGTTGTGGCACAAGACTCAGGATGTGGGGGGCTCAGGGCAAAGGGTTCAGGTATATGATGGGCTTAGGGTTAGGGTGCATGGGGGGTGTGCAGGAATGTCATAATGCTGTGGCCAGATGCGACTTAGCCCCAATTGGGTGCTTGATGGCCGTGCTTCATTTTTAAATAAAATATGTCCAACAGAAAAGGTGTCAACATTGTCTTTATTTATGGGAGGGGCAAGGAACATATTGGGGGTCAGGGGCCACTGACTCACAGAAAATCAGCTGGGAACCACAAAAGTGAGATCAGGGCCAGCCTGAGCCTTTTTGGCGCCCCGGGCCCGGGTGTGTGGCTCCGCCCCCAGGCGCATGGTGCATCCACGGGCCTGCCCCCCTAGGGTGCACGGGCCCACCCCTGGGGTGCATGGTGCATATGCAGGCCCACCCCTGGGGCGCACAGTGCATGTGCTGCCCAGCCCGGCCCGGCCACCGCTGCTGGCGTACAGCCCGGGGCAGGCCGCGCCTGGCTGTGCAGGGCCCCGCGGCTGTGGGGGGAAGGGTGCTGCTGGCTGGTGCTGCTGGGATGGGGGGGGCGGCACTGAGGGAGCCAGGCGCACGGCGCCTGATGGCAGCTATGAGGGATGTCATGCGCCCCTTACAGTTGCCATCAGGCGCCCCCCATCGGTTGGCGCCCTGGGCAGGTGCCCGGCTCGCCCACCCTTTAGTCCGGCCCTGAGTGAGATGCAAAAAACCAACCCCTCCAAAAACCCCAACCCTCACTGATCCCATGAGATCTGTGGGTAGGTAGGACTGAGGTTCAAGGCCTCAGGCCAGATTAACTCTTCTGGGGTTCCAGGTTTAGTGGATTTTGTGGGCAGCCATAGGCTCTGGGATGGGGCCAAAAATGAGGGATCCCGTGTGCAGGACAGGGCTGCATGAGTGGGATAGGAATGGGGGTGCAGAATCTGGCTCAGAAGTAGGGTGCAGGAGCAAGCTGGGGGCAGGTGTCTGGCCAGGAGGGAGGGGGCAGGAACAGGGTGTTGGTGAGTGTCTGGCCAGGGGGCAGGGGCAAGTTGTTGGTGGGTGTCAGGCCAAGGGAGAGGGGACAGGGACAGGGTGCTGGTGTTTTACTGGCGAGGGGGAAGGGACAGGGTGCTGATGGGTGTCTGGCCAGGGGGCAAAGGCAGGTTACTGGTGGATGTCTGGCTAGGGGAAAGGGGGGCAGGGGCAGCTTGGCTAGTACCTGGAGGTGTCCAGGGATGAGTATCTCTCAGGAAGGATCTGCAGGCAGCACTAGAAGACGACACGTGCAGCTCATTTAAGAAATCTAGGTGTTCCAGATCCTCCGCTGCCATCTTAACTCCCCCTCCCGATCCTGCCTCTCTGGTCCACAGGGGAAGGAGGGCAAGACAAGAAAGCATAGGTGTGATTTTGTGGAGGGAAAGAACAGCATGCGCATGAGCATTTCCTGAGAAGCTGGATCTGATGTGGAGCCGTGGGACTTCTCACTCCTAGCCCCACTGCAGGAAGCCAGCTTTGGCTTCAATTTTGTGAGGAGTGGAAGGCTGTAATGCCAGCATGGGCTCCTCGTTGCGGGTGGGGGAGAATGCATCGAGATCAATTGGCAGTGCCTCTGCGATCTACCAGTTGATCACGATCTACTGGCTGGTGACCACTACACTATGCAAAGGCAAAGTAGTATGATTTTAGAAAAACAAACTATATTAAGTTCAAGAAGAATGTGCAAAGTATGCCAGAAATGGTTTATATGAAAAATTAATAGTGAGTGATATTTGGGGTTGAGTGTACATTATAGGCCAGACTATGATACCCTAGCTTATTTTGGATAGTACTTTCTCAGGTGGTCTGACTGCTAATGCAGTACATTGTTATGAATAAGGAGTGAAGAACTAGCTGTTTCTATGATCAGGGCCCCTTTCTCCTCCCATTGAGATGCAAGGCAATGATCTCAGTGCCAAATCAGGCTTTATCCAAGGAAAAAATATTCAAAACTAAAACCAGATATATGACTATTGTTACCCTGACACTCACAAATAACTTGTTTATATAGTATAGTAATGTAAATAATTACTATTGGGTGAAAGTCCTTAGGTGTTTAGTTCTTATTCAGCCCTTACTTGGCCAAACTCCCATTGTGTAAGGGCATCTAAGTTTGACCCATGGTTAACTGATCTGATTCACTGTTAGCTTTTTACTACAAGTAGTTTCTCAGAAGAATCCTTCAAGCCTCCAGTTCTTTTGAGGCAATGTTAAATGGTCACTGTCATCTTGTTGTGACCGATCAAAATGTAACCCTTATGCCAGGCCGAGTAAATAGCAGCAAGGGCCGGGTTCAGTATCTAGGGGTCTCCTCCCAACAAGGTAATACAACACCGGCTCGAGCCCCCACCCAGTGACCTGGTAAATCTTACATACACCTCTGGGTGCCTCAAAAGAGGCAATTCTTCCCCTCTCGCAAGCACAGGGCCTCAGTTTAGTAGCAAACCTTTAATAACATGAGGTAACCGACATCTGCATTAAATTGGGGAAACACCACAACTTGGATTTACCAACCAAACAATAAGCAAAGGCCCTTCCCCCAGCCACAAATCTCCCCAACTCCCAAAAGTCCAACACCCCAAGAGTCTAAGCCCTGGGTCAGTGCCGTCCCAGGGTTCAAAAGTCCATCCGGCAGGGTTTCACCATCCCAACCTGGAGGAGTGGGGATCGATGCACCTTACGTGGCCCGGCGTTGGCTCCACCTCTCCGTGCCGCCGCCGTCAACGCGAGTCACTCCGCCACACTCCACTTGTCGTCAGGTGAGCCGCCTCCACTGTCCGGCTCCGCAAATCCGCCAACCGTCTTGGTCCACGCTCCAGGCTGCCAGCTGCCGCTCCTACCAGCCGCAGGCCGCCGTTAGCCGCTCCGCTGTCTGCCCTCAGGTCGCCCCGCCAGCTGCATCTACTGTCCGCCTGCGCTTGCTGGTTGCCCCTTGCAAACTGCTCTGCTAGCAGCACAGCGCCAGGCTCCTCTCAGCAACAGTGATTTCAGCTCTCATCCACAGCACAGCACACACTGATTTCAGCTCATAACAGAGGAGCCTTTGATTTCAGCTCATAACAGAGGAGCCTTTGCGCCGGCCCACAGCAAAGTTAGCTCCACAGCTCACAACTAGACTCCTAATGGAATCTAAATTAACTCTGATATTCCACAGTGGAGAGAGTGCAATCAGTGTTGTTTCGGCCCTCAAACAGGGCCCCACCACCAGGTACCAAGACCTATCCCCAACCTCTTTCAATTTGACTGGGTTTGGAACCCATGCCCCTTGTCTAGCGAGTGCTACTTAGTTTATGGCGAATCCCTCTGTCATAAACAGTTCCACCATTCCATTATCCTTGATTCGCATAATCAGGGTAACAACACTTTTATCCCCTCTGCCTCAATAACAGAGAGACTGGGGCTCCCACAGTGCCCAAAGTGACGATTTGGGCTGCTGTGGCACAAACTAGACAGGGTGGGTGTGTCTATGCAAATTGGGCTCAGCCCCTGAAGTCTCTTTGCACCACTTGCCACAGTTCGCCACTAGATGTCAGGATAGAGTTTACCCTGACCCTGCTTATAAAAATTTTATACTTGTGATAGTCATGAATGGGCTTTCACCTAGTTGTAGGCCTAGAGACTTAATGTCACATTACCTAATAATCATATAGTCAGTTATATTGGTAGTTACACATATGTTGTACTGGGTCCTGTAATCTACTGAGAATTGGATTCCATCGATATCAATCACAAATAAAGGCACTTAGTACATCATAAGCCAGGGATAGGCAATAAGTCTAAGGTGGTTTGCCAGGCTCAGCCACTGATGAGCCGACACCACTTTATTTGCCTGCACATCTACATGTATGGCCACCTGCACCTCCTGTTGACTGTGAATGGCCATTCTCGGCCAATGGGAGCTGTGAGAAGTTGCGCAGACCAGGACACTGCTTCCTGCAGTTTCCATTGGCTGGGGATGGCAACCTGCAACCAATGGGAGCTAGAAGCAGACATTCCTGTAGAGACGCAGATAAATAAAGCTGTGCCGGCCCACCAGGGGCTGGCTGATCCTAGTGAACCACTTCCGGCCCGTGGGCCGGTTATTGCCCAGCACTGTCATAGGGGCTGCTCAACAATTAAAAGGAGTATGTTCTAAACCAAAGGAAATAGAATCTCATGCTACAAAGCATCAACTACTTTCCAGAACTGTCCATAAGGATTTTTTGCAGACATGCACAACATCACAAAATGGATTGGGTATATTATAGGTGAATTTTTAATCTTCTCTTCATCATCATGAGTAAGCCATGGCTGGAAGCAAAAGAGCAGAATTGAGAGATAGATGTTATGATCTGGTATGAAAATATCCATAGCACAGGGCCTACCTGGAGGGTCTCACTTTATGACATTCTTCACACTTATTCATAGAGTCATAGCTTGATGCCATTACTTTGGCTGTTTCACAGTTGCAATCTGGATGTCACTATATTTCAGGCTGGAAGCTTCACATGGCCCCAAACCTTTAGGCTTCCATTGAACTTTAGGCTTGGTTTAGAAAATTCATTTAAAATTAAATTAGCTGTAGCGACAAAACCACAGCTCTTGAATAGGAAGCTTCAGATGGCATTTAAACATACTCCTCTAATACTCTGTCAGAAATGGTTGGCGGTAAAAACCATACCCTCAGGCAATAATCCTGGAAGAGTCACAATATGTATATCGCCTATTTGAATGTGATTGGGGGAGGGAAGGGTTAGAATAGGAAAGGAAAATCAACAATTTTATTAGTATCAAAGATCTTGAAAGAGATCTATGCCCACAATCCTGCATGCCTCTGAAGTTTTGGTTCCTGGCACAGATTCTGCAGCTATTCTCTCTCACTTTATAATGGACTGAACCAACACCTCAGATCCAAAGAAGCTTAAACTTTTGGAAATATATAAATATGGGTTAGAACTTTGTGGCTATCAATCATTCTTTCTTTATCACTGTAGTGGGAATAGGTAGGATTGATCCCCTGGGTAAACAATGCTTGTTACTTTTGTCTGGGTTCTTATATGGACTGTTCTGCAACTTTGGACATTTTTGAAATATAAATGGACTTACAATTTTAAACCCTGTGGGCCAAGTACTATATGACCCTGTGCACATAGCGATGCTGGGAATCTAGTGTGTAAATGTGTGCTGTCCATGACTAAAAATGATTGTTTCAATTCTAGTTCCCTTTTCAGTGATGCAGAACTTACTGGACAGAGTCTCAATCCAAGCTTGGTCTTTTGTTCTCTGGGTGAAATCCTGGCCCCATTGATATGAATGGATGTTTTGCCATTGTTTTCAGACAGGTCAGAATTTTACCCAATATATGTATTCCTTTATTCATCTACCAAGCTATGGTTTTAATGTAAAACCTCCCCTCCCAACAAATAATTCTCTCCTCATGTAAGAGTGAACAAATTGGACAAAAAGGACATTCTCAGCATAAATGTGGCTTATATTAATTCTGCTTTTATATCATATACATCCCCATTTGCAAGGGAAGGAGACAATTTTCAAAGTGCCAGTCAGATTTTGGCGTCATTAGATTGCATTGGAGCTAAAGTGATTTTTGGAAGTCTGTCAGTCGGCAATTTGTCAAAAATAAGTACTTTTTTTTGGTTTTATTAGTATCGTGACTATGCACATATGAATAATGCTATTCCATTGTTCTCCAGAGGGAAATGTTAAATATTTAGATTTAAGAGTAAAATTTGGTTCTGAACTCTTACAAGTTCTTCAACTCAGAATATTAAGCTGTTACAAGTAAAGGAGCATAAATATCGAATCATAAAGTCCTAGAACTTAAAGAGACCTAGCAAGGGCAGCAAATCCAGTTCCCTACCCTAACGACAGGACCAACCACTGTCTAGATCACTATTTTCGAAAGTGCTCCATGAAACCACTTTGAGAAACACCGTTACTGGCTGCCCCGGTTTGTTTATTTACTCTTGCTGCGGCCACGGAGTCTCACGGCTTCCATTGGCTCCATTTTGTCCTTTGCAGCCAAGGGGACCTACAGGAAGCAGCATAGGCCAGCTCACCACTTCCCGTTGCTCCGCTTGGCTGCAAAGAGCAAAACAGAGCCAATGGGAGCTGTGAGGCTCCATGGCCGTGGCACCAGTAAATAAACAAACTGGAGCGGCCAGTAATTGTTTTTCTCAAAGTGGTTTCATTGAGCACTTTCGGAAATAGTGATCTAGATCATTCCTGATTGATGTCTATCCAACCTGCTCTTAAATATCTCCAGAGATGGAGATTCCACAACCTCCCAAGGCAACTTATTCCAGTGTTTAGCCACGCAGGCAGTTAGGAAGTTTTTCCTTATGTCCAAACTAAACCTCCCTTGCTGCAATTTAAGCCCTTTGCTTCTTGTTCTATCCTTAGAGGCCAAGGTGAACAATTCCCCGCCACCCTTCTCTGTGACACCCTTTTAGACACCTGAAAACTGCTATCATGTCCCCTCTCAGCCTTCTGTTCTCCAAACTAAACAAGCCCAATTCTCTTAGCCTTCCCTCATAGCTCATGTTCTCTAGACCTTTAATCATTTTTGTTGCTCTTCTCTGGACCTTCTCCAATTTCTCTACATATTTCTTGAAATGTGGTGCCCAGAACTGGGCACAACGCTCCAACTGAAGCCTAATCAGTGCAGAGTAGAGCAGAAAAATGATTTGTCTTGCTCAGAACACTCCTGTTAATGCATCCCAGAATCATGTTTGCTTTTTTTGCAACAGTGTCACCCTATTGACTCATATTTAGCTTGTGGTCTACTATGACCCCTAGATCCCTTTCTGCCATACTCCTTCCTAGACAGTCACTCCCATTCTGTATGTGTGAAATAGATTGTTCCTTTCTAAATGGAGCACTTTGCATTTGTCCTTATTAAACCTCATCCTGTTTACCCCAGACCATTTCGAATTCTGACCCTATCCGCCAAAGTACTTATAACACCTCCCAGCTTGGTATCATCTGCAAACTTAATAATTGTACTCTCTATGCTATCATCTAAGTCATTGATGAAGATATTGAAAAGAACCGGTCCCAGAACAGACCCCTGCGGAGCCCCACTTGTTATGCCCTTCCAGCATGATTATGAACCATTAACAGGTGAGCAGCCTGTTATGCACCCACCTTATAGTAGCTCCAAAATGTTTGTATTTCCCTCGTTTATTGATAAGAAGGTCATGTGAGATCATGTTTATTCCCCATGGCTTTTGGAATAGAAATTGATTTAATAATGTAATTTTCAGTCATGTTACTTTTGAGAATTGGGAAATACGTTATACATACCTAGTGTGTGTCATGCTGCTTTTGCAACCTTCATGTATTTCCTATAATATAAAAGTAATGCAGAGATCTCAGTGGGAGTTTTGATAGCAGAGAGATTGCTGGCTTTGTTGCTAGTTTGTCCATGATTTCCTAAAAAGAATATTTGATTCATATAGTCTTCTTATAATCCTTGCAGCTTCCCTGGGAAGCTAATATAATTGTCCTCATTTCGTAGATAGGGAGAATGAAATGTAGAGGATAAGGGTCAGATTTTGTGATTGGTCTCTAATTATGGATGCTGAACTGTGAATACCTAAGGACTGATTTTTTTCCAGTGGTAATGAGTACCATTGGGTGCTCCATACCTTGGTAAATCAGGCTCTAGTTGCCTAAAGTTTGGCACCCTAAAGTAAAGCACCAAAAATGAGAGAAATAATGATAAATATGAACAGTTGGTCCTACTGGATCTCCTCATCAATGTTCCCTCCACTTCTTTTCATCCATGTGCAGAATAAATTGTATGTGCACCAAGAGATGTGAGGATGTGCACCACCAGTAGAAACACATGTTGCTGGCTGTGGGTGCTCTGCTAATCAGCTGGGTGGCATGTGATTCTCTCCTGGGTGGCCACGCAAGCACTCAGCTTACAGGGAACTCTGCTGCCTATAAGCCCTAATGGAATTGTGGATTTATTTGATTCTTTCATATCATCCTACATGTCTTCAAACAATTCAAAACATGAAAAATCATATTTTCTCTTAATTACATTCTGATTTGTCAATTTCTAATTCAGAATTATGTCCTGAATGTGTATGGTGGGTTTTTTGTTGTTGTTGTTTTGTTTTTGCAACTAGCTAAAGTACAGTATAACGATGTGTGAGATATATGGTTTTTGTTACTTGTTAAACATTTATTTGCCAAGTTCTGTACAAAACAGAGATAAAAAGAAGAGTGGGCTTTATGTATATGTCTGCTATGTTTGGAAAAAAAAGTCTCTGATCATACTTGAAATTCCAAGTCTTTTATGCCTTCAACAAAATCTCTCCTGTGGGATAGGACACTGTGAAGAACATGCATCTGTGGAACCATTTAGTAGATTTACAGCAGGCAGGACGATAAGTGTGAGGCGGATGAGAATCTATGAATGCAGAATAACACACTGCATCAGGCAGAGTCCTCTGTACTTTTCAGAAAAGTGACTCCGTTGTCAGTGAAGCACCAGTAAGTTTCCTTTAGGCAGCTTTGCCTCCCTGATCAGTAGATATAGGAAAGAAACTGCTTATAAGCTGTCTGATCTCCAAAGTGGGCCAGTGATAATGGATGACTGAGCAGCGGAGATGAGCAAACCTGTATTGCCTCCTGTGGTTAATTGTTGTCAGATGTTTGGCTGCATGAGCGTTCGTTCTGTATGCTATACTGACTTTGGCCAGACAGCCTGTATAGCAGTCTCCCATTGAACTGCCCCAAAGAATCCATATGCTCAATTCATAGTAAAGGAACTTGGTCAGGTTTCTTGTCAATCCTGTTGTCCCATCTCCGTGGTTACAGGTACACTACCATTGTGCTTATTGCAGTTCATTAGCTCAGTTAATGGTGGGACATTCCATTATCCCCTAAGCCAGCCAGCCAGACTGCTAAGCCTCAATTTTATACATCAATATAAACAAATTACATATTGCCTCTCTATGTATCTGGGCACTTTGATGTCTGTCAATTCAATCAAAACCTCTGTCCTCATTATGCGGTCATTCTGACCGTCCTTTTATGCTGGTCAGAATATTCCTGTAACCTTTGAGGGATGTGTTGGTGTTGAGGTGTTACATCAGCAAAGTTCTGAGCACTACTTTACTTTAGCTCAAGCCTCATAGCAGGCCTCTGATACACGGACTTGTTTCAGGCCCTCTTCCTAATTCGCCTCCAAGTACACCCAATCAGGCATCTTAGAGTTCAAAGATTTGGTTTACATTCTGCTGGTTTTTAGCTTAGCATCCCACTGAGAAATACAGGTTAGGTTGTGGGCAGAGAAATTCAGTGTACAAACACAGGATGAAAATAGAATTGGGAAGAACAAGAAATACAAAGAGACAGCAATGATGGTGAGATTTTATTTAATTATGTAATGACACACGCTGCATTATCAGATGTAAAAGTGTAAATGTTTAAATGGTTAACCAATAAGTTTCAGATTATTAGTTCCATTACAGTTACACACTGGTTTTCTCAGGAGCTGGGCTGGCAGAGGCTGCTGGCCCTGCTCCCAGGTAGCTGACTTCCCTGCAGGATCTGAAGTGTATAGCTTACATGCAAGCTTTACACTGCAAAACTCGCAGTGTGTGTAACCGTTTAACCACTCAGATTTTTAGAAGTTACATGGTTACATTTTTAAACAACCTTTTACATCCCTAATCTGCATACATATCCTGTACAATTACAGATATGAAAAGACTGCCATTGGTTTCTGTAGACTTTGTATTAGGCCTTTCAGCAAAGAGGCAAAGGGCAGGATAGAAATTGAAACTATTTCTTTACTCCTAGAAGTGCTTCTTTGTGCGTTAACTCTTAATTCGATGTGGAGAAGCTCATGTCACTGTCACTTTCTTGTGGATTCCAGTCTTCAAAGCTGTCAATCCAAATCCTTCCATCAGCATTCCACGTTCTTAAAGAGAGCTGCAGGTTGCCAGCCTCTGATCTATATTAATTTCTGATCCTCTTTGAAGACATATATCCTAAGGTTTAATGTAAGATCTGTATACTCCAATATGGTGACAAAAATGTAAATCTCTCTCTATATAAAATAGACAAGAATGGAGACTCTTTTTTCCTGTTCTGAATTTGTCACCACCGTATTAAAAAAAGCCAAAACCCAAAACCGACACCTTTGTTGCTCTTAATTGAAAAAAAAATCCGAACCAAGACAGTGTTACGGAAACAATTTTTGAAAAGCAGAAGAAAATGCAGACTATGTAAAGAGTGAGAAGAACTAATGAAGACAGATTTCTTCATAGGAAAAAAACCCCTTCATTGTGGAGGATATACTAAGAAATATTCCAAAGCTATTGTAAAAGGTAAAAAAGAAAAATGCTTGGTCTAATTAATTTCATATGTGATGTTTCCCAGTGCCGCTGTATGCCAAAAAGTTAATAATGGATGTGCAGCAATATTAGAGATTACTTTCTTTTGGGCTGCATCTGTTGTATTAGAAAATAATTAGTCGGGTATTTTGATCAGACCACTTTAAAGGGTGTGTGCATAGGTAGCAGGTAATGACACTTGCCATGAAGATTACCTAACATTTTCCATTGTAACATAGTAGGGAAGAAGGAAGCAGACTTACTGGGAAACAGAGGGATGAAGGGTAATTATCTACAGGACCCATGTCTTACTCACTGGTGCTCATGGAATAAATCAGGGTATGTCTACACTACCCCGTTAGTTTGAACTAGCGGGGTAATGTATGCATACCGAACTTGCTAATGAAGCCCGGGATTTGAATTTCCCGGGCTTCATTAGCATAAAGCCGGCGCCGCCATTTTTAAAAGCCGGCTAGTGCGAACCCCGTGCCGCGCGGCTACACGCGGCATGGGCTAGATAGTTCGAACTACGTAGCCATTCCGAACTATCTGTACTCCTCGTTCCACGGCACGGGGTTCGCACTAGGCGGCTTTTAAAAATGGCGGCGCCGGCTTTATGCTAATGAAGCCCGGGAAATTCAAATCCCGGGCTTCATTAGCAAGTTCGGTATGCATACATTACCCCCCTAGTTCGAACTAGCGGGGTAGTGTAGACATACCCTCAGGGAGGCATAGTGAAGGAGGCTGTTGTCATGCTGTTTGGTTTGTTACAAAAATTGCAAGGTACAGTTAGGAAGGCAAGGGCTTGAAGCAGGGATGGCCCTGGATCACACAGTAGGAACAGAACCCAGCCCTCTTGAGCCCCAGTCTCTTAGGCCATGCCATCTGCCCAGGCCAGTGTTCCTGTGGCAGTTTTAATGAGTGCCCTTGAGGGGTGTGTGCCATTGTGTACCTTGCCTTAGCATTAACAGAACACCCTGTCTCCCTTTCTTTGTCCTGGGGTTTCCCCATTGTAGCTGAGACTCATTGCTAAGCATGCTAGCTGGAGGCAGTGTGGGGAAGGCCCCCTTTGCTGTGTCAGTCACATGGGAGTGAAATCTTTATTTTTTTTTTAAATGTAAGACACAGGAACTGGCCTTGTTCACTGTCAGTGAGCAGCTCCCTAGCTTGTCTCAGGAGCCAAATCCTGCAGCCCTTGCTCAGCAGGACCTTCTGTTGAGTTTGACAGAGAGTGTAGTGTCCATTGTAACAGAGGAGGGACAATGGCCAGTTGCAGGGAGCGCATGAGATTGTGTCCTGCTGCTGCTGTGCACGTTCTCCCCTTTTCTGGGTGCCCCGATAGAGGTGACGGGGGCCTGATTTGCAGAATTGCTGAGTACTCACCTTTCCACCTGAGGGCAATGGGAGTTGGGCTCTGAACTGGGAAAGGGGAGGTATAAGTGCTGACAAATCAAGCCACAGGGATCTCAAATTGCGCAAACAGGATTAGTGGACGCTTCTGAGACTTTTGTGCCATCTCGCTGTGCCTTTAGTTCTCCATCAGCGACAGGGGTTATTAACACTATTTTGCCCCACACGGATGTTGTGAAAATAAATTCAGGGTTATTTGTGAAGCATTTGATACCACAGTGATGAGAACCCTAGAAATGCTCAGGATGAAATAATTCTGTATTCAGAGCAGGGTTGGAATAGCATGCAGTAAATAGAGTCTGGGGTCACACACGTGAAATGATTAGGCTAAAAAGAAACATACTTAAACCTCCATATTCTGAGTGTCACTAATCCAGGAGCACCCATGATACCGGTGTTCCTGCTTCTCTGTGCCCTGCCATTCCCCCTCCTTTGCAGCTGGAGGAACAGCAGTGCACAGAACCCCTTTTGCCCGCTGTTCCCATAGCAGCAGGGAGTGATGCCTATGAGCCACAGAGAACATGGAACCACATGTGCCCCTGGGAGCGAGGCAACAGGTAAGTGCCTCATGCCCAGACCCTGCAGTGCCCTCCTTGACTCAGCAAAATCTTTAATCTGGTATACTCTGTTTCCCAGGGTTGCCAGGTAAAAGAGGTTCAAGTGTATTGAGTAGCTAACCAATCTGTGAATGCTGGTCATCCTGTGCACTGAATGAGGCAGGGATCCTGTGGAAAAAATAGTATATAATCATGTAATTAAAGACTGCCTCTTAATGCATAGGCACAAGGTGGTCCATTAAAGTTGCCCACTCAACCTTATGCTTGGCATTTCCTAATTTTTGAATGCTTAACTTTGCAAACTTAACATGGTTTTTCATTTAAGGGAGCTTCTGGCTCATTGTAGACTATATTTTTCAGTTAGTCTATAAGGTGCCACAGGACTCCTCGCCGCTATTGTAGACTATGCTGCTGGTTTTAATAGCCTTTGAGATGGAGTCATAGAGTGCTGGAGTTCACAGCTGTGGAAAGAAGCTACTAATCCCTGGGAAAAGGTTCAGGAGCCTGGCGATAGATGTGAACTTGAACTCTCTCAATACCTCTTGGAACTGACAGTGAAAGAGGGACTCTTGAGGTTCAAAGGCCCTTTACTTACCTGCCGTGCTCACTTGGGATAAATCCATCTGTTCATTCATTCCATACCATTTTGAATCAGCTGAAAGTGTCAAGTAGCAAGAGAGGGAAAAGAAGCTTGTTGTGTGGAAAACTTAATGCTCTTCATGCTCACTAGAGAGCTTTTCAGATGACTTTTTTTTTTGAACATGTAACAAGTGAAGGGAACAAAAAAATCAATGGGCAGATGAACCCACGAGCCACTTCGGTTACGCCGACACTTGAGAGTGGTGAAAGTCCCCGTGCTGGAAAGGCAGCTTGCTGTATACTCTGCACCTGCTGACTGGACAGCAGCTGACAGAATGAATGGGGGTGAGGAACAAAAATAGAAGCAAAGAAGTCAGCAAGAAGCAGGTTTCAGGGCATTGTGGCCCACAGGTAGAGCAAGAGGGCTGGCTTGGGAGCATTAGCAAATCAGAGTGGTGGCTGTTGTTACAGGTTCAACACTTTCTTCAGCAAGAATGGAAGAAAGATTCTAATGGTGAGTTTAGTTTGAATGCAATGCAGAGAGGATGTTCTCTATGTACTAGGCAGATTAGCCATGGCTGTACTTCTGGATCAGTGTTTTTCCCCATCGTGGCTGTTTAAATAAAACCTGTGATTTAGGGTGCATCTACACAGCAGGGCTTAACTCGAAATAAGCTGCATAAATTGAGCTATGTCAATTGTGTATCTTATTTTGAAATAGGGAGCATCTACACAGCCCTTATTATGAAGTACAGCACTCTTCCTCTTCCCTTATTCCTCGTACAATGAGGGTTACAGAAGTTGGAGTAAGAAATCCTCCAGCTTGACAGTATTTTGACACTATTTTGAAATAACTGCCTGCTGTGTAGACATAGACTAAGACTAAGTTATTTCGGAATAGCGCTAGTTGCCACATACAAGGGTGACTTTCAGAAGCTCTCAGCTGGGGTGAGGTACCTCTGACTTAGTTATAGCCTCATGGGAGATCTTTGCCTGTTAACACCTCTGCTACCTGGTGAGAAAGGCAAGAGTAGTAGTACATGGATGGATTTTGAGGAGGATGACTGGGCACCCACTGGAGTCAGACCTCATGTTAGCACAGATGACTTGCTGGCAGCATAAGATATGACTCTGCCAGGGCCTATGGACAGAAAGATGGGCTTGTGGCTAAGGCAATGGAATGAGACTTAACTGCTCTGGGTTCAATTCATGGCAGTGCTTCATGTTTCCTGGGCAACCTCAAGCAAGTCAGTTAAACAATTTTCTTTCTGTACAATGAGGCAAATGCTCCTCTCTCCAGCTGGAATGTTATGAAGATAAATCCATACATACTTGGGAGCTGCTCTGATACTATGATGTATATAGATAATCTGCAGCATCTCCTGAAGTCACTAGGCCCCACCAGGGCTGCTATTGTGAGGGAGGCAAAGGAGGTAGTTGCCCTGGGACCCAGCAGTTTAAAAGGGTCCAGGGCACAGATCAGATGGGGGAGGCATGGAATGGTCCAGGAAGTGCTGAAAGCTGGCTGCTCCTAACTCTGCCCCTTCTGCGAGTGGAGCTGAGTGCTCGACACACACAGAGACACATATGATTGCCCAAGGCCTGGGGAAGTCTGTTGCCAGTCCTGGGGCCCTTAGCTCTTTGCAGCAGATGCTACACTTCTCCCAGGATCAGGCCCCAAGATTGTACTCTGTGAGTGAGACGAAGCCAGACTGAGATGAAGCCAGAGTTTAAGTGAATTACTGTAAACATCTATTTTGATCATACTTCAAGATCAACTTTTCTACTTTGCTTCTGTTTTGCTCTCTGGCAATTAAAATGTAGTCCAAACCAGCTTGTGTAGAAGCTTCAGTAAGCAGATATGGAGGTGTTGGGGAAAGCAATGAAATTCATTTATGAATTTTGAACTCGGTGAATTTAGCGTTTTGAAAAGGATCTCGCTGGTTGTTTATGTAACAGATGAGCAGAAATTCTCAGGGCTTCATTTCTGAATATAAATGTCTTTTCTCCCGCTTCCTACAAAAAGCAGAAAGGCAGCCCACAAAATGAAATGTTTTTATTGAAAATGATCAAAGCCCCAAAATTTCAGTAGTAATTTCTTCCAAAAAATAGCAGAAACAGAGTAATAAGACCCTCCACTAACTACTCTATACCCTGCTTTGCCAAAGTACCGGGGAGTATAAAGTGCTGAGAGAGAAAGAGAGAGAGAGAGAGAGAGAGAGAACCCTTTCTAAACATCTCATATTCCCTGAATATGGAATTCCTGAGAACTTTTTAGAGTCCTTGCCTGTGTCTTGCCTAATGACATTTTCCTCTGTTTACTTTTCTTATGGATTGAGAGCAAACTGCAATATGGAAATCTCCTCAGTTTATCAGACAGACTTTTTTCCTTGCACCCTTGTTCTGAGTGGTTTAACAAGGCTGCTTCTCTCAGTAGAAACCTGTTCCACAGAAACTATTTTGATGGTCAGAATCAAAATAACTTAAAGAAGGTAACTTTTTTTAAAAAATCACAAATATAAAAATCACTTTGTTACAATTTGTAGATTCATTATTGTGATTCAAAGTTGAATGTGATCTGGGCATTTGTGTTTTTTGTTTGTTTTCTGCCTTTAATTTCCTTAACTGATTTATTTTAGTCCCGTTTTATTTTTGTTTATCCCTAAATATCCTTGACTTTTTTCTTTTTTTAAAAAAAACGTTATTTGGTAACCTCTTTTAGTCGCCAGATTAATCTCACTGGCAACAGACCTACTCATTTTATCCAGAGAAGCAATACAACATAGGAAGCTATAGTACAGTGGCATGGTACAGTATTTCCGCACAGTACCTTGCACTGTGTCTCAACATTGATCATTATCCTGGAGGGCTCATTATAGGATGAGTCATGTCTACTCAACAACTATGATACTAGCACCTGATCTCTGCTAGCCAACTCCGGCTCACGCATGGCATTTGGGCTGCAGGACTGTTCCATTTCTGTGTAGATTTCTAGGTTCAAGCATCCTGTAAGTTGGGAGGGTCCCAGATCTTTGGCTCCAGACTGAGCTTGGAAATCTAAACAGCAGTGAAACAGTCCTACAGCTCAATTCCCATGAGTCTCAGTCAACTGGCCTGAGTCAGCAGCAGGTGTCTAACTACAGTATAGACATAACCTAGTTAGATCACTTTGAATGGATAGACTGCAAGCAAGTCAGTGAACTGTTACCAGCTACAGGCATGTTTTTATGATGTGGGCACTGGTCCACAAGAAACCAGACTGAGATCCACCATTTGATCCCTGGGAGGTAACTTTTTACTGCAAATTTGAGCTACAGCCTATTAAAATAACTGAGTAGGTTGAAGCTATTTCATCTTTAAGAGGGAGTCAAGGCAATAGTCTGGCTCTACTATATTTAGTGGCAGTGGAGCTCTGTATTCAAGATGATGATCGTTTAAGTACTAGATGTGGATAGGCTGCTTGCAAGTTGTCATTGCAACTCTTGGCAGGCAAAATTTGGTTTCTCTTGATCAGTGCTTTGCTTGGATTTAAAGTGTAACTATTATGTTGAAGTGCACATAATAAATTATTTGTATGTACCTAATTCCTGTTTTTGTCCATCAAATAGTCCAATCTATTAAGGATTCTGAACTGTAAGAGTGTAGCTTATTATGTGCTCTTGTGGTGTATGACATCAGTAGAACTCCACAAGTTAATTACATTCTTAATTACAGCTTTGTATTGAATTAGGACCCCATTATAATTGAAACCCTGCTGAGATCACGTCTGGTAACATCTAATTGTATCCCAAGATCCCCCTCCCCCCACAACTTTAAATAAAAACTAGTATTTCACTTAGCATGGTTTTAATTAATTGACAAGAGAAATGTAATTAGGGCTGAGGCAACGGACAGACTATCTTGAAATAATCATTTGGAAATTAATCACATATTTGAGAGCAATTAACAGTTTCCTCCAGTGTAGCTGCCTTTCTGCTGCGTTGCTTGGAAAAGGAAAACAATAAACGGTATCCTATGTTGGGAAAGGAGGCCTTACTGCACCTGGAGCAAAGGAAAGATATTTGAATGCTGCAAAATATTCAGTGAGATCTTTCTGCCCAAGAAAACTGATGCATCAGAAGCTCAGGAATGGGCCTAGAGCAGACTGTGATGTAATGGCCTGCCTTGAGTTAGCCAGGAGCAGATGGAATGGGAAGGGTCAGGGAATTAGGTTTCTCGCCTTATTTCCCTCTATTTGTTCTAGTAGGAGGTGCTCTTGCCCATATCAGCAGCAGATAACTTCCCTCCTTGCACTGGCTACCACAATGCGGAAATAAGGCACCACCCATTTCCTATCTCAGCCTGCCCAGTCCCTACAGCCCTGTGCAGATACAAAAATGTGGATCCTCATTAGATCCACATCCAGCATGCTCAGCTCCTCATCTGATCTGCAGTCCCCATTCCAGATTTTACCTCCATCCGCACAACAAACCTGGAAGGGGGTGGGAGCACAGACCAGCTAGCGAGCGCGAGGGGCAGTGTCCTGCAGAGAAGAGATAGGCAGCAGGAAAGCAGGGACTGGGGGTAAGGGGCAGCAGAGACCTGGAGCTAGGGCTCTGCAAATCAGCACTCACCAGGTAGGGTAGAAGAAGGGAGGCCTGGCAGAGCCAGCACTGAGCCCCTCCTGCAGGGAGATTTAGGACGTAGCTTCTTGTGTCTTGCCCTGGCACCCCACTCTGCCTGGTGGGGAGGAGGAAATGCCCTCACTCAGCTGGTACTTGCTCAACTATCCACAGATATGCAGGGCTTTACCAATCTTCATCCACCTGCACCTTGCAGAGGGCATAGAAGCTCCATGGACGGTGGTTTCTGTGGTGTTGTGAGCACTAATGAAAATAGCCATTCAGAGTAGGGATGTTAGCAAGTAGTCAACTAGTTGACAACCCAATAAGCATAAGGCTCTCTGAGAGGCATCAAGCTGTGGGGGAGGGGGACAGGAGCCAGTTCTGGGGGGAGCTGGCTTAAAAGAGGATCTCTGCAGTGCTGCCTGATCCTTCCCCTGCTGCCTCTGGCTGGCCAAGGCTCGCCGTGGGCAGGGGTTGCTCCAGCACCAGCCCCTGTTTGTGGTGGTCAGGGCTGGCCGCCACAAATAGGGGCTACAGGGTTCAGCACAAGCTGAGACTGAGCAGTCCTGGCTCGCACTGGTCCAGAACCCTGCGCCTCTGCATTTTAAATGTACAAGTCTGGCAGCTCTTACTTCATTTAAAATGCGGAGCTGCAGCACAGGTGGCTCCCAGTTCGAGCCAGCTCCTGGAGCTACCCTCACAACAGCTCTGCAGAGCAACCCTTATCAACTAATCATGTAGTTGATACAAATTGTACTGACTGCATGATTAGCTGGATAACTGCAATTTAACATCCCTAATACGGAACAGCGAGGGGACTCCTTTTTTCCCCTTCACATCTCTGCATAGCACAGAACCAGGCAAGTCACAACCCAGCCTTTAATGTTGAAGACCAGATGGACAAGTAAAGTAAGAGTAAGGAACTTCATTAGGAAATGGTCTAGCACACTTGCCAGCTGTGCCCCCTCTGCTGTCCCATCGGCATGTGCATAATCCTGTTTTCTGTCCTTTTTGCCAGAGAAGGAATGCAGAGTCATGCCTCTGATGAGCTTAGCAAATACTTGTGGAATAACTTCTCCAGTGGCAGGATTGTTGGTGGCTGGCCTTTAATTAGGAGGGTGGTTTGTTTTGAAAAGCCCTTGAGGAGTTTGTTTGGAAACAATTATGTTTTTCAAACAGGTATTCTCTTTGCATAGGTCAGGAATGGGCTAGATATGGTTCCCCACGGTTAACCCCTGGCAGCTGCTGCCACTATATCTACTTGCACCTCCATAGACACTGGTGATTGCAGTGTCCGTTGGCCACAGATCACTGTTCTTGGCCAATGGGAGCTGTGTGTGCTCTGTTCTGCGCCACTTCCTGCAGCTCTCATTGGCTAGGAATGGCAATCTGCAGCCAATGAAAATTATAGTGGCCTGTATCTGCAGATGCTAACCCTGGGGAATTGCTGTTCTTTTATTGCCCACTCCTGCTGTAGGTGCAGTAGCCTTTGTCAGAAGGAAATTCACTTTTATTTCACAATCACAAACTCAGGGCTTTAATTCCAATGTGAACAGCCTTAAGTGTTTGCTTGTACTTAGATTGTGTCTCTCACTTTTGCTGCAGGTGACCTAATTTTTAGGAACTGCTCTTTTCCAATGAAACCTTACTTATATCTATAAAATAAGTTTGCTGCTTTTTAATATTGGGAATATAAATAGGGATACAACTGCTGTCTGAGGCTAGGGTTTCTAAGAAACCTCATTGAGCATGGCCACCAGTAGAAAAATGCTGTATCCATCAACTAAAAGCTGGCTGGGATCCACAGCACATAGAGTGGAGAGAATGTTTACCTAAAGGACTAGCTTGTGTCAAGCATGACTAAGAGGAATTTTAGTTGATGTGTGTTAGCAAATTGAATGTTTAGAGGAAAATCAGAAGTTTCTCATCTTTGTTCATCTGAGATGGGACTTTTAATATAAAAATATGACCCACTAATTATAAAGTTTCCTATTTTCAGGGGTTGTTGATTTAGGTGAATGAAGAGTATTTTGGATAGTGCTCTTTTGGAATTTCTTTTGGAATCTGCATGCTTTCCAATAAAAAATGTATTTGAGACATATAACACAATCTCCCCTGCTACAGTGATCCATACCGACCACAACACACTTTTCAAGATCTAGGTCCTATGTATGCTAATTATGACATGGTGCTCTCAGTGCCCCAGTAACCACTATATTGGTAAAATAAGACAACCACTAACCTCTTAGATGTGTTCTCATAATAAATGGTAAAAGACCAAGCCATTATATCACTTATAAATGAACACTTTGTACAGAATGATCACTCCATATCTGACCTCTCAGCCCTAGTCCTCAAAGGAAACCTGCACAACATCTACAAAAAAGGAGCTTAAATCCATAATTTTGCTAGGCAGTAAAGATATTTGTGGCTTGTTACAACAATTTATAACCAACTAACTCATCCACTCTGTAGCCTGCTAAGATATAACTTTCCTATTCTTTCCCTTTCTTTAGGATAGGAAATGATAGGTTACAACTCCAGCTTTTTTTCCCTTCCCAACTATGATTGGAGGGCTGTATCTACACTGGCGCATTCTTGCATGAAAATGGCTGCTCTTGTGCAAAAACATGCCGCCTGTCTACACTGGCCGTGTGATCTTGCGCAAGTAAACTGACATTGTACTGTAGAAAATCAGGGCTTTTTGCGTGAGAACTCTGACGCTCCCTCTCAGGAAGAAGCCCTCTTGCACAAGAGCTCTTCCAGAAGAGGCCAGTGTAGACAAGCAACATGAATTTCTTGCGCAAGAAGCCTCTGTGGTTAAAATGGCCATCAGAGCTTTCTTGCGGAAGAGAGCATTTACACTGCCATGGTTGCTCTTGCATAAAAGCACATGCCAGTGTAGATGCTGTCTTGTGGAAGAGCTTTTGCACAAGAACTCTTCTGCAAAAGAGTTCTTGCGCAAGAAGCTGCCAGTATAGATGTAGCTGAGAGGTTTTTAAGTTGTGAGACCTGATAAACACTGAGAATTGAGGTTGAACTTAGCCGCATCAGGTCTATTTTCAACAATTAGTCCACACAACCTAGCCCATTCCATTGACTTTAAGGGCCATTAAAGTCTGCTTCTGCTTTTCACGAGGAGTAATGCTAAATTTGACCTTTCATGGTCAACTTTATGATGGTGCAGATGCAGTGCTGTGAAAGTAGAAATTCTTGGCCTCCAGGGGTGTGTCTAGACTACATGCCTCCTTCGACGGAGGCATGTAGATTAGCCAGATCGGAAGAGGGAAATGAAGCCGCGATTAAAATAATCACGGCTTCATTTAAATTTAAATGGCTGCCCCGATCTGCCGATCAGCTGTTTGTCGGCAGATCGGGGCAGTCTGGACGCGATGCGCCGACAAAGAAGCCTTTCTTCATCGGCACAGGTAAACCTGGTTTCACGAGGCTTACCTGTGCCGATGAAGAAAGGCTTCTTTGTCGGCGCGTTGCGTCCAGACTGCCCCGATCTGCCGACAAACAGCTGATCGGCAGATCGGGGCAGCCATTTAAATTTAAATGAAGCCGCGATTATTTTAATCGCGGCTTCATTTCCCTCTTCCGATCTGGCTAATCTACATGCCTCCGTCGAAGGAGGCATGTAGTCTAGACACACCCCAGGAGCTGTCCCACAGCGCCCTACTGTGACTTCTGTTGCTAGGACTTTCCATTCTACTGCTCTCCATGTGCACAGGAAAAACCCCATGAAAATTTGAATTTCATTTGCTGTGTGGCCAGTATTACGAGCAGACCTAAGAGCAGTTAGCACACCTGGGCTATGTCTAGACTGCAAGCCTCTTTCGAAAGAAGCTCTTTCGAAAGATACTTTCGAAAGAGCCTCTTTCGAAAGAGAGCGTCTAGACTGCACGTTGAACTTTCGAAAAAGCGGCTTGCTTTTTCGAAAGAAAGCATCCAGTGAGTCTGGATGCTCTCTTTCGAAGAAGCCCTATTTACATTGAAGAACGCCTTCTTTCGAAAGAGGAACTTTCAAAAGAAGGCGTTCTTCCTCGTGAAATGAGGTTTACCGCCATCGAAAGAAAAGCCGCGTTCTTTCAATTTAATTTCAAAAGAACGCGGCTTGAGTCTGGACGCAGGTGAGGTTTTTTCGAAAAAAGGCTACTTTTTTCGAAAAAACCCCTGAGTCTGGACACAGCCCTGATTAGGAGTTCCATTCACTCCCAGAGTTGTGCAGCAGATCCTGGACCTTATTGCTCTGTGGAGAGAGGAATCTGATCTTGCAGAACTATGAACCAGCAAAAGAAATGCAGACATCTATGCCAAGATAGCAAAGGGCATGGAGGAGAAAGAGTACCCCAGTGTCGCCCCACAGTGCCACATGAAAATAAAGAAGCTGAGGCAGTTGTACAAAAAGACAAAGGAGGCAAATAGATGATCTGGAGCCTCACCGCAAACATGCTGCTTCTATGAGCAGCTGCATGCAATCTTTGAGAGAGGGGGAAGGCACCTGATCGGCTTTCCTGATCAGATTCCTCCCAAGACACTCCTTGGGCAGCAGCATGGAGGACAGAGTGGATAAGGAGGAGAAGAACCGTTAGTAGGAAAGTGGGACAACTGATTTTGCCGAGAGTCAAGAACTTTTTATAACCTTGGAGACAATCCCCTCCTCCCAGAACATCTCAGTCACTGAACCTAGGGAGGGCACTTCTGGTTATTCCACATTTTTTGTCTTGCTAAAGTAGGTCAAAGTAGTCAGGTGTGATTTGTGGCGGTCACAGTGTCTGCACAGTGCGGAGTCTGCTAATAGCTTGTTAATATGTCTGGAGACAAAATGGGAATCCTCCCTGCACATCTCCATATAGCTCTCATAGAGGAACTCTTTCATTCTTCTCCCAAGATATCTGGGGAGGCCTGCCTTATTCTGTCCTCCACGGTAGGACACTTTACCACACCACGCCAGTGGTAAGTGATCTGGTGTCGCTGCAGCACAAAGCATTGCAGTGTAAGGTCCAGGTTTCTGGCCATGTTCTGTTAGCATCTGCTCCCTATCACTATGTGAGTGGAGGAATACGCCTTTGGAGGAGATGCGTAGAGTGTGAGGGCAGGAAAATGTGCAGGGAACTGGAAATGAGGAACCAGGAGAGAGTCTTATCATCCGTAGCAGCTATGATGAACTACGTGGCAGTTTTCCAGGATGCCTACAGAGGCACCCTCTCCAGCCCTTGTGGACCAACATTTCCTCCTCCCCAAGTTTCATAGCTTACTCTTCTAGGGGGAGGGGAGAAAGGGCATTTTTATACTCAATCCCAAGTTAATATCTTTATCATAATATTAGAGGGGTAGCCGTGTTAGTCTGAATCTGCATAAACAACGAGAAGTCCTGCGGCACCTTGTAGACTAACAGATTTATTGGACTTCGTCATGCATCTGACGAAGTGGGTCTTTGCCCACGAAAGCTGATACTCCAATAAAACAACTTCTCGTTGTTTATCTTTATCATAATGTTTTGATGCTCATCAGGATCCATGATGGGTTCCATGCTCATGCTGCGATGGTGTCTGCACAGATAATCAAGGGGGGGAAAGGACAAGGAAAGACTGTTTGCTGTTGCTTTCAAGTGGGGGGAGAGCAGGAGGGATGAGACGAGTGCATTATGGGCCGCTGATGACATATACCCAGAACCATCTACTGCACAGTTTTGCTCCCAGTGTACACTGAGCATAACCCAGAATGCAAACAGGCACCGGCACTATGTGATAGCTACCCACAGTGCATTACTATCAAAGTGACAGTAACCACCCAGTTGGGGATGTACTACTTCGAACTATGTCGAATATCCACATACAATGGAGACATGCACCTTTGACTTTACAAAATCAGGTGTTACAAATCAACTTTAATAAATTCAATTTTATCTCTCAGTGTAGACATGGTCTTAATGTTACCTTGTATGTTTTTTCACATGTAAAAAGTTAGAGGCAAAATCTATAAATGCAAAAACTTCAGCATGCCCTATGAATATCACTGTATTAAAAAAACAGACACAATGTCCATCTATGATGTAAACCAGAAATCTCCATGCATATACGTCCTGGTTTGGTATTTATCTTGCCTGCAGGACATAGTATATAATTGTTTATGATGATGTGTGGTGTGTGCAAATAGTCATAGCCAAGAATATCCTGTCTAAAGTGTTGGAGAAGGGTGTCTTACACTGGACTGATCCAAAGCTGAGGGAAGTCAATGGAACTCACATTGACTTCAAAGGGTTTTGGACTAAATCCTTAGTATTTAGCATATAGACAAAGTTTGCTTCCCCGTAGTTCCATGTTGACTCTCTGTGGAGCCAAGCTGGTCCATGCTAAGATGTAACTTTGAATTATTTATGATCAGCAAAAGTGGTCAGGGCTTTTAAAAAAAAAGCACACCTTAGTCCTAATGTTAAAACAGGAGGTCAAGGGACATGTAAGATTTTTAAAGATTAATTCACTAAAGTGGACCTGAAAACTGCCTGGTCATTTTTAATAACACAGAAAGTGTCTGTTAAAAGGTAACATGTGGAAGGATTACATTTTATTGGTTCATGAAAATGTCAGATCTTAAGGCCTTGCTTTTTTAATTTTCCTGTTTCTCTTGCTATCGGATAACGTTACACAAAGAGGGCCTTTGTTTGCTTTCCAGATGTATAGAGCCCTGCTACCCTTTTATCCTGTTGGTTTACGTGGTTAGTAGATGCTTTAATTTTTCACAGAGCTGACTGATGCTGCCTCTTGATCTTAACATGCATTTAAAAGTCCAACAACTTTAGCAAACTCAGGTTCTTTTCTTGGTGACGATCTTAAAGGCAAGACCAAGCTGAGACCCACTGAGATACTATGTGGAGAATATTATATTAGGTTCAAATGTCTTTTAGACCATTTCCTTTATTAATGAATGAATGTAGGTCCCAGTTCATTAAAGTACTTAGACACTTGCTTATTGCCCCAGTGACTTCAGTACACAAGCAGGGCATTCAGACAACCTTAACTCTGTCCTGCAGAGACATTGCAATAGCTGGATGAGCTAGACATTTTTGTGTTTGTGGTACTAGATTAGATAAAATGGATATTAAAGGCATATACCATCATTTTTCTCTTCCTGATATTACTCTGCTTGCACTCGGAGGTGCACTAGCAGAAAAGTTCAGGGGAAGCTTTCAATGCAGACATGTGTTATGCATCCCGCAGAAACCTCAGAAGTTGCTTATATCCATTAAGTCAGGGCTGGGCAAGATGCAGCCTAGGGGCCAGATCCAACCTGCCTAACACTTTCATCTGGCCCGCGGACTGCATCTGGCCATTTTCTATTTATATCCTGTTGCTGGTACCACCGAATTTCTGGGCAGTGGGTCAAGCAGAAGAATCCTATTTAAATAGCACACAGCTCCTGGTCACGGAGCTAGCTGGAGCCACGAGTCTTTTAAATAGCCAGGTGGCAGTGGGGCCATGAGTTGTGAGCCCTCAGCGGTGGGGGGCAAAGGGGATAACTGCCCAGGAGCCCGGTGATTCCCTGAGCTCTTTAAATCGTTGCCAGAATGCAGCGTAGTGAGCTCTGGGTGGCTCTTAGGGCTGCCTGCAGTGCACTCCAAGCAGTGCTGGAGGGGTCCTCAGTCTGGATGGTACTAAGGACCAGCAGCCCTCAGTCATGCCCCTTCCACCTGAGGCCCTGTCCCTTCTGAGAGTGTGGAGTCACCCCTCCCTTTGCCCAGGGGCCGGGCATGGCTGATGGGTCCCCTGCTACTCTATGCCAGCGGGAGGAAGTTCTTCTGCCAGCATAACTAAACCACCCCCAGCACCAGCTGAGCACTGTTCATGCTGGTGCTTTTGAAGGTGAAACTTTTGTTGGTCCATGTGTGTTTTTTCATATCTGTGACTGACAAAAAATGTACGAGCAAAAATGCTCATGTACCCTTCACCTGAAAGGCAACAGCTCAGTTGATGAAAGAATTCTTTCCTGGACATAGTGTCTATTCTGGGGGTTAGGTTGTCTTAACTACATCACTCAGGGCATTTATTAATTTTTCACCATTGGTCAATCTTGCTATGTCACTCTAAATTTTAAATGTAGCCCAGGCCTTACTTATACACCCTAATTTCTTCTACTTCCTGGACAGACACAAAGGGTATTAAACTTGTGTCCAGTGGTGCAGCAAGTTCCCTCAAGATTCAACTCCTGAATCACTGAATTCTGCATAAAAATTGACTGAAATCAGTGTTTTTACCATTCAACTTTATGTTTATATGTAGTGCTGTTTGGTTTTGTGCCTCTGCTGTCTAGAATTGCCAGATACTTTCACAAAAAAATACCAAACATGGTGGTAAAAAAATTGGTTGAGCAATAAATAAATAAATTTTAAAAACACGGGACCAAAGTTGTTGAGAAAAAAAAAAGCACAAAAAAAAAAAGAGTCATTGCGCCTTTAAATCCTCACTCTTCCCCACTCCACCCACCCCCAACAGATGCAGCAGGGGAGGAATGTCCCAAGCGGCCTTCCATCCAAGAAAAACAGAAAATACCCGACATTTTCCATGTCCGGTATTTTCTGGTTGTTTTACTGGACAGAGGTCGCAAATACCAGACTGCCCAACATCAGACACCTGGCAACTCTACCCTCTGTTAGAGATCCAGTCTGTAGCTTTTTCATTCATTAAGTTAACTAACTGCTCATTTTTTCACCAAGTCTGCCACTGTCTGTGACAATATTTCAGATGCCAGTTTGGGTCTGGTTCCTCCATTATTAAAGGCTATAAAATTTGGAAACACAGATCCCAATTCAGCTAAGTATTTAGGCACCTGAATAGCTTTAAGCATGTGTCTATCCCTTTGAAGGTGAAAGAAGTTTCATTATGCTGCATAGTTTGTGAACATCCTAGAGTTGTGAACATTAATAAGCCCTGTGGCGGGTTTTAAGGGTGCGAGCCTCGCACCCCCGAATCCCCCCGGACTGAGCCGGCGGGCTGGGGTGGGGCTCCGCGAACCCACCGCCTTCCAAATGCCCAGTTGTCCCGCCCCCGGGGGTTCGCGGGCAAGTCCGGCCCCGGGTGCGATCACCCCTCGCCCCAAGTAGGGCCGAGGGGGTTCAGCGGACCCGGACCTGTAACGTCCCGGGCGGCCCCCGGCCGGGGGCCCGACCGGGGCTCTTGAGCCGTCCCTCTACTCTTTGTCCCCTTGCTTCGTTGCCCCTCTCCGCGGGGGAGGGGAGGGGTGTTGCGTTCGACCGTCGCTGCCTTTTTGGGCTTGCGCCGCGGTCGGGGTGTGGGGGGGAGTGGGGGACCCGGGCCCGCCCTCACCACCGGGTCCCAGCCCGAGGCCCTAAGTGAGATGGGTGCTTTAAGGCGCTCCCCTCACGGCAGGCGGGGCAGCCGCCCGAAACTCGCCTGCCCACGGGCGCCAAAACGGCCCCGCCTCGGACTCCTTCCACCCCCGATGCTCCGGCCCACTGGGCCGGGGCAGAGTCGGGTCACTTACCCCGTCGTAGCCGCCGGGTTCGTCCCAGAGCGAGCCTCCAACTGCCGGGGTCGTCTCCCTTGGTCGCCCGGAAGGCCGGGTGCTTGGGGTGCCGGGAAGCCAGGGTGGCTGCCCGCTCGCTTCCCCTCTCTTGGGCGTCCCGGTGCCCTTGTTATGGGCGCAGCCGGGTGACGTCGGAGCCGTCAGCCCCGCCCCCTCCGGCGGATCCCCGCGCGGCTCCGGCCGGAGCAGGCCTGCGGCTCCTGCCCGGGGCGCGAACCGGGGCGCCCGCGCCGGACGTCTCCCGGGCCCCCGGTGCTTCCCCCGTCCCCTCCGGCGCGCGCCCGCCCCCGCCTTTAGCCGCTGCGGGGCCGGCGGCGCCGCGCCGAGCGGCTTCTGGCCGTCCTTGGCCGCCGCTTCCTGTCGGAGCGGGGGGGCCTCCCCCGCCCCTAGTGCGGACCCTGCCGGGTCCGTCACACACCTCCCCCCTTTGGAAGGGTCGCCGTCCGGGGGGGGTCCTCCTATCCGGGAAAAGAAGTCTGCGTTAAGGTGGGTGGCCCCGGGTCGGTGCACTATTTCAAAGCAATAGGGCTGCAGGGCCAGGTACCACCGCATAATCCGCGCATTGGTCTCTTTCATGGAGTTAAGCCAGACCAGTGGAGCGTGGTCCGTCACCAATTTGAATTTATTCCCCCACAAATAGTATCGCAAGGAGTCCACCGCCCATTTTACCGCCAATGCCTCCTTCTCAATGGTTGCGTAAGCTCGCTCCCGGGGCAGCAACTTGCGGCTAAGGTATAAGATGGGGTGATCCCCATCTGGTCCCTCCTGCGTCAGTACGGCGCCAAGTCCCACCTCGGAGGCATCTGTATAGAGAATGAAGGGTTCATCAAAGTCTGGCTGCCTTAACACGGGGGCGGCGGCTAGTTTTTCTTTTAGCGTATAAAAAGCCCGCTCCGCCTGCGGGTTCCAACGTACTTTGGTGGGCTCTGAATTTCGTATCAGTTCAGTTAGGGGGGTCGCCACCGACGCGAACTGAGGTACGAACTTTCTGTAATACCCCGCGAGTCCCAAGAACTGGCGGACCTGTTTCTTGGTCGCCGGGATGGGGTATTCCCTCAGTGCCTGCACTTTGCTGACGATAGGTTTTAGCCTCCCCCTCCCCACCGTGTACCCCAGGTAAGAAACCTCATGCTGCGCGAAGCGGCATTTTTTTGGGTTGGCAGTGAGGCCGGCCTTCTGTAAGGCTGACAATACCGTTCGTAAATGTCCCAGGTGCTCTTCCCATGTCCGACTATAGATGACGATATCGTCGATGTAGGCGGCGGTGAACTCGGCGTAGGGGGCCAACACCCGGTCCATCACTCTTTGGAAGGTCGCCGCTGCCCCGTGGAGTCCGAACGGCATCGTCCGGAACTGGAACAAGCCGAACGGAGTCGAAAAGGCGGTCTTCTCTTGGGCCTGGGGGTCTAACGGAATTTGCCAATATCCCTTAGACAAGTCCAGTGTCGATATGTAGACCGCTTGTCCCAGCCGTTCTAACAGTTCGTCCACCCTTGGCATGGGGTACGCGTCGAACCGGGATATAGCGTTGACCTTCCGGAAGTCTATGCAGAAGCGTGTGGAGCCGTCCGCCTTGGGGACTAATACGATGGGACTGCGCCACTCGCTCACCGATTCCTCTATAACCCCCCATTGCCGCATCAACTGAATTTCCCGCCTTACGGTGTCCCACGCCTTTCGGGGGAGAGGGCGCAGAGGTTCCCGCACGGTTCGGCCTACCTCTGTGACGATCTGATGGACCCCCATCATGGTTCGGCCCGGGCGCGACGTGAGCGTCTCCTGGTACTGGTGGAGGAGGCTCCGCAGTTGCCCCTGCTGGGCAGGAGTCAGTTCGGGGTTCAGGCTAGCCTCTACGGGCCCCGTCTCGGCTCCTCCCCATGGTCCTAGGTCCTCCTCCTCGGACGGG
Source organism: Pelodiscus sinensis (assembly GCF_049634645.1). Lineage (NCBI taxonomy): Eukaryota > Metazoa > Chordata > Testudines > Trionychidae > Pelodiscus > Pelodiscus sinensis. Next base: position 27,672,458 of record NC_134725.1, on the reverse strand, counting down.
GGTGCGATCAGTAGGGTGTCCCGGGGTACCCATTTCTTCAATAGATTAACGTGAAAGAGTTGGGTCCCCTGGCGTCGGCCCGACAGTCTGATCTCGTAATCGACCTCCCCCACTTTCTTGATAACCTCAAAGGGGCCTTGCCATTGCGCCAGGAGCTTCGACTCTTTTGTAGGTAAGAGTAGCATAACCCGGTCCCCCGGTTGGAACTCCCGACGCCGCGCGTTAGCGTCGTAGTACCTGGCTTGGCGATGTTGGGCGTCTTCCAGGTTCCGTCGGGCGTACTCCCCCAGCCGGCTCAGCTTCTCCCGGAGCTGCGTGATGTACTGCACTGTCCCTCGTCCGGTAGAAGCTTGGTTCTCCCATCCTTCCTTCAGGAGGTCCAGAATCCCGCGGCACCGGCGGCCGTACAGCAGCTCAAAGGGGGAGAAACCCGTGGAGGCTTGCGGGACCTCCCGCACTGCAAACATCAGGCTAGGTAACATCAAATCCCACCCCCGGGGGTCTTCCAGCACGAATCGGCGTAGCATTTCCTTGAGCGTTTTGTTGAACCGCTCAACTAATCCATCGGTTTGGGGGTGGTAGACTGAGGTCCGCAGCCGGTGGATTTTTAACATCTTGCACAACTCCTTAATGACCCTGGAGGTTACATTCGGGCCCTGGTCCGTAAGGATGGCCTGGGGTAGCCCTACCCTAGAGAAGATCCGGAGCAGTTCCCGCGCTAACGTCGGGGCTTTTGTGTTTCTTAACGGGATCGCCTCGGGGTACCGGGTGGCGTAATCGACAACTACCATAATGTAACGGTGCCCCCGCCCCGAGGGTTCCAGTGGCCCTACCAGGTCCATGGCAATCCGTTCAAACGGTACCGCCACTATTGGCATGGGGACAAGGGGGGCTTTTGGTACTCTGGCTGGGGCCGTCCTCTGGCATTCCGGGCAGGAGTCACAAAAGTCCCGCACAGCCCTGAAAATGCCGGGCCAGAAAAACCGCTGCAGGACCCGGTCTAAGGTTTTCTCCCGGCCGAGATGCCCTGCCCATGGGACGGCGTGCCCCAATTCCAGGACTTCCCGACGGAAGCGGGTGGGGACCACGAGTTGTTTCCGTACCCCCCCTGCGGCCTCCCTCGTGACCCGGTATAGGCGGTCACCCCATACCTGGAACTGTGGTCCCTGCGGTGCCCTCTCTTCGCCCTGCCTTTGCTCGTCGGGGGTGCCCGCTTGGTCCCAGGCATGTTGGAGGGTAGGGTCCATCCGTTGCTCGGTCAGGAAGTCCGGCGCTGTCTCGAGCTCCAGGCAGATCGCTCTCTCCTTCTCTGCTGCTGCCGGCGTCAAGTCGCCAGCCGCCCCCTCTCGGCCTCCTTCCTCCGCCGGAGGGTCCTGTCCTTTTAGGAACAGCTCGAACCCGGGCCAGTCGCGGCCGATGAGGACGGGGTACGGCAAGGTTTTGGCCTTCCCTATCGGCCAAACCCGGTCCTGTCCCCCCCCGGTCAGGCGGAGTTGGACCGTGGGGTACGCCTTCACGTCCCCGTGGACGCACCTCATCCACACGGGCTCGCCTTCTGGGTGTCCAGGGGGGACGAGGTCAGCCCTCACGAGTGTGACGGTGGAGCCCGAATCCACCAATGCCTGAACGGGGCGGCCCTCGAGCCACACTCGATGGACCAAGGGACCCCCTCTGGTTCCCCCGTCCCCTCGGGGCTCGGCCGCCGTCCCCTGGCTTAGGGTGCAGTCCATTAGGGGACATTCCCGCTTAAAATGCCCCTCCTGCCCGCACTGGAAGCAGGGCCCTCTTCCTCCTGGGCGGACCTCCCGTGGCCCCCCTTCGGGTCGCCGCTCCGCATCTGTTCTCTCGGGTGGGGGCCGGGGCCAGACCGGGGCCAACCGGGGGGGGGTATCGCGTCCCCTGCGCCCCCCTGATGAGGGTTCTCCCCCTGGAGGCTTCCCCTGGGGCCGGGACCCCCCTACCTTCGGGGTGGGCGGGTTGGCCCGTCCGGCGCCGCCCTCTTCCCTCTCCGCGAGGAGATGGGCTTCCATCAGCGTGACGGCCTCATTGAGCGTTGCGGGCTGGTTCCGGCGGACCCACCTTTGTCCGCCCCTCGGTAAAATGTGGATGAATTGCTCCATCACCACCATTTCTGAGACCTGGCTGCCCGTCTTGTGCTCGGGCTCTAGCCACCGGTTGGCCCATTCTTTTAGTCGCTGGGCTACCGCCCGAGGCCGGTCGCCACCTCTAAACACCTCCTGCCGAAACTTCTGCCTGCAAGTCTCGGGAGAGTGCCCCACCTGATCTAGAATCGCCTCGCGGACCTTCGGATAGTTCAAGGCGTCCGCTACGGCCAGGCTGCGGTAGGCGAGTTGGGCGGGCCCGCTTAAGTAGGGGGCCAACAGCGTCGCCCATTGGTCCGGCGGCCACCGAGCGGCCGTCGCCACCCTTTCAAAAGTCGTTAAGAATGCTTCTGGGTCGTCCTGAGGTCCCAACTTCGTCAGGCGCAGGGGCAAGTTGGGTCCTTCGCCCGATGTCCCCGGGGCTCCAGCCGGAGTTCCCCATCGCCTCTCCACTGTCTGCCGCCACCGCTCCTGTTGGGCTGCTAATTCTTGGATCAGCAGCCTCTGATGTTCCTGGAACTGCGTGGTCAGCTGTTGGACTAGTTGGGCCTGTTGTTCTTGCTGGGCCTGGCGTTGCTGCTGCTGGTTCTCACTGAACCATTCGAGGAACGGTCGAGGCTCCATCGGGTCGCCCGTTCCTTCTTCGCCCCACGCGGGCTCTGTCGGCCGGTTGGCCTGTTCACGTTCGTCTATGGGGAGGGAACTACCTCGATGCCCTCATTCTCCACCAGTGTGGCGGGTTTTAAGGGTGCGAGCCTCGCACCCCCGAATCCCCCCGGACTGAGCCGGCGGGCTGGGGTGGGGCTCCGCGAACCCACCGCCTTCCAAATGCCCAGTTGTCCCGCCCCCGGGGGTTCGCGGGCAAGTCCGGCCCCGGGTGCGATCACCCCTCGCCCCAAGTAGGGCCGAGGGGGTTCAGCGGACCCGGACCTGTAACGTCCCGGGCGGCCCCCGGCCGGGGGCCCGACCGGGGCTCTTGAGCCGTCCCTCTACTCTTTGTCCCCTTGCTTCGTTGCCCCTCTCCGCGGGGGAGGGGAGGGGTGTTGCGTTCGACCGTCGCTGCCTTTTTGGGCTTGCGCCGCGGTCGGGGTGTGGGGGGGAGTGGGGGACCCGGGCCCGCCCTCACCACCGGGTCCCAGCCCGAGGCCCTAAGTGAGATGGGTGCTTTAAGGCGCTCCCCTCACGGCAGGCGGGGCAGCCGCCCGAAACTCGCCTGCCCACGGGCGCCAAAACGGCCCCGCCTCGGACTCCTTCCACCCCCGATGCTCCGGCCCACTGGGCCGGGGCAGAGTCGGGTCACTTACCCCGTCGTAGCCGCCGGGTTCGTCCCAGAGCGAGCCTCCAACTGCCGGGGTCGTCTCCCTTGGTCGCCCGGAAGGCCGGGTGCTTGGGGTGCCGGGAAGCCAGGGTGGCTGCCCGCTCGCTTCCCCTCTCTTGGGCGTCCCGGTGCCCTTGTTATGGGCGCAGCCGGGTGACGTCGGAGCCGTCAGCCCCGCCCCCTCCGGCGGATCCCCGCGCGGCTCCGGCCGGAGCAGGCCTGCGGCTCCTGCCCGGGGCGCGAACCGGGGCGCCCGCGCCGGACGTCTCCCGGGCCCCCGGTGCTTCCCCCGTCCCCTCCGGCGCGCGCCCGCCCCCGCCTTTAGCCGCTGCGGGGCCGGCGGCGCCGCGCCGAGCGGCTTCTGGCCGTCCTTGGCCGCCGCTTCCTGTCGGAGCGGGGGGGCCTCCCCCGCCCCTAGTGCGGACCCTGCCGGGTCCGTCACAAGCCCACTTCTTGCAAGTTGGCCATTGGCTTTATTGAAATTCCTCATAAAGATTTGGGATGAAATTTATAAGCGCTGTCAACTCTTGCAATTTTTTATCACAAGTATCACAGTGTTTGAATTTTTCTTAACTCCAGCTGTAGGATTCATATGGTTAGAAGGGAGCATCAGGGTCATCTAGTCTAATTCCCCACCAAGATGCAAGATTTATTGTGTTTACCCCTTCCATGATAGATGGCTATCCAGCTTCCTTTTGAAAATCTCCAGTGAAGGAGCTTCCATTCTGTTCCATCGTCTTACTGCTTTCACAGTGAGGAAGATCATCCTGAGATATGTCAAGATATCTCATGAGAATCTTATCCTTCATTTAAAAAGGAAAAAAAAAAGTTTCTAGCCCTCATGGTTACCAAAACAAGCTTTAAAACTTGAAGTAAAGGTTTATACATGTATATAAATTAGAAGGCAAAGAAAAGAACTCCTGATTTTAAAAAAATCACTGTTTTAAAGACAGTCTCATGCTTTTTGAATTCTTGAAGTTGGCAATAATTGTTATATTGCCTCTGCAAATGGACTCCTTGTATTCTACTTTTTTCTTTTCTGTCTAAATCCCGAATTCATGCCCCTGAAGTGAACCCTTGATATATACTCTTCTACCAGCACCATTCTAGCTAATAATATTATTTATAAGCCCAGTTTTGACCGTTCCTTCCTGTTGAAAACCTTTCTACTTGAAGTTTCTAATATGTAGTCTGTCAGCAGAGAGTTAATGCTTTTTTTTAGGGAAAAAAAAGTCTGGGGTTACTTAGAGTCATTTTAGAGCAATAGTTCTCAAACTTTTTGCCCGTGGCCCACCCCGCTCAGTGCACAGTTTTCTGTAGACCACTAGTCAACCGCCCCTGGTGACAAAATGGGTGCAGGAGCAGGTGGGAGGGCAGGGTCGGTCCAGGAGGTAGAGTTCAGAATGGGAATGAGGATCGGAGGGGTCTGGGAGGGAGGATGCAGGAGGGGAGCGTGGGAGCTCAGTGGGAAGGTGTTACATGAAGGGAATGGGAGTGTAAAATCTGGGCATGAAGGAGTTGGGGGAGGAGGGCTTACCTGGCTCCATGTTTCCTTTTGCTCCCAGGTACTGCCCTCCACTGCTCCCATTAGCTATGACTCTAGCCAATGGAAGCAGCTGGGAAAGACTCCAACTGAGCAGCCAGGGCGGAGGGAGTGGCAGCATGTAGAGTCACTTCCTTCTCAGGCTCAGGGCTTCCTCCTGAAGCGGGAAGCCAGTGCTGGCACTCCAGCCTCTTGTGGGAGGGGGGGAGCTGGAGTGCCAATGTAGATAACCACTGTGAGGGGATGAACCTGTGGCACACCTGCAAGACCACTGTGTGAGAACCACTGTTTTAGAGGGATGTTAGTTCAAAAAGTAAAAGTCTTTTAGGGTTTTTTTGTTTGGTTGGTTGGTTGGCTGTTTAATATATTTTCTATTTTGGGGACATGTAAGATCCACATCTCTGCTGCTGTAAGTGGGTGCCGCTTGACTGGCTTTGCAGATAGGCTTCAGTCACAGCCCTGCATTCCCCCCTCTATGCTGGGTTGGGGAAATGCTACAGTCAGACTGCACAGCACACTCTTGTCTCTCTAATGGAGCCATCCAGGGTCGTGACTCTCAACACCAATGAATGTAAAGGGGTATTTGATTTCCACATTCTTGCAAATCTGGGTGTTTTCTGGAGACCCTCCTGCATTTCAGACTGCACTAGAGTCGCTGCGAGACAGGAGCAGGCTTTGTGCCTCTGCGGCAGTAAGTCCAGTAGCAGTCTTCAGAAATCTGCCCATCATGCTTTGCCAGGCTGCTGCTTGCCAGCTGACCTCAGTCCTCTGATTCCTCTGATCAGTGAATAGATTCCCCTCAGATCGTCTCTCTCTCTTTCTCTCTCTTTTTTTGTTTCCCTCTGGCTTTTTTTCTATGGAAGATGAAATCCATCACAGGGACTTAGATTTATTAACTGCTGCTCAAGTCGCTTTGCATGATGTCGGGAGAGGAGAGGAAACCATTGTATCCTTAGAACTAGCTTAACAAAAAGGCTTTTGGATAATTTCTTAGTTTTTTTTTTTTAAGAACTTGGGTTGGCTTAACCAATTAATGTGAGAGCCTTAGAAAATACTTAAATATTTAAGGCTCTGCCCTGCCTTTACATACGCCCCTGCATATCTTTGGATTTCACATTGAAATGAAAAAGTGATTCTGTGTGTGTGTCTCCTTTTTTTCCCCTTCTCTCATCTCTCATTCAAATCACACAACGTTGGTATTCTCCTTCCCAGCATTTGGTGAGCATCTAGGGAATCCTGCCAGGTACATGGAAAGAGGGGAGGGAGATGTGTAGAAAAGCAAAGAGTGGGTCCAAATGGGTGAGTTACACATACTCTCCTGTTCAGTGCCAGAGTTCTGATAGCGTGGCAAATTCAGGGCTGTGACTAAATGCTGTCATCAGCTTTAATTCTTAAGAGACTGAGGGTGAACATATTCTTCCTGCTTTTTTTGCACCCACACAACTGGAGATTTATCTCTTGCTTGCTTCTGCCCTGTCCCTCTTCACTCCTCTTGATGCAGTCAGACCCCCTCCTTCACCTGCCTCCATTGGTTGCCATTAAACTATGTCACTTATAGCTCTATGGACTTGTAGTAACCTTGGTGTCTTCTTGGACTGAGAATTCGTGGCTCTATGGCACTGCAGATAGAACAGAGGCTGGTGTAATGCTGCTGCTAAGAAGCAGAGCAAGCGAAGGGTCTTGCTTTCACACCACCCTTGCTTCCCATGGTTCCCAGGTAACTTCAGTGCCCTTCTTGCCTCCCTCCCCCATATGATCCATCCCAGCTTCTTCTGCTGCATCCATCAATGTAGCAAGCAGGAAAGAACAGAGAAAGAGGTGGTGGTCAGCTATGGTGAGTCATCCCATTCAGATCTGCTTTGCCCCAACTTCCTAATAATAATATTTAACAGGGCTCACTTAGCCCTTTCTAGTCTAGGTTCTCTATTGAGCTAGTGAATCCTCACCGGGCCCTCCTGGAGTGACTGATGCTGAGTTAGCATAGGGCAGTTCTGTGTAGCACCTTACCTCTTCGTGTGACAGCTGCCTCTTCTCTGCCTCTGTCCACTGCTGCCTGTCTGAGTGTCCCTGTGAGGCTGGAAGAAACAAGCCAGAAGTTACCTGACCCCTGTCAAAATCACACCCCTCTGAGCACCAGGGTGTAAGGCTGTAGTCATGATTGCGGAGTGTAGGCCACAGAAAGCATTCCTGTTCTCTTACCTAGAAAGAGCAAGAAAGAACATCATGGGGCTGTAACAGAAGGGTCAGTGGAACTATAAGGGGACAGGGTTGGGGAGGTGAGAAGAGGAGGAAGGCAAATCTTTGGAAACCAGGGTCACAGATGATCATGTGGCTGCAGTGAGAGGGGGAAAGCAGGTAGGAAGAAGATTTTGTGGAGGAAGATGAATGGTTTTCCCTGTAAGCTGAGTGCTTGGGTGGCCACACAAGAGTGATTGAGGTGCCATGCAGTTGATTAGCAGAGTGCCCACAGCCAGCTGCATGTGATTCTACTGGTGGTGCACATCCACATATGTTACCAGTTCAGGTAACAAAATTTATTCTGCCCATGGGTGGAAAAATTTAGAGGGAATATTGGAGATGGGAGAATGCTAGGAATGGTGGTGGGTTAGGTGGTGGGTTAGGTGCTTAGGTGCTGTATGTTAGTGCAGAGAAAACATCACTGGCCTCAACTGTGCCATGTTGATGATGATCCCTGCTCTCCTATAAAGCTTCCTGGCAGGAATTATAAGGTGCAAGTAGCAGAAATAGTTAACAGATCTTTCACTGTAGATTAAAAAAACCCTAAGATGCGTGTTCATCTGTCACCGTCAATGAAAAAATGAAAAATGTTAAGCCCTCCCTCTGGGCCAAATGTGAAGTGTCAGCGTTTCAAAAAGCTCTCTACTTCCATCTGCCACATTTTGGTCCTGCACAGCACAGATATGAGGTGTTGCATAGCATAGTGGGGGGAAAGTGGTGAGCCGGAGCATGTACCTGTGTTACAGAGACCTCTGCTGCCATATTAACCTATGGGAGGAGAAACCAAAGAGAGAAACATACAGCTAAGCAAGTCCTTAGCAGGAAGAGGACTAAGCTCCAGCCAATGGGCTTGATTCTGAGATACAACAATGCCCCTTTCTCGCCCATTTGAAGGCCTTTCATGTTTCCAAAGTGGTCCAAAAGGACCTTAGAATGAATGAAACTCTAGTCCTATGTCTTCGCCTAGCACATCCATTGTCCCTCTGCATCTTGGAGGGTAAGAGAAGATAGGATAGAGTCCTTGCAACTTTTTTGCGCTGAGCCTCCTTCAGAGCAGAATTATCTTGCACACCTTACAAGGAGTTGCAGGATCAAGGCCCTCATGACATTTAAAATCTTTTGGGAGATTTTTATAGAGGTTGTATAGTGATGAGTTATGTGCACCTATATGTGTGTGTAATGCATAATAAAGAGTGGGTGTAGAATGAGAGCAACATCCTGTGGACCTCCCATTTGTTGAGAAGAGTCATCTATCTGGCCCATAACCATGATATCTGAACACATGAACATCTCAAAAACTTGTCTCTTCCAGAAGTTAGTCCAATAAAAGATAATACACACCTCCCTTGTCTCTGACTCAACTTCTGTCATCTATTGCTTTGCCAGATCTACCTTTCTGATAGAATGGTGGAGGGGGAAATTATTGATAATTATTGATTGCAGAGAGTGAGAGAGAATGCACCATTGGCTGCTCTGGCTTCACTGGAATTTGCCAGCTTTGGGGTGCTTATCGGTCTGGGATAATCCTGTAGCTACCTATAGCAACAAGATGACACAATGTTCATTCAGTCTGGATTTGATTTGTGACAGTCCCTGGTGTAAAGTGTTAGCTTACAAAGTGTGAACACAGTCTGGTAGGGCTCCCTGTTTCTTTGAAATATTTCATTAGTAAATGCTTTTCACAGGCACAGGCATAGCTAAGCTACGGCTTTTGTCTATGCTAAGTGGATTCTCGTTATTCCCTTGACCTTCAGATCCTCGCTCAGAACTTTATGCATCAAAAAGGATGCTTTGATGCAGTTCTAAAGAAAGACTTCTCCCCCTGTTTTTGTCAAATTTGTGCTTCATGAAGGTATTAGTCAAGGTATCCAGTCATCCTGACAGCATGACTGGATTACACACGAGGCATATAGGATATGCCACAGACAAGGTACCAGTTATCAAGTGAAGATTGTTTGATCAGTCAACGGATGCTTTTTGCTTCCTTCTTGATTGTTCCAGATGATGATTCAGAAGATTGGGGTGGTTGTATGAAATGCTTAATGCTAATTATGTAGGATTAGTCAAAGCACCCTTAAAACTGGTTATTTCTAAACCTTCTTTCAGTCCCTTTGGACATGTGTTTTCAAGTTTTTTTAAGCTGGGTTTAGAGAGGTGCTGAGCTTCTAGCTCTCACTAAAATTACAGGGACCTGTTGAAATTACAGGGACCTCATAGAAAGAACATCTTGCAACTGTGTTCATTGGCTATTTTCATCAAGGATACATGCTAATTTATGCATGGAGGTGCTTTTATTTTGCACTTACTGTGCAACAGGACGTAGGGAGATGTGTCCTCTGGTTTGGCATGTACTATGATACATCCATATTGACTGTATGGGGTGTTGAGCAGGACTCTCAAATGTCACTTGCAGGGAAAATTGATCTAGCAACTTCATATCCAGTACAGGATACAAATCTAACATCTTGTTTGTAGTGAAGGGAGCTTCATTAAATCCTCTACCCAGTCATGGTAGATCAACAACTGTGATGTTAATGTATGGGACATGAAAGAGCATGTTTATTGCTGAAGCTAAGGAAGGATGTCTACTTATGAAAAAGTGAAGACATTTGAGTGTACAGCATTTTCTCTGATGATTTACTGCATCTGCCAATTTGCAATTTAAAGGTGGGCCCTTTTCACTCTAGTAGTTTGATGGCTCTGAAATCCCAGAAACCAAATTTATAAGTTCAAAAAATTATCACTTTTTTGTAGCACTTTATAGCCAGCTACTGCACAAAAGGTGACTTTTGGTTCTTTTGTAGAATTCATTTATGTTCCCGTTCCTTCACAGCAACGATGGATGTGACTGCCTTTTTCATTCTACTCTTTTGCTGGTATAGATTGACATATAAAGCCCTTTTTGCTCTTTCATGAAATTGAAAAGCAGTGCTCATAAAAAATGAAACTCCAATTTCCCTCCCCTTCCCCCTCCACCCGCCTGCCTCCTACCCCCCACCATCTTTGGACTTAATTTTAACTTTCCCTCAGGTTCCCCAATATTTACTTATATTTAATGAAATCTCTGTGGAGAAGCCCCACTGAGCTGGCAAATGGTGACACTCAGAAAGCTGATAATGAGCATACCAAGACTCTGCATTGGTAGTGAAAGGTAGGCATTCCTCAGAGGGCTGGCTGTTCCCCTGGAGATGGGAGAAGGAGACTGATAATGTGACTGGTGCTGTTGGTGGGGAGACTAGGTTTAGTTTGGCTCTGTATAATGGTGCTTTGGATATTACAATCCAGTACGTTTTTTAATGCTGTAATGTCACCAGCACTGGAATTTATCTCAGGCAACGTAAGGCTAGGAGAAATTAAGCTCCTGTAAAGTCTGAGTTACGTTACCAAGATGTGTTTTTAAATACACACGTGACCATCGAAGTCAGTTCAGAAATGGATTGTTAAACTATCATCTCTTGGCATGGTGACTGGTCACCATGAACTTCAGTGGGTTTACTTGCTGAAAAAGGGTTGCTTGCGCGAGTAAGAAATACCTGATCCAATGACCTCTGACTTCAGTGAGAGTCTTTCCATTGATCTGAGTGGGCATTGGACTAAGGATGTTAAAATGCAATTATTTGGCTAATCGTGGAGTTGATTCAATTTGTATCGACTATACGATTAGCTGATGAGTTCCTCTACAGAGCTGTAATGGGGGTAGCTCCAGAGGAGCTGACTTGAGCTAAGACCGAGCAGTCCTGGCTTGTGCTGGCACCAGAGACACCCGGGCTGTGGCTCTGCATTTTAAATGTAGTAAAAGCTGCTGAGCTGTTAATACATTTAAAATGCAGAAGTGCAGCGATCAACTCAAGCTGGGACTGCTGGGTACCAGCTCGTATTGAGCTCAGCAGCCCCTGTTTGCAGCAGACAGCCCTGTCCGCTGTGAACAGGGGCTGCTGCCTGGGTAGCCCCTGCCCTCGGCCAGCTTTGGCTGCTGCAAACGGGCTGCTTGGCAGCAACAGCTCCTGTTTGCGGGGGGACAGCTCCCCACTGGGACCCCTGCGTACAGGGGCTGCTTCACAGCAGCGACTCCTGTCCCCATATGTTGCTTCTGATAGAGGCAGTGTCTGGGCAGGTAGCACTCCGAAGACAGTGATGGGGGGAACCGGTTTTTAAGTTGGTTCCCCCCAGCACCAGATCCTGTCCCCTGCTTGCTGCCTCTTATAGAGGCAGCGGAGGCAGGGGCGGGGAGGGGCACTGCAGAGCACGGGGTGAGCGGGGACCGCTTGAGTACCTGCTCGCCCTGTGCTCCCTGTGGCGCTTCTGCTTTTGAAATGTACAATGAACCCTGGAGGGCTCTTGTATATTTCCAAAGCAGAAGCGCCTGCAGTCGGAATCGGTGAGAGAAGGGGCTGAAGCAGTCACTGCTCATGCCATTTCCCACTGTGCCTCTGCCTCCTCTGCCCCTGCAGAGAGGGCACTGGGGGGAATCGACTTTACCAGTTCCCCACAGCACCAGCTTCTCCTCCCACCTCCCACCCCCTTGCTGCCTCTTTCTTATAGTCGACTACTTGCTTCCATCCCTACACTGGACCAGGGTGAATGTTCTAGCTGAATGGGGTATGTAGGCATTCATTGCTATATGTATTCTGGCAGAAACGACAGGCCTAATCTCTGGCTATCTGTCTGGACCTCTTGTGTATTTAACTTTTAGATTCTTTAGAAACCTGTGTCAGAATGGATCTTTCCAGAAAAGGGGAATTCCTAGACCTTTACAATGACTAGATATGTGAACAATACAATTTTCTTCTCTCTAGGAGAAAATGCCAGTGGAAAATTGCAATAAAATACTTTCACGTAATAGTTTGGTGAAACAAAATGGGATCAAGCTATGATTTGCAGAACCAAATACTAGGAACAGCCATGTAAAATAGTGTAACCCACTGCATTCATTGGATTTACAGCTGAGCAATTTGAGGAAAGTTGAGTCACATTGAATGAATTGATTTAAAAATCCCTTGTTGATCTAATTATTATGCTAACCATACATAAGAAAACCCTAATTCATAACCTATATGTCCTTCATTTTGCTGTAAATCCTTATCTTTTCTGTCACCTTCTCTTCTCCTCTTGTTTTAGTAAGAAAATAACTTGTATTTCAAACTACTGTTTATCTTAACTAACAAAAATTAATAACTAAAATGATCACATTGTAGTAAGAGAGTCAAATTGGATAAAGGCGCTAAAGGAGCGCTCATCTTCCCTTTTCATAAAAGCGTAACTCTTCATCCTCCCATGCTGTCTGAATCAGGGAACCCAAAAACTAAGCAGAATTCCATCACGTTTTACTATACAACTGCACTTCAGTTGTCCCTCTCTGTTCTTTTCCTCCTACCATCTTGCCTCTGGGTATGCTCTCTGTACTTTTGATAACAATATAATAAAAATGATGAACAGCTTCTCTGTCTGATTGTTGTTTTTGGCATACATAACTGATGGCAGAACTTCTGTTTTTATACTGTAAAGTGTCAGGGAAGTTTTTTGTTTGTTTGTTTTAATGATGCACTGGCATATAGTCAATAAGGATAAGGAATGGGGCCACCGCTTTTAAGCTCATGGACAGAGATTGCCAGAGAAGTGCGGGCTAAAAAGCTATTAATTTGGCCATTGTCTCAGGAGAGTCCGCCTGCAGTCCAGCTGAGTCAGCGCTCCAGTGACTACAAGGGAGAAACTCTACAACTACTCTGCCATTTAGGAAATGAGCCAGCTGCATTTTGGGATAAATTTAGTCAGCCAGATCAGCTAGCAAGTGTAAAGGAGAGAACTGGCCAGTATGTAAACCAGATAAACAGTCCATCTGGGCATTAACAGATAATAGCAATCTTCTGTGTCAGATATGTTTTTCACGTTGGGATGTTTCATCTAATTGAATACATTCAATCATGTCTTTATTTTTTCCAGGGCTGACCTAAATCTGTACAACAATATCTATTGGGTCTGGAGTTCATTACTGGGCCTGAGGGAGGGTAAGAGATCTGGTGGGATTGGGATTTATGTATTGGTTTTCAATATGTGGATTAATCTCTTCTTCCCATTTATGGCTTTATGTTTCCTTCAAATATAGAGTAATTTTCCCTTTCCTGTCAATGAACAACCCCTCCCTGTTCAGTCAAATCCCTTCTTAAAATCCCATTCCTTTTCAGTGGACATACTGCACTGGTGACTTTAACCGTAGTCTTTCCACACTCTCCTCTACCTTGCATCCACATTTTCACATCTGTGTTTGTCAGAATCAGTGCCCTCTTCAGCCTGATTTGCACTCAATGGCTTCAATGGTAAACTTTTTGGGCTGTGATTGTCTTTGTCTCACCTGTAAAGTGCTGGGTAATAGTTCATTTTGCCATGAACCATATCTAATTAATATGTCATGATCCAGATATTCAGCTGATAAGAATCAGAATAGCTCTGCAAATGGAGGTGACACTACCCTGACATACACCAGCTGAAGGGGTAATAGAACTGGTTTAAATAAATTAAACAAGTTCAAAAAGTTTTGGTGAAATGTGTGTTATTTTTCAAAAAAGGGCTACATTTGTAATTTTCCAATCAGCACTGACTGATGAATAACACTGAAAGCTGGAGAGAATCATAAATCTGCTCCTTGTCAATCCAGTCCAATTTCAGCAGGAGCCTCTGACCTGCCCCTCAAAGGCAACATTAAACACTAGGGCTTTGTCTACACTACAAGTTTTTTCAGCAGAGAATTATGCTAATGACAGATTCATTAGCATGAGTCGCGATGTCATTAGTATATTTTCTGCCTATGCTTTTTGTACAAGAGGCTTTTGCGCAAAAAGAAGCAGTGTAACCGCTTCCATTTTGCGCAAAAAAACCCCTTTTGTGCAAGATCCTTATGCCTCTCTGCAACCCCTTGCTGAAAAAGCATTGGCAGAAAATATGTTAATGACATGGCGATTCATGCTAATGAGTCCGTCATTAGCATACCCTCTGCCGCAAAAACCTTATAGTGCAGACATAACCTAGCAGATTTTCCTGGCTTTACCTGGTAAAGCTCAGGTTTTAAACTCAATGAAGAGTATTTTTGTTTGGTTGGTTAGCTGTTTTTGGTTTTGGGGGTTTTTTTGCGGGGGGGAGGAATAAAAGGAAAATGTATATGCATTATTTAAATGATTGTATTTTTCAAAAATACCACATTATTTTTATGATGTTAATTTTTAATTAAGAGTTCTTTAAAAGGATTGTTAAAATTTTTTCATTTAATTTTTTTTAAAAATGGGAATTCCATCAAGTGTATTTTGTCTTCATCCCCTGTAAATTCTTATCATTCGCTATGTTCTAACAAAAAATGGCTATATTCAATTTAGTTTCCAATTTTCTTCTAATTTTCAATCCTTAAGCATTGAGCTAGCTTCGCCAAAACAGAGCACAATTCCAAATTTCTCCATTTTATCTCTTTTCTGTAAGGTTTATTGAGAAGCAAGTCTATTCCAGGTTCATCCTATGTTTCTGGATCATCTTGGTTCAGTCTCTTTCAGCATTCACTCTATGCCATTTTTTTAGGACTGTACGTGCTTTGATGAGTCAGTCTTTTTTCTGTTTGGTTTTATGAAAAGCAATCCCATTCCAGGCATATCCCATTTTCCTGGCACAACCAAGCTCTTACGTTGCTTTAAATTATGCTAAGAGAAAGCTGTATTCCAAATTTGGTGGTCCTAGCTTTAACCATTTAGGAGGAGTTCTTGATCAAACAGACAAACTCTCTAAAATATATAACAGCTTAAAAGCCAGGCTGCAAATACCATTCTTGTGCTGACTAGTATCTTATACAATAAGCCCACTGATATCACTTGAACCACTTGGCTAGTAAAGTACTGCTTCTGGTGTAGACTATTGCAGTGCAGGCAGTCCCCGAGTTACGCGGATCCGACTTATGTCGGATCCGCAGATACGAACAGGGATTTTCTCGCCCCGGAGGACTGGAGCCAGCAGACCAGGGAGACGGGGAGCAAAGCGGCGCAGGATCCGGGGCCGGACCCGCGGCCGCTTCCAGATCAGCTGGAAGCGCCACGGGTCCGGCCCGGGTCCTGCGCCACTTTGCTCAGCGTCTCTCTGGTCTGCAGACCAGGGATACGCTGAACAAAGCCGCGCAGGACCTGGGGCCGGACCCCCGACGCTTCCAGCTGATCTGGAAGCGCCGCGGGTCCGGCCCTGGGTCCTGCGCCGCTTTGCTCAGCGTCTCTCTGGTCTGCAGACCAGGGAGACGCTGAACAAAGCCGCGCAGGACCCAGGGCCGGACCCCCGGCGCTTCCAGCTGATCTGGAAGCGGCCGCGGGTCTGGCCCCGGGTCCTCCGCCGCTTTGTTCAGTGACTCCCTGGTCTGCAGACCAGGGAGACGCTGAGCAAAGCGGCGCAGGACCCGGGCCGGACCGCGGCGCTTCCAGCTGATCTGGAAGCGCAACAGGTCTGGCCCGGGTCTTACGCCGCTTTGCTCTGCGTCTCTCTGGTCTGCTGGGGGGGACACAGCTAGTGCCCCCCTCAGCAGACCAGGGAGATGTGGAGCAAAGCCCGGGGCCTGTGGTAGAGCAGGTGGGGCGCTGCTGGTTGGTCCCACAGCACCGCTCCTTGGCGCTACTGGACCAACCCGGCAGCACCCCAGCTACTCTGCCCCAGGAGTCCTGATTCAGCCGCTGCTGATCAGTTTCAGCAGTGGCTGAATCAGGAAGCCTGGGGCAGAGCAGCTGGGGTGCTGCTAGGTTGGTCCAGTAGCGCCGAGGAGCGGCCGCGCTACTGGACCAACCCAGCAGCACCCGAGCTGCTCTGGCCCAGGCGTCCCCAAGTTAGCTGCTGCTGAAACTGACCAGCGGCTGACTACAGGAAGCCAGAGGCAGAGTTGCTCTGCCCCGGGCTTCCTGGAATCAGCTGCTGATCAGTTTCAGCAGCAGCTGACTTGGGGACGCCTGGGGTTCTTAAGTTGAATCTGTATGTAAGTCAGAACTGGTGTCCAGATTCAGCGGCTGAATCTGGATGCCAGTTCCGACTTACATACAGATTCAACTTAAGAACAAACCTACAGTCCCTATCTTTTACGTAACCCGGGGACTGCCTGTATATCCCAAATAAATGCTCATTTTTTTCCCTTAAGTTAGTTTGCTCTGCTTTGTCCCAAATACTCATCCATCTTGAAGCCGTTCTATTGCTCTTGTTTATAAAGAGAGACTAATTGTCTAAGCTCACATTTTTACTGTGTTTGAGGAATTAACCATTAAACAGCAACAACCTAAAAACGTTGATCATCCTGAGCTGTCTCAGTCACACCAGTAACTCAGAAAGAGTTGCAGTCATCACTTACATGGTGAAAAAATATTTTATCTCACTAATACAATACCATGTACAGTTGCTAAGTGAATATTAAAATCATTGTCACGTGTTAATGGGAGCTTTTATATCTTAACGCTGATCAAATTGCTTCTGCAATATAGAAAAAGAGAAAGATTGTCCCTGTCTGGATGGAGACAACTTTGAAATCCTTTGCAATGAGAAATAATAGGATGACTTGCCAAACAGAAGTTGTATTCTGTGCATGTAAATAGGTTCTGCACCATAATTAGTGATTTCCCCCCCTAGGCTGAACTGGAGGCCTCGTATTTTCATGGGAAAATCAGTTTGATGTCTACCGTCCCTAATTTCTGCAGTACTGAATAACCAGGCTCTAATTCTGTTGTAATGAACCGTGTGTTAATGCTACAGCCTTCTGTCCAGTTATAAGCCAAACACCATGTCTGACTTTGTAATGAATCTTACAGTGGTCTTGTTGACTCCATGGTAGGCTTTTGTTAGGATCCCATCCTCAAATATAGCTACTTTTCAGTAAAACTTAGCATGTCATAGAACTGAGCTTTTGTTTAGATTCAATTTATTAACTTTGGAGAAAATTATAGATACTGAATATCCTTGTTTCTTCTTTAAGGATGGACCTTGCAGTAGTAAAACCAGTTATTTGTATTTTGAAACACAGTTTTGTTTTCAGGGGCTTTACGGGTTTTTTATTTCTTGTTTGTTTTTGTTTTTCATATGAAAACATGGGATTTCCAGACTCTGCAGATGCAGAGCTCATATCCACAATACAGTACCAGGATGGAGATACTCAATAATGGCATGGCATGCAGGCATATTAATCTTTATGTCCTGTGAAAGAAAATGTCTATGTTAAGGGTTGTGGAGGTTTTTGCCCATTGCAAGCCCTTATCTATGAGGTAGGTTTCCTTCCACTTTTGTTGTTGTCTAGCGGACAATATATAGCGCTGCTGGTTGTGCCTATAGAAAATCTAACCCAGTTCAACTGAGTCCTTGTGTTCTTTGTCTGCACAGCTTCTCTCTGTTAGCATAATTGTTACTCCTGAGAGTATGTTTTCATTCATTGAGTCTCAGCGTGGCAGTCAAAGAATTAATTACTCTGAGAAGGGACAGGGCTCTTCTAAAAGAGTTTCACAACTTCAGCTTTTAATAGCCCTCTCTCTCCTGCTGAGGCTGCACCACAGCTTGTCAAAGCATTTGCGGCAGCTCCACGGGTCAGCAGTTCCCAATGGAGGGACCGTGTTAGAGGAACCTTGACACTGATTCTGAAGGCTGATTTACTTGGAGTCAGGAAAGGGCAAAATTGTGGGGCTTTGGGTCATTGTTTGTAGGAAGCAGTTTTTGAAATTTGTATTTTTTTTTATAGTTGAATGTTTTTAACCAGTTAATGCTCATGCATTTGAGCTGATGACCTCATTGGCACTTGCAAACTGCTTGCCTGAAAAGCCTGCCTGAGAAGTTTGTTTCGTTATCTAACGTCAGTTATTGATTTTCATTAACAACATGTCAGTGCTGATTTTTCTAAAGCACCCTCGGAAATGTATCCTGACCTTTCATTTATGTTGAATCTTCTACAGGGCCTCCCACTGAGTTAGTCAAAAACAGGATTATTTTCTAAGAAACATTAATTAAATATGTTTATCTATGAGGGGGTAAGGCTGCTCTGGAAGACAAAACATACTACTGAGAAATAATGTGAGATGAGGCAAAAGCTAGAAGAGAAAATGCAGTGTGAAACAAGCACTTTGTCCATTCACCGATTGTTATTTTAAGTCCATAGGTCAGACCCTCAACTGATGTAAATTAGCCAAGGATCTATCCCCATATGTTTCTATCAGCCTGCACATAGCACTCCCATTGTCTTGAAGTTAATATTGAAATTAAAAGATTGTTTTTAAAAACATTTCAACCTAAACATGACCAGGCACTTTCTTTAATTTTCTTTAAAGCTGTGAGCTGCCAGGGAATGTGGCATGTTAATTCCTTATGGTTGGAAATACTATGATTGTGACATTTAATGCATAGGTCCATAATCAATAACTTTCTTAAGCAGCATCCTGTGGCATCTTAGAGGGTAACAAAATTATATATAGTATCATGAGCTTTTGTGGGCAAAACCCACTTCATCAGATGAGCTGGTGAACAATAACAAGAACCCAGAAATTTATAACAGAAAAAAAAGGAAGAAAAAGAAGTACTCGTCAATTTTAGGACCAGTGTTAATGAGGCTCATTAAGCAGGCTGGTAGTGTCCCATACTTATCTTTTGATTTAAAAATATGGTGTTAAATGCAGGAAAGGCTGGCTTTATAATGTGACATCCAGTTAATGTCGTTGTTTAATCCCAGGGAAACAGTGTCACATTTGCAGATGAATGTCAATTCCCCATTCTCTTTCTTAAGGAGATTATCCTATTCCTTATATGCATAATTTAATTAGAAAAGTAGTAAATGGGAGGATCTTGACTAGTGACAATGTAAAAACCCCACAATTTTGCATAAATTATAATTAACTGAGGGCTAAAGACCAAATTCATATTGACTGTGAATGGGATGGAATATTGACTATGGAGTCCTTAGTTGGTTTGGATAGTAGTAGGAAGCAGAAACACCAACATATGAACAATCTAGAAAACATGTTTTTTGTTGTGGAAATGTCTATCTCCCTCCCTAGTGTTGGCCAGACTAATTTTTCATGAAGTTTTAAATCTGATGTGGATTTTGTTTTGGATTCCATCATCTAATGGGAAAAATGTATATGGGAAGAGAGGAAAGCAAAGGGAACAGAGATAACTGGAAAAAACTATGAGGAATGGTGACTGAGCAGAAAAATGTAAAACTACTTTGGGGCCCACTTCTGCCACCATTACTCAGGCTGAGTAATAATTTACTCAGCAAGTAGCAGCACTGAGATCTAAACTGAGACCCGTTACTTGTTGTAAAGGGGAGAAACGGGGGTAAAAATAGAGACAGGTCCTTACTAGTGTAAATTGGCTTTGCTCCACTGAATTTCAGTCTATTCCAATGCAAATGAGTGTGTTGCACATGATTTTTTTATGTGTATTTATAAGGGCCTGCTTTAAGTAGCTGGAGGGATGAGGTGAGGGAGGTTGTTTCACTTTAGAACACAGAACAGACTTTCCTGGGGTAGCAAAAAAAAGTTGCATTATTTGAAACTTCCTTTGTAGGTGTCGGGGAGTTACAAATTTCATCCTGGGTTTAAATTACAGGCGACAAAGGGTTCACAAACTCAGTCTGGACTTTGGTTTAAATTGCTGGTGGTAAAGGGTACACAGACTCAGTCTGGACTTACAAACCCAAGTTCATCTGAAGACGTGGGTTGTGTCCACGAAAGCTCATGATACCATCTTCATGTTTTGTTAGTCTCTAAGGTGCTGCTAGACTCTTCATTGTTTTTTAAGTTTTTGCAAACCCAACAGAGTTTCAGACGTGAACCACTCCTCTGACTCCATCAGGTTCTTTACTTATCAATTTTTTTTTAAGGAAATCAACTAAACAAGATTTTGTCTTTCTGTTTGCCTGCCTTAAAACAATGTTGGCTGTGTGGAGCTTTTGTTGTTTGCATTGAGATGCTGTGAAATATTAAGCTCACTACTCTGCCTCCTTTCAGGTGGGAGTCTGACAGTCAGTTATGCCATAGTATATAGCAGTGCTTCTTGACCTTTCTGACCCAGGGTACATATATACCCAAAGGGTAGCCTTTGAGTGCAGCCCCTTTTGTAGCTGTGTGAACTTGGAGCTTGGAGCTGTGTATACCTTCATTTTCTTTCTCTATTCTTTCTCTCTGTGCTGATTATATTTTAAGGGTCATCACTGTGATTTTTGCAAATGTTCTTATAATACATTTGTCTCTCTTTCTTTTGTTTTTTTTAAATGAGTTCATGCAGTAGCTGACCCTCCTGACCGGTGATTCTTTCTGCTGAATGCTATTGAGTAATTGATTAGAATGAATCAATAGATAGGAAAGCCATAGAGGATATCGTCGTAATTCAGAGTGAGCTGTACAAACTGGAGAAATGGTCTGAGGTAAACAGGATGAAGTTCAATAAGGACAAATACAAAGTACTCCACTTAAGAAGGAACAATCCATCTCATACATACAGAATGGGAAGCAACTGTCAGGGAAGGAGTACTGCAGAAAGGGATCCACAGGTCATAGTGGACCACAAGCTAAATATGACTCAACAGCATGACACTGTTGCAAAAAAACCAAACATGATTCTGGGATGCGTTAAGAAGAGTGTTGTGAGAAAGACACAAAAAGTAATTGTGCTCTACTCTGTGCTGATTAGGCTTCAATTGAAGTACTGTATTCATTCCTGGGCACCACATTTCAACAAAGACGTGGGAAAATTGGAGAAGGTCCAGAGAAGAGCAATGAAAATGATTAAAGGTCTAGAAAACATGACCTATGATGGAAGATTGAAAGAACTGGGTTTGTTTAGTTTGGAAAAGAGACGCAAGAGGAGGGACATGATAGCAGATTTCAAATACCTAAAAGCGTGTTACAAGGAGGAGGGAGAAAAATTGTCCTCTTTAACCTCCTGAGGATAGGACATGAAGCAATGGGCTTATATTGCAGCAAGGGAGGTTTAGGTTGGACATTAGGAAAAACTTCCTAACTGTCAGGGTGGTTAAGCATTGGAATAAATTGCCTAGGAAGGTTGTAAGGTCTCCATCATTAATATATTTAATAGCAGGTTGGTTAGATATCTTTCAGAGATGATCTTGATGGTGCTTGGTCCTGCTGTGAGGACAGGGGACTGGACTGAATGACCTCTCAAGGTCTCTTCCAGTTCCAGTATTTTATGATTCTATAGCTCAAATACCTATTTTTCACTGCAAAGCATACTGTTTTCCCCTCACTCCCCAGGCTTGCTGAAATAAATACAGTAATACATCTCCATGGCAAGACCGTTTCCCCTTTCTACATATCTTGTCTTGTAACTTTTGTACCACTTGGGATGCACATTTCTCCCAGACTGAGAACTTTGGATCAGTAGAATTCCGTGCCACTCTAGATTTGTGCCCAATGCACTTTGCATTTACTATAGCCATTAGCTGTCGCTGTCATTAATGCTTTATATTTCAGCCATGTACCATGTCCTTTGATGGAGAAGGTTCATGTTTGTAAAGCCTTCTAACATCTCTGTGAGATAGGTCAGGATATAAATGATCCCTTCAGCTCATCTCTGGGACAAAATCCAGCAGCTGTTTCAACAGCACTCAGCAATTATAGGCAACAAAAGCCAAATCTATTTCATCTTCTCTGCTTCCTGCAGATGTTTAGAGATCTAAAAGCAGTGCATAACATAATGGTCAGTTCTTAATATGGCACAAGTTTTTCTTACCTTTTCATGGTACAACATATGGCGCAAAAATCACTGTTGTTATACAGAAGCTGATACGATGGAACAGACCATGGTCCATTTTATCTGGTGTCCTAACCCTGGAGGTGGCCTTTCTGGAATGCTTCAAAGCAGTGGAAAAGAAACCCTTCATGTATCTGTCCAATTGTGCAGTTCTCTACAATCAGGTCGCAGGGAACGGGCTGGACTTCTTCCTGATCTCACCTGAAGGATAAGCTGATTGTTTGAAGACAAGCTGTAAAAATGTTGAAGTCTGGAGGATATTTTTAATGTGTTACCCAGGTTCATGAATGCAAGAAAGGGGACTGTTTGGTATCAGCTTTGTTTCGATGTAAGATAGTGTGTGCAGCAGCTGTTACTAACTGTCCACGTACAATGCCTGAATAACCAAATCAAAACTAGAGGTGAGATGTAGCCTGTAATTTTTTTCTCCCTCTTGGCAAAACTGATGTTCAAACTTCTTTCTGACCTGCTGACTTAATGAAGCAGTTTCGAAGTTTTTTGGAAAAAGCAGTGAATTAACTTGGCCTTTTTATATGTAAGCAAAGCACAGCGGAGCCCCTAATGAAGGCAGTGAGGTGCAATTGACATACACATAATAATATAGGACAATAACTAGCATTAAACCACCATAAACAATGGTCCTAAAATAAAATGTAACCAACAAAAGGAAATACCTACTTCTTCACCACCACCACCCCAAACCACCCTGCCATAAATTTTCTCCTGGTTTAGTTTTAGTGTGATTGTAAAAAGCTGGAGCCTCTTTTAAAAACCTGCCATTTCTGTTACAATGGTTGGGGCCAAGCTTGGAGACACTGCCATGGTTGATTGTCTGGGGAAGAACCCTTACTGTGATTTATATCAGCCTGCCTGTCATGGGGTGAAAGGAATGCCCAGTTTCTCATTTTGATCAAATGTTCAGGCTGAAAGCCACCCACTGCTGTAAGCACAGTTGGGGCAGAGAGATGAGATGGAACACATTGCATGCTTTGTTGCTGAGGCAGTGTTTTAAGGCTGTTTGAGTCTGTTTCCCATTGCTAGGAGCAGGGAGGAAAGATGTGTGTTTTAAAAGGGAGGGAAAGATGAACAGAGCCAACTTTTATTTTCTTGTTTCCAGTGGGGCAGAAAATGGGGGGGCAGTTCAAGGAGGAAAGAGAGAATCTGTTAGTTTTTTTTAGGAAAACAAGTTTCCTAATGAACAAAGCCTTCAGACCTTTCTCTGCTGATGTAAGTCTATTGCAGCGGAGCCTGCTGAGAAATGGTTTTGGAATTTTCAAAAGGGTTTAAATGAGTAAAGTGCCCAAATCCCTTTGAAAGCCCATGGGACATGCCTCTCTAGTACTAGATTGAAAATCACAGCATTGGCCCTTCAAATATAATCCGGTTTCTTTTCTTTCTGATGATTACTCCACCCCCTCTCTTGTTTTATCTTCTGCCTCTTGACTTTCACACTGGTTTTCCATCCTCAAAAGAGGGGCACTGTTAAAACTCAGGCCTGAAAATGTTACTTACTCTTTAAAAATACGGGCACTCCCTGAGGTACGAATATCTGACTTTTGAACATCCGCACATACAGACCAAAGCTTACCAGCAGCCTCAGAGAGCAGGCAAGAGGCACAGATGGTGGTTGCTAGCGCAAGTGTGGGCTGGAGGACTCTGGAGGAGCAATAGGCAGTCATGCAGCCAGTGGCTCCAGAGAAGTGGCACTTTGAAGAGGAAATCACTGCTTCTCTCCAGCTGCAGGCCCGCAACCTGTTCCTTTGGCATCCTGCAGCCTGTGCTTGCTTCCTCCTGGTGGAGGGGGATTAGGTGCAGCAAACAGGGAAGTGGGGGTGGCTAGGAGATGGGGTTGGCTGCATGATTCGTTGCAGAGCTTGTGGGGAAGGGGCGCATCTGGGACATACCCAGAGGTCCCCTCCACCTACTTCCTCCTGCTCCTCCTAAGTAAACCTGCCTTTCCTCAAACACCAGCATTGAAGGTTAAATGAAAAAAAAAACCAAACAATTTCTAGTATTTTTCATTGCAAATTTTCAGTATTTCAGCTACAGTATGGGCAAAATAGGCTTTCATGAGCTAGCTTGGAAAAGTAACTGCCCTTTACAACATTGTTTTTATGGGAAAATGCATTCTGCATTCCAAACAACCAACTCACAAATAAATGGAATGGAACAAAACCCATTCATAAGTTGGAGACTTCCTGTGTACTACAATTCCTTTTCTAACTAAACTACTCAAGCTGCATTGGCAACAAAACCTGAGCTTGCCCAAAAGTTTTGCTCCATTTTGGGTTTCATGACAAACTCACGGTTCGGGTCAGGCTTAAGGCTCGAGTGAATCTAAGCTGCATGCATAGCTTTGAACTGAATCACATTGGACTCCTAATCACATTAGGTTCCTGATCACACAAGAAGTTGTAACTGCCACACCATTCCTACCTTGGGAGGGGGGAATCGCCTTGTGGTTGTAGTGTTGGACCGGAGTCAGAAGATATAGGTTTAATTCCTTGCTCTGCCACAAACTTCCAGTGTGCCCTTAGGAAAATTGCTTAATATCTCTGTGCCTTTGTTCTTTGCCTTTTAAAATGGGGATAACAGTACTGCCCTACCTTTTTTGCGTGTTGTGAGACTAGCTGTGTTAAAGGTGCTCATCTATTATAATGAACGAAGCATAACTATCTATAGGTTGAACTTCTCTAATCTGGCACTCTCTGGTCTGGAAATACCTGTAATCCAGCATCACTTTAATTAGCTGGATGTCCACTTAATATGGGTGTGGCCAAGTGCCCTCGGTCCCATAAAGTTTGTTTACAGCTACCAGGCCTGGCTCTCAGTGTTGGTGCTGTTATTTAGCTCTAATTTACCCCTACATGTCTTCTAAAAAGCCAGAAAGCAGTAGAAGTGTTGGTAATGGGCTAGACAATATTGACTTGCCATAATTCAGTACGTTCTTTGATTTGGCACAGGTCAGGTCCTGAGAGTGCTGGACTAGAGGGGTTCACTCTGTAGTGTAATTTGACTACTTGATGCGAACCTGATGCCAGACCAAATTTCAAGTCCATCTCTGGTGCAATTCCACTGACTTCAAAAGACCACAGGCAAACTTGACCAATGGACTTTGGTTGGTTTTAGTCCACTGCGTTCATTGGTGAAGTTACATTGGGGAGAGGTGAGGGTTCTGAAGGTCACTGTGATTTATGTTTTGTACCTCTTTTGAAATAAAGTAAAACCTGATCTTTTTCAGCCCTGTTGAGAGCAAAACAAAAGATTCAGTGTCATAAATTTTCAGTGCAGATTTGAGGTTGCACATCTATTTTTGTTTGTTTGAAAAAGAAGGTTCAGCTCTTCATTTGTTACAGCTGTTGCCTCTGTGTGTTGGAGACAAAATTAATGTGTGTATTATAAACTGACAGCTTGCAGATTTAATGTGTTTTTGCCATGAAATAATACACTCTAAACATTAGTACCTATTTTAATGCACATGCTAAGCTGCTGTACTGCACATTTGGTTATTATTTTGTGGGTACATAAACTTCTTAAAAGGCTTATTCTCCTGTCTCATTCTTTTAATTTTCACTTATGGAATATTCCTCTATTTATTTGTTTTGCCTTTCCTCATCTCATGGATAGAAGTAATCCTGTGTTCACACAGCACTGTCCCCAGCTTGGAATGAATCAAAAAGACAGAGTGATTACAGCAGCCAACAATCTAACCAGTAAAGCTGGTTTGCAAATGTGCAAAAAATCTGTGCTCTGTCTCAGCATTAATGGCTTCGTTTTTGTACATTATGCTACTACTAATTCCCAGATTGGATGTGCAATTACTGTGGCCATTGTGGTTAAGGACAGCAAACAGGAGGTGAAATGCCACTGAAAAGCTAGCAGTGCATTTCAGGGTTCTCTTGCAGACCATGTTCCTTGAGTTCACATGCTGTATTTTGTCCCCTTATGGTTCAACTCTAGATTTATTCATTTATTTTGCATTCTGGTGTTTGCTTGCCAGAATTATAACCATATGGGGACATATTGGCAGTGATAACTTAGCACCGACTGATGGTTTTTGAAGATTCTTCATCAGAGGTTGTGTTTTTTTATGATTACACTTACTACTTATGCAGCCTGCATGATTTCCTTACTGTGCTGGTCTCTCTGGTACTGAAAAACTGGTGAGTCCTCACAGGTGAAATTGTAGCACAAATACAATGTTAGTTCCTATAAATACTAAGTGCTAAGAGAAGTCCTCACTGCTGAAAGAAGCCCTAGAGCAATGATGGGCAACCAAGGCTAATGAGTGGGCTGCATGAGAGGCCCCTCTTTATCACAGTTAGCCGCAAGATTGAAATCTGCCATGTGCATGCACCATGACCCTAAGAATAAGATTAAATGCATTAATACCTGGCATGCTGATAATTTCAAAATAAGTATAAATGTTATCAGCTTCAAATAATAATAAAAATAAATGTTTACACTTACTTTACAATATTAAATCCCTGCCCGGTCTCTTCCCTGCCTCCTCGCCAAAGCGTGTCCCGTCCCTGACCCTCTCTCTCCAATCCCGCACTTCTAGAGCACCATGATTCAGCTGATTCTCGATATTCAAGCTCTGGGAGGAGGAGAGCTGGGGCATGAAACAGCCAATTAATTCATGGTGCTCTAGAAGTGTGGGCAGGGAAGGGTAGGAGTAGGTAAGTGTAAAGCCCCCAGTGCATGAGAGGCATAGGGGAAGAGAGCAGAGAGGGGTTGCACAGGCCACACGTGAAACCCTAACAGGCCACATCTGACCTGCTGACCACAGGTTATCCAGCACTGCCTTACAGTGCTCAATAGTAATCTCATGCTTAGAAAAACTTCATTTGAGAATACATTGAACCACATATTGAAGTGCTTTCCTGGGTAGAAATGCTTTACAGACTCCAGATGCAAGGTCAAGCACTAAGGGTATGTCTAGACTACATGGCTCTGTTGCCAGAGCCATGTAGATTAGTTTACTAGACATACCCAAATGAAGCGGAGATTTAAATAACTGCTGCTTCATTTAAATTAAAATGGCTGCCGCTCTAAGCCGATCAGCTGTTTGTCAGCTCAGCGCGCTGGTCTGGACGCTCTGCAGTCGACATCAAAGGCATTTGTCAACCGCCCCGTTATGCCTCGTGGGATGAGGTTTACCGGGGTGGTCAACAAATGCCTTTGATGTCGACCACGGAGCGTCCAGACTAGCGCGCTGAGCCGAAAAACAGCTGATTGGCTCAGCGAGGCAGCCGTTTTAATTTAAATGAAGCGGCGGTTATTTAAATCTCCATTTCTTTTGGATATGTCTGGTAAACTAATCTACATGGCTCTGTCGACAGAGCCATGTAGTCTAGACATACCCT
The DNA here is from genome assembly GCF_049634645.1 of Pelodiscus sinensis. Taxonomy (NCBI): domain Eukaryota; kingdom Metazoa; phylum Chordata; order Testudines; family Trionychidae; genus Pelodiscus; species Pelodiscus sinensis. The sequence goes on along the minus strand of NC_134725.1, from coordinate 27,645,143 downwards.
AAGATCGGACCCCTATTGAGTGGAACATTTCTTACATTAAGTACATTCTAAAATGCTTTGCAAGGATAAAGGGTCACTGTCATGTTGAACAATAAATTGTGTGTTACCAATATTTCAGATGAATAAAACTGATTGGAATTTTAAAATTCCTAACTTTCACTGTGAATTCAACTAAATTTTTTAATTCTCTTGGACACTGACAAGCAGACAAGTTGGTTTTGCTTCCAGTAGGCAGTTTTTCATCCACGTCACTAAAGTCTGATCTACATTTTAGACCTATATAGGTATAATGGTGTCAGTCAGGATTGTGGAAAATTCACACCCCTAAGCTACAGTTACACTAACCCTAACCTGTGTGTAGACAACTCTGTGTTGGTAGGAGACATAGCTACTGACTACACTCCTATTGACATAGGGAAGTGGTGGGAAACTAGGGATGTAAAATCCTTTTTAATTAGATAATGAGATAAATGTTTAACCAGTTAACTGATTAAATGGGAGCAGGTGCTACTCCAGCCCATTGGTGAGTCAGCATCCTCACAGGGAGCTGGATATGGCAGCCCCATCCCTCCCTCCCACCTCCCACTGATGCTTTTGGTGGGCCAGGGTGATGCTTTCCGGGTAACTGATAACAGGTGATACTTATCGGTTAAATGGTTACCCATTCACATTCTTATGGACAACCTGTGGCCCACTGGAGTTGTGTGAGTGACCTGTGAGACATTTTGTTTACTGTGGCCCATGTACAGGGTTGCCAAATTCTTCTGGTTTCCATCCACATATGTTTTTTTTCCTACCAGTTGTACTAAAGTGACATGCACTTAAAGCAAGGGCATGTGAAGTGAGGGGCATGCTTGACATTGACTCTCAGAGCTGTGCATTCAATCAAAGCGCTGCATCCCTTTGCATCCAATCAAAGCTCAGCTGGGGTTCAGTTGGCACATCCTGCAAATTCTAGGTACATAAGCACAGTTAGCAAAACTACCCTATCCTGGGAGACTGTCTTGGTTACGATAATCCTATGGCTTATTTACTAACCTAGGTTGCCCATCACTGGGATAGAGAGTCTTCATTAAAGTGCTAAAGCGATACAGCTCCATCAGCACAGCTTTTTAAATGTAGATTTGCTCTAAGATTCCCATGCAAAGGTTCAGAAATTCAGGGGAATATTTTTGCTGATGGGGAAAAACATTTCTTACAGATTGGAAGGGAGGGGTGGAACCCACTACACCATGCTCCCAGGGAATTTATCTTAGCTCACTTTTAGAAGAACCTAATTTGACAATACTGTATTTAAAAATTCAAGGCCAGATCTTCCGCTGCTGTAATTGATATAACCTTCTGGTTCCAGTTAGAGTTAAAATCTTACTATGTATTTTAGAAATGTGCATCTCTCTGTCCATCTGTGAATCTGTTCAAGAACTTTCCTAAATGGTAAGAACTAGGACCACCTGGTACTGAGCTTCCACTTATCCTAACTTAAAGCAAAGTCCGTGGCTGTATCTAGACTGGCCAGTTTTTCCAGAAAAATCAGCCGCTTTTCTGGAAAAACTTGCCAGCTGTCTACACTGGCTGCTTGAATTTCCACAAAAGCACTGACTTCCTACTGTGAGAAATCAGTGCTTTCTCTCAGGCAAAAGACCCTTTTGCACAAAGCTTTTGCGCAAAAGGGCCAGTGTCGACAGCTCAGATTTGTTTTCCGCAAAAAAGTCCTGTTCAAGAAAATGGCAATCGGGGCTTTTTTGTGGAAAAGCGCATCTAGATTGGCCACGGATGCTTTTCCGCAAAAAGTGCTTTTGCGGAAAAGCGTCCATTCCAATCTAGCTGCTCTGTTCCGAAAATGCTTTTAACGGAAAACTTTTCCGTTAAAATCATTTCCGGAAAATCATGCCAATCTAGACACATCCCATATGTACAACTCTTAACAAGTTCCAGGGTTTTTCCACGAGATCATGAAGATTGTACAGTTTTACAGTTCTTGGTAGCAGCAGCACATTGGTTACAAAAGTTAACATCAGCAATAAGAGTAAATCCATTGCAATTGTACATTTACAGATCGTTTTGTATCTTTTACTTAATACAATTGGAGTTCTTGCCTTTCAGGGTTCAACTGTAGCTTTCCTTTTCAAAAGCAAGTTTTTTTCCTTCCTCCCTGCCCTGTGGGCTCAAAACCAGATATCCCTTGCTCCACAGAGTCAAAGGACTGGCCGCATGTGTCCTCCCTGCTCACAATACTTATTTGACCTGAGAAACACCAGGTAAATCTTCTAGTATTTAATAAAACTACAGTTGTAGAGAGAGACTACGAACAGTAGGAAAGGAGGAACAAATTGGTCTGCTTCTGGTCTTGCTAACTTTGGCTTTACACTGGTGTGAGTACACTAGTTTGAATGAAATTGTTCTTGGTATCCTTGGAGTAAGTGAAAGGAGAATCAAGCCCTATTGAATAAATCCTGCAGAGTGTGGTGATCTTTTATTCTTACAGAACTGTGGAAGTTGAGGGCACTCAGTCGCTCAGAGAAATGCTCATACTCAGCTAACTGGCCAATCTGATGTAAAAACAGGCAGAGAGCTATAATGTCAATTGCAGTTGTGCAGCTGAAATTGGAATTTGGGAAAGTCAGTATATATAAAAAGCCCTCCTGTGCTTAAGTTTTGTTGTATTTGCTGCCTACATTTTACAGATCACAAAAGAAGCAGTTTGGGGGGAAAAGCATCCTCTGAAGGGATTGAGAAAGAACAGATTCTTTCTACTTGTCTTTTGTACAAATAATTTACAGATTAAAGAGTTTCATCCACTAGAGTTGGGGTTGGAAGCTGAGATGCATAGTCTCCATGTGGGGCTCACACAGAGCAGCTGAAGCCAAGAATGCCTCGTTGCACTAAGCCACTGCATGGCTTCTTTCTCTGTTCTCTGGGAAATGATCAAGAAGAGAGGGGAAAAAAGCGATTTTGCAGCTGATTAATCATTGGGAAACAGTAATCACTAGCTGAGTGTTTGGGATCATTATTCAAGGACTTTTAGACAGAAGTAAACCAGAGAACTACAACAGTAGCTTTCTCTAATTATTTTCCTGTGCTCAATGCTTCATGTATTTAGCAAACCGTTTCTCTTCTTGCAATTTACAGTCAATGATCTCCAGGGAATGGATTTTAAACATCCAGCAGAATTTATTCTGGAACCTCACCTGAAGAGAACATATTAACCTTTTTCAAATATGCTATTTATTATGTTATTTAGCCTCCAAAATCACAGATTACTCTTTATAGGACACTTTAAAAACTTTATACAGCTTGAAAAATAGTTTGAGCAAGATGCTTAGCTGAAGCAACGTGGCTGAGCCCCCTAGAAGTCAGTGAAGCTGAGTGGATTGATACCAGCTGAAGCATGTGTCCTTTGATTCAGGTTTTTCCTCTGTGTGTATAATGTAGTTCAAAGGAAGACCACTGCCTTTAATCTTTGGAGAATTTAGATACTTATCAAGTAGTAAAAAAGCACCAGGAAGAGGCAGAGAACCATAATCCTGAGGATGAATTCAGCTGTTTCTTCAGGCTTCTGGAGAGACTCCTTAGGCAAAACTGATCGTAGGTGCATAAACATAGCCATGTACATTTATCTGCAGATTGACATGTAAAAAAATGCCACTGGAGAGTACGTCTACACTGAAATACTATTTCAAAATAACTAGCGCTGTTCCAAAATATCTTAATCCACATCTACAAAACAGGAAGTTATTTTGAAATAGTGTCAAAATACTGTCAAGTTGGAGGACTTCTTCCTCCAGCTCCTGTAACCCTCATTGTAGGCGGAGTAAGGGGAGTCAGAGGAAAAGTGCAAATAAGATATGCAATTGACGTAGCTCAATTTGTGTAGCTTATTTCAAGTTAAGCCCTGCAGGGGGCTGAAATGCAGTAGATGTTTAGCGCTCTCACAGATAGTATCCACATCTGCAAAAATTTTCCATGGATACCCGCATTCACATCCACTGACGCAGATACCTGCAGATAGAAAGTGGTTCTCTGCAAATTTGCTGGGCTCTAGATAAAACATTTGTATCTGTGTCTGCCACATGAGCCGCGTATATCCCCATTCACACTTGCGGTGTGGAGAACTGGATATAAAGCCCATAGCCATGGATTTGCAGGGCTCAATAGATGTTACCTGTGCCAATACTGCATAGTGCCAATGTTCAGGCAGCAGTATTGTTCTCTGTGATTGGCTGCAATCTGGAACATGCCAAAAAATACGGGGCCAGGTCCCCAATTAAGTGAAATCTTCATAATTCCATTGGCTCAAACAGAGCTAGACTGATTTACCTGAAACTGAGGATCTATCCTTTTGTGAGAAGGAAACTTTTTCTGCTGTCACAATGAAAAACGCTAAAAGGATAAGTTATTGGTGACAGAATACAGTTTACAAAGAAAAATGAATTGCATGGGATGAATTGCAAACATTTGGGGAAAATTGGGATTATTTCCTATACTTCATGCTTGCAAGCTGAAATGGGGTAAGTGACTTATTGACCCCATCTAGACATTTAAAAAAATTCTGCCTACTCTTCAAGTGGATTTGAAGTAGATATATGTTTGGTCACCTAGAATCTTGATGTTATAAAGCAACTTTTTCAATAAACCTGTGAAAGATAACACTTCGTCATGTATCAGGAACTAGTTAAAAGTGAGATCACTTGCCCTAAATCAACTAGTTTTCTTAATTTCTCTGAAACATCCATTCCTGATGGAAACCTGAACATTTCCGTCATATAAAACATCTCTTGGGTATCTCTTCTCCGATCAGTTCATTTTATGTTCTACCCACTAGCACTAATAAGGAGCAAACCTTGAATGTTTGGGTTATCCAAAAGTCTCTGGAGTCTGCAGAACTGGTTGGGAGATTTTACAAGAATCGTCTTTGATTAAACAGTTTGTGTACATCTTTCTTCTGATTGGGCAGCAAATATTGCAAAAAGAGCTTTTTGTCTGCATGTTTTTGTGCATCTTCCCAGAAGTAAGAAATACAGTCTTTTTTTCCAAAACATAAAGAAACTAAATACTTTAAAACCTCTGAGAAAAAAGATCTAGTTCAGGTTTGATTTTTTTTTTAAGGAGAAAGGATACAGTTTGATAGAACATCAGTTGTATATAAAATATATTTTTCTTCCCATCAGTGCCTATAGCTTTACTCATAATGATCACCTGTATTGCATCTCAGGGTGTGTTTAGACTATATGGCTCCGTCGACGGAGTCATGTAAACTAGTTTACCCGACATAGTCAATGAAGTGGGGATTTAAATAATTCCCGCTTCATTAAAATAAAAATGGCGGCTGCGCTGTGCCGGCAGTCAGCTGATCCAGCACAGCGCGGCAGTCTAGACGTGGATCGTTCGACAAGGAAAGCCTTTGTCGACCGCTCCTGTAAACCTCGTTTCACAAGGCATAAGGGAGCTGTCAACAAAGGCTTCCCTTGTCGACCTATCTACGTCTAGACTGCCGCGCTGTGCCGGATCAGTTATTGTCGGCACAGCGTGGTGGCCATTTTTATTTTAATGTAGTGGGGATTATTTAAATCCCCACTTCATTGACTACGTTGGGTAAACTACTTTACATAGCTCCGTCGACCGAGTCATGTAGTCTAGACACACCCTCAATTACATTTTCAGCATGCAGAAAACTCTGCTTACACAGTTGGACTTCCAGCTGCAACAGGAAGGCTGACTGGAACCACACATAGAATTTGCATAAATACCAGGGCCTGAAATTTTAAAGAAGCTCAGCTCCCATTTAGTCATGGTAACATGTGGCCAGATTTTCAGAACTCAGAATTCTGAGTGTCCCAATGGGAGTTGCTGGGTGGTGAGCTCAATTGAAAATCAGGCCCCACTTGTGGGGAGTGAGCAGTTGAAAAGTCTAACCTTCCATGAGTCAATATCCTCATTTTAGTCTCTTGGGTAGGGAAATAGCTCTTAAAATACACTGTTAATCTATACCTAATTACCCCAGGGATGAGATTGTATTTAATAGAACAAACATATTAAAATGCCACTCGCAATTTTCTACAGTAGAATGCAGTTTCACAGATAGCCATATCCAAGAATGAATTGGTGCTATTAGGTTTCATAAGCAATCATTACAGGGAAAGAGTTGCCATAGTAATGGGTTTAAGCAGCTTTTTAATCTAATATCAAGGGCACAGTTGCATGGTGGCCAGAGGCTTTTATAACTGTCCTACAAATAGATTGGGAAAGAAGGCCATCGGATTTTGGTTGAATTCATGAGTTTGAGGCTAGTCTGACTAGTCATTCAGGATTTACCAGCTTTTTCTGGATGAGAAATAGGTGAGGAAGAGGCAAAAGAGCTGTGTCGTGTGTGAGATTTATAGGGTAGCTGTATTCAGCCTTGTATCTGCTCTGGAAACATGTGCATAGCATGCATGGTATAAATTATATCTGGTGACGTGCACTATGTATATTACTGAATCTATTTGAGAACAATGGAAAGAAAAATCAACTTCAGCAGAAACAAAATGGTTAGATTTTTTGGAAGGGGAGTTAGCTTTTAATTTTTTAAAAGCAACATGGGAAAAATGCAAAGTCCTCCTCCCTACATACTCAATTTTTTTTTACTTATATAGAGTTTACACATAGAGTTATCTGACTTGAATATAGTAGAATACAATATAATGAGCAGACACTGGATATTATGGTAGAGAATTATCATTTGTTGACGTACCAAAACCAAAAAACTAGATGGAAAACATTACTTCCTCCAAAGACATTTCCATATGTACAGGAATTGACCCTGGGTACTAAATCTGCTCCCAGCCAGTCAGATTCTTGTTTCTTTCATATAACCTACCCACGCACCCTTTGTAACTTACAAATTCTGATGGTCAAGAATTGCAAAGAGAAGTAATTAGTTCAGCTGACTATGTGTCTGGCTAGATATTGTGTAATTTATGGCTGCTCCTTTTAGTAGTAAGGAATACAACGGCTTGAGGGATACTGGGAGCTCTAGGCTGTCATGGGAAGAAGTTAAGTAACATAGTAACACATGGGCTTCAGGGGTAGCCGAATTAATCTGTTACAGAAAAAAACAACAAATGGTCTGGTAGCACTACTGAAACATGTAGATGGTATCATGAGCTTTCGTGGGCACAGCCCACTTCTTCAGATGACCGGAGTTATGAGTTTGGGAAAAGAAAACTCAAAATAAATAGGAGAGGAGAAGGGGGAAGGGGGAGAAAAAGGGAGGGGGTGGAGACAGAGCATCATTAAGTATCTGAAGAATGGGTACTTAAACCTAAGCAGATACAAATCAAAGTCAATAGATAGATTCCTAAAACAGGAAGGCTACCACTCTGGGAGCTGTTAGCACCTTCAGTGGTTATTAAGTAGGTAGAGTCCCCACCAGCCCGTATCACAATTGAGTCCATTAGCATGAATTGAATTTGTGGATGAACAGGGATTCCAGGGCTTCTCTGTGTATTTGGCTTGTGACAGGACAGCTACTTGCAGGTCTGTCATACTGTGGTGAGACAGGCTGAAATGTTCACCAACAGGTTTCTGTATATTCCCTTTACGTATATCTGATTTGTGTCCATTGATTCTTTCCCTCAGAGACCATCTAGTTTGTCCAATATATATAGCAGTGGGGCACTGCTGGCATTTGATGGCATAGATCAAATTACTGGATGTACAGTCCAATAAATGACCCTTTGATTTTGTGGCTTATGTTGTTTGCTCTAGTGATGAATTCGCCAGTGTAGATATGTGGACAGAATTGGCATCTTTTTAGGTTGCAGGGCTGGGTTCCTGGAGGCTTATGATGTGGTTGTGTGGCATGGTTATCAAAAAGAATATGTTTCGGGTTAGGGGGTTGTCTGTAAGCAAGAATAGGTTTCTCTCCTAAGGCCTCTGAGAGTGAGGGATCATTTTCCAAGATAGGTTGTAGATTGTGTATAATGTGTTGGAGACATAAACTACTTCATGAACTACTTCAAGACAGACCCAAATGAGAAAATAACAGAACTCCTCTTATTGTTACCTATAGTCCACAACTCAGACCCCTCCAAAACATTATACACAATCTACAAGTTTGAGAAACACTGGTCTCCCCATGAAATCTGTACAGCACACAAAAGACCAGATTTGACACGGGGAGAACAGATTTCATGAGGTCCGTGACAATTCATGTCCATCTGAATCTGGTAGGGCCTCATAGTAGTTAGCATTTTCTTCCGTCACTCTACCAGCATCAGCACAAAAGATATGATCTTTCTACACAAACAGGTAACATCACAACTGTGCAATTCATGTATATAATGAGCATAATGCTTTGGATTCATAGCTGTGTAGCTTTACTACATAAAGATGTGATTTTTTTTTATTCCTGGTCAGATGACTTCACTAACCCACATAATGGAAAGTACAAATTGGTATATTCAATTGTAATATTAGCAGTTCATCTTATTAGGTATATAAATCATCCAATCAGGGAACAGAAGCCAAGAATCTCGAGAGGTGTGCTGCTTACCGGGAGCTCGCATTCGGGATGTCACTGAGAGGCTTAGCAAGCTGATCAAACCTTCAGATCGCTACCCCTTCCTGCTTCTCCATGTAGGAACGAATGATACGGCCAAGAATGACCTTGAGCGGGTTGCTGCGGATTATGTAGCACTGGGAAGAAGGATCCAAGACTTTGGAGCGCAAGTGGTGTTCTCGTCCATCCTCCCTGTTGAAGGGAAAGGACTGGGCAGGGATCGTCGAATTGAGGACGTAAATGCGTGGTTGCGCAGGTGGTGTCGCAGAGAGGGCTTTGGTTTCTTCGACCATGGGACTCTGTTCCGGGCGGAAGGATTGTTAGGAAGAGATGGGATCCACCTAACGAAGAGAGGAAGGAGCATCTTCGCGGGCAGGCTTGCGAACCTAGTGAGGAGGGCTTTAAACTAGGTTCGTCGGGGGACGGTGACCAAAACCCTGAGGGGAGTGGGAAAGTCAGATACTGGGAAGAAATGCATAGAGCAAGGAGCGAGAAAGGAGGACCCCAGTTTCGAATGGAGAAGATAGTGCAATCAACTGGTTACCTGAAGTGTTTGTACACTAATGCGAGAAGCCTGGGCAACAAGCAGGAAGAACTGGAGGCCCTGGCCCAGGCCAAGAAATATGATTTAATTGGGATAACAGAGACTTGGTGGGATGACTCGCATGACTGGAGCGCTGTCATGGAAGGGTATAGATTGTTCAGGAAGAATAGGCAGGGGAGAAAAGGAGGAGGAGTTGCACTATATGTAAGAGAGCACTATGATTGCTCTGAACTCCAGTATAAAGAGGGAGAAAAACTTGTTGAAAGTCTATGGGTCAGGTTTAAAGGAGCAAACAGCAGTGATGTTGTGGTTGGTGTCTGCTACAGGCCACCGAACCAGGTGGATGAGGTAGATGAGGCTTTCTTCGAACAACTGAGCGAAGCTTCCAGATCGCAGGCCCTGGTTCTCATGGGGGACTTTAATCACCCTGACATCTGTTGGGAAACCAATACGGCAGTACACAGGCAATCCAGGAAGTTTTTGGAGAATGTTGGGGATAACTTCTTGGTACAAGTGCTGAAGGATCCGACCAGGGGCCATGCACAGCTTGATCTTCTCCTCACAAACAGGGAGGAACTAATAGGGGACGTAGAGGTGGGTGACAACCTGGGAAGCAGTGATCATGAGATGGTAGATTTCAGGATCCTGACCAAAGGAAGGAAAGAGAGTAGTAAAATACACACCCTGGACTTCAATAAAGCAGATTTTGACTCCCTCAGAGATCTGATGGAAAGAATCCCCTGGGATGTTAACATGAAGGGGAAAGGAGTCCAGGACAGCTGGCAGTATTTTAAAGAAGCCTTATTGAAGGCACAGAAAGAAACCATCCCGACGCGTAGCAAGAGAGGCAAACCTGGTAGGAGACCGGATTGGCTTACAGGGGAAATCCTTGGTGTACTTAAGCACAAAAAGGAAGCTTACAGAAAGTGGAAACTTGGACAAATGACTAGGGAGGAGCTTAAATGTATAGTTCGAGAATGCCGGGGGGTTATCAGGAAGGCAAAAGCGCAAATGGAGTTGCGACTGGCTAAGGATGTGAAGGATAACAAGAAAGGTTTCTACAGGCATGTCAACAAGAAGAAGGTGATCAGAGAGGGTGTGCAGTCCCTAATGGATGAAGGAGGTAACCTAGTGACAGAGGATGTGGGGAAAGCTGAAGTACTCAATGCTTTCTTTGCCTCTGTATTCACGGACAAGGTCGGCTCCTGGACTTCTGTGCTAAGCGACGCAAGATGGGAAGAAGATGGACAGCCCTTGGTGGGTAAAGAACAGGTTAGGAACTATTTAGAAAAACTAAACGTACACAAATCCATGGGTCCAGACTTAATGCACCCAAGGGTACTGAAGGAGTTGGCAAATGTCATTGAGGAGCCTTTGGCCATTATCTTTGAAAAGTCGTGGAGATCGGGCGAAATCCCGGATGATTGGAAAAAGGCAAATGTAGTGCCCATCTTTAAAAAAGGGAAGAAGGACGATCCAGGGAACTATAGGCCGGTCAGTCTTACCTCGGTTCCTGGAAAAATCATGGAAGGGATCATAAAGGAATCCATTTTGAGACACTTGAATGAGAGGAAAGTGATCAGGAATAGTCAGCATGGATTCACAAAGGGCAAGTCGTGCTTGACCAATCTGATTAGCTTCTATGATGAGGTAACTGGCTCAGTGGACATGGGAAAGTCAGTGGATGTTATATACCTTGACTTTAGCAAGGCTTTTGATACGGTCTCCCACAATATTCTTGCCAGCAAGTTAAGGGAATGCGGATTGGATAAATGGACGGTAAGATGGATAGAAAGATGGCTAGAAGGCCGGGCCCAGCGGGTAGTGATCAACGGTTCGATGTCAGGATGGAGGTCGGTTTCTAGTGGAGTGCCCCAAGGTTCGGTTCTAGGACCGGTTTTGTTCAATATCTTTATTAATGACCTGGATGAGGGGATAGATTGCACCCTCAGCAAGTTTGCAGATGACACTAAGCTAGGGGGAGAGGTAGATACGCTTAAGGGCAGAGATAGGGTCCAGAGAGACTTGGACAAATTGGAGGATTGGGCCACTAGAAATCTCATGAGATTCAACAAAGACAAGTGTAGAGTCCTGCACTTGGGACGGAAGAATCCCAAGCATAGTTACAGGCTGGGGACCAACCAGTTAAGTAGTAGTTCTGCAGAAAAGGACCTGGGGGTTACAGTGGATGAGAAGCTAGATATGAGTCAACAGTGTGCCCTTGTAGCCAAGAAGGCTAATGGCATATTAGGATGCATTAAGAGGAGCATTGCCAGCAGATCCAGAGATGTCATTATTCCCCTTTATTCGGCTTTGGTGAGGCCACATCTGGAGTACTGTGTCCAGTTCTGGGCCCCCCACTACAAAAAGGATGCGGACGCATTGGAGAGGGTCCAGCGGAGGGCAACCAAAATGATTAGGGGGCTGGAGCATATGACCTACGAGGAGAGGCTGAGGGACTTGGGTCTGTTTAGTCTGCAGAAGCGAAGAGTGAGGGGGGACTTGATAGCAGCCTTCAACTTCCTGAAGGGAGGTTCCAAAGAGGATGGAGAGAGGCTGTTCTCAGTAGTGACAGATGGCAGAACAAGGAGCAATGGTCTCAAGTTGTGGTGGGAGAGGTCCAGATTGGATATTAGGAAAAACTATTTTACTAGGAGGGTAGTGAAGCATTGGAATGGGTTACCTAGGGAAGTAGTGGAGTCTCCATCCCTAGAGGTGTTTAAGTCTCGGCTTGACAAAGCCCTGGCCGGGTTGATTTAGATGGGATTGGTCCTGCCTAGAGCGGAGGGCTGGACTTGACGACCTTCTGAGGTCTCTTCCAGTTCTGATTCTATGATAAGGGGATGGTTGGATGAAATAACATGATCTTGGTAACTAATTGACCATTCATTTCCAGTTGGAAATAGGTCAATGGAGGGATGATAGGAGTTGCTATAGGGAACTTTCTGGGTGTCTGGCTGGTGAGTCTTGCCCACATGCTCAGGGTTTAGCTGATCGCCATATTTGGGGTCAGGAAGGAATTTTCCTCCAGGGTAGATTGGCAGAGGCCCTGGAGGTTTTTCGCCTTCCTCTGTAGCATTGGGCACAGATCACAGCTGAAGGACTCTCTGCATGTTGGGGCCTTCAAAGTATTGGAAGGCTTCAATATCTGAGACATAGGTGAGAGGATTATTCTAGAGGGGTGGGCGAGATTCTGTGGCCTGCACGGTGCAGGGGGTCAGACTAGATGATCATAATGGTCCCTTCTGACCTTAAAGTCTATGAGTCTATGAGTCTATAAGCCAGACCATGTGACTTATAACTGTCAAACCTGTGAAGAACTGCAGATACTCACAATTCATGGTTTGTCTGAAGACCAAGAATTATTCTCTAGAGAAATTCACAGTTTCTAATAACAAGTAAATATTAGGCTTTTGCAATCAATTTTGTAAGCTGTTCACCACAAAAAAGTTAATTTATATGTTGCAAATTTATATGAAAATGTTTCATAACCAGGGCTCGACAAATCACTATATCTACTCACCCATGGCAAGTAGATTTCAGCCGGTCGCCCCGTTTGTCGGCGGTGTGGGGCTGGCGAGTAGATCTCTCTGCGGTGCGTCAAGCCCTGTTCATAACCAATATGAAATTAATATGCAGGTTTAAAAAAAACAAAGGAAGTATTTTTTTCACACAATGTACAGTCAGCCTGTGGAATTCCTTGCCAGAGGATGTTGTGAAGGCTAAGACTATAACAGGATTCCAAAAAGATCTGGACCAAATCAGAAAGGATTGATCCATCAATACTTATTAGCCAAGATGAGCAGGGATAGTGTCCCTAGCCTCTATTTGTCAGAAGCTGGTGATCGGCAACAGGGGAAGTATCTCTTGATGTTTTCCTATCCTGTTTCCCTCTGGGGCTTCAGACATTGGCCACTGTCAGAAGATAGGATATTGGGCTAGATGGTCTTCTGTCTGACCCAGTATGAAAACAAACAGACACACTTTGGTCTGCAAAAGAAGATAAATTGTTTCAATCATTTCTAAGTAGGAATGAGTCTTAATGATTTTAAAAATAAAAATATTGAATATTACCCCTGTTCTACTATGACACGTCATTGTGACACGTTGGTATTACTAACATCAAGTAATGTAAAAATAATTCAAAATAAAATATAAAAAATAACCCCCAAAATTAAGATTTCAAAACAAATTTTACAAATCTGAAACAAAATTCCAAAATTTTCCAAAGCATTTCAAAACAAAAATCCTTTTTGATGGAAACTTAGTGAAATCAATATATTTTCCACAATTTTTTGTACACAAAAGTAGATGTACACATTTTTTGCTGAAAAAATTTCCAACCAGTTCTGATGATAATGCATATGCACAAAGGTAAGAATTAAGGTTGCACAGCTAGCCTTAATTCTGACATTACCTGTTATTTGATTGCTTGACTTTGCAAGATTAGAATGCTTTTAACAATTGTTTTGATCTGTAATATTGTTATTGAATATATATTAGAAACACTGGGTTTTGTCATTGTTCTAGAGTGATAATGAGAACTGTAATTTTATGGTTTGTGTGCAGGTAATAGCAATAGCAGAAAGCATTTTGTTATATTTATTCAGCTCTTATTCTGGCTTTAATGGGATGTAATCTTTGCTTTTTTGTCTTCTGGAAAAAATCTGTGTCAAAACATTAGGAATAATCAAGAAAACTATACAGTTAACTCCCCTGGAGATAACTGCATTGTTTGCCTGTTCAGCTTTCTATTAGAAAGCTCAGAGGAGAACATTTTGCTTATCTGAATGTAATGTAATTCAATAGACCAGGAAGGGGTGAATCAAATTAATGACACAATATGGTCTTTTTCTCCTCATCATTCCAACTCCTTGAGTTCAAACCCCAAGATATTTTCATTATTGGTATCATCTGAACAAGTCTTGCCGAGGCAAGAGGCTGTTGGTGTTTCTTCGGGTCACTGAAATAAAAATTTTCCTGGCAAATGCTTTTCCATAAAGTCATGATTAATGATGGGAGGGAACCATCAGTCCAAGCATTGGATACCCTGGGATGGACTATGCCTCCTCCTTCACTTCAGTGGCTTTTATTTCCAATAACATTGAAATCATCACCACTGCAGTTACCAGCAAACTTTCAGATTCCTAGCAACTTGCAAAGGAACTGAGGAAGCAACTATCTGGCTAACTAGGGAATTGAACACCAGAATGTGTGTATTTCGCTGACACATTAAGGTTCAATCATTGCATATTCAGACTATGTCTAGACTGCAGGATTCTTTTGAAAGAACGTCTTCCAAAAAAGAGCACCCACATGCAAAAGCGCAACAAAAATGTGATCTGCTTTTTCAAAAGATAGCATCCACACTGAATGGACACTATTTCATATTTAGGCTGTGATAACTATGAACAGAGTGGCCACCAGGGCACCAGTGCTTTTTCCTCTTTCTTCCTTCCTCTTCCCTGAAAGAGCTCTTTCGGAAAAAGGCTTCTTCCTCGTAGAACGAGGATTACCAACACTGGAAAAACCCCTCCATTCTTTCAATTTACTTTCGGAAGAATGCAATTGCAGTGTAGACATAACTCAGGTTTTGTTGGAAAAACAGCCATTTTTCTGACAAATCTCTGTAGTGTAGACATAGCCTCAGAAGATGAATTCTGGTGAATTTTCTGGTGAAGAAAAGAACTGAGGACAGGAGACATCCCCACATGCCTTAGAGAGGCACAAATGGGGGAAATTTCTAATAGTTGGAATGGGATTTAGCTACAAAGTCTGGAGCTGAACTTACCTAAAGCTTGGGGCTAATTGGATCTCAGATTTCTAATTTGGGTCCACTAGACTGAGCTGCTTCTTCTGCTGTAAAGATGCATGAATCAACTGTCCTTTAAAGCAGAGATTTTCAAAGTTGGGTCGGGGCCCACTCAGGTGAGCTACTGGTGGGCTGCAAGATGTTTTGTTTATCTAAGCATCATAGACACAGAGACTCGCAGCTCCCACTAGATGTAATTTGCTGTTTCCAGCCAAGGAAAGCTGTGGGAAATGGCAGCCTGGCTCACACCACTTCCCACAGCTCCCCTTAGCTGGAAATGGCAAACTGCAGCCAATGGGAGTTTCGAGGCTTGGGTTATGTCTACACTACAGGCTTCTTGTGCAAGAAGCTTTTTGCAGAAAAGACACTCTCTCGTTTATAAAGCCACCCAGGACCAGTTTTAGCTGGGCTTTAGGTCACCAGTTATTCCTGAGTGCTGGTGCCGGAGCCCTGCAGAGACACACGCCTCCATCTTCCAGCTGCCTATATCTTCATGCTGGACATTGACTCCAAACACCTTCTCAGGACCGCTGTGTGGCTGGACCTCTGCATGGCTGCGGTGCTCCAATCTGGCTGTACAGAAGTGTTTTTGGAGACTGGAGACCAGCTCGGACTGGTGGGACCAGCTGGTCCTGTAGCAGTGAGACGATCAGCAGTGGCTGGAGAACTTTCGAATGCACAGTGTTCCTGGAGCTCTGTGTCTGGTTTGCACCCTCCCTCCAAAGACGCGGCACCCACTTGTGGCCCGCCATCCCCCTGCAGAAGCAGATCGCAATAGCCTTGTGGAAGCTGGCCACTCCAGACAGCTACTGCTTGGTAAACAACCAGTTTGGGATGGAGAGGCCCACTGTCGGGACCCTGCTTATGAAGGTAAGGAGCTCGCAGGCTGCAGTCCCTGCCTGAGTGGTGGGGGGAGGAGCGTTGGATAAGAGGGACCCTCGGGAGAGGAGGGCTGGGAGCTGAAGGGGGTGAAGTTTGAGTGGGGAGAAAGCCCTGTCCCCGGGGGTTTGTGCCGTCTTGCCCTTCACAGAGCCCTGCTGCTGGGAGGGCGAGGGAACAGGCTCATAAGGGGTGGCTCCTGGGAGGTCTCAGGGGGGGCAGACGAGGGGATGGGAATGGGCATTTCCCAAGGGCTCACACCCCCTTCTCTCCTCTGTTTTGTGTGTTTTTTTGTCTCCTTCAGCAGATTGTCAGGGCCATCAACTCCCTGCTGCAATGCAGAGACATCTGTCTGGAGGACCTGGATGCAACCGTGGCTGGATTTGCTGCCCTAGGGTTCCCCAACTGCGGGAGAGCCATCGACAGAACTCACATCCCGATCGGTGCACCGGACCATCAAGCGGCCAAGTTCATAAACAGAAAGGGCTACTTTTCTGTAGTCCTGCAGGCCCTGGTGGACCACTGGGGCCAATTTACAGACATTTATGTGGGATGGTCGGGCAGGGCTCACAATGTCCGAGTGTTTCGAAACTCAAGCGTCTGCACCAAGCTGGAGGCAGGCACTTTTCCCCCTGCCGCACTGGGCGACCAGAACATGCCAGTGTTCATGGTGGGGGCACCCCCCCTCCCCCAAGCCCTGGCTGATGAATCTCTACAACAGCCACCTTGATCCCAGCAGGGAACAGTACAATGCCCTCCTCAACCGAACGAGGATGCAAGTTGTGTGCGCCTTCGACCACCTCAAGACATGGTTCCACTGCCTCTTCACCCACTTGGACATCAGGGAGCAGAATATCCCCGAGGTGGTGGCAGTGTGCTGTGTGCTCCACAATATTGTGGAGCTCAAGAGGGAGGCCTTCCGGGGGGGTGAGGAGGCGAATGCTGGCCATAAGGACTGTGCATTTGAGCAGCCCCGGACAGCTGCCACCCGCTAGGCGCATCAGGCTGGGGTGCGCATCTGGGAGGCCCAGAATGAGAAATTCTCTCACACAGCCCAGTAACTCTCCCCAGGGCCTTTCCAACAAGCTCCTCTGCCTTGCAGCTCCCTCCCTTCCCCCTCTCACCTTTTCCACTTCCTCTTCCTTGACCTCCCAATAAACACACCTGTTTGGTTTGAAAAGAAAACGAGTCTCTCTTCATTGTATATGAAGAAAAACTGGGCAGAGGGAGAAGGAATTCTGAATTGGGAGGGGGGATTAGGACTGGTAGGAGTAGTGGGGTGGCTTGCTGTGCCATCTCGGGTGTGGGGATCTCTTTGTGGTTGTGTGGATCTGGGAGTCAGGATGAGGGGTTAGAGTGGGATTAGAGGTTGCAGGGGGGGGCAGGAGGAGAGGCCGTAGTCATCACTTGAGGAAGAGGCATCGGTTTGCTCAGGGAGGGAGCAGAGGCATGGCATGGCATGGCATGGGGAGGGATCAGAGACATAGCAGGGTGGGCAGGCGGATGGGCAATGGCCATAGGATGGGAGGCAGAAGGGAGGAAGCCAGGAGCAGCGGCATCAGGTGGGTGTTCTATCATGCAGGACATGATGCCACACATGGTGTCACACTGCGCCATCATTTGCTCCCAGGTGTGCTCGCGTCCTTCGAGGGCCACATTGACCCGGCGCGCCAGGGTGTCATGGATGTCACGGAGAACATGTTAACTCATCAGGTCCTCCTGCATGCTGATTCATCTGTAGGCCCCCCGGTCTCTGGCAGGTAGTTGTAGTGGTGTGACTGGGCCCTCTGTGCTGGCTGGTCCGACTGTGGAGAACACACAAGAGGGAGAGGCGGTCAGTCGTCCCTGCAGACACATTCCCTGAGGCCCTGCCCTCCTCTGTAAGCAGCGACCACAACTGACCGCAGCCCACAGGAGGATGTCCCGGGTGCAAGGCTATGTGTGGCCTGCACAGCATGCCCCATCTACAGGAGCCCCAATGTGCATAGAGGACCGTGCTGCCAGCTTTCCACCCCCTCCTCCCACACACACACCACCACTGGCCCGTTCCTCTTCCTTCTCTCCCCCAGTCAGCGCTGCTGCATCAATCCTTGCCCCTGCCAGCCCTGCGTCCCGCCGGCCCGTTCCTCTTCCTCATCTCCCCTGGCCTGTGCCGCTGCACCCCCTCCCCCCGCCAGCTCTGCTTCCCGCTGGCCCATTCCTCTTCCTGATCTCCCCTGGCCTGCGCCACTGCACCCCCTCTCCCCCTGCCAGTTCTGCTTCCTGCCCACCTTTCCTCCTGGCCAGCGCTGCGGCCCCCGACCCCCCTCCCCCAGCTCTGCTTCCCACTGGCCCATTCCTCTTCCTGATCTCCCTGGCCTGTGCCACTGCACTCACCCCCACCAGCTCTGCTTCCCGCCCCCCCCTTCCTCCCGGCCAGCCCTGTTCCACCCGACCCTCCCCCCCCCCACACAACCAGCCCTGCTTCCTGTTGGCTCCCCTGTCTCCCCTGGCCAGCCCCGTTGTCCCCCGCCCACATTAGCTGTTTCCATGTCCCCGCCTTCCCCGCACTGCTCCTCCTGGCTGGTCTCCCTGCCCCCCCATGAGGCGTGTCCGGGTTTTTGTTTTTTTCTAAATGACTATCTGGTAACCCCTAGCAGTGATCCAGGTTCTTGGAGTCTTTTTTTTTTTTTCGCTCAACAACTTTGGTTCCCCCCCCCTTTTTTTTTCCTTCAATAAAATTTTTCCCTGTGTTTTTTTTTGGGGGGGAAGGAGTCGGTATTTTTGTTTCAGCCATCTGGCAACCCTACCCCCAAGATATGGTGAAGCTCAGCATAGTCGTGGCAGGTGTGGGGTCCTGCCCCTGAGCACCTGCTGCACTCGGTGGCCCTCACATACTCCTGACAGAGCTCCTTCACCTTGATCCAGACCTGCTCCGTGGTCCAGGCAGGGTGACTTCAATCTGCCATGGAAATGGACATCATTGAAAAAATCTTGGCATTCTGCCACTTGGCCCAGAAATCTTGGAGTGACTCCTCCTTGCCCCACAATTTGAAGAGGGTCACAATCTCAGGCCCGGACCAAGTTGGGGCATGCCTTTTGGTTCCCCTGGAGCTTCTCCCTGGAAGAGCGAGGGAAGTCCCGGGGGGCTTCTGGCTCTGCCATGTGTGGCAATCCAGTGGCAAGAGAGAGCCATGTGGTGAGGGAGCTGCCCTCTGCCACAAGGCTTGCCCAGGGTGCCTGCAGCTTTAGGAGGGGCCAACAGACAGGAACTATAGAGTCCTGATTATCTTGGATGGAGTGGCCACCAGGGCACCTGTCTTTTTTCCTGGAGGACAATTCTTGTGCAAATCTTGTTACCCGTCCACACACACCTTTTTGCACAAGAACTCTTGTGCGAAAAGGAGTTATTCCTCATAGAAGGAGGAATACCTACACTGCAAAAACTCCTCTGTTCTTTTGTTTTACTTGTGCAAAAATGCGCTTGAGGTGTGCCTCTGTGTCTATGGATGCTTAGATAAACAATACATCTCATGGCCAGGGCTTACCTGAGTGGGCCGATGACCTAACTTCAAAAATCTCTGAGAACACACAACATCTCAGTCTTAGTATTTTACTGTTTGCTAGTTGTCTTGCCCAGTAGTGGTTGACTTGGAGAGAGATTGCAACCATCCTACTCTTACCAGTCCTGCTTCCAGATAGTGGAGATGGGCCGTCAGCTCACCTGTCGAGAGGCCTTTGAGATTTATGGAGTTGCAGGATGAGAGGTTTCTTCCTTGTACCATTTGTATGTGGGCGAGACAGGTGTGGTCTTCATGTTTTTTTATGTTTAGGGTTTGTTTTAATTATGAAGTCAGATTTATCACAGCAAAAGCAAAGCTCTACACATTGCAGTGGTGAGTTACACATCATGGCTCCATCAGTGGTCTATGAGACATTTTATTTACTGTTGCCTCAGCACAGGGTTGCCAGATTCCACTGATTTCCGTCTGCATAGTTCTAGAATGGATCTGGATTTTCCCTAATTATTGAGTGACGCTTCTATCTTGCAAAGTAGTCTGCAAGCATTGTTATTCATGTCCCTATAGATATCCAGTGTAAGAATGTTCACAAGTGCATCTCTGCATGATCAAGCTAAGATCTGCAGTCTGAATTTGAAACCCAAAGCAGATGTTCATAATTAATATTTCAGAGAGCTGTGTGGGCTCTTAGCTTCAGTGGCAGTTAAGCATCTGAGGGTATGTCTACACTACAAAGTTAGTTCGAACTTACTGACGTTAGTTCAAATTAACTTTGATAGGCGCTACTCTAGCGCTCCGCTAGTTCGAACTTAATTCGAACTAGCGGAGCGCTTAGTTCGAACTACGTAAACCTCATTCTATGAGGATGAAGCCTAGTTCGAACTTACTAGTTCGAATTAAGGGGAGTGTAGCCCCTTAATTTGAATTAGTGGGAGGCTAGCCCTCCCCAGATTTCCCTGGTGGCCACTCTGGCCAACACCAGGGAAACTCTATTGTCCCCCTCCCGGCCCTGGAGCCCTTAAAGGGGCACGGGCTGGCTACGGTGCCCGTGCCAGGTGCAAACCTGCCAGCACCCAGCTAGCAGACCCTGCACCTGGCACGGCTCGAGCCAGCCACCTGATGCCCCCCAGCCCTCCCCGTCTTCCCGGGACCAGGCTGGCGGCTCCCGGGAGCTTGCCCAGGACCGCAAGAGGCAGGCACCCGCCTGGTCTAGTGCGGACATCGTGGACCTTGTCCACGACCTCCGCACTAGGCACAGGAAAGTGGCTGTCTAGGGCAGGATAGCTGCCAGCCTGGCCACTCAGGAGCAGGTGTGCATGAAAACCAAGGTGGTCCACTGAGACCCCCGACCCTGAGCCCTGAGCTTACAAAAGTCGTACTGGGTCAGACCAAAGGTCCATCTATCCCAGTAGCCTGTCTGCCGACAGCGGCCAGCCCTAGGGACCCTGGAGGGGATGGACCGAAGACAGTGACCAAGCCATTTGTCTCGTGCTGTCCCTCTCCAGCCTTCCACAAACTTTGGGCAGAGACACCACTCCTACCCCCTGGCTAATACCACTCCATGGACCCAACCTCCATCACTGTATCTCACTTCTCTTTAAACCCTGTTCTAGTTCTAGCCTTCACAGCCTCCTGCAGCAAGGAGTTCCACAGGTTGACTATTTGCTTTGTGAAGAACAACTTTCTGTTACTAGTTTGAAGCCTGCTACCCATTCCTTTCCTTTGGTGTCCTCTAGTTCTTCTATTATGGGAACTAATGAAGAACATTTCTTTATGCACCCTCTCCACCCAACTCCTGCTTTTATAGACCTCTATCCTATCCCCCCCTCAGTCTCCTCTTTTCTAAGCTGAGAAGTCCCAGTCTCTTTAGCCTCTCTTCATATGGGACCTGTTCCAAACCTCTGATCATTTTAGTTGCCCTCCCCTCTCCCACCCTCTTCCTTCCCCTCTCCCACCTCCTTTTCCCAGTCTCCCCCTGTTTTGTTCAATAAAGACAGATTCTATTTTTGACCACACGTTTTCTTTATTTTGTACATCAGGAAGGGGGGCTAGGGAAGAGTAAGTTGAAGGAGGTGAGGGAGGAATGGGGTACGAGCCCCCGATGGGGAGGACTGGGCTGGCTCTGCGGGCATTTAGGGGTGGAAACTCTCCTGCAGCCCCCCATTTGCCCCCTCTCCACAGATGGCAGCCTGCGGCAAGTGCAGCCGGTCTGATGGCCGAGTGCTGTGATGTGCCCAGTGTGGGCACTCAGGGCACTCCAAGCCAGGACTGCTTTGCAAGCGGGGTACCCCTGAGAACTGTCTGTCCGGGGTGGGGGTCGGGTCCCTTTAAGCACAGCCCTCGGCTAGCCTGAGACAGCAGCTCCACGCTCTTAGTCCTCATCTGATGCCCTGCCAGCACTGCGTCCGGCCATCCTTAACGCCGGTTCAGGGTCCACTTAATGTGGACATGCTAGTTCGAATTAGCAAAACGCTAATTCGAACTAGTTTTTTAGTCTAGATCCGTTAGTTCGAATTAGCTTAGTTCGAATTAACTAATTCGAACTAAGTTAGTTCGAATTAGCGCTGTAGTGTAGACATACCCTGAGACTTCACTTTTTTCTTAGATTATAAAGTCCAGATCCTAATTCTGTTTAAATTTCAGATGCATAAGTGCTCAGAATTAAAGCAAGAAATCACTTACTGGCAAACAGTTCTTAACTGAAATGCAAAATATTGTTCTTTAAAAGTCACTTCTGTATCCAAACCTCACAAGCTTATGCTGGAAAAGTGATTGTGTTATAAGATCATTCTTATTCCATATGAAGCTGGTTTTCATTTTTCCAAATGTAACTAAATGACTTTAATTTGATCTTCCTACACCCTGAACTTTATTTCATTGCTCTTGATTGCCACCGACAGTGATGTTTGTCATGGATGTTATTCTCTCATGTTCATAGTTACGCAATTCCACATAGTTCTAAACCCTGTCAGAAAACATGTTGCTTTAATCTGGGTTTTGATTAACTGATTTTGTAAAGTGCTTCAAGATGCTTGCATGTTAGATGCCAAAGAAGGCTGAGATGGGAATAAGGAAGTTTATGTAAAAGATGGGATTGGAAGGAGGTTAGAAAGAGCAATTAATTGGGTAAAATGTTCAGGTCTGAAGGATTTTCTGCTGAAAGTGCATGCACCTTTGGAAAGGAGAGGTAGATTGTCTTGACAATTGTATAACATTACATATCTTGGTTCCTTTAGAAACAAGAAGTAGTAATAGTGCTTTGTATTTCTGTATTATCTTCCAGCCAGGTGTCTGAAAGTACTTTTAAAAACGAATTAACACTGAAGTAGTGTAGGTATTATTTCTGTTTCACAGAGTGGTAAACAAAACATGTAGGCACAGGGGCTTGCATAAACCCACGCAAAGAGTATGATACTTTACTCATCCTTAGTAGGTTCGAGATAGTACCACTAGTCCAATTTGAATCATGGGTGTATTTGCAAAGAAAGCTACTACTCGTGTGTAGAGCCCTGCACAAATATAACATTTTGTATCTGCATCCGTATCAGCAAAAATGG
This sequence comes from Pelodiscus sinensis, assembly GCF_049634645.1. Taxonomy (NCBI): domain Eukaryota; kingdom Metazoa; phylum Chordata; order Testudines; family Trionychidae; genus Pelodiscus; species Pelodiscus sinensis. The sequence goes on along the minus strand of NC_134725.1, from coordinate 27,622,312 downwards.
AGCTGCGGTCCCACAGATATAAAAGAAATATCTGCAAATGTGGAGGATTCTAGATACAAAATCTGTATCCGCATCTGTGTCTGCAAAAATGAGCCGTAGATAGCCACATCTACACCCAGGGACTTAAAATGGATATCCATGGATTTTCAGGGTTCTATCTAGGAGAATGATAGATATCCAGCAATGTTACATTAATGAACAATAGCAGTTAAGCATAAAACTGCTTGCAATTCTAACCATTAGCCTACACATCTTTGTGTTTTCATAGAGCTGATGTGAGTTTCCAAAATACGGTAAATGGCCCACAAAGGGCATTCGGCAGCTTTGTTGTTCATGGAGTTTGGATTGTGAGGTTTGTTATGGCTCAGAACAGAAGCCCATGAAGTCTGTGATAATGTCTCAGAATACAGATTGGAAGGAAACAAACAGAAAATGTGAAACAGAAGGAGACTGAAGAGGACAAAGTTGTTCATGCAATCCTTTGTCAGTGATAGAAATTTAAATATGTTTAAGAAGTTAGCTGTGTGACAGACTGACAGAATCTTGTTATATCCTTGAGTAACTTTATGGCCTTAAATTAAACCTTATTGAATCTGCATTAATGCCTTTGGGGTAAATTGTATTAAAATGCAACTGTGGATGTATGAATGGAGCACTGTGGATGTACTTTCCTAATAGATAGAAGAGAGATGATAATGTATTTCCTCTGTTATCAACCCTTTGGAGCCATGCCCCTAGAGAGATGTGCATATACCAGTTCAAACTCATTCTCCAGGGTTGAGCCAGCAAAGTATGTGGACTGGTGTGAAACTAGGCCAAGCCCTTCTTCCTGAAATGACAAGTGGATAGGACCCAGGACTGTAGAGGGCCTGTCAGAGTCTGTGTTTCAGAGCCTAAGAAAGGCCATATTGGGTAGGACCAAAGGTCCATGTAGCCCAATATCCTGTATTCCAACAGTGGCCAATGCCAGGTGCCCTAGAAGGAATGAACAAAACAGGTAATCATCAAGTGATCCCTCTTCTATCACCCATTCCTAACTTCTGACAGAGGCTAGAGACACCATTTCTACCCATCCTGGCTAATAGGCTTTGATGGATCTATGAATTTATTAGCTTTTTTTTTTTTTTTTTTAATCCTGCTCAATTCCTGGTCTTCACAACATCCTTGGCAAGGAGTTCCCTAGGTTGACTGTGCATTGCATGAAAAAATACTTCTTTTTGTTTGTTTTAAACCTGCTACCTATTAATTTTATTTGGTGACCCCTAGTTCTTATATTATGGTAACAAGTAAATAACTTTTCCTTATTTTATTTACTCCATGATTTTATTGACCTCTGTCATGTCCCCCCTAAATCTCTTCATTTCTAAGCTGAAAAGTCCTAGTATTTTAAATCTCTCTTTAAAATTGGGGTGGGCTCTGATATGTTTATTTGGATCCATGTACGTTCTTATATTGTTAATATTTTTCTGTAACATTTTTTTATGTTAAGAACTAAAAAGAAATTCTTGCACAAAGAGAACTGTGTGGTAACTTGTATCTGTAGCATTTAATCTATTAACTGTCTCTGACAGCAAAGCCAGCAGAGCAGCCAGTCTTTACTGGGAAGAACACAGTGGAAGCAGGAAACTGTGTAGCTTGGTCAGAAGGGAGAGGGGTACAGGTATCCACCAAAGAAATGCAACAGCTGGTGAGCTAAGGGGAAGTCCTGGTGCAGTTGTCCTGAACTGTGACTGTGCATAATAAAATGGTTTTCTGTCAGCATATACTGCTGATATTCCATAAAGGAAGGAATTACAGGGGCTTATTTGTGCTATTGTGTTAGGGAACCTTAAAAACAGTATTGGCCAAGTATATATTTAAATCTAGGCCTTCATTGCAAGGTTCCCTCTAAGATGTGCAACAGCACTATCCTGCAGCTGCTTAATGAGCCCCGCCTAGAGAGGGGTCAGGACTGGCGCATGGAACTGCCTAGATGGAAGCGAGGCATTTCTCCCTCATTGACAGCAGCTGCTCCTTGCTGAGCACAGAGCAAGGTAGGACACATTCCCTCCCTATTGGCTGGGAGAGACTTGCTGCTCTATACCAGTTTACGTGGGTGCTGTTGAGATAGTGGGTTCGAGTCCTGCCCTGTCCATCCACCTGAGAGGTGATCAGAGGAAGGCAGAATAAGGAACCTGCTGGAGAAAGAGCAGTGCAGTGGGTTTTAGCATGGCTTAGGGACTAGGCCATTCACCTGAGAAACTTTGGGGGGTGGGTTCAAGTCCCACCTTGCTGCCTCCCTCAAGAAGCAGCTACACAGGCTGCCCCAAGGATGGAGCTAGCTCCTACATTAGAAAGGCAGGATAAGGAACCCACTGGAGAGCAAGAGGATAGGGTAGCTTGCAACTATGAAGTGGAGATGTCTGCAATAGACAGACTACTAAATAAGTCTATTCCTGTCATCCCTACCATGAGAGGACATAGTCAAAAAAGTAGTTTTTGCACCTACAAACATAAGGAATGGTTCAAGAGAGTCTACAGATAGAAGAGTTGACCCTGTGGTATATGGAGTAGGCACTAAGGCTACGTCTACACTGGCATGATTTTCCGGAAATGCTTTTAACGGAAAAGTTTTCCGTTAAAAGCATTTTCGGAAAAACGCGTCTAGATTGGCAGGATGCTTTTCCGCAAAAGCACTTTTTGCGGCAAAGCGTCCGTGGCCAATCTAGACATGGTTTTCCGCAAAAAAGCCCCAATCGCCATTTTCGCAATCGGGGCTTTTTTGTGGAAAACAGTACTGTGCTGTTTACACTGGCATTCTTGTGCAAATGATTTGCGCAAGAGGGCTTTTGCCCGAACGGGAGCAGCACAGTATTTCCACAAGAACACTGACGATCTTACATGAGATCGTCAGTGTTCTTGCGGAAATTCAAATGGCCAGTGTAGACAGCTGGCAAGTTTTTCCACAAAATCATATGATTTTGCAGAAAAACTTGGCAGTCTAGACACAACCATAGGGCTTGTCTTCCCTCTGTGGTGGATCAACACTGCATTGATGGATCCACCAGTGATCAATTTATTGCATCTGCTTAGACTTGATAATTCAGTCTCCAAGCACTCTCCTGTTGACTCTGTTACTCCACCAGGATGTGAAGAGTAGCTGGAGTTGACGGTAGAGCAAACAAATCCTGCCATCCTTACTGCACAGAAGACACCACAGTAAATAGGTTGACTTCACCTACACTAACTGCATAGCTGAAGTTGCATAAATTAGGCTGATGGGGAGTGGAGTTGGTGTAGACAATGCGACAGAGAGCCTGAGAATAAGAGGAGTAGTTCAATTTGCCTCTGAAGTTCTCAGGAAGTTTCAGTAATGCCATTAGCCTTCAGTAAAGTTTCAGCCTGTAGTGAAATGGACAAGGATTTTTGCATTAAGAACATTTCACACAATCTGCAGAGAATAATTTTTAATAGTTGCAGAATGGCTTCACTGAATAATTCCTACGTGTTATATGACTTGATTGCATCATTCTCAGGCAGTTGACCTTTCTCATATGTTAGTTAATTTTCCCTTTACAACTGGATTCCTCTGGTGGAAGTGTTCAATCAGTATTTGGTGAAATGTCTCACACTTTCATTTTGGGGTGCAGTTCTTCCACCTGGAACTACCAGCTGCTTTTCCTTCTGGACATAGGAGTAGTGCTTATCTTCTGGCTAGACATTGGGTCTGTTCCAGGAAGATAATACTGGTGATTCTCACAGATAAGTTGGTTGGAGGTATTCAAGTACCAAACACATTTTGCCCTATTTCCCAAGCAAATCATCTCCGCAAGATATTTGAGCTTATGGATATATGGCTGCCCATGACTGTGACCAAAAATTATGCCACAGTCAACATGATTTTAGAATTTCTAGTGTTGCAGAAATGTTCAGCTCTTTGTATGTGTATGTATGTCTGAGAGAGAAAGAGAGAAATCTTTTGCCAGTCTTTGTTCCTCAGATAATTTAGTAAGAACCTGACTGTGTAGGTTTGAAAGCTGGCATTACTGTTGTACTATGAGCTCTGTTAGAGGAGCAACATTGGCCTTGTAGGGAAGTCACAGACTAGGTTACTTATAGAGCTCCCTCTTCTGGCTGATAGCCAAAGTGGAATGGATCTTGGCTGCAAATGCATCTGCCTCTTTGCCATTCCAAGGTGTCAAAATTAAATGTGCAGTGGGAGGATTTACCACTAAAGAGGAGATAACAATAACAATAAAATAGTGAGTCAGCACCTCTTGTGCCATATTTGACTTTGGAGCCCAGGCAGAGAGACTTTCTTAATGCTATTCAATAGCTTACCTAGCAGAAAACAATGTTTGCTGCTTCATTCTATTTGCTAATGAAAAGTACAATCTGTGCCCCCAAAGTGCTTGAATGTAAGCTAATGTTTGGTTTTGGATTGTTGGACATTGAACCATCTACGTTTCACTTAACTTTGCATCTATTAAAAATTATGCTCTGCAGCTTGTTTGCAAATTGTTTAAAGCAGCAGTTTTGGTTCAGCATTAGTTGTAGTGAAATGAACAATTGTTTTTCATTAATTTAAATACATTTAGGGAAACAAACAGAAAAACTTTGGCCTTTTTGTGTGTTAATTTGGGGTATGTCTACACTACAGCACTAATTCGAACTAACTTAATTCGAATTAGTTAATTCGAACTAAGCTAATTCGAACTAGTGCATCTAGACCTAAAAACTAATTTGAATTAGCGTTTTGCTAATTCGAACTAGCATGTCCACATTGAGTGGACCCTGAACCGAAGTTAAGGCTGGCCAGAACCAGTGCCGGCAGGGCATCAGTTTAGGACATAGAGTGCGGAGCTGCTGCCTTAGGCTAGCCGAGAGCTGTGCTTAAAGGGACTCAACCCCCACCCTGGACAGACAGTTCTCAGGGTTCCCGGCTTGCTTGTCTACCTCAATGAGGGACAGCAAAGCAGTACTGTCTTGGAGTGCCCTGAGTGCCCACACTCGGCACATCACAGCACTCAGCCATCAGCCCGGCTGCATTTGCCGCAGGCTGCCATCCAGGAGAGGGTCAATTGGGGGGCTGTCAGGATCCAGGAGGCCCTGCAGGAGAGCTTCCACCCCGAGGAACCCGCCGAGCCACCCCAATCCTCCCGATTGGGGGCTCGTGCCCCATTCCTCCCTCACCTCCTTCCACTTACCCCTTCCTAGCCCCCCTTCCTGATGTAAAAAATAAAGGACACGTGTGTTCAAAAATAGAAACTCTCTTTATTTAACAAAACTGGGGATGGGGAGGATTAACCTCTGGGGAGACTGGGGAAAGGAAGTGGGAGAGGGAAAGAGAGAGGGTGGGAGAGGGGAGGGGGAAACCTGGGAGGAGGGAGTTGGAAGGCAGAAGCCAGGAGAAGAATGAGGAGGGGAAGTATAAAACTATGGTACTCCATATCTTCAGTACTGTGTACAGATGTGGTCTCCTCACCTCAAAAAAGATGTTTTGGCCTTGGAAAGGGTTTAGAAAAGGGCAACTAAAATGATTAGGGGTTTGGAACAGGTCCCATATGAAGAGAGGCTAAAGAGACTGGGACTTTTCAGCTTAGAAAAGAGGAGACTGAGGGGGGATATGATAGAGGTCTATAAAATCATGAGTGGTATGGAGAGGGTGCATATAGAAAAGTTCTTCATTAGTTCCCATAATATAAGGACTAGAGGACACCAAATGAAATGAATGGGTAGCAGGCTTCAAACTAATAAAAGAAAGTTGTTCTTCACAAAGCAAATAGTCAACCTGTGGAACTCCATGCTGCAGGAGGCTGTGAAGGCTAGAACTAGAACAGAGTTTAAAGAGAAGTTAGATACAATCATGGAGTTTGGGTCCATGGAGTGCTATTAGCCAGGGGGTAGGAATGGTGTCCCTGGCCTCTGTTTGTGGAAGGCTGGAGATGGATGGCCCGAGACAAATCACTTGGTCATCGTCTTCAGTCCATCCCCTCTGGGGTACCTAGTGTTGGCTGCTGTTGGCAGACAGGCTGCTGGGCTAGATGGACCTTTGGTCTGACCCAGTATGGCCATTCTTATGTTCTGGGCTCAGGGTTGGGGGTCTCACTGGACCAACTTGATTTTCATGCAAACCTGCTCCTGGGTTTGCATGTGGCCTTTGGTGGCCAGGCTGGCAGCTATCCTGCCCTAGAGGGCCACTTTCCCGTGCCTAGTGCGGAGATTGTGGACATTGGAGGCCTTCCCCCAAACCTGGATGAGGTCCATGATCTCCGCACTAGACCAGACGGGCGCCTGCCTCTTGTGGCCCCGGACAGGCTCCTGAGAGCTGCCAGCCTGGTCCTGGGAAGAGGCAGAGGGTTGGGTGGCAGTGGGTGGCTGGCTCATGCCGTGCCAGGTGCAGGGTCTGCTGGCTGGGTGCTGGCAGGCTTGCACCTGGCATGGGTACTGTAGCCACACCATGGCCCCTTAAGGGCTCCGGGGCCGGGAGAGGGGCAGAAGAGTTTCCCTGGTGGTGCCCAGAGTGGCCACCAGGGAAAGCTGGGGAGGGCTAGCCTCCCACTAGTTCGAATTAGGTGGCTACACAGCCCTTAATTCGAACTACTTAATTCGAACTAGCGTTAGTCCTCGTAGAATGAGGTTTACCTAATTCGAATTAAGTGCTCCGCTAGTTGAAATTAAGTTCGAACTAGCGGTTTGTATGTGTAGCGCCTATGAAAGTTAATTCGAACTAACATCTGTTAGTTCGAATTAACTTTGTAGTGTAGACATACCCTTGGTGGTTGGAAGTACGGCAGCTAAATCCATATTTAGACAACCAAGTATATGAACTGGTTTTCAGAGTGGATGACTTCATTAGGATGTGTAGGTCCCATATGTCTCTGAAAATAAAGCATAGGTAAATTTAGGCTTCCAAGACTGAAAATGTTGCCCCAGTTTCATAAGTGTGGGCATCACTCATGAGTGAATTTCACAGTGTAGGATTTGGGTGAAGGAGAGCGGGGAGGCACTGTACTGTGTAATAATTTTGCTGAAGTCACCTTTTTGTTACTTTATACAACTAAAGGGAAACTTTATATGTTTATAAAAAACAGGACTATGTAGCACTTTAAAGACTAACAAGATGGTTTATTAGGTGATGAGCTTTCGTGGGCCAGACCCACTTCCTCAGATCAAATAGTGGAAGAAAATTGTCATAACCATATATACCAAAGGATACAATTAAAAAAAATGAACACATATGAAAAGGACAAAGTGAACAATCCATTAAGATCAACATACTATAATGACTACATTTGATTTGTCCTTTTCACATGTGTTCATTTTTTTTAATTGTAGCCTTTGGTATATATGGTTGTGACTATTTTCTTCCACTATTTGATCTGAGGAAGTGGGTCTGGCCCACGAAAGCTCATCACCTAGTAAACCATCTTGTTAGTCTTTAAAGTGCTACATAGTCCTGCTTTTTGTTTCAGCAACACCAGACTAACATGGCTACATTTCTGTAACTAATTTATATGTTTATAGACTTTCAAACCCTGATCCAAAGGCCCGTTGATGCAAAGGGGAGCTTTTCCACTGACTTGTTGGGTTTGGGCCCTTCTTTATTTTAGGAGTTCTAGCCTTTTCAGACTCTCTTCACCTAACTTAAAATGTATCTTTCTCAGAGGAAATTGCTAACTGTTTATTAGGACTGGTAGCTACTGTAAATTGCAGTATCTTTCCTCCTCTCCTCTCTTACTATGTCAACACATCTTCTATAGGATAATCATGAATGAATAATAGATTTTTTACAGTAAGTGTACTTTTTATCTGATTATTAATATGTTAGATTGGATTACACTGGGTGATGCATCTTAACAGCATAAAGGTTATATGGTACTCTGCTAATTCTAATAATAAGGCACTGTACTTCTCAGCACCTCTCGTTCCAGGATCCCGAAGAATTTTGAAAACCCTTAAGTCCTAAGCCATTTCTTTATGGCAGGTAACAGGTACATCCATTTTACTTGTCCACCTGTAAATGACATCCTAACCTAGAACTGGATAGAACTGAATACAGCTGAGCCACCTTGATTCCCATGCATCTCTTCCTTGAGATTTCCTTCGGAATTTAACCTGCAAACACTTGTCTAGTGATCTGAGTTGCTGGAGTTCTTCTGTTAATGTAGTTACAATGGTGTTACCCATTTCTGACCAGCTGACCCAAGGCACTTTAGACCTTTCATTACCACTGTGTCCCTCTGCTTATACTCAGGGTACGTCTAGACTACACGCTTTTTTCGACAGATGCTTTTTTGAAAGTATCTTTTGAACAAGCCTTTTTCAAAAAAGAGCATCTAGATTGCACTAAGTGGACTGAAAAAGCAATCCACTTTCTCGAAAAAGAGCGTCCAGACTGCCTGGACACTCTGTCGAAAAAAGGGCACCTGGAAGCACTTCGGCCAGGGCATGGGGGCAGCCTTTATTTCTGGGTCCTGCAGCATGCTCTTTGCAGAGACGCATGCTTTAAGGGATCCTTCTGAACAGCCATTCCTCTGCTTCTGTAGCTGGCTTGCCTACCTCCTAGAGGGACAGCAAAGCTTCTGCAGTGCTTGCTGTGAGTGCCCTGCTTTGTGGGACACCACCACATTTTGTTTCTTGGTTGGTTTTTGTGCTTTCAATTGTTTTTTTGACATGGAGCCAGAGCTGCCCCTGGGCAGGCGATGGCCCCCCAGTGTGATGCTGGAAGTTCTGCTTCATGTTCAGGAGAGCATCATCATGTTCATGGCAGAGCTGGATTCAGAGCCCAGCTTTGAGCCCCTCACTCGAGCTGCAGCCCCACTGTCCTTGTCACTGAACTTATTCCTGGAGAGGTGAGTTTGGAGGCTGGGCACCAGTTCAGACTGGTGGGACCACAAGAACATAAGAATGGTGGGACCGGCTTGTTATGGAGCAGTGGGACGACGACCAGTGGCTCCAAAACTTCCGTATGTGGAAGTTCACATTCCAAGAGCTGTGTGCCTAGCTCACCCATGCCCTGCAAGGCCAGGACACCTACTTGCAGCCTGCCATGCCCCTGGAGAAGCGCGTCACTATTGCCCTCTGGAAGCTGGCTACCCCCGACAGCTACCGCTCGGTGGGACACCAGTTTGGCATGGGGAGGTCTACTGTTGGAGCCATCTTGATGTAGGTAAGTCACTCTCTGGGGATAGTCCATGGAGGAGGTAGATAAGGGGGACAGTCAGGACCAGGCAGAAGGAATGGGGGATGGGGTGGGAGTGGTAGAAATCCTCCTGGCCTCACTCTGCTTTGGTGTGTGGTGGGGGGGAGGGAGTGAGGGTTGCCTGAGGGAGGGCTTTTGGGATCTGGGAGGGGAGGAGTGAGGGAGCACCCCTCATTAGCTCAGGCAACTCCTCTAATTACCGGTTATGTGTGTTTCTATTTGTCCCTTTGTGCAGGTGGTGATGGCCATCAATTCGGAGCTGATTAATAGGACTGTCCGCCTCAGAGACCTGGATACCATTGTGGCCACATTTGCGGGGCTAGGATTTCTGAACTACAGTGGAGCACCCGACGGGAGTCACATCCTGATCCATCAAGCAGCCTAGTATATTAACAGAAAGGGCTACTTTTCCATGATGCTGCAGGCCCTGGTCGACCACCGGAGACAATTCACAGACATTTGTGTAAGGTGGTCAGGCCAGGCACATGATGCCTGCGTATTCCAGAACTCCTACCTGTACCATAGGCTGCAGTCTGGGACATTCTTTCCGTAGTGAAACTTTGCAGTCGGGGATGTGCAGATGCCTATGTGCATTGTGGCCAACACAGCGTATTCCCAAGGTGTGCTTAACAAAATGCTTACAGTTTATCGCACTGTTGTATGTTACAAAACCTATATAACTGTTTTGTAAAGAAAAATAAACTTTTTGTTAACAAAGTAAAGTGTTTCCCTTACTCTCACAGGTGGGAAGGGGGGATGTAAACCTGGAAGGGGGAAGGGAGGCTCAGGGCTGAGGATGCTGCCTGGATGAAGAGCTCCTGCCACCTCGGGTGCAGGAGCCTGCTCGAAGACGGCCATGCATGTGGACTGGGACAGTAGGGGGCTGGGCAGGAGGTGGGGCTGCACCTGGGTCTGGGATGGCAGGGGATGGGGGGGGGGGCAGGTGAGGAAGGGAGCGGCGGGTGAGGAGGGGCAGGCTGAGCAGGAGGAACAGGAACAGGCACCGAACCAGGGAAGGCCATCGCCTCCTGGATAGCGGCGCACATCTCAGTGCACTGCTGGACAAACTTGTCCAGCAAGCACCTGCGCCAGTCTGCCTCTGCCTCCATCCTCCAGTTTATTGCGTCCTGCATCCCTGGCGCACCAGGTCCAAATATGTGCGCCAGTGCCGATGGGTTCCCTGCAGCCGTCTGTGTGGTGGGACAGGTGTGTCTCTCCCCTCCTGGTCAGCTCGTTCGGCTATGGAGGACAAGAGGGAAAAGTCGTCAGTCATGCATGCTCACACTTTCCCTGAGAGGGCATGCCCTCCTTCTCAGCCGTCAGTGCCTGTGCTAGGGTCAGAGGATGCTCATGTGCTCTCAGCAAGGCGTGGTGTGTCCTGGCCAGCATCCATGGCCTCCCTGGAGCCCAGAAGGTGTGCAGGCCACCATCCTCCCACCTCCCCCCCACACACACCATGGCCAAGCAGCACAGACAAGTGTCTGGCCACATTTGGGGTTCCCATAGATTGCTGGGAGGCCTGAAGCTGTGTGGCAATCCCAGGGTCCCCAACCCATGCCTGAACCTGGCATCGCTGTCTGCAGGAGCAGGTGGTGCTTCGCACACATGCAGGTGAAGGGGTAGGACGGGCCTCCCTGCGGTCAGCCATGTGTCCGAAGTTGTCTGGGAGGCCTCCTGCGTCTGGGGGTCTGGCTCCAGGGTCAGGGTCACTGTGCTCCTGCTGGTGTCCTCCTCCTCCTCCTCCTCCTCTTGGAGCTGATGGTCCTCTGGAGTTTCATCCTGGAGCTGCGGCCGCTGCTGCACAGGGGTCTCAATCCCAGACTCCACAACTCTGCCCCCAGGAGTCCGCATTCCTCCTCCTGAACTGCATGGCCTGAAGAGACTCCTCCTCGGACCAAAGCTCCAAGAGGGCTTTCATCTCAGGCGCAGTCCAGGAGGGTGCCCGGCGTTTGGTGCCCCTGGCTTGCTGCGGGGATATGTCCCTGGAAGGGCTGGGGGGGGGGGGGGGGCGCGGGACTTGTCCCTGGGACATGGCTCTGAGTGGGCCTTCCAGCCAGAGCCAAGCAGTCAGAGTCCTGGATGGAGCTGCCTTGCTGCCACAATGCTACTCCTGGGTGCCTGTGCCTTTAAATCCGTGGTCCCCAACACGGTGCCCGCGGGTGCCATGGCGCCCGCGGGGGCATTTTCATGCGCCGGCCAGGTGCTCGGGGCTGGCCTGGCCCCGGGAACATGGCGCGCCGCTTGCAGGGAGTGTCGGCCCCAGGCGTGCGGCGCTTGTGGGAGGGGAGGGGGGGAAGTGCCAGCCCCGGGCGCGTGGCGCTTGTGAGGGGGGAGGGGGGAAAGCGCCGGCCCCAGGCATGCGGCGCTTGTGGGAGGGGAGGGGGGGAAGTGCCAGCCCCGGGCGTGCGGCGCTTGCGGGGGGGGGGGGAGCGGCGGCCCCGGGCGCGCGGCTATGGGAAGGCCCCGGCCCCGGGCACGTGGCTATGGGGGGGCCCCGGGCACGTGGCTATGGGGAGGTCCCGGGCACATGGCTATGGGGGGGCCCCCGGCCCCGGGCACGTGGCTATGGGGAGGTCCCGGGCACATGGCTATGGGGAGGTCCCGGGCGTGTGGCTATGGGGGGGCCCCGGCCCCGAGCATGCGGCTATGGGGGGGGCCGCCCCCGGGCATGCGGCTATGGGGGGGGGGGCGCCCCCGGGTGCGCAAGTGTCCCCACCCCCGGTGCCCGGCAGGCGAACGGCCACGCCCCCTGGTGCCCGACAACCTCAAAAGGTTGGGGACCACTGCTTTAAATGATGGCTACAGATGGGAACAATAGAGGTGAAAGGTCTGGCAGGAGTGTCCACCAGGGCTTCTTCCTGGAGGCCTTTATTTTTTAAAAAAAACCTTCCCCGCATCCACACATACTGTTTTTCAACAGATCTCTGTCAAAAATAGTGTTATTCCTCGTAAAACGAGGTTTACCACCATCGAAAAAACCGCCACGTTCTTTTTATTTACTGTCGTCAGAACATGGCGACAGTCTAGTCGCAGGTAAAGAGTTTTTGAAAAAAGGCTACTTTTTTCGAAAAATACCTGTAGTCTAGACACACCCTCAGTTTCCTATGTGGTAGGTTTGATATGACGGAGTGTTTCAAATATTTCAGGTCAAATCCCAACCTACTTGCATTTGGAAGAGTGTTGTTCTAGAAGACTATTCTGTGTAACTCCTACCAGCAGGAAAGTGTTTTTTAAAGGACTGAAGCTAATGAAAACCTGTTGGAACAGCAGGTCATTTGGCAGATACTGTGTACCTGGTGCCTACTGCTATGTCACAGGAGGTTGAAACAGCAAGAACAGAGCCCATGTTGAATATATTTACTCTTACCTGCTCTGCTGCAGATTAAATAGGAACAGATTTTTGGCTCTTATAGTCTGTGCATAAATTCAGACTGAATAGCCAAGTTATTAAATGAGATCACTCTCTGAAAAATAATACGAAGCACAACCATTTTTTAAAAAAAAAAAAAAGAATATAAATTTATTGCCTCCTAAGCAGCCAATGCAAACGTGGAGTTCTCCCATTATAAAGATCTCTGAAGGTTTTACAGCTTTCTGACTAATTCTCCTGAAGTTAGACGTTTGTTTCAAAGCTAGTATTCCTTGCATTAAGTCTTTGAGTATTATATTTGTGTGTTTAAATGTAATATTTGGGATAGGGTCCTGTTTGACAGCCTTGAAGACTGAAATCCTCTGTTAATCCAGGAGGATTACAGGTACAACTAATCAGATGGCGACAATGCAAAGTTACCCCACCCTACTCTACTACTATACTCTCTGGCTGTGTCTAGACTGCATCCCTTTTCCGTAAAAGGGATGCAAATTAGACACATCGCAATTGCAAATGAAGTGGGGATTTAAATCCCCCCTGCTTCATTTGCATAAACATGGCTGCCGCTTTTTTCCAGCTTGGAGCTTTGCCGGAAAAAGCGCCAGTCTAGACGCGGATCTTTCAGAAAATAAAGCCTTTTCCGAAAGATCCCTTATTCCTCTTAAATCCCCACTTCATTTGCAATTGCGATGTGTCTAATTTGCATCCCTTTTACAGAAAAGGGATGCAGTCTAGACACAGCCCCTCTGTCTTCCATGAGATTTTAGTTGAGCTTCCATGCCTATTCAGTGCTTTCCCTTTGAGACCACCAGCAATGGTTACAGACTGTTGATGTGAAGACTTGGGGAATATATACATAACATGAGCTGTAGAATAGCAATCAGGTAGAAGCACCTTTCTGCCACTGCCTGGCTGGGTCAGTTTTGAACCAGTGATCTGGAAGAAAGATCTGTTTTCCACTTCCAAGTCATTGAAATAGAGAATAGGGAAGACTATGTATCAGATGGAAATGTAGAGAATACTGATCTTGTGAAATGTAGAGAATACTGGGGTTGTTCTCAACAAATGTTGGCATAGCATTATGAATAATTCTTATTCTGCAATGGGTCTTCGTTTATAGGACAAAAAGCTCCAGTTTCCAGGCAGACTGTGAGTTATGCATGATGGAGAATACCTTTTCCATGTTGGGAGATTCCTGCAGTGGCAGGTTAATCCTGCTCTATGGCTGCTTTGGGTATAGCTTAGTTATCCAGCCCATATCTTTCCAAGTGATTTATAAACTGCAGAGCTGGTTTGTCCATCAACTTGAAACATTCAATAAGTTTTGAGCTTGCACCATAACCAGGATTATCATCTTTATTTTTACCTGCAGAGTGTTAGACTTTACACATGCCGTTTTACAAGTCAATGAAATCTGCTTTTATTGGGCCAAGTGGTACTGCATCATTCACTCAAATGGAATGGGACTCTCACACAAACGTCTACATTGATTTCTTGCACCTTGTACTACTTTCTAGAGATTAGGTCAATTAGCTTGAGTAGTGTAAAGTGGTACTTAGCAGTAATGAGAAAATTCATTATTGTAAAAGGAATATACATCTTAAATACTTGTATACCCACACAGGAATTGTTTTTTATAAAACAAACTATACTTCCCACATGAACGTAACTCAAACAAATTTTCTGCTTACATGGATGGAAACAGTCACGGTAAAGTAATCCAGATAACTTCCAAGGAACTCTGGTGGCATTAGAAGATTACTGAATAAACTCCTTACCTCTGTAAATTTTTATGCATGTCCTGCCTTAGAGTAAGAGTGAAAATACGTCCTACTCTCACCTTACTAGGGGTGTGATATGCTTCTTGTTCAACCTGAAACACCTCCAAATCCAGCTTCATTTGTTTGGCCTTTCTTAGCTCACCACATACGGTTCCTATGAATTCTCTCCAGGGAGGCAAAATGTCCATCAAAGCTGGCTACGAACTTTTTGTTTTAATATCCAAAAGTTTCTTGCAGCTGCAGTTAGTCAGTTTTTCATGTCTGAACCCTCTTTTCTAGGAAAAGATCACAAGGGCAGGTCAAGTGGATTTTGTCCAGTATAGCTATTGAGTTCACTAAAGCCATGTGATCATGCACAACTAGGGATATAAAATCATGTTTAAGTGGTTAACCAGTTAAATGTAATGTTTAATTAACCGGGGGGAGGGGGGACACAGATGGAGTGGTCTATTACAGGCAGGGGCAGCTCCAGATATCTGCTGCCTATAGTGCACCCTGGCCTGCTATGGACAGGGGCTGCTGCTGCCAGACTGGAGTGACCCTGTCCATGACAGGCCCCTTGGGACTGGAGCAGCCTCCTGCTCATGGTGTATGGGTAGCTGTTCCAGCCCCTACCACTTAATCAGAACCAGTAAGCATCTCCCATTAAGAGTGATGCTTACTAATTAACTGGCTAACCTTTCGTATTCTTATGCACAACCCCATCAAATCTGATCTTACCTTACAATGTTATAGTGAAAGTCTACCATGGAGAAAAGGGATTTATTTGACATTTAAGACCATGAATACATGCAAAGAGGTTGACCTTAAATACTTGTTTTGAAGCCAGCTGGTCAGTGTTGTCACAGCTCTACTTTCTTTGATAAGAATCCATGTGCAGTGGAAATAGGGGCTAAATCTCTGGCCTGGGACTCAGGAAAATTGTTTTTGCTTTCCTTTTATGCCACAGATTTCTGTGGGAAGTTAGTGAAGGCATTTTGTCATTCTAGGATTTGGTTTCCCAACTGCAAAATGCACTGTCCTACCTCACAGAGGCATGGAGAAAATAAGCACATTAAAAAATTGCAAAGCTCTAAGATATTATAGTAATGGGGGCCTTGTATCATAGACAGCCACCAACAGTGAAATATTGTATTTCGTACAATACATCTGATAATCCCTCGTGTTCTTCCATGCTAAGACTGAGGAGAACATGTAGGAAAATCTGCGCAATGCCTCACCACACCATCGCTGGTTCTAATTAGTCCATTTTTATGAGCTCCAGAGTCGGACAAAAATGAGGACCCCTCTCCTTAAGTAGTTTCCTGTTTGCTGGCTGCATGTAAAAGAGATCTGGCTATGATGTATGTTAATAATGAGCTGATCGTGTAAGCCAGCCCAGAGATGTTGAGTGAATTTGGTACGCTGCCAAGTGGGAGGTGAAAGTTCAGGGAATGACTCCTGTTGCCAAGACCCGGTCCTGTGGAGAAGGTCTGCCCATTAACAGATTGAGTTTCTCATTAGGGATACACAGTGTATGCTTCAAGCTTTTGGGTTTTATCTGAAACTCAATACCAGTAAAAGCCTGCCCAATGGAGTGGCAGATTTACGGGTAAACAAAGGATTAAAAGGAACACTTGGCAGAGGTGTCTGTCTGGAAATCTGGCCGGCCTTTGAGGACTGCCTCACACTGCAGGTCTTTCCTTTAAGACTAGTGTGTAATGACCAGATACACCCCCCCAAGCAGGAGTTACGTCATCCACTCTTTTACAGGCCATATTCACCATTGACAGGATGATTCCATGCTATTTCATTGAACACAAAACAGTGTAAATATGGGAGTGTCTTAGGCTATATCTAGACTGCAGGCTTCTTTCGGAAGAAGCTTTTCCAGAAGAGATTTTCTGAAAAAACAGAATGGATGATATCTCACATTTAAGCTGTGATTACTATGGACAGAGTGGCCACCAGGGCGCCTGTGCTTTTTTCCTTTTTCCTCTTCTTTCGGAAGAACTCCCTCTTCCCCGTCCACACATGCCTTTTTCCAAAAGAGCTCTTTCGGAAAAAGGCTTCTTCCTTGTGGAAAGAGGTTTACCAATGTTGGAAAAACACCTCTGTTCTTTCAATTTTTTTTCGAAAGAACACAAGTGTGGACGTAAGTGAACTTTTTTCGGAAAAACTTAGTTTTTGGCAACTAATGGAGCTCCTATGTGGATAAGTATCATTAGCTGAATTAAAGCTCAGATAGGTTTAAATAGCCTCCTCATAGGAGAAAAATAGACAGTACTACAAACCAAAACCAGCTTACAAGAATGCTACTCCAGGACATTGGGCTGTTAGAGCAGAATGGGTTTTATGAAATGCATTTATTGGAAGGCAAAATGATTCACATAAAAGTTTTGAATTTTGAACATGTTTAATGTGATTTGCACCGTTCTGCTTTAATTGGCAGAAGGAAGCCCTGTGACTGAGCTGCAAGGGAAGAATTGTAAACTGAACAATGTTTGAATAATGGCCAGTGTAACTACTGGTAGACATTTGCTTTTTTTAAATAATTTGACCTAATTGTTTTGTTAACCTAATGAAGGAAATAAAGCTGCAGGAGTGGAGGCATCAGTGAATATTATCTTAACCCTCTCCCAGTACAAGGGCTTTCATTGTATCTGCCTGCCCAGAAGCAACCGGCATCCTTAATCACAACTGACATGGCATTGTCTTGATCCCAACTGCCAGGGACAGTTGCTTTGGACCAAATTCCTGCTGGGTGAAACTTCATTGACCTCTGGGGTTACACCAGGGAGGAGGTATTTGACCTATTATTCACTCAGATGGGATGAGCAGCTGAAGTGCGGGGAATTAGGTCATGGCTTGGCTCTGTAATGAATCACTTTGAAAATATACTCCCTATGGACTCTGTGGTGTGTGTGCGCGCATGCACAAATACATATAATTCATTTGCCATTGTATGCAAAGAAGTTCAATATGATTTGTATTTAGAAGTGAATCAGAGCTGTTCAAACTTGAGAATGCAAGTGATCCTAGGGCAGAAAACAAACTGTGAGAGCAGAGACCAAAGTATAGATCTGAAGTCTGCTAGAGACTTCAGCATGGAGGTTCAATTGATTTAGGATGATTCGTGCTGTAGAAAAATCCTAAAGCAGGAAGAGGGAGGTCTGAGAAAGATGCCGGAGAAAGAAGTGTTAGGAATGCATAACCACAGATTGTCGCAAACATGAGAAACCTCAAAAGATGGCATCAGAAATCCTATATGGAGTCTTAAACATATGCACCAGTGTGGTTTGCATGTAACCATGTAACTGTAACAAGGCCCTCTTCTATTTCACCAGTGTTGTAGTTCACGAAATTTGAAGAACAATGGGAATGACCATGCACGCAGGCACAGGGGCTAGCTGTGGGAGAGTAAAGCTGTGCTCACAGCTAGAGTTTTAGAGTCCCAAGGACTCTGAGCATGCACACCTTTACTTCAGTGATAGAAATGTAGCCGTGTTAGTCTAGTATAGCTGAAGCAAAATACTGGACTATGTAGCACTTTAAAGACTAATAAGATGGTTTATTAGAAGATGAGCTTTCATGGAGTGGGTCTGGCCCACGAAAGCTCATCATCTAATAAACCATCTTGTTAGTCTTTAAAGTGCTACATAGTCCTGTATTTTGCTTTACTTCAGGGCATTTAGCTGGCAAAAGAATACTTCCACACTTCTCACCAGGTCAGTGAGTCTTACTTGTTCATAACCCCTTCCTCTGCTTAGGGTTCCTTTGTCACCACAGCCAGTATACCCACCCAGTGCAACAAAGCCAGTGATATAGTGGCAACTCTCACGCTGCCGGAATGGAGAGCAAGTTGTGTTTACTGTATTGACATGCTGTTCCCTTCATGCCTCTCGTGCTTACCTGGCCCTCAGAAGGAAGATTAAAAGTGCTTCTGACATTGAGTAGGATAAATCCTGGGGTGATATTATGTAAACATATTTAGTGTGTGCTCATTAATTTCCCCGGGGATCCAGAAACTCTCGCCAAGAAAGGGAAAAATTAATTCTACCTTTAAGGGCTGCACCTGTTGGAAAAACATATCTGTTGCACAAGCAACTAAGCTCCCGCATCCGGAGATAGCAGATTTCAGGAGAGAACCTGTTCCTGGGGCATAAGGCGAGGAAGTTGGAGATGTTATTTTTTGTCCTTTCTCAATATAACACTTGATTCTTTTATAACAGTGCTAAGTTTCATGGCTTTGAGTAGGGGCCAACTGGTAGTTCCCACTCTCCTCCCTCCCCTCAAGCCTCAGGGAGTTTTGGTCATTAGATCTCTTTCAGTCATTAGTAGCATTGTTTGAGTAGCCCAGTATTGTGTTATTCTCAATGCTGAGTGTACCAGACTCCTGTCCCTTTTGTCACGTCCTTTCTTCTAAGCTTGGCTTAAAAATTCAGATGAAGCACTGAGATGGTTCTTGGGAATGCAGTTCACACATACAGCCTTTTATTTTTTTACATAGTAAGGACGTGTGTGTGTGTGTGTACATACATGAGTGCACACACCCACACTCACACGTCTCCTGCTACAGAATCTGAGTCCAGCAGCTTATTCCACTAGTGCTTACAATTGGTCTGACATTTCCAGGGCTATTTCTTTACATGGAAAAGGATGAGAAACTCCCCCTTTCCTCCCTCTCCCCCCCAAAAAAATGAAGTATGAGCTTCTGCTTAATGCCCACTCAAGCAAGTTGGTGGCTTCAGGATCTTAGCTCTCTTTCTTTCATGCCCTACTTTCCCAGCCCTCAGTATTCTGCTGCTAACAACGTTATTTCATGTTGTATGTCTGAGCATGGAGGGCACCTACCTGCAGAGGAGCTAACAGAATTCCAGAACCCTGAGCCAGGTGGGAGAGGAACTGTCTTTGTGCTCCTGGAAGGGGAGGGCCTGTGGACAGAAGGGGAGGAGCTGGGGACGAGTCTCTCCCTGCCAACTCTTCAGTGCCGCCTGAGCACTCCAGCAGTAATTTAAAGGATCCAGTCTTCCAGTTACCGCTGCTGCCCCAACAGTGGTCACTGCAGCCTTGGGGCCTTTTGAATCACCGGGCCCAGGGGAAATTGCCCCCTTTGTCATCTGTAAGCAGGCCTGTCTACCTGTCACTGGTGAAGTCACAGATTTGGCAGTGCAGCACCAGGTATGTGTTGCTAATCTTGGCCTAACCAGGATTGGGACCACGAGGTAACGAGCACAAATGGCTTTAATTGCTTTAACCCAGTGTTTCTCAATCTTTTTTTATAAAGTACCCCCTTTTTCAAAAAAAAAAAAATGTAAGTACCCACAGTACCTTCAGTTTTCAAACACACAATTTTTTTCTGCTATTGCAACACATAGGTTTAAATAACTTAATCATGGCCATGTGGACGATGAAATTTTTTGGGTGTAAAAAGTACCAAAATAATAAAGCGCTGTGAAACTTAAAACAAAAATTCAGTTTTCTCCAAGTTTCAGCTGTGTTTACATACCTTCCAGACTTCTCTCGAGAACTCCTAAGGGTACTTGTACCACTGCTTGAGAAACACTGCTTTAACCTACTCTGAAAGGAGGGGAATGGGAAAGCTCACTCTCACTATCTACAATCACACTTACAGTCCAATGAAATGCAGGCTGAACGCCAGGCACCAGGAGTTCATGCTGAGGTTCATGCTGTTGCTCTCTTCCTATGATGACCCCGGAACCGGTTCGCTGACCAGGCGATCCGAGCAGAGGGCACCTCTGGGAGGTCCAGCTTGGGGAGTCCTCTTTGGGTTCTCTCCCT
Source organism: Pelodiscus sinensis (assembly GCF_049634645.1). NCBI lineage: Eukaryota > Metazoa > Chordata > Testudines > Trionychidae > Pelodiscus > Pelodiscus sinensis. The sequence goes on along the minus strand of NC_134725.1, from coordinate 27,602,196 downwards.
CTTCATTGAATCAACAGTGTTACAGGCCATGTGCAGCTTCTGGGTCCATAGGCCTTCCTCACTGTCCTCTCTGGGCCGTTTGCACTGCAGGAGGCCATGTGCACTCAAGTTCAGGTGAGTAAAAGTTCATCACCCACTTCGTTCCCCATTCACACCATACATTCATTCAGGAAGGGTGAGCCATAAGAGGAATTTACAGAATGTAAGCCAATAATTCAATTTTACATCAACTATAACTCGCAAACAGATAATAATGTCCTTCACCCTCAACAGTATGGTGACACACTCTTGGGAATATCACTTTTGGACAAAGTTTCCACAGCAGAAATGGGCTGTTCCTGGAAATCTTGTGATGAGAAGCAGCCCCTGCCATGGTGAGATCACTAAATGATGGTGGCTCAGTTGCTTGGCATATTGGTCTCTGTGGCTGAAATGAGTGTTTGAGTGATACCTGCTGAGTAGGTTTGCAGTCCAGGCTCTCATTCTGATGCTGGTCTCTCCCTGGCAGCAGGGCAGATTTCAACAATGATTTACCAACTGATGAGGCCTTTTTAAGATTGTTTAGCAACTGCAGTCTAAAGTCATCTAGATCACCCTTTGGAGGACATGAGTTTGGAGGCAGCTCTGAGATGTGCCATGGTGCACTAGTCACCGTGCTTTAACTATTATGTTAATTAACCCTAACAAAGCAGGTGCTTTTCCAGAGGTCTTCTGCTGACAGTTGGGTGTAAAAATTCTGCCTGTTGCTGTGCTCATCTACACCAGCAAAGGCTTTGGACCTCAGTGTTTTATAGAGAAATAAACAGAATCTGATTCTCCGTTGCACTGAGAATCCTTTGTACTCAATTAGAGTGGATGATAGATTCCTCCAAATCAGAATGATTGGATTTACACCTATTTTATACTGCATGCATATAAATGACTGCATAAGTAAGGCAGCTGAGAAACAATCCATTGGGTCTTGCTCCTAAGAGTTTACAGTCTGAGGGTGCTTCTTCACAGCAATAAAAGACCCATGGCATGGCTGGGGTTGGCCATGATGTTTGGGCTTGAGGTGGATTGCAGGCCCACATGGGAGCAGGGTCCGAGAGCCCAAGTGTTTACAATCCAATCTCTAGACCTGTGAGCTTGAGTAAATTGGCCCAGGCTTTGCATCTTGGTGTTGTATGTTTTTGGTTGCAGTGTAAACATATCCTTAGGGTGTAATCCTGGATGCAGTTTACTACCAGGTGTGATGTTTACAGAATTGGGACCTAAATTATAGTTAAATCAGTGGTGCTGTGACAAATATGGGAGGGATTCCAAAACTGCTTTTTTGCTAGTCAAACTTTTTTTGATCTTATAATTTGGAGGTTTCCAATGAAACCTTAGCAATGGGAAGCTGAAAGTTATTTAAAACTGCAACTAATCCAAAAACACATACCATATAGCATTTTTGTTGATTATCTCTGTAACTTTCATTCTGATGGTGGGTCTTGGAAAAATGCTAACAAGAAAATGGAACTGTTACCCTGTAAAAAGGTTTGCTTTGCTGCTTGCACTTTGAGGGTACGTCTACATGGCAACACTATTTTGGAATAACTAGTGCTATTTAGGGTTGCCAGGTGTCCAGTATTGACCCGGACAGTCCGGTATTTTCGCCTCCTGTCAGGTAAAAAATTTCAGAAAATACTGAACACTTAAAAAAAATTCCCTGTCAGGAGCTGAACATACCAGATACCTGGCAACCCTACACACACTCAGCAACCGGGGCCAGCCTCCTGGTCCCCCCACTTACTCAGTTCTGCAGGGGAACTGTCTTCTAGCTGAGATCAGGAAAACAAGATGGCCACCAGCAAAAAGGCTCAAAGGCTCTTCTTAAAGAAGGGGCCATGCTGTTTTATTTTGTAATTTTTTTGCTTAATAACTCCTAGGGCCTTTTTTTTTTTTTTTTTTTTTTTTTTTTTGCTTAACAACTTTGGTCTCCCCCTTTTTCATCTCAACAGAATATTTTCCCCAGTGGTTTTTTGTGTGTGTGGGGGGGAACATTTGGTATTTTTGGTTAAACCATCTGGCAACCCCCAAGCTCTATTCCAGAATAACTTAGTCCTCATCTACACAGCAGAGAGTTATTTCAAAATAGTGTCAAAATACTGTCAAACTGGAGGACTTCTTAATCTGACTCCTGTAACCCTCTGTGACAGGGTGTCCCGGCCCCGCACTATCAATCAACCTGTGGGCAGGGCCCAGCTGGCTGAGCGCATGCTCCCTGGTGACCTGCACTATAAAAGGCCCTGAGCCAGCTCACTTGGGGCTGACGGCCGAAAGGGAAGGACCTGCAGAGCCAGAGGAGCCAATGCCACAGCCAGAGGAGTCCACGGTGCCGGAGCCAATGCCACAGCCACTACAATCCCAGCAGCAGCTGCCACTGCCGCAGCCACTGCGACAGCCCCAGCTCTAGCCCTAGCCCTAGCCCCAGAGACAGGGGAGAGGTATGACCACAGAGAACAGCAGGGAAGCAGCCCAGGGCAGGGAGTGATAGTCCCTGGAGTGCTCGGCTCATTGAGGGGAGAGGCCCCCTCGCTGAGCACGCTATGGATCTTTCCAATGTCAATAGGGCCCTGGGTTGGAACCCGGTGGAGTGGGAGGGCCTGGGTCCCCCTATCCCCTCCCCCCGCTGTGGCACGCTGAAGCAGAGGAAAGCCCAAAGCCTGACGACTGGGCCGCAAAGCCATATTTACCCTGAGAGGGGAGCCTACAAAGATTGTGCCACAAGGCCTTGTTTACCCCCAAGTGGGGAGCCTGTAAGGATGGGGCCATAGGGCCATATATATACCCCAGGGGATCCTGCAGACACTGTGCCACAAGGCTGTATTTACCCCCAAGTGGGGAGCCAGTAAGGATAGGGCTATATATACACCCCAGGAGGGGATCCTGCAAAGCCTGTGCTGCAAGGCCATAGTGACCCCAAGTGGGGAACCAGGTAAAGACTGAGCCTCAGGGCCAGATTAAGGGAGATCCTGACCAAGGGGCTGCACCCTTCAACCCGTGGCATCCTGGCCGAGGGACTGCACCCTTTGACACCCTTGTTGTACAAGGAGTAAGGGAAATCAGAGGAAGAGTGCTCTATTTCTGTGTAGACACTCCCTATTTTTAAATAAGATACACAATTGACATAGCTCAATTTACGTAGCTTATTTCGAGTTAAGCCCTGCAGTGTAGATGCATCCTTAAGTGTGTTGTCATAGAGGCAGTCAGAACTAGAGATGTAAAATCCTGTTTAATCATTTAACTGGTCTAGGGATAGGAAACCTCAGGCCCAGGGGCTGGATGCAGCACTGGGGAGCCCACGCTGGCACTTCTACTCTAGCCTCTTTGCTGTCCTTCCATGGGACAAAATCTGCTATCCTGTCCACCCCTCTGTAAGCTCTGGTGTGTGAGCGGAATGTGGGGAGTGTCTTTCTTCTTCTCAGTTGTAGGCCACATCAGTGAAGGTTTTTTTAAATTTGTTTCTCACTTGTGTGCAGCCCCTAACTGATTTTTTTTTCTGTGGGTCTTCAGTCCTCGACCCAAAAATGGTTCCCCACCCCTCCATTAAATATTAGGTTTAACTGATTAAGTGGGATCCCAGGCCAGCGCTGGAACATCCCCTAGCACTCGAGGCGGTCACTCCCAGCCTTGCATGGGGAAGGAGAAGCCCTCCAACCAAGGGTGAGCCATAGGTGGGGGGGCTGCTCCTGGGCACCAGTTAATCATTGTCCGAACATGGAAAAAATGCTCAAATGGGTGAACAGAAATCCATAGCATCAGTGAAGCAATACTTGAACATTAGGAACCTAAAAAAGCGACGAGGAGTCCTGTGGCACCTTATAGACTAACTGAAGTGTAGGAGCATAAGCTTTCGTGGGCAAAGACCCACTTCGTCAGATGCATGCATCTGACGAAGTGGGTCTTTGCCCACGAAAGCTTATGCTCCTACACTTCAGTTAGTCTATAAGGTGCCACAGGACTCCTCGTCGCTTTTGCAGATTCAGACTAACACGGCTACCCCTCTGATATTAGGAACCTAAAGATAGCTTATCAGGCTGAATGCACTAGGGTCCTGTGCTAATGCTCTTTACTATTGCTCTTAGCTCAGAATTTCAGGATCTATGGTCTTTTTATAGAAGACTCTGGAGAGATTATTTCAAATTAGCTTCTGAAAATGTAGTTCTTCAGAAAAGTGTGTGTATTAATAGGGAACAGCAAGAGGAAAACATTGCATTTCATTCATTGGACTTAGTATCTTGTCTTCCAACACCTGGATAGCTGTGTCAGAGCTTAGTCCTATGAGCTTCTGAGCAAAGTTTCCATTATCTTCCTCCATCATGGATGCAATACATTTTGTTATGTGCACTAAGGTTTGTGTGGACGTGCACCACTTGTGCCATCTGTGGGTTCTCTGTTAATCAGCTGGATGGTATTTGAATCTCTCCTAGGGTATGGCTAGACCAGAGGTATCTCGGAAAAACTCTTCCCTGTCCAGGAACGCGTTTGCTCTTCCATTTTTTTTCCAGAAGAGCAAATGTGCTCTTTCAGAAGCCCCTCTATTGTTCACTCTACAAGGAACAAGGGGGCTTCCAAAAGAGGGTTTTTTCTGACATTTGGCCTAGTCTAGATTGGCCAAATGTTGGAAAAGCCTTTTATGACAATAGGATTGAAAAAAGCTACACAAAATATGGAGTGCATTTTGTGTAGTTTTTCTTTTTGTTGTTTTGTTTCGTTTTCGAAAAAACTGGCAATGTAGCCATATTCCTACACAGCCACCCAAGCACTCAGCATTGGTTCTGAGTGATGTCAGGATATTCTGAGCATCTTCAAATCCCATTGAAGTTTGGCAGTAAAGGTTGCAAAGCAAAGTTACACACTTTGGAATTTAGGCTCCAATCTCATGTTAAAGGTGGACTTCATATAAAACAATTCAGTGTCTGAACAGACGAGTGACTAGCATAGTGGAAGAAAGGACCGCATTGTTTACAGAGAGGCAGAGAGAAAGATGTGGGCAGAAGAATTGGCATATTGTCCATGGCAGAACTGTTTGTTCTCATGATTGTACTGTGTATGTTCCCATTTACAATTCTTTAATAACTAGAATATAAATTAAAACCATGAGCCTTTTTGTATATTAGATCAAAGCATGAAGCCCTTGCCAAGGTTTTAACACATGACTTTGTGATTTTGTGGGTCATCGTTTTGGATTTGCTTGACTTTCAAACCAAGCTGGCTGGCATCCTTTAAAAGTCAGGCCCCTTCGAAATGTCTCAATTGGAACACCCCAAATTTAAGGTATTTCACATCATTATGGGTATGTCTACACTACAGCATTATTTCAAAATAGCTTATTTCGAAATAATGCATCTACACACAAAATGCATTTTGAAATAGCACGACCACACGAAGTAGACTCTGAATCGCATTTAAGGCTGGCTGGAACCAGTTCCAGAAGGGCTCTAGGTCAGGACTTACTGCGTGGGGCTGCTGCCTGAGGCTATCGGAGGTCTGTGCTTAAAGGGACCTCCCCCCGCCGCCCCCCACTCCTCCTCCCCCCGACAGCCAGTTCTCAGGTTTCCCTGCTTGCTTGACTTCCTCGATCAGGGACAGCAACACATTTTGTCTCTGCCTGCTCTGGTTGCCCTCATTTGGGACACCACAGCACTCTGCACCATGGAGCCAGAGCTGCCCCTGGGCACTCTGGTTCTTCTCTTGGACGCGTTGCTGAGAGTCTGGCTGCACTTTCTGCAGGCTGCCATCCGGGAGGCCCATCAGGGGGCTGTCAGTATCCAGGAGGCCCTGCAGGAGAGCTTCTACCCTGAGGATCACTAAGAGCCTCCCTAGTCTGCCCGAGTGGGGGCTTGTGCCTCATTCTTCCCTCACGTCCCTTTCACTTCCCTCCCCTCCCCCCCCCCCCCCCCCCCGCTATCCTCCTTCATGAAAATACGTGTATTTCATTTGACATCAGGAACACAGTCTCTCTTTATTTAACAAAACTGGCGGGGGAGGGGGAGAATGAAACTGGTGAGACTGGAGAAAGGAGGCAGGAGAGGGGAAAAGAGGAGAGGAGGGGAGGGGGAAACCTGGGAGGAATGAGCTGGAAGGGAAAAGCAAGGGAAAGAAGGGGGAGGGAAAGGTCAGGGTTGGGGAGTCTCGTCGCACCAACTTGATTTTCATGCAAACCTGCTCCTGGGTTCGCATGTGGCCTTTGGTGGCCAGGCTGGCAGCTATCCTGCCATTGATGGCCGCGTTCCTCCATCTAGTGTGGAGATCATAGACGTTGGGGGCATCCCGCCCCAAACCTGAGTAAGGTCCCTGATCTCCTCCCTGGATCAGGAAGGCGCCCGCCTTCTCCAAGCCTTGGAAGGATCCTGGGAGCTGGCAGATTGCTCCTGGGGAGCTGTGGAGGGCTGGCTGCTGGTGGCTTTCTGGCTCATATTTTGGGGCCACTGGGTCAATAGCAGTGACTGCTGGCTCTGTGCTGTCAGGCTTGGAGCTGGCAGAGGCACTGTGGCCAGAGTCTACTTCTTTTAGGGCTCTGGGGGGAAGAGGGGGAAGGGAGAAGAGTGTTGTTGGTTGAGGCTGGAGTGGCCACCAGGGCTCCCTGGGAAGGCTGGAGGCCTCCTATTTCAAAATAAGTGTTTACACAGCACTTATTTTGAAATAGCTATTTCGAATTTGCCGTTATTCCTCGTAGAATGAGGTTTACCAAATTCAAAATAAGCGTTCCGCTATTTCAGATTTTTTTTGAAATAGCGGTTTGGCTGTGTAGATGCTAGGAAAGTTATTTTGAAATAAGGGCTGTTATTTCTAAATAACTTTGCTGTGTAGACATACCCTAATTTCTTTAAGAAATCTTGATCCCAGATCTTTCTTTCTTCTCAGTTTCAGACCCACACTGGGTCATTTTTGTTGACTTTTAAAAATAGCAGTGCTTTACCTTTTCATATGAAAATTTCCAGCCCATAATCTAAAAGGCATATTTGTAAAGGTATTTGGGTGAGTAGAGATGAAGATAGAAACCTACCACCCATTTGTTTCAATGGGAGTTAGGTTTCTATCTCCTTTTGAAAATCCCCCTTGGCACTCATCTGTTTCTCTAAATACTTTTAAAAGTCTGGCTCAGTGTTATTTAAATATGTTACCAGCCTGGTTCCCTTGACTTGCTGCCTCTGTTCTCATTTTCTAGGCAGGGAAACTGAGTTGCAGAGATGTTGCTTGTGGTTACAGTGAGTCATTGTCAGAACTAAGAATAGAACTGAGGCGGGCCAACTCCCTTTCCCCCATTATAAGCATCAGACCAAATCAGTTTGCATGTTATTGCTTTGGATTGCCACTGCTGACTCCGAGGAGCTATGAAGTATACTACAAGGCAGACATCACTGGAACCAAATGACTTCATATGATATTTATCTATTGTGTATCATTCTTAAGACATTTTACATCGAGTGGCAGAAGGAAGTTGCGTGAACGATGCCTGCCATAGGATTTAGCTTTTCCAAAGTTTATCCAGTAACAAAAGCCTTCATTAACTGAAATTTTAGTATCAGGCACAATCTTTGACTTTAAACAATGAAGCAGGCTGTGTGTGTCTGATGGCCTTACCAAAGCAGACATGCAAGAATGTCAGCATTGAGAGTGCGAGTCAACTTTTTGTAACTTTTGTTGACCTTTGCACATATGCGATTGTGCATCCACTTTTAAGGTCATCAACTAATATGAAGAACAGTTTATAGATTTCACTCCGAATGTCAGATTCAGTCTTTGGCTGACATGTGCATCATCAGTTGCACGAATGATTAGGAGAAGGCAGATTTGCAAATGAAAGGGCACTGTTTCCACAATCAGAAGGACCAGCAGACATAACCATATAATCAAACATAAATTTCAGCGTGTGGTCTGTCATAAAATGACAAATTCAATTGGTGGTTTTCACTTCTCTAAATCTGTAAATATGGTTGCCAGGTGTCCAGTTTTGAACTGGACAGTCCAGTATTTGAGCTTTCTGCTCGGGAAACAAATTATATATTCGGGAGAACATATAAATGTCTGGTATTTTCTAAATAAGATGTAATGTAGATTGTGATGTAATGTCAAGTGTGTCTGGTATTTTTGTTGACTGGGGAGGGGAGAATCCACACTGGCTCCACTTCCATGCTTCACCCCCCAAGAATACTGCAGGGCAGTGCAGCCCCACCTCCTCCTTCACAGGATCCACAGCCTACCCACCCTGTCAGGCTGGGAGATGCCTCAGGGGCCGGCCTGCAATCCCTAGAAGGCAATGCCAGGTAACCCTTCTAGTGTGAGTATGTGGGTGCGATCCTGATTTGTCATATAGGAATCAGTACCACTAGCCTCAGGAATAATCCTGCTGTAGCAGACCCAGGTTCACTCATTTCATTATCCTCTCTCTGATAATGATTGGTACTAACTAGAGGCTTCACAGGCAGGGATGTGAACCCCACAATAACAGATGTGGATTAATTTGTTTCCTATGTTAGGTCTCTTCTTGATTTCCCATAGCAAGAGCTTGGCTTAACCCTCAAAATGAGATTTAATATCCCTTCCATAAAAGGAATATCCAACTCTGGATATTCTTGATACCAATGTAAATATCCAATCCCTTTTAATAAAATCTTGTTAAATTCTTGGTCTTACTGACATTCAGTGGTAATGAGTTACACAATTTAATTGCAGATTCTATGAAATAAGTAGTTCCCTTTATCAGGGTGGAGTTCCCCACTTTTTTTTAATTTCACCAAAAGTTTCTGTGTTGAGATAGGGAGAACAGAAATTTCTGTTTTGATTGGCATTCTCTGCATCATCTTTCACATCTCTAGATCTATCGGCTCACCACTTTGTGGTTACTTTGGGTATGTCTACACTACCACCCTAGTTCGAACTAGGGTGGTAATGTAGGCAACCGGAGTTGCAAATGAAGCCCGGGATTTGAATTTCCCGGGCTTCATTTGCATCTCGCCGGGCACCGCCATTTTTAAATGTCTGCTAGTGCAGACTCCATTCCCCGCGGCTACACGCAGCACGGACTAGGTAGTTCGGACTAGGCTTCCTACTCCGAACTACCGTTACTCCTCGAGGACATTTAAAAATGGCGGCGCCCGGCGAGATGCAAATGAAGCCAGGGAAATTCAAATCCTGGGCTTCATTTACAACTCCGGTTGCCTACATTACCACCCTAGTTCGAACTAGGGTGGTAGTGTAGACATACCCTTTGTTCTTTCTCTGCTAGAAAAGAATAAGAGGGAAAAGTACTTCCTCTTTGTGCTGTTGTTCAGTGGAGAGTTTGGCTTTACTTGTAATTGGATAATTTCCCCAAAGGGTTCAGTGATTTTTGGAGGATGTCTGATGAAATTATACAATCTATTCAGGGTTTTTTCTGTTTTTGTTTTTTTGCAATTTGATAAATTATATATATTGAACAAAGAAAGTTAATTAATTTCCAGGCTATTTTAATAAAATATGAAATATGTTCAAAATATCTAGAGGTGCTGTTTCCTGCCTTTCCTTGTTTGATGCAGTATCAGTGACTCTCTGCAATAGAATGAAGTGAGGTTCAAGCTAAATCTCAGCTTTAAAATAAAAGGTCCTATTTATTGTGAAGGATATTTGCAGTTACAGGCATGAATATAGGTTACAAAATTTTATACCAGACAGGGAAAGACTACTAATATATCCTAATCACATGGCTTTGACTCCCAATTTCCTGAAATTGGGATTCTAAATACAGCTGAGCAAACATTTTTTAATTAATCATTGTGACAAAATGGTCTTCTTTTTTGGCCTATACAGTGTGTGAGCTGACTGCATTTGCTCCTCCCCAAGGCTCCGTCTATATTGCTTCCTTCTTGCGCAAAAGCCTATCCAAATGAAGCACAGATTAGCATATTACTGTGCTCCATTTGTATAATTAGTTAGGGGCCATTTTTGCACAAGAGGCTTTTGTGCAAAGAGAAGCTGTGTAGATGGCTCCTTTTTGCGCAAAAAGTGAGGAAAAAATGAGGAAAAACGGCCCTTGCGCAAGAAAGGGTTTTTGTACAAAAAGGAGGTGTTTACACAGCTCCTTTTTGTGCAAAAGCCTCTTGCGCAAAAACAACCCCTCATTATGCAAATGAAGCATGGCAATATGCTAATCCACACTTCATTTGCATAGGTCCATTATATCTAATACTTGAATGATCTGACAAATTTGTTTTCACATTGCCTTTTAATTATATCAACCAGTTGCAAACATTTTGCCACAAGCATGTGACTGTTCAAATATACCATGTTATCTGACGTTTCTATTCCATGGCTGGATGTAAAAGCATTTCTGGTGCATATAAATGTGTGAACTGAAAATATGGCGTGCACAATTTTTTCCAGTTCTTTTCCTTGAATTTTCATAGTTTTTTTTTTTTTCAAATGGCCAGAGGTGCTATTAGATCATCTAGTCTAACCTCCTGTCCAGCATTTCCAGATGTTTACAGAAAGTGAATATAAAAGAGATGGAAGAACAACTAAGATCATTTGTGTGAATATTTACAAGACTATTTTCTTCTTCTTGAAGTATTTGCTGAGTTCTAGGTATAAAAGGAAGATTTCCAAGAGTTTTGTGCTTTTGACAGCCATTAAATATGGTGTCCTCAGTAGAAGAATAGTGTCAAAGGAGCAAGGAAATGCAGCCACTTACTTTCAGAGGGGAAAACAACAGTTTTATTGATTTAAAAATATCTTCTCATTTTTATTTTTTTTCGAGTGCCTTTGTAGGTCTAGAAAGGGATGGGCAAAAGGACCTCCACAGGCTGGATCCCTGTTAAATGGTGCCCAGCCACAGCATGCTTCCTGAATCCCTGTCTCAGTCCTGAATCCCCTCCTACACCCAACCTCCTGCCCCAGACATGAGATCCCCTGCACCCAAACTCCTTCCCAGAGCTTGCACCCTGACATCCCTCCTGGACCCCAATTCCTCACCCTGGGCTAAACCTGGAGCCCCTCCCAGACTCAACTCCTTGGCCCAAGACCAGAGCCTGCACCCCAATCCCCTACCCCAGCCTGGTGAAAGTGCATGAGGATGGGGGACAAAAGGGGATGAAGTGAGCAAGATAAGGGGTGGAGCAAGGCCTCAAAGAAGGGGTGGGAAGGAAGTGGGGCAAGGGAACTTGGGTTTGAGGTAGATCTAACATGGCACTTAAATTGAAAAAGTGATCTTGTGGTTAAAAAGGTTGAAGACCACTGCTTTTAGTGTGGACAAGACCTCAGTCATTCCTGGGTCTACTTGGCCAATACAGACCTGTGTGCTCTGCACCATCTATGATGGAGGCGCCAACTGCTCTTCTCAGCCCTCCAGGCTAGCTTGCAGGCTGATGTGGAACCAGAGAAAGAATGGCCCTTTGTCCCCTTCCCTCCCTATTCCAGATGATTAGCTGCCGGCAGCAGGAGGGGAAGTTATTATGAAATTTGCTGTTGCTTGGGCCGTGAAGAGTTTAGAAGAAAATCTTTTGCAAGGGTGGGTTCCTTCTACTTCTCATAGGCCGCCTCTTCTTGGATCCTCCGGGTGAGGGATTAGGCAATGATTTCCTTGAAGGCTCAATGGCACTTCAAACATCCACCAGCAAGGGTGTGTGGCTGTTGGCTGATCCCCTCCTTTCCAGCATCCAAATCACTGACTTCTGGTCCAGAGGAAAGTGATTTTTTTCAATTATTTCAGAGCAGGATGGTTTTAAAATACTAGTGTTTTGTAGCAAGTCCATTGAATTCAGTGCCTGGAACTTAATTCCATGTTTGACTTCTCATCTTGCTATCCAAGACAGAATAACATAGAACAGAGTTCATGGATTGATATATTTTGGCAGAACATGGGAATTTAAGCTTGAGTGGTCACACTGTAGCCAATAAGGCACATAAAACATTCATGTTTGTATTCAAGTGAAACTCTACAGTAGTGTGTGGTACAAGAGGAAATTGACACAGGTTAACGAATTTACTAGGGTGTTACAAAAAGGCAAGAGGGAGCAGTGATTTGAAAGCTTTAATTTTTGTGTAACAGTTTAGCTCAGTAGTTCCCAGTGTTTTCCATTCTGAAATCCCTATTTCCATGCCAGGGCCCTTCTCTGCCTTGCTGTAATTCCTTTCTTGTTAGGACTTTGGGAGGGCAAAGGGCTCACACAAAGTGCTGACAGCTGTTTGCAAGTCCAGCTTGAAAGGCTATGCTTTAACTAATGACACAGGATCGACCCTCATCTGTTTTCCTCCCTCCAACTTCCAGACTTTCTTCCCTGTTCTGTTTGAAATGTGAGCACAGCTCATTTGATCCCTGACATGGTGATTTAGCCTCTTTTGCAAAGAGTGTCTCAGATGTGATATCCAGAACTTAGACTGTGTCTACACACAGAGCATCTTGGCACTGATGTAACTATGCCTGTACTAGTAGAGTGGGGCTGTATTAGTATCGCAGTAACAAAAAATCACCGCCTACCAACATAGTATATGGACACAGACAACTGTGTGCATAGGTCTTATTTAATTCTCAAGACTGACCTAGCTCATTGTGAGAACTTTCTTATCTCTTAATGGTTGAGCAAAAGTAGATTTAATATTGAGAAATTCATCTCTTTGACATCTGACCACCACATCCTACCATCATTATGAGATTGATTTCTAATTATTCTCTAAAAGGTAATTTTCCTGTTAGGGTATTCATGCTAATCTCCTTTTCACATATGAAAATGTGGTCACTCTTTCAAATGGAATAAAGCATTAACTTAATAGGTGCTCCATTTAAATCCTACATTATAATATAACATTCAGAAAAACTAGCCAGCATGTTGAATAGATTCTCTGATAGGTTTAGAAGCCAAGAAACTGTGAGACTGATGAGCAGACTCGCTAAAAGTACATATAGTCATTGAGAATTAGTTATTCTAGAGGAAAGTAAAAGACCATGAAAGTTACAGGGGAGAAATGGAAGAGTATTAAAAAAATCTGAAATTATGGTTTGTACATGCAACCTCACATGGTTAGGATTCAAAGTGAAGAAGCCATTTAAAAGCAATTTTTATCAATTATAGGCTTAAAAATTTTATTAAAATAAAAAGGCAATCAGGCTAACGTTACAAAATTATAGTACTCCCTTATGCATGGTAGAACAGAAGGTGGAAACCTTTAGATGAGAATATAAAAGCAAAGCTCTTTCTCCCCCTGTGTGCCAGTGTGTTCATATAGCTTTGTTGTTTATTCTCAGATATTATTTTTTATGCTTTTGGGAGCTGCAGTTCTTAAATGGGGAGCTGTGGTGGTCCTGTTAGTACATAACAAGTACATAACAGACTAAATCTAGCTTGCCTCCATCATGTTTGATTTGGAGTGAAGGGAGTGTGAGCAAGGGCATAGAGATTTGGCCCATTTCCTGCCACTGGATTATGTGGTTGATGAATCTGAAGTTTAAAAGATATTTTAAGCATGATCAAAGAGCAGTTAAGTAAGATCCAAACATGGGGCATGATCTAAAGCTCATTGAGTTTGATGGACAGACTCTCATTGACTTCATTGGATTTTGGGTCAGGCTTCCTGCCCTGTATAACCATACAGAAGTCAGTGGGATGTCCCTGATAGCAGATACAGGCAGTCCCCGGGTTACATGGATCCGACTTACATCAGATCCCTACTTATAAACGGGGTGAGGCAACCCCGCACTAGCTGCTTCCCCCCAGCAGACCAGGGAGACGCGAAGCTAGCGCCCCCTCCCCCCCCACCAGCAGACCAGGGAGACGCGGAGCGGCTTTTCTCAGCAGACACCTCAGCTTGAGAATAAAGGACTGAGGGAAGTGAGGTGTGGGAGAATAAAACTGAGCTCTGGAGAAATGTTTGGCTAGAGTTTCCCCTACAATATGTACCAGTTCCAACTTACATACAAATTCAACTTAAGAACAAACCTACAGTCCCTATCTTGTACGTAACCCGGGGACTGCCTGTACTATACTCCTGCTTCAGGTACCTGTCTCTATTCAGGAAAATGCTAAGTATGTGCTCAAGGCTCATTGAAGCCAATCAGTGTTATACTTAAGCATATGCCTAACTACTTTCCTGATTTGGGATCTAGGATAGGTAATGTTTATGAGCTCCTGTTCTTAAGTTCAGCAGTGGGCAAATACTGGATCCCACAGACTGGATGTACTTCACCAGCATTAGCTCCTGGTAGGCACCCTCACATTTACCTGCTACCTTTAGATCTGCAATTGTGTGTCCAGGAAGATTGAAGTGTTCCCCTACAGATTTTTGTATGTTGCCATTCCTAATATCCGATTTGTGTCCATTGATTCTTTTACGTAGGGACTGTCCAGTTTGGCCGATGTATATAGCAGTGGGGCATAGTTGGCACATGATGGCATATATTACATTAGTAGATGTGCAGGAGAATGAACCAGTGACAGTATGGCTGATCTGGTTAGGTCCTGTGATGGTGTTGCTGGTGTATATATGTGGGCAGAGTTGGCACCGAGGTTTGTTGCAAGGATTGGTTCTTGAGTTAGAGTTATTATGGTGCGGTGTATAGTTGCTGGTGAGAATATGCTTCAGGTTGGTGGGTTGTCTGTGGGCAAGGACTGGCCTATCTCCCAAGGCCTGTGAAAGTGAGGGATCATTGTCCAGGATGGGGTGTAGATCACTAATGATGCATTGGAGAGGTTTTAGATGAGGACTGTAGGTGATGGCCAGTGGTGTTCTGTTGGTTTCAGATGGAGTACAAGCTGTCAGGAACAGTATCCCTGATGATGCCACAGCACAACTGGTGGCTGAACTCTGTGAATTTATCCTCACACACAACTATTTTAGATTTGGTGACAATATATACCTCCAGACCAGTGGCACTGCTATGGGCACCTGCATGGCCCCACAATACGCCAACATTTTTATGGCTGATCTGGAATAACGCTTCCTCAGCTCTCGTCCACTTACACCCCTTCTCTACCTACACTACATTGATGACATCATCATCTGAACCCATGGGAAGGAGACTCTGGAAGAATTTCATCATGATTTCAACAGCTTCCACCCCACCATCAACCTCAGCATGGACCAGTCTATACGGGAGGTCCATTTCCTGGACACCACGGTGCAAACAAGTGACGGTCACATCAATACCACCCTATACCAAAAGCCTACCGACCGCTATGCTTATCTGCATGCCTCTAGCTTCCATCCCGGACACACCACACGATCCATGGTTTACAGCCAAGCACTGAGGTACAACCACATATGCTCCAACCCCTCAGACAGAGAGCTACACCTACAAGATCTTCAACAAGCATTCTGTAAACTATGATACCCACACGAGGAAGTGAGGAGACAGATTGACAAAGCCAGATATGTACCCAGAAGCCTCCTGCTACGGGACAAGCCCAAGAAAGAAACCAACAGAACACCACTGGCCATCACCTACTGTCCTTATGCTCATACACTTCAGTTAGTCTATAAGGTGCCACGGGACTCCTTGCCGCTTAAGGATAGATCTGTAACTTTACACACCTGTAGTGTTGCAAACCAGAAGCATTTCACAGGAGTTGTCACTATGGACACTATAAATGCATATTTATTCTGCACATGTGAGTGGGGAGCCTGCAGAGCCATGTGCCATTCCCAGAATGCTGCCAAGCCCACAGAGGGAGGAAGTAGGCATCCGTAATAACCCAGGGCTGCAGAAGGTGCTTTTTTACATGTTCTCATTATCCCAGTGCTCTCATTAACTCCATAGTTTAACCCAATAGACTAATATTTTGATGCAGTTAAGGGGAAATCTGTAGCAATTTAAGTCTTGTAGTAATCATGAAAGTATGTTAAATGGACATTATATTTTACACTGGACTCCTGCTAATGGAGAGGGTCTTGCACTGGTTATTAACACCTAACTGGAGTTTCCTTAGGGGTATACCTGACAACATCCTCTCTCCTCCTCTCCCCATTTTATTATGTTTTCTGAATGTTAATGGCAGTTTGTTCATTTGCAAAGAATTGATTTCTGGTGTATGAGTTAAACATGAATGCATGTCACCATTAAGTGATAGTTTCAAAGTAGTAATCCCTGTCCTCTGTCCATGTGCAGTGTTGTAGCTATAGTGGTAGCAGGATATTAGAAAAACAATGTGGGATGAGGTAATATCTTTTATTGAACCAATGTCTGCTGGTGAAAGAGACAAGCTTTTGAGCTACGCAGACCTTGGAAGCTTGTCTTCCTTACCAGCTGAAGTTGTTCCAATAAGAGAGATTTCCTCACCCCACCTTGTCTTTCCTTGTGCTGTGTCCCTCCAATACTATTTTTAGAGTGGAGCTGCTGAGGTCACACCTAGAGTTGCCAATTCTCCTGAACCAAATGGACTGGATGCCATTGCCACTAATGGCATCTAGTCTGGTCTTGGAAAGTTGACAATCCAGCCACAGCTGGAGGAGGCTGCCCAGATCAGGTGCAAGACCTGGAGCAATAGCACAGGTTTCATGGCTAGTGGCCTGGACCCCACAGATGGCCGAGTCTGTGGGGATGGAGGGCAGCAGGTCCCCAAAGGATGCTAAAGCTGGAAGAGGCAAGAGAATCCTGAAGGGGCTGCCTGGAGGCCTGGACATGGGGCTGGTGGGACCCTGGAGGGACTGCCCAGAGGCTAAGACATGAACCAGCAGCAGGAGCTGGCTCCTAGGCATGGAGAAGTGTGTAGAAAACCTGGGCATTTTGCAGCACTCCCTGTACTCCTACCTCCCATACCTATGCTCCAATATTCTTCCCAATAAGTCTGAGGCAATGCAAGATTCTTCCTTTTCCTCCGAAGTGATCACTCCTGCAGGGGATGCTTGTGCCAGTAAGCTTTCATTGTGCTCTCTCAGTAGAACTGTAATGAAGTTGTTTACTTGTCAGCAGGAGTCATTTGCTGTAATGACTGATATTGATTATGTATTACTTGAAAACGTTTAATTAGGTTTTACTAGATAATTAAAATACTAGCAGCCAGGCATGCTAAAAGGACAATGAGCACATGGTTTGGAAAAATCCTCCAGACTGGAACGTGGGTTGAAGATTTCACTTCCTAGTCGGAATTTCTGTAAATATTTGGTAGGAAGAGCTTCTGTGCATTTCTGCTGACTCTGAGCCATATCCAGTGTCTTAATTATATCTCCTATTATCTCTTATGCCTTGACATTGATGGGTCTCTGCAAGGGTTAAGAATTTACAAGGAATGATCTCTTTGTACTGAATCAGGACTTAAACCAAAAACAAAGTGAGAAACTTGAGCAAATATTGCAGTCCCTGCAAGTGACTGTTAACCTTTCAGAGTCTCTACTGTAAAGATTTTAAGGCCTGATCCTCACTTGATGTAAAGTGATATAAGGCCCTTGAAGCTCATACAGCTCCGCAAACACCTAAAAGATAATAAGGTGACAAGTAAGAACATGGATTTGCCAAGAATAAATCATGTCAAGCCAACCAATTGCTTGATTTGACAGGGTAACAAGCTTGTGAATAAGGAGGGGCAAGGCAGATATGTATATCTTGATTTTAAGAGGGTTTTGATACTGTCTTATGTGACCTTCTCATAAAGAAACTAGGGAAATACAATTGAGATGCAACCTTTATAAGATGGATGCAAAACTGGTTGGAAAACAGTTCCCAGTGAATAGTTGTCTGTAATTCACAGTCCTGCTGGAAGGGCATATTAAGTGAGCTTCTGTAGGGATCAGTTCTGGGTCCTGTTT
Organism: Pelodiscus sinensis; assembly: GCF_049634645.1. NCBI lineage: Eukaryota > Metazoa > Chordata > Testudines > Trionychidae > Pelodiscus > Pelodiscus sinensis. Next base: position 27,584,454 of record NC_134725.1, on the reverse strand, counting down.
TGTTCAATATCTTCATCAGTAATTCAGATAATGGCCTGGAGAGTACACTTATAAAGTGTGCAACTAATGCCAAGTGGGGAGAGGTTGCAAGTGTTTTACGGGGTAGGATTAAATTCAAAAGGCTCTGAACAAACTGGAGAAGTGGTCTGAAGTAAATAGGATGAAACTCAAAGGTAAATTCGAAGCACTCAACTTAGGAAGAAACAATCAGCAGCACACATACAAAATGAGAAATGACCAACTAGGAAGGAGCACTGCAGAAAGAGATCGGGGGAGGGATATCACAAGCCAAGTGCAGTCAATAGTATAACACTGTTACAAAGAAAGTGAACATCATTCTGAGATATATTAGCAGGAGTGTTGTAAGCAAGACACGAGAAATCATTCTGCACTGATTAGGCCTTTGCTGGAGCATTGTGTCCAATTCTGAGCACTCCATTTCAGAAAAGATATGGACAGAAGGGAGAAAATCCAAAGAAGAGCAACATTAAAGTTCTAGGAAACAGGACCTGTGAGGGAAGGTTGGAAAAAAATGTGTTTCATATGTAGAAGAGAAGACTGAGAGGAGACATAATAACAGTTTTCAAATGCATAAAGGATTGTTACAAGGAGGAGGGAAATAAATTGTTTTCCTTAACCTCTAAGGATAGGACAAGAAGCAATAGGTTTAAATTTCAGCAAGGGCATTTTAGTTTGGTCTTCCGTAGACTACTAGAATTAGAAGGGAATACTAGAATTGGAAGGGCCTCAAGAGATAATTAAGTCTAGTCCTCTGCCCTCACAGCAGGACCAAGAACCATCTAGATCTTTCCTGATAGATGTCTATCCAACTTGCTCTTAGATAGCTCCAGTGATGGAGATTCTACAGCCTCCCTAGGCAATTTATTCCAGTGTTTGACAGTTAGGAACTTTTTCCTAATGTCCAACCTAAACCTCCCTTGCTGCAATTTAAGCCCATTGCTTCTTGTCCTATCATCAAAGGCCAAAGAGAACAATTTTTCCTTTCCTCTTTGTAACACCCTTTGGGTATGTCTACACTACAGCGTTAATTCGAGTTAACTTAATTCGGAATAGTTAATTCGAATTAAGCTAATTCAAATTAACGCATCTACACAGAAAATGCATTTCGAAATAGCATTTTGCTATTTCGAAATAGTGTGTCCACACTGAGTGGACTCTGAATCAGAGTTAAGGCTGGCCAGACCCAGTTCTGGCAGGGCACCAGGTCAGGACCTCCCATGTGGGGCTGCTGCCTGCGACTATCTGAGGTCCTTTACTTCCCACCATACCTCGGTCTTCCCATGAACCCTGACCCCAACTCAGTCTTCCCAAATGTGCTCTCGCCCAACCCCTGCGGCCACACTTGCTGACTTTCGCAGTCTCTCTCCTCCCCTCCGCTGCCTCTCCTCTCCTCCCCTGACCCTGCTCTGGGCTTAAATGCCCCGCACCAGCGTCCTGAATGCATGACGTCAGCCTCGGCACATGTCATGCATTCCGTAGCCCCCGCCCGTCTCCAGTGTGCTGGCTGACGCCCTGCTCCAGCCCCGCCCCTGCCACTCAGCTGAGTGGTGGTGGCGGTGCAAGGACCGCATGCCGTTCGTGCGCCCCGGGCCAACCCCATGAGCGTGAGGGCGACCGCGGGAGTAGTGTGCGGAGGGTCCACTTCCGCGGGGTGGAAGCGGCTCACCTCATCACAAGCACTAACAGTCTCCATGGTCTGCTCCACTGGGGGTTTGTGCCTCATTCCTTCTTCTTACTCCTCCCTAGTCCCCCTTCCTAATGTCAAATAAAACACATGTATTTTCAAAAATATAAAATCTCTTTATTTAACACAACTGGGGGGGGGGGTGAATCTCTGGGGAGATGCGGGAGAGGACAAGGGAGAGGGAGGGGAAAAACTGGAAGGGGGAAGCATGGGGAAGAAGGGGGAGGGGAAGTTCAGCACTCAGGGGTGGGGGTCTCGCCGGGCCACATGTCTCCCAGCATGGTGGATGCGGGGGCCTCAGCATCCCTAGGGGGATGGGGAGGGGGGTGTGGAGGTTGAGGTGGGAGGTGTGGAGATTGAGAAGCAGGGTGTGGAGGATGAGGAAGGAGTGGGAGGAGGAACGGTATCTGGGGGGGGCAGAAGGTGCTGGAGCGGCACGAGGCAGCACACTCTGCACCAGGGTCTGCAGATAGGCACAGATGGCACGACGCTGGGCAAGCAGCTTCCAACGGAGCTCCCATTCTTCCTGTGCCTGCTGCTCCATGATGCAGGTCTGGGCTCACAGGGCCCCCAGGTGCTGCTCGTGGTACTCCTGCAGGGTTGTGGTGGTCCTGCGGAGCCCTCGGGTGCGGGAGCATGTCCCAGGTGGGGTGGTGCACTCTGCACATGCAGGTGGTGCGGCTGTGGAGAAAGAAGTGGTCAGTTCTCCCTAGCGGCACAATGGGTGAAGCCCAGCTCCTCTCTGCGAGGTGAGGAGGACCATGCCCGGCACAGTCAGAGCCGCTGTACTGGCACAGAGGCCATGTTTGGAATGTCCAGCTATCCCTGGGAGTGGGAGATGCCCTGAGATCGCACCCATGCCCCTGTGCCACGTATAATGTGGCTAAGGTGGGGGAGATGTCCCCTGCCTCTGTGTAGAGGGGTTGTGTGAAGGGAGGGCTTCCTGCTGTGTCCTGCCTCGGGGTCAGGAGTGTGTCAGGTCTAGGCACGCGCATGTGTGAAATCAGGCCATGGCCCCTGGGTGTCATGCAGCTGGAGCCATCTGCCCAAGGGTGGCATGGCACATGCTCACATGTGCACAGGTTGATGTGTGATGAGTGGTAGGCAAGGCCAATGCGCGCGATCTTCCTCCCCACCCCCGCTCCCGGGTAGGGGACAGTGATGGTACTTATTTGGTATGGCCTCCCTTGATGACCCTGCTGACTCCAGTGTTTGGACAGCTTGGGGACCTGCCGGCGTGGAACCCTCTGCAATGCCCCCTCTGCTGTGCCCAGGTCAGGGACCTCCAATCCTGGCTTGCTGCCCCCCTGGGGTGACGCAGACCGTCCCGCCCCCCAGGATGTGGTCAAGGGTGGGGAAGTAAGTGCAGGTGTCAGCCCCTGGTGCAGCGCCGCCCCTGGTGGCTCTGGCATACGCCTGCCACTGCTCCTTTACTTTGAGGCGCACCTGTGGTCCTTTCTGGCCATGGTGGCCGCTATGCGTCCATAGATGGCTGCATTCCTCTGCCTAGTGCAGAAATCATGGACATTGGGGGGCCTCCCCCCAAACCTCAAGGAGGTCCATGATCTCCGCATTAGTCTACGAGGGCGTGCACCATCTATGGCCCCCGGCTGGTCCTTGGGTGCTGGGGGAATGGGCGCAGGATATCTGGCTGCCACTGGCTGGTATTGTGTGGTCACTGGGTGAGAGGCTACGGCTGCTGGCAGGCCTTTAATTGCTCCGGGCATGGGGAAAAGAGAAGAATTTTCCTAGTTTGGCCCAGAGTGGCCACCAAGGGAAACTGGGAAGGGCTGGAGGCCAGTTAATTCGAATTAAGTGTCTGCACAACACTTATTTTGAATTAGCTATTTTGAATTTGGCATTATTCCTCGTAAAATGAGGTTTACCAAATTCAAAGTAAGCAGTCCGCTATTTCGAATTAAACTCCAAATAGCGGTTTACATGTATAGATGCTATTGAAGTTAATTGGAAATAACTGCTGTTGTTTCAAATTAACTTTGCAGTGTAAACATGTCCTCCCAGATACTTGAAAATTGCTATCATGTCTCCTCTCTTTTCTAAACTAAACAAGCCCAGTTCTTTCAGTCTTCCCTCATAGGTCATGTTCTCTAGACCTTTAATCATTCTTGTTACTTTTCTCTGGACCTTCTCCAATTTCTCCACATCTTTCTTGAAATATGGTGCCCAGAACTGGACACAGTACTTCAACCGTGGCCCAATCAGCACAGAGTAAAGCAGAATGACTTCTTGTGTCTTGCTCACAACACTCCTGTTAATGCATCCCAGAATCATGTTTGCTTTTTTTTGCAATAGAGCCACCCTGACTAACATTTAACTTATGGTCCTCTATGGCCCCTAGATCTATTTCTGCAGTATTCCTTCATAGAAAGTCACTTCCCTTTCTATGTATATCAAATGCTTTACTAAAGTAAAGGTATGCCATATCCACAGCTTCTCAATTGTCCACAAGACTTGTTATCCTATCAAACAAAGCTACCAGATTGATCTGACATATTTGTTCTTTACAAATCCATCCTGGCTGTTACCTATCACCTTATTACCTTCTATATGTTTGCATATGAATTCCTTAATTATTTGCTCCATTATCTTCACTGGCAAGGGATTTAAGCTGACTGGTCTGTAGTTTCCTGGGTTACTCTTATTTCCCTTTTTATAGATGGGCTCTGCCTCTTTCCAGTATTCTGGAATCTCTCTTGACTTTTCAAAGATGATAGCTAAAGGCTCACAAACCCCCTTTATCAACTCCTTGAGTATTCTAGGATGCTTTAAACAGTCCCTGGTAACTTGGACCTTATGAAAGATTTTTTTTAACCGGAAAGCTAGGTAAGCTCTAGAATACATTGCTTCAGGGAATCACTGTCCAACTCTTAACATTTTTCCAATGGCAAACACCTGTCAATAATGGTCTAGAAAATAATTAGTCCTGCCATGAGTGGTAAGGACTGGTCTAGGTGACCTCTTGAGGGCTCTTTCTGTCCTATCATTCTGTTTAAAACAGCTAAGGATTTGTCCCTTTGACTATAGTGTAAATCTTGGATTTGATAGAAGGCACTATGGGCAGTTTCTAAACAAAAGATCCATAAGAAATAAGTGCAGCAACACCTCCCATTTCCCACAACAACAAAAATGTAGACTCAGGTTTTGAGTATTGCACTTTCCTCAGGGATATCAGCCCCTTTCCTGCTCATGTATGTCTCAGAGCCCAAGGAAATAGATAGGCTGAGCAGCATACCTGAAGGCTGAATAGCTTTGGGAGTAGTCAAGAAGCCCTCTTAGAAAACACAGGGTATGTCTACACTACCCTCCTAATTCGAACTAGGAGGGTAATGTAGGCATACCGCACTTGCAAATGAAGCCCGGGATTTGAATTTCCCGGGCTTCATTTGCATGAAGCCGGCCGGCGCCATTTTTAAATGCCGGCAGTTCGAACCCTGTGCTGCGCAGCTACACGTGGCACGGAGTAGCTAGTTCGGATTAGGCTTCCTAATCCAAACTAGCTGTACTCCTCATGGAATGGCGCCGGCCGGCTTCATGCAAATGAAGCCCAGGAAATTCAAATCCCGGGCTTCATTTGCAAGTGCGGTATGCATACATTACCCCGCTAGTTCGAACTAGGAGGGTAGTGTAGACATACCCAGAGTGATTAGCTCTGCTTCCCTTTTAAACTAAGGGGTTGATCACTGCAAAGTGTCCTGGTGCTGGGCATCCTAGCTCTGCAACCAGTTTGAAAACTGTGCCCATCTATTTGGCATGAATTTATTGCAAGTGTACCTCAATGAGCTTTGATTCCCTTTCGTACTATGCATGGTACAAACACAAAGTAAAATACACTCCTTGCTTCAAAGAGTTTAGGGTATGTCTACTACAGCACTAATTCGCACTACCTTAATACGATTTAGTTAATTTGAAATAAGCTAATTCGAACTAGTGCATCTAGACCTAAAAACTCATTCAAATTAGCGTTTGCTAATTCGAAATAGCATGTCCACATTGAGTGGACCCTGAACCGAAGTTAAGGCTGGCCAGAACCAGTGCCAGCAGGGCATCAGGTTAGGCCTTACAGTGTGGAGCTGCTTCCTCAGGCTAGCTGAGGGCTGTGCTTAAAGGGACCCAACCTCTACCCTGGACAGACAGTTCTCAGGGTTCCCCGCTTGCTTGTCTACCTCAGTGAGGGACAGCAAAACAGTCCTGTCTTGGAGTGCCCTGAGTGCCCACACTCGGCACATCACAGCACTCGGCCATCAGCCCAGCTGCACTTGCCGCAGGCTGCCATCCGGGGGGTCAATCGGGGGCTGTCAGGATCCAGGAGGCCCTGAAGGAGGACTTCCACCCCGAGGAGCCTGCAAAGCCACCCCAGTACTCCCCATCGGGGCCTCATGCCCCATTCCTCCCTCACCTCCTTCCACTTACCCCTTCCTAGCCCCCCTTCCTGATGTAAAAAATAAAGGACACATGTGTTCAAAACTAGAAACTCTCTTTAACAAAACTGGGGGGGGGGGAGGAATTAACCTCTGGGGAGACTGGGAAAAGGAGGTGGGAGAGGGGAAGAGAGAGGGTGGGAGAGGAGAGGTGGAAACCTGGGAGGAGGGAGCTGGAAGGGAGAAGCCAGGGGAAGAATGAGGAGGGGAAGTATAAAACTATGGTACACCTTATCTTCAGTACTGTGTACAGATGTGGTCTCCGCACCTCAAAAAAGATATTTTGGCCTTAGAAAGGGTGCAGAAAATGGCAACTAAAATCATCAGGGGTTTGGAACAGGTCCCATATGAAGAGAGGCTAAAGAGACTGGGACTTTTCAGCTTAGAAAAGAGGAGACTGAGGGGGAATATGATAGAGGACTATAAAATCATGAGTGGTGGGGAGAGGGTGCATATAGAAAAGTTCTTCTTTAGTTCCCATAATATAAGGACTAGAGGACACCAAATGAAATGAATGGGTAGCAGACTTCAAACTAATAACAGAAAGTTCTTCTTCACAAAGCAAAGAGTCAGCCTGTGGAACTCCTTGCTGCAGGAGGCTGTGAAGGCTAGAACTATAACAGAGTTTAAAGAGAAGTTAGATACATTCATGGATGTTGGGTCCATGGAGTGCTATTAGCCAGGAGGTAGGAATTGTGTCCCTGGACTCTGTGGAAGGCTGGAGATGGATGGCACGAGACAGATGGCTTGGTCATTGTCTTCGATCCATCCCCTCCAGGGTACCTGGTATTGGCCGCTGTCGGCAGACCGGCTACTGGGCTAGATGGACCTTTGGTCTGACCCAGTACGGCCATTCTTATGTTCTAAGCTCAGGGTCAGGAGTCTCACTGGACTAACTTGATTTTCATGCAAACCTGCTCCTGGGTTCGCATGTGGGTTTTGGTGGCCAGGCTGGCAGCTATATTGCCCTAGACAGCCACATTCCTGTGCCTAGTGAGGAGATTGTGGACGTTGGAGGCCTCCCCCCAAACCTAGATGAGGTCCACGATTTCCGCACTAGACTAGGCGGGCGCCCGCCTCTTGTGGCCCCGGACAGGCTTCTGGGAGCCGCCAGCCTGGTCCTGGGAAGAGGCGGAGGGCTGGGTGGCAGCAGGTGGCTGGCTCATGCTGTGCCAGGTGCAGCGTCTTCTGGCTGGGTGCTGGCAGGCTTGCAACTGGCACAAGCACTGTAGCCAGACTGTGCCCCTTTAAGGGCTCCGGGGCCGGGAGGGGGGCAGAAGAGTTTCCCTGGTTTGGCCCAGAGTGGCCACCAGGGCAAGCTGGGAAGGGCTGGCCTCCAACTAGTTCGAATTAAGTGGCTACACAGCCCTTAATTCGAACTACTTAATTCGAACTAGGCGTTAGTCCTCGTAGAATGAGGTTTACCTAGTTCGAATTAAGCGCTCTGCTTGTTCGATTTAAATTCTAAGTAGCCGTTTGTATGTGTAGCTGCTATTAAAGTTAATTCGAAGTAACGGCTGTTAGTTTGAATTAACTTTGTAGTGTAGACATACCCTAACTGACTAAGGAGCGAAGAGAAATCTGGGCAGGGAGGAAGCCACATAGCAGGTCACCAACCCACCTGGGATTAGAACTCTGGTGTCTGGACTCCCATTATTGTCCTTCCCGCCCCCCCCCCCCCGCCCCATTCCCGAATCACACTGCTTCTCCCAATATTCCTAAGGGAAATGTCTTTTTTTTAATACCATGGGCAGCTGTGAAATATGTACATTTTCCCATCAGTGGTCCTGTTCCAGTTTTGGTCAGTCTGAGGCCATATCTCCACTTATCAGAAGACCCACTAAACTGAATTCTGAGGGAACCACCATTGACATTAGTACTCCTTGCTGTCACTAGGAGTAAAGGAAGTCAATATTATTTATGTAGCTGGAGTTGTGTACCTTCATCCAACCTTCTCCCTGCAGAATAGACCTGATTTTAGTAGTCTGAGTAGAATCATAGAATACTAGGACTGGAAGGGACCACGAGAGGTCATCGAGTCCAGTCCCCTGCCCTCATGGCAGTACCAAATACAGTCTAGACCCGTGGTCCCCAACACGGTGCCCGCGGGCGCCATGGCGCCCGCGGGGGCATTTCAATGCGCCCGCCAGGTGCTCGGGGCTGGCCTGGCCCCGGGCACATGGCGCACGGGCGCTTGCGGGGGGAGCGCGCTTGGCGGGGGGAAGCGCCGGGCGCGCGGCACTCGGCGGGCGGGGAGCGCCGGCCCTGGGTGCGCGGCCCTTGGAGGGGGCCCTGCCCCCGGGTGCGCAGCTATGGGGGGGGCCCCGCCCCGGGCGCTCGGCGGGAGGGGGGGAGCGCCGGCTCCGGGCGCTCGGCACTCGGCGGGGAGCGCCAGCCCCGGACGCTCGGCACTCGGCGGGGGGGGGCGGGGAGTGCCGGCCCCAGGCGCGCGGCCCTTGGAGGGGGCCCCGCCCCCAGGCACGCAGCTATGCGGGGGCCGCCCCCGGGCGCGCGGCTGGGGGGGGGGCGCCCCCGGTCCCCGCCCCCTGGCGCCCGGCGGGCAAACGGCCACGCCCCCTGGCGCCCGACAACCTAAAAAGGTTGGGGACCACTGGTCTAGACCATCCCTGATAGACATTTATCTAACCTACTCTTAAATATCTCCTGAGATGGAGATTCCACAACCTCCCTGGGCAATTTATTCCAAAGTAGGCAGGGTTGATGATGAATAACATACGACCGGGGTAACTATAGGCCTGTTAGTTTGACATCTGTAGTATGCAAGATCTTGGAAAAAATTTTGAAGGAGAAAGTAGTTAGGGACATTGAGGCTAATGGCAATTGGGACAAATTACAACATGGTTTTACAAAAGGTAGATTGTGCCAAACCAACCTGATCTCCTTTTTTGAGAAAGTAACAGATTTTTTTTAGATAAAGGAAATGCAGTGGATCTAATCTACCTCGACTTTAGTAAGGCATTTGATACAGTACCACATGGGGAATTATTGGTTAAATTGGAAAAGATAGGGATTAATATGAAAGTTGAGAGGTGGTTAAGCAACTGGTTAAAGGGGAGACTACAGCGGGTCATATTGAAAGGTGAACTGTCAGGTTGGAGGAAAGTTACTAGCAGAGTTCCTCAGGAATCAGTTTTGGGGCCAATTTTATTTAATCTTTTTATTGCTGACCTTGGCACCAAAAGTGGAAGTGTCCTGATAAAATCTGTGGATGACACAAAGTTGGGAGGTATTGCCAATTCAGAAAAGGATCGGGATATCATACAAGAAGATCTGGATGACCCTGTAAATTGGAGTGATAGCAATAGGATGAAATTTAATAGTGAGAAGTGTAAGATTATGCATTTAGGGATTAATAACAAGAATTTTAGTTATAAGCTGGGGACACATCAGTTGGAAGTAACTGAGGAGGAGAAGGACCTCGGAGTCCTGGTTGATTATAGGATGACTATGAGCCGCCATTGTGACATGGCCGTGAAAAAGGCTAATACGATCTTGGGATGTATTAGGCGAAGTATTTCCAGTAGGGATAAGGAAGTGTTAGTGCCATTATACAAGGCATTGGTGAGACCCCATTTGGAATACTGTGTGCAGTTCTGGTCTCCTATGTTTAAGAAGGATGAATTCAAACTGGAACAGGTACAAAGAAGGCCACTAGGATGATCCGAGGAATGGAAAACCTGTCTTATGAAAGGAGACTCAGGGAGCTTGGCTTGTTTACCTTAACCAAAAGAAGGCTGAGGAGGGACATGATTGCACTCTTTAAATATATTAGAGGGATAAATACCAGGGAGGGAGAGGAATTATTTAAGCTTAATTCCAATGTGGACACAAGAACAAATGGATATAAACTAGCTAGTAGGAAGTTTATACTTGAGATTAGACGAAGGTTTCTTTCCATTAGAGGAGTGAAGTTCTGGAATGGCCTTCCAAGGGAAGTAGTGGGGGCAAAAGATCTATCTGGCTTCAAGATTAAACTAGATGGGGGGGATGAAGGGGATGGTTTGATGAGATAACATGATCTTGGTAACTAATTGACCATTCATTATCTCTGGTAAATAGGCCAATGGAGGGATGATAGGAGTTACTATGGAGAATTTTCTGGGTGTCTGGCTGATTAGTCTTACCCACATGCTCAGGGTTTAGCTGATCGCCATATTTGGGGTCGGGAAGGAATTTTCCTCCAGGGTAGATTGACAGAGGCCCTGGAGGTTTTTCGCCTTCCTATGTAGCATGGGGTACAGATCACAGCTGGAGGATTCTCTGCATCTTGGGGTCTTTAAAGTATTTTAAGGCTTCAATATCTGAGATATAGGTGGGAGGATTATTCTAGGAGGGGGTGGGTGAGATTCTGTGGCCTGCACTGTGCAGGGGGTCGGACTAGATGATCATAATGGTCCCTTCTGACATTAAAGTCTATGGGCTATACCGTATTTTCCGGCGTATAAGGCGACTGGGTGTATAAGACGACCCCCTAATTTTCCAGTTAAAACATAGGTTTTGGCTATACTTGCCGTATAAGACTCCCCCCCTTCCGAGGCAACACCATTTAATAACATCAGATTTGATTTAAATAATTTTAATTAAAATGGTTTTGACTTACCGGTACTTAAAATCCTTCAAAATCCTCATCATGTTCATTCTCTGACATCATAAGTTCATCAATGACATCTTGTGGTACATTTGTAAGACAGTCATCATATGAATCTAATTCCGAATCAGATGGTGTGGCTTCAGCTTCGGCTTCCCCTTCATCTTGCCACAAGAAGTCGTCCTCCATACCATCCAAAGAATTTGATATGCCACACTGCTTGAAAGACTTGATTACTGTTTCTGCATCACTATCATTCCAGGCTTTTATGACAAAGTTACACAAAACATCCAGTTGTGGCGCACACATGTTTCCTCCTTTTGTGAATGACTTTTCGCCGCTAACCATCCACTCATTCCACTGTTGTCGAATGCGATCTTTAAATGACTTGTTTAGGCACACATCCAGTGGCTGTACCAATGATGTCAATCCTGCAGGAATAACTGCCGCATCTGTGTTTATTCTTGCCAGCCTTTTCTTTGTGCTGGTAGTTAAATGAGCCCTGAACATATCCCACACCAGTAGGCTACGTTCTTGATGAAGTCCACCTGGTCGCCTACTCCATACATTATCAAGCCATAGCTTTACCCCTTCTTCATCCATCCAGCCTTTTTCATTCACATGTACAAAAACTCCAACAGGGAACTTGATTTTCGGCATTGTTTTTCTTTTAAAAATAATCATTGGTCTTAGTTTGGCGCCATCAGCTGTACATGCTAGTACCACTGTAAAACTGGACTTCTCATGTCCTGTTGTTTTAATTAACACTGTTTTTGCACCTTTTGGATTAACAGTTTTATTTCCAACCATATCGAAATTCATAGGAGTTTCATCCATATTTCTGATCTGACTTAATGCACTTCTTGCACTGTTGTAATACATATCGATCGAAAAGACTTACTTTGCCGTCGAGATCTGCAGGTAATTTTTGTGCAATTTTGGTCTTTTGCCTCAGTACCAGATTATGCCTTTCCAAGAACCTAGTACACCGGGATACAGTGGCCTTAAATCCTTTGCTGTGATCTGGGTTAGATTTGGCCCACTGAAGTGCAAACATACGTATTTTGTTTCGTGTCACTACATAACCATTTTGACGATGCTCATGCACCATGTCTGCTACGTGCTTTTCAAGTTCTGACCAATGTGGGGTGCCTCTTCTTAATGCACACTTACTACTTGGCATACTCTTTAATGCATCTTCATTTGCTTTCCAGTCTTGGACCATCTTTTCTGTTACTCCATATTGACTTGCAGCAGCACAGTTATGATGTTCCTTGGCAAAGTTTACAACTTTCAGCTTGAAACTGGCTTCAAATTTCCTTCTTCTTGCTGGAGCCATGATGGGGTCTTTTCTACCAGCCATTTGTTATACACCCACTTACAGAACGTCCCTAATCTTTTAGGCTGCTGGATGTGCTGTAATACAGTACTGTAGCTTCGGCTACATACAGAACATCCCTGTGCTGATACTGTATGTACCGCGCTGAGCCAATCCCGGCAAGCGGTATATTCTATTAATGCATACAAAGCCTGCTCGGATTGGCAAAGGTTCTAATAGCCCGCCTCTCTGACTCAGCCAATCCAAGCAGGCTTTGTATGCATTAATGGATGACACCGCTTGCCGTGATTGGCTCAGCGTGGTACATACAGTATCAGCACAGGGACGTTCTGTATGTAGCCAAAGCTACAGTATGTTTATACCCGGCATATAAGATGATCCCCGATTTTTGGGGGATGTTTTTTAGTATAAAAAGTCATCTTATACGCCGGAAAATACGGTATATTTAAATATCCCGGGCTTCATTTGCATCTTGCCAGGCGCCACCATTTTTAAATCCCCATTAGTGCGGACTCCGTGCCCGTGGTTACACGTGGCACGGAGTAGGTAGTTCGAATTAGGCTCTCTAATTCGAACTACTGTTACTCCTCGTGGAATGAGGTGTACCGGTAGTTCGAATTAGAGAGCCTAATTCAAACTACCTACTCCGTGCCACATGTAGTCACGAGCATGGAGTCCGCACTAACGGGGATTTAAAAATGGCAGCGCCCGGCAAGATGCAAATGAAGCCCGGGATATTTAAATCCCAGGCTTCATTTGCAACTTTGAATGCCTACATTAGCCACCCTAGTTCGAACTAGGGTGGCAGTGTAGACATACCCTATGAGTCTATAAATCCATATTATATTTTAAATCTCACCTATTTGCCAGAATGGAAATGTTATTGACTATTATTAAAACAGCCAAATCAAATTTTGATCAAAAGAATTTGCTCAGCAGAGGTCCTGCCTGTCAAAACCTTGGCGCACATTTTTATTACTGATTTTATCAATATGACATCCTTGTGTCTATGGTAGCTCACACACATAAGGATGTTCTATACATTACAGAGTTGAGATTTTATATCTATAGTTATTACACATACAAGGGTGATTTTAGCACAATGCATATATAACTCTGAAAATAGGTGATTGCAGCACAACTTCAAACTGGAGAGGTACAAACCTTCCTGGTAGATGTAGTGACCTACAAACAAGGTTTCTGAATAGTGGAAGGGAAGCGCGAGAAATGTTTGTCATTTCTATTTGAAAAGCAACCTCTCTTGGCTGTGGAGCAGAAAGTAACTTTGATGTGCTAACCAGTGTTCCTAAAGTGAAAATGATTAGCAGGATTTCAAGAGCTATGAGTGAGTGGAACTTACCAAGGTACTGAATGCCTTGTGCATGCTGTGATTAAACAGAGAATAAAGAGGCAGAAAAAAAGTTTATAAGACGGCTGAGTAAGATGTGAAAGAAAAGGAGACTCTACCAATTTATGAACAAACTTTTTTTGTGTTGTGTTGGGTTTTTTTTCTTGTCTCCCTCAAGGCTTGTACAAAGCCACAGTAATTTATTGATGTTTCATAAATTGAGTTAACTAGATCAGTTTAAATCTTTTCCTGGAGAATGTGACAGGTGTATCCAGCAAATGCTAACCTGTATTGCTAATCTGTCCTGACATCTCACAGAAATCTGATGCAAGAGATCACTTCAGTGCCAAGTGGTTCAAGCAAAGAAAACATGTTTTACTTACTGGAGGAATTCCACTTGTGTGAGATCTTTATTTTTAGAAGGCCCATTTGTCACTATTGGCTGTCAACTATGATTGTAGTTACAGTGTTTAAATCCATACCAGCAGTGGAGGTACCTGAGAAATATAGTCACAGCAACAATTCCAGGATCCTTGAAAATTAAATGAGGAATGTCTGAGATCTGGCTATCATAAGCATTAGTGGTTCAGTGGCTTACCAGTGTTCACTTGTAAGCTACTGGGTCCAATCTGATGCCTGGCAGGTAGTGACCAAAAGCTCATTGATTATTTTTGGAAGCTTTTCTTAGGAAATTATTTCAGGCTGATTTCTAGTAGACCCATTCTGCATTGGAATTTGCATCTTTGTCTGGAGATTCATCAGACAGGTCAGGAATCAAATAGCCCTAGAGAAAGAGCCATCCTTCATCCTTTGAGGCCAGGCAGTACAGCTGATGGCCACCATGGGCCAGGACCGTGTGTGTGTGTGTGTGGGGGGGGGAGATCTGCACACCTCAGAAGGGGCGGAGCCTCATGTGGAAGGGGTGGGTCTGAGGGCAGTCAGCCCTTATGCTACCCAGACCATGACACAGGGACACCATTTCAGATTTTCATGGGGGGCTTGGGCAGCTTAGTCCATGATTCCATTCCAGAGGCTATTTAGGCACCTGAAACCTCCTGTGTTTGTTGTTGTTGTTTTGCAGGTGATAACTTAGAAATTAGCTGACAAGAAGGAGTGTTACTAATTCTTATATAAAGAAAAAATATAACAATTACCAATTAAAGACATATTTTAAATTTATTTTTAAATGTAGAACAAACAGCAAAATATTTCTAATCCTAAATCTTGGGGTCAGTGTTGGAGCCTTAACACAAGTTTGATACTTTGTACTCTATCTTTAGCAGATATAAATAAAATCTGCTTAGCTTTGCAATTATTCTTATTTTTTAAATATTTTATGGTCCAAATTGTGTAGAGGAGAATGAGATAGTTAATGTCTTCCATGAATGTTGAAAAGTAAATAAATTACTGTAAAACAAGCAATACTCCAGAGATGAGCGAAAGCAATGTATAACGCCGTGGTCTCATCTTGGAAAAATTGTCGATAGCATTATTGATCTCCAGATGCTGTGAAGCTTCACATTCACAGGCTAAAATTACCAAGTCACTTAAACATCCATTTACCATTATGGATCTTAAGATTCCCCCACCTCCAACCTACTACTGCACCCTCCGCCCTGGCCAGACACCCTTCCTCAAGCCTGTTCTTGCACCCTTCTCCCTGACCAGACTGTCTTTTTGTTCTGCTTGATGAGCCTTGATGAACCTGCATTTCATTTCATGCATGTTTCATTTGCAACTTCGAATGCTTACATTAGCCTCCCTAGTTCGAACTAGGGGGCTAATGTAGACGTACCCTGTGTTCCTCTCGCTCCTGGCTAGAGAGGGGAGGCAGGAGATAGTATCCTGCTACAACAGAAAATCAAGGGGGGGCTACTGCCCCCTGAAATGCCCTCAAATGATGCCCATGCTGTGGCACCCTCCCTCAGCGCTAAACAGCATGGTGATCTAGCACTCCAGCGGCAATTTAAAGGGGTCCGGGGCTCTGGCCACTGCCACAGTAGCAATAGAAAAGGCTGGGAGTGCCTGGCCCATTTAAATCTCCAGGCCACAGGGCAATTGCCTTTTCAATCCTCCCTTCTCCCACTAGTTGGCAAGCTTGGGTCAGGGTCAGTTAGTGTTCTCAATGTAGGCTTTTCTAGTGAAGCAAACTCCTGTCCTGTGATGTCAGTGTATCCTATTGCACCTTGAGGATGTTTCAATGTATCCTCATTCCATTGAGTCAAATCCAGTTTTATAGTACATTACTGCCATCAAATGAACCCTGAAAATGATTACGCAGAAGCAGTGTGTCTGGGATATCGGATTGCCTCAAGGAAACAGGGTCTGTCCTAGAAAACAGGAAAGCACACTGGTGACAAACATGACAATCAATTTGGGGAGCCATGTAGGTCAGGAGCTCATGAGTTGTTTAATCCTGGCTCCAGCACATCACTGAACTGTTCTACTTTTGTTTTCTCATCTGTAAATTGGACATAATGATGAGTGTTACGAGGATTAATTATTGGGTATACAACATTCAGTATTACTTGAATTAAATTAAATCAAGACAAACCGATACTGAAGGCCCCCCTCTCTCTGTTTCTGCGTATATATGTATTGTACACTATATAATGAAATAATGTATAAATACAGGGCGTGATTAATGCCTGTATTTTCTGCCATGCATGAGACATACAGAAGAATTCAGCATTTCACTGTAATCATTTCCCCATCATATTTAATTGAATCATAATATGGCAGTGACTCCCTCAGAGTCAAGATAAACCTTTTATTTTGAGCCTATAAATTGCTTTTGGCCTAATCCATGAAGTTCCAGGTCACTAACTTTCTTTTATTATTATTATTATTATTAATAGTGACAGATTGTCGAGGGGCCTTGGACAATATACAGAGATTTTCTTCGTTACCAACATATCTACCTGTGAGCTACCAAATCTTCAATGCAGAGACGTCCTTTTTTCTTAAAGAAGCCAATCAGGATTTCATGAGAAATTCCAGCTTGCAATCCCGAGTGGAATCCTTTTTTCCATATAAAGCCAAGAGGCCACCTGTATTAAATGCCAGCTATGGACCTTTTTCTGTTGAACAAGCAGTGCCCCATGACCTACTCTTAACCTCCAACTTTTTTGGATCCACCAACAAGTTTACTTTTAACTGGAGACTTAAAGCCTGCATCGTGCGTGACAAAATTTACCTGAAGAAGCCGAAAGTCCAGATCCTGTTTTACATTGTGGGCAGGGACTGGGATGACTACAGCTCTACAGAGAGGCTGCCCTGCCTGCGTGTGTTTGCCTTCCGCGAGACGAGGGAAGTCCGAGGCAGCTGCCGCCTAAAGGGGGATCTGGGATTGTGTGTGGCAGAGCTGGAACTCCTGCCGAGCTGGTTTAGTCCTCCCACAGTGGTGGCTGGCCGTAAGAAAGTGATGGATCAGTCTGAAGGGAGCCCTGTGGAGCTTTATTATACCATCCAGCCAGGGGACGAGACTGGGGAGTGCACCACTGAGGATGTGAGGAAGGGGAATGCCATCCGGCCAGGGAAGGATGGTATGGATGAGACCATGTCCCACTTGCAGAGGATTGGCTCTGTGAGCCTCTATCGAGCCCTAGAGAGTTCTCAGCTGACAGAGCTGAGGCTGGACAGTAATGTTGTCATCTGGCTGCCATCGAAGCCGGTCAAGCAAGGTGAAGTTGTGAATGTCTTTGTGACTCTCGCTAACAACTCCACTGTGGAACAGTTTGTGTTGAGGTATGGTGGGTTCGTTTTGCCTCTGTTTCTCCATCAGTAGCAAACACCAATGTAAAGGGGGAGTGGCCTAAACCCCAATTTGTAGATTGGATTTTTTCCCTTTGATTGCAATCCTTTTCTCATCTCGCCCCCCCCAAACAAACAAACAACAAACAGTGAGGACTTGCTAGGATTCCACACCCTTAAAAACCACCTTTGAACATCTAATTCCCAACTGTGATGTTGCCTACTGTGGCCATTGCTGTGGGATGATGAACAGTGATGCACTGTGGTAGGTGAAACAAGCAGCATGTTAAAATGTGTTCTTGAACTCTTAATGCCTAGTAGGCAGGAACCAGAGGGCCAATTAGGGCACAGAGTACCCTACAGCACACTAGATTGTTGTCTTGCTACTCACTAAATCACCATGTATGTAAGCCTGTAGAATGAACCTTTTCTCCTCTTTTTCTCCATCACTCCCTGAGGCACAACATTTAAACAGAGCAAGTCACCTGTCATGGTGAACTTCATTTACTTGCTTTGGCTTCAAATGACATGACACAGCTTTGCCTTCCTACACAATGCTTTTGTCATGAGAACTTCAAGGAAATGTCTTTTAGTTATTTAAGCAGCTGTTTTTTTGGTTAGACATTTACCTTTGAGGTCTTATTTTAGTGTGTTTGATGTTGCTATTGATTATAAAGGACATGAAGTTCATTATTTGGGGAACAAATGGCAAAGGCAGTACATAGGAACATAAGAATTGACATACTGGATCTGAACAAAAGTCAATGCTTTTTCTTCCTGTTTTATATGGTAGCAATTTTCATGCCAATCAGGTGACAGTCTTTCGAGGGTGAAAAAGACTGACTAATTAATCACCAAAATATTTGATGGATCTCTTTTCCTGTTGCCAGGCTTTAAATTCACGAAGATGTCAATAGTGATAAGCAACAATTGTTCTTTTGCCTTAAGCACCCTGGGTTTCCCATAGAATTCTCTCCATAGAAATGTTTATGTTGAAGGCTCATATGAATTAAATGAATACATAGTTGACAACTGAAGACAAAAATAGCTTGTAGGGTAGAAGGTGTCACTGGGAAGATAAAAGGCTTTTATTAAAAAGGGTGGTTTTTTTAGGAATTCTGGAAACATTCTGATATTTGCAGCTTTAGTTTAGTTGATAAGAATCTGATGGCTACCTGTTTACTGAGTGGATCCTCTGAGATAGTAGCTTTTCTGTGTCTGCTTCTTTTTGTTATTTAAAATCGTTCTTCACAAATAGTAGAGACAAGATGTGTGCCTTATAACAAACATAGCTGTGTGATGAAAGAAGAAATCCAAAGGAGACAAATCTGGTGTATTATTTTTTCGTGGGCTGGGATATCCCTTTGAAATGTGTGTCACTGCCTTTTATCTTCCTGAAAAGTAAGTTAGAGATAGTCACCCTTATTGAAATCTGATGATATACGTCTTAGCTCAAGATGGATTCTGATTGGCTGGGTGTAGATTTTGCTTATGTGCCTAGTGTATAATAGCCAGAAATGGAAAAAGCATACATCAGACATTGCCTGTTCTGCCTGCTGTAATGGACACATTTACTGCTGGATTTTCAGAGCAGGTTGTCCCTAGAGCTGGTGAAATTTTTCAGACCAAACTCCCCCTCCCACAGCAGAAGAATGCAAATATAATTTAACTGAAATGTCTGGCAAATTTGGGTCAAATTCACCATATTGTTTTGATTAGCAATGGGGATTTAAAAAAAAACTTTGGCCACTGAACTCACCACAATTAGCACTGCTTTCATTATACTGGGTTTTTTAAAAGGTGAAAAATCACATGTGTTAATCATACTATCACACGGATGAGCTGGACTTGTTTCTAGCAATTGATTTGCCAGTGCTCAACTGAGGCCTGTAGCCTTCCAAGAGTTGGCACCTGGTCTGCCAGGGTTACACCCACCATCAGGATTTCTAACCTGTGTATTTCCTTCCCCTGATGTCTGTGAATTCTGGCCTGTGAGGCATATCCTTATGGGTCTTTCAGGAAATGACTCCATGGATGGAACTGAGGGACCAGTTGAGCCTACTGCCTCTGGGGTAGGATGGCTGAGCCATTAGGGCTGGAGCATTCAAAGGATGAGTCAGTGGATGAGACGAGAGCATGCGAAGTCCTTGTGCTGTTTCAGCTCCTGCAGCATCCTATGGGATGCAGAGAAGAGCAGGGCAGTCCAGAAAACTCTTGGATAGGTTTCTTTCGAGCCCATCAGTTCTCCACACCATGCTAAGGCCTGACTACCCTTGACTCCACCCCTTCCATCTGAGGCCGTGTTTTTGGTTTGCGTAGCTGGGCTCCCCTCACCTTGATTCCAGGCCTGCGTGACTTAGGCCCATAGTAAGTAGCAGGGTGGGAGTTATGGTAGATAGATATCTGCCAGGGGCAACACCTTGAGAGCCTGCTAGTGTGTGTTCTTTCTCTAGCATGCAGGACACCAAATCCAGATGTGAGGAAGAACGGCCATCCAAGCCATTCTTCTGCTCAGTGAAAACTGGAGACAGGTGGGGGCGAGGGAACTGTTAAATATTTATTTTTGTTAAGGTGTCAGGTTGAAGAATGGGGTTGATACAGGAAAGTAGCCCATTGGTAGGTAGCAGGGACTTGTCTTAGTTCTTCAGTGTCTCCTGAGGCATAAACTATATGGCCTCATCTGTCAGCTGCTAAATTCGACTATGTTACACGGGTGTAAAGCCAATGATTTCAGTAGTGATATGTGGATGTCTCTAAGATGTGTACTTGGCCCACGCCTCTATATGTTTAAAAAGAGAATCACAGAAAATGGCCAATGCATATGTTAAAGCTGCCTGCAGGCTGCTTTAACCTTCTCTGTGGCCGTTTGCCTGGTGTGTTAGATGTCTGTACACAGGCTCCTGCCAAAGCAAACCCTACATCCTCTGACATGCGTTCACATTCAGTCATCTTAAAGAAACACATGCTGCGTGTTGTCCCCAGGTATGGTGCATTTGTTTATGTTCTGCTTTTTGTATGTTAGTCATTGAGTTTTTCAAATACCCAGCATTGAGGCAAACAGTGTATGGTCATTGCTGGATGTTGGAGGGAGAGGGGAGAATAACCACAAGTCTTCTCTGGCAAAAGTAAATTGATTTAAATGACCTCATTCCACAAATCACTGGAAATGAAACTTTGTTCTTAAATTGTATCTTAATTCAGAATCCTGTTACTGTATTTGTAAATTTATCAAATCAAGAATGGCAATCCAGCTAAAGAAAATTACTAATGTGGCATGGAGTAAAGCGTAATATGCATGGTAATACTTTTCCATGGTGGGAACACTGCTCTACTATAGAGAGAGCTTCCCTTCCCGCACAAGCCCCCTTTTGTAATTACATTGTGAAATTACACTGACAGACTACAGATCAATATGCCATTCAGCGCTCTGCAACAGACCAGCCATGTCACCTTGGGCAAGTCACTTAGAAATTCTGTGCCTCCATCTTTTGTCTGCAAAATGGGGGCTGTGTTTGTTCCTTACCTTTCAGGGGAGTAGTGAGGCTTAGTTCATTCTTGTTCTCCAAGCATTTTAAAGGCAGCTCCCGCCTATCTTCTTCCCCGCAACCCCACTTATAAATATGTAACTGCTGAAAATTTCAGTGATTACAATTTTACAAAAATAAATGTATTTTAACTTCCCTAATATTTTCTTCTATGTACTTATAAATGTACAGCACTCTGGAAACAGAAAAAAATCATAACAGCACAAGAAAGATTATTCTAATAAGATTAACCTTAAAATTTTACATGTGTGTGTTTGTTCTCTGGATAGGAGATTTAGATATTCTGTTTTTATCTGTGGCATTGGGATTTGGGCAACCAAATATGTTAGGTTGCTTTGAAAATCTTGGCTTGTTTGTGGTGGTGGGTTTTTTTTTCTGTAGCTCTAAATGCTCTTTCAATGACTGCACTATTAAAGGGTCCTTCCATCTGTTTTTCATCATCTGTGGTGCCGCATTTGATCTGGCAGAAGCTAAACAGCAGCGGGCCAAAGCATTAAAGCTGGGAACATTAGTGTTTTGAGCTACCTTGTGAGGCAGCAGCTAATCTCTAACTTGCTGTGGAAGGTGCTGAATGACTGGCTAACCCGCTTTACAGAAAGCACTGAGCAGGATAAGTATAGGAAAGGAGATGAAGATATCTGCCCTGATTAGAAAAACTTGACTGGTTCTTTTCCACTCGAGATGGTTAATTATGGGTCTTTCAGTTTAATTTTTATTCCACCTGAAGGGTTGCAGTTTATAAACAGTGTTATTGAATTACCTGTTTCCAGCAAACAAGTCAACACAAGACAATGGATAATTAGCAGTGATAATAAATCTACAGATTGGAAGAGGGATATAGGATAAATGCAGTAAGGAAAGCTATTAAACAGATCAGCCAAGGCAGCTTTGTATGTCAGTTCCTAATGAGTATTGACAGTATGCCTGTGTCACATAGGATTGAGAATGCTGCTGGAGTTAATAATAGCTAAAATCCTAGAACAACACAAACACACAAAGATATATACATAGACACACTGAAGTGTGATTGTAATCAGAAATACTGTATGAGTTGAATTTGTTGTTGTATATTTTGAAGTAACTTGAAGAAACTCGGACTTGATTTTTCCAAACCCACTAAAGAAAAATTAGTTTCCTGAAGTGGAGTCTTAAAAAACAAACACCCTCCCTCAGAGTATCACCAGCTCTTCAATACATACCTAATTTAATCTCTCTCAATTTGAAATACAATGTGGCACCCAGAGAAATGAGTTGGGGTGATGGAGGGGGAAGAGTTCTCTTTTGTGTGCTTATGTGTGTTTTCAGATGTGAATCACATCAAAACATTTTCCTACTCCCATGCAGCTTTACGGTACTTAAATATTTAAAAGTGATTTCACTATTGTTAGGAAACATCTAAGCATAAAAGCAATTCAATCCACATCTGAGGAGAAAAGAGCTTGAAGCCTTAGGACGTGCTGCCATCAACTTATTATTTCATGTTCCATTTTCAATTGTAAAGGAGATCGCGGCTTCAATATTCCAGACCCACAGCTTTGGCTATTATGTAAAAGTGAAAAGAAGACTGACATGACCTCTGAGAAACAAGTTTCCTTTTGCTTTGGAATTAGACCTTCTCTTTGTACTTGCAGTCTGTGTTTTAAGGAACAAAGAAGACATCTTTCATTGGTGCCTGGCTAATGCTTAAGAGCTAGTGTACACTAGAAGTGTTACAGCAGCGCAACTATGCCGCTCTAGTGCTCCTGAAGAAGATGCTCTATGCTGAGAAGAGAGAGCTCCCCTATTGGCATAATAAATGCACCTCTGCAAGAGGCCATAGCAGGGAGGGCAGAAGAAACTCTCCTGCCAACTTAGCACTGTCTGCAACGGCAATTGGGTCCATGTAAATTTCCTCATTCATGGTGTGTGGCTTATTTAGGAGAGGTGGGGGATGGGGAAAGGAGGCAGCTACGTGGGAGACAGGCTATTCAAAAGGGGCACAGCTGCAGCAGTGGCTGGACCCCTGGGCATTTTAAATTGCCACTAGAGCACTGCTCTGGTGTGCTCCGGGTGACTGTGAGAGTTGCCGGTGGAAGGGCAGTGGAGTGCTCTCTAGCCAGCACTGCGGGCTGTCTTCCCCAGCCCTGTCCCTTCTACTTGAGGGTGTTGGCAAAACTGTCAGCCCTGCCATACACTCCTGAATGATATCATTTACAGCAAAGTAAGTGGCAGTGTAGACATGGCTTTACCATTAAGAAATGTGTTTTCTCCTGTATATAGGGGAGGAGCCATATATGGCACAATCCTTAGCCAGTAAAATGGATTGTGTTAGCTGCAATTCGTTCCAATGTAGGGGACATCGGCTGTCCACTCACATGTCCATTGTACACAGATACAAAGAAGCAATGTGCCACTTCGGTAAGCCCCTCAGAAAGAGACTCTGCACACAGAGAACAATGCGGTGAAAAGATATTGGCAGAACTTGAAGCAATTATGTTATTATCCAAACGTGGCAGATTATAATAGTTCAGTCAGTGTTCAAGATGGCCCACTGAGATGATCTGAAGTGTGATTCAGTGCTCAGTCTCTCAGGAGTTCGAAGTCCGAGAGAGTCTTTCTAATAACTTCAGGGGCCATTGGATCAGGCCTGTAACATATGGCCTGTGCCTAACCTAGGTACGTTAGATCATCTTTCCCTGTGTGCCTTACAAACCTGGCCACACCTATGATTTCTTGCATCTAAGATCATGTAGAGCAGAGCTACTCAACACATGGCCCACGGGCCGTTAGTTTGCAGCCTGCAGAGCAGTTTGGGTTTATGCAGGGATCAACAAATGGCCCACAGGTGAGATCCTTTGAACATGGCCTCCACTGGGAACATGCTCCACAACAACAAGGCATCTCTCAGGCTCATTGAAAGATGCAAGCAGACGAGCTGGCTGGAACAGATGGGTACAGTGTGTCAGTGTTTCTAGCCCCCCAGGGCGGAGGTGCTGGGAGCGCTGGGGCATTGTAGGAAGTGCTGGCTGCTTAGCCTTATGGGCAGAGCCTGAGAGGTACTGACTGGTTTACACTGGCCATGTTTGGGTCTGGTGCTGAGGCTGTGCAGTCCTTTCTCTATTCTGCACAGAGCAACAGACTCCCGTGTGGTGATGTCAACCATGGTGGGAATTCAGGACAGGGCTCCCGGGCACCTGTCCTTTTTTGCCACGGGTTGGAGTGCTCTGGCTTGGAAACTTTTTCTGAGTAAAATCACTCTAATGCACAACCTGAAGCCTCAAGCTCAACACCCAAAATACCGGCATGCAATTTTCTTTTTAATAAGAAGCATTAAAAATGACAACAAAGAAGAGATGCTTGTTGGATGAACACAAGGTTTTCAAGCCTGTTTGCGAGATGGAATTTGCTTTTGCAGAAATAAATGGAAAATCAATGGGTCTTATTTGTCAGAGTATCACTGCATTAAAGAAAACAAACTTGCAACAGCACTATGAATCTTGAAGCTATTTGCATATATTTGCATATATATTTGTATGTATATGCAACCATACTTAAGTTGTGGCTTTCGGCATGTGCTGTGAGTATCATTGTGGCCACCATGGTTTCCATAGTTAAGTAGCCTTTATGTAGAGGATGTGTAAATTAGGAATGTAAAGGGTCCACCAGATAAGCATCATCCTCTACAGTTAACTGGTATCCTTACCGAAGCAGCTTCCCACCTGCAATGTGATACAGTGAGACTCCAGCTAGCCAGAGCAGCCCTGCCACCCATGGAGGGCCAGACTTGAGAAGTCCTCTGCCCACCAGGAGCTATCTGGATCCTGGTTAAATTATTAAAATTATGTAATTTACCTGGTTAACATTTTTAAGGGATATTTACATCCCTAGAGTATAATTTCATTGTCCAGCAATGTCTCTTCAGTGCAAACAGATAGCAATTCAGCTATATAAAGAGCATGGTAAATGATTTGCAGAGCAGATGAATAAGGGAACACTGGGAGGGTGGTTCATTGAGTACTGAATAATGGAGCTGGAGTCAAGAATCCCCTATTTGCTGCTCTGTTGCTCTCCCACTGTGAGAGTCATTTTGCCTATGTGTCTGTGTTTCACATCCTCCTGCATTTGTCTGCCTTATCTGTTGGGACAGAGAGAGTCTCCTATACCCAGCAAGGTGTAGATTTTGGCTTGGGTGTCTGAGTGCTACCATAATACAATAACAATTACATAAACTTTTGTAAACGTTGAAGATTGCTGCTTGCAGGAGTGGCAAAGTGCTGCATTAGCCACCTGGCAAATGCTTTGTTTCTCAGAAATGAGAAGATTTCCCCAGGATGATTGTGTGGCTAAAAATTAATAGCAGCCAGGTGCATTCATCTTTCATATGCTGGTTTGAGAAACAATAGGCATACAAGCTACTGAAATTGTAGCCAATTATAACAGTTGCTAAAGGACGTTAGGAGATACTTATGGCATTGGGACTAAATGGATCTTTCTCTAATCCTTTTTTTTTTTTAACCAAGCATTTGTAACATCAAAAAAGTATTTTCAAAGAAGAGACCATGTTACTGTCATGGAATCGAAGAGAATATCGCACTCCAATTAGTTTAATTTCATTAGCCATTAGCAAGTACTTCACATTGTCTTTACAGTGTATTATATCTTTAGACAGAGCAAAAGAGGGGATGGGCCAAACATGACAAGAAGGATATCACCAGAGCAAGAACAGAGGTGGTGAACTTGAGTTTAAATTGCTCCAGTCTTATTACCACAGTCAATGATAAGCAAAAAGGGGCTGGTTACTATTTTAAAAATTAGGGCTTTTAGAAAAGAAAAAGACAAGGCGGTCTTTCTACTGCTCTTCTCTTCACTTCCCCCACTCTGTGAATCCTTAAAAAGCTGGCATGCTGAGATGCCTCTAAGCAATGTTACATTCATGCTTCCCAGCCTTGTTTGTAATCTAATCTGCTAAAGAGACCGTGCTTCATTCTTAGTGATAGACCACAAGGTTGGGAGTCCTAGATTCTATACCTAGCTCTAGCATCAACTTGCTGCATGAACATGGTTTACTGCTGAGGCACAACTTTGTTATTAACAACTTAGGAGCTGAACCTAGCACATCTGGGGCCTGGTTTTCAGAGATGCTGAGCACCTGTAGCCATCAGTGAGATTAGGTGCAGCTATGAGCACCGAGCACCTCAGAAAACAGGCTTAGGTGCCCCAAACTGAGGATCCAACATTATAGACTGCCTCACCCCTTTGAAAATGTTGCCCTTAATCACTCTGTGCCTCAGTTCACCTACACAATGGGGATACTAATACCTGCCAGACACATTATGAGGCCTAGCTAATCAGTTGTATAACAGGAAGATGATTTCATAATTCATGCTCCAGTTTAATTAAATGGGTTTCTGATAGAGCTTAAATCCATGTATAAGTGGAGCATAAACAAACTCTCAATATAATATAAAAGAATCTGGACTAGTAGTGTATGCATTCAGATTGGGGCTTCTATAGGAAAAGCCTCCCTCCCACCCCCATTCTCTATCAATGGGAAAGATGGAGGGAAAGGATAATAGTTTTGATCTGACAGTTTTATTCTTTTTGGCTAAGCCAGAAAACAGCTGGTGACAGATTTGCTGAGATCTGAAATTTGGTTTAATAAGTAGCATTTCTGATTGTACAGCAGAGTTTGAGGAATGCTGTCTTTGTGTGGCAGCCTATTAGAACCATCTTCTGAAGTAGAATTTTCTCTCTCTTCATTTCAGTGAGCTGCTAAAGTCCTTTTGTTTCCTGGCTTATTTTGCAAATATATGGCTTCCCATGTTGTTAAATGTACATCAGTGCCCTTGGCCTTTTCCACTCTGTTTAGAGACATGGCTCTGGGGTACAGTATGCCTCCTGCTACTTATTGCTCCACCTGGCCTTTCCAAAAGCCTGTGTAGATGCAAGGTTGCTTAAAGAGGAGATGAGGCACGTGAACTTATTGTCTATTTAGACTTTTAGCTGCATGTACAACTTGAATTACAGCCATTAATTGAACTCCTGGTTACTTGCCTAATTAGACACAATCGTGCCTAGTTAAGGTTCCATTCATTATAACCCTTTATTCCCAGCAGTGGAGAGGGAAATGCCATACCACTGGGAACAGATTTTAGTTTAACAAAGATAAAGCTTGCTGGCTGTCTAAAAAGCTTGTGCTCTGATGCATTAAAGAACCCCATGGGAATCTTCAGTGTGATAATCTGACAAGCTGTTGGGTTCAGGACTACTGTAAGCAGGAGCATGTTCTCTAGCCTGTAGTTTTGAAAGGAAATTAGTATCCTGAGGAAAAACTGGTGTCAAAAGGCTTTAAATTCCAGTTTACCTGTGAAAGATGCAAATGTCCAGGATAGCTACCAAGTGGCTACTAGCAGCAGGACCATGGGCATGTAACAACTCCTGATTCTTTCAGAGCTCCCAACAGTTGCAATGGATATGATAAAGCTCTCACATCTGGTGGTGCAAATCTTTCTTTTGACAGTGCTTACCTGGTCTTGTGGAGGAGCATAGGAGTTACTAGACTGGGTCATTCCATCTGGTTCAGAGTGCAGTTGCTGAAAGGGGTCAGTATCTGGTGCTTGCGAAGAAGATGTGAGAAACCTTGTGGTGGGCAATGTGGAATAATGGCTTTCCAATAAGTGTTTCATCCCATGCAGCAGTCACTAAGCCAAAGCAAGAGGGTTCAATCCCTTCCAAAACTCTATTTCCTATTCTAATGGTTACTGCTCTGATTTTAGATATTCTTACATCCTTGAAAGTGTCCAGTCCTTTCTTAAAAATCTGCTAAACTCTTGGCTTCAGTGATATTTTGTGACAGTATTTTCCACAGCCCATGTTGTCAGAACCTCAGGTCTTCAGGATTATGTTGTGCCTTTTTAGTTTTATTTTTTACATCTATAGTCAGATATCTTGGAGAGAGAGAAATATTCCTGGGCTCAGTACAGAACTAATTGGGTGAAATTTTATAGCCTGTATTATATAGGTGGCCAGATTAGAAAGGGCCATTAGATCATTTAACCCTAAAGTCTGTGAAACTATATCCTTTTTAATACTATAATTTGCAGTGATAGGAGTAAGAAAGCCAAAAAAAAAAAAAAAATCCTCTGGTTCCCCAGTGTTTTATAAGCAAAGACACAAGAAAGGAAAAATCAACGTGAAACATGTGCTTCCTGAACTGAGCAGCAGGGGAGCAGTTAGTTAAGCAGTGTAATCAATGGGAATTACTCTAAATGATTTCAGAAAGGACCTGGTAATACAGAGCCAGCCAAAAACCATATTAAGTGAACATTTTGCCAGCTGCTTTGACATAGACATAGTGCTACTGAGTTAAGAGCTCAGAGACTCTAGACTGGTTGGGATTTTAAACTTGGCTTCCTGCTGATTTTATTGTTTGTTTTCTTCCCTGGCAGTGTATGTATAAGTATGCTCCACTGTGAACTTTTGCAAGCAGGTGGTTATTTCTGGTCATCCTGTCCCAGAGAATTCTCCCTTTATGAGACCATTTTACTAGCAGTATGCACAGGCATGCAACTGCTCTGCAAAAAAACAAGGAGCCACCACATACGCTTCTCCCTCTGCACCAGCGAGATCAATGAAAGCAGATTCTGAATAGTTCTGGGAGCTAAACTGTGGACTGCTATTTTAGCTATGCTCTCTTTCCCCTCCATGTGTGACCTATGTTGTCATTAGTGTAAGCAAGCACGTGCCAGGTATGCCACCTGGAGGCAATATTTCTTATAGCAGCCCTGCTCTCTCCACGGTGCTAGGGAATGATTCTGCTGGATGTGCTATCATGTCTGTCTTGGCAGCTAATGAATATACTGTGGCTAGTGGGGAGGGGTGTAGAAGGCCACTGCTTGTGTGTTAGTTCCTGGTTGCATCTTTCCATGACACTATCAGAACTGCTGAAACAGTAGGAAAAATGGTTGTAGTAATATAATTCTCCCTGCTTCATCTTTAGGTCAGATGGGTTTAAAGAATAGGCTGTCTCTTGTTTTTGTTTTGTTTATCAGGCTTGCCCTATGTTGCAAAATGCCTCCATTATCTCAGCTGCTGTGTATGTGCATGGGGGACAGGGGAGGCAATTACAATGCAATAGAAGTCAAATTATTTCTAGTGATACCTTTTTAGGTTTTCAAATTGCTGCTTAGATTAGCAAGGCTAGAAGAGAGGAACCTTGGGGAAAAAAGCATTTTTATCTTGGGAAGAGGGGGATACACCTTCAGCCTTGACACTCTCTGAGCACTCAGTTCCAGGCTCTTGGAACCAGTTTTACCTTTTTCCCACCAGTTATGGTTCTAATATGTTAGCACTGGTTTCTAAAATGTGATGAGGCTGCAGTTAATAACGAAGAGTCTGAGTCTGCAGTCCTTGAGAAAAAAACTCCTACCTATACCAAGAGGAATCTTTCCCTGAATAATGACTGTGAAACGAGTCTTACGCTGTAGAGAAAATAAGTCTTATGCCAGCTGCCAGTGCTGAGGGCTGACTGCCCTGGCCGCTTTCATCTTAGGCCCTGCCCCTTCCAGAAGCGCAAAGCCACCATACTTTGCACAGGGGCCTGGTGAGCATGTCGGCTCCCCGGGGTGCTATTCTAGTGTTTCTGTTTTTGGTAATTCAGCATTTGGTGAAAAGCATTGGGTTGGGCTCAGCAGAGGAGATCACAATGGGCCTCAAAACCAGAAATCAACTGCAGTGTTATATAAAGAAGATTTAATGTCAGGGGATCACACGTCCTCGTAGGCAGCATAACAGAAGCTCTGATGTAGGTAGACTGGACTCTGCTGGCAGGGACACTACAATGTCCCTGCATGTGTGGGGTATTCCCTGACCTAATGATACCAACTTCAGAACTAAGCATCAAGGGAAAGTGGTAGGAATCCTTTTGCTTAGGTCCTGATCCAGGTTCCATTGAAGCCAGTGGTATATATTCTCATTGAATTCAGTTGCTAGAGATCAGAGCCTTACACCAAACTGCACAAAGCACTACAGAGTATATTGTAAGAAATAGTCTGGCACTGGGCAGGAGCTAGATGCGCTAATCTCCAATGCCTAGGAAGCCAGGAATTGTTTAAAGAACTCTCCTCTTGTTTGCATGGCTGGGATTAACTCTTCGGAGAAATAACGAATTGCTGAGTTATTCAGAAAAGGGTGTTTCGTCTGGCCAAACTACAAGTGTTCAGACACCTAGTAGTGTGTGAACTTTAATTTTCAGCCAACCCCCCTCCCCCAAACCTATCGAAATAATAGTACTACTTTGCTCATATATAATATTTTTCATCAGTAGATGTCAAAGTGATTTTTCAAGGGGATCAGAGTCATTCCCATTTGATCGATGAAGGGGAAACTGAGGAACAGCAATGGAAGTCTAAGGTGGCAGAACTAAGAATATAATTTGTATCTCCTGAATCCCAGTCAAATGCTTTATCCATTAGGTCAAACTCTCTCCTGTATGTCCCATAATATTAAATAAATACCTATCATATGGAAGGGACCTTGAGAGATTATGGAGTCCAGTCCCCTGCCCTCATGGAACAACCTGATAGATTTACCTCAGATTCCTGAATGGCTCCCTCAAGGATTGAGCCATAACCCTGGATTTAGCAGGCCAGTGCTCAAAACACTGAGCTATTCTTCCTCTGGAGTCCTGGCTACAACTCAGCTGAGTATAAGGGAGAGCAACAAGGGGTTTCCAGTACTGCAAAAGGTTATGATCTACAAGTTCTGGTAGGACTCATCTAGACTACAGGGAACAGTCAAAACAAGATATGCAAATTCCGCAGCAAGCCACCTCCCCCCTTGTCGAAAAGCCTTGGAAACCTCTTTTTTTGAGGAAAAGCGGCTTTTCAAAAAAGGGGGGGAGGAGGTTCGCCGAAAAAGCCGTGTTTTAATTACTTAGTGTGATCGGAAGAAGATATGCAAATTCCCGTGAAATTTGCATATCCTCTTTCAACCGTTCCATGTACTCTTGATATGTGCGTAGAGTTGTTCAGAAAAGCAATGTTTGCCCTGTATTGGTTAATTATATTCACATTAGCATATTCATATTGCTCTTCGTTTTCTTTCTCTCTTTTTTTTTAAAATATCTACTCAAATGGCTGAGGTTTGCAAATTAGTGGTGAGAATGAGCTAACATCCCTGTATTCCTCTCTACTAAACACAGTCTCCATAGATAAGGAACATTGCTTTGATAATTGTCTAAATGGTGCTTAAAGGGCCCCCTGGGTGAGTTACATTGGCTCTGTGATTTGCCTTGTCATCAAACACTCAATCAATTCACAGAGTCAGATACATGAAAGAAGAGACCAAAAAAACCCATAAGAGGATTGTGATAGTTGAGTCATTACAAATACAAGAACATGAATGTCATATTTGGAATCACAGTTACTACTTTAAAATATAGAGTTAAATGTGTACCTGATGGATCTTCTTGGTTTTGGAAGGAATCTCTTTCACCTTTGTTCCTGAAAGAGAGAGCAAAGGGGGCAAGGGAACTTGGAATAAAACTAGAATCAGATCTAAATTGGATCATTAAGATTGGAAAAAGTTTTGGAGCCTTCTTTTGATGCTTGAATAGAAAATAGGAGTCCTTTAACTGAACCTCCTGGATGATTTTGCTGTATTAGGACATGGATTCTAAACTTCCCGGCTACGTCTACACTGGCATGATTTTCCAAAAATGCTTTTAACGGAAAAGTTTTCCGTTAAAAGCATTTTTGGAAAATCGCGTCTAGATTGGCAGGACGCTTTTCCGCAAAAGCACTTTTTGCAGAAAAGCGTCCGTGGCCAATCTAGATGCGGTTTCTGCAAAAAAGCCCCGATCGCCATTTTCGCGATCGGGCTTTTTTGCGGAAAACAGTACTGTGCTGTTTACACTGGCCCTCTTGCGCAAATCATTTGCGCAAGAGGGCTTTTGCCCGAACAGGAGCAGCACAGTATTTCCAGAAGAACACTGACGATCTTACATGAGATCATCAGTGTTCTTGCGGAAATTCAAATGGCCAGTGTAGATAGCTGGCAAGTTTTTCCGCAAAATCATCTGATTTTGCGGAAAAACTTGCCAGTCTAGACACAGCCCCCTTGTTTTTGCAAACAACAAGCGGATATAGGAAGTTCTGTAAAATCTAAATCTAGTGTGTTAGCCCACCTTTACCAGTTTTGTAGTTCTTTCTGGGGGACACAAAAAGAAGCGTAAAATACCATGAGAAAAAAGTTCTCATGAGATTCCTAGCCCAGTTTTGAAGATGCAAGAGAAATAGCTAGCCCTGATGAGTCTCCAAGCTTTGGTGTATTTATCTGAACTGAACAAGAAATTTTTCACTTGTTATTAGAACTGGATAATTTTTGGAAGGGAGGCTGGCTTGCTTTGTGGACCTTTACTCTCGATAGCATTGCATACACATAGATATAGTGGAGTTTATGGGACTATATATGTGAGTCTGGATTACTCTTACACAAACATGTAGGATTACTTTGTAATGCCAACAGACCCTGGTTGTCTACAAGCAGAATCAAACCTGAGACCTCTGGAGCTTAGGTCATGAGCCTCTACTGCATGAGCTAAAAAACAGCTGGCTGTTAGCAAGCACTCATCATTCTTTCAGAAAGTGGTCTCAGTGCCACTAGGTGGGACAGTATATGACACCCAGAAGAAAGGAATTCAAAGTACCATAGCCTCATGGTGTTTGACAGAAACATTTTAGAAGCAAATGATCCAAAAGAGAAGGCTTATGAAAGATAATTACCACACTTCTCTGAATGAACCCTGCACACACTGAGAAATCTGTTAAGGAGCAAGTAGATTTCCCTTAACTGTTTGGTTGATTGATTGCGAGCCCAACTCTGACATTGTGACCTGTATGTCACCCTTCCTCAGGATAGCCTCAAACAGCTAGAACTGTGAACACAAACAATAATGTGTGTAAGGCCTTGCAGGAAGACTCCATAGTGTTGGGACAATAGTGAGGGTTTCAGAGGTTTGGTCTGCTGCTAACCTTAATCTCTGGTTAAGTATACTGTGGTTCTTCTGTGGCTGTTGAGGGGAGCAATTTGTTTGGGTTCTTCTCTTGCTGTTGCTTATGCACTCGCATTACTTTATTCACATGTCTAAATTGAGATAAGTGCAAAGAGTGAGCAAGATCAGGGGCCTGGGTGTACTTGCATCCTCTCAGTCTGCTGGGCCACAGCTTGTTACGGGCAACCTTCACAGTCATTTTCCTTTCTGAAACTTGTGCTTCCAAGTCCAGTGTATGTGTGTAGGGCTACATCTAGACTGCAAGTGTCTTTTGAAAGAGGCTTTTTCAAAGATACTTTGAAAGTTAAAGGGTCTAGACTACAACCAGTACTTTTGAAAAAGCAAGCTGCTTTTTCGAAATAGAGCACTCAGGCAGTCTGGATGCTCTCTTTCGAAAAAGCACAGTTTGCATTACATAGCACCTTTTTTCAAAAGAGCACTTTCAAAAAAAAGCGTTCTTCCTCATAAAACGAGATTTTCCGCGGTCGAAAAAACTGCCGCATTCTTTTGATTTACTTTCAAAAGAACACGCCAGCAGTCTAGATGCAGGGGAAGTTTTTGTCGAAAAAAGGCTACTTTTTTCAAACAAACCCTGTAGTCTAGACACACCCTCAGGGTAGGAGGGCAGTGGTGGAGGGAATACGCTCAGGTTCTGGGGACGCTTACTGTTATGTGATTAAGCAGAATAAGAAATTTGCCTTTCATCTCATACAGTTGGGACTGTGCTATACTGGAGTGATGATATCCTCCCAGTGTGAGAGAGGAGCTGGTGGAATCTTATCAGTGCTCTGCTGCTTGTATATTAAAGTTCCAGATGGTCGGCCTTCCATGGCGATGCTGGAAATGACCCGTGCTTTCCCAAAATCATAGCCTTAAGGGCAGGTGCTTTTCTGGCTGTGTGCAAACTCTGTAATTTGATTCTCTCTCACGCATACTCATTTGCATGAGAGTCAAATTCACATTTAGCTGCTAAGGGCTCAGTTCAACAAGATGCTTAAACACGTGCTCATCTTTAAATACAGGAGTAAGGCTACTAATCTCAAGGGGACTATTACTGAGGTGAAAGACTGCCAAAATGTCACATAACCTGGAAATACTCTTAGAGAGTGTTAGGTGCTGCCACAAGCGCTAACAATAAATAGACAGGAGAAAGGAAGTATCAGGTAAGTCACTGTCCAATAGCAAGCTTCACAAGACCTGCTGTCAAGAGTTGTCATCCTCATTTTACTTGGGGGCAAGGGCACAGTGCATGTGTGCAAATGCACCAGTGCAAATGCAGCCCCTTTCAGCACAGATACATTCTT
This sequence comes from Pelodiscus sinensis, assembly GCF_049634645.1. Classification (NCBI taxonomy): domain Eukaryota; kingdom Metazoa; phylum Chordata; order Testudines; family Trionychidae; genus Pelodiscus; species Pelodiscus sinensis. The sequence continues at coordinate 27,550,381 of NC_134725.1, read as the reverse complement.
TTCACAGTTCTTTGGGATGGTTAACATGATTAGAGAGCTTTATTAAAATGAGTCTCGTTCCTCCAGGCAAATAGCTTTTTCTTTGTGCCCTTCATGCAGGGAGTGTTGGGTAATGGTAGAGAAGCATGACCGGGAATGGGCTTCCCCTGGATCTATCCTCAGGTTTGCTGCTGTCAGTCTTTTTGTGCTATGGTGGACCCATGTGGGAAATAACGATAATTTTGAACCAAGTTGCCACAGGCATAGTGAGGTTTGAGGGTGGGTTATGGCTAAACTGCACCATGGAAGGGAGGAAAGAAGCTGCAAGAATTATCTTCTTTGCTTCCATTCTTGCACCAGAAGTTAGTTACTAGCCAAGTCCTTGACCTATCTAAGCACAAGGACTGCTTGAGGCGAGCACAGACAGATGGTCTAGCCTCCTCCAAGGCATCTTTCTAGCCCTCCTTCTGCACCAGAGAGCCAAGCTGCCCCGTGCTGGGGATGTGTGCTCAGCGCCCCTTAAAGCCCTGCCAGAGGCACTGCACCTGTTTCAGACACAGCCTCCAGAAGCTACTGCTCTGGGTGTGTCTCAGCACCATGGGCAGCAGCTGAAAGCCACAGGCTCAGCAGCCTTTGCACTCCTGGGATGTCAGTGCCTGGTCCAAATCACACTGAAGTCACTGCACAGATTCCTACAGACTCCAGTGGGGCTTGGATCCGGGGTTACGTACGGTAAGACCTTATTTTAAAATAGGAGGAGGTTTCCTTTTGGCAGAGGGAGGAATCTGGTTCCTTTGATCATAGTCCAGCGGTTAACACAGCAATGCTTGTTTATGATTTGTGGGTTTTTTTAAGCACATACCTTAGCTTACATAATCCAAGGCAGAGCCGAGAGGACTGCTGTGGTCTTGTTTTGGTTGGCACTCCTCATTTAATCTGGAGGTGGGCCAAAACCATAAATTTTCATGACACTGTTTGACAAGATTTTTATTGAAAACAAAAAATGGATCTGAAGTCTTTCATTTGTCATTCTGAACTCAGCCAGCAAAAGCCCCATCGAACAGACTTATAGCAAGGATATTTCTTTCCTGATTTCACTATAGCTTACTATGGCTAAGAAGGCAGATACAGTGTAGCTAGGACTCACTCTCATTTAGTATTATGAGACATACAGGAGGCAGTTAGACCTAATGGATAGAGCTCATGACTGTGACTCAGGAGATGCAAGTTGTATTCTTGACTCTGTCATCTCAGACTTCCATTGCTGCTCCTCAGTTTGTCCTTCCCCTGATCAAATGGGAATAATGACTCTGAATAATGGGAATAATGACTCTCCTTGTACTGATACTCTTTGGAACCACAAATCGGACAGCATATTAAGCACAAACTGTACATAAGAATCCTGAAATAAGAATCCTACTTGTTTCTTTGCAAGTGTGCCAAGGTATACTGAAATGTGAGGGAGCAGCAAACATTTCTTTCTTTCCCTAGAGCTGGATTGTGTAATTTGCATTTAGCCCTCCAGGGGGTGTTGCAGAATTGTACTACCTTGCAACAAGCATGGAGAAATACTGGTCTCATGAGATAAAACTGATTCTAGGGCTGGCCAGTGCACATGGGTGTAGAGGTGAGTTCTACACTATCCACTCCGTATTAGGGTGCACGGATAGTTCCCACTGATTTCTCTGGCCCTGCTTCATGGAGCGAAAGAAAGGCTATGCTTCTGCCCCATCTCTCCTTTGGTTCCCTGATTGTAGGGCTTGCTGTTGTGTTGTTGGCCTTTGAGGAAATGGTGCACGTGGGGATCATCTCCTCTGGCATCCCTGTATGTATGTGCAAGGGCAGATAACTATCTGGCCTCTGATGCTTGGGGTTAAGGAGTGGTGGGAAAGAAAATAGTGCAAGACTTGGTATCTTTCTCAGGCTGCCTCTGGAATGGTAAATGGAATGTGCTTGGCTTTTGGATGACACATACAACTGATTTTACTGATGCTTGCTCATATTTTCTACTCAAGGGAAAGATCTTCTGGGAACTCTCTGTTTTATCCTGCAAAAGCAGCCTAAGCAGCATCTCTTTCCTTCCATACACAGGCTCTTAGATCATAAGCTCCTTGGGGGCAGGGAATGAGTCTATGTGCATGTTACCCTACCTTCCATGGTGGGAGCTTGATCCTGACTGAGGCCTCTGGGCATTAGTAGAATATTTCTGTTAAATAATTATTCTAATCCACAGTTACCCAGCTCAGTGCATTTGCACAAGACCTATGGTATTTATCCTCACTGGTCAATAATTTATCATCAGAGGTGTATTAGGCTTCTTATAATACAAACTTTTTCACATGGCATGTTCATTTTAAAAGCCCTGAGGTTTCCAGATGTAGGCTTTCCTTACCAGCTAAGCTGTCTGTACACTGATAAAATTATTGAGCTATAGGAGCTGGGGAGGCTTTTCATTAAACATAATCACCTCATGAGGGAGCAAGTGGCTGTCCTCTGCAACATGCAGCAAACCCTGGCCCAGAAGGTCCAGGATGACGCCCGGTGGTGGACCTGCATATGGAATCCATTTGTGCAGCAGGGTGACAATATTTGTGCTACCATGCAAGAAACGATGGCACACCTGGCTTCTGTCTCTTCTCTTGTTCCCCGCCATGCCTGTGACCCCTCCCCCTGCCTCCTGCCATACCTGATCCTGCTCCAGCTCCCCCTCCCCACCTACCCCCGTTATCCCAGACCTCACCCACCACCAAGGTCACTGTGGTCCCTGGACCCAAGGCATCACTTCCAGCCATACCAAATGCCACTCCCAGCCCTGAGCCCCCCTTCTCCTTCTCCCATCCAGGTTCTCAGCCCCCCTTTACCCTCCCCAGTTACTTTTATTATTAAAAAAGGACAAAGTTTTTGTTTTTCAACTCAAAACTGGTGTCTTTATTCAGTGTACAGTGTACAGGGAATAGGGGAAGAGAGAGGTTGTTGTGGGAAACACATAGGGGGACAAGGAACAAGCCCCTAAGGGGAAGACCCTGAGGGAGAGTTACTGGGGTCCCTGAGAGAAAGAACCTCTGGGCCTCCTTCAGAGCCTTCTGGATGGGCACCCCCACCTGTTGGGCTTGGCAGATTGCAGCTGTGCACAGCTGTTCAAAGGCCCTTCCTTCCTGGCTGGCCTTTGCCTCCCACCCCAGTAGGAAGGCCTCCCCCTTGTTCTCCACAATGTTGTGGAGAACACAATAGGCTGAAACTGCCTTGGGGATGTTGTGCTCCCCCACATCCAGATGGGTCAGGAGGCACCTGAACTGCACCTTCAGGTGCCTGAAGGCACATTCCACCTTGCATCCGGGTCTGGCTGAGGTGGGCATTGAACTGGTCCCTGCTGGGGTCCAGGTGGCTAGTGAGGGCTTCATGAGCCACAGCATGAAGGAGATTAAATTCATTACCCACGATGCACAGTAGCACCTGCACGTCCCCAACCCGAAAATCACTCTGAGGGAAGAATGTGTTAGCCTCCAGCTTCTGTTACAGGCTGGAGTTTCAGAAAATGCAGGTGTTGTGTGCCCTGCCCGACCACTCGACAAAAATGTCTATGCATTGTCCACAGTGGTCGACCAGGGCCTGCAGCACCATGGAGAAATAGCCCTTGCAATTTATGTATTGGTCAACTCAATGATGTGATGTACGGATTGGCATGTGAATTTCATTGATGGCTCCCCCGCAGTTGAGGAAGCCTAATGCTGCAAATCTTGCGATTATTGGGTCTAGGTCTCCCAGGCGGATGACCCTGCATGGCAGGACAGAGTTGATTGCCCTCACCACCTGTAGAAGGAAACAAAGAAACACACAAAACAGAGAATGAGAGGGAGTGCCTGAGCCCTTTGGCGGTGCTCGTCCCTTCTTCCCCCCACCCAAACACTCCAGGAGCCACCTCTATGAGGCTGCCCCTCCAGGAGGGCTGTGTGAGGGCGGGACGGCAGAACTCCCTGGGGGCTGAAACTTCCCCACCCCTCTTTGCCTAGGGTTCCCCTTTCCAAGACTTGCACTCCCCCTCCAAGGACTGCAACCCGAGAGTGCCTTGCCTCCATGAGGAGGGCCCCAGCAGTGGACTTTCCCACATGGATCTGGGTGCCCACAGACTGGTAGCTGCCTGGGGTGGTGAGCTTCCAGACAGCGATGGCGATCCTCTTCTCCATGGGGGTGGCAGGTTGTATCTGGGTGTCCTGTTGACAGAGGGCAGGGGTGAGCCAGACACATAGCTCCATGAAGGTGTCCTTCTTCATGTGGAAGTTTTGGAGCCACTGCTGGTTGTCCCACCACTCCTTCACCATCCGGCCCCACCAGTGGAAACTGGTGTCCAGCCTCCAGAAGCATCTTTCTCCTGTGGGATGTGGTTGCGAGGGCATTGCTCCTGCACACAGGCAGAGGGTCTTGCTGATGAGCTCGGACCATGGCTACAATGTGCACAAAGTGCTGTAGAAGCTGCAGCATGGCAGTGTGGGGCCATTGCATGCCAAGAGGAAGTTCTGGTTCCATGCCAAGGAATATGCTGTGTTGTCCTAAAGCAGGGCAACCAGAGCAGGCACTGCTAAAGCTTTGCTGTCCCTCAGCGAATTAGACAAGAAAGCACCAGAAGCAGAGAAATGGCTGTCCAGCGGGGGTCCCTTTAAGCACGTGTCCCGACTAGCCTTAGGCCATAGCATCCAGAAGCAACTGCTGACCTGTTACCCTGCCTGAACTGGTTCCAGGTATGAAAACAGTCAGATCAAAGTACGTTACCAAATTAAAACACACACAAAATTCCAGCTAGTTCTAATCCAATAAGAAACTTTTTACATGCAAATTCTTACCCTCAACAGCTGTTCTGACCTCAGGTAAAAAGCTTCAAGTCGGAGTTGATCTTTACTTTGACCTAGGTCTACTGCAGTGGCCTCCAACCTTTTAATTATAAGATCACTCTTTCAATTTAAGTGCAATGTAAGATCTATCTCAAACCCAAATACCGTTGCCCAGCTTCTTTCCCCACATTCTCTGGGGCCCCGCCCCTACTCCACCCTTTCCCCAAGACCTCACCCTGCTTACTTCAACCCCCTTCCTCTCCGAATCTCATTCACTTTCACCAGGCTGGGGTAGCAGGTTGAGGTGCAGGCTTTAGTCGTAGGCCAAGGGGTTTGGAGTGTAAGAGGGGATGCCCTGAAGGTAGGGAGCTGGGGTGGGTTCTGGAGTAGACTAGGGGATAGGGCATTTGCCTGGGGAGCACTGGGTTGGGGGCTTGAGTTACTTGCCCCCCCTCCAACTACCCTGTGAATGGCCAGGCAGCCAACACAGTCTGCCCCATGGGGTGGTGCTGGCTTCTGCATTAGGAAAGCAGGATAAGGGACCTGCTGAAAATAGGGAGGGGAGGATGTGGGTTCTGGAGTGCTCTAGGGGATAGGGCATCAGTTCTGGAGCATACAGGGGTTTACTTGAGTCCCTCTTGCCCCCCACTCCACCCACTTAGGCAGCAGCCTGGCAACCAATACCAGTTGTCCCAGGGATGGAGCTGGCTCCTAAATTAGGAATTCAGGATAAGGGACACCCTGAAGATGGTAAGATGGGTTCTGGAATAGCTTACATGATAGGACATTGGTCTGGGGAGTATAGGGTGGTCCACAGATGGAGCTGGTTCCTGCATTTGGAAAGCTGGATAAGGGACACCCTGAAGGTGAGGTGGGTTTTGGAGTGGCCTAGAGGATATGGCATCAGCATCTAGAGCACAGGGTGGTGGACTTGAGTCCCCCCCCAGCTCCCACTCCACCCATGAAAGCAGTGGCCTGGCAGCTAACACTGGTTGCCCCAGGGATGGAGCTGGCTCCTGCATTAGGAACAGAGGATAACAAACTCCCCAAAGGTAGGGAAGTGGGGTGGGGTCTGGAGTGGAGTAAGGCATTCTCCTGGGGAGCACAGGGTGGTGGGCTCAAGCTCTGCTCCCCCCCAGCAGCCCAAGGCTTAAACACACACACACCCTGGGAGAAGCGACCAGATATCCAACACAGGATAAGGGACCTGTGGAAGATAGGCAGGACTGGGTGGTTGCTTGAGTGGACTAGTGGATATGGCATTTGCCTGGGGAGTGCAGGGTTCAGAGGTTGAGTCCTGCCTACCCTGGAAGCAGCTGGACAGACAACACAGGCTGCCTTAGGGATAGAGCTGCCTCCTGCATTGGGGAAAGTAGGATAAATGACCTGCTGAAGATAGGGAGGGGAGGTGGAGTGAGATCTCCAGTGAATTAGAAGATAGGGCATCAGCCTCTGGGGTACAGGCTGGTGGGCTTGAGCCCACCCAGGCAGCAGCTAGGCATCCAACACCAGTTTCCCCAGAGATGGACCTTGCTCCCACCTCTCATGGTAGGACAGTGGGGTGGATTCTGGATTGGCTTAGCAGATAGGTCACCTGCCTGGGGAGGGCAGGCTTGTGGGTTCAAGTTGCAGCCGGACAGTTGCCCCAGGGATGGAGCAGTGGAGTTAATGCAGGCTTACTCCTGCTCTGGCTCTTCATCACTCCTGAAAGCAATGGCTCCATGTGCTGCCCCTCATCTACAAGCACCAATCCCATAGCTTCTACTGGCCATTGTTCTCCATTATTGATCAATGGGAGCTGCAGGTGTGGTGTCAGCAGGCAAGGACAGCATGTGGAGACTCCATGCTCTGACTTTCTTCAGGGGCTTCACGGACATGCCAGCCACCTCCAGGAGCACAATTACCATCGGGATAATTACTCCAGTAATGACAGGTTAGGTATTTAAAACTCACTACTCACATTAAATTTAAGACTAAGAGAGAAATGAAAGTTATGACATGCACAGACCAGTCATAAACTAAAAATAACCCACTTAGCAAGCAGTAAAGTACTAACCCCCCCCCCCCTTGTAAGTGTTGGGTCCGGAGATGAAAGGGAATAATAGTGTGGGTATGTCTAGACCAGTGGTTCTCAACCATGGGCCATGTGGCTCCCCAAGAGCCACGCCCTACCTCTATGGGGCCACATGGAAAAAACGGAACATTAGGTAAACTATGTACCTTTTTTTCCAACTAACAGCGGCTATGAGGGGGACCACAAAGGTAAATGAGGCTCAGAAGGGGGCTATGAGCAAAAAAGGTTGAGAAACACTAGTCTAGAATACAGGCTTTTGTCGACAGATATTTTCAACAAAGCTGCTGTCGAAAAAAGTGTCTAGATACAGCCAGTTCTGTCGACAAAGCAAGTCACTTTTTCAACAGAGAGTCCAAATACTCTCTTTTGAAAAAGCACAGTGTGGATGCAATAGTGCCTTTTTTGACATAACTCTGTCAAAAAAGGCGTTATTCCACATAGAATGAGGTTTACCGCCGTCGACAAAACTGCCGCATTCTGTCGATTTACTGTCGACAGAACTCGGTGGTAGTATAGATGCAGGTATAGTTTTGTTGACAAAACCCTGTAGTCTAGACACACCCTGTGTTTTTGTGAGAATGAGAGAGACACACACAGTGTGTGAGTGTGACAGAGATTTGCATTGCCATGTTCCCTCCATTCCCTTCTCTCTGTGTGGAGACTGGGTATAGAGGTAGGGGGAGGAAGGACACCCTGACATCATTTCCCCCCCCTTCTCCCTCCCAGACCCTGCACTGCAAGCAGGAGGCTTTCACAGGGCAGCTCCAAGGCAGAGGGCAGGAGGTGTGCTGCAGTAGAGGGACGGGCAACTGAAGTGCCAGCATATGATAGCCTCCTGGCCAAACCAATCAGGATCACTTGTCAGAGGCTCCAAGATCTACTGGTTGTTGACTACTAGTCTACAGCTTCTTCATAGTTCTTCATTGTCAGGTGTCCTCTTAAGGTGGGCCAAGCAGTTTCAAAGGCCATCTGAAGACAAAGGACGGACGTCTTCCCATTGCTTAAATAGAATTTCTCCTAGGATAGGACCCCTTTGTTCAGCACCCTCATCCTCATGGAGGGTTCAAGATGGATTCCAGTACCAGTATTCACATGCCTTTTTAGTATCAACCACAATTTGGGCTTATAGAACAAACACAACCATTCACAGACTGTTAATTTGAGTACTAAGTCATTAAATACCTAGCCCTCATTAGCACATTGAGAACTATAAACAGTTCATGCCTCATATTCTAACTTCATATACATGAATGATACATGCACACAAACAAGATATACACATTCAGCAGATTGTAACTGTAAAACTGTTATGTTACATGACCTATTTTGCATAAAGCATCTTCAAGTTATGCATATTCATATCCCTAATCCAATTTTCATAAAGCACAGGAGGGCTCATGTCACCTTGGCTCAGTTCTCACCAGTGACCTATTCAGTGATTCTGTTACCCTCTTTTACCCAACTGATAGATACCAGACATAATAAGAATGTCCTTAACTCAAGATTCTGAATAAGCTCAACTGATTTGAAGATTTCTTTTCAAAATGTTTAAATCCTTGCACTGACTGAAGGAGGGTGGCTTTAATTAACCTCCTTCTCTGTCCCCCTCCCATCCAAACCAGGCTTGGAAACAATAGAGTGAATGCATCATCTATGGTGCAAGGAAAGGGAATGTGAAAGTGCCAGTTGTCCTAGATAATTCAGAAGTGAATCTTGATGCAGTCTATTTTAGGAAATGTGTCATTAAGTGCGGCTGAAGTTTTAAAGATGGAAGCAAAACAACTAAAACTTATGCAGAAACAAACAGAGATTGGGAGACCACTGTGGGTTACTGGAGGCTAGGGAGCTTGGAAAAGAGAGAAGTTTCTATAGGTAGCAATCAAAAGCCAAAGAGATCAGCATGTGGGGACATATTGCTATGACAACAAAGTGCTTGCTCTGAGAAGGAAAAACTGTGTAGAGCACTAGTGAAGAGGGAAGAGGTTTCAAAAAGAAACCTATGTCTAAAATATATGGGTCATGTTTTTTGAAAGATTTGTTTGCTTTTAATTTTTTAAAATATTTTCCCATGGAGATTAGCAAATGTAGATTGCCATGTTTTTGTCAACGGGAACTTAAGCTAAACTTGAAACAGTTGCAAAAGTTTATAGAAAACTATATATATATATAAATATAAAATATAGTCTACATTAGTTTCAGCCCTAAGAATTTAACTTCTGCCTTTAATAGTTTTTCTTCTCTTCTGCTGGCTTCATTTTAAGTTGAAAATGGGATGATTATTCAAAAAAGATTTTCATTATACTTTTGCAGAAAGTAAAAATAGGGCATGGTAATTTAAAGAAATAACTTTCTTTACTGGTTATGATAAAAGTTCAAAGGTCCATATTGCACAGTTAGCCTTTCCACAGCAGGTTGCAAGTTTTAAATCCATCAGAGATTGGTAATGCCCGAAAGCCATTATTAGAAATGGTTGCCAACTGCCAAGAATGTTCTGGGAGTACTGATTTAGAGATGTTAATGAATCCCCTCTGTGAAAAGTGCAGCTTCCGTGCACACTGCCAAATGCTTAGATGTATCTGAAGGGCAGGGCAGGTTTAAGGCAATCTTTGTCTGAAGATGCCCTGTGATGCAAGACTCCTCCTGGCTCTCACTCTGACCTCAAATTCTAAATAAATGGCCTCAGTTTCACAGGGGCTGATCAGCCTCCCCTCCACTCTCTATGAGTCCAATTCACTTATTTAATCTTTTTTTTTTTTTAAATAACAGATGCAGCCCTTTCCTCTCATAGACAAAACCTCCCGTTGATGTCAATGGGAACTTTGCCTGTGTCAGGGCTACAGAAATAGTCTTAAAAAAAGCATGACTGAAGTCTGGCCACTTTTTCTGTCCCTTCAACCTGATTCAGTTTAAATGAATGGTTTGCCTTCTCGGGTAGTGTTGGAATGCCAAGTGAAAGTGAAACACTGATCACGGATGTTATAACATTCACAGCATACCTGAGATGATTCTCTCATGCTTATGATGAAAGGGAAGATTGCCCAATGTTTAGGGCACTAGCCTCAGGAGACCTGACTTGCATCCCCTGCTCTACAACAGACCTCCTCTTGTGTCTCTGCTAGGCAAGTTTGTTGGTCTCTTGCTGAGGCTTCAGTTCCTCCATCTGTAAAACAGGGATAGCAGCACTGCCTTACTTCACAGAGTATCATGGACAATAAACACAGAACATTTGTGAGGTGCTTAAATGCCCCATAGAAATGGGGGCTAGAAAAGAACTGGAGAGAGACTTGACTAAAACATATACCATTGAATGCCCAGAGAATGAGAGACAGATAGTTCTTACTCTGACTTTATTAGGAAAAAAAAAGTGAATTTTGCTGTCATCTTCATGAGAGTAGAATCTGGCCTTTCCTGTAAGCCTGTGCTAGAGTCCACAATTTGACCCTCAACCTCCATCTCTTGGTCTCTGGGTTAACTGTGGCTGTGGATCAATGTACTCCAATCAAGGATCAGGTTCTCTCAATAGAGCCATAGTAACTCCTGCTGGGTGATCAGAGCAGAGCAAATGTTTTTGCCTCCCCTTTTGTCTTTAAATGTACTGTACATATTCGTAACAATATGCTTAATGACTGTAATGAGAGGCAATAGCCACAAATGGTATCTTTTCAGATTGTAGTTAAGGGAGAATTGCCAAGGTTGGTTTGGCTTTATGTCTTTTATCAAGCTGCTGAGATGGAGAAGGGGAAAAAAAGTGTGTGGCTATTTGCCAGTTCCTGTAACTTAGGGTATTGCTACACTAGCCACCCTAGTTCGAACTAGGGTGGCTAATGAAGTCATTCGAACTTGCAAATGAAGCCTGGGATTTAAATATCCCGGGCTTCATTTGCAAGTTCGAATAACTTTATTAGCCACCCTAGTTCAAAATAGGGTGGCTAGTGTAGCCATACCCTTATAGACAGTAGATAAATATATCCATGAAGATGGATGTTTGAAAATATTTATTCCTATGTGGGCCTAAGTGTCCATTTATGTTGCCCTGCTGTGAATTGATAGTAAATGACTCCTAATCAGACAAGCCCAGATATGCATCTGAAAGCTGCTTTTTTGAATTTGAGGCTCCCTTTTTCGTTTTGTTTTGTTTACTGGAAGGTGTCTACATGTTGCCAACAAATGCACTAGATGCTTGAGGGAACAAGCTTACATACAATGTATAAACCCAACCAAGACATGTCCTTTGCAGGATATCTTTCCCACTTGAGGTAACGTATATTCTTTAAATACTTCCCCTCCAGATGTCTATAAACTGCAACTCAGAGACTCTAGAGGTGAGATCAGATGGCAACATTCATATATTTAGAATATTAGATGGAACCCAAACCCTGGATAGTGTTTAGCTTCAATGATCCTGAAATATTATGGGTTCAGTACCCCAAATGGCATAAATATAATGAGATTGACAGAACCTGAGAAATCATTAGCCTGATATAGCCAAATCAAATGAATATTGCAGTAAATTTGAAATGTTTTGAAAATTTATCCACTCAGTTGCTTTGACTTCATTATTTTTATGGAAACTGAAGTTGTAGAAGTAATGCACATTTTAGATCATTTAGTAGTTTCATCAAACTGCAAAGTAGCTGGCTAGGATTGCAAAGATATTTTTGTAATTGTTTATAAAAATAAGCCGTGGGTTTTCTTGCTGTTTTTGTTTTACTCATTGGAAAGGCAGAGGCATCAGGGAACATGAAATGTTGAGAGATGTAAACAGAATCATCCTTCACTGTCAGAGAAGTTTCTGACACAAGTATGTTCAATCAGTGCTGACTCCTTCTCATTAAGCGGTGTCAGTTAATTACAGCTCCAGGTGAAACAAACTGATTTGTCATCATCATATCAATTTAATCGACGTGATATAAATATAAGCTTTCTGTGCTTTGCATAATGAGTAAACATGACTTTGTTTTTTAAAATGTATTTCATTGGCATTTTCAATAAACTCTCACACAAGCTCTCCATGCAAAGGATTTCCATAATAAAAGCCAGATGATCACATCTTCCTAAACTAGATGCTTGACCAAATAACATTGCATGCCACTTTCTCCATCTCCCACAAGGGTGTATGCACCCTTATACATGTATCATGCAAGCCGCAGAAAGAAGCTTGCAATAATGAAGGTACAGGTTGGACATCTCTTATCCGACACCCTCGCGATCTGACTGGTTCCAAACCAGGGAATTTGCTGGACTTAGAGAAGGTTCCTTACAACACCTCCTAGCCGCTGACTCTGCCAGCTCTGGGTGGGAGAGGAAATGGGGGGAATACCTCCAGCCCCTGCCAGGCTGAACTGCCTGCTGGATTGCTGGCCCCGTTGCCTCAGCCAGACTGCCTGCCATGTTCCAGCAGCCTGCACTGCCACGGTCTGTCATAGGCTCTGGCCCTGTGCTGCCCCAGGCTGGCTCTGGCCTGGTCAGCTGCCAGGGACTGCTGAATGCTGAGGCTCTGGTCCCAGCCCCACAGCAGCCCATGGGTTTTGGTCCTGCTTCTATGGGCTGTCCAGGGCTCTGGCCCCATGCTGCCATGGGCTGCTGAGGCTGCCGCGAGCCCACTTGCTGCGGGCTACTGAGGGCTCAGGCTCCTGCCCCATGGCAGCCCACAGGCTCTGACCCCACTTCTGCGGGCTGCCCAAAGCTCCGGCTTCAGCCCACGCTGCTTTGGGTGTTGTCATCCCTAACCTGCACTACCGTGGCAGCCCCAACCAAGTCCCAGTGCTGCAGGCTGGTGGGGGCTGCTGCCAGCTCCAGATCTACTGCTGCAGGCAGCTGGCGGCTGCTGCTAGTTCCAACCCCTGTCCTGTCCCACTGCTTCAGCCCAGCCCCTTCTGGATTTCCCTTCTGCCACTAGGTTACTGAAGTTCTCTGATTCAGGAACTTCTGTGGTCCTACCAGTCTATGGGTGTTGCCAGAATAGAGAATTCAAGTTTTGAGAGTTGCAACCTGTGGAAACTGATGGGTGGCAGCTCTGTCAGCCCCTTCTAGGAAAAGGGAAAGAAAATACTTTTATAGGGAGCACTGTACTTGATTGGACCAATGGCTGCTGACCACAGCCAATGGACTTTGTTGAGTCATGACACATCAGATGAATAGAAGCAAGGGACAATACTCCTGCTTATAAGCTACATTCCAGGGAGAATAGAATTAGCACAGAACTTTAGCTAAAGAGCTTTTCCAGTGATGACTAGGTCTCTTATGGACACTCCCTGTGCTACTCACTGATGGGGGAAGCTGAAAGGAGAGTTAAAAGATGCATTGATTTCTATTTGAGAACTGGCATGACATCCAGAGCAGCATCCCCCATGCTACTTTTCCAACTCCACAAGTGCAGTAGAATGGTTTCTGTGAGGTAAGAGCTGATTTCTTCACTCTCCTTCATATCCCTTCCTATTGCAAGATCCAGGCAGAATTTCATGTTTAAAGGAGTCTTGTCAATTATGCTCTTTCCTTACTCTTGTTTTCTCACTGGCTCCCTTATGAAGTCGAACTCATCTGTACCACTCTACTGGTTGCATGTTTGGTTTTCCCCCAGTGCTGCAGGGAGAAAGTTTAAAGCACCTTCTCCCTTCTACGCTGCTCCTCCCCATAACCTGTGTTGATTGAATTTGTATTTCAGTTGAAAAGTGCTGCTTATGTGAAGCAGAGGAAAACCTTTTGCTTGCAAAATCTAAGCATTGGTCCTAATACGTGCTCCCTTTGGTCAAATCCATTTGAGCCAGGTTTTAAATCAAAGCAAATTGGATGCAATAGAAGCCTTGCTAGGTCTTTCAGTGCCTATATGTCTTTCAAAAACTGCCTCATACTGGCTAATAATTATGGGTGGCTGCATATATCTTCAAAAGACCTGATTTTCAGGATGCATCAAGTAACTACCCTCTAAAAATTAGACCAAGAGTTTCAACTGAGATACCCCAAAGCACTATAGAGCTGGAAATCTTGCCCTTTCACTAAATAACTAGGGGTTTGTCTACACTAGCCACCCTAGTTCGAACTAGGGTGGCTAATGTATTCATTCAAACTTGCAAATGAACCCCGGGATTTAAATATTCCGGGCTTCATTTGCATGTTCCTGGGCGCCACCATTTTTAAATGCCCAGTAGTTCAAACTACCTGCCCGCAGCTACATACGGCATGGGCTAGGTAGTTCGAATTAAAGCTCCTCATTGTAGGAGGAGTAATGGTAGTTCGAATTAGGAACTTTAATTCGAGCTACCTAGCCCGTGCTGCTTGTAGCTGCGGGTAGGGAGTTTGAACTACTGGGCATTTAAAAATGGCGGCGCCTGGGAACATGTAAATGAAGCCCAGAATATTTAAATCCCGGGCTCCATTTGCAAGTTCAAATGACTACATTAGCCACCCTAGTTTGAACTAGGGTGGCTAGTGTAGACGTACCCTAAGAAATAATCACCACATCCACCTTACAAGCTCAGAAAGTATACCGACTTGCCCGTTTTCAGGACCACCTACACAGGAGGGAGACAAAGAGGGCAGTTGCCGTGAGGCCTGGTGATTCAAAGGGGCCCAGAGCTCCCAGCCAAGCAGCAGCAGCAGCAGCAGCAGCCGTAGCCGCCGGCCATTTAAATTGCCATTGGAGCACGACACAACACGGCATGCTCTGGGCAGCTCTAATGTTTGAGAGGAAAGGGCTGGCCTGGGCCCAACGCTTCCATCTGAGGCCCCCTCCCATTTCCAGGGGCCTGCAGAGGCTGTCCGCACTCCTGGCCATCTTTTACAGGGAAAAAACTTGTCTCTTATATTTACCCTTCACAATTAATTAGCTTTCTATCAGGTGAGTGAGCATATAGAACTTTGCACCTTGCCTTAAACAGCTGATATTTTTCTTGTGGCAAGGCATAATATCCCCATCACTGAGAAGTTGTCTGAACAGTCAGGAAAAATGCTCTAAAATGGTCTTCCAAAAGTCAGCAAATTACCAATGAAAAGAAATTCACTGAGAAGCTAATAGCTGTACCCAGTGCTTTTTTTGTAACTCGGTACTCCAGGTTCAAACTTATTGAGCAAAAAAACAAAAACAAAAAACAAAAAATGCTCTGGGGGCCAAAATGCAGTCGTGGCCCCTTTAAAGCCAAAACGCTGCATTGGAGCCAGAAAAAAAACCGTCTTGCGTCCTAAGCAGGCTTCCGTCAGAAGACAAGCCGCCCCAGGAAAACAGGTGCCGGTACGTAGGGGAGAAATGCCATACCTTTACTGTGTGCTCGGAAAATAGGTGACGGTACGCCATTCCGGGCCATACCGTCACAAAAAAAGCACTGGTTGTACCAACAGACATGCAAGCTGTCTTCTGTCCTCATAATTAGAGGGCAGGGGGAAGAAATTGAGCTGAATTTCATCAGCATTCAGCTCCTAATAATCATACTAATATAAGCCAGAGTGAACCTATAATCTAAATAAGAACTAAACCCTTACTGGGCGTTGTCATTAAGAATATGACAATTTTGCATTTCTGAAGGATTCTGCAACTTTGGCAGGTTATCACTGAGAACACTGGTCCCATTGCTGAATCGTTAAGTAGTTTTTAATGGGATCATCAATGACCTATTTTGTGAAAACTGAGTTAAAACTTCAGAGTTTGGCCCTTGAATTTGACAGAAGCAGATTGGCAAAACTTTGCTTGATGGTGTATATACAGGTTCTTGCTTTGGGTTAAATGACATGGACACGAATAAAAATGAAATGGGGTCAGAAACCATAGCTACACAGAATATAAAAGGCAAGTATAAATATTCTGTTAGAAGCTTTGAACACGATTAACAAATTGTATCCACTGAATTGCAACCACAATATTTCTTAGTCCTAAGAAATGATTCTGTTTTATACCAAAACACAATAATGCAATATTTAAGTACTTATTCTAATGCAGTAGTGCTCATTTTAAAATTCCCTACATATTCTACGATGTTCTATGATCCACTGGAGAGACCGAAGATGTACCTTGGCATAAGAGATGAGTGGAGAAAGTGTAATAAAAAATTATTAATTGTAGGACCACTGAGAGCTATGTTACAAGCTTTCGGTGGCCACTGAAATATCTTTGTGGCCGCTGAAACATCTTTGTGGTTCTCATAGGAAAGCAGAGTTGGACTGGGTAGGTAGGAAAGGGGTTGTAAAATAGATGATATAGGATTTGTTGTGGATAGCTCAATCAATAGCTTTTCTTCTGTGTCAATACCAAATAGATTCCATGTTCTTGTGGATGATTGGTGTTGTTTTTCAGGTGAGACATACAATCAAGGTTCTGAGCAGCTGTGGTCATTTTACTGGGACATCTCTCACCCCATGCGATGTGTTATCACCCAAGTGTCCTAGATAAACTCTAACTCTGTCATTATTCTCTGTCTTCAATTCATTTCTGCTGTTTCAGTTGTATGGGGGCATTCTCTTGTTCTGTTGCTATACAGAGTTAATTGCTGCCTGATCTCAGTGAGGCGTACAGTTTTCTCCTATATAGAAATTACTAGAGGATTTACCTGCCATTGCTCAGGTCCTTAACTCAATTTCCCCCCCCCCCCCCTTTAAATCATTGCTCTCGAGTGGGGCTGGGAAGGAGGGGATCATTGTGCAGGCTTCCCGTGGGGGAGAGCACTACCCCAGTCCTCTCTCACTGCTGCAGCTTGGGGCCAGGGGAGGAGTGCCTCTTCACAGCCGCTGCAGCTCCAGCCAGGGCACGTATATTTAGAAGCAAGCTGTCCCTTTCTGCACCTTTACCTCTGTTGGTCCAATGAGGTTATAGCTGTCCTATTCCCCATCTCTGACCCCTTGCTGCTTGGAATAGATCATTATATCTTTCCATCATGATTCCAGATAGAAAACTTGGGTCTTTCTGCACATATTAACTTATCTGTGCAAAACTTACTGGTTTTGGTTTTTTAGAACTCTCCTCGGGCAATTGTCCCCCTGTTTTTTGCATGAGCAATTACTGTGACCTTTAGCTATTGCTGTGTGGAATTTGCTTATCAGCTATTTGCAGGCAAAGGTACTCAGTTAATTGCAAAAGTTAGCTAGTTGCATCTGTAGTTCTATGCAGTTCACACATGGAATTGTAATGACGGCCCATGCAAATTTTGCACAAGGCATTTGGAGAATTCAAATCCACAGTGCAATCAAAGGTCAATGTCCACAATCTGGTGACATGAATGCATGTGGTTCCCAGGGGACTGACTGAGTTAATATGGCTCCCTCCTCTGCTGTGTAACCAATAATGGGCAAAAGCCTAGTCCTGTAATTTCCTCTTCCCCCTCCAGCCCTTGTGATCCATGGAAATGAGGCTGGAGCAAAAGAGGCAGGTAACTTCAAATCAGAATTGTTAGTCAGCCAGAACAAGAAGAGTGAGTTTGCGGCCAAAAGCATATTG
Organism: Pelodiscus sinensis; assembly: GCF_049634645.1. NCBI lineage: Eukaryota > Metazoa > Chordata > Testudines > Trionychidae > Pelodiscus > Pelodiscus sinensis. The sequence goes on along the minus strand of NC_134725.1, from coordinate 27,533,082 downwards.
GGCAATTGTTTGATTTTTGTGCTGATGCCACAGCAGATTAGGCAGGATTCCACAGTAGACCTACAGCAGCACTAGTCTATGATCCACGTATATGGGGAGCAGAAAACAAATCACATAGGCACCAGTAATTATGTTGCTGAGACATCTAGGAAAACATGGAAACACACATTCACAACAATGTGTTATGTAATTTTACTACATCGACACACTCTCATTTGCATATTCTCTTCCGATCCTTTTTGTGGAAGAGGTTTTTGCACAAAAAGGAGAGGTCTACGCAGCTCTTTTTTGCATAAAAACTCCCTCTTGTACAAGAGCCGTTCTTCCTGAAAAAAGCCTCATGTGCAAAAACGGCCCCTAATTAATTATGCAAATGGAGTGCAGCAATATGCTAATGTGCGTTTCATTTGCATAGGCTTTTGCGCAAGAAGGAAGCAGTATAGACGTAGCCCCTGAGACATTGCTAACCAGAGACAGACAAGTGACAGAACTCAGGAATCTGCTTTGATCCCTGTTCTAACCACTAGATCAATGGCTTGATCTTCAGCTGGTATAGATCAGTGTCGCTCTGTTAATGTCAACAGAGCTATACCAATTCATACTGGCTGAGGATCTGACCCTATGCCTGTATTGATTTTCATCATTAGAAGGATAATTGTCTACAAATGAGGAAAACTTGGATCACTGACAAAAGAGACAATCTCAAAAGTCTTCTAGAAATGCGCTTGCTTCCGAACTGTAGTATTAGTTTCATACTGCAAAATGAAATCTAAATTGCAAAAAGGGGCCCATAAATTGCTAAACATTTAGACATAATAAAGAGTGGAGGGAAAAATTTTCAGAGGAGGCTTGATATATTGAAATGAAATAGAAGAATGCTGATGCTTAAATTCATACCCATTCTCTTAAGTGAGATGAGTGTGAAATCAGGTAATATTTTTGATGTTTTCCATGGTAATTAGAATGCTTGAGAGAGGTGTTCATTGAAGTAGAGAAAATTCTGATGTTCTAGGAGGAGAAATGACAATACAGTCCATTTGTGACACACCGGGTAATCCCTTATGATTATTTTGAATTCCTGAATTACTGCTGTGTCCTCCTTTGGAGCATGGCTTTGTTGAATGACAGTGGTAAGCAGTACACATTGGTGAACAACCAATAAATCTTTGAAGGGCTCTTCTTTTTGTCTGAACTTACTTTTTAAAAATGATGCAAATAATTCAAATAGGCCGCTAGTTTCATTTGGGCTTTTGAATGCTTCAGATTGTTTACTATTTGTTATGCTACTTGTTTTCTGAGGGTAGAGGAAAAAAGTCATCCAGTAGTCAGATTCTCTGCTGGTGTAAATGGGAGTTTTTATGTTTCATGGAGCAACAAACTTGGCTCTATAGTTGGCCCATTCTGAGATGTCCTAGATGAGCATTAAGGGCTATGTCAACACTGCTGCTGAGAAGGTGCAACCTAGTGCGGGTAGACAGACAGGCTTCCGCCACATGGCCATCGCAGCAAGAGCAGCAGCAAGAGCTAATCACCTGTGTACATACAGTGGGTTTGTACTTGGCTGGCTACTGTGGCACTTATGCTGCTGTGGCCTCATTATTGTTTTAGTGAGTGAGCACATCTGTCTACCCATGATTGGAAGCACCCTCCCAGCGGTGAGGTAGACAAACCTTGTAAGACAAATGGCCGGTTTTTACTCACTTATTTTACATCACAGATTGTATGTTTCTGACCCAAAGTCTGTCATAGACAATGGACTCACTTGAAGGAGCTTTGTCTTAGACCTTTAGAAAATAGTAAATTAGTACACATCATGGCTAAGGAGGGTAGACTCTGTCCAAAACTAGAGACTGCTCTGAGCTGTAATCTTGAGACATAGGACTTGTCTACATTATGCCAAGGATTGATGCTGCAGCTGATCAATTCACTGGCTGTCAATTTATTGCACCTGCTTAGACATAGTAAATCAAATGCTGAGTGTTATCCCATCGATGCCAGTTCTCCACCAGGACAAGAAGAATAGCCAGCATCAATGGGAGAACAGCTGCCACTGACCTAACCACATGCAAGATACCATGGTAAGTATGTCGACTTCGGTTCTGCTATTTATGTACCTGAAGTCACATAGATTATGGACCAATGGCAGGAGTTAATGTAGATAAGGCCATAGTTTTGCATTTCAGATTCAGGGTTTGGATGTAGCTTTTCAAAAAGCAAGGCCAATCCTAACATCCCATTTCACAGCCAAACTTTCTCAAAGGAAAGAGGGAAGTGAGGTGATGAATGAGGGCAGAAGAGAGTGTGATGGAGGAAAACACCACCTTCATACTGTGGGGGGCGGGTATAGAGGACAGGAGCCCCTCAGTCAAGTATGTGCTCATGCTAGAGAGAGCTGTAGTGTCTGGACAGGCATGCCTTGCAAGTCTACAGAATTTTCCATTCTTGCATCTCAACGTGCTTTGCAGTAAGGGGAGTCTGTATTATCACCATTCTACAGGTGGGGACACTGACCCACGGAGAGATTAATTGAACTTGTAAAGATATTAAGTGCACAATAGTTTGATGTCAGAGCCAGGAATAACACAGATGGCTTCCTATGCATTGCACCATGCTGTGATAATGCTTACTGTGCACCTATAGTATATTGTGATGTAACGGGGACTGAATTAATTCTGTTTGCCTCTGTATTCATTCTGTTTGCCTTGTGAAGTTGTATGTGATTCTTCTATCCTGTGCTGTTGACTCTATGTGTGTGTGTGTGCGTGCCTCAGTTTTCCTGGGCACTGCAACGCTATCTGTAGAGGAGGGGAAGGCCGGTCATGACTCACCCAGGAGGCTTATGCAGCTTCTCATGTCCTGAGGGCCAAGTAACAGCAGATAACACCTCCGAAAGAGAACAAAAATAGAGGCAGAGCTGACACCAGGCTGGGGAATAGGGCTTGGGGAGATGAGTCAGTCTCCGCTGGTTTAGGATGGGAGAGGAGGCTTAGAGCAGGAAGAGGGGAACAGGGCCCAGAGTCCCTGCTTCCTGAGAGAAATGGCACTGAATGCTCCTGGTTCTTGTGTTAGCAACGATCCTGTGCTATGCTGCATCCCTGCGAATCAATAAACCTTTTGTTCTACCTGCTGGCTGACAGTCACATCTGGCTGCGGATGGGGGTGCAGGGCCCGGTGACTCCCCCATACCACATGTGTAGCAGCAAAGAGCATTCAGTAAACAGATTATCTTAGCACACTTATCTAAAGAGAGGAAAGTAGGAAGAAGTCAACAATAAATCTGCATCTTTGTAACCTCCTAAATAACAGCAAATCAACATGTACATCCCTAGGTGGCACAGAATCTGTTGCATGAGATTAGCTGCTGGGAAAATAGTTTTGTATTAACCAAAACCTCAACAGATGTTGCATACACCTTCTCATTCAAACATTCTCCTTCCAGCAAAATTGAGGGTTCTGTGTGTTAATGAATGTTAACTTATTGTTGTTAGGCCCAGGGATCCCTGCAGGGGATTATTAAAATGAGACATTTCTCTGAGGTGTTCTATAGATGGCAGAAGGTGTATGTGCTAGCAAATGAATTCCTGCATCCAGCAAATTTAGCCTGGTTTTTCAGACAGTGTGGACATCAAAATTTAGTCTGGGTCTTCTGACCACAGACAGTGGCTGGAAGCCTTTGTTAGCTTCCAAAATGTATGGGTAATGGACAGTGACTCGGATATGGGATGCTAGACCAGTAATTTTTTCTGGTCTCTTATGTGAACGAGCCATATCTCCAATCCGGTTCAGGGTGGGGGAAATTTATTCCTGGTCAGGAGGTTAGTGTAGGATCATTTACATTAAATCTCATTTACATTCAATTTCAAGTCATTTGCATAGGCATGCATTAAAATAAGAGAAAGTTTGCTCAGGCTGGAGGTAAGCGGGAAGACTAGGGCTACTGATTAATCAGAGTTAACTTCCGTGATTAGCTAAAAAACACAATTAAAACAGTTAACTGCACTGTTAAACAATAGACTACCAATTGAAATTCATTAAATATTTGGGATTTTTTTACTATATTTTCAGATATAATGACTTACATTACAACACAGAATATAAAGTGTACAGTGTTCACACTGTATTATTTTTATTACAAATATTTGCACAGTAAAAATGAAACAAACTATTATTTTTCAATTCACCTCAGACTGACACCATAGAGCAATCTCTATTGTGAAAGTGTAACTTATAAATGTAGATTTTTTGTGTTACATACAAAATAATATATACTCAAAAACTAAACAATGTAAAACTTTAGCATCTACAAGTCCAGTCCTACCTCTTGTTCAGCTATTTGCTAATTTTCAGGAAATAATGCTGTCTATTTCTCATTTATTGTGTCACTTTAAATTGAGAACAAGCATTCACATGGCATTTTTATAGATGGCATTGCAAGATATTTATGTGCCAGATATGCTAAACGTTTGTATGCTCCTTCATGCATTAGCCACTGTAACCCACACATGTATTGGGTGTGCTATATAGTCCCAACTTGGGTATGTCTACACTGCAGAGTTTTTCCAGAAAAACTATACTTACGTCCACACTGCAATTGCGTTCTTTCAACAGAAAGTGGAAAGAATGCAGGGGGTTCTGACAGCGGTAAACCTCTTTCTTTGAGGAAGAAATCTTTTTCTGAAAGAGGTGTTTCAGGAAAAGGTGTGTGTGGACAAGGAAGAGGGCTTTTTTTTTTTTTTTTAGAAAGAAGAGGCCTCCAGAAAAAAGCACAGATGTCCTGGTGACCAATCTGTCCACAGGAATCAGAACTTAAATGTGAGATAGCATTCAATGAATGTGGACGCTTATCTTTCGAAAAAACATCACTTTTTTGTTGGACTTTTGCTGTGTAGATGCTTTCTTTTGAAAGAAGTTTTTCCAGAAGATCTCTTCCAGAAAGAAGCCTGCAGTCTAGACATAGCCCTTGTGGCATTAAGTTGACTTACAGAAAAAGAGAATGAGTTTGCTCTACAGCCTTAGCTGAGAGCCAGCTGGCTTTATAGCTCAAGCTGTAGCAGCTCATATACTAAGTTCTAAGAGATCCAAGGTCAGTTCCACCTGCTGGTGTTAAACTACCATTTCAGATGACATGCTTCTCTGATGCTTGTAAAAAAAAGCCCAAATGTTAGTTAATTTGTGACTGAACTCCTTGAGGGAAAACTGTGTGTCCCCAGCTCTGTTTCACATTCTGCCATATATTTGACTTTATAATCATCTCAGATGAAGACCCAGCAGATTTGTATTTTTCAAAGCAGCTTTGACAAAACATAAAAAGGTACCAATATGGGATTTTGAAAAATAGCTACAGCACTCAAACTAAGGTTTAACAATTTAAAGTACTGTCCAAAATCTGAGAGAGTCAAAGTGTGTCACATGCTTTCAAAACTCTTAAAAGAGAAACATTCCAATGCAGAGAATATAGAACCCAAAGGACAAAAAAAAAAAAAAAAAAAAGAGAGAGAGAGAGAGAGAATTAATCTTTTGCTTGTGGCATCGGACTCAGATGATGAAAATGAACATGCATCAGTCCACTCTGCTTTGGTTTGTTAGCAAGCAGAACCAGTCATCAACATGATGATTGAAGCATGAAGTAAATCTTTAGAGTTTCTGGCATTTAAATAACTTGCTTTGCTGGCTACAATAGTTCAATACACACACTCGTTCTTACTTTCAGGTGACATTATAAAAAAGAAGCAATTTCTCCTGTAAATGTAAACAAACTTGTTTATTAGAGTGACTGGCTGAACAAGAAGTAGGACCGAGTGGACTTCAAGCTCTAAAGTTTTATATTGTTTTTATTTTTTCTACATAACTCTACATTTGTAAGTTTAACTTTCCTGATAAAGGGATGGAACTACAGTACTTGAATGAGGTGGATTGAAAAATACTATTTATTTTCTTTTTTTTACAATACAAATATTTGTAACAAAATAAATCTAAAGTGAGCATTATACTATTCGTACGCTGCATTGTACCTGAAATCCATGTATTTGAAAATGTAGAAGACATCGAAAAATACTTAAATTCTTGGTATTCTATTATTGTTTAGCAATCCAATTAATCATGCAGTTTAATTTTTTTAATCACTAGACAGTCCTAGAAAAGAGAAACATCAAAAGTCATTAAAACATCGAGTGCCTCTGGAGCTGACAGAAGGAAAGTGCTGTCACATAAAATGGAACAATAACTTCCCACTGCACCTCTCCTGCTAGAAGAATTGATGTGTCTTCACAAGATATGTTGCTGTTGTGGAGCAGGAAGGAAAATGAGCATGTTTAGCTCAGCAGAGCTGACTAGAACTCTGCCTCTCATTTCAGTAGCCTCCTTTGTTTCATATCATTTGGTTCTAGGGTTAGAAATCAGTGGAACTGCTTTATGGTATTAAGGTTAAATATGTGCATCAGTATTTGAGATGGGGCCAAATTTCAGAAAAACCTCCTCTTTCAACACATCCCTTCTTCTTCATACAATGAGGATTACGGGGACGATGAAAGAATGCATCTGCTTTTTTGGATATTGTTCCTTGGATGCAGTATACCTTTCTGAGAGACCTCCAGTATCCCAGCAAAAGTTCTGCAATGTGGACATAGCCTGACACTAGTGTGAATAAGGACTGCAGAATCTGCCTCTAAGTGCTCACTGAAACAGCCACTGCAACACTGATCATCTATTACTACAGCCTCAAAGTATGGTGCTGTTGTAATGTCAAAGATAAGTTACCAGCCCTGGAAGTGGATTAGATGGAGCTGGTTTTATGGAATCTTCTACCATTCGTTTAAAGAAATCCATGCTCTCCTAAAAGGATTATGGATTGGCTGTTTGCCCCTTCCCACCTTTCTCTGATAATCCTTCTCCCTTTTATCTTTTCCTTATAATTTTTCTTTTTCCCCCCTCTCTCTTTCCCCCTCTACCACATTAATTCTCTCCATATAACTGACACATGAGGGACACTAACACATGATTATTTCTACTTCATTGGCATTTTCGGTTTGAGAAGTGGGAATTGAAGATAGCAGATTAAATTAGAAAGGGTCTCATAATTGGGGAGGGAGGGCATTGTCAGTTGTAGGGATGAAATAGTGTAATCGATTAACTGATTAACCGATAAGCAAAAGCTTATAGGTTAATGCTATAGACTACATGCATTTCCTTCCTTCCACCCTCGCCAGTAAATTTTTTAGCAGCCTGGACAACAGCCCAGGCTCAGTCCTTGCTCATGCCGGGTCTAGGATCTACCCCTGCTGCTGCTCTGAATTTGAAGTGTATTAGGAGTCAGGTGTGCAGGCAGTCTGGCCCTGTTGCAGCTCACACTGGGTCCAGGAGCTCAGACCCTCCCTCCCCCTTAGACAGGGACTTCTGCCACCCTGTGCTGCTGCCTCTTTATCAGAGGCAACAGCACTGGGTGACAAGCAGTCAGTCCACAAGAGGACCTGGTTCCCCTCATGGACCAGCTCCTGCCTAGCACCCTGTGCTGCTGCCTCTATTACACTGGCTGCCAGCCCTGCCTCTGAGGACTATAAAATAGTCAACTAACCAATAAAAAATCATGAAGTTACCTAAATATTCAATTGACTGATGTTTAACATCCCTAGTTAGATGCTCAGCCTGCAGGATCTGAAGGAGGCCTGCTTTTCAGCAGATGAGTGCGTTTTTATTTGTAGCAGGCATCGCAGACTGGACATCCACAATCAGTGACCACTTTTGAAAACTTTTTGATGGAAGCAAGAGTGGGGAAGCCCAAATCCTACAGGATTGCAATAGGAGTTTGCCCCTCCAAATCCCAGCTTTAGGATTTGATTTGTGCTGAGGGAGAGGGCTCTTACTTCAGATCCTCAGACAAATGAAAGTATCCTCGAGTGAGAAACCAAGGGCCCTGAATGAGTTTATGATCCCATTTTTCATGGAATAGTTAAGGCAAAGGAAATGTTCAATAACCCTGTGTTGGGAAATGAGACTTTTTCAGGCATTAACTTCATTATTCAATAAGAAATGTTGTTTATGACATTTATGTGAATAAATATTGGCTCTGCCATTATACTCAGTAGGATGAAATTACAAAAAAAGCTATTGGTCCTTATGCTTCAGGCCACAACCATTATAAAGTTCTGGATTTGATTTCAACAAGCCCTGTTGGCTTTCAAAGTCCATAATGTGAAGAGACCTGGCTATAATCAAGGCCATCTCTTTAGTCTTGTAAACACTCAAAATCCCCACACCCTTAAAAATAAAACAAAAAATACTAGCAGCAATAATGGGAGCTCTCACATATACCAAACACTAGATTTCCTACCAGGGTTGGAGCAGGATTAGAAATCCCTGTGGTTAAAATGTCAATAGCATCCACTACCTTGTCTACACCTGAGCTTCTGTTGCTTTCAATAGGGGAAGCACTTCTAATGTAAAAGGAATGTGAGAGTTCTGTTCCCTATCCTGATGCTTCCCCATAGGTCATCAAGACTCTTAACCATCATTGTGACAGCTTTTAGGGCTTGTAAGTAGCTCGCCTAGGGTTGAGAGATGGTTTCAACAAAAGTACCAGATACACTTGACATTAGATCACAATCTACATTACATCTTATTTAGAAAATACCAGACAGTTCTATTTTCTCATTTATATTTTCTCAATTTGTTTCCCGAACAGAAAGCTCAATACTAGACTGTTCGGTTCAAAACCGGACACCTGGCAACCCTAAGCTCATCTGAATTTCCTCCATTCCTTCATCCCTCTGTACTGTTGAAGAGATGTGTTTATCAGAGGTGTTCTGTGCTTTAATTGCGGGCAGTTCCTGCCTTCCACCTTTTAAAAAATGCTTTAGTACTATTGCCATTGAATACTTAACTGCTGGAGTCCCAGTGCTAAGTGATGGTGGTACTTTATAAATAAAATTATTAGGGTGTCCTTAAAATGACCATGTCAGAAAGAAATTTCTCCATCCCCTTGCCATCATTTAGAGAACCAGTATCTGTCAGTGGTCTTTGCTAGTGACAAGGTTATGCAAAGCATTTTCTAACGATTAACATGCATTTGGGACTCAAACTTCACTAATGGACAAAATTCTGTCTTATGCAGAAGAGCCGTGTACACACCACTGAGAGGCTACATAAGCCTTCAAATGAGGACTTACGGGGCACAAAGGCTTTCTGATTTTCAGCCACACGGAAGTTTTTGATGCTCATGCTTATAGCAGGTCTTAGGCAGAGGAGGTATGAGGGGGGAACTGTGCTGCCCCCACCCAAAGCAAGGATAGTAGTGTTCTGGGTAACAGCCTAACACCCTTCATGCATTTATTTAGAGTATCTCCATAGAACAGGGGTGGGCAACACAGCCTCTGCAGGCCAGATCCAGCCTACCAAGCCAGTTGATCTGGCCCACATCTGCCCTGCCACTCCCCCGCCCTCAGGCCAATGAAGATCTGGGGATAGGAGAGCGTGGGAAGTCTCCTCCCCTACCCCAGGGGCCTGCATTACCAGAGGGAACTGCTGCTGTTCAAAGCATGGCAGAGATAGGAGACAAAAGACTTCACATGGTCCCCTGCCCCCATGCCTTGATTGGAGTGTGCAAAGTCTTCTCCTACTGCCAGGAGTGTGTGGGAACTGTCTAAAACTGCTGGTGGGTTCTCTCTAGAGGATCACAAAGTGCTTTGTAAATGAGTAGATTAATATCTTCTTTTCACAGGGAAGAAAATGAGTCACAGAAATCTCACACAATTATTCACTAAGATCACATAGAACCTGGATCGGGACAGACAAATTTTCTTCGCTGAATTGCAAAGTCCTTTCTAAAATTTCCTGGTCAGTAGTATGATGAGTGGCATGTGATTCTGGCACATTAATTAGTTCCCTATCAGACTGTCATGACACTGTTTCTTTTTTCTCTTTTTACTGTAAGAATTATTATGCACAAAATGCGTGACATGAGCTATTCACTTGCCTACAGTTCAAACAATCCTTCCCTAACACCCCAGTGTTTAAGGCCTATAACTGATACACAAAGGAGCTCTTATCTATTTTTGTAATTAGAGACCAAACACTATCCATGTTGTTAATGGGGCTCACTGTTTAGACACTCAGCAGAAAGCAAAATGATCCACAGGGTCTTTTAAAGGACCTATTACGCTTTTTTTGTGCCAGTTTTAGCAGAAAGACTTCAAATTTCTAACAGCAATTTGTTTTCAAGAGGCGCATTAAAGAAAAAGGTTTTTGTAGAGATGCAGCTTTTAGGGTTCTCCTTGGAGAACTGAAATGACTGATTTCAAAGAGCCATTGCCTATAATAATTTTCTGATTTCATACATATGTCATTAGAGCTTCAAATCACAGGTGAGTGAAGTAACAAACAAAGCCTCACAGATTGCCTGTGGTTCTGAAGTATGAACTGAAAGAAAAACAAGCCAGCGACTGGGGCTATTGATCATTCTTTAACATCATGTTGATGGAATCCTAATTAAAGATGCCCAAATCGCAGAGCTATTGATTCTCTTCTGTATCTTGGGACCCAGTGCTGCAAGCACTTGCTACTGAGGCTTGTGCTTACTTCCTAGAGTAGTTGCCATTGAATTTCATGTTTAATGGCAAAACAGATTGAATCTCTCTAGTCCGCCACCCTCAGGACGTGAGAAGTGCCAAACCAGAGAATTTGCCGAACCACGGGAGGTCAGTATTATAGCAAGTGGGTCTTTTTTTATTTTTATTTTCCTGAGGTGATTAAATGAAACAATACGTGAAATGCTGTTTAGTAATGCATGACTGTATTGATATACCTTATATAAGCCTACCCTTAGCCAAAGCTTGTCAACTCTCTTCATAACAAAGTGTTAGTGTTGTTACACAATTTTACTGAATTGGCACAAGGAAATAAGTAGATAAAGCATAAAAGTTATGCTTCTGCTTAGTGGCATTGCCAACACTTTCACTGCTTGCTGGGCTCTTAGAAGACATGTATGGGTAAATTGGAGCTAAAGAGCAGCACGGAACGCTGAGAGCCAGGACTGGTGGCTGTAAATAAACTGTACGGGACTGTGGGAAACTTGGCCACACCCATGATAAGCAGACATTCAGCTAACTAAAATCATGTCGGACCAGACTAGACAGGTTCAATCTGTGGTAAATCCCAGTGGCTCTAATTCTCCACTGCCTTGCACCTAGTCATGACTAGTGAAGCCAATAGGTGCATTTCTGTTGACTTCAATTGGTTTAGAGCCTTAGACCTTATTTACACTGGCAATTAGGCAACAAAGCTATTGTTTAAGCCCCACCTTCCAAAAGCTTCACCCTCCAAGAGCTTTGCCACAGTGAGTACTAGTGCAGACTCTGGTTGTAAAGGGTGGACATTTTTTTTGTCTGACTTTTTAAGCCACACAACTATGTCACTAAAAGCTGTGTAGTGTAAACATACCCTCTGGGTATGTCTACACTACAGTGTTATTTCGAAATATCTTATTTTGAAATAGTTAATTCAAAATAAGTTATTTCAAAATAATGCAACTACACATAAAATGCATTCTGAAATAGCATTTTGCTATTTCGAAATAGTGCATCTACACTGATTGGACACTGAATTGCATTTAAGGCCAACTGAAACCGGTTCTGGCAGGGCATCAGGTCAGTAGTTGCTTTGTGTGCCTGCTGTCTGAGGCTATCTGAGGCTTGTTCTTGAAGGGACCCCCCTGGACAGCCGGTTCTCAGCTTTTCCTGCTTGCTTGCCTACCTCGCTGAGGGACAGCAAAGCATTTTTCTCTCTGCCTGCTTGGTTGCCCTCACTCAGGACACCACAGCACTTGGCATCATGGAGACAGAGCTGCCCTTGGGCACTCTGGTGCTTCTTTTGGATCTTTTGCTGCAAATCTGGAAGCAAGTGCTAGAGATTGCCTGGCACCATCTGCGGTAGCCCAACTGCCAGGTCCTCTTCTGGACCCCGCGCTGTGCCCCGCCGCATCTGGCGCCTGGACACCAGCAGCAACTGGTGGGACCACATCATCCTGGAGCACTGGGGAGATCAACAGTGGACCCAGAACTTCAGGATGAAGTAGGACACGTTCCTCGAGCTCTGTGAGTGGCTCACCCCTGATCTGCAGTGTCGGGACACGCACATGAGGCCCGCAGTTCCCCTCCAGAAGCTTATGGCCATCGCCCTATGGAAGCTCTCCATGCCGGATAGCTAGCAATCCGTCGACAACCAGTTTGGTCTGGGGAAATGTACTGTCAGAGCAGTGCTCATGCAGGTATGGCAGTCTCCGGCCATTGTGCCAGGGGAGGAGGGGGGGCAAGGAGTGGATGGGTTGTCCCAAAGAAAAGGGAGGGGGGTGCAAGTCCCCTCCATGGGAGGGTTTATTCTGTCCCAGTTGCACTCCAGACTGCCTGCGGTGGCCAGGATTGCGAGGGGGGGGGGGGATTGCTCCTGGGGAGTGGGGTCACGGGGCAGTGGTGGGGTTTTGTGACTCTCGGTTTTGTGCGCCCCTGTCCAGGTGGTCAAGGCCATCAATAGAGTGCTGCTCCACAGAGTTGTCCGCCTCATGGATTTGGACATGGTCATCAAGTGGTTTGGCACCCTGGGCTTCCCCAACTGCAGGAGGGCAATTGACGGGACGCATATCCCCATCCGTGCCCCAGAACACCATGCCTCCCTGTACATAAACTGGAAGGGGTACTTCTCGGTCATCCTGCAGGCTGTGTCTGACCACCGGGGCCGCTTCCTGGACATCAACGTGGCCTGGTCCGGCAAAGCACACAACGCGTGGTGTACCACAATTCCTCCACATGCCAGAGGCTGCATGCCAGGACCTTCTTCGCCTACCACTATATCAGGGTCAGGGACGTAGACATCCCTGTGTGCCTGGTGGGGGATGCAGCCTACCCACTACAGCCCTGGCCCACGAAGCTCTACACGGGACACCTCAACCCTTCCGGGCACACCTTTAATGCCAGGCTCAGGAGGGCCCGCATCATGGTGGAGGGACCTTCGGCTGGCTGAAGGCCCGATTTCAATGTCTCCTCACCCACCTCGACCTCTCTGAGAGGAATATTCTGCACGTGGTGGCAGTGTGCTGTGTGCTGCACAATTTGTGTAAGCAAAAGGGGGAGGCTTTCCTGCCAGGCTAGATGGCAGAGGCCGACCACTTTGTTGGCCTGTACATGCAGCCCCACACAGCTGCCAGTTGGGATGCGCATCAGGGGGCTACCGGTATCCGGGAGGCCCTGCGGGAGAGCTTCCAGACAGAGGAGGAGTAAAGTCTCCCTGACGTGCCTCACTGGGGCCTTGTTCCTTATTCCACCCTCACGTCCTTCCTCTTTCCTCTCCCTAACCCCCCCTTCCTGATATAAAATAAAAACACATGTGTTGCCAAAAAAAACCCTCTTATTTATTGACCTTAATTGAGCTAGGGGTGGGGTGAGGATGAGGGTGGGAGAAGGGAGGGGGAAACCTGGGAGCAGGGAGCTGGAAGGGGGAGGCAAGGGGAGGAAGGGGGAGGAGAAGCTCAGGGTTAGGGGTCTTGCTGGCCCACCTGTCTCCTAGCACTGTGGGTGCGGGGGCCTTAGCATCCCCGGAGGGGAGCGGGTATGGAGGGGGAAGGAGGGGAAGAAGGAGTGGGAGAGGGAGCAGGAGTGGAAGGAGGAGAGATAGCTGGGGCAGCAGCAGCCAGCAATCTCTGCATGATCGTGGATTGCATGGCCCTGGTCACGCAGCTCCCGCAAGCTCTGCAAAGTGAGGACAGCTGGTCTCCGCACCATCATGTCCTGCTATCCCCAGGAGTCTGAGCTGGGCCAGGACTGTACCCAGGCCCCAGTGCTGTATATAGAGTAGGGGTAGGGGTGGGGAGGATGTGCCCTGCCTCTGCATAGAGGGGGCTTGTGGAGGGAGGGCATCATTCAGTGTCCCTTCCCAGGATACGAAGCATGTCATGTGCCTTCATACATACATGTGTGTAGGTAACAGGCCAGGGTCCTTGCGTGGCAGTCAGCCGGGGCCATGTGCCCCGTCTAGCACAGCATATGCACAGGTTGCTGTGTGATCCATGGTCAGCAAGGCCCACCCGTGCAGTCCCTGGGCTCCCTCTTCTCCCTCCCCCCACCCCCACCCTGCATAAAGGGACAGTGATGGCACTCACATGTCGAGACCTCCCCAGCCTTGGAAGACAGCAGTGAAATGCTGCTGGTATGCCTCAGGGTCCAGGGTGAGTGCCACGCTCCCTCCAGGCTCCTGCGACTCCTGGCCATCCTCCTCTTTCTCCTCCTCCTGCTCCATGCCCTGGTCAGGGCCCTCTGCCCTAGGGTCGATGACCACCTCGGAGGCACAGACCGTCTGGCCCCCCAAGATGCGGTCCAGGGCCTCAAAGTAGGGGAAGGGGTCTGAGTCTGCCCCTGGTTGGGAGCTGCCCCCTGTGGCCCTGGCATAGGCCTGCCTCAGCTCTTTGATTTTCATGCGCACCTACTCCTGGTTGCGCATGTGGCCTTTGATGTCCAGGCTGTCGGCCACCCATCTGTGGATGGCTGTGTTCCTGCATCTAATGTGGAGATCATGGACATTGGAGGATTCCCCCCAAACTTCAATGAGGTCCATGATCTCCACACAGGACCAGGAAGGCGCCCGCCTTTTCCGGCCCCTGGCAGGCTCCTGGGAGCTTCCAGCCTACTCCTGGGTAGCGGTGGAGGGCTGGCTGCCAGTGGTGGCTTGCTTATGCTGTCAACTGGGTCAGGGACAGCACCTGCGGGCTCTGGGCTGGCAGACCTGGAGCTGGCACAGGCACTGTGGCCAATCATACTCTACCCCTTTAAGGGCTCCAGGGCTGGGGTGGGAGCAGAAGATTTTCCTGGTTTGACCCAGAGTGGTCACCTGGGCACCCTGGGAAGGGCTGGAGCCTCCTATTTCAAAATAAGCGTCTACACAGTGCTTATTTCGAATTAGCTATTTCGAATTTGCCGTTATTCCTCGTAGAATGAGGTTTAACTAATTTGAATTAAGTGCCCCGCTATTTTGATTTTATTTTGAAATAGTGGTTTCCCTGTATAAATGCTATTGAAGTTAATTCGAAATAACGGCTGTTATTTTGAATTAACTTTGATGGGTAGACATACCCTTAGAGTTGTGTAAAATGGAGCCAGATCAGCAGGCATTAGATACATGCAAAGTACTACATTTTACACTGAGGCTTTGTCTACGCTTCCAAGTTTAAACAGCAACGCTTTAATGCAAAACTGTGGCCCAGCATCAGCAACAGGAGAAAGCTTTCCAAGCGCTCTTTGTAAACCACCTCCACGGGGGTGTACAGCACTGTAACTACCTTACTGCATGCAGGAGATGGAGGTGTTTTTTCACACCATTGAGCAAGACCATTTCAGAGCAGTAAAGTGGCAGTGTAGGTATGACATTACTTTGTATTCACTATTCCATGGGTGTAAGTTAGTGACATAATGTACATCACAGAAACTACATCAGAATGATGTAGCATTAAGGTAGGAGAAAAACTTCCTTATACTCTTTTTTCCTTTTGAATTTCAGACACCTTCCCCATTCCCCCATTGTAGCAGCATTTCATATTTACAGAATCTAGCATTTCAAGTTTCAATGGTTAAATGTCAAAAAAAACCCACACCTTCTCTAGGATATGCAGGTATTTCGGTTCATGTTTAGAAGCAGGGATCGATGTGCTATGGGTTGATTTCATTTCAGAAATAAAGAATACAGTGATTCTTAATCTAGACCCATGGTCACCAACCAGTCGATCGCATTCGACTGGTCGATCCCGAGGCCTCAACTGGTCGATCACGAGGCATTCTGTGCCCCTCATTTCCTCCCACCCCCAAGAAGCCCCACTACCTACCGGAGCAACAATGGAGGTAGTGGCAGCTTCCTGCAGGGTGGACAGAAGTCCTACAGCTGCGCATCACTTCCGGAGATTCCGGAAATGCTCTAGCTGTTTCCTTGCCCCAGCTCCCTGGCATTCCAGGAACTTACCGGGTAAGTCCCCAGAGGCTTTCCCTTCTCTGCGGGAGGGGGGAGTCAGGCCCAGAGGCTTCCCTTCTCTGCTGGGGGGTGGTCGTGGAGGGGGGAGTCAGGCCTGGCGGTGGTGTGCAATGGGGCTTCCTTCCTCTGCGGGGGTGGAGGCGACCCCAGAGGGAGTGCACAACAGAGGCTTCCCTCCGAGGCTGGTGTAGGGGACTCCCTGACCCCACTGGCACCCGCCCCCAAATCCTGTTCCTGCCTCCTGCCCCCGAACTCTGTTCCTGCCCCCTGCTTCAGAACCCTGTCCCCCACTGCAGAACCTTGTCCCCCACCCTCCTGCTCCCCCATTCCCTCTTCCCTGCCCCCAGCCACAGAACTGTCCCCCTGCCCTCCCACTGCAGAAACCTTCCCCCCTGGCATCCTGCTCCCCGCTGCAGAAACCTGCCACCCCTCTGCAGAAACCAGTCCCCACTGGCACCCTGTCCCCTGCTGCAGAAACCTATCCCCTGCTGCAGAAACCTGTCCTCCTAGCACCCTGTTTCCTCTCCTCTGCCCTCAGCCACAGAACTCTGTCCCCACTGGCACCCTGTTCCTTGCCCCAGCACCCACTAGCACCCTTCTCCAGTACCATGTCCCCTGCTCCCAACTGACTTTTCTGTGGGTCAGTGACTCCTGACTCAAGAGAGATACCCCGCCCTTCTCAGAAATAAAAACAATGCAGAAACTTTTTGTGTTTGACATAGTATTTTAATTAAAAATGAAGCCTGGCCAACAAACCTGCATTTGGGGCCAAGCCCCACATCTGGCCACAGCCACTCCTGCACTCCCTCTTCCTCCAGATCCTACTTCTGAGCTTATCATACACTGGAACCCCCTGCCCTGAGCCCCTCACATACCCCTACCCAGCTTCCTGCACCCTCACATCCACAAGCCTGTGGCTTGCTTAGTACTCCAACACTGCCTGGCCTGGAGCCCCCTCCTCGAGCCAGCGTCCCTTTCTCCACCTCCTCCTGCATCCAGATTTCCTCCCAAAGCTTGCTCCTCTCACTCCTTCCCACATCCAAATCCCTCACTCCCACCTCAGAGCCTACACATCCGGTCTCAACCCAGCGAGGGTACAGCTAGACTATTGGGCTGTGTCTAGACTGGCAAGTTTTTTCGCAAAATCAAATGATTTTGCGGAAAAACTTGCCAGCTGTCTACACTGGCCGCTTGAATTTCCGCAAAAACACTGACAATCTCATGCAAGATTGTCAGTGCTTTTGCGGAAATACTATGCTGCTCCCGTTCGGGCAAAAGTCTTTTTCCGAAAAACTTTTGCGCAAAAGGGCCAGTGTAGACAGCAGAGATTTGTTTTCCGCAAACAAGCCTCGATCACGAAAATGGTGATAAGGGTTTTTTTGCGGAAAAGCGCGTCTAGATTGGCCACGGACGCTTTTCCGCAAAAAGTGCTTTTGCGGAAAAGCGTCTGTGCCAATCTAGACATGCTTTTCCGAAAATGCTTTTAACGGAAAACTTTTCCATTAAAAGCATTGCCAGAAAATCATGCCAGTGTAGACGTAGCCTTGGAGTTTTTCAGGATTCTGGAGATATCCCAGAAAAACTCTTCTGCATCCTGTGATGCATTTGTTCTTCTGCTTTTTTTAGTGGAAGAGTAAACATGCTCTTTTGGTCATTCCTATATTCCTCTTTCCACGAGGAATAAGGGGGCTTCCGACATTTGGTCCAGTCTAGACAGGCCAAATGTTGGAAAAACCTCTTCCTACAGAAGAATAAAAAAAAAAAGCAGCAGCAGTATAAGGGTTGGGTATAGCAAGTGATGGAGAGGAGGAGAATAGAAAGGGGCGGGACTTCAAGAAAGGGGTGGGACTTCAAGAAAGGGGTGGGGCAGTAGATCTTGGCTTGGTGTGTCATTTAAAAAGTGATCTTGGATGTAAAAAGGTTGGAGACCACTGATCTAGAAAATGTCAAAGAGTTGATCTCGGCCTTAGTGCTTCTTTTGCATACATAGGCTGCTATTATATCTGCCATGGTTGTAGGTATGTGGAGGGGATGGGGGAAGGAGTTGCAAATATAGACTTGCTGCTTGGACATTCAAAGTTTTTCAAATCAGCACAACAAAGTCTTTAAAATTCTTGCCTCCTGTATCCAGTGACCTCCTTGAGATTTGACATATGAGATGGCCAAGTCTTTGTGATTCTTCTGCATTGCTGAGGCTTCTTGTTCAGAGAAGGAATTAAAGCAGCAGCCTACAAGCGACTAGGAAACAAAATAATTTCTGAAGAGCACTGAAAAGAATGCTAATAAGCAAGTAAAATCTGGTGGAAGTTGAAGAGAAATATACATGTACAGGTACAGAATCAATAACAGCACAAGCCTACCCATAATAAAGTGCAAGTCAGTTAGCCCTCATCTATCTTAATAAATCACTGTCTTTTTCTTTCCCCAATTAGTGTTAAAAGTTCAGTGACACCAAAAGTTATTCTAGGCTTTTGCAAATGATTCTGACCTGTGCCTGCTCATTGTACTGTGAAATAATGGCCCGAGGCTACCTTATGGCTGCCATTTTGTATTTTTTTTTTCTATTCTTCTTTATCAGTAGAATGTTAAGCTTATAACCACAGAATTTTAACCATTTAAAGGTTTAATAGTCCCAGTTAATAGTCCCAGGAATTTTCTCCTTCTTTATATATTTCTGAGTTCTAAAGCTTTGGGCATATTTTTGGCATTTGCTGCTCACAACAGCCTCACCTAGCAGCAAGAGAGCAGGTTGAAAGTTCTCTTCTTCTCTTCAGGTTTCCTTAGGTCATCCAAGAGTAAAGCTTTGACTGGAAAGTCTGGTGCACAGTTCAGTTGGCATGGGCTGCATATTGATGCTCAAATAGAACATCCCCAGAGTTGACATTGGCTCCTATACACAATACCCTCAGTACAATTATTGCTCATAGTGGCAATAGTGGGACCTAGGACACTAAATATATAGACACACCTTCATGTTTATTTGGCAGTACATAAATGGCTCTTTCACATATGGTAACTCTCATAGTCAGCCCTGGTTTGTGATTTTGCTGAATTTAGTGTAAGGGCTACTCTTTACAACCTGAGCCTGATTTAGGCTTCTATAATTTACTGGCCCGCTCTGTTCCTTAGATTCAGTGTGAACAGTGCTTGGTTATTGTAATTACCTTTTTGGCTTAAAGACTTTTTCAGCAGTAACTTTAGAAAATTCAAAGAAAGCATAAACAAATGAGCATGGCAACTCCATTATCACTAATAAACACACTGTTAAAGACCTGCAGCATGTTATATGCCTATAATATCATCTGTTCTCTCTTCCAAGCTGGCAGCTGCTCCCCACAATATTTCTTTCATCCTTTGAAATATAAATGGTCATGGTGCCAGTTCCTTCTATTTATATAATCATTTAATTAAGCAAGGAATATATTAGACTGAGTACAGTCTACTTTCAAGATAAAAACAAATCTGAAACTACATATTGCTTAATAGGATGGAATGAAACTCACCTGGGGAGAATTCATGGATACTGGCTAGTACCCTGAGGAATAAATAATGCTTTGACCTTTACTAGAAAGGTAAAAAATTTAAAACTGATGATAGGAAATACTTTTTTCCCCACAAGATATACATGGCCTGTGGAACTCATTGCCACAATACAGAATTGATTCCAGTAGCTTAGCAGGATTCAGTACAAGATTGAGCATGTATATAGGTAACAAGAATAATTTTTAAAAGCACCTATGTGGCAGGCACATATGGCTTTCAATGGGAGTTCAGTTCCTTTCTAAGGCAAAATTTTCAAGAGTGCCCCTGAAGACTATAAAAATTATTCTGTAGTGAATATTTGTTTAAATGGAGTTTTGAAAGGGAAAAGCCTTAATGCTTCAGAACATAAGCCAGCTACTAGCTCATGGATATGAGGAAGAAATTTCCTCAAAGGGCAGCCTTTCCTACTACAGGGTTTGTCAAAAGCATCTGGTACTGTCCTCTATCCAAAAGGAAACTTAACAAGGCACATAATTAATCTGACTTGGTCTAACAATTCATTTTGCCCTGTCATAGGAACTGTGTTTAAGATCATTGTCACAAAAAGTCACCGAGGTAAGTGAGGGCAAATGTAAGGCACAGAAAGGTTAAGAAACTTGCCTTGGTTGAACAGTGAGTCAATTGCAGAGAAAATAGAACAAAACACAAACAGATAGCCACCTTTACCTCTTTGATTAAAGACAGTGTTCTTGAACTATGACCATGCCATAGTAGTCCATCAGTGTAACATCGAGGGTCTATATGACCTGTTTATATGGATGTCACATGTTCTTTGTACACAGCTCTGAAAATACTACCCTACCTCAGTGGACATCATTCTCTCAGCAAAATGGTGTCCCAGGAGCTGTAAACTTTACTTTTTAATGTGTAACTATTTAATTTTAAAGAAACTGAAGCCCAATCTATATAAAATTCTTCCTTGAAAAACCTAAGCCATAATGTACTACTAACAAGGCTGGTTTCTTGCTCTGTGTACCAAGGCTGATCCACAACCAATCCAAACACACCAGTATTATATTTTCCCTGAAACTTGTACTGAGCAACACTCTGTTACTCTAATAAGTGATATATTTTTAGTCGGTTGGAAAACCTTTAGCAGCCTTACAAAAGTCATTGAAGCTCTTGTCTGTGAATAGTTACATTAGTCTGACATACATTTTCCATATCGTTTATATTGCCTCTTTTTATGTGATCTGGGGATTTTCTGAAGGGTCACCACAGTCTGGCTCTATTGGAGGGTCTGGACTGGGACTAGGTCTCCTTAAATTCATTTTGAATTTGATGATTTGTTTTTTTCTTTTCAGGTGGACTGGGTTAAAGCAAATGAAGGGGAACTGGAACTTCTGGATTCCATTCCAAGTTCTTGGGGAGGGAGTGGAAGAGAGGGCAGCTAATTTAGCCTGTTACAGTAAAAACAACAAGGAGTCTGTTGGCACCTTAAAGACTGACACATTTATTAGGTTCTTAGGGCATAAGCTTTTGTGAACTACAACTTACCTCCTCAGGTGTTGAAAAAAAGGAAGGGTTACAGAGATATGAGTGTGACATCAGTACTAGTTAAATCAGAGTGGATGTGACTCATCTTCAACAGTGACGAGAAGGTCAGAGTATCTCAATGGGAAATGACTGTTTAAGAGTGTCAAATTTGCACAAATGTTTATGCTCTAATACCCATATTTATTAGTCCTTAATGTGCTAGTGGACTTCTTGTTGTTATTCATACTTTTCCCACTGATACATTATGTGGCCTTGGGTCCATCACTTAGCTTATTGCAACCAATTATAAATGAGTAAAAAAAAAACGCTGGCATGCCCATTGCACTTACTGAAGGTCTCAAAGCATTTCACCAATATTAATGAAGCCACAGGGGAAGAATGACTTCTGGCTTAAGCACAGGTGATCTGAGCTTAATTTCCAGTTCTGTTGTAGGCTTACACCATGACTTTGGACAAGTTACATAGTTTATGCCTCAGTTTCCCATTTGGAAAGTGTAGATAAGTACTTTTTCTTTCATTGTTTGTTAGTTGTGTCTTACAATAGTGCTTCTCAACCCATGGCCCATGGGTGACTTGTGGCCTATATGGACTGTACAGGTAGTATATGTATTGTGTGGATGTGGCCTGCATAACACATAGAGAGTTGCATTTGTAGCCCACCAAGGTAAATAGATTGAGAATTGCTGTCTTGCCTTATGAATAAGGGCTGTCTCCTATATATTTGTGCAATATTTTGACTATGGTTAGGACCTCTAGACATACAGCAACTCGGATAATACCGGTTAAACTTCTCTGGTCCAGCACCAAGAGAAGTTGATGAACCAGGAGAGGTCATTTCTGGCCCCCCTGCTACCAGACCCCCAGCCTGTCCCTGCTCTTTGCCTGGCTACCAGCCTCCTAATCGGCTCCCCCTTTGCCACCAGCCCTGCTTCCCTGCTGTTCCAACCAGGCTCCCAGCCCGCCACCAGCCGATTATGATGTTGGGGTTCCTGGCCTCACTAGCTCTGCCATGGCAGCCTGCTGACCCACTACTGGGGCTCCCAGCCCCACCATGGCCAACGGCTGCCCTGCTACATTCCAGCTGCCCTGCCACTGGCTCAACCATACTCTCACAGCAGAGATCCTGACTGCTGGCTTCTCTGAAGCCAGTCTGGCTGGTCTCCCAGCCGCCGCAGGGCTCCTGTTTCTGGCCCTCCACCAGGACTCTCTGGTCCGGCAACATCCATGGTCCTATGGATGTTGCTGTACCAGAGAGTCCTGGTTTAGAGAGGTTCAGCATGTAATAAGCTTCAGCATTTATTGTGTGGAAGGTAATAAGGCTGTGATTATTCCTACTGCTGAAACCAGTGCACAAATAACATAAATTATTTATTGAAGGTCACACAAGAAATCTGTGAAAGAGCTTGGAAATGCACTGAGGTCTCATGGTGCCCCATTCTGTGTTTTTGAACACAATGCTATCTCTCTCCCCTAAATGGCTGTTACAGTATCTGACTCACGGTAGCTGCAAAAAATCTAATTCATGTTTGTACTGTGTGTTGAGATCCCTAGGTAAAAGTCACTATGTAGGCAAAAAATGCCAAGAAATATTATTGCTTGTAAATTTCCTTCTGGAGAATGCATTGGAGAATAGGACAGCTTGTGGTGATGAGATAATTTGTGCATTTCCTCTCCTTTCCATCTCTTTACAGAAGTAAATAAATACTAATTAATGAGGGGTTTTTTTTCTCTTTAATAGCTTCATGTGGTCTGGGTCAGTGAGACAAATAGAAATTGCTTCCACCTTACATTTAGGTTAGAAGGCAGCATTTATTCAAACTAGTTCTGTGTGAGACTGGTCAAGAATACCAATTCAAAAGCAGGGCTTGCAAATTGACTTTAAGAAGCACAAGAAAAAGGAAAAAGGCATCTCACTCTGCTTTCATGTGCTTGCCTGGGACCATGTTTTGGTTTAGCACAACAGCACATGATTTTGTTGGTCTCCTCCCAGTTACCTTTTGTGCAAGGCTCAAACAATTCACTCTAAGGCTATGTGTAAACTACAGAGTTTTATAGGAAAAACAGCTATTTTTCTGACAAAACTTGAGTGTGTTCTTTCAACATAAATCAAAAGAACAGAGGGGTTTTTGCACTATTGGTAATCCTCTTTCTACAAGGAAGAAATCTTTTTGCGAAAGAGCTCTTTCGCAAAAAGGCTTGTGTGGATGGGGAAAAGGTGTTTTTATGCATGAAAAGGCCTCCAGAAAAAAAGCACAGGTGTCCTGGTGGCCACTCCATACCAAGCAATCCCAACTCGATTGTTCCTGTCTGCTGCCACCTTCTAAAGCTATAAGAACCCTGGACAAAAGCCTTGTGGCAGGAATCTGTCCAGAGAGCAGCATTGCACCACGCGGCTCCCCCTGCCACAGACCAGGACACCCATCGATGAGCCTCAGCCTCCCCCCCCCCTCCATTCCTCTGTCCCTCTTGGCTCTCTACGGGAGCAGCAGGAGGGGTCCCAGGACCCCCCATCTCTCCAGGAGGATGAAGAGGTGCACCCTGACGTGGTCTGACCTGGATATAGAGTCCCTCCTTGAATTGTGGGGCGAGGAGACTCTGTAAGATCCCTGAGCTGAATGGCAGAATGCAGACATTTATGCCCAGATGGCTGCCTCCCTGGTGGAATGGGGACACCCAGCCCAAACCGTGGAATAGGTCCAAAGCAAAGTCAAGGAGCTCCACCAGGGATATTTCTGCACAACAGAGCTCAGCTCACACTCAGGGGCAGGACCCCACACCTGCCCCTCCTACCGGGAGCTGCATCACATCCTGGGGAGTCGGGAAATGTCTTCCCCACCCATCCTAGTGGACTCCGGGGTTGAGACCCCCGTAATTGTTTGGCCAGAGATTGCCCCGGAGGAGGAGCAGGAAGGCCAGGGCCAGCTGGAGGCGGAGGAGGAGGTGTAGGAGCAGAAGATGAGCACCGTGACCCTTTCACTGGAGCTGGTAACGGTCAGACAAGACATTTTCCAGGCCTCCTCGGAGGCCAGGGAGGGATCTTCAGGTGAGTTGTCACACACACAGGTTGGGGGAGGTGAGTACCCAGGGGGCAGAGGGGTGAGTGTCGCTCAAACTGCTCGGGCTGAACATCATGCTGCCATTCGTGCACGTTCAACCGTGGGCAGTGTGAGTGTACAGCATATGGACACAGCAGGCAGCTCCTGAACATGCCTGGGATCCTGCTGTGTGGGAGGCCACACATGTCCTGCTCCCAGAGGGGGGCACACCTAGCTGGAAGCAGCCTAGCCAGAAGAGTGCAGGCATAACCCCACATAGACTGAGGAGTGCCGCACACAGCATACAAGCATGCCTGCAAGTGCGAGGCAGCAGCCGCTCTCACAGACAGCACAGTGAGCCGCAGCTGAGTGTGAGGACTCCAGGGAGGGCCAGGCTGCTCCCAGCTCCTCTGCTGCCCAGGAGGGACTAGACACTTCCCTTGCTTGCCTGTGCATGGTGTGGATGGGGTGTGGGAAGTGGCAGCATGGTCCTCTGGGCACATCAGGGCTCCTGTGAGACAGGGCCTGCTGTGCAGGCCACACATGGCCTTACACCTAGAACATCCCCCTCCTCTTGGCCACGGACTGTTGGTCACAGCTCACAGAGGAGGGCACAGCCTCAGGGACAGTGTCTGCAGGGATGACTGACCGCCTCTCCCTCTTGTGTGTTCTCCACAGCCAGACCAGCCGGGATTGAGGACCATGCCACACCACCGCAGCCACATGCTAGGGCCTGGGGGACCCACAGCCACACCAGAGTGCACCAGGACCTGATGCCCCAGCACATCGGTGTCCTCTGCGACATCCATCAAACCCTGGTGCACAGGATCCATGCGGACTTAGAGTGGTGGGAGCGCGCCTGGGAGCAAATGATGGCGCAGTGTGACACCATGTGTGCCATCAGTCCTGCATGATAGAACACCCGCCTGATGCCGCTCCTTCTGGCTTCCACCCTCCTGCCTCCCATCCTATGGCCATTGCCCATCAGCCTGCCCACCCTGCTATGCCTCTGATCCCTCCCCTAGCTATGATCATGCCCCCTCTGCAAGTGATGCGTATGACTCCTCCTCTTGCCCCCCTGCCAACCCTGTCCCGCTCTAGCCCCCACTGCTGCCCACCTCTTTGTGGTCCCCAACACACACAACCCCAATGAGGTCCCCGCACCCAAGGCGGCACATCAAGCCACTTCACTCCCTCCCCCATTCCTGATCTCCTCTCCCAGTCCAGAGCCCCTTCCCAGTTCAGAGTCCCCTTCCCCCCTGCCCACCTTTTCTGAATGTTTAATTAAAAAAAAGACTGCTTTTGTTCTAAAATCAAACAGGTGTGTTTACTGGGAGGTCAGGGAAGGATCTGAGGGGAGGGGATGAATAGAGAAGCAAGGCAGAGGACCCTGTTAAGGAGGCACCAAGGAGACTTACTGGGGTCCTTGAGAGAACCTGTCCCGCAGGGCCTCCTAGATGTGCACCCCAGCCTGATGGGGCTGATGGATGGCAACTGTCTAGGGCTGTCTGGGGCGGCTCAACTGCACAGCCCTTACGGCTGGCATCTGTCCCCCATCCTGGGAGGAAGGCCTCCCCCTTCCACTCCACAATATTGTGGAGCACACAGCATACCACCACCATCTCAGGAATGTCCTCTACGTCCAGGAGAGTGAGGAGGAACTGGAAACATGCCTGGAGGCAGCCAAAGGCTCACTCCTGGATCCTGGCTTGGTTCAGTTGAGCATTAAATAGGTCCCTTCTGGGATCCAGGTGGCAAGTGCAGGGTTTCATTAGCCAGGGCATTAGTGGGTATGCTGCATCTACCACTATGCACAGTGGCATGTGCACTTTGCTGACCACAAAGTCCCAGGTGCCCACCACTAACTTTCCATAAAGGCTTGAGTTTCTAAACACTCGGACATCATGTGCTCTTCCCAGCCACTCCACAAAAATGTCTATAAATTGTCCCCAATGGTCCACCAGTGCCTGCAGGACAATTGAAAAGTAATCCTTCCAAGTGATGTACTGGGCCGCTCCATGGTCCGGTGCTCAGATGGGGATGTGTGTCCTGTCAATGGCTCCTGCAGCTGTGGAAGCTGAGGGCAGCAAATCCAGCCACGGTTGCGTCCAGGTCTCCTAAACGGATGACTCTCCACAGCAGCAGGGAGTTGATGGCTCTCCTCAGCTGCAGAAGAAGAGAAACGAACACACAAAACAGAGAATGGGGAGGGGGCAAGCCCTTGGGAGGTGCCTGTCCCCCTCCCTTTCCTTTCCCCTCCCCAACACCCCAGCATCCACCCTCTATGAGGCCACTCCCCCCTCCACCAGCAGTGCTGTGTGAGGGCAGGATGTCGCAAACCTCTGGGGACAGGGCTTTCCCACCACCCTGCTCCAGCCGTCTGCCTTGGAGCTGCCCCTAGGAGCCTCCTGCTTGTTGTACAGAGAGCGGGAGGCAGAAAAAGGGGGCATTGATATCAGGGTGTCCCCTTCCTACTACCCTGCCCCATTTCCTGAATGAGCAGGGTGCAGCTTTAGAGAAGGGGCAGGCTGGGAAGCAGGACAAGAGTACTTGTGTTTGAGGTAGATCCTAGAGTGACTGAAATTCAAAAAGTGTTCTCATGCTTAAAAAGGTTGGAGACCACTATCTTTGGCTGTGTCTACATTGGCACCCCTTTCCGGAAAAGGGATGCTAATGAGACCAGTCGGAATTGCAAATGCCGCGGGGGATTTAAATATCTCCCGTGGCATTTGCATAAACATGGCTGCCGCTTTTTTCCAGCTCGGGGTTTTGCCGGAGAAAAGCGCCAGTCTAGACGGGATCTTGCGGAAAATAAGCCCTTTTCCGCAAGATCCCTTATTCCTACTTTAAAGGGATGGGTTTCAGATCCTGTACTGGAAGGTCTCCATGGCAAAACCCCGAGCCGGAAAAAAGCGGCAGCCATGTTCATGCAAATGCCGTGGGGGATATTTAAATCTCCCGTGGCATTTGCAATTCCGACTGGTCTCATTAGCATCCCTTTTCTGGAAAGAGGTGCCAATGTAGACACAGCCTTAGGGTATGTCTACACAACAAACAAAAAATTTTGCAAATCTCAGACCTCAGGTCTGCTTCCTGCAGCTCACACTATGGCCCTAAAAATAGATGTGCATTTCAGTTTGGGCTGTGATGTCTAGGGTGGGGGATGGGTTTCAGATCCTGTACTGGAAGGTCTCCATGGCTATTTTTAGCACCGTAGCAGGAGCCTCAGGCTGCAGACCTGGGCTCTGAGACTGGCTGCTGCTATTGTTTCTAAATCCTCACTTACAACAGTGATCAAGTTCACAGAAGAAGGAGATGTGAAATTCAGCCTTGGAGTATAAGGCCCGTTCATCACTTAAATCCTGCGTAATCTCTATTTGTAGATGCATGTGGTAGGTAGGCCTTGGACTGGTCTTCTACAAAGGGCTGGGGTTCACACCATGAGCTAAAGGTGTAGAAGAAAAAAGCCACACTGGCAGCCCTGTTTAGAGGCATCATGCACCATTCCTTACACCAGTGGTCTCCAATATGGCGCCTGCCGGACCATTTCTGTGTGCCCGCCAAGTGATTGGGGCTGGCCCTGCCCCCAGGCGCATGGCATATGGGCGTCCTCGTCCCTGGGCGTGCAGCACAGGAGCAGCACCGGCCCCAGGTGCACGGCGCATGGGCGCTGCCAGCTTCTGGGCCCATGGCACAGGAGTGGCGCCGGCCCCAGGCATGCAACACAGGGGCTGTTCCAGCCCCGGACGTGCAGCATATGGGTGGCCCCGCCTCTTGGTGTATGGCGCAGGACCAGCGCCGGCCCCAGGAGTGCGGCGCATGGGTGGCGCTGGCAACGGGCACATGACGTATGGGTGGTCCCACCCCCGTGCGCATGCGTGGCCCCGTCCCTGGGTGCCCGGCAGCCCCAAAAGGTTGGGGAACACTGCCTTACACGGTCCAACTCTGAAATGGAGGGAAGCCGTTTATGTGATTCAGAAATATGTATTTGAAAATGTTGGCTCATTCAGCTCTGTTCACAAATGACTCATTTTCAACAGGCTAAAAAATCCCTCTATCTTATAAATGTGTTCCGGTAGGTGTCACAAAGGACTGACGGTCTCATAAATTGAATAACTTGGAGAATAGGGGAGAAATGGCCTTGTCAATATCAGTCAGAACAAGGAAACTGGATAAATATTTCTGACAGTCGAGCTATCAGAAAGCTCAACTCCCATTATTTGTTTGTTTCAGTAAATGTCGTACTGGTTTGGTAATTCCACTGACTGGAATCTGATACCTCACAGAGGTAAAGCAATGTATGCTTTCTTCACACTACCTCATCAGACTACTCTCAGTTAGTTCAATCTCTGTGGTTTGTTTAAGCTTTCACCTATGCTTGCAGATGGGCAATAAGTAGTGGATATTTCTCACTAGGAGCTGAATTCAGACCACCAATTCTTTGTACATAGGCTGTTCAATAACATTTAGCCTCCTTGTACATGAGACAGTACAAACGCTTGTTGAGTTGGGGTGGAGGTTTGAGAGAGAGTCAGGCCTTTCTGGGTTTTGCTTCTGGTTCTCCCACTAACTCTGTGTTTGATTTTGGGCAAAACACTTAACCTCTCTGCATCTAAGTCTACGTGTATACAGAATGGGTATGTCTAGACTACATGCCACTGCCGACAGAGGCATGTAAATTAGACTACCCGACATAGCCAATGAAGCAGGGATTTAAATATCCCCTGCTTCATTAAAATAAAAATGGCCCCCACGCTGTACCAGCTCAGCTTATCATCAGCACGGCACGGCACGGCACGGCACGGCACGGCACGGCAGTCAAGACATGGATCGGTCGACAAGAAACACCTTTGTCGACCGCTCCTGTAAACCTCGTTTCATGAGGCATAAGGGAGCGGTCAACAAAGGCTTCCCTTGTCGACCACTCCACATTTTGACTCGTGTGCTGTGCCGACGATCAGCTGAGCTGGCACAGTGCGGCAGCCATTTTTATTTTAATGAAGCAGGGGATATTTAAGTCCCCGCTTCATTGACTATGTTGGGTAGCCAATTTTACATGCCTCTGTTGGCAAAGGCATGTAGTCTAGAAATACCCAATAGTAATAATACAGCTTGAATCATAAGCAATGTAAAGCAAGTAGGGTATGTCTACACTACCACCCTAGTTCGAACTAGCGGGGTAATGTAGGCATACCGCACTTGCAAATGAAGCCCGGGATTTGAATTTCCCAGGCTTCATTTGCATAAGCCGGCCGGCGCCATTTTTAAATGCCGGCTTGTTCGAACCCCGTGCTGCGCGGCTACACGCGGCACGGGCTAGATAGTTCCACGAGGCGTACAGATAGTGCGGAATGGCTTGCTAGTTCGAACTATCTAGCCCGTGCCGCGTGTAGCCGCGCGGCACGGGGTTCGAACAAGCCGGCATTTAAAAATGGCGCCGGCCGGCTTATGCAAATGAAGCCCGGGAAATTCAAATCCCGGGCTTCATTTGCAAGTGCGGTATGCCTACATTACCCCGCTAGTTCGAACTAGGGTGGTAGTGTAGACATACCCGTACTTTTCATGTGCAAGCACCTACCACTTTGTTGGTATATAATCAGGGCTCGACAAATAATACAATCTACTTGCCTGTGGCGAGTAGATTGCAACCTGGAAGAGCCTTGTTTGGGCGATCTGCGCATGTGCAGAACGATCTGTGCATGCACAGATCACCGGGCAGAGTGGCTGGTGAACAGGGCTCACTGCGGTTCGGCGAGCCCTGTATATAATTAATATTAATGTGAACCAGTGCCTCAGGCTCCTTAATCCAGTGCCACTCTCAAAAGCCACCCAGTCACTCTCCAATCCCTTCCTCCTCTGCCTGTATTTATTCAAGTTGAACATGAAAATGCACAGATGTCTCTTAATATACCCTACAGTTCTTTGCTTGCATTGCCTTCCTCCTATTGAATAGAAAAGAAGAGGTGTCTGTGGACATTTTATACCTGCTAAACGCTCTTGATTTTTCTTTGTTCAGTCCCATTTATACAGTCATAGAGCATTTTATGAGAATATGTCAATCTTATGCCAGGATAATGGACATTCCATTACACTGTCAGTGCAGACAATGTTGAAAACATGAAGTGTAAAATCAGATTCATTACCTCAATTCTCAGAAGTGTGCGGCATATTAAGCAGAACAGGTCCTGTTAACAGTCAGTCTCATTTCTTATTTTTTTCTTCTTTCCAATTAATTAATTATATCTGTGATCCAGATCCAGAAGAGCTCCCTGAATCTTTTAATAGAACTGTATTCATACAAGGAATTTGAAGGTTATCCAAAGTGTGGTTTTTGTAACTCGATGACGTGCAGAATAGAAAATCTTTTTGCTTTATATGGGGCAGTACATTTTTTCCTGATGATAATGGTCTAATAATAACAATAAAATGCACATGCTATAATCAGGGCCTCTGATATTTTATGCTGCTATTGCAGACCTCCATCAGGGTCCATAGTGGATGTTAGTTGTGAAATCCATTGTGTACCATCACAATAGGGCAAAAATCATTCTTCTGTCTTTAACTGGAGTTAGGAGCTTTGAAACTCAGAATGATGAAATCAGAAACATGGAACACAGGTACCGAACTTTGCTTTTTTGGGTCATTGCAGAAATAAGCTTTTTTTCTCATGGATATCAACACAGGATGTGGAACAAAACATCTAGGAATCTCTTAATGATCATCAGCATGATGTTAACTGCATAATATTGATAATATTTGTTTGTTTTTTTTACATGGATTCATTCAAAGTGACCAGAGTGAAGCTTATTAATCTTCTCAAATGCACAGGGAATGTCATCTGAAAGGTCTTGTTCATTTAAGTTAAAAGAAAAGTTAAAAGACTCTAGTTTGGAGTTTTGTGTCATCCTCTGCAAAGGTGCATGATGTGGGTACAGTAAATATCTCCAAATGCACAAGACACATTTAAATGAATTATTTGTTGCAGCAGTTCTGGTCTCCATTCAGACCATGTAAAATCATTCCCCACCTTCAAGCTGATGGTGGGGCCTTTTAGTACAGCATTGATGTGTGACATATTAGGAAATGCAGAGATCACTAGGGGCAAAATGAACAGCAGTACCATTTCTAAAAATTCTTTCTTGGTCTTTGGAATGACCTCCCGATTAGCCATTGAACTAAAATATGAAAGTAGTTCAGGCCTAAATGCATTGGCAACTTGCTGGGAGCCAGAGGGTCACTTCTAAGTAATCTGCATGTGCATTTATAATATTTACAAAAAAATGAACATGAGGACTGCATATCTTCATGTAGTCCTTGAGCAATGAATAGAAATCTGCCCTTGCTGGATTTCAGTGACAGTGAACTACCAACTAAATAGTGTTGTTTTTGGGAGAACAGTGACTATGGAGGTGCCCATGTTGGAGGTGCCCATGTTGTGTCTGGCCCTACACATGCACTGAAGACAGACTTTTGAGTCTGACATGCATTCTTGACACAACTCCCCTCTCTCCATTTCCTCCTAAAAGATTTGAAGATTCTTATAGAAAATATCTACTTGGACCAGTGCAAGTCCTATAGGGCAGACCTTCCTAGCATGAACATTGTTGCTCAGCTCTTCTGAAAATCTGCCCAAAAGTGTTGCAGGGGGAACTGCTGGATGCTGAGCACTTCAGAACCTCTGACCCTTATTTAGGTAATTGAAATGGCAGAAGAGCAAATTTTGCCCAATGGTTGGTAATAAACACTTGGGAATGTGACCTCATCCTGCCTCCTTTAATTTTCCTTCAAATTCCTGCACTGTCTGCATAGTGTTCACTCATTACCTTACAAGATAACTCCACGTAAAATTGTTTTGACTTGTTTTATTTTTTTATTGTCCCATGGAGCTGATTTTTGGTCTCCTGGAAAAAAAGGAAGCTCTACTGTTGTTCTCTCGTGGGAGCTAACAAAACTGACCTGAACTGAGAGTGCTGGGGAGTAATGGGGATCTAAATGGTTTCACATTGCACTAGAATGCTCATCACAAATCACTCCCACTCTTCAGTATCTCAGGGACTCCCAATTCTCTCTCTGCTTAGATTTTCAATCAGTGACTCTATAAGTCTAAAGTGAGAAAACCAGAAGGCACATTTCTTTGGGACAGGTGTCGCTGCAGGCTCAGAATCAAAGTAGACTGCATGAAACTTCAGCCATTTGTTAGTGCATTTCTTAAACAGACAGACCTAGGTGCCAGAGTTCTCCAGGGGAAAGGTAAGTGGTTGTGAATCGCTCAACAGAAGCAATTTTTCCAGCTTGCTCAGTCTCAGGGATCAGCTATATATTGGGGGAAATGAAGAGGAATCTTAAACCTTTAGCAAAACAAAAGCTAACAGTGCTTTGCCACATCAATGGAATTCAAAACCAGAGGTAATCCTAAAGCCTTAGGCTCTTCTGTATTGCTTGTTGCTGGTAATATGTATCACTTTCCAACTTCAAAGCACTTTGCATACAAAGACTGAGGGCTTACAACACTTCTCTGTGGTCAGGAAATATAAATATCTCTTTTAAAAGATGAAGAAAATTAAAATCAAGAGTTACCTAAGGCACAAGAGTAAGTCACTACCAGAACTAAGAGCCATGACTGGAACCCTGGAGTTTTAGGTCATGTCTCCATTTGCTGTGCTGGAGATTGATCTTCCAGCATTACATATAGCAGGTCTACTAAGATCCACTAAATCTAACACTGAAGGTGCCCACGGTCAGTGCTGGTACTTTTTGCCGTTGCCAAGCTCGGCTTCAGTTATGTCAACTCCAGCTACATAATTTACATAGCTGCAGTTGCATATCTTAAGACAACATTCTGGGTCTAGTATAGACCTGGCCCTAGACTCCAAGGAGCATGTTATGGGGTACCTGAGATCTGATAAGGCAATAAGACCTCTATGGCAACATCAGAGTTTGCTTCCCTGTTTGCCCAGTAATCATAATACTCAGTGCTATGACCCACACAAGCTTTCAATATTCAGAATAGCTGGCTAGAAACAATTGCAGATGTTTTTAAAAATGTATAATGCCAGCAACCAAGTAATTCAAAAGTAGCTGGCAAAGTTGATTTTATTACAAGGTGATATTTGATGATTTTGTTAAAGCTCCTGGAGTTATTGGATTACATGAGAAACTCAGTTTTCATCTGAAAATAGAGCAAGTTTCCAGCCCAAGTAGTTATAGAGAAAAACCTGGAAATGTGACCCCAGTGCACAGCCTAAAAAATCAGAAGGAAAATTAACAAAGTGACATGATTGTTGAAAGCCCAAACTTATAATTTTCGACCAGCTGGGCTTGGTAATATTGCAAAAGTGACTTACTGATTTTGAATTGCCTCTATTTTTGGGCACCAAATATGAAATCTCTCAAAAGGAGAGTGTACACATCCCAAGTTTTTGATTCATTAGATTGGGGAGTGAATCTGAATTCACTGAAAAGTTCAGAGCCTATGGTTGGAACAAGAAGCTTCTCTGAATATTGCAATCCAGGAGCAATGTGAATGGACTGGGGACATTCCTCAGTGCTGTTAAGAGGCAAGCAGGCTCTGGCACTTTAATACTGAGAAAAAATATTACCTGGGATCTATGATCACCTGATGGATCATCTCAGCAGAAATTTCTCCCTGAATCACAATTGGTCTCTAAAATCCAGCATCCTGTGGTCTGTCTTTAAGATTTGGGCATCCCAACAGTGGACCTCTTTGTCACTAGAGAACATGACAAAATCCATTGCTTTCCTCACAAGGAGGTTTCAGTCTTGGCTCATTGGTCAATGCTTCCCCCCATCAGCCCCCAGCAGCGATTTGGCACCCCTGTATGCCTTTCGTTCAGTTTTGATAATCCCACAGGTCATTCCCAAGATGAATTTGGAGAGAGCCAAGCTCATTCTTATTGCATCAGCATGGTTAATACAATGTTCCTTCCCAAACTTTCGTGTGTTATTGGCTTAACCTCCTATTTTTCTTTCTCTTTCTTTTTCTGTGGGCAGCTCTGGGTGCTCTGCTAATCAGTTGGGTGGCATCTGAGTCTCTCCTGAGCAGTTGCACAAATACTCAGCTTACAGTTTACGCTGATGTCCATGGGCTAGGGCAGTAACCTAGGGTAGAAGCTGGCTGGTGCGGTGAGAATCAGGCTTGGCTCCATGGAGTGTATGTGTGTGGAAGGGGTGGAGATGGGGCTTGCTTTCCCCAGCTGAGAAACCCACAACCCATACTGCTATCAGACAGGCTCTTCCAAGTCCCCTCTCATAAAATAGTCCCTCCATTTCCATGATTCTCCTCTGTGTTCTTCTTCACCCATTTCAGTTCTTTCTTGAACATTTGCAGGGATTCTTCCCATGAGGAAGGAAAGATGGTAATAATTTAATTCTCAACTCCCACACTGCCCCTACTTTATCACTGTAGAATATACTCCACGTGCCATTCACTGTGAACCTAGCATTACCCTTGCTATGGCTCCAACTTAGCTAGTACCCCTCATTTTTACCAGAAGCCTCTTAGACAAATGTCATTAGCTCACCAAGGATCCAGCGTACCCTTCAAAAAATGTGTTCATCCTGGGGCTTTGAACTTTGGGAACTGCAGAGATAGAAATAAAAATAAAAAGTAGGTCATTGGTCTTCTAAATGCCATGCTTGAAAATAGAGTCTGGGGAATCCTAGCCAAAGTGTTTGTTCCGCTTATGAGAGAGGAATTAGATGTACATTTCTAAAGAAATCTAAAGTAAGCAAAGTTTGGGATTTTTGTTTGACTAATTTATAGCAAAACCTTTTTTAAAATCCCTGGGATGGTGGGATTAAGAGCCAAGATCCTTCAAAATTTAGTTAACTTGGATTCAGAGAGTGTGGGTGATGTTGAAAGAGATAACTAGATGATAGCTAAGTGCATTCACAACTGTACTTAGATTTGGTATGGCTAAGGAAGAGGCTAATTCTGCAATCCTAATGCAGGCAAAACTTATTTGTGTCAAGTGTAGCTGGTGTGAGGACTGCAAGGTTGTGGCTGAAGCAATGTGTTTTTAATGTGGATAAGCACACTCCACAGTCAAAACTGAAGATTTGAAGAGTTTGTAAGAATAAAACAACATTGCAAGAGAGCACAATTATGTGCAAGCAAGAACAGCTTCATGGCCTTTGTTAATGACCTTGTCCGTAGACCCAGCAGTGGCATTGACTGGTCCCCAGATGGGTCAGCTTGTATCATTCACTAGCCAGAAAGACCGAATGACCTGACACAGGTCCTTTGTATGGGAAGGAAGGACAAAATCACAGCTTTATTTCTGGATCATTTAAAACAGGGGTATGTCCAAACGTGTTCAAGAGGCCACTCCTATGCTAGTGCAGTGCTTGCTAAGTGTTAATTGTGTTGGCTTAATGACCTAGAAGGTGGACTTAGCAGCCAAGAAATAGGAACATGGAAGTTAAGCCTGGGGAGACTGCTTAGACTTTGGTGTCTGGTTGTTCCTGAGTCTGTTAAAAGTCTGAGGTTTCAACCCTCCTCACGACTGACAGAAAAGTCACCTGCTGTCAGGACAAAGCTGACAGTTCTTTCAACCCACAGCAGAATGACACAAGGAGGGCAGCTGACTGAAAATCTGGCTCAGTATTTATTTTATTTTTAGATACACAGTATATGTTTTGTCTTTTAAAAGGTAGTAATATTCTAAATGTTCAATTGCTCCGGTATCTCCATATGTTTCAAAACATCTTTTAAGACACATAGCTCACTTGTAAGGGAGGTAAGCAAGCATTTGCCAGACAAGTAAACTGTCATGGAGCAATTAAGTAATGTGTTCTTGACGGTACAGCAGTTTAGTTGAACATAGAACTCATGTCTCCATCTCCCTTGCTCTGATCACCAACTAACACTGTCATCCTATACTATATATACAATAGTAAGTTATCCATTGCCATGTCTATATTTACTTGTGGATTGATACTCCAGAGGTTGGTCATCTGGTGTTCGATTTAGCAGGTCTAGTAAGGATCCACTAAATTGAATGCTGAGGTGTAAGGGAAGTCAACAAGAACATTTCTCTGTTGATCTCCTGCTGTGGGGATGGCACCAAAGTTTGAAGATTTTATAATGGTAATTTTGACAAACTTTATCTGCAGCTTTATACAGCTTTGCAGATATTAAACCGTAATTGTAAATATGAAATAATAATTTTGTTTCCATCTTCCATTCATGTTGCTTTTGTCAATATTAACACTTTGTATTTTGGGGGGCTCATAATTAATAAACAAAGTGGATAACATTCTGATGGTTTCTAGCACAAAATGAACAATGGCATTCTGTGGACTGAAATACAGCTTTGGATAGTTCAATATCACAACACAGTAAAATATTGATTTATTGCAAGGCTTGGGACACTTTCTGAGTATTAAATGCAAACTGGCTTTATTAACTATTTGATTACTTGGCAGCTTTGGTTCATATAAGGCAAAGGGATCTAATCCATGTTTATTCATCTGAGCTAACAATTAATATCTGCTTTCCCTTTCGATAAAAGAAGCAGCAGATCTCAGGAGCAGGGGTTATTGTGACTTTTCAGCTCCACTTGGTGATACAGAACCCAGTGTGATACTTTGTGTTTCCAAAGGAAGGCTTGCATTGAGGCAGTGCTGTCTAGTGGCTAGAGCACTGGGCTGGCACTCAGGTGATCTTGATTCTATCCTGGATCATGCTTCTGAGGTGCTGTGTAACTTCATATACACAATTCACTTTCCCTCTAGGTGCTTTTCTTTCCTCTCCTAGCCTTTGTCTGATTAAATTGAAAAGTCTTTGGGTCAGGGACCCCTGTGTCTGTACTGTGGTGGGCACAATAAGGCATCTAGATGCTATTGTAAGACTAGTACTGATTATGTTAATAATAGCATGGTCTCAGATCTATTCCATATTGCATAGCTTAAGCACCTCTTGCTTCAGTACGAGTATGTGCCAAAGCAGTACATTCTGATTAATGCCTTCTAATAATGGCCTACAAATACATCACAGACAACTTCACAGCTCATTACAGTCCGCCCAGGGAGATTCTAGTAAAAGGAACTGGAGGTCACTGTATGATTTGCAATGCAGCCAGATCTGCACTCTATGCCCAGGCAAAAATCTTGTTTAATGAAAGCACTGTCTGAGGAAAGAGGGCAGAGTTAGCACCACAAGATTCAGAGCTGTTTGATTCTAGTCTCAGAACATCCAGCTGCTTCTTTGATGCTTATCTGTGAAACTTGGCTGGAAATCCATTGAGAACAGGCATTCTAGTCAGATTCCGGGAACTTACTGGTTTGGCACTGGCCAGAAACAGAACAGCTTCCCTTGTAGTTTTGGCATCTTGGAAATTCAAGGCATGTACAAATGAAATAAACTAAGTAATATTACAGTACCTTCTAAAATGGCCAATTCTAAAATTGACCCCAGGGAGAGGCTTTCTTGATTTAGAGCTACAGTCATTCACTCATCCCTAGTTTTTATGCACCGGTTTAACATCCCATGCTGTCAGGATTAGTGGGTGGGAATGAGAGGAAAGTCATATAGAGTTCTTCCATCACTGAATTCCAAATCTAATGCCAACACTCGCATTGAATTGCGCATTACTCCACTGAGAGCTCAGTGGCTTCCCGTTTGTATGATCAGTGCTAGAGTAATTCACTTAGTAGGACCATCCCTGGAGTAAGAAGCTATTTGGTTTGATTGAGGAGATTGGAGACTAGCCTCAGTGTTCTTAAATAGCATTGTAGATAACTGTGATAGTTTTCTAGGGATGAAGAATGTTCACTTCCGATATTTCAGAATAAAGGGGGAAACTAGGATGCTTGCAGCACAGAAGCTGGGGGAGTGCTGGTTCTATATGTGCAACAACAGCTTCCTCTAATGGAACTTCATAAAGAAATCTGTTTCACTTGTGAAGCTGTTGTAGAAATGTTGTAAATGCAGGTCTATGCGCTTAACTGTCTATCTTGTTTCAGTCAAACCAGTTTGGGCATCTGTGAGAAATAACAGTGTTTAAAGACTGACAGAGGTATTTGGGCATACAGTTTTATGGGTAAAACCCCACTTTGTCAGATGCATTGGAGACAGTGCATCTGATGAAGTGGGTTTTTACTCAGGAAAACTTATGCCCAAACACATCCGTTAATCTTTAAGGTGCTATAGACTCTTTATTATTTGCAGATACAGATTAACACAGCTACCCCTCTGCAATTTATGAGAAATAGGTGATCCAATCTGTGGAATTTTTGTGTGTATATTTCTTCACTACTTTGAAGATATATAGTCATGGAGGTTTGCAGCAACTGGAAAGTCCTCAGAGAGAACACCCACTAGAAAAATGAAATAAGTATGGTCTGTGGTACACAAAAGAGAAAATGAACTGACTAGAAGCAAATGGAATAAAGGAGGTAGCATGGGAAAGAGAAGAGATATTACAGAAAATGGACTATTGCAGCTGATGGGAGCAGGGAAATAGAAGAACTAATGAGAAACAGGAAAGGAGGTGAAATGGGAAGTTTAGGTAACTAAAAACCTGATTTGGCTCTTATCAACACTGGTGTGAATCAGGGATAACCCACATTTAATTCATGCAGTTACACCTATGTGAGACTTCTGTACCAGATTGCTGAACCATGACTTTATGACTCAATCTTGCTTTTCTTAAAGCCAATAATAAGATCAGGGCCTGACTACAGAGGTGTAACTAATGAAGTATGGGTAGCAAGCTTTGCTGAAATGATACAACAATATAGTAATTAATGTGGATTATTCAAAGTATAAAATTGTTCCTGCCCCTTACACAAATAATGAATTAGTAATCTCACAATCAGTTAACAAAACCAGAGTGAAATTCCTTGCAGCTTTCTTACTTCCCTCTCCTGTGGTTTTATTGCATTTGCATTCTGCTCTTGTCACCTCTGATCAAAGAAAGATAAATTCACTCTTTGGTAAGGAGCAGAAACACTTTCCTGCAGTACACAGAATAATGGCCCTTTCTGAATATTATTCACATACCTCTCTTTGTATTTGTTGTTTCTCCATATCCTTGGTTGTTGTGTATACCATAACTCTTAGCATTTTTCTCTAAGGCCCCTCAAATAATGGAACAAATGGCTCAGGGGACTGATACAGCCTTACTAAGACTTTAAAATAACTGGCTTATGCACAGTGTAAGGGTGGAAGCATTGTCACATGATGGCTGTTGAGTCACCTGTGTAAAGAATCTCAGTCAAGTTTCCATGTCAAAATCTCCATTGCAGATGGTACTCTTATCTTTTCCCAGCAGAGACACTAAGGTACGAATGGCCATCTACACTGAGCTTCCCTTCATTTCACAGATGGACTCTCTAGACCAGTGCAACATGGGTGAGGGGCTGTGGATGGCCATTTCGGTGGCCTTCCTTTCTTTTGGATAGACAAGATTTGACAGCAGTATTGTAAGCATTTAAATATCAGGCTCAATAATCATGAAATTAGATTACAAATTCATTTTTAATACTGCATATTGGGTTTGCCTTCTGTTCTCTGAGTCATTAGGGTGCAGGCCCATCAACAGAGGAGAGGGGGAATTGGGAATTTTCCCTAGGATCCTGTGATTCAAAGGGACTCTGGGTTCCCAACTGCTATTACATGCTCCGTGGGGATCTGAGGATGGGGCGGAGCGGGGGCGGGAGAGCAGTGTTGTGCTCTGAATGGCATGGAGGGCTGGCTGATCTGGCCTACCCCTTCTGCCTGGCACCCCTGTCCCTTCCAGAGCACAGAGCCAGACCTTCTACACACCTTGCCGGAGGGCATGTGGAAACTGTTGTCCCCCTGTTAGTGTATGCTCACCCCTTGTTTTCAGTCTTTTTTCCTACAGCTATTAAGGCAAGAAACTTACTTTAAAAAAATTAAAACTGAGAGTCTCAGGTATTCACTTGTCTTCGGGAGCAAGAGCTTTAAGAAAACCACTGAATGGCATGAGAGTCATGCTAAAAACATGAGACCTGGCAATGTAGCTGCCAGAACTGCCCACACAATAACTTTCACTAACACTAAAACAAAATAACCATATATTTATATTTGGTTAGTGGAAGATAGCTATATTTTACTTAAATAAGGAAACATAAAATAGTATCATCTTAGGGTGGTTGCAAGATTGAAGACACTGAGTCAAGGAGGTAATTAGATACAGAGAAACTCAGTCCAAGTCTACACTAGACCCAGCAGCTTAGCAAATGCTCCCATTGACTTCCCTTTCTTCTCACAGAAACAGGAGTGCCGGACTCCAGTGGGGGCACCCTCTGAGTTTGATTTAGTGAGTCTTAAATAGACTTGATAAATTGAACTCTGGAAGATCAATTGCAGCAGTGGTGATCTTCCATTTAGTGTACTTTAGACAAGGCCTCAGAGTGGTCAGAAGAGTTCATAGACCGAGGTTAGATAAGAGGCGTTCAGAGATCTGAGCACATGAACAGGGGTTCTATGGTGGATTTCTGAAGCCCTGAGGAGGAGGGGTGTGTGTGTGTGTGTGTGTACACACATGTGCACACACTTTGAATTTTATTAACCTATTACAGATACTGCTGGTTAATACCTGTTTCAGCATTTCCAGAAACCAAATCTTTTTGCCGCTTCTGTAGCCTGTGCAACCCTAAATCAGGTGCTTGTGTGTCCTAATATCCTGTCACATGTGATTTAGGTCTTGTGCATTTCTGCTGCATCAAGCTGAAACAAAATGATTTTTATCCCTGCAGTTAGGTATTGGATGCAGTTGGACAAATTGAAATGACTTTTGGGGAGAGCCATGGAGGAGAATAAAAGGGTTCCTGAGAGGTGTGGAGGGAGCATGATTTGTGCTTATTTTTAGTCCTTTCAAAGAAAAAAAAACTAAGTGAAAATTATAAATATATTTTAACATAAGAACATAAGAACATAAAAATGGCCGTACTGGGTCCATCTAGCCCAGTAGCCTGTCCGCCGACAGTTGCCAGCACCAGGTGTCCCGGGGGAGGGGGGACCGAAGACAATGATCAAGCAATTTATCTCCTGCCATCTTTCTCCAGCCTCTGACAAACAGAGGCCAAGGACACCATTTTATCCCCTGGCTAATAGCCTTTTATGCACATAACCTCCGTGAATTATCTAGCTTCTCTTTAAACTCTGTTATAATTCTAGCCTTCACAGCCTCCTCTGGCAAGGAGTTTCACAGGCTGACTATGCACTGTGTGAAGAAGAACTTTCTTTTATTAGTTTTAAACGTGCTACCCATTAACTTCATTTGGTGTCCTCTAGTTCTTCTTTTATGGGAACTAATGAAGAACTTTTCTTTATTCACCCTCTCCACACTACTCATATCCCCCCTTAGTCTCCTCTTTTCTAAAGTGAAAAGTCCCAGTCCCTTTAACCTCTCTTCATATGGGACCTGTCATTTTATATGTATAGTTGGGGTTATTTTTTCCAATGTGCATTACTTCACACGTATCCACATTAAATTTCATTTGCCATTTTGTTGCCCAGTCACTCGGTTTGGTGAGATCTTTTTGAAGTTCTTCACAGTCTGCTTCTGTCTTGACTATCTTAAACAGTTTTTTGCAGTGTGAGGAAGAGATGTAAATAGTATTAGGAATACTTTAGCAGTTTAATGTCTGTGCCTAGGATACCACAAGTGAGTGCTTAAACTGGGGTGCTGGCTAATGCCCATAGGCTTTTACTCAGCCACTGGCAGCCGGTCTTCTTTGAATATGTCCAGTCACAGTCCTTCCCACTGATTTCTACACCAGAACTTCATAGAAATTTACCTGTTGATTGGCCTGTTGGGAGTTCCCATTCTCCATTGTGACTCCAGGACTCCACAGTCTTCATAAACCCAGACACCAAAAGAACAGGTCCCTAAAGAAGAATCGGTTGTGAGGGCTGACATCTGGAGAACAACAGAATCCTAGCACATAAGCATGTATGACAACATTCAGTAGAGGCTAAAGATAGCATCCACTCTGGCTGGAGGAGGTTTGAACTTTCCACAGGAAATGGTCTACATAATGGCTTACAGGGAGCTTTTGGGAGAAGGACCTGAATACAAGTTTTTCATATGGACTGTAATAACATCAGAATGAGATCAGAGCCCCATTGTGTGAGGCATTATGTAAACACATGGTAAGAGACAGTCTCAATCCTAAAGAGTTTACAGCAGTGGCGGGCATCTGGAGCATCAAGGGGTTCTATGTGTGGCCCACGAGACATTCTGTTTACTGTTGCTAAAATGTGGTGGCACTTGCCTCTTGCAGATTCCCCCATCTGACCAAGTACATGTACCTGCACTCTTCTATTCCAAAAGTCTTTTTTGGCAACTCAGCCCTCCAGCTGAGTCATACCCCTGTGTAAAATACAAACTCCTTGTGGGGCACAAATTTAACACTGGGCCATCTTGGTACCCTCTGTAAAGTCTATTGAATCTGTAGCGCACTCAAAGAGAGTGGTATCTCCATGGCTTCCCCTCAGGGGGGCAGCTTCCTTGCCCTTATGTCCATTGGACTCACCATAGCTTTCTCCATGGAGTTTTCTGTGGTGCTACTACTCCCCATGGCCAGATTAAGACCTTTAGAGGCCCTAAGCACTGAAAAGATTATGGTGCCCCCCCCCAATGTAATTTGAAATAAAAACAATACTATACTGTAAAATCTCATTTTGGGGGGTGCCCCTACTTTGCTGGTGCCCTAAGCACATGCTTAGTCTGCTTATTGGGTAATCCAGCCCTGCCACTCCCTCAGCCAGCCAGTTATGGTCAACACCTCTTCAAGTCTCCAGAGACACTGACTTGACTCTGGTCCTGCAGCTTCTTCTTATTGTCCTTTTTGGTCCCTGATTGGCTGGCTCTTCCACAGCCACTCTAGCCTGCCTGGAGAACTTCTCCATGGTCCTTTTCTGGGATACAGTGTAGCAAGGCCACAAGCTTCTAGCAAGGGGCTTTGGGCCTGGTCCACCCCATCACAGTTGCCAACACACAAGGTTCTAGATTTTGCTTGCTTT
This sequence comes from Pelodiscus sinensis, assembly GCF_049634645.1. Lineage (NCBI taxonomy): Eukaryota > Metazoa > Chordata > Testudines > Trionychidae > Pelodiscus > Pelodiscus sinensis. The sequence goes on along the minus strand of NC_134725.1, from coordinate 27,489,993 downwards.
TTCTGCGTAGTTTTTTTTCCCTACTGGTCTTGCTAAAGTAATACACACATAAAGCAAGGGCACATGAAGCAAGGTGCATGCTTCTTGTACATATTGTGAGATCTGTGCAATCCCTCTGTATCGAATCAGAGTGGAGTTATGATTCATTCCACACACCCTGCAAATTCTAGAAACGTAAGTGCAGTTAGCAAAACTACCCTATCCCTGGAGACCATCTTGATTATGACAATCTTGCATCCCATTAAGGTGGAAGAGAACCACTCATGTGGCCCGCTCCTTAGTCTAAGTTGCCCTTCACTGGTTTACACACTCAATATACAAAGGAGACAAGAAGAATTATCCTCATTTTACAGATGGAGGCTGAGGCGTGGAGACTACATGGCTTCAGATAAGCTGAGGATGAGTGCTTTGTTTGCCATGCTCTTGCTACTGTAGATACCTGGAGGGAGTGATTCCTATAAAAGGTAATGGTGGCTCCTACATCCTTGCAGCAGGAGAACTTAGCCTCCTTTATGTAACATACAGAGAATCTAAGGCTATGTCTAGACTGCACTGCTTTTCTGGGACACTGGAGGTATTTCAGAAAAGCAATGTGGCATCCATGGATCACATATGCTTTTTTGGAATTTTTTTCGAAAAAGCGGACGCGCTCTTTCTCCATCCCTGTAAACCTCGAATAAGGGATGTGTTGAAAGAGCACTTTTTTCCAAAATTTGGTACTGTGTGGACACGCCAAATTTTGGAAAAGCCTCTTTTGACAGTAATGCAGAAAAAGATATGCAATTTGCAGTCTGCAAATTGCATATATTTTTCTGATTTAACCTTGCAGTCTAGACATAGCCTAAGTAAGCTTGTGTGGTTCAGAGGTATGTAGTCAAGAATTTTCTAGTCTGGTCATGATATCTCAAATTTATAATGGAAAAACATGTCCTTAAAGAGGCATGGAATGGCTAATTAGGAGAGAAAGAGCTGGAAGCAACATGAGATGGAGCCCAAGGGGTGTTTCTTTTTATGAAAGTGTTACATAGTTGCTGTGAGAACTTTTCATTTCACGAAGCAAACATTTTCAGACACCAGAATTCCCTATTTGCTAGAATTCTAGCTGCAGCCATCCCTGATTTCATCATTGCTTTCTCATTCCTTAGTCACCTGAGCTCACAAGAGGTATTCCCTGTGCCTTCTGACTGATTGGATACTGGGCCCAGCTGGTCACATGTTGGTCCCATTACACCACATAAACGTGCACATCAATGATCTGATCCAAACCCCCCTGACATCTATGGAGTCTTACTATTCATTTAATTGGGCTTTAAAAGTATAAGCTACTAGCAGCAGTCTTGAGGTACAAGGCTCTGAGTTAATACTGGGTAAACACAGAGCCCATTTGGGAGGCTATATCACAGATCACTGGCAGTCTTAAATAGATTAAGTTTCAATTCTAACATAAAGAGCTAGCAGCTTCATCCAATGCATCCCTCTAGACTATCTTAATAGCATTTCCTACATACTGCCAGGATAAAGAATAAAATGGAAGAGGCTGTTGTTCTGAAAAAAGAAGACCAGGAGGAATAAGGGTGTTTAATATGGCAAGGTGGCTACATACAAATGCAAGGGTTATGGTGAAAGAAGAGAAGGGCTGTCACCAAATACTGGAATCTGTGCACTAATATTAAACAAATCCTGCTATGACTCTCCACTTCCATTCTCTGCACTCTTTCCACTGCATTGACTGTGATCCTGCTGCTTATGTAAGTCTATGGCTTGTTCATAGCTAGTGCTACTAGCTACCCCAAAAGGGCAGATGGAAGTGCCACAGCTGAATGGACCACAGAGGGGGGATCATGTGACTCTTTCTTAACCCATCAGTGAACTCCAGGCTGCAAACCAGAGAGCTTTGTGAAGCATAGTGAGATCTCTGGACTAATCTCACTAGGGAGCCATGTTAAACTGAACTCCTCAAAGCACAATAAAATATACTGCAGGGCATAGACCCGTACTTTTATTTGTCCCTCAGGTGCTTCAGCCTGGATCCCCATTCCTTCCCCTGAAACTCTTTGCCTTTGTTCTGCCTCTTCTGGCCCCCTGTTCTCCTCCAGCCCCCAAAGCTACATCAGGGTTCCTTCCACCTGTGCTCCCCTCAACCCCTAAGTCCTCACACACCTGCCATGTACTGCTCTCCATTCTCACCCCAGCACTTCTGGCCAGATGTCAAACAGCTGATTGGCAGCACAGTTGAATAGTTGTGGCTGCTGGGTGCTGAGCACCATGGGTGCTTGAGCCCCTGAGCACCCACAGAATCAGTGCCTGTGCTGCAGGGGTCAATCCTGCCTAGGCTCTTAGGAGACAGATTAGCTGGTTGGTTGCCAGTCATTCTTTTCCCTTCCTAATTTCTGTGAAACCCAGCAGCCCTAGAATTTGACTAGGAGACGCTCACAACCTAACCACTCATTTATTGACCTTTCCCGGGCACTCCTCCACCTTTCTTACAGTTAAAGCTCAGCAATGAAGAGTTCCTCTTAGTAAAGCAGAAAAGCAACCTCGTCCGTCTGCATGGCTGATGGTAAAATGTAGCAGTAACAGCTGCCAGAGGCAGCCTGAGGAGAGGATTAAAAGTACAAAGGGACTGTAGGAAAAGATTACTTCAAAAAGTCACTTAGAGTCTAAGTAATAATCCTAATAAATACTGCGCACGGTAAGTATTTTTCTCAGTAATGCCCTTGCCATGTTAGCTGGGGGAATGCCATGCACGCTCAGCTTAGAGATCTTGTCATAATAATGGAAAGTGCAAGCAGTAGCAAACATAATCTGAGTGCATTTGTTTATCTCAAAAATGTCTCCAATCCTCTAATATAGATCTACAGAGGTCATCTTTAGAATGTGCAGCAAAATCCCTCCTCTGGATTTACCCATGCTGTGCTTCCTGTTTATGTGAGAGAGAGTGTGTGCATGTGTGTGTTGAACAGCTTCTTGTTTAAATTTCCTTTGGAGATAAACCTGGGCAGAAGGCAGGCTGTACAACTGGGCTATGACCCTATCCTGCAATCCTTACTCACTGGGGGTATGTCTACACTACCCTCCTAGTTCGAACTAGGAGGGTAATGTAGGAATACCACACTTGCAAATGAAGCCCGGGATTTGAATTTCCCGAGCTTCATTTGCATAAGCTGGGCGCCGCCATTTTTAAATCCCGGCTCGTTCGAATCCCGTGCTGCGCGGCTACACGCGGCACGGACTAGGTAGTTCGGACTAGGCTTCCTAGTCCGAACTACCGTTACTCCTCATTCCACATAGTGCTAACTCACATGAATATAGCCCCCAGTCTGGCAAAGAGGATCTTTCAAGGTATGATTATACATCAGCTTGGTGTGATAACACATCAGCTGTTTTTAAGTTTCTTCCATACAAAGTCTGAGTGTGCCCACTGCTTGCATTGTCCCAGTAATTTTGAATTCAAGATTAATATGGTACATTTAGATGCCCCTCCTTACTTAAATGTTGTCACTGTCTAGGAAATGTTTACTATCACATATGAAATGGCTGCTGAGAATTCCTGGGAAAATTCTCTGGGCACCAAAAGTCATTGTTGCTCTTGCTATGGGTTTCATTCTTTATTGCTTGTGCACCCAGTTGACTTCAGGGAAGATGGTTCATGTGCTTTGGGATGCAAATTGAGGGGAAAGGCTAAACTGGTTTCAGATTTGAAAGGAGCCACTGGGATCACAAAATTAATATTTCCAGCCCCAAGTGTTCAAAAATCATGAGTCAGATTTCAAAAGAATCATGAGATTGGCTTAAGAATCGTGAGGTTTTTTTAATTAATAATCAATGGGGGGGGTTCTCTTTATTGAAAACATGTGGGTTAATGTTTTCAATGTTTCTCCTATCCGGGAGGGCTAGACACGGCTTGCTGTTTCATGAAAGCTGGGGACTTGTCTGCCCTTACCATTGCCAGAATTGATCTCCCAGGTGTCAATTTAGTGTGTGGTCATGCTCCTGTCAACTTCAATACTCCATCGTAGCAAGAAGAGTAAGGGGAGTCAATGTGAGAATTTCTACCATTGAATACACGCAGTGTGGATGCCACAGTAAGTCAAACTAAAGTATGTCAACTCCAGATACACTATTCATGTAGCTGGACTTGGGTACCTTAATACAACATTGTCCACTACTGTACACTGGGTCTCAGAGTCTTGGGCATGCACATGACTCCAGGAGGTGGAGCTTTATAACCATAGTGACACTAGTGGTAAAATTGTGAGGGTTGGCAATGTTGCAGTATCCTAAAAAGCCCTGTGCCTGTAGAGCCAGAAAACGAGGGAAGAAATGGATTTATCTGACCCTGAGAACATTTGGCACATGGGTAGAGATTTGCACCAGCACTTCTGCCTTTTTTCTGGCTTCTTATTCTTCTGATGATTGAAGCCTGACACTGTCAACTCCTCACCTAATCCATTCACCCCAAGCAGAAGTCAAGCAGGGTTTTGTGACAATTTAAGGAGGTGCCTTGTTTTATTCAAAGCTTGTATGATGTGTATCAGTGTTAAATAGCCATGTCAGATTCAAGTAGGGGGAGGGACCTGGATGAAACAGGACCTTAGCACCACTCAAGGTACTCTGCAATACTCTTTGTTTCCCTTCAAATCTCTCCTATCCAGCTGATCCAAGTTAAACAGTCATGGTCCCATGACAGTTACAGAGTTTGCAATGTTTATCTTTCCTAGAGACAAAAGTGTTAACAAGCTGTACATTCAGGCTGAGTTTCTGTACTGCCAGAAAGACAACCTTAGAGCCTCTATATCCTATAGATCACTCCTGAATATATATTTTTCCTATAGCCTCCCTATAATCCCTTAACTAATGCTGGGGAAAGGGTATTAGCTCTGAGTGCTGGGGAAAGCAGTTTTGCTGGGAGATATATTAGAAGCCTATATGACTAGTTCACTGTGTAGAATAATAATAATAATTGCCCGGGAATTTGAAGGAATCGCAAGGGTTAACAAACAATTAATTGCCAAAATGGTCCTGAGAAGACCCAGATTGGAAGTTTCTAAAAGTCAGGGCGTGTCAACGGACTTGCTGGATCCCTGGACAAGGATGAGGGGAGAAACTCAGCACCAAAAGGCCTGGGGCTCCTGCTACCACTGCTTCAGCTGTAACAGAAGTGGTGGCCAAGAGGCCCAGGCTGTTTTGAATTGTCAGATCTAAGGACAACTGTCCCATTTGCCCCTCCCATATACAGGCCTATCCAAAGTGTTCACCACCAGGGGCTTTCTTTTCTTTCTTTTTCTTTTTCTTTTTTTTTTTTTTTTGGCTGCTATATTTTAAACATTAAAAGTGGAACCCATCCAATTCAGTGGAGCTGAGCTATTCAAAGCTACCTAAGGCACCAATTCCCATCAACATGAATAGGAAGTGGAGCCCAGATCCTCAGTGGGAGTTCAGTGCCTAAATACATGGGGTGCCTGTGGAAGATCTCACGAACAGTGCAACAGGCCAGCCCATGAGCATAGACACCTTCACCTACGTCCGGTAGTGCCTGAGGTAAGGGAGAGAAAACATGGACCTTCATGGCACACACAGGATGTCACAGATCCAAGCAGGATGGAGCTAGGGAAGTGAGATCCATACCCAGATCCTTCACATTTAATACCCTGCTAGCAGCTGGCTTCTTGTGTATGCCAAAGAGGCGGCAGCTAGAGGCCTCTGTTGACTTGATTGTGTCACTATCATGGGGAGGGAGATGATGTCTAAGGAAAGCCAGGCTCACCTGTTGCTCATGGGGAAGCGGAAGTAAAACTGGATGGTCACTATCATACTGTCCAAAGGTGCCTCCCTGCATCCATGTGCTCTTTCAGCCATCTGTCTGTATCCATCTGATGTCTCTTGATGGTAAGCTCTGTGAGGCAGGGAATGGCTTTTTGGTCTGTATTTGTACAGCACCTGACACAAAGGGGTCTCAGTCTCTGATGGGGCTGGTAGTCACTACAGCAATACAAACACAAATACACTTGAACTCTTTAATCCAGCAACAGTGGTAAATGGGATATGCTAGATTAGAGGATTTGCCAAGCTAGTGAGGATACTGTGGAGTCTGGGTTTAGGGAGTGGGGGTAGGGAGCTTACCTGGCCCCCTGCTTCCCAGGCCACACATGATTCCACACCCTATGCCACTCCCAGACATCGCCCTCACTGCTATGAGAATGATGGGGAAAAGGCTCAGTAAAAGCATGTTGCTGTACTGCCATTCCCCCAGCTGCAGGAGAGGAGGAGGGGCAGTGTGCAGAGCTGCTTCCTCCTCTCCCTGCCAGCAGTACGGAGCTTCAGGTTAGTAATAAAAGTTTGTATCAAATCCATTTGTTGGCACAACATAAGATGTTTGATAACTTTGTTATTATTTTGCTCTACACCTGCACATTCCAGGTGCCCAGAACTTTAGTGTATAGGGAGTGGTACTTAAAACATGCCAATTACCATCTGTTGGAGGCCTTACCCTGATTACTCCATGGCAAAGCAATTTCCTGAAGAAAAGGGAAGAGGTGATGGACAAGACCTACCGTAACAGAATGGCTAACTTAATAGGCAATTTCCTGCAATCTAGAAATCATAGATACCAAAAATTACCTATAGATGACTCATCATATGTACCAATGTGCTAGATACTAACCATGGAATAGTATTACCCTCAGTCGTATAATAGCACATGGAGTCCCCAGTTGAGACTGGGGCTCCATTGTGTGAAATGCTTAATCTACACAAAATAAGAGACCCCCTCTGTTCCAAAGTTCTTGGGCGAGAGAGAGGTGGTATCATTATACACATTTATTAATAGAGAACAGAAGCAAAGAAGAATTTAGTGAATTGACATAGGTCACACAGACAGTCTGTGGCAGAGCTGGGGTAGTCAGCTCTTCTGTGACCTAATCTGGTTACATCTAACCTAACCATACAATCATCCTTTCTCATTAGAGGTTCTGCATGTACTCAGGCCTCACTTCACCCAGGAATATGCGCACATACAATACACAGTCAACTGGTGGAACTCCCTGCCAGAGGATGTTGTGAAAACCAAGACTATAACAGGGTTCAGTAAAGAGCTAGATAAATTCATGGAGGATAGCTCCATCAAGGGCTATTAGCCAGGATGGGCAGGGATGGAGTCCTTAGCTTCTGGTTATCAGAAGCTGGGAATGGGTAACAGGAGATGGACTACTTGATGATTATCTGTTCTGTTCATTCCTTCTGGAGCACTTGGCATTGGCCACTGTTAGAAGACAGGATACTGAGCTAAAGGTATCTTTGGTCTGACTCCAATATGGCTGTTCTTATGTTATGTTCCTAAGAAGAAATGAAAGCACTTTGTAAATAAAATAAATCTTGTTTAATTGTCACAGTTAGTCTACTGCCTTAATCTTCTGGGTGCCTCAAGCTGGCAGTAATCTGCTGTTTTACTATGTAAGCAAAGAATGTATGTCATTCTCTTCTCTTATGGCACAAATAGGTAGAATTTCTTTTGGCAGCACTTGAGAAGGTCAGAGATTTGCTGGAAAGTGCAGCCCAAGAATAGGTCACAGCTAACAGGAGATACTCTTTGGATTAAAAAAAAACCAGTCCTGAAATGATGAAATTGTTTCTTACAATGTGACCTTCAGAATTCAGTAACATTAGGTGTTCTCCCAGAGCCTGGGCAGATCTTTAGTGAATTATACTGGAAACTTTAGAGAAGTATAGTGAGGCTATGTCTAGACTGTAGGCTTCTTTCAGAAGAAGCTTTTCCAGAAGAGCTCTTCCAAAAAAACTTCTTCTGAAAAAAAGCATCTACACAGCAAAAGTGCATAGAAATATCAATCTGCTTTTCTGACAGATGTAGCCGTGATAGAGATGTAGCCGTGTTAGTCTGGTCTAGCTGAAACAAAAGACTGGACCATTCTACATGAGAGATCCATTTCTCTATTTCCGGTTCCTGGCAAATTCATGGAAGGGATCCTTAAGGAATCCATTTTGAGGCAGTTGGATGAGATGAAAGTGATTAGGAATAGTCAACATGGATTCACAAAGGGCAAGTTGTGCCTGACCAATCTGATTAGCTTCTATTATGAAGTAACTGGCTCGGTGGACATGGGAAAGTCAGTGGATGTTATATACCTTGACTTTAGCAAGGCTTCTGATACGGTCTCCCACAATATTCTTGCCAGCAAGTTAAGGGAATGTGGATTGGATAAATGGATGGTAAGATGGATAGAAAGATGGCTAGAAGGCCGGGCCCAGCGAGTAGTGATCAACAGCTCGATGTCAGGATGGCGGTCAGTTTCTAGCGGAGTGCCCCAAGGTTCGGTTCTAGGACTGGTTTTGTTCAATATCTTTATTAATGACCTGGATGAGGGGATGGATTGCACCCTCAGCAAGTTTGCGGATGACACTAAGCTGGGGGAAGAGGTAGATACGCTTAAGGGCAGATATAGGGTCCAGAGTGACTTAGACAAATTGGAGGATTGGACCACAAGAAATCTGATGAGGTTCAACAAGGACAAGTGTAGAGTCCTGCACTTGGGACGGAAGAATCCCAAGCATAGTTACAAGCTGGGGACCAACCAGTTAAGTAGTAGTTCTGCAGAAAAGGACCTGGGGGTTACAGTGGATGAGAAGCTGGATATGAGTCAACAGTGTGCCCTTGTAGCCAAGAAGGGTAATGGCATATTAGGTTGCATTAAGAGGAGCATTGCCAGCAGATCCAGAGATGTCATTATTCCCCTTTATTCGGCTTTGGTGCGGCCACATCTGGAGTATTGTGTCCAGTTCTGGGCCCCCCACTGCAAAAAGGATGTGGACGCATTGGAGAGGGTCCAGCGGAGGGCAACCAAAATGATTAGGGAGCTGGAGCATATGACTTATGAGGAGAGGCTGAGGGACTTGGGTCTGTTTAGTCTGCAGAAGCGAAGAGTGAGGGGGGATTTGATAGCAGACTTCAACTTCCTGAAGGGAGGTTCCAAAGAGGATGGAGAAAGGCTGTTCTCAGCAGTGACAGATGGCAGAACAAGGAGCAATGGTCTCAAGTTGTGGTGGGAGAGGTCCAGGTTGGATATTAGGAAAAACTATTTCAATAGGAGGGTGGTGAAGCACTGGAATGGGTTACCTAGGGAAGTAGTGGAGTCTCCATCCCTAGAGGTGTTTAAGTCTCGGCTTGACAAAGCCCTGGCCGGGTTGATTTAGTTGGAATTGGTCCTGCCTAGAGCACGGGGCTGGACTTGATGATTTTCTGAGGTCTCTTCCAGTTCTATGATTCTAAGATTCCTGGACACCACGGTGGAAAATTAAACACCACTCTCTACAGAAAACCCACTGACTCCTACCGTTACCTACATGCCTCCAGCTCCCATCCAGGACACACCATACGATCCATCGTCTATAGCCAACCCCTTCAATACAACTGCATCTGCTCTAATCCCACTGACAGAGACAAGAAACTTCAGGATCTCTACCAAGCATTTTTAAACTTCAATTACCCACCCGGAGAAATAAAAAAACTAATTGAAAGAGCCAGACGAATACCCAAAAACTATCTACTTCAAGACAGACCCAGGAAAACCAACAATAGAACACCACTTGTCATCACCTATAGCCCCCAACTTAAACCCATCCAACGCATTATCAATAAACTACAGCCTATACTGGAACAGGATACTACACTCCGAGAGGCTCTGGGAGACAGACCCATAGTCTCCTATAGACAACCACCTAACCTCAGGATGATTCTTAACGACAACCACAGGACATACCACACTAATACCAACCCTGGAACTTTCCCTTGCAACAAACCCCGGTGCCAGCTTTGTCCACATATTTACTGTGCTGACACCATTATTGGACCTAACCATGCCTATTACAAGATCAAGAACACATATTCCTGTTCATCCAGAAATATAATTTATGGCATCATGTGCCTAAAGTGTCCATCTGCTATGTACATTGGACAGACTTCTCAGACACTTCGCCAAAGAATCAATGCACACAAAACAGACATAAGACTCTCTCACAGAGAGAAAGCTGTTGCTTGCCATTTCAGCCAGACTGACCATTCCCTCAATGACCTTAAAACATGCATATTGCTTCAAAGAGACTTCAACTCCAGACTTCAACGAGAAGCTTCAGAATAGTCATTCATGCTTAAATTTGACACTTTATGTATGAGATTAAACAAAGACTCTAATTATCTCACCCATTACAAAGATAGCTTCCCCAAAGAAAGGGTACAGAGAAGAGCGACAAGAATGATTAAAGGTCTAGAGAACATGACCTATGAAGCCAGGCTTCATGAACTGGGCTTGTTTAGTTTGGAAAAAAGAAGATTAAGGGGGGACATGATAGCGGTTTTCAAATATCTAAAAGGGTGTCACAAGGAGGAAGGAGAAAATTTGTTCCTCTTGGTTTCTGAGGACAGGACAAGGAGTAATGGGCTTAAAGTGCAGCAAGGGAGGTTTAGATTGGACATTAGGAAAAAATTCCTAACTGTCAGGGTGGTCAAATATTGGAATAAATTGCCAAGGGAGGTGGTGGAATCTCCCTCTCTGGAGATATTTAAGAACAGGTTAGATAGACATCTGTCAGGGATGGTGTAGGTGGAGCTTGGTCCTGCCTTGAGGGCGGGGGGCTGGACTCGATGACCTCTTGAGGTCCCTTCCAGTCCTATTATTCTATGATTCTATGATTCTATGATTCTATAATTATCACCCCTATGTCATTACCACACAGACGCTAACCTTCCCCCCTCACTCCCACTCTGTTCTAAAATTTGATTTGTCAATTTCATATGCGTTCATTTTTTTGATTGTACCACTTTGGTATATATGGTTGTGCCGATTTTCTTCCACATATTGATCTGAGGAAGTGGGTCTGGCCCACGAAAGCTCATCGCCTAATAAACCATCTTGTTAGTCTTTAAAGTGCTACATAGTTCTGTCTTTTGTTTCTGCTTTTCTGAAAGATAGCATCCACACTATGGATGCTAGCTCACATTTAAGCTGTGATTACTATGGATGGAGTGGCCACCAGGGCACCTGTACTTTCCTCTCTCCTCTTTCCTCTTCTTTCAAAAGAACTCCCTCTTCCCTGTCCACACATGCCTTTTTCCGAAAGCACTCTTTCGGAAAAAGGTTTCTTCCTCATAGAAAGAAGTTTGCCAATGTTGGAAAAATCCCTCTGTTCTTTCAATTTTTTTTCAAAAGAACATGATTGCAGTGTGGATGTAAGTGAAGTTTTTTTGGAAAAACAGCCATTGAAAAAAAAAAAAACCCTCTGCAGTATAGACATACCTTGCATGTTAGCAAATATTACAGGCCGGAAAGGATTTGAAGGATGGAGAAGAGCAACCTAAAAGGGTCAGTGTTTGCTAAGTCGAAGCATACCATTTTATTTATAACATATAAAGTTTAGAAAAATTCTTACTGAAAAGTCATACAGTGCACCAGCTTTAAAACAGCATCCAAGAAGGTAAGATTATTTTGTTTGCTCTATATGAAGCAGCAGTTGTGGGTTTAAGACTAGGCTGTGTTCAGGTCAAAGAACAGTGTTTAGGGGAGAGGATGACGTTTAAATGGCACACAAAAGATACCAGCGTAGGTAACACCTTCTGAAAAGGAAACACTGGTAGGGAAGGAAAGGGATAGTGCTAGAAAACTATTTCAAACTTGATGTCAGTCACTAGTGAAACTTAGAGGAGTCATCTCAACTCAGACTATGGTTTAGCAGCAGAATCCTGTGTAGGGTTTTTTAGCTACTAGATCTCGTGTCAGTATTGCAACAATCGCACAAAATACAGCACAATGGGGAGTCTCTTGTGAGATGCTCCAAATCATAGTAGGGAGGTGCTGGAATTTAGTATTGGGATGCATTGGACAAACTATAGCATAAGAAGGAATTTGCAGAGCTCTTAGCTTGTCCTCTCAATATCTTATTATTGCAGGTGGTATCAGCCTATCATAACCAAAGACACATACCCAAGATTTTAATTTAAATGAGAAAAGTGTAATGTGAGAAGGCTTCAAAGACTCCTAGAGTCATAAATCACATCTTCCACTGTAGCTGAGATTTAATTGCTATTTGGATGTACTGCATTTATCAGATGCTCACTGCATATAGTTACTGATAAACGTGTGGTTTCTTGTAATCTGACAGCAGAAGAAACACCAAAATGCAATAACAATGACAAGATTTGTATGTGTACTTGATCTGAATACATTAATTATGTTTGTCTCTAAGTTTTACCCTTTAGGAAGCCTGAGACATTTTAGGCTTAAATGAAAATTTGCAATTCAATTAAGGACTTCCATTTTTTATTGGAAATTGTGAATTTAAACAAAATTGGTTTACCAATGTGAGTGTTTCTAAAGTTCCTTTATTTAGTTTTGAAAAGAATTATCTAGTGACTTTCAAATATAAACTGTCAAGTACTGTCTTCTGTGAAGTCAAGATGGTGTTTGTTTTGCATGCTGGCAAAATGTTCTAACTCTCTATTGGAGATAAGAGGGAAGATGCCCCCAAATCAGTCTGAGACAAATATGAGGTAAAAGGGGGTTTTGGGGATACAAATAAATAACCACAGAGATCAAGAAGCAACCATCAAGCTTACATCACTCTACAGTCTAACCAGTATGTGGGAAAGGGCTTCAAAAACATCCTTATATAAACATTGATCCAATGCTAACTTGAAGCTGACTTCTCCACTATATTGTCCAACTCTGAATTGAAGGTCATTCATTTCTCCATGGTGCAGTTTATTTTTGCCAATGATAAAAACTACAGACCCCATCCAGCAAAGCACATCATTAGCTTTCAGCATGGGAACAGCTATACGCAAGTCAATAGTTCTGTTCATGGGCGTCAAGTTGAACATATGCTTTGGTACTTTGCTGGACTAGGGCCTATATTTAGATCTTTCCCCATTCTCTTTTCCTCCCTCCATGTAATTCTCCTATGGAGGATGAGGAGGGAAGAGTGCATACTTCCTCCTTTCTTAATGTACTGCTTTCTGGAAGCAAGCAGGACTCATAAAATCATAGAACATTAGAACTAGAAGGGACCTTGAGAGTTCATTGAGTCCAGTCCCCTGCTCTCACGGCAGGACCCAGTACCATCTAGACCATACCTGATAGATGTCTATCTACCTGCTCTTAAATATCTCCAGAGATGGAGATTCCACAACCTCCCTAGGCAACTTATTCCAGTGTTTAACCCCTCTGACAGGCAGGAAGTTTTTCCTGATGTCCAACCTAAATCTCCCTTGCTGCAGTTTAAACCCATTACTCCTTGTCTTATCCTCAGAGGCTAAGGAGAACAATTTTTCTCCCTCCTCCTTGTGACACCCTTTTAGATACCTGAAAACTGCTCTCATCTCCCCTCTCAGTTTTCTCTTTTCCAAACTAAACAAGCCCAATTCTTTCAGTCTTCCTTCATAGCTCATGTTCTCTAGACCTTTAATTATTCTTGTTGCTCTTCTCTGGACCTTCTCCAATTTCTCCACATCTTTCTTGAAATGTGGTGCTCAGAACTGGACACAGTACTCCAACTGAGGCCTAATCATTGCAGAGTAGAGCGGAAGAATGACTTCTCGTGTCCTGCTTACAACACACCTGTTAATGCATCCCAGAATCATGTCTGCTTTTTTTGAAACAGCATCACACTATAATCCCTAGATCCCTTTCTGCAGTACTCCTTACTACATAGTCGCTTCCCATTCTGTATGTGTAAAACTGATTGTTCCTTCCTATGTGGAATACTTTGCATTTGTCTTTATTACATTTCATCCTGTTTATCTCAGACCATTTTTCCAATTTGTCCAGATCATTTTGAATTATGACCGTATCCTCCAAAGTTGTTGCAACTCCTCCTAGCTTGGTATCATCTGTAAACTTAATAAGCATACTCTGTATGCCAATATTTAAATCGTTGATGAAGATATTGAACAGAACTGGTCCCCAAACAGACCCCTGCAGAATCCCATTTGTTATGCCCTTCCAGCAGGATTGTGAATTGTTAATAACTACTCTCTGGCTGTGTCTAGACTGCATCCCTTTTCCGTAAAAGGGATGCAAATTAGACATATCACAATTGCAAATGAAGCGGGGATTTAAATCTCCCCCGCTTCATTAGCATAAAAATGGCAGCCGCTTTTTTCTGTCTCTGAGCTATGCTGGAAAAAAATGCCAGTCTAGACACGGATCTTTCAGAAAATAAAGCCTTTTCCGAAAGATCCCTTATCCCTTATTTTAAGAGGGATAAAGGATCTTTCGGAAAAGGCTTTATTTTCCGAAAGATCCGCGTCTAGACAGGCGCTTTTTTCCAGCAAAGCTCCGAGACAGAAAAAACCGGCAGCCATTTTTATGCTAATGAAGCGGGGGAGATTTAAATCCCCGCTTCATTTGCAATTGCGATATGTCTAATTTGCATCCCTTTTACAGAAAAGGGATGCAGTCTAGACACAGCCTCTGAGAACAGTTATCCAGCAAGTTATGCACCCACCTTACACTATAGAATTATAAAATCATAGAATCATAGAGCTGGAAGAGACGTCAGGAGGTCATCAATTCCAGCCCTCTGCCCAAGGCAGGACCAATCCCAACTAAAACAACTCAGCCAGGGCTTTGTTAAGTTGAGACTTAAAAACTTCTAGGGATGGAGATTCCACCAGCTGCCGAGCTAACCCATTTTAGTGCGTCACCACCCTCCTAGTGAAATGGTTTTTCCTAATATCCAACCTAGAGCTCTCCGACTGTAACTTGAGACCATTGCTTCTTGTTCTGCCATCTATCACTACTGTGAACAGCCTTTCTCCATCCTCTTTGGAACCTCCCTTCAGGAAGTTGAAGGCTGCTATCAAATCCCCCCTCACTCTTCACTTCTGCAGACTAAATAAGCCCAAATCCCTCAGCCTGTCCTCATAGGTCATGTGCTCCAGCCCCTAATCATTTTGGTTATCCTCTGCTGGACCCTCTCCAATGCGTCCACATCCTTTCTATAGCGGAGGGTCCAGAACTGGACACAATACTCCGGAGGTGGCCTCACCAAAGCCTAATGAAGGGGAATAATCACTTCTCTAGATCTGCTGGCAATGCTCCTCCTAATACACCCTAATATGCCATTAGCCTTCTTGGTTACAAGGGCACACTATTGACTCATATCCAGCTTTTCATCCACTGTAATCCCCAGGTCCTTTTCTGCAGAACTGCTACTTAGCCATTCGGTCCCCAGCCTATAACTATGCTTGGGATTGTTCCGTCCCAAGTGCAGGACTCTACACTTCTCCTCATTGAATCTCATCAGATTTCTTTTGGCCCAATCCTCTATGGAGGCGTAGCGAGGATGTTTTGTGCCCGGGGGCAAAGGCCAAATTTGTTGCCCCACCCCCAGCGCAATCATTTGTTACTGAGCAAATAATTTTACACATCTAATTATTGTATTAAAATAAAAAAATACCTGAAAATATTATAAAATATACCTAAAACATAATCTAAAATAATAAATAATTACAACTGTCCTATAGAAGTACATTCTCTTTGGTGTCCCTGAAAGCTATCACTTTTCATTTATGTGGCCCTCAGAGGGCTTCAAGTTTGACATGCTTGATCTACGTTTGTTTATCTTTAAAGTGCTACCAGATTATTGTTTTTTAAGTTTTTCCTTTTGTTATAAAGTATCTTTTATTTAGAAAAATAAATAACCGCAATACACTCATCTGTACTCCAGAGCCAGGCATCACCCATTCCAATACAACATACCTTCCCCAGACCAGGCACTTCAGCCCCCTCCATACCAATGCAACTATAGGTGAATCTTATTAATCTATGTACTAATCATTTTCTCATTATTTTTTTTATTTTAACTTCGTATCAAGTCCTTTTAGTTTTGTAATAAGTCTTTAGTTTGTTGTATTATGTCCCTTTATAGAAACTTTGTATACTTTTACAGAACATAGAAACTTTGTATTAAGCCTTTTTACATAGAAACCTTGTATCTTGTAGACCAATGGTCCCCAACGCGGTGCCCGTGGGCTCCATGGCACCCTCCGGGGCATTTATATGTGCCCGCCGAATGATCTGGGCTGTCCCTGGCATGCGGTGCTGGGTGCGTGGCGCATAGGCGGACCCTGTCCCGGGTGCACGGCGCATGCGTGGTGCTGGCCCCCGGGCGTGCGGTGCATGGGCAGCCTTGCCCTTGGGCATGCGGCGCATGTGTGGCCCCGTCCCCGGACACCCGGCAGCCCCAAAAGGTTGGATATCACTGTTTAGCCTTCCTCATCCCTTTGCTAAACTGATTATCCTGCTGCGTGAATAAGGTGTGACTGGATAAAGCATGAAAGAAAAGCATCTCTTGCGATGGTTGGAGAAAGGTGGAAGTCAGATTCAAGAAAAATAAGAATGGGACCTGTGAAGTGGGCTCATTGAAAGAAGGTTGGACCTATGGATGCCTTGGGAGTAAGCAGAACGCGCCTGCTTTTGGATGGTCTCTTTTTGAAGGTGAATGGGGGAGCATTAAAAAAAACACCCAGAAGAAGGTGCTATAGATGAATAACTGCATATGCATATGATCAGGGCTTGACAAATAATGCAGTCTACTTGCCTGTGGTGAGTAGACTGCAACCCGGAAGAGCCGGGTTCGGGACAGCGTGGCTGGCGAGTGGGGCTTGCCGCGGTTCGGCGAGCCCTGCATATGATGACTCTCTGCATGAGAAGGAAGACACTATGCATCTTGCAGTCAACATGGGAGCATTGATCTGGCTCCAACCCAGCGGCAGATATAGGGCAAGGTGAGCGGGGCAGCTGCCTCAGGCCCCGCACTTCCAGAGGCCCCGTGCATGCGCCGTGTCAAAGGGGGGGCCCTGTGAAATTGTGCTGCCCGGGGCCCCAAAAACCCTTATCCGCCCCTGCTCCAACCCTGGCCAGCAGTTAGGTAGAACAGCTATTGGTGAAAACAAGACATGCTCTGTGTGAGTGTATGTGTGTGTGTGACCAATAAATGTGGCATTTTGCCTTTTCCCCAAAAAGGTCCCATGAGTACTTTTAAGTACAACACAACCATCCCTGTCCCAGAGACAGCCCCTCCAATACTCCCCCATCCCAACGGCACTCATACCCCTTCTCCTGAGCCAGCTCCCCCCCCACAGTGCTCCCCATCTCAATACACTCACCTCACCCCTACCCCAAAGCCAGCCCTCCCCCCATGCATTCTCCCCTCCTCCCCCCAGGGCAAGGCACCCCCAGTGCCAGGGGGGAGCACTCCCTCATTCAAATCCTCCCCCTCTCCCCAGCCAGGCACAGAGGAACGTACCCTTCTTCAGAGCACTGCTCCTCCCACCCAGCTGACTGCTTTGGCTTGCACTCTGGAGAGAGCGGTGTCAGCAGCCACAGCTGCCGGCACTTAGCCAGCAGCTCAAGAGCAGAGTGCACTCAGTCCCACCCCGCTCAGCCCGGCCCCCCCTGGGTGGGGGGTGGATTTGATTGGGGGAGTTTTCCCCTTTCCCTTCCCCCAGCCAGGCACGGAGGAATGTACCTTTCTTCAGAGCTTTGCTCCTCCCACCCAGCTGGCTGCTTTGGCTTGCACTTTGGAAAGAACGGCGTAAAGCAGCCACAGCAGCCAGCACTTAGCCAGCAGCTCAAGAGCAGCATGTACTCGGTGCACTCAGTCCCACACCAGTCCAGCGCCCCCCTAGCATGGTGCCTGGGGGCAATTGCTCCCCTCATCCCCCCCTTCACTATGCCTCTGATCCTCTAATCTGTCCAGGTCACTCTGGACCCTATCCCTGCCCTCCAGCGTATCTACCTCTCCCCCTAGCTTAGTGTCATCTGCACATTTTCTGAGGGTGCAATCCATCCCCTAATCCAGGTCATTAATAAAGATGTTCAACAAAACCAGTCCTAGAACAGACCCTTGGGGTGCTCTGCTAGAAACCAACTGCTAACCTGATGTTGAGCCGTTGATTACTACCCATTGGGCCCAACAGTCCAGCCAGCTTTTAATCTATTTTACAGTCCATGTATCCAATCCATACTCCCTTAACTTGCTGGCAATAATATTGTGGGAGACTGTATCAAAAGCTTTGCTAAAGTCAAGGTATATCACATCCACTGACTTTCCCATATCCACAGAGCCAGTTACCTCATCATAGAAGTTAATCAGATTGGTCAGGCATGACTTGTCTTTTGTGAATCCATGTTGACTATTCCTGATCACATTCCCTTCTTCCAAGTGCTTCAAAATGGATTCCTTGAGGATCCCTCCATGATTTTTCTGGGAACTGAGGTAAGGCTGACTGGACTGTAGTTCTCTGGATTGTCCTTCTTCCCTTTTTGCCTTTTTCCAATCATCCGGGATCTCTCCCAGTCCCCACAAGTTTTCAAAGATAATGGCCAAAGACTCCACAATAACATTAGCCAACTCCCTCAGTACCCTCAGATGCATTAAATCCGGGCCCATGGATTTGTGTATGTTTAGCTTTTCTAAATAGTTCCTAACTTGTTCTTTCCCCACCAAGGGCTATCCATCTGCTTCCCATAGCTGCATTGCCTAGTGCATTAGTCTGGGAGGTAACCTTGTCAGTGAAGACAGAGGCAAAGAAAGCATTAGGTACTTCAGCTTTTCCCACATCATCTATCACTAGATTACCTCCCTCATCCAATAAGGGCCTCATACCCTCTCTGATCCCCCTCTTATTGCTAACATGCCTGTAGAAACCTTTCTTGTTATCCTTCATATACCTTGCTAGCTGCAATTCCAGTTGTGCTTTCACCTTCCTGATAAGTCCCCTGCATTCTCAAGGAATATATTTATACTCCTCCCTAGTCATCCATCCAAGTTTCCACTTCTTGTAAGCTTCCTTTTTATGTTTAAGCTCATCAAGGATGTCCCTGGTAAGCCAATCTGGTTGCCTACTGTATTTGCTTTTCTTGCTGCGCATCGGATGGTTTCTTTCTGTGCCTTTAGTAAGGCTTCTTTAAAATACTGCCAGCTCCATCTAAGTTTATTTGCCTTTAATGATAAAGAAGATCATGCAAGACTGTGTCAAATGCCTTACTAAAGTCTAGGTGTACCATGTCCACCGCTTCTCCTTTATTTTCAAGTCACATTATCCTATCAAAGAAAGCTATCAGATAGGTTTGACATGATTTGTTCTTTACAAATCCATGCTGGCTATTACCAATCACCTTATTATCTTCCAGATGTTTGCAGATGAATTCCTGAATTACTCGCTCCATTATCTTTCCTGGCACAGAAGTTAAACTGACTGGTCTGTAGTTTCCTGGATTGTTCTTATTTCCCTTTTTATAGATGGGCACTATATTTGCCCTTTTCCCGTCTTCTGGAATCTCTCCTGTCTTCCATGATTTTCCAAAGATGATAGCTAAAGGCTCAGATACCTCCTATATCAGATCTTACCTTTGTTTTACCTTGCTGGCTGACTGGTGGAGCTTTCTGTTTCAAGGGCTAGAGTGAGTTCTTTGCTAATCAGAATCCCCATGAAAGGAGAAGTGCAATGTTGTGGAAGTTAACTGACCAGGGTAGGATTTCAGGCCTTTGAAGTCTTGATATGATAGGGTAAGCCTTGAGCCTTGATTGGTGGGTTACTATTTCATGGAAAGCATGTAGTCAAAATGGCCTAGGAGGTCTGGCTGCATTCATGCACAATGTAGCTTATGGTCAGAACAAGGCAAATAGGCAAATTTACTTAGGTCCTACTTTGGACAGAGGTCTAATACCAGTGCTATGCTGGTGGATGCTTTAGAAATGCCACCAGTCTGTATTCTGAGATCTAATTCTTTGGGTGTTTGGACAATCAAATGCCTGTAGAAAATGTAATGGCTACTAACAACCCAGGCTACATCTACACTACAGCGCTAATTCGAACTAACTTAGTTTGAATTAGTTAATTCGAACTAAGCTAATTCAAACTAATGCATCTACAACTAAAAACTAGTTTGAATTAGCGTTTTGCTAATTCGAACTAGCGCGTCCACACTGATTGGACGCAGGGGCGCATTTAAGGGCGGCTGAAACCGGTTCTGGCAGGGTATCAGGTCAGTAGTTGCTTTGTGTGGCTGCTGTCTGAGGCTATCTGAGACTCGTGCTTAAAGGGACCCCCCCGGACAGCCGGTTCTCAACTTTTCCGCTTGCTTGCCAACTTCGCCAAGGGACAGCAAAGCGTTGGTCTCTGTGCCCGTCTGTGTCGGTGCTTCCCTTCGGGGACGCCGCCGCAGGTGGCAATATGGAGCCAGAGCTCGCCCTGCACCTTCTGGTGCACTTTCTGGACTTGCTGCTGCAAACCTGCCAGCAATGGCTCGAGGCTGCCTGGCACCACCTGGTGCACGTCAGCCCCCTGCCTCTCCTCCTGGCCGCCCTGGGGGCCATGGAGGAGCCACGGTGGCGCCCCAGCACTGACGTGCCCTGCCGCGTCTGGCGTCTGGACACCAGCAGCGACTGGTGGGACCGCATCATCCTGGAGCGCTGGGAAGACCGACAGTGGAACCAGAACTTCAGGATGAGGAGGGACACCTTCCTGGAGCTCTGCGAGTGGCTCGCCCCTGCTCTGCGCAGAAGGGACACTCGCATGAGGCCCGCCATCCCCCTCCAGAAGCGGGTGGCCTTCGCCCTCTGGAAGCTCTCCATGCCGAACAGCTACCGATCCGTCGGGAACCAGTTCGGCGTGGGGAGATCCACCGTCGGAGCGGTGCTCATGCAGGTATGGCACTCGTCGGCCACTGAGCCAGCGGGGAGGGGGGCTGCAAGGAGGGGATGGGCCGCCCCAGGGACAAAGGGAGGGCGGGAGGAGGCGAAAGCGCCCCGCACCGGAGGGGTCGGTCTGTCCCGGCAGTACTACACGCTGCCAGGGGGGTTGCTTCCGGGACTGGGGTGTGGGGCACTGCCAGGGCACGAATGCTCCCAGCCACCCGGGCGCCCCACTGATTGGCGCTTTGCTGTGTCTCTCTCCGCAGGTGGTCATGGCCATCAACCGGGTGCTGCTCGGCAGGATGGTCCGCCTCGCTGACCCGGACGCCGTCATCCGGGGGTTCGGCGCTCTGGGCTTCCCCAACTGCAGGGGGACCATCGACAGGACGCACATCCCCATCCGTGCCCTGGAACACCAGGCGTCCTGTTACGTGAACCGCAAGGGGTACTTCTCCATCCTCCTGCTGGCCGTGTGTGACCACTGGGGACAGTTCACGGACATTAATGTGGGCTGGTCCGGCAAAGCACACGACGCCCGGGTGTACCGCAACTCCTCCGTGTGCCAGCGGCTGTAGGACGGGACCTTCTTCCCCGACTGCCACATCAGGGTCGGGGACGTGGACATGCCCGTCTGCCTGGTGGGGGATGCCGCCTACCCACTGCAGCCGTGGCTGATGAAGCCCTACACGGGGCATCTCAATCCCTCCCGCCAGGCCTTCAATGCAAGGCTGACCAGGGCCCGCATCGTGGTGGAGGGGGTCTTCGGGTGACAGAAAGCCCGCTTTCGATGCCTCCTCACATGTCTGGACCTGGCCGAGCACAACATCCCTCCCGTGGTGGCAGCATGTTGTGTGCTCCACAATTTATGTGAGCGAAAGGGGGAGGCTTTCCTGCCAGCCTGGATAGCTGAGGGTGACCGCATGGCTGGCCACTACAGTCAGCTCTGCACCGCCGCTGTCCGGGAAGCCCAGCGGGGGGCCGTCCGGATCCGGGAAGCCCTGCAGGAGAGCTTCCTGGTGGAGGAGGAGGACTGACCTCTCCCTGCATGCCCCACTGGGGCCTTCTTCCACCCTACCCCCTTCCCCTTTCCCCTCCCTCCCTACTGTCAAATAAAGACACCTGTTTTTCAAACATAAACGTCTTTTTATTTTACATAACTGGGGTGGGAGGATGGAGGAAGGAGGGTGGGAGAGGGGAGGGGGAAACCTTGGACGAGGGAGCTGGAAGGGGAGGGAAGGGAGGAAGGGAAAGGAAAGCTCAGGGGTGGGGGTCCGGCTGCCTCTCCAGTCTCGCAACGCTGCGGGTCCGGGGGCGTTGGTGGGGAATGGTTGTGGAGGGTGGGGCAGGAGGGACACGGGGTGTGGAGGAAGCAGGAGCGGGAGCAGGAGGGAGAGCAGGGGGGGGAGCAGGAAGATGAGCAGGGGGAGCAGGGGGAGCAGGAGGAATTGGGAAGCGGTCGAGCAGGCTCTGGAGGTGGCCTTGCCGGGCACGGCCCTGCTCCTCCAGTGCCTCCAAGCTCCTCCGGCGCAGCCTCAGGTCCTCCTGGACCCAGTGGTCCTGGAGACGGAGCTGTTGCTCCAGGAACTGGAGGTGCCGCTTCCGGTACTCCTCCTGGTTCCTGGCTGTCCTGCTTGCCCGGGCACGGGCAGCTGCTGCAGGCGGGTTGGTGCGCCCTGCAGGCCCAGGTGCTGTGGCTGTGGTGAAACAAGAACAGCGGTCAATTACCCCAGGGGCCCAGGTGTGTGAAACCCAGCTCCCCTCTGCAAGGCCAGGGCCCCTGCAGGATCCCCAGCTGCTGCTCCGTGGTGGGCAAGGCTCAGGCGCATGGTCCCTGGGCTCCCTCTTGCCCTAGCCCCCCGTACACATAAGGGGAGCATGATGGTACTCACAGGTGGATGCCTCCCCAGCCTTGGACGACACAGGCGAGCGGCTCTGTGGGGTGCCTCGGGGGTCCCAGGTCCTGGGCAGGCTGCCAGCAGGCTCCTGGCTCTCGGAGCCCTCCTCCTCCTCCTCCTCCTCTTCCTCTGTCTCCTGGAGCGGTCCCTCTGCCCCGGGGTCTGTCACGTCCCGGGGGGCAGGGATGGCATGAGCCCCCAGGAGGCGGTCCAAAGCCTGGAAGTGGGGGCACGCCTCCGGGTCGGCCCCTGGCAGGCAGGCCCGGGAGTAGGACTGCCGCAGGTCCTTTATTTTCCAGCGCACCTGCTCCCGGCTGCGCTGGTGGCCCCTGGCAGCCAGGCTGGCAGCCATGCAGCCATAGACTGCCGCGTTCCTGTGGCTAGTGCAGAGATCGTGGACATTGGAGACTTCCCCCAAACCTCGATGAGATCCACGATCTCCGCACTAGACCACGAGGGCGCCCGCCTCTTGCAGCCCCGGGCAGGGTCCTGGGAGCCGCCAGGCTGGTCCCAGGAAGAGGGGGAGGGCTGGGTGTCATTGGGTGGCTGGCTCATGGAGTGTCAGCTGCTGGGTGTGCTGGCACGGGTGCTAGCAGCCTTGCAACTGGCACAAACTGTGTAGCCAGCCCGTGGCCCTTTAAGGGCTCCGGGGCCGGGAGGGGGGCAGTAGAGTTTGCCTGGTGTTGGCCAGAGTGGCCACCAGGGCAAGCTGGGAAGGGCTAGCCTCCCACTAGTTTGAATTAAGGGTCTACACAGCCCTTAATTTGAACTAGTAAGTTTGAGCTAGGCTTAATCCTCATGGAATGAGGATTACCTAGTTCGAACTAAGCACTCCGTTAGTTCGATTTAAATTCGAACTAACGGAGCGCTAGTGTAGCGCCTATGAAAGTTAGTTCGAACTAACTTTGTAGTGTAGACATACCCCCAGAGAGTAGCATTGTGGGTGGACGGGGGATTACTTGCTTGGTTGGCTGAAGGAAAACATGGCCCAAGGAAATGGAAAAGGAAGGGTAAAATAAAGTAGGAATGATGGAAGACAATAATTGACTTGCTTGTTTTTGACACTCTGGGTTCAATGAATTCAAGTGTGTCCTACCACCCTCTTATGATTAGTCCCTCTTGCTATTGGGGAAAACAATTGTAATGCATGTTGTGCTTTAATTGGCCAAATATTCCAGGTGAGATGCTTAACAAGTTTCTCTGGGTTAGCAGAATGTGTTCAAGGAAAGGGAAGGATAAAACAAAGTGGCTGGCTGAGTGATCCTATGTGATTGAATAGGCACAGCGGAGAGGGAAATTGTTCAATTGGAGTGGGAAAGTGTGCTCTGAGGAAGCCTAGAATACCCAGATGCTTGTCATCTTCACTTATTGTCACCCACCACACTTGCCACAGTTTAGAGAATGCAGTATGTGTGTAAATGCTACATGGATGAAGCAGGTAAATGTAGGAGACTAGCAAACAATTTTGGCCATGGTCTTTAGTTTAGCCGTATACCAAGGTCAACCAGTCTTTGGAAAGGAATTAAATAGACTTTTCCCTGCTAGCAGTCAGATGTAAGTAAATTAACATTTAAGTGTAAACATTTGTTGTATGCATGTACAGACCTACTTAAAAGTACATGGTACTCAGTATGATCTGACCTAATTCTGAATCGTTCATTGACCTTGTTATATAAAACTAAGCGCCCCTTTTATAGGGAGAGTAACAGTTTACGCTGCTGAATATTTATTTAGGAAATTTAGTCTTCTGGGTATTCATACCCTAATTCCAGCGCTAAGTGCAATCACACCATTGATTTTCCTTACTAAACATAACCTACTTTACTCCTGAAAAGTATGCTTCTTTAAATGGGTTTTACATAATAGTAGATGGAAAGGCCACTCATCCTAATGTCCAATATTTTAGCTGAATGGTTGAAAGAGCAATTTGTAACTCCTGAGGAAATTGTAACTGAATCAAAATTCAAATGTTGTGAATCCAATTTCAACTGATATTGTACCATTTCAAAACTATTTTCAAGTGGAAGAGGCCCAAAAGGTCGAAGTGAAGGGTTTTACATATTTTTTCCCTATGTATGATTTGAGCCTTTAAACAGTGGGTGTTCTTCACATTTTAATTTCAGAGGTTCTATCAAATTTCAATGCCAAGACAGCTGATTTTTTTTAATCAAGGATTTATAAAAGATTTGTTAAAGTTTCATAAATAGTCGAAGGAGATCTGTTAGAATACCTGATTTTTCTGTTTGGTGATGAATTGAAGAATTGGGGAAGGGGCAGGAAATGGTTTCAGATAAATCCAAAATGGATTTGTGAGGGTGTTGTAATTGACTACTATGCACTGCATGCATGCACAAACATGTACACGAATCCAACTTTTGTGAGCTCTAGAGAGAGGAACTGTATCAGTGTCAATGCAGATGGATAAGTCTCTTTCATTCTTGAGGTCCTGTAATGCAAATTGACTGTCACTGAAATTAGAGTAATACATTTTGCACTTTGGAGAATCTTCAATCACTTTATAAACTCTCTTTCATTGAACCTGACAACATCTGCTGTTGATGTTATTTGAAGCATAGGATGAGATCAACTAACGTGTCCAGGATGACACAGCAAATCCATGGCAGAAATGGAAAGACAGACCCCAGAGCTAATCAATTAATTATTTTCTTTGTATAGTAAAGTTTTCAAAATAACATTTTCTTAGAATGGCATGATAGAGAGAATGAGAGGACTCACAAGACAAAAGGCAAGAAAATGAACTCTTTAATGCCCCGGAGTTACAAATATATCAGAAGCAGGGAAGCGGGTTGCTTTAAAGCAGTGGTCCCCAACGCGGTGCCCGTGGGCGCCATGGCGCCCGCCAGGGCATTTTTAGGCGCCCGCCGACAACCCGGGCTGGCCTCACCCCCGGCGCACTGGAGGCGCCGGCCCCAGGCGCGCGACACTCACCGGCGCCTGGTGCGCGGCGCTCGGGCGGCCCCAGCCACGGGGCACATGCGGGCGCGCGGCGCCGGTGCCGGCCCCAGGCACGCAGCTCGGGCGGCGGCGCCAGCCCCGGGCCCACGGCACAAGGGGCTCGGGCGGCCCCGGCCCTGGCGTGCCCCAGGACGCGCGGCCCCGCCCCCGGGCGCCCGGCGCGAGTGTGGCTCTGCCCCCGGGCGCCCGGCGCGAGTGTGGCCCCGCCCCCGAGCGCCCGGGAGCCCGTAAAGGTTGGGGACCACTGCTTTAAAGAGCTGCTACTGAAATTCACTCCAGTGTAAAGAGTGCATATGAGATTCCTACGATGTATCAAAGGCTATTTATGTACCACCTCTTATGTTGTAGGGATGTTGGAGTATAACTGATTAAACATTTAACCCATAACCTAATGCTTCTTTATTGGTTAATGCTCTCAGTTACACTCAGCCAGCTTCTGGAGCAGTGGCTTCACTCTGGCAGGGCAGCGAAGCCAACTCCCCAGGACCAAGGCAGGCAAGGCTGAGGTGGGCTGCCACAACATAACTGCCTCCCTGGGAGCCAAGCTGGCAGGGTCTTGCAGCCCTGCTCCCGGGAAGGCTTTAATGCAGGCTGTATAGTATAAGTAAGCTTTATACTGCAGAAGTTACAGCATAGGTAACCATTTAAGCCCTGAGATTTTCAGTGGTTATACAGTTACTTTTTACATTATTTTTAACATCCCTATTATATTGGTATAACTCATGTCACTCAAGCATATGAATAAGCCACTCTCTGACCAATGCAAGTTATACCCATCTCAGCGATGGTGTGGACCTTTCCACTGCCGCTTATGGGTGTTGTCCTAATTAAGTTAATAGAAGTGCTTTCTTCCATCAGCTTATACCACCTGCACTAGCAGTGCTACAGCAGCACTTCTGCTTTGCCACTGCAAACCCTGCAGGATAGCTGTAGCCTAAATGTGGATTCCTAGGACTCTGAGTGTGTCTCCCACATTGGGGCAAAATTCTAGTTACATGAGGAATGTTTTCAGAATTAGGGGAAAGAATCCCACGTATGCCTTTTTCTACAATCACAATTGTCATAAATCTCCCCCGGGGAACCTGTCTTTCCCAAAAAGCTTCACAACATGAAGATGCCATGATCATGATTGTCCCTTCCAGCCATAAAGTCTGAACCTATGGAAGGAGATGTAGTTAATTTATCCATTCAATAAAATTAAAAGTCTGCTGTTGGTTGACAAAGCACAGGTCTGCATTAATGTTATCCCTCCTGCTTTCTTTACTAGTTTCAAATGGATTTAAAAACACCCTTAATGCTTTTCTTAATGCTGATGTATTGAATTTTTCTGTGCTGCATTAGGAAGGTCATAGTCATGAATTATCCTCTTCTAAATATTTCACAATCGCTGCTCCCAACAGGGCCAAGGTGAAGAAGGGAGTGAATATTCTTAGTGCGAAGGCCAGTGATCCCCGGCAATGGGATGTGAAGCAGGAAGTGGGGAATGGTGGAAAACATTCAACTACAACAGTTAGCTGTCAAAGGATAGCACCAAATTCAAGGAACAGGTAAGAACGCTCATGTCTACTCAGCCTTAAACTCATTTATAGCCACAATGTCATCCACTGCTTAAAAGACTGAAGGGTCATGTTAAATACTGTGCCAGTTGAGCTATTAAACCTTAGACCCTGGAAATCTGGAGATACTTTCGTTTACTGTAGTACCATGTGATCATTTATAACTGGGCATCTCACTTTTCAGACAATGAAACTCCTCAGATTAAACTGAAAAGCATAGATTAGAGCTATATATTTCGTCACAATGAATGTCTTTTAAAGGTTTTTACGGAGCATAGATTTGTCTGGCTTGAGAGCTTTGATCTTGTTTTGGCTCTGATAGATTATTAAGTCATCAATGAACTCTTCAGTAATGAGCTTTGCTAACTCATAGGTATTAGTGTGGGATCATGCAAAACATTTAGTATTGACAGTGTTCAGTATAACAGAAAAAGTTTGGAGGGTTGTTTGGATTTTGGGGAGGGATGAAGAGGGTATGTGAACTATTATTTTCCCCTGGATTTTTTCTGTCATGAAGTCCTTTGCACCTGGTTGGGTCACTCTGAAATACACCAGAAAAGAGAAGTCTGCCTTTCTTCTCATCATCAGAAGTAAAAACTTACAGATACTGAGTAGATGTGAAAATGCAGAGAAACCAGATAAAATATAAAAGCTTATTCTCTAGGCCATAAGCCAACTACTAACTGCCTGGGCATAAGAAGAAATCCACATTGTGTCCAGTGCCATGTTTCTTGCACCTTTTATTGAAGCATGTAGTAATTAGCCACTGTCAGAAATGGCTCCAGAGAGGACTGGTTTGATCAGAATGGTGATTCCTATATTTCTGTGTTGTATGTGTTAAGAATTAATTCTGTAACATACACATTTGACTGTTTCTCAGCTCCAGTCTTCTCCCTTTTCGGGCAATAAGAATTTCATTATAGACTACAATGGAAGTTAGTTTGGATCTCATTGCGCATTACTTTAATGAATGCTTACTGCCCTCCTGTGTATTAGACCCTTGCTAATGTATGATCAATATTCAGGTTGAACCTCTCTAGTCCAGCACTCTCTGGTCTGGCAATGTCTGTGATCTGGCATGATTTTAGTTAGCTGGTTGTCTGCTTATCGTGGGTGTGACCAAGTTTCCCACTGTCCCATAAAGTTTGTTTATAGCTACCAGTCCCAGCTCTCAGTGTTCTGAGCTGTTATTTAGCTCTAATTTACCCATAAATGTCTTTTAAGAGCCCAGCAAGCAGTGGGAAGTGTTGGTAATATCGCTAGGCATAAGCTTGATTTTTATGCTTTATCTACTTATTTCCTTGTGCCAATGCCTTAAAATCATGTAACAACACCGATACTTTGTTGTGAAGAGAGCTGATCAGCCTTGGCTAGGCGTAGGCTTATATAGGGTGTATCAGTGCAGTCATACATTATTAAGCAGCACTGCAAACATTGTTCTATTTATTCGCCTCAGTGAAATACAAACAAAAAGAAACCCGCTCACTACAAAATTGACCTGTCATGGTTCAGCAAATTCTCTGTTTTGGCACTATCAGGTCCCAGAGGTGCCAAACTAGAAAAGTTCAACCTGAAAACCATGCGATGCTTGCTTGGTTGGTATTTCATGACTAGTCCAAATCTTAGCCCAGAATTGTGGCAGGTGGATTATCATCAGTCTAATCAACTTTTAGTTGGTTTGTGACATCCCCTGCAATTGGTCTGATGATTTGTGCACTACTCCTTCAGGCACAGGGGAGTCCAAGGAAGTTGTAATCATGTTTTTACTTTGC
This sequence comes from Pelodiscus sinensis, assembly GCF_049634645.1. Classification (NCBI taxonomy): domain Eukaryota; kingdom Metazoa; phylum Chordata; order Testudines; family Trionychidae; genus Pelodiscus; species Pelodiscus sinensis. Next base: position 27,461,085 of record NC_134725.1, on the reverse strand, counting down.
TCCCAGACAATGACAGTGCATAGCAAATGGTAGACTTCTATAAATTGTCAAAACATCTGTTGCCACGAGCAGCTTACTGATTCAATCCATCTATGGTAGACATCACTGCAGTTAGTGGTATTTGTAATAAAGAATTTGCAGGGAGAAAAGGAAGAATAAATCATTTAAGCCTGACAAATAAGGATTTTAAAAAAATGTTGAAAAGCAAAACAGGGTTTTGGAACAAGCATATAATGCCAAAGCCGAATGTAATTACAGCTGTGGAAATATAATAGTCAGGTTATCAAAACCCAAATTAAATCTTTTTAATCCAATTTGCATCACATCTAGTTAACCTATAAAATATTTTAACAGTAATTATTCAAATAAAAGTGAATGTGTTAATTAACACCTCTTACATTTGAGAATGTAAATATCCCCTTTGTTTTGAAAGCATGACTGGACTGGAATTGAATGAAACGTTAATGCATTAGGAAGAATTGGATAGACAGAAACCTTGATGCCATTAGCTCTCCAACCACTGTGGAAGTATATACCAGCTAATGTACTGAAATACAGCTTTTACGACATGAAGCTGTATTAATGGGATTTCCTCCCTGAACACAATAATGAATGCCAACTAGCTGTCTCTGTACTGATTTTCCATGGGAGGTGGATACTGAGTGATGGACCTTATGGTTGTTATTGAGTGTAATTAGGAGCCCTCTTGGTGCAAAGGACAAATATTCTCTCAAGCTAATTTAATTTGGCTCAGGATTGTAGGCCCCTAATGGCTTCTTTCTCAATTGCCATCATTTTTTTCAAACTAGTGTAGCAGTGTAGTGTGTACAGCATAAACCGTTCTGTTGTGTGAGGTCAGATTAGAAAATGTGGGGTTCTGCTTGGGAGTTTCAGCTTCAGTGTTCTTTAAGCTTCTCCTGCCAAAACTCTATCAACTCATAAACTTAGTTGAGCAGAGAAAGATGTTTTCCACTGTCTATGCAAAAGGGCTGTTAAAATGAAGCAAATAAAGATTTTTATTTCTCATACACTTTACGAAAATGAGATCCGTTACACAGCTCGTTGTGAAGATAATAGCCAGATGCACAGTGTAGTGTTTTCCCACCTAGTCCAGTAAAGCTCAGAGAATTAGTTTAGCAGGGAGAGAGAATGAGAGGCCTTTGACAGCTGTACAGTCTTCTCCAACTTTGCAACTAAAAGAACAATTGGTTCTCTCCTTGGATTGTTTCGCAGCCCCGGTTTGGTAGATCTATCCTGATTCACAGTTAAGGTTGTCAGTTTTGGTTGAACATATTTCTCATAATCTTTAGTTAAAGATTCATTTTTAATTCCTGAAAATTCCAGGACAATCTGGGCTGGCAACCCTATTCAGTGCAGCTCAGCGTACTACTGAAATATAGTCTCATGAAAATTTTTCTGCTCCAGCAAAATGAGATTGCATCCTCGGATTCCCTGTTGACCATAGTGTTTCTTTGCCAAATCGTGATGATGTGACATAGAATGTAGGTGCTGCAATGACTTCATGAAGCACACAAAATCTGCCCTGCTTGCCTGTCTCCCATGCAGACCCACCACCTGTGTGCCTAATGCCCTCTGGCTCTACGTAAACAATAACTACAACCATGAGTGGGTGTATTTTATTCCTATTTAAATGTATGTACCGTGAACCCTGAGAATTTAAATAAACTCCATGTTCCCAGCTCTGTAAACTTATATTCTGAAACACACCCCTCCCCCGGGCAATTGAACATTACCTTCAGCTGATAAAGAAAGATTCCACCATTAAAACAGAGTGATTTTTTATTGCCAGGAGAAGTACTAAACCAATATTGCCTGTGTGCCCGATAACATAGCCTATGTTGAGCTCCATTTGACTTGTGATTAAGATAACAACTTATTGATTAGGGGGAATGGAGCATAAACAACTCCTTTTGCAGTTCATGTCCCTTGTCGGTTCTCTTTTCCAGGGGACTGTTGGCTGGACTGAAATGTGTCCGTGAAAGATTGATGAGCAGATTTTTGTTCTTGTCTTAGCTGCTTAACTGTCCTGATCCTGGTGCAGCTTTTCCCTGCCATTCTTCACACCAACTTGGGGCCAGTTTAAGGCCTTCCCCTCCTCCCTGGGAATAGCTTCAGTTTAGAAGGGGGACAGATGGGAAGCCCGCTCTAAGTTGCCTCCCCAGCAACCCCAGACACAAGTCATTCCAGGACAGATCAGGGAGTGCAAGATGGAGCAGCAGAAGAGGAGAAGAGACCGAGAAAACATGAAAAGGGACATAGTTGGGGAAGCCTGTGTGCTGGAGAATCTGTCCTTCTGAAAGGCCCCAGAGGGACCACTGCAGCCAGGATGCAACACAAACTTGATAAGGAAGCTGATAGAGTTCCAGAAGCTCCTGTGCAAGGCAGATGAAAACTGCCTCCCTTCTGCCCCTGTGCTGAGATCTGGGCTGTGGAAAGATGAATTTGTTCCGTTCTTTGTGTTTGTGTGCAACCATGTGTTTGTGTGTAAGCTTTGTGTCAGTGGTGGCAAGAAAGCCACTCAATGCTCTCAAGGGAGTCCTACTTCATTGTCTAATAACACATTGGTTGTGTATCTAACTGGGGTAGAGAAGGCAAGTGGGGGAGAATGGAGAGACTTGTTAGAAAAACTGACCTGATGGAAAACTGCTGCTATGTAACACTTCATCCCCTTGGCCCTGAACCTTTGAAGGACCTATGGACTTAGCTCTTCCCACTGTTAGGCTCACATATCAGACTGTCAGTTATTTAGTCCCTTCCCCTGATGCACACACATGTCATCTGAACAGTTTGAGAATCCCTGCAGTCATACCAAATACAGTGAGGATGTTACTGAGTTACATTTCATATCATCAGGACTGAGAGGAAACCAACAGAGTCATTAAAATTCTCGGCAGGTCCTTCCCATCAATCAGCATCATATGATGCCAAGTGACTCAAGCATGAAACAAAAATGCTCTTGTGATTAAAAAAAGGAGAGGGTGTGAGCAGAGTGTTTCAAAGTAGTAACATATTGGGTGGTAGTTTGTGTTTCTGGCTTTATATTTCACCTGGAGTCATTCAGTCACCTCCAAAACACACACACCCTCTCACAAACCATGGTGTTATTTTAGAGCCTATAGTCTCTGTAGTCTGCACTATTTGTGATCAATTAACCAGGAATCTCCCAAACCTCAGATGCCTGGTGATAGTGAATCAAGCCATGTGTTTACCTGACAACAATGAGATTGCATTGTGGATCACTGTAGCTTGCAGTAGATAGCCAAATATTTGGTGCTTATGGAGCAGGGTTTCTGTTTAATTAGTTAAACAGTTAAACGTTATGTTTAACCAATTAACCAATTGAATGGGGCCTGCAGCAGGCTCCATGAGGCTGAAGCAGACCCCTGCTTGTGGTGGGTGGGGTGCTTCTCTAGCTCCCAATGGTTAACCACTTAACTAGTTAACCTTTCTCATCCCTACTTAGGAGTTGTTCTTCTGTGGGGTACTTGAGTTGGGATGGTACATGCTACTGCTGAGCTATTAATTAGACAATGGGAACCAGAAGATTTAATGGGGTAAATGTACATCAGACATTGGATGTGTGCCTGCCAACATTTGCATGCATAAACTGGCTGGTTAGCCATGGGAGATGGCTGAACAACTATAGGTTTTTACAGTCAGTGAACTTGTGTGGCAAGCAATTCCTATTCCTTTATCCAGGAGGTTGCATATGAGCAAACATGGTTGGCTGGATATTTTATTTGATTTTCAATATTATGCACATTTTAGTGTGAATAAGGTAAGCCCTTGGACTACTGGCAAGTTCCTGGTGTGACCCTCAGAGCTCCCAATGTGGGTCATTCCTGAATTACCCTGTGAAGTGAATCTGTCTCCTCCAAGGCTGTGTCCAGACTCAGGGGTTTTTTCGAAAAAAGTAGCATTTTTTCGAAAAAACTTCACCTGCGTCTAGACTGCAGCCGCGTTCTTTCGAAATTAAATTGAAAGAACGCGGCTTTTCTTTCAACGGCGGTAAACCTCATTTCACGAGAAAGAACGCCTTTTTTCGAAAGTGCTCTTTCGAAAAAAGGCGTTCTTGAATGCCAATAGGGCTTTTTAGAAAGAGAGCATCCAGACTCACTCGCTGCTTTCTTTCGAAATAGCGCCTTGCTTTTTCGAAAGTTCCGCTTGCAGTCTAGACGCTCTTTTTCGAAAGAGGCTTTTTCAAAAGTATCTTTCGAAAAAGCCTCTTTCGAAAGAGGCTTGCAGTCTAGACATAGCCCAAGTGACATATGGGATTGTACCAGGGTAGCTTTCAGTAATATCAGTACAAATCACACAGCTAAGTCCTTACCTGTGAGTTTAAAGATATACTCTTCCTCTTTTATGTCCTGACCACAGCAAATTTGTCTCTGCCTATTTTCTCTGCAATTTAGGGTTAACATCCCCCTCCCCCAGTGCCTTATACAGGGCAAACCACTGCAAAGAACCCTCCAATGAATCATGTGAGTGCCAGGACATCTGCACAGATGGTGGAGGAGCAGCCAGTTGTTCATTGTATTAGCATCTTTTCTAGGCCACAGACATCTAGGGTTACAGGGTTGCTTCCCCAAGGAAGCATTCATGATGACTCTTTCTTGCTGCTGTAAATGCCTGGAGTATTCAGTAGGCAGGCTGGTAGGGTGCAAAGCCTGCTGAACTCTTTTTGTCTCTGGGAAGGAAGCAATCTATTTCCAAGGTCAAGGGGGAAAGCAGGAGTATGTTCAGTGACTGCAGCCTCACCGCTTATGCCTGCCAGAGGCATTAAGTAGGCACATACACCCATATTCCCTCTAACTGTTTCCATCCATGTGCGGAATACATTTGTATGTGCATTGAGGCATGTTTGAATGTGCACCACCAGAAGAAATAAAAAATCTAGTTGCGAGCACTCTGCTAATAATCTGAGCAGCATTTGAATCTCTTTTGAGTGGCTGTTGAGTGGCTGTGCAAGCACACAGCTTACAGGGAACACTGACGTACACTAGCGATGTAAAGAGCAAATCTGTTAACCGCAGTGTGGTGTGCGAGCCCGGGATGGCCAAAGCAGCCTCTGCCTGTGATGGGGCAGGTTCACTGTGGTGGGCCCAGCTAGGCTGGAGCAGCTCCCCATCCACATTGTGAGAGGTTGGTCCAGCCCAGCCAGGCCCACCGTCCCGTGCTGTGGGCGGGAGGGGACCACCTCATCCCAGTGGGGTGCACCACACTGCAGATAGTAGGCTGATCCTGGCTAACCAGTTAAACTTAACATTTAATGGGTTAACTTTTTAAATGGGGTTTTACATCCCTAGCGTGCACCTACTGTCTTGCTGGAGAATTTCTGTTGTTGGGTTTTTTTTCCAGTAATGGGTAGTTTTCATGAGAGGTAAGAAAAAGTAAATTCTGTGAGAATCCAATAAAATGAGTTTTTCTGAGACAAAATTAACCTTTTGGTTCCATACTTTAATTCATCTCCAAATGTCTCGAACATCAGCGTAATGGTAACTACAGCAGCACTACAAGCTGCAACCCTTGAAGGCAGATGGGAGAATGAGCAAACACTCTTCTTTTAAAGAGTTGTTTAATATCAGAAGTTTCTCCTGGACTTCATGTGGTATCTGACATCATATTTTATAGAAGAGGTTCAAGATAAAAGACAAATAGGGTCTGTATAGCTCAGAGGTCTTCACTCTATAGGGGTATGTCTACACTACCACCCTAGTTCGAACTAGGGTGGTAATGTAGGCAACCGGAGTTGCAAATGAAGTCCGGGATTTGAATTTCCTGGGCTTCATTTGCATCTCGCCGGGCGCCGCCGTTTTTAAATGTCCGCTAGTGCAGACTCCGTGCCGTGCAGCTACACGCGGCACGGACTAGGTAGTTCGGACTAGGCTTCCTAGTCCGAACTACCGTTACTCGAGGGGGGAGGGATAGCTCAGTGGTTTGAGCATTGGCCTGCTAAACCCAGGGTTGTGAATTCAATTCTTGTGGAGGCCATTTGGGGCAAAAATTTGTCGGGGATGGTACTTGGTCCTGCTGTGGAGGCAGGGGACTGGACTCGATGACCTTTCAAGGTCCCTTCCAGTTCTAGGAGATAGGCAATCTCCAATATTATTATAATACATGGCTGGAGTTGGTTTACCTTAAGCCAAGCTTGGCAGCATTCCCACAGTAGGAAGCTGAAGACAGCAAATACTCCTGTCGGCTTCCCTTACTCCTGACAAGAGCAGGAGTACCAAACACTAGTGGGTTTGGTATATATGGTTGTGACTACTTTCTTCCATTATTTGATCTGAGGAAGTGGGACTGGCCCACGAAAGCTCATCATCTAATAAACCATCTTGTTAGTCTTTAAAGTGCTACATTGTCCTGCATTTTGCTTCAGCTACCCCAGACTAACACGACTACATTTCTATCACAAAACACTAGTGGGGGCACTCTCTGAGTTCAATTTAGTGAGTCTTAAATAGGCTCTCTAAATTATACTCTGAAGTATTGATCATGGCAGCAGCTCTCTTCTGTAGAGTGAAGACATGGCCTTAGTCAAAGGGCAGGCCTAATGTTATGTGTGTTGAAAGAGAAGTAAATAATAGCTGAGATGAGCAAACCGGACTGGATAAAATATGAACCATCCATGATCTTTTCGTACACATTTTTAAATTTTTTTGCCTCCTCTGCAATAGCTGCTTCCGAAGTGCCACTGGCTGTTTAGTATTCACAAAGCCCTTTCATGGGAGATTTGCTGCTCAAATTTGCTGACTCAGCAGATCTGGATAGTTTGGAAAAGCTTTTTAGGTGATTATCTAAACTAATCATCTAAACCTTTTGTGGTTTGGCCATGGCATGTAATTTCCTGGCCTGGCTTAGAGATCTCAATTCACTCTGGTGGCTCTCCTCACATTCCCTTCTCACTGCATGTATTCTGATCATTGTTTTGTTTCTTCATTATGTAGATAGCACGCAGATAAAAACATACAATATTTAATAGGGTTGTGCAATTGTACAATAATGGCATTACTTTATATCCATTCCAAATTGCATGACTGACTCAGTAATAACCACTAAGGGCACGTCTAGACTACCCTCAGATTCCAAAAGAAGATATTCAAATTTGGTGCTAATTTGCATATCTTCTTCCAATCTCTTTTTTCAGAAGAGGTTTTTTGTAAAAAAAAAAAAAAAAAAAAAAAAAAAAAAAAGCAGTCTAGACAGCGGTTTTCACGCAAATCCTCCTCCCTTCTTTTTTTGAAAGAACCCTGTACACCTCATTAGGGAAAGATTATTTTTTGATTTTTGAGAAAACAATCATTTTTTCAGAGGGACTAGAAAATGGACTTTCAATCCACTTTCCAACCTGGGGCCCCAAAGATGTTTGTGTGTGTGTGTGTGTATGTGTTTTACCGAGCTCTTGAAAAACATAGAGCAGAAGTCTGTCACCTGCATTTCCTGCAGAAACCCAGTCCATTATTGCCACTTGCATGCTGCAATTTTCTCTATCTTCCACTCTAATAAGCTGTGTTTGTTAACTAGGTTATCTGTGAAAATATCTCTGTGGTGTGGCACTTTCATGGACTGACACTTCTGTTTATATTCCTCTTTGCACATAAAAGCACAAGTTCTGATTTTAGTTCAGGTCAGCCCTGCTGTATCCGTGTCACTTGGCATGTTTGGAGATGTTTTCGCAGCTACAGTAATGCTGCTGTGTGGTTTGGAAGAGGTGGAAATTAAGGGACAAAATGATGCATAGCCAGGGTATGTGTCTGTGCATTACATTCTCAGAAGCAGAAATAGCTGCAAGAATCTATAAACAGCTGAGTTCAGCAACAGGGCATCATTCTTCTGAGCAGCTTCACTTTCTTCTGTAACTTGCATAGCAGTGAAAGGAAATAAATCAGTGAGGCAATAAAGCATGAAGCAAACTTGGAGTGGGGGAGGGAATCCCCAAGTCAACTCTTTTAAAAGATTCAATAAGATCCCCATTAGTGGTCTCTAAAGCAATCTGAATTATGTATCTTATACTCCACAGACATTCTACTGTCTCTACTTGAAGAATTCCATTATAATAAATCTCATCTGATTAAACTGCAGCACGGGAAGCTGCTTTATGGAATAGGCTTCCAAGAGAAGTTTGTGGATGCCTGATTGGTTGAGATATTTATAGCTGGACTGGACAAAGCTCTAGAAAATATACTGCATTAGGAAGGTACTGAACTCAAAGATCTTCTAGCTTTGTTCCATTGTTAGCTTCTGTGAAATCTGCATCAACTAGCACACTATGGACAGTGCACTTGTAACTTTGACAGACCCCAGTCATCTGTGGGTGAAATTGAACTTTGGGACCTCTGGAGCTTTTTCTGCATGATCCTCTACTGCTTGAGCTAAAAGCCAGCTGCCTGGTAGCTAAGCGATAGAGCAGACTCATTGTTCTCTCTTTAAGCGGTCTTGGTGCTACTAGAAGGGACAGTACACCACATCCAGAAGGTATGTGAATTGCACACTGCCATCGTTTAAGTAGTAGCACAATCTCATCTGAGACCTCTGCCATTCTCTACATACCACAAGCTGAGCTGGAGATAGTTGGATGGATTCTGTATTGCACTGCAGCATTCACCATTAGAATTTTGTAACTTGCTTCACATTCACAGGCATGAGATTTCAGTTTTTTCATATTCAAAGTATAAGGAAAAGTTCTGCTCTCCTGCTCATGTATGACTATATAGTTATGGCGACAGTGAACAAGCTCTGCACAAATTGATTGTATATGTGCAAAGCATTTGTTAGAATTACAGGTTAGTTATCATAGATTAATAAAACTGGTCAGTTAGGCCAGGGCATCGTTTTAGGAGGGAGTGGGGACAGCAGCTGTGCTGGGAAGCTGGGATGCTGCTTGCTTGTCTTCCCATTCCACTGACTATTAAAGAGTGAGGGAAAGTACTTGGCTTATGAACATGCCTCTCACTTCTGACTGGTGAAGGGAGGGGGCAGAGGAGTGATTCACAAAAGCTGTGTGCTTTCCTCTCGCTCCCTGATAGTCAGGGGGAAGGGAAGAAGAAAAACCACTGTCCTGGTATATGCGCAACTGCTGCCCCCACTACCCTCCCAAAGTAGCACCCTTGCAGTTAGGATCAAATCTTGATGCATGTGCCCTTATGCTTGTGTGGTTACAGGACCCTTTTATTAGTAGGGCTGTTCCTTTACCTCATGAAGCACAGCCGTGATTTTGACATGAATTATAAATTCTACCTCTAGCTGCTGCCATTGATGGTTGTGCATTACAGATAAGCCAGCTGCTTACAGATCATATTGCCTTCCTTTTCTGTTTAATGCACCTGTGATACGGCCAAAAATAATAACTAGGAAAAATGTTACATTTCTACCTTAGCATTTTTCTTTTTTTTCTTTTCATGTTTCTTTTCTTCATTCCAGCTGAATATTAACACATTTCATTGACTTCACCGATGGAATCCCTTCCAGTTGCAGATAGTTGTGATGAGACTATGTCGGGAGGGGCTGAGAAAGTATTTTATAAGTGCAGCAAAATGTTCAATGGCAGATAACCAGAGGCATGCACTTCTCTAGGTGATTTTAGAGTTGGTGGTTGGAGTCTAACCCTCAGGATACACTTGATAGACCTACTTCTTCTCTCAGGCCAGGTCTACACTCACAGAGGACATCAAAGATATTCAACCCCAACTACATAAATAATGTAGCTGGAGTCAACGTACCTTGTTTTGCATTTCCCCACCATCTCCAGAGCAGAAGGCCCATGAGAGCGTCCTTTATTCCTCTCAGAAGCAGGAGTACCAGCAGCCAGGTGGAGCACCCTCTGAATTTGATTTAACGAGTCTTAACTAGACTCACTAAATTTAACTCCAGAAGATTGATCGCAGCAGTGTCACTCTTCCATCTAGTGAAGACACAGCCTCACCAACACCAGTTTTATAAAAGTGTAACTCTACTGAGTGGAATGGAATTACCCCTGATTTATATTCATATAAAGAAGGGGATAATTAGACCCCTGTATATCTGAAAGAAATTTGTTTAGAGCCTCATGGCTAATTTGCAGCTCTGATGACAAGCATGTAGTTAATGAGCAAAGGACTTTGCTCCTCTTCTCAAATGGTAGTTATGTAACTGGCATGTTTTACCATACATTTGATCCTGTGCAGTATGCACTAACTTACATTGGAAAAGTTAATTCTGTCCTTTAATTGCTTAGTTCTGTCTCTCTGCCTGTAAACAAAGTAGAATGGACTCATTAACTAATTTGTGACCTGTGTGAAGCTTTGCAGACTGGTGTGGGGAGAACATTATCTTGTTACATGCCGCTATACTATTCAGCCATGCTGGAAATGGAAGGAGCAAATTCCACCAGGGCATAAGGGAGCAGTTGACAAAGGCGTTCCCTGTCGACCGATCCATGTCTTGACTGCCGCACTGTGCCAACAATCAGCTGAGCTGGCATAGCGCAGTGGCCATTTTTATTTTAATGAAGCCAGGGATATTTAAATCCCAGCTTCATTGACTATGTCGGGTAATCTAATTTACATACCTCTGGCAACAGAGGCATATAGTCTAGACATATCCTTACAGACAGGGCACTACTACGGCCCATCATGTGTTCCCTGTAATTCTCTTGACATCAATGACTCTCTTATGGATGAAAGAGTATTTACTTCATTGCTGACATGGGGTCAGCATTAAAAATCCTGCATTAAAAAAAGCTGCAGCACCAGTGGAGTGGATTAAGCCCCAGTGCCCCGGCCCCGCTCCCTGGCATGGATCTGGCAAAAAATGGGCGGACCATGGCCCATTCAGGCCTACCTATGGATGCACCCCTCGTCTACAGGGTAGTTATAGCTGTGTTGGTCCACAAACATTAGAGAGTCAAAGTAGGTGAGGTAATGTCTGTTATTGAGCTGACTTCCATTGGCAAGAGGGACATGTTCTTGAGTGCACAGAGAGCTTTTCTGTGTAAATACAAACGATTGTCTCTTTCACCAACAGAATCTGGCATCATACTTGCATGAGTTTTCTAGTTTTGACTGGTTTCCGTCTAGGTATGAGGAAAGAAAGGAAAAGTTTAAATTGAACTGGGTTTAATTATACTATATATCTCCTGGTGACTGGGCATAGAAGAGCTGGACGACTCCATTTGTCATCAAGTTGGTCTTTAAGGGTTTGAAAAACAACTGATAATGCATCATTTACATAAAGATAATGACTCAAATTCTTTCCTGAGTTACATCCATGCAACCCTTTTGTTTGCAGTGGGCTGTTTTTATGTAACCCAGGATGCAATGCAGTGTGGTGGATTTCAGATTAGCAAATGCCCCCCCTTGTCACATTTGTGGATCTCTTAATAGAAACAGAAACTGTTTAATAGTGAATATGCAAATATTGACCCTGAATTTTCACAGAGCTCCTCTCCCATCTGAGCCATTTTCCTGGAAGCTAAATATTTTTCCCAGTAAAAATCACAGGAGTATGCTTATTACAGTTTGACCCTCTATAGACTGGTACCCTTACTAGTGCCAAATCAGAGAATTTGTCATACCACAGCAGGTCAATATTGTAGTGAGTGGATCCCTTTATTTTTATTTCACTGAGGTAAATAAATAGAACAATACTTGCAATGCTGCTTAGTATGCATGACTATACTGATATGCCCTAGATAAGCCTATCCTTGGTCAGGGCTGATCAGCTCTCTTCATAACAAAGTGTTAGTGTTGTTACACAATTTTACTGCATTGTCACAAGGAAATAAACAGATATAGCATAAAAGCTATGTTTATGCTTAGCGGCATTGCTAACACATCCGTTTGCTTGCTAGGCTCTTAGAAAACATGTAGGAATAAATTAGAGCTAAATAACAGCAAAGAACACTGAGAGCCAGGCCTGGTGGCTGTATACAAACTTTATGGCCCTGCTGGAAACTTGGCTACACCCATGATTACTAAAATCATGCTGAACCATGGATGTTGCTGGACCAGAAAGTACAGGACTAGAGAGGTGCAGCCTGTATTTGGGAGAGCAATACTAAAAGGGCCTGATTTGCAGCTGGTGTAATTCAGTGTGATTTCATTAAAGTGATTTATTCAAGCTGAGAATCTGGCCCAAGGGAGCTAAACTCCCACCACCAAATGCTCTCAAGGTCCCCTCTATGGCCACCAGAGGAAGGACACGGCATTTTAATTCTTAGCAGAGCTGTGCTATTTAGTACATAACTTGAGGTAAAAATAGATCACTTGGTATTGCTTCTGAAATATCTTACTCTACCAAATGTAATCTCTACCAAGTTCTATCCTGGACCACTAATACTTTTCTCTTCCATTATTACTGCACCCTGTCCTAGTAGTGTCAATGGGAAATGAGTTTATTAAGGAAAATTTACATTCCTCTTAGTCAAAATCTTTTGCTTGGATAATTGCTAAATTCTTGGCTTCTCCACATTTATCCTAGGCCTTCAAATGCAGCTAAGTTTCCAGGGGAAAAAACTTACTTAATTGAAGTCAAAGGCAAAACTCTCAGGCTTTGTCTACACTGCAGGCTTCTTGCACAAGAACTGTTTTGCAGAAGAGTTCTTGTGCAAAAAATCTTCCACAAGAGCGCATCCACACTGCCATGTGCTTTTGTGCAAGAGATGGGCTTCTTGCGTAAGAAATTCATGTTGCTTGTCTACACTGCCCTCTTTTGGAAGAGTTCTTGCGCAAGAGGGCTTATTCTTTGTGGGGAGAGGAATAACTCTTCTGGAAGAAGCCCTGTTTTCCGACGCTATACTATAAATTTACTTGCGCAAGAACATGCGTGCAGTGTAGACAGCTGACAAGTTTTTGCGAAGAATGGGAGTGCAATGTAGACACAGCCTCATTGATTTTATTAAAGCTGGGATTTTGCCCCCAATACTTAAGGGGCTAGGCTAAGTTTTCCCATTTTCCCTTTTCTGAAATATAGCTCAGTAAATTGGATATTTTCTTATGCTCTTTGGCTCTTCAGCTGCTCACATGCTCCCTTTGTGTGCATGTGTACATCAGCATGCCAGATTATAATTATTACAAAAGTGGTTTTAAGTAGCACCCCATTGATTTTTAGTTTTCACACTACAAATTAATGGACTGAGTGTGCACTCTTTAAAATCAGAGCAGTAGAAATTCAATAATGACTCTACCATGGTCTCCGAGTGACCTCAGAATTGGAATTCTTTCCAGTTTCAGCCATTTGTAATGAGAATAACCGATTTAACAATGCTGTTTTGTTGCACTAAAGTGAAGTGCCCTACCATCCAAAGCTTTTTTGATCTGCCAGCCAACAAGAATTACAGTGGTTATTTCTTTCTTCATGTCCAAAACAGTTTAAAACAATAGTGTCACAATATTCATCATTGTGCAGTAGACATATGACATTGGTAATGGGCATAATCTGCATAAAATATTCCATTATAACTTCTAGATTACAGACAGAATTGGCTGGCATCATTTAGGGTCCTCAAGGAGTGTAATATCTCTTGCTAGCTTAGTAATTAGGGCTATTTAATTGCGTATGGTTATTGGTCCTTGTGGCTTTCTTCTTTTTCTCTTATGGAAGTTGGGTGAGCCACCATGCTAGAAAATACTATTTCTCCAGAAGAGTGTTGACTCATTCTATGCAAAATGTTCCAAAACTTGATGAGACAAAGTGGGAAGGCATATTCTAAGAGAGATTTTGCTCATAAGCAAATAACATCTGCTTGGCTGTAGAATTTCCTGTTTAGGTAATACTCTATCTCCATTGTATGTGTATGGAGGCCATGTTATCTTGTTAAAACTTACCAGTCAGTGGAAATGCACAGCAGTCAAAGGGCATACAGGCAGTCCCCGGGTTACGTACAAGATAGGGACTGTAGGTTTGTTCTTAAGTTGAATCTGTATGTAAGTCGGAACTGGCGTCAGCCGCTGCTGAAACTGATCAGTTTCAACCGCGGCTGAATCTGGATGCCAGTTCTGACTTACATACAGATTCAACTTAAGAAACCCAGGCGTCCCCAAGTCAGCTGCTGCTGAAACTGATCAGTGGCTGAGTTCAGGAAGCCTGGGACAGAGCAACTCTGCCTGGGGCTTCCTGTAGTCAGCCGCTGGTCAGTTTCAGCAGCGGCTGACTTGGGGACGCCTTGGGCAGAGCAGCTGGGGTGCTGCTGGGTTGCTCCAATAGCGCGGCTCCTCGGCGCTACTAGAGCAACCCAGCAGCACCCCAGCTGCTCTGCCCCAGGCATCCTGATTCAGCCAGGTGGCAGCTTTACTTGGGTGTCCCTGGTCTGCTGGGGGGGTCCAATGGCTTTGCTGGACCCCCCCAGCAGACCAGGGGGACAGGAGCAAAGCCGCCCAGGCGGCGGGAGTCCCACTGCCTGGGCGGCTTTGTTCCGGGGCAAACGAGAAAAGCCGCCCAGGCTGCGGCTTTTCTCGGGTCTCCCTGGCCTGCTGAGGGGGTCCAGCAAAGCCGCTGGATCCCCCCAGCAGACTAGGGGGACAGGAACAAAGCCGCCCAGGCGGCGGGAGACCCGCTGCCTGGGCGGCTTTGTTCCGGGGCAAACGAGAAAAGCCACCCAGGCTGCGGCTTTGCTCGGGTCTCCCTGGCCTGCTGAGGGGGTCCAGCAAAGCCGCTGGACCCCCCCAGCAGACCAGGGGGACAGGAGCAAAGCCGCCCAGGTGGCAGGAGTCCCGCCGACTGGGCGGCTTTGCTCGGGTGTCCCTGGTCTGCTGGGGGGGTCCAGCGGCTCTGCTGGACCCCCCCAGCAGGCCAGAGAGACCGGGAGAAGCTTTTCTCGCCCAGGAGGACATGGGTGGCGACCCGCCGCCCGTGAGCTCCGGGGCGAGAAAAGCCCCGTTCGTAAGTGCGGATCCGACATAAATCGGATCCGCGTAAGTCGGGGACTGCCTGTATTTGAAAAATTCTTTCATGCAGTATTCTTGAGCAAGAAAGGAGACTTCTGTATGCTTCAAATGTTAATGTCAAATGTACTTTAATGAATTGTATGCAAAGAGATGTTAGCATAATCATGTGACAAGCACACTTTTCTTCATTGCGTTACATTTCTGGACAGATGAAGAAACAAATGCAATGAATCTTACCCTGTTAATTAAAACTTCTTACAAAGGTTATTCAGAGCAATTAGCATTTTTTTCTGAGAATAAATATTCTTGATTTCTGGATACGAGATGACCTGTGGTCTTGACACCTGATGCCAGAACCCATTTTGGACTTTGGACTTTTTCACTCAAGATGAGTAAAGTTTTAACTGAACACAAAGAATTCCCACAGTGGGCAAACGGGATATAAGGGTAGGACATCAAACAACAGAAGTGGCTAAATGCCAGGAAACCCCCACTTACTACCCAAGATGTCTGCTGGAAAGATCTAATACTGAACAAGGGGAAGGATTGGGCCAAGCAAGGAGGCTTTAGACCAACTATATATACTGGTATATATATATAAAGGAGTAGTCCTGTACAATGAGGTTTACCAGTTATTTCAAGAGAAGGGGTTTCTCTCAAATTAACCGCGTCCTAACAGCATCTGTTATTTCGCAATAGGGCTATTTCGAAATAGCGCCATAACATGAATATGCAAATGAAGCATAGGATATTTAAAACCAGGCTTCATTTGCAATTTCAAATGTCTTAATTTGCATCCCTCTCTCTAAAGAGGGTGCAAATGTAGACATACCCTCAGAGACTAACATTATATACACATATATAGAGAGAATATCATGAGTTTTCATGGGCAAAAACTTCCTCAGATAAGCAAAGTACAGAAAAAAGGGTAAACCTTTTGCCCATGAAGTCTCATGATACTATATATATACAGACTAACATGGCTACCCCCTGAGACATTTAAATCAACTGTTACGGTAAGAATTTGCATATGATACATTTCTTAGTGTATTAGAATTAGTTGGCATGTTTTGTTTATTTTGGCTTAATAACTTACTTTGATCTGTCTCTTTTCACTTGCAATCACTTAAATCCCACTTTTTATACTTAATAAAAATATTTGTGTTTATTATCAAGCCCAGTATAAATCAATTATACCTTATTCAGAGGAAGATGGATTTGTTTGGGGTTTTGGGTCTCTTACAGGCTGTGTTCCTGGGTGCTGAACCCTTATAGCTGAGCTCTTCCAGAGATGAGCTGGTTCAGTGTCAGTGTTGCTCTGCCGGGGGGGCTGTTAGCCCCAAAACTGTGCCTTGGCCAGGAGAGATCAGAGCTTCTGGCCCAACAGGACAGGGTGGAAGAGTGGCCCATAGTGCAAGTAGGCGGGCTCAGTGGCATGACCATCACACCAGGTGACAGAGGTGATCACAGAGGTAATGGATATTTTTCATGCGAAGTTCTGTGAAGAAAATGTTCTCATAGTTCTCTGCATTCCAGTCCACTTCCACATGGAGGGGAACAATATTCCATTATGCATTAACAGAGTTCTCTGTCTGGGACAACAGGCTCCATTGTTGTAACTTAGTAAGGCTCCTAGGGCTTCCTGCTGGCTACCACGCTTAGCAGCCAAGCAGGTTGAAGGGGCTGATTGGGGGTGCACCTCTACTTCCAGGACTGCCCCAGCCCTGAGCTGCTCCCCAGCCCTCCATTTTTTTGGGGGGGAGGAGGAGCTGCAGCTGCACCTACCTAGTTGCTGTTGCTTTTCTTTTTTCTGCTTCCTGTGACTAGGGAGTGAGGGGAAAGTGCCCAGCCTGCTGCGTTCCTTTCACTCCTGGCTACCCATGAGGTCACAGCATGAATGTAGGCTGTGAATGTGCATGAATATAAGCACTCCTCAAGTTATAAACATCCAGCTTATGAACGTCCTCACATGCAAATGAAAGCTCGCTGGCAGTTTCAAATGTTGGCAGGAATCCTTTGGCTCCTGCTTACTGCCTCCAGGTGAGTGGTACATCTACTATTTTTCATTGCAAATATGCAGAATTTTAGCTTCATTATGGGTTAAATAGTCTTTTGTGGGCTAGCCTGGGAACCTAACCGTCATTTATAACATTGGTTCTATGGGAAAATGCATCCTGAGTTCCAAACAACCAACTTAACAGACAAATTTTTGGAACATAACCTATTTGTAAATTGTGGTCTTCCTGTACAAGGAAACGAGCTTTGCATTGTCCCCTAAGTGTTACCAAATCCAGGATGCTTTGAGCTGTGAGAGGTAGCAAATTATCCTCCTCATAGATCAGTTTTGGTAGATTCAACTCTAGGCACTGACAGCAAAAGGGCTTCATATAATCCTTACCAGTCACAATGAGGGCATATAGAGGTGGTAGAAAATATTATGAAAAATAGCTACATTGTAGATCATTCAGGTCTTTATAGAATAATCATATCATCCTGCTCCCATTGAAACCTATCTCGCTCAGACTAGGACTTCCCTTCCAAATATGGTTAGGCAAAGACAGAGTATCTGGCTGATTGAATTTTCTGTGTACTGCAGAGGGACAGTGTTTTAAGTCCATAGAAAATCAAAACAATCAGGAACTAGACTCTGGCTTATAGGAGTTAACCTAGAAATATGACAATCAGTGCAGAGTACAGGATCTCTCAGAATGGGCTGGTAGCTCAGCTTTTAAAACTATTACCCCCAAAACCACTCTGGAAGGGGACTGTTGCCATGTTCAGTTAATTGGACCTCCTGGATTCTTCTGACATGCAGCTTCTCTTGCTTTTTTCAGTGTCCCCAAGGCTGAGAGAATTATTGAGGTGTGACCAAACTTGCAGTTGCTCCTATCATCAAACATCGCAGGGTCAGATGCTGAGCTGGTGTAACTACCCATTGTTTCGTAGGGCGATGCTGATTTATATCCATCCAAGAGCTGCACACAAATGTGAATTTAAAACAAAACTCAAAGATGCAATGAGTGCCCCAGGGCCCATTTCCACCTAGAGCAAAGCCTCAGACGCTCACTGGAAGGACATGTTTGTACAGTCCCAACTCAAGTGGTTGTTCACAAATATGCTGCAACTCTATACATATTTGAAATTGTCAAGTCATTTCAATGTTATCTCTCAAGTGAACACGATGTCACTGGGATCACTCTGAGTGCAGCAGCCCAAGAGCCAGTTTAGATCTGACGCCTTTTTAGCTGGTTCTAAAGGAGACTGTGTTCTTCTATTTATTTGCTCAGGACTTTAAGGGGAACTCAGTGCAGGGAGCTGTGGGATTGGGTGAAGTGCAGGAGTCAGGGTTGGAGAGGTTAGGAGGAGCTCTGAGTAGGGGACTGTGTGTGTGTGTATGTAGGGGGGATGGCAGGAGGGGCCAGTGCCCCTCCTCTAGAGATTTGTGTCAGGGATGTTTGCTCTTCCCCTTCCTGTCCCTGTCATGGAGCAACTGCAAAGCACACAGCTCGCATGCCCCCTGAGCTCCCTACGCAGAGTGAGCAATGGAGCAAACTGTGCACTTCCCCTTCATCGGGGAGCAAGGGGAAACAGTCAGCAATACCAGAGTATGAATCTGATGGGAAGGCTTCAACCCATCTCTCCTACTCTCCCTAGAGGAGGTCTGCGGGTGGGAGGTCCGGAGAGGAGGCAGTCCCAGATGGGGGGTGCACACCCCCAGCCAGCCCCTTTCACTTGCTAGGTGATTCTGTCTCTTTTCTGTATGGTTTTCTGAGAAGCAGTCCCATTCCAGGCACATCCCATTGTGCCAGCACAATTGTGCTTTAAGTTACAATAAGAGGAAGCTGTATACAAAATTTAGGGGTCCTAGCTTGTACCATTTAGGAGGAGCTCTTCAACAGACAGACAGACAGAGAAACACTTTCACACATATAGTGGAAGAGCTAATATCTTTCAAGCAGGACTGTAGAAGTTGTAAAATGTAATTAGTTCCCAGTAATGTATTACTTACATCCCACTCTTCTGAGAAAGTGCAGGCAGAAAAAGAGCAGTTAGCGGGAAATAGCTTAATTCTATGGGGCCTGATTCAATGCTCAGTGAAGCCAATGGAAGGTCTTTCATGGACTTGATCTTCTATGAGCAATTTCAAAGTGAATGGACTAATAATTCTATTAAATCATAAATACCTTGTCAGTAATAGATTCCAAAGTGTTCTACAAAGGAAGTCAATATCACTGTCCTGGGTTGTGACTCAGTTTCCCCATCTGTCAAACCTGGAATGAACTTGTTGAAGGTCACATAGCAGATTGGTGGCAGAGCCACAAATAGAACCTGGCACTCCTGAATCCTGCTCCCTTGCTCACCCTTAGAGATTTTACCTAGGAAACTCCAGTGCCACCAATCAGGATAGAATTATTGGAAATTCATGCACTCAGGTCCACTGACAGGGAAGGCAGAGGGGCAATTGCCCTAGAACCTGGTGATTCTAAAGGGCCCAGGGCTCCCAGCATCTGCTGTCACTGCTATGCAGTGCTCCAGGGGTGATTTAAAGAGCCAGAAACGCCAGTGCAGCAGTGGCAGTACTGGTGTTTCCGGCTCTTTAAATCACCCCCGGAGCATTGCATAGTGCACACTGGACATCTCAATGGGGGAAGGGAATGAGTCGTCTTCCATGCAGTGCTGAGGGCAGTGTGTGATGGAGGCTGGCATGGTACGCTTGCTGCCCAGCCCCACCCCTTTCTGCTCAAGGCCCTGTCCCTTCCAGGAGCATGGAGCCCCACCCCCATTTTGTCCATGGGCCTGGCATAACTGCTAACTCCCCTGCTTGCATTCTTCTGTCTTCAGTTCTTCTCACACACACAATGAAGCTTTTCCAATATGTATTTTAGACATAGAATCATAGTTTTGGATGGGACCTCAAGAGGTCATCTAGTTCAGTCCCCTGTAGTCAAGATAGGACCAAGCACCATCTAGATCATCCTTGACAGAAGTTTGTCTAATTTGCTCTTAAATATCTCCAATGATGGAGTTTCCACACATCTCTCAGCAATTTATTCCCATGCTTAACCATCATGACAGGAAAGTTTTCTTCTAATGTCCAACCTAAACCTCCCTTGCTGCAATTTAAGCCCATTGCTTCCTGTCCTATCCTCGGAAGTTAAGAAGAATATTTTTTCTCCGTTCTCCTAGTAACAACTGTTTATGTACAAAAAATGGTTACCATGTGCCCTTTCAGTCTTCTCTTTTCCATACTAAACAACCCCAATTTTTTCAATCTTCCCTCGTAGTTCATGTTTTCTAGAATGATAATCATTTTGTTGCTCTTCCCTGGATTTTTTCTAATTTCTCCACATCTTTCTTGAAATGTGGTGCCCAGAACTGGACATCAGACTCCAGTTGACATCTAATCAGTGCAGAGTAAAACAGAAGAATTACTTCTTGAATCCACAATACTCCTGTTAATACATCCCAGAAAGCTAGATATAAATGCAATGAATTAATAAAATATTTGTTTAGATTTAACCTCAGTGTATTTATTATGCAACTGGTTCCTCAGAGCACCTCTAAGCAGATCTAGAGAAGAAATATGCTCTCTAATTACATAGCTGCTAGATCCGATTTTCTCCTTCATCTCAGGTAGTAGAAGCTAGTGATTCTTTCTGAAACTGAAGATCCCGGTTCTTTCCCAGTTGTACAGATGTGAGGTTCAGCAACTGGCTGTAGGTGGCCAGAGTGGGACCTCCATGTAATTGAGGCTTTAGAGCTACTAGTAGCTATAGAGGAACAGGAGACAGATAAGCAGTGCGATCTCCCACAGAATGTCTCTGTCAATATATGATCAAATCACTTTCCCAGAGTGTACTCTGTGAAGTTTCATCTCCTTGCTCCATTCTTAGTGCAGAAGGGTAACTCCTATCCTGAGACGGACCAATCTCACAGGCAGAGCATGTGCTGTACTAAGGAAGGGAGTTCATGTAAGTGAACCTGTGTTCCCGACTGGCTCTGAAACGGTCATTCTAGAGCTTACTGAAAGTTTGTCAGCATCACTTGTCCTTTCCCCTCCATGCACTCTCAGTTCAGTGTGTACTAGCCACACAGAGAGCAAGTCTGTATTACACAGCTTTCTGCAGGGTGGCTGTGTCTACAAAGCCATGTTGCTAAAAGTCAGCGAGCGTGAACACTGTTTCTTGGTACTTTTGTCGACAAATTACTTCCATTCCCAATGAAAGCTCTCCTGTGGTCAAAGCGGTGTTCACACTTTCATTTGCCATAGTGAAACTTTGCCGTTCACGGAGAGAAGGGGATTTAAGTACCCGTGAACATCAAAAGTTTTGTTGATCAAGTGCAAATATAGATGAAACCAGAGACATGAGATTTGCACCCTGTGGGTTTTCACACATTGAAGAGCTGCAGATTGGCAGGTGGTCCCCCTTCCTGGACAGTAGGAGGGGGAGACAAAAGGAGTATTGGTCAGGATGGAGTTAAACAAGAATGGGATTCCGTGGGGCTAAAAAACTGGATCATAAGGAAGCAACCAGGTTTTGTGGAAGCAGCTGAAGGAGAAAGACCTCTACAGGGTCAGGTGGGATAAAATATAGAGATGTTTCTCTATAGAGCAAATATTTGATGAACCTTTCGAAGTATCCTTCCTTTCATTAGCATCTGTAAAGTGTAGCTCCAATCACTTTGCCTCTGCATTATTCTCCCTCATATCTTAGCAATGCCAACTGCAGTGGCAAAGTTTTCAATAGGTAGCTGAAAACAGGGTTGAGTTTACACTGTAGATAATGATGGTAACACTCTATGGGGCAAAATAGAACTGAGTAGAACAATTTCTTGAGAGAGAAAAAAGGAAAGTTAACAAATATAATTTTCTGTTCATCCTTTATTTTATTCTATTAATCTTTTAAAAGGAATTTCTTTGAAATTATTACCAAAGAATTAATAAACCTGTATTTTAAAGGACACAATTCCTTTTCTATGTTCCGAATGATACTTTACGTTCCCCAATTCTGTATTGAGAACAACTCAGTTCTAAATCTAGGATCAGAGTCTAAATTATTAAAATAGAAATAGGTTTAAATGTATTATTTACTCTGCATCATTTATGCTGTTTGCTTCTTTTTGTGTATTTCTCAGTATTATGCAATGCAAATAGGCCAGTCAAGCATCACTTTGTATCAAGCTAGTTATGGGATTTCTTTACATTCATGTAGGGGAATGTTTAAATCTAAACCGAGAACTGTCTCCATTTTAATTCAAAATAAATCATTGTGATATTTTAAGCTTAGTTTTGCAAATCCTAAACTTTCAGCCCTGGATTTCTGATTGACCCTCCCCCCCCCCCAAAAAAAAAGAATCATCTTGTGCATAAAATTAACTATCATAGAATCAATGCATTAGTTATATTCCAGTCCCTTTAATTCATACAGATGCTCTGTTTCTACATTCCCCTTTTTGTCTCCTTGGGGTTAGACTTGTGTGGGCAGAAAATACCACCCTTTTTCTTCTCTCCCGATAGATGTAAAAGGTATAATGACTGTTATTCATCAGATTGATGTTCCAGCTTAAAAATACCAAACCACTCGACACATCCTTCCTTTCGGTTTCAAATCAATTTCTGGGAGGAAATTGATCTGATTAGTGACCTATTTGCCTAGCGTGGAGGCATTGAAAGTAGTCAGAGTGACTTCTGTAATATCTAATGTGTAATACAGGTGATTTCTCTACCGTTGCCCCCCAGAGTTTTAGAATATGAGCCTGAGCAGTTGGATCTGTAGCCTCATGAAGGGGAAGCTGCTGATACCCTGTCACAGTCACAAAGCTCACCGTCTATCTGATAGACAGCAAGGGTGGATGGCACTGTTTCTCCCAAACACCTAGTCATGGGAGGTGCATTTATCAGAGAGCTCCTTTCCCCACAGCTTCTAAACTTCATCTCTCTCATGCACACATACCCATTTCACATCATCCACAATATAATAGTGGCCTTTCCTGAAACTGGAAAAGGTTTCATGTGGAGCATGCCTATGGATCAGGCTGGTTTTTTGTGGGAGGAAAGCATTAGAAGGCTGCTGAGCGAAAAAGTTGCAATGTTCCTACATGGCAACATAGCAATTTGTCATCAGGCCACCCAGGGTATGTCTACACTATGGTGTTTTGTCGGAAAAATGGCTGTTTTTCCGACAAAACTTGAGGAACATCTGCACTGCAATTTCATTCTTCCACAAGAAAATAGAAAGAACAGAGGGGTTTTTCCGGCATTGGTAATCCTCATTCTACAAGAAGAAGCCTTTTTCTGAAAGAGCTCTTTCACAAAAAGGTGTGTGTGGACGGGGAAGAGGGAATTCTTTCAGAAGAAGAGGAAAGAGGAAAAAGCTCAGGTGTCCTAATGGCCACTCGGTCCATTGCAATCACAGCTTACATGCGAGACAGTGTCCATTCAGTGTGGATGTTCTCTTTTGAAAAAATCACTTTTTTGAAGCACTTTTGAAGTGTGGATGTGCTCTTTTGGAAGAAGTTTTTTTGAAGATCTCTTCCAAAAAAAACCTTCTTCTGAAAGAAGCCTGCAATCTAGACATACCCGCAGCCAGCCCTCTCTCTGTCTTAGACCTGTTTCATTCAGCTTATGCGTTAGTCAAACACTATGGTCTCCGTTAGCTGCAATGGCTCACTCCCTGCTCTTTTAGCAATGAAGCCATGGCAAGCAGTGGAAGGCTGTAATGCTGATTCTAAATAAATACATTTTTCAGCTCTCTACCTATTGTAAATCATTAGGGCTGTGTCCAGACTCCATGCCTCCGTCGACGGAGGCATGTAGATTAGCCAGATCGGAAGAGGGAAATGAAGCCGCGATTAAAATAATCGCGGCTTCATTTAAATTTAAATGGCTGCCCCGATCTGCCGATCAGCTGTTTGTCGGCAGATCGGGAGAGTCTGGACGCGATGCCCCGACAAAGAAGCCTTTCTTCATCGACACAGGTAAGCCTCGTGAAACCAGGTTTACCTGTGTCGATGAAGAAAGGCTTCTTTGTCGGGGCATCGCGTCCAGACTCTCCCGATCTGCCGACAAACAGCTGATCGGCAGATCGGGGCAGCCATTTAAATTTAAATGAAGCCGCGATTATTTTAATCGCGGCTTCATTTCCCTCTTCCGATCTGGCTAATCTACATGCCTCCGTCGACGGAGGCATGGAGTCTGGACACAGCCTAGGATTCCTATCGTGTATGTGCCCTTTACAATATGAAACTCACAGTGGGAAAGTTGGCTGGTTTGTTGTTAACTTGCCAGTAGAGGCTGCACTTGCCCTGTGAGCACACAAGCCCAAATGAGTTGGATCTGGAGTATTAGAACAAAGCCCTCTGACCAGTGTTTATTCTGATGTAGGCAGGTGTTGTTATTTGTCTGTTGCTTTAGCAGCTTGCACAGCAGTTTACAGAGATTAAAAATAAAGACATAGGGTAAATATTTGCCAAGTAGCTAAGTGACTTTCAGTGCCAAAGTGCCATCTTCAGGAGGGACTTGAGTATTTAGGAGTCCAAGTCCCATTGACTTTCAATGAGACTTTGGCATGTAAGGGCCAAAGTCACTTTTGAAAATAGGATGTTTCCATAGAGGGAACTTGCATTGCTTTGCAGTGCTGAACCACAGGACAGCTAGACACCTTCAAAAGTATCACTCTTAGTGCTTAGTTATTCAAAGGTATTTAGGAGTCTAAAGATGCAAAAAGGTGCTTACAAAAATCCCGCTTGATGCCAAAATCACTTTTGAAAATGGAAGTTAGGTGCTCTTGAAAATGTTACTCAGAGCCCAATCTCAAAGAACAGGAAATTTCTTGTCAGGCTGAGGCAGAAAATGAAGCTCACACACCAGGGCATGAGAAGAGATTAGAGGAGGGAGAATTGAAGCCAGTATAGATAATAGGAGTCTGGATGCAAGTATTGTAAACGGAATCATGCAGATTCTGAGAATGAGTCTGCAGGGAGCAACAGCAGGTAGCAAAGTGAAGTCAACAGAGATGGCTTGTGAGGGAGGGTTGAGGGATGAAAGACAAAGAGTTGGCATGTGAAGAACGGTTGAGGACAGCAGCAGCAAGGCGTGGATGCAGGTAAGGAAAGGGCTGAGTCAGCAAAGAGGCGATAGAGTGAGCAAGAAGGTGTGAAGAATGGGCTGTAGGATGAAGAAAAAGGATAGATGGGCTTTCTGGGGTAAAATGAGCATCCTAAATCCCAGGATGGGTTTGGATTTTATTTGGTGAAGAAGCCTGTGGAAGGACAGGGAGATTAATGGGCTCAGAGCAGCAAACCAGGGAGATTATTTCAGCTATGTGATTGAAAGTGTGTTACAACAAGAGGTAGCAAAATTTGGCAAGAACTTGGTAGAGAGGGGAGAAGGAAGAGGAGGAGTCAGATAACTCCCATGTTTCAGGCTTGAGGAATAGTGAGTCTAGAGGAGACAACAGTGGGGCAAGGAAAGGGATTGTGAGGAATAACGAGAAGGTCAGTGTTTTCCAAGTTTATTTTGGGAAAGGCAGGGCTGCTTGTAAGAAGATATTGGAGGGACTGGTAGAGATGGGAACCAGCAGTTGGAAGTTATGGGCAAAGAGGCAGATATGAGAATCAGGAGAATAGCTGTGATATGAAATAATTTCTAGTTACTTTATCTGCAGCTCCAGGAACCTCCCAAACAATCCATAGAATCCACTCTAGGTCAAGCACCCTCCCTGGACTAAGGATAAAGAATTTTTCCTTAGCCTGTGGCTCTATTGTGCAGGTTGTTGATGGCAGGTGGTAGGACTGTCCAAAGCTGGATGGGAAATCAGCTGACTGGAAACCAGGTGGGACCCCCACTTTGAGGATACTGCCGCGGAGTGCAAGGCTAAAAATCTTAAATAAACATCTCTCCCTCTCTTAGAATAAAACAGTGACAGATCTATCCCCACTCCTGCACCTCATTCATCACCTGTATGATTTAACAACTGGGCCTTCGAGCTGTGATATAGTTCTCCATGCATGCTCCTTGTTATGCCTTTTTAGCTTCCTCTGAAGTTCAGTGTTCTCTCACTGCCACATTATGAAACTAGGCCAGATAAATGGGAGAGGCACCTCATCCATCACTGCTTTAATTTTGTTCCTTGGTGGAAATAAGCAGTCTGGGGAAGCAGAGTAGTTTTAACATCACCATCAAGGCCATTTTAATATTCAGGAAGGATCATCATCAGAGCACTCATTCTGGCAGGGGATGAATATTCCCCTGTATTGGAGTCAGTAGGGTTCTCTAAGCATTGTTAAAATTATGGCCACTCCTTTCCTTTTAATTTTGTGGTGAATTTGATGCAGGTTAAACATGGATTGATTGACAATGTTGGAGACTGTAGGCAGCTGCTCAGCCACAGAGCATGGAAAGCATCACAGATGTTCCATTCAGTCTGTGCACCTATGTGATATCTGACCCAAAGGGACAGTTTGCATTCCAGGGACCTCAAAAGCTGGACGAAATCACTGACTTTGAGGGTGCTCTGAGGCTGGAGCACTGAAGGAAATCAAATAGTGGGTGCCCAGCACCTACCCACAGCCAGCTCCTCCCTTTCCTCTCCTGTACCTCCCCTCGCTGGTGATCAGAGGCACTGGGAAAGAGGGAAGAATGGGGACAGGAAGAGGCAGGGGAGGTGGTGGGAAGTGGCAAGGTGGGCTGGAGGTTGGTCTGAAGGAGTGGAGTAAGGGTAGGGCAGGGATGCAGGTTGGAAGAAGGGGTGCAGTTAGGATGTAGTTGGGGTGGGAGACTTGGAAAATAGGAGCACGGCCTGGGGCACAGGATCCCCTTGGAAATTCTCAGGTCAGCATGAGAGTCAAGTCAGGAGAGTCAAGAGCTACTCAATATGAAGGCTCTATCCTGCAGGGTTGAATCTACAACTACCCATTTAAACAAAATGACAGGTTGTTAGTGAAGGCTAACAGAAGCTGTGGGTTCCATCTCTCTCTTCCACATTAGCTCAATGTCCAGAATTGGTTGGAAAAATCCCCCCCCTTTTTTTTTATTTCTGCAAATGCAGTATTTGAATTTATTTATTTGAAGAAAATCTGATTTTTTTTATGAAAAATTTCCTTTTAAGTTATTGATTTTTTTAAAGTCAAAATTATGATATTTTTCATAAGCAATTCAATTTACGGTAAAAGAAAATTCAATTGGAGCAAAAATAAATTATGTCACTTGAAAAATTGCAACCAGTTCTAGCTATGTCAGATTCCTTGACCCCAAGGAAGATGCAGTGGGGCACAAGTCAGCATTATAGCTGACAATATTGTTACTTATGTATTACAGCCAGCAGCACTTAGAAGAGTCATTCAGAATCATGCTGCTATTGGTCTATCTGCTGAACAAACACAGAATAGAAAGCTTTGGCCCCAAAGACAATTAAGGAGAAGGCATAACACAAGGGGAAAGGGTGGGAAAGCTAAATAAGGATGAGCAATACTGCCATAGAGACACACAGGTCTTCTATGGGCATATCATGTTATATATACCTAAAGACTGAACTTCTCAAATCTGGGACTCACTGATTCTGGCAATATCCTTGGTCCAGCAGGACCAAGATCGTTGCTGGACCAAAGAGCTCCTGAGGCCGGAAGCGGGGGCCAGATGGGAGTCTTGTGGGGGCTAGGGAGCCCCACTTGGGCCAGCAGTGGCTGGGCCTGGCACCAGCTGGGAAACCCTGGCCCAGTGAGCTTTGGTGGTAGTGAGGCCAATGGCAGCCAATCAGCCAGTGGCAGTGGGACCAGCAGTAGCTGGATGGTCACGGCTGGGAAACCCTCAGTAGCAATGGGGTGGACACTGTGGTGGGGAGTTCAGGCTCTAGGGAACCCCAGCAGGGCCAGCGTCAGCAGGGCCAGGGTCAGGGCAGGGAGCCCAGACGAGCCTAATAGTAAGGCTGGCAGCCAGCAGGGGAACATTGACCTCCCCTAGTCCAGCAAACTCCCAGGGAGTTCCAGTTTGTATAAACAAAGATGTCTCTCATTTTCTCTCACACACAAACCTTTGCTGAATGATTTTGCCATTTGTTTTTGAAATATTGATAGAGCGTCTGGAGTTTTATGCTAGGCCAGTTACACAAATTAAGTAAAGATGTCCACAAATGCCAAGAAGGGTCTGTCATTTGTGTTATATAGTTAAAGGCTGCTGACGAAGTGCACAGTATTAAAACTAGGACTGGAGAGACGAAGATTCAATTCTCCACTCTGCTATATCCTGCCTGTGTGAGACTGAGCATGTCACTCAGCTGTTCAGAGCCTCAATTCCCTACCTCAGAGGTGTTGGGTTGGCTTTAATACATTAAATATTGCTCAGTGCTGAGATACTGTGGTGATAGGGTCTGTACAAGCATAGGTAGACTTTCCCCACCTTAGCCATTTTGTTTCATGGAGAAAAGAGTGCAGAAGTTCACAGGCAGACTCTGACAAGCATTTTCTGCACCATTTGACCTGACACCTAACCATTAGTAGATATTGGTTGAAAAAGGATTTAAAATCCACATGGACGTGGCTATTGATTGAAATAATTTTGTGCAGACTTCTGACAGCTTAATGTAATTGGTTAGCGTGTCTACCTTAGACAAACGATTTCCTTCTGAAGTCTTATACAAAAGATTTAGATATTATTAGTTTTTGCTTAAACGTTATTAGTAATTCTGAGTGGCTGTATCAATTATTTCTAAACTGTAAATTGACTGACTGTTGCTAAGCAAGTTGGGACAATGGGGACTGTTTAAATTTGTTCCTGCAGGTAATTTAGGATCATGTAAAAGACTGATTTCTGCTTTCTTGATTTGAACATAAGAAATGATTTTTTGTGCACAGGATTGTATTAGACTGGCTTTCCTCTAATAAGACAGTAGATGGTGAATATATTCCAAAGCGCATTTCCAGTTCATTGTTATCTTTTCAAGTAAATTCAGAATAGTTGAAGCTTTGTCTGTACATAAGGATCAATCCCTGCATGGTCATTTTAATGATTTTTTTTTTGTTAAAAAAAATCTAATTTGTCAAAACCAAAATTGTGAAGCAGGGTTACTTTCAAAGATTTTCCTAACTCGAAAACAATATTGAAAAAAAAGTTTCTTATCTGTTTAAAAAAATCCAGTTTTCCTATTCAAAATGCTTTTTCATTTCAAAATGTAAGCTAATTATACTGAAAGGAAAAAGGTTAACACGAAAAAAATGCTTTGAAATTACTAATCAAAATGTTTTGACTGACCTTATCAATAAAATCAATTTTTTCATTTGTGGATAGGTTTGAGATTTCAGGGGAGGGGGTTTTGAAAAACTTTTGATGAAAGCGAATTTATAAGAAAACATTAGCAGACCACATTGGACCTTACTTATTCAGGATCAGATTAAAACCCAAGATTCTGGTGTGCCAACTACCAAAACATCCTCCTCTGGGTACATGAAAAAGCCTGATCAAATTTCTAAAATACGAATCCCTATTTTTGTCACTTCTCTTGTGCTTCTATTTGGTATGAAAGCTTTCCCATTACAAGAAAAGTCCATATTTTACTATATTACAATTCCACTGAAGCAACCGTCATATTTTTCCAGTAAAGTGGAAAAAGTCTAGCCACTTAGGGTATGTCTACACTACCATCCTAGTTCGAACGAGGAGTAACGGTAGTTCGGAATAGGAAGCCTAGTCCGAACTACCTAGTCTGTGCCGCATGTAGCCCGGGCTTCATTTGCAACTCCGGTTGCCTAC
Organism: Pelodiscus sinensis; assembly: GCF_049634645.1. Lineage (NCBI taxonomy): Eukaryota > Metazoa > Chordata > Testudines > Trionychidae > Pelodiscus > Pelodiscus sinensis. The sequence continues at coordinate 27,431,457 of NC_134725.1, read as the reverse complement.
ATTACCACCCTAGTTCGAACTAGGGTGGTAGTGTAGACATACCCGAAGATATTAACTTTTCATCGCGATTCAAGACAGGAAAAAAAATCAAATGCTCAGTTATCTATATAGGTTATTCCGCATTTGCTTCAACTTATTGGTCTATTCTCTGCTCTGCTACTAGTCTGCTAAGAGGTACCAAGCAAGTCATTTGCCCACTCCATGCCTTAATGTGCACACCTGTAAAATAGAGATAATGATACTTCCTTATAAAAGGCTCTGAGCTCTGTGGATAAAATCTCTGTCTAGAAGCCAGGTAGTATTATATGTGTCTTAAGCAGTGTGTGAGTATGTCCAGTGAAGACAACAGGACTATTCAAGGGCTTTACTATCCAGAATGCAGTATGGTGCCCACAACCAACAGATATTCTCTTCTGCATTTACTATGGGGATGTATAGATTATAGTGATGCTGGGGGATGTAGATAAATATATATAATTAATATTTAAAGGCAATTTGTATGGGAGGGAAGGTTCATTCAGTCACTCTTTATTGGGGTACTTGCTTTCTCCTGCCTGTCCCTTCACTATTGTTGCTCTTAAATGTCTGCCTTTGAGTTCCCATGTAAGGAGCCAGTCCTGCACCTGCTGGACCATGGCTATCAGTGAAAGCTAGATTAGGGCTTGTCTTCGCTATATAGAGGGTCAATGCTGCAGCGATTGATCCACCAGTGGCCAATTTATCACATCTAAGCAGATAGACCGGAGCTCTCCTGTCAATTCTGGTACTCCACCAGGACGAGAAGGGTAGCCAGAGTCAATAGGAAGGTAGCCCCCACTGACCTTGCTGCATGGAAGGCACCATCATAAGTACATCAACTTCAGCTAAGTTGTAATTGGCAAAGTAGGAGTAGGACACAGGGACATAGTGTAGACAAGATTACAAAGCAGCATCTTCCTATACAAAACCATTCTCTACAAATTCCTTAGACCTAGTTTCTCTCTGAGACAAACTGATTCTGGGAAACATATTCCATGCAATAGAGCTTTCCACTATTCCACGTCACTGTGATCCTCTGTGTTTTTATTTTATAGTAAGAAAGTTGTGATCATTCCATAGTAAACAACTTTCCAGGAATGACAAATGTTGCCTCCCCTCAAATGATACGAGGGACAGATGTTCTGAGAGAAAAAGGCTTGGCGGATGGGGGAGAAACAGACTTTAGCAACCAGCCTTGTTTGAACTTTTATTCTGTAGTTAAAAGGAGAGAATTAAAACCAAAGGAAACAGAATGTCTGGCATTACTTTACCTCACTCATCCCAGCTAAGTATTGTGATTGTGAAAGAAAGATCTTTAATATCCCTTTTATAAAGGGAATATCTTATTCACTCAGAGAGACAGCCGGGACTGGCTTTTTATTTTTTATTTCCTGAAGGAAATAGTAAAAGTTGACAGGTAATTTTGTAAATGAAGACAGTCAGCAAACATCTGTTGAAGATGATAATGTCTGAGTGGTTTTGTTGTTTCAATGAAAACTTAGTTACATTCAGTTTAGATTAATTTTTCATTGTCTTTCGTTAAATGAGAGTTTCTTACACAGTTGCTTCAAATGGAACTTTGATTGCTTTCCATCTACTGCCAAAATCATAAAAAGACAGGGAAAAAATCAAATGCATAAAAACATTTATGAGCATTGATAACAATAAATTCGTGCTGTAGTGCATTTTACTTTGATAAATTAAAGTTTTGCTGTACAGCAGCTTGTGAGTGTTTGTGAAAGGAGTATACACACTCACCATTTAAATTCAATATGCTGTTTAAACAGCAATAAAAACAATTCCTGCTGCGTGCTGGAGCTTTTCATGTGTCCCAAAAAGTCTGAGAAGTAGTTTGGGAGAAATGAAATGAAACAACGTTGACACAGAATTTCACCCTTGTGCAAAGATGGTTAAAAATCACTAGCCAATGATTTGAGAGATCTGGATTCAGTTCCCAGCACTGCTGTTAAAGTATTTGACCTTGACATATCTTAATTACTGAAGCACAAGACAAGGATTGTTTTGTGGTTGAGACACAGAAGATGTAGTCTGAATTTCCAGCTCTGCTGTAGACTCCCTCAGAGACTTTAGGCAAGTCACTTTTAATCTCTTTAAGCTTCCCCATTTCTGAAATAGGAATAATAGTAACTCCTTTCTCTTATCCTGTGTTTGTTTTCTATGTTGACTGTAAACTCAGAGCAGGAGATGACTGCATATGTACAGCATCTAACACAATGAAGTTCTGAATGTGGTTGGGATCCTGTCGTACAATAATAATAATTGCAAAGAGCCAATGTACAAAACAAACTCTGATTTGAATGAGTTGACTGGTATTTAGGCATCATACTGCTCCTCTCTGCATATGTAAACTTTCTCAAGGTGTGTATTTCTAGGGTGAGCTTCCACTTTGTAAATATCACCAGGTGCTCAGTCAGATATGAGTGCAGGTTGTTTATCTGGGTCCCCCAATCCACACACACCCCCCCCCCCCGCCTCTCTCTCACACAGAGAGAGAGAGAGAGAGAGAGAGAGAGAGAGAGAGATTGAGAGAATAACACTTATGTCCTGTTATAACATTTTCCAGAAATGTGTTATGACATAAATGTCAGAGATTGAAGTAAATTCATCTTTGAATGAAAATTTCAACAAATATATAGATGGGATTCAAACCTTAGCTTGAATTTTTCTGGGGAGCTGGTATTTAGGAGCTGCTATTTTCACCATCTAGTGTCCTCCTCCTAAATGCACTTTTGAAAATGAAACTAAATACATGTTGTACACATCGATTTCCCTGTACATGGTTTGACACCTAATGAAAAGAAGAAAGTAACAGTCTCTTTAAAACACGGGTGTGTTGATGTTCACACTGCTACGTAATTTATTTACACCTTCTCAATTCATTTGTCTCAACAAGTTTTTAAGAAGCTCCTGCTTTTCTGAGCCAGTTTTCTATCAGGTTTAACAGAAGAACAGGTAAGACAAATGACTTTATGGGATCCCTCGATGAGACTATGACTCATAAGTGCAGGCTTTCAGCATCAGAACTCATGGTTCCTTTAGGATCCAGCAGTGTAGAGAAGCCATACTAGCTGTCCTGAAGTGAATTACCAGAACTCTGAAGGGAGGCCAGCCTTCCTTATTGGGTGATTGTTCCTGTGGTACACAGAGGAGAGTTTATACAGAGGAGAAAGGAGAAAAAAAACCTTCATAAATAGAGGCAGGTGTTATCAGAATTCTCTTTTACAAGGCTCCCCTGTATGGAAAGCATCTAGTTTACATGCTTTATATCAGAAGGAGTTGATGAAAGATTTTGGCTATGTAAGGGTTAAAGTAATGTAACACTGAAACAGGGCAGAACTGAGGAGGAGGGAGGCAAATAGATGCAATTAAGCTTAACAAATGCTTCATCCGGAACTGTATTCTGTGCTCTTTTCCTACCTACTTCCTGCAGAGCACATGCACAGAAAGCATTCCATTCACAAGTTCAATTTTCTCAGTTCTTTGACTTGTCTCAAGTCTTTTTGCACTCACCAGTAAAGAGCATCAATAATTATGGAAACCTTATTGGGTTTTTTTGGTTTTGGTTTTGCTGTCTTAGGAAGACCAAGAAAGTAGCAAGCATTAGTTTAGTACTCAGTCACTGCTAACGTCTTCATTTCTTGTGTGTTTCCCACTTGGGGTCTGAACATGGAAGTTGTCTCTTGAGCTTAGGCCCTCCTTGGCTGTTTGTTTTTTGAAAATGGGCTTTGCCTAAGAGAGTAAGCAAGAGAGCTGGTGAGATGATCACAGCATGGGCATGAAGTGTCACCCCAGTATTCCCTGAAAACTGTACACTTGTGCAGCTGCTCAGGGAGATTCCAACACCACACTGCCGATTAGCAGAGTGCCCACAGCTAGGTGTTTTGTTTCTACTGGTAATGCACATTCACCCATGTTTTAATGCACGTAGAAAAATTTATTTCACACTTGGATGCAAAAAAACCTTCACGTGGATGGAAAAGACTAGAGGGAACATTGAGTGTGACCTGGCATAACAAAGCTCGATTGCCCAATTGTATGTTGGCATGATCTTGCAATATGTCATGGTAATGAGTTCCACAGGCCATTTGTGCATCATGTTAATGATTCAATATATGTTTTTTAAGTAGTGGAAGCTGAAAGGCATAACCAAAATGCTTTTTCTCTGTATTTCACACAATAAATGAGGCCAAATAGACTGTAATCTAAACTATTACAATCACTGCTTCAGGGTTGTCTTGGAAAGAGACAGATAACAAGCAGAACAAGTTGGGGGAATTTTTCCCATAATTTTTAGGCCAAAACAAAAAACAAACCAAAACAATGTAAATATCCACTCTGTAAATCTCACCAGGTGCTCAATCAGATATGAGTGCAGGTTGTTTATCTAGGTTCCCCAATCCCCCCCCCCACACACACACACACATACACACACACACTGTGCACAGAGGCCCATCAGGTCTGTTGTCCTCCTCCCCTCCCAGTACAGCAGGATAGCAGTGATGAAAGGCTTCTTAGCAAAAGGCTAAAGATGAAATAAAATTGACTTAAGTTTAAAAAATGTAAAGCACCTAAGTGACTTAGCAGCCTACGGGCCAGGTTTACAAAGATAATTAGGAGCCTAAATATGCAGATTAGGTGCCTAGAAGGTTTTAAAAATCTCATTGGGCACCTAGCTGCCATACAAGGTATTTGAAAATTAAACTAAGGGCATGTCTACCTTGCCATTTAAAGCAGAAAAAGTCTCTTTTTTGTGCAAAAGCTGGAGAAGCATCCACATTTGTCAATGACTTTCTGTGGTAAAACTCAGTAGTTTCACTGCAAAATGAAACTTGCCTCTATGAGAGGTGTACAGCTCTTACTGGTGCTGCTTCTGCAGTGATGTGCAAGTGAAGACACATTCTTGTTGGACACAGAACTTTTAGCCTCTTTGTCCTATCACACAGTTCCTAGGTGGCCACTCTGGCCAGCACCCCTGCTGCTCTGAAGCCAGGTAAACAGCCATCCACCCCTTCCCCTGTAAAGCCCCAGGAATAGTAAAACTCCACTTCCTGTTTTCTTGGCAAGTGTTCACATTTCATCTGGCCAGGCAACAATGCCTACTCCACTGAACAAATGAGCCCCTGCTTCGAACAACGCTGAGCTACTGTGTTTGGAAGAAAGGACTGTGCAGGGGCCCATGATGCCCCGCAATTACCCTCCTCTAGTCCTACAAAACCTATCATACAAATGGAGAGAGCTGCCCTGTGGGTTAACTGCTTTCATCCATGATGGAAGTGCTGCAAATGTAAACACTCGCTGATGCCTCTGGAAGTAAGGGTATGTCTACACTACAAAGTTAGTTCGAACTAACGGACGTTAGTTCGAACTAACTTTAATAGGTGCTACACTAGCGCTCCGCTAGTTCGAATTTGAATCGAACTAGCGGAGCGCTTAGTTCGAACTAGGTAAACCTCATTTTACGAGGACTAACGCCTAGTTCGAACTAGCTAGTTCGAACTAAGGGCTGTGTAGCCCTTTAGTTCGAACTAGTGGGAGGCTAGCCCTCCCCAGGTTTCCCTGGTGGCCACTCTGGCCAACACCAAGGAAACTCTATGCCCCCCTCCCGGCCCCGGACCCCTTAAAGGGGCACGGGCTGGCTACGGTGCCCGTGCCAGGTGCAAGCCTGCCAGCACCCAGCCAGCAGACCCTGCACCTGGCACGGCACAGAGCCTCTCACCCGATGCCCCCCAGCCCACCCCCTCTTGCCGGGACCAGACTGGCGGCTCCCGGGAGCTTGCCCTGGACCGCAAGAGGCGGGCACCTTCCTGGGCTAGTGCGGACATCGTGGACCTCGTCCACGATCTCCACACTAGGCACAGGAAAGTGGCCGTCTAGGGCAGGAGAGCTGCCAGCCTGGCCACCCAGGAGCAGGTGTGCATGAAAATCAAGGGGGTCCACTGAGACCCCCGACACTGAGCCCTGAGCTTACAATGGCCGTCCTGGGTCAGACCAAAGGTCCATCTAGCCCAGTAGCCTGTCTGCCGACAGCGGCCAACCCTAGGGACCCTGGAGGGGATGGACCGAAGACAGTGACCAAGCCATTTGTCTCGTGCCATCCCTCTCCAGCCTGACACAAACTTTGGGCAGGGACACCACTCCTACCCCCTGGCTAAGACCACTCCATGGACCCAACCTCCATGACTTGATCTCACTTCCCTTTCAACTCTGTTCCAGTTCTAGCCTTCACAGCCTCCTGCAGCAAGGAGTTCCGCAGGTTAACTATTTGCTTTGGGAAGAACAACAACTTTCTCTTACTAGTTTCAAGCCTGATACCCATTCCTTTCCTTTGGTGTCCTCTAGTCCTTCTTTAGGGGAACTCAGGAAGAACTTTTCTGAATGCACCCTCTCCACCCAACCCCTGCTTTTAGAGACCTCTATCCTGTCCCCCCTCCGTCTCCTCTTTTCTAAGCTGAACAGTCCCAGTCTCTGTAGCCTTTCTTCATCTGGGACCTGTTCCCAACCCCTGATCATGTTAGTTGCCCTCCCTTCTCCCAGCCTTTCTATTCCCCTCTCCCACCTCCTTTTCCCAGTCTCCCCCAGTTTTGTTCAATAAAGACAGAGTCAATGTTGGAAGAAACGTTATCTTTATTTTGTACATCAATAAGAAGGGGGGCTAGGGAAGGGTAAGTGGAAGGAGGTGAGGGAGGAATGGGGTACGAGCCCCCGATGGGGAGGACTGGGCTGGCTCTGCGGGCTTCTGGGGGTGGAAGCTCTCCTGCAGCCCCCCAATTACCCCTTCTCCCCAGATGGCAGCCTGCGGCAAGTGCAGCCGGGCTGATGGCCGAGTGGTGTGATATGCCCAGTGTGGGCACTCCGGGCACTCCAAGCCAGAACTGATTTTCAAGCGGGGCACCCCTGAGAACTGTGTGTCCGGGGTGCGGGTCGGGACCCTTTAAGCGCAGCCCTCGGCTAGCCTGAGACAGCATCTCCACGCTCTAAGTCCTCCTCTGATGCCCTGCCGGCACCGCTTCCGGCCATCCTTAAGCCCTGTTCAGAGTCCACTCAATGTGGACTTGCTAGTTTGAATTAGCAAAACGCTAATTCGAACTAGTTTTTAGTTCTAGACGCGTTAGCTTAGTTCGAATTAACTAATTCGAACTAAGTTAGTTCGAACTAGCGCTGTAGTGTAGACGTACCCTCAGTGAGTACACAAACCATCACTTGCCTTTCACCATTTCACTAGCATTGGTGAAACTGACACTGCCAATACCCTGCAAGTACAAACATAGCCTTAGGCTCCTGAGTCGGGGTCTTAGGAATTTTCAAAAAAGTATACCCTTTGTCACCAAGATGTTTGTTATAAAAAACTTCTAGAGTATGGGCCTGATCCTGGGATAGTATACTGACTCCATTCATCTCAATGGAGCGGTGACAATTCACATTAGCTGAGGTCCACCCCCCAGTGAAAAACATATATGGTAGCCCACATTGCCTATACAGAGATCTGATTACCTGTGTGTCTTACACACAGCTTCCCATTTTTTGAGCATTTTGTATTCAGAGGTCCTGTAATTTCCATCTCCATATTCAGAATGCACCATTGTCTTTCGGAGCCCCTTTAAATTTCTCATAAAGGCCAAACCTCTTTACAGAAATAGCTGCATAGCCCAGTCAGCCCTGCTGCACAAATAAAAGCTGCTTTCACTATGAAATTTACTTTTTGAAACAGTAATTGTGGCTGATGAAAACCCTAAATAAAAATCTTTGTCCTTCCCAAGGCTGGTAAAAAAAATGGTTTAGAATGAATGGCAAATAGATTTCAGCATCTAGAATGGGTATTAGACTCTGGAGACTGAACCTTTGAATAGAGATTATGTTAACCCCTGCCTGCCTGGCTGGCAGGTATACAAGAAAATTATCTTTTGATTTTTTTTGTTTATAAAGTACAAATAGTGCGTTTACAGACAAGAAAGAAGTGCCCCCGATTTGAAAGAACTTGAAATCTAACCTGTCTTCAAAATAGTCTTCCCAGGATTTACATGGGGGACTACCTGTGTCATTGTTCTATGAATGTGCTATGATTTCATGGAAGACTAGTATGATTTGCTCTGGGGCTCTGCATTCAACTTATCATAGATAGGGCCTGACCAAATTCACAACCATGCAAAATGTATCATGGACTGTGAAATCTGGCTGTATGCTTTTACCCTATACTATACAGATTTCATGGAAGAGCATTTATGAAATTGGGGGTCCTACTACAAAAGGTAGTTGCAGGGGGATCACAAGGTTATTTTATGAGGATCACAATATTACCATCTTTCTGCACTATTTTCAGAGTTGGGCAACTGGAGAGCAGTGGTTGTAATGTTGGCCAGATGCCCAGCTCTGAAGGCAGTATCCTACCAGCAGCAGAACAGAAGTAAGGGTGGCAATACAATGCCTATGTCACTCTTACTTCTGTTCTGTTCCTTTCAGAGTTGGGTGGCTGGAGAGTGGTAGCTGCTGAATCAGGGTCCAGCTCTGCAGATAGCAGTGCTGAGGTAAGTGTGGCTACTATTCCATGCCATGCCTACTTCTGTGCAGCTTCTGCCGGTAGCTCTGTCTTCAGAGCTAGGCTCCCAGCCAGCAGCTGCTGCCTTCCAGTTGCCCAGCTCTCAAGGCAATGCTGCCAGCTGCATGGAAGTAAGGGTAGCATGACTGCATGCAGTCCCCCTACAATAACCTTATAACCACCACACAGCTCCTTTTTGGGTAAGGATCCTTACAATTACAACATCATAAAATTTCAGATTTAAATAGCTGAAATAATGAAATTTACCATTTTCCAAATCTTATGACTATGAAATTGACCAAAATGGATTGTGAATTTGATCGGGTACTAATCCTAGGACATTTGTACTCTTTGGTGGCCTGCAGTTTAGAGTTCATTTTGGTGAGACTTTCAATAGAGATAGTGTTTGGCTTTACAATGCTCCCACTGATGTCAAAGACAAAGTCAGGCCAGCATCATGTGCTTTTGAAAATCCTGTCTTTAGTATTTATTTACACAGAGGGGCATTTGGAGTTGAGTAATTGGATGGCAAACCTTTTGGTGCAGGAACTGTTTTTTTATTTTGAGTTTGTACAGCTACAGGCACAGTGGGATTCTGGTGCAGGACTGGTTCATCTAGGCATTAGCACAGTGCATGTAATAATTATTCCTGGAATTCAGATGGGAGCAGGAAAGCCTCACAAAAAAGGTTGCTGCTTGATTTCCCCCTATCTTGCAGCTAGGCAGCAATTTATACCTATGCCAACTGACTCTGATGCACTATCAAATCAGGGTGACTCTCTCTTGGGACATGTCTAGAAAAGCATAAGGATGGAAATGATTAATTGTTACCTGGGAGCAGCCCCTCCCATGGCCTGCCATAAGCAGATGACTGCTCCAGCTGCATGGGGCTGTGGCATGAGCTAGACATTGGCAGCCTCAAGGAGGACCGTAAGTTGCAGCCAGGAAGGGAGGGGAAGGGTAACCAACTTCCCCATCTCCCCAGCTATCCCTTCTCACTCTGCGCAACACTGCCAACTGCCAGCCCGTATGGACTGGGAACAAGCAGCCCCATGTTGGGCTATAAACAGTCGGACTGGAGCAGCCCCTGTCCTTACCCTACGGGGACCCCACCAACCACTGTATAATAAGTTAACTGTTTAAACTTAGGCTACGTCTAGACTACAAAGGGAAGTCAGAAAAAGATACGTAAATTGTGGACCGTAATTTGTGTATCTTTTTCCTTTTTTCTGTCGAAAGAGGCTTTTCTGAAATTTGGTGCATCTACACGGCAGCAAATTCTGGACAAGCCTGTTCTTTTGACACATCCCCTCTTCCTCATAGAAGAAGGTTTACAAGGATGGTGAAAGAGCATATCCACTTTTCTGAAAATTTTTCCAGTATCCCAGAAAAGCGCTGCAGTCTAGATGTAGTCAACCAGTTAATTAATTAAAGGGAATTTTACATTCCTACAAAGGCATGAGGAACACCTTCAACCTGTTCAATGAACTGAAATTGGTACATCAGTACTGGCTCTGCTACACAGGCAGAAGAGATGGTCATCTCTGGGAATAGACTACGAAGGGCAGCAGAACATTCAATGTACTGGCCCAGTTGGACATTTAATGGGTGGATTAAGGCATCCAAAAATCCATAGAGCTTGTCTTAGCTTCTCTAGCCCAGACACTGATGCTAGAGAGAGTCCCCTAAGCTAGAGGAGAGGTGGCAGTGAAACAGTGGCCTCCCTCCCGTTGGAATCAATGGCAACACTCCAGTTGAGATGTGTAGAAGCAAGGTCGGGACATGCAGCCTCTTTTAGTGTTGTCACTGTCCTGATTTTGCAGATGCATGAGAATTGTTAGCAATATTAGTTCTGCAGCTCCAAAAGCTGTACAAGATGTTGTCACAAATTTTAGAAGATGGATCGTTTGCCACACAGCACAATTTCTGCACTTAAATTTAAAAAAAAGGCCACACGCCGAGGGAATAATGATGGGATTGTGATCCATCTCTTTTTCAGCTTTTATCTGGAGGGGATGTTTCATGCAGAATGAAATGAGTCTAAGCAATTCTAGTTAATATGACATCAAGGGCTGCCACTGGAAGTCCACATTCTTTTTGTCCTCCTTTTGTGCTTGTAATTTCATAGCACATGCTGCCTTCCTGACTTCCATCTATGCCCTTTTGTAATAGACTATCACTGTTGTCTCTGCACATAAGGACTGCTGTATGCAACAGCATCAGTATTTTTGTATGTCCTTTGCATCTGATCTGTCTAAGCCAGTGGTCCCCAATGCAGTGTCCACGGGCGCCATGGCGCCCACCGGTGCATTTATGTGCTCCCACCAAATCATGTGGGCCAGCTCTGCCCCCGGCACGTGGCACATACGTGGTGCCAGTCCCGGGCGCGCGGTGCATGGGCAGCCCCTGCCCCGGGTGCGCGGCACTTTCGCGGTGCTGGCCCTGGGCGTGTGGCGCGTGGATGGCCCCTGTCCCGGTCAGGAGGCACATGTGCAATGCTGGCCCCAGGCACGTGGATGGCTCCTGCCTTGGGCGCGCGGCACATGTGCAGTGCCAGCCCCGGGTGCGTGGCACGTGGGCAGCCCCGCCCCTGGACGTGTGGCGCATGAGCAGCCCCACCCCTGGACGCCTGGCATGTGAATGGCCCCGCCCCCGGGTGCCCAGCAGCCCCGAAAGTTTGGGGACCACTGGTTTAAGCCATGTTCAGCGTTATGTGTGTGGGATCCCTCTGACAATCCAAATTAGAGTAGTGCACTATGTGCACTGGCAACAGTGGTATTGGTGATGGCAAGAACTCACTCTTACCTAGAATACAAATAGAAGTGTAATCAGTATTTTGTGCATGGTCAAGAGTTAGGGCAATTAACAAGCAGAATTGGGTACTACTTTATACATGAGGAGAAGGAATGCCGAGTAATGCTGGTGGTTTTCTGTCTGTGGAACAAAACTTTCACACAGAGCCAGTCACATAAATGCCCAGGAGTAGATGCTGTTCTCTTTCAGAGCAATGGAATTAAGTTTTGACAACACTAAAGGAGTTCACCCTGTTTCTTCTCATTGGTAAAGCATTTTTTTCCCAGTCAAACATCAGTAAAGTTAGTTGTTTACTGAATAGATGTTTGTGTGGTGGCTACAGAGCCCTGTTGCAATGGAGAGACAGAGTGGCTTAACAAATGGAGTATTGGACAGAGACTCTGAAGATGTGGATTAAATTACTGGTTCTGCCACTGGCCTCTGGGAGGCCTTAGGCAAGTTACTTCCTCTCCTCCCAATTTTCCCATCTGTAGAATGAGAATAATGATGAACCTTCTTTGAGATTTGCTCATAAAAAGTGCTCTAGAAGAGCTTCTTATTAATAATAATAATAATAATAATAATAATAAACCTGGAAATAGCTAGTTATTCCTGGCCCTTATCTAAATGAAAAGGAAGTGTTGGAAAAGTAAACATGCAATATGTGATTTAACTCCCCGAGACATTCAGGCTTTGGAGAAATTCCCCCTATCAAAAGGACAGATTCCAGAACCAAGTAACGCTAAATGGAGTAGAAATCACTCTCCCCCCTCCCCACCCCAGGCTGAGCAGCCTCCTCTTATAACTTAATGTGCCTATTCCTTTTCTATCCTCCTGCAAATCCTATTTAAAGCCACTGAAGCATTTACACAAATACTGTAAATTGGACTGCTGTTTATTTCAGTCCTGGCTTGGATTAAGCAGGAGGGAGTATTGAAGGAACCAGACACCAACCATTTCCTGCTGGTTGAGAAAGGTTTTGTTTCCTCTGCAAGGATCTGTTTCTAGTGATTTAGTATCCCTATTGTTTTAATGCTGAGTTAAAAGTTCAAAGAGCGGATAGCTATAAAATTGGGCAGAGTGTGCCAGATCTGTGACAGGTGTAAATCCAACCAGCTCAATTGAAAGTAATTGGAGCTCTGCCTGTATATGCTAATGGAGGATTTGTCCCCACATGGTTAATTAACTCCAGGGCATGCTTTTTCTACCCTCGCTGTTCTTAGGAGAGATGCATTATCCATATGAAGTGAGAGTTGTGTCATTACAACATCTATGGGCAGCCTCTCTGCAAAGATGAGCAGGGCCCTGGGGGAACTCCGTTGCCAGCATTGGTCGCCAGGGCATTTTGATTGTGGTGATGTTACAGCAGGGGTGGATCTGGTGCAGCATCCCTGCTGGCTGACAGCTCCGTTTGCTGCTGAAGTCAAGAGACTTTGTACAGGAAGGCTAGCAAGCAGTAAATGACCCAAAATGAATGTTGTTTAAAAATAAAACAAATCCTGATGACTGAAATTCACTGTAATGCAGAGCATCTGCAGCACATAAAGACTACAAGCTGAACAGGGAGCCTAGTGTGAGCTCTTTGAACAGGAGTGGATTTTGCCTACAGATTGGAATGAGAATGTGAGCAGAAACAACTAGAAGTCCGGTTGCACCTTATGGACTAAGGGTACGTCTACACTACAGCACTAATTCGAACTAACTTAGGGTTAGTTCCAGACTAAAAAACTAGTTTGAATTAGCGTTTTGCTAATTCGAACTAGCATGTCCACACAGAGTGGACCCTGAACCAGGGTTAAGGCTGGCCGGAAGCAGTGTCGGCAGGGCATCAGATGAGGAGTTAGAGCATGGAGCTGCTGTCTCAGGCTAGCCGAGGGCTGTGCTTAAAAGGACCCGACCCCCACCCCGGACAGACAATTCTCAGGGGTGCCCCGCTTGCAAAGCAGTCCTGGCTTGGATTGCCCGGACTACCCACACTGGGCACATCACAGCACTTGGCCATCAGACCGGCTGCACTTGCCGCAGGCTGCCATCTGGGGAGAGGGGACAATTGGGGGGCTGCAGGAGAGCTTCCACCCCCAGAAGTCCGCAGAGCCAGCCCAGTCCTCCCCATCAGTGGCTCGTACCCCATTCCTCCCTCACCTCCTTCCACTTACCCCTCCCTAGCCCCTCTTCCTGATGTACAAAAAAAAGGACAATTGTGTTCAAAAATAGAATCTCTCTTTATTGAACAAAACTGAGGGAGACTGGGAAAAGGAGGTGGGAGAGGGAAGGGCAACTACAATGATGAGGGGTTTGGAACAGGTCCCATATGAAGAGAGGCTAAACAGACTGGGACTTTTCAGCTTAGAAAAGAGGAGATGGACGGGGGATATGATAGAGGTCTATAAAACCACGAGTGGGGTGGAGAGGGTGCATACAGAAAAGTTCTTCATTAGTTCCCATAATAGAAGGACTAGAGGGTAGCAGGCTTCAAACTAGTAACAGAAAGTTGTTCTTCACAAAGCAAAGAGTCAACCTGTGGAACTCCTTCCTGCAGGAGGCTGTGAAGGCTAGAACTAGAACAGAGTTTAAAGGGAAGTGAGATCAAGTCATGGAGGTTGGGTCCATGGAATGGTATTAGCCAGGGGGTAGAAGTGGTGTCCCTTCCCGAAGTTTGTGGAAGGCTGGAGAGGGAAGAGACAAATGGCTTGGTCACTGTCGTTGGTCCATCCCCTCCAGGGTACCTAGGGTCAGCCGCTGTCAGCAGACAGGCTACTGGGCTAGATGGACCTTTACAATGGCCGTACTGGGTCAGACTAAGCTCAGGGCTCAGGGTCGGGGGTCTCAGTGGACCACCTTGATTTTCATGCACACCTGCTCCTGGGTGGCCAGGCTGGCAGCTCTCCTGCCCTAGATGGCCACTTTCCTGTGCCTAGTGCAGAGGTCATGGACAAGGTCCACGATGTCCGCACTAGACCAGGCGGGTGCCCGCCTCTTGCGGTCCCTGGCAAGCTCCCGGGAGCCGCCAGCCTGGTCCCGGGAAGAGGGGGAGAACTGGGGGGCATCGGGTGGCTGGCTCGATCCGTGCCAGGTGCAGGGTCTGCTGGCTGGGTGCTGGCAGGCTTGCACCTGGCACGGGCATCGTAGCCAGCCCGTGCCCCTTTAAGGGATCCGGGGCCGGGATGGGGGCATACGAGTTTCCCTGGTGTTGGCCAGAGTGACCACCAGGGAAAGCTGGGGAGGGCTAGCCTCCCATTAGTTCGAATTAAGGGGCTACACACCCCTTAATTTGAACTAGTAAGTTCTAACTAGGCTTAGTCCTCGTAGAATGAGGTTTACCTAGTTCGAACTAAGCGCTCCGCTAGTTCGAATTAAGTTCGAACTAGCGGAGCGCTTGTGTAGCGCCTATAAAAGTTAATTCGAACTAACAGACGTTAGTTCGAATTAACTTTGTAGTGTAGACATACCCTTACAGATTTATTGGAGCATAAGCTTTTGTGGGCAAAGACCCTACCCTACTCCTTACACTATACCGAGCTGGCCAAACTTAATCCCTGTCTCGAGTCATTTAAACAAAAATGAAGCAAAGCATAAATCTGAACCTAAGTGTGGCTATTGCTATGGTTTTCCCCTGAGATACCCACTCTGTCCTTGCCCTCTCAGGCTAAATTTAGATTGCATTTCATAGGAGCTAGCTGCGGAAGTGAGCCCGTAGAAATAAGCATGCCCTGGCCATCAAGGGGATTCAACATAAAATCTGTTTCTATGCGGGAGCGTTGAACTTGACTTTTTATCACGTGGACTTGCATAGGTCACCTGCATGAGAGTGAATCTCCTCCTATATGACTATAAATAATTTAATTAACTCCAGCACTTCAGGCCCATGTTAACACCATGCTGTTACTGTGCTATTGGAGGCACAGACACAACTTGTGAGCTGACCTCCGTGATATGGTTGCATTTACATTATGGAGTTGTTCCTGATTTGTACCTGATTTATTCCTGATTACAAGTAAGATCAGTACTATGCCCATTGAACTTAATTCTGATCTCTCACTTTTTTTCCCAGTCCAATTCTGCAGGTGCACACCAGTATAAACGCATCAGCCCCTTTTAGCCTCACAATCGTACATAAGAACCAAAAAGGTGAAACTGGACAAATGTAATTTCACTCCCCTACTAGAGTGAAGAATAGAAAGTAAACCAAGTGCAGCAACAAAGACTATTCAGTTTCTTCTAACGTGTTAAGAAAAAGGAGAAGTTTTAGTTTTAATGCCATTTTCCCCCTTCATTTTGATTGTGCTCCCTTAAAATGTAATTCATAAAAATGCTAAGTTAGAAGTATGTTTCAGAGCAAGCCAGGCACAAGGGGATAGAAAAAAGACAGAAAGAAGGTACGAAGGTTGTTTGGAAAAATCAGAAGGTGTTATATGATAGATTTAAAAATCTTTCCTCATCTGCTCTGAGCAGTGAGATGACTTGTGACAAATGAGGGAGTGGTGGAAAGCTTTGCATTTTAGACTTGTTTGTTCATTCCTTTTCTCAAAAAGCTCATTTTCTCTAGGGAGAATATTTACAGAATATTTACCATGTCTTCCCCAATCCCTCTTAAACCACATTTGTTAATTTAGGTTAAGATGAAAATTATGGTACTTAAAGTGAAAAGTTAGAAAAATATAAATCCAGCTATCTATCAGTAGTCTAATTGAAAGCCTACTGTAGCCAGTGAAAAACTTTGTATTGAATTTACAGTATTTTGGATCAGACACTGTTGAAGGAAATTTGAAAATCAGGCCCACTGACAAACCAGGCTAAGACATGTTCTAATTGGGACTCTGCAAAGATAAAGCTTGCATGAACCAAACTGCTTAGAGGCATCACTCGAAAAGTCATCCTTACTCAGGGTTTATCAGTAAACACTCGTCACTGGAGCAGTCACTCACTTTTCTTACAGGCCATTTAACATTAGAATGGGGTCTCCTTCATATGCCTTCTTGAAATATTCAGAACACTTTGCTCTTCTGGTGTCTGACAATCAGACAGAAGTGTCTGAACTCCAAGTTGAAAACATATGTCCACTATCAGCTTTTTAGAGGATGGTGTTTTAGCTGCATGCATGAATGTGCAATGGGTACCTAATGAAATCTTTAAGTAGCAGCTGGAAACTTTTACAAACATTCAACTTAGAGAAAGTTCTGTTCCTAGAGCAGAAATTTTATTTTATTGTTTTTTCTTTTCCCTTGTTTGTTGTGCTCAGAAGCAGTTGCAGATGGAAAGAACTTTTAGGAAAATGACCCTGGCTTTTTTATATCCCACCCAAAAATACCGACTCCCA
Organism: Pelodiscus sinensis; assembly: GCF_049634645.1. Lineage (NCBI taxonomy): Eukaryota > Metazoa > Chordata > Testudines > Trionychidae > Pelodiscus > Pelodiscus sinensis. The sequence goes on along the minus strand of NC_134725.1, from coordinate 27,414,775 downwards.
ACTGGAAGGCTCGATCCTTTGTTAGTGACAATGTAATTCTTGCTATAGTAATAAAGTATGATGTCAGAAGTAGGGAAAGAAGACATAGTCAGAAAATGTGGGGGTTTTCTTCTTAAAAATTGTGACATGATAATTTTTTAAACGTTCATGGTGTTGACATGGGCCTAAAGTTAAATGTATTAATTTAATTTAATTAAAATTAATTTCAGCCCTTTAAATTTAAAACTGGGCCTGAAGTGCTGAAATTTTGTGTCTAAAGTCAAATTTTTCTAAATTGTGACAATTTTTAAGGTTCTTATACATAAACACTAGAAGTCTAAATAATAAGATGGGTGAACTAGAGTGCCTCATTATAAAGGGAAAAAATGGATATAATAAGCATCACAGAAATTCGGTGGAATAAGGACAATCATTGAGACATAGTCATACCAGCATACAAAATATATTGACAGGACAGAATGGGTCATGCTGTAGGGGAAGAGGCATTATATGTGAAAGAAAATGTAGAATCAAATGAAGTAAAAATTTTAAATGAACCAAAATGTTCCATAGAATCTCTATGGGTAGTAATTCCATGCTCTAATAATAAGAAAATAGCAGCAAGAATATATTATCGACTACCTACCCAGGATAGTGATAGTGACTATGAAATGCTAACAGAGATTAGAGAGGCTTCCAAAATAAAAAACTCAATTAATAGTGTGTGTGAGTGTGTGTGTGTGTGGGGGGGGATTTCAACTATCCCATATTGACTGGGTACACGTCACCTCAGGACAAGATGCAGAGATAAAATTTCTTGATACCTTAAATGACTACTTATTGGAGCAGCTGGTTCTAGAACCCATAAAGGGAGAGGCAATTCTTGATTTTAGTCCTAAGTGGACTGTCCAGAGGGTAAATATAACTGGAACAGTTAGAAATAGTGACCATAATGTAATAAAATGTAACATCCCCGTGGTGGAAAAAACACCTCAGCAGCCCAACACTATGGAACTACATTTCAGAAAGGGGAACTACAAAAAAACAAGGAGGTTAGTTAAATAGATCTTAAAAGGTATGGTTACAAAAGTAAAATCCCTACAGGCTCCATGGAAACTTTTCAAAGACTACATAATAGAGGCCCAATGTAAATATAAACCTCAAATTAAAAAACACAGCAAGAGAACCAAAAAAGTGCCACCATGGCTTAACATCCAAGTAAAAGAAGCAGTGAGAGATTAAAAAGGCATAGTTTAAAAAGTGGAAGTGAAATCCTAGTGAGGAAAATAGAAAGGAGCATAAACTCTGTCAAATTAAGGGGAAAATATCATAAGAAAAGCCAAAGAGGAGTTTGAAGAATAACAAGCCAAAAACTCAAAAAGTAATACCAAAATGTTTTTAAGTACATCAGAAGCAGGAAGCCTGCTAAACAACCAGTGAGGTTCCTGGACAATTGAGATGCCAAAAGAGCATTCAAAGACGATAAGGTATTGCGGAGAAACTAAATGAATTCTTTGCTTTGGCCTTCACAACTGAGGATTTCAGGGAGATTCCCAAACCTGGGCCATTCTTTTTAGGTGACAAATCTGAGGACTTGTCCAGATTGGGGTGTCATTAGAGGAGGTTTTGGAACAAACTGATAAATTTAACAGCTGTGTTCCCTCTAAGATGTGTGGCAGTACAGCTTCACAGGTGATTAATCAGCCCTGCCCAGTCAGTGAGCTCCATGCAGCATGGAGCCTGACTGGGTGGGGCTGATTAAACATCTGTGAAACTGTGCTGCCCTGCAATTTAGAGGAACCACTGCTTAACAGTACCAAGTAACCAGGACCAGATGGCATTCGTCCAAGAGTTCTGAAAGAATTCAAATCTGAAATTGCGGAACTATTAACTGTGGCTTGTAACCTTTCCTTTAAATCAGCTTCTGCGCCTAATGACTAGAATATACCTAACATGATGCCAATACAGGCAGTCCCCAGGTTACGTGGATCCGACTTATGTCGGATCCGTACTTACGAATGGGGCTTTTCTCGCCCCGGAGGACGCGGGTGGCGGGACCGCCCAGACGCGCCGCGGTCCTGCTGCCCGTGTCCTCCGCGGCTTTGCTCCGCATCTCCCTGGTCTGCTGGGGGGGGGGGGTGCAGCTAGTGCGCCCCCTCCCCCAGCAGACCAGGCTTTTCTCGCCGATGCCTGTGGTACAGCAGCTGGGGCGCTGCCTGGTTGGTCCCGCAGCGCCGCTCCTGGGCGCTACTGGACCAACCCGGCAGCACCCCAGCTGCTCTGCCCCGGGCTTCCTGGAATCAGCCGCTGATCAGTTTCAGCAGCAGCTGACTTGGGGACACCTGGGATAGAGCAGCTGGGGTGCTGCCGTGTTGGTCCCTGCAGCGCCGAGGTGCGGTGCTGTGGGGACCTACCCAGGAACGCCCCAGCTGCTCTGTCCCAGGCGTCTACTTGAGTTCTTTGAGAGGGTCAGCAAACATGTGGACCAGGGGGATCCAGTGGATATAGTATACTTGGATTTCCAGAAAGCCTTTAACAAGGTTCCTCACCAAAGGCTCTTAAGTAAAGTAAGTTGTAATGGGATGAGAGGGACGGTCCTCTCATAGACTGATAACTGGTTGAAACACAGGAAACAAAAGCTAAGAATAAATGATAAATTTTCAGAGTGGAGAGAGGTAGCTTGTGGTGTCCTCCAATGGTCCATACTGGGACCAATCCTATTCAACCTATTTATAAAATGATCTGGAGAAAGTGTTAAACAGCGAGGTGGTAAAATTTGCAGATGATACTAAACTGCTCAAGGTAGTTAAGACCAAAGCAGACTGTGAAGAGCTTCAAAAAGATCTCACCAAACTAAGTAATTGGGTAACAAAATGACAAATGAAATTTAATGATGGTAAATGTAAAGTAATGCACATTGGAAAAAATAATCCCAACTGTACATAAAATATGATGGGTACTACATAGCTATAACTATTCAAGAGAAAGGTCTTCGAGTCGTTGAGAATAGTTCTCTGAAAACATCTATTCAGAGTGCAGCAGCAGTCCAAAAAGCAAACAGAATGTTAAGTATCATTAAAAAAGGGATAGAGAGTAAGACAGAGAGCAAATAATTGCCTCTATATAAAACCATAGTACACCCACCTCTTGAATACTGTATACAGATGTTGTTACCTCATCTCAAAAAAGATATATTGGCATTGGAAAAGGTTCAGAAAAGGGCAACAGAAATTATTAGGGAGTTTCGAATGGGTCCCATATGAAGACAGAGTAAAAAGACTGGGATTTTTCAATTTAGAAAAGAGGAGACTAAGGGGGTCTATGAAATCATGAGTGATATGGAAAAAGTGAATAAGGCAAAGTTATTTATTTGTTCCCATTACAAGAAGTAGGAGTCACCAGATGAAATTAATAGATAGCAGGTTTAAAAGATACAAAAGTAAGTTTTTCTTCACACAGTGCACAGTCAACCTGTGCAACTTCTTGCCAGAGAAGCATGTGAAGACCATGAATTTAACAGCATTCAAGAAAGAGCTAGATGGATTCATGGAGGTTACGTCCATCAGTGGGTAGAAATAGTGTCCCTAGCCTGTGTCAAAGACTGGGAATGAGTGACGGGAAAGGGTTTGCTTGAAGATTCCCTGTTCCGTTCACTCCTTCTGGGGCATCTGGCATTGGCCATTGTTGAAAGACAGGATACTGGGCTTGATGGACCTTTCATCTGACCCATTATGGCTATTTTTATGCTTTTATGTTCTTAAAACTTTTCACACTAAATCTGAATGATATTTTTATGTTGAAAACCAGGGAGTGTTCAGTCTTCTGGTGAAAAATCAAAATGTTTCTAGGAAAGTTTCTGTAAAAAATTCTCCCCTTTCCCTTCTCTCCCCCCGAAAAGCAACAATTTTCCATCAAAAAAAGTTTTGACTGAAATTTTCAACCAGCCTTAATAGCGATGTATATCAGAGCCTAACATCAGAGGTGATGGAGACCTTAGCAACAAAGAATATTACTTTCATGTTAGTGTACTTGGAAATAACAAGGGAAAAAATGCAAACGATTCACGAGGCACACAAAGACTGATGGAGTGGAGGATTCTGTGACATGCACAAAATCCAAACTTCAGCTAGTTGGTATCATTTCAAACCAATCAGTCTTGTCAGCATCCTTTTAAGTGACACCTTAAAAATGTTAATTGCATGTGTTAGGCACTTCAGCAGTGACAGTCATGCCATTGAATGTCAGGGTGATACTGAGAAAGGGCTACTCAGCTTTCATTTTACTGCGCTCCTGCCTTAGCATGGAACTGCATGAGCCACCTATCAGTGCTACTACAAGATTTTGTGTGGTCACCTATAGAGCTAAGGCAGAGTCAGTTGGTAATACTCTTCTCTTTGGAACTGTATGGACTTAATGCCCGGGGGAGATGTTAGATGTGCAGGGTTGTACAAAATATAAAACTCAGGTTCTGTCCTTTTGGGGTCCTTAATCTTGCTGAACTTTGATTTGGGATATTAACCCATTATTCTGTTCAATTTCCAATTTAAGTGTTTACATTTTCTCCATCTAAATTCCTCACATAGTTTTGATCAGCGATGTTGTTCTTCATTTCCTGTTCTACACAGCTTTGTGTGTTTTGTAATGTAGTCAGCAGAATCTTCCATGTCTGCTTAAACCAGGCCAAGACATTAGGCTGTGTTAATCTGGGAGCTACAGAAAGCCCAGGAAGTGCCAGTACAAATCTCTTTTGTAATATCTATACATACAACTGAGCAATAACATTTTTATTCACTGGCAATTCCTAAAATTTAGGTAGTGGGGAATTATATCAGATCAAATAATAAACTTTTCAAATTTGCAGTGTATCAAAAAGGAGAGAATCATGTGTTTTTCATTAAAGAAAAAAATTGTTTTCATTTCAAACATTTTAATGTTATTTTGAAACAAAACAAAAGGAAATACAATTTTGAAACAAAATATTATTTTAAATAGAAAAAATTGAAACATTTCTTTTTGAGAATGTTAAGGGGAAAAACCCATTTCAGGTGTGTGGGACTGATGGCATCTGCCCATACTTGAAGATATTAAGAGGTTAATTTAGTCCCTAGAAAATTATGCTAGTTCCTTACAGGAGCTTGCAAAGAGGTTAAGGAGGGACTGGATATTGTTTTCCATTAGTAGTGATGACTTTTGGACACAGTTTCTCACTGTGCATCAGATTCTGCTCTTGGGCCCATCAGTGTAAATTCAATTTGTTGCCAATGAATCACAGTTTCATAAAACTGATGCATGCAGAACTTAGTCCATGCATCTATTTCACCTCTCATATCGCTCTTATACCAGTCTCCATCCACTTAAGTACATCTTCTGCTTGATCTGCCCCAAGTTCTGTATTTGGCCCATTCTATCATTTAAACACCACCTGATGGGACAGTAATTAACTTCAGTCGCCTTCTACTGTAGCTGCCTAATGACTTGAATGATATGTACTATGGTTCGCTGTTTGCAAGGAAAGAGCAGGAAATAATTTCAGCATGGGCTGTCTGGTAAGGTCACGTATTACACAAGTATGCGTAAGGAGGATACCAATTGAAGACATGGTCTGAGATTGGAGAAGTGAAAGCACAGCTGCTGCAGGCTTCTTAGAAAATGTTTGTGGCATATGGATGGCTTGAGGACTAACTCATTTTTTTCCCTTTTCTGGGAAGATGCATTCCAGTTGGATTGTGCACAATATTATTCAATTTCCTGCAGCTATAGACCAGGGAAGTCAACAAAACATGGATTACTCTATGATGCAGTTAAGTGGATTTCTCAAAGGACACCAGCTCATTTAAGGGTCCTCTACTCGCTATTTAGGCAGCTTCTGTTAAACTGGAAGTCCCACTAGACAGCAGCAGACAGACAGATGGGGCATCAGTACCTTTGATTTGAAAAATTCCTTTACCTCCCAAGTGTGCCTGCATTAGAAAAGCAGAGGGAGCTATAATCATATTGGAGATTTAACATATCTAGGAGAAGACCAATGACTGTCACAAGCCAGTGTTACTGTACTTTCTTCCTTTAAAAGGGGGCAGGGAACCTAAGGCCCAGGGTCCAGAGGCAGCCCCCGGCTTGCCTGTATCCAGCCCATGAGGCTCAGGGCTTTTCCCACTCTCAGCATTAGTGAGCTGGTGTTGGTGCTCCAGCCCTGCAATCCCATCCCACCCAGACCCCTCACCCCAACTTTGCTCTTGCACCCTACCTTCTGGGAAGACTCTTCACCCCCAACCTGCTCCTGCACTCACATTCCTGTGCAGACCCTGCATCCCAAAAAACAGGACTATGTAATACTTTAAAGACTAACAAGATGGTTTATTAGGTGATGAGCTTTCGTGGGCCAAACCCACTTCCTCAGATCAAAGTGGGTCTGGCCCACAAAAGCTCATCACCTAATAAACCATCTTGTTAGTCTTTAAAGTGCTACATAAGTCCTGTATTTTGTTTGAGCTAGACTAGACTAACATGACTACATCTCTATTACTATTCTACCTGCATCCCAAGACTTCCTGGCAGGCAGCCACACTCTGAGCCCCTCATTTTTGGCCACACCCCAGAGTCTTTGGGGGACCCACAAAATCTACTAGGCCAAGCCCCCCTTGGTTCTCATGTATGTACTCAGAAGTCTTTCTGCTTCTCAGTCTGGAGCCATATCAGTGAAGTATTTGCTTGTTTGTTTTTGTTTGTTTGTTTGTTTGTTTGTCACCTTTGTGCAGCCCACAACTGATTTTTCTTTTGGTGCGTTGGCTGCTGGGTTACCTAAAGATGTCTCACGTTGAGCACCCAGGAAAATCACATAATCACAGAAATATAGGGGCCTCAATAGATGACCTAATCCAGTCCTCTGCATTGAGGCAGGACTAGATATTATCTAAACCATCCCTGACAGATGTTGCCTAATGTGTGTGTGTGTGTGGGGGGGGGGGGGTTATCTCCAATAATGGAGATTCCACAACCTCCCAAGGTTATCTGTTCTAGTGTTAAACCACCTTTAGAGTCAGAAATTTTTTCCTAGTGTCCAACCTAAACCTCCCGTACTGCAATTTAGGCCCATTGCTTCTTGTCCTTGATATTTAAGAAGAACAATCTAACCCCCTCCTCTTTGATAACAACCTTTTACATACTTGAAGTCATTGTGTCCTCATTCAGTCTTCTCTACAATAAACAAAAACAACTTTTTTCAGTTTTTTCTTCAGATGTCACGTTCACTAGATCTTTTATAATTTGTTTTACTCTCTTGTGAACTTCCTCCAATTTGTCACCATCTGTCATGAAGTGTGATGCCCAGAACTGGATGCAATATTCCGAGTCCTTATCGTGAGGAGAAAAAAGGGAAAAATCACTCTTTGTTTCTTGTTTACTTATAACACTACATCCCAGAATGTTTGTTTGTTTGTTTGTTTGTTTGTTTGTTTGTTTGTTTGTTTGTTTGTTTGCCACAGTGTTACACTATGGACTCATGTTTAGTTTGTGATCCACTATAACCCCCAGGTCCTTTTCTGTACTCCTTCCTAGGCAGCCATTTCCCATTCTGTCTGTGTGAAACTGATTGTTCCTTCCTAAGTGGAATACTTTGCATTTGTCCTTATTAAACTTCATCCTGTTTACCTCAGACCATTTCTCCAGGTTGTCAAGATCATTTTAAATTCTGATCCTATCCTCCAAAGTGTTTGTAATCCATCTTAGCTTGGTATCCTCTACAAACTTTACAAGTGTACTCTCTATGCAATTATCCAAATCCATTTAAAAAATATTGAATAGAACAAGACTCAGGACAAATCCCTGCAGGACCTTATTCAATATGCCCTTCCAGCTCAATTGTGTACCATTGATAATTACTTTCTGAACATGCCTTTATAAACAGTTGTGCACCCATTGTATAGTAGGCTCATCTAGGCCAGTGGTTTTCAAATTAGCGGGTTGTAACTGGAATGTCAGGCACTGGGTCTCCTTACTGTAGGGTGATCAGGTGACCAATGAGGCTGCTAAGACAGGTTACCTACCTGTCCTGGCACCATAGACTGTGCTGTGCCCCAGAAGCAGCCGGCAGCAGGCCCAGCTCGTAAGTGGGAAGGGAGAGCACACAGGGCTCTGTGCACTGTCCCTGCTCTGAGCACTAACTTCGCACTCCCATTGGTTAGGAACCTGCTGCTGGCTGCTTCGGGGCTGCAGCATGGTCTGCAGTTCCAGGAGAGGCAGGAAGCTGTCTTTAGCACCCCTGCTGCACTGCTGACTGGGAGCTGCTCAAGATAAGCCATTCCTGCCCTTGCCCTAACTCTCCCAAAGCTAGAGCCCCCTTGTACTTCCCAAAGCCCTGCTCCTCAGCCCCACTCCAAAGCCCACGCTCTAGTCAAATTATGTTGGATCATGGGCATCAACAATTTTTTTCAACTGGGTCGTGAGAAAAAAAAATTTGAAAACCACCAATCTAGGCTATATTTCTCTATATTGCTTGCGAGAAATTCATATGAGACAGTATCAAAATCCTTGCTGAAGACAAGTTATGTGGCAGCTATTGCCACCTAAAATAAGTAGCCCACTTGTGGGCCTCACTATCTCAGACGTGAGCACAGACTTCGAGTGAATCCAGGACTCCATGGAAGTTGTTGAAGCATGTGATGTGTTATGCTGTACATTCAGCCAGTACCTTCCCCAAAAGAATGCTTTGAAATAGACACCTCAGACATTTGGGTCAGCAAGAGGGAACGTTTAACCTGCCTTTCAAATATACTATCCTGTCACTGAACACAATGTTTTATCTGCTTCTCCCAAACCACTAAACTAAGCAATTAAAAGTGAGCTGAAAAGTATAATTTTGCATATTTAATACAATCTCTTCTTGCTGCTTTTAGCAGGGTGAAGCAGGCATATAATTTAGCACTGATGTTTGGAATACGTCCCGTTTCTTTTTTTCTGATGACATTTTGAAAATGCAAAGTTTCTTGGAAGCAGGGCATTGGGAAGGCAGCTCCTCTGAAAATTCCTGATCAAGGTCTCCTTTTTAATGATTTCCCATGGAAGATGTTTAACTCTTAAGCACTTATTATTGCCCCAAAAAGAAAAAATACAGCTTTGCCAAGAGTAGCCATGGTGGGGTTCCAGTGCTGAATGCATATTAAATAGTAAACCCACCTCTCAAAGGAAGGAAAAGATGATGAATCACGGAGAGAGTTTATTTCCTGAGAATGTTATTTGCATTTTAGCAGTACATGATGACATAGTAGAAAATCCTGGTCCAGTTGAGCAAGGCACTGTGTGACTCAGTTTGCAATCCACATAGACAATGGGTGCAACAAATGAGGGCCAGATTCATAAAGGTATTCAGGTACCAAACACCCAATGAAATCTGTAAGAGTTAGGTACCTACACACCTTTATGAATCTGGCCCTGAAAGAGGAAGGGCCAGAGTCATGCTTCTGTTCCAGCCACTTAGTGCATTGGGAGTGCCACAAAGTGGGTGACTTTGGCCAACTGAGAATTCTCACAGTATAATAGAGCTCTCAGCTGATGTGATGCAGTACATCCAATTCCAATGCTGACTCCTCTTCACTCACACTGGCACAGGGGACATTTGGTGCATGGGGCAGATTTCACCTGCACATTACCAATTCTCAGCAGGTACATGGTTCCATAGGACAGAACCCAACAGTATGATATAGCCAAGAAAAGCAGATAGTACAGGTTGTGCACCTCCCTTAACTGGGACTCTCTCATCCAGCAACATCCATGGTCCTGCATGACCACGGATGTTCCTGGATGAGAGAGCCCTGGAGCCAGAGGGTGAGTCTAGTAGCAGCGGGGCTGCAGCAGTCGAGGCAGCAACAGTGCAAGGCAGCAGAGCTGCCTGCCACCCAGCAGTGGGGCCGGGACCACAACAGCACGGGGGGAAGCCTGGCCACGACACGTCAGCCTAGGCAGCAATGGAACAATAGTATCCTGGGTGGTGGCAGCGGGGCTTCAGCTGCTTGGGAAGGGAAGTTGTGCAGGAGCTGCTACAGCCCAGCAGAAGCAGTGCAGCCGGGGCCACGTACCACCCAGCAGGAAGCAGAGCCGGGGCTGGGACTTGCCAGCAGGCAGCCTGGCCAGCCAAAGGAGCTGACAGTGAGAAAGGTACGTGGGCTGAAGGGTTGGTGTGGGGGACATCTCCTTGTCCAGCAAATTCCCACATCTGGGACAGGTCAGGTCTGGAGGATGCCGAACCAGGAAGGTCCAACCTGTAGAAGAAAACAATTGGTTTTCACATCTAGTGCTGTATGGTCTATTTGAATAGATAAAATTTGTAGCAATAATTGGCCAATTCTGCTCACATGTCTCAGTGTAATTGCAGAGTAGTGCTGGTGACATCAGTGGAGTAACTGTACTGAAAGGGGGGTAACTGAGAACATAGTTTGGCTCCCAGATAGATTGTGTTTGGCCTATTGGGGATCGTGTTTGGCCCTAACGTTGTTTTAATGAAAGTGACAAAAAATATGCAAGGTGGAAAATGCAAATGGGGCACAACTGTTGGCTTTAGTGTTCCATCCTATGACCTTTTTTCCTGTTTTTTTTTTCTGCTCTTTTTGGGGCATTTTTGGGGTATATCTAGACTACAGGGTTTTGTCGACAGAAGTTTTGTCGACAGATACTGTCGACAAAGCTTCTGTCAACAAAGAGTGTCTAGACAACATCCAGTTCTGTCGACAAAGCAAGATGCTTTGTTGACATAACAGTGTGGACGCAAAGGACAGTGTAGATGCAATAATGCCTTCTATCGACAGAACTCTGTCGATAAAAGGCGTTATTCCTCGTAGAATGAGGTTTACATACGTCGACAAAACTGCTGAGTTTTGTCAATGTTATGTCGACATAACTCAAAGGCAGTGTGGACGCAGGTATAGTTTTGTTGACAAAAGTCCGCTTTTGTCGACAAAACCCTGTAGTCTAGACACACCCTTGGAGGAATATAAGCATTATTTTCAGAAACCAATAGACAGGGCTGTTCTGTTTGCATGCTCTTTTGTTGCCTGATCATTTTTTAGGCTGATTTTGCCAGTCTTGGTGAGCTTTGTACTGTGTTACTCAACACAGTGTGCTCTCACTGAAATTATATAAAGTAAGGATCTATTCAACATGAGTAAGAATGAAGAAATCAGGTCATAAAAGTTGCCGAAGACCATTCATTGAACGTCTTATATCATTTAGCATGTGTGACCCTGCATTAAGATGTTACTGTCAAACCAGACAACTCTGGAGAGCAAAGGGATTACTAAATTAGATTTTCAGTAGTCCCCAAAATCCTTTGGTTCTTCAGGGATTTTCAGTAAAAAATATATTTGAGATACAGATGGATTTTTTCAGTCCAGGGTTCCTTAAATTTATCTTTGAGGATCACTATAGTAAATCAGAACTATTGATTTAACAGGTAGCAGTTCTTCAGATCACTCATTTAAGAATCAAAATTCCTGTGTTATTCAAAGCAATACCTCAGCACTTTGAAATCACTCATCAGGGACTGCCAGTTCATGCTTGTAGACAGGCGTTCAACAAAGCTTTCAGTTTGTTTATGGATCTTACGTCAGCTGAGTTCTCTACCCTGACAGACAAATGTGTTGCCTCTCTTGCCCTACTTACTTATTATCTGACTTATCCAGCCCACTGCTCTGTAACAGCCTCTTCAGCATTATGCCAGCCTCAAGTGCTGCTGCCTTTGGTTGAACCCTGGTCATGCATGCTGTTAAGCCAGTACACATTTGCTGTTTTTTCTACTGTTTGACCTTTCTAATGAAGCTGAATCTGCTACAGACTTCGCACTCCAATGGACTACTCCACCCCCAGCAACAGGGTTGTCTCCGAGTCAGGTTTACACAGCATGTTGTTTTCAACTCCTTGGTCTGCAATGGGATTTCTTCTGCCCATCAGAACTAAACAGCTGCTGATTGGAGCAATATTATTTCTATACACTAGATGGACTCCAGCTACAAGGGAATATTTCTCAAAGCAGGCAGGGGTTGGTTGATTAGTATATGGCTCCTAATGAATGGTCGCTGACATTCCTAACAAATATTTCAGACCCAAGAATCCTAGTTATTCCACATCACTTGCTAATTGAATTTACATCACCAGAGATCAAAAATCAACTTTTGAGCCATAAGGTATATGATGTATTGAATTGTATGGCAGAGTTTCGCCTGAATCTTTTTCTTCTCTTCGCTATCTATATGTTTTAATTATTCTTATATACAAACATATATGTTTCCTAGCTCCTAAAATTGTATTTCTCAGAGGCACATACCACCTCTGAAGCACAGTTCCTCCTGGCTGTCAGGGGATAATAATAAGGGTTTGTCTCCTCTATGCCAGGGATCGATACTGCAGTGATTGATCCACCTGCCATCGATTTATCATGTCTTAGACATGATAAATTTATCTCTGAGCACTCTCCCATAGATGTCAGTACTCCACCAAGATGAGAAGAGAAATTGGCATCAAAGACAGAGCAGACCTGCTGACCCTACTGCACATAAGATGCTGCGGTAAATATGTCAACTTCAGCTATGCTATTGGAGTAAATTATTAACCCCACCATTATCAAGGCGACTCAGCTACATTGGTCTGTAAGCAGTGGATAAGTCTCCACCCATTCCCTTCTTCTTCCCTCTCTTTCCTAAATATTGCCCATCTGCTCCTGAGAGAGAATAACTCAGGGTATGTCTACACTACCACCCTAGTTCAAACTAGAGTGGTAATGTAGTCAACTGGAGTTGCAAATGAAGCCCGGAATTTGAATTTCCCGGGCTTCATTTGCATGTTGCGGGGCACCGCCATTTTTAAATGTCCGCTAGTTCGGACTCCGTGCCCCACGGCTACACGCAGCACGAACTAGGTAGTTCGGACTAGGCTTCCTATTCCGAACTACCGTTACTCCTCGTGGAATGAGGAGTAACGGTAGTTCGGAATAGGAAGCCTAGTGGAAGCCTCATGGAATAGGAAGCCTCGTGGAATGAGGAGTAACAGTAGTTCGGAATAGGAAGCCTAGTCCGAACTACCTAGTTTGTGCCGCGTGTAGCCGCGGGGCATGGAGTCCGAACTAGCAGACATTTAAAAATGGCGGCGCCCGGCAACATGCAAATGAAGCCCGGGAAATTCAAATCCCAGGCTTCATTTGCAACTCTGGTTGACTACATTACCACCCTAGTCCGGTTGACTACATTACCACTACATACCCTGAGTGTTTACTCCTGTGCACCCAGAGCTAAGTTCCAGGTAGCCTGCATACTGTGGCAAAGGGACTTCCTACTGTCTTCTTTGAACTATAATCAGGACCTGAATTATTAATGTATTTGCAACTCCAAATGAATACATGGAGTGAACTGCGACGAGGAGGGCTCTCACTCCAATAAAATCAGGCTCATACTCTAACCCCAGAACATTTCTTTAAATGCTCCCCCTGCAACAAGCTTCATTTGCAATCACTCCGTGCTGTGCACATTAGAAAAGTTTTATAATTACTTGCTGTTCTGGCTGCTGAGCAATTCTAAATGCTACACGTTAAGGAACTGCTGTTTCAGTTAGTGAACAAACTCTGAACATTAAATGTGTTTCATAAAAAGGTTGGGTTTTTTTTCAGACATTATGCATCTCAGAAGGCATATTTTTTTCAAGTGGCCGCTTTCCCAGCTGTTGTTCATCTCTGTCTCTCCTGTATGAAAAAGAAAAAGGAAAAGGAGGATGGTGCAGTGTGGTATGAAGGTTTTATACTCATAAGTTTGAGATGGGTCGATTGCTCACACATGGAGTAGTTGTAAGTGAATTACACTGATCATCCTGAGCAAGTGCCAATAAAACCTTTATACTATACCACATGTATTCCAGGAGACTGTGTGCCACACATTTTACAGAAAAAATGTGCTGTTAAAAATGCTGGGCTCTGTATCCTATCACAACTGACACCAGGGAACTGAATGTGACTCCAAAAGAAAGGAAAATGATAGTCTGAGATTTTCAAAGCCCTTATTGAGAAGTGGTATTCAAATCTCAGAAGTGTTTTTGCAGCTCTCACACATAAGTGATGTATCTTAGAAAATCTCTACAAATTACCTAGAATATCTAGAATAAACAGAATAATATTGGATTCTAAGGTTCATTATCCAGATCAGTGGTCTCCATCTTTTTAAGCATAAGATCACTTTTTGAATTTAAGAATCCAGGATCTACCTCAGACACAAATACCCTTGCTCCACCTCTTTCTACTCCCCTTCTCTCATGCCCTGCTCTGCTCACTTTTTGGAAATAGGGTACAGGAGTGGGGGAGGGAGTCGTACACACATCAGTGCCTTCTCCTTCTGCCTCTTCCACCCTGCACATCAAGCAGAAGGCTCCCGGAGGGAAGCTCCATGGCAGAGGGCAGGAGCAGCAGTGGGGAAAGGTCAGCTGAGTGCCAGCCCTAGATAACATCCTGGCCAAACCAGTCAGTATCAGCTGTTAGGGGCTCCAGAATCTATTAGTAGATACAGATCTATTGTTTGGTGATCACTGATCTATCTGTTTCAGACTAGAAGTAAGTGCTGTAACTTCCATTGGAAACATGTTTCACTGGAAAGGATGGTGTGCTCTTGAGGAATTCAGCATCATTGTGCCTCAGTTTCCAACTTGTCACATTGGGATAATAGCACTTCCTGTGCGAGCATGAATACATGAAAGATTGTAAGCTGCTCAGCTACTACTGAGTGGAGACCATTAAGTACCTCAGATTCTAGATCATCCCCGTCCAGTGGTCTGGCTGGATCTTTTTTGTTGTAGTAGTTAATCTTCTAGGGTATGTCTACACTACCACCCTAGTTCGAACAAGGGTGGTAATGTAGTCAACCGGAGTTGCAAATGAAGCCCGGGATTTGAATTTCCCAGGCTTCATTTGCATCTTGCCAGGCACCGCCATTTTTAAATGTCCGCTAGAGCGGACTCCATGCCCGTGAGATGAGGAGTAACGGTAGTTTGAAATAGGAAGCCTAGTCCGAACTACCTAGTCCGTGCCGTGTGTAGCCGCGTGGCACTGAGTCCACACTAGCGGACATTTAAAAATGGCGGCGCCCGGCAAGATGCAAATGAAGCCCGGGAAATTCAAATCCCGGGCTTCATTTGCAACTCCGGTTGCCTACATTAACCACCCTAGTTCGAACTAGGGTGGTATTGTAGACATACCCCTATATATTTCTACTATATGTCTGTTCATGTGTTCATATGTCTGTGAGCCTGTATGAAACTGTAAGAGCTAGACCCATCAAATTTAGCATGTAGCTTTCTTTTATCATAACTTAAAGCATGGCCAGGGTTTGGTTGTGCCAGGACAATGGGATGTGCCTGGAAAGTGATTCCTTCTCATCAAATAGAAAAAGAGGGCTTTGATGGTAGGGACAGTTATACCCAAGAATGACCATGGGGGGCAGCAAGCACCCCAGCTGTTGGCAAGTTCAGCCTCTGCTACACTGGCCTAGCCCCGGGGAGCAGACTTGGCCAGCCAGCATTGCTCCCACTGCCCTTAGCCAGCCCTAGGGACCCACTTCTGAGCAGGCTGCATGGCCCCTGCTGCTCCAGGCCAATCCCCCAAGAGTAGACTCCAGCTGGGCTGTGAAGCCCCTGCCATCCAGACCGGCCCTAGGAAGCAGCCATCCTTCCATGAGCCTCCCACAGTCTCCCCTGAAACTCTCCTCCACCCCTCTCAATCCCCTGCCCTAACTCCTTCACTCCCATATTCTGCCCTGAGTGCCCACCCCTTGCTCTGACTCCTGTATCCCCACTCTCTGCCCTGGACTCCTCCTCAACCCCCAAAGTTAATTCCTGCACCCCCACATCTCTCTTCCCTGAGCTCCTGTATCTCCAAGCTCCTGTGCTGACTCCTGCACCCCCCTGCTCCCTGCCCTGAAGGACCCAAGCAACACTGTATAAATCTTCTAATACTGGATATTTTATAGACTAACAAAACATGTAGATGGTATCATGAGCTTTTGTGTGCAAAACCCACTTCTTCAGATGGACGGAGTGTTGGAGGAAGTGGACTGTGCCCACGAAAGCTCATGATACCATCCACATGTTTTGTTAGTCTTTAAAGTGCTACCAGACTATTTGTTCTTTTTTAAGTTTTTTTCTGTTACAGACTAACTCGGCTATCCCTCTGAAGCTTTATATTTTATCCAAATATAAATTATTCTAAGAAAGGATAGAAGGGAGAACAGCAAAATAGAGACAATGGATTTCAGGAAGGCGGATTTTGGTAAGATCAGAGAGCTGATAGGTAAGGACCCATGGGAATCGAGACTGAGGGGAAAAACAACTGAGGAGAGTTGGCAGTTTTTCAAAGGGACATTGTTAAGGGCCCAAAAGCAAGCTCTTCCGATGTGTTGGAAAGATAGAAAATATAGCAAAAGACAGCCTTGGCTTAACCACAAGATCTTGCATGATCTAAAAATAAAAAAGGAGTCATATAAAAAATGGAAAGTAGGACAAATTACAAAGGATGAATATAGGCAAACAGCACAGGAATACAGGGGCAAGATTAGAAAGGCAAAAGCACAGAATGAGCACAAACTAGCTACCGGAATAAAGGGAAACAAGAAGACTTTTTATAAATACATTAGAAGCAAGAGGAAGACCAAGGACAGGGTAGGCCCACTGGTCAGTGAGGAGGGAGAAACAGTAAGGCTGTGTCCAGACTCAGGGGTTTTTTCGGGAAAAGTAGCCTTTTCCCGAAAAAACTTCCCCTGTGTCCAGACTCAAGCCGCGTTCTTTCGAAATAATTTCGAAAGAACGCGGCTTTTCTTTCGATGGCGGTAAACCTCGTTTCACGAGGAAGAACGCCTTCTTTCGAAAGTTCCTCTTTCGAAAGAAGGCGTTCTTCAATGTAAATAGGGCTTCCTCGAAAGAGAGCATCCAGACTCGCTGGGTGCTCTCTTTCGAAAAAGAGGATTGCTCTTTCAAAAGATCCGCCTGCAGTCTAGACGCGATCTTTCGAAAGAGGCTCTTTCGAAAGATGCTTTCGAAAGAGCCTCTTTCGAAAGAAGCCTGCAGTCTAGACATAGCCTAACAGTAAACTTGGAAATGGCAGAGATGCTCAATGACTTCTTTGTTTCGGTCTTCAGGAAGTCTGAAGGAATGCCTAACATAGTGAATGCTAGTGGGAAGGAGGTAGTTTTAGAAGGTAAAATAAAAAAAGAACAAGTTAAAAATCACCTAGAAAAGTTAGCTGTCTGCAAGTCACCGGGGCCTGATGAAATTCGTCCTAGAATACTCAAGGTGCTGATAGAGGAGGTATCTGAGCCTTTATCTATCATCTTTGGAAAATCATGGGAGACAGGAGAGATTCCAGAAAACTGGAAAAGGGCAAGTATAGTGCCCATCTATAAAAAGGGAAATAAGAACACCCCAAGAAACTACAGACCAGTTAGTTTAACTTCTGTGCCAGGGAAGATAATGGAGCAAGTAATTAAGGAAATCATCTGTAAACACTTGGAAAGTGGCAAGGTGATAGAGAACAGCCAGCATGGATTTATAAAGAACAAATCATGTCAAACTAATCTGATAGCTTTCTTTAATAGGATAACAAGTCTTGTGGATAAGGGAGAAGCGGTGGATGTGGTATACCTAGACTTTAGTAAGGCGTTTGATATGGTCTTGCATGATATTCTTATCAATAAACTAGGTAAATACAACTTAGATGGGGCTACTATAATGTGGGTGAATAACTGGCTGGATAACCGTACTCAGAGAGTAGTTATTAATGGTTCACAATCCTGCTGGAAAGGCATAACAAGTGGGGTTCCGCAGGGGTCTGTTTCAGGACCGGCTCTGTTTAATATCTTCATCAACAATTTAGATATTGGTATAGAAAATACGCTTATTAATTGTGCAGATTATGCCATGCTGGGAGGGATTGCGACTAATCTGGAGGATAGGGTCATAATTCAAAATGACCTGGACAAATTGGAGAAATGTTCTGAGGTAAATAGGATGAAGTTTAATAAAGACAAATGCAAAGTGCTCCATTTAGGAAGGAACAATCAGTTTCATACATACAGAATGGGAAGCGACTGTCTGGGAAGGAGTATGGCAGATAGCGATCTAGGGGTTATAGTGGACCACAAGTTGAATATGAGTCAGAGTGTGATGCTGTTGCAAAAAAAACAAACATGATTCTGCGATGCATTAACAGGAGTGTTGTGAGCAAGACACGAGAAGTCATTCTTCCGCTCTATTCTGCGCTGGTTAGGCCTCAATTGGAGTATTGTGTTCAGTTCTGGGCACCGCATTTCAAGAAAGATGTGGAGAAATTGGACAGGGTCCAGAGAAGAGCAACGAGAATGATTAAAGGTCTAGGGAACATGACCTATGAGGGAAAGCTGAAGGAATTAGGTTTGTTTAGTTTAGAAAAAAGAAGATTGAGGGGGGACATGATAGCAGTTTTCAGGTTGTCATAAGGAGGAGGGAAAAACTTGTTCGTCTTGGCCTCTGGGGATAGAACAAGAAGCAACGGGCTTAAACTGCAGCAAGGGAGGTTTAGGTTGGACATTAGGAAAAAGTTTCTAACTGTCAGGGTAGTCAAACACTGGAATAAATTGCCCATGGAGGTTGTGGAATCTCCATCTGTGGAGATATTTCAGAGTAGGTTAGATAAATGTCTATCAGGGATGGTCTAGACAGTATTTGGTCCAGCCAATATGGCAGGGGCTGGACTCGATGACCTCTCGAGGTCCCTTCTCATCCTCGTATTCTATGATTCTATGATTCTATATCTGCTCACACTCTATTTACAGAGGTCTTCAGCCTTTTTGATTGGGGCAGCTCTCCTGTCATATATTGTGACTCAGAGCAGTTCTGCAGTTGTGCTAGAATTTTCTCTATATTTAACACACCTGAAAACTCTGAGATTGCCAATCATATGCAAAGCTTTGACAGTTTCTCAGCATCAGGCCTAGAAATGTTGAGAATAATATCTTTCCAAGTACCATTAATCTAAGGCATAATGGCGTCTTTAGCAGCTAAATGAACTCACTAGCTCAGATGATCCAGGTGTCTTTGCATATAATCATGCCTTCAGATAAATTACAAGTTCAATCCAATATGTATTCCTTTTGTGCATAAACTAGAGTTATCACAGTTGCCTTATACTTATAAGCAATACGATTTATTTAGTAAGGATTCTCAAGTGGGAATGAACTGATCTTGAGTTATGAATTGCTATGCCTATACATCTATCATCTATCACATTACCCCACATAATCACTCTATAAATTCATGAAAGAAAGTCTGCCACTGTCCCACACATGTCTAGGTTTCTCTTTTTCAAGAGAGGGAGACTTTGTAGTAAGTAAAGGCAATTAAAACATTATCTAGTATTAAGACTTTTCTGACTAAGCCCTTTCAAAGAAAAATCCACCATGGAAACAATCATTGTGCTGGGAAAAGTTTTACTTCTAAAATAATCACTGAGCTAATGTGACAAAATGCAACTTCAAGAATGAAAAATGGTAGTTACTTGCTAAAGGGTTTAGAATGGTGATGGGCAACCTAACCTAGTGAGTGGGCCAATGTGTGTCCCTCTTTCATCTCAGTGGGCCACAAGGCTGTTGTAATCAAGGTTGTCTCCTGGGCTAGGGTAGTTTTGCTAACTGCACTTGAATACATAGAATTTGTAGCATAGCTGTACTTTGTTTGGATGCAGGAGTGCACGGCTGCCTCAGTCAGTGTTGGGTGCAGTCAGTGCACACCTCACTTCACGTGCTCCTGCTTTACGTGTGTATCACTTTAGACATATCAGTAGGAAAAAAAACTACACGGATGGAAACCAGCAGAATCTGGCAACCCTACATGTGGCCACCCATAGAACCCCAATGGGCAGAATGCAGCCCCTGGGCTGCAGGTTGCCCACCACTAGTTTAGAGAGAAAGATCACAATTAGGGAAGTCTAAAAGCTGGACACCTAGGGTACGTCTACACTACAGCGCTAATTCGAACTAACTAAGCTAATTCGAATTAGCGCAGCTAGACTTAAAAACTAGTTTGAATTAGCATTTTGCTAATTCGAACTAGCATGTCCACATTAAGTGGACCCTGAAGCGGGGTTAAGGATGGCCGGAAGCAGTGCCAGCAGGGCATCAGAGGAGGACTTAGAGCGTGGAGATGCTGTCTCAGTCTAGCTGAGGGCTGTGCTTAAAGGGACCCGACCCTTACCCCGGACAGACAGTTCTCAGCGTTCTCTGCTTGCAAAGCAGTCCTGGCTTGGAGTGCCCTGAGTGCCCACACTGGGCACATCACAGCACTCGGCCATCAGCCCGGCTGCACTTGCCGCAGGCTGCCATCCGGGGGGAGGGGATAATCGGGAGGCTGCAGGAGAACTTCCACCCCCAGAAGCCCGCAGAGCCAGCCCAGTCCTCCCCATCGGGGGCTCGTACCCCATTCCTCCCTCACCTCCTTCCACTTACCCTTCCCTAGCCCCCCTTCCTGATGTACAAAATAAAGAAAACATGTGGTCAAAAATAGAATCTCTCTTTATTGAACAATACTGGGGGAGACTAGGAAAAAGAGGTGGGAGAGGGGAAGAGAGAGGCTGGGAGAGGGGAGAGCAACTAAAATGATCAGGGGTTTGGAAGAGGTCCCATATGAAGAGAGGCTAAAGAGACTGGGACTTTTCAGCTTAGAGAAGAGGAGACGGAGGGGAGATATGATAGAGGTCTATAAAAGCAAGAGTGGTGTGGAGAGGGTGCATAAAGAAAGGTTCTTCATTAGTTCCCATAATAGAAGGACTAGAGGACACCAAAGGAAAGGAATGGGTAGCAGGCTTCAAACTAGTAACAGAAAGTTGTTCTTCACAAAGCAAAGAGTCTACCTGTGGAACGCCTTGCTGCAGGAGGCTGTGAAGGCTAGAACTAGAACAGAGTTTAAAGAGAAGTGAGATCAAGTCATGGAGGTTGGGTCCATGGAATGGTATTAGCCAGGGGGTAGAAATGGTGTCCCTGCCCAAAGTTTGTGGAAGGCTGGAGATGGATGGCACGAGACAAATGGCTTGGTCACTATCTTTGGTCCATCCCCTCCAGGGTACCTAGGGTTGGCTGCTGTCGGCAGACAGGCTACTGGACTAGATGAACCTTTGGTCTGACCCAGTACGGCCATTCTAAGCTCAGGGGTCAGGGTCGGGGGTCTCAGTGGACCACCTTGATTTTCATGCAAACCTGCTCCTGGGTGGCCAGGCTGGCAGCTCTCCTGCCCTAGAGGGACACTTTCCTGTGCCTAGTGCGGAGTTCGTGGACAAGGTCCACGATGTCTGCACTAGACCAGGCGGGTGCCCGCCTCTTGCCATCCTGGCCAGGCTCCCGAGAGCCACCAGCCTGGTCCCGGGAAGAGGCGGAGGGCTGGGGGGCATCGGGTGGCTGACTCATGGCGTGCCAGGTGCAGGGTCTGCTAGCTGGGTGCTGGCAGGCTTGCACCTGACACGGGCACTGTAGCCAGCCCTTGCCCCTTTAAGGGCTCCGGGGCCGAGAGGGGGGCATACGAGTTTCCCTGGTGTTGGCCAGAGTGACCACCAGGGAAAGCTGGGGAGGGATAGCCTCCCACTAGTTCGAATTAAGGGGCTACACAGCCCTTAATTCAAACTAGTAAGTTCGAACTAGGCTTAGTCCTCGTAAAATGAAGTTTACCTAGTTCGAACTAAGTGCTCCGCTAGTTCGAATTAAGTTCGAACTAGCGGAGCGCTAGTGTAGCACCTATCAAAGTTAATTCGAACTAACATCTGTTAGTTCGAATTAACTTTGTAGTGTAGACATACCCCTACTCAGTCCATCTTGGCCTGTTGCTGAGCCTCAGCAGTAAACCTTTTCCTGTGGTCCACCAAAATGGTAGGGAAGACTGAAGCTGCTCTATTGAAGTCATACAAAAATCTGATGAGAACCAGATTGAATCGCTCTTGGCAGGTAGGTACTTGTTCTTGTTAGCAGGAACAGGGGTTATTTGAAGTAACATTCTGTGAAACATCGCCGGAAGCAATTGAAAAAAATAATTTCATCTCTCTGCAATGATCTACCCACAATTGATCCCTTAACTCCTTAGTAGTTTAGCAGATTCATTTATTTAATTCTTTTACTTTTCCCGATATATTTAAATAATTTTAGAGGGTTTTTTTTATATCTTTGACTATTTGCTCTTTAGATTTCCACATTACATTTCACATGCCATAGCTTACTCTCCTTTCTATTGGCTTCACTTGGGCTTTATTTCCATTTTCTGAAGGGTACCTCTGAGGCTTAAATAACCTCTTGAACCTTTCTGTTTAACCATATCAGGTCTGTTTTTGTCTTACATTGATTCCCGGCTGCATTTAAAGTCTTTAAATTGTTTTCATTGTGAACAATTGATGTGGTTATAATGATAAACTCTGAGATCAATACCATTGAGCTTGGCTTGGTTCTCACCTGCACCAGTTTTAGACTTGTGTATCTTCATCAACTTCACTGGAAATATTCTTGGTTCTCTCAGCATACTTAAAAACAGAATCAGATTCACTGACAGTGTTGAATCAAATTTGCAAAATTATAAAAACATGCACTTGAGTGAATATCTTTGATTTTACAGGGTGAACCTCTCTAGTCCAGTACTCTGTGCTCTGGCAACATCCATGGCCTGGCATGATTTTAGTTAGCTGGATCTCTACCAAGTTCCCCTTTGGTCCCACAGGGTTTGTTTACAGCCACCAGTCCTGGCTCTGTGTTCTGTGCTGTTATTTAGCTCTAATTTACCCCTAAATGTCTTCTAAAAGCCCAGTAAGCAGTGGAACTGTTAATGCTGCTAGACAGTATTGACCTTCTGTGGTTCAGCAACAGTCAGGACACAAGGGTGCCAGACTAGAGAGGTTCAACCTATATCATATACCTTAACCTGGAGGAAGATAAAGTACAGAACCCTATACCTCTTGCTTCTTAACCTTGGTGGGAAATACTTTGAGAATACTTCATGTTTGTATTGCAAAGTTTATTTTGTGTTTGCATATAAATAACTACAAATTCCGACAGGTAATGTGATTCACTTACCATCCTCAGTCACTATTAATGTTTCTTCTTTTTCTCTCTTTTCATCTTTTCAGAAGTAACAGTTTATTCAGTGAAGTTGTGCAGATGAACTTTGAAATAGCCAGTTTCAGCAGTCTTTCCGGAACTCAGCCAATCACATGGCAAGTGGAATACCCTCGGAAGGGGACAACAGACATAGCCCTCTCTGAAATCTTCATCTGCCAGAAGGACCTGGTAGGGATAGTTCCACTGGCAATGGTAAGAGATTCTCTGGAAAGCATGGTGATCTGTCCCATCTTTAAATGACTGTCGCTCTGGGAAGGTACTAAACAGCCTTTGAGACCGATTGGCAAAGGGTAGTCTCTGTCCAATAAATTATCAGGGAAGAAATCCTTTTTGAGATCAGGATGGCTCTACCACACCTTGATATAATACTGTTCTCTCTATGTGATGGAATCTTTGTTGATATCAGGTGCATATCTTTTTTATAGGCACAATAAATGCTTACTACAATTACATGTGCATGTACTTGTGAGTGCAAATCACAACTAACTGCCCACACACACACACTCAAAAAAAGATTTTGCCCCTTTTAAAAGATCTGGCCCTTGCTCTTTAAACCTGAAGTTCCCCTGTTTTAAACCATTCATTCCCAGCTCCTTCTAGGCTACCAGTTGGTAACAGAAGCAAATATACTTGTGGTCACTTTTTAATTTCTTCATTAAGTGCTATAAAGTTTGATCATAGGAAGATTAGAACAGCCATACTGAGTCAGACCAAAGGTCCTGCTAGCCTAGTATCCTGTCCTCTGACAGTGGCCAAAACCAGGTGACCCACAGCGAACAAGCAGAACAGGTAAGCATCATGTGATCCCTCCCCTTCACCCATTCCAAGCTTTTGGCAAACAGAGGCTAGGTGATTCTGATCATGTCTTGGAGGCTGCAAATCATGTTAATAAATAAGTGTTGAAAATGCTCAGCATTTACAGGATGAAAACCATATTAATTAGTTGGCTCTTCCCTAAGAGCACTTTGGTTTTAGGGAGAGAACAGAAAGAATCTTTAAAAGAAAGAAAAGGCCTTTGGTCCATTTGGGAAATCACTGTAAATGAGTCTATTCTGATCAGATTTTGCTTGAATATCCTACCTTTTCTAGGGAATTTTCTCCTCTAGTTTATTTTTTTAAAACCTACTCCCACTGAAGTCAATGTGTTCATGAACTGGAGCAGCTTGAATGATATTCATATAAAAACAAGATGTTTACCAACGTTACAGGACCAGCACAGATTTTAACACTGAAAGATACTTTCTGTTCATGGTTTTGTGGGTAAAATGCTGGCCCTCTTTTATTTACTATATTATGTGATTTTGCCTTTAATTTCATAATATTGTCATGTGCTAGATAATTGGGGAAGAATTATAGTTTGTGATGAGTATGGCATCCGCTTATACCCTATTCAGCTTATACCCTCTGGCAGTAGAACTCCTATCAATGTCCTGTGGAGATTTGCTCATGTAGAGCTGAAGTTCACTGAAGTAAGTAGAGAGTTGTGTGCTACAGCACTGGTCTGTGAGAGAAATTTTACCTTTGATTACCTCTACAGCTAAATCTAGAATCATAGAATGCTAGAACTGGAAGGGATCTCGAGAGATCATCAAGTCCTCTCCTCATGGCAGGACTAAGCCCTGTCTAGATTAGATGTCAGCAACCTACAGCACATGTGCCACTCATGGCATGCAAGCTGATTTTCAGTGGCACACAGGGCAGCCCCGCCCATTCTTCCCCATGCAACAGGGAGCCTGAACTGCCCTTTGAGCCTTATGGCTAGCAGGCAGCTGCAGCACCAGCCCCGGGGGTGGGAGGGCATGCAGAGAGGCTGCAGATTGGGCTATGTGCCGGCAGCCAGTGCTCTTCCTCTTCTCTGCCCACCCAAACCTGTTGCAGCTATGTGCCAGTGGAAGCAGCCGTGAGCTGGTGGAAGCAGGTGAGGTGCTGCTGGTAGTGGTGAGAATATGAGGGCTCAGCTGAGCAAGCTCCTCCAGCAGCTAGGGCTTGGGACACATGGGCTGCTCCTCCGGCAGCAGGGCTGGGACCAGGGTGGGTTGCTGCTCCTGGGTTGCCAGAGCTGAGGCTTGGAACACATAGCTGCTCCTCCAGTAGCAGCCTGGCAAGTGAGCTGGGGCTGGGGGCAGCACGCATGTGCTTGCTCAGCAGCAGTGTTGTGCTGTGGCAGCCTGATGGGGGCTGCATGCCAGGGATGCAGCAACCCAGCTGGGGCTAGGGCAGGCCAGGGCTACCATGCTGGCATGCTGGTTGGAGCAGTGGTTATGGCAGCAGGGAAGGGGCAATTACATTGCCAAACCAGCAGCAGAGCCAAAGGAACCAGCAGCAGGGAGGGGTGGCAGGCTGAGGGGGCCATTGACAGGGAACCATAGTTCCCACTAAGCTACGTGACCCCGCAGCTGTTTACTGAGCTCCACTCAGGAGTTCAAAGCTCACTCACAGGCAGGGAGCTCAGCTGATCAAAGGGGGCCGAGGTGTTGTCTTGCTGAACAAGCAGCTAAAGGGAGCTGTTCCATGCTTGAAATGTAGTATAAGGAGATAAATAGAGACTAAGTGGTTAGGCAGGAGTAAGGGGAGTGACCGAGTGGTTAAGTGGGTAATTGGGAAGACTATTTCCCCTTAGCTCTTAGCAGAAGGAAAAATGTTTCCACCCAGAAATCTTTCTTAGTCTTGGCTGCAAACTGGTCCCTCTCCCTATCACTTCCTGTACCTTCTTTTGTCCTCTGCATGAATGGGCTGTTTGGCATTTTAATCCTCCCCAGTGCATTCTAATCCACTAAGTGGACAGTCAGGTGTATAGGAGGCAAGAAGGAGGAGAGCACAGGAGGCAGACAAACCTGGACCTGCCCTGGCCAGGAGAAATGCTTCCCCCCCTCAGCTGTGCTCACTGGAGCCACAACAGTAATGAAGAAGTGCTTGTCACCTGGCTCCAACCTGCTGTAGTAAGAGAGGGCTGAGGGAGTCTTCTCTCCCTAGGGCAGCCTGCATCCTGAACCCCATATCCCTAACTCCACTCCAGAGGAATTATTTTAATGAAGCATGGACATTTTCATTTTTTTTTCCACAAAACAAGAATTAATTGAATTAAAGACCAAAGCAATGCCAATCTTAGAGTACTGCAATAAGGAGATACTTAAGACAGTGTCTTTAGCTCAGATTCTGGCCTTAGATTCACTCGATGACTTCCAACAAAGTGACATGAGTCTATCTTCTGGCAGAATTTACCATTCCCCATCTATATTTGTAAAGAATTCATTGCTTTCATTCATTGTATATTTCTTGCCTGATCTATTTTTATACGTCATCTACATAGTAGCCCAATGTCTGTGAGTCTGTAACGCTGTAGCGTTATAGTCTTGCCTCTGGGGGGCGCTCTTGCCTTCCGCCGTGGCGCTCAGCTAAGTACTGCACCACTCAGCTGGGCCGTGACGGGGGAGCAAGCAGCAGCAAACGGCCATTTGGGGTCCGCACTCCCCGTGCAGCACTGTGCTACATGGGGAACGCGGACCCCAAACAGCCTCTTGCTGCTGCTTTCTCCCCTGTCGCAGCCCAGCTGAGTGGCACAGAACTCAGCCAAGCACCACGGCGGGAGGGAAAGGGGGGTGGGGCAGTGATGTACACGGCACCGCCCCCTGGCCATGTACATCGTCCTGCTCCCTTCCCCTCCTGCTATGGCGCTTGGCTGAGTGCTGCACGCTCAGCGGAGCCACCGTGGGGGAGCCCAAATGGCTGCTTGTGCCGCTTGTACCCCTGTGGTGGCCCGGCTGAGCAGCGCAGAACTCAACCAAGCACCATGGTAGTAGGGGAAGGGGGGGGCGGGACGGTGACGTACATGGCCCTGCCTCCTGGCCATGTACGTCACTGGGGTAGGGTGTAAAAAAAACCGGACACCCTTGATCGGGAGTGGGAGGGGGGAAGGACCATCCGGGAGAGGAGCATGTCTGGCTAGGGGGGAAGCAGAACTGGGGGGCGGTCAGAGGCAGAATAGCTGGCCAGGGGAGAACGAGGGAGGGGCGGCTGGTAGGAAGCAAAGCTGGTGGGGGTACTTAGAGTACTGCAATAAGGAGATACTTAAGACAGTGTCTTTAGCTCAGATTCTGGCCTTAGATTCACTCGATGACTTCCAACAAAGTGACATGAGTCTATCTTCTGGCAGAATTTACCATTCCCCATCTATATTTGTAAAGAATTCATTGCTTTCATTCATTGTATATTTCTTGCCTGATCTATTTTTATACGTCATCTACATAGTAGCCCAATGTCTGTGAGTCTGTAACGCTGTAGCGTTATAGTCTTGCCTCTGGGGGGCGCTCTTGCCTTCCGCCGTGGCGCTCAGCTAAGTACTGCACCACTCAGCTGGGCCGTGACGGGGGAGCAAGCAGCAGCAAACGGCCATTTGGGGTCCGCACTCCCCGTGCAGCACTGTGCTACATGGGGAACGCGGACCCCAAACAGCCTCTTGCTGCTGCTTTCTCCCCTGTCGCAGCCCAGCTGAGTGGCACAGAACTCAGCCAAGCACCACGGCGGGAGGGAAAGGGGGGTGGGGCAGTGATGTACACGGCACCGCCCCCTGGCCATGTACATCGTCCTGCTCCCTTCCCCTCCTGCTATGGCGCTTGGCTGAGTGCTGCACGCTCAGCGGAGCCACCGTGGGGGAGCCCAAATGGCTGCTTGTGCCGCTTGTACCCCTGTGGTGGCCCGGCTGAGCAGCGCAGAACTCAACCAAGCACCATGGTAGTAGGGGAAGGGGGGGGCGGGACGGTGACGTACATGGCCCTGCCTCCTGGCCATGTACGTCACTGGGGTAGGGTGTAAAAAAAACCGGACACCCTTGATCGGGAGTGGGAGGGGGGAAGGACCATCCGGGAGAGGAGCATGTCTGGCTAGGGGGGAAGCAGAACTGGGGGGCGGTCAGAGGCAGAATAGCTGGCCAGGGGAGAACGAGGGAGGGGCGGCTGGTAGGAAGCAAAGCTGGTGGGGGGTGGGAGTCGGGGGCAGCGAAGCTGGCCATGGGAAATCAGGAGGAGGAACTGTCTGGTGAGGGGCGGGGAGAGGGAATCAGCCAGCAGGGAGCCGGACTCACCCAGGTGCATTCAGATCCCAGGATGCTGCCCACCCCACTCAGGCATCCCCGACGGAGACAGAGGAGAGTGAAGAGAGAGTGAGAGGCAGGAGGGGGGAAAGAGAAAAAGAGAGTCGGAGCGGAGAGAGAGTGAGAGGCAGGAGGAGGAGGAGAAGAGAAAGGAAGAGTGAGAGGCAGGAGGGGGAGGAGAAAGAGATGGAAAGAGAGGCAGAAGGCTGAGGAGAACTGAGGGGGGAAGGGAAGCAGTAGGAGGAGGAGAGAGAGAGAGACGGAGCGAGAGACCGGAGGCTCAGGAGAGAAGACCGACGTGGAGGAGAGACCTGAAAATCCCTTCTTTTGATGGGCTAATTGGCTAATATTAAAATAATCACTAATGCCTTTACTCTTGGAGGCAAGATACAGATGGACATTAACATGTCTTTGAGAGATTAAAAAGCATCCTTTTATGTTGGTTTCTCTAGTAGCCTCATATAGTGTAATATGGGGAGCATAAAGAATATGGGATGAAACTTTGGATAATTCAGTGGCTAGAGCCCTGCAGATCTGTGGATATCCATTTTATATCTACAAGTATATACATCCATAAATGGAAATGTGGATATCCACAGCTCATTTTTGCAGCTGTGAGTGAAGATGTTTATACAAGTTTTATATCTAAAAACCTGCAAATTTGCAGAGATCTCATTTATAAATGTGGGTATCTGCATCTGCAGATCTGGATGCAGATATCTGCAGCTCATTTTTGTGGATACAGATGCAGATACAAATTTTGTATTCATGCAGGGCTTTACCAATGGCAGTACCATTGAGCATTATGGGTTTTGCATGGGATTTAAAGGACAAAACTAAACTTTAAACTCTTCACTTTGCAAAGCTTCCTTATGTATGTCCATTTTTCTAGTGTACCTTGTGATAACACTTGGCAGCAGCCATAACATGTTGTGCTAATAGAATCGGACTGGATGAGATGCCAATGCAAAATTGGTTTTGCTGGCAGGGCATTAGTAGATAAAGGGAATTTTCACATGTTTTCTGTTAGCTAACACGACAGCTCCAGCCAGGGCACTTTCTTTATTTAAACATTAATCTCTAACTGAGCTGATTACCCGGCAATTCTCTTGTTCAGAGGTAGAGACAGAGTGTAGTGCTTTCTTTGCTGAAAAGTTGTACTTCACTGTTTCTCTCAGCTACAGACTGTTAAAGCAAGTGCCCATCTCTTACTCTGGTGTTTTATGGCAAGTGTTTTTCTTAAATAATTTGCAGGAAAAAAACTGTTTCAAGTAAATAGACCAGATTGCTTGAAACATAAATCGTGCCCAGGGAACAAAACTGCCTCTTTTGGAATTTTGTCAATGGAGGAAGGAACTTTTAAGGAGGAATTTTTGCAATTACAAAGACAGAGGCAGTGTGAGCCAGTGGCTAGGGCAGCAGATTGTGATTCAGGACATGTGGTTCCTGGTCCTGATTCTGACGCTGCTGTGTGGTCTGGGAAAGTCTGTCTCTGTGTTTCCTCTCCAATCCTTTTTCAGTGTTGTCTTATTTAGATTACAATGGCTGGGACTACTATGTGCTTCTACATCTTTTTCATGCACCAATGCATGTGCAAATGTTCACTACCACTGGAAAAAAAAAACCTTAGCTTTGGGTACTCTGGTAAATCAGCTGGGCACTATTTAAATCTGTCCTGAGTTGCTGCTCAAGTGCACAGTTACAGGGAAATGTGACTGCTGGGTACAGTAAAATAATATAAAATATATACATGGATTAGCAAAAAATGTTTAAAATGTTTATCTATCTGTAGATGTATATCTAGAAGGAAACTTAATATGAGGACAGCACTGTCTTTTAGCTGGATAAAAGTTATGTTCCTGCTCTTTGGAGCAGTAATCAGATTATGAAGGCAAAAGATATTGGACAAGACATAAAAAAATACCAGATGTAAGAAAGGAGAAAGGAAAAATAAATATCAGGAGGTTGGAAACAATAAACCTTTTGTTGGGATAAATATAACACCAAGATCACAAAAGTGAAGTGTTTCTCAGATGAGCTGTTCAAATGCTAGACTAAAACTTATGAAACAGGAAAGATCACACTTTTTTATTACCTTCTTTCTAATTATCTAAAAATAGGAGAGAAATGGGGAAAACAAGATTTTTTTTAAGGGATTAGAGCAATTGCAGCTCCACTGTAATGGAACAGAAAAGATTAAAGAATTGACAACGTCAGAAAGAACTGAAACTAGAATATCAACCGATCCATGTAGGACAGGGTTCAGTGGAGCAGGTGGTAGGACATCACAACTGAATAATCGATTTAACTTCATCCAGGAGTCAACATGGAAACTTGTAGCAGGGCCTGGCTACCTGGGTCGCTGGCATGGACATATAAATACAAGCACTAAGAAGTTGATGATGGTAATGAACAAAAGAATTATGGCAACTGCCAGACTGGGTATCAGTGAAAAAAAGGTGGTCCTGGTCTTTCCAGTTCTATCTGTTAGATTTGCCTGTTATTTTATTAGGGTTACTCTTCTGGAAGGAGAGGTTGATAATTCTATCAGTATGCTACTAATGTTACTTCTGTTCTCACATGGAACTTTACTTCTCTCTACTGCCAGTTCCCTCCCAATGGAGCTGTCCTGCAGGATCTAGGTTCCCCAGTCCTGGGTTCTTCCCATCCTAGTATTAAATGAACACACACACTTACGCCCACTACCACAGCACGTCTGAGAAGACCAGTTAATCAGCACTCTCAAGCTGACCCCTTATATGTCCCTGAAGTCAGTAGGCTGGTTGCACAGCAGTGCCAAGCTGTGACCTTCATGTGCCCTTGGACTCAGTGGGCTGGGTCAAACATCACTTTAAGCTGCCAACCTCATACACCCTCCAAGTTCAGCACCTACTTATCCCCACTTTCACGCCAAAACCATTCCGCTAGTAACCCACTGGATGAGCAAACTGCATAGGAGTTTTGGGCACTACAGGGATCTTTAGCTAGGTACAAAGAATCTTATTGCAGAACGAATGGGGAAGCCAAAAAAACACCCCCAAGGGAGGAGGAGGAGAGAAAAGCAGCCAGCTTAACCATGAAAGTTATTTATTTCTTGGTAGTAACCGTAAAAGGGCACCCAAGCAAACAAAACAGTTACAATATTAAATCTAACTTAACTCTGATTACAAATGTTAGAACTAGCGAACCATGACTGATAACATAAGGCAGGGTCAGGCGACTATACCTAGAGTGGGAGGAGACAGAGATCTCACCACTCTGTGAAGCTTGAACTGATCAGGGTTCCCAGGTGGTGATGGGAACTGGGAGTCCACAGTTCTGGAGACAGGTAGAGCAGAGTCCCCAGCACAATCAGTCAGAAGAAGATGAAGACCCAGTGGAACTGATGCAGAATTTAGATCCAGAACACTTTATTTGAGCATGGGTAGGGGGGGGTCTGTAGAGAAATGACAGTGGTTCAAGAAGGAACAATAGATTTGTTTATGGGTAAACGGATGGTCCAAGGGAATATTCTAAAGTTGTTTTGTTTGGGCTACGGGTGGTATACCTTTGAGGGAGCTCATAATGCAGTTAGGCAATTTCAGTATTTTGAATACCAATAAAGAACTTTTTACTAAAATTGGTCTGATAATTACTGATCTGGTGTGGGCAGATGTGAGAAGAGATTTCTCATCAGGCAGTGCTTTCCTGCTTTCTGTGTCCTAGGGTTCAGTGCACTTCTTGCATTGAAATCTCTGTTTTCCATTTTGTATGCTAATGAATATGTCTTTCTGTCCCATCTTTGATGCAAATGAGGCTAGGGGTGTTTCCTTAATCCTATAGCCCTTGTCTGGAGAGGGTGTGGGTCTGTCTTCCCCTGCCTTTTCAGCTTTGGTTCAAACAGAGGCTGAGAAGACTGAGGGTCTTCCATGAGTACTATGCCCTGACTCCCCAAGAACATAGAGCTGGTAGGTAACATGTCTATAAAGTAATGAAGAAAAGAGCTGTCCAGTTTTATGCAATGTATGATTCACAGTTGAGGAGTTAATAGCTCTGGGCAGTTTTGAAGAGCATTTTATCCATTAATTATCAAGAGAGAATATTAGGGAGCCTGAGATTCCCCTTAGCTACCTCTATAACCCACCATGTGGTTATTCCACCTGGGATAAGGTACAGAATATGGAAGGGGTAACAGTCAGTAATTCCTGACAAACTGCAGTCAGGCCAGAAGCTCTGGAGACCTTGTTTCCCAAATATCTTTCCATACCATGGGAGAGCAAGGGACAATCCAGTGCTACCAGGAAACCACACGTCTATAGCTGTTGCATCCATTGACCTCAGAGTACTTTACAAAGGAGGTCAGTACTAGGGATGTGAAAAGTTAACTGGTTAACTGATTGCCTGGTAAGCATTAGCCTCACCTGCATACTTACTGGAGTAACCAGTTAACCAGAGGCCTGGACCGGCAGAAACAGTCCTCACCTAAGGTGGACCCAGCCAGCTGGAGCCTAGCAGCAGCAGGGCCTGCCGGGGCTGAAGTAATCTCCCACCTGCCACATGCTGGGTGGCAGGACCTAGGCCATGGTTACTCCTGTTTGGATCAGGTCCCACCATGAGACCCCAGCCACTCTGCACCTGCCCTCAGTTAACTGGTTAACCAGTTTAAATCATATTGTTTAGCTGGTTAACATTTTAAATTGGTATTTACAGCCCTTGTCAGTACCACTATTCCCATTGTACAGATGGGGAAATTGTAGCCTGATCTAAGATCATGTTTACATTCTAATTACCCACCTTTAGGGTTGGCAGGTTCTTTCTCCCAGGATCAGGCCCAGTATTCAATTATATTGTGATTGGGAACCCTAATGTGCTTGGTTGCAACACTCACACTATAGAAACTCTTTTATATTTGCAATATTTATAGTTTATTAATACGGTCAGCACAGTCACAAACACCCCAGTTTCATAAGACTGGGAATGTACATCCATATTTCCTTACCATACACTTACATCATTCCTTCTAGAACAATCTTAGGTGTTGGCCCATCATTTCACTCATTATCTTCACCTTCCCCGTCACCAGGGGCCATCATTCTGACCCTTCTAAGGACTACATCTTCTCCTCCCTCTCGCCCGTTGGCTGGAGTCCAACTTTTATCCTAAGTGACGCTGACATTGACATATTTGATGTGTATGCAGCAGGGGATGTTTCTAATGTTGAAGTGTTCTTTTTCTATTGGTCAATGTATCATTGCTCTCAACTTATTATCATATACGTGAATTTGTTGCCATGGGCTTTTGTGGTCATCTATCACAACCTGTGTCCTGATTACTTAACTCAGCCTGAACCAATTATTTTAGGACTTTTATATAATAATGCATCTGCTAAGTCTGAGGGTAATTTTCCTACCATCCTGTGTGGGTGAAAGGTCCAGTCCTAAGTTCCCCTTTTCAATCCCGGGAAACCATAAATAAGCTATGACTGGTATCTAGGTGAGACCATCTCTTAACCACGGAAGTCTGCTAACCTTAGTTTCTGCTGATCTTGCAAACGGCCTGTTACAGCATGGACAAAAGATAAAAAATAACCCCATGTTACTTGACCTGGACTGTGAGCTTACGTGTGTTCATTCATTCAAGTGCAACCCTACCCTAATGCAGACATGGCACTTATTGGAAAGTGTATTCAGAGGCTGAACAGTTTTGTAATACCCTAGAACAGGAATCACTGCACTGCAAGGGAACCTGATTCACTAAACAGCCCTTGGGTTCGGCTGTACTGCATCCATGCTGCTCCTATGCCTAATGGCATCTGGACTGCCACACAGCCCAGTCAGTGCACTGCACCAGCAGGCTTGTGGTTGAGTGTAGGGGAAGGCAAGCAGCATATGCCAACAGACAGGTACAAGCAGCAGGACCACTAATTTAGGGCTCTTGCTAGACTCTTATATACAAACATGTCCTGGCCACATGTCCTGGCCCCAGCTAAGAAAGGGCACGGACCTGTACCCTGGGGGTCTAGGGTTATCAGGTGTCCTGTTTTCGCGCAGACAGTCCAGTATTCGTGGCCCTGTCTGGTAAAAAAAAACCAGAAAATACTGGACATTCTTCCTCTGGCACATCTGGCGTGGGGAGTGAGGAGCATGGCGATTTTTAAAGTTTGCTTAACAACTTTGATCCCCTGTTCCTCCGGTTTTTTTAGGGGGGAGGTTGTCAACCAATTTTTTTCCTGCCATGTTCAGGATTTTTTGTGAAAGCATCTGGCAGTCCTAGTGGGTCAATGGCAAAGCCATTCTCCCCAACAGGAAGTTGAGTGCTGCTGTACTAGTATTAGCAGGCCTTCACAAACTGCTATGGGCAGACATAAGGCCTAGTGTATTACACTTGAACCCAGACATAAGTCAAGCTAACAGAAAGGGCCTGCGGGAATGCTGAGAGCAGCTTTACAACACCTCTGGCCAGGTATGTCACCCCCCCAGTTGCTCCAATCTGAGGCACTGGGCAGGCAGGGCACATTGTGCTGCAGAACAGCCTTTATCAGATTTCTTACATTACAGCTCTTAACCATGACCCAATTAATCTAAATTAACACAACCATGTTATTAGCAGGATAGGCAAGTAACTTGATAGGCTATGAAATGGAAGCACAAGAGGGATGAAGTGACTTACCCCACATCACCCAATGGATATTGACAAGTAACTGTATATGGGTATGTCTACACTACAGTGTTATTTCGAAATAACAGATCTACACACAAAATGCATTTCAAAATAGCATTTTGCTATTTCAAAATAGCGTGTCCATACTGAGTGGACTCTGAATCGCATTTAAGGCCAGCCGGAACCAGGTCCGGCAGGGCACCAGGTCAGGATTTACTGTGAGGGGCTTCTGCCTGAGGCTATCTGAGGTCTGTGCTTAAAGGGACACCCCTCTCCCCCAGACAGCCAGTTCTCAGGTCTCCCTGCTTGCTTGTCTACATCTCTGAGGGACAGCAAAGCATTTTGTCTCTGCGTGCTCTGGTTGCCCTCACTCGGGACACCACAGTACTTGACAACATGGAGCCAGAGCTGCCCCTGGGCGCTCTGGTGCTTCTCATGGATGCGTTGTTGTGAGCCTGGCTGCACTTTCTGCAGGCTGCCATCCAGGAGGTCCATCGGGGGGCTGTCAGTATCCAGGAGGTCCTGCAGAAGAGCTTCCACCCTGAGGAGCACTAAGAGCCTCCCTGGTCTGTCCCACTGGGGGCTTGTGGCTCTTTCCTCCCTCGCGTCCTTCCACTTATCCCTCCCTAACTCCCCTCCCTGATGTCAAATAAAATACACATATTTTCATGAATACAAACTCTCTTTATTTAACAAAACTGGGGTGGGAGGGAATGAATCTCTGGTGAGAATGTGGAAAGGAGGCAGGAGAGGAGAGAAGAGAGGGTGGGAGAGGGGAGGGGAAAACCTGGGGGGAGGGAGCTGGAAGGGGGACACAAGGGGAAGAAGCGGGAGGGGAAGCTCAGGGCTCAGGATTGGGGGGGGTCTCACCGAACCAACTTGATTTTCATGTGCACCTGTTCCTGGGTTCGCATGTGGCCTTTGGTGGCCAAGCTGGCAGCTATCCTGCCAGAGACGGCGGTGTTTCTCCATCTAGAGTGAAGATCATGGACGTTGGAGGGAAAACTTGAATAAGTTCCCTGATCTCCGCCCTGGACCAGGAAGGCGCCCGCCTTCTCCAGGCCCTGGCAGGCTCCTGGGAGCTGGCAGACTGCATCTGGGGAATGGTGGAGGGCTGGCTGCCAGTGGCTTTCTGGCTCATGTTTTGGGGCCACTGGGTCAGGGGCAGTGACTGCTGGCTCTGTGCTGGCAGGCTTGGAGCTGGCACAGGCACTGTGACCAGAGTCTACCCCTTTAAGGGCTCTGGGGAGAGGGTGAGAGAGAGAAGTGTTCTTGGTTGAGGCCAGAGTGGCCACCAGGGCACCCTGGGAAGACTGGAGGCCCCCTATTTCAAAATAAGTGTCTACACAGCACTTATTTTGAAAAAGTGCTCCACTATTTCAAATTTATTTCAAAATAGCGGTTTGGCTGTGTAGACACTATGAAAGTTATTTCGAAATAACTTTTCTGTGTAGATATACCCTGAGATGCACAATAGCTACATTTTTGGTACAGCTCTCCCTAGCTGAAATTCTGCTTTCCGTTACACAGATACTACCATTGATTTCGTGGGATTTCTCCAAATAAACACTGGTATAACAGTGACAAAAATGTGTCTCTTATTGCTGTTTTAAAGATCCAGGGACATTTTTCTTTTTTTGAAAAAAGGTGATGAAAAGTAGACTTTTTTTTCCTTTTTTTAATTTATGTTGCAGTGCTTAGGTTTTCAATAAAAAAAATGAATAAAATAAAAACATAAAAAAAAACAGAAACAAATGTTGGGTTTTGATAATAAAAAAAGAGTTTGGTTTTGGATTTTCAAAAATGAATGTTTTTTTGTTTGTTTTTTAATATAAAAAACAAAAGTCTGTATTAAAAATTAGAAATTATTTTTTCCACAACAAGTACTTACCATCTTCCAACCAGCTCTATTTTTTTCATGGTTTTTACTCTCACTCACAAAGAGGGCTCGTCTACACTGGCCCCTTTTCCGGAAGGGGCATGTAAATTTCACCAGTCGTCGTAGGGAAATCCACGGGGGATTTAAATATCCCCCGCGGCATTTAAATAAAAATGTCCGCCGCTTTTTTCTGGCTTTTAAAAAAGCCGGAAAAGAGCGTCTACACTGGCCCCGATCCTCCGGAAAAAGCGCCCTTTTCCGGAGGCTTTTATTCCTACTTTGAAGGCGGACTTTGAAGCAGGAATAAGAGCCTCCGGAAAAGGGCACTTTTTCCAGAGGATCGGGGCCAGTGTAGACGCTCTTTTCCGGCTTTTTTAAAAGCCAGAAAAAAGCGGCGGACATTTTTATTTAAATGCCGCGGGGGATATTTAAATCCCCCGCGGATTTCCCTACGACGACTGGTGAAATTTACATGCCCCTTCCGGAAAAGGGGCCAGTGTAGACGTAGCCAGAATGTTTACTAAATGATTACCACTGGGGGCATTGTATCAAAGAGGCATTCCCAATTGGCTTTTGCGCTACCAAAAGCTTGATTTTGCCACTTGGTTTCAGTATCCATGATCTCTGAGTCATTTATTTTTCATTCTGGGACATCTGGGCTACGTCTACACTGGCACCCTTTCCCGGAAATGCTTAAAATGGAACAGTTTTTCCATTATAAGTATTTCCGGAAAAGCGCGTCTACATTGGCAGGATGCTTTTCCGGAAAAGCACTTTTTCCGGAAAAGCGCCCGTGCCAATGTAGACGCGCTTTTCCGCAAAAAAGCCCCGATCGTCATTTTCGCGATCGTGGCTTTTTTGCGGAAAAGACTACTGTGCTGTTTACACTGGCCCTTTTCCGGAACAGTTTTTCCGGAAAAGGACTTTTGCCTGAACAGGAGCAGCATAGTTTTTCCGGAAAAACACTGACAATTTTACAGTAGATCGTCATTGCTTTTCCGGAAAAGCAAGCGGCCAGTGTAGACAGCTGGCAAGTTATTCCGGAAGAGCGGCTGCTTTTCCGGAATAAGTGGCCCAGTGTAGACACAGCCCTGATGTTAACGAGGATGTATGTGCCTCTTACTGACAAGTGTAAGATAACAAACAGTGAAAATAGATTTCCATCATGATGCAAGGAAATGAAGGCCTATAAAATTCATATAGGGGGTGTGTGTGAGAGAGAAAAAGATTTCCCCATCAAATAAAAATGTACCAAAACTTATAGAAAAGAGCAATCTCTACTATAGAACTGTTATCTAAGAAGAATTGTGTTCTGTTAGAACAATTCTGATTTGATGTTACTTCTTCCTGGATCAATTAGAAAAGTGCTTTCATAGGAGCTTGATTAATTATCTTCAAAGCTGCTTTTGAAAAGCTCTTCAATTAATCACAGCTAACCTTAGAGCTTGCCAATTAAGGTGTACTGCGTTGCTCAGCTTACTTTCCACAGCCTTCTCAAATTTCTACCCTATAATGAGCAATCTCAGCCAGCTGTATTGATTTTTGCCAACTAATGAGATAAAAAACAAACAAAAATCCTTCCAACACCTTCACATTTGTGGTGCACATCCAACATTTATGAGCAGTTCAACATTGGACCAAAAGATAGAAGCTTGTACACGAGACTTTTATTCATGGGGGCAACTCCAATTGATAAATAGTTGTATTTAAAAGGCATTTATCCTACTAAAAATTCACTATGGAAAGGTCCATCAGCAGAACCATGCACTTGTTCACTGCTTGTTTGATACCCAAACCAGTAGAGCAAGATCTGCAGTATAAGTAAGTCTCTTTCCTGCAGGATAGTTCACTAGTTCCTAAAGGAAATTCACTTTGGAGCAGAAATGCTAGTGCAAAACTTTCAGACTCCCATGTTAAGTGGCACAGAAAGGCTGAAGTTAGCAAAGTAGCCTATAAAATAAAATTGTGGGCATGGAGCTCCCTAGCTTTGAGTCAGGGAGATAAAATTTGTCTTTATACTTTGCCTGCACAAAACCCAGCTATTCAAAGTGGTGAAGGCCTACCTGCAGGTTAGAAACACTGGGCTATATGCTGGCTTTACTCTAGACTCTCTGTGTCATTTATAAAATGGGGAGGATGCCAAACTCCCAGTTGGTCTGTGTAACCTGGGATAGATGTACATGCAGAGAATTATTATATTTTTCTATTTAGATTTATTTCTGCCTCTTTGGGTAGATTTGGGAGTGACACATATGCTCAGTGTATCCTTCCCTTTGTTTAATAGCATCCTGTGAACTACTGGTTAACCCCAGTTCAGGGGAATGTGCTTTTGTGTGACCTGGATGATGTCTGAGCTTCACAAACCATCCTCTCGATAACAGTAATGCATAGCTGAGATTCTTTCTCTTTTAGTGTTACTCAGAATATCTCTGTACATACTTTAAGTGTGCTCCGTGACCCCACATTGTTTTATTGGGAAAGATGTGGTTCATGCATGCCTTTGTAACTGAATATATGATATGACTGGGATCCCACTGGTTGGAAGACAGGATATTGGCTAGATGGACCTTTAGTCTGACCCATTATGGCCTTTCTTATGTTCTTATCACTGAAGGTGTTTAAGAACAAGCTGGGCAAACACCCTTGAGGGAGAATTTGGGTTTACTTAATCCTTGCTCAGCACAGGGAGCTGGAGTAGCTGACCTGTCAATCTCTCTTCCAGTCCCCTATTTGTATGATTCTATCAGGAGGTTAGACTGGATGATGTCCTGAGGTCCCTTACAGTTCTATGACTCTATAGATGAGAAGGTTCTCATCTGAGAGTGAGTGGACATATGTTCAGAATGCAGAGCTGTGAGCCTTGGCCCAATCTAAAAACATGCTTTGTAACTTCCATGCATGTTTGTCATATTTTTTATCAGCAAGCACAGGTCAACTGGGATCCAGAGCCCACAAATTAAATAAATTTATACCCATTGTGGCCCTTGGTAGATAAAAGTCCCATCCATCGCAGATGAGCCACACAAAGCTGTGACTTCATCCTTCCTTCTTTAATGGATCTCCAAGCCAAGATAACAGATGCAAAACAACTTCTCTTTCCTATTAAACAACAAGCAATCAATAAAGAGGAGTCCAGAAGGTTAATACAAGGAGCCACACATTTCAGGAGTTTTTCATTATACTCCATCTGAAGATATCTAAAAAAAATTTATTTTCTAATTTACTTCATAGAAACGAGCCAACAAATATTTGTCAGGTTAAAGTTTCTTGAACTGAACAAATGTTTTCCCAGCTAAGTGTAATGATGAATGATACAGAACATACATTTTGATTTTAAGAAAATATATTTGATGTAAAAATTTATTGGTTATTTTGTAATAATATTTTGTAACAGAAGAGATAGATAGATAGATAGATAGATAGATAGATAGATAGATAGATAGATAGATAGATAGATAGATAGATAGATAGATAGATAGATAGATAGATATTGTAACTAGAACTATATAAATTAAATATGAAGGGCTGAATCCTGGCATTGTAACCTGTCCATTCCACCTTTACGCTGATAGAGTTGATTGAGCTTGGGACCTCCAATATTAAAAAATCCTGAGCTTTTTACCAGTTAAAACAAAAAAAGTCTTTTAGGGGAGAGTAGTATCAGACTCCTAAATCTATCATGTGATCCTGCCAACAGAGAGAAACGAAATTGAGGTTAAGACCCACATTACTTACACACCTGCAACCCCATTAAAAACAGTGGGATTGCATTGGTTTAAGTGATTTACACTGATCCAATTTTCACCGAAGACTGTAGCATTACTCTGATTTTTACAAGAGTAACTAAGATCGGACTCTGACTCAAAGGATCTGCTTGTAAATTATCCATGTCAAATATAGCATTGAAAGCTGTGTCAAGTAAAGATGCTGTCCACTGTCAGTCACTATTGATGTTGTTCATTTTGTTAAAAGTAGGGTTCTTTGTTACCTACCCCACAGGAAACAAAAGCACAAAAGAGTAAGTTGTGTGCAGTGATCTTACATTGATTAGACACTGTTGACAAAAGGTAAAGGATTTCAAAATGCTCAATTTTACAGTGTCTTTCTCATGTATCCTAGCTGTTATAGCCAGTCACTGCACTTTTGCATCTAGCCTGTGTTTTCTTTCTCTTTAGTAGTTATATTCAGTTGTCCCTTTTGCAGGGAATAAGGATGGATCAATAAAGCTATCTCAGATGATCTGGGATTAATTTTCCATGGGATCAGGTTGTATGTTATTTTCCATGAAACACAGCAGTGAATATTATTTTCTTTTTTTCTACCACCGTGTCTCCTGACCATCTCTATTGAATGGATTACTTTTGAATTTTCTAAGCACTGAGGAGAGATGGGGTCAGCAGGCTTCCACATATGTAAACTATTCTGTGTGCAAACAGTGCTACTTAGGGAACACTTGGTTTTCTTTGCCAGTTTTCAAACTGTATTGGAGAAAGACTGATGAGAAACTTAGGATATTATACTTCTCTGCCTCGACAAGTGAGAGCTACAGTAGCAAATGGTGAAGCAGTTAAAGTCTCCATTGAAGTTTTCTGTGACTATATTGTTTGTGTGTATTTCTGTAGTGTTTAGAAATGCCAATCCAGGATTAGGGCCTCATTTTGCTAGGCACTGTAAAAGCAAATAACGAAGAATCATAGACTATAGTCTATGATTAAGGCTGGAATATTAATATTATTAGAATATTAGGACTTGAAGGGACTTCGAGAGGTTATCAAGTCCAATCCCTTGCCTTCACAGTAGGGCCAAGTACCATCTAGATCAGTGCTTCTCAAAATGATCCATGAAACCACTTTGAGAAACCTGTTAACTGGCCCTTCTGGTGTGTTTGCTTACCGGCGCCATGGCCGCAGAGCCTCATTCACCATTTTCAGCTAATGAGAGCCACGAGGCTCCATGGCTATGGTGCTGGTAAGCAAACACATCGGAACAGCCAGTTAACAGGTTTCTCAAACTGGTTTTGCACACCACATTGGGAAGTACTGATCTAGATCATCCCTGACCACAGTTTATCTAGCCTGCTCTTAAATATCTCCAGTGGTAGAGATTCCACAACCTCCCTGGGCAATTAATTCCAGTGCTTAACTAACCGGACAGGAAGTTTTTTTTTCCTAATGACCAACCTAAACCTACCTTGTTGCAATTGAAACCCATTCCTTCTTGTACTATCCTCATAGGTTAAGGTGAATAATTTTTCACTCTCCTCCTTATAATACCCTTTCTGGTACTTGAAAGCTATTGTCATGTCCCTTCTCAGTATTCTCTTTTCCCAACTGAACAAATCAGTTCTTTCAGTCTTCCTGCATAAGTCTTGTTTTCTAGACTATTAATATTTTTTTTGTTTTTCTCTAGATCTTCTCCAATTTCTCAACATTTTTCCTGATATGTGGTCCCCAGAACTGGACATGATGTTCCAGCTGAGGCCTAATCAGCACAGAGTTGAGTGAAAGAATTATTTTTCATGTCTTGCTCACAACAC
Organism: Pelodiscus sinensis; assembly: GCF_049634645.1. Classification (NCBI taxonomy): domain Eukaryota; kingdom Metazoa; phylum Chordata; order Testudines; family Trionychidae; genus Pelodiscus; species Pelodiscus sinensis. The sequence goes on along the minus strand of NC_134725.1, from coordinate 27,372,521 downwards.
TTTTGTTGATACATCCCAGAATGAGGGTTACTTTTTTATGAGACAGTGTCACACTGTGGTCCACTATGACCCCTAGATCTCTTTCTGCAGTACTCCTTCCTAGACAGTCACTTTTCATTTTGTGTGTGTGCAACTGATTGTTCCTCCCTAAGTGGAGAGTGCTTTGCGCTTGTCCTTATTGAACTTCATCCTGTTATACAGTCTCACATGATCTTCTTATCAATAAACAAAGCAAATAAAACTTAGGTGGGGCTACTATAAGGTAGGTGCTTAACTGGCTGGATAACCGTTCTCAGAGAGTAGTTATTAATGGTTCACAATACTGCTGGAAGGGCATAAGAAGTGGAGTTCTGCAGGGGTCTGTTTTGGGACTGGTTCTGTTCAATATTTCCATCAACGATTTAGATATTGGCATAGAGAATATGCTTAAGTTTGCAGATGATACCAAGTTGGGAGGGGTTGCAACTGCTTTGGAGGATAGGGTCATAATTCAAAATGATCTGGACAAACTGGAGAAATGGTCTGAGGTAAATAGGATGAAGTTTAATAAGGACAAATGCAAAGTACTCCACTTAGGAAGGAACAATCAGTTTCACTCATATAAAATGGGAAGTGACTGTCTAGGAAGGAGTGCTGCAGAAAGGGATCTAGGGGTTATAGTGGACCACAAGCTAAATATAAGTCAACAGTATGATAATATTGAAAAAAAAAGGAAACATGATTCTGGGATGCATTAACAGGAGTGTTAATGAACAAGACACAATAAGTCATTTTTCTGCTCAACTCTGCACTGATTAGGCTTCAATTGGAGTATTGGGTCCAGTTCTGGACACCACATTTCAAGAAAGATGTGGAGAAATTGGAGAAGGTTCAGAGAAGAGCAACAAGAATGATTAAAGGTCTAGAGAACATGAGCTATGAAGGAAGACTGAAAGAACTGGGCTTGTTTAGATTGGAAAGGAGAAGTCTGATAGAGGTTTTCAGGTATCTAAAAGGGTGTCACAAGGAGGAGGGAGAACAATTGTTCTCTTTGGCCTCTGAGGATAAGACAAGGAGCAATGGGTTTAAACTGCGTCAAGGGAAGTTTAGGTTGCACATTAGGAAAAACTTCCCAATTGTCATGGTGGTTGAACACTGGAATAAGTTGCCTAGGAAGGTTGTGGAATCTTTGTCTCTGGAGATATTTAAGAACAGGTTAGATAGACCTATCAGGGATCTATCAGGGATGATCTAGATGGTACTGGATCCTGCTGTGAGGGCAGGGGACTGGACTCGATGATCTCTCAAGATTCCTTCCATTTCTAGTGTTTTATTGTTCTATTTACCTCAGATCATTTCTTCAGTTTGTCCAGATCATTTTGAATTATAACCCTATCCTCCAAAACATTTGCCACCCCTTCCGGCTTAGTATCATCCACAAACTTTAGGTACATACTCTCTATGCTGTTATATAAATCATTGATGAAGATAATTAACAGAGCTGGTCCCCAAACTGATCCCTGCAGAACCCTACTTATTATGCCCTTCCAACATTATTGTGAACCATTGACAACTACTCTCTGAGAATAGTTATCCAATAGTTATTTCCCTAGTTTCTTGATTAGGTTATGTGAGACTGTATCAAATGCTTTGTTGAAGTCTAAGTATACATGGAGTGTGTCTAATCTACATGGCTCCTTCGATGGAGCCGTGTAGATTAGGCTGATCGGCAGAGGGAAATGAAGCCGTGATTTAAATAATCGCAGCTTCATTTAAATTTAACGAGGTTTACCTGCGCCGGTCGACAAAGGCTTCCTTGTCGACAGCAGCGTGTCCAGACTGCCCTGATCTGCCGACAAACAGCTGATCATCTGCTGGTCGACAGAGCATGGCAGTCATTTAAATTTAAATGAAGCCACGATTATTTAAATCACGGCTTCATTTCCCTCTGCCGATCAGCCTAATCTACACGGCTCCATCGAAGGAGCCATGTAGTTTAGACAAACCCTAGGTGTACAACTTGCCCCTTATCCACAAGGCTTGTTATCCTAGCAAAGAAAGTTATCAGTTTGGTTTGACATTATTTGTTCCTTACAAATCCATGCTGTCTTTTACTTATTTCCTTACTATATTCCAGATGTTTGCAAACTTATTCATTAAATATTTGTTCTATAATGTTTTCTAGCACAGAAGTTAAGCTGATTGGTCTGAAGTTTCCTGGGTTGTTCTTATTTCCCTTTTTATAGATGGGCACTATATTTGCCCTTTTCAAGTTTTCTGGAATCTCTCCTGTCTTCCGTGACTTTTCAAAGATGATAGTTAATGGCTCAGATATGTCTTCCTTCAGCTCCTTGAGTATTATAGGATGCATTTAATCAGGCCTTGATGACTTGAAGACATCTAATTTTCCTATGCAATTTTTAACATGTTTTTTTCCCCTATTTTAACATCTGGAAGATAGTTCTTGCCCCAGAGGGGTCAAGCTCTACAGTGTATAACTGGAATGAAATATGGTGTGGTATTATAGCAGGTTCAACTTTCCTTTTATTTGAAGGTCTGTTTTTTTTCCCTTGCCCCATTAGGTAATCTTGATCTCTCAACTGATTGATATCCCATGAGCGTTGAAAATTTAGGGCTCCCTCTAAGCAATGGCATAACTCTCCTACCACCAAAAAAAGAAAATGATGAGTCATGGTTTATATCTGAAAAGACATCTGATTAAAAAGGCTGACTAGTCAATGCAGCCGTATGGACAACTTTGCAGCTGCCATACAGGCATGAGCAGAAATGCAGAGGCAGCATAATAAGCCAACTCAAAAGTCCACTCTGGACCCATTTGATAATACTTGGAAAGGACATTCCAGAGTTATGTATTTTGATGCTATAACTTCATTCAACATACTTACCCACAGTTACTGTCTCCTCTGCCAGATTAGATGGTGGAGAGCAAAGGAGCATTTCTCAGCAGAAGCAAGGGATCAATATTCATGGCTCATCTCCTGCTGAAGTTTGCAGCTGGCAATGAACTGGAATTCACAAGCAGAGGCTGTAAGACCCGGTAGACTAGGTACAAAGCCCAGTGAAAAGAGCAGAGGAGAAGTGCTCCAGGCAAGCTAGAGAGGCTGCTTCCCTGCAGCCAGTCAGGGCCCAGCATGCTAGTATAAAGAAGCTGCTGGTCCAGGCCCTGTCAGTTCCTCCTTGGAACTCAAACCAGGCAGACTCAGGGATGGATGGACAGGACGAACAGAAGGACTGACTGGGGACACAGAAGTACCTTGGACAGATCAGTGTGTAGCGTGCAAGCCCTACTGAAGCCCAGGTCTGGTGACTGAAGACCGAGTGTGGCAGGTAGGGAGAATTTCAGAACCCTGAACAGGGTCTTGTGGGGACTTTGAGATAAAGCCCTGAAAGAAGGCAAGGGAGGAACAGATCCTTGGAGAAGTGGCCCAGGGAGCGAGTAGCAGTGGACAGTAAGGACTACACTTAGCAGGCAACTGCTAATTACAGGATCTTTGGGCCAGGACCCAGAGAAGTGGGTGGGTCTGGGTCCTCCCCCCAATCCTTCCAGTAGCTCCTCAAGGGGGCAGGAAACAAGACTTGGTCCTGGGAGACCCAGAAGAAAGGACATCTGGGTTACCCTGCACTCCCAGAGCCACTGGAGTAGAAATTTGTGGAAATTTCAGAGGGGTATACATCCTTGGCCAGAAAGGGGCACCCAAAAGATGCTGAGCCCTTTACAGGCTACAGTACCTGCTGAAGAATTCACAATCCCTGAGGTAAAGCCCAGCCCTTAAGCTTCCCCATGAGACTGTTGCAGAAGTAGAACCAAGATTTCCCAATGAGTCTTGTGGCGTTGTGACAAATAGCGGACCCAAAAGGTCATCTGTGGTTTTGGCATTGGTGGTAGCAACTATTTATTGTATACATTCCATCTCTATAGCATCTTTTACCTGAAGATCTTCAAGCACTGTGTAAACAGCATTCACTAAATAGGTCTGATCGCATTCCTATGCTTTTATACTTGCTGTTGTAATTATTTTACAACTGGGGAAATTGAGGTACGGAACAATTAAGTGTCTTAGAAAAGCTCTTACAGTCAGATACTGGCAGAATTGGAAACAACTTAGCACACTGACTGCCTGTCTCCTGTTCTAACCATCAGATTAAACCTCTTCCCTAAAGAAATAATGTTACAGAACTAATAGTGTTTGTTCAGACTAGACTTTGTGACCTTCTTTTAGCTCCAGTTAATTGATTCCCAGATTACTCTAGTTACCCAGCATGTTTGTTGCATGAGGTAAACATTTGCCATTTTTATCCTGGAACTCACTTCCACATTCTAGTTCTATCCCTTTAAATAAACACATAATCAGAAGGTATGTTTGGTAATGTAGCAGGTCCTCAGCTGGTGTAGGTGGTTGGTGTGAATAGCAGTAGTAAGTAGGTAAACCTTGATTCATGCTGAAAAACTGTCCAATTTCTTAAGGATGGTTTCAATCTCCAAAGAAAGGGTTAATGTTTCCAGGAAATAGTTCTCACAATCATTAACCCCGAGGTGAGATCCACCTGCCAGAAGAGCACATTGTTGATGTTGGAATATAATTAAGGAGGGCTGGAGATGCTTCTAGATAGCAGCAAAACTAACTCAATAACAAGAAGACATGTTATTGTAATGGGAGGCAACGTATGAACGTGGGAAAATAAATTCACCTGGATATTTATGATATAATGAGCTACTCTAAGGATTTAAAAACTCACAACTTTTCACCCTCATTTTGTTGTCAGACTTGCCAAGCTTTCAGTTTGCAATTTATTATCCTGACCAATTCTCATCACCAAAGAGGTCTGTCCAGCTTGTCCTTGGGGATATTTACATTAACCACTGCTATTCCCCTTGGGTGTCAGCATAGAGCTGCATTGACAGAGAGAGAGCTCCAAGAGGTGTTGTGTTTGTCACTGCCTTTGGTAAGGGGAAGGGGAGGATTATGTTGTCTGAGCAGCTAGTGCTACAGACAGCAACATGACCTTGCCTTCTGTCTTCCCCCTTTGGAGCTTGGAGCTGATCCTTGCTTCTGGAGATTGAGGTGCCTGCAGTTGTGTAAGGATCTGTGCAGACAACACCTCTGCCAATAAGTGGTGCTGTCTCGTTAGCTTGGCGTTGTTACCTGCTATGTTCTAGTCGGGCCTTTCATTGCTGTGAGCAAGTATAGTAGTTGTTTCTGGCATCATTTGTGGGGACAGCCCCCTTGGGCAGCAATTATTTTTGATGGGGGTACACTCCAAGAATTTGGAAAGTGGTCAAGGGCCGCACTCTTCCATGATATTAATGGATGAGATGTGGGGTCTGGGATGGTGGTTGGGTATAGAACAGAGCTCAGGGTAGGACACTGAGGTAGAGGAGGGGATGTGGGATCTGGTAGAGGGAGTTTAGGTGAAGGAGGGAGTTGCGACCTGGAACAGAGGATTGGAATGCAGAAAGGGGTGCAAGGTCTGGGAGGAGGTGTTGGTCAGGGAGAGGATTCTGACCTGGAGGAGGACTGTAAGAGGGGCTGCAGGCTCCAGGAGGGGGTTATGACCTGGGGTGGGAGTTCAGAGAGTCTGGCTTCTGACCTGGGGCAGGAAGTTGAGGTGAAGGAGGGGGCAGGGTGCCAGGTGCAGACCCTGGCCTGGAGGTACTTTCTGGCCAATGGGAGTTGCAAGATTGTGCTGGGAATGGGTGTAGCATATGAAGCTCGCCCCACCCCACACAGCCTTCCACTGTGTAACTGGCAGTAGCCCTACCAATTGGCCACCTACGTGAATATGAATTTCATGGACAGGGTTAGAGAGAGTCTGTGAGTATGAGTTTGCTTCAGGGGGAGGAGATGGACCTGATTCTTATCTTACTTACACCAGTAGAATTCCACTAACTTTCCTGAAGAACGATAACTGAGATCCAAATCAAGCCAAAGAAACCCACCAAGTGGGCACAGGGACATTTTCTCCTTTTCCAGAAAAAGCAGTTTGAACATATAACACTCAAGCACATCAGCCTCAGTTCTGCAGCAGCAATAGCATGCTGTAGGAGAAAGGGGGCTTCAGCAAATGAAATGGAAGCAACAGCCACATTAATTTTAATCAGATTCCTAGCCATCTCTATATTTTTTTCTATCAAAGTTGATTGTCCTTCTGTAAGATTCATTACCCCCCAGAACAATAATAAATTCTAGAATAATGCAATTTATTACACTTGTAAGCTTTTTGAAATTCTCTGGTAGTGAAAAAATGGGCACGGTATGTTTTCAGTATTTGCAGCAGATTGAATATTGACTGTCACAGTCTGTGTTGCTGTCTACACTGCCTCTTGTCTTCCTAGCCGCTTCCTAGCCAAAGGTTGTGCATGTTTTGGAGCAATGGTTCCCAACCACTGGTCCATGGACTGGTCCCGGGCTGCAAACCACTGGCTGCACACTGCATCACAACAGGTAGCACACTAGGACTCAGCAGCAGCAGCAGGAGCTAGGGGGAAGCAATCACTTTCTCAGGCCCAACTGCAGGAAATGACTCATAGTCGCTGATCCCTGGGATTCTGGGGCCAGACTCTGGGCTGGATTCTCGATCGCCAGTGGGGGCTGCTGCAGGGCCCCTGGAGCCTGGGCTGCAGCCAGGAGGAGGAATCTCCAGCAGGGTCAGTCCCACTGCTCCCCAAGAGCATCTCCCAGGGCAGCGCCCCCTGTCTGTCCAGGGCCCTGCCCAGCCCACCCACTACTCCAGGGCAGGCAGTGTTTGGGGGCTAGTAAGAAAAACTCCCTTCCTTTCCCTTCCATCCTGCCAGGGCATCCTAGTGGGGCACTACAGGTTTTAGCCCCAGGCTACAATCCCTGCCTGGGGTCCAGGGAAGCTGCCAGCAGCTCCCAGAGTGTGTGAGGTGGGGGGAACCAGCTCTGAGGGGGCTCGGGATGGGGCTAAAGAGTGCTGAGGACAGAAAAGGGGGGTAAGGAGGAATAGGGATGTGTGAAGAGGGGGATGCAGGAGATGCTGAAGAGAGGTTGGGGGGATTCAGGGGAGACTTATGGAGCAAATGGGAAGAGGGGAGGGAAAGGGGGAATGTGAGGAGGGAAGGCTTGGAGGAGACTGTGGGAGCAAGAGCAGCCTGCCTGGGGAAGGGAGAGACACAGGGTAGGGGCTATATAGAAGGAGATGGGGAGATACAATGACAGCTCCTCCACTCCATGGGCCAGGAGGGGGGAGAGGGCAGAGGTGACTGGTGGTAGTATTTGGGGGCATCAGCTCCTATATCCCTGACAAAATTTCAGGTACTAAATAGGTTGCCCCAAATGCCCACAGCTTCTATGAATACCCCTCCCTGAGCCCCTCCATCTGCAGGCACCAGTTGCCCCTGGAGGAGGGCTGCCCCACATACCAGCCAGAGCGGAATTCTTTCTTTGCATTTTTTTAGAGTTGTAGATATCTGCAAACTCTGATCTATTAGGGCATGTATTGTGTGCGTACAGATGCAATGTACAATAACACGTGACCTCTTAAAATTAATGACCATGTTGGACTGAGCCATCGATCAATGGATCTCATCTTCTCTGACACTGTTGGTGAGTGACTAAACCAATCATTGATTGGCAGAACTGATTACAGATGTCACATAAAAAGCCGCCAACTGGATGCACTGTATGTGCTTTTCCTGCAATGCCTGGATGTGCTGACTCTCAAAGCAGTTAAGAGCCTGTACAATGGTGTGTTTCCAGGACAATCTGTCCTGAACTAGAGTTTCCAGATCATTGGGAGATTGCCACATTACTTCATATTGACCTTTTATATGTCTTTATAGCGGTTATACTAACCACCGGTAGAGCGCTTTCCATGAGCAAGCTGGTCATAGAAGACCATCTTTGGTATCCATGTATCATCCATCCTCATAACATGACCAGTCCAGCGGAACTGTTTGTTCATAAGCAGTGCTTCCATGTCCATGGCACTACACAGCTTAAGAAACTCCGTATGAGGAATTTTGTCCCACCAATTCACGTGGCAATCTTCCTCAGACAATGCATATGGAACTGATTGAGCTTCAAAACATGGCAACGATATATTGTTCATGACTCCAAGCCATACAGCAGGACATTCAGGACAACTCCCTGATAAACCACTATCTTGGTCTGGAGTTTAATACCATGGTCATTCCACAGGTGTTTGGTCAATTTTCCAAAAGCAGTGCTGGCTTTGATTAGTCAAGCAGATACATCAAGATCCACATTTATGCTAGAGGACAGTACACTTCTCAGGTAGCAGAACTTATCAACGGCCTTAAGGACTATGCCAGCAGCAGTAATCACTGGAGTGCTGGGCCCTTTCCAAACAAGCTGAGGCATAACTTCTATCTTCTTGGGGCTCACTGTGAGTCCGAAACAGTGAGCAGAAGTAACAAAGTGATCAAAAAGCTCCTGTGCATTCTTCACTGAATGAGCCAACAATGCACAGTCATCAGTAAACAGAAGGTCACAAATAATTGTAGTAACTACTTTAGTGCAAGCCTGAAGTCTCCGGAGATTGAAAATATTGCCATCTGTTCAAAACTGAATAGGTATGCCCAACGTGCTGTCCTTAAAAGCAATTAACTGCATAATTGAAAAGTAGATGTTGAACGGGAAAGGAGCAAGTACACATCCTTGCTTTGTACCATTTGATATTTCAAAAAGTACTGATGTCTCTCCATTGTCAAGGACGCGACCAAGCATGCCATCATGGAGAGACAGAACAATGTTGATAAATTTTTCAGGACAGCCAATTCGCCCAAGTATTTTCCAGAGCCCATTTCTATTGACCATGTCAAATGCCTTGGTCAAATCGATGAAAATCACATAGAGGTCCTGATGTTGCTCTCTATACTTCTCGGCTGTTTCTAGACTGGCAAGTTTTTCCGCAAAAGCAGTTGATTTGTGCAAAAACTTGCCAGCTGTCTACACTGGCCGCTTGATTTTGCGCAAAAGCACTGATGATCTACTGTCCGAAATCAGTGCTTCTTGTGGAAATGCTTTGACGTTCCCGTTTGGGCAAAAGCCCTTTTCCAGAAATGCTTTTGCACAAAAGGGCCAGTGTAGACAGGCAACTAAGACATTTTGCGCAAAAGCAGGCTAAACGGAAAAAAGCCCTATGGGCGCTCTGAGGCTCCATAGCCAGGCTCAGCTTCCTGGACTTCCTGGTAATGCGAGCCATATTAAAGCAGACACAGACTGCTGAGGTCACCAGGAAGGACCCTTATTCGGATCTCAGGGCTGAGGTCTGCCACGTGGCCCGTGTCCTCAGCAGCCACCCCGCAGCAGGATGGCAGCTCCAGGGGGGCACCAACCACCCCCATCCTGGTCATCAGGGGAGCTGGACAGCCTGCTCGACCTGTGGCAGGAGGAGGAGGGCCTCCATGAGACCCACTCGCGGCGCCGCAACGCGGACATCTTTGCCCACATGGCCCAGGCGCTCGCTCAGCAAGGCCATCCAGCCCGGACCCACAAGCAAGTCCAGGCGAAAGTCAAGGAGCTGCACCTGGGCTATGCGAGGACCAGGGGGCAGGAGCAGACACCTGCCCCCATTATGATCGGCTCCACGCCATCCTGGGCCAGCCAGCCCCACAAGCCCCGGACATGCCTGTCGACAGCAGCGTGCGCCCCCCCCCCCCATCACCAGGACCACTGAGGCAGGGGAAGGAGACAACAGCAGTGCATCGGAGAATGAGGCCAGCACTGCCACCCTGCAGGCCCCCTCCAGCAGCCCCGACGTCTCACGTGCATCCTCGGAGCCCGGGGAAGGATCCACTGGTGAGTGTTGCACTTTGCACTCACAAGGGCAGGGAGCGGAGGGGGAGCCAGGCACCCAGAGGAGGGAAGGGGGAGAACATGTCATTCAGGCCACGTGAGCTGCACGCTGTGTAGCATTAGGCAGGAAGCAGCACGTGCAACCACGTGCAGCCTGGTGACCGAGTGGCATGTGGCTGTGGCAGGCAGCTCCAGGGCACGCCTCGTACCATGCTGCTCACACACATCCGGCGGGACCGGGGGGAAGGGTGGCTGCCGGCTGGAACCAGCCAGGGCTCCAGGGACTCAGGCCAGAGCCCGCACATCCGCAAGGGTGCAGCACACAGAATGGCAACACTGTCCCATGCCTGGCTGTGAGGCACAGCCAGCTGCTCCTGGGTAAACCGCAGCGTCACAGCCCTGTGAGCGTGGCCCCCACTGAGCCCTCGCCTGCTCCCGGTGCCTTGGCTGGCCCCCCGAGGGAAGTCCCCATTGCGGCCACACATGTCCCTGGGCTACGTGTGTGAGGGATAGTGGGAGGGAGAAGGGGGGGAAGTGCTCGGGCCGCCCTTAGGGTCGCCTGAGTTTTGCTGCAAGGATAGTACACTCCCCAGTCACTCTCCTGGTTCCATCCAGGAGACATCCCACATAATGGGGATCTGAGAGCCCAGACCACGTCTGCCAGATGTGCTCCCAGGCACTGTGTGGGGATGCATCTTGCTCCTTGTCAAACACCATTGATTAGCCCAAAGCCTCACAGCCTCCACCGACAGGGAGTTCCACCGGTTAACGCAACACAAGTGCCCTCCCACCCTCCATGGGGCCAGGACACAGACCGGTGGCTACTCCAGGGGTGGTCCTCTTTGCAAACATGCAACACGGGGAGTAGAGGGGGAACCGAGTGGGCCCAAGCCACACAACTGTGGGGTCACCTGGGCTCAGGGGTGGAGGGCATGAAGTGTGGGGACACTGGCTGGCCTGCCTGACTGACCCGTCCTTTCTTCTCTTCCCTGCAGCGGGGCCAAGCACAACCCTCCAGTCCGGCAGCAGCGGCATCCCCAGCTGCCCAACCACGGAGGCAGAGACTCCGCCACCGGGACCAGCTCCTACGGCACCACATGCAGGCCATCGAGCACGTCAAGGCAGCCATCACTCAGCGCGTGGAGGTGGACCTGCAGTGGTGCCACCTTCCAGGTCCAGTGCACCAGGATGGCTGACTCCATTGCCACCCTTACTGCCCACATAGCCCATGCCATCCATTATGGCATGGCCTTACCCTCATTCCACGAGGAGTAACGGTAGTTCGGACTAGGAACCTAGTCCGAACTACCTAGTTCGTGCCGCGTGTAGCCGCGCTGCACGGGGTTCGAACCAGAGGGGTTTTAAAAATGGCGGCGCCCGGCTTATGCAAATGAAGCCCGGGAAATTCAAATCCCGGGCTTCATTTGCAATTGTGGTATGCCTACATTACCCCGCTAGTTCGAACTAGCGGGGTAGTGTAGACATACCCAAAGTAACCAAACAAATAAGTATAACCAAGGTTGGTTTCTTCTATGCAGTACATTTACAATTGGGGGGAGATAAGGGGAGGGGGAAGAGTAGGGGATGGGAGGGAGTTGTATGGGGAGACCGAGGCGAACCTACTATGGGGCTTGTGCGAACATGCCCATTAGGGCCTCTCGGATGCGCACCCCTTCCTGGTGCACCTGGCGGATGGCAGCTGTGTGGGGCTGTTCAAACATCTGTGCCTCGGCTGCCATCCATGCAGGGAGGAAGGCCTCCCCACCCCACTCCACAATGTTGTGGAGCACGCAGCAAGCGGCCAGTATCTCCGTTGCATTCCACTCATCCATCTCGAGACGGGTGAGCAAACAACGGAAGCGGGCTTTTAAGTGGCTGAAGGCGCACTCCACTTGATTTCGGGCCCAGTTGAGGCGGTTGTTGAACCGGGTCCAGTTCTGGTCCAGCCTCCCCATGTAGGGCCGCATTAGCCAGGGCAGCAGGGGGTGGGCCATGTCCCCGATGATGCAGATGGGCATAGGCATATCCCCGACAGTCAACTCCCGCCGGGGGAAGTAGGTGCCCGCCTCCAGCCTGTGAAACAGTCTGGAGTTGCAAGGATGCGGGCGTTGTGTACCTGCTGGACCAGCCCGCGTAGACGTCCAGGAAGCAGCCCTGGTGGTCTACGAGAGCCTGGAGAACAATCGAGCAGTACCCCTTCCTGTTTGTGAAACAGGCTGCTCGATGCTCCGGGGCCCAGATGGGGATGTGGGTTGCATCCAGGGCTCCCCCGCAGTTGGGGAACCCAAGGGCAGTGAAGCCGGCCATGGTAGCATCCACGTCACGCAGGCAGATCTCTCTCGGGAGCAGGACATCATTGATGGCATAGACCAGTGGTCCCCAACCTTTAGAGGCTCCCGGGCGCCCAGGGGCAGGGCTACTCACATGCTGGCGCCTGGGTGATGGGGTCACTCATGCGCCGGGTACCGAGGGCAGGGCCGCGCGTCCTAGGGCACGCCAGGGGCGGGGATGCCCTTGCACCCGGCGCCAGCATGTGCCCCGGGGCTGGGGCCGCCCGAGCGCCTTGTGCCATGGGCCCAGGGCTGGCGCCACCGCCCGAGCCACACGCCTGGGGCTGGCACCGGCGCTGCACGCCCGCATGTGCCTCGGGGCTGGGGCCACCTGAGCGCCGCGCACCAGGCACCGGTGCATGTCGCGCGCCTGGGGCAGGCGCCTCCAGTGCACCGTGTGCCGGGCCAGCCCCGGTTGTCGGCGGGCACGCAGAAATGCCCCGGCAGGTGCCATAGCACCCGCGGGCATCACGTTGGGGACCACTGGCATAGACGACCTGCAGAAGGGTGCAGAGAAACACAAGGGGACACATCACATAAGGCAGGGGTGAGTGTGCGCTCCCTTGCCCCCCCCCGTGATTCCCTCTGTCCACACACACACACACACACACACACACACCAGGGCCCGCTCGCCCCACGGCCCGCCTTCCCCCACCAGCAGACCTGTGCAAGGGAGGAACGGCCCAAACCCCTGGGGCTACGTCTACACTGGCCCCTTTTTTGAAAGGGGCATGCTAATTTTAAACTTCGGAATAGGGAAATCCGCGGGGGATTTAAATATCCCCCGCGGGATTTGAATAAAGATGTCCGCCGCTTTTTTCCGGCTTGGGGAAAAGCCGGAAAAAAGCGTCTAGACTGGCCCGATCCTCCAGAATAAAGCCCTACTTCAAAGTAGGAATAAGAGATCCTCCGGAATAGGGCTTTATTCCGGAGGATCGGGCCAGTCTAGACGCTTTTTTCCGGCTTTTCCCCAAGCCGGAAAAAAGCGGCGGACATCTTTATTCAAATCCCGCGGGGGATATTTAAATCCCCCGCGGATTTCCCTATTCCGATGTTTAAAATTAGCATGCCCCTTTCGAAAAAGGGGCCAGTGTAGACGTAGCCTTGGTGACTCAGCCTGGAGTCTTGGCTGCCCCTGGGCATGGAGTGCAGCACCCTCCCCACTCCCCACTCCACCTGGGACTTACCTCCATGACAATCTCACCAACGGTGGATCTTCCCACCCCGAACTGGTGTGCCACCAATCGGTAGCTGTCCGGGGTGGCCAGCTTCCATAGTGCGATGGCGACCCTCTTGTCCACCAGGATGGGTTCCCGCAGCCGGGTGGTGGCTCTCTGGAGCTCAGGGGCGAGCCAGGCACACAGCTCCAGGACCATCCACTTTCGCATGCGGAAATTCCGGAGCCATTGCTGGTCGTCCCATTGCCCAAGGACCAGCCGGTCCCACCAGTCCGTAATGGTGTCCAGTCTCCAGAGTGGCCTCTCCACGGTGGGGTGGGGATGTCACAGGGACTCCATGGCCTCCCTGGTGAGGGAGTCCAAAGCGGTCTGCGCCTCCTGGTCCTGGAACACAAGGGCACCAGCCTGGAGCAGCAGCTGCAGGCACTCCAAAATGGCCGACAGGGGCCAGAGCAGGCACATGGCCACCCGTGGCTCCATGACAGACAAAGCAAGGCACAAGAAACCAAAACCAGGAAAAAGCACTAGGTGGCAAAAGGGTGGTGTCCAAAAGGCAGAGGGCAACCACCAAATCTACTAGGGGCTGTCAGTACCTGCAAGAGGTCCTAAACCATGGAGCAGGAGACAAACAGCTGTCCAGCAAGACCCCTTTAATCACATGTCTGAAAGGAGCTCCAGCCCCGCCCCTGGAAAGAGCTGGTGCCCTTTTGCCCTCTTCAAAATGGTTCCGGGCTTCTGCTTTTGTGCAAAAGCATCCCGCCAATGTAGACGCGCTTTTGCGCAAAAGTGCATCGTTCTAATGATAACTCCAGGACCAATCTAGACGCTCTTTTCCGCAAATACTTTTAACGGAAAAACTTTTCAGTTAAAAACATTTGTGGAAAATCATGCCAGTCTAGACGTAGCCCTCTTGTATCTGTTTGGCTGTAAATATCATATTGGCAGTGTCTTGACTGGCATGAAATCCACACCGCTTTCAGGAATAATACCATTTTTAAACACATGTAGCGAAAGCCGAGTGTAAAGGGTGCGGGGCAGGATCTTAGCAGCTGTAGAGAACAGAGAGATGCCCCGATTGTCATCGCAACACACACGGTCAACTTTCCTCTTAGATATGTGCACAATCAGGGCATCTTTGAAGTCCTGGGGGACTAGCTCCTTCTCCCAAATGGTGCTAAATAAATGGGTGAAATGGTACATCAGCTGGTCACCAGCAGCTTTATAAATTTCTGATGGAATTGCATCACTGCCAGGCACCTTTCCAGATTTCATCTGTTTAACAGCTGTTTGTACCTCATCAAGAGTTAATGGTATGTCCAGAGGTAAATCATTAGCCCACTGAGGCATCTCTTCAAGAACGCTGCTGTCAAAAGTTGAGGTCTGGTTCCATACTTTGTGGAAATGTTCAGCCCAGGGGTCAAGGATTTTAGCATTATCCATGATCAAAGTGAGGCCATCAGCAGAGTGCACTGGTATACAGCCATCAATGCATAGCCCATAGTCTGCCTTTAGCCCATCATAGAATTATTTAAAGTCGTGTCTATCAGCTGCATCTTGGAGTTTAACTGCTTGATGTTTCCAGCAATCCTCTTTCATTTGCCGTAATTTGACTTGTGCCTCCTGCTTAGCTGGAATATATGCTGATTTCCTGGAGGCATTTTCTTTATCATTGATCCAAGCCAGATGTGTCACATGCATCTTATCAAGAAGAGTTTGGGCATCTCTGTCCTTGTCTTCAAACCAGTCCTTGTGCCTGTGTTTTGGGAAACTGAGGATCTCAATAGCAGTTCTGTAGGTTGTTTCTTTGATGTTTATCCAATCATCCTCAATAGTGGGTGACCATTCTAGACCTTCATTGCTGATGACTAAGAAAGCATCAAGACTGTGTTGAAACAGTGCTCGTATCTCGGGTATTTCAAGTTTACCCACATCCAACTTTTTTCTTCATACAGCAGAATTATGACATTTTGATGAACAAAGGTTCATGAAGACAACCCTGTGTACCATGTAGTGGTCAGACCAGGAGCCAGTACCATGCATTGCACAAATCAACTTGACATCAGAAAGGTCTCTTTGTTTGGTAATGAAGTAGTCAGTCATATGCCAATGTTTAGACCGAGGGTGTAGCCAAGTTGCTTTGTATTTGTTCACCTGTTGGAAGAATGTGCTTGCAATAGCAAGCTCATGCTGTGCACAGGTTTGAAGAAGAAGAGTGGCATTTGATGATGTCCAAACACTTTGGCCATGTGGTGTAGTCCTGACCAACTCTAACATTAAAATCACTGAGTATATATAGCTTGATTTAAAAGGTACTGAAGAGATCACTGAATTCAGGCTAGTGTAGAAAGTCTCCTTTTCATCATCTGCAGCAGTCAAAGTGGGCTCATATGCATTAACAAGTACAAGGCATTGACCCTGCTTCAGTCTAAACTTCACAGTCATAAGGCGAGGACCGATGGTATGTGGCTCAGATTCAAGCTGGGTGACTAGCAGTGTCCTGATGGCGAAGCCAACCCCTGCTTGCCTTGGATGACCCTCAGCGTAGCCCACACAAGAATTTGAATAGCCTGCTGCAACCTCTGTGAACTAACTAGTACCAGAAACACGTGTTTTGCTTAAAGCTGCAACATCAATTTTATAACATGCAAGTTCTCTACCAGTGATTGCTGCCCTGCATTCATGGCAATCATCATGATCAAGAAGTGTGCATATGTTCCAGGATGAAAAGCATAGTTTCTATTTAGTCATTAATTTTCCCTTGTGACCGCAAATATTGGATATCCAGTTGGTTGCAGTTAGCCAACAGGGTGCAGTTGGAACAAGCTGTGTTTAGGGATTGTTTTCTCTCCTCCTCTTCTTTCAAAGAAAGCAGCCCTGCCCCTAAATAGGGCTGCTTTGACACCCTGGAAGGATATGGGAGCTGCTGTTGTTCAGCAGACAGACGACCATCATAGCTGGGCCACCTACGTGCAGGTTTGTGACTAAATGCTTCCAGTGGTATCCCCACCTGCATCCGACAACACTTGCCCATCTCCATAGGACTTTCATCAAGAGGTAAATCTTTGGCGTCAAGAGAGATACCTTCATATCTGAATGGATTTAAGTGAGGCAGGCTTGTGAATTCCATCCCCACTCTCTCTTCTCACACTGACCATCGTGCACAGTCACAGAAACTGTGATATGTACATTGGAGGGAGAGAGCTCAGGTTTGAGATCAGAATTACCTTCTCTTAGAATGATCCACCTAAAAAGGTTTAGCGAGCTCAGTCTGCCCCTGTTTGGAATCAGAGTTTTCCTTCTCCTAGGTATTGCTAGTCCACGGCTCCTTATTCCATATTATTTGGCGCAATCCCTCGGGATCATTCCATGGAGGGTTTCCTCAATCCGCCACCCTGAGGACACCAAAAGTTTGTGAATAGATTTACCGATCCACAGTATTGGAGTATACTCCTATAGAGAGCTTCCCTCATATAACCCACCTCTCTAGGACAGAAAGCCCTTGGAAAGTCAGGTGTAGGGTTAAAGCCCACATTATACAGTCTGAGGTCCCATTGTACAATCTGGGAGATATGAGCAGTGGCTGCTGGAAGAGAACCTATGCAGAAGAGTCACATTATGCCCATTGGCAAGAGATCAGAGGAAACCTTGGTTGCAGAGCTCATAGGGCCAAAATTAGAGGCACAAGTGGTGCGCCTCCAAAAAAACTTCTGTGGAAAATTGTGATGTAAAAAGAAAAAGAATAATTTTCCAAGGCCATTTTTGCATTTCTGGCTGAAATCTTCAGTGAACTCCTTTTCTCCTTATGTCCCTGCTCATTTCTGTGGACTGGGATTCCTAGCGAGACTACATGTCCCATAACAGATCATGACCAGGGACTTCATATTGCTCAGTTTTTCCCTCACCGAGAGGAGAGACCATGATGCTTCATGGGGAAAAAGCCCTTCCACCCATTATGAATTTGCCAAAGTACAAATGTGGCTGTATGACAACAAGGGAATGCACAAAAATTATTTATGAAGGGACCTGACAGAGTACTGTGGGGTCTAACTCCTTGGTGTAATTAACTCTCCTTCTAATCATAGTTGTATGATGATTTCTGGAGTTAATCATTTTCAGCAGTAAAAGAGAAGTTATATCAACAAGGTAACTTCAGGTCTGAAATAATTAGTGTCCCCTGAAATGAGGAGTATTTGAGAGAGAGAGTCAGCATGTCAAAGATTAGGTCAACCTCGAGGTTGGTGTCCTCTTTTTCTAAAACAGTGTCAGAAACTTAAAGGAAACATGACTCTGCTACCTGGAATGTAAAACTTGGGTCAAAGGCCCACTGAAGTAAATGAATAGATACCTATGAGCTTTAGATCAGTTCCCATGTGTGGGTCAAAAACCCTGATATACTGAGGAGTCCTGTCACCTTAAAGACTCTGAGTGTGTCCAGACTACAGGATTTTTTCGAAAAAACTTCCCTCGCGTCTAGACTGCTTTCTTTCTAAAGTAAATCGAAAGAATGCAGCAGTTTTTTCGACAATGGAAAACCTCGTTTTATGAGGAAGAACACTTTTTTTCGAAAATGCTCTTTTGAAAAAAGGCGCTATGTAATGCAAACTGTGTTTTTTCGAAAGAGAGCGTCCAGGCTGCCTGGGTGCTGTCTTTCAAAAAAGCGGATTGCTTTTTTGAAAGTACTGGTTGTAGTCTAGACGCTCTTTTGAAAGAGGTTTGCAGTCTAGACATAGCCTAAGACGTATTTTGGCATAAGCATTCATGGGCTGGAACCCACTTTGTCAGAGGGTACAGCCAAACTGTGGGGGGTTTCTTCAGGATACCAGAGGTATCCCAAAAAAACTCCCCCGCATCCAGGGGGAATGCATTTGCTCTTCCACTTTTTTTTGTAGAAAAGCAAACACGCTCTTTCGGAAGCCCCTGTATTCCTTGTTCCACGAGGAAGAAGGGGGCTTTCAAAAAAGGGTTTTTTCCTAAATCTGGCCCAGTCTAGACAGGCCAAACTTCTGAAAAGCCTCTTCCAGCAAAAGTATTGGAAAAAGATACGTAAAATAAGAAGCCCATTTTGCGTATCTTTTTCCGATAGCTCCTCACAGTCTAGATGTACCCAGAGGTATCTGATGAAATGAGTCTTTGCCTGTGAAAGGTTATGTGCAAATAAATGTGTTTATCTTCAAGGTGTTACCAGACTCCTTGTTGTTTTTGCTGAAACAGAGTAACATGGTCCCCTCTCTGCGTATGTCTACACTACAGAGTTTTTTTCTGAAAAATGGCCGTTTTTCAAAAAAAAACCTTCAATTACGTCCACACTACAATCACATTCTTCTGAAAGCAAATCAAAAGAACATAAAGGGTTTTTCCAATGTTGATAATCCCTATTGTACGAAAAAGCCGCCTTTTTCTGAAAGAGCTCTTTTGGAAAAAGATGTGGTAGACAAGGAAGAGGGAGTTAGCATTCATTCGGTGTGGACGCTAGCTTTTGAAAAAGCAGATCATTTTTTCAATGCATTTTGGCAGTGTGGATGCTTTCTTTTGGAAAAAGTTTTTTTGGAAGATCTCTTCTGGAAAAGCTTCTGAAAGAAGCCTGCAGTCTAGACATAGCCTCTGAAACCTGATATACTGATATATCTAAAAGATGCTCTGTATTAGTTCAGCTAGTTGTGGTCTGGAGGGAGGGGGATATTTGTTTCTCTGTTTTGGTTTTGTTGTATGCTTGGGGTGGGGATTAGCAGAAAGGCTTGAGTCCTGGACATTATGTAGCAAATTAGGGAGTGAAAAGGCTTTAGTGGTTATGGATCCAGTACTGTAAACTGGCTCCAGAAAAATAGAGTTGATTTGAGGCAAGGCAGAACTACTAACGAATCAGATAAAGTGTGTTGGTGCTTGGTTTTTTTTTGTTTTGTTTTGTTTTTTGTTTGGGGTTTTTTTAACTAAATTTTGGTTTGTCCAGAACAGACTAGATGAAAAGAGTGGAGTCAGCAGAAGAAAACAGCTTATGTCATTTAAGATTAATTCTGTACCCCCTTTGTGTCTGGAAGCAATGCACGAGCAACTGAAATGTAATTTTTTTGCTGTAACCTCTTAGTGATCTTGAATTCTCAACTTGAGGATCTAACAGAATATAGAGGGCCTCCTGCTGAATATATAATATGTCAACAACAGAAAGTAAACTAGTAGTGTGCCTCTGTGTGTCAATATCAGGAAATTTTCTATGATCTCAAAGCTTAGGTTGATGCAGCAAAAAATGCTGTTCTTTACATATCAGACCTTGGATAAATTGCAGGCAGTGACCAATACAGGAGATGAGAGCTAGCATGAAGTATCCTGTACCATGTGTTTTAAGAATGCATGGAGTTACAGAAGTCAGAAGCAGGTAGGCCCACCAGCAGCAGGGAAGGAAGAGAGGGCATTTGCCGTTGGGATCCAGCAATTCTAAAAGGCCCAGTGCTCCCACCTGCTGCCAGCGATACAGTGGCAGCAACCAGAGCCCCAAATCCTTTAAATCATCATTGGAGTGGCATGCTCCTGGTGACTGAAAGGGCTGTAGGGCCAGGGTGACATGCTCTGGCCATAGCTGTGGGCTGGTTGCTGCAGCCCCACCTCTTCCACCAGAGGGCCTGCCCCTTCTGGGAGTGTAGATCTGAGCCCCCTCCAATCCTGCCCTGGGAGCAGGTGATGATAAATGGAATTCATATGAGTAATTCCTCCTACCAATCTCACCTTACTCAAACAAGTGACTTCTCATTAAGTACTAGGACAGTCTCCCTCACATTCACACATGTAAGTAAGGCTGTGTCTAGACTACAAGCCTCTGTCGTCAGAGGCATGTAGATTAGACACATAGGCAAAGGCAAATGAAGCCGCGATTTAAATGATTGCGGCCTCATTTAAATTTACATGGCTACCGCGCTGAGCCGACAAACAGCTGATCAGCTGTTTGTCCGCTCAGCGCGCTAGTCTGGACGCTCCCCTGCTGACATCAAAGCCCTTTGTCGGCAGCCCCGTTATTCCTCGTGGGATGAGGTTTACCGGGACTGCCGACAAAGGGCTTTGATGTCTGCAGGGGAGCGTCCAGACTAGCGTGCTGAGCAGACAAACAGCTGATCAGCTGTTTGTCAGCTCAGCGCAGCAGCCATGTAAATTTAAATGAAGCCGCGATCATTTAAATCGCGGCTTCATTTGCCTTTGCCAAAACAACAAATCTACATGGCTCCGTCGACGGAGCCATGTAGTTTAGACATACCCTAAGTGTGGTGTACTGATTGGAATATAGGGCAGGGAGCCAGGAATGCTGGATTTAGTTCCTGCCTCTGCCATTCTCACTATGTGATTCCATGACTCAGTTTATCAATCTTTCAAATGCTAGCCGGACAAACTTTTAGGCTTATTGGACCATTTAACATTTTTCCTGAGTCAGTGGCTTTATTGGGCTGACACAGTTAAAGCACATCATTTTGTAGTCAACTGCAAATAGTTTGATTGCATCCTTTGTCCTGCTTGTCTCTGGCTTGCATGATAGGCTTAGGAAGTTAGCATCACCTGAAGAATATTTAATGGATGGGACCATCAGAAGCCTGATCTTGCAGCGCTCCTGCTGATGTCAAAGGGAAGTGTTTGCTTCTAAATAAGGAGTGAAAAAATGCATATATTTAATAAACTTAGTATGTCTCTTGCTACACACATGCTACAGATAGTAGTTACACATTCAAATGCCACTGTCCTGTTAAACATATGTCTGGTCAATAATGTAATTTTCCCCTTGCCTGTACTATATCTCTAGTGTCTGTAAAGTATCTCCTCTCATTAATGAAATCATCCTGCCTGTGCCCTGCATGTACTTTGCTTTCTTGAATTTGCTATAAAGTCCATTAAATCAATAAACCATTTAAAAGGGGGGAGATGAAGTGCAAATCCAGAAACAGAGATAGCAAATAACAGGGATGAATTGCTGGGAGGTCTCAGAAGGTCGGGATGCACTTCCCCCAGCTGATGGATGGATGTAAGCATGAGAAAGAGCAGGATTTTTTCCTCTTTCCTTTGTTTTTATTACCAGTCCCCAAAGAATTGTGTTTGTGCATCTTTTATTGCTTCTGCTTATCAAAAATTAATGACAGTCAGCCAAAACGAGGCAAGAGAAGTTAGAAATTTCCCCCCACTGATTTGAAAATGGACTAAATTTAAATGAGAGATTATGATAGAGGCTGATGATTTTACTTCCACTCTGTTTTAAATGGGATTCTGAAACCCGCAAACTTATGCCAAATGCTCAGGCAAAACTCAGTGGCCATACCTATTAAAAATTTAAGGCTGTGTCTACATTGGCATCCCTTTCTGGAAAAGGGATGCTAATGAGACACATCACAATTGCAAATCCACGGGGGATTTAAATATCCCCCGCGGCATTTGCATTTACATGGCTGCCACTTTTTCCGGCTTGAAAGTAATCCTCCGGAAAAGGGCTTATTTTCCGGAGAATCGCGTCTAGACTTGCGCTTTTCTCCGGCTTATCCCCAACCCGGAAAAAAGCGGCAGCCATGTAAATGCAAATGCCGCGGGGGATATTTAAATCCCCCGCGGATTTGCAATTCCGACTGGTCTAATCTGCATCCCTTTTCCGGAAAAGGGGTGCAGTGTAGACACAGTCTAAGTGTTTAGGAAACCTATGGAGGAAGAATACCCCCATTAGAAGGAGAATGTAACCCATTAAGTATCTGTAGCATGTTAATATGCCCGAATAAAACAACCCCACAAACTTCCTGTGTGACCATAGAAATAATGTATGTGTCAGGTGCTGATTATTTCAAAATATTTGTTTAGTACTGTTTTTGTCATGGAGATTTAAGTCTTATTGTCCATAAACCCTTTCAGAAATGCAGGAGGAGTAGTTCATTTCCCCCAGCCATGGAGATGTTACCTTACCACCTCCACACATCTACCTCTGTCTACCCTCAATATTATGCCACTGCCAGAAAATATAATCACTGTGGGCCAGATTCTGCCTCCTTTCCACAGGTTGAGTGCTACCATCATCTTGGAATTGTCTCACTGAAATGGATTATGTTTGTGATGTGTTTACATTTTGTAAATTGTTAGTGTCTATTATTCATAGGCCAGTAGAGCCTATATGCCCAACAGAGCTAAGAGACCAATTATGCTACATATTGTAAACCCTTTCTATGTGCAAAGTGCTTTTATATTGAAAGCACAAAATTGTGATACTAGATATAGAAATGAAAAAAAAATCCATATAAAATTTAAAGTACTACAATTATCAGAAGTACTTATATGGCATCCATTGGTGCACCTCACAATCATTAATGTATTTATTGTGTGTCTACCAGTGTTACCTCTAACATTTTCTGTCCTTGTCTAGGTTGAATTTTCTTTTGGGGAAAGTTGAAATTTCTTACGTTCAAGACCAATATTGAGGTAGTGTGTGGATGTGCACCACCAATACAACAAATTTTTTAAAAACCCACACATACTCTATATATATATATATATATATATATATATATATATATATATATATATATATATATATATATATATATAAGCCCCAGAAAAAAATAACACATGGCTTCGGGTTTGTAGACAGATGCAGTAGACAGATGCTCTTTATTTTCAAAGAGCTTGCAAATAAGATTTCATTCTACAAAACAATTAGCATCACACCTAGTACTTGCTAATTCTGACTCATAAGAGCAAAAGTTCTACCACATAGCAAATGGCCTTAATACAATACAATATACCATGTATTAATTAGTAACACAGGATTTAAAAAACAACATTAAAATTAGAGTTTTAGATATTTGAAACACTCTAAAAAATTATGTTTAAAATTATTTTTCTTTCTTACCTTAATCCATTAACGCTATAAACTTAGTTTGAAATGTAATCATGCAAATGTCCTCCTGACACACACACCACACCCCATGCAGCCTGCTTTCTCTCCCTCCCAACCCCCAAAAAACCCAAACAGCTTGGACTGTAGCAAGTGAGTCAGGAATACCCCAAATTCCTTCACTGCTTCTATCTCACTGCACAGATGCCAGCATGTATCTCTTTTCTGCCACTTACCACTGTGCAATCTGCTCCCCCAGCACAGGTGGGGGCTGGGATAATATCCTGCTTCTCAAACTAGCAGGCACCAGCGGTCTGTCCTGAACTAACTCCCAGCTAAAGAACAAATTATCCACACCTCCCCTATCTCACAGCACAAACAAATTCCACCCCCTGTCTTCATCTCACCCCAATTCCAGCTCCCATCCACTCTCTCTCCCCCACCTACTCCATGCAGTCAGCCACTTATGTCCCTCTTCCCAGGAGGCTTGAGGGTGCTGAGTTCCTGCCTCTCTCTCCTCCTGCAAACGGGACTATCCAAACTCCCGTCCCCGCCCTCTAAGTCTGCCTCAGACAATTACTCCCTCCCTCCTCCTCCTCCTCCTCTATCCCACAACCATTTATTATCTCCTTATCTCCCTTGTTTACCTATTCTGGGAACCACTCAGTTTCAAATTCTGAGCAGCTCCATTTAACTGCTTGCTTAGCAAGACAATGCCCCACCCAAGTCTCTCCTTTATGGGAGATTTGAACTTCTGAGCAGAGCTCAGAAAACAGCTATGCGATCCCGTAGCCACACAGCTTACAGAGAATGTAGGTGTCTACCTGGGGGTGCATAGTATGTGATATACATATGTATTTGTATAGGTACATACATCTACTCTATATATTAGAGAGTTTGTTTGATGAAGAATTCCTCCTAAACGATAAGAGCTAGGACCACCACATTCAGTATATGGCATTCTCTTATCATAAGTTAAAGCAACATCTCATTAAACCAAATGGAAAAGAGATTGAATCACCAAATCAAGTACAATTCTCAAAACTGATGTAACTGAATGAATGTTGAAAGAGTTTGAACCAAGATGAACCAAGATGAATCTGAAATAAGATTGAAATAAGATTGTTTCTCAATAAACCTTACAGAAAAGAGATAAAACAGAGAAATTTCAAGTAGCATTAGTAGACAATATATCTGTATATTTTCAGCTTGCAGTTATCTATTGCTTATAGCTATTATAACAATATTATCATTGATACATAGCCAGCTATGTAAGGGCATGTCTACACTACAGGGCAAATGTGAAATTAAGATATGTAATTTCAGCTACCTCAATTGCATAGCTTAAGTCGAAGTAGCGTAATTCGGCTTTTGGAGCTGTCTACACAGCAGGAAGTCGAAGGAAGAACACTCTTCCTTTAACTCCCTTACTCCTCATGAAATGAGGATTACAGGAGTTGGAATAAGAAGTTCTCCAGCTTGACATTATTTTGAAATAATGTCTTGCTGTGTAGATGTGCACTATGGTATTTCGAAATAAAGTCAGTTATTCAAAAATAACGCTGCTGCATAGACATAGCCTAATGCTGTTGCAGTTTTGAACTGGTTGGAAAATGGGAAGGTTCAAATTGCAAATGAAAGTTGTTTTTTTAGTATCAGATCATTCCCAGGGAGGCTATGTAGAGTGGAGACATCTCTAGAACTGTGGTGTGTTGGCTAATGAAGGAGTGACCCCAAACTTTAAATGGAGGTCCACTTCCAAAAGATTTCAAGTGGTACTCTGAGCTGTGAAAAGCAATGGCTGGCACATCAAACAAAGAGATCTCCAGCCAAGATGTGGTCCCTAATTGGCAGAAAGTACATGTTAGTCTCTGCAAAAAGAAAGACAATTGCCAGCTATGAAAATATATTATCAAGAAGATATTATACGGCCTCATCAAGGGCTAGTTAAACATACATGAACAAGAAGCTTACCGGGTGGCTATAGCTGTCTCTCCTAGGGTGTGTCTAAACTACATGGCTCCATCGATGGAGCTACGTAGATTAGGCTGATCGGCAAAGGGAAATGAAGCTGCAATTTAAATTTAAATGGCTGCCACGCTGAGCTGACAAACAGCTGATCAACTGTTTGTCGGCTCAGCGCACTAGTCTGAACGCTCCTGCGCTGACATGAAAGCCCTTTATCGACCTCCCTGTTATGTCTCGTAGGATAAGGTTTACTGGTGAGGTCGATAAAAGGCTTTCATGTCGGCGCGGGAATGTCCAGACTAGCGCACTGAGCCGACAAACAGCTGATCAGCTGTTTGTCGGCTCAGCGCGGCAGCCATTTAAATTTAAATGAAGCCGCGATTATTTAAATCGCGGCTTCATTTCCCTTTGCTGAACAAACAAATCTACATGGCTCCGTCAATGGAGCCATGTAGTTTAGACATACCCCTACTGATTTTCATCTTCCCCTCTGTGATAGCCTTAATAGGACTGTTCAGCAATGAAGATGAACACGAGAGGTGTAAATCCCAGAGGTGGATTTTTTCCCCATAATTATTCCTTGTATATCTGAATGGAGGTAAAGTTATTTGTATCCCTAAAGGAGGTGGAATTCATTGCAGCCTCTGAGGCAATATTGCTGACACAGTGCTAGGCAACAGTAAGAAGTAGTTATCTTTCTCCAGGAATTCTGAAAATAGCCCCCATCACGAAGCTAACATTTTCATTAATGTTTTTTTTTTCTGCTCTGCTTTTCTTAGGAAGTGTCTTCTTTAATAAGAACATGTTTTTGAAAACAGTTAATTACATATGTAAGTATATCTATACTAAATATACATTATATATCACGAGTAATTTATATGTAAGATGTGTTTTCCCTTAGTACCTACAAGCCCTTGTTGTAGACTAGGACCCGTGTTCCCTAGAAGCAGTGTGCTTGGGAAGCCTCCCAGGAGAGAGTCAGGTGCCAGCCACCCAGCTGATCAGCAGAGCACCCACAGCCTCCTGCTGCCAGCAACATGTGTTTCAACTGGTGGAGCACATCCCCACATGCCTCAGCGCACATTACAAAATTTATTGTGCACAGACAGAAAAAATTAGAAGATTGACTAGGACTCCATTGTGATAAGTGCTGTATAAACGCAAAAGAAAAATACGATGCCTGCTTTTAATGTATATAATAAACATAAATACGCAGATGTAGGTTGGGGTTTTCAGAAACACCTAAAGGAGTTAATTGTCCACCTTCACTAGCACAGCAGTAACATAAATGGTGTGAAATAGCAGCTATGAAAGCCTTGTAATATTGAAAATTCTGACCCAAGAAGATTGGGTTGTTCTGGTTTCCTTACTATAGCAAATATATTCACAGTGAGATCAGAGTCAGAATGTCCAATGTAACAACTTAAAATTCATAAGAAAGTAAGAATGGTCATACTAGGTCAAACCAAATATCCATCTAGCCCAGTATCCTGTCTTCCAATAGTGGCCAATACCAGTGCCCCAGATGAAATGAACAGAACAGGTAATCATCAAGTGATCCCTCCCCCGTCACCCATTCCCAGCTTCTGAAAGACAGAGAATAGGAATACCATCTGGCTGTGTCTAGACTGCACCCCTTTTGCGGAAAAGGGATGCAGATTAGACACAGCGCAATTGCAAATGAAGTGGGGATTTAAATCTTCCCCGCTTCATTTGCGCCAGTCTAGACGGGGATCTTTCAGAAAATAAAGCCTTTTCCGAAAGATCCTTTATTCCTGATTTTAAGAGGAATAAGGGATCTTTCGGAAAAGGCTTTATTTTCCGAAAGATGCCCATCTAGACTGGTGTTTTTTGCTGGCAAAGCCCTGAGCCAGAAAAAAGCAGCAGCCATGCTCATGCAGTCTAGACACAGCCTCTCTGGGTATGTCTACACTACCCCGCTAGTTCGAACTAGGGGGGTAATGTATGCATACCGAACTTGCTAATGAAGCCCGGGATTTGAATTTCCCGGGCTTCATTAGCATAAAGCCGGCGCCGCCATTTTTAAAAGCCGGCTAGTGCGAACCCCGTGCCGCGCGGCTACACGCGGCACGGGCTAGATAGTTCGAACTAGCGGGGTAGTGTAGACATACCCTCTGTCTGTCCTGGCCAATAGCCATTGATAGACCTGTCCTCCATATATTTATCAAGTTCTTTTTTGAAACTTGTTAAAGTCCTGGTCTTCACAACATAAAATCACAGAATCATAGGGTTGGAAGAGACCTCAGGAGGTCATCAAGTCCAACCCTCTGTCCAAAACAGGACCAACCCCAACTAAATCAACTCAGCCAGGGCTTGGTCAAGCTTGGGATTTGAAAACCTCCAGAGATGATGATTCTGCCACCTCCTTACATAACCCATTTCAGTGTTTCCCCATTCTCCTAGTGAAATAGTTTTGTCCTGATATCCAACCTAGACCTTCTCTGCTGCAACTTGAGACCATTGCTCCTTGATGATCAGGCATGACTTGCCCTCGACTAATCATGATCACTTTCTTCTCTTCCAAGTGCTTCAAAATGAGAATTACTTGAGAATCCCCTCCATGATTTTTCCAGGGACTGTGGTGAGACTGACTGATCTGTAGTTCCCTAGATTGTCCTTCTTCCCTTTTATAAAGATGGGCACTATATTTGCCTTTTTCCATTCATCCTCTGGCAAGGAGTTCCACAAGTTGACTATGCACTGCATGAAGAAATGCTTCCTTGCATATTTAAACCCATAGTCTCAATGTTTTCTCCATTAAGATTGCAGTTCCTATCTAACTGCTTTAATTTTTTGATCTGTTTGGCAATTAGGTGGATATAATAGTTTCACTATGGGATAAAGAGGAGAAACAGGCAGCTATTTTATAAAAGTGCATTTAAATAAATGCAGTTTTTTAGTGTACTTATTTCTAAGCAAAGAAAAAGAAATGCTTTGCTACTAGTGGGACTTCTGCCTGCCCTTTGTATATTTCTCTCCTGAAGTTCATCTGCTTTTGATCATTGACAAAAACTCTAGGGGTATGTCTACACTATAGTGTTATTTCGAAATAATGCATCTACACACAAAATGCATTTTGAAATAGCATTTTGCTATTTCGAAATAGCGTGTCCACACTGAGTCACATTGTAGGCCGGCTGGAACCAGGTCTGTCAGGGCATTAGGTCAGGAGTTACTTTGTGTGGCTGCTGCCCGAGGCTTTCTGAGGCTTGTACTTAAAGGGACCCCCTCTGGACAGCCGGTTTTCAGCTTTCCTTACTTGCTTGTCTACCTTGATGAGGGACAGCAAAGCATTTTATCTCTTGTGTGCTCTGGTTGCCCTCACTCAGGATACCACAGCACTCTACCACAGGGCGCCACAGATGCCCTGGGCACTCTGGTGCTTCTCACAGATGCATTGCTATGAGCCTGGCTGCACTTTCTGCAGGCTGCCATCCAGGAGGTCCATTGGGGGATTGTCAGTATCCAGGAGGCGCTGTGGGAGAGCTTCCACCCTGAGAAGCACTAAGAACCTCCCTGGTCTGCCCCACTAGGGGCTTGTGCCTCATTTCTCCCTCACGTCCTTCCATTTACCCCTCCCTAACTCCCCTTCCTGATGTCAAATAAAATACACGTATTTTCATGAACACAAACTCTCTTTATTTAACAAAACTGTGGGGGGGATGAATCTCTGGTGAGACTGGAGAAAGGAGGCAGGAGAGGGGAGAAGAGAGGTTGGGAGAAGGGAGGGGGAAACCTGGGAGAAGGGAGCTGGAAGGGGGAAGCAAGGGAAAGAAGGGGGAGGGGAAGCTCAGGGCTCAGGGTTGGGAGTCTCGCCAGACCACCTTGATTTTCATGTGCACCTGCTCCTGGGTTCGCATGTGGCCTTTGGTGGCCAGGCTGGCAGCTATCGTGCCATAGATGGCCGCATTCCTCCATCTAGTGTGGAGATAATGGATGTTGGGGGCATCCCCCCAAACCTGAATAAGTTCCCTGATCTCCACCCTGGACCAGGAAGGAGCCTGCCTTCACTAGGCACTGGCAGTCTCCTGGGAGCTGGCAGACTGCTCCTGGAAAGCGGTGGAGGGCTGGCTGCCAGTGGCTTGCTGGCTCATATTTTGGGGCCACTGGGTCAGGGGCAGTGACTGCTGGCTCTGGGCTGGCAGGCTTGGAGCTGGCACAGGCACTGTGACCAGAGTTAACCCCTTTAAGGGCTCTGGGGAGGGGGGAGGGAGAGGAGTGTTCTTGTTTGAGGCTGGAGTGGCCACCAGGGCACCCTGGGAAGGCTGGAGGCCCACTATTTTGATATAAGTGTCTACACAGCACTTATTTCGAAATAGCTGTTTCAAATTTGGCATTATTCCTCATGGAATGAGGTTTACCAAATTCGAAATAAGCGCTCCGCTATTTCAGATTAATTTCAAAATAGTGATTTGGCTGTGTAGACGCTAGGAAAGTTATTTTGAAATAATGGTTGTTATTTCAAAATAGCTTTGCTGTGTACATACCCAAAGAGAATTGCAAAATTGGAAGACTGGGATTTCTCTTGCTAGGTGTCAAATCCAAAGTCACTTTCAGGTTTTACACAGGAAATCTCCCATGTCAACAAGAAAACATGATTCAAAAACACCTTTCAGCATCTGAAGAATCACAACAATTCTTCTAGACAGTCATCCTGTCAATGAACCTGACAGTTTTAGATTCTGATTACCCTTTCTCCATCTTCAGTCATTTCTTAATAGAAAGGGATCTCCATCCCAGGCATGTTGCTTTCTCTAATTTGAGTCATTAACTATAATGTTGATGGTTATTTCTTCCTTCCTGTATTTACTGTGCATTGTATCAGTCTATGATGCAGTCTCTGAGTTTTTCAGTTAATTGAGACATTGTGTAGCTATATGTTTTTTATACAAAACTTGCTGTCAATATAAAAAACAGTGAAAACTATAGAGCTAGCCCTCTAAGTGGTCAAGAGAGTAACATTCCTTATCTTCAGCAAGAGAACAGCCAACCGCATTCCCAATTACAGAGAGTGTTTTCCACATGTATATTAGTGGCTATCTATACAGTAGATGCACCAATGAATGTGAAAGGGTATTATTGTATCCCACTTTGGCCATGATCTCCTTGCACTGAAAAGGTCTAAGAAAAATGCCATTTTTCCCAGGCTGCTGGATGTGTTTTTGAAGTGTTTAATTCCCTATCAGATGTCATCATTTCTTCCAATGATAACTACAATTTCCCTTATCAATACACTGGCTGTATACAGTGTACTGTGCACTAGGGTCCAGAGTTTGGAAGAGTTCCCTTGAACTTTGGTCAAAAAGAGTTTGTGAATAAATCTAAAGTAGTGAAGATTGAATAGGTCACAAAATAAATCCCACTTAATTATCCTGCTGGTGACTTTTGATGTTTCTCTCTTCTCCCTATTTCATCTGCTTTTTCATCAGGTTATTATTATTTATTCTTTGTTTTACCAGAGTATATAGGAGCCCTTGTCATGGATAGAACACCATTGTGCTAAGCATTATAGTTTCATCAACAGTTCCCTATTCGAAGGGGAGATGGGTCATGTGAACTAAGAATCTTTTCCATCTCTATCCTCTGAGAGTCTGTAATATAGATATTTTCAAGCATATCCACCTTTTCTTGTCTTCTAAAGAGCTGGTTCAATCAAGCCTTAAATATTAGTTTATGGCCTCGGAATCACCATAGATTAACATAAGAACATAAGAATGGCCATACTGGGTCAGACCAAAGGTCCATCCAGTCCAGTATCCTGTCTTCTGACAGTGGCCAATACCAGGTGTCCGAAAGGGAGTGATTCGAACAGGTAATGATCAAGCGATCTCTCTCCTGCCATCCATCTCCACCCTCTGACAAACAGTGGCTAGGTATACCATTCCTTACCCATACTGGCTAATAGCCATTTATGGACTTAACCTCCAAGAGTGTATCTAGTTCTCTTTTAAACCCTGTTATAGTTCTAGCCTTCACAACCTCCTCAAGCAAGGAGTTCCACAGATTGACTATGAGCTGTGTGAAGAAGAACTTCCTTTTATTTGTTTTAAACCTTCTGCCCATTAGTTTCATTTGGTGGCCCCTAGTTCATATATTATGGGAACAAGTAAATAACTTTTCCTTATTCACTTTCTCCACACCGCTCATGATTTTTTAGACCTCTATCAAATCCCCCCTTAGTCTCCTCTTTTCCAAGCTGAAAAGTCCCAGTCTCTTTAATCTCTCCTTATATGGGACCCATTCCAAACCCCTAATCATTTTAGTTGACCTTCTCTGAACCTTTTCTAATGGCAGTATATCTTTTTTGAGATGAGGAGACCACATCTGTATGCAGAATTCAAGATGTGGGCATACTATGAATTTATATAAGGTCAGTAAAATATTCTCCATCTTATTCTCTATCCCTTTTTTAATGATTCCTAACATCCTGTTTGATTTTTGACTGCCACTGCACACTGCGTGGATGTCTTCAGAGAACTATCCACGATGACTCCAAGATCTCTTTCCTGATTAGTTAGAGCTAAATTAGCCCCTTTCATATTATATGTATAGTTGGGGTTATTTTTTCCAATGTGCATTACTTTACATTTATCCACATTACATTTCATTTGTCATTTTGTTGCCCAGTCACTTCATCTGGTGAGATCTTTTTGAAGCTCGTCACAGTCTGCTTTGGTCTTAACTACCTTGAGCAGTTTAATACTGTCTGCAAATTTTGCCACCTCACTATTTACCCCTTTCTCCAGATCATTTATGAATAAGTTGAATAGGATTGGTCTTCGGACTGACCCTTGGGGAACACCACTAGTTACCCCTCTCCATTCAGAAAATTTACCATTTATTCCTACCCTTTGTTTCCTGTCTTTTAACCAGTTCTCAGTCCATGAAAGGATCTTCCCTCTTATCCTATGACAACTTAATTTACATAAGAGCCTTTGGTGCTGGACCTTGTCAAAGGCTTTCTGGAAATCTAAGTACTCTATGTCTACTGTATCCCCCTTGTCCACATGTTTGTTGACCCCTTCAAAGAACTTTAATAGATTAGTAAGACATGGTTTCCCTTTACAGAAACCATGTTGACTTTTGCCCAACAAATTATGTTCTTCTATGTGTCTGACAATTTTATTCTTTACTATTGTTTCAACTAATTTGCCCAGTACTGACGTTAGACTTACTGATCTGTAATTTCCGGGATCGCCTCTAGAGCCCTTTTTAAATATTGGTGTTACATTAGCTATCTTCCAGTCATTGGGTACAGAAGGTGATTTAAAGGATCGATTACAAACCATAGATAATAGTTCCGCAATTTCACATTTGAGTTCTTTTGGAACTCTTGGGTGAATGCCATCTGGTCCCTGTGACTTGTTACTGTTAAGTTTATCAGTTAATTCCAAAACCTCCTCAGATTTGTCACTTACAAATGACGGGTCAGGTTTGGGAATTTCCATAACATCCTCAGCCATGAAGACTAAAGCAAAGAATTCATTTAGTTTTTCTGCAATGATTTTATCATCTGTAAGTGCTCCTTTTAAATCTCAATCGTCCAAGGGCCCCATTGGTTGTTTAGCAGGCTTCCTCCTTCTGATGTAGTTTAATAAGTATTGGAAATTCATATAAGGTAAATGGGTGCAATTCTTAGCTCAATGGAAGTTACATGCAAGTAATTGAGAACAGGATTTAGTTAACTATGTCAATTTCCAACTGCAGATAACAGAGTAACAGAGGGCCTACATCTACACTGGCATGATTTTCCGCAAATGCTTTTAACGGAAAAGTTTTCTGTTAAAAGCATTTGTGGAAAAGAGTGTCTAGATTGGCACGGACGCTTTTCCGCAAAAGCACTTTTTGCAGAAAAGCGTCCGTGCCAATCTAGATACGCTTTTCCACAAAAAAGCCCTAATCGCCATTTTCACGGAAAACAAATCTGAGCTGTCTACACTGGCCCTTCTGCGCAAAAGTTTTGCGCAAAAGGACTTTTGCCTGAACAGGAGCAGCATAGTATTTCCGCAAGAACACTGATAATCTTACATGAGATCGTCAGTGCTTTTGCGGAAATTCAAGCGGCCTGAGTAGACAGCTGGCAAGTTTTTCCGGAAAAGCAGATGATTTTCCAGAAAAACTGGCCAGTCTAGACACAGCCAGGGAGTATATTAAAATAAGCATATTAAAAAGAATTACTCAAAAGGTAATAACAAATTTTTCTTAGCTACATAAGAAGCAGGAACCTATCTAATCTATCTATCTATCTAATCTGAATCATGGTGAGTGAGGTCCAGGTTGAATCTCTCTAATCCTGCACCCTTGAAACCTGACCAGTGCTGTATCAGAGAATTTGCTGGTGCTAGAGAGGTCAATATTGTCTAGGAGCATTACCAACACTTCCACTGCTTACTGGGCTCTTATAAGACATGGAGGGTAAATTAGAGCTAAACAGCAGCACAGAACACTGGGAACCAGTACTGGTGACTGTAAACAAACTTTATGGGGCTGCAGGAAACTTGGCCTCACTCAAGGAGCTGATAGAGGATGTATCTGAACCTCTAGCTATCATCTTTGGAAAATCTTGGGAGACAGGAGAGATACCAGAAAACTGGAAAAGGGCAAATATAGTGCCCATTTATAAAAAAAGGAAATAAGAACAACCCAGGAAACTACAGACCAGTTAGTTTAACTTCTGTGCCAGGGAAGATAATGGAGCAAGTAATTAAGGAAATCATCTGTAAACACTTGAAAGATGGCAAGGTGATAGGGAACATCCAGCATGGATTTGTAAAGAAAAAATCAAGTCAAACCAATCTGATAGCTTTCTTTGATAGGATAACAAATCTTGTGGCTAAGGGAGAAGCGGTGGATGTAGTATACCTAGACTTTAATAAGGCTTTTGATACAGTCTCACATGATATTCTTATCAATAAACTAGGCAAATACAACTTAGATGGGGCTACTATAATGTGGGTGAATAACTGGCTGGATCACCATACTCAGAGAGTAGTTATTAATGGTTCACAATCCTGCTGGAAAGGTATAACAAGTGGGGTTCCGCAGGGGTCTGTTTTGGGACCGGCTCTGTTCAATATCTTCATCAACAATTTAGATATTGGCATAGAAATTACACTTATTAAGTTTGCAGATGATACCAAGCTGGGAGGGGTTGCGACTGCTCTGGAGGATAGGGTCATAATTCAAAATGATCTGGACAAATTGGAGAAATGATCTGAGGTAAACAGGATGAAGCTTAATAAAGAGAAGTGCAAAGTGCTCCACTTAGGAAGGAACAATCAGTTTCCACATACTGAATGGGAAGCGACTGTCTAGGAAGGAGTATGGCAGAAAGGGAGCTAGGGGTTATAGTGGACCACAAGCTGAATATGAGTCAGCAGTGTGATGCTGTTGTAAAAAAAGCAAACATGATTCTGTGATGCATTAGCAGGTGTGTTGTGAGCAAGACACGAGAAGTCATTCTTCTGCTCTACTCTGCGCTGGTTAGTCCTCAGTTGGAATATTGTGTCCAGTTTTGGGCACTGCATTTCAAGAAAGATGTGGAGAAATTGGAGAGGGTCCAGAGAATAGCAACAAGAAAGATTAAAGGTCTAGAGAACATGACCTATGAAAGAAGGCTGAAAGAATTGGGTTTGTTTAGTTTAGAAAAGAGAAGATTGAGGGGGGACATGATAGCAGTTTTCAGGTATCTAAAAGGGTGTCATAAGGAGGAGGGAGAAAACTTGTTCATCTTGGCCTCTGAGGATAAAACAAGAAGCAATTGGCTTAAACTACAGCAAGGTTGGTTTAGGTTAGACATTAGGAAAAAGTTCCTAACTGTCAGGATAGTCAAACACTGAAATAAATTGCCCAGGGAGGTTGTGGAATCCCCATCTCTGGAGATATTTAAGAGTAGGTTAGATAAATGTCTATCAGGGATGGTCTAGATGGTATTTGGTCCTGCCATGGATTTGGCAGGGGACTGGACTTGTTGACCTCTCGAAGTCCCTTCCAGTCCTAGTATTCTGTGATTCTATGATTCAATAATAAATGAACATCTGACTAACTAAAATCATGCTGGACCACAGATATTGCTGGACCAGAAAATGCCAGACTAGAGAGATTCAATCAGTAATGCCTTTTATTGGACCAACTTCTCTTAGGCTACCTCTACACTGGCAACTAGTGTTAAAATGACATCCAATGAAAGACAAAAGTTTTGCTAACCACAGGGGCCTATGTAAACAGCTCTTTGTCATCAGGAATGCTCTCCTGCCCACAGAACTAATTCGGAATGGAAGTATTTTGTTTGCAAAAGAGCTGCCCAACCATGGCTACACAGTCCAACATTTAGCAAAAGGGTTGAAGCGATACAGCCATATCACTAAAAGTTGCAAAGTATAGAAAAAGCCTTAGTGAGATAAATTAGCTTTTGGGGCTACACAGAGCTCTTCCTCAAATCTGGGAAGGTAATCAGAGTGTCACAATCTAAATAAAAGGTAGAACAGATTGTTGAGTATAAGGACTTAACACACGTTGAAAGAAACGATTGAAAATGTAGTGGCAAATTAACTGCTCTGCAATCATTGGGCAAAGAACAATGTGTTACAGACTGTTGTGATGAGACAGAAAACACGTGTTTCTGTTGAATCCATGAGATTTGTGGTCTAGCAGAGTTATGAATTTAGGCTCCCAGGTTCACCATTTAAACCATTACGCAGGTTTCCTTTGAGGATGAGAATCGAGAGGTCCACTATGGAATGCTCATTTTGTGATAATTATTCTCCCATGTGTGATAGTGTTTTTGACTTTTATCATTTTTCTGACAACAAGTAGTCCTGTGGCACTTTAGAGACTAATAGATTATCTGTCTGTCTGTCTGTCTGTCTATCTATTGCGTCATGAACTTTCATGGCCAAAATCCACTTCCTCAGATGAGTAATTTTTCTGTGTGACTTCATTGAGAGCGTAGTTTTGTAGTTACACTCATAGTTGCTGGGATCTTTGATTCACTGGGTGTATTACACCACATATTATGATAGGCATGTAGAAGACTCAAGGAACTTGAAATGTGTGTGGGGGAGGGTTGTTGATCATTTTAACAGTGGAGATATGGCTACAGGTTTTGTATCTGCTGTTATGGCAGGATATCTGGATTATATATTCCAAGCTGGGTAATGTGGGTTTGGTTTTATTTACTGCATACACTAAGGGTGGGAAAAATATGGTCCACCAAACCACAGCTAGGCTCCCTACCTGCCCTGCCCCCACACACTGCTCAGAGCAGCTTTCCCCAGGAGGGAAAGAAGTACGGGCTTTGCATGCTGCCTCCACCTCTAGCACAATCTCAGAGCTCCCATTTGCCAGTTTCTGGAGATGCCTGTGTGTAGGCAGTGCACAAAGTACCCCTCCCTGTCTTGGCTTATGGCATTCAGAGTAGAGATGTGAGCACATAGTCATAGCCTGGGCATATTGGTTAATATTCACAGCTATACGCAGGTTCCCACCCCACTCCTGGGCAGCTGGGGGCAGCAGTGGGGAGGAGGCAGAAAGTTCCCTGCAACTGGGGCTACAGGCGGAAGCCAGTGTGCCCTGGCAACCAGCTTAAAAACTGGCTCCCAGCATGCACCAGTTCCTGAGAAGCTGCCTCTCCCCCCCCCCCCCCCCCCCGCCCTTGCTTCTCATACAGGCACCACGTTTTTCAGTAGTTACACATTTACACAATTATTTGACTTTTAACATTCCTAGTTCAGAGCTGCACCTGACCCCTATAGCTATTGCAGGGTCATGGAAGGCAGGGACCCTGGCTGAGGAACCTGCTGAGCTGCTGGCCAGATAAGCACCTCCCAGCCAGAGCCTGCCTCTGGAACCCTAACCTCTCCTTTTCCTACCCATTGCAGACTCTGCACCCCAATCACCTTGCACTCCCCCCTGCACTCCTGTCCCAGGTCATAACCACCTACCAGTCCCTCCTGCACCTCTCCTCCAGGTCACAAACCCCTTCCAGATATTGCTCCCCAAGGCCCCACCCCTGATCACAACCCAGATTCCTGCACCCTCACTTGCACTCCTGCAGGTCAGACCCCCACACACCAAACCCTGCACTCCTTCCTGCATTCTTCCTTCAGGTCAGAATCCGTTCTGCAACCATACTCCCTCTCAGACCCTGCACCCCCTTCCTCATGCTAGTCTTCTGCCCCATGTCACAACTCCCTCCTTCTCCCAATTTACCTCCCAGATCCCATACCCCTTCCTACACCCCAGTCCCTTACCCCAAGCTCCTTTCTGCACCAGTTTCCATCCCAGACCCTGCACTTCCTTCATTTATATGAATACTCATTAACTTGAGCATTCCTCCAGCATTTTCCACCATCTATACTACTTTCCAAACAGTTCTTTTAAACTTAGCATACTTTCCAAGGCAGCATCTTGTTGCTCAGTTTGGCACATGGTAGTGATCATGAAACAGCAACCAAACGTCTTGAGCCAAAATATACTGTTGCCAGGCACTGTTCAAACTGCCACCTAGCTCTGCCACTTGCACCTGAATCCTAACCTGTGGGACAAATTTCCCAAGCAGATGTTGACATGTGGAGTTAACGATGGAGTGGTTTTGTGATGCGGACAAAGCTCCAGGAAGAGTTAGGGACATACTCAAGTCATTCTCATTTGTAACTCAAGCTAATATGAAGAACAATAATCCATAAGAAGTCAAAGCCAAGATGTTTTTGAGGTAGAATAGTCAATGTTTTATCTATTTTAAATAATCTCAGAATTGTATATCTTGAAGCTATTTTGCAAACTTTTCTTCTGTGCAACAGGAAGTATCGTCTCTGTCCAAAGAAAATGTCCAATGGTCACTGAATCCTGATATATCCATTTCAGTCCATGTAACACAGAGGCAGCTTTAGAATAATACTTGTCTTTGCAGCGAACTAGACATAATTATATTTAGCGTCACAGCTCCTACAACCAGAGGGACCTCAACCTGAGGCTCAGTTACTGTTGCTATGCATTTATTATGATAGACACTTAAATAAAAGACAAAGTGTGCACATTTTCAGCTTTTAAGACAGCAAAGTAAGAAGCAATCAAGCATAAAAATGTGCTGTAGATTCCATTTCATGTCCTTATTAATTTGCATTTCCCATCACCTAAGGGGTTAGATTATCTAATGAGATCATCTTGTCAGTTTAATTTAGGGTAGAAAAGGAGGTCCTAAGTTATTTCCCATAGACCTGATTCATTTTTTTTAAAAAAAGGCACTTAACATAAGTATAATACAATGTCACATGCATCATTGTGCATGAGTTGAGTGTGTATTTTTACATCTGATTCAAAGAGAAGAGTCAAATTGTTACTCAGACAAAGGTGTGAGTTTAGGAGACATTGTACCTGTAAATTAAAATTAAACTGATGTACAGAGAATTGCTACTTTTTGTGTTATTAAGGTAGCAACAGACTGATAGCTTAGCAGAGTGATTGTGTTTTGTAGCTACAGGTGGCTAGCAGAATTGGAGGGGAGGGGAATTTGCTTGTTTTCCTGAAACAAATTTAAGGCTCATCTAGCTCCAGCCTGTTGCGAGAATCACAGGTCTGATGATGCATACCCAAGGGGGGAAGAACAGAACCAGGTGGGGGAGGTGGCTGGTCGGTTGATCAGGATGGCAACGCTTTGAAGTACAGGCAGTCCCCGGGTTATGTACAAGATAGGGACTGTAGGTTTGTACTTAAGTCGAATTTGTACTTAAGTCGGAACTGGCGTCCAGATTCAGCCGTTGCTGAAACTGACCAGCGGCTGACTACAGGAAGCCCAAGGCAGAGTTGCTCTGCCCAGACTTCCTGGAATCAGCCGCTGATCAGTTTCAACAGCAGCTGAATCTGGATGCTGGGACAGAACAGCTGGGGCGCTGCCAGGTAGGTTTCCGCAGCGCCGCACCTCAGCGCTGCGGGGACCAACCCAGCAACACCCCAAGTGCTCTACCCCAGGTGTCCCTGTAGTCAGCCGCTGGTCTGTTTCAGCAGCGGCTGACTTGGGGACACCTGGGGCAGAGCAGCTGGGGTGCTGCTGGGTTGGTCCAGTAGCGCCGCTCCTCACGGAGCGGCTTTTCTCACGGACGCCTGTGGTAGAGCAGCTGGGGTGCTGCTGGATTGGTCCAGTAGTGCCAAGGAGCGGCGCTGTGGGACCAACTGGCTGCGCCCCAGCTGCTCTACCACAGGCGTCCGTGAGAAAAGCCTGGTCTGCTGGGGGGGCGCGCACTAGCTGCGCCCCCCCCAGCAGACCATGGAGACGTTGGCGGCAGGACCGAGATGCGCCGTGGTGCCGCCACCTGGGTCCTCCGCAGCTTTGCTCCGCATCACCCTGGTCTGCTGGGGGACCCTCCCCAGCAGACCAGGGAGACGCGGAGCAAAGCCGCGGAGGACGCGGGCGGTGGGACCGCCCAAACGCGCCGCAGTCCCGCCCAGGTCCTCCGCGGCTTTGCTCCGCGCTTCCCTGGTCTGCTGGGGAGGGCCCCCCAGCAGACCAGGGAGATGCGGAGCAGCTTTTCTCGCCCTGGAGGACGCGGGCGGTGGGACCTCGGCGTGTCTGGGCGGTCCCGCCGCCCGCATCCTCCAGGGTGAGAAAAGCCCCGTTTGTAAGTATGGATCCGACATAAGTCGGATCCGCGTAACTCGGGGACTGCCTCGGCACTACTGGACCAACCCAGCAGCACCCCCGCTGCTCTGCCCCAGGTGTCCCCAAGTCAGCCGCTGCTGAAACAGACCAGCGGCTGACTACAGGGACACCTGGGGTAGAGCACTTGGGGTGTTGCTGGGTTGGTCCCCGCAGCGCTGAGGTGCGGCGCTGCGGAAACCTACCCGGCAGCGCCCCAGCTGTTCTGTCCCAGGCATCCAGATTCAGCTGCTGTTGAAACTGATCAGCGGCTGATTCCAGGAAGTCCGGGGCAGAGCAACTCTGCTTTGGGCTTCCTGTAGTCAGCCGCTGGTCAGTTTCAGCAGCGGCTGAATCTGGACACCAGTTCTGACTTAAGTACAAATTCGACTTAAGTACAAACCTACAGTCCCTATCTTGTACGTAACCCGGGGACTGCCTGTACTTCAAAGCGTTGCCGGCCTGATCAACCGACCAGCCACCTCCCCCGACTCTCAGGCGTAACCAAGGCCTTCGCAACCAAACCGATATCTGTGAAATGTTCCGTGTGCTGTGTAAGTTGGTATGTATGATTTGATTTTTTCTTGTTGTATACGAGAAGGCACACGCATGGTGGTACATGTGTTGTGAAGACCTCTTCGAGCGAACTGTGTGATGGGTATTTATCCCCAAATCTGCACATCACTTTCCCGTGCTTGCATATTACCATATATGGCCCAATGGTCACCAAGTGGGGGGTCTGTGTCCCAGGGGTTGGGCCGAAACTGAGCAGATTTCATGCGTCCAGGTAAGCCCAGCAGTTTTCACGCCAAGGTGACGTGTGGGAGAATCTGAGGCTATTTTCCCCTTTTCACACCTTCCCTTTTTCTAAAGGCAATGGTATGCAGGAAGGGTGCTGCCGGTTTCTCCTGAGGTGTACTGCAGCCCACTATAGCAAGTGCGGCCTGGCCAAACTTTTTCCGGGGGAAGAGGCAGTTTTTTTTCTAACACAGCCATCACTTTTGTCTGAGTCTCCAACGTTCTGGAGGATAAAAGGGAAACTAGATAAATGCTGCTGATTTCAGCTCATGCCTACCTACTGTGCCATCTGGTAGATTCCCTGCCACGTTCTTTGGGCCCACTGAGCTGAAGAGAATTGTGGATTCAATATATAGAATTCCAGAGGGGGAGGGCTGGTTGCATTCTGTTCCTAATCTGTTATGATGGCTTAAATGGAGGTGGAGTGATGGCTTTCTTGTCCAGATTGTGACTTAGAACAGTGTATTTCAAACTTTTTTTCTTATGACCCAGTTGAAGAAAACTGTTGATGACCACCACACAACATAATTTGACTGGAGTCGGGGCTCTGGGATGGAGTTCAGGATGAGAGCTTTGGGTTTAGGAGAGGGATCTGATTTTGGGGGGTTTGCTGGGCTCCTGGTTCCATAGGGAAACCCTGATTCCATAGGGAAGCACTGGGTTTCCTGCTCTAGCTCTCCACTGGGACTCTCTGGTCCTGGAACATCCTTGGTCCTTCCAGTCATAGGAGTTCCAATTTACAGAGGTTCAACTGTACCATTAGTATTCAGGCAGTGAAGTTTTATTTTCTCAAATATTCATGGAAAGTTAGGGCATGTCTAGACTACGTGTTTTTTTGAAAGGAGATATTCAAATTTGGTGCTAATTTGCATATCTTCTTTCAATCGCATTTTTTAACGTGGGTCTTTCAAAAGTGAAAGTAGTCTGGATGTGGTTTTTTGGAAATTATAAAAACCCTTTTTCAACAAACTGCTCTTCCTAAAAAAAGTTTTACATGGTTTTTCAAAAAAGGGTTTTTTTTTCCAAAAAAATGTGTCCAGATTACTTTCACTTTCGAAAGACCCACTTTCAAAAATGCATTCAGAAGAAGATATGCAAATTAGCACCAAATTTGAATATCTCCTTTCGACAAAAAAAGTACTGTAGACGTGCCGAGTGTGACACTACTACAGCATGCAAAAGGAAACAATATCTCTTGATTCATCTGAGTGTGAAGGACTAACTAATTCAGCTCATCTGCTGTATGCTGAGTTTTGAACTTATGAGGTGAATTGCTTATAATAAATTTACTGAGAAAAAAAAGTTTAATAAAGTAGAAATAAATACCCCTATAGCAGCTAAATTAAAATAAATCATGGTCTGATCATGGAACATCGATGAGTAGAAAAACTGAGAAAGCTATCGGATGAATTATTCTTTGTGAATTGTTCACTCATCTGTAATGATGAGTAAGGATTAGTTGCTTCAAATGTTTCAAATGCATTGGAAACAAAGGTGGCGGGAGTCAGCTACTTTTCCTCTAATGGATCTGCAAATAATTGATCCATTGCTACCTGCTGTCTTATCTGCTAGGATAATTGCCATATCCATAAACC
This sequence comes from Pelodiscus sinensis, assembly GCF_049634645.1. Classification (NCBI taxonomy): domain Eukaryota; kingdom Metazoa; phylum Chordata; order Testudines; family Trionychidae; genus Pelodiscus; species Pelodiscus sinensis. The sequence continues at coordinate 27,330,379 of NC_134725.1, read as the reverse complement.
TTAGGGAGAAAGTATTTGATCAACTACAGTTTGAAACAATATGTTTCCTAGTTTCTGTTTTGCAGCACTTTGTCCTTTTTGTAAAACAAGCTATTTATTGCATAGTTTCCCAATAGCTAGTATATGAGTGAAAATGTATGCAAGGGGGCAGTAGGTAACATTTGGCAATTTCCTATAATAGCCATGAAAAACTTTATTAAATGAAGTTTATCTCTGTGGAGAACATTTTATGAAACACAAAGTTTCTATATTATTGTGAGTCTTGGGAAGCATTATGAATTTCTAAGGACTGTACCAATCAATGGGCCAGACAAGAATGGACTTTTGGACACATGGGATCTAGTGGTTTCCTGTGGGACTCTTTAGAGGGAAAAGTGAATACCAATTCCCAACTCTGCTTATGCAAAAATCCAGCCTTTTAAGGCTATACCCTGAGGGGGCATTGTTGTCTCTTGATGACCTGTTTCCAGAATCTGAAGATCAAAGGCATAGGCTACATAAAGAAAGGACTGGACTATTCATGGGGCAGCTTGCTCTATGCTAAAGCTGTAATCAACTTGTAACCAAAGAAAACCCCCTTGGCTGGGTCTGAAGGACTGACTCCTCCCAGAGCCCCTGCTAGAGCTGGGAGGGGTGATCTCTGGTAAGCTGATTAGCGTGTGTTTAGGTTCTTTTTTAAGAGGATTTCTCTGTAATACATACTTTCACCTGAAGAATAAATGCATCGATTAGAAAGACGTGTCATATGACCAGGCTCACTGACAGGGGGTAGGAAAAGAGGGTAATTGCCCCAGGGGCTGGCAATTCAAAAGGGCACAGAGTTCCCAGCCACCGCAGCTACTATAGCCGCAGTGGCACTGGCCGAAGTCCCAGGCCTGTTTGAATTGCCACTGGAACACTGCTTTATGCTGCATTGAGGGTTGAGGGAGCTGACTTTCCTTGGCCCTGCTCCTTCTACCCTCAGCCTTGCCCCTTCCAGAGCATGGAGATGGGCCCTCCACACACCTTGCCTCAGTGGCTGCAGTAGCTATTGACCCTGAAGTATGAGAATTATAACTAAGAGCAGTTATACTCCAGAGGCTGTTTAGGCAGCTTGGTTTACTGGAATATCACAGTGTAGGTAGAATACTGTGCAGCTTGGAAAAACCCTAGTCAGGAGGCAGGGCGAAATGGGTCTCTGCCCAAGAGAGGTGATGGCTGGAGAGCCAAAAGCCTGAAGGTAGCTGTCCTGGCTCGACCATAGAGGGGGAAAACAAGTGGAGTTGTGGCATCATGCATATCAATAAGACTAGTGTTTTAAAGTCACATGAAGTAATACTTGAAGCCCTGTTCCTGCACGGAGCTCTTCAAGACAGCACTGCTGCACCTGCACAGAGCCTCACTGAAGTTAGCAGGCCTCCGTAGAGAACTTATTGCAGGATTTACCCCTTAGTAGTGATATCCCCTGTAACATATTCTTTGCCACATGCTGAGTGAGACCTGTGCAGTTGTAATTATGTAGCAAACTGTAACCATGTCAAAACCAATTAAAGATGTACGTGCAGGGCTTTATTTAGTTATTTCCATCCCATTGTTAGAAAGAGAGGCTTCTAATTTTGATGCATCTTATAATTGAATTTTAGAAATACAGTCTTGATATTGTACATCAAAGGAATCATTTGTTGTGTTTCTTTTCTGCAAATTCAAATGTTAATAGGGTGGTTTCACTTCAAAGAAGCCATGAGCTAGGTAACAAGGATTTTAAAGATTGCTGCAGGCATCTATATCTCATGGTGCAGCACACTTTTCCCTTCTGCTGTCTGTACTGTTGAGGTTGTCAGGGCTGCAGAATCCTACTGTTCAGGCGTTTTTTAAAAATGTACAACAAGGGATGGAAAGCAAATGGTCTGTCACTAATGAGGGGCCACTAATTAAGATTTGCCTCTGCTAGAAGACTGTAAACTGAGAAATGATCATTGATTCTGAAAGAACTGTAGTTTCAGAAAACTGAGCTCGCTTTCCCAAAAGGTTCTCAGCTCTTGGTTGTGAGTTACATTGGTTCACAAACCACAGGGAAAAAAAACTATTGAACCAAGTGAAAAAAGAATTAAAAGGGGTTTAAGTTTGATGGTGCACTCAGCTTTGCCAAAATCAGTGAGTTGAGAGCGAGGGGAGGAGGAACTGTTTCTAACTCAGGCCTTAGCACAGTGGTCCCCAACCTTTACGGGCTCCCGGGCGCTCGGGGGCGGGGCCACACTCGCGCCGGGTGCCCGGGGGCGGAGCCACACTCGCGCTGGGCGCCGAGGGGCGGGGCCGCGCGTCCTGGGGCACGCCAGGGCCGGGGCCGCCCGAGCCCCTTGTGCCGTGGGCCCGGGGCTGGCGCCGCCGCCCGAGCTGCGTGCCTGGGGCTGGCACCGGCGCCGCGTGCCCGCATGTGCCCCGTGGCTGGGGCCGCCCGAGCGCCGCACACCAGGCGCCGGTGAGTGTCGCGCGCCTGGGGCCGGCGCCTCCAGTGCGCCGGGGGTGGGGCCAGCCCGGGTTGTCGGCGGGCGCCTAAAAATGCCCCGGCAGGCGCCATGGCGCCCGCGGGCACCGCGTTGGGGACCACTGCCTTAGCAAAACACTCTCCACAGGCCAGATCTGGCCTGCCACACCACAGATCTGGCCCATCGAGGCAGCAGTGAACTTCAGGAAGACTCCTCTGCCTGCCCTGTCCCCACACACCACTCAGACAGCGGCAATTTCTAGCCAATGGAAGCAGCCTGTATGAAAAACAAGCAGCTTGGGAAGCACCACACCCCTCTGGCATTCATAGACCACATGGCCCTCTAGCCCAGGGTTTCTCTGCTCTTGTTTTATAAAATACCCCCTTTTCAAAAATAATATATAAGTACCCCCAGTACCTTCAGTTTTCAGACACACAATTTTTTTTACCATTGCATCACATTTGTTTAAACAACTTAATCATAGCGATGAAATTTTTGAGTGTAAAATAATAATACAAAATAATAAAGCACTATAAAACTTAAAACAAAAATTCAGTTTTCTCCAAATTTCTGTTGTGTTGACAGTAGACTTCTCTTGAGTACCCCTAAAGATACTCATACCACTGCTTGAGAAACTCTGCTCTAGCCTGTGCAGGGACATGGCAGGCTCCTACCTGAGAAATGAGCTAGGCTGCCGGCCAGGTCTAGAACCCCAGCCTCTTCCTCCCCACCAGCCCTCTGCTCCCCACTTCAACTCCTCTATCCCACATAAACCAAACCCTCTTCCCCCTCTCCTGAGCTCAGACCCTGCACCCTAATCCCCTGCCCCAGATCACAATCCCATCCTGCCCTAGGTCACAACTCAAACCCCTGCACCTCCTCCTGTACCCTAGTACTCCACCCCAGATCACAATCCCCTCTTGCCCTGGGTCACAATCCAAACTCCTTCACTGTCTTTGTTCTTCATCCTTCCTCCATTCTCATCCTTTCTAAAGATTCACTGAAACCCACAAACATTAACACATGGTGATCAAGCTGAACAATGGTAACTCTCTGGGTGTGTCTAGACTACAGGGTTTTTGTCGACAAAACTAAACCTGCGTCTACACTACCTCTGAGTTCTGTCAACATAATGTCGACAGAACTCAGCAGTTTTGTCGATGCTGGTAAACCTCATTCTACGAGGAATAATGCCTTTTGTCGACAGAGTTCTGTCGACAGAAGGCGTTATTGCATCTAAACTGTCCTTTGTGTCTACACTGCCATGTCGACAAAGCAGCTTGCTTTGTCGACAGAACTGAATGTAGTCTAGACGCTCTTTGTCGTCAGAAGCTTTGTCGATAGTATCTGTCAACAAAACTTCTGTCAACAAAAGCCTGTAGTCTAGATGTACCCTCTGGGTATTGCCTTATCTTGAGTCTTGAGTCTTGTCTTTGAACTCTTCAGGGCAGATGCTGGCCTTAATTTTTGTGCTGACCACTTAGCAAAGATTTAATGATAAGAAAATACTTCACAGGTAGTTGTGCAATGCATCTACATAGAATAATATCCCTAAGAAACATTAATATCCTTTGCTGAAAAGATGCTCAGAAATCTCTTTTCTATACTGCTTTTCTGATTAGAAAACTGATTGCAAATATGGCACATTTTACAAAATTGATTGGTTTTCTAGGTTCACTCTTTGTCTCCTCTCTGACCAGACTGCCTAAATTAATTACTCTTTATCCCCACTCCGGCACTACACATCTAGTGCAGCTATTGGAGAGTGCGCTAGGTTCTATTCTAGATTTATATTTGGTGTTGGACGATATTAAACAAGGGGGATACCTTTCTTGAATTTACTAACCATTCATGTTTTCACGTTCCTTTTACTGCCATAATATGAGATATAAAAGAAAAGCCCAAATGGTTATAAACTGACAGGCAGAGTAGAGCTGTGAGGGGCAACCATGGGTCCTTCATTTCAGTGGGCCACAATATTATCGTAACCAAGTGTATATGTAAACTACACAGGTTTTTTTGAAAAATGGCCAAAAACCCTTAATTTACGTCCACACTGCAATCGTGTTCTTCTGAAAGAAAATCGGAAGAACAGAGGGGTTTTTCTGACATTGGTAATCCTCTTTCTACAAGGAAGAAGCCTTTGTCCAAAAGAGCTCTTTCAGTAAAAGGCGTGTGTGGACGGAGAAGAGGGAGTTCTTTCGAAAGATCAGGAAAGAGGAACAGGTGCCCTGGTGGCTACTCTATCCATAGTAATCACAGCTGAAATGCAAGATAGTGTGGACACTATCTTTTAAAAAAGCAGATTGCTTTTTTGATGTGCATTTGCAGCATGGATGCTCTCTTTTGGAAGTAGTTTTTTTGGAAGATCTCTTATGAAAAAGCTTCTTCCAAAAGAAACCTGCAGTCTCTAAATAGCCTAAGAGGGTCTCCCAGGAGAGAGTAGTTTTGCTAACTGCACTTGTGTACCTAGAATTTGAAGGGTGGGCCAACTGAACTGTAGGAGCACTTTGGATGCAGAGGGAGCACATGGTTCTCACAATGTTGTGTGTACTCAGCGTGCACCTCACTTAGGGTATGTCTACACTACAGCACTAATTCGAACTAACTTAGTTCGAATTAGTTAATTCGAACTAAGCTAATTCGAATTAGCGCATCTAGACTTAAAAACTAGTTCGAATTAGCGTTTTGCTAATTCGAACTAGCGCGTCCACACTGATTGGACGCAGGGGCGCATTTAAGGGCGGCTGAAACCGGTTCCGGCAGGGCATCAGGTCAGTAGTTGCTTTGTGTGGCTGCCGTCTGAGGCTCTTTGAGGCTCGTGCTTAAACGGACCCCCCCTGGACAGCCGGTTCTCAGTTTTTCCGCTTGCTTGCCTACCTCACCGAGGGACAGCAAAGCGTTTTTCTCTGCACCCGTCTGTGTCGGTGCTTCCCTTCGGGGATGCCGCCACAGGTGGCAACATGGAGCCAGAGCTCGCCCTGCACTTTCTGGTGCAGTTTATGGACTTGCTGCTGCAAGCCTGCGAGCAATGGCTGGAGGCTGCCTGGTTCCACCTGGTGCACGTCAGCCCCCTGCCTCTCCACCTGGCCACCTTGGGAGCCATGGAGCAGCTGCGGCGGCGCCCGGGCGCTGGCGTGCCCTGCCGCATCTGGCGTCTGGACACCAGCAGCGACTGGTGGGACCGCATCGTCCTGGAGCGCTGGGGAGACCAACAGTGAACCCAGAACTTCAGGATGAAGAGGGACACCTTCCTGGAGCTCTGCGAGTGGCTCGCCCCTGTTCTGCGCAGAAGGGACACTCACATGAGGCCCGCCATCCCCCTCCAGAAGCGTGTGGCCATCGCCCTCTGGAAGCTCTCCACGCTGGACAGCTACCGATCCGTCGGGAACCAGTTCGGCGTGGGGAGATCCACCGTCAGAGCGGTGCTCATGCAGGTACGGCACTCGCCAGCCACTGGGGCCGCCCCAGGGAATGGGCCGCCCCAGGGAAAACAGGGGTTCAGGGGGGGAGGAGGCAAAAGTGCCCCGCACCAGAGGGGCCAGTCTCTCCCGGCCGTACTACACGCCACCTGGGGGGGTTGCTCCCGGGAGTGGGATGCGGGGCACTGCCAGGGCACGAATGCTCCCAGCCACCCGGGCGCCCCACTGATTCGCGCTTTGCTGTGTCTCTCTCTGCAGGTGGTCAAGGCCATCAACCGGGTGCTGCTCTGCAGGGTGGTCCGCCTCACCGGCCCAAACGCTGTCATCTGGGGGTTCGGCGCCCTTGGCTTCCTCAACTGCGGGGGGGCCATCGACGGGATGCACATCCCCATCCGTGCCCCGGAACACCAGGCCTCCCAGTACGTGAACCGCAAGGGGTATTTCTCCGTCCTCCTGCAGGCTGTGTGTGACCACCGGGGACAGTTCACGGACATTAATGTGGGCTGGTCCGGCAAGGCACACGAAGCCAGGGTGTACCGCAACACCTCCGTGTGCCAGCGGCTGCAGGACGGGACCTTCTTCCCCGACCGCCACATCAGGGTCGGGGACGTGGACATGCCCGTCTGTCTGGTGGGGGATGCCGCCTACCCACTGCAGCCGTGGCTGATGAAGCCCTACACGGGGCACCTCAATCCGTCCCGCCAGGCCTTTAATGCCAGGCTCACCAGGGCCCGCATCATCATTGAGGGGGCCTTCAGGCGACTGAAAGCCCGATTTAGGTGCCTCCTCACCCGCCTCGACCTCGCCGAGCACAACATCCCTCCCATGGTGGCAGCATGTTCTGTGCTGCACAATTTGTGCGAGAGGAAGGGGGAGGCTTTCCTGCCAGCCTGGATGGCTGAGGCTGACCGCATGGCTGGCCAGTACGCTCAGCCCTGCACCGCCGCCATCCAGGAAGCCCAGCGGGGGGCTGTCCGGATCCGGTCCACCAGGGTCTGGAGGTGGCCTCTGAGGCCATGGCCCTGCTCCTCCAGCGCATCCACACTCCGCTGGCACAGCCGAAGGTCCTCCCAGACCCAGTGCTCCTGGTTGCGAAGCAGCTGCTCCATGAACCGGAGGTGCCACCGCTGGTAGTCCTCCTGGTTTCTGGCACGCCAGCTGGCCCGGGCGCGGGTGGCTGTTGCAGGCAGGGTAGTGCACCCTGCAGTCCCAGGTGCTGCGGCTGTGGTGAAACAAGAGCAGCGGTCAGTTCTCCCTGGGGACAAGGTGGGTGAAACCCAGCCCCCCTCTGCAAGGCCAGGGCCCCTGCATGACACCCAGCTGCTGCTCCATGGTGGGCAAGGCCCAGGCGCACGGTCCTTGGGTTCCCTCTCCCCCCCCACCCCCCTGTACACATAAGGGGAGCATGATGGTACTCACAGGTGGAGGCCTCCCTGGCCTCGGACGACACAGGAGATGTTGTCTGTGGGGTTCCTCGGGGGTCCTGGGTCCTGGGCAGACTCCTGGCAGGCTCCTGGCTCGCAGCATCCTCCGGCTGCTTCTCCTCGGTGTCCATGACCGGTCCCTCTGCCCCGGGATCGATGACCACCTGGGGAACATGGACGGCGTGAGCCCCCAGGATGCGGTCCAGGGCCTGAAAGTGGAGGCAGGCCTCTGGGTCGGCCCCTGGCTGGCAGGCCCAGGAGTAGGACTGCCGCAGGTCCTTTATTTTGCAGCAGACCTGCTCCCGGGTCCGCTGGTGGCCTCTGGTGGCCAGACTGTCAGCCATGTGGCCGTAGACAGCCGCGTTCCTGTGGCTAGTGCAGAGATCGTGGATATTGGAGGCTTCCGCCCAAACCTCGATGAGGTCCACAATCTCCGCACTAGACCAAGCGGGCGCTCGCCTCTTGCAGCCCCGGGCAGGCTCCTGGGAGCCGCCAGGCTCGTCCCGGGAAGAGGGGGAGGGCTGGGTGGCCTCGGGTGGCTGGCTCATGGCGTGGCAGGTGCAGGGTCTGCTGGCTGGGTGCTGGCAGCCTTGCAACTGGCACAAACTGTGTAGCCAGCCCATGGCCCTCTAAGGGCTCCGGGGCCAGGAGGGGGACAGACAAGTTTCCCTGGTGTTGGCCAGAGTGGCCACCAGGGCAAGCTGGGAAGGGTTAGCCTCCCACTAGTTCGAATTAAGTGGCTACACAGCCCTTAATTCAAACTAGCTAGTTCGAACTAGGCGTTAGTCCTCGTAGAATGAGGTTTACCTAGTTCGAACTAAGCGCTCCGCTAGTTTGAATTAAGTTTGAACTAACGGAGCGCTAGTGTAGCGCCTATGAAAGTTAATTCAAACTAACATCTGTTAGTTCAAATTAACTTTGTAGTGTAGACATACCCTAAATGTGCATGTCACTCTTGTAATATTTGGAGGAAAAATACTATGTCGATGAAAACCAGCAGAATCTGGTAATCCTGTGTGTGGGTAACAGTAAACTAAATGTTTCATGGGCCACATACAGAAGCCCCATTGGTGCCGGTTGCCCACCATTAGAGTAGATCAAGCATGTTATCTGTTCAATTCATAAGAGTGTAATCAAGTAAGAGAAAACATTTCAACCAATAAGCAGTGTTCTCTGTTAGCTGAACACGTGGGCAACCATCCAGGAGTGAGTCAGGTGCCATCCAGCTGATTAGCAAAGCACCCACAGTCAGCAGCATGTGTTTCTACTGGTGGTGCATATTCCACACATGCCTCAGTGCACATATCAAAATTTATTCCACACATGGATGGAAAAAGTAAGAGGGCACACTGGTTGCACATGCTTCCCCTGACTTGAACTTGTATCAGTGTGCTCATCAGAGATGATTCAAACGCTTTTCCTTAGAAACCTTTCCTCGGTCATTTTAAAGCAGCAGTTCTTAAAAATGGGTGTCAGAACCTTTCAGAAGGTCACGCGGTCACATAGCAAGGGAGACAAGAGCAGTCAACTTCCATGCCAAACCCTGCGTTGCCTCCGGCATTCATAATGGTGTCCAGTGTTTTTAATTTTTATGGGGGTTGCAGTCAGAGGCTTGCTATTTTGAAGGGAGTCCCAGCACAAATGTTCAGTGGAGCTGACAGCCTCTGTGGGCCCCCCAGCAAAGAGGGGAGAGGCCCAGCTCTGTGCTCCTGGAAGGAGTGAGGCAGCTGGCTCTCAGTTCTGTTCAGAGCATGCTGTGCCCTTTCCCTCAGCCCTTAAAGAACCCATGGCTGCAGCCACCGCCATACTGCTGAAGTAGCAGTTATGGCAGCCAGGGCTTCTGGGCCCCTTTGAATCACCAGGCTCTGGGGCAATTGCCCATTTTGCCCTGTTAGCGGAACTGCAACCGTTTGAGCACCACCATTTTAAAGTGTGTGCTAAGGATTCAAATCCTAAATATCAACTCCCCTGCCCCTCACATATACCAGACCTGGGTCTGTGGAGTGTCAAAGAACCCAGTTGGCTGAAAGCTAGATGTATAATTTATTTTTAATCACAGGATTATGTAGATAAACAAAATCCACAGCCTAACAGCATCCGTTTGTTAATCAGTTGTAATCTCCATAACATTAATAAGGCAAATCTGCAACCATCGTGTCAGGCAGGCTCACACAGCAGCGTAACAGTTGTCTGCAGTGTCGTGAGACAGGGAACACCATTTTAATGACAATGCCGTGAAAACTTGTGATGCATAATTTAGCACTTATCAGAATAATATTTACTAGCACATGGACAGCTGACCTTTTTTGTGTCTCCCCCAACCCAGCATTCCTCCCTTGTGGCTTCCTTCCATTGCCAGAGTATTGCTGCTAATCTGGGTGTAATGGGTAAAGAACAGTAGAAATAGAGCACTGCCCTGAGAGTTTCTCTACATTTACAGTATCTTCAACAATTCATGTGTTCTCAGTAACGCCTAGATGCTTGCTTCCTTTTTTCTTTTACCATAGTGTAAATACTTTCCTAGTTCTAAAATCATTATACACGAAGGCCCTTCTCCCACAAAGGCTTGCAAAAAACTTGCCTTCTAAATGAAAACACCACCAGTGCATCTGCATAGCCTCCCCAGACGTGCAGACTGTCCCTGTGTTCAGGGAGAAACCTTAATTCAGATTCAACCTAAGCTATGATTAACATTATGCTACGTAGTTCCACTTATAGCATTTTCAGACTGTAAACAGGACCATTCTCATGACCTTAGGCTCCAGTGGATTTCTCTTGATAACACCATCTAATCGGATTTAGAGTTTAATTAAACAGCTGTCACTTTGCTTCCTCATTCTGCAGCGATTTAATGTTGAATTAGTTCCTAAATTAGTCAAGCTTGAATGCTTGCCTTCTTACAATTCAGAGGTTGGATGAACATAGGAATTGCTCTTCAGCTAAATCCAAGCAACTAAGAGCCATATTCTCTACTTTGGTCTTTTCACAGAGCTCCCACAGATGTTAGTGGAAGTTCTAGGATTGGAACAAAAGTGCCAGATTCCTGGAGAGTTAACTGTATTGGTGCCTACCATTCAGGAATAGGCAGCCAACCAGATATGAGCACATGCAGCCTCTCTACTCTGGCTATAACACATCCACATTATGTTCTGGTTTTTGTTTTTTCTCTTTCTAAGAAAGCACATCTTTCCGTTGAATATCCCGTGTCCTGTGAAATTGGTTGGAAGGAAAGATTCTGGTCTATGCTACCTTAAATGCAGTTAGTTGATGGTTATACTTGTGTAACTTAGATCAGGATCTGCCCAAAGGTCTCTGCTAGTCTGTATTCTGTCAGTAGCATTGGCTTGGAGTCTAAAAACTTCACATGTTATTGAGGAACTGAGAATTTTGACTTGCCATACTATAATTAATATTTACATCCAATTCTTTATTCCAGCCCTAGGGCACTCCGCTTCCTGCATACTCCAGTATAAATGTAAGATCTCACACTGTTTTAATGCCATTTTAATACTAATGAAATAACTCCTCATTTACCCATGTGTAAGTGAGGTTTAGTCAGGGCCCAGATCTTCAGAGGTATTTAAGCACCAGCTCAGGGTGCATGTACATAGCATCTAAATCCCTGTGCCTCCATAATTTGCACACACAGAAAGGAATTTCAGAGCGGCTCATGGACTTCCAAGTGAGTTTTGTCTTTGCAAGGAATGCAGGGTGATGTTACTCTGAGTAAACCTTCCTTCCAGTTGTTATGTGTATAATGTATCATTTCCAGCATTTGGGCTTTTTAATTGCATCATCTTTCAGCTACAGCTACACAGAGACAAACAAATGTGAGTCTTTTCCCTGCCCTAACTTGTCTGGCGGCACTTGAGTCACAACTAATTAAGTACTTGGCTAAAAGAGGTAGGATAGCTGTCTAGGCTTCCAATCTGATTCATGTGACTCTGTAAGGAACCATTACAATGAATGTGGAACAAGACCTAAAGATTCTATAACATACTTGTATGTAGCTATGAGTAGATGGATTTTCTCCTCCCCTCCCCCCCCCCCCCCATTTCCTTGCATCATTGTGATCTCAGGTCTTATTCTGAGGCCATGGATGTAACTTTAGGATTATATAGAAGGAGATCCCATTTTATGTCTTTTCTGCCTCCTGGGGCAGTCTGATGGTTTGGTCCTTTCTTAAAAGTGTTGTATATCCAGAAAGCAAAACACATCTGTAGCTTGATATAGAATGTGGTATGATACATTTTTTTTGGGCTGAGAATGCTCAGATATTTTGTAGATAATAAAAACATTAGGTTACAGCTGAAATGTAACAGTTAATTTTTAGAATAATTTCTCCTACATCAGAGTACATCAGTTGTTTTTAGGTGCTTGTCCCAGTGAGAACATTAATCTTACCGGAGAGATACGGCAGGTAAGCTAATATATTTTATTGGGGCAACCTCTGTAGGGGAAAGAGACGTTGGTACCCACCTTTTCTATCTATGGGACTGACATAGCTACAATGCTACATTAATCTTATCAAGCCAGTAGAGAAACAAGCATAAAAATGTTCCTTAATATTTCTGTCTGTTGTTGAAATATGTACAAGTGATAATTATGTTTCCCTTTATATATTGGAAAAGTATTAGGCTGCGTCTAGACTGGCATGATTTTGCGCAAATACTTTTAATGGAAACGTTTTTCCATTAAAAGTATTTGCGCAAGAGAGCATCTATACTGGAATGTGCCTTTGCGCAAAAGATTTGCTTTTGTGCAAAAGCATCCGTGCCAGTGTAGACGCTCTCTTGCGCAAGAAAGCTTCGATGGCCATTTTAGCCATAGGGCTTTCTTGCGCAAGAAATCAACTTGACTGTCTACACTGGCCCTCTTGCGCAAGAATACTTGTGCAAGAGGGCTTGTCTCTGAGCGGGAGCATCAGAGTATTTGTGCAAGAACCACTGATTTTGTACAGTGCAAAGTCAGTGTTCTTGCGCAAATACTCGCTGCCAGTGTAGACAGGCAGCAAGATTTTGCGCAAAAGCGGGCGCTATTGCGCAAAATCTTGCCAGTCTAGACGCACCCTTAGTGTATTTGTGTGTTGCAGGAAGACATCTCCCAATCAGAATCCTGCCACTCTTCTTATTCTTCCTACCAAATGCATGGCTTTGTAGTTGTGTTGTAGGCATCATGCCCACTGGACGCTGGCAAAGTTATGAAGTCAACTGCAGATCTGCATAGCTTACTAGAAGATCTAGCCACACAACTTCCACTAATTTCAGTGGGTACAGATCTATTAGGTTCACTTTGGAAATCACTGGAGGGGGGCAGTTAGGGGATCATAAAACATTTATAACATCCTCATTTCAGATTGAATATTGGTGCCTGCTCAGGATTCATTGTATTTCTTTTCTTATTTTTAACTTTACTTTGCGTTAGTTTGTCAATTTTTTAAAAATAAACAGGAAGCAAACCCCAACACTGTCTGTAAATGGTTTTTGGTACTTTCACGGCTCAAACTAGATTTGATTTTAAACTAAAAATGTCCAATGGCTGCTTGCACAAAAAGTAGACTAGTTCTTGGGGGAATCTCTTAAATTAAAGAAAGGAGAAATAGCCACAGCATTGTGATTGTTAAAATTACATACCTCTTCGTTCTGTGTCTTTCATACAGTTTCTTAGTAACCAGTGTGCATCCACAGAATAGAATACAAACTAAACAGCATATTGCTTTTCTATAAAAAAAGTTTTCTGTTCTTATTCAAAGTGCAAGTAGGGCCAATACCAAATGTTGTGACAGTTGTTTCTAATGTCACCCAACGTGATCTCAAAGGACCGATGTCCACTCCACCATTAACTTGCACTGATGAATACCTCAGACTGCTGCAATAACAACACACAATCTGGTGGAGTTTGGAAACTCAATTTCCAGACATTGAGGGATTTTTCAATCAGACCCCAAGAGCTCTTTAAACACATTGTTAAATTAGACCATTATAAAACACTTTTCTCTGCTGAGCGGCCAATCTTAGTTTTATTTCAGACATGTTTGTTTCTTTCTCTCTCTCCTCTGAGGTTTTGTTCAGCTTTTTGAGAGACCTTTTTAGCCACATCTTCTTTCTTTTGTTTTTGTTTTTGTTTTTGTTTTATAGTTTGCTGCTTAACAGCCTGTGCATACGTGTGCTGATAGTGTAACAGAATTGGGCCCACAAACAGGTCTTTCATTGAATAAGGGGAGCATAATGGGATGGAAATATCCTCCTTGGAGTACTCCCTGTTCAGGGATCTTCTCTCCTGACCCTACTTCTAGCCCCCCAACAAAGGAGGTGTGTGGTGAGATGAAGAAGAAAGATGGGCAGGGAGCATGGCTAGAAAGCACTGTGCTACCAATATTCTTTGCTTCCATGGCCATTAGTAAACTGTGAGAAGCAGAACAAAAGATATGGAGGTAAGCTACCTCAGCATGCAGTACAGACAATGGTGTCTTCAAGTCTCCTGTGCCCCTTCTCCCCCATTCCAGTGCCAAATGCCTGGGCAAAGATGTGAGAATTATGCCCCCTGTCTTTTTTTAAGCATACACTTGTGCGTGCAGTAGCATATTGCACTTGAAGGCTGATGGCTAGAAGCGTCTGCAGCTTTGAAGCTGCTTACGCAATATTTTGTAATTTGTTCGCAGATGATACTGCACCAATGCCTGTACTGTACAGCAATGATGAGTTGTGACTGATTTAATTGGAGATGAAGTGTGAAGGGTTTCCATCCTTGTTTTGATGGACCAGATGCCGTGGTACCATAGCTACTGATTCCCTACTAATATCAAGGATTTCTAATCATACTAATTATATTAACTATTAGTGAATCTGTCTAATATGTTTCTATTTCCTTTATGCACAATGTGTTCTGAGTGTTCCTGAAGCTGATGCTGGTCCATGGGGGGAAAAAAACCCTAAAACTTCAGTGAGCCTTTATCATGACAAACTAAGTCTTTGATTTTTGATAATTTTTTTTCCTGTGGCTGCAGTCCCTGAAGTAATTAATCAAACTAAATCTATTCAGATGTGTTCAATTTCCCTTAATGAAACCATTAGCCGAGGGCAGGAGAGTGAGGTATCATAATTGCTCATAATGTGCCAGTAGTCAAATTTTGCACCTTTTTTTGTCCAGAAAGGACTTGGGGAATTTCAGTAGGTTTTATAAACTTTATGATAGTATCTCTGCATCAAGCCCATTTAGGCATCATATCTCTCAGTAATGATCCACTGGAAAAAGATAAACAGAAATGATGGATTGTTATTAAATGACTGGCCTATCAACTCTGTGCCATGTAACAGAGAAAACAGTATTATCATTGGTGTTGGCTTTCTATGCTTTTGTCTTCTAAAGGCACAGATCATTTTCTTTTGTCCAGTAAAGTGGCAATCTCTGATTTCAGGGAGGGTGAAGAGGCTGAGGCGAGACTTAAATGCTCAAATAATATTTCCTGGGACTATTTCTAGGGCGTCAGCTCTGTGGGTTTAAAAATATTTGTGCTCTGCTCCAGATTTTTGCAGCTGAATTTAAGCCTCTGGCATGGATCTGGTGAAGGCAGGATACCAGATTTGAGGGATGAAATGCTGTTATCTATTAGGCAAATCCATTGCTTTGGACCAGACTAAGGGTGTGTCTACACAGCAAGTTATTTCAAAGTAACAGCCATTATTTCAAAATAATTTTACTAGTGTCTACACAGCCAAACCACTATTTCGAAACTGAATCAAAATAGCAGAGCGCTTAATTTGAATTTGGTAAACCTCATTCCACAAGGAATAATGCCAAATTCGAAATAGCTAAATCAAAATAAGCACTGTGTAGACGCTTATTTCAAAATAGGGGGCCTCCAGCCCTTCCCAGGGTGCCCAGGTGGCCACTCTGGTCAAAACCAGGAAAACTCTTCTGCTCCTCCCCTCCCCCAGACCCGGATCCCTTAAAGGGGTAGACTGTGGCCACAGTGCCTGTGCCAGCTGCAAGCCTGCCAGCACAGACCCAGCAGTCGCTGCCCCAGCCCAGCATGAGCCAGCAACCACTGGCAGCCAGCCCTCCACCACTCCCCGGAGCAGGCTGGCAGCTCCTAGGAGCCTACCAGGGCCTGCAAAAGGCAGGTGCCTTCCTGGTCCAAAGTGGAGATCATGGCCCTGATTGAGGTTTGGGGGGAGGCCTCCAATTTCCATGATCACCACACTAGACACAGGAATGCGGCCATCTACATGGAGCAGGTGCGCATGAAAATCAAAGAGCTGAGGCAGGCCTATGCCCGGGGGCAGCTCCCAATGAGAGGCTGACCCAGACCTTTTCCCCCATTACGATGCCCTGGACCGCATCCTGGGGGTCAGACGGTCCGTGCCCCGCAGGTGGTCATCGACCCTGGGGCAGAGGGCCCTGAGTAGGGCACAGAGGAGGAGGAGGAGAACGATGACGACGGCCAGGAGTTGCAGGAGCCTGAAGGGAGTATGGCTCTCACCCAGGACCCCTGAGGCATCACGGAAGCCATGTCACCGGTGTCATCCAAGGCTGGGGAGGCCTCGACATGTGAGTGCCATCACGGTCCCCTTATGCGGGGGGGAAGGGGGAGAGGGAGCCCAGGGACCGTGCGCGTGAGCCTTGCTGACCATGGAGCATGCAGCAACCTGTGCAAGTGCTGTGCCACCCTGGACATGTGGCCCCAGCTGGCTGCCACGCAGGGGCTCTGGCCTGTTACCCACACGTGTGTATGTATGAAGGCATATTATGTGCTCCTGACCCTGGGGAGGGACACTACATGATGCCCTCCCTCCACAAGCCCCCTCTACGCAGAGGCAGGGCACATCTCTCCTCCCTCCCCACCCCCACTCTATATATAGCACAGGGGCATGGGTGCCGTCCCAAGCTCACACTCCCACAGATAACAGGATATGCCAAACATGGCCTGTGTGCAAGCACATTGTCTCTGATAGTGTGAAGTCCTGCCATCCTCACCGTGCGGAGGGGGGCTGGGCTTCACCCATTGTGTCCCCAGGGAGAACTGACCACTTCTCTTGTTTCTCCACAGCTGTAGCAACTGCGAGTGCAGGGCCAGCAGGCTGACCTGGAACCAGGAGGAGTACCAGCAGCAGCACCTGGGGCTCATATGAAGCCAGGTCCACATCCTGGAGCACTGGGTTCATGAAGACCTGCAGCTGCGGCGGGAGAACTAGAGAGAGCTGCTTGACCAGAGCCGTGCCATCCGCGACCACATGCAGACCCTGATTCAGAGACTGGAACCTTCTGCTGTTCCAGATCCTGCTGCCACCCTATCTATCACTCCTCCTCCCACTCCTGCTCCCCCTCCCGCCTCTTTCTCCTCCCACTCCCCACTCGCCCCACTCTCCATACCTGCTCCCCCTGGGGACGCCAAGGCCCCCGCACCTACAATGCTGGGAAACAGATGGACCAGCAACCCCAACCCTGAGCTTCTCCTCCCCCTTCCTCCCCTCGCCTCCCCCTTCCAGCTCCCTCCTCCCAGGTTTACCCCTCACCTCTCCCAACCTCTTGCCTCCTCTCTCCCACCCTCATTCCCCCCCCACACACACACACGCCAGTTATGTTCAATAAAGAGAGTTTGTTTTTGGCAACACATGTGTTTTTATTGTACATCAGGAAGGGGAGTTAGGGAGGGGAAAGTGGAAGGACATGAGGGTGGAATAAGGCACAAACCCCCAGTGGGGCACGCCAGGGAGACCTCCATCTGGAAGTTCTCCCACAGGGCCTCCTGGATACCAACAGCCTCCCAATGGGCTTCCCTGCTGGCAGCCATGCGGGGCTGTGCATACAGGCCAGCCAAGTGGTTGGCCTCTGCCATCCAGGCTGGTAGGAAAACCTCCCCCTTCCTTTCGCACAAATTGTGCAGCACACAGCATGCCTCAGCATGTGGAATATTCCTCTCAGAGAGGTCCAGGTGGATGAGGAGGCATCTAAATTGGGCCTTCAGCCAGCTGAACGCCCCCTCCACCACAACGCGGGCCCTGCTAAGCCTGAAATTAAAGGCCTGCTGGGAGGGGTTGAGGTGTCCCGTGTAGGGCTTCATGAGCCAGGGCTGTAGGGGGTAGGCCGCATCCCCCACCAGGCACATCCACGTCCCCAACCCTGATGTGGCAGTCGGGGAAGAAAGTCCCGGCGTACAGCTTCTGGCACACAGAGGAGCTGCAGTACACTCGCACATCGTGTGCTTTGCCGGACCAGCCCATGTTAATGTCCAGGAAGCAGCCCCGGTGGTCAGACACAGCCTGCAGGATGACTGAGAAGTAACCCTTCCAGTTTATGTACAGGGAGACGTGGTGGTCTGGGTCACGGATGGGGATGTGCGTCCCGTCGATTGCCCTCCTGCAGGTGGGGAAGCCCAGGGCACCAAATCCCTTGATCACCACATCCACATCAGTGAGGTGGATGACTCTGCGGAGCAGCACTCTATTGATGGCCTTGACCACCTGCAAAGGGACACACAAAACCGAGAGTCACCGGGGTGCCTGGGTGGCTGACAGTGCTCCTTCCCCACCACTGCCCTGCACCCTCTCCCCAGGAGCAACGCCCCCTGCAATCCTGGCCACCACAGGCAGTCCATTGTGCAGCTGGGACAGAACAAACCCTCCTTGGGTGGGGACTTGCACCACCTCCCCCCCTTTTCTCTGGGGTAGCCCATGCCCTCCTTGGCCCCCTCCCAGGCACAATGACCAGAGACTGCCATGCCTGCATGAGCACTGCTCCACGGTGGATCTCCCCATGCTGAACTGGTTCCCCATGGATCGGTAGCTATCCAGCGTGGAGAGCTTTCAGAGGGCAATGGCCACACACTTCTGGAGGGGAATGGCGGGCCTCATGTGCGTGTCCCATAACTGCAGAGCAGGGGCAAGCCACTGACAGAGCTCAAGGAAGGTGTCCTTCATTCTGAAGTTCTGGGTCTATTGTTGGTCTCCCCAGCGCTCCAGGACGATGTGGTCCCACCAGTCATTGCTCGTGTCCAGATGCCAAATGTGGCAGGATGCTCTGGCATCCAGGCACTGCTGCTGCTCCTCCTCATCCCCCAGGAGGGCCTAGAAGAGGGCCTGGGGGTCGGGCTGCAGCAGATGCTGCGAGGCAGACTCCAGCAATTGTTGCCAGGCTTGCAACAAGACATCCAAAATGAGCACCAGAGTGCCCAGGGGCAGCTCTGGCTCCATGGTGCCAAGTGCTGTGGTGTCTCGGGTCAGGGCAACCAAAGCAGACAGAGACAAAAATTCTTTGCTATCCCTCAGTGAAGTAGGCAAGCAAGCAGGGAAAGCTGAGAACTAGCTGTCTGGGGGGTCCCTCTAAGCCTCAGATAGCCTCAGGCAGCAGCCACACAAAGTAACTACTGACCTGATGCCCTGCTGGAACCGGTTTCAGTTGGCCTTAAATTAGATTCAGCGTCCAATCAGTGTGGACACACTGTTTCAAAATAGCAAAATGCTATTTTGAAATGCATTTTGTGTGCAGACACGTTATTTCAAAATATCTTATTTCGAATGAACTATTTTGATTATTAAATAAGATATTTCAAAATAACGCTGTTGTGTAGACATACCCCCAGAGCTTAGCTGCAATGTGAAGTAAACTTGGTAAGGCTGCTGCTACTATAACACACTTTCAGAAGTTTCACTATCATCCTTTTGGGATACCAGTTTAGGTGAGCAGCTGGCTTTTTCTTCCTTGTGATATCGGGATAGGGCCTCAGTGTTAAAGGATCTCAGGAACACATGATTTGTCATCCAACATCAGATCAATAGCTTGTGGCCTTATATACAACACCTCACTGCTACCCTCTTCAATATTCTGCTTCCTGTTATTTATTTTATCCCACTGATTACCTACTTTATGGGACATGATGAATTCAATGCTGAAGTAAGCTCTGGTGGTTCCCATTCAAATCATTTGTGAGTTACACCCATCGTTATGCACAGTGTCAAGCTGATGTTACATGTGCATCATCTCATCTTGTGTTCACATCTGTTCACCCTGGTCTATACTATGGAGTTATTTCAGAATAACTCCCTTATTTCAAAATAAAAAGTGGAGCGTCCATACCACCAAGCCTGTTATTTCAAAATAATGGGGTGGCTATTTCTTTGGGGAATAAGCTAATTTTGAAATAGTTATTTTGGGAGCTATTATTTCAAATTTGGTTATTTCAAAATCATTTCTTAGTATGGACATGCCCTTTTTGTTCTGTTGGTTTGCTCTAATGGTCTGGCATTGGATAAAAGCATTGAGAAATACCCAAGCTATACAATATGTTCGGTGCTTAAAGTTGTACTTCTGTTTATGAGATGTCTCTTATTCTGAGCCTGTCCATTTAAATTAGATTTCTACATCTGTAATTCACTCTAGTAGCTAAAGACAAACTTGATCAGAATATAGTCATTTTAGAGCAGACTGGAGATAGCCTAAAAAGATGTTCTGTCACTTCCACAAGCACTCTCACTGCTCAGAACCTTAGTTTGCACAATTTAACATTCTCAGACACAAAAAATAAGTAAATGTGTTTAGAGACTGAGGCAAAGAACAGCAACATGACATATGATGCTAGCAGTATTGAAAATAGACAGCAAAAGTTGTAGTACATTTAGCCCTTTAAGTGGCTGGCTGGATTATTGAAGTTTGAATCCTACATGAAGGTGATTTTTTTTAAGAAAATTCTTGTTTATTAAAGTTTTAGAAATTTTGAAGATTTCACTTTTTTGTTTGTGTGTGTGCTTACATGTCTAAAAGTATTTGTACAAAAGTAACAGTACATGGAACCCTTTATGGGGCAAGATTTTTACAAGTTAGGCTCTTAAAGTCATGTGTTTAACAAAAGTATCCTGATTTTCAAAATTGCCGAGTACCCATCAGAACCAGTGGGATATAGTAGGTGTTCTCTCTCTGTAAAAACAGGCTTCATACTCAGGGGCTTCAGAAGGGACTGAGACACATAATTTTTAGTTTTTGGAAATTTTAGACTTACAATGTGGGATACAGGTGTGTGTATATAAATTCCTTAGGCTCCCACAGGGGTTTCTGACTTGTCCAGAAATATCAATATTCCTTCTTCTATTATCTATTCCGTCTTTTTTTTTTTAATAAGAGGAAGAGATGAAACTCAGGCTATGTCTATACTGCAGAGCTTTTTCGAGATAACGGAGATATCCTGGATAAGCTCTGCCATATCCAAGGAACATGTCTGCTTTTCAGAAACAATTTTTGAAAGAGCAGATGCATTCTTTGGCATCCCTGTAAACTTCATTCTATGAGAAAGAAGGGATCTTCTGAAAGGGGGTGTTTTTCCAACATTTGGTCCTGTGTAGACAGTTTGCAATTTATATATATTTTTCCGACTTTTCCCTGCAGTGTAGACATAGCCTCAGAGTAAAATATTGTAAGACTGGAGAAAGAAAGAAAGAAAGAAAGAAAGAAAGAAAGAAAGAAAGAAAGAAAGAAAGAAAGAAAGAAAGAAAGAAAGAAAGAAAGAAAGAAAGAAAGAAAGAAAGAAAGAAAGAAAGAAAGAAAATGTAATGTAAATCAGTTACCTTTGAATTGAAAACAATGGCTAGAGCATCAGTGCCCAATTTTGCTTCTTTTGATAGCAAATTCCTCTTGACCTTTGTGCTGCAAGAATGGCCTTTGGTGCTTTTGCTGATTTTTATTCACTTTTTACAGCTGGAAGTTAAAAGGCTGCATAAAGCCTTGAAATTCTACCTAGAAGTCAGTCTTAGGAGCAGCGTGATGTTGAACTCGCTTGAAAAATGAAACCACTGTTAGCTGTGTTGGAGGTGGATTAAAAGGTTTTTACCCTTTCAGATCTGATTTTAGGCTTTCAGATTTCCTTCTTATTTGCTCTGTGGGTTATAGCCTCACTAACACCTGCTGGATTCCTTACATTCGGCCATTTCAAAAGAAACAAAATCTTCAAAGTTCTTGTCCAGATACGAGACACCATCTCTTCAAATGGCCTGCATCCAAATGTGGAGAAGTTTGAATTGAGTTTGAAACTTTGCAGCTCCCGCGCTCATCTTAATAAACAGCCCTGAAGTCGAATTTTGGCATGTAAATCGTGGTTCCCTTGTCCAGTAGAAAGCTTTTGGACCCTTAGTTTGCCTGTAATATGGGTACAAGGCAGAAGCTGTTGGGAAGCAGAGCTTTCTGGGATGAAAAAAATTGAAAATATTTTGTTTTGTATATTAGGGTATGTCTACACTACCCCCCAGTTCGAACTAGGGGAGGGAATGTAGTCATTCGGAGTTGCAAATGAAGCCCGGGATTTGAATTTCCCGGGCTTCATTTGCATGATGCCGGCCGGCGCCATTTTTAAATGCCGGCTAGTTCGGACTCCGTGCCGCGCGGCTACACGCGGCACAGACTAGCTAGTTCGGATTAGGCTTCCTATTCCGTACTAGCTGTACACCTACACGCGGCACGGGGTCCGAACTAGCCGGCATTTAAAAATGGCGCTGGCCGGCATCATGCAAATGAAGCCCGGGAAATTCAAATCCCGGGCTTCATTTGCAACTCCAAATGACTACATTACCCCCCTAGTTCGAACTAGGGGGGTAGTGTAGACATACCTTTAGAGAGTACAGTTAAAGTAAATGGGCTGTCAATGTGTAACATGGAAAGGTGGAATTAAACCTGGGACCTCTGGAGCTTAGTGCATAAGCCTCTACTGCATGGACTAAAAGCCAGTTGGTTTTTAGTTCATGTGCTAAAGGCTCAGGTGGATTTTAGCTCACATGCGCTTAGAGGCTCCTGCACTAAGCTCTAAAGGGCGCATGTTCGATCTTGCCTATCAGCATTACAAATGTGCATGTCTAATACAAAGGATATAAGTTTGGATTTACTACATTTGAATAAATGGTTTCTAGTTGGGGAAAATTGGGTCAGCTCATCAGCTGGTGATAACCGGCTTGTCTCCATTGACTTCACACCAGTTGACAAGCTCTGGGTTCTTAGGAATCTCTCTAAACATCCTGTGGTTTCATTCCAAAAATTATGTGCTTGGTTTTGTGTGCAGGACACAGAAATTCTGAACACCGCAATTCTCACGGGAAAGACGGTTGCAGTGCCCATCAAAGTGGTTTCCATTGAGGAGAACAGTGCTGTGATGGACATCTCTGAATCGGTGGAATGCAAGTCCTCTGATGAGGATGTTGTGAAAGTAAGTTTCCCTCTTCTTCCTGCTTCCCAGTGTTTCCTGCTTTTCCATACAGAAATGGTGTCAGGGAAGCAGATCCCTGAACTGACCAATAAACCTGGACTTCTGAGTTATTTTTTCCCATACTTCAAATGGATACAAAGATTGTTTGCAAAGACACAAAAGGAAGCCAGGGATCTCAGTGAAGATACTGTTGCTTTTCAGTGGAAGTTGAGCATGGAACTCCCATTTATGCTTTGAAAATCAGCCCCCCCTTTGGGTACGTGTACGCTGCAAAAAACAGCCAACAGTACAAAGTCTCAGAGCCCAGATTAACTGACTAAATTCATAGATATCTCACTGCTGGGCTTAAAAATTACTGTATAGACAGTCAAGTTGGGCTAGAGCACAGGCTCTGAAACCCTCTCCCTCATCCCAAACACAAACACCTATACAGCTGTAGTTAGCCTTGTGCCATGAGCCCTGTGAGGCAGAATCAATTGATCCAGATTCTGGCGCTCAGTTCACAGGATCTTTTTTTTTAGGAGGGGGCAGGGTAGCACTGTACAATAGTCACAACTGCCTGAAATAATTATGTTAATGTGTGAACCCCTTTGTTGGCATATGAACTTCTTCACTCTTGTGCAGAGTATAAATACAAGGCCTGTGCACCATTTTTAAGTCTTGTGTAAGCCCTCATATTAGGGCTGAGGTAGTACATAGTCCTTGTGTGGGGTAAATTTATCCTTAATACATAAATTGTAAACTTCTTGAACCAGGCATTGTCACATATTATATAATTGTCCAGCACTGAGTACCAGAGCCCAACCTTTAAGCACAACTCCAAATGTTATATAATAATATGACATTGACCCCATTTGGCCTATGATCTTCATCTAGCCCCAGGGATGTATATTGCCACAAGTTTATTCAGATTGTTGGTGTCATAGTAAAGCAGTAAAACTCCTGCATGTTTGCAGAATCTTACACTGAATAATTCACAATGATGTACTGTGGTGGGATTTATGTAGAACCCTCAATTACAGCCATATAAATGCTGCTCCTCATTAATTTAATGAGTATGAAACGAGGAAGCTGAGGACAGCAGCAGAAGGTCCCAGAGCAGCAATGGGCAACCAAGAATAAGGAGTAGCCCTTCTTCATCGCAATGCACTCCAGCAGCCAAAGGCTCAATGGGGCTCCAATTGCAGCCCACAGACCCCTTGTCTGCCTCCTCTCATGCAGTGGGCCCCACACTTCCTACTCGTTCCCCTTCCTTCTAGCACTTTCTGAATACCGTAAATCATCTGAACAGCTCTAGCTCTAGGAGGAAGAGAGAGGAGTGGGGCATGAATCAGCGAGTCAGGTGATTTGTGGTATTCCAAAAGTGCAGACTGACCACTACTGTCCCAGAGCCAGTTTACTGGACCTTTGCACTGAGGGCCTTGTGCCTCCAATGCAGATGCAGGGGTAGGCAATAATTTTTGAAAGGGGGCCACTTCACAAATTTCAGAAATGTCCATGGGCCAACTGAAAGGGTGGGGCCTCAGATGGAAGATGTGGGGCCTCGGGCGGAGGGGATGGGCCATGAGCTGTTAAAAGACTCCAATATGTTTCTTATACAACAAAGTAATTGAATTGTAATAATAATTAACTTCATACATCATTTTCCATAGATTATCATAGAAGGCAACACATATAAAATTTTAAATAATAACACTAACATTTTGAGAACATTTGTAACATTTATAATAACAACAGCACTAACAGTAAACATAGGGCCCTAAAAATTAATACTTAGTCCTGCCATGAGTGAAGGGGACGACTAAATGACTTTGAGGCCCTTTCCAGACCTTTGATTCCATGAAATAGTATCAAAGTCCCTGTTTTTCCTCCCACCCAAACTAAGTATATTCAGTTAGGTTTTATGAGGTATAAAGATTCCCACACTTGACGATAAAAATGGCATCTAGATATTTTTATCAAAACCAATTGTAAAGAAATAGATTATTGGGCATTTAAAGCCACTTCTTGAAGGGAGCTGTTAAAATTTCCAATGATTAACTATGTTTTTGAAACTCCTTGAAATACAGGAGCCCTTCAGAACACCAAATTGTTATTTTTGTCAATAAGAATATTTATTTAGTGAAATGAATGGCCTGTGTTTGTGCTTTATTAATTCATTAAAAGACATTCACCAAGTAAAACCATTAAACCAGCCCAAACCAGATTTTTTTCTGCTGTGCTCCTGGGCAAAATGGTGTGAGGAAAGCTCCAGAATCCAGCAAGAGGAATGAGTGGGAACTGGGGTGGAAGAGGAGGGATTGAGAGCTACCCTACAGTGAGCTTTTCTTGGCCTGGTGTCTCTGCCCCCTGACCTTTTGCCAATGGAAGGAACCTGGAGCAGAGAGGAGCGTTTTGGGGGTTAGCCTCCTCCCAGAGTTGTCTGGGGTGGAGGCTTAGACTTCATATCACAGAGCTCGCTGCTCTTGTCCCCATTTCTAACCTGTTGCCTGGCAGTTGCCCAGCAGGCACAAAGCCTTTGAATTGCAGGGCTCACACCTTCCAGGCAGTTGAAAGGGCTCACACCTCCCGGGCAGCTCCCAGGCAACTTACTGGCCAGTGAGGCAGAGCTGTGAGCTCTTTTCAATTGCTTCTATTTAAAGGGCTTGTGCCTGTGGGTGGCTGCCAGGCAATGCAGCTACCCAGCAGGCGAGCCCTTTAAATAGAAGTAGTTGAAAGGGCTGGAGTCTCTGACTCCCTAGCAACAAGTTAGAGGCTGGGTGAGCTGCGAGCCCTTTTAAGTGCTACTATTTAAAAGCCGGCGCCTTCCCTGTGCCCACCAGACAATGTGTTGACTAGCAGCAGCAGGGAACACGAGAGTGCTTTAAATAGAAACAGCTCAAAGGGAGCTCAGTGTCTCCAGCAATGCACTAGAGGCACGGGGGAGCTGTGAGCTCTTTCAGCTGTTTCTGTTGAAAGGTCTGGCCCCTTCCCAGCACCTGTCAGGCAAGAGCATGGCCTAGCTCCTGTGGGAAAGAGGGCTTGCAGCTCCCCACACCTCTAGCGCGTTGCTAGGGAGCCAGAGATGCCAGCCCCTTCAACTGTTTCTATTTGAAGAGCATGTGTCTTTAGGGTTGCCAGATGTCCGGTTTCGAACTGGACAGTCCAGTATTTGAGCTTTCTGTCAGGACACAAATTGAGAAAATATAAATGTCCGGTATTTTCTAAATAAGATGGAATGTAGATTGTGATGTCATGTCAAGTGTGTCTGGTATTTTTGTTGAAACCATCTCGCAACCGCAATGAGCTAGGGGGCGGGGCCTGAAACTGCCTTGCGGGCCAGATCCAGCCTATTGTGAGGCTTTTACCCACCCCTGCTCCAATGGATCCCTAGGATCTATATAGCTCATAAGGGATCCAGTGAGCTGGAGGGGGAGAGGAGGAGAAGACTTTTGCCTTTAGAAAAAACAGAATCACAGAGAAGTCATTATTCATTGTCGTCTGATGGTGTATGTCCTTGCAGTGACAGTAGAGAGATGGCCAAAAATGAAAAATCCAAAGTAATGATTTAATAGGTTAAAGAAAATGTTTGATCAAAAATCAGAAGAAAAATCAAAGCTTCCTATCAAAAGAGATGCCCCTTCAAATAAGAATATTGGTGGGTTTTGTGCTATTGCAGTTCTCATAGCATTTGGTGATCTGGAAAGGACTATGTTGCCTTGAAGTTTTATGTCCTTCTCTTAGTATTTTGAGCTCTACTCTTAGACCTAGACAACAACCAAAACTTAGGACAATCTAGTTATGTCACCTGGGAGTGTGAAAAATTCACACTCTTGAGCAATATAAATAAGCCAATCCTAAGCCTGGTGTGCACTAGGTAGATGGTACTTTCATTGGCCTAACTTCCACCTTTCAAGATGTGGATTTACTGAAGGGGTGGAAAAACCTTTTATGCTACTATAGTTACATTCCTATGCTACATATATAGCATTTGTAGTGTAGGCATGCCCTCAGGCCCTTTCCCCAAAGACTTTTGTCTCTGTTACAGGGATTTTTCAAGACGAGGCTTTTTGCATGAGTTCATTTTTTAGGTAGGCTCTAAAAGCTCTGTCTAGCCGCTCTGAGGATAAAGCGAAATAAATAACTGGAAACTTATGCTCAAATGTGTACTGGAGTTGAACAGAGGACTTTTTGAGATGTAATTTTTTCCCCTGCAAAATATTCTCAAAATGATTCAAATTAGTAAAGAAGCTGTCGTTGTTATTGTCGTATAAATAGGCAGTGCTCCTGAGATGATGCATCAATCACATGAAAATATTAACTGCTATAAATAAAGGGAATATAAGACTGGAAGGGACCTCATGGGTCATCCAGGCCAGTACACTATTACCACAGGCTACCCTTTTATATAATTCCATTCATAAATTGATCAAGCTCCAATTTATAACTAGTTAGTTATAACTAGTTAGGTTGCTTTTTCCCCACTACCTTTCTGGTTTCTTAACAACAACCACAGGACATACCACACTAATACCAACCCTGGTACCTTCCCCTGCAACAAACCCCGTTGCCAGCTTTGTCCACATATTCACTCTGCTAATACCATTATTGGACCTAACCAAGTGAATTATAAGATCAAGAACACATATTCCTGCGCATCCAGAAATATAATTTATGCTATCATGTGCCGAAAGTGTCCGTCTGCTATGTACATTGGACATACATCTCATAGAATCATAGAATCATAGAATAATAGGACTGGAAGGGACATCAAGGGGTCATCGAGTCCAGCCCCCCGCCCTCAAGGCAGGACCAAGCTCCACCTACACCATCCCTGACAGATGTCTATCTAACCTGTTCTTAAATATCTCCAGAGAGGGAGATTCCACCACCTCCCTTGGCAATTTATTCCAATATTTGACCACCCTGACAGTTAGGAATTTTTTCCTAATGTCCAATCTAAACCTCCCCTGCTGCACTTTAAGCCCATTACTCCTTGTCCAGTCCTCAGAAACTAAGAGGAACAAATTTTCTCCTTCCTCCTTGTGACACCCTTTTAGATATTTGAAAACCGCTATCATGTCCCCCCTTAATCTTCTTTTTTCCAAACTAAACAAGCCCAGTTCATGAAGCCTGGCTTCATAGGTCATGTTCTCTAGACCTTTAATCATTCTTGTCGCTCTTCTCTGTACCCTTTCCAATTTCTCCACATCTTTCTTGAAATGTGGCGCCCAGAACTGGACACAGTACTCCAGCTGAGGCCTAACTAGTGCAGAGTAGAGCGGCAGAATGACTTCACGAGTTTTGCTTACAACACACCTGTTGATACAACCTAGAATCATATTTGCTTTTTTTGCAACAGCATCACACTGTTGACTCATATTCAACTTGTGGTCCACTATGACCCCTAGATCCCTTTCTGCCATGCTCCTTCCTAGACAGTCGCTTCCCATCTTGTATGTATGGAACTTCTCAGACACTTCACCAAAGGATCAATGCCCAAAAAACAGATATTAGAGAGGATCACAAAGAAAAAACAGATTCTTGCCATTTCAACCAGAAAGGACATTGTCTCAATGACTTGATTACCTGCATCCTGCTTCAAAGGCCTTTTAAGACTACACTTGAAAGATAATCCTCTGAACGGTCATTCATGCTTAAATTCAACACTTTACACCTACGTTTGAATAAAGACGCTAATTATCTTACCCATTACAAAGATTGCTTCCCCAATTATCACCTCTGATATCATGAGCTCACAGACATTTACCTCCCCCCCACCCCATCCCTCTTCTGTTCTGAAATTTGATTTGTCCTTTTCATACGTGTTCATTTTTTTAATTATATCCTTTGGTATATATGGTTGTGACCATTTTATTCCACTATTTGATCTGAGGAAGTGGGTCTGGCCCATGAAAGCTCATCACCTAATAAACCATCTTGTTAGTCTTTAAAGTGCTACATAGTCCTGTTTTTTGTATGTATGAAACTGATTGTTCCTTCCTAAGTGGAGCACTTTGCATTTGTCTTTATTAAACTTCATCCTATTTACCTCAGACCATTTCTCAAATTTGTCGAGGTCATTTTGAATTATGACCCTATCCTGCAGATTAGTCGCAACCCCTCCCAGCTTGGTATCATCTGCAAACTTAATAAGCTTACTTTCTATACCAATATCTAAATCATTGAGGAAGATATTGAACAGAGCCAGTCCCAAAACAGACCTCTGCATAACCCCACTTGTTATGCCTTTCCAGCAGGATTGTGAACCATTAATAACTACTCTCTGAGTATGGTTATCCAGCCAGTTATGCACCCACCTCATAGTAGCCCCAGCTAAGTTGTATTTACTTAGTTTATTGATAAGAATATCATGCGAGACCGTATCAAACGCCTTACTAAAGTCTAGGTATACTACATCCACCGCTTCTCCCTTATCCACAAGACTCGTTATCCTATCAAAGAAAGCTATCAGATTGGTTTGGCATGATTTGTTCTTTACCAATCCATGCTGGCTGTTCCCTATCACCTTGCCACTTTCCAAGTCTTTACAGACGATTTTCTTAATTACTTGCTCCATTATCTTCCCTGGTACAGAAGTTAAACTAACTGGTCTGTAGTTTCCTGGGTTGTTCTTATTTCCCTTTTTATAGATGGGCACTATATTTGCTCTTTTCCAGTCCTCTGGAATCTCTCCTGTCTCCCATGATTTTCCAAAGATGATAGCTAGAGACTCAGATATCTCCTCTATCAGCTCCTTGAGTATTCTAGGATGCATTTCATCAGGCCCTGGTGACTTTTTTAGGTGATTTTTAACTTGTTCTTTTTTTATTTTACCTTCTAAAACTACCTCCTTCCCACTAGCATTCACTATGTTAGGCATTCCTTCAGACTTCCTGAAGACCGAAACAAAGAAGTCATTGAGCACCTCTACTATTTCCAAGTTTCCTGTTACTGTTTCTCCCTCCTCACTGACCAGTGGGCCTACCCTCTCCTTGGTCTTCCTCTTGCTTCTAATGTATTTATAAAAAGTCTTCTTGTTTCCCTTTATTCCAGTAGCTAGTTTGAGCTCATTCTGTGCCTTTGCCTTTCTAATTTTGCCCCTGCATTCCTGTGCTGTTTGCCTATATTCATCCTTTGTAATTTGTCCTACTTTCCATTTTTTATATGACTCCTTTTTTATTTTTAGATCATGCAAGATCTTATGGTTAAGCCAAGGCAGTCTTTTGCCATATTTTCTATCTTTCCGACACATCGGAATAGCTTGCTTTTGGGCCCTTAAGAATGTCCTTTTTAAAAACTGCCAACTCTCCTCAGTTGTTTTTCCCCTCAGTCTCGATTTCCATGGGACCTTACCTATCATCTCTCTGAGCTTACCAAAATCCGCCTTCCTGAAATCCATTGTCTCTATTTTGCTGTTCTCCCTTCTATCCTTC
This sequence comes from Pelodiscus sinensis, assembly GCF_049634645.1. Lineage (NCBI taxonomy): Eukaryota > Metazoa > Chordata > Testudines > Trionychidae > Pelodiscus > Pelodiscus sinensis. Next base: position 27,300,472 of record NC_134725.1, on the reverse strand, counting down.
CTTAGAATTGTGGACTCTATGATTTCATGATCACTTTCACCCTAGCTGTCTTCCACTTTCAAATTCTCAACTAGTTCCTCCCTATTTGTTAGGATCAAATCTAGAACAGCTTCCCCCCCAGTAGCTTTTTCAACCTTCTGCAATAAAAAGTTGTCTCCAATGCAGTCTAAGAACTTATTGGATAGTCTGTGCCCCGCTTTGCTATTTTCCCAACATATATCTGGATAATTGAAGTCCCCCATCACCACCAAATCTTGGGCTTTGGATGATTTTGTTAGTTGTTTAAAAAAAGCCTCATCCACTTCTTCCACCTGGGTAGGTGGCCTGTAGTATACTCCTAGCACGACATCACCTTTGTTTTTAATCCCTTTTAGCCTAACCCAGAGACTCTCAACACTTCCGTCTCCTACGTCCATCTCCACCACACTCCAAGTGTGTTCATTTTTAATATATAAGGCAACACCTCTTCCCTTTTGTCCCTGTCTATCCTTCCTGAGCAAGCTGTACCCTTCTATAGAAACATTCCAATCATGTGTATTATCCCACCAAGTTTCTGTGATGCCAACAATGTCATAATTGTACTTATTTATTAGTGTTTCCAGTTCTCCCTGCTTATTTCCCATACTTCTCGCATTTGTATATAGGCATCAAAGATCCTGATTTAACTTTGCCTCCCAGTTTTGCCCTGACCCTCCTTTCTCTCTGCCATTGTAGCCCATGCTCCCTCCCATTTCTGACCCATCTCCCAGGTCCCTATGTTCTCCACTTACCTGTGGGCTTTTCTCACCTGTCCCCGTCAAACCTAGTTTAAAGCCCTCCTCACTAGGTTAGCCATTCTGTGTCCAAATAGGGTCTTCTCCCACCTCGAAAGGTGGACGCCATCCCTGCTTAGCAGTCCTTCCTGGAATAGCATCCCATGGTCAAGGAAGTCAAAGCCCTCCTGGTGACACCATCTTCACAGCCAGGCATTCACCTCCAGGATGCACCTGTCTCTGCCTGGGCCCCTATCTTCGACAGGAAGGATCGAAGAGAATACCACCTGCACTCCAAACTCCTTCACCTGTACTCCCAGAGCCCTGTAATCACTCTTGATCTGCTCAGTGTCACATCTCACAGTATCATTAGTGCCCACATGGATGAGTAGCATGGGGTAGTAGTCAGAGGGACGGATAATCGTTGACAATGCCTCCGTAACATCTCGGATACGGGCCCCCGGCAGACAGCATACCTCCCGAGCTGAAATGTCAGGGCGACATATGAGCGCCTCCTAACTCAGTGGTTCTCAAACTTTTCGGGCTCCGGAGCCCTTTACATGCGGCGCCCCAGCGGTCCACTGATTGTATGTGTTGTACCTATCAATGTTTCCAGTTTGTCAACCTCGCAGAGTCCCTGGAGCACAGTTTGAGAAACACCGCCCTAACTGAATGACCTTGCACTTCATAAAGCCCATTTCTGTTACTCCTCTCTTCTGTTACCTTTAGTCCTGTACAATTTTCCACTTTACTATGTTTAGAGGATGCCTCCCAACTTTGTGTCATCAGCAAATTTCATTAGCACATTCTTACATTTTGTCAAAGGTAGATCAGTTCCAAGACCAGTCCTTGAGGAACTCTACTAGTAATCTCCGTAAACCTAATAGTTCTTCTTTTAATCAGTTCCTCATTTATTGTACAATCTCTATACTAATCCCCCTCATTTCCATCTTTAATAATAGAGCAATTTTTAAAAACGGAAGTGAAAAATTTGGAGAATTTTTTTAATCTAAATGTTTTCATTTAAAATGTTCCCACTCTCACTGGAAATTATGAAAAAAATATATAGTTCCTATCAAAATTTTCACTTTGACTGTCTTAAAAAATCAACCTAAGATGAAAAATGCAGTTGAAAACTAAACTAAAACCTCCTGAAATTTCTTTTTGAAATTTTCCATCAATTATTTAACAAATGAATCATTGATGGCATCATTTTCCTGTGAAAAATTTTGTGTTTGATTTTTCATGAAGCAAAGTCTTGGAGTTGAACAATTTGGCCTAACTCTAATAAAACAACAAGTGGTCCTGTGGCATCTTAGCGAATAAACAAAATATTATAAATTCATGAGCTTTCGTGGGCAAAAACAATTTCATCAGATGAATTGGAGTAGAAATAACAAAAACTAAGAGATATATATAACAGCAGCAGAAGTACCGTCTGTATTTTGATTAGTCTCTAAATTGACACAGGACCACTCGTTGTTTTTAAAGTTACAGGGTAACACAACTACCCCTCTAAAATTTTCTAATACCATAAGAGATTCCTGTGATTGTAGGTAAAAGTAGGTGGTGGCATCTTTCATGAAAAATGGTGTGCATATATGCACCCAACTCATGTAGAATGGGAACGCCTTGGTTTTCTGAGGAACTTTATATTGTTTTAAATTCTATCCTATATGGGGGGGAGAGGACACAAACAAAATAAAGTTCAACCCCCTGGGTATTGAATGGTCACTCCCCAATTGCCAGTTTGCTCCAACCCCTCCTACTTTCTCCTTTCCTTTGTCTCTACATCTCATCATCCTTACATAACCCCACTGACAGGATGTAACTAGCACAAGATACAACTAAATACAATTGTAAAGCCAGAGGCAGTGCATTGGTGGGGTGCTTGCAGCCTCGAGTGCCTCGCCCTACCCACCAGCTGGCCCTGGCAAAGAGCAGAAGGGGAGGAGCTAGAATCTCTTCAAGCCATGGGACACTGTTGGGTGCAGCACAACATCTATTTAAGAGAGCCACTGGTGGTGGCAGGCTGCCTCCTGCCCAAGCTTGGCTTCCAGGGACAGCAGCTGAGTGAACAGTCTCCCTCCCGCCCAACACACTCAGAGTCAGCTTCTGTCTCCCTCCCCAGCCAGGCTCTCTCCCAGACTGCTGACTATGCTGCACAGAGCAGCAACCAGGAGTGACTTCGTCCCACTTCCCCCCTAGGGCTGGCTGCCAGAGAGAGCAGCCAATGTACCGGGGCAGCCAGTGCAGCAGGAGTACAGAACCCCCCCTTCACCAGATAATGTGGTATGGAGAGGAGAGAGGGCAGGAGACAAAGAATAGAAATGTGGGGTGGTCATATGTCCTCTCCTTTAGATAGTATCTCCTGGTACAGGGAGACATCAGTTGTCCATGTGTAGAATTAACATAACTTTTGCACCCATCACATGCTTTGCTCTGCTTGTATGTTTTCCCTTTCCCCTGACCTTTGTCTGACTCATTATTTTGATTGTAAGCTCTTCAAGGCAGGGCCTGTCACTTGTTCTCTTTGTACAGCATCTTGCATATTATCTCACATAAGCTTATCTTGAATAAATTGGCCCCACTGCCAATATTGTTATAAACATGATAAAAAAAAAGGGTGCAAATCTATAGTGGAGCCTTAGTTTGCCATATAGAACTATTTAGCCATAGAGAAAGGGAAGCAGAGCCAGAAAATGATTGAAAAGGGTGGTATGAAACTCAGAGATTTTACCCTGTAGGAGTTCACACAAAGTATTGGCAAATGGTTTCAGTCCATGATGAATTTGCATTAAAGTTTTGCATTCAAACACCCTTACAGTGGAAACTGATGGTAATCCACACTTCTCAGAATTTGGCCCACATTTATTAGTCACCAGGTAATTCAATGGTTACTAGTATCATTCAAGCAAAGATCAAGTAGGTGATATTTGCACCCGGTGATGTGACATACCACAAGAGAAAAGCCCATTTGCATTCATTTTACTGTGTTCCATGTTCAACTGCAGTGACATGATTCCAGGTAACAGGGCACAATGGTAATCTAAAAATAGCACACATCTGCACGTAGCTGGTAATATTTTCCCCAGAGATAAGACTTGTCTCTGGGCAGCTCTGCACATAATATCTCTTGTTTGAGCTGCTCTTTTTTTTTTTTTTTTAACCCCTTCAGTTTCAGCTCCTGACAGCATTATACCTTCTTTTCTCCCAAATATACAGTTCATTTCATGAGCTATTAAAGTCCTTGAGTACTCTAGACTTTCACACAATGGTCCCAAGCTTTTAATGATGGACAAGAAATTATTTATGGCATTAAAAAAAAGGCCAAGTTTTACTGTGACCAGTCTGATCTATGTATTGGAAACCATTAAGAATAATTCCAGTTCCCCAATTCATTTTTTTAATCTCTTGGGCTACATCTAAGATCCTGAGGCTTACAGGATCTTTCGAAAAAGCACCCTGTTTTCGAAAGATCTGTGTCTAGACTGTGGTTTCAATTTCAAAATAGTGCTTTTTCGAAAGAGCACCATTATGTGATTATGCAAATGAAGCGTGGGATATTTAAATCCCGGCTTCATTTGCACTTTCGAAGTGCTTCATTTAAATCCCTCTGCTGACAGAGGAATGTAGTCTAGACACACCCTAAGAAACATAGGAAGAATTTAGCTCCTCTTGTAATTCCTTCTCCATGGCTCCTTTTGGAGCAAATCTGCCCCTTGGGGCACCTTGTAGCTTGAACAAGAGCAGGTCCACATTAGGAAGAGCTGAGTTTTGGGAGTTTGTAACTCCTTGTATTGGCCCCAAACTAAAGAGTTTCAGTCTGAGGATATTTTTCCAATCTGAGTTCACCTAGCCTTGTCTTCTACTTGTACACAAATGATTCTGTTTATTTCAGAAGCTACCGTAGTCTAAGTGTATGGGCTAGGAATTGATTCATTCTTTGACTCACTTTCTTAGCATTGCTAAATGAACTTAAGGATGTTTTGATTATGCTAATGAACACTATTATTTTTATTATTTATGCCATGTAGGGCTATAGGGCCCAAAGGCCCCATTCGGGATCAGTGTTTCATTGAACTACGCATGATCCCTGTCCTGAAGCACTTAGAATCTTACGCATTGAAGAAGATTTTAATCCAAAATTCTGGATCCAAATATAATGAATATAGATTTACACATATAGAAGCAATGGCCAGCCCAGTGTCTTAACTGAAAGCACAAGATGCTAAACTATAGGAGTAACTTTACTAGCCATTAGTAAATAGAAGGCTCTTGGTAGGCAGAGAAATGGTCGAATATGTTACACAGTTACGTAAAAACTTTCAGGAATTTTTGGATTTTGAACCCAGATTTAGTTCCGAATTTCTCAGTGGTTCCTCCATTGTTATAATGAACTAAAATGAACCCCCAGATAAAGAGCTCTGAACATCTGGGAGTTGAAAATCTGTCTCAGAAATTTGTTGATTGAAGCCCATTGTTTTGCTCATCATAAAAGTACGAACAACATTGTCGGTGTTAAAGATTTCAAGCTGATAGTCATAAAAAGTAGTAGCACTCCTCCAGATCACGATGCTTGCCTACGGCCCAATGGCGTAATCACTGACGTGTATCATTTTCTGAGAATATTGCTGACTGCAGTGGAATGACTTACAAGAGTAACAGGACTGAGGGAGCATACATGAATGCACGAGCCATAGAAAATCTGCCTTCTGCAGATTTTTGATGGTTGTAATGGAAATACAACTTTACAAAATCAAACCCATTCTGATAAAACACGCATGATCCCTTTGCTCAAATGTATGCTAGTCATATGTGTATCCAGTCAGATCAAAGGAGGCTGGTTGCTGCATATTGTATAGCCCAGCAGAGTCTGACAACAAGAAAGCTGACGGAGAGCTATTTTCCTAAGCAGATCGGTGAGTCATTATGCACCATTGGGGTTTTTGGTAGGGAAATCTAACTTTTAAAATGTTGTGGCTTGAGACCTATCTCCTGACTCAGCCAATTTGGGGGGGGAAAGGAGGGGACTGGGAGGAACCATAAACAATATTGCTTTTTGCAGAAGACATTTGGTTATTCATTTCTTTACTACATCCACCTTGGAATGTCAAACTACTTGAAATAATTTATTTGCATTCTTTGGTTAACTACAAAGCACTCCCAGCATGCTGCCAAGCTTCACAGTATTTTCAAAGGTCAGATAAATGTTCAATCTCTCCCTTTATTTTATCCCATTGATTTAATAGAAGTGGATCCCAGTCACAGACACACATATTTGGGAATAGCTCCCCTCCCTTTAATTTGTGGAGGAAACTCCTGTTAGCCCCAGCCACAAGCATTTTCAGAGAATTGTGCAGTGTTCCTTCTTTCTGGTCTGTTAAATTCTAGTTCCCCATCTGGGTGTCTAAGCTTCAGGAAGAAGAGCATTGGTCTGATCCCAGAGTCACTGACAGAGCTGCCTTTGGCATTTGAATGGCACAGGATGAGTAGAGTCCTGAAAATCCACAGAAACCTTCTTTGTATCTGCAGGTATCCACATTCATGGCTCATTTTTGCGGAGGTGGATACAAATCTTGAATCTAGAACCCTGCATATTTGCAAATATTCATGGATCATTTTTGCAGATCCAGTTATGAATTTTGAATCCGCACAGGACTCTAAGAATGAGGTCTATATTGAGTTTCTGAATGTCTCCACATGAACCTTGTCCAGCAGCCAACTACTCCAGTGATACTTCAATAAATATTTATAATAATAATAATCTTAATTATAATGCGGGGCCTGTAGCACCTTAAAGACTACCAGATTTGTTTGGCCATTAGCTTCCATGAGTAAAAACCACTCAGTTGATTCTGACAGTGGTTTTTATGCAGAGAAGCTTATGCCCAAATAAATCTGTTAGTCTCTAAAGTACCATAGAACTTCTGTTGTTTTTGCAGATACAGACTAACATAGCTATCCCTCTACAACTAATCTGAATTAGATATATATGGTCTATCACCTCATTATCCAAGTGCTAAGTGGATAGTTACCAAAGCTATACTACATCTCTGGCTATATCTACAGACAGCACAGTCACCTGTTAAACCCCAGACGTGACCTAGGGTATGTCTACACTACAAAGTTAATTCGAACTAACGGATGTTAGTTCGAATTAACTTTAATAGGCGCTACACTAGCGCTCCGCTAGTTCGAATTTAAATCGAACTAGCGGAGCGCTTAGTTCGAACTACGAAAACCTCATTTTACGAGGATTAAGCCTAGTTCGAACAAACTAGTTCGAATTAAGGGGTGTGTAGCCCCTTAATTCGAACTAGTGGGAGGCTAGCCCTTCCCAGGTTTCCCTGGTGGCCACTCTGGCCAACACCAGGGAAACTCGTCTGCCCCCCTCCCGGCCCCAGAACCCTTAAAGGGGCACAGGCTGGCTACGGTGCCCGTCCAGGTGCAAGCCTGCCAGCACTCAGCCAGCAGACCCTGCACCTGGCACGGATCGAACCACCCACCCGATGCCCCGCAGCTCTCCCCCTCTTCCCGGGACCAGGCTGGCAGCTCCCGGGAGCTTGCCCGGGACTGCAAGAGGCGGGCACCCGCCTGGGCTAGTGCTGACATCATGGACCTCGTCCACGATCTCCGCACTAGGCACAGGAAAGCGGCCGGCTAGGGCAGGAGAGCTGCCAGCCTAGCCACCCAGGAGCAGGTGTGCAAGAGAATCAAGGGGGTCCACTGAGACCCCCGACCCTAAGCCCTGAGCTTACAATGGCCGTCCTGGGTCAGACCAAAGGTCCATCTATCCCAGTAGCCTGTCTGCCGACAGCGTCCAACCCTAGGGACCCTGGAGGGGATGGACCGAAGACAGTGACCAAGCCATTAGTCTCGTACCATCCCTCTCCAGCCTTCCACAAACCTTGGGCAGGGACACCACTCCTACCCCCTGGCTAATACCACTCCATGGACCCAACCTCCATGACTTGATCTCACTTCCCTTTAAACTCTGTTCTAGTTCTAGCCTTCACAGCCTCCTGCAGCAAGGAGTTCCACAGGTTGACTCTTTGCTTTGTGATGAACAACTTTCTGTTATTAGTTTGAAGCCCGCTACCCATTCCTTTCCTTTGGTGTCCTCTAGTCCTTCTTTATGGGAACTCATGAAGAACTTTTATGTATGCACCCTCTCCACCCAACTCCTGCTTTTAGAGACCTCTATCCTGTCCCCCCTCCGTCTCCTCTTTTCTAAGCTGACCAGTCCCAGTCTCTTTAGCCTCTCTTCATATGGGACCTGTTCCCAACCCCTGATCATTTTAGTTGCCCTCCCCTCTCCCAGCCTCTCTCTTCCCCACTCCCACCTCCTTTTCCCAGTCTCCCCCAGTTTTGTTCAATAAAGACAGATTCCATTTTGGAAGACACGTTATCTTTATTTTGTACATCAAGAAGAGGGGCTAGGGAAGGGTAAGGGGAAGGAGGTGAGGGAGGAATGGGGCACGAGCCCCCGATGGGGAGGACTGGGCTGGCGCTGCGGGCTTCTGGGGGTGGAAGCTCTCCTGCAGCCTCCCAATTGCCCCCTCTCCCCAGATGGCAGCCTGCGGCAAGTGGAGCCGGGCTGATGGCTGAGTGGTGTGAGGTGCCCAGTGTGGGTAGTCCGGGCAATCCAAGCCAGGACTGCTTTGCAAGCGGGGCATCCCTGAGAACTGTCTGTCCGGGGTGGGGGTCGGGTCCCTTTAAGCACAGTCCTCGGCTAGCCTGAGACAGCATCTCCACGCTCTAAGTCCTCCTCTGATGCCCTGCCGGCACCGCTTCCAGCCATCCTTAACCCCGCTTCAGGGTCCACTTAATGTGGACATGCTAGTTCGAATTAGCAAAACACTAATTCGAACTAGTTTTTTAGTCTGGATCCATTAGTTCGAATTAGCTTAGTTCGAATTAACTAATTCGAACTAAGTTAGTTCGAATTAACGTTGTAGTGTAGACATACCCCTAGGGAGTACAGACCCTGGGACCTTCTGTTCTAGAACCAGATCTCTACAACTTGAGGTAAGGGAGAAGGCCCCTTACTTTTAATACTTTGTTTCAGGCAGCCTTTGAGAGGGTCTGTGGAGTTGCACATGCTGGGAGAAGGCTGCTGTTCCATGTCAAGAAGGAAAGTGGTCTTGGACACACGCTACCAAGTGCAGCATTTTGCCCTGTAAACAGAGAAATGAGTCTGTGTATGTCTTTAGTTGGGACTTTATTGGCATGAGAAGGTAGGCAAGTGATGCCCCAGTGTAAAACAATAAAAATAATAAATAGAGGCAGACCCCATGGGTGCCTGTGAAGGATAGGAAAAGTCCTCGCAGAGCATAGCCATGTGCTGCGTTCAGGGTTTGAGCTTTTTGTTGACTTGTCAGCAGCATTCAGAGGCCAGCTGTGAAGGAGCACAAATACCATCTCTGTTACTTCAAGAATTTAAAAAGGTTCAAGCCGATTAGAAGACTTGACACATCATGGACACACAGCAGTGTCCTCTCATATCTTTCAACTCCTGATGCTGAATGAAGGAAAATAATCTAAACTTGCATTGTGTATCTGCCTTAGGGTACAGGGACCCAAGTTATGTGCGGGGCTCGACTGCAAAGCCTTCAAGCCTGGGAGGATTTAAAGTAGCACATTATATTTTTAGTGCAGGTGATGGGGGAAAATAAAAACAAGTGACTGGCTAGAAAGAAGCAGGTTGTTCTGACCAGCTATTTTCCACCATGAAGAATACTAAGTTCCAATATAAACCTCTTATGTTGAATAATGTGATTGATTTATGAATCATCTTTTACTTAGGTCAAATAAAATTCAGTCTGTAATTGGTTAGCTGGATGTTGCTTTTTTAGAGATGAACAGCAGGTAAATAATTTTTTTATTAACAGATAGATAAAATGTAAAATATTTCTAACAAGACTACATCACAAAGGCTACATTTACACTACATGCTTCTTGCACAAGAAGCCTTTTGCACAAGAGTTTTTGTGCAAAAACTTCTTGTGCAAGAGCCCATCCACACCTTAAAGCACATCGCAAAAGTGATGTGCTTTTGTGCAAGAGAGTTCCCCCCCCCAATGGATGCTCTTGCACAAGAAAGCTCTGATGGCCATTCACAGAATGGCCATCAGAGCACCTGTGCTTTTTCCCTGTGCTTTTCTGGAGCATCCACATTTGTCTTTTTGCACAATAGGTGTAGCACAAAAAGAAGTTATGCCTCGTAAAAGGAGGTTTACCTATTCCGGAAAAAGCCCTCTCTTCTGCCATTTTTCTGTTGATTTATTTGTGCAAAAGTGCATTTGATGTGTGGACGCTCCATGGGATTTTGTGCAAAAACAGCTGTTTTAGCACAAAAACCTTGCAGTGTAGACATAGCCAAGGGAAATTTTGATAATGAATGGGATTTCCAGATATCTGGTGTGGTATTGGGAAGACTGTATTTTGAACAATTATCTCAGTGCAATGCTTGTTAATGTCACAACTCCCTGTATGGCAAGAGTGAACATAAGGACAATTGTACTGGACTAGATCAAAGATCCATTTAGCCCAGTATCCTGTCTTCTGACAGTGGCCAATGCCAGATGCCCTAGAGGGGATGAACAGAACTGGAAATCATCAGGTATCCATCCCTTGTTGCCCATTTCCAGCTTTTGACAAACAGAGTCTAAGGACCATCCCTTCCTATCTTCCATGAATTTACCTAGCTCTTTTTTTGAACCCTGTTATGGTCTTGGACTTCATAACATCCTCTGGCAAGGAGTTTCCACAGGTTGATTGTATATTGTTTGAAAAAATACTATCCTTTTGTTTGTTTTAAACCAGCTACTTTTTAGTTTCATTTGGTGCCCCCTAATTTTTGTGTTATATTTACTCAATTTTTCCATACCACTCATGATTTTATAAATCTCTATAATATCCCCCTAATTTTCCAAGCTAAAAAGTCCCAAATTATTTATCTCTCCTTCTATGGCAGCCATTCCATACCCTAATAATTTTTGCTGCCCTTTTCTGAACCTTTTCCAATGCTAAGATACCTTTTCTGAGATGAGATGACAAAATCTGTACACAATATTCAAGATGTGGGCCTACCATGTATTTATATAGAGGCACTGAGATATTCTCTATCCCTTTCTTAATGGTTCATAGTATTCTGTTTGCTTTTTTGACTGCTGCTGAACATTCAGTAAATGTTTTCAGAGAACTATCCACAATGACTCCAGGATCTCTCTATTGAGTGCTAATAGCTAATTTAGTTCCCATCATTTTATACACATAGTTGGGATGACGTTTTCCAATCTGCCTTACTTTGAATTTATCAACATTAAAATTCACGTGCCATTTTGTTGAACAGTCACCTATTTTGTGAGACTAGAACCCAAATGACTCCAATCAGTGTCTACATTATGACACCTTCCTTCTTCTCCGATATGTCTTCCTTTCTCTGCTCAGCACATGTGTTCCTGTGATTCAGATGCAAATGAAAAACTCTAAAATCAGATAATGAATAACATTCTGTTTTGCTGCTCTAAAGTCCCATTAATCTCATGCTTTTCTCCTAGCAAATCTGCTGTGCTATGTTGTGGTTGGAACAGAGCTGCAAATAGAAAAAGTTCTTCCCCTACATTTACATGTCTCATAATTTAATTGAATCAATATACATCCGCACAGCGGAATGTCAAAAAACAGGGCTTTACTGCAGACTTTCTTCTGATGCAGATCCAAAAAAAATTCCTGTGGAGCTTTTATAGAAGAAATTATATTATTAGAGAGACAAAGAGAAAGGAAACAGAATAACTTGAGAAAACAGGAGCTTGATGTATAACACAAGTCTCCCAACATTAGCCTCTGTTTAAATTGGAACTCAGAATTGGTTTAATATGAGATCCTGGAAGTCAATAGTAAAAGGTGTAAGTACACGAGCAACTCATAATATGCAAGGACACCCAAGAAATATTAGACCATGCTATTGCAGCATTCTCTCCATGTCATCTTGTGTATTCATTCTGCTCATTAAGGGTAGTGTCATTATAGAAAACCTGCACATCATAAATGAAAAATCTTAGAAAAATGACAGTAATAATGCTGACAGTAAGTGCTCCAAAATCAACTTCAAAGCTGCAAGATTAAGACCTACATGGACGCCAGTGTTCACCATTTTCTCTGGACTTTTATGTACAGTATTATGCTATTGGGTCCAAATGGATGATGGCACGGTTAAGGATCCCTTATATTTGCCTTCCCCTTCTTCCTCAGTTGGGTATAAATCAAATGCTCTTTTAAGTTAGACTGTGAAGCAACCTGCTATACAAACTGTCAGCATAGTCCTGAATCTGTCATTTAGGTGAGTTGAGGGACCCCAGGGAAAGGTGTAAATCGTTGAAGACTTGCTTTTTGTAAATATACCCAGCAGTCAGCAATGTGGTAGTTCCCATTCAAGTTAGCAGATGTGATGTGGATCAGTCTTTAGTTTAAAGAAAGTAAAAGTTTCTGTGCTCACCTTGGTGACCCCACTCTGCCATGCAAGAGACTCACAGTCACTTTATGCACATAGTCTATGAGCAGGACTAGAAGCCTGATCACTTTGCATTTGCACCATTTTCAGAAATGGTTTGACTCTAGAGTGCACAGTGCAAGAGAGATTTTGTTTTCTTGGCTCATGCTGGCTTTGGAGAGTTGCTGGGGCTTGGAGAGTCTGCAGCTCAGCTTCAAAATGCAGGTCACTTGGGAGCAAATACATGCCCTCCAGTCTCAGCTGGCCACCAGTGACCTCTCGGCTCTCTTCGTTCTGTCATTGTGAATGAGCTGCAGTTCATGAAATGTTCCGTTGCTGCACTGCAGAGCTGCCAGCAGTCTTTGTAATCACATTAGGGAATGTACAGCCCTTTCCATAAGAAACACTCTCTAGCTTGGAGGGGTTGATAGGTAGTTTTGTTTATGCTGACAAAGGTACAGAATATTCAGAACCTTCAGAACTAAAGGGTTCCAAATTGCCTGAGAAAATATGACCCCTCATCTCTCAAGATTTCAGCACCTTCCATTCTCAGGGCCTGAGCCTGAAGTTATTTGTGGAGACCATTTGGATTGTTTACCAAGGATTGATCCTGAGGAAGGAAGTCATTTTGGGTGTAGAGCATGGTAGCTGAGAGGAGGCACACTGCAATGTGACATCATCGACTGCTTTGCCCATTTAGAACTGCAGAAGGAATCTGTAAGAAGAGCAGAACTTTCATTTAAAGAAAACATTAAAAAACAGTAATTGCACAATTCTCTTAGTATCTTTTCTAAGTTAGGAATAATTACTCCCTCTAACTATTTTGAATGTTGTATAGGTGGGTGCTAGTCAAAGGCAAATGTTCTCAGTCTTTTATTTAATCATCTAATAGGACTTTCCTGTCTATAACAGTTAGGATTCTGCTGGTGTTAGGTTTCAGTTATTGCCCTTAACCCTTTTGTGCCTTCTGTATGGGAGGAATTTAAGACTTCTTTTCCAGAGCCAATGAACACTCACAACTCCAACTAAAATCAGTGGGCCACGTTGCTAATTATCAATTCTTCTGGTTGTTAATTAATTTTAAAGGCCCCATCAATGCAGCATGAAAGGTCTCTGTATATATTTGGGAGAGTTATGGAATACCTCAAATCTTTCCTCAACTGCACTTTTTTTAGCGTGAAAACTTATTTTTCAAGTGAACTTTATGTAAATCTCCACTGACCAGTAACTTTTCTCAGGCTACATCTAGACTGCAAGCTTCTTTTGGAAGACCCTTTTCCAGAAGAGATCTTCCGGAAAAACTTTTTTTGAAAGAGAGCATTTATACAGCAGCAGCACAATGAAAAAGTGATCTGATTTTTCAGAAGATAGCGTCCACATTAATTAGACGTATCAGAGGGGTTATCTCACATTCCAGTTGTGATTACTGTGGACAGAGTGGTCACCTTAGCACCTGTGCTTTTTCCTGGAGGCCTCTTCTTTCGAGAAAACTCTCTCTTCCGCCTCCACTCACACCTTTTTCTGAAAAAGCTTTTTTGGAAAATGGCTTCTTCCTCGTAGAAAGAGGTTTACCGCTGTCAGGAAAATCCCTCCGTTCTTTTGACTTTCTGTCGAAGGAACACAGTAGCAATGTGGATGTAAGTGTAGTTTTTCCAGACAAACAGCCATTTCTCCAGACAAACTCTGCAGTATAGACATACCCTCATTATTGAAACTTTAGTTTGCTCCAAAAACAACACAGGCCTAGGAATAAACTGATCTGTTCTTCAGTATGCATCTCCATTTTCTAAGAGTCGAGTGTCTGTTGCTCAAAATCATGATCCCAATCTTGGAATTTCTACTTGGGGCTGTGTCTTGTGGAACAGCTGGCAGGATGTAAGATGGATTTGGTACACAACCACCATTATGTGAAAATCCCATAGTGTTTAATAATCTATAGAGTCATATAAAAGTTATTCTCAAAACCTGTAGAATTTAGCAAAAATCCTCTCCTTCCAATATATGATTTTTAAAAATCCTAGAACATTCTGTAGTAAGACATAAAACTTTCTTAAATTCAAATTGTCTATAGAAGGGTTATCATTGCCTGTTGAATTCTATAGGGTAGTGGTTTTCAACGTTTTTTCATTTGTGGAAGCCTATACATTTTCAAATAGAGATACGGACCTCTTTGGAAACCTTATATATAATCTGCAGATTCCCTAGGATCTATGGATCATAGGTTGAAAAACACTGCTCTGTGGTAACAATAACCTTTAGTAGACTGCTTAGACATAGTCTATGGACCCCAGGTTAGAAACCACTACTATAGGACTTTTACATTAAGGCTACGTCTATACTTCAGGCTTTTTGCACAAGTACTGTTTTGCACAAGAGTTCTTATGCAAAAGGTCTTGCGCAAGAGTATGTCCATACTGCCATGTGCTTTTGCGCAAGAGATGTGCTTTTGCACAAGAGCGTCCATGGCAGTGTGGATGCTCTCTTGAGCAAGAAAGCTCTGATGGCCATTTTAGCCATAGGGGTTTCTTGCGCAAGAAACCCCTGTTGCCCATCCACACTGTCTTCTTGCACAAGAGCTCTTGTACAAGAGGGCTTATTCCTCATGGGAAAAGGAATAACTCTTGCCCAAGAAGCCCTCTGTTCCGATGCCTTACTGTAAATTTACTTGCACGAGAACGCACCTTCAGTATAGATGCTTCGCAAGTTTTTGTGCAAAAACAGCTGTTCTTGTTCAAAAAGCCTGCAGTATAGACATGTCCTAAGGGTTTGAATCTTCCATATTCGATGCTACAGTTCCATATTTACAGAAGCGACTTCAGTCATATCACTTAAACTACATGTACTTGAATTTTTCCTTCTGAAAATAAGAGTAGTGATACTTTGGAAAGAGCTATGAGGTCTGTAGATGAAAAGTGCTAAAATTGCTAAATATCACTAGCCTTTATTGATTGTACTAGAGATGTTTTCAATTATATCTATATATTTTTTTAAAAAAACCATTTCTTTCCATTACAATATTTTTTTAAAAATAAAAAGCTTTAAATTGTTCCAATAGGAACAGGCAAATGTCTATTTCAAATAGCAAAAATAATATGGTCTAGGAGCTCTAAAATGATATGTATGGGATGACTTCTGCAACTCTGTTGCACTTCATAGGATGGAACTTAAAAGTGGGGCAAAAGTGTCTTTTGTCTTGCCCTCTGTGGCACTACAGATGTGCTCAGGTCATATTTAGTTTGTTCCCCTTTTCTATGTGGATCTTGGAAGCTCATGATGCCTCTTTTCATCTCACAGTGGGCCAAAGCAGTCATTTTTCATCCTGACAAGGAGTTTCCCAAGAGTGGATAAAGGAATGTAAAAATATAAACTTGAATGATTAGATGCAGTGACACCAGGACTTAATCCAAATCCCACTGAAGTCAAAGTCTTTCCGTTGACTTTGATAGGAGTTGAATTGGGCTCATGAAAAAATAATAATGTGCCCATGTCTGATCCCACTGAACATTTTAATTTCTGACAACTGCACACTGAGGCATTCAGCCATGGAGGGCTGAGGATGTTGGCTGACGGGTGGGATTTGGATTTGATTATCATGCTGGAAGTGTCTGGGGTTGATGTAAATGCAGCATCCTCAGAATGGATCTCTCTGACTGACTTAGAAATAGTGCTGGTGGCATCTGAAGGAAGCCCTATCATGTGTTCCTGAGCCAAGAGAAAAGTTGGTATCATATGAAGTTTAGGGTGGAAGAGGCTCCAAAGTGGAAAAGTTCTGAAGGGCCTGGAAGATTGTTGGTCACTTAGGTCCTAGTTCTGCAATCCATAGTTTGAGTGGTGTTGGGTCAGATGGGTAGTCTTATTGGCTATAATGCAATTACTTGCATGAAGATGTATTACTCAACTACTGCAGAACCTAGCATCATAAACAAAGTTTATATTAATTTATTTCAAAACCATCTACCATGTTTATGGTTACTTAGTTTACACAGACTGCAGAGGAAATATGAGCATCACAAAGCCAAGATGAAAACTTTGAGAGATGTTCATTGGAGAATATCCCTTAAATACCCCCCAGCACTTTGCCATAAACCTAGCATGACAGCACATTTGGTTTTGGGCCTAGAAAGGAGAACTCCATCTGAGTTATGCCTTGTGAAGAATTCTTGTTTGCCAGGAAATGTGGGCTCAAGTTCTACAACATGACATCAAGGGCTTCTTCACTCTATGAGGCCATCACCCAAAATGTCATAGAATTCTTACATCACTAGAAGCCAATCAGATGAGAGGAGAAATAGGAGAAAACCACTCTCTGTGACATATGGTCTCCTGTCAGAAACACAATCTTCTTTTTTCTCTCGCCTATTAAAAGTGTAAGTGACAGTAGGGGAAGCGAGTGTCAGGAACAGAAGGCGAGTTAGGACTCCCCAGACTATTTCACACAGTGTTGTTGCCACATCTCTGTCCCCTCATGTGACATTCCTGCTGTTTATAGCATGTGGGCTTTATTCTGAGACTTATCCTGAAGTGTAACAGATTGTCTGGTGGCCTGTGCTGTCATCAAATCATATTTGGAACATCAAAGAGTTCATCAAGTGCGGATCATCGAAACCAGAGTTAGGTCAGGATCATGCAATTAGTGCCTTTGTCTAAAATTCAATAGAGCGAGAAGAAAATATAGAAAATAATGAGGTAGCTGTTAGAGCAGTGAACTGGGACTCAGAACTCTCTAAGTGCATCTCCACCTCTGCTATAGATTTGCTGTGGCCTGGCCTACCTTGTGTAGGTGAAGTTTTTTCTGTAGTGCCTCTAATTTGAGTGGCCTCATGGTTAGATGCCCAGTTTTAGACACCTAAAGACCAGATGAAAGATCCTGAGCCTAACTCCTGCTAATGATAACTAAAATTTGCCCTCCAAAATTATAAGCTATCTTTGGTTATTGGCATCTTCCTGCTTCAGTTTGCCAACCCATAGAATAGGGATAGTAGTACTCAAAGATTCTGTGAATTATTTGAAAGTTACCATGCTGGAAATGGAAAGAGTCGTTATGTATTACCACCTTGCACTGATCTTAGAAATGGATTCTCTGGATATCTGTTAAACTCATTGCATTTGTGGTCTAAACGGGATTCACACCTCACTTTCTGAGTGTAAAAGACCTATTACATTCAGCCACCTTGTCACCAGCTGAGTTTCTAATAAGTGCTTACTGAATTCTAGTTCTGGCATATCCTAATTTCTAGCGGTGAAAGTCAGACAGTCTGGAAGGCAACTAACAAGAACTAGAATCTGCAATACATCTCCTGTGGAGGGTTTTTTAAAAAAATATATCTTCACTAGCAGGAAGCCTTCCCAGGTCCAGTAGGTTAATGGACGCAAGCAGGACACCTACAGCTATCATAATGAGATATTTCTGTTCTTTACACTCTTAGTTCCAGAGCTTTATAGTTTTCAGGCTGCTTAATTAAGGCTAAGCCAGACAGACTTTGTAATGTACACCAGGAACTGGACTAGTAACTTGCAAACTGGTGACACTCAGAAACTTTCACAAATTCCATATTAAAAGCTTCTCTCTACTTTTTACCCCTTGTCCTTTAGATCCCTCCCAGTGTGGGCCAAACTTTAAACCTGTTTCCAGAGGTGAAAGACCATAGGGAGAGTGAACGAGCGTGGTTAAAAGATTCCATACATCTCATTAATTTCCATACCTTTTATAAATCATTCTTTCCACTGCTGGGTTACACAGTTCTAAAATGGAGCAGATCAGGTTTTGATTCCAACTGTCTTTCAAAACCTAAGCGTCTTAGTTTCCATTTGACATGTAATTTGCCTTGTGATGTGTCTGTGCCCAACTGTATCTTAATGTACATTGCACAAGACTCTGTAGAGCCCTGAACAAGTACAAAATTTGTATCTGTATCTATCTTCAATCCACAAACAGGGTTCCTGGGGATTCACAGATATCCGCAGATTTACAGGGCACTAGGAAACTGCAACAGAGGTAAAGACCCAAGACCGTCCTCCCTTGCACTTGAAAGTGAAGGCAATAGTCCCTTTCATGTTTACCGAGTCCAGGTCAGAAGACTCTGCATGATGATACTAGGTGATGATTGGTGGTGGGCAAACTGCCACCCGAGGGCCATAGCTGCAGCCTGCGAGACAGTTTACCATTGCCTTTGAGCAGGCTTTCCAGATTCTTCTGGTTTCCTTCCACATAGGGTCCCTCCCCCTCTCCTGGTATTACTTAAGTGACTCGCATGTGAAGTGAGGTGCATGCTGATTGCAAACAACATTGACTGTGAGAACCGTGCACTCCCTCTAGATACACATACAGGCTACGTCTAGACTGGCATGATTTTCCGCAAATGCTTTTAACAGAAAAGTTTTATGTTAAAAGCATTTGTGGGAAAAAGCGTCTAGATTGGCACAGATGCTCTTCCGCAAAAGCACTTTTTGCGGAAAAGCATCCATGCCAATCTTGACGCGCCATTTTCGCGATCGGGGCTTTTTTGCACAAAAGCTTTGCACAAAAGGACTTTTGTCCGAATGGGAGCAGCATAGCATTTCCACAAGAAGCACTGATTTCAGACAGTAGAAAGTCAGTGTTTTTGCGGAAATTCAAGCAGCCAGTGTAGACAGCTGGCAAGTTTTTCTGCAAAAGCAACTGCTTTTGCAAAAAAACTTGCCAGTCTAGACACAGACACACAGTTAGCACAACTATGCTATCCCTGGAGACCATCTTGGTTATGACAATCTTGTAGCCAACTGAGATTATGAATTACTCATTAGCCTAGGTTGCCCGTTGCTGCCATCCACACTATAATAGACCTTCGCCTGCTATAGAGCTCACTGTGCAGGATAACAGACTCATTCTACTGGCAAGGGAGAAGTATGGGATCTTGTCTGTGATTCCGAACCTGAATAAAGAATCAACTTTATATTTATTACAACCAAGTTGTGTTTCTTATGTAGTAGCAGGGACCTTGCATCCCTTCCCAGATCACACAGTTCTGGGGTATTATAGCACCATTATCATACGTTTACAGGTCATGATTGAAGGATGATCTGAGGTTTCTGTTTCAGGCTGCAGTTTGCACTGCCTGGTCACTAAAATATGAAACTATCCAACCCATATGGAGTCTTTAGTGGCCATTGTTAGAAGGGAGCTGGAAAATAAATAAAGCAAAGAGAAAAAAAAGTCTGAGACATTTTGCTTAGCACTGGCTTTTTGTCTCTCATTTTTCTTCTTTTGGTTCTAAAGCAAAGTTAGAAAAATAACTAGGGACAAGTAGCTGTAATGCTAACTTTAATAAGGAAGGAAAGTGCTGAAATGGCATCAAAAAGCTCCTTAAAATGCAAAACTTTTCGCTGATCTGCCACACCAACTGGAGAAGATCATTTGCATAAAGGTGATGGCTAAGCAGGAGCTCTCTTCATCATCTTTCACCTTTTTAGATGTAAAAGATAAAAGGGAGTTTCAAAGGGAAAATGTTTTCACACTGAAAAATGTAAACACTGTGGGGTGGGGGAAGAGGGAGAGAGAGAGAGACAGAGAGAGAGAGAGAATGATAATTATATCACCTGTTCACACACAGTCTCCAGGATCTCAACTTCTGTCATGAGCTGAATGAATCATTGTGGACCAGAATCGCAGATGACAGGTGCTAGTTGCATTGCCTAAAGCATTTCTGCAAGATGGTCAGATACCATGGAGAGGCACGGTACCAGAAATAGACTAGAACTTCCTTATCGCTGTGCCTATCGGGGGATTAGAGGAGTGACTGCAGTTTGCTTAAACATGTCTAAGCTTGCCTACCTGCGGCAGCAGCACAGACTTCCACACAGGCTAGCCCCCTGAGAATATACCTAGAGTTTGGAACAGGTTCCTACAGTACATGCTGAAGTCCGTGCAGCCCTGATTTCATTGCTGTTGCTCCTCCAGCTAGCTAGATGAAAGCTAGCCATCCCGACTCCAAATCTATCAGGAATTAGGGCTTGCCAGGCTGAGTGAATGACTAACTAGCACCAGAAGGAGCTCCCAAATAGCTGGAGCAACCACCAGGCATGCTCTGAAGCTCAGGAGTAACATTAGGCCTACAGCTCCTTGTTCCTAGGCATGCACCTGCCCTGCCTCACCTCCTGTAACCCAGACCTGACCCTTGGCTCCAATTCCTGTATTCAGGTCTAACCCCTGTCTCTGGCACCTGACCTCTGACCCTAGTACTGGCTACTGAGGTCTGCTGTAGCCACTAGGCTTGACTCCTGCTTTAAACACTAAGCTTGACCATCATGCCCTGATCTCTGGCAACACCTGCCTGAGCCTTAGGGGGCAGAGCAGCTAGCACATGCCGCGGCTGCCTGTGTTACTGCAGACAGGCTACTATTCTTAGCCCGCTGTCTTGATGAGAGCTAGCCCAAGTACGTCTCACTGTAGCTCATAGACTAGACATAGCCATGCACATTTTTATGGAAAAGACACTGAATCAACCTCATGTCTATGCATAACAATGACCGAAAGACCATTTTTAACCCATCCAAAATGTAAGATGACTGGGGTCTGACTTCCAGCTAATCTGATGTGATCTAAGGAAGTCCATTCTTAGGTGAGTCAACAACTCTTAGCAGCAGTGTTCCTTGTAAACCAGGCGCTTGTATAGCCACCCAGGAGAGATTCAAATGCCACCTGGTTATTTAGCAGAGCACTCACAGCTAGGTTTCTGTTTCCACTGCAAATGCATGTGCCTGGTGCAAATAAAAATTTATTCCACAAATAGAAGGAAAAGAATAGTGGGAACATTGCTTAGCTGTCCCATAGTTCTTCCAGTAATCAATCCACATTTGGTGTGATGAGCAGTTTTGAATGTAGATGCTAGATAAACAGAGGGGATTCTAGACTATGATAAGCCCTGACAGGAATCAGTGCCTTTGGATTCAGTTTTGGATTTGCTCACTGAGGCTGGGAAAACCTTTTTATTTCATTTCTTTGAAAGCGTTGCTACTTGAGTAACCCTCATTGTATGAGGTGTAAGGGAAGTAGGAGGAAGAGAACTTCTTGCTGTGTAGACTGCACTAAACGCTGAAGTAAGCTCCTTCCATTTAAGCTACGTAACTGATGTAGCTCAAGTTGCGTAGCTTATTTCGGCTTTAGCCATGATGTGCAGACGTGCCCTGAAGCACTAGCCTGGGAAGCATCACAATTGCTTTGTGCTTTCCTGAAGGTGAATCCACTTCTAAAGCAAGGACAGACCCAGGAAGGATGGGCTGCATGAAACTGAAAGAGTCAAAAAATATTTTCACTGATCTTTGATAGCTTGAGACATGCATTTCTTCCCCATGCTACTTCTGCACTGGTAATAGAGGAACCAAAGAAAGAGCATGAAGAAGGGATGTTAAGGTTGCTTGTACTTGGAAAAAAAAGATTAATTTTTTTCCTCAATGCAAGTTGATGCATACTCAGTAATAAATGTTAACCTGCATCCATTTTTAATAGCAGCTTGGTAGCTAGAATAGCTGTTTGCTTAAGATTCTAGCAACATTTGTTCAGCCATTTATTCTTAGTGCATCCATGCAGGTCTACAACAGCATTGTAAGAAAAGCTGGAGGTTGGACATCAGCCCAGAAGCATTTACAGATTGAGGATTTGCCGCTATTGTTGTTGTTTTTCCCTGACACATTCTCGTTCTGTTACCGTCAGTGTTTGGCTGCTGTTACTATTAAATCATAGCTCAAGATCCAGTACACCTGGGTCAGCCTGAAGGTGAACGTTTTATCTCAAACCTTTGATCTGCATACAAATGCCTCTCACTGTGAGTATATCACATAAGATCCGTAGTGTCAACTGGCTGTTGTCCTAAAGTGGAGTACACTATGAAAGCCTCCTGCTAAACAGAGGCATCAGGTATCACTAGCCCTCACTAGCCTATAGACATTAGAGTGGGAGTTATTGTAGCACCAAGCTGCCTAAATCCCCTTCAGGTTTCCTGAAGCCGGACCAGGGGCCAGTCACTGGCCAAGAGAGAAAGATGCAGTGGCAACAGAGCAGCATAAATGGATCCTGACACCATAGAAACAGGGATTCCTCCACCATGGAGTGCTAACTTCCCCCTTTGCTCCATGAAGCACCATTTTCATTGAAGACATTTGATGTCTCCGTTGACATTATGCCCATAATTCACTTACACAGAAGAGTAATGCACGCTAAGAGTATGGTTTCTAAAGCAAACTATTGAGTAACACAATCATGGGTCCATGCAGTCTCTTCTGGTGCCCACTTAAGACTTGAATGTAGAATTGCTTTGAACAGCACCATGTTTAAATGACCCAGGACGGTCTAAATGGATAGGGTTGCCTGATGGTTTCAATAAAAATACCAGACACACTTGACATTACATCACAATCGACATTCCATCTTATTTAGAAAATACCAGACAGTTCTATTTTCTCAATTTGTTTCCCGAACAGAAAGCTTAAATACTGGACTGTCCAGTTCTAAACCAGATACCTGGCAACCCTATACATGGACCAATAAACACACAATACATTAGGGCACACAAATTACACTCCTGCCAAACACTTTGCCTTCTGCACATAGACGAGCCCTAAGGCTCACAGCACCCCAACAGGTAAGTAGATATTTCTCTTCTCATTCTGAGGTCGGGGGAAATAGACAAGTAGTCCAGGTCTACTCCAAGGGAGAAAGTCAACCTAAGATATGCAACTCCATCTGTATGAATAGTGTAGCTGGAGTCTATGTACCTTAAGTTAAATTTCTGCAGCATCCCCACTGCTGGAAGCCTTTCTCCCAGCAACTTCCCTTACTCCTTGCAACCTAGCAACATACCAGAATCAACTGGTATGTAATCAGAGATCAATTTAGTGGGTCCTTACTAGACCTGCTACTTTGAACCCTGGAAAATTGATCCCTGCGGTGTCAATTTCTTATGTAAGTGGAGACAAGGCCTTAAAGTGACTAGCATGAGATCACACAGGGCATCAGAGATTAGAACCCAAGTGAGAGCCATGACTAGAAACAATAACTTCTTTGCTCCCCATTTTATGTTCAGAGCACATAGGCCATAGTCAGTATTTACTTGCAATAAATTATTCAGTTGCTACATGCTCTGTGTGCCATATAGAGCTCCAGACAAAGATGACAAAGCTGGAACTGAAGCTGTGTAGAATCCTGTTTGTAATTGTAGTTGTTTTCATTAATAACCTCTTCTTTTTAGGATGTATTATGTTTCCTGATGTCATAACTCTATTCATAGGGGATAAAGTGTCTTCATTAACAGCACCACAAAAGCAAGAGTGACCATCTAGAACAACAATCTGCATGGTTTGCATGTGAATAATATATAAGTAGCACATGAGATATATGAGATAATATATGCTTCATGTACAAACTAATATGAAAATATAATCCCCTTTATAAATTACAGCCCACCCTTATATGTAACATATATTAACACAGGACACATCATCCCTCAATGTGAACTAAGAGAACATTTCCCATTCTGTGTCATAGAATCATAGAATCATAGAACTGGAAGAGACCTCAGAAGGGTATGGGTAATAAGCAGGAAGAACTGGAATTCCTAACAAATAAATACAACTATAATATCATTGGTATTACAGAAACCTGGTGGGATGGGACGCACGATTGGAATGTTGGTATGGAATGTTGCTCAGGAAGGACAGACAGGGAAAAAAGGGAGGAGGGGTTGCCTTGTATATTAAAAATGTACACACTTGGACTGAAGTGGAGATGAACGTAGGAGATAGCTGTGTAGAGAGTCTCTGGGTTAAGCTAAAAGGGGTAAAAAATTAGGGTGATCTCATGCTAGGAGTCTACTACAGGCCACCTAGCCAGGTGGAAGAGGTGGATGAGGCCTTTTTTAAACAATTAACAAAACTATCCAAAGCCCAAGATTTGGTGGTGATGGGGGACTTCAACTATCCAGACATATGTTGGGAAATTAACACAGCGGGGCGCAGGCTATCCAAGAAGTTTCTGGACTGCATTGGAGACAACTTTCTGTTTCAGAAGGTTGAAAAAGCTACCAGAGGAGAAGCTGTTCTGGACTTGGTTTTAACAAATAGGGAGGAACTAGTTGAGAACTTGAAAGTGGAAGACAGTATGGGGGACAGTGATCATGAAATAATAGAGTTCATGATCTTAAGGAAAGGTAGAAGGGAGACCAGCACAATTGAGGTAATGGATTTCAGGAAGGCAGATTTTGATAAGCTCAGAGAACTTGTAGGTAAGGTCCCATGGGAAGCAAGACTGAAGGGAAAAACAACTGAGGAGAGTTGGAAGTATTTCAAAGGGACGATGTTAAAGGCCCAAAAGCAAACAATTCCGCTGTGTAGGAAAGACAGAAAATATGGCAAAAGACCAGCATGGCTTAACAAGGAGATCTTGCATGATCTCAAAATAAAAAAGGAGTCATATAAAAAATGGAAACTAGGACAAATAACAAAGGATAAATATAGGCAAGCAACACGGGAATGCAGGGGCAAGATTAGAAAGGCAAAGGCACAAAATGAGATCAAACTAGCTACAGGCATAAAGGGAAACAAGAAGGCCTTTTATAAATACATTAGAAGCAAGAGGAAGACCAAGGACAGGGTAGGCCCACTGCTTAGTGAGGAGGGAGAAGCAGTAACAGGAAACTTGGAAATGGCGGAGATGCTCAATGACTTCTTTGTTTCGGTCTTCACTGAGAAGTCTGGAGGTGTTCCTAACGTAGTGAATACAAGCAGAGAGAGGGTAAGTTTAGAAGATAGGATACACAAAGAACAAGTTAAAAATCACTTAGGAAAGTTAGATGTCAGCAAGTCACCAGGTCCTGATAAAATGCATCCCAGGATACTCAAGGAGCTGATAGAGGAGGTATCTGAGCCTTTAGCTATGATCTTTGAAAAATCATGGCAGACAGGGGAGATTCCAGAAGACTGGAAAGGGGCAAATATTGTGCCCATCTATAAAAAGGGGAATAAGAACAACCCAGGAAACTACAGACCGGTCAGTTTAACGTCTGTCCCAGGGAAGATAATGGAGCAGGTAATTAAGGAAATCATATGCAAACACTTGGAAGGTAATAAAGTGATAGGGAATAGCCAGCATGGGTTTGTGAAGAACAAGTCATGCCAAACTAATCTGATAGCTTTCTTTGCTAGGATAACGAGCCTTGTGGATAAGGGAGAAGCGGTGGATGTCATATACCTAGACTTTAGTAAGACATTTGATACGGTCTCGCATGATATTCTTATTGATAAACTAGGCAAATATAACTTAGATAGGGCCACGATAAGGTGGGTGCATAATTGGCTGGATAACCGTAGTCAGAGAGTTGTTGTTAATGGTGCTAAATCCTGCTGGAAAGGGATAACAAGTGGAGTTTCACAAGGGTCTATGATGTAGATATTGGGATAGAGAGTATGCTTATTAAGTTTGCAGATGATACCAAACTGGGTGGGGTTGCAACTTCTTTGGAGGATAGGGACATAATTCAAAATGACCTTAGCAAGTTAGAGAAATGGTCAGAGGTAAACAGGATGAAGTTTAATAAAGAGAAATGCAAAGTGCTCCACTTAGGAAGGAACAATCAGTTCCATACATACAAGATGGGAAGCGACTGTCTAGGAAGGAGCATGGTGGAAAGGGATCTAGTGGTCTTAGTGGAGCAAAAGTTGAATATGAGTCAACAGTGTGATGCTGTTGCAAAAAAAACAAATATGATTCTAGGTTGTATCAACAGGTGTGTTGTAAGCAAAACTCGTGAAGTCATTCTGCCACTCTACTCTGCACTAGTTAGGCCTCAGCTGGAGTACTGTGTCCAGTTCTGGGCGCCACATTTCAAGAAAGATGTGGAGAAATTGGAAAGGGTACAGAGAAGAGCGACAAGAATGATTAAAGGTCTAGAGAACATGACCTATGAAGCCAGGCTTCATGAACTGGGCTTGTTTAGTTTGGAAAAAAGAGGATTAAGGGGGGACATGATAGCGGTTTTCAAATATCTAAAAGGGTGTCACAAGGAGGAAGGAGAAAATTTGTTCCTCTTGGTTTCTGAGGACAGGACAAGGAGTAATGGGCTTAAAGTGCAGCAAGGGAGGTTTAGATTGGACATTAGGAAAAATTCCTAACTGTCAGGGTGGTCAAATATTGGAATAAATTGCCAATGGAGGTGGTGGAATCTCCCTCTCCGGAGATATTTAAGAACAGGTTAGATAGACATCTGTCAGGGGTGGTGTAGACAGAGCTTAGTCCTGCCTTGAGGGCGGGTGGCTGGACTCAATGACCTCTCGAGGTCCCTTCCAGTCCTATGATTCTATGATTCTAAGGTCGTCAAGTCCAGCCCCCTGCTCTAGGCAGAACCAATTCCAACTAAATCAACCCGGCCAGGACTTTGTCAAGCTGAGACTTATACACCTCTAGGGATGGGGACTCCACTACTTCCCTAGGTAACCCATTCCAGTGCTTCACCACCCTCCTAATGAAATAGTTTTTCCTAATATCCAACCTGGACCTCTCCCACCACAACTTGAGACCATTGCTCCTTGTTCTGCCATCTGTCACTACTGAGAACAGCCTCTCTCCATCCTCTTTGGAACCTCTGTTCAGGAAGTTGAAGGCTGCTATCAAATCCCCCCTCACTCTTCGCTTCTGCAGACTAAACAGACCCAAGTCCCTCAGCCTCTCCTCATAAGTCATGCTCCAGCCCCTAATCATTTTGGTTGCCCTCCGCTGGACCCTCTCCAATGCGTCCACATCCTTTTTGTAGTGGGGGGGCCAGAACTGGACACAATACTCCAGATGCGGCCTCACCAAAGCCGAATAAATGGGAATGATGACATCTCTGGATCTGCTGGAAATGCTCCTCTTAATGCAACCTAATATGCCATTAGCCTTCTTGGCTAGAAGGGCACACTGTTGACTCATATCTAGCTTCTCATCCACTGTAACCCCCAGGTCCTTTTCTGCAGAACTACTACTTAATCGGTTGGTCCCCAGCTTGTAACAATGCTCGGGATTCTTCCATCCCAAGTGCAGGACTCTACACTTGTCCTTGTTGAACCTCATCAGATTTCTTGTGGCCCAATCCTCCAATTTGTCTAAGTCATTCTGTACCCTATCTCTGCCCTTAAGCATATCTACCTCTCCCCCCAGCTTAGTGTCATCCGCAAACTTGCTGAGGGTGCAATCCATCCCCTCATCCAGATCATTAATAAAGATAATGAACAAAACCGGTCCTAGAACTGAACCTTGGTGCACTCCACTAGAAACCGACCGCCATCCTGACATAGAGCCATTGATCACTACCCTCTGGGCCCGGCCTTCTAGCCATCTTTCTATCCATCTTACCGTCCATTTATCCAATCCACAATCCCTTAACTTGCTGGCAAGAATATTGTGGGAGACCGTATCAAAAGCCTTGCTAAAGTCAAGGTATATCACATCCACTGACTTCCCCATGTCCACCGAGCCAGTTACCTCATCATAGAAGCTAATCAGATTGGTCAGGCCCTCTCTGCAACACCATCTGCGCAGCCATGCATTTATGTCCTCAATTCGACGATCCCTGCCCAGTCCTTTCCCTTCAACAGGGAGGATGGAGGAGAATACCACTTGTGCTCCAAATTCTTGGATCCTTCTTCCTAGCGCTACATAATCCGCGGTAACATGCTCAAGATCATTCTTGGCTGTATCATTAGTTCCCACGTGGAGAAGCAGGAAGGGTTAGCGATCCGAAGGTTTGATCAGCTTGGTAAGACTCTCAGTGACATCCTGAATGCGAGCTCCTGGTAAGCAGCACACCTCTTGAGATTCCAGGTCCGGACGGCAGAGGGATGGCTCAGTCCCTCTTAGGAGGGAGTCCCCGATCACCACCACCCGTCGTTTCCTTTTGGGGGGGGTGGCCGTGGAACCTCCATCTGTAGGACTACGCATCCCATGCCTTCCGGTAGATGGTGTTCCCTTCTGGTTTCTTCCTTGAGAGGTCCCTTCCAGAGCTTTCAGCACTGCAGAGCCCGTGGAGAGAGCTTGAAAGCGATTTGCTTACCTCTATAGCATCGGGGGATTCCCGTGCTGGCCTTTTTCCCCTTCTAGAAGTTACATGCTGCCAGTTCTCTTCTTGGTCACGTACTGCCCTCTCTGGATCTTCTGCCTGCCATGCTTGAAGGATTAAATGCTGCCTTCTATCAGGAGGAAGTCTTCATCCTCTCTGATCAAGCGTAGGGTCGACACTTGGCCCTCCAGTCCTCTAATTTTTTCTTCCAAAATGTCGACCAGCTTGCACTTGGTGCAGATGAAATCCATTCTTTCTTCAGGGAGGAAGAAAAACATGGCACACGCTGTGCAGGTAACAACAGCAGACCCATCACCAACCATCGCTGCTGCCCTGGAAAAGGGATTTAAAAAGAAAGGCAAGAGAACCTCCCACCCTTCCCTCTTCCCTTCCCAACTCCCTCTCAAAACTCCCTGTTAGCACTCACCTGTTCGCAAGCTCCTTGGTCGCTTGCCCACTGCCTTATAAAGCCCCTCCCCCTACCAAGACTCAGCCAATCAGCAGAGGCTTCTAGAATTCAAACTTTAATTAGAAGCCAACAGTTTCCACCTGCCAATCACAGCCAATCACAGCACAAACTCCATCAAGGGGAGCGAGAGGGCAGAGGGGAGGCATGAAAAAAAAAGCCTCACTCTCAAACACAGGGGAAAATAAATAAATAAACAAAAAACAAAAAAGAATACACACCAACCCTCACTCACAAACACAAGCTCAGCACACAGCAAGAAAGCCCCAATAACAAAACACACTTCCCTCGAGAGTCCTGTATCTGCTTCTCCTTCAACTGGAGAACTCCCTCTCAAAATTCCCTGTTAGCACTCACCTGTCCATTAAACACAACAGCTGTGTCTATACTGGCAAGTTATTCCGGAAAATCAGCCGCTGTCTACACTGGCCGCTTGAATTTACGGAAAAGCACTGACGATCTAATGCAGCGTTTCCCAAACTATGGTCCACGGCCTGCTACCGGGCCGTGGAAAAAAAATGCCGGGCCTCAGCGTGCCTGGTGGCTGCTGGCCCTAAGGCCGATTGACCCATCTGGTCAAATCGGGCCCCGTGCCCCCGCACCTGGAAGTGCCGGCGAGTTAAGAGCCGGGCTCTGCTCCAGCGCTATGTGGAGCGGGGTCTCTCCCCGGCTCTGCCTGGAGCGGGCCCCGCCCCCGCGCATCCTCTCCGGCCCCGCCCCCAGAGCATTCCCTCGGCCCCGGATGTCTTTGCTGTGCGCAGCTCCTCCTCGCCGCCTGCCGCCCATGTGCGGCGTTGCACGTGGGCGGGAAGGACATGACATCACAGCCCAGGGTTTTGAAACCCGTGCGAGGCACGTGGCGGGGCCTGGCTAGTTCCGGGTTCAGCCTCCGGGGCATGAGCGCGGACCTCGGCCCCGCAATGGGGAAAGAGAAGGTGGGAACCAGCTCGTGCGGTGGTGAGGAAAGGAGAGGGGTGGGGAAACGGGTGGAAGGAGAAGGGCTTGGGATGGAAAGGCACCAAGGGACAGGGGTGCGGGAGAGAGAGACAAATGCCAGGGGGCCAAGTGAAGACAATGAGGGAAAGGGCAGGAGGGGAGGTGTCAGTGGGAGGGGGGACAGGGTGATGCTGGGAGAAGAGAGGAGGGGGAAGGGCACTGGGAGCTGGAGGGGGAGGTGCTGGGAGAAGGCTTGAAAGAAGCGGTGGGCATGAGGAAAGTCAGGATGGAACAAATTGTGTGTGAGGGCACAGAGGGGCAGGAGGGGAATGGGGCAGAGACTGGTGAGGGGGTGGGTATTAGGGGAAAAGGAGGCTCCAGGAGGGTGCAGGGCTAAGGGAAGGTGCAGGTGCCAGGGGATTCTGGGGTGAGGAGGAGGGGAGAGCTGGCCACCGGAAGCAGAACTGGACGGGGGAATCAGGGCAGGCTGGGGATATTGAGGGGCCAGTGGAAGCAGGGCTGCCGGGGGGTGCGAGGTTGGGGGCAGGGAGCTGGTCGGGGAAGATGTGGGCGGGGTGGGAGAAGTGGCCGCTGGAAGGAGGGCTGGACGCAGGCAGTGGGGCTGGCCAAGGGAGATTGGGAGGAAAAGCAGGAGAGAACTGGCTGCCAGGGAGGGGGTTGGGGGAAGTGGGGCTGGCCAGAGGTGCAGCAAGGAGAGCAGGGGGGAGGAATGAATCGGCCTGCAGGGAGTGGGACTGACCCGACCCCGTTCCCCTCTCCCCCCCCCACCCACAAAGCACGAGTTAGTCTGGCACAGGGATTCTACTGTTGTCCCTCCCCACACACACACACACACACAAACCCCTCGAGTAGTTGCAAACTATCTGGCTGGTAGACACACACATGCAGCCTGAGCACATTTACCAGCCAGGCAGTTTGAAACTACAAACTGACACATCTAGTAATAATACAACTTACCTACTGAGAAAATACCAGACATATTATATGTCTGGCATTTTCTTCGTTTGTTTTTCAACGAAGAACTGAAAAAAAAGGGTTCCAATTAAAGTAAAAAGTTTGGGAAACCCTGGTCTAACCAGCTTTCTGTCTGTCTTACAGCCCATTTATCCAATCCATATTCCTTAACTTGCTGGCAAGAATATTGTGGGTGACCATATCAAAAACTTTGCTAAAGCTGGCACTGGGAGATTTGGGAGGACCAGAAACAACTTATTTGAATATTCATAAATTGATTAATGAATATGCAAATATGCAAATGAACATTACTGGTCCTCCAAAAGTTCGTGAATGGATTTACTGGTCCCCGTGTCAAAAAGTTTGGGAACCCCTGATCTAATGTAAAATCATTAGTGCTTTTCCAGAAAAACTATGCTGTTCCCGTTCGGGCAAAAATCTTTTTCCAGAAAACTGTTCCAGAAAAGGGCCAGTGTAGACAGCACAGTAGTGTTTTCCGCAAAAAAGCCCCGATTGCGAAAATGACGATCAGGGCTTTTTTGCAGAAAAGCGCGTCTAGATTGGCCATGGATGCTTTTCCGGAAAAGTGCTTTTCCAGAAAATCGTCCTGGCAATCTAGATGCGCTTTTCCAAAAACGCTTTTAACTGAAAACTTTTCCGTTAAAAGCATTTTTGGAAAATCATGCCAGTGTAGACATAGCCAACTTGGCTAACATGGTGAAAAAAAAGGCTAAACAGACAGGTCCTAGATAGCATTTTATCGAATGAATAGAATTCAGTTACACCACATTGTGTCATTTCATAAAATTGTGATCGGATTATGTTCTCTGAGGTCTTCCCTTAAAATATTTCTCCCGACTCTTATGCCAGAAAGTGAGCAGTATGTAAACTATCAGAGGATACAGATTGGATGTGTGCTGTATACCTGGGAACAGTGTAGCATATCAAGCCCCTGTGTTTATCCATGGTCATAGAGGGCACCCATCCATTTGATTAGATTGGGGACTTGAGCTAGTCCATGTGATAAGCATCATTTGAATAAAGTGGTATGGGGAAAGACAAAAATCAAAAGGAGCAGATGATGGTATAAATAGATGTTCAGGTGGGAGGGCCATTACCAGTGCTAATGACATTCTTTACAGAAGATAAAATAGGTTTCTGAAGGGGAGGGAGAAAACATGTGAACTGAAGATATCTGTTGGGTTTACTTGTAATTTCTGCAGACATGCCAGCTCATTTAGTAATGCAACAGCTCCCTTTGCTAGCCACTTAATGTATGATTAATGTGCCGCAAGATTTCCCCAGACGTTTATGACACCTTTAGGAATAGATTTGACAATGACTTTATCACACTGAGCCACTTCATACTATCTGCATCCCTCTTAATGATTTATATATTCTGGAGGGATTCTATTCCATCCCACTAGTATTCAGTAAGGTAATAAATGAGAAAACTCAATGGTCTGTAAATTACAACATTGATTAAAGAAGTGATTACTGGTATAACTCTTACATGACTATGCTAATGCTTGCTTATATTTCAGGTCAGTATTTACATGTTAATGATGAATCTACTGCAGTGTTTAGAATTACTTTATGGCTTTAATCAAAATGTAAACATTTATAAACAGATAATGCTTATTGCTGAGGAAAGGACTATGTCTTTGTTTCCATTCTCTGTGTGAAATCCATTCCAGAGCAGGCTCCAGCCTCAGACTGGCGTGTGACACTGAACAGACTGAAGGTGAAAACTCTGGTCTTGGGAGAACTTTAATGCATTGCCTTCATCCAACTAGTCCGGTATGGGACTGTTGGGTTTCTTTTGACCATGCTACGAAGGAGCCTCTCTCATTATAAATTCCATAGAGATGTGATCAGTGAGTGGATCATTGAATAACAAATAGAAAACCAGCCAGCAGCTTCAGAAATAGTATCCAGTCTTTAGGCATCTCCAGCATAATTATGCCTTCTGAGCCAAAGGAGGATTTTTTTTTACTTTAACTAGTTCCATTGTAAAATGCTATCATTAACATGCGTAAAGAGAAAGGAGGCTTTTTTGTTTGTTTTTTGTTTTTCGGATGCCAGGTTTCCACTTTGAGCCTGCTTTGTCGCAGTAATTATCTTCTTTTCTCTTTCTTCCCCACCCTCCTTGCCTTTAGGTTTCTGACAGATGTGACTATGTGTTTGTCAATGGCAAAGAAATGAAAGGCAAAGTGGATGCAGTAGTGAATTTCACATACCAATATCTGAGTGCCCCTCTGCAAATCACAGTCTGGGTTCCACGGCTGCCTCTCCAGATTGATATTTCAGACACGGAGCTAAGCCAAATAAAAGGCTGGAGAGTCCCCATTGTTTCCAATAAGAGGTTGGTTTAATCACTTAATATGTATCATGCATTTTCTTAAAGTGACCGGAGCTGATTTTAACCCTAGGAAAAACAGCTCTCATTACAGTTTGCATCTGAATCCCAGCTCTCCCCCTGCCCACCCATTCACAAGTAGTCAGTGATTTTCAATGGGATATATGCTCCTAAGTCAGTTACCGAGATGGTCCAGTGGCAGAGTTTGGATTTGAATCCAGTCCATAGTTGCAGGGTGTCTGGAAGGGGCTGTGAGCTCTGGCTCGTTCGTTGCAGTGGAGCTCTTCAGAGAAAAGGCACCAATATCTCACACCTATTACAATCATGTGAGTAATGCCATGAATCAACAATGAAATTAAATGGCATGACCCTATGTGCTACAGCAGCTGATAGGGACACTGAGGGGTGCTCCCTATGCACTCTCTCCATTGTTCTGACCAAGTATGTTGTTTACAAGTCAAAGGTGATCACATTTCTGCTCTTAACAACAATCACTCTTCTGCTCTTGATGTTACTCCAGGAAGTTGTTTTCCTTACTTAGCAGTTTGCTTTTAGTTTTCACTGCAGGAAAAGGGGCTGTGAAAGAGTTGTGTCTTTAAACCCTTTTTTCATGCGTCCTTTGACTTTTTTTCTCAAGGCCCACAAGGGACAGTGACGATGAGGATGAAGATGAGCGGAAAGGCAGAGGCTGCACTCTCCAGTACCAGCATGCCATGGTGCGAGTCCTAACACAATTTGTTGCTGAGGACTCTAGCCCTTGGAATCAGCTGAACTACTTGCTGGGTTCTGACTGGCAGTTTGATATTACAGACCTAGTGATTGACTTTATGAAATTGGAGGAGCCTCACATTGCCAGGCTACAAGAAGGAAGGATTTTGATAGGACAAGAAGTAGGAATGACAACAATCCAGGTACATAATCTGAACTGTTCTGGGTTCTACTATTCCTGCTTTAATTCATAATGGTCCTGAAAGAACCAGGACAGGATTCTGCTAAAACACCTGGAATTTTACACTCATGTATTCCATTTCCAGTCAATTAAAACATATGTAGCAAAAGCCACTACCACTGTAGTGAGACAAATCAAAAGCTGTATTTCAGCCTCCTTGTTGAATGCACCCTTCTTGCGACTGAGAAGATCTTAGTAAACAGGCTGCTTTCCCACATGGGAGAGGCTCCCCCTACAGTTTGAGTAGTAGAACTGCTGCTTAGAAACTAAGGGCCTGATTTTCAGAGATACTGAGCACCCATAACACTAATGTTTTTCAACTGGATGTAAGGTGTTCAGTATCTGTGAAAGCTACTCTGGGGGCCATATCATTAGCTGGTATAAATGAAGAGTGTAGTGCTATGCTTACTTCCACTGGCTGAGGATTTGGCCTCAGCATCACAGAAACAGCAAATGTAGCCACAGACTGTGGGTGAGAGAGATTGTGTGCAGGCCTGGCTAAAGGGTTTACAGGGCCCAAGGTAGGGCACTGGGAGTGGGGCCCCAGGCCTGGCTGGTGGAGAGTGAATACTTAGCAGCACGGAGCCCCAAAAGCGTGGGGCTGAAGGCATTTCCCTTGCTCACCTTGCCTATGGCCGGGACTGATTGTGTGTGTCGATTAACTATCCCCTGCTCTCTAAATGTTCAGAGGCATATAGAGACTAGCCATTTGCATCAAGGGAATCAGTTTCCCATTTGGCAATGACCTGCATGCTGCACTGGGATCTTCGGGGATAGAGAAATGAATATTTGCAAATGGAAAAAGAAAGAACAAGTCCTGGAAGGTGCTGAGACCCTCCAGCACCCTTTGAACCTTCTGAGGATGCTCAGCACCTTGCAGGAACTGGGCAAAATTAGTAGAGGAAGGATGTATGATTTCCTGGTTTATCAGGAATTAACAGAAATAATGAGAGTAAAATAAGAGAGTCCCTATTTGACATAGTAGCTGTGAGCTGTAGGCCTTCCTCGGGTTGGGTTCTTCTTGCTTCCTGCATGAAACTGGACTGTCCTCTGCCAGGCTTTTGGCACAGGTAGATATGGAGTGGTGAGATGGGTCACTGCAGTTGTTAACCCTTTCCTGATCCTGTTCCCTTTCTGTTCTTCCAAAGGTTTTTTCTCCTCTGTCCGACTCCATTCTGGCAGAGAAGACGGTGACGGTACTAGATGACAAAGTGACCATAACAGACCTTGGGGTGCAGATGGTGGCAGGGCTGTCACTTTTCCTCCAGCCAAGCCCAGCAAATCACCGAGCTATTGTGGCTTCAACGATTGCTCAGGAGCTGCTTCATACCCCTAAACAGGTAGGGTTCATACCAGTTCTCTTTGCTGCTGGCCTGTAGGGTGGGGCAACGGGGCATCACTGCAGAGCTCTGATGAAGTTGCACCCCATTAGCATGTTTCAGGGGAAAACAACATCAACTTTAATTTACAGGTTTAACACATTTCCATAGCCTGGCCTCTCCAGCAGAGGGCCTCTGATGCTGGCTTCCTTTCTCTTCCAACCCCAAACATTCCGACTTCCTTGTGGACTAGGTTTTCAAAGGCTCCCTTTAAACACCAGGCCCTTTACAGCTCTCCTAAGCCTTTATTACACTGAGTCACATGCTCTCTCTTTGCCATGAGCTTCACCCTTGATCTCCAAGCCAGAGAGCAAGAGAGTCCTGCGCTTCGCTGTGATTTAATATTTGGGAGAGCTATAAAACAGCGAAGGGAGAAAGGTGAGCTCCTTCATTTTTCCATTGGATCAACAGCAAGCAGCTAGGGTTGCCAGATGGTTTCAACAAAAATACCGGACACACTTGACATGACATTGCAATCGACATTACATCTTATTTAGAAAATACCAGACAGTTCTATTTTCTCATTTATATTTTCTCAATTTGTTTTCTGAACAGAAAGCTCAAATACTGGACTGTCCAGTTCAAAACCGGACACCTGACAACCCTACAAGCAGCTTAGTCCCTATCTCCTTTTATTCTGCAGGCTGACTTAGAGGAGTTAGTTGTTCAGCTCATTAGGGGATACCAGTATGTGTATCCTGCTTAATTCAAAGCCGGCACATTTTCACATCTGCTGAGAGAAGGGTCTCAAGCAGTGAATTTCAGGTCACATAACCTATACGAGGATGAGGAACAGAAAACAGTACCAACTCCCAGCAGACGTTTTCTGCAGACAGACCTGCCGATGAGGGAGATGGGAGCAAAGGAAACAACTGCGCTGGAACCCAGCCATTCAAAAGGGCCTTGGGCTCTCAGCCGCTGCCTCTGCATGGTCTGGGAAGTGTGGAGGGCTGACTGTCCCAGCCCTGCTCCTTTTGCTTGAGGCTCCACCCCCCCCACACACACACACCTTGTCCAGACACCTGGCGAATTTGTTAGCTCCTCTGGCTGCAGAACTGATAAAAACATGAGGATGAACAGCAATGGAAGTGACAAGGGACTGTCCAATTCCAATTTCACTCAGCGGAGTAGAATACTCCTATTCAGGGCTGTCTTGTGCCATCCACAGCTACTGCTCTCACTGTTTCATCCCTCATAAATCAGGATGAGCTCGGTTCAGGTTTTATGGCCCATTTTCACACTGATCACTCTATGATTTTCTGGAACGCAAGAATAATGTAGATTGTTTTATCACTTAGTAGTTAGTGGCAGGATGACATCCAAGGGGATGTGATGCCCATCTGTTTAATTTATTTCACCGAGGATCACCCGAATCTTATGTAATTAACCCATTTGTGCCCTTGATTTTGGAAACCGCTTTTCTTGACAGATGCCGTGTTGGAAATGAACGATTCCAAAGCTAGAAACAAATCTAACCTAGTTAGAGGGCAGGGTGGGTTTTTTTCCTGCAGCTTGTCTGGGAGTGAGTATAACATGCCGGATTGAGAATAAAACAGTCTGTGGGACAGGAAGGGTTGCATAGCTCAAAAAATGGCAAAGATATTTGCCAACATAGGTTTATGAGCATGGTAAAGATCTGACCAGTTCCGCTGGAATCCCTGTTCAGCTGAACAGTGTGTTCATCTGATTGTACCTGCTGTATACCCCTTCTCTTCCCTGCCCTGCAGAAAAGCTCCATTGCATTATGCTGGCTGAGTGCATCCATCAAGAAGCAAAAGGCTGTCAATCACCCTTCCCTTAATGAGGGCTGGCTGCTCCGCCCACCACCTCCCCCATCTAGAAACACAGAAATGGCTAATTCCCTTCCAGTCCTCATTGCTTCTATCAGGAAGGAGCAAGGAAAGAGAGTCCTGTAGCTGGCAGAGCCAAACAGTTCTGAGACAAGGGCTAGGGCTGCCTTTCCTGTCCTTCCTACTCCCTTCTGTCCCTCTCTCTGTGCTTCCATCTGCTACTGTAAACTCATCTGTTTTTATCAGTATGGCTCCTTCTGTGTTGTCCTTGCAGCCCCTCCAAGCTGGAGCTCTTATGCATGCTCCCCACACCCTGCCCCTGCCTTTCCTTTTTCTTTTCTTTTCTTCCCTTCCCAACCCCCCTACCCTCGGCCATCCACCAACCCCCCCTGCTAAGTATCTGAAGATGGTGTTTTATAGGCTTGCAAGCTGCATACCTCTCCCAGTGTTCACCTGTTGGGCTGATTGCTGCCCACAACTGGTGTCATTCATGCACAGAATTCTCCCCCCACTGTCTGATCACCAGCATAGCCCACCCTTTGCAGCAGCTATGGGAGCATTTGTGCCCACACAGCCATGTTCTGAGAGCATCCGGTGTGTCCTTGCTGCAGAGGGCTGAACTAATTTCATGGACCATTGAATTTTTCCCCAGCTTGTATTCAGAATCGCTGAATGGTCCCTCTCTCACCAGAAGATTGGCCCTAAAGGTTCAGAGTTCTGAATTGGTAGAACAGCTGGCTGCTATTCCTCTCCCACACTGGAAGGGGTTTAATGTAGGACTGTCTGGAAAACAAGAATTCATTTTAATTCTTTAGCAGAACAAACCTGAAGTCTTTAAAAAAAAAATCATGAAAGAACAGGAC
Source organism: Pelodiscus sinensis (assembly GCF_049634645.1). Classification (NCBI taxonomy): domain Eukaryota; kingdom Metazoa; phylum Chordata; order Testudines; family Trionychidae; genus Pelodiscus; species Pelodiscus sinensis. The sequence continues at coordinate 27,262,445 of NC_134725.1, read as the reverse complement.
AGACTCCAGATTAACCAAAACCATAGCAGCTAGGGGGCTCACCCAGAGTGCAGGAGCTCTGGGTTTAGGTCCCTATTCTGCCGGAGTCTCCTAGAACCTAAGTCTCCCACATGAATGGCTTTAATCCCCTGGCTGTAGAATCAGTGTCTCCTGTAGGAGCTGTTCTGCTTTTTATACAGAATTAAATATTCTGTGGACCAACATGGTGAAACTAAGGGTATGTCTACACATCAAAGTTAATTCGAAATAACAGCCATTATTTCGAATTAACTTTTACTAGCGTCTACACAGCCAAACCACTATTTCAAAATAAATTCAAAATAGTGGAGCACTTATTTCAAATTTGGTAAACCTCATTCTATGAGGAATAATGCCAAATACGAAATAGCTAATTCGAAATAAATGCTGTGTAGACACTTATTTCAAAATAGGGGGCCTCCAGCCTTCCCAGGATGCCCTTGTGGCCACTCCAGCCTCCAACAAGAACACTTCTCTCCCTCCCCCGCTTCCCGGAGCCCTTAAAGGGGTTGACTCTGGCCACAGTGCCTATGCCAGCTCCAAGCCTGCCAGCCCAGAGCCAGCAGTCACTGCCCCTGATACAGTGGCCCCAAAATATGAGCCAGCAAGCCACTGGCAGCCAGCCCTCCACCGCTCCCCAGGAGCGGTCTGACAGTTCCCAGGAGCCTGCCAGGGCCTGGAGAAGGCGGGCGCCTTCCTGGTCCAGGGTGGAGATCAGGATGGATCTTACTTAGGTTTGGGGGGTATGCCCCCAACATCCATGATCTCTGCACTAGACAAAGGAACGTGGCCATCTATGGCAGGATAGCTGCCAGCCTGGCCACCAAAGCCACATGTGAACCCAGGAGCAGGTTCGCATGAAAAACAAGTTGATCCAGCAAGATCCCCAACCCTGAGCCCTGAGCTTCCCCTCCCCCTTCTTCCCCTTGCTTCTCCCTTCCAGCTCCCTCCTCCCAGGTTTCCCCCTCCCCTCTTCCACCCTCTTTCTCCCCTCTCCCACATTCTTTCTCCAGTCTCACCGTTTTCACTCCCCCCCCCCCCACACCACCACCACCACCAGTTTTGTTAAATAAAGAGAGTTTGTATTAATGAAAATACGTGTATTTTATTTGACATCAGGAAGAGGGGCTGGGAGGGTAAATGGAACGATGTAGGGGAGGAATGAAGCACAAGCCCCCAGTGGGGCAGACCAGGGAGGATCTTAGTGCTCCTCAGGGTGGAAGCTCTCCCACAGGGCCTCCTGGATACTGACAGCCCCCTGATAGACTTCCTGGATGGCAGGAAAAGTGCAGCCAGGTTTGCATCAACCTGTTCACGAGAAGCACCAGAGTGCCCAGGGGCAGCTCTGGCTCCATGTTGCAGAGTGCTGTGGTGTTCCAAGTGAGGGCAACCAGAGCACACAGAGACACAAATGCTTTGCTGTCCCTCATCGAGGTAGGCAAGTAAGCAGGGAAAGCTGAGAACCGGCTGCTCGGGGTAGGATCCCTTTAAACACAAGCCTCATATAACCTCAGGCAGCAGCCTCACAAATAAACTCCTGACCTGATGCCCTGCTGGACCTGATTCCAGCCAGCCTTCAATGCAATTCAGTGTCCACTCAGTGTGGATGCACTATTTCAAAATAGCAAAACGCTATTTCGAAATGCATTTTGTGTGTAGATGTGTTATTTCAAAATAAGCTATTTCGAATTAACTATTTCAAAATAAGATATTTCGAAATAACACTTTTGTGTATACATAACCTAATAGGATAGCTCTCACACAGGGTATGGAAGTCCCAGGTAGAGATCTCTCCTCTAACTCAGGCAGAGTAGGAACTTAAACCAATTCTTTTATATCTTAGCTGAGTGTCCTAACCACTGGGCTCTTGCCGGTTCTGGGGACTCTGGCTTTTTCCTTTTGACCAGAAGTTCCGCAATGGACTAGAGAAATGTTCATCCAATCTCTCTTGTCTGCAAAAAGTTTTGATTTTGATGACACAATCTTTCCAAGAAAAAAAATTAATTGAAAAATTCCCAATCAGCTGTAATTTGAGGCATTTGATCCACCAACTTTCTCGTCCATAAAAATAATCCAGATTTTCATCCTGCCTAGAGTGACTTTATTTAATAGGTCCCTGCTGACACTGATAAACCAGACTTTAAAACCCACCTTTATGATCCATTCATCTGTTCTCATGGTTTTGATAATAATCATAGAATCATAGAATAATAGGAGTGGAAGGGACCTCAAGAGGTCATCGAGTCCAGCCACCCGCCCTCAAGGCAGGACCAAGCTCCGTCTACACCATCCCTGACAGATGTCTATCTAACCTGTTCTTAAATATCTCCGGAGAGGGAGATTCCACCACCTCCCTTGGCAATTTATTCCAATATTTGACCACCCTGACAGTTAGGAATTTTTTCCTAATGTCCAATCTAAACCTCCCCTGCTGCACTTTAAGCCCATTACTCCTTGTCCTGTCCTCAGAAACCAAGAGGAACAAATTTTCTCCTTCCTCCTTGTGACACCCTTTTAGATATTTGAAAACCGCTATCATGTCCCCCCTTAATCTTCTTTTTTCCAAACTAAACAAGCCCAGTTCATGAAGCCTGGCTTCATAGGTCATGTTCTCTAAACCTTTAATCATTCTTGTCGCTCTTCTCTGTACCCTTTCCAATTTCTCCACATCTTTCTTGAAATGTGGCGCTCAGAACTGGACACAGTACTCCAGCTGAGGCCTAACTAGTGCAGAGTAGAGCGGCAGAATGACTTCACGAGTTTTGCTTACAACACACCTGTTGATACAACCTAGAATCATATTTGCTTTTTTTGCAACAGCATCACACTGTTGACTCATATTCAACTTGTGGTCCACTATGACCCCTAAATCTCTTTCCACCATGCTCCTTCCTAGACAGTCGCTTCCCATCTTGTATATATCGAACTGATTGTTCCTTCCTAAGTGGAGCACTTTGCATTTCTCTTTATTAAATGTCATCCTGTTTACCTCTGACCATTTCTCTAACTTGCTAAGGTCATTTTGAATTATGTCCCTATCCTCCAAAGAAGTTGTAACCCCACCCAGTTTGGTATCATCTGCAAACTTAATAAGCATGCTCTCTATCCCAATATCTACATCATTGATGAAGATATTGAACAGTACGGGTCCCAAAGCAGACCCTTGCGGAACTCCACTTGTTATCCCTTTCCAGCAGGATTTAGCACCGTTAACAACAACTCTCTGACTACGGTTATCCAGCCAATTATGCACCCACCTTATCGTGGCCCTATCTAAGTTATATTTGCCTAGTTTATCAATAAGAATATCATGTGAGACCGTATCAAATGCCTTACTAAAGTCTAGGTATATGACATCCACCGCTTCTCCCTTATCCACAAGGCTCGTTATCCTATCAAAGAAAGCTATCAGATTAGTTTGGCATGACTTGTTCTTCACAAACCCATGCTGGCTATTCCCTATCACTTTATTACCTTCCAAGTGTTTGCATATGATTTCCTTAATTACCTGCTCCATTATCTTCCCTGGGACAGACGTTAAACTGACCAGTCTGTAGTTTCCTGGGTTGTTCTTATTCCCCTTTTTATAGATGGGCACAATATTTGCCCTTTCCAGTCTTCTGGAATCTCCCCTGTCTGCCATGATTTTTCAAAAATCATAGCTAAAGGCTCAGATACCTCCTCTATCACCTCCTCTATCAGCTCCAGGCCTACCCTGTCCTTGGTCTTCCTCTTGCTTTTAATGTATTTATAAAAGGTCTTCTTGTTTCCCTTTATGCCTGTAGCTAGTTTGATCTCATTTTGTGCCTTTGCCTTTCTAATCTTGCCCCTGCATTCCCGTGTTGCTTGCCTATATTCATCCTTTGTTATTTGTCCTAGTTTCCATTTTTTATATGACTCCTTTTTTATTTTGATATCATGCAAGATCTCCTTGTTAAGCCAAGCTAGTCTTTTGCCATATTTTCTGTCTTTCCTACACAGCGGAATTGTTTGCTTTTGGGCCTTTAACAACGTCCCTTTGAAATACTTCCAACTCTCCTCAGTTGTTTTTCCCTTCAGTCTTGCTTCCCATGGGACCTTACCTACAAGTTCTCTGAGCTTATCAAAATCTGCCTTCCTGAAATCCATTACCTCAATTGTGCTGGTCTCCCTTCTACCTTTCCTTAAGATCATGAACTCTATTATTTCATGATCACTGTCCCCTATACTGTCTTCCACTTTCAAGTTCTCAACTAGTTCCTCCCTATTTGTTAAAACCAAGTCCAGAACAGGTTCTCCTCTGGTAGCTTTTTCAACCTTCTGAAACAGAAAGTTGTCTCCAATGCCGTCCATAAACTTATTGGATAGCCTGTGCCTCGCTGTGTTAGTTTCCCAACATATGTCTGGATAGTTGAAGTCCCCCATCACCACCAAATCTTGGGCTTTGGATAGTTTTGTTAATTGTTTAAAAAAGGCCTCATCCACCTCTTCCACCTGGCTAGGTGGTGTGTAGTAGACTCCTAGCATGACATCACCCTCGTTTTTTACCCCTTTTAGCTTAACCCAGAGACTCTCTACACAGCTATCTCCTACGTTCATCTCCAAATAATGCCACCTCTAAATCTTTGTTGTTACTCGGTGTTCACTCAGACTAACATTAAGTTTCTATCAGTGTTCTCTGGTGCATTTTAAGGTCTGATCTTGCTCCCACTGAAGAAAATTTACAGCTCCCATTGACTTGAGTGGGAGTAGGATTGGGCACATCTCCTAAGTCAGGTCAGACAGCAACTGCTGAATACAGTGTGATTTTTCATTTTACTACATTCTGGCTCTGTAACGCAATTGCTCAGCAGTTCTGGGATTTGCAAATGCATTTGGTGTCCTAATGCAACCAAAGAGCAATGAAAGCAGCCCTCTAAATTATTTGCAAAGGATTTATTTCATTTTTGTGGGGGATTTTTGTTTTGTTTTGTTTTTGAGTTAGAACAATAGAAAGGGTCCAGGCTCAAGCTTTGAACCCCCAGCCAAACAAAATATGCAAAAGAGACATTCCAGTCCTTTTACCAGGTGACAGAATGCCTGGTACCTCCAGCCAGTGTCCTCTCTTCAAAAGCTAGGTGGAACAAATTAAACCTATATTATGCCCTGAAAGTCATCCAATCTGTGCCTTTTTGAGCAGGGGCAGGAGTACATTTCAGAGCCTACCATGGCCCTTATGGAGAATTCTGTGACAGGGATCCAGTTTCACTACATACAGTGCTATAGATGTGTTCAGTGGACTATAGTGAGTGTCTGTCAGTGTCAAATAGATTGGTCCTAGCCACTTAGAGCTCTGTAGGTCAAAACTGCCATGATAAAACTTGCCTGGCAGTTCACAGACAACACAGTGCAAGTCCCAGAGTATAAGTCATAATGTGCTATATAAAAGCCATCCTTACCCATATGTAAAATATGCAGTTGCGTAGGGCGCCCGAAAATTTGGGGTACCAGTCGGTTTTCATATCCATTTATCCACCTCCTCCTATCCCTGTTCTGTGGCTGTGCTTCCTCCAGTGAGGAGTTAGCAAACTTAAAAGTGAAAAAGCCTGCCAGACCTATTAGCAAAACACTGAACCTGTGAAAAAGCCACTGGGTGGTTATAAAGCCATTTAACAGGCATTTGCCAGCCCCAGTGATGCTGTGAGTTTCTGAATTTACTTGTTAATCAACAGGGCAATAGTATAACATATGTTTTAAAAATATTTCATTAAGGTGTTTTTGAGATTATAAAATCACATCTCTAAAAAATCATCATCCCCCAGCTGCCATCGGGTGTAGGGGCAACAGTTTAATAATATTGCCTACGGTCCCATAAATCCTAAGGACAGCCCTGTATATAGATATGACATTCTAGCCAACCAGCTCCAGCTTCTGAATCCAAATTGCCTTTTGGTGTTTGAACTTTCAGAGCTGGTCAGGTCATCTGGTTGGGATATACACCTTGAGAGCCAAATGCCTGTAACTGTGATCAGACTGTGCAGAAGATTTGCAATTCTGAAAGGTCTCAGGTATGTTTGAGTTGAGTAAAGGCCTCAGGCTTCATGACAGATTTGTGAACTAGAGGGGACAGATCCCTCCCGTCCCACTGCTTCACATATAACATGAAGAAAACGAGGCAGATCAAGGAGTTTAAAAAAGAGAAAAATACTGGTTGGCTTTGTAGTTCAGGCAAATTTATCAGGTAGCATCTCCCGACTAATCAGCAGCTCCGAGTAAGCAGAGATGATGTGATTGTTCACTGATGTAGGTGGTGATGCTGAAGAGGTCAAGCTTATATAAATAGCCAAAGTGTGCTAGTTTCACTAGGGTGGAAAGGAGAGGAGAGCAGTAAATGATGAAAAACCTGACCAAACTGTGTCTTGACAAGTGCAGTGCTGCATGTATTTAGGAAACAGCATGTTGTTCAGAAATCAGCAGCTGCTGTGAGAAGCAAATTCTTCATCGCTTCTGAATCAGGTTCCACTGTCATTAGAAGTGATCTGATGTATGGTATCTGATTCACCTCTAGTCTCCCTAGTTACTGGGGAAATAATCCCCTCTTGTGAGGGATGCTGACAATGATGTAAATTCGTGGTTTGTTTATTTATAAAGAGCACAACTGAACAAGGCGATGAAAACTAGTAACCCCACAGGCTGTGTATTTGTGCTTATTAATTAATGAATACAGGCATTTGTCACCTTTGGCATCTGATAGGGCAGCAGCTTTGCTGATAATAACGTTTCAATCCATCTTCATCTGCTGATAGTAATTGGAGGCCCTTGTCAGAGATTTGGAGGGGATTTATTGATGCGATACATAGGATTTGCAGAAATAGCTCCTTGAAGGACATGGCACTAAATCATTTCTATTTCTTAAGCCTTTCAGAATTTTTAATCATTTGGGAAATTTGCTTCCTTACCTTGCATTCGACTTGCCTTTAAGTGAAAGAGTCAAGAAGAGGATTTTGTGCCTATTTGAATTTTTGACCAGATGAGAAGTGTTTTGGCAGGACTGGGGAATTCTCACTCTTTTTTTCCCTTTTGATTCAGAATCTCCACTGTTCACATTCAACAGATATCTGTTTCATTGTTTCTTCATAGAAAGGTCCCTTAGCATTTAAAAATTCAGTGCAGGTTGAAAAGAGTGGCAAGGAATCTTGGTTAATTGGAGTAAATCATATTTATGGCCTTAAACCTCATTTACTCTTCATTGCTTTCACTTCCCAACTATCAGAATTGTGCTTTTGGGGGACAGTAATTGTAGATGAGGCTGGTAGCTCCTACCACTGTAACACCCTGTTGTCACTTGCTTACAGCTTTACAAACATGATCTGATTGAACTGAAATGTCCCATCTGCCTCAAACTGATATATTGTTGTTGTTGTTGTTGTTGTTGTTCGTCCATTGTATTCGAAGAGGACCTTGACATCTAACAGGTTATGGACTGTTCATGGTGTGTCCGCAAATGGCTGATAAGGCCGATACGGGCACGGAATGTTCTACCACAGGTCGGGCAGACATGTGTGGGCACCACTGTTGCAGCTTTTGCAACTCTGGCTTTACGGAGTGCTCGCTTCTCTTGTGCTATGGTTGTCCTTCTGGCTTCAGATGTTTGACAGCCTTGGTAGATCAGCGTGTGCCATGTTGATCGGTCTTGTGCCAGGGTCTCCCAGGAGGTGGTGTCAATATCCAGGGACTTGAGAGAGGCTTTAAGCGTATCTTTGTATCGCTTCTTTTGTCCCCCGTGCGATCGCTTCCCTTGAAACAGCTCACCATAGAAGAGCTGTTTAGGGATGCGATGATCTGGCATCCTTGCAACATGGCCTGCCCAGCGTGTCTGAGCTTTCATCAGCAGGGTGTAAACTGACGGCAGACCTGCTCTAGAAAGGACTTCTGTGTCTGGCACCTTATCCTGCCACCGGATCCTCAGAAGTCTGCGGAGGCAAATCGTGTGGAAGTGGTTCAGTTGCCTAGCGTGCCTCCTGTATACAGTCCAAGTCTCACTGGCGTACATCAGGGTAGTTAACACTACTGCTCGATAGACTTTAAGCTTTGTAGCAAGACTTATTCCACGGCGGTCCCACACTTTGGTCAACAGTCTGCCGAACGCAGAGCTTGCCTTGGCGACTCTGCAGTTGACCTCGATGTCAATTGTCACTGAGCGGGAGAGGGTGCTGCCAAGATATGTAAATTGGTCCACTGCTTGCAGCTTTTGTCCCTTCACTGTGATGGTGGGCACTTGATGCTGAGCTTTTGGAGCTGGCTGGTGCATCACTTCGGTTTTCTTTGTGTTGATGAGAAGGCCGAAGTTGTCGCATGCTGCTGCAAATTTGTCCATGCTGGCTTGCATTTCCTGCTCTGATCCAGCATTCAGGGCGCAGTCATCAGCAAAAAGGAGATCTCGTAACACAGTCTCTTTTATCTTGGTGACAGCCTGGAGTCTTCGCAGGTTAAACAATTTCCCATCGGTCCTGTATCTCAGTCTGATTCCCAAGGAACTGTTCTGAAAGGCGTCTGACAGCATGGCTGAAAACATTATGCTGAACAGGGTCGGTGCCAGCACACACCCTTGCTTGACGCCGTTTGTGACGGGAAAGGCCTCTGAAGCTTCTCCATCATCCAAAACACGAGCCGTCATGCCGTCGTGGAACTGACGTACCATCAAGATGAATCTGTCAGGGCACCCAAACTTCGACATGATGCGCCACAGACCTTCGCGACTGACAGTGTCAAAAGCCTTGGTGAGATCCACGAAGGTGGTGTACAGTTCACGATTCTGCTCTTGACACTTCTCTTGAAGCTGTCGGGCTGCGAAGATCATATCCACCGTGCCACGCTCTTTGCGGAAGCCGCACTGTGTCTCGGGTAATAAACCCTGTTCCAGGTGGTTAATCAGACGATTCAGCAACACTCGTGCAAGGATCTTACCTGCGATGGAAAGCAGTGATATTCCTCTATGATTATCGCAAACTTGTCGATTTCCTTTCCTCTTGTAGAGGTGTACGATAGACGCGTCTTTCAGTTCCTGAGGAATAGATCCTTGATTCCAGAAGGACTGGAACAGCTGAGTGAGTTTGTTGACAAGCACTGCACCACCACCCTTATAGACTTCCGCTGGAATCGCATCAGATCCTGGGGCCTTGCCACTGGACAGCTGGCTGATGGCCTGTAAGGTTTCAGTCTCTGATGGTGAGACATCCAGGCTGTGGTTGATATCCGCCTGGGGCATTCTATCAATCGCCTCGTTATTGATGGAAGATGGGCGGTTCAGTACGGATTGGAAGTGCTCAGCCCAACGCTGTAAAATCAGAGCCTTCTCAGTAATGAGAGTTGCACCATCTGAGTCCAGTAGAGGGGAACTCCCTGAGGGCTGAGGTCCATACAAGGATCTAAGGGCTTCGTAGAACCGTTTGGCATCGTTTCTATCAGAAAACTTCTGGATTTCATCTGCTTTGGCACTCAACCAGGAGTCCTGCATCTTACGAAGCTTGTTCTGTACGATCCTGCGAATGTTGTTGAAGGCATTTTTCTTAGCTGTTGACGATGGGTCATTCTGGTGAGCACGGTGAAGGCGATGCTTTTCAGCAAGTATGGCCTTGATCTCTTCATCGTTTTCATCAAACCAGTCCTGCTGTTTCCTGTGTGAGGGTCCAAGAACCTTTAGTGCAGAAGAGTGCACAATATCCCGGAAGCGTTCCCAGTCCTTCTCAGCATTTTCCTCTAATTGCAGCTCTAAAAGTTGGTTGCCAAGATCTTCTGCTAGTAAAGTTGCTGTGTTGGGGTTCCTCAGTCTACTGACATTGATCTTTTTCATCACAGCTTTGTTTCCCTGCGGACGTCTCTTTGGCTTGATGCGAAAGCTTAATTTGGAGATGATAAGTCTGTGGTCAGTCCAACAGTCAGCACTCAGCATGGCCTTGGTCACCCTTACATCCTGTCTGTCTTTCCTCCGCACAATGACATAATCAATGAGATGCCAGTGCTTAGAGCGTGGGTGCATCCAGGACGTCTTTTTGCGAGTGGGCAGGCGGAAGATGGTATTGGTGATGATCAAATCATGAGCCGCACATGTCTTCAGTAATAGTAGGCCATTGCTGTTACATTTACCGATTCCATTTTTTCCAATGACGCCATCCCAGGCAGTGTGATCAGATCCTACTCTCGCGTTGAAATCGCCAAGTAGAATCAGCCTGTCAGTGCGCTTCACGGATGAGAGTAGGGCATTGAGATCTTCATAAAACTTGTCCTTTACTTCATCCGGATTCGTCATTGTGGGCGCGTAAGCGCTAATCAGTGTGGCTTGCTTTCCTCTCGGTAGTGGAAGATGCAGTGTCATGAGTCGGTCATTCACGCCCTTGGGAAGACTGGCAAGTTTGCGGACAAGATGATTCTTAACCGCAAAGCCAACTCCAGATTCACGACGTTCGTCACTGCTGCGTCCACGCCAGAAGAATGTGTAACCACCTCCTGTTTCCATGAGCTGACCTTCATTTGCTAGACGAGTTTCACACAGTGCCGCAATATCGATGTTAAATCTTGTGAGCTCTCTGGCGACCAGGGCTGTTCTTCTTTCTGGGCGGTCTGCTGAAGGGTTGTCCTGAAGCGTGCGTGCGTTCCATGTGCCAATAGTGAGTGGTGTCACCTTGCATTTTGTTCGAAATTTTATTGTTCGACCGCATGAGATGGGATCCCCTCCAGCCGCGGTAAGCTGGCCAGGGTTCTGTGAAGCAAACAATGTTTAGGGCACCTTTTCTAGCCCCTTCCTCTTACTACGGAGGTGAGCAGTGCAATCCTAAAGAGGGCTGCTCAGTCACTCAGGTAGACGCCGAATCCAGCTGTTGCTTCCACCAGCAAGAAGACGACCATTAGACCTGAGCCGCCTGTGTGCAGGTCCGCGGCTACAGCTCCCAGTGTATCCACACCTGCTGCTTCGTCGCTCGCCCGTCGCCACAGGACTTAGGAGATGTCGAGATGTCAAGACTTGCGCGTGAATTGGATTAAAGTGAGGGAGAGGTGCGCATAGTCAGCCTCACTCTCTCTTCCCAGATTCCATCTTACTCCAATGGCAGGACTAAAGTCGAGACGGTTGGAGATGGGCTGGGCGCAGTGGTTGACCAGGGCATCTTTCATGTCTTGCCGTGCTCTTAGCGTACCACATCGCTTGCAGAAACCACCTTCATGACCGTTGGTCCTATTCTAGTAGGTCTCATCTGCTCGATCCGCCGGAGTCTGTCTTCACATGCTCGGGATAGACAAGTCCCTATGAACTGATATATAGATACAGATAGATATATAATCTATATATACAGCCAAAATGGTTTAGCCATTCTTGAGAAAGAGACTAGGAAGCCTAGTCTGAACTACCTAGTCCGTGCCGTGTGTAGCCGTGCGGCACGGAGTCCGCACTAGCGGACATTTAAAAATGGCGGCGATCGGCGAGATGCAAATGAAGCCCGGGAAATTCAAATCCCAGGCTTCATTTGCAACTCCGGTTGCCTACATTACCACCCTAGTTCGAACTAGGGTGGTAGTGTAGACATACCCCAGGAGATTAACTGAAAACATACAAAAATCATTAAGATTCCAAATAGGATAGTCAGGGCTCACTGAAACAACCAGTTTCCTATGCCAGAGAAATTGGACAAGTTACTTAGCCATTTCCACAGGGAACTTGGCTCTTCATGAGGAAGGTATGCAATTTGTTCCAAGTGGCTAGCGCGATCTATTACATCATTGGTGTTGTCAGGTATATATACACAACATTCTTTTCCAATGAGAGCACAGGTCCCTCCTTTTCCTGCCAGCACTATATCCAATGCCTGGCAGTTTTGGAGGGCCATCTGTCGGATCGCTCCTGTTTCTTTGGCCAGGACCCTTAAACTTTCTCCGGTTTCATTTGCCATGATTTCAACTACTGCTTGTAACCTCAGGAGCCTTTTTACATGATGTATTACTCCCCCAAATGGGATAAAGGAACCACCAATAGCCTCTTCCCAAGTTAAGGGACTTATGTGATTCACATACCATTGGGCATCTGACAAGTTCCTCCTTTTCTGCCTAAAATTGAGGTGTTCTCATGGGAAGGTCTCTAACACTCAGAATTATGGGAAGAGTTGGGTGGGATAACACATTCCTGACCAGTTAACTGGTAACACGGTATAGGCTTTTGTCCCACAGATCCAATGATGCCCAATGAAGCTGGGAAGGGTCGGTTGCAGCCATTTGCCATATAGGTGTCTACAAAGGAGGAGTAATATCCCCCAAAGGGCACACGGTGATTCTCCTTACGAGGAGTGGTGTTATTTGCATTGCATTGAAAGATTGTACTGTTCTCACTAGGGTGGCTATAGGGGGAGCATGAGAGTGATTTCCCTGTTTGATTCCAGGTTGAGAAAAAATTCATATCCCCATACCCGGTCCGCCATTTTCCAATCTTGTTTGAATAATCCTATACACGATTGGTTACAATATGCTGGAGACAATTGCTCCTCCCCAGATTCAGCCCTGTCCTATTACATACCCAACACCAATGACCTTTTCCCTCCTCCACACTTATCCATTTAGATACATTTATTCCCACTGCTTCCCAAGTGTCCAGTGAGTCCTGGGGAATTAAGTGGGATTGCCAAGACAGGAACACCAGCTTATGAGTGGGATGGAATGTGGCTGCAGACCCAGCAATTAGAGATATTAAGGGTCTGAGCGATCCATACTTGCTGGTGAATAAAAGAATTGTCATTGTGGATTCCCAAGACCTTAAGACACCAGTGACAGAGGAACAGGCCCCGCCAAAGGCACATGTAGGAGGTAAGACCTTTTTGGTTCTGACAACCTCAACTGAGGGAACTGCAGTCACGGTTTTATGTCCACCAGGCAGCAGGCGCTAGACTCGCTACTGCTTCTTCTTGGGCCTTGCTTTTGATCATCGTCTGCTTCCGGCAACCCTTACGCAAACGTAGGTTGTAAGGTATTGCAGGCTGTTCCTCTAAGTCTTCTTCTGGAGTCAAATTGACTCTGCATGGTTCTGAGGCAATGATTGGTCCGCTGGGGGTGGTGTCTTGTTACACTGCAAAGCATGTATCCACTCTGCGATGCCGGATAGCTTAACAGCTGTCTGGGTAATGAGCAGCACCTGATGTGGGCACTTCCACAGGGGAACCAAGACATGTTTGATGATGGTGTCGTACGTAGATCCAATCACCTGTCTTGAGCGTGTGGCAGGCAGGCAGGCATCAGAGCTGGGTTCCATCGGCCAGGCAGCTCGAACCTGTGAATGGAAGTGACGTACAGCTTGCATTAGTCCCTTGCAATACTGAAGGGCTGTGTCTACATTGGCCCCCTTTTCCGGAAAAGGGATGCTAATGAGACACTTCGGAATTGCAAATGCCGCGGGGGATATTTAAATATCCCCCGCAGCATGTGCATGTACATGGCTGCCACTTTTTTCCAGCTCTGGGCTTTGCCGGAGAAAAGCGCCAGTCTAGACGGGATCTTTCGGAAAATAAAGCCTTTTCTGGAAGATCCCTTATTCCTCTTAAAATCCCCCGCGGCATTTGCAATTCCGACTTGTCTCATTAGCATCCCTTTTCCGGAAAAGGGTGCCAATGTAGACACAGCCAAGGAGTGTACTGTGAGTCAAGTTCAAGTCTGAGACTGGAGTAATGGTAACCATTGTTCACATAGAGCGCCCCATAACAATTTCAAAAGTACTTAATTTTTGTCTTTGGGATGGGGTGGATCGAATTTCCATAAGGGCCAATGGTAAGGCCGCTGGCCAGCTTAACCCTGTAGAGTCACAAATTTGTTTTGCACGCTTATTTTTTTTAGCACACCATTTCGTTTTTCAACTGTGCCTGCAGCAGGTGTGTGACATGTAATACACGATCCAGGTGCTGAACAAGTTGTCCGGTAAAATGTGTACCCCGGTCACTGGACAGAGTGGCAGGAATTCCTTTGGCAGGCATAATATGATTTAACAAACATAGATAGAATCATAGAACCATAGAGCTGGAAGAGACCTCAGGAGGTCATCAAGTCCAGCCCCCTGCTCTAGGCAGGACCAATCTCAACTAAATCAACCCAGCCAGGGCTTTGTCAAGCTGAGACTTAAACACCTCTAGGGATGGAGACTCCACTACTTCCCTAGGTAACCCATTCCAGTGCTTCACTACCCTCCTAGTGAAATAGTTTTTCCTAATATCCAACCTGGACCTCTCCCACCACAACTTGAGACCATTGTTCCTTGGCAACAGACGGTGAATCAGCTTTGCAACAAGGAAAGGCTTCAGTCCAACCTGAAAATAAGCATACCATAACCAAAATAAATTCATATCATTGACGTTTAGGTATTTGTACAAAATCAAGCTGCCAGTGCAAGAATGGTGCTTGGGGCAGGCCCCAGAACCCTTGAGCTACCTTTACAGGTTTGCCAACATTGTAGCTTTGGCAAGTGGTACAGGCAGCACAGTGGCGGGCTGCAAAACAGCTGAAATGTGGGGCTCGCCATCCTGCCTTAGTTACAGCAGAGACCATCCCCTCTTTTCCGACATGTGAAACACCGTGAAGCAGGGTGGCCAGAGATGGGTAGAGTGAAAAGTGGGCCACAAAGGCACCAGTAGGCGAGTACCAAAGGGAATCGGGGTATAGAGAGCAACCCTGGGCAACCCAGGAGTCTTTTTCTGCTTCTGGGGCAGAGTCTTGGAGCAGGGTGAGGTCAGAAAGGGACGGCGGTGGTACAGAAACAGAAAGGGAACTGAGAAACGCATCTGGGGAAGGTTCTATGGCAGCAGCATGTTTAGCAGCAGAAGCAGCAAATGCATTACCCTTAGCAACATCAGTATCTGCTGTGGAGTGGCCAGGGCACTTAACAATAGCTAATTCAGATGGGAGTAAAACTGCATCCAGGAGAGCAGCAATGTAGAGGCCATTCTTGATAGAGATATCAGCAGAGGTAGGGAAACCCCGAGCTTGCCAGAGGGTGCCAAAGTCATGTACAACCCCAAAAGTGTATCGGGAATTGGTGTAAATGGTGGTGGAGCACCCCTCAGCTAGAAAGCAAGCGCGGGTTAGGGCAACTAGTTCAGCGACTTGCGCTGTCACAGAAGGTAACGGCGCAGCTTCTAGGGTTTCAGAGAGTGATACCCCAGCATATCCTGCAAGGAGACAACCTTGTTTGTCTCAAAAACAGGAACCGTCGGTGAATAACACTAGGTCGGAGTTAGAGGGAGGGACATCAGAAAGGTCGGGGCGCGGGACGGTGACAGCAGAGACAGCTGCAAGGCAGTCGTGGGGTTCACCATCATCAGACAGAGGAAGGAGAGTGGCAGGGTTCAACTGAGAACAGCGCTTTATGGTGATATGCGAAGCCAAAAGCAGTAAAAGTTCATACCTAGTGAGGCGGGTGGAGGAAAGGTGAGCTGTATTACATTGTAGCAGGAGAGTTTCTACAGAGTGAGGGACCATGAGAGAAAGAGGAGAGCAGAGGACAAGGGACTCAGACATTTTGACTAGGCGTGCTGCAGCAGCCACAGCACGCAGGCAGGGGGGTAAACCCTGGGCAACAGGATCCAAGGTGACAGAGAAATAAGTCACTGGATGATTTTTGTCACCATGCTCCTGAGTAAGAACCCCAAGTGCACAACCAGATTACTCTTTTCTGCCACGAGCAAAAGGCTTACAGTAGTTAGGTAACCCTAAGCCGGGGGCAGTGAAAAGCACTAAAGAGTCAGTTTCTGAGACAGATAATGAAGGGGAACAGAGGAGTAGATCATTTACATATTGGACCAATGTGGATTCAGAGGGGAAGACCAGGTCAGTGAGGTCTCTGGCTAATGCTTGGGAAAAGTAAGGCGGGCTTTCTGTGTACCCCTAGGGAAGTGTGGTCCATGTGTACTGCTGCCCCTTGTAAGAAAAGGCAAAAAGATATTGGGACTTAGGGTGAACCGGGACAGGAAAAAAAGTAGAACATAGATCAATAACAGTAAAATGAGTTGCATCTGGCGGGATAGAAGCCAGAATAGTTGCTGGGTTAGGGACTACCGGAAAGGTGGGTACGACAATGCAGTTAATGGCTCGAAGATCCTGAACAAACAGCCATGATTTCCCATCAGCCTTTCAGACTGGGAGGATAGGGGTGTTACGGCGCTGGAACACGGAACAATAATGCCTTGTTCCCGCAGGGTGGACATGACCAGAGCTGAGACCTCTAAATCCCAAAAACCCAGTCCCACGACCCCTTCTCTGACCTCATCCCCGTTCCCGGTACTGTCTGCCCTGCCCTGAATAATGCTGTATTTGCAGAGCCATTAACTTTTGTGAGGACTGCTCCTCTTTCCTTTTTAGAGTGCAGTGGCAATGTTCTGCCACTCCTTGCAATTTGTCCATGGTCTTGGCCTCCCATCCAACACTTATTTGCTTTAACATACTGCTAATAGCAGGTAGGAGACCATTAATAAATGCATGCACCAGGACGCCCTGTCCATTTTCACCTAGTCGCTGTATACCAGAATGTTGCAGAAAAAAAACCCGTCAGTCAGTCAGGTGTGATAGTTGCCCGGGCTTTCTCTCTGTTGCTGTTTTCAGCAATGTATAGCCGTCCAATTGGTTTTTGGAGTCCATACTTGGGGCATGGCCTCATGCAGGCGCTTAGCTTGATTCTTACATTTGTTCCGGTAGGCAGCGTCAGGACCAGTGTCTGGCAAATTAGAATGGTGCTCAGTGGTGGGCCAATTTGCTGTCGTGAGCCATTTTTTTTTCATGCTTGCTAGGGGTTACAAGTAGCTTACACAGTTGCAGGAGGTCTGCCTCAGATGGTTCATAGGTGTTGCACACTAGCAAAAATTCCTCTGCAAATTTGGTAGGGTTTTCCTGGGGCTATGGAAAACCTTTTACAATTGAGTGGAGCTCCATGTGGGTCCAGGGTTTATAGCTCCATATGGGACCGGTCTGAGTCTTCTCAGAGGACGGAGTAAAAGGAAGCGCTCGGTCTGGTGGTGGGAGAGGAGGTTTCCAATAAAGCTTTTAACTTATAATTAGAATTTTTAAGGGAGGTGAGCTTCAATTCAGTCCATCTACGATTTGCCTCTTCCCACCACTGCATGAAGAAATCTACCTCTCCTCTAGCCAATTTAGTTTTGGGGAGGCCAAGTTTGTCTTTTAAGATGTCCACTCGGTCTTTGTCCCAAGATCCTAACAGTGGCCACTGTGATTTGGGATCCCCCAGAATCAATCTAGACCATTTTTCCAGAAATTTACAGGGGTCCGGACCCTTTCTAAAATACATAAACTGAGCCAGGGTCCCTTTAGGGAACTGCCCCCGCTTAGACGTCTAGTTACCCATACAGCAGGACTTCATACACCAATCACACAAGGAGGAAGTTCGGGTTCGTCAGAGCGGTGCCCAGTGCAACACACAAAAGAAGCCCACAGGCTACTGCCTCAGTTGCCCTTGCGTTCACTCCAAGGATTTTATCCAAGGCGCGGTGCGGCTGCAATTGTGCAGATTCCAGTAACACAGACCATGGGGACAGGACCCCTTGGTCAGCCAGTCCCCAGACAGGGACAGCTCCCAGACTCACTCACACCACAGGGAAGACGGATAGACACAGAGACAAGACAGTCCTCAGTCCGGACAAAACATAGAAATAATTACCTGACCAGAGTCCTGATGTTAGATCCCGGGATCCCTACCAGAACAGAGCGGGAACCAACAAGTTCCATGGCATAGACTTCGCTGTGGTTGTGCACCTTTCTGTTCTGGCAGAGGACCGCTCAGGCCAAATGCCCAGGTGCCAGCTGCCACGGTCGTCCTGCAAGATGGTCAGGGATCACACAGCCTCAGTGAAGATGGTTGCCATCTCAGTGGAACCTCTAAATTGTCAAAGTCAGACAGGACTCACAGATTTGTCAGACTGCTCTGTTTATTAGCAAAGCCGCTCTGCTAAATGCACCCAGAAAATGTGAGTACCATACAAGGTTCAAACCCCTTCATTTATACAGTCAAAAGAAAGCCAAGTTAACAAAATTAAAAGAAAGGCAAAACTTCACATGATTAGTATGAGGCTAGTCAAGTATCTTCATTTCCATATCAAGCACACAGCAATCTCCTGTCCATATCTCCCTGGTTATCTCAATTGCTTTCTGCCTAACACCTAATGTTTCCTTTTCCTGTTACCCCATACCCACCTGCCTAGCACTCTGATCTGCATACCTACAAACAACATTAACATACTTTTCTCCTTCCTGGTCAGAGACAAACAGTATTCCTTCAACTTACTCAATTATTACAGCATAATTCATCTTTCTCTTACAGTATAATTATTTCTACTTTCACACAGCCTTGTGTGGGGCTGTATCTTCCAGCCCCACTCATAGCTGCCAGCTCCCAGCCAGCACAAGCTGGTTGCTGGCAGTCCCAGAAGAGGGACCAGTGGATCTGGAGCAGTCCTCTGCTCGGGACCCACCATGGGCACGGGGCTGCTCCCAGATACTGGTTAACCAGTACCCATTAAGCATGACCCATTAAGTGTATATCACTATCCCAGACAGTCAGTACAGCCGATGCCCAAGCCTGTGATACTGCAGACTGACTGCTGGTGGTACTCCCATCCAGACCCACTTCCTCAGATCACCCCTAATGTCATTACCTCACAGAAACTTCCTCTATTATCACCCCTATGTCATTACCTCACAGACACTAAACTTCTTCCCTCACCCCCACTCTGTTCTAAAATTTGATTTGTCAATTTCACATGTGTTCTTTTTTTTTTTTAATTGTATCACTTTGGTATATATGGTTGTGCTGATTTTCTTCCACATATTGATCTGAGGAAGTGGGTCTGGTCCACGAAAGCTCATCACCTAATAAACCATCTTGTTAGTCTTTAAAATGCTACATACTTCTGTCTTTTGTTTCAGCTAGACCAAACTAACACGGCTGCATCTCTATCACCATCCAGATTCAGTTTAGCTTGAGTATGTCTAAACCCCTTCCTTCTCCCAAAGGCAGTGCGGACATAGCTTAAAAGTAATGCTCAGTAGTTTTGCACTAATATGTTCAACTCTCTGAGGCTTGTTTCATGAAAGATCATTTAATTTCCCATTCTTCCTTGCACTTCTCACCGTTGCTACAGCTTCTGATTTTCCCCTGGCTCTGTTTCATCACTGTATGCAAAGCTTGTCTGCGTCACCCGAATACTTTCTCCTCTTTGTGCCACAATATATTTTCCCTTGTTTGGTCCCCAAAGAGCTTTCTGATAGCACTTGGAAAATTAAATATTCAGTGCATTCCAACCTTCTGCACAGCTAAATGCCCCTTGCTGTTTTCACTGAAAAGCTTTAAATTTAACTAGAAGGGTAGCAATTCCCTTTGTTTATAATCATAGTGTAACAAATTGTAACCAATTGAAAACAATATTGGGTTGTAAATTTGTATTATGATTGGACATTAGAAGGGCGGCGATACTTTTCCCTATGGTGATTTTCAGCCCAATTGTTTTGATGTACCTGCATGTGAAGTTATTAAGGACATTTGCAGTGACATATGGAAAGAATAGAACTTTATTTTCATGTAGTTGCATTTCAGCAGCCTGCTTGTGCGTATGCTAACAAAACAAACTAGACGTAGAGCAAATGGGAAAATAAACAAATCTCCTGCAAAGAAAGCTATTGAGACATGGCAAAGTAAATATCTATATCCTCTGGATAAGACTCAAATAGAAAACAACTTTGCCTCTTGACCTCTCGCTTTCTGTTTGCTTCTAATGGTGACTTGTAATGGTACTGCCTACAGGAAACAAACACAGTCCAATTAAATCCAAGCTATTGGTATTTCATTATCATAGAGATCTCAGCAGAACCCCTCTACCCATCCTGATTTGGCTAACATGAAAATGTAATGGGCTCAACAATTATTTTCAAGGATAAAGTGTGTCTAACTGAAAACAAACATTTCTAATGCAACATAACAACTGTTTTTCAAGTCTTTTGTTTCTTTTCAGGTGACCCATTTTCAAGACACTTTGAGCATCTTTCTTCTTGCCTGCCACAATATTTATGGCCTATTTAATTTGACTGCTCTGTGTGACATATTTGCATGGGGAAACAACAGGTTTCTCTTTTTCTAGTCCAGTTTTCATGTGACAAGAATGAGGTTTCTTTTAATGGGTATGTTGTTATTACGATCACCCTGTATCAATTATTTCACATTTCCATTTGCAAAACCTGTCCATGAAAGACACTGCTGAGATTGTTAATGAAAAATGTGACCAATTTTCTGCCCCATTGGTCAAGACTCAGCTTGTTTTCAGTGTAGTGTAGAGCTAGTGCCTCCTGTTTTGTTTCAGCTGCATTTCAGAGCTGGGAAGATTGATGAGATGCAATCAGTTGAGCTGCTTTATTTAAAGTCCTGTCTTTAACCATTTCCTTCTTCTTCTAGGAAGCCATAATAAGCATCTGGATCCAGTTCAGTGACAGCTCAGTTACTCCATTAGACATTTATGACCCAAAGGGCTTCTCCCTTTCTACCATATCTCTGGACAAATCTGTTGTCTCAACCCATCAGAGCACCACTCTGAAATGGCCTGTTGTGGCAGCGGAAGGTGAAGGGCAGGGCACATTGATCAAAGTAGACATGATGATCTCTGAAGCCTGCCAGAAATCCAAGAGGAAAAGTATCCTGGCCATGGGCAACAGCAACATCAAAGTGAAATTTGGCCAAAATGATGCCAACTCCAACAATGGCGGAGATTATGATGCTGACGAGATTGAAAACCATGCAAGCGACCGGCGGCAAAAGGTGTTGGATCAAGAGCGGTTCGGCCAGGATGGGCGATATTATGGGAGCTCTTCAGCAGAGCGAGAGGAAAGTACCATCAGGAAAATCAGCACCACAGCAAAGTCAATGATCAAAAACAAAGTCATGAAAAACAATAGGTTGGATGGAGGCAAACTCTCAGATGATGGCCAGCTACAGAACATTCCCATAGACTTCACCAACTTCCCTGCTCAAGTAGACCTCCCAAAAAGCAGTGGGGGCATGGAGGAGAATGACCTAGTGCAGACACCCAGAGGCCTTAGTGATTTAGAAATTGGGATGTATGCTCTTCTGGGGGTCTTCTGCCTCGCAATCCTTGTCTTTCTAATAAACTGTGCAACATTTGCACTGAAATACCGCCACAAGCAGGTTCCAGTAGAAGGGCAAACCACCATGACCCACTCCCATGATTGGGTCTGGCTTGGAAATGAGGCAGAACTGCTGGAGAACACAGTGGATGTATCACCTCAGCAGGATGAGCACACAACTATTATAGACCGAGGGATGGGCCACGAGGAAAGTAACCACCTCCTCAATGGTGGCACTCAAAAGAGCATCAAGAGCCAAATCCATAGGTCTGCTGAATCAGGGGGGAAGCATGGAAAAGAGCAGAAAATGGAACCTTTGCATTCCCCCACATCCAAACGAAAGCGGGTAAAATTCACAACCTTCACCACCATCCCTCCTGATGATGGTTGTCCCACAGTCAACTCTATCCTGAGTAGCAATGATGACGATATTAAATGGGTGTGCCAGGATATGGACCTTGAGGACTCCAAAGAGATAAAAAACTACATGGAGAAGTTCAAAGACAAAGTGTAGCTCCTAACTGGTTTTCTGGGTTTAACCACACCTTGCTGCCTTCAGTTCTACAGTATATATTGGGACAGAAAAGGGGGAAGGAGGAGGAGGAGATCAATAGGAAAAAACAACAAGAAGAAGGCAGTTTCTATAATCAGGGAAAGAAATTTGCCAAACTGTCCATGGCTTTGGGTTCATTTGTTTGTTTTTCTTCAATAGCTGTTTGTGGGTTTGGGCAGTCAATGGAATACAAATAGCATAAGAAAGTAAGGAAACAGATTGACCAATATGATGAACTGGGCACAGTGAGGTTGTGAAAATGTATCTGAAGGGTCAAAATAATAATAACAATATTACAGACAAGGTACCAAAAATTTTTAAAAAGTGGGAGAGTAAGTTAGTTAATAGAAAAGACAGACAAATGGTTACTTGTTTATGTTTATAATAAAGTATCTGAAATATGGAGGTAAGACCCAGGAAGAGACATTTTAGAGTGATACACAAGCACTTGCTTTCTGTTCTTTCATCTGAAGGGAATACTTGTCCCTGGTGTTAAATATGGAACAGAAAGAAATGATCGGGAGGGGGGCAGGTTGGGGTTTTTTTTAGTAGGCTTCTTTTGGAACTGGACTATTTTCCACCTGCTGTAGCTTTCTTTAAAATTACTCTTTTAAAATTGAATCCAGTAGGTTCTTTATGAACCAAGAAATAATTGTTCTTCTAAATTAGCTAATAATTATCTTTCTTGTCATGTGAAGAACTCAGAGGATTAGCAAAAACTACTAATTCCAGCATGGCGTCTCTTCTGAAAGCATGAGTCTCAGCTGTTTTGTGCTAGCTAGAAACTTGTTCTCTTTGGAGGAAGATTTAATTTAGCTTTTGGCTGTGGGTTGGTTAGTGGTTTTTAAGTGTCCACAACCAATATTCCCATGTTTCACCAAGAAAAGAAGGTGTTTTCTACATTTTCATTTTAAAATAATAACCAATATGACAGACCAAATGGTGCATACATAGTCCTAGTCCTCACTACACGCCCTGCCCTTACTCCTGTTGATCTAAAATATGCAACTTTGAAGTTGACATACTTATACCTAATTACGACTCTGCCTTCCATACAATTAGGCTAGAGTGTGACGCTCTCCTGTTGACTCAGCCTACTCTTCTCATCCTGGTGGAGTACTGGAGTTGATGAGAGATTGCTCAGAGGTTGATTTGTTGTATCTAAACAGACATGATAAATTGACCTCCAATGAATTGATTACTGCAGTATTGATCCACCATGTAGAGGAAATAAGCAAGTCCTTACTGAAGCTAAAACCAAGACTACCAAAGCCCAAATATGTGCACAGCCTGATTTTTATTTTTTGCCAGGTCAGTGAATTCATAATTTGTCCTGTATTTTCCTCTGATCATCTACTAAATGCCACTAGTTCTCATGGGGGATGGGGAAGGGATGTGTGAAAGATGTACATGCAAACAGAAAAGCAGTTTGTCCCAAGCCCATTTTATTTCCTTATGTTATGGGAGCTGGGTTTTTAGATGAATAATAATAGTTTGGAGAAAGAGAAATTCAAATGACCAAGGATCAAGCGATATCGTGGTCTACTTTATTTTCATTTGTTTCTATTGGACTAGCACAAACAGGACAATCTGTTACATTGAAAATCAGTTGTTTTTAATAACAAATAGAAGTTTAGTAATGCCTCAGAAACAAATGGGAGATAAAGGCAGAGCTACATGGGGCAGTTCCAGTGATTTCAATGTCAGTTTCCATCAAACAAGGATATGGCTCGGAATCTAAATGTTGGGGGGAAGTCAGACTCAGAAAACCTTTTCATAAGTCAAAAGAAATCTTCATGTCAAATCTTTTTGGAAAGCAATATTACGTCTTGACTGCTAGCAGAGAGCACTTATATTGTTTGTCAACCCTGTCTTTATCTGTTGATCCCACCACATCTATTTTATTTTATTTTTTTAATTACTAAACTCAGTAGGTTTCTTTTTATTTTGTTTTCTTTACTTGGACAAAATGGACCCTGCCACTCAATAACATAGAAGGATGTTTTAACAAGTTATGCCTAGTATGCATTGTAGACTGAAAGAATGTAATATTTATTTATACATCGTATACAAATTGTAATTAAAATGCTTTACATGGCTTGACAAGTTAACACGTCTTTGAGGGGGTCATTTTCTCTTCTTTTTTTTTTTTAAATAAAAAACAAACCAAAAAAAAAAAGACCAAAAACAAAACAGTTTTACCTTCCCCTGGCCTAATTGCAGAGAAAATGTACAAACTGCTTTCTGAAAAGAGAATCGAAGAGTGTAGAGATTTTACTTCTATCTCTGACCCTTTTGTTGTAACCCACTGCCATTTCCCCACTCAGTTTGTGGTGATGATGATGAACAGACAGCAGGAAAGGACAGTAGGCTGACAGTGTCCTTGTTAATCATATTCATCTTCATCATCACCATGACCCACTCCAGAAATCTTGCATCTGACATGTACAGCTTTATTTGCAGCCGGTTATAAGTAATTGTGATGCTACTGGGGTGAATACTTGGATGTAGATATGCTGCAATGATTAATAACTGATGTTTACAAAGCACCTTTTATCCCAAAGGAACCCAAAGCACTCTACAAGCTAGGCAAAATATATTATACACACACACACACACACAATATCTCTGAATCCTATCTATGAAATGCAGCCACCTCTGGGGTGAAATACCACAGAACCATCCAGCACAACAGTTAAGGACAAGAAGAATGATACCTATTGAAAATCCTGGCAGAACATAGGCAGAAATTTAGCCAGTACATTTGCAATGAAGTGCTAAAGGATTGTTAATGATCTGAACTAGGCAGGCACACTGATTTATGTCTCCTGTGATAGATGGCAGCTCCAGTAAAGTTGTGTGCCCTGTTATCTCCTGGGTTGTTGGTTCAGTACTGGCTTGAGAAAATAGGGCCACCTACTCAAACACTGGCCTTGTTCTCTGTAGCACTTGGTTGTTTCTCAGTCACTCTGACCCAGTTTGCCATCTGTGATTTGACAGGAGCAGAGCAGGAGGTTGTGTAAGAAAGATAACACCTTGTTCTACTATAGCACCTTTCACCAGCTGATAATAACATACGAAATTTTGGGCTACCAAGAGCAAGCTGCTGGAGGATATACAGCTTGGAGTGTATGTTCCCCATGGCAAATGCAGAAATTATTTTATGGCTAAATCCAGCCATTTTTATCACGCAACAAGTTGGTGTCAGAAAATGATTACTGTTTAAGTAAGGAAATTATTGTAATTCCTCAAAATGTTCATGTTTTCATTAAAAAAAAGTTGAAACATTTTTCAAAGAAAATTTGAAAAAAAAAAACCCAGAATTTCTCATGAAAGACATCAGAAAAGTCTCAGAGGGGTAGGAACAGTGGTCTGTATCTGCAAAAACAATGAGGGCAAAAGCTTATGCCCTAATAAATCTGTTAGTCTGTTAGATGACTGTGGGTAAAACCTTGGTCTCTAAGGTGCCACAGGATGACTCATTGTTTTTTCATGAAAAACAATATTTCCAAACCAGATCTAACACATACGATGTAGATTTTTATTGAGGCAGCTATTCATTCACTGCTGTGCATCTAAAATCAGCTTTTATTTCAGAAACCTTTCTTTAAATTCCTTAAGAAACATACAGATCTTTTATCAGCAGTAAGAATCTTACCATTGGTTTTGTGTAATGCAGTCTCTCTCAAACTGTGCTCTGCGGAGCCCCAGGGCTCCACAAGACATCTCCAGGGGCTCCGCGAGGTTGACAAACTGGAAACATCGATAGGTACAACACATACACTCAGTGGACCGCTGGGCCTCTGCATAAATTTCTATGCATGTAACGGGCTCCGGAGCCCAAAAAGTTTGAGAACCGCTGGTGTAATGCATTGACCTAATCAAGGTATTTCTATTCTGTGCCTTATTTTTGAAGGGTATGTATATTTCAACGTGTGCTGTTGATTTGGAATTTGCCTTGTTTTTCTGAAATAACTGCCTGGAAAGATCTACTCTCCATTATCAATAACAATATTTCTGGCTTCTCCTGGGCTAGTGTGCTAATTACTGCCCTCTTAAAAAGAGGCTTTCAGTGATGATGAGCCAGGTACATACCATACTTTCCTTCTTGAGAGAACCTCTAAGGGTCTGTGTGCAGTGCAATTGATGGTGTGATTGCAGTGCATGTAGACATAGCCAAGCTCGTTTTAATCTAGCTAGATTGCAACAGATCTCAAACTGTGGGTTGTGAAATCTTTTAAATGGGGTCACCAGGGCTGGCATTAGACTCTCTAGGGCCTAGAGATGAACCCAAAACCTGAGCCACACCAGCTGGGGCTGAAGCAAAAGCCCAAGGGATTCAGTCCTGGGCACAGGGGAGCTGACAGCCTCTGTGGGCCCCTGGGCAAGGTGACACCGTGTTCCCAGAAGGGGCAGAGCCTCAGGTGAAAAAGGCAGGATCTGGGGCAGCCAGCTCTAAGTGCTGCCTAGAATATAGTGCACTCCCCTACCCACAGCACTTAGTGCTGCCTGGAACATGCATCGTGGTGTTTTGGGGGTGACATACAGCCAGGAGCCCCAGGCCTCTTTGAATTGCAGGATGACAGGCCTTGGTTTCACCCTGCGTTCAGCCCTGGGTGGCGGTGCTCATGCTAGAGCCCCAGGGTTCAAGGGCTCATGCTTTGATTTTGGCTCTCCCCCTGGGCAGCAGGATTCAGGCTGCTGCTTCCACCCACCCGGGGTCATGTCATAGTATTTGTTGTCATGAAGGAGTTGTGGTACAATGAAGTTGAAGTGACCAGATAGCAAGTGTGAAAATAGGGGGGAAGGCAGGGCTATCCCTAAATTATCAGGGATATCCCTAAAAAAAATTGGGACACCTGGTCCCCCTAGATCAGATGCTGAGACAAGTTTGGCAGGGTGGACTTCAGGGTGAGCTAGGCAATTACCAGGTGCCTGTTAAGTACCAGGGGCTGTAGAGACTTCACTGTAGTCCACTGGTATTGGTACCCACAATAGTGAATCAAAGCTAGCTCAAGCATGCCTATACAGGCAACAGTCAGGTGAGAGTTACAAAGGGAGTTAGGCTCCCAAATCTCATTGGCAGTCAATGAGAATGATGCTGAAAACCCCAGTCTGTTGCACTAAGGTATACCTTTGCTATTCCTAGGGAAGTGGCATATTACCCCACAGAGCACAATGGCACTGGCTGCACAACTCATCATGCAGGTGGTTTACCCCTCACTATCTATTCCTGTACAGAAAGCTGTGTCTACACTATAGACATCTGCCACCATAGCTATGCCAGTCTTTGTAGAGGTGGAATCTCAAACCAACATAGCTGGTCCAGGAGAAGCTCTGAGAGTGGATATAGCCATATGGGCAACACTTTGCTTTTACAGTTCTAGCTTGTTTCACCAATGGGAATGCTTTTACTATATCAGGACAAAGCCATACGGGCAACACTTTGCTCCACACAGTTCCCAGTCAGTATTGAACGTACAGCGGTCCCTGAGTCCAGGACATCACAGACCAATGAGAAGCACCGGGACTAGGCAATTGTGCTAATTATTTGTGGGAATTTAAATTAAAGCCTGGAGTTTTGCAACAAAAGGTCACTGAATCCAACTACTTCAGCTGTGGCAGAGGCACTGCTGAGGGGAGCACCAATAAACAACACATTCCCAGCTTTTATTTTTCCCTCTTCTTAATCCTCCTCTTTATTTGCCACTTGATGGAGTGACAAAGTAGCAGCACTGGAATAGAGCGCTTGGCTGGAGCATGCAACACAGCCATTCTCCTGGAGCAAACAGGATGTTATTTTTCCAACCTCAGCAGCATCAGAATGTTTTATGACAACCTCGCACAGTCACTGCTAGCTGCTCTTAGCTCGTGAGTTCACAGCCTGTGGGGAATAGTGGCTCTGCTTCAAATGAGATGTACAGGGAACAAAGGGAAGCATGTCTGCTTTTATAGGGAGTCATGGCATGGAACAGGTGAAGAACCTCTGGTTTAGCTTCTGGAGCATAAGCATAATCAGTAAATCAAAGGCATAAAATTCACTTCAGGCACCTATTTAATCATAGAACACTAGAACTGGAAGGTACCCTGAGAGGTTATTGAATTCAGTCCCCAGCCCTCACGGCAGGACCCAGCACCGTCTAGATCAGCCCTGCCAGGTGTCTGTCTCACCTGCTCTTAAATATCTCCAGTGATGGAGATTCCACAACCCTCCTCCCGAGGCAGATTCTCCCTAGGCAATTTATTCCAGTGTTTAACCACCCTGACAGTTAGAAAGTTTTTCCTAATGTTCAACCTAAACCTCCCTTGCTGCAGTTTAATCCCATTGCCTCTTGACCTATTATCAAAGGCCAAGGAAAACAACCTTTCACTCTCCTCCTTGTGACACCCCTTTAGGTACTTGAAAGCTGCTATCATATCCCCTCTTAGAGTATGTCTAGACTACATGCTTCTTTTGAAAGAAGCTTTTTCGAAATAATCTTTCAACAAAAGGCATTCATCCTTGTAAAATGAGGTTTACTGCTGTTGAAAAGGCCCCTTCATTCTTTCGATGTAATTTTGAAAGAACATGGTGACAGTCTAGACACAAGTGAAGTTTTTTCAAAAAAAGGCCACTTTTTTTCAAAAAATATCTGGAGTCTAGACATAGCCTCAATCTTCTCTTTTCCATTTTTAAATGTGTCCCCAATAGCACTTTTAGGGCCTGATCCTCTGTTGGCAATAGTCAGTGTAGTTCCTTTGTTGAAATTACTTGTATGAATAACAGTGTTATGTTAATTGACTCTAGATGGGGAGCTGGACCTTTGTTTCTAAATCTGCGCAGAATCCATGGGAGTTGTGGGTGCAAAAGGCAGACAGCCCCTGTGAATGCTATAAGCTACTGCAATGTACACAAGGGCAATTTATCAGCACAGTATCCCTGCCCAATTCTGCTGTTACAAATGTTCAAGGGAGGAAGCACCTCAGTACCTGAGTCCTGGTAACACAAGAGTTAAAATCTGAGATGACTGTGGGCAAACTTCAGTCTAGCTGGTGTAATGCAGGCCTGGAGCAAACCCCTGTCATGCTGTTATTGGAAATAGTCACAACAGGGCTGTCTCTTTCCAAATCCTCCGGCCAGATGCAGGATTCTCTCCCCGGAGAGGCACCTCCCAGAACTAAGGGTCACATCCCTATCTCCTTGTAACCCTCCCATTCCTGCATGGACCACGACTTCTACTGTTGGCTTCACACCCAGAGCCAGACACTGCTCTTCACAGCCACCGCCACTAGTTTAGCATTTAACTTCAAGTCTACCCACAGTTACAAGACAGTAGTGTGAATCCTTGTGATTTCAAGGGTCTAATCCTGTTCCCACTGCACTCAGTGAGGGTATGTCTACACTACAAAGTTAGTTCGAACTAATGGACGTTTGTTCGAACTAACTTTCATAGGCGCTACACTAGCGCTCCGTTAGTTCGAATTAAATTCGAACTAACGGAGCGCTTAGTTCGAACTAGGTAACCCTCATTCCACGAGGATTAAGCCTAGTTCGAACTTACTAGTTCAAATTAAGGGCTGTGTAGACCCTTAATTCGAACTAGTGGGAGGCTAGCCCTCCCCAGGTTTCCCTGGTGGCCACTCTGGCCAGCACCAGGGAAACTCGTCTGCCCCCCTCCCGGCCCCCCTTAAAGGGGCACGGGCTGGCTAAGGTGCCCGTGCCAGGTGCAAGCCTGCCAGCACCCAGCCAGCAGACCCTGCAACTGGCACGGATCGAGCCACCCACCCGATGCCCCCCAGCCCTCCCCCTCTTCCCGGGACCAGGCTGGTGGCTCCCAGGAGCCTGCCCGGGGCCGCAAGAGGCGGGCGGCCGCCTGGTCTAGTGCAGAGATCGTGGACCTCATCCACGACCTCCGCACTAGGCACAGGAAAGTGGCCGTCTAGGGCAGGAGAGCTGCCAGCCTGGCCACCCAGGAGCAGGTGTGCATGAAAATCAAGGGGGTCCACTGAGACCTCCGACCCTGAGCCCTGAGCTTACAATGGCCGTCCTGGGTCAGACCAAAGGTCCATCTAGCCCAGTAGCCTGTCTGCCGACAGCGGCCAACCCTAGGGACCCTGGAGGGGATGGACCGAAGACAGTGACCAAGCCATTTGTCTTGTGCCGTCCCTCTCCAGCCTTCCACAAACCTTGGGCAGGGACACCACTCCTACCCCCTGGCTAATACCACTCCATGGACCCAACCTCCATGACTTGATCTCACTTCCCTTTCAACTCTGTTCTAGTTCTAGCCTTCACAGCCTCCTGCAGCAAGGAGTTCCACAGGTTGACTCTTTGCTTTGTGAAGAACAACTTTCTGTTAGTTTGAAGCCTGCTACCCATTCCTTTCCTTTGGTGTCCTCTAGTCCTTCTTTATGAGAGATTATGGGAACTAATGAAGAACTTTTATGTATGCACCCTCTCCACCCAACTCCTGCTTTTAGAGACCTCTATCCTGTCCCCCCTCCGTCTCCTCTTGTCTAAGCTGAAAAGTCCCAGTCTCTTTAGCCTCTCTTCATATGGGACCTGTTCCCAACCCCTGATCATTTTAGTTGCCCTCCCCTCTCCCAGTCTCTCTCTTCTCCTCTCCCACCTCCTTTTCCCAGTCTCCCCCAGTTTTGTTCAATAAAGACAGATTCCATTTTTGAACACAATTGTCCTTTATTTTGTTTATTTTTGTTTATTTTGTTATTAGGGAAGGGTAAGTGGAAGGAGGTGAGGGAGGAATGGGGCACGAGCCTCCGATGGGGAGGACTGGGCTGGCTCTGCGGGCTTCTGGGGGTGGAAGCTCTCCTGCAGCCTCCCAATTGCCCCCTCTCCCCAGATGGCAGCCTGCGGCAAGTGGAGCCGGGCTGATGGCTGAGTGGTGTGAGGTGCCCAGTGTGGGCACTCCGGGCACTCCAAGCCAGGACTGCTTTGCAAGCGGGGCACCCCTGAGAACTGTCTGTCCGGGGTGGGGGTCGGGTCCCTTTAAGCACAGTCCTCGGCTAGCCTGAGACAGCATCTCCACGCTCTAAGTCCTCCTCTGATGCCCTGCTGGCACCGCTTCCGGTCATCCTTAACCCCGCTTCAGGGTCCACTTAATGTGGACATGCTAGTTCGAATTAGCAAAACGCTAATTCGAACTAGTTTTTTAGTCTGGATCCATTAGTTCGAATTAGCTTAGTTCGAATTAACTAATTCGAACTAAGTTAGTTGGAATTAACGTTGTAGTGTAGACATACCCTGGGAGCTTTGCCATGGACATAATGGGGAAGGACCAGATTCAAAGCTCAGTAAAGTCAGTAGGAATCTGTCCCATGACTTCAATTGGCTTAGTAGCCAATCCTGCTAATCCCTTTCTCATAGATGAGAAGGTGAGTGCTGAGAGTCCTGAGCTCCCATTGAAGTCACTGTGAGTTAATGGCACCAAGCCTTTTGCAGAATTAGACTTCTCTGTAGCCCTCACTCGTATGTATGGACAGTCTCATTAAAATCAAGGGGCTGTTCATGTGAGTCAGAGAGGTAGGATATGCCCCTTAGCCTACCGTGCAATAAAGAGGCTGTGATGGCTTTGGGGAATTTTGTCTCTTCTCTAAGGGACCCTGCTCTTTGCCAGTCAAGGTGGTTCTTACATTTTAGAGTCAGAAGGGACAACTAATCTGATGATCTAGTTTGGTCTGTATAAAATAGGTCACAGACTTTGACTCAGCACTTCCTATATCATGCCCAGTATCTTGTGGCTGTCCCAGAGTGTCTCTGTGGTATCTATCAGGAGGGAAAACTTTATTTAAAGAGCAGGGATGAGAAGACAAAAAAAAAATGAAAGAGCAGCCTTGCCATCACGTCCCATTTTTCTCACACAGTGGCACATTGGGCTTTAGAGACTGATGCAGATGCTGAAATTTTTCAATTTATCTTCTGCTGACCAAAAACTCCATCAAAAGCCATTTCTGTCAGAGCAGCGTAAATGCTCATCTCGGCAGGGAGGAAACTGCCAGGCTGTGAAATATCATTTATCTGAGAAATTCACATTGGGTCAAATGTCGCAATTTACATTTCTGAAGCTTTGCCACTCTGCAGTTCCGAGGGTGCTTGGATCGGGCGGGGACTGCTGCTCTGAGTGCTACCTTTGGCAACATGCCTGGCTCCCCAGACAAGGAAATCTATAAGTGCAAGGGGCTTGTGGCTGCTAAGATAGCATATGCTGTGAGGTACATTTTCCTTCAGGGCACTGCGATGAAATTCATTAATAATAATTTGCACTTACAGGAAAGAAAGTCTTTCATTGGAAGTGTTTGCTGATTTACAAGCATGGCTCTTTCAGTGGGGGTAGTGACACAGACTTGTAGGACTAGAATGGACCTCAAGAGAACGTTTAGGCTGGCCCCCTGCATTTACAGAAGGATTCAATATTTTTTAGACCAGAAATGGGGAACCATTTTTGGTCTGGGACCTCTGACCCACAGAAAAATAAGTCACAAGTGAGAAGCTAAAACAACAACAATACTCACCTCATTCACACTCAGCTCAGAGTGCTAGGCCCATGCTGGGGGACAGCAAGGTTCAGGAGACTTGCCACGGTGATGGGGCACAATTGCTGGCTTGCCCCACTGCTGGTGGAAATCCTAAGCCTTTCCAGAGGCCACATCAAAGTAAACCAGGGGGCAGATCTTGCCTGTAAGCTGTAGGTTCCCCATCCCTGATTTAGACCATCCCTATCAAAGGTTTATCTAATCTCACATGAGTAAGGTAGGCAGGATTTGGCCTATTATCTCCACATCTGCAACCCTGGGTAATTGATTCCAGCAGTGTCAACCTCCTAATAATTGTAGACAAGGCCTAAGCAGCAGGCAGGAGAGTTGAGAGCTTCAGGAAAGAGGTTAATGTTAAATAATAAATTGTACCCAGAGGCAAGGATCTGGGGTGTTCTCAAGCAACTGGCTGACCAACCTCCTGGACCAGAGGGGGTGACTGGCCAGGTAGGCCATGAAGCTAAAGCACACAATGATTAAGGCAAGATTCTGCTTGATTGCACTAGTGGAAATCCAGATGAACTGAAATGCAGACCCTTTATATGGCAAGTATTCAAGTTTAGAAATGGGGCTAAAACCAACAGGAGCTCCCTTGCCTAGCTGCTGGAAGGCTATGGAGATTCATGGGAGTAGCAGAGAGCCTAACTGGAATCTGTGGCATTGTATTCCATTGCTCTGATGGTTGCCATTTAAGGTCCCTTTTCATACCAGTGAGAAGTATCATGAAGTGAGGCTGGGAGCAAGGAAAGTAGCACAGGTGAGCAGCTCATAGTGAACTCTGTCAAAAGCAGGCCAGGGGATTTGTGGAGGCTGAACACAATACAGAGGACTTGTCCTGAGTTTATAAAAGAACCAAGATCTGTATGTTCTTTGTCCACTGCTCAATATGGGTTCTTTGTACAGGTTGTGTTCCAAAGCCAGCTAAGGTCATGAAAGTTTTCTTGTGAATTTCAATGGGCTTTGGATCAGGTCCTTAGAAAAATGGTTGGATTTTTCATTGACGTAGGATTTTTTTTAAATAAAAATACCTGGAAGGAAATATTGCCCCAAAGAAAATCACTTTGCTGTGGTGCACACCTGCCATTGGTCCAGTAATATATCATGACACAAGGTGTTAGAAGCAGAAGAAAAAGAAGTCATCCAACACACACAGAGCTTATTACAAATCTTAAGACTGGATTGGCATTGATTGTTACTCTAATGATGGTTCAAACGGTGTGGAGTTAGAATAGCCCAACACTCTTGCAGTGACTTTACTGAAAAAAAGAAGATTGGCATGATAAATTAGCTGGGAAGATAAATCCGTTGAGAGTCCAAGGAAAAAACCTTTAATATGGCAAAGCGACCGGGAGAAATATTTAACAAGAAACTCAAACTCCCTTCCACCACAAGGAATGGCTACATGCATTTGATCAGCCTCCAAGTATATCCTATTGCAAACAGAGAAATCCCAGCGGGTAGATTTAAATGGCCTAATCAATACATGTGAATGAAACTAGAACACTAAACCAATTTGAATAGTAGAACCTGTTATGTCATTACGCGAGTAACTGGAAAATGCTCCCAATGCAAGGATTAAAGGGATGGGTTAGAAGGATTATTGAATGGTTGGATATTTCTGAATAAGATGCCAAGGCCAGAGTGAAGGAACTGCTTAACCAGCTTTGCCTTTTTAGGCAATTTCTGTACATTCTTCTAATATATCAAGGTTTTTAATAAGCAACAACAACAAAAACCTTCAATATTTCCCTGAGAAGCAGCCTAAACTAAAGCAAGATAAGTTCCAAATGTCACCGCTTATTTCTCACTGTGGAAAGTGCATCTGCACTGAGCGTCTGTTAACACTTTTCATGCCAGGACACATTGACTCAGCAGCAAGCAGCTGTTAGTACTTGCCTCACAGCTGCACTCTGTGAAATGTGCCTTGATGAACAGGGACTGTGCTGGTGTAAGCCCCATCTCTAAGCCCAACTGAAAGTATATGTGGTACAATCTTGTGGGGCCAGCTGGTGTAAAGCAGTGTAGCTTCACTGACTTCAATGGATCTGCAATGATTTTCTCCAGCTGAGGATCTGGCCCATGATAGATAGCACCTGTCAGAGGGCACCCTCTATGCAAAGAGGAAGCTTCTTCTGAAAGGGGTAGAGCCAGTCTCATGTCCTGAAGCCACATAGGGTCCCTAGGCAGTGGAATTGCTGCTAGCAGTGGAATTGGATGTGAGAAAGGTCACAACAGCATAATTCATTCCCTGAAGAGCTGTCCTCCATGTATTTTCTGGGGAAGCAGCAAGCTGATTGTGAAGCACTAAGGAAACCCAGGGGGTGACAATAGATGCTGTGGATCTTCCTCACTCTAGCAAGGTGTAAGGGAAATTAGGCTGGGGCAGCAACCAAGCAGCTGCTTACATGACTTGAGGGAGAAATTCTCTTCCCCGGGCCCTTGCACATCTCTGCCAGGCTCTCACTGTGATGGGTTCAATCAGAGGGGTCTTGAAACTGCATGCTAGTCATGCCACTAACCCCACCCCTTTGGGGCACACCATCACCCTGTACTACTGGGCCAGGGGCTCTGATCTCCCCCCAGCCAAGACAGAGAGTTGGGGTCACAGCCCCCCAGCAGGGCAACACTGACACTGAACCAGCTCAGCTCTAGGTGGGCTCAACTATAAGGCCAATTACAGTGTAACCACCACTGGGTAAATTTGAACCTGGGACTTCTGGAGCTTAATATAGGAGCCTCTATAGCAGTGGTCCCCAACCTTTTCAGGTTGTCGGGTGCCAGGGGGCGTGGCCGTTCGCCCGCCGGGCACCAGGGGGCGGGGACACGTGCGTGCCCGGGGGCGGCCCCCCCCAGCCGCATGCCTGGGGGCAGGGCCCCCCCATAGCCACGCGCCCGGGGGCAGGGCCCCCACCCTCAAGTGCTGCGCGCCTGGGGCCGGCGCCCCCCCCCGCCGCGTGCCCGGGGCCGGCGCTCCCCCTGTAAGTGCCGCGCACCCGGGGCTGGCGCTCCCCCCCGCCAAGCGCGCCCCCCCCCCCCGCAAGCGCCCATGCACCATGTGCCCGGGGCCAGGCCAGCCCCGAGCACCTGGCGGGTGCATTCAAATGCCCCCGCGGGCACCGTGTTGGGGACCACGGCTCTATAGCTTGAACTATAAAGCCAGCTAGCTCTCAGTTTAGGCTGTAGAGCTCCCTTGCTCTTATTTCTCGCTCTAAGTGGTGTAAGTGCCACTACAGTGAACCACACAGGGACTACTGAAGGCTTCTTGCACAAGAACTGTTTTGCAGGAGAGAGCTTCCACAAAAAGTTCTTGTTCAAAAGCGTGTCCACACTGCATGGACGCTCTTGCACAAAAAGCCACCTGGAACCACTTCAGGCAGGGCAAAAGGTCACCAGTTGCTTCCAAGTTCTGGCACTGGAGCCCTGTAGAAACACACGCTTAAAGGGACCCTCATGGACAGCCATTTCTCTGCTGCTACTGCCTGCTTGTGGATCTCTTTAGGGACAGCAAAGCTGCTAGCAGTGCCTGCTGTGGTTGCTAACAGTGCCTGAGCTTCTTTGGATGTCACAGCTTTTCCATTTTGTGTCATGGAGCCAGAGATGCCCCTGGGCATGTCCTGGCCCCATACGGCCATGCTGCAGTTTGTGCAGCAGCTGCTGCACAGTGCTATGCTGTGCCTGCATGAGCTTGACTCCAAACTCAATGTGGAGTCCCTCTCCCTGGGTATGGTGGCTACACTGTTGCAACTGCAGCCCACCGTGGAGAGGTGGTTCTGGAGATTGGACACCAGTTCTGACTGGTGGGACCAGCTAGTGATGGAGTGGTGGGACAACCAGCAGTAGCTCCAGAACTTCTGCATGAGGAAGGAGACGTTCCTGGAGCTGTGTGCTTGGCTTGCCCCTGGCCTTCAGAGACAAGACACCCATCTGCAGCCCGCCATGCCCCTGGAGAAGAGGGTCATCATCGCCCTCTGGAAACGGCCACCCTGGACAGCTGTCTGTCTGTGGGCAACCAGTTTGGTGTGGGCAAGTCCACCATCAGGGCCTTCCTCATGTAGATAAGGCCCTCTGGGGCTGCAGTCCCTGCACAGGAGGAGGAAAGAGTCCTGGCTGGGGGGGGGGGGAGGAAGCCCCGTCCCCTGGGGGCTTGTGCCATCCCACCCTCACACAACTCTGCGGCTGGGGGGGTAGCCTCATGGAGGGACTCCAGAGGATTTTGGGGAGAGAGGGCATTGGAGGGAGGCAGGCACCGCCCAAGGGCTCACATACCCCCCTCTCTCGCATTCTCTGATGTTTTCTGTGTTTCTCTGTGTCCATCTGCAGGTGGTGAGGGCCATCAACTCCATCCTGCTGCAGAGGGTCATCCGTCTGCAAGACCTGGACATGACCAAGGCTGCATTCACTGCTCTGGGGTTCCCCAACTGTGGGGAAGCCATCGATGGGACTCATATCCCCATCTGAGCACCAGACCATTGAGCAGCCTGCTTCATCAATCACAAGGGCTACTTTTCAATGGTGCTGCAGGCCTTGGTCAACCACCGGGGGCACTTCACAGACATTTTTGTTGGGTGGTCTGGTAGGGCACACGACGCCTGCAGCTTTCGAAACGCCAGCCTGTTCCTTAGGCTGAAGGCGGGCACATTTGTCTCCCACCGAGAATTTGTGGTTGGGGATGTGCAGATGCCACTGTGCATCCTGGGGGATGTGGCTTACCCCTCGTGGTGTGGCTCATGAAGCCCTACACCGGACACCTGGACCCCAGCAGGGAACAATTTAATGTCCACTTGAACCGGGCCAGGAACCAGGTCGAGTGCGCCTTCGGCCATCTCAAGGCATGCTTCCGTTGCCTGCTCACCCACCTCAGCATGGGGGAGCACAACATCCCCAAAGTGATCGCGGCGTGTTGTGTCCTCCACAACATTGTGGAGAGAAAGGGAGAGGCCTTCCTCCCAGGTTGGGGGCAGATGCCAGCCACAAGGACTGTGCATTCCAGCAACCCCGGTCAGCTGCCATCTGGCAGGCCCAGCAGGCTGGGGTGTGCATCCAGGAGGCCCTGAAGGAGAGGTTCTTGCAAGTACCCCAGTAACTGGCCCCAGAGTGTCCTGCCAAGGGGCCCTTGCCTTGTGGCCCCATCCCTTCCCCTTCAACCGGTCCCTTCTCCCCTCCCCTGACTTCCCAATAAACAATGTTTTTTGCAACCAAACATAAACTGTTTTTCTTGAACATCACGAAAGGTGGGTGGGGGAGGGGGCTGTAAACTGGGAGGGGGACTCATAACTATGAGGGGTGGCTGCTTGTGCCACTTTGGGTGCGGGGGGCCTTGTCGGGGTTGTGGATGGGTGGATGCAGGGAGCACAGGGAGGTGGCCAGGACAGGGAGCAGGAGAAGGGGGGCTGGGCATAGGAGGGGGGCAAAAGGAGGGGAGCCAGGAGGAGCAGCATGGGCCATGTGTGCCCCCATGCTCGCCATTATATTGCACATGCGCTCACGTCGCTCCAGGTACTGTCCCCAGGCATGTTGCTGCCACGCGAGGTCAGAGCAGACATTGTGGGCCAGCATCTGCTCCATCCTCTCTATGGCAGTGACATGGCACCACACGAGCTGATGCAAGACCCTAGTGTGCCTTCGTGGTCCCTGGGCTGTGGCAGGTGGCAGCAGTGGACTGGCTGGCCCCTCACTCCCGGCTGGTCTGGCTGTGGAGAACACACAGGAGGGAGAGGCGGTCAGTCATCCCTGCAGACACTGTCCCTGAGGCCGTGCCCTCCTCCATGAATAGTGACCAATAGTCTGCGGCCCAGAGGACCAGGCTGCCTGCTTCCCCGCTCTCCCCCACTCCAGCCCACAGAGAAGCAGCCCAGGGAAGTGTCTGGCCACAGTGGGATTCCCTCAGGGGTGTCAGAGGAGCCGGGAGCAACCTGTGGCTCCCTGGGGGCTGCACACACAGGGGCAGTTCGCAGCACTTTCTATGGGAGCAGCTGCTGTCTCTCATGGGCAGGCATGGCTGCGTACTGTGTGGCACTCCTCAGTGTGTGTGGGGTTGGGCCTGCGCCCTTGTGGCTAGCCGGTTTTCAGCCGGCATCTCCCCTCCCACTCCTGTAGCAGGACGTGTGGCCAGTAGGATCCCAGGAGTGCTCAGGGACTGCCTGCTGCATCCACGTGCCACACAATAATGCTGCACAAGATTGTACGTGCATGGACCACAGCACGGATGTCCAGCCGGAGCAGCCCAAGTGACACTCAACCCCCATCCCCTATGCACCCACCTCCCCCACCCTCTGAAGTGAGTGCCAAAGAGACCACTCACCCGAGGATCCCTCCTAGGCATCTGAAGAGTCCTGGGAGATATCCTGGCTTCCGGGCATTGGCTCCAAAGACAGGATCACTGTGCCTCTCTGCTCCTCTGCCTCCTCCTCCATTTTGAGGGCCAGCTGGCCCTTGCCCTCCTGCTCCTGCTCTGACTGGCTCACTTCAGGGGTCTGCAGCCCAAAGTCCACCAGAGTAAATGGGGATTCATCCCCTACATCCCTGAGGATGGCATGGAGCTCCCTGAAGTAGGGGCAGGTGTGGGGACCTGCCCTCAAGAACTTGCTGGCATGGACATATGCGAGCCTCAGTTCTTTAACCTTACTCCAGACCTGTTCATAGGTCCAGAGTGGGTGTCCACACTCGGCCAAGGCCTGCATCATCCAGCCAAAGATCTCCACATTTCTCCTCTGGGCCCGGTGATCCTGCAAGGTCTCTTCCTGTCTGCACAGCTCCAGGGGAGCTTTGGCCTCCGGACCAGTCCAGGAGTGTGCGCGCCTCTTGGTGTCCCTAAGTGGGTCCTGTGACCCCTGATGAAGGCTAGGGGGATTGTAGGAGGCCTCAGGGGCAGACATGCCTCATCCAGGGAGAGCTGCATAGTGAGGCGCTGCCGTCTGGGATCAGCTTCCTTCCACGAGGCTTATCCAGGGGCCCTGCACTTTTAAGGAGGGGGCTAACAGACAGGAACTATGGAGCTGTGATGAGGTGTATGGAATGTCCACCAGAATTCATGTGCTTTTTCCAGCACGCCAGATCTTGTGCAAAAACCCGCTCTTGCCCATCCACACACATCTTTTTGCTCAAGAGCTCTTGCACAAAAAGGCTTATTCCTCACAGAAAGAGGAATAACTCTTGTGTAAAAAGCCCTGTCTTCTGATGATCTACTGTACTTTTTCTTGTGCAAAAATGCGCTTGTAGTGTGGAAGCTCCATGAGTTTTGCTCAAAAATGGCCGTTTTTACGCAAAAGCTCTGCAGTGTAGACATAGCCTAAGTGTGTAAGTTGCAACAGCACCCAGGAACATAGTTCCAAAGGGGACCAAAACCCAAATAAATCCATCTTCCTCTGTATATAATTTTTAGATAGAAAAAGCTTAAAATGTCTCCTTCTTTATCAATGACAGTAGATACACACAGTGGTTGCTCCTTCCCCCATCCCACTACAATTATTTATACCGGGCTTGATAATAAACAAAAGTGATTTATTAAGTACAAAAATTAAATAATTGCAAGTGAAAACAGATAGATCAAAGTTACTGAGCCAAAGTAAACAAAATATGCCAGCTAATCTTAATCCACTAAGAAAGTTGATAAATGGAAATTCTTACCCTAACATTTGTTTTAAACATCTCTTTCACAAGATAGACAGCTCCTAGCCTGGGCCCAATCCTTCCCCCTCTTTGGTCTTAGACGTTTTCAGCAGGCATTTTGGGTGTAAGTCATGACCTCCTGGCATCTAGCCACTTGTCCTGGCATGACCAACCATAATCCGGGTTTATGGGAAAAACAAAACCATTAACAGAGTGTTACCTTGAGCACCGGGCCATTACTTCTCTTGGCATATCAGTATTGGCCTTCCTTAGTACATTTGAAATTATAAACTGAGCCACACTTCACTTCTTGCTAATTTCACATGCAAGAATGATAGATGCCCAAAAACAGACTAGACACATTCATCAGATCGTAGCTTTAAAAATTGTATGTTATATGACACATTTTGTCTAAAGCAGAGGTAGAGGATCTAAAGCCCAGGGACTGGATGCATTTACCCCCAGCTTCTCTGGATCTGACCCCCAAGGCTTGGAGTTCCCCCCAGCGTCAGGGAGCCTGTGCTGGTTCTCTAGCTCTGCCCTTCCCCGCCCTCACATCCCATGCTTCCATTCTTGCACTCCACCTCCCATCCTAACCCCCCCATTCCTAGGCAGCTCCTGCAGCCTTCCTGCCACCCAGCTCTCTCTCCCACAACCCACTCCTGCACCCTCCCTCCCACACCCCAAGTGGCTTCTCACTTCTGTACAGCCCCCAACTGATTTTTCTGTGGGTCAGTGACCCCACACATACACACAAAAACGGTTCCCCACCTGGTCTCAAGCATCTTCAGGTTATGCATTAAAGATGTTAAATTGTGATTATCTAACTAATCGTGTAGTTGATCCAATGCAAAACCATAGCAGGGGTAGCTCCAGGAGCTGGCTCAAGCCAGGACTGAGCAGAGATGTGGCTCTGCATTTTAAATGTAGTAAGAGCCAGTGGGCAGTGTCCCAGATCAGCAAGAACCTGGATTGCTCAGTCCTGACTCTTGCTGAGTCTAGGAGCCCCTGTTTGAGGCTACTGATGATGCAGAGAGGCTATGTATGCGGGAACAATAGTTGATACTCCAGCCAACTATTTGCTTACATCCCTTTTATGCACATGGATATTCATAAGCCAATTTTCATAAATTGGATGGGGGGCATTTCACTCAGCCAGTGTCTTCAGACCTGTGGTGGGTTTAGGATTTCATGCTATGTACACAGTGCCACAAACCCTGATTTGCATAAACAGCAGCACTGGATTCTGATTCTGATCCCAGCCCAGTTTTTACCCCTGTCATCCAATTACCTCTCACACGTATGGGTGAAAATGAGCTCACCCTGTGTGTTGGCCCCAGCCCTTATAGTATCTTAAAGAAACAGCAACATATCATAGCTAATATTATGGTACATTTAAATTTCACTGGTGGGGCTCCAAAGCCAGTTAAGACATACAATACTCCTGTTGTTTGGCAATAAAGCCTCCTACAAAAGCCCCTAGTCCACTAAGCAAATTGTCAGATTGGCTTTTGTGTTGCTTCTGTTTGGGATGCATCTGAGGCCAGGTCTACATTAGACCTGGAAGGTTGGGATAAGGTGCGCAACTCCATCTATGAAAATAATGTAGCTGGAGCCAGCTTACTTTAATCCAAGCTCGGTGCCATCTTCACTGAGGGAGGCTGACGGGAGCAAATGCTCTGGTTGGCTTCCCTTACTCCTCACTACTGCCAGGAATACTGGTGCTGACTGGGGCTCCTCTCAGCATTCAATTTAGCAGGTCTTAACTAGACCCGCTATATTGAACACCAGAAGATCACTCTCTGGCATGGCACAGCATGTGAAGACATGGCCTGAGATGAGCTTTTCTTGCAGCTGAAAAAGCAGGAATGGGCTGAGCAAAGCATTAAATTCCCATTGATTACACAGAACTCTTTATGATATCCATCCTCCTTTGCTTCCCAGTTTGGAAACCAGATAACTGCCCACTTGCATGTCCCCAAAACACACACCCACTCTCAGCAGCAGTAGGCATCATTTGAGGGAAATTGCTCCACTTGTTTTGAAATGATCCTAAGCTGAATTTCAATGCTGAAAATAAGTTGTCAGCAAAGATTCAGCAGCAAAAGAAGAGAGGCTGATTATGATGCAAATTACCAAGTAACGCTCATCCCTGACGGCTTGTCCTGGACACATTGGTACTGATTTTTCTACATCTATTTGTAGTGGAGGAGTGTAAATGGAAAACATACAAAAATGGAATGGCTGATTGATTATTCTGATGTAGGATGCTAATAATCTGCCAGCTATCAGAGTTATGCACGATATGCCTCATTCTCTGCCAAGGCTCAGTGATGCTCATGTTTGTTCCCAGTTAATGCCACACTTGGTTGAAGGTGCAGATCCTACATTAGATGAAAATACCACCTGGGTAGCACTGAAGAAATCTTTCTGAAAAATTGACACTTTTAGTGTTAATGAATAATTAACTGGCTTATTTATTTATTTATTTATTTATTTATTTATTTATTAGAACCAAAGTTGGATCCTCAGTTAAATTCTGTCCCTTTGTACCATTCTGATGGCTCAGTGCAGTCAGGAAGCTGATTCAACTAGCAACCAGAGAATTTCCCTTATGTAAAAGTGAGGGATGCCACAGCAGTCTCCAGCAGAGGGGGTAGGATCATGATGAAGAGGTTTGGCCATGCAGCTCTGTATTCTGGCAGTAGGATAGCCCCATGGAGAAGTTGGCAGCTGGCATAATTTAGAGCAGCCTTCAGGAGGCAACCACTTGCAATAGGTTGCAAACAGCTGCTAGGCTGAAATTTGATCGTGCAGCGTTTTTAGCAGATACTCATGAATAACAAATCACAATCGAGGTATGAATGCTTCACAAACAGAAAAGAAGGCCAGATTTTTGCATAATGATATTCCAACTGGCTCTGTTCAGATTGACACTGAGCTGAAAGAGGAGCTTTCTCCAGGGCTTCACATAACACATACAGGCAGTCCCCGACTTATGCAGATCCAACTTATGTTGGATCAGCACTTACGAACAGGGCTTTTCTCGCCCCGGAGCTCACGGGCGGTGGATCGCCACCC
The DNA here is from genome assembly GCF_049634645.1 of Pelodiscus sinensis. NCBI lineage: Eukaryota > Metazoa > Chordata > Testudines > Trionychidae > Pelodiscus > Pelodiscus sinensis. The sequence goes on along the minus strand of NC_134725.1, from coordinate 27,219,538 downwards.
GTGTCCTCCGGGGTGAGAAAAGCTTCTCCCGGTCTCCCTGGTCTTCCTGGTCTCGCTGGGTCTCCCTAGGTCTCCCTGGGGCGGCTTTGCTCCTGTCCCCCTGGTCTGCTGGGGGGGTCCAGCAAAGCCACTGGACACCCCCAGCAGACCAGGGACACCCGAGCAAAGCCGCTGCCTGAACAGGAGCAAAGCCGGGCTGTCCCGCTGCAGGCGTGCTCCAAGGCTTTGCTCCCCGTCTCCCTGCAGACCAGGGAGACGGAGAGCTAAGCCGCTGAGCACGCCCGCAGGGGGACAGCCCAAGCGCGCTTGAGCTGTCCCACTGCGGGCGTGCTCCGCGGCTTTGTTCCTGTCCCCCTAGTCTGCTGGGGGCCGGGGGTGCAGCTAGTGCCCCCCCCCCAGCAGACCAGGCTTTTCTTGCCTACCCCGGGGTAGAGCAGCTGGGGGCTGCCGGGTTGGTCCCGCAGCGCCGCTCCGGACCAACCCGGCAGCACCCCAGCTGCTCTGCCCCAGGCGTCCTGATTCAGCCACTGCTGGTCAGTTTCAGCAGTGGCTGAATCAGGATGCCTGGGGCAGAGCAGCTGGGGTGCTGCTGGGTTGCTCCAGTAGAGCCGAGGAGCCACGCAACTGGAGCAACCCAGGAGCACCCCAGCTGCTCTGCCCCAGGCGCCCCCAAGTCAGCCGCTGCTGAAACTGACCAGCGGCTGACTACAGGAAGCCCGAGGCAGAGTTGCTCTGCCCCAGGCTTCCTGGAATCAGCGCTGATCAGTTTCAGCAGCAGCTGACTTGGGGACGCCTGGGTTTCTTAAGTTGAATCTGTATGTAAGTCAGAACTGGCATCCAGATTCAGCCGCAGTTGAAACTGATCAGTTTCAGCAGCGGCTGACGCCAGTTCCGACTTACATACAGATTCAACTTAAGAACAAACCTACAGTCCCTATCTTGTACGTAAACCGGGGACTGCTGTATACTTCTTGAGCATGCAGCTGGATAAAAAAATCCCCATTCTGCAGTTGGCCACTATCAAACATTTACTAATTCATTTGTTATTATGTATTTGTTTCTTCTCTCCTTCTCCCCAACCTGATGAATACTTTTATGAGTTACCAGCTATCTTCCTGTGGTTGCTGATTACAAACAATGTCAGAAGGCCAAAGAACCACTGGCACAAGTTCATGCCTTTGTTGAACTCCCATAGTTGTAACTGTCTTGTGGAAAGCAACAATGTTTTCTATCCATGTATGGATTTTTTTCATCCATGTATGGAATAAATTTTTATGTTCACTGAGGCATGCACAAATGTGCACCACCAGTAGAAAGAAAACCTAGCTGTGAGTGCTCTGTTAATTAGCTGGGCAGCATTTGGATCCCTCCAGAAGCACACAACTTATGGGGAACGCTGGTGAGCAGGGAAAATTGCATACTCTTTTGCAGACACTAAGGCTATGTCTAGACTGCAGGCTTCTTTCGAAAGAGCCTCTTTCGAAAGATCGCGTCTAGACTGCAGGTGGATCTTTCAAAAGAGAAATCCGCTTTTTCGAAAGAGAGCACCCAGCGAGTCTGGATGCTCTCTTTCGAAGACGGCCTCTTTACATTGAAGAATGCCTTCTTTCGAAAGAGGAACTTTCGAAAGAAGGCGTTCTTCCTCGTAAATTGAGGTTTACCGCCATCGAAAGAAAAGCCGCGTTCTTTCGAAATAATTTTGAAAGAACGCGGCTTGAGTCTGGACACAGGGGAAGTTTTTTCGGGAAAAGGCTACTTTTCCCGAAAAAAACCCTGAGTCTGGACACGACCTAAGGAATGAGATTGAGATGCCAAGGGAAAGAGGATCAAAAATTTGCTATAAACCAAAATGGGAGGGAAGGGAGAATATCTCCCTTATTTTTTGTATGTGAGATGTGCATATCACTTCCTTGTTTGTTCATGTATCTCGAGATTCTCTCTGCTTAGGTAGCCAGAGTAACACATCCTGGAGCAGGGAGAGCTCTCACCACAATGGGCAAAGACTGCAACTCTAGTATAACCCAGGGCTGCCTATTGTTCTAATGGCTTCAGAAGAAAGGCTTTGTTCTCATTTGCTCCAGGCTACAGTATCTCAAGCCTCCTCTCTCCTGCAAGCATTGCCTAAAAGCTGTAACATCTACCCCATCTTCAGAACACTTGGGCTGTGTCTAGACTGGCCAGTTTTTCCGGAAATTCAGCCGCTTTTCCGGAAAAACTTGCCAGCTGTCTACACTGGCCACTTGAATTTCCGCAAAAGCACTGACTTCCTACAGTAAGAAATCAGTGCTTCTTGCGGAAATACATGCTGCTCCCATTGGGGCAAAAGTCCCTTTTGCGCAAAGCTTTTGCGCAAAAGGGCCAGTGTAAACAGCTCAGATTTGTTTTCCGCAAAAAAGCCCCGATCACGAAAATGGCGATCTGGGCTTTTTTGTGGAAAAGCACATCTAGATTGGCACGGACGCTTTTCCGCGAAAAGTGCTTTTGCGGAAGAGCATCTGTGCCAATCTAGACGCTCTGTTCTGCAAATGCTTTTAACGGAAAACTTTTCAGTTAAAAGCATTTCCGGAAAATCATGCCAGTCTAGACGTAGCCTTGCTGTTCCTGCAGCTCCAATGCTCCATCTTGCTGGCATAGCATAGGGATTGCTATGGGAGCTTCCACAGCTGAGAACCCAGAGAGCAGAACTAGTCATGGCTCACTGTTGCTGCTGTTTTCATCCTGTAGAGCGCTGGCTTTGTCTCTCTCTACTTTTAAAAAAACACCCCTCCCTTTTCTAAAGTACCTTCTCCTGCATAAGCTGCCAAAGCATGTAACTGCTCTGGGAGGCAGATTGTGATTGACACCTGTTCCAAAACAAGGTCATAACAGCCAATCCCTCCAAGAACCCCAACACTCCCTGTGACTAGATCACCTCAGCATGCAACTGTCATGGGCCAGCTGTGTAACCCTGAACTCTCTCCCTGTAGCCCTGTTTGCCCCCTTTTTCTCCCTCCATGTAGCTGCTTGCTGGGAGCCAACCAAAAAAAAGGGGGGGGAGGGGAAGCAACAAGCTATAAGTAACATGTTAGGTAAACTGGAAACAAGCCACACTTCAGCAGTTTTGGTACCACATGTTTTCATTGGCTTCTGTAGCTTCAGCAAACCTGGAAGGCTCCTCACAGACTGATTTCAGCAAAGTTTTGAGAGAACACACACCAGGATCCAAGAGAACCATGCCTGGTTACCTTCCAGCTTCTCAACAGCCCACCTGCTAGATTGTCTCAGAACCAGGGACTCCAGGTCTTCTAGGGTCTGCACTTGCAGACCAACCTATGTAAAGCAGACAATCCACTCCCCTTTTGTGGAGAATTCTGAATATTTAAAAGTTGATTCTGAATCCAAATGAGACCAAGTATCGAAGTCCTTCACAAACCTTAATTGTCTTTCTCCACATGCAGCTGTACCTCTGAGGTGCCATAGTTTCTCTGTGGCTCACAAAGATTATTCATCTTTTCCAGTGGCATTATGGGAAGCCCCACATGTCCCTTAAAGAGCTTATATCATGCAGGTTTTAATCTTCCTCTATGGCATCAGTGAGCAAACGTTGACTACTGGATTGTAGAAGCCAATGGCAATATGGCAAATCCTTTATCCTCACAAAAAATACCCCTGACCCTACCATGTAACCCATAAATTATTACCTCTAAGACTCACCCCCTTATGTCTGACATGAATAATTTGACTAATTTTATAGGTGAGTGGAATCTGCTCATGACAAATGTATTATTCTGACAACTGTGCCTGTTTCATAGTTTAGAAGAGGCAAATGCTTGTAGTTACAGAAATGGCCTAGAGTTGAGATTAGGGCAGTGATAAATGTCCTATAACAGATGCACAGTGTTGTATAGCATCCTCATTGCTTGCAGACTTGATTGTCCCTCCCCCTTAACCCTGTACTAGTGAGTAGAGACCAGGACAATATACTATGCACTCAAGTCTTGGTCATTTTGTGGACTTTAATTTGGGCTAAATTGACATCCCACAATGGAGTTTTCACAAAATCCCATTTTTGCACCAGGTCCTCTTAAACCTTGACTCTGATTTTCTGCTCCATATATGTGGTGCAGTTGTGCAGACCTTATTCATGCTGGGGCCAACTCCATCTTGGGTGTGGAGATGTTAGAGCAAGACTGTCTGCAAAACTTAATAGAGGTATTGTGATTGTGCTGGGCTCAATCAGCAGGGCAGCACTTGGGCACCCTCACCAGCCCACTGAAATGCCTGGCCTGCCTGGGCTCTGTGGGGCTGGCACACAAATCAGGCTGAGTACCAGTTAGGGGGTGGACTAGGGAGGAATCAAGGGTACTTTTTATGCATATCTTATGCCCCATGCGATGGGCATGGAGTGGCTGCTACTAATCCAGCCCTCGGGCTCCAGTGGTGTCTGGGGGCCAGAAGCATGGTAGGCCTGTGTGGACCTGAGTCAGGAGGTATGTTTGACACTCCCCACTGCATACTGTTCAAAATATCCTGGCTTTATAGATGTCCACTGAATGTGGCCCACAGGTGAACCATCTTACCAACCTCTGACCACCAGTTGCTGGGACTGACCAACTGGGTGAATCACTTGATAACTGCTCTGTTAGATTCTCCCTGAAGCATACAGTATTGACCATAGCCAGATGACAGGCTCCTGGGCTGTATGGACCATTTGTCTGACCCAGTGTGGCCATTCTTATGTGCTCTTGTGTGCACATGTCCGGCTCTCTGCATAGTCTACTTGCCTATGTCTGTAGTTTCCCAAGTGTCAGGTTCCTCTTGTAGGCCTGCTAATGGGAAGGAGGGGAGGAATTGTCCCAGGACACAATGATTCAAAAGGACAGCAGCAGCAGCTGTAGCCCTGGGCCCTTTAAATCACTGCCAGAGCACAGCGGGGTGTAGTCTGGGGCTGTGATTACATTGGCAAGATTTTGCACAAAAGCACTCAGGGGAGTTCACCATGCCCCTGGCTTGCTATCCCAAGCACTGAATTCTGTAACAAATGTCTGGAGGGTGAGGAGTATTTAGTAGAGCGATGTGAAGAACTAAATACAGTGGTGTTTTAATCTTGACAGCTTGGAGTCTTTAAGGGTTAAGTTGAAGTTCAGTTGCTCCTGATGTGGGAGTTGTCAATCTAGGAAGAATCCCCTCCCCCGACTTCTGCCAGTACATATGAAATTGCATTTGTGTGTTAATAACAAATGCCTGGCTGAATAATGCTTGTGCAATCTTGCCTCTAAAAAGTCCTGTGGCTTTGCTTGCTAGCCATTTCCCAGCAGAGCCCAATAACTTAATTAGACATAGTTTAATTAGTTCAGTTCCACACAGAATTGGTTATCAGCTGGAATTAGAAAATATCTAAATCTCTCTTGGATATTGGAGGCCCAATGGTAAAAATTCCTTTTGAATTCTTTCTCCAAGTTGCTTGTTACTCTAGCCCTGCAAATGCTAACCAGCCTCCATCCACCATAGGGGTCAGAGGGAAAGGGGTGAATGCCCACAATTAATTTTCCAGATGTATTAGGACTATCACTGAGCATTATGGTGGAGACTGCTCTTTATAGACAATCTGAAAACCTGCAGAGAAAATCTGGATGCTTCAAGCATCAATGGAAGGTGAGGGCACTTGGCAGCTTGATACAGGACGTCACGGGAGACTAGGGCCACACAGGGAGATGAGAAAAGCAGCATGCATTACAGTGCTCCAGTGCTGTCTCCTGGCTTCCTTGTGCTCCCCTGTCTGCATCCCTCTGTTGGCACCTGCATGTGCTTTTTTTGTAAGCAGTTTGAGGTAGGGACTCTTTACATGATGTTTCTACAATGAGTCCCTGGGGGCAGGTCCACAATTATAAAGGGGTTGGAAGGCACGGGTGTTTGATGTGTTGTTTTTGTCAGACTGTGAATGCAATTCTGTTGCCTTTGGGATTACAGAATTGCTATTGGTAATAAATCTAGAACTGTCAGTCAAAAATCTCATGTTCTGCTCTCATCAATAATCTATTATCTCCACCTCCCAATCCCAGGCCACTCCACAAGGCCTGTAAGATTTGCATATGCAGAAATTGATGAGTGACACACTGGGGGTGGGAGCTTAAGTACTCAGCAGGGCTTGTGACAGACATTGCCAGGCCCTGAGCAATGTGTGGGTTGGGGTTGGCTCCACGCCCCCAGATGGGGTAGGGTCTCAAGTGGAAGGGGCAGGACAATGGACAGGAGGATTGCACCACTCCTCCCCCAGCCAGCCTTCAGCACCTCCCAGACCATGCTATGGGGGGCTCTGGCAGCAATTTAAAGGGCCCGGGCTCTGGCCACCATTGCTATCACATAGCGGCAGCCCTGGTAGTCTGAGACAACACTGTGTAATAATGCATCAGTTTGACTCCTAGGGCTTGATTTTGCAACTTGCCTAAATGTTTCTAAGTGCAAGTAGAACTCTTGGGATTACCCATTTATAGTGACAAGGAGTCCTGTGGCACCTTATTGAGTAGTATAAGCTAAAGGGTGAAGAATCAAATTCCAAAGAAGCATTCCGAGATCATGAAGATAAAGAGAATAACATTTTGGGATTCACATTATAAAGCAGAATATCCACTGATCTTAGTTTGAATGCTTTTTCATTTAGTTTATTATTACTAAAAGTACTGGGGGGTTGCGCCCCTGGGTTGCTACACTCACCAACCCCTCTGTCCGCCACAGCGGCTCATGGCTTCTCCTTCTACCCATGCCACAGCCGGAGAGAGGTGGGGGGGGGGGGTCACCACCAGAACTTTCTGCAGCTACATGGAGGCTGGACTGCTGGGCTTGCCCTGGGATTGGGGCCAGGACAAGATGCAGAGACCAAATGGAGGCTGGGCCCCGACTGAAGCCTTGTGGCCAGACTTCAATTTTAAGTAAAGTAAAATATTATGTCCAACACAAAAGGTTTCAATATTGTTTTTATTTATGGCAGGGGTGGAGAACCTTTTTTGGGGCGGGGCCACTGACCCACAGAAAAATCAGTCAGGGACCACACAAGTAAGAAGGGAAAAAAGCCTCTCCAAAAAATACCATCTCTCACTGATGTGGCCCCCAACTGAGACACCTCACTCTCCTGGTGCTCCAGCCCTATGTGGGGGGAGGAGGACTGAAGTCCTAGGCCTCAGACTAGGTTAACTTTTCTGAGGTTCCAGGGTTACTAGATTTTGTGGGCTCCCCAGACTCTGGAGTGGGGCCAAAAATGAGGGGTTCAGTGTGAGGGACAGAGCTGACAGTGAGTGGGATACGAACTGGGCAGGAGGTGGGATGCACAAGGTGATGAGGGTGTCAGGTCTGGCCAGGAGGAAGGGAGAGTGGAGGAAAAGGCTGGGGAAAAGGGGCAGGAGTGGGCTTGGGGGCAGGGTGTCTGGGTGAGGGAAGAGGGCAGGAATAGGGTGGGGCAGAAGTGGGACAGGGCAGGATGTCTGCCTGGGGGGAGGGGCAGGAGCAGGCTTGGAGGCAGAATGTCTGGCCAGGGGAGGGGCAGGAGTGGCTGGGGGGGGCAGGTTCTCTGTGGGGGGTAAGTGAAGGGACTGACGGTACAGGGTCAGGTCATGAGGGGGTGGGGTGCACTTACTGGTCTTTAGGTCCCATGCTGATCCCAGGCTCAGCATCCCATTGCTCCCATTAACTGAATTCTAGCTGATAGGATCGCAGGGAAAGTCCCCACACAGCGCACTGCTGTTCCCCAGCCCATGCAGTGATGCTCAGGGCTTTCTCTCCACCGCTCCTCCCTTTCCCCCAGCGGGAAGCCAGCAATGGTGTTCCAAGCACATGGGGGAGGAGGAAGAGTGAGCGGCTTCAGTGCAGGCAAAGGGGATCCAGGCCACTCAGATCAGTGCTGCCAGGCTCCTCCTTGCCCACCTTGCAGGAGCACCACTTGCAGCTGTAGCTCTGCACGTGGCTGGGCAGGAGGGAGCCAGTCTGGGCTTGGGTCTCACCAGGGCGGCTCAGTGTGGGCTCAGGACATGGCCACTTAGGATGTGGCAGAAGCTGAGGTGATGGGTGGCCAGGGATTGAGGGGCCTCACCCTGTGCCTGGTGCTGCTGCTGAGCCTGCTGACCCAGCAGCCTGTGAGAGCCAAAAACAACAGGCGTTGCCCTGGAGCAAGTCGTAGTGAATGCCTCCATTCCCATGTGACTGGGCCTCGCATCTGCAGAAGCAGCCCCTGTTCTGGGGGCCGGGCCAACCGAAAAGTCACAGCCAGAGCTGAGCAGGCAGGACCCTTAGGAGCCGGAACCTGCCAAGGCTGGGCTGCCAGGCGGCTTTGCCTTCTCCTAAGAGTTTCCAGGCAGGGAGTCCCTGCAAAGGCGGAGTCTGTGGATGCAGAATGACGTGATGGCATCGTTCTGTCGTCCTACTGGAAAAAATGTTTTATACATATAGAGAGCGAAAACAAATGTTTCTGGGGAAACACATTTAACTGACTTTTGCTTTCTTTTTTCCACAAATGATTTTTAAAACAATATTTTAATCAGATTGACTTTCAACAGAGATGAAATACATCTTCTAATAAACTTCCTTTACAATTAATCATGTAAGACTGTATATCTGAAGAAAAAACTCCTCCTGAAAGTGTATGGGCATATATATATTGGTTTCTGTATTTCAAGAAATAATGAAATTGCTGTGACAAAATAGGAAATAAAAATATCCGTGGCAATTATAACACCAGAAGCAGATTCTGCAGCACCAGCAGACAGATTACTCTCAGTCGTCTGTTTATTCACATCTTCGGCAGTTTTATGCTAGCCCACAGATATTTACAGTAAGACATTTGTATTATGCACCTCCTTGCACCCAGCTATGATGCTACAGAGGAGAAGATGTGAGGTTTGCCGAGCTCAGATTAGACAGTCAGTGCATTCAGGGAACAAGCCATTAAATACATAAGTAAAAGGTGACTTCTTTCCCCACCTTTGATCCTCTCTTAAGTTGTAAGAGTAAAAGGTAACATTTTTAAACTGGGATGCCTAAAACTGTCTGCTATCTAAGTGCTTGGCCTGATTTCTGAAAGGCTCTGAGTGCTATCAGTATAAATCACTTGTAGGGATAATACCCTCTGTGCTTGACCCACAGACGATGAGACTCTTCCCTTTTTAGCTCAAGGGTAGAGACTCATGAGTTTAGCTCTGGAGCCCCTAGGTCTATTGGCTAAGATGACTGGCCGGGCCTCTGCTCCCAATTAAAACTGATGGAATCTGGGAGACATCTGAACCTCTGAAAATCCAGCCACTTGTTGAGGTGACTAATTTAAAGCCATCGGGTTTGGAAATTTTGGGTGGAAGTGCCTAGATAGTCTATAGAGTGAGGACAAGACAGATCAGAGATCACTGAGATAGCCTTCGGTTGGTGTCTTTTGAACTTCCCCACCATTATTATTAATTTGTATTGCTGTAACACCTAGGAGCCCCTGTGACCAGGATCTCATTGTACTAGGGGCTGTACAAACTCCAATCAAAAATACATTCCCTGCCCCCCAAAGAGTTTACATGCTAACCCTAAAAAAAGAGATCACTGCTGGATATAGTCAGAGGAGCACAAAAAAAGAATGAGACATTGGGTTGTAATATAAGCCCAGGTCCTACAACCCTAAAATCCCCTCCCTGTATGGATGAGTATTTTAAAGTTCTGAATTCTGTTGTAGTGCTTAAAATATTTTTGAGGCTCTAGGCCATAGTGCCAAGTAATCTGAATCCACTACTGGTCCACAGAAAATAAAGGGCAGCCTGGACTCATTGGACAGCTAGTCATACCTTCTTCACCTCCATACAAAGGCCCTCTCATCCTTTTGCTACTTGTGACTCCCTAGATTAAACTAGTTCCTTTGACTCACTACCTTGGATAGCCACTGGCCTCCTTGCCATCTGCTTGTGGGGTCTCATCATGTGATCTGTTAATCACATGAGCAGCCCATTATTTATGTGAGGCTCATGAGCAGAAGCTATTTAAGAATTGTATCTCTTAAATGTCATTATAATGATGAAAACTCTGGACTGAAGCCTGGTCAGCTAGTGCCTACACCAAAGAGACATCACAGAGTGCTAAGTTTGTCTCAGAGATGAAAGAAGAACCCTTTTTATTCACCGGCGACTTGTTAATATTTCTTGTAGGTGGTAATCTCAACAATTCAGACCTTTGGCCCACAGTTTTAGTGCCAAAGCTGATGGAATTGTAAAACAAACAAACAAAAACAAAAACCCATGAAAGCAATTTATTCCTCAGATAAAATAAAATCCTATATTCTCTTCCCTGAAGAAAATAAAATGGATACAAATGTTCCAAGGGATCTACAAATGGCTCCCTTTAAGTTTGCAATGAACTTGTAAAGATCTACTGCAAAATAAAGGAGTTTTAAAACCCTGAATTCCTCTGTGGTGCTTAAAATTCAAATATAAAAACATATGCAGCAAGACTTGGGTCAACACAATTCAAATCACAGAAAAATCCTGGGCCTAAGGTTGGCATCGTTGAGACTACCACCTACACGAAACATTAGCAATTGGCTGGTGAATATAAAGGGTTCTTCTTTTAGCTTTGAGACTAACTTAGCACTGTGCCTTCAGAGGAGGCACTGGCTATCCAGGCGTCAGTCCAGAGTTTTCATCATTATAATGATGTTTATGAGGTAAAATTCTAATGCAGCCATTATGGGATGAAGACAGATCAGTTAAGATTTCAAGGTTAATTGAATAAAACAGGTTCATAGTGGTGGGCAAGAGAGCTCATAAATTTCTACTCAGGACCAGGAAGCAAATTTGAGGAAAGAAAGTGCTGACCTCAGAAAAGGAAGGACGGGTAAATTAATGCACTCAAACTTGGGTGAAGAGTTTTAGCAATGACTAGTGCTTTATGGAGCTTCAATATTTGGATACTCTTAGAGATGTGCTTTACAATTCTACATATGTGAATAGTCAGTTCTCACGGTAGGTGGCATTCAAGAATGCATAGTATGCTTGGGCACTACTAACTGGTATCCAATCTCTTTGGTTATGTCTACACTGCACATTTATTTCAGAATAAGCTATTCCAGAAGAAATATTCCAAAATAGCATGTCTACATGCCAAAAGCTCATTGAAATAGCACTTAGCTATTTCAAAGTACAGCGTTCACAGTAATTGGACACTAATTCACATTTAAGGTCACCCAGAACCACTTCAGACAGGGCATCAGGACAGCAGTTACTTCCTGGAGCTGTTGCTTGAGGCTATCTGAGGCTCTTGCTTAAAGGGACCGCCGTACAGCCGTGTCTCAGGCTTTTTCTCTTTGCCTACTTCCTCAAGGGACAGCAAAGCCTTTTCTTCTGCCTGTGTAGTTGCCCTTGTAAACACCTTAGCTCTCTGGGCAGTTGATGGCTATTTCAGCTTGTGTTGCACCTCATGCAACAGTTTCTGCAGGCTGCCTCCCAGGCTCTGCAGGAATCCAACCCCCAGCTCCTCTTGGAGATCCTGCTCGCCTCTCTGCAGGCACAGCTTGTGCTGCTGGATCCCACCCTCCCTTGCACACTGTGCACCACCGTTTCTGGTGTCTGGCCACCAGTGCTGACTGGCGGGACCAGTCTTATCATAGTGCAGTGGGACGACCAGCTGTGACTCCAGAATTTCCAGATGAAAAAGAACACCTTTCTGGAGCTGTGTGAGTGGCTCATCCCTGCCCTTAGACAATGGGACACTCACATGATACCTGCTACCCCACTCCAGAAGCATCTTACCATAGCCCTGTGGAAGTTCACTACATTGGACAGCTACTGATCCATTGGGGACCAGTTCAGCATGGGAAGATTGACCACTGGGGCCCTGCTCGGGCAGGTATGGCGCTCTTGGGCTATTGTCCCATGAGTGGGGTGGACTGCTGGAATGGCATTCCCTAGGGAAAAGGAGGGTGGGGATGGTGCAAGGCCCTTTCCCAGGAAATTTTTCAGTCCCATCTTCACAAAACCCTGCAGGGGAATGGGGTAAGTGGGCGGGGTGGTTGCTCCTGGTGTGTGGGGGAGTGAGGTTTGGGTTTGTAAACCTCCTGAGGTCTCTGGCCACCTTCTGGTTCTCTGTTTGTTCCTCTGTCTCCTTCTACAGGTGGTGCAGGCCATCAACACCATCTTGCTGTGCAGAGCCATCCACTTCGATGATGTGGACACCACATGAACTTCTCCAACTGCAGGAGTGGGGGTTATTGATGGCACCCACATCCCCATCCAAACCCCGATCACCAGGCTACTGTCTACATCAACTGGAAGGGATACTTTTCTATGGGCCTTCAGGTCATCACAGACAATTGGACCCAGTTTATAGACATCTATGTTAGGTGGTCAAGGAAGGCTCGTGACGCCTGTGTCTTACTCAACTCCAGTATGTTCCAGAAGCTACACATCAGAACATTTTTCCCCAACCACACCATCAGGGTCGGGCACGTAGACATGCCCATCTGCATGGTGGGAGTCACAGCCTACCCTCTGTTGCCCTGGCTCATGAAGCCCTACTCTGGCCCCCATGACCATTCTCGGGAACACTACAATGCCAAGCTCGGCAGGGCCTGCATGGTTGTTGAGGGTGCCTTAGAGCATCTGAAGATGCAGTTCCATTGCCTTCTCATCTGGCTACACACTGGGAAGTGGAACAACCCTCTTGTTGTGGCCACATGTTGTGTCCTTCACAATATTTGTGAGTGGAAGAGGGAAGCATTCCTGTCAAGATGGGGGGCAGAGGCTGACTGCATTGTCAGGGCTTTTGAGCAGCTGTGCACGGCTACCATCCAGCAGGCCCATCAGGGGGCTGTGCACATCTGGGAGGTCTCTCCCCTTGGCCTCCCCACTAGGGTCTTGTGCATCACCCCTCTCTCCCTTCCCTCCCTCCCCTGCAGAGAGAATAAAAAAGGCAGTTTGTTTTGGAAACTGGGTTTTTTTATTTGGAGTCAAAGTAACGGGGGAGGGACTAGGGAAAGAACCTGGGAGAGGGGAGGAGAGAGGGGCAGGGGAGGAGGAGGAAGAAGGGAGCTGGAACAGAGAGGAGAGGTTCAGGGATAGGGCTGGGAGTGGCACCTGGCTCTGGTGATCCTACTACCCTGGATGCAGGGCCTTTGATGGCCATGGGGTGGGGAGGGGAGTTGGGAGAGAAGCAGGAGAAGTAAGGGCAGGAACAGGAGGAGGAGCAGAGGCAGAAGCAGGAGCAGGCAGCATGCTGGTGACCAGGGATTCAGCCCTGCTCCAGCATCTCCTGCCAGGTATCTCGCCACAGCTGGATGTCTTCCTGGAGCCTACAGACTATGATCTGCTCCATGGTGCTGCAAGGTGCTTCCTCTGGAACTCGTCCATGGGTCTCCAGTGCCTGTAGGTCCCTCAGGTTCAGGAGACTGCATTGGCTGGGGTCAACCCTCCCTCTCTAACAGTTAGTCCAGCTGAGGAGAATAAAAAGAGATGGTCAATCATCCCAGGAGACACTGTGCCTGAAGCCCAGTCCTCATCTCTGGGCAACAGCATCAGTTCTCGGTTCAGTCAAAGGCAACATGCTTGGAGCAAGGCCATGTGTGCTCTAGTCTGTGGGCCCTTTCCTATAGGGGCCCAGATGTCTTGGTGGGGAGACCCTCACTACCACCCATCTTAGGAACAAACAGGCACGTGAAGGTGCCGGCCAGACAGGGATCCTGCAGGCAGGAGGGGAGGCCATGGGGTGGCCAGGATTCCCTCCACGCCATACGCACGCCAAGTCCAGGAGTGGCAGCGTCCCGCAGGGAGAGAACTTCTATCCAGGGTGTTGTGGGGGGGAGGTGTGTGTGAGTGGCAAATGCTCCTACACCTCACTGCACTGTCCCTGTGAGTGGACGCTGTCCCAAGAGTGTAGGTATGCCCTTGTGCAGTATGCAGTACTGCTGAGGGTGTGTGCTTGTGTGTGTGTGTGTGTCCAGGTACCCAACCTCCTTCTAGTGTTGGCTGGTGGAAGGATGGTGTCCCATCCCGGTGTCATGAGCATCACAGACCTCTCCAGACACCTTGTGGCCAATAGCACAAGGGTCCTCTGGTGCAGCCTGCTGAGGCTGTGTGCCCTGGACTGTCACTCTCTGTGCTCCCATGTGCACAGGCTTCTGCGTGATTCCCAGACCACAAAGGCCAAGCAAGGAGCGTGCCCCAGCTCCTCTCCTCACACCCCCTCCACACTGTGTGCATGGGTTACATGATGGAACTCCCCTGGTGTGGATTCCCCAGCCTCAGACAATGCCTGGGACACAGCCAGAGCATGGGGGACTGGTTCCAGGGTCAGGAAGGTGACGGTGCTGGCCTCATCCGGCTCCTCTTCTTCCTCCACCTCTTCCTCCTCCTCCTCTGCATCTCTGTCCCCTGGGAGGATGACAACAGGCATCTTGAGACCCGAGTACACTACCAAGGTGGGGAAAGGGACTGCCCTGTCCCCCAGGATGTAGTCCAGATCCTTATAATAGGGGCAGGTGTGGAGTTCTGCACTCTCGGGCCCTTGCATATGCCTGGCAGAGCTCCTTTACTTTCATCTGCACCTGCTCTTGGGTGTGGATGTGCCCCCAAAATAAACCGCCTTCTATTTCAAAATAATTTTGAAATAACACAATTGCTGTGTAGACTCTTGCATAGTTATTTCAAAATAACAACCATTTTTCTGAAATAACATTGCTCTGTAGTCATACCCTTAGCTAATTGATTCCATATTCACAGTATCGAAAGCATAGTCAATTTGGTTACCAATAACATTTTCTTCTCATTTTCAGACCTTAAGCATTGAGTTAGCTGTGCCAAAACAGACCACTACTCCAAATTTCTCCATTTTATCTCTTTTCTGTAAGGTTTATTAAGATGCAATCCTACTTCAGGCTCATCCTATTTTTCTGGCTCATCTTGGTTCAGACTCTTTTAACATTCACTTAATTATGTGAAATTGGAGGACTGGTGATTCTGTCTCTTTTCTGTTTGGTTTCACAAGAAGCAATCCCATTCGAGGCACATCCCATTTTCCTGACACAACCAAACCCTTATGATGATTTACCAGGAAACTGCATACCCAATTTGGTGGTCCTAGAATTTACCCTTTAAGAGGAGTTCTTGATCAAACAGCCAAACTCTCTAAAACATATAGTAGACTAGAGAGAAGGATGCTTTTGCACTCCAATATGTGCTCACTGGCTCCTTGACAGACGTGTCTCCTCTTATATCTTCATTTGTCCTACATAAACGGCTTGTAACCATTTTTTTCTGTGTGGTTGTATATGATGAAAGGTTACTGCATGATGGCTGCAAACAGCTCAAAATATTTTCCCCTGTCCACTGCACCATGGATGTGTTGCTCAAGTTTAGCATCAGCAGCTGCTCTTCATCCAGGAGCTGATCTTGACTAAACATAGGACCATCTTGGTGGAAATGGTGTGGTGGCATGTGAGAAAGGATAGATAGAGCCTGAATCTGTGTTGTCTGAATGCTTCATCTCATGAGTGCCTGTACATGCTGACAAGGACCCTGAAGAGAGTGGAGCCTTGTGGGGCTTTTATGGTGGAAGTTGTGTCCCATCACTATTCAGGGGCAGTCTGTGAAGTATTTTAGTGCATTACTCAACCCTTCTGCTACCTCTCACAAGCAACACAGTGGAATCTTATGGGTGACAACATCAAATGCTGCAGAGAGAGCAGGATGAGATGGGTGTTTGCCCTTTATCTGTGGACAGCAGGGCTACGTCTACATTGGCCCCTTCTCCGGAAGAGGCATGTTAATTTCCAACTTCAGAATAGGGAAATCCGTGGGGGATTTAAATATCCCCTGAGGGATTTAAATAAACATGGCTGCCGCTTTTTTTCTGGCTTGGGGAAAAGCCGGAAAAAAGCGTCTAGACTGGCCCGATCCTCCGGAATAAAGCCCTTTTCCGGAGGATCTCTTATTCCTACTTCTTAATTATAAGAGCCATACATTGACTAAATGCAGTTGCACAGCTAGACTAATAACTTTTACAGTGTCAGACAGGCAGACATGCCTCTGGCCTGTCGACATGCATCTGCTCACTCAATTTCAGGGGGTACAAGAGTTTGTGCCACTTATCAGATGGTTAACAGGTATACCCAGGGGGGCACTTGTGATATCACTGAGTGGGGAAATTGTTTTTTCTCTAAATGTGAGGCTTTATCAAGGTTTGTAGGCACATTCCAAAAAGGCACCCACATTTAAGTGAATCCATCAGTTCAGTCTCAAATCATCATTGTTAATACCTTAGGAGATGGAAAGTGATAATCAAAATTGCGTGTGAGACATTTTGCACCTAAGGCAAAGCTTCTCTCACTGCCAGCTGGAAAAATTACCACTCTCAGCCAGGAGTATTTTGTCACTAGACACAATAACTTACAAGGTTTTTTTTAATAGTGATAGAAATGTAGCCGTGTTAGTCTGGGGTAGCTGAAGCAAAATGCAGGACAATGTAGCACTTTAAAGTGCTACATTGTCCTGCTTTTTTTTTTAAAGCATAGCTTTGTCTCTGCTACCCAGAGCACTATTCTGGGCAAAGGATGTCAAAAGAAACAATAATATGGATGAAAATAATAGTATATTGTAAAAAGAAAAAAAAAGAAAAGTGTGTAACAGTGTATTTCATTCTTTGCTTGGTGTGTATGCATGCAAGGGATGCACATACCTAAAGAGAGGAAATTCTGGGAGTGTCAGTAGAAAAGCAGAATTCCATAAAATATGAAAGGACAAAGTCCAAATGGGGTAAAAGATAAAACTACCTAACTGGGAAGTAAAAGTACTGATGCTCTGCCCAGCCTGTCATATAATCAGGATCAGACACAGGACTGCTCTAAACCAGCAAAGCTCCACTGAAGTCAATACGCCTATGCTGAGTGATAGTCACTGGGCAGGAGCTCCAGGATCAAGGCTGAAGATAAATTAACTTAAAGTAAATCCAAGGAAGTTTATTGTTCCAGACACTGACAAAGTTAAAGGAACTGTAAGCAGGTGTGACTACTTACACACACACACACAAAAAGTGACATAGATGGCTTGTCTTATCAGACAATAAAATTCCCAAGGCCAGCTAGTAGGTCACCAAATAAATGCTGCAATGATGAGGTATCAAACAAAGATGGGCATGTCAACAGCATATATTCAACACATATGTCAACAGCACATATTCAGCTGAGCAATGTAACTTAACGTCCTTCCTCTCTGCTCAGAGCCACTGATCAGACAAAGGGCCAAGGCATTAACAATCTTTAGACTGAGCTTTCCCCAAGAAGTTTTCTCACTGTTTTGTGACTGATCTTATCAGCAAAAACATCAGGGTAAAGCACGTGCAATGTTATTACTTCCTTTGCCTGGCTTATTGTTTATTCACATACATTTTCCTTAAGATAAACACACTTAACATAAATTGTATCCTTTGGTATATATGGTTGTGACTACTTTCTTCCACTATTTGATCTGAGGAAGTGGGTCTGGCCCACGAAAGCTCATCATCTAATAAACCATCTTGTTAGTCTTTAAAGTGCTACATTGTCCTGCATTTTGCATAAAGGATAATTATTCTTTATCATCTATTTTAAGGATCATGAAGAATTGAAATAGGGAGAGATCAGGGAGGGGGTAACCTTTGTAAATTAGCAGAAAAGCTGCTGTAAATTCCATCCAGAGACACATGGCTAAATGCAGCTGTGCAATATTTGCATCATGAGCCTAGAAAACGGACAAATTTGCCCTGTTCTCTATTCTCACCTGCTGGCAAACATTTATGTTCCCAAGATGAATACTTACGCTTGTTTCAACCCCAGTCATAACTAACAGCCCACTCTCCAACCATCATTGGACAAATAAGACCAATACTCTCATGTTGACACACTTTATTTAATTTTCCTTTGTGGGAAACTTTTTTTGTGTTTGTCTAGAATTAAAAGTAACTTGAAACTCATAGACTCAGTGCTGTTTTCAGTATTGATCCCATAGATTGCCTTTAATGAAAATACCAACTAAACGAAATTCTGAAATATTGACAAATAGCTTAAATTCTCAATCTTTCTTGCTCTTTCTCTTACTGTAGCTCTCTTGGTTGTATAATTAATTGGCTCTGTTGTACAGATAGTGATCTATGAATGACAAAAAAGGCAACAAATGGTCTGGTAGCACTTTATAGACTAACAAAACATGTAGATGTATCGTGAGCTTTTGTGGGCACAGGGGCGGCCCTAGACTAGCTGCTAGCAACTAGCCCTAGGTGAACCATGCAATCGGCACCCCCCCCCCACCTCCCCCAACCCCAAGGGCAGATATCGACTGAGGGTTTTGGTTCTGTGCTGGGGAGGAGGCGCTGGGGATGGAGTTGTGTGGCTGGGGGCCAAGGGGGTTGGGGGCTGGGGGCCAGGAGGATGGAGATGGAGTTGGAGTTCTGTGGCTGATGACCGAGGGGCCAGGGGGTTGGGGATGGAGTTGGACTTCTGGGGTTGGGGGCCGGGGGGTTGGAGTTGGACTTCCGGGGCTGAGGGCTGAGGTCCGGGGGGCTGGGGATGGAGTTCTGGGGCTGGGGGCTGGGGAGAGGTAACAGGGTGCCAGTCGGGGGAGAGAGTCCCCTGCACCCACCTCCTCCCAAGATCCCCACCCCAGAGAGAAGCCGGCATGCGCCTCACCCGGGGCAACCCCCCTCCCGCAGCGCAGGGGAAGCCAGTGCCTGCCTCCCTCGGGGCCGACCCCTCCCTGTGGGGTAACTCCCCGTGTTCCTCCTCCCCTGGGGCTGACCCCCCCTCCGCTGTCCAGGGGAACCCCGTCCTGCGTTCCTCCTCCCCCAGAGCCAACCCTCCTCCCTACCCCACATTCTTCCTCCCCCAGGGCCGACCTCCCCCCCCACGGCACAGGGGAAACCCCCCCTTTTGCTGCCTTTCCCAGGACTTACCCCCCTCCTAGCCACAGGGAAGCCGTGCTCTAAGTAAGGCACCGGAAAGGGAATGGGAAATGGAAGGGGCAGGGTTTGGAATTTGGTGCCCCATGTAACTTGGCTCCCTAGGCGGCTGCCTAGTTTGCTTATAGGCATGGGCCGCCCCTGTATGGGCACAGCCCACTTCTTCAGATGAACTGAGTTTAAAAAAAAGCAGGGAAGACATTAAATTATCAAAAACAGTGGGCAGTCCTGTGGCACCTTAGGGTATGTCTACACTACCCCACTAGTTCGAACTAGGAGGATAATGTATGCATACCGCACTTGCTAATGAAGCCCGGGATTTGAATTTCCCGGGCTTCATTTGCATAAGCGGGGAGCCACCATTTTTAAATCCCCGCTGGTTCGAACCCCGTGCAGCGCGGCTACACGGGGCTCGAACTAGGTAGTTCGGACTAGGGTGCCTATTCCAAACTATCAGTACACCTCGTTTCATGAGGAGTAACGGTAGTTCGGAATAGGAACCTAGTCCAAACTACCTAGTTCGAGCCCCGTGTAGCCGCGCTGCACGGGGTTCGAAGCAGCGGGGATTTAAAAATGGCGGCTCCCCGCTTATGCTAATGAAGCCCGGGAAATTCAAATCCCGGGCTTCATTATCAAGTGCGGTATGCATACATTACCCCGCTAGTTCGAACTAGCGGGGTAGTGTAGACATACCCCCAGAGACTAACAAATACATCATGAGCATTTGTGGGTAAACCCGACTTCATCAGATGAGTTGGAGTTTGAATTACAGAATCCAGACTATTTATAACGGCAAAAATAGTTACCTGTCAATTGTAGGACCAGTGATAATGATGCTGACTGCGTCAGGCTGGATGTGTCCCATTTATAGCTTTTGATGTGTAAATGCAAATATTAAAGCTGAGGAAAATTGCTTTTGTAGTGTGTTAACCTGTTAATATCTTTATTCCAGACCATGTTGATATTGCTGAACTTTAAATGATTACTCGTTTTTAAATTACAGACTTTAAAGACTAACAAGAGTGCTGCATAGTCCTGTCTTTTGTTTCAGCTAGACCAGATTAACACGGCTACATCTCTAGGGCTATCGCTCTGAGATTAAGTGAGCAGTTACTCCTGTTGGAATTCTATAGCTGTTCTCCACCCACAAGAATCCCAGCCACAGCAGTCCACCAGGGATAATCAGCTGGCAAGAGCAATTGATTCAGGTAGGATTTAACTTTAGAACTGAAGACTCATGACTTTCCTCCAGTTTCAAAGTCATATAGGCTGCCTCTATTATCCACATATTACCACAGGATTTGTTTAAGACCAAGGTTGCTTATATTCTGAATTTTTAGCATTGACTCCCCAGGGAATAATTCCAAAGCACCTGAAAAAACAAACTTGATTTTTAAAGGACTGATCCTACCCTTTAACAGGAGTTTCCCTCCTCATAGTTCAACTCATGTCCTTCTCTGAAAATGTCCTATCTAAGTTACCGCATATTGCCCGAGACACCATACCATTTCAGATGCTAATCCTAAAGGGTGGCCCGCTATTCAAACATTAGTGCGTGTATAGTGTTATGGCAGAGTTCACCAAATGGCAGCATAATATAGCTTTATAAATTCTTTTCTACAGTGTGCAAGGAAAAAAATAATAATGGAAGAGATTCAGTAGTCCTGGTGGTTTCTGATGCAGATCTCTGGAGGAGTTGTGAAAACCAGCAAGAGTTGTGGAGACCTCTCTACTTAGGGTTAATTCTTGGGGCTAAGTTGCTCCCTGGGAGCCAAGCACTAGTGTTTGGATTGTGATCCCTGAATGGCCTGTGTGCTGTTTGTGATAGTCTCTGTTGCAGGACTTGTGTAAATAAAACAAGATGTAATAAAAATTCACCCAGATGCCTACTAACTTCTCCACCGGGAAGCTGACTTGTAAGGTGCCTGATCTATTACTGTATGGCAGAGGACGGGCAATATATAATAACTTTTATACCACCATTCCAAACAGGATGGACAAAAACACAACAGATGTGGTGTAGGTATTTTTGGTGCTCAGTGCAGAGGCTAGACTAGAAGATCTCTTGACCTCTCTTGTAACCCTACATTCCTCTTATGCATTGGCTACATCTCATAGAATCATAGAATACTAGGACTGGAAGGGACCTCGAGAGGTCATCGAGTCCAGTCCCCTGCCCCGCATGGCAGGACCAAATACTGTCTAGACCATCCCTGATAGACATTTATCTAACCTACTCTTAAATATCTCCAGAGATGGAGATTCCACAACCTACCTGGGCAATTTATTCCAGTGTTTGACCACCCTGACAGTGGGGAACTTTTTCCTAATGTCCAACCTGAACCTCCCTTGCTGTAGTTTAGCCCATTGCTTCTTGTTCTATGCCCAGAGGTCAAGATGAACAAGTTTTCTCCCTCCTCCTTATGACACCCTTTTAGATATCTGAAAATGGCTATCATGTCCGCCCCTCAATCTTCTCTTTTCTAAACTAAACAAATCCAATTCTTTCAGCCTTCCTTCACAGGTCATGTTCTCTAGACCTTTAATCATTCTTGATGCTCTTCTCTGGACCCTCTCCAATTTCTCCACATCTTTCTTGAAATGCAATGCCCAGAACTGGACACAACACTCCAACTGAGGCCTAACCAGTGCAGAATAGAGTGGAAGAATGACTTCTCCTGTCTTGCTCACAACACACCTATTAATGCATCCCAGAATCATGTTTGCTTTTTTTGCAACAGCATCACACAGCATCACACATAGTCTACTATAACCCGAGTACTCCGTCCTAGACGGTCACTTCCCATTCTGTATATGTGAAACTGATTGTTCCTTCCTAAGAGGAGCACTTTACATTTGCCTTTATTAAACTTCAGTTCCTGGATAATCGCAGCATAAGAAGACAATTAGATCTTGCATTCAGACCCATCATTGTTTTCCTGACAGAGAAGTGGAGAGGAAAGACAAATACAAATACAAAAATAAAATACTTAAGAATTTTGAGTCCATTTAGGCTTTTGCAGAGCTCTTATTCACATTCTCACAGTGCTCGTTTTTCTATTAAGACCAATGCCCCATTAGGAGAGGACAAACTTTTCACGAAATATTAGATTCCCTCTGCATCTCAGTTCTGAGGCTAAGTTTAAGTCAATCAAAATATTTTTCTAGGGATTTTAAAAATTGCTTTGAAACTAGGAACAAGGGACAATGGGTTTAGAAGAAAAGAACATAAATTTCATGTGCAGTAATAATAATACAGAAATAATCATAAAAGGCACATGTGCGTGCATTAGCACAGGACCCACAAATATATATATGGCAAACTGTCCCAACTTTTTTATTAAGCTTAGAAAAGAAATCAAATCAAGTATTTTTGAAAGCCCCAGCTTTATAGATGGCATAATGACCTGTTTTCCCGTATCTTGCCAATTTGTCCAGATTGATGTGCTTTTTGAATAAGGCATCTTTTCTGAACTTTAGCCAATTAACAATTAGCCTTTTGACAAATCACTTAATATTTTTGAAATTTGGAATAGATGCAGAAACATTGTTCCTCTTTTCACTTCTTGCCCTCACTAAAACAAATTTAGTCTTTTGCTGAAAGTTAGCTTAGATGTCTCAAAAGATACACAGGTTTATTTTAAAATATTTCATTAATTAAGGCCAGAAGAAACCATTGAATCATCTAAACTGTGCCTCTCTTTGAGATCGGAGAGGTGAAGAGAATGTCCCATGGTCACACACATCAGCTCAATAGGTCACCTAGGAAGAGGACCAAGAAGCCTGTAGTAGGGCCACTCAAGAATACTGCCTCATAAATTCCATCTTTCTTGGGTCATTTGATATCTTCAGAAGACATAATCTGGAAAGAAGCCAAGCAAGAATTAAGGAACTAGGTGACATGGTGCTCCAGGGAAAATATGTAAAAGCAAAGGACTGGAGTGGGAGAATAAAACAAGTTGCAATAAATAAGTTGCAATGGAAACAGAAAGAAATGGGATTGGAGAAACATCCCAGATTTTTCAAGGTTTATCTTTAGTGAATCTCCAAGGCCCAGATACTCACAGATATTTAAGTGATTAGCTCCTTTGAGATCACAATGAATAGTTCTGTAATACATTGTAGACTAACAGATTTATTAGGGCGCAAGCTTTTGTGGGTAAAACCCACTTCATCAGATGAATTGGAGTGGTTACAGAAGCAGGAATATATATATAAGGAAGATGTTTGTGTTAATGAAGCTAATCAAGTCAGGGTGAAAGTGGGTCATTCAAAGCATTTGATCTGGAGATGTGAATATTCAGGAGGGGAAATTGCCCTTGTAATGAGTTAACCAGTTCAGATCCTTATTCAGTTCTAAATTGATAAGAAATTGTCATCAAGATGAGCTATACACAAGTCATCTGAGGCCTAATAATCACTTCTCATCCTGCTTCAGCTTCCTCTTAGCAATTTAACTGGTTCCGTTTGGGGATGTTTGATCCAAAATTTGCCCAAGAAAAACTCCCATGGATTGTTCCTGATTCAGCTCTTTAGTTTATTTTAATGGAGATTTTGCCTGAGTCAGGGCTGCATAAAGGATCTCAACTGTGTCCTTAAAATAGGGAAGTTGCTTGACTAAAACCCAAATTTTGCAATCTGATGCTAGCATAGAATGGCCATTCATGTCACTGACTGCTCCTGGTGCTCTACAACATGGTCTCTGTAAAATCAAATCTTTTTCTGATTCTGTGGCTTGATAATTCTCTTGGCTATTGTAAGGGTTCAGATGTTTAAATGTCATCTTGTAGAGCCTATTTTATATATTTAATATATATACAATTACTTGCTCTCAAAGTTATACCTGGTACATTGCCTCTCTCAGGACCTTTCAGACAGGTTCATTGAATACAGGATTATTCAGTCTACCAAAGATGCATAAATGGAACATGAAGGCTGAGATTTAAACACACAGAAGTCTAGAGGCAAGTTTCCCTTATTTTGTCCCCATTTCCCATCCTCTATATCTCCATGTTTTGTTGCCCTCTCACAGCTGTATTCCTCTCCCACTCTCTTTAACTCTATCATTGATGGGCAGTAGAGGTTAGTGAGTGGGCCACGTGAGTGGACCTCTTCATCTAAGTGGCCATGAGATTGTTTTAACCAAAATGGTCTCCTAGGATAGGGAAGTTTTGCTAATTGTGCTTGCACATCTGGAATTTCTGGGGTGTGCTGATTAAACCGTAGCAGCACTTTGATGTAATGCAGAGGAAGTACATGGCTTTTGCAGTCACTGTTGCATGCAATCAGCACATAGCTCATGTCATGATCCCTTGTTTTACATGCATGTCAATTTAATAATATCAGGAAAAAACTACATGGCCAGAAACCAACAGAATCTGGCAACCCTGCATGTGAGCAAGCATAAACAAAATGTCTCACAGGCCACACATAGAACCCCAGTGGGTCACATGTTGCCCACCACTGCTCTACAAATCTTCTGTTATTTCAATTGCTGCCAGGGCACCTTGGTTGCAAAAGAAAGCATGCAAAAGGGTGCCCATAGTGAGGCAGAGTGGCCGCTCACTGACCCAAAGGGGGAAGAGCACCTCCTTGAACCCTGAGGGGCTACATGTGGTGGAGAATGTGAGCACAACCTAACCTCTGAAGTAAGAAGCTTAGGAGGTACCTGTTTTGGAGGGGAGAGGGGAGGGACCATGGATCTGTGCAAAGTCTTCAAGTTCCTGGCTGAAAGCCAGCAGGAGCAGCAACAGTTGGTACAGCAGATGGAAGCCCCACAGCAACAAATTCTGCAACAGTTGGCATCCCAGGACCAAGAGCTCCAGCTGCAGTGTTTTCAGCAACTGACAGCCCTCTCAACCCACCCAGTGGACAGCTACCTGCCTCCCTCCAGGAAACTGACCCCACTGCCCCATCCGCCTCTCCAAGATGGGGCCCAATGAAAATCCAGAAACCTTCCTGGAAGCCCTGGGAGCAATGGGCCACTTTCTTGACCCCCTATTTAGCTGGAGTGGCCCAAACTGCATAATGAGCACTCCTAAATGAGGCAGTCCAAGACTGGGCAAGTGCAGGCTTTTCACCAACAGCTCTGGACTGTAAGCTACCCTACCAGAGCCCAGCCCTGAGCAGTGGCTCATGAGATAAAGACTCTCTGAGAGCTGTGCCCAGAACAGAGATTGGCTGAGGAGACTACAGAACAGATTGCTCTGGAACAATTTTCTCAGATTCTCCCTGCCTGTGGCTGCGCATGGATACTTTGGCACTGTCAGACAACACTAAGGCTATGTCTAGACACGTCCACTTTTTGGAACAGTTTCTGGAAGAAGTGGACGTGTTCTTTCGGCATCCCTGTATTCCTCCCCCTGGGCCAAATTTTGGAAAAGGCTTTTTCGGAAAAAAAGTGGGAAAAGATATGCAAATTGTGGTTCATAATTTGTGTATCTTTTTCTGACTTTTCTCTGCAGTGTAGACATAGCCTAAGTGAGGTTGTCACCCTGATGGAGGACTTCCTGGCCATCAAAATCCCTGTTGGGCCTGGGGTCCACACTCCAAGCTCATTGCTGGGCCTATTGCCAACCCCAAGACCCATATTGAGGCCTGAACAGTGCTCTGGCACCCAGCTACCCGTAAGTCATATCTGGGATGCCCCGCTGCAGTCCAGGCCCCAGGCATGTGAAATTCCAAAGGCTCCCTATCCTGTGTACCAAGAAAGTTGACACAACCCTTTGTCTGATGGCCCAATGCGAGTTGCAAGCCCTGAGTTTGGGCTTTGCTTCTCCTGCAGCCATCTTGGACATTTGCAGAGGGACTGCCCTGAAATGGACTGTAGTTTTGGCTGGATTTGCATCACAGAAAACTGGGCCGCAGATCAGTCCCACCAAAACTAACAATACCTGTAGGGGTAGACATCCAAAAAGTAGTAGCCCTCCTGGATTCAGGTGTGGACAGACCCTTGTGTGGAAGGAAGTCACTCCCGCTTCCATGATGTCAGAAGGGGCGCTACAGTTGTAGTGCATCCATGGAGATGTGAAAGCGTACTCCCACAGGAGAGTCCTTCTTACCATAAATGAAGTAACAGAGGAAATGGTAGTAGGGGTGACCACCACTCTAGCCTATCTCATCATCCTTGGCCAGGACTGGCCTAGATTTAATGACCTACTCTGAAAGGCCAGCCTCAGAATACCTCCTTCCCAGGTCATCCTAGAGGGAGATCCTGTTAGAGATAACCAGTCTGAGACCAAAAGTGTGGATCCTTCTGGAGAGAGAAAGAAAAAAAACACAGACATGGAAGAGCGTGAGACTCCCAGCCAGTCCATCCCTCCCCCACTCTCTCAAGAGAGAACCAATGAGGGTAAACTTGTCAGACTTCCCCCAGGAACAGCGGGAAGATGCAACCCTGAGGTCAGCATACGACCAAGTGGCCTACATCAATGGGGAGACAACAAACTCCCAGGGAGCCAAGTAGTAGCCCCATTTTGAGTTGATGTCAGATCACCTTTACTGGGTGGCCTGAGATCCTCAGATCCAACAAGTCCAGTCCTGGCTATTTGTCCTGCCCTGCCACTATATAAAGACTGGCTTATGACATCCCTGCAGCCAGTCATCAAGGACAAGATAAGACCTTTGGGATTCTTTTCCAAATGCATTTATATCATTTCTAGCAAACTCAAAAATATCCACTTGATCCAATGAAAATTGTGTTTTTAATCCACACAAGCAAAGCATTTCTCGTTTAGCTTCCAATGTTTTCCTTTCTCATCTTCTAACCATATGTATTATCTACTAAACAAAAGGCAAAAAGGCTTGTGTATATTCAAGTTCATAGTCACAAAACAATTAACAAAATAATGTACTTGTCTCCAGTGTGAATGTGATAAATTTCATCCTGGTGTAAGCACATGCATCTCCATTGAATTCAGTAGAGCTATAGTGAACAGATGTTTTTAACTCTGTAGCCAGATATTGCCCAGCAGAACACTATTCTTAGCAGATGTGCTGCTTTGGAGAATGTGTGAAGCTTTAGGGATAACACTATTTTCATTGCTCCCATAAAGTTCATTCTTAAGTGTTAAAAGAATTCTATATAATTTCTTCATTGCCACACTTCCTGATTGTTTTGTTCTGTGATGCATGGCCATTTTAACATGACTCTTGCTTCTCCAAAGCTGTATAATATTTTGAGTCAGTTTGTTTAAAATCCTTGCCAGGCAAAAGGAAGAAGCTCAGCTTTTAGAAGACCCAATCACTTGTGGAAACAGAGGTGGAATCAACAGGGATATTTGGGGCAGGAGGTTAAACTTCCATTACTTTTCCTAAAGGTGAGGGAGACTCCAAAGAGAGTTGATGATTTCCCCATGCATTCCACACCTTTAGTGAAAATGATGGGCTGCAATTACACACCTTTGTGCACATACACCTGTGTTCCCCTTTGCAGGACTGAAGTTATTTTCTCTCACACTGCTGTATTTCGCCATTTTAATTATTTTTTTCCAATTAGAGCTGGTAAAGTGATTAAAACAACAATTACATGATTAATCACAGGATTAATTGCAATTTTTTGAATTGTACATTTAATCACAGTTAATCCTACAATTAAACAATAATAGAATACCATTTGTTTAAATATTTGTGGATGTTTTCTATATTTTCAAATACATTGATTTACATTACAACACAGAATACAAAGTGTACAGCATTCACTTTAGATTTCTATTTGGTTACAAATATTTGCACTGTGAAAAAGAAAAGAAACGGTATTTTTCAATTCATCTAATACAAGTACTGTAATGCAATTTCTTTATCATGAAGATTGAATTCACAAATGTAGAATTACATACAAAAAACTGCATTAAAAAATAAAACATAGTAACCCATAAAGTAAAATTTAGAACCTGCAGGAGCACCCAGAGCTCCTTCCCATTTAGCCAGTTGGTCAGACAAACAAGTTTACTTACATTTACAGGAGCTAAAGCTTCCTGCTTCTTGTTTACAATGTCACTGGAAAGTGAGAACAGGCATTTGCATAGCACTATTGTAGATGGCAATGCAAAACATTTACATGCCTGGTGCATTAAAGATTCATATGTCACTTAAATGCTTCAACTACCATTCCAGAAAGGATGTGACCATGCTGATGATGGGTTCTGTTCAATAACAATCCAAAGTAGTTCAAACTAAGGATGTTAAGGACCGCAGCTTGGGTGCTGCTGGGTTGGTCCCGTAGCACTGCCCCTCGGCGCTGCGGGACCAACCCAGCAACACTCCAGCTGCTCTACCCCAGGCATCCCCAAGAGCAGCTGGGGTGCTGCCAGGTTGGTCCTGCAGCCCTAAGGGGTAGTGCTACGGGACCAACCTGGCAGCACCCCAGCCACTCTGCCCCCGGCTTCCCCGATTCAGCTGCTGGTTAGTTTCAGCAGTGGCTGAATTGGGGAAGCCCGGAGCAGAGCAGCTCCAATTGTCTGGCTGCCCAGAGCACTTCTGGGTTCCTGATAGTGCCGGACCATCAGGAGTGCCGGAGCATTGGATGCCGGACCAATGGAGTTTTACTGTACAAGAGCCCTATTGGGAGCTCTTGTACACTTCAAAGGAGGAATGCAGAAGTGCCTGTCGAGTAGTCAATAGAAATTCCATCAACTAGTAAATTAACCACTAATTAATATCCTTAGTGCAGACTGCCACATGTTCATTTTCATCCTCTGAATCAGATGCTACCAGCAAAAAAAAAAAGGCTGATCTTTCTTTCTTTCTTTCTTTCTTTCTTTCTTTCTTTCTTTCTTTCTTTCTTTCTTTCTTTCTTTCTTTCTTTCTTTCTTTCTTTCTTTCTTTCTTTCTTTCTTTCTTTCTTCTCCCACATCACAATGTTGCTCTTTTACGTCTTCTGAAAGCATGTTCTACATCTTGGCCATCTCAAATTTTGGAAAGCACTTCAGATTCTCAAATCTTAGGTTGAGAGCTATATCCAGAGGCATAGCAAACGGGGGGGGGCAGTTGCCCCCAGGCACCACACTGGGGGGGGGGGGCGGCGCTGGATTGGTGTGGGACCAAGCAGCGCGACCACTGTTCTTGCAAGCTGTGGGCTAAGTGCTGACACCGCTCTCTCCAGAGTGCAAGCCAAAGCAGCCAGCTGGGTGGGAGGAGCAGTGCTCTGAAGAAAGGTATGTTCCTCTGTGCCTGGCTGGAGGTGGGGGGGGGGGGGGATTTGATTGAGGGAGTGCTCCTTCCCCCTTTCCCCCCCCCCCCCCAGCACTGGAGGTGCCTTGCTCTGGGGGGAAGAACGGGGGGGGGGGGGGGACTGGCTTTGGGGCAGGGGTTAGGTGAGTGTATTGAGATAGGGAGCACTTTCTGCTTACTCCCAAGGCATCCATAGGTCCAGCCTTCTTTCAATGAGCCCACTTCACAGGTCCCATTCTTATTGTTCTTGAATCTGGCTTCCACCTTTCTCCAACCATTGCAAGTGCCCAGAGATGCTTTTCTTTCATGCCTTATCCATTCACACCTCATTTACTCATCAGGACAATCAGTTTAGCAAAGGGGGAAGGGTAAAAAGACTACAAGATACAAGGTTTCTATGTAAAAAGGCTTAATGCAAAGTTTCTATGTTCTGTAAAAGTATACAAAGTTTCTAGAAAGGGACATAATACAACAAACTAAAGACTTATTACAAAACTAAAAGGACTTGATACAAAGTTAAAATAAAAAATGAGAAAATGATTAATACAAAGATTAATGAGATTCACCTATAGTTGCATTGGTATGGAGGGGGCTGAGGTGCCTGTTCTGGGGAAGGGGTGTTGTATTGGAATGGTCACGGCTCGACAAATAATGTAATCTACTCACCCATGGAGAGTAGATTACAACCTGGAAGAGCTGGTGCAGAGAGACCTGCACATGCGCAGAACACAGAACTGCATGAAACTGCGTGGCTGGCAAGTGGGGTTTGACGCCACTTGGCAAGCCCTGGGAATCAGGGTGCCTGGCTCTGGGGCAGGGGTGAGTGTGGTGGGGTTACTTATTTTTTTTTAACAAAAGGATAAACCTAAAAAACAATAATCTGGTAGCACTTTAAAGACTAACAAACATGTAGATCAAGCATGTCAAACTTGAAGCCCTCTGAGGCCACACAATTGAAAACTGATAGCTTTCAGGGACACCAAAGAGAATGTACTTCTATAGGACAGTTGTAATTATTTATTATTATAGATTATGTTGTAGGTATATTTTATAATATTTGTCAGGTCTTTTTTTAATATAATACAATAATTTGATGTGTAAAATTATTTTCTCATATAAAATTATTTTTAATTTAAATATAAATTTAAGGTCCTTTACAAATTTTTATGTGATACATAACTTGTTTTGTTGAAATGAAAGCAGGTATAGACCATGGTCAATCAAATAGGACAGGCTTTTGTGAAAATTTCAGATACTTTGTAAGTCTGAAATTTTGCATAAACATATACTTATTCATGCAATTGGAAAAAACTGACACATTTACTGATATAAAATTAATATACATAAAAAATAGATTTTGATGACATAATTATTCAGTTTGATATAGCTAAGGCAAGAAAAATTAAACTTACTTAACAAAAGTTTTTAATGGTAATGTCCCGTTGCTTCTGGTGTTGAATGCATAGATGACTTTTCAGTCCAACGTTTCATCCAGCTTACTCCAGACATCATCAAGATAGTCCTACTATGATCTACTAACTGATCTAAGGATCTGTGGCTAGTAGTAGTGTTTGTGATTATTTTTTCTTATGTTCTTATTTTTTTGCTGACTTAAAAATAACAGATCCACAGTAAAAAAATATGATTGGGGGAGGGGTGCAAATTTGGCCTTTGTCCCCGGGCGCAAAACACATTCTCTACGCCTCTGGCTATAGCTATTGGCCATTATTCCAAAATAACTATGCAAGCATCTACTCAGCAACTGCATTATTTCAAAATTATTTTGAAATAATGGGAGGCTGATTCCGAAATCTGCAAACCTAACACTACAAAGAATAATGCATCTTCGGAAATAGTTATTTCAGAATAGAGGCTGTGTAGACAGGGCAGCTGCAGTTATTTTGAAGTAAGAAGCCTCCAGCCCTTCCCAAGGTGCCCTGCTGGCTGCTCTGTCTACACTTAGACAAACTCTATATCCCCCACCCATTCCCCTGGAGCCCTTAAAGCTGCAGCCTCAGCTGAAAGGGTTTGTGGCAAGCAGGAGGCCCTGACAACCCAGAGCCACCCTGCAACTGCCCCTGCCTCACTTTTCCCCAAAAATGAGACAGTCTTCTGCTCCCACCCAGTGCTCCACTGCTCCCAGGAACAGTCAGGCAGCTCCCAGGAGCCTGCCAGGGGCTGAAAGAGACATGCACCTTCCTGGTCTGGTGTGGAGATCCTGGACCTTATCAAGGTGATGAGACCAACCTCATCACTGGTGTGGTGATGAGACCAACCTCCAGGAATTCCTCACCAGATGCAGGAATGCAGATGTCTATGGCCAGATGGCAAACAGCCTGGCCAACAAGGGGCACATCAGCACCCAGGAGCAGATGTGGATGAAGGCCAAAGAACTCCACCAGGCACATGCCAGGGCCAGGGAGGGCAGCTACCTCTCTGGGGCAGGCTCCACATTTCAAAGACTTTGACAGCATACTGGGGCGTGGGGCAGTCCCTTCACCCCCCTGGTTGTGGACTCAGGGCTCAAGATGCCTGTTGTCCTCCTGACCCCAGGAGAGAGATGAGGAGGAGGTGGAGGAGGAGTCAGACAAGGCCAGCACCAGCACCTTCCTGACCCTGGAGCCAATACCCCTCCCAGTGGACATGTCCCAGGCGTCACCCGAAGCCAGGGAAGGAACATTATGCAAGTGCCATTATGTTCCCTTCACACAGGTGGTGGAAGGGGTGGATGGCAAGGGGTATCTGGGCGCTCCCTCCACAAGCCATCTCTAGAAGGAGACTGGGGACACACACACACGGCACATGGGATTGCCCACACTCTTGGGGCATCACCCATTCCCGGGGACATCTGGGCCTCTGTAAGAATGGGCCCACTGGCCACAGTGTACATGGCCTTGCTTCAGGCAAATCGCCTTTGTTAGAGCTGAGAACTGTCACTCTTGGCTCACAGATGAGGGCAAGGCTTCAGGATCAGTGCCTCCTGGGATGACTGACCATTTCTTTTTATTCTCCACAACAAGACCAGCTGTGAGAGGGGGAGGTCAACACCACCCAGACATTCTCCCGAACCCAAGGGAACTGCAGGTGCTGGAGGCTCATAGATGAGTTCCAGAGGGAGCACCGCACGGCACTCCAATCCCTGGAGCAGACCATTGACCTCAGGCTCCAGGAGAACATCCAGCTGTGGCAAGACACCTGGCAGAAGCTGCTGGAGCAAGGATGCACCATGTGTATGGCTGTGCAATCCCTCGTTGCCAGCATAATGCCTGTTCCTGCTCTTTCCCCCACTCTTGTTGTCACTTTAGCTCCTCATCCCACTCCCACTCCTGCTCCCACTGCTCCTACTTCTCTCCCAACACTCTTCTCTCCCTGTGGCCACCGCACCTGTGGTGGTGTGATTACCAGAGCCAGGTGCCACTCCCAGCCCTGATCCTCTCCTCACCTCTCCTCCCACTTCCAGCTCCCTCTTCTCTCTTCCAAAGTTCTCATCCCCCCTCTCTTCTCCCCTCTCCCAGGTTCTTTCCCTAGTCTCTCCCCAGTTTCTTTGGCCCCAAATGAAAAGACACAGAGATTTTATTTTTTCCAAAACAAAATCTTTGTTCATTGTCTCAGCAGGGAATGGAGGGAGGAGGGGGAAGGGAGGAATTGTTGAAGGAAAGGCAGAGTGGGGCTATGCACAGGCCTCTAGTAGGACAGCCCAGGGGAGAGTGTCCCTGAGCCCCCGGGGAGATATTCTCCCTCAGGGCCTCCCAGATGCACACAGCCCCCTGATGGGCCTGCCAGATGGCAACTTTGTGCGGCTGTTCGTATGCCCTGCTGATGCAGTCTGCCTCCGCCCCCACCCTGGCAGGAGTGCCTCCCCCTTCCACTCACACACACTGTAGAGCACACAACATGCAGCCACCACATGAGCAATGTTGAGCTCCCCGAGGCCCAGTTAGGTGAGGAGGCATCTGAAATGTGTCTTCAAACAGCTGAAGGTGCCCTCCATGACCATGTGGACCCTGCTGAGCCTGGCATTGCAGACTTCCCAAGAGGGGGCTAGGTGGCCGGTGTATGGTTTCATGAGCCAAGGCAAGAGAGACTGGCATGTCCATGTCCCTAACACCGATGGTGCAATTGTGGAAAAAAGTTCTTCATGCAGCTTCTGGAACATGCTAGAGTTCCTAAAGACACTTGCATTGTGAGCCTTCCCTGATCACCTAACACAGCTATCGGTGAACTGGCCCCGGTAATCTGTGACAGCCTGCAGGGCCATTGAAAAGTATCCCTTCTGGTTGATGAAGAGAGATGTTCTGTGATCGGGAACCAGCATGGAGATGTGGGTGCCATCAATAGCTCCCTGCCGCAGTTGGGGAAGCCCATGTCGGCAAACCCAGCGTTGATGGCATCCACATCACAGGGGCAGATGACCCTGCACAGCAGGATGGTCTTGAGGCCCTCACCGCCTGCAGAAGAATAAAAGAGAATCACAGAAATGCCAGGGTACCTGAGAGTTCCCCCAGCCCACCCATCATTACCCTTCTCCTCCACTCACCAGGAGCAACCCTCCCCACTCACCCCAACCCCCGCAGGGCTTTGTGAGGGCAGGACTGTAGAAATCTCCCAGGGAGGGGGCTTGCACCGCCTTTCCACCCCCTTTTCCCTAGGGAATCACATTCCTGCAATACACACACACACACACGCACCACTCAGAACAATAGCCTAAGAATGCAATGGTTGATCTCCCTACGCCAAACTGGTTCTCCATGGTTTGTTAGCTATCCAGCATGGCAAGCTTCCAGAGGGCAATGGCAACACACCTCTGGAGAGGGATGGTGGGGCTCATGTGAGGGCAGGGGTGAATCACTCACAGAGCTCCATAAATGTGTCATTTCTCATCCTGAAGTTCTGGAGCCATTTCTGGTCTCCCAACCACTCCATGACAGTCCGGTCCCACCAATCTACACTGGTGTCCAGACAACATAAGCAATGAGGCACAGTGTACAGAGGAGTGTTGGAGGGATCCAGCTGCATGAACTGTGCCCTCAAAGATACAAGGAGGGTCTCCCAGAGGAGTTGGGGGCTGGGTTCCTGCAGAGCCTGAGAGGCAGCCTGCAGAAACTGCTGCATGGGGTGCAGCATAAACTGCAATAGCCACAGACTGCCCAGAGGCAGCTATGGCTCCATGTTTAGAGAGCTGAGGGGTCCAGAAGGGCAATTGCAGCAGGCTGAAGAAAAGGCTTTGCTGTCCCTTGTGGAGGTAGGCAAAGAGAAAAAGCCTGAGACACAGCTGTACAGGGGGATCCCTTTAAGCAAGAGCCTTAAGCAGCAGCCACACAAAGTAACTGCTGTCCTGATGTCCTGCCTGAAGTGGTTCAAGGTTGCCTTAAATCCAAGTTAGCATCCAATCAGTGTGGACACTCTATTTCAAAATAACAAACCGCTATTTCAATGTGCATTTTGTGTGTAAACATGTTATTTCGAAATAAGCTATTTCTGAAAATATCTTCAGCAATAGCTTATTTCAAAATTAATGTGCAGTGTAGAAGTAGCCTTAGAAATCTCACATAAGTACTTTCTTTGCATTTTGTCAAATCTGCGGTGAAAGTGTTCTTAAAACAAACAATGGGCAAAACATCATCCAAAACAAATAAAACAGTGAAATATATCAGAATGTGGGTAAAACAGCTAGAGGTATACAATTCTCCATCAAGGATTTCAATCACAAATTTAATTAAAGCATTATTATGAAGATGAGTGTCAACAGTATAGGAGCATGTCCTTTGGAATGGTGGCCAAAGCATGAAGGGGCATATTTGACATGTAAATACCTTGCAATTCTGGCTATAAAAGTCCCATGTGAATGCTAATTTCCATTTTCTGGTGACATTGATAATAAGAAGTAGACAGCGTTCCACTTTCTGTAAAGGTAAACAAACTTGTTTGTCTTAACAAATGGCTGAATGAGAAGTAGGACTGAGTGGACTTGTAGGCTCTAAAGTTTTGCATTGGTTATGTAACAAAAAATGCATTTGTAAGTTGTGCTTTCATGCTAAATAGATTCTTGCATGAGGTGAATTGAAAAATACTGTTTTATCATTTTTACAGTGCAAATGTATTCAAAAATAATTAAACAAAACAGTATACGCTTTGTATTCAGTGTTTTAAATGAAATAAATATATTTGAAAACTTAAAAAAATCCAAAATATTGAATGCAATTCACTTGGTATTCTATTGCTCAACAATGAAATTAAAACTGTGATTAATTTTTTAAATCACGATAATTTTGTTTTATTATGTGAGTTAACTGAAATTAATTGACAGCTCTATTTCATAGACTTAAGTATTTCCAAACCTATTTTACTTAATTAACCAAAATAGATCACCAATGAAATGCTTAATGTGAGAGCATAAGGTATGGACCGAAATGAATGTTTAAACATTCACCAGAGCAACTTGAGCAGCAGCCAGATCACACTAATGTAAATCAATCTGATGGGAATTATAAATCAACTAGTATAGGGGAAATAATTATGCACAAGGACACAAGATAACACTTCAGTGAAGTAGGCATGGGCAGCTGACTCCTTCTCTAGGAAACTGACTATGCAAAAACATTCATCACCTCAGAACAACTCTAATAAGCCAAAAGCCTCACCTTTTGAGGTTTGCATACTTCACACAATTATGCCATGAGTACCTTGCATTGTATACAGCCCAGTCTAGCTTTAAAAAGTACCGCCCTCTGTTGAAAACCCACTGATTTTATGTTGTACTCTGAACTAGATTTCTCTTAAGTGATGCTTTCCAAAAAATTGAGCTCCATTTTGCTTGGGAAGTATCTCTCTCTAATGTCTTAGCTTCAGGGATGCTTGGGCTGCATGCAACTTTTATGTTTTAAATATCCAAAGTGATGATTATGACACATTTTGGATGGGATGTCATTACCCCTTGTGTATCAGGGCTTAAGCTAATCACAGAAGCAACCATGATGAGCCCCAGTGTGTGTGTGTGGAGGGAAGAAACTGTCCCAGAGCTGCTACTGTGCAGTTCTTACACCTGCGGAGGAATCTGGCACTAGTCACAGTCAGAGTCAGGGCACTGGATATGATAGATCTTGGGGCTGATTGAGTGCAGCTTTGCCTATGTTCCAATTAGGGCATCAAAATGGCCTTCTTGCTAGAGCAACAGAAAGATTAGCCCAGTTCCTGTTTCCTACCACAGTCCTTGTTTTGTTTGTTTGTCTGGTAACTAGACAGTCCACGAGTAGTTTTTCAGATCCCAGTGCAGAGGGAAGTCCGTGGAGCTCTTATAATTTACATCTGCTGGCAATCTGGCCCCCTCTCCTCCATCCAAGATCTCTTGCATATGAGACATCACCACATCTGACAAGGACTGGGGTGAAGTAATGCGAGCCTCAGTGCAGGACACTGACTGAAACCAAAGGGCATCAGAGTCCTTCCTTAGTTCATCCACCCACGCATGTTACAGGCACAACAAGTATATCTTTATAACATGGCCAGTGAAATATATGAATCTGAGGTAAATATAGTCAGCTCCTCAACTGTGATTGTCCCATTTGGAGCTACACCTACTTACAGCAGTTGAGCTCTGGCATCTAATGTGCTCTGTTAGTGAGTGAACAGATGCTAATGCATATTAAGGCTAAATGTTTTCTGAAATTATGCACTCAGATGAGGTTGTA
This sequence comes from Pelodiscus sinensis, assembly GCF_049634645.1. Taxonomy (NCBI): domain Eukaryota; kingdom Metazoa; phylum Chordata; order Testudines; family Trionychidae; genus Pelodiscus; species Pelodiscus sinensis. Next base: position 27,182,765 of record NC_134725.1, on the reverse strand, counting down.
TAACTCATTCATTTGAATTGTAGGGGACCTCAGATACTGATTCAGTGCCCTGATTCTGTATTGCCTGAACACCATTAAATAAATATACAATATGTGTCCAGATCAATCAGATCTTTGTGAAATTAGCAAAACTCAGCATATGCTGTGGCTTGTAAAGAATACATCAAAATAGGGCTGATACACTCTGTAGTGACTGGGCTTCTCTCAACACCCATTGATGTTTTGCATTTACAAATTCCAAACTTTCAGTCCTTCAGCATATAAAACTGTCCTGAGAATGGAGTGGGGACTGTGCAACATACAACAAGCTCTGCCATGATGAGTGGCAAGTAGGTTTTTCCCCCCTCTCTGTTACATGCCAAGGTGGAACTTTAATCTCCTATATCACCCTTACAGGATATCTTTGGTACTGCAGCCTTGCTCCACCTACCATTTACAGTTCATACTACTTTGCATTTGTATAATACTTTACACATGCAAAGCTTTATGCAGAAATTATTTAGTGACAACACCCTCATACTCATAAAGCAGCTAATTAAAAACTAGCTTTCATTGTACAGCCTGGTGAAATTGAGGCAGAGATTTGCCCATTCCATATAGTAAATTAGTGCCAGTATGATATGCAGTCAGGTCCTCCTGACTGCCAACACTGGTCTCATCACTCCTGACTCGCAAAAGAGCAATCGATTTACTGATCTTACCGTCAATATCTTCTTACTTGTACATTGCTTTAAAAAATGATTCACACTTTCAGCAGAAAACTCAATAGCTCCAATCTAGAGGGTGCCCCTCCACCACCCACTCTCTTGAGAACAGTACAATCACAATAACTCTATTTTCTGACAGGGAGCTCTCACTATGCCATAAAAATGACACCTTGAGTTGTACATTACATATATATACACACTTCTCTGACACTGATACTTATTCAAGCCTGCAGGGCCAACCTAGTTTCTAAGATCCAAAGCATCTTCTGTCTCCTTCATACATCATTGTGGGTGACGGACAGATATTAATAAAACCCAGACATAGGGAATGATTATTGTTGGTTATGTCAAATAAATTTAAATGGTTTTCCCCGTTGGCAAATCACACCTGACAGACTTATTTCATAAGTTATGTTGATTCCCTAGGACTGGGACTTTGTGACTAACAGCTGTTGTTTTTACTAAGTGACTTCTTTGTGCTGGGAGGAAAATGAAGACAGAATAAACATAACATGATTTGTAGAGTCGCTTAGCAATGGAAACTTGTCACACTCGGCCATCTAAATCCTAGCAATGAATGGGGGGTAGCTGCTGATCAAAAGCCCTTCAGTTGTGTTAAGCACCACTCTTGCTCCAGAGAACACAGCAAGTTCTCTTTTCTGGTCAGTGTTCTGGACTCCTTTTCCAAAATGTAGCATGGTGTGGGCAGGAGAGTACAATCACAATAACTCTGCAGGATAATGTGTTGCACAAAACCTGGGGGGCCTGGATGTCAGAATCTGGTCTTGCTTGAAAAAAAAGCTGAGTACAGTTTCTAAGAGGCCTCTGTGACACATGCAAAAAACTCCTCCTCCATACAAACAACACACAACAATGGCTGTGTAAGGACCTCTCACAGTAGCCACTCTTGGGATGCTCTGAGACATGCAGGACTCCTGCCCTGAAAAGCAGGATAGGGTGACCTCCCTGCTCTTCTTCCAGACTCATGGAGTAGGAAAAACAAGCAGCTTCATTACAATACCTCTAAGATTGAACAGCTCCGAAGCGCTTCCTAGTGGACAGCTACTCTGCACCATCCCCTACATTGTGGGGTGGCATTTAGGCCAAAATCTAGCCCTAATTAAGCTTTAGCCCAGAATGCAGCACTTCCAGAGCTTGACTGGGAGCCGCAAACAGGAACAGATCTTTGCTTATGTAAAGAGAGGCCTGGATGTGGAGGCATATTAAGTTTCCACAGCTCCTAGCACAGCCTCTGAGTCAGCAATTCTCTTATGCCTCTGGTGTGTTAGCTGAGGCAACCAGAAATATAGTATATGCTGCAAGAGTCTACACCTGTGTACATCATGCATAGACACAGTCTGCGTCAGAGAAGCATATGGCTTCTAGTTGGATCAGCAGATGCTGTAGGTACATGTGCCAAAAGCAGCATATAGCCACAGGAAAGGGCAAATAATGCAACAGCCTGAAGAACACCAGGCAAGCCCTGCAGTGGAACTTGATAATACCACCATTATCAAAGCATCATCAGGGTTAGCTGCTGGCAGGCCACCAGAGGCTTTGTTTACCTGAGCAACTGTAGGCCATGGTTCACCTTTCCTGGACAATGGTAGTTGCAGGAAACAGTGCAGGCCAGGGCAAGTCACCGGGTGAGAGCAAAGGGGGCAGGCAGTGTACATCAGCAGTTGGTCATTCTAGGAATTCAAACCTGTAAGATTGGTACATCACCTTTAACACCCTTGCCTTTGAGTGATCCTGGAAGTTTAGATCTAATTTTCTGGCTCACGAACACGACAGCAGCTGAGCCCATCCAATCTAAGCTAGGTACATAGGTATCAAAAGTGAAGGACAGATGCAATGGAAAGAGGATTGATAACTAAGAAGTGGCTTGGGTAATGGGACACAGGTGACACCATTTCGGCTATAGATCACCAGTCCTGAGCTAGCCCAGCATGATAGTACCATGTGAAATGGTTTGGTGCTCTCGGTTTAGCTCCTAGTTAACGTCACAACTGGAAATCAGCAAGCAGTCTTAGCAGAGAACTTAAGAGTTAAATCAAGTGGAAATTTTAACTAAGCTTTCAGCTCTATAGCTATCCCTCCAGAATAGGGCAAATCCCCAACAGCAAGGAGGAGGTAGGGGGAAGAAGCATGCAGCGCAGCTAAATAACTAGCACAGCACTGCAGTTCCAAGAACTGTCAGCCAAGCACCTTTTCCCCACCATTAAAACTCAGCAAATCAGCTTTTCCAGAGGTCTGACACTTTGTGTGGGCTGTCACAGTGGTACTCGCTCATTTGGTATTCAAAGCAGCAAAGAGTAACACAACGAATTTGATATTCATAGTGACATTATTATGCATTTTCAGAAGTGTTGATCTGGATGGTGTAATGGACAGTGCATTATCTACAAATGTGTTCTCAAGATCAGAGATGGTTTAAAGGTTATTCAACCTGGGAGAAATTATGCTGTAATTGAATTTATCTTGCATTTATCTATTCAAGGAAACATAACTGCTGCTTAAGGGGAGAAGGGGAACACATTTAGGAGCTACATTTTATTATCAGTAGCACAGAGGCTACAAATTAGTCAATTTCCCTCCACTGAGCAGTATTATTGGCCTGATAATATGGGACCTGGCTCAAAAGAAATCTCCTTCCAGATAAAGGTAATTGTCGACAGGGGAACAGAACAGCATGGTAACCAAACCAGGCTATCTAGTAAAATATAACACCAGGATTTGGGGCTTAGGGTTTCAGTTATGGGACGATTCTGGTTGTAATTTTCAATTCCGAGAAGGTCAGCATGAGAAAAGAAGCGGTCACCTTGTGAGGTGCTCAGTTCTCCCTCAGAGGTCTACATGAAATTACTCCCATCCTTCGACCACAAAAGCACACTGGGTCAAAGTGTGCTCTGACTCACATTTCCGTAGTATTGTTGTGATTTACAGTGGGCCACTTTGCCCAGGACTAACCAAGCCGCGGGTTCAATGAGCTTTTCATGTATTAAGGTATTTGCATCATCAGGCTCTGAATGGGGACTGTGCGAATTTAAAATTCCAGGAAGTAGGTCTAAAGCAGGGATATTGGAATATTTTTATAGTGGGGGTGGGGGAAAGGGAGTGCTGAGAGCCTTTGAACCATACTGTAAGCCCCATGTATCAAGTAATCTACTTCAAGCCAGAGGATGTGTTAGCATCCCCAGGCCTACCACCTTTTATCTAGAGCAGTAATGGGCAACCTAGCCTAATGAGCCGAGTGCATGTGTGGCCCTCCATCTCAATGGGCAGCAAGATTGTTGTAACCAAGATGGTCTCACTTGCGTACCTAGAATTTGAACTGTGGCAGAACTTTGATTGGATGCAGAGGGAGCACATGGCTCCCACCATCAATGTTGTATGAAATCAGCATGCACCTCGCTTCATGTGCTCTTGCTTTATGTGTATGTCGCTCTAGTAATATTGGTAGGAAAAAGATTATGCAGACAGAAACCAGCAGAATCTAGCAACCCTGCATGTGGGCAATGGTAAACAGAATGTCTTGCGAGCCACATATAAAACCCTGTGGCTGCAAGCAGCCCATGGAGCACAGGCTGCCCACCACTGGTCCAGAGAGTCCAGGAGGTGCATGGAACGTACTGAAAATATATTCATGGGGAAGATAGAGGTGTTTCTGGAGGCCCTGATGTGGTGGCATCCACTCCTTGCATTCACCTATCACTCCTTCCTTTAAAAGTGACTCCCCCTCATGTAAATATCTTAACTTTCACATCATAACAGGTATCTCAATTCTTACCACCTTCTTCAATCCCTTTCCCAATTACCTCAGTCACCTCTCAGCAAACAAACAAGTCTCCACCTCCTTTGCCAGATGCCCAAAAATCTTTCTGGAGCTAAGCAAAATATAATCTCTGCATCCCCTTCTCCAGCTCCTCTACTCACTGTCCACTCCCACTTCCCTCCTGCTGCTAAAGCCCACCGGTGACCAATAGCAGGACAATAAAATGCTCCCTTTTAGAGTACATTTAAAAAAAACACCCTCTCTCCTGTGAGCAGCCTCCTTAGCCTGAGGTTTCTGCAGCAACAGTTGTTTTAGCAACACTACAGTCAATATTTGGAAAGCATAAAAGAGGCAGCCTAAGCCTTGCAGAGAGGGGACACACAGAAGGGGCAAGCAAGCCTTCTGTTTGCACTGTAGATTGACAAATGTTCCTCAGGAAGACCTTGTCTTCGTTAAGCCAGCCATTACAAAAACAGAGAAGTGTCCTGAAATCCCAGCTCTAGGAGCCTTTCGGCCTCCTTCAATGCTAAGAAGAAAACAGCTACCCGCTGCTTGGAAAGAGCCAGCCTTGCTTTGGCATTACCCAGTCTGGGCATGGAGGGGAAACAGTACGTGGATATTTAGGACACAGGCAGTTCTGTGTTGGAAAAGGTTTGATCTAAGGATAGGCATCTGGAAAACAAAGCCTAGAAATGCCTTGTCTCTAAGCAGGAAGATTGCCCTCACAGGCTGTGTCCAGACTCAGGGTTTTTTTCGAAAAAAGTAGCCTTTTTTCGAAAAAACTTCACCTGCGTCTAGACTGCAGCTGTGTTCTTTCGAAATTAAATCGAAAGAACGCGGCTTTTCTTTTGACGGCGGTAAACCTAATTCCATGAGGAAGAATGCCTTTTTTCAAAAGTGCTCTTTCGAAAAAAGGCGTTCTTGAAAGCAAACAGGGCTTTTTAGAAAGAGAGCATCCAGACTCACTCGCTGCTTTCTTTCAAAAAAGCGCCTTGCTTTTTCAAAAGTTCTGCGTGCAGTCTAGACGCTCTCTTTCGAAAGAGACAAACATTGGACAAACGTCTCAGACACGTCGCCAAAGAATCAATGCCCACAAAACAGACTTTAGACAGGATCACAAAGAAAAAACAGTTGCTTGCCATTTCAACCAGAAAGGACACTGTCTCAATGACCTACTGACCTGCATCCTACTTCAGTAGATATTCAAATCTGCACTTGAAAGAGAATCCTCTGAACTGGCATTCATGCTAAAATTCGACACTCTCCCCGGAGGCCTGAACAAAGACTCCAGCTATCTTACTGAGGGGGAAATCTTGCTCCCCTGGGGTACAGAGCCCCCAGAAGGGTCCGAGGCCGGAGGTCAAATCAGTGAGGCAGGAGAGAAATCTAGAAGGAAAAACTTTATGATGCATGCATGCAGGCTGTTACACCAAGAGTGAAAGCAGCCCTGAGTTACAGGTTTTTGGATCCTTTATACAGAATGCTTAGACAGTTCAGTTGGGGATTGTTTTTCTTTAACATATCAAAGTCTTAGCAGAAGTACTTTGAGAATTCTGTTCACCCCAGGAGTGCTAGAAGTAAGTTTTACAAAACAAAGGTACACGAGAATGTGGAGTGGAAAAGTCTACAAGGCAAACTGTGACAAAGATAAGGGTTTACATGACAAATTGTGACAGACTAGGAGTATTCATGAACTTGAGATAGGCATTTGTAAGGGTCTTTGATTAGAGCTAATTTGATTTCTCTCTGTTACAGGGAGAGAGGCCTGGAAAACTTTTAAACCTTTACAGCAGTTTTCTTTAGAGAGTTTTGATTTCTGCACAGTCCCCCCTTTAGACACAATTGGAGTTATTTGATTTTTCTCCCACATTACCAATTACAAAGATAGCTTCCCTAATGATCACGTCTAACACTATTAACTCACAGACATCTACCCTTCCCCACTTCTAATATCATTAACTCACGGGCATTCACCTTCCTTCCCCCCACCCCCTGCATCCTCCTTCTGTTCTGAAATGTGATTTGTCCTTTTCATACGTGTTCACTTTTTTTTAATTGTATCCTTCTGTATATATGGCTGTGACTATTTTCTTCCACTATTTGATCTGAGGAAGTGGGTCTGGCCCACAAAAGCTCATCATCTAATAAACCATCTTGTTAGTCTTTAAAGTGCTACATAGTCCTGTATTTTGTTTCTCTTTTGAAAGAGGCTTGCAGTCGAGACATAGCCACAGTTAAAGAACTGGACTAGGACCCACAGAATGAGATTCAAATCACAGCATTGCTACAAACATCCCATATGACCCTGGACAAGTCATTTAATCGCTCTGTGCCTCCATTTTCCATCTGTAACACAGGGATAGTACTCTCTTTCCCTGCCTTGCCTATTTTGATTATGAACTCTTTAGGTTAGGGCCTCTTTACACATTTGTGCAGTACTTTCCACATGCAGGCTCTGTTCTCAAATGGAACTTCTAGGCACTGTTGTAATACAAAGAACTGGACAGATTATACTGATTAGCAGGCAGAATCCTGGGATAATGAGCATACCATAACTAGAAGTCAGGAGAACCCAAATTCTAATCCTGGCTCACTCATAGGCCAGAAGGAATCATCTAGTTTAATTGCTTACATGTTGCAGACCTCCAGCTTCTGTAATGGAACCAAAACCTGTGAGTTACTGAAGTCTTTAAATCACGATTTAAAAGCTTCAATTTACAGAGAATCCAGACTCTGTCAATCTGGAGGAAATTCCTGCCCCACCCCACATATAGCAATCATTTGGACCCTAAGCATGTCAGCAAGCCCCAACAACCAGACACCTGGGAAAGAATTATTGGTAGCAACTCAGCATTCCTCCTGTAGCATTCCATCTCCAGCCAGATGGGGAATACATGCTACTAGCCATCACAGACAGCACTTGCCTCCCCTTTAAACAAGCTACTAAGAGTATATCTGCTCTGCAACATTATTTCAAAATAATTAGCGCTATTCCAAAATAACTTAGTCCACATCTACACAGCAGGCAGATACTGAAATAGTATCAAAATACTGTCAAGCTATAAATGAATGGAGATTGCCTATCTCCTAGAACTGGAAGGGACCTTGAAAGATCATCAAGTCCAGCCCCCTGCCTTCACAGCAGGACCAAGTACCATCCCTGACAAATTTTTGCCCCAAATAGCCTTGAGGATTGAACTCACAACCCTGGGTTTAGCAGGCCAATACTCAAACCACTGAGCTATCCCTCCCCCAAGAAGAAATAAGAAGCTGGAAGACTTCTTACTCTGACTCCTGTAACCCTCATTGTACCAGGAATAAGGAAAGTCGGAGGAAGAGTGTTCTTTCAAAATAAGTGCTATGTAGCTCAATTTGCATAGCATATTTCGAGATAAACCCTGCAGCGTAGATGCACCCTCTGTCTCTGCCTCTCACTTCCTCACCAGTCCAATAGAGAGAATTCATGGATGGTAGAGACATAGTAAAGAAACATGCTCAAACAAACCATTTCCCAAGTATTAAAAGTAGAAGCTACTTGAGCCCATTAGTTTAAGAAAGAATGAGTGCTGAACTGACACACAAAGCCATCCAAAGGACAGTATTATACACTTCCTCATAGGATGACTCTTCCCTTCCGATACTTTGTTGGCGTGGGGGATATGATAGGGATGTTAAATATCAGTTAATGGAATAGTCGAGTAACCTTATGTATTTTATAGGTTAGTTGACTATTCTATAGTCCCCAGGGTCGGAGCCAGCAGCCAGTGTATCAGAGGCATCAGTGCAGGGTGCCAGGAAGAGCTAGTCCATAAGGAGAGCCAGTTTAAAACAGCTCCCCTTCTGCACCAGCTACCTGTCGCCCAGTGCTGCTGTCTCTGACAAAGAGGCAGCAGTGTGGGGTGGCAGCAGCCTCTGTCTAAGGGGGATCTAAACTCCTGACCTGGCACAAGCTGGAACTGAGCCAGGAGGCCTACTCACCTTGCTCCTAATATACTTTAAATGCAGAGCCACAGCAGGGGTAGATTCTGAACCTGGCAGGAGCCAGAACTGAGCCGAGCTGCTGTCCAGACTGCAAAAAATATACTGGCAAGGGTGGGGGGGGGATGAAATGCGTGTAGTTTATAGCATTAACCTATAAGCTTTTGCTTATTGGTTAATCAACTACACTATTACATACAGGATGTGACAGTGGCAAGAAGAAAGCACATTGAATAACTACAGAAGCACCAAGTGTGTGCAGTGACAGAGACTTTCTGAATGCTTTGTTTCCCACTGCTAAAAGTGCTTCCATGCTTCTACGATCCTGTTAAACAGCCTTCTTCTTCTTTGAATGGTTCTGCTCACTACATCATGCGCCACATTAAACCTCCAATTCCTTAGAGGGCAGATGCTAGGCACTCAGGCTGCAATGCCCGTGAAAAATGTAAACAGAGCCCTACCATGGCCTGCCACTGCTGTGCATAGCAGCTGCTTAACAGAGTGTTCATGCTGTCCAAACAGGAGTATGAACTGTTCAAATGTCTCTTCCTAATCTTAGCTCAGCACTGATTTACTATATTGTCTTAAGCAGGCAACTGAGGGGAATAGGGGAAATAAAAAATAGCAACGGGGTATCTAAAATCATGCTGAAAGCCTTAGGAAGTCTTTGCAACTTTATGTAAAAAGAGGTTTTCCCATCCTGATATAGATCTCTGTACATTTGCATTCTTCACACTTAGGGTTTGATTTTTCACAGCACAGATACTGAGTGTTGAGGCCAAAGGAAAATTAAGAGCATATAGTCCTTGACCCTGTATAAATAAGAAGGCTACAGGACCAATGCGAAGGTATTCCTGAGGGATATCACAGAAGGGAGTGTATCTAATATCCATAACTTCCCCATGGAGATCAAGAGGAGTAGTCTTTCTACTTGAGAATTTTACCTGATTTCCAGGGGTGTATATAAGTTTCTTTTGCAGGATTGATTTCCTGATCCTAGTGGTATCAAGTTAAACTAAGGAAATTCAGTCCAACAGAGGTAGATGAAGCATACCACTGTTTCATGCTTCAGTTTATTCATTGTGCACTCATTTTTCATATTTTATTTGAATTCCAGATATGAATCTAAGCCCTTATAAGAACATAAGAACTTAAGAATGGCCGTACTGGGTCAGACCATAGGTCCATCTAGCCCAGTAGGCTGTCTGCCGACAGTGGCCAATACCAGGTGCCCCAGAGGAAGTGGACCGAAGACAATGATCAAGCGATTTGTCTGGTGCCATCCGTCTCCAACCTCTGACAAACAGAGGCCAGGGACACCATTACTAACCCCTGGCTAATAGCCTTTTATGGACCTAACCTCCATGAATTTATCTAGCTTCTCTTTAAACTCTGTTATAGTTCTAGCCTTCACAGCCGCCTCTGGCAAGGCGTTCCACAGGTTGAATACACACTGTATGAAAAAGAACTTTCTTTTATTAGTTTTAAACCTGCTACCCATTAATTTCATTTGGTGTCCTTTAGTCCTTATATTATGGGAACTAATGAAGAACTTTTCTTTATTCACCCTCTCCACACCAGTCATGCTTTTATAGACCTCTATCATATCCCCCCTCAGTCTCCTCTTTTCCAAACTGAAAAGTCCCAGTCACTTTTAGCCTTTCCTCATATGGGACCTGTTCCAAACCCTTGATCATTTTAGTTGCCCTTTTCTGAACCCTTTCCAAGGCCAAAATATCTTTTTTTGAGGTGAGGAGACCACATCTGTACATAGTACTCAAGATGTGGGTGTACCATAGTTTTATACAGGGGCACTAAGATATTCTGTGTCTTATTTTCAAGCCCTTTCTTAATAATTCCTAACATTCTATTTGCCTTTTTGACTGCTGCAGCACACTGCATGGACGTTTTCAGAGAACTATCCATGATAACTCCAAGATCTCTTTCCTGATTTGTCGTAGCCAAATTAGCCCCCATCATATTATATGTATAGTTGGGGTTATTTTTTCCAATGAGCATTACTTTACCCTTATTCACATTAAACTTCATTTGCCATTTTGTTGCCCAATCACTCAGTTTGATGAGATCTTTTTGAAGTTCTTCACAGTCTGCTTCTGTCTTGACTGTCTTAAACAGTTTAGTATCATCCACAAACTTTACTACCTCACTGCTTGCCCCTTTCTCTAGATCATTTATGAATAAGTTGAATAGGATTGGTCCTAGGACTGACCCTTGGGGGACACCACTAGTTACCCCTCTCCATTCTGAACATTTACCATTTATTCCTACCCTTTGTTTCTGCCTTTTAACCAGTTCTCAATCCATGAAAGGACCTTCCCTCTTATCCTATGACAATGTAATTTACACAAGAGCCTTTGGTGAGGGACTTCGTCAAAGGCTTTCTGAAAATATAAGTATACTATATTTACTGGATCCCCCTTGTCCACATGTTTGTTAACCCCTTCAAAGAACTCTGAGGGTATATCTACACTACCCCCCTAGTTCGAACTAGGGGGGTAATGTAGTCATTTGGAGTTGCAAATGAAGCTCGGGATTTGAATTTCCCGGGCTTCATTTGCATGATGCCGGTCGGCGCCATTTTTAAATGACGGCTAGTTCAGACCCCGTGCCGCGCGGCTATACGCGGCATGGACTAGCTAGTTCGGACTAGGCTTCCTATTCCGAACTAGCTGTATGCCTCATGGAACTTCATGCAAATGAAGCCCGGGAAATTCAAATCCTGGGCTTCATTTGAAACTCCGAATGACTACATTACCCCCCTAGTTCGAACTAGGGGGGTAGTGTAGACATACCCTAATAGATTAGAAAGACATGATTTCCCTTTACAGAAGTCATGTTGACTTTTGCACAACAAATTATGTTCTTCTACATGCCTAACAATTTTATTCTTAACTATTGCTTTGACTAATTTGCCTGGTACCGACGTTAGACTTACCAGTCTGTAATTGCCGGGATCACCTCTAAAGCCCTTTTTAAATATTGGTGTCACGTTAGCTATCTTACAGTCAGTAGGTACGGAAGCCGAATTAAGGGATAAATTACAAACCACAGTTAACAGTTCTGCAATTTCCCATTTGAGTTCTTTAGAACCCTTGGGTGAATGCCATCCGGTCCCAGTGATTTGTTCACGTTAAGTTTTTCTATTTGTTTCAAAACCTCCTCTAATGACACTTCAATCCAGGACAGTTCCTCAGATTCATCCTCCAAAAAGGACGGTGCAGATTTGGGAATCTCCCCACCATCCTCAGCCGTGAAGACTGATGCAAAGAAATCATTTAGCTTCTCTGCAATGGCTTTGTCATCCATGATTGCTCCTTTTGTATGTCCATTGCCTAGGGGACCCATTGGATTTTTAGCAGGCTTCCTTCTTCTAATGTACTTAAAAACATTGTGCTATTGTTTTGGGAGTTTTTGGCTAGCTGTTCCTCAAAATCTTTTTTTGCTTTTCTTATTACAGTGTTACACTTAATTTGACAGTGTTTAAGTTCCTTTCTATTTATCTCACTGGGATTGGACTTCCATTTCTTGAAAGATGCCTTTTTGTCCCTCATTGCTTCTTTTACATGGTGGTTAAGCCATGGTGACTCTTCTATAGGTCTCTTACTATGTTTTTTAATTTGTGGTATACATTTAAGTTGGGCCTCTATTATGGTGTCTTTAAAAAGTTTCCATGAAGTTTGCAGGGATTTGTCTCTTGTCACTGGGCCTTTTATTTTCTGTTTAAGTAACCTCCTCATTTTTGTGTAATTCCCCTTTTTGAAATGAAATGCCAGAGTGCTGGACTGCAGAGGTGTTCTTCCCCCCACAGGAATGTTAAATGTTATTATATTATGGTCACTATTCCCAAGTGGTCCTGTAATAGTTACCTCCTCGACCTGATCCTGTGCACCACTCAGGACTAAATCGAGAATTGCCTTTCCCCTTGTGGGTTCTTGTACCAGCTGTTCCAAGAAGCAGTCATTTAATCTATTGAGAAATTTTATTTCTGCATCTCTTCCTGAGGTGACATGTACCCAGACAATATGGGGATAATTGAAATCCCCCATTATTATAGAGTTTTTTATTTTGGTAGCCTCTCTAATCTCCCTTAGCATTTCAATGTCACTATCACTGTCCTGGTCAGGTGGTCGATAATATATCCCTACTGCTATATTCTTATTATTGGAGCATGGAATTACTATCCATAGTGATTCTATTGAACATGTTGATTTATTTAATTTTACATTATCTTTCACATATAGTGCCACTTATCTCTCATGGGGGGAGGGGAGAAATCCAAGTAGCTGGAGTCATGTACTCTTTTCAACCAATTCATTCAGTGGTTGCAAAGTTAGAGCATGTCTAGACTACATGGCTCCGTCCATGGAGCCATGTAGATTAAGGTTGGATGCAAAGGGAAATGAAGCGGCGATTTAAATAATTGCCACTTCATTTCAATTAAAATGGCTGCCACGCTGTGCCGATCAGCTGTTTGGCAGCACAGTACTGTAGTCTGGACACTCCGCAGTCGACATCAAAGGCATTTGTCGACCTCCTCATTATGCCTCATGGGATGAGGTTTACTGGGGAGGTCGACAAACAGCTGATCAGCACAACGTGGCAGCCATATTAATTTAAATGAACCAGCGATTATTTAAATCGCCGCTTCATTTCCCTTTGCTGAGTAAACAAATCTACATGGCTCCATCAACAGAGCCATATAGTCTAGATGTGCCCCTATAGAGTTACATCTCACAGGCAGAAATTCTGCATAGAAAGAGATGCCAGGCTTCATCCAAGGTGAATATTTGTGCCTGCAGAATTCATTGATAACTGGACATATGCATAACCTTTCATTTGGCCGGCAGTTTGGAAAATGCCAGGATGCTATGGGTTAATAAATGAGATGAAATACCCTACAGCCCCTGGCAAAGCTAAACAGTCCCATAACCTTTATTTTTACTTTTGCAAAAGTACAGGTCTGCTATTATTTAGTAAACGGGCTTTCCAACTTAATGCCTCTAGCCACCCACAGCCTGAAACCACACACCCAAAGCCCAGAAAAATGATAATGTATTAATGCATGCAATTTCATGTCTCTTGGCTGCTCAAGAGGTTTGCCTTGTGTCTCCCACAGGGTGACAGGAGCACTCAGCTTTGCTTCACGGTTCTCACACCTTAACACAAAGCAGAAGGCACCACAGCTGACAAGTCAAGAGAGGCAGAAGCATATGCATTGATTGATATAGAGCAGAGCTGGAAAATCAATCTGATGGAGAACAAAAGAAGAATTCCTAGTCACATAAGACAACTTGTTGGTGGTTAAGCAGTCATCACTGGCCACGCATTCTGAGTAACTGCAGATAGATTCTGTAGCTCAGAGCCAGTAAGATGGAAACAATGGGAAGAAAAGCAGAACTCCAATCATACACATTAGAATGCCAGTCAATGGCTCAATAGCTGCCTGAATCGCGTTAGCTCTCTTCCAGACGCACTCCTATTTCTTGATGAGGATATGGGCCACGCAAACAGCAGTGGTTCAAGCTGAGACATGGAATGAGTTGCGTTTTAGGTGTTCAACTTGAGGATAGCCCCGAAAGAATCTTGGGGTGTGCTAAGGTGTGAATCTTGGGAAATCTGAACATTTATTTCTTGTGGGCAGATAATGTATCTCAAAAAGCCAAGCAAAATCATCCAAAACACACTGCAGTTTGGAGCAGTGCTAGGAATTGCATGCCCAGAAGTCAGTGTGGCTAACACCACCGAGTACAGCACAGAGCGTAACTGAGAGTACGAGTTCAGCAGATGAATGTGGTGTGACAGGGTGCGGTCACAGAAGATCCCGGGGGCTGCTTCCTAGTTTGCTGATAAAGGCAGTGATACTTCTCTCCTGGCTCTCTGGGGCTTCTCACCAGCCTGTCTGGATGGGTCAGATCTTCTGTTCTCCCTCAGCCAAGGCACAGAGGCGAGATAACTGCCCCTCCAAAGAGCAAGCAGTCACTGAATTGCTTTGCATTCTCCTCAGAGTTAGTTTCAGGCACAGCATCCAGGAAACCAATCACCCCCTACCCCATGGGATCAGAACCCCAAATAAACCATGCAGTATTAATTTGGTAAGGAGGATGGGCTTTCCCATTAGCCCCCTCACCTCCTAATTCTTTTCAATAGGTAAATCCAAATGTGTATTATTGCAGTCAGCTATTACTAATTTTAAACTTCTCAGTATAGGGTTTTCATAACATCCATGCTGTAGCAGTTGATTTATGCTGCTGACTCTGGGGTAGATCACTTGACCATGCTCTGTAAGGAGATTTATGTTGCAGAATGTGTCTCCTTGTTAGGGCAGATTTAGCTTCTAGTGATTACATCTTCAAATTCAATTCCCACTATTTGGCTTTTAGGGTGGCTTTTTCGTCCCCCCCCCCCCCCCTCACCGAGGCAGATCTTCGAATACAAGCAATTATGAAGCAGTTTATATACTGTCTATTAAATATAATAACAATAACAATTAGTCTCCTTCCCATTACAAACACCAATGGCTAACAGTTATTTAGTTCCACCCAGATGCTCCTTATCTCAAGGTCCCTACCAGAGTCAGCATTCTATCCTTATCTCCGTATGGAGGCGAGAGGCGAAGGCAGCGTCTAATTACAGATCTCGCGTTGTCAGGCCACAGACTTAGCCTGACTCTTGCTCTCTTGTTAACAAGACCAAGATGGCTGCACACAAATTCCCTTATTCCCTTTTCCTGCCTCCACATCTGTTAGTTCGAATTAACTTTGTAGTGTAGACATACCCAAACTGTTCTTATTTCTTGCAAAAAAAACTCCAAGCCAGGGAAGAGGTTTTCTTCTGGGATTTCCGGCTCCCTTAGGATGTGTCATGCCTGCCAAATACAAAGAGACTGAAAACTTTGAATAGACTTCCTTTTGTGCAAAAATTCTTTTTATCCACATTTCCCCCTTCCATTGGAAATTACCTGGTCAGAACCTACCAGATGGAGTGGTCACATGTCTTCTTAAGACCAACCACTGCTTAGACTTAAAGGAAAAAAGGAGGCTGTTCTCTAGTTATTAAGTTGATCACCCAGTATTGGAAACACCCTTGTTGGCTTTCATTTGCACATTTAAAACCATAAACCATTCCATACCCCATATTTCTAACTTTATATATAAAAAAAAAGATACATACACCAAAATAAGATATACAACTCCAGCAGACTGTGACATTGAAAGTGATAGGTTACACAAGGTATTTTGTCCAAAGCATGTAACCCTCCTTTGTTCCCATTGGAAGAAGAGTACAGAGGTGTTAAAAAAGTGAAATCCCTCTTTCTTTCAGAGGCCCTTGAAGAATGTAGAATCTGCTTTTTTTCTGTCATGATTGCTCTCTACACTTTGCATTCCACACTGTAGCCATCTGCGTATGGAGGTGTTTTAATCAGACTATGAGTTCACAGCATTTTGTTAGTACTGCATCGTAAGCAGGTGTGAAGTTACAGCTATTTATTTGTGGCAGAAATGCTATCTCCTTCCTCCCCCAACACAAACACCACAAAAAAGTGTCACTAAGCTGTATCTCCTCCTGGAATGCCTGAAACATTCAAATATACAGGCAACATCCTTGCAGGGTGCGAGACTCTGCAAGAGGGAACATAGTCCACTGTTGACATAAGTTTTTCAGCCTGACATTAGCAGATCCTGCAAACTTGGTACAAAGGCATTGAAAAGACATTTAACATAGGTGACAGGAGCACTAACTGATCATAAATACAGCAATGGCTTCTCCCTGATTGCCTCTTTTGTACTGGGAATAGTAGGCTATGAGACTGATATTCAATGAGGACAAAGGACACAAACACAGGAGGCACCGAGGATATACTGAAGTGTCACAAATAATGTAATAAAAATATGAATTTATGTGGAGGGGAAAAAAATCCATCAAGGTCCCAGTGCAAGGTACCATATGGGTTGGATTGGCCAGAGTTTGACACACAAAAAGAAAAAAAAAGTCACCTCTCCTCAAAGAGCCAGCACAGTCTAATAATGTGTAACTCGCACTTGAGAGAGTGTCCTTTTCTGTGGATTCCTCAGCCCAATATGACATTCAGAAAGCAAACGTAACTGGGGCACCATCAGTCAGGGAAGATTTATTATAGATTCTGAAAACTGCTTTGCCAGACTTCTCCAGCTCTGCTTAGTTCTGCCCAACAGTCATTTTAGAAGCAGCAGGATTGAGCCCAAGGGGTAGCCAGCGACAAAAAATGTCTGCTGAGTAAATGATAGCAGTTTCAAGGTACTTCTCAGTGACAACAGAACAGGCCTCAACATACTGCTGAGTGGTGGATCCATGTCATTATAACCATTATAGGGTATGTCTTTACACTACAAAGTTAATTCGAACTAACGGAGCGCTTAGTTCAAACTAGGTAAACCTCATTTCACGAGGACTAACGCCTAGTTCGAACTTACTAGTTCGAACTAAGGGGTGTGTAGCCCTTTAGTTCGAACTAGTGGGAGGCTAACCCTTCCCAGCTTGCCCTGCTGGCCACTCTGGCCAACACCAGGGAAACTCTACTGCCCCGGTCCCGGCCCCGGATCCCTTAAAGGGGCACGGGCTGGCTACAGTGTTTGTGCCAGTTGGAAGCCTGCCAGCACCCAGCCAGCAGACCCTGCATCTGACACCCCATGAGCCAGCCACCCAATGCCCCTCAGCCCTCCCCCTCTTCCCGGGACGAGCCTTGCGGCTCCCAGGACCCTGCCCGGGGCCGCAAGAGGAGGGCGCCCTCGTGGTCTAGTGCGGAGATCGTGGAGCTCATCCAGGTTTGGGCGGAAGCCTCCAATGTCCACGATCTCTGCACTAACCACAGGAACGCGGCAGTGTACGGCTGCATAGCTGCCAGCCTGGCCGCCAGAGGCCACCACCGCAGCAGGGAGCAGGTCCGCTGCAAAATAAAGGACCTGCGGCAGTCCTACTCCTGGGCCTGCCTGCCAGGGGCCGACCCGGAGGCTTGCCCCCATTTTCTGGCTCTGGACCGCATCCTGGGGGCTCACACCGTCCCTGCCCCCAGGGTGGTCATCGACCCCGGGGCAGAGGGACCACTCAGTGACACGGAGGAGGAGGAGGAGGACACCAAGAGCCAGGAGCCTGCCGGCAGCCTGCCCAGGACCCAGGACCCCCGAGGCACCCCACAGAGCCGATTGCCTGTGTCATCAGAGGCCAGGGAGGCCTCCACATGTGAGTACCATCATGCTCCCCTTAGGTGTACAAGGGGTTGGGGGGAGAGGGAGCCCAGGGACCATGCGCCTGGCCCTTGCCCACCATGGAGCAGCAGCTGGGGATCCTGCAGGGGCCCTGGCGTTGCAGAGGGGCGCTGGGTTTCACACACCTGGGCCCCAGGGAGAACTGACCACTGCTCTTGTTTCAACACAGCTGCAGCACCTGGGATTGCAGGGCGCACCACCCCGCCTGCAACAGCCGCCTGCACCCAGGCCAGCAGGAGAGCCAGGAACCAGGAGGACTACCAGAGGCAGCACCTCCAGTTCATGGACCACCAGCTCCGTACCCAGGACCACTGGGTCCAGGAGGACCTGCAGCTGCACCAGCGGAGCTTGGAGGCACTGGAGGAGCAGGGCCGTGCCCTCAGAGGCCACCTCCAGAGCCTGCTCGACCGGGTCCCACCTCCTCCTGCCCCTGCTCCCCCCGTCCCTCCTGCCCCACCCTCCACGCTTATTCCCCCCCCCCCGAGGCCCCCGCACCCGCAGTGCTGCAAGATGGGAGAGGCATGCTGACCCCCACCCCTGAGCTTTCCATTCCCTTCCCTCCCCTTCCAGCTCCCTCCTCCCAGGTTTCCCCCTCCCATCTCCCTCCCTCCACCCCACTTATGTTAAATAAAAAGAGATTTTTGTTGGCAAAACAGGTGTCTTTATTTGACATTAGGAAGGGGGGTTAGGCAGGGGAAAGGGGAAGGGGGGAGGGTGGAAGAAGGCCCCATTGGGGCATGCAGGGAGAGTTCAGTCCTCTTCCTCCTCCACCAGGAAGCTCTCCCGCAGGGCTTCCCGGACGGCGGTGGTGCGGGGCTGACCATAGTGGCCAGCCATGTGGTCAGCCTCAGCCATCCAGGCTGGCAGGAAAGCCTCCCCCTTTCTCTCTCACAAATTGTGGAGCACACAACATGCTGCCACTACAGGAGGTATATTGTGCTCGGCGAGGTCGAGACGGGTGAGGAGGCATCGAAAGCGGGCTTTCAGTCGCCCGAAGGCCCCCTCCACCACGATGCGGGCCCTGGTCAGCCTGGCATTGAAGGCCTGGCGGGAGGGGTTGAGGTGCCCCGTGTAGGGCTTCATCAACCAGGGCTGTAGGGGGTAGGCCGCATCCCCCACCAGGCAGATGGGCATGTCCACGTCCTCAACCCTGATGTGGCGGTCGGGGAAGAAGGTCCCGGCCTGCAGCCTCTGGCACACGGAGGAGTTGTGGTACACCCGGGCATCGTGTGCCTTGCCGGACCAGCCCACATTAATGTCCGTGAACCATCCCCGGTGGACACACACGGCCTGCAGGAGGATGGAGAAGTATCCCTTGCGGTTGACGTACCGGGAGGCCTGGTGTTCCGGGGCATGGATGGGGATGTGCGTCCTGTCGATGGCCCCCCCGCAGTTGGGGAAGCCCAGGGCGCCGAAGCCCCGGATGACGGCGTCCGGGTTGGCGAGGTGGACCACCCTGCGGAGCAGCACCCGGTTGATGGCCTTGACCACCTGTGGAGAGACACAGCAAAACGCGAATCAGTGGGGTGCCCGGGTGTCTGGGAGTGTTCGTGCCCTGGCAGTGCCCCGTGCCCCACTCCCGGAAGGAACCCCCCCCGGGCAGCGTATAGTACGGCTGGGAGAGACCAGCCCCTCCGGTGCAGGGCACTTTCACCTCCTTCTCCCCCTCCTCCCGTTTTCCCTGGGGCGGCCCATTCCCTCCTTGCAGCCCCCCTCGCCCCCGGTCCAGTGGCCGACGAGTGCCATACCTCCATGAGCACCGCTCCGACGGTGGATCTCCCCACGCCGAACTGGTACCTGACGGATCGGTAGCTGTCCAGTGTGGAGAGCTTCCAGAGGGCGATGGCCACACACTTCTGGAGGGGGATGGCAGGCCTTATGCGAGTGTCCCTTCTTTGCAGGGCAGGGGCGAGCCACTCGCAGAGCTCCAGGAAGGTGTCCCTCTTCATCCTGAAATTCTGGGTCCACTGTTGGTCTTCCCAGCGCTCCAGAACGAAGCGGTCCCACCAGTTGCTGCTGGTGTCCAGACGCCAGATGCGGCGGGGCATGCCGGTGTCCGGGCACCACCGCGGCTTCTCCATGGCCCTCAGGGCGGCCAGGCGGAGAGGCAGGGGGCTGACGTGCACCAGGTGGTGCCAGGCAGCCTCCAGCCATTGCTGGCAGGCTTGCAGCAGCAAGTCCACAAAGTGCACCAGAAGGTGCAAGGTGAGCTCTGGCTCCATGTTGCCACCTGCGGTGGTGTCCCCGAAGGGAAGCACCAACACACACGGGCGCAGAGACCAACGCTTTGCTGTCCCTTGGCGAGGTAGGCAAGCAAGCAGGAAAAGCTGAGAACCGGCTGTTCAGGGGGGTCCCTTTAAGCTCGAGCCTCAGATAGCCTCAGACAGCAGCCACACAAAGCAACTACTGACCTGATGCCCTGCCAGAACCGGTTTCAGGTGCCCTTAAATGCCCCCCTGCGTCCAATCAGTGTGGACGCGCTAGTTCGAATTAGCAAAATGCTAATTCGAACTAGTTTTTTAGTCTGGATGCACTAGTTCGAATTAGCTTAGTTCGAATTACCTAATTCGAACTAAATTAGTTCGAATTAGCGCTGTAGTGTAGACATACCCATACAGAACAAGAGAAACTGAGGCTCAGATTAAGAGATTTATCCATGATCAAAGGGCATATCTATAGAACAATCAGGAATAGAACATAAAAACAGCCATATTGGGTCAGACCAAAAGTCCCTCAAGCCCAGTATCCTGTCTGCCAACAGTGTCCAATACCAGGTGCCACAGAGGGAATGAACAGAATGAGCAATCATCAAGTGATCCACCCCCTGTTGCACATTCCCAGCCTCTGTCAAACAAAGGATAAGGACACCATCCCTGCCTAACCTGGGTAAAAAGCATTGATGAATCTATCCTCTGTGAGATTATCTAGTTCTTTGTTGAATCCAGTTTAAGTCCTGATCTTTACAATATCCTCTGGCAAGAAGTTCCACAGGTTGACTGTGTGTTGCATGAAGAAATACTTTCTTTTGTTAGTTTTAAACCTGCTACCTATTGATTTCATGTGGTGGACACTACTTCTTATGTTATGAGAAAAAGTAAATAATTTTTCCTTATTCACTTTCTTCACACCAGTCATTTTATAGACATGGGATATCTTGGTCCCTGACCACTGCTGTAATCTCTAAAGAATACTTCCTCCCAGTTGCCATCTTATCACAGTCAGTCTTTGTACAGCTTTCATACCTTGACAAGTAAATTGCTTCTCCAGGTTACAGTGTAACTCCCAGTAACCCACTTTTACAATATATAGTCATTCATTTTCATAGCCACGATACTGTTTCCATGGTGACTGAAAGAAGAATAGTAGAGAAAAGCAAAAAGTTGAGATGCACTATGTTCCCATGACAGGAAAAAAATGTCACAGATGCTGTAAAAATTGCATGGTACGTTATGGCCAGTCTCATATTTTAATCCTTGAACAGCTTTGTGACTTAGTAGATGGGGTAGTGAATCAAGGAAAAGGTTCATATTTGGGAGAGAGAGAAAAATGGCAAGGAAAAGGCTATGTTAGCTCCATTAGGCCCAGACATCAATATGAGCTTATCATCCCCATAGAAGTCTGCAGTACTTTAATCTCAAACATTGATGCAGTTGAGCTAAAACAATGAAACCAAGTCACCCAATCTCAGAATACTATCACCTTCACTCAGACTTAAGGGATCCTGGGAAAATGCAAACAGGATGCAAAACCAGCCTTTTGGTTCTGATTTTGTAAAACAAAAGACAGCAATAAGCTTGCTCAAATTCAAGTTGCCTCAGTCTCCCCAAGAGTGTCTCCCCATCCTACAAAACAAAAAATTGCATCTGAGAATAGAGGAATCCAATAAGTTAAAAAACAAACAGACAAAAAAACTCCAACAAACCTTCCCTCGCAAGCACATGATGTACAAACAGGCACACTATCAGTATATGCCCTTTACCTCTTTCTCTATGTGGATATGTCTACACAGCAAAGTTATTTTTGACATAACAGCCATTATTTCAAAATAACTTTGCTAGCGTCTACACAGCCAAACTGTTATTTCAAATTTTTTTCAAAATAGCAGAGGGTTTATTCTGAAATATGTAAACCTTATTCGATGAGGAATAGCGCCTATTCCAAAATAGCTATTTCGGAATAGGTGCTGTGTAGACTGGGAATAAGGGCTATTTCAAAATAGGGGGCCTCCAGCCCTTCCCAGGGTGCCCTGTTGGCCACTCTGGCACACATTGAAAACTCTTCTCCTTCCTCCTCCCCGCCGGACCTTTTAAAGGTCTAGAGTCTGTTCAGAGCCTTTGTGGCTAACACCAGGCCTGCCAGCCCTGAGACATTCTGCTGCTGCGCTGACCTAGTAGCCCTGAAATGAGCCAGCCAGCCGATACCAGCCAGCCCTTCACCACTTCCTGGTGACGTCAGGGAGTCGGAAGAGACAAGAAACTCCTCCTGGTCTAGCGTGAAGGTCATGGACCTTATTGAGGTTTGGGGGGATGCCACCAACCTCCAAGATCTCCACCCCAGATGCAGGAACGCAGCTGTCTATGGCAGCCTGGCTGACAGAAGCCACATCTGCACGCAGGAACAGGTGCGGATGAAGATTAAAGAACTGCAGCAGGCCTATGCCAGGGCCACAGAGGGCAGCTACCAACCTGGGGCAGAGCCAGACAGCTGCCCCTACTTCGATGCCCTGGACCGCATGCTGAGGGGCAGGACACTCCGTTCTCTGCAGGTGGACATTGACTCCAGGGCAGAGCCGGTCAATGTCGTCCTTGTTGGGGGCCCTGATGACAGCACGGAGGAAGAGGGGGGCCAGGAGCCAGAGAAGGCCAGCATCTCCACCCAGCTGAGCCAGGACCCCTGAGCCATCTCTGTGGACCTGTCCCAGGTGTCATCTGAGGCCAGGGATGGAACATCATGTGAGAGCCATCACTATCCCCTTATGCAGGGAGGTGGGTGGAGAGTGGAAGACCAGGGACTGTGTGCCTGGGCCTTGATGGCCACACAGCAACCTGTGCACATGTGAGCACATGCTGTGCCATTCCTGGGCACATGGCCCCTGCTGGCTGCCACACAGGGGCCTTGGTCTGTTAGCCACAAGGATGTTTAGAGAGACATGACATGCTCCTGACCCCGGGGTAGGACACAGCAGGATGCCCTCCCTCCACAAGCCCCCTCTACACAGAGGCAGGGAATATCTTCTCCACTCCCTCCCCCCACACACACTGATACACAGCACAGGGGCATGGGTGCAGTCTCGGGGCAGCTCCCACTCCGGGGGATAGCAGGACATCCAGAACATGGCCTTTGTGAAAGCACATTGGCTCTGATGGTGCAGAGAACTGTCATCCTCACCTTGCAGAGGGGGGCTGGGCTTCACCCACTGTGTCCCCAGGGAGAACCGACCACTTCTCGTGTTTCTCTACAGCCGCACCAGCTGCGAATGGAGCGTGCACCACCCCGCCCGGGACATCCTCCTGCACCCAAGGCCTCCTGGATGCGGACAGCCCCCCAATGGGCCAACCACCCAAGGGCTCTGCAGGCATGCCTGTCCTTTGGACGACTACCAGTGGTAGCACCTGGAGGCAGTGCAAGCCCTGCACTGAACCCTTGACCACTGGATGAAGGAAGGCCTGAAGCTCTGGTGGGAGAGCTGGCAGGAGCTGCTTGTCCAGGGCTGGTGCCATCTGTAGACCCTGGTGCAGAGTGTGCTCCCTCCTCCCACTCCAGCCTCTGCTGCCTCCCCAGCGATCCCTCTTCCTCCCACTCCTGCTTCTCCCTCCACACTGTCCCTACCCCCTGGGGAAGCCGAGGCCCTCACACCCACAGTGCTGGGAGCCAGTGAGGCTAGTGCCACTCCAACCCGGAGCCCTAAGCCTCTCCTCTCCCTTCCTCTACTTTCCTCCCCCTTCCAGCTCCCTCCTCTCAGTTTTTCCCCTCCTCTCTCCCATCTTCTCTCCTCCCTCTCCTGCCTTCTTTCCCCAGTCTCACATGAGTTTCATTCCCCCTTCCCCCCCCAGTTTTATTGAATAAACAGAGTTTGGTTCAATGAAACCACGTGTCTTTATTTGACATCAGGAAGGGGGGTTAGGGAGAGGTAAGTGGAGGGACATGAGGGAGGAATGAGGCACAACCCACAGTGGGGCAGACCAGGGAGCACTGTTATTGCTTCTCTGGGTAGAAGCTCTCCCTGAGGGCCTCCTGGATGCGGACAGCCACCCGATGGGCCTCCCAGATGGCAGCTGTGAGGGGCTGTGTGTACAGGCTGGCCCAGTGCTCTGCCTCCGCCACCCAGCCTGGCTGGAAGGCCTCCCCCTTCCGCTCACACACATTGTGCAGCACACAGCACGCTGCCACCACGTGAGGAATATTCCGTTGCGTGAGGTCCAGGAAGGTGAGGTGGCACCTAAACTGTGCCTTCAGCTGCCCGAAGGCACCTTAGACCACGATGCAGGGCCTGCTGAGCCTGGCATTGAAGGCATGTTGGGAAGGGTTGAGGTGTCCCGTGTAGGGCTTCATGAGCCAGGACTGTAGGAGATAGGCTGCATCTCCCAACAGGCAGACTGTCATGTCCACATCCCTGACCCTGAAGTGCTGGTTGGGAAAGAAGGTCCTGGCGTGCAGCCTCAAGCACACAGAGGAGTTGCGATACATGTGTGCATCGTGTGCTTTGCCCGACCAGACAACATTAATGTCCAGAAAGTGGCCCAAGTGGTCAGTCATGGCCTGCAGGATGACTGAGAAGTATCCCTTCCGGTTTATAATCATGGAGGCCTGATGGTCTGGGGCATGGATCGGGATGTGTGTCCTGTCAATGCTTCCCCCGCCCCCCCCCCCAGTTGGGGAAGCCCAGGGTGCCAAACCCCTCGATGACCACATCAACATCGGCGAGGAGGACTCTGCAGAGCAGCACTCTGTTGATGGCCCTGACCACATGCACATGGACACACAAAACCAAGAGTCACTGGGGTGCCAGAGTGCCTGAGAGTGCCCCCTCCCTGCCACTGCCCGCTCTCCCACTCCCCAGGAGCAACCCCCCTGCAATCCTGGTCACCGTGGGCAGTCCTTAGAGCGGGAGGGACAGAACAATCCCTCCTGGGGAGGGGACTTGCACTACCTCCCCCCCTCCTTTCTCTAGGGCAGCCCATTCCCTCTTTCCACCCCTCTCCTGGCACAGTCGCCATAGATTGCCATACCTGCATGACCAGGGCACCGACAGTGGATCTCCCCATGCCAAACTGGTTCCTCACAGATTGGTAACTATCTGGTGTGAAGAGCTTCCAGAGGGCAATGGCAACACACTTGTGGCGGGGAATGGCAGGCCTCATATGTGTGTCCTGTCACCTCAGAGCCAGGGCAAATCACTCGCAGAGCTCCAGGAAGGTGTCCTTCTACATCCTGAAGTTCTAGATCCGTTGTTGGTCTCCCCAGTGCTCCAGGACTAATTGGTCCCACCAGTCAGTGCTGGTGTGCAGATGCCAGATGTGGCATGGCATGCCGGCATCCAGGTGCTGCAGCTGCTCCTCCACATACTCCAGGAGGGTCTGGAAGAAGGCTTGGGGGTTGGGTTTCTGTGGATCCTGCGAGGCAGCCTGCAGAAAGTGCTGCCGGACATGCAGCAACATGTCCAAAAGCTGCAGAGTGCC
Organism: Pelodiscus sinensis; assembly: GCF_049634645.1. Taxonomy (NCBI): domain Eukaryota; kingdom Metazoa; phylum Chordata; order Testudines; family Trionychidae; genus Pelodiscus; species Pelodiscus sinensis. The sequence goes on along the minus strand of NC_134725.1, from coordinate 27,157,363 downwards.
CAGGGGCAGCTCCGGCTCCATGGTACAGAGTGCTGTGGTGTCCTGAGTGAGGGTAACCAGAGCATATAGAGAAAAAAATGCGTTGCTGTCCCTCAGTGAGGTAGGCAAGCAAGCAGGAAAACCTGAGAACTGGCTGTCCGGGGCAGAGGGGAGGGGTACCTTTAAGCACGAGCCTCAGATGGCCTCAGGCAGCAGCCACATAAGGTAACTCCTGACCTGATGACCTGCCAGAAACAGTTCTGTCCGGCTTTAAATGCAATTCAGCATCCAATCACTGTGGACACTCTATTTCGAAATGCATTTTGTGTGTAGACACGTTATTCAAAATAAGATATTTCGAAATAACTATTTTGAAATACTTTATTTCGAAATAATGCTGTAGTGTAGACACACCCTGTAAGAACAGATAATGCTGCAGGACAGGAAAATAAGCAGCAGCTAATTTGAGATGGCCATTTAGGGCTTTTCTTTTCTTTTTTTTTCTTTTTTTTTTTTGGTAATTGAGAAACATTTTCAGCAGTTTGGACAAATTTTGTTGGTTTTGAGGAACATTTTTCTTACTGAGCTAAGTTTTTTCCAGCCTTTGATTGTCAAAACCAGAAAAAAATCAAGTTTTCAACAAATAACTTTCAAAAACCAAACAAAAATTAGACAAACTCCTGATCTTGTCTCCTCTTTTGATTTTCCATGAAAAACACCATGTTTCTTGACCAGGTATCCTAGAGATCCAGGTTCATCTCTGTATGGCTTTGGACAAATCACCCAAGCAACTCTGTGTCTCAGTTCCCACTAAAACAGGGTGAAATGTCCTTCCTTCACTGAGATAATGTGATGATAAAATCCCTTCACAACTGTGAGGTGCTTAGATACCATGGTAAGGAAATCCCGCACCTTGGCAAGGGTTAGACAACCTTTGTGGTCCCTTCTAATCCTTTGATACATCTCACCCACCACTTCCACATCTATTGATTAGTCCTCACAACATCCTGCTTTAAAGCTCATTTGATACTATAAATTATTGCAGGCACTGAAACTACCAACCATGGGCTGAATTTCAGAAAGTAGCTGTTATCAAGGATTTAATGTAGAATCATAGAACCATAGAACTGGAAGAGACCTCAGAAGGTCATCAAGTCCAGCCCAGGACTGACCCAAATTCTGTGTCCCAGGCTCTTCTGTTGACTCTGTCACCACTTTGCCAGGAGACTTCTGGCAAATCACTTAAGAGCTGATTTTTCATCAACGTGGCCTCAAAGTTTAGGTCTCATGGGTCTAATTTTCAAACTGTCTGTGACGTGTGAATACTTTGGGCGGGGGAGAGGTGGAGGGACCCTCAAGAGACCAGATATAGATGCCTGTTTGCCTCTTCAGCACCTTAATCCATCATTCAAGCACCGCTGCTCAGTTGCTGCCTCATCCCCAGAGGTTGTTCATGTTTCCTAGCAGGAAAAGTTGCAAAGTTACCTCAACAGAGACGGTTGGAACTACTTAGAGCTCCTACTTAAATGGCACTATAGCAGTATTCTCAAGTCAGGCATTTCTCCACTTAGTGTGTCAGCCAGGCCCAGTGTTTTCAGCGCATGGCTAACACCTGACATCTGTCACAAGAGACAGCTGCAAGGACTTGTGCCCCCTCTGGGTGGCAGAGACTCAAGATCAATTCTCTGCTCTGATGGATTTGGAGACAGGCCCTGAATCTGGGGCTCCCAACATTCCAGGGGAATATGCAAACCAGCATGTTGTTTGCTATAACGATCCATCTCTCTTTTCCTATTCCCTGGAAAGAAAGGTCTGTATTTTGGCTAGGAGGGCATGTGTTATCTTAGCATCTTTGATGTTCAACTCCAGGAGAGGGTTCACAGGTCAGGGGGAAAAAGGCAGAAATTTAAAAAGGAGATGTGGAGGGAGAAATATATTTTTAAAAGAATTCTCTCATTATTTGAGCAACTGCAATCAGCTCAAGCTCTCCACACCCAAGAGGCCAAATCTGCCATTTGTAATTTCATCTTGACACTTTTCACAAACAAGTATAGGTTGTACCTCTCTTAACCAGGACTCTCTGATCCAGCAACATCCATGGCCCTGCTGCATATGTAAGATTCTCATCAGTGTCTTTTATAGTATTTCAGAGTGGAGAAGATGCAAGGAGCTGGGTTCTTCCCTCAGCTATGGAAATACCACTCATTTTAAATCCTGTAAAGTGCTCCTGTGCAGCACAAAGCCCACAGAAGCAAGTCCTGACTACACCAGTCTCCAAGGCACAACTTCAGGGGATTGAGGCATCATTTCATGAGTTGTCTCTCTCACAGATTTTGTTGAGGAGTGTGTGTGTTCGTGGCGGGGGGGATTGAACACATCACTCAACAGGAAAGCTGTATCACTGCTTTTCATTTTAAATTGCCACACATACATGAAATAACAGGGAGAACAGGATTTTCTGTCTGCTGGAGACATCCATCAGGTCAGGGAGAGCAAATAACAAAGCATTGTTTAACACATTGTAATAGGCCTTGCAAATATTTAACAGTCTTAATATAAACCACCTCTGTGTCATTTTTATTAACTTAAAAGATGCAGACTCTTGTGCAGCAGGCAAAAGAAAATGCATGTGTTGTATGAGAAAAAGAGAGAGGAAATTGAGGGAAGATGTTATGTTTTTTTTACCTATCAGAGAGTCTGTGTAGGCCTGCCTGAGTGATGCAGTAATACAATTTTAATAGATTATAGACAGTGCCCATCATGTCCTACTTATTTTCAATATATCTGCATTCATTCAGCTCACCCCAGGAATCTAAAGCATTTAAAGAGAAATAAGCCACTCATTTCAGCGCAAAAAACTCTAGCAGAGTTTTGTAGAAGCCAAATAAATTAGCCAAACTAGATTCTATTAAGTACAGTAAGGACTTTGCTATAGATGGCCTAATTTGATTGAGGTGAAAGACACTCAAATACTACAGGTAGTCCCCGGGTTACGTACAAGATAGGGACTGTAGGTTTGTTCTTAAGTTGGATTTGTATGTAAGTCGGAACTGGTACATATTGTAGGGGAAACTCTAGCCAAACATTTCTCCAGAGTTCAGTTTTATTCTCCCACACCTCACTTCCCTCAGTCCTTTATTCTCAAGCTGAGGTATCTGCTGAGAAAAGCCGCTCCGCGTCTCCCTGGTCTGCTGGGGGGGGGGGGGGGGGCGCTAGCTTCACGTCTCTCTGGTCTTCTGGGGGGAAGCAGCTAGTGCGGGGTTGCCTCACCCCGTTTGTAAGTAGGGATCCAATGTAAGTCGGATCCATGTAACCCGGGGACTGCCTGTATAGTGTTGGGTAGGAGTATAAACCCCTTAGTTATGTCAGGGGTGGGACCAAATCCTCTCTTGCACTGGGAAATACAAGATTACTTCATACTCTAGACCAGTGGGGTTCCCAAACTTTTCGGCGTCACACCCCCCTTTTGATTTTTGAGAAACCCTCACGCTGCCCCACCTCTTCTTTACCATCATCCCCTTTTAACAAAAAATTCAATTTGTAATTTAAAATTAAAAATAAACACAATCTTGGTATAAAAAATTATTTAAAATTAAAAATACTCACAAATAGTTTTCTTGGCACAAAAATTTAATAAAAATGTAATTTAACATAAGAAATAGCAGAAACAAATCAAATTTAATGTGAAGGATGCTACTGCATTTTCTTCATGAGTTGAGAAATCCTAGGTTTGAAACGAGGGAATGAGGGATTTGGGTATAGGAGGGGGTGAAAGGTGCAAGCTCTGGGAGGAAATGTGGGTGTAGGAGGAGGTGAAGAAGGGGCTGCTGGCTCAAGGAAGGGTTTCTAGGCTGGAGAGTGTTGTCATCACGTGGAATGTTGCAGGTGCTGAGCAAACCACAGGTTTGTGGATGTGAGGGTGCAGGAGTTCAGGTTGGAGTGTATGAGGGGCTCAGAGCAGGGGGGTTGGGAGTATGATGGGCTCAGGACACAGATTTGCAGTGTGTGGATTTTGCAATAGTGTTGCAGCAGAAGACTGGGGATGTGAGAGGCTCAGGACAGGGAGTTCCAGTGTATGATAGCCTCAGGGCTGGGGTATGTGTGAAAATGCAGGCGTGTTATAATGCTGCAGCCAGATGGGGGCTTGCCTCTAATTGGGGGCTTGTTGGCCAGGTTTCATTTTTAAATAAAATATATCCAAAACAAACGTTTCAGCATTGTCTTTATTTGTGGGAGGGACGGGGAACCTGTTTTGGGTTAGGGGTCACCGAACCACAGAAAAATCAGTCAGGGACCACACAAGCGAGATGTAATAAAATAAATAAATAAATAAATAAACCCTCCAATCCTCCCCGCCTCCCAAGCCTCACTGATGTGGCCCCAACTGAGACACCTTCCTCCCCTGGCACGCCAGTCCCATGGTGGGAGAGGAGGTAGGACTGAGGTTCAAGGCCTCAGGCCAGATTAACTCTTCTGGGGTTCCAGGGTTAGTGGAATTTGTGGGTGTTCAAAAAGGGTGGTTAATGTAGTCATACGGAGTTGCAAATGAAGCCCGGGATTTGAATTTCCCTAACTTCATTTGCATAAAGCCGGGCGGCACCATTTTTAAATGTCCGTTACGAGGAGTAACGGAAGTTCGGACTAGGGAGCCTAGTCCGAACTACCTAGTCCGTGCCGCGTGTAACCGTGCAGCACTGAGTCCACACTAGCGGACATTTAAAAATGGCGCCACCCGGCTTTATGCAAATGAAGCCCGGGAAATTCAAATCTTGGGCTTCATTTGCAACTCCGTATGACTACATTAACCACCCTAGTTCAAACTAGGGTGGTAGTGTAGACATACCCTGAGGTGGAGCCAAAAATGAGGGTTCCAGTGTGTGGGACAGGGGATGCAGTGTGCCAGTGAGTGGGATAGGAATGGGGTGCAAAATCTGGGCAAGAAAATAGGGTGTAGGAGCAAGCTGGGATGGGTGTCTGGCCAGGAGGGAGTGGGCAGGAGGGTGTCTGGCTCCGAGGAAGAGGCAGGGTGCTGGTAGCGTCTGGGCAGGGTGCTGACTGGGATCTGGGCAGGGGGCAGGTGGGGCACTGGGCTGTGGGCAGAGTACTTGTGGGGTCTGAGCAGGGGGGCAGGGTAATCATGGGGGTGTGGGCGAGGGGAAGGGATAGCTAGGCTGGTACCTGGGAGTCCTGCAGCTGCCTGCCAGGTCCGTGGTCTCAGGAAGCACATGCGCTGCTTCCCCTCCCCAAACAGCTGGCGTGTGTCCTGAAAAGCCGGGTCTGTTGTGTACCAGCAACTTCCTTCTGCCTGCTGCCTTCCTGTGAGGTGGGAGAGGGAGGAGAGAAAGAATGGGAGTTCTTGGTCCGCGCCAGCTCCAACTGCTCAGGCAGCATGAAGGGACAGAGGAGCAAGAAGACAGAATACTGGGTTGGATGGACATTTGGTCTGACCTACTGTGGCTGTTCTTATGGTACAGCATCAACTCCCTATAAAGTGGCTGAAATCATACATGCTGCACTCATTACCCATTCCCAAAATGACTCCCACTCAGTGTTCCCTGTAAACTGAGTGCTTGGGCAGCCATCCAGGAGACATTCAAATGCCACCAAGGTGATTAGCAGAGTGTTCGCAGCCAGCACAATGTGTTTTTACAGGTGCTGCATGCCTCAATGTGCATAACAAAATGCATTCCGCACATGGATAGAAAAGATTAGAGGATAATCTTGACATTGTTTTCAGTGTCAAGCAGGGTTCATTCAGTGACATTATTGTGGAGCAGGGTTTCCATGTGATGAGTCCGGGGGATCCACAAGAAAATATTCATAACAGTTGTATGACCTGTTATTTTGATATTAATTTTCTGATACTTTTAGTTTTTTTCAAGAAAACAAAAAGAAATCATAAGAAATATACAAGAAATAAAAATAGAATTCCAAAACTTTTCTATTTATTTGGGTACCTATTGAATTAAAAAAATCACAATATTTTTAGGGCTCCACCACATTTTCAGGACCCCATGGGGGCAGCAGTCTCCAACATTTTTAAGCATAAGATCACTTTTCCAATTTAAGTCAAGCCAGGATCTACCTCAAACCCAGATACCCTTATCCTACCTCCTTCCCTGCCCCTTCTCCAAAGCCCCACCCTGTTCATTCTGTGGAGATGGGGGTACAGAGATGGGGAGAAAGAAACCCCCTGACATCAGTGGCCCCTCTCTCCTGCCTCCCCCACCCCAAAAGGCAAACAGAAGCCCCCAGGGGTCCAGCTCCAAGGCAGAGGCCAGGAGCAGCACAGCAGTGTATGTGGGGAGGGTGGGGGGAAGGGCAGCTGAAGTACTCTAGCTCCAAGCCAAACCAGTCAGGATCCCCAGGGGGCTCTTGCTACATTTCAAAGGGAGAAGCGTAGCAGGGAATACGGGGTGAGTAGGGACTGCTTCAGTCCCAACTCGCACCATTTCCTTGCAGTGCCTCTGCCTTGCCTGCCCCCCTCTGTGGAAACGGTGTTGGGGGGAGCTGGATTTTAAGCCAGCTCCCGCTCCCCACCCACTGCCTCTCTCAGGGTATGTCTACACTACAGCGTTAATTCAAACTAACTTAGTTCGAATTAGTTAATTCGAACTAAGCTAATTCGAACTAACGCGTCTAGAACTAAAAACTAGTTCGAATTAGCGTTTTGCTAATTCGAAGTAGCAAGTCCACATTGAGTGGACCCTGAACAGGGCTTAAGGATGGCCGGAAGCAGTGCCGGCAGAGCATCAGAGGAGGACTTAGAGCGTGGAGCTGCTGTCTCAGGCTAGCCGAGGGCTGCGCTTAAAGGGACCCGACCCCCACCCCAGACAGACAGTTCTCAGGGGTGCCCCGCTTGCAAAGCAGTCCTGGCTTGGATTGCCCGGATTACCCACACTGGGCACATCACAGCACTCGGCCATCAGCCCGGCTGCACTTGCCGCAGGCTGCCATCTGGGGAGAGGGGGCAATCGGGGGGCTGCAGGAGAGCTTCCACCCCCAGAAGCCCACAGAGCCAGCCCAGTCCTCCCCATCGGGGGCTCATACCCCATTCCTCCCTCACCTCCTTCCACTTACCCTTCCCTAGTCCCCCTTCTTATTGATGTACAAAATAAAGATAACGTTTCTTCCAACATTGACTCTGTCTTTATTGAACAAAACTGGGGGAGACTGGGAAAAGGAGGTGGGAGAGGGGAAGAGAAAGGCTGGGAGAGGGGAGGGCAACTAACATGATCAGGGGTTGGGAACAGGTCCCAGATGAAGAGAGGCTACAGAGACTGGGACTGTTCAGCTTAGAAAAGAGGAGATGGAGCGGGGACAGGATAGAGGTCTCTAAAAGCAGGGGTTGGGTGGAGAGGGTGCATTCAGAAAAGTTCTTCATGAGTTCCCATAAAGAAGGACTAGAGGACACCAAAGGAAAGGAATGGGTAGCAGGCTTGAAACTAGTAAGAGAAAGTTGTTGTTCTTGACAAAGCAAATAGTTAACCTGTGGAACTCCTTGCTGCAGGAGGCTGTGAAAGCTACAACTAGAACAGAGTTTAAAGGGAAGTGAGATCAAGTCATAGAGGTTGGGTCCATGGAGTAGTCTTAGCCAGGGGGTAGGAGTGGTGTCCCTGCCCAAAGTTTTTGTGGAAGGCTGGAGAGGGATGGCACGAGACAAATGGCTTGGTCACTGTCTTCAGTCCATCCCCTCCAGGGTCCCTAGGGTTGGCCGCTGTCGGCAGACAGGCTACTGGGCTAGATGGACCTTTGGTCTGACTCAGGACGGCCATTGTAAGCTCAGGGCTCAAGGTCGGGGGTCTCAGTGGACCCCCTTGATTTTCATGCACACATGCTCCTGGGTGGCCAGGCTGGCAGCTCTCCTGCCCTAGACGGCCACTTTCCTGTGCCTAGTGCGGAGATCGTGGATGAGGTCCACGATGTCCGCACTAGCCCAGGAAGGTGCCCGCCTCTTGCGGTCCAGGGGAAGCTCCCGGGAGCTGCCAGCCTGGTCCCGGGAAGAGGGGGTGGGCTGGGGGACATCTGGTGGGTGGCTCTGTGCCGTGCCAGGTGCAGGGTCTGCTGGCTGGGTGCTGGCAGGCTTGCACCTGGCATGGGCACCGTAGCCAGCGCGTGTCCCTTTAAGGGGTCTGGGGCCGGGAGGGGGGCATAGAGTTTCCCTGGTGTTAGCCAGAGTGGCCACCAGGGAAAGCTGGGGAGGGCTAGCCTCCCACTAGTTCGAATTAAGGGGCTACACACCCCTTAATTCGAACTAGTAAGTTCGAACTAGGCTTAATCCTCGTAAAATGAGGTTTTCGTAGTTTGAACTAAGCGCTCCGCTAGTTCGATTCAAATTCGAACTAGTGGAGCGCTAGTGTAGTGGCTATGAATGTTAGTTCGAACTAACGTCCGTTAGTTCGAACTAACATTGTAGTGTAGACATACCCTCTGATAGAAGCAACATGGGGAGGGGGGAGAGGGAAGCAACTATTCAAGTCACTATTCGACTACCCGATAAACATATGCTTATCGGGTAGTCAACTAGTCGTTTACATCCCTAGTCCAGAAAAAAGCAGGGACTACTGCACATTATTGTTATTGAGTTCGCAAAAATAAAAATCAACCTACATAAATAAATTACAATGCTTTGGCCATATGTATGTGCATATTTATTGGGTTTTCCTAAAATTTAACATTTTCGGGGAAATTGACAGAGCAGCCATCAACAAGAGTGGGTGGCCATGCTCTGAGGCCACCAAAAGATTTGTTGTGAGAACTCCTGCATTAAACCATGATGCCTTCCATTCTCTCTATTCTTCTATGATTCTACAGAAATAAAGGGACACTCTTTCTCCGAGTGTGTCACTAAACTTTTCCACTCCAAACACCGAGACAGCCCTTTTGTTTGTGACCTCCTGGAGATTAAGGCAGTAACACTGGCATGACAGCAAGTCTTACAATGTCTTAACATTAAATTCAAATGTTACATATTACACCTGGAGAATGGTTCAGTCTGAGTTGCACTTTTATATCACAAAGGTATTTGACTCTATTCTGGAATGAAGTCCCTTATACTTGAATACATATAAAAATATTTGAAATGTTCCAGCAGTATTAAAGCACTCTGTAGTGCACACAGCAATTTTAAATTATTGCAGTACTTCACATATTTTCTTTTTATAAGTACTTGGTTTGCACAGTTTTGTACCATGTGGAGCAATTTAATAATATTGGAGATCATCAAATTTTATGAGTGGGAGTTTACAACTGATCAAGATTCTGGATGTGTGCAATGTAATTTTAAAACCATTAAACTTTCAAAAACGCTTAGCAGCATCAGTGACAACTTTATCCATGCTGGACCCTGAATGGGCAATGTTAGTACCCATAAAAATATTAGACTTCTATGGACCTGACATGTTGGGTATAATAAGAGTACTCTGGGAAAAATGAAGATTAACATATCGGCAAAGGCTAAATAATTAGTTTTTCTAAACAATTCTGAATGTTATGTCCTTGGACCATTAATATCTATTAGGTGAAGTTTTTTGCATTTAGTCCTATGCCAGCCTAGATGAGACAGGGGCTTTTCAAGCACTGGCCAAGATGCATGACAAGAATATGGGAGGATGATGCCAAAAAATATCCTTCTGGGTTGTAGGCAACACATAAATACAGAAATATTTTGCAGAGCTTCTATACGTTTTAGCAGTATTTTAACTTGTACCCTCCAAGCACTTGACACATACTCTCCCAAGTCAATCATATTCTCTCTTTCTCTCTGGATGCGTCTAGACTACATGGCTCCGTCGACGGAGCCATGTAAAAAAGTTTACTCGACTTAGTCAATGGAGCAGGGATTTAAATAATCCCCACTTAATTAAAATAAAAATGGCCGCCACACTGTGCCGACAATCAGCTGATCCAGCACAGCACAGCCATCTAGACACGGCGCGGTCAACAAGGGAAGCCTTTGTCGACCGCTCCGGTAAACCTCGTTTCATGTCGATGGAGCCATGTAGTCTTCACACACCCTCTATGTATATATATATAAAAGTTTTTCCTGTGGGATGATAGAGTAATGTAATCACATCATTCTACATCCCACAGCTCCTCCCGCTCAGCTTCCTGCTTCTTCCCCTGCCTCCCTCCTCTCCACTCCTAACCCAGGATCAGGAACCTATGGCTCCCAAGCAGCAGCAGCAGCACTGAAGGTAAACTGCAGCTGCTGGTGGGCTTGTGGGGTGGGGAGGGGGGAGTTGCAGGGCTCCTGCAGTGGGGGAAGGGGTGACAAAGAGGCTTACTGCAGGGCAGGCCCCAGACTGGGGGACACAACAGCCCTTGAGCTGTGAGTAGTGGGCCGTGAGCCACATGGTGGGCAGCTGCTGGACTTTTAAAACGTGCTGCTCCAGTGGCTTGGGGGTGGGGGCAGCGAGACCCATGGCAGGGGGCTGTGGGAGAGGCCCTCTGCAGGGGGGGCCAGGACTGAGAGACACCCCCCACTGTGGGTCTCACCCCTACCCCCACATGCTGCCAGCTCACCTCACTTTACACCTCACTTCACCTCCAGCAGTTCTTGAAGTTTTTTTGTTGCAGGTTAGCTACCTTTAAATCTGCTACTGTGTATCCAGGGAGATTGAAGTGTTCCCCTACAGGTTTTTGTATATTACCATTCCTGATATCTGATTTGTGTCCGTTTATTCTTTTGCATAGGGACTGTACAGTTTGGCCGATGTATATAGCAGGGGGGGCATTGTTGGCACACGATGGCCTAAATTATATTGGTAGATGTGCAGGTGAATGAACCCATGATGGTGTGGCTGATCTGGTTAGGTCCTGTGATGGTGTCGCTGGTGTAGATATGTGGGCAGAGTTGGCACCGAGGTTTGTTGCAGGGATTGGTTCCTGAGTTAGAGTTACTGTTGTGCGGTATATAGTTGCTGGTGAGAATTTGCTTCAGGTTCAGGCAGGTTGTCTGTGGGCAAGGATTGGCCTGCCTCCCAAGGCCTGTGAAAGTGAGGGATCATTATTCAGGATGGGTTGTAGATCTCCCTGGACACACAGCAGCAGATTTAAAGGTAGCCATCCTGCAAAAAAAAAAACTTCAAGACCAGACTTCAAAGAGAAACTGCTGAGCTACAGTTCATCTGCAAATTTGACACCATCACGTTAGGATTAAACAAAAACTGTGAATGGCTACCCAACTACAAAAGCAGTTTCTCCTCTCTTGGTGTTAACACCTCCACATCAGCTGCTAGAAGTGGGCCTCATCCTCCCTGACTGAATTGACCTAGTTATCTCTAGCCTTACTCTTGATTGGTACTCTTTTCTTATGCCTGCATATTTATACCTGCCTCTGGAATTTCCACTACATGCATCTGACGAAGTGGGTCTTTGCCCTGTGCAGTAACTTCTGTTCTTCGAGATGTGTGTCCCCATGGGTGCTCCACTCGAGGTGCTGGGCTCGTCCCAGCGCTGCAAACTGGAGGATTTTCACTAGAAGTAGTCCCCACCGGACCATGCACGCGCGACTGTTGCCTCGCACCACTCAGCTGAGCGCGGTCCGGTCTTGTCAGTTTCCTCCTAACTGGAAGCATCTGAGAAGAGATAAATAGAAGCTCTGAAGCAGGGAGGAGGGTGGGACATGGAGCACCCACAGGGACACACATCTCAAAGAACAGATGTTACTGCACAGGGTGAGTAACTCTCTCTTCTTCGTAGAGCAGTATCCCCGAGGTTGCTCCACTCGAGGTGAGTATACAGTAGTGGTCCAATGCTACACGTGTGCTTCAGGCTTATAGCCTCTGTGCTGTAGACAAGACAGCCTAGGCCACCACTGAATCAGTATGTTCAGTATGTTCGCGAGGGCATAATGTCTAACGAAGGTAAGAGTAGATGACCAGGTTGTTGTATGGCATATGTCCTGCAATGGTACTCCCCAAAGGTAGGCAGTGGATGTCGCCATGCCCCTTGGGGTACTCGGCTATGGACAGGAAAAGTCGCTGAGACTTCCTAAAGACCCATGTTCTGTCAAGGTAAAAGACTAGCGGTCGCCTGACATCCATGGTGTGCAGGCGTGACTCTTCTGGCAAGGAACGAGGTTTTGGATAGAATGTTGGTAGGTTTATGGGTTCATTTCTATGAAAAGCAGAGCTGACCTTTGGCAGAAAGACTGGGTGCACACAAAGTACCGCACCATGGTTGAAGAACAGTGTGTATGGCGGGTCAGCCAAAAGAGCCACTAAGTCATTTAGGGTATGTCTACACTACCACCCTAGTTCAAACTAGGGTGGTAATGTAGTCAACTGGAGTTGCAAATGAAGCCCGGGATTGAATTTCCTGGGCTTCATTTGTATAAAGCCGGGTGGCGCCATTTTTAAATGTCCGTTAGTGCGGACTCCGTGCCGCGTGGCTACATGCAGCACGGACTAGGTAGTTCAGACTAGGCTACCGTGAAACGAGGAGTAACTGTAGTTCGGACTAGGAAGCCTGGGATGATTGAGGGCTATAAAACAATGACTGTTTTGGAAAAAATGAATAAGGAAAAGCTATCTACATGTTCCCATAATATAAGAACTAGGGATCACCAAATGAAATTAATAGTAGCAGATTTGAAACAAACAAAAGGAAGTATTTCTTCAGGCAGTGCCCAGTCAATCTGTGGAACTCCTTGCCAGAGGATGTTGTGAAGACTAGGACCTTAACAGGGTTCAATCAAGAGATAAATAAGTTCATGGAGGTTAGGTCCATCAAGGGCTATTTGCCAGGAATGGTGTCGTAGCCTCTATTTGTCTGGAAATGGATGACAGGAGAGTGATCACATGAAGAATACTTGTTGTGATCCGTACCTCTGGAGCATCTGGCATTGGCCACTGCCAGCAGACAGAATACTGGGCTAGAAGGATCTTTGGTCTGACTTGGTGTGGTGTCGTGGGGGTGCTGTCTGCTCTGTGACCCGGGGTGCCCCTGCGCTGTGATTGGAGATTCTCACTGACTCTCCCAAATGTGTATTAACCCAGACACCCAGGCTTAGCCTCCCAGGGAGGGAGACAAAGGAAGGAAGGCGGAGACCAGCACCTGGCTGGGGGGCAGGGCTGGAAGAGAGGTTTTAGTTTCTGTCTGGAATCATGGAGGAAGCAGCCTAAGCAACAGGCTGGGATTTAGGGGCCCAGTTTCCCCCATCTCCAGGGGGGCTGAGGTACCCTAGGCCTGCCCTGTAACCGGATTACATCTGTGCTGTATCCTGGAGAAGCAATAAACTCCATCTATTCTACTGGCTGGTGGAGTCTGTTTGTGCCACTGCGGGGGTGCAGGAGGTGGGGGAACCCTGACGCACCACCACAGTGGTGTCAGGAGCGGGATGCACTGAACCCCGTGAATGAAGCTTCCAGCAGTGAGTGTCAAGGCTCAGTAGAAGCAAGGGCCTTAGAGCCAGGCATGCTGGAGACAGAGCGAAGTGGTTCTTGGGAATTGTGCGGTGCTGCAGCACTAGACCGGTAAGTCCAAACCAAGGGGACTGGCAGGGAGATGGCCTACACCCGACTCCTGAAGGCAGAGCTGGTGAGGCTTTGCAGAGAGAGGGGCCTGCCCATGGGAAAAGCAACCAAGGCCCAGCTGATTACCGGCTAGAAGAGAATGACCAGCCACAGGGCTGGGACCCTGTCCCTGTGGGGAGCAGCCAGACCCCACCCTGGGAGCATCTCAGGCTCCAAGAGGGGGCGGAGCACTGGAGCCCGCCAGGTAGACGGGACAGCTTCCCAGGGAAGCCCTGCAAGCTGTAGTCCGTCTAGGGCAGGGGCCAGCCCAGCAGAGCTGCGGCAGCTGGAGATCCAGCTGCAGATGAAGAAATTGGAAGTAGAGGACCGAGAGAAGGAGTGCCAAGATCGAGAGAGGGACCTCCAGGACCGAGACAGGCAGCGACAACTTGAGTTGGCCATGGCAGAGCAGAGAAGCGGTGGCACCCCAGCTGCGCTGAATGGGGAGGGGCCCCAGGGGTCCAGGGCTGCCAGATGCTTGGAGAAGCTCGTGGTGGCCCAACTGAAGGACGTGGGTGACACAGACGGGTTCCTTTGAGAGGGCCTGTGGACTGCAACGGGTCCCCCCAGCTGACTGGCTACAGGAGCTCATCCCCGCCCTGAACCAGGAGGCTCGCGGGGTGCTCAATCAGCTGGAGGGCCTACAGCCAGGGGATTACAACTGAGTCAAGAAGGCCCTGCTGTACAAGTTTGGGCTGACCCCCGAGACATACAGGAAGAAGTTCTGGGGGGTGCAGAAGGGGCCACGGGAGACCTATGTGGATCTGGCCTCCCGCCTGGTTCAATACGGCTGCAAGTGGGTGTCCAGGGTTGGAGCCCAGACCACAGAGGACCTGCGTAAGCTGATCATGATGGAGCAGTTCTATGAAGCGTGCCCGCCCAGTCTGAGGCTGTGGCTCAAGGACCAAAGTCCAGGGGATCCCCAAGAGGCTGGGAGACTGGCAGATCAGTTCACGGAGAGTCGGTCCAGGTGTGAATGGGAGTCCCCAGGAGAGAGGGAAGCATGACGAGATCGATTCCTGGCTAAGCAACGGAGAGAATCACCGACGAGCCGAGCCCAGGAGACCAGAGAACCAGCCAGGACCTGGACAGAGCCAACCCAAAGGGGGCTGCAGGACCTAACTTGCCATCACTGCGGGCAAAGGGGCCACAAGGAGGCTCAGTGCCCCAGGCACCGGGACAGATCCCACAACCCAAGGCTTGCTAGGATTAACTGGTGGGGTGAGGGGAAGGACAGGCCGCCCCAGAGGCAGGGGCTGGCAGACAAACCTCAGCTCAGAGTGGGGGGAGGGATGTTCAGTGCCTCTTCCCTGGGAGGTCTGACCCTCGGGAGGCAGTTTTCTCCGTGTATTGGGTGGGGGCAGGAAGGCCCCTGAGGAGCAAGTGCCTCATGCCCCTGCAGGTGGATGGCAGGGAGGTGATGGGCTACTCGGACATGGCGGCGGAGGGGACGCTGGCCCGGCCCGAGGTAGTAGCCCCAGACCACATGGTACCTAACACTCAGCTGACCCTGAGGGGCATAGATGGGACCCCGTTTAAGGTGCCCGTAGCCCGGGTGCATCTGAAATGGGGAGCCAAGGAGGGCCCCAAGGAAGTGGGGGTGCACCAGCACTTGCCCACAGAGATGCTGATGGGGGGTGACCTAGACGAGTGGCCAGATGGACCCCATAGGATCCTGGTCACCGCCCGTAGCCAGAGCCAGCTAGGGGCTGGCGACCCTGACCCAGGGGAGGGCTCCCTGCTGGGGGCTCAGGGCCCCATTCCAGGGGACACGGAGTTCAGCCAGGCTGGGACTCCGGACCTAGGCAGAGGTGGGGGACAGGTCCCGATCCCTGCCCCAGAGGCTGAATTCCAGGCTGAGGTGCAGGCAGACCCCTCCTTGCAGAGGCTGAGGGACCAAGCTAGCCTCCATGCAGCTCAGCCCCTGGTGGGAGGTGGCCAGGAGAGATTCCTGTGGGAGCTGGGATTCCTGTTCCGGGAATGGCTTTCCCCCAGGAAGGTGAGGGCATGGGGGGTCCAGCGGCAGCTAGTAGTCCCCCAAAACTATCGCCTCAGGCTGCTGTATTTGGCCCATGATGTCCCCTTTGCAGGCCACGGGGGATCTGGTGCACACGGCTGAGGCTGCTCCAACACTTCTACTGGCTGGGGATATTTGCGGCTGTGCAGTGATATTGCCGGTCCTGCGACTCCTGTCAGAGGGGCAGGAAGGCCCAAGATGGGAGGAAAGCTGCTTGGGGGCCCCTACCCCATATAGAGGAGCAGTTCTGTAAGGCAGCATTGGAGATAGTGGGGCCTGTCGGTCAGGCGACCCAGACGGGGAACACATACATCCTGGTAGCTGTGGATACGGCTACCCACTGCCTCAAGGCTGTGGCTCTGTCCTCTAGCGAGGCAGACACGGTGGCAGACACACTGCTGGCCCTTTTTGGCAGGGTGGGGTTCCCTAAGGAGGTCCTCACGGACCAGGGATCCCATTTCGTGTCGGCCCTGCTCTGGTGCTTATAGGAGAAGCACAGGGCCTGGCTTACCTGGACCCCAACGTATGGTGCCCGGCCCAGCAGGCTGGTGGGGGGTTCATGGGGACCCTGAAGCAGATGCTGGAGGCCTTTATGCTCCGGCACCCACAGAACTGGAATAAGTACCTGCCCCATCTGCTGTCTGCACAGGGGGAAGCACCCCGAGGGTCTGCCAAGCTCTCCCAGACCGAGATAGGGTG
The DNA here is from genome assembly GCF_049634645.1 of Pelodiscus sinensis. Lineage (NCBI taxonomy): Eukaryota > Metazoa > Chordata > Testudines > Trionychidae > Pelodiscus > Pelodiscus sinensis. The sequence continues at coordinate 27,141,151 of NC_134725.1, read as the reverse complement.
CAGAAGCAGGAAGGACCCCCTGGGCTTGCTGAGAGAGTTATGGGAGGAGACAACCTCCCTGGATGGAACGTCGGGGGTGGAAGATGTCCTGGCTTTCTGGGAAAGGCTCGCTGGCTCATGGGCCCAGCCGGAGAGACCCTGGCCAGAAATCAAGGGCAGTGGAAGGGCTGGTACAGCCACCAAAGACGGGCCTGTGCCAGTCCCACCAAAGCTGTGCAGCAACGGGACGGGGGGAGCCGGCTCCTGCAGGGCATCACTGCAGCCAGCCCGAGCCAAAGGGACCACCAATGTCACCACGGCAGCTTTCCCGGGCAGGGGACCTGAACTTCCCTAGGTCACAAGTGGAGTGACCCTGCTCAGTTTGCTCTCGGAGGGGGGACAGCTGTGGCGTAGTGGGGGTGCTGTCTGCTCTGTGACCCGGGGTCCCCCTGCGCTGTGATTGGAGATTCTCACTGACTCTCCCAAATGTGTATTAACCCAGACACCCAGGCTCAGTCTCCCAGGGAGGGAGACAAAGGGAGGAGGGCGAAGACCAACACCTGGCTGGGGGGCAGGGCTAGAAGAGAGGTTTTAGTTTCTGTCTGGAATCATGGAGGAAGCAGCCTACACAACGGGCTGGGATTTAGGGGCCCAGTCTTGCCCATCTCAAGGGGGGCTGAGGTACCCTAGGCCTGCCCTGTAACAGGATTACATCTGTGCTGTGCTGTATCCTGGAGAAGCAATAAACTCCCTCTATTCTTTTGGCTGATGGAGTCTGTTTGTGCCACTACGGGGGTGCAGGAGGCGGGGGAACTCCAATGCGCTGCCACATTCGGTATGGACATTTTTATGTTTTTATGTACAGTAAATAGCCAGGCTAGACAGAAAGATGGTAAAATTTACCATGTGGTGATTTTATTCAATTTTCTTTCAACCACTTTGAGTAATTTACCTCTCATGGTGCAAATGCGGTATTTGCCAGAAGAGAAGCACCTGTTTGATGTTCGTACCCGATCATGTCCTGCTGCCTGAGGTAATCCTCTACACCCCAATTTAATTCCTTTGCACCTGGAGCATTTCAGGAAATCCCAAAATGAAATCTATCAAAATTTAAGTTGCATGCCAGCAACAAATTCTCTCTCAAAATAACACTACCAGTTTAACTGATGCAGTATAACTTGCCTGGTTTCTGTATTGCAACACAAGAGCTTTTCCAAACCATCATGGATGTGTGACTGCACCTTCCCCCCTACACTCCCATTGGGTGCTTCATGACTCTCTCAACAGGTGATTCTTGAGTATGAAATGCAGTACAGGCAGTCCCCGGGTTACATGGATCCGACTTACATCGGATCCCTACTTACAAACGGGGTCAGGCAACCCCGCACTAGCTGCTTCCCCCCAGCAGACCAGGGAGATGCGAAGCTAGCGCCCCCTCCCCAGCAGACCAGGAAAACGTGGAGCGGCTTTTCTCAGCAGACACCTCAGCTTGAGAATAAAGGACTGAGGGAAGTGAGGTGTGGGAGAATAAAACTGAGCTCTGGAGAAATGTTTGGCTAGAGTTTCCCCTACAATATGTACCAGTTCCGACTTACATACAAATTAAACTTAAGAACAAACCTACAGTCCCTATCTTGTACGTAACCCGGGGACTTCCTGTACTACTTCAATAAGCATTTGGCTACATAAACATAGAATCATAGAATCATAGAATCATAGAATAATAGGACTGGAAGGGACCTCGAGAGGTCATCGTTGTCAGCTAACCCACCAACAATTCCCCCATCATCCGTATCTTGCTACAGACTTACAAAGAGGGCTGCAGCAGGATAGATCTCTAACCTTTACACTACTGAGGTAAGAAGAGAGTTCCAGCCCTCCTTAATCCAGCAGCTCCAGCCTTAAGATCTAAAACGAGAAACAGCAGGATGTCCTAACACCATGCTGTTTCCCATCTCTCCTCCCCATGCCTTCAATGCCAAAATGCCCAATGTCAGAGTCAGCCACTACAAGGCAGTAACAGGCTCCTAGTCATTCATCAGCACTCTAATAAGACGTGATACAGAATAAATTACATCAGAAATCTGACATTAAATATAGCTTTTGGACCTACCAAACAGCATATTTCACACACTTTATGATGAGCTGCCTAGCAATTATTTTGACAGGAGGTTATCAGTTAGCAACCTCTTAATAAAAAATTGACAATGACTTAAAGAGTGACTCTGGAATCTGCTGAAGTCAACACTGATATTTGCATTTAGGCAGCCAAAAGCTCAAAAGTTTAGAGAATATAATTTCATAATAGCATAACTCTGTGTCATCAACCTATTAAGAATTTGTGTATTTTTGACTTGATGCATTCCAACTTTCCTATTAAACTTAAGGCTAACTGCCTTAAGACATAGTAGCCTCAAAGAGAGAAGAACATCCTCTTGCTTCCCCGTCAACAACGCAAGTTTACTATTAGCAAAAAAATCAGATGTTTCCACAGAAATAAGCTAGGAAGACAATCAGACCAATTGTGTATTAAGTCTGATATGATGTAGATATGTAGCAGCACAAAACATTATTTAAAGATGTAGCCATCACCTTTCTTGAGAGAATGTTTTCTATTGCTTTGTTAATGTGAATTTGATTGGTTATCACTCCACACCACAGAAGTTGCTTCATATCAGTGCTGTTACAAAGATACAAAGGGCTTTGGAAATGACAAACAAAAAATTTTAAAATATAAAATTGTGCAACACCTTGTTCCCTAGATCAGCAGTTATCACAGATCCATTACAATCCTTCCAATAAAAAGTTGGCCAAATCTCACATCCAGGCCTGTAAATACTTCCTGGTTTATCATCCCAGTAGTGGGAACTGGATCAGATTTTGCTATATGGAATATCAGCATGTCAGGCTGCTTCATGAAACTGAACCCTGAATGTGAAAAAGTTTCAGAGTGGTAGCCGTGTTAAGTTTTTTCTCTTACAGACTGAGCAACAAATAGTCCTGTAGCACCTTAGAGAGTAACAAAAAATGTAGATGGTATCATGAGCTTTCGTGGGCATAACCCACCATTCATCTGAAGAAGTGGGTTGTGGCCAGATAGCTCATGATACCATCTACATTTTTTGTTACTCTCTAAGGTCCTGCAGGACTATCCCCTGCATGTTAAGTTAGATTTAAAAATAAGATAAAAATAAAACCACAATTTCAGTTGCCATAGTATCACGTTAGCAGTGTGAAGAAAAATTAGGGATTTGACTGTGTGTAGAACACTGCTCCTTGCAAAAAGTTAGATTTTACTATAGCCTAGCAATGAAAATGTTTGTCCCCAAAATCCATGGCAGGTAGCTTGTAATTTTGACACCTGCACTTTATAAAAATCGTTCTTTGAACATAAACATAACAATGGCCATACTGGGTCAGACAAAAGGTCCATCTAGCTCAGAATCCTCTCTGCTGACAGTGGCCAGCACCAGATGCCCCAGAGGGAGGGATCACAACAGTTAATCTTCACTTGATCCCTCCCGTCACCCACTTCCAGAAAAACAGAGGGCGGGATAGAATTTCTATCCATCCTGGCTAATACATTCATGGAAGTTGGATCCATCAATGGCTATCAAGTTCTTTTTAGAACCCTGTTAAAGGTCTAGCCTTCACCACATCCTCTGGCAAGGAGTTCCACAGGTTGACTGTGTGCTGAGTGAAGAAAAACTTTATTTTATTTGTTTTAAACCTGTTGCCTATTAATTTCAGTTGGCAACCCCTAGTTCTTATATTGTGGGAATAAGTAAGTAACTTTTCCTTATTCACTTTTTCCATATCAGTCATGATTTTATAGACCTCTATTATATTCCCCCTTTGTCTCCTCTTTTCTCAGCTAAAAAGTCCAAGTATTTTTAATCTTTCTTTATATGGGAGCCATTCCAAACCCTTTTCCGAAGGTTTTCCAGTTCCAATATTTCTTTTTTGAAATGAGATGACCACATCTGAATGCAGTATTCAAGATGTGGACATACCATGGTTTTATATAAAGACAATAAGATATCTTCTGTCTTATTCTCTATCCATTTTTAATGACTCCTAAGACTATTTCATGTTTTGATGTGCCAGTTTTTGTATCAGCAAGGGTCAGGAGAATCATTCTGGAGTCTAGAAGTTTCTAAGAGAACACAGAGCAAAAAACTAACTAGCTCTCATAAAAGGAGAATTAGATGGGAACTCAGTTACATACCAAGTATTTTTTAAAAATCTATAGTGCCTGAAGTCCATAGATGCCCTAATTTCTGCTAATGAGCATCCACACAGCAACCTCAGTATAGGCATATAGGCTACAATGCCCTGCCCCATCTGTTGTATGATGAACAGGCCTAAACCCACAAAATGAAGACCACGGTAGCCTCTCTTATAGCTTCATCTAACCAATGGACTAATGGATATTCTGGCATCTCAATCTCTCTTGCAGCAGCCACTCTATTGTGTATCAGTAATTAAATATGCATTGTGCTGGCAAGAGAAAAAAATGGCTGTTTGGGGTAGGGATGTTAAACATAGGTTAATTAACTAATCGACTAGTCAATGGATTTTCTCTTGACTAGTTGATCAGTCAATAAGCGGGGGAACCGCAGCAGGGTTAGCTCCCGGCCAACCCCACTGCAGTTCTGCCTTTTAAATATATTAAGAGCCTGCCAGCTCTTAATACATTTAAAAGTCTAAAGCGCAGCAGGAGGGGGACTCAGCGTGTCCCGGGAATCAACTGGCTTGGCTCGCACTGGGTCCCCCTGCTGAACTTCTGATTTTTAAATGTATTAAGAGCTGGCAGGCTTATGGGATAGTCATTTACATCCCTAGTTTGGAGTCACTGGAGGTGGGGAACTAAATACAAATCCTGTCTTCATATCACACCTGGGTCTCACATATGCTGAGTGAGTGCCCTAGCCTCTGAGACAAATGTTGAGGGAGGTTGCTGCATCTCTTCTCCCTCCAGCATTGCTTAGATGCCCAACTCCAAAGACTTCATCACTCAGAATCCCACCCACTGACCCTGACTTAGGTGCCCAGAGACAGAGCCTAGTTCCCAACCACCTCCTTTGGATTTCCTACTGGCTACCTTAGGGGCCTCTCTGCTCAGGGCGCTGGCTTTTGTTGATCACATTCTTGGACACTTACCTCTGCCTATCCATAAATAGGGAGTGTTGGCACTAAACTCTGGGCTGAGGATTCTACTAGGATGGTAGGAGTTAGGCAATACAATAACAGGACCTCCTCTATACAGGAGTTACTACACACAGGGTTGAAATACAGAGTTGGCAGGTGTATAAAATATATATGTGGTAGTGATCCCTGTTTTTATCTGCATCACTGCATAAACACGACAGAGTGCTGCAATATCTATGTCCTTTTGTGGATCTAGTCCTCGGTCTTGTGCACGTGTGTTAATCTGACAGGGAAATGTAAGTTTCATAGACCTAAGCAATGTTTGCATTTTATTCCTTGTTAAAGTCTGAATTATTTTGCTGACAGTCCAAGATGATTTATGGACTCTTTTATATCACTAAATCACATTACTGAGGTAAGAGGGCTAGGAAGCCTTATCAATAAATAACCTTGTATTCAGAAAACTGAAGCATTATACTACTGAATACGGATACAGGATGAACAGGAAAGAGATAGCAAGTGTTTTATTAATATTTTGACCTCATTTGCTATAGAAGATTTTCATAGTAAAGTTTCTAGGACTCAAAGAAAATCCTAGTAGTTTCTTTAAATCACCCCCCCAAACAAGACACGCAAAACCAATTTTCTTCCCAGTGTAGCTATTCCATAACTACCTTCTGTAGGGTTATTTCCATCTTCCTCTGAAGTATCTAGTACTGATCACTGGCAGAATCAGGATATTGGGGGAGATGAACCACTGCAGTTCCTATGATCCTATGTTTGTGTAAACATGTTTCCATCTCCTCCTCCTCCAGAGTACAGGTTGCAGATCACCATTCTCATGCTACAGGACTATTGTAAATCTGATACAGGGAATCTAACTTGTCTCTAACCATGTTTTGAGGACTATCCTCAATACACATTTTGTGAACGTGCAGTATATTCTGCAATAAATCTAGTCTGGACAGAAATATGTTCAGCCACATTCTGAACACTATTCTTAACTTGAAAAATCACCATACACCCAGACTACATCAACTAGCACTTCACCATTTTTATTCAACCATTATTCAACACCATTTTGAAACTGGTAGGACCTAGAGAAATGCATCCTTATACACGTATTTATCCTTCAATGGTATTGCTTGCCATTCTTTTTATTTTCTGTTCATTCACTGTAAAGTTATGTCATTGCATTGTCCCTAGAAGGAACCACAAACTCTCAAATAGATACATTAAATCACCAGCAGAGACTAAAAATTCTCAAGTTCCATAAGGACATTTACATCTCAAGCTCTAGTTCCTATGAGGTTTGTCTGTACTAATATAGCCTGTCTTGCATGCATGTAAGGACACTTGCTAATGTGACTTAGTTTTTAGAAAAGCATAACCAATTTAAAATAAAAAAACAGTTAAGAAGTCCACGTATCCATAAGCAAAGGTTTACTACCAAGCCAAAACTTCCTTTGACGAAGTTCAGTACTGAGCAACTTTTACAATAGAACTAAATAGTGAATATAATGGAAATGCTAAAAGACTTTTAATACTGGCAGAAGCCAGGATGGCTATAATTAAAGTAATTCACTCAGAAGTTTTGTATAAAACACAAGATCGATGGGGACTTTCTTTTAAATTCCCCCTTGTCTAAAAAGAAATTGTTAGTTCATTCCATGTAACAGGTACCCGCAGTGAGAGGAAAACAGGTTTTTGCATATTATTGAAGATATGCAAAAAATTAGAACATGTGAAAAAGCAGTATATCTATGCACTTATCCCAATGAAATACTAAAAAACTATACCTCATGTTTGTATGCTATTCTTGCACGTAAGCCATGATTTATTGCTTATTCTTTGTATACTTTGTTGTAAACAGTAATTACAGTAAGCTTGAAAGCGTTACATAGTCTGATGCCCCTAACAATAAATATGAACTTCTTGAGGTTACATTTTAAATTAAGAAGATACCTGAAGCAGTCAGGTGCTTACAAATGTCCTTTTACGGTGACTCTTGTGAAGGATCTTTTTACAACAATGGAAAAAGTGAACATAACTAAATTTAAATTGTACACTTCAAGGTATTTCATTAATTAGCTATAGGGTTCAGTCATGAAGTTAATTGATTAATCCTACTTCTGTGAATGGAGTGGAAACACTAAAAGATAAGGCCCGGAGAATGAATCAGCTAAGCCTTTTAGTCACAAAGACCTTATCCCTTTGATGAGAAGTGCCAGATTAATCTTCATAAATGGTCTAATTACTTGTGCCTGGAGCTCAGCCAAGTCATTCCAAATAAAAATTAAATTATACAACTGATTGCATGCTCAGTTTCCTCTCCAGAGTTTTAGAACAACCATACAGCCTCACAATATAATCTGACATCTACTGTTTATTTACGACAGTGAAGAACAGGGCTGGGCAAAATAAGGCTCAGGGGCCAGATCCAGCCCACCAAGCCACTGGATCCGGCTTGCAGATCACCTTGCTGGGACCCTCAGAAACACAGCTGCTGAGGTTTAAAGTGCAGTCCAAGTAGCTCTTTGCTCGGAGGGAGCAGGAAGCTTCATGTGATCACCCCGCCCCCAGCCAAATTCTCTGCTCTGATTGGTGAGAAACAACCAGCCAATAGGAACTGACCCCCAGCCAATCTCTCAGCTTGTATTGGCTGGAAACAACCAGCCAACAGGAGCTGAATGACTGGCTTAGGGGTGGGGGTAGTTCAAGCTTCCTCCCCCTCTGGGATCTGTGTACTGCGGTTCCCTGGCTGGGGGGTGCTACAGAGCTGCTAGCCAGGAGATACTTAGGAAGTGCCTCCCAGCCAGAGCCTTACTGTGGCACCCCAACCCCTCCTACACCCCAACTCCATTTCCCAGGTTACCATACAAACCCTCTGCCACCCAGTCCAAATCACAATTCCCTCCCAGATCCTGCACCTCCTCCTGCACTCCTTCCCCAGGTCAGAATCCTCTCTTGCACCTCAACACTCTCCCAGACCCTGCACCCCATTCCCCTTCCCCAAGTCACTACCCAAACCCTCTGCAGTCTGCACCCCCTTTTCCCTTTCTCCAAGGACACAATTCCCTTCCAGACTTTCCCTCTCCTAGTGCTCCTTCCCCATGCCAGAATCCTCTCCCTCCCTGACCTTGCACCCCAATCCTCTGACCTAGGTCACAATTCCCTCCACCCAAACTCCCTCTCAGACCTCACACTGTCTCCTACACTCCAGTCGCATATTCCACACATCCGTCTTCATTCAACCTTCATCCTAGACCTTGCACCCCCTTTACAGGAAAATGTGGCCCTTGACCACTTTCCAAAATCTTGGAGTGGCCTCTCTTGGAGTAGTAGATTAAAGACTAACAAGATGGTTTATTAGGTGATGAGCTTTCATGGGCCAGACTGGGTCTGGCCCACGAAAGCTCAACACCTAATAAACCATCTTGTTAGTCTTTAAAGTGCTACATAGTCCTGCTTTTTGATTCAGCTACACCAGACTAACATGGCTACATTTCTATTAGTATAGTAAACATTCTCCTATTACTGAACAGGAGAAACTAGTCAAGACACTGTTTTTATTATGGTAACATCCAAAGACCCACTAATCAGAACTCCATTGTACTAAGCAGTGTGAAATACAGACTCACCTGGGTACCCACATGATTTTGGAGTCTAAAGATAGGTCTAATCTGCATTGTGAAAAACCAGTGGTGCCAGATCTCAGGTCAAGTGGAGCAAAAAGAGCAGTATAGCATTTCTCCTGAGGATGGATCCTGGGCTCAAACATGGTGAGAGAGGAAGGGCTTGGAGCCTGAGCTATTTTGAACCCTGCAAAACCAAGTCAATTGACTGGGGCTCAGAATAGGAGCTGTTTTTTCTCTGCAGCGTAGACATACCCTATGTGACTCTAACCATGGAAAATACTACCCTTTGTTCATTGTACAATCTGAAGACAAGAAACAATCTCTGGTCTCCCTTCTGTTAACAGAGGTAAATTACTTTTGAGCTATTTGATGGTCCTCAATAATTTTAAATATAGTAAAACTCTAATAGTCCGGCATCCAATAGTCCGGCTCTCCTGATAGTCCGGCATCAAAATGGCAAGAGCCTAGTGAGTGAGCTTCGGCAAAAAAAGAGTCACAAGGTAACAGCGGCAGCAGCTGAACTGAGCAAAAAGGGTAAAAAAGGCTTAAAAAAACTGAAACGTTACAGTATACTGTATACAGTATATACAATGAAAAGGGTTAAGAACACTTTATATACAGTATATAATGTATACAGTATATATATAACCTGTTTATAGTACCTCCTGATAGTCTGGCATATTTGATAATCCGGCACCACCTAAGTCCCATAAATTCCGGATTATTGGAAGTCTACTGTAGTTCCCTAGCCTAACATAATGGACTTGATTTCCCTCTCTCTCCACCCTGATCTCATCCCCATTTTAAAAGTGACCTTGAAGTCACTGTATATATATTTATATTTTGCTATAAGCAAACCCAAAGAAGCTCTGAGGAGCAGAGTCAAAAGTGAGGAGGATACACAGGACACACGAATCCAGAGCCTATGTCTGATAAGCCAGCCAGCCCAGCCAAATGGAATTCTCTAGGAACCTAAGGTATATTTTTATTCTCCACAATTGAACCTAGGTGACAACACACGCTTGGCAATTTGTCAGGGCAGAGGATACAACCTGAACTTGTTTCATTAATTACTCTCCATCCTAAATAAATATGGTTTTTGATTAGCCCAACTGAGTGTTACACAGTTTAGGAATTTCATGCACATCACTGGGAATCTTTGAGCTCCAAAAAAAGCTAGTGAAGGAAGTTTGCTCCTCTTTGGGAAATCTCTATCAAGGGGACCTTATAGTGTCCTTGCCCATGTGTCTCATGGAAGGCCTACTGTTCCATGATCACCACAACAGCATTTAAAAGGAGACCAAAGATGACACTTCTGTCTCAGACTGATATGCATTACCCTCTAGCCCCTGAACGGGTTTCTTGAATAAGGAGAAGACAACTCAAACCTCCAGATGAGTAACTAACAAGAAGGGCTCTCTAGGAAATGTTTGGAAAGTAAGCTGATTGCATACTGCACCGGTAGATCAGTTTACATCAGGGATTCTTGTATCACTCTGACTGAAAAGAGGAGGTTCTGGTATTCCTTTCATGAGACCCAAGATTGAAATGAAAAACACTCAGTCCCCCAAAAAGGAGAGAAACATGCTAAGTAAAATGTATATAAGGTACTACCCACTTTTGGATTAAGCTAACTGAACCACACTTAAATCTTGTCTAACCCAAAGAATTTAATCTGTGGTAGACCTACTGTAGCAAGAATCCAGTACCTTCCAAAACTGCCATTACCAATTCCCTAGAGTAGATACGATCTTAACATACATCTTACTCAACATATAAGTTTCCCAGACCAATGTGAAATGGAACAGTTCTATCATCAAGGATCAGGGTTGAGAATAAATTCATGAGATTAACCCACCAGTGCAGATGGGTATCTGCAGAGAATTCTGAAAACACATTGGCTATGTCTACATTGCACATTCTTGCGCAAGAAGATATGCAAATGAGGCACCATTTTTGCACAAGGGGCCTTTGTGCAAGAGGGAGCTGTCTACACTGCTCCTTCTTGCGCAAAACCTTCCTCTTGAGCCAGAGCCATTCTGCCTGATAATAAGTGGCAGAACAGCTCTTGTGCAAGAGGGGGTTTTTGCACATGAAGGAGCAGTATAGACTACTTCTTCTTGCACAAAAGCCCCTTGTGCAAAATGGCAGCTCATTAGGTATTCAAATGAGGTGCGGTGATATTCATCACCGCGCTTCATTTGCCTATCTTCTTTCGCAAGAATGCGCAATGTAGACGTAGCCATTGAAAGAAATTAGCTAAAGCATATAAGTATTTACTGGCATAACAGAGTAACAACGAGCTGCACAGCAGTTATTTTGTGAAACTACAAATGCTTCTGAAATATAAACCTGTATTTATATGAAATCAAACCTTCCTGATTCATCCCATCCTTAGAGTTCTGTCATCTTAAAAAGGAAGATCTCTAGATAAGTAGATTTTTAGATAGTCATATGATTCTTTTGTAGGCAACTCCAATCTTTGCAAAGAATATTAATCCCACCAGACCACATTGGTTTTTAATGTGATGTACCACAAATAGGGGATTAAAAGCTATATAGAATACAAATTACATTAGCCAATAGGGAATATTTAAAGTTTTGCTTACAAGAGCTGCAGATCTTATTTGTACTCTTCTGTTCACATCTTATATCACACTCAGGAGGCAGGTAGGGACTTACAAACTATTACCAAACTTACTGGGTGTATGTCTTTTACCAAAACAACAAACAGATGTAATTACTCCCAGGCTCATCCCATACTAATACACATTCCATTGGGTGGCACAATTAATAGGATTTCAAAATGCATCTGAGGAAATAAAGACCAAAGAACAATGGATATATGCATTGTAATTTTATTCACCTGGGAACAAAGGGTCAGTCACAGCACAAGAGTTTGTTTTGCTTTGTAAACTCATTAAAAGGACATTCTATGCACTGAAAAATGTTTAACATTTAAATGTGAAAAAAATTGTAAAAGCTCACACACATTACACCATTTAATATTAATTTTTCAGTTTGTTTTCTTTATAATCACTTGCAAAATATTGCTTTCTATATCACCTTGCATATGCAGTCTTAAATACAAAAGGGTGAAGCAATTAAAGTTGAACAGCCTGAAAGATTGAGAATTACATTTACTCTGTAATAGGAATGTGTTGCTGAAAGGTACTAGCCCTGTAACACATTAGCAAGAATTACATAAAAGACACCAGGATTTTAGGGCTATGAGACCTCCAACAGATATTACACATTCATTTACTAAGAAGCCAAGTGAAATTCAATCTCCAATTTATTTTCACACCCTTGAAAAAATTGAAGTACCTTTAAATAGAGATAACGAGAATGATAACCTTAGATAAAAGACTTAGTTGTTCAAAGGACACAAGTTTCTCATATGATCTAATAAACCTAACTGTGACCTAAAAATAAAATAAATTCTGGAATAGAACCTGTTCAGTCCCCCAAAGTGTTTAACATGTATCAAAAATTATAGCAGCTACAAAATAACCTACTGTATCTTCCAAATGCACCCAAGGCCATTTATGTTAAATACTGAAGTGTAGGCTTTAAACATTTGTCCTATTTGTAACAGATTAATTACATATAGGCCATCCCTTTTTATCCAGGCTAATATAAAGTTCAGATTGCTCCCACCTGCCCCAAAACTGACTTGTACAATTTAGTTGCCTCAATTTTTTAAAATTTAGAGATTTCTTACTTATTTCACTGAGCCTCTTGAACTATACCCAGAACTTCAAGAAATTAAAGTATTTTATGGAAAAAACCAGGTGCCGTGAACATAATAAAGACTGCTTAAAAGTATCCTCTTCCCCCATCCACCTTCCTTAACTGAACAAAGTTGTTCAGCTAGGAGTGAACCTTATACTACAATGGTTTCCGTACTAGTTATGTTCAGTTTCCAAAGATGTTAAGTAGTCCCAATGTCAGCATGAGCACAGCACCTGTAATACCTAGAGTTAATGCACTTCCAAGATCTGAATTTGCCCTACCAATAGGGCATACGAGCTTCACCAAATAAGGCACTTACCTACTGGGAAAGGGGAAAGAATGAGAACTCATGTAACATACAAGCTTAAGGAGCAGTCCCACTGGAGAACAGTTTTAAGATCTTGCAGTCAGTTCATTGCCAGTTAATTTATTGTGTGCTGGTCTAATAAACTGTTCTTCCACTTCACAGAATATCAGGTCCTCCTACTGGCAGTCACTCCATTAGTCCTTGATCTCTGATGATCATATTTCACAGAAACAATAAGGAAAAGTAGGAGGGTTGCTCCTTGGATAGCCGCCAGCAGGAAAAAATAGTAGTTTAAAAAGCAGCCATTAATGTTACCTAGAGAGAATTGGAGAGGAAAAATATGTTCACATGGGAAGTATACAAATAAAGATGTCAATCCTGATCAGTCCTATGAGTACTAAGATTTCTCTCTATAAAAGTATCAGCAAAACCAAACCCAAAATCATACTTCTATCATGTAACAAGTATTTCTGTTTTAGGCATAATCTAGAAAAAAAAGTGCATTTCTAGGAAAATATACATCTTGCATGCTATGCTTTGTATTTTGTTCTTCTACCTCTTAAGTTAGTAAAGTCCTTGCGAAGTTCAGACTCCATTAGCCCACAAATAATAGGATTTCTTCTCAATTACTGCACAAAACTCCTCAACTTTACAGGTATTACATGTGTATAGCACGAAGCACAAGCCACTAAAGCCTAAACAGTTTTTAAAAAGAATTAGCAGCCTGAGAAAAAGTACATTTATAGACAGGAAGGCTATGAGGATGCCTCATTTTTTACAGTTGATTTTCAACTTATGCAGAATGTGAATTCATTACATAAACACCTAAAAGAGAGAGAGAAATATAAGCACTTACCAGAAGTATTTAGAAATGATGTTCCTATGCAATGCCTTGAAATACAAAAGCATCTGAACTTAATGTGCTTTCAATTTACACATCACAGTTTCTTAAACTTGAAGCACAACTCATTCTTCTGCTCTACTCTGCGCTAGTTAGGCCTTAGTTGGAGTATTGTGCCCAATTCTGGGCACCGCATTTCAAGAAAGATATGGAGAAATTGGAGAGGGTCCAGAAAAGAGCAACAAGAATGATTAAAGGTCTAGAGAACATGACCTATGAAGGAAGACTGAAAGAATTGGGTTTGTTTAGTTTAGAAAAGAAAAGATTGAGGGGGGACATGATAGCAGTTTTCAGGTATCTAAAAGGGTGTCATAAGGAGGAGGGAGAAAACTTGTTCATCTTGGCACCTAAGGATAGAACAAGAAACAATGGGCTTAAACTGCAGCAAGGGAAGTTCAGGTTGAACATTAGGAAAAAGTTCCTAACTGTCAGGGTAGTCAAACACTGGAATAAATTGCCCAGGGAGGTTGTGGAATCTCCATCTCTGGAGATATTTAAGAGTAGGTTAGATAAATGTCTATCAGGGATGGTCTAGACAGTATTTGGTCCTCCCATGAGGACAGGGGACTGGACTCGATGACCTCTCGAGGGCCCTTCCAGTCCTAGTACTATGATTTTATGATTCTATGAAAACAATTAAAACCAAGTTTATACAAAAAATTATAAAGTCATTGCCCATCTCTAGTCATTAACAGCCTTACAGAAGATGAGATTTTTCTTCTGAGTAAACTGAATCATTCTCTTTTAGCTGTCTAGTGTTCCAGTTAAATACATCCACAATTCTTAGCCAATACTACCTAAACTTCTATTTTCCACCAAATAATTTATGTAATGAAAAAGCTAAGTGATCTAATTTTAGTGAACTCTTAGAATACAGTGAAACCATAAAGCTTGAGGTTAAAAACATGTTTTACGAAATCACTAAAAAGGATGAAGCATAAACAGAATTCTGAATTTCATGTACTGGAATTTCTTTAGAAAACCTCTTAGTCTTGCTCAATATTACATGGTGCCTATATGTCTAAAGACCTCAATCTCCCTCCCTGATAGGTCAAATGGGGAGCGGAGGTGGGGAGGAGGAGAACAAAGGAGTCAGGAAAAAAAATCAATGCTATCATGAAAAATGTAACATTATCATACAAAGCCATTACAGCAATTCTCCTTCAACCCTCTCAAAGTTAGGAATCCATACAACAAAGTGGAAAGTCTTTCAGGTTTAGCTCACATCTGCCATTTCCTGAAAGTTGTTTTAAACTAGAGATTTGTGGCATATTACATACATCTAAATTAAGAAAGCTTATTGGTAAGCCTTTTATTAAGAAATAAACTCAGACTACTGCTGAATTTTCAGAAACAACACATTATAGATCACTACCAACATAACACAATAACTACAGCCAACTGGACTATAATAACCGTTATAAGCAGAAGGAGGGGAAGCATAAAATAGAGAAGCATACACGAATCCTTACAAGCTTTGACTGCAGCATACACATATGAGTTGAGATTAAATTATGAAAATTTAAGATCCAATTAAAATGAGTTTATAATAAAAAAGCAATAAAAGCAAAAAGCAGTTTTCTCTTGATATTTAAAATACAACATACTTCTAAAACTCCATTTGAAGAGCAGATGTGTTTAAAAAAGTATTAATTTTCCTTTGTGGGGTAGGATGGGATAGGATGTTAACTACATGAAATCTTGATTTTTATCACATAAATAATTTAATAATTTCAATATAGGAATCAATACTTAAGTGTCACCAGACAGTGTACTCTATCACCATCAATGGGAAATAGGAGCAAGCAAATGAGAAAACATTTAATGCTCTTAGTTTATGCTTCATTTCTCTAAATATTTATAGGTGTAGAATACCTCATGAAAAATGCCCAAACCCTTAATTCACAATAAAGCTTCTGTCTCACAACTGATGGGAAGGACCCTTGAAGTCCTTAGTAGGTCTTACTAATTTAAAATTTGATTAATCATTTGCTAAAAATTTTTAAAGTATAAATAGTGAATTTAGTACTTTGAAAAGTACCCAGTAGCTATAAGAAATGAAGCCCTCTTTATTCAGTGGAGAGAAACAGTCCATGTAGAAGCAAGTCAAGACAGCACAACCCAAAGCCATCCTACTGGTAGCCTCAACTCTGATTCCAAGTACAAACTCTGAGAATGCAAGAGGTTAGAGCAGTGTTCCCCAATGCGGTGCCTGCGGGCGCCATGGTGCCCGCTGGGGCATTTATGTGCACCCGCCAAATGATTTGGGCCGCATGCGTGGTCCCAGCCCCGGGTGTTTGGTGCATGGGTGGCTCCTGCCCCCAGACGCCCGGCGCGTGAGCGGCCCCGCCCCCAGACGCCCGGCAGCCCTGAAAGGTTGGGGAGCCCTTGGTTAGAGTTTTACAGTTGCTGCTCAGGGCCAAAAGCAACAGGGATTTTTGGCAATTCCCTGGTAACAGATGTCCCCTGGGAAGCAGACTGAGCATACCTGGCTTATTCTGCACAGCTGATCAAAGTAGCCCCCGAGGCAGCACTTATCAATCTTAATCAATTCAGGAAGCATTTGAGTCAATCTAGTTTTACACGAGGGGGCTACCTTTTCTGAGGCTGTTTTATCATAGCTTAAAGCAGTGGTCACCAACCAGTAAATTGGGATATACTGTTATAACTTGGAGCCTCTGACAGGTGATCCTGACTGGATTGTCTAAGAGGCTATCAAGTGCGGGCACTTCAGCTGCCCTTCCCCCCACTGCTGTGCACTTCCTGCCCTTTGCCTTGGAGCTGCCTCCTCCCACCCCCAGGAGCTTCCAGCTTGTTGTGCAGGGCAGGGGAGGGGAGGGAGAAGAGGGATGCTGATGTCAAGATGCACCCTCTCCCACACTGTATCCTATCTCCACAGAGCAGAGTGGAGGAGGGGGGAGGTGCGGCAGGGCCCACAACAGGACTTGGGATGGAGTTTGCTGGCTGCTTTTGGGAGTGGTGCAGGGCCAGGGCAGGGGTGAGCCTGCCTTAGCCTCACTGCACCACCACCTATGAGCCATCTGAAGTAAGCAGTGCCCAGCTGTTGCCCACATCCTCCCAGAGCCTGCACCCAGAACCCCGTCACCCCAAATGCCTGCCTCTCCCAGCTCAGAGATCCTGCACCCCAACCCTCCGCCCCAGCCTGGTGAAAGGGAGGGAGGATGGGGGAGGGACAGTGGATGGAGTAAGCAGGGGTGGGGCCTCAGGGCACAAAAGAGGTGGGGGGCAAGGGTATTTGGGTTTTAGGTAGATCTTGGATAGCGCTTAAATTCAAAGTTTTAATTCAAAGTGATCTCATGCTTTAAAAGGTTGGAGACCACTGGCTTAAGGGAAACAAAACGGGATGGATCATACTGGAAAGGGGGGAAAAAAACAAAAAGTCTCAAAAAAGCATTCCTAATTAAAATTAAAGATGTTAAATTATGGTTATCTGACTAATCGTGTAGTGATACAATTTGTATCAGCTACATGATTAGTCGATAAGGGCCGCTCTGCAGAGCCACAGTGAGGGTAACTCCAGGAGCTGGCTCAAGTAGTTGATACTCCAGTCGACTACTGGATAAGCTTATGCTAATATCCCTAATTAAAATGTTCAGGGTGACAAACATTTTAATACTTATAACTTCCTCCAGGCTTGTGCACATTTCTTGTATTATATTCATGCAGTAAGAATGTACAGATTTCATCTCCAATATTGCCATGGCAGAGCAAATCTTGTTTTTAAAGTCTTTTTTTTATCTTCAGAATGAACAAACATCCTAACCCCACAGGCACCAAGTCTCTCACTGAGAATTTGTAGGTCTGGTCCTGCACTGTTCAACCACTGGTCTAATAGTCTTCCATGTAGCCCAGGGTTTAGCAAGAAAGACAAGATGGGTGAGGTAATAAGTTCAAAGATCTCACAGAAACCAATTTCCCATTCATGTTACCTGAAAATCCCAAACTGAAGTTATAGAAGAATTTTTTTTTAGAAAAAAAAGATTACTCCCATGAAAGCCATGACAAAAACCCTATGTTCTTAGAAACTCAACAGCTACTGGTGTGTCAAAATAAAATATTTGTTACTACTGTGCAGTTGAAATGCTGGCCCTCAGTCTTTGGAATAAATGTTGCATTGGTTAAGACATCTGTTTTTAAAGAAGGAGCTTTAAAATGAAGATGTCAACTTATGACATGAATACAGTTCCCAGAGTGTTAAAAAAGCCTAAGTCAGATTTGATATAGCAGAAAACACAAAAAATTCAGCTCTAAATTTAACTTTGGACATATTTAGGGGCTACAAACTACGCCTGAATATCAACATTCAATTTAATAAATAAGGGTTTTACACACTCTTCTTGCTGGAGCTAGTCAAGCCAATGAAATCTGTAAATGATTTTACAAAATTCCCAAGGTGCCACCTACTGGTGCCAATGATTTTGTTTAATTTCAACTAACAGTGAAATGCATGGCTTGGGTTAAAACTATTATACAAATAAAGAGATTGCAAGGTAGAAATGCAAAGCACATTGAAACATAAGGTGCAAATAGCACTCTGAAATAAAAAACCTGTTTTATTATTTTTACTGAAAATGTGTAATTTTAAACTGTTCAGAGAGAATAAAAAAAGAGATTCAACTTTCTTTAACTGCTCCTACTAATCTAGACACTTCATATAAAATATTCTTAAATATACAACTATCTTCTGGTGATAAAAAATAGTAACACAGCTGAGCAATTAACTAAATCAGCTCTTTTATAAAGTCCACTTTACAACATATGCATTTCTGATTCATTCATCATTTAAGACTATCTCAGCTCCAATTACAGCAAGATGAAATTGTGTCTTTGCCATATTAAGAGGGCTTACAAAATTCAAAGTGCTAGAATTCTAAGATAAGAAAGTTCCCACCCTTGAAATAAAATGACTTGATTAAGCATTTTACTGCATCGTCCTCTAATACACTTAGGATAACTTACCAAAATCTGTATGACTACTCATCCAGCCAATTGCATTAATAGACACTAACGCCAGAAGTCCTGAGCCAACAAATGACCCAATCCCAGAAAAGAAAAAGAACAGCCCCATAATGGCACTCTGCATGGATTTTGGAGCAGCTGAATATGCAAATTCTAAGCCTGTGTTAAAAGAAAAAAAAAGAATTAACCTGTAAGAAATTAACGTACTTGGTTAGTAGCTCAATGTGCCTGCTAATGACCAATATCCACAAACACAGAAAACAATACATGTGTCCAAGGTTAAAAACAATAACTTGGATTTTCAAAAGACTAAGGGATTTGTGTAACCAACTCCCATTGATTTCCAAGTATCTAACTCCTAGGCTGCTCTGAAAGTCTTAGTCAAGGTTATTAATGTTTTATATTAACTCATTAAGTCCTGAACATCTGGTTATTCAGATTTTTATTTTATGTGCTGCACCATTCCTTTCGTTCTCTTTTTAGCAAGTGTAAAGCCTTTTAGCCAACAAGTTTTCTCAGAAATCGTATGTATTTCCAGAACATACTCATTTTATTTTACAAGTCAACTGATATCAATCATCAGTGTGTACCAGAGTCAACATACTATCTAGAGAATTTACATTATACTTGGCTTCAACCTTATCCAAAATGAGTTAAACCGTTAAGATGCTCTCCAGCCAAAATGTTTTAGGACAATGGTTAAAAGACCATGATTGAGTCTTGATGGACTGTGACTACAATATGATGTAAACTTGAAAATGTATTAAAGTTGTTTTTGTAACAAAGCCAGCTCTCTTGACTTTCACTGCAGTTTTCTCAGACAGACGATTTTCCCTCATACATCTGGTGTTAAGTTGGGAACCAACTGGCAAAGAACACTTGTTCGGAAATTGTCTATGGCAATCACTATCCTTTCCCTTCTGCCTGCTCAAAAAGTGGCTTCAGTTGGTGAAGATCCAGGTTCACTAAGAAAATTGTTACTGTGACAGGGAATTTAAGGGAATCTGATTATTATCTTTCCATCATTTCATTCTTGTTTTGTGAGGCTGCCATTTGAGTTTTACTGAATGATATGTATAAACGCACTGCCCTTTCTGACAAGAATAATGGATGAAAGAACTGACTGTGGCAAATGCCCCAAGGACATGAGTTTCATTCAACCTGGAGCAGTTAGAATAAGTCTAAATAATTTTTAAAAACATTGAGAGAAGAGGAAATTTACTTAGGAAGATGGGATCTAGAATCTATATATCAGTAAGGTCAAGCAGCCCCAGTGCCCCAACATGATACACTGTTATAGGGCCTGATCCCACAAAAATTAAGCAAATACTTAATTTTACACATTTATAATCCTATTAAAGTCAATGGGACTACTTATAGAGTGCAACAGAAAGCACACAAAATTCTTTGCAGAATTGCAGTCAAAGTATGGTCTATCAAAGGGGTCAATTATCTTTGGCATGTGGCCCATCAGAATAATCTGCTGGTGAGCGGCAAGACATTTTGTTTACTTGGAGTCCCCATGGGCATGCTCTCCCATCCCCCAGCAGCTCCCAGCGGCCAGACCAGCAAATGTGACTAGGGTTATCAGACGGTTTAACCAAAAATACCAAACACGCCCCCTCCCTCCAAAAAAAAAAAAAAAAAAAAACACCACCGGGGAAAAAATTCTGTTGAGAAAAAAAAAGGGGGGGGGGGGGGAAGAGGGAGAGACAAAACTTGTTGACATTTTAGGTGTCCGGTATTTTCTGAATTTTTTTACTGGACAGGAGGCGAAAATACTCGACTGTCTGGGTCAATATCAGACACCTGGCAACCCTAATGTGGCCATTGGTAACTTCTGGGGGCCATGCCTAAAAACAGTCAATTACCACCAGCAGATTACCCTGATGGGCTGCATGGTCTACAGATAAGGTAAGGTATAGGAGACTTAAAACAGTCTGTATCTTTTTTAAATTAACTGGAAGGACTCTCCACCCTCACTTTTTGCAAAGACATGGCCGTGCCCATAAAGCAAGCTCAGAGCCACCTTCTGTTCACAGAATGTTGATTATTACTATTCATCCACACATAGCACTTAATAGGAACACAATGGTGTTTTCCTTTAAGGAAGGCTTAAAGCTTTAAGCCAGCTGGGTCAATTACTCAGGGCTAAAGGGAGCAGTGCTGTTCAGAAAGGTAAGTACATCAGAACTACATGTTTTCCCTTACAGATCTGATAGTGTTGTGTCACGCCACATGGGAAACTCTGTCTGAACCACCACATTATTTCCCTTCTCCCTTGAAGCAGAGTGCACTTGAATGTTATAAAATGGCATGGCTCTGATAAAGGTAAATCCAGAATGTGATGCTCAGTGTCCTTACAGATAAATGGAAGACAACAGTATGTTTCTAGAGGTATGTCTAGACTACATGCCTCTGGCGACAAAGGCATGTAGATTAGACTATCCGGCTTAGGAAAATGAAGCATCGATTTAAATAATCGCCGCTTCATTTAAATTTAAATGGCTGCCACACTGAGCCGATCAGCTGTTTGTCGGCTCAACGTAGTAGTCTGGACGCTCCGCGGTTGACATCAAAGGCATCTGTCGACTTCCCAGGTATGCCTCCTGAGATGAGGTTTACCTGGGAGGTCGACAAATGCCTTTGATGTCGACCGCGGAGCATCCAGACTACCGCACTGAGCCGACAAATAGCTGATCAGCTCAACGCAGCAGCCATTTAAATTTAAATGAAGCAGCGATTATTTAAAATCGATGCTTCATTTTCCTATGCCGGATATTCTAATCTATGTAGTCTAGACATACCCTGGGTGAAGAATATTTCTTTTTAACATGATGAACACTAAAATATGTCAAAAATTTGTTCAAATCCTAGGTACTGGGATGTTTTGCCATTATTATTACAGTTGAAATAATTTCTCATTCTTACTTAGCCAAATCCTGATTAAAAATGCAGCAGTCTGTAACCTTTCACTAGTTTCATTTTAGGTAAAAATAAAATAACCTTAGCTGTCAGAAAAATTCCCAGCCTATCTAATTCAGTCTGGTAGCCATATTGGATACTATTCACACAACTTAAACTGAAGTACACTTAAAGAACTCCAGTCTGATTTTTTTTCTTGTTTCCTTCACAAAAGCATTGGATTTGAGTGATACTGGGAGAAAAATACAAAGTTTATAATGCTATATACTTCCATAATTTAAAAAAAATATCATGCTTTCAAACGTGAATAATGTTCATAGTAACCCAAATATTTAATCTAGCCTAAAATACATAATCTTTTCTTCGCCTTCAGTGAAACTACTGCCTGCTGGCAGCCATTGATAGCAATTTCATGCTACTTCAAACAAGCAGTTTTGAAATTAAACCCTCTAGTTGGTGTTGTCATGTGAGATTATGATTCCCAGCTAAATAAGGGTGCTTTAAGAGGATTTCAGGGAATAATACACAAGATTAATGCAGTGTGTGTCATCTTTTTAAAAGGTACCTGGAGTGAAACTAATATGGATTAATAAAAGTATGCTCAGCTTTACTGTAAACAAAAACAAACTTATGTTTCTGCTTTTAATATATTTAGTCTTTTTGAACATAGTAAGTGCTTTCAAATCAATATAGTACTGTAACCATTAACATTTCATTTTTAAACTGAATTTCATAGTACAACATATGCACCTATCACACACTCACACACACACACACACACACACACAAAATCACATTTTCCCTGAAGTATCTTGTGCTCAGTCTTCCTTATAGCCAATTGTGTCATTTGGATAATGATTAGAAGACTGAAACAAAGGATAACAGAGAGCAATAAAGATGTGTATGAACTGTTGAAATAGGAACATGTATATTCCCCACCTCCAAAAATTTGGCCAATGAACAGGTTTTGAAGTTATAAAACCATTGTTACAGCTGCAGCAAGTGCAAAAGAACAGTGTACTTGCTTGAGAATAGGACAAGTCTTAAATTATTCTGCTTCCTGTCTATTAATCCAAGCAGAACAATCAACCCTGAACTTAAGAGCTCAACTGAAGATTTAACTTTTTTTGGTAAAATCACTGATCCTTTGACAAATAAATTGCATATATTGGCTACACTTTCTTTGGGAACTTCTATTAACTGTGTAATAAGTCTGAAAGTCAAAAGAGAAAGATGACACTTCAAAACAGTGAAGCATCTAATACCTGTTTTCAAGTATACAAGCATTTCTTGTAAGTCAGTTGCATACATGAATTCAGACAGAGTTAACACAATTCTCCTAATGTTGCTAAGCAACTACGTATTGCTTTTTCTCTGCTTTAAGCTTTCGGTATAGTTGAGAAAGACATTAAGACAGAGATGACATTCAGAAAGTGACTTAAGCAAGAATTCCTATCACTTATTCTGAAATGATAGAAGCAGTCATTAGGAGCTGGGTGTAGAAAAATATTATAAGGTAAAAGGAGATGTTAGGGATGTTATTAAACATTTAATAAAAGTTAACATGATAGAGGGCAGCACTGATTATTGCAAAAGATCAATTTTGCACTCCCACAACACATCTGCCACAGAGGTTAGTGTCTTACATTGCGCCACCCCCATTTTACAAAAAGTTAAGCTGAGACAACACTGTCAAGGTGCTAAATTTTCATTTCTTCCAGTCCAAAACAATGCCAGTCTAATTATGCCCTAGCAGCGGACAGAAAAAAAAGATAGAGGAAAGCTTGCACCAGCTAAGCAGGCCAGTTTTTTACCCTTTAAATAATGAAGAGCAACACTAAAATAAAAAGCCAAATATTGGGGAAAACATGTGAAAAGGCAAGTGCCTCAGAAGAAATGGATAAAGTAGCAGGAGGTAAAGAGAGTTAAAGGCTATGAAACACACATGTAAAAAACATGAAATGGACACTACTGATCCCTTCTGTCCCCCCAAAAAGTGTCAGGTTTGGAATATAAAATTGGTACCAAGGATGTCTTTTTTTTTTTTTTTTTTTTTTTTTAAATAAACGAGAGAGATGTTTGCTACAGCCAGAAGGCCTCTGAAACAATGTTTCATCTTGAGATGGTTTGATGAACATTCATGTTATAAAAGTTGATCACAAATTCCAACATTCAATATGTATTCATGTAAATATACAATGCTTCTTTCATATGCAAAGTAAGTTCTCTTCCTCTTTTGCTCTAAAACCCAACTCTGAGTAAGTCCTAAAATTTTCATACCCTTTGCTCCTTGTTTCCTGCTCTCTTCCATTTTTTCCCTCCTCTCCCCTATTTATTTTGGGTCTGCACACCCTAAACTCAAAACTCCAGTCATCTGAATAAGTGGGCTGTGCCCCCGAAAACTCATGATACCATCTGCATGTTTTGTTAGTCTATAAAGTGCTACCAGACCATTGGTTGTGTTTTAAGTTTATCACGTACAGACTAGCTCGGCTATCCCCTGAAGTTTCATTTCCTAGTAGTAATGTGCCATGGCAGGAGACCAGTGGGACATAGATTAACAAGCTAAATTCTCTCTGCTGTTGTACTAAGAAGGAAGCATACTATGTTGGAACTGGAGGTAAGACAAGCTACGCGTTCTAATTCTAGTTGGACAAAAGGGAAGATTAGCCTCTGAAAACCCTCTTGTCCCATAATGGGGAAAAACAAAAAAAGCTAGGAAATCCTATTTGAGGGAAATCATCTAAGAGGCTCTCAAACGCCCTAAGAAGGTTTGGACATGAGCCAGTAGGTGCCAGCTGCCTGTCTTTTGACCAAGATGTGCTGCCAAAACACAGAGTTCCACTCAGTGTAACGGCTAAACACTATGGGAAGAGGCTCTACTCAGTGCTCTGCCCCTCAGCTTGGGTCTGCCACAGAAATGATTAAATACAGGGCCTGTTTCCCCATCATGCTTTGACCAGCCCTCCCCCCAGTGTTCCATTCCGCACGAGAGCTGGTCTCTTCCATCTTCTCCTGTGCTCTCCTATTTTGCTGAAGCATCCTATACAGTATTACAAGGGTTTCCCCTCCATTCCTGTAGGCCACCATCTCATCCCCACCCTATTCTGAGGGCTCCCCTCCATTTGCGACTGAACTGCTGCTCATCATGAGCAGTGGAGCTGGGCAAACTGGGATTACCAACAGGGTTTCTTTGTGATCACCTGCAGTAGTTGGCTTCCAGTTCAGCATCCCTATCATTGCAGCAGATCCTGGCACCACCTTCCTCCTTGTTCCCTTGTTCAACAGGGTCCCTCTGCCTGGTCAGGTGCCAGAGAGAGCCTGGCTCCAGCACTGTTCCTGCATGAAGTGATGTGTTGCCTTCTGCACGGTGCTAGTGTAGCTAGAGAGTAACTGGTTGATGTGAGCCAGCTATAGCCCCAGCTCCTCTGATCATGCTATGGCAGAAGCCCATCCCAGCTACCCACTATGCTCCCATATCAACTTTTGCTGCACTGGACCAATGCACAACCAGCTCAGGGGGATGGTGAACTAGTGATTGCCCAAGAACCCCACTGCTCCTGCCCACTTGCTCTAAAGGGGCCTAGCACCCATGAGCTCCACTCTGTTCTGAGCAGAAAACTGAGGAGTTATAGTGTTAATTGGTGTTACATTTTCTGAAAGTATTTGGACAGTTACTGTAGCTGGCCTAATCTGTATTTTCAAAACAGAACTGAGAGAACAGAAAAAGGTGCTTTATGAAATATAAATAAAATTAGTACTTCTGACACAAATACTCATACTTAGAATTAATCACGCTTATTAACACAGTAAACTATGATAGAGGAAGGGGAATTATTTTTGCTTCACTGAATTCCTATACAACAAAGTTTAAGAACCTCTGAGCTAAGAAGAAGAAACTAAGCTCAGTGTTTAACTTTAAACATCTATACAAATGAAAATAGTAAATAATTGCATCTATTAATATATACAGTCACGTTATGGCTCTAAGCAAAAGCTTCATGTGACTATGTTCACTCCCTCAGTGACCTTTATTCAGTTCTCCCACATTAGGACTAGTTGGCTATACTTTACTCATACTGTATTAAAATATCTACTTATAGAACTAATCCCAATATATTGGTTAATGCTATTAACTATTGTTCACAAGCTCCAATAGTAAACAGAAAAGTTTATTGAAATAATTCACAAAAGCAATTTGTTTAATTATAAGAAGAAACCAATGCAAGCCATATCACATACAAAACAGATGCAACAGATAAATGGTCTGTGAGTTTTTTTGTGCTAATGAACCCTAATGTGCGTGAAACAGACCAGAAAATAAGATTTTATAGTCTCATTCACACTCTCCTCCCACTTCAGCTTCAGCCTAAAAATCAATATGATCTCACATTGCTGTTCACTACACCACAGAAGAATGGCCTGGAGAAATTTACAGACACTTGTGATTCAGTTCCAGGAAGATGTGGCTTGAGTAGTGCTTCAGTTTACTTAGTATTTACTACACGAAGTACTAGATAAAATGCGCCTCCTGAACAATTATCCTAAAAGCAAAAGCATGTCTTTGAGATCATTTCCAGAAGATTCCTTAAAGCTTTACTAGTGCTACTTATTTGTAAATAGAAAATTGCTAATCTAGCCTTGTTGGTTTATAGATCAATGCCTCCTGACCAGCATAGTGACAAATTAACTATCAACTCTGCCCTAAGAACAAACGAGTAGTCTACATACCATGCCAAGTCTGTGATACTGAAAGTTTTTTTTTTTTAATCCAGAAAGTTTTATAAAAAATGTTTGTTTATATCATGGCCTAGATCGGGGGTGGGAAATAATTTTTGGCCAGGAGCCACTTCAAAAAGTTCTGAAGTGGCCCTGGGCCACCCGGAAGGGGCGAGGCCTAAACTGGAATGGGGGGGGGGGACCAGGAGATTCTCGGCTACCCCACCCACGGACCATGATTTGTCTGGGAGTGGGGGAGCCCCTTTGCCACCCCCTTCCTACTAGGCACTCATGCCACTTGTGCTCCGCCCTGCCACATATTCCTTGCATGCCGGGCGTAGGGCAGGAAGAGGCTTCAGGTGCTCCCCTCGGCCCCAGACCAACCAGAGACTGGGGGCAGGGGAGCGCTAGAAGCTTCCTTCCACCGTGAGAGGAGCGCGTAGCACTTTGAAGTGCCATGTGCTCCTTGCAGGGCTTGGCCAGGGAGAAAAAAGCTTTGCGCAGTTCCCCCACCTTACCCACATCCTGTGAGGAACACGTGGCACTTCAAAGTGCTACATGCTCCTCACACAGTGGGAGGAGGCTTCTTTTGCCCTTCCCCCCACCCTGCATGAGCGTTTGCCAGTCTGAAGTGCTATGCGCTCCTCGCAGGGCGTTGGGAGGGGAGGGCGAAGGAACCTTTGCATGCTCCTCCTGCCCCCAGGCCAATCAGGGCTTGGGAGCAGGGGAGCACGTGACGTCTCCTCCAGCCCTGCGAGGAGCTCATAGCACTTTGAAGTGCAGCGTGCTCTGCGCAGGGCGGGAGGAAATTTTGAGTGCTCCCCCGCCCACAGGCAATATTGGCTTGGGGCAGGGGAGCGGCATGGCCTCTGCAGGCTGGATTAACCCTCTTGGTGGGCCAGATATGGCCCGTGGAGGCCCTTTTGCCCACCCCTGGCCTAGATGACTGAAAAATGAATGCTTTTTATTTCCAAATGTTATAGTTAATTAACAATGAGCAATATTTGTTTTAACTTTTCATGGTAAGTTTCATGCTTGGGAATGTAAAAGATTAAGTGCTTCACTAACAAGCCATGCAAGAGCTTTCCCACATCATTTTTGTCACCTTTAGACTAGCCTACCTCCTTAGCTTTTCTTAAGCAGATATTCCAAAGGGCGCTAAATTGTGTGGCAGATTATGTGGGGAAAAGAAGAGATCAGGTTCAGTTTAGATGGGAAAATACCATCTTACAAAACCAAAACCAGACTGCCTTCATGAGACTAACTTCTTATGTTCTCATACTAAACACAAGAATGGCTATACTGGGTTACACCAGAGGTCTATCAAGACTAGTATTCTGTCTGCGGATAGTGGCCCATGCCAGGTGCCCCAGAAGGAATTTACAAAACAGGCAATCATCAGATGATCCATTCCTTGTCACCCACTCCCAGCTTCTGACAAACAGGGGCTAGGGATACTATCCCTGCTCATCCTGGCTAATAGCCATTGATAATCCTATCCTCCATACATTCATCTAGGTTTTTTTTGAACTCTGTTATAGTCTTGGACTTACAACATCCTCCAGAAAAGAGGTCCACTGGCTGACTATGTATTATGTGAAAAATGTGAAGGGAGCAGGTTGCCAGGCCACAGGGCAGGAGCGGGCTGGGGGCAGGCTTCCTGGTAAAGGGGTAGGAAGGTGGCTGCCTGGCCAGGGAGGTGAGGTAGCGGGGAGAGGCATTCTGGCAAGGGGGTGTCTGGCCAGGAGTCTGGGGTAAGGGAGTATTCTGGACAGGGGGCTTATGGCAGGGGGGAACAGCAGGAGGTGTCTGGCCAGTGGGCTGGGAGGATTTTGGCCAGAGGCTTGGGGCAGGAGAGATTCTGGCCAGGCGGGCAGTATGGGGAATTGAGGGAAGGGGTTGTCTGGCCAGGAGACTGGGAGTGGGATTTTGGCCTGGAGGCTTGGGGCAGGAGTGATTCTGACTGGGGGTAGGAGGGAGGATTCTGGCTGGGATGTGCCTGGGTAGGGGGCTGGGAGTAGGCGGATTCTGGCCAGAGGGCCAAGAGGGAGGCAGGGAGGGATGATGGGGAAGCACAGGGGACAGGTAGGGATTCTGCGCAGAGGGGATTTTGACCAAGGGGGCAGGGGCTGTGTCTGGGGTGGTGAGTGAGAGACTGGGGGTCTGGGCTTGAAAGGGTTGGGGGGACACTTACTTGTTTGTGGCAGGCACCATGTAACATGCCTCCTGCTGCTCTCATTACCCAGAAACCCCCAGGAAGGATTTGCAGGGAAAGCCTCTAGGAAGGGTTTTCCCAGAGGGATGAAAAAGGGCAATGCGCATGGAGCCATTTTGGCTACTTGTTTCCCACATGCGGAGGGAAGGAAAATAACTTCACACAGACACATCTTTTGCTCCGTTTGTTGTCTGCATGCCAGATCCAGTGCAGAGTTTAGGGGGTTTCTCCTCTCCTCCCACCAGAAGTGGGCACTGGCGCTCCAGTCTTGTGTGTGTGGGGGTGGAGAGACATAAGGTTGTAGCACCAGTGCGGGTTTCCTAAAGAATTAAAATATATGTCCTACTGCATATTAATCATACCAGAACTGGTCATTTAATGTAATGGGTAAACGTCAAACAATTAATAGCAATCTGCTAATCTTATAACCCAGAGTAACTTTCAAGAATTAGGTTCTTTCCCTTAAAAATTAGTTTGCATTTTTTAATGATTCTGTGCATTAGGAAAATGATCAGACACAAACAAAAGTTACATGAAAACCTGACTTTAAAAAAAATAAAAAAATAAAGAAAAGAAAACAGAAAACAGAAAACTTACCTGCTATGCTTGCAAATATTTCACTAAATCCAATCAGTACATATTGAGGAATCTGCCACCATATTGGCAAATCAGCAGCATAGTATGTAACATTTCCAATTGTCTGATTAATTGTTTTAACCTTTACAATATTCAGTCTGTTACCTTCCAAAATTCCTAAAAGAAAAAGAAATCCTAAAATACAAGAATTTTTTCACACCTAGACCTAAATTAGGATCCAGATACTGCATTACATGAGTATCTGAACCATGCAATAAAAAGCTTAGATACCATGAATAAGTACTTCATAACATTCCATATCAAGTACTACAAAGTAATAGTCAAAATAGTCTTATTTCAGAATATTCAGTTCCTCTGCCACAGGACTAGTTATTCTATTCTTCATCAACTATAATTTCACAAATCTTTACTCCATTTCAAGTGGTTTATCTCACAAAGCCATCTGATACAAACTTAATTTTTTTAAAGGCAAATTACTTTGCAAAGTTAAATTATTGCATGTGCAAGCATGAAAGTACTACATCAGTGACTATTTTTCTGTTTGAAATAGTCAGTACTACACAAATGCAGTTTACCTTATTCATAATCGCTTACTGTTGACTTTCATTTGTATAGCAACTTTCATCACACTGAATTCCAAAGCTTCTTATGAACTCTCTTATAAGTTACATTGCACATTGAAATGCAGACACTAATTTGATTTCTGTGTCATGAAGAGAGTGAAATGCAACTATTTAATGGTGCTCATCAACACAATTGGGCATGTTAAAGAAAGGAACTCATATCTAAATGAAGCAGTAGGAGAAATTTCAGCAGGTAGTGAATGGTTCGCCCAGACTGAAATTAGGCATACAGTTACAAAGAATGCTTAGGATCTTTAATAACCAAAACTAAGCATGGCTTCTAATTCATGCCTTACCTAAAGGAATCCACTTCTGGTTAGCAATACAACTGTGTCCACAACCCTATCAATCTGGTACACTAGCTCATTGCTGATTCAAAAGGCAGAACAGTGCCTATTGAATCATTAATACTAGTTCCTGAAGCACTCAGATTGAAAAGGTAGGTCTCCATCTGAATGCAGTTAAGGATCAGCCCTGTTTTGGTTAGAAGATCAAGATCTGACCTTATACCTAATAAGAAAAATAATGTCAATAATAATAAAGAGTTCACACATCTGTAACATGCCATGTATACAGAGTTGCTGACAGTGTGCTTAAACGACTAAGTATTATAGTCAATTTCCCCACTTATCAGATCCAGATAAAAAGCAATGGGTGCAATACCCAGACAGGTGCATGTGTGCCATAATGCTGAGTCCCTGATAAGATAATCACGTATATGAAATCAGCCCAAGATTTGAAGGGAAAAAAAAGTCTGCTTTGTTTTAAAAGCCTGACTGTGGTGCAGAAATTGAGCAAGAGAATTCTAGAGCTGAGCCGCTTACAGTTTCGGACTAAAAATACTGTTGTAGTTCACTACTGTGCAATAGGAATGCTGGGGCTCAAGCTCTGGAAGTAAGATAAAAGGTTCACGCGTATTTATAGGTGCATTAAGTGGTCTATAATGTTCTTTTCAGAAGGGTGGAAAGCTTCCTATATGATAGCACAAGTTTAGCCATTAATGTTAGTTAAGAACGGGGCTGCTGATAAAAGAGTGGGAGGGAGACGGGAGAAAAGGACTGCTGCTCCAGGACCTAGCGACTTAGAAGGGCATGGGACTCCCTGCTGCAGCTGCCACTAACATAGCGGTGGCTGATGTTCCAGGCAGTTCAGGATGGGCAGCAATGAAGGGCTGGCTGGTGGAGGCTAGCCCTCAGACCTGCACTTTCCAGGGGCTCAAAGCTGTGCACTGCCCATTTATCCCTGGGGCCCACCAGTTCTGTCAGCATCCTTGGTCAAGAATCAATTGTAGAAAAGAAAGCTCCTAACTGTTCCATTGCCGATTATATTGAAAACAGCAAGTGTGGAAAAAATGGGTACTTTTATTCCTGAAACTACTCCAATTATACCTTGCTGATCCTACCACCACCTTTAACACATTTCAAAATATACTCCCCACTGTAACAATCAGAGCCCGAACATCGTAAAGGGAGCAGAAGTACAAACACTAAAGAATAAGCAATTGGATCAACAGGTTGAATGTAAAGTTACTGTGTATAAAAACATGCCAAAATATGTCTTTTATGAAAGGTTGTAATGTTCTGAACTTGATGGCCCTCATGAGATATGTATAAAGACTAGTTTGCTCATGAGTATTAGTACAGCAAAGAAAAACTCCTTCCAAACCAGTTGTTCACATGATTGTCAATTAAAAGTACTCGTTTACTGTCCAGCCAGGAAGAGACAATGGTGGACCATTAGAATAAGTGGGAAGTCATTGCACTAACTTGAAACTGAAAAGAAAAGCTTAGTCTTGGAAAACTGAGGGTATGCCTATAACAGCTGCAGCCATTGTGCTGTGGTTGGAAGCAATGGTAAATCCAACTTTCTTCCAGTGACCTATTGCTAAAGTTGACTTATCATAAGCTTATTTACTCATAAGCATTATAGAGGATCAACAGAAGAAATCTTCCAATCTAGAGTTGTCTACACAGGGATTCGTCCCTGGTCTAGGCTACAAATTTATTGGCATAACCAAGTCACTCAAGGATATGGAAAAATCCACACAATCTCTACCGACCTAATCCCTGGTGTACTCAGCACTATGTCAATGGAAGGGCTTCTCCCATTGATATTGTTTTCCCTTCTCAGGGAGACAAAAGTATCGACAATGATCGGAGAAACTCTCCCCTTAGCACAGGTAGTGTCTTCACTAAGCACTACAGCAGTGTTATAAGTATAGACAAACCCTTAAATTGGATTAACTACACCACTCTGGAGGATGGATTTTTCATACTCCTGAACAATAATTATTTCTAGGGTAGATTAGGGCTACACCTAAAAGCTGCAGTAGCACTCCTGTAGCACTTTAGTAAAAATGCTTAAACTGATGGAAGAGCTTCTCCTGCTAATGCAACAGTGCAAGAGGCAACAGATATGCTGATGGGAGATTACAATGGGATTAGGTTTGTACAACTGTTGTCCAGGGGCATGGATTTTTTATGCCTCTCAGGGTATGTCTAGACTACATGGCTCTGTCAATGGAGCCATGTAAACTAGTTTACCCGGCATAGTCAAAGAAGTGGGGTTTTAAATAATCCCCGCTTCATTAAAATAAACATGGCCGCCGCACTGTGCCGATGATTGGCTGATCCGGCACAGCGCGGCAGTCTAGTCGCGGATCTGTCGGCAGGGGAAGCCTTTCAGATGTATGAATTTTTTTATACCCCTGAGTAGCATAGGTAGATCAACCCAAATTTTAGGTGTAGAACAATCCCAAGAAAGGACAGAATTTCCCTCACCATGAGTCACCATAGACTGAGAGAAAGAAAAAACTGCAAATCCTTCAAAGAGAAAGAATCTGAAATGAAAGGCAAAAGAAACTGAGGGCCAGCATGTAGGTGAAACATTGAATCTATTCCTTGACTATTCAGAAGCAATAATTAGATAAATTTACTTTTTTAATATAAGTTAATATAGAACATCTGCTCAGTTAAAGTCTTGCTGAAATTTAATTGCGTCAAATATAGTATAAAAGTCTATGGCGATGCTTTATGTATACTCAGTTCTTGTAGCTACATGCTGCTGATGCTTATATTTGGCCTCAAGACATGGCTACTATTTATGAACCTTCAGACTAATTTACCATAAATTTACCTTCAAACCTGAAGATTTTAGAAGCTAAAATCCACTGATTCTTTGTTGGACTATACTTGAATGTGACAAGTTACGAGTTTAAAATTCTTTTAACTATTAAAACTTTAAGATTAAATTCTTGCTACAATTGTTTAGAGTCTCTAAATGAAGTTGATTTTCCAGTTGAATAACCTTAAATACTGCTATTAAGAATTTACAATAGAATGCATGAAGTAAGCACAGCAGATGTTCATTAAATGTAATCAGTTGTATTCACTCAATTTATAAAAGGTATTTAAAATAATCTAAACAACCTAATTGGCAGTCTAACTCATGTCCAGAACTACTACCAGTTTGGCAAATATATTAAAAATAAAAACAAGGCACAAACAAGTTAAGTTGCTTCCAAGACTGCAGATTGAAAGATATTGGTATATTTATATTATTCCATATTGTCATCATGATTTCTGTATAAGAAAATGGTGGTCAGATAGATATACGGCAGTTTAAGAGTCAAAGATAATAGCTTTTATAAATGCCACTCATTAGCCTGCCCTGTAAAATGAAACACTCCATGAATTATTAATATAATTGGAAACAAATTTGTATTAACTTCAGCCCCAGAAGTCCATCTGACTTGGGTTCTCACATTCTAGAATGTTAGCTTACTTCAATCAGAGGTCAAGATTGAATTTCTCCACCAGGGGCTTCAGATCAGTGTTTCCAAGGCCAAAGAACCAAAAACCCTGCTGATACCATATTTCTAAGTCAGATATTAATCCTGAAAATTAAGTCATTTGAAATTTTTTAGAATTCGAGTATATGAAACCTGACTCCAATTATTTTATTTCAGAGTGCTTCTGTTTCAGTAGTAGTGGATACTTGACTTTTAAATCAGTTCATGTAAGAATTCTGAACCAGCAAGTATTTCAACTTAAGGCTAACATTCAACATTTCTTGACACTGCCCTCCTATTAGCAAAGAGGAGCTCCCCAAGTGTGCTTAAGTGCCATTGAATAAGAGAAAGATTCCTATTTTAAGTTCAGATGACTTTCACAGTAAGAACTTTATTTTATTAGGCCATGGTCATTTTTGTACGTGGGCAAGTAATTACCTTTCCCGTTGGGAAAAATCTTGATAGCTGTATGAAGTATCCCACTTTCCAAAATACAGAAGAATAGGAGAGAAGAGCTTAATTTTATTTAATGCTATAATGCTTTATCGATATGTTCATTACTGTGATACTTGGTGAAGGGTATAGGGATATAAGACACATTTCTCAGAAATGTTCAGTTCCACATCAGTGCTTAACAACTTTAAACCATCCTCATAGGAGATGATTTATGGTTTGAAAGTGATGCCATCTTTTTCCTTTCATGCCATAGCTAAGCTATTTTACACTACAATAATTCCAAACATTAGGGAACATTAACACCGGGGGGAGAGGGGGAGCGAAAGTAGGGGAAAAGTCTTGCTCAGAAATAAGCAAATTTTATTACTTCTTCTAAATACAGTTCTAAAATAGAATCTCGAGTTTGTTTAATATTTGAAAATCAGACTATATTAAGGACTAACATTAATTTTTATAAAAATCTTGTTTTTCCTGTGCTTAACATTTAAGTGAAGTGATTTTAATAGTCAGATGATATTGCTTTGGGGCTTCCTTAATATTTAGAATATGGAACTAGAATTTTGTATTTATTTTATGAAGTGGAATGCTTTGCAATCTGATCACCAGTTGCAAGCCAAAACAAGCTGAGTTCATCTTCAGTGATACAATGATAAAAGTAGCTCTCTGGCTACTTTTCAGTATGCTTAATCTTGATAGCAGCTTATCAGAGAAGCAAAACCTTCATCTTCGAGACTGTGATTAATCAATTGCTGCAATTTATGCTTCTTTAAAAGTGCTAATGTATAACCTTGTTTCAAGCAGAAAAATGGTCTAGTAGTTTTATACATGATAAATAAAAACATGAAAACTTAGCAATGGTATGAGTAAAACCTCTTTGATTAGGCACAAACATTCATGCAGCTCATCCAACAGTTGAAGACTCCAGCACTATTTCAGATACTCATAACAGGACTCTGCAGAAGTGAATCAAATGTATATCTAAGTTGCTTTCTTACCTGCTGCAAGTGCGGAGCACATCACAAAGAACATTCCAACTGCAATCCTCTTCAAAGATGATGGGAGCAAACCATTCCTTTTTAGAATAGGGTCTACCAGTTTATCCTTTAAGGGTATTAGGATCAGAATAAGCACTGCATCAAACATAGTCAACCAGGCTGCAGGAAACTGAGAACAGAGTAGATGGATTAATTCAACTATGTATTACTTACCACCTGATTTATTCTTTTATTTAAAAATAGCATTGTATTTTTCATGCAATATTGAAAACCTGGGAGAAACCAAAGTATTGGTCACAAGTTATAGACTCTCATTAAAATAAAATATTTGAGTCTTTTGTCAGCACTTAGCTTAGCTATTCACGTTTTACTTAGCTACAGTTTTTTAAAATTCTTCTGGCTTAAAATATTAAAAATAGTGGCTCTCCAAAGTAAGTAGGATACCACTGCATGCTCCCACTTCTGGAATCACATCCATCTATGCAGAGCTTTGTGAGCTTCCCAAAAAGCAGTGGGGGAGTTGCACAGGCATCCTCTTGCTCGTGACAACATCAAATGTTTAAAATCAAAATTATAAGATCCAACTGCCTCAATTCCTTCTGCTAAACCTAGTAGTTCTAAAATCAGAATGCCAAGGAAGAGGGAAAGATGGAAAAGAGTGTGATTATCAAGAGACATTCTCTGAAAGCCACCTGATCCATAAGGAACCCTTCTGCTTTTGAAAATAATGGCATAGCATGATTGCACATTTGGGTATAGTAGGAATGGTATCAATGAAGTATCTCAGCTATTTAGATAGTTGGTCATTTGCAGATAAAAGTGAAACAGGTGTTCCACAAATCAAACCTTTTCATACCTCTAAGACCGTGGTCCCCACCCATCGATCATGATCAAATGGTCGATCCCAGGGGCTCGACTGGTCAATCACAAGGCTTTTGGGGCCCCCCAACTTCTCCCCTAATCCCCAGGAACCCCGCTCTGAAGCTACCTCCAGCAACAATGGAGGTAGCATGGGCTTCCTGTGAGGTGAGGAGCAGTTCTGCAGCTGCACACCACGTCCAGGAAGTGTGTGGGCTGCTCTTCCTTCCTCCTCAAACAGCCAGTGCCATACCTGAAACTCCGGCTCCATTGTGTACCGGGGATTTCCTTCCCCTGGCTGCCTTCCTGAGTGGGGGGAGGGGAGGAGTGAGGGAGGGAGAGAGTAGGAGTCCCACGCCAGAGACTTCTTTCTCCCTGCTGCCTTCCTGCATATTGGGGAGGAGTGGGAGAGAGGAGAAGGAGTCCTGGGAACGCACCAGCTCCAACTGCTCAGGCAGTGCCTATTCCTGAAGGGAAGTCCCTGGCACAGGATTCCTACTTCTTCCCCATACTCCCCCCCGCCCCCCAAGCAGGAAGGCAGCAGGGGGAAGGATGTCCCCAGTGTGCAATGGAGCCAGGGTTTTAGGTACCGCACCAGCTGTTTGGGGAGGTGAGAAGAGCAGCCCGTGCACTTCCTGAACTTGGCACGCAGCTGTGGACTCCCCTCTTTTCCCCCCAGGCGCAGGAAGGCAGCAGGGGGAAGGAAGTCCCCACGCGCTACCAACCCAACCTTTCAGGTACTAAGCTGGCTGTCTGGGGGGAGGGAGGGCAAGCAGGGGAAAGGGAGGATTCAGCCTATGCACTTCCTGGATCCCCAGTTACTAGGTTGAGCTGTACCAGTCCCCTCCCCGTCCCAGACCCACACGAGTCCTCAGGACCCTGCTGCAGCCCCCACCAGCACCTGCATTTGCACCCTGCCCCAGCGCACAGCAGCAGCCTGCCTCAGCCACTACCAGCATGCTGCCTTAGCACCCTGTCTCAGCTTGCCCTAACCCCCATCAGCAGCCTCCACCTGCCCCCTGCCCCCTGCCCCCTGGCCAAACCCCCATGAGCACCCTGCTCCTGTCCCCTTCCTCCTGGTCAGACACCTACCCCCAGCTTGCTCCTGTAACCCATTTCCCACCTAGATTCTGTATCCCCATCCTTATCCCACTCACTGGCACCCCTGTTCCATACACTGGATCCCTCATTTTTGCCTCCACCTCAGATTGTAGAGGGCCCCACAAATGCCACTAACCCTGGAACCCAGGAGAGTTAATTTGGCCTGGGGCTGGACTGCCAGAGGAGTGAAGTGTCTCAGTTGGGGCCACGTTAGCGAGGCTTGGGGGGTTTTGGAGGGGTTAGTTTTTTGCATCTCACTTATATGGCCCCAACTGACTTTTCTTTGGGTCAGTGACCCATGAACTCAAAACAGGTTCCCCACCCCTCTCAGAAATAAAGACAACGCTGAAACATTTTGTTTAACATATTTTATTTAAAAATTAAGCCTGGCCCACAAGCCCCCATCTGGCCACTGCATCATAACACTTTTGCACCTCTGCCAGACCCCAAACCTGAGCCTCTCACAGCCTCAAACTCCTGCACCCCCACATCCTCAGTCTTGTGCCACAACACTCCTGCACCATTCACACACTGCAAATCTGTGTCCTGAGCCCATCATACTCCCAACTTCCCTGCTCTGAGCCCCTCACACACTCCAACCCAAACTCCAGCACCCTCACATCCACAAACCTGAGGCTGGCTCAGCACCACAATCCTCCTCCTGACCCCAATACTCCCCAGCCTGGAGCCCCCCTCCGCAAACTAGCATCCCCTTCTCCACGTCCTCCTGCATCCAAATTCCCTCCCAGAGCTTGCACCTCTCATCCCTTCCCACACCCAAATCCTGCACCTCCTGTCTCAACCCAGTCAGGGTGTAGGATTGGGGATAGCAAGTGATGGAGAAGAGGGGAACAGAAATGCAAAATGCAAAAATATCAAACATTTAAGAGCTCAATTATAGAAGGCTGGTAAAAATTATCAGTGAAGAGGCTGACCGGGGCTGTTGCAATACATTGGCCATGGTCCACCTGCTTAGTATCTGAGCCCACCCAGATGTGAGCACCAGGAGCAATGTTTAAATTGAGGGAGGCTGCAGACCCAGAAAAGGCAGGTTTATTTAAAGATTGAGCCAGGTTACTGAGGGGGACAGTTTTATAATAAAGCTGCTGCTGCTGCTGCTGCTGCCTCAGACTGCTCATCTCAGCCCACTTGCTTTTTAAACACAGGTTCAGACACTGGCTCATGCCACCCACATCTAGTTACTGCCCTACCTCTCCATTGGATGATTGTTTGGGAGATGAGAGCAATAGGCAGGACAGACCTCTGCTAATGGGGAGGAAGTAACTAGAGCCAGGTGAGGTGGGACGCAGCTGGAGCTTGTGTCGATGGGAAACAGAATGAGCCCTTGGACTAGGAGGAGCTCATGCATGAGGTCACAACACACAGGCTCAACCATCTCTCTATCATTCATTCCGGAGAATAGATATTAAATCATTAAGCTAGGTGGCTTAATGGTGGAGTCGTTTTCCCGTTGGCATGATGAAAGAGTAAGTGTGCCAAATCTGTGCAGGACATCAACCACTCAGCTCTCTAATGGATATAGGTTTCACAACATATCTATATACATATAAGTATTTGGTCCTGCCATGAGGGCAGGGGACTGGACTCGATGACCTTTCGAGGTCCCTTCCAGTCCTAGTATTCTATGAATATGGAGCTTGGATGGGAAACAGAAGACCCACAAATAATGTCATTCAGTTTTGGTCCAGCTGCTCCACTGCCATGATATCTGGCAAGGGGTTCTGGCTATTAGGCACAGATGTGGAGACTAAGCCCCTCTTACTCTACCCAGCTGCTCTCTATGGGTATGTCTACACTACAGGACAAAGTCAAATTAACACATGCAACTTCAGCTACGTTAATTGTATAGCTTAACTCAGCCTTTGGCCTGTCTACACTGTTGGAAGTTGAAGAAAGAACACTCTTCCTTCAACTTCCCTTATTCTTTGTGAAAACAGGACTACCAACATCAACCAGAGTGCCCCTCTCACTTAAAATTAGCGGTCATAAGTAGTCCGCTAATTCAAACCCTGGAAGATCGACAGCAGCAACTTTGATCTTCCTCTGTAGTGTAGACGTGCCCTACTGGATCCACACCATAAGCCACCTGAGCATTCCACACCAATGAATTTCAGTGGGTTTGAGTAGACTGGAGTGATGTCTAGAAGTGCTGGCACAATGAGTTTCAGAGTGCTGGCAGAGCCAGACTCTTCATCTGAATCAATGAATAAGGACAAAAAAAGGAATAACTGACAGAACATCATGATCACTGCTAGAAGGATTAGCTTAATTTTAACATCTGTATTGTGTGTGTCTTGGAATGTACTTAATAGAAAATTCATTATCCTGAAAGAACTTTCATGTCATTAAGATCTATGAAATCACAGAACACCTATCTGTTGAATTATCGATTGTGCCACTTGTCTCTGGTAAACAAATATTTACACATTATTTAAACAAATATACCAAGATGCATCTATAATAGCAATCAAAGGCAATTTTAATGGCATATATGGCAGATGGTGGTTTAATACAATTAGGTATTCCCTGCTTGTTTATTTTGCTTCCAAAGAGGTGTTCTTGAATCTGAAAATAGGTTTAGATTTTCATTACTCAATTGTTTCTATTCTAATCATGAGAACTATTTAGTAGACAGATGCTGTAGATCTGCCATTCATATTATGACTTTTCATAGTTGCTGCATAGTAGAAAGAGTATTTTACTAATATAATGCAACATATAATTAAAATGAAATTATAATTGTCAAATGATCAAAGTGTATTTTGTGACACATTTATTCTAACATCCAAAATTCAGTAATTCACAATAAGATCCCAAGTCTACCAAGCTTTAAAATATTTTGAGTCAATTCTAAATGGATAAAGATATTCCATTATGCACTAAGGAAATACTATGCAATTACAAAAATAGCTTTAGAAATATTCAATCTATCCAATTGCACTATTTCCACCATAAATAGTATTCCAACTAATAAAATCCAAATGAAAAATTTAGGGAGTGCAAAGCATAAATCTCTCCTATAACTATTTTTTTTTTAAAAAAGAGGACTCTAAAAGGCAGAATCTTTGTATAAAAAGCCTCATGATAGCATCAGCAACTAGGGCCAGTCCATGTAAGTCTTGGAGGCACATATCTGATTTGGACCTCCAAAGAGAAGATGCAACATTTTATTATCAAGTCCTTCCACCAGACCTAGCTGAAACCAGTTGTGTTTGGGCAGTGACTGCATGTACAAGATAAACATTGTGTCTGTAATAAATATTCAGAAATTGAGTTAGAAACCCAGATTTAATTTTTTAAAGATAGAAAAATTAGATAGATTCTGTGCAAAGAGTTATGATAACAGTGGATATAAGTTTCCTGGCGATTAAGCAGAAGGAATAGGTGTCTGCCTCTGAGTTCTTTTCAACTCTGCTAAGCTGGACTGCTGCTTCTTGGAATTCAAGACTTTTTTAAGCTTTTGTTTTCAAAAGTTGCAATCTTAAGTTTTATCTTCTCATCTGACTGCATTCTGTCAATTTTTTGAGTCTTTTTGATAACATCCTTGAAATGCTATTTTGGGCATCCTTTACAGGGAACTGACATCTGGCAAAAGACCCAGAGGATGCCCTTTGAGATGTGCCAATAATTCATTTGGCAAATATGCTCAAGTCAGCACAGACATCTCTGTTTGAAGAGTGTTTGAATGCTGGGTCTGTTGGCCTGCTTTAGCACCTCAGTGTTGGTGACTGTCCCGCCAGGAGATTCCTAAGATTTGACCAAGGCAACACATATGAGAGCTGTTAAGCCTCTTTTCTTAACTCCATTAAGTTATGAAAATCTGGAAATCCTCAAAGACTGAACTATTATATCTCACTGTGCTGTACACGTTTTCATGGAAGGACAGAATTATGATTAAGAGCTTGTGGGACAAACAGTTATCTTGAAAATTAATTCAACAACTAAGAATTCCTATATTACACTCTATGCTTTGAAACCATTATCTTGAAATAATCAAAACACTTGGAAATATTTAACAGTTTGATCTGCTTGAACGATTAACTGTTCAAAGTAGTAAGATTATGGTTAAAGGGACCATCATGTATTTTTGACAAAAAATATTGTTGCTTAATAATTATGTACTGGTTATCTTTTTGCTTTCCAGTAGAGACTCAGTAAGTATGATTTAAAGTTAAATATTTTAAAAATTAAGATTATTTAGATAAAATATGAAATGAACCCACTACAATAATTTAAATATTAAAGATGCATGTTTACTGCCATGCTTTTAAAAAGTCAAGTCACTGAACTGGTGAAAAGTCACTAGGTAAGCACCTGACACCAGAATCTGTTGCACTGCTAAAGTAGCTTTGTTGCACCAGTAGCCTTTTTGTAAGTGAGTGCAGAGGGTATAACTACTTAGGCTAAGTCTAGACTACAACCCTTTTTTGAAAGAGGGATGTAAATTGGAGATATCGAAATTGCAAATGAAGCTGGGATTTGAATTTTCCGTGCTTCATTTGTATAATTGTGTCACAGCGTTTGTTTCAAAAAACGCTATTTTGAAAGTGAAACCACAGTCTAGACACGGTTCTTTCAAAAAGAAAAGCCTTTTTCGAAAGATCCTGTACTCCTCAAAAATTCAAATCTTGGCTTCATTTGCAATTTCGATATGTCTAATTTACATCCTGCTTTCGAAAGAAGGATGTAGTTTAGACATACCCTTAGTTATTCATGCTAAGTTAAAAATCAATTAAGAATTAAGAGTAGGAAAAATGGTTTCTCTTCAAATCTTTGAATAAAAGCCAGACAGGAAAATCTAGTAGTTCTAAAACTCTGAAGAAAATGGGAACCAAAACCAGTTTAATTCACTAGCAAAAAATATTTCCTTTATTTAATCAGCTTTAAATACAAAATGTTTTGATACATCAAAAAAAAAAATCAATGTATGTTTTACTGAAGTTTTTTTTTAACAACAAACCATCCCCACCACCAAAAATGTATTTAGCATAACTGACTTTTACTATCTCACTACATTAACCAAGAGCACAAAACTTGAATAAAAAATACTGGTTTTGTACATTAATTGAATCTGAAATACCATCCAAACAGAGCTTGAGAAATAATAAGTAAATAAGTAATAAGTATATATAAATAAATAAGTATCAATAAGTAAAAAGGTTAGTCTAATTAATACAAAATGGTGAATGATGCATTTTGTAACATAATACATGTAAGAATTAAGAAACTAAATGTAAGTTAAACTATATAATTGCTTAAATGAATGTGTGTAGAGGTCATGTGTGTTCCTTGTTAGAAAAAGGCAATAAATGTAGTGTAAAAAGCTGTATTTTAGTTGGTAATCCATGTGTATTAATGGTTAAAAAATGAGAAACAACCTCTCTTTGGAAAATAAATAAGTAAAAATGCAACAAGTGACTGAAATTGATTTAAAGTGGGGTTTCCTGCTTATTTATATCAAAATTAAAATCAGTGGTTTAAAATCACTTTGAATTAAATCAATCCATCCAATTCAGAAAAAATTTCAGTTAGATTTCCCTCCCTCCAGCAATCCAAATATATTTAGCATAACTAACTTTACCATATCACTACATTATTAATCACTATTACGAAACTTGAACAAAGTAAAAAATGTAGCAGGTGTTCTGGTACTACTGAATTTTGTAAAGGAGAACAGAATGTGCAAGTGTCCCCAGCATTCGTGTTCTTCACAGAATTCAATCAGAAGTTCTTCAGAAAGTACCCCGTTCCCATTTCTATTTATCAGGAGTTGGCAAATTGAGAGTATTTACATGTTTACATATTCTCCTGCTCCTGGATAAAGAAACTGTATACAGTATTTATCCTGCTCACTTTAGAGATACATTGCGATGCTTACACAGAAAAAGATGGGGGAAAAAACCACATTCACAGGAAAATGTAGATCTGAAGAAACATGACTCAACTCATCATTTATTTAGCAACCACAAATCACCATGTCCTGATGGTTAAAGGCACGTATGATAGCTTTAAAAGTGACAGAACATATACACATATTTTTGGAAATGTAATGTTCTACTATGATGCCTTTTACATGACCTAAACAGAAAAAGTGATAAAACCACAAATCTACTTTTAGATGGTTTTAAAATATAAGCACAGAATTAGTATGAAGATTTCAAAAGAAAGCAGCAAAAGAACTGCAATAGAAACATTGCAGAAATGGGAGCTGACATTTATTTATAAACTAGGTGGTAAAAAAACCATTTAAAATATCAAGACAGACACGAAGATGACTGTTTCTATAAAAATGCCATATTATTTAATACTAAATACAATTAAAGTGATTTGTAAAAACACAGTTTAAAGTCAGAAGAAATAGTCATATGGCATGAGAGGTATCTTAAATCCTTTTCAACAAATGCTAGTAATAGTCTTCATTGCTTATCTGAATCAATTCAATTTCTGAACCTACCATTCCACTTACTAAAGAAAAAAAGGAATGAACATGGCAAAGGCTAGAATAGGTTTGATTAGCAAAGTTTATTCCCAGAGCAGAAACACAATATATTTAAAGTTACAGTGCATCTCTAGAGGAAGTGGGTGAGGGGGATGGGTACACACTGCCTACTATAATTCATACATATTTATATGCATAATATTATTTAGGGGCCTAAACGGAGAAATATAACATTGTGCTTTGTTTAAAAATAAAATTTACTGCAAAAATCAGTTCATGCTTCATTAATTTCCCCATATTAGATAAAAGCGTGAATATTTCATTAAGTCTTCGTTAAGTTAGAGGACAACTTATCATTTTGTTCAGTCTAGCAATCAGGAAGCTCAATTCTGAGACTTGTTTAATATTTGAAAAAGTCATGAGATTGCCTCATGACAAAAAAAAACCCCCTACAGAAATGCAAGAATTAATATTAATAAAGGGCAACAAGGGTTTCACAGTAAGAATAAAGTAAAACTTACTTGCAACTATCAGGGACCTGTGGTCAACTGAAAGTGAGCTGTGCTCTTTTAAAATGTACATCTCAAATCTGGCCCGAAATTTGATTATGCTAAGACCTTGTTTACACTGGGAGTTTAGGTTGAGCTTAACCACATTAGGTTGGAGGTGAATTATACCACCACCATGCCCATTTTGTCAACTTTAAGGGCTAAGTCGATTTCAGTACTCCTGCTTTTCACAAGAGCTAATGCTGAATTCGACCTTACACAGTCGACTTAACAGTAATACAGATGCAACACTATGGAATTTGAAGTTCTTGGCCTCCAGGAGATGTCCCACAGTAACTGCTCTGGCCAGGACTTTCAATTCCATTGTTCCCCAGGGGCATAGTGGGGTGGGAGAGTTTTCAATTTCATTCCCTGTGTGGCCAGCATGGCACATAGATCTCTTAAGCAGGCCTAAGCAGCACACCTGACCATGAGTTCTCAGGGTCTCAGATGAGCACCAGCATAGAGCTCACAGCAGATCCTGGACTTCACTGTTGCGTGAGGAGAGGAATCTGATCTTGCAGAATTACAAACCAGCAAAATAAATTCAGACATCTATGCCAGGATCACAGAGGGCATGGAAAAGAAAGTACCCCAGGGATGCCCTGTAGTGCCAAGTGAAAATAAAGGAGCTTGTTGGAGGTAAAGGAGGAGCAAGGGGAGAGTTAAAATGGTTGTTTTTCTCTCTCTCACCTGTTAATGATGTTATTTGGTTCCCTAAACTGTTGGAGTGTTGTCTGTTAACCCCCTATCCCTTCCCTGAGTGAATGCAGAAGAATGTCTGAGGTAAACAGCAGGAGTAAACAACAATG
Source organism: Pelodiscus sinensis (assembly GCF_049634645.1). Taxonomy (NCBI): domain Eukaryota; kingdom Metazoa; phylum Chordata; order Testudines; family Trionychidae; genus Pelodiscus; species Pelodiscus sinensis. The sequence goes on along the minus strand of NC_134725.1, from coordinate 27,096,361 downwards.
CACATGGCTCCCAGCAGGGAGTGCACATTCCCCAAGAGGTCCAGAGACTCAGAGGCTGCATGTGGCTGATCCTTAAAGGAGAGAAGGACAAAGACACTGTGGGTTGACCATCAAGTGGAGCCTCCCAGAACGCCCTCTGCTCAGATTGCCTGGCCAGCGGACCAGCTTAGGAGTCAACTTGGGAAGATCAAACAACATGAACTGCCTTCTGCTCGCCTTATTATCCTGCCTGGCACTGTAACTGTGGTTGAGTGTATGACTGAGATCCTCCTCCCTTCCCAGTTTTAACTGAATAAACAAGCCCTTTACACTCCTATGTGGTGATCCCCTCTCCTTAATGTTTAAAGCAGTTGCAATCCACATCCCCTTGCAACATTTTTGGTGGAGATGCCGGGGAAGAGGGATAAGTGAAAGTCCTTTACCCACAGGAAGTTGAGACGGTGAACTTTGGGGGACTGGGGTGTGTTGAATCGTGATAGGCTAGCAACCCACGTCACACAGTCCAGGTTCCCAACAACAAGATGCCCATTTGGGGTAAAGGAATGGGAGGTGTAAAAGACTCCCAGAAGGGAGGAGAAGGGTGGAGTGCAGCACCTATGTCCGGACCCCTGAGGTAATGGATCCAAAGTAAAGAGGATGACCCCTGAACCCAAAGGGCGGTGCTCTCTGGTGCTTCAGTAACTGATTAGGAACTAATGATGGAAAAATGTGTTACTGTATAAGCCAGACAAGGGAGGTAAGGAGAGAGCAGCTGCCTGGCTGCTATGACAGGCAGTACATCAGCGGCAGGCAGCTAAGAGTCGGCTAGCACAGGATGTGGAGCAGTTGAAGGAACAGAAGGAGGAACTGGAGAAAGAACGAGATATGTGGAAAGCTCAGGCACTTACAGCCAGCGCCCAATCCTCTTCTCTTTCTGTTGCCGCCATACAAGTGGCAGCTGCAGAAGAGGAACGGGATCATGTCCAGGAGGAGAATAGAACTTTAAGTGAAAGGGTGCAGTGTCTCAAGGAGTTGGTTTTGGAAGACAGTAGGCCAGAGGGAAGGCTGCTTTCTAAGGAAAGAGTAGTGGCTGTAGGGCTTCCTAAGAGAAGTGATCAATCAATATCCTGGAGCTCAGAGGCGTTTTTCCCACCACCTTCAGAATGGACCCCATGGTGGAATGAGATAACAGGCACGCATGTGAACCATTTCAACATTAATTCAACTCTGTGGTGTATATCAGCAGCTCAGTTGGTTTTGTCACTGCTGATGGAACCACCTTATCCATAATTAACCCATCTGGCCATTTAGGAGCAAAGCGGGGAGGGAACCCATACGACATGGGTTCCATGGCTAGGCCTGAAAACCCAATTAATGTGTCCGTGGTGTGGCCCAATTGTTCCCGGATGGTGAAAACATGGTTGAAATTGGCTCTTAACCCCCCTTACCATGCTAAGTGGGATTTGGGAGGCTTGGGCACAGGAGCAGGCATTTTAAATGCGGTAGACATCGAAGTGGTGGCCAACAAGTTACCTGCCACAGGGACCCTATTTCAAAAGGCCCAAAAGACGGCTGCTAGTATTTCTGAGGACTTCAGCGGCTGGGCAGAGTCTTGTTGCCTCAATGGGAGTTCTACCCCTCCATCTGTTAACTAATACCCTTTCGGCCTTGGTAAAATCTTTTGTCAATCATTCCCAGAAGGAACAGTGTTTAACAGTTCAGCAAGTTTTGTTTGTAAGCTGGTTCCAGCAACATACCCTCCTAGACTAGGGTTTGGTTCCACGGTGGTGCAACTGAAATCGATTGGAAAGATGCTCATCGTATATCCTATGTACCTAAGGAGCCATGGACAGGGGTTTTGTCATTATTGGCAGTTCCCCAAAAGTTCCCACATTTTACCCTGTGTATCCTGGTTCCTATGCCCAAAGCTTTAGGACTGTCTCTATGGATTCCCCGTAGTGTTCACAGCCATCACCACCCACAACTGGGATTTTTAAATTTAGGCAAAGAGTGTGTAAGTCCAAGCTTTGGTCGATGGATATGTCCTGCCAAAATGCCAGCCAAAGATGATTCTTATTCCCCATGGGATGCCGAAACCATGTGTGTGTTGCAGTGATTACAAGAACCAGTAGTGGTATTGACCCCCAGTCCACTATTTATGTGTGGGGTTCGGGCAAACTTATCCACTGCAGTGGTGTGGACCCCATCTTCCAATGCATCTTGGTGCGCACTCAGAAATTATACTTATGTATCTAACATTACTGGGGTTGTTGTGGATGGGATATTTTCACCTGCCTTATTGCCTCCCCCAGTTGAGAATTTCGCTGTACAAGCAGTTATGTGGTCATACCGACCCCCCACCCCCCAAGCATTAACTTTATTGTTTGGGCCGAACTACAAAAAGATGCCCAACATAGTCTTCAGAAAGCCAAGGCTGTGGCACAACAAATTAAAAATAAAGAAATACACATTATTCAACAAAGTAAGTGCCTTTCAAATTACTCAACATCATTGGTGGAACATTTTTAAAGGGTGGTTAGGATCTACCAGATCTATCTTAAGAGTCCTGGTCCACCCTATTCTGTGACTCTTGTTATTGTTAATTGTGTTCTTTATTGTATTTTTATGTCTATTTTGTTATACTCATAGATTGGGAAACAGGGTAGTACGCCTTCAACAGGTAACCTTTGCCCTCCAACGACATCACCTAATGGACTGTTCAGTAGATCAAGGGGCGGGGTGTTGGAGGTAAAGGAGGAGCAAGGGGAGAGTTAAAATGGTTGTTTTTCTCTCTCTCACCTGTTAATGATGATATTTGGTTCCCTAAACTGTTGGAGTGTTGTCTGTTAACCCCCTATCCCTTCCCTGAGTAAGTGCAGAAGAATGTCTGAGGTAAACAGCAGGAGTAAACAACAATGAACATGGCCCCCCAGCAGGGAGTGCACATTCCCCAAGAGGCCTGGAGACTGATCCTTAAAGGAGAGAGGGACAGAGACACTGTGGGTTGACCATCAAGTGGAGCCTCCCAGAATGCCCTCTGCTCGGATTGCCTGGCCAGCGGACCAGCTTAGGAGTCATCTTGGGAAGATCAAACAACATGAACGGCCTTCTGCTCGCCTTATCACCCTGCCTGGCACTGTAACTGTGGTTGGGTGTATGAGTGAGATCCCCCTCCCTTCTCAGTTTTAACTGAATAAACAAGCCCTTTACACTCCTATGTGGTGATCCCCTCTCCTTAATGTTTAAAGCAGTTGAAATCCACATCCCCTTGCAACAGAGCTGAGGAAAGAATATCAGCTGCCAAAGGAGGCAAACAAATAATCTGGATCATTGCTGCTATGAGCAGCTGCATGTAGTCCTTGGCGAGAATCCAGCCTGCTCCCCCTAGCCAGTCAATGGATTCTTCCTAAGACACTCTTCAAGCAGCATCAGGCAGTAGCATGAAGGACACCATTGATGAGGAAAAGGAGGACAGTATTTAGCAGATGAGTAGAGCAACCAATATCACTGATGCCAGAATACTATTAATAACCCTACCAGAATGTCTTGCAGTCGGGCACTAATTATGGGAAGGACACCTCTGGTGAGTTCACATTTTTCATCTTGCTACAAGTGAATTAAGACAATCAGGTGTGATGTATGGTCCCTACATGAGGTGGGGTACGGAGTGTCCCCAGAACAGCTTGTTAACCTGTCTGCAGACAAAGCAGGAATCCTCTCTGCATATCTCCATATAGCTCTCATAGAGGAACTCTTTCATTCTTCTCCCAAGGTATCTGGGGAGGCCTGCCTTATTCTTTCCTCCACAGTAGGACACCTTTCCATGCGAAGTGGTCTCGTGTTGTTGCAACACAAAGCATTGCAGTGTAAGGTCCAGGTTTCTGGCCACAATCAGTCAGCACCTGCTTCTCATCACTACGTGTGATTCCGAGAAAACTGATATCTCTCATGGAAACTGGATTAAGCAGAGGAAGCTATTAGCAGATTCCTCTTCAGTAAATCTCTGTCGGCTCATCCCACTGAAGAATGGCATGAGCCTGTGCACTGCCCTGCCCCCACACCTGGAACCCCTATCCCACTCCCACCCACATACTCCCATGGGAATGGAAAGTTGCATTCTACTGGCAAATGGAGGGGTGCCAAACACACAGGCACCATGTGAGCCTCTGCCCAGCCCTGATGCCTGAAGCCTCCCCTATCCACACGCTCTTGCAGGAAGGGAAAGTTTCACTCGCCCATGAAATGGAGAGTGCCAAACACACCAGTGCCCTTCCCCCACAGGCATGAGCCCTGGCCTGCACCTTACAATGTCTGCCTCCAAGCCCAGTCCTAAGAAGCTGTGGTGTACCTGCTACATAGTGGCTGCTTAAAAGCATAACTGTGGCCTTGTACATAACACATCCCTATTGTCTCTAGACAGACCTTCCTTTTATGCTAACAAATTAAGTTTTATGTATCTCCTGTACAGTCTGCCCCTCACTTTTTGTTACAGCAGGAACAACAGTGAGCGTGCTTCACGCTCCTCCAGCTTTGCCAGCTGTCCATCTTGAACAAATCTGCAAGCAAAAACAAAGTAGGGATGACACATTTAAGGAGCAATCTGCCCACTTGAAGCACTTAAGCAAGTGGAGGAATACGCTGCTGCTGGAGATGAAAGTGGACTGTGAGGAAAGGAAAGCATGTAGGGAGTTGTAAGTTAAAGGCCAGCGAGTCTTGAACTCCATGGCGGATGTGATTAATCACATGGCAGCCTTCCAGGACAGCTACATGCACAGACCCTATCTGCCATCCAGGCCTGTGGAACCACATTTCATAGAATAGAATCAGAGCTGGAAGAGACCTCAGGAGGTCATCAAGTCCAGCCCCCTGCCCACGTTCCATAGCCTCCTCTCCTAGGGGCCTTAGAATGTGAGGGAGGGAGAGTCAACTGCAGCCACATACTTAACCCCCAGGGATGCATCACAAAGCAAAAAGGCTTTATGTCTCATAATTGTTATCAGCACTGCCAAGCCTCCACCATGAACTTCTTTTCTGTCCCTATATAAAAATGCATGATTTCCAAACAACAGTCTCTTTATTGCTTGTGTTGAAGGGGGGTACAGTAGGCCTGGGGCCGGATGTAGCCTGCAGCATGCCTAGATACAGCCCCCAAGGATCAGGGCCCTCCTTAGCACTGGGGGGCGTGTGCTGGCACTCCAGCCCCACCAATGTCCCGCTCTAGGGCTTTCTCATTTGAATCTACGAGGTTGGAGTTCTCTTAGGCTCTGGTGAGAGAGGGGAATGTGGGAAGTGTCTTCCTCCTTCTCAGTTGCGGGCCACATCAGTGAGGGATTTCTTTTCTTCTCATTTGCATGCAGCCAGGCCCTGACTGATTTTTTGGTGGGTCAGTGGCCCTGACCCAAAAAAGGTTCCCCATTCCAGGTTTACAGGCAAGCACACTGAATGCAGGGGCACCTTGCTAAGAGCAACATGCATGGCTTTTAAAACTGGCCATTCATAAAACGCTCTCTCAAAGCCTCTCTGATTTGCAGCGTCCTTGCTGTGCTCTCCTTATTGCCCTGGTGTCTGGATTCTCATATTACTGGGAAGGCAGTGTGTCTTAACACCTCACCCTCCCATATAAAACTTTCCTCCTTACTCTCATAAATATTATGGAGCACATAGCAAGCTGCCACTACAATGGAAATGTTGCATTTGTTAAGATCTAATCTAGTCAGTAGAATTCAGAACCTTCCCTTTAAATGCCCCAAAGCACATGCTGCCACCATTCTGCACTTGCTCAGCCTGTAATTGAAATGCTCCTTACTGCAGTCTAGACTTTCCACGTTTGGCTTCATGAGCCACGGGAGCAAGACTGGGCTGCTAAGGATCACTATTAGCATCAACCTTTCCGGTGGTAATTTTCCAATTTGGGAAGAAAGTTCCAGCTTGCAGCTTTCTGAAGAAGCAGACGTTTCTAAAGATGTGCACTTCATGCACGTTTTCCAACTATCCCACACTGTTGTTGATGAAACAGCTCTTGCAATCCACCAGTGCCTGCAGCACAATTAAGTAGTACCCCTTATGGGTCATGTACTCTTTGGCAAAGTGGTCAGGTGCCAAGATAGGGATGTGTGTCCCGTCTACCATCCCACCACAGTTAGGGAACCCCATCACAGCAAAGCTCTCCATTATGTCCTCCATGCTACTTCAAATCACTACCTTCCATAGCAGGATACTGATTGCTTTGGCTACTTGGATCAAACTGCCCCCACTGTAGATTTCCCCACTCCGAATTGATTCCCAGCTGACCAGTTGCTGTCTGGCATTGTAGGCCTTAACAGGACTATTGCCACTCACTTCTCCACTGTCAGAGAAGGTCTCATTATGATATTGCTGTACTTCGGGGGTGCAAAAGCAATTCATAAACTTCCATCAAGGGTCTTACACATGCAAAAGTTTTGCAGCCACTGGTGATGATCCCATAGCTTCATCACTATGCATGATCCCACCAGTGGCATTTGCCAGTTACTCAAGTGCTATGCAGAAAAGTATGTTCATGCCTCCCAAGATTATTCCTCATTCCAGCAAACCCTAGAAACTCTCTGAATATATTCCAATATAAAGCTCATCATGGTTAATACGATTGCCATGCTTTGATGTTCAATGTGATCCACGATTGAATCCATGCTTATATTTTTATGGTGTTTGCACAGATAACCAGGGGGGGAAAAAGAGTGCAAAGAGACTGTTTGCCATTGAGGAGATGAGTGTATTATGAGACACTAATGACACCTACCCAGAATCACCCATTGCATAGTTTTGGCCCCAGTGTGCAGTGAGAAGATAACCCAGATTGCAAAGGGGTACAGGAACTGTGTGATAGTTACCCATTCTCAATGTGCATCATTCTCAAGCCATCCTACTGGAGACACACTACTTCAAACTGCACTGAATTCTTAAGCACAGTGGGGACATGCACCTTCTACTTTACAAAAATCAGATGCTAAAAAAAAAAAATCTACCTTAATAAATTTGGCCTTATCTTGTAGTGTACATATGGTCTAAGGCTAAATTTAACATACCCTAGGGACCAATGAAAGTATTTCCATTTTTAAAAGTTTCTATTCAAATTTTAAAATGAATATTACCTTCCAATAACTGAAAATCAAACACTGCAGCACTAAAAATCTGGAAATGAAGTTGCTTTGACAGTGAATGAAACGGTGTCCAAATTAAGTGAAATTTTAAAATAAGCAGCAAAAAGTTAGCGAATCAGCTGTTCAAGCTCTGGGAGGGAGGGGAAAAAAAGCGAGGACAGAGTGTGAATTAATAGATCCGCAACATTTCGAAAGTGCTGAGAGGAGAGGAAGGAGTAGGAAGTACAAGGCTCCGGTGCTCCAATCCACAAGTGGCATATGAGGGGCAGACAGGCTACGTCTACACTGGCATAATTTTCCGGAAATGTTTTTAACTGAAAAGTTTTCCGTTAAAAGTATTTTCGGAAAAGCACGTCTAGATTAGCAGGACGCTTTTCCGCAAAAGCACTTTTTGCGGAAAGCATCCGTAGCCAATCTAGACGCACTTTTTCGCAAAAAAGTCCCAATCGCCATTATTGTGATCGGGGCTTTTTTGCGGAAAATAAATCTCTGCTGTCTACACTGGCCCTTTTGTGCAAAAGTTTTTCGGAAAAAGACTTTTGCCCGAACGGGAGCAGCATAGTATTTCCGCAAAAGCACTGATAATATTACATGAGATCGTCAGTGCTTTTGTGGAAATTCAAGCTGCCAGTCTAGACAGCTAGAAAGTTTTTCCGCAAAAGCGGTTGCTTTTCCAGAAAAAAGTGGCCAGTCTAAACACAGCCACAGGGTATAGGCAGGGGGACCCCAAAGGGCTGCAAGCTGCTATGGTCTACTGAAATGAAGGAGGACCACTCATGAGGCCCACTTACTATTCCAACACTAGAATAGAGTTAGGCAAACAGAAATTATAGGTTGATAAAAAGTTGGCTTGATGCACCTAACCAAATCTTATTTTTGCAAATGGTTTCACTGATGAAAGAATACGAAGATGATCGAAATACAAAGATGTTTTCAAATATAATGTTACTTTAATTTTACCTATGATGCAGTTTACAGTACACATATTTCATATTTGCATTTGTGAAAAAAGCAGCGAAAGCAATTTTGATATTGTTATATCACTAAATTTATGCCAGTGGCTTAATTTCAAAGGCATATTTAGCAAGCCTCATAACTAATTTATACCGATAATCATTATTTCCATTTTACACAAAAAGCGTGTTTCATTAAACACTTCATGTTAGACTTTGCAAGTTCTTCCTTGAATAAGTTGTTTCCATAACTTCCTTCAATATACTAGATCCATGGTCACCAACAGATCAATCGCGATTGACGAGTCAATCGCGAGGCCTCTTGTCCGCCCCGCTCCCATTTCCCTCCCACCCCTGAGAAGCCCCACTACCTACCTCAAGTGAAAATGGAGATAGTGCTGGCTTCCCGTATATGGACAGAAGTCCCGCAGCTTAGCTCCACTTCCACTGCGGGAGGAAGCATTGGCTCCCTGCACCGCACATGAGGGGTGAGTCAACCCCGGGGGAGGCGTGCGCAGGGGAGGGGGTTGGCCCCGGGGCAGGCGCGTGCTGGTTTCCCTCGGGGGGGGGGAGCGGCGGGAATCCTGGGAGGAGGCAGATGCAGGGGACTCTGCCTCCACTAGCACCCCACTCCCCAGCCACAGAGCTCTGTCCCCACTCCCCTGTCCCCAGCTACAGAATTCTGCCCTTATTCCCGTCCCCACTCCCCGAACTCTGTCTCCACTGGCACCCTGTCCCCAGCTGCAGAACCCTGTCCTCTGCCCTCTTAGCACCTTGTTCCCTCTCCCCTGCCCCCAGCCGCAGAACTCTGTCCCCACAAAATTATAAACGCTTCATTTTATATTTAAATAGCATGAATAAAAACAGACCATTTATTTCATAACTATAAACACATGATTTTAATTTTATATATTGCATAATTTAAAAATAAACAGTTTATCAGAATGTGTAAGTAAGGGCTGGGGACAGCAAGTGATGGACAGGAGGAGAATAGAGAGGGCGGAGCTTCAAGGAAGGGGCGGGGTGGTAGATCTTCCCCTGTTCTAAGATTTAAAAAGTGATCTTGGGTGTAAAAAGGTTGGAGACCACTGTACTAGATTATCCATTTCACCCAGGATTACTGATTAATCAAGACAAGATGCAAATATAATTAAGGGTATGTTCACACACCATTTTTAAAAAACTGCAACAAGCCCAAAGCAGGTAACATAGAGTAAGTGGCTGTTTAGTTGCACCACAGAAGGTAGGGCATGAGCGGGAGCCTGGATTCTAGGACCCTGAAAGGCAGGAGGGTACCAGAATTAGTGCTCAACCCCAAATAACTATATTGCAATTTAGCAGCCCCACAGCCCAAACCAGATAAGCCCCATCAGCTGGCATGGGCAATCTCTGTTTTCTTAAGTGTAATGTAGATGGCCTATACTTCACTTTTAGCATGAGTAGTTCCACTTGTGTTTATTTACAGATCTCTTCTAAGGACCATATTTTGCCACCAAGAGACACGGAGACCAGTGTACCCTCTAAGATGGCAGTAGCATAGCTTCACATGTGATTGATCAGCTCTGGCCACTCAGTAAGCTCCATGCATAGAAGCCCTGAGCCTCTTACTGGGTGGGGCTGATTAATCATCTGTGAAGCTGTGCTACCCTGCATCTTAGAGAGAACACTGATGGAGATTCCCAGTGAAGTTAGCTACCTGCATTCACTGAAGAGCAAAACCAGGCTCTCAAAGATAGTAACCACAAATACATTCTGATATTTTACAAATTTTAGTTTTATACTAAAAAATTGACATTACAATGAGTTCATTTAACCCCAACAAAAGCGTTTACTGTTCATATCATCACTTGTTACATTGGACCATTTGCTTGGCTCAGGGAATTTCAATTGAACAAAACAATTTAAAAAGAACAAAACACTCTCCATATTTTGCCCAGCTTACCGTATGAATATGGGTAGTGACACTTGAAATTTCAGGGATTTTCAGATGAAGACTCTGCAAAACATATGTAGTCTGCATCTAACATTAAGAAAAAGTAGCATTGTTACTTGATAAAGTCATACTTTGAAATGAAATACAATATCAGTGACTTACAAGAACTGCATTTTAATGTGCTAAATAGCTGTTAAAACAAGGTAGACAATGAGACACTTCCACATCTCTTCAGGCCCAAAACTGAAGTTTTGTAAAAACACAAGCTTTTAGACTCATAAGTCGGAAGGGACTATCATGATTATCCTGTATGATCCCCTCTACATTGAAGGCCAGAGAATCTCACTTCTCCACTTGTGTGATAGACCCATAACCTCTGGCTGAGTTACTGATGTCCTCAAATGGAGATTTGAAGACTAAATTACAGAAAATGCATCACTTACACTAATTTAGACCTGCATGTGACCCTCAACCCATGCTGTAGCTGAAGGCAAAAAGCTATCAGGCTCCCTTTCAATTTAACCCAGGAAAATTCTTTTCTGACCCCCAAATATGACGATAAGTTAGACGTTGGCCTTCTCTTAAAAAAACTCCAAGTACTGCTAAGGCAGATTCACACTGGTGCTTTGTAGAGTTGTACCTGGCTGTACTTGGGAGGGCACGGAAGGATAAAGTTATTAAACAGCCAGAAAGTTGCTACACAGGCACTTTACTATGCTGATTTAGCCTTTGAGCATATCCAAATTTCAGCTTTCTACTGAAAAACTCACACCAATGAAGTTTCCCTACAAACTACATTTTATTCCAATAAAAGCAATTAGTGTTCATATCATCACTGTGTTATACTGGACCATGAGGTTGGCTCAGACCCACGAAAAACACACCTGAGAAAAAATTCTCTATAGTAGCCCAGAAAACTCCCCAATCCAATATCCCAATCCCAGTTTTTGGAGATATTTGCTACTGGCAGCTGCGGGTTACTATAGTGGCATGTAGGCAGTCTCATCATATCATTTTCTCCAGAAACTTATCAAATTTAGTCCTGAAGACAGTTAGGCTACCTCTACACAACAAGTTTTCTCGGCAAAAAATATGCTAATGAGGGACTCATTTGCATGAGTCAATTTTCATATTTTCTGCTAATCCATTTTTGTGCTAGGTGTTTATGCGCAAAAACAAGCAGCATAGATATTTTATTTTTGCGCAATCCCCTCCTTTTTTGGGGCGTAAGGATCTTGTGAAAAAGGGGTTTTTGCTCAAAAAGAAAACATCGGCACTGCTTGTTTTTGCATAAAAATCCCTACTGCAAAAAAAATGCAAATGAGATTGTGACTCATGCAAATGACTCCCTCATTAGCATATTTTATGCCGAGACAACTCACTGTGTAGACGTAGCCTTAATGTTTTCTGTCTCACACTGCTCTTCTTGGAAGCCTGGTTCCAAAACTTCACTTTTCTGATAGCTAGAAACCATAAACCCTGAAGTTGTTCATGACCAGTAGTATTCTGTTTAAGTGTCAACACTGATGCCTATCTTAAATAACTGCTCTTTATAAATACATCAGAGGGATAAATACCAGAAAGGGAGAGGAATAACACCTCTCTTTAATTTGACCAAACAAAAGCTAATCAAGCTCTCCATCTTCTCTTATAAGGTTGGTTCTAGGGATATGAAGGATTAGTCGCTTCCCCCTCTCCTCACATTGCTGCCTATCAAATAGAGGCAACAAAGGAGGAGAGAAGAGCAGCGTACTTCAAAGCAGCAGGACTGCTCTGTACAGCACTGCTGCTTTGAATGACGTGGGGAGCCCGACGTCAGAGTCTTCACAGCATTTCAAAGTGGCAGTGCTGCATGGAGCCCAGGATCATGGGCTCCATGCAGCGCTGCCACTTTGAAATACCACATGGAGCTTAGGATCAGCTGCAGAGCTGGGCTCCGCATGGAGCTGATGCTTTAAAATTCCATGGAGAGCCTGGTGTGGCATTTCAAAATGGCAGCACCACTTCAAGCCTGGGATCAGCTGACCCTGGGCTCCCCGCAGCACTGCTGCTTTGAAATGCTGCGAGGAGCCCAACACCCAACTTCCCACAGCATTCAAAGTAGTAGAGGCCTGGGCTCTTTGCAGCACTGCTGTTCTAAAGCACTGGTGCAGTGTTTCAAAGCGGCAGCACTGCACAGAGCCCGGGGCCAGCGGGAGAGTCCCCAGCTGATCCTGGGCTTCGGTGCTTTCGCCTTTGAAGTGTAGCCCTAGGGCTGTTGCTACATTTCAAAGGCGGAGGTGCCCTATTGACTAATCAATAGTCAGTGCAAAAATGCATCGACTATTCGATTAATCAGTAACCCGATACTTAACATCCTTAGTTGGGTCTCCATTCCTCTGACCTTCCTAGTAGCTCTTCTCTGCACACTGCATCTATTCCAGTTTGAATTTATCATTCTTAGCCATGGGAGACCATAATTGCACATAGTAGTCCAGATGAGGTCTCACTAGTGTTTTGTATGATACTACCACTTCTCTGTATCTCCTGGAAATATCTCCTCTGATGCATTCTAGGATGGCATTCACTTTTTTCATGGCTACATCACACTGGCAACTCATAGTCAGCCTGTGATCAACCAATACAACCAGGCCTCTCTTTCTCGATCACTTCCAATTGATAATTCCTCAACTTATAGCAAACATTCTTGTTGTTAGATCTATTACAAGAAGATCTAGATGATCCTGACAACTAGAGTAACAGAAATCAAGTGAAATTATAACATGTAAGGTCACATCCTTTGAGGTTAATAGCAACAGAACCATTCACGGAGCTTTTTAAAAAAGTGACTTTAAAGCTTTAAGAATTTCCACATAAAAACAGCCAGCCATCTAATGTGTTTGCAACCTAAGCTCTGCAGCATGCTGCCAATATAAAGAAACAAAGTGCAATGGATTAAAATAAAGTGACTTGACTAATACTTTTTACTGACTAAGATAAGTGAATCAGAAAAGAAAATGGTTTAATGTTGAAAAGTATAGATTTTCTCTAATTAGGAGATTAAAATACATATTTTGAAAATATTCTCAAAATCCTTTTAGACCATTTATTCATCCCTCAACTTCAGAGGGAATTTTACATTTGTGAAGGACACTATGTAGCACTTCACATTTAGATACAGATTGGACCTCCCTGGTCTGGAACTTTTGGGACCTGACTAGTCCCGAATAAGGGGATTTTGCTGAACCAGGGGAGGCCCCCTGCCTTTGGCCTTCCAGCCTGTCTCCCCTCATGGTCTGTGGCCAGCCCACTGAACCATGTTCAGGTTCCAATCCAGCCATCAGTGGAGCTAGGGTTCCACAGCCACTGCCGGCAGGGGAGCTCCCTAGCCACCAGGTCCATGAGTTCCCTGCTGCAGTGCCTGTTCCCCTTGCCAAGGGGCTCCCATCCCTGCCACCAGAACTCCCTGTTCTGGGCTCTGTGGCCCAGGAACATCCAAGTTGCCAGACCAGAGAGTCCCACTTTAGGGATGTGCAACCTGTACTAGGACATATTGGTAAACCTTGCTCCATGACCATTTTGCTTAAAAAGCCAATGAGCTAGCAAACGTTTTTGTCATTACTAATCACTGGCTTGTTACATAATTTTAGCTAAATTGTGCTAGCAAACATACATCTATGAGAACTACTTTGGAATAAACCCTAAAACTAACAGTGTATATCGTGTAAGAGTCAGCTAGTCTACAAAAAATAAGGCTACACAAAAATTGTTAGATTTCCAGCCTCTCTCAGAATTTTAGGCATGGACATGTTGAACTATTTTATTTAACAAAAGCTCATGGAACATTCCCCCCCCCCCTTTTTTTTTAAACATTCCTTCCAAACTGAAGGTTTCAGTGCAACTTTCAGAGGAATGAATTTTTATCATCTAAACTCACAGTTGTGATCCTATTATAGCATCTACAGAGCTTCTAATTGCAGAGTTGAAAATGTAAAGTTATAGTCTTTGTTTCACTGGAATCACTCACTTGAAAATACACGGTCCAGTAAGGTATCAGAGCCAAAAAGACAGGGATAATCTTGACAAGGGCTTTCACATCTTCCACTTTATCTTCTCTGAACGGCCCTCCACGAGAGATCTTTGCCATCTCAAATAGGCTTTGTTTACGAGGTTGCTGCAGTACTTCCTGAATTTCTCTTTTAAAAATAAAGTTAGTTCAAAAACTCATTGACAGGTCTGGACTGCCTTTTCATCATAAAAACACCTTGTGCATTTCAGAAGTAGAAAATGCTTTTAGATTCAGAAAAAAATCACATGCCAGTCAAAATGGATCAGAAATGGGTGAAAGGCACAAATTAAACTAGTATTCATAAAAAAATTTACTAGACATGTTATAATCTTTCTTCATTCACTGAGCATAACTGAGTATTACAAATGCAACATTTGAAAATAATAATTGGTTTACTCAAAATATCAAAAAATAAGTTAATCTAACCGATTTATACACCTGATTCTGGGGCTGTGTCTAGACACATAGGCAAAGGCAAATGAAGATTAGACACATAGATTGTAGATTAGACACATAGGCAAATTTACATTTACATGGCTGCCGCGCTGAGCTGACAAACAGCTGATCAGCTGTTTGTCCGCTCAGCACACTAGTCTGGACGCTCCCCTGCTGACATCAAAGCCCTTTGTCGGCAGACGCATTATTCCTTGTGGGATGAGGTTTACTGGGGCTGCTGACAAAGAGCTTTGATGTCGGCAGGGGAGCGTCCAGAATAGCGCGCTGAGCGGACAAACAGCTGATCAGCAGTTTGTCGGCTCAGCGCGGCAGCCATGTAAATGTAAATGAAGCCGCGATCATTTAAATCGCGGTTTCATTTGCCTTTGCCAAAACAACAAATCTACATGGCTCCGTCAACGGAGCCATGTAGTTTAGACGTACCCTGGGTGTGTCTAGATTACAGTTGTGTCAACAAAAGTGGACTTTCATCGACAAAACTATACCTGCGTCTACACTACCGCCGAGTTCCATCGACATAACATCGTCAGAACTCAGCAGTTTTGTTGACAGCGGTAAACCTCATTGTACAAGGAATAACGCCTTTTGTCGACAGAGTTCCGTCAACAGAAGGCGTTATTGCATCTACACTGTCCTTTGCATCCACACTCTCATGTCGACAAAGCAGCTTGCTTTGTCGACAGAACTGGATGCAGTCTAGATGCGCTTTGTCGACAGTATCTGTCAACAAAGGCTGTAGTCTAGATGTACTCTATGTGAACACATGAAATTCTGTAATGGGTGAACCACTTGAAACCCTTTGCCAACCTAAGGAGGGTAGCTGAAGCTACCATTTCATGAGGACCTCTTTCTGTGGGGAAGACAGTAGCTCTACAAAACAGTTAGAAAATGGTTATACAGCTTAATTGCCTCATCATGTCTATTGGGATACGAAGGCAAATAAATACAATTTTAAAATGAAGATGTGTCTATAGAGTGAGCAAAGCAGAAAAGAAAAATTGTTAGTGCTCTGTAAAAATTTTTTTTTACAAATGTTAGTCTAGAGTCTGAGGTATAGATAGATTCACTGGGAGTATGCCTACACTATAGTGGCATAGCTACAGTGCTGGAACTGTGCACTGTGAAGCACATGCTCCTATGTTTACAAAAGGATATTTTTTCCCCTCCATTTACATAGCTAAATCCACCTCTCTGAAAAGCATGGGCTTGTATCCTTCTATTGACCTAGCCATGTTGCCAACAAGGACTAGGATTAACCAAACTATGGTGCTTAGGGAACAAAATTTTTCATGACATAGCTAGGTAGACCCAGGGACAGGACTACACTTAATAGTTAGGTCAAACCAGCTATGTCCCTCAGAGGTGTGAAAATTCCATATCGGTGACGGTTAAGCCAACCCTATTTGTAGGTTGATGTAAGAATTCTCTCATCGACCTAGTTATCTTTCTGGAAGACAGATTAATTATAATGAAGCGATAACTCCATCTGCTGTTGTAGTGTCTACAGTGAAGTGGTAAAGCTGCAGCATTTCTACAGAAGATATAGAGCAGGCCTGAAAAAAGGAGCCACATACAAAATGTTATAGAGCAAGAACAGCAAATCTGATTTTGCTGTACACAGGAACAAGATGAAAAAACAAAGATATATTGTTTATAAGGACACATAACCGCCCCTCACCTTCACCCCAAGCACTCAAAGATATAAATTGAAGTCCAAATCTAAAACTGTATAAATAGACTAGAATACACAGCATTAAACAAAGTGGCTTGAGACCTTTGTTTAATTTGAAGTGGGTTAAGCCCATACTGAAGAGTTCTTTACAAACCTGTTAGTTCGGTGTTCCCTGGATCTCTTTCGTGAGCAACACGAGTATGCCAGAATTTTAAACATGTCCGTTAAGGCGCTACCATCAGGTGGCTTTGTGATGAAGAAACTCTGACCACACAAAAATACCATGAATGAAATTCCAATGCAAACTGTTGGAATAATATATCCAATAACAAAGCTGACATTTTGTTGAATGTACGCAATGCCTCCAAGGGAGACAATAGCCCCCAAATTAATGCTCCAATAAAACCAATTAAAAAATCTTCTTGTGGCTTCTGGACCTCGGTCTTTGACCTATAAGAGATTAAAAAATAGGCAAGTCATTAGCTTTCTGATGACTGAAGCCTACATACTAGAATTCAGTCAACCACAATATAGACTCAGACGTTAGGTGTAATACTAAAATGACTAAAGTGGGCTAGGCTTAGTATGGTATTTAATGAAGCAACACTGCATTGTGATCTCCGTAACATCACTGGTCTTCCAACGAAATTAGTACATATTCAATGTGTGCACAGAAGAGCTGTACCAGACCTATTCTGCTCTTACTTGCAGATAGTCATTACTTCCACAACATTAGTATACGTTGGTTGCAATGCATCAGTGAAAATGTTTTGACAACTAAGCAGTCTATGTAGGATTCAAAATAATGTTTATGTTTTAGGTTCTGATCAGACAGTTATAAATTTTTAATAATATTTTTCTAATACACATACTTCAATTATTACAGTTTGATTATCTGAATTAAGTTCTCTGGTTTGCATTGCAAAGTTGCAGATATTTTAACAGCTTTCCCCAAAAAATTGTAATATAATTATAGAGAAAAAGTCTTAAGAGTAAGTTGCTCACTACTTGAAGAATAAGGCATTTTAAAAAATTAGGTATTATCCCTATTGCAACGGTAGCTTAACTGCATACAGAAGATAACCAGTTTTCAAAGATTTCTCTATCACCAACAGGCCCCACCAAACCAAGTAAAATATATATTTCCCCTTGCAAGAAATAAAAATTAAACACAAGTCATTCTTCAGCCAGAAGCTTTAATTCAACATCTCTACAGTCATTCTACAAACTCCATAAGTTTATGATTTCCCCCCTATGAAATTCCAAGTTCTCCTTATTCTACTATTTAGAATTACTATTTCAAGTTAAGTACAGGCAGTCCCCGGGTTACGTACAAGATAGGGACTGTAGGTTTGTTCTTAAGTTGAATTTGTATGTAAGTTGGAACTGGTACATATTGTAGGGGAAACTCTAGCCAAACATTTCTCCAGAGCTCAGTTTTATTCTCCCACACCTCACTTCCCTCAGTCCTTTATTCTCAAGCTGAGGAGTCTGCTGAGAAAAGCCGCTCCACATCTCCCTGGTCTGCTGGGGGGAAGCAGCTAGTGCGGGGTTGCCTCACCCCGTTTGTAAGTAGGGATCCGATGTAAGTCGGATCCATGTAACCCGGGGACTGCCTGTAATAAGAACCTTGTATAACTCAGGACAGGATGCAGTTTATCAGAAGTTCAAATTTGGAAAAAAAAAAAAAAAAAAAAGCCTTTACTTAATAAGCCAGCTATTCTCCAACAGACTCCATGGCATCCTATAACTCTAATGACTGAAACATTTAAGTCAGCAAGCACCCTTTGGCTGAAAACTGACAAACTATTAACCAATCAGCATCACATATCAACTTAATGGAATTTGATATCCCATGACTGATGATCAAAAGCTCCCACTTTTTAATTTGCCTGGCACTCAGAAACCTGGAAGTACGATGTGTCTCTGATCCACATGCTGTGTGTCTGATCCGCATCTGAAAACCCAACTTTTTCTACAGGTAAGTTCTATTGCTGGTACTGCTCTATATCTTCTGCACCCAAAACAGTGACAAAAGTACTGTTCAAAAACTTGATTATGCTATTTGACTCAACAGCTGTAGGAGGAGGCACAATTTAGCCTGACAAAGCTGCTGTGTGAACCCTGGAAGTCTAAAGGGCCCTTGCAATTTCTATTTTTCTTCAAATTTATATATAACTATCAAAGAAAAGGTGTCTCACTACAAGGGAGATGGAAGTGGGCCTGCCCTGAGTTTCACCATGGTAGGGCATGGAAAGGTTGCACAACTATGGGGTGCTAACATATCTTTGGTTTTCTAGCAAACAACTTGCCTAACCTGCACAGAACTACAAACCACAGCTCCCATCTATTCTACCACTAAGGGACAACTAAAGAGTCCCAATTTTGCAAGTTTAAGACAAGGACTTCACAAAAGAGAGTGAAAGGATTGACATTAAGTGAAATGTAGGTCATGGGCCAACAGGACAATGTGGAAAGTAACAGATACATTAAGTTGGAAGGGACAAGGTGTTCCCATCCCCTAAGGTATTCTAGTCCATAATAGAACAAAGGAAAACTAAGACTGTACTTTGATTGCTGTTGAGGTTCTTGTGCTCTGTTCCCATTAAATACACGCATATCGTTCCTCTCTAGGAATCTGTATTTCTTACAGTAATGAACTAGCGATGTAAAAATTTGTTTAAAAATATAACAGCTAAAAATCAAAACAGTTACATATATTGTGGGCTTAAATTAATAAGCTTTATACTGCAGAGCCTGCAGCAAAGCCTCCCTGAGAGAAGGGGGGGCAAAGAGGCTTCACTGGGGACTCTGCAGCCAGCTCCCCAGTAAGGATGTTAAAGGCTAGTCAAAAGGTCAGGTGAGCCCATAGCATGGAGCCCAGGGTCAGCAGGGAGACTGAGTGCCGCGTGAAACTGAGTGTGCCACTTTGGGCTCAGCTGGGAAGCCCCCAGGTGATTCCAGGCTCAGCTGCCTCCCCTCTGAATCACATGGAGGCGGCAGTTTCAAAGAGGTAGCTGCCACACAGCTCATCAGCTGTGTGGCAGATGTCCCTTTGAAACTGCTGCCTCCGTGCAGTTCAAAGGGGCAGGGAAGCCCATAGCATTGAGCCCGGGGTCAGCAGGGGACTTATAGGCTCTCCGTGGCTTTTAAATGCACACGAATTCCCACTGGGGACTCGTGTGCATTTCAAAGCAGGGACCCATGTGCAGCCCAGAGTCAGCGGGACTTCCTGCTGGCCCTGGGCTGTATGCAGAGTTCCACATTCCTCTTTTGAAATATACAAGAGGGGACCACGGGGGGTTCTTGTACATTTCAAAGGAGGAATGCGAAAGTGCATATCGATTGGTCAATGGAAATTCTGTCAACTAGTCTATTAACTGCATTTTAACATCCTTACTCCCTAGGGTGCAGGCTGGCCAGTGTGTAACCTGCGGCGGGGGGATGAGGATGGGAGATGTCACCACAGACAGAAGCTGTTCTGGCAGGCACAGCAGGGATGGAGCAGTCCCCTGTCCAGGTTAGGTTGGGAGCTGCTCCAGCCGCTATCAGTTAACCAGAACTGGTTAGCCTCACCCATGCCAGTAAACTGGTTAACCATTTACATCCCATTTAATGAACAGACAATATGCAAACTGTAAAAGTAAAGACATTCTAATCACTGTTTTGGCTACATGTAACCACTAGCATTGTTAAACATTTGAGCAGATATACTACAGGCAGTCCCCGGGTTACGTACAAGATAGGGACTGTAGGTTTGTTCTTAAGCTGAATCTGTATGTAAGTCGGAACTGGCATCCAGATTCAGCCGCTACTGAAACTGACCAGCGGCTGACTACTGGAAGCCCGAGGCAGAGTTGCTCTCAGCCGCTGATCAGTTCAACAGGCTGAATCTGGACGCCAGTTCTTACATACAGATTCAACTTAAGAAACCCAGGCGTCCCCAAGTCAGCTGCTGCTGAAACTGATCAGCGGCTGATTCCAGGAAGCCCGGGGCAGAGCAACTTTGCCTCAGGCTTCCTGTAGTCAGCGCTGGTCAGTTTCAGCAGTGGCTGACTTGGGGATGCCTGGGGCAGAGCAGTTTGGGTGGTGCTGGGTTGCTCCAGTAGCGCCGCTCCTCCCAGCAGCACCCAAGCTGCTCTGCCCCAGGCATCCTGATTCAGCCGCTGCTGAAACTGACCAGCAGTGGCTGAATCAGGACGCCTGGGGAAGAGCAGCTGGGGTGCTGCCGGGTTGGTCCAGTAGCGCCCAGAGCGGCGCTACGGGACCAACTGGCAGCGCCCCAGCTGCTGTACCACAGGTGTCCGGAGCAAAGCCGCGGAGCACAGGGGCAGCGGGACAGCCCAGACGCGCCGCGGCTGTCCTGCTGCCCGCATGCTCCGCGGCTTTGCTCCCCGTCTTCCTGGTCTGCTGGTCTCCAGCAGACCAGGAAGACGTGGAGCAAACCCCGTTCGAACTGCGGATCCGACATAAGTCGGATCCACGTGACTCGGGGACTGCCTGTATAGGCTAACAGACACAGCCTCAAGCTAGCAATTTCAGGCTTCAGGACAGTCAGCACAAATCAGATATCAGAAATAGTAACACATGTAAACCTGGAGGGGAACATTTTAACCTCCCTTGTCACTCAAATCAAGGATTTGAAGTAGCCGTTCTTCTGCAAAGAATTTTCACCACCCAATTAAGAGAGAGACTGCAGAATTGGATATCTGCAAATTTGGTACTGTTACCCCGGGCTTGAATAAAGACATTAACTGGCTAATTTACTATATACAAAGCCAGTTTCCTCTGCCTTTGACATCAGCATTTAGACATCAAAAGCTATAAATGGGACACATCCAGCTCACTTAATTAGCATCATTAACACAGGTCCTACAATTCACAGGTACTTCTTTTGCAGTTATATACATCTTGGGTTCTCTTGTTTCCACTAACTCATCTGATGTTATAGATCTGTTGGAGTAAGGTGCCACAAGACTACCCGTTTGTAAAATTAAAGACTAACACAGCTACCCACCTATTCCTGATTACTTTACTGGCATCAGTTCCACTTTCAATATTGCTTCACATCGGCTTTACTTTTTAAAAGCAAAATGGTATACATGCCAGTGAATTATTAATGAAGGATATACCATTTATATTAAAAACAACCTTCCAACTTGCATAAAAGTAGATTAAGTTTCTGACAAAGGACTTCCCTTTTTCCTTTGCAGAGTGAGAATTTGACTACTCCTATTAACTCCATGCCTCTCTATGCAAGTAGCTAACTCAGTCACATTATCAAAAGAGAAAAATGGGGAAATTAAAACAGAATTTGAAAATGGAAAAAGAACACTGGGATCTACCTCCATGATGAAGTAGGCTTACTAACCACTTCCTTAGACAAAGCATATTTGTCTCTTAAAACTGTATTAAAACTCCCTGCTAGATAAACTAGATATAGCAAAGGGACAGAAGAGAATTTCTTGTCAACTACAGAAAATACAGCACAGTTAAAAAGCATTCAATGTATTTTCTTTCAAAATGAAGCATTGGTTCCTTAACAGATTAGATATACTAGATACGTACAGTTCTCCACCCTCTAATTCTCCTTGCTGGCTATAACTTGAATTGAGTGACAGCAGGAAAAATACTAATCTACTCTCTACAGTTTCTAAAAACCATGTATTAATTGACTAAAATAGTTTCTTATTTTAAGCAAACCTACCCCTTCTGCTGCCATCACTTAGACACTTAAATTTTACTATGAGAACAAGTACTAGAGAATTGCAAAAGGACTTTTATTAACAAGTAAATATTTGTCACAACCCTGAAGGAATCCTACTTTGCCTCCTTCCTCCCCCTCCATTTTCCCATTATGTTCATTCACCCGAGCAGAAAAATGTTAGTTCACTCTACTCAATTTCATCTGTGCTCAGGCATAACACCACAAATAGTTTGATTAAATTCTTAAGACCTGCAGCAGGACAGTGCTATCATGCAAGAGCCACAGGCATGGCCCTTTTCCTATGTTTCCAATAATGTTCTGCAAGTACACCGAAAGCAGAAATTGGTATTACTGAAAGGGCTCATACCTATATAGTCTTGTGCATTGGAGGGGAAAGCAGCTGATGTGCTGTATCTTGATTTTAGTAAGGCTTCTGATAGTGTAGCTATCAGAAATGTAGCTTAGAGATGCAACTACTGCAAGGTGAGTGCATAACAGGTTGGAAAACTGAGGCCAGGTCTACACTACAAGAAAAAGTCAAACTAAGATACTCAACCCCAGCTACATGAAAGCATAGTTGGAGTCGATGCAACTTAGCTTGACTTCTGGGAGACTCTCCCATCACCTTCCCTTACTCCTTGAAACCCAGTGAAGTACCAGTCAATAAGGGCATGATCTGCACCTGATTTAGTGGAAACTATGCAAGATGGATCGCCACCACATCAATCTCCTGGTAAGTGGATACAAGGCCTAAAAATAGTTATCAGTGGCTCACACTGAAACTGGAAGAGATATTTAGGTCTCAAAGGAATTGTTCTTGGGCCCAATTCTGTTTAGTGTCCTGATGAATAAATTTAGATAATGGCAGAGGGAATTCACTTATGAAGTTTACATAATATAACCAGGTGGGAAAAGTTACAAGTGCTGTGGGGAATAAGGAATAAAATTCAAAATGACCTCAACAAACCAGAGAAATGGTTTGAAGTAAATAGAGTGAAGTTCAGTAGGAAAAATGCAAAGCAGTCCACTTAGGAAGGAACAAATCTGTTGCACACATACAACAAGGGAAATTATTTTTCTCAGTACTCCTTCCTAAGCAATCATCTGGAGATTTTGGTTTAGAAAATATGGTCACCATGACTATAATTAAGGATATGTTAGCCACCCCCCTCCTCCCCAAACCTCCATTAGCCACACCCTGACAGAAGTTCCAACCCTGGAGGTAGTACTCCCAGCGTCAAGATGGACACATGACCAGAAGTAAAGGGTGTTGTGTGACTCCTCTAAGAATTCCTACCACTATCCTCTTACCAAAAGGGATGGGTTTGGCCCCCACTGGAGTCCCCAAGCAACTATCCTGCAATTTCATTAACCCAATTTGCATTGCATTAGCTTGAGGGAAGGGAGAGGCTGAGAGAAAGTGTTCCCTCTAAGATTTTCCTACTATGAGTGGAGTGAAATTTGTCTTGTGCACCAGTATTGAGTTCATGTGCACTTGTTCAGATTTGTGCTACGGTGGCATCCAAATTATTAATAAATATCTTGTAAACCTCTCCCTTTTCCCTCTGTTGCCACGTCTCCCACCCTGCCCTGGTGCTTGGTTATTTACCCCCTCCCCCAAAACACACATGTAATAGTGAAGTCAATTACTCGATTAACCGATAAGCAAAAGCTTATCAGCTAATGGGTTAATGCTAAGACTACACGCATTTCCTCCTCCCCCTACCAGTAATTTGCTGGCCAGCAACCTGGCTCAGTCCTGGCTTGTGCCAGGTCCAAGACCTACACCTGCTGCAATTCTGCATTTAAAGAGCATTAGGCAGGCAGCAGCACATGGTAACAACAGGAGGTGGTTTTTAAACTGGCTCTACTTATGGACCAGCTCGCAGCAGGGGGCTCCTCAGGAGTGGGGCTGACAGCACTAGCTGCCAGCAAAATAGTCAAGTATCAATAAAGCTGTCCAATAAAAGTAACCGATCAGCAATAAGTTTCACTACAAAAATTCAAGATGTTTTAGTTGTGAGCATTCACAATGAAGAGTTGATACTTCAGTGTACCACTTTCTTTCATCTGTACCAAGTCCAAGGAATTCAAATGCCACAAGATGGAATATGATAATTATTTCGTCTCTTTGATATTTAAGTCAAACAATTCAATTTATTATGGGCAGCTCCACCTTAAAAAAAAAAAAAAAAAAAAAGACTCCAAGAGAATAAAGTTAAACTCATCACCATTTTAGAGATGGGATGCATCACGTGAATGAAAACTACCAATTTTTAATACTTACAAGTCCTTATCTAAATTTCTATAAAAGTTACTCACACTTAATCATAGGGCAGATTTACAGACTTAAACTTTGATGATCTGACAAAGTCCAAACTTCTCACCAATATCTAGGTGTTTAAGTGTTGGGGAGGTTGGAGTCTAAATCTAATGAACAGCTGCTCTATACCAATACATTTTGCCATTTCTGCTGTTATAGACGCCCTTCTTCCAGGCTAAGTAGGCATAACAACACTGACACTTGGACAGCATGCTCAGCTGCCATCTTGGAGCTAAGGTAAGGTCATCTTGCTAGTTTATGCAGACTTTGATTAAAACCCGTTACTAATACAATTAATATCACAGAAACTCCATGGCTGAGACTTCCTAATACAGAGCAGTAACTTCAAATAGTTTGGCTTCCAAGGGAACACAGACTCCGCTTATCAGAAGCAAATAATAAAACACTCGGAACACTCCATATTCACTACAGATAGTCCCTGACTTACGAATGGGTTACGTTCTGAACACCTGGTCGTAACTCAATTTGTTCATAAATCAGAAATACCCTTATACAGTACAGGTAGCTATCGACTGCCCACTACCAGTTATCTTTACACATTACTGTAATATTAATTCACTAGCACTTCAAACATAACAAAGCACCTACAAAACAACAAACAACAAAAGAAACATGAAAAAACTGCAGTGACAGCAAACTCAAATTGACAAACATGAACATGAAATACTGTACAATACACAATGCAATAATGTGAATACTGTAACGTGATGTAAATATTGTACAAGAACTTTTCCTTTATTCCAGGTATTGTCGTACACACTTGGATTGATAATTACTGTATGAAGGTGAATGAACTGAATTAATTGGATGAGGAATTGGAGGAAGTAGGTGACAATACTCCAGGATCATCATTATCAACAGCAGATTCATCTTCTACTTCAGCAGTGCCTTTGCTTGTAGAAGACATTGGTTTCTTCAAAAAAATATTCATTTTAGACTGGACAGTTTGTTCTTTCCTCTCATAATACATTTCTTTATAGCAAGCCACAGCATTCTGAATTAAACGATCCACTTTTGAGAATCTTGCAACATTAGGGTCCATTTTTTCAAATGTTTGCATTCCTTCATTTATTTTGCTGAAGGCTGCAGCCATCTCTTTCATCACAAATTTTTGGGGGGCTTCTTCTTCTTCTTCTGGGGCTTTTAGTCTCTCTTCTTCTACTACCCTCTTTGACTCCAGGTCCATCAAATCTTCATTGCTCCTCCTCCCCAACAGCCTCAACCAGTTGGCGTATGTCTTCATTATTCACTTCCAGATCCACTTCTTTCACAAGCACTACAATATTATTGGAAATTTTTTCTAGTGCCTTTTCTTTTTCAAAGCCTGTTAAACTGGTGACATACCTTTTAAGATTGTCTTCCATATGCCATTCATACATTGTTGAGTGACTTCCTCCCACACAGCAGCAATGTTCCTTATGCCATGCAGAATGTTGTAGTCCTTCCAAAATTCATGTAATGTTTTGGCATTTTCGCGTTCTGTGGCAGCTATTGCCTTTGCAAATGTGTTGCGAAGATAATATGCTTTGAAAGAAGCTATGGCCCCCTGATCCATGGTTGGAGAATAGATGTGGTGTTGGACAGAAACACCACTTTCACGTTAAGATGTAAGTCATAGGTATTGAGGGTGACCCAGAGTATTATCCAAAATAAGCAAAAATTTTTGAAAGGAATTGTTTTCTCGAGAAAACATACCTTGACTTCAGGAATGAAACAGTTTGTGAACCAATCTTCAAAAAGTGCAAGCATCATCCATGCTTTCTTATTAGTGCAATAACCAGGGCTCAACAACTTTTGGAAAACACTACTCGCCAGACAAAAATGGGACTTGCCACCCTTCCCCCCCTCCCAAAGTTTTTTTTAATGGCATAAATTCCTAATAAGAATAAGAACAGTAATTACTAATACGTTCTAATAAATATCACCCAATCTATTAATAAATATCTTCTAAACGTCTACCTTTTCCCTCTGCTGCCATGTCTCCTCCCCTTGCTCCATCAGCTCCCCTAGTACCTGCTGCCCCCCACCACCTCCTCACCCTCCTCTGCTGTCCTGACTCTTGCCCTTCTCGCTGCTCTCAGCCTTCCTGAGACCTGCCCCCCTCCACCAGCCCTTCTCTCCCCCGTGCCCACTCCTCCAGTAGCCCCACTCTGATCAAGTGAGCTACCCCTCCTCATCCCTTCTCCTAACACCTTCCTCTACACACCTGCCCCTCTCCTCTGGTGCTGGTCCCTCCCCTGCATGTGTCTGCCCTTCTGCTTCACCCCCAGAATCTCCTGGCACCTGCACTCTCCTGGTGCCTCCCTCTTCCCTCACTGCCCCTGTCCCCTCTGCCCTCTTTTTCCCTGATACCCACCCCCTCAGCACTCTTCCCCCATTTCCCTCATGCCCCTGCGCCCTCACACATGCCTTGCTCCATCCTCACCTTCCTCATGCCCACCCGTTCTTTCAAACCTTCTACCAGCACCTCCCTCTAGCCCCCAGTGCCCTTACCCTCTCCTCTCCCAGCATCACCCTGTTCCCCCCTCCCACTGACACCTCCCCTCCTGCCCTTTTCCTCATTGTCTGCACTTGGCTCCCTGGCATTTGTCTCTCCTGCACCTGTCCCTTGGTGCGGGGTGCGGTGGAGGCACAAGGAATGGGATGTGGAGAACGGGAGGGGCAGAGGGATCGGGATCTAGGGGCAGTGCAGGGAACGGGCAGCACAGAGCTGGGGGGGGGGACAGGGATCAGGGGGAGCAGGGTACGGGGTGCAAGGGTGGCACAGAGCCAGAGGGAGAGCAGGAGATCCAGGGTGCAGGGGCGCCGTGGGGAATGGGTGGCGGGAGCCAGATGGGGCGCGGGGCGGGCGCAGCGAGCCGGGTGGACAGCCGGGGGCGCTCTCTCGCCGGCAAGGGGCTGGGGCTGTGGCAGGACTGGAGCCGGTGGGGCGGGGCCTGGCTCTGCCACATGCCGCAGCCAGCTACCAGGGACACACAGCCAGAGCCGAGCTGCCCTTTAAAAGAAGCGGGGCCACGTCATGCCAGCATCCTGGCAGCTGCACGCAGGCAGCCTGGCACTGAGAATCACCATGGTTCCCCCTCCCCAGCAGCGCTCTGCTCCTCCGCCGGCTGGCGGATTGGATGGGGCTGTGCCGCCCGTAGTGCGGGCTTCGGCCAGCCCGTTAAAACAGCCCACCGGGCCAGTCCGCCCCTGCACTCGTCAGCTGGCAAAATCTACTCATCATGGGCGAGAGGGCAAGTGTATTTGTCGAGCCCTGGCGATAACGACTGGTAAAGTAGCCTAGCTGATATTCTTGAAGGCTCTAGGGTTTTCAGATCGATAAATCAATAAGGGTTTCAATTTATATCCAGAAACATTCCCTCCTAACAAGAGAGAGTTAGTCTTTGAAAGCCTTAAAACCAGGTATAGTTTTTGCCTCCTTATGTATGTAGGTACGGTCGGGCATTTTCTTCCAAAAGAGACCTGTCTCATCAACATTAAAGATCTATTCTGGCAAATACTTTTCCTCTTTTATTAGCTTATCCAATTCTTCTACGAAAGTTTCTGCTGCTTTCGAATCAGCACTGCTGCCTCCCCACTTACTTTCACAATGTGAAAGTTTGCACGATTCTTGAAACTTTTGAACCAACCATGACTGGCACTGAAATTTTGGTCGTAGTCATGCCGCTCCTTTTTCTTTAAGTCTTCAAAAAGACTACAAGCCTTATCCTGTCTCATCTGGAGGCTTAACGGGGTGCGTTTTTAAATTTGGTCTTCCATCCAAAGCACTAAGAGTTTTTCCATGTCATAGATGGGACCTGTTCTTTTCTTTGTTATAACCGTTGATTTCATAGGTGCAAACCCTTTCACTGCTTCACAAACGCGATCACTATCCTTTATAATGGTGCTTATGGTGGATTTCGATAGGCCTAAATTACGCGCGATGAACGACACTGTTTGACCCTCTTCCTATTGCCTCACTATCGCTATTTTCTGTTCTAAATCAATAGCTTTTCTCTTTCTTTTCTCACCATCCTTAACACTAGCACTTTTCCTATTACTTGCCATGATAGCCACCAGCAAACACAGAAAATACTGTAAGGGCAAAATACTGTATACAGTATGAGGGAATGACACGTGAACACACTGCCCAACTGCAGACACGCAAACACAACATGCTACTGAGGAGAAACACAAAACGGGGAGTGAGGAGGGGGCAGAAGAACACGACCATGACTGAGCTGTAGTTCTCATACCACGCTGCCCGTGCTGGTCGTAAGTATGGATGGTCGTAAGTCAATGCGTTCGTAAGTCGGGGACTACCTGTATTGCCTCTTCTGCAAGTGAGGTCATGAATAGCCCCTGTTTTCCACAGGATGAGCTGCTGCTGGACAGGTTTTCACCAAGTTTTCTGAACTTGAAAGATATGCACAGAACTGGAAGGGTATGCATTGAAAGGCTGAACATAGGGTGAGTGCTCCCATTGCCTGACATCCAGCCTCAAGTCTCCTAGAGTTGTGAGTTCACATGCAAATCACTTAACCTACATCTCCAACTGTAAAATGAGGATAGTACTTTTTTCAAAAGAGAGTAAGGCATAATTTATACAGAGCTAGAATGCACTACATAGAGACACGTATTAAATAAGGGATCAGTAGAAGAGAAGCATTTATTGGAACAGGAAGAGGCAAGGCCTCCAGACCATGCTTTCAAATGCAAAGTATTTTACTTAAGATTTTGATTATTGTCAGAGATGTGCATTTACATGTTCCATCCTGAATTCCAAAGTACTTCAACACCATATTTCCATCAATGCAGACACTAGTGAGAATGAACACCCTAGCTCAGGGGTGGCCAACCCGCATTTTTGCCGGGACAAAAATGAAAAACAAAACAAAACAAAAAAAACCATTGCAAAATGCAAACATGCATAAAAGACTACAAAAAAGGGAGGGGGGGGGGAAATGTTTTGCTTGGGGCAGAAAAAAAACCTAGAGCTGCCCCTGGGGGAAGGGAAGGAGCTGGGCTGGGCTGCAGGGAGAGGAGGGAAGGGGCTTGTGCTGAGGGGAGGGAAGGAGGTCAGGAGAAGAAAAAGAAGAACAGGGGTGCAAGAGAGACAAATCCCAGGGGGCCAAGTGCAGACAATGAGGAAAAGGGCAAGAGGGGAGGTATCAGTGGGAGGGGGGACAGGGTGATGCTGGGAGAGGAGAGGGTAAGGGCACTGGGGGCTAGAGGGGGGAGGGGAAGGTGCTGAGAGAAGGCTTGAAAGAAGGGGTGGGCATGTGGAAGGCGGAGATGGAGCAAGGTATCTGTGAGGGCACTGGGGCATGAGGGGAACAGAGGAAGAGGGTGGATATCAAGGAAAAAGAGGGCAAAGGGGGTAGGGGCAGTGAGGGAAGGAGGAGGCATCAGGAGGGTGCAGGTGCCAAGGGATTCTGGGGGTGAAGCAGAAGGGCAGACACCTGCAGGGGAGGGACCAGCACCAGAGGAGAGAGGCAGGGCAGGTTTGTAGAGGGAGGTGTTATAAGAGGGGATGAGGAGCGGCAGTTCACATGATCAGAGTGGGGCTGGAGGAGTGGGCACAGGGGAGAGAGAAGGGCTGGCGGAGGGGGGCAGGTCTCAGGAAGGCTGACGGCAGTGAGAAGGGCAAGAGTCAGGACAGCAGAGGAGGGTGAGGGGTTGGGGGTAGCAGGCACCAGGGGAGCTGATGGAGCAAGGGGAGGAGACATGGCAGCAGAGAGAAAAGGTAGAGATTTATAAGATATTTATTAATAACTTGGGTGATATTTATTAATAACTTACTAGTAATTACTGTTCTTATTCTTATTAGGAATTTATGCCATTAATAAAACATTTTCTTGGGGGAGGGTGGCAAGTCCCTTTTTTGTCTGGCGAGTAGAGTTTTCCATAATTTGTCGACTCCTGGTTATTGAAACTGCAAGCTTCTTAATCCAAGACAGATACTTTCTGCATATGTATATAAATATATATAGATATTATATAAAATTATGTATCTGACAGTTTGTGAGCAAATGAGTTTCTGTCCATCTGTTTATTCAAGAACTAAAACAAAAAGAGCTAGGACCCCAAATTTGGTATGAAGCTCCCCCTTATTGTAATTTACAGCATAACTTAAGTGCGGGTGCAGTGGGTATCATAAGGAGGGGAAGGAACGGACTTCCCAAACCTCAAGCCTAGCCCAGCCCAGACTCTACCCCCAGAATACTTACTATAGGTATACTGGGAGTGGAGTTGCTGCCCCCAACTGACCATGCACTCCTCCCCATGGTGCTTGGAGGTGGGAGAGCCCTTAGGTCCTGGGTCTGGGGGGGGGGGGAGTTAGGGGAGCTGTGAGCTTGCCTTCCCCCAGCTCAACCTTAGCTCACTGCTCATGCTTAAATGTTTGGTTGTGTGAGGAGAGAGCAGCTGAAGCTTCTCCCCTTTTCCCCCAATGTATACAGCCGTGGTCACCAACCAGTAGATCGCGATCTACCGGTAGATATCAGGGGCTCTAAGAGTAGCTCTTGAGCCCTCTCTGAACTGCGCACCTGCGCAGTACATTTACATTAGATTTCATCATGTAATGTAGGCAGGGCTTCAAGGAAGGGGCGGGGCAGTAGATCTTCACCTGTTCTGAGACTTAAAAAGTGATCTTGGGTGTAAAAAGGTTGGAGACCACTGGTATACAAGGACTAAGGATATGAAAGTGTAACCTTATGTATGATTAACCAATGAGCCTAGGCTCATCTGTTAATGTGCACAGTTACACACAGCACACACTGGAGCTGCTACCTCTGTATCAGAGGCAACAGCACAGTGAGAGGAGGAGAGGACAGGAAGGAACCAGTATGTACAGGGAGCTGACTTTTAAGCTGGCTTGTTGGGAGCTGCCTGACCTTCCTCTCCCACACATGCAACTGCTGAAGGTTTCAGTTTTTAAATGTTTACTTTAAAACAATTTAACATCCCTAACAGGGACTCAAATTGTTACCGAGAAGAGACAGGATTACCAGGCAGGTAAAAGGGGCTAGCTGGAGTGCCACCCTCCTGGGAATGCCCCAATCCTATGCCTTCCACACTATGCTCTTTAGGGGGGACAGAGGAGCTGCAGTTCCCTCCTCCCATTACTGGCTGTTCCTCTTTGTCAGGGAGGAAGGGGAAAGTGAACAATTTCCTCCATTTCTCAATCTGCCTGAGCAATGCAGGAGGCAGATGAATCTGGACCTGCCCCAAGCAAGGGACATGCACCCCTCCCTTGCCTGCTGGAGCTGTAGTAGCCATGAACAGGTACTCCTCATCAGACCCTAAGATGCTGTGGTGAGAGAGGGCTGGGGTAGTTCTCTCCCAATGAGACAGCCTGCATCCTGAACCCCTCATCTCTAGCCCCACTCCAGAATAATTTAAAATGAAGAAAAACAAAAATGAATTGAATTAAGGACCTGAGCAACCATGGGTAAATCCTCTAGCATGTATATACGATCAGGTGGTTATGCAGCTGAATTCTACACCAACATAGAATTCTTATTTGGTACCAATAAGCAGGTGAATATAATGAAGTCTGATCCCAGCATCAGCTGCTAATGACTTCTTGTACTCTGGGTCCCTGAAATTTCTTCCAATGAAATTTCAGTCCTTCTGCTTATCCTTTGCTGAGTCATGAAAGCCAGTTCAGCATCCTCCTGCTATTTTTTACCAAAAATAATAATAATAATAATAATAAACAAAAAACAAAAAACCACCACCCAAACAGAAATGTGTGTTTGTTTTCAAAATATTAACACTGTCAATGTTCACTTACTGACCAAGTAAAGTCTCTCTGAAGGGCCGTTTCCCACAAAGCATTTTCTAGCCCTGACAGGCAGATGCTGCAGATGGCAAAACAAAACAAAATCCACTAAAATAACCTCAGCCATCCCCAACACAGCTAAAACTATGAGTGGCCACGCAGAACACCAAGGACTAACTATTTACCATTTTTCCTGTTTGTCCCCAGATTACAGAAGTAATGAGTGATGGAGGACAGTTCAGCATTCAAATTCATCTTTACAAGATTCATGAAGCTGTGCTTTCACATCTTTCCATTCATTACTATAAACAATCTTTTTTTGTTGTTTTAAAATACACTGACGAAGTTTATGCAATATCAGTACAACTCCATAATTTCAAACCTTTACCCTGAAATTTGGACAGTTTGCTGTTAGGCTTCACCCTATTCCATGATCACTTCTGTATTTAACTTGCCTGTGCAGATTTTTTTAACCCACTATTTGAGGGCATCAGGGATTTGAAGTCCATGCTTTAAATTAATCAATTAAAGACATATTTACACTAGGAAAATATGCTTAAATGCTTCCTACCATTGTTAGCACTACTTTCAGTGTTACCAACTTCAAGATTTTTGCTAGGCCGCTAGCTGCCATCTGAGTTAACCACCTGTTAGATTTTTTTCAATACAGATGTGCCAGTCCCTCTAATCTTCAGTTGAAAAAAACCTTTTCCAAGGAAGTCTGATTGTCCTGATGGATAAAAATCCATCTACATCACTGCCAGTGTTATTCTGATGGAGCTGAACTAGCTTTAGCAACAGTTTAAAAGCTTTGGAAAAAATCTCCTAGAGCCTAAATCATCAGTCCTACACAGCAAAACAGGAAGTAACTGAAATGTACTTACAATAAAAAGGGGAACTGGAAAATACCAGGTTAAGTCACATGTTTACAAACACTATTCTAAGAAACATCAGTGTCAGAATTAAGTCAGTATACTGAATCACACCAACCATATAGGAAAACAACTCTTGCAAAATATTTTTTGGAATTTACATCAAGAATATACATTTAATAATGAGCTCATCACACTGACAGAGAAATGACTGGAAATTGAAACTAAACAAATGAACACTGGGCATAAACTCTTAACAGGGAGAGCTGTTAACCACAGGAACAATTTACTAAGAGTCATGTTGGATCTTTTAAATCAAAATTCCATGTTTTTTTCTAAAAGATATGCTCTATTAATTGCTTAAGGTAAGTTTGTGGACTGTAAGACACACAGAGTCAGGCTAGATGATCACAATGGTTTCATCTGACTTTAGAATCTGGGAATAAGCAAAATTCAGTAGCTAAATTTACAATAATTATGGGTGTTAAACTGACAGACAAAAACAGTTTTGTACTAAAAAGCCACTTGTAAAGTATTTGTAAATACCTCAAAATCTGTATATTTAATATAAACACTTTGAATAATGTCCTAAGTTGGATTAACAGAGTCCTAACTTAAAAAGCAAAGTTCTATGATCTGTATTAGGCAGACAGCCAAACTAGTGGATCAAATAGTCCCTCTTCTGGCCTTCAAATCTCTGATTCTCTACAGGCAGGTAGCACATTCCCCACAAGCTGGCTGACTCAAGGCCAGTGTTCCCTATAAGCTTGTGCAGCTGCTCAGGAGATTCAGATGCCACCCAGCTAATTAGCAGAGCACCCTCACATAGCCTTTTTTCTTTGTACTGGTGGTGCACATTCACACACACCTCAGTGCATATACATTTATTCTGCACATGAATGGAAAAAAATTAGAGACACCATTGCTCAGAACCACCAGGCCCAGTCACCAAGCATTCCCTTCTCTCCAGAGCCCAGACTTCACCTGGTCAGCGCCGAAGGGAGTGATGTTGGCTTTGACAGAGCCCACGCTCAAGCCCACGAGGACCAAGCCGGCGAAGACCAGGGCGGAGCAGTAGCGGGTGGCTCCCTCCGGGGCGCAGGGGGCGAGGGTGGCGTTGGCAGGCGGGAAGGAGCAGTTCTCGATGGGGGAGAGAGGGATCTTCCCGCAGAGGGCCTCCCGGGTGCCCGAGGCAGCCAGGGCCGGGAAGGTCAGCATCCCTAGCAGATAGAGCGCCATGCTGAGCAGGATGGTGCCGAATTTGCCCAGCAGGGCATCGGCCAGCCAGCCGCCGAAGGGCGAGACCAGGTAGGTGATGCCCATGAAGAGCAGCAGGGCCTGGCTGGCCTGCGCGCCCTCCCAGGTGTAGGGGGGCCCGTTGAGGAAAAGCACCAGGTTGGAGGTGATGCCGTAGAAGGCCACCCGCTCCAGCAGCTCGGCCAGCAGCACCGCGGCGCAGGCCAGGCGCCGGCCCTGGAAAGAGCTGGGGCCGCCGGGCGGACCTCGGCCCCGCCACCGGCCGCTGCCCCCCAGCAGCGGGCTCCGCTCGCCGGGCTCGGCCCCGCGGGCCCCTTCCATGGGGGCGCCCTTTGACGGGAGCCCGGAGCCCCCTCGGCCGACGCTGCCGGGCCAAGAAACTTCTCCTCCCCCTGCCCCGCGTCTCCAGGCTGGGGCGCGTGCCCCGCCCGCTGCGCGCGCTGATTGGCTGCTTCCGTGGTCACGCTGCGATGGCGCTTCTGGGCTCGGCATGCATGTGGGGAGCAGGGGCTGCCCCTAGTCCCGGTCCCGCCCCCGTGGCGGTGACGTGGTGGGTAGGGCGTGGCTGAGCGCCTGGGGGTTACTGCAGCGAGCCAGTGAGTGGTGGGTTGCTTGTCTATGCTGGGGGCAGATGCCACAAGGATGGGGCCACGTGCTAGTTACTTATACTCACCCCGCTAGGGGCCAGAGGTGGCCCTGATGCTCGTGGGCCTGCATTCACTTTACAGGGCCATGAACTGCTGACTTATAATTGTCTTTTTGACCTATTATTCTAGGTGCAGACTATTCTTATTCATTGTGCAATCAAGTTTTATTTTATTTATATGGTCCAACAGGTGCCTGCAACACTTTACAGACGGTGAAACGACTGAATCAGAACATTATGTGGTGATTTGACACTCAGCATAGCAAGAGAGGAAAACAAACAATGGGACCATACCATTGAAGTAGAAGATATAACAGGGAAACAGGATTTTATGCATACTTTTTCTCAAGTACATATCTTTTGAATTCTTTGGAAATAAATGTTCACCATAAACAATGACACACCCTGTTGCCTCTCACTATGCATTTCCATTAAAACCACACATTTTCTGTTCCTTTTAGGGTCTTATACTGAATTCATCCTCATGGCGTACATAGATTTACAGCCAAATTCTGGACTACATTTTAAAGAATGTTCTTCTTACTTTGAATAACCTCACTCATCTTTTTTTTATTCTCACTTCTTTAAATGGTCACAGACTGAAACAGTTCCTGCCTGCATATCGTGAAATAGATGCATCTGTTAATCTTCACTTTGGATTTCAACACTGAATTGGAATTAAATTTGCTTGTAAATAATAAGATATTACTATGAAAACATTATTTTTCTTTCACTGCAGTTCATAGAAAAATAAAACTAAGAAAATAGGAATGATAGACAACAATTATCTTGAAAAAATGGAATTCTGAGTGTAATCTGTCACTTTTTCATCACATTGGTATTATAGACTGATCATTTGACACACCTTCAAAATTATTAGTATTTATATTTAACATATGGTGGTAGTGTATAATATGTGAAAGATAAATGATTAAAAAGCTTAGTTTAGACTTGCCTATTTTTTCTTTTCTTCCCACTGTATTTGAGTTTTACTGTATGTCTCCAGCTTACCTTAAGCAATTAAGGCATTGACATCAGTGGGACCCATTCATGGTAATAAAGTTAACCATGCTGTCAGTGTTACCTGAATCAAGGTCTTAAACTTCCCATTTTACCACCTTCATTTATGCTAATTAGTAGTTGACATTAATGAGACTAATTTTAAAATGCAACTCAGCAATAAAAGGACATTTAATACTTCAGTGGAACTAGTAACAGAAGTAAACAATACTCAGAAGTATGTATTATAATATCAAGCCCTAAGATAAAATGTATGCTGTGAACAAAGTGGAAAAAATACTGTACTCTTCCTATTCTCAATAAAAAAACAGACTGTTAGACAATATGCCACCACACCCAGCTATCTGGTCATAAATTTTATAATTGTCAGTAAAGGACAGCCTGTAGCTATGTGTTAATAATTATACAGCTGGTGCCAGTAAAAATGCACTTATCTTTAAAGAAGGGCCTTTGTAAATAACATACTGACCTCATGGAAGTGACTCATTTAATATATTTGCTCACTTTAAAGTTTAAACCTAAAGACAAAGTGCAGCAGAGCTCTACCAGCCAGCTGGGAAGGAAAGATCTCTGTTATAAATTATTGTTGTAAGTATCATGGGGTAGCATTGTTAGTCTGCTTCCACAAAAACAACTAAGAGTCCTGTAGCATCTTAAGGTGCATCTACACGGTGGTGCTAGTTCAAAATAAGCTATGCAATTTGAGGTATGAAAATTGTATATCTTATTTCGAGCTTATTTCAAGATAGTCTATTGTGAAATTTGGCACTGTCTACACAAGTTGGCACTGTCTATCACTATTTCAACAAATCCCTTAATCCTTGTGGAACAAGATTTACCAAGACTTCAGAACGGCAAGCCCGTTATTTTGATTGCATTTGAAATAACAGGCGTACTCTGAAGACACAGAAAACACTATTTTGGGATGCTGGACATGTGCCCCAAAATAGCACCCGCTGTCTAGACATACTCTAAAAGACCAACAGATTTATTTGGATATAAGATTTCCTGGACAAAAACCCATTTTGTTAGATGCAAGTGGGTTTTTGGCCATGAAAGCTTATGTCCCTATAAATATGTTGGTCTTTAAGGAGCAAGGGACTCCTTGTTGTTATTGTTGTAAGATCACTAATATTTTGGCAGGAACAGACCAACATTTTAGGTTTATAAGACTTACCTAATTCTATATGCTATTCCCCTATATGGAACCAGTGTGATTACATTGTCTAAGGTTTCCACTAGCTTTGCCCAGAGATTACCAAGTAGATAACATTACTTTGTGTTAGTCCACATTTTAACGTATACAGATATCATATTCCAGTTCCTGCACAATTTATCTTAATAGCAGTATGCTGACATTGTATATAGGCCTATTCACCAACTGTTAAAAACATTTAGCAACACTGAAATAATCATATTTAATATTACTGATGTACATTACAAAGT
The DNA here is from genome assembly GCF_049634645.1 of Pelodiscus sinensis. NCBI lineage: Eukaryota > Metazoa > Chordata > Testudines > Trionychidae > Pelodiscus > Pelodiscus sinensis. The sequence continues at coordinate 27,059,121 of NC_134725.1, read as the reverse complement.
GTTATGTGTGTCTTTAGGATTCAGAACTAAGTAGGTTATGACAGTCCCAATGAAATTCAAAAGCATCTATTGAATTTAATATTGATTAAAAATAGTGGCTTCAACAAGACATTTTTTATTTTCCTCCAAACAAGAACATTTAGCTATAGTACATTTAAAATTCCTGCATGAGGATATACTCATGATGAATTTACTGCCCTATGAGCTCTTGCACCACTTAGTGTTGCATAAAAATAAGGATTTTCCATGGAAGCATTTTATGAAGGACATAGGCGTGAGTTTTTGAAAGCAAGGTAAACAGATGGAGAATTGTTTTTCCTTCATGGCTTACTTACTTTTGAATTAGGACTCTCCAAAGGGAAAGAAAAACCTTTTGTCTGAATGCCACATTTATACACTTATGTCAATATAGATATTTTAAAGACACAGCAGTAAGTAATCATGGCACACATTTAGAGTGTTATGTCTTCAAGGTAGAGTCTAAGCCCTTTTGTAAACACTATATTCTTTCCTATTTCTCTCCTCTGCTACTTTTTTCTTCTTTCCTCACTCATCTTTATTCTGATAATTTTCTTTAGTCTGTTAGTTTGAAGCTAGCATCTCTCTATCAGAAATATTTTCCCATCTCCCTTCTTTTAAAAATGTTTTTGTCATGGGGAACAGGTCCTGATTGACCAATGTGCATTCAGTGCACTAAAAAAGGCCCTCAGCTTAGAAAAGGTCTCAAGCACCAGAAGAAATAAATCGAATCTGCTACAACTCCAAGCACTAGGTGCAACATCAGTCATAGAATCATAGAACCATAGAGCTGGAAGAGACCTCAAAAGGTCATCAAGTCCAGCCCCCTGCTCTAGGCAGGACCAATCCCAACTAAATCAACCCAGCCAGGGCTTTATCAAGCCGAGACTTAAACACCTCTAGGGATGGAGCAACCCAAGGTAACCCATTCCAGTGCTTCACTACCCTCCTAGTGAAATAGTTTTTCCTAATATCCAACCTGGACCTCTTTCACCACAACTTGAGACCATTGCTCCTTGTTCTGCCATCTGTCACTACTGAGAACAGGCTCTCTCCATCCTCTTTGGAACCTCCCTTAAGGAAGTTGAAGACTGCTATCAAATCCCCCCTCACTATTTGCTTCTGGAGACTAAACAGACCCAACTCCCTCAGTCTCTCCTCATAAGTCATATCCTCCAGCCCCTTAATCATTTTGATTGCCCTCCACTGGACCCTCTCCAATGCGGCCACATCCTTTTTGTAGTGGAAGGCCCAGAGCTGGACACAATACTCCAGATGTGGCCTCACCAAAGCCGAATAAAGGGGAATAATGACATCTCTGGATCTGCTGGCAATGCTCCTCTTAATGCAACCTAATATGCCATTATCTTTCTTGGCTACAAGGGCACACTGCTGACTCTTATCCAGCTTCTCATTCCCTGTAGCCCCCAGGTCCTTTTCTGCAGAACTTCTACTTAACTGGTTGGTCCCCAGTTTGTAACTATATTTGGGATTCTTCCGTCCCAAGTGCAGTACTCTGCACTTGTCCTTGTTGAAACTCATCAGATTTCTTGTGGCCCAATCCTCCAATTTGTCTAAGTCACTCTGGCCCCTATCTCTGCCCTCAAGCATATTTACCTCTCCCCTAGCTTAGTGTCATCTGCAAACTTGCTGAGGGTGCAATCCATCGCCTCATCCAGGTCATTAATAAAGATATTGAACAAAACCAGTCCTAGAACCGAACCTTGGGGCACTCTGCCTTTGGCCAAACCTGAGTGAATGACATTGCAAACTGGTGCTTGGCTGTCCAATTCAACTATACTATTGACCCACCAAAAAGCTTATGAGTCCCTTTGGTAGAGAACTTCTATTTGAGATGTTAGAAGAGGGGCAGCACACTTAAATTTTGTCTTGTGCAGCAGCTTTCTTGTCTGTCACATGCTCTGTCTAGTTTAAGGAAGGTGTGTGGTGGAGGAGGGCACAATATCCTCAGTGGACAGTGCCCTAAAATTCTTTAAACTGGGCCTGATGGGTAATCCAAAATCTTTGAATATAAACAAGGTCTGCAAATCTACTCAACCACAGTACAGTGAAAGCTAAACTACCAGACATAGCATAATTGGAAGAATACACACATAACACACCCTTCTTCCTCCTGCCCTCATCCTTGCAGCTGTGGTGAGAAGTGCTGATTTAATTTTGAAACACAGATGTCTTCTGACTCTGCACCTCCTCCTCAGATCATATGCATCTGTGAGTAATATGGGCCTAAAGAGTCAAATCTTGTAAAGTGCAATGCAACTGTGGAAGTTTTAAAAAAAACTGCTGAGATCCTGGCCCTGCTGAAGTCAATGGCAAAGCTTTTTTGGTGTCAGTGGAGCCAAGATTTCATCCCAGGCTTTCTATAATGGATGAATGGTTGCAGTTTGATTATTTGACATAAAAGGGAGCTCAGGGTTTTCAGCATTTTGCAAAGTTATTCTACAGTCCTCAGAATGTCAAGGTTGTCCCAAAGAAAATAAAGACTTGTGAGCAAAGCACAGGCAGAGCTATACAAAATGCTTACAACTTCCCTGAATATACTACACTAATTGATCTTCATCACTTTGGAAAACTTAATTCTTGAAAATGAAGAATATTTTACAAACTATTCAGGAGCACTACATTTTGAAAGAGTTCAAGATTACATCTCTCATTAGGACTCTGTTTCCCCTATGTGAGGATTTCTACCTTGTAAGAAATAAGGGATTTATTTTTCCTTCAAGTATGACAAATTTGTTGAAAATTCACATTTAAATTAAACCAAACTTCTCCAAATGGTGCTTAGTTCTTGAGAATTAAAATATTTTTTACTAGGATTTCTAAGGACTTGTTTACACTATCGCGTAAGCTAATATAACTTACATTGCTCAGGGGTATAAAAAACCTTCTCTTCTGAACAACGTAAATTACATTGTCTTACAGTGGTTCCTACACTGTACTATGCTCTTTCCTTTTTACTCTTGTTTCAATGGAATAATTATATCGATAGGAGAACATTCTTCTGTCAGTGTAGTACATCTTCACCAGGTACATTATAGCAACAGTGATATAATGTGGTAGTGAAGACAAGTCCTAAGGGTATGTCTAGACTACATGGCTCTGTCACCAGAGCCATATAGATTAGTTTACTAGACATACCCAAATGAAGCAGCAATTTAAATAATTGCTGCTTCATTTAAATTAAAATGGCTGCCGTGCTGAGCCGATCAGCTGTTTGTCAGGTCAGCGCAGCAGCCATTTTAATTTAAATGAAGCGGTGATTTTTTAAATCACCACTTCATTTGGGTATGTCTAGTAAACTAATCTACATGGCTCTGCTGACAGAGTCATGTAGTCTAGACATACCCCAAGTGTTTGTCCTAGTATTCCCTCCCAAAGATTCAGAAATGTATTTTGCGGGAAATACACTGAATGCTTCTATTGTTGGGAAAGTTTGGATCTACTGATTTTTTTATTTGGTTTTCATACTGAATGATAACATAGACCCATGAAATCATTATATAAAAATGAAAACACATACAACAGAAATATTATTCCAGGTTATAGTAAAATAAGTATTTATGTGGATTGTTGTTTGACAAATGATTGGTTTCTTTTCATGTGCAAAACAGAACAATGGAAAAGAAAATTAATAAAAAGGAAAATATGTATAAATCTCCCCTCACTTTAATGAAATAGTCCTAATGGACCATTTCTTTGTTAATATGTGCAGATTTGCTACATTTCAATTGTTTGGAGGGAGCCTCCAGTTTTGTATTAATTTTGTGGTTGTTTTTAAAGTATCTTGTTTCAATGCAACAATTTGAAGCCCACACTTTGGGGGAGGGGGAGGAGTGCTGATTTGTCTTTTAAACTCACTAATTCTGTTTAAGTATTGATCTAGTCAATATCTTCATCGACTATGTAGATATTGACAAAGAGAGTACACTTACTAAGTTTGCAGATGATACCAAGCTGGGAAAGGTTGCATGTAATTTGGAGGCTAGGGTTATAATTCAAAGTGATCTGTACACACTGAAGAAATGGTCTGAGGTAAATAGGATGAAGTGTAATAAGGTTAAATGCAAAGTACTCCACTTAGGAAGGAACAATCAATTTCACACATACAGAATGGGAAGGGAGATAGAAATGTAGCCGTGTTAGTCTGGTGTAGCTGAAACAAAAAACAGGACTATGTAGCACTTTAAAGACTAACAAGATGGTTTATTAGGTGATGAGCTTTCATGGGCCAGACCCACTTCCTCAGATCAAATAGTGGAAGAAAATTGTCACAACCATATATACCAAAGGATACAATTAAAAAAATGAACACATATGAAAAGGACAAATTCAAACTTAGGCGTAAAGTGTCAAATTTAAGCATGAATGACAGTTCTGAGGGTGAACCACATATTCACAAAGCTGAACCACATATTCACTCTGCTGATACCATAATTGGACCTAACCAAGTGAGATCAAGAACACATATTCCTGCGCATCCAGAAATATAATTTATGCTATCATGTGCCGAAAGTGTCCATCTGCTATGTACATTGGACAAACGTCTCAGACACTTCGCCAAAGGACCAATGCCCACAAAACAGATATTAGACAGGATCACAAAGAAAAAACAGTTTCTTGCCATTTCAACCAGAAAGGACATCGTCTCAACGACTTGATTACCTGCATCCTGCTTCAAAGGCCTTTTAAGACTACACTTGAAAGAGAATCCTCTGAACTATCATTCATTCTTAAATTTGACACTTTACGCCTAAGTTTGAATAGACTTTAATTATCTTACCTATTACAAAGATAGCTTCCCCAATTATCACATCTAATATCTTTAGCTCACCGACATTTACCTCCCACTCTCCCATCCCCTTTCTGTTCTGAAATTTGATTTGTCCTTTTCATATGTGTTCATTTTTTTAATTGTATCCTTTGGTATATATGGTTGTGACTATTTTCTTCCACTATTTGATCTGAGGAAGTGGGTCTGGCCCACGAAAGCTCATCACCTAGTAAACCATCTTGTTAGTCTTTAAAGTGCTACATAGTCCTGTTTTTTGTTTCAGAATGGGAAGTGGTTGCCTAGGAAGGAATACTGCAGAAATATCTAGGGGTCATAGTGGATCACAAGCTAAATATGAATCAACAGTGTGACACTTAGAAAAAAAGCAAATATGAAATTAGCAGAAGTGTTATGAGCAAGACTTGAGAAGTAATTCTTTGCTCTACTCTGTGCTAATTAGGCATCAATTGGAGCATTTTGTCTAGTTCTGGGCACATTTCAAGAAAGATGTGGAGAAACTGGAGAGGATTCAGAGAAGAGCCAGGAGTAATTCAAGTCACTAATGTAAACATAGTGCAGAGAAAGCCTGTCTTTGTGAGATTGAAGACTGGAACAGGGAGTCTCTTTCTTAACCTTTACTGGCTGGAGAGGCTAGCCCAGTGTTGGGAAGCCTAAGGAAAATCCAATGCCTATCTCCCCTTCAGGGTTCCTCAGGATGTGGCCCCAAATTTAGGGCTGGATCGTCTGCGTACATTTGTCACTGGTGTCCTTCCTGGTGGTAGGAAGTTAGGGGTGTGTCTGTCTTTCTGTGGCCCCTCCCCCTAAAGCTCAGCACTGCCTGTCACTAGAACTGTCTGGCCGCCTCCCCCTCCGCCCTGTAAGGAGCCGGAGGACGTGTCTGCCCCGCCCTGTCGCTCTGTCCCTCCCGCAGTCGGGGGAGGGGAGGCGGAACGCTAGTGCCGGGCGCCTGTGGCCGGGGTGCCGTTGTGGGGCCGGACCGTAGGCGGCCGGGGAGCGCTGGCTGCGGAGCGATGCTGCTGGTCCTGCTGGGTAGCCGCCCGTAGCCGCAGGTGGGGCCGCGCCGCTATGAGGCTGCTCCTGCTGGCCTGTCTCCGAGCCCAGACGGGGAACGCCACCACCGCGGGCAGGATACAGTAAGTACCCCCCGCCCGGCCGTGCCTCTCCCTGCACCAGAGTGAGGTGGGGGCCCCTGGACCTGCCTGCCTCGCTCCTCTCCTCGCCGGTGACTGGAGCACGAGGGTGTCTCACCTGGACCCGCCCTTCTTCTCTTCCCCATGTTCACAGGCGGTTCCTTGGGGTTTGCCTCCCCCCTTCTCAAGGAGGATCTTCCCATGTTTGCCTCTTCCCCCTTGCAAAAGAGGGGGGTCTCCCTATGCCTATCTCCTCAGCTGTGAGGACAAGGGGAAGGGGGTCTCCCCTGTATTGTCACTGCCTTCCCTCATATGCTCTCGGGCAAGGGAAAGCACTCATCTCCCTTGTGCCTGGTCTCCCTTCTATCCACATGGGCAAGAGGGCACTCTGCCTGTCTATCTCTCTCCTGCTCCACAAAAGATGGGTGAGTGTGTGTGTGTGTGTGGGGGGGGGGGGTTCCTTTGTGTGTAATTAATTATTCCTCCTGTCCCCCACACCAGTGTCTTCTGTACATTGAGCACTTGGGTGGCCACCTAAGAGAGAGGCCAATGCTGGTCAGCTGATTAGCAGAGTACCCATAGCTGGCAGCATATGTTTCTAATGGTTGTGCACATCTGCACTTGCCTTGGTGCCTGTAACAAAGTGTATTCTTCCCAGGGATGGGGGAAAAAAATGGAGGGAACACTGTTCCTCCCACTCTCAGTCCATTTCCACAGGAACAACTATGAGAAGAATGGGTGCAGCATAATGTTGTGGTAGTCCCACCCATGCTTTGTGAAAACTGACTTATGAATATAAAAATGCTTAATTTGGAGATGCTTTGGACAAAATACCTCATGTAACCTATAAATTTTAAAGTTACAGTGTTTTGGATTTCGCTATCATATTTTGATAGAAATGTAGCCGTGTTAGTCTGGTGTAGCTGAAACAAAATACAGGACTATGTAGCACTTTAAAGACTAACAAGATGGTTTATCAGATGATGAGCTTTCGTGGGCCAGACCCACTTCCTCAGATCAAATAGTGGAAGAAAATAGTCACAACCATAGATATGTGACTATTTTCTTCCACTATTTGATCTGAGGAAGTGGGTCTGGCCCATGAAAGCTCATCATCTGATAAACCATCTTGTTAGTCTTTAAAGTGCTACATAGTCCTGTATTTTGTTTCAACTATCATATTTTGGTACACATATCATTCTTGAATGAGAAGTTAGAAATATGAAATGTGAGATAGATTATAGTTTTAAATGTGCTCATGAGAGCCATTACTGGTGCCTCCTTCTCATCCCAAGCCTTAATGACTTGCTGATCAACTTAATGATTTGTAAAGACATATGACCATACTACCTGGTACTGGGATTCCATTTTGACCCAAGTATTTTTCCATGGAAGGGGGAATGCAAGTTTTTTGTTAACTAGCATTAGCTATGCATTTTCTTTTCATTTTAACTTGCTAAAACTTTGATCTATCTATTTTCACTTGCTACCACTTAACTCCTATTTCAGAGGGGTAGCTGAGTTAATCTGTAACAGGAAAAACTTAAAAAACAATAAATAGTCTGGTAGCACCTTAAAGATTAACAAAACATGTAGATGGTATCATGAGCTTTTGTGGGAAAAATCCACTTCTTCAGATGACCGGAGTATAAATCCTACTGTTTGTACTTAATAAAAACTAGGGAAATAAAAGGTTAACTGGTTAATGGGTGTGGCTTACTGATTTCGGTTAACCTGTAGGGATTAGTGTGGCTCCCTGCCCACACTGGCCAGGGGATTTCTATAGTCCTGTGGGGCTCACTGCAGGCAACGGCTGCTCCAGCCAGGCACAGCAGCCCCTGGCAGTGTTGGGCCCCCTGGCTTTCCCACCTCAGGTTATATGCTGGCTCCCTGGGAGCTGGGCTGAAAGGGGCTGCTGGCCCCACTCCCTGAAAGCTGGCTGCAGAGCCTGTAGTGAAGCCTACCTGGGAGCAGGCCCAGTATGCCTTGCCAGTCCTATCCCCTGGGAGGTTTCACTGTGGGTTCTGCATTATAAACTTTATACTACAGAGTCTGCAGCACATGTAACTACTGGGATTTCTAGCAGTTACAGTTCTACATGATGTTTTACATCCATAATAAAACTACCTTTGTTTACTATCAAACTCAGTGTAAAAGTTATCTGCGGGATATCTCCAGTGTACATATCTTTCTTTCATTGATAAGAGGCAAACATCCTCATGAGTTTTCCTTGTGTAAAGTTTTACACAGAGAAATCCAGATTTATTTTTTACAGGGGTTTTGATCCCTTTTGGGGGTTAATTACCTGGGGGCTGTACTCTAGAACTGCATTGTGACAGAGCTGAATTGGTTCAGTATCTGCATTGCTTATTAGGAGGATGGTAATTGCAACTCTGTACCTTGTCTGAGGGAGAATAGAGGAGCTGGCTGAACAGGACAGGGTGGTGCAGAGCCTGAGAAAGCAAGAAGGTAGGTGTCAGTGGCATAATCAGCACACTGGGGAGCAATCCGTACGGGACGTCTGTGATATCTTACCCCCTCACAAATATATTTTCTAATCAGGGCTTTTCTCAAGTCCTGAGGAATTCCTTCATTGATAGAGATTGGGTCTGTAAACATCCGCCTGTGACAGGGTGGCTCCGCCCCACATCCAGCCCCAGGAAATCACCTGGCTCAGGGGGCAGAGAGGGCCATGCCCACGTAGCCCTACTCGGCATGCTCCCAGGAGGCCCCAGGTGTAAAGGACTGCAGTCCTATTCAGTTGGGCGGACAGCCGCCGGACCCAACTTGCAGAGCCGCCGACCCGTCAGCCAGAGAGGGGGTCGGCAGGCCCAAGCCAGGCTCGGCCCCAGTGTCGGAGCTGCCAGCCAGCCACCCGGGACCCAGGCACCGGACCTGCCACTGTGACCCCAGATGCTGAGTCAGAAGGTGCTGCAGGCATCGGGCTAATGCCAACAGGTGGGATGCTGCTGACCAGGGGAAGGGGATAGGAAGTGACCAGGGCAGGGAGCCGGAAAGGCCCCGGAGGGCTCTGCGCGTTCAGGAAGGAACCCCCGCCGAGCCAGTGGTGGGAGCTGCCCGCCACTGATAGGGCCCAGTGGAAAGGAAGGGCCCAGGCGCCTCTACCCCTCCTTCCCTGACCCCCAGTGAGAAGGGGTTTGCCTAAAGGACTAGGTCTCAGGGCCTGCGTACTTTCAGACTAGGCCAGCGGGCCGGGCCGTAGATCCCCTAATAGAGGAGCAGCGTACTTTCAGACTGGGCCAGGGGCCATAGTTCCCCTAATACAGGGGCAGCGTACTTTGAAACTAGACCGGAGAAGTCCGAACTATGCCCAGGAGGCGGGCAGCCCGCCCCGAAGGAGGGGCGGCCCCCTGTCACCTCCAAATAAGTCACAAAAGAAACAAGGCATCTTCTAAATCACGGAGACTTGGGCAATGTCAGGCTAATGAGATGAGTGCTACATAGTGTTTTTATAAAGTTAACACTCCACAAAAGGAATATCTTTATCTGTATCTTGTATGTCACAGTACCTTAAAGCTAGTAATGACAATGCAGGGCAATAAGAGTCAGAATTTGTAGGTTATTTTCCTAACTCTTCTACATTGAGTGATGCTGAGTAAGTCGCTTAACCACTTTGTATGCCTCTGTTTATCCCCACTTGTAAAATCAGATTGATAAGGGCTTGTCTACACAGAGAACTTATCTCAGATGACACATGATGTAATTTAAAGCAAAATAGCTATTCTGGTCTTTTCCCCAATGTAGACAAATTCTAGTATATACCTTTTCTGAGCAGTATGAAACTTCCTTAATTAATGTAAAGTACTATGAAATCTTTAGACTAATGGCGCTATACAAATACAGGCAGTCCCCGGGTTACGTACAAGATAGGGACTGTAGGTTTGTTCTTAAGTTGAATTTGTATGTAAGTCGGAACTGGTACATATTGTAGGGGAAACTCTAGCCAAACATTTCTCCAGAGCTCAGTTTTATTCTCCCACACCTCACTTCCCTCAGTCCTTTATTCTCAAGCTGAGGTGTCTGCTGAGAAAAGCCGCTCCGCGTCTCCCTGGTCTGCTGGGTGGGGCGCTAGCTTCGCATCTCCCTGGTCTGCTAGGGGGAAAAGCAGCTAGTGCGGGGTTGCCTCACCCCGTTTGTAAGTAGGGATCCGATGTAAGTCGGATCCATGTAACCCGAGGACTGCCTGTACATATTATTATTGAAGTAGTGTTGATGTTACCATTTACCTAGTACTTTTCTATAAAATATAGGAGAAAAATGCATTATGATTAAGAACATAAGAATGGCCATACTGGGTCAGACCAAAGGTATCTGTATCTTGTCTGCCGACAGTGACCAATGCCAAATGCCCCAGAATCAGTGAACATAACAGGGATTCTTCATGCAATACCTCTCCCATCACCTAATCCCAGCCTCTGACAGAGGCTAAACACACTGTTCCTACTCATCCTGGCTAATAGGCATTGATGGACCTGACCTCCATGAATTTATCTGGTTCTTTTTTGAATCTTTGTTAAAGTCCTGGTCTTCACACACCCTCCTTTGGCAAGGATTTCCACAGGCCAACCGTGCATTGTGTGCAGAAAAACTTACTGTTGTTTGCTTTAAACCTGCTATCTAATAATTTCGTTTGGTGACTTCTAGTACTTATGTTACGGGAACAAGTAAATAACTTTTCTTTATTCTTTTTTTCCATACCAGTGGTTAAGTGACTTACTCAGCATCACTCATTTTGTAGACTTCTACCGTATTCCCCCTTAGTTTTCTCTTTTCTAAGCTGAAAAGTCAGTCTTTTAAATCTCTCTTCATATGGGACCCATTCCAATGGGCTTTCAGAGAACCATTCCAAGCCCCTAATCATTTTTGTTTCCCTTTTCTGAACCCTTTCCAATGCCAATATATCTTTTTTTGACATGAGGTGATCACATCTGTACACAGTATTCAAAATGTGGGCGTACCATGGTTTTTTATAGAGGCAATAAGATATTTTCTGTCTTATTCTCTAAACCTTTTTAATGATTCCTGACATTCTATTTGCTTTTTTTTGACAGCCACTGTACATTGAGTGGGTGTTCTCATAAGGATGTTAAAGGCTAGTCAACTAGTCAGCGATCCAGTAAGCAAATGCTTATATGATAGTCAGTTGACTAGTCAATCTCCCCACCCCCTTGCTGCCTCTATCAGATAGAGGCAGCAAAGGGGGACAGGTAACGGGGTACTTCAAAGGGCAGCACCGCACAGCCTGATTCCAGAATCAGTTGTGTGGGGCTACCTCTGTGAAACCCGAGGCAGCGTTTCAAAGCGGCAGAGCCACTTGGAGCCTTGGGTCCCCTGGGAACTCCCCAGCTGATCCTGGGCTCCATTCAGCATTTCCATGGAACCCAGGATCAGCTGGGGAGTCCCCAGCAGACCCTGAGTTCTGGGGAAATGCCGCGTGGAACCCACAGTTGGCTGGAGAGTCCCCAGCTGATCCCGGGTTCTGCTGAAATGCCGTGCGGAGCCCAAGATCAGCTGGGGAGTCCCCAGCTGACCCCAGGTTCCGTGTGGTATTTGAAATAGGCACTGCAACATGGAGCCCAACCCCTTCTCCCTTCCTCCCCCCGCTGACCCTGGGTTCCATGAGTGCGCTTTCACTTTGAAATGCACCAGAGCCCCCGCTGAGGACTGTTGTACATTTCAAAGCTGGCACGCCCACATGCCGCCCAGAATCAGCGGCACTTCCTGCTGGCCCCAGGCTGCGCGTGGTGTTCTGCATTCCTTCTTTGAAATATACAAGTGCCCCAGAGGGAAGTGCCTATCGACTAGAAATTCCATCAACTACTTGACAAGTAAATTAATCACTATTTAACATTCTTATGCTTTCAGAGAACTATCCACAATGACTCTAAGATCTCTTTCTTGAGTAGTCATACCTAGATTGGTCCTCATCATAATGTATGTATAGTTGGGATTATTTTTTCCAATGTGCATTACTTTACATTTACCAACATTACGTTTCATTTGCCTTTTTGTTGCCCAGTCACTGAGTTTGGTGAGATCTTTTTGAAGCTGTTCGCAGTCTACTTTGGCCTTAACTATCTTAAGCAATTTAGTATCATCTGAAAATTTTGCCGCCTCACTGTTTACCCCTTTTTCCAGAGCATTTTTAAATAAGTTGAATAGGATTGGTCTCAGGACAGACCCTTGGGGACCCCACAATTTAGCTCTCTTCATTCTGAAAACTTACCATTTAGTCCTGGGGTGGCCAACCCATTCTTGGCAAAGAGCCAAGATATCAGTGGATGCAGTGCGAAGAGCCGGGGCAAAGTTGTCAAAGAAAAAAAGGATTGCCCCTTTAAGAAAATGCATTTCGAGGCTTTTTGGCCACATCAGGTTCCACCGGCTGGCACGATCTTTAAAACTCCATCTTTAATGGCTATGCCGGATGGCTCTCTTGCACCAGTGAGCACAGGGAGCTGGGAGAAGAGGGCCGTTTTCAGGTGCATGGGGGCGGCTTTATGAGCCACGGGAGTGGAGGGGTTGTTGTGAGCCACGGGGGTGGAGGGGTTGTTGTGAGCCACACCCAGGGGTTGAGAGCCACATGCGGCTTGTGAGCCACAGGTTGGCCATGGCTGATTTAGTCCTACCCTTCTTTCCAGTCTTTTAATTAGTTACCAGTACATGAGAGGACCTTCCCTCTTGTCCCATAACAACTTACTTTATTTAAGAGCCTTTGGTAAGGGACCTTGTCAAAGGCTCTTTGGAAATCTAAGTACACTGTATCTGCTGGATTCCCCTTGTCCACATGTTTGTTGAGCTTCTCAAAGAACTCTAGTAGGTTAGTAAAGGATGATTTCCTTTTATAGACGCCATGTTGACTTGCCGCCAACAAATTACGTTCATCCATGTGTCTGACAATTTTATTCTTTACTATTGTTTCAACTAATTTGCCTGGTACTGGTGTTAGACTTATGGATCTGTAATTGTCAGGATCACCTCTAGAATCCTTTTTAAATATTAGTGTCCCATCAGCTATCTTCCAGTCATTAGGTACGGAAGCTGATTTAAAGGATAGGTTACAAACCACAGTTAATAGTTCTGGGCTACGTCTACATTGGCATGATCTTGCCCAAATACTAGAGTGTCTACACTGGCATGTGCCATTGCGCAAGAGATGTGCTTTTGCACAAGAGCATCCGTGCCAGTGTAGACACTCTCTTGCACAAGAAAGCTCCGATGGCCATTTTAGCCATCGGGCTTTGTTGTGCAAGAAATTAACATTGCCTGCCTACACTGGCCTCTTGTGCAAGAACAGTTGCTCAAGAGGGCTTATTCCTGAGTGGGGGCATCATAGTTCTTGCGCAAGAAACACTGATTTCACACATTAGAACATCAGTGTTCTTGAGCAAGAACTCCCTGCTAGTGTAGACAGGCAGCATGTTTTTGCGCAAAAGAAGCCGCATTGGTGCAAGATCGCACTAATGTAGACACAGCCCTGCAGTTTCTCATTTGAGTTCTTTCAGAACACTTGGCCATGCCACAGTGACTTGTTACTGTTAAGTTTATCAGTTTGTTCCAAAACCTCCTCTAATGATACCTCAATCTGGACAATTCCTCAGATTTGTCACCTAAAAAGAATGGCTCAGATTTGGGAATCTCCCTAACATCCTTAGTTGTGAAGATGTACGCAAAGAATTAATTTAGTTTCTCCGCAGTGACATTGTCTTTGATTGCTCCTTTGGCATCTCTATTGTCCAGTGGTCCTACTGGTTGTTTAGCAGGCTTCTTGCTTCTAATATACTTAAACAACAGTTTGCTATTACTTTTTAATTTTTTTTGGCTTGCTGTTCTTCAAACTCCTTTTAGGTTTTTTTTATTTTACTTTTACACTTAATTTGACAGAGTTTATGCTCCTTTTTATTTTCCTCACTAGGATTTATCTTCCATTTTTTTTAACAATGCCTTTTTGTATTTCACTGCTTTTTTTTTACTTGGTTGTTAAGCCATGGTGGTTCTCTTACTGTGTTTTTTTTAAATTTGGGTTATATGTTTAAGTTGGGTCTCTAATATGCAGGGATTTTACTTCTGTCACTGTATCTCTTAATTTCTGTTTAACTAACCTCCTAATTTTTGTGTTGTCCCCCTTTCTGAAATTAAATGCCACAGTGTTGGACTGCTGAACTGTTTTTCCCACCACAGGGATGTTAAATTCTACTACATTATGATCACTATTTCCAAGTATAGCGGAGTCCGGATTAACCGACATCTGGGAATCTGACACTCCACTTTATCCGACCCTGCAGCTCCTGGGGACTTTGTCCCAGGAGCTGCAGGGTTGGATACAGCGCAGGCTGGGAGAACGGCCCCGCTTGCTGCCCGGTTGCTCTCTACGAGCGGCAGCAGCTTCTCCTAGAGAGCCGGGGACGTCTCCGCAGGAGTGGCATCAGCTGTTCCCTTGCTCTCTAGGAGATGCTTCTGCTACTGCTGGGACGCTTCCAGGCAGGAGCAGCAGCAGCTTCTCCTAGAGAGCAAGGGAACAGCTGATGCCGCTCCTGCCGGGGACGTCTCCCGCAGGAGCGGCATCAGCTGTTCCCTTGCTCTCTTGGAGCAGCTGCTGCCGCTCCTGCCTGGAAGCATCCCAGCAGGAGCGGCAGCAGCTGCTCCTAGAGAGCAACGGAACAGCTGATGCTGCTCTGCCGGGGATGCTTCGTCCCGGCAGGAGTGGCATCAGCTGTTCTGTTGCTCTCTACAGTACCGTCCGTATCATATGACTTATTCACTAATCCGACCATGTGTCGGTTCCGTTTAGGTCGAATGATAGGTATTCTACTGTAGTCCACTTATATTTATCCCTTGGATCAGATCCTGTGCTGGAAACTAGTGACGTTTCATAATTGTGAGCTCTTATATATATATTTTTGGGGGCGGGGGGAAGGGACATAAAAATAAAACTTTATCTCATAGTGGCTTTGTCTGCTTGTGTCCTGAAGTCATCCCTTGCTTTTTGTATTTTCAGATCTGGACAATAACTCACCATTGTTATAATTTGTATTTGCAAACTTAAGCCCTAACAGTGCAATGGTCTACTAACATGCTCCATTCTTCACGCAAAAATAGTCCATTGAGTTTGTTTTCCAAGAATTTTCCTTCCAGATTCTTAATTTACTTCCTATTCAGTCTTATGTAGTTGGGACTCCAAATGGCTGTCAGGCTTCTAGAAGATAGATTTGTAACAAGTCTACTAGCCTCCAGTACTTGGAGTGGAACAAAAGGGACATAAAGAAAGATCCAAAGCAGTAGAAAGTTAAAGTTTTGTATGATTTAATAGAATGATGAATGGTAAAATATTACAATAAAATGGCTATAACTGTGTGTGACAGAAGTTCTATATCAGAAGCTGAGGATAGGGTTGTGGGCGGGGAGATCACACACAGCCTCCTTCTCTTTCCAGAGCAGAAAGCCACAGGGTTGCCGGGTGCTTAAAGGTCCTGGGCGCGTAGTATGTGGCCCAGAGCCGGTGGCTGGGTGGATGGGATGCAAGACTTATCTTGCTACCCCTATTCTATATCTGCATACTCAACACAGTTTTTTTGAATTTGTGTACTGTGATTTCTGTGTCTATTTATATTATCCTTTTCAATTTCCACTTTTTTTCTAACAAAGCATTCAATTGTATAAAAAACGATATACAACTGGGAACAGATAAAACAACCCAACCATTGCCAGAGTATTCTACTCTTCTCTCTCCTATGTAGCATTATTTTTCTGCCTTATAAATTACACAGCTTTAAGCTAGCCTTCCAAATATTATCTATAGCCTTGGAAAAATGTAAATCTTCAGCCCTTCTAACAGTTCAGGACTTGTCTATCTGCAGTAGCTGCACTAATACAACTTGAGTCATCTTTTAAACTTATTATAAAAGCTGTTTGGATAATCTTTTTCAAAATTAAAAATGGCTAAACTGAAATAAAAGTGTCCACATAGGCTTGCTACCAGTTTAAAAATATCAGTTTAAATTAATACATTAAGTTAGATTGATGCAACTTTCTCTGATCTCCCATAGGGATGTAAGCGACTAGTCAACTATCTGATAAGCATATGCATACTGGATAGTAAACTAGTGTCTCTATTAGTCGCCCCTCCCCTTCTTGCTGCCTCTATCAGAGAGGCAGCAAGTGGGGGAGCAGGAGCGACTGCTTGGGAGAACCATCTTAAAAGCTGGCTCTCTTCCCAGCACCATCTCCATGGGGAGGCAGTGGAGTAGCGGGGAACTGGGCGCCAGCTGGGTATTAGCTACACTTTAGCCTTTTAAATGTATTAGGAATGTCTTGTCTCAATTATAATAATCGCTATTCATAGCAGTGGTGTAAAGGACCCCATAAAAACATCTAATCTGGATAATGTGTAAGCAGTATTAGCTAGAAATATATTCGGCTGTTTAGTAGTGTTAGCTGCCAGTTTAGATTAAACAATTCTACATTGACACTGCCAGGTAAGGACAGTTATTTTAATTATTGTACTTATTATTTAATCAGGTTTTAAAGGCCTAGAGCCTCATACATTTTAACTTTATGAATTGGAATTCTCAGTGTGTTAAGTTAAGCACATACATAAGCCTTTGCAGCACTGTGCTTGAATATATAGATTTTATGTGCTCAAGGAAATATACTGCTTGCTTTAATCACATCCATGTTTGCACATACTATTTTATTTACTCAAGCCTTTTTATATGTTGAGCTGTAGCAAACACCGGTTTGTTTAAAAAATTAAAATGCTTAAGTTATTCCCAAATGGGAGAGAGATTAATATAGGTTGATTTTATGTCCCAAGATCATTGAGAGTGCTAAATTTGTGAGACTGGTTTGTTTATGTAACTATTTTGTCTCCTCAAACAATATTTTCATCTTCTGAATTTAAGCTTTTGAATTCCTAAGTGACAGAAATACCAGAGTTTGATTTCAGAGGGGTAGCTACCTTAGTTTGTTTCAGCAAAAAATGAGGAGTATTGTGGCATTTTCAACACTGAAGATGTGCCTAGACTACAGGGTTTTTTTCAAAAAAAGTAGCCGTTTTAAAAAAAAACTTCCCCTGCATCTAGACTGCTGCTGCGTTCTTTTGAAAGTAAATTGAAAGAACGCAGCGGTTTTTTTGACTGCGGAAAACCTCATTTTATGAGGAAGAATGCCTTTTTTTCGAAAGTGCTCTTTCTAAAAAAAGGTGTTATTGAAAGCAAACAGTGCTTTTTCGAAAGAAAGTATCCAGACTGCCTGGGTGCTCTCTTTTGAAAAAGCGGCTCTCTTTTTCGAAAATACTGGTTGCTGTCTAGATGCTCTTTTGAAAGAGGCTTGTAGTCTAGATGTAGCCCTAGTGTTTAATGCAGATACAGCATGTTGAAATGTTAACTGCCCTAGAGATTGATTAGAACAGTGGTTTTCAAACTGTGGGCCATGACCCAGTAATGGGGTTGTGGAACATCAGGCACTGGGTCTTGTTACTGCAGGGTGATCAGGTAACCAGTGTAAGTGCTAAGGTAGGTCCTGCTGCTTGGTTGGGGGGAGGGGTGGAAGAGTGCACAGAGCTCAGAACACTGCCTCTGCTGTGAGCACTAGCTCCATACTCCCATTGTCTGGGAACTGAGGCTGGCTGCTTTTGGAATGGAGCATGGTCTGCGGAGCCAGGAGAGGCAGGAAGCTGCCTTAGCACTTCTTATGTACTGGGAGCTGCTCAAGGTAAGCTTGTCTTTCTCTAGCCCTGATTTTCCTCTCCTCCCTGCCCCACTCCAAACTGGAGCCCTCGCCTGCACCCCAAAGCTCTTATCCTCAGGCTGATCCAGAGCCCACACGCTAGTCAAATTATGTTGGGCCTTGGGCATGAGCAATTTTCTTCAACTAGGTTATGAGAAAAAAAGTTTGAAAACCATTGGATTAGAATATTGGGTGTCTGCATGCATGCTACATTGCAGGTTAAATATTCATCAATATTCACAAAAGCATTGTGGCTTTTATTTGTTTTTCTTTTTTTTTCTTGCGCTTCTTACCTGGAATTATTACTATGGGAGAGGGTGTGCTCCCCATAGGGAACAAATGCTGAATTAAGAAGGTATTTTCCATTCATCCTCCAGGCCCAAGGCCTCATATTCTGACATTTACAGCCCCAGCATGTGATGCGTGCTGCATTCCAAAAGGATTGACATAGCTGATCCTGTTTACAATTAGAGTGAAATGTCATTGGGTTCAGTTCTACCTCTAGAGGGAAAACTACTGACCTCAGGCACTAGAGGCAGACTGTTTGCCCCTCATGATTGTTGTTTTAATGTTTCCATTCCACAATGGATGTGATCCAAAGTTAGTCTTGTGTATCGGTTGGTGCATATTCATTTAAAGCCTAAAAAAGTTTTCTATGTTAATCCCATGCTGTTTGGAAAGTGATGTCCACGGCAGGGAAAAATTTAAAAAAATGGATGTTGATTAAATAAATATGGATAAATTAAGCCAATGATTGAGAGTGTACAGAAGCAATTTTAGACTTCTGGCCACCCTTATATTTTGTTACACTACAGCAATAGTATATAATTTGCAAATAAAGGTGCCTCATTATTTTATAAGGGAGAAGAATAAAACCTACTGATAAAGGCAATTTCAAACCAAAAAAGGTGTTACCAGGACAGATTTGGTTACACAGTTAAAGCATCTCAAAGTTGTACTTTAAATACAGCTTCCACAGACTTCATTGAGAATTGTAGTTCACTAGCTTTTGAGGGTAAGGCACTACTTAACTGATCTAAACACAGTACACCAGATGAAGTTGAACCTCTCTGGTCTGGCACTGTCTGGTCAGGCCACATCCATGGTACTGCATGATTTTAGTTAGTTGGATGTCCACTTATCATGAGTGTGGCCAACTTTTCCACAATCCCATAAAGCTTGTTTACAGCCACCGAACTCTCAATGTTGTGTGCTGTTATTTAGCTCTAATTTACCCCTACAAGTCTTCTAAGAGCCCAGTAAGCAGTGGAAGTGTTGATAATGCTGCTAGATAATACTGACCTTCCATACTTTGGCAAATTCTCAGGTCCCGAAGGTGCTGGACTAGAACAATTCTACATCTAAAAATTATTTCATTGACTTCAGTAGGCTTAACATTCGGCCTACTACACTCAGTTTAGAAGCACTTTATTCCACCACGTGTGTCACCAAATTCAGTTGGACCATTCATAGATTAATGTGTTACTCAGGATGGAAAAATCTGATAAGGATGGCAAAATCTGGCTTAAAGTGAAGAATGTCAGTAATGAAGATTTTTCTTTGGAAATTCATTCACATTCTGTAAGGAAACAATAGAGAAAATACTATCTCAAGTTTCAGTATTTCTTGCAAGGCTCTACTGCAGGGCTACTTAACTTTGGGAGCCACAGTGATACTCATAGCACATGCCAAGGGCCACAACCGAAGTGTGGTTACAAATGCATGCAAATAGATTCTTTCACACTGACGGGAATGAATAGAAAAATTAAAGCAAGACTACACAACACGTAGGCCCCATTTAATTCAGGTCTGCTGATATTAATAAAATGCAATATTTACTTGATTTTCACCCACATGACAGCACTTTTAATGAGCAATGACAGCCCAGGAATTTCACTACTAAAACGCGTATCAACAGAAGACCATTATATTGACTACTTTTTTGTTTTGACTCCCACCCATGGCACACAAACAAATGGGCCACAGGTTTCATATGGCCCGTGGGCCACGTGTTGAGTAGCCCTGCTCTACAGCATCAGAGCTGTGTTTGCTTTATGAAAATGCATTTATTTTTATTCCAATACTGCTTGTTTATGAATTGACCAAAAATATAAATACACAGTTTCTATCAGAAGGGAAAACAAAATATATCGTGTGTGTGTGTGTGTGTGTGTGTGTGTGTGTGTGTGTGTATATATATATATATATATATATATATATGCGCATGCCTTGGCCTGAGTCAGGGCCTTTTATGACTTCACAGACAGTTGAGTTTTCAAAACAGAATAAAATAAAAACCTTGCAAAACTGTCTACAAAGCATCAGCTCTCTGTCATTTTGAAGTGGCAATATGTGTTCAAGTACACAGGAAGTTGTACTCTTTATGCCCTGAGCAACAGTAAGCCTATCATGGAGGAAGAAAATTACACTCTGTACACTCAAGTACTTTCAATAACTCCTATTTAATAAATGTGATCTCACAAATATTTATGCATGAGCTTAATCTGAAGCAGGCAAGTGAGTAGTCAAATTGAACTCCATGGCATGAGTATAAATGTTTTCAGCATTAGGGATTGTTAACATTGTAAAGAATTTCCAGACTATTCATTTTAACTTTCTAAATTGTTTACTATCTTTTGCATGCCCCTGAACAGCCACTCATAAAGTGAGTCAAGCTTTTTATCATGCTGTTCAATCAGCAGTTCTCAAACTAAGCTGGGACCCCATAGTGGGTCATGCCCCATTTTAAGAGTGTCACCAGGACCAGCATTAGAGTGGCTGGAACCCACATTGGAAGCTGAAGCCCCACCTCCTTCCAGGGAGGAGTCAGGGTCAGTGGGCCTCAGACTCTGAGGGTACATCTACACTAGCCCCCTAGTTCGAACTAGGGGGGCTAATGAGGGCGACCAAAATTGCAAATGAAGCGCAGGATTTCAATATCCCGCTCTTCATTAGTACGTTCTCGTGCGGTTGCCATTTTAGAAACTGACTAGCCCGGAATAACTGCCCACATCTACAGGCAGCAGTCAAACGGGAGTTCTAAGTAAACCCCTTAACTCGAATTAGCTGTTAATTGCCTCGTGGAATGAGGTTTATTCTGGGCTAGTCACTTTCCAAAAGGGTGACCGGCCGGAAATATGCTAATGAAGCACGGGATATTTAAATCCTGCACTTCATTTGCAATTTTGGTCGCCCTCATTAGCCTCCCTAGTTCAAATTAGGGGGCTAGTATAGACATACCCAGAGTCTCTGTTCTCCTAAGCTGGGAAGGTGGGGCTTGGACTGCCTCTCTAAACGTATTGGTTAATCTAGCTGACTGTTTACATACACAAGTAGCGGGGGGCGGGGGAGGGCGGTATCAAAGGCAGCGGAGGAGCAGGAGTCAGTGCTGGGAGAGCCAGCTTGAAAGCCAGTTTTCTGCAGCACAGACTCTGTGGTGCTTCCCCTTCCCCCTCCCCCCAGCACGCTGCTGCCTTTGTGAGCTGTGAAGCTGTAGACAGGCCTGCAGAAAGAGGCTGCTTTGTGACAGCCTCCCTTGGTCTTCGTACTCCCTCCCTCACTCCACAGCAGCCTCTGTCTGCGGGAAGCTCAGATCCTGTGGACAGGGGCTGCTACCATTCCACAGTGCTGCCTCTATTTTTAAAACTGGTTTTAAAAACTGGCTCCCTTCGCATACTGGATTGTTCCTGGCATCCTGCATTGTTGCCTGCTACAGAGGCAGCAGCTCAGGGCTGTGGGGGCTCTCTGGAAGTGGGGCCAGATTGCACTGGCTGTCAGCCCATCCACAGGGACTATAGAATAGTTGAGTAACCGATAAGAATTCATGCAGTTACTCGACTATTCAATTAACTGACAGCTAACATCCCTAACGACGAGTCTAGGACTCTTCATTGTTTTGGCAGGTACAGACTAACACAGCTACCTCGCTGAGATCCTTCAATAAGAGTGTCCTTCACAAAAATCAGTCTTTTAGTACATCACAAGGAAATAACCCTTCCATTTACTATTAAGACTACCATTGTTCCACTTAGATTTTCTTCTGGCAGGATCAGCTCTGTTGGCAGATTTTGCCATTGTTCCCTCTGTTTCAATATGTAACACCTAGGCTATGTCTCCACTGCCTTTTCTTGCAGAAGAGGATATGCAAATGGATGCTCATTTGCATTTCTTATGCTGATCCTTTTTGCGGAAGAGGTTTTTGTGATAAAAAGTCCCGTGTAAATGGGGCCATTTGTCAGAAAAATACCCTTTTTCGCAAGATCCTGTAAATCTCATTTTTTGAGGAATAAGGGATCTTGTGCAAAAGATTTTTTTTTCCAGACAAATAGCCCTGTCTATATGGGGCTTTTTATCGCAAAAACCTCTTCCGCAAAAAGGATTGGCAGAAGATATATAAATGAGAGCATGATTTGCATATCTTGTGCCGAAAAAATCCTGGCAGTGTAGACATAGCCCTTGAGTGGGAGTAGGGAAATTTGTTCTGGGTAGCCCATCAGCTAGTTTTGGACCAGGCTCTGCAGAGAGCTCTCCCTTTGTCACCTTTCTCATCCAGTCTGAATAAAGTGTTGCTCTTTGTGCCACATGCTGTGCTGCTTCCATGGGAAAAGCAAGTCAAATAAATCCTACTTCTGCACTACAAAAACTAAAGGATTAGGGAACCAGTGTTCTGACGTGATTAAAACATGGTTCAGTCTTGGCTGGAAGATGGGGTTGCTACTTCTGATGTGGGGAAAAAAACCCAACAGGACATCCAGGGTAATCCTGAGCCCATAAAATTGGGCAGCTGGTAGTGTATACTGAATATCTCTACAGATTTACAGTGTATACTGAATATCTCTACAGATTTACAGGGACAACTATCTTAAAAAAAAGATGAACCTTTTTTGATAGGAACTCCATGGGGTAGATTAGATAAAGCTTTTAAAATTACACTAAACACCAGTGATAACACCATAAAGTCCCACATGTACAGGTTGAACCTCCCTAGTCTGGCACTCTCAAAACCTGATGGATGCCGAATCAGAGGATTTGCTGAACCACAGGAGGTCAATATTCTAGCTAGTGGGTCTCTTTATTTTTATTTTGACAAGGCAAACGGAACAATGTTTGCAGTGCTGCTTAATATATGACTATACTGATACACCCTATATAAACCTACACCTAGCCACAGCTAATCAGCTCTCTTCATAGAAACATAGAACACTAGAACTGGAAGGGACCTCAAGAGGTCATCAAGTCCAGACACTTGCCCTCAAGCACAGTCTAGATCATCCCTGATAGATGTCTGTCTAACCTGCTCTTAAATACGTTTAGTGATAAGAAATTTTACAACCTCCCTAAGCAATTTATTCCAGTGTTTAAGTACCCTCACAGTTAGGAAGTTTTTCCTAATGTCCAATCTAAAACTCCTTTGCCACAGTTTAAGATCATTGCTTCTTGTCCTATCATCAGAGGCCCAGGAGAACAATTTTCCTCCCTCCTCCCTGTGACTCCTTTAGATACCTGAAAATTGCTATCATGTTCTGTCTCAGGCTTTTCTTTTCAGGTATATCTACACTTGCTCCCTATCTCGAGATAGGGATGCAAATGTAGTGTACCGAAATTGCTAATCACATTATTGCAAAATAAAATGCCCCGTGTAGCAGTGTTATTTTGAGAGAGAACCCTTCTCTCACAATAACTGTGAGTTATGAGGAGTAACAGTTATTTCAAGAGAAGGGTTTTCTCTTAAAATAACGCTGCTACACGGGGCGTTTTATTTTGCAATAACACGATTTCAAAATGGCGCCTGGATGCAATTATGCGAATTAAGCACTGGATATTTAAATCCCACGCTTCATTAACAATTTCGGTATACTACATTTGCAACCCTATCTCGAGATAGGGAGCAAGTGTAGACGTACCCTTCCAAACTAAACAAGCCCAATTTCTTCAGCCTCCCCTCAAAGCTCATGTTTTCCAGACTTTTAATCATGTTTGTTGCTCTTCTCTGGACCTTCTCCAATTTCTCCACATCTTTCTTGAAATGTGGTGCCCAGAACTGGACACAATACTCCAATTGAGACTTAATCAGTGCAGGGTAAAGCAGAAGAATGACTTCTTGTGTCTTGCTCACAACACTCCTGTTTCAAGGCATCCCAGAATCATGTTTTGCTTTTTTTTGCAACAGTGTCACATTATTGACTCATATTTAGATTGTGATCCACTATGACCCCTAGATCCCTTTCTGCCATACTCCTTCCTAGACAGTCGCTTCCCATTCTCTATGTGTGAAATGGATTGTTCCTTCCTAAGTGGAGTAGGTTGCCTTTGTCTTTATTGAACTTCATCCTGTTTACCTCAGACCATTTCTCTAGTTCATTTTGAATTATGACCCTAACCGCCAAAGCACTTGCAGCCCCTCCCAGCCTTGTATCATCTGCAAACTTAATAATCATACTGTCTATGCCATCATCTAAATTGTGGATGAAGATATGGAACAGAAGTAGTCCCAAAACAGTCCTCTGAGAAACCCCACTTGTTCTTCCCGTCCAGCATGACTATGAACTGTTAACCATTCTCAGAGAGTAATTATTATCCAGCACCCACTTATGGTAGCCCCATCTAAGTTGTGTTTGCTTAGTTTATTGATAAGAAGGTCATGTGACACTGTATCAAATGTTTTACTAAAGTCTAGGTATTCCATGTCAACTGCTTGTCCCTTATCCACCAGACTTGTTATCCTGCAAGACTTGTTATCCTATCAAAGAAAGCTATCAGATTTGTTTGACATGATTTATTTGTTACAAAACCATACTAGCTGCTACTTATCACCTTATTTTCTTTCACATAATTTGCAGACAAATTCCTTAATTGCCTGCTCCATTATCTTTTCTGGCACAGACGTTAAACTGACTAGTCTGTAGTTTCCTGGGTTGTTTTTATTTCCCTTTTAATAGATGGGCCCTATATTTGCCCTTTTCCAGTCTTCTGGAATCTTTCTGGTCTTGATGATTTTTCAAAGATGATAGCTAAAGGTTCAGATACCTCCTCGATCAACTCCTTGAGTATTCTAGGATGCATTTCATCAGACTCTGGTGACTTGAAGACATCCAACTTTTCTAAGTAATTTTAACTTGTTCTTTCTTTATTTTAACATCTAAATCTATCCCATTTCCACTAGCATTCTATATGTTAGGCATTCCTTCATCATCAGGCTTCTTGGTGAAGCCTGAAACAAGTCATTTAAACACACCTGCCATTTCCGAGTTTCCTGGTATTGTTTCTCTCTCTTCACTGAACAATGGGCCTAACAAAGTGTTAGTGTTGTTACACAATTTTACTGTATTGGCACAATGAAATAAGTAGATAAAGCATAAAAACCATGCTTACACTTAACAATATTACCAACACTTCCATTGCTTATTTGGCTCTTAGAAGACCTTTGGAGGTAAACTAGGGGGCTGCATACCATGCTTGCTATACTCACCAACTTCCTTCTCTCTGGGGGTAGGCGTCTGACCAGGGGAAAGGGGACAAGCATGGGCTGGGGGGGAGGAGTAAGGGTCTGGCCAGGAAGAAGGTTCAAGAGCAGGGGAGGGTGCAGGAGCAGGCTGGAGGTACGGGGTCTCAGCGGATGGGGTGAGGGATCTGGGAGGGATTGGGCTCAGATGGCAGAGAGGACCTGGCATGGCCCGGGGAGGGCTGGAATGGCTGAGGGATGTGGTGCATCCCAGGGGTTCAGGCTTGGATGGTGGAGAGATCCCAGCCCCAGCAGCTCCTCCCTGGTGGTGCAGCCCCCTAGAGTGTGAAACTAGAGCTGGAGTAGCCCAGGGCCAGAGGGAACAGCACCGAGGATAGCCACAATAAGCAGCTGAGGATGGAGGTGGGTGGCAGCGGCGGCATGAGGATGCAGATGATGTGAAGACATCACTCTGTCATCCCACAGGACATTATATATATATTAGTGCTAAATAACAGCACAGAACACCGAGAGCCAACACGGGTGGCTGTAAACAAATATTAGGGGACTGTGGGAAATTTGGCCACACATATGACAAGTGGATATCTGGCTAACTAAAATCATCCTAGATCATGTATGTTGCAGGATTAGAGTGTGCCGGATGGAGATTCAACCTATACAAGAAAAGTGTTTAATCATGTCAGGTTTTAGTATGTTGCATTTGGGTCCCTTAGCATGGTAGTTATGTAGACGTACCCTAACTAGCCCCCTAGTTCGAACTAGGGAAGCCAATGAGGGTGACCGAAATTGCTAATGAGCGCGGGATTTAAATAGCCTGCGCTTGATTAGCATATTCCCGGCCGGTCGCCATTTTGGAAACTGACTAGCCCAAAGTAACTGCCTGTGTCTACACGCAGCTGAGAAGCGGGATTCCGAGATAAACCCCTTAATTCAAATTAACTGTTAAACCTCATTCCATGAGGAGTAACAGTTAATTTGAACTAAGGGGTTTATCTCGGAATCCTGCTTCGCTGCCACGTGTGGATGCAGGCAGTTACTTTGGGCTAGTCAGTTTCCAAAATGGCGACCAGCCGGGAATATGCTAATCAAGCGCAGGCTAATTGCTTCATTAGCAATTTCGGTTGCTCTCATTAGCCTCCCTATTTTGAACTAGGGGGCTAGTGGAGACGTACCCTTTATATAGTGGGAATTAAACCATGGTCACTGAAGACAAAAGGAAATATTACCTTGTAGTTAGACAAGATAGCTTCAGCTCACATTTTCTAGCTGAGTTTATTGGGTTCTGAAGTCCTTGGCGTGTGATGCTAGGGAGTTATTTTCAAATTAACTGCAACATGCAGACATATTGCTTGTACATGATCATGATGTATGCTAATTGGAATACTGAAGGGGAAAAAAATTCTTTCAGACAAATTAATGAGCACATGAGAATGTGTGAAATGTGTGCATGAGCATCCCAATTGCTTGCCCAAGAGAATGCATTTCTACAGCTGTGGGGTTTGCAAGTGCATTATTATTTAATTAGGGCCAAATTGTGAACCTCATACATTGGCAAAGAGGTACTTACATAAACAACTTGACTGAAATACATGGGACTTGCTCATATGAATAATTGCTCAACAATGTGAATAAAGGCCTTGAAATCTGGCTGTATTTTATTATTTATTAATGCTTACTTTAATGTATTAGTTTTATTTCAAATAGTGAAACCCTAAGTAAAATTAATTCCTATTCAGTATAATGGAGAAATACAGGACCATATGTTGTGCCAATAAGGCTTTGTCTGTTATAGTACTAATAAGGTTTCCAGGGCCTCAAGATATTTTATAATATTTTTAGCAGCAATTTCTGCACTGGTGACTAACTTCTCCAGGACAGATAATTACATTCTTTGGGAGGCTGTGAATTGAACAGCGAAAGGAAAAAGAACAATATTCAAGAAGCTATTGAATTCGTGCTTTTTTAACGCCAGAATAATTAATAGTCAGATGAGAAATGAAACCACTGAAGCACTATCTAATGACTGCAAAAACTGTAGCATTCTTTTTATGATGCTGGAAATGTAAACACTTCATGTTTTATTTTTTTTTGATACACTATGAAAGTTTCTATTAAAATATAGACATGTTCTTCCACTAGCTAATGACAATTGCTAAACTGTGAATTAATCTCAGTTTCAGAGGTGGAGGAGAGATGTAAAATCTCACTGATAATAAATAGATTGCTGGTGCAAAACCTGTTGTAATCCGTGGAAGTTTTTCCGTTGACTTTAAAAGTCTTTTCACTCAGGACTTTAACTGGAAGAATGTTGTTAGATTTAGAGATGTCTCTCAGAAAGAGGCAGCAAGGGAGGGAGCAGAATCCAGTGCTGGGAGGAGACTGGCTTAAAAACTGATTTTTCTCCCCAGCACCATCTCTGTGGGACTGCTTGGGTCCCTCACTGGCTTTGCTACTCATAGAGCTTCCGCCTTTAAAATGTAGCAAGAGCCAGTGTTGCTACATTTCAGAGGAGAAGGTGCCCTAATCAACTAATCAAATAGTTGATGCAATCTAAATTTTCCTAATTGATTAATCTAAATTGAACATAATTTGTTAGATTATGTTGTGCAAAATGTACACTATCATCATGATAGCCAATAATAAAAAAGTAACATTGCCTTGATTTCTTTTAGAATCTCAATTGCATTAATATTTGTGATCATGAAAACATGTTTAATAATAACTTCTTAAACAGGAGGATCAATTAAAGAGACTTATGCCCATTTTACAGATGACTAAACTGGAACAAAGTGAATTGAAATTTTAGTATCAAACAATGTTAGCAGGAAGGTGGGCAATACAATTCTTAGTCCTCTCTTGAACCTAAAATCCTTTTGCACTGAAGAAAGTTTTACTTTGCACATTTTTGGGTGGGTGGTATAGCATTTATTTTAATTAACTGCATGATATCGTATTTTTTTTCCACAAAATAGGGATGTAAGATAGTGGTTGATTAGTTGACTACCCCAGTGTTTCTCAACCAGTGGTATGAGTACCCTTAAGGGTATTCGAGAGATGTCTGGGTGGTACATCAACACAATTGAAATTTGGAGAAAACTGAATATTTGTTTTAAGTTTTACAGCAATTTGTTATTTTTGTACTTTGTGCACCCAAAAATTTCTTCTCCTGCCTGGCTATGATGAAGTTGTTTAAACAAATGTGTTGCAATGATAGAAAAAAAAATGGTGTGTCTGAAAACTGTAGGTACGTGGGGGTACTTCTATTTTTTTTAAAAGGGGTGCTTTATAAAAAAATGTTGAGATACACTGGACTACCCAATAAGCTTATCGCATACTGCCACCACCCTTGCTGCCTCTGTCACAGGCAGCAAGGCAGGGGCAGAAGGACCTGGTGCTATGGGGGAACCAGCCTAAAAGCCGGTTCCCCCAGCACTGCCTCCACTCTCACCTTCCCCCCCACTGCCTCTATTAGAGGGAGCAGGAGGGGGAAAGAGGAAAGGGTAGGGGCCAGACACTGAGGACAGGGGTTGCTTCACAGGCAGCAGCCCCTGTCGGTGAGGGTCCCAACTTCCTGCTGGTATCCTCTGCAGCCAGAGGCTGCCGCTGAAGAGCAGCTCTATCCGTGGCTAGGTGCCGCAGACAGTGGCTGCTATGTGGGCAGCAGCTCTTGTCCACAAGGGTCCCAGCAGGGAGCTGAAACCTCCAATGGACATGGGCTGCTATTGACAGGACAGGCAGGCCTTCTCAGTGCCTGCGGCTCTACAACTTAAAAGAGTAGGAGCTGGGCAGCCTGCCCCCTGTCTCCTACTACAATTTAAATTGCAGGGCCACAGCAAGGTTTTGACCCTGACCCAGTGCAAACAGAGACTGAACTGAACTGTCTGCTCCCCCACCGTTCCTATTCAATTTAGGAGCCAGGTCCCCAGCCCGGTTCAGTCCCTGCTCACACTGGGTTGGAGACCAATCCTCGCCGTAGTTCTGCAATTTAAAATTCAGTAGGAGTCAGGGAGCAGGATGCCTGGCTCCAACTAGGGTTGCCAGATGGTTTTAAAGAAAAAATACTGAAAAAAAAGAAGACTTCGGAGAGTTGTTAAGCAACAAAACAAAACAAAACAAAACAAAAAACCCCAAAACAGCGTGGTCCCTTTAAAAAACGTGTGGGGATGCTTTTTTACCCTAACCCTGAATTGAGCCTGTGCGGGGCTGGACAGCTCCCCTGTGGAACCCGGTAAGTACTATGGTTGTTGGGCTGCCTCCGTATTGAGCCAGACAGCATGGGATTTTCGCCTCCTGGCTGGGAAAAAATCAAAGTACCAGACATTTTAGGTGTCCAGTATTTTCAGAATTTTTTTTACTGGACAGGAGGCAAAAATATAGAACTGTCCGATTCAATACCGGACACCTGGTAACCCTAGCTTCAACTGTGTTTTACATTGCAGAGCCACAATGGGGTTTGGTCCTGGTACAAGTTGGGACACCTTCCCCTGTTGAGTAATCAAGTAATCAATAACAATTCTATCGACTATTCGATTACTAAAATAACCTCAATTTAACATCACTATCTCAAAGCTCCAGTGGATCAGGCCCTCAGGGGGCTAAGAAATACAGACATAGCAACCAAAGGAACTCTTTCCAGTGATTTGAAGGGCATTGGACCATGTTCATGGAACCAGATCCATACATATGCTGAATGTTTTCAACTTCCACTGATTTCAAATTAGGCTGATAATTCTCAGTGCCTTAGAAGATCCTACTACTGAAAGCACACTCCAGCGTTCCCTGTAAGTTGTGTACTTGTGTAGCCACTCAGGAAAGATTCCAGTGATTTGCAGAGTGCACAAAGCTTGTCTTATGTTGTGGTTATGTAGTGGTTGTGCACATTTGCACATGCCTTGGTGCACATAAAACTTTATTCCACATATGAATGGAAAAATCTGCACATGGATGGAAAAGATTCAAGGGAACATTGGCACAGAACCTGTTAAATAAAGATTAAAAGGACGAGATATCAGAAAAGAGCTTTCATGGGAGAGTATTTTCAAACCCAGGTTGCATAAGGAAGGTGAATCTAGGGACAAAAATTATTAAGCAAAACATGTTTTTATTAAGCAATTTAACATACTGGAAAATCTGCAGCATATTCATATTCATCATCTTCCATTTGTTCTATTTATTTTGTGATGAAGGGATCATCTAGAAGCTGTGGGTCACAAATGCAGTCTTAAGGATGCTTTTGGCTATGAGAACCCATCTGAAATAGCAAATCTAATCTCTGCAGAGAAGTTTGAAGCAGCCTTGGCCATTCATCTTTATAAAGGAGGCAGACTTCTGCAAGGTAATCCTCTTTCAATTTAGCAGTTAAAATAACCCTTAAAAGAAAGAGACTGAAAGTAAGCAGGATGAAGACAAATAGCTACAAATGGAAAATGTACATAAACCCATGCATAATGTAGTTATTCTGTATTCATTTCAACAAATGTTAATAAACATTTAAAATGTTTCTCTGTGGGGGGAGCCTAGTTCAGAACAGAGGAATAAGTAACTGTACTTTTAAAGGACACTGTGTGTTTTATAATTAAATATTTTTACTACAGTAAGATAAGAGCATTACAGTAACTTTAAGATACTTTCAATAAATGTGCTCTTTCAGAGGATGATAATAGCTTGGCTAAGTATAGCAGAGGTCAAACAGAAGAAAGGAGAAAGGCTAATTTGATTTTCTGTTGAAAAATGAATCATGTTTTCTAGACATGAAATAACTTTGAGTTGTCAGTCATGCCAGCTAAACTGCAGGAGACAGCATGTTAGCTGACAAATAATAAAATCTTCCATTATAACTGGCGAAGTAGAACAAAATTTTAGTCTGCCATTAATGACATGAGCAACATTGGCTTCCTGAATTACTGAGGCCCCAACTGAAATTGGAAATATATATCGCCCCCTTCTTGAGATCATGTTTGGATCGTCCAAGCCTGTATATTTGGTCAAATGTAGATAATTGATTACTTGCAATAGACCTGGAAATAACTCTAGTTTTCAGGTCCTAAAAGTCTCCACCTTTCAGATACTATGAGTGTTTCAAAGCTTAATTTATTACTGCTAGTATGCATTGGCACAGTGTCCATCACAATGGAATCCTGTTCAGATTGGGAACTCTGGAATATAAATAAGAAATAATTAATCATCTTAATCTGTGTACTGTAATTTTTATTGTGTTGCAGGACACAAAATAGTTACAGCAAAGGCTAATGAAAGGTGCTAAGATTGATCTAACATACTGTTGTAGGTGAAGAAGTGAAGATAAGGTTGGATTTTCAAAAGTGATTAATGTTTGGCTAATTTGTACAGAAGTCAAATTCAGTTAATGCTAAGTACTTTTCAAAACCGCACCCTAAAATCCAAAATGAATTGAAACCTTGCTACTTATCCGATAAAGGAAAATCTTACTAATCTAAATGAATCATAGTTGCACTGTTCCTATAGGCAGCTGCAATAGCAAAAAGAATTATATTGAAAAATGAAATAGAAATCTACAGAGAAAATACACTAATATGGTTATCAGAATGATTGAGCTGACAAATCTTGGATGGATTATTGAGCTTTGAAATGAAAAAAAAAAACCCCAAAAGCCCAGAATGTGGGAGAGAGATAGTAATTGGTTTCAAAAATTTAATAATTGGCGTGCATGTTTACAGTAACATCTATTTCAGGGGCAGGCAAAATACAGCTTGTGTGTTGGATCTGGCCCTCCAAACCTTCATATCTGGCATATCACAATTCCATGGCCCTGCAGGACCCTCAGGCAGACTCCCTGCCTGCTGCACCGCCACACACTGCACAAAACAGCCGGCTGCTAAGGTCATGTGCATCTTGGTGCAAAGGGGTGGGGGTCTCCTTACATTGCTACCACTCCCAGCACAATCTAGAGTAAGCGGCCTCCCAACCAGAGCCTACACCTGGCACTTCACCTCCTTCGTCTCCCCAACTGTCTGTCCCAGGTCACAGCTCAAACCCCTGCACCTCTGCCCACAACCCCTCCCAGATCCTGCACCTTCTGCTGAATCCTAATCCTCTACCCCATCCCCACCTGCCCTAAGTCATATCTTACACAAGACAGGGCTGCAAGATGGGGCTCTATAATAAAATATTAGAAGTAAGTTGCATTTCTGTAGTACCTTTCTACCTGAAACCCCCAAAACACTTTAAAAATAAGTATTACTTCAATCACTACGGAAAAACAGTTAGCTCTGAGTTAAAAATACAAGAGTGATTTTGACAGTGCATATAACATTTTGAGAGATGAAAATACCATATTCAATTGAAAATGCAGGGGGAATTTTTGGTAGGAAGAATGGAATTGAGTAAATTGGACATTAGCCAGAACACTGTGGTAACAGTCTAAATCTTGTAAAAAATGTGATTTTTTTTTGTTAGTTTTAAAGTAACAATAAATATTCAGGGCTTTAGTTTTTTTTTTCCTCCAAAAGATGGTGTCTTCAGAAGCACACTGTTCCCAATGACATGTTGTACATTGGTCTTTAGAGGAAAGAGTGCCATCTGCTGAATCATTGACCCCACTGCTATCCAAAGGTAAAAACATGGAGCAAATAAAATCACTTTTTTGGAGGGAGAGGGAATGGAACTGCACCATTTTCTCTTTGCAGTCCTCTTTAAATGTTCACTATTATGGGTTATCAATTATGAAACATAATAGTGCGTTAGAGTCAAAATGATAGAGCTCTGCCATAAAGTGCTAATAATCAATAGCTACAAACCCTAGGCAATGGACAGCTGATAAAGGTTCCTCTATCCTAATGGATAGAACTTCATAGTTCTATATAAAACCCACAAAAAACAATAGTCTAGATGACAGACCTGATAAACTGTATCTAGCAACACTGGAAGAGGGGGATGCATTTTGTTCTGCCAATGTGTAATCTCATTTATCTGGAATTTAAAATTAATATTAGCAACAATCAGCTAGTTGTTTGTAGCATACTGAAGTTTAAAACTGACCACTTAATTGTTTTCAATACTTTTGTAATGCTTCAAGAATCAAGGATAATATCCTGTGCTAATTTGTTTTTGGTAGCTATTTACTAAAAATCATCTGGTTCCAAATAAACAAATGCTATTAGAATGGAATCTCATTTTTAACACCATTTTTTCCCTCTAAGTAATCTTTAGGCCATGTTCACATTAAGACTTTAGCATCAATGTTAAAGCGCAGGTGTAGCTGCCCTTGGTGTAAACTTTGACACCCTGCACTTGTAGTGATGCAAGTCCCAGTTTACAGAAGTGCAGTTTGTCTAGAGTAGGGCCGTGTCCAGACTCAGGGGTTTTTTCGGGAAAAGTAGCCTGCGTCCAGACTCAAGCCGCGTTCTTTCGAAATTATTTCGAAAGAACGCGGCTTTTCTTTCGATGGCGGTAAACCTTGTTTCACGAGGAAGAACGCCTTCCTTCGAAAGTTCCTCTTTCGAAGGAAGGCGTTCTTCAATGTAAAGAGGCCGTCTTCGAAAGAGAGCATCCAGACTCGCTGGGTGCTCTCTTCCGAAAAAGCGGATTTCTCTTTCGAAAGATACGCCTGCAGTCTAGACGCGATCTTTCGAAAGATGCTCTTTTGAAAGAGGCTCTTTCGAAAGAGCCTCTTTCGAAAGAAGCCTGCAGTCTAGACATAGCCTAGGATTTTACATCAGTGCAGTATTTTGGTGTAGCTATACCTCTGTCTAAAAACTGGAGTGTTGACAAGTCTTTATTCACAGCAGCCCCAATATAATAACATGTTGGCACACCAAACACAATTCTTACAACTGTAGTTGCAAGCATTGATGCTTGCAGAAGCTGCTTCTGGATAATCTGTAAATTAGATCTGGCACTGTACTGTAGGGCAGAGTTAAGCAGAATGGTTAATCCAGTGCATCTTCAGTTCTCTAAGGAGACACTATGATGGACTAAAATCCTTTTGTCAAACGTTGCAATTAACTGGTTCAACCAGTGTTTGTAAAGTGCTTGGAAAGCAGCTGAGTATGGAAACTCAGGCTGTTCCAATCAGCTATTTATTGCAGCAGCTTTTTGGCTGAGTATAGGCAAGGCTTGAGAAAACCTTACAGGTAAGTAATAGACTGGCATGCATGTAATAGAGTACACATATTGTACAATCTCATTAACATTTAGGCTTACCCAGTTGTTATGAAAGGAGTGTGCTTATGAGTGTACGAATATAGCTTGGAAACATACTATTTTAGGAATATCATCTCATTTTCACCAGTGCTATTCACCAGTACTTTCTTCAAGTCCTTATCTTATTACATATAGCTTGCTTGCTTCTCTTGTCTATTTTCATTTTGCAGGTAGTAGAATTCCTTTTGGAATCATCTTCGGTGGGACGGATATAAATGAAGACATCAAACATGAAGAGAAACACCGGGTGATGGGAGCAGTGTTAGAAGAAGCCAGGTAACAATGAATGTAGGGTTTATGGAGAAGTTTATTGTTAATCAGTAAAAAATAAATATATATTGTGGTTAGTGTTGACTAAGGCCCAAACCTGTTCCCACAAGAGTTATTGGGAGTTTGACATAGACTTCAAAGAGAATAGAGCAAACCTTCTGTAAAATCAAATGTGGAAACATACTGTAGTCACCACTGTGCTATTTGTCCATGTTAATGACTTGCTCCAGTCATACAGGGAACTGGAGGAAGGGCCCTGATTTCCTCCAGTAGGATTTTCAAAAGCTTCTGTGTTAGTTAGGAGTTCAAGTCCAATTAAAAGTTAATGGAACTTGTGGCCTAATTATCTAAACCACAACTGTTCCCAAGAATAGTGGATGTGTGCATGTGAGGAGGAAATCATATTATAGGGCTGGTAAATGGCACAATAATCTTATAATGCAGTAAAATAATACCTAGCATGTTTAATTTGTATGTGATCAGATATATGTGTGTGTGTAAAGGGAGGGTATTATTATTATTATTCATTTTTTGAAAATAATAGGTTTGCTTTTTTTAAGACAGTCTCTGGAACAGGGGTGAGCAGAAGCCTCTCACCGGGCCGGATCCGGCCCGCTTTGGGCTTTGATCCAGCCTGCGAGGCAATTACAGGCCCCGTGTGCAGAGGAGTGGGGGGTGAACTTGGCCACTGCAGAGAAGGCAGTGCTGGAGCTGAGGCTTCGCAACAGGGCCAGCCCCGGAGGCGCCGCTTTCATGGCCATGCGATCTGGGGCCAGCCCCGGCGTTTGGAGGCGCCACTACCACAGCAGTAGAAGTGCTTCAGGGTCTGGCCCCAGGGCAGCTCTGGGCCACTTGGCCATGATAGCAGCACCTTCGGGCTGGCCCCATGCCGTGGTAATGGTGCCTCCGGGGCTGACCCCAGGACACAGCAGCAGCCCCTCCAGGGCCAGCCCTGGGATGCCAGGCTGATGCAGTGGCCCCTCCAGGGCTGGCCCTAGGCCACCCAGTAGTGGCACCTCTGGGGCCTGCCCCACGCCACCTAGCCATGTCAGTCGTGCCTCTGGCATCCGGGGAGGTGTGTGAATGCGGTTCCTCGGGCCTGGCCCCAAACCGTGTGGCCATGGCAGTGGTGCCTCCGGCTTCCAGGACTACGTGGCCGTACTAGCGGGGCCTCCCTCCGGGGCGGACGGTTCAGGGTGGCTGCAGCTATTGCTTCAAGAGAGTATGAAATCAGGTAAGGTTCCCCCTCATGCCCAGAGCCCCCCCACCCGCACCCCAGTCCCACCACTTCCCTCCCCCCAAGATCCAGCATCCCCAGCTTGCTCCAACACCCTCCCTTGTTTTTTCACCCTCTCTCCTGGCCACACACTGCACCCTCCCTTGTTCCTGCTTACTCCACCTGGCCAGACACCCTACTCCTAGCCTGTATCTGCAGCCCAGTTCCTTTCCAGATCCTGCACCCTATCCCTATCCTACTTGCTGGCCGCCCTGTCTCACGCACTGTACCCCTTATTTTTGTCCATACACCAGAGCCTAAGGAGGTCCATAAAATCCAGAACCCCAGGAAAGTAAATCTGGTCTTTAGGAAGCCCTGAAACTCAGTTTCCCTCTTCCCTTCACCCTGTGAGGTTGGGGCACCAGGGGAGTGAGGTGTCTCAGTTGGGGCCACATCAGTAAGCATTGAGGGAGGAGATTTTGCTTCTCACTTGTGTGGTCCCCAGCTGATTTTTTTGTGGGTCAGTGACCTGACCCAAAAAGGGTTCCCCACCCCTCCCATCAATAAAGAAAACATTGAAACCTTTTGTGTTGGACATAATATTTTACTTTATTTAAATGAAGTTTGATAAAGTTAAAATGAGAAAGTTAAAATGCTTAATCTGTTTCATAATTTAAATTAAACTGCTCTTACTAGCTGCAGAAAATAAGATCACTGTAACCAGCAGGGTAGTTCTCAACCCCACCCATTCTGGGTCAGCGCAAGGCCACTTCCGAAATCTGTGAAGTGTCCCCCCTTCCAAAATTATTGCCCACCCCTATGGTGGAAGCGTATTGCTCTTTAATGGTAGACTGGTACTGAGTTTGCATTGAGATCTGTCTTTTCTCTTGCAAAAATATGTATCTCTTTGTCAATGTGAATCTTTCCATTGACATCAGTGGGCTTCGGAGTCAGGCTTTTAATGGGTTCTTTCATTTCATGCATTGGAAATCAAAACATTTCAGGATCATGTGCATTTTTATTTGTATTTGTATTTTAAAATTCAATGACCCTTACTCATGTTGAGCAGGGCTTTCCTCTGAGAGTCATCCCACTGACATTCAAATAAAACATGATTTTGGTGGGACTGTTCAACAAGTAAGGGCGGCTGTACTACTCAGCATAAATAAGGCAGAATGAGCTTAAAAGCCCTTACAAGTGATCTTTGCATGAATGTCAGGATGGGTCCACATGGAGCTCACTGAAGGGTTGGGTCTATACACCCTGATGCTGCAAGGTACTTCTAAGCCCGTGCTGAAATTTAAGACCTGAGTAACTCCACTTAAGCCAAGGTGCTATTTGCATGCTTAAAAATTAGACACATTCCTTAAATACATGAATGAACTGAGGCTTTACACTCCAGTTCAGAAAAGTGTATTAACATCAGCTCTTGTGCTTGGATACAAGTCCCAGTAAACCAATCACTAGAGAAGGGGTCAGCAACCTACGGCATGTGTGCCGTAAGTAGCACGTGAGCCAATTTTTCAGTGGCACGCACAGTCTGCAGAGAGAAGAGCTCAAGCCTCTCTCTCCAGAGCCTGCACAGCTGCAAGGCTTGTAGCACTAGCTACAGCTTCTGGGTGCACAGGAGGGGGGGGAGTGAAGGAAGCCCCGACTTCCATCCGCCCCCAGTGTCTGAGAGAGCTGCCTTGGTTCCCCACCCACCTCCACTGGGTGGCACAAGGACCCTTTGCAGAGCCTGGAGGCTTCCCTCTCTCCCTCCTCCCCACCTATGGGATTGAGGTTCCATTGCCCCGTGTGCGTGCTGCTGTTGTGCCCGGTCCAGCTCTGCCAACATGTGGAGGGGCTGGGTAAGAAGGAAGCAGTGGGGTGGGAGTGTCTGCTCCTGTTGCCTCTGAGAGCTCCCCCAGCTCCCAGCCTGCTTCCACCAGGTGGCACAGGGATTTTGCACAGAGCTGGATGATTGAGGTCCTGCCCCTGAACTTGTGCTGTTGCTGATCTGCCTGCCCCAGCTTTGCCTGCCCCAACTCTGCCGGCATGTGGGAATGTGCAAGTGTGGGAAGGGGGTTGGGAACAAGCTTTCCTGCCCTCAGGGCCTGGTCAGGACTGTCTCTGAGCAGCCACCAATGTGTGAGATGAGCAGTGAGGATCTGGGATGTCGAGGGCTGGAGGGTGACAAGGCAGTAGGGCAGCTGGGTGTGAAGTGTGGTGGGGAGAGTCCACGCCGGTACCTCCAAGCACTGCCCCAGTTTCCCACCCACTTCCACTGGGTGGCACAAGCACCCCACACAGAGCTGGAACCTCCCTCTATGGAAGGGGTGGGGGTGTGGGAACCAGGGGTGTGGGAAGTGGGGGCAGGAATGAGGAGGAAATAGGGGAATTGGGAACTGGGGTGTAATGGGGTCAGGCTCAGAGGGTTGGGGGGTTTTAAAGTAGTTTTTTTGCATCTCACTTGTGTGGTCCTCAACTGATAGTTGCTCGCCCCGGCCATAAATAAAGAAAACATTGGAACTTTTTGTGTTGAATATAAGTTAATATTTTACTTTATTTAAAATGAAGTTTGATAAACTAACATGAGAAATTTAAAATGCTTAATCTGTTTAATAACTTTAATTTTCCATTCCCCCAGCTGCATAACTAGCAAAATGGGTCGGCTGAAATTATATAATTAATGTTGAGTTTCCATTAGCAGCTGGTGGTCCGTGAAAAGCTTTGCATTGAGCCAGGTGGTCCATGGACCAAAAAGTTTGAGAACCATTACGCTAGAGGGCAAGTGCTGCCCGGGCTGCAGCTCTGGGGCTGGGCAACAGTGTGGATTTCTAAGGGGAGAAAATGCATGAGGAATCCTCCTGCCTCAAAGCCAAGTTGGGTGCTGGGTACCTAGGTCTGTGGCAGGAAGGCGAAGGGCCTCATTGACTGAACCTCTACTGGATCCCACCCCTAACAGGGCTAGACACCCTGAGGTCACCCACCAGTCTCCCCCTCACCCATTTCCCTGAACCTCACTCTCCACAAGCCACCCTGACCCCAGCTTGTGCTGACAATCCAGCATCGTGCCCCCCAAAAGATTGGAGCCAAGACTTGCTACCTGCAGGGAGTGGGGGAAGTCCCAAGGCTCCATGCTTCCTCTGGCTTCTGGGGAAGTGTGCTCGCGCTGTTCCTCCCCTCCCTGCAGGAGACCAAGCGGGTGCACAGTGTGCGGTGTAGAGAGCTCTTTCCCACCCCCTCCTGGGGGAGTGGTGTGGCCCAGGGCAGATGGGTTAAATCTTAGCACACCACTTTGGACCCCTGCACTAGAACATCATTTATTTATAATTCACATTTTGACTCAAGACTATTTAAGCATATGCTTAAGTCCCAGTGGGATTTATAGGTAAGAAGATATTGCAGTGTGGCTCTGAATTAAGGCCTTAGAAATGTATTCTTGCTTGTAATCAGATAGTTAGAATATCATTTATATTACATTGCAATTTTCCTTTCAGAAATACCTATGGTAATAACTTTGGAAGAGGAGGAGAAAGGAAAGACAGGCGAGTGCAGCTGAAACAAAAATATTAAATGTGAACATTAGATTGAAGCAAACGAAACATTTTTATAAAAATTGGGCTTTTATTTTTTTCTTATTTTTCTCTATTGTGACCTGTGTTGGTACTTAGAGAATATGCAATCTTGCAGCAACATAGCTTTTGCATATGTTAAGTAAGTTCTATGGGTAGTCAATGCAGAGTTGTGGTGATTAGTTTAGGAATTTTAAATGTATTTTATTATGTTGGATTTGTTCTAAATGCTTCAAAATGCATTACCATGTGCATTGTAGAGTTCATAATACTTTTTCTGGTACAGGAAAAATAATTCCATTTTCTAGAAGCTACAGTGAGCAGATTGCCCTGCTAGTATTATCATAGTATTATTCATTGCATAGTTATTAAAATAAAGATTGATTTTTTTTATTATTGATTTCAGGATTCTAAGTAAAAAGTTCCATGAATTGTAGATTACTTGTCCAGAACAATATACCACCAAATTCCAATAAAACAAAGTATTGAACTGTGTCTAGCTTTATAATGAGTGTTTCATTTTTAATCAAATTCCTCTAAATGGTGGTTGTACTCCTCCAGGGTATATTTTCAATTTGACAGAACTTTGTGGACTTGGGAGCAAGAGTTTTTCTGCTTTTTAATGTGATGTATTGAAAGTAAAATTGTAAAAACTTGAAAGGGAGCATATGCAACTTGAGAAAACAAGCATTTTCAAAGGCTTTAATAATCTTTAAACTGTCAAATTGTATATGTGGACTGCATTGTAATGATGTAGAGCAGATGCCACCGAGCAACTGCACGGAAACAGGCTTGAGACTGTGAAAATAAATATAATAATTTAGCACTATGACTTCTGATGAATGATTGTGACTTCACACTAACAAATTATAACATTAACAGTTCTTAGTGAAAGAGCATTTTTGTGACTATAACTTTCTAGTGTACTTCACCCATTGATACTATGGGAGTATAGTATAAGCACTAACAGTGAATAAAACAGAATTGTGCAGTTGTATGAGCTTCAATGATGTGGCTTATGTGGGTAGGTCCTGTGATGATGTCACTTGTAAAGATAGGTGGACAGAATTGGCAATGGGATTTGTTACAGGGGTATGTTCCTGGGTAATGTATCTGAAGTATGATTGTGACTGCTGGAAAGTATTTGTTTTGGGTTAGGGGTTTGTCTATAGGCGAGGACTGGCCTATCTCCCAAGGATATAACCACATAAGCCACAACATCAGAGGCTCACATCCTGTATAACTGCACATCCTCTACGTGATCTATGCCAACATGTGTCAGCAATGCTCCTCTGCCATTATATTGGCCAGACTAGACAGTCTCTATAACAAAGGATAAATGGACACAAATCAGACATCACATAAACCTGGAGGGAAACATTTTATTCTGCCTGGGCACTCAATCATTGATTTAAAAGTAGACATTCTTCTACAGAAAAGTAGGCATTCTTCTTTCACTGGCTTCAGGGGGTAGCCGAGTTAGTCTGTTATAGAAAAAAAACAGCAAGCAAATGGTCTGGTAGCACTTTATAGACTAACAAAACATGTAGATGGTATCATGAGCTTTCGTGGGCACAGCCCACTTCTTCAGATGACCAGCCTACAAAAGCTCATGATACCATCTACATGTTTTGTTAGTCTATAAAGTGCTACCAGACCATTTGCTTGCTGTTTTTTTCATTTCTCTAATCAGTTACTGAGAGTGTGTGGAATTAGTATTCATCTGAAAATTTGATAATGTTTCCCTGGGCTTGAACAAAGACATTAACTGGATGTAGCATTATAAAGCCAGTCTTCCTTGCCTTTAATGGTGCATTTTTACATCAAAAGCTAAGTATGGGACACTGCCAGCACATTTAATTAGCCTCATTAGCACCAGTCCTGGGGAAAAGGTGTTACAGTGAACCCTTGTTTATCGCGGTAGATAGGTTCCAAACCCGACCGCGATAGTTGAAAATCCGCGAAGTAGGGACATGTATATTTAACATGTATACAGCGAGCCCTCGCTACTTCGCGGTTCGACCATCGCGGATTCACGTATATACATAATGTAATGAAAAAAGTCCGCGAAGTCGTGAATCCGCGATGGTCGAACCGCGAAGTAGCGAGGGCTCACTGTACACTCACATAAAGAAGTGCAAATTGCTGGGCTGGGTTGATCTGCCAGCTATAGTATGGAGGGCTATGTCTACACTATCACCTATGTCAGCATAGCTGATGTTGCTATGGGGTGTGAATAACCACCTCCGCCGAGTAACATAAGTTATAGCAAGGTAAGTATTCATGCATATAGTGTTAGTTCTGGAAGAGCTTTTCCTGCAGACATAACTTCTGCTGTTCACTGAGGTGGTTCTTTATGCTGACGGGAGACCTCTCTCCTGTTAGCATAGAGCATCTTCACCAGACACGCTGCAGTGGCACAGATGGATTGGTACAGCTGTGCTGCTGCACTCTGTTAAGTGTAGAAATGCCTTAACTGTATTGGAGTTCAGAATCCTTCTCTTGGTAGAAAGCTGTGTACTGTAACTTGAGAGCAGAACTGGGAAGAGCAGCCTTGAGGCAACGGTGTCAATCTGGATAAATGTCAGTGGGCATCCCCAATGTGTGGGCTTCCAGTGAATGCAATAAATTCTCACTTTAGCTCTACTTGGCAAAACAAATAGAATTTCTGATTCCTGCATTTCCATCTTACTTTAATCATTTTTATCAGCTTTCAGTCTTTGTTTTGATATACTTTTATTCTGAAGTGCTCCTTTATTATTATATTTAAAGACTTTAAGCAGATGATCCTACCCATTTTTGTTCATTTAACTAGGTTTGCAGTGGCTTTCACAAAGAAAATGAAGGAACTGGCAGCAGCAGAGTGGGTATGTTTATATGATTATTACAGCATTATCAACTATATAGTGCCATAAAATTTAATTCTGAATAATGCTGGAGAATTATAATAATCTTCATAGTGTGTATTTATGATTTTTTCTGGAGGAAACAACATTTTATATGTATGCACTTTCCCGGGTCAAATAGGTCTGGCATTTAAAAACCTTTAGTACTTGAGAAGAGTTTACAGTTGTTTTTAAATGCACCACTTTTAAAACTAGCCTTTGCCTTTCAAGTCTCTTTTGAGATTATATTTATGTTCTTCTCTTTTATTTCATTTGTTAAGCCCCTGGATGTTACCACAATTTTATTTAACAGTTTCTACTTACTGTGAGCAATATTTAAAATTAGTTTGTAAATACTTGCTTTTTCAACACAGAAAATAAAGCAAACTTCTTAAGGTAAACTGGAAAATTAAAAGGAATGGGGGGCTAAGTCCAACAATATGAGATCTCCATTTACCAGGCTGTGAATGGTATAAAATACATATTACTTTTAAAAAAAAAATGTGTTAATTTGTGAATTCAAAATGAAAAAATATATGCTAAATGATACATCTGGCCAAACACTGAATAAAATTATTTGTAATAAAACAC
This sequence comes from Pelodiscus sinensis, assembly GCF_049634645.1. NCBI lineage: Eukaryota > Metazoa > Chordata > Testudines > Trionychidae > Pelodiscus > Pelodiscus sinensis. The sequence continues at coordinate 27,016,254 of NC_134725.1, read as the reverse complement.
ATTAAATACAAAAACATCATTAGAAAAATTATTTGAAGTATATTATCTGTCAGTTGGCAAGTTCTTCCAAACACCCTTAGTCCTGTTAGTTGAAGCATTTTATTTGCATGAAGTACATTGAATTCAATTTTATAGTAAGTGTTCCATTTAAATTTTACTATAATGGAGAAGATTGTTAAAAAGGAATGTTTTCTTATAAAATTGCGTGACTCTCAAAGATAAATTTTGAACTGTTACAGATGTCAGGAAAATATTTTTGGGGATAGAATTTTTGTGATATTTCTCTATTTCAGGATGTATGTATATATTATATTTATGATACTTAGAGCCCTGCAAATCCTCAGATATCCTCTATATATCTGCAAATATGGATGCGGATATCTGTGGCTCATTTTTCCATACACAGATGCAGAAACAATTTTGTATCTAGAACCCTGGAAATTTGCAGATATCCACTTTATTCACAGGTGTCCTCATAGGTGAATGTGGATATCTGCAGTTCATTTTTGTGGATATGAATGCAGATACAAATTTTGTATTTGCATACAGCTCTACTGATAATCCGTATACCTAATACCTGATTTTGTAGACAAATCTCTTTCCTCTCATGCAGCCTTGTTGACTGTGGTGAAGTTCCACATGGACATAGGAATCCATCTATGTGGAACTCTTTGATGGACTAGGACCCATGTGTGGTGACATTTAACTAAGTCTTAGTGCTTCATCACTCAAGTCAATGATAGCTCTACCACTCATTGCCTAGAGGATCAGGGCCTTAATTACTAGGGTTTGTTTTCCAGTTTCTGGACTGATTTCAATTAGGATTTTCAAGATTTAGGGCTAAGTAATTTACTTCTAGTGATTGAAGTCACAGTAGTTCCAAACTACTGCACTACACAACACTGCATGGGAAAGAGGTGGGCAGCCCTCAGTGGAGAAAGAAGAGGCTGAGAACTATTTAGAAAAGTTAGACATACACAAATCCACGGGGCCAGATTTAATGCATCCGAAGGTGCTGATGGAGTTGGGAGATATTACAGAGCCTTCGGCCATTATCTTTGAAAACTTGTGTAGATTGGGGGACATCCTGGATGATTGGAAAAAGGCAAATGTAGTGCTCATCATGAAAAAAGGGAACAAGGACAATTCAGGGCACTTTAGACTGGTCAGCCTCACCTCAGTCCTCAGAAAAATCATGGAGGTGATTCTTAAGGGATCTATTTTGAAACACTTGGAAGAGAGGAAAGTGATCAGTAAGTCAACATGGATTCACCAAGAGCAAGTAATGCCTGACCAACCTGATTGCCATCTATGACAAAGTAACTGGTTCTGTGGACATGTGGATATGATATACCTTGACTTTAGCAAAGCTTTTGAAATGGTCTCCCACATAATTCTTGCTAGCAAGTTAAGAATCCAAAGTGACCTAGGCAAATTAGAGGATTGGGCCAAAAGAAATCTGATGAAGTTCAGCAAGGACAGGTGTAGAGTTCTACACTTGGGATGGAAGAATCCCTGTGACAGGGTGTACCAACCCTGCACTGGGCCTGTAATGTTTAACCAGGCCTACCTGCCTGAGAGATCCCCTCCCCCACAGCCTACTGGGCATGCTCCAACTGAAGGACCAGTATAAAGGCCAGTGAAGCAGCTTAGTCTGGGCTGACCACCACAGAGGAAGGAGCCAGTGCCAGAGCTTAGGAGAAGGAGGAGCAGCAGATAGCTGGTGCAGCGGAGGCCAGCCAGTGGAGACCGGCCAGGGCAGCTCCAAGTCTGGAGGAGGCAAGTGGGGAAGATGCTGACGATTGTGAATCAGATAGGAAGTAGCCTAGGTTGGGGAGCTGGAGCCCGCCGAGAGCTCAGCGTGTTGCAGGAGGATTCCCCACTGAGCTAATGGTGGGACACACCCACCACTGATAGAGTCCTGGTTTGGGACCCGATTGAGAGGGAGGGCCCAGGTACCCCTACACCACCTTCATTATACTTGAGGGGGACACTACTGCTGGAACTATTGACTTTGGCTCTCAGGCCTCACTGCCCTGTGAGCTGGGGGCTGTTGTAGACTTGGGCCACTGGACCCTATTGCCCTACGAATAGTGGATTGTTATTGACATTGGCTGCAAGGCCTTAGTGCTATTATAGACTCGGGCCGCTGGGCCCTATTGCCCCACAAACGGGATTGCTATTGATTTCAGTTGCAAGATCTTATTGCCTGGTGAACCAGAACTTACTATTGACTTAGGCTGCTGGGCCCTTCTACTGACTTTGGTGACAAGGCCAGACTCTTGTATGAAAGTACTGGGGTTGGTACCACTCACGGGGTGTAGCATGTATTGAGGACTCTGATAGTCTCAACACCCTGCCTCAAAGGGGGCTGGACATACTTGTCCTATTACAATCCCAAGCACTGTTACAGGCTGGGAACTGACTGGCTAAGCAGCAGTTTGGCAGAAAAGGAAATGGGGATTATCGTGGGTAAGAAGCTGGATATGGTCAACAGTGTGACCTTGTAGCCAAGAAGGCTAATGGCATATTAGAGTATATTAGGAGGAGCATTGCCAGCAGATCTAGAGAAGTGATTATGCTTCTTCGAGCGGTTGCTCATGTGCATTTGAATGAGGTGTGTGCATGCTGTATGCATGGCTCCTGGAGCATTTTTTCCCCAGTGGTACCCGTCAGGCCGGCAGGTCGCCCCCTGGAGTGGAGCTTACTGTCTCGTGCAGATCCCAGCTAGTTAATTGTTGCCCATTGGCAGTTCTTTGTTCGTTAAGTAGTTGTTAGGTATTTAGTAGATCGTTTGCACCTTTCTCTCTCCTCCCTACCCCCCGCTGGGGGACGGTGATGCCAGGCCTGCAGGGCTTCAAGCCTTATGCGGCTTGTGCTAAGCCTATGCCCTAAGGAGACCCCTTAAGTGTCTGGGGGAATTTCATCTCACGGACTCCTGCAAAATCTGCCGCAGTTTTAAGCCTCGCACTAAGAGGGACAGGGATTCCCGTCTAAAGTTACTTCTCATGGAATCGGCACTTCAATCCATGCCTTCAAAAGAAGTTTCTGGCCCCTCCCGCACCTCAGTACCGAATAAGATGGCACCGCGGCACCGATCTCAGTCTGCGGCACTGAAAAGGGTGAAGGACTCCAGAGGGAGACACCTGGCTGAAAGGCCTATGGGGACTGGCCACCAGCATAGATGTTCTCCGACACCATCCTCATCACTGAAGAGGAAGGCAGACTCGCACCGGGCGCGAAGCTCAATGCCTATTCCAGCCCATTACCCCTCCACTCTGGAGACGTTCAAGTTGGCTTATGAACTGATAGAGTTGACAGTCTCGCCTCTGTCGCCCCTTTCCTTGGAAGGGTCCTTGACTTCGGTACTGGGAGCCTTGGGTGCACCAGTGACTTCCCCGCCTCCAGGACCCTGACTGGCACTGGCAGTGAGGAGACCAGCCGTTGCTGCCGGCACCAGTTACAAGGGGTCAACCTGTACCAGCACCAACGGCAGCGCCTAAGGTGCTGGGTGACCGCTCAGCACTGCTCTCGGAGGCAGTAGGGGCGGCACTGTTTCCCACTCCGGGGACATCTGCGGCACTGTACCCACTGCCAGCACCTGTGAGGTCGGCGGCTCCATCAGCCATGTTGACACCAGCATCGGCACCAACGCCTCTGGCTCAGGCCCTGACACCAACAGCTCCAGATCAGGCCCCAGAACCGACAGATCCAGTGCCAGCAGCCCCTGCTGGGACCCCAGGATTGGTGCCGCAGCACCAGATGGTTTTTGGCATTCTGATACCACAGTTGCCACAGCTGCACCCTGTACCCACGCCGGAAAGCCGAAGTCTATAGTGAAGTACAGTACTATAGTGGTAATACAGGAGCAGCCCTCCACGGCACCACCGTGGTTGGCGTCGGAGCTGTCCTCCGAATCCGAGGCAGAATCCCTATGTTCTGCAGGTTCATCCCACCTGTTGTCACGGTACCGCTCTTGTTCCCAACACCGACCGATACCACAGGGGTTCGAAGAGATGTAGCCCCCACAGGCACAGCAGTCCTGGCCCTTTTGGACACCTTGGGCCTACCACCAATGGCAGGGCCCGATGCCGCCTCCCCATTCGGCTAGTGGGTCTTACAGATGGTCCACACCGTCCGCCTCATTGTCCAGAGCTCCACCATCGCCCAGAGGGGCCAGTCCACAGGAGCACACCGACTTAGGAGGGTCACACGCTGATCTCCAGCAACAGCTGGTAGTGCCGCAACAGCTGGACCCCGCACTAGTGGTGATGGAGCAACCAGTTCGAGGTCCGGAATCATCGTCCTCGTTGTCTCCAGATGAGGCCCTGGCAGACCCGGCTCCATCTATGCCAGCAAAGGACACCAGATCAAACCAGGAGTTGCTCTGTCGGCTCGCAGCAAACCTAGGGGTGCCAGTAGATCCGGTGACTGAGGAGTCCGACCTGATGGTGGACATTCTCATTGAGGATGCCCTGGCCAAACTGGTCCTGCCACTTAATAAAATTGTGGCAAAAATTACTAATGCATTGTGGCAGATGCCAGCATCCATATCCCTGACACTCAAGGGCAGTGAAAGGAGATATTACGTCCCCCAGTCAGGGCACAAACACCTTTATTCGCACCCCATACCAGGCTGAATCGTGGTCCAGGCAGCAGCACAAAAAGAGGGGCAGGGGCAGCCAGGTCCAACCCCAGAGGCTAATTACCCTAAGTACATGGACCTGTTGGGGTGCAAGGTCTATGCAACTGGAGGGGTGCTATTGCGCATTGCCAACCAACAGGCAATTCTTAGTCGCTATGCCTACAACACCTGGCAAGCGATGGAGAAATTTCGTGACCAGCTTCCCCAGGATGACAGGCAGGAGTTTGCCGCCCTAGTTACAGAGGGCAGAACAATAGCCCACACAGCTCTGCAAGTGTCCCTTGATGCAGTGGATTCGGCTGCCAGGACCATGGCATCAGGTGTGGTAATGAGGCGTAATGCCTGGCTGCAGGTCTTGGGGATCCTGTTAGACTTGCAGTCTACAATACAGGACTTATCTTTCGATGGGAAAGCCCTCTTCTCAGAGAATACTGATTCCAGGCTTCATAGCCTCTGTAGTGGGCCGGAGTGGCCGCCCATTGATCCGGAAGAGGAGGAAGCCTCCGGCTGCCATGTTGGGCTAAGGCTGGCCCCACCAGCCACCTGACTGGAAGCCAAGGGGCAGGCCCAGAACTATTAAAGCCCAGGCAGTCGGCTGAGCCAACAGAGAGACCAGAGGTTGGGAGGCTGGGATTGAGGGCTGGCCAGGGCTTCCTACCTTCCTGGGCGTAGAGGTCAACTACCAGCCCCATGCCGGGGAGGCTGAGGCCTGGCCCGGTGCGCCTACATTTGTTGGCCATGCCGGGGACCAAGGGGGCCAGCCTGATCCCTTGCTCCAGACCCTACCCAGGAACCAGAAGTGGCTGCCGACCTTCCGACCAGAGGGCCAGCCCGGGACCCAGGTCGAGCCCAACTCTGCAATCCGGCCCCAGCGCCTGACGCTGCCTGCACTGGGAGCCCAGCTGAGGCCCGCAGACCCACACACTGCGGAGGACTGGACCGAACCGCCCTAGTGGGATGAGACCCTCCTGGACTCCCTGCCTACTCAGCCCGACACTCAGGTACCGGTCGAGGAAGAGCACAGAAGTGGTCCAGGGATTATTGGGGGCTGTTAAAGGCCCCAAGGCCGGTGTGTTTTGGGCTGGAGCCCCTGCTGAGCTGTAGCAGCCTACATTGCTGCTCCTAGGCCCTGGGCCGGGGCGCAGTGGAGTGGCTGGGCCTGTGCCCCTCCCTGCCACCCACCTGCTGGATGGCTGTCTCCCCCTCGCTGCTGCCACAGGCAAGTAGCCTGTCCACATCCTAAACCAGGTGATCCACCCTGCGTGAAACTGTGTTTGTTTGTTGCCCCGCCCTGGCTGCGGGCCAGGGCCTCCCTAACTGACTGTGGTAATGGCTGTCATGCCCTGAACTAAGGACCTGGCCGCCCCTATAACTGTGTTTGTTTGCTGCCCATCCTGAAACAAGGGCCGGGCTGCTCCCTGGACCTGGGTTTGTTTGTTGCTCTGCCTGGAGTGAGGGCCTGGGCCTCCTAAACGGACTAAGCTACGGCCGCCATGCCCTGAACCAAGGGCCTGGCTGCTCTTCGTAGACACTAACTATGTATGTTTGTCGCCACACTCTGATCCAGGCTTGGCTGGACCCCCAAATTGGGACTTAGGGGATTTGCTGCCCACCCTGAACCAGGGTTGGGCTTGCGTAAAGACGCAGACCGTGTTCGGGCTGCCCACCCGAAAGAAGGCTGGGCGCGGACATGGGGCTTGCCTTAAAGGGGCAGTGTAGTGGGCTGGAGTGGCCGCCCATTGACCTGGAGGAGGAGGAACCTCTCGGGGCAGGCAAGCCGACTACAGCCTCAAAGATACCAGATCTACTCTTAGGTCCTTGGATATCCATACACCGGCGCCTCAGCGCAGGCAGTTGCTGAGTAGACAAACAAATAGGCCGCAGTTCCTGGCTGTGCGCCCAGACTATTTGAGGCATAGACCTCAGGGCTTTGTTAATACAGCTTTGTTAATATGCCGAGCTCCAATACATGCAAGAGGCGCTATTGGCCTCGCCCGGACGCAGGCAGGGGTGCTACTCAACCCCCTTCCCATCAACCCAAGCAGCCATTTTGAAGGCGCGCTTAGGGACCACATACCAATCCCTACCATCCCTCCTCCCTTTGGGGACCTTTTGTTCCATTTTTCTCAGGCCTGGTCAGTTATAACCTCCGATAGGTGGGTGCTAGATATAATCACCAAGGGGTACTCTTATCACGTTCTTGAGTTCCCACCCTTGCCTTCCCTCCTCCTTGTCCCTCTTCAGGGACCCGTCTCACGAGGCTCTCCTCAGGCAGGAGGTCCTCATGCTCTTGGAGAAGTGAGTGGTAGAAAGGATCCCTTCCCATCTGGAGGACAGGGGGTTTGCTCCTGGTATTTCATCATTCCCAAGCCAAAAGCAGGGCTTTGGCCTATCCTGGACCTCAGAGATCTCAACAAACATATACAAAAGGCAAGGTTCAAGATGGTGACCCTAGCCTACATCATTCTGGAGGGGGGCATCCTGTACCACCCGGATGTCAAGTTCCTCCATTTGACAGCATGGCTTATCCATGGCTGAAACAACCGGAGCAGGTTTGCTCGCAGGGGGTGCAAGCGGTTCTCCTAGGGAGTAGGAAACCAACCACCAGATTGTCCTACACTGCCAAATGGAAAAGGTTTTCAGTCTGGGCCTCTGAGAGGGGAGTATGCCCCTCCCAGGCCTCTGTCCCCGTGGTGCTAGACTACTTGTTGAACTGTGTCTGGTGGGTCTGTCTACATCGTTGGTGCGGGCACATTTAGCGTCCTTGACAGTGTTCTACGAAGGGTTTGGAGGCAGATCACTGTTCACAGACCCTCTGATTAAAAGGTTCCTGAAAGATCTAGACAAATTATTCCCGCAGGTGAGAGCCCCTGTACCCCAGTGGGACCTCAACTTGGTGCTGACAAGACTTATGGGTCCTCCCTTTGAGCCCCTGGCATCCTGTCCACTCAAGTACCTATCTCGCAAGGTAGTATTTATAGTGGCCATCACTTCAGTGCACAGGGTGTCTGAGCTGCGTGCCTTGACGGTAGAACCACCGTACTTGGTGTTTTCTGCAGATAGGGTTAGGTTGCGCCCCCACCCGGCATTCCTCCCCAAGGTGGTGTTGGCCTTCCACATGTCACAAGATATATACCTTCCAGTCTTCTTTCCCAAACTGCCCCGCTCCCCTAAGGAGCAGGCGTTGCATTCCCTCAACGCAAAAAGAGCTTTAGCGTTTTATATAAATAGAGCAAAACCTTTTCGTAAATCATCCCGGTTGTGTATTGCCTATGCAGAATGAATGAGAGGGCTACCGGTGTCAGCCCAAAGACTATCGGTATGGATCTCATCGTGTATTAGAGAGTGCTATACTCTGGCGCACAGGGAGCCACCCCAAGTGTCAGCACATTCCACTAGGGCGCATGCTTCGTCTGGCTTTTGGGGCACAAGTCCTGATACTTGAGATCTGTAGAGCAGCCACATGGTCCTCTGTCCACATGTTCACAGAACATTATGTGCTCACCCAACAGGCCATGGAGGATGCCGCATTGATTTCCACTGTGTTAGGTTCAATTCTGTTTAAAAAAAAAGAAAAGAAAAGGAGATTGATGCTGTACCTACCTCTCCTGAGTTCCTGTGTTGTGTTTTGTTATGTTCGGTTGTGATTCTATTACATTTCTGGTTCTTGCTTATGGACATGTGTAGGTGTGTCTGTCTTGCTAAGTGGTGGTCCGACCCCGCCTCTGGTTGGATAGCTTGGAAGTTTTCTCATTCGAATGGACATGAGCAACCACTCGAAGAAGAAAACAGGGTTACTTACCTGTAACTGTTGTTCTCCAAGATGTATTGTTCATGTCCATTCAATTTCCTCCCCGCTTCTCCTGCATTGGAGTCTCCGGCAAGAAGGAACTGAGGAGGGAGAGGGCTGGCAGGGGTACTTATGCTCCGCTATAGCGGCGCCACTCCAGCGTGTGACCTGCTGGCCCGATGGGTACCAGTGGGGAAAAAGTGCTCCAGAAGCCGTGCACGTGGTGTGAGTGCACCTCATTCAAATGGACATGAGCATTACATCTTGAAGAACAACAATTACAGGTAAGTAACCCTATTTTCTCCTTTATTTGTCACTGGTGAGGCCACATCTGGAGAATTGTGTCCAATTCTGGGTCTCCCATTACAGAAAGGATGTGGATGCATTGGAGAGGGTCCAGGAGAGGGCAAGAAAATGATTAGGGGGTTGGAGCACATGACTTATGAGGAGATGCTGAGGGATTTTGGCTTGCTTAGTCTGTAGAAGAGAAGAGTAAGGGGAGATCAGATAGCAGCTTTTAGCTACCTGAAGGGAGGTTCCAAACAGGATGGAGAGAGTCTGGTCTCAGTAGTAGAGAAATGGTTGTTCAAGTAGAAGTGAGGGAGGTCTAGGTTGAATATTAGGAAAAACTATTTCACTTAGATGGTGGTGAAGTACTGGAATGGGTTACCTAGGGAGGAGGTAGAATTTCTATCCCTAGAAGCTTTTAAGTTCCAGCTTGACAAAGTCCTGGCTGGGATGATTTAGTTAGGGTTGATCTTGCTTTGGGCAAGGAGCTGAACTCAGTGACCTTCTGTGGTTTCTTCCAGCCCTATGATTCTATGTTGATATATTATTTAAGTAACATGAAATAAGTTCAGTAGCCTCATCATGTATTTTTAGTGTGGTGGGTGTGTCCACTTAATAGCTTGAGATGTCCAAAACTTAGTCCAAAAGGAATTAATTAAAGCCATCACCATCTCTAAAATTGAAATAAATTAAGGTGAGTGAGACAATGATCTTAAATATCTTGTTCCACATTAATTTTGGTGTAATTGAGCTTAAATCTGTGTGGTTCTATCGGGTGAATATGACCACTTTCCCAAATTTGTACTATTAAAAATATATTGACTAGCTCAAAGGAAGGGGCAAAGTAAACGACAAGGGAAAAATGTAAATTTGTTTAACTTTTACAGAGGCATTCACAAATTTCAGCGAGAGACTGAAATTAAAGGAGTTTAAGGAACAGGTCTTACAAATAAATCAGACAGTGAAGTTGCGCAAAAACTACGATTCTCTTAGATAATTTCTGTTTGAGCATTCTTTCTAAAGTCATAGTTTTAGTGTAATTACATTTTGGTTCTCACACTTTACAATATTGTCAGATTTTGCTTTGTGTTAGTAATCCTTCTTAGTGAACAAATTTGGCCCAGAATATAATTTAACTAATCCCACTAATTATCATGAAATAGAAAAGCAGTAGAGCAGTCACCTCAAAACTAGTAATCTAGAATTTGGTGTATTTTTTTCTCATTTGTCATTTGTGTGTTTTGTTTTGTAATTGTATTGCATGTGTGGGAAGGTTTTAAAAGTTAATAACATGAATTTGTTTTGAATGGAAATAGTTTATATCCTGAAACAGTATTCAATATAGTGATAATATAATATTTAGCATTTCAGTAACACTTTCCTTTTGAAGAACATGAAGAATTTTATAGACTTCAGGCCAGATCCGAATCTAGTGTAAATAAGTTTATCTTAATTAGTTTGAATGAGTTATGTCACATTACACCAAATGAGGATATAGCCCATAATATTCATGTTTGAGGGCTTGTCTTTGTTCCCTCAATTATAGACAGCATCATAACCTGAACTACTAATTCCCGACTTACAGGGAATACTGCAATGGTAAAGCTAACCTCTGCTTGGAGCCATTTAGGCTGCAGCTTAGTGTTCTTTATCCTGCGTATAACAGTATTTGAGTGGGGCAGCTACACTTGTGCCTGGCCACCAGATGGAGCCATGCCAAATGTAGACAAGGCCTGAACTTGGACACTTCACAGAAGCTTAAGAATGTGGAAGGCACAAGGAACTGGGAACAGCTACAGTCTTTGCCCTCGTTTGATCACTAAGATTGCTTCTGGTTAGTACCATTATTGAGTTCCTGGCCCACCTCAACCTCCACCCACCATGAGGAGGCAGAGTTCCTCATATTCAAAGACAAGTACATACTGCATAGCTTAAGGATAGGTCTACACTAGGGATGTAAGTGACTAATCACAAAGAGGCAGCAAGGGGGGGAAGAAGAGAGGGTACTGGGGGGAGTTGGCTTAAAAGCTGGTTCCCCCCCCCAGGTCCAGTTCTGTGGGACTGGGCAGGGGCACAGCAGCGGGGCTTTGATGTGCACAAGAGCCCCAGCAGTGCTCTTATACATCTCAAAGCAGAAGCTCCTGCATGGAGCCTGGGGTCAGCGGGGAGTCAAAGCGGAAGTGCCTGCATGGAGCTTGGGGTCAGCCGGGACCCCTGCTGGGACACATGTACATTGCAAAGCAGAAGTACCTGCATGGAGCCTGGATCAGCAGGAAGCTCCCTGCTAGCCCTGGACTCCACATAGCTTTTCAATCTTTGTACATTTCAAAGGTGGAACGCTGCACTAGTTCTTATCGACTAATTGAATAGTTGATGGAAATACCATCGGCTATTCGATAGTTAATTAATCTAAATTTAACACTCCTAATCTATAACACAAGGACAGGTCAATCTAAGCGATACAATTTGAGTTATGTTAGTAATGTAACTTGAATCAATGTAGCTTAAATCTACTTACTGCTGGTAGGTGTTTTCTAGACTCATTAAATTGTCAGTGGATCAGTTGCTGTAGCATCCATCTTCTCAGTAGGAGACAACCCCTAAGATGTAGGTGAAGTAGCTCTGCTCTCCATTTGCTCCATGTGAGCCAACACTTCTGCTTGGAGAGTGATTTTTGAGCCAAATACAGATGGTTGAAACCATTGTTTTCCATTATTGAAAGCTTGTTTGGGAGTCTCCTCTACAGTGTACAAGAGCCTGGGCCTGAATATTCCATCATTAATTGAAACAGCAGTCCCTTTAGAAACTGTTCTACACATAGCAAGAGGAATCCTTTGACTGCTAGCGAGAGGAATCCCTTGTACTGTTCACTAGGCAGATGAACTCAGGAAATCTTCATTTTTTCATATGCTAGCCTGAATGAATGAGCTGCAATATGACTGACTCCAGGCATTTCTTAGGAGGGTATTTTTCTCTAACAATTCAATTCTTCTCCATCTCTTCTCCACTTGTTCCCTTATTTCAATCCCCAACAGCAGTAGGAACTAACTGCCTGTGCTATCTCTTAGGTTTTAAATTTCATAAGCATGCACTCATTTTCCTTAGGCATTTGGTTCCCCACCCTTCCCTCCACCAACAGAAAACTGTTAAGAGGTACAGTCCGTATGTCCAAACAATTTAATGATGCACATGAATGCTGTCTATAGTTTCTTCAAGATTAATTGACTTAAATCTTTTAGTGAACAAAAGCAGGACACCCAAAGAGATGTGTGGTCTAGTAATTGTATTATTTATTGTGAGTAATGACCACAAGGTGCTAGGCACTATAGAGTCTAGGGATGTGAACGACTATCCAACTATCCAATAAACAAATGCTCATTGGATAGTTGATACCCTAGTGTAGTCGACTAGTCACTCCTCCCCCACCCCTCCACTGCCCCTATCAGAAAGAAGCAGCAAGGGGGGGGGAGAGGAGGGAGTGCTTCAAAGCAGCACGCTGCAGGGAGCCTGGGGCCAGAAACAGGGCTCCACGTGGTGCTGTCACTTTGAAATGCTGCCTACAGACCAGAGCCAGCTGGGAGGTCAGCCTTGGAGCTATTGCTACACTTCAAAGGCAGAGGCGCCCTTATCGACTAATCAAATAGTCGATGCAAATTTCAATGATTATTTGATTAGCCAATTAATTGATATTTTACATACCTAATACAGGAATCTAAAAACATGCTCCCTTTTCCAAAGAGTTTACACTTGAAAAAGTCAAAACAAAGAGCTGGACAAAAGATAGAAGGCAAGAGTAAAGTTAGACTCTGGAGTCCTAACCCTGGTTCTGACTGTGGCTCCCTTGGTAACCTTAGGAAAGTCATTTTTATCATGGTACATATAATATTGGCTAATAGTCATTAATATATTAGCAATTAGACATTTAATTGCTTCTGAAAAATCTATGTATTTTAGGCACATTTGGCTCCAATCACCATAGTAATGGCTCTTCTTACAACAGGTTGTAATACCTGCCCATGGGTTGGATCCTGTCTGACAGGGTTAACCCCTGACAGACCCCCACACTGCTGTTTACCTGTTCCTCTTGTGATACGGGGATCACCAGTGGAGGCATAGGTAAATATAGCAGCAGAGGCCCACCAGGGGCTAACCTTGGTGAATTGATGCCAATTTATTGTGCACCCCGGCCTTTCTATTTTTTAGTGTATTCATCCTTCCCACACTCCTGTGAGGCAGAGCAGTGCTATAATCCTCATTTTACAGATGGAAAAACTGAGACACAGAGAAGCTGTGTGATCTGTCCAAGAGCATACAGGAAGTCTGTGACAAAGAAGGGTCTTCCAAGGCCTAGACTCTTAATTAGCTGGGTCTTAAGTACTGTTATTTCAGGTAAAACAGCTGGATATGAAAATTTCAACTTCAAACTTTGAGAAATACAAAAGCACCTTTCTGTGCTATTCTCCTCAGACTATTATGATTTCTTATCCATTATTTCATACTAATCTGAGCTATATCTTTCTTCCAGTGTGCTGTTTATTGGTTAGTCAGTAATTTAAGAATTTAAATTCCTAGCAAATACTGGGAATTATGAAGTACTCAGTAGGCATGTAATAGTGTAATTGATTAACCAATAAGCAAAAGCTTATAAATTAATGCTGTATACTACATGCATTCCCCACTCCCAGACAGTAATTTTTTTTGGCAGGCTGGCCAACATCCCAGCTCAGTCCTGGATTGTACTGGGTTCAGGACCTATCCCCACTACAGCTCTGCATTTAAAGAGTATTAGGAGCCAGATGGGCAGGCAGCCCGGCTCAGTTCTGGCTTGCACTGGGTCTGGGAGCTCAGACTTCTCCCATCCCATTGAGAAGAGCCGCTGCTACCCCTCACCGCTGTCTTTGTATCAGAGGCAGCAGCGCAGGGTGGCAGATAGCCAGTCCATGAGGAGAGCTGATTTTTAAACTGGCTCCCCTCATGGAACAGCTCCCGCCTGGCACCCCACACTACTGCCTCTGATAACATGACACACATCATACCCAACCAGATTTTAAATAAAGGGGTGTAATTTTGTACATTTTTAAAAATTATTTAAACGAGATGATACAATTTAAACATGTATTATTACAGGACACTCTTTATTGTTCCCATTGGAACTGACTAGATCTCCTAATATGTATCATGTTTTTTCTGTATCCTTAATAAATGAAACCATGGACAAAGAGGTTTAAATCCTGAAAAACCACAAACCTTTCATAATCTCAATTTAATTTACAGTTCCCCATATATTAATCTTGGTTTCAACAAGAATGCCTAGTTTGGTGAAAGCATAGAACTGTTGTTTGGGGTGGTGGCTCTCCACAGGAGCTTTGATCCTGAATAGTCTAGGTTACAATATGTTCTTTATTACCTTTTCCACTTTAAAGCATAACTTAAAATCTTCTGACATATGCTTATCTTTGTATTTTTGGACACTCATTGGGTTTATAATTTAGTTGTTAAGCAAGTGACATACTAGATCCTAAGGAGTTATGGTTATTTCAAGGCAATGGAAAGAACACATACTGAGCAAAGAAAGTCCAATCAGTATGCAGAGCATAATTGTGGCAAAGTTCTGGCTGTGCCCGATGGGTCTCACGCTATTGATAATATTAGGCTCAGAGACTTGCTTTGGTCCTATACACCCTTTTCTCTTTACAGGAGGCAGGGGCCACAGCTTAGTGAGTGATACTCATCACAGGCTAGTCCACGGTTTTGGGGTGAAAACCCTCTGATAGTCCTGGTCTCTCTTCTTGGGACAGGCTCTGTCTTGGCGTGGGGAAAGGTTTGGGGGGGGGAAAGGGCTCATCCACTACTCTGGGTTCTGGCCCAAGGCCCCTACAGTAGCAGCAGCAGTCAAGGTTGTTTTTCCTTCTGACTTGGCAGCTTTTTCCCTGGGCCACTTCCTTAAACAGCCCCTCCAGAATATCTCCCTCTGGTTCACACACAGCATCCTCTTGTTCCTCCCTTTTCTCCCTCCGGTCTGTCACCCTTTGTCTTCCCCCTCTCCTTACCTATGGGAGGCCTTTTAAAACCACTCCACTGGCTGTAACTGGCTGCAGGTGTTGAGTGACTTGCTTGAGGGAGCAATCTAGTTAATTAGCCCCAGGTGTTTTCCTGCTTTCATTTTATTGCAGCAGGCTCTAGGGCTGTGTCTAGACTACATCCCTTTTTCGTAAAAGGGATGCAAATTAGACATATTGCAATTGCAAATGAAGTGGGGATTTAAATCTCCCCCGCTTCATTAGCATAAAATGGCTGCCTCTTTTTTCCGGCTCAGAGCTTTGCCGGAAAAAAGCGCCAGTCTAGACGCGGATCTTTCGAAAAATAAAGCCTTTTCTGAAAGATCCCTTATCCCACTTAAAATGATCTCTTATCTTAAAATGAGGGATAAGGGATCTTTCGGAAAAGGCTTTATTTTCCGAAAGATCCGCATCTAGACTGGCGCTTTTTTCCTGCAAAGCTCCGAGCTGGAAAAAAGCGGCAGCCATTTTTATGCTAATGTAGCGGGGGAGATTTAAATCCCTGCTTCATTTGCAATTGCGATATGTCTGATTTGCATCCCTTTTACGAAAAAGGGATGCAGTCTAGACACAGCCTCGTAGTTTACTCTGGAAAGAGAAAACCACTTATCCAGTGCTCTGTTTACCTGCCTTCCACCAGTGTGTGGCAGACTGCTGGCTTAGGTTTGTCACATAATATGCACGCATGCACATACACCCAAACACATATCTGGGGCTCTTGGCACATGTGGCTTTTAGTAAGAATGGTTTATTGTTATTTCTTGTTCTTAACCATGCCTGGCTCATCAGGCTTCAGAAAGTGCCTGACATGCCGGGACTCTATGCCCGCCTCAGACGGGCTCTCTTCCTGCATCAGGTGCCTTGGGGAAGGCCACATTCCTCAAAAATGTCAGCACTGTTCAAAGCTGACAGTGAGAGCATGGCGCAACTGTGAAATGCACCTCAAAATGCTCTTATTTGATAAGGCACTCCACCCACAGACAGGGGCTGAAGAACAAGTGGCTGTATCTCGTCAGTCCTCCCCTGTGGCAATGAACTCTTGAAGAAGTCGCTCTCCATCGCGCTCCTTGCCAGCGGTGAGGGTGAGCTCCGAGGACAAGCCGGGCATCTCTTATAAAGTGGCAGCTTGAAAGCAGCACAAAGACAAGCCGGTCCGAAGTATATCGGCACCAAGCTCAATGGCGCATGTGGCGCCGAAGCCGACCGGGCACCTCAGCCAGCGCGGCCAGCCCCAGCACCTCCAGCATCCGATCCCACAATGGCACTGACTACAGTAGTGCTCATGGTGCCCAGGGCTTCGACACCGAGGCCAGCACCGTGAGAATCGACGGCACAGCACGGGAGCTCTGCACAGGCACCGACGGCCAACGCTGCCAGAACATGCACCATCATCAGTACAAACAACACAGTCGGCACCAACCTCCCGACCACATCTTCACACCACGTCATCACATGCGGCCCTGGAATCCCCGGCACCGCTAAGACACTCACCAACTCCATCATATTCCCGGAGGATCTCCACACTAAGTGCTTCTCCACCCACACCCCGATGCAGGTGTCCCCCTCCTCGACGAGTGGGCGACTGCCAGTAAGCCCAGGACTGATGGTTTTTTCCTCAAAGCCGCCGTCTACACCTCAACACTGCCAACGACCAAGACACAGTATCTTCCCCCCATCGAGATACTGTTATTACAGATACTATTGATCGCCATCTCCCTGCTGCTCACACCGCAGATCCAGGTCATTGAGATCCCCCTCGTATTCTTGGGATTCCAGATACAGGGATGACTACAGACACTCATATCACTCTTGATATGATGACCGCTGGCACCCACATCACGACCATCGAGACCGATGTTTCTGGTCGATCTGTTCGTCACCATCGCCAGCTCCATCACGGCTCACTCATGGCAGGAGTAGGTCCTCCATTCCGGCAGCATCCAGACCACCTACTCCAGCCGGCGATTTATCTCCTATGCAACAGCCCATCGTGGAACTACCGCAGGTCTCCGAAGTAGAGGCACCATAACAATTCTCTCCCACAGACGTGGCTTCCTTTTCTCTGGACGACGCCATCCTCACCGGAGATATGTCACCCTCCGATGACCTCAAGGAGTTCCAGGACCTTTTCCGTCGAGTAGCGGACACACAGAACGTGAAGCTCACAGAAGTCCAACAGAAACAACACCATCTGTTGCACAATCTACATCCTTCTTCCCATGCTTCCAAGGTCACATTGCCTCTGGATGAGGCTATATTTGAAATTGCCAACGCCATCTGGCAAACACTTGCCACAGCCCCACCCATGAATAAAATGGCAGATAAGAAATATTACGTCCTGACCACGGAGATGGAATACCTGTTCACCCATCCCCAACTGAACTCGTTGGTTGTGGATGCGGCGCAACAATGTGCAAAAGCTCTCCAATACAAGGCAACTACTGGGGACAAAGATAATAAATGCCTTGATCTGCTCGGGCGGAAAGTTTACTCTTCAGCCACCTCCATCCTTTGAATGGCCAACTACTCCACGTTGCTGGCCAGCCATAACTTCAATAATTACACAAAGTTAGTCCTGCTACTGGAACACCTGCCAGACACAAAACGCCAGCTGCTCAAGGCCATTATCCAGGAGGCTTACCGTTCAGCGCTGAACGTAGCCCTCGACATGGTGGATTTAGCAGCTAGAACGACGGCGACATCTATAGTTATGCGCAGGGCTTCGTGACTCCATATGTCAGCGGTCCCCAGGAAACTTCAATCTAAGGTTGAGGACTTACCTTTTGACATCCAAGGTTTGTTTGCGGAGAAAACAGATCAACTTCTCCATTCCGGTAAGGACTCACGTACCACCTTGAGAACTTTAGGCATGTATACACTGCCATACTGCCGCAAGAAGTATACACCATATCAGAAACAGAGACTGCCCACCTATGCACAGCCACGACAATATGAACAGCAAAGCTCTAAGCAGTGTCCCCTAAGATGATGTCCACAGGCTCCCAGGCCTACAACTCAACCACAACCCAAGCAGCAAGTTTGACTTTTGCAGTCTATGATGACTACCCCATTCTTATGATGGTGGGAGAAGAGCTAGCCAACTACATAAAACAAGACCAGAGGGTTGGAGTGGTCACTTGCAGCAGGCCTAAGCAAGCCTCCACACCTAAATCCATTCCTGAGCTTCCGACCAGGGATTAGTCTGTGCACCCAAGCACCCCAGGACCAGACACACAGATGGAGGTGACAGAGCCAGACCCCAGGCCAGCAACCTCAACTGCAGCAGTGGATCCAGTTCCTAAAATCCAGGTGGAACCAGAGCCAGAATTGGAATAATCAACCAAAGATGCCACAGAGCCTACATCAGCAACTGAACCTGCACAAGCCCACCTAAGCCTTCAGCACCACCCAGTACACCAGCAGACAGTGGTTCCTAACCAGCAGAGATACCCACTTCACTTGCTTCGCTTTCAGAGGAACCAAGCCCAGGTTCACAACCCAGCAAGGAACCGATGACTCCAACATCAAGAGAGCAGTTCCAGGCCGAACAGGAAGCAGACGAGAGCATCATGGTAGCTTGGATGGTGGCCAGAAGTGACCTGCCACCTCTCAGCTCTTCTAACAGCCAAATTTGCAGTCAAAAGAGGACTTTTATACTGAGAGACTCTTTCTGGGGAGCACAAGGAAGACTGGCAGTTGGTAGATCCAACTAAATACAGAAAAGACCTTTTCAGCTTATCCCATGATCACCCTAGTAGCCATACTGAAGTCAACAGAACCAAAGACTGGTTGGGAAGGTCATTCTACTGGAAGGGAATGGGCAAGCATGTGGCTAGCTATGTCTGAACTTGTGAGGTGTGCCACCAGGTGGGGAAGTCCCAAGAACAGGTCAAGGCACCTATCCAGCCTTTCCCCATATTAGAGGTCCCATTTCAGCATGTAGCTGTGGATATTATGGGTCCTTTCCCTAAAAAGACCTCCAGAGGGAAACAGTTCATACTGATTCATGTGGATTTTGCCACATGATGGCCTGAAGCAGTAGCTTTAGGGGACGCTACAGACATGAATGTGTGTCAGGCACTAACAGATCTTTACTAAGGTATGATGACCCTCAGAAATCCTTATGGACTTAGGAACTCATTTTCTGGCAGAGACCATGAAATGTCTCTGGGAAGCTCATGAGGTGAAACACCTACTTGCCACTTCCTCCCACTATGCTCAAACAGATGGCCTAGTGGAAAGATTTAATGTAACTTTGCAAGCCATGATACACACATTTGTAAATGAATGCTCCAATGACTGGGACCTGGTTCTGCAGCAGTTGCCGTTTGCCGATAGAGATGGTCCACATCCCAGTTTGGGATTCTCACCCTTTGAACTGATGTATGGCCATGAGGGTAAGGAGGATTAGATCTTATGGAATTAGAGTTCATACAGGATCTGTAGGGTGCAGCTCATGCCTATGGATAGCCCTTTTTCCCTTTAATTGCAGAACTAGTGTTTGTCTGCGGAGCGCCTGTGAAATGTCCACTGCAGAGTGTCTGTGAAATGTCCATTTAAGCGACTTCCACGTCAGCTTCCTATCCCTTTGACTGGATTGTTTGAGTAATTGAAAGAGAATGTCGTGACTCAGCAGTGGAGAGGGCCAGTCACGTAGGACAAAGTTGAAAAACAATACATGCAATTGTTTCACATTGGTTTTGAATTGGGACTGTCTCCTAAAAAAAGTACTGGGTCACAGTCTGCTGATAGAGGTGGATATCCTAAATTGCTTTTATCTGAGGATGCTAAACTCTGGGTAATATAGGGACTCTCTGCTCCATTGGGCAACTCCTCGCGATAATAGTTGGAACTATTTAGGCAAGCACTAGTCATCCCTGCAGCCCTAAAGTACTACAGTTCTGAGTCCAGTATCCTCCAAAATAGGATGGGTAAGATGGTCTACATGGTACCTGGTACTTAGGCCCCATGCTGATGAGGGAGACCCCTCAGAGGCCCTGAGTTTACTTCTTGACTAAAGGCTTACTTTGCTGTTTTCAAGGTAAAATGCATATTATACGGCCTGATTTGCTCTAGAATCAATTCTGGAGAGAAGGAAGGTTATGAAGTATCAAGCTCTTCTTTAAACATATACGCTTTGTCTCCATGGTGGAAACTGCTATATCCGCACTGTATAGCTATTCCAGAACACTTTTGGAAATCATGGAATCATAGAATACTAGGACTGAAAGGGACCTCGAGAGGTCATCGAGTCTAGTCCCATGCCCTCGTGGCAGGACCAAATACTGTCTAGACCATCCTTGATAGACATTTATCTAACCTACTCTTAACTATCTCAAGAGATGGGGATTCCACAACCTCCCTGGGCAATTTATTCCAGTGTTTGACTACCCTTTTAGATACCTGAAAACTGCTATCATGTCCCCTCTCAATTTTCTCTTTTCTAAACTAAACAAACCCAATTCTTTCAGCCTTCCTTCATAGGTCATGTTCTCTAGACCTTTAATCATTCTTGTTGCTCTTCTCTGGACCCTCTCCAATTTCTCCACATCTTTCTTGAAATGCAGTGCCCAGATCGGGACACAATACTCCAAATGATACCTAACCAGCGCAGAGTAGAGCGGAAGAATGACTTCTCGTGTCTTGCTCACAATACACCTGTTAATTCATCCCAGAATCATGTTTGCTTTTTTTGCCGCATCATCACACTGCTGACTCATATTCAGCTTGTGGTCCACTATAGCCCCTAGATCTCTTTCTGCCATATTCCTTCCCAGACCGTCGCTTCCCATTCTACATGCATTCCCCACTCCCAGACAGTAATTTTTTTTGGCAGGCTGGCCAACATCCCAGCTCAGTCCTGGATTGTACTGGGTTCAGGACCTATCCCCACTACAGCTCTGCATTTAAAGAGTATTAGGAGCCAGATGGGCAGGCAGCCCGGCTCAGTTCTGGCTTGCACTGGGTCTGGGAGCTCAGACTTCTCCCATCCCATTGAGAAGAGCCGCTGCTACCCCTCACCGCTGTCTTTGTATCAGAGGCAGCAGCGCAGGGTGGCAGATAGCCAGTCCATGAGGAGAGCTGATTTTTAAACTGGCTCCCCTCATGGAACAGCTCCCGCCTGGCACCCCACACTACTGCCTCTGATAACATGACACACATCATACCCAACCAGATTTTAAATAAAGGGGTGTAATTTTGTACATTTTTAAAAATTATTTAAACGAGATGATACAATTTAAACATGTATTATTACAGGACACTCTTTATTGTTCCCATTGGAACTGACTAGATCTCCTAATATGTATCATGTTTTTTCTGTATCCTTAATAAATGAAACCATGGACAAAGAGGTTTAAATCCTGAAAAACCACAAACCTTTCATAATCTCAATTTAATTTACAGTTCCCCATATATTAATCTTGGTTTCAACAAGAATGCCTAGTTTGGTGAAAGCATAGAACTGTTGTTTGGGGTGGTGGCTCTCCACAGGAGCTTTGATCCTGAATAGTCTAGGTTACAATATGTTCTTTATTACCTTTTCCACTTTAAAGCATAACTTAAAATCTTCTGACATATGCTTATCTTTGTATTTTTGGACACTCATTGGGTTTATAATTTAGTTGTTAAGCAAGTGACATACTAGATCCTAAGGAGTTATGGTTATTTCAAGGCAATGGAAAGAACACATACTGAGCAAAGAAAGTCCAATCAGTATGCAGAGCATAATTGTGGCAAAGTTCTGGCTGTGCCCGATGGGTCTCACGCTATTGATAATATTAGGCTCAGAGACTTGCTTTGGTCCTATACACCCTTTTCTCTTTACAGGAGGCAGGGGCCACAGCTTAGTGAGTGATACTCATCACAGGCTAGTCCACGGTTTTGGGGTGAAAACCCTCTGATAGTCCTGGTCTCTCTTCTTGGGACAGGCTCTGTCTTGGCGTGGGGAAAGGTTTGGGGGGGGGGAAAGGGCTCATCCACTACTCTGGGTTCTGGCCCAAGGCCCCTACAGTAGCAGCAGCAGTCAAGGTTGTTTTTCCTTCTGACTTGGCAGCTTTTTCCCTGGGCCACTTCCTTAAACAGCCCCTCCAGAATATCTCCCTCTGGTTCACACACAGCATCCTCTTGTTCCTCCCTTTTCTCCCTCCGGTCTGTCACCCTTTGTCTTCCCCCTCTCCTTACCTATGGGAGGCCTTTTAAAACCACTCCACTGGCTGTAACTGGCTGCAGGTGTTGAGTGACTTGCTTGAGGGAGCAATCTAGTTAATTAGCCCCAGGTGTTTTCCTGCTTTCATTTTATTGCAGCAGGCTCTAGGGCTGTGTCTAGACTACATCCCTTTTTCGTAAAAGGGATGCAAATTAGACATATTGCAATTGCAAATGAAGTGGGGATTTAAATCTCCCCCGCTTCATTAGCATAAAATGGCTGCCTCTTTTTTCCGGCTCAGAGCTTTGCCGGAAAAAAGCGCCAGTCTAGACGCGGATCTTTCGAAAAATAAAGCCTTTTCTGAAAGATCCCTTATCCCACTTAAAATGATCTCTTATCTTAAAATGAGGGATAAGGGATCTTTCGGAAAAGGCTTTATTTTCCGAAAGATCCGCATCTAGACTGGCGCTTTTTTCCTGCAAAGCTCCGAGCTGGAAAAAAGCGGCAGCCATTTTTATGCTAATGTAGCGGGGGAGATTTAAATCCCTGCTTCATTTGCAATTGCGATATGTCTGATTTGCATCCCTTTTACGAAAAAGGGATGCAGTCTAGACACAGCCTCGTAGTTTACTCTGGAAAGAGAAAACCACTTATCCAGTGCTCTGTTTACCTGCCTTCCACCAGTGTGTGGCAGACTGCTGGCTTAGGTTTGTCACATAATATGCACGCATGCACATACACCCAAACACATATCTGGGGCTCTTGGCACATGTGGCTTTTAGTAAGAATGGTTTATTGTTATTTCTTGTTCTTAACCATGCCTGGCTCATCAGGCTTCAGAAAGTGCCTGACATGCCGGGACTCTATGCCCGCCTCAGACGGGCTCTCTTCCTGCATCAGGTGCCTTGGGGAAGGCCACATTCCTCAAAAATGTCAGCACTGTTCAAAGCTGACAGTGAGAGCATGGCGCAACTGTGAAATGCACCTCAAAATGCTCTTATTTGATAAGGCACTCCACCCACAGACAGGGGCTGAAGAACAAGTGGCTGTATCTCGTCAGTCCTCCCCTGTGGCAATGAACTCTTGAAGAAGTCGCTCTCCATCGCGCTCCTTGCCAGCGGTGAGGGTGAGCTCCGAGGACAAGCCGGGCATCTCTTATAAAGTGGCAGCTTGAAAGCAGCACAAAGACAAGCCGGTCCGAAGTATATCGGCACCAAGCTCAATGGCGCATGTGGCGCCGAAGCCGACCGGGCACCTCAGCCAGCGCGGCCAGCCCCAGCACCTCCAGCATCCGATCCCACAATGGCACTGACTACAGTAGTGCTCATGGTGCCCAGGGCTTCGACACCGAGGCCAGCACCGTGAGAATCGACGGCACAGCACGGGAGCTCTGCACAGGCACCGACGGCCAACGCTGCCAGAACATGCACCATCATCAGTACAAACAACACAGTCGGCACCAACCTCCCGACCACATCTTCACACCACGTCATCACATGCGGCCCTGGAATCCCCGGCACCGCTAAGACACTCACCAACTCCATCATATTCCCGGAGGATCTCCACACTAAGTGCTTCTCCACCCACACCCCGATGCAGGTGTCCCCCTCCTCGACGAGTGGGCGACTGCCAGTAAGCCCAGGACTGATGGTTTTTTCCTCAAAGCCGCCGTCTACACCTCAACACTGCCAACGACCAAGACACAGTATCTTCCCCCCATCGAGATACTGTTATTACAGATACTATTGATCGCCATCTCCCTGCTGCTCACACCGCAGATCCAGGTCATTGAGATCCCCCTCGTATTCTTGGGATTCCAGATACAGGGATGACTACAGACACTCATATCACTCTTGATATGATGACCGCTGGCACCCACATCACGACCATCGAGACCGATGTTTCTGGTCGATCTGTTCGTCACCATCGCCAGCTCCATCACGGCTCACTCATGGCAGGAGTAGGTCCTCCATTCCGGCAGCATCCAGACCACCTACTCCAGCCGGCGATTTATCTCCTATGCAACAGCCCATCGTGGAACTACCGCAGGTCTCCGAAGTAGAGGCACCATAACAATTCTCTCCCACAGACGTGGCTTCCTTTTCTCTGGACGACGCCATCCTCACCGGAGATATGTCACCCTCCGATGACCTCAAGGAGTTCCAGGACCTTTTCCGTCGAGTAGCGGACACACAGAACGTGAAGCTCACAGAAGTCCAACAGAAACAACACCATCTGTTGCACAATCTACATCCTTCTTCCCATGCTTCCAAGGTCACATTGCCTCTGGATGAGGCTATATTTGAAATTGCCAACGCCATCTGGCAAACACTTGCCACAGCCCCACCCATGAATAAAATGGCAGATAAGAAATATTACGTCCTGACCACGGAGATGGAATACCTGTTCACCCATCCCCAACTGAACTCGTTGGTTGTGGATGCGGCGCAACAATGTGCAAAAGCTCTCCAATACAAGGCAACTACTGGGGACAAAGATAATAAATGCCTTGATCTGCTCGGGCGGAAAGTTTACTCTTCAGCCACCTCCATCCTTTGAATGGCCAACTACTCCACGTTGCTGGCCAGCCATAACTTCAATAATTACACAAAGTTAGTCCTGCTACTGGAACACCTGCCAGACACAAAACGCCAGCTGCTCAAGGCCATTATCCAGAAGGCTTACCGTTCAGCGCTGAACGTAGCCCTCGACATGGTGGATTTAGCAGCTAGAACGACGGCGACATCTATAGTTATGCGCAGGGCTTCGTGACTCCATATGTCAGCGGTCCCCAGGAAACTTCAATCTAAGGTTGAGGACTTACCTTTTGACATCCAAGGTTTGTTTGCGGAGAAAACAGATCAACTTCTCCATTCCGGTAAGGACTCACGTACCACCTTGAGAACTTTAGGCATGTATACACTGCCATACTGCCGCAAGAAGTATACACCATATCAGAAACAGAGACTGCCCACCTATGCACAGCCACGACAATATGAACAGCAAAGCTCTAAGCAGTGTCCCCTAAGATGATGTCCACAGGCTCCCAGGCCTACAACTCAACCACAACCCAAGCAGCAAGTTTGACTTTTGCAGTCTATGATGACTACCCCATTCTTATGATGGTGGGAGAAGAGCTAGCCAACTACATAAAACAAGACCAGAGGGTTGGAGTGGTCACTTGCAGCAGGCCTAAGCAAGCCTCCACACCTAAATCCATTCCTGAGCTTCCGACCAGGGATTAGTCTGTGCACCCAAGCACCCCAGGACCAGACACACAGATGGAGGTGACAGAGCCAGACCCCAGGCCAGCAACCTCAACTGCAGCAGTGGATCCAGTTCCTAAAATCCAGGTGGAACCAGAGCCAGAATTGGAATAATCAACCAAAGATGCCACAGAGCCTACATCAGCAACTGAACCTGCACAAGCCCACCTAAGCCTTCAGCACCACCCAGTACACCAGCAGAAAGTGGTTCCTAACCAGCAGAGATACCCACTTCACTTGCTTCGCTTTCAGAGGAACCAAGCCCAGGTTCACAACCCAGCAAGGAACCGATGACTCCAACATCAAGAGAGCAGTTCCAGGCCGAACAGGAAGCAGACGAGAGCATCATGGTAGCTTGGATGGTGGCCAGAAGTGACCTGCCACCTCTCAGCTCTTCTAACAGCCAAATTTGCAGTCAAAAGAGGACTTTTATACTGAGAGACTCTTTCTGGGGAGCACAAGGAAGACTGGCAGTTGGTAGATCCAACTAAATACAGAAAAGACCTTTTCAGCTTATCCCATGATCACCCTAGTAGCCATACTGAAGTCAACAGAACCAAAGACTGGTTGGGAAGGTCATTCTACTGGAAGGGAATGGGCAAGCATGTGGCTAGCTATGTCTGAACTTGTGAGGTGTGCCACCAGGTGGGGAAGTCCCAAGAACAGGTCAAGGCACCTATCCAGCCTTTCCCCATATTAGAGGTCCCATTTCAGCATGTAGCTGTGGATATTATGGGTCCTTTCCCTAAAAAGACCTCCAGAGGGAAACAGTTCATACTGATTCATGTGGATTTTGCCACATGATGGCCTGAAGCAGTAGCTTTAGGGGACGCTACAGACATGAATGTGTGTCAGGCACTAACAGATCTTTACTAAGGTATGATGACCCTCAGAAATCCTTATGGACTTAGGAACTCATTTTCTGGCAGAGACCATGAAATGTCTCTGGGAAGCTCATGAGGTGAAACACCTACTTGCCACTTCCTCCCACTATGCTCAAACAGATGGCCTAGTGGAAAGATTTAATGTAACTTTGCAAGCCATGATACACACATTTGTAAATGAATGCTCCAATGACTGGGACCTGGTTCTGCAGCAGTTGCCGTTTGCCGATAGAGATGGTCCACATCCCAGTTTGGGATTCTCACCCTTTGAACTGATGTATGGCCATGAGGGTAAGGAGGATTAGATCTTATGGAATTAGAGTTCATACAGGATCTGTAGGGTGCAGCTCATGCCTATGGATAGCCCTTTTTCCCTTTAATTGCAGAACTAGTGTTTGTCTGCGGAGCGCCTGTGAAATGTCCACTGCAGAGTGTCTGTGAAATGTCCATTTAAGCGACTTCCACGTCAGCTTCCTATCCCTTTGACTGGATTGTTTGAGTAATTGAAAGAGAATGTCGTGACTCAGCAGTGGGGAGGGCCAGTCACGTAGGACAAAGTTGAAAAACAATACATGCAATTGTTTCACATTGGTTTTGAATTGGGACTGTCTCCTAAAAAAAGTACTGGGTCACAGTCTGCTGATAGAGGTGGATATCCTAAATTGCTTTTATCTGAGGATGCTAAACTCTGGGTAATATAGGGACTCTCTGCTCCATTGGGCAACTCCTCGCGATAATAGTTGGAACTATTTAGGCAAGCACTAGTCATCCCTGCAGCCCTAAAGTACTACAGTTCTGAGTCCAGTATCCTCCAAAATAGGATGGGTAAGATGGTCTACATGGTACCTGGTACTTAGGCCCCATGCTGATGAGGGAGACCCCTCAGAGGCCCTGAGTTTACTTCTTGACTAAAGGCTTACTTTGCTGTTTTCAAGGTAAAATGCATATTATACGGCCTGATTTGCTCTAGAATCAATTCTGGAGAGAAGGAAGGTTATGAAGTATCAAGCTCTTCTTTAAACATATACGCTTTGTCTCCATGGTGGAAACTGCTATATCCGCACTGTATAGCTATTCCAGAACACTTTTGGAAATCATGGAATCATAGAATACTAGGACTGAAAGGGACCTCGAGAGGTCATCGAGTCTAGTCCCATGCCCTCGTGGCAGGACCAAATACTGTCTAGACCATCCTTGATAGACATTTATCTAACCTACTCTTAACTATCTCAAGAGATGGGGATTCCACAACCTCCCTGGGCAATTTATTCCAGTGTTTGACTACCCTTTTAGATACCTGAAAACTGCTATCATGTCCCCTCTCAATTTTCTCTTTTCTAAACTAAACAAACCCAATTCTTTCAGCCTTCCTTCATAGGTCATGTTCTCTAGACCTTTAATCATTCTTGTTGCTCTTCTCTGGACCCTCTCCAATTTCTCCACATCTTTCTTGAAATGCAGTGCCCAGATCGGGACACAATACTCCAAATGATACCTAACCAGCGCAGAGTAGAGCGGAAGAATGACTTCTCGTGTCTTGCTCACAATACACCTGTTAATTCATCCCAGAATCATGTTTGCTTTTTTTGCCGCATCATCACACTGCTGACTCATATTCAGCTTGTGGTCCACTATAGCCCCTAGATCTCTTTCTGCCATATTCCTTCCCAGACCGTCGCTTCCCATTCTACATGCATTCCCCACTCCCAGACAGTAATTTTTTTTGGCAGGCTGGCCAACATCCCAGCTCAGTCCTGGATTGTACTGGGTTCAGGACCTATCCCCACTACAGCTCTGCATTTAAAGAGTATTAGGAGCCAGATGGGCAGGCAGCCCGGCTCAGTTCTGGCTTGCACTGGGTCTGGGAGCTCAGACTTCTCCCATCCCATTGAGAAGAGCCGCTGCTACCCCTCACCGCTGTCTTTGTATCAGAGGCAGCAGCGCAGGGTGGCAGATAGCCAGTCCATGAGGAGAGCTGATTTTTAAACTGGCTCCCCTCATGGAACAGCTCCCGCCTGGCACCCCACACTACTGCCTCTGATAACATGACACACATCATACCCAACCAGATTTTAAATAAAGGGGTGTAATTTTGTACATTTTTAAAAATTATTTAAACGAGATGATACAATTTAAACATGTATTATTACAGGACACTCTTTATTGTTCCCATTGGAACTGACTAGATCTCCTAATATGTATCATGTTTTTTCTGTATCCTTAATAAATGAAACCATGGACAAAGAGGTTTAAATCCTGAAAAACCACAAACCTTTCATAATCTCAATTTAATTTACAGTTCCCCATATATTAATCTTGGTTTCAACAAGAATGCCTAGTTTGGTGAAAGCATAGAACTGTTGTTTGGGGTGGTGGCTCTCCACAGGAGCTTTGATCCTGAATAGTCTAGGTTACAATATGTTCTTTATTACCTTTTCCACTTTAAAGCATAACTTAAAATCTTCTGACATATGCTTATCTTTGTATTTTTGGACACTCATTGGGTTTATAATTTAGTTGTTAAGCAAGTGACATACTAGATCCTAAGGAGTTATGGTTATTTCAAGGCAATGGAAAGAACACATACTGAGCAAAGAAAGTCCAATCAGTATGCAGAGCATAATTGTGGCAAAGTTCTGGCTGTGCCCGATGGGTCTCACGCTATTGATAATATTAGGCTCAGAGACTTGCTTTGGTCCTATACACCCTTTTCTCTTTACAGGAGGCAGGGGCCACAGCTTAGTGAGTGATACTCATCACAGGCTAGTCCACGGTTTTGGGGTGAAAACCCTCTGATAGTCCTGGTCTCTCTTCTTGGGACAGGCTCTGTCTTGGCGTGGGGAAAGGTTTGGGGGGGGGAAAGGGCTCATCCACTACTCTGGGTTCTGGCCCAAGGCCCCTACAGTAGCAGCAGCAGTCAAGGTTGTTTTTCCTTCTGACTTGGCAGCTTTTTCCCTGGGCCACTTCCTTAAACAGCCCCTCCAGAATATCTCCCTCTGGTTCACACACAGCATCCTCTTGTTCCTCCCTTTTCTCCCTCCGGTCTGTCACCCTTTGTCTTCCCCCTCTCCTTACCTATGGGAGGCCTTTTAAAACCACTCCACTGGCTGTAACTGGCTGCAGGTGTTGAGTGACTTGCTTGAGGGAGCAATCTAGTTAATTAGCCCCAGGTGTTTTCCTGCTTTCATTTTATTGCAGCAGGCTCTAGGGCTGTGTCTAGACTACATCCCTTTTTCGTAAAAGGGATGCAAATTAGACATATTGCAATTGCAAATGAAGTGGGGATTTAAATCTCCCCCGCTTCATTAGCATAAAATGGCTGCCTCTTTTTTCCGGCTCAGAGCTTTGCCGGAAAAAAGCGCCAGTCTAGACGCGGATCTTTCGAAAAATAAAGCCTTTTCTGAAAGATCCCTTATCCCACTTAAAATGATCTCTTATCTTAAAATGAGGGATAAGGGATCTTTCGGAAAAGGCTTTATTTTCCGAAAGATCCGCATCTAGACTGGCGCTTTTTTCCTGCAAAGCTCCGAGCTGGAAAAAAGCGGCAGCCATTTTTATGCTAATGTAGCGGGGGAGATTTAAATCCCTGCTTCATTTGCAATTGCGATATGTCTGATTTGCATCCCTTTTACGAAAAAGGGATGCAGTCTAGACACAGCCTCGTAGTTTACTCTGGAAAGAGAAAACCACTTATCCAGTGCTCTGTTTACCTGCCTTCCACCAGTGTGTGGCAGACTGCTGGCTTAGGTTTGTCACATAATATGCACGCATGCACATACACCCAAACACATATCTGGGGCTCTTGGCACATGTGGCTTTTAGTAAGAATGGTTTATTGTTATTTCTTGTTCTTAACCATGCCTGGCTCATCAGGCTTCAGAAAGTGCCTGACATGCCGGGACTCTGTGCCCGCCTCAGACGGGCTCTCTTCCTGCATCAGGTGCCTTGGGGAAGGCCACATTCCTCAAAAATGTCAGCACTGTTCAAAGCTGACAGTGAGAGCATGGCGCAACTGTGAAATGCACCTCAAAATGCTCTTATTTGATAAGGCACTCCACCCACAGACAGGGGCTGAAGAACAAGTGGCTGTATCTCGTCAGTCCTCCCCTGTGGCAATGAACTCTTGAAGAAGTCGCTCTCCATCGCGCTCCTTGCCAGCGGTGAGGGTGAGCTCCGAGGACAAGCCGGGCATCTCTTATAAAGTGGCAGCTTGAAAGCAGCACAAAGACAAGCCGGTCCGAAGTATATCGGCACCAAGCTCAATGGCGCATGTGGCGCCGAAGCCGACCGGGCACCTCAGCCAGCGCGGCCAGCCCCAGCACCTCCAGCATCCGATCCCACAATGGCACTGACTACAGTAGTGCTCATGGTGCCCAGGGCTTCGACACCGAGGCCAGCACCGTGAGAATCGACGGCACAGCACGGGAGCTCTGCACAGGCACCGACGGCCAACGCTGCCAGAACATGCACCATCATCAGTACAAACAACACAGTCGGCACCAACCTCCCGACCACATCTTCACACCACGTCATCACATGCGGCCCTGGAATCCCCGGCACCGCTAAGACACTCACCAACTCCATCATATTCCCGGAGGATCTCCACACTAAGTGCTTCTCCACCCACACCCCGATGCAGGTGTCCCCCTCCTCGACGAGTGGGCGACTGCCAGTAAGCCCAGGACTGATGGTTTTTTCCTCAAAGCCGCCGTCTACACCTCAACACTGCCAACGACCAAGACACAGTATCTTCCCCCCATCGAGATACTGTTATTACAGATACTATTGATCGCCATCTCCCTGCTGCTCACACCGCAGATCCAGGTCATTGAGATCCCCCTCGTATTCTTGGGATTCCAGATACAGGGATGACTACAGACACTCATATCACTCTTGATATGATGACCGCTGGCACCCACATCACGACCATCGAGACCGATGTTTCTGGTCGATCTGTTCGTCACCATCGCCAGCTCCATCACGGCTCACTCATGGCAGGAGTAGGTCCTCCATTCCGGCAGCATCCAGACCACCTACTCCAGCCGGCGATTTATCTCCTATGCAACAGCCCATCGTGGAACTACCGCAGGTCTCCGAAGTAGAGGCACCATAACAATTCTCTCCCACAGACGTGGCTTCCTTTTCTCTGGACGACGCCATCCTCACCGGAGATATGTCACCCTCCGATGACCTCAAGGAGTTCCAGGACCTTTTCCGTCGAGTAGCGGACACACAGAACGTGAAGCTCACAGAAGTCCAACAGAAACAACACCATCTGTTGCACAATCTACATCCTTCTTCCCATGCTTCCAAGGTCACATTGCCTCTGGATGAGGCTATATTTGAAATTGCCAACGCCATCTGGCAAACACTTGCCACAGCCCCACCCATGAATAAAATGGCAGATAAGAAATATTACGTCCTGACCACGGAGATGGAATACCTGTTCACCCATCCCCAACTGAACTCGTTGGTTGTGGATGCGGCGCAACAATGTGCAAAAGCTCTCCAATACAAGGCAACTACTGGGGACAAAGATAATAAATGCCTTGATCTGCTCGGGCGGAAAGTTTACTCTTCAGCCACCTCCATCCTTTGAATGGCCAACTACTCCACGTTGCTGGCCAGCCATAACTTCAATAATTACACAAAGTTAGTCCTGCTACTGGAACACCTGCCAGACACAAAACGCCAGCTGCTCAAGGCCATTATCCAGGAGGCTTACCGTTCAGCGCTGAACGTAGCCCTCGACATGGTGGATTTAGCAGCTAGAACGACGGCGACATCTATAGTTATGCGCAGGGCTTCGTGACTCCATATGTCAGCGGTCCCCAGGAAACTTCAATCTAAGGTTGAGGACTTACCTTTTGACATCCAAGGTTTGTTTGCGGAGAAAACAGATCAACTTCTCCATTCCGGTAAGGACTCACGTACCACCTTGAGAACTTTAGGCATGTATACACTGCCATACTGCCGCAAGAAGTATACACCATATCAGAAACAGAGACTGCCCACCTATGCACAGCCACGACAATATGAACAGCAAAGCTCTAAGCAGTGTCCCCTAAGATGATGTCCACAGGCTCCCAGGCCTACAACTCAACCACAACCCAAGCAGCAAGTTTGACTTTTGCAGTCTATGATGACTACCCCATTCTTATGATGGTGGGAGAAGAGCTAGCCAACTACATAAAACAAGACCAGAGGGTTGGAGTGGTCACTTGCAGCAGGCCTAAGCAAGCCTCCACACCTAAATCCATTCCTGAGCTTCCGACCAGGGATTAGTCTGTGCACCCAAGCACCCCAGGACCAGACACACAGATGGAGGTGACAGAGCCAGACCCCAGGCCAGCAACCTCAACTGCAGCAGTGGATCCAGTTCCTAAAATCCAGGTGGAACCAGAGCCAGAATTGGAATAATCAACCAAAGATGCCACAGAGCCTACATCAGCAACTGAACCTGCACAAGCCCACCTAAGCCTTCAGCACCACCCAGTACACCAGCAGAAAGTGGTTCCTAACCAGCAGAGATACCCACTTCACTTGCTTCGCTTTCAGAGGAACCAAGCCCAGGTTCACAACCCAGCAAGGAACCGATGACTCCAACATCAAGAGAGCAGTTCCAGGCCGAACAGGAAGCAGACGAGAGCATCATGGTAGCTTGGATGGTGGCCAGAAGTGACCTGCCACCTCTCAGCTCTTCTAACAGCCAAATTTGCAGTCAAAAGAGGACTTTTATACTGAGAGACTCTTTCTGGGGAGCACAAGGAAGACTGGCAGTTGGTAGATCCAACTAAATACAGAAAAGACCTTTTCAGCTTATCCCATGATCACCCTAGTAGCCATACTGAAGTCAACAGAACCAAAGACTGGTTGGGAAGGTCATTCTACTGGAAGGGAATGGGCAAGCATGTGGCTAGCTATGTCTGAACTTGTGAGGTGTGCCACCAGGTGGGGAAGTCCCAAGAACAGGTCAAGGCACCTATCCAGCCTTTCCCCATATTAGAGGTCCCATTTCAGCATGTAGCTGTGGATATTATGGGTCCTTTCCCTAAAAAGACCTCCAGAGGGAAACAGTTCATACTGATTCATGTGGATTTTGCCACATGATGGCCTGAAGCAGTAGCTTTAGGGGACGCTACAGACATGAATGTGTGTCAGGCACTAACAGATCTTTACTAAGGTATGATGACCCTCAGAAATCCTTATGGACTTAGGAACTCATTTTCTGGCAGAGACCATGAAATGTCTCTGGGAAGCTCATGAGGTGAAACACCTACTTGCCACTTCCTCCCACTATGCTCAAACAGATGGCCTAGTGGAAAGATTTAATGTAACTTTGCAAGCCATGATACACACATTTGTAAATGAATGCTCCAATGACTGGGACCTGGTTCTGCAGCAGTTGCCGTTTGCCGATAGAGATGGTCCACATCCCAGTTTGGGATTCTCACCCTTTGAACTGATGTATGGCCATGAGGGTAAGGAGGATTAGATCTTATGGAATTAGAGTTCATACAGGATCTGTAGGGTGCAGCTCATGCCTATGGATAGCCCTTTTTCCCTTTAATTGCAGAACTAGTGTTTGTCTGCGGAGCGCCTGTGAAATGTCCACTGCAGAGTGTCTGTGAAATGTCCATTTAAGCGACTTCCACGTCAGCTTCCTATCCCTTTGACTGGATTGTTTGAGTAATTGAAAGAGAATGTCGTGACTCAGCAGTGGAGAGGGCCAGTCACGTAGGACAAAGTTGAAAAACAATACATGCAATTGTTTCACATTGGTTTTGAATTGGGACTGTCTCCTAAAAAAAGTACTGGGTCACAGTCTGCTGATAGAGGTGGATATCCTAAATTGCTTTTATCTGAGGATGCTAAACTCTGGGTAATATAGGGACTCTCTGCTCCATTGGGCAACTCCTCGCGATAATAGTTGGAACTATTTAGGCAAGCACTAGTCATCCCTGCAGCCCTAAAGTACTACAGTTCTGAGTCCAGTATCCTCCAAAATAGGATGGGTAAGATGGTCTACATGGTACCTGGTACTTAGGCCCCATGCTGATGAGGGAGACCCCTCAGAGGCCCTGAGTTTACTTCTTGACTAAAGGCTTACTTTGCTGTTTTCAAGGTAAAATGCATATTATACGGCCTGATTTGCTCTAGAATCAATTCTGGAGAGAAGGAAGGTTATGAAGTATCAAGCTCTTCTTTAAACATATACGCTTTGTCTCCATGGTGGAAACTGCTATATCCGCACTGTATAGCTATTCCAGAACACTTTTGGAAATCATGGAATCATAGAATACTAGGACTGAAAGGGACCTCGAGAGGTCATCGAGTCTAGTCCCATGCCCTCGTGGCAGGACCAAATACTGTCTAGACCATCCTTGATAGACATTTATCTAACCTACTCTTAACTATCTCAAGAGATGGGGATTCCACAACCTCCCTGGGCAATTTATTCCAGTGTTTGACTACCCTTTTAGATACCTGAAAACTGCTATCATGTCCCCTCTCAATTTTCTCTTTTCTAAACTAAACAAACCCAATTCTTTCAGCCTTCCTTCATAGGTCATGTTCTCTAGACCTTTAATCATTCTTGTTGCTCTTCTCTGGACCCTCTCCAATTTCTCCACATCTTTCTTGAAATGCAGTGCCCAGATCGGGACACAATACTCCAAATGATACCTAACCAGCGCAGAGTAGAGCGGAAGAATGACTTCTCGTGTCTTGCTCACAATACACCTGTTAATTCATCCCAGAATCATGTTTGCTTTTTTTGCCGCATCATCACACTGCTGACTCATATTCAGCTTGTGGTCCACTATAGCCCCTAGATCTCTTTCTGCCATATTCCTTCCCAGACCGTCGCTTCCCATTCTGTATGTGTGAAACTGATTGTTCCTTCCTAAGTGGAGCACTTTGCATTTGTCTTTATTAAACTTCATCATGTTTACCTCAGACCATTTCTCCAATTTGTCCAGATCATTTTGAATTATGACCCTATCTTCCATAGCAGTTGCAACCCTTCCCAGCTTGGTATCATCTTCAAACTTAATATGCATACATTCTATGCCAATATTTAAATCGTTGATGAAGATATTGAACAGAGCCGGTCCCAAAACAGACCCCTGCGGAACCCCACTTGTTATACCTTTCCAGCAGGATTGTGAACCATTAATAACTACTCTATGAATACGGTTATCCAGCCAGTTATGCACCCACCTTATAGTAGCCCCATCTAAGTTGTATTTGCCTAGTTTATTGATAAGAATATCATGTGAGACCATATAAAACGCCTTACTAAAGTCTAGGTATACCATATCCACTGCTTCTCCCTTATCTACAAGACTAGTTATCCTACCAAAGAAAACTATCAGATTGATTTGACATGATTTGTTCTTTACAAATCCATGCTGGCTGTTCCCTATTACCTTGCCACCTTCCAAGGCTGTGTCTAGACTGGCATGATTTTCCGCAAATGCTTTTAACGGAAAAGTTTTCCCGTTAAAAGCGTTTGCGGAAAAGAGCGTCTAGATTGGCACGGATGCTTTTCCGCAAAAGCACTTTTTGCGGAAAAGCGTCCGTGCCAATCTAGACTCGGTTTTGCGCAAGAAAGCCCCGATCGCCATTTTCGCCATCGGGGCTTTTTTGCGCAAAACAGTTTTTACCTGTCTACACTGGCCCTCTTGCACAAAAGCATTTGCACAAGAGGGCTTATCCCTGAGCGGGAGCATCATAGTATTTGCGCAAGAACACTGACAATCCTACATTAGATCGTCAGTGTTCTTGCACAAATTCAAGTGGCCAGTGTAGATAGCTGGCAAGTTTTTCCCGCAAAAGTGGCCGCTTTTGAGGAAAAACTTGCCAGTCTAGACGCATCCCAAGTGTTTACAGATGATTTCCTTAATTACTTCCCCATTATCTTCCCTGGCACAGAAGTTAAACTAACTGGTCTGTAGTTTCCTAGGTTGTTCTTAGTTCCCTTTTTATAAATGGGCACTATATTTGCCTTTTTCCAGTCTTCTGGAATCTCTCCTGTGTCCCATGATTTTCCAAAGATGATAGCTAGAGGCTCAGATACCTCCTCTATCAGCTCCTTGAGTATTCTAGGCCACATTACATCAGGCCTTAGTGACTTGCAGGCATCTAACTTTTCTAGGTGATTTTTAATTTCTTCTTTTTTATTTTATCTTCTAAACCTACCCCCTTCCCGCTAGCATTCACCATGGTAGGCATTTCTTCAGACTTCTCGGTGAAGACTGAAACGAAGTCATTAAGCGTCTCTGCCATTTCCAAGTTTCCTGTTACTGTTTCTCCCTCCTCACTGACCAGTGGGCCTACCCTGTCCTTGGTCTTCCTCTTTCTTCTAATGTATTTATAAAAAGTCTTCTTGTTTCCCTTTATTTCCGTAGCTAGTTTGAGCTCATGTTGTGCCTTTGCCTTTCTAATCTTGCCCCTGCATTCCTGTGTTGTTTGCCTATATTTATCCTTTGTAATTTGTCCTACTTTCCATTTTTTTATATGACTTCTTTTTTTTTTTAGATCATGCAAGATGTTGTGGTTAAGCAAAGGCTGTCTTTTGCCATATTTTCTATCTTTCCGATGCAGCGGAATAGCTTCCTTTTGGGCCCTTAAAAATGTCCCTTTGAAAAACTGCCAACTCTCCTCAGTTGTTTTTCTCCTCAGTTTTGATTCCCATGGGACCTTACCTATCAGCTCTCTGATCTTACCAAAATCCGCCTTCCTGAAATCCATTGTCTCTATTTTGCTTTCTCCCTTCTACCCTTCCTTAGAATTGTGAACTCTATGATTTCATGGTCACTTTCACCCAAGCTGCCTTCCACTTTCAAATTCTCAACCAGTTCCTCTCTATTTGTTAGGATCAAATCTAGAACAGCTTCCCCCAGTAGCTTTTTCAACCTTCTGAAATAAAAAGTTGTCTCCAATGCAGTCCAAGAACTTATTGGATAGTCTGTGCCCCATTGCGTTATTTTCCCAACATATATCTGGATAGTTGAGGTCCCCCATCACCACCAAATCTTGGGATTTGGATGATATTGTTAGTTGTTAAAAAAAAAAAAAAGTCTCATCCACTTCTTCCACTTGGGTAGGTGGCCTGTAGTAGACTCCTAGCATGACATTACTCTTGTTTTTAACCTCTTTTAGCCTAACCCAGAGACTCTCGAAATGGAGTAGTGTCTACAGAGGGGAGTTATTCCCAAATAGCTATGCTTGTCAATGTCTACACATAGATAGTGACGGATGGCAGAACAAGGAGCAATGGTCTCAAGTTACAGTGGGGAAGGTGTAGGCTGGATATTAGGAAAAACTATTTCACTAGGAGGGTGATGAAGTACTGAAATGGGTTATGTAGGGAAGTGGTAGGATCTCCATCCCTAGAGGTTTTTAAGTCTCAGCTTGACAAAGCCCTGGCTGGGTTGATTTAGTTAGGGTTGCTCCTGCTTTGAATAGGGGGCTGGACTTCATGACCTCCTGAGGTCTCGTCCAGCCCTGTGATTCTATGATTCTATAAGTCCATATATATTCAGCAGTGATCTTTGACAAAAGATGGTATGAGAGATAAGTGGAGTTTTGGTTTTTGTCTGGTATATTTGAAAGTCCTTTTTAAAGATAAAACCAATTAATGTTTTTCTACGAGTTCCTGTGTTTTTGGAAACTACAGCCTTCTGCAGAGAGTTCTTTTTAAGAACATAGTTTTCTGTTTCTTCATACAGTGAGCAAACAAAAATGTCATTGGCATAAGCCAAAAAATACGTTTTATATTAATCTGGTAATTGTATCAAATTGCAAATTTAGTTGGTACATACTATAAAAATTGATTAAACCTATTTAAATCACTGACTTTGCAAAAGTGTTCCTTTCTAATGGTCAAAACCCACTAGAAATTAGATATACAGCTGGTCTCTTCTCAGTACTCAAAGGGCAACTATGCAGTGGAACATTTTACTGCATTATATTATTGTGAGTCTGAACAGTTTTTCAAATTCATTATTTTACTCTCTTCTCTTTAAAGCCAGGTGCTAGAAGCAAAATATACATCCAAACTCAAGGTAAGTTTTGAAATATTCTGTAAGGTATGTGCTTGCTTTGAAGTTTGCTACCGAATACCCTTGTAACGCCTACTTATGTACATTTTTCTGGTGATACAAAAGTCTTGCTGAAACAGCCATAGGATGAAAGCCTAGTTCCACTGAAGATAGTTTTGCTGTTAACTTCAGTGGACCAGGATTTCACCTCAGATCCTAGATTTTCACGTGAACTCTTGATTTTGGGTGACTCATGTTTCAGCTGCTCGACATGACACATTCATGGGTTTGACCAAAAGCACAGTGAAGTCAACAAGAGTCTTTCATAGACTTCAATGAGCTTTGCATCAAGCTCGTTTTGCCTAATTTTCAGAAAGTGCTAAGTATCCATTCTGGAAAAATAAGGCCCCTTTAACATGCCTCAAGTTGGAGCCACAAAATCAGAGGCTCACAAATAATATCTATCTATCTATCTATCTATCTATCTATCTATCTATCTATCTATCTATCTATCTATCTATCTATCTATCTATCTATCTATCTATCTATCTATCTATCTATCTATCTATCTATCTATCTATCTATCTATCTTTTTTAAATCTTGGTAGGACAATCAATGCAGGGAATGTGGTGTATGCTGTTTCTAAAGTACTATCTTCATCTATAGTGCCATCTAGGTATATTAATACAAATTAAGATCTAGCTTGGCATTTTAAATGTTGCTTCTTCAGCTTCTGCTCTCATTGCCTAAACTAACCAATTGTAAATTGGAAAAATAAAATATAATTTAATATAATTCATATAATTTGGTAGTGACATCAAAAGATTTGGACATGATATTTTATTCCATGATACTTTGGTATTTGTGTCACAACAATTCAGATGATTTTATCAAGTAAAATCTACATATGAGATGCCCAGGCAACAATGTACAATAATTCCTCATTTAACACTATAGATAAGTTTCAGAAAATGATCGTGGTAAGTGAAAACGTGTTATGCGGTGTCAATTTTACCATTGAAAATTATGGAAAAGGTGGGGGTTGCGTTTCAAGCGGTGGTGTCTGTTGGGACCGGGACATAAGGTTGTGGGAGAAAGGGCACTAGGTTACAGTAGGGAGGGAAGGTGTTTGGTTCTGGGGAAGTGAAGGGGAAGAGAGAGGAAGGGCATTGGGTTTGGAGTATGACCCTGTGATGGGTCTGCTGGGACCCACACTGCGTCCGGCGAGGGGGGAGGTCGCTGGGAAACAGCGTGGTGAGTGGCAAACCCTGCGCCACTTTGTAGGGAGGCAGGGGAAACCCTGCGCAGCCACCGGCAATGGGCTGGCTGGGGAAATCGTGTTATTCCGGGGATGGTCGTGTCATTCAAAAAATGTTCCCTAAAAAAAAAAAATCTTGCTATTGCAAAAACATGTTAAGCGGGCACATGTTAAATGAGGAATTACTGTAGTATTAAGAGACCAAGCCAACATTT
The DNA here is from genome assembly GCF_049634645.1 of Pelodiscus sinensis. Classification (NCBI taxonomy): domain Eukaryota; kingdom Metazoa; phylum Chordata; order Testudines; family Trionychidae; genus Pelodiscus; species Pelodiscus sinensis. The sequence goes on along the minus strand of NC_134725.1, from coordinate 26,976,654 downwards.
ATGCAAATAGGTCTGACTCTGTGGACTTCCTAGGAGTTGCACCCTCTGATTTCATTTGGCTCAAAGTATAAATACTGGAATCTAAATTGGAACAATGAAATGAAACGTTATAAAAATTCTAGGTGAGGAAATTTAGATGGAAAGGAAAAGCTTGAAATGGGAGCAATTGCAAGTGTGATTTAGAGTATTTGACAAAGACATTATTCACTCAGTGCAAGACTTCTAGACTATAGTTCTACCACCCTGCATCTAATAAATCATGATGTAGTTTTTCCCTTTGAATCCAGGAATTATGACCACACCCAGTGCATCTTTTAATTGGAAGAGATTTCTACAAAATGCAGGTAACATGTAAAACTGCTTTTATGCTTCTGAACAAATTGCATGAAGATCATAGTTCACACATGCTTCCTCTTCCTCTAACTATTTTCAGTATATATTCCTGATACGTTTGAATGATTTTCTGTTTTTGCCTCCATTCTGGAGGGGATCTTAGCATATGTAAGTTGATCTGTTATATGATTATTTTTTTTAGTGATTTTAAAAAGGAGGGACTAACAGTGGTAGGTAGAATAATTTAGTTAGAATTCTGTCATTGCTTGTTAATCACAGCAGTGAACTACTCGTGCTATATCTAATCCCATCCTTTAGCTATACTTAAATTTCCAAACATGAAATAGCCATTCTATTCTTAGGTGCAATGAGAGATGGACAAATGTTACCTGGAAATTTATTCATTTCACTCATGACCAAAGAGCAGGTACCTGGGCATACTAGTGATACACAAAAAATGTGGTGGAGGCTACTTTGACTTTGACAGAAGGGATGAGTAGGGCATCTGAAACAGCCGTTCAGACTTCCACAATCTAATCAAGTGAGTTTAATCCGTGACTTGGAGAGGTCAGATATCACTCAGTATTTGTACCTATACTCTATATAGACAAGACAGATTGGAGTATTGGGCCAAAAGAAATCTGATGAGGTTCAACAAGGACCAGTGCAGAGTTCTCCATTGTTACAGGCTAGGGACCAACTGGCTAAGCAGCAGTTCAGCAGAAAAAGACCTGGGGGTTACAGTGGCTGAGAAGCTGGATATGAATCAACAGTGTGCCCTGGTAGCCAAGAAGACTAATGGCATATTAGGGGCATTAGGAGGGGCATTGCCATTAGATCTAGAGAAGTGATTATTCCCCTTTATTCGGCTCTGGTGAGGCCACATCTGGAGTATTGCGTCCAGTTCTGGGCTCCCTGCTATAGAAAGAATGTGGAAGCGTTGGAGAAGGTCCAGGAGAGGGCAACAAAAATGATTAGGGGCTGGAGCATATGACCTACAAGGAGAGGCTGAGGGATGTGGGCTTATTTAATCCGCAGAAGAGAAGAATGAGGGGGGATTTGATAGTAGCCTTCAGCTACCTGAAGGGAGGTTCCAAAGAGGAAGAAGAGAAACTGTTCTCAATAGTGATGGATGGCAGAATAAGAAGCAATGGTCTCAAGTTACAGTGGGGGAGTGTGACGTAGTGGGGGGTACCTGGCTGGTTTCTATGCTGCTGGCTCTGGGGTAACCCCCACTGGCTGCCGTGGGTACCACGACCCAGCAAAACAGGATGAGTCACTATGCAAACGAGTATGGCCAGACAGCCCCCATGGAGAGGAACAAAGGAAGGTGGAATGCTGCCCTGGCTGGGGGGCAGGGCTGGAAGAGGGTTAGTGAGTTCCTAGCTGGAAGGCAGGGAAGAAGGAGCTGGGGAGGGGGGCTGGGACTCCCCTATCTCAAGGGGGGCACTGAGGCCTCTTAGCCCCAGTTCCTGTAACCAGATTACATCTGTGCTGCGCTGTGCTGGAGGAACAATAAACAACCTCCATTCTACTGGCTGGTGAAGTCTGTTCATGCCATTTCGGGGTGCAGGAGATGGGAAAACCCCGATGCGTCGTCACAGAGATGCCTACGCTGAATATTAGGGAAAACTATTTCATGAGGAGGATGGTGAAGTACTGGAATGGGTTGCCTAGAGAGGTGGTGGAATCTCTATCCCTGGAAGTTTTTAAGTCCCGGCTTGACAAAACCCTGCTGGATGATTTAGTTAGAGTTGGTTCTGTTTTGGTCAGGGGGCTGGATTCGATGTCCTCCTGAGGTATCGTCCAACCTAAGAGTCTATGTTTCTATATCAGAGGTTGGCAACCTTTTCAAACCAAAGAGCCAAATTAAACCAAAATTCAGAACGAGTGGTCAAAATGAGCCATAAAAGAGTGCCCATTTGTATGACTCCAAAATGCACAACTTACTATAATTGACATAATTGACATAGTGATTAATAACTGCATAAATGAAACATTGTACTCACAGATTTACTTAATGGGACTTCTGCTGCTACATCTTTTCACACATTTCTTTGAAGTTTACAGCATGACCGGTCAAATCTAGATTCATTCAGGCTGTCTTCTGTCAATCTTTTGGCAGAGGGCGTATGTGGGGGTGCAGGAGTCTGAGTTGGCGTATATGGGGGCTCAGGGCAGGGGGCTTGGGTGTATGATGGACTCAGGCTGAGACCTAGAGGAAGTGCAGGAGTGTTATGACACTGCAGCCAGATGGGGGCTGGATCCCAATTGGGGGCTTTTTGTCCAGGCTTCATTTTTAAATAAACTAAAATATGTTGAACACAAAAGGTTTCAACATTGTCTTTTTTATGGCAGGGGTGGGGAACCTTGGGACTTCTGAGAGCCACTGACCCTCAGAAAAATCAGTTGGGGAGACTACACAAGTGAGAAGCAAAAAAAAACATCCCTCCAAAAACCTCTAATCCTTACTGATGTGTCCCCCAGCTCAGATACCACACTCCGCTGGTGCTCCATCCTCATGGGGGAGGAAGGGAGGGAAAGGGAGGACTGAGGTTCCAGGCCTCAGGCCAGATGAACTCTTCTGGGGTTCCAGAGTTAGTGGATTTTGTGGGCCCCCCATAGGCTCTGGGGTGGGGCCAAAAACGAGAGGTCCAGTGTTCAGGACAGAACAGCCAGTGAGTGGGCTAGGGATGGGGGTTCAGGATCTGGGTGGAAGGTAGGGTGCAGGAATGGGCTGGGAATAGGGTATCTGGCATCAGGGAAGGGTGCAGGAGCAGGATGGGAGTGCAAGGTCACAGGCGAGGGGCAAGGGATGCAAGGTCTGGGCCAGGAGTGGGCAAAGGGGATGCCCTGCCATTCCCCCACCCCCTAGCCAATCAGGGTCAGCGTGAGAGGGAGTACGGAAGTGTCTTGAACCCGCCCATTCTGCAAGAGACCCTGTCCCTTCTGTGGTGGTTTACGGCCATTTCAAAAATTAGTGAAGTGGCCACCGGCCACTTGTCTAAAATTATTGCCCACCCCTGGTCTGGGTGGCACTTACTTTTTTCCCCCAGTGTCTGTAATAGGGTCTATTCATTGAAACAGATACAAGTCACTCCCACGTGTCAGCTATCCACTGCGCCACATGGGTTATGGCATAAGTTAGCATCCCAAGGGCCCAGTGTGGAATGGAAGCCACACCTTGCCAGGAGTGCAGGGAGTCTGGCTGGTGGGTCTGGGCATGGATGGGAACTGGCTGTGCTTTTTGTATCTCTCCAGGCTGGCCAGGATCCAGCCCACTGGCATCAGAAAGAAGGTGCTCAGGCCTGTGACAGACTTCAGCTGCCCCCATGGGGTTCTCCAGCAGGTGTGAGTGCATGGCGCACATGGGTGGTACAAGGCAGGGGAGGAGCAGTGCACGGAGCAGTGTGCACATGGCCATGGCAGCAGTGTTTCCTTTGTGAGCAAGATGGTGGCTGGATCTGCTTTTTGCACCTCATGCTGTTCTAAGGTTCCCTGTCCCAGGTATGAGTTCCTGCTGCTCCATTTGCCAGATTTTGGCCAATGGAACAATGGGAAAAGCCTCAAGGCAGCGCACGTGTTCTGCAGCTGGGGTAAAGGAAGGGGGAGGAGGAGCACGCTCTGGCTCTGTCTTCTTCCCCAATCATACAGCAAATCTCGGGGCTTTCTCCACCTCTCCCTCCCCCAAAAAGCCAGCACTGGCTCCAGTCTTGCTGGTATGCGAGGCTGGATTATGGTGGGAGTGCATGTGGGCTGAGCTTGAGCTGCGAGTCATATTTGGCTTCTAAGTGTGCCATATGTGTCTTGTGAGCCATACATTGCGTACCACTGCTCTATATGGCCTCACCATGAAGACTATCCTAAAAAATGAGAAACGCGCTTCGACTTCTGGACAGGTATTATGCTGCCACTGAACTATTTGGCAACTCTTTTACAGTGATAATTTATATATATCAGTCTGGGCTGAAACTTAGTTTCAAAGCAGGAGAAAATTTTGGAAAAGAACAGATTTGTTTTATTAATAAGTCTTTTAAATAGATAATTAAGGTATTTCAGTGAGAACATGATGACACTCCTAGCACTGCATCTAGAGTTCATAGACATCAAGAATAATCATCATGTTATTAGAAATGGTTGAAAAAATTCAGAGTGAACTTTGTCAAAAATATTTTGTGAGATTGATTAGATTTCTATGAACTTTGCATGGATCCCAGTTTGACAGCAAGAGTCCGGTCAGCTTCACTCCTGGTATGACATTTGTTCTGATGTGGGATGGAAAGTCTTCCAGAATCTCAAAAATTTTCCTGGGATGGAAAAACTGATTTTCCACTAATCTCTAGTTATTGTTATTAAATATTTAATCGGGTACCCTGACGGACTTACAGTCAAAATGTTTAGATGCATTTTTGAATTGCCCATTGAGTCTGTTGGTTAAAATGCCCATTAATTAATTTAGAATTAATATGCCTACTTTACATTTAAAATACTGGAGCATAATGATGCCTTTGAGTACTTACTCACTTGAACAGTAAGTATAAATACTTTAAAAATTATAGCTCCTCTAACCTGAAAATTGGAAAGTTGATATTTTTTCTTTTCAGATTGAAACACAAATCATTTTCTGGGCTCAGAGCACCTTTGCCGGTTTTCAGCCAAGAACAGCAAAACCTTGCTGACTTACTTATTTGAATACAAAATAAATACATACATGGAAGCAGACTGGATTCAGCAAAGGATTTGTCCAATTCTGGGGGGCATGGATGGGAATCAGAAATGCAGAATGACTTGTGGCGAATGAGAGTTCTTAGGTGATAAATCTGAGAAATTGTCCAGATTGAGTGTCATTAGAGGAAGTTTTGGGACAAATTGATAAGATTAACAGTAACAAGTCACCAGGACCACATGTTATTCACCCAAGAGTTCTGAAAGAACTCAAATGTGAAATTGAGGAACTATTAACTATGGTTTGTAACGTATCCTTTAAATCAGTTTCTGTACCTAATGACTGGAAGATAGCTAACATGATGCCAATATTTAAAAGGAGCTCTGGCAATTACAGACTGGTAAGTCTAACTGGTAGGTCAGTACAGGGCAAATTAGTTGAAACTACAGTAAAGAATAAAACTGTCAGACACCTAGATGAACGTAATTAGTTTGGGGAAAGTCAACATGGTTTCTGTAAAGGGAAATCATACCTACTAGTGTTCTTTTGAGTTTCAAAAAGATCTCGCCAAACAAAGTGTTTGGGCAACAAAATGGCAAGTGAAATTTAATCTTGATAAATGTAAAATAATGGACGTTGGAAAAAATAATTCCAACTACACGTACAATATGATGGGGACTAATTTAGCTATAACTCCTCAACATAAAGATCTTGGAGTTATTGTGGATTGTTCTCTGAAAACATCCACTTGGTGTGTGTGACGGGGCAAGCCTGCACAACGCGGGGGCGTCCCCCCAGGAGGCATTGTTGGGCGGGAGGCTAGGCAACCACCGGCGTTCTCCCGGTTGCTCGGCAGCCGCGCAAGACGCCCATAGCTCCGGCGCGGCGGGTGACGTCAGCCGGAACGCGCCACGACGATGGCCGCGTTACCATGGCAACGGGCCGACTCTCAGATGGAGGGGCGAGGCCGCCGCGACGTGCTGGCGCCATGGTTCCGGCGCCAGATTTAAAAGGCCGGTCAGAGGAGAGGACAGGGGGAATTCACTGCGGACGGAGGCAAACGGCGGGAAGAGCGATCAACGCATCCATCCCCAGCAGTTCCCCCAAGCGGTCCCCGATTGGAGACGGTGAGCAACTTGGACCCGGGGGCATGACGATGGGAAGGGAAGGAAGCAGCCCAGGGCAGAGTCAGGAAAGACTGGTGGGCTGATGAGTTAAGGGGGAACACCCCGTCAGCCAGGTCGGGTCAAGCTGAGTCCGTACCCTTAGGGCCCTGGGCTGGGGCCCGTGAGAGTGGGTGGGCCCGGGCCCCCCTTCCCCTCCCATCTTGCTAGGGAGAGGGAAACTGAAGATAAGCACGTCTAAAAGAAAGACTACGGGAAGTGGTTCGGGGACGTAGGAGTGAGAGCCCGGGGAGTACGCTGCGGAGCGACTTCGGGGCTTCACAGTGTGCAACAGCAGTCAAAAAAGCAAATAGAATGTTAGTAATCATTAAAAAGGGATTGAGAATAAGACAGAGAATATCTTATTGCAGGTATGTAAAACCATGGTACACTCACATCTTGAAAACTGCATACAGATGTGGGCACCTCATCTCAAAAAAGATATATTAGCATTGGAAAAGGTTCGGAAAAGGGCAACAAAAATTATTACGAGTTTGGAACGGGTGCCATATGAAGAGAGATTAAAAAGACTTGGGCTTTTCATCTTAGAAAAGAGGAGACTAAGGGGGGATATGACAGAGGTCTATAAAATCATGACTGGTGTGGAAAAAGTAAACAAGGAAAAGTTATTTACTTATTCCCCATAACCTAAGAACTAGGGGTCACCAATTAAAATTAATAGGCAGCATGTTTAAAACAAACAAAAATAAGTTTTTCTTCACTTAGCACACAGTCAGTCTGTGGAAGTCTGTGCAAGAGGATGTGGTGAAGTCTAGGACTTTATCTTGGTTAAATAAAGAGATAGATTCATGGAGGTTAGATCCATCTATAGCTCTTAGTCAAGATGGATAGGAATGGTGTCCCTAGCTTTTGTTTGTCTCTAAATGGATGACAAGAGAGGGATCACATGATGATTATCTCCTGTGTTCCCTCCCTCTAGGGCATCTGCTATTGGCCACTATCAGCAGACATGATACTGGACTAGATGGACCTTTGGTTGACCTAGTATGACTGTTCTTATAGCTTTGTTATTTTGCCTCCATTCTCATAATCTGGCAATCAGCAGCCCTTCCATCCTTTGAGGATTCTTTTAATTTTTTTAACTCATATCGAAAACATATACTAACATTATATGAGAATTGAGAAGATATTTTATATAATAGCTACCAAATGAGCATTCATAAATAAAGCCCTATGCCTGTCTACCCAAATCTTCCTACAAGCTTGAAGATATAAATTGGTTTCACAATTTTGCTAATGACAAATTAGAGCCGTCTCTTCTGCTAATGTAAACTAGAGTAATTCCTTGGACTTCAGGGGCTCTGTGTCATTTTATAGCAGATAAGTTTAAAGACACCATAATAGAGGCCCAACTTAACTGTATACCTCAAATTAAAAAACATAGCAAGAGACCTAAAAAAGAGTCACCGTGGCTTAACCACCATGTAAAAGAAACAGTGAGGGACAGAAAGGTATCTTTTAAGAAGTGGAAGTCCAATCCTAGTGAGATAAATAGAAAAGAACATGAACACTGTCAAATCAAGTGTAAAAATGTAATAAGAAAAGCAAAAAAAGATTTTGAGGAACAGTTATCCAAAAACTCAAAAAGAAATAACAAAATGTTTAAGTACATTAGAAGCAGGAAGCCTGCTAAAAAACCTGTGGGTCCCCTTGATGATCGAGCTATAGAAGGAGCAATCAAGGACGATAAAGCCATTGCGGAGAAACTAAATGATTTCTTTGCTTCAGTCTTCACGGCTGAGGACGTTGGGGAGATTCCTGAATCTACACCGTCCTTTGTGGGTGATGAATCTGAGGAACTGTCCCGGATTGAAATATCATTAGAGGAGGTTTTGGAACAAATAGAAAAACTTAATGTTAACAAATCTCCGGGACCGGATGGCATTCATCCAAGGGTTCTAAAAGAACTCAAATGGGAAATTGCTGAGCTATTATCAGTGGTTTGTAACCTATGCTTTAAATCGGCTTCCGTACCTAATGACTGGAAGGTAGTCAACGTGACACCAATATTTAAAAAGGGCTGTAGAGGCGATCCTGGCGATTACAGACCGGTAAGTCTAACTTCAGTACCGGGCAAATTAGTCGAAACAATAGTAAAGAATAAAATTGTGAAGCATGTAGAAGAACATAATTTGTTGGACAAAAGTCAACACGGTTTCTGTAAAGAGAAATCCTGTCGTACTAATCTGTTAGAGTTCTTTGAAGGGGTTAACAAACATGCGGACCAGGGGGATCCAGTAGATATAGTATACTTGGATTTTCAGAAAGCCTTTGACAAGGCTCCTCACCAAAGGCTCTTGTGTAAATTACATGGCCATGGGATAAGAGGGAAGGTCCTTTCTTGGATTGTGAACTGGTTAAAAGACAGGAAACAAAGGCTAGGAATAAATGGTAAATTTTCAGATTGGAGAGGGGTAACTAGTGGTGTCCCTCAAGGGTCAGTCCTGGGACCAATCCTTTTCAACTTATTCATAAATGATCTGGAGAAAGGGGTAAGCAGTGAGGTAGTAAAGTTTGCAGATGACACAAAACTGTTTAGGATAGTCAAGACAGAAGCAGACTGTGAGGGACTCCAAGAAGATCTCACCAAACTGAGTGATTGGGCAACAAAATGGCAAATGAAATTTAATGTGGATAAGTGTAAAATAATGCACATCGGGAAAAATAACCCCAACTTATACGTACAGTATGATGGGGGCTAATTTGGCTATGACAAATCAGGAAAGAGATCTTGGAGTTATCGTGGACAGTTCTCTGAAAACTTCCACACAGTGTGCAGCGGCGGTCAAAAAGGCAAACAAGATGCTAGGAATTATTAGGAAAGGGATAGAAAATAAGACCCAGAATATCTTACTGCCCCTGTATAGAACTATGGTACGCCCACATCTTGAATACTGTGTACAAATGTGGTCTCCTCACTTCAAAAAAGATATTTTGGCCTTGGAAAGGGTTCAGAAAAGGGCAACTAAAATGATTAGGGGTTTGGAACGGGTCCCATATGAGGAGAGGTTAAAGCAACTGGGGCTTTTCAGTTTAGAAAAGAGGAGACTGAGGGGGGATATGATAGCGGTCTATAAAATCATGAGTGGTGTGGAGAGGGCCGATAAAGAAAAGTTATTTATTAGTTCCCTAACTAGAAGAACTAGAGGACACCAAATGAAATTAATGGGGAGCAGGTTTAAAACTATTAAAAGAAAGTTCTTCTTCAAACAGCGTGTAGTCAACCTGTGGAACTCCTTGCCAGAAGAGGCTGTGAAGGCTAGGACTATACTAGAGTTTAAAGAGAAGCTAGATAATTTCATGGAGGTTAGGTCTATAAAAGGCTATTAGCCAGGGGATAAAATGGTGTCCTTGGCCTCTGTCTGTCAGAGGCTGGAGAGGGATGGCAGGAGACAAATCGCTTGATCATTGTCTTCGGTCCACCCTCTCTGGGGCACCTGGTGCTGGCCACTGTCGGCAGACAGGATACTGGGCTGGATGGACCTTTGGTCTGACCCAGTACGGCCGTTCTTATGTTTTTATGTTAAGTTCTGGCCTCTTAAACTTTCAGTTAAAAAGGTGTTTATTCCAGAAATGCTGTAGGTGATGGGAGCTAAAACAATGGTGCTTGACCGGAAGAGAACAAAAAAGCAGGATCTGAGGTATCCGGTAGTCATAGAAATTCAGAGTTACAATAGCCTGACAGGTTGCACTGAGATTCATAGATTTCAGTGATCATTGTGATCATCTGATCTGACATCCTGAACAACACATGCCATACAATCTTGCATTGAGCAGTGTAACTTCTGGAACACAAATGCAGCACATGCTACTGTAAAGTTGACAGGTGGAACCAACCCTGGAACCTCTGGAGCTTTGTGCATGCACCTTCAATCTACAGCTTGAGCTAAAAGTGAGCTGACTATTAGCAAAAGCTGTAGAGGAGACTCATCGTTCTCTGTAAGTGGTCTCGGTGCCACTATGTGGAAAATACACCACACCCAGCTGTACGTGGGTTACACTACTTCGTGCTATGTCTCTAGGGGAAAAGTAGGTGTGTGGATCATTCATTTATGTGTGCAGTATGTCTGCCATAAGCAGTACCACGCTGGTGTAGACAAATGAATTGTGCCTTCACAGAACGTTTATGAGCCACAGCAATGTTACACTGAGTTCCTATGTCAGCCTTTCAGTAAAAGCAAGCTCTTCTAAACTTTCTCCTTTAATGGCTCATCTGGGCAACGGACTAATTTTAAAAAGCCATTTCACCTTAACTTTGATTATTAAAGCTCCTTTAGCCACCAAGAAAAATTTTCAGGCTTTTTACCCTGAATTTTTTTTTTTTTTGGCCTCTTGTTCATCAGTCTGATCTCCAATAGTAAAGCTGTTTCTTCCTCCAGTTATAAATGAATCCACACTGTTCAATTGCTTAATCACTTCAGTAAATGCGTGTCATTATTCAGAACCCATGTCCAATTTTAAATTGAGCTTTGTGAGGTTATTTCGTTCCCAGTAAATCATAGCACACTAGCACAGCACCACTAAGATTAATAATTTTCAGAAGTATAATGATTTGTCACTAGCCAGTATAGCCCTAGCATTGATTGGATCCTGTGTCTTGTTATTTCGTGATTAAAGGAACTGCCGGGTCAGGAGTGCAATGGAGAAGAAGATTCCCCATAAATACAATTTGTCTGATATATTAAAGGCACTTTTATCCTAATGTACTCTAATGCAAAACTGCAAAATAATTCATTATTCACATAAAAAAGCAAACAAAATGACTGTGACTTCCTTGTCTTCTAAGCAATAACTTGAAAACGGACAAAATTATTCAGTGTGTATTGGTTTTATGACCAAGTGCCTCATCTAATTTGTCTTTATCATCAGTCCTGCTCTTCTTTCTGTATTCAGAGATGGACTGCAGGTCTCATCAACTCTTTCCCTATGCCCTGGTAACATTTAGAACATGTTCCATTACAGCAGATCAGGTCTGGTTGTTTGTTATTCTCCAGTAAGCACATAATTAGAGTCAAAGGGAGCAGAAAGATGCTTTTCATGCCATTTGCAATTTCTAGATCCCATCTCTTATACTCTGAATTATGGCAAACTTGTAACAGTTACTGACAAATTAGAAAATATAGCAGTGACAATATTTTCCTCAAAGTAGGGCCATTTTGATTTAGTTAAAGCATGCATTTGCTGAGTGCAGTGCACTTTAACCAGATCATCTACTATTTATGTGATCCTATGACTGCCCAATCTAGTTCATCTTATGAAATTTACTACCTTCTGTCATGTATTCACTACTATATCTATCCTGTCTCTATAGGTGATTAACAGTTTTTTCTCCAAACACTTCTCCTAATAACTGGAATGTATTTTCAGTAGTGTTCTCCATGTTATATGCCCAATTTGTCAGCCAGTACCTAGCCATACAGTTCCGACCAAAGTAACTGGGAGCCATAAATGCTCAATTTCCCTGAACACCTGGTCATATAGTGCTAAGTAAGTGTCATTACATCAGTGGACTCTTTAGAAAACTTTATTTTTTCCTAATTGTTTATGCTCCACTTACATAATCCAACATAGTACTAAGTTCCATATCCTTGGTGATGCCTGATACTCATGCTGAATATAACTTTATATTTAAATAATTCTGTTAAAATCAGTCACACTGTACATGAAGTGAGGTACGTCTATACTGTAGCCTTCTTGTGGAAAAGCATATGCAAATGAAGAGTTGCGTGAAATATTGCTATGCTCTATTTGCATAAGAGCAGATATTTTTTCACAAGAGGCTTTTGCGCAAAAAGGAACTCTGTAGACAGCTCCTTTTTGTGTAAAACCCCCTCTCTTAGGAACATAAGAACGGCCATACCGGGTCAGACCAAAGGTACATCTAGCCCAGTATCCTGTCTGCTGACAGTGGCCAGCACCAGGTGCCCCAGAGAGGGTGGACCGAAGACAATGATCAAGCGATTTGTCTCCTGCCATCCCTCTCCAGCCTCTGACAGACAGAGGCCAAGGACACCATTTTATCCCCTGGCTAATAGCCTTTTATGGACCTAACCTCCATGAAATTATCTAGCTTCTCCTAGTATAGTCCTAGCCTTCACAGCCTCCTCTGGCAAGGAGTTCCACAGGTTGACTACATGCTGTGTGAAGAAGAACTTTCTTTTAATAGTTTTAAACCTGCTCCCCATTAATTTCATTTGGTGTCCTCTAGTTCTTCTAGTTAGGGAACTAATAAATAACTTTTCTTTATCGGCCCTCTCCACACTACTCATGATTTTATAGACCTCTATCATATCCCCCCTCAGTCTCCTCTTTTCTAAACTGAAAAGCCCCAGTTGCTTTAACCTCTCCTCATATGGGACCCGTTCCAAACCCCTAATCATTTTAGTTGCCCTTTTCTGAACCCTTTCCAAGGCCAAAATATCTTTTTTGAGGTGAGGAGACCACATCTGTACACAGTATTCAAGATGTGGGCGTGCCATAGTTTTATACAGGGGCAGTAAGATATTCTGGGTCTTATTTTCTATCCCTTTCCTAATAATTCCTAGCATCTTGTTTGCCTTTTTGACCGCCGCTGCACACTGTGTGGAAGTTTTCAGAGAACTGTCCATGATAACTCCAAGATCTCTTTCCTGATTTGTCATAGCCAAATTAGCCCCCATCATACTGTACGTATAGTTGGGGTTATTTTTCCCGATGTGCATTATTTTACACTTATCCACATTAAATTTCATTTGCCATTTTGTTGCCCAATCACTCAGTTTGGTGAGATCTTCTTGGAGTCCCTCACAGTCTGCTTCTGTCTTAACTATCCTAAACAGTTTGGTATCATCTGCAAACTTTACTACCTCACTGCTTACCCCTTTCTCCAGATCATTTATGAATAAGTTGAAAAGGATTGGTCCCAGGACTGACCCTTGGGGGACACCACTAGTTACCCCTCTCCAATCTGAAAATTTACCATTTACTCCTACCCTTTGTTTCCTGTCTTTTAACCAGTTCTCAATCCAAGAAAGGACCTTCCCTCTTATCCCATGGCCATGTAATTTACACAAGAGCCTTTGGTGAGGGACCTTGTCAAAGGCTTTCTGAAAATCCAAGTATACTATATCTACTGGATCCCCCTGGTCCGCATGTTTGTTAACCCCTTCAAAGAACTCTAACAGATTAGTACGACAGGTTTTCTCTTTACAGAAACCGTGTTGACTTTTGTCCAACAAATTATGTTCTTCTACATGCTTCACAATTTTATTCTTTACTATTGTTTCGACTAATTTGCCCGGTACTGAAGTTAGACTTACCGGTCTGTAATCGCCAGGATCGCCTCTACAGCCCTTTTTAAATATTGGTGTCAAGTTGACTACCTTCCAGTCATTAGGTACGGAAGCCGATGTAAAGGATAGGTTACAAACCACTGATAATAGCTCAGCAATTTCCCATTTGAGTTCTTTTAGAACCCTTGGATGAATGCCATCCGGTCCCGGAGATTTGTTAACATTAAGTTTTTCTATTTGTTCCAAAACCTCCTCTAATGACATTTCAATCCGGGACAGTTCCTCAGATTCATCACCCACAAAGGACGGTGTAGATTCAGGAATCTCCCCAATGTCCTCAGCCGTGAAGACTGAAACAAAGAAATCAGTTAGTTTCTCCGCAATGGCTTTATCGTCCTTGATTGCTCCTTTTATAGCTCGATCATCTAGGAGACCCACAGGTTTTTTAGCAGGCTTCCTGCTTCTAATGTACTTAAAAAACATTTTGCTATTTCTTTTTGAGTTTTTGGCTAACTGTTCCTCAAAATCTTTTTTTGCTTTTCTTATTACATTTTTACACTTGATTTGACAGTATTCATGTTCTTTTCTATATATCTCACTCGGATCGGACTTCCACTTCTTAAAAGATACCTTTTTGTCCCTCACTGCCTCTTTTATACGGTGGTTAAGCCACGGTGACTCTTTTTTAGGTCTCTTGCTATGTTTTTTAATTTGGGGTATACATTTAAGTTGGGCCTCTATTATGGTGTCTTTAAAAAGTTTTCATGCAGCTTTTAGGGATTTGGCTCTAGTCACTGTGCCTTTCAATTCCTGTTTTACTAACCTCCTCATTTTTGTAAAATTCCCCTTTTTGAAATTAAATACCAGGGTGCTGGACTGCTGAGGTGTTCTTCCCACCACAGGAATGTTGAATGTTATTATATTATGGTCACTATTCCCGAGCGGTCCTGTAACGGACAAGGGCTGTTCTTCCTGAGGAATATAAAGGATAAACAGAGTTAGAAGATGTATTGAGGATATCAAAGACATATTCCACTAGTGGACATAGTCATCCAAGATTCAAACTCTGGAAGATAAAATAATCATCTCAGACAGAATTTGAAATCTCAGCAAGAAACCTGTCAATACTCTTTGGTAGGAGATCAGTTAATACTTTGAAATGTTTAGGAGACAAAAAAGCAAAAACAAAAAAACCTGAAGTTTTCAAGAGAGATTAAAGATTTGGTATGGTTCAAAGTGAACAGAAAGAGTGATTTGAGAATGGATTCAACCTCACCCTCTGGTCATAACTTAGGCATAATTTGTGAACAAAAGCAAATGCAGGAAGATAATCCTAAATAATGTGGACCTAATATAGAGCTCTAACAGTCTTTGAAATACAAGTGAAAATCAAGCTGAAGTCAGGGATTTAAAAAAATTAACTTTGCTTGACTTTGACCTAGCATTCATAAGACAGTGTTTGTTTATGTGTAACTCTGTACCACAAATTAAGTTATTTAAATACACAAATACTATGTATCTAATCTCTAATATATATTATTTTCAAATCTTAAACTATAAAAAGTAAAACAAATGTTAAAGTTTTGGAGGGAGGGGGCAGGGGTATTAGAATTATAAAATAAATTCTGTTAAAAATAAGCACTCTAAATGAAAATCCTCAGAAGTATGTTTTTTCCCCATTGGAGTTTTGTGAATGCATTTCATGAAAACAGCCATTAAAACCTCTAATAAGAAAAAATATCTGTATTTGAACGAACAGTTTAAAACTAAGTCATGTGTGATTAGATGTTCTCAGACAGCATCCTCGCCTCCAGCAAGTTAGAGTTTGATATCACCCAGACACATAGACTCCCGAGGCTCTGCAGTAAGATTTGTAAGAAGACTTTTATACTATATAACTGAAATTGCTCTATCAGATTTTTCTTGATGGTTCATATTGGGAGGGTGTTAAATCAATTTGCTATTTTAAAGTTCTGTGAGGTGACGATGGTTGTCTTTTACTCTTGCCATTAGCATAAAAATAATGTAATCAGGAATGCCTCAGAAATAATTCCTGAGATGCTACTTAGTTTGTTTCTCAGTTAAAATGTCTTGGCAGCTAAGGCATGGATTATTTTCAAGGCCCCATTCACCTAGTACCATGCTATATCTCAGTTCTGAAGGAGAATCTTTGTTTTTACTTCCTAACATATTATGTAATCTTTTTATATATAAACCTTGGCAACATCTACCCTAGTTTCTGTGGCCCTCACATTATTGCTGCAGGGAGGAAACTGGAGGATTTCCATAGTAATAGATCTTCCAACACCTTGGATTTAGTACCACTTCACTACTTGATACTAATCAAATGACTGCCTCTTAAACAAAATACAGATAGTCTTTCCCAATTAAGAATCAGTCATTGTCATTTACTATTAATAAACTAAATATATTCTCTAGGAAATTCTTTTATTAGGCTGTCATCCTGACAGAGGTCTTGTCTACATAAAAACTTCCACTCATTTTATTACGCCAGCTCAGTTAAACTGCCTTAATAAAACTAGTGAGAAGGTAACTCTGTCACCAAGTCCATGGCAGTTCTGCAAAGTAGGAATGTAAAGGACTAGTCAGTTAGTCAACAGGATAGTCAACTTCCCTCTCCCCTCCCTCCATTCTTCCTGCCTCTATCAGATAGAAGGGGAGAATGGGGAGGGGGGTAATTAAAAGCAGCAGTGCCTCACAGAGCCTAGGGTCAGCTTTTCAAAGCAGAAGTGCCCATGTGGAGCCCAGAGTCAGCAGGGCTTCCTGCTGGCCCTGGACTCCATGCGGTGTTCCAATTTTGAAATGCACAAGAGCCCCAGCTGGAGCTCTTGTTTATTTCAAAGGCGGAACGTGGAAGTGCTTATTGGCTAGTCAAGTTGTCGATGGAAATTCCATTGACTACTCTACTAGTAAATTAATCACTGCTTAACATCCCTGTTGAAAGCTTGTTAATAATCGGGCCAACTGCAGTGATGGTGTTTGCTTTAGTGACACTTATCCACTAAGAACTGGAGAGAGAATGCAAACATTGGATGGCAATCATATGATAGTGCCATTTGAGCACTGTCTGCCTCGGCTGGATTTGAATAAAGTACTCAAAAGAAAAAAGGTTAAAAATCCGGTTTTAGGATGTCATTTCTTTGTAGTTGGTTCTTAAAAGACGATCTATTATTTCCTCAGTTTTATTTTAAAAAGCTCTATGACCTTATGGAATACATGGTAAAAGATTTTATTTTATGGATATAGGAAGAAGTCTATATACATCACAAATAAAGCTCAAAGGAAGGAAAATATTAAGGACATCTATACGAATACAGGGGCAGAGATTCTAAGAAAAATTTCAACAATTTCTGTCTTTCTTCCCACCTAAAGTTATAATTATCTGTTAGTGACATTCTAGTTGCTTGCTGTGAAAATGATTGATGTGACAAACTCAGGATTATGATTTCAGATGAGGAACAAATTGTAGGAGCTGAACCAAAAAAGATCTTGTTTTCATGCAGAAGTGTTGTATAATCAGAGTTCTATCTAACCAAAAGGTTTTCCAAAAGACACGCTTGATCTTGAGAAGCTTTTTGTATTTTCACTGTGCTTTTCAGCTGAGAAGTTCAAAACACTTTACCAACATTACTTGGTTACAACTTCATAACATCTCTTGTGGAATTATATTTATTTTACAGATAGATACATATAGGTCGTTTGCCATTAAGTGATTCACTCTTGATCAGGTGAGTCAAGAACACAGCCAGGCATAGAATAGATTTATATAACTGTAGGACAGAAAGGAATTTTGAGCAGTCATCCAGTCCAGACCCCCGTACTTATGTCAGGACCAAGCACTATCTAGATCATCCCTAATAGATATTTGTCAAACCTGCTTTTAAAAATCTCCAATCTCCACAACTTCCTTAGGTAATTTATTTTAGTGCTTAACCACCTTGACAGTTAGCTATTAGAAAAAATTTCTTAACGTAAACCTCTCTTGCTGCAATTTAAGCCCATTATTTCTTGTCCTATCATTAGAGGTTAAGGAGAATAGTTTTTTCCTTCTCCTTGTAACAAACAACATTTGGTTTCTTGAAAATAGTTATGTCCTCTCTGTCTTCTCTTTTCCAAACTGAACAAACCCAGTTCTTTCCATCTTCCTTCATGGGTCCTGTTTTTTAGACCTGTAATATGTTGAGGCCAGTTGAAAACTAATCAGTGTGGAGTACAATGGAAGAATTTATTTCCTTTGTCTTACCTACAAGACTCCAGCTAATACATCCCAGAATGTCGTTTGCTTTTTTTGCAACATTGTCATACTGTTGAGTCATATTTCATTTGTGGTCCACTATGAAACCCTGCCCCTAATCCTTTCCCCTTTTCTATCCTAGTTATTTCCCATATTGTATATGTGCAACTGATTGTTCCTTCTTTAAGTGGATTAATTAGCCTTTGTCCTTATTGAATTTCATCCTGTTTACTTCAGAACATTTCTCCATGTTGTCCAGATCATGATTAAGAATCCTATCCTCCAAAGCACTTGCAGCCCTTCCCAGGTTGGAATCATCTGCAAACTTTATAAGTAGATTCTTTCTGTGCCATTATATAAATCATTAGTGAAAATATTGAATGGAACTGGACCCAGGACATATCCCTCTGGAACTGCTCTCATCAACTATGTCTACACAGCACCGTTATTTCGGAATAAGCTATTCTGGAAGAGATTTTCTGGAATCGCTTATTTCGAAATAACGCATCTACACACAAAATGTGTTTTGAAATAGCACTTAGCTATTTTGAAATAGAGCATCCACAACTGATTGGACATTGAATTGCATTTAAGACCATCCAGAACCAGTTCAGGCAGGGCATCAGGTCAGTACTTGCTTTGTGTACTGACAAGATAGCTGCTTGAGGCTATCTGAGGGCTCGTGCTTAAAGGGATGCCCCTGGACAGCTGTTTCTCAGGTTTCTCTGCTTGCTTGCCTACATCTCTGAAGGACAGCAAAGTATTTTTTCTTTTTGCTCTGGTTGCCCTGCTTCAGGACACCACAGCACTCTCTGCTATGCAGCTGAAGCTGCCTCCAGGAAGTCTTCAGCTCTTGCAGCTTTTGCTGCCGGTCATGCAGCGCTTTCTGCAGGCTGCCTTCCACATTCTGCTGGAACCCAGCCCTTGTGGCAGTCCCTCCTTGGTTATGTGAGGGCACTCACAGCTGGAGGCTGCCCACCATAGCTTGGAAGCCTTGCCCTGCTGCATCTGGTGTCTGGACACAAGTGCAGATTGGTGGGACTACATCGTTCTGGAATGCTGGGGAGACCAACAATGGCTCCAGAACTTCAGAATGAAGAAAGGTACCTTCCTCAAGCTCTGTCAGTGGCTCACCCCTGCCCCGAGGCAACGGGACACGCATGTAGGCTTGCCATCCCCCTCCAGAAGTCTGTTTCCATTTCCCTCTGGAAACTCTCCATGCCAGTTCGGTGTAGGGAGATTGACCATCGGGGCACTGGTTGTGCAGGTATGTGGCATTCTCGGGCTACTGTCGTAGGAGGGGGGTAGAGGGATAGAATGAGCTTCCCTAAGGAAAGGGGGGGGGGGTAGAAGTGGAGGTGGTACAAGTCCCCTCCCTTGGAGGGTTTGTTCTCTTCCGTCCTCACAAAGCCCTGGTAAGGGTGGGCATGATTGCAGGGATTGCACGTGGGGAGGGGGACTAGGTGAGAGTAGGGAGTAAACTCTCAGGCACCCCTATGATTCTTGGTTTGTCTCCTTCTGCAGGTGGCCAGGGCCATCAGCAGCATCCTGATGCACAGAGCCATCTGCCTGGCAGATGAGGACACTGTCATCGAGGAATTTGATGCCCTGGGCTTCCCCAACTGTGGGGGGAGGGCTAGTTATTAAGGGGACCCACATCCCTATCCGTGTTACAAACCACTGGGCATCAAGCTACATCAATTGGAAGGGATACTTTTCGGTGGTCCTGCAGGCCATGACTGACCACCGGGGTCAGTTCACAGACATATATGCCGGGTGGTCGGGAAAGGCACATGACGCACGTGTCTTCAGAAACTTGAGTATATTCCAGAAGCTGCATGCCAGATCTTTCTTCCCCACCCATCTGCCTGGTGAGGGATATGGCCTATCTCGTGCACACATGGCTCACGAATTCCTTCCCTGGTTATCTCAACCTCAACCCCTCACAACAGGCATTTAATGACAGGCTGAGCAAGGCCCGCATGGTGGTCAAGGTGCACATCTCAGGGAGACCAGTGACACTCCCCTGATACACCCAACTGAGGGTTTCTGCTTCACCCCTCACTGCCATACCCCACGTACCCCTCCTTTTCCTGATGAAAAAATAAAGACACTTTTTTTGGAAAACTTAACGCTCTATATTTTACATAACTGGGGGGAGGGGTGTCAAAGAAACTAGGGAGAGACTGGGGAAAAAGGAGAGGTGATAGGGTGGAAGAAGGGGGGTATTGAAAACCTTGGAGGAGGGAGCTGGAAGGGGGACAAAGGGGAAGGATAGGCTCAGGACTGGGTGTGGCACCGGGTTCTGTGGATCCCACTGCCAGAGATGCCGGGGCTTCAGCATCCACTGGGGGATAGGGAGACTGTGGAGGGAGGAGTGACAGCAGGAGATGGAGCAGAGGTTAGAGCGGGAGGAGGCAGCATGCTCTGCACAAGGGAATGCACATCATAGCACAGAGAGGGGCCCTGCACAAGCAGCTTCTGTCAGCTCTCCAGCCATAGCTGCAGGTGATGGATAGTTTGGTGCAGGGCCCAGAGTGCCACCAGGTGCTGCCTCTGGTATTTGTTCATGGGATGGGTGTGCCTGTGGAAGCTTCGGGTCTGGGAGGCTGTCCTGGGTGGTGTTAACTGCCCTGAGGTGGTCCAGCTGTGGAGAACAAAGATAGATGGTCAGTCATCCCAGGGGACACAGTGCCTGGAGCCCAGCCCCTGTCTGCGAGCCAAGATCAACAGTTCTCAGCTCTGTGTCAGGCGATGTGCTTGGAGCTAGGCCATGTGCGCATTGGTCAATGGCCCCAGATGTCCCCAGAAGTGGGGGCTGATACAAGTGCATACCCATGAGCCATGCACAGGACTGCTTTGGGTGTGTGTGTGTGTGTGTGTGTGTGTGTGTGTGTGTGTGTCCCCTGCCTCCTTGAGGTGGCTTGTGGAGGGAGGGTGTCCCACCCCATGGTCAGGAGCATAGCAGGCCTCTCCAGACACCCTGTGCCCAGTAGCCCAAGGATCCTCTGAGGCAACCTCCTGGGGTCATGTACCCAAGAGAGGTATGGCACATGCCCCTATGTGCATAGGTTGCTGCGTGATCCACAGCCAGCAAGGGCCAAGCGAGGAGCACCCAGCTTCCCCCAACTCAGCCATCTCCTCTACCCCCTGTATGAAGGGAAAGTGATGGCACTTAGACGATGTTCCTTCTCCAGCCTCGGACAACACCTGGGACCCGTCCACAGGGAAGGTGTCAGGGTCCTGGGTTAGCTGTGTGCTGAGGCTGGCCTTATCCGGGTCCTGGTCCTTCTCCTCGTCGCCATTCCTTGCCTCCCTCCTCCCGGGGGGATGACGATGGTAGTCTCCAGCCCGGAGTCGGATCTCTTTCACCTTCATCTTCACCTGTTCTTGGGTGCAGATGTGCCCCTTTGCTTCCCAGGCTGTCTGCCATTTGACCATAGACGGCCGCATTCTTGTGTCTAGTGTGGAGATCCTGGAGGTTCATTTGGCCTCCCCATCACCCCAACCTCAATAAGGTCCAGGATCTCCGCACCAGACCAGGAAGGCACATGTCTTTTGCAGCCCCTGGCAGGCTGCTGGGAGCTGTCTGCATGCTCTTGGGGAGCAGTGGAGGGCTGGGTGGCATCATGAGGCTGGTTCATTTTGGGACCTAAATTCAGTCAGGGGAAGCTGCAGGGGTGGTTTAAGGCTGTCGCCTGCTGTGAGCCACAAACCCTGTCTGCAGAGTCTGCAGCTTTAAGGGCCCTGGAGGGGGAGGAGTTCTTCTGTGTGTAGACAGAGTGGCCAGCAGGTCATCCTGGGAAGGGCTGGAGGCCCCCTATTTCAAAATAGCCCCTATTCTATGTCTACACAGCCCCTATTCCGAAATATCTATTGCGGAATACGTGCTATTCGTAGAATGAGCTTTACAGAACTCAAAGTGGCTTATCTGCTATTTCAAAATTATTTCAAAATTGTGGTTTTGATGTGTAGACACTTGCAAAGTTATTTTGGAATAGTGGCTGTTACTCCAAAATAACTTTGCTATGTAGACACACCCATCGTGTCCTTCCATCATGATTATGAATCATTAATAAGTATTCTCTGGAAACTCTATCTATGTTATATTTTCCTAGTTTGTTAATGAGAAGATCATACAGGACTGTATCAAATGCCTAACCAAAGTCTAGATATAGCACATTTACGAGTTCCGCCCTATCCATAAGACTTGTTACCTTGTCAAGGAAAGTTGTCAGGTTGGTTTGACATGATTTGTTCTAAGAAATCCATTCTCTTACTTATCACCTTATTATCTTCTTGGTGTATGCAAACTGATTCATTAATTATTTGCTCTGTTATCTTTCCTAGTACAAAAGTTAAGCTGACTGGTCTATAATTCCCTGGGTTGTTCCTACATCCCTTTTTATAGATGGGCACTGTATTTGCCCCTTTCCTGTCTCAGATGTCTCTTCAATCAGCTCCTTGACTATTTTAGGATGCATTTCATTAGGCTCTGGTGACTTGAAGCCATCTAACTTGTCTAAGTAATTTTTAACGTGTTCTTTCCCTATTTTAGCTTCTGATCCTATCCCATTTTCACTGGCTTTCACTATGTTAGGCAGCTAGTCGCCAACAATCTTCTTGGTGAAAACTGAAACAAAGAAGTCATTAAATACTTCCGTCATTTCCACATTTTCTGTTGTTATTTTTCCCTCTTCATTGAGTAATGGCCCTACTCTGTCCTTGGTCTCCCTCTTTCTTCTAATTCCTAGCCCCTTATTATAGCTACAAGACAAAATTTTGGAGACCAAATTCTATGGTAGTGTGATTGCACTGAAATCAGTGGAGTTATGCCATAGAAAAATTTACCTGCTCTCTTTATAGTGAAATTATACTCTGATATATCATTGTAAAAGTGGCAGCCCTTTTAATGAACTATTAATGGTGGTCAAGTTTGTTCCATTTACAAGTTTGCTTTACAAAATCAATCAGATAAGTGCAATACAGATATTGCAGGTCAAATCTGAACCCAGACATCAGAAGTGGAGAGTGGAATTTTGTCCCATAGGAGCTGGAATTTTTTTCTATTTATGATGCGTGAGCCAGAACACAATTCAGCTTATATTGCCAAATCATTGACTCTCTAATGCTTTCAATAGTGAAAGTAACATGAAAAAAGTAAAAATAAATAAATATTTTTTGTCATCAATGCAAGAAGATTCTATCAAAGTCGAATCTTTCTATTAAAAGTGTTACTTTTGCATATTTGCTTTTCAACCCACACTTTCAATAGAAATTGCATTACAGCTGAGTTAAAATTTCTTGGAAGCTCAGTGTCTCAGCAACAAGTGAAGCTCTAATTTAAGCTACCTCTCTTCCCACCCCCAAAAAATCAAGAACAAAAAAACCAGGTGCCTTCTGTCAGACATCAATTTCCACATAGCTGTTATGGCAGTAGCACCTAAAAAGCCAGTAGCACTGACTGTATTAATCTCTCCCCATATTAGGGCTCTTGAGTATCTTGTGAGGCCAAATCAAAACTGAGAATGTTGAAATGATTGCTTTCTTGTCCAGATAGTTATAGTTTACTTTTCACAGCAGGGGTTCCAAGAAGTCTTGGAAGAGCACCGAGGAGGTGAAAATCCAGTGGTAGCATTATCTTCATGTGAAAATTTAATCATCTTCAGTGAATAAATAGAAAGCCAACTAGACATACAGGTGTTGCTTAAGTCTGACTGTAAGCAGACCCAAAATAGAATGGACTACTGACAGTGGGGATTGGCTGTAATGCTCCTGCGAAGGAATCTTCCCACAAATGTTTTTTGATATGAGGATTAGGTTGAGGAAAGTTGAGACGTAAAAATGAATTGGGCAAAGAGTAAGATGTACTGCATGTAATAAAATATAATTGTTAACTGATTCCTGGCTCAGGAATTGGATTGTCGTAGCTGGTAATAGCTCCTTTTTGATAGTTTTTAGGACAATCAGAATTGCCATATAGGATCAAAACCATGTTCCATCTAATTCAGTATTATGTCTCTGATAGTGAATATTATGAGAGGTTTCAGAGGAAGGGGCAAAAAGTCCCATAATGGACTATTAGGATTGGATGTTCCTGTCTATGGGAGTTAGGCACCCAGTTTCAATTAAAAACCAAACTCCTTTAATGCCCTTTGAAAAAAAATCACAGCCTTATGAAATAACCTGCCCATCAGAAAAGCTGGTTATGAATGTTTGCGCAACATTAGGAAAGAATATATCAGTAATTTGCGCTACAGAATTCCAGTGGAATGTATAGAAAGTGCACAAATACATAGGTGCTACCCTGCTGTCAGACTGGTATAGATGTGGTTCTTTGAATGGTAACTTTAAATACTGGATGAATGAAGAAATCTCTTACAAAATAATGCAATTACCAGTTAGCACTTACAAAGGGCCCAAGCCACAGAACTGCAGAGTAATGTGCACTATGTGGGCTAAAGCATTACACTGGGGTGTATGAGACCCGGATTCTATTTCAGGCCCTGCCAGTAGCCTGCTAGATGCCTTAGGCAAGTCATTTCATTTCTCTCTGTTATCCCCATTTTACATGGGGATACTGAATCAAAGTGCTCTGAGATCTGCTGATGAAAGCTCTCTGCAACTATTATTATTTATCCTGGGTATGTCTACACAGCAAAGTTATTTTGAAATAACTTTCCTAGCATCTACACAGCCAAACCGCTATTTCGAAATAAATTCAAAATAGCAGAGCGTGTATTTAGAATTTGGTAAACCTCATTCTACGAGGAATAACGTCAAATTCAAAATAGCTATTTCAAAATAAGTGCTGTGTAGACACTTATTTCCAAATAGGGGGCCTCCAGCCTTCTCAGGGTGTCCTGGTGGCCACTCTAGCCTCAACCAAGAACACTTCTCTCGCTCCCCGCTTCCTCGGAGCCCTTAAAGGGGTAGAGTCTGGCCACAGTGCCTGTGCCAGCTTCAAGCCTGCCAGCCCAGAGCCAGCAGTCACTACCCCTGACCCAGTGGCCTTAAAACATGAGCCAGCAAGCCACTGGCAGCCAGCCCTCCACCGCTTTCCAGGAGCAGTCTGCCAGCTCCCAGGAGCCTGTCAGGGCCCAGAGAAGGTGGGCACCTTCCTGGTTCAGGGTGGAGATCATGGACCTTATTCAGGTTTTGGGGGGATGCCCCCAACGTCCATGATCTCCGCAGTAGATGGAGGAATGCGGCCATCTATGGCAGGATAGCTGCCAGCCTGGCCACCAAAGGCCACATGAGAACCCAGGAGCAGGTTTGCATGACAATCAAGTTGGTCTGGTGAGACCCCCAACCCTGAGCCCTGAGCTTCCCCTCTCCCTTCTTCTGCTTGCTTCCCCCTTCCAGCTCCCTTCTCCCAGGTTGCTCCTTCCCCTCTCCCATCCTCTCTTTTCCCTTCTCCCGCCTCTCCCACCCTCTCTTTTCCCTTCTCCTGCCTCCTTTTCCCAGTCTCGCCAGAGTTTCATCCCCCCCCCCCCGTTTTGTTAAATAAAGAGAGTTTGTGTTCATGAAAATATGTGTACAGGCAGTCCCCGATTTACGCGGATCCGACTTATGTCGGATCCGCACTTACGAACGGGGCTTTCTCGCCCCGGAGCTCACAGGCAGCGATCCGCCACCTCAACCTCCGGGGCGAGAAAAGCTGCTCACGGTGCCCCTGGTCTGCTGGAGAGGGGGGGGCGCAGCTAGTGTGCCCCCCCCCAGCAGACCAGGCTTTTGTTGCCGGACCCTGGGGCAGAGCAGCTGGGGCGCTGCCGGTTGGTCCCGCAGCGCTGCTCTGGGCACTACTGGACCAACCCAGCAGCACCCGAGCTGCTCTGCCCCAGGCGTCCTGATTCAGCCGCTGCTGGTCAGTTTCAGCAGCGGCTGAATCAGGACGCCTGGGGCAGAGCAGCTGGGGTGCTGCTGGGTTGGTCCAGTAGCGCCGAGGAGCGGTGCTACTGGAGCAACCCAGCAGCACCCCAGCTGCTCTGCCCCAGGCGTCCCCAAGTCAGCTGCTGCTGAAACTGACCAGCACTGACTACAGGAAAGCCCGAGGCAGAGTTGCTCTTCCCCAGGCTTCCTGGAATCAGCGCTGATCAGTTTTAGCAGCAGCTGACTTGGGGACGCTTGGGGTTCTTAAGTTGAATCTGTATGTAAGTCAGAACTGGCAGTCAGTTTCAGCAGCGGCTGAATCTGGACGCCAGTTCCGACTTACATACAGATTCAATTTAAGAACAAGCCTACAGTCCCTATCTTGCACGTAACCCGGGGACTGCCTGTATTTTATTTGACATCAGGAACGGGGGTTAGGGAAGGGTAAGTGAAAGGACTTGAGGGAGGAATGAGGTACAAGCCCCCACTGGGGCAGACCAGAGAGGCTCTTAGTGCTCCACAGGCTGAAAGCTCTCCCTAAGGGCTTCCTGGATACTGACAGCCCCCCAATGGACCTCCCGGATGGTAGCCTGCAGAAAGTGCAGCCAGGCTCGCAGCAGCGTGTCCAAGAGAAGCACCAGAGTGCCCAGGGGCAGCTCTGGCTCCATGTTGCAGAGTGCTGTGGTGTCCCGAGGGAGGGCAACCAGAGCAGGCAGAGACAAAATGCTTTGCTGTCCCTCATTGAGGTAGATAAGCAAGCAGGGAAACCTGAGAACTGGCTGTCTGGGAGGGTTTCTTTAAGCACAGACCTCAGATAGACACAGGCAGCAGCCTCACAGAGCAAATTCTGACCTGGTGCCCTCCTGGAACTGGTTCCGGCCAGCCTTAAATGCGATTCAGAGTCCACTCAGTGTGGATGCGGTATTTCGAAATAGCAAAATGCTGTTTCAAAATGTATTTTGTGTGTAAACGCATTATTTCAAAATAACTATTTTGAAATAAGATATTTCGAAATACCACTGTAGTGTAGACTGCTGTGACTTGAGGTTGCCCAGAACCTACTGCAGGATGCTCAGCACCTTCCAGATTTGATCTCACTGTGCTTTTCATCTTCAAACTGCTTTACAAACATTATTTACACACATAAATAAAAAGGCAATGCAGAAAAAAGATGCTAAGAGCTAGGAAGAAGCAAATATATTAGATTTATCAAGGCCAGCAGGTATGTATTAAACCCAAGGATCTTCATAACTTTTGTGATGAACTCTACACCTACAATAACGGAATTCTGGATACTCATTGCAGTGCAATTGTTAGTGTCAATCTGATGTTCCTATCCACAGCAGCCAAAGAGGTTAAAAAGTATCAGGAGGTGGAGAAAGCTTAATTTAAATCAAATGTCTGTGCCTTACGTGTAATTAAAATTCAGGCAGAGTTGCTATGCTCAGTCTGACCCTTTTTCTAGCAGTTTTCTTTGTGGAAGTTTATATTATGACTCAAAACCAGTCTAGATTCTTCTAAAAGCATAATGTCTTAATGGGGCATCATACCAGACTAAAGGACCTTTCCAGCCCAAACATTGTGTATTATGAATTATTCTTGGTCCAATAAACAGCATAATTATCTACCTTGTCTGCTGCAGCCACTCTGTGACAGCTAAAACTATTCAAATTAAATCAAAATGACTCAATGGCAAATGCTGTGAAAAATAACATTTAAATTCCCATGTTAGATTTTAATTTTAAATGCAATATCACTTGAATATGTCATGAACAACCCATTGTGTGCCTATGGATGACCACGAAAGCTCATTATACCATCTACATGTTTTGTTAGTCTATAAAGTGCTACTAGACTATTTGTTGTGTTTTAAGTTCATCCTGCACAGGCAATCCCCGGGTTACATGGATCCGACTTACATCGGATCCCTACTTACAAACGGGGTGAGGCAACCCCGAACTAGCTGCATTTAGTGAAAATGGAAAAACAAGAATATGAGATAAATCTAAATAAGGCTGCATCATTCCATTTCCTATTGTCTTTTAGAATTAGAGGGTGTCTCGGAAAATAGAATGTGTGAGGAGACGAGCTAATGTGCCAATGAATAAAATAAGATTGTCCCTGTTTAAATAAAGCATAATTCTTTACTACTATTGATGTTTTATGTTCCAAGGGAACTGTTGGATATATACAAGTTGTTCCAGAAAAAAAAATTGCCTTAATGATTCATTACACAGAACTGGGATATTTGTGTTTAAATTCTGACTTTTTCCCTAAAATGTAGATGATGTGGGGATGTCACTTAAATATTTTCCCATCTGTAAAAATGGCTAATAATATTTCTCTTCCTCATGGGAGAATAAATTCTTTGATGTTTGTGTAGTGATGAGACACTACGTGAGCCCAATCATTGTACAGTCAGAAATAAGCAAAGTTAGATCAAGCCAATTGTGTTTCATCTTTAAGAGCATGTCTGCATAGTAGGGCTAAAGCCAAAATAAGCTACACAATGTAAACTAAATCAATTGGGTAGCTTTAGTCAAAGTAGCTTATTTCGGCTTTTGGTGCTGTCTATATAGCAGGAAGTCCGAGGAAGAGCACTCTTCCTCTGACTTCCCTTACTCCTCCTAAAATGAGGGCTACAGGAGTTGGAGTAAGAAGTCCTCCAGCTTGACATTATTTTGACATTATGTCACATTATGTCAAAATAACTGCTTGCAGTGTATTGAATAATGTTATTTATTCCAAAATAACTTTGCTGTGTAGATTTATACTTAGGCTCAGGTTAGCAATTCAAAATAATTAGCTGGACATAAGGCTGAGGTTTTATTTTACTGAGAAATTCTTAGAGATTTGTTTCCCTTCAACAAAGGTACTTGATGCTTCGCAGAAGAGGTTGTAAATGTTTTATACTATTTTTTGATTTATCACGTCCTGCCTCAGTTTTTGTTGTTTTCTTCTTTCTATTCTTGAGGTCATTTGACTTAAACTGGTTGTTTGTTTCTGAAGAGTCCATTTGTTGCAATTGTTTATCTCGACAGTGTGTGTGCATTTTAGTTGTCCATGAAAGAACAGCAACTCTTTAATAAAATTAAAACAATCAGATAGGGGCGGATAACCTCATAAATAAAGCTCTTGATAACATGGTTTACAGCTGTAAAGTTTTGCAGACATTAGGTATATTGGCTCTCCTTGCCATAATTCAATAAATGTGTGCATGGAATTGATCTGCTTTGTGCAGTGTTCAGCCAGGAAATGGAATTTACCAACCCCCAAGAATTCATTACGTGATGTTGCTGTTATGTACACGCATTGAGCAATTTGTGGATTATATTAAATTATGGTGAACACATTTGATCCAAGCACATCACATGGTGACCCATCCCCAGAATTATATTCTGAGTGTATCTGTGCTATTTTACATTAGAATGTCGTTTTAAAAATTATATTCTTGTGAGAGTGAATGGAATTTTATGGTTCCTATTTGTGTTTCCAGCAGCATTTAAGCGTGGATGCTTTCTTTCTTTTTTTTTTACATTGAGATTTTTCAGATTAGTTTTGATTTGCATTTCTTATCCACAACATACCAACCACTAGTTCAAGTGTGACATGAGAGGCCCTGTCTTGACAGATTCATTTTACCAGAAAGATGTAAAATAAATAGTGAAGGGTATAGTTCATTATCTTCAAAAGGTTTTCTTGTCAGTGTGCTACAAAGGAAATTTAAGATTAAAATAAGTGCTTTGCAGTCATGTAAATTCTGGTTAAATATTCTGTGACAGCTTGGGGGTTTAAAGGATAGATACCATTTTGGAAATTGAAGCAATAAGATTTTGCTCTTATTATGCAATTCCTTTCATATGAAGAACTCACATCTCTTTACAAACATGAAGCGCTTCACAGCTCACAACACTCCTGAAATAGGGCCATGTTATTACCTAGATACACATTATCTCTATGTCACTGATGGGGAAACTGAGTCATGGAGGATTTTTATAATTTGCCTCTCTGTTACGAAGTTAGCAGTAGAACTGAGGCACCTTGGCTACCAGATGCTTTCCATTGAAAATGTCAGTGGTTACATGGTTAAATGCAAGGGGGCAGCCAATTCCATGGGAGCCAGTGCATGCTGGGAGCTGGCTTTTAGGGGACAGAGGCAGCAGTGCAAGGCAGCAGCTGGCTCCCAAGGAGACAGACCAGGAGTCACATATAACCATTTGAGTAACTGATAAGCTCATGCTTATTGGTTACCTGTTTAAACAGATATACTCTTACATCCCTAGTCTACACCAATGGAAAGGATTTTTCTGACAGTGCAGGAAAACCACCTGCTTAAATTTGAGTAGTTTCAGCAATATAAATATTATTCTGTCAAAAGAGATGCATTGACAGTGGGATTTAAGTTAGCATAACTGTGTAGGCGAGGGGTATGGGTTTTTCATACTCTTGACTGACGTAGCTATGTCCAACTGACATATAAAGGTAGAGCACACCTTAATATTCTAGATGGTAAAATGCTGCTTGTTGCTTCACTGAAACTATTTCTAGAGTACAAACAATATATTTTTTACTTGCAAACTATTGACTCTTAATGTAAGACTGCTGTGCTGAATGTGTATGACTGTAAAAATAAATAATTGGAATACTCTGTTATACTCAATGCCATATGGAAAAAAGTGGAATCTACTTTGGCTAAGAGATTTTGGACAACACTAGACACTTACTTTTGACAAATGTAAACTTGCAGTATTGGATGGTTAGAGCATTAATTACATAACAGGAAAGCTGCATTTTTTTCATTCACTGCAGTTAAGAAGAACAAGCACAATAACAGCCTTGCACCCAATGAGTTATATGCACTTTGCATTATTGTGGGCATTTGCTTGAGTTTTATTGTTTAAAAATTAATATTACATTATTAAAATATTCAATCCGGTTAACTGACTACTGGATTAGAAACCAGAAACTCTGGATTCAAATCTAGATTCCCTTTAAACAAGAAATTTTAACCTCTGCATCAGGTTTTCCATTCATTAAAGAGTAATATTTCATCAGGATGCTAAAAAGACTCTCAGTGATTGCAGTGAGTTTTGGATTAGGCCCTTAATGCTGAGATGCACTGAGACAGGCAGTGCTTAGCATTAGGGGTAGAATTTTCAAAAGCTCTCAGTATTGACTAGCTGCTCCCTCTTAACTCACATTTACTTCAATGAGAAAACTTAGTTTGGTGCTGGGTGGGTACTTTGGAAAAACGTCACTCTATTTATATATTCCTATCATTACTGCACAGTAAGCATGCTCACTCATAAAGCAGCTGTGGTGAAGATATTTTAGGGTTCTAACTGCATTCAGTATTTTTGTGTTACAGGCATTCCTCAAGACACAGACAATTTATGCTTGTTTCTTTTGATTTGTGGACTTAGAAGAGTCAAGGACCCTCTTTATTTAGTGGATGCATTTTCAGGTATGTACCCTGCTGTTTAAATATCTCTGCATTTTCACTGGATTTGCTTTTTGCCCTCCAGACATTATTCAGATACATTTCTTGGTGTTTATGACTGTACTATAAATTGTGTTTTTCTCTGCAGAATAATTCATAATATATTTATGTTTTTTAAAAATGTTCCTATAAACATTGATCTTTTGAACATATTTTTCTGTACTGTGTCTTTTTCTGCCTGTTGGGAATAACATAGAATTGCAATCAAAGAAAAATATTTGGTCCTTTTGCCTGTTTAGGGAGTAATTATTTTGCTGCTAGCATGTAATATTCATAATACACAAAAAAAAGTTTACCTAATTCAAAATAAGTTTTTTGGTTTATTGTGTCATGGTTATTACATGTTTCTAGGTGTACCAATGAAGACTGTTAAAGTTATAAGAAAATCTCTTTTCACATGTGCTTAGATCAAAGCAATAATCTAAATGGAGGTTTATTTACATAGCATATAAGAAAATCTTACAATCCTGAAAAAGGTTGCAAACGACCATATTTCATTTACTAGAACTATGCCAAAAAAGTTTCCAATCAGTTCCAAATTTAAAAGTCTACTGTATTCAATGACCATGAGCATAACGCATCTCTCAGAGCCTTGCCTTTTGCCTTTCACAAAAATATTAGCAGAATATAGTGAGAAATAATACAAGGTATTCTTTCTAGGAACTAGGGTGTAAATGGGTCTTCCTACTTTTACAGGGATTTTATCTGTGATGCAGTTGTAGTTAGGTATCAGAGGGGTAGCCGTGTTAGTCTGAATCTGCAAAAGCAACGAGGAGTCCTGTGGCACCTTATAGACTAACTGAAGTGTAGGAGCATAAGCTTTCATGGGCAAAGACCCACTTCGTCAGATGCATGGCGAAGTGGGTCTTTGCCCACGAAAGCTTATGCTCCTACACTTCAGTTAGTCTATAAGGTGCCACAGGACTCCTCGTTGCTGTTGTAGTTAGGGTTGCCAGATGATTTAACCAAAAATACCGAACACCCCCCTCCCCAAAAAAAAACTACCGGGGAAAAAATTCTGTTGAGGGGAGACCAAATTTGTTGAACAAAAAAAAAAAAAAAAAAAAAAGACACCGACAGCATGGCCCCTTTAAGAAGAGTATTTTTTGCCAGTGGCCATTTTGTTTTTCTTTCCATCCACAAGACAAGCCCCCGTGGAACCTAGTAAACGGGAGTAGCCTGGCAGAGAGTCCGGGGGCCAGTTGCTGAGTGTGTCGTAGGGTTGCCAGGTGTCTGGTATTTTCACCTCCAGGCAGGGAAAACCCCCCAGAAAATACCGGAAATATTAGGTGTCTGGTATTTTCTGAATTTATATTACCAGACAGGAGGCGAAAATAGTGGACTGTCTGGGTCAGCACCAGACACTTGGCAACCCTAGGTGTAGTAGTACAAATTGAACCTCTCAGATCTGGGACTCTCTGGTCTAGCAGGACCATGGATGTTGCTGTACCAAAGAGCCATGCAGGCTGGGAATGGAAGCCAGCCTGGAGCCCAGTGGCTGCAAAGCCCCCATGGTAGCTGGGGAATCCCAAGTGGGCTGGTGTCAGCCAAGGAGCCGTGGCCATAGGAAGCCCCCTTGGCAGTGGGACCAACGGCAGCTAGGGATCCCTGGTGGCTAGGAAGCAGTGACAGCAGCGGGGCCAACAGTGACCAGGGAGCATCAGTGGCAGTGGGGCTGGCAGCAGCAAAGGAGCCCTGGCTCCAGGAGCCCCAATGGCAGTGGGGCCACTGGCAGCCCCAGCAGGTGTAAGGCCGGCAGTGGCTGGGGAGCATTGTCTCTGGGGATTCCTGGTGGCAATGGAGCCTGTGGTGGCTGGAGGCTGGGCTAGCAGCAGCAGGACCAATGGTAGGGTGGGGAGCCCTGAAGAGGGGCTGGCAGACAGCAGGAGATCATTGCCATCCAGGGGCTGGGAAACTCTGTGGTTCTAGAACCACTCAGGTCCTGAGAGTGCTGGACCAGGGAGGTCCAACCCGTAGAATCATACTACCTCGAAGCTCTAGTCATGGACTACAATCCTATTATGCAAACACAAGCCACAAAGAGAGTTTCTGCTCCAAGGAGCTTACAGTCTAAGGCAAGAGACAACAGTTGGATAGTGACAGACAGAAAGGGGAGTACAGGAAGATAATGAGATAGCATTGATCACTTTAATAGGTAGCATTATCATTGCACAAGCAGCCTAGCTGTTGCCAAGAATTTTTTAGGTAGTAATTAGAGAAAACAAAGGTTTAATGGAGGATAATGAGTTAGTTTTGCAGATGTTTATTAAGCATTGCACTCAGGTGAGAGGAGCAGGAGGGGCAGGATGGGTAAAAGCATGAAGGTTCTTGTTTGAAAAGTTAACAAGTGGGAAAAAAATAATATTACAGTAGTAAAAAAGATACTTTTTCACACAATGCACAGTCAACCTGGAGAACTCCTTGTCAGATGATGTTGTGAAAGCCAGGACTTTAACAGGGTTCAAAAAAGAACTAGCTAAATTGATAGAGGCTAGGTCCATCAATGGCTATTTGCCAGAATGGGAAGGAATGGTGTCCCTAGCCTCTGTTTGTCAGAAGCTGGGAATGGGTGAAAGGTGGGATTACTTGATGATTACCTGTTCTGTTCATTCTTTCTGGGGCACCTGACACTGGCCACTGTTGGCAGACAGGATACTGGACTAGATGGACCTTTAGTCTGACCCAATAAGGCTGTTCTTATGTTCCTATAATAGGTGAGACAGGGATGCTGTGAAGGGCTTGGAAGGTGATGATAAATAGCTTATGTTTGTTTCAGAAGAGAAGGGGGAGTTACTGAGGGATTAAAAGAAAGAGGTGACATAGTCCAAGTGAGAGACTAGAAAAATACTTTTGGCAGCAGCATTTTGAATGGGATGAGAGTAGCAAGAATGTGTTTGTCAAGGCCAAAAGTTCCAGTAACACAAGATGATAAGAACTTAGCTCGGTGATTGCAAAGGAAAGGACATGTTTCACAGATCTCATGCAGAAAGGATCTGAAAAATGTAAACATAGCCTGGATGTGAGGGCTCAGAGGAAGGGCCAAGTCAAACTTGACACCAGGGTTACAGCCTTAGTGAGTATCAGAGGGGTAGCCGTGTTAGTCTGAATCTGCAAAAACGAGGAGGAGTTCTGTGGCACCTTATAGACTAACAGATTTATTGGAGCATAAGCTTTCATGGGCAAAGACCCACTTCGTCAGATGCATGTAATGGAAATTCCAGAGGCAGGTATAAATATACAGGCATAAGAAAAGAGTACCAGTCAAGAGTAGGGCTAGAGATAACGACGTCAGTTCAATCAGGGAGGATGAGGCCCACTTCTAGCCGCTGATGTGGAGGTGTGAACAGCAAGAGAGGAGAAACTACTTTTGTATTTGGCTAGCCATTCACAGTCTTTGTTTAATCCTAAACTGATGGTGTCAAATTTGAAGATGAACTGTAGCTCAGCAGTTTCTCTTTGAAGTCTGTTCTTGAAGGCTTTTTTGTTGCAGGATGGCTACCTTTAAATCTGCTACTGTGTGTCCAGGGAGATTGTTCTACCGGTTTTTGTATATTACCATTCCTGATATCTGATTTATTATTTTACATAGGACTTTCCATTTTGGCCAATGTATATAACAGAGGGGCACTGCTGGCACATGATAGCGTATATTACATTGATAGATGTGTAAATGAATGAACCCATGATGGTGTGGCTGATCTGGTTAGGTCCTGTGATGGTGTTGCTGGTGTAGATATGTGGGCAGAGTTGGCACCGAGGTTTGTTGCAAGGATTGGTTCATGAGTTAGAGTTACTGTGGTGCGGTGCATAGTTGCTAGTGAGAATTTGCTTCAGGTTCAGGCAGGTTGTCTGTGGGCGAGGACTGGCCTGCCTCCCAAGGCCTGTGAAAGTGAGGGATCATTGTCCAGGATGGGTTGTAGATCACTGAAGATGCGTTGGAGAGGTTTTAGCTGAGGACTGTAGGTGATGGCCAGTGGTGTTCTGTTGGTTTCTTTGTTGGACTTGTCTTTTCGTAGGAGGCTTCTGGGTACACGTCTGGCTCTGTTAATCTGTTTCCTCGCTTCCTCAGTCAGGTATTGTAGTTTCAAGAATACTTGGTGAAGATCTTGTAGGTATTTGTCTCTGTCTGAGGGGTTGAAGCAAATGTGGTTATACCTTAGTGCTTGGCTGTTGACAATGGATCGTGTGGAGTGTCCGGAATGGATGCTGGAGGCATGAAGGTAGGCATAGCGATCTGTAGGTTTTTGGTATAGGGTAGTATTTATGTGACCATCACTTATTTGCACTGTAGTGTCCAGGAAGTGGATCTCCACTGTAGACTGGTCCAGGCTGAGGTTGATGGTGGAGTGGAAATGGTTGAAATTGCAGTGGAATACTTTCAGAGCCTCCTTCACAGGGGGTCCAGATGATGAAGATGTCATCAATGTAGCATAAATAGAGAAGAGGTGCTAGTGGACAAGAGCTGAGGAAGCGTTGTTCCAGGTCAGCCATAAAAATGTTGGCATATTGTAGGACCATGAGGGTGCCCATAGCAGTGCCACTGATTTGGAGGTATATATTGTCACCGAATCTGAAATAGTTGAGTTTTAGGGTAAAGTCACTGAGGTCAGCCACCAGTTGTGCTGTGGCATCATCAGGGATATGGTTCCAGACAGCTTGTATTCCATCTAGGGATGTTGGTGAGAGCTGTAGTAAGAGGGATGTTGGTGTTGTCCACAGTGATCAAGGAAGGAGGTAACAGGGAGGGCAGATTAGGACATCTGCTTTAACCACATTAAGATTAAGCTGAGGATTGAGGTCCACACAGAGATGATACAGGCCACAATTTTAGTTTGGACTGGAAGAGATAGGTATGGGTCAGAGAGATAGACCAATGAATCATGAGTCATCAGAATAAATTTGAATTGTCATCAGAATAGTTGAATTTGTGTGTGCCAGTGAGAGTACCCAGAGATAAGAGAAGAAGAGAAAGAAATCAAGGATAGAGCCTTGTGGAATGCCCAATGAAAGTTGGAAGGGGGATGGGAAATGAGAATGATCCACTGAAAGAAGTGATCAGAGAGAGGGGAAGACAGAGTCATGGAATGTAAGGAAGGATAAGAATTCAAGAAGAGCAATGTCTTGACATTGTCAGTGACAGCTGACAGATTAAGGAGGATGAGGATGGAGTATTGGTTCTAAGTTTTGGCTAGGAAGATGTTATTTTTGCAAAAGCAGTTTGAGTGGAGTGTAAGAGGTGAAAGATTACAGAGGGTCTAGAATGGAATCAGAGGGAGGAAGTTGTGATTCTAAAGTGTGCGTTCAATGAGCTTACAGAACAGAGAAAGGAAATGGAGTGGTAAGCTAGAGAGGCAAGTGGCGTTGAATGTGGCACTGAATATGGGGAGAAACTAAAGCATGCTTCTGTTGTGAAGGGAAAGAGCCATAGAAGAGTGAAAGACAGAAGAGATGGGAAGGGATGTGAGTGGGCATGAACAGGGCTCACCAAGTGGCGGCGAGCCCTGCTCGCCAGCCACGTGGTTCTGCGCATGCGCAGATCATTCTGCACATGCGCAGATCGCTCTGCGCCGGCTCTTCTGGGATGTAATCTACTTGCCACAGGTGAATATATTACATTATTTGTCGAGCCCTGGGCATGAAGGAATTCAGGGGTGAGGTGGAGTTTCTGTGCAAGTGGAAGGGATACAGTAGTACCACTGCATTTGTGGCAGAGAAAGTGGGACTGATGGGAGAAGGTCGTATTGGTTGTGTCTACACTACAAAGAAAAGTTGGAAAAAGATATGCAAATAGAGAACTGCAATTTGAGTATCTTTTCTGCTTTTCTTCCGAAAGAAGCTTTTCCGACATTTGGCCCGTCTACATGGGGCCAAATTTTAAAAAAACCCACCTATTTCGGAACATCCCTTCTTCCTCATGAAAGAAGGTTTACAGGGATGCCCACAAAACATCCGCTTTTCCAACATTTTTTTCCGAAAAGCGGACGCGTTCCTTGGATGAGGCAGAGCTTTTCTGGGATACCTACTTTGGCAATGAAATCTTTAAAGAAAGGCATTTTTGCAAATTCTAGAGTTACAAAACACTATATAACTATAACACCACTGCAGTTATTTCTTCTTTCCATTCACTAGTAACAACAGAACATTGCATTTCCTGGGGGCCACATGCAGGTGCTGGTGGTAAGAATAAGTCCATTTAGGCAGTACAAGAATCCAAACCATCTTGATTTAGTAACCCCATTCACTAGCATTCTGTAAAATGTTTTGCTGTTTAAATTATTCTAAAATAGTACCTGAGCTTAATCGCAAAAATAACACTTGAATCATAACAGAATGAATGAAAGAAAAATTAATGCTAACTTCAATAATGTTAACGAATCAAATATGACGTGTGAATGTTGGAGGTGAAAATCTCATCTATGTGCTATATTTAAACACTGTTGCTAATACTAATGTCCAGATTCTACCTTTCATAGTCATATAAGTGTCTCACTGATTCCAAGAGAGGAAGACAAGCCCTGTATGGGGGTGTAAGAATATTAAGCATAATTTGTTAATATTTTAAAAAATTACTGTTGTGTTTTAGAGTGGCACAGAAGAGAGCCCCATATCCACCTTGTTATAATTGGACCCGCGGTAAGTTGTTTTTCTCCCTTTTTTTTAAAGTAAGTAATTATATTGACTCATACAGATTTATTTTAGTGGACAAATGAGATTTTTTTTTCCATGTTTGATTGCAAATGGAGACAGAGCTAATGGTGTTTGAACTATTACAGAGATTCCAAGTACACCACCAGATTATTGGTGTAGCTGGTCAAAAGGTGCTCTGAATGATAGAAGTCAACCAAGCACTAATGTTTTAATTTCCAAAGCTTCCAATGGGTCACCAGGGTCTCATGTTTTACAAGGTTTAGACACAGTTACATTTTGAAGGGAATCTAGAGATATGCTCCCCGTGAAGTCAATGACAAAACATCAGTTAGTGGGAGCAGGGCAGACTTGAGTTATTTATAATATGGTAGTATGGAGCAGTCCTAGTAAGGATTGGGGTCGCACAGTGCTAAATACTATATAGATCTATGGAGACGATGGTCCTTGCCCAAAGAGCCATACATACAGTCTAACTGAGGCCACGTCTCCACTTACCAGAGGATTGACATTGGCAATCAATCTTCCAGGATTCGATTTAGAAGGTCTAGTAAAGACCTGCTAAATTGAACACTGATGGCACCTCTAGCAACAGTGATACTCCTTACAACATTGAGGAGTAAGGGAAGTTGATGGGAGAATTTCTCCCATTGACCATCTGCTGTAGAGCTGCCCCAGAATATTGATTCATGGTACGTCAACTCCAGCTATGCAATTCACATAGCTAGAGTTGCATATTTTGCCTTGATTTTCTCTGCCAGCATAGACCTGCCCTAAGAGGGAATCAGAATTGATTTAATGACCTCCAAAATGTATTTCGCCAATTTAGATGCCAACTGTGAGACTCAGACCCACTTACTGTCTTGGAACTTACACCTTTTCCTTCTTGTGCCATCACATCTGAATTAAGCTGATCTATCTCATGAGCCAAAAGGCAAGAATGGAGTAGTGTAGCAAGTGCATGGTGAAGTAGCCCCCACCCATCTTTTCCTTTCATCCAGCTCCTTGCATACAATCTGATTCATTGACTTTTGCCATTGACTTCACTGGGCTTTGACTCAGGGCCCTTGACCTTGCTTACATTTCAGCACGTAATTCTAAATTAGACTTTATATGTCACCTCTGAATTTGGGCTACATCCTCAGCTAGTGCAAACAGGCATATGTCTCTTGACATCACATGAGCTAGCCTGGTTGACTGCATCTCAGGGCCTTATGTCAGTTTTGTAGATACAGAGGACACTCTTGTGATTGGAGCAAATATACTCTCTTCAGTTTGAATATTTAAATTCTGAACATTCACATATTAATGATATTCATTGATTTCAGTCTCAGAGCAGAGGCTTTAATATCACATATTACCACAGGACCAACTTTTGGAGGGGAAAACTGTACATTTAACATTTTAATTTTAACATTTACTAGGGTATTTATACCATTAGTTTAACATGCTGATTCTCTGCTGCAGACTGAAAAAGAAGTTGAAAGGTCAAATCTTGTAAAATGAAATATTAGAAATTCATACTTCTGTGTGAATATTTTATGAACAGAGGTTATCTAGCATTTTAAAAGACAGCAGTTATCATTTCTGAAGTTTTTCAGAGAGTCTTGTGTTATGAAAATTTTTAATAATATGTAGATTATATCAAGCACCTTCTAGTTGGTGGTATAATTTTGTTAGCTAGTAGGGATGTTAAAATGCATGTATTTTTGTAAAAATGAGACTGCTGAATTTTTCGGTGGTGCACATTTACACCTGAGAAGGCAGGCAGGAGCTGGTGCTTGTAGCGGGATGGCTTTTAAGCTGTTCCCCCACAAGCATCAGCTCCCACCTGCCCCCCATCCCGTTGCCTCTGAGGGGGTGGGAAGGGCATGCAGGCAGCTCTGCAGGAGGCAGCATGCATGGGGAGACAGCTTTAAGCCGTTCCCCACACGTACCAGATCCTGCCCTTCTGTGAGAGGCAGCAGCATGGGGGAGAGGGGGAGGTGGCTCCATGGGAGACAGCACCCATGAAGAGCTGGCTCCCCACATGTACCAGCTCCCACCTGCCACATTCCTCCCTGCTGCCTCTGTATCAGAGGTGGCAGGGATGAAAGGGGGCTGTGCGTAACTCCTGAGGATTAACCGTGTACATACATGGGTACACTTTCACATCCCTACTAGCTACTTGGCAGTATTTAGGGAATACAGGATGCTGCAGGCAAAGTATATGAAGAAAGAGTAGTGGAATTTTGTGTGAAAGTTGCTAACATGATATTAAAGACTTGTGTGACTGATTTTCTGTTACTAATGTCAGATTTTTTAAGAGCTACAAGCCTCAGTTCTTCAAGGTACTAACTTCAAGGTTCCTAACTTCAAGCACATGAATAGTCCAACGGATAGGAGGATTAGTTAAGCAAGTGCTTTGTTGGGTCAGGGATCTAATGCTTAGTTCCACTGAGCTATCACTCCCCCCAAAGTGGTTTTGTGGACCACTTTGAGAAACACTGGGCTAAGTGTTTGCAGGTTGTCTCTCAAAATTTAGCTCCATGTTACATTTCCTATTTCAACTGCTTGAGATGGTTTATCTTTTGTAAACAGAAGAAGGCCCTTAACAGGCAAAACTAAAAAGCTGATTCACCCTCTAATTTTCAATAACTACAGTTAAAACCTGTGAATCCTGTGACATGTAGCCTGTTTTAAGACTTGTATTTGTGTGCTGAGATAAGTCTTCCCTTCCCCAATTTTGGTTTATTTAAGTTTCTGTTCACACTGATTTTGCTGATGCAGGAGGCTCATTCAGTTTAGATTATTTTAATGACATTTGAACTAGTGTGAATTTTCATACAATTAGCAGATATCAGCTGGTGCAAAATGCTGCTAGGCTTATTTCTGACAGCAGACAGTGCACAGCATTTGAACTGACAATGAAAATCATTGACGTCTGTTTCACTTTTGGATTCTGAATTCTGTAAAGTTTTGTTTGTAGCTATCAAAGGGGAATGTTTAGAATGTTAACAAACATCCCATGCATTTACATTAGTGTTGTTTTACAGACCCGTGGAACTTATACAGTCCATATTTCAGGCTAAATATGAGTTGACCGCATCCCTGGAAATGACTGGCATATCTTTTTTGAAAGTGTTGGTTAACATTAGATTGCATGCTTTACAGTAGGAATTTTTCTTCCTTCTTTGGATTAGATTGGTTTTGTTTTATCTCCTCATACAAAGAATGTTAAAAAGATGGATACTATGAATAACTCTGATTTTTAAGTTTTGGGTATAGCCTGTATCAATGGCTACTATGCTTTATAGTGTTGCCAACTCTCAGGATTTCATCATGACTTACAATATTTATAGTTTGTCCTAAAACCCTAGCTCTTGGAATCATAGAGTCATGATTTAAAATGATCATTTAAAAAAAACGTAAGTTTTTTAGCAGCATTCACTCGCAGCGGCACTTAGTATTTAGGCATTAGGTTTCTATGTGTCCTACCCTCAGTATCTCTCGCCACTGTCATGTCTCTTGGTGATCTGCCTTTTGATATGTATGGACTTCACTTTGTGTCATATCACCACGTAAGCTTTTCTTCTTCTGGGGTTACAGAGTCCCAGAGACGATATTGGGTTCCAGGCCCTTACTGCTGGGGGGACCTACAATCAATCTGTTGATCCCTGCAGGCTCCAGTTCCAACCCTGGATTTTTCAGAGTTTTCATCCTTCCCTTGCTTCCCCAAAGGGAAGTCTGTAAGTGGGAGTTGTGTGCTCTTCATAACAAGGGTGGTTGATAGTGGAACCCAGGCCAGGGTCTTGTAAGAGGCAATGATATTGAGACCCAGAAGTACCTAATGGCTGCCTCTTTGGATCGCTTCCTACTGCCCACCACCCTGCCTTATTCTTACAAGGTCTGACACAAAGGCCATCTGCCCCGTCACAGACCTTTTAAAAAATAGAGCCTTATTGTTCAGTGTATATTAGGGATGTCAACGAGTAGTTGACTGTATGTTTAACCAATAAGCCTGGGCTCTTGTACATTTCAAAGAGGAAGCGCCACTTCTGCACCCCTGCCCCATCCCACAGAGCTGGAGCTGGGGGGAACCAGC
This sequence comes from Pelodiscus sinensis, assembly GCF_049634645.1. Taxonomy (NCBI): domain Eukaryota; kingdom Metazoa; phylum Chordata; order Testudines; family Trionychidae; genus Pelodiscus; species Pelodiscus sinensis. The sequence goes on along the minus strand of NC_134725.1, from coordinate 26,934,844 downwards.
TTTTAAGTTAGGTCCCCCCAGCACCTTTTCCTCTCCCCCTCACCTTTGTGATAGAGGCAGAAGGGGAGGTAGAAGTGACTAGTTGACTATCCAATAAGCTTTTGCCTATCAGATAATCAATTAGTCGTTTATATCCCTAATACAGTGTGCCCCAGGGAGTGCACTGGCGACTGGTCCTGCCCCCGGAGACTATCAAATAGTCATGTGTCCACAAAGATTTCATGCGGTTATATGACTGTTCAATTACCTGATATCTAACATCCCTAGTATATATGCAGCTTACATTTTTGTGAGTTCTTTCAAGTGCAGTGCCAAGAGAGAGATGGCTTTTAGCTATAGACTATAAACTGAACCATTAAAAAACACAAGAGAGAATGAGATTTAAGATATGCTCATCTAACCCAAAGATTTTTACGCTTTTATTCCCGGTGAGCCAGATATTCCATTGCACTGAGTTTATAGTCGCAAATGAAAGGACCAAGAAAGAGAAAGAGGGCTCTAAACCACCTTACTGCTCTCCCAATACTGGACAAGTGGAGGGCCAAAATCAGCTAGGACCTAAAAACTACTTCAAGGCCACATCTATACTAACCAGACTGGAGATCAATCTCATAGCATTCATTTGAACAAGTATAGTAAGGACGTGCTAAATCGAACATTGAGGGTGCCCCCAGTCAGTGCAAATACTCCTCAATTTATGAGGAGTAATGCTTCCTTCAACCTCATGCTGTTGAGATGGCACCAAACTCGGCTTAAGGTTCATCGACTCCAGCTATGTTATTTACGTAGCTGGAGTCAACGTTCCTTAAACTGACCTTCCAGGTCTATTATAGACCTAGCCAGTGACTGCTGCACTGGCCAGAGATCTGGGGGAGAATCATTCAGTCTGTCATGCCTTCCAGATTCTAATATGTACCATCTGTCAGGAGAAATCCTTAGTTTCTAGGGAAACTCAAAGCAGCTCTGAATGCATTAACACACTGCACTTGCAATCGCATCACACGGTGGAGAAATGGTTTTGGTGGCTGGACACCAGTTCTGACTGGTAGGACTGGCTGGTGATGGAGCGGTGGGATGGCCAGAAGTGGCTCCAAAACTCCAGAATGAAGAAGGAGACATTCATGGAGCTGTGTGCCAGGCTCACCCCTGCCCTCCATCAACATGACACCCAGATGCGACCCACCCCTCCCCCTGGAGAGATGGGTCACCATCGCCATCTGGAAGCTTGCCACCCCAAACAGTTACTGGTCCATAGGCAACTAGTTTGGCATGGGAAAGTCTACCGTTGGGGCCCTCCTCATGGAGGTAAGGCACTCTCAGGTTGCAGGCCCGGGGGCAGGTATATGGAAAGGGGGACCCTAGGGAAAGGGGGGTTGCAGGTACATGGGGTGGGCTTCCATGCCCTCCCGTCCTCCCAACAACACTCCTTCCCTGCAGACTATTTAGTTAGGAAAAAAAGCTTGCTTGCTTTTTTATTTGGGATAAAAGTAACTAGGAAGGAGGAAGCGAGGCTGAGAACCTGGATATGGAGAGGGAGGATGAAGGGCTGAGAACCTGGATATAGGGTAGAAGGAGGGGGGTTCTGAGAACCTTGGAGAGGGGAGGAGAGGCTCAGAGCTGGGGCTGAGACTGGTGCATATTTTGGGTGGTAGTTCCACCTCATGTCTGGGGACCTCGGCAACCTTGGGACGTGGGATGGGGCTCCTGGAAGAACAGGAGGATAGGCTGGAGTGGGGGCTGGTGCAGGGTCAGGCATGGCAGGGAGGGCAGGGGCTGGCATAGCAGGAGGAGCAAGGGCTGGCATGGGAGGGGTAGCAGGGACAGGAGCTGGGACTGGTGCTAAGTAGGTCACCATGTCTCGGATGGTTGCACACATGATGGGGCCCACTTGGTCCACATCTGGGTCCATCATTGTTCATTATCTCAGACATTCTGGGCCAGCGTCTGCTACATGTTCCTGAGGACGGACACACGTTCCCTCATTAGGCCCTCATGGATCCTCCGATGCCTGTGGCTCCCCCAGGGTCGGACCGCTGGCTCAGATGCTGGTGATCGTCCCACAGTCACGTCTGGTCTGTCTGGGGAGAATAAAGAGAGATGATCAGTCATCCCTGGAGCTACTGTCCCTGAGACCTTGCCCTCATTAGCAAACTGACAGCTATAGTCCTTGGGGCAGAGAGCCATGACCCGGGAGCAAGGCCATGTGTGGCCTGGACAATGAGCCCTGCCCCCAGCCAATGGATAAGCAAACAAGGGAAGTGTCCAGCCACACTGGGATCCTCTGGGCGGGAGAGGGGCCTGGAGCATCCTGGCCTTCCATCAGGGCTGCACACACACCTGCATCTAGCAGTGCTGTCCCCAGGAGCAGATGGTGCCTTGAGTGTGTAGGTATGCTCATGTGCTGTGTGCAGTATTCCATGTGCGGGCATTCCTGTGCCCTTGTCCTAGTGGCTGGTGGAGGGAGGGCATCTATCTTTGGGAGTCAGAAGTGTGTCTGGCCTCCCCCAGAACCTGTGAGCAGCAGTCCAGGGGTGCTCCGGAGATGCCTCCTGGGGCTGCGTGGCATAGACTGGCGCTGCAAGTGCATCCACATGCACAGACTGCAGCACGAGAACCAGGCTGAGAAGGCCGAGCAATGATTGCACCTCAGCCCCATAGCATCTGCCACCCCTGCCCTATGTGTGTGAAAAACTAAGAGCGCTCACCTGATGATTGCTCCCCGACCTTGGAGGATGCCTGGGAGGCATCCAGGCCCGGGGATACTGGCTTTATGGTGATGGTAGTCACCATGCTGGCCATCTCTTCATTTTCTTCCAGGTCTTCGTCGTCCTCCTCCTTCTCCTGGGCTGGGACCCCTGGGTGGGAGACGACGGGCATCTCCAGCCCCCAGTCCATCACCCGGGGTGGGGAAGGGCTGTACCAACCCCCAGGATGCAGTGCAGTTCTGCATAGCAGAGGCAGGAGTGGAGTCCTGCCCCGGAGCGTGAGCTGCACTCCCTTGCCCTGGCATAGCCCTGCTGGAGCTCTTTCACCTTTCTCTTGACCTGCTCCAGAGTCCGATCGTGGCCTCTCATAGCTAGGGTCTTGGCCATCTGGCCATATATGTCGGCATTGCTCCATCTGGAACTGAGATCCTGGAGGCTCTCCTCTTCACCCCATACCTCCAAGAGGACCAGGATATCCACCCCAGACTAGGATGATGCATGCCTTTTCCAGCCCCTGGCAGGTTCCTGGGAACCCCATGCATGTTCCCTGGGAGGGCCATTGAGCTCTTGGCGGGCTTGTGGCTGGAACATTGGTGTCCGCATGCAAAGTACTGGCAACCACACAGTGTATTGCAGCTCCCAGAGCTGGTTTCCTGCCACAAGCCCTTTCCCAGGTCTCTGTAGCATTATGAGCTGCTGGGAGACAGAAACTATAGAGTTGTGATGAGTGTGGCCAGAAGGGCACCTGTGTTATTTCCTGGAGGCCTCTTTTTTTCAACAGAACTCTCTCTTCCACATCCATGCATGCCTTTTTCCAAAAAAGCTTTTTTGGAAAAAAGCTTATTACTCATAGAATGAGCTATACTGCAGTCAGAAAAAGCCCTCAGTTATTTCAACTTTTTGTTGAAATAACGCAATTGTAGTGTAGATGCTAGTATTGTTTTTCCAGAATAACAGCCGTTATTTCGGAAAAACACTGCAGTGTAAATGTATCCTTATTCTCAGTATTCTTTTTTGCAAATTCAAAAGTATCACAACAGGATACCACAGTAACTCCACAATTAAACTTGCTGTATTTATTTTCTTGTGACCCTGAAAGTTTACAGGTAACATGAGAAAATGAATAAAATCTGAATGAACAAATGATTTTTTTTCTCCTTCTTACTCATTTTTGTTCTCTTTAAATTTCAGAATATATAGTTCTATTAAAATACTACAGCATCTTCCTTCTTTTATGTTTTTCTTTTTATCTTCATTTCTTTCCACTCTAGTACACGAAAAGATTTGAAAGTGAACTGATGTGGAAGATAAATCTGAAGCAGGTATAATGCAGTTTGTGTTTGCGACTTGGAAGATGCATTTTCTGCCTCAAATGAAGACTTTAGGCACTTCAGTTGTCTTTTTAAATTTACTTCACTTTTTCATGAATGAACATCATTACGATAAGTAACCAGAAGGACCCAACGTTAATATAAATAGCACATCCATAGTGGTTGAATGATTGACCAAACTTTTAAAACTCTTAAAATATTTAAAAAATATTTCCACACCTGGGAAAGGGCTTGTGGCAGGAAACCAGCCCTGGGAGCTGCAATACACCGTGTGGTTGCCAGTTCTTTGCATGCGGACACCAATGTTCCAGCCACACACAGAGAGAAGGACATTTTCTCCAAATACTGTTAAATATATTTCAATATAGGAGGGGCAACTCTCCATCTCAAAATAAATCTTAGCTGCATTCTAACTCACTCTGTAATAGCTTGTTTACATTAACTCATACCACAAGATTCTTTTGAACTCAGTGGAGTTACTTGTAGTATAAGATAGTATTCATTGTTGGTATCACGGCCTGGCTCTTAGCAGTTATCATCACATAACAGATTAATGTATTTTATTTTCTGTTTGTGTTTGATTATAATTTGTATCCTTCATTCTTCACTTATGAGTATCTCTGTTTACTTTAATGGGATTGCTCATTTGTAACAGTTGCAGGAAGCTCCTTCACAACTTTTTTCTTTCCCCCATTTCTATTTTTAATGATAAAAACACATGTAACTTGTAAGAACAAAAGCTTACAGAATCTTATTCTGAAAAGATAAAAAATCCTCTTGCAGAACTTTTGTTCATTTGAGCTTTCCCTACTGCAAGTTTAGCCTCTTGTACTGCAATAAACTCCTCTTGATACCCAATTTGACTATACCATATAATTTTTAACCATGCAAGTGGCAAGTACAGAATATTGTTATGTTTATAGTGATATTATTTTCCATTGACAACTATTTTTTTCATGTCTGCCTTCTTCCTGTGCCCACTGACTCAATTGTTGAATTCAGTATCATCGAATCTAGAAATAGAAAGAACCTATCAGGTCATTCTAGCCCATCTCCTTAATAATCAGGACTCTTCCTGACTCTATGGTTTGTAGTAGTTTTTTGTAATCTAGTTCTGAAGGAATCTACCAGTGACACTCCTAGCAATTCAAGTACAAAATTATTCCACTGGCTCCCAGACCTTACTGTTGGGAAAATTTCCCAGTGTGAAGTCTACATTTTTCTTTAACTTCATCACATTTCTCCTGTATCCATTCCTACAACCTTCTGTTATAATAAATAATTCTGTTCCATCTTTGATGGTTACAACTTCAAATAACTGTACATTTGTATATTCCCTCTCTTTTAGCAGTGTAGTCAGTTTAGATAGATAGATAGATAGATTACATTCTAGGAATACATATGTACATGAGGGTGGGGCAGTGCCAGATGTGAGTGAGCAGCCAGCCCTTTTCACCTACTTGGTGATTCTGTATCTTTTTATATATCTCCTTATGCATGGGGAGACTTTTCCCCTGCACTGCCAAATCCTGACCTTGCTTTTAGTTTTGATAAGAGGAATCTGAATACCAAATATAGTGGTCCTAATTGAAACAGGACAGTGCACTTGAGATAAGAGACCTGTAATCCCATGATCCAAAGAGTAGAGAGGAGGTCCTGTGGGATCACAACAGCCACACACTATGAGGTAACTGAGAAAAAAGTGTGCTCTTCAAGGCCTCCACAACAACAACCCAAGGGCTGATACTTGTAACTTTCCCATCAAAGAAATCAGAGACAAAGGCATTTCAAGCCAGCCAGTTGACCTAAGAGCAACACCCCCGAGCATAACAGTGCCTGAGCCAGAAGCTATTGCCCAGAGTGCAGTTCCTGAGTGACTCTGAAGCTCAACAGGACACACAAGTTAAAGAAGAGATGCTTTTTCTTTTTTCAAATAAACACATCCCATGAAGAACAAAGCTGTTCTTATTGAACTTGCAGGCATAGCTTTTGACTTTCTGTTGCACTCAGGGCAGCATGTTGACAGACTGCAAATGTGCTATGAGCTCTCCTTTTTACAAAACTTAGACAACAGCAATAGTCTTACCATCATCAAAAAATTCTGGACCACTTCTTTAGTTCAAATTCATTTTTAAATGGCAGGTGTTTAAAATAAGGTGTTTGCAGACAGTTCCTTTGGATTTTTAATATGATATGCCCTTCACTGAAGCAAAGACATCTTCATCATTGTGTTATATTTGATCTATGGCTGTTTTCACAGTGTCGAACATGTCCCAGAGATGATTCTTGCCTGTCAGCAAACTAGTGCTTCCCTCGTAGCTTAACTTAACCCTGCTGCTAAGCATGGTTTCTTACTCTCTGTATCCATTGACTTTTCATTTTGCTTCATGTGCACTTACAGAAACTGTTCATATAACACAACCAGTGTTTCCTGTAAGCTGTGCAGTTTTGATCTCAGGAGAGATTGAAAAGTTGCCCAGCTGATTAGCTGAATTCCCACAACTAGGTTTTTTGTTTCTACTGATGGTGCACATTTTGCACATGTTTTGGTGCATATTAAAATTATTACGCATGTGAAAGGAAAAGATGAGAAGGAACATTGAACACAACCTCAGTGATAAGAAATCCTTAATGTCTTTCCTGGATTTCTTTTTTTTTTTCCCCCAATGGGGAATTGTTTAATAAAATGCACTGGACAACTGATAACAACTTTCTGCTTTTTAATACTGTATTTTGCACAGTCTCTCATAAATCAACTTAATAAAACCTCAATATAACAAAAAGAACTTGTGCTCTTCTTGCTTATCTGGTTATGATTTCCAAATGCCTGTTTATAGTTTTTAATCCTACTAAATGAAAATAGCAGAGTTGGTTAGTTTCTGTAAATAAGCCTATTTAATTTCCCACCTCTACAAAGGGGTTGTGAATTAAGCTTGAACATTCTTCCCATTATATTCACACATTTTAGATTTTTACATTAGTAAAAGCTGGAAATGGAACCCAGAGATCCTGATTCCCATTCTAGTGCCTGCATCACAAAGCTATCTTTTTCTCAAGAACTAAATATGACCTACCAAGTAGGATTTTCTATAACATGATTTTAACATCTAAATTCCACTCTAGAATTACTGCATATTCTTGCAAATATCGAACTGCGGAAATTTATATTTTCCTTTTAGGTGTTTAATTTATATGTTGTATTGCTATGTAGATACATGTAACCGTGTTTGTGTGTCTTTATAGGTTGATCCACTGTTTACAAGTGAAGTCAATGAAAAAGTTAATAGGTATGCAGTTATTACTCCTCCTTAGTTTAAAAAAAGAAGCAAAGAGTTAATTCTGCCTTTGTTTTGTTCATATCTGTGTGTGCGTGCAAATCCTTGTACCTTATATGTATAGTACTCTTCATGTCTATCAAACTAGTTCTACTAGTTTGTATATGAGACTCACAAATAAAATATTGCATGTTTCACTTTTCCAACACTAAAGCAGAACCCTGTATATTGTTTTGTGTTAACTCACAACTGATTTAGAATTAGATTTCTTATATTTATAATTCATGTGGATATTCTCCTTCGAATCTTCCCCTGTGTTTCTGCAAGATCTTACGTGTTGTTGGTGGGCGGACAAGATAACTTGTCTCAGTTCTTTTCTGTTTCTAGTTTAAGTTTTTTCTAGTTGAAGGGTATACATTTTAAGAAACAGATTTTTTTTTCTGCAGTACATAAGGATTTCTTGGCTGGAACAGAACACAAGAGCAATTTCCTAACTCTGGTAGCCTGTGCTAGATGGACAGTTAAGAATCAGCACAGCATATGTGCTCTGTAATATTCTGCTTTCCTTTGATGTTATATTAAGTTACAGTGCCATACAGTTGATATATTCATTTGCATCTATAATAACTTGGTGTAAAATATTATAGAATTAGAATGGTAGCTTTTGGTGGTATAGTCTAGGTCTGGGGTGGGCAAGAACATAGTAGTTGTTCACCAGAGTTAGCCCCTGGAGGGGTGTTACCACTATATTTACCTGCAGAGCTGCAGGTACTGATGATTGCAACTGCCGTTGACCGTGGATCACCATTCCCTGCTAATGGGAGCGACAGGAAGTGGTATGGAAGGGGCACTGCTTTCCACAGCTCCTATTGGCTGGGAATGGTGATCTGCAGCCAGTGAGAAGTGAGATCATCAGCACCTGCGTTTGTGCAAGCAAATATAGTGGTGGGGGCCCACCAGAATCTAAGCCTGGTGGATCAGATCTGGGTCGCAGACTGGTATTTGCCTAACCTGGATCTAGGTGCTGAATTGGGATCCAAAAAATAAGGGGTCTAGTCAGGGCCCCAATATCAGATGACGTCTCTTAGGACCACTGTAATACAAATAATAGCTCATTATAATATTCAGCACAGGGGGTGAGCAATACATACGTGCTAGCAGTAATAATACATTGTGCGTAAGGAATCTTTTATCTAAAGATCTATTAATATTAATTAAGACTCATTATGCCTCTCATTTTACCCATGGGCAAGTCAATGAGTTTGTCTGCAGTGCAATCAGAGTGCAGTTTATTTAGGTCTGTCCATGCTAGCTTTAATCTAGTTAGCACAGCTAAAATTAGAAATGAAGATGCAGCAGAATAGTATATACTTGAGATGCTAACCTATGTGATTCCACCGCATTTTCACTGTAAGTGCTATTCAGACTAATTAGGTTAAAGCTGGTGTGGGTCTGCCTCCATGAACTGCAATCATCTCCAGTTGCACTACAGATACTGATTCTTATTGCTGGAATCAGAAACATAATTCCCAACTGCCAGAGTAGTTTTAACTACTGGGCTATAACTCAGTGACCCTAAATTCTGAGAAAAAGTCCATAATGCTTGTAGTTGAAGATGTTCTAACTATGCCCTGTTTACTTCTAGGGCACCTGGGGTACATTTGTTACAGGAGATACCTCAAAATGATCTTCATGCTGCTGTGAAAAGATGCTTTGCAGTGGTGAACAGCTCCATTTCAGAAGGGATGTCTGCTGCAATCCTGGAGGTAATTACATCAAAGTGTTGAATGTGTGCAGAGTGTGAATCTGAAATTGCTTTGTATCTCCTGAAATTTGTCAGCATTCCTATGCATATTTCAAAGCCACTGAAGGCAAAACCAATTTTTTTTCTTCACAAGAATTAATAGTTTTTAAAAATAAATTAAATATTTAAATATTAGAGTTTATTTTTAAAGACAGGCTGTATTTTCATCAAGCTTGTTAAATTAATATTACAGACCCTTAGGTCGGATGATCTAGATTTCCTGTGGGTATCAAATATTCCTGGTTAAATATCTATCTACTTATAAAACTGCTCAAAAATGCTTTATTGTTATTTAAGTGTTACTATGTCTGAGGCTGAATTTGGTTATTAAAGTGATTAATACGTTTAAGACAAGCTCATTTTATTCATTTAACATATTGTGGTTAAAACAAAATCTCAGGTGTCTTTCATACCAGTCAAAGTAAGGTCCTGCTTGCTCCGACTCCTACAAAAATCATGATTTACTGAGACTATGTCTACACTTGTCAGCATATAGAGGACAGGCACTTCATGCATAGCTACATGCAAGAGCAACAGGTAAGCTGCATCCATACGTGTCACTGCTTTGCACCAGGAAAAGGCTTTGGCGAGGAGGCACGAGGACACTACATTGTTAAAATAACAGCGTAGACGTGGGAGATGGTGCTTGGGCATGTAGAGAGCTGTGTAAGGTAAATACCCATGGGTTTCAGGTATGTAGTGCACTCTATTCACCTAAGCCATACCTCACCATCTGCACTGCTGTTTATATCCATTCTAGCAGGAGTGCCGAGTTTATATTCCACATGCTGTTGTAAGTGTAGACGTACCCTAAGATTGTACAGGGCAGTAGCCCATCTTTATATTCTGTTTGTGTAGTGCTTAGACACACTAGGGGTATTAGCCCATGACTGAGATTCCAAGGTGCTATGACATTATTTTTACTACTATAACTACTGTTAATAGTGAAACTCCTATTGCTGTTCTTAGCAAATGTTCACTTCTAGAATGTTTTTCTAGATTTGTTTGTATGTAACAAACAGTTTCGTAAATATTATCTCATTATACTCATTATACTTCATAAGACCTCTGCAAGGTAGATAAATAGTAGAGAAGGGAGCAAATCATTCATCACTGAATTGTAGCCACCTCTAGGATGGAAGGCAGACACAGTTTGACTGCACAAAGCCATACTGCATACACTATTAAGACCAGAAGCACTACTGCTTCTGGGCAAGGGCTAAAGAAGGTTATGACATTTCCATAGTTTTCATTGCTGCATTTTTTTAACATTGAACAATTGTTGAGAAATGCTGGAGCATAACAACAACATCTTATCTCTAACTCGAGATCTAAGAAGAATCAAGGAATACCACATGCAATTGATATACTATGAGTAAGTTAAATAGATGTTAATTATCTGAATAGAAATGTTATTATCTGAATCTGAATTTGCTAGGGTGTCAGAGTTAACATGGCAAGTGCCTTGAAATCTTTAATTTCTGAAGTGGTTAGGAACTCAGTTTTAGATGTTCTTCAAAAAACAGCAAGACAGTAACCCAGGGGTGGGAAACCTCAGGCCTAGGGACTGGATACAGCGCCTGGCTTGCCTGGATCTGGCCTCCAAGGCTCAGCCCCTTCCTCCCCCCCCAGCATTGTGGAGCCCATGCTCATGCTCCAGCTCTCCCACTGCCCCACAGCGGGCTAGAGCACACAAAATCTACTAGGTTGGGCCCTCCCACCAGGCTCTGGTGTGCAAGAGGAATGTGGGGAGTGTCTTTCTCCTCAGTTAGGAGTCTGTGTCAGTGAGGAAGTTTTTTTTGCTTCTCACTAGTGTGCAGTCCCCGACTGATTTTTCTGTGGGCTGTGGGTCAGTGGCCCCCAACCCAAAAAAGGTTCCCCACTCCTTTAGTAACCCCTAGCAGTATCCAGAGCAGTGGATTCAGTACTGACTCAAAGGAATGAGTGCTCCCTGCTGAGTCACCAACACCACTTCTTACTGCACTTGCATGTCCCCTTAAAGAAATGGCCAATATTCAACCTGATTTTCTTTGTGCGGGGAGAGGGGAGAACAGAATCTCTGTGGGGAAACAGGATCTCTGAAGGTTTCCAACAGAACCTGGTGATTCTGCTGAGGCGAGGAGTAGTTTTTCCACAAGGACGGGACTGACAATTTGTGATCATTGCCATAAAGGTTTTCTGTGAAAAATCCTCTCCCTCAGGTTTTAATGTGGGAGGGAACAATCAGCTCTCATGAGCAGGTGAGTAATTTAACAAATGTTTGTTGAGTCAAAAATGTAAGTCAACGTGAATTTACTTGAAAGAGAGTATTGACCTGAATTCAGGGATTATTGATTTCAGTTCTGCTTTGTTGAAGTCACAGTTCTGACAAGCTTTAGTTCTGATGCCTGACAGACTAAATCAGTTATCAGCAGGATTCCGATGAAGGTTTGTATGTGTGAAATAGAATACCGCTACTCCGTATGCAGTTTTTCATTATTGCATTTCTAAAGAGTTGAGTATCACGTCAAGGGGAAAGCTGCCTTATTCTAAATTTCTATTACATAGATGAAGTAAGTTTCAAGGTGCATAGCTGCCACAAAACCCCTATTCTCTTTCTTTCTTTCTTTCTCTTTCTCTTTCTCTCTCTCACTCTCACTCTCACTCTCACTCTCACTCTCACTCTCACTCTCACTCACACACAATCCCCCAGATGCTTTCATATACATTACTCCATATTGAATTTAATTTTATTTCCTACTAATACAGTAGATCAGTGATGAGCAACCAAAGCTTGTGAGTGAGCCACATTCGTGGCCCTCCTTCTTCTCAATGGGCTGCAAGACAGTCGTAACCAAGATGGTCTTGTAGACTAGGGTAGTTTTGCTAACTGCGCTTGTGCACCTGCTGTGTCAAGTATTAGAGGGGTAGCCGTGTTAGTCTGAATCTGCAAAAGCAGCGAGGAGTCCTGTGGCACCTTATAGACTAACTGAAGTGTAGGAGCATAAGCTTTTGTGGGCAAAGACCCACTTCGTCAGACGCATGCATCTGACGAAGTGGGTCTTTGCCCACGAAAGCTTATGTTCCTACACTTCAGTTAGTCTAGAATTTGTGGTATGTGCTGACTGAACCATAGCAGTGCTTTTATTGTGCAGAGGGAGTGCATGTCTCTCACAGTCAATGTTGTGTGCTAGCAGCATGCACCTCACATCACGTGTCCTTGTTTTACATGTGTGTCATTTTAGTAATATCAACAGGAAAAAAATAAATGGATTTAAACCAGCAAAATCAGGCCCTGCACGTGCGCAATGATAAACGAAATGTCACATGGGCCATACGTAGAACCCCAATGGGTTTCAGGTTGCCTACAGCTGCAGTAGATCATTTGGTATTATTTTCCTACGTTTGCTGGTACAGGTAGCTACTAAAGATGGCCCAATTTACTACTGTGTGTAGTTTTTCAGCTTAAAAGCTATTTTGCAGAGACTCGCTACATTGAAAATGGAGGGATGATTTGTAGTTGCTAAATACTGTACACTCTAATAACCTGTGAAGTACTTAAGTGGAAAATGAAACTCCCTTACTCTAGGTGCAAGAATTGATCTTTAGTTGTTTGCTTGTCACTTGTACATGATGCTATTGAAAGAGAAATCATTCTACCTACTTTCCATTGTTGTATTGATGGGATCATTTCATAGCTTGTTGTAAGTTTTGGATTGTGTTTCTGCATAATGATGTATCTACTTCCAGATCTTCAAAACTGAGCTTAGCCTACACTTAAGAGTTTAAAGCACAGCTGTGGCAGTACTTTAAACTGAAAGAGTGGCCATGGCATGAAGCACTGGGAGAGCTCCTCCAGCACTCTATGTAAAGCATCACCACAAGGAAAGTATTTAACAGTGATAGGAGCATGGCTTCTAGAGCTGTAGCCTGGTTCACATGGTGCTTTACGATCCTGTAACTTGCTGTGCCCTGAGGGGTGTTTCTCACACCCTTGAGCCAGGAAGTTACAGCACTATCTTGGCCTAAGACTCTGGACTATTTAAAGTTGGCCTCCTCTTCTTAGGTATGTTGATGTAGTATATTTTTATTTTGCTTTTTATTCTGGAGATAAAATAAGGCAGCATATTTACTTACAATTTCTGCTGCTACTGAATTTCTTTATATATTACTAGGGGGCTGTGCCCCTTGCCTGCTGTACTCGCCAACCCCCCTTTCTCGGGGGTAGGCAACCCTAGCTTTCCCTGCCAGCCACTGGGGAGGGCTGGGCTGTAGCTGTGCCAGCCCGGGTCCCTTTCCATCCTCCCCCTGCCACACCAGCCCGGGCCCCTTCTCCCCCACCCACCACACCAACCCAGGCTCTCCTCCTCCCAACAAGCCAGGGTCCCTTCTCCCTTCCTCTGCCCCCGTGAGCCAGAGTCCCTTCTCCCCTACCCTCCCCACCAGCCCGGGCCTTTTCTCTCCCTGCCCCAATCCTAACCCCCCTCCTGGCCATGATGCGTGCCAGGCCCAACTCTAATCCCAGAGTCTGGGGAGCTGCAGGGGTGCCTGCCTATCCCATGTGCGGCTCAGGTAGTGCCGTGTGTAGGCAGTGCTCCAGAGCACTGCAGCCTGCTGAGGTAGGGAAAGCAGCAGCATGGTGGCTGCTGTCCCGCCCTCTCTCCAATGCAGTCCCACCTGCGCTGCTCACCACCCCAGCACTGCCCACAGAGCCCAGGGCTGCCAGCTTGCCGGGAGCGGAAGGGAAGAAACTGACAGCTTCGTGCAACAGCTCCCCCAAGCAGCTTGGGAGTGCTCTGGCGGCCACAGTAAGTGCAGCCACTGGGAAGAGGGTGACTGTCCATGGGGGCAGCTGGACTCTGGGCAGTCAGACACCGCACTCCAGTTCCCCAAGAGCTTGGTGGCAGGGGAGCCCCTAAGAGCGGAAGCCCAGCTGGGAGTCCTGCTCCTAGCACTGTCTCCAGGCTGCTGTCCCAACCACCTCCTCCTCCCCCCTTCTTCCCCCCACTCAGTCACATCTGCGATGTGGAGTCTGATGACTACTGTGCCATGTGCACTGTTGTTGAAAGCCCTGTGGGGTGGGGAAGGCAGAAGAGGAACAGGAGCTTGGTTTGAAATAGCAATTCCAAGTGGTGAGGGGAAGCAAGCGAGGTCGGGCTTTAGCTGGAAGAGTGGGGAAAGAGGGGGGAAGCATGCGAGACACAGAGTGTCGTCCCATAGGAAAAAATGTTTTTAATATACAGAGAGATTTTACCAGTGTTTTCTGTGCATCATTAAGAAAATGTTACTTGATAATTTCCTGTTGGAATAAATAGGATCTAATAATGGAGGCTTGAAAATGGCCATAGCTATTTTGTCTGATTCACTTGACTATGATTGCTATATACCGTGTTCTCATAACAAGACGTGTTGTCTCATGATCTGAAAATGTCACTGGTGTCAGGAACTCCTGAGTAATAATCCCTGCTCTGACAATGACTCCCTCTTGGGCTTTGGAGAAATGATTTATGGCCCAGGAAGTGCTGAGAACCCGCAATTCGCATTTGCTTTTGGTCTCCAGAGAAGATGCTCAGCATTTTTGAAAGTCAGACCATTAACCTCTCTTTAGTTCCTCCACAATGTTGTTATTAGAGTCAGCACCAGTTACAACTCAAGTGGAATAGAGAGAACACAAATTATTTACCTTTGCCTATCTCAGTGTGTGATATCTGTTGCTAAATATTGAACCATTATAGTAACCACTGTACTTACCCAATTCTTATTTAGGGGCTGTATAAGAATTAACAGCTGTAAAGATCTATGAAGATGTCACTGCTGAGTATTATTCAAAATTCAATAGTGGCTCCGGGGCTTGTACTTTCTCAGAGAGTAAGGCACGTGAAGCCATAATGATACTCCATTTCCTTCCAGCACTAACAAACCTGTACGGGTCAGCTGCTGAATCAAGACAGATGTCTTTAGTATTGCCTTGAGAGCAGAAGACTGGATTAAAAGACCAGTAGGTCCCTTTCAGTCCTAGGATTGTATGAGTCTATGGATACATCCTTTTTTGGAGTCTACTAACATAAGCTGAGCTTATGTGACAATGATATAAAGAGCTAGTACCCCTTCAAAAGTCTGAGCATTCTGGCTCATGCTCACATCAAATGAATGACCAAGCTACAGTGTAGAAAAGATAATCAAATGGACTATGTGCTAGAGAGGGACTCAAAAGTCCTGGGTTCAGTTTTTGGCTCAGTCACATATTTCATGTGTGGCCTTGGGCAAGTTACTTAAGCTATACAATGGGGATAATAATTCACATTGGATTGTGAGAAAAAAATTCCACCAATGGTTTATGATGTGCCCAGACATTACAGCAATGAAGACCATGGAAATAGCTATATGGATAGTGCTGTTTATTTGTTAAATCTCTTTTAAAGATAATGGGAAGTTCAGTCCAGGTTAGAATTGCTGACAGTCTTCCATTGACCTCAATAAGAGTAGAATCAGGCTCTTAATTTTCCATTAGGCTAGAACTTTTTAGTGACATCAGCCATAGAGCCACTTGGTGCTTTTGCAATTAATTTCCTCGGGATAATTATATGGTAGGATTTGGTAAAACAGTGGAACCACTTCCCTTGAAAATATCTTTTGAAACAAGGTTTTAATTTCCTTAGCTAAACCCCGGACCTAATATTTCCAACAGTAGGAAGAGCCATTTGTCAAAATATTGTCATCTTATCAAAACAAAACAAATTCAAAATTTTTGGATCAGAAATGGAATAAACATTGTGCTAGGATTTAAAAAAAATTGCTGTCTACTAGGGAATTTAAAATGTAGAGAGATTTGTATCCTGCAAACATGCCGGCATACACTTAATTTTATTCATATGAGTTGTCAGTGTTCTCTTCAAACTATAAAATTATGTCTGGTTGAAAACTAGCCCTGATTCAAAGTGACCAGAAATCATTACTGTCAGATTGTTTGATCTGGCCATCTAAGATCTGTTTTTAGCATCCAGATCACAATAGAATTGTCACAATTATCACCTTTTCTTCTTCACTGTCACTCAAGAAAGTAATGTGTGGGGTTTATTAAATAACCTTTGACCCCTTATAGTAGGGGTGGGAAACCTAAGGCTGGGGGGCTGGATGCGGCTCCCAGCTTACCTGGATCTGCCCTCCAAGGCTCAGTGCTCCCTCCCCCCAGCCTTGGGGAGCCCACACTGGTGCTCCAGGTCCCCTGCTGCCCCACCACAGGGCTAGAACACACACATTCTACTAGCCTGAGTCCCTATAGGCTCTGGTGTCTGAGAAGAATGTGTGTGGCCTCTGACCCAAAAAAGATTCCCTGCCTTAGAGGGTACAGGGACTTGGTTATTATCACTGTCCTACATAGCAACTTACTGTGTAGTGGCTGAACAAAAGAGTTTGACTCTTCACATCCTTTTACCACATCACCTTTCCTCTGCTCTAAAACTTAGATAAAATCATGAGATATTGCTGGAATTCAAACAAACAAAAAACACAAACCAATCACCTAATTAAAGAAAACTCAGCACAGAAATGTAAACATCATTAGATGTTTACCCTCTGATACAGAAGTGAGGAACCTTTTTGTGGTCGGGGGTTGCTCACCCACAGAAAAAAATCATTCAGGAGCCGCACACAACTGAGAAGCAAAAAAACTCCCCAGAAACCAAAAAACCCAAACCCTCTCTGATGTAAAAACAAAACAAAAAACAAACAGGACTATGTAGCACTTTAAAGACTAACAAGATGGTTTATTAGGTGATGGGCTTTCATGGGCCAGACCCACTTCCTCAGATCAAATAGTGGAAGAAAATTGGCACAACCATCTATACCAAAGGATACAGTCAAAAAATAAACACCTCTCTGAAGTACACTCCAAGTGAGAAGGAGAAAGACATTCGCCATATTCCCCTAGCATAGCAGCACCTGGGGAGCCCATCCTTGTAGATTTTGTGTTCTCTAGCCCCGTGGTGGAGCTGCCAGGGGAATGGAGAACGAGTGTGGGCTTCAGGGGCCAGATCAAGACAAACTGAGGGCCACATTTGGCCTCTGGGCCTTAGGTTTCCCACCCCTGCTCCAATATTCTATATTGTGGTACAGATTTACTCTTAGTCCAAAAGCCCAGATTTCTGCTTTAGAACAACCTACAGAAAGCTAAGGAAGAAAAAATTAAGCTGGAAGACAGTAGGTAAGAAGTGTGGAGATACCAAAATGACACAGACAAGAAGGACTATGAGGCAGCAAATGAAGGACTCCCAAAAAAGACCATACAATGAATAAAATCCACAATTCCCCCCTCCATACTTGCATGTGTGTAATGCCTAACTTTACATCCTGTATCTGTCTCAAACTGCTCTTAAACATATTGTCAGGATAAGGTAACAAAAGAGAGGGCCATCAGCATAAACTTTTACATTAAGTTGTTATTGACAGATCCCAGGTCAGTAATTATATATTTCCAGCAATACAAATGATTCTCTTTACAGCTTAAAAATAGAATAAATGTCTAAATTAAATTCAAGACTACTTGATATAGCAATTATTTACAGCATAATCCATTTGTGTAAGACTGGCTGGTGCAAAGCCAATTCCTTGTCTTATCCACTTGGCCATCTGTTGTATCTTTCAATGGCTGCAGTACATTAATGCCTATGTGATTCCAGGCTCCAAGTTTTTCAGATGTTGCATTTATCAGCCTCAGTCCCCAACTAACAAGCACTATACATCTCTTTTTCCACTGGGTTCAGAAATGAATTATAAACTAAAGCTCAAATTAACAAAAAGTTTGTAGGTGCCTATATCCCATTGTTTTCTGTAAGAGTTAGATGCTTAAATACTTTTGAGGATCTGGGCCTTTGTGGCCATTTTTAATAAGCTGCAGCCTATGTGGCATATGGAGAAAGAAATGAATAACTGTACTATAGCAAAGTGCATAATAATGAGGGAACACTTCCAGACTGTGGTGCAGCAATACTGCAATACATGTACAAGTTCCCAGTACTAAACTCAACCTAAGGCAGAATTACTATGGGCACTAGTACCTTGAGTCGGTCATCATTATTCATGTATCGAGTGGCGTGTGATGGCCTCTTGTTTAGTATGCCTAATTTACTTCTCCTATCTGTCCTGCCTACCCCAATGTATGGATAGCAGGCAGTCACAACAGCCCATTCTAGAGCACTGAGAGGAATTCAGAAAAAAAAATCTTTCCATTTAATTTAATTTTAAAGGAAATGTCTTGGCCTCTGAAGTGTATCCAATGTAGTCTTGTTCATACGAAAAAAATCTACATAAAGTAGTCAAGTTACTTTTGAAGCATTGTGGCTTTTTTTTTAAATTGAAGGAGAAATATAAAATTTACAGAGCCAAGTACTGCATTGTGCTTATCTCCCCCACTGAAATCTAGGAGACACAAGTCAGTACAGAACTGGACCCTAAGGGTTACACAACAAATACTTTCTTTGAAAAAAATGTCCACTGTCAACTAGTCTTAATTGCTTTTGTGTTGGTTCCTGTTATAGATTTGAGAGATGATTTTTCCTGTCACTAAGCTGGTCCTGATTTTCCAGAGCCAGCCATATGAGCCTATTTGGTTAAAATGATGGTGCTTTTAACATTTATTCTCTTCTAACTCTCTGGGAAAGCAGTGTTCCCTGGGGCTTTGTAATCCTCAGGGGGTGAGGAAACTTTTCTGGAGTTGTTATCATATAGCGTTCCCTCCCTAGACTTCAAACAGGCTAACTGATGGTATGGTTCTTTGATAGAAGAAGCAATCTGTAGTCCTTTCTGAATCCTGGCCTTGAGGGCCACAGTATAAAAACAGAACAACAACAAAAATCAGAGTTATTAAGGAACCTAGGTCTAAATTAGTGTCTTGAACTCATCTCAATTGGTTACCTTGTTTACATAACTGGATAACTGGAAATAGTTATCCTATTCCCCATCATATGCAAAGGACCAGATTTACAAAGGTATTTAGGTACCTAATGCTTTAGATTTTCAATAGAACTTAAGTGACCTAGGCACTTGACTTCCATTGACTTTCACTTGAAAATCACCCTCTACACCAGGGCTACTCAACTTTGGAAGCCCGGGGATTACTGTGGTACTCACAGCACATGCCAAGGGCTACAAGTTAAGTGTGGTTGCACATACATGCAAACATATATGCAAATTCACACTGACAGGCATGAATAAAAAGATTAAGGCAAGACTACACAACACACCGGCCCCATTTAAGTCAGTTCTGCTGATATTAATAAAACACAATATTTACCCCATTTCCACCCATTTGACAGCACTTCTAATGAGCAATGGCAGGCTAGGAATTTAACTACTAAAATGCGTATCAGCAGAATACCATTACATTGACTACTTTTTTGTTCTGGCTTTCACCTGTGGGCTGCATGCGGTCCACAGGCCGCATATTGAGTAGCCCTACTCTACATCTATTTGTGTCTTTAGGTGCCTAAATCAGTATGTAAATCTATGCATACTCATTTATCCAAGATTGTTAGACCATTTAATTTCTTCTCATGAATCTGTTGCTTAGAATTATCTCCATTTGGCTCACTATTTAGACTAGAATGCCTATGTCATTAAGGATTATTAATAGGCTTTTTAGAACAATCTGCTGAAAAGCATTGTAGCATCAGCAAGTTGATGGGCTTTATATGTCTAGTCTAAATTTCTCTACACTAACTATGTTTTCCTTGGATATTTTAAACTATGAATGCATGTTGCTAGGCCACTGCATTCCTTTACTTGTCAACTTGCCGTTGGGTTTGTACGCTAGTGGCTGGGGTATAAAGTCTTGTCCAGATTTACAAACCAAAGAAGCATTTTTCTTCCTCACTTCTTTCCCCATTTAGCTTTTTCATGCTACTTATGCTGACAGAAAATTGCTTCCATCAGAGACTATAATGACAATAATTAAAAATGTGTTCTCTCCAAAGTGACAGTGAATCAGTATGAAATAGATTGTACATTTTGGAGAGTGAATTTGTTTTTTGTTTGACACTGTGATAATTGTATAAGATTAGCCATTATACATTCAGGGTTTGTGTATTTCAAGATTTCCAAATCCCACATTGGTAATTAAAATTTCACATCAGGGCTTGACAAATGCATGAGTAGGCGGTGGGTAGGGATTTTCCTTGGGTGACTAGGCTTTGCACACTGGGTTCTGTACACTTAAACTTTTGTTCAAAATTTTCTAGCTCTTATCTTTATTATGGAGATGATTTACTGGAGATAAACTCATGCAGTGCTGTCTCTGTACTCCTCAATCTACAGACAGCCTGAAATGATATGAGAATAAGCTTAATACTCCATGCTCCCTGGGTATGTGTTTTTTTTAGAAGGGTGTCTGCAACGACATGAGGGGATCGCTTTTCTGCTTCTGCAACATTCTACTTGACTTTTCAGAAGCCTAGACTTTGGGATTCTGTGGCTGTTAAAGGAACAGATTCTTCTCCACATAACTCTTGGATTGAGATAACTATTTTAGTTTTGAGAAAATGGAAATATGCAATGCTTCCCTTGTACACTGCCAAGCTTAGTGAGTTCTCTACTATAGCATTAATGGAAAAAATGACTAATAGAAATGCCTGGAAAAAATATGAAGTTGGTCACACTTGAAACTATTGCACACTTGTGCAGTTTAGTAGATAATTGTCCCCAGTATTCATAGGCTGTATTCACACTTACTTATCTGTGTAGTCACTTTAATAGTTGTTGCCTTGCAATGACCTCTGTGGGTTCAGGTTTTGGTTTGTTTCTTTCCAAGTTTTTCAAACAAGAAACTTTTAATTTATTTTATTTATAGTCTATGTATATTGCATTCTTATTGTATTTTTCATTGTGTGTTTATATTTTATATAAAAACAAAAACAAAAAAAAATTAGAACTCCTGAAGGAATCTGATTATCGTTAGAAGCTATATTAGCTTGTGCCATCTGCCCTCCTCTGTGCTTGGAACCCTCTTTTGGAGAGCGCGATCTAAGCGAAGCCACAATGTAGAAGCAGAGGCATGTTTAACAAGGGCCTGTGGGAACCAGGGCAGCAGAGAAGAGGCCAAGGCATTTCCATGGAACTGGGGGTTGCAGCTACATGTGCTCTCCTGAAGTAGTAATAACAATCCAAACATATTGTGTCTACCTTCAGCACCCCCATTATAAAAATTGTTCCAATAGGACAGACTCCTTGGATGTCCTTGCCTCTAGAGGATTTCTTGTAAAGATTTTGTGAGCTACGTGGATCATAATTTCTCTCTTCTTCTATGGAGAGAACAAAGAGCCATATGTAGGGGAGAATTAGTCCTTTCAGGGTAGCTGTGAACTGTGTCTGTTCAACTCCGTGGGATGTCAACTGTGGCAGGAAAAGTGACAGGCTTCAATCTAGATCTTAGTTTTAACTCCTCATGTCCTGCTGCATGCTAGGAATTTCTAGGAGGTTTCAGCCTCTTCCTGGGCCAACACACCCTGATTACTCTGAATACCTGCCTTGAGAAAGGTGAACATATCACCCAGTGACCTGCCAGATGGGCAGAAAAAGGCTATTTCAGATATTATTTTGAAAGTGATAAGTCCTGATTGCCAGAACCAGCATGACAAGTTTTATGGTTTCACATGGTTCCATAAAGTGGCTAATATGGCCTCCCATAGATCCTTGTTTTAAAAAAAATTTGGAGAGGAGAAGTTTTTGGAACAGGTTTCATACTTTGATTGTATTTTTATTTCTCATCACAAGCCCTAACTGACTACATCTTCTTTTTTTCCACATTCTTTAGGCAATGGATTTAGATGTTCCAGTGCTGGCAAGGAATATTCCTGGGAATGCAGCAATAATAAAACATAAAGATACAGGACTATTATTTACAGATCCCCAGGTAATAAGAACAAAAACCAAAGCATCACAAAACAACCCTTTTTAAAAATTATTTTCCTTTTCCTTTAACTGCTTGGGCACATCTAACCTACATTCCTCTTTCAACAGAGGAATATAAATGAAGCCAATCAAAAGTTCAAATGAAGCGTGGATTTACAGATCTCATGCTTCATTTGCATAATCGCATGAGAATGGTTTTTCGAAAAAGGGTTTTTCAAAAAAGAAACCGCAGTCTAGACAAGGTTCTTTCAAAAAAAATCAAACTCTTTTTTGAAAGAACCCATACTCCTGAAAAATGAGGTGTACGGGTTCTTTCGAACAAGGGGCTGTTGTTTTTTCAAAAGAACACTGTCTAGACTGCTGTTTCTTTTTTGAAAAACCTTTTTTTGAAAAAGCGCTCTCACACGGATTTGTAACGAGATTTGTAAATCTGCGCTTCATTTGAATTTTTGATAGGTCTCATTTATATTCCTCTTTCAAAAGAGGAATGTAGTTTAGACATAGCCCTTGTGTCTTGATGCTCTACTTATGGTAACTTTCAGAAGTTCTACCCTCATTCTCTTAAAACGTCTCCAAACTGATCTTGGTTTTAATGAAGGTTTTTCATGCTCTCTTTGCAGTTCACTGAATGTGGGGGGTAGGGAAAGGGGGGAATCAGCATTATTGAACATTTCTTTTTAGCTTATGACTCTGCTACTTGCTTAAATGCAGTTCAGTTGAGATTTTATCAGGTGATTTAATTTAGTTTTCGGAGCTTCTTAGGCAAACCCTCGAATAGATGCTGTTCAGATGTCTTACTTCCTTCAAGCACTCTCTGAAATGTGAATGTATATCATAGAAGCAGTGGATCACAAAATCAAAAAGGGTTGTGAACTGAATTCATTGCTAGGATTACAGAAAATCCTAATATAAAGAATTAGTATATCATAAATAGCAGTAGGACAGAATATAGTTATACAGAAAGTAAACACTATATTTTGCACTCTGGGTGTGTTGGAGAGAACTCTGTGGTTGCGTTTAGACTGGCAAAATTTTGCACCAAAGCGACTGCTTTTGTGCAAAATCTTGCCGCCTATCTAGACTGGCCGCGAGTATTTGCGCAATAACACTGACTTTGTACTGTACAAAATCAGTGGTTCTTGTGCAAATACTTTGACGCTCCCGCTCAGGGATAAGCCCTCTTGCGCTAAAATGGCCATCGGAGCTTTCTTGTGCAAGAGAGCGTCTACACTGGCATGGATGCTTTTGCGCAAAAGATGTCTTTTGCACAACAGCATCCGTGCCAATGTAGATGCTCTCTTGTGCAAATCTTTTAACGGAAAAACTTTTCCGTTAAAAGTATTTGCGTGAAATCATGCCAGTCTAGATGCAGCCTGTATGTATTTAAGTCCTAGATATTCTTTGATTTGTATGGTGTTTTATGTGGAATGTAAAATCCCGTTTAAAACGTTAACCAATTAAATTATATGTTTAACCCGTTAAACAGCCCGCCATGTCGCACCACGGGCAAGGATGCCTGGCCGGGCTGCAGCAGCAATCTACCCAGGGTGCAGTGGGTTGCTCCACTAAGCCAAGTGCCAGTCAACCGGTTACACTGGTAAGCATGCCGGTAAAGCAATGCTTACCAGGTAACCTGTTAACACTTTACATGCCTAGTTTTATCTAATGTGGTTTGCTGTTCTGCCATTGTCTTTGTGCATTGTGTACACGAGAGGCTCTGCCACATGTTTTTTTGAGTCTTAAGCAAATCTTAATTTTTCTGCCTCACTTTCCCCATCATTAAAACAGAGCAGTCAAACAGCTATCAAGAGCCTGCCAAGGACCAAAAAAGACATGCACCTTCCTGATCTGCTGCAGAGATCCTGGAACTTATTGAGGTTTAAGGTGATGAGACCAACCTCCAGGATCTCCGCATCAGATGCAGGAATGTGAAAGTCTATAGGTGGATGGCTGACAGCCTGGCCGCAAAAGGATACATACTAACCCAAGAACAGGTGTGGATGAAGGAAAAGGAGCTCCGCCAGGCATATGCCAGAGCCAGGGAGGGAAACTCCCACTCTGGGGCACCTTATTACAGAGACTTAGACCACATCCTGCCCTTATTACAGAGACTTAGACCACATCCTGCGGGGTAGGACAGTCCCACCTTACTCCTCGCCCACAGTTGTAGACTCCAGGCTCAAGACGCCCATCGTCATACTCGGGGGGGGAGAGACGAGGAGGAGGAATAGGACCCGGATGAAGCTAGCATCTCCACCCAGCTGACCCAGAAGCCTGATAGCCTCCCTGAGGATGTGTCCCAGGTGTCATCTGAGGCTGGGGAAGGTAAATCATGTGAGTGCCATCGCTTTCCCTTCGTACAAGGGGTGGAGGGGATGGCTGGGGCAGGAGGAAGATGGGCGCTTCACACTTGGCCCTTGTTGCCCACAGATTGCATAGCAGCCTGTGCATGTGAGAGCATGTGCCACACCTCTTCTGGGCAAACAGCCCCAGGAGGCTGCCACAGAGGACCCTTGTGCTATTGTACCGTGGACATCTGGGCCCACTGGCCAGAGTGCACATGGCCTTTCTTCAAGCACATCACCTGTGACAGAGCTGAGAACTGTTGTTCATAGCTCACAGATGGGAGCTGGGCTTCAGGCACTGTATCCCCTAGGTTACTGACCATTTATCTTTGTTCTCCACAGCCAGACCAGCTGTGAGAGAAGGGGTGGTCAACACCACCTGGGACAGCCTCCTGGTCCCGAGGACCTGCAGCTGCATTGGGAGAGCTGGTGGAAGCTGCTTACATAGGGCCGCTCCATATGCACAGCTGTCCACTCCCTTGTGGAGAACATGATGCCTGCTCCAGCTTCTGCTGTAGCTCCTTTTCCCACTCCCTTTCTTCCTCCCTCTCCCGCTTCTCCCTCAACACCTTCCCCACCCTCAACAGAGCCTGACACCACTCCCAGCCCCAGTCCTGAGCCTCTCCTCACCCCTCTTCCCCTTCACAGGTCGTCACCACCCCTTTTCTTCCACCTCCTCTCCTCTCCCAGGTTCTTTCCCCAGTTTCTTTGGTCCCACATAAAAATACAGAGGTTTTAGTTTTTCAAAAACAAATGTGTCCTTTATTTTTTCATCAGGAAAGAGGGGAAAGAGAAAAAGAAGGGTTAGTGGAGGGACAGCAGTGAGGGGTGACGCAGAAGCTCCCAGTGGGGCAGCCCAAGGGAGAGTGTCACTTGGCCCCCAAGGAGAAGCTCTCCCTCAGGGCCTCCCAGATACACACATTCCCCCAAAGGACCTGATGGATGGCAGCCATTTGCAGCTGCTCATAGGTGCTGCCTATGAGGTCAGCCTCTGCCCCCCACCCTGGCAGGAAGGCCTCCCCCTTCCTCTCACACACGTTGTGCAGGACACAACACGCAGCCACCACGTGGGATTTTGTGCTCCCTGAGGTCCAGACAGGTGAGGAGGCGTCTAAAGCGTGCCTTCAAATAACCAAAGGCACCCTCCATAACCATGCGGGTTCTGCTTAACCTATATCGT
Source organism: Pelodiscus sinensis (assembly GCF_049634645.1). Taxonomy (NCBI): domain Eukaryota; kingdom Metazoa; phylum Chordata; order Testudines; family Trionychidae; genus Pelodiscus; species Pelodiscus sinensis. Next base: position 26,909,322 of record NC_134725.1, on the reverse strand, counting down.
TCTCTGGAGAGATTGAAGTGGCTGGTGTAGGGTTTCATGAGCCAAGGCTGCAGAGGATAGCCCACATCCCCCACCAGGCAGATGAGCATCTCCACATCCCTGACCCTGATGGTGCTGTCAAGGAAGAAAGTTGCGACATGCAGCTTCTGGAACACGCTCAAGTTCCTGAAGACACCTGTGTCATGCGCCTTCCCCAACCACCCAACATATATGTCGGTGAACTGTCCCCATTGGTCCATCACGGCCTGCAGGACGACTGAAAATATCCCTTGTGGTTGATGTAAAGTGATACTCAGTGGTCTGGGGCACGGATGGAGATGAGGGTCCTGTCAATAGCCTCTTCAAAACTGGAGAAGCCCATGTTGGCAAACACAGTGATGATGGCGTCCACGTCTCTAAGGGAGATGACTCTTCACAGCAGGATGGTGTTGATTGACCTGACCACTTGCAGAAGGAGACAGACAGAGAATCACAGAGGTGCCACGGTGCCTGAGAGTTCCCCCAGTCCCCTTCTCCCCTCCCCCACTCACCAGAAGCAACCCACTCCAATCACCCCAGCCCAAGGCACGGTTTTGTGAGGGGGCTTGCACCCTCACCACCCCCACATCCACGCCCCTTTCTCTAGGGAAGCCTATTCCATCTTTCTACCCCCCCCCCCCACTCTCCCCAGGACAATAGCCCGAGAATGCCATACCTGCATGACCAGGGCCCCAACAGTCGATCTCCCCACACTGAACTGGTTCCTCACCGATCAGTAGCCATCTGGTATGGAGAGCTTCCAGAGGACGATGGCAACATTCTTCTGGAGGGGGATGGCAGGTCTCATGTTCATGTCCTGTTGCCTCAGAGCAGGGGCGAACCACTCACAGTGCTCCATGAAGATGTCCTTCCTCATCCTAAAGTTCTGAAGCCTTTGCTGGTCTTCCCAGTGCTCCAAAACAATGTGGTCCCACCAGTCTGCACTGGTGTCCAGATGCGGCGGGGCACGGTGTCCAGAGCAGGGCGGGTGGAATCCAGCTGCAGGAGCCATGCCTGCACAGACCCAAGGAGGGTCCCCAACAGGGGCTGGGTATTGGGTTCCTGCAGAGCTGGGAGGCTGCATGCAGAAACTGCTGCATGACTTGCAGCAAAAACTGCAAGAGCTGCAGACTGCCCAGCTCTACAGCGGAGAGTGCTGTAGTGTCCAAAAGCAGGGCAACCTGAGCACACAGAGAAAATACTTTGCTGTCCCTCAGAGAGATAGGCAATCAAGCAGGAAAACCTGACAAACAGCTGTCCAGAGGGACTTTAAGCACAAGCCTCAGATACCCTCAAGCAGCAGCCACACGAGGTGACTACTGACTTGATGCCCTGCCTGATTTGGTTCCAGATGGCCTTAAATGCGATTCAGGGTCCAGTCAGTATGGATGCTATTTCAATATGTATTTTGTGTGTAGACATGCTATTTCAAAATAAGCTATTCCAGAAAATCTCTTCCAAAATAGCTTATTCCAAAATAACTGCAGTGTAGACATACCCTTAGTGTCCTATGCAAGTCCCTCTAAAGCTGGACTGGGCTGATGATCTTTAAAATGTGAAGTCTCTTCTCATCATGAATATGTCAGAGACTGTACAGTAGTTTCTATTTGTTTGGCATGGCAATGTATTGGATTATTACTGTATTGGTATGTATTTCTAAAGCTTCCATTGTCCCATCACCCAAGAAATGAAATTCTATTAGTGGCAGTGATGAAATCTATTACAATCTTCAGTTTTCAAAGCAAAATGCAGGACAATGTAGCACTTTAAAGACTAACAAGATGGTTTATTAGATGATGAGCTTTCGTGGGCCAGACCCACTTCCTCAGATCAAATAGTGGAAGAAAGTAGTCACAACCATATATACCAAAGGATACAATTTAAAAAAATGAACAAATATGAAAAGGACAAATCACATTGCAGAACAGAAGGAGGATGCGGGGGGGTGGGAAGGGGGAGGAAGGAAGGTAAGTGTCTGTGAATTGCTGATATTAAAGGTAGGGAGAGTGGGATGTTTGTGAGTTAATGGTATTACAGGTGATAATTGGGGAAACTGTCTTTATAATGGGTGAGAAAGTTCAAAGACTTGTTAAGTCCTTGTTGGTAAGTGTCGAATTTTAACATGAATGACAGTTCAGAGGATTCCCTTTCAAGTGCAGATGTAAAAGGTCTTTGTAGCAGAATGCAGGTGGCTAAGTCATTTAGAGAGTGTCCTTTCTGGTTAAAGTGGCAAGAAACTGTTTTCTCTTTGTGATCTTGTCTAATATCTGTTTTGTGGGCATTAATCCTTTGGCGAAGTGTCTGAGATGTTTGTCCAATGTACATAGCAGACGGACACTTTCGGCACATGATAGCGTAGATTATATTTCTGGATGCGCAGGAATATGTGTTCTTGATCTTATAACTCACTTGGTTAGGTCCAATAATGGTATCAGCAGAATGAATATGTGGACAAAGCTGGCAACGGGGTTTGTTGCAAGGGAAGGTACCAGGGTTGGTATTAGTGTGGTATGTCCTGTGGTGGTTGGTAAGAATCATCTTGAGGTTAGGTGGTTGTCTATAGGAGACTATGGGTCTGTCTCCCAGAGCCTCTTTGAGTATGGTATCCTGTTCCAATATAGGCTGTAGTTTCTTGATAATGTGTTGGACAGGTTTAAGTTGGGGGTTGTAGGTGATGACAAGTGGTGTTCTATTGTTGGTTTTCTTGGGTCTGTCTTGAAGTAGATGGTTTCTAGGTATTCGTCTGGCTCTTTCAATTTGCTTTTTTGTTTCTCTGGGTGGGTAGTTGAGATTTATAAATGCTTGGTAGAGATCCTGAAGCTTCTGGTCTCTGTCAGTGGGGTTAGAGCAGATGCGGTTGTATCGAAGGGCTTGGCTATAGACGATGGATCGTGTGGTGTGTTCTGGATGGGAGCTGGATGCATGTAGGTAACTGTATGAGTCAGTGGGTTTTCTGTAGAGAGTGGTGTCTAATTTTCCACAGTTTTCAAAGTGTTCATGTGCCTACTCTATGTGAAAAGGATTTTTTTTTCATGTTAGACAATATGCCAGTTAAGATAATTAGATGGTTTTGGGATCTTGCACAGGGGAATGAATCAATTTGTTTACTATATAAACCATAGTTTATGCAATACCAATCACGAGCTAAACATGGCACAGATTTTTGTCTAACCCCAAATGAAACTTCCTTGAACAAAATATTTGTTCATTTTGCAAAGCGGAAATGCATTATATTTACCAACTTTGCAGTACATGTGTGATTAATGCATGCTATTAAGCATAGTCTTGGAAGAGGGATTCCTTTTATTTTCATTTGTTTTTTAACTGAAAAAATTATTTCCAGTAACATTTGTCTCTCTGGAAAATTCACATTGTTCCCTATGGTTTTTTACAACCAAATCTTTTTTTAATTACGGTAATTTGTTTTCCTTTGTGGTTTTTTAATTACTCTCTGGGTGGCAGAGCTGTCAAACTGTTCTCAGATAAACCTATTTATATATTTAAACCTTGATTCTGCAACTACATGGAGCCTCATTGACTACAGTGGGATTTCACAGAGGCTCAGGCGTCCATCTGCTTGGGTGTAGTTGCAGGATTGGTGCCCAATACTGAAACTCATAATGGTGATGGCCTACCTGATATTGAAAAATAGCAGGAAGGCCACAAGTGCATGTATAAGTCTTTGCAGGATCAGGGCCTATGATCCAAAGCGTCAAGGTTAAATTAATGAAGACACACAGCATACCTAAGCACTGACTCCTTCACCTAAAAACCTTAAAGTTATAGCAAAACTTCAAAAACGTTAAGCTGAATTCAGCTATTATTAGCTTAAATGTTTTGCTGTATCAGTACAGAGAGAGAGAGACAGTAAATATGATGCCAGTATTTCTAGAATTCTGTACTTCTCAATTCCTGTCAGTATCATCCCTTGCGGTGTTCCCCCTCAGCCCCTTAAATGTTGCCTCTAATATTAGTGATTCCTTTTTATTCTGATACTGTTCTTCTACATCCCTTAGGCTGTATCTAAACTACATTTCTTTTCTCAAAAAAGGGATGTAAATAAGACACTTTGAAATGGCAAATGAAGCCAGTATTTAAATTTCCTGTGCGCCGTGGTTCTTCTTCGAGTGTTGTCCCCGTGGGTGCTCCACTCTAGGTGTCGGGCTTGTCCTGCGCCGCAAACTGGAGAGTCATGAGCAGTGGTCCAGCCAGACCACTCATGCATGGCAGGCGTATCGTGCCATTCGCACCGACTCTGAGTGCACGTGGTCCGGCTCCTGCCAGTTCCTCCTGACCATCTACGGCTGCAGACGGAGCTCTTTTTCTTCTCCTGCATTCTGACAGAAAAGTTGAAGTTATAGTTAGTTCAGTAGGTCTCACTGTTATAGTTCTTTAGTCTTAGTTATTCTAAACAGTTTAATAGTAAACAAAAAAAACCCAAACCAAAACATTATCGTCATAGTTAACTTCTGCGTAGTCGCTCCTCAGAACACAACATGCCAGGATCCCCTGGCTTAAAAAAATGTGCTACATATCAGGACGCAATGCCCGCCTCGGACAGGCATTCGCGATGTTTCAAGTGCTTAGGTAAGGGCCATATCCCTTTAAAATGTCAGCACTGTGCCAAACTCACGGCACAAGCCAGACGAGATCGCGAAATGTGGCTCAAAATGCTGCTATTTAGCAAGGTCTTGCAACCAGCCGAACCTGATGCCTCACGGCCCCTAGACATTCCGGCATTGGACAGGCATCAGGCCACCCCAAGTGCGCCTAAAAGAAGGTCTTCGCCACCCCGTCACACTCCGTTTAAACGGACGAGTCTTAACTACCAAGTAAAAGAAGCAATGAGGGACAAAAAGGCATCTTTCAAGAAATAGAAGTCCAATCCCAGTGAGATAAATAGAAAGGAACATAAACACTGTCAAATTAAGTGTAAAACTGTAAAACTGATTTTGAGGAACAGCTAGCCAAAAACTTCCAAAACAATAGCAAAATATTTTTAAGTACATTAGAAGCAGGAAGCCTGCTAAAAAGCCAGTGGGTCCCCTAGACAATCGAGATACAAAAGGAGCAATCAAGGACGATAAAGCCATTGCAGAGAAGCTAAATGATTTCTTTGCATCAGTCTTCTCGACTGAGGATGTTGGGGAGATTCCCAAACCTGCATCGTCCTTTGTGGGAGATGAATCTGAGGAACTGTCCTGGATTGAAGTGTCATTAGAGGAGGTTTTGGAACAAATAGAAAAACGTAACGTGAACAAATCACTGGGACCGGATGGCATTCACCCAAGGGTTCTAAAAGAACTCAAATGGGAAATTGCAGAACTATTAACTGTGGTTTGTATCCTCTCTCTTAAATCAGCTTCCGTACCTACTGACTGGAAGATAGCTAACATGACACCAATATTTAAAAAGGGCTCTAGAGGTGATCCCGGCAATTACAGACCAATAAGTCTAATGTCGGTATCGGGCAAATTATTCGAAACAATAGTTAAGAATAAAATTGTTAGGAACGTAGAAGAACATAATTTGTTGGGCAAAAGTCATCATGGCTTCTGTAAAGGGAAATAATGTCTTACTAATTTATTAGAGTTCTTTGAAGGGATTAACAAATGTGGACAAGGGGGATCCAGTAGATATAGTATACTTATATTTTCAGAAAGCCTTTGACAGAGTCCCTCTCCAAAGGCTCTTGCGTAAATTACATTGTCATGGGATAAGAGGGAAGGTCCTTTCATGGATTGAGAACTGGTTAAAAGACAGGAAACAAGGGTAGGAATAAATGGTAAATTTTCAGAATTGAGAGGTGTCCCCCAAGGGTCAGTCCTAGGACCAATCATATTCAACTTATTCATAAATGATCTAGAGAAAGGGGCAAGCAGTGAGGTAGTAAAGTTCGTGGATGATACTAAACTGTTTAAGATAGTCAAGACAGAAACAGACTGTGAAGAACTTCAGAAAGATCTCACCAAACTGAGTGATTGGGCAACAAAATAGCAAATGAAGTTTAATGTGGAGAAGTGTAAAGTAATGCACGTTGGAAAAAATAACCCCAAGTATACATATAATAGGATGGGGGCTAATTTGGCTACAACAAATCAGGAAAGAGATCTTGGAGTTATTGTGGATAGTTCTCTGAAAACGTCCACTCAGTGTGCTGCAGCGGTCAAAAAGGCAAATAGAATGTTAGGAATTATTAAGCAAGGGATAGAAAATAAGACACAGAATATCTTATTGCCCCTGTATAAAACTATGGTACACCCACATCTTGAATACTGTGCACAGATGTGGTCTCCCCACCTCAAAAAAGATATTTTGGCCTTGGAAAGGGTTCAGAAAAGGGCAACTAAAATGATCAGGGGTTTGGAACAGATCCCATATGAGGAGAGGCTAAAGCGACTGGGACTTTTCAGTTTGGAAAAGAGGAGACTGAGGGGGGATATGATAGAGGTCTATAAAATCATGAGTGGTGTGGAGAGTGAATAAATAAAAGGTATTCATTTGTTCCCATAATATAAGGACTAGAGGACACCAAATGAAACTAATGGATAGCAGGTTTAAAACTAATAAGCGAAAGTTCTTCTTCACACAGCGTGTAGTCAACCTGTGGAAGTCCTTGCCAGAGGAGGGTACAAAGCCTAGAACTATAACAGAGTTTAAAGAGAAGCTAGATAAATTCATGGAGGTTAGGTCCATAAAAGGCTATTAGCCAGAGGGTAGGAATGGTGTTTCTGGCCTCTGTTTGTCAGAGGCTGGAGATGGATGGCGCGAGACAAATCGCTTCATCATTGTCTTCAGTCCACCCCCTCCGGGGCACCTCGCATTGGCCACTGTCGGCAGACAGGCTACTGGGCTAGATGGATCTTTGGTCTGACCCAGAACGGCCATTCTTATGTTCTTATGAGTGGGGGAAAAGCCGGGCACTTCGGGGACGGGCGTCCCCTATCATGCAGATCAGCATAAAGCTGCGTGTAGCACATCAGCACTGAGTGCTGGTCCTTCACGCAAACAGGCGCAAATGACACCTCCGGCACCTAGAGCAGAGTTGGCACCGGCAGCAGCACCAAGAAGGTTGTCTGTGCTGGCACCGAAAACGATCTCAATGCTGATGTTGAAGTTGGCGCCGACAACCGCCCTGGCACCAGATTTGCCAGCACTGATTCACCAAACCGCGCCGAGCATGGCACCATCCATGGCGCTGAGCATGCTTGCGCCTCCATTGGCACGGACATCGCCAGTGCCGCTGATATAGCTGAAGCCAGAAGCGCCCCTAACATCACCACTCTTCACTAGCACCGTCTAAGGCAATACGCAACTCCAGGAGAATTATCATTCTTTCTCTTAGCCTGCCACTGGTGCCTTTTTTGCCTAAGCCTTCCTCTCCCGTTGCCTAAGCCTTCCTCACCACATTCACTAAGGTCAGAGGCCATTATACATCATCATCGCAACTCCCTGCGTTATTCCCCATCTCCTCAGCGCTGTTACCGGCACAGAACCGTACGATCTCCAAGGCATTCAAGAGCCAGATCACGTTCACCAAGATCACATTTTTTTTATCTTATTTTCGTTATCACCATTCTACGAGGTTATATTCCCCAAGGTATTCTCCTGATAGAAGTTATTAGAGGCACTGCTATGAGCACCATTGCTATGATCACCGTTGCCCTTATTCAGAACGACGCTCAAGACCGCCTCACTATCACCACAGTCATGTTTCCCATGATACCATCAGCTTGACTGCTACATCCACCATCACAGGACCACCTATCCCCACTGGGGACGTGCCTTCCATACCTCATCACCCTTGCCCGGACACAGGTCACGTATCGGAACAGGACCAGCCACAAGGGGAATCTCCCACTTACCAGTCATCCTTATCCCCAGATTCTTCACCCACTGACGATGCCCATCAATTTCAAGACCTCTTCAGGCATGTGGCAGACTTACAGGAAGTACATCTAACCCAAGTCCCGCAAAAACAGCACAGACTTCTTAAACATTTACAACCATTTCAGATATCAAAAGTGACACTACCTTTGGATGACGCAATATTTGAGGTAGTCGATGAAATATGGCAGACACCTGTCTCAGCCCTTGCAACTAACAAGTGGGCAGATAAGAAATACTTCATTCCCTCTATAGACATGGAATTTTTATTTACGCACCCACAATCTAACTCTCTGGTAGTGGACGCAGGGCAGCAGAGGGCAAATGCACCCCAACATAAAACCACTTCAGGAGACAAAGAAGGCAAGCGCCTAGATCTATTTGGTAGGAAGGTTTATTCATCAGCCACACTAACTTTAAGAATGGCAAATTACGCCACCCTCCTTTCTAACCATAATTTTGATAACTATACCAAATTAACACCATTATTAGAGTACCTGCCCGAAAGCAAACATGAAATCTTAAAATCCGTGGTACAAGAGGGCTACTCTGTGTTGAGGACGGCGTTTCAGATAGCGTTGGACATTGCTGACTCAGCTGCAAGAACTATCTTCACATCAGTTGTGATGCGCAGAGCGTCCTGGCTCCAACTGGCTGCAGTTCCAAAGGAGCTACAGTCAAAAGTAGAAGACCTGCCCTTCGACAGGCAAAGTTTAGTCCCTGAGAAGACTGACCAGGTACTCTATTCAGGCAAGGACTCAAGGACCACACTCAGGATGCTTGGGATGTATATGCCACCTTTCCGATGTCGGTAACATACGCCTTATTATCACCAGAGGCCTTTTTCATGTGCGACGTCTCAATACAAGCAATACGACCAGCAATGACCTCGTCAACGACAGCACAAGTGATGACCCCAAAACAACAGGGCACCTAACCAGCAAAATAACTGGCAGTCTGTTTGATGGCTTGGTTGGGGGACTGCAAACCATCCCTTTAGCATACCATCCACACGACTCACACAAACTGTGTCATCATTGATTGAGACCATACCAACATCGGTGGTTTGCCATCACTACCGACAGATGGGTACGCAAGGTAATCACATCGGGCTATACAATCCCATTTGCTTCTCTACCCTCACCCTTCCCCCCTTCCTCGTCCTTCTTCAGGGACCTCTCTCACGAGCCTCTCTTACAAAGAGAGGTTCTCCTCCTACTCGCAATCGGTGTCATTGAGAGGGTGCCCAAACAGTTCTGGGGCAAGGGAGTTTATTCCTGGTATTTCCTTACCCAGAAGAAATCAGGAGGGTGGGGACCAATCTTGAACCTCCGACGACTCAATCGATAGCTGCGAAAGGTTCAGAATGGTGACATTAGCCTCCATAATTCCAGTGCTCAATGCAGGGAACTGGTTTGCGTCCCTCGACTTACAGGAAACCTACTTTCAAGTGACTATACATCACGTGAAAGTATAGTCTGCTCACAGATGTTTCTTCAGGTTCCTGGTGTGCGACGAACATCAGCGCCTAGAGTCTTCTCAAAGACGTTAGTGGTATTGGCCACTTATCTACGCCGACAGGGCATCATAATATTCCCATATCTGGATGATTGCCTAATCAAGGCCCCTTCTTTGGAGGAGGCTTCATATGCGATCAACAAGACACAAGCTCTATTCAATGCTCTTGGGCTCATAATTTTGCGAAATCTTCCACGACTCCACAGGAATCCCTTGAGTTCATTGGGGCACAAGTGGATTCCACCATGGCCAGGGCATACCTGCCCCTATCCAGATTCCAGGTAATTCAAGATTTCATACAGATACTTTCCACAAGCCCCAAGACCTTGATACTTACATGCTTGAGGCTCATGGGTCATATGGCCACCACCACACATGTGGTGCAGCATGCAAGGTTACACCTCAGATGCCTCCAGCATTGGTTAGCTTCAATTTACCTACTGGGCAATCACGATCTTCACAGAACAATGTCCGTCCCTGCTACAGTACGAGGCTCCCTAACATGGTAGAGTACCCCCACAAACATGCTCGCCAGCGTTCCTTTTTGTCGCCCACAGCCCATGGTGCTGATCACAACAGATGTATCCTTAATGGTTTGAGGAGCCCACCTTGGAGAATACCAAATTCAGGGCCGATGGTCTGCTTAGGACTCCCTCCAACACATCAATTTCCTCAAACTGAGAGCGGTAGCCAATGTCTGCAAGCATTTCCTACCCAGTATTCAGGGATGCTCTATATAAGTTCTCTCCGACAACATGACAGCAGTATACTACATTAACAGTCAAGGCGGAGCCCACTCACGATCCCTTTGTGCAGAGGCTGCCCATTTATGGAACTGCTTATCTGCCACAACATTTCCATTATTGCGACATACTTGCCGGGCAAGGACAATGTCATGGCCAATACTCTCAGCAGGCACCTAGTCCATCAATACGAATGGCAATTGAATTCCAAGGTAACACAGCACATCTTCCGGAGGTGGGGATGTCCCGCTATAGATCTATTTGCAACATATCATAATACAAAGTGCCCCTCTTACTGCTCCAGAGGGAGCCTCGGACTGAAATCTCTCCGAGACGCTTTCCTAATAGATTGGAGTCATCACTTGCTGTTCGCTTTTCCTCTGATTCCACTGATTCCCAAAGTCTTGGAGAAAATAGGCAGAGATAACACTAGGGTCATTCTCATAGCTCCCTTCTGGCCCCAGACATGGCTCCCATTTCTCCTCCGGATGTCCCCATACCACTTACTAGACCGACATGACCTTCTGACACAGCAGCAAGAGAGGCTCATACACCCACAAATCCACCGCATGCACCTAATGGCTTGGCTCCTAGCTGGTTCCGGCAAACAGAAATTACCTGTTCCCAGAAGGTCAAGCATGTGCTGATGCAGAGTAGAAGAGATTCCACACATACTACCTACCTATACTAATGGAGCCGTTTCCAGTCCTGGTTCTATGCCAACAACCTTGATTCCAGTTCGCTTCCCATCCAGCTTATCCTCGACTATGCCCTGCAATTACAACAATCAGGTTTAATGCTTTCTTCTATTAAAGTTCACCTTGCGGTGATCTCTGCCTTTCGGCTCCCCATAGGAGGTTACTCACTATTCTCCCACCCAATGACCAAGAGGTTCTTAAAGGGACTCACAGACTTATACCCCCCGCACAGGGAACCTCCGGACCTGTGGGATTTGGAATTAGTTTTAGATGCACTAATGTGTCCCCCCTTTTGAGTCAATGGTGACATCGAATCTGCCCACACTCATGATGAAGGTCACCTTCCTTCTGGCTATTACTTCTGCGCTAAGGGTGGATGAGCTGTCTGCCCTCTCAGCCACACCACCATATACACTTTTCACCAACAAGGGGGTGATACTACGCCCCCATCCGTGCTACCTCCCCAAGGTGAATTCAGAATTTCACATTAACGAGCCTATAGTTCTCCCAACCTTTCACCCTAAGCCACATTCCTCTATCCAGGAATCTCGTCTACAAACCCTGAATATCCATGAAGTTCTGGCGTACTACTTGGACAGAACACGAGCTTTCCGTAAATCCCAGTGCCTGCTACTATCCACTGCAGAGCCTCTAAGGGCCAACCTCTGACAGCGCAGTGCATTTTGAAACTTATTGTCTCCTGTATTTTATGCTGCTACTCGTTATGAAATTTAAAAAAAACCTCGTGCCCTGAGAGCACATTCAAGCAGAGCGATAGTAACTTCTACAGCGTTTCTTAAGGGGGTCTCCTAAGCAGACATCTGCCATGCAGACACATGATCATCCAACTTCACGTTCACGAAACATTACGCTATCAACACTTCTATGCATGACTCAGCAGTTGCTTCCACAGTTTTGTCCACAGCAAAAAGATCATAACTCCAATACCCGCCTCCATAGGCCAGACTACTGCTCTGAAGTCACCTAGAGTGGAGCACTCACGGGGACACCACTCGAAGAAGAAGAAGACGTTACTCACCTTGTGCAGTAACAATGGTTCTTCGAGATGTGTGTCTCCGTGGGTACTCCACAACCCGCCCTCCTCCTCGCTTCAGAGTCTTTCCTTATGTATTTCAGATATCTCCACTTAGGAGGAATTGGCAAGAGCCAGACTGTGTGCATTCAGCTTCGGCATGAATGGCGCGAGACACCTCTCACGCATGCGCGGTCCGGCTGGACTGCTGATGACTCTCCGGTCTGTGGTGTGGGACGAGCCCAACACCTAGAGTGGAGCACCCACAGGGACACACATCTCGAAAAACCATCATTACTGCACAAGGTGAGTAACTTCTTTTTTTCAAAAAGGGGCTATTCAAAAGAAAAACGACTGTTTAGATGGTGATTGTTCGAAAATAAACCCTTTTTTGAAAGATCCTATACTCATTTTTTCAGGAGTACAGTATCTTTGAAAAAGGGTTTTATTTTTGAACGATCCCCATCTAAACAGCCGTTTTTCTTTCGAAAAGCCCCTTTTCGGGAAAAAAAAACCCCTATGGCTCCCATTATGCAAATGAAGTGCAGGAAATTTAAATCCCAGCTTCATTTGCAATTTTGCAGTGTGTAATGTACATTCCTTTTTCAAGAAAAGGGATGTAATCTAGACATACCCTGAGTGCCTACCAAGTAAAGGTGTTAACTTACATTACCATATTAACTAACATCATCCTAAATAATATTTGCATTGGGATAATTAATGTTTGTGCAGGTGCTCTATCTTGAAAAGTGAAATAATCACTTTTCTTTCTCTGTACACCAGCAATTGTATTATATTTAATAAAGCTCCTTTTAAAAGTGCTTTGGTTTCAAATCATGTATAAAGTATCAAAGTTTACAAATGGGTCAGAAAAAGGTTTGTTTTAATGTTAATACCAGGATTCCACCAGGAGGTTGTTGGTGATAATTGTCACCTGCAGTGTCTGCCAGAATGCCACTGACTTTCACTAAATCTTTCAGTTTCACTAGGTGTTGAAGGGAAAGTGTTTTATGATTATCCCATATTCCTTGACACCACCAATGTGTGTCAAATACAGTTTTCCAAACCTCCATATGTAACACATGATCAAGAGAGGGATAACAGAACAAAGAGTTCAGGAAACATTTCTCATTTCAAGCAATTGCTAAAACCTCTTTGTATTGTTAGAAATGGCAGTAATACATTTTATAGCACTTTGCATAGTCTGCTCTTAGAGCACTGGTACTTGACCGGGGGTATACGTTTGCTGATTTTTACAACAGGCTACATAAAAAGCACTAGCAAAGTCAGCACAAACTAAAATTTCTTACAAAAGAATGAGAATGGACGCAATCTTTCAGTAATGGTGTGCTGTGACATTTGTGTATTTTTATGTCTGATTTTATAAGCAAGTCATTTTTAAGTGAGGTAGAATTTGGGATACACAAGATAAATCCAACTCCTGAAAGGGGTACAGTAATCTGGAATAGGATGTAAACAACTAACCATTTAACCAATAAGTGGATACGTATCAGTTAATGGTGTCAGTCATTGCAATGGTATCAGCTTCACTGCAGCAGGGCAGTGAAGCCTCCTTTCTGGGAGCTAAGTGAGCAAGAGCTGCTGCCTCCGCTCCCATGAATTCTCCCTATGTGCTACAGCTAGTGGTGCTGCTCTCAGGAGGCTTCACTGTGGGCTCTGCAGTATAAAGCTAAGTACAGGCAGTCCCCGGGTTACATGGATCCGACTTACATCGGATCCCTACTTACAAACAGGGTGAGGCAACCCCGCACTAGCTGCTTCCCCCCAGCAGACCAGGGAGACGCGAAGCTAGCGCCCCCCGCAGCAAACCAGGGAGACGCGAAGCGGCTTTTCTCAGCAGACACCTCAGCTTGAGAATAAAGGACTGAGGGAAGTGAGGTGTGGGAGAATAAAACTGAGCTCTGGAGAAATGTTTGGCTAGAGTTTCCCCTACAATATGTACCAGTTCCGACTTACATACAAATTCAACTTAAGAACAAACCTACAGTCCCTATCTTGTACGTAACCCGGGGACTGCCTGTATATAAATAGTGTAACAGGGTAACAACAGTTACAGTTACCTATTACACTATTTTTAACTTTCCTTCTAGAAAAGTCTAGAAAATGTCTATCTTAGAGGAATTGGCATGACAGTAGAGGCAGGCCAACCTTGTGTGCTGGAAAGCAATGTGTTTTTTACATTTCTCTTCTGATTACTTCACATCTTAAGTACAGTGAAATCTTTGTTATCCAGCACTCTGTTAACCAGAAAACTTTGTTAACCAGCATTGTCCCCAGCCACAACACTGGCACCTCTTCAGGCGCACAGGCCTGGCTTGGTTTACCATGATTGGCTTAACAATTTTTTATTTAAGAAGTACTAATCATCTTTAACTCAAAATAGAAATGTGAGACCAACTGCCTCACACTTCAAAACTACCAATATTAAAAACTTGAGTTTTACTGTTATTGTCCATTGGTTTTTCCTAGGTTGATGGGACCCTCAGATAACCAGAATTTTTAGATAACCAGAATGTTCTAATCCCCGAGCGTGCCGGATAACACAGGTTTTACTGTATTTGGTAAAATATATCCCACAATAACCTCAGTTTGTTCCTAAATTAGATGTCTTTCAGAACCAACTGTTCAGAGCTAGTCTTTTGGTTTACATGTAGTTACACCTCTGTCTAACTCTAATTCAGATTATTCAGGAGATAGAAGCCACTATTTGCTTTCTGTTAACTACATTATCTGAATTGTCCAGATTTTAATAAACTAAAGTTTATTTGCAATGCAGGTCAACCCACAGACACATTCCTGCTGGTGTTTGCTTTAAGCAGTATCCTACATCAGCAGTACTCAACATGCGGCCCGTGGGCCTCATGCAGCCCGTGGGCCACATGCAACCCATGGCCCGTTTGTTTGTGGCCTGCAGTGTAGAGCCAGGTGGGAGCCAAAACAAAAAAGTAGTCAGTGTAATGGTCTTCTGTTTTAATAGTTAAATTCCTGGACTGTCATTGCTCATTAAAAGTGCTGTCATATGAATGGAAATCAGGTAAATATTGCATTTTATTAATATCAGCAGAACTGACTTAAATTGGCCCTGTGTGTTGTTTAGTCTTGCCTTAATATTTGTATTCATGCCCATCAGTATGAAAAAAAGCTATTTGCAAATATTTGCATGTATATTTGGAGGTATATGCAACCACAATTAAGTTGCAGCCCTGGGCATGTGCTATGAGTATCATTGTGGCCTCTGGGGCTTCCAAAGTTGAATAGCCCTGTCCTAGATCATTCTTTCCCTGTCTACAATTAGCTGGTGGATAGTAAGTATAATTGGATCTAATTTTATTATTTCTTTACAATTAATATATTTTCCTCACTACATAAAATATTATGGTGCAATCTGAATGGCTTTATTGAAGTGTTTGGAGGTTCCACATACTAATAAGGGTGTTTTCATACTACTGCAGGGTCCTAACTCTTTCAGCAATTAGCTTTCTCTTTCAGATAAGCCTCTCTTTTATCCTTCTTTTCCTCAGAAGGTATCCTCCTTTACACTCCTCAGCACTGACTTTTGAGCTCTAGAAGAACACTCTGTTTGACTGATACATTAGACTTATTCTTTTATTGCTCCATTGCCTAGGACCGCGTTTCTCAAACTGTGAGTCCTGACCCCCTGGGGGGTTGCGAGCAACTTAAAGGGGGGGTCGCGATATCACAAAGTTTGAGAACCCCTGGCCCAGGATAAGCAGCAGATGTAGCAAATTTGTGTATTTGAATCTAGATCTATAGTGTTAAAAATATTGCAGTTTTATTTCCTTCCCCCCCAAATACTAACTATGAAAAGGGGCAAGCTAGATACTGTGGGGGCTTGGTTATTGGACATGAATCAGTCTTGTGGATATTTCAGTTTTTATGTCAGGAAACTAAATAAAATGAGTTTTATATGATATATGAGAAAATAATAATTTTAAGTACAAACTTTCCTTTTTTAGTGAGGAAAAAAGTGATGTTTTCTGGCTTACAAAGAAATCAGGCAACTTTTCTTGCCTAATTATACTCATTATAATTAATTGTTGGTAGATATTCTGAGCCCTCATGACCATGTACATAGACAAAAAAAGAAATAGCCAGCTGGACGCAGCTGTTACCATAAAAGTGAAAAGTCATGAAACATGTTGCCCTTGATTCTTGAGTTACACTCCTCATTTTAAAGCCATGTTTTATTCTTGCCATTACTCAAATTTGCAAGTTTATGGAATATGTGACACTGAGTTAATGTGACCCAAAAGGAAAACTGATAACTAAGAAATAAAGGAGTCGTGGGCCCTGTTTGGGTCATAAATAATCACAAAGCATATTCAAATGGAAGACGTGCACCATTATTCAGCAGACTAAGCTTTAGGGTTACAGAATGTCCAGCATCTGTGAAGAATCGCAAAGGTGGGCTGGGGGAGAGAGTACGTAAACCTTTTTCGCCCCAGTCAAAACAGAAGTTCTTGCTATTAGGGAGCAACTGGAATTAGTAATATTAACTGTGTAAGGGAGGCAATCAATTCGTGGACCTACAGGCAGGAGCACATTCATAGTAAGTTGTCTTGCTGTGGCAATGTGGGGGTATGCCATCCCATTGTAAGGTGCTATGATGACATGGCCAGGATTTAGCCCTTAGACTATGCTTCTAGTCTTGAGGACTTTCGTTAGCTTTCAGGATAATATTGAACAGAGCAGTTTGCTGTTTAAGCAATGATCATAGAATCATAGACTCCTAGAACTAGAAGGGATCTCGAGAGGTCATCGAGTCCAGTCCCCTGCCCTCACGGCAGGACCAAATACTGTCTAGACCATCCCTGATAGACATTTATCTAACCTACTCTTAAATATCTCCAGAGATGGGGATTCCACAACCTCCCTGGGCAATTTATTCCAGTGTATGACCACCCTGACAGTTAGGAACTTTTTCCTAATGTCCAACCTAAACCTCCCTTGCTGCAGTTTAAGCCCATTGCTTCTTGTTCTATCCTCAGAGGCCAAATTGAACAAGTTTTCTCCCTCCTCCTTATGACACCCTTTTAGATACCTGAAAACTGCTATCATGTCCCCCCTCAATCTATTCTTTTCTAAATTAAACAAACCCAATTCTTTCAGCCTTCCTTCATAGGTCATGTTCTCTAGACCTTTAATCATTCTTGTTGCTCTTCTCTGGACCCTCTCCAATTTCTCCACCTCTTTCTTGAAATGCAGTGCCCAGATCGGGACACAATACTCCAAATGAGACCTAACCAGCGCAGAGTAGAGCGGAAGAATGACTTCTCGTGTCTTGCTCACAATACACCTGTTAATTCATCCCAGAATCATGTTTGCTTTTTTTGACACAGCATCACACTGCTGACTCATGTTCAGCTTTTGGTCCACTAAAACCCCTAGATCCCTTTCTGCTGTACTCCTTCCTAGACAGTCACTTCCCATTCTGTATGTGTGAAACTGATTGTTCCTTCCTAAGTGGAGCACTTTGCATTTGTCTTTATTAAACTTCATCATGTTTACGTCAGACCATTTCTCAAATTTGTCCAGATCATTTTGAATTATGACCCTATCCTCCAGAGCAGTCGCAACCACTCCCAGCTTGGTATCATCTGCAAACTTAATAAGCGTACTTTCTATGCCAATATCTGAATCGTTGATGAAAATATTGAACAGATCCGGTCCCAAAACAGACCCCTGTGGAACCCCACTTGTTATACCTTTCCAGCAGGATTGTGAACCATTAATAACTACTCTCTGAGTACGATTATCCAGACAGTTATGCATCCACCTTATAGTAGCCCCATCTAAGTTGTATTTACCTAGTTTATTGATAAGAATATCATGCGAGACCATATAAAACGCCTTACTAAAGTCTAGGTATACCACATCCACTGCTTCTCCCTTATCTATAAGACTAGTTATCCTATCAAGGAAAGCTATCAGATTGGTTTGACATGATTTGTTCTTTACAAATCCATGCTGGCTGTTCCCTATCACCTTGCCACCTTCCAAGTGTTTACAGATGATTTCCTTAATTACTTGTCCCATTATCTTCCCTGGCACAGAAGTTAAACTAACTGGTCTGTAGTTTCCTGGGTTGTTCTTGTTTCCCTTTTTATAGGTGGGCACTATATTTGCCCTTTTCCAGTCTTCTGGAATCTCTCGTGTCTCCCATGATTTTCCAAAGATGATAGCTAGAGGCTCAGATACCTCCTCTATCAGCTCCTTGAGTATTCTAGGATGCATTTCATCAGGCCCTGGTGACTTGCAGGCACCTAACGTTTCTAGGTGATTTTTAACTTCTTTTTTTATTTTATCTTCTAAACCTACCCCCTTCCCACTAGCATTCACTATGTTAGGCATTCCTTCAGACTTCTTGGTGAAGACCAAAACAAAGAAGTCATTAAACATCTCTGCCATTTCCAAGTTTCCTGTTACTGTTTCTCCCTCCTCACTGACCAGTGGACCTACTCTGTCCTTGGTCTTCCTCTTTCTTCTAATGTATTTATAAAAAGTCTTCTTGTTTCCCTTTATTCCCAAAACTAGTTTGAGCTCATGTTGTGCCTTTGCCTTTCTAATCTTGCCCCTGCATTCCTGTGTTGTTTGCCTATATTCATCCTTTGTAATTTGTCCTACTTTCCATTTTTATATGACTCCCTTTTTATTTTTAGACCATGCAAGATCTTATGGTTAAGCCAAGGTGGTCTTTTGCCATATTTTCTGTCTTTCCTAACATGATTGGGAATTACCAGTCTGTTGTCCTGCAACTGCTGCACTTTGCCATTTTAGTAGGTGCATTGCTATTTATAACTGTTAATTTAGCTTTATATCTGGAAATTGTCTTGCCTGGGTTTATACTGATCTATTTAAATTCCATGTCCCTTTCCTCTCCTGCAGCCGAGTCTGAAATGGTTTAATTACAGATTTTAGCTTGGTATTTGCTGTGTTTTCAGGGCTCCTCTTTCCAAAACATCTGGGTCTGTAGGGATGTTTGCAAAATTTGGTACTGAATGATTTGATATGTACTGTTGCATTTTCTTGAAAGCTAATTTGGCAATCTGCCTGAGGGAGAAACATATCAGTGACATCATTTTTGAAGATAACTATTACCTAGGGGGATACTGAGTGTCCAGAAACAGGGCATGCATCACATTACTTATAAAACTAAGCAGCCTAGTGCTTGCCCCAATATTTTTGTTCAACTTATAAGTAAGTCTTCACCCTATACACACATATCATTTATGAGGTAGGTAATTGTTGTTTTACCCACATTTCCATGGGTTTATTTTGGTAGATAGAAATTAAGGTCTTCATTTTCAGAAGTGGCATCTAATTACAAGTGCCTCATTTTTTGGATGCTCAGATTCAGCAACCTGGGGCCTGACTTTCAAAGATGCCAAACAATTGCAGCTCCAGAAGATGTCAGGGGGAGTTGCAGAAGAACACGTGAGAATCAGGCCCTTACTGAGCATCCAAAAATGGAGGGACTCTAAATTAGATGCTCCAGGAGCCTGGTCCAAAACCCAGCATCATGAAAGCCGATCTTTACCATAGCTTCAGGTCACACCGTGAGTGACTTGCCTGAAGCTGCACTCTGAGTCAGTACAACAGCTATAACTAAAGTCCCCTGGCTTTATCCATTTGCTATTTTTCCCTCCTGCCTTTGCTTCCCCTTTCCTCTTTGGACTTGTGTTTAATATTATGCTGAAATTATCAGCAGCAAAAGGCAGTTTAGCACTGTAGCAGTGTCTCATTGCTTCTATCATTTACAATGTTTCCAAGTTTTTATCCTCTCTAGCCACATATTAATAGAACAACTCAGCAAGCAATGGTACATTGCAGCTTCTGATATGTATAATTTACATAAATTATTTTTAAACAAAATAAAATCCTCTACAGGAGCATAAAATTAAAGTTGGAATGCAGTGGAGTGAAAATTATTATTTATTATGATCACATAAGAGATTCGATCTAACTAGAAGGCATTTAAAGGTTTTCCCCACTTATCCTGGTGCTGTGTGTTCTTGGCAGTATGGAAAAGAGCACAGAGATGGGATGTGGAAAAAGGAAATGAAGTATTAAGAATAGACTCACTGGGAGAACAGAAAAAAACAATTGAGAATGCAACAAGAGACAAGTCTTGAGAGCTGGTTCAGATTATGCCATGCTTTGCAGGGGAGAATGTGAAGTTAGAACTCTGTTATTTTAAGGGTTGCCATCAGATGAATGCAAGGGGGAAGTGTGTGGTGTAGTGTGTGTGTGTGGGGGGGGTGCTCTGACATGATCAGGTCAGTAAGCAAGGAAAATAATCTTTGCAGTCATGTTTTGGATGGGTTGATATAGGCAATGTGCATGTCCTGGAAGCTGGAATGTTGTAAATTGCAGTAGTCAATATGGGAGTGGCTATGGGCATGGACAACATGAGCAAGAAAGATCAGATTTTTATTGTGTGTTTTGAAGGGGGAAAAAGGCAGCTGGATTTGGAGATGGTGGGAGAAGAAAAAAAAAGAGGAGTCAGATGGTTACAATCCTGGGTGACTGAGAATGTGGGTGCTGTCTACTGCAACAGAAAATGGGGAAAGTGGCGAAGGTTTACAAGAGAATATATTAAATGCCTCTAATATAATATTATGATTATAGCTCTTAATTTGTTAATCTCCACTTCTGATTCGAACCTCTTAAGAGAATAAATTCTCTAATTTTGAAAGCATTTTTCAGGAAGATTTATTCCATTCAGAGATTTCACAACTACAGCTATTACAAGAAATGAACACATCAGTAGGAATCTTTGAGTTCATGAAGGGCTCCATTGTTAATTAATCAGATACTTTTTCCACAAGTGGTCGCTTTTAAATCCCTGTAAATACGCAGACATCTGGTTTATATCCACACTTTTTTGTGTGTGGATGTGGATACAAATTTTGTATCGGGGCAAAGCTCTAGTCATTCTGTTTTAGAATGTTGAGCAGAGGAAAAATGTACAAAGAATTCCTCAAATGAATCTTTAGCATTTATGCAGAAGAGGAACTCATCTTAAAGTTGTGCAGTGCCCTCCTGTGTGTCATTATAGGATGAGAGCCTTAGTAATGCAGTCCCCCCAACCCCGCAAGTAGGGAAGCTCTTCTTTAGCTCTTTTGTGTAACCTTTAGGGGCATGTAGAAGGAGAGATGCTGGTGCTATAGAAAGCTTTATATACTTATAACATAATGTTTCCAAGTAGCCTGACGAGGTAAGTATTATTATGTAATCAGCAGGCAAAGCCTCATCCTACAAACCCAGGTTACATTTTCAGAGGTAATATTTTTAAAAATTAAAGTTATTTGTGGGCATTTAATTTAGAATTACAGCTGCTAATGTGATTCATGTAAACTTTATATTAACCACATAACCAAGACATGGCTATTGAAAAATTCCAGAAGGTTGGAAAATACTTGTAATGGCCAGCTAAAGTGACATACACACATTTTCTGCTGTCATTGCTGGGCCCAGTTTGCACTATCGAAGCATAGCAATCATCCCATGTGACTCAGCATGCAAGATTGACGCCATACTCTAACTGGATATATACAGTAATGACAAAATTGACATGTGAGAATTCATCTTATTTAGTCTATTATTAAGAATGTAAAAAATAAAAAAAAAATTAACCATGTAACAGATAAAAATTCTATTGGTTACATGGTTAACTGTTCCTGGGGCTGCCATAGCTTCCAGCCCCAGAGGGCTGCCAGGGCTCCTGGTCCCATATGGGGCCCATTAGGGCTGGAGCAGCCCTCTGCCCACTGATTTAGTTGGGGTTGGTCCTGCTTTGAACAAAGAGTTGGACTAGATGACCCAGATGGTCTCTTCCAACCCTAATCTTCTATTATTCTATGATATGCACCACTAATATACATGCTTCTTTGGCTATGTAAACTACATGCCACAGTGCTCCATATGTTAAAAACATGTGCATGTCTTCTCAATGAGCATCAAAGGCTGTGATTGGAACATGTGCAGTATTATTTCATATCTCAGCATCGGTTCCCAGTGGTCATGCTGTAGTTGTATATTTTGCACATTGACCATATAAATTACATCAGCAACCGTAGCTCTTTGATAACCATTTTTTGTGGGTGAGTTTAAGTAGAGTTGGCTAATGAAGGAATTGTTGATCAAATATGTATTTTCAGCTCTTTGCTGGAGGGCCTCAGTGATTTTCCCTTTAATAGTTGACAGCTTATTGTCAGGAAAATGCCATCCATGTCTAAATGCTATTATTACTCCACTTGGAGTCTATTACTGATTTTTATCATCATTTGTGTAGTAACTAATGATCTTCACTTTATATTGATCCTACCAGTGCTGACCTTTCTGAACTAGTGCACATTGCTATACTGGTTTTGAGGTACTTCTGTAATCTAGCTTCAATGTTGAAAGTCGTCCTGTGATGGCAGAAAATCAGACAGACAATGCAAAAGTGCATTTGTTTACTTAGAGGCCTCCAACTGTGACATGAGCTCTCATATTCATTAGTTTGGTACCTACACTTCCTAAAACCAAAACTGGAATGGCAGAGCATTGGCCAAAGAAGTCTTGTTCTATCAGTTTCAGTAACTTGTTCCATAGGGCTAAAAGGATTTGATATACTGCATTTTGCAGGCTGTTTGATATTATGTGCCAGATGCTGCCTAGATTCCAGGTCATTAGCTTCCAGCATCACACAGTGCAGCTCTTCTTTATTAGCTTGGATCAATCTTGCATCTATGCCCTGGCACAATACAGATAATTTGTTGCTGAGTGTGTGTTCTTTACTTTATACTATAGACATCTTTGTGAAGTGTTTTTCTTGACCTCATTAAGAGCATGCAATTAGCTAAAGATGCCTCATTAGCAACCAGGCATATGCCTAGTTGAGCCTAGATCAAAACTGTCTGCTACCACCTCTCCTTCATCCAGCAAACTAGTTGAATTTGTAACTTCTTAACCAGCTATGGCATGCTTCATTGCTGGAAGTATCTGGTGTTCAAACACTTTTCTGTCTCATTAAATTGTTTGTCCATATTTTGTCTGATTTAGCACTCTAGGGATTTGGCCATGGTTTAAGTTCTCTCATCAGTGGGCTGTATAAAAGATTTAAAAAATTGTATTTGTTATTTATGGAGTTGTACTTACATATAAAATATGGTACTTGACTCTGAGGAATGGCTCTTGAACTGCTCAGTGGGTGCATTCACTCTAAACTCAACTGCTTTGCTTCAGTTTCAAGATTATTTCAGGGTAAGTAGATGCTCAAGTAACATTTATGTTTTCTTTAACTTTTTAGGAGTTTGTCCACCTCTCCAAAAGTCTGATGAATGACCCTTCTTTGGAAAGAGAAATTGTGACACAGGCAAAAGCATATGTGAAGAAACACCATTCACGGGAATGTGAAAGAGAAGCCTATCAAAATTTTGTCCTTAGACTCCAGTGAATCAGTGGGTATCAAATGTGGAAACTGATCATATTTTGTTTCACTTTAATGATGGAATTGTAATCAAATTATTTTAAAGAAAAAAATCACACATTATGGATATATTGTTCCACTCAAACTGTGCCCACTGTACAAACATAGTGCATCAGACGGTGGTCCATCCAACTCACTATCCTGGCTCCAACATGGATGGCATAGTGAAATCAAGGATGTCAATTTCTTCATAGTATGCAATCATGTGGGCCTCAAAATAGGGCTCTTCTTTATGCACAGGCGGGGATTTCATCCACATTGAACTTATTCAATGCCAGTTACTGTGTTTTAGCCTGACAATGTTAATAGGGCTTAAGGCATTTATACTCTAATCTGAATTTATCTGGATACATGTCAATGATACACATAATGTTGTAAGAGTGGGTTCATCTCGCTATATATACAGTAAGGATGTTAGCTGGGTCTATGTGATCTAAAATTTTAAAGGGGAAGGATCATGAATTAGTCAAATGACTGGTACTTTAATCAAGAATGTAACTCTCTGGAGCTGGTGAGCATTATAGAAGTTGATGCTTTCTAGCATGATCAATAGTAGACACTGTTTGCTGCCTACATATTCTACTTTATTTATGAATTATTGGAAGACAGCAGCTACCTCTTAAAATTACCAAACTTTGGGGACCTCACAGATGGCCATTATTCTTACAAAAGATGAATGGAGGCTGTAATAAAGAGCAACAATGTAATTTACTATTTGGTATGTAATTTGGTAATTTTGCCATGAGTGACTCTCAGGAGAAAGACATAAGAGAAATCTGTGGGCAGTTTAGTCAAATAAAAAGGGTTTTTAAATTATATAACAAAAGGAATCTTAATAGTTCTAGGTACTGGCTCATTACTATATGTATATGGTAAATATTACAGACAAAAATGTTCAATATTTCTGTTCTGTATTTTGAGAAAAAACATGATCTATTAATATTTTATGATTATATATTTTCCAATTACAGTAACAAAGGGTGATATTAAACAGTAGCTATCTAAAGTCAGACATCTTTAAAAATCAGCAGATCCAGATAAACTGTACCTAAAATTTATAAAAGAACTGACTAAGGAGTTCTCTGGATCAGTTATGCAAATTTTCAATTAGCTTTTGAACAATAATGAATCTTCAGAGGAATGAATGAAAATTAATGTTTTGCCAATATTTTAAAAGGACAAGCAGAATGACCCATCTCACAGAAGGCCTGTTAGCCTATCATTAATCCCAAGCAAAATAATGGAAATATATGGAACTCAATAAAGAATTAAAGGAGGATGATATAATGAATGCTAATCAATATGGGATTATGGAAAACAAGTTGTCAAACTATATCACTTTTTGATGAGTATGGTTAATAAAAGTAATAGTGTTGAATTAATATACCTCTCTGTAAGACATTTGACTTGGTACCACACGTCATCTGCATTAATAAATTAGATTGATGCCAAATCAGCATGGTATCTGTTAATTGATTAAAAATGGTTAAAATGATAGGTCTCAAAATTAAATTGAAAACAAGAAGTCATAATTGAGCAACTTAGGGGCTCAGTTTTTAGCTAAAATTTTTAACCAATCACTTGGAAACAAACATAATAATCACTGGTAAAAGTTGGCAGATGACACA
This sequence comes from Pelodiscus sinensis, assembly GCF_049634645.1. Lineage (NCBI taxonomy): Eukaryota > Metazoa > Chordata > Testudines > Trionychidae > Pelodiscus > Pelodiscus sinensis. Next base: position 26,884,282 of record NC_134725.1, on the reverse strand, counting down.
AATATTGGGTGAGTGGTAAATAATGAAGAGCACAGATCACTGAGAGGGAACAATACAGATTGCTTGGTAAACTGAGCACATGCAAACAAAATGCATTGCAGTTGAGCCACATATAAAGACATACATCTAGGAGCAAAGAATGTAGGACACCCTAACAGGATGGCTGATTGTATCCTGGGAAACAGTGCCACTGATAATTAGCTGAACATAAGCTCCCCGTGTGGCCAAAAGGGACAATATGATCTTTGGATTTATGAATAGGGGAATTGTCGAGTAGGAGTAGAAAGTAATAGTATTGTATTGCTGCTTGAGCACTGAATCCCATTATGGTGTTCCCTGTTCAGGAAAGATGTTGATAAATTGCAGAGAGTTCTGAGAAGAACTATGAGAATGAGCTAGGGATTGAAAAAAAATCCTAAAGACTTAAGCTATACAGACTGAGCTCTTTATCGAAGAAAAGATTAAAGAGATCACTCGATGACAGCCTATTAGTTCTTAAAAGGAGATAGAAATTTCATGAGAGTTCTCTTCATTCTGCAAGACAAAGGTATAATAAGATCCATTGTCTGTAGGTGTTAGATAAATTTAGACAGGAAATAAGGTGCAAAATTGTGAACAGTAAGAATAATTCCTCATTGGAATATCCATTATGGTAGATTTGCTGTTAGTGGCAGTTTTTAAATTAAATCTGGATTTTTTTTTTTTTTAAAAAAGCTGTTGTGTAACTAGAGCTATTGAAAATGAAGCAGGAATTAAAAGATGGAAGTCCTATGGCCTGGATGAATTCAGACCGGATGATCACAATGTTCCCAGGAAATCTATGGTATAAATCTATTTTGGGGAGCAGTTAGCCACCTCCTAGAAGCTGAGAAATAATTACATCAGCCTGAGTTCTGAGTTTAATGGCCTCTAGCCACTGCATATTAACAGATTTTAAATCTGCAAATTAATTTTGACTTACCAAACTTAAAAAATAACAAAACAGCAGAATCGAAGGGTATGTCTACACTTCAACACTAATTCGAACTAAGCTAATTCGAACTAGTGCATCTAGACTAAAAAATTAGTTCGAATTAGCGTTTTGCTAATTCAAACTAGCATGTCCACACTGAGTGGACCCTGAACTAAGGTTAAGGATGGCCGGAAGCAGTGCCGGCAGGGCATCAGATTAGGACTTAGAGTGTGGAGCTGCTGCCTCAGGCTAGCCAAGGGCTGTGCTTAAAGGGACCCGACCCCCACCCCAGACAGACAGTTCTCAGGGGTTCCCCGCTTGCAAAGCAGTCCTGGCTTGGAGTGCCCTGAGTGCCCACACTCGGCACATCACAGCACTTGGCCATCAGCCTGGCTGCACTTGCTGCAGGCTGCCATCCGGAGGGGGGGGGGTCAATCGAGGGGCTTCAGGAGAGCTTCCACCCCGAGAAGCCCGCAGAGCCACCCCAGTCCTCCTCATCGGGGGCTCGTACCCCATTCCTCCCTCACCTCCTTCCACTTACCCCTCCCTAGCCCCCCTTCCTGATGTACAAAATAAAGGACACGTGTGTTCAGAAATAGAAACTCTCTTTATTGAACTTGGGGAGAGTGGGAAAAGGAGGTGGGAGAGGGGAGGGCAACTACAATATCGGGTTTGGAACAGGTCCCATATGAAGAGAGGCTAAGGAGACTGGGACTTCTCAGCTTAGAAAAGAGGAAACTGAGGGGGGATATGATAGAGGTCTATAAAAGCATGAGTGGTGTGGAGAGGGTGCATAAAGAAAAGTTCTTCATTAGTTCCAATAATAGGAGGACTAGAGGACACCAAAGGAAATGAATGGGTAGCAGGCTTCAAACTAATGACAGAAAGTTCTTCTTCACAAAGCAAAGAGTCAACCTGTGGAACTCCTTGCTGCAGGAGGCTGTGAAGGCTAGAACTAGAACAAAGTTTAAAGAGAAGTTAGATAAAGTCATGGAGGTTGGGTCCATGGAGTGCTATTAGCCAGGGGGTAGAAATGGTGTCCCTGGCCTCTGTTTGTGGAAGGCTGGAGATGGATGGCACGAGACAAATGGCTTGGTCATTGTCTTCGGTCCATCCCCTACAGGGTCCCTAGTGTTGGCAAGCTGTTGTCAGACAGGCTACTGGGCTAGATGGACCTTTGGTCTGACCTGGTACGGCCATTCTAATCTCAGTGCTCAGGATCGGGGGTCTCAGTGGACCACCTTGATTTTCATGCACACCTGCTCCTGGGTGGCCAGGTTGGCAGCTATCCTGCCCTAGACGGCCACTTTCCTGTGCCTAGTGCGGAGGTCATGCGTGAGGTCCATGATCTCCACACTAGACCAGGCGAGCGCCCGCCTCTTGCGGACCCGGGCAGGCTCCTGAGAGCCGCCAGCCTGGTCCCAGGAAGAGGCGGAGGGCTGGGTGGCAGCGGGGGGCTGGCTCGAGCCGTGTCAGGTGCAGGATCTGCTGGCTGGATGCTGGCAGGCTTGCACCTGGCATGGGCACCGTAGCCAGCCCATGCCGCTTTAAGGGCTCCGGGGCCAGGAGGGGGAATAGAGTTTCCCTGGTGGTGCCCAGAGTGGCCACCAGGGAAAGCTGGGGAGGGCTAGCCTCCCACTAGTTCGAATTAAGTGGCTACACAGCCCTTAATTCAAACTAGCTAATTCGAACTAGGCGTTAGTCCTCGTAAAATGAGGTTTACCTAGTTCGAATTAAGTGCTCCGCTAGTTCGAATTAAGTTCGAACTAGCGGAGCGCTAGTGTAGCGCCTATCAAAGTTAATTCGAACTAACGTCTGTTAGTTCGAATTAACTTTGTAGTGTAGACATACCCTTAGAGACTAACAAAAAATGTAGATAGCATCATGAGCTTTCATGGGCACAACCCACTTTTTCAAATGAATGGAATCAAAGGGTCCAGTTTCCAAATAAATAGCAAAGAAAAGAGGAGGTGTGGGGGTGAAGAGAAGGGAAAAGAAGGAGGGTGAAGGGAAAAAATTGTCCATTAGTGTATCCATGCTAAATGAAGTTAATAGAGTGGGTTCTAGGTGCTCTTAATACCCAGTGCTTGATTTTTTATGCCATTAGGATGTTGAATATAGCGGGCCATCCATGCAAGGTCTTTGTTTAGGCCTCTGTTGCAGGTATCTATTCATTATTTTTTATGTTTTTTTCAGTTAAAGACTAATTTGGATACCCCTCAAACTCTTGATGTATCAGTCATTCTCTGCTATTCTCATTTCAGACTGTAGGCCCAATATTGCTGGAGGCTCCCCAGTTGACAGTTATTGGTGAGGTAGCTCTCCAGCTGACAGTCCCCCACTTCTTCCACAAGAAGTTAATTCCTGAAGGCAGGATTTAAGAGGATATTTTTCCAGGGAACCACAAGGGGTGCATCCTCAGGCGGTATCAATAGTCCTAGCACCATTAACTTCCAATTTCCTAGAACCAACTCTCCCAGGACTTCCCTGTTTGTATTTCCTTGCTCCTCCACTTGCACAACTATGACCTATTATACACTGGTTTTCCTCCATCCTACCACACAAATTGTTTTCTGACAAATATGCAGAAGCATGAGCATTTAAAAAAGTAAGATAGTGTTCAGCCCTACTGTTAAGCCCGAGTTAATGGTGTGATGATTAGAAAACTTGTTTTAAAAGCAACACATTAAGTGCCAACTATCAAGCAACCTTATGCCTGGACAAATTGGACCTGAATAACGCATTTGCAGAACTTCCAGCAAAAAACGTGTTCAAGTAAGGAATTCTGCTACATCCACAAAACATACTTAACATGCAGTATTTGATCTATAAATATGAAAAATGCATCTGGGAAACAGAGCAATGCACTCATTTACATGTGATAACTGTGCAGAAAGAAAACAATCAACCCTCCTCAAGGATGTTGGCCTTTTTTATATAGTTATCTAGTTATACCGTTCAGTGATTATTGGCATTCAGTGTAGATGTCATTTATTATTTAGCTGACTTGAATTCTTGGGACCATGCTGAGCTAAGATTTGAGGGAGAGAGGTTACTCTATTTGCTAGGGGCTATTTTTCAGTCACAAAAATGTATATTATACACCCAACTCCATATGTTTTGTACTTTATCCAATCTTTTAGCCAGGGATTACAAATACTCATTACACCTGTGAGGTAAATATTAGACCCATTTGACAGATGGACGAACACAATGGACTTTTCATGCAACCTTAATTTTAAAACAGCATGCTCATTTTACATGCAAGATTAATCATTTTGACCAAAAGACATCTTCCTTCTATTACCACCCTTACAATAAACTTTTGGCTTCCTCTTTCTGGAGCCATTTCCTTTATCCTAAGAAGTCTTGCAACTGAGCCCAGCCTTAGTTTAATAACAGCTGTGGCTCCAAAATGATTTGCTCCAATTTCTGTCCTAGGAAATTTCACATTATGTATTAGCTCTGTGGCTGGTACTGCGTTTCAGGACCTCCGACATGTACAGTTAGTTAATCCAATTAGGCACACCCCAAGAGACATTACAACGCAGACACAGCTTTCAGAGATTAAAAATTTACTTTTGGCCTATACCAGTAACCAAAATTTCCTTTTCCCCCCCAACATCTGCTCAGAAACTCTGACAAGCAAATGGGTGAATTAGATCCAATTCTCTATTCTTAACTCCTATTCTGGAGAAGGAGTAAACAGGTGAGAAGCCCCTCTTATCCCTGAGTGTAAAATTCCAATAACTTGCATAGGGGTGCAAAGGCTTTCTTATTCCCTATGGGCACACACAGTCTGTGTCAGAATCTAGCCCCTAATGTTAGCATTCACAGTCTGAATACCCAGTGTTTGTAGTAGTTAGTTCTTACTCAGAATCGTGCCCCAACAGCACCAGCAACTTCAGTACCACAATATGAAATGGTTCTTATACAAGCAATATAGCCCTGACAGAATTGGGAAAAATTTTTGTATATGGCTCTTTAAGAGTTTACAGAGAGAAAAAGTCATGCTTTCCTGTTCGGATATGTTATGACTCATGGAAATGTGCAAAGAGTTAAAAGCCAAACAAAATACAAACAGTCTCTCCCAAGAAACAAGACTATATTAAAGGGCTGTGAGGACATGCTGGACATTTGAAAGTATTTTAATACCCAAGGGCTCTTTGGGGAGATAGGCTTCAACTTTAATTGATGCCTCATGGCACTTAGAAAGTTAACATTTTAAATTTGTCCTTAACAAAGTGGCAAAAGTTAACAATTCTACTGAGCAGGTGTCAGTTTATCAGAGATGTCAAATACATGTTAAATCCTGACATTTTGCAGTAGGTCAGATGGCTCAGTGGATTAATCAGAGCGCTTTGGGATGCCACTTTCAATCAAAAATTGACCAGAGTGATTTAAAATTTTAATGGATGGCTCAGTGCTACCAAATTAGCTAAAGGTAGTTACTTTCAGATCTCAAGAAGTCAAGTTCTTTTCCTCTTGCTATTAAGCTAGTTCAAATATCAGACTTTGAAAAAAAGCCATCAGAGGAAGATGTTAAACTATTTTAAGATTTAAAAGCACTTGGTGCTTCTTTTTCAAATACAATTTGCCATCAGCTTAACATGATCATCAAGTGAACTCAGATATGTTACACTTAGACCCTTTCTGCTAATTGAATGTGCAAATCTTATCTATCTTCGCTCTCTTTTCCGTAGATTAATCTCCCCAGTTTATCTCTTTTCTGTAATGTAGTGGGGCTTGTAGCCTGTTCTCTGTCCCTTTATCACTCTCTTTTTAATCTTTTGGTCAAGAACAGTTCTTGAGGAAAATAAAGAAATTGTTTTGTCAGAGGCTTGTCCAAAGAGATGGGTGCTTCCATGTGAAAATCAATCATTTAATAGCTCAGTGGGATCTGAGAATTTTTTTTCATTAAATTGTCCAAAGTAATTTCATCACCCTGGAATTTATTCCACTCTGTCCGGTTGGTCAGAGTCTAGCTGCTTTAATATTGATAGTTTAGACTCGAACCACAGGTGAATCCCTCCTGCCCATTATGTGAGAATGCCTATTATATTAGCCTAAGGAGGTGTCCCAAGTATTCATAGCTACTGAAAGAACATATGGTAAATGAAAGAACATTATACAAAATAAGGCCCCGCAGTTGCACATATGTAACATCACAGTACAGTGGGATACTAACATATGTACATTTACACAGGAGTTTAAGCATTTGCGGAACTGGGGCCTAAAATTTTAAGGATGCTAAATTGTTGTAAGAGATAAAACAATGCATTCAAGTTCTCACTGCTTTTAAAGGGCAAAAGGCATTTACTCATATTGAATGATGCCTTATAAGCAGTGTTCCCTCTTCTTTTTTCCATCCTGTCATGAATAGGAGCTGCTAAGCAGAGTCTGACTTACCTGGAGAGTGAGAAAAGAGTTAAGCAACTCTGGAGATACACCTGAGGGAGGGGGCTTCCAGGAATTCAGCCATTGAAATGCAGATAAGAATTTCAAACTGAGAGAAGGTTTTTTTTTTCTTTCTTCTTTTGTTTTTGAGATCAAAGCCATTTTCCCCAGGTAACAAGGGAGACGGCCTTTCCCAGGAATGGACTCCTTGAAATGTGCAAGTAGGGAAGAGTTTAGATAGTCCATCAGATTTTATTGTTTTCCTTGTTTGGGGGTTTGGAAATCATGTCTGAGCTGGTTAATCGTTTTTCTCTTTTGTAAATAAGAATTACAACCCAAAGGATTTCCCCTGAGTCTATTTCACTCCATGGCATTTAACATCCAGTCGTTTACTATGCTTGCAACAGTAATCTTGTTTTGATAATCAAAGTGTTTTCCTTTTTGTTTTGATTAGCCAGTATTGGTTGATTTTTGTGTCCTTAAACTTATATGCCTAAGTTACCTGGGAGGAGTAGAGCCCCATTGTTCTCTGGATTCCCTCTGGTTGTTTTCCTAGCTCCAAGTGAAATGGAGGTTGAGGTAGGGGGGAGAATTTACTTCAGCGAGGGGATTCCCAAATGATCTCTTCTTTGGAAAAGGGTTTATTTATTTTATTTTATTTTATTTTATTTTATTTTATTAACTACACTTGAGTGGTGGCAGCAACCGATCTTCTTCCTTTTGGGTCTCAGGGAAACTGAGTCCGGACAAGTTTGTCTCTGGGAGTTAGAGACAGGTTCTTACAGAGTTTATTCTGCTAGCTGGTCCCCATATCTATACTCGAAGTGCCAGGTTGGGGAATTGAGCCATGACACATCCATATATGGATTAAAATTTGTTATGTGCACCAAGACATGTGTGGATGTGCACCACCAATAGAAACACATGCTGTGTGTGCAGTGGGCACTCTGCTAATCAGTTGAGTGTCATTTGAACCTCTCCTGGTTGGCCGTCCAAGCGCTTAGCTTACAGGGAACACTGTTTATAAACCATTGTCATATAAATTTCTGAGACCCAGGAGTAAGGTAACATTCAGTGTAAGGATGTCACATTCTGGCCCACAATTTAGAACAGGATTAAAAACAAGCTTGCATTGGCTGAGCAACAGCTGTCGTCTAATTCTTTAAGGACCATCAGTTAGGAAAAATGTCCCTTGTGCCATGTGCCTAGAACCCTGCCAGGTAACAGGAGACAGAGCAAGCTTAAGAACAATTCTTCATTGAGAAGTGTCCCTGTAGGTGCTCTACTACAGGTGTTGGGTTTGTCCCGGTGCCGCAGCTTGGAGAGTTTTCCTTATCAGTAGCCCCCCGCCGGACCGCGCATGTGCAGATGCTGCCTCACACAGTTTGCGCCCTTTCTGTTGAGCGCAGTCCAGCCTGCCAGTTCCTCCTAACCATCCATGGCTGCAGATGGAATCTGGATGAGTTCCTCCTCAGTTCTGAGGAGAAAGAGAGACAGAAAAAATTTTAAGTAGAAAGTTCTGTTTTTCTTTTTTTGTCCCAGTTTAGCCCCTTCTCAATAGTTCTAGTTCCAGTTTGTTAAAAAAAAAAGTTTTCTTCTGTATATAGTTATATGCAGTTCACCGTGCAGTTTGACAAAAAAAAAAAAAAAAAAAAAAGGAGAGAGGAGAGGAGAAAGAGAGAGGAACAAGGACTTAGGCTTGGTAGTGGTGCCATCATGCCCGGTTCCCTGAGGCTAATCAGAGGCACCACTAATGCCACCTCGCATGGGGAGAGGTTGGAACCGAGATCCCTTGCCTCAACTCCAACTAGCCCTACGGGTTCGGCTCCACCTCCTGCGCGTGCCTTTACAATGCCTATTAAGGCGCAGTGCAGGTCTAGGCATGTATGCACACCAACACCAAGTCCTGAGGTGGCTGTTTTTTCTCCTGAGCCTTCTCCTCCACCTTCCTACAGGAAGTCACAGACATGAATGCTACATTTCACCTCCACAATGTTATCAGAGATCCCCATGTCGATCACGCTCACCTCATCATTACTACCAATCCTACCCCTCTCATTCACCTTCACACTACACAGTGCAATCAAGATCACCGAGGACACCAATGTCACTATATTCTTGCCATTATAGGAGCCCAAGTTCTTACTCTCCAAGGGTATGTCTACACTACCCTCCTAATTCGAACTAGGAGGGTAATGTAGGCATACCGCACTTGCAAATGAAGCCCGGGGTTTGAATTTCCCGGGCTTCATTTGCATAAGCCGGGCGCCGCCATTTTTAAATCCCGGCTAGTTCGAACCCCGTGCCACGCGGCTACACGTGGCACGGAGTAGTTAGTTCGGATTAGGCTCACGAGGAGCACAGCTAGTTCGGATTAGAAGCCTAATCTGAACTAGCTACTCCGTGCCGCGTGTAGCCGCGCGGCACGGGGTTCGAACTAGCCGGGATTTAAAAATGGCGGTGCCCGGCTTATGCAAATGAAGCCCGGGAAATTCAAATCCCGGGCTTCATTTGCAAGTGCGGTATGCCTACATTACCCTCCTACTTCGAATTAGGAGGATAGTGTAGACATACCCCAAGGCACTCCCCTCAAACGTATTACCATCACAGCCGGCACTATACCTACTACTATCGTGAATGTCCATGCTCATGTAGTGTGGTATAGTCCGTATCCAGATCACCAAGATCCAGGCAATCCCAGCCTCCACAGCGCCCAACCCATGACATCTAACCTTCTAGACAGGCTCCTCCGACACCCACAAGTGATGCACCCTCTACTTGGAGCTAGCAGGAAAGGGATGATAATCTACCCTCCCACTGTGAGCAACGGCATATGGACTCCCCCACTGATCAGTCGTCCTCCTCACTGGATGATGCGCTATTCCAGAGTGACTCCTCCCATGCGGATGATTACAGACAGTTCCAAGAGCTGTTCAAAAGGGTAACCCAGTGCCAGGAACTGCACACCTCGGACATGCCACAGAAACAGTACTGTCTGTTAAAAAAATTACAGGAGTCCCAAAAATCCAAGTTAGCGCTTCCCTTCGACGAGGCCATCTTGGAAATTGCCAATGACATCTGTCAAACTCCAGCCTTTGCGCCACTGATGAACAGACGTGCTGATAAGAAATATTTTGTAGCTCCTAACGACACTGAATTCACACACCTGTAGCCCAACTCCATCATTATGGATGCTGCTTAACAAAGATCAAAGACGGCACAGGGTAGAGCAGTGGCAACTGATAAGGAGGCGAAGCGCTTGGATTTGTTGGGTAGAAAAGTCTATTCCTCTGTCACAGTAACCCTTAGGATGGAGAACTATGTGGCTCTCCTCACCAATCATGATTTTGATAATTATACTAACCTGGTTGCTCTCCTGGAATTTCTACCTGAGGCTAACAGGCAAATTTTGAAGGCAGTAGTGCAGGAGGGCTACACATCAGCCCGTACAGCACTGCAAATTTCCCTAGATATTGCTGACAGTGCCTCTCGGATCACAGCAACATCAGTGGTCATGTGGTGTGCTTCCTGGCTCCACCTGGCATCCATACCGAAGGACCTCCAACCAAAAGTAGAGGACCTACCCTTTGACCGTCAATTGCTGTTCACTCAGAACACCGATCAGGTCTTCCATTCCAGCAAAGACTCGTGTACCATACTGAGGATACTCAGAATGTATATGCCATCATACAGGCACAAGAGATTTGGTCTATACAATAAGCAAAGACCTTTCTCATGTGCCCCACTTCAGGCCATATGATCAGCCGAGGCAGAGACAGCGTACACAGAGATGCTGCCAGCAACCAGGCAAAGAGTCCAACCAACAGCACCCTTAGCAGCAGGTATGACATGTTGATTGATCGAGGGACTGCATGCCATTCCCCTTACAGAGGCTCCACACAACATGACCACATTATTCCATCACCAGTTGAGAGTGTACCACCGCCACTGGTTTGCGGTAACCACAGACCATTGGGTCAGAGAAATCGTCACGTCTGGTTTCACCATCCCATTCTCTACCTGCCTTCCCCCCCCACCACCCTGCTATCCCGTCCCTCTTCAGGGACCCCTCTCACAAACCTCTTTTGCACCAAGAGGTCTCACGTCTACTTACCATCAGGGCAGTGGAGATGGTGCCAAAGCAGTTTAGAGGGAAAGGCTTCTATTCCCGGTACTTGCTCACCCAAAAGAAGTCTGGGGGTGGAGGCCTATCCTGGATCTCTGCAGACTCAACGGCTACCTTTGAAAACAAAAATTCAAGATGGTCACGTTAGCCTCTATCATTCCAGCTCCAAACGAAGGGGATTGGTTTTTCTCCCTTGATCTGCAGGATGCTTATTTCCACATAACCATGCACGCTGCTCACAGGAGGTTCCTCCGTTTCACATTGGGCAAAGAACATTACCAGTACAGAGTGCTACCGTTCAGCCTTTCAGCAGCACCGAGAGTATTTTCCAAAACCCTAACAATCATAGCCACCTACCTCCGACACCTCAGCGTCACCATCTTTCCTTATTTGGATGACTGGCCTGCTGAAGACTCCTTCTGCAGATGAAGGTATGGCAGCAGTTAACACATTCGAAGCTTATTATCAATATCCTGAAGTCTACTTTGACGTCTTCCCAGTCTCTCAAGTTCATTGTGGCGAGGCTGGATTCTGTAGCTGCTACAGTGTATCTGCCCCTGGACAGGTTCCATACCATCCAAGACCTCAGGAACAATTTACTTGTCACCCCCAAAACACCCATACTTACCTGCCTGAAACTGCTGGGTCACATGTTGGCCACCACTTATGTGGTGCCCCATGCAAGACTCCACCTGAGGTGCCTTCAACATTGGGTACTCACCATATATACACGGGGCAACCAGAGCACATGGAATTCTGTTGTTGTCCCCAAACACGTCCCTATTCCTTACTGTGATGGCTCAACCCAAAGAATATCCTATCGGGAGTCCCCTTTCACAGCCAACAGATGCATCCCTAATCGGTTGGGGAGCTCATATGCGTCACTATCATGCTCAGGGGCTTTGGATGCATCAGGATAAACTTTCTGGAGTTGCGAGCTGTGTTCAATGCCTGCAAACACTTCCTGCACATAATATGAGGCATCACAATACAAATTGTCAACGACAACATTTGCACTGTCTACTACATCAATCGGCAGGGAGTTGCCAGATCCCGATCACTCTGCACCGAATCCATCTGATTATGGAATTGGGCTGTCCAGCATGGAATCACACTCACTGTTGCTTACCTCCCTGGCAGGAACAATACTATTGCTGATGCCCTCAGCAAGGCCTTTCCCCTGCAGCACAAGTGGGAATTGCTCAACAAAGTAGTCTGCAACCTCTTCAAGCATTGGGGTATCCCACCATAGACCTTTTTGCCACTTGGATCAACAGGAAGTGCTGCTGCTATTGTTCGAGAGCAGGCATAGACACAGCTTCCCTGGGGGATGCCTTCCTTATCGACTGGGGACCTCACCACTTACTCTACACCTTTCTCCCCATCCCATTCATTCCACGGATGCTGGAGAAAATAGCTACGGAGGGGACGACAGTGATAATGATAACACTGTTTTGGCCCCGACAGATCTGGCTATCTCAGCTAACACTGATGTCAGTATCACAACCACGATGACTTCCGCAGTTACACAGCTTCTGTTGCAATGCCACAGGTCGCTCCTTCACCCTCTCATCGACTGTTTGCACCTCACGGCTTGGCTCCAATTTGACTCCAGGGCCCAGAAACGACTTGCTCTCAGGCAGTGAAAGACGTCTTCAGACATAGTAGATGCCAGACCACCCAAAAGACCTACCTTCACAAATGGCATTGATTTCGGTCCTGGTGTGAGATAAGGGCTGTTGATCCTCTAGTGACATCGGTCCAGCAGATACTGGACTATATTCTACAACTAAAGACCAGAGGATTAGTGATCTCCTCACTTCAGGTCCATCTGGTGGCGATTTCTGCCTTTCATCTGCCCATCAAGGGTTGGTCAATCTTTGCTCACCTACTCACCAAAATATTCTTAAAGGGTATCGCAAATCCCCTCGCAAACCTCCCCTGGAAGAGTGGGACCTAGGTCTAGTCCTGGACACTCTGACTCATCCTCCCTTCAAACCACTTGCGACATATGATCTGCTCACACTCACGAGGAAAGTGACATTCTTGCTTGCCGTCACCTCTGCACGGCGCATGAGTGAACTCGCAGCACTCTCTGCTTATCCCCCATATATGTTATTCATCGAGCGGGGGGTAACACTGTGCATTCACCCTGCCTTTCTGCCAAAGGTCAACTCTCCGTTTCACAGAAACGAACCTATAACCTTACCTACCTTTTACCCGAAACTGCACTCCAATGTGGAGGACATGCGTTTACATATGCTAGACATCAGAAGAGCACTTGCTTTCTATCTGGAAAGAATGCACACCTTTCGAAAGTCGCGGCTTTTTCTATTATCTATAGCAGACCGTTCTAAGGGCCAGCAACTTTCCGCACAGTGCATTTCCACCCGTCTTGTATCCTGCATCACTCGCTGTTATTCCTTGAGTAATAAATCATTATCTCATAGACCTAGGGCACATTCTACTAGAGGGATTACAACCTCCATGGCTTTCCTGAAAGGTGTATCACTGCGAGACATATGCCGTGTGGTGACCTGGTCTTCCACCTTGACCATCGCCAGGCATTACGCCCTCGCAAGCACACTAACAACCGATGCTGCGGTGGCCCAGATGGTCCTATCCACGCAGAGACTTTGATTCCGAAGCACATTATTTACATCGGAGCACTGCTTCGTATTCACCTGTAGTGGAGCACCCATGGGGGCACTACTCGACAAAGAAAGAGTTTCTCATCTGTGCAGTAACATCTGTTCTTTGAGATGCGTGTCCCCGTGGGTGCCCCCCCAACCCACTCTCCTCCCTGCTTTGGAACTGTTGCCTTTGTTTTTCAGATGGTTCCGGCTACGAGGAACTGGCGGGCAGGACCGTGCTTCACAGAAAGGGCGCAAATGGTGCAAGGCGGCATCTGCGCATGCGTGGTCCGGCTGGGGGCTACTGCTAAGGAAAACTCTCCAAGCTGTGGCACCGGGACAAACCTGACATCTATAGTGGAGCACCCATGGGAACACACATCTCGAAAAACAGATGTTACTGCACAGGTAAGTAACTCTTTCTTTTCTGATATATCTGAACAATGCAAACAGGTGATCTACATATTCAGCATGCCCTCATACCATTTCAACCTTCCAGATGGCTTTCTGAGGACCATGGTATTAGCCCCTTTCCAAGCAGGGTTACAAACCTGGCCCAAGTCCTGGGGCATAGTTTGATGATTATATTTATTGTTTTATACTGATTATAATGGTTACTGTTTTATTCTTGTGAGGTGCTAAAAGATTTCCCTGGGGTTGTATTCATCTTGCTCGCTTTGCTGTTCCCACATGTGTGTCCCTGCAATAGTCGCTTGGTTCAGATGAGACACCAGGATGTATTTAGGATGGCACTAGAACAGAAAGGCTCCTAGACACAGCAGTCATGGCAAATCTTCCCCTTGCCTTTTTACTTGTTTTTTGCTCAGGTCTTTCAGAGCAGAACCATTGCTGCTGGTAGGGCAGTGTCACCAAGGGAAATCTGCAGGCAGTAGCATCAAATAAGAAGAAATTGAAGCTTGTAAAGAGTTAACAGGGGCCATCTGATCACATGGCCATTCAGGGCCTGAAAGAGAAGCCTCGGGGAATTATTACCCAATGTTTTTTCAGTTGATTAGCTTCTGTTTTGTGTATAATCAAGCAAGGACAGGGTCTCACAAGGATTGGTGCTGGGAGCTTTACTCCAGGGGCCCTTCCCCTGGCTGGTGAACCTGCTGTCCTCTTACAAGCAGGTTTTACAGTGGTACTGCTTGTTTCTATTAATCTCCAAGTCCCTGCAGATTGCGGGTCTGGAACAACGGAGCTGACAACCTGACTGGATTCCTGGGCAAAGTGAGGGAAGGTCGGCTCTAAGCTCATGGAAAAGGTGAGTGGAAGGGGCAGGAGCAGCCAGCCATGAGCGCTGCTCGGATCACAGTATGCTTCTCCTCAGCCCTCACAGATATTCGGAGTGTGCTGCTCGGTGCTCTGGCGCTGATTTAAAGGGCCCGGGGCTTCAGTTGCTGCCACAGTTGTGGTCATAGACGGGAGCTCTGGGCCTCTTTGAATCACTGGCCCCAGGGCAGTTGCCCTCTTTGCTGCCCCATCCCCCTATTGGCAGGTCAGCTCTGGAATTGCCCCAGAATCCCCCCAGTGGGTGACAAATAGCAAAATAGCCACTAAATCCTCTTCAGGCCCTAGACTATTGCCAGCAAAGGTGATAAGACCCTCAATAAGATCTCTGAAGTACAGGTATGTGGACTGCGAGGAATGGCAGCCCTGTGTTATGAATCATGGAACAGATGAAAACTCAGCCAGAGAGGGAGGTGCAACCACATGAGAGGCAGACCAAGGAGACAGAACCTAATTTCTCTTCTCACACTGGTGTCATGCTATTGATTTCACCCAACTTACTCCAGATGTACCCCAACATCATGGAGATTTGAATGTACCCCACTGAGAAAAGTATCCAGAGATAAGCTCTCTGGCTCACATACTGTACTGACCGTACTATATGGTTTCTTTATCAAGAAAGTCACTTTATCAAGTAGTCACTCAGCCATCTGCAGCTAGATTTTTGATCCCTGTTCTTCGGTAGTCAAAGGAACAAAGTAAATATATTGTTGTTTTCTAAGATTACTCAGCCCTTTTATTCAAGGGATCACCTGTCAGCTTCTGGCAGCATAAAAAACACACTGAAGAGAAATGTCATGCCCAGGAAAGATGCCAGCTTGGCACCTCTGGAAACCATAGATATGAGATAGCAGAGGTGGTGGCAGTGCCAGCTTTACCCCCACACCATTATGATAATTTGCCTCAGCCCTCAGAGGTTTGCAGTCTTTAGAACTCCAGAGGCACTTTGGCCTGGCTCTCTCTGCTCTCACCAGCAGCAAAGTTGCCATTTAGTGCTAGCCCAGTAGTAGGGGGTTTTGTGTGCAATATGAATGCTTTTCCAATAGGAACTGGACTGAGAATACCATCTCCTTTCCTATAGGCCACTGGACAGCTTGACAGAGGGTAGGAATTTCACCCTCTGAGCAGGGCCGAGGAGACTATGCGGGGCTTAAGGGAGAGAGGGGTCAGCTCCAGATGGGCAAGGGAGGTCTAGCTTCCCCCAACCTGCTCTTCAGCACTGCTAGACATGTGTTGCCCAGGATCTAGCAGTGATTTAAAGGGCTCAGAGCTCTGGCTGCTACTGCTGTTGAGATACCAACAGCAATGGCCAGGAGCACTAGGCCCTTTTAAATCACTGGTCCCTGGACCAGCTTCCCACTTTGACTCCCATTGTTGGCAGCCCTGACTCTGAGCATTATAAAAGATTTGCGGAGGCAACCCATCTACACACACCAAGCCCCACTCCAAGCCTATCCCATGCACTGCCACCATTTTTAAAGATAATCCCCATTTTAACTAGAAAGACTGCCTATTGGCGCCAACTTGTCTTGAGCGGCAGCTGCTAAATCTAATGGCAAATGCATTCACATCTCTAATTTGAAAATCACAGCCCCAAGCACTGAAGAGTCAACTGGAATAGTAGGATCCAATCATTAAAATCCATGTAATTCTAAGAACCCATGTAAGTTAGCATGTCTAGTCTCAATAGAATGGCCAGTGAAGTTGTTCCAGGAAGACCAATAAGTTGCTAGAAAAACCAGCCCGAGGCAGCCCAGCCAAAGTGGCAAATTGCCAAGAAAAAATTTCAGAGGTCAGAGTCACGAGAAAGAGAAGGATGAAGGGGGAGACGCTCTCCAGCAGCCATGGGCAAGAATGGGTTCACAGCACATTCAATACACTGGGTGATGAATATACTTACTATTCATAATGTCGAGATATAGTGGATACATCACAAATCTCTGGGAGGAAGAAACCCTTCTGTTTATCTTGGCACAAACTTTAGACTAAGACTTAGCAAGCTGAAGCAAGGAATACTTCAAAAAGCTGTAGCTTTAGGTCAGGAATGGATTCCCTGGACCCCCAGTGAACAAAGCTAGTTAACTGCCAGGAGGTAGGGATGGGAGGTGTTATACAATACACAATACCAGAAACCTTTCAGACAGGCAACTGGTTGAGAAGTCATAAAAATGACTACTGCTGAGGTAAGAAAACTCTATTACATCATCAACTACATGGGAAAGAATTGTTTTGCCTTTGCATTTTCATGTGTGTGCACCCATCTCAATGAAGATCTAGGAGCTAGGTTTCAAAGGAAAAGTGTTGTGATTTTTCCTGTTGCCTTGAGGTGACAGCAGACGCATTAATTTAATCAGGCTACCAACCTTAAAAATGACAAAACAGTATTTAACACCCCTGGAAAACTGCTCTCAGACTCTATTCATATTGACTGAGCAACTCTGTAATCCATGGGTGCTACAATTTTAATAGCAACTCTAAGGTGAAACAGCCTGCGATGTCATGCATCCAGACACTGATGGAAAATAAATAAATGTTGTGCCCAAAGACAGAGTACAGCATGAGAGTTCCACAGCTCTTAGTAAGTAAGATGGAGGTCTGTATTTTCTCCATGGATTTGTTTCTGTGATTTTTTTCCATTTTTAAAAAGTCACTAAAAAAGAAAAAGAATGGGAAAAAATCCAATGCTTTGTGATAGACTGTTCAGCTCAGTTCAGTGTATAAAATATTCAACAAGAAACAAATAATTCTATTTAGGTAAAGAGAAATGTAGAAATCTGCTGTTGCTTATATCTCTGAGGCTACGTCTACACTTCAAGAATTTGTCGGCAGAGGCAATGCAATGAAGTGCTCATTAGCATAGTCTCATGCTTTCATTTGCATAGTCTCTTCCAATCCTTTTTGCTCAAAAAACTGCAGTGTAGACGGGGCTATTTTGCGCAAAAAAACCCACCCTTTTGTGCAAGAACCCTTATTCCTCAAAAAAGCAGGTACACAGGATCTTACACAAAAGGGTTTTTTGCCC
The DNA here is from genome assembly GCF_049634645.1 of Pelodiscus sinensis. Classification (NCBI taxonomy): domain Eukaryota; kingdom Metazoa; phylum Chordata; order Testudines; family Trionychidae; genus Pelodiscus; species Pelodiscus sinensis. Next base: position 26,866,862 of record NC_134725.1, on the reverse strand, counting down.
CACCTACGCTGCGTTTTTTTTCCGCAAAAACCTCTTCCACAAAACGGATCGGAAGAGACTATGCAAATGACAGCGCTGGAAATGCTAATGAGCACTTCATTTGCATTGCTTTTGCCAACAAATCCCTACAGCGTAGATGTAGCCTGAGCTTCCAGCCCCCACATGTCTCACCACACCAATCAGACAGATGGACTATTTCCTGCTTTGGTATTTCATAGTTAATTTTTATCCAGAGAGACACAGTGACACAATGGCACTCACATGGGAATGGAAGTCTTTGCAGGATCAGAGCCTTGATTATGCTTTTGCTCTGGCTCAAGTGACTAGAAACGACTTCCTGTTCGGCAGTAGCCTTTTTATCAGTGGTTATTGTATGTGTGGACTTACATCCATCTGTTCCCTTTCATATTAGACATTCTCATGCACCACAGATGAGATGTAAGATTTATTTAGGAATGAAGCAAAAGATGTGGCAGTGAAACAGCTATTGGATTTGCTCATAAGTAACATGGACAATGTTTTCTCTGTTGCATCTTCTGAATGTTATCTGCAAATGCCTAGTTCTCCCTGTTTCTAACTATTTTTAGCACAGCCAAAAGTCCTCCAGCAGAATATAATTATCTCAGCCAGAGATGTCAGGAGAGCTTAGAGCTGAAGTAGGTGTCTCCCTGCTCAAAATATTAAAATCTGTGTGGGTGTGTATTTTAAAAGGAAAGTTATTGCACAGTGTTGTTTATCTATAGAAATTTGAGAATTCTGTTGAACAGGTGGGAGTGATTTCTGTAATGTTTCTATTGTGGGACAGAGTAAGTCACATGAATCCACTTGATTTTAACTTTCAATCCTTGGGATTGAGCAAAATAAATCAGTTTTAATTAAATCGCTGTTGCTTCACCCCATGGAGAGGATGCACCTAGTAGAAGCCCCTATTAATGCTAATACAATGACATTAAAAAACCAAGAAGGTCACCTAGGACATTGAAGCAGCTTACAATCTTCTCCACTGATTTGGAGCTACCATTAGGAAACTAGCACATACTCCCTCTCCTTCTCTGATGTTACCAAAAAGTCCAAGGATCCTCATACAAAGCTTATTTGAAATCACATTAGAAGGAGGCACTGTGGGTTCAGGCCATTGATTCCGACATCACTTAAAAAGGGCAGGTAACAGCTGGCCATCCCAAGAGGAGTGAAAAACACCATGATGGTCCATGATGACCCCCTGACCTTGCTGCTATATTGCTATGGCATTCAGTTAAGAATGCCATCTCCCAGAGTTTGAATTGCACACAATGCAGGGGAATGTTAACATAGTGGCTACATCTAGACTGGCATGATTTTCTGCAAATGCTTTTAACAGAAAAGTTTTCTGTTAAAAGCATTTGCGGAAAAGAGCGTCTAGATTGGCATGGACGCTTTTCCGCAAAAGCACTTTTTGTGGAAAAGCGTCCGTGCCAATCCGGACGTGGTTTTGCGCAAGAAAGCCCCGATCGCCATTTTCGCGATAAGGGCTTTTTTGTACAAAACAATACCATGTTGTCTACACTGGCCTTCTTGTGCAAAAGCATTTGTGCAAGAGGGCTTTTGCCCAAACGGGAGCAGCATAGCATTTCCATAAGAAGCACTCATTTCAGACAGTAGGAAGTCAGTGTTCTTACGGAAATTCAAGCGGCCAGTGTAGACAGCTGGCAAGTTTTTCCACAAAAGCAGTTGCTTTTGCGGAAAAACTTGCCAGTCTAGATGCAGCCTGTTTCCTGAGCACTTTTAAAATTTATTTTGATTAGGTTTATATCCAAGCATATGTAAATATTAGAACAGAATCTCCACTTCCAGCCTAAATTACCGGATAGGCTCCCACTTAGAAAAACACTAGCTTTTAAAAGGAGACAATTATTATAAACAGTTTCATTTGTGGAAAGGAGGCAAGGCCCAGTAGAAACAGGGGTGAGGGGAGAGGAGGAATCCCAGGCTGATATTAGTTTATGGAAAGTCACTTTGGCCAAAAATTTCAAAAGTGCCTAACTCAAGAGAGGTAGGGCTCAGTTTTCAGAAGTACAGCAGTATTCACGCTATTTTTTTCCATCCATGTGCTGCATAAATTTTATTATGTCCACTGAGGCATGTGTGAATGTGCACCGCCAATAAAAATACATGCTGCTGGCTGTGGGTGCCTGCTAATCAGATTGGCAGCATTTGAATCTCTCCCAGGTAGCTACCAAAGAGCTCAGCTTATAGGGAACACTGGAGTAACTCAGACCTCACACTGACTCTGACAAGACTTGTGGATCATAGAACTCATAGAAATGTAGTATTAGAAGGACTCGGTTCGGTCATCTATTCTAGTACCTTTCACTGAGGCTCAGACCCTATATGTTATATGCTCAGTGCAATAAAAGTAACATTTTACTCACAGGACAAGAGAGATGGGTGCTTGTTGCTTTATTCAACTGCATCATAACAAGCCGAGTGGGGCAAAGTCCAGACTTCCGTTAACAAAATAGAAAGTACGGAAGTACATTATGGTGTTAATTGTTCCATCTCTTCAATAAGGGTAAAAATACACACTTCTCTACAAAGAGCTTTGTTGATGAGAAGAATCAAAATGGTATGTGACCATACCTGTAGGCTGTGTCTACATTGGCCCCTATTCCGAAATAGGGATGCAAATGTAGCACTTTGGAATAGGCAAATCCGCGGGGAATTTAAATATCCCCCGCGGCATTTGCATTAACATGGCTGCCGCTTTTTTCCGGCTTGTAGATAAGCCAGAGAAAAGCGCCAGTCTGGACGCGATCCTCCGGAAAATAAGCTCTTTTCCAGAGGATCGCATCCAGACTGGCGCTTTTCTCCGGCTTATCTGCAAGCCGGAAAAAAGCGGCAGCCATGTTAATGCAAATGCCACGGGGGATATTTAAATCCCCCGCGGATTTGCCTATTCCAAAGTGCTACATTTGCATCCCTATTACGGAATAGGGGCCAATGTAGACACAGCCCTATTGTATTTGTATTTAGATCTAACACCAACATCAATCTGGTTACCCACTGAGAAACTCAAAGGGTCAGTTTCCATTGTTAGACTCACATATGCAACCCCCTTGATTTTAGCTGGGTTACAAGGTCTAATGAAGGATAAAATTAGGTCCAGTACAATGGCTGCAAGTCCTCATTATTCTGTGAAATGTGTTAATTCCCTAACGCAGCTAAGCGTTGTTCATTATTTTTCAAGAGCTGCAGTAGTATGAGAAAAAACACACTATACGTTGTATTGGATAATATGCCCTGTTATTTTGCTAACACAATAGCGGACCCCATTGTTCTCTTGGTGCTGATGCTAAATCAGGGGTGGGTAAAAGACTCTCAGCGGGCCGGATCCAGCCTGCCTTGGACTTTGATCTGGCCCACGAGGCAATTACATGCCTCATGCCCAGACACTCCTACCCAAACTCCAATTCCATTACTTCCCTCCTCCACAAGACGCAGCACCTTCAGCTTGCTCCAACACCCTCCCTTGTGCTTGCACCCTCTCTCCTGGCCACACACTGCACCCTCCCTTGTTCCTGCTCCCTCCACCTGGCTACACACCCTTCTCCCAGCCTGCTTCTGCACCCCAGATCCTTCCCAGCTCCTGTACCCCATCCCTATCTTACTTGCTGGCAGCGTTGTCTTGCACACTGTACCCCTCGTTTTTGTCCCTACCCCAGAGCCTAAGGAGGTCCATAAAATCCACTAACTCCAGACCCCCAGAAAAGTAAATCTGGTCTATGGGAAGCCCTGAGCCTCAGTTTCCCCCTTCCCTTCCTCTCGCCCCGTGAGGCTGGGGCACCAGAGGAGTGAAGTGTCTCAGTTGGGGCCATATCAGTGAGCATTGGAGGGTTTTGGAGGAGATTTTTCTTCTCACTTGTGTGTGGTCCCCAACTGATTTTTTTGTGGGTCAGTGACCCCAGAACCAGAAAGGGTTCCCCACCCCTCCCATCAATAAAGAAAACATTGAAACCTTTTGTGTTGGACATAATATTTACTTTATTTAAAATGAAGTTTGATAAACTAACATAAGAACGTTAAAATGCGTTCTGTTTCATAATTTTAATTAAACTGTTCTTATTAGCTGCAGGTGGTTCAGAAAATAAGGTCACCGTATCCAGCAGGGTAGTTCTCAACCCTGCTTCTTCTGCCTGAGGTACCGCCCCTTCCAGGTTGGCCTCCAAAATTTGTGAAGTTGCCCTCCTTCCAAAATTATTGCCCACCTCTGTGCTAAATGAACAGTAAGTTCAAGTTATCTGAAGGAAAAAAGCAAAAATAAGTGCTAACAATGAGAATAATTAAGAACACAATTCACTGGTAAAATGTTTTAATCAGCTAACTTAGCTATAATCACAAGGAACTGTTTGCGAGGTTAAGACTGCAATTCGGTATTTGAGTGAGAAAACATACAGCATTATTCAAAACATGCAGTTTCATTCTGGCTGCTTGACTCAGATCTAAAGCTGAAGAGGACAGTCAAGAGTTTGTTGTCCTTCCCCACATGAGTGATTTCCAACAAAATAAAAGTTAATGGGATATTTACAGACAAAGAAGCTACTTTGCAAGGAAATACGCTGCCAAATGAAGCCTATGGCCAGCCCTATGATGCCCAGAATAACACATCTAGAGGGAGGATGGCATTGGGAGGGTTGGGTTCAGTTCCTATTCAGCCATAGACCTCCCCTGTGAGCTTGGACAAGTCAGAGAATCTCTCTGTGTCTATTTAATGGAGGCATTGGGAGGATAAATCCATCAACAAATGCAAGATGCTCAGATGTTATGTGTAAAAGCCACGGAAAAGCCTATAAGGTAAGTGGTTCAGACTTCCTCTCGTGTCAGCAGGATCAGACTCTGCCTCATTAATCTGTAAGGAGCTAACAGTCCCCTCTAAGAGAACTATAAGAGGACTCCTGTGTAAGAGGGAGCTTGGCATTTATTCTGACAGGCACTGGATTGGATCCTAAATGAGAGATGAATAATTTGAGTAACTCAGCTCTGGGGTGTTGATCTCTTTCAGGCTGGTGGGCATTATAGGCCATGGGAGGCTGTCTCCTCAAATGCCCAAGCATGGCCCTTTCCACACTCTGCCCCCAGCCTCTCTCCTGCTTCCACTTAGCACAGCAGCTGCTTTTCCGGAATAAGTGGCCCAGTGTAGACACAGCCCAGAGGTTTGCTTAAAAAGGAAGCCTTCGCATCTGTTTCTTAACAGCCTGAACTTTATGCAAGACTCACCTAATGCAAAGCCCAACTCAGTATGAAAAGGGCTCACTCATAAAAGATAATTCCGATGGCAGATTTGGGCATAAAACTAGATGGCACCATTGCAGAGAAAGGGCTGGGTCCTGGGGAGAATGAAATGGGGCTAAAATATCCATCCGTTTGGAAAGAAGGATAAGGGAGCATTACAGACAAATAAATGGTTACTGCACAGAAGATCAATTTGGGGGCCCTACTACCCTTTTCTATAATATAAGAATAAGAGGTCTTTCCATATGGAAAAGCATCACATCTAAAACGAAGAGCACTTATAATGCATAGTTAACCCGTGGGACTCAGGGCTGCAGGATAGCTTGGGCAGTGTCGCATAGTTGCTTTGTGCCAGTCACATAAACAGGCCACTAGGGGGCATCTTGTAATTTCATGTGAAAGACCCACATCAGCTGAAAATAAAGCATCTTAGTTACCTTCATTCCAGTATCTTGAGGCTTTTCTCTAGTCCGGGACTCCTGAGTGCTATTCCTGCCTCTGCCTCTCAGTATGTGACCATCGTAAGCCAGAAACACTTTCTCTTACTGCGCCAATCTGGCCAAAGGACTTACCTATATTGCAGGAATGTTGTGAGATATAAACAACAGCTGCTTAGAAGGGGGCTAGAGCTCCGTGCAAGAAAGCTGTTACGAGTGCAAATGATTATAGTTACCATGCATGCAGAACAGCATTGGCACTTTGACTGGTTGTGATGACAACTGTAAGGGCCGTGGAGCCAAAGCTAATCACTAGCTGGCTTCAGGAAGAAATGAGACTCATCATATTTTCAATCTATTGAACTATAAACTACCATTTTAGTAGGCCCTATGTAACTTAACTGATTATTATTGTGCTGTGCAAAGAAACATGTAAGGTGCATCCTGTCATTCACTCCCATAGATGCTCAGCTTGGGTCTGAGGTGGGTCCATCTAATGAGACAAGGTGTCCCTTCGGGTGTAAATCAAAGAATATGGACTAATATTGTGGCCTCCTGCCCTGCTCTAATGGCTAGGAATCACCACAGAGCGTTTACTCCTCTCTTTATACTAGGGGTGGAGAATCATTTTTGAGTCAGGGGCCACTGACCCACAGAAAAATCAGTAAGAGGCTGCACACAAGTGAGAAGCAGAAAGAAAGAAAGAAAGAAAAAAATTCCCCTCACACAGCAGAGCCTTGTGGGTAGCGGGCAAGCCAGTGGATTTTGTGTGCTCCAGCCCTGTGGGGGAATGGAGTGGGGGCTAGAGACCAGCATGGGCTCCTCAAAGCTGGGGAGAAGCCCCAAGCCTAAGGGGCCGGATCCAGGCAAGACGGGGTATGTTTACACTAGCCCCCTAGTTCGAACTAGGAAGGCTAATGTAGGCATTCAAAGTTGCAAATCAAGCCCGAGATTTAAATATCCCATGCTTGATTTGCATCTTCCTGGCCGGTTGCCATTTTTGAAATTTACAAGTCCAGACTAACTGCCCGCATCTACACGTGGCAGAGACCCGGTAGTTCGAAATAAAGCCCTAGTTCGAGCTACCTGTTAAACTTCATTCCAGGAGGAATAACAGGTAGTTCGATTTAGGGCTTTATTTTGAACTACCGGGTCCCTGCTGCGTGTAGACGCAGGCAGTTAGCCCGGACTTGTAAATTTCAAAAATGGCAACCAGCCGGGAAGATGCAAAACAAACGCGGGATATTTAAATCTAGGGCTTGATTTGCAACTTTGAATGCCTACATTAGCCTCCCTAGTTCGAACTAGGGGGCTAGTGTAGACATACCCCCGGAGGGCCGCATACCAGCCCTGAGCCTTAGGTTCCCCACTTCTGATCATCTGGCACACCCTACTGGACTAGGTGGAGCACTGGAGTCTCCTCAGCCAGTCACTTTATCCTGTCTTTTGAGTTACTTTTACTGTATCATTAAGGATTCTTTAAGAAGTCACTAGAGCAGGGCAATAGGCCACATTATTAGTCCACATTCTTTGATTTTAACCCAAAGGGGCACCTTGTCTCATCAGATGTACCCACCTCAGAGCCAAGATGAGCATCTAGGGTGTGAATGATATCATACACTGTGGCTGTGTCTACACTGGGTCACTTATTCCGGAAAAGCAGTCACTTTTCCGGAATAACTTGCCAGCTGTCTGTATTGGCCGCTTGCTTTTCCGGAAAGCATGACTATCTACTGTAAAATTGTCAGTGTTTTTCCGGAAAAAACTATGCTGCTCCCGTTCGGGCAAAAGCCCTTTTCTGGAAAAACTGTTCCGGAAAAGGGCCAGTGTAGACAGCACAGTAGTCTTTTCTGCAAAAAAGCCCCGATCGCGAAAATGGTGATTGGGGCTTTTTTTGCGGAAAAGCGCATCTACATTGGCCACGGATGCTTTTCTGGAAAAAGTGCTTTTCCGGAAAAGCATCCTGCCAATGTAGACGCGCTTTTTCCAGAAATACTTATAACGGAAAAGTGTTCCGTGTTAAGCATTTCCGAAAAAGGGTGCCGGTGTAGACGTAGCCTCTATGTTTCCTTGCACAGCAGAGTGATAACAAGGTAATTTATGTAGGGCCTACTGTAATGGTAATGTATAGCTCAATCGACTGAACATATACAGAACTTTAAAAAGCTATTCCTTTAGAGAGAATGTCTGTAGAGATGTGATCAGTTTGTGATTTTAGGTAAGGATTCACAGTCTCTATAAAACGATGAATCAGGGTGAGCTAATGTCTGCAGGTGTGTGGCATCTACTTTATAGTAAGACACACACATGCCTCCCAATGTGAACATTCTGGAAGAGAGTATTAGAGTTGCTCTTATATCAGAGCCAACAGATAGGTTCTCTCTCCCCTTCCCCTCCTCATCGGCTGTGTCTAGACTGGCAAGTTTTTCCGCAAAATCATCTGATTTGCGGAAGAACTTGCCAGCTGTCTACACTGGTCGCTTGAATTTCCGGAAAAGCACTGACGATCTCCTGTAAAATCATCAGTGCTTTTCCGGAAATACTATGCTGCTCCCGTTCGGGCAAAAAAAAAGACTTTTGCGCAAAAGGGCCAGTGTAGACAGCATAGTACTGTTTTCCGAAAAAAAACCCTGATTTTTCTGTGGGTAAGCAGCCCTCAACCCAAAAAACGGTTCCCCACCCCTGCGTTAGAGGCTGAGAATCCAACCTAGACCTCCTTCCTAGACCATTTCTGTGGGTCAACTTTATTCCTGAATGCACAACCCAGATACAGGTCACAAGCTTTACCCCTGGGCTCAGGATGAGCACAGGAGTGAATGTCTTCCATGTGTTTACTCATGCAAGGAATCTCACTGAGTTTAATGAGAGTCCAACTTAGCTGTATGAGTAATGGTTGCAAATTGGGCCCTGCTGCAATAATTCCTCTGGCTGCCACTTTAGTATATTAAACCAGCATTGATGCCAGGCCACACCATCACTCACTTTTATCCAACAGCTTGAAAAGCTTCAGAATCACTTTCAAGACATGTGAAAGGCAAAGGAAACAGTGACACAGCGCTATGGAAAGCAACAGGTGAAAATCATTGCACCGTCATATGTCATCTTGGCACCAGAAGCAAAAGCAGCCACAAGGGAGCATCAGACTGTTCCAAACAGATAGCAAGCAAGAATGGAATGTCACAGAGACGGGGACAAAACACCATCTCCATAAAAAAAGATCGAAGCTACGAAGACTTCATTGGGCAGGGGGTCTGCAGCCAAGCAGGACCTAGGGCAGAGGAACCCCAAGCATCAGCAGGCTCAGCTGCCATGATGCTGGGTGTCAGGGGCACGGTGCCAGAACACCAAAAAGCTAGAGATGCTAACCACCCTCCACATCCCTACTTCCAGCACTCTGTGCAGCAAGAGACAGCTTCTGCCCCCAAAACAAGCTAAACAGACAAGTCAAAGGATGGGAAAATAGAGAATAGAAATCACTTGCCATGGGCCATACAGCAGACAGGGCAAAGGGAACTCACGTCTCCCGAATCCCAGCTCTGAGGCCTCTCCACATTGTTTCACAGATGGCTGGATTGTGAAACAAAGGGACAAGATGTTGACCGACTGAGACCTGTTAGAATATTGTTCCCCATTTGGGTGTGAAATTTCTATCCGATTAACAGCAGACCTAACAGGTTCTCAAATCCAAGCTCTTCCAGTCATTGACATGGCAGGTCGTTTAGATGGATGAGCAGCTGCAACTTTTGTTGGCTTAGGTGGGTACGAGCACAAACATTTTGTGGTTAATCATCAGTCCCAGAATGGTTTCCTTTGTCATTTCTTCTGGAAATTCTGTCCATTCAGAATTCTCCCTCAGCCTGGAAACAGAGCAGCCAGGGACAGCTAAAACCCCCCCAGTGCCATCTAACTCAATGAAAGTGCACAGGGGCACACTGAAAAAAAACCCAAATCACCTCACTGCCTGACCAAAAAAAAAAAAATCCTATCATGGTCAAGGGGGGATAATTAGCAACGTGCTTTCCAAGCAAGGTTGCCACTAATGACCACTTTCCAGGAATCTGACCCAACCTCTAGCCTCAACGCAATAAATGATTTAACGCACGGGGCTTCAAAATCAGCCATGCTCTGCACTGAGGGGCAAATGTAGCCTAAACAGGCAAATAATCGTGCTGCCCTTTCAATACACATACAATTTATAGTTACTGCAATATTTCAGTAGAGGCGCTTTCTGAAGGAGGAACTGTCCGCAGAGCAATTAGAATGAAAAAGAGTTTGGGCTGCCTTTCGCTTGGTAGCTCGCTTCTCTGTCACGTAGGGAAATTTATGCTGCTGCAGAAAGTCTGCATTAAAGGGTTGGAAGGAGGGAGTTTGCCCTCCAGCTCTCGAGATCTTGCAGTGGTCAGAAGTGTCTCTGTGGTGCCAAAAATTCTGTATTAAAATGATAAGCTGCTTGGAACACCATTAGGAATAATAATAATAATAAAGCAAACTTCCCTTTCCCCCAACCACCACAGCTGCTTCTTTCCTTCTCTATTGCACAGGGGTAGCTATAGATCATGTTTTACACAGGGGAACTCCCCACAGCATTTTGCTTGAAACCACCAGTCCTGGCTTGCACTGTGGTTTCCTTACCCCTCCAGCTGGAAGATAGGCCTCTTGCTCCAGTCCCAGTAGTTACACAGATTTAAGGAATTAAACATTTGAATAACCTGGCCTCCAGGCCTGAACTTTCCTATTATAGAGGAGGCAGAGATTCCACTTTCTATTCTAACAGGGTTCTACAACTAGTTCCTGCTAATTTTCCATTAACACCGGACAGTTCTGCCCCTCTCCCCCAGACACAAAAACATGGGTTGGCTACTTTTGGGAGCAGCTGGCAGGTTAAACAACTAGAGCTAGGCCCAAGTTTGGAGCAAATTAGGGGGACACCAGATAGTTTAGGCCTCAATCCCGCACACACTTAGACATAATTTTAGCCATGTGCCTAGCCTCTTCATTCCAATGGGATCAGTCACTTATTTAAAGTGAAGAATGTGCAGAAGTGTTTGCAGGATCAGGGCTTAATCACAACATGCAATTCTGTACTGAATGGCCCTGCTAAGACTATCAAGAAAGGCGGGCTACCAATAAATGCAGTCCTGCCTGTTGCAAGGGGATGTGGATTGCAACTGATTTGAACACTAAGGAGAGGGGATCACCACATAGGAGTGTAAAGGGCTTGTTTATTCAATTAAAACTGGGAAGGGAGGAGGATCTCAGTCATACACTCAACCACACTTACAGTCCCAGGCAGGATGATAAGGCGAGCAGAAGGCCGTGGTATCTGATCTTCCCGTGTTCCCGCTGGCCAGGCAATCCAAACAGAGGGCATTCTCTGGGAGGCTCCATTTGATGGTCAACCAACAACCTGTGTCTTCATCCCTCTCTCCTTTAAGGATCAGCCACATGCAGCTTCTGGCTCCCTAGGCATCTTGGGGAATGTGCACTCCCTGCAGGGATCCCTGTGCACTGTTGTTTACTCCTGCTGTTTACCTCAGTTTTCTCCCACCTCTTGTGTCCACCTCAGACACACTTAGGGAAGAGACAGGGGGTTAACAAATATCACTTTAACAGTTTAGGGAACCAAATAACATTCTTAACAGGTGATAAAGAGAACAACATCCATTTTAACTCTTTCCTTGCTCCTCCTCCTTTGCCGCCAACAGTGCCTTTTTATTTTTATATTCAAACAATTGCACACTAAGTACTAAGTCAACCAGCTCAGTTCACTTGAGGCACAAGTACCTGAAATGGCTTTGAATTAGTGACTTAAGTAGGAAAGGCCGTATAGCCCATCACCCATCTTCTGAGCCTCTCTTATTTAGCACAGCACAGTTGCCATTTGTAACATACACACCTGCTAGGTGTGGTGCACAGTTCCATCTAATAGTGGCACTAAGACCACTTATAAAGAAAACAATAGAGTCATAGAATCCTAGAACTAGAAGGGACCTCGAGAAGTCGAATCCAGTCCCATGCCCTCACCCTAGAACTCAGCACCATCTAGACCATCCTTGATAGATGTCTATCTAACCTGCTTTTAAATATCTCCAGTGATGGACATTCCACAACCTCCCTAGGCAATTATTCCCATGTTTAACCACCCTGACAGTTAGAAAGTTTTTCCTAATGTCCAGCACCTCCCTTGCTGTAACTTAAGCATTGAGTCTGCTCTGTAGCCTTTGCTAATAGTCATCTGGATTTTAGCTCATATAGCAGCGGCTCATGCACTAAGCTCAAGAGGTATTTTGCCTGTGAGTATTACAATTGCTCTATTACTGAAATCAATGCAAACATGACACCAACATTTTCAGTAGCAAACCATGTCGGTTTTTACACAGCTCTATTTCAGGCAGACATGTTATGCATTAAAAACAACACCTACGAGGACAGCATACTCTTTTAGCTCAGATACACTTTTATATAGGTAAGTGTTCCATTTCATATGGTTAGTTCTGCTCACATTCAATTACAGCTCTAGTTCAGACTATCTTGCACTATGATGCCATCCCCAGAGACATGAGGGTCTTGCAGTGTCCAGGGTCAGCACATAGCCCCCCAAACTGGGTACATTTTAAACTGCAATCAAGCAGAATCACATTAAGGAAGTACTCCTGCAAGCTATACCTGTATAGTTAAAACTCCCTTTAATAGGACCTTCCTCATGTGGATGTAGTTATACTAGGTAGGATAAATGCACTAGCTAAGTTTATTCCCCCATGGAAAGGGGACCAGTCTATATTGATATAAAGCACCTTACTACTGATCTAACTACACTCACACTAGGGGTTGCACTGGCATACTGAACCTGTAGAAGATTACAACACTAACCGATAGAGTTATATCAGTACAAGAACAGTGTTAGGACTAATTCTCCTTTGTGGAGCAAAATTTTGATTGGTAAGATTGACTTTAAAGATACTTTATATTAAGAACCCGCCCCTATACTACACTCAATAGTCCCCAGAAATATAGTTACTTGGATGCTTTGCTAGCACGTCTTTATGATGCACTGCCCTTGCAACTTGACATGGAAATCTACATCTATAAAGGGCCTCCAGAAAATTGTATGCCTTCTGCCTATCAAGTGTTGTGACAGGTGGAAGTTTGTTATCTTCAATAACATTTTGGGTTGTGGAGATTGCTATGCACCCATCTCTGTTGCAGAGTAGGAAAAGAACACAGGTAATCTTGCTTAAAATGTCTCTTCCCATTCAGCCCAACTGTAAATGCTGAGGGTCTCTGACATGCCATCATTTTAAAAGAGGCTTCGAATGTTACTAAGGAAGTGAGAAAAAACAGCAGTGAAAAAAAAGAACAGAGGAGAAAAGGGAAAAGAAAGGCATTGCCACTTTCCTGGCTCCCTTTAAAACAAGAACTGATTTAAAAGTCAGCCCTGCCCCCTGGAAAATGTTACTGCAGAATAAGAGGGTCAAGCTCTTCCCTTCTGGGTGATTTGCAAAGCTCACCCGCTGGGAAGGCACCTGCACATTGCTGGAGTGATAGCAAACTCAATAGCACTAAGAAACCAATGGTCTCCAGAGAAACAAAAGAGACGGCATTCTGATAGCCTCTCCCTAGTTCGTGAGCACTTGGAACATTAGTCTAATGAATTTTTTTCCCTGTTAGCACTATAAAAATATTTACAGGGGAACCAGAGTGCATCTTTCTGCACTGTTGGTGAAAACAGGAGTTGATTTGACCTGTTCTTACCTGCATACCCACACACTGTATGTATACCCATACGTTGTTTCCTTGTCTAATACTTAATTGCTTGAGATATTTAGTGTACACAGCTATTGCTTACAAATGAGATGTTTCATGCTGCTTGCACTTTTAGAAGGGGGAAATATCTGTGATCAATAAATCAAGTCAATTCTCTACCCCCTGCCTTTTACAGGAAAACAGCCTATTTCTCTTCCTTTCCCCCATTATTGTTATATTATCGGAGTGAGTCAGGCATTGGCAAGGAGAGGGGGGAAATGACAGGACATTCTAAAAGAATTTAATGAAGTGGCTCCAAATATTGTATCAAAATAAATGAAGTGAATAATGCAAGAACTCATTCCAGGTCCCTTCTACAACAATAACTATTGTGTGAGCAGCACATTTGAGGCGATGGAGATGGATGGGTGAATACGAAGGTGCCACTCCAGCACATTACAGAGCAAGGAACAATGGCAGCCTGAATTGCTATATTTAATTGCAGTAATTCTTTGAGTCCGGCAGCCCTGGAAGAAAACGGAAGGAGGTAAAAGGGGAGGGAGAGGACCGGCTCTCAGTCTTTCTGATCTCAATGGCCTATTTTCTTTCCCATGAGACAAGAGGAAAAGAGCCCGTTTGGTGGCTGCATGTTTTAACTCTGCTGCAAACCTGATATGCATTTTGAACAGTTCATTGAAGGCTGTCAGCTGGCAGAACTGGGTTCCAGCCAACAGGAAGAAATTCATTTGATAAAGTCATCACTCCCATTTATGCGTTATCTGCCTTCTGCTGAAAAATACAAAGTGAAATGTAACAGAGATGGCTACCTAGAGGGTGGGGATCTGGGCATTTGGCCCTTCCAAAGCTTATTTTGGGGGAGAATGCTCAGCTCTAGTAGTAGGTAGAATTGCCTGATCTTTCTGTTGACTAGGCCTATTCAGGTGGACCCCATGGCTTGGCCTGAGCTTTTTGCAGTATTGAGTATTTAGGTGTCAGCCACAGCTCTGCCTGGGGCCATGCTAAGCTCGGATTCTACCGGGAGCAGGATCTGCCTAGATCAAGTCCTTGGATTGTACATGGAGATAAGTTTAAATGTCCAAATTTTGAGGTAAAATGAGTTAGCCGCTTTCCTATTGATGCAGTTTGGATGTGATTATTTCACTCTGTACCATGGGAGACCACATCTGAGACACTAGAAAAGTACATTTCTCTTTTTCTAGACACCTGGAAAATACCCATTCATTTTCCCTATTTCTATTGGGGAGTGCCACTCGCAGAGTGCAGTGATTTGGGTTGTTTGTACACAAGGGTACCTCCAAGATGGCCTCACAGCTCTGGGAACTGAGTTTGTTGACTGACTATGGCAGAGACAGCAAGGCAAGCACATGAGCACAAACCTCTGATTTCAGTTTGTTTCATTTTCTGCATGCATGTTATTGAGGCTGGCAGTTGAGTTGTGGGCCTTGGACAGCTGCACGATAGTCATGCCTGCTCCTGATACATTAGATGGGGCATAGAGGAGTGCAGGAACTGGGATATTCTCTGCATTACAACAGCCCCATGATGGGGGAGAGGAAGGAGGGAGACACCGTCCGCTTTTGAAAACCATTGATTGTTACCCCTTCCCCCACACATCTAGGGCAGTGGAATCCATGTCATTTAATTCTTCCCTGCCCCTCAGCTTTGCAGATGTCTACCATACATTATATTGCTGCCACCCACTAGCAACCACCTGAGAGGTTCCATTTGAGCTCTTGCTTATACTCTGTGGGCACATCTAGGCTACGTCTACACTGGCATGATTTTCCAAAAATGCTTTTAACAGAAAACTTTTCCATTAAAAGCATTTTAGGAAAAGCGCGTCTAGATTGGCAGGATGCTTTTCCGCAAAAGCACTTCTTGCAGAAAAACGTCCGTGGCCAATTTAGATGCGCTTTTCCACAAAAAAGCCCTGATCGCCATTTTCGCGATCGGGGCTTTTTTGCAGAAAACAGAACTGTGCTGTCTACACTGGCCCTTTTGAGCAAAAGTCTTTCGGAAAAAGACTTTTGCCCGAATGGGAGTAGCATAGTATTTCCGGAAAAGCACTGACGATCTTACATGAGATCGTCAGTGCTTTTCCGGAAATTCAAGTGGCCAGTGTAGACAGCTGGCAAGTTTTTCCAGAAAAGAGGCTGATTTTCCGGAAAAACTTGCCAGTTTAGACACAGCACACCAGTGGGCAGTTATTTTGAAGTAACTTCCCTTATTTTGAAATAATAAGGCAAGAAGCCACACTACCAAGCCTTCTACTTCGAAATAATGGGCTTGTTATTTGGAAATAATAACTCCTACTTGTGAAGAGGAATAAGCATATTTCACAATAGTTATTTAGGGAGTTTTTTCAAAATAACTTATTTCAGAATAACCTGGTAGCGTAGACATAGCATGCGTGTGTGGGGAGAGGAAGAGAGAGAATCATGCCACTGACAGGGAGTACAGAAATCTAAGGCATAGGGGACTCATCCTCCCTTCTGTCCACTTTTCTTTGAAAACACTTTCCCTTTCTCCTCTCTTCCTTTTATCTTTTGTCCCTACCATTCTCTCCTGAGTCACTGATCAGTAGTGAATGGAACGTACGCCTCTGTGAAGGCATACACAGGCCAGAATCTCACAGTGAGCAGCGCTGCACCTATTTATGTCAACTGAGGCTCTGGCTTATACACACCGCGTAGACTTTAGAGAGGGAGCTGAATCTAAATACTATTACAAACACCCCTGAAATTTTGGAAGTTTGCTTTAAAATCTGGGCTCCTATCATGAACCTACCATAAGGCAAATGCTCCCAGATCTCCAAGCAGTTTGGAATTGGGAGCAGAATTTTGCAAACCCATCTCTAACTGTAACCAGCAGTAGTGCTGCAGATAGAGAATTTTGAGTCCCAGTGTGGAATCAGCTGCAGAACCTGATGCATTCTGACTTTTGCTTGTAAACGTTCTTTCTTTCCCTCTGCTCTAATTTCCTCCTGCTGAGCAGCCTCATCACATGCCTAGAGCCTGTGGTTTATAGCCAGAAAACAAAAGCAAACTCTTACCACACTTTACATCAGCGTCACCCCATGGACTGGCCACAGGGCCTTCTTCTCTCCTTGGGAGGCAGAGCTTTTCCCTTAGTCAGCCCCTGTCAGTCATGTGTTTCCTAATCCAACTGCATTTTGCTGACAGCTTTATTCACAAATTCCTTCTCTACACAGATCGTGTTAAGAACCTTAATATTCCTGCAAATTCAGAAAGGGGATTTCCAACAAGCATTAGGAAAATTAAACTTCTCTCAATCCTAAAAGCTATTTCTAGCTCCTCAAAGTACAATACATGAAAAATATTAAAAGGGGAAGAAGGTGAGATAGTAATAAGCAGAATGATGAATTAAAAGTGGAAACCAGGGCATCCTATGTCTCTACGGTGAGGTTAAGACTCCCTGCCTCCACCAGATGCAATGTTGGAATTTCCCAGCCTTCTTCCCCATCTAAAGCAGTAGGACGTCACCAGTGTGAGACATGCCCCTCAGAGATTTATGTTGACACAGCATTAAACATGCCTGAGTGCTAACCCTCCCTGGTAACAGACTGGAAAGCTGTCGTTAGAACAGTAGCTATTCACAAAGGACATTTCACCTATCAGTATAAATCACTGGTGAAAGTCCATTGTTCTGCTCAGAGGTGAACTCAATAGAACTGAGAAGAAACACATAGCCAGCTAAATTATATAGAGCCCTCTCAAGAAACAAGACAGAGATCCACTGGTATGTGAATTGGCCTGTGCCTTATCTAAGTCTGTAAGGCTAGTAACAAGGTGACTTTTCAGGCCCGGGATTTGAATTCTGGCCAAGACCAAGAATGGAGACTCTGTAATACATGGGCCCTACTATCCCTTTTATCACCTCAGCAACGACACATACAAAATAACTTTGTGCAGTTCCAAATCCAGTGTCTGTTTTCATATCCACTTGATACATGGCAAGCAGACAAAAATGTCCCTTCCTGGCCCATCTTGTTGCATTTCTTTCTCCAGCTTCCAGAACCTTTCTTTTTTCCTCCCACCCCTCCTTAGTTTTAGAAGTCTTACCTGTAGCAGAACAGAACCACTTCTTGTCTCCAGACTCTTCAGCACTGAATTCAAAATGGAGGACAGCCTATTTATAAAATGGGTGGGTAATATAGGTGGGGCTATGGCAATGGCTTCCTTATAAAATAATGGCTGGGGGAGATTAACCTGGGGTTACAATCTGAAGAGGAAAGATTTAGACTGGGGTTGCTGAAAGCCTCTCTATCTCCTTCGGCAATGTATAGTCTTGGCATCTTGAAATTTCACTTGTTTCAGTCTTGTGATTAGTATTAGTTACCGGTCTACTTAGCTGTTACACTTGTTCCTCCTCTCTGACTTTTCCCTCCTCACAGGTTCTCTTTCCCCTTATTCTCTTTCATGAATCCTATCATGAAATCTCCTGGGTACACTCTGTTGGGAGAGTACCCTCTTTTCATGTAGCTGCTTGGTGCTTGTGACCTGGCCCAGCATGGTTTTACAGAAGAATATGACACTGATTCCATACGGTGCCAGAGAGAGCAGACATTTAGAGAAGCCAATTAAAATCTCATTAATCACAAAGGAACTGCGTTACCTCACCACCATGCTGTGATAAATCTATCTGAATGTGGACTTGCAGCCTTGCAAATGACATTTTATTGAGTGTGGCTCTAAAGCCATATTCCAGATTGTGTAGACAGAAAGGTATGGTGCTAAATCTAATCAATGCTTGGGATCTTTTAATGTCACAAAATATTTTGAGTCAAGTCAAGGCATCTTAATATTATTTGTTTAAAAAAAGGACACAAAAAAGGCTGGTTTGACCTTGGGAGCCTGACTGACTGACTGAACAGAAGGGATGCCAAATGCTAAGAGGAACACTATTGATAAGGTCTGAATGGGATGAACAATGAAAGAAAGCCTTGAGTTGTTATAAATGGCAAAGAAAAATAGGGTGATCTGGATTTCCATTATGAAACTAAAAGGACAGAAAGTAGGGGCTCAAAGAGGAATGCAGGTGTGTGGAGGTGTTGAAAGCAGGAAGAGAATCTTGCACTCCTTTATGGTTTTTAATTTCTATGAGGCAAGTCATCAAAGCTATGTAATCTCTCCTCCTCCTTGTCCCTAACACCTCAATAGCTACATTAATTGTGGTCAGTTTATTTAGGGAAATGGATACATGGTGACCTTTGAAAAACACAGGACTTCCCTCTCACTTTCCCTCCTTCCACCCTCTCCCCCCCTCCCATCTCTCTCTCTATATATACACATCTGTATCTCTCTTTTTTTCAGATAAATCCATCAGGGCTTGATTCTTCTCACAGTTGCACCAGTGCTGTGCTGAGCTTTGGCGTCCTTAGCACAGAATCATTGTAGAAAAAAGGACACAGGGGCTGCGTCTAGACTGGCAAGTTTTTCCGCAAAAGCAGCTGCGGAAAAAACTTGCCAGCTGTCTACACTGGCAGCTTGAATTTCCGCAAGAACACTGATGATCTCATGTAAGATTGTCAGTGTTCTTGCGGAAATACTATGCTGCTCAGTAGTATAAGGGCACTCTGCTCCCGTTCGGGAAAAAGCCCTCTTGCACAAATGCTTTTGTGCAAGAGGGCCAGTGTAGACAATGCGGTATTGTTTTGAACAAAAAAGCCCTGATAGCGAAAATGGCAATCTGGGCTTTCTTGCGCAAAACCGCGTCTAGATTGGCATGGATGCTTTTCTGCAAAAAGTGCTTTTGTGGAAAAGCATCCGTGCCAATCTAGACACTCTTTTCCGCAAATGCATTTTACGGAAAAACTTTTCCATTAAAAGCATTTGCGGAAAATCATGTAGTCAGGGTGAGAATGGCAATTTGGACAAGTTTTTATGTCATTGATGCCATCCAATTGCTGACTGTAGAAAGCTCTTGTTTAATCAATTAAAAATTCTGAATGAAAATAAGCAAAGAGAAGTCTACTGACTTCAGCAAAGTGCTGCATTGTTCAGATATTGCTACAGACATTCCAATCACAGCTACATACAACCGAGGGAAGCTTTGGGTACAGAATAACTAATATTCACACTTTGTCATTCTGCAGCTCACAAAATAATTCACTTATTTCAATCAAAGGAGGAGAAGCAGCCTGAATTGCTTCAAAAACCACACTGAGTGAGGGTACCTTTGCTTCCACCAACAGAGTGAGCAAAAGAAGGCTAAGGGAAAGGCAGATGAATTCTGCTAGGGTAAGAGGTAAAAGATGTCTCCATGCTGGAGTGTATCCCCTCTGGGCTCAGAGGGAAGTTTTAAGAGGCCTGTCATATGTAATCTAGCAGCTGTCTTTAAAATGCAAAGGGAATTTCTTAGTGAAAACTGGCAGGACACACAAACAGCTGCAGCATTGCTTCCCCAAACATTAATATTACATACATGGACTACTTAATTTGCTCCACCACACAGAGGCAATTCATATAATGAAGGACTTGTTGACAAAGTTCCCAGACCCAAGTCTGTAAGAAGGTAAAAAGGGCCCAGTCTCCAGGATGTTCCCTTTCACTCTTGGCAGACTCAGTCCATTTAATTCCATATTTATGTGCACTGAAAAATTATTTCTATTGCTGTTCTATACTGCTGTCATAGTCCTCATAGCTGAGTACTTTTGGAACTTCCATGCTTTAAACCTTTTAGCCAGAAGCCAAACAATAAAGCATTCCTCACCAAACTCCTTTGCAGAGGCATTGTTCTGTACTACTCTTGTTTTGCCTGTGGAGAAATGGAGGCATCTAGCAGCTAAGGCACTAATTCAGCAATGTACTTAAGTAAATGCCCAACTTCAAGTATGTAAGCTTTAGGGGTTAGCTGAGTTAGTCTGTACAGGATAAACTTAAAAAACAACAAATGGTCCGGTAGCACTTTTTAGACTAACAAAACATGTAGGTTACATCTACATTGGGCATTCTTGCGCAATAAGATATGCAAATGAGGCACAACAATGAATATCGCCATGCCTCATTTGCATACCGAGTGAGCCACCATTTTGCGCAAGGGGCTTTTGCACAAGAGCCATTTTGCCGCTTATTTTCAGGCAGAACAGCTCTTGTGCAAGAGGGGGGCTTTGTGCAAGAAAGAGCAGTGTAGACTGCTCCTTGCACAAAAGCCCCTTGCACAAAATGGTGGCTCATTAGGTATGCAAATGAGGCACGGTGATATTCATTGCCACACCTCATTTGCATATCTTCTTGTGCAAGAATGAGCAATGTAAACATAGCCATAGATGGTATCATGAGCGTTCATGGGCATAGCCCACTTCTTCAGATGACTGGAGTTTTGATTTAGGATGTGTAGAGCCAAAATAAATAGGAGGGGGTGGTGGTGAAGAAGTAGGGGTGGGAAACAAGGAGCAGAGGTATGGAAATATCAAAGGGAAAAACAGGAAGGCAGAGCTGGAAATAGTAAGCACCTGAAGATTGGGTAGTTAAAACAAAGCGGATAAAAATTAAAGGCAATAACAGGAATTTACACAAAGAACTATTTGCACCTTCATTGAATGTTAGGTTGATAGTGTCCCAACCATCCCTCATCACTGATTAAGACCATTAGCATGAGAACTGAACATGCAAATGAATTGTAATTTCAACACCTCTCTGTGTATTTGGCTAGTATAATTGGTTGGTAAGTAAGTAAGCAGTTTTATGGAAACTTGCCGAAGGTCAAATAGTGACTTGGTGACTGAGTTGGAAAGAACACAAGTCCCTGCCCCTGCCCAAAGCAGTTTCCTCTGCTAGCAGTGTTTGTGTCTTTACCTCAAAGTATCCTTGAGTATTTGACACCTATCTTGGAATAGAATCCCTTTACCAGCCGCTAATGTGCAGGACATGGCAGATATTTAAAAGATACAGCCACAGTACACATTTTACACAAAGGGAAAATTTCTTGCTGAAATTACATGAGGGAATTTAGGAGGAGAAAATGTAAAAACCAGGATGGCATTATAGTCTCATAATAAACACCAAAATATAATTCTACTGTAATCCTACTGTATTGTGTATTGGGCACAATACAGAACATAACTGATTTTATAAGGTATACATTGTATAGCAGAGGCAAATTCAATCCCTAAATCTGATTGTTACAGAGTGCTTATATCTAGTCTTGGAAGGATTTGCTTGTTATCAATACATGTCGGTAAACAGCAATTTCACCATACACATATAAACCACTGAAAATATTTCTGTTGATAATAATAGAAATTAACAGATAGACAACGTGAGGAAAATGCTGCTTGAGAACTTATTATTTACCTTGTGCATTATTACATGTGATACTGACAATTTGTGATTTTACATATAAAGATTTAACTTTTTTAATCATAACATCAACAGCCATTAAATAATTATTGTCATCAACTAATTGTTTGACCCCTCTTCCATAATTTCTTGCAACTGTGAAAATGTAAACGGATAAAAATATTGTCACTTAAAACTCATGGGCTACGTCGACACTGGCATGAATTTCCGAAAAGTTTTCCGTTAAAAGCATTTTCGGAAAAGCGCGTCTAGATTGGCAGGATGCTTTTCCGCAAAAGCACTTTTTGCCATCCCTGATCCCGCCCCAGCCCTCCCTCCTGCCTGTGGTCCTCATACCCACCCAACCCCAACTCCGATGAGGTCCCCGCACCCAAGGTGGCACATCTAGCCACCACTCTGAGCCCCTGCTCCCTCTCCAGGTTATGAGCCCTCCCTCCCCCTTCAGGTTATGAGCTCCCCTCCCCCTCCCCACCTTTTTTTAATGAAAGATAAATACAGACTTCATTTTTTTGGAAACCAAGCAAGTGTTTTTATTGCGAGGTCAGGGAAGGGGTAAAGGGAGGGATTGTGTTGGGAAAGGGTTGGGGCAGCAAGCTACAGGCCCCTGTTGGGCAGGCCCTGGGGAGAGTTACTGGAGTCCTTCAGAGAACTTCTCCCTCAGGGCCACCCGGATGCGCACTCTGACCTGATGAGCCTGGCGGATGGCGGCTGTCTGAGGCTGCTCGAAGGCTTGACCCTCATGGCCAGCATCTGCCCCCATGCTGGGAGGAAGGTCTCCCCCTTCCTATCCACAATGTTGTGGAGGACACAACATGCTGTGACCACATCAGGGATGTTGTGCTCTCCCACGTTCAGGCAGGTCAGCAGGCACCTGAACTGCGCCTTGAGGTGGCCAAAGGTGCACTCAACCTGGATCCTGGCCCGATTCAAGTGGACATTAAATTGCTCCCTGCTGGGGTCCAGGTGTCCGGTATTAAGCTTCATAAGCCACAGCATCAGAGGGTAAGCTGTGTTCCCCACAATGCACAATGGCATCTGCATGTCTCCAACTGCTAGTTCATGATGGGGGGAAGAATGTGCCTCCCTCCAGCTTCCCATACAGACTAGAGTTGCAAAACATGTGGGCAACGTGCGCCCTGCCCAACCACCTGACAAAAATGTCCATGAAGTGTCCACGGTGGTCAACGAGGTCCTGTAGCACCATTGCGAAGTAGCCCTTCCTAGTAATATACTGGGCTGCTCGATGCTCTGGTGCTCGGATTGGGAGGTTGGTCCCATCTATGGCTCCAACACAGTTCGGGAACCCCAGGGCAGCAAATACGGCCACAATCGGGTCTAGATCTCCCAGGCGGATGACCCTCCACAGCAGGATGGAATTGATGGCCCTCACAACCTGCAGAAGGAGACAAACACGCACACAAAACAGAGAATGAGAGAGCGAGTGCCTGACCTCTTGGGATGTGCCTGCCCCCCTCTCCTCTCCCAAATACCCCAGGAGCCACCCCCTGAGAGGCCACCCTCCCCCCAGCAGCAGGACTGTGTGAAGGTGGGACAACATAACCCCACAGGGATGGGCCTTCCTCCCCATCCCCACTCCACCCCCCACAGCTCCCAACCCCCCTTTCCCAAGGAACTCCCTTTTCCAGGACTCCCCCCCCCCCCCGCCTCCTCCCGCAGGGACTGCAGCCCCAGAGTGCCTTACCACCCTGAGGAGGGCCCCGATGGTGGACTTCTCCACACCAAACTGGTTGCCCACTAGCTGGTAGCTGTCTGGAGTGGTGAGCTTCCAGATGGCAATTGTGACCTGCTTCTCCAGGTGGGTGTCACATCTTTGGAGGGTGAGGGTGAGCCAGGCACACGGGTCCCAAAAGGTGGCCTTCAGCATGCAGAAATTTTGGAGCCACTGCTGGTTGTCCCACTGCTCCATCACCAGTTGGTCCCACCAGTCCGAACTGGTGTCAAGCCTCCAAAAACGCCTCTCCACGGTGGGGTGCGGTTGCCAGAGTGTAGCTTCCGCGCTCGTGGAGAGGGTCCTAAGAATGACCTCGGGGTCGAGCTCAGTCAGGACCAGGAAGGCAGCTGGCAGAAAGTGCTGCAAAAACTGGAGCATGGCTGGGGCAGCTCGGGCTCCATGGCACAAAGGAAAAAGCTGTCCAAAAAAGCAGGGCAACCACAGCAGGCATTGTGAGAGCTTTGCTGTCACTCGAAGAGATAGGCAAGCATGCTGCAGAAGCCGATAAACAGCTGTCCAGGAGGTCCCTTTAAGCACATGTCTCTGAAAGGCACCAGCACCAGACTTGGAAGCAACTAGTGACCTAAAGCCCTGCCTGAACTGGTTCCGGGTGGCCTTTTATGCGAGAGATCACTTTTTCAGTGTGCTTTTGTGTGTGGGCGCTTTCTTTTGGAAGAAGTTTTTTCAGAAGATCTCTTCCACAAAAGCTTCTTCCAAAAGAAGCTCGCAGTCTAGATGTAGCCTCAGGGACTAATGCAGCTTGTTCCGGCTTTTCCCCAAGCCGGAAAAAAAGCGGTGGACATGTTTATTTAAATCCCACGGGGGATATTTAAATCCCCCGCGGATTTCCCTATTCCAAAGTTGGAAATTAGCATGGCTATTTCAGAATAGGGGCCAGTCTAGACGTAGCCTTGGTGTTTAGCCATAAAAGTATATAGCATGCAAACAGAATAATAGTTTTGAGGGAGGGGAATGGGGCCAGTTCTGTTCATTTCAGGGTATGTCTACACTACCACCCTAGTTCGAACTAGGGTGGTAATGTAGGCAACCGGAGTTGCAAATGAAGCCCGGGATTTGAATTTCCCGGGCTTCATTTGCATCTCGCTGGGCGCTGCCATTTTTAAATGTCCGCTAGTGCGGACTCCGTTTCACGAGGAGTAACAGTAGTTTGGACTAGGAAGCCTAGTCTGAACTACCTAGTCTGTGCCGCGTGTAGCCGCGCGGCACGGAGTCCGCATTAGCAGATATTTAAAAATGGCGGCGCCCGGCTTTATGCAAATGAAGCCCAGGAAATTCAAATCCCAGGCTTCATTTACAACTCCGGTTGCCTACATTACCACCCTAGTTTGAACTAGGGTGGTAGTGTAGACATACCCTCAGGTAGTATTCTTGACTGTCTGAAAGATTATCTTTCATTCTGGAAGCCATTCCACCCTTTCCTTCTCTCAGCTCCCTTACTTCTAAAGACTGCTTTGCCCATAATCCCGCATGAGAGCCCAGCATAGCAGCAACTAAGGTTCTAAACTGTGACTCTTGGCTATCTCTATTATCATTAATTTGGAGTCAGGTCCACCAGGGGTGGACCAAGGAAGGCAGTTGCTCAGGGGCCTGCTGATTCAAAGGTACCAGGGCTCCTGGCTGCTGCAGCAGTGATGATGGTCGACGCCCTGAGTCCTTTAAATCCCTTGGCAGAGTGCCACATGGAGAACAGCTCTTAGGACTGCCTGGGGAAGCAGGGGCACCCCACCATGCACTGAATAGGATGGACTGGGGGGCGAGGGGCCGGGGGGAAGAGGGAGGGAAGCAGCGCTGCAGTCTGGATTGTGCTGAGAGCTGGTGGCCCAACCCTGCTCTTTCTGCCTGAAACCCTGCTCCTTCCAAGGGCATAGAGCCACCTCCACACACACCTTTCCTTGGGGCCTGTGGCAGCTGTTGGCTTCCCTCTTTGTATTACAGTAGCATCTAAAGGACCCAACTGAAATCAACACCCCAGTGTGCCAGATGCTGCCCATTGGAGCTGGAAAAAACTGACAAAAATGAAAAATAATGATCATTTTCACCAAAACTTTCAGTGGGAAATTTTGATATTTTTTGGTAAAAAAATCAACAATGCAGAATCTGATCTTTTTGTTGTTGTTGTTGTTGTTGTTGAATGTTTTTTTCCAAGTTCAGCTACAAACCAAGGAACACCATTTCTCCTTCCTCCAATCTTTAGCTGAAATGTTCTAGGCTTCTTGTGTACCAATAAAAAGATCAAAAATTTCTTAGGAATGTGAGACTTCACACAAAATAATTTGTTTTGCTGAAAATTCAATTTCTGTCCAAAAAATTAAATATTGGGAAAAATCACAAGTAATCTTACAATGCATAGAGAGTAAGAGAAAGCCTCTACCTCAAACACGTTACACTCTTAGGCTACATCTACACTGCAGGCTTCTTGTGCAAGAAGCTTTTTGAGGAAGAGATCTTCCGCAAAAACTTCTTGTGTGAGAACGCATCCAGACTGCAAAAGCTCATCGAAAAAGCGATGTGTTTTTGCACAAGAGAGCGCCCAGACTATATGGACACTCTCTTGAAAGAAAGCGCTGATTGCTATTCACAGAATAGCCATGAGAGCACCTGTGCTTTTTTTGATTGGCTCTTTTTGCACAAAACCCCCTTTACACGTCCACACGTACCTTTTTGCACCAGAACTCTGGTGCATAAAGGAGTAATTCCTCGTAAAAAAAGGAATACCTACACCACAAAAACCCCTCTGTTCTTTTGATTTACTCTAACTTTTCTTGCACAAAAACGTGCTTGAGGTGTGGACGCTTCGTGGGGTTTTGTGCAAAATCCCTGCAGTATAGATATAGCCTTAGGCTACATCTAGACTGCATTGCTTTTTTGGGATACTGGAGGGTATCCCAAAGGAATGCATCCACATCCAAGGAATGCATCTGCATAGCGAAAAAGTGGATGCACTCTTTTGCCAACCCAGTAAACCTTGTTCTCTGAGGAATTGCGTATCTTTTTCCGATTTACCAGTGCAGTCTAGAAGTAGCCTTAGAAAAAAATGGGAAAGGGAACATTACCATAACCTCATGACAGCTGGAGACCTGAAGCACAGAGGGCTTAGCTACAGGGTAAAACTGTGAACTGAAGTTACATCTTCTGAATCTTGTGTAGTAATCACGTTAACACTCTTCCTCTCCAGACAGCCATAAGTCAGGATAAGACTGGCTCTCCTGCATGTGTCTAATACTGTTGATGCAAAACTTCAAGGATTTTCTTTTATCCATTGATCCAGGAAGACAAGAGCACAAATATTTATGGTTGTGGGCATCTGCTATTTACTTTAAATAAGAATCTAATATATATGTGGAAGTGCTTGCACGAAGGCCTTTGACTTGCAAATTAAGGGCACCCTGCTTCCAACTGGCAGTATTTATTCCTTGGTAATCAGTTTTTAAGGACATGCTGTAACAGGCATTGGCCACCAGGGATACTGTTCTGGTCATCCAGTTTTCCTTTCTGAGAAACCCTACTGGACAGCTTTCCTTTTGATTGCCACTGTCTTTGGTACCCAATGAAGAGCTCCAGAATGAGAGGCTATTTCTGCACTTCACCCACACTGGAAGGAGGCTGCACCTGGCACGTCAGCTCAAAACACTTGTCAGGGTATGGAGATATTTGTGCTCCTTTTGAGCTATTTAAAAAGAGACTCTCTCTAGATACACTCCATTTGAGTGGCTGCTCCTGCCAAGGTGGCGTGTTGTTGCCACTGTGGATAAGGGAGGATGAGAGGAGATGACTATACAGAGTGAAGAACCAAAAAGCATAACTAATTAACAGTTATGATAATCACGGAAGCAAAAATGATAAATAGCCCCCCTCTGGATTCCCCTGGGCTCCTGCTGCAGCTTTGTTTGCAAATGTAAAGTGTGAAGCCAAGTGAGCATACAGCACAGAGCTCTCTCTTTCTTCCTGCAAGAAGGAGCGAGCAGAACAAAATGTGCGAAAGTTCAGCTGCAGTGGATCCCCAGCACTCTGTACTTAGCACTTACCTACTGCAAGGAGGCTGCTGTAGGCTTGGTCCTCCATTACATCATTATTGTTATTATTCTTTGGCTTCCCGTCATGGACCAGAACACCATTGTGCAAGGCACTGTACGAATACAGAATAAAAAGACCTATGAACTACATTTCTTACAAGAGGCTCCAGTGATCTGATGCAAATGGGATGGCTTTCATTCCTCTCCATGCAGTCAGTTCACTTGCTCAGCTGTTGGACTTTTGGCTGCAATACACCTCACAAAACAGCCTATCCCAAAAACTGCAGGTCACCCTGTCTTTACTGTAGCCACAGAACTTGTGACTGCACACAAGCAAGTGAAAATTGATTCAGCCTGCTTCAAGGACTTTCAGATGGGAAGTTCCAGCATAAGGAGTATTGTGCAATCTATTTGTAAGACGCATGCCTCTTCACTGACGTCTTTCCAGATCTGAATCTAAGGGTACGTCTACACAGCAGAGTTAATTTGAAATAACAGCCCTTATTTCAAATTCACTTTAATTGCTTCTATACAGGCAAACCGCTATTTTGAAATAAAATCAAAATAGCAGGGCTCTTAATTTGAATTAGTTAAACCTCATTCTATGAAGAATAATGTCAAATTCAAAATAGCGAATTCGAAATAAATGCTGTGTAGATGCTTACTTCAAAATAGGGGGCCTCCAGCCTTTCCTAGTTTCCCGTGGTGGCCACTCTGTGCCAAACCAGGAAGACTCTTCTCCTCTCCCCCAGCCCCAGAGCCAGGGGCGGATGAGAGTTTTGTGGGGCCCAGGGCAGCACAATTTTGCGGGGCCAAGCTTTGGAGACAAAATAGAAAAAAGGCGTCAAATGCGCAAATCGAAGGCTATTTTTCACATTAAATGTGAATTGTGTAAATTTGATAGAAACTTAATTTAGCTGGATAATTTTTATTTTAATTATATTGTAATTCATTCTTAAATACAATTCTGCATTAATAATTAAACATTTTAATTTGTATTTAAGTCTACTATAGCTGTCTAGCTCTTTTGGCAGCACATTCTTCAATTATGTCAGTAAAGGCTATTTCTTTACACAGGTCGTTTTCGATCGATATAATCAAAAGACCTACAAAACGCTCCTGGCTCACAGTAGATTCTCTTTGGCTGCCCATGGCTGGTATTTGCCAGGCAGCGTTGGGTGTTCCGCAGCCAGGCAGCATTGGGACTTGCGGGGGCCAGGTGGAGTGTAGGTGTTGAGACTCGGGGGGGAGAGCAGGGGGCATGTGGGTGTTGAGTCTTTGGGGGGCAGGCAGCGTTGGGTGTTGGGGGGAGGCAGCATGTGGCTGTTGGGACTTGGGGGGCCAGACAGTATTAGGTGTTGGGATTTGGGGGGGGACAGGCAGGGTGTGGGTGTTGGGACTTGGGGGAGCAGGCAGCGTGTGGTTACTCGGGTTGGGGGGCAGGCAGGGTGTAGCTACATGGAGGATGGCGCACAGATGGGCCATAGGGAGGACCAGCGGGCAGGGGTGTCTGACTCATCAGACAGGCCAAAATTACCATTTCAGCCTCTCGAACAGCTCCTGGCTGGGCGGGGGCAGCTGGCAACTCCCTCTGGTCCCAGGGAAGCGTGTGTGTGGGGTGGAGCTGGATCGTACTGTGCCCACAAGTTGGGGGAGGTGGGGACTGGCGGGAGGAGATGGGGGCTTCCTGGCGGGCGGGTCGCTCTACCCCTGAGCGTGGCAGGAAAGGGGTCTGGGCTCCCCCCGGGGATAAACTGCGCCACCTCCAGCCTCTCTCTGGCTGGGGCAGGAGGGTGGAGCAGCGGGATACCCGGGCGCCATGGCCAGGCATTGCCCTTCGCCTCGCTGGCAATGAGCCGCAGCCGCATGCGCCACTGGCTAATGGAGCTGCTTGTGGACTCGCAGCGAAAGGCAGCAGTGGAGGCGGCTCCAGCAGTTAAGGGCAGCAGCAGCAGATATAGGGCAGGGTGAACGGGGCTGGCGCAGGGCCTATTGAAGCGCGGGGCCCAGGGCAGCCGCCCTGTTCGCCCTGCCCTATATCTGCTGCTGCCCAGAGCCCTTAAAGGGGTAGACTCTGGCCACACTGCATGTGCCAGATCTAGGCCTGCCAGCAGTCACTGCCCCTGACCCAGTGGCCCTAGGATGAGCCAGGCATCCAGAGCCAGCCAGTGGTCCCCCGCCCAGTCCCCCAGCGCTCAGGAGCCAGCCAGGGGCTGTAGACAGCGGGTGCCCTCCTGGACTAGTGCGGAGATCATGGACCTCACTGAGGTTTGGGGGCAGGACCCAATGTCCATGATCTCCACACTAGATGGAGGAACGCAGCTGTCCACCATGGGCAAGAAAGGCCACAGGTGCACCCAGGAGCAGGTGCGCCTCAAGATAAAAGAGCTGCAGCAGGCATACACCAGGGCCACTTGGGGCAGCTCCGCAGCAGGGGCAGACACCTGCCGCTAATTCACTGCCCTGAACGGCATCCTGGGGGGCGGTGTGGTCCATGCCACTCCGGGGGGCAGCGAACTGGGACCGGAGGGCCCTGACCAGGGCGCGGAGGAGGAGCTGCCATGCCAGCAGGACCCCTGAGCAGTCCCAGGAGAGGAGTCAGCAGAGTCATCTGGGGAGGCCACACCATGTAAGAGCTGTCACTGTCCCCTTTCTGGGAGAGGTGGGGGTGGAGTGAGACCAGGGACCGCACGTGTGGCCCTTGCTTACCACGCATCACGCAGCAGCCTGTGCATGGGCGAGCATGTTCTGTGCCATCCCAGGCAGGTGGCTCCAGCTGCCTGCTACACAGGGGCCATGGCCAGATAGCCACACACATGTGTGAAGAGACCTGACATGCTCCTGATCCCAGGGCGGGACACAGCAGGATGCCCTCCCTTCACAAGCCTCCTCTAACATCTCCCCCCACCTTGGCTGCACTATACACAGCACAGGGGCATGGCTGCAGTCTTGGGGCAGCTCCCTCTCCTGGGGAGAGCCAGACATCCTGACCATGGCCTCTGTGGAAGCACGACGGCTCTGACAGTGCAGGGCACGGTCGTCTTCACCTCGCAGCGGGGGGCTGGGCTTCACCTTCTGTGTCCCCAGGGAGAACTGACCACTTCTCTTCTTTCTCCACAGTCGCATCAGCTTCATGTGCAGGGCGCATCACCCTGCCCAGGACATCCTCCCGCACCGAGGGCTCAGCAGGTCCACTGCAACACCGTAAGGGTACCAAGACCAACAGCTGGATGCCCTGTGAGCCCTGCACCACACCATGGAGC
Source organism: Pelodiscus sinensis (assembly GCF_049634645.1). Classification (NCBI taxonomy): domain Eukaryota; kingdom Metazoa; phylum Chordata; order Testudines; family Trionychidae; genus Pelodiscus; species Pelodiscus sinensis. The sequence goes on along the minus strand of NC_134725.1, from coordinate 26,836,043 downwards.
AGAGGGTGCAGGATGAACGGGAGTTCCGATGGTTGCCCATGGTCTTTCCATCTGTGCCCATCTGCAGACCCTGGTGCAGAGTGTGCCGCTCCAGTGCCTGCTGCCCCCCCAGATACCGTTCCTTCTCCCACTCCTTCTCCCCCTCCCGCCTCTTGGTCCTCAACCTCCACACCCTCCTTCTCAATCTCCACACCCCCCTCCCCATTCTCCCGGGGACATCGAGGCCCCTGCACCTGCCATGCTGATAGACAGTTGGCCCAGCGAGATCCCCAACCCTGAGCCTTGAGCTTTCCCTCCCCCTTCTTCTCTTTGCTTCCCCCTTCCAGCTCCTTCCTCCCAGTTTTCCCCCTTCCCTCTCCCACCCTCTTTTCTCCCCTCTCCTGCCTCCTTTCCCCAGTCTCACCAGAGTTTCATTGCCCCCCCCCCCAGTTTTGTTAAATAAAGAGAGTTTATATTTTTGAAAATACATGCATTTTATTTGACAGCAGGAAGAGGGGTTAGGGAGGGGTACGTGGAAGGCAGGCAAGCAAGCAGGGACACTTGAGAACTGGCTGCCTGGCGGGGGGGGGGGGGGGGGAAGAGTCCCTTTAAGCACAGGCCTCAGATAGCCTCAGGCAACAGCCACACAAAGACATTCCTTACCTGATGCCCTAACCCTGACCTGGTTCCGGCCGGCCTTAACTCTGACTCGGTGTCCACTCAGTGTGGATGCGGTATTTTGCAATAGCAAAATGCTATTTCAAAATGCATTTTGTGTGTAGACGCGTTATTTCTAAATAACTTATTTCGAATTAACTATTTTGAAATAAGATATTTCAAAATAATGCTGTAGTGTAGATGTACCCTGAAGGACTTACTATATTTGGGCCTTGTGGACCACCTGTAATTGACTCATTTAGCCCTGACCCTCTGAGCCTAGGTTCCTCATGAGTGAGGAAACTTCTGTGGAGTGTCAGAAAACATATGGAAATTTTACCATGTGGAGTCACTGCTCTGATTCCAGGGACTGAAACATCTTTCAGAGGCTTCTCTCCATTATGCTGGGGATAGATGCTGCAATGATTGATCCACTGGCTGTCGATTTATTGCATCTGCTTAGATGCGATAAATCAGTGTCCAAGCACTCTCTCGTCAATGCTGGTACTCCATCAGGATGAAAAGAGTAGTCGGTGTTGATGGGAGATCAGCCCCTGCCTGCCCTTACTGCACACAAAATGATGCAGTAAGTACATCAACTACAGCTACACTACTTGCATAAGCTGAAGTTACGTCAAGTAGATCAGCAGTGGGGGTTAATGTAAACAAGGCTTTATAGAGAGAACACTAAACCCTCAGAGGCCATCTACTCACGTGCCAATATACAAGAGGCCTCATTAATCTGACCCCTGTACAGAGACACTCAACATGACATGCTAGGCCTATGCTACATCCAATATTATTCTTCACATTCTCCTGGTATGTTTGCCTCCTCTCTAGATACGCCAAGTAATTCTTTTAAAGTTGTCCTCTAAGGAATTTTTATAAATAGAAACAAGGGCCAATATCTATTGCTCTCTTTCTGGCTGCCCCAAACTGAACACCATCCTCATCTCATACAGAAAGCTTTCCAGGCAGAAATACACAGGTGTTATTTGCAAAGAGTTCCAAATCCTGAAAGGGTGACTTGGTGAAAAACATACTTCATCATAATGTGTTGTTATTTTATTTTTCCCCAACACAAAGTGCCACAGCACAAGAGGGAAGAGTTTGTGACTGGATTGTGCTGAGATCCTTAAATCTGTGTGTTCCCTTAAACCAAGGACGGTTGTATGCATTGCTGGTACTCTTTTAAAAGGTGAACAAGGGCAACGGGAGAGAACAGGAAAAAAGATGAAGCCCACCAAAATGCAAATTTTATTTGCCGTTGGTATGTTTATAAATATATAGTACATTCTTACAATCTACAATACATTCTAAATACAGAGGGATTCAGTCAAGGCGTTTCTGGGTATAATAGAGTATTAAATTGGACAACCTAGATTTGGTGGCTGTGAGAGACTTTGTAATCCACTAAAGGCATGGGCTTAGTTTACAAACCAAAGGAAAATTAGGAAAAAGAAGCAGTCCAAACCAAACCTCATTCCTTGGCACTTTGCCACTGGTCACTGGAAATTAACTCTGGATCAAACAGATGATTTCTCAGTTTTAGGGCAAGAGGGCACTTCAGATTCAAACGGCAATTACTGGAATTCTACTGTACATATATGTAAAAGGAATGAGCAGATACAATCATACTGCTGGATGAAACAAATGTTATTTACCAAGCTTAGCCTTCGCCTTCCTGGCCTTCATGTTGCCATATAAATATGCCCAGCAGTGGGTCTGAAAATGCATGATCAAAGTGGAAGTGAGCAATCTAACCTCAAAAGAAGAAGGAGAACAAAGAGCCAGTCACCACTGGTTTCTGAGTTCAGCACGAGTTATACCTACCCAAGACAGAATAGCTAACTTTAATAAATTACAACATGTAAAGCAAGTACCCATTTAGGTCCAATGGCTTCTGCGCTTGGCAAAATTGCACTGTGGATAAATAAATTTGGATCTGAGAGAAGGGAAAAGTCACCAAACTTACAAACCAGATTAGTGCTAATAAGTGCCCCCAGCATATCAAATGAAAGTGCTCCAGGAAAATGCATGGGGAATACAAATTTAAACAGGAAAACTGGATAAAATGGGCTTCTTTAAAAGACGTAAGGTTTCTCAAACCTTTCCAAAGCAAACCTTCCTTTATATGAGCAGTATGTTGATTATAGATTATACCTTCTATTTTACAAATTAAGAAATACTGAAAATTGGCCAGCAAAGTTTATTATCTCAGCATCTACTTAAAAAGAAAGCTTCAGTTATCACTGTACATGTGTAACCGTTCTCAGTGCTTGGAAGATGATCATGCGGGTCTGTAAACAACTCAGTCACTCCCCCTGCCCTGCTTTATTCTTTGGAAATTCATAACTTTGCAACTGTGGTTGCTCTGCTGCTCATACAGCAGTTGTTTGTCAGCTTTAAATTAACGTTCTCAGCTGGGTATCCTCTGCTTGTGTCTTGAATGACAAGCTTCCTTTCATTGATCCATTTATTCCAAGCCTGATTTTCACTTTTAACTACAGCCTGTGATATTGAACATTAGAACTCTGTGAGCTTTGTAATATCCAAACGGTGTTGGAGTTTGTTATTTTTATTGATTTCCTGGGAAAGTTCAGAGAATGAGATCTTATTATTTTGCTAAGTTTTTTTCCCATGTTGCCATGCATCTGAAACCTCACATACATTTTGCTCCAGTCTCCAAGAACATAGAAGACTTGAACTGTATGAGATGGCTAGGATCTCTGTGTCTCAGCTGGTTTTGGGTGGTTTTTTGGGGCTCCAGTGAGGTATGATTCACCTCTTGATTCTCATTTGCCAATGCATTTTTTGCCCCAATACCCAAAATTAAAGGCAGAAAGGTGTGTGAAAACCAAAAACCAAAATGGTCCTTAGCGTCTCATTACACATTCTCATGTAACCTCTCCATATAGTTTTTTAGCTCTTTGCACTCCCCAAGGTCCATATCCTGGCACACCCATTTAATATCATCCTCACTACTCATCAGAATGGAGTTGACAGTAGGACATCCATCGTCAGATGAGATGGTGGTAAATGTGGTGAATTTGACTCGTTTCCGCTTGGAGGTAGGAGAGGCAGTTGGTTCACTTTTCTGTTCTTTCCCTTCAGTGAATGTGGACTCTTGTGACCTGAGGACCTGATCATTAATATTCTTTTGGGCATTTGTGTTGAGAAGATACTTGCTTTCCTCAAAGTCTACCCCTCGGTCAATGGCAGTGATGCACTCATCTTGAGGGGAGGAGAAATTAATGTGATTCTCCAGAAGCTCTGCCCGGTTACTCAACCCAACCCAGTCATGAGAGTGGTTCATGCCTTCCTGCTCTTCAAAAGGGACCTGCTTGTGCCTGTACTTCAAAGCAAAAGTGACACAGTTGATAAGGAAGACAAGGATGGCCAGGCAGAAGACTCCCAACAAAGCATACATTCCTATCTCCAGATCACTGAGCCCTCGGGGCGTCTGCACAAGGTCATTTTCTTCCAAGTCCCCATTGCTTCGTGGCAAGTCTACCTGTGCAGGGAAACTGGTGAAGTCTATTGGAATGTTCTGCATATAGCTGTCATCATCCAGAAGGCTTTCTCTGTCCTCTTTTTTACTTAAAATTGACCTGTCCGTGGTAGTTCCTCTGCCTTCCATACGGCCCACTGAGGAGCTGCTGTAATACTGCCCGTCTGGCCTAACTCTGTCTTGAAAAGTGGTTTTCTGACGCCGGTCACTTGCATGGTTTTCCAGGTGGACACCAGTTCCACTTTGCTTGCTGTCACTGACATTAAGATTGGTGTCACTCTGTCCGAACTTGACTTTAATGTTCCCACTCCCAACAGCCAGGACACTCTTCCTTTTGGATTTCTGGCATGGTTCACTGATCACCATCTCTACCTTCACCAGTGGCCCCTGGCCTTCAGTCTCAGCAGTGAGCATGGGCCACTTGAATTTAGGGTCGTGATGAACGGAGATCACTTTTTCATCTAGAGAGGTAGCCATCAAGGAGAAATCTTTGACATCGTAAATATCCAGGGGCATGACAGATCCATCACTGAACTGGACCCAGCAGCTGATGGTCGCTTCCTGTAATATATGAAATACACACAGAGAGAATAATCAGAAAGGGAAACATACAGTCTCCCCGAGGGCTCCCTCTACCCCCAAACCATTTATAACTAGGACAGAAATAAGAGTGAGCAAGAAGAATATTAATTCCTCTCTAAGACATATAAAAATACTAGTTTTAAGCATCCCTTGGTAATACAATTTGTTTTCCCTGGAGGTGCTAAAAAGGAGCTATGCCCTTTGAGATCTGTGGAGTCTACTAAAGCACGATAATAAATTGCACGTCAAAAGGCATTACCAGCATTGACTTCATTTACTGCTGTTGTATATTTAAATGAAAAAATATTTATTTCATTATTTCTAAACTGCTTAAGATACAAAATAAAAGCACCTAATCTAGCAAATAAAGCAACAACGACTCCGGGTCTTCAAGCTTTGTTTTTTCCTTTCAGCATAAAAATGATTTTGCACAAACTGGGTCAGGAAGGGTTGTTGTTGTTGAAGTGAAATGCTCAAGGTAAATTTCATGTCTGCTAACAGTGAAAAGCAAGACAATACTGCCCCTTTGTTTTGAATTATGATGTCCTGATCTCACATCCGCTAAAGTCAACAGAAGTGTTGCTATCTAATTCAGCATGGGCAAGGTTGAGCCCGAAAGCTGCATCTTACACAGACAACAGATTTTCAAACATGTCTAGTGATTTGGGAAGTCTCCATTTTTTGGTTGTCTATTTGAAACACCGTTACTGGGGTTTCATCTTCAGAGGGCAGGTGCTTAGCCATTTCTGAAAATCAGGACATTTCAGATGTCTGAAGCTGGAAATCAAAAGTAGAGTCACTCAAACTTGTTAGTAACATCTAAAAAGGTTGGCTGGCACGCATCCATGTAAGATATTCAATTGGTATAAAGTCAGTATAGCTCCATTGGACCCATTTACATTTACTTATAATATTTGTATTTAAAGAATAGATGAATAAAATAACCAAACAAAAAACTAGGCTGTTTTTACATCCTAACTCAATACACATGTGGGCTGTGTCTACACTGGCACCTTTTTCCGGAAATGCTTAAAACGGAACAGTTTTCTGTTATAAGTATTTCCGGAAAAAGAGCGTCTACATTGGCAGGATGCTTTTCTGGAAAAGCCCTTTTCCCGGAAAAGCGTCCGTGGCCAATGTAGACGTGCTTTTCCGGAAAAAAAGCCCCAATCGTCATTTTTGCGATCAGGGCTTTTTTGCGGAAAAGACTACTGGGCTGTCTACACTGGCCCTTTTCCGGAACAGTTTTCCGGAAAAAGGACTTTTGCCCGAGCTGGAGCAGCATAGTTGTTCCGGAAAAGCAGCTGATTTCTTACAGTAAATCGTCACTGCTTTTCCGGAAATTCAAGGGGCCAGTGTAGACAGCTCGCAGCTTATTTTGGAAAAGCGGCTGCTTTTCCGGAATAAGTGGCCCAGTGTAGACACAGCCGTGGAGAGTAAACTTTTTCCTTTGTTTTTCAAAATTATGTTTACCAGTGGTTTTCCCGCATGGATCACTATACTGTGAAAGAATTCTCTTCTGGTTTAACTAAGGGTCTGATTCTGAAGTCCTTCTGAGTAAAACTCATATTCTGAGTAAAACTCCCAGCATACTCAATGGGAGGTTTGCCTGGGTTGAGGACCAGGCCCTAAGACTTTGCTGGCTCTGTCATAAATTTTGGCTTTGTGTTTATTAATCTTTGGATGTTTCCTGAAGGCCACATGGAATTTATTGCATCAACTCTTGTCCTCCCTCTGTGCTGCTTAAACCAGCATAATCATTTAATAATTTCACATTGCTCTCTGTGTGAGGAATGTGCTTTGAAATATAATGTGCTAAGTAATGGCTCCAATCAACACCAATTAAAACTCATAAAGCCCTGCCAGGGTGAGTATTTTCCTTTCTGGTTTGTTACATTTTCCTCAGGAGTCCATATGCGCCACTGCCCCCAGAAAAGGGATTCAAACACACTTGATTTCTTGGAACTGAAATACCACAGCAGTGCAGTATGCTGGGGCTAAATGCCAATACACCCCACATCTGAGCTGATTTCAAGATATTGTCTTTAGCTCCACATGTCAGCCATGGATTAGCTCGTTGGCTCTATTTCTAGTTGTGCAGCATCATCTTTTTAGCTCTTGGGAGACTATGGGAACCTGATTTTTATCATGCTATAAAAACATCAGTCCTATGTGACTTTCAGGGGAGCCGACAGCCTGGGCATGGTGTTTGTGTCGGGGGGTGGCTCCACGCCCTCGGAAGGGGCAGGCCCTGGACAGAAGAGGCTGGGCTGGGGCAGCCTACCCCCAGTGCGGCCCAGAGTTCAGTGTGCCCCTCCCCCACCAGCCTTCAGCGCTGCCCAGAATTTAGTGTGTCCCCCCAGCCCTCAGAGCTGCACAGAGCATATGGCGTGGTACTCTGGTGGTGATTTAAAGGAGCCAGAACTCCAGCTGCCACCTCAGTAGCAGCAGTGGAAGCCAGGAGACCAAGGTCCCTTTGAATTGTTGGGCCCCAGGGCAACTACCCGCTTTGCCCTGTGCTGTCAATGGGCCTGGTTACTTCTCATCCACCTGATCAAGGATAAGAGCCAGCAATGAATTAAGTCTCTCTCTCTCTCTAGAGCTGGCCAGCATTCAAATGTATTTAACCTTCTCACTTACTATTAAGCATAAACCGTGTTTAAACATAAAGACAATTCATCCTGGCTGCGTCTAGACTGGCTTGATTTTCCGCAAATGCTTTTAATGGAAATGTTTTCCGTTAAAAGCATTTGCGGAAAAGAGCATCTAGATTGTCACGGACGCTTTTCCGCAAAAGCATTTTTGCGCAAAAGCATCTGTGGCCAATCTAGATGCGCTTTTTCGCAAAAAAGCCCCGATTGCCATTTTTGCGATTGGGGCTTTTTTGCGCAAAACAAATCTGAGCTGTCTACACTGGCCCTTTTGCACAAAAGGATTTTTGCCCGAACAGGAGCAGCATAGTAGTTCCTCAAGAAGCACTGATTTCTTACATGAGATCGTCAGTGTTCTTGCGGAAAAGCTTGCCAGTCTAGACACAGCCCCTGTGTATAACTCATTGGTCTTCCATGGTGAAAACCCACAGATGACTTTGATATAAACAATAGATAATTTCAAATGCAGACAATATAAGGCAGGAAAAAGACCATTCTGTCACTGATTGCATGATCCAGTGTTTTCAGACTCAATGAGCTGTGTGAATGCAGACAGCACAGGGCTACTGAGTATATATGTGCATGAGTGGAACCTTGTGATTCAAGCACACAGGTCCCCCACACAGGGGTTTCACAGTAAGGTGTGACTGAGGAGCACACAGACTCAGCGTCGCATACGATGGAAATTTGGGTCTGGCATTCCTGGGGCCAGCAAGAGGCCAGAGCTCAGACAGGAGGAAATGCCTGATTTTGTTGCTCATAAGGGAACACGCAGACAAATGCCAGAACAAAGCTGAAGGACCTCGGTGGGAGCACAACCTGCCTGGAGGTCAAATGTGAGGTTTTTGAAGGAATCAGGATGGGTAGAAGGGATACGAGAAATGAAGTGGTCCCTGACAAAGGAGAGTAAAGGTGACTGAAAACAACCAGCCCTTGTTTCAGATCAACATGGATCAGTCTGCATGGGAGGTTCTCAGGGCCATTTGAAATACTAATGACAAAGAAATAAAAATGGAGGAGTCTGGCGTTATAGAAAGTCCACCCCCATTTGTTAGCTATTTGCAACACAAGAGACCCTGCTCTATTCTCATTTTCACCCATGTCAACTTGGTTTAATTCTGCCAACATTGACAGTTACTCCAGTATGTAGAAGTGAAACTAGACCACAGTTGTTTACTGTGAGGAAACAGAAAGCTCTTTCCCTTTTTATTTCCAGACTACAGAGCAGTGCACACATAGATAGCTACTATGGAAGGTGCTTGGGTGTGCATGTGTTAATTTTGATGGAATAAATGAAGCCCGAGATCCCAACAGTGGGTTGGGAAGGGGGTTATACAGTTTATTAAAGGTACACAATTGGTGGGGCTTTGCATTATTTATGGGCTGTGACCCACAGAGAGGGAGAGGGTTGTTTGTTGGCACTTGGTGGTGGGTTTTTTTTTCAGACATATTGCCTTTTTATGGGAACTTTGCTTTTCTGTTAAGGTGGCCATTAGCATTCAGTTGTAGGTGTCTATAAATTACAATGTTTTGATAGAATCATATTAATAAAAGGACACCTGATCCCATCAGTTTAGCTGGTGGGAAATGCTGACATGACAGGCTGGGGCACTGTACCTGCTTCGGTGACTGAAGAAGCTCTTGCGCTACTGCGGTAGCAAAGATGGCCTTATTGCTCCCTGGACTGAGCTGGAGGGAGAGTGACAACCCAGTTACCAGCTGAACTCCGAGGTCTGTAATTGTCACCTTCTCATCCATAACGGTCACGGTCTTCTCAGCCAAGATGGCATCCGAAAGAGGGGACAGTATCTGAAAAGGGATATTGCTATTAGTGCCGGTTGTTTTTGTGTAGCATTCGGCACAACAGCATCCCTAATGAGGCTTCTGGTGCTACTTTAAGTCAAAGAAATAATACATTATCTTACTAATTAGTGCACACATTTAATATTAAGGCTATTTTTACACATTAATAACAAATGATAGGTTAATACATGGTGTCCTAAATCGATATAAAGCCTAACATGTAAATAGGCTGCTTACAAACATATACAGTAATTCCTCATTTAACACTATAGATATGTTTCAGAAAATGATAGTGTTAAGTGAAAAATATTTCCCAGAAATGAAAAAACATTTTGTTTTGACATTTTCAGAATGCATCATTTTGAATTTCATTTCAAAATGATGTTTGCAATATTTCGTTCAACTTCATGCATTTTTGAGATTTGGTTCTGTGATACAAACAGTTTCAGTTGATTTTTTATCCAGATTTTTCAGTACATCCCCCATGCTGAAAAATCATTTTTTCATTCTGTTCTCTTTAAATTAACCCTTTGTAAGTTCATTGTACATGTAACCATAATATTAAGTACAATTTAATTAGTAATAATTTAAAAAGTATGTTGTTCCTAGTGTGGGAGAGAGGTGGAAAAACTTTGTCATAAGATTCTATCACAACACAATTTGTAGAGGATCTGTAGAATGAGTTTTATTCCAAATTCTTACCCTGGGGAATTAATGGATAAGAGTGCATGGAAGAAAACTCCTGTGACAATGGGAGGGAAACATACAAAGGAGGCTTGTTAGGATGAAAAGGGATCTGAATACACTGAATAGAAGTTACTGGACTGAGAGAGCACTAACCACAGGTTTGGATTTAGAAGAGGACTTAGTTTAAGCTTGTGTGGTGGGCTACACTTTCCAAATCTGCTCTTAAAACTTATTTTGCTATCAGTTTCTTTCCCTTTGAATTCCCTTTTCAGAGTCACTCAAGCTATTGATGTACACTTGGAATGAGCACTGCAAGTCCCAGCGCCTTGAAGCCTATAAAGACTTTTTATTGAGGCTCCTGGTCACAGAAGACTCAGAAACCCGCTTCCCCAGGACTGACAATCCGTGCAATCAACATATGCAGATGCAGATTTCTACTGGGCTGTCCTGAGAGACTGAGGTCATGAGCATATCTGGGGATGGGAAGAAGATTGTCTCCCTATTAGCCCTAGTGCCTTCTGATAGGAGTAAGTATAGGAGATTTATCATTTCAGTTGTGGGATCCGACTTCCTGATTCAGTGGATAGTTTACCAGATCAGCTGTTAGCATAGCTAGCTTCATGGTATTTTGGCTCTGCCACTGATTCTCTGTGATGTTGGGTAAGTCACTTAACCTCACTAAGCCTGTAAAATAGAATTAATGTTCCACATTCTCTGCTAGTGTTAATTTGCATAGATCCACTGAAGTAAATGGAACTACTGCAACAGAAATTTGGCCCAATCACACTTAACCTCATTCTTTCTAATGCACTTAGAGATGCTTGGCTGGAAAGCACGATCTGAGCACTTATTGCGATCTCCCTGTAATGTTTATATCCTGTAATACAAGTTGAATTTGCATGATTTCAATCCCAGGGTTTCATATTTCATATTTCCATTCTGACTCTTCAATCTGCCCTAGTTAATATCAGTTTAACCGCTTTGCTTTGCCACTTTAGGCTTGAGAACATTAAGTTATTTCACCAGCTGCCTCCCATGTGATATCTCCAGTTGTGGATTTGATATCAAAAAAGTATTAGTCAAATGGAGCAGAAATGGGGACTGATGTTACCTGAGCGGGGATAAAATTAGAGAAGCCTGTTATCCCCAGGCTTGAGGGCACAGGCTGATCAACAGCTGGGGAAAAAAAAGCAACAGTCGTGTTCCATCCGCCTCCCACACACTGTAAAGTATTGCACCCGGGAATGTAGTATGTAGGTTTTACATTTTTTGCTGAAATAAACGGTCTTTGCTTCTGTTGCAGAAGGGGCACTGTGTTCAATGGCAGCATTCCCGTGTGTTAAAATGTCAACTTTTATGGGTGGACATAGGGCTGGTGACAACTCTTGAGATGGAAACCCTTTTATTATCTGTAGGATAGACATAGCTGGGGCATTGTTCATGCAACCTTCTCTGCCCACATGCCTCAGCCATGACTCAAAAGTTCACCATTTCTGGGGGAGAGGGTTAATCAGCTTCAAGCTAATTATTCAGTCTCTGCCCTCTCCATTGAGGCTGCCAACAAGGGGACATATTGGTGGCTGCTATGGTGGTTTGTAGAATGTGGACACAGTGCATGCCAGTAGAATCACAGCATCACTAATTTTTGACATAGGACAAGTAGCCATTGGATGGTAAAAGTTTTCCGGCACTACCCACTCAGGCCAGATTCAAACCCAGGATCAAGTGGAACAGCAAAAAGCTTTGTATTCTTCCCAAACCTAAATCCCCATTTCCTATCTAGGGTTACGTCTAGACTATAGGCTTTTGTCGACAGGGCTTTGTCGACAGATTCTGTCAACAAAGCTTCTGTCGACACAGAGCATCTAGACTACATCCAGTTCTGTCAACAAAGCAAGCCGCTTTGTCGACATGAGAGTGTAGACGCAAAGGACAGTGTAGATGCAATAACGCCTTCTGTTGACAGAACTCTGTCGACAAAAGGCGTTATTCCTTGTAGAATGAGGTTTGCCAACGATGACAAAACTGCTGAGTCTAGACACACCCTAAGAGTCCCTTGAGACCACGGAACCAGAAGAGTTCAACTCGTGATGCGGGGGGAGAGGAAAGGTTGGTGTGTCCAGTTATAAAGAAAAGAGCAACTTGTAAAATTCAGATCCAGATACAGGTTTAGTTTTCAACCTCCTTCCCGATCCAGCTCTGAGGATGTTGGATCTGGGGCAGTTTGGCTTGACCCTATTGCTATGCTCCTGTTCCTAATGCAGGGTGTCACCTGGCAATGACTGCCAAGTTCTGTAAGTAGGGCAGGGTAAAGCCTGAAACACCAAGGAGAAGGAGAAGGGGGAGCACAGTAACCAGTTTTCCCTACCTGAATTGTCGTCATTCCGAGTTCCTGCCCAATCAAAACCTGTCCACCTTGCAGCTTAGCGATTCTGGGCTCCTCCACCTGCATGAAGTCACTCACCAGCTCCGTGATATCAACCTGCCAGTCAGAGCCCAGCAAATAGCTTAGCTGGCCACCTGAGTCGGAGGGTTCAGCGACAAACTGTGTTAGGACTCGCACCATGGCATGCTGGTACTGCAGGGTGCAGCCTCTGCCCTTCCGCTCATCCTCTTCTTCATCATCGCTGTCTCGAGCTGGTCTGGTAAAAGAACAAGATAAAAAATATCAAACCACCAAAGGAATATGTCATGTGCCATGCTGTAACAGCTTGTTAAGCACTGCGAAAGGCATTCAATCAGAGATGCTCAGCTCTTTCCTTTCTCTTGTCCCCCTGACGCATCCAGGTTATGCCCACTCCTGCAGCTTCTTCCCCTGGAATATATCTGACATCTGTCATATTCCCTCATTTCCCCCCAGAATTATGGTAGCCTCCTGGTTTCTTTAGCCTTCATAGCACCCAGAAGGCCCACACCCTTGGGTCACACATAAAATCAGCTGCTAAAGTCACCTTTTTTACCTGCACTTCTGAGCACACCACCTTTCCCCCATCCTCTTGGAATATCTCCAGTGACTCCCCATGTCAAGTCCAACATTCTCATCTTCACCTTCACACCTCTTACTCCATGATTCACCCCACCCTGTCTATGATGCCAGACTCGTGTGTGCTTTGGTCAGCGACAGTCACAAACATCTCCTCCAACCTCTTACTAGCTGCCCATATCAACAGCTGCAGTTAATGCCCTCGCTGAATAGGTCTGCAAGGCCACGTCTTCAAACCCTTTCCTCAGAACCATTCTACTGTGACACTCCCAGGAAACCAGTCAATAAATGAAGGGCACATGACAACAGTTCACATTTAATTGATTTGCTATAATTGTAATTAATAACTTTGTTTATATAAATCCACATCTCTCTGGCACTATCCTTCATGTGCTGTTTGTCTTCATAGCATCTGCCACAATAGGGCCCTGATCCTAATTTGGGCCTACTGTAATATAAATATGGGATATGTAAGAGATGCAGACAGAGTTAGCAATTATTACACGTAATAAATAATTATTAACAATAAAATAAGCAATGGTATCCCATGTATCAGGCCTCAGACCAGACAGATCTGGTCTTTGCTGCTGTCCTGCAATATGCCACATGTGAAAACACTGACCCTGCCTCTCCTGGCCAACAAGCAATTTCCATTTAAGCCACTAGTGCTATAAAAGGAAATTGATTTTCAGTGCAGATCCATACAATCTGTGGTTCCCGTTGCCCTAATAAGTACAATCCGACAGCTGATTGAATAAATGCCTGGTGACCTTCAGGTTTACACCGGAATTGCATTAAGGCCAAATGAGTGTGTTCAGATCCGCTGGCCCTGTCAGCCACTTGGAAAGTGTATAACCCAGACTGAACATTCACTAATGAAACCTACCTCTTATTAGAGAGGATGGGGACCCTCCACCCCTTGATCTGGTTTAATTCTGTGTCAGAGATCTCTATCTGTAGTGGGAGGCGAGGAACCCAGACAGTCAATTCTAGTGAGGCAGTCAGATGCTGGTAAGTAAAATTAACAATGACATTCACTTTGCCTTTCATTTCTTTCCCGTTGACAAAGACATAGTCACATCTGTCAGAAACCTGTAAAAAGGGAAAAGGGGAAAAAATTAATGAGTTTCTGTCCAAAATTATAAAGCTCTCCCCCATGTTGAGTGAGTGGGAGGGAAGGAGAGATAGATTTTGGGTTTGAACTAGTTCCAAACTCTGAGGACAACTAGCAGCATGAAAAGTCTTGCTTTGCTATTAGCAGTCTGCATAATTTAGCAACACTTGTGAACAAACAGGCTTTTCCTGCTATAAATATTTCCAGTGTGAATTATGATAAAAGAACAGCTCCATTCTCTTCCCAGTCCCACCACTAGGAGCCATGGCTCTGATTCTGATCTTGTTCTGGCTCTGATGCTTGTCCACTATATCACAGTCCTATCCCTCAATAAGTCAGATTAAGTTCCCCATCCTCATGTTTGGTGTGAGTCTAAGGAACTGTACTGTAAACATGTGGAAAGTCAGATGGGTGGGTGCTAGCACAAGCAGGGGCAACACAAGGGAGACACAAAGGGTCACACCCCCAAATACTGCAGGGTGAGGGACAGGGGCCAGCTGTTGGGACTAGTGGGGAGCCTGGTGGCAGCAGCAGCAGGGGTCAGGCCCACCACTGCACTCACTGACAGTGGGAAGAATTGGTGTGACTCAGCCCCAGCCTGCTTCACTCCCTGGCTCCCAACGTCACTTGCAGGGGAAACTTGGGGGGAGAAGGGGTGGAACTGCCCCTGCACCCACCAGTGGCAGGAAGTGGAACAATGCAGCTGGGAGTGAAGAGAGAGCTGGGGCTCCACCTCCTGCCACTGCCAGAGAGAGGGAGAGTGGGTGTGTATGTGTGTGTGTGTGTTGCCTAATGGGGGCTTAGGAAAAGGGGTGAAATGGTGGTGGAGCAAGGGAAGGAAAGGGGAGAGAGGGTGGAGCAAGGGCAGTAGGGTGGAAAGAGATGGGTGGAGGGAGTGTTGTCCCAGGCCCCACAGTCTTCTAGGGACAGACTTTCCCCAGGCTAGGTATGGCATGGGGAGGATTCACATGGGGGGGCGATCACATGGCCAGTGTCCCCTCTTGTGTCCCTCTCAAGATATTGAACAGAAGGTGCATTTCCCTAATCTGTTCTGTTGTGATGTCCTGGCAGGAGTGGATTGGTCTGGCGGGACACCGGGAATTTCCCGGTGGGCCATCGTCTAAAGGGCCATCGTGTCTGCACCCCATTGCCCCTCACTTCAAGCGGCTCCTCATCTGTGCTGTATGTGTCACGCAGAGCCCAACGCGCCGCCTGCGCCGCATGCCGAACATGATGCAGAGGGTGGGGCTTGAGGGGCACGCAGGAGTGATGTCCTGGGAAGGCCCGTTCTCAACCCATTTCCCGGGCCTATTTTGATTGCCAGTACGCTCCTGTCTCCTGGAATGGTGACAGCAAGCAGCATTAATGATTTAGTAGGTAGCACTCTCCCTCTGAATCAGTACTGGCCCGACACTAATGAATGACACCAGGGGTGCCTGCTTTGGGGGGGGGTGTGCCACATTTCAGAGAAGACACAAAGCTGGCCAAGTATGTAAGATTGTTTTGTGCATGTCTGTGCAGCAGTGTGGACAGCTTTTAGACCTTTCATGCTTCCTCTGTGGCTTCCCTTCTCTCTCTGACCTATACTGGTCCTCTTTCCTCTATGTCTGCAATGTCTTTAAACAGCCCCAAGTCCCTTGGTCCCAGCACATCTCCCTGTTCTTGCACCACATTTCTCTCTTCAATAGCTTCCCAACCTTCCCCTGTGTGGATGAATTTTGGGCTCTGTTCAAACCTGGCTTTGCTTGCCCTAGTGTCCTGCCTCATACAAAATCCAAGAGACATGTAAGTTATTCTAAGGTAGTGCTATCTTTGACTTCGGTGGGAGTTTTGCCTTAGTAAGGACTGCAGGATCTAGAGTCCCTCCTGAGGAATAGTAGTGAAACGGAGTTGGAGGCTCATGACTAAAACAAATCCAATGTACTGGCATTCATGGAGCTGCGATTAAAACAAGAAAATGTTTGGGGGCTTTGAAACTTTTTTTCCCAGTTTCACAAGGGCTAAGAATGCATTTTTAGGTCAATATCACAGAGTAAAACAAACATATGAAAAGCCAACAGAAGATGCCATTTTGTTGTTCAACAGAAAAAAGGGGAGATTTATAATTCATTCATATTTAAAAGCATGTACTCATGGTGTCAATAGGGCTCCATTTATCAGTTTAAGGTCTGAAATCTCTCTTGATACAAAAAGCTTCCAAAGCGGATTGAAAAAAGTTTCACTGAAACACGTTCAGACAGGTTTATTACAATTTATTGCATGGGCAGTTCTTTGAAAGACTACACTTGCTAAGGATTATTTGATATTAGCATTTTCCCCTCAACCTCTCCTTAATAAAGAACAGTATTTTTGTATTTTAAAAAGCTGAATAAAATAGTGTCTTGACTAATGTATAGCATGAAAGGTAGGATGAATTGTTGTTTGTTTCATGAAAAAAGAGTATAAGTACATAGGGTAGGAGGGGGAGAGGAAGGACCAGACATCTGTCTGAACCACTTCTGAACTGTGGTAGTTCACATGAAATGGAACTCCTGTTCCCTCTAATTTTTCCATCCATGTATGGAATAAATTTTGTTAGGTGCACTGAGGTACCTGTGGATGTTCACCACAAGTAGAAACACATGCCTCCAGTTGTGGACACTCTGGGAGCTCTGCTAGTCAGCTGGGTGGCATTTGAATCTCTCTTGGGTAGCCCCCCAAGTGCTCAGCTTATCCATGACCTTGTAAACCCAAACCTGAAGTCCAATGTCCTTATTCTTGACACTTGAGTTAAAGGCTCAATTGGGCAATGACTGTTCCCTCCCTCCTGCTGGCACACCCAGCTCAGTAACCTATGGGATCTGCTGTCTTTATAATTTCTTTCCCTGAAAGAAGAAAGCATCTGCTCAACCATCTAACGATGCCTTTACTTCTTCAAACATGACCTAGAATCCATTGGCTGCAGCAGCGCTCCAAAAGAGTACAAATGATAGTACAAAGGCTTCTGGGAGGCTAAGGCCTTGCTGCAACCAACTGAGCACAAAGAATAAAAATGTGGGACTGGCCAGCTGATGAGCATCCAAGGCAGTCACCATGGGGCTCTTGAAAAATAATACCCTAAGCAACCACTTATCTCTTAGGCTGCCCCAACGTGCTATATGGATTGATAGCAAAAGGTTCTATGTTAGCACAGTTAGGATCTGCCAAGGAAGAGATAGACTCGTGAGTCCACAGTTGACCTCAAGACAGGACACCTCTGCTGTCTAAAAGCTCAAACCTACCTCATTATTGTGAGTGTGACATCCATTTTACACAATGTCCTTCCAAACCATTTCTGATACTTTATTCATAATAACCTGTGGCTCTGGCCATCAATACTGCTGAGAGTTACTAAATCTCATTCAGGCTCTTTGGCAGCTACTGCAGGAGTCTAGGTGAGCCGACAAGACCTGTTCATTACAGCTAGTTAAAATATATGAGTAAATGTACATGTCAAATAATTTATTAACTACCACTTTACAGTGCTGATGATCTGAAGGAATGATCTATTAAAACCCTGAACTCTTTTCACAATCCATTACCAGCCAGACCTTCTTTTCCATTACGTGGATATATTTAATATTTCTGACTCTTGTATGCATAATCTTGCACTTACCTGAATTTAATGTCGTTTTCTATTTTTGTTTAAATGTTGAGTGAATTTAAATGTTATTTAAATATCACCAGCTTTTGTGGCACAATTTACATCCCCGGTGTTTTGTTTTTCAATAGCAAAGATCAATATAAAGGGTTTAATAGCAAACCATTCCACATTTTTTGTGTCTGTACCACGGCAAACCTGAAAAAAAAAGGATCCTGAAACTGCATTGTTCATTACTTGCTCTAGGATGCTTAACTTGTTGGTAAGATCAGAGGACACATCTTTTCAAGCTGAATTCTGTCCTCCCATACAGTTTCCAGGTGAGAATGATAGGCAGAATTTGTATTACTACAAATATCTAGAAGCCAAATCAAGGAGCAGCTCCTGGGGTGCTAGTGGTTGTAGAGATAAGTGAAAAAAAGAGGCTAGGGAGTGCAACTGCAAACAGAGCTGAGTTGAGGGTGGGAAGAATCAGTAAAGCTCTGAGCCATGCTGTGTCTCAGGTTGCAACAGAAGGGTCCAGTAAGAGCTAGAGGAGAGCACCGAGCTCAACATCACTTCAGATGCTGCAGCTTAGTCCCTTCCCTTTAGCTGCATGGACGGATTCTTGTATGTGCAAGGTTGATTCCATCCCATGGGCACTGGAAGAGCGCACTCCTTTGCGGCTGCCTCTATGCAAGCAGCACAATGCTGCCTGGAAGTCCTGTGCTCCCATGACTTGCATCATTCTTCTCACCCATATTCTACAGTGTCTTGTCTACTAGACAGGAAGGTACAGGGCCCTCAGGAAGTGACTGGTACCCCTCCTTCACCTCTCACCTCACATTACATTGCCTCTGCGGGAGAGGATCCTCTATTCCCTGCTAGCAATGCATGTTTCTCCTAATCCTTCCCTGTGTTTTAAGTGATGCTCTGACACAGAAAATCTCTGGTGGGCTAATGAACTTCATCTGCCGCTTGCTGGCTCACTTTTTTCCTTGGGATGCCAGGGAGGAGAAAATTGGACAAAGCCTCAAACCACACATTACACTTGAGCCATGGCAGATCAAAGTTCAAGCTAAGGTGGCCCTGAGGAAAATAATCAGCTTGGGAGCTGAATGCCTCATGTACGTATCTTGCCTCCACACACTGAAGGCCAGATATTGACTGCAAATGAATGGCCTGGAGATGGGGATTTTCCTTTCTCAAGCTTGAGGCCAGTGTGTTAGCTTACAGCTCACTTATGATGAGTTATAACAAACAGTTACACAGCCTTAATGAATGAATGCATTGGGGAAGCAATTAACCACTGATCTTCATTTCCCAGAAGCAGAAGCTTGGGCAGAGAAGCTAAGTGTCTCCCAAGGCCACAGAGCTGGGACTAGACCTCCTCCAGGAGTAAGTAACTTCTGACACTGATCTGAGAGTGAGACATAGGGTGAAGTTCTGTGCTGAACTACTAGTAGCTGCGCCTTGCAGCCCTGGGGCCTTACATTCCAGCCACCTCACTGAGCCATCCTGCAAATGGCACCACCACCCAGTCCAGCACTATCTGCTGCACTCTCAGTGCCTCAACATGTCTCTCCCAATCTCAGCCAGGCCCTGCCCCAGCACTCTACAGCTTGAGGAGGGGCCTGGAAGCAGCTTTGCAGTGCCTGAACTAAAGGAATCATTCCCCAGCTGGATACAGGGCATCTATATACCAATTTGGCCCTTTTATGCAGCATGAAGGAACCAGAGTACAGGTGGGAATCTCTCCCTTTTAATGTAGATTTGTTGTTTTGGCAAAGTCAAATGAAGCCGCGATTTAAATGATCGCGGCTTCATTTAAATTTACATGGCTGCCGCGCTGAGCCGACAAACAGTTGATCAGCTGTTTGTCCGCTCAACGCGCTAGTCTGGACGCTCCCCTGCCGACATCAAAGCCCTTTGTCAGCAGCCCCGTTATTCCTCGTGGGATGAGGTTTACCAGGGCTGCCGACAAAGGGCTTTGATGTCGGCAGGGAAGCGTCCAGACTAGCGCGCTGAGCGGACAAACAGCTGATCAGCTGTTTATCGGCTCAGCATGGCAGCCATGTAAATTTAAATGAAGCCGCGATCATTTAAATCGCGGCTTCATTTGACTTTGCCAAAACAACAAATCTACATGGCTCCGTCGACGGAGCCATGTAGTTTAGACGTACCCCTAGATATTGAACTTGGCCCTGGCTGCTGCTGGCTCCATCTGACAGAAGGGTTACATACATGGCAATTAGTTATCAACAAATGCTGTCCCCAGTAAAATCCTTGTTCTTCATCCTTCACCATCTGAGAGAGAAATAGATAAGCTCCGAATTCAGTAAGCTCGTGAGTGCAGTGAGTCAGCATTGCATGTGTCTAAACAAGCAAATTTCTCCCTAAGATTATTGTGGGGTATGTGCTCAGAATGAGTTTATTTTCCTCAAACAGACAATTTTCAGAGAACTAGTAAGCATACATGGTAAGTAACTTTTTAAAATAGCAGATGCTCCATAAATATCATTGTATTTAATAAGAATCTTTGAAATGTGAAATATGAAAGCCCCTTTCCAGCAATCAAATTGGATAAAAATGTGTGTAAGTGTGCATATGAATATGTATACACCAAATCCCATTGGAGTATTGTGGGCACCTTCCCCCCAGTGTTCAGAAACCAGAAGATGGTGAGATGGGGCAATATCATGATTTCTTCCAAATCAATCAGGTGTTCCACACCAACCCAATTATTTATTTCTAGCTATTTTTGATCTCTCAGGGCTGGCGATGCTCTGTCCCAGTAGAACAGAAATGAGCAGAGAGAGGATTGTGAAACTGAATTCCATTTTCTTTTGCTGCTCATGTGCTCTTTTCATAGGCTCTGGCCCCTCTCTAGGCTCTGGCCACTGGTAATGCCATAACACAACAATGCCATTAAATCATTTCAGAGCCACTCTCTTTCTAAAGTTTTATAGACCATTGTATCACAATAGGTTTCCTCACAAATGTGCTGAGCTGCCTGCCCTCCATTTAATTTATAGAGAATGCAATTAGTTCCCACAAGACACTCCACTAATCTTTCAACACGGGGAAGCTTTTATCTCCCAATGAGATGGTCTCTTAAATGGTATTTGTAACAGTGACCTTGGAAGTATAGTGAAGCACGTGGAGTTTGATTTGGCTCTTGCAATTCCCCTCTTTCTCTTCTGCAGCTGAACAGCTAGGAAAGCTTCAGTAAGCTTGCCCTGAGCCACATACATGCATGTAATCTCCATCAACCAGAGGAGCAGAGGTTAGAGGCTGCTTGTCAGCAGCAGTATGCAGAGTGACACAGCAGAATTATGAAGCATGTCATGAAGGCACTAAATAAAAGACTTAAGGCAAATTGAGTGTGGGGATCAATTGCTAAGGCTACAAAATTTGCAAGATGAGATTTTTAAACTGGCTAAACTCTACACTCTGACGTTGATGGCAGAACTTCCATTGAGTTCAATGGGAGTAGAAGCACTAAGCGCTTTCAAAAATCCCACCCATCAACTACACTGCTCATTCTTGAGACAAATGTCAGTCTCCAAGAATGGTGCAAAATATGTGGTATGTAGCCCAAGACAGTGCATACAGCTCACGTGGAATAGCAAACTGAAGAGCTTTTTCCTGGAAAGCAAATATGGACTTCAAAGAGTGGGCTCTTTGCTGTGCCAAGACATCTTAATTTTCATTGTTAAAATGTCTGATTGTGTTATTTCAAAAGAAACCAACTTTTCACTCCAAAACAGCTCAAGGACTCTCCAAACTCTTCAATTTTGATCATAAGTAAAGTAAGTTACAAATCTCCATTATTATTTTTTTCACAAGATAAAACAAAATCTGAAAATTATTTCTTCCTCATATTGACGATACTGTATTTTAGAGAGTGCAGCTTCCTATCTAAGCAAGTGAAAACAAAGACATTTGCATCCCTGTTACATGGGGGCTTTGATCTGTCAGCAGAAGTCATCAACGGTAACTCCTGTCACTGGGCATCAATTCCTCAAATACTTTTCACCCTAACTTCTTACTCCTAATTCTGTGCTACTCCACATCTATGTCATCAGGTACAGTCGTGCAAAGGGCACATGAAGGGGGGGAGGAGGAGGTAAAATGCTACCGCTGTTGTAAGAGAGGAATTCTGACTTGGCAGCATTCTACACCCACTATCCACAGGTATAAAGGCCATTGGAAGGCTCTGGGCAGTGCAGAATCATAATCATTAGCCCCACTGCTGGTCCTAATAATACAGCTCTGCTTTTTTCATACTTAGAAACTGTCTACCTTGGATTCTCCAGCTAGTCAGACCTGCCTTTGTTAGTTTACTGTGCTGAGTGGATTATTCAAGTGTAGTAAAACAACAGGACGAATAGTACATTTTGTATTTTGCAGAAGAAGGCTAACACATTTCTTTCTTATCCCATTGGAACACCACCAGGGCCTAAAGCACTTCCCCATCTCATTTGTATCCTTTAGCCCACATGTGAGACTGATTAAAAATCCTTTCAGGCAGCAGTTTTTTTTCTCTTCAGCAGTAATTCTGTTGGCTCTTTTACAAAGCGACACCTAGTACATCTATGAAAATTAGATACATAGTCAGTTATGAAGACTCTAGATTAGGGCATCTTGAGGGACAGCCGATTAGGAAAGCTAGTCTTCACTGTTCCCAATTGACAATCAATGTTTCAGGAATGCATTACGCACTGGGCTTCTAATCTTAATTCCTGGCAATGCAGGACAGTAATCCTTCCCCAGCGCAAGCACTTTCTCTTTCTACTGTATGTTTTAAAAACAGACCTACCACCTTGGCAGGCTTAGCAGACATTTGCAGATTTAGCATTGCACATGTTGCCTAGTCCACAAGCATAAGTAGGAGTCATTAACAAGATAAATTATATTGAGTCCTGCCTGAATAGGTGCCGTCACTTACAAGAACAGGAGAATTTCCCAGCTTTTCTATAATCAGGAAAAAGTTACTGACAAGGGACATAAACAAATGAAATTCATTGTCGCTTTGAAAGACTCCAGGAGGCATCTGAGCTGTGTATATCAAGGTGCAAAAGAAGAACACCATCTCTACTCTGTAGGACATTTGTGAGTGCTTTGGGAAATGTGGAGTCACTTCTAACCATGGATACTTAGCACACAGAGGAAGAATGAGATACATTATTGTGAAGTCTGGGAACTGGCTGTATTTTGAAACTACACGAGATGGGTGATAGCTGACGAGAGTGACAAGACAGGAGGTAAAGTGGGACCAAGGTCTCTATGTAGCTAGAAAATACATCCTTCCTGGTTCTGAATCCAATCATAACCAAAACCATAAGACATCAGAATCTAATAGTAAGAATCTACTGATGGCAGCACGTTGCCTGTCCACACCAAAGGACTCTGGAAATCAGGAGTAATCAGTGAACATCTGCTCCCTGAGGTACAGTATTTCCCTGTGTAGTAGAGGAGAGACTTTTTTTACTCTAGAAAGGAAGGGGTAGGAAACAGAAATTACATCAATTTTAGGCCAGATTCTATTGCCCTCACTCATCCTTGGGTAGAACTTTCTCCCATAGACCATGGACTCACATATTATCTGCAGGGGGAGATGCTACTCAACATACAATGTTTCCTCAGCTATCAGCAGCTGCGTGTTCAGTGGCATAACATCCCCAGCTCCATAGCTGTAGTGAAAAATGCACAACTTGGCTTGAAGCTCAGCATGGGTGGTTGGTAATGCAGGCAAGGGAAGGCTCAGTCTTCCCCAAAACTGCCTACATGACTGATTACCTAAGGCTGGGGTCGCTGCTAGGGAAGGCTGGAATTGCAGCGCGGCAGCTTGGCTCTCCATGTGTGGCACTGGGCTATTGGGGGGGGGGGGGGGAATGTGGGGAAGGCTGGAACCGTGATGCAGCAGCCCAGCTCCGCCCGGCCACTGGCAAAGGCAGCCCAGCTCAGCAGCCTGGCTTCCGGGGGACGGGGAGGATGGGACCACGATGGGGTAGTGTGCTGGAGGGCTGGGCCAGGGGTATCACGATGGCCCCAGCTCTTCACATTGCCAAGCACCATTGGGCTGGGGCGGGTAAGGCCTTAGGCAGAAGGGACAGGACTGGATCTTGCCTTCCTCGGCTGGGCTTTCACCTGATGCCCATGAAGTTCAGTTACTTAACTCCATCCAAATCCTAAATCTGATGTTGCCTTGAGGTCTGTCAACGTGTATTTATTCTAGATGGGGGGGGGGAGGAGGGAATGTGAATGTCTACTCTTTGTACAGGTTATTTCATCTCATCCCAAGTAATTCATCATGTCATAAATGTCAGCAAAAAAATGCAAGAGCCTTTTTGTATGTCTGTATTTCTTTCACTGAAGTAGTGCTCTGAAATAAGAAAGAAACAAAATGGGCTCATGTCAGATTGGCATATTAGGCCAGGTTGCCTGCATCCTAGTCCACAACAAAATGATACCAGAGGATCAGATGCTTAAGGGATACTCTCGGAGTTCCTTCCATCCTCACGAGCAAAGAAAAACAGAAAACAGAAGGCCCTGGAAGTGAATGGCAGTGTAGGTAAGTGGTATAAGGCAGGTGGTTTTTATTTTGTGGAACACTGGTCTACCTTTTATTATGAAAGGAGCTATACAATTTGGATTGGTTCTTGGCACTGTGCTCTTTAACATTTTTATTAATGATTTAGAGGAAAACAAAATCACCCCGATAGTTTGTAGACGGCAAAAAAGACTGGGTGACTGGCAAATAATGAAGAGAATAGATCACTAATGCAGAGTAATCTGGATTGCTAAACTGGGCACAAGAAAATAGCATTGTTATGACATGGTCAAATGTAAAGTGTTGCATCTAGGGACACAGAATGTAGGCTCTACTTAAAGAATGTGGGACTCCCTCTTGGGAAGCAGTGACATTGAAAAGAATAAATGACCTGATCATGATCCTCCATTGCTACACTCTGGCCAAGAAGGATAATATGATCTTTGGATATATAACGAGGGGGATCTTGAGTAGCAAATGGAAGGCTATATTACAGAGCAGAGCAAAATATGGCCCATGGGCTGGATCTAACCTGCCAAGCTGCCAGATCTGGCCTATGGACACAAAGGGGAACCTCAAGTAGGCTGCCTGCCTGCCCCACCTACTGGCCTGCCACTCAGAAAAATGGCTGTTCAGCCATTTGTCTTTCAACAGCTGTGGGCCCTGGGGAAGGGGAGCAGAGGCTTCACGTGCAGTCCCCACTCCCAGCACAATCCCATTGGCTGGTTTCCATCCAATGGGAGATGCCTGTTTGCAGCGCATGAAGTAGCCTTCTCCCTCTCCCCTCAGGCTCATAGTTATTCACAAATGCACATGGCCCCAGCAGCCAGTGTGGAGGCCGGGCAGGCAGGAAGCCTGCCTGGGAAACCTGCTGGGCTTCTGGCTGGGAGTTGCCTAGGTAAGTCTCCCATCCAGAGCCTGCCTTTGTCACCATAACCCCTCTGTCCCCCAAACCTTCTGCCCCCTCCTGCACCCATACCCCCTTTCAGACCTTCTGTTCATTCCTGAACCCATGCCCCCTCCCAGACCCTGTATTCTGCCATAGATCACAACCCCCTCCTGCCTCAGTTCACACAGCTTAAACCCTTGCAGTCCTGCCCTAGGCCACAATCTCCTCCCAGACCCTACAGTCCCTCCTACACTCCTTCTCCAGGTCCTCCTGCACCCATTATCAGACCCTTTCCTGGACCCTGGACCTCAATTCCCTGCCCCAGGTCACAACACCCTCCTGTCCCAGGTTATAAGCCGAATCACTGCAGCTTCCTCATGCACCCCAGGCCTCTGCCCCAGGTGACAACTGCCTCCTTGACCCAAACTCCCTCCCAAACCCACATGCTCTCCTGCCTTCCAATCTGTTACACCAAGCTCTCTTCTGCACCCAAGTTCTATCCCACACCCATGATATTACTGGAGTAGGGGCAGGAAGAATGTGGCCCTTGACCACTTTCCAAATTCTTGGTGTAGTCCCTCATCAAAAATTATTGTCCACCTCTGGACAAGAGTATAACAAGATTTAATAAAGTTGTGAGCAACCTTCAGCTCATTGGGGTTCTATGTGCGGCCGATGAGACATTTTGTGTACTGTTGCTCATGCACAGGGTTATCAGATTCTGCTGGTTTTTGTCTGCATAGTTTTTTTCCTACTGATATTACCAAAGTGATGTGCACATTGAACAATGGCATGTGAAGTGAGGTGCATGCTGATTGCACATAACATTGTGAGAGCCATGTGTCCCCCCTGCATCCAATCAAAGCACTGCTATGGTTGAATCAGCACACCTCTCAAATTCTAGGTACACAAGTGCAGTTAGCAAAACTATCCTATCCTAGGAGACCATCTTTTTATGACAGTTTTGCGGCCTGCTGAAATGAAAGAGAGACACTCATGCGGCCCACTCATTAGTTTAGGTTGCCCCTAATTGATCTAATGGCTAAAAGCTGCAGCTAGAAAAATTCAGAGTGGAAACAAGCTGCAATTTTTTTTGCAGTTGAGTATAATTCATCATTGGAACATCTTAGGCTGTGTCTACACTAAAAAGAAAAGTTGGAAAAAGACATGCAAATTGTGAACTGTAATTTGCATATCTTTTCCTGATTTTATTTCGAAAGAGGCTTTTCCGACATTTGGCCTGTCTCCACTGGGCCAAATGTCAGAACCCCCCCCCCCCTTTTGGAACATCCCTTCTTCCTCATAGAATAATATTTATGGGGATGCTGAAAAAAAGTGTCTGCTTTTCCAAAATGTTTTGGAAAAGCAGACACGTTCCTTGGATGCAACAGAGTTTTTCCAGGATATCTCCAATACCCTGGAAAAACTCTGTAGTCTAGATGTACCCTTACTAAGGTCTGGGGTGGATTGTCCATTACTGGCAGCTTTTAAGTCAGCATTTCCCCCCCCTGAAAGATATGCTTTAATTCACACAAGAATTCTTCCAGAGAACTTCTTTGTCTTGTGTTCTAGCCACTCTATCTATGAAATGTTTTCTTCTATTTGAAAAGGTTCTGCACAGTAGCTCCCTATTATGTGACCCCCATCATATCAGGTTCCAATCCCAGCTAACAGCACTTCTGCCTCAGAAAATGTTCGAACACACTATGGATTTGGGCAGAGACCCATGAAGATAAAAGATAGCTCTCTGATCGCTTTCCTCATGTGTTAATCTGCCTTGAGCGCATTTTAGGAAATATTGATTAGGAAAACACTGCTTCCAATTAATTTCTGAGGAAATCTTATTTTGTTCTGCAGCTTTGTGGCAAACATCAATACATTATCCCCAGCAAAATATACCTTAGTGAAATATGCAGTAGCACATATTAAAAGTACTTACAATTCTGGGCAAACATCCAGTTCTAGTTGCATGCTGCCTCCCCTGTGAATGTTATGGATCAGCCACAATATATGAAGTGTATAGGTGTAACTAACTGAAAGCCCCTTGGTTAAAAATCTCTTCTGGGGAATCACCTCCTTATTATTAACCTAGATCAAGAATATTTCATTTCTGCAGATTTTTCCCCTTCAATTTTAATTTTGTGCATGCATTATTACGAATAACATGGCCCAATACTCAACTCTGTGCAGGGAGCTAGCAATGACCTATGCATCATCAAGGAGTTAAGTTATGCACAACGTGTATACCAGCCTTCTGCACACAAGTAAATTTTGCCAGAGAAAATGATCCTTAGTTAGATGGGATAGGGCATATGGAATGCAGGAGTGCACACTCCCAGCATGGCCAACAACTACTGCGGGCCCTGGGGCAAAGTATGTGTATGTTGGGGGCAGTGCTGCACCTCTGGAAAGGGCAGGGGCCTCAGGTAAAAGGGGCAGGACTGAGGGCTGTCAGCCCTCCGTGCCATCTAGATTGCAGTGCATCCTTCCCAGCCCTTAGAGCTGCATAGAGCATCCAGCATGGCGATTCAAAGGGGCCTGGGACAGTTGCTGCACTGCTATGGTGGATAGTGTAGTACAGGGATCTCCTACCTTTTAAAGCATAAGATCACTTTTTGAATGTAAATGCAATTCAAAGGATCTACCTCAAACCTAGATACCCTTGCCCCGCCTCCTTTGTGCCCCTTCTGCAAGGCCCCACTCTTGTTCATTCCGTCCTCCCTCTCCCATTCTTCCTCCCTTTCATCAGGTTGGGGCACAGGCTCTAGTTTTGAGCTAAGGGATATGGAGTGTAACAGGGGCTCTGAGCTGAGCTTGTGGCAGGGAGCTGGGATGCAGGAGGGGGTTCAGGGTACAAGCCCCATAAGGGAGTTTGGGTCCAGGGGGGTCAGGGCTGGGGCAAGAGGTTGGGGTGCAGGAGGGGATTTATGACTGGGGCAGGGGTTTGGGATTCTGGCTCAGGCTGGACAACTGCTTATCTCAGGTGGCTCCTAGGTGGTGGTGCAGTGGGGCTAAGGCAGGTTCACCCCGTCCTGGCAGTGCATCACTCTCAAAAGCAGCCAGCAAACTCCTTCCATCCTTCCATCCCAAGGACTATTGTGCCTTTCCTCCCCCCCCATGATGTGGAGATAGAATACAAGGTGGGAGGGGGGCACCTTGATATCAGCATTCCTTCCTCTCTCATCCCTGCTCTGAACCACAAGCAGGAGGCTCCCAGGGAGGGGCAGAGGATACATAGCAGTAGGGGGAGGAGCAGCTAAAGTGCTGTGCTTGGGATCCTCATGGCCAAACCAGTCAGGATCACCTATCAGAGGCTCCAAGATCTATCAGTAGATCCTGATCTACTGGTTGTGACCACTGGTTTAGTAGTTCTTTATGAGCTATACCCTCTAAGAAGAGCTTCCTTCACTTTTCCTGAAGCTAAACGCTTCCTGAAGCTAAATACTTGCTCACAATGGGCAATAACCAGCATGGGGTACAGTCCTGGTATTCAGTGGCCTCTGCCTGAAGCTACAGCTTTGTGAAGAAAGTTCTACTCTGGGAAGGATTTTAGAACATGGTTTCATGCCCCATCAAAGTGAAAGTGAAAAATTTCAAAATTCTGCCTAATGGAAACTTTGGAAAGAAAAAAATAGTTTCAAGTCGATTAGCATGTTCTCTTTTGACAAAGTCATGTTACTTCCATTGTGCCTTTTTTACATAAATTCTGTGTTATTAAAATATATAATCTCACCCAGAATAAAAAAAAATTGAAAGGAAGCATTGCTTAAAGACAAAAAAAAATCATATTAGTCTGTTTCAAAAATAAAATAAAATAAAATAAAATAAAATAAAAATGTAGGAACCAGATGTTCTGACATTTTCAGAACAAAATGTTCAACACTATTGTTACTTCCCCACCAAGCTTTTTTCTATTAAGGACTGTTGTAAAAAAGATAATCAATTATTCTCCATGTCCACAGAAGGTAGAATAACAGTAGTTGGTGTGATTTTTGGCATGGGAGATTTGGATTTAGATATTGAAAGAAGTTTCTAACTACAAGATAGTTAAGTACTGGAATAAGCTTAGAAGATTTTGTAATCCTCATTATTGGGGATTTTTGAGAACAGGTTGGACAAACACCTGTTAGGGATGGTCTAGGTAGACTAGGTTCTTGCGTTAGCCGGGGGAAGAAGGGGTGGACCAGATGACCTCTCAAAGCCCCTATATTACAATTTTTCTACATAAGGCAGTGAATCTGTATTAGCTGGATTTACTGGGTATATGATTTATACTCTACTAGAGTTGCTTTCCCATTGCTGCATGGAGTGCAGTGTATGTTATTCTCACTTGCCTGTAGAACAATAAAAACAAAGCTAGAAGATCAATACCAAAAGAAATAATATTTTCACTTAGGATTGCTCATCCCATAAAAAGCAAAAATGCTCAGTAAGAAAAGATTCCCTTTAAGCACTCATGAAATTTTTCATCTGTAGGTCCAATAGGGAGAGTGGAGGTCAGGCAAAATTCCTATTTCACTATGACTACAGCAAACCTTGCTGTGCTTAGGGGAGATGTGGGTGGAAGTGGCCTGGAAAAGACCAGCCTGTTTGTCCTAGCAGAGTGTCTGAAGGAAACAATGCAATGCCACAGAGCTATGTGGCTGTCCGTGAGTGCTCAGAGACCAGTATTCATAACCAAACAACTCTTCTCTTCCTCTATAGCTGAAGAAACATCTCCGATTGTACAAATGGGCAGTTCTCCTGTGGAATGGGGATGGTGGCAGGATTTACAGGGGCTCACACATGGGGGTGTGTTTTCTCCATGTGTGGCACTATACTATTGGTGGGGGAGAGCAGATCTGAAGGCAAGACCATAGGAATCCATTGCCCTAGAAAAGAAAGCAAGGTACAAAGCTTCTCTAAGGCCATGTCTACACTAGGAAATAAAATCGAAAGAAATAAAATAGAAATAATAATCCCTGAAATAACAAAATTGAAATAGCGTGTCCCAATTACTGGAGAGAATCAAAATAGCTCAGAAGTATTCTGATATGGCACGTCCACACTGATTGGAGTCTTCCTTTGATACACAGCCCCCAGAAGCACTCTGGGGAGGACATGAGGAGAGTTCACACTTCCTGTGGCTGCTTAGTCAAGCAGCCACAATGTGTGCTTTCAGGGGTTCCTCTCTATGTTCATGTCTCACACTCCACTGCCCCCAGCTATGTGGAGGAGCCTCAGACCTCACAGGCTGGATCAAAGGAAGGCCGTCAGGCCGTAGGTTCCCCACCCCCAATATATAGAGACCTTAGCCTGCCTAGTATCCTGGCAAACACCATTACAAACTCTTTGGAGTCTTTCCTTAAAGAAAGAAAAATGTTAAAGTATTTGAAATGCAAAGTATTAAGCCAAGCCTCCCTGGGCCTCCAGGCAAGCTGTGGGGGTGGGGGGAGGGGGAGAGCTCTATGCTCTGAAAATGGTGGGACCTCGGGCAAAAGGGGTAGGGCTGGGCCAGCCAGACACTGTGTCACCTGGAGCATGGAGCTTGTCATGGGCGGTTGGTGAAGGTAGGGCAGGGGGAGGCAGGCCCCCAACCCCTCCTACAGCTCTGCCCCTTCTGCTGAGGCCCCAACCCCCATGGGGAAGGGATGAGGGTGCAATGGAGTGAGCATATACATGCCCTAGCGTCCCTACTCCCAGAGCAACAGGGGTGTGTAACCCTAGCTTCCCCAGCCCTGGTGCAATGGGAAGGGAAGAGGGTGTGAGGCTCCCTCCTGTCCAGCCGTGGAGCATGGGGATGGCAGGCACTAGGATCAGTAACATGCTGCCCTCAGTACTCCTACAGCAGGCATTCTGGGGGCAGAGTGTGGGCAGAGCCATGCCTGGAGGTTTGGGATGGCAGAGCCTTCCTTTGCCTATGGTACCGAATGTCCATGGTGCTCGTAGTATGCCCCATCCCCCAGTCATTAGCATGGCAATGTGCATGGAGTGCAGTGAGGCTCTCTCGCAATGATAGAAAGGGTCTGGGGCTCTGGCCACCACCTCTGCTGCAGCAGTAGCTGTGGCAGCTGGGAGACCCAGGCCCCTTTGAATTGCCAGGACTTTGGGAAAGTGCTTTCTTGGCTCCCCTCCCCGCACTGGAAATCTCACGGCTGGCAAAGCACATACCAGTGTTATGGGGCTAGAGAGCCTGGGGCTGCATGCTGCCCACCCTTCCCATGCTCTAGGACCAGGGTGACTCAGGCAATGTGCTGCCATGCCTCCTTGTGATGCTGGGATATGGGGCCTGAGCAGAAAGGGTGGGGCTGGAAGTGGGGGTGGGGGCTTGCCTCCCGAGCCCCACTTTCATCTATTGCCCATGCTTATAGAAATTTAATTTGTTGGGTGATATTAGCAGTGAATCCTGCCCCTGTTAACTACTGCAGTAGTGATACACACAGTCTGGTTACAGTATTTGTGTTGTTACAGTATTTGTGTAGAGCAGTATTCTCAAGAGCTTTCCTATTGTAGCAATGAGGTCACATATATTATAATTATGTTAACAAGCCTGCCTTTCTAAAGAACTGACTATTTTTCTTCTAATTTCCCTGAGACATGTTTCCCCATCTAGCCATAGCAGGCTATTTTGATGGATTGCCACAATCACAAACAACAATTCTGCTTCTTGAGCAAACTCAAATCAGTGCAGTAATAGTTGTGGATGTCTCAGAATAAAGCCTAATGCTTAGAAAAATCTGCTGGGAATATGTTGAAGATACCTGACCCTATATATGTTCATTATATCCAGCTCTGTCCTTGGGGAAAGGGCTATAGGAAGGCTCCATATATTCATTCTCTAAACTATTTCAACACTGTATTCAGCTGAATGAGGAACAAAGAAAGGGTACGTCTACACTACAGAGTTAGTTAGAACTAACTTAGTTCGAATTAGTTAATTCGAACTAAGCTAATTCAAATTAACGTGTCTAGAACTAAAAACTAGTTAGAATTAGCATTTTGCTAATTCGAACTAGCATGTCCACATTGAGTGGACCCTGAACAGGGCTTAAGGATGGCCGGAAGCAGTGCCGGCAGGGCATCAGAGGAGGACTTAGAGCGTGGAGATGCTGTCTCAGGCTAGCCGAGGGCTGCGCTTAAAGGGACCCGACCCCCACCCCAGACAGACAGTTCTCAGGGGTGCCCCGCTTGCAAAGCAGTCCTGGCTTGGAGTGCCCGGAGTGCCCACACTGGGCACATCACAGCACTCGGCCATCAGCCCGGCTGCACTTGCCGCAGGCTGCCATCTGGGGAGAGGGGGCAATTGGGGGGCTGCAGGAGAGCTTCCACCCCCAGAAGCCCGCAGAGCCAGCCCAGTCCTCCCCATCGGGGGCTCGTACCCCATTCCTCCCCCACCTCCTTCCACTTACCCCTCCCTAGCCCCCCTTCCTGATGTACAAAATAAAGAAAACATTTCTTCCAACATTGACTCTGTCTTTATTGAACAAAACTGGGGGAGACTGGGAAAAGGAGGTGGGAGAAGGGAAGAGAAAGGCTGGGAGAGGGGAGAGCAACTAACATGATCAGGGGTTGGGAACAGGTCCCATATGAAGAGAGGCTAAGGAGACTGGGACTTTTCAGCTTAGAAAAGAGGAGACGGAGGGGGGACAGGATAGAGGTCTCTAAAAGCAGGGGTTGGGTGGAGAGGGTGCATTCAGAAAAGTTCTTCCTGAGTTCCCATAAAGAAGGACTAGAGGACACCAAAGGAAAGGAATGGGTAGCAGGCTTGAAACTAGTAAGAGAAAGTTGTTGTTCTTGACAAAGCAAATAGTTAACCTGTGGAACTCCTTGCTGCAGGAGGCTGTGAAGGCTACAACTAGAACAGAGTTTAAAAGGAAGTGAGATCAAGTCATGGAGGTTGGGTCCATGGAGTAGTCTTAGCCAGGGGGTAGGAGTGGTGTCCCTGCCCGAAGTTTGTGGAAGGCTGGAGAGGGATGGCACGAGACAAATGGCTTGGTCACTGTCTTCGGTCCATCCCCTCCAGGGTCCCTAGGGTTGGCCGCTGTCGGCAGACAGGCTACTGGGCTAGATGGTCCTTTGGTCTGACCCAGTACGGCCATTGTAAGCTCAGGGCTCAGGGTCGGGGGTCTCAGTGGACCCCCTTGATTTTCATGAACATCTGCTCCTGGGTGGCCAGGCTGGCAGCTCTCCTGCCCTAGATGGCCACTTTCCTGTGCCTAGTGCAGAGATCGTGGATGAGGTCCACAATGTCTGCACTAGCCCAGGAAGGTGCCCGCCTCTTGCGGTCCCGGGCAAGCTCCCGGGAGCCGCCAGCCTGGTCCCGGGAAGAGGGGGAGGGCTGGGGGGCATCGGGTGGGTGGCTCGATCCGTGCCAGGTGCAGGGTCTGCTGGCTGGGTGTTGGCAGGCTTGCACTTGGCACGGGCACCGTAGCCAGCCCGTGCCCCTTTAAGAGGTCCGGGGCCAGGAGGGGGGCAGACGAGTTTCCCTGGTGTTGGCCAGAGTGGCCACCAGGGAAACCTGGGGAGGGCTAGCCTCCCACTAGTTCGAATTAAGGGGCTACACACCCCTTAATTCAAACTAGTAAGTTCTAACTAGGCTTAGTCCTCGTAGAATGAGGTTTTCCTAGTTCGAACTAAGCGCTCCGCTAGTTCGATTTAAATTCGAACTAGCAGAGCATTAGTGTAGCGCCTATGAATGTTAGTTCGAACTAACGTCCGTTAGTTCAAATTAACATTGTAGTGTAGACATACCCAAAGAGATCTGCCAGATCTCAGCCATGGTCCATCTTGTGATGTTCTGACACTTGGCTGTATTGGATACTTCTGAAGCAGGCCAAAAAGTGAGTCCCCCTTAATTCATGTTGCCAAGGCTGAAAGTTGACCCCTGTATAGAGGTCTAATATGAGGCAAACACCATACTAAGGCCATGCTTTAATGGCTTAGATGGAATGTAACTGGGTGCATAAGTAATCTACTGGTTAGTGTCCATTACAGGTCCTCCTTCTTGTCTGATCCACAAAGGACATGAACCCTAAGCCTTTGGTTTTTAACTCTAACATTAGCAGCTTATGCGTCTTGCTCAGGAAGTTCCTGGTTCACGCCTCAGTCTCTGAGTTAAGGTGACAGATATCACAAACCTTCTGGAAGCCCTTTAATCAACCCTACAAAGGAAAATTTCTTCCTGACTCCCTTGCTGGTCAGTTTATGCTCCAAAGCATGACTGCCCGTAGCTTTTCTACTTGTTACCTACTTAGAATAGTCTAAATGCTATTATTTGTTTGTTTCACTTACTGCCAAAGATCAACCTTTGAATTGTGTTTCATGTCTGTCTGGAATTAATTTCATTATTACCATGTTAAAAGACATTCCCTGTGATATCCTCTTTTTAAAAGGCTTTCAGCACTCAATGCAATCAAATGGAAAACTTAATTAAAACCCCCAAACAATCAAATTAGATGAAATAACTCATGCCCATTACTGCAGGGCTGCTGTGACACTTGCTGTTGGGGTGGTCCAGCTGAAAGTAGAGGAAAATCATTCAGGCCAACATAAAAAAAAATTCTTTCCTTTACAACTTGAAAGGAAAGAGAAATTTAAATCCTCGTTGATGTTTCTGGATTTCTGAACTATTAGGGTGTGTCTAGACTACAGGGCTTTTTTTAAAAAAAGTGGCCTTTTTTCGAAAAAACTGTACCGATGCGTTCTGTCGACAGTAAATCAAAAGAACGCAGTGGTTTTGTCGAGGATGGCAAACCTCATTTTATGAGGAATAACGCCTTTTTTCAAACGTCATCTTTCGAAAAAGGCGCTATTGCATGAAAACAGGGCTTTTTGAAAGAAAGCGTCTAGACTCTTGAAAAAGCGAGCTGCTTTTTCAAAAAAATCTTCTTGTCTAGACACTCTTTTTTGAAAGAGGCTTTTTCAAAAGAGGCTTGCAGTGTAGACGTAGCCTTAGAAACAGACATGCAGCTGACACATCACACAGCTTTTGGAAATCATTCGTTTCTCATCTCAGTCCCTGCACTGAGCACTGAAGCACTGCAATTTTGGGGTGACAAGATGCTCATTTTTCCAGCTTCCAAAAAATCTTTAGCCACGGCATGTCAGCTTTAATTAGCCCATACATGTGGCAGCAACAGGTGGCTGCTGAGGACTCAGCAGTGATGCTTGATCATTTGGAGATGGAGCATGAAGTTCTGACAATGGACTTATTGAGAGCAAGGGGATTGTGCGTTGGTTTGGGCAGTAGCCTTGGTTGGGGAGATCCTCTGAAGATTTCCTTTGTCACCTTGGGCTTGTCTCTTTGAGCATGTTTAGACAGATAAAAATTGCAAATGAAGCCAGGATTTGAATTTCCCGCACTTCATCTGCATAATGGCAGCTGTGCGTTCTTTCGACAATGGGTATTTCGAAAGTGAAACTGCTGTCTAGATGTGGTTCTATCAAACCTCCCCCCCCCCTTTTTTTTGAAAGATCCTGTACTCCTCAAAAAATTAGGTTTATAGGATCTTTCAAAAAAGGCTTTTTTTCCCCCCTAAAGAACCGAGTCTAGGCAGAGGTTTCACTTTTGAAATACCGGTTTCAAAAGTGAACCTAAAGCCCCAGCACAGCAGCTCTCCTGTCCTCAGTGAGACTGACAGCCTGGCCAGGCCCTGGGGCAAGGAGATGGGGGCCCTTCTCCATATCTGGGAAGGGGTTAGGCCTCTACAGGAAGGGGTGGGACTGGGAATAGGCAGCATTCAGCACTTCCTGGAGAGCACTGCACCTCCCTCAGGCAGCCCTCAGTGCTGCCTGGAGTGCAGTGCATGGCGCTCTGGAAACGGTAATGGCAGCAGCGGTTGGGAGCTCTGGGCCATTTTCTATCACCAGGCCCTGGGATAGTTGTCCCCATTGCCCCTGCCATTCCCCATTGGTGGGCCTGTCTGCCCTCTATCTGGATGTCTCCTGCTCTTTTAATTTTCTTCCCAAGAATAATAGGCCATCCACCAGTTTTAACTATGGACACCACTCAGAAATGATGTAACCTCAGCCAAGTATAAAGCCAGACCTCCAGCAAAGAATGGTACCTGCTAAAGGAGAGGGTCAGAGGAGGGGTGAGAAAAATGAAGCTGCAGGGAGATGAGAGGAAGTAGATGAAAGGAGAGGAGAGAGTCTGAACTCCTCTGTGCTTTCAGACTCCACTGCCCCATGAGCAGAGAGGTCATCCCTCAGCTGGTGCTTAATAGAACAATGGCCAAATAATGCTGAAATAACCTTTGTAACCTAGCCCCTCTTCTGAGCAACAGTGTACCGACAGGGTCCAAAGGCATGTCTGGCACTGACCATATGATGAAAAGATTAATCAAGTCTCCAGCATGGACAGCGTCTAGCAAATCCTGCTTCATCAGCCTTTTGGGAACCCACTGCTACAAGGACAGGATGAATTTTGCCTAGGTAATAGGATGTTTTCAAAGGTAATCGTCCAGATTAATTCCACTCCCTGGCATGGTGCTGGCAAAAGCAAAAAGGAGTTCTGCTATGCCTGCCTCAGGCATGGATTCAATTATATGACTTAAAGGGTAGAAAAAGGAGACAATCTGTTAGCAGAATATAGAGTAAGGATCTCAAGCATCTCAGTGTACAGCCAATGGGCTAACATCTGCCAGGGATTGGAGTCAGATGCTACGAGAGACATTCACAAATAAGTTCTCAAAGACATCTAGGAGTCAAATAAAAAATCACCTTGCAGAGACATGTGTGACTAAGTGTGTAACTCAGCTGATAGCGCACAAATAACCCAGGCAAGATCAGAATCAGAAGTTCTGGGCCACCTAAAGTGCCAGCACATGTTTTCCAAGTCACATTCACTATGACAGTAACTTTGAGACCAGCAAGGGGTTAAAAAAAAAGTTTGGGAATTTACCTGAGGGGCCAGTACCAACAGTCAGAGTTGGGAGTTACTTTCCTGGAGTACATTATCCACAGCAATAACACTTCACAGTGGTAGCAACTGAAGGGAAATCTAATTGATGACCTTGATTCTCTGCACATAGCTAGTGCTGGAATGGTAGGCTGCACTCTTAATTAAAGGAGGTAATGAGGCTGTTTGGGAACAATTGTATGCAACTATATTATCTTTCTTCAAAAATAAAAAATGGGACTTGAATTCAGAGGAGCCTTCGAGCAAGGAATGAAGGGGGTGGCTCCGCAATTCTGAAATGGGGCCGAAGGCGGAAGGAGCAGGGCCAAGGGCAGCCACCTTCAGTGGGCATGGAAAGCAGTGCGGCCCTCCCCCTCAGCCCATAGTGGTGCAGGGAGTGTAGCGATTTAAAGGGCTTGGGGCTCCAGCCGCTACAACTACTGCTTCAGCAGCCCTGCATCACTTTGAATCACTGGGCCCCAGAGCAACTGCCCTCTTCTCCCACCCCCGTCTGTGGGCCTGCTTGAATGTGAGTTTTTCCTGCTCTCCCTCTCTCAGTAACTTCCCTGAGTAGTGTCACTGAGATCAGTGCTTTTATTTGCATGAAGAACAGCTGATCTCTGTGACGAAGGGGTTTCTAATCTGGCCCGAACAGACAGTCATCTAAGCTATTTTTAGTGACCCACCAAAAGATCTGCCAACTCCTACCTGCACACAAAGGTGCCCAGGCTACTAATTTGGGGTACGTCTACACTACAGCGCTAGTTCGAACTAACTTAGTTCGAATTAGTTAATTCGAACTAAGCTAGTTCGAACTAACGCATCTAGAACTAAAAACTAGTTCGAACTAGCGTTTTGCTAGTTCGAACTAGTAAGTCCACATTGAGTGGACTCTGAACAGGGCTTAAGGATGGCCGGAAGCAGTGCCGGCAGGGCATAAAAGGAGGACTTAGAGCATGGAGATGCTGTCTCAGGCTAGCCGAGGGCTGCGCTTAAAGGGTCCCGACCCCCACCCCGGACACACAGTTCTAAGGGGTGCCCCGCTTGCAAAGAAGTTCTGGCTTGGAGTGCCCTGAGTGCCCACACTGGGCACATCACACCACTCGGCCATCAGCCCGGCTGCACTTGCCGCAGGCTGCCATCTGGGGAGAGGGAGTAATTGGGGGGCTGCAGGAGAGCTTCCACCCCCAGAAGCCCGCAGAGCCAGCCCAGTCCTCCCCATCGGGGGCTCGTACCCCATTCCTCCCTCACCTCCTTCCACTTGCCCTTCCCTAGCCCCCCTTCTTATTGATGTACAAAATAAAGATAACGTTTCTTCCAACATTGACTCTGTCTTTATTGAACAAAACTGGGGGAGACTGGGAAAAGGAGGTGGGAGAGGGGAAGAGAAAGGCTGGGAGAGGGGAGGGCAACTAACATGATCAGGGGTTGGGAACAGGTCCCAGATGAAGAGAGGCTACAGAGACTGGGACTGTTCAGCTTAGAAAAGAGGAGACGGAGGGGGGACAGGATAGAGGTCTCTAAAAGCAGGGGTTGGGTGGAGAGGGTGCATTCAGAAAAGTTCTTCCTGAGTTCCCATAAAGAAGGACTAGAGGACACCAAAGGAAAGGAATGGGTAGCAGGCTTGAAACTAGTAAGAGAAAGTTGTTGTTCTTGACAAAGCAAATAGTTAACCTGTGGAACTCCTTGCTGCAGGAGGCTGTGAAGGCTAGAACTAGAACAGAGTTGAAAGGGAAGTGAGATCAAGTGATGGAGGTTGGGTCCATGGAGTCCTATTAGCCAGAGGGTAGGAGTGGTATCCCTGCCCAAAGTTTGTGGAAGGCTGGAGAGGGATGGCACGAGACAAATGGCTTGGTCATTGTCTTCGGTCCATCCCCTCCAGGGTCCCTAGGGTTGGCCGCTGTTGGCAGACAGGCTACTGGGCTAGATGGACCTTTGGTCTGACCCAGTACGGCCATTGTAAGCTCAGGGCTCAGTGTCGGGGGTCTCAGTGGACCCCCTTGATTTTCATGCACACCTGGTCCTGGGTGGCCAGGCTGGCAGCTCTCCTGCCCTAGACGGCCACTTTCCTGTGCCTAGTGCGGAGATCGTGGACGAGGTCCACGATGTCCGCACTAGCCCAGGAAGGTGCCCGCCTCTTGCGGTCCAGGGCAAGCTCCTGGGAGCCGCCAGCCTGGTCCCGGCAAGAGGGGGTGGGCTGGGGGGCATCGGGTGGGTGGCTCTGTGCCGTGCCAGGTGCAGGGTCTGCTAGCTGGGTGCTGGCAGGCTTGCACCTGGCACGGGCACCGTAGCCAGCCCGTGCCCCTTTAAGGGGTCCGGGGCCGGGAGGGGGGCATAGAGTTTCCCTGGTGTTGGCCAGAGTGGCCACCAGGGAAACCTGGGGAGGGCTAGCCTCCCACTAGTTCGAACTAAAGGGCTACACAGCCCTTAGTTCGAACTAGCTAGTTCGAACTAGGCGTTAGTCCTCGTAAAATGAGGTTTACCTAGTTCGAACTAAGCGCTCCGCTAGTTCGATTCAAATTCGAACTAGCGGAGCGCTAGTGTAGCGCATAGGAAAGTTAGTTCGAACTAACGTCCGTTAGTTCGAACTAACTTTGTAGTGTAGACATACCCTTGCTGACAATTGCCAGAAGGCTGCCCAACCTTGCCCCTTGCCTACATGCTGGGCAATCTATCCATAGCTCCTTAAGAAAAGTAATGAGTAGGATGCTGACCCCTTCAGCCTGGGAATAATTTTTGTTTTTAATCTGGAGAGAGAGAGAAACTGCACAAAACTCGGCAGTGAGAGTGTGAAAATGTGCTGTGTTTGGGGGGAGGGTGCAGAAAGGGTATTCCCAGACATCCTTCACTAACAAATGAAAGTGCTGCCTCTGCCAGGCAGAAGTGAAAACATCTGTAAAGCTCTAAGATGCCTCCTGCCATCAGCACATGCTGCTGCTGCTAGTTCTCAGGCCTCATTATGCATGGCAAAGCAAGCACCTCCAGGTAGCACTAACTGTCATCTTTCTGGAAAGAGCCAGAGTCCAAAGTCATTATTTGGACCAATTAGATCTCACTCATTCCACTGTGATAACTTGGAATGAATCAGCATGGATCTTCCTCTCCCTTCCCCTCCTCCCTTCCCCACAGGCCTGTAAAATGATGATCATATTTCATATGAACCACTTTTTAAAAATCTAGATTGAGCTCAGTCAGTGTTTCATTTTTAGGGATCAGATTTAGGTATCTGACACCTGACCAGTGTTCCCTGTAAGATGAGCACCTGGCTGGCCTCCCTGGAGGGATTCAGGTGCCACTCAGCTGATTAACTGAACACCCAGACCCGGTGTCATGTGTTTCTAAATCTGGTGCACATCTGCACATGATTTGGTGCACATAACAAAATTTATTTTACAAATAGATGGAAAAAATAAGAGGGAACATTGCATCTGACCTACATTTTTTTTCTGATACCAGTCAAGATACAGTACCTACAAGAAGCTTGGTAGTTTCTCTGGGTAACAAAGGGACCATATAGCTCATCATCTTTGCATTGCAGATGTCATAGTTACCAACTGAGTAAACAGGTCTCCCAATGAAGTGGAAAATATATTTTGGAGACTGACGGTAAAACCTGCCTCCATACTCTTCTATATTCAAAACAAAGCCAAGACTCTATTGCTTTATTGGTCTTGTAGATAGGAAGTTAAGAGCGACTCTGAAACTTACACTGTTCACTGCCTTCATGATGCCCTGCAATGAACCTGAGTCTCTGAAACATCATTACTTATGCAGTTGGAGTGCAATTATATACACAGTTAGCAAACAAGGCAAACACTGTTTCCCTACTCACTTCTTTCCCTGGCAGATGTGACAAAATGCTCGATATATTACATTCACCTATATTAATAGGAATGGTGCTGAAAACTCAAGTAGTTTCTATAAACTATTCAGACATCTTAAAGGAGCCTGGGCCTGCACACTGATTATCAGAGGATGATCCTACTACATATTGTACACTTAGGTAGTTCCTTTCATCTGATGAGGTCAAAGCACTTGGCTCATAAAGAAATCAGATCAGAAAACTCAGCACTTATTCTGTACCCGTCTCTGGGATATTCCTGTGCCCATCCCTGTGACAGTTCAGTTCTTATAAACTAAACCTTGCAACACCATTTATAATACAAGTTTTAGCTCCTTCCTTTGACAGGCGAGGAAGAAATGGCAGAACAGAGAACTGAAGCACTTTGTCCAAAATCACAGTGTCTGAGTTAGGAACAGAATCCTGCTTTTGTTCCATCAAGTATCCAATCTGTTGGACCATGAAGAGAAGTTGTATTGCATTTCTCTTTTTTTTATGAACAAGCAAACAGAGAGTGAAGGTCACAGCCAGGGTAGAAGCCAGGAGCTACTGTTCAATCCCTTGCTCTAATGGCAAGACAAGATTGTTTTTCACAGCCCAATGACAAAAGAACAACATTTAAACCACTTTGTCTAGTGCCTAGTGCACTAGACTGGGATGCAGGAGATCTGCATTGTAGTCCCAGCTGTAGCACTGCCTGGCTCTGTGACCTTGGGCAAGTCACTTCCCTCCTTAATGCCTGTGTGTGCCCCACCCCCCACACACTCATTGTCTCCTTAGGGCACATCTATACAGCAGCATTATTTTGGAATTATTCCAAAATAACATAGTCGGTGTCTATACACCAGCAGTTATTTCGACATAATATTGAACTGGAGGACTTCTTACTCGAACTCCTGTAACCCTCATTTTTTAGGAGCAAGAGAAGCTGGAGGAAGAATGTTCTTCCTTTGACTTTCTCCTGTGTAGACGGAGCTAAAAGCCTAAATAAGCTATTTTGACTTATGCTACTCAATGGATATAGCTCAAATAGTGTTGCTTATTTCGGCTTTAGCCCTGCTTTGTAGACGTACCCTTAGAGTAAGCTCTTCAGGGCAGAGGGTTGTATTCTACTATGTGTTTGTAAAACACCTGGCATAACAAGGCTTAGATTTTAGCTGAGTTCTCTAGGTGCTACTGTAATGTAGACATCACCAATAAAAGGTCCCACCAACAAAAAATAATGGCATCATCAAGTATCCACATTTGTGGTAGCACAGAAAGAAGCAATGACTTTAGTCTCCAATAGCCATGGTGAGGAGGCATTAGGAAAAGCTGATAAAGCTCTTAAAATATACTTAGGGTTAGTTTAAGGTTAGAAACATAAATCAGCTTTTTGTTAGTCAGCCTGGGACATTACAAGCCAAACTGTGGTTTGGCTTCACAATCTGTCAGATTAACTCTAACTATTGGGCTTATGTGAAAAGAGTCAGTCATGGTACCATTTAGCTTTGGAGTTAAAAGCATTTGGTTTTGTACCTAATCAGAGTCTATAGTTCCTTGGTGCCCCTTCTCACCTCTTACAGAAATGACACAGGGAACACACTTGAATGGGGAAACTTCAAGAACAGGCTTTGGCAAGAGTAGAGGTGGGGTGGTGGGCAGTGTTCCCTGTAAGCTGCAAGGCAGTACAGCTTCATAGGTGATTAATCAGCCCCGCCCAGTCAGAGCTTCAGGGCTCTGTGAAGGGAGCTGATAGACTGGGCAGAGCTGATTAATCAACTGTGAAGCTGTGCTGCAGCTACCTTAGGGGAAACACTATTGGGGTATGTCTACACTTGCCCCTACTTTGAAGTAAGGAGGCAAATGAAGCATACCGAAGTTGCAAATCAAGCCCGGGATTTAAAGCCCCTAATTCGAAGTAGCTGGTAAACCTCATTGCAGGAGGAATACCAGCTACTTCAAATTAGGGCTTTAAATCGGACTCCCATTTCACTGCCGCATGTAGATGTGGGCAGTTACTCCGCAGTAGTGAATTTCTAAAATGACAACCGGCTGGAAACATGCAAATCAAGCACGGGATATTTAAATCCCGGGCTTGATTTGCAACTTTGGTATGCTTCATTTGCCTCCCTACTTTGAAGTAGAGGGCAAGTGTAGACGTACCCTTGGTGTGTAATTTTGAAGCATTCTGTCAGATTTCCCACTGACTCTAATGAGATTCATGCTGCTCTGATCAGCAGAATGCTTTCCCAGCATTCCCATGGTGACAGATGCTAAGCACATTTATTGATTGATCGAGTGATTGGTTACTAAGGATTAGGTGATGGACCATGCACACAATTGTATGAAAATCCTGAAGCATCAACATGGCTAAAAATTCTAGAGAGATCTGGAGGGAAGGGCTTTATGCTGACATGTATCCAGAATACACATGCCCATGCGGAGCAAATAATGACAAGAGGCATACAGAGTCAGTGGCATAGATAGGACATCAAGCCATGTGAAACTACACTTCTAGCTGTTGTTACCTTCATTCAACTGTTGACCAATCACAGCCTTGAAAATCCCTTCAACAACTGCAGAAGCCAAGGGGAGGAATGTTTACTAGGTTGACCAACCTATGGTGAAGCAGGACTTCTGTGTGTCCATGTGGTGTACTCTCTTTAAGTCACGAATTACTTCTCTCTGTGCTGCATTTTACTCATGGTAGCATAATGCTACTGCTACATATGTGTTGTGAGGCTTAAATGATATTTGAAAAGCTCTTTGAAATCCTTGCACGATTAAAACCATATCAATGCACAATAGCATTGCTCC
The DNA here is from genome assembly GCF_049634645.1 of Pelodiscus sinensis. Taxonomy (NCBI): domain Eukaryota; kingdom Metazoa; phylum Chordata; order Testudines; family Trionychidae; genus Pelodiscus; species Pelodiscus sinensis. Next base: position 26,792,515 of record NC_134725.1, on the reverse strand, counting down.
TGAAACATTTATGGAGGTCTTAGCTGAATCTGGGCTGATAAGTTGAATAATGTGCTAATGACCCAACATACTCCACTAGTTTTGCACATTAGAACTGGGATTTCCAGAGCCACTGAAGGGACTTGGGTGGCTATTTCCGAATTACCAAAGTAACTTTGAAAATCCTATCCTGTAAATCCAGATTTCATCCCAGTTGAGTGATGGGGAACTCACACTGCAAAGTCTGAGGGGGAAGGTCTTTTAGCCCACCCTGGCTTATATGACACTCTCAGACATCATGGAAATAAGAGCTTTTCTATTTAGACAAGCTGACACACCTATGCACGATCCATTTTGGAAAATATGCAACTGATAATCAACAAACAGCAGCTTCACTTGTTCTTCATGGGGCGCTCGCAGAAATGTTACATCTTTACTACATACTCCTACAACCAGCTGGCAGAAATGCTCCTTCTCAAACACAAGTGCTCCCCTGAAAGCTGTGCACACATCACTGGGTGGTGAAAATTAGTGGAATTTTACATTATTTATTGATTTGTTCTGTGATAGCACCTAGGAGTCCAAACATAGATTCTAAGTCTACAAAGGACTATTGTGATTACCTAGTATGATCTGCACAGCACAGGCTATCACATTCCCCTTAAATAATTAATGGATCAGGACCCCACTGTGCCAGACTGTACAAACACAGAACACAAAGCCTAAATCCAGTCCATTTTTATATCATAGGGTATGTCTACACTACCCCCCTAGTTCGAACTAGGGGGGTAATGTATGCATACCGAACTTGCTAATGAAGCCTGGGATTTGAATTTCCCGGGCTTCATTAGCATAAAGCCGGCTCCGCCATTTTTAAAAGCCGGCTTGTTCGAACCCCGTGCCGCGCGGCTACACACGGCACGGGCTAGATAGTTCGAACTATGTAGTCATTCCGATCTATCTGTACACCTCGTTCCACGAGGCGTACAGATAGTTCGGAATAATTACGTAGTTCGAACTATCTAGCCCGTGCCGCGTGTAGCCGCGCGGCACGGGGTTCGAACAAGCCGGCTTTTAAAAATGGCGGAGCCGGCTTTATGCTAATGAAGCCCGGGAAATTCAAATCCCGGGCTTCATTAGCAAGTTCGGTATGCATACATTACCCCCCTAGTTCGAACTAGGGGGGTAGTGTAGACATACCCATATGTATTGACTATGCTGCTCAGTACTGAATCACTGCTTCTCTTAGGGTATTGCTACACTAGCCACCCTAGTTCAAACTAGGTTGGCTAATGTAGTCATTCAAACTTGCAAATGAAGCCTGGGATTAAAATATTTGAACTACCATTACTCCTCATTAGGAACTTTAATTCGAACTACCTAGCCTGTGCTGCGTGTAGCTGCGGGCAGGGGATTCGAACTACCGGGCATTTAAAAATGGCGGCGCCCGGGAACATGCAAATAAAGCCTGGGATATTTTAATCCTGGGCTTCATTTGCAAGTTCGAATGACTACATTAGCCACCCTAGTTTGAACTAGGGTGGCTAGTGTAGACATACCCTAATTGAGCCAGTGCCAGAACTGGAGTTCAGACTGATATACAGGATCAACTCTCTAGTCTGGACCAAATTTGCTGGTTCTCTCATCTGAACCAGAGAATTTGCTGAACTGCAGGAGATCAATATTGTCTAGCAGTATTACCAACTTCCACAGCTTAGTAGGCTCTTAGAAGACATTTAGGGGTAAATTAGAGCTAAATAACAGCACAGAACACTGAGAGCCAGGATTGGTGGTTATAAACTAAATTTATGGGACTCAGGAAACTTGACCACACCCATAATAAGTGGATATTCCGCTAATTAAAATCATGCTGGACCATGGATGTTGCTGGACTAGAGAGTGACGGACTAGTGAGGTTCAATTTGTATGTGAATATGGGTAGCCTTCCAGTATCCTGCTACCACAGCCTGGGGCTTGAATCTCTTTTCACTGTCATTGGTTTTACACTGGTGTCATTTCAGACGGAGTTACTGGAGATTTACAGAGGCACAAAATAGATCAGCATCAGAACCTATGGATCATCCCCAAAGATGTTACTTGTTTTGCTGACAGTCATGCTTCCAGAAAGGGTGGCACATTTTCAGCTAATCAGCAATGCTTTATATCTCTATAAATCCTGGAGGTGCAACTTTCAGGAGTGGGAAGAGCAGATCTAGCTGGTGCTCATTGGCTCTGATCACTGTCAGAGTTTTGACAGTTTTATATCATGCTGAATCACTTGGGACCCAAGACTGTTTCCAAAGAAGGTTCTCTTGCTAATGGTAAAAATAGAGAAGCTGGGTTACTGGAGGATTTTTTCCAGACAGACTGAACAATGCAGATTTAGGTCCACCAAAAGTATTAGCTAATTTGACACAAATCTGGTGAATTGTTTCAGATTAAAAAAAATTGGGCAGTTTGGTGGATTCCCAAGGCACTTAGCCTCCCTTCACAAAGCAATTTGTGGTGCTGTCTTTATACCCACCAGCTCCATTGTTACAGCTCTCAGCTGGAAAGTGGGAGACAATTTTAAATCTCTATTTCAGGAGCTAGGACATGAATCCTGGTCTCCCGACTTCAACCATCTGACTACCAGATACTCTAGACTGGGTCACTCTGTATCTGTATCAGTTGAAGCTGTTCCACTTTGTATAAAATCCTTGAATTTGACCAGAAAGAGAGCTGGTTTCTAACTTGATGATTAGAGCATTCCCACAGGCTTTGAAAGCTCCATGTTTAAATTCTTGTTCCAGTGATTATTTACACAGAGGGTATGTCTTGATTGCATCCCTCTGTCGGCAGAGGGATGCAGAATAGGCAGGTTGACATTGCAAATGAGGCAGGGATTTAAATATCCCATGCCTAATTTGCATAAAAATTGCCACTCCGTTTTGCCGACTCAGCACCTTGTCGGCAAAAAGTGGCAGAAGGAGGTTTACAGGGTCTGTCGAAAAAGGCTTTCTTTCTCGACAGATCCCTCTCTAGACTGCCACTTTCTGACATACTCAAAATAGAACAACTTTAATAGGAGATCCTGAGAAAGATCCACTTAGCTTGATTCACAGAGAGGAAGATATCTGGGTTCAAAAATCTGCTTTCCCATATCCCAGGCAAATGATCTCATTTTGTGGTACTGAACATAATGGGCGATTGTACTGACACCACCTCAGACACTGGTTATGGGAATTCAGTACTTCATGTCCTTTTCTTTTCTTTCCAAAAGGTTAAAGTGCTCAAGAACAAAACAAAACACTTCATTATTCATCTAGCAAAACATTTAATCAACCCAATAAAATGTTTGATGACTTTTTATAAGCCAAAAGTTCTTAAAAATTTCAGTTTTGATTCAGGTCAAAGAATTCCTCCACTCCCCTGATTTTCTGGTATTATTTGCCCAAAATACTTATTTGGTGAAAAGAATGAAGTCAAAGACTCTGATAGGTGTAGGGTTCAAGACTCCCTCTGGCAGTGAGATCAGAAAGGTTTTCTTAGCCATGACTCAGGATTATACAAACTATAGAGCAGGGGTGGGTAAAAATTTTGGCCTCAGGGCCACATCTGAGTAAGCCCCTGACTCTACCCCATGGTTGGAGTGCCAGAGCAGTGTAAACCCCGACCCTGCTCCTTGGCTGGAGTTCCAGGTGGATAAAGCTGACGTACCAGAGAGGGGCAACAGAGTTTGAGGGCTGGATTACAAGCTGTGATGGGCCACATATGGCCTGCAGGTTGCAGTATGGCCACTGCTGATGGAGAGTTAATAAAAGGGACAAGAGCTCATACAGGAAGAAACCTTTGAATTGGTCAGCTCAGGAGTGTGCTCATATAAACAACAATTCAGAGGCGCCTGCAAAAGCTTATCCCCATGCAGCCCATCAGACACCTGCTACTTTTCACAAATATTTTCTTCTATGGAGACCATGTAACCAAACAGCAGCAACACATACTGCAGTGTCTATATATGGTGCCAAACATGCCCTGTGGAATCAGTCTTTTATGCTTTCCTTATGCTTATCCCCAGGTCCTCTCTGTGACTGTACCATTGCAGCTGTGCCATGGGCTCTGGATTTTCAGGAAAGGTGAACACTGGACAGCTCTATTTGTATGAAAAGTTCCTTGGAAAAATGTACTTACTAATGCTAAGCTCTCGGCATTGGGAGCTGGCTGTAGCCCAATGTGGTTTTAGCTTCCACATGCAACAGCAGGCTATGTAGACAGCGTATGACAAGATCTGACCCCTAGAACAATTATACTAAATACAGGTGGATACTGCAAATCTATCACTCATAAACTTACCCCCAGTATTTAACACAGCCTAACACCAGACAAGATTCAATATCCTTATGCTCACCATGACAAATCTGGTGTACCCCTACAGCTAAGTAACAGGGAGCAAATAGGTTAGGCCTGATTTCCACTCCAAAACACATGTTTTTGCTATGTCCTAGTAGTCATGGCACTCTACTTCTTTGCACCTCAGTTATTCCATCTGTAAAACAGGGCTACACATGCATTTGAGACTTACTGGAGGAAAAAATGCCATGTACGTGCAAAGGATTCTCATTAAGTCCACTTTACAGATAGGAACAGTGAAATGCAGATAAGGTAAACACATGCTTCGGCAATGTTTGGTGGACTGAGTTATGCATAAACCTATGACCTGGTATCCATTCTGCTCTCTGTTAAGTATTTGCTGTGTCATGTTAGGCACGTTGCTTTGCTTCCCCACCTGTACAATGGCAGGTACCTACCTCAGGAAGGTTCCATGGGGGCCATTAGGAATGCTCATGGGATTCTTTGAAGAAAAAGATGGGAGATTGTCAAGAGATAGGGCACAAGTATTTTCCACAGAATCAAAAGTTGCCTGCTAAGTTTGTGTTGCGTGGATCAGCAATCCTGGACTAACTTCTGGCTTTTCATAGGCTATGTCTAGACTGCAGGCTTCTTTTGAAAGAGGCTCTTTTGAAAGCATCTTTTGAAAGAGCCTCTTTCGAAAGATCGCGTCTAGACTGCAGGCGGATCTTTCGAAAGAGCAATCCGCTTTTTCGAAAGAGAGCACCCAGCGAGTCTGGATGCTCTCTTTCGAGGAAGCCCTATTTACATTGAAGAACGCCTTCTTTCGAAAGAGGAACTTTCGAAAGAAGGCGTTCTTCCTCGTGAAACGAGGTTTACCGCCATCGAAAGAAAAGCCGCGTTCTTTCGAAATAATTTCGAAAGAACGCGGCTTGAGTCTGGACGCAGGGGAAGTTTTTTCGGGAAAAGGCTACTTTTCCCGAAAAAACCCCTGAGTCTGGATACAGCCATAGTGTGTGTGTGCTTGTATGTTTGTGTCTGTAGGAAGCACAGCAGCCAAGAGAGGGAGCCCTGATTTAAAACAAAAACCAGACAGAATGGATGAAAGGGATTTGGAAGATGTGGTTCCGACTGCACGTACTACCCCCAGCACACACTTTCATGTGATCTAGGCTTTCAGTTGCTTCTTGTTGGGGCCATAAAGCAACAAGAGTTACAGTAGAGTTATTCCTCTCCCCACAAAGAATAACTATTTTTTGCTCAAGAGTTCTTGAGCAAAAAGGCATGTGTGGACACTCAACAGGGGTTTCTTGTGCAAAAAGAGCCTATCACAAAAAGCACTGGTGCTCTGATGGCCATTTTGTGAATGTCAATCAGAGCTTTTTTGCACAAGAAATGTCCATGCAGTGTGGATGTTCTCTTGTGCAAAAGCCTGTCGCTTTTGTGATGCGCTTTTGAGGTGTGGAAGCGCTTTTGCAGAAGATCTCTTCCACGAAAAGTTTCTTGTACAAAAACCTTGCAGTGTAGACAAAGCCATAGAGTGAAGCTGTCTCTTTGCAGTGAGAGATGGCACCTCTAAGTACGCAGAGAGCTAGGCTAGTAGGCAAGCATGGCAGAAGGCTTGCCAGCTGCTGCCTGTGCCCTACCTGTTCTGTGCTGAGAGGACATTAGCTTCCAGAGCTTGTCATCTCAAGCCCATTCCACCAGGATTAAAGACTCTGCAGCCCTTGTAACAAGCTGGCATGGACATGTCATTAGCTGGGTTCTTCAGATCACATTTTTAATGGGATAATTTACCACTTCTATATTCATTTAGAACTCTCCAGACAAAGGCTTATAAGCAAAGAATGTTTTCCAGCTGGTGAACGTGACTTCTTTCCCCTCAGGCATTTTCCTGATAGACTGTATGTAAGTTTGAAAGCAGGATGTTCCTGACTGGTATGTTATTTCTCATACAATTTTAAACAGGGTTTATCTAGTTTGAGGAGATTTGGCTTCTTCTGTCAAAAGTTGCATGGCCCTAGGGATTCTTCACCAGACAAATGGATGATCTTTTTTAACACCTTCAGATTCTGACATTCATATCTTGCATTAAAGCAATCTTCTGTTCATGATTTATATTTATGCCAATGCCCAATTCTATTATAACTCTCTCTTCTGCTTTCTCAATTTCCTCTAGTATTCTTTTTTTGGCTCAAAAATATCCTTTCAGTAGCTAAGTCATAGGCTGTCATTTCATATTTATGAATAGAAACATAAATGTGCATTATTGCTTTGTTTTTATGAAAGTCCATAATGACTAACACGTTGATTGAATCTCTAGAAAGCTTTATGTTTGACTTCATGACTTTCCCCTGGAAAAAAATCTTTATATAATTGCAATATTTACATACTGAATACGTTGTAAAATTTCTTCATCTCCTCCTGCTCTCCAGAGGACTTCAAAAATTATTAGGTGAACATACTAGAAACTGGGGTTAGGTGAACATACTAGCAACTGCTTAGCATTTTTGTATATTTCAGGCTAGATTTTTTTTCTAAAAGGGGGAAAAATTCTTCCAACAAATTGAGGAGTATTAACCAAAAGGAACACTCCCAAGCTAGTTTTAACTATCAGAATTGGCAATTAGTTGGTAGGACGTAGCATTACTTTCCCTTTCCCTTAAAATGCTGAGTTTGATTCTGTTCCTTTTTTCATCTGTTATTTTCAACAGGATTTTCTCTTGATTTACAATCATAATGGTGCAGGCAGAACTGGGTTTGCAATGTTTGTGAATTTCTTTCCTGTTTTCTCATTTCCTCATGCTGAGGAGCAGAAGGCCACCCATTTAGATTGACTGGGCTCATCCCACTCACCTGGTCCCTTTGCATTGATGTCATGGTGCAAAAGGTACAGAACACAGATCCATTTTCCCACCATAGGGCTCTTCCCAGCTGACCCAGACCTGGCATAGCTTCTAATGCCATCCTTTGATGAAAGGGGCATGCTGGGAACATTCCTAGGAGGAAGGGGTCAAGGCCAGAATGTGCTGTTCTCCAGCCATGCCTGGTGGGTGGATGGGTCTTTGGGGCCATAGCCAACTCAGCATAATTTAGAGCAGCCTTGGGGCTGCTGTAAACAGTCAGTAGCCAAACTGGGGCCTCCATCTAGGGTTGAGAAGCCGAAAATGTTTTCCTCCATCTATGCTGTTTTCTGCAAATACTGCAGAGATGGTGGCCATTGGCTCTAAAAGCCTCTTTTTAGGCTGAAAATGTTATGCTAGCCCTGTAATAAGATTGTGAAATCAGCAGGGTACTTTGCTTGCCACATAACTGTTTGGGGAATAAGAGTGGTTCCGTTTTCGTGACATAGGAACTGGATTGCAATGACAACTGAGATGCTGCTGAGGCAGAATTCTGGAATTGCTCAGGTTATATTTCAGCCTGACCATGATTCAGAAGTAACCTGTGCTCGGATTTTCCAAAGAATAGAAAAAAATTGAAGACGCAGCCCCATTGAATTGTAATGGGACTTGGGAGCCTATTGATAGGAAGACTTTGAAAATCCTAGCCCAGGCTTGCTAATAAACTCATGTTCTTGATTTTTTAATTCATGTCTGGACCTTTTTTATGAAACACAATACAAAGTAAATCCCAAGTCAAATGCAGTATTTCTCTGGGCTGCCAGCTCTAGCCATCATCTTGCCATTGCATTTAGTTTCCTTTCTTCATTTTATGTTGCTTGTGGATTTTGCCAATATACTTTCCATGAACCAATGCTGACTCAGGGGGCATGGAACAATTTCTGTACTGGGAGTGATAAAAGCCATTGAACCAAACTGTCAACCTGGTATATGCTGGAAACCACTTTAACCCAGGGAGGCTGTCTAGATTGCAAACTTCTTTCGGAAGAATCTTTTCTGGAAGAGATCTTCCAGAAAAACTTTTTTCAAAAGATAGCGTCCACACAGAAAAAGTGCAACGAAAAAGTGATCTGCTGTTTTGAAAGATAGTGTCCACATTGATTGGATGCCATCTCACATTTCAGTTGTGCTTACCAGGCCTCCAGGGCACCTGTGCTTTTTTCCTGGAGGCCTCTTCTTTAAAAAACACAACAACAACAACAAAAAACAAACCACCTCCTCCCCATCCACACATGCCTTTTTCTGAAAGAGCTCTTTCAGAAAAAGGCTTCTTCCTCACAGAAAAACCAATGCCAGAAAAACCTCTTTGGTCTTTCGGTTACTTTTGGAAGAATGTGATTGTAGTGTGGATGTAACGCAGGTTTTGTCAGAAAAACAGCCATTTTTCCGATAAAACTCTATAGTGTAGACATGCCCGGAATGTGGCAGTACCTCCAGCATCTCTAGCTCCAGCATATATGGACTGAATCCCTCTGGGGAAGCTCACTGCAAACCAAGAAGCAGTTTAAGGCTTCATATTGCCATGATCATCATCTGGGTGTTTAAAAGTAACATCTGGCAAAGGCATATGATTAAACTTAATTATTTAAACCTTGAAATGTTTCTGAGTGGCACAGCACTACTGATCTTTTGTAAAACAGATGACTTGTCTTTTGCTCAGCAATGACAGAAGTTGGAAGGAGACCAATATCCTTCTGCTTTGGATAAAACACCCCTGCGGCGTAACAGCAGAAGGGTTCCTGGGCTGTGGAACAAGGAAATCCTCTTCTGGTTTAAGCGCCTCAAGGAGCATCTTCATTCACAGCTCCTAATGAAATTTGAATGGTTTCTTTTCCTTGATTTTTTTGACACATTTTATGGCGTTTAGTTTCTCATTCCAAACCCCCGGGTTGTTTTATTGTCTTGACAGCAAAACAAAACAAAACCTATCAGTAATTAGTTTTGCTGGCAGCAAACAGATCCGAGCACTAAACAGTGCAGGTGTGAGGAATCTAATACTGTATTATAGCCTCTCAGGAGTGCAAGTCCCCAAAGAAGCACATATCAGTGACTGGAGCTCAGTCAAATGTAATTAAAAGAAAAGGAAAATAGAGATGCAATTAGACACAAGCGCCATTTAGCCTTGCAGCAAAAGACACAATTTGGAAAATTTCTTGTCAAATGTCTACAAAAATTAACATGAGAACATGAAAAGATATTGCCAGAAAGTCCCATTCCCTGGCCTTTCCACTGCAGATAAAGTTACAGTGCAAAGCGATCACGATAAAGCCCACTTCACCCTTGGGGAAAATCAATTGCTTTTAGGCTTTGTTACAAGCTAGAAACTCAGCTCAGCCTCATCAAAATGTTCATAAAACTTTCAAAGAAACCTGGGCCGATGTACAGGTGTCGCTTTAAATCAGCTGAAACTTGGTGGCCCTGGCTATGTTTTGCTTTGACGTTGTTGTCAGAGGGGCCAACAGCCTCACTGGACCCCTGAGCAAGGCTGAAAGGAACCTGCTCAGTGCCCTGAAAGAGGCAGGGCCTCGGATGAAAGGGGCAGGGCCTCAAGAGGAAGGGACTGGCCTCAGGTGGAAGGGGCAGGACTGGGATTAGGCAGCCCTCTGCACGACCTGGATTGTATCATCTGGCACTCCTGCAGCAATTTTAATGGCTTAGGACTCCAGTCACTGCTACCGTATCCCTTTTGTACCTCTGGACCCTAGGGCAGTTGCCCCTTTTGTCCCTACCCCACCCCCACCCCGTTGGCAGGCCTGGTTGTACTAAACTATCTCATGTTGGTGCAGTTCTACTTAGCAGGACAAGCTGTGCTCTAAGGTCTAGGGTCTTTCTGCTGTTCCAACAGGATAAACTCTATCAGCTTCAGTGGGGTTACTTCAGATTTATACTGCTGTAAATGAGATCGGAATCTGGCTTGATGGCCAAATCTATATACAGTTACAACTCCAATTTGGGAGGACTCTCCCTTCCCTTGATTAGAGTACACTGTATGTAGGTATCTGAGAACAGAGTTTGGCCCTGGTTCTCTATTTTAGTGGCACTCAAGTACAATTAATATAATGGTTACAGACAGCTTGGCACACATGCTTTGTGCTTTTAGGTGCCTAGCCAACAAGCCAAATTATAAATTCTCCTACAACCAGAGCTTTGCTCCTCTTTCTCATTGGCTTGTGGTCATATAAAATGTAGCTTTTCATTACATCCTGCACCAGACTTGAGGTTTTTGTGTATCATTTCTGTCAATGTCCTTTTATAATCAAAGAGCTCTGAAATCACATATATTACGTGACTTTTTAGCCACATCTAAAAGCCAAAACTAGTTGATGCCAGCATCTAAATTCATAACTCTAAATAAGACTCCACATTTACTTTAATCAAAAGGCTTTTTTGAGTCCCACACTAAATAGCTGTTTGCAAAGAGATTACTTTATTTTTTTTAACATTTATTAGCTTTATGGGATCATGAGCTTTGGAATAGAAAAAGGCAAAGTCCATCTTTTACAATACCCACTAGCTCCAAAGCCAGTACTAAATGTTGACTGGAGCTGAGCAGCCAAAAAACATAGTTATCCTGTAACCAATTTAACAAGGTAAGCCTAAATTCAAGAGACTGAAACAAGGGACTCTTTTTGCCTATGCATGGGTAGCTAATGTGGTAATAAAATAACATAACTAATGCCTGCTATGAAAAAAACCAAAATACATATAGCACAGACAACATCTTAGCAAGTTTATAAAAGGAAGGACAGAAAATCCACCCACACAAACACAATATCAGAATAAAAATGTTGTTATAGATAATCATGATTTGTAACTACTTGGGTTTATATAGTACCTTTTATCCAAAGATCTCAATGCATTTTGCAAATATTTCTGAATTAGAGCTCTCCACCCCCTTTGAGGTAAAAGGAGGAATGCAAGCCAAGTTTATAAATGAACTAACCTGGGACACAATGACCATGTCTTCGCTTGTTGCACTGGAGATTGATCTTGCGGAATTTGATTTAGCAGATCTAGTTAAACCCGCTAAATTGAATGATTGGCACCAGTAGTCCTTGCAGTCATGAAGACGGCACCACTCTCAGCTTAAGGTAAGCTGATTCCAGCTACGTATTTTATGTAGCTGGAGCTGCGTGCCTGACCCCAACCTTCCAGGTCTAATGGAGACCAGGCCATAGTGAGTCAGTAGAGCTCAAACAACCCAGGAGTCCTGAATGCCAATATCCTGTTCTAAAGCCCAGACTATATTTCCCACCCACTAGCTATAACAAAAGAACCTAACAACAAACTACCTCAATATACTGGTTGCAGAGCACCTGGAGAAGAGTAAATTCTGCATTTGATTACTCTATTATAAAAAGGTGAGTCTGCTTTTCACTGTAAGACATTTGCTCTAGTGGAGCTATCCCCTATCTTACATTCCTAAATGGCAGCTGAGCTCTTTTGGAAAAGCTGTCCTTGGACAAAAACTACTTATACTAGTATACATGGGAATTCTACATTCCTTTCACCTCAGTAGCAAAATACTCAGTTTGCCAGTGTGTTAATATCCCTGAAGAAAAAAGTCTTGCTATCCGGTAGCTTTTAAAAGCTGCCCTAGGAAGCCAATACAAGAAGGCTGAAAGGGGCAGTGTGTTGAAACTAGAAGTGTGGAGCGGGCAGGATCAGAAAAACGCAGACACAAAAATTTAAGAAAAATCAGGCACGGAAAAAGGCAATGGCCACTGGTGGAGTAGCATGACAGCATTACAGAAGAACAGTGGGAGGAACAGAAATGTGAAGCTGAACAAGAATAATGGAGGGAGGAAAAGCCAATGAGGATGGCGCTGAATGTTAGCAATGATGCCATTGTTCGACTATTGAAAAGTCCATTTCAAGGGGATGCCCACACCCATATAATCTTTCTGGAATACCTACATAGTTGTACAGATGGTAGCATGACAGACAGAAAAATCCATGGAGAGACACATGCCTGTACTCCATCATTATGAATTTTATGAGCACTCCTACAGGATTTCCTCTTGAAGTTAGTATCAGTGCATCACTATTCAGAATTACAAAATGCCCATCTGTGGTGCTAAGTGGAAATAATCTAAGCAGTCATTCTTTCTCAGGAGCCAAGATTCCTAACTCAGCTTTATCTAAGGACTTAATAGTGCCCATGGACAGTGGGTTTAAAAGGCAAGGATTACCTCCCCTGGGTCTTAGTGCCCGAACACTCCTGCTTTCCTAGCCCTAGTCTGAACATTCCTGCAGGAATCCCACAGTGGGCTGTTGCAGCCTGGTGAGTTTTCCTGGCAGGAGAGGAAGGAAATCTAGTAACTTAAAAGTAAAAAGCTTTCCAGCTTGCCAGACCTAACATCGTAACATTGAGCCCGTAAAAAGTCTATGCTCCATTTTCTTTAGAAAGAAATTGTAGAAGCGTGTTGTGGGTTTTTTTCCCTCCAAATGTCATTTACTACATTTGAGTTGAGGGATTTGGCTAGAAGGGGATGAACAGGGAGAGGGAAGGAAAAGAAAGGGGAGACAGTGGGGAAGGGGTGGGTTTGGGCAAGGGGTGGGGAGGACTGGTCAGAATCACAGGCTAGGGAGCTTGCCTCCCAAAGCAGCAGATTCACCCATCATGCATATCTGTCCCCATTTGTTACTAGCTCTCCATACTCCATGTGCTGATATTCTCTCTGCTTCATAAGGATTCTCTCCATGCTTCGGTTCTTCCACCATTCCTGGAAAATAATCCTTGGCTTGGTAATTAGTGAACATGATTAACTGCCCATTAGAGAATAGGGAAAAGATTAATAAAATTCCTCATTGAATGCACGGATCTTGACAGAAGTAAATTCCTTTAGCCAGGGATCTGACATAAAAACAATAACCTATCTGCTAAAATTGGGGAAAACAAGGTCAGGATCAATGTTCCCTCTAATCTTTTCCATCCATGTGTGGAATAAATGTTATTTGCTCTGAGAATTGTGCAAATCTGCACCACCAGGAAAAACATAAACCTAGCTGTGAACACTCTTCTAATGAGCTGGGCAGCATTGGAATCTCTCCTGAGTAGCTGCACAAATACATAACTTATAGAGAATAGTGGTCAGGACCTTACTTGAACAGTTTAGAAAGCAATTAAAAGTGTCCAGAGAGGGTCCACAGAGTAATGAGACTTCAATCAGCAGATCTAAGTGAACTTCTTCACACGCAATCTCTGCCTATGGCAGATGCAAAGGAATGAGTTCTACATCTCTATTAATCCACCAACGTTTTGTCAAAGGGAGTTTCAGGCTACATTGTGATTAATGTCAATTTAGTGGGGCTGCTTCAGAAAAATAGTGAGCTCAATCCTAATTAGTTTCTGAGAAAGTCAAAGACATCACGAAGTAATAATAAGACTTTGTACTTTCATCTGGGCATCTTTACACAGCTGGGTAAGCATTACCACTGGCGCTGGTAGGAATTCTCACAGAACACTGTTTTGTCAGATGAGATGAGTAAAAAATGAAATGGTCAGATGGAATCCTGCTTGAAAGGCAGGTTTCAAAACTTCTCAGTAGCCCTCTTGAAGGACTGTCCCAGGATCTGGGAACTCCAGGCTTTCCAGGGTCCATGGCTCCAGGGTAGCTTGCCATACATACCACCCATGTAATGTTCTTTCTAATATTTATTATCCATGAGTAGATTTTTTCCATCCATGTGTGAAATCATTTGTACATAAGAACATACGAACGACCGTACTGGGTCAGACCAAAGGTCCATCTAGCCCAGTAGCCTGTCTGCTGACAGTGGCCAGCACCAGGTGCCCCAGAGAGGGTTGACCGAAGACAATGATCAAGCAATTTGTCTCCTGCCATCCCTCTCTAGCCTCTGACAAACAGAGGCCAAGGACACCATTTTATCCCCTGGCTAATAGCCTTCTATGGACCTAACCTCCGTGAAATTATCTAGCTTCTCTTTAAACTCTATTATAGTTCTAGCCTTCACAGCCTCCTCTGGCAAGGTGTTCCACAGGTTGACTACACGCTGTGTGAAGAAGAACTTTCTTTTATTAGTTTTAAACCTGCTACCCATTAATTTCATTTGGTGTCCTCTAGTTCTTCTATTATGGGAACTAATAAATAACTTTTCTTTATCCGCCCTCTCCACACCACTCATGATTTTATAGACCTCTATCATATCCCCCCTCAGTCTCCCCTTTTCTAAACTGAAAAGTCCCAGTCACTTTAACCTCTCCTCATATGAGACCTGTCCCAAACCCCTAATCATTTTAGTTGCCCTTTTCTTAACCCTTTCCAAGGCCAAAATATCTTTTTTGAGGGGAGGAGACCACATCTGTACACAGTATTCAAGATGTGGGCATACCATAGTTTTATACAGGGGCAGTAAGATATTCTGTGTCTTATTTTCTATCCCTTTCTTAATAATTCCTAGCATCCTATTTGCCTTTTTGACCGCCACTGCACACTGTGTGGAAGTTTTCAGAGAACTGTCCACGATAACTCCAAGATCTCTTTTCTGATTTGTTGTAGCCAAATTAGCCCCCATCATACTGTACATATAGTTGGGGTTATTTTTCCTGATGTGCGTTACTTTACACTTATCCTCATTAAATTTCATTTGCCATTTTGTTGCCCAATCACTCAGTTTGGTGAGATTTGTATGTGCACCAAGGCATGTGTGAATGTGCACCACCAGTAGAAACATAAAACCCTTGGTGGTCCCTCTGCTAATCAGCCAGGTGGCATTTGAATTTCTCCTGAGCGGCTGCACAAGTGCACAGCTTAGAGGGAATACTGCCCCCAGGGCTTTCAGGTTTCCTGACATGGAGCCAGGAGTCTGGCAGAAAGTCCCAGTTCTACTCAGTGCTCTCAGGGTTTAGATCCCTGACTCTGCAGCAGGGAGCCTGGAAGTCCTGAGGGCTGTTTTTGCAGAGTTGGGAGACTGGCAGCCCTGGGAGCCATGATTCTCACACTCCCAGCTCAGCTGTGACTCCAAAGGCTTCAAGATTCTAAACTCTGCATCAACCCTGGGAGCATAGCTGAGCAGGTGGTCTTGTAACTTGGGCTGGGGTTCCCGTGTGGAATTTCATTTACAAATTTTCACAAAGAAACATTTTCCGTACTGCAAAATGACATCTTGAGGGGAATTTCCGCTTTTTGTTCTGAAATTAAACTACTATTTTTCCAGAATTTTGGCATTTCCCTGAGAACGGAAATTCCAGCTTTTGATCTGCTCTACTTGTCACCCCCCTCTTACCAGGGCAAGGTCAGCTCCCAGGCTAATGCGCTAAGTGACGCAGTATTAGATGAAGATGGACAGCCCTTGGTGGGGAAAGAACAGGTTAAGAACTATTTAAAAAAGCTAAACGTACATAAATCCATGGGTCCGGACTTAATGCATCTGAGGGTACTGAGGGAGTTGACAAATGTCATTGAGGAGCCTTTGGCCATTATCTTTGAAAAGTTGTGGAGATCGGGAGAGATCCTGGATGATTGGAAAAAAGCAAATGTAGTGCCCATCTTTAAGAAAGGGAAGAAGGACGATCTAGGGAACTATAGGCCGGTCAGTCTTACCTCAGACCCTGGAAAAATCATGGAGGGGATCCTCAAGGAATCCATTTAGAAGCACTTGGAAGAGGGAAAGGTGATCAGGGGTAGTCAGCATAGATTCACAAAGGGAAAGTCGTGCCTGACCAATCTGATTAGCTTCTATGATGAGGTAACTAGCTCTGTGGATATGGGAAAGTCAGTGCAGATAACACTAAGCTAGGGGGAGAAGTAGATACACTGCAGGGCAGGGATAGAGTCCAGAGTGACTTAGACAAACTGGAGGATTGGGCCACAAGAAATCTGATGAGGTTCAACAAGGACAAGTGTAGAGTCCTGCACTTGGGACAGAAGAATCCCAAGCATAATTACAGGCTGGGGACCAACTGGCTAAGTAGCAGTTCTGCAGAAAAGGACCTGGAGATTAGCTGATAAGCTGGATGTGAGTCAACAGTGTGCCCTTGTAGTCAAGCAGCTAATAGAATATTAGGTTGCATTAAGAGGAGCATTGCCAGTAGATCCAGAGATGTGATTTTTTCCTCTTTATTTGGCTCTGGTGAGGCCACATCTGGAGTATTATGTCCAGTTCTGGGCCCCCAATTACAGGAAGGATATGGATGCATTGGAGATGGTCCAGCAGAGGGCTACCAAAATGATTAGAGGGCTGGAGCATATGACTTATGAGTAGAGGCTGAGGGAGTTGGGTCTATTTAGTCTGCAGAAGAGAAGAGCGAGGGGGGATTTGATAGCACCCTTCAACTTCCTTAAGGGAAGTTCCAAAAAGGCTGGAGAAAAGCTGTTCACAGTAGTGATGGATGGCAGAACAAGGAGCAATGGTCTAAAGTTGCAGTGGGAGAGGTCCAGGCTGGATACTAGGAAAAACTATTTCCCTAGGAGGGTGGTGAAGCACTGGAATGAGTTACCTAGGGAAGTAGTGGAGTCTCCATCCCTAGAGGTGTTTAAGACTCAGCTTGACAAAGCCCTGGCTGGGTTGATTTAATTGGAATTGGTCCTGTCTTGGGCAGGGGGCTGGACTTGATGACCTCCTGAGATCTCTTCCAACTCTATGGTTCTATCTTATACATGCTGGTTCAGTCAGAACATCTCTCTCTATTCATCATGTTGTCATCATGACCTCATATTTAGGATGGGTCAATGTGTTCCTGTTATTGGTGGGGAATATGTTTTTATTGAGGTGTTCTGGTACCACCCTTCTGGGACATCCTTCCATGAGTGTTCTGTGTCTAGCAATATCAGCCCTATGCTTGTGAAATTCTGGGACCAGAGTCTGCCTCTTGCTAACAACATGACTTTGCTTTAAGGAAAAGGGACTGAACTTCCTTTTCCAAAATCTCAGAAGGCAGCCAATCTCTTCAAAGGAAGAAAAATGAGAAATTCCCAATTAAGTAACAATAAAGAGATAATGCTTGGCTGACAGCTCTGCAAACTAGGTCATTAGAGTTGTTTCCTGCTTCTTACAACCACAAATGACCATTACCTGCCTGTCTGCATCTCACCAGAAACAATTTAGATCATTTACTAATGAGAAGTGAAACTTTATTTTTGCTCCCTGCTTCACTGGTCGGTCAGGAAGAAATTCCTTACCAAGAGTCTAGTGAGAAATGCTTTTTGACAATATTACTTGGATACTATTAAGTAGCTTGTTATTCTTTATCAGGTTCATGCCTTACTATTATTAATTAGAACTATCAGTGGCGAAAGGAGGTTATTTTTCTCTGCATGCACTGGCCATACAGTCTCTGCCATGTAGACACAAAGGACTAAATTCACTGATGCCTGATGTGAAGGCATATTTGAACATCAGTGAAAGTCCCATGTCAGCAATGAATTTGACCTATGCTACCATAACTATGACTCCACAATCAGCCTCTATTTCATGTTTTGTGATTCTAAAGAAACACGGCCTTGATTTTTGCCTCATAGAAATTTCTATTGAGAGCCAAGTTGAACCTTGACCTTCGCAGAAGACTAGTAGACAGGTATGATCTCAAGAGAGAATTTCAGAGTCCTGATACCAGTCCAACCTATTAGAATAAATTGAAATGTACAGTGGAAGTTATGGCAAATTCTGTATTGAGTACATATTTTTGCCTTTCCTGATTTTAATCTGGGGAAGATTAAGGATCTATTTCTGCTCCCACTAAAAACAACTTCAATAGCATCAAGCTTGGGCACACTAATTATTCCTGTGATCTTTATTTTAATACTATATTTTCATGATACCTGTGATCACTAGAGTTGACTGAAAAAAATGAAATTTTTGCCCCCCTTCAATCTTCTTCCTGAGTTGTGATGAAACGTAAAATAATATTTTTCATGGGCTGAAAACTCTAGAAAAATTTTCATTCGGGAATATTGAAACTGGGTTGAGAATAATTATTTATTTCAATACCATTGATCACAATTAAATGTTTAGGCACTCCTGAATTGAAACTTTTCATTTCCATTTCTGAAATGGAAAGTTTTATTTCAAGTTAATGTTAATCACACTGTGTCATGATAACTTAGCCGCAGTGAGATGCCACAATGCATAATGGGAAATGTAGTCTAGTCAGGCTACGTCTACACTATAGCCTTCTTTTGGAAGAAGCTTTTTTTGGAAGAGAGTTTCCAAAAAAATTCTTCTTCCAAAAGAGCGTGGCCATGCTGCAAAAGTGCCTCTAAAAAGTGATCTGCTTTTTCGAAAGAGAGCATCCAGACTTAATGGACAATCTCTTGCATGTAAGCTGTGATTACTATGGATGGAATGGCCACCAAGGCATCTGTGCTTTTTCCTGTTTCCTCTTCTTTTGAAAGAACTCCCTCTTCCTTGTCCACACACGCCTTTTTGCAAAAGAGCTCTTTCGCAAAAAGGTTTCTTCCTCGTAGAATGAGAATTACCAATGCCGGAAAAACACATCTGTTTTCAATTTTCATGCGGAAAAACACAGTTGTTCATCAAGTTTTGTCGAAAAAGGACCATTTTTCTGACAAAGCTCTGTAGTGTAGACATACCCTCAAAGACCAGAGCTTAAAGGGGAAAATGAACGCATAAGGGGCCAATGTTCCCTCTACTTGTTCTGCCCATATGCAGAATAAATTTTGTTATGTGCACTGAGCATGTGAGGATGTGCCCCACTAGTAGAAACACAGGTTGCTTGTAGGCTCTGTGGCACTCTGTACATCAGCTGGGCAGCATTTGAATTTCTCTTGGGTGACTGCCCAAGCACTTAGTACACAGGGCACACTGTGAGGGACCTAGCACTAAGCCTTCATGAAGGTTCAGATGGACACAAACATTCATATATCCAAACAACCAACAAGGAAATGTTTCAGTTTGATTTTCCCCAACAGAAAATTCTGTTTTTCCATAGAAAGTTTTATTTAAATGAAATCCCATTTTCTGACAAAGTTTCATTTGAAGTATTCTGATCATCTCTATGTTCACTCATACTTTTTTAAACTGCAGTATCACCAATCCCAAGCATTCAAAAACTGTGAAGCAGAACCCCAAAATCATGAGACTGTCTTAAAAAAAATCATGAGATTGAAATGAAAAAACCCCACAACCTTATTCACTATTTTATTTTTTGCGTCTCTGAGATACACTTACTTCATATTTTCAAATTTTCCCTTGCAACCAGAGAAAGGACTAAAAACTTACTTCTGAAAAAGGAAAATGGGATGATCATGCCATCATATGTCTCCAAGAGCTGGGGATTTAACATAGACTATCATGACACAATAGCTTTGTGAACACTGGCAACACTAACTGTCCAGCTCAAACTACAGCCCTAGTCAAAACCTTGGACCTGATTATCTTTTCCCATTGGTTTTAAACCCATGCACTGATTTCTATGTGGTGAATTTTCTCCTGAATTATATTGGTGTTAGAAAGAGGAGAAATAGATGCTAAAAGTTTAATAGCTGTGTCAGGCTATTTCAAAGGCTAGGATGCCTTAATTCTGGTGGGAGCAGCATGTAATGTATATCACTTAATTAGAGGGAGGTAATTTTTACTACTAACAAGACCACACTGAGTTTTTAGTGCTAAATATATCATTCCGCAAGAAGACTTTACAAAATGTCAGAGGCATTACTGTCCTTTCAGTACTACTCAGAGTGGATAGGACAAAGTTGCCTTGTAATGCTTGCCGCAGAACCAATAACAGAATGCTGATTGTTCATACCTGAAGGTTACATCTACACTGGCATGATTTTCCAGAAATGCTTTTAACGGAAAAGTTTTCCGTTAAAAGCATTTTTGGAAAAGAGCATCTAGATTGGCACGGACGCTTTTCCACAAAAGCACTTTTTGCGGAAAAGCGTCCGTGCCAATCTAGACACGCTTTTGCGCAAAAAAGCCCCGATCGCCATTTTAGCCACCGGGGCTTTTTTGCACAAAACAGTACTGTGCTGTCTACACTGGCCCTCTTGCACAAATGATTTGCGCAAGAGGGCTTTTGCCCGAACGGGAGCAGCACAGTATTTCTGCAAGAACACTGACGATCTTACATGAGATTATCAGTGTTCTTGCGGAAATTCAAGCGGCCAGTGTAGACAGCTGCAAGTTTTTCTGCAAAAGTAGATGATTTTGCGGAAAAACTTGCCAGTCTAGATGCAGCTGAACAGTTTGGACCTGGTTTCTGCAGAGGTGGTTTGATAATAAAAATAAGCAATGCTCTGGGGCTACATCTAGACTGCAGGCTTCTTTTGGAAGAAGCTTTTCTGGAAGAGATCTTCTGAAAAAATTTCTTCCAAAAGAGAGCGTCCACACTGCCAAAGCGCATTGAAAAAAATCCATCTGTTTTTTCAAAAGATAACGTCCACACTATCTTGAAGTGTGGATGCTATCTTGCATTTCAGCTTTGATTACTATGGATGAAGTAGCCACGAGAGCACCTGTGCTTTTTTCCTCTTTCCTGTTCTTTTGAAAGAACTCCCTCTTTCACATCCCCACACACCTTTTTCTGAAAGAGCTCGTTCAGAAAAAGGCTTCTTCCTCATAGAAAGAGGTTTACCAATGTCGGAAAACCCCTTCTGTTCTTTTGATTTTCTTTCGAAAGAATGTGACTACAGTGTGGACGTAAGTAAAGTTTTTTCAGAAAAACAGCCTTTTTCCCAAAAACACCCTCTGTAGTGTAGACATAACCTGGGGTAGAAATTCACTATTCCATTGTCCACCCACACCTGGGAGAGCAGCATTTGGGCAGGCTAGATGCAGGAAATCTATCTTTTGGCCATAGACCTGCAGGATAACCCTCTGCTTGTCCAATTGCAATGAAGCTGCCTCATTTTAGTACAGAGGCTCTCAGCTCCCTCTTCATCTGGATCATACTCTGAAAGGACTTTGGCAGGCATCATGAGATACTGAGGGTCTGTTGCCTTCCTTTTGTTACGAGTGTGGGTCCAACATAGACGAGGGCTTTTGGAGCTGCTTTCCTTTTCATAGCTTTATCTGATTTCAATGTGTAGAACACTAGAAATGAAGATCCCTCAAGGAACTTTGTTAGAAGCATAATATATTTTTGGATAAAAATCAGTTTATGGGTGTGCTGTGCTCTGTATCAAATACTCAGTGATAGAGTATTGCCTAAAGCAAAGGTGAGCAAATCCTTGTTCATGGGCCAGATCCAATCTCCTAGCTTAGCCCCTAGTAGGCCTCAGCACCACTGCATTTACCTGTGCCTCTGCAGGTACAGGGGATCATAGCTCCCATTGGCTGTGGATCACTGTTGTTGGCCAATGGGAGCTGCAATCGCCCTTACTTGCAGAAGCGCAGGTAAATATAGTGGCAGCAGCCCACCAGATACTAACCCTGGTGAACAACTGCTGTTTTATTGCCCACGCTGGTCTAAGGGCTAGAGAAGGAAATTATGTGCCATTAAGAATTTAATATAAGAATCGACATTCTGGGTCAGACCAAAGGTCTATCTAGCTCGGTATCCTATCTTCCAACAGTGGCCAATGCCAGATGCCCCAGAGGGAGTGAACAGAAACAGGTAGTTATTAAGTGATTTATCTCCTATCTTCCATTCCTGCCCCTGATAAACAGAAGCTAGGGACACCATTCCTACCCATTCTGTCTAATGTTAAAGTCCTGGTCTTCACAACATTCTCTGGCAAGAAGTTCCATAGGTTGATTGTGTGCTGTGTGAAGAAAAAATTTCCTTTTGTTTGTTTTAAACTTACTACCTATTAATTTCATTTGGTGTCCCCGAGTTTTTATGTTATTGGAACATATTCCTGGCTCTGGCACTAACTCACTGTGTGACTTCCAAAAAATTCCTGTGGAAAAGACTATTTGCTGATTAGGATACATGGCTAGGACTGATCAGCTTTGGGTTCTATTTCCTGCTCTGAGAAAGTCATCTTGTATTACCTTGGCTAAGTTTCCAAGATTTTCTACAAAATGACACCACCCTGCTGCAGGCAGGTTTTGTGAGGATAAATACCTAGAGGTACCACAGCGATGGGAATCAGAGAGTAAGCTTTTCAGAATCACTCAGGACTGGCTTATGACTACTCTTTCAGAAGTCTATGGGACATAATGATAAGGACTTTGGAAAAATACCACTCTCAATCTCTTACTTCTCAGAGTCTTCATTAGTGGCATGAGGATCTGTGTTCTCCCCAAGCTGTGTGGCAGCATAGACTACAGCTGCTTAATGAACCCTGCCCAGCTAGGGGCTCAGTACTCATGCACAGAGCTGCCTAGCTAGGGGAGGGACTGGAAGAGACAGTGAGTCTCTTCCAGCCAGTAGGGAGGAAACGCGGAGAGGATCATAACATGCTTTCGGGGGTATTGGGTGGATTATTATGGTCCAAATCACCTTAAATGATCACTTATCATCAGTAGGGTTCCATCTAAGTTGCACAACCATACAACCATGCAGCTGCCTAATAAGCCCCACATTGGGGCTCAGGGATGCAGCACACAGAGCAGTTGCAATTGGGGAAGAGACCACAGTGAGACAGGCAGGGAACTGTTGCAGCTGGGGAGAAGTGGGCCTCCCCAGGCAAACCCAGCCTCACCGGAGTTGCTATAGCCAGCAGAGAGGTGCCTCTCACTGAGCCTAGAGCTGCTGCTGTGACAGAGGACTAGGGGAGCCCTCTCTCCTGTGGGAGCGAATACCCAAACCTCCTCATCCCTATCCCCACCCCAGATCCTGCACCCTCAGCCACAGCCTTCACACTGGCACCCCAACCCTCACCCCCAGCTCTGAGTCCCCTCCTGAACTCCAGATCCCTCATCTTCAGTCTCACCCCAGAGCCTGAACTCTCAGTGAGAACCCTCATCCCCCCAACACTGAGCCCCCTCCTGCACTCTGAACCTCTTGGCCCTATCCCCACCACAGACTGTCCACCTGTAGAATGAATTGTATTATGTGCACCAACACGGAGGAGATGTGTTGCACATTTTCTCCATATGGGCTTACATAACAAAATTCATTCTACACATGGACATAAAACCTTAGAGGCAACACTGGTCCTCGCTGATGGTGAATTAACAGCTCAGTATCTGCTATAATTTATCTCGTGTAACCTTGTTTAAGTCAACAGTATTTCACAGGGTATAAAACAGGAAAAAATGTGGTCCAATTTTGTGCTTTGAAGTTCCAAATGAACGGAGCTAGTAATAAACATAACCCTGAAACAAAGACTGGCACTGACTACCCTCATCCTTTGGGAAAGATTAATCAAAACAATATGAGAATAAAAGAAAGCAGAAAATATCTGACCTCTTAAATGTTACAATACCTGAAATGGATACATTAAAAAAACAAAGACACAGAAAAAAAAAGGAAAGGAAAAACACCTCTAACGACAGTAAAGAAAGAATTGTAACTTTAATCTTTGTATGATGGGCATTTTTAATCAACTGTTTCTTTCTCTTATTGTTCTAATATCCAGAGAACAGAAACTCTAATTACAACCCCATGCTGAAGGCTGACCACTAATTATGGATGTTTATCTTCATTACTTGAGATTTCTGGGTACAAGACTAAGTCTGAACACAGCTGGTATACTGAAAATACAGTGATGCGTTTTCAGTGTCATCCATGGAAGTTTACCTAAGCCTGCAGAAATTGGTTTTCTGCTGCAAAGTCATTGAGGTCCATGGGCCTCAATTTGTGGAAGACAGTACCTTCTCAATTTTAACTGATCAATCTCTATTTGGTCATGGTCTAGTTATCTCCACACTGATCCTGCATACATTTTTGCATGTGCATAACATGTTAGGTACCTAAGTAATCACAGATTAAATTAAAGATGAACAAGGCATTGGCCTTGTTGTCTAATTCTCTTCCAATGCAGGATTATTTGCTTGGATATTGTATTTATTTCCTTTTCTAAACACTGGGTACTATGGGAAGATTGACAAATGTTCACTATTTAACAAGGATCACTATTTATTTTACATTTCACTATCCAGTCTAAAGGTCTCAGCCACCTATTCCTAGCCACATTGCAAGCTTCTTTATTAACAGTTTAAACTAAAAAAAACGTTATAAATCTTCTGCTATGTATTTTAGAGAATTTATGCATCTGTCTGTGTCTATCTGGCTGGCTGTGAGTCCATTTGTTCAAGAACTTCTCCTAAATTGTAGGAGCCAGGACCATCAAATTTGGTAGGCAACTTCCTCTTAGTATAACTTAATGCAAAGTCAGGGAGTGTTTGTGCCAGGACAATGGGATGTGCCTGGAATGTGACGGTTTCACATCTAATGGAAAGAAAGGGGCGTGATAGTAGGGACAGCTATACTCGTAAATGACCACAAGGGAGCAGCAAGTGCCTCAGCCCTGGGGAGCAGCCCATTGGCTGGCAGCACAGCTCCTCCCACCCCAGGCTGCCTGTGGGGTACAGCCGCCCATTGCGTAGTGTGGCTCCTGCTGCTCTGGGCTGGGCCTGAGCAACACCGGGTAAGCCTAGTATCACCATGCAAAGGAAGAGGGGCCGGTTCTCCAACATATATAAACTGATGTAACATCATTGATTTCATTTACATAAACTATGACTTTGGTTCATGATCTCTACAATGACTCAGCAATACATGCCAGCAAATTTGTTTTTTTCCCTGAATCAACATTCAGTTGAAATCAATTTCTTAAATCAGAGGCATATTTACTAGATTCAGGAGGATCTTGCAGAAGCAGTAAAAAAAGAGGATTAAGAGAGACAGAAAAGCATACTTAATCAGAAGCCACCAACATGACAGCTGGATTTGCAACTGTTAAGATAAATGGAAACCCTGTGTAGATTTCAAAAAAGGAAACATAATACACTGGACTTTCAAACTGCTTGGCCTCATCTTTGGTACAAGATGTTAATATGAAGATAAAGTAGACAGGCTATAAGTTTTTCAGTCAGAACTTTTTTTCACTGAAAAATACATTCTCGGCCAGCTGAAACATTTTGACAAAATGTTTGAGTGGAGAAAACCCTAAATATTAACCAAAAAAAAGTGTTTGAATGAAAACATTTAGATTTCTCGCTTCAAAATTACTTTTTACTGTGAAATTTGCTTCAGTTTATTTAATATATTTTGAAAAAATAAAAGCTCAAAATTTAAATGAAATGTTTCATTACAGTGTAGATGAAATGTTTCGACAATCAAAATACAAAATGTTTGACTCTAAACAAAATATTTTCAGCTTTTTGGTGCAGTGAAATTTTTTTGTTTGAGTCAATGTGAAACGAGGTGTACCGGTAGTTCGGAATAGGCACCCTAGTCCGAACTACCTAGTTCGAGCCCTGTGTAGCCACGCTGCACGGGGTTCGAAGCAGCGGGGATTTAAAAATGGCGGCTCCCCGCTTATGCTAATGAAGCCCGGGAAATTCAAATCCCGGGCTTCATTAGCAAGTGCGGTATGCATACATTACCCTCCTAGTTCGAACTAGGAGGGTAGTGTAGACATACCCTCAGTTATCTGGACAGTTCTAATTATAATCTCCCAACAGAGAAGTTAAAATATAGTTTACGGCAGTCACTTTTCACCATCTACAGCTCTATGTGTTTCAAGATGTTTCGTTACTTTGTTACTTCCCTCCTTAACTTGTATGTAAATTTCAAGCTCTCAGCAGGCTGCTCCTAACAGTAACATTTGATTACCTGCATTGGTCTTACAGGTGCATGTTAAGGAATATTAAGCAAAGACTCCAGTTGCGGGTATGCACCATTTGAACAAAATGCAGTTTTCAGTTCCACTTCAACACTACAGGACGTCCACTAGGAAAGCCCTGTTATCAACTAATGGGGCCCAGAGAGGATAGATTTGGAGCTAAATATTTCCTGCCGGGGTATGAATCCATCTTAAAATGGGCAAATGCACTGCTGAGGGAGTTCAATATTCCTGTCAGCCTTTGTCTGAGGAAAATATAGCACAGGGCCAGATCCTCAACTGCTGTAAATTGGTGCAGAACCACTGAAGTCAGCAGGACAAGGCTGATTTACACCAGCTCAGGGAGAGGCTCACAGTGACTAAGGCCCATTGGCTGCCAGATAAGTTAGGTTAAAAATATTTTAAAAGGCAACTTTGGATTCACAAAGGAATTTGCTTCTAGTCGGTCTGGTTTTAACTCTAATTTTTGGCTGTGTCGGCCTATATTTAAGGACAAGTAAACTGGGTGTAAATGTTACAAGTAGACAGGCTACAAGTTTTTCACAGGCCAGCTGTGATTTTCTGAAGTAATAATGGCAAATCCCAGAGAAACTGGTATTGTCATCATTCTGTGCTTGGTTTTCTCACTCCCACCTCATACCATCTTCTACATCCAACCCTGCCTATCATTGTCTTTCTTCCTTTGTCCACTAACATATATTAACCAAATGTGGGATGCTGAGTTTCTGAAAAAAACTTTCAGTATTCATAGTTGTATTATTCCACATTGAATAAACTAAATGGCCAGTTTATTCTCCAAGAAACCTGATGGTGAAATCTACATCCTTTCAGAGCACATCATCGTGCATTACAATAGATGCATAATGAGTCTTGAGAAAAAAATATGGCCCAATCTGTCATTGTGCTGATAATCTCTTGTGAGATGCTTAATCCCCAGTTTAGGGATGTAATAGGTTAACTGGTAAATCTCACCCTTAACCTGTCCAGGCTCTGCAGTATTTAAGCTTTATACTGAAGAGCCCACTGCAGTGTATGTAACCTTGTACAGGCCATCCTCGCTATAAGTCCAAGATATGTTCCAAAAACCTAGGATTTATAGCAAAATAACTTAAAGCGGGGAATTATTTTCCCTGTGGCTGACTTCCACAGGTGCAAACTGTGTTTGGGTTTTTTTTTGGTGTGACTTAAGAGCAGGGCACAGAATAACTTATAATGCATCAGTTCCTACAAGCATCAACAACATTAGTATGGAATCAATGTATACCTAAGTGACTTATAGCGGGGACACCTTATGACTGTTATAATTCTTTGCAATTACACGGTTACATTTTTAACTGCATTTTTACATCCCTAATGCCCAATTAAACCAGAGGAGTACTAGAGTTGGACCTGTAGTTATCAGAAGTTGAGGGTACTCAGCATCTTTCCTGATTATGGCCTCTATCTCTAAGATGTCCACTCTGTAGATTTACTAATTTTAAGATCTAGTTTTATCTCCCACATACCACAGATGATTGATTTTTACCCCATAATTCATACATCAAGCCCAACAGCTATGATGGTATCCTTTACAAAGGGACCCAATCTTGTATTATTTTAGAAAGCCAGGCAATATTGTATAGGAAAAGAACAAACTATTAATTCTCCATAAGATATATGAAAAACAGAAGTAAAAAATATATAAACAGGTCCAAATCCGTTCCACCCCAAACTTTTCAAATCTTCAAAAATCACATCTGAACTTTTTGTCTTGAGACAATCATTTCTGGTATTAATGATGTGTTGGCAGGTTAAATGAGTGAAAAAAGTAGGAATGAAAAATGAACGTAGGCTGTTTTTATTCTGAACTAGAGCAGTTCTGAGTACTGAGTGCAATGACCTGAAATAGCAAAGTCTTGAACTCTCAAAGTCACATGGTATCCTCAACTCAGAAGTGAAAGTTTGATTAGGATATATGTGCTGTCTGGCTTGAAGGGCTGTAGAAAGCACTCTGTTTATGAGCTGTGGATTTTTTCTTACACATTTGGGGCCTGATCCTGTCATTTTACACTTGTCTGTCACTCACTTGTGTGAAAAGTAATATACATGCCCAAGGTTTGGAAGACCTAATCTATACTACTAAAAGATCAGTGGCAAAATAAACTGGATTTTGGTTCAGCATGTTTCTCTCATGAAGACATCATATGCATTGGATAATTTCTCTTGTGTAGGTATTTGTGCTTTATTTGTTACAATTTTATCTTTTTTCTTTCTTCTTCCAATTCATGCTTATGAGTGGGAGGCACTTCACTTGCAAAGCGATTTTCTTCCCATCACATGGAGGTTCACTTTCATTTTCTGGTTCACAACAAAATAAGACTCACAATATTCACTATCTCTGGATGCATTTCTCAGGCTTTTTCCATTTTAATACATGTTTACTTGCTCTTCAAGCAAAGAAACTAGGAATGGCTAAGAAGTCAAGTGAACCTCAACTGGAGACAAGGAGACAGAGAAAGTATTAACAGATGAATGAGTTACACAGCACAAGCAAGGCTGCACATGAGTCTAATCCAGTGTCACTTTCTCACGGGCTACAGAAACACTTCAGGTGTGTCCACATTGCACCACAGATTGAAACAAGATACGCAATTTGAGCTTAACAAATTATGGATCTTATTTTGATTTTATTTTGAAATAGTTTATTTCAAAATTTGGCCCTTTCTACACAGTACTTATTTCAGAATAAATCACTATTCTGAAATGTCCCTTACTCCTCATGGAATGAAGTTTGCAGGGATGTCAGAATAGCGAGCCCATTATTTTTTGAAATAACGGATGCTCTCAAAAGATACAGAATAGCTATTTTGGGATACCTCCTGTATTCCAAAAAAGCTCTGCAGCATAGACATAACCTTCCAATCCCTCCACAGGATGGCTACACTGTGGCTGGGAGTGAACTGCCCAACCCAGGAAGACAGATTAGCAATGGCATTAATACACTAAACTTAGTTAATCAGGACACAGCACATAGGCCAGCAGAGGCTTGCACTACCCACATGAACTTAAACCCAGAAACTAAAATGGGCTTCTGCAGGGTGGAAAAAAACCCAGACCTGCACCAGTATTGCTATGTCTACATAGCTATTTCCAGCACGCTAGTGTGAGTTCTATTATAAGAAGACTGTCTATCTGGATAGGGAGGCTTGCTCTCAGCTGCAGTGTAGACAAACTCACTGAGGGACTGGAAGAGAGGGATGAAACAGGAGAAAGCAGCTACTAAGAAGGTTTGCAGTGGACTTTTTTTCCTGTCTTCTAGCCATTCAGTGACAAATTTTGCTGTCAGTTTCCCCAGTGTACCCCATTCATTGATTCAACCCCATTGAAATGAGAACAGAATTTAGCCCTTACATTATTACCTTGCTGGAATGGCATTAATCCCAGCAGAACTACTCTAGATTTACACCAAGGTGAGAGAACTGCAAGTGACACAGATACAAAGTCCTTAGATGAGAGTCTCCCCTGCATCAGAGTTTGTGCTAACTCTGCCCTGAAGCTGGCATAGCTAGCCAACACAGAGTCACCCTTCTGTGGACTAAATCACCTGTGAGAGAAGAGGCAAGGTGGAGGGGTGTGGTCGACGCTGGGCCCTGACAATCACTGATCTCTATGCATCTGACGAAGTGGGTTTTTGCCCACGAAAGCTTATGCTCCTACACTTCAGTTAGTCTATAAGGTGCCACAGGACTCTTCGTCGCTTTTGCAGATTCAGACTAACACGGCTACCCCTCTGATATTGATCTCTATGGCTCAGTATTTACTTTTGACAAACACCCTCCAAGATGCTGAATAGAGATTTGGGGTTTTCAATGTGTTTTAATAAGTCCAGTACACTGGTTTATACAATACAATGACAGTTCTTTGCTTTCTAGTGGAAGGACAATCAAAAGGGATTAAACTAGCCACACAGAGAACAGACTCCTGTAGGTCAGAGGATACTACTGGCAGCATTTCTTGCAGAGAGTGGTCTTCCATTAATTAAATGATAGGCTCTTACCTTAATTACATCTTCATCAGATGATCTACACTCCACTGATTCCAGAAGATCAGTCACTGTCCCATCAACCTCCACTGAAACCACCTTAACAGGGACAGCCACAGTTTTCCCAGTGAGAATCGCTGTGTTCAGGATCTCAGCTTCCTATAACATCAAACAACAAAACATTGGTTCAGATGTTCCTTCCTTGTCCCCATGTCTTCCATCAACCAGCAACTCTCCTTTTCTTGGTCCACCATTAAAACAATGAAATGTACGTTAATTTCCAGCTGATCTTCCAAGATTCTGGCACAGTGGACAGGACAATTATACAGTAAGTTGCACCAAGTGGAAGGTAATACTGAGGAGTGGGATCCTTCCCCAAGATTAAGGGATTGCCTTCAGACACATGTAATTAGGCATCTTGTTGCACTGATCTCCCCTTATAAAACTCAGTAGTTATGCTCAAAACTTTGCAGCAATGCAGCACTGTATGCTATTAGCCAGAGGTGGTATTTTAATGCATGGTTGGAGGAAAATGAGAGGTCTGTTTTTAAGGGTCCAGCTTGCTTCATGAAAGCACAGAATCATTCTCTTAGGGATGGCTGAGAAGAATCAAGGAACTCTAATCGTTAGAATACTGTGAGCCAGCAATATATGGAGAAGATGACAGTGCTGATTTGGATGTGTACTAGATCCCAGAATACCCTCTTCTGTAACCCTGTGTTAATTATTAATTATTGCTGTTATTTAGTATTTCTGCTATAGAAGTCCTAAATCCTACCTGAGATTGAGAACCATTGTACTAGGTGCTATACACATAATAAGAAAGAGTCTCAGACAACTTACATTTTAAACAAATAAAAGAAACAGAGAGACAAGGACATTCCTTATGTTATAGGCTAGTGAGCAGCAGAGCCAGGAATAGCATCACAGTCCAGTGCTCTAGCCACTCAACACAGCTGCCTCTCATGATGCTTCCAGAGTGTCTCTGATTCTGTACAGTGGATGTCCATTTGATTCTGATGCCAACCTCTCTTCTATCATCAGAGCTGTTGGGTACTTCCCCAGTTGACATTCAATGAATATCAGGTATTAGAGGATGACATCTAGAGGAGATTCCACATAGCATGGGCATGCATGTATCCAGTATTTAGCAATGGGTTCTTTAACTGAGAACCCGAGAAAAGATCTCCTAACAGCCATGTTGTTCACCTGAAAATACCACGATATCTTAACCTTTGTCTTTTTACCATTGGACTCCTGCTCCAGAAGATATCCTATAGCCAATGACAGTCTAGAACAACGTCAGAGAAAACACTACTTATGTAGTTAGAAGAAGGATGATACAGTGGTAAAGGCATTAGTTTAGGACCTAGAGGACACTCAGGATCAAAGTCTTTCTGAATGACCTTAGGTAAGGTCCCTCACCAAAGGCTCTTGTGTAAATTACATTGCAATGGGATAAGAGGGAAGGTCCTTTCTTGGATTGAGAACTGGTTAAAATTCAGGAAACAAAGGGTAGGAATAAATGGTAAATTTTGAGAATGGAGAGGGGTAACTAGTGGTGTCTCCCTAGAGTCAGTCCTGGGATCAATCCTGTTCAACTTATTCATAAATGATCTGGAGAAAGGGGTAAGAAGCGAGGTGGTAAAGTTTGCAGATGATACCAAACTGTTTAGGATAGTCAAGACAGAAGCAGACTGTGAGGGACTCCAAAAAGATCTCACCAAACTGAGTGATTGGGCAACAAAATGGCAAATGAAATTGAATGTGGATAAGTGTAAAGTAATGCACATTGGGAAAAATAACCCCAACTATACGTACAGTATGATGGGGGCTAATTTGGCTATGATAAATCAGGAAAGAGATCTTGGAGTTATTGTGGATAGTTCCCTGAAAACTTCCACACAGTGTGCAGCGGCGGTCAAAAAGGCAAATAGGATGCTAGGAATTATTAATAGAAATGTAGACATGTTAGTCTGGTGTAGCTGAAACAAAGAACAGGACTATGTAGCACTTTAAAGACTAACAAGATGGATGGTTTATTAGGTGATGAGCTTTCGTGGGCCAGACCCACTTCCTCAGATCAAATAGTGAAAGAAAACTGGCATGACCATATATACCAAAGGATACAATCAAAAAAATGAACACATATGAAAAGGACAAATCAAATTTCAGAACAGAAGGGGGATGAGGGGAAGAGGTAAATGTCTGTGAGCTAATGATATTAGAGGTGATAATTGGGGAAGCTATCTTTGTAATGGGTAAGGTAATTAATGTAACGGGTAAGGTAATTATTAAGAAAGGGATAGAAAATAAGACAGAATATCTTACTGCTCCTGTATAAAACTATGGTATGCCCACATCTTGAATACTGTGTACAGATGTAGTCTCCTCACCTCAAAAAGGATATTTTGGCCTTGGAAAGGGTTCAGAAAAGGGCTACAAAAATGATTAGGAGTTTGGAACGGATCCCATATGAAGAGAGGTTAAAACAACTGGGACTTTTCAGTTTAGAAAAGAGGAGACTGAGGGGGGATATTAGAGGTATATAAAATCATGGGTGGTGTGGAGAGGGCGGATAAAGAAAATTTATTTATTAGATCCCATAATAGAAGAACTAGAGGACACCAAATGAAGTTAATGGGTACTAGGTTTAAAACTAATAAAAGAAAATTCTTCTTCACACAGCGTGTAGTCAACCTGTGGAACTCCTTGCCAGAGGAGACTGTGAAGTCTAGGACTATAACAGAGTTTAAAGAGAAGCTAATAATTTCATGGAGGTTAGGTCCATAAAAGGCTATTAGCCAGGGGATAAAAATGGTGTTCTGGCCTCTGTTTGTCAGAGGCTGGGGAAGGATGGCAGGAGACAAATTGCTTGATCATTGTCTTTGGTCTACCCTCTCTGGGGCACCTGCTTGCAGGCCACTGTTGGCAGACAGGCTACTGGGCTAGATGGACCTTTTGTCTGACCCAGTATGGCCGTTCTTATGTAAGCCACTTAGCTGTTCTGTGCCTCAGTTCTCCATCTGTGAAATGGGGACAATAGCACTGCTATACCTCATTAGGGTGCTAAGAGGATAAGTACACTCAGATCTGTATGGTGCTCAGTTATTTTGTGGTAACTGGGACCATACGAGCACAGGGAGTGAGTCTGAGACTCCACTGCTCTGCATGTTTGTATTGTTGGTTATGCCATCACTGGCTGCGATGATTTAGTTGGGATTGGTCCTGGTTTGGGTTTGGGGGCTGGACTTGATGACCTCCTGAGGTCTCTTTCAGCCCTAGGATTCTATGATTCTATTCCAGAGTGTTTTGAAAACATTACAACTCAGATCTGAGATAAGCAACCACAAAAGATGGAAGGCAATAGAAATCCAATGTATCTTGTTTTTAGAATCTGGGATGGTGAATCTGGAAACCACTCTGACTCTGTCTCTGATTTGTCATATGACCTCTGGCAAGTGACTTTGCTTAGTTTCATCTCAGTCCCTTTGTCTGTAAAAAGAGACTAATATAGAGCTGCCATGTCTCAAGGAGTAAAGCTGTCTGAAAAGTGCTTTGACCTCTTTACATGAAGTGCATTATATAAGTGAATAGCATTACTATTGTATCACTATTGTCACATTATTCCAAAAGGAATATTACCCTTGGATGCATTACCTGCACATTTTAAGAACAGTAGTACAGATTATACAGCTATATTTTGATTCAGAAACACAGTACTAAACTGTTAGTTACCCTGGTGTAACTTCATTGTCTTCCCTACAGTTATCCTTGATTTACACTAAAAGAAACAGGGAGCACAATTTGGATCCTGCATTCTTCCATTCCTAATTACAAGGTACTACTCATTCCTGGAAAGGTCGTAAGCTTTTCAGAACCAGGTTTCTGTAGCAAGGAATATCCCTTAGAACAAGGGCTCCTTGATTTCAACTGCTTCTTATGAACTAAAGGCTTTGAAAGTGTTAAGTTCTCTATCTAAATAGCTCATGCTAAGGGTTCTGAGTCTGACCTGATTTTACTTGTGGAAGGAAACAAAGCAATATTGAAACTAAGTAGTCAGAAGACAATGACTCCCCCTACTGTCTATTGGGGTAGAGCACCAATTTTTCTTATTTAAAATATGGGATCAAAAAAGAGCTCTTCACACTATTTAAAGGAACAGACACTTTATTCTGGTTCAAAGTAGTACCTAAAGATGGAAAAAATCCTAGTCCTTTGATAGCTCCCTTGTCAGAAACAGCCCCTGCAGCCCCATGATCTTTAAGGGAAGGAGGAAATAGAATTTTACAAAAAGAAAAGTAAAGAAGAAAGGCTTCTTCCCTCCCTCAGCCAGCCCCCAAACTCTTCAGATATTCTGATATTACAATTTACACAAAGGTAAATGACTCTGAGGACAGACAACCTGCAGTGTGAGG
Organism: Pelodiscus sinensis; assembly: GCF_049634645.1. Classification (NCBI taxonomy): domain Eukaryota; kingdom Metazoa; phylum Chordata; order Testudines; family Trionychidae; genus Pelodiscus; species Pelodiscus sinensis. Next base: position 26,758,200 of record NC_134725.1, on the reverse strand, counting down.
CCTGGCACCCAGTATCTTCAGGAGGTTTGCACTAAATTACCAGATTATTTATTTTTTTCCTTGTATTGAAGACACCACAGAGAATCTCCAGCCTACTATAATCATAAGGCTCTGTTTTGCAAACATTGCACCTAATATATAAGTGCTGTAGAGCCAAGAACCATAGGCCCTGACCCTGTAGTACCTTGTGCATGTGTTTCATTTCAACAGGATTATTCATGGTACTAAAGCTATGTTGGCAGCAACCATTAAGATGGCATTGATCTCTCTTCTCGGTGCCATATTTTGTAGGCCCTTGTTGGAATGCCGTATAGTAGTGATGGGAAACCTAGGCTAGTGAGTGCGTCACGTGAGTGGCCCTCCTTCCTTTCAATGGGCTATAAAATTGTTGTAACCAACACCGTTTGCTGGGTAGAGTAGTTTTGCTAACTGTGCTTGCATACTTAGAATTTGAGAAGCATGCTAAGTGAAACATAGCAACACTTAGACTGGATGCAGAGGAAGATCCTGGATTTTAGTCAATTTTACTTCATGGGCTCTTTCTTTATGTGTGTGTCACTTTAGTAAAACTGGTACAAACAAACCCAAAATGGATGGAAACCAGTGGAATCTGGGAACCCTGTGTGTAAGCAATCGTACACAAAATGTCTTGTGGGCTGCACATAGAGCCTTCAGGCCACAGGTTGCCCACCACTGTCATATAGGAAAGGAGGACTTGTAATGCACTCTTGCAAACAATCTGACTGATGAGATATGTTGCTCCTAAGAGCAACTTGGTTAACAGCTAGTAGAGGCTGAACCTCAAAATGTTCAGGAGTTTGCTCTAAGTAAGTAGCTAGCAGTATTGAAGCTTATCAGAACCACATCTGAATCTTTTTGGTCTGCAAAGAATGCAGACAGAGCACATCATAGAATTTCTGGTACCTCTGACATTTAGATGGGCTAGAAATCCATGGAAACAGTCTCTTTTATGTAGTTCATTGGCTATAAAGAGGCACTGGCAAAGTAATCCATCAATAAAAAGCAATGTAACAAAATTAATATAATTCACTAGTAGTTTACATTTGGATTGAGTTTGGGTAGAGTGTCAGGTAGCAGCGTTATTGATTAACAACCATTTAATAACCCAGCGACAACCATCTGAATCACTGTAGCTATGGCACTCAGAATTGTACAAATGCTGACAGATGTGGTCCCTATCCCAACTGTATTACAGTGACCCTATCTGGATCCAGAAGATCCAGATGTGTGAACTTAGCTTCATACATGTGAATAGTCTCAGTCTGTCTACACTGGCAAGATTTTGAGCAAAAGCAGCTGCTTTTGCGCAAAATCTTGCCGCCTGTCTACACGGGCCACGAGTACTTGCGCAAGAACACTGACGTTCTAATGTATAAAATCAGGGCTTCTTGCACAAATGCTCTGATGCTCCCACTCAGGGATAAGCCTTCTTGCGCAACTGTTCTTGCACAAGAGGCCAGTGTAGACAGGTAACGTTAATTTCTTGCACAAGAAAGCCCAATGGCTAAAATGGCCATCGGAGCTTTCTTGCGCAAGAGAGCATCTACACTGGCATGGATGCTTTTGCACAAAAGCTCATCTCTTGTGCAAATGCATATGCCAGTGTAGACGCTCTCTTGCATGAATACTTTAACGCAAAAACTCTTGCGTTAAAAGTATTTGCGCAAAATCATGCCAGTGTAGACGTAGCCTCATTGTCATTACACTGGTCACAGGCAAAAAAACCAAGTGTTTGTGGAACAAGTATCTGAATCAAATTGGTTCTTGCTATGTTTAGAGAGGGTCTCTACCATATTCAATCACTCAGCTTTCAAGGGATTCCAAATCTGGGGCTTGATCCAGGCTCAAAATTGGCTTGCTTTTTTATTTGCCAAACACCTGTCAGCTTGACACAGTATATTATAATATTACTACTTTTTAAAGAACCACCAAAGACTCTTTAAAACCTTGGCAAACATTTTTTAAAAAATGCCTAGAGTATATAGAACCCCCTAACATTCTAAAATAGGGTTATGATTTCCCATCAACAAGTATCAAAGCATTTACTCTGTCTCAGGTAGATAAATTCATTTGATACTTCCAGAGAGGTGCAAAGCGAAATGAGCAATGTTTAAAATCGGTGAAGCAGCCAAATCTTATTGTGTCTGCACAGTTTTCAGCAATTCCACCTTTGTGCACTGTGGAAATTTCTTCTTTAGACATGTTGGTCTGAATTTCTCATGTGTATGGAGAGGTGTAAAGTGAACTTACACCAATTTAAAGAACAGGGGGCATAAAATATTTCTGCTGTCATTTCTTTATAGATAGAAAGGGCTTAATGTTCCCATGGTGAAATAAAAATAAATAAAAATATTTCATTCCAAGAAAACAAACAAAATACTTTATACAAAGATTTATCATTCAAATTCCCAATATGTGGCAGCTATAAATCTAAAAACACTAATTTCTGCCGTTTAAAGTATACTGGAATCATTTGAAGAAATATGTTATTATTTGTCCATATCTAACATGGATTATAGGAGACTTGGTGACATAGGAATACAACTAGGAATACTTATAGGCTTTGAAAGGCTTTATCCTAATATTCTGTCCAGTGAAAGTTGATTTTCGGAGGAGCTGTAAAAGGATGATCTTTTATAACCATTATATTATGTATTTTGGTGCACATCTCTTTAACTTACGCACAACTAAATTCAATAATAAAATAAAATAAAATAAAATAAAATAAATAGCAGATGAAAGGATTTCTCTCCTCATCATAGGAGTGGACTTATCTAGTAAAATTCATACCAAATAACTGAAGTAACACATTGAGAAGCTTCACACAACAACCATGTTTTTAACTAGAAAGGCAAATGGAGTGTCTACTAGCTGTCCAGCTTTAATTGGTAGTGCCCTTTCAATTTAATTTCCCTTAGAATAATTGTTGACCTTTAATTTTTAAAAGGGAAGAAAAGAATAATATCTTCATAAATTTTGGGGTTCTTCTTCCTCCTTCCAATAGGCTCTTCGCTGCCCAACAGTTATTTCTGAATGGTCATCTTCATGATTACTTGACTAAATAAGCAGATGACTGACTCATGCTTAGTATCTAAGTCTCTGCACTGTATTTATAATAGGGCCACTTTGTTTCATATTAAAGTACAAAATGGTGATGGTCTCTGTTCTCTTCCAAAAGCACTTCAACAGGATTAAAGAATTTATTTTAGCAGCCTTTTTTCCTTGCCCTTACAAGCCACACAACACCATAGGCAACCGTGAACAAAGCACCAATTTGTTTTTCAAAGAAGACCTACAGGCATTTTTCCTTAAAATAACTTGAGCTGATCTGCAGCCTTAGCTCCAAGGAGGAGCAGAAAAATGCAAGGAAGCATGAAATATGAGCTATAGAAATGGAGTTTTAAAACGATTCTGATTTCTGATTTCAAAGGAATAACTCCAGATTTACATCTGAGCACAGAAACTGGCTCTTATTCAGAGTGGGAGGATGAAATCAGATTTCTAAACGTCATACAGATTTATTAAAAAAGAGAAATTGTAGTTATTTCAAGAGAAGTTAGTATGGGGGATGCATATGAATAAACATATTAATGTTCAATACATCTGCTGTGGTCCATTTAGTTATATAAGGAAAGAAAAGAAACATTAAATTGTCATTGAAATACTATAAGTCATTGCAAGAGTGCAAGATCTTAATACACACTTTTTTTTTAAACTACTGGAAAGGATCAGAGGGGTAGCTGTGTTAGTCTGTAACTTTAAAAACAAAGAGTAACTTTTGACTGTTGCTGTTGATCTTCCAGGGTTCAAATTAGCGGATCTAGTTAAGAAAGCTAATTTGAAGTGAGCAGGGTGCTCCAGTCGATGACGGTAACCTTGCTTTTATAAGGAGTAAGGCGAGTTGAAGGAAGAGTGCTCTCCCTTAGGGTATGTCTAGACTACATGGCACTGTCGCCAGAGCCATGTAGATTAGTTTACTAGACATACCCAAATGAAGCGGTGATTTAAATAATCGCTGCTTCATTTCAATTAAAATGGCTGCCGCGCTGTGCCTATCAGCTGTTTGGTGGCACAGCGCTGTAGTCTGGATGCTCTGCAGTCGACATCAAAGGCATTTGTCGACCTCCCTGGTAAACCTCATCCCATGAGGCATACCGGGGAGGTTGACAAATGCCTTTGATGTCGACTGCGGAGCATCCAGACTACAGCGCTGTGCCCCCAAACAGCTGATCGGCACAGCGCGGCAGCCATTTTAATTTAAATGAAGCGGCGATTATTTAAATCGCCACTTCATTTGGGTATGTCTAGTAAACTAATCTACATGGCTCTGGCGACAATGCCATGTAATCTAGACATACCCTTAGACTTCCTGCAGTGTAGACCGCATCAACAGCTGAGTGAAGCTCCTTTGAATTCAGCTGAGCAATTAATGTAACTGAAAGTTGCCTCTCTTAATTTGACTTTGTCCTGTAGAATAGGCATACCCTTAGGCTATGTCTACACTGCACATTTATTTCAGAATTCGCTATTCTGGAATAGAAGCTTCAGGGGGTAGTCGAGTTGGTCCGTACAGAAAAAAACCAACAAATGGTCTGGTAGCACTTTATAGACTAACAAAACATGTAGATGGTATCATGAGCTTTCATGGGCACAGCCCACTTCTTCAGATGACCTGAGTTTTGTTAGTCAATAAGGTGCTACCAGACCATTTGTTTTATTCTGGAATAGTTATTCAGAAATAGATTATTTCAAAATAGCACATCTATACTGAAGAGAAGCCTCAAAATTAGTCCAAGGTAGGCTTCCCTAATGTAAATGTGCTATCTTGATTTAGAGCCTCAGGAGGAATCATTTAGAATGACCTTGGTGAGAGGCTATTTCGAAATAGCAGAAGTGGAGAGTCTATACACACCTTATTTCAAAATAGCTGTTTTGGAATCAGCGTTATTCTTCATAGAATAAAGTTTATAGTAGTTGGAATAAGCCTCCCATTATTTCTAAATTATTTCAAAATTACATTATTGCTGTGTAGATGTTTGCAAAGTTATTTTGGAATAACATCTGTTATTCCGAAATAATTTTGCTGTGTAGACACACCCTATTAGAGACTGCTGTGTAGACACACCCTTGGAGACTAACAGAAATATATATACAGTATCATGAGCTTTTGTGGGCAAAACCCACTTCTCAGATGAGCTCATCTATACACATATTTTTTTGTTAGTTTCTAAGGTGCCACAGGACTATTCTTTGTTTTTAAAGTAAAGATTCAGACTTGACACCTGCTTTATGATATCTATTGAAAATAGCAAGGAACAAAAAGTATCTCAGTCTTTGAGTTTAGTGGCTACAGACTCTATTAGGGAAGGGAATAACAGTTATTGAAACCTTTTAAGGTCAAGTACATGCCACTAAATGAGAATGAATAGCTTGTCTTACAACTGTCTTACTTAGCACTCACTAGTACACTCTCTTTCCTCATAGCTTTTCCAAGTCTCAGTCTCCAGAGCATTAACCCTGGGTGTCACCCAGAATCCCAGTGCTGTTTATTTAAATGAGGCCTAGCTTCTCCTTCTCTTCTGCTGGAAGCCATCTTAGCTGTATCACAGAATACATGCCTCAGTCATGCATAACTAATTTAAAATCTTATTTAGCATCAAGTCTCAGAATTAAGAAGCTAAGTGACAGCTGTTTAATTAACTCCTTAAGCTGATTAGACAGCATTACAGAAATCCCCCCAAGGAAGAGTTTATAACTGTCAAGAGAACCGAAGGCCATGTTAATGCTTCTGTTTAAATTTAGTAAGCTTCTAAACCAATAAACTATAAATTCCTGACATCCTCAAGAATGTGGTCATATTTAGTTGTTTTCCCTTATGTTAACAGCTACAAGGATGGGCAACAAAAACAACATATTAGAGATTTTCCCAGAAAAAAATCTAACTGGGGGAAGGAGGATATAAAGAGACACAAGTGTCATTATGAAATGGTTCATGTTTATTAATTCCAAACACCTGATGTTTGATTATATTGAATTAGTCCTCAGTCCTGGAGTAAAGCTGAGTCCACACCTAAAGTGAAGAGCCATCTCCCAGCACTTTGGTGTGAGGATAAAGTGTAACTCATTGGCTTAAACCTTTAAACTATGCAATTGGGCAGATTAAATAGAAATTTTAAAACCAGACACAGAGGCTAGTTGCCTGGCAGAGTGGCTTGAATATTTCCAAGCAACTTTATTTGGCTAACACACACCTATCCCAATTGCAAGCTTTCAAAAATCATGAGTCAGGGGCCCGCAAAATCCTGAGGTTGATTTAAAAATTATAAGAGTCAAAAAATCATCCGTGCCTCCTCCTAGAAAAAACCATCAAAGTCTAAGTTCCTTTTATTTGCCTTCTGGTTTCTGAGTCTTCAAAGTGCACATAGATTGTATTTTTCAGCTTCTCAGCAACCATCAGGACAAGAGACTGACTTAAAAAAAAGCAGATTGTGCGAACTTCTCATTCACTCTTCTGTTTGACATGTGGACATATCGGTGACACTGAAGGCTACTCTATATGAACTATATTAAATGGAAGGAGGGGACTGCCCCTCTTTTATTTAGTTTTGTGGCTTTGTACACTTGTTAGTATGTGGTGTATAACCAGTTTCACTGTTTCCCATGTACAGAAGAGATGGGTTTCCTTTCCGAAAAACTTCTTTATTCCACAGAGCTTTGAGCACCAGCTTAACTTTAAACACGGAAATAAAGTGAAGCACACTCTTAGGGTACCTTCAAACTACATCCCTCTGTTGGCAGAGGGAAATAAATGAGGCCCTTCGAAAGTGCACATGAAGTGGGGATTTAAATATCCTGCGCTTCATTTGCATAATCGAATCATAGTGCTCTTTCGAACAAGCGCCATTTCGAAAGTAAAACTGCAGTCTAGACGTGGTTCTTTCGAAAATTACAGGCTTTTTAAAGATCCTGTACTCCATAGAGTACAGACTGTGGTTTTACTTTCGAAATGGCGTTTGTTCGAAGGAGCGACATGACACGATTATGCAAATGTAGTGCGGGATATTTAAATCCCCGCTTCATTTGCACTTTCTAAGTGCCTCACTGAACACAGCATTAGGTATTTAAGAGGAATTTAAGCATATGCTCAATTGCATTCTTGAACTGGGACCTTAGTCATCTCCCGCTGCTCAGTGTATGGGACTTTCACACAACAATATGTGTGAAATATGGAGATATATTTTAAAAATAGGAAAATGTGATTGTGAAAGCAGAAAAATTTATAGGCATAAGGGAACAAAAGCAGTATCTGAAATGACTTTTAATCCTTTTTCAAAAAACAGACTATATTTTAAGATGCTAAGTTCCCTTTAATATTAGCCAAACAAAATCCCATCCCCTACAAAAGACAGGCAGTTTCCTTCTTTCCTCATCCTCTGTACTTATGAAAATATTCCCCAAAACAGACAGGAGAAAGGAATAATAATATGCATAACCCTGCACTGCCTGCCGTCCAGGGAGTCCAAAGCACTTTATATATGAACTAAGCCTCACAACACTACTGGGTATGAACCTCCTATATCATGGCTTATGGGAAGAGATTACTGCCACATGAATGAGGTGTTATCACTTTTGATCTCCAAGGTCTGTCAGAAAATTACAATATTGAAAAACTCTGCTCCTGGTGGCAAGATGACTTTGCCATCTGGTATGCTCAGAACGCTGCATGCATCTTGCTTGAAATTTCTTGAGAACAACTTTGAGTGAGGTCTCAATTACTTTTTAGAAATGAAGCAACCATTGGAGATCCAGGCTAGTGCAAAGTAGAGAGAAGGCTGTACATCCCTTATATATTGTACAGGCATGAAGTTCCTTCTGTAGGCAACCGCATTAAATATGTTTTATTTTACAGATATATCCTATTCTTGATACAGCTTCTCCTTTCTACATAATTGAAACAGCAGTAAAATACTCTGATGTAAGAATTAACATTAACCTAAGAAGGGTAACACACACACACGCACGCATACTCAAATACTTGCACATGCAACCTCCAAAATAATGTGCATAATTAACATTTTATTTTAAAAAAAGCATTTTAAATACCCAAAACATGTTTTAGTACCTTCCTTAAAATCTAATCTTCAATTAAATTCTTAAACTAAACTCAAAACTTAATAAACTTTTATTTAATAATACATATGGGGATGTAAAATGGCCACTGAACAGAGTACATACATTAATTAAATTATATTTTTATTAAAAGTCCCATGCAAGGTCCCAAGGACCCTTGTGATAGGTTTAAAAATCCACTTCATTTAAACAATGTCTCAATAAGGAGCAATGACATATATTAAGATAATGTGAGAGTCCATATTAGCATATCATAAATAGGCTAATAGTGAATTACGACATCTATGACGTCAGTCATCTATCCACCTATCTTTCTACTTAATCATCTGTGGGTTTCTGTAGGGCCCAGCAACACAGTGTCTATAATTTAGAGGTGTCAAATTATGTAAACTGTCTCTCAGTTTCCATGTACTTTCATGTCTGTCTGTATCCATGTGTTTTCCTTTGTCTTCTACTTAGATTGACCTCTTTTGGTCAGAGAGCCATGTGTCCTCTAATTTTTTTTCAACCATACGTGGAATGTAGTTTGTTTTGTACCCCAAAGCATGTGCAGATGTGCATCACCAGTAGAAACAAATGCTGCCAGGTGTGGGTGCTGTGGACACTCTGCTAATCAGCTGGGTAGCATCTGAATATCTCCTGGATGGCTGCACAAGCACAAAGCTTATAGGGAACATTGGCAGAGAGTGTCTCATTGTTCTGTGTTTGTACAGAGGCTAGCATAATGGGGTTCTCACTGATGATTAGGACTCTTAAGCTATGGCTTATTAATATAAAACTTGCTTCTTCCCATGAAAACAACTTCAGTCTTGTTATTTCAACCCATAAGACCTCCCAGGGATCAACTATTAAGGAACTAAAATGAAACCACAAAACCCAATCTCAAAAATTCTAGCGAGAACAAACTATTTCATTTGAAGCTTAATTAAACTATTATAGATCAATAAAGTTTCACAGGAAGCCAAGCAGGTTTAATTTCCAAAAATAGCTGAATTTTACCATGAAAAGTTCACACAGCTCTAGTAATTACCATGCTACCACAGTGGCTCGAAAGCAATTTAAAGTCAAAATCACTCTTGGTGTAGGTACCTGCCTCACCACCGAAACCAGACTCTGTACCTGCTCAGCCCAACAACTAGTCCCTAAAGGCCAAAAACAAAGATGAAACATAAAGTGTTTCCCAAAGTTCTTGGACTGTATTTGCAAAAAGTTGAACAGTTAGTACTTTAATTAATTGAGAACTAAATTAGTGTAATAAATTAAACAGGTGTAAATCAATACTGTCCTAATCTTTACTCAAAAATATATCCTCAAATTTTTTTAAAAATTTTAGTCAAATTCCGTGTAACTTCTTTGGAAGAAATATGATTCCAATAACTGACAGTTAATGGGGTTGCCACCAGTCAAACCAACAGCTTCTGTGGCCCTCCAAAACGACATCTCTGAGAGATGAGGATATCAGTACATCTGGTCTTGTTTGTAAGGGAGATTCTCTAGGGATTGAGAATGGGAATGGGCAGGCAGCTCTGGTGAAGACAATTAGTGAAATTCAGCCTGTGAGATACTTAAAAGTGCAGCTGTCAGATTTTCTCACTTAAAAACAGATATCAGTCAATGACTGGATTTTGCTCCAGGAAAGAATTCAACACATGAATACCACCACAACAGCTGCCTTTCTACCTCTTATGGCACCCTGGGTATGCAGAAAACATTCTTGATGTGAATTTATTTTTAACCTTTGTGAGGACCTCTGGACAGTACTAAGAATGACTTATCCCTTCCACCGTTAAAATACAGAAACTTTCATTTCTAAACACCAGATACAACTTACCACAGACAATTTAGAGTTTAATCAAAAAGACATACAAATATCCCAGATCCTCTGTGGAACAACCCTTTGAAACTATCTCAGATCAACAAATTGACTGATAGTTCTATTAGTGGCCAATAAGGAGTTTGAAAAGTTAGAGCTGGATTTTTAAAAGGGGCAGGGCCTTTAATATTATGAACAATAGTAGCATGGTTCCTATTTCCCCAAAGGTAAGAGTTGTTTCATACTTCAAGGCATAAACCATTAACAACAAAAGTTAGGAAGGAATGAAATGCATCTTATGCTGACATAGTAAGTATGTGCTTACTCGATTTGGTGAAAAAGTGTCAATACATTGAATTCTATATTCACATGTTTCTGTGCATCACCAATGAATGTCATAGCATAGACACCCATGAGTTTTGGCAGTCATTGTACATCTCAGGAATGAAAAGGCATATTATCCAGTTGTACTTTATTATATGATTCATTCCATCTCAGTAAAGTATGGTTCCATTCTGTTAAAATGGGACTGTCTTACATGATCATTGTGTCTCTCAGACTCTAGATCAGATTTGCTCTGTTTGTAGATGGAAATATCTGATTTGCTCCCTGTTAAGATCCCTGGGTGAATTAAGGACCTAAGAATCTTAATTTCTAGGCGTTTTTTTTTGGCTTGTACATGATCATCAGCAAAACAAATTCTGCTTTAAGTTACACCTGCATAGCCCCAGTATCTTCAAAGGGATTGCACAGATGTGATTCATGGCAGAATACAGCATTTCTCAGTGATGCACAAGTCAGAATAAGACTTTCCTCCCCTCTCACAGCAGAAAATGGCTCTGCACATTACATCCTTTCCCCCAATCTTTGCCTGTCTTTCCTATTGAGATTGTAAATTCTTTGGAGCATGGACTATCTCTTGCCCTGTATTTCTGCAGTGCCTAACACAGAATTCTGTTGGGATCTCAAGGAATGATTCCAATACAAATAAAAGTAATTGGAGTAAAATGTATAATTCATTTCCTTAGATTAAGAAATTCAGGTGTGAAATATACACAGGAAGCAGAGTAGAACTAAACTATTTCAAGCTTCTACACTTTGTCAAGGAATCCTTACAACAGGAGTCATGCAAATTGTACCTGAAATCTAATGGAGAGTGCGGAGTTCATTAGTGCAGGGCCAGTTTGGCTTGAACACCCACAGTAAGCTACAGAGTGGTCGACTATCTGCTTCAGAGCCAGGTAATTGGGGAATCAAGCTCTCAGTTTTCTGCTGGGAGTTTTAAAAAGCTAGTTTTAAAAAAAAATCTCCCACATTTAAAATGGTGCATGTTCCCTTAATATTTTGACTTTTAACTTTTTGAAATTGGTTAATCTCAAGTCATAGCTGGTGATTTGGTGGTTGTTGGCAATAAGACAGATGGGATGACACCAGAAAACTGTTGTGTGTGCACACTGTCTGCTTATCAAAGTCAGACAACTATGCAGACTGTGAAGTCTGTGGGTTGTCAGACTATGATTCTTCTGAGAAATCACTAATTAATTTACAGGCTCCAAGCTGTAATTCCATGAAGCGCTGTATGCATATTTGATTTTGGTCTCTAGACAGAGTTCTTTAGGGGCTGATAATCAAGAGTGCTCACGTTTTTTTTTAAAAAACCAGTGGTTACGTTTTCCTCTGCGTTTTCTTAAGCAAAACTTTTATGCATCGCTAAGGGGGAAAAATGCATGTCTGATTGTCAAAGGAAGCCAGCCTTTGAGAAGAGCAAAGCTAGGAGGTCTGGCCTAAGGTACACAAATATACTACTGTATCTGATGCTGCTGAATCGCAAAGACTTGTGAGACTGTTAAGGACATGTCATGCAAAATTAGCTAAGCCCAATCAAAATTTCACACATGGAACCAGTTTATCATTCCCAGGATTGATGTGCTATCCATGCAGGTTCTTTTGATTCTTGGACCCGTAGTTAAGAAATATTATGTAAAGGTTGGTGCCCTTGGGGTCTGGTACTCTTCTGAGGAAGAAGATGGGGTAGTGTTTAGGGATTTCCAGCAACAAAATGAAAGCTTTAGGGTATCACTTCAAGGGAAAGATCTCATCCAGCCACTAGAAATGCAATTTAACAGAGTAAATATTTGCAGCTATTGCAGAGTCTAGCAGAGCCAGAAAGCCTGGGATCAAACTGAATGGCACAGATTTACTTTGAGGAAAGGAGAATTTAAAACTGCCCAAACAAACTGCTGCCTCTGCTTAATGTGTCCTCTTTCTTTTCCCTTTGCTTGGCTGCTGAACTTAGCGGGGTACACTCTGAATTTTGCTTCAACCTTACTGTGCCTCTCCTGTATAGCAAGATCATGTGCCAACACCATTTCAGTCCCTGGTTTTGAGTGTGTAAGAGGATGCACAGAAGAACCATACTGAACTCCAGGGACGCCTAGATGGAGGAGGGGGCAATTTGCCCCAGACCCCGGACCCCGCAGGGGTCCCTACAAGAATGTCTGAAGTCTGAGATGCAGTGCCAGAAAGGGGCCTCCGAAATTGCTTTGCCCCAGGCCCCCTTAATTCTCTAGGTGGCCCTGCTGAACTCCACCTGACAGATAGCTCCTTGAGGGCCTAATCAAATAGGATTTGTTTAGAGCAACCCTGGGAATTAGGAAACTGCCAAGCTCTCCTTGCATTTGCTGTGTTCATCCTCCCATCTCCAACTGTACTCATCTGTCTCTGCTTTCACTGGTAGTGGTCAGTAATATGAACAAAGGATATTGAAAGAGACATTTCATCAAACCCTGTACATAACTGGGCTCCAGCATAAAGTGTCCCCAAATTCAGGGCATGTGGATTCAGCTAGCTTTGTAAACAGTCAATGCTCGAGGAAATAGGGGTATGTCTACACTACCACCCTAGTTCGAACTAGGGTGGTACTGTAGGCAACCGGTGTTGCAAATGAAGCCCGGGATTTGAATTTCCCGGGCTTCATTTGCATAAAGCCGGGCGCCGCCATTTTTAAATGTCCGCTAGTGTGGACTCCATGCCGCGCGGCTACACGTGGCATGGACTAGGTAGTTCGGACTAGGCTTCCTAGTCCGAACTACTGTTACTCCTCGTTTCACTAGGAAGCCTAGTCGGCACTAGCAGACATTTAAAAATGGCGGCGCCCGGCTTTATGCAAATGAAGCCCGGGAAATTCAAATCCCAGGCTTCATTTGCAACTTCGGTTGCCTACATTACCATTCTAGTTCGAACTAGGGTGGTAGTGTAGACATACCCTAGAAGTCTTTATTTCTGAAGTGTCTTTAGATCCTCCGGTGTTTTACCAGCAAATGTATTCACACCTGCAAACAACTTTAGTATAGTCTATTGGAGTGTGATGGAGTGTCTGCTGTGCACTGTCTGTTTTTTTTATTATGAAGGATTTCATTTGTGATTTAAAACATTGCATGTCCTCCCTGCAGTGAGCCATTCAATTATTTTCAAATACCAAGCCATGGTCAGCTGTTTGCCTTGGTGACTCACCATTTCTTTTTCTCTCCTTTGTTTGCATGAACCACTTGAAAGCTAACTTGAGACCTCTGAATGGGTAGAGGCATTGGTTAACCACTTCAATGCTACCTCACTTTTAGATGCATCTGCATAGAACACAGCTCCTTTGCCTCTGCATCTCTCAGGAACTCCCTAACATTAATAAACGTGCACTTGCTTGTGCCTTTCGTTTGATGATCCCCATAAGTAAAGCACAAGCTTCTTGTGTTTATCCATAAGAACCTGGATGAATTGGTCCCATCCTACCTTTCCGAGTCAGAACTACAACAATGGCTGCCCATCGCAGGGAGCCACAGCCTGTAATACCTCTAAGGCTGGTATAGGGGGTTCTGTCTGTGAGGTGGAGTGTTTTCCATATAAGGGCATGTAAATTAATAATCTTCCCCTGCTCGCTCCACCCATTGCAGTGAAAGATCAGCCAATGGGCTGACTTGTGCTTAGGCCTGCTACTCCACCCACTGCAGCAAAAACCAACCTATGGGGTGATAAGTTCACAGGCAATAAAACAGGCAGGCAGCCCCTCTCTCACTGGGGATTCACATCGAGTGAACGCCTGGCCTGATCACCCAGACGCCTTGCACCCCCCGCTCTCGAGTCTTACTGAGTGTACTCCGAGTTGGTCGACCCGAGTGGAGACAGTTTATGAGCATGCGACCGGTACTTGTGTTCCTGCTGTCTCCAGAATTGGTATAACCCCCCACCCCCGCCATCATCCCTATCCTAATTGATTTTTTAGTTGTCCTTATTGCTTGTCAAGTGACAGTGGTTATAAAGTTACTAAGTTAGTTTATAAATAGTTGTGGTTTAGGGTTTTTTACTGTTTCCTTGTATAAAGTTGTGTAAATAATCTGCCCTATGGACAATACCAGTGTTAATTCAACTGTTTCTAACCCCTGGGCAGTTATTGGGAATTATTGTGATTTAGAAAAGCCTCAGGGAATTGTTTTGTGTTGTCTGGCAATCTGTTTAATTTTTGTTCTGATGATTGTCTGGCGTCGTCAAAATAAAATCAGTTTGTGCTTTTTAAAACCCCCAGTTGTGGTCTTATCCTTTCCGGCATCCCTTCGAACCTCGTGTATTACGGGGACTGACACTACCTAGCTGCCTTTTCAGTTCATCAACTCTCCCTCCCCTCCATCAAATTTCCCAACTTTTAATATGTACTAGTCAGCTTTCCCCACTAGACTATTCCTAGTGTCTTCTACCTCATTCCACGAGGCGTACAGATAGTTCGGAATAACTATGTAGTTCGAACTATCTGGCCCGTGCCGCGTGTAGCCGCGCGGCACGGGGTTCGAACAAGCCGGCTTTTAAAAATGGCGGAGCCGGCTTTATGCTAATGAAGCCCGGGAAATTCAAATCCCGGGCTTCATTAGCAAGTTCGGTATGCATACATTACCCCCCTAGTTTGAACTAGGGGGGTAGTGTAGACATACCCGAGATGTTTAGGGTGTTGGAGGTGTAACTCTTTGACCAGGTAAAGCCAGCAGCAGCCAGGGCCAGGTTCAATATCTAGTGGTATGTCTACACTACAGAGTTTTGTTGGAAAAATGGCTGTTTTTCCAACAAAACCTGAGTTATGTCAACACTGCAATCACGTTCTTCTGCAAGTAAATCAAAAGACCAGAGGGCTTTTTCCAGTGTTGGTAATCGTCTTTCCACAAGGAAGAAGCCTTTTTCTGAAAGAGATCTGTCGAAAAAAGGTGTGTGTGGATGGGGAAGAGGGAGTTCTTTCAAAAGAAGAGGAAAGAGGAAAAAGCTCAGGTGCCCTGGTGGCTTCTCTGTCCATAGTAATCACAGCTTAAATGCGAGATAGCTTCCACACTGAATGGACACTACCTTTCAAAAGAGCAGATCACTTTGTGTGGAGGTTTCTTTCGAAAGAAGCCTGCAGTCTAGACATTGCTAAGGGGTTCCGCTCTATCCATCCAACACAGAACCAATCACCTGTGAAATTTACACAACACCGTGGGTGCCTCTGAGAGGCAATGCTTCCCCACTCACCAGCACAGAGTCTGAGTGTAGAAAAGAAACCTTTAAAAAAGGGGGAGGGAAGACACCACAAAGAGAGTTCATAACCAACACCACGAGTAACTGTCCCAGTAGGCTGTGCTATGTCCTTTTCCTCTCAGGTCTTAAGCCCAGCAATGGAAATGTCCCCTTCACATTCCCAACCCTTCTCTGCACCCCACTCACAATTGCAGCTCTGGGTGAGGGCAGACCAGAGCTCAGAGGTGCACCACAGAGTTCACCTCTCATTCTGAGTGGGGAGGGAGGGAAGGTAAGGAGGCCTCTTAATCACTCTGCCAGTCACTCACCATCTACCTGCTTTCTGCTCTCTGCCGCTCTCTGCTGCCCCCTTGCTATCAATTTGCCTCACCTTGCTGCCACTGCTCAGTTGGCTGCTCATTACACCTCTCCATACCTGCTCTGCTGGATGCTTATTGTGCTGCCGCTACTCTGCTAGCCGCTTGTCACATCTTCCACTGGCTTGTGGTGGTTTTGGCTCTGGATCAAACCTAGTGATTTCAGCTCTTGGCTCAAAGCAGAGCACAGCTACAAGAGATTCCAACATCCACTGGAGTAAATTTCAAATAATAAAGAGACTTCCTATGGAGTCTGCTCTAGTTCTATCATTAGAACAGAGGGAAGAAACAGGTTGAACCAGTCTTACAGCTCACACCTGGAGGGCATGCAGCCAGCTGATTCAGAGTCCTCTGCCCTTCCTCCAGTCAACTTCACAGAGGTTTGGCTGGGGAACCCTTATCCCTCTTAGGTTCTTTACACTGAGGTTGTGTCTAGACCACATGGCTCTGTCGACGGAGCCATGTAGATGAGTGTACTCGGCAAAGGTAAATGAAGTGACGATTTAAATAATTCCCACTTCATTTACATCAAAATGGCTTCGGTGCTGTACCGATCAACTGATTGTCGGCACAGCGCAGTAGTCTAGACGAGGATCAGCAGACCCCAGATCCCTTTCTCGTCAGATCCTTTATGCCTCGGCACAGCGCGGTGGTCATTTTGATGTAAATGAAGCGGTGATTATTTAAATCGCCGCTTCATTTTGCTATGTCTAGTAAACTCATCTATATGGCTCCGTCGACGGAGCCATGTAGTCAAGACACACCCTGACAGTCTAGCAGGCCTAAGCAAACTGAGTGAACTGTATTTACATTCACTTGTCCAGAATCTCATTCTGTAAACTGGGAATGTTTCCCTCTTCTGTGCTAGATTAAGCACAGACTTTCTTCTTTTGTATTCCCCCAAAAATTACATACATTGCAATTAGTGTTAATACAATGTGTGACCCAAAACCAGACAAATGGATTACAATGAACAAAGCATCATTGTGTAGCTGGATATCTAACACATCTAAGTGAAGCAGGGGCAAACTGTATTTACATAACCACACACAGGATATCTTTCCCATTCCAGCTGGCTATAATGGAAGCATTGATTCAGACTCTGCTTACACAGGATAGCTTCCCAGTGAAAGAGAAATCAGTGATATGGAGACTGGGTACATTATAGATGTAACTTGCTTTATTTACACCCATACACTTGTCCTAGAACAAAGTAGTCACAAACAACATGCAGGCAATCCTCTCTTCCAGGCCACTCATCCCAGCACTAACACCTGCAATACAGCTAGCAAGTGAGCTGCACCTTACATCTTTTTTATGTCCCTCATGAATGTACTCCTCAGCACTCTTAAAGGTGTACTCTCCTGGTTAAACCAGTCTGAGACTGGATCTGTCGGCCGCAGCCCTCTGTTCCCCAACTGTGTTAATGTGATAGGCTCAATTTAACATCTCTCTCCCCTTTTCCTGTGGGAGCCTGGGACAGCAATTATTTACAGTGATTCAAAGTAGAGATGTGAATGGTTAATTGATTAATTGTTTACCTGGTAAACATCACCCTTATCGGTGATGTTTACCAATTATGGTTAACTGTCAGGAACCCAAGCAACCTTGGGTTAGTCACAGGCAGGAGGCTGCTCCAGCATGTTTGGAGCAGCTCCCACCTGTGGCAGGTCTGGTGTGCTGTGGGCAGGAGTGCTTGTTCCACCTGCCCCCATTTAAATGGTTGAACATAACGTTTAACTGGTTAACTGATTAAATGGGATTTTACATTCCTAACTCAATGAATTTCTTCAAATCAAGTAATATTTATTCACCCAAAAATATATACCTTGCAGAGCACACAGTTAAAAATAAATTAACATGCATTAATTCTGCTTACCTAAACAATCATTATTCTTTGCAAGATTTGGTAAGTTCCATTCAGACCACTTGCTTTCATCTGTGGCGTGGGAGAAGCATGCAGTAGGTGCTCTGTGTCTTTCCCTGTGGGAGACTCATTTCAAGCCACATGCTCATAACCTCCTTCCTTTTCTAGACAAAGGGCCCTTTATTAGTTTTTATATCTTCTTTGATCCTAGGCTCAGACATGGCCGAGTAAACTTTGCTAAGCTGGATGGATTCAGGCAGGGGCATTCCCCAAATAATGGCACCACTCCTTTGTTCCTTTAAGGAGCCTTATCTCTATCATTAGTTGTTTCCTATTTGTCTGCTCCCCATCCTCCTCCTTTGGTTTATCTGCACAATCATGAAGGATAATATGAAGCAATTAAACTGAGATGCACATGATCACGGACAGTTGGTGAAGGTAGGGCTGGGGGAAGGAAGCCTCTAGCCCCACCTCCAGTACCTCCCCTTCTGCTAAGGCCCTGCTCTCCTCTCCACCCTGTCCCCCCCCCCCCGCCATGGAGAGGCAGGGCAGCATACCACGTGTGGCCCCGCACCAACCATGGGGAGAGGAGAGGGTGGGTGTGAGCTCGCCCCAGCCTCCCTGGCCCCGGAGCACCTGGGAGGAAGGAGGGTGTGTGTGTGGTGCAGCCAAGGGTGCCATTTGGGGAGGATAATGGGGGCAGCAGCCATGCACTCAGGGACATGGCTAGGTTTTCATTCTGTCCCCAGACAGTAAGGGAGTGAGGGGGAAGTATGTGCATTCCATGCACGCCTCCCACACCAGGCTGCTGAGCGCCCTTCACAAGCCTGGTGTGAGATGCTTCCATGGAATGCAACATTCCCCCTCACCTAGTGCCTGGGGAATGGGATGAAAAAGTAAACCGTACCACGAGGGAGGGAGGAGAAGGGTAAGCAGCTCTAGTCTCCCTGCCCTGGAGCACAGGGATGGCAGGTTGGCAACATTCCACCCCCAGAACTCTAAGCAGGTGTTCAGGCAGCAGAGTGTGAGAGGGGCCATGCCTGGTGGTTTGGAAAGGAAAAGCCTTCCCTCACCTAGGTTACCAGATGCCCATGCACATTTTATTTATTAAAAAAAAACCCACATGGGCATCCGGTACGTAAGGCAGGGGAAGACTTTGCCTTCCCAAACTGCCAGGCATGGCCCTGCCCACACTCAGCCCCCAGAATGCCTGCTGTGTCCATTCTGGGGGTGCAGTGTTGCTGCCCCCAGTGCCCACTCTCCTGGTGGTCTGGGTCTGGAGAATCTGGGCCAGGCTGCTTGGCGCGCTCTCCTCTCTTCCCCAGTGCTCTGGGGCCAGAGAGACTGGGCTAGACCATGTGATGAGCCATTCTCCCTTCACTGGCGCTCTGGGGTTGGAGAGGCTGAGCCAGGCTGGGCAATACAGTATGACCTCCTCTGGGGCTGTGGAGGCTGGAGCCATGCCATGCACCCTCCTCCTTCCTCCAGGGCTGAGGAAGCTGGGGCCATGCAGTGCACCCTTCTTTCCCCCAGGGCTGAAGAGACTGGGTCCATGCCGCATGCCTTCTGCCCTCCTCCTTCCCTGGGCTGGGGAGGCTGGGGCCATGCTGTGCACCCTCCTACTTCCTCCGAAGCTGGAGCCATGCCATGCACCCTCCTCCTTCCTCCAGGGCTGAGGAAGCTGGGGCCATGCAGTGCACCCTTCTTTCCCCCAGGGCTGAAGAGACTGGGTCCATGCCGCATGCCTTCTGCCCTCCTCCTTCCCTGGGCTGGGGAGGCTGGGGCCATGCTGTGCACCCTCCTACTTCCTCCGAAGCTGGGGCCATGCAGTGCACCCTTCTCTTTCCCCCAGGGCTGAGCAGACTGGGACCATGCCACATGCCCTTGGTCCTCGTCCTTCCCTGGGCTGGGGAGGCCTTGTGGTTGGGAGGGGGGAGTGTGCATGAAGCACAGTGTTCTGCCTGCCTATGGGGAGTGGGGAAGGAGTGGGGCCTCAGCAGAAGGGGTGGGGCTGAGGGTTTACGTCCCCACAGCCCTGCCTTCACCTGCCACCCATGGAAACTCCTGTACACATAACTCCCTCATTCACCACAACCTGGAACTGACAAGGCAAGCAGCAACCTCTCCTGCTTTTCATATAGCTCCCATTTCCCCAAAACTGCATCAACCTCTGAAATCCTGCTTAATTCAAAACTGACATCACTACAGCATGTCTCTCTAGAAGTCACATCTTACACGCATGCTAGGAAGAAGATCTAGTTATAATAGAATCACCTACTTATGCCAGCCACGGCAGTATCCTCTGCACTTCCCAGAAGGGAAAACTGAAGCCCACTGAGGTTAAGTGACTTGCCCAAGTGCAGTCAGCCAGTGGCTGAGCTAGGAAGAAAACCCAAGAGTCCTGATTTTCCATTCTTGTATCAAAACCTTCTAAGTTCTCAAGTGGCCTTTTCTTACTTTACCTATTAGAAATCATTTTTTCATTGGTTTGTGTGTATTCAGGGAAATCCGTATTTACTGACATTTACTGATAAATATCTAATAATTCCAAGCCTAAGTGTGGTATATTGAGCCATGCCTGTTCTTGGACACATATGAATGACTTCAAGTGAAAGGCACCCAACATCCAAGCACAAAAACATTATTTTTTGTCAAGCTAGCTTGACAAAAAACATTATTCCATCCCACTAGCTGCACCTGTATCAGGGGTTGGGTTGGCATAACTATTGCACTCAGGATGTTGATTATTTTTCTCTCTCTGAGCACTTTAGCTAGGCTACCCTATATTGCGAGTGAATTCTAGACCAGGCCTAAATGGTTTAGGAGCTTACATCTCATTTTCAAAAGTTACTTGGGCAGTTAGGAGTCTAAATGGAAGTCAGTGGGACTTTGGCTCTGAAGGAAGACATTTGTAAAGGTACTTGTTGTACCAACCTGGTCCGGCACTCTCGGGACCTGACTAGTCCCAAATGAAGGAGTGTGCCAGAACAGGGAGGTCAATTCTGGCCTCTCTTCTGATGGACTCTGGTCTCTGCAGGGGTGCTACTGGCCTCCTGGCTGGGCTCCCCACTTGCCTGCTGATTTTGCTGCCAGCCCAGTCACCAGGCTCTATTGCCAGACCTGGCTAGGCTACCTGCCCCCAATCTGCTGGCCTGGCTTTGTTCCCAGCACCAATTAGGCTCTGGCCATCGCACCCCACCACCAGTTGCCCAGCTCTGCTCCCAGGCACTGGTTCCCTGGCCACAGGACCTGCTCCATTCCTAGCCCTGGCCAAGCTCTGGTCACTGACCCCAGGTACCGGACTGGCTCCGCTCCTGGCTGCTGATCCTCCAGCTGCCAGCCCAGCTCTGATCTTGGCCCCAGTTGGGTTCCTGACCTCTTGATCTTAGTGATGTAGGTAGTTTAAAAAAATATTACTTGTAATCACATTACTAGATAGTGTGAGAACTGTGCGCTCCCTTGCATACCCCACCAATTCTAGATATGCAAACGCAGTTAGCAAAACTACCCTATCCCAGAAGACTGTCCAGGTTACAATAATCTTGTGGCCCACAGAGATGAAGGAGGGCCACATATGCGTCCTACTCACTAGCCTACTTTGCCCTTCCTTCTTCCCCACTGCCTTAGATGTTGCTGAATGTTATACATGCTCTTCCTTTTATAAGTAGACATAGCCTAAATAGGTGACAAGCAGAACAGAAAAGAATCCAGTTGGAATGGTAGAGTATTGAAGAGAAACTACAAGATGATATTAAAATAGAAAAGTGGCCCTGAGGCAAAGGGATGAACTAACCGTGACACTATGGATGACTGCACTACTTTTGGAAGCAAGAGCCAGAGGCGTTCCATGTCATGTGTGCAACAGTTCAGGACAGGTTATGTATTGTGTTTATCTCCAGAAGCTTGAGTGCTTATCTAAGCCTCCACTAAAATCAAAGAATGTCTTTCCATTGATTCAAGGGGCTTTGGATGGTGCCCTTCGCTCATCTTTCAAATGTGCTGTTGCACTTGTGATATTTTTGTAGCCTTTGCTTAGAAAAAGTAAATAGTTTCTCATGTTTTTATCCCCCTGCTCTTTTAGAGACAGAAGGATACAAGCTAGAGGCAAAGACTGCTGAAAAGGTGTTGTTTTACCTGCAGTAAATCAGGAATCATTGATAAACCACTGCAATCACCTGGTGAAAGTATATGTATCTGTGACACCCCAGGTCGCCCCGTGGCGTCCTGCCCGGGGTCACTCCCCTAGAACAATGAACCACTTCTTTTAGTTTCCTCTCAGACGCGTTCGTCTTCAGTTTCCCACTCCCTAGCAAGGCGGGAAGGGAAGGGAAGGGGGGCCCGGGCCCACCCACTCTCACGGGCCCCAACCCAGGGCCCTAAGGGTTCAGGTTCAGTTTGACCCGACCTGGCTGATGGGGCATGAATCCTTAACGCGTCAGCCCACCAGTCAATCCAGACTCTGCCCTGGGCTGTTTCCTTCCCTTCCCGCGCCGGCGCCACTTGGCACCTGGCCTTCCCAAATGGTTCGCTCACCGTTGATACTCGGTGCCCACTCAGGGGCACCGGGGGATGGGTCCACCGACCGCTCCTTCAGCCGCCGGCCTCCGTCAGAGGCGATCACCTCCGCTCCCCTCTGTCTCTCCTCCGCTGGGCCATTTTAAATCTGGTGCTGGGGCCGTGAACCCAGTGTCTCCCGGCGGCCCCACCTCTCGCACCTGGTCGGCCTCATGTTGCCATGGCGTCGTGCCCCATGCCCCCGCGGGCTCCGGCAGACGTCTTCCGATGCGCCGTATGCCGGAGCGTTCTGCGTGGCTGCCGAGCAGCCCGGACAAAGCCGGCTGACGCCCGGCATCTCGCTGTATAGCGCCGTTCGGGGGGGTGCCTCCGCACTGTGCGGGCCTGTCCTGTCACAGTATCCCACTGGCTTTTATTGGCCTTTACTCCCTAAGGAGACAATTGTTTCAACTGGGGAGTATTAAACATCCAGGGGCGGTTCTTTTTTAGCTTCCTGTGCTAGGATGATGAGCTATAACTCATCTGTGGCCCTGAAGTTCCTACTGATCAGGTGCACAGGAGAGAGACAACTATGAATTCGAGTGTGATCAGGGGTTTGTTATCGTTATAAAAGTGAGAGAAATATGGACATGAAGATATTGCATTCAGGGTCAAATCAGCAAAAATTAATGCAAAACTGTTTTCTGCATGAGCTCAGCTATGTTTGGTATAACATTAGAGATACAATTCCAGTGTAGATTATTGAATCCTGCAAAACTAAAATTCCAATGCAACTTCAATTGGGTATTGGGTTCTTCTGCACACCTATCCTAAACTGCTGTGTAGTGCTCTCTCTCTAGTAAAGAAGTTGTCAGAATGTGTATTGAAAGCTCAGTGGTTAGTGAAGTGTTTTCTTTAGTGGGAAATGTGTACAGAATTTAAGATCCATTGGAATGAAAGACACACTACAGTAATTACTCATTTAACACATGCCCACTTAACGTGTTTTCTCAATAGCACGATTTTATTTTAGAGACCATTTTTTGAATAACACGACCATCCCCAAAATAACACGAAAACAATCAAGTGGTGGACTACTTTGCGCAGCAGTATAAGTTGGTGAAAACAGTGGTAATATGCATGAGTGGATGAATACATGTGGTCACAGTGCTCCTCCGCTCACTCACATGTTTATCTTTGTGTTTTAACAAACTGCGGCGACTTGTATTGCTAGATATCTAATGTTGACGTTGACAACCCAGCACCAACAAAAAATTGACTTTACCACCACCACCTGAAACACAACCCCCACCTTTTCCATTATTTTTAATGGGAAAATTGATCCCGCATAGCACGTTTTTGCTTTAGCAGAAACATTTTCAAAAACACACTATAGTGTTAAATGAGGAATTACTGTAATCAGAAGATACTCAATGAATTGGGCAACATGTATGTGTACCACAGCCCCCTTCTGGAGAGAGTCAGAACTGCTCCACTTTTATTATAGCCCTTAATGGAGAATCTCCTTTAATTTAAGCATTTGTGCTTTTGGAGCAGATTATAGGTCTGTTGTCATGAAGCTCCTAGTGATCATGGTGTGCAATGAAGGGACAGTTTTGAATTTCTTAGTGCACCAAGGATTTGATCAAAGATTATTGTAATTAGAATGGGCATATGTTTCTATTAACTTTGGGATCAGAGTTGATTTACGGTACTCCTACCTGTTTTTAGAACACACACAAATTTAAATTCTTTACTGTTGCATGTTTTTCAAAAAGAGGACTATGGAAAAACTTAGAGCCTCAACTGGTGTAAATGGGGGTAGCATCATTGACATCAATGGTGACTTCAACTCCCCTGGTGATTTATATAAGCTGAGGGCCTACTGCACTTGTTTTCTAAGGGCGAAATGGCACCCTTTAATGCCTATATCAAGGAGCAGTGTTGAGTTTATGAGGACTTAGGAGGTAGAAATGAGAGGGTGGCAAACCCGAAGGCCTCTGCTTTAATCATGTAGCCTCTGAAAATTTGGGGCAAATTTTCTTTTTCTTCAAGAATTTGAACTGATACAGATTTATATGAGCAGTTAAAAATAATACCAAGTGGGAACTAAACTCCTTCCTAGCTCCACAGAAAAGCAATAAACTAAAGAAGCAGTTAGACAGACAAGAATGATCAGAAATGTTTTACAATGAAAAAAATTATTAACAATGAAAAAAGAGCTGTTGGATGTTTGTAAATCAAGCTGTGGCAGGCTGAAAACAGAGAATCCAAAAAGTCATTAGAAAAAAGACATGAAAAGTCTTGTAATAATATCCTAAGGAACATGCATACTACAGATTCAATGCCTTTAAGACTATATTGTGTGTTCTGCAACAATTGTTTAATGTCTAATCCTTCCGGAATGATTGCACAGAACTTATTGTTAACGTCTACTCAATGTGCTCAAGAAAATAAATCTGAGCTTCACATCAAATTACTTACTTTGTACCTGGAACATCTGACATATTTCCATAATCGGATATATAGGGAGAATTGCATACAAGATTTTACCTGATAATAGTGCAGATTAGTGGCTTCCCCCTCCTTCTTTGCTAACGTGCTCGCTTTACTGTATTTTTGGCTGGTCTTCTCCAAATGGAGAAAGGGCAGAGCCAAGGATTGACAGAAGCTATGTATATCAAGGTGATTGATTTACTTGTCTAGGTTCCATTAGACAGTTACACAGGATTTCATTAATTATTGTCAATACTAACCTACTGGGGTTTAGGTTGAATACTGTACTACTCACTTTCTATTAGGAGAGTGCCACAATACTGGTCGAGTATTAACTATATTGGAGAGAGGAATCTTTTGTATTGTTACTAAATGTTTGGTACTTCTCAGCCCCATGGACACATAGGCTGCTTCTATACTAGCAAGAAGATTGATGCTGTGGTGATTCATCTTCTGGTGTTCGATTTAGCAGGTCTAGTAAACACCCACTAAATCAAAATTGGAGAGTTTCCCTGTCAACTCTGGTACTGTTCAATTCACAGTGACTGGGATGTTATCACATATTGGTGATCATGTGATACCCCATGTATTTATAACTTCATTTATCCCCAATTCCTCTTTGAAAAAACTCCACCAACCACAGTTCCCCAGTTGCAAAATGGGAATAATATTATTTCTTTAGTCTTTCACGTCTATTTAATCCATAAACTCTTGTAAGCAAGGACTATACTGTATACTGTGTCTAACACACGAGAGTCCTGACCCCACCATTGAGCTAACAATATTACGAATCATTAGCCATCAATAAGAGAAATGGAGACAATGTGACATGAACATGTCTTTATATATCATGAAGCAACAGACACATATTTCTTAACTGTTTTGCTTGATGATTATTATTTAATATTTAGTATATAATATTTAATATTTCATCTTCCTCTTCTGACAATATTTCACTCATATTATTTTAGTGTAGGCTATGATAGCTGATAGAACTTTTAACCGATCTTACTAGAAACCTTTACTTTTTTTACTCTAAACATGTCTTAAAACTGAGCTTATGTTTAAAAGTATGCAGCATAGATTTGGTCACCTTTTGTCCGATTTTCTGGGAAACCTTTGTATAGGTTGATTTACCTCAAACAATTATATTGGTTAATGGAATGGTCTATGGCATTAGTGAAAAATATAAAACCTCAATATGAAATATTAAATTACTCTTGATTAATCCTTTTATGGTCTTGGACTTACAACTGATGTAATGTCTCCCGGATAATTACTTCTATTATAATTCTGTCTTTGATTTTTAATTAAGTGTTCAAAGTTTCTTATTTCAGCTTAATGTTGCCTTTCTACAAATAGTCAACTCTCTCCTTTGACATTCAGTTAACATTCGACTAATGTTTGGATTTCAGAACCTGAACTGCAAATCTTTCCAAATTGTGTAGGCCTATAAAAGAGAGTGATTGCTTACTCTAAATAATTATCTAATTTTTAAAAATGCTTTGCTTCAACATGCTGAGCAGTGATATTTTATGAGTCGCCCCATACTCTTAGGCTGTGTCTACACTGCACCCCTTTTCCGGTAAAGGGATGCATATTAGACCAGTCGGAATAGCAAAATCCGCGGGGGATTTAAATATCCCCCGCGGCATTTGCATTAACATAGGTGCCGCTTTTTTCCGGCTTGGGGATAAGCCGGAGAAAAGCGCCAGTCTAGATGTGATTCTCCGGAAAATAAGCCTTTTCCCGGAGGATCTCTTATTCCTACTTTGGGGATAAGCCGGAAAAAGGCTTATTTTCCGAAGAATCACATCTAGACTGGCGCTTTTCTCCAGCTTATCCCCAAGCCGGAAAAAAGCGGCAGCCATGTTAATGCAAATGCCGCGGGGGATATTTAAATCCCCTGCAGATTTTGCTATTCCGACTGGTCTAATATGCATCCCTTTACCGGAAAAGGGGTGCAGTGTAGACACAGCCTTACTGATATTATTCCCTAGAAACCTTAACTCCTCCTATACTTTGCTGGTTATGTCTGTAACGAGGGATTCCATTTTCAGTTACCTCAGTGGGATATCTCACTTGCTTAAATTAATCACATAGATGTTTGAAGGATGGGGACTTCAGGTTATTAGCTCCTTGAGACAAGGATCAAGTCTTTTATTTCTTTTCTAGAAGTATCCTGACCTGTCATCTAAAATAATCTAGTACACTCTGGGGAACTGTTGACATAATGAATTGACACTAATAATCAGCAGCAGGTGTATGTGAATGCAGACTCATTTTCTTTTCCTTCTAGAAATGCATGTTGAAATTTAAGATAAGCATCCCACTAGCTTTGAATGATAGTAAATAAAACTATTTAGCTGAAGATAGAGAACATGGTCTAATGTTTTGGTAGCAGTCTAGTAGTTAGAGCAGGGTACTAGAAGTCAATATGGCATCTGTGCTAGTCTTTGTTGTGCTACAAGATCTCAGGCAAATCATGTAGGCCAAAATTTTCACACTGTAGTGCTCAATGTTAGGCACCTTACTCATGGAAGGGGCAAGGCCTTGGGAGGAAGGCGCAGAGCTGGGAGCACAATATGCCATCCCCACCCCTTGCCAGCTCTCAGATCCACCTGGAGCACTGCAATTTAAAGGACTCTAGTTACTGCTGCTCCTGTAATAGAGGTGGCAATCGCTGGGTCCTCCTGGACTCTTTTGAATCACCGGGTACCAGGGCAACTCTCCCTCTCCTTCTCCCGTGAGCACGCCTGGGCACCGCATTCCATATTTACGTACCTCACCACAGACTTGATGAGCATCCACACATTCCATTACAGTTCAATGCAAATGAGGTGAACTGACCCAGGAAGTTGTATGTGTACAGCACCTTAGAATACCAAGACCCTCACAGATAGGAGCTTGACAATGGATTAAGGTATTAAACACACATGTTTGAATATGTTAGCTTGGCTTTAACCTACTTGTGTCTGAGCCTACCCAGTTGCATAGTGAGATGATGATAATAATACTTACAAACCTCCCCGAGGTGATATGAGGCTTAAAAGCACTGTGAGAATCTTGGCCAAAAGGTGCTACATAATGCAGAGTACAGTCATTGGTTCATAAGTTATTGAATTGTGACAAAGAGCTGGAGTTGCACATTTTCATCAGCTGCTCCACATGTGCACTTTTGAAGATTCTCTCTGGCTCTTCCATACATTATTTACCATCATCCTGATGTAAGGGCAGCTAAGTAGGGCTGGGGATGGTACCAATCATTGCCAGTTATGAAGCACCCAGAGGGCATTGCTGTAGAGTGGCACCAGCACCTCCCTGCATCTTGATGCCAACTGTGATTCCTCAGCTGTACTGCTGGTTCCTTCAGGCTCAGAAGGAAGGAACAGAAATGAATCAAACTCTGACCCACCACATGGAATCTTGTACAACTACTGAACTAGCACCAACATGGCTTCAATGAAAACCTGTTATCAATTTCCTCCAGTAAACTATGATCTTAGAAAAACACAGTGCAGTTTTTCTAAAACACTCTGATACCACTCTCATCTAGAAACTAGGTGCAGTGCTGATTTCTTGCAGAATTTAAAACTGTTCTCTTTAGAAACAACAAGGAGATTGCAGCACCTTAAAGACTAACAGGTTTACTTGGGCATAAGATTTGTGGTTAAAAACCACTTTCTCAGATGCATCTGTAATTGTCTTTAAGGTGCCAACAGGACTCTTTGTTGTTTTTACAAATACAGATTAACATGGAAATTAAAGGAGCAACACCTTAAATATGATTTACTCTGCATCAGAGGAGAAAGTAAGTGGGTGCTCCATGGTGAGCAGCTCCAGCAAGAGCTGGCTGAAGCAAAGGATAGGAGGGAGTTATTTAAAGAGCTGGCAGGAATCTGGGTTGTAATAGGAGAGTACCTGTAAGAAATTTTAAGTTACTTTTACCGCTGCTCTATATACACATTATCAGTTAGTCCTCTCTCTGTGCCCCATGCTCTTTTCCAAGTGTGCACACATGACTGGCCACATTTCTGGTTTGTAATGACTGATAGCATGGCAGGCAATGGATTTAAAGAAAAAGCAATGATGCTGTCAAAGATACCCTCCCCAGACCAAAGTGAAATCAGCAGTCAATGTCAGGAGCTGATTTACAATGAACTGATGTAATCTTCTTTAATTAAGTCAGTAGATCAAAGTATTTACTGGCATGCTGTGCTGGCAATATATCGACAGCACCTCATATCAAATCCAAGTGACAGTCCAGCTAAAGTACAGTCAACATGCTCTGTGAGCTACTCAGAGAGAAGGTATGTTTGTATAGGAAATGAACTTCCCAGGAACTTGCTGATGGTGAATTCTGATATAGTGACACTCTGACTGTAGAGCATTTCAATATACTGCACTGTGCCCAAATATGTCCAGAGGTAGCTGAGCAACACAAGAGATCACAATTCATTTGTGACAGTTGAACCAGAATCACTGGAGGAGTGGTTTATGGGGAACTTGGTGGCACACAGGACAGGGGTGGATCAAACTGTCATGATTCATTAAGGGTGTGTCTAGACTACATGCCTCCTTCGACGGAGGCATGTAGATTAGCCAGATCGGAAGAGGGAAATGAAGCCGCGATTAAAATAATCGCGGCTTCATTTAAATTTAAATGGCTGCCCCGATCTGCCGATCAGCTGTTTGTCGGCAGATCAGGGGAGTCTGGACGCGATGCCCCGACAAAGAAGCCTTTCTTCATCGACACAGGTAAGCCTCGTGAAACCAGGCTTACCTGTGTCGATGAAGAAAGGCTTCTTTGTCGGGGCATCGCGTCCAGACTCCCCCGATCTGCCGACAAACAGCTGATCGGCAGATCGGGGCAGCCATTTAAATTTAAATGAAGCCGCGATTATTTTAATCGCGGCTTCATTTCCCTCTTCCGATCTGGCTAATCTACATGCCTCCGTCGAAGGAGGCATGTAGTCTAGACACACCCTAAGAGAGGAAGCTGTGGTTCTGAAATCCAGAGTGGGAAAGGAAGGAAGATAAACCTAAAAGGTGAATGACAAAGTCATGTCATATTTGAAGGCAGAAAGCATCCACTGCCACAAAAACAATCAGTGTCTTAGGATATATTATATTACTAGCCTGCAAAATAACAATTCTGTGCACATAGTCACACCTTTCCCGAAGAATCTCAAGCAACGTGCAAACACTGCAAACATCCTTGTGTGATCAGTAACTACAGGCTGAACCTTTCTAGTCCAGAACTCTCTAATCCAGAAACATCCACTGTCTGGAATTATTTTTGTTAGCTGGATGTCCATTTATCACGGGCTTGGTCAAGTTTCATGTGGTCCCATAAAGTTTGTTTACAGCCACCAGTCTCAGTGTTCTGTGCCATTATTCAGCTCTAATTTACCCCTTCACATATTTTAAGAGCCCAGTAAGCAATGGAAGTGTTGGTAATGTTGCTGGACAATACTGACCTGCAATCTGGCAAATTCCCTGACAGGAACTGGTCAGGTCCCAACAGTGCCAGACTAGAGAGGTTCAACCTGTAGTGCTATTTTCATTTTACAGATGCGGAAATGAAGCCCAAAACACATTCAATGATTTGCCCAAAAGGATACCGGAAAAAACTGACAAAGCGAGGAAGTGCACCCAGGAGTCCTAATTTGCAGTCCCATACTCTTACCATGGGACCAGGAAGTTCCAACATGGGGGTCCATGAACAGGTGTCAAAGGTGACCACCTGC
This sequence comes from Pelodiscus sinensis, assembly GCF_049634645.1. Taxonomy (NCBI): domain Eukaryota; kingdom Metazoa; phylum Chordata; order Testudines; family Trionychidae; genus Pelodiscus; species Pelodiscus sinensis. Next base: position 26,727,723 of record NC_134725.1, on the reverse strand, counting down.
CTTTTCCACCGGTGTTGTCTAGATGAAAGTAGGATATTAGGGTATGTCTAGACTACATGCCTCTGTCGCCAGAGGCATGTAGATTAGGCTACCCGGCATAGGAAAATGAAGCGGTGATTTAAATAATCGCTGCTTAATTTAAATTTAAATGGCTGCCACGCTGAGCGGATCAGCTGTTTGCCGGCTCAGCGTGGTAGTCTGGACGCTCAGTGGTCGACATCAAAGGTATTTGTCAACCTCCCAGGCAAACCTCATCCCAGGAGGCATGCCTGGGAGGTCGACAAATGCCTTTGATGTTGACCGCAGAGCATCCAGACTACTGCGTTGAGCCAACAAACAGCTTGATCGGCTCAGCGCGGCAGCCATTTAAATTTAAATGAAGTGGCGATTATTCAAATCGCCGCTTCATTTTCCTAAGCCGGGTAGCCTAATCTACATGCCTCTATCGCCAGAGGCATGTAGTCTAGACATACCCTTAGTGTGGAATAAGAGATGAACCATTGGCCTGCTTTCCTATCTTTGATTTTTCAGGACAGAGTAGAGACAGCAGGAGTTAATCTTTCATAATGATGGCAGTTATAGGTGGAACTGTCCTTGGTTCCCCTTCTAGTAAATCTTAGTTTCATAGCTGTCAATGTGCTTCAGGAAAGTAAGGTCACCTCCCTGCTCCTCTTGTTCTTCCTTCTCTTTTGCTTTCAGCAATGATTTAACATGTGTGACTGAGTGAGGAAAATAAGTGTCATCAAACCCAACATAATTGTTGGTCATTATTAACCCAGTGCAAGGGGTGCGGCTCAAGATCCCAAGTCCCGATCCTTTTCTCGTCACCAGAGTTACACCTGACGACATGGAAGCCTCTGAATTTTACCTTCAAGCTCCAAGATAATGGTAACTGAGGAAGAATAAAGTCATCTCAGAAGGTGAAATGACATTATGAAGAGAGCAAGGGGAAATATTCTCACTGTAAATACTTAAAATGATTGACACCACATGTTACTGAGCTATGACGCCCCTGATAGGAACCTATTCAAATTTCAGTGATTTCCAGTTCTTGATCACATTCGATATAATAAGATATAACTGTATACTCTGAAGTTTTGCATTTGATCTCCTGGAGCATAACTATTTGTGAGAATATGAACAGTACATCCCAAATAGCTTTATTCTGTTGGGGATTTATTTTTTGGTCTGGTGAATAGCTCTGATATGCATCTTATGCCCAGACCCCTTTCTCCCTGTCGAGGGGCATGTCTCCCCCTCGGGGTTGGGACCACCTGACCGGGTTCTATAACCTGTCCCTAGGGTATACACAGCCCTTGCAGCCCAACCCAAAAACACCCTTCTCCCGTGTTAGGTTACAGGCGTCCCTTAAAGCATAGCCTCAAAGTTCAGGCCCCTCTATCAGGGTATATATGGCACCTCCGGCCCAATCAGAAGAAAAGTCCCTCCTGGCGAGGGGTGATCGTCCAGGATAGTGAAAAGAGAGGTCGGGGGACCCAGGCGCTCCCTCTTCACTGGGTCCCAGCCCAGGGCCCTGTAGGCAGAGACTGTTGCTCCTGCCTGCTCTGCAGGGAATCTAGCTGATACACACCGAGCCACACTATCAGTCCTCTGCCCTGGGCTTCTTCCTATAGCACCCTGGTACCTGTGTAGTCTGTTGGCCTCCCGGACCAGCCCTTACCAGGGCTGGGGCTGCGGTTGCTCCTGCCTCCCAAGGGCTCGGCTCCAGGGTCGGCTGCAGGCGGTGACTCGGGTCTCAGTTGCTGCAGAAACATAGGTGCAGCCTGATCTACTCCTTCCCCCAGCGGCCTTCCTCGCTGCAGGGCTCTTTCTGCTTTTATACTCTGGCTCTGCTGCAAGCACGCCCCGCAGAGCTGGATGGGCAGGGCCTTCTCAGCCAGCTGGGCCTGGGCTATTCCCTGCCCTTCAGTGCGGGGCCTGTTTGCCCCGTCACACTGCCCACATCCAGTATCACAGAACAAGCAGGAACCTACATGATTCCATTAAGCAAAAAAGGCACAAAATGCTTAGTGCTAGTAGTTACCTCTTCCAAAATTTCCCTTGTGTCAAAACATTAGAATGACTGTTAACATCCCACAGATAATTGTAATTGGGGATGAATAAACACAATTCTGTTAAGCACCTGAAAACTGGTGAGAAGATGTTGGGGATTTGATTCAGTGCTAAGGTGTTCTACCAACAAAATAAACCATTGCTGCTCTGTCTGCCAACAGCTTTAAAGGTATGGTCATTAAAGTTATAAAGAGTGCCATAAAGAAGAGCCTGAACCAATACATTTGCCCCAAAGCCAGAGTTTTAAAATAACATTTGAACAAGAGACAGAAAGGAAGAATAAGCTACTTCATGCTTTGCTGGTCTTGTTTGATACTGCCAGGAAAAAGCCCCACAGACATACTGTCTGTCATCAAAATAGTGGAGGATGTTTGATGTTACGTTTATCTCCCTAGGTTTCTGGCACAGCTGTTGCACTGCATATTAGCTTGTAAAGCAGTGAAAGCCCCTCTTCTGTGATCTCCTAGCTAGGTACCTTACAAATCTTATTCTAAAGATAAGATGTCCAATATAGATTTTCTGAGTTGATAATGTGGGACTGTTAGCACTACAACTATCACATAGGAAAGGATGGCTTACACTGTTCAAAATTTTTTTTTACTTGCTCATAATAGCTTGAAAAAATTAAATTTCATTGGCAACTGAGGAGCTGATTCTATTGTTTATCCCAGTTTTAGATTAGTAATTCACAATCATAGCATGTGGTTGTCTGCATCTACTGGCCTTATTGTATCTAGATATTTGGTGTTTTCTACAGCCTTTGAGCCAACAGGGCTGCACTTTTAGCTTGAACAATAAAGGTTCACGCTTTTAGATCCAGAGGCTCTGGGTTCTAGCCCCACAGGTACCCTGAGCAGAGGTATCCTTGTATTCTTTTAACTTGAGTAGAATTATTTATAATATACACCAGGCTGATCACAATCACTTAATAGGTTTTGAAGACAAACTCAAATGTGCATTGGGAAGTCTTGCCCCTGAACTGATGGCATACTGGACCTTAGCAAAGATGTAATTCTCCAAAATATTCATTACACTTTGGAGTTAAAATACATGTTAACTAAAAGCAAGCAGAACACAGAATTTGACATAGTCTGAATATCTTCCACATCTCCATTGCTCAGCTTTCACTCTCTCATCTTGTGAATATGACCACTTATGCTTTAGTCATCTGAGGGTACATCTACAGTGCACAGCTATTTCAAAATCAACTATTATGGAATAGTTATTCCAGAATATCTTATTTTGAAATAGCATGTCTGCACTGCAGGGAAGCCTCAAAATTAGTCCAAGGCAGGCTTCCTAATGTAGATGTACTAATCTCCATTTAAAGCCCCTGGAGGCATTGGGGAAGGAGAACTTTGAATGGCCCTGGTGATGGGCTATTTCAAAATAGCAGCAGTGGAGCATCTACCCTTGCCTTATTTTGAAATAGCTATTTTGGAATAGGTGTTATTCCTCATAGAATGAGGTTTACAGATTTCAGAATAAGCCGTCCATTATTTTAAAATAACAGAATGGCTGTGTAGACACTCTCATTGTTATTTCGAAATAACTCTAGTTATCTCGAAATAATGGTGCAGTGTAGATGCACCCTTAGAGTTTTTCAGGCTAAACAACAGCTGAATTTCTAATTTCCAAAACAAACAAACAAAATCTCACCACCAATCCCAAGCATTATCTTTCAGAGGCACTGTATTGTGGACAAGATGATCAATGTCTGAAACAAGTTCTCAACAGAAGAATGTTTGGAAGATGCACAGTCTCAGTCTGTATTATTATTATTATTATTATTATTATTATTATTATTATTATTCCACAAGGGCTGAACAAAAATGATGCTGGTATCAAAAAGTTGCATGTCCCTCCCCATTCTTTTTCTTTCTTATTTTGCCCTCTCCTCTTTATGGCCACTTTCCCCATCTCTCTCTCCCCATATCTCTCTCACTAAACTTACACAGTCCTGTTTTTTGTTTAAACCACACCCAGGTTCTCTCCCAGACTAAATTCACTGTCATATTAAAAACAAAACCAAACTAGGGATCTGATTCTGGTCTCCCTTCTGCTAATTTTGCAGCAGTGTGACTCCACTGAATCACTCCCGATTTCTACCAGGGAAAGTAAGCTCAGAATCAGACCACAGAAGTTCAGTATTCTGCACAGGCTCCCATTCCGTTACTGAACAGTCCTTTTACTTCAGGCCGTGCAGGGCAAACATGGACACAATGCATCACTAAAGCCGACTTGTCAATCTAAACCTGGTATGTTAATTTTTTTAGATAGCTTTCAAGGACATTTACTATAAATCTGTAAAAAGAGAGCTACTTACAGGCCTGGGATTTACAGAATGTGCTGCCTATTTGTATTCTGTCTTTTGTCAATAGCATTAAGATTTGCAGTTTGCACTGAATTATCCGCTGACCTAAATCCTTGCAAGCTATCAAAATCTGTTTCCTAGATAAAGTCATGCTAGAGTTTGATACATTTATCAGTGCCAGGCACACAGCAATGCTTACAAGCAGGGCTATTTTTTCAAGTCTTCTCCAGAGTCAGACAAAAGAGAGATACAAATGAATTACAACCCATTGACACCAATGGTTTAAAATAATTATCAACCGCTTATTGTCTGGAAACACAATAGCACAATTCCTGCCTCCCAATTTCCCACACACTCCCAAATACAATGACACACTATTTATTTACGTAATGTAAAGCACCTGAGTATTCTACTGACAGGTCCAAAATGATTTATTGTTCTTACATTATGCTAAATACTCTGGGTAGATCATGCCTCATTATACAAAATATAATCCATTACCATTCAGCTGAATGAAACTTGATAGGGGAGAGGCAGGGGACTTGCTAATTGTCACAATAGCTTCATGGTGACATATTCCCTCAGTGGCAAGACTCAAATATTTGACAAAAGGATACTCTCCATTCCTTCTGCCCTCTCCTAATGCAGGACTCTCTCCTCTTGTTGAAGCCACTGGGCGTTGAATGGGAGCTAGGAGCAACATAGTTTCTAATTATATGGTTAGAGCATTACTCCAAAGTGCTCTGCAAACTAAAGTCCTGATCCTGCAGTCCTTTCTCAGGCAAAACTCCTATCCAGTCACTGAGTATCCTGCCTGAACAAGATCCCTAGCATAGATTAGACAGGCACATGCAGTCAGAAATCACATCCCTCATCATTCTCCAACTGCAAATGAGCAACCTCTGTTTTGGGCTGCTTGCCTACATTCACTTCAGTGTATAAAGTGCATATTTGCAATAGTCACCATTTCAGCCCATGTACTAAGGACTGAACTGAGAATCGTCAGAGCTAAATTGCTTGAGATAGTATAACTCAGGAGTGGGCAACCTGCAGGACACATAGAGCCCACTGGGAATCCACCTGTGGCACCTGTGGCAGATCCCCTCTCCCCGCCCATTCCCTATGAACATAAGAACAGAACGGCTGTACTGGGTCAGACCAAAGGTCCATCTAGCCCAGTAGCCTGTCTGCTGACAGTGGCCAGCACCAGGTGCCCCAGAGAGGGTGGACTGAAGACAATGATCAAGCGATTTGTCTCCTGCCATCCTTCTCCAGCCTCTCTCCAGCCTCTGACAGACAGAGGCCAGGGACACCAATTCTATCCCCTGGCTAATGGCTTTTTATGGACCTAACCTCCATGAAATTATCTAGCGACTCTTTAAACTCTATTATAGTTCTAGCCTTCACAGCCTCCTCTGGCAAGGAGTTCCACAGGTTCACTACACGCTGTGTGAAGAAGAACTTTCTTTTATTAGTTTTAAACGTGCTACCCATTAATTTCATTTGGTGTCCTCTAGTTCTTCTATTATGGGAACTAATAAAAAACTTTTCTTAATCCACCCTCTCCACACCACTCATGATTTTATATACCTGACTTTATATATGAACTTCTTGTGCCCTGAGGCACCAGAGCCCCGCACTTCCTACCATCCCCCCCTTTTCCTGGCACTTTCAGGGTATGTCTAGATGACATGGCTCCGTCAACGGAGCCATGTAGATGAGTTTACTAGACATAGCAAAATGAAGCGGCGATTATTTAAATTGCCGCTTCATTTTGCTATGTCTAGTAAACTCATCTACATGGCTCCATTGACGGAGCCATGTTGTCTAGACATACCCTCAGAGTGGGAAAACCACCTGATTAGCACTCTGGCCTCTCTCCTTCCCCTCTCTTCCAGAGCTCAAACAGCTGCAAACAGCTGATTTGCAGCATTGCAGCTCTTGAAGGGAGGGGGAGAAGCAGGGTCAGAGTGCAATTTGTGCACCCCAAAAGTGCTGGGAAGGAGGGAAAGGTGTAAGAAGTGCAGGGCTCCAGTGTCCCAGTGTGCGAGAGGCAGATGGGGGAGGAGGGAGGATGGGCTGCAGGTGGCTCACTGACATGAAGGAGGCAGTCACTCCCTATATTTGGTCACCCATTGCTTGTATATCCTGAATGAAAATGACATGTGTTCTAGCATGCCTGCAACAGACTCATCCCCTTGGTGGATCAGCCACAGGGGTACTTGTCGTACAACTCACCAGTGAATTACACATGGGTGTCACTGAAGGTGGGATCTGGCCCACTCTGAGACTGAACAGAGGATGATGAGGTTATTCTGTCAGAACTGTAGCTCATTGGACTGTAGTTCAGCATTCCCTGTAAGCTGAGTTCTTGGGCAGCCACCCAGGAGAGATTCAAATGCCACTCAGGTGAATAGCAGAGCACCCACAGCCGGCAGCTGGGGGAGCAGCAGCCTTGCTGGACCTCTGCAAAATGTGGGGGATTGACTCCTGTGCTCCTGAAAGGGGTGGGACCTCAAACAGAAGGGATGGGGCTAAGGGCAGTCAGCCCTCAGTGCCACATGCAACACACCATTCCAGCCCTTAGTGCTGCCCAGAGCATGCCACACGGTGCTCCAGTGGCTACTAAAGGGGCCTGGGGCTCCAGCTGTTTTTGCTCCTGCAGAAGTGATATAGTGGCCAGCAGTCCCAGACCCTTTTCAATTGCTGGGCTCCAGGGCTATAGACTCTGCCTATAGACTCTGCCTATAGTCTGGAGCAATGCCTCCTACTTCTAATCTCGGCTGGAAATTCCATGCCACAACTGCATTAGTGGGGCAGTTGAGTCAGTTGACGATTTCTCACTGGGGATAAGGTGCTGAGCGTGATTCTATTTTTCAGCCTGGAACCATGGAAAGCTACGTCAGAGTATTCTGAGCCATCAACAGCTCCAGCTTGCACTGCCATGAGGGAATCACAATGAAAAAGGAACCTCTCTGCTGGGATACAAAGAGACTCCTCATCTGCTTTCCTGCTTCTGGGCAGATACAATCTGCATTGTGAAAGGGTCTGGCCTTCTGAGACACTGGAATGTCCATCTGGTAGCAGTACAGATGCTGCTGAGCAGACAAAGCATTGTTAAAGCCTTCAGCAGATGCAGCCTATTACAGAAAAGCCATCAACTCTCCATTCGAGCTTCCCAAGAGAAATCAGCCTGAAGGTTGCTGTGTATCCTGGGATTTCTGGGTAGGACCTAATGTTTCTAGGGAGGTCAAGGGGCAAAGCTTCAAGTCATAAAAATATCCACCTCTCAGCTGTCTTGGGGAAAGGTTGTCACTCGGGTAGAAGGAGCAGAGAGAGGAAAGGGGGGAATTTTGCTGCACAAAATCCTAGAGTGAGAATGTAAGAGTTTTAAAGAGTTTGTGAGAGAATTCGGATGGCATTTGGAAGCATTCTAGAGTGTAAAGCCCACCTTAAGATCAGCTTAGGTTGCACAAGTGCTTTTTTTCAAACTCATTATTGTTATTATTATTATTATTATTTATTATTATGAAACCCACAATATTAGCACAGTAAATGAGTATGGCATTACAGCCTCGTCTCAAATGCTGCTTTCTCTAATTCTCTGATTACAGGGCCTGGAGGGCTTTGCCAGCTTGGAAAACTCTGTTAGAATCCACTGTGTCCCCTTTTGCTTTTTCCCCAAAACAATTACTTTACAACTTAGTTGCTAAAATAAGGTTAAGGGTGAGATTTTAATGCTGAGGCATGAGAAAGGCAGAGCTGGGCTTCCATTCCATGGAGTAGTGATTAGACCTGGGGATGGTATATCTGGCCCTGTGCTCTTTGCAATGTTTTCAAATATTTATTTTTCTTCCTGCAAATGCCAGAGATAATATAATACCACCTGCTTTCCTAAGTTGTTCATTTTCGTTATGAATCTTAGAGATAATTTAAAACAAATATCTGACACTGTCCCACAAAAAATGCCTGTAAATATAATTAGAAAACAGTCGAATGAACTGTGATATTCTATAAAGCCAAACTAAACTAAACTACTTGGGAAAATACAGAAGCTGATCTTAGTAATGACTTGTACACCAGATCCCAGCTAGCATGCACTGGAGCAGCTCCAGTGGGTCATCCTGATTCATACTAGTTGAAGTTCTTCCCCCTTGATTGCAGAACAGATAAAAATTATTATACAATAGAGACAGAAAATCATGCTGGCATTAGAAAAGTAGTCCTTCAGCACCAGAAATATAGGCCTCTACTGCTCAAGCTAAAAGGTAGTTCCTTTACCTGTTGGTAATAGCAGGCTTCTTATCTTAGGTGCGGCATTACAGGAACACATCATTCAGAGATATGCACATAAAAGCTTGTACATTACCTCTACATAATGCCACACAAAGCTTATAATTTCTGACAAGTCTCAGAGGGGTAACTGTGTTAGTCTGCATCTGCAAAAGAATGAGGAATCCTGTGCACCTTAAAGATTAACAGGTTTATTTGGGCATAACCTTTTGTGGGTAAAAACCTCTTCATCACATGCATCTCATGAAGTGTTTTTTTATCCACAAAACCTTGTGCCCAAATAAACCTGCTTTGTTTTTAAGGGGTCACAGGAATCCTTGTTGTTCTTACAATTTTAGTCACGTATTTGCCTAACTTTGGGCTAAATACAAGGAGGGGTTTTCTTCCCCAACAAACTTAGTTGGTCAGAGAGAGCTGAATATAGAGAGATGTCAGTTATTGTTGCCACTGTGTGAACAGATATGGCTAACGTTTGTGTTTTAGTGTATGCCATGTGTCCAGATGCCACATGAATTGTGCACTTTATTGAGGGCTAGATTCCAACATTCTTATACATTGTTGAAATCATTGGGGCTGTTTGATGGGCTCCATACCAAAAGGAAGCAAAATGGATCCTTACATAAATAACCCAAACAAACAATATGAAAGAACAACAAAAATAGATGGATGCAAGAAGAGACAGTTTCAGAAGTATGAATATTACTCTAAGGGTGCGTCTAGACTGGCAAGATTTTGCACAAAAGTGGCCACTTTTGCACAAAATCTTGCCACCTGTCTACATTGGCTGCGAGTATTTGCACAGGAACACTGATTTTGTACTGTACAAAATCAGTGGTTCTTGCGCAAATACTCCAACGCTCCCGCTCAGGGATAAGACCTCTTGTGCAAGTATTCTTGCGCAAGAGGGTGAGTGTAGACAGGCAAGTTAATTTCTTGTGCAAGAAAGCCCAATGGCTAAAATGGCCATCGGAGCTTTCTTGCACAAGAGAGCGTCTACACTGGCACTGATGCTTTTGCGCAAAAGCGAATCTTTTGCACAAAATCATCCCAGTCTAGACGCAGCCTAAGGCTGTAGCATTTCCCAGATGCATTCCAATTGTTTTTGTCACCATGCAGTGTGCACATCACTCTTTCATAAGAAGCTATTTCAAGTAAAGATGTCTTTGATTACTGAAAAGGATTTTACTTGCCAATTATGAGGCTTAGTCAAGTGGTTGGCAAAAAAGCATTTGAGACTTTGTTCCAAGCAACTCAATCAAAACTGGTCAATCAAATTTAAATCATGTTGTTCTTTAAATCTGTTGTAACATACCTATATATATTAATTTCTACAGTGCACTGATGACATCTGAGTGATTCAATTTGTGAAAAAGGCCAACATATTAAGTCCTAATGTTTATTAAATAGAAATGCTGACAGACCTTTATATCTATATTGAGACATGCTGATGTAATTAAGAGTGAGAGTGGTGAGGTGGGCAGAGAGTTCCTGCTAAGATCAGGTCCTAAGCAGCAAACGCATCTTTTCAAATTGTTTTTCATGTTCTGTGCCAGGCTGTGTACTGCAGAGCAAAGAAGTCTATTTATGTTTACATTATAAGCCAAATCTCTTGTGACTAGGATTTTTAAATACATAATAAACAGTTTTTTTTCTTTTATGACCAAATATGTTTGTGCAAGGAGAAAGGTAGAGGCAAGAGTCTGGTGCTTTGGTATGAACGCTACACTAGTCTCAAGAATTATTTGCATTTCTTGCATTTCTTCTATCCTTTAACTCCCAGTTCAACAAAGCACATGTTTAACTTTGAGCACATGAATTATCCCATTTAAACCAATATGCTTGAAATTAAGCCAATGTTTAGTACAGATTGAACCCCTCTGAGGTTCAGGGAGCCCTAGGAGCTGGAAACCCAGCAGCTGGGGCTGACCCCAGGCAGTGGATTCCCAGTGGCCCAGCATCTTCAGTGGTCCAAGGCAAACGGCATCCCTGGTGGCCCTGGAACAATGGAGTCCTGGCAGCCCCAGGGCAGTGGAGCCCCAGCAGTCTTGGGGCAGTGGTCTGGCCAGGGAGCCAGGAGCCTGGCAGCAGGGGGAAGGGTAACCCTGCCGGGTCTGCTGATGTATCCCAGGAGAGCCCAGAGTCTATCAGCCAAGCGGTGGAATTGACGTCCCCTGGTCCATCAAATTCTATCGTTCGGCACTGGTCAGGTCCCCAGGGTGCCAAACCATGGAGGTCCAACCTGTATTTTACTGAATCAGTGTCTGAGTCTCTACTCTCTGCCACATTACTGATGGATATTGCACCATTTGGCAAAAGCTGAACTCACAAGTGGAACTACATGGCTCTCTCATTCAAATTGCTTCCTTTCTTACCTACTCTTCCACTATGTCCAGGCACCTACAGTTAGGTCCAGATGCAAATTGTGGAGGTCACAGCTAAAAACTTGGTAGCGAGAGAAAGAGGTGCACAAGGTGTCATTGCACTTTATAGTCTTATGCAGTACTACTTGCACACAATGAAACTTGAGGTGTTTGTTCCATTTTGCAGAACTTCAGGCCATTAACTTATTTACAGTGTCCATTGCAAGGAAAGTTCCAATCTCTGTGGATCTGTAAGTTCCCTGTGATTTCCCAGGGCTCCTCATCGATCCAAAACAGACTCTTGTTTTCTGATACACATTTCTCCCTTGGCAGATCGCATTAGTGTGGGTACTGTACAACTATTCAATTTGGGAACACATCTGGGTAAAATCATCCCTTGATGCCATCTGTTGCAGCTGAACTATTGAAATAGTTAGCCTGAACTTTAAGCTCGTTCATGTTGTTGAAAGAGCTAATCCACTTAGAAATATTTGAAGGCATTTACGCATCTAAAACAACCCAAGGAAACTGTCAGCTAAAATGAAAGGTCTCACTGTCTATTCTTAGGTGCACTCTACCTAACCTTTTTACTCTGAACTACAAATCATTGACATGATGATTAACTTTTGAGGATCCCCTCCCGACTTCATTACTAAATAAAGGGAGAGCTACGCGCACCCTCTTCTGATTACAACAAGAAATCAACTAGTCCAGAGATGACCTTTTGGCATGAATTAAAGTTAACTTATTTCAGAGATTTCACAGCTTGTTTGCTGGGTTAAATATAAAAAGCTAAGTTAACTTGAAAATATGTGGGGAAGTCAAGTTTGGTGGGCAGAAGGAAAAGTATTCTTTGTTGTACTTTCTGCAAGCCTTAGAGGAATCGGATGGAGACAGAGCTTTGCTTAAGAACCCCATCTGAACAGAGGTTTTAAGGAGATCTGGGCTAACATTGAGACAAATAATCTATTGAAAAAAGGAAGTTTCAGTCAACTCAAAGCTATTTAGGAATTTGGTATGAAGAGTGTCAGCCAGTGGAAGAGAAGTCACTCTCCTTCCCAATTCCCTGTTACGGGCTGTGTCACTCGGGGAGGGGACTTGAGGGAAGAGGTTGAGAGGGGTCAAGAAGTGGCAGGACGTGAGGCAGAGAGCGGAGTTGTTCAGGGCCCTGCACTCTCCTACAGACAGCCCTATAGGCCTGGGTTAGGGGTGATGTAAGGAGGAGATACGTAGGCTGGCAGTCACATAACCACTGGCCTCCTTGTGACCCTTTCTAGCAGTAGCCTATGCTGGGGAAGGGTCACTCTGCATTACACAGTGTAAACTAGGCCTTTAAGTTGCTCTGAATCCCCCAGTCTGGCCCTGCATGCTACTGCACCACACATGGAAAATCTTTGTGGCCTGGGGGGAGGTTTGAGCGGAGCCATCATGTCCATGTGACACTTTGGGGCAGCCGCCCCGGGCTGTGTGCTTTGGGGGCCCACACAGTGGCCACCCCAAATGTCCTATGGGCAGGATGGTCCCCCATATTCAGGTAGGTCCACTGATGCTGGCTGAATGGGTCAGGCCTCCTACATTCACCACAGCAGTGGGAGCTGCAAGAAAGCAGAGCAACACAGCAGCATGATCTGCTCTGCTGCCATCTCCTTGGCTAGCCCAGGGTACGTCTATACTATGATCCTCTTGCGGAACTGGAAATGCAAATGGAGCACTCATTTTTTGAGGAAGAACAGCTCTTGCACAAAAGGATTTTTTTGCGCAAAAAGGTGCCATCTACACAGAGCTTTTTTGTGCAAAAACCTCTTGCACAAAAGGGAAAGGAAGAGGAAATGCAAATGATAGCACAACAAATGCAAATGAGTGCTCCATTTGCATTTCCTCTTCCTCAAGAGGATTGTAGTATAGACGTAGCCCCAGTCTCTCCACTTCCCTCTGGCTCCTGCTATTGTGGTGAGTGTGTGAGCTCCTTCTGCCACCCCACACAAGCTCTCCCAGTAATCTCTAAGGGTGAGTCCTTTCAGGGGAGGGTAGGAAGGGCTGCAATAGGGAGTGTGACAGGCAGAGCTGGGGCTTGGATGGTGCATATGTGCCAGATTGTGGCACTGCGTGGGCTCTAGATGGCTTCCAGGTTGTGAGTTTGAGCACCCTGCTCTGAATGAGGTCTTCCCCCACCCTTGCTTGATATTCTCCACCCATTCTCTACCACACTTTTGCTCTGCCTAGCATATAGGCAGTAGACTCTTGGTGCTGGTAGGGATAGGGTTAGGGTTGCACTATGGAGTCTTCTCATCACCATGTTAATTCTCATCTCAGGTTACCAGGTTTAATGCTACAAGTTTAATTTATTTTTGAAGAAAGGACCCCCCCCATTACCCTTCAACTCACTTATTTTCATGGCCATGGCCCAGTGGCAATTTGTTACATTTGTAATATACTTTCCACCACACCAAGAAACAAATATTCCTGTCGCAAGGAGCCATACCTGGAACACAGAGAGATTTAGTAGGGCTCTAGTTTGTTACTTCCTGTTTTGTCCTTGGGAATAGAGCAAATACATTCTCAGTGGCAGACTGATTCATGATGGAGGAAGGTCCATTGCTTGGCCATAATTCTGCATTAAGGGGAAATGGGTTCAAGAATTAGCTCAGGATGTTTCTGAATCATTGTCAACAAAAGCCGCAATCAGAATGGTTACTGGCAAGAATTTGCAACATCAATTTGACAGGTACATATTTCTTGTTTATACCAAAGGAGGGTCCAGAGCAAGAAACTATTATTTTACGTTCCTCAATGATGGACTCTAATAATATACAGTCTCTCACCGAGGAAAAAGAGAAATTGTTTAAGAGTCTGTGAAAAGCTATAACTAGGGACATTAGGATGAAAGCGAACAACAGAAAATTTAGCTTGAACACCAGAAAACAATTAACAATGATGGTTTTATATGACTGCAAGATCTCAGTGGAAGTGATGAATTCCCAAGCATCTCAGTCATGTAAGGATGGTTGGACACTGAAGATTATATTATAGACTCATAGACTCATAGACTTTAAGGTCAGAAGGGACCATTATGATCATCTAGTCTGACCCCCTGCACAGTGCAGGCCACAGAATCTCACCCACTCCTCCTAGAATAATCCTCTCACCTATATCTCAGATATTGAAGCCTTCAAATACTTTGAAGACCCCAAGATGCAGAGAATCCTCCAGCTGTGATCTTTACCCCATGCTACAGAGGAAGGCGAAAAATCTCCAGGGCCTCTGCCAATCTACCATGGAGGAAAATTCCTTCCCGACCCCAAATATTGCGATCAGCTAAACCCTGAGCACGTGGGCAAGACTCACCAGCCAGACACCCAGAAAGTTCTCTATAGTAACTCCTATCATCCATCCATTGATCTATTTCCCACTGATAATGAATGGTCAATTAGTTACCAAGATCATGTTATCTCATCAAACCATCCCCTTCATAAACCCATCTAGTTTAATCTTGAAGCCAGATAGATCTTTTGCCCCCACTACTTCCCTTGGAACAAGCTACCTAAGGCCTAGATCCAGCAGGTGATTAAGGCATTTTGTATTTGGCTGTATCAAGGTTAGATGGCCTGATGCAAGACTCATTGAAGTCAACGAGAGCCTTTCAAACAATTTCAATGGTTTTGGATTGGGTCCTAAATCAATTTTTCCATTTCTGTTTCAGATTCTTCTGTGACTGAAGAGCAAAAACTGGGACTATATTAACAATATTTTCCTGGTGCCTAAAATTAGATAAAATTGCACAATTTTAAACTCCGAAGCTAGGACATGATAGGAAAAAAGTCGAAAAGGAATTTTGTAATTATGTAATTTTTATCCTTTAGTGAAGCCTGTGAATAGCAACTGGTTTGATACAGCTTTTTCAAACCCTGTCCTTTGCATGAAATGCACACATGTAAATATTACCTCATTTATCAAGCACACCCATCCCTAAACTGCATGACTTCATAAAGGACATGTTAGGGAAATGTTCAGTCATCAGATAATTCCATCGTATTTGAAGTTAAGTACGTTAATGTATCTTGAATTAATTTTCTTGGTGTTAAAGTGCAAACTGGGCTAATAAAAGTGACACATTGACTTTTTCCAGAGAATGATGTTTGGCTTATGAGGAATGGCAGCATAAATGAAAATTAGCCTCAAGACAATGTTAATTACGTTTTATCCATTAGTAGGAGGTAATTGAACCACTCATTTTCACAGCAAAGAAAACCCTGCCGGCTTCATAAAGGGAAACGATTGTATTTAATGTGCTAATTAAAGTCTAACAATGTAGCAATATGGAAGAGAAAGAAAAGCAAAATGGAGGCAATATATTATATACCTATATAATACAATGATGGCCATCTTTACGCATTATCAGCCTCTAGTTGGGTTAAGATGGACTTCAGAGGGACAACTACATAGTAAGACGATGAGTCTCTCCTGTGCTAAGCTCCAGCCAATTGTCAAGTCAGGAACTGGTCTGGTGAGTCCCAGGACATGTATATAAGCTTCACAGGAGAAACAGCTCCTCAGTTTCCTCAAGGTCTGTTCAGGGATTAGAACTCTTTCCTGCATTATGGTGGCAAGATACTCCCTAAGCCTGAGGCCACATCTTTACTTGCTGCGCCAGAGATGGATCTTCTGGCATTTGATTTAGCCTGTCTAATTAAGACCCAGTAAAGCAAACACTGAGAGGGTATGTCTACACTACTCCGCTAGTTCGAACTAGCGGGGTAATGTATGCATACCGCACTTGCTAATGAAGCCCGGGATTTGAATTTCCCGGGCTTCATTAGCATAAGCGGGGAGCCGCCATTTTTAAATCCCCGCTGCTTCGAACCCCGTGCAGCGCGGCTACACGGGGCTCGAACTAGGTAGTTCGGACTAGGGTGCCTATTCCGAAATACCGGTACACCTCATTTCACGAGGAGTAACGGTAGTTCGGAATAGGAACCTAGTCCGAACTACCTAGTTCGAGCCCCGTGTAGCCGTGCTGCACGGGGTTCGAAGCAGCGGGGATTTAAAAATGGCGGCTCCCCGCTTATGCTAATGAAGCCCGGGAAATTCAAATCCCGGGCTTCATTAGCAAGTGCGGTATGCATACATTACCCCGCTAGTTCGAACTAGCGGGGTAGTGTAGACATACCCAGAGTGACTCTGATCAGCATGGATACTCCCTCCTGTCAGCCTCCCTCTGTGAAGACTTAAGGTAAGCCAACTCCAGCTACATATTTTACATAGCTGAAGTTGAATATCTTAACCCAACTTCCAGGTCTAGTGTAGGTCTGGCCTCACCCTCACTCCAGCTCTGTTCCTAGGTGTGCTCTAGTCCTACTCTGGGACTCCTTATTATGGCACTGACTCCTGGCTTTGGCCAGTAGGCACAACCATCCCATGATGATTTCTGACAGTAATCAATGTTATATGGAGTAATTAAGATCTTCTGACATGATTACACTATACATAAATACATGTATAGTTAAAACAAATTCACTGTTTATAACAAGGGTGGGCAAATTCCACCCCACAGCCTGGATTCCTACATATTTCCTTGTTCTTCCAGAGGTGTTGAGCGATTGCAGCTTTCATTGACCACGGAGTGCTGTTTGTGGCCAATGTTAGAGGCAGGAAACAGTCCTGGTCCATGCTGCTTCCCACTGCTCCCATTGGCCATGAACAGTGATCCACGGCCAATGAGAGCCTTCCTGGGTTGAACTTTTGCTGGTCCAGGACTATATATTGTCCATTCAGGAGCTCAGATTATAGAACCTTTGAATCATAGGGTTGAAAGAGACCTCAGGAGGTCATCAAGTCTAATCCCCTGCTAAACACAGGGCCAGTACCAACTAAATCATCTCAGCCAGAGGTTGTTAACCCAGAACTTAAAAACTTCTATCAATGGAGATTCTTCCATTTCCCTAGGTAACCCAATCCAGTGCCTCACCACCCTCCTAGTGAAACAGCTTTTCTTAATATCAAAACGAGGCCTCCCCCACTGCAACTCGAGACCATTGCTCCTTGTTCTATTATCTGCTATTGCTGAGAAAAGTCTCTCTCCATTCACATCCCCCCTCACTCTTCTCTTCTACAGACTAAATTAGCCCAAATCCCTCAGCCTCTAACTAAAACAATTGCTCAAGAAACTTCCTGCTACAATTCAGGACCAAATCTACACAAATGCACCCCCAAATCCCCAGCCAGGAGTTTTCTATCTACTACCCAAGATACACAAACCTGGAAATCCTGGACAACCCATCATCTGAAGCATTGGCATTGGCATCTGAAGCATTACAGCAGAATTATTTGGTTATATTGATTCTTTCCTCAGATCCTATGCTACCAGCAACCTAGCTTTCTTCAACACACCATTGACTCTGAAGGAACTACAGAGCATCAGTAATCTTCCTGAAAACACCATTCTTGCCACCAAGGATGTAAGAAGCTCTTTATGCCAACATTCCACACAAAGATGGATTACTGGCTGTCAGAAACACTATCACTGATGACGCCCCTGCACACTTGGTTACAGAGCTCTGCAACTTTGTCCTCACCCACAACTACTTCCAATTTGGGGACAATTATATCTTCAAGTCAGCGGCACAGCCATGAGCCCACATGGCCTCACAATATGCCAACATCTTTCTAGCTGACTTTGAACATTTCCTTTAGAAATTGACTAGCCTGAAGTAACTGCCCACATCTACATGTGGCAGTGAAATGGGATTCCAGAATAAAGACCTTAAATTGAATTAGGTGGTAAACCTCATTCCACGAGGAATACTACCTAATTCGATTTAGAGCTTTATTCTGGAATCCCATTTCATTGCCGCATGTAGACACGGGCAGTTACTTTGGGCTAGTCAATTTCAAAAAATGGCAACTAGCCGGGAACATGTAAATCAAGCGTGGGATATTTAAATCCCAGGCTTGATTTGCAATTCCAGTCACCCTTATTAGCCTCCCTAGATTGATCTAGGGGGCTAGTGTAGACGTACCCTAAGGTACTACAAGACTATTCATGTTTTTTTAAGTTTTTCCTCATAAGTCATGTGCTCCAGCCCCCTAATCATTTTTGTTATTCTCTTCTGGACTCTCTCTAATGTGTCCACATCCTTTCTGTAGTGGGGCTACCAGAATTGGATGCAATACCTCAGATGTGGTCTCACCAGTGCCAAATAAAGGGGAATAATCACTACCCTACATCTGCTGGCAGTGTTTCTACTAATACACACTAACATGCCATTAGCCTTCTTGGCTACAATGGCATACTGTTAATTCATATCCAGCTTCTCATCCACTGTAATCCCCAGGTCCTTTTCTGTAAAACTGCTGTTTAGCCAGTTGGTCTCCAGCCTGTAACAATGCTTGGGATTCTTCCGTCTCAAGTGCAGGACTCTACACTTGTCCTTGTTGAACCTCATCAGATTTCTTTTGGCCTAATCCTCTAATTTTTCTAGGTCACTCTGGACCCTGTCCCTACCCTCCAACATATCTACCTCTCCCCCTAGCTTATTGCCATCCATGAACTTGCTGCGGGTACAATCCATCCCCACATCCAGGTAATTAATAAAGAAGTTCATCAAAATTGGCCCCAGAACTGATTCTTGGAGCATTCCCCTTGATACTGAGTGCCAACCAGACACTGAGCTATTGATCACTACACATTGAGCCTGACAATCTAGCCAGCTTTCTATCCACTTTACAGTTCATTTATCCAAGTCATACTGTTTTTACTTGCTAGCAAGAATACTGTAGGAGACTGTATCTAAAGCTTAGCTAAAGTCAAGGTATATCACATCCACCACCTTCCCCATTTCCAATGAGCTACTTACCTAGTCATAGAAGGCAATCAGGCATGACTTGCCCTTGCTGAATCCATGTTGACTATTCCCAATCATTTCCCTCTTTTCCAACTGCTTCAAAATGGATTCCTTGAGGATCCCCTCCATGTTTTTTTCTGGGGACTGAAGTGAGGCTGAAGGGGCTGCAGTTCCCTGGATTGTTCTTCTTTCTTTTTTTAAAGAGGGGCTCTATATTTACCTTTTTCAAATCATCTGTTCTTGTTACCTTTCACATCTCTTGCTAGCTTCACTTCCAATTGCAATTTGGCCTTCCTGATTACACCACTGCATGCTTTATGCTCCTCCCTAGTCATCTGTCCAAGTTTTCCCTTCCTGTAAGCGACCTTTTTGTGTTTAAGCTCGCCAAAGATTTCACTGTTAAGCCAAGTGGTTAATACACATCAGGATGGTTTGTTCCTGCACTTTCCATAAGGCTTCTTTAAGGTACAACCAGCTCTCCTGGACTCCTTTTCCCCTTATGCTAGCATCTTAGGAGATTCTGCCCATCAGTTTCCTAATCAGTGTAATATTGCAGGAGCAGAAACATTTTGTTGTGGATTGATGTTAGAATAAAGGAAAGTCTGAAGGGACTCAGAGGTTTGGCATGGCAGAGTAAGTTTCTGGTGAGACACACTACGGTTTTCTGGGCACAAATAAGGTTTGTGCAAATAAGGTTTTCTGGGCACAATTATAAAAGCAATTTACCATATGTACATCATTACAGTTATATACATACACATATATACAAGGGCTGTCAATTGACAAGCATTAACGCCTGTGATTAACGCAGTCCAGGATTAATGTGTTAATTTTTTTAACGCTGTTAATTGTAGGCATCAGTGCTGTGCTGCCCCTTTGAAGTACACTGCCCCGGTGATTAAAAGGGGCAGCACTGTATGGAGCCCGTGGTCAGCTTGGGACTTTAGCTGATCCTGGGCTCCATGCAGCACTGCCCCGTTGAAACAACAGAGCAGAGTTTCAAAGGGAAGGTGCACGCAATTAATTGCATGATTAATTGCAATGCAATTTTTTAATCATGTGATTAATCATGATTAAATTTTTTAATCGCTTGACAGCCCTAATAAATACACATTCTTCTCTAAGGGTATGTCTACACTACAGCGCTAATTCGAACTAACTAAGCTAATTCGAACTAACGCATCTAGAACTAAAAACTAGTTCAAATTAGCGTTTTGCTAATTCGAACTAGCGTGTCCACACTGATTGGACGCAGGGGCGCATTTAAGGGCGGCTGAAACCGGTTCTGGCAGGGCGTCAGGTCAGTAGTTGCGTTGTGTGGCTGCTGTCTGAGGCTATCTGAGGCTCGTGCTTAAAGGGACCCCCCCGGACAGCCGGTTCTCAGCTTTTCCTGCTTGCTTGCCAACCTCGCCGAGGGACAGCAAAGCATTGGTCTCTGTGCCCGTCTGTGTCGGTGCTTCCCTTTGGGGACGCCGCCACAGGTGGCAACATGGAGCCAGAGCTCGCCCTGCACCTTCTGGTGCACTTTCTGGACTTGCTGCTGCAAGCCTGCCAGCAATGGCTGGAGGCTGCCTGGCACCACCTGGTGCACGTCAGTCCCCTGCCTCTCTACCTGGCCGCCCTGGGGGCCGTGGAGGAGCTGCGGCAGCACCCCAGCACCAGCGTGCCCCGCCGCATCTGGCGTCTGGACACCAGCAGCTACTGGTGGGACCGCATCGTCCTGGAACGCTGAGAAGACCGACAGTGGACCCAGAACTTCAGGATGAGGAGGGACACCTTCCTGGAGCTCTGCGAGTGGCTCGCCCCTGCTCTGCGCAGAAGGGACACTCGCATGAGGCCCGCCATCCCCCTCCAGAAGCGGGTGGCCATCGCCCTCTGGAAGCTCTCCACGCCGGACAGCTACCGATCCGTCGGGAACCAGTTCGGCATGGGGAGATCCACCATCGGAGCAGTGCTCATGCAGGTATGGCACTCGTCGGCCACTTTGCCCGGGGGGGAGCGGGGCTGCAAGGAGGGGATGGGCCACCCTAGGGACAAAGGGGGGGTGGGAGGAGGCGAAAGCGCCCCGCACTGGAGGGGTCAGTCTGTCCGGCTGTACTACACGCCGCCAGGGGGGTTGCTTCCGGGAGTGGGGCATGGGGCACTGCCAGGGCACAAATGCTCCCAGCCACCCGGGCGCCCCACTGATTGGCGCTTTGCTGTGTCTCTCTCTGCAGGTGGTCAAGGCCATCAACCGGGTGCTGCTCTGCAGGGTGGTCCGCCTCGCCGACCCGGATGCCGTCATCCGGGGATTCGGCGCCCTCGGCTTCCCCAACTGCGGGGGGGCCATCGACGGGACGCACATCCCCATCCGTGCCCTGGAACACCAGGTGTCCCGTTATGTGAACCACAAGGGGTACTTCTCCATTCTCCTGCAAGCCGTGTGTGACCACCGGGGACAGTTCACGGACATTAATGTGGGCTGGTCCGGCAAAGCACACGACGCCCGGGTGTACCGCAACTCCTCCATGTGTGAGAGAAAGGGGGAGGCTTTCCTGCCAGCCTGGATGGCTGAGGCTGAGCGCATGGCTGGACACTACGGTCAGCCCCACACCGCCGCCGTCTGGGAAGCCCTGTGGGGGGCTGTCCAGATCCGGGAAGCCCTGCGGGAGAGCTTCTTGGTGGAGGAGGAGGACTGACCTCTCCCTGCATGCCCCACTGGGGCCTTCTTCCACCCTACCCCCTTCTCCTTTCCCCTCCTTACCTACTGTCAAATAAAGACACCTGTTTTTCAAACAAAAATGTCTTTTTATTTAACATAACTGGGGTGGGAGGAGGGAGGAAGGAGAGTGGAAGAGGGGAGGGGGAAACCTGGGACGAGGGAGCTGGAAGGGAAGGGAAGGGAGGAAGGGAAAGGAAAGCTCAGGGGTGGGGGTCCGGCTGCCTCTCCTGTCTCGCAACACTGCGGATCCGGGGGCATTGGTGGGGAATGGTTGTGGAGGGTGGGGCAGGAGGGACGGGGGGTGTGGAGGAAGCAGGAGTGGGATCAGGAGGAAGAGCAGGGGGATCAGGAGGAGGAGCAGGGGGAGCAGGGGGAGGAGGAGGAATTGGGAAGCGGTCGAGCAGGCTCTGGAGGTGGCCTCGCAGGGCACGGCCCTGCTCCTCCAGTGCCTCCAAGCTCCTCCGGCGCAGCCTCAGGTCCTCCTGGACCCAGTGGGCCTGGATACGGAGCTGTTGCTCCAGGAACCAGAGGTGCCGCCTCTGGTAGTCCTCCTGGTTCCTGGCTCTCCTGCTTGCCCGGGCACGGGCAGCTGCTGCAGGCGGGGTGGTGCACCCTGCAGGCCCAGGTGCTGCGGCTGTGGTGAAACCAGAACAGCGGTCAATTACCCCAGGGGCCCAGGTGTGTGAAACCCAGCTCCCCTCTGCAAGGCCAGGGCCCCTGCAGGATCCCCAGCTGCTGCTCCGTGGTGGGCAAGGCCCAGGCGCACGGTCCCTGGGCTCCCTCTCGCCCCAGCCACCTGTACACATAAGGGGAGCATGATGGTACTCACATGTGGATGCCTCCCCGGCCTCGGATGACACAGGCGAGTGGCTCTGTGCGGTGCCTCGGGGGTCCCGGGTCCTGGGCAGGCTGCCGGCAGGCTCCTGGCTCTCGGAGCCCTCGTCCTCCTCCTCCTTCTCCTCCTCCTCCTCCGTCTCTGGGAGCGGTCCCTCTGCCCCGGGGTCTATCACGTCCCGGGGGGCAGGGACGACATGAGCCCCCAGGAGGCGGTCCAGAGCCTGGAAGTGGGGGCACATCTCCAGGTCGGCCCCTGGCAGGCAGGCCTGGGAGTAGGACTGCCGCAGGTCCTTGATTTTCCAGCGCACCTGCTCCTGGCTGCACTGGTGGCCCCTGGCGGCCAGGCTGGCAGCCATGCGGCCGTACACTGCCGCGTTCCTGTGGCTAGTGCGGAGATCGTGGACATTGGAGGCTTCCCCCCAAACCTCGATGAGGTCCACGATCTCCGCACTAGACCACGAGGACACCCGCCTCTTGTGGCCCTGGGCAGGGTCCTGGGAGCCGCCAGGCTGGTCCCAGGAAGAGGGGGAGGGCTGAGTGTCATCGGGTGGCTGGCTCATGGGGTGTCAGCTGCTGGGTGTGCTGGCACGGGTACTGGCAGCCTTGCAACTGGCACAAACTGTGTAGCCAGCCCGTGGCCCTTTAAGGGCTCCGGGGCCGGGAGGGGGGCAGTAGAGTTTGTCTGGTGTTGGCCAGAGTGGCCAGCAGGGCAAGCTGGTAAGGGCTAGCCTCCCACTAGTTCGAATTAAGGGGCTACAGAGCCCTTAATTCGAACTAGTAAATTCGAACTAGGCTTAATCCTCGTGGAATGAGGATTACCTAGTTCGAACTAAGCGCTCGAAGCGTTTAGTTCGAACTAGCGGAGCGCTAGTGTAGCGCCTATGAAAGTTAGTTCGAACTAACGTCCGTTAGTTCTAACTAACTTTGTAGTGTAGACATACCCTCCGATACCTAGAATGAGACTTTTGAGGCTAAATTCATTATTATATTAGTGAAATGGGTTAAAAGCTGCAGATGAAGCATACTAAGGAAATGAAACATATTATCCTTATACTGCGGCAAACACTCAAGATCATCCTTTACAGAAATGAGGGGAAAGAAAAAACTTTTTTTGACTAGAGAGGAACAACTGAATAGAAATCCACTAAACAAAGGTCCATGATATTGGGGTCAGGAAGTGGATTGTACAAATAAAGATGTAACCGGAAATAACAATTCTGCAATCTATTTCATCCACATTTGGGGACCTTGTACTAATCACGCTTCATGGCCTGAGCTGGATTCTGAGTTGGTATAAAAGCAGAGTTGGCCACTAGGTATTGATGGAAATCACGTGTTTACCTGAAACAATTGTTCAAGAACCAGCACATCCATCTTTACATAACAACTTCCTCTGTAATGATACTAAAATCAATGATTTCTCTCCAAGCACAGTCAGCTCCTGACTGGCAAACTCCACTCAAGTACAACAAATGCGAAGAAACATTTTCATGAGCAATGCACATCAGGCTGCAAACTCCACCAATAGAAATAATTGCTTTCCTGGGGCAAGATCCAGCTCCCACTATTATCAATGGACATCAGTCCATTGAATTCAACAGCATTTGGACTAGGCCCTGGATCTTGCCAGATGCACAAAGTTCAGTTACAGTACCAGTCAGCTAATAAAAAGGAGGAGTATTCTGCCTCTAGCACGCTCTGAGTTCAGCTTTGTGGGGGATGCACGTTTAGAAGGCCATGAAGCCAAAAACAGAGAGACCAAAAAAAAAAAAAACCAATTACAAAAAATAAATAAATAACAATCAGCCTTTGTCATCATTCGCTAAATTTTTAAAAACATTCTTTTATTATGAAAATGAAATGACTTAAATTTTCCCTCATTATTGTTTTCCCAGGGGGGAATAAAAAAGCTTTTTATTTCGATGTGGCTGAAGCTGCCATTTGCATTTAAATGAAGAGATCTGAAGAACAGGAGTTTGAAAGTTACTTTTTTTTCTCTTCTTGTGCGCAATGAGATTTCATTTCATTTTGCTGTTCTCCTTTAGTACAAACCTGGCTCCTCTTTCTGCTTCATTAAGTAGTCAATCACAAGCTGTTTTCCAAAAATGCACAGAGAGAACTAGACTCAGATGATGCTCAGTCAAGGTTCTGAATGGACTAACAATATATTTTTAATATCCCTTTTAAAAGTTGCTGTCATGACTGCTTATTTATTACATAAAATTTCAGTTAACTTCTCAAATGATACTTTTAAACAATCTATATTCTTAAAGCTCCATGGTTTGTGGTCCCTCCTCCGCCCCCATCAAAAACTTATTTAAATTGAAAGTTCACAAGCAGCTCCAAAATACACACATCCAAAAGCACAAATATTCATTGCACTGTTAGCTGTGCTAAGGAAAAAAAATACAGAGATTGAGCTTGCACCACTGAAGTCTATGAGAGTGGTGCTGTTGATTTAAATGGGAGTAGGAGCAGATCCTGGTATGAAATACACCCCCAGAGTAAGGACTACCAGGAGATCAATGAATCAATTCCTACTTAAGTTCTGTTTGATGTAAAGTATGATGTTCAGGTCTTTTGCTGGCTTCTGCACAGTGATAACTTTCACCATAGTGAATAACAGGTAGCCATTCAAGAAGGCAAAGAGATCTGGGACTGCCTTCTGAAATCTTAAACCTGACACCGGTACCTAGTTTCAAAAGATAACTATTCTCATGGGGGAAAGCACCCACCAAGGAAAGAATCTGATACAGGAAACAAGTCAAAAGAAAATAGAGAGTAGAAAGAAGGGCCAGTGTGCTGGTGATTAGGAAATTACTGAGCAAAGTAAGGAATGACAATTTGCAGTAATAGCATTGGGTTTGGGGGCAAGGAACTAACATCTTGCAAGCGAAGCAGGACTAAGCCCAGTCAAGAGTAGATGGCAAATATTCCATTTCTCTTTCCTTTAGGTACACAAAAAAGGGGGAGATTGGTAAATTCAAGGTGCTCTAAAGTTACCAGTTATACATGATGGCTGTGTCTACACTGCACCCCTTTTCTGGAAAAGGGATGCAGATTAGACCAGTCGGAATTGCAAATCCGCAAGGGATTTAAATCCCCCGCGGATTTGCAATTCCAAAGTGTCTAATCTGCATCCCTTTTCCGGAAAAGGGGTGCACTGTATACACAGCCGATGTGTCCTGTTTATGAAGAGCCTAAAACCAAAATAAGATTTGGTTTTTGATATGCATAGGAGCAAGAAAATACAACAATGGCCTATATGGTCAATGAGAAAAAACAAAGGCTTTGTACAAAAGCAGCCACCATTGTCCTCACATGCCCTTCACATAGGAGAAGAACAGGCTGTCTCCTTTACTTGGCCATCTTACAAAGCAAAAAGTGGATTTGAAATTGGCAGTAAAATGGGCAGCAGTGGGCCAGCAGTTGCTGATCGAAATGTTCATCAAAAAGAGAGTACACTTAACAAGACTGCATGCTTTGCTTGAGGGGGTCACTCACTACTAGGCTGCACTAGTGGGAGTCAGTGGTTTTAAAAAACCAATCTTTCGTTCACTAGCTGCTTCTGACTGATTTGTTTCACTGAAGTATTGGGCAATTTTACAGTAGCTGCGTGAAAAATAATACTCAAATGTAGAGACCAAGGGAGACAGGAGGTTAGTGCTCAAATTATATCTAGAATACTGGAGTTTATAAAAAAAAACACATTTGTTTTTATTTAGAGATTTGCTTCTATCAACAGCTAGATTGCCTTCAACACATACCAATGGAATGAATCACAGGAGATTCATGTGAACTGTAATTATCCATAGATACAACTGTTAGTGTTGCTACATTTTTAATGCAGTTGTATCAGTTATCAGTTAAGTACATCGAGAACAAAATAAAAAAGTGATTTTTCTCCTCTCTTTTATTATGCTGTACTTAAAGTGTTTTTCAAGAGAGACTTTTAAACTAAGTACTGTAGTAAAACAATCTAACTAAGAGAAGTATCCTTCTGGAGCAATATAAAAACATTTGCATTAACTGCACTGGTGTTGCTATTAAGGGGAACAAAAGAGAAGAAATAAAGTTAGAAGGAAAGCAACAGGAATTATGGAAAGAAGGATCAAACTCTACCCTCAGAGGCAATTTGATGCAATCTCCATCAAAGTTCATTGGAATTGTGTGTGCATATTCAAGAACAGAGTTTGCTCTAAATGGATGATTTTTCAAGGGTGCTGAATTTGCTGTCTAAAAACCTAGCATTTCACTAGCCAGTTTGCATTTGTAAATGCAAGATGGGTAATAGCAGTCTCACATGTATACTTTAGTGTGCAATTGTCTGTTCTGAAAACATAACAACAGGGTTTTGTTAGTGCAGCCTTGTTGAATCCTTAGACCAAAAAGTGAGAACCCCACTGATATACTGAAGAAATGAATCCCACATGCTCTGAATACCACCCAGGGCTATGGGCAAGCAATGCATCCCACATCCTTTCCCAACCCCCACCTGTAGATGTAAGCACAAGAAGAAGCATTCAAATGGCAGAACTGGGGACATTGTGTATTATCATGGTTATAATTCCTGCCCTCCTGAAATGTATGCATATGGTGGAGAGTCACAAGGGTCAGAACCATACATAGTGGCTGTGTCTACACTGGCAAGTTATTCTGGAAAATCAGCCGCTTTTCCGGAAAAACTTGCCAGCTGTCTACACTGGCCGCTTGAATTTCCGGAAAAGCACTGACGATCTAATGTAAAATCATCAGTGCTTTTCCGGAAAAACTATGCTGCTCCCATTTGGGCAAAAGTCTTTTTCTGGAAAACTGTTCTGGAAAAGGGCCAGTGTAGACAGCACAGTAGTGTTTTCTGCAAAAAAGCCCCGATCGCGAAATGACGATCAGGGCTTTTTTGAGGAAAAGCGCATCTAGATTGGCCACGGACGCTTTTCCGGAAAAAGTGCTTTTCCGGAAAAGTATCCTGCCAATCTAGACGCGCTTTTCCGAAAATGCTTTTATCGGAAAACTTTTCCGTTAAAAGCATTTCTGGAAAATCATGCCAGTGTAGACGTAGCCAGTGTGTGTGTGAGCACATGCACATATGTATAGTTGCCAAATTTCTAATTGCACAAAACAATGCCCCCTGCATCTTCCTCAAGGCCACATCACTGCCTTACCTCTTCTCTGAGGCCCTGTCCCCTCCTTGCCCCATTCCCCCTTCCTCCATCACCCACTCTCCCCTCACTCTCATTCAGCTTTCACCGGGCTGCGGGGATGTGAGGTGTGAGTGTTCTGGCTAGGGGTGTGGACTTGGAGCCAGGGTTGAGGAATATGGAATATAGGAGAGGGCACCAGGCTGGGGCAGAGGGATTGGGTGTGAAGCAGGTATGGGCTTCAGGAGCCAGGAATGAGGGATTCAGGGTTGGGGAGGGCTCTGGGATGGGGTAAAAGCCTGGAGTGTGGGGAGGCTATGGGCTCCAGCTGGGGATGTAGGCTCTGAAGCCGGGCCAGAGATGAGAGATTTGGCATGTAGGAGGAGACTCAAGTCTAGGGAAAGGGATAGGGAAGTAGGGGAGACAGGGGTGAGGTACCGACTCTAGGAGAGTTTGGGTGCAAGAGGGGAATCCAGGCTGGGCCAAGGAGTTGGAATTCAGGATCCTGATGGTGTTTGCCACAGCTCCTGAAATGGTTCCCAGGTCCCTGCAGACTTTAGGCATTTGGTGGGCAGCCAAGAAGGCTCTGTGCACTGTCCTTATGCCTGCAGTACCACCCCTACACATTGCCTAGATCATGGTTCCTGGCCAATGGGAGCTGTTGGGACAGAGCCTGAGGGCAGTGTGTGGAGCCTCCTTGGTCATCCAGGGACCTGGCAGCTGCTCCTGGGAGCTGTGTGGAGTCAAAGCAGGTAAGGAGCTCACTGTGCTGCCAGCTGAGCTTTTAATATTCTAGCCCACACTGCCAACCAGAGCTGCCTGGTTCCCTTTTCATACAGTTGTTCCAGTCAAGAACTGGACAAACCTATACATATGGCTAGGAGTCAAATGGCAAAATGACTTCACTGGCTGGACTAGGGCCCAGCATGGTATGTTGGTAAAGTTCCCAACTGCCAAATAAACCATGAGTCTCACATCTCCACTTCGCCAGCAATGTGTTACTTTAGAATCACCAGCTTAATGACATTATGCATATTCAGTTTTTAAAGTAACCCCAAGGCCTCACATGGAAGCACAGTTTCCTCAAGCCAATTCTATATTAGAGTATTTTTAGCCCCCACTTTTTTCTTTTTGCAGACGCTTTCAGGAAAACATGAAATAGTTGCACTCCTCTGGATTAGAAATAATTAAGAACAACCTACACAGGCATTTTGGGAGCTAAATTAATGTTTCCATATGAGGCAGCAATGGCACAAAACAGAATAAACAGATACTTTCAAGAGATTAAAAATACCCAACCTTGTGGTTCTTTTAAATCAAATTTTTCTATTGCTTGCACATTTGGGACCCACTAATTATAAAACTGCAGTATTTTTCTATACTGAAAGCAGATTTTATCCATTTGCTAAGATGGAAAGATAAAGACACTGGAAAAGCTTGTGGTTATTAGATCTCATCCAGATGTTCTTAAAAGCATTTTTCATCAGATTCAGTGATGCTTGTTGAAGATAAGTTAGCCATGGTTATAAAAATCAAGCTACCCAATCCTCTCAAAGTGCTAAAGGAAATACCATTTGTGAACTGTTCAGAACAGATAAAAATCCTGAACATATTTATATCTTCCACAGTAAATGCTAAATGCCATAATTTCTAAATTCTCCTCCTTTACCTTGAAAATCTGAATCTCACAAAAATCAACTGGATTTAAAAAAAAAATTGATAAATGTATAGCTGTTAAGGAGACTCCTCCATACTACGAACTATAAAGAAGTTTCATAAAACAATTAACAGAGGTTTTAAGCTATAGTTGTGAGCCAAGGTATTCTTTTATCAGAGAGGCTGTGTCTAGACTGACCAGTTTTTCCGGAAAATCAGCCGCTTTTACAGAAAAACTTGCCAGCTGTCTACACTGGCCACTTGAATTTCCGCAAAAGCACTGACTTCCTACTGTAAGAAATCAGTGCTTCTTCTGGAAATACTATTCTGCTCCCATTCAGGCAAAAGTCCCTTTTGCGCAAAGCTTTTGCGCAAAAGGGCCAGTGTAGACAGCTCAGATTTGTTTTGCGCAAAAAAGCCCCAATCACAAAAATGGTGATCGGGGCTTTTTTGCGGAAAAACACATCTAGATTGGCACGGACGCTTTTCTGCAAAAAGTGCTTTTGCGGAAAAGCGTCCGTGCCAATCTAGACGCTCTGTTCTGAAAATGCTTTTAACGGAAAACTTTTCCGTTAAAAGCATTTCCGGAAAATCATGCCAATCTAGATGCAGCCAGAGAGTTTAATAAGAGAGAGGCTAATACCAATGAGGGATTACATCGTTTTTATAACTTCTCCTGTTTTGCTAAGATCAGAGGTCTCACAGAGATCCCATTAGTCTCTAAGACAAAGTGATATGCAAAGATTTATTCTAAAGAAAAAGAAAATTCATATTTTTATAAATTAAGAGAGTATGACTTGAAGATAAGACATGCCACCTCCTGAGGGATGGGTCGCCTATGAGAGACATAAGTTGGTCATTGTCAAGTTCCCAATGAACAGATTTCTATATCTTGAAACTTTTAACCATGCAAACTGTCACCTATTGGGTCTAGGCCTAGTACTCTTGAAGTCAATAGCAAAACCCTCATTGACTTCAAAAGGAGATAGAATTTAGCTCCTGTCTTTGCAGTCTCTCTACAATGGCCATTGCCTAAACCATGGAGTCTGAGCTGTTCTTTTACATCAAGATCTGGTTCCTTCAGGACAGACTTGAGACATTCTGGTGTGGTAACATGAGAGATAAACTCATACCATGCTGACTTTGCAGTACCTGTTCTCAGGGCTGGCCTTACCATGAGGTAAACTGAGGCGGCCGCCTCAAGTGCCAGACTGTGTGTGTGGGGGGGGATGCCACTAGGACCCAGAGTGTAGAAAATTGTGTCTGCTGCTGGTGTATATGTATTCCCTCTGCAGTATCATGAGAGGAGTAGCACAGGAAGAAGGCAGAATTGAGACCTTTCAAAGTTTTGGCCCAAGTGAGGGAGCTTAGGGGCATCATTTGAGCTCCCCGCCTCAGGTGCCAAAATGTTGTGGGTCAGCCCTGCCTGTTCAGCAGCTGAGATTGTCTCTCTCCCTTGTCCAGACATGCATCCATCCAGGTAGAGTCCCTTTGGGTAGCATTCATTGAATCCTTGGGTTCCTTCTTGGAGCAGCAGGTTCTGACTAGGGTTCTGTGCTCAATGTCCTCTTCTGGTTCCTTTGGTTTGATCCTAGAACCTGCACCCCATCAATATCTTTTTTATTCATTACCCCATATATTCTGGTTGATTCTTGGTCCTGAAGTCCCTCCCTTGCCAGAGGAGGTGGGTTTTCTGTTACTTTGGTGGACTCTGTCCAAAAATGTCATCATTTAAATTGAACAGCATCCTTCATCAGCACTAAATCCATTTAAAACATATTTAGAACCAACATTAATTTAAAAATGTGAACATGGGCTCTGCTATTCCATATGGGTATGTCTACCCAGCAAAGTTATTTTGAAATAACAGCCGTTATTTTGAAATAACTTTACTAGTGTCTACACAACCAAACCGTTATTTTGAAATTAATTCGAAATATCGGAGCGTGTATTTCGAATTTGGTAAACCTCATTCCATGAGGAATAATGTCAAACTCAAAATAGCTATTTCGAAATAAGTGCTGTGTAGACACTTATTTCAAAATAGAGGGCCTCCAGCCTTCCCAGGGTGCCCTGGCGGCCACTCCAGCCTCAAACACGAACACTCCTCTCCCTCCCCCTCTCCCCAGAGCCCTTAAAGGGGTTAACTCTGGCCACAGTGCCTGTGCCAGCTACAAGCCTGCCAGCCCAGAGACAGCAGTCACTGCCAGCAAGCCACTGGTAGCCAGCCCTCCACTGCTCCCCAGGAGCAGTCTGTCAGCTCCCAGGAGCCTGTCAGGGCCTGGAGAAGGTGGGTGCCTTCCTGGTCCAAGGTGGAGATCATGGACCTTATTCAGGTTTGGGGGGATGCCCCCAATGTCCATGATCTCTGCACTAGATGGAAGAATGCGGCGATCTATGGCAGGATAGCTGCCAGCCTGGCCATGAAAGGCCACATGCAAACCCAGAAGCAGGTGCACATGAAAATCAAGTTGGTCCGGTGAGACCCCCAACCCTGAACCCTGAGCTTCCCCTCCCCCTTCTTCGCCTTGCTTCCCCCTTCCAGCTCCCTCCTTTCAGGTTTCCCCCTCCCCTCTCACACCCTCTTTTCTCCCCTCTCCCATGTTTTTTCCCCATTCTCACCAGAGTTTCATCCCTCCCTCCCAGTTTTGTTAAATAAAGAGAGTTTGTGTTCATGAAAATATGTGTTTATTTGACATCAGGAAGGGTGATTAGGGAGGGGCAAGTAGAAGGACGTGAGAGAGGAATGAGGCACAAGCCCCCAATGGAGCAGACCAGGGAGGTTCTTAGTGCTCCTCAGGGTGGAAGCTCTCCCGCAGAGTCTCCTGGATACTGACAGCCTCCCGGATGGACCTCCCGGATGGCAGCCTGCAAAAAGTGCATCCAGGCTTACAGTAACGCATCCAAGAGAAGCACCAGAGTGCCCAGGGGCAGCTCTGGCTCCATGTTGCAGAGTGCTGTGGTGTCCTGAGTGAGGGCAACCAGAGTACGCAGAGACAAAATGCTTTGCTGTCCCTCATCGAGGTAGGCAAGCAAACAGGGAAAGCTGAGAACCAGTTGTCCATGGGGTTCCCTATAAACACAGGCCTCACATACCCTCAGGCAGCAGCCACACAAAGTAACTTCTGACATGATGCCCTGCCAGACCTGGTTCCGGCCGGCATTAAATGCGATTCAGCATCCACTCAGTGCGGATGTGCTATTTCGAAAAAGCAAAATGCTATTTCAAAACGCATTTTGTGTGTAGACATGTTACTTTAAAATAACGTATTTTGAATTAACTATTTTGAAATAAAATATTTCAAAATAACGCTGTATTATAGACATACCCTATATCTGGAAGAGATCCTAGGTTATTTTTGTAGTTTCTCATTTTTTCTAGTTTCTCTTCTAGCAAGATTGTCTTTTTAAGGAAAATGAAGAACAACAAGATTATTCCTTGTTGCCTGATAAGCTCTCCTCATCTAATGTCAGGCAAGCTTTGATAAGCACATAAAGTGAATTAGCCAAAGGACAATAATTACTTGATTACTTTATTTACAATTCAACATTATCAACTCAAGATTGAATAGGGATCTCAACTGGTTAAAGCATTACAAAGGCAATTCCCTCCTCTGAATATTCACATCTCTACACCAAATGCTGTGAATGATCCACCCTGGCACTTATTAGTTTCATTAACACCAGAAACTTCTGTGTTAACGAGTTTGGTAGTGTGGACGTTCCACTTGTTATTTTCAAATAAAGGGTGTAGACCAGGGCTAAGGTGCCACATGCCTCCTTGTTGTTTTTGCAGATACAGACTAACATGGCTACCCCACTGATATAATTATTTGTATTCAAACTCTCTTATACCCATTCATTCAACAGAATGAAAACAGTATTAAAATGCTTCCCCCACTATCATATTCCAAGGTTCAACCTGGACTAGGGAGATTTTTTTTCACAAGTTGCTTGACAACTGCGAGTGACTCACAATGCTTTGTTGTTGCAGCTCACATCCTGCGTCGCTCACAAGCATCCTAACAGCATGCAGGTCACACTCTGAGGCTTCGTCTACACTGCAACATTTTCGCGGAAGAGGGAATGCAAATGAAGTGCTCATTAGCATTTCTTGCACTCTCATTTGCATATTCTCTTCTGAACCTTTTTGCAGAAGAGGTTTTTGTGGAAAAAAATGCAGAGTAAGCGGGGCCATTCTGTGCAAAAAAAACAAAAACCCTTTTGCGCAAGAAACCTTATTCCTCATTCCAAAAAATGTACCAGGTGTCTTGCCACAGCTGGATGTCTTCCTGAAGTCTGTGGTCCAGGGTCAGCTCCATGGATTGGAGTGCCATGATCAATGGATTTGGCTGCTGCCTCATGTCCCATTCTCGTCTGTGAGCCAGGCTTCATGGCTGGACTCTCTCTCTCAAAATGCACTGTGATCTCTCTTCTTTCTGGCCTCCACAGAGCATCACGGGGTCCCAGGTGCGCAGGGCATTCAGCCAAAAACTGGAAATTCTTCACTTGTGGGTTGTTCTGTTTTCCACAGAATGCAGATATGTTTTGTGAAGTTACAGTTACTCAAAAACACAATTTTGCACAGAAAGAACAGCCAATTTCTGACAGATTTTTGACCAGGCCTACAACCTCAACAGGAAAGAGACAAAGGATAGGCAGGGAAATGGAGGGGTAAAGAAAATTACCCAATTTTCACAACGAGTGAAGCAACAGAATTAAATCTTAGGCCTTCAGACTCTCAATACAGCACCCTATCCACAAGGGATGTTAAAAAAGTGGGGGTGGGGGGTTTGGTAAACATGTAACTGCTGAAAATTTCAGTGATTACATGTTTACTCACAGGGAGGCAGGCATTTAAGTTAGCTCCCCTTGAGCACTGGATCCCACCTGCTCTCTCCCTCTGCCTCTGATACAGTGGCAGCAAGTGGGGGGCTTGCATGAAACCATGAAAGTTAGCCAATGAATCCATGGGCCCTCATCCTTGTGGGACACAGAAAGCTATGGTTACGTGGAGTGAACTTGCTGCCAATTCCCTGAGACAGAGCAATCACTGCTGCTTGGGGAAAGTGCAGGGGATGACTGCTCCCTAGTGTCCGCTGTCCTCCTTCAGGTCCTCTCCCCTCACTGGGCTGAAGCTGGCTTGTTTTCCAGGCCTTGTCACATTCACCAGGATCAAGGGCTTTGAGAGGCTGCTGATGAGATCTGACTCACTGAAGAGGGGTGCATTAACAAAAAAAGACTGGAAATCTCTGCACCCAGACCATGGCAGAAGCAGGATTCAATTTTTTTCTGAGAACTTTTGAAAATGTAACCATGTATCACCATGAGTTTTTGAGTAACTGAAACTTGTGTTTTTCAGTAACTGAAACTTCACAAAACATATCTGCATTCTGTGGCAAACATGGTTCCACAGGAAAGATAGATAAAGAGATGAGAGATGCTCAGAGAGTGAAGGAGAATGTCTACTGCATTAGAAAACCTCTCATGCATCAAGGAGTCCATTCTATAATACAATAAAAATACTCCCATGACCCAAAGTAAGCACCATTAAAATTGCTGAGATGTATAAAAAGTAAAGAACATAATGTGCCTTTTACACCTATTTAGTCCCCAACGCAGTGGCTTGCTCCATTACATTTCTTTAAATGGGATACAGGTGAAAAACTTTCTTTGAAATACTGTTTCACTCAACGCTACTTAATTAATCCTCTAAAACAATGGCATTTCCTTATGAGTAACAGTGCAAGATTAGCATATAACTACAAGTAACCTACGAAACATTCACAATTATATATTGCCATTACCAAAAGCAAATGATGCACTTTGGCAGGATTCACATGCCATCCAGTAGAGGGCAGGAAGAGGATAGAGATAAGGTTAGAGTAATGATTTTGTTCAGAGATTGATCATACATATTCCTTGAACTTTTTATTCAATTCTCCTCCCTTTTATCAGCATGTATTAAGCAGCTTCTATTGGAAGTTTCACAATTGCACCACCAAGTTTATAGGATTAAACCTCACAAGAGGCTTTTGTGGCAGGAATGGAAAAGCATTATCTCCATGTCAGAGGACAGCAAGGTGAGTTTACTTCAGCAATATTTACCTATATATATTACCCAAGCTCATGGAGCAAGCCAGCATCTGCCTGAGGGCTTGCAGCGTCTTCTTTTGATTCCTGGCTTTTGTTGGAGCCATTGGACTACAATGTTTCCACATCAACACCCTGCTTCCTTCCCCCTTTTAGAAATCTACCTCACTGATCTGCCTGAAGGTATGGTGACCATCTGTTTTCTACATAGCTTCCCAAAGCTGAAATATCCCATTCTTATACCATTCATGGCATATGAATTTTTTAACGGAAGTGACACAGGCAAAACATTATTTCTCCGATGTGCTCAGTATTGTTGTGTCTAGGGATGTTAAAAATAGTTTAATATGGTAACTGTGTAGCCACTAAAAATCTTAGCAGTTGCATGTGCTGTGGGCTTTGCAGCATAAAGCTTTATACTGCAAAGCCTGCAGCAAAGCCTTCGCCGGAGTGGGGCTGCCACTCCTTCCTCAGGAGTGGAGCGGGCATCCCTTAACTGCCAGGCTCCTGGGGTTCAGGTTTCGGAGCTGGCAACCCTTTCCTGCCTTGCTTTCAGGGGGGAGGCTTTGCTGCCCTGCTACAGTGAAGTTGCCTCCCTGGGAATTGGCTGAGTTATAATTAACTAATAAGCATCAGCTTATCAGTAATGGTTAATTGGTTAAATTCTAACATCCCTAGTTGTGTCTACATCTAAGTATAATATTTAGCATCTTTATGGGGAAGTTTGTCCTTTGTCTGAGAATACTCATTAAATATTGTCTTTATACAGCTAGATATCATAGGGCATGTTTTAGGGAAGATGTCTTGAAATTGCTGATCCTCTTTTTAGAAGATTCACATTTACTAATCACTGTGAAAAGTCAGTAGCAAGAATTCTTATAGATTGAGCAATTAAGATCTGCTCAATGAAGTCCCCATTGGAAAACTAACCATAAAATATTACAAACTCACTGAATTGTAATGGGCATGCACCAAACTGGGTAATTTAGAATGTAACAAGAAATACTTTACATTCTAAATTAGTATGAAAAGAAAATCAGCAACAGCATCACCGGCCTTCATATGCCACAAATGAGTCCCATAAGCATATTCCCTGACAAGACTATGTCAAAATCATATTATGAGTAAAGAGATTTCTTTGGCCATCCAGACATTGCAGATGCTGTGGCTAGGGCTGGCTTTATGAAAAAAATTAGGTTGTTGCTATTAATTACTTGCATTGCCATAATGCCTAGGCACTGTGGCCAAGTACCAAGATCCTGTTGTGTTACGAACTGTCCAAACACAGAACAAAAAGATCATTCCAGAGGTTGCCAAACTGGCTTTTGTTCTGCAATGTAATGGAAGAAAAACTTTTAATTTAAAAAGCAGAAGACAAACCCATCCTGTGGAAGTCAATAGCCCCGTAGCTACAGCACATACATGGGGTGAGAGAGAACCCCGATGAAGTGTCTGCTCTGAAGACAGAACTGGGCGGCTATTCGGGGTTGTGGTCTATCTCTTGTGGCAAAAAATCAGTTTGGATGAAACCACATTTTCTGATCAAAAATCACTTGATCAAAAAAACTCCTAATCAGTGCTAGTTATAATCAACCAGCTGTTTTACATGGACACAAAGAAAAATTAAAATCATGGTATACGCAGGGGATTTGCTGGCACTATGAAAACAGAGGAAAACATTTCTCTGCAGTCTCAGGCACAAATTACTAAGGGATTTTTAAGCTCCCCTAGTATAAATCTTCTGACAGAGGGGATGGACATCTGGGCTATGTGTTGCCCCAAAGGTATTTACTGCAGTAATGAAATTAGGTTACCCCTCAAGGTTTTTGCAGGTAAGAGAGCTGATATTTTAGGTGGCCACCTGTTGGCTGCACTAGGAAAGATGCTGAATCTTCTTAGAGCAACTTCAGAGCTCCTGATAAGTGGTAAATGCAGAAAAATCCATTTCCAACTCTCCTCAAAGTCTAGAGCTTCTGGAATTCACAACAGATGCTATGATCTACTGATATCTTCACACAATTCCATTTAGGATTAGAAGAGGAGAAATCTATCTGGAGAAATGGCTTTAACCCTGGATGCTTTCTGGTCTTTTAGAGATTGCAGATTTTTCTGGCCATATCTTTTTTCCTAAGCCAAAAAAAAAAAAAAAAATGCAGATTTGGGTCAGCTGAAACATTTTGTGAATTCATGTAGATTTCAGCCAATTGTCTTGACTAAAGATAATGTGAAGAGTTGGAATGTTTCATTCTTACACCATATGACAAAGTATAGGGCCCTTGATCTCAATTAATTTTCCTGGATTCAGGAAATTTGATAGTGTATATTTTTCTGCTCTTTTTTAACTGTGTGAGTGAATGTTGATTCTACTGATTTGGTAATCTTCATGTTTGCTCTCTAGAGCTGGTGGGGAATTTTCTGATAAAACATTATTTTTATTGGAACATGATGATTTGTTGAAATCAAAGCTTTTTGCAGGAAAGGGCAGGTTGGGCATGGCCATGAGTGGGCCACAGCCCACATACTCTGCATCCAGGTCCGCCACCCACCAGCCCACCAGGTGATGCAGCCAGGCCGTTGGATCAGCATAGGGGCTCACCTCACTCTGTCTGGTGACCCATCTGGGGAGCCGGGCCAGGGCACTGGGTCTGGTATTCCAGATGGGGAGCAGGAGTAGCCAGGCTAGAACCCACATTGCAGTGCTGGGCACGCATCAGAACAAGGCAACCCCCTGTGTGCAGACTCTACTCTCTGGGTGCATGTCTGGGTTTCTCTGGCCAGTTGCAGGGAGGTGGCCCCATCCTTCTTGTCCTGCCCCCCCCCCATGTTCCATTCTTACCCATCCACCCAAAGTCAGGGCTCAACCATGTGGGCCCTTCTGGCTATACCATTGGGGCAGGTTTTGACAAATCTGGCAATTTTGAGAAAATTTTGAGAAAGTTCTGAAATTGCCAACACAGCCTGTTTTGACTTTTTATGATTGAAAAGATCTATTAGTAAGAATTAAAAACAAATTTTAATAGAAACAAAATATTTTGAAATGATCAAAGTGAAATATTATGGTTGACAAAATAATATTTTGTGCAGTTGGCAAAAATTCTCAAGATTTCAAGTTTTTGCCACAATATGGTATGGGAATTTTGTTCACATTCTCAAATTCTCACAGGATGGGATAATCATCTTCTGATCAACTTTAGTGTTTTCTTCTGGTTTCATATATGGCAGTGGCAGTCATTCAGACGTGCAAATATTTGCACATCTGTTACTCCTATTCCTGTCGGGAATGTTAAAATGTTTTTTCTTCCTGTTCTCTGCCCCTCTAGAAGTCATAACTTTGTTGGTGGTATCTGGTGTCAAAGCTGTGAAGATTTCTCTATAAAGAATTCCAGTCATGTTTGGTGTTACAGTGGTTCACAAACTGAATGTGAGTCAACAATTTGAGGAAGCTGCAAAACTGCTAACTCTGTATAAACAGTAGTGTTATGTTTAGGACATGAGAGATAATTGTCCTGCTCAACTTGGCACTATGGAGGTGTCAGCAGGCATTCTGTGTCCAGTTCTGGGCATCACATTTTAAGAAATACAAATAAGAGAGACGGGAGGAGAGCAACAAAATCATGAAAGATTTAGAAAACCTGACCTGCGAGGAAAGGTTAAGAAAACACCCGGGGTATGTCTACACTACCCCGCTAGTTCGAACTAGCAGGGGTAATGTAGTCATCCGCAGTTGCAAATGAAGCCCGGGATTTGAATCTCCCGGGCTTCATTTGCATGAAGCCGGCTGGCGCCATTTTTAAATGCCGGCTAATTCGAACCCCTAAACCTCATTCCACGAGGAGTACAGCTAGTTCGGATTAGAAGCCTAATCCAAACTAGCTACTCTGTGCCGCATGTAGCCGCGCTGCACGGGGTTCGAATTAGCCGGCATTTAAAAATGGCGCCGGCCGGCTTCATGCAAATGGAGCCCGGGAGATTCAAATCCTGGGCTTCATTTGCAATTGCGGATGACTACATTACCCCCGCTAGTTCGAACTAGCGGGGTAGTGTAGACATACCCCCAGGCATGGTTAGTTTTCAGAAAAGAAGAGCAGGGGGAGATGGAGATGACAGTTTTCAAATTAGGGATGTAAAATCCCATTTTAAAAATTAACTGGGTAAATGGTACAGTTAACCCTTTAGCCAGGATCCCATCCTGGCACTGAGCCACAGAGCGGAGGGCTACTTTGGCTGGGCCACACTGTGGGTAGAGAGTTGTTCCAGCTGGGCCGGGCCTCCTGCCTTGTGTTGTTGGTACAAAGCTGCTCTAGCCTGAGTCCGCCATGTTGCACCATAAGCAGGGGGGCTGCTCTACCCCAGCTAGGCCAGAGCACCTCCCTCCCCACCCACAGCACAGCACAGCACAGCACAGCACAGCACAGCAGGCCTTGCCAGGCTGGAGCACCCTCTTCCCACAGTGTGGTGTGGTGGGTATGGTTGGGCCACCAGTTAAAGGTAATGCTTACTGGATAACTGGTTAACCCTTAAAAAGCAGTGAGGAGTCTTGTGGCACCTTAGGCTATGTCTACACTGCCACCCTAGTTTGAACTAGGGTGGCTAATATAGGCATTCGAAGTTGCAAATGAAGCCCGGGATTTAAATATCTGGGCTTAATTTGCATCTTGCCTGGCGCCATCATTTTTAAATCCCCGTTAGTGCGGACTCCGTGCCCGCGGCTACAGGCGGCACGGAGTAGGTAGTTCAAATTAGACTCTCTAATTCGAACTACCGTTACTCCTTATGGAATGAGGTGTACCTACTCCGTGCCGCGTG
Organism: Pelodiscus sinensis; assembly: GCF_049634645.1. Classification (NCBI taxonomy): domain Eukaryota; kingdom Metazoa; phylum Chordata; order Testudines; family Trionychidae; genus Pelodiscus; species Pelodiscus sinensis. Next base: position 26,687,611 of record NC_134725.1, on the reverse strand, counting down.
TAGCCGTGGGCACGGAGTCCCCACTAACGGGGATTTAAAAATGGTGGCACCCGGCAAGATGCAAATGAAGCCCGGAATATTTAAATCCTGGGCTTCATTTGCAAGTTCGAATGCCTACATTAGCCACCCTAGTTCAAACTAGGGTGGCAGTGTGGACATAGCCTTATAGACTAACCAAAGTGTTGGAGCATAACCTTTCATGGGCAAAGACCCACTTCGTCAGATGCATGAAGTGGGTCTTTGCCCACGAAAGCTTATGCTCCAACACTTCGGTTATTCTATAAGGTGCCACAGGACTCCTCGCCGCTTTTGTAGATTCAGACTAACACGGCTACCCCTCTCTGATGGTTAACCCTTTATATCCATATTTCAAATATGCTGCGAATGTGCAATTTTAATTCATGAGCGCTGAAGCTAGAACAAGAAGTAACTAGCTTAATGCAGAAGAGAGTTTTAGGCTAGATATTAGGAAAAAGTTTCTAACTACTGAATATAGTTAAGCACTTGGACAGACATCTGGAAAGAATTCTCTGGGGTATACTTGGCTCTTCCTCAGCTCAGGGGAGTTGGACTAGATACCCTCCCAAGGTCACTTTCAACCCTACCTTTTTATGATTCTGTGAAAATTTAGCCCCACCATCATTGTTCAAAGGGCAAAGAGAAACCTGTACATAAAAACAGAGTGTCTTTATTTTGTTTATACAAAGAATTGCCTGCTTTCAAATCTACTGTACACAATCAACTGTACACATCGCAATGAACAAAATTTGAGATTTTACAAATGGAATTACAATAACATTTTTCCCTTTACAAGCATTTTGCCTTTTATAAAACAACATTTTTCTATATGTTGTCCTTCTACACTATTTTTTACTGCATTTGACAGCCTCACAATCTATTTTCAAGAAGACTGATTTGCATGCAAGGTACAGAGAGGGTTATATACTTTCTTCCACAGTGTTTGGGGCTGACAGGTTTAAGAAAAATAAGTTTGAAATTGCAGAAAAAAACCCACTTTGAACTGTAGCTACCATATCTCCAGAGTAGTAATTTTGCAGAATTCTATCCAGGGTAGTAATTCTGTTATTTTATGACAGGCCTACTAGTGAGTGGTCTGAAAGGGAATCGGAATCCACCCTCCCCCCATTTACATTTCTTATATGCTTACAATTTAGTCCTTTTATATGTCAGCTTTTAAAATATAATATTTACCCCATCTCTAATGTTTTTTCCCTATCTTCCTCACCTTAGAAACAACATCAGTGAATATTAAATAGTGAGATAGGTGCTCTGAAATCTTTACATTTTCACTCTTCCATTTCTCTCCTTGGTCCTCTTCAAGGTCATAAACCCTGTGAAAAAATGACTCCTTACAAGTCCCTTTTTGCTTTGATTCCATTGGATATACTCTCAAGGCAAACCTTCTCTCCTTGTTCCAAGGGGAGTGGGATAACGCTGCTGTAGTTCATTTGCTCACACTGTTCCCACCTATCTACTTACTATTCACTTTACAATACCTCTCTGTACAGTCCATCAGCTTCTTCTTCATCTCTAAAGGCTCAATTGTCTCTCCAGGCATGACATGATCTGTTCTATCACAGGAAGCATTGGGAGTCACAATCTCTTCCTTTGCTTCCCTCCTGCCTATCTGAGCAGATAGCTACTAGCCTCTTGCCTCTCCTTGTTCACAGGGGGGCAGATTCTCTGATTTGCCAAGTTCACCTTGCACAACCACAGTGCACAGTGGAAATAAAGCAGCAGGATTTGCTGCTGATAAAGCCTGTCTGTATCAAGGAAAATTCTGCTGGTGTGCAACTTGCAAAGGCAGCTGTACACTTTCCTGTGCCAGAATCTCATGTCTTGACCAGAGATGTAAAATCCCATTAAAAAGTTAACTGGTTAGATGTTACATTTAAATGGTTAACTGGGATCCCGCGGGTGCAGGGCTTATTGGGTACATAAGAACATGAGAAAGGTCACACTGGATCAGGCCACAGGTCCATCTAGCCCAGAATACTGTCTGCCAACAATAGCCAATACCAACTGCCCCAGAGGGAATGAACAGAACAGGGAATCATCACATGATCTGTTTCCCATTCCCAGCCTCTGACAAACAGAGGCAAGGGACACCAGCTCTGCCCATCCTAGCTAATAGCCATTGATGGACCTCTCCTCCATGAATTTATCAAGCTCTTTTCTGAACACTGTTAAAGTCCTGGTCTTCACAACCTCATCGGGCAAGGAGTTTTGTGGGTGGCAGACTGCTCCAACCTGTCCATGCCCACCATGTTGCACCATGGGCTGATGCCAGTTAACTGGTTAACCCTTTACATCCCTAGTCCTAGGATTTGGGAGGAGAGGCATGGCCATGGCAGAGTGCAGCAAGGTACAAGTAGCTCAGTGGACAGGGGGCATGCAGCCTTCACACAGAAATTGACAGGCTGGGCTTCACAATGGTTGAGGGCTGATACCCAGATGCCGGGACAGTTTCTGGATCAAGTGGTCCTCAAGAAGTTTGTGCAGGGCCACCCAAATAGCATGTGGGCCTGGGTTCAGCGGCATCAACCTGGCACAGTAGATGTTGCAGTCAAAATGACCGAGGAAGATGCAGAGGTGCAGGAAGATGCAGAGGTGGAGTTAAGGGAGCATCAGATCCAGAGAGACACAGAAAGAGGGAAGAAACACCATAAACAACCTCGTGGGAAGCCAGGAGACAAGTGACATGGAGACCACAAGGGAGCCACTCGTCACCTAAGACAACTCATATTCTGGTTAAATAGACAACTAGGGCATAAGAGCAGGGACTGGCTGGTGATGGACTGAGTCATGACAGTCCTGCAACTGGCCTGAGGCCGGGGGTGGAGAAGGAGGCTTGGCTTAGCCACCATCCCTGTTTAGGTGCGGAGAAAGGTCCAGAGAGGATTGGTGAATGTGGTCTTTGCCTGATCTCTCATACAAAGGCATTAGAAAAGCCACATTGGCCTATCCCCGGGGAAAGAATACAGCTCAACCAATCCAGGAAGATAGAGAGGTATTATCATGTGGCCCAGGTACCCCTGGAAGTCCAGTGAAAATCTGCCTGGAAGTGAGTGGGGGATGTTGAAGGACTGGTTAAGACCTGATGGTCTTAGAACCTTGCCCCAAAAGAGAAAGAGGGCACGGGGGGAGAGCAGTGGAAAAAGTGAGAGGGAGGAGTGCAAAGGGAGGAATCAAAGCCCTTATGGTAATAACCCAAGAAAAGAGAGTTCCCCACAACCCTAAGAGGATGAAGAGAGAACCCCTACACAATCTAGTCAGGATCAGGACCTGACAGAGGTGGCCAACGGGGAAATGGAGACCCTGGGACAGGACCACCCAGGGGAGGGAATCCTGGTGATAGAGGAGGAGAGACTGAAGGCAGACTTGAGGATAGAAACCCCAAAAGAGGAAGCCCAACTTCTAATAGACAAAGGCGCAGAACTGGAGACATGGGGCAGCCTGGGGGTGCAATTCACACTGATCTGATTCCTGTACCAGGGAAGAAAAGGGAATGTCCAAGGGGTAGTCCACCCCCCTACCCAGTGCATCTTTTGTCAGGGGTGGTACTTGGTCCTGCTGTGAAGGCAGGGGACTGGACTCAATGACCTTTCAAGGTCCCTTCCAGTTCTAGGAGATAGGCAGTCTCCATTATTATTATGTGCATGGGGGATGTCAGAACCCAAATGGGTGAGCCTAGTTGGGCAGAGAGGATGACCCCAGAATAACCTCCTAGGCCAAGGAAGGCGGGGCTGATCTTAAGACTTAAGGGTAGAGGTATGTAGCAGACGGCTTGTGTAAGAACAACTATTTAGCCCCTGCCCTGTCAATCCCAATCAAGGGGAAGAGTTTGGGGCTGATGAAAAAGCCTGATGCCGGTGTGAAAACTGGCAACACTAGCCAGCCTGATGAGCCAAGGGCCGGAAGGGATGCCTTGGGCAGGGAGCACTGCAGTCTGGCTGGAGCAGCCCACAACAGCAGCGGGACTTGCTTGGTCTGGAACAGCACACTGTGGGTGAATGCATTCCAGCCCAGCCAGAGCAGCCCCCACTTGTCCCCATTTAAGTGGTTAACTGGTTAAACATGACCACTTAACTGATTGAATGAGATTTCACATCCCTAGTGACAAAGAAACCTGTGGGAAAGCAGGAAATTAAAATAATCTTCTCAATCTTAGGCCAGTGCTTCTTTCACCACATTAATCTTCCTCGTCCTCTGTTTTGCTTCCTGTATCTGATGCTATCTGACAATGGAGAAGAAACTCTCTTTTAATACGAGTGGCTGCCAATTAAAAGAAGGATGGAAAAGTCAGAGAATAATTCACCTAATTGACTACTCTTATTACTGCTTGTAATCTAGATGAAATCAAATTAATTCTACATGAAGAATGACTATTCTTTAGTGAAGTGTAATTCCAGATCTCTGGGGCTTCATTTTATCATTTGTTAAATTATCCAATTACACACTTGTAAAAATCCATTTTGGGGAGATCTTCATGCCTTGTAAACAATTTCCAAAGATTTAATCCTTCACAAAGCTCCAACAGTACCTCAAAAATCACAAAAAACTCCAAGCAAAATAATATAAGAAAATTGAAGAAATGAATACTGGCATGTTTTGTTTAGGCAGCACCATAAAACCTATGCAACTATTTCAGAGGTAGGATGACTTGGGTCTTGTTTCATAGGAGGGCTGTCTCCCATTCAGTATTTTGGCTTCCTTCCTTCCTTCCTTCCTTCCACACGGAGCTAGAGCTGCTGCAAAGCAGTGCCAGGCCCATGGGCCTCATGCTGTGCCTCATTGCACAGTTGATCCACATTGTCCACGTTCTGTTTTAGGACCACAACAAGCAGCCCAGACTAGGGGACCTCTTTGTTCATGCCCTGGTGTTTCTCATGTAGCAAATGATCCATAATCCATTGCACACCATGGAACGCCACTTTTGGCAGAGGGAGATCAATTCCAATGGTGGGACCGTATCATCCTGCAGTGGTTCCAGAACTTCCGCATGTGGAAGGCCACCTTCCTGAAGCTCTGTGAGTGGCTTAACCCTGCTCTCAGGTAACAGGACACTCACATGAAACCTGCCACCCCCCTCCATGTAACCATCACCCTGTGGAAGCTCACAATGCTGGACAGCTACCACTCCACCAGAAATCAGTTCAGTGTGGGGAAATCCAAGGTCAGGGCCATGCTCATGCAGGTAGTCTAGGCCATCAACATCATATTGCTGCAAGGGCTGTCACTCAGGGGAATGCTGATCTGATCATTTCTAGCTTTGCTGCCTGTGCTTCCCCAGTTGTGTGTGTGTGTGTGTGGGGGGGGCATGGATTGCACCCACATCCCCATCCTGGCCCCCGACCACCGTGCCTCAGCCTATGTCAACAGGAAGGGGTACTTTTCGATGGTGCTTCAGGCCCTGCTAGACCACAAGGGCCAGTTTACAGACACCAATGTCAGCTGGTCAGGGAAGGTGCACAACGCCTGCATATTCTGGAACTCAAGCCTGTTCCAGCGGATGTACACTGGTACTTTTCCCCTTGACTGCACAATCAGGGTCCAGGACATGGACATACCCATGTGCATCCTGGGCGACACAGCCTATCCCTTGCTCCCCTGGCTGATGAAGCCCTAGGTGGGCAGCTTGGACCCTGCCAAAGAACAGTACAATGCCAGACTCAGCAGGTGCCACAGGGCGGTGGAGCGTGCCTTCGTCTGCTTAAAGGGGAGGTTCATAAGTCTGCTCACACACCTGCACCTCAGCAAATGGAACATCCCCTATGTGGGGAAGCCTTCAACTTCCTGAAGGGAGGTTCCAAAGAGGATGGAGAGAGGCTGTTCTCAGTAGTGACAGATGGAAGAACAAGGAGCAATGGTCTCAAGTTGTGGTGGGAGAGATCCAGGTTGGATATTAGGAAAAACTATTTCACTAGGAGAGTGGTGAAGCACTGGAATGGGTTACCTAGGGAAGTAGTGGAGTCTCCATCCCTAGATGTGTTTAAGGCTCGGCTTGACAAAGCCCTGGCTGGGTTGATTCAGTTGGGATTGGTCCTGCCTTGGGCAGGGGGCTGGACTTGATGACCTTCTGAGGTCTTTTCCAGCTCTATGGTTCTATGATTCTTGGTGTGGAGATCCTGGATGTTGCTCTTCTCCTCCTAGACCTAGATGACATCCAGGATCTCCTCACCAGTTCAGGCCAGTGCCCTCTTTTGCCCCTGGCCAAGGACATAAGAGGGTGCTGTGAGCATGCTGGCACAGAGGGAGCACTGGGGTCACTCATGGCTCCGCTCAAGGGTGCTGCATGACATGGGGCTAGCAGAACTCTTCTGGTGCCCCAAGCACTTTCCCTTCTGCCTACATCTTTAAAGACTGTAGGAGAAGAGGAGCAGTGGAATTGTCAGGGGTGTGGCCAGAGTGGCCACAAGTGCAGCTGTAAGAGGCTTCTGGAGGCCAACTTTTTTGAAATAGCAGCTGCTGAGCATCCACACTAATGCTATTTTGAAATAAGAATTTTGAAATAAGCATTATTCTTCATGACAAGCTGGAGTTATTATTTTGAAATAACAGGCTTGGTAGTGTGGACGCTCAGTCTGTTATTTTGAAATGAGGGGAGTTATTTTGAAGTAACTCTCTAGTATAAACCAAGGCTAAGGTTGAAAACCAGAAGAATAAAATGTGTTTGTAGACTTTTATCATCTATCACCTGTATCCTCTTAGGTGGGCTATCTCATAATCCAAGAATTCAGAATTCCAGAAAAATAAGAAAACTTTATAGTAGGCAGTGTAGCCTAGTGGTTAGGGCACTGAATTGTGCCTTAAATCTCCTGGTTTCAATTTGTGGCACTGGTCTGCGGGGTGACGTTGGGCAAATCACAATCTTCCCTGTGTCTCAGTTTTCTCCATCTGTAAAAGTAGGATAACACTATCACACGTCTTCATCAAGTGTTTTAAGATCACTGTGTGAAAATGACAATAGACCAACTAAGCATTATTTTGCAAAGAGCTCCTTATGAGTCAGGCTATGAAACTGTGTAAACATGAGGACGAATCCTATTCAACTAATTTATAAATCATCTAGAGAATGGGTAAACAGTGAGGTAGCAAAATTTGCAGATGATGCTAACCTGCTCAAGATAGTTAAGACCAAAGCAGACTGTGGTGAGCTTCAAAAAGATCTCACTGAACTAAGTAATTGGGCAACAAAACGGCAAATGAAATGTAATGTTGATACATGTTTAGTCAAACACTAGAATAAATTGCCCAGGGAGGTTGTGGAATCTCCATCTCTGGAGATATTTAAGAGTAGGTTAGATAAATGTCTATCAGGGATGGTCTAGACAGTATTTGGTCCTGCCATGAGGGCAGGGGACTGGACTCGATGACCTCTCGAGGTCCCTTCCAGTCCTAGTATTCTATGATTCTATGAATACCAAAGCTGGGTTTGAGCCTCAATAGGCTTTGGAGAAGTTTGGGTCTAGATTGTAATTTGGATGCATGGGGCCATCTTTTCTCCATGCCGCTAGTTCCCTCCAATATGCCTGGCTCCACCCAGGGGACCTGTCATAGAGTGTCTGACATTTCAAGAGCACAGAGAGGAGACAGGCAGCCCAGAAATCCCTCCCCCCCATCACCATGCCAGACTTTCATTCCCTCTGCAGTCAGCCCGGGCATGTATTGTTCCAGTGCTGCAGCTGCCGATTGGGTTACACCTCTCCCAAGTGGCGTTGGGTTTCACTTTCGGGCCAGAAATTCCACGGCATGAAAAAGGAAGGCGTGTATTTTTGGAGGCAGTGTTACTGTACACGTGTGACAGCACACCAAAGGATTCCAGGGCTGCGTGCCAGCCTCCCCCCCCCCCCCCAGTGGAAATCCCATCAGAAGCTTTGTCGCACCAAAGAAATCAATCGCCGTGAATATTACCCCTCTTGGAGGAATTGCTCCTGCCGGGTGCCTCAGAGAGGGAGTGTAGCCAGCCCCTGGGGTGTGTACGCACGTGTAGGTTCAGGCACGAGGCTGGGACTTTAGGGAATTGAGTTTAATTCCTAGATGGGTAGGGTGGAAAAATGAAATCGATGGATTATATCTACGGTGGCAGCCCGAAAGCAGGGGGCTGCAGAAGCCAGGTGAAGGGCAGGTACACAGGGAGTTGGGTGTGTGGGTTTATGTGCCCTGAATAGTCTGCCAGCGACTGCGGCTCAGCCATTTGGTCAGAAAGGCACCTGAAGTCTGTGATGTAGTGGGGGTGCTATCTACTTTGTAACCCTGTGTTTCTGCCTGTCTGTATTGTGTTCTGTGTGATTCTCAATGACCCACTCCAAGTTTTAGTCAACCTGTGGAACTCCTTGCCAGAGGAGGCTGTGAGGGCTAGGACTATAACAGAGTTTAAAGAGAAGCTAGATAATTTCATGGAGGTTAGGTCCATAAAAGGCTATTAGACGGGGGATAGAAATGGTGTCCCTGGCCTCTGTTTGTCAGAGGCTGGAGAAGGATAGCAGGAGACAAATTGCTTGATCATTGTCTTCGGTCCACCCTCTCTGGGGCACCTGGTGCTGGCCACTGTCGGCAGATAGGTACTGGGCTAGATGGACCTTTTGTCTGACCCAGTACAGCCGTTCTTATGTTCTTATGTTCTTATGTACATGTAAAGTAATGCACATTGGAAAAAATAATCCCAACTATACATACAATATGATGGGGATTAATTTAGCTAAAACTACGCAAGAGAGAAATCTTGGAGTCATTGTGGACAGTTCTCTGAAAACATCCATTCAATATGTAGTGACAGTCAAAAAACAAATAGAATGTTAGGAATCATTAAAAAAAGGATAGAGAATAAAACAGAGACTATCTTATTGCCTCTATAGAAAACCATGGTAAATCCACATCTTGAATACTGCATACAGTTGTGGTTGCCTCATCTCATAAAAGATATATTGGCATTGGAAAAGGTTCAGAAAGTGCAACAAAAATGATTAGGGGTTTGGAATGGGTCCCATGTGAAGAGAGATTAAAAAGACTTGAACTTTTCACCTTAGAAAAGAGGCAACTGGGGGAGGCGGGGGGGTGAGGGTTAGGATAAAACTCTACAAAATCATGACTGGTGTGGAAAAGTTAATAAGGAACATTTATTTACTTGTCCCCATAATAAAAGAACTAGGGGTCACCAAATGAAATTAATAGGCAGCACATTTAAAACAAACAAAAGGAAGTTTTTCAGTGCACAGTCAGCCTGTGGAACTCCTTGCCAGAGGACGCTGTGAAGACTAGGACTTTAAACAGAGTTCAAAAAAGAGCTAGATAGATTCATGGAGGTTAAGTCCATCAATGGCTATTAGCTTGAATAGATAGGAATGGTGTCCCTAGTCTCTGTCTGGAAATGAGTGATGGGGAGAGATCACGTGAGGATTACCTGTTGTGTTCCCTCTCTCTGGAGCATCTGGTATTGGCCACTGTCAGAAGATGGGATACTGAGATAGATGGACTGTTGGTCTGACCCAGTATGGCTGTTCTAATGAGGAACTTTTTCTCTAAGCATGTGTGCAATCCTGGTACAATCTGTGGTATATCAGTCAAAGCACGGGAGATGACAGGTTCTGTGGGGTCCTGGAAAAGGTATGAGGGGGCCCAACTCTATGCTCCCAGAAGGGGTGCGGTGGGAGCAGAAAGCCCTGAGTGCCCCCCAGAGTATACCACGCCAGTCCCCAGGAAGCACTTAGTGCTGCTTGGAGTTCAGTGCACATACCCCTCCCCCCGCCTCTAATGCTGTCCAGAGCACATTGTACAGTGCTCCAGCAGTGATTCAAAAAGCCCAGTAGCAGTGGTTGAGAGCCCTAGGCCCTTCTGAATCATTGGGCCCCATGATGATCACTTCTTCTCCCTCCCTCCTTCCTGTAAATGCTCCTGAGTCAAGGTACCAGCTCTCATTTGTGTTCTTATTTTAGGCCTTGATGCTATAAAGTCTTATATGCATCTTAATTTTCTCCAATCTCATTAAAGTTGCTGGGCCTACTTTTAATATGTAAAGTCAAGCCCAGGAGGGAAATTATTTCAACAGTTCCCTGAGGTGCCAGTCAGGATCTGGTTTTCATTATGCTATGTACTGTTCAGAAATAAAGAAAAAATAAAATGGTCCCTACCCCAAAGATCTGATTTCATGTGAGACAAGAGTTAAGAAATGGGCAAAACAACCAAAAAATGTAGCTATGCAGATGAGCTATGCAGAAAAGTAAATGGTTCTAAGTGTGTAGGTTCCTCTGAAACAAACCAACCAGCTATTAGTATCTCCCAGTTATTACTATCTACTTAGCTCCACGAGCCCATTGTCAGTTGTTTTTTTCCTAATGGGCTCCATGGTAGAAGTGGATCTTAATAAAAAACCCTGAAGGAATAGAGGGTAGAGGCTTTAGGCGTTAGTCTGTGGAGGGGAGCCTTCCCTCCAGACAAGAAGAATTGACAAATCGTAGTAGTCAAGGCGGCATTGTTGGCAAAGCCAAGAGAAATGGAAAATCTGACCCAGGACCTGGACTGGGAGGTTACAGATTCAGAAGAACTGGGAACTATAGTACAGGAGTAGCTGAATGCTAGTTTCAACAACATTTACTTGAATCAGAGCTTTTAAGGTGATATGTTCTTTAATTGCGCACTAATGCTTTTTTATTTCTATCAGCTCCATGATAAACTCACCTGCCCTTTTCATGCTTACTTGCTCATCCCAGAAATCTGCCTCACAATGATGCCAATGAATATAGTTTTCAGGAACAAAAGGCAAATTGTTCCTTGTTATGCATATTTTTAACATGTGCAGATGTTGATTTTTTTTTTGTCAACTGCAGAACAATTTTTAAACAAATTGTTTCTCATTATGAAGCAATTTGGTATTTAACTCCCAACAACAGATTATAATAAATTCATTATTTCAGTGTTTTCATTGGTAGGTTATTCAGCTGGATACCCAGCATATTTCCACAGAGGTTTCTTGTACTTTTCCATTAATTATTTGTTACTAAATGATCTGCTATGTAAATTGTCTAAATGCTGTTAAGAAAGATACACTCACGAGCAAAAGGAAAATTTTATAATTAGTATGCATGTAAAGGAACACTACCAAGTCAATTTAAGCATTAAATTCAGGCTTCACAAAACTTCGATTTTACCATTTAGATTTTACCAAACCTACATTTGAAAAAAGGATTAGATAACGTTCCTTGATTTAATTTTTTAATTCCAATTAGAATCATTTAGTGTTTGTAATTAGGCATTTCATTGTAATTTTTGTTATCTTAATATGGCAGCATTACATTTGTGCCTTACACTTGCATAAGAGCAGGAAGTGAAACTGATGTGAAACAAAAGTGACACTGATTATAGTAATCCATTTTCTGTGCACTATGAATTTCAGTAAAAGTCAGCAAATCACAAACCTTGGGAAAATGAATTGATTTTTAAATATTCTTTCAATGTGGATCACCAAGACTCATTAATAACTGATGTAAGGGAATTAAAAACATAAAGGTCCAAGATTTTTAACAATGACTAGTGATTTTGGGTACCCATCCTGAGACACTTTAAAAGAGCCTGATTCACAGAAAGTGTTCTCCCCTACTCTCTGAAAACTAGGGCCTCTCAATCTGGCTCAAGCTGGGCACTTTACTAGCTGTTGATGAGAAATCTTGGCTGTGGGAACCAGATCCACCTCTTTATTATTTCAGTTTTAATAGCTATGTTACTTTACTAAAAACAACAGAATTACAGGTTTGTGAGACTGGTGAGCTCCCCATGGGCATGCCTACACTAGGAAATTATTTTGAAATAACTTATTTTGAAATAATAACTCCCACAATAACTATTTCAAAATAGTGTGTCTACACTATGGGAAAACCTCAAAATTAGTCTGAGGCAGGCCCACTTAATGTGGATGCACTACCTCAACTTTAGAGTCCCAGGGAACGCTGAGGAGTAATTAGTCTGAATTACTCTGGGGAGAAGTTATTTTGAAATAGTTGCACTGGAGTGTCCATGCTAATGCTATTTCAAAATAACGATTTCAAAATTAGTGTTATTCCTTGTGGAAAGCAGGAGTTACTATTTCAAAATAATGGGTATGGTAGTGTGGATGCTCTGCTTGTTATTGCAAAATAATCATACCAGGGCCATGATTTTTAAGCAAAGTGTCCATTAAATAAGGAGAGAGTTCTGGGTATTACTTCTCCAGCCTCAAAATCCCAATACTTTTCTTGCCTTAATCAGTCTGCACCTTTAAAGCAACATAGTAAAGCCAGGGCTAAGGAATTGTGTTGAAACAAGAGCAATCCGAGAGCTTCTCATCAGACAGAATGTATGTTGCACTCGCTTACGAAAGAACAGCAGCTGTTACGCAAAGCCATTTTTCTTTTACTTTAATTTATAAGAAAAATAAACCCGTTTGCTCCTGCTTTTCAAGGAAGACCCAATTTTCAATGCTCTGCATCAAACTGCAGTGCTGTCAGTAGCATTGCCAGCAGCTAGTCCAAGCCCTACATTACTCAATCCCCTATTCAGAAAAAAAATGGGTGCCTATTGCCATACATCATTAGTGGTGATTACAGTATTAGTCAGCTGGTGACTGAAGTTCCCAAATACAAAAACAAGCTTTCTAAGCTCCAGAGTTAAACCCTGCAAACAACAATAACAACAAAAATATTTTTTCTGTTGTGCTACAGTTCTCAGGAGGAGAAAATGGAATTCTATTAAACTGGAATTATGCTTTCTAGCTGGCTTTCACTGCTGGAAAACAGCATCGCTAATTGTTTGCCCTTATTTTGTGGTTTAATGAGTAATTAATGCAGTTGTCTCTTCATTGCTTATTCAACAGGTCAGCTAAGTGGCTAATTGCAGAAGTACAATAGCTATTACTTAATTTTTCTAGTTTTAAATGCACCAAGGTCTCAATTAACTCCAAAAAGAAAAAAAAGGTCTAAAGAATATTTTGTTTGTTGGATGCTGTGGTTAAAGGCAAGAGGCCTTTTGCTACCTGATGCTAAATGCTTGCATTACCTTTTCAATTCAGTATTTCTACACAAAACAAAATGCTTCAATAGCTACCTGCATCTTTGTCTATTTGTTGGCATTTTTAGAATAGAAACCCTTCAGGCTAAGGGCAGTGTCTAGCCGATGAATAATAATAACAAATAAGTGACTATTCAAAAACAAGTTTAAAAGGCAGTTTTCCTCCAAAAGCAATTATGAAAAATTGGCACATATAGGAAATATTATGCTGAACTGAACCATTCAGTCATTTGATCCAGTATCCTATCCCCAGGCTATGTCTACACTACAGAGTTTTTCCAGGGAATGTGTCCGCTTTTTCGGATCACCCCATGTTGGTACCTCTGCACCAGAGACAGCAGCACAGGGAAGCAGCCAGCTCCCCAGGAGTGAGGTGACAAGCAGCAGCCAGTGCTGGCCAGGAGCATCTGATACAATGTAACCATGCAACCACTGAAATGTTCAGCTGTTACATGGTTAGCAAATTATACACATTTTAACATCCCTAATTCTCAGGAGGCTTCAGAGGAAGGTACAAGTAATAGATAATTATGTAATAATCTAGGATAAACATTTCTCTTAGCTCCAAGTAGCTAGAGCTTCCATTATTCTCTGAATCATGAAGGTTCATATTTCCCATCTTACCTGGTCTCTATGTCACTGACTAAACTATTTACTTAACATTTTTGCTCCTCTTAGCTCTGCATATATATTACATCTTGAGAGTGACAGCAGTATGCTGGTCTGACTCATGCATCATATACAGACAAGGACAGTGGGTGGCCCCACCCTTTTGGGGGACTGATCCTCCCCCCACTTGAGCCCCAAGCATCCTCCTCTGCTCCCCCCACACTGTGCCACAGGAGCCGTGGACCAGCCAGAGCCCTGAACCCACTCTGTGGTGGGAGAATCCCCAAACTTCCCCAAGTCCCAGGCTGACTCCAACTGCTGAAGGGGAAATATGCTATCCAGGCCTTGAGACCCCTGGCAGGAAAAGCAAAAGCTTTTCCCTAAGAACTCTGGAGCTTTTGATATGTGCCATCACTGTTGCAGGGCAGCTGATGAGGAGGTATCAGAGAGATTACTGATGAACCCAGGAAACTGAATAGCCAATACCAGAACCTGCATGGGTATGATCATGAGCAAAAACTCCCTCCAATGGAAGCCCAGTCCACTCCTAGCCCTCATGAACTGCAAAACCCCTCAACTCAGCATCCAGCAACAGCAGCAGTGTCTGTTTCAAGGGAGGCTTAGCCTGCTTTGGCCTATGATACCTGCTACCTATGTGTGCCAATTACTAACAAAGGCCCAGACCACAAAGGAACGTGGGTATTGCAATGGAAAGCATCACAGCACCTAAATTCTAGGTGCCTAGAAAAACCACAGGAACAAGACACAATCCACAAAGCCGGAGTTAGGAATGAAGGCTCCTCTACAATGAATGAATGCACCTTAGAATGCAATCCAGACAGTCCCACAGGCTAACCTGGGAGCTACCTTAACCATTGATGGGAGATGCTGACAAGCTGATGTGTCCTATGTCTGGCCCCTTGTCAGAAATAGGCACCTATCTACGTTAGCGCTGAACATACCAAGAGAAGGTGGGTTTTTCTCTGCCTAACCCATGTGTTAAGCTGCCGTTCTCCACATAACGTGAAGCTCTGATGTGCTCATTCAGGATGTGAGAGACCTCTAGTGAAAATCCCCCCTGTCTGAAAAAGATTTAAATAGGGATCTGCCACCTCTCATGAGAATGCTCTAGCCATGGGGCTACAAGATTCTGATACTGGGCTCCTTTCATCTGCTTATTATAGTTAATATAAATTTAATAATTGAACAGTTAAATATTAATTGGGCCAAAGAATGACTGATCCTATAGCCTAACAATTAGCATACTGACCAGAGATGGCATATGCCATCTCATCAGGGAGAGGTGAGGACTTGAAGCTAGGGATTTGTACATCCTGGGTGAGTGCTCTACATGGGAGCCTACATGGCTCCCAGAAGGGATGGGCCCTGGGGAAGAAGAGGCAGGGGCAGAAGCCCCTGCTCTCCCCAAGGCACAGAGCCATGTGGACTGATACTCCACAGGTGATTTACAGAGCCCCCACTGCTTCTGTAGTAGCAGCATCCAGAAGCCATGGACTCCCTTGAATCACTGGGCCCCGGGGCACCTGGCCCTTTTGCCCTCCTAATGGCCAGCCTACCGCTCTGAGCATTGACCTAGAGGTTAAAAGAGAGCACCTACTCCTTGTTTTGTGTGTGGAGTTAAGGAGCAATTGAGCATCCCTACTTAATTGGGCCCCACATGTAAGCTAAGGAGAGGAGCTCCTGTTTTCCTCCCAGTGTGTGAATTGTTCTGGAGTTTAGGTGAGAGATAGGCACCTGGACTCCTAGGATATGTCTAGACTACAAGGTTTTTTTTGAAAAAAAAATGGCCTTTTATTGAAAAAACTTCCCCTGTGTCCAGACTGCCACCGCGTTCCTTTGAAAGTAAATCGAAAGAACGCAGCAGTTTTTTTCAACTGCAGAAAACCTTGTTTTACAAGGCATAACACTTTTTTTCAAAAGTGCTCTTGAAAAAAGGCACTGTACATATGCTAGCTACATTGATGACATCTTCATCATATGGACCCTCGGAAAAGAGACTCTTGAAGAATTCCACAAGGATTTCAACAACTTCCACCCTACTATCAACCTCAGCCTGGACCAGTCCACAAGGGAAATCCATTTCCTGGACACTACAGTACAGTTAAATAATGGACAAATTTCCACCTCCCTATATCGGAAACCTACCGACCGCTACACTTACCTTCATGCTTCCAGCTACCATCCCAGAAACATTTTTCAGTCTATTGTATACAGCCAAGCCCTACGATATAACTGGATTTGCTCCAACCCCACAGACAGGGTATGTCTACACTACCCTCCTAGTTCGAACTAGGAGGGTAATGTATGCATACCGCACTTGCTAATGAAGCCCGGGAAATTCAAATCCCGGGCTTCATTAGCAAGTGCGGTATGCATACATTACCCTCCTAGTTCGAACTAGGAGGGTAGTGTAGACATACCCACAGAGACAATCACCTACAGGATCTTTACAGAGCATTCCCAAAACTGAAATACCCACCTGGGGAAGTGAAAAAACAAATTGACAGAGCCAAAAAAGTACCTAGATATGAACTACTTCAAGACAGACCCAAAAGAGAAAATAACAGAACTCCTCTTGTTTTTACCTATAGTCCACAACTCAGACCCCTCCAATGCAATATACACAATATACAACCCATCTTGGAAAATGATCCCTTGCTCTCAGAGGCCTTAGGAGAAAAAACTATTCTTGCTTACAGACAACCCCCTAACCTGAAACGTATTCTTTCTGATAACCATGCCACACAACCACATCATAAACCTCCAGGAACCCAGCCTTCCAACCAAAAAAAGATGCCAACTCTGTCCACATATCTGCACTGGCGAATTCATCACTGGAGCAAACAACATAAGCCACAAAATCAAAGGGTCATTTGACTGCACATCCAGTAATTCGATCTATGTCATCAAATGCCAGCAGTGCCCCACTGCTATATATATTGGACAAACTGGACGGTCTCTGTGGGAAAGAATCAATGGACACAAATTGGATATACGTAAAGGGAATATACAGAAGCCTGTTGGCGAACATTTCAGCCTTCTAACCACGGCATGACAGACCTGCAAGTAGCTGTCTTGTCACAAACCAGCTCCATAAGCCAGATCCACAGGGAGGCCCTGGAATCACAGTTCATCCAAAAATTCAATTCACATGCTAATGGCTCAATCGTGATATGGGCTGGTGGGGACTCTACCTACTTAATAACCACTGAAGGTGCTAACAGCCAGAGTTGTTGACTCGAGTCTCATGACTTGAACTTGAGTCTGACTTAAGTCACCTAGGTGACTCGACTTGAGAATCGACTCAGATTCATTGTTTGTGACTTGAGACTAGACTTGAGACTTGCTAATTTTGTTAAATTGACTTGGTGAAAAAAATGTCCGAAAATGCCAATATTGATGGCTTGTACAAAAGTAACTTGACATTTTTTTAAATTAAGACTTGAGACTCAACTTGGGACTTGACAATGACGACTTGAAGACAACACAACTAACAGATCCCACAGTGGTATCCTTGCTGTTTTAGGAATCTATCTACAGGCAGTCCCCGAATTATGAGGATCCGACTTATGTCGGATCCGCACTGACGAACGGGGCTTTTCTCGCCCCGGAACTTGCGGGCGGCGGGACCACCCCGACGCGCAGTGGTCCCGCCACCACGTCCTCCGGGGCAAGAAAAGCTGCTCCGGGTGTCCCTGGTCTGCTGGGGAGGTCCCCAGCAGACCAGGGACACCCCGAGCAAAGCCGCAGAAGTGGCGGGGTCCCGCACCTCCGTGGCTTTGCTCCGGGTGACCCTGGTCTGCTCGGGGTGTCCCTGGTCTGCTGAGAGGGGTCCCCAGCAGACCAGGAACACCCCGAGCAAAGCCGCAGAGGCGGCGGAGTCCCGCGCCTCTGCGGCTTTGCTCCAGAGCAAAGCCTTGGAGGCGCGGGACCCCGCCGCCTCTGCGGCTTTGTTCTGGGTGTCCCTGGTCTGCTGGGGACCCCCCCCCCAGCGGATCAGGGACACCCGGAACAAAGCCTTGGAGGCGCGGGACCCCGCCGCCTCCGCGGGTTTGCTCTGGGTCTCCTTGGTCTGCTGGGGGGTGCAGCTAGTGCGCCCCCCCCAGCAGACCAGGCTTTTGTTGTGGACGCCTGGGGTAGAGCAGCTGGGGTGCTGCCGGGTTGGTCCTGGGGGGACCTACCCGGCAGTGCCCCAGCTGTTCTGTCCCAGGCTCCAGATTCAGCCGCTGTTGAAACTGATCAGTGGCTGATTCCAGGAAGGTGGGGGCAGAGCAACTCTGCCTCGGGCTTCCTGTAGTCAACCCCTGGTAAGTTTCAGCAGCAGCGGCTGAATCTGGAGCCAGTTCCGAGTTACGTACAAATTCAACTTAAGAACAAACCTATAGTCCCTATCTTGTACGTAACCCGGGGACTGCCTGTATTGATATTGATTTTTACCTGCTTAGGTTTATGTACCCATTCTCCAAATACTTAATGATGCTCTGTCTCCACCCTCTCCCTTTTTCTTTCTCTCCCCCCTTCCCTTTCCCTCTCCTATTTATTTCGAGTTTTCTTATCCCCAATTAATAACTCCCGTCATCTGAATAAGTGGGCTGTGCCCACAAAAGCTCATGATCCCATCTACATGTTTTGTTAGTCTATAAAGTGCTACCAGACCATTTGTTGTTTTTTTCTGAAACAGACTAACTTGGCTACCCCCTAAAGCTCCTGGTTGTGGTCTAGACTCTCTTTTTCGGAAGAGGCTTTTTTGAAAGTATCTTTCAAAAAAGCCTCTTTTGAAAGAGGCTTGGCAGTCTAGATGTAGCCCTAGGGAGGACAGTGCTCAAACACAAAACCTGGGCACATAGGGAACTTGTACACCAAAAAAGTAAGCTCCAAGAGAGTTTTTTGGGTCTTAGTGTCTGGGAATAATGAGTTCAAGTATCTCGGAGTTTCTTAGCCTAAGTTCTAAATTATCCTTATTGTTGATTCATGAACCAAAAAATATCCAACGTGACTTCAAGATCCAAGGTGATTTGGCAGGACTGGCATTTAGTAGAAAAATATATCAGTCAGCCAAGCAGATTTCATCTGTAAGTCAATGACAGCATTTTTTTTAAAAGTCACTTTTCAGACCAAGCTCAAATTTTAATGAAGCCTTTAGAAAGCTGCGGCGTCAAGTTATTCTAGAGCCTTCAAGAAGTTATCAGTTAGGGACTTAAAAGTTCTCTAGTACTGTAAAAAATCATTTCCAGATAGGTTTTCTTAAAGATGATAATCAAATAGATTTTTTTTAAGTTCTACAACTTTCAGGAACAAGATGACTCCGGAGGGCTGTGTGTCCTTATACTTTTAAGCTGCCAGGTCAAATCTAGACCATCAGTGATCAATAATTGTTACCACTTGTAGTCAACAATTTGTTAGTCCATGTCAAATGTATCAATGGAATTTCAAAATCAGTGGTAATATAGCCATTGATTTTAGAGGGTTTTGGATAATGCTCTTGATATCTCTCCCAGGGTATGTCTACACTACCCCCCTAGTTCGAACTAGCGGGGTAATGTATGCATACCGAACTTGCTAATGAAGCCCGGGATTTGAATTTCCCGGGCTTCATTAGCATAAAGCCGGCGCTGCCATTTTCAAAAGCCGGCTAGTGCGAACCCCGTGCCGCGCGGCTACACGCGGCACGGACTAGATAGCCTAATCCGAACTATCTAGTCCGTGTCACGTGTAGACGCGCGGCACGGGGTTCGCACTAGCCGGCTTTTGAAAATGGCGGCGCCGGCTTTATGTTAATGAAGCCCGGGAAATTCAAATCCCAGGCTTCATTAGCAAGTTCGGTATGCATACATTACCCCCCTAGTTCGAACTAGGGGGGTAGTGTAGACATACCCTCACTTACCCATCTGCAAAATAGGAGGAGGAGGATGATAGCATCATCTCTCTCCCCCACTTTTTTTCTATCTTATCTATATAGACAGGTCTTCAGGGCAGGAATAATCCCATATGTGATTGTACAGCCCAGCTTAATAAATAAAGGGCTCTGGGCTCCAGGACACTCAAAACAGGAACCTATTCTGATACCTTGGGCAAATCCCGGGCAAAATCCTGTCCCAGTTACGGTTGATGACAAAGCTCCTCTTAACTTCAGTGGTGTCAGGATTTCACCCTCTATGTCTCTGTTCCCCATACTTTATAATGTAGATGATGTTTACTCCTTTTCTCCCTTTGTCTGTACACATTGTATTCTTCAAAGCAGGGACTGATTCTCACTGGCTGTGTCTAGACTGGCCAGTTTTTTCGGAAAATCAGCCACTTTTCCGGAAAAACTTGCCAGCTGTCTACACTGGCCGCTTGAATTTCCGCAAAAGCACTGACTTCCTACTGTAAGAAATCAGTGCTTTTTGCAGAAATTCTATGCTGCTCCCATTCAGGCAAAAGTCCCTTTTGCACAAAACTTATACTCAAAAGGGCCAGTGTAGACAGCTGAGATTTGTTTTGCACAAAAAAGCCCCGATAGCGAAAATGGTGATCAGGGCTTTTTTGCGGAAAACCGTGTCTAGATTGGCCACGGCCGCTTTTCCACAAAAAGTGCTTTTGCGGAAAAGCGTCCTGCCAATCTAGACATTCTTTTCCGAAAATGCTTTAAACGGAAAACTTTTCTGTTAAAAGCATTTCCGGAAAATCATGCCAGTCTAGACATAGCCACTGTGTATTTGTACAGCACCTGGAAGAATGCGGCCCTGATCTCAGGTGGGTCACACAGGCACCACAAATAAAATAATAAATGGAAATAAAATAAAATAAAATAAAATAAATTAATAAATGGAATGTTCCAAATAAGCATTTTTATGAGGCCATTAGCACATAATTAGTTTGAAGCAGCCCTGCAGTGTATTAGCCACAGGGTGGACTGCTGGCATTTGTAATTATATGGAATTACTTTAGTATTGAGACTTCTATATGAGAGATACTTTCTCTGTGATAAGCACAGATTTTGATTAAGTTTGGTTTTGCTCTATTAATCCAGGTTCTTATATTAATGGAACGGAGAAATGGGTTTTTTTTCTACTGATGTTTGCTATAAGTCAAAACAACAGGACATCGGGATGAAGTAAAAAGATTAAATATCCAATGGTACAATATCAGACTTACATTTGTTCTTCTGGCTCCAAGAGATTTAACAGCTTAAATGTCACTGCCTGCCAGACAAAATAAATATGATGACAAAAGAACATGACCATCTCTGGAAATCCTAAATAGGAAGCCCAGGTTTATATTCTTATGTTGCTAAGTAAGTGTCAGGTGAAACTTCTGTGGTGAGGCAGCAACTTGCAAAATCAAAGGAGACTCCAGAACAATTTTTAAAGAACAGAAAGCTCACATTAAAAATAAAGCTTATGGCATGCTCCAACTGACAGACACTCTATGATCAGCAAGTACACAGAACCTTCACTTTCCTCAGGTTTTTACATAGCTGCAATTCTAAAAGAAATACTACATTAGTGGTTTAAATTACTACAAAAATTAATGGAATTATACCAGTCCTAAAAGTTTAAAAATGGTTTTACTTTGAGGTGTTGTAAGGAACAGAACAGTGGTTTTACAATGGTGTTTTATAGAAGAGGCGACTGATTCTGCCATTTAAAATCTTTAACTTCTAACATTTTTTAGTTTTGCAACTACTCTTTGGACCTATGCATGTGGGCTTGATTGAGGTCCTGATTCATGAAAAACTTTAAGCACTTTAAGTTCAACCCCTGTTCAGGAAAGCATATAACCATGTGTTTAAGTGTTTTCCTGAAGGTGCTTGTCTGAGTTGGAGCCCAGATAAGTAAATATGATTCCTTAGTTCTTTATGTTTTGTTTGCTACAAAGTAGCAAACCAGACTCCAGAAACTGCTTCTCTTTTTAGGATGCACAAATCAGGAGTCTCCACGTCTGATTTACTTCAAATTCAGCAGGAAAAATTCTACTTCTACTCCAAATCCACCTATTGATTTTCAGGTCGGTATTTCATTTTTTCTGGATTTTAGAAGAGGGGCCAAAGTCAGATGGATAATGGACACAACTGCTACTGCTACTTCATAATTCACTCTAAGTATGGCTAGCATGGAGAAAAGAACATGAGAGTTTTAACTGGAGATGTTCTCCAACCAAATAGACTGCAATAGTTTTATTGTTAATTGAGTTTCTTTCCTACCTCATTTCATGTCATTAGTAATGAGGTTAATTTTAAGTACACATTGACTGTACTGTACATCAATTTAGGAGTTGCTCTGCTGCATTCAGTGAGGAGGAGAGAAAGAATGCTAATCAAAGGACATGTAAAAGGCATTTAATAACAAAATCAAAAACAAGCTCAGACTGATAAAGATTAAATGAACAGAAAAATTCTGCTAGTTTCTAGAAAAGATGAAAGCTGCTAATTTGGCTCTAGTGCCAGGCAGGCTGCTTTGTTTATCAATGAATTTAATTACCCAGATGTCTCTATGCAGGAACAAAATTAAATTATCAATTCTGAAATGTTAGTACAGGTTGAACCTCTCTAAACCATGAATCTCTGGTCCAGTGCTTGACCACGGATGTTCCTGGACCAGACCGTCCTGGTGAAGGGCCAGTAGCAAGAGCTCTGCAGGGGCCAGGAGCCCAGCTGAGCTGGCTACAGGGGAGGTGGTGGCCAGGAGCCCTGCTCTGGGAGTCCAGGAACCCCAATGGGCCAGTGGGTTACTGGCAGGGCCAGTGTGCGGAGTTGGGAACTCAGGTGGGCTGGCAGGGCAGTTGGGCCAGCAATACAACGGTGCTGGCAGGGAGGCTAGCAGCAGGGAAGCCAGCAGCCCTGCTGTGGCCACAAGCCTAGCTGGGCTCGTGGCAGGGGGAGACCTGGCCTGGAAGCTAGCAGCCAGACCAGGAGTAGAGCCACGCTGCAGGGGGCCAGTGGTAGGAGGACCAGAAATGACTCCCTCTTGGCTGGCAAAAGGCCTCATTTAGGACCAGTCAGGTCCTGAGGCGTCCAGACCAACAGGTCCAACCTGTAGTATGATTAATATGAGATAATCAATAGCTACGTGGCCACTGTTATAGCTAGGCTGAACCATTCTGAGATCCTTGCTGTAGAAAGCAGGAGCATTTGCATTGATTCCTAGCTATAAAGATAATGCAAGGAGCTCTGTTACCTGCAGCTCTGACATGAGGGGTAGGGACTCTTTCAAGGAAGTGAGACAGATCTAATGACATTTCACATTTGATATCTCAGACAGACTATTGAACTGCTTCTCCTTCCTTTGCCAGCATTCTATGCCCAATGGAAAAGTCAGAATTTAGGCAGGTCAGGCAGCCCTGCTTACTAAGATTACTGAACTAAAGAGCCTATTTTCAGCTGTTTATAACTTTGTGACTTTAATCATTTGTTCTGATATTTTCCATGTAAGTTGTGTGCCTAAGACTGATTTTTTTTTTAATTTCACCCAAAACGATTCATTTATTTCTGAGAATAAGGCTGCGGGAAAATACTTATTTTTTAATATGGGCAAAACAATGTGTGATTTAAAAAAAATCTCTATCTACTCTGTGGCTTGGAGCACAAACTTGAAATTTGTCATGGGACAGGGCTTTATAAGGGGGATGAATTGTTTGCCATTTCCATAACAACCCACGTGAATCTCACCAAGTTACAAACCTTATAGAAAAATCACAGTTCACACATGCTCAGTAGAGACTTACTCCATTTTGGCAGCTAAAGTCTCCAAAGATTCCAACCTTACTAGGCCTATCAGGAATTTTCAGATGAAACAAAGTTAATGAAAACAGTTCAGGTTCCATGAATTTTCATTGATTTGCAGACAGTATTCCATTTTGCTGATTTTTAGGCTGATTGCCCTGCTAGGCAGTCTGCCTCAAATGAGGGCTCTGGGTTCTGAAGGCTTCCTGCTGCCGAGTTGGGAACCAGAAAGTCTGAGAGACCTGGCTGTAGCTCATGGGTTTTTCCATGGTGCTCATCACCACAGTATCTAAGTGCTTCACAAAAGTTAATTTAACTTCACAACATCCCTGTCAGGTGAGGGGGCATTAGCCCCATTTTACAGAAGGGGAGCTGAGGTACAGAGAGATTATGGCTACTGATCTTGGGTGCCCAATTTGAGATGCTTAGGACCTGATTTGTCAGAATATTTAACAAGATACATCAATTTGTATGTTCCAAGCATAGCTCCCCTGCCTTCATTTGTAGAGGTTAGAGGTCAGAACTTGAGCAAATCAGAAACCAGGTTCCTAGGTCAATGTTCCCAGGCAGCGTCTGCTGTAACATGAGGTGAGAACCAAGATACTATACAATTCTACCGCATATAATTCTCTACTCACAGTCCCCAGAAAAAAAAAGTTCATTGCTCTATGACATGCAGCATAGCCTGAATGCCCGATACATATCTATGTGGCAGACACTGCCCTAGCTCCAAAGCCACTAATAACTATGAGCCCCAGAATTGGAGTCCCCCTCTAAGGTCACCTGGATTTTGCTGGATTATAAACACATCCGTGCAAACAGGGGAGTAAACACTCTGCACCTAATGTCCGGTATGTCTCTGAGGTATCAGTTTATGGGAGTGGCTGATATACTGAGACTCCTGTTGCTTTTTCTTGCGCCACTATGAGGGGACAGCCCTGGTTCCTGCTGACAATTGGCTGGATCACTGAGCACTTCTCTTTCTGCAACATCCCACAAACTAATTCATAATTTTTTTGTTATCCGACAGTCTCCAGGTAGAGGCACTTTGTATTGATTTACAGCATCTGTTCTGTGCTCTGGCCTTTAAATAGTATTCTGAATGTAACTTCTTTATTGTGCCTGACCCCAAGGATATATATTTTTAAGCTCGATGTATAGAAGTACAAATTAAATAGGGAAACTGAGGCATGGATATGGATGATAAAAATATCACCATGGTTCCCACATTCATCACAGCACTAGTTACCAATTTAGATTGAATACAGGGACCATTAAGCACAAGACCACAATTTTAAACCATAATATCATGGGCAAGAAGACTGCTATATTTGTCTTATTGATCCATAATTGACTGCTGAATTGGAGGTCTAAGTGTCATGTGAAAGGTCCAGCAAGATACCTGGTAAAGAAAATCCCTCCAGACATAACTAGAAAAGATCCACAATCTGATCCAGAAATTTGTGACCATGCCTACATTGTTGTGCAATCTGAGTACAGTGAAACTGTTGGAACATCTGTATTGCAGCATGTGCAGACATACCCACATTAGCTTTCATCTAAATATCTTGGATAACAAGAACAGTGCAGCTGTGACAGCATGAACTAACAGCTACTCAAGTAAATAGCACAGGATCCCATGTGGGCTAGCACAGTGGGTACATGTTGCTGCAGCTTCACTCTTTGGGAGCTATGCAAATTGTGTCGTTTATTTTGAATTAATTTTGAAATAGCTTATTTTGAAATTTAGCATTGTCTACACCAAGCCAGATTTCAAAATAGAGCACTATTCTGAAACATCTCTTCATCTTCATGGAACAGGGTTTACAGGGACATCAGAATAGCAGACCCATTATTTTGAATGCTATTTTTGAATAATGGGTATGCTGTCAAGATGTGGAAAATGCTATTTTGGGATACCAGAAGTATCCTGAAATAGCACTGCTGTTTAGATACACCCTTAGTTTATTTGACCTCGCTATCCTGAGTAGCATTTGTTTAGCAAATGTAGTGCCCATCTTTAAGAAAGGGAAGAAGGACAATACAGGGAACAATAGGCCAGTCAGCCTTACCTCAGTCTCTGGAAAAATCATGGAGGAGACCCTCAAGGAATCCATTTTGAAGCACTTGGAAGAAGGGAAAGTGATCTGGAATAGTCAGCATGGATTCATGAAGGGCAAGTCATGCCTGACCAGTCTGATTAGCTTCTGTGATGAGGTAACTGACTCTGTGGATATGGGAAAGTCAGTGGATGTGACATGGCTGGCTAACCTTGTGAGGAGGGCTCTGTAGCCAGACACAAACCCCATCTTGGTTTTCCACGAACCCCATCTTGGTTCCCCTCCCCCCCCCAGAGAGCAAGAGAAAGGCAGTCAGCCTTTGATGCCCTGGGAACACAGGTGTGCTGCCTGTCCCTGACTCTACCATAAATAGAAACCAGACAGTAAATGGGCTAGCTGACGACCCGGGGCCGCCCGTCGCCCTGATGGCTAGTACCAGTAATTGACACGCCTGCACTGTCCCAGGAGAGGAATCTTCGCCCATCACATACCAGAAGTGCCCATTGTCTGCATTTTCCCAGGTGTAAATTATGCTTTGCACCCTTCATGGGAAACTTGGCATTCAAAGCCATTTTTCCTAATTGGCCACTTGAAACCAGGAAGAAGCCTACATGACCCAAGGGGTATAAAAGAGGTTCAGCAGCCCACCCCATTTGAGCTCCAATCATCTATACCTGCTGGCAGGTATTGATTGTCTCCCGAGGTCTGTGGGACGCCCAACCTCGCCCTACTTCTTCCCGAGGGATTGAGAGAAAGACGCTGGCCACGCCAAGTCTGGAACGCAGGGGTGAGAATATATACCTTCTATGTGTCTATTTTGCATGCATTTAATAAGAGCTCAGAGAACCAAAGGGTTTCATGGTACCTGTAAGTGACTTCTTAGTGTAAATTCTGTCCTGTCCTTTGTAGTGTCTGTGTTATCTGTAACACAGTAGTAGCATTTAACAACTAAGTTTACCCTGTAACAATAAATAGTAACAGTTTAAGCTTTAACCTGACTCCTTCAGTTGCTGTAACAGAACCAAGCACAATTTAAAAGAACTTCAGCCGGTCATAAGGGACTTACTGCCCTGACCGTCGGCTGACAGGCTCTAAACTAGGTTCGACGTGGGCAGGTGAACAAAGCCCACAGGTAAGTGCTGAATGTGCGGGACTGGGAGATGGGTTGGAAATGGGGGGGACTACGGCCTATAATGGCAAGGAGAAAGGAGGGTCAGGGCACAACAGGGAGGCAAGATCAAATCAGTATCTTAGATGCCTATATACAAATGCGAGAAGTATGGGTAATAAGCAGGAAGAACTGGAATTGCTAACCAATAAATACAACTATGATATCATTGGTATTACAGAAACGTGGTGGGATGGGACGCACGATTGGAATGTTGGTATGGAAGGGTACGGCTTGCTCAGGAAGGACAGACAGGGAAAAAAGGGAGGAGGGGTTGCCTTGTATATTAAAAATGTACACACTTGGACTGAAGTGGAGATGAACGTAGGAGATAGCTGTGTAGAGAGTCTCTGGGTTAAGCTAAAAGGAGTAAAAAACGAGGGTGATATCATGCTAGGAGTCTACTGCAGGCCACCTAGCCAGGTGGAAGAGGTGGATGAGGCCTTTTTTAAACAATTAACAAAACTATCCAAAGCCCAAGATTTGGTGGTGATGGGGGACTTCAACTATCCAGACATATGTTGGGAAACTAACACAGCGAGGCACAGGCTATCCAATAAGTTTCTGGACTGCATTGGAGACAACTTTCTGTTTCAGAAGGTTGAAAAAGCTACCAGAGGAGAAGCTGTTCTGGATTTGGTTTTAACAAATAGGAAGGAACTAGTTGAGAACTTGAAAGTGGAAGACAGTATAGGGGACAGTGATCATGAAATAATAGAGTTCATGATCTTAAGAAAAGGTAGAAGGGAGACCAGCACAATTGAGGTAATGGATTTCAGGAAGGCAGATTTTGATAAGCTCAGAGAACTTGTAGGTAAGGTCCCATGGGAAGCAAGACTGAAGGGAAAAACAACTGAGGAGAGTTGGAAGTATTTCAAAGGGACGTTGTTAAGGGCCCAAAAGCAAACAATTCCGCTGTGTAGGAAAGATAGAAAATATGGCAAAAGACCAGCTTGGCTTAACAAGGAGATCTTGCATGATCTCAAAATAAAAAAGGAGTCATATAAAAAATGGAAACTAGGACAACTAACAAAGGATGAATATAGGCAAGCAACACGGGAATGCAGGGGCAAGATTAGAAAGGCAAAGGCACAAAATGAGATCAAACTAGCTACAGGCATAAAGGGAAACAAGAAGACCTTTTATAAATACATTAAAAGCAAGAGGAAGACCAAGGACAGGGTAGGCCCACTGCTTAGGGAGGAGGGAGAAGCAGTAACAGGGAACTTGGAAATGGCGGAGATGCTCAATGACTTCTTTGTTTCGGTCTTCACCGAGAAGTCTGGAGGTGTGCCTAACATAGTGAATACAAGCAGAGAGAGGGTAAGTTTAGAAGATAGGATACACAAAGAACAGGTTAAAAATCACTTAGGAAAGTTAGATGTCAGCAAGTCACCAGGTCCTGATGAAATGCATCCCAGGATACTCAAGGAACTGATAGAGGAGGTATCTGAGCCTTTAGCTATGATCTTTGAAAAATCATGGCAGTCAGGGAAGATTCCAGAAGACTGGAAAGGGCAAATATTGTGCCCATCTATAAAAAGGGGAATAAGAACAACCCAGGAAACTACAGACCGGTCAGTTTAACGTCTGTCCCAGGGAAGATAATGGAGCAGGTAATTAAGGAAATCGTATGCAAACACTTGGAAGGTAATAAAGTGATAGGGAATAGCCAGCATGGGTTTGTGAAGAACAAGTCATGCCAAACTAATCTGATAGCTTTCTTTGATAAGATAACGAGCCTTGTGGATAAGGGAGAAGCGGTGGATGTCATATACCTAGACTTTAGTAAGGCATTTGCTACGGTCTCGCATGATATTCTTATTGATAAACTAGGCAAATATGACTTAGATAGGGCCACGAT
This sequence comes from Pelodiscus sinensis, assembly GCF_049634645.1. NCBI lineage: Eukaryota > Metazoa > Chordata > Testudines > Trionychidae > Pelodiscus > Pelodiscus sinensis. The sequence goes on along the minus strand of NC_134725.1, from coordinate 26,659,127 downwards.
AAGGTGGGTGCATAATTGGCTGGATAACCGTAGTCAGAGAGTTGTTGTTAACGGTTCTAAATCCTGCTGGAAAGGGATAACAAGTGGAGTTCCTCAAGGGTCTGTTTTGGGACCCGTACTGTTCAATATCTTCATCAATGATGTAGATATTGGGATAGAGAGTACGCTTATTAAGTTGGAGATGATACCAAACTGGGTGGGATTGCAACTTCTTTGGAGGATAGGGGCATAATTCAAAATGACCTTAGCAAGTTAGGGAAATGGTCAGAGGTAAACAGGATGAGGTTTAATAAAGAGAAATGCAAAGTGCTCCACTTAGGAAGGAACAATCAGTTCCATACATACAAGATGGGAAGCGACTGTCTAGGAAGGAGCATGGTGGAAAGGGATCTAGGGGTCATAGTGGACCAAAAGTTGAATATGAGTCAACAGTGTGATGCTGTTGCAAAAAAAGCAAATATGATTCTAGGTTGTATCAACAGGTGTGTTGTAAGCAAAACTCATGAAGTCATTCTGCCGCTCTACTCTGCACTAGTTAGGCCTCAGCTGGAGTACTGTGTCCAGTTCTAGGCGCCACATTTCAAGAAAGATGTGGAGAAATTGGAAAGGGTACAGAGAAGAGCTACAAGAATGATTAAAGGTTTAGAGAACATGACCTATGAAGCCAGGCTTCATGATCTGGGCTTGTTTAGTTTGGAAAAAAGAAGATTAAGGGGGGACATGATAGCGGTTTTCAAATATCTAAAAGGGTGTCACAAGGAGGAAGGAGAAAATTTGTTCCTCTTGGTTTCTGAGGACAGGACAAGGAGTAATGGGCTTAAAGTGCAGCAGGGGAGGTTTAGATTGGATATTAGGAAAAAATTCCTAACTGTCAGGGTGGTCAAATATTGGAATAAATTGCCAAGGGAGGTGGTGGAATCTCCCTCTCTGGAGATATTTAAGAACAGGTTGGATAGACATCTGTCAGGGATGGTGTAGACAGAGCTTGGTCCTGCCTTGAGAGCGGGGGGCTGGACTCGATGACCTCTTGAGGTCCCTTCCAGTCCTATTATTCTATGATTCTATGACATACCTTGACTTTAGCAAGGCTTTTGATATGGTCTACCACAATATTCTTGCCAGTAAGTTAAGGGAATGTGGATTAGATAAATGGACAGTAAAATGGATAGAAAGCTGGCTAGAAGGGCGGGACCAGCAGGTAGTGATCAACGGCTTGATGTCAGGATGGTGGTCGGTTTCTAGCGGAGTGCCCCAAGGTTCGTTTCTGGGGCCAGGTTTGTTCAACATCTTTATTAATGACCTGAATGAGGAGATGGATTGCACCCTCAGCAAATATGCGGATGACACTAAACTATGGGGAGAGGTAGTTACGCTGGAGGGCAGGTATAGAGTCCAGAGTGACTTAGACAAATTGGAGGATTGGGGCCACAAGAAATCTGATGAGGTTCAACAAGGACAAGTGTAGAGTCCTGCACTTGGGACAGAAGAATCCTAAGCATTGTTACAGTCTGGGGATCAACTGGCTAAGTAGCAGTTCTGCAGAAAAGGACCTGGGGATTACAGTGGATGAGAAGCTGGATATGAGTCAACAGTGTGCCCTTGTAGCCAAGAAAGCTAATGGCATATTAGGAGGAGCATTAGGAGGAGCATTGCCCGTAGATTCAGAGATGTGATTATTCCTCTTTATTTGGCTCTGGTGAGGCCACATCTGGAGTATTGTGTCCAGTTCTGGGCCCCCAATTACAGGAAGGATGTGGATGCATTGGAGAGGGTCCAGCGGAGGGTGACCAAAATTATTAGTATCAGAGGGGTAGCCATGTTAGTCTGGATCTGTAAAAGTGACAAAGAGTCCTGTGGCACCTTATAGACTAGCAGATGAATTGAAGCATAAGCTTTCTTGGGCAAAGTGGATCCCAAATGAATCTTTGCCCATGAAAGCTTATGCTCCATCTGTTAGTCTATAATGTGCCACAGGATTCCTTGTCACTTTTGCAAAATGATTAGGGGGCTGGAGCATATGACCTACAAGGAGAGGCTGAGGGAGTTGGGTCTATTTAGTCTGCAGAAGAGAAGAGCAAGGGGGATTTGATAGTAGCCTTCAACTTCCTGAAGGGAGGTTCCAAAGAGGATGGAGACAGGTTGTTCTCAGTAGTGACAGATGGCAGAACAAGGAGCAATGGTCTCAAGTTGCAGTGGGAGAGGTCTAGGTTGGATATTAGGAAAAACTATTTCACTAGGAGGGTGGTGAAGCACTGGAATGGGTTACCTAGGGAAGTAGTGGTGCCTCCATCCCTAGAGGTTTTTAAGTCTCAGCTTGACAAAGCCCTGGCTGGGTTGATTAAATTGGGATTGGTCCTGCCTTGGGCAGGGGCTGGACTTGATGACCTTCTGAGGTCTCTTCCAGCTCTATGGTTCTATGGTTCTATAGCACTAATCAAGTGGCTATTCTAAGTAGGAGATTTCAGCCTTGGTAAAATGACCCACAGGAGATCACAAACAGGGATCAGGGGGTTATAACTTCGCTGCTCTTCTCAGATTACTAAATATGAGTGAGGTGCTAGCTAGATGGTGTGGTGCACTAAAAAAGGGTGCCAGTATGAAGAAGGTTTAGAGGATACACTGAGGCAATCAGGTGATGTGGGTATTTCAATCTCAGTTTAACTCTAAAACAGATATATTTTAATGGTTATGATTAATAATCATTTAAAAAATAGTATTTACAGATCATTTACCAGCATGCTAATGTGCCCTCCACCTATGCCCAATAGAGATTATCTTGTACACATATAGATGCCTCCAGCATTATTTGTCTCTCTCAATCTATTCTGAATCACTGAGGCTCCACAAAAGGCAAAAGTCATAATTACGAAATAGCTAATAGGATGTTTAAAAATAGAAAAGAAATTGAACAGTCAATATTGTGCAGTTGATTATTTAACAAAACAGATGGAAGAGAGTAAAAAAATCCACACAAGTGAAATAAAAACTGTGAGGCTGATTCTTTCCGGTGAATATAAAAGATTATGCTGTGTCTGGAAAATCCGGGAGTATGGTCTCTCTGGCTGTCATGGTACATCATCAAGCTCTCCGCTCAGCAAGCCTCTGGATGAGGGGTTATTATGTTGAGGAGATTCTGATGATGATTTTATGTAACAAATGAATAGCACTAACACCACTTTAACTTCATATTTCCAAGGGTTTTAAAAGGAATTGACAAGGTCCATGATTATATGGATGGCCCATTACCAGCATTTGAAGAAACTGAATGTGTGTGCAGAGGAGATCAAGCCAGATCTTATTAACTGTATAGAAGGAACTGGATTTGAACTGGTGAGTAGTTGTTTTGGATTTCTGGAGGTTCTTGAACCACAGACTCCAATAATGCTGTGTGGAAACCCCAAAGGCCTCTTCATCTGCCATCACATCATCTGCCATCACACCATCTGTCTCTGTAAGGCCAGTACAAAGGAGACAAATTCTGAACACCCCCCTTTTCATCCTCTACTTGCACAAGGACTGTGGAGGCAGAAGGTTCCCTAACAACAGAACCACAAGCAGAATGGGAAAGGATTTATGGGGGAGACCATGCAGGGTGTTCATAAATGGCAGACGCTGTGCCTTACAGCTCTGCCGATGTTTCTTCAGTGAAATTATGGACTGGTATTTCTGGGTGGAATGGGCCAGGGGTGGAAGTTCCACTAATAAAAAGATCCTCTAATCCAGTGGTGGGCAATAAAATGTTGACAGTTCACCAGTTAGCCTCTAATGAGCCACTGCCGCTATATTTACCTGTACCTCCACAGCTACTGGCAACTGCAGCTCCCATTGGCCATGGGTCATCATTCCCAGCCAAAGGGAGTTGTAGGAAGCAGTGCAAACACTACTTCCCGCAGCTCCCATTGGATGGGAATGGTAATTCGTGGCCAAGTGGTGGTGGACGTAAATACAGTTGGAGGTGGCCTGCAAGTGGCTAACCCTAACAGACCAGCTCTGGCACGTAGGCCAGTATTTGCCCACTCCTGCTATAATTCCTCTCCACTGAAGAGGGGGCATGTAGTGGGGACATGAATCTGCTGTAGCCATTAGGATGGGGCTGCAGGGTAATTCTGCAACCTCTTGACAATCTGAGACGTGAAGAAGTGGCAGAGAAAGATCCATACGTGGCTCAGCTATACTACGGTGGAATAGGCTCTAAGGGTACATCTACTCAGTAACATTATTTCAAAATAACTAAAGTTATTTCAAAATAAGGCAATCCGCATCTGCACAGCAGACAGTTATTTCAAAATAATGTTCAAATACTGTCAAGCTGGAGGAATTCTTACTCCGATTCCTATCATCCTCAGTGTACAGGGAGTAGGGGAAGACAAAGGAAGAGTGCTCTGTTTTGAAATAAGTGCTGTGTAGATGCTCCCAATTTCAATTTCAAAATAAGCTACGCAACTGACGTAGCTCAGTTTTCATAGCTTATTTCCAGTTTAAGCTATGCTGTGTAGATGCACCCTAAGTGATTCATTAAGTGCGGAGTTGCATTCACACTGCTATAAAACAACATGGATACGTACTCACTGGGCCACAGGGGTTATTGATGAGAGCAGAATTTGGCCCAAACTTGTTTAATTGCTGGGTGGCCATAATAATCCATCTAATAATCACCTGGTTCTTCATGCTTTGAGGAATGTCTCCCTTATGTAAATGAGGCATGGCATTTCTGCGAGGCCTATAACATGCATTACAAAGCAATTGCAGTGATAGGCTATATGCTGTTTGTATCCAGTAGCTCCCTGAATAAGCATCTCTGCCTGTGTTTTATCAGCTTAAAGGGGATGAACAGTGCATCCCCAGAGCCAGAACAGGTGGTTATCATAATCTAACTACATATCCAGATGTTCAAAGTGATTTATCTGGGTATAAAAGGGCTTTCTTTTTGGTAAATTTGACTTGTAAGCCCATGTTTCTGAGTTACAGAGTACTAAAGCTGGCTGGTGTCCAGTACATCATTGTTGTCAACACTGATTTTTGGGACCTCTGGAACATCAGAACCTGAAAGGTACTTTATTCTTTTCTTTTCTTTGGATTTGAGCAATCTTCAGGTAAGATGATAAAAGAGGAAGCAAAATCTTCAGCCAGTCAGAGGAGATCAAGAAAGTTACTCTTTTTTAAAAGCCAAATATAACTGTTTTGGCAATAGGATTATTTAGAGATTGGTGACAGATAAGAGTTTTTCACTTGTGGGTCACTGAATCAAATTCCAGATCATGAGTGACTAAAAGTCTCAAAGTTGTTTGGTAGCCTCCCTTAAAGTGACATATCCAAAGCCCACTGAAATTAACAGAAAAACTCTCTTCAACTTGAATGGGCTTTGGCTAAGTGCCAAAATGTCTCACTGTGGTTCCCAACAGACATGCTCCACATTTCTATTGGCACTAACTGGAATTTGGCCTGTTGGTTGACAGTCTCAGCAAAGACGTCATGACTGAACTGTCCTGGACAATGCTTTGCATTCTTAGCTTTTACAGGGGCTCCCTGCAGATTGTGATGATAGATGAATCCTTCTATGGCAACATGGGAAATGGCTGTCTCCTATTTCACACCTGTCTAGCTAGAGGATTTCAGTCTGTACGGCACCTTTCATTAGCACTAAAGTCACTTTTTAAAATGCTGACTAAAAGGGCATTCTTCCTCCACATTCCAACTTCCATGTGGGGTGGGGAGGAAGGAAAGCATGAATATTAATATTCCAATGCAAGTAAAGACTCATTCACTGCATGCTGAATGAAACATGTCTTTGGCTGTGCTACCTTAAAGCCTGATGGCAAGAGCATGCTAGGCTCCCATGCATAACTTGCCTAAATGGATTTTGTCATGCTTTAAAATTAGAAAGGGCTTAGTTATTAAAGTGTCAGAAAGGGCTGGTCTTTATGGTACCCACACATCAATAACATGCACAGCACAGCTTTTTTCATCAGGACCCTAGAGCTCTTCTAAGCTTCTTGTTGCTGAATAGTCCTGCAAAGTCTCAATAGTTAAAATGCTGACTTCTTCATAAAACTGACCCCCATACTGGGGAAAGGTAACGTTGTAGCAACAGTCCTAATAATATTAATGGGGATAGGAGATTTCCAATAAACCTTGATGTTGATATGACACAGGATAGAATCTATAGTCTGATGCATTAATCAGAATTTAATTATCTTTTCTCTTAGAGTTTTCTAGCTTAAAAATATATTACATCAAACTGGCTGATAAGCTGCTGTTACTGACTCACAAATCCATGACAGTAATCAAAAAAGAAATTGCAGAATAGAAAAGGGTGCGAGGGTATTAAGTGGTAGCCTACAAACATGTATGAAATTTTAAGATGTAAAAATGTTCTTTGGAAGATTCACTTTAATCACCATGTTCATTTGCACTGCAGTTTGGTGGTTGCAAACATGAAATTACATGCTCCATAAATAATGAAAGCCCAACAAAGCTAACCTGAGCTGGTTCCAACTCTCAGAAATATTTGAGCAGTTTAACAGATATGCTTTCATTGCTGTTCTCCCTGGACACAGATTTTGGCTTATATGGCTTTTATGTGTACTTTTTATTATTTCTTTACCCCCAATTCCTTTCCCAAAAAAGCCCTGGCTCTGACAAAGTCACATGGAATTCTGAAGTGCCAGACTAGAGTTACACATCTTGAAAGATCTGTACCTGAATCATCATTAACTAAGTGCAGAGTGAAGTACTACAAAGATGTTTAGATTTTTCATGAACAATGCAGTAAATATAAAGTAGGTTAAGTCTGTCCTTGGTTTGTCAGTAATGATGAAACACCTGCCACATACCTATGCTTCCTCTGCCACCCAGTACTCCAAACACCTGTTGCCTTGCACCTACCACTACTTTGTAAGCTTCATAATGAAGTGAGTATACAATTCTAGATTTATTGACAACATGTCCCATTTATCTATAGAGTGATGGCAGAGTCCTGGCTGTTTTGCACAAATGATAAGGAACATGGCTGTTTCTTTTAAAAAGACTGGCCAAAAAATGTGATCTGCTACATCCTGCTGTGTTTTGTATTATGAACACATACAAGTAGAAATAGTGTATTCCTCCACTAACACTGCAAGGAAGGCAACACATACATTCATCTGGACATGGTGCAATCACAATTGCCCATAATATAGATCATATAATACAGATCAGATCTAGGGTTTCAGCTCTGAATACCTCCAAACTTTGTGGAAGTTCAGATCTCCACCCAGGGTTCTCTGTGGTATCAACAAAGCAGCAGAGCTCACCCGGTACTTGAATGTGAGAATTAGCAGATGGAAACACTCCTGCACAACAAAGCATTTATAAAAAACACGGCTAGAATGTGATAGGTGACTACAGTCCCAGATGGACGCAGCTGTTTCAACAATTATAGCTAATGCAGCACTGGAAACAAGAGTCTTTTTTAAAAAGTAAGTGTGTGTGTGTGTGTGTGTGTGTGTGTGAGTGAGAGAGAGAGAGAGAGGTGAAATACCATTTGGTGAAAGTAATTGTCAGAATGACATCTGAGTTGTTTTAAAGTTGGTAAATTACAATAATGGCCTATATCAGCTGTGTGTAGTTCTGATGTGCACAATAACACTCTCAACCTTCACTAATGGCATAATAATTAACTGGCTGTCACTAGGCAACAATCCAGGTTCCTTTTATTTTTAAACACTTCATGATTGATTTTTATTTTTCTTTCAGTGCTAAATAATAACATGTGTCAATATTTTCTAATTGATGGTCTAGGGGCAGACACTGGGCAATCAAATCTTGGATGATTATACTTTATTCCTGACAGGAAGGTAATTGAATTGTGTGTGGGGGGAGGAAGAAGGGGGGTGGGCGAACCACATAACACATTGTTTCCAGTGTGAATCTGGAGCATCCAAGTGTCTTAGATGAGATCAAGGTCAAAGAACAACATGCTTTGTTAAGCATCTTCTTTGTATCTTGATTATGGAGTTATCCTTGTGAGCAGGATTAGATACTCAGTTTACATAGTACTTTTCATTATCCACATACTTCACAGTTCTTTGGAAAGTGACACATCATGACTGGTTGCCCCTCACATAAATCAAAGCCAGAGTTCAAAAGCAATAAAAGTATCCATTTCAGGAAGATGATTAAGAATGAGCCTAAATTTAAATATTACAAATGGGAGTACAAGGTTGAACCTCCAGCAATATTTGTGGTCTGGTATGATTTTAGTTAGCTGCATAGGTGTGACCAAGTTTCCCGCAACCACCTAAAGTTTGTTTACAGCTGTCAGACTTGACTGTCAGTATTCTGTGCTATGGTTCAGCTGAAATTTACCCCAAAATGAATGTCTTCTGAGAGCCCAGTAAACAGTGGAAGTGTTAGTAATGCTGCTCTTGTTCCAAAGAGGATGGAGAGAGGCTGTTCTCAGTAGTGACAGACGGCAGAACAAGGAGCAATGGGCTCAAGTTACAGTGTGGGAGGTCAAATTGGATATTAGGAAAAACTATTTCATGAGGAGGATGGTGAAGCACTGGAATGGGTTACTTAGGGAAGAGGTGGAATCTCCATCCCTAGAGGTTTTTAAGTCTCAGCTTGACAAAGCCCTGGCTGGGTTGATTTAGTTGGGGGTTGGTCCTGCTTAGGGCAGGAGGCTGGACTCAGTGACCTCCTGAGGTCTCTTCCAGCTCTAGGATTCTATGATTCTATGACAGTATTGACCTCCTGTGGTTTGGCAAATTCTCTGGTTCAGCACCTGTCAGGTTCTGAGAGACTAAAGAGGTTTAACCTATACTCATAGGCTTAATGGTAGGCATTCTGGGGCCATCCTTGTGTGCTACAGTAGGTGTTAGGGTAAAATACTGAGGATGCTGTGACCATGTACTCAATCCCTACTCTCCTTGAGGTTAACAGCAAAAAATGTATTCAAAAGGAGCAGGATTAGACTCTACGCAGGCGACAGTGCATATATTTATGCATACATTCAGCAATAAATGAGAAACAGATTTGGAGGTCAGAAGCTGTTTTACTGAGATAGTGGTATAACATCCAAGTACCCACTCATATAGACACAGAGTATAAAGTTTACTAGGTTATATTTTAAAGAAATTAATGAAGCAGCTTGATTATGAGCTTTGGGAAAATGAAATATTTTTTCCCCTGTAACCTAGATGTGCTGACAATTCCATACCTTCTTATTATTTTTATTTATGAAGCCTTGTCTATGTGGAAATGTGAACATGAAATGTGTGAATGGGTAAGGAACTGTATTTGTGTTTTTGTAACTCCAAGGACAATGGGTCTTATGCTATGACTTGGAATGCAATGGTCCTCAATGGTGAAGGAACATTAAAGAATCTTAGCTGTTCACCAAAACACAAGAGATTGAGATCATCTGGGAATAATCCCCTCCTGTTATTCTCTAATATTATTTATCTGGGAAGGGGACAAACTTGTCACACACTTTAAAAGGAAATTGCCTATTTGTGTGATGGTATCTGAGCCACAAGACTCTGCCTGGTTTCCCAAATGCTGACCAACTCTGAGACACTGCAAGACCAGCAGGCTAAAGAGCAGATATTATTTTTTCTAAGTGACTTTATTCTTTTTGGTTCTTTAACAGGACATTTGAACACCTGGTCATGGATGCCTATCCAGAAAGACCAATCCTAATATTTTTTTGGAGAGGGGATGTCCATTAATAGTAATGAGTATATATGTATATAGCAAAAGAGTATATATGCATAGTATAAGCTACCATTAGGAATGATTAACATATGTTTGAAGCAACTCTTATCATAGATCACTAAGAATCACCTGGGATACCTAAAGAATTGAATCGGAATTTATTATTTCCACAAGGTAAAGTTGAAGCTGCTAAGTAAACCCCACAGAGATTGAAAGATTAAATTAGTAATTTAATCATTTGTGTTATGTTAACTTTGTGATTTGATTACTGTTGCATTCATGCAATAACTTGACCGATAGTTGATCTTAAGTTGTGTGTTTTGTAGTTATCCAATTTTTAATTGTATTACTGTTAACAAGTTGATTTGACTAACTCAATTTATAGAGTCATGTCAATATTAATTATATTGTAACACTTTAGGGAAATAAAATTAATTGTCTAACTGTGTAGTTATTAGTGCTCTTGAATGAAACTTGTAATTGGTTTTCTCTGATCAACTAGAAACAAGGTAAGAACATTGCACTCAAGTCCTAGGAAAACCCTTATCGTTACAGTGGAATTCTTTCTTATCCTTTTACAAAGAGGCTATGTCTTCATTACAGAGGGGGTTGGTTTTTTTTTAGAAAAACATCTGTTTTTCTGAAAAAACTTCACTTACGTCCACACTGCAATCGCGTTCTTTTGACAAAAAATTGAAAGAACAAAAGGGGTTTTCTTGAAATTGATAAACCTCTTTCTACATGGAAGAAACCTTTTTCTGAAAGAGCTCTTTTGGGAAAAGGCATGTGTGGACGGGGAAGAGGGAGTTCTTTCAAAAGAAGAGGAAAGACGAAAATGAACAATTGCCCTGGTGGCCACTCCATCCATAGTAATCACAGCTGAAATGTGAGATAGTATCCATACTGAATGGATGCTGTCTTTTAAAAAAGAAGATCACTTTTTCAATGTGCTTTTGCTGTGTGGACACTCTCTTTCTGAAGTTTTTTCAGAAGATCTCTTCCAAAAAAGCTTCTTCCAAAAGAAGCCTACAGTCTAGACATAGCCAGAGTGTATATACCTTTGCTGCCACAGTGGTAAACAACATTTAGACCTCACAAAGTAACGGGCAGTCCCTTACCATCGCCAAAGGCAAGACTCCTACAAGATCCTTCTGGCTTACATAGATCTTGGAGACTCCTAGATCAGACGATGTATCCCCAGGATATTCAACCTGCCATGTGATAAGCTGCGTCCCAGGTAGATCACTGAGGTCTTCAATTTCAAAATCAATCTGCATGATCTCAGAGTTGTCTGCACTGCAAAAAACAAAAAACAAAAACAAAAAGAGAGAGAGAAATGCCTTAATTCATCTGAGTGACTGATGTTACACCACATCATCTTCATAGAAAAATAGTTATGATATGAATATAAATAATACATACTTCATGCAAGGGGATTCATGTAAGATGTCATTGGAAAGGTTATGATTTACTGAATGTCATTATCCAATTTGTATACATGTAGCACTTCTCTATCTAAAGTTAGGAATACTGACTATACAACTATTTCAATTGGGTGTGTATTTGGAAGACAGTCACCAGATAATAAGTCATCAGCCTTGATGAGCCATTAAGACTGTGAAGATACTAATATCTCTCCTTCCTGAGACTCATCCTTGGAGTAGCTGGGACACTAATGGTTCAGGTGTTCCTGTCACCTGATATTAAACATTATCTTGGACATGTAATTTTCCATTAAAAGGCGAGGGGGAGGTTAAGTTTAGGAAACAAAAGATTCCTGCCTCATATAAATCTTATTTAAGGGTGGGGAGGAAAGCAAATGGGACTCTACTCCCTTGCCTGTCTGCTCAAGACATTCAAAGGGAAGGGAAGGGGGAGTCCACACTGAGATAGGGGTCCAATCTGAAAAAAGACATAACTGGAACTCTGAGCTGCAGAAGTTTTGCAACCTACCTAAAATAATATTTAACATATGAAATCACATTTTGTAACCTGTTTTTGAATGTATTAAGTTTAGCTTGCATTTTTTTGCTTAGTAATCTGCTTTGCTGTCTTTGTTATCACTTATACACACTTAAAATCTACTCCTTCTAGTTAATAAACTTATTTTTTGTTTACTCCGAAACCCAGTTTGTATAATCCATAATGTGCAGCAGGGGCGCATAAGAGGCTGCGCACCCATTCCTCCACATTGAGAGAATGGGAAGATTTAGGAGTCTGCACTGGAGGAGAATTGGGCACTTGAGTGCTAGGGCAACTAGCTGAGACTTTCTAGAATTGATCTCAGAGTCTGTGTGATTCTGCAACTGGGTGGTTTTCCACCTGTGTGTGCGCTGGAGGAGGCGAAGAGCCTGGCTCAGCAAAAAAGGGTGCCCAGGCTAGAAGAACAGGCAGGCTCAGTGGTATTTTGGTACATCAGGTGGCATCATAAATGGGGGCATACTGCTGCATATTGAATTATATCTGTTCCTAGATTTGTGGGATGAAGAAATTAGAAGTGAATTAATCATATGTAAGTATTATTCCAGGCCCTACGTACATTCCCTATGGTTCACAAAATAGACAGTACTTAGCTATTTGTACTTCACCAATAGGGAAATGGAGTCATGGAGAGGTTAAGCAGTGAGGTTAAAGTCATAAGGTGAGTCAGTGGCAGATCTTGGAATGCCTGACTCTAAAGCTCTGTGTTCTAACCTTCGGATTGTATTTCCCCCTTGTTAAAAGCAACCTGAAAAAGGAATGACCTATAGACAGTTGTCCACTAAGATATGAGACTAATGCAGATTCTTTCTTTGAAGCAGCTCATGACCTTTAAAAAGGGGAGGACGGACAAAACTAGGCTATGTCTCCACTGCAGAGTTCTTTCAGGGAAATATCCCAAAATAGCTATTCCACATCTTTAAAGCCGCCCGTTATTTCAAAATAGATTTCAAAAGTACAGGTTTGCTATTCTGGCATTGCTGCAACCTGTGTTCCACAAGGGTTAAGGGATGTGTCAGAATAGCGCTTTATTTCAAAATTTGGTGCTGTGTAGAAAATACCAAATTTCAAAATAAGCTATTTCGAAAATACCTCGAAATAAGCTACACAATTTGCATAGCACAAACTGTGTAGCTTATTTAAGGTAAGGGTGCAGTGTAGTCACACCCCTAAAGGCTATTTCTTACTCTACCCACCTCACTGTGATATGAATGGAAAATACCTTAAACTCCCTGGCTGAATCTAGACTGGCAAGTTTTTCCACAAAAGCAGCTGCTTTTGCGAAAAAACTTGCCAGCTGTCTACACTGGCCGCTTGAATTTCCGCAAGAACACTGACGATCTTATGTAAGATTGTCTGTGTTCTTGCGGAAATACTATCTTGCTCCCGTTCGGGCAAAAGCCTTCTTGCGCAAATCATTTGCGCAAGAGGGCCAGTGTACTGTTTTGTGCAAAAAAGCCCCAATGGCTAAAATGGCGATCGGGGCTTTTTTGCGCAAAAGCGCGTCTAGATTGAGAACTACAATGTTATTAGCTGTGATATCCCTGGATCATCTGTATTAGAGTGTCTGATATAGTACCACTACAGTGCTGTTTATTTTTATAGTGGTTTTTTTTCTACATTCTGTTACAAAATGCTTTAGAGAGCAAATGAATCACAACCAAAAGGGAAAATGGTGGATGCTCTACAGGAGAGATTTAAAGCAGGGAACAGAACAGTGGCTCATGGAATTAGATCTTTTAAACCTTATTATAAAATGAACTACTGCACAGGAAACAGTGTAGTGCAGATTCTATTGTGTGTTATTCTACCTGCTATTTTAAAGGGGCCCCAAAACCTCAGGATGTGCAGTGACATTCCCTAGCAGTGCAACATTTTGAGGACTATTGCTGATGACAGTGATTTTACATCTCAATCACTGACGGCCATTCAGTGATCTTTAATGCAGGTATGTAGGGGTGAATAGTGAAGGCTGAATGTATTTCAGTGCAGGGGTGAGACCCGAAGGCTTGAGAGAAAGGAAGGAATGTCACAATTACAGAAGGATCACAAGCTGCTCAAGCCACCTCATCTCAGAGGGCACAACTGGAAGATAGAGAAAACACAGCAAGTGATTGATGGGAAAGCCATGGAAAAGTGTTTAAACCATGCAATCTTCCCTGGTCGCTGTAGGAAGAGAGTTAAAACTAGTCATCTCCTTGATCAAAACCAGTTGTGACAATAGCCCCAATTCAGGACTGCTCCCAAAATGCCCAGGGTTTTTTATCATTTCAGCTCTGTTCAATTTCTTGTCTAAAGCCACTGCTTGGCGATTTTAATCTGCAGCCCCTGAAAGCTGGACTCTAATGGATGTATTGAGTCATTGCTGTCACAGTGAGAATTTAAAAAGGAGCTTTTGCATCAGTTCCACCCTTGGCAGAATTAATGGCGCTGAATGATTTTACATTTTATTCAATTCCTCATCACTTTATGTCAAACCCACGAAAGTGCAATTTGCAAACTAATACTGAATGCAACCATATTCCTCATGACCTGAGTGGGACCAGAAAACTGCTTTACACAGCTACTGCTATTAAAACTCACTTAGCCTTACTGTATAAATAGGAATAGGCAATGCATTACCCATACAAACAGGATACTGATCTCACTTTGCACAATACACGTCAGCTTTACTTCTGTTAAAGAGACAAATTTAATCATTGCACAGCAGCATCAGGGTTCTGAGCTCTATTTCTGGTTGCCTTTCTTTAATCTTTTAGTGCACAGGTGGCTACTGTTACTAGTCCCTGTTGCTGTTGAATTGGTGCTGCCGCAGGCAGGGTTTCCTGTCAGTCATTGGCAGAATGGGCCACTAGGGAGGTTGGCAGTGCAAAGAGAAAGGCATGGGCAAGCTAGTGGCAGCTGCAAGAAGAAGATTTAATAAAAAGAAAGGATCGATGAAAACTTTTCAAGATATGGAGAGTTTTAAAAGGAAAGAGGGAAAAGTGAAAGGCAAAAGAAAAGGGAACAATGAAGAAGAAAAGAAGGGATCTAGAGGATAGTATAACAAGCATGGGAGAGGCTGCAGGGGAAAACCAAAGGAGTTCTGAATGCTACATACAGATGTGGTCTCCTCATCTCAAAAAAGATATAATGGCATTAGAAAGGTTCAGAGAAGGGCAACTAAATGATTAGGGGTTTGGAATGTGTCCCATATGAGGAGAGATTAAAGAGAGTAGGACTTTTCAACTTGGAAAGGAGGAAACTAAGTGGGGATATGATAGAGGTGGCATGGAGAAAGTGAATAAGGAAAAGTTATTTATTAGTTTCCATAATAGAAGAACGAGGGGCCACCAAATGAAACTAATGGGCAGAAGGTTTAAAACAAATAAAAGGAAGTTCTTCTTCACACTGCGCAGTCAATCTGTGGAACTCCTTGCCTGGGGAGGTTGTGAAGACTAGGACTATAACAGGGTTTAAAAGAACTAGATAAATTCATGGAGGTTAAGTCCATTAATGGCTATTAGCCATGATGGGTAAGGAATGGTGTCCCTAGTTTCTGTTTGTCAGAGGGTGGAGATGGATGGCAGGAGAGAGATCGCTTGATCATTACCTGTTCGAATCACTCCCTCTGGGACACCTGGCATTGGCCACTGTCGGTAGACAGGGTACTGTGCTAGATGGACCTTTGGTCTGACCCAGTGTGGCCATTCTTATGTTCTTCTTCATTCTCCCCCCACATGCAACTTTTTGATTCCTTTTTAACAAAATTCTCTTCACCCTTGTTTTCCTCTTCATGTCACTGTGCCACACCTCTCCTCCTTAACTCAGATCCTTCTAGGGCAGGGGCCTCGACAGTCTGCCTAGCTGTAGTTTTACTGACATCAATGGGATCAAGTGCTAACAGTTAGGCTCATGCTTTTGTTCTTCGTTAAACTGGTCCTCAATGTTTACCTGCCTTGCAGTCAGTGCAAGTTAAAGACTAGGTAAAAAAGATGAATAAGATTATTAAGGTTTTTCACATTCTGTGGACTAGAGATTTTTCAGTAAGGAATCATTTATCATACTTGTTTACAGCACCTACCCTAAGGGAGTCTAAATGGGTTGATGTTTCTAGGTGCTGCCACAATATGAATATTCAATGAAAATAACAAGAGGAAAAGCTCCTTTATTAGGAAGCATCATCTTTGCACAATTTTCCTTAAGCACGACTGCAGACCAAAAGGAAATGATTTTCATGCCCTCTGTGATATTCTCATCGGTCAAAGAACAAGAATGATCACATAGGAGTGTCTGTGAAAATGGGACTCATGCTTAACCATACTGTTAGTCAAAACATTTTTTTCTCCCCATTGCATATCCAAATTTGCACTGAAAAAGTGGAATACTTAAATATTTTGTCTTCAAACTAAAATATTTCTATTAGGAATGCTGCCACAGTATCCCATGGAAGTTGTAGGCATCTCCTACTTTCATCCCTGGGATGACATCACCATAATCTCCCTTTGAGAGTTTTAACCTTTCATGAAAAACCACAATTTAGTAAAAAAATATTTTCTATTGAAAAACAATTCCAACTAGACCTAGGAACAGAAGGCTCTTTTCCTTATACCTAGAACTGACAGATCAAGAAGTGTTTTAACCATCAATAAAGATCTGAACATTAATACAAAATATGTATAGAAAAGTGTAAAGGTTTCTCTGGTCTATGCTCAGACCATGCCTAAAACCATCAAGTCAGGAACTTTTGCTTAATTCGTTAACTTGAAATTCAATCTTTAATTTACACGGCTATGAACATCTCTGTACGTATAATTCTGAGAAAACAGAGTGACCATCTTTTAGTACAGATTGGACCTCCCTGGTCTGGCACCTTCAGGACCTGCCCAGTCCTGAATGAGAGAATTTACTGGATCAGGGGAGGTGTCCCCTGCCACCTGTCCTGAGCCAGCTGACCTCCTACCTCTGCCCCCACTACTTCTTCCCCAGCTGTCAGTCTGTCATGCTGCCACTGCACACCCTGATCTGCCATAGGCAGCCAGGTTTCCCTGGCTCCATGCTGCCATTGGTGGCTGAGATTCTCACTGCTGGGAGAGGCTGGGTTCTCTGCCCCAGCCCTTCACTACACAGGTGGCTAAGATTCCCTGCTCCACACTGCTGTGTTCTATCTCAATCACTGCTGTGGGCAGATGAGATTCTCCAGCCCACGGCTCCGTGTTGCTGTGGGTGACCAAGGTTCCCTGGCCCCACACTGGTGTGGGCTGCCAGGGTTCTACAACCCTGATCCCAGTCCTATCTCCAGTACTGCTATGGGGCTTCTCTGGACCTGCTGCCCCCAGCCCTGGCTGGGCTGCTGGCCCTCGTGCCATTAGGTTCCCAGGTTCTCTCATTCAGGAACCTGTAGTAAAATGGCCAAACTGAAATAGAGATTTGCAACTGATAATTCTATAGATGAATAAGCAAAAAACAAAAAAACAAAAAAAACCCCCCAAAAAACCCTTAACCCCCCCCCCCCACCACTACTCAGTGAATAAGAATGGGGTGTCATCTTCTTTAAATTAACAAAAATTTCCAGTGGATTTGTGAAGAGGGTATGGGGTGTCTTTCTGTTTAACACAAGAAAAAAAAGCTATATATTAATTCCAAACCTATAAGAGGAAGCAGACAACTTCCTGTCGGTATGAATTTATCTGAATTGCTAATATGTTTTTCTTTCATTTCCTACAAACCAGTGAAATGCCACTCAGTACTTAAGCTTCTGAAATCACAAGTTTAAAACATAGGTGGAGAAACCTGCACAAACAAATGGGATCATCAGAAAAAATATTTGGGTCACACTGAAAATACTCGGGACTATTTTAGTGAAGGTGAAGTTGGATTTTAATATAGGATTGAAGCTTGGTTGGTATCTATAATATTTTGATTTTTCATGTAATCATGAAGACATAATATTCTAGTTATCCTGCATGGGATTTCCTGAACTATGAAAAATTCCACTTAATATTGTTGTGCCTATCTTCACAAGAATTGTAAGTCATGTTAGAGCACCATGTTTTTAACACAATTTATGGTTGTTTTGTAACAGACCCTGATTTTCCAATGAAGAAAAGTTCACTGAGTAGCTAGCCACTGGTGCTTTAACCACTCCACTGTCTAACTCTCCTAAGAACAGATCTAGAAAATATGATGGTGAAAACACCATGTCTTCAGCAGTGCCTTGGTGAACATTGCCACCACGAGAACAGCTATTCACGTGGTACCAATAGATAAGAAGGAAAGACAGTAATACAGGGTATGTCTACACTTCAAAGTTAATTCGAACTAACAGCAGTTAGTTCGAATTAACTTCGATAGGCGCTACACATACAAACCGCTAGTTCGAACTTAATTCGAACAAGCGGAGTGCTTAATTCGAACTATGTAAACCTCATTCTACGAGGACTAACGCCTAGTTTGAATTAACTAGTTCGAATTAAGGCCTGCGTGGGAGGAACTAGTGGGAGGCTAGCCCTCCCCAGCTTGCCCTGGTGGCCACTCTGGGCACCACCAGGGAAACTTGTCTGCCCCCCTCCCGGCCCCGGAGCCCTTAAAGGGGCACGGGCTGGCTACGGTGCCCGTGCCAGGTGCAAGCCTGCCAGCACCCAGCCAGGAGACCCTGCACCTGGCACGGCACGAGCCAGCCATCCGCTGCCACCCAGCCCTCCGCCTCTTCCTGGAACCAGGCTGGTGGCTCCCGGGAGCCTACCTGGGTCCGCAAGAGGCAGGTGCCTGCCTGGTCTAGTGTGGACATCGTGGACCTCATCGAGGTTTGGGGGGAAGTCTCCAACATCCACGACCTCCACACTAGGCACAGGAAAGTGGCTGTCTAGGGCAGGAGAGCTGCCAGCCTGGTCACCCAGGAACAGGTTTGCATGAAAATCAAGGTGGTCCAGTGAGACCCCCGACCCTGAGCCCTGAGCTTAGAACAGCTGTACTGGGTCAGACCAAAGGTCCATCTAGCCCAGTAGCCTGTCTGCCGAAAGCGGCCAACACTAGGTACCCTGGAGGGGATGGACCGAAGACAATGACCAAGCCATTTGTCTCGTGCCATCCATCTCCAGCCTTCCACAAACAGAGGCCAGGGACACCATTTCTAACCCCTGGCGAATACCACTCCTTGGACCCAACCTTCATGAATTTATCTAACTTCTCTTTAAACTCTGTTCTAGTTGTAGCCTTCACAGCCTCCTGCTGCAAGGAGTTCCACAGGTTGACTATTTGCTTTGTGAAGAAGAACTTTCTGTTATTAATTTGAAGCCTGCTACCCATTCATTTCATTTGGTGTCCTCTAGTCCTTCTATTATGGGAACTAATGAAGAACTGTTCTTTATGCACCCTCTCCACTTCACTCATGATTTTATAGATCTCTATCATATCCCCCCTCCATTTCCTCTTTTCTAAGCTGAAAAGTCCCAGTCTCTTTAGCCTCTCTTCATATGGGACCTGTTCCAAACCCCTGATCGTTTTAGTTGCCCTTTTCTGAACCTTTTCCAAGGCCAAAATATCTTTTCTGGTGTGAGGAGATCACATCTGTACACAGTACTGAAGATATGGCGTACCATAGTTTGATACTTGCCCTCCTCCTTCTTCCCCTGGTTTCCCCCTTCCATCTCCCTCCTCCCATGTTTCTTCCTCCCCTCTCCCACCCTCTCTCTTCCCCTCTCCCACCTCCTTTTCCCAGTCTCCCCAAGTTTTGTTCAATAAAGAGAGTTTCTATTTTTGAACACACGTGTCCTTTATTTTGTACATCAGGAAGGGGGGCTAGGGAAGGGTAAGTGGAAGGAGGTGGGGGAGGAATGGGGTACGAGCCCCCGATGGGGAGGACTGGGGTGGCTCTGTGGGCTACTTGGGGTGGAAGCTCTCCTGCAGCCCCCCAATTGCCCCCCCCCCGGATGTCAGCCTGCGGCAAGTGCAGCCGGGCTGATGGCCGAGTGCTGTGATGTGCCAAGTGAGGGCACTCAGGGCACTCCAAGCCAGGACTTCTTTGCTGTCCCTCATTGAGGTAGACAAGCAAGAGGGGAACCCTGAGAACTGTCTGTCCGGGGTGGGGGTTGGGTCCCCTTAAGCACAGCGCTCGGCTAGCCTGAGACAGCAGCTCCACGCTCTAAGTCCTAACCCGTTGCCCTGCCGGCACTGCTTCCGGCCATCTTTAACCCCGGTTCAGGGTCCACTCAATGTGGACATGCTAGTTCGAATTAGCAAAATGCTAATTCGAACTAGTTTTTAGGTCTAGATGTGTTAGTTCGAATTAGCTTAGTTCGAATTAACTAATTCAAATTAAGTTAGTTCGAATTAGTGCTGTAGTGTAGACATACCCACAGAGACATAAGGGAGAGGTGTGGCTCTCTTGTGTAAGAAGAGCTTAGGGTACCCTTCTGGAAGACGTTCCAAGTCTTTCTCCCTAGAGTCAGAAAGAAAGGGGTTTTTCACTTAGGCTATGTCTAGACTGCAGGCTTCTTTCGAAAGAGCCTCTTTCGAAAGCATCTTTCGAAAGAGCCTCTTTCAAAAGATCGCGTCTAAGACTGCAGGCGGATCTTTCGAAAGAGAAATCCGCTTTTTCGAAAGAGAGCACCCAGCGAGTCTGGATGCTCTCTTTCGAAGACGGCCTCTTTACATTGAAGAACGCCTTCTTTCGAAAGAGGAACTTTCGAAAGAAGGCGTTCTTCCTCGTAAATTGAGGTTTACCGCCATCGAAAGAAAAGCCGCGTTCTTTCGAAATAATTTTGAAAGAACGCGGCTTGAGTCTGGACGCAGGGGAAGTTTTTTCGGGAAAAGGCTACTTTTCCCGAAAAAACCCCTGAGTCTGGACACGGCCTTAATGGTGGCAGCCTGTATTCCACGGCCAGTAAATCTGTGATTTTGAGAAGCTTTTAAGCAAAAACCTATAGAGGTAAGGTATTTTTAAGGTCTCTTGTGGGCTTCCTCCTTTTGCACTCAGAGTGCCAGAGTGGGAAACAGCTTTAACACAGAGTCACAAAGAAAGGAGGGCCTGCTATTAATTTAGACAGCAGCCAGAAAAAAGAAAAGACAAATATATTCCTCTTCCTAGTACAACCCCACTATTCCACCCTGTTTGAAACAGTTTGGGGAAGAGCCCAGTAATAGCCTTACATTTTATATCCAGCAGAAGAAGATCTCTAGGTTCCTTTCTAGTTCTTAGTAAATTCCTAACAAATAGCCACAACTCCAGTTTCAAAAAGTTAACATTTTGTTTACTTATGTTTCCTCTTACAACTTTTCAAAAGACTCAAAATATTGCACCTGGGATACACATTTGCATTTTCTTTATGGAAGCAGGAGAGATAGAGATCACATCCCTTCTGCATAAAGAGGTACTCACAATGCAATAAACTCCCTCTGCTTGGTGTGTTGATGGAGCTGTAGGTGTTAATAAGTATAGGAAACACAAGTCAAAAAGAGTGGGGTCAGCTGCCAAGGAGACTTTAACTCACAATTTAGCTGTGTGTACACAATGCATGTATTTATGGGAATAAGAATGGAAGAAAGCCATATTTAGTGAAGGATCAGTTATCTGTATCTTTCTCAGGTGCTTATCACTACAGTATGGACACACCAAACATACATTTAAGAAATATTATTTTAGCTGTTCTCTAAACTCTTTTGGTTTCAGTCAACTGGGAAATCTTTGTGATGGATGATGCTGGGTATACATTTCACACCCACGTTAAATTTGAAATTATAATTTTTTTTTATTTTATCAACTGCAACATGACACCTCTAAGTTCTCCTGCATTGGTATTTCTTTAAAGCAACACACAGAGTCATGTCTACTTCAAGCAAGATGACATCTCAGCAATACAACACCAAAAGCCAAAGTGGCGTAAGCTTTTCCTGAGCAATACAAAAGCTTCCAGTGCAGGATATCTATGGGGACGGTGACTTCATTGGGAATATATTGCCATAGTACAGAGTTAAAGAATTATATTACCCCCACTCCAAATGATGTGATTAGCAATCATGGGATTTATAACAATTAGAAATGTGTGTGTGTGTGTGTGTGTGTGTGTGTGTGTGTGTGTGTGTGGAGGGGGCGTTATTTGTCTTCTATTTCTGACCTTTTTGCGTGCACTTGTTTTACACAGTTGAGCTTTGCTTCATATCCGTAAGAGACCGCCAACTTGGTTGTTTAAATGAAAGCTGAGATTTTAATGCAATCTCTTGATTTCAGCAGCACAGGTTTAAAAAACACTTTCAAATACTGCAAGACTGCGATAAAATCTCAAGAATTAGCAGTTCTGATCTTGACTTAAATCAGGCAAGGATTTACATTTATAAGCTGGCAGGATAATGTGGTCTGAGCTCAGCCATGGCCTTGAACGCCCAGTGAGAAAAGGGTGTATATAATTTTTTTTTAGAATTTAGAATACTAGATCTGGAAAGGACACGGAAAAATCATCAAATCCAGTCCCCTGCCCTCACATCAGGACCAAGCATCATCTAGATTAGCGGTGAAAAAATCTTGTTTAATCAGTTAACCAGTTAAATGTTATGTTTAACTGGTTAACCACTTAACAGAAGCTGCTCCTGCCAGGCTGAAGTTCCCCTGCCCATGGCTTGCTGCTCTGGCTGGGCTGGGCATGCTGCGGATGGGGACTGCTCCAAAAGGGCTGTTAACCTCTGGGCTGGAGCAATCTGCTGCCTGTGTCATAACAGGTAAGCATCTCCCAGTGAGGGTGATTCTTCTCCATTAACCAGCTATCAG
Source organism: Pelodiscus sinensis (assembly GCF_049634645.1). NCBI lineage: Eukaryota > Metazoa > Chordata > Testudines > Trionychidae > Pelodiscus > Pelodiscus sinensis. Next base: position 26,636,710 of record NC_134725.1, on the reverse strand, counting down.
GTTAGCCATTCACATCCCTAATCTAGATGATTTCTTATAGATGTTTATTTAATCTACTCTTAAATATCTTCAGTGATGGAGATTCCACATCCTCCCAAGGCAATTTATTCCAGTGTTTAACCACCCTGACAGGAAGTTTTTCCTAATGTCCAACGTAAACCTCTCTTGCTGCCATTTAAAACCATTGTTCCTTCTCCTATTATCAGAGGCCAACGAGAATAAATTTTCTCCCTCCTCCTTGTAACACCCTTTTAGATATTTGAACATTGCTATCATGTCCTTTCTCAGTTTTCTCTTATCTAAACTAAACAAGCCCAATTCTTTCAGTCTTCCCTCATTGGTCATTTTTTCTAGACCATTAATATTTTTTGTTGTTCTTCTCTGGACCGTCTCGAACTTCTTCACGTTTTTTGAAATACTCCAATACAATACAAATACACACAATACTCCAACAGAGACCTAATCACTACAGAATAGGGCAGAATTACTTCTCATGTCTTGCTCACACCACTCCTGTCAATGCATCCCATAATCATGTTTGCTTCTTTTTTTTTTCTAATAACGTCACATTGTTGACTTTCATTTAGCTTGTGGTTCTCTATGACCCCTAGATCCTTTTCTGCAGTACTCCTTCCTAGACCGTCACTTTCCATTCTGTATGTGTGCAACTGATTGTTTCTCCCTAAGTGGAGCACTTTGCATTTGTTCCTTATCAGACTTCATCCTATTTACCTCAGGCCATTTCTCCAGTTTATTCAGCTCATTTTGAATTTTGACCCTATCCTCCAAAGCTGTTGCAACCTTCCCAGCTTGGTATCATCTGCAAACTTTATAAACATACTCTCTATGCCATTCTCTAAATCCTCAATGAAGATATTGAACAGAATTAGTCTCAAAACTGATCCCTGCAGAACCCCGCTTGTTATACCCTTCCAGCATGACTTCAAACCTTTAATAACTATCCTCTGAAAATGGTTATCCAGCCGTTATGCACCCACTTTATAGTAGCCCCATCTATACTGTATTTCCCTAGGTTATTGATAATTAGGTTATGAGTGACTGAGATTGGGGACCTACTGTGCTAGGCACTGTGAAAGTCAGTCTCTGCTCCCAAAAGGGGACAATCTAAATATATAGCAGAGACGAAAGACTAGTATTCCATTATACATGGTAATTGAGGTCCAGCGAGATTTTCACTAGGTGATGCAGGAAGCATAGAAATCAGAATCCCAGCCCAGTTTATCAAGCAAACAATCATTTACCACAACAGATCAGGTAGGAAATACAGAAATAAATTAAAACTTAATTTTATCCAGTGTCATCTTAGCATTAAATATGCAGTAAGGGGGTGTCTGATCATTTTTCTTTACGAATCAACCTTTGACATTAGTCAAACCAGCAAGAAAAATGGCAAAAGAATGAGCTCGCTAATCATGAAATGGTGGTGCTTAAAAAAATTAGACCCATCTCAATAAGGCATGATGTCAGTAGAGCTGGTGAAATAATATTTGCTGAATAATTTTTGATTAACTCTGTGCTATTTTCAAATGAATTATTCAACAGAGAATTTTCCAGCTGGAGATGTCACTTTGCCCAAACAACACAAACCAGTCATTTGATTTTTTCCTTCAAAAGAGCAAAAAATTAGTAACGTCTTTAATTGGACATTAAATTTAAAGCCCAAATTCCCCATCGAGTCTGCACTTCAGTTTATAGAGCCCTGTCAATGCGCCAAATGTCTCTCGACATAATAAATCTAGTAGTTATTTGCCACATTATGCAAAGGAAATGATACATCAACATGGAATTCATTGCAACCAAACTAATAATAATCCAGCACTTTATTCAGCCTGACACTCAGTAAACATCAAGCACTTTTGAAGTGGCCCAATCAAGAAGCAATAGTGGAAAAGCTTCAGGGCTAAGGATGTGTGTTTTTACTGGGAACTGAAAGTCTGATCAAACACTGGATGTTGCTTTCTCAGGTTGCCCAGCCTATTCCTACCTCTGATTATTTAAGAGCATTCAATATTTCTTGTTTAATATACAATATGGTGTAACAGAGAGAATCAAAGGGAAGGAATCCATATATACAGATACAGGATTTATGATTGTGTTATCAAGGTGGCACCCCCTTGTGTCTCCTCTGGGCACAATTGACCCAACTGTGGGTCTCTGCTGGTATGTCTGGTCCAATGAGGACCAGCATGGTGGTATTTTGGCCTTCCTGCCAAAACCTCCTCAGTCCTACCTCTTTCAGGCCATTTAAGGTTCAATGGTAATCAGGAATAAAAATAAACACCATTCAAATCTAGGGTCACCCACAAACCATCAGGGGGGTCCTATCCTCCCATTTAGGCTTGTTCCAGTTGATTCCCTTTTCAGGATCTGGTTGCCTCTCCTAAAAGGGATGGTATGGCTGGCAAGAGAGTTCCATCTTTGTGCTGCAGCCAAGTCTTTCTCCTGTCAAGAAGGTAGAGAGATGTCCTCCCTCCTGCCTGGCCCTGAATTGCTCCAGGCCTTCTTCTGTTACCTTTCCTCTCCATGCCTGACATTCCAAATGTAGTGGGGCAAGGCCATCTCGGCCCACAAACGTCCCTAACTTTTGTTGCCAGTAGGGACTCTTTCAGCCAGAGTTGTCCTTAAGATTTATGGTGCCCCTAGGCCCAGCAGCAGCTGCGGGAGAAAGTGGGGAGGAACAATGATTTTTTAGAGATGTGATTTTATAATCTCCAGCAACACACCAATGAAATGTTTTTAAAACAAATTTTAAACTAAGGTCCTGCCATCTAACACAGTCAATTCAGAAACTGACAGTATGTAGCTGGGACTGGCAAATGCCTGTTAAATGGCATCTTTATCACTTGAATGACTCTTTAACTGGTTCAGTGTTCTGCTAATAGCTCTGGCAGGCTTTTTCACTTTTAAGTTAACTAGATTTACTTTGAGGGAAGCAGAGCCACAGAACAGGAATAGGAAGAGGCAGGTGGTTGGACATTAAGACCAAGGGATGCCCCAAACTTTTGGATGCTCCACAGAACTGTATATTCTGCATATTGGTAAGGACAGCTCTGCCTTCACCCTCTCTGACCTCCTTGTCACCAGTGTGGGGTTATTTTTTTTCTCATAATATGTTTATTGTTATTTATTGTGGAGCAGCCTTTGATGGGCTCAACTGAAATCGGGGCTCATTGTACTGGCACAATACTTACAGATAAGGTATGTCTGCACTGCAGTTGGCAGCATGTTTCCCAGCTTGTGTCAGCAGGCACATAAAAACAGCAGTGTCACCAGAGAGAGTACAGCTTGGGCTGGCAGCCTGACTACAAGCATGTCTGGAATCCCTAGGTACAGTCTTCGGTGAGTAGCACGAACTGCTGCTTGTGGTATCTCTTGCTACACTGCTCTTTTTAGTGTGCTAGCACCTCTGTCTACCTGAGCTGGGAAGCATCCTTCCAGGTGCAGGATAGATGTAAGAATAGGAAGAGCCTAGCCTTGCTCTAAAGAACTTTTATAATTTAAGCAGATAGGACAGACAAAAAATAAGAGAAAGAAGGTACAACCCTCATTTGACATATGGAGAACTGAAACAGAGAGAGAGAGAAAAGGTTCCAGTGACATTATCACATGAACACATAGTTTAGTGCTTTGCTGAGTCAAATCCTAAGCGACTTCCCCAAATCCCACAGGAAATCTATGGCAGAGCAAGGAATTAAAACCAGATCTCCTGAGCCCTAATGCCTCAATCACAATATTGTTCTTCCCAGTTACCAACATTCCTAAATAAAGTCATTTGTGTGACAATCCCTTAAAAACAGATAACATAACACTCAGACTTCTGGGGCTTCATTCACTACTGTGTTCATCTAAATGAAGCAACAGCATGGGAAAGGGCAGAATCATGGTGGCCTAACACAGAATGAACACTCAAGGTATCTGCATACAAGTGGAAAATACATGGCCCATCTTGCAAACATTTACTGTTGAGAGCAATACCAGCATACTGCAGGATAATTCATAACATTAAGTTTGTGCTTGACAGTAAATGCCCACACAGTTGGGCACATAACTAATGAATCACAAACTTTGGCCCTGATCCTGCATATACTTATGTGCATCAATTCCTGCAGTAGCCCTGTGAGTAAATTCACTCACATGTATAAGTAATCATGGGGCTGAGCCATTTGACTCCAAAAAAGCTAGCCATCAAGTTGAACTCACCTGGATCCCATAATATAGGAAACTCTTATTGAATTTAATAGGAGTTTTGCTTGAATAAGGATTGTTGGGCTGCAATGCTAAGACCATGACCTCTCAGGGTGCGTCCACACTGCACCACAAGTAGAATTAAGAGGTGCAATTTGATCTATGCAAATTGTGTTTCTTATTTTGAGGTTATTTTGAAATTGCTCATTTCATAATTTGGTACTGTCTACATAGCATGTAGTTCAAAATAAATGGCTATTCCAAAATATCCCTTACTCCTCATGGAATGAGATTTATAGGAACATTGGAAAAGTGAGCATGTTGCTTAACATGGTATATTTCAGGATCCTGACCAAAGGAAGAAAGGAGAGTAGCAAAATACACACTCTGGGCTTCAGAAAAGCAGACTTTGATTCCCTCAGAGAACTGATAGGCAGGATTCCCTGGGATGCTTATATGAAGGGGAAAGGGATCCAGGAGAACTGGCTGTATTTTAAAGAAGCCTTATTGAAGGAGCAGGAAAAAAACATCCCGATGTGCAGTTAGAAAAACAAATATGGTAGGTGACCAGATTGGCTTACTGGGGAAATCCTTGGTAAGCTTAAACACAAAAAGGAAGCTTATAAGAAGTGGAAACTTGGACAGATGACTAAGGAGGAGTATAAATATATTGCTAGAGAATGCAGGGAAGTTATCAGGAAGTCAAAAGCACAACTGGAATTGCAGCTAGCAAGAGATGTGAAGGGTAACGAGAAAGATTTCTACAGGCATGTTAGCAATAAGAGGGTGATCAGATAGTGTGTAGGGCACTTACTGGATGAGGGAGGTAACCTAGTGACAGATGATGTGGGAAAAGCTGAAGTACTCAATGCTTTTTTTTGCCTCTGTCTTCTCAGACAAGGGCAGCTCCCAGACTAATGCACTAGGCAACACAGTATGGGAAGGAGGTAGGCAGCCCTCTGTGGAGAAAGAACAGGTTAAGAACTATTTAGAAAAGCTAGACATACACAAATCCATGGGTCCAGATTTAATGCATCCAAGGGTACTGAGGGAGCTGGCAGGTGTCATTGCAGAGCCTTTGGCCATTACCTTTGAAAAATCATGGAGAGCGGGAGAGATCCCAGATGATTGGAAAAAGTCAAATGTAGTGCCCATCTTTAAAAAAGGGAAGGACAATCCAGGGAACTATAGACCAGTCAGCCTTACCACAGTCCTAGGGAAAATCATGGAGGGGATCTTCAAAGAATCTATTTTGAAGCACCTGAAACAGGGGAAAGTAATCAGGAATGATCAAAATGGATTCACCAAGGGCAAGTCATTCCTGACCAATCTGATTAGCTTCTATGATTAGGTTCTGTGGATATGGGAAATTTGGAAGCTGTGATATATCTTGACTTTAGCAGAGTTTTTGATATGGTCATCCACAATGTTCTTGCCAGCAAGTTAAGGAAATATGGATTGAATAATTGAACTATAAGGTGGATAGAAAAATGGCTAGATTGTCAGGCCCAACAGGTAGTGATCAATGGCTGAATGTCTGGCTGGCGGTCAGTTTCAAGTGGGGTGCCCCAAGGATTGAATCTATGGCTGGTTTTAGTCAATATCTTCATTAATGATCTGGATGAGGGGATGGATTGCACCCTCAGCAAGTTTGCAGATGACACTAAGCTAGGGGGAGAGGTAGATACATTGAAGAGCAGGGACAGCATTCAGAGTGACCTAGACAGATTAGAGGATTGGGTCAAAACAAGGACAAGTGTAGAATCGTGTACTTGGGACAGAAGAATCCTGAACATTGTTACAGGCTGGGGACCGAATGGCTAACTAGTAGTTCAACAGAAAAGCACCTGGGGATTACAGTGAATGAGAAGCTGGATATGAGTAAACAGTGTGCCCTTGTAGCCAAGAAGGTGAATGGAATATTAGGGTGCATTAGGAGGAGCATTGCCAGCAGATCCAGAGAAGTGATTATTCCCCTTTATTTGAGACTAGTGGGGCCACACATGGAATATTGCACCCAGTTCTGCTCCCCTCCCCCCACTACAGAAAGGATGTGGATGCATTGGAGAGGGTCCAGTGGAGGGCAACCAACATGATTAGGGGGTTGGAGCACTTAACCTACGAGGAGAGGCTGAGGGATTTGGGTCTATTTAGTCTGCAGAAGAGAAGAGTGAGGGGGGATTTGATAGCAGCCTACAACTTCCTGAAGGGAGGTTCCAAAGAGGATGGAGAGAGGCTGTTCACAGTAGTGATGGATGGCAGAACAAGGAACAATGGTCTCAAGTTATAGTGAGGGAGGTCTAGGTTGGATATTAGAAAAAACTATTTCCCTAGGAGGGTGGTGAAGCACTGGGGTGGGTTACCCTAGGGAGGTGGTAGAATCTCCATCCCTAGAGGTTTTTAAGTCTCAGCTTGACAAAGTCCTGGCTGGGATGATTTAGTTGGGATTGGTCCTGCTTTGGGCAGGGGGCTGAACTCGATGACCTCCTGAGGTTTCTTCCAGCCTTAGCATTCTATGATTCTATGTTAGTGTAGATGTAGCCTAAGTGAGCTTCATGTGGCAGGTCTGAGAGGATGCTTCTGAAGTAGTTCACACATACCCACACACACACACACTATCTAGGTTTATTACAGTAATCATTTATACTCTTTTCTACTGTTACATTTACAATAGAAGGGGAATTTTAAAAAGTGATTTTGAATAAAGGGTCGCCAACCTGTAATGAGACACAATGAGGGGTCTAAGGCATATCAGTTCTGAGGCTGACTCTCAGTATGGTGTAATATTTTTCCAGAATGTTACCATTTCCACATTGTCATTATGCATGCAGCACTGTGTTACCTGACGCTCCATGAATCCCTAGGAGGGTGGTGACGCTCCATGAATCCCTAGGAGGGTGGTGAGTCACTCTCTCTTTTTGATGCTTACCTTGGTCATTTTACTTTGGAATCCAATATAATGAATTACCTTCTTAAATCCAGAATAGAAGATCCAATATGTTAACCCATAGCCCATTCCACACTTCCAAGGTGAGAGTCATTTCACATTCCTTTTCATACCTTGCTTATTAGTACCCAGACTGACTCTTGAGTAAATGAAATTATATGTGGGAGCAGAGCTACATTTCACAAGACCCAAGGCCATGATATATTTTAGAATTAGGGGCTCTTCTGCAGTCCACAGCGTGTGTCCAATAAATGAGAGATTACTGTCCTCTGTGGAAGAATCTCCTCTGCTGTGAATTATTCAACAAATATTTCTGCGAAGTGAAGAAAATTGCAAAAATATACCAGTGCTATATTTTAATCTAAAAACTCACATTTCCCCCCTTTTCCAAACTTACAGCAGTTTTTGGCTGATTCAAGAAAGAAAAGAGAAAACAAAGAGGAAGATGTATGCATGAATAAGATGAAATATTTATTGGCAAGACCCTTCCCATATCTGTCTTCCTGTCCATTTGCAAAGCAATAAGTTCAAATAAAAATGTAAGGGGACCTCTAAACTGAGGTGTTCCTCCTTTCGGAGATGCATTTTGTTGAAAATATATGAAATTTCTGCTTCTGCTTTCCACAAAAGGGTGATCTTTAGGAACTGATCTGTGCTCTTTTGGAAATATTTGCATAGCTTGGTAATGGGCCCAGCTGCACAATTTGCAGGTGAAGAGGGACTCATTCTTCCATGTAGAAAACAGATCACTTGCCTCTTTTTTCCACCTCCTCTGGATTCTGGTGTGTTGGGGGTGGTATTCTAGAGGGATTGAGTGAACCAGGGAAATAGAGAATAGGCAAAAGGCAGGTCCAGGGACTTGTGCCTCACTTCCCCCCTGCTCTGAGAAGCTAAGGGCAGAACTGTAATAAAACACCGGACATGCCCTTTATAGTCACACACATTCTTTAAGGGGTTCCCTGTGGTACTTGCTGGCAACAGCATCCCTGATAGTACAGCTCCAAAGGAAAGGAAGGCAGAGACCCAGAGACAGCATGCAGTCATAAGGACTTTATATAGATAGCCCAGCCTCCCATTGTTTGTCTGGGATCTGTGGAATTAGTAGGTGGCAAAGTCTTCCCCCGACAGAACAAATGGGGAGAACTACCCCAGAGGAGAACTCTGTGAAATGCTCCTTCCCATTAACTGCCCTCAGCACAGGATCAGCATGCATTAGCGCACACCAAGAACTGCCTTGGTCACTGACACCCACCCACACACACACACAGAGACACATGCAGACACAAGCATGGAAACTTCCTCAGTCCCATTTATTATGGGAGGATTCCAGACTTGACTGCAGCTATGAGTTGTTGAGAGTTGTTGAGCCTTCTACTCTGTTGCATAGTATGAGGAGTGATTTAACAAACCACTGTGCCCAAGCTTAATGGAAAGAAATCATTAAGGTGTGCGAGGAGAGCTGGAGCTTTGTAAATTCTCAGAGGCCATCTTCACCAAAAATAGATTCTTAAGTTGGAAATAAAAGATCCAGGGGAGTGCTAAGAAAGGTTATGTGACAGGGACTGCAGCGCTGAATAGCTTTTACTTAAAGATAGAAATTAAATGATAGGGCTCCTACCATGATTTGCCAGCCTATTTTCAAGACTGTCTGGCCTGCAGCAAAACCAATAGCGGCTGATCGCCTGTTCTAAATGGAAAACTGCCACTTCTATTTTCCATTCATTTAGTCATGGAATTCCATTTGCTAGCTACAAAGGATTGGTGAGCTTTAGCGCAACTGAGTAGTTTAAAATGTAGCCATCTATTTCAATGTCATTAACATTCACTGCGTTTTCACTAGGTAATGAGACCTTGGTGGAAAAAAAAAAGAAGCACACATCACAACAGCAGAGGGCTTAAAGACTCAGCTGAGAAATAAATGTATGAAATCAAGAAATTATACAATGACTCTGGAAATTATATACTTGCATCTGGTGTAAACTGGCAAAGCTCCATTGACTTCAGTGGAGTTGTGCTGATTTTTTGCACCACATGAGAATCTCATCCTTATTGATGGTTCCAGTTAACTGGTGGGGACTGGAGCAGCTCCCCACCCATCCCAGGCAGGTGGGTGCTCCAGCCCCGTGGGGCCCGTCATGGACAGGGGTGCTCCTGCCAAGCTGAAGCAGTCCCTGCCAGTGGTGTAGGGGCTAAGGATGTTAAATATCAGTTAACTGAATAGTCGATTAACCTTATGAATTTTTATTGATTACTTAACTATTCTACAAAAGCAGCAAGGAGTCCTGTGGCACCTTAGGGTATGTCTACACTAGCTCGTTAATTCGAGCTAGGTAGGCAAATGAGGCGACCGGAGTTGCAAATGAAGCCCGGGATTTAAATATCCCAGGCTTTATTTGCATGTTCCCGTCCGGTCGCCATTTTGAAATTTCACTAGCCCGAACTTACTGCTGCACGACTACACACGGCAGTGAAACATTAATTCGAATTAACTGTTACTCCTCATTCCAGAAGGAGTGAGTTATTCTTGCATTGAGCACAATAACCTGGATTACAATAATCATATTCTAGCCCTCTAGAGACTAAATTGTTGTGTGCTCCAGGCAGAGAATGAGAGGAACTTGAGATCCTAGGAGTGGCAGGGATGATTTGGTAGAATATTTCCAGATGAACCACGCTGCTAAGCAAGGTCTTAATGAAGCTCATAATATAAAACAATGGGCTACTTTTTAGAACAACTAATTATTTTGGGGAAATAGACCCAGCATAGTTCATTTTTATGGTTTTACTAACTCCTGTCCCAATTGAGTGGCAGTAATGATGCCAGATATCATTCCCATCCTAGTGTGAAACATCTGGGCTGTGGTGTGACAGTATGGCTTTGTTAATTTCTCAAGCAAAACTCCCAGCCAATAGTATTTTTGCTTGAGCCAGGGATGAGTGGAGAGCAAGGAACACTGCTTATAATCAGCAATCAATCAGAAATATACAGCTCATTACTTTGCAGCCCCAGTGATGAGCACTGTATTTTCAAAATTACCTGAACAACCCTTTAATGTCAGGTACTAAGCGTTTTTAATGCAAATAAATACTGTAGACATTAGAGAAAGGAATCATTGCACAACAAACATGGAGAGAAATTTGGGTGTGGGTGAGCAGCTAGAGAAATGGTAAGAAAGCTAATAAGAGTTAACAAAATTTTTAAAGAGAATCAGAAGCACCAAGTTAGCCAGTGAGTCACTTTGATCCTGACATGCACAATGCCCACTGTTCATAGTCCTCTGTTGTACTCTCTCTTCCACTTCTCCAAGCTTTCTGTAGGCTCTCAAGACACTAAGGCTGTGTCTACATTGGCAAGATTTTGCGCAAAAGCAGGTGCTTTTGCGCAAAAACTTGCTACCTGTCTAAACTGCTCACAAGTTCTTGCGCAAGAACACTGACGTTCTAATGTAAGAAATCTGTGCTTCTTGTGCAAGAACTATAACGCTCCTGCTCAGGAATAAGCCCTCTTGTGCAGCTGTTCTTGCGCAAGAGGTCAGTGTAGACAGGCAACATGAATTTCTTGAACAAGAAAGCCCGATGGTTAAAATTGCCATCGGAGCTTTCTTGCATAAGAGAGCGTCTACACTGGCATGGATGCTTTTGCGCAAAAGCACATCTCTTGCGCAAAAGCACATGCCAGTGTAGACTCTCTTTTGCACTAATACTCTAATGCAAAAACTCTTGCATTAAAGAGTATTTGTGCAAAATTTTGCCAATATAGACGTAGCCTAGCAGACTTTTCTTGTCTTAGTAAACACTTTGGGATATGTTGAGTGCCAGGATAAAACCTTATAGACAGGATGAGGAAACAGGTCTACAGTACAATGCTGTGCCCTGTCACATCAAATCACAGACTCTACAGTACTGTCTGTGTTGAAAATGTTGGGTTCCAAGGCACCTAATACTCATGTTTGCATTTATGTCAGTTATTTCACTAAATCAACCAGTTGAGTATCAGAGGGATAGCGGTGTTAGTCTGAATCTACAAAAGCGGCGAGGAGTCCTGTGGCACCTTATAGACTAACTGAAGTGTTGGGGCATAAGCTTTCGTGGGCAAAGACCCACTTCGTCAGATGCACGTAGAGGAAATTTCCAGAGGTAGGTATAAATATGCAGGTCAAAATCAGGCTAGAGATGATGAGGTGGATCCAATCAAGGAGGATGAGGCCCACTTCTAGCAGCTGATCTGGAGGTGTGAATTCCAAGAGAGGAGAAGCTGCTTTTGTAGTTAGCAAGCCATTCACAGTCTTTGTTTAATCCAGAGTTGATTGTGTCAAAGTTGAAGATGAACTGTAGCTCAGCAGTTTCTCTTTGAAGTCTGGTCTTGAAGTTTTTTTGCTGCAGGTTGGCTACCTTTAGATCTGCAATTGTGTGTCCAGGAAGACTGAAGTGTTTCCCTACAGGTTTTTGTATGTTGCCATTCCTAATATCTGATTTGTGTCCATTGATTCTTTTACGTAGGGACTGTCCAGTTTGGTCAATATATATAGCAGAGGGGCATAGATGGGACATGATGGCATATATTATGTTAATAGATGTGCAGGAGAATGAACCAGTGATGGTATAAATCAACCAGTGTTATTCTTTCTAGATCTCAAGTGCAGTCAGATTTGTCAGCACTGTGCTTTTCTCCACATGGGGCTAGATCTTCACTGCACTTGAGCCCTGCTTAGCACTGCTGGGAAGGGAGGGCTGATAAAGTTATCTTTACATCATCTTTGCATTCCTCTAATCCCAAGGCCTAATGGGGCCAGTTCAGCACTAACATAAATTTAGAGCAGCCCCAAAGCAAACTATGCCCACTTCCTCCCCCAACATACCCTCTAAATTTGGTTCTGTTTCCATATCCTTGCAAACTTTGGCTGCTCCGCTGGGAATATCAACAAAGAAAATCAATTAGTACCAGTTGTGATAATCGTTTCTGTGTCATGAGAAAGCATTCATTAGGATCTGTACTAAGGCCAACAAACTCATTTCAGAGCCGTCTGTCAAACAGTCTCCAGCGAAGGGCAGCATGAAAGACAAAGCAGGATAATTTATGCACATGCGCCAAGCAAGCTCAGCCACCAGACAGGAGACTCTCTCTTGGCAGGTGAGGTCCACTTTAACGTATGGCCACCAGCTGCCAGGCAAGCTGAACAGTTTCATCAGAGTCTTGCTCATGCAGATGTTCCACAGGCTGGCACTTTCACATCCTCTGCTATTGATCCCCTCTGAGCAATTCCAGGTGATGGAGTACATTTCCCACTCTGGATCTTCACATGCCAAGAGGAAGCACTTTGAAAATCCAAAACCTGGAAGCACCGATGCATAAAGCTACTAAACACTACCTGCTGCTCTGTGGGCCTATGGTCCAGAAGGAGGATCTTATTAGGATGACATGAGCATAGAACGCCAGTTCATCCTGCATTTTTTAAGTCAAAAGACTACTGGCAAAACAGAGAGGAGCTCAGACAGGAATACAAGCAAGGATTTGCTTCAATACATAGGTTTGTTCCATGAGATATGCATGTTTATTTGTTAAGAAAAGCTTGTATCCAACTAATGCAGTGGAAAGACAGACGGTGAGAAGGGAGTGGCACTCCTGTTGGTTTGGAGAACCTCTGGGGACCAGAGTAGCCCTCAAGGCTGGAGCACTAAACACCGAGCCTTTGTTCAGAATTGCCAAAGCACAACATGCTCCAGTCATACTCACCCAATACCATTGCCACAGGGACATTCTGCTAATGAAAGAAAACTTGTGTGAGCTTTAAAACCTGGTTAGAATAATCAAAGCTGCATCAAAAATAGCATCTCAACACCACTTCTGGATGTGATGGGGCAGATAACCCCCTTCTTGCCAGTGTGGGGCCGAGCTAAGGCCTGTGGTACTGTTACATCTGCAGTAATTGCTGGGAATGGAGAAGGGCCTTAGAAGGAAGATGCCCAGCTCAGTCAGGGGCTGACCAGGAAGGAAAGCAAAGCTCTGCTTTTTCCTCTCCAAGGGATACTTGATTCTAGATAAGAGCCCAAGGCAACTTGACCTGAGCAAGAGTTCCAGTGGAGAAGATTACTGGGTCCAGCAAAACCAACAAAAAGGACCTGCTGCACAAAGACCAGTCAGAGTAAAGGGGTGGGATCCTGCTGGCAAATCTTTGGATTACCCTAGTTTTTGGACTCTTAATACTCCTAAAGAGGTGGGATTCAAGTTTGCCATAGCAGGAGGATTAAGGCACATCAGCACTGGATCTGTGGGAGGCGACATATGACCATCAGGGTGGGTGAATGATGTCCTGTCAAGTCGTTTTGGCAAGCCAGATAGAAATGTGGTGGAGAATGTGGGCATTAGTCTGGTCCCTTCAGAAGAGACCAGGTCAAGACATAAGAAAAAGGAACAAAAAACAAAAATATTTCCTCAGTTAATCAACATGAAACAACTATTGAAATAAGAACATAAGAACATAAGAACAGCTGTACTGGGTCAGACCAAAGGTCGTTCTAGCCCATTATCCTGTCTGCCAACAGTGGCCAGCACCAGGTGCCCCAGAGAGGGTGGACCGAAGACAATGATCAAGCGATTTGTCTTCTGCCATCTCTCTCCAGCCTCTGACAAACAGAGGCCAAGGACACCGTTTTATCCCCTGGCTAATAGCCTTTTATGGACCTAACCTCCATGAAATTATCTAGCTTCTCTTTAACTCTGTTATAGTCCTAGCCTTCACAGCCTCCTCTGGCAAGGAGTTCCACAGATTGACTACACGCTGTGTGAAGAAGAACTTTCTTTTATTAGTTTTAAACCTGTTACCCATTAATTTCATTTGGTGTCCTCTAGTTCTTCTATTTAGGGAACAAATAAATAACTTTTCTTTATCGGCCCTCTCCACACCACTCATGATTGTATAGACCTCTATCATATCCCCCCTCAGTCTCCTCTTTTCTAAACTGAAAAGTCCCAGTCGCTTTAACCTCTCCTCATATGGGACCTGTTCCAAACCTCTAATCATTTTAGTTGTCCTTTTCTGAACCCTTTCCAAGGCCAAAATGAATGGAGGAACAGAATGTTCAGCACCAGCTGCAACAACTCCTACAGCTGTTGGTCACCCAGCAGCAGCAGAAGCTGATCTAAGAGGCTGATCAGCAGAGGCTGATCATATTGTATCCTCTTACAACACCCAGGCCTTCTAACATGGCTCTAGTGGGGCCCCGGTAGATTAAAAACAATGGGACCTGAAGATACTCCAGAGGCCTTTCTTGAGACTTTGAATGCAGCATCACTAGGATTTGCCCCCTACTTAACCAAGATGGCACAAGTGGTTTATCATGGGAGTATACTCAAGTCAAGGTGTTCATTTTAGACTCACTGAATATCTTTGAGGACATGTTCTGCCAGAGATTTTGGGAGGAGTGATATGCTATGGGCATCTGGCCCTATAGAAACAGTGAGATTGGTGTTGGTCTCGAACTCAGACCTGAGAGAAAGACAGGCATTCAAGCAGTGAAATGATTCTGCCCAAACAATGTATTCAGATACTCTCTTCCAGGGGAAAGAATTTGATCTCATGCTTCTAGCCTGAAGCAATGAGGAAGCCATCAAGCTAATGAGATCTGTACAGTGGCTAGAATAGTTGAAGGGACATCCAGAGATAGACCCTTGGGGCCAACATGAAGGGAAACTGGCCAGGGGGACCTGGGTCAACATCCTGAAAAACCCTGCCAGGCTTGTCTCTCATGAGGATCTAAGATACCCAGGAAGCTGTATTGGACAGATCAAGGAACTGAACTTCCCCAAGCTGACAGTGTTATGTAGCATCTCCTCACCCTTTGTGGGAGGCTAGAAATATTAGGCACCTTCCAAGAAATTCCTAAATGAACAAAATCTCAATCAATCAACCTACAGTAAGGGAGCTTTTCTCCAAGAGCTCAAACCCAGAGAGTGGGTATTCTTGTTGCTCCCTAGCTTGGAATCAAGACTCATTAGCAGGACCTTGACAAATTAATTTTCCAGATAGGCCCCAGTGAATTATAAAATCAGGCACTTGGACAATCCCTTCCCCACCCCCACTCTCCGCACAATAAATATGTCATGCCAATCTGCTGTAGTCTAGGAGGGTCTAATTATAACCCTCTACACACCAGAATTAGAGAAAGGTCTCAAATAGCAAGCATCTCAGGGCCCTGTCCCTGTATCAGAGACAGTCTCACACTGGAACAGAAAGTCCAAGTCCAATAGCTGATAGCCACCTTCTCTGTGGTATTTTCTGCTCAGTCTGGGAGAACTCACCTCACCTCCTACCACATCTAAACTGAGCCTGGACACCATTATGGGGAGACCATGCCTTCATAGCTATTGTTATTTAAGTTAGCTAGATCCAAGTTAGCTTGCTTATGTCTATATGTACTGCAGTCACACCTATGATTGCCATGTAGACATACCGTATATTCTAGGAAGACACTTTCATGGACACAACCACCACGTTTTTGTAATCAGAGTGCTCCCCAGAGGCACAAATTGTGTTGCTTCTACTCGTGAGAGCTTTAGCACATAAAAATCTTTCTAATTGACAATGGGAAGCTGTACAT
Organism: Pelodiscus sinensis; assembly: GCF_049634645.1. Lineage (NCBI taxonomy): Eukaryota > Metazoa > Chordata > Testudines > Trionychidae > Pelodiscus > Pelodiscus sinensis. The sequence continues at coordinate 26,620,959 of NC_134725.1, read as the reverse complement.
CCAGCTCTTTAAAAGGAAATATTGATCCTATTGAGCTGGCAGCAGGGGATAGGGGACCCTAATGATTATCACCAGGAAAGCAGTAATGCCAGAAATCATTATTGGTTTCAATGGGTTCATAAATCATTCTCATAACAGTAAGGAGCGGAAAGTGACGATCAATTTTCACTCCAAGGCATCAGAAAATGTGAAACCCTTATTGAAATTTGTGAACCAGATTTCCTTTCATGAATAGCATTGCTTGAAAGGAAGCTGACAATGAGACTTGAGGTGAAGAAGTCATGCTTCAGAACATAGGCAGGTTTGCAAGGCAGCTACCCAACATATTGGAGTGCTGGAAATTATCGACTCGCCTTTGTTTAATGCTCTGACAGCTATTGTGCTATAGTCCTGGAGTCCAGTCTTGTGATAGGGCCTTAATTGAATCTATAGTGTCTTTCTTCCAAGGCTAACATCAAACCATTGACAGTAAGTACAATACTGCAATGTTAAATCTTCAAGGGTGCACCAAGAGGCACCAAACAAAGAATGCAAAAAAAGTAAATTTAAAAATATCTCTCTTGTGGCTGGATTTCCACAATGTTTTAGATAGCTCACATATTTAAGACATCAAAACTAGCATGCTTCTTGGGATATGAACGGAAAAATCAAAAGGCAACTGCTGTGTCTGGGAACATTCAAAGCAAGGGGATAACACCAGCAAAATTACTACTGCACCATGTGAATATAAGTTAAGTATTTGGGACAGATTCTTAACCTATGCTGCTTGAACTTTAGTGCATTCAGTTCTGGGTTCTGCAATACCAGAATGAAGTGTAGACACTGGAGGGAATTTGGATAACAGTGACAAGAACTAAGAAGTGTCACACAAAGAAAGAGTGGAAGAATCAACATCTTGATTGCTTAGTAGCCAATACTTCCACTGAAATCAATTAAGTACAGCAGGCAGGTACTTAACAGCTCTTTAAAAAGAATCAAGCCATAGATATCTTGGTTTGAACAAGTGATAGTTATCAGGTGTGTGATAATTATCCACAAGAACTGAACCTCCAGGAAGGAAGACAGTTGCTGAAGGTGGTAGAAGGGGGTATAATTAAGAGCAGTGAGATGACATTAAGGAAATGTGAATTTTGGCTAAATAGAAGCAAATAGACAGGTAGCAGGGGAACTTCCTCAAGGCAAGGGTAGAAGCCATCATTAGAATGGTCTGAAATCAGACCGTGTAACGCACCAGAATGGATACTCCCTGCACTGACAGTAAGGTGGGCCTAACAGGTCTTTTCTATTTTAACTTTTAGGATTCTATGGCTCTCATGGCCTCAGTTCAAAAGTACCTTCCTATTTATCAAAGAACTTAAGCACATACTTAAGAACCATGGGACCCAAGCACATTCCATAAATTGGCTACATTTTTAAATGCTTTGCTATATTATCAGCAGGGCCATGCATCCCTAGTGGGGCATACCTGGGACAATTCCCACACAGTGTTGCTGGTGTGGGGCCCTGGGCAACTCCTACACTGCAGGGTCCGCCTCTGCTCCATCCTACCCTATGCCCTCCCCTTGCCTGTAGCAATGGGGCAGCTGCAGGGGTTGCCTCCTCTCACATTCACTATGGTGGCAGGAGCTGGAGTAACCTGGCAGCCTGCCCCTCTACACCCTCTCCCAGCCCACTGCGCCCCACTTCTCTGCAGCAGTGGGAAGTGGAGTGCCCTGTGATCAGGGTGTTCTGATTCCTGTCACCATGGTGAAGTGGTGAGCAGCATGTTGGGAGGCAGTGATGGGTCAGGGTGGGGTAGAGCAGGCTGCTGGGTCATTCCAGCTTCTGACACTGCAGTGAATGTGGGAGGAGGCCAGTCCCTGCTGCTGCCATGCACCAGGCTTTCAGGTAATCCTGCAGGCCCCCTGGGCCCACCCATCGGATGGTTAAGGCAGCTGCTGCAGGGCCCTCCAAAACTCGGGTTCTGAGTCAGCTGATCTGAACCATCCTATGGACGGGATGCTCTGATTATCCATCCACCTCAGAGCCCCATAGAGGCAAATGCACCTCCCTACTTCACAGATTTGATGCACATTGAAATCTGGTGATGAAAGGTGCTATAAAAGAGATAGGCATTGTTTCATGGAATGAATACATCTTGGAGAAATAGTACAGTGGCAGAGATATTTCTTCCTGATTTTCTCTAAAAAATAGGAAAAATTACCTTGATAGGGAATATAGACTAGTTTACAGACTTGTGTATGTAGTAGGATCCTGTTTAATATTAATTCCACCAAAAGTTGTATAGGAGAGTAACAACCAATGTTCAGAAAATTATTGTGCACAAACAAGACTTTCTGCTCATTGCTGAACCTCCAAGCACAGTATAGAGTCTGACTACTTGGACTGTCCTCATTGGTCTTACTACCCTGAGAATAGAGGCTGATTTGGTCTCAACTCAAGCTCATACAAGTCTCCACAGGTTCCCATGAGCCATTGTGCATCTAAAATTCAGGAAATAGCAATAAATAAATAAATATAAAAATTCAGCCATAATTTTCTCCATATAAACATGTAGCAAGGATTGGTTTGAAATGAAAATCAAATGTACTGCCTTCTCACAACATGGCTAAAGGACAGGAATATCTGCAAAAAAAAGGGTCTCTACCTCTTATTTCCATATTTAATAATTTAGAGCTCTTATTGTTTGTTGAGAAGACAAGCAGTATCTTCTGCATGTTTTATGGATGTGTGAAACAAAGAGCCCCAAATCAGCATCTAAATTGCTAGTGAATGCTTTACTAACCCTCCTGAGCAAAGTATCCCTGATTATGAAATGATCAAGGACTGACACCAGGTTAAATGAGGATACACGGAGAGGAGATGAACTTGGGGAAAAATCATAAATCATGCCCACTGGAGATGTATACCTAGGGACTCAGGATTATATAATGGAAACTCTGATCCTATGCTGGCTAAGTCTGACAATGACAGCATCTACACCATGTATTTTCTATCTGTAGCTACCACAAAATAAAAATATAGAGAGCCGGATCCTCAGCTGGTATAAAGTAGCATGCCTCCATTAATTTTATGTTGCTCTAAATAAGATGAGATTCTAGTTTAAAATGCCAAACCAGAGCCATTGTCAATACTTGGTTTTATCAGTATTTATTAAGACTTTTGTCCAAACCGTTGGGAGTTTGGACACAATAGGTCCTGAGGTAGAACCAGCAGAAGCAATGTGGTCAACATAAGGCATTGGACTTTGTATCAAAGAGAAGTGGTGGTCCCAGAGACTGACAGCCAAAGACAGCTACACATGCCTACCCGCTTACAGACTGAGTCAGAAGAACTGGGTTCATTTCCTGGCTCAACTAGTCAGGATGGAGAGTGACCCTGGGTAAGCCACTTCATCTTCTTTTCAGTCATCAATGGTGAGAATGATGGTTAAGTCCTTAATAAATAATTTTGAGATCTATAGATAAAAGTGCTATGTAAAAGGAAGGAAGAACCTTGATCCAAACTGTTCCCAGGCCTGGATCTTTGAGATAAAACCTTCATTACTGAGTTTTTGCAAAATCAAAACCCATCCTTTAATGCTAATGGAATGGAATGATTTAAAATGCTTTCTGCTGAGATTGGAAAGCACGAAAGAAGAGTTAGTCACTCATTTTGACACTCCATTGTCATTGATGTACATCCCCATGGAAGATGTCTTCCCAAAAGGAAAAACTGCAGGTTCCAAATATGAGTTCCTTAAAGATAGACCATTTTCCTCCTAATTAGGTTTTCCACTCATTTCTAACAAACATCCTAATTTCCCACATGTTCCCTTTAACGCAGCTATATGGAGGCTCTTTCACATGGAGGCCTTAGCATTTTATCAGCTTGCCCAACTAATGGAACACTTCTGATTTTCTAATCAGAGACAAGACACAGCCTATTTTGATTTGCACCTTTACAAATTTGGAGGCTGGTTAGATCCAGCTTCTAACTCTGAGCAATGTAGCAGAGTTCCACCGTTTGGCTGCAGGGAAGAAAAAAGGAAAGCAGCTTTTGGTGATTCCATCCTTCTAGGTGAATGGAGATGTATGTTGTCTATATAAAGAATGAAAGTCCAACAAACTAGAATTTTATAACTGCAGCAGGTTAGCAGCACCGAGTTGCAACATCAGCAACACCAGACCCTCCTGAGACACTGCAACAGGGAGAAATTCTCAGCGTCACATTCCTACTTACTACACAGCACACAGTCCAGCAAATGCTGTAAGCAGTGCTAGCTTATAGAGATATATATCAGTCTGATCTGGCTGAAGCAAACCCAGCAAGTGGCCTGTGCCAAATTGACGTTGTTGTCTTCTTTCAGTTACGATACATCACTCAGGGAATCACATCATAATGTACAGTGACACACGTAGAGGAGTTAGAGCAGGAGAAAGCTTTCAAAGTATTTCAGCTCTTCTTTAGGAAACATAAACTCAGGACACTGAATTCAGTCACAGCTCAGACTGAAATGTTCAACAGTACAATCCACTTTCGGCAACTGAAATATTTATCCAGGCATAATTATCATATAAGATTAATATTTTAATTCAGAGTAATTTGTTTGCTTTCTTCCTTTTCTTTCTTTTTAAGACACAGAGTTGTAAAACTGAATGAAATTATTTAGTTCTCAGAGTGGATTTTATCATTTATTAATAACAGCCTGGAATTATGAGCAATTGATCAAACTGTGCATTTTCCAGAGCGAGGGAGGGGAAATCTTAGCTTTGAGCTCTGGATTTTGCAGCCATTACTGTCAATTATACACCCCACTGTGGGAGCAAAAGGAATCTCTATCCATGCCAGCTGCAGGGGTGATTGCTACTGCAAATGCTGAAGGAGAGAAAAAAGCATATCAAGTTTAGTCATAATGCAGAGATTAATATTCTAGCCTCATATTTGGGGACAACTGATTAGTCTGTAATATATTGGAAATAACATTTTGAGTAACAGCAATAACAACGGTTTGGTTTTCAATAGTATCTTGCCCTTCATAAAGGGACACGGTTATCTGTCCCCCATTTTGCACATAGCAAAACTCAAGAGGGAGGTGCAATGACTTGTCCAAAGCTGTGTAGCAGATTAGCAGCAGAGCTGTGAATAAAAATTGTGGTGAAATGCTGGCCCCAACTAAATCAATAAGAGTTTTGCCATAGGCTTCAATGGGATTAATATTTCATCCCTGCCTATTGTCCTATTTATTAGGCCATTCACAGCCAACTCTAGGTGCAGCGTCACTGTAATGAAAGATGAGATTTGGTGCCCCTTCAAACAACCCCAGTTATAAATGCAGTGTAGGCTTCAGCATTGATTTCAGCAGTCATTTGCTGAGAACACGGTGCAACAAAGAAGAATGTTTCTCTCTTTCTCTGTATTTCTTTCCTTTCTCTCTTAGGGTATGTCTATACAGCAACATAATTTCGAAATAACTTAGTCTGCATCTACACAGTAGGTAGTTATTTCAAAATAATGTCAAAATACTGTCAAGCTGGAGGACTTCTGACTCCTACTTCTGTAACCCTCATTGTACGAGAAATAAGGGAAGTCAGAGAAGAGTGCTCTATTTTGAAATAAGTGCTGTGTAGATGCTCCCTATTTCAAAATAAGCTCAATTTGCATACCTTATTTCAAGTTAAGCCCTGCTGTGTAGACGCACCCATATATATCAGAGTTGTCTAACTATCTGTTTGCACTCACAGACTCATGACAGTCTGCACATGCAAATGCAGGCCTTTGTGCATTCCCACTATGCTCGTGACTTTACGAAAAATCAGTGGAGTGATGCTACCATAACGCCATAATAACAGTAGTGAATCATGACCAAGACCTATTTTCCTTTCCCTTCCCCCCAGACTGATTTTGTATCTTCTTTCTTTCTTTTCTGTTGGAAGCCTTTATAAAGTTACACAGCAAGCTTCTGTCAAATTAGGGCTCTGGATGATAAGCACCACGTGGCCGAAGCTGAGCTTCCAAATGCTGCAGGGCTCCAACTAAGTTCCCACAGAGTTCCTCAGCTCCACAGGAATCGAACAGTAAAGACACTCCTTGTCCCCACCTGCCGAATTTAGCAGTTCCATGGTGAAATACAGCATTGCACCAGTTGTGCTCTATTTGACTGAAGTTACCCAGAGTGGTAGAGAAACAAAGCTCCTGTGAGGCATAGGAGCATTACAGGAGTAACTCTTCAGTCAGAACAACCCCAACCGATTGTCAGTTAACTAGAGTTTGGAAATGTGCGACTTGCTCTGAACTGGGAGTTGTACTGATAGTGGCACTAATTGATTTGCTGCTATTCTGGGCAGCCCTAGGTTATATACATCTTCATGGTTTTTGTAAAGCCCCAGCTCTTGCAGACACATGATAGGTAAGGAGCTCAGCCTTTTTTTTTAAGTCAGATTTTGGCCCTCAGACTTGCAGAAAAAATCTTGAAAGTGATGCATGTACCCAAAAGACTCACAAATGAGAGGTCACATTTTATTCCACAGTAACAAAGCACATTGCAAACGTTAATTATCTTGTCAATAAATGCTATGACCCCCACATGGACGAACTGATGTACACAGAGGGCAACTATTCGATTTCTGTTTTTATAGGCACTTATTCTGTCCTCAGCTCTGCAAAATGTGTGTGCCTTCCAGTAGTGCGATAAGTCATATGACTAACATCTCTCATTTTTGTTTACTCTATCATATCCAAGGAGCATCTGTTTGGGAAGGGTTTCTTTTTGTATGCCCATGCTGGTTCCATGCTTATGTTTGAAAAGACAGGATGAAGAACTCTGCCTTCCACTTGAAGTGGAATCAGTGAAGTTTGTGCCGTCATTGGTTCCTGGAGGAGTTTACTGCACATTCTGGGATTGCATATCAGGAAAGTTTGGTCTCCTCCCCAGATAAGCTTTGCCTACATAACAGAATGTTCCATTGTGCTGGAGGAATGAAGCTATCAACCACAATCTTCATCCCAGAGTATTAGGTGATTTCTTACCTAGTATGTGTCCAGATCATTGAATATCTTGAAGATAAGGACTAAGACCTCAGATGTGACTCAATATTCTATGTGAATCCAATGCAGAGAGTGGAGGACAAGTCTGTTATGTTCAGAGCAGCTAACTTTCCCATAGGTCTTGAATGAAGTCAAGTGAAACCACACAGTCCACTCGATTTCCATATGTTGGCTAAGCTTTGCTCAGAAAACTTGTCAACCTTTGAGTAAACATGAACTGGAGTTCAAAACAATGCAAGTTGCTGAGTCCTTTCCATTTCCAGGGGAGTTAATGCATGTTATGGGTCCCCAGCAGCTCAGAGAAATGAGCTTTTGATATGAGCTAGGATTTTAAGTAAATATTGCTATAAATAATCTGATACACTAACCCTAAAAACTTCAAGGGGAAAGTTGCACAAAATGGCTTGGAGGTTCAGCCCCTTAGTTACTGCTACTTTATGTCTCTACTCTTCTATGGGATGTGGAAATGATTGAGTCATCATCAGGAGAGTAGTATCTTTTCCCTAAATCAGGGATGGAAATCTTTATCTACACAGCTCCCTGTTCTATATGCCATGGTCAACGATGAGCAAGCAGCACACAAGGAATGGAACTACCCTGCTGAGGTTGCACCACTGTTTGGAGAATTAAATTCCTATTTGCAGGGAGCACTCTCAATGATGCACACAGGAAAGGCAGATGAGAAGGCAAATTTCCTTTCCTTACTGTTTAAAATTTCAAGAGATGCACTTGGGAACCACCAGAGTTACAGTGCACAACATTAAAAAGACATTGAGAGTAAATGGACAGGAAAACCTTTTGGTAACTTGAGTTCTGGTCATCCATTAGATTTTTCTAAGAATAGCATGCATGCAAATAACTAAGAAAAACAACAAAACAAATGTAATATCTGGCTTCCAAAATTGGCTTGGAATGGAGGATTTTTAATGTTTCAGTTTTGATTCAGGAAGATCTGATATGACTGAAGTTTTCAACATGTTCATAAATAATCTGGAAAAGGGAGTAAACAGTGAGGTGGTAAAGATGTTACAAAATTATTCGCAATAATTAAGTCCAATGTTGACTATGAGGAGTTACAAAGGTTCTCATAATAAGAGAGTAAATATCATAATGCTATTATATTAATCCATGGTACGCCCACACCTTGTATTTCTAGTCATACCATCTCAATACATATATTAAAAACAAAAAAGGTACAGAGAAGTGTGATAAAAATATCTGGGACTGTATCTAGGAAAAGAGATGACTAAAAAGGTATACATTACAGCATAGGCGTGCACACAGGGTGTGTCGGGTGTGCCCAGGCACACCCTAATGTTTCAAAGGGCTGCCCTGGTATGCTGGGGAACGGACGCTGCGCAGGGTTTGCCACGTGTGCGTGGCCAAAACCGGCGGGTCTTAGGATCCCACGGAAACAGGTGGCAGGGAGCAGCATCTTCACCCCGCCTCCCAGTCAAGCGAGGTAAGTTTAAACCCCGGGCGGGAAGGTGGGGTGTGTGCCCTGGGCAGGGGATCGGGAGCAGTGCAGCTGGTGTGTGTGGGGGGGTCGGGTCAGGAGTAGCACAGCTGGGCCTGGGGTCGGGAGAGTTGGGGGACCCAGGGGCAGCGCAGCTGGTCTGGGAAGGGAGGTGGCCAGGCCCAGGGGCAGCGCAGCTAGTCCAGCCCAGAGTCAGGGGGGCCCGGAGGCAGCGTGGTTGGCTCAGGTCGGGGGTAGCGTGGCTTGTCTGGGGCCGGGGAGGGGGGCTGGGGTCAGGGGCAGCACGGCTGGCCTGGGGCCGGGGGAACCCGGGGGCAGTACAACTGGCCCAGGAAGCAGGGGCTCAGGGGCAGGGGCAACACGGCTGGCCCAGGGTCGGGGGCAGTGCGGCTGGTCTGGAGGGGGGGCAGGGGTGAGGGCAGAGTGACTGCCCCCCCTTTCTCCCCCCCAGAGCTGCTTCCCATCCCCCCTCTTCCTCCTGGCGAACCCAGCGTTCCGTGACACCCCCCCCCCCAGCTCTGCTTCCTGCACCTCCTTCCTCCGGGCTCCCCTTTCTCCCGGCCAGCCCTGTGGCCCTTGACCCCCCACCAGCTCTGCTTCCCACCCACCCCCTTCCTCCTGGCCATCCTCCCCCCGGTCCATGAATAAGTGTGTCTGTTTTTTTGGGGGGGGTTTACCTGGTAACCCTACTAGCTGCAGCCCCACAACATGCTCAGGGACAGGCCTTCTCCTCCTCCCCAAGACATCAGACTCAACTAAAGGCTCCCAGTGCCGATTGCACCCCACCTTCCAGTCATTTCCCCCACTGCCACCAGGCTTCAGTCTGGCGCTCAGCCGGAAAACCAGGAAATACCAGACGTTGCATGTGTCGGGTATTTTCTGGATTTTTTTACCGGACAGAGGTCCCAAAAACCAGACTGTCTGGTAGAAAACCGGACACCTGGCGATTGCCAAGTCGGACCCGGTGCAAGCACCAAGTGATGGGGAGACTGCCAGAACTTGGGGACCAGACACTGTGGGGTGGGGGTTTGTGGCCCAAAAAGAGGCTGAGAAACCTAAGAAAGACAGAGTAGGGAGGGCACCAGAAGGGTGACAGTCAGGGCAACCCTAGAACTCTTTTACAGACCAGCTGGCGGCTGCTGGAGGATGAGAGGAAAAATAGGGGGAAAGGGTCAGAGAGGAAGGGGCTTGTGCTGAGGGAAGGGGGGCAGGTCAGGAGAAGAAAGGAGAAGACACCAAGGGACAGGGTGGAGGAGAGAGACAAATGCCAGGGGGCCAAGTGCAGACAATGAGGAAAAGGGCAGGAGGGGACGTGTCAGTGAGAGGGGGGGACAGGATGATGCTGGGAGAGGAGAGGGTAAGGGCACTGGGGGCTAAAGGGGAGAAGGCGAGGTGCTGGGAGAAGGCTTCAAAGAAGGGGTGGGCGTGAGGAAGGCAGGGATGGAGCAAGTCATGTGTGAGGGCACAGAGGGGCATGAGGGGAACAGGGGCAGAGAGTGGTGAGGGGGTGGGCATCAGGGATAAAGAGGGCAAAGGGGGCAGGAGCAGTGAAGGAAGGGGGAGGCACCAGGAGGATGCAGGGGTAAGGGAAGGTGCAGGTGCCAGGGGATTCTAGGGGTGAAGCAAAAAGACAGACACCTGCAGGGGAGGGACCAGCACCAGAGGAGAGAGGAAGGGCAGGTGTGTAGAGGAAGGTGTTAGGAGAGGGGATGAGGAGGGGTAGCTCATATGATCAGAGTGGGTCTACTGGAGGAGTGGGCACAGCGGGGGAGAGAAGGGCTGGTGGAGGGGAGCAGGTCGCAGGAGAGCTGAGGGCAGTGAGAAGGGCAGGAGTCAGGACAGCAGAGGTGGCTGAGGGGTTGGGGGAGGCAGCAGGCACCAGGGGAACTGATGGAGCAAGGGGAGGAGACAGGGCAGCAGAGGGAAAAGGTAAATGTTTATAAGGTACTTATTAATAACTTGGGTGCCACAGTGGCACATCCAAACAAGCCACAAACTCAGTACTGGTGCATAACACACAATTTATTGTGCTCATGGGAGGAAACTCTTAGAGGGAACACTTCCCCGCAGCCTCTCTGCCCCCGAATTAATGTCACACACATTGGGTTAATGCAATCGCAGGATAGTTGCATGAGGGGGGTTTGGTGAGGGCCAAACTAATCCCTATTGGTAGGAGGATGGTGGGGAAAGTCCTTGGGGTGTGTGTCACATGACACCTTTTATTTCTGGTAATGTGTCCATATTGCCCTGAAAGTATTACCTCCAGCGGCGTGGCTAATGAGGGACAGGGGGTGTGGCTAACGGGGGCAAAGAGTACATTTAAAAAAAATTATTTGGGTGCACACCCTAATGAAATGTGCTGCGCACACCTATGCATTACAGGTCTATACAATAAGGAATGGTGTGGAGAAATTGATTAACATGTAACACAATGCATAATTTAAGAAACAGAGGTCACCTGATGAAATTAAGAGACAACAGGTTTAAAACAAAGAGGAAGTACTTCTTCACACAACACAATCAGACTGTGGAATTCTTTGCCAGGGGATGTTGTGAATCAAAAACTATAATTGGATTAAAAAAAGAATTAATCAAATTCATGGTCAAACGCTGGCTCTTAGCCAAGATAGTCAGATATGCAACCTCATGCTCTGGGTGTCTCTAAACCTCTAACTGCTAAATAGTGAAACTGGATGGTAGTGGTAGATCATTTGACAATTGGCCCTGTTTGGTTTATTATCTCTGAAGCACCTGGCATTGGCCACTTTTGGAAGACAGATTACTGAGCTAGCTAAACCATTGATCTGACCCAATATGGCCATTCCTATGTTCACATGTTTCCTTTTTGTAGCTTCCTATTAATATTTATGGGTTTTCAGGACATCACATTTCTTCTGTGATTGTTCACCCCCAGACGTATGATCCTCCACCAATTTAGGATACATTAACCAATGTAAAGAACAGAGTGGAGATGCTTACAATAGGTTGCCCATAAACTGCACATTGGATCTGTGGGAAAGATGAAGCTGAATAATACTGATCAATTTCAAAAGGGGTTCCCCACAAGGAAACATTCAAAATTTTGCAAAACTTTGATAGTGACTTACTTTACTCTTGTAAATGCATTCAAACCAAGTCTTAGGACACAAGTGAAGATGTATGTGGAGAACTCATCCTACCATCTACCACCATTAGAGATAGCATGTTTAGTGATCAGCCCTAAAGTGTCCCCAGCCTGGAGCAACAGGGATCTTGCAGACCAAAATGGAGGTGCATGGTGGAGTCTGATTCCAAAACATGCTCCAGCTCCCCTTCTTTAAAAACAAATAGTCCCCAATTTATGAACAAGTTACATACCAAACACTTGGTCGTAACTCAATCTGTTTGTAAGTCGGACTCCATTCATTTAAATGTGACCGCGCTGTTCATACGCGTGGATCACGCGTTCGTAACTCGGGGACCAGCTGTAATGTGCTTAATGGGAAGTTGGTCGTAAGTACAAACGATCATAAGTCGATGCATACGTAACTCAGGGACCACCTGTAGTGTTAAGTACACTTGATTAAAAAAAGTAGTTTGAGAAGATCATAAATGTATGCTCTTTTGGCAGTTTGGCAAAATGCTGTGAGATCACCACATGAACTTCTGTGAACCTGCCCATCTGTACTTCCACAGAATAATGACGGACATTTTCTGCTCTTATCTTTAAATGCAGATCCCACAGGTTTTCCAAGTTCTCTTCACACGCCCATGATGACTTTGTGAAACTTCAAACACTGTAGCTTTGGGGTTGGGTGGGTGGGGGTGAGTGTGGAATATGATGTACAGAATGGGGAACAGAACTCAAATGGAGTTTTGTAGATTCATATGTATATTGCACAAAACTTTTTTCTCTGCAGTGAACTTAATGCTTTGCTTTCAATAGCAACTTCCATCACAGATGCCAGTGTGCTTTATGAGCATTAATGAGACAAACCTCACAAATCCCATGTGAGTTTAAGGATATCTCCTTTCCACACTTGAGGAAAGGGAATTACAGAGAGTTTAATTGGTTTTTCCCAAGGATACATTCAGTGTCTATGTCACAGCCATAAATAATACCCAGATCTCCTGATTCTATGTCCTATTTTTTAGCCATGAAATCCAACTTTATTCAGCATTTATCCTGTGCTCAAAATTTACAATTATGTAATGCCTAAAGCTAAAGATAAAAGTTTAAGGCATTGGGAGGATGGGAGGGGGACAGAAAAGGCTTTTTGGCCTGACAGTCACTTCTGGGTATGGAAATTGTATGACAAGCCAAGGTGAGGCAGGGTCTTGCATGGGGGGGAGGGAGTTCTGGCTCTATAAGGGATGTTACAAGGTGGAGGATGGGGGACTCTTTGCGGAGCGGCTCTGTAAGGGATGTTACCAAGGTTGGGAGAGAGGAGACTCATGAGGTGTGATGTGTGGGAGCTCTATAAGGCTGGATCCAGGAGCCCGGCTGGCAGTGACACCGAGGCAATCATACCAAGCTGCATCATGAATGGAGGCAACCTTGCTGGGATGGGTGCAGCTCTGGCAGTTTTGAAGCTCTTGAGGGTGGAGCTATAGGAGACTGGGAAGGGACTGGATGAACTGCTGCTTGGAGGTGGGGCTCAGATCCTGGAAAGAGCATGCTGAGGTCACACCTGTGCACTGTGGTTCTGTGCATGCCATAAGATGGTGGAATTGTGAGCTGGGAACTGGGAAGCATTGGGTGGGCAGAGCAGGGAAAGCCCTCAAGCCCCACTTCCTGATCCTGCTCTCTGGCTGGAGCTCATGAGCCAGATAAAAAATCTACTGGGCTAGACACAGCCTGTGGGCTCTTGTTTGCCCACCCCTGGTTTAAGACGAGCTTATCAGCTCATGTAAATAAGCATAGCTTAGTTGAAGTCAATGGAGCAATGCCAATTTACAGCACATAAAGGCTTTTAATGTAAACTGAAATAAATAAATCCATTAAATAAACCATGTTTGTATATTCTGACTGCAGGGCCTAGGAGGTCTGCAGGGCATAAGAGAAATGCAGAATTTTGCCCACAGTGGGTTTGATCAAACATTATTCCTGGTCAAGCTGGAAAGAGTTCTGCTGATATGGTGAGCCAACATTAAAAGTGCATAAAAAGGAAAAAGGAGACAGTATCCCTCTGTAATATGCTTGTATGCCCTCCCAAGCATTAGGACTTCGTCTACACTGCAGGGTTTTTGTGCAAGAAGCTTTTTGCAAAAAATATCTTCCACAAAAACCTCTTGTGCAAAAGCATGGCCACACCGCAAAAGCACATTGCAAAAGCGATGTGCTTTTGTGCAAAAGAGTGTCCATACTGGACATCAGAGCACCTGTGCTTTTTCTGATAAGGTCTTTTTGGGCAAGAAACCTCTGCAGTGTGTCCACTCATGCCTTTTTGCACAAGAGCTATGGTGCAAAAAAGGAGTTATTCCTTGTGGGGAAAAGAATAACTCTACTGGCAAAAGCCCTATGTCCTGTTGATTTACTGTATTTTTGGGGGGCAAAAACACGCTTAAGGTGTGAATGATCTGCTGTTTTCTGTGCAAAAATGCCTGTTTTTGCGCAAAAACCTTGCAGTGTAGACATAGCCTAGGTGTTTCAGAAGTTTTCTGACCCAGATATAGGACATCAGGAGGTTGGAATGACAGGGAAGAATGCTGCTAAGGCTATTGATGAAGGACTTGGACAAGTTACGAAGAAGGGATCTCTAAAAAGTTGGCTCTTAATCTACTTTCATTACTAACCGTGCAATAGCTCATGGAAGGAACCTAGCCCTTTTATCATAGAACCAGTGGTAGCCGGGTGAAAACATTATTTATGTCAGATATGTACATTCACATAGAGTGAAAGCACAAGACAGGGACAGCATGAGCAGTGGAGAACTAATGCCAGTTACCAATTTTACAACTTTTTACACTTTTTATTTTAAATATTAATTTGAAGAAACTTGAGTCTAGCACAGCAGAAAGCATTAGCTAGGTGTTGCCCTGTCACCACTTAGCTGAATACCTAATAGTTTTGGGAAAAACTGAAGTGAATGAAGTATTGCCAGCCCCATGCTTTCAAAACCATGAGTCAAGTCTTCAAAAAAAATTAAGAAATTAAAAATATATAATATATTCCTGGTACTTTTCATCTGCCTTCTGGTTTCTGAGTCTTTAGGATACTCTTATGTCATCCTATCAATTTTTTCCTTTACAATCATGATAGCTAGAAGTGTACCTGTTTTTGATAAAAAGAAAGAAAATTCAGATCATCTCAACAGTACATAATTCCATAAGCTGGGGCATCCAATACAACCTGACTCATGATGAAATCAAGAGACTTGGCAACACTGACGTGCATGGCCAATCAGAGAGGGGATACAGGAAGGCCATTTGGGCTGGACCTCAAGTTCAAAGGGGGCCTCAAATAGACACTTAATTGTTCTTGCACAGAAAAAGGCTAGAAAAGCATTTGTTAAATAAATTAACATTAAAATTATGATCTCTCTTCTTTGGTGACTTATTTGGTTTTCATGTGTCATCATTTCTTTTTTTTTATTATGGCGACCTCTGAGAAGGCCTGCTAATATATCTGTTTTATACCAGCTAGTTCTCATACTAGGTCACCTGCTGGTCCCTGTCACTATCCCCTCCAGTGGAGAGGGGAAAGCAAATGAAGAGATCCCATATTTGTTATTTTTAAAAAACACGATTGTTATTCCTCTTCCATAATTTTTGAACTTTTGGGATTGGCAATTGCACAGGCCTAGGGAACTCAGGGTCTGCTGATATACTAACATAGTCCAGGGGTCTGTAAGAAAAAAGGGCAGAGTGAGTGACTGAGTAGAATTATCCAGTTTATCACCAGACCATTGTGCTCGTGCCCACCTACTTATACAGGGATAGCTATGCACTCCTCACACACACTGAGCATCGGGGGATGACAGATTTCCAGGCTCCTGGGAGAGATGGGGAAAAGGACCTGTGCTCCCGGAAGGGTTGAGACGTTGGGCAGAAGTGATAGGGCTGGGGACAGTCAGCACTGCCCAGAGTGTGACATTCCAACCCCTGCAGCCTTCAGAAGATTTAAAGAGCCTGCAGCTCCAGCTGCCGCCATTCTTGTAGCAGTGGTGACTAGAAGCACTTCTGAATCCCAGGACACCAGGGAAACTGCCACCTTTACCCCCTCTGCCATCAGTGGGCCTGTGCATAGCATCTTCAACCCAGGCTCCAGTTCCACTTCTGTGAAACAAAGTTAAACTTAATGAACTCTGGCTAAACGCAGCTGTAAAGTTCGAGGGCAGCAGCTCCGAGAGTACACACACAAATGGCGATACCATAGCATGGATGGCTTCCAGTCACTGGGAGCCTCCTGGACAGCTTTTACCCCTGATAAATACAAGTCTTCTCAAGGGAGGCTGCAGTTCGCTGACTTTATTACATTGTCCACCTCATCACTAGATTTGTGACTTGGTCTTTAGCATAGTGCTGCTGTACATGGCCCCATGAATGTGCTCCATTCCTGACTTGGAGAGAGGGCTGAAAAAATGTCAGCCTCTGTGACTATCTTCTCTGCTAAGGCTGCCAAGAAGCATAACACAGATACCTCTCCTCCAGGTTAGTGCTTATTTAGAACTATCTTCCTCTATAGATTTCAAAATATATTAGAATAAGGAATACAGATAAGTATCCCCATTTTAAGGGGCAATGGAGACAGAGATTACTGTGGTACTCCTCTGAACTTTAGTTTTCTGCAACTTGTGCATCTTCCTCCAAGTAGTGGCCACCTCTTGGGCACAAGGAATGTTTAGAAAGCATCTACCACATTGCTGTTGCTCCAAGAAAACAAAGATAATGATAATCAGAACAGGATTTAAAATGGTTAACTTAAGGTGACTACCTCCAAATGCCTTTACCACTCTCCTAAGGCATCTGGTCCTATAGTCGGTTTAAATTGTTTATTTAAACACATATTGAAGTTCACTTTATGATACAGTGACCAGTGCACCCATGAAAAATATTATTGATGTTTTAAACTTCATTATTAATAGACCTTATTTTGATTTTCTATTTTTCTCTTGTAAATTATACATTTTTGTTGGGTTCGCAAAGAAAAAGTAAAAAGCAAAATTCTTCACGTTTACCTGAAATTTAATATACACTAAGATATAAGAGAAGTTATTTTGCTTTGGCCTTATGGCTGGGTTTTTGTGCTTCTATCATGTCAAGGGAAACTTCAAAGCTGTTTGGGAAAGGGCTGTTTGATCCCCCTCAGAGCTCCTGGAATGATTAGATGAAGGAGTTAAAACTGAGTATCTTTGAAACACTCCAAGTTTGTGGGTTCACAGCAGGGATTTTCCTGCAGGTCTTGCAGGGTCACATGCCTGCTACATGTTTGCGTGTTTGTGTGTGTGGGAAAAAGGGGGGAAGTGAGGAAGAAAAAGGCTTGGAATTTACAGGAAATGTATATACTGCACTTTGCTTGGAGGATGTGTCAAAGGAGAAAAATAAATGCCTTTTGACAATTGCTAGTCATTTTGGGCCCATAGCAAAATACAAGAGCTATGTTTTCTTTCCCTGAATGCACACAGAGCACAGTGGATGAATCACTCTGGCAAATTAACCTTTCAGTAATTTGTGGCAGTAAATTGTCACTGACATCACAAAAACAAAGTGTAACCTTCTGATTTTATTAACATATCACAGAACGTCACTTGGACATGCTCTGCTAAATGGCATATTTTAAGCTGTACAATATACTCGGTGTCCTCACCTTTCAGCCAAGATTGAAGAGGAAACACACAACTGAAGTCTGATATTATTATTCTCTTATTTTTACAAAATATGCTACTTTTAATTTATTAATATGTCATGCACTACCATAAACCATGTGAACTAAATTGCACCTGTTGAAATATAAGCACCGAGTATATCTTGAGATATTAACCTTGCTTATCTTGACTAGGTTTGCTCAGTTTCTTGGTAGTTTGCAAAATGCTTGGATTTGCAAAGGGTCCACTTTTTCAATGGGAAGGTATGTCTACACTTGCCCCCTAGTTGGAACTAGGGAGGCAAATGAAGCATACCGAAGTTGCTAATGAAGCATTGGATTTAAATATTCCGCACTTGATTAGCATATTCACAGCCAGTCGCCATTTTAAAATGCCGGTAACCTGAATTAACTTGCCACGTGTAGACGCGTTAGTCCAATCCAAAACGCTTCCCTTGAATTAACTGTTACCCCTCACTGCATCTTTTAAAAGATGTCTTTTAGTCTAAGTAAGGATGAAGAATGAGCCAAGTAAAAGAAAAAAAACGTAATGGCAACGAGCAAAGTCACCTCTCTCAGGGAAAGGGACATGTCTGCCTACCCAAACACACACTCTAAAGCAGTATATTTTTCTAGCAGACTCTTCCAAGTTGAAAACCCATCCCACACTGAGAAATTGACATTCATTTGGGAGTTTCCAAAGAGGCTGCCACCTTCCTTCCATTCTACAAGACGTTGTCATTTATTAAAAAAAAAAAGAAAGGCCATCAGTAACTGGTCTGCTTTTATGTGGAATTAACATCTTCAGGACAAATATTTTATTCTGTCCTGTTTCTTTAACCCAGGGAATATTTCATACAAAGGGACAAGAGCAGCGTGGCTTAAATCTGGAGTGACAACTGAGCAGCATTAGCGCATCCGTGTGTGCAGAAGGAATGTGGATTCCTTTATAAATGATCCTATTATTTTTTGAAACCACCTTCTGGGAAAGGATTACTCCCCTTCAAGGGTGAAGCACTAGATCAATCCCCCTGCAGCCTCTTTTGAAATAAATAACTCCACATGTGGCTCGATTCATGCTGTGGAACTATTTCCCCCTGCCCTGCCAGTAAAGCAACGTGAGGTTCCTAAATATATTTGAAAGGCAGCCTACGGGAGATATTCTGCCCAACAGCCTATATACATTCCTGGCATCAAGATCCTGACTTATAACAAAAGAACTCCTCCTCTCCCAGACCTCCTTTCCCCCACCCCCCATGAAACCTACAGCATATTCCTTCAGGGGACTCAAGTGGACAGAGAAAACCCTGGGAAAGAAAGCAGAACCAATGGGATACAAAAATAATTAAAGCACAACATTTTCCCTTTTAAATGTCCAATTTTTATCCCCTTTACGTGGACGGGCTTTTAAAGACTTTATGTGTAACAATGACATGGTTAGGAAAGCAGCTCATTCTGCACCATCAGTGCCTGCTGTCAAGATAGCACCAACTAGAGTCATTAAATAGCAAATTAGTAAGGGACACAGCCCTGTAAATTACTTTCTCATTGTTCTGTCTCATACAGAGCTTCACTTTAATATCTAAGTAGGATAATTGCAACCCAAGGTGCTTTTTTTGTGCAGAGATTCAAAACCAACTAGCTGCTGACTGCCAGGCACTGGAGGGATTTTATTTTTAAATATCTCCATTGGGCAGGTCCTTAATATCCCTTTCCAGAATAAAAAAATAAAGGACCAGCTGAGGGCAGATCTACATGTAAAGGTTTTGACAGTGTAATAATGTCAATTAGAAGGGTGATTTTTAATGGCATTTTATAAAGGCAAAGGCCTAAGTGAAGACAAAGTGCTTTTGTGACAATAACTTATTTCACTTGGTGAGCTGGTAAAAGCTATACTGGTAATATCTTTTGCTGATGTAGGTTGCACCTACAGTAGGAGGGTTTGCCAACAAAGCAATAGCAGACTAGGCCTAAGTAGGTAACATGAAATACAGCTCCTGAGGTCAAAGAAGGACTAAGGAAGAAAAGGGAGGTGGGCAGGGGGGAAGCACAAATGGGTACAAAGGGGCATTTGTTGAAACTTCAAGTGCTAGGCCAAAACAAGGATTCTCTAGAGCTTGTAGGTCAATGCTGATTTTTTGTGGCTGTCAGTGTCAGCAGATCTGTGTTCTATTGTAGTATCTGCCATGGATTTGTGTTTCACTTAGGCCAAGTCATTTACAGCCAAATTCTTCTGCCAGTTACTATTTGGCAAAGCCCAAATTCAGCAAAGCTTTTTCAGGGCCTGCTAACCTTTAAACATGTGAGTAACTTTATCGGTATTCATTAGAGTACTTAAACACATGCTTAACTTATAGCAGGTGCTAATGACCACACCTATTCAGCAATACACCTAAGCATGTGCCTCATAGTAATTAAATGCTTCAACAGGAGTGTGCGTTAAACATGATCTTAAGAGGTTTGTGGAACTGGGGCCTAAATCCAGAATAAGTCTAATCACCAATGCAGATGATTACATTAATTTGACCCTTAATCTTTCTGCATTTCCATCTCTCCATCTGCAAAATGAGACAATGATTGATATTTGCCTCTCAAATGTGTTGTGTGCCTTAATATACTTTATATCTGAGAATTTGTCTGTTCGTGCGTCTGTCTGCTCAAGAACTCCTCCTAGCGGGTAAGAGCTAGGACCACTAAAGTTGGTATACAGCTTCCTTTTACTGTAACATAAAGCAAGGTAAGGGTTTGGTTGTGACAAGAACATGGGTTATGCCTAGAATGAGATTGCTTCTCATAGAACCAAACAAAAAAGAAATAGAATCACCAGGCAGGTGAAAGGAGATGGCTAGGGGTTCCTCCCTCCCACCTACTGTCCAGAACTGCCCTAGCCCTGAGCCTCACACCACCCCGGTGCCCTTTATGGGGGTGGCTGAAGTCCACCATTTCATTTCTAGAGGAATGTTGCTGGCTGCTCCCATTCATCAGGGAGTGAGAGGAAAATTCACCATTTGCTGCATTTCTCACTCTGGATGGGGAGAACTGGGTCCTGCCCTAGCTGGGGACCATGTGCCCCTTCATCAGATGTTCCTGCTGGAGCTGCAGTCCTCATGAAGAGGAGTTTCTCACCTGGCTCCAAGTTGCTATCGTGAAAGAGCTGAGGTAGTCCTCGCTCCCTGGGGCAGCCTGCATCCTGAACCCCTCAGCCCCACCCCAGAGCAATGGTTTCAATGAAGCATGGACATTTTCATTTTATTTTCCAAAAATCAAAAATTTAGTGATGGACCTGAGCAACACTGGTAACTCTTCTGGTTTTTTAATATTTTATTAAAACGTGAGATCATCCACAAAAGAAAGGTGCTAAGTAGCACATTCATCCTTGTTGCTAGCATTACAAGTCTTACAAGTCCTATCCTGTTTTAGAATGATAGTCTGTAGTGTTTGAAGTAATAGTTTTACCACAGTCTGTGGGCATGTTAGAGACATTACAGTCAGCAGAGGTCAGTTGAAATTACAGCAGAGACAAGAGAAAGACAAACCTCTGCAGAAACTTCTTCATAATGATAGAAGACAAAACAGACAGGCTCCTGAGCATATCCACCCCTCAAAAACTCTGAAGGACATCAAGTTACAATCACCACATCATCATTTCAGAAAGCTCCTATGGAGCGATCCACCCAGCAAGTGGCACATTGTTTGTTTAAGGACTTAGATTTTGAAATTAGACATTTCACTTGACATAACCAGCAAAAATATTTCACAGGACAAATACAGCAGTGGCTATACACCTACAGCAACACTATGCTAGAAAGAAAACTAGGCTTCCTCTTTTCTCAGCTGTTATAGTAGAGTAAGCATCATGGAAGACTGTGCCATACTGAGGTACTTATGAGTCATTGAGCTTTCCATCAGGCCCTTTGTATACCTTTTGGCACTGACAGCTGTTGCATACCATCTGAATACCATCAGTACAAAAGCTGCACTGCAAAAGCATTCTGTCT
Source organism: Pelodiscus sinensis (assembly GCF_049634645.1). Taxonomy (NCBI): domain Eukaryota; kingdom Metazoa; phylum Chordata; order Testudines; family Trionychidae; genus Pelodiscus; species Pelodiscus sinensis. The sequence continues at coordinate 26,599,673 of NC_134725.1, read as the reverse complement.
GGGGTTGTACTTTATGTTATTTCTAAAACTGCTTTGTTTTCGGCAAAATACAGGCACTATATTTTGATTGCCTAGAGCTGGCAAATGACAATTGGTCAAATTCCTCCCTGGTATAACTGTGTTCAAGATAACTCAGTGACACCAACTATTAACATGGTCAGATATCTTACATTTAAATAACAATTTAAATAACAATTTTTCATACTTGAAAACTCAACAAGACTTACCTGCAAGCCATTGATAAATATGGATTCCCAAAGAACTCATTTCAAAGGGTCACTTTTCAGAATAGAACTATGCTTTCAACTAAAGAAACATAGTGCAGAGTAGTTAGGAAACAGCAGAATTTTGGGTTCCATTCCCAGCTAAGCTGCTGACTTGCTTTGTGATCTCAGCCAATCAATACAATAATAGATAAGGCTTCATGAGGCAATTTTACACTATGCAAAAAGGAAGGATGCTCCAGTGGTCCTGTACTGAAGGATGGTCCAATGGTTAACTGGCTACCCTTTGATGCAGTTCCCAGTTCTATCACACACTTCTGTGATGTTGGACAAGTCACCAACTCTCTCTGGGTATGTCTACACTACAGCGCTAATTCGAACTAAGCTAATTCGAACTAACGCAGCTAGACCTAAAAACTAGTTCGAATTAGCGTTTTGCTAATTCGAACTAGCGCGTCCACACTGATTGGACGCAGGGGGGCTTTAAGGGCACCTGAAACCAGTTCTGGCAGAGCATCAGGTCAGTAGTTGCGTTGTGTGGCTGCTGTCTGAGGCTATCTGAGGCTCATGCTTAAAGGGACCCCCCTGGACAGCCGGTTCTCAGCTTTTCCGCTTGCTTGCCAACATCGCTGAGGGACAGCAAAGCGTTGGTCTCTGCGCCCGTGTGTGTTGGTGCTTCCCTTCGGGGCCGCCGCCACAGGTGGCAACATGGAGCCAGAGCTCGCCCTGCACCTTCTGGTGCACTTTCTGTACTTGCTGCTGCAAGCCTGCCACCAATGGCTGGAGGCTGCCTGGCACCATCTGGTGCACGTCAGCCCCCTGCCTCTCTGCCTGGCCGCCCTGGGGGCCATGGAGGAGCTGTGGTGGCGCCCCAGCACCGGCGTGCCCTGCCGCATCTGGCGTCTGGACACCAGCAGCAACTGGTGGGACTGCATCATCCTGGATCTCTGGGAAGACCGACAGTGGACCCAGAATTTCAGGATGAGGAGGGACACCTTCCTGGAGCTCTGCGAGTGGCTCGCCCCTGCCCTGCGCAGAAGGGACACTCGCATGAGGCCCGCCATCCCCCTCCAGAAGCGTGTGGCCATCGCCCTCTGGAAGCTCTCCACGCCAGAAAGCTACCGATCCATTGGGAACCAGTTCGGCGTGGGGAGATCCAGCATCGGAGCGGTGCTCATGCAGGTATGGCACTTGCCAGCCACTGGACCGGGGGGGGAGGTGGGTTGCAAGGAGGGGATGGGCCGCCCCAGGGAAAAAGGGGGGGGGGCGGAAGGAGGCGAAAGCGCCCCGCACCGGAGGGGTCGGTCTGTCCTGGCCGTACTTCACGCTGCCAGGGGGGTTGCTTCTGGGAGTGGGGCGCGGGGCACTGCCAGGGCACGAATGCTCCCAGCCACCCGGGCGCCCCACTGATTGGCGCTTTGCTGAGTCTCTCTGCAGGTGGTCAAGGCCATCAACCGGCTGCTGCTCTGCAGGGTGGTCCATCTCGCCGACCCGGACGCTGTCATCTGGGGAATTGGCGCCCTCAGCTTCCCCAACTGCGGGGGGGCCATCGACGGGACGCACATCCCCATTCGTGCCCCGGAACACCAGGCCTCCCGTTACGTGAACCACAAGGGGTACGTCTCCATCCTCCTGCAGGCCGTGTGTGACCACCGGAGACAGCTCACGGACATTAATGGTCCAGCAAGGCACACGATGCCAGGGTGTACCGCAACTCCTCTGCGTGCCAGCGGCTGCAGGACGGAACCTTCTTCCCCGACCGCCACATCAGGGTCAAGGACATGGACATGCCCATCTGCCTGGTGGGGGATGCCGCCTACCCACTGCAGCCGTGGCTGATGAAGCCCTACACGGGGCACCTCAATCCCTCCCGCCAGGCCTTCAATGCCAGGCTCACCAGGGCCTGCATCGTGGTGGAGGGGGTCTTCGGGCGACTGAAAGCCCGCTTTCGATGCCTCCTCACCCGTCTGGACCTGGCCGAGCACAACATCCCTCCCGTGGTGGCAGCATGTTGTGTGTTCCACAATTTATGTGAGCGAAAGGGGGAGGCTCTCCTGCCAGCCTGGATGGCTGAGGTTGACCGCATAGCTGGCCACTTAGCTCAGCCCCACACCGCTGCTGTCCGGGAAGCCCAGCGGGGGGCCGTCCGGATTCGGGAAGCCCTGCGGGAGAGCTTCCTGGTGGAAGAGGAGGACTGACCTCTCCCTTGCATGCCCCACTGGGGCCTTCTTCCTCCCTACCCCCCTTCCCGTTTCCCCTCCCTACCTACTGTCAAATAAAGACACCTGTTTTTCAAACAAAAACATCTTTTTATTTAACATAACTGGGGTGGGGGGAGGGAGGAATGAGGGTGGGAGAGGGGAGGGGGAAACCTGGGATGAGGGAGCTGGAAGGGGAGGGAAGGGAGGAAGGGAAAGGAAAGCTCAGGGGTGGGTGTCCGGCTGCCTCTCCTGTCTCGCAGCACTGCGGGTCCGGGGGCGTCGGTGGGGAATGGTTGTGGAGGGTGGGGCAGGAGGGACGGGGGGTGTGGAGGAAGCAGGAGCAAGAGCAGGGAGAACAGGGGGAGCAGGAGGAGCAGGAGGAGCAGGAGCGGGAGCAGGTGGAGCAGGAGGAGCAGGAGCAGGGGGAGCAGGAGCAGGAGCCGGAGCAGGAGGAATTGGGAAGCGGTCAAGCAGGCTCTGGAGGTGGCCTCGCAGGGCATGGCCCTGCTCCTCCAGTGCCTCCAAGCTCCTCCGGTGCAGCCTCGGGTCCTCCTGGTCCCAGTGGTCCTGGGTGCAGAGCTGGTGCTCCAGGAACTGGAGGTGCCGCCACTGGTACTCCTCCTGGTTCCTGGCTCTCCTGCTTGCCGGGCACGGGCAGCTGCTGCAGGCGGGATGGTGCGCCCTGCAGGCCCAGGTGCTGCAGCTGTGGTGCAAGAAGACCAGCGGTCAATTACCCCAGGGGCCCAGGTGTGTGAAACCCAGCTCCCCTCTGCAAGGCCAGGGCCCCTGCAGCATCCCCAGCTGCTGCTCCATGGTGGGCAAGGCCCAGGCGCATGGTCCCTGGGCTACCTCTCGCTCCAGCCCCCCGTACACATAAGAGGAGCATGATAGTACTCACAGGTGGACGCCTCCCCGGCCACGGACGACACAGGCGAGCGGCTCTGTGGGGTGCCTTGCAGGTCCTGGGTCCTGGGCAGGCTGCCGGCAGGCTCCTGGTTCTCGGAGCCCTCCTCTTCCTCCTCCTCCTCCTCTTCGGTGTCTGGGAGCGGTCCCTCTGCCCTGGGGTCTATCACTTCCCAGGGGGCAGGGACGGCATGAGCCCCCAGGATGCGGTCCAGAGCCTGGAAGTGGGGGCAGGCCTCCGGGTCGGCCCCAGGCAGGCAGGCCCGGGAGTAGGACTGCCGCAAGTCCTTAATTTTACAGCGCACCTGCTCCCGGCTGCACTGGTGGCCCCTGGCGGCCAGGCTGGCAGCCATGCGGCTGTAGATGGCCGCGTTCCTGTGGCTAGTGCGGAGATCGTGGACATTGGAGGGCTCCCCCCAAACCTCGATGAGGTCCACGATGTCCGCACTAGACCACGCGGGCGCCCACCTCTTTTGGCCCCGGGCAGGGTCCTGGGAGCCACCAGGCTGGTCCCGGGAAGAGGGGGAGGGATGGGGGGCATCGGGTGGCTGGCTTATGGGGTGTCAGCTGCTGGGTGTGCTGGCACGGGTGCTGGCAGCCTTGCAACTGGCACAAACCCTATAACCAGCCCGTGCCCCTTTAAGGGCTCCGGGGCCGGGAGGGGACAGTAGAGTTTCCCTGGTGTTGGCCAGAGTGGCCACCAGGGAAAGCTGGGGAGGGCTAGCCTCCCACTAGTTCGAATTAAGGGGCTACACACCCCTTAATTTGAACTAGTAAGTTCGAACTAGGCTTAATCCTCGTGGAATGAGGTTTACCTAGTTCGAACTAAGCGCTCCGTTAGTTCGATTTAAATTCGAACTAGTGGAGCGCTAGTGTAGTGCCTATGAAAGTTAGTTCGAACTAACGTCCGTTAGTTCGAATTAACTTTGTAGTGTAGACATACCCTCTGTGCTTCTGTTCCCCATCTGTAAAGTGTGGATAATAGCACTGCTCTGCCTCACTAGGGTTTTGTAAGGATACATGCTGTGTGGTGCTCAAGCAGTATGGGAATGGGCACCTCAGAGAGAAAGGCAATCTCACTCAGGGTACCTCACAGCTTGACACAAGGTTTGGGTGCAATGCAGGGTACCAGTGACTGACGTATTTATTTACTAACTTCTTCTGGGCATTGTAGAAAAGGTCAAGTATGAACTATAATAGGATGGGAATTTAATGTACTGGGGGCAACACAGAGATGAACGTGTACATTAACCTAAGACTGAGAACAGTTTAGTCCAAAGCCCTGTTTTGCTCTTTGCTGTGGGCTGGTGTGGTCTAGAGAACTAGAACATTAGCCTATGAATTAAGAAAATCTGGGTTCCATTCCTAGCCCTACCCCTGAACTATTGCTGTCCAAGTCTAAGTCACTTTACTTCTCTGTGCTGCTTCGTCCACTCACACTCTTTGCTTTGCCACTTTGCATTGTAAACTCTTTGAGACAGGAACAAAAACAACAACATAGTTCTCACTTTCTACAGTGTCCAGGACAGTGAAGCCCTCACCCACAATAGCTAAGAGCTGCTGTAATATAGTCAATAATGATAATATACATGTGGGGAAGTGAGGCTCTGAAGTTTGTAATGTATTGCCATTTTTACTCTAAAGATTTTACCCAAACGGAATATTCTCATATGTCTTTGTTAGCCCTTCCCTTGCATGTTACTTACTGTTGTTGCTATGATGACTTTTCCTTTGTTACTTGCTGTCAACTTTCAATCTTCTTTAGGATTAATAAAGATATACAGATGAGCTCCTTATCTTTGATAGGAATTATGTTTATAATCAAAAAATGTTTTGCTCTAGACGGGCAGTGCAAGAAAAGCTAAAGAAGAAACATGGAGGGAATAATGAGAAGCGTGAGGGCTGAGGGCAGATGGCTAGCCAAACACAGTTTATTTTGTAGTTAGAATTTGAAAGCTTATGTTCATGATGAGCTACATGTATTAGATTTCACATGTTATTGCCTGAGTGAGGGTCAGGGTCTGAGCAGGTGAAAGGGTAGTTCACAGAGGCTTTGGGGTAAACTTGCAAAGGCATTTTAGAGCCTAGAGTTGCAGATAGCTGTCTAGTGGGATTTACAGAAGTACCTAGGCAAGTTAAAGTGCTACATAGTCCTGTATTTTGTTTAGGCAAGTTAGGCCTTTAACTCCTATTGATTTGTGCTTACAATGTGCATTAACTGTGGAGCATCTGTTGCCAGCTGTTGACTTTTTAATGGTGATCGTCATGTGCCCATGATTTTTGATAGCAAAGCAGAAAAGTAACTGTTCATTCTACAGGTGGCTCTGGTGCAATTGAGTGGAATTTTGTACTTGTTAGGGAGCACAACATTGCTAGAAAAATAGAAGAAAATTGACTTTCTGCTTCAGAGTCAAGCTACATGTGTGATCATGGGGCTAAAGGAGTGGTTTAGGAAGAAGGACTAAAGACTTCTTCTGACAGAGTGATCCAGCAAAGTCTTTAACTTAAAATATGTAAATCATGGACAAAGTAAACAAAGACCATGTAAAGAGTCTCACTGACACCACTGTGACTACTTGGTCATGTCTACATTAGAAAACTATTTTGACATAACTAAATTCAACTTAATAACTCCCAATTTTACAAAATCGAAATAGCATGTCCCCACTATGGGGGAGCCTCGAAATCAGTCCAAGGCAGGCTCCATAAATATGGGCATACTACCTTGACTTAGAGCTCCAACAGGCACTGGGGAGTAATTAGTTTGAATTGCTCTGGGAAGTAGTTATTTCAAAATAGCAGCACCAGAACATCTACACTACTGCTATTTCAAAATAACTATTTCAAAATTAGCATTATTCCCTGAGAAAAGCAGGAGTACGGATTCTGAAATAAGTGGCTCCTTATTTCAAAATAACGGGCTTCGTAGTGTGAACACTCCACTTATAAATTCATCTTACTTTTTTTTAAAAAATAAAGCCCTAGTATAAACCAGGTCCTTGCGTGTTTAAAGTAAAGCAGATGATTACGAGCTTTCTTAGATCAGGGCCAGGGCACTCTGTTCTTTGCAGGATTGGGCTGTAAAAGAACAAAATACTCTTGTCTGAAAGGTGTCATGGGCAGAGAGAGAAGGGAAAAGACACTAAGTGTCTTTAGCAATTTGAAGGGTATACATACTAAGGCAGAAAATGAATTATTGAGGGTAGTGCATAGGATGTGACTAGAAGTAAAATGGCAGAAATAAGAAAAAAGGAAAAAATAGGTTCCTTACAACTTCCTTACAATGAAAGCTATTAGCTTGCAGAGCAACCTTTCAAGGAAGTTATAGAAATGCCAGGTGGTGAATTTCCATATCTAGACTGGATAATGTATGAGAAGAAAGAATTGTAAGGGGAAAAAAATCTATATGGTAGGAAATGGGCTAAGTGACCTGACATTCTTGACTGATGGCCAGTAGTTACTTAAAGGTTACACTGTTTCTTCATACAGACATTGCATTCCCAAAAGAGCATCTTTCTTCAAAAGTTCCAAGGCATTGTGAGGGTGAAAGAACATTCCTATAACAATCCCCTCTTCACCTAGATCCTTCTACTTGCTAGACAATGATGAACATGTTGGTGTGAAGCCAAAAAGTAGAAATTCACAAATGAGCCTGCAAAAATAACCAATAACTGTGAAATGCGTAAACCAGTGACGAATTTGTGAAATTCAGCAAAATGAGGTGAATATGTTACACAGCAGAAAATAATTGCAAAGTGCTGCAAAGTCTTCAGAATCAATGCATACTATATTTATAGTGAGATAAATCACTCAAAAGTTTATTGTTCCTGGTGTATAGAGTTACATAAGTCAGAACAGCAAAACATTTACAACCTCTAATATAACCCTAACTAAAATAAAGTAGTTGGACAACAAAAACATTTTCTTTTTTCAAAGAAAATGCACCCTGTCCTCCAATATTTATCCAATAATATATCATGAAATGAAGCAAAGATACATATTGTAGAATTTGAGCAGCACAGCACAAGTCATAGCCCTATTTTTAGAAACACGCTTATCCTTTAATGTGCATGCTCAGCTCCCATCGACACTAATTAGAGTCCAATGTGTACAGGGGGACAGGTATTGCCCTTCGTTACTAAAGGGGAATATTTCTTAAACACCTTGACCTTTGCAGGCCTTATGCCTCATTGCATATTTATAATGCAGTATTCAGGTTTACATCATTAACCCTTGCAGTTTCCTTCACACAGAACCTCTGAACCTCTGTTCTCACCCTCAGTCCCATGTCATGGGACAAGGATATTACAGTATTGGTGCTCACCCTCCCCTACACAGTATTTATTCTTGCATCAACATTGGTGTAACTCTGCATATCCTCTGGCAGCCTGGTATAAAGCAGCAAGTGTGTACCTTCCTCAGTTTCCCCTTTATGGGCTAGCAATAGGATTGAAAAGTTGAGCCCCGAAATACCCAGCCACACACTGTTGTGATAATTTTTTTCAAAATATGTCTTGTGAGATAACATCTCAAAATTAATAATTCACTAGTCAACAATATCATGAGCTATGTCGCACCACTTTATATGCAAAGTTAGGAACTGTCCCTGTATGATGTCACTGATTAACTAGGATAAATTAAGCAGTCCCTTGTCTTCTTTAACCTGCACTAGGACCTAGGGCAATATACACCTGGCCTGCAAATGTCGGACTGGTTACCATATTTCTGACAGCCCTATATCAAAGTGGGCCTTGGTATTCTAGTCAGGTACATAACAGGCCTGAGCTATTGAAGCTGGTGGCAAGACTTTTGAGCCCTAAATTCCTGCCATCTATAGGCTTTCCTCATAGAGTTGGGCAGAAACCTGATTTTTTTTGTTTTTTTGTTTTTTTTTGGTTCATTGGCTGTTTCAAAGAATTGAAAAAGAAATCATTTTGGATCTTTTTAGAAATTAGGTGAATCAAAAAATTGTTCTGGATCAAACAAAATGTTTTGCTTGAGCCAAAATGAAATTTTTCAGTATGGGGCGTGTTTAACAAAAGTAAAGGAAATGAAAATTCACAAAGACAGAGAAGGAAGTCGAGGTGTACACGTTGTTACCTTTAGCTCAATGGTTAGAACACTCATTTGGGAGACTTCTTCCCTATCCCAGGTGAATTTCCCAACCCTCAAGCTGTTGGCTACTCTAGTGTAGGGCTCTTTCAAACTCTCCAGCTACGCCTACACTGGCATGATTTTCTGGAAATGCTTTTAACGGAAAAGAGCATCTAGATTGGCACGAACGCTTTTCCACAAAAGCTCTTTTTGCGGAAAAGCGTCCGTACCAATCTAGACGCGCTTTTGCGCAAAAAAGCCCCGATTGCCATTTTAGCCATCGGGGCTTTTTTGCGCAAAACAGTACTGTGCTGTCTACACTGGCCCTCTTGCGCAAATGATTTGCACAAGAAGGCTTTTGCCTGAACGGGAGCAGCATAGTCTTTCTGCAAGAACACTGACGATCTTACATGAGATCGTCAGTGTTCTTGCAGAAATTCAAGTGGCCAGTGTAGACAGCTAGCAAGTTTTTCCGCAAAAGCAGATGATTTTGCGGAAAAACTTGCCAGTCTAGACACAGCCTCCTGTTAGAACTCTTCCACTTAGTATTGGAGCAAAGTTTTGTTTGTAGATCTTCCACATTCTAGCTGAATGTCCTAACAACTAGACTAATGAAGAAAGGATGAGACATGAACACCAGTAACATTTTTATGATGATCATCAATATCATAGAACACTAGAACTGGAAGGGACCATTGAGTCCAGTCCCCTGCCTTCACAGCAGGACTAAGTACCACCCCTGACAAATTTTTGCCCCAAATGACCTCCACAAAGATTGAACTTGTAACCCTGGGTTTATCAGGCCAATGCTCAAACCACTGAGCTATCCCTCCCCCATTTTAGATATTCAAACATCGCAATCGTATCCCTTCTCAATCTTCTCTTTTCTAAACCAAACAAGCCCAATTCTTTCAGTCTTCCCTCACTGATCATTTTTTCTAGGCCTTTAATCATTCTTTTTGCTCTTCTCTGGACCTTCTACAATTTCTCCACATCCTTCTTGAAATGTGGTGCCCAGAACTGGACACAGTACTCCCACTGAGGCCTAATCAGTGCAGACTAGAGTGGAAGGATGACTCCTCCTGTCTTGCTCATCACACATCTCTTGTGATATAGCCAGAATTACAGAAACAAACCATGTGAATATTTTCAAATGGAAATATTTCAGTATTTCCTTTTTTGTTTTGTTTTGTTTTGTTTTGTTTTGTTTTGACTGAAACCATTTGCTGAAACTAACGTAATTTTTATCCAGTTCTGCTGCCCTGCACCTGATGGTTCAACTTTGCAACCCTCAGTAAAGTTTATTTCCTGTTTATCATCACAGCCACATTCTCACTCATTCCCCAAATCCCCAAATGTTTAGTCAGGGAAATGTAAAAAAACAAACTCAGATGAGTAATGGAACCCATGGCACTGTGACCAAAGCCCATCTGTGACCATTAAACAGGATGCTGGAAGATACAAAGCACCAGCCTGGATTTTCTGTTCTGAAACTAACAAGTAAACAAGGATCTGTAACAAAGCTCCATGCTGAAACAGCAGAAAGTTGACAATGTTCAGCATCTATCTACATTAGCTCTCCTCCAAGGCTTTGAAATGTATTGGAAGTGAGCCAAAGATTTCCTACTCTGAAAGCAAAGCACTCAGCACACATTAAAAAACCTGGTTTCCTTGAAATCCCTGACTAAAGCCAGGCTGAACACAAAGCTTGAAAGGGTAGGAAAAACTTAGTACAGACATACATGTGCAGAGTACTATGTATGTGGAATCTCTTCAAGTGAAATAGCCATGCATGCAACATGTGTTTGAATGAGATACATTTGGAGACCAAAGTTGTGTGGTGACAATGAGGAGTTGTAAACCACAAGTGTTTCACAATGTAGTACATCAGTGCACACAAGGGAACATCTGGTGTGCAGCAACTGGGTCCATGTGGACAGTGTATATCACGCTGGAGCGCTGTAGATTTACATTTCAGCTACTTGTGTAGCAGCTTTCCAGGTACATATGTCCTAAGAGTTGCTGGGCTTTAAGTCCCATCTGTAAAAAAGGGGGTACTTCCCTCTCTCAAAGGTATTAAAGGTTGTGAGGGATACTGTAGTGATGGGGGTCATGTAAAAGGTAGAGTCTCCATCTGGTTCCCTGACCCCAGCTCTAAATCATGACCCTGAATTTACATGGTCTTTATTAATGGCACACTAACACACTTTGGCTAAGTCACTTTGGTTATGTCTACACTGCGGTTAACATCTGTGGCTGCCATGTCACCTGACCTGGACTTAAGCTGCAGATCTATACAATTGCATGTAGATGTTTGGGCATGGGCTAGAGCCTCAATATCTATGCAATAATATTATAGTCATGCAGGGTGAATACCATGAACCGAATTCTGCTGCCACGGGACTAGTCCTGGGTGTTTAATTGCAGTGTAGACATACCCTTTACTGCCTTACAACCCTAGGTATCTCATGAAAGTACGTGGGGGTGGGAGCAGTGGTACACCACCATCCATGCCAAAATTTTGATTGCTAAATGGGGTGCCCCCACATAGCCCCTCCCTGCCTCTCTAGATAGCCCTACTGGCGCCCTCCTCCCCTGTAGGCAACAGTGGCCCCTGCCGACAATACCCTGGTAAGTAGGAAAGTATTAGTAAACTAATTTTATAGATGACTAAACAAAGTGAGAGGCTTTCTTGCTTCAACAAAGAACTGAAATATATGAATAAACCATGTTCTCTATGTGAAAAAAATATTATAGAAAATCGGCCTGTTTGTTGAAGATCCATTTGCAATGCTTGCAGTAGTGGCAAGATTCCATTACGAAAACATATATTAACTACTGTTTCAAAATCACGATTGCGAGGATGGGGGTTACACTGACACATCAAGGTATCATATTGAAACATCATAATAGTCATAAATACTGTACGTTTATAGTTTTTCTCAATCCTGTACTTGAACCCAGTACTTTGGCTTCAACGTCCTAGCTCCCTGAAATGGTAAATAAAAGAGGCAGCATCTGCCACTGAGTTACCAGGCAGGACACCAAGTACTCTTTTGTTGCTTGTCTTGCACCTGTCTAGTGAAGCATGCATTTTAATTTAGTCTGACACTTCAATATATTTTTAAATCTGATTTTTGCATCCCTTATGCACAACTTAGTTAATTTCCAAGCTGGGAGATGTGCTGCAGGGTGCTAATTGTAAGGAACAAAGTCAGTTTCTTTATATACACCACATATATGCAAAAAATTCTATGCCAGAAGTTGATGAAACCTACATGTGGTCCTGTCTGAAGGAAATCAGAGATCATTAACAGAGTAGAATGAGAAAATGATAGTTCAGTGGACAGAGGAGGTACTTCGAATGCAAGATCTCCCAGTTTTAAACTTTATCAATGCCAATATTTGCCATGCAAATACATACTTTTTGGCAATGATCATGGTATACTTATGTGGACGATATACGTTTTGTGCTTTGCATCATTAGAGAACTTGGATAGTTCAATCCTGTTAGGAAGTGATCTAGAAATGACTTCAATGCTTTTGACTACAATATATGCAGAATAAAAGGAGACAGCTAAGAATGGGCATACAAAGTTATGCACGCCACTTAGAGACTGATTTTGAAGTATTTATATCTTTGTCTCTTTCTACATATCTCCCTGGGGCAAGCAAAGCTTCAGAGCAGTAAGTGGGAAGAAGCCATGGGAGAAGAAAGGTTCAGCAAATATTGGTTACAACCACAGCCCGCATACATTGCTAATCTTTCACATCCTTAACAACTATGAAGACAAAGAAGTATTAAGTTGTTGCAGATATGACAATATCCTGGAGATACCTTATTGAAATAAATTTAAATATTTTAGGGAGGTCATGTTAAAAATGCAAATATGTATGAACTATTGAGGCGAATAAAAAAAGTGAATAAGGTGAATAAGGAAAAGTTATTTATGTATTCCCACAATATAAGAACTAGGGGTCACCAAATGAAATTAATAGGCAGCTGGTTTTAAACAAACAAAAGAATGTTTTCTTCACTCAGCACATGGTCAACCTGTGAACTCCTTGCCAGAGGATGCGGTGAAGGCTAGGATTTCAACAGGGTTCAAAAAAGAGCCAGATAGATTCATGGAGGTTAGGTCCACCTATTAGCCAGGATGGGTAGCAATGCTGTCTCTAGCCTCTGTTTCTCTGGAGGTGGGTGACAGGGGAGGGATCACATGAGGATTACTTTTGTGTTCCCTCCCTCTGGGGCATCTGGTATTGGCCACTATTGGCAGACAGGATACTGGGCTGGATGGACCATTGGTCTGACCCAGTCTGGCCATTCTTATGTTCTTATATTCTTATGAGGGATTGTATGTAATTCCATGTGGCAAGGGAGCCACTGCTCCAGGAACTAAGACCAGTGTGACTGTTAAGGCAGATTCACTCAGAGTGTGTCTAGACTACATGTTTTTTTTTTTAAAAAAAGTGGCCTTCCCCTGCATCTAGACTGCTGCTGCATTCTTTCAAAAGTAAATCCAAAGAATGCGGCAGTTTTTTTGACCGCGGAAAATCTCATTTTTTGAGGAAGAATGCCTTTTTTCGAACGTGCTCTTTTGAAAAAAGGTGCGATGTAATGCAAACTGTGCTTTTTCAAAAGAGAGCATCCGGACTGCGGCTTGCTTTTTCAAAAGTACTGGTTGTAGTCTAGACGCTCTTTTTCGAAAGAGGCTTTTTTGAAAGTGTCTTTCGAAAAAGCCTCTTTCTAAAGAGGCTTGCAGTCTAGATGTAGCCTCAGGTTTCAGCTCCTACCACCATCTGCAGAGAAGCTCATGTATACTGATTCAGACTGGATTCCCCAAAACCATGCAAAGAAAGGAATTTTGGTGAAAGAGCCTGAGTGAAAAACTAATACTGGGCCTCGCTTCTCATCCAGACAGACAGGACCTGTGGTCTAGTCCAAACCTGAAAGAAAGGTTGGTAGAACTTTGGCCTGTTGAAGTCCTATGAAACTAAAGAGCTGGTTCTGAGCAAAGCCTGTTACAGACTGGTGAGCATAAAACACCCCATTTGGAGCCCTTGCGGAAGTTAGAGGCAGATATCTGGTAAATGTGTTAGCATGTGTGTAGGTTCTTTTATTGTTTTTAATGTTTTTTCTGTAATGCTTTTATCTTAAGAATACATGTGATTGCTTATAAAGAGCAATGTGGCAACTTAAATCTGTAGGCAATTACACTATGTATCATCGCTGAGGAGAGACGCAAAGCCGGGTTGGCAGGGCCATCTGTCTTTTCCTAGGGAATATCTCTGTGAAAGGAGGAAACAGCCTATTCAGAAGAGAGAGAGATGGGTCTTGGCATTAATGAGGGACAGCTGAGGAGCAGGACAGCTAGAACAGGTGGTCTTACCACACCTTAGACTGGGGATCAGCTGCCCACTACTGTGACTGAATCCAACAAAAGCCACAGACAAATGTATTCTACCTCCATTCATGAATACCTAGAATATATGTGGTACAAAGCCATTGGTTGCCCATGAAAATATTCTGTTTAACAAACATTTGCTCAAGAATTTCAAACTGACATGGTTACTGTAGAAAAAAAACCCAACAACAACAAGCACTGGATGTGCACATACTTACCTATTCTTATAGAGCCATCTTTTCAAGGAGGCTCGCTATTATGTAGGAACCAAGATAAGAGTCAGACTTTTTCAAGCATTCTTAGCATCTAGCCGCTCCCATTCTAATACCACCAGAGAGAATTCATCTTCCAGGTGCTGGCGGGTTGGACCCTGGCCCACCTTCCTGGACCTACCAGCCAGACTTCCTGAGTTCCTGGCAAGGCACGGCCTTCATTCCACACTCAGCCCAGGGGCGGCTAACTTATTCCCTGTTTGGTGTAGTGTCTGGCTGCCACATGGAAGTGTTACAATAAATAAATGCTGTAAAATAAATGCTCTGCAGGCAGAGCTCTGCCCCAGAGCAGAACTGGGCTGCTCTCCTGTCCTGTCTAGCTGCTGGGGAAGGCATGTCTAGGATCCTGAGACCTGTCCTGCTTGGGGGGTGGTACTGGGAGTTGCCCTGGCTGGAGCAGCAGGGAAAGTAGGCACTGTCCTACAGTCAAGGCATTGAAAGCAAGGAGCGCCACACCTCCACTTTGGCAAACCTCCCCTAGGATTGAGAGCCCACCTGTACCAGCTTCACCCGCCAGGTCCTACACCTCCAGAGCAAGCTGCTCACCCCTACCAGCTCTAGCCCTGGGGAAGCTGGTAATTCACCTCCTTCCTCTCAGCTGGTGCTAGCTCTAGCCCTCAGGAAGTTGGAGGCAGCTGCCTGGCTGCTCATGGAGTGGGACTCAAAGCCACAACACCCCAGGCTCTGGAGGTTAATGCCTTAGCCTGTAGGCCACTGGATTACCCACCCCAGACCTAGGCTTCTCAAAACTTCCAGTGTATTCTCAAACATTCTCTGTGACAGAGGGTGTGATGGACACCTCTTCTTTTATACTAGTATAGATATAGATTGGTATTACAGTAGCACCTAGGAGCCCTAGTCATAGATCAGGACCCCACGGTGCTAGGTGCTATACACACAAAACAAATACATAACAAAAAGATGGTTCCTGACCCAGCAATTTATAAGATTACAGACAACAAGTGGATACTGACAGAAAGGCAGGGAAGCACAAGGAAACAATGTTACAATATCAGTCAGTACAATAGGCAGTGGCCTCTGCACACTAGCCATTGTCAAGCTTTTTGTACGCATCAAGTCAAAGGAGAATTTTTAATAATAATTTTAAGGAAAATGAAGTGGCTTTGCTATTTATGACAATGAGGGATGGCAAGGAGAAAGCACTAAAGGACCTCTTTGAAAATTTAACAAGTAGGCAAGAAAGACTGGCCTCAATGATCCAGCAGATGCAGGAGCATATGTTTCAACAGTGACAAAGACAGGAGGGCAGGAATAGGCTATGAAGAGCTCTCTTGAAAATTTGGGCACTTATCTATAGTGTTTAAAAGGAAGTGGAGCTCTTTCAATATTCCTCTAGTAGTTCTCAGTGCTTCAACACTCTGGCTGATTACTGAAGATACAAATTACAGTAAGGAAGTGTTTTTCTAACAGATGTCCGCCTTTGTTCCAGCTATTTTTTCAGCTAGATTGAAGCCTCTACTGGCTTCACACTGTCCCTCATTTATTAGATGGAATTAGGGTGAGCCTGCCAATAAGAACTAGGACTTTAAACTACTTTGTTCACTAATTAAACAGCTAACCCAGAGATAGACCCCATTTAATTAAAAATACTTTCCAATTAAACATTTGGTACCAAATCACATTCTTAACTCTGAAAAGTTACTCCACAAATCTGCTGGTTCATTATGTGGTTTGCTTGGAGGCAAAGATAGCCAAACAACTGGCGTTAAACCAAGTCATTAAATTGGACAGGCATAGTTTAGTGATAAAGCACATTGCTCAGATAAGTTCAGACTTCAGTTCCTGAGTCTGCCACAGAATTTGGCTCCAAACCCATAATCCTGCAAACTGGCCTCATGATTTTGGGTGCCAAACTGGAACGCACTTTGGGTCTGATTTTCAGAGGCACCGAGCACCCAAAATTCTCACTTTAGCAGGAGCTGGATCCACAAAAATGGAGAGTCTGAAAATTTAATTGGTTGCTGATGAACATTTGGTCTTAATCTTTCTATGGATTGGTTTTCTCAAGAGAAACAAAATTTATCCCCACCCTCTTTGGTAGGTAATGATATGAAACTTAACTTGGATGGAAAGTACTACAGAAGATCAAAGATTAGTATTATCCTGGGAGGAACATGTCCATCCTGGCTAGAGTATTGGAGGAGATGAATTAGATGATGTAAGTGGTCTTTTCCACCTCTAATTTACCAGGAAAATAGGGGCAAAAGCATCTTTCTGCTCCAGATAGTGAACCTACATTACCATATCAGTGTTGTCCTTCCATTCATATGTGAAAGCTACTGTCTTGACAGACATCAGGAATAGGAAAACATAAGTCTCTATAGCTTGAACTAAAGCCAGACCCTAGGAATGCAGGAGATTCACATCCTCTGTGAATCAGGCACGGATGGACTTATGTGACACACTCTTTTTAGTGGGTGACACATGGAACTCCTATACTATGCCTCCTCCATAAGGAAATCCACATACAAAAATAGATCTGAATATCTAAGTCAAGATGCAAGAAGAATTTTGCCTTTGGATTGTTATTTTGGGAACACTTTATAGTCTGCTTTCACATCTGTCTTCTTCTAATAAATATTCTGCTAAACTTGGCCATTACACTCTTCCCATTTCTGGGCACTCAAGTTAATGACAGGCAATGAAAATATTACCGGAATTAGAGTTTCATATGCTACAGTAGTGGCAAAAGCTGAGTGTTAGCAATTAAATGTAGGAAATTAAAAATGGCTGTGAAGAGTTTCTTTCTCTCTCCCTCTGTCTCTAAATGTTTCATTTCTTAACCATCCCTTCTCCTGTTGCTTTAAGGAAGAAAAATACTGTAGAAGTGATTTCAGTATTAGAAGTGTCAATAGAGTCTGCCAACCTTTAATCAATGTGCCTGCCTGTTGTACTAGGTAGGCACAAACTTTCTGTATGAAATAAACACCTGAGTTATTACACTTCCTGTTAAATACTGAAAATACTCCCAATGTGTTGAATACAGCATTATTTAACTATCAGTTTGAATCTAAAATATGCTAATCCACAGAGATGGAAAACAACTGCTGTCAGGCATTTCAGCCAGTGACTGTGACCTTCATGAATTCTTCTACCTGCTCACTTTTTAAAAAATCCTAGAAAAGATATTTTTGGGGGAGAAGGGCCTTGAGGCTGCTGCTTGCCAGCCAAAATAGCGAGTTTTCAGTTGGGGTTTAATCCAAACCAGTGAAGTCAATGGGAGCCTGTATATTAACTTAAATGGCTTTGATTCAGCCCCCTAGTATAAAATAGTGTAACCCCATGTCACAGAGTTGATACACCCTGTCACTCTTTGGAGCAGGGAAGAAGTGTGTCATAGCTCTGCACCCAAGTTTGAGTGGTGCCCCACATCTCAGAGCTGTGCAGCTCAGGGCTGCATCTTTTAGTACAGCCCTTGACTGCAGGGTGGTGCAGCCAAAGTCAATACTTCAGCCCCTGCTGTCAGGGCAGAATGATCCAAAGGCCAGAGTCAATTTGCTTCGTGGGTTAAACGACCACCTATGGGCGGGTAATGGCCAGGTAGGGGGATCCACGCCCTCTCTTTCTACAGGGTCGTGACCAACAGCCCTGTCAGTGGCAAGTTTATTCACCACCAGCTCTCTAGGGATCTTACCAAGACATGCTGAGCCTTGGTCCAGTTCTGCCACAGTTGCCCAACAAAGCCCCCCTAGGTCAACTTCTACCCATTGTCTTGTGTTACATCTTCTGTGCTAGATTGAGAAGTACATACAAACTGTAAATAAGTCACCCTTCAAACTTTGTTAAACTAAACAGATTTACTTTTCGAGTGCATCTCTGAAAAACATTTATTCTAATCCTTTGTTCATTCTTATGGCTCTGCTCTGAATCCTCTCCAATTTATCAACATCCTTGAATTGTGGACACCAGAACAGGACACAGTATTCCAGCAACGAGCATACTAGTAAGGATGTAAGCGACTAGTTAAGTAGTTGACTACCCAATAAACCTAGGCTTATTGGATAGTCGAGTCACTACTTGACTACTTGTTTCCCCCCTCTCCCGAGGAGTGGCAGGGGAGGCAGAGTCACAATGGAGGAAATGGCATGAGCTGGGATTCCCTGGTTCACGCCATGTCCCCAACCACTGCACCTCTGCCTTTTAAATGTAGTAAGAGTCAGGCAGCTAGGACTACTTTTGAAAGACAGAGGTGCAGTGGTCCCAGAAAGCTCACGCTGCCCCCTGGAGCTAACCCCACTGCGGTAGTAGGAACTGAGTTGCCTGCACGCTTGCCTTCTACTACATTTAAACTGCAGAGCCACAGACAGGGTAGTAAGCACTCCCCTATTTACTAATTGAATAGTTGATGAAAATTCCATTGACTACTCAATTACCCAATTAAACGCTACTTAAAATCTCTACATACCAGTACCAAATTCAGACATAACTTAATATCTCTAACACACCTTGAGATTCCTCTGTTTAAGTATACCAGGATCGCACTATCCCTTTTGGCCACAACATCACAAGAAAGCTCATGTTCTGATGACTATCCATGATCAATCACCCCCAAATCTTTTTCAGATTAATCGCTTCCCAAAACAAAACCCCCCATCCTATAAGCATGGCCTATATTCTTTATGCATGGATATATACTTTTACTGTTTGCTGTATTAAAATGCATATTGTTGGCTTATACTCAATTACCAAACAATTCAGATTGCTCTGCAGCCATGGGGGTCCTCTTCATTATTTGCAACTCACCCAGTTTTGGGTGATTTTATGTTTTTTTCTGGGTCATTGAAAATTATGTTAGGATCAACACCAGATCCCACCAGGGATGCAGCACAATCACACCTTCCCAGTGATGATTCCCAGTTTACAATTATTCTTGGGAGATCTGTTGCTTAACCAGGTTTTAATCCACTTAATGCATGCCCTGTTACATGTATATCATTCTACTTTTATAAATTGAAATGCTGTGTTCCAAGGCAAAAGCCTTACAGAAGTCTTAGAATATTATACCAACTCTATTACCTTTCTCAACTAAACTGTAAGGGACCAGATAGCAAGCAGTTTGGACCAGCAGTCCTGGTGAGACTGGAATCAAGAAGTCAAGTATGGCCACAAGGCAGTAATCAGCAAGCAGGGATTAGAATAATGCCTAGAGCGGGGCTAGAATCAGGGTTGGGGTCAAAGACCAGGTGGGAATAAGGAGACAAGAGTTAGAATCAAGTCAGAGATTGGACACTGGACATCAGAAAGCAGGCACAGTCTAATCACAGGAGGCCAGAAACCTATATGATTGCCTAATCACCTCCCTGAGCCACTCTCTAGGGTAAAATAGTGCATATGGGCTAATCAGTGAGCCATAGAGTCCTGTCACTTTGGACACTATCAGAGATACTTCCTTCAACACTTAATTTCCACAGTCGAGTTTGGATGAGGCTATGCATGTTTCCTGGGACTGTCCATTGTCCCAAGCTCTGCGAACCTGTACTCTAGTCCCATAAATCCTTACATCAAAAAATGATATCACACTAGTCTGAAAAGATCTATCTACTATAAGCTCACATTGATAGGTATAATTATTTTACCCTCTTTAATTCTTTATTAATTAAATCTTGTATCAACCACTCCATCTTCCCTGGGACCAATGTCAGATTGACAGACCCACAATTACCCAAGACATCCTGTTTAAACTTTTTAAATATTGGCACATTAGCATTCTTACAATCTTCTGGAACTTCCCTAGTGTTTCAAGACATACAGTATTAAACATTAACATGATCCAGTGAGCTCCTCAATCAGCTCTTTTAAAACTCTTGAATAGAAGTTAGCTGTACCTGCCAATTTAAAGAAGTGTGACTTTAGTAACTGCTATATAACAACTTCCTGAGATACTAGTAGAATAGAAAGAGTATTGTCATAATCATATGATATGACTATATTTTATATCACAGTTACAGAACTGAAATGAACACTTCTGAATTTATTGAGCACAGCTTTTATGTATTAATATGGATAATTCTATCATTCCAATGTAATAATGTACTAGTACCAATATTAGGGATCTTTTGTTAATAATATACTTTTAAAATGCCATCTTGCCTTAATTATCCTATCCATTGATTTCTTCTTGCATCCCTTTGCTTTCTTCTAGCAATTTCTACAATCACCATCTTCTGATTTATATTTATTGCTATCAACTTCTCCTTTTCTCCATTTGTTATTGAATTATAACAGCCTTCATTTCTCCTCTAACCCCCAACAGTTTTTTAACCAATTTGACCTTCTTCTTCACTTGTGAGATTGCAGCTTTGGGGGCATCGAGTAAAGTATGCTCAAAAAATTCTTAATTATCATCAGGGATCCTAAAAGTTCATTTGCCTTGGAGTAAAAGCTTGGAAAAACATGGAATTTGGAGTTGCTACAGTAAATCTATGGTTTTTACATTTTGTGAAAAATAAAAACATATGATTAGATATTAATCGTTAACAATTAATAATTAATAGTTAAAATATGAGCTATTAACTAAATTTTACTGAAATTACCCAGTGTCACTTACTGAAGGTGTGCAGCTTCTCCCTCTTGTGGTTGATTTTTGACAGCACTTTCAATTTTCAGTGGAGCCCTATTTATTGGATCTAACTGGGATAGAGGCCAGATTGAATAATGAAAAATCGGGAGAAGTAGGAGAGAACTGACAAAGAACTTTCTAGCCTATATTTTAAAATAGGGTAGGGGGAGGAAGCAAGGAGGTCAGATGTCCTGAGCTAACAGCTAATAAACTGAGCCTCAGCCACTGTCAGAGATGAGCTTCTGGTGGTTTTGTTAATATGGAGAGCCAGGTGACACAGGCTCCAATAGTTAAGGTTCTACTATCTATCAATAAAACACGATGTTCAATTGCTATCTTTTTGTACATTGTGGTAAGGGAAAGTAAAGGTCAGTATTTCATTTTAATTGTAGTAAAATGCAGTTGCTTATGCCTTTTTATGGGGAATTTTATTGGGGAATTTTTTTATAATGGAAAACTAGGATCCCTAATTATCATTCATATTTTTCTGTCTAAATTCTTTCTACTAGATGATTTGGCTCATCATTGTTTTCTGTTTTGTGAAACTGGCCCTTTTGAAACACCCACTACATATAATACTGGGTAGGACTTTATTCCATTTGCCTATTGTAAGTGTGATCAAATCATGATTTGTACCCAAGCAACCTTCCTAAAAGGGCTCTGCAGTCTATCCTGTGGAACATTATAAGGGAGAATCATTCTTGAATAAATTAATGCAAATGTGAAGTGGCAAATACTGTGTCTGAATTTGAACAACATAACTACAGATCTCATGCAAGTGATGCTGATGATGGGAACAGCAAGAGTACTATGAGAAAGATAAGTGCATTGACAGAGCTGAGGGGGGATGCAATTGCAAAACTCGCAGTATGTTTAGATTTAGAGCTCTGTATTGGGAAGTCAGGGCTAAATTGGCAAAACTTTTAAGAATAAACTTAAATCCACCCCACTAACAGATTAATTTTAAGCAAGTACTATAGTTTAACGTTTTGCAAATGTTTCATACCACGGATGTCTATAACATTTAAGTATATACTTGAATATTTAATATTTGTTTCTGAAAAATCTGTCTAGAATATAATGGCCACTGTAGGTCAAAACTAGAGAGACGCATTACCAGAAATGGGTGAAAACAACTTGAAGGGCACCTAACAGCAGCACAATTACCTCCAAATGAGAAGCGGTTGCTCTCTCTGCAAAAACATGTTGACATATGAAATAACATTAAAAAATTAAAAAGGGCATTTTCACCCAACAGATTAAGCCTTCCAAATGTAACTATAGCTGCAGAATGTTGTAAACTCTGCAAGTTCTCCATAATTATGAGCTATATAAAACCCAGATAAGTGTGCAGTCAAACTTCAAAAACTTCCTTTAAAACAAAAATCAGGTCTGTATTTCTGGCTAGCTACACCAATTTGTGGTACTTTAAAATACGTTCTCTCCTATTTCTATTGTAACTTCTTTCTGTTGAATACAAATAGAATTTTAATTTTCTTCCTCCTCTCAGAGGCTATGTCTAGACTGCAAGCCTCTTTCGAAAGAGCCTCTTTCGAAAGATACTTTCAAAAGAGCCTCTTTCGAAAGAGAGCGTCTAGACTGCACGCGGAACTTTCGAAAGAGCAAGCCGCTTTTTCGAAAGAAAGCACCCAGTGAGTCTGGATGCTGTCTTTCGAAGAAACCCTATTTACATTCAAGAACGCCTTCTTTCGAAAGAAGCACTTTCCAAAGAAGGCGTTCTTCCTCGTGAAATGAGGTTTACCGCCGTCGAAAGAAAAGCCACGTTCTTTCGATTTAATTTCGAAAGAACGCGGCTGCAGTCTAGATGCAGGTGAAGTTTTTTCGGAAAAAGGCTACTTTTCCCGAAAAAACCCCTGGGTCTGGACACAGCCAGAGTGTAGCAAGAGTAACCAAATAGAAGTTATGTACATTCTAATGACATGTAAATAAATAAAGGCTTCCATACTACCTGAAGTAATATTGTTTTCTATCAAAGCAAGCTGCTTTGTCAACATGGCAGTGTAGACGCAAGGACAGTTTACATGCAATAACACCTTCTGTCGACAGAACTCTGTCGACAGAAGGCGTTATGCCTCGTAAAATGAGGTTTACCAGCGTCGACAAAACTGCTGCATTCTGTCGACGTTATGTCGACAGAACTCAGCGGTAGTGTAGACGCAGGTATAGTTTTGTCGACAAAAGTCCACTTTTGTCGACAAAACTCTGTAGTCTAGACACACCCTAAATGTCCATAAAAATGTTACACAATTAGAAAGCAGTTGGTGGGATTCTAAACTTATGTAAAACAAAACAAGGATGGAGGAAAGACAGAAGTTGTAAATGACCCCCAAAATAGTAGAGGAGCAAAATAAATTATGCTGTTTGAGACCAGGTCTTTGAGGTCAATTTAAAAGGATGAAATGCCATCTCTCAGTTTGATGTAGTCTTACTAGCTACTCATTTCCTGCAAGCAGGAATCATGATGAATGACTCCACCACATTTGGCTCAGTTTTACAGCACAGCTCAGAAAATTTATTGGATTTTGCCTGAAAAAGAGACAGCATATAATAATGCTCATCTAGGAAGGATAAATAACATGCTGGGTATGGGAAGCAAAGCATCTCTCTGTTAATTGTGAGGCACACTGGAAAGCTGGCGTGGGTATGATGGATTGATGACGAAAAACTTCAAACTTGCTTCCAGCATGATCTGCTCGGCAGGGGCATCCGCTTCCAAACAGGAAGTCTCACTTGTCATTTTTCATATTTACAATATAACCCGCTTAGCCATATTTTCAGAGTGGTGATTTTATTTGTGTAATGATCTTTCTATACAGTAAAACTTCATTCATCTAAGCCCCTGTTATCCTGTTCACTTCAACAGGTCGAGTGAGGATGTGGCAGCTAGATCTCATGCAAGCCACATCTGCTGTGCAGTCATTGCCCTAGTTTTACCATATATGCAATGACACATTTATATGGTATGATGGTACTTTCAATTTATATACACCAGTGTTTCTCAAAATGGGCCTCAGGTCTGCTTTGGGAACGCCATTAATGGGCTGCTCCACTTTGTATATCTAAAAGCGCCGAAGCCACAGAGCCTCTAGTCTCCCATTGGCTATGGTTTGCTGTTTCTAGCCACGGGGAGCCCGTGGCCCACTTTGAGAAACACTGATGTAGACTAAAAAGGCGTTTTATCAAGAGATCTAAAAACTTTCTATAGATAGGTAAGAATTATCGGCCACCAGAGCAGAGCTATAATGGTGTTTATATAAAAGAATCAAGACTAATCCAGAATTCTAACAGTCTTCCTCCAGTCAGGGAAATAGATTCCAACATATCCCAAACTTTGCACCAAGACTTGCCATGTTCTTAGGGTCTGTCTAATTTGCTTACACAGTCACTTTTTTCATTACATCAGTATCCAATTTATTGTATGGGACTCCCTCTGAGAATTACTGTGCATAAAAGAAACATTTTTTGAAATTTCTCGTGTTTTATACATTTATAGAATTTAAGGCCAGAAGAAATCATTAGATGTTCTACTTTGAACTTTTTCTATAAAACAGACACAGAACTGTACTTTCCTCCCAACCAGCTTTGAGATCCGCTTCAGTTCAACCCCCTTTATTTTACATATTCAAACCACATAAAACCTGATCTGCACAGAAACACTGATGGCTATTTTTCAGCATTACATCTCTTGCTATTCTCTTTTTTAATTATTTGTATTGCTATAATAATCATTGAGTCAGTTCCAACCGACATTGAGGCTTCAGTATTCTGTGCACTATGCAAGGCAACCTCTCCCCAAAGAGTTTACACATTAACCATAAAGGAGAGGAAAAAAATGGGAGGAAGCAATTATTAGTGTGGAGATACTGAGACACAAAGAGTCTAAATTACTTGCCCCCGGCCACATGAGAAGTCTGTGCACAAGCTAAGAATGAAACCTAGATCTTCTAAGCACTGGTCCAATGTCTTAATCACAAAATTGTCCTTCCTCTGCCATCATAATCCTCAGCCACAGCCACAGCCACTAGGATATAAAGTTGTAGCATTCTTAATACTAGTCACAGGCTACATCTAGACTGCAGGCTTCTTTTAGAAGAAGCTTTTTTCAGAAGATCTCTTCCAAGAGAGAGTGTCCACACAGAAAAGCGCACAGAAAAAGTGATCTGCTTTTTTTCTCTTGTGTGAAAGGCCACCCAAAATCACTTCAGACGGGGCTTTAGATCACCAGGGTAGTAGATAGGAGGAGCAATAGCAGGCGTGTGTGCCATCATTTCTTGCATGACGGCGCACATGCTATTGCACCACTGCCTGAGCTGGTCCCAAGCTTAGCTCCACCACTTAGTGTCCTTGTGTATCTTCTGTGCCAGGGTCTGCTGAATGTCGCGCAAGATGCTGACATGCTGGGGCATGAGGTCTTTGTGGACCCTGGTGCACTTTTGGGTCCCATAGGCTGAGGCAGCTGGCATGGGAGGTCTGGCTCACCCCTTAGTTCCAACTGGTTTGGCTGTAGAGAACACTAAGAGGGAGAGTCATCCATGTGGACACTGTCCCTGAGGCTGTGCTCTCCTTGTGAACAGAGACCAACAGTCCTCGGGCCAGAGAAGGGTGATGTCCCAGGAGCAAGGACATGTTTGGCCTGCACAGCAGGCTCTGCTTCACAGGGGCCCCGAGGTGACAAGAGGACCATGCTGCCTACTCCCTTCACCTTCCCGCTAGCCCACAGACAAGCAGGAAAGGGAAGTGGCCAACCAGAGGGGAACCCATCGGCAGAAGAGGAGCCGGGAGCAGCCTGGTCCTCCCTAGTGTCCACACACACATCTGCGGCTCGCATCACTGCCTGCAGGAGCGGGTGGTGCCTGGCACAAGCAGGCATGCCTGAGTCCTGTGCGCAGCACTCCTCAGGATGTCTAGGGTCATGCCTGAGCCCTTGTGGCTAGCCTGCTTCCAGCCATGGCAGTTTCTGGGAGGACCACGCACCGCCCTGGGCCAGATGTGAGTGGCCTCCCCTGAGCCTGGCAGAAGGATCCCACCCATGTTCAGGGGCTGCCTGCTGAGTCCATGTGCTGCATATTAATGCTGTACATGGTTCCTGAGAAGTCCCAGCAATGCTTGCACCCCACGCCTTATGTGCCTGCCTCCCCTGCCCTGTGTATGTGACAAACTGAGAACATTCACCTAATGATATCTCCCCAGCGTCAGATAAGACCTGGGAGACATCCTGGCTGACAAGGAGGAACAAGATCTCTGCTCCGGACCAGAAGGGTGCCCTCCTCTCGGTCCCCCTGGGTGGGTCCTGGGGCCCTTGGGGCTGCTCCCTACGAGGACCAGGGATATTGTGGGAGGCTTGAGGCTGAGTCATGGGTGGCAAGGCCTGTAGCAGGGAGAGCCGCACAATCAGGGTGCTGCTCTCAGGCCGGCTTCTTGCCTCGAGGCTTGTCCAGGGTGCCTGCAGCTTTAAGAGCTGGCAGGAAACAGGAACTGTAGAGTTGTGATTAGTATGGTTGGCGTGTCCACTAGGGCACCCTGTGTTATTTCCTGGAGGCCAGTTCAGCATGGAGAGATTGACCCTGAGGGCCCTGGTTATCGGTATGGTATTCTCAGGAGGGGGTGGAAGGACGGAATGGGCTTCCCCAGGAAAAGGGAGGACAAGGGGGGGTGCAAGCCCCCTCCCCGGAAGGGTTTGTTCAGTCCCACCCTCACAAAGCCCTGCCAGGGGTTGGGGTTATTGCTGGGGGTTGCTCCTGGTGAGTGGGGAGAGGGAGGAGTATATGGAGGAGGGACTGGGGGAACTCACAGGTGCCCTGCCAGCCCTGTGATTCTCTAACTGTTTGTCTCCTTCTGCAGGTGGTCAGAGCGATCAACACCACCCTGCTGTGCAGAGTCATCTGCCTTGGAGATATGGACGCGATCATCACCGGATTTGGCACCCTGGGCTTTCCCAACTGCAGGGGGGCTATCAACGGGACCCACATCCCCATGCATGCCCCAGACCATGGGGTATCGCTATACATCAGCTGGGAGAAATACTTTTTGGTGGTCCTGCAGGCCGTGACTCACTATTGGGGCCAGTTCACAGACACATATGTTGGGTGATCAGGGAAGGCAGACAAAGCACATATGTTTTGTAACTCGAGTATGTTCCAGAAGCTGCACGCTGGAACTTTCTTCTCTGACCGCAACATCAGGTTCAAGGATGTGGACATGCCCATCTGCCTGGTGGGAGATGCGGCTCATGATGCCCTAGACTGGCCACCTGAACCCCTCCAAAGAGGTATTCAATGCCAGGCTAAGCAAGGCCCGCCGGACATGAAGGGTGCCTTTGGCTGTTTGATGACATGTTTTAGATGCTTCCTTGCCCACCTGAATCTCGGGGAGCACAACATCCCACATGTGGTGGCTGTGTGCTGTGTTCTGCACAACATGTGCAAAAGGAAGTGGAAGCATTTCTGCTAGGGTGGGGGCTGGTGGCTGACTGCATAGGCAAGGCCTACGAGTAGCTGCTACAGCTGCCATCCGGCATGCCATCAGGGGGCCATGCACATCCAAGAGGCCCTGAAGGAGAGCTTCTCCCTGGGAGACCAGTGACACTCTCCCCTGATCCACCCCACTGGGAGCTTCTGATTCACTCCTCACTGCCGTCTCTCTGCTTATCCCTCCCTTTTCCCCTTCCGCCCTTTCCCGATGAAAAAATAGAAGACGCTTTTAAAAAAAACCCTGAAAGCATGTATTTTTAATGTGGGGTTAAAGAAACTGGGGAGAGACTGGGAAAAGAACATAGGAGAGGGGAGGAGAGCAGGTGGAAGAAGGAGGGTGGTGAGTACTTTGGAGGAGGAAGGAGGGAGCTGGAAAGGAGAGGAAGGGGGGAGGAGAGGCTCAGGGTTGTGCCTGGGAGTGGCACCGGGCTCTGGATCCCACTGCCACAGGTGCAGAGGCCTCGGTGTCCACAGGGGGGTGGAGAAGATGTGAAGAGAGAAGCGGGAGGGGGAGTGGGAGAGGGAGGAGGAGTGACAGCAGGAGATGGAGCAGAGGCTGGAGTGGGAGGAGGTATCATGCTCTGCACAAGAGAGTGGGCATCTGTTTACATGGAGCAGCCCTGCGCAAGCAGCTCCCACCAGCTCTCCTAATGCAGCTGCAGGTCCTTCTGGACCCAGCCATGGATGGTCTGCTCCAGGGCTCGGAGTGCCGTCAGGTGCTGCCCCTGAAATTTGTCCTTGGAACGGTGGCACCTGTGGATGCCTCAGGTCTGGAAGGCTGTCCCGGGTGGTGTTGACCACCCCCCTCTTACCACTGGTCCAACCGTGGAGAATTAAGAGAGATGGTCAGTCATCCCATGGGACAGGGTGCCTGAAGTCCAGCCCCCATCTGCAAGCCACGAGTGATAGTTCTTGTCTCTGTCACAGGCTATGTGCTTAGAGCAGGGGTCTCCAAACTACGGCCCGGGGGCCGGATGCGGCCCGCGAGGCCCTCTCATCCGGCCCGTGGAGACCTTTTTGGATTCAAAGGCAGAAGAAGTGAGATTGTTTCAAAACCCATTTGAAGCAGATGTGGCCAGTTGCCCAGATGAACTGCAGCTGGAAGTCATTGAGTTGCAAGCAAATGACCTCCTTAGGGACAAGTTCAAAATAGGACTGGTGGGTTTTTACCAGTTTTTGCCCAAGGAAGACTTTCCTAATGTCAAAACTTTTGCATCAAGGTACCTTTCAATCTTTGGAACAACATACCTGTGTGAACAAACATTTTCAAGAATGAAATACGTGAAGAACAATTTGAGAACAAACTTGTCCGATGATAATCTCAGGTCACTGTTGATGTTAGGGACAACAAATCTAAAGCCAGAAATGTCTGCTATTTTGGCATCCAGGAAACAATTTCACCATTCACACTAATACAGGTGTTCATGTGTGGTGTATGAATGTGTTATTAAATAATAACTGAATAAAATAATATTAAATAAATAATTAAAAACAACATCCATGTTTTGATTGTTTTTTATTTGGACCTCAAGTGTGTAGTCGGCCCCCGAACTGCTGTTTGATAGTTAATGCGGCCCTCGGGCTGAAAAGTTTGGAGACCCCTGGCTTAGAGCAAGGCCAAATGCGCTATGGCCAATGGGCCCACATTTCCCTGGGAGTGGGTGCTTCCCTGAGACTGTGGGCATGCCTGTGTGCCATATGTAGGACTGCTGAGTGTGCCTCCTGCCCCTCCATCTAGAAGTAGCTTATGGAGGGAGGGTGTGAGAGTGTCCCACCTTGGTGTCAGGAGTATGGCAGGCCTCTCCAGACATCCTGTGGCCAATAGCATGTATTTTAATATGATACGAACACAAGGGTCCTCTGAGGCAGCCTCCTGAGGCCATGTGCCCAGGAGTGGCACGGCACATGCTCCCACATGCACAGGTTGCTGCACAATCCATGGCCAGCAAAAGCAAAGCATGGAGCACCCAGCTCCCCACTGCCCAGCCATCCCCTTCACCCCCTGTGAAGGTGAACAGAGCAGCCAACAGGGCACCCTGGGAAGGGCTGGAATCCCCCTGTTTTGAAATAGCTGCTATTCCCTGTCAACACAGCCCCTATTCCGAAATATCTATTTTGGAATAGGCGCTATTCCTCATAGGATGAGGTTTACAAAAGCCAGAATAAGCTGTCCACTATTTAGAAATTATTTCAAAATAGTGGAATTGCTGTGTAGATGCTCGCATAGTTATTTTGGAATAATGGCTTTTATTCCAAAATAATTTTGCTGTGTAAATACACCCTAAGACAGCCTCCTCTGCATACAGCAATATGACATGTGCCTGCAGACTCAGGACATTTACAGTTAGACTTTGCAAAGGTGCCTGTAATTTTGGGCCGACAGAAAATGAGCATCATGCTCACAAAAGGAAGATGTAACACTGCTTCAGATTCATTCATGAAATACTGTTTCCCCCATAATAAGCAAGGTGTTGAAAACAGAACTAGATAAATTTCCATTCATGATTATTATTAGCTAGGTATGGCAGAGATGCAAGACCATGCTCTGAAGCATTGCTAGTCTCCTTTTGCCAGAAGGGAGAAGGGGCAAAAGGGGATGGGCCCTTTGATAATTGCCTATTCTGTTCATTCCTTCTGAAGCATCTGACATTGGCCACTGTTCAAAGACTGGATACTAGGTTGGATGGACTATTGGTCCAACTCAGTAAGGCCATTCTTATGTTCTTATTAATTGCTTCCTTGCAATGAATCTGATAAAGTTATTTACATAGCAGAGATTTAAGAACTTTAAAAATGAAATAACTGCAATGAAATTGGACCTGAGAACTTTCCTAAAATACATGAGATACATCATCCACTAGGCTTTAAAAAAGAGAGGTGAGAATTATTATAGGTTTTAAATTAGCCCCTGGAATCTGCTCATGTTGTCCTTTAAATTTAAATAAAAAACACACTTTGATTCATAGTAAATAAATGAATGTTAAAACTATGCATACAGAGGCATTTTCCAAAGGGCTTTCTTCTGTGGTCTAATTCTGTCATTGAAGTCAATAGTAAAATTCCCATTGACTTAAATGGGACCAAAATTTGGCCAATGCTAAGCTGATGATTACAAGTGGGAAAGCAGCTAGATTTTTTATTTAATGGGAAAATCCATCTTTTTATCCTTCTGAAACAGAACATGCACACACACAAAAAAATACAAATTTATCACAAAACAGAATTCCAAGGTTTTTTGTCTTAGATAATCAAAACATTTCTCACCAATTTTTACTTTTTAAAATTTTATCATTATATAATGGAAATCTTTAAACCTCACTGGAACTCTTTTTCATCAATTTTTCTTTTGACACTAAATGTTGTCAAAATTGACATGTTTTGCTTTTGATGACTCAACATTTCTATTGGAAAATTTCCTACCATCTCTAATGATGACATTTAACACAAAGCTCTCGTATCATATTAAAATACACATGAGTTACTATGATAATTAGGCATCCAACATTGTAAGTAAACAATAATTACTATATCACTTCCCCAAGTCATTTTGGCTGACATCAATATGACCAGCATTTATATTGCCCTTGATATTGAGTTAATCCAATGCCTAATAAAATCAAAGAGATTCTTTTAGGCAGCTTTGAATGAGACACAAAGTGAAATGAGATCTGTAAAAAATAATGAACTGAGTTTAAGATAAGTGACTGAATTTATACAGCAAGCTGAGAACATAAATGTGTTTTTCTTGCTGGGTACTTTTTTCTGTTTTCATGTCAGGTTAATCAGAAAAATGAAAGAGAGTGATCCTGAGAACATATATGTAGCAAAATGGGACAGTCTACAGTGCAAATTTTAAAAAAACACTGTCAAAACTTCCAAACTAATTTGGGAGGTAAGCTTGACCAAAGATAAACCTAATTAATTTAACAATAGCACAGATTAGCCATCTTTGTGGAATGCAAAATGCCTGCATGCACAATATCTTTAGAAATTAAATGTCTGAATTCCTCCTAATTGCCAGCTGAAATGAAATAAGTCCTTTCGTCCAGTTGCTGTTCCTAAATTAATCGCAGTACTAGTTACTAGTACAGGGAGGCTAAAGCAAGAAAATTCAACAGAATTCAAACAAAATTCAAAGAAACACAAATGTGCTCTTTGACATGCACTTTTCCAGCTGTTCCAAACTGCAGGATTCCATTCTAAAGCCCTGCATACAAAATTTGCCCCCCTCCCCAGCTTTGCAACAGGGACAGTCCTGATGTCTGTGCAAGGGCAGGGAAATGCAGGATTGGATCTGTGACATAAAAAAGCACTTGCTATTAAATTATTCCTAACAAATGAAGAGTCTCAGGGAATCCTCTATCAGTCTGACTCTAGGGAGTAAAAATAACAGGCTAGTCAAGCCAGTCCATTAGTGAGCCTCCCACACAGAACATGACAGAAAAATGCTGTGTAGGCTGCTCAGATGCATTAACAGCCATCAAAACTGCCTGTATTTTTGGCACAGACAGCAAATGAGCAAGGAACCACTAGTATCCGTATAATGGCGTCCCTCTCTCTCTCTGCTAGCAAAGATGTTATTTTTAATAAAACATCATTCAATTTGCAAAGTTTGGGGGGCCTATTTCTTCATCCATGTGCCCAGAATTCAGGTTGATATGACTTTGTTTCATTCATCAACTATCCTGTGTCACAACAGCACAAACTTATTTGATAATTAATAAATTCCATCTGTCCCCAGCCCTTTTTGGTTGAACAATGAGAGAAGATGTAGATTTTAAAGCAGAGGAGATAACTAAACTGAAACATTTTGAAGACAGAGGGAAGCTGGTCTAAGCCCATTTCTGATTCACAGTGTTCCCACATCAAAGTATGGAAAATTCCATTTCAGAGTGTAGTTGCCACCCATCCAGTTTTCAGCTGGCCAGTCTGGGTTTCAGTTTGTGCGTCTGGCTGCCATGTGTCAAGCCCTGGTGTCTGATCCGAACACAATGAGGTAGCACTACTATCAACTAGCACTACTATCAACTAGGGCAGTGGTGGGCTTTATCTCATTGAATTCTAATGCAGACTATACTTTTCAAGTGAATGGAATAATCACCTCTGGTTACATTTAGGCTATGTCTACACTAAAAGCTTTTTGTACAAAAACTGGTGGAGCATACACACTTCAAGCAAGTTTTTGTGCAGAAAAAAATATATACAGTAAATCGAGAGGACAGAGGGCTTTTGCTGGTAGGTTTATTCCTCTCCCCACGAGAAATAACTCCTTTTTGTGCTACAGCTCTTGAGCAAAAAGGCATGTGTGGACGCTCCACAGGGATTTCTTGAGCAAAAAGAACCTATCAGAAAAAGCACAGGTGCTCTGATGACCATTCTGTAAATCTTTCTTGTGCAAGAGTGTCCATGCAGTGTGAACGCTCTCTTGCGCAAGAAGTTTTTGCATAAGATCTCTTCCTCAAAAAGCTTCTTGTGCAAAACCCCTGCAGTGTAGACAAAGCCTTACACAATACTTAGCCTCACATCTCCAACCTCAAATACACACCATATCCAAGACAACAAGAACTCAGACCTTGGGATATATCTACACAGGGATATGTCTACACAGCAAAGAAAAACCTGCAACTGGCCTTGGACTCACCGTGCAGAGCTGTTACATTGCTATGTAGCGTTCTGGGCTTGGACTGCAGCCCAAACTGCTGGGACCCTCTCAGGCTTTGTCTACACTACAAGATTTGCCGCAAGAGCCTATGCAAATGAAGCGCAGATTAGCATTTTCCCGCACTTCATTTGTGTACTTTCTTTTGGTCTGTTTTTGTGCTAGGGGTTTTTGCGCAAAAACAGGCAGTGTGGCCATGGCCGTTTTGCACAAAACCCCCTTTTTCTGCAAGATCCTTATGCCTCTCTGGGACAGGCATAAGGATCTTGCAGAAAAAGAGGGATTCACACAAAACAGCCACAACCACACTGCCTGTTTTTGCGCAAAAACCCCTAGCACAAAAACAGACCAAAAGAAAGTATGCAAATGAAGTGTGGGAAAATGCTAATCTGCGCTTCATTTGCATAGGCTCTTGCAGCAAAAGTCATAGTGTAGCCATAGCCTCAGTCTCCAGGAACCCTGAGATTGGGACCTGCCTGAACCTGCAAGTCCACATAGCAATGAAACTCTCCTTCAGCTGTCCCCTTATCCCAAACTGGCTAGCATGGGCCAGCAATGGATGTCCAGCTGCTGTGTAGACACTCTCGGATGTCCTCTGCAGAAAGCAAAAAATGCAGAGATGTGGTAGATATGGAAAGCCTAATAACACTGGCAAATCACAGGCTTTGAGAGTAGCCAGACTCTTCTCTCCTAGTGTCATTACGGTTCCAAACTCTGACCCAAAAAGATGATTTGTGTGTATTGAAGGATATGATTGAGATAGAAAAATCATATTAGTGATTTCCTATTCCAATTTCCGCATTAGCATGCAATATTGCTAATAAGATGCAAAAGATATTGATAAAAATGTCAACAATATATCACTTCTGTATTCATCTGGGAACAATTAAATATTAAGCTCATGTATTGGCCCTGTCTCTTTAGCACTGAAACAACATTTTCCCAGAATAACTTCAGTCAAAAAATGTGGAGTAACATTAGTTCGAGCCAAAGGGTTTGGTTCGAACTAACGTGTCCCGGCACGTACTCTCTCTTTCAAAACAGCTGGCATTTGGAGTAATATGCCTGTGAGATTATGCTAATGAAGCATGGGGTATTTAAATCCCTGCTTCATTGACTATTTCAAATGCCTGCATTTGCATCCCTAGTCCGAACTAGGGTGCAAGTGTAGACATACCCTCACTGTCCCATTTGTGGCTAGCCTTATGGTGCAGTCTCCTTCACCCCCCTAGCACTTCCCTCTGAGGACTTCAAAACTTGTTACAAGCATTAATCAATTAAACCTCACAATCCCCTTTTGAGCTACATATTATTGTTATCACCATTTCACATATGGGTAAACTGAGGTAAAGTAAGATTCTCTCACTTGCCCAAAATCATACAGCAAGTCCAGAGCAAAGCCAAGGGTTGATCTCAGTCTATTGCCTCTAACCACCAGACAATACTTTCCACATGATAATCTACATCGCTGAATATATACACCTATTCTAACCAGGCATTTTCACTCTGGACACATAGGTAGCAGCAGCAAAGGCCTGGCTGGATCATGTTGAATTCATACTCTCTATTTTCAGGTCACCTCCAGATGACATCTCTTAACTTCAGGACCTTAAGAATGCAATAGATACATAATCCCACAAATGTTATACAGGCATATACATTACAATGATCCAACCAATGGGCGACCACCGCTCAACAGAGAGCACACTTGCCATCCTTTGAACTATTATGTAAGTGTCTGACCAAGGGGATCCCTGAAAAACCCTATGCACCACCCTGTGCCCTCTGTCAGTGGCACTTAGAGGTCCCTAGGCCACACATGGGACCTATTTCAGCCATTACAATATTTGAATGGTTGTGCTATAAATAAAGCCATACAAGTCACATATAGTAATAGCAGAAATGCAGTGGAAATATTTTAACTTAATCTACCATCCCCTATTTTCAAGGAGGCAGAAACAATTGTGTGCAGCTGACTCTCTAAGGGAAAGCATAAACATGGCTGTTGGTCTTGTTTTCCTTCAAAAGGATCTGTCTTCACAGACTGAAGCAATGTACACAGAATATGACACTGATTGCCACTGAAGAGCATCTCAATGGATTCAGAATCTTTCAGGGACTGACTGCTTGAAATATGCGGAATACACCATGGACCACATATCTTCTGTTATCATCTCATGCTTTTGTCATGCCCTGTCTCCATCAGTAAAAGGAGACACAGAAGAGTGGAAAAAGGTAATCATACAAATTTCAGATATTTTGTTAAATGAACTAAAAAGGCTTTTGGAATAAATCCCTATTTCTTTGCTAGCGAAAAGCCCGGATCTCAAGCAATTTCCCCTTTCTCCTACCTTCTTTAATGTATTAATTGGTCTGGTACTCTCTCAAGCATTTACTGAAATGTAGGGAGGAAAAAATATAGACTCTATGATTTTGCAGAGGGATGGGGTGATGTTACCTTGCTTTGTGTCCTGTGTGCGAATCAACCTGGAATCCATGGAGAGAAATGATAGGGCTGATCAATCTCTACTCCAGGACACTGCCCAAATTTGTAGCTTGGACAATAAATGCAATGTGTTTTGAGAGAGGGAATGACTATATAAAATGAAAGAGACGAGGAGTCCTGTGGCACCTTATAGACTAACTGAAGTGTAGGAGCATAAGCTTTCGTGGGCTTTTCGTGCATGCATCTGACGAAGTGGGTCTTTGCCCACGAAAGCTTATGCTCCTACACTTCAGTTAGTCTATAAGGTGCCACAGGACTCCTCGTCGCTTTTGCAGATTCAGACTAACACGGCTACCCCTCTGATATATAAAATGAATGCATTTGGTTTATTTACTTTCTAAAATAATTCTCATGGGCAATAATGTGGAAGGTGAGACAGAACTTTGTCCTTTTCAAGATGTAACATATATATATATATATATTTTTAAACAGTGAGACCAAGGCATTTTAACACTGAAATGCTTCACGTACAAAATTAAAAGAATGCCCTTCAGGTGTGCTTCCATGCCAAGGAGAATGGTTATGCTCCCTCCCAAATAACCATTATTACACCATGATGAAGAATAAGTAGAACAGGGATATTCTCAGTGGTTTCAGCCCATGGGGTACCACACACATTTTTTCCAACATCAGTTCACACAGATTCATTTAATATCAAGTTTCTGGTTTTAACAAAATACATCAAAGAGATACATACCTTGGGAAGTGTCACCTATGAGAGGTGAGAGGAAGCAAAAAGGAACAGCAGTGAAGTCTTCAGGACAGAGCACTGAGCGGAGGTGTTGAGAAACTCATTCAAATCAATGGGAGTTCTGCTTTTTGTCTTCAGTGCAGCCAGAATTTTCACCCAACTCAGCCACTGACCTGATGTATGATCTTGGGAAGTTACTTCACCTCCCTGTGCCTCTGGTCCCCTTCAGTTGTTAGTTTAAATGGCAAGCTCTCAAGGGCAGATACCAATACTCACTCTACATCTAGACTGGCATGATTTTCTGCAAATGCTTTTAACGGAAAAGTTTTTCTGTTAAAAGCATTTGCAGAAAAGAGCGTCTAGATTGGCACGGACGCTTTTCCGCAAAAGCACTTTTTGCGGAAAAGCGTCCGTGCCAATCTAGACGCGGTTTTGTGCAAGAAAGCCCCGATTGCCATTTTCGCCATCAGGGCTTTTTTGCGCAAAACAGTTTTTAGCTGTCTACACTGGCCCTCTTGTGCAAAAACGTTTCCAGAAAAGGGCTTTTGCCCAAACAGGAACGTCAATGCATTTGCGCAAGAAGCACTGATTTTGGACAGTAGAACGTCAGTGCTTTTGCGCAAAATCAAGCGACCATTGTAGACAGCTGGCAAGTTTTTGCACAAAACTTTTTGCTTTTGCAGAAAAACTTGCCAGTCTAGACGCAGTCTAGACGCAGCCGTTGTATGTATAGACAATGCCTGGAAACATATGCCACAACCCTTACTGAGAAGTCTAGGCACTTTAGATAATAAAAGATAAAAAAATTAATGGACTCATCAAGGGCATATGCCTTATGAATTTATTATTATTTACCATTACCCCATTGTCTATGACCATGCCTCATTGTATTCTCTAAGGGAAGGGATAGGATTATTTGTTTATTTTCATTTTCATTATTGTGACAAAGCTTCTACTTAAACTTGGTGGTTCCTACACTTCCTGTGAGCCTCTGAAGCAAGTAAATTCCTGGCGAATTTGCTTGCCTCATAGGCTCACAGCAGCCCCCAATTTTAGGCACCACACCTAGGCTACATCTACACTGCAGGCTTCTTGCACAATAACTGTTTTGTGCAAGAGTTCTTGTGCAAAAGGTCTTGTGCAAGAGTGCAGCCACACTGCCATGTGCTTTTGCCCAAGAAATGTGCTTTTGCACAAGAGTGTCCAGGGCAGTGTGGCACTCTTTTGTGCAAGAAAGCTCTGATGGCCATTTTAGCCATAGGGGTTTCTTGCATAAGAAACCATTGTTGCCCGTCCACACTGCCTTCTTGTGCAAGAGCTCTTGCGTAAGAGGGCTTATTCATCGTGGGGCGAGGAATAATTCTTGTGCAAGAAGCCCTCTCTTCCAACGCTTTACTGTAAATTTACTTGTGCAAGAACGCACGTGCAGTGTAGATCCTCCGCAAGGTTTTGCGCAAGAATGGCTGTTCTTGAGCAAAAAGCCTGCAGTGTAGACATAACCCCTGGGTTTTAGTTTGCTTTTTGCTGAGCTATAAGTATGTGATCACATTGGCCAACATGTGATGTAAGGGGAGAATAGTATCCACAGTCTTTTCACCAAGTGGAAATGGGGAGGTGGGTGTTGGGGGGAACACGGTCCCATCCTCTAATCTTGGTTCTAGCCGAGGGCCACTTGTCTCTTTTCCTCCTACTCCCAGCAGCACTTTCCTCCATCTTCTCAACTACCCACGCATCCCACCAACTGCAGGCAAGCTCCTTTTATAGCCAGTCTCAGCTGGCTTTCCTTAATTAACCCAGGTGTCATAATCAGCCCAGGCTGGCCTGACTCTGCAGGCTTGGTCAATTAGCCCCAGGTTTTCAACTGACCCTGATTGCCTCTGCAGGTTACCCTGGGAACAGAAATTTTCTTAGTCTGAGGTATACATATCTTCCTTCTACTACTTTTTTTATAGCCTTCACCGCTGTCACAGTATTTATTTATTTATTGGAATTGCAGTAGGGCCTACAGATCCTAAATGGGATTAGGGCTATTTTGTGCTACAAGCGGTACACCTAGCAAACATTTACACCGGTCTAAAACAAGGCTTGTCTTTATTTCATAGGGAGATAGTAGCTGGTCAACACCATGGCAACACTATGTCCATATTATTCCTTGAAGCCCTGTCAAGTAACCTTTAAAAAGCTTTTTATAAAGAGATAGTTCAGTGTAGACTGGGGCGCA
The DNA here is from genome assembly GCF_049634645.1 of Pelodiscus sinensis. Lineage (NCBI taxonomy): Eukaryota > Metazoa > Chordata > Testudines > Trionychidae > Pelodiscus > Pelodiscus sinensis. Next base: position 26,561,423 of record NC_134725.1, on the reverse strand, counting down.
CTGTCAGACCTACTAAGACATTGGCATAACACCTTCTTTCTCTCCTGTTGCTCTACCCAATGTATTCTTAGGATCTTAATTCCATGAGCAGAAAATGCAGAAATTTTAGGACCAATACATCCAGAAGCCTTCGTCCATACAAAACTTTCAAAGATGTGTCTCAGTGTTTGAGGATGCAGTTGTACAAAAACAAAAACTGTGCCTGTAGCTCACTGTGGGGAAAATAGTAGGAATTACTGCCAGTCACTAAAGGCAAAAAATTGCCCCTCCAGAAAATTAGGCTGAGTTAATGTTTAAATCTCAATTGGACCATAATTTTAAACTGAATTATTTTTAAGGGCATTATTCGAGTTGTTTTCTATTGTGGTTCAAATTATTAGATAACCTGTGATAATTTTGTAGGCCTGCCTTGACATAAGTAATTAGATATGTACAGCAGGTCCAACAGCCACTATTGGCCTCAGATAGACAGCACTTAGAGCCACCCAGACAGCAGTGCAGTCTTTCCAGTAAGTCCTCAAAACCACACAGCGCAGTGGAGAAGCACTCTGGCAGCAATTCAAAGGGTCCTGGGAAGCTCCTCACTGCTGCTGCTACAGTAAAGCGGCAGCTGGGAACTCCAGCTCGTTTTGAAACTCCAGGCCCCCTGTCGGTGGACCTGGATATATGGGATCTCTGTGAGAAAACTGTCTCCAAATTGCAAAGTACGGTTAAACCATTAACTGTAAACACTGGTAAAGTAGAAACCATGTATGAGAGAAATAACAAATATTGTGTGAGAATTAAAAAAAAATCTGTCAAACCCAAAAAATGTTATTTTGTTCGGCTTATGTTTCGTTTCAAAATGTTCTGTAATAATACACTATATTATAAAATCTGGCACAAGATATAAATAAATTAAAGTTAACATTACAAAAGGATGCTCTAAAAGCTTTATTTTATTTTAACTTCAATAGGGAAGAAATACACTGATCCTTTCTATCAGGGGTGCCATCACCTTCCACGGGCCTCTGGACAAGGACAAAGGGGGGGGGGCATTGTGCTCCTGGAAGGGGTAGGACCTCAAGAAGAAGGGGTGGAGCCAAAGCCTGCCACCACTCCTATTCTTTAGAGCAGGGCCAATCCTAACCAATTGGCAGCCTTGGGTGACCTCCCGGCTCACCTGTAGGGTTGTCTGATGGTTTCAAAAAAATACTGAACAAAAATTTGTCAAGCAAAAACAAAAACAAAAGAAACAATGCTGGGGAAAATTTGTAGAGCAAAAAACGCCCAAAACTTGGGGAGTAACTAGGGAACCCAGGGAAGAAGGTGCAGCCCATAAGAACAACTCTGTTGGTGGCCCCTTGAAAATGGTTGCCCCAGGTGATCACCCGGCTCACTCACCCCTAAGACCAGCTCTGCCAGAGCCATGCAGAGCAGATGGCAGGGCACTCCAGCAGTGATTTAAAAGGCTTGGGACTCTGGCCGACGCTGCTTCCACAGTATCCTCAGCAGAGGCTAGCTGCCTGGGCCTCTTTGAATCACCAGGCCCTGGGACAACTGCCCTTTTCACTCCCCTCTTGGAGGGATAGCCTGTTCCATACATACACAATGTTAAACAATGCTGAGCATGCCACTGGAAAGCCTTTTGCCTTAAATCACTACTATTTTTAGCTCTCCCACCCCCACCCCCCGGTTCTGTATTGATAGACTTGCCCTGCATTCCCCTTCTTCAAGAACATTCTCCTCTAAAGAAATGGCAACTATTAACAGAACACTCAGCCCTGGAGCTAGCTTTAATGCCTTGATTTTGTGATAATTAACAAAGAGAAATATTCAATGAAATAAATTTAAACCTATCATGCTAGACTGTGTGAAGTGGCCTTTAATCTTCTGGACAGTTCAAAAATGCAATTGGTTATTTAATTTGGAGACCTCACTAAAGCAATTTTCCTTCTTCTTCTTCTTCACCTCTTGTGAGTGAATTTTGACAGCCTGGAGAAATACTCTCTGTCCTGGTCCCAGCCCCTGCCCCAAAGGTGTAATGGAGTCAATGGGTGTGTCTAGACTACATGGCTCTGTCGATGGTAAACCTCATTTCACGAGGGATAACGGAGCAGTCAACAAAGGCTTCCCTTGTTGACCGCTCCACGTCTAAACTCCACGTTGTGCCGGATCAGCTAATTGTTGGCACAGTGCGGTGGCGGCCATTTTTATTTTAATGAAGTGGGGATTATTTAAATCCCCACTTCATTGACTATGTCAGGTAAACTACTTTATATGGCTCCATCAACAGAGCCATGTAGTTTAGACACACCCAATGAGTTCAAAGCAGTTTGTTACACTGCTAATTTCAGAGGGCAAATACTGCTGCTCATTCCCCACACTGAACAGACAAACAAAAGATTTCTGCACATTCACACACCAAAATGTTGCTAGATTCTGTATTCTCAAAAAAAATGCTGCTTTTCCATTGGCATTAAGTTCAGGTGTTTGCTTCCAAGAACCTGAGCATCTAAACTTGCCCCAGAAGAACCTACTAAAAATGTATTAAAATCTATCTTATGGCCAGATGTTTCAATAATGATAATTAAGATTTTCCCCCCAAGGAAGATGGTTGCTCAAATTGCTCTGGTTCCTTGCAACACAATACACTGAGCTGATAATTGCCCTGATTTCAATAGAAGCTAGGAGGCAATGCTTCATGCTTTAGCTCTTTCCACTGACTCAGGATCACAACTTATCTATAAGCACACTTACTCTGAGGCTTTGTCTACATTTAAAAGTTTAAAACACATCCATTGCAGTGCTTTAAAGTTAAAGTGTGGTCATAGCAGGAATGTTAGGAGAGAGCTTTATGTAAATCTTCTCCATGAGGGGAGTAGCTAACAGCTCTGGGAGCCTGGCTCCCAGCACTGTAGCCTGGTTCACATTGGTATTTTACAGCACTGTAACTTGCTGTGCTTGAGGGAGGGATATCAGAGCCTGAGCTAGAAAGCTACACCACAGTAAGCACCAGTGTAGACTTAGCCTCTGTATCAGCAGCACTTTGTTCTGGCACTACAGGATGAATCTTTCTAGTCCAGTCCTCTCTGGTCTGGTAATATCCATGGTACAGTATGATTTTAGTTAGCCAGATGTCCATTTATCATGGGTGTGGCCAAGTTTCTCATGGTCCCATAAAGTTTGTTTATAGCCACCTATAGCAGCTTTTAGTGTTCTGTGCTGCTATTTAGCTCCAATTTACCCCCAATGTCTTCTAAGAGCCCAGTAAGCAGTGGAAGTGTTGGTAAAGCTGTCAGAAAATAGTGACCTCCCAGGTTCGGCAATTCTCTGGTTGGGCACTGGTCAGGTCCCAAGGGCAGGGCCGGCTTGAGCCATTCCTGCATCCCGGGCAGCAGGCGCGTGATGCATGCGCAGCTCTGCCCACGGGTGCACGGCACATGTGACCCCACCCCCAGCGCACTGCATCCCTTACAGCTGCCATCAGGCACATGGTGCCTGATGGCAGCTGTAAGGGGCGCCGCATGGTCCCCGGCTCTGGGCACGCGGGACCTCATTGCAGCTCTAAGGGGCACCGCACAGCCGGGCACATGGCGCCCCTTGCAGCTGCCATCAGGCGCTCCCCATAGGTTGGTGCTCTGGGCAGCTGCCCAGCTAGCCCCCCACCCTTAATCCAGACCTGCCCTAGGGTACTGAACTAGAGAGGTTCAACTTATATAAGCAGTGTGGAATTCCTGTACTGTTACTTTCCAGCTTAACCTTGTCATCTAAACCTACTCAGAAAGTTAACTTTTTGGTAGTGATCTTGCAAAACCTGTTTAGTGCCCCTTGGCCTATCACCTCATCTTTCTCCTGAAAAAACAAGGGGTTAGAGATGCAAGCTCCTTTGTGAGGTCATCTGTTCAAAGAAGGTAACTGCAGAAGAAAGGAACCAGTGAGGACAGACTCAATTTATATGGCCCAGAAAAGACCATTTGCAATTGGGTGATCTAAACACTTCTCTGCATCAGTTTTCCCATGTTTAAAATGGAGATAATGACATTGACCTCCTTTCCGAAGTGTTCTGGGATCTACTGTTGAAAAGCACAAGATAAGAGCTTAGGTGCATTATACTGAACCTGGTGCATTCTAAAGGACAAAGGTCCTGGCAAAGATTGAAAGTCAGGAAGGCAACAACAGCCTCTGATTCTGGCACTGGTTCCCCCTGCTTTTGGTTCATACATAACACTGAGTTTCCTAATTGTCCAAGGTACAGACTTACCTAAAGCCTGAACAGACCAACCCAAACCCCCATTTAAATAGATATGCTCTCCTGGGCAGTCATTGGTTTGGAGAACCCCCTAATTTTGCACTAGAACTAGCACAGGATCTGCACAGGCAGGAGGGATAATTCCTAAATAGAGGGGAAAGCTTTATTTTCTTACTATATTTTAGAAATGTGTGTGTGTGTGTGTGTGTGTGTGTGTGTGTGTGTGTCTGTCTCTTTTGTCCATCTGTCCTTGAGTCTGTTTGTTCAAGAACTCCTCCTAAAGGTTGAGCTAGGACCAGAAATTTGGTATGCAGCTTCCTCTTATAACTGAAAACACAGTAATGGTTGGTTGTGCCAAGACAATAGGATGTGCCTGGAATTCGACTGTTTCTCATAAAATGAAAATGGAAGAGTTTGGTAGGAGAGACTTATGTTGTAGAATTACCACAAGGGGCAGCAAGAGGCCAGAGATGGGGACTGGGATAGCAATAATCCTAGTTGGCCAGCAGGAGGCAGGGTTGGAGAAAGAGACAACTATCTATTTCAGAGAGTTTGTCTGCTTGTCTGTGTGTCTGTCTGTCTTCCCAGACAGGTGACATGCACTCTTTCCCCAGCGGGGCCTGCTGGAGTTGCAGAGGTCATGGAGAGGTGCTTCTCACCTGGCCCCAAACTACTGTAATGAGAAAGGGCTGGGTTAGTCCTCTCTCCCCAGAGCAGACTGCATACTGAACCCTCACCCCCAGACCACCCTAGAACAACTATTTAAATGAAGAAAAAGAAAACGTATTTGAATTAAAAACCCTAGCAATTCCAGGTAACTCTTAAGTTTTTTATATCTAGCAGGCACAGTCAAGTCCAGGTTCATGTGGTTCCCAGCCAGAGTGGGAAATGGAGCAAACTGTGCACTTTCCTCTTGTTCCCTGATGAAGTGTAACATCCAGCAATGTTCCTTAATGAATTGGGGGAAAGGCGGGAGGAATCTCAAGGTCTCCCTACCCCACTCTTCCTAAGAAACCTGGAGGGTTGAAGGCGAGCCCTGAGATCATTCACTCAGATGGAGATCGTGCCCTCAGCCAGCCCCTTTCATCTGCCTGGTGATTCTCTTTGCTATATGGTTTATGAATTCCCCTATGAATGGGAGGGAGTTCAGTAGCCCCCAGTCCAATACAACCAAACCCTCACCTTTCTTTCAGTTATGATACGAGGAATCTGTATGCCAAATTTGGTTGTCCTAGCTCTTACTGTTTGGGATGAGCTCTTGAACAAATGGACAGATAGAGGACGCTTGCTCACTCACAGATAAACATACTCTCTCAAATATATAATAGATATATATTAATAGGTAGGTGTGCATATATAGGTTAACACCCCTACATACACACACACACACACACACCTGCACACACACACAAAAGAGAGAGAGAGAGAGAGAGAATTACATCTACACTATATTTCAATATATTATTTTCTGTTCTTTTCTGTGCCTTTCACTGGCTTGCATTCACCTCACAAAAAGGGCTTGGCATGTGGATGTAAGAAGCAAATTAATTGCTTTTAGCAATTAACAAGAAGATGCATCTCAGAGGAAACATGTCACAATCAGTCAGTTTTCAGGTACAATATTTGCTACCTAACCTATTCTTAATTGGATTGAAAATTACAAGGGTTAATTACTTTTCTTCCTAAATTTTAGCAATTTCAAAACTAAATATGAGTTGAATAATCTGAAAATGAAGGAGTTCTCACTCTGTCCACGACATTCTTTTTTTCACAAGCTTCTAGTCAATGTTATTTGTGTTCATGTATTAAATACAAGCCTGTTTACAAAGCTGCTGACCACTCAGAGGCTTATATACTATGTGGGAGCTGCAGTATGGTACTAGGCATAAGGTACATCTACATGAGCATGTTTTGTTGACAAAACTTATGTCAACACCAAAAAATCAACAAAAGAAAAATTGCCAAAGGGAGTCACACTTGCTCCCTCATCCATACTGGGGGCACGATCATTGACAGTATGACCAATGCATTGTGGGTATATATATCCCACAGTGCAGTGTTGTGGGAAGGCAGAACTGATCCCTGTGCATCTTGGGATTCCCCCCGAGTTCTCCCACAGCATTCCCAGCTGCTGAGCGCTGTTTCATGAGTCATTCTGGGTGTGTCTAGACTACAGGGATTTTTAAAAAAAGTGACGTTGTTTTGAAAAAATGTTACCTGTGTCTAGACTGCTGCCATGTCCTTTTGAAATTAAATCGAAAGAATGTACGTTTTTTTGACCGCAGAAAACCTCATTTTACGAGGAACAACACTTTTTTCGAAAGTGCTCTTTTGAAAAAAGGCATTATTGAACTCAAACAGGGCTTTTTCAAAAGAGAGCATCCAGACTGCCTGGTGCTCTCTTTCGAAAAAGCAGCTCTTTTTTTGAAAATACTGGTTGCTGTCTAGACAATCTCTGTCAAAAGAAGCTTTTTTGAAAGATACTTGCAAAAAAGCCTCTTTCAAAAGAGGCTTCTAGTCTAGACGTAGCCTCTGTGAGCTCGCCATGCTAAGGAATATCAAAGCAGCACAGCATCCGTCTCCCTCTCCCTGCAGCAGTCTTCCTGTTGCTGTGTTCCTGGCAGGGTAGAATAGGAGCAGTCCAATGATTTGTTCTTTGTTCCCCAAATGGAACAGCTCACTCAGCTGTCAGAGACTTCCTGGACCCTTGAAAGGGGAGAGATGCTTTCCTGTAGGTATCAGAGGAGTAGCTGTGTTAGTCTGAATCTGCAAAAGTGGCGAGGAGTCCTGTGGCACTTTATAGACTAACTGAAGTGCTGGAGCATAAGCTTTCGTGAGCAGAGACCCACTTCGTCAGATGCAAGACCCACTCCTCGCCGCTTTTCCTGTAGGGCAACACAGATCAAAACACTGAACCGAGCCATCAGGGCAGGCATTGTGGAATACTGGTGGAAGCCAGGTCTGTTGACAAAACAAATAGCAGGGGCTAGGGTGGCTCTTTGTTGACCATAAAAGGCGTGGAAAAGAAACTCTCTCATACAGGTGGAAGTTTTGTCCCCCAAACTACGTGTTTTTTTTAACAAAAGTAGCATTGCAATGTGAACGGTCCTCACTTTTTGCCGCATTAAGTCGATGTAAGTTATCTCAGGTAGGTTTTTTACAACCCTGACTGACATATCCTATGTTGACTTAAGCCAGCAGTTCTCAAACTTTTGGGGCTCTGGAGCCCTTTCCATGCAGAGCCCCAGCAGTCCACGGATTGTACGTGTTGTACCTATCGATGTTTCCAGTTTGTCAACCTCACGGAGCCCCTGGAGATGTCTCGCAGAGCTCTGGGGCTCCGTGGAGCACAGTTTGAGAAACACTGACTTAAGCAGTAGTATAGAGAAGGCCTAAGTTAACTTCATCCCCAAATCTCAGCGGATTTTCCCACCCATCTTGTATTTTCACAAATAGGACCATAGAAATGTAGGGCTGGAAAAGATCTCAAGAAGACATCTAGTCAACCCCCACTTCACTAAGGCAGAGTCAAGTAAACCTAGACTGTCTTTGACAGGTGTTTTCTAACTTGTTCTTAAAAACCTCAAGTGACAGGGATTCCTTGATAGCTATTCCAGTGCTTAACTATCATTAGAGACCGTCAGACCTACACCATGGGGAGCAAAGGGGGCAAAGCGGGAAGTTGCCTCAGGCCCCATTGATTCAAAAAGGCCTGTGGCTCCCAGCCACTGTTGCTGCTTCTGCAGGAGAGACTGTGTCTGGAGCCTCGGGACCTTTACATTGCCACCAGGGCACCATGCGGCATGCTCTGGGCAGTGCCAAGGGCTTGCTTCTCCCAGCCCTGCCTTATTCTGCCTGAGGCTCCACCCCTTCTGGGAGTGTGGACCTGAGCCCCCCACCTTGCCCAGAGGCCCAGTAAATTTGCGAGTCCCACTGGAAACAGAAAGCTTTCCAAGTATCTAATTTATGATTGATAATACAATATATGGTGTATGTCACCTCATCAATCACTATGTCCAAGGAATCATGAATAATAAATCTGAATAAAACTAAGGAAACATATCACTATACACCAGCTTAAAGCATTTTTCCCCTGTTGACTTTAATGGGGTTATGACAGTTTACCCAGCTGAGAATATGGCCCAGTAATGAGTGAAGCAGCAAACTACTGTGAAGAAAGCATATTTTGAGCTCAGCAAGAACGATGAGTGTTGTGGGAAGAGACAGAGCCGCAAGGCGACTTGTAGACGACTGCTGCTGCTTTTTATAGGGAGTCTTGTGATACCCAAAGCAAACCCAGAACAGGTGGCAGTACTAACCCAAGACAATGCTCAGAACAAGGAGGTCAATGGGGCCTAATAAATGGAGTACTGGCAGGACATGCCCTAGAAGAAACTGTACTGGAGACCTGAGTTCTGTTTCTGGCTCTGCTGTTGCCGTGGTGGCTGACTGTGGGTCACAGGAGCTCTGTGCCTGAGTTTCCCCATCTATAAACAGAGATTAATGATACAGATTTCCTTTGTAAACCATTTTGTCTACTTATGACAAGTGCTAGGTGCTACTGATTTTTAGTGGGTAGTGTCATGTCATTCTGGGATTGGATCAGTCCTCAAGACCTGTTCCCAACAGTCCTGCACTAGCCATTAGAACTGAGGTCTCCAAGGCTAATATCACTAATATCACTCTTCTAGCCTGTTCCTCATCACAACCTTTCTGGCTTTGAGACATCTGCTGCCTTGCTGCAGGACCGAATGAGCCATTGGTGAGACTGAATTTCACATCAATACTGAGAAGTCCTTTTATGTTGCCTGTCCTGATCCTTGTTTAATTCTACAGATCGCTGTACTGTACTATAGTATTCTGCCTCTTCCCAACAGCTGTTGTATTTCTCAATCAGAGCTCTTGTACTCGATTTGCAACTTGTCCAAGTAATGTGTTCATAGTTTAAAAGCACATCTCGTTTCTGGCATTGCCAGCATTTTGATTGAGGCTCAACCCTTTTAGATTGCTGTTCACTCCTCACATTTAGACTAATTTTTTCCCCAGGAATGTTACATTATTTTCAGGATGACTGATTTGATTGGGCTGGATTGGATTGGGTTTTTTGCAAGTGGGGGTGGAAACTGATGACTGGATGAAAAAGCACTATGTAATAAATGACAACATATCACCCACAAGACCATAATATAACAGATACACACCATTCATTCAAGCAAAATAGAAGTCTGAGATGTAGACATTAGATTAGGTGGTGGAGCTAAGAGGTAAGTTTACCCTCAGATAAGACCAATAATGACCTGGAAAAATATATGTATACTGCAAGTGAAGGTATGACTGTAAGTAAGGCTAGATATGGCTAAAAATACTGCAGTTGTATAAAGGGCATAATAGCACTGTCTTAGCTCCTAGGAGAGTTCAGAAGGTAACTTTGTTAGGGTATGTCTACACTACCCCGCTAGTTCGAACAAGCGGGGTAATGTAGGCATACCGCACTTGCAAATGAAGCCCGGGATTTAAATTTCCCGGGCTTCATTTGCACAAGTGGGGAGCAGCCATTTTTAAAACCACGCTGGTTCGAACCCCGTGCAGCGCGGCTAGACGGGGCTCGAGCTAGGTAGTTCGGACTAGGCTTCCTATTCCGAACTACTGGTGCACGGGGTTCGAACGAGCGGGGTTTTAAAAATGGCGGCGCTCCGCTTATGCAAATGAAGCCCGGGAAATTCAAATCCCGGGCTTCATTTGCAAGTGCGGTATGCCTACATTACGCCGCTAGTTCGAACTAGCGGGGTAGTGTAGACATACCCCCAGATGTACAAAATAAAGAAAACATGTGTTCAAAAATAGAATCTCTCTTTATTGAACAAAACTGGAGGAGACTGGGAAAAGGAGGTGAGAGAGGGGAAGAGAGAGGGTGGGAGAGGGGAGGGCAACTAAAATGATCAGAGGTTTGGAACAGGTCCCATATGAAGAGAGGCTAAAGAGACTGGGACTTTTCAGTTTAGAAAAGAGGAGACTGAGGGGGGATAGGATAGAGGTCTATAAAAGCATGAGTGGGGTGGAGTGGGTGCATAAAGAAAGTTCTTCATTAGTTCCCATAATAGAAGGACTAGAGGACACCAAAGGAAAGGAATGGGTAGCTGGCTTCACACTAGTAACAGAAAGTTGTTCTTCACAAAGCAAATAGTCAACCTGTGGAACTCCTTGCTGCAGGAGGCTGTGAAGGCTAGAAATAGAAGAGAGTTTAAAGAGAAGTGAGATAAAGTCATGGAGGTTGGGTCCATGGAGTGGTATTAGCCAGGGGGTAGGAGTGGTGTCCATGCCCAAAGTTTGTGGAAGGCTGAAGAGGGATGGCACAAGACAAATGGCTTGGTCACTGTCTTCGGTCCATCCCCTCCAGGATTCCTAGGGTTGGCCACTGTCGTCAGACAGGCTACTGGGCTAGATGGACCTTTGGTCTGACCCAGTACGGCCATTGTAAGCTCAGGGCTCAGGGTCGGGAGTCTCAGTGGACCACCTTGATTTTCATGCACACCTGCTCCTGGGTGGCAAGGCTGGCAGCTATCCTGCCCTAGCTGGCCACTTTCCTGTGCCTAGTGCAGAGGTCGTGGACAAGGTCCACGATGTCCACACTAGACCAGGCGGGTGCCCGCCTCTTGCGGTCCCGGGCAAGCTCCCGGAAGCCTCCATCCTGGTCCCGGGAAGAGGGGGAGGGTTGGGGGGCATTGGGTGGCTGGCTTGAGCCATGCCAGGTGCAGGGTCTGCTAGCTGGGTGCTGGCAGGCTTGCATCTGGCACGGGCACCGTAGCCAGCCCGTGCCCCTTTAAGGGGTCCTGGGCCAGGAGGGGGGCAATAGACTTTCCCTGGTGTTGGCCAGAGTGGCCACCAGGGAAACCTGGGGAGGGCTAGCCTCCCACTAGTTCGAATTAAGGGGCTACACACCCCTTAATTCGAACTAGTAAGTTCGAACTAGGCTTAGTTCTCGTGCAATGAGGTTTACCTAGTTTGAACTAAGCACTCCACTAGTTCGAATTAAGTTCGAACTAGCAGAGCGCTAGTGTAGCGCCTATCAAAATTAATTCGAACTAACGTCTGTTAGTTCGAATTAACTTTGTAGTGTAGACATACCCCCAGTGATGGAGATAGGGGATAGAAATAATACAGCCTTCTTTTTCCTATAGCATCAGACTCATGGGCTACGTCTACACTGGCCCCTTTTCCGGAAGGGGCATGTAAATTTCACTAGTCGTCGTAGGGAAATCCGCGGGGGATTTAAATATCCCCCGCGGCATTTAAATAAAAATGTCCGCCGCTTTTTTCCGGCTTTTAAAAAAGCCGGAAAAGAGCGTCTAGACTGGCCCCGATCCTCCGGAAAAAGTGCCCTTTTCCGGAGGGTCTTATTCCTACTTTAAAGTAGGAATAAGACCCTCCGGAAAAGGGCACTTTTTCCGGAGGATCGGGGCCAGTCTAGACGCTCTTTTCCGGCTTTTTTAAAAGCCGGAAAAAAGCGGCGGACATTTTTATTTAAATGCCGCGGGGGATATTTAAATCCCCCGCGGATTTCCCTACGACGACTAGTGAAATTTACATGCCCCTTCCGGAAAAGGGGCCAGTGTAGACGTAGCCATATGGTTTCCCAAGAACAAGGATTTTGCAAAGGCTTCCACTATTAGGGAATTACAATAGCTAATACAGTAAATGACTAAGATGCCATTCAGTAATAATGAGGGCTTAAGGTGGCAGTAAGTACAAGATCTTACAACATCCCTGAGACAATGACAGCTAGTTTTATAAGTAAGAAAGGATGTCCACGGTGATAAGAAGTTTAATTCCTGGTTTACTTCAATATTATGTTTACTGAATCAGTGCTTGTGAGAGGTGCCAGGAAGGCCGCATGGAGACCAAGAACTGCTTCAACACAGGCAGCGGCTGTGCAAGCAAACCCTTGTTCCCTCCCAACCAGTACTCTGCCCATGCACCCCAGCCATAGCACCGAGGGAACACCTCTAAGCAGGAGGGACAGCCTGAACAGGGCACCTGAGCCTTCTTTCAGTCCCTGACCTTTCTGACATTGGGTATGTCTACACTACAGAATTAGTTTGAAATAACAGACATTATTTCGAATTAACTTTAATAGCTGTCAACACATACAAACTGAGCCCTTATTTCGAATTAGGTAAACCTCATTCTACAACGAATAGCACCTAATTTAAAATAGCTAATTCGAACTAAGTGCTGTGTAGACAATTATTTCAAATGAGGGGGCCTCCAGCCCTTCCCAGTTCCCCCTGGTGGCCACTCTGGGCCAAACCAGTAAAATTCCTCTCCTCTCCCCCAGCCCTGGGGCCCTTAAAGGGGTAGACTCTCACCAGACAGCACTTGCCAGAGCCAGGCCTGCCAGCAGTCTCTGCCCCTGACGCAGTGGCCCCAGGATGAGCCAAGGAGCCAATGCCAGCCAGCTCTCCCCCACCGAGTCTCCCAGCACCCAGGTGCCAGCCAGGGGCCATAAACAGCGCATGCCCTCATGGAGTAGTGTGGAGATCATGGACCTCATTGAGGTTTGGGGGGGAGGCGCCTAACTTCCATGATCTTTGCACTAGGTGGAGGAATGCAGCCGTCTATGGCCGCATAGCGGCCACAATGGCCAAGAAAGGCCACAGGCACACCGAAGAGCAGGTGCGCCTGAAGGTGAAAGAGCTCGGCAGGCATACTCCAGGGACACCAGGGGCGGCACCGCAGCAGGGGCTGACACCTGCCCCTACTTCCCCACCCTCAACTGACTCCTGGGGGGAGGAGCGGTCCGCACCAGCCCAGGAGGCAGTGAGCCGGGATCGGAGTGCCCTGACCCGGGCACACCAGAGGGGCCACTGCCAGCTGTCCTGGCACCGGAGTCAGCAGTGTCATCCAGGGAGGCCATACCAGGTAAGTGCCAGCACTGTCCCCTACCCGGAGGGGGAGATGGAGAGGGAGACCAGGGACCGTGAGCATGGACCATGCCTCTCATGGATCACACAGCCACCTGTGCACTTGCGAGCACGTGCCATGCCATCCTTGGGCAGGTGGCTCCAGCTGCGTGACACCCAAGAGCCGTGGCCCAATAGGCGTGTGTGAAGAGACATGACATGCTCCCGACCCCGGGGTGGGACCCAAGAGGACACACCACTTCTCTTCTTTCTCTACAGCCGCACCAGCTGCTCGTGCAGGGCGCACCACCCCACGCAGGACATGCTCCCGCACCCGCGGCCTGCTCTGGACCACCAGCACGCGGCAGGAGTACCGGGACCAGCACCTAGGGGCCCTGCGAGCCCTGCACCACACCATCTAGGCCTGAATGCTGGAGGACGTACAGCTCTATTGGGATCAGCTTGCTGAGGACCGAGCCATGAACACAAACCTGCAGGCCCTGCTGCAGAGCGTGCTGCCCTGTGCCGGTCCTGCGCCTGCTGCTCCCGCAACTACTGTTCCTCCTCCCACTCCTGCCCCCCCCTCACCTCTTCCTCCTCAACCTCCACACTGTCCTCCTCAATGTCCACACCCCCTACCTCAACATCCGCACCCTCCTCCCCATCTCCCTGGGGACACCGAGGCCCCCTCCCCCAACGTGCTGGGAGGGAGTTGGCCCGGTGAGATCCCCAGCCCTGAGTGCTGAGCTTCCCCTCCCCCTTCTTTCCCTTGCTTCCCCCTTCCATCTCCCTCCTCCCAGGTTTCCCTCTCCCCTCTCCCACCCTCTCTCCTGCCCTCTCCCGCTTCCTTTCCCCCACTCCGCAGAGTTTCATTCCCCCTCCCCAGTGGTGTTCAATAAAGAGAGTTGTTATTTTTGAAAATATGTGTCTTTCATTTGACATCAGGAAGGGGGGGCTAGGACAGGGTAAGTGGAAGGACAAGAGGGAGGAATGGGGCACAAGCCCACACTGGGGCAGACCAGGGAGACTGTTAGGGCTCCTCAGGGTGGAAGCTCTCCCGCAGGGCCCCCAGATTCTGACAGCCTCTTGATGGTCCTCCCGGATGGCAGCCTGCAGACAGTGCAGCCAGGCTGCTGGTAACATGCCCACGAGACGCAGCAGAGTCCCCGGGGGCAGGTCTGGCTCCATGTTGCAGAGTGCCGTGGTGTCCCGAGTGAGGGCAGGCAGGGCACTCCGAGACACAAATGCTTTGCTGTCCCTCAACGAGGTAGCCAGCAAGCAGAGAAACCCGAGAACTGTCTGTCCGGGATGGAGGGTCAGGTCCCTTTAAGCACAGACCTTGGCTAGCCTGAGGCAGCAGCCCCACATACTAAGTCCGACCCTGATGCCCTTTTGGCACTGGTTCCGACCAGCCTACCTTCGATTCAGGGTCCACTCAATGTGGATGCACTATTTTGAATTAGAAAAATGCTATTTCGAATTAGTTTTTGTGTCTAGATGTGTTATTTCGATTTAGCTTATTTCAAATTAACTAATTCAAAATAAGTTAATTTGAAATAGCGCTGTAGTGTAGACATACCCATTGTCAGCGCGGGTGCAGGATTGCACTGATGAGACTTGTCACATTGGGTCTGCCCACTAGAAAGTGAATTTCAGCAACAAATCCCCATAAGAAGGGGAATTTCAATCACTACCAATCTGAGCTGTGCTTGACTCAGAGACCTAGGTTATCACCTGAGCTATCAGCTCCCCAGTGACCAGAAGCTTTAAGGTCCATCTCAGAAAATATACTTATCACTTCCAATACAGAGAAGCCTGAGGCCCTATGGAGCATGTAGTAGCAATGAAATACTGTCCTAATAAGGATTCCAGTAGCTAACCATAGCAGCAAATAGTAAGCTTGTCTCCTTGGCATCCTCATATTACAAAACATGTATGTAGTTTGGTTTCTGCTCCCCCTCCTTTTTCTGAATGCCCCCCATCCCCTGTGAAAATTCAATTTTGTATAAATTATTGTGCAGCACCTTTTCTCTGCATTCCCATCCTCAGTTTTTGGCAGTGCATAATACATAAAGAACAAAATTCATAAAACTGCACAATGAGGGTGGAATTCAATAAAAAAAGATCCAGATCTTAGGAAAAGGTGCAAATTGAAAGCAGACTCCACAGAACACAGGAAAACTCATATTTCAAATGACATCTAAAGCTGGAACTCATTCTCAGAAGCCTGGATGGGGGTGGAGAGAGGAGAGCAAAAAATGCTTGTTTTTACAGAAAACTGGAAAGAGCAGTGGAGTGTTTTTATTGCACACTACACCTACATAACCCCAACATGTCCACTGAGGTCAAAGGGACAGTTCTGCCTTGCAGGCGCATACCATATTGAGACTTAAGATTTCTCTTCTTTTATAGTTAATGCTTTGATGTATAACAGACATCCCCCTGGGGCCAGCCAGCCAGCCTGTTGTCCCCGTGAAGTCAGTGTCCTCCTACGAACTTCCATATCAGATCATACAGTCCAGTAGGCAGTACCAGATACTTCAGAGGAAGGTGCAAGAAGCCCTGCAGGAAGTAGCTGTGGAATTACCTGCCCACAGAGAAAGTTTCTACAATAGCCAGTGATTTTAGTTTATTGTGTTATGTTATATGTAATTGTTGTATGCTACATATCTTGTGGGATTATAGAGGCATAAGACTGATCAGTATTTAGGGCAATAGTCATGTATTAGCTATGTAAGTAAGATTGAAATGCAAGGCCTGTAGGCTGAAGACCAAATGCAAGGTTTTAGTTCAGCTGTTATAGGCTAATAAAAGCTAAGAAATGTTAATATAAATAAGTGGCCAAAGAAAAACCTAACTCTCTAAGGGTATGTCTACACAACAAAGTTAATTCGAACTAACAGACGTTAGTTTGAATTAATTTTAATAGCGGCTACACATGCAAATTTAATTTGAACTAGCGGAGCGCTTAATTCGAACTAGGTAAACCTTATTCTACGAGGACTAATGCCTAGTTTGAATTAAGTAGTTCGAATTAAGGGATGTGTAGCCACTTAATTCGAACTAATTGGAGGCTAGCCCTTCCCAGCTTGCCCTGGTGGCCACTCTGAGCCAAACCAGGGAAACTCTTCTGCCTCCCTCCCAGCCCCGGAGCCCTTAAAGGGGCACCGTCTGGCTATGGTGCTTGTGCCAGTTGAAAGGTTGCCAGCAACCGGCCAGAAGACCCTGAACATGGCACGGCATGAGCCAGCCACCCAGCCCTCTGCCTCTTCTCAGAACCAGGCTGGCGGCTCCTAGGAGCTTGCCCGGGGCCGCAAGAGGCGGGCGCCCGCCTGGTCTAGTGCAGAGATCGTGGACCTCATCGAGGTTTGGGGGGAGGCCTCCAACGTCCACAATCTCCACACTAGGCACAGTAAAACGGCCGTCTACTGCTGCATGGATGCCAGCCTGGCCACCAGAGGCCACATGCGAACATAGGAGCAGATTTGCATGAAAATCAAGTTGGTCCAGTGAATCCCCCAACTCTGAGCCCTGAGCTTAGAACATAAGAACATAAGAATGGCCGTACTGGGTCAGACCAAAGATCCATCTAGCCCAGTAGCCTGTCTGCTGACAGCGGCCAGCACCAGGTACTCCAGAGGGGATGGACCAAATACAATGACAAAGCGATTTGTCTCATGCCATCCATCTCCAGCCTTCTACAAACAGAGGCCAGGGACACCATTCCTACCCCCTGATTAATAGCACTCCATGGACCCAACCTCCATGAATTTATCTAACTTCTCTTTAATCTCTGTTATAGTTCTAGCCTTCACAGCCTCCTGTGGCAAGGAGTTCCACAGGTTGACTATGTGCTGTCTGAAGAAGAACTTTCGCTTATTAGTTTTAAACCTGCTGTCCATTAATTTCATTTGGTGTCCTCTAGTCCTTATATTATAAGAACTAATGAAGAACTTTTCTTTATTCACCCTCTCCATATCACGCATGATTTTATAGACCTCTATCATATCCCTCCTCAGTCTCCTCTTTTCTAAGCTGAAATGTCTCAGTCTCTTTAGCCTCTCTTCATATGGGACCTGTTCCAAACCCCTAATCATTTTAGTTGCCTTTTTCTGAACCCTTTCCAAGGCCAAAATATCTTTTCTGAGGTTAGGAGACCACATCTATACACAGTACTGAAGATATGGCTTACCATAGCTTTATACTTCCCCTCCTCCTTCTTCCCCTGGCTTCCCCCTTCCAGCTCCCTCCTCCCAGGTTTCCCCCTCCTCTCTCCCACCCTCTCTCTTCCCCTCTCCCACCTCCTTTTCACAGTCTCCCCAGAGGTTAATCCCCCCTCCAGTTTGTTAAATAAAGAGAGTTTCTATTTTTGAACACATGTGTCCTTTATTTTTTACATCAGGAAGGGGGGCTAGGAAGGGGTAAGTGGAAGGAGGTGAGGGAGGAATGGGGCACGAGTCCCTGATGGGTAGGACTGGGGTGGCTCTGTGGGTTCCTTGGGGTGGAAGCTCTCCTGCAGGGCCTCCTGGATCCTGACAGCCCCCCGATTGACACCCCCAGATGGTAGCCTGTGGTAAATGCAGCCGGGCTGATGGCCGAGTGCTGTGATGTGCCGAGTGTGGGCACTCAGGGCACTCCAAGACAGTACTGCTTTGCTGTCCCTCATCGAGGTAGACAAGCAAGCGGGGAACCCTGAGAACTGTCTGTCCAGGGTGGGGGTCAGGTCACTTTAAGCACAGCCCTCAGCTAGCCTGAGGCACCAGCTTCATACTCTAAGTCCTAACCTGATGCCCTGCTGGCACTGGTTCTGGCCAGCCTTAACTTTGGTTCAGGGTCCACTCAATGTGGACATGCTATTTCGAATTAGCAAAACACTAATTCGGATGAGTTTTTAGGTCTAGATGCACTAATTCGAATTAGCTTAATTTGAATTAAGTAAGTTAGTTCGAATTAGCGCTGTAGTGTAGACATACCCTGAGATTGTGAGTAGAGAAGTATGAAATAATAATACTACAAAAAAATTAGCCAGAAGATTAATTTCAAATCATAAAAATGCTGTAAAGGCACTTCTGTTTCCAGCATATGCCTTAACATACTGTGCATGGATTCTATGATAATCTACTACATTTTGTCTCTTTGTCTGTGTGTCTGTCTATCTGTGAGTCCATGTATTCAAGAACTCCTTCCCCCCTAAATGGCAAGAGCCAGGACCATCCAATTTGATATGCAGCTTCCTCTTCTCATAACTTAAAGCACGGTCAGGATTTGGCTTTGCACAAAGGAATGCACGTGGAATGTGACTGTTTCACATCAAATGGAAAAAGCGTGTGTGATAGCAAAGACAGTTACATTCATGAATGACCACAGGGGGCAGCAAGTGCCTCAGTCCCAGGGAGCAGCTGATGTCTCCCATGTGGCCCCCACCAGTCCCAGGCCAAATCCCAGGAGAAGCCAACAGGTGGCCTCTGTGACCAATCATCCCCTCAGGCCAACCCTGGGGAAAAGTCAGCAGGGGGTCCCCACTGCATGGGGCTAGACTCAGGCAATTCCATGTAAGTCTTCTAAGTAGGAACATAAATACCTAACATAAATAAGGGAAGTTTCAATGTATCTTCTTTAACGAGACTGGGTGATGCCTGAAAATGAAGGTTCCCAAAAAGCATCCATTTTAAATCCTCAGTTCTACAGTGCAAGATGTTTCCCTTATCCCTAAAGCTAGCCATGAGGAGAAGAATCCATTAAACACTCAGTATGACATAAATAACAATATCCATTGCATTTCATCTTGGTACCTGTGGTTAAAATTTAGATAAGAATAATTTAATCGTCTAAATACATATTAGACACACTGCATACCGACACGAGCCTTCCAATTTGTGCACTATTTTGAGCTGACTGAGAAGGAAAATTAACATCCAATGACCTGCTTGTCACAGAGTGGGATTCCCTTGTACTACACCACCACATGTAGTCCCACTCCCAACCTTAACTCTGTCACCTGCCCACTTCTAAATGACAGAGTAATTAAAATGATTTCTCAGAGGATGTCCTTGAAGGGGAAGAAAACCCATAGCAAAATGGTGATAATTGCTCATGACACAGAATCTTCAGATTTAACATTAGATTTTCCACGGGATTAAAGCAGCTTTCTCTCTTTTTTGGTACATAGTAAATTCCTCCTGTCCCACTAGAATTGTGAGTAAGAGAGCTAGGGCCATCAATGTCTTAAAGGACAGAATTTTAACTATCCGAGATACAAAGAGAGTGCATGGTGATGATGAATCTTAAGGGTTCCTAAGGGAAATCTCTCCCTTCCCCCCACGAACATTAAAATTATGTTTATTGCACTGGACAGCACCTGCATAAAAATTAGGGTATTAAAAATGCATGGACATATCCAAATTATTGAAAAAATCTTTTGTTTCTTGCACACAGCAGAAAAATAAAGTAGAGGAGAATTTTTGCATGTGCACACGAGCTACCCAGCCTTTGGTCAAAGAGCAAGGGAGCTGGAGGCAGCACTCTTTGATTATTGCCAGCCTTTTTGTGATCTCAGGTGACTGTAAAACTGTATTCCTCAAATTCATGATTCACTTAGCTTACATATTTTAGGGTATGTCTAGCATACTGAGTTTTTTTCAGAAAAAGTGGTCTTTTTTTGAAAAAACTTCACCTGCATCTGGATTGCCGTTCCATTCTTTCAAAATTAAATTGAAAGAATGTGGCTGTTTTTTTAATATTGGTAAACCTACTTTTACCAGGAAGAACGCCTTTTTCCGAAAGAGCTCTTTCAAAAAAAAAGTGCTCTTGAGCGCAAACAGGGCTTTTTCAAAAGACAGCGTCCAGATTGCCTGGGTGTTCTCTTTTGAAAAAGCGGATTGCTTTTTCAAAACCCTTGTGGCTGTCTAGATGATCTCTTTTGAAAGTCTAGATATACCCTTACAGAAGTGTTTGTGGATTAGTAACTTGTGCCATGATCCTCTGAGGGAGGTGATAAAAAGACAAAGTGTTAATATTGTGCCTTGATTTTACAGGAGCTGATAATTTAGGATGATATACTAAAAAATCATAAAAATAATGAAAAACCTCCATCATAATCATCCAGGAGCCCACCCTGCTATCAACCTTAGTGCCAACTCTGTACACACATCTATACAAGCAATATCATCACAGGACCTAACCTTGCAAACCACCGGTTCATTTAACTGTACAGACACTAACGTGATCTATGCTGTGAAATGCCAGCAAGGCCCCACTGCCATTTATATTGGCCAAACTGGACAGTCTCTATGAGAAAGAATTAATGGACACAAATCAGATATCCAAAAAGGCAACACAGAGAAACCAATTGGGGAACATTATAATTTGCTGGGCCCTCATTAATAGGTCTCATAGTCATCATAGTGTTTCAGGCCAATTCCACAAGCCAGCTACACAGGGAAGCCTTAGAATGTAACATCATTTACAAGTTTGATGACAAAAGTATGAATAAAGACATTGGCTAGATGGCCCACTACATTCCACATCCTAATGACATAAAAAACAAACAATGGGTACTTAAGAACAATTTGCACCTTCTCTATTAGCTTCGTGTAGCATGGACACTCTAAGGGTATGTCTACACTAGCCCCCTAGTTCAAACTAGGGAGGCTAATGAGGGTGACCGAAATTGCAAATGAAGCGCAGGATTTAAATATCCCACGCTTCATTAGCATGTTCCCGGGCGGTCGCCATTTCTACGTGGTTTAACTGGTAATACGAAGTAAGGAGTTTATTTCAGAATTGCCCTTCTCTGCCGCCTATAGACGCAGGCAGTTCTTCAGGGCTAGTCAATATCCAAAATGGCGACTGCCCGGGAACATGCTAATGAGGCACAGGATATTTAAATATCCCTTATGCAGGAGGCATAAGGGATCTGTCGAAAAAGGCTTTCTTTCGCAACAGATCCCCCTCTAGATTGCCTCTTTTTGCCGACAAAGTACTGAGTCGGCAAAACACGGTGGCCATTTTTATGCAAATTAAACACAGGATATTTAAATCCCTGCCTCATTTGTAATGTTGACGTGCCTAATCTGCATCCCTCTG
Organism: Pelodiscus sinensis; assembly: GCF_049634645.1. NCBI lineage: Eukaryota > Metazoa > Chordata > Testudines > Trionychidae > Pelodiscus > Pelodiscus sinensis. Next base: position 26,540,207 of record NC_134725.1, on the reverse strand, counting down.
CCAACAGAGGGATGCAGTCTAGACATACCCTTACAGACTAACTCAACTCTAAAACTTTTGAAAAATCATGGTGAGGCCCTTAAGTGAAAAACTCTGATATTCCAGCTCAGTCAGATAACCACTAAGGGTATGTCTACACTACAAAGTTAGTTAGAACTAACGGACGTTAGTTCGAACTAACTTTGATAGGTGCTTCACTAGCGCTCCGTTAGTTCGAACTTAATTCGAACTAACGGAGCACTTAGTTCGAACTAGGTAATCCTCATTCCACGAGGAATAAGTCTAGTTCGAACTAGCTAGTTCAAATTAAGGGGTGTGTAGCCCCTTAATTTGAACTAGTGGGAGGCTAGCCCTCCCCAGGTTTCCCTGGTGGCCACTCTGGCCAACACCAGGGAAACTCTACTGCCCCCCCTCCCGGCCCCAGATCCCTTAAAGGGGCACGGGCTGGCTACGGTGCCCGTGCCAGGTGCAAGCCTGCCAGCACCCAGCCAGCAGACCCTGCACCTGGCATGGATCGAGCCACCCACCCGATGCCCCCCAGCCCTCCCCCTCTTCCTGGGACCAGGCTGGCGGCTCCCGGGAGCTTGCCCGGGACCGCAAGAGGCGGGCACCCGCCTGGGCTAGTGCGGACATCGTGGACCTCGTCCACGATCTCCGCACTAGGCACAGGAAAGTGGCAGGCTAGGGCAGGAGAGCTGCCAGCCTGGCCACCCAGGAGCAGGTGTGCAAGAGAATCAAGGGGGTCCTCCTCTGATGCCCTGCCGGCATTGCTTCCGGCCATCCTTAAGCCCGGTTCAGGGTCCACTTAATGTGGACATGCTAGTTCGAATTAGCAAAATGCTAATTCGAACTAGTTTTTAGTCTGGATCCGTTAGTTCGAATTAGCTTAGTTCGAATTAACTAATTCGAACTAAATTAGTTCGAATTAACATTGTAGTGTAGATGTACCCTAAGTTTTGTATGACTTAAAAGGTACAGTATTACAATGATCTAGGCAATCTTAATTCTACCTTTGTGTATGTATTACCATACAATCTTCAATTACATGCCCATATACTAATTTGTTCCCTCGCAGGTCATCAGCAAAGGTTCAACGCAAGACCTTTCACATTCACCTCATAGTCCTCTACCTCTTGAGTGAAAACATTAGTTGGCAATTATGATGAGGATGTTAGTGTTCCCATTCTTAAATTCTTAGCTGATTATTTGAATAAGATACTATACTAGGTACTGCCCTCTTTTTTCTTTTCTTTTCTTTTCTTTTCTTTTCTTTTCTTTTCTTTTCTTTTCTTTTCTTTTCTTTTCTTTTCTTTTCTTTTCTTTCAGAGTGATAAGTAATGTTTGTAACCTTGTTTTCTTTTCTTTCTTTCACACAAAAAAACCAATATAATTTAATTCCAAAATATATAGATGATTTTTTTTCTGATAAAAAATTTTGGCCTCTGATCCCCGCTTTTCAGATGAGATCGGACAGGAAATTAAATTCAACTTTCCTTACAAGCACTGTGCACTCTGCCTGAAGCCAAAATTCTTGCTGTTCAAAGTCCCACCCTAGGTCATTGCTGAAATGAGGTTAGGAGAAGTCATCCTTAACGCTAATGTATGTGAAACATGGATCTGCTCCAAAATGAACTAAGCAGACTCTCTCTCAGGTTGCCTTCCATTGTGACATTTTATGTGGTGTGAAAATGTTTTTCACAGTTGTCCGATGTACAGCTATGGAGCAGAGTTACTAACTTCGTCATTGCAGAAACCTGAACAACCTTGCTTTGCCTCTACCCTGGGCTTCTATGAGGCCCGCCCCCTGCTCACTCCACCCATGCCAGCTCCCCATTGATTGATGTCCCCCATGCTCACTCCCTCGCTCATTTTCACCAGGCTGGGGCACAGGCATGCGAGTGTAGGGAGGTGAGGGCTTCAGCTCGGGGGGTAGGTTCAGAAGTGGGGCCAGAAATGAGGAGTACAGGATGCAGATGGGGGCTGTGGACGGGGGGGTGTAGCCAAAGAGTATGGGCTCTGGGCTAAGGCAGGCAATTGAAGACTCTGGACTGGGAGTATGGGTTCTGGGGTAGGGCCAGAAATAAGGGCCTTCTGTATAGCATATATAACTTCTGTATAGCAGCACTAGAAGATTTACCTAGCATTGTGTGACTCCTTAACTCAATTAATTTTTGTTTTTTTGGAATATAAAATGAAAATGTACATGCTTTATGTAAATCATTGCTCTGGAATGGGGCTGGAGATGAGGAGTTCAGTATGCAGGCTGCCCACGGACAGAGGACTACCTCAGTCTCTCTCACCACTTGGAAGTAGGTGAGAAGCACCTCTTCACAGCCACTGCAGCGCCACTGGGCAGAGCTATGGGTTTGTGTGTGTGCATGTTCCCCATCTGGGGCAGGTCCAGGTTCATCTGCCCCTGCACTCCCCAGACAGGGTGAGGAATGCAGCAAACTGTGCACTGTCTTCTAAGTCTCTGACAAAGGGGAACAGCCAGCAACGTTCCTGTACTAATCAGAAAAGGAGAAGCTTCAGCTTAAGGTCACCTGGACAGTGGAAGGCTTGGAGCTGGGACAGTCCTGGATGGGGAAGAGTACACCCCCAGCCAGCTCCTTTCTATATGGTTTATGAGAAGCAATCCCATTCCAGGCACAGCCCATTGTCCTGGCACAACCAAGCCCTTGCCTTGCTTTAAGTTATGAGAAGCAGAAGCTGCAACCCAAATCTCATGGTCCTCACTCTTACCATTTAGGAGAAGATCTTGAACAGACAGACAGATGGACAGATGGGTGGATGGGGAGGTAAACTCTCTCAAAGATATAGCAGATTTGCAAAGCGTATGGAGGTGGAAAATGCTGTATGAATAAATACAAGTTCTTACAGACAATTCAGTTGCAAAGAGCAATACCTCGCTGAACTGGGGAAAGAATCCTTTTTCTTACAGAATGCTCCAAGAGATTATGACAACCATTAATTGTCATTTATTCCTTATTTTTAATACCATTATGCTCACAAAGAATCCCTGCTATGCTCCCTTCCTATGGATCATCTTAAAGTTCAGCAAAGATTAAAAGAAATCTTAATCTTTGTAATGACAGCTGCAATGCCCTGTGGTAACTTTTGTGTCTAAATGTCATAGCTATAGACACAAGGTCACTTCCAAGATGCCTGGACTCTTTTTGTTTTTTTAAATAAATGAGTGTCATTCAAACAAACAGGTGAAAAAAGTCCCCTAATGGTGCCTTTGTCTAAGAAATTCTGGTTAATATTTCATCTCTTCCCCTTTGATTTGCAGCAAGAAGATGAGCACAATGTATTTCTTCAACACATTAGCACTGGTGAGACATACTTAAAGAAAAGACTTGGTTTCTCAATAAATAAAATAAGAGTTTTATTATTAAAATTATAGAAAAAGAGATTAATGTGGAGAAGAGTGAAGGAGTCAGGCCAAATTCTGTTCAGATTACAGTGACGTAAACCTGCTGCCAGGACTGGAATTACTCCAGATTTACACTGGTGTAACTGACAAGTAAACTCACCAAGGACCTACTAATCAATGGCTGCGTCTAGATTGGCATGATTTTCCAGAAATGCTTTTAACGGAAAAGTTTTCCGTTAAAAGCATTTTCGGAACAGAGCATCTAGATTGGCATGGACGCTTTTCCGCAAAAGCACTTTTTGCGGAAAAGCGTCCCATGCCAATCTAGACATGCTTTTCCGCAAAAAAGCCTCGATCGCCGTTTTCGTGATCAGGGCTTTTTTGTGGAAAACAAATCTGAGCTGTCTACACTGGCCCTTTTGCACAAAAGCTTTGTGCAAAAGGGACTTTTGCCTGAACGGGAGCAGAATAGTATTTCCCCAAGAAGCTTTCTTACAGTAGGAAGTCAGTGCTTTTGCGGAAATTCAAGTGGCCAGTGTAGACAGCTGGCAAGTTTTTCCAGAAAAGCGGCTGATTTTCCAGAAAAACTGGCCGGTCTAGACACAGCCAATATGTTTTAAGCCTTACTACAAGTGTTTTAAGTAAGAAATTGATGCTTTTTAACTGTTCTGGCCAATCTGTCTTGAAACAGTGACAGCTTAAACATCATTTTTTAGGAGACCTATATATGGTATTCTCAGAGCAACACAACAGTTAAACAGTTTATGTCTACATTTCATGCTTATTTCAAAATAACTCATGTTATCATATATATAGTAGCTCAATGTCTGTGACTCTGTAATGCTGAAATGCTGGCTGTTGCCTCTGAGCGGCACTGTTGCCTCAGTTACGTCCTTCGCCTCCTGCCGTAGTGCTCGGCTGACTTCTGCGCCACTCAACCGGGCTGCCGCAGGGGAGCAAGTGGCGCAAGTGGCCATTCGGGCGCCATGGTCCCTATGCAGCAGGGGGAGCGTGGAGCCCAAATGGCCGTTTGGGCTCCGCAGTCCCGCGAATGAGAGGCAGGAGGGGGAGGAGAAGAGAAAGAGAGAGTGAGAGGCAGGAGGAGGAGGAGAAGAGAAAGAGAGAGTCAGAGGCAGGAGGGGGAAAAGAAGAGAAAGAGAGAGTGAGAGGCAGGAGCGGGAGGAGAAGAGAAAGAGAGAGATGGAGAGAGAGGCAGGAGGCGGAGGAGAGGTGAGTGGGGGGGAGGCAGTAGGAGGAGGAGGAGGAAGAGGAGGAGAGAGAGAGAGCGAGACATGGACGTGGAAGAGAGATCTGAAAATCCCGTCTTATGATGGGCTATTGGCTAGTTTTGAAATAATAGAATGCATGTCTATTCAGCAAGCCAATTATTTCAAAATATTTTCTAAATAATGGGCTCCTTACTCCTACTTCTGTAAGTCTCATCTCACAAGGAGTAAGGGAAGTAAAAGGAAGAGGTTCTTCTTCAGCTTCCTGCTGTGTAGACAGTACAAAAAGCTGAATTAAGGTACTTCGACTTCAGCTACACAATTTACGTTGCTGAAGTTGCGTATCTTAACTCAACTTTAGCCCACAGTGTAGCTGTACCCTTAGATTACTGGGACAGCCCCCAAATGCCAAAACCTTTTCAAATCTAACTGATATGCATTATGGATCTCATGAGCTGCCAGGGAAGGGGCATTTACAACCGATGAAAAATCAGGCAGATTTAGCTCATTCCTTCTCGTAAGTGCCTGAGAAGAGAGAATCAAATTAAACACTGGATATTTCAGAATGAAATTAACACATAATCTCTTTCTGATTTAGTTAATACGGTCCAGATCCTAATGGTGTTATAGACTAGATTTTCTGATTAGAGCATTCACATACTTTGGAATGCTGAATCCTTAAAGGTGCCTGATTTTCAAAAGTCTTGGGGTTAATGCTTTATTAAAATGCCCTTTTAAAGTGTCTTTAGACCCCACTAGGCCACCTAATATTACTAGTCACTTGAAAACTTCATTAGTTATTTGAATAAATGTACATTTTCAATTTAATATTTTCATTTCAACAATTTAAATAATAAATACAACAGTGCAAATTAATGACTAACCATTTCCATAAAGTCTGCAGAACTGGAATTTATCCACAGATTTGACACCATTATCCTGGGCCTAAACTAAGACATTAACTGGTTGGTGCATTACAAAGCCAATTGCTCCTTCTATTAATATTTGCATTTCCACATCAAAAGCAATACACGGGATACAACCAGCCCACTTCATTAGCGTCATTGACGTGGGTCATACAATTCACTGGTACTTCTTTTGCTGTTAAATATCTATATCTATATCTATATCTATATCTATATCTATATCTATATCTATATCTATATCTATATCTATATCTATATCTATATCTATATCTATATCTATCTATTAGTTTCTGTTATTTCCACTCCAATTTATTTAATGAAGTGTGTTTTGCCCTCTAAAACTCATGCTTCTATATATGTTGATTGGTTTTAAAGATGCCACAGGACCACTTGTAGCTTTTAAAGTTACAAACTAACATGGCTACCCTTCTGAGACTTTTTAGTTGCATTTGTATGGAGCTTCCAATTAGACTGCTAGGGCAGCCAGGAGCAGAACACATTACTGCAGTCTAGTCTATTGGTGCTCAACCAGGATACATGGATCCCTAGGGAACTGTGAGCAGGTTTTAGGGGTTATGGCAAGCAGAGCTGACATTAGACTTGCAGGAACTCAGGGCAGAGAGCCAAACTCCCACCACACTCCAGTGGAAGCCTGGGGCTCCAAATCCTGCCACCTAGGGCTGAAGCCAAAACGTGAGCTACTTAGCTTCACAAGGACCCCAGTGGTTTATGGCCTTGAGCAATTGTCCTGTTTGTTATCCCGGAACACTGGGACTGGCTTTATTTGGAGAAAAACAGCTATTGTGGACACAAGCTGGCCATAGAGTGTTTATAGTATGTTGAAGGGAGGGGCTAAGAAAGAAAAAGTTTGAGAACCCTTCATTTCTGGCTCCACCCCAGAGTCCACATCCTCAAGCCAGAGCCTATTGCCCCTCTCAGATGCCAATCTCCTCCTGCCACCCATAGACCACTCCCACACTCCAAACCTCTAAGTCACACATCCCCTATCCAGAGCCCTCTCATCCCCAACCCCACTGCAGAGCCTATACCCCAGATGGATTCCTCACCCCCTCTTTAACTCCAATCACCTATCCCAGTCTGGAGCCCCCTTCTGTTCCTAAAATCCACCATGAGTGGCCCTATCCCAGAGCCTGCACCTCTAACCAGAGACCTCCTACCCTCCTGCACCTCAGTCCCCTACCCCAACCCAGTGAAAATTAACATGTCATCCAGAATGGGAGAGAGTGAATGATGTGGGGCATGGTGTGCAGTCAGGGAGAAGGGGCCTTATTGAAAGGATGGAGCAAAGCTTTTTGATTTTGTGCCATCAGAAAGTTGGTAGCTCTGCTTATTCTGCTTTCAGCTATATCTATCACAGCAACACCAGCGCAGAAAGAGGTTTAAAGAGGCGACGTGACTCAAAATCTTGGTTCCCGATAAACAGAGTAAAACTAAGTGAGAGTCAGTCCTCCAAGCATGAAGAATCAGAAGATAAAACAAGGAAGGCAAGACCAAACAATTTTGTAATATAGGGATGTAAAACCCCATTTAATTGGTTAACTACAATCAGGGGCTGCTGCAGCCTGGCCATAGCAGCTCTTACCTGCAGCTCACACAGGCCCACTATGGATAGGTGCAGTTCTGGACAACCGAAACAGGCCTGTACATGGTGCACTGCCCTGCCCATGGTGTGGTACGGAGCTGCCCAGTCTCCACTGCTTAACCAGAATCAGTAAGCATCATCCATTAAGTGTTAACCTTTCACAGCCCTATTCTAAAGCACCAAAGAGATCAGTTGAAACACAAGCTGAATACAGTAAAACTCCAATAGTCCGGCATCCAATAGTCTGGCATCAAAATGGCAAGAGCCTAGTGAGTGAGCTTCAGCAAAAAATGAGTCAGAAGGTAACAGCAGCAGCAGCCGAACTGAGCAAAAAGGGTAAAAAAGGCTTAAAACCCCTAAAATATTACAGTATACTGTATAGAGTATGTACAATAAAAAGGGTTAAGAACACTTTATATACAGTATATAATGTATACAGTATGGCTACGTCTACACTGGCCACAATTTCCGGAAAAGCCATGCAAATCAGGTAAGTCAGGATAGGGAAATCCGCGGGGGATTTGACACCATTATCCTGGGCCTAAACTTCGAAGTAGGAATAAGAGATCCTCCGGAAAAGGGCTTTATTCCGGAGGATCGCGCCAGACTAGACGCTTTTTTTCCGGCTTTTCCCCAAGCCGGAAAAAAAGCGGCGGACATGTTTATTTAAATCCCGCGGGGGATATTTAAATCCCCCGCGGATTTCCCTATCCTGACTTACCTGATTTGCATGGCTTTTCCGGAAATTGTGGCCAGTGTAGATGTAGCCTTTATATATATAACCATCTTATAGTACTTCCTGATAGTCCGGCATATCTGATAATCCGGCACCACCTAGGTCCCATAGGTTCCAGATTATCGGAAGTCTACTGTATATGTTCAGGAAATCAAGGCAGTAGAGCAAAGGAGCCAGAAACTACCCATTGCCCTGCACCTTTTACATCAGTACAGAGTGCTGCAAAATGCTACAAACCAGGGATGTCAAATATTGGTTAATTGACTGGTTGAGTAACTTCATGAATTCTTATCTGTTAGTCAACTAGTACATAGTCCCTGGGAGCGGGGCCAGCAGCCAATGTGCTCTGGCCTCATTCTGGAGGAGCCCTCTGCTATTCCATGCTGCTGCCTCTGAATCAAAGGCAGCAGCATGGGGTGCCAGGAGGGAGCTGGTCCGCAAGGGAAGCCAGTTTAAAAACCAGCTCCCCTTGAGGATTGTCTGCCTGTTGCCCTGTGCTGCTGCCTTTGATAGACAGATAGCAGTGTGGGGTGACAGCAACCCCTGTCAAGGGAGTGTGAGCTCCCAGACCCGGCACGAGATAGAACTGAGCTGGGCTGCCTGACTCCCCACCCCCAGCTCCTAATAAAGTTTCAATACAGAGCCGCAGCAGAGGCAGGTCCTGGATCCGTCGCAAGCCAGGACTGAGCTGGGCTGGCCAGCCTCCTAAAAAATTTACTGGAGAGGGGAGCGGGGGAGGGAAATGCATGTAGTCCTTAGCATTAACCTATAAGCTTAATCGACTACACTATTACATCCCTACTACAAACAAGAGCTGTAGCAGATTTTGCACAAAGTTCTAGGCATGGGAAATTTTGGCCCTTGGCTCAGGGAGCAGGTACACATACGCTTAGGATGAGAGGAGTCAATGAAGAGCTTTGAAAATGAGGCAGGAAAAACTACCTTATCAAAAGAATACAAAGTGAATCAGACCTCTCTGAACATATACTCAAATGGGGCTTTTCCTCTAGAGCAAGGGTTTTCAAACTGGAGGTTGAGACCCTCAGGAGATTGTAAGGTTACTGCATGAGGGCTGCAAGCCATTAACCTAAACCCTCAAACTCTGCTTTGTCTCCAACATTTGTAATTTATTTAAATATTTCAAAAAGTGGTTTTAATGTACAAGGAGGTTACCCTTAATGGCTTGCTGTGTGAAACGGCTTACCAACACAAAAAATTGAGAACCCTTCCTGCCCCCTTACCCTCCTGCCCCCCACTCTAGAGAAAAAGAATGCTCTTAGATTGTCATACAATTGCTTACATATGTACAAGAAACCACCTATTGCTTGTAGAACTATTGTAATGATATATTAGCTATGTTTAGTCCAAAATCCCAGACAGCTTATATTACTATTTTCTCACTGAAATTTCAAGTCCAGTTATTTACATTAAGTTCAAATAAAGCATATGGAATGGGACACGTTCTATTTTGGTTTGGAAAGGTGGATTGGTAATTCTACTGAATACAGCATTTTATCTCCCCTAGCGTTAATATATACTTGGTGGGTAAAACTATGTAAAATGCAGTTTGCAGAAAAAAAAAATCAACATTACTGGTGATCTACAACACCAGACCACGTTTACAAAGCATTTTGATAAAAAACGGCACCCACGTAATATAATTATTGTTGCTATTAGACTGTTATTTATGTCAAATTTGTTGCTTTTATAGCTCTAGCAGAGAAAGCCATACAGTATTTTAGGAATATAGCTCTCTAGAGACCTTATCAAATGTAATGGCAGCAGCAACAAGTACAAGAATGAGGCAGTAACTCACTGCAGTTATAACTCCAAAACTAGATGCTAAATAATTTAATGTGAGATTCCATAGTTGATTTGAAAATAAGAGATGCGGGATACTAAACTTCCCAGTCTGCGTATAATAAAAACGAAGTATGGATAAATCATAGGGAACGTTACAATATGTTCCCTCTTCCCTTACTTCCAGATAATATTTAGTTTATCTCATACTCTTCTGACAATTATGGAGAAAATTTACATACCTCAGATTTTAGGTTCTTCTCCAAGATTTTCCAAGTTTGCCCATCTCCATTTTCAACATGAATGGATATTATTCCATGTATGGAGAAATACACTAAATTCTCCATACACATGCAATGGACAAAATTTAGTATTCATTGATGTAAACAAAAATAGAGTGGCTTAAAAGGCTTATCTGTCATCTATGTTAGATACCTATTGTATCCATTTCTGTAGTGGCTGAGCATCTCACAATCTTTAACGTATTTATCCTCACAACACTCCAATGAAGTAGGGAGTTGCTATCGTCCATATTTTACAGATGGGGAACTGAGGTGCATAGAGTCTAAGTGATTTGTCCAAGGTCACATAGGCATATAAAAATACAAGCCTGTCCTTGCTATTATCTAGATCAGTGGAAATAAACTCATCCAGGCTGAATTGTGATAAGAAAGACCCATTCAATCATACCCATTTATTTTGGTTTTATTCCAAAGTTTTATCTAACTCTCTGAACTCAAGAATACTCTGGACTTTGTTTGATATTGAAAACTTGTTTTTGTCACTATGGGTATGTCTACACTACAAAGTTAATTCGAACTAACAGACGTTAGTTCGAATTGACTTTCATAGTCGCTACACATACAAACCGCTAGTTCGAACTTAATTCAAACTAGCGGAGCGCTTAATTCAAACGAGGTAAACCTCATTCTATGAGGACTAACGCCTAGTTCGAATTAAGTAGTTCGAATTAAGGGCTGTGTACCACTCTGGGCACCACCAGGGAAACCTGTCTGCCCCCCTCCCAATCCCGGAGCCCTTAAAGGGGCATGGTCTGGCTACGGTGCCCGTGCCAGGTGCAAGCCTGCCAGCACCCAGCCAGTAGACCCTGCACCTGGCACGACACAAGCCAGCCACCCGCTGCCACCCAGCCTTCCACCTCTTCCTAGGACCAGGCTGGCGGCTCTCAGGAGCCTGCTCGGGGCTGCAAGAGGCGGGCGCCCACCTGGTCTAGTGCGTGGATCTCATCCACGACCTCCGCACTAGGCACAGGAAAGTGGCCGTCTAGGGCAGGATAGCTGCCAGCCTGGCCACCCAGGAGCAGGTTTGCATAAAAATCAAGGTGGTCCAGTGAGACCCCTGACCCTGAGCCCTGAGCTTAGAACATAAAAGCATAAGAACGGCCGTACTGGGTCAGACCAAAGGTCCACCTAGCCCAGTAGCCTGTCTGCCAACAGCGGCCCACACTAGGTACCCTGGAGGGCATGGACCAAAGACAATGACCAAGCCATTTGTCTCGTGCCATCCATCTCCAGCCTTCCACAAACGGAGGCCAGGGACACCATTTCTACCCCCTGGCTAATAGCACTTCATGGACCCAGCCTCCATGAATTTATCTAACTTCTCTTTAAACTCTGTTCTAGTTCTAGCCTTCACAGCCTCCTGTGACAAGGAGTTCCACAGGTTGACTATTTGCTTTGTGAAGAACAACTTTCTGTTATTAATTTGAAGCCTGATACCCATTCATTTCATTTGGTGTCCTCTAGTCCTTCTATTATGGGAACTAATGAAGAACTTTTCTTTATGCACCCTCTCCACACCACTCATGCTTTTATAGACCTCTATCATATCCCCCCTCAGTCTCCTCTTTTCTAAGCTGAAAAGTCCCAGTCTCTTTAGACGCTCTTCATATGGGACCTGTTCCAAACCCCTAATCATTTTAGTTGCCCTTTTCTGAACCTTTTCCAAGGCCAAAATATCTTTTCTGGGGTGAGGAGACCACATCTGTATACAGTACTGAAGATATGGCGTACCATAGTTTGATACTTCCCCTCCTCCTTCTTCCCCTGGCTTCCCCCTTCCAGCTCCCTCCTCCCAGGTTTCCCCCTCCTCTCTCCCACCCTCTCTCTTCCCCTCTCCCACCTCCTTTTCCCAGTCTCCCCGAATTTTGTTCAATAAAGAGAGTTTCTATTTTTGAACACAGGTGTCCTTTATTTTGTACATCAGGAAGGGGGGCTAGGGAGGTGTAAGTGGAAGAAGGTGATGGAGGAATGGGGTACGAGCCCCCGATGGGGAGGACTGGGGTGGCTCTGTGGGATCCTCGGGGTGGAAGCTCTCCTGCAGCCCCCTGATTGACTCCCCCTCTGAATGGCAGCCTGCGGCAAGTGCAGTCGGGCTGATGGTCAAGTGCTGTGATGTGCCAAGTGTGGGCATTCAGGGCACTCCAAGACAGGACTGCTTTGCTGTCCCTCATCGAGTTAGACAAGTGAGCAGGGAACCCCTAAGAACTGTCCGGGGTGGGGGTCGGGTCCCTTTAAGCACAGCCCTCGGCTAGCCTGAGACAGCAGCTCCACGCTCTAAGTCCTAATCTGATGCCCTGCCGGCACTGCTTCCGGCCATCCTTAACCTCGGTTCAGGGTCCACTCAATGTGGACATGCTAGTTCGAATTAGCAAAATGCTAATTCAAACTAGTTTTTAGGTCTAGATGCACTAGTTCGAATTACTTTAGTTCGAATTAACTAATTCGAATTTAGTTCGAATTAGTGCTGTAGTGTAGACATACCCTAAGATGGTTCATGTGTAACTGAAATTTAAAATATTAGGAATGCCTTATTCAGCATGTTGATTTTCTTATAAAATTTTACTCATGTCTGTTTTGCCACTCACTTTTAGGAGAAAAAGCAAGCATTATAATGGGGATATAGAAGAGGAAGTGAACTTCTATTGGCAAATAATTCCTCTTTATATTTGCATATTTAATGGTGCTAAATATGCAAACTGGATAACAGTTAAATACTGACGTCTTATCAAGTTGTTTGCTTTCTGGAGTTCTTTTATAACTTCTTCAAACTCTATTTACATATTGTTTAATTACTCTTAAAAATCAGAGATCTGATCACATGAATTCAGAGGTGGCAATGTTAATTAACTTGAGATTCAATGCTTTTGTGATTCTGATAGTTTTACATGGATCAGGAAATAGTGTTAATAAAGCTTACTTACTGTGACAGGTGTAATTTCACGGATTAAGGAAACACTTGTGCAAGTGACAAACTTAACTTAAACTTAGCCTGAACATTTCTTTATCTAAGTTTTGAAATATATCACTCATTTTGTTTCGGGAGGTTTTGGCACTGGAAGCTTATCATAACAGGATTAACATATAAATATTATCACAGCCAGCAGGATGTTTTTGTATTAATATTAACAGCAAATGTTATACATCTGTATCAGAATAACTAATTAAGCCCAGCTGTCAAATATCATTTGAAGTTTTCAGTGCCCTGTTTAATACAGGCTGGTGACAATGTTCCAGATTAATGGCGACACAACCATAAGGTTTCCCTCTTCCTCAGTTCTTCACATTTACCCTCATAGAAGCGTAAACGTATACAAAAACTAAATCATGACTTCTATGATTAGCAGATTAATTTAATATCTGTAACAGCTGTACAATCCTTTACACTGTACAACCACCTATTTATATTTTTCTGCTACAAGGAAAAATGTATAGCAATAACTTTCTCTATGAATGAATCAATGACTCAGAAATGCTTTAACTTGTGAAAAACTTAAAATTGATTGAAGTATCAAGTTGGCCATCCTTTGGTTTATCTTTTGAGTTTCTGTTTCATTATTCATCATATATATTTGCTCAAACAAATATGAAAACCTGTGTGTCAGTGTATCCTGGGCTGCAGAAACTTTTCAGAGGCTTAAAGTTGCCCTATATGCAATTTGAAGCTGAGCTTTTCAGCTTCCCTAAACATGGCTGACACAAGAAGGAAGAATGCTTAGAACTCAGGAGACCTGAATCCAAATCCTTGCACCACTTACAGACTTCCGGACTGACCTGCAGTAGTAGTGTAAATCCAGAATTCCTTTGATTATGTTGGTTTATGCCCCAAAACCATGAAACCATCTTCCTCAACAATGAAATCTCAAGGCAATGTTCTGTTGAGGTCTATACTATAGTATCTGTGTTGTAGGGAGGAGGAAAGGTTTAGCCACCACACAGAAATTAAGTCTAAAACAGGAAGCTTTAATTAGCCATAAAATTGTGGTCCAGGCATTAGATAATATTTTGATTTCTTACCCATTTAAATTATATATCAGATTAATTTGGTAAAATTCTTTCTCTGGGATTTAAAAACAAAGTGGATGGCCATCTTTTTAGAACCCTCTTTAAAATGTATGTGAATTGATTATTTTTAGCAGTCATTTGATCACTCAGTTAATTTGAGAGTGTAATTTCCATCCACTACTGAGACTAATTTGTTGATTTGATCTTGATTTGATTGTTGTAATGCTTCATTTTTAGTGTAGTTGTAGTAGCTTCTCTTTGGTGATATGTTTTCTTGATTTTGTGTTTTAATTAAATTTAAAATAGATACTGAGCTACATTGCTTGCAATAAGCAACATGGATCTGGAACTTCAGAGGACCTGTCCTGGGTGAATACCGCTTAAGTCAACCAAAAAGCCTCTCTAGCTCCCCCCGCCCTATTAATATATGTTCTCACCTGCCTTATCTAAAGCTGCAAACCAGCAACAAACTAACTTTACTGGGCAGAGACCGAATGATAATGGTGGTCTGCTAAGATGCAGGGATTTGCTCATGCAGAGCTTATTGCAGAATTGGAGCTTAAATCACTCTGGGTATGTCTACACAGCAAAGTCATTTCGAAATAACTTTTCTAGCGTCGACACAGCCAAACCGCTATTTTGAAATTAATTCAAAATAGTGGAGCACTTATTTTGAATTTGGTAAATCTCATTCCACGAGGAATAATGCCAAATTGGAAATAGCTAAATCAAAATAAGCGCTGTGTAGATGCTTATTTTGAAATAGGGGGCCTCCAGCCCTTCCCGGGGTGCCCTAGTGGCCACTCTGGGCACAACCAGGAAAACTCTTCTGCTCCTGCCCCAGCCCTGAAGCCCTTAAAGGGGTAGACTCTGGCCACAGTGCCTGTGCCAGCTGCAAGCCTGCCAGCACAGAGCCAGCAGTCCATGCACCTGGCCCAGCATAAGCCAGCAACCCAGTGGCACCCAGCCCTCCACCCTCCCCAGGAGCAGGCTGGCAGCTCCCAGGAGCCTGCCAGGTGCTGCAAAAGGCGGGCACCTTCCGGGTCTAGTGCAGAGATTGTGGACCTCTTTAAGGTTTGGGGGAGGCTTCCAATGTCCACAATCTCCACACTAGACACAGTCTACAGGCGGATGGCTGACAGCATGGCCACCAAAGGCCACATGCACACCCAGGAGCAGGTGTGCATGACATTTAAAGAGTTGTAGCAGGCCTATGCCAGAGCCTCAGGGGGCAGCTCCCAACCAGGGGCTGACCCGGATCCCTGCCCCTATTATGATGCCCTGGACTCCATCCTGGGGGGGTCAGACAGTCTGTGCACCTCAGGTGGTCATCGACCCTGGGGCAGAGGGCCCTGCCCATGACATTGAGGAGGAGGAGGAGGAGGAAGAAAAGGAGAAGGGCCAGGAGCTGCAGGAGCCTGGAGGGCATGTGCTCCATACCCAGGACCCCCAAGCCGTCCCAGCAGACCCAGTGTCATCTGAGGCCAGGGAGGCCTCAACTTGTGAGTGCCATCACCAGGGTTTGACAAATTATTGAAAATCCTATTTGACAGACAAGAAAGGGACTCGCTACCTCCCTTCCAAAAGTGTTTTAATGGCATAAATTCCTAATAAGAATAAGAACAGTAATTACTAATAAGTTATTAATAAATATCACCCAAGTTATTAATAAATATCTTATAAATCTCTACTTTTTCCCTCTGCTGCCATGTCTCCTCCCCTTGCTCCATCAGCTCCCCGGGTGCCTGCTGCCCCCCAATCCCTCACCTTCCTCTGCTGTCCTGACTCCTGCCCTTCTCACTGCCCTCAGCCTTCCTGAGACCTGCCCCCCTCCACCAGCCCTTCTCTCCCCCCCGTGCCCACTCCTCCAGTAGCCCCACTCTGATCATGTGAGCTACCCCTCCTCATCCCTTCTTCTAACACCTCCCTCTACACACCTGCCCTGCCTCTCTCCTCTGGTGCTGGGCCCTCGCCTGCAGGTGTCTGCCCTTCTGCTTCACCTCCAGAATCCCCTGGCACCTGCACCCTCCTGGTGCCTCCCCCTTCCCTCACTGCCCCGGCCCCCTTTGCCCTCTTTTTCCCTGATACCCACCCCCTCACCACCCTCTACCCCCATTCCCCTCATGCCCGTGCCCTCACACAGGACTTGCTCCATCCCCACCTTCCTCATGCCCACCCCTTCTTTCAAGCCTTCTCTCAGCACCTCACTTCCCCCCTCTAACCTCCAGTGCCCTTCCCCTCTCCTCTCCCAGCATCACCCTGTCCCCCCTCCCACTGACACCTTCCCTCCTGCCCTTTTCCTCATTGTCTGCACTTGGCCCCCTGGGATTTGTCTCTCTTGCACCCCTGTTCCTTGGTGCCTTCCCCTTTCTTCTTCTTCTTCTCCTGACCTCCTCCCCTCCCCTCCCCTTCCCCATGTTTTCCCCCTTCCCTCAGCACAGCACAGCACAGCACAAGCCCCTTCCTCTCCCCTACCAGGCTTCTGCCTTCCACTTTGCGGGGTTACCAGAGCCTTTTTGAATCCGGCAGTTGCCAGCTGTGACATCAGGAAGCCACGTCACGCCAGAGTCCTGCTGTCTGCTGGCATCCTGCCATCTGGCTTTCAGCCCCACCCCCTCACGCCGGAGCTTCATGCAGGCAGCCCAGCACTGAGAATTGCAGCACTTCCCTCTTCCCGGCCGCGCTCTGCTCCTCCACCAGCCAGTGGATCGGAGGGGGCCACGCCGCCCGTAGTGCAGGCTTTGGCTAGCCTGTCACAAGGCCCCACCGGGCCAGACGACCCCTGCACTCGCCATCTGGTAAAATCTACTCACCATGGACGAGCGGGCAAGTGTATTTGCCGAGCCCTGGCCATCACTGTCCCATTATGAGGGGCAGGGAGTGGGGGAGAGGGAGACCAGGGACTGTGCATGTGGGCCTGGCTGACCACAGAGCATGCAGCAACCTGTGCATGTACCATGCCACCCTGGGCATGTGGCCCCGGCTGGCTGCCACACAGGTGCTCTGGCCTGTTACCCACACGCGTGTATGTATAAAGGCACATGACGTGCTCCTGACCCGGGGGGAGGGACACTGCATGATGCCCTCCCTCCAAGAGCCCCCTCTATGCAGAGGCAGGGCACATCTTCCCTCCCTCCCCTCACCCCCAAACTAGATACAGCACAGGGGCATAGGTGAAGTCCTGGGCCAGCTCACACTCCTGGGGATAGCAGGACATACAGAACATGGCCTGTGTGCAAGCACATCAGCTCCGATGCTGTCCTTACCATGCAGAGGGGGGCTGGGATTCACCCACTGTGTCCCCAGGGAGAACTAACCATTTCTCTTGTTTTTCCATAGCTGCAGCAGCTGTCAGGGATGGGCACACCACCCAGCCCAAGATAGTCTCCCGCACCCAGGCCAGCAGGCTGGCCAGTAACCAGGAGGAGTACCAGTGGCAGCACCTGAGGATCCTGTGAGGCCAGCACCGCACCCTTGACCACTAGGTGCATGAAGACCTGCAGCTTCGGCGGGAGAGCTGGTGGGAGTTACTTGCCCAGGGCCATGCCATCTCTGACTACCTGCAGACCCTGGTGCAGAAATTGTTGCCTCCTACTACTTCAGCCCCAGCTGCCGCCCCAGCTACCGCTCCTCCTCCCACTCCTGCTCCCCCTCCCACTTCTTCCTCCCCACTCCACCTGCCCCCCCTCCATACTCGCTCCCCCCTGGGGACGCCAAGGCCCCCGCACCTGCAGTGTGAGGAGACAGGTGGACCAGCAACATCCCCAACCCTGAGCTTCTCCTCCCCTTCCTCCCCTTGCCTCCCCCTTCCAGCCCACTCCTCTCAGGTTCACTCCTCCCCTCTCCCACCCTCTCGCCTCTCCTCCCCTGCCCTCATTCCCTTCCCCCAGTTTTGTTCAATAAACAGAGTTTGTTTTTGTCAACACATGTGTCTTTATTTAATGGGAAGAGGGGTTAGGGAGGCATCAGTGAAAGGATGTAAGGGTGAAATGAGGCACAAGCCCCCAGTGGGGCACACCAGGGAGTCCTCCTCCGGGTGGAAGCTCTCCCGCAGGGCCTCCCGGATACAGACAGCCCCCCGATGGGGCTCCCAGGTGGCAGCCATGTGGGGCTGAATGTACAGGCCAGCCAAGTGGTCAGCCTCTGCCATCCAGCCCAGAAGGAAAGGCTCCCCCTTCTTCTCACATAAATTATGCAGTACACAACACGCTACCACCACATGCAGAATATTCTGCTCGGATAGGTCCAGGCGGGTGAGGAGGCATCTAAAACAGGCCTTCAACAGGCCAAATGCCCCCTTCACCACAGTGATGTCCATGAACTGGCCCTGGTGGTCAGACACAGCCTGCAGGATGACTGAGAAAGTATCCCTTCTGGTTGATGTAGAGGAAGGCCTGGTGTTCTGGGGCACAGATAGGGATGTGTGTCCCGCAGTTGGGGAAGCCCAGGTTGCCAAACCCTTCGATCACTGAGTCCACATTGGTGAGGTGGATAACTCTGCGAAGCAGCACTCTGTAGATGGCCTTGACCACCTGCAGAGGGACACACAAAACCACCGAGTTTCACTGGGGTGCCAGGGTGGCTGAGAGTGCTCCTTCCCCGCCACTTCCTCGTGCCCCCACACCCAGGAGCAACCCCCCCTGCCGCAATCCTGGCCACTGCGGGCAGCCCATAGTGCGGGTGGGACAGATTAAACCCTCCTGTGGAGGAGACTTGCACCATCTCTACCCCCTTTTCCCTGGGGCAGCCCATCATCTCCTTGCCCCCCACCCCATCCCAGACACAGTGGCTGGAGACTGCCATACCTGCATGAGCACTGCTCCAACGGTGGATCTCCCCATGCCGAACTGGTTCCCCACGGATCGGTAGCTATTCGGTGTGGAGAACTTCCATAGGGGAATGGAGGGCCTCATGTGAGCGTCCCATTGCTTCAGAGCAGAGGCAAGCCATTCACCGAGCTTGAGGAAGGTGTCCTTTTTCATCCTGAAGTTCTGAGTCCATTGTTGGTCTCCACAGCGCTCCAGGATGATGTGGTCCCACCAGTCGCTGCTTGTGTCCAGATGCCAGATGTGGCAGGACACGCTGGTGTCAGGGAGCTGCAGCTACTGCTCCCTTTCCCCCAGGAGGGTCCGGAGGACGGCATGGGGGTCAGGCTGCAGCAGATGCTGCGAGGCAGCCTGTAGAAAGCACAGCCAGGCTTGCAGCAACATGTCCAAAATGAGCACCAGAGTGGCCAGGGGCAGCTCTGGTTCCATGATGCCAAGTGCTGTGGTGTCCTGAGTCAGGGCAACCAAAGTAGGCAGAGACAAAAATGCTTTGCTGTCCCTCAGCAAGGTAGGCAAGCAAGCAGGGAAAACTGAGAACCGGCTGTCCAGGGGGGTCCCTTTAAGCACAAGCCTCAGATAGCCTCAGGTAGCAGCCACACAAAGTAACTCCTGACCTGATGCCCTGCTGGAACTGGTTTCAACTGCCCTTAAATGCAATTCAGTGTCCAATCAGTGTGGATGAGCTATTTCAAAATAGCAAAACACTATTTTGTATGTAGATGTATTATTTCAAAATAACTTATTTCAAATTAACTAACAAAATAAGATATTTAGAAATAACACTGTAGCAAGACATACCCTCTGTGTGTTTGTGAGAGAGAGAGAGAAGGAACATACTTCAGTTATGGGTTCACCTTACATAGTGATCTGATTAAAACAGATGAATGTTTAAAGGCAACCACTGTACGCTTAGGCTTAGGACAATATTGAAATCTAATAAGTACCCTTACTCTGACCTTGATATCATGTTATATTTCACTATGACCAAAAAAAGAGCAGGGACATGCTGCACTGCATCACAGAGCACAGCCACAAAAAAAGGAAGGGTGGATGGTGGTAGATAATTCACTGTGATAATCATTACTTTGGGACAAAGCCCAGTAAAGTTAATGAAAAGGCTCTCATTACTACAGTGAGTTTTGAATCAAGTCTAAGAATCTTTCTCCTTTTTTTTTAACTGTGGAAAAAGTTGTCCTCTAGGGCATCCTTCCTAACCACTAAAATTCAGTCAGCTGTGAAATGGTATATGGTTTAGGGGAGGAACTGGAAGATACCATATTTGGGGAGGGGGTTATTTTGAAATTGAACTGTAGTGTGGGGGATATCTGGAAAATAGAGGAAATCTCACTTTCCCCTCCTTCCTGTATTCCAAGGTCACTGATCTTTCTGTGTATCTAGTGGTAAGAGGTTTTCAGTTAAAATAGTCCAAATCTTGCATCCAGTGCAAACTGAATGAATTTCAATGGAATTTCACAGCAGATAAATCACTGCAGAATTTGACCTCCTTCTTCATAATGCAAATTTAATAGTAACAGTAATTAATATAACAAATCTCTGGCCAGTTAGCACTTTACCAATAAGCTCTCCTTATGTTTTCTCATGTCCAATGAATGAAGTGAAACCAAAATATATCAAACATTTATTCTTAAAAACACTCAACTGTGATTATAATCTGAAATAACAGTTCACCAATGATTGTTTTAGGAGTTCCCTTAGAAAGCTTATTATATGAATTGAAGACTGTAATTAACAGTCTCTAGGATAATGCCTGACCCATTTGGAAGCAAATAATTTAAAAAGACTATACAATGTGGTTTAGCTAAATTCAGAGAGATAGAGCAAGTCCTTTTAAATGTTGTGAAATGAACATTTCCTGATCATTTTCATTTCCTTTAGGCAATCAAGATGAATTTAGAATACATATAGTACAGTAAGCACAGTATTACAAGTTGAAGACAATATCAGTTTTTCTATTGACATATTATTTACTATGTGTATTTGGAAACTATAATGAAAGTTTTATTAATAATATAGAAAAGCGAATACACCTGCTTTTAAAAAGCAAAATTATCTCATTTATAAAATGTGAAACTATTGGAAATGACCTACCTGTTTTCAGAGGTAGCAAATTTCCTTTGACAAACAATAACAGCTGGTGCATATTTCCCAGTATAATCCATGCTCTCTCTAATATCCCATAAGTATGGGTTGCTGGCTCTTACACTTAAAATATTCACACCTTTCTTCACCTTTGCCCTAAGAGAAACAAGAGAATTTGTCAACAATTAGATACAGAATTTCATCTCCAAGCTGTTACATAGATCTTCATTGTTTTCTCATTACTGGTCCTCTGGAGATGCTATAGCTCATTACAGATGGACCACATTAGTCAGAAGTAAAGGTATAATGGAATTTAATCTCCCCATAGTTTAAAAGAATTCTGCCAAGATAATAATGTTATTTCTATAGCGGTAAATAGAATTGTATTTACATTTTCTTCCTATAATACATTAGATCACTAAAACCAAAAGAATTTTAAAGATTTGCTACAATTTTTCACCATTTAAACTGCTTTGATTTTAAGTTTCTCCATGTCATTTTGACACTGAAACTAGCCTAATCAATTATACTTTCAGCCCTCATTGGTTTAATAGGCCCTGATCCTGCAAGCTCTTATGCGCATGCTTATCGGTACATAATGAGTGATCTAGTTTCAGTTAGACTGTTTACATGTGCAAAATTAAGTACACAATATTGTTCACCTACTTGTTTGCAAGATTGTGCCTTCAGAGATCATGGTGATGGGACTGATTATGACTAGAAAGACTAGGCTAGAAAACATGGTGATGTCACTAATGGTAGAAAGCGTTACAGGCTCTAAGATTTCCTATGGAATCTTTTAAAAAAAGAGTAAAAATGCACATGGCCAGAGCCTTCCCTTGAGCAGGAGAAATTGGGGTGACTGCCCATGAGGTCTGTCCCAGTATTTAGCCTTTTGTTCTGAATTGCAACAAATGAATGATCAGCAGGCAAAGAGGATATGGAGGCAAGCAGGGAGGCAGGTGAGGAGGTAGGTGGGCCGACCGAAAGGAGGAGAACAGCAGTTGGGTGGAATGGGGGGAGGAGCTGAATGGATAATGAGCAGATGAGCAGGTAGTTGAGTGACTAGCAGGCAAGGAAGTGAGCGGCAGGTGGATGGGAGAATGGGGATGAGGAGGAGAGTGGCAGACAGGTGAGTAGGAGCTCCGAGTGCGCAGTGAGGAGACTTGTAGGGAGGTTGATTTGTTACAGGCCCCACACCTTTGTAGGATTACCCTTGAGCACGGGATTCCTTCTATGAATTGGATATTCTAGGTCAGGAGTGAGCAAACTATGGACCATGAGCTACATCCAGCCAATCAGACCTTTTAACCTGGCCCTTGAGCTGGCACAGGGGAGCAGGGTTGGGAGCTTGTCCTGCTCTGGTGCTCCAGTAGGAGAGCAAGGTCAGTGGCTTGCCTCACTCCACTCATGCAGCAGTTCCACATGACTCCAGAAGCAGAGGCAGACAAGAGCCCCGTCCTACACTCTGAACCCCTTGGTCCCAGCCCAGAGCATCCTCCTGCACCCTGGACGCCTCCTTTTTTGGCTACACCCCAGGACCTGCATCTCCAGCAGGAGCCTTCACCCATGCCTGTACCCCAAATCCAATTTTGTGAGCATTCTTCGTCGTCCACACAATTTCCATACTGAGAGGTCACCCTAAGGTCAAAAAGTTTGGCCTGTGACTGCAGTGATAGTTGTCACTATTTTATTCGTTTGAAGCAGAGTTTAGCCACTGTTTAGAAATTTTCTTAGCTTATCCATGACCATTATTATGTGGAGACCAGATAATTTGAGCTTAGAGTCTTCTATGCCAGTTTCACAATATGCTGCATTATAGGCAGGATGCTGTATCCATTTATAGCCCTATTATAAACATCCCTCAAGATGATGGACCAATGACCCTATCAGAACTTTGGAAATTACCTTAGAGTCCATGCAGGTTTACTAGAGACACTGTGCCAGAGTAAGACAAACAAAACAAGGTAGATTGAACTTCAGATGCAACTTCAACTAGTCCCAAAGACTGCAGTGATGGGAAATCTTTGTAACTGCTCTGTTTACTTTCTGTCCACTGGAAAGAACTAGTATAAGGCCCAAATGGGAGGTAGAATACCACATGCCTTTCATGACCTGGGCCTAAATGATTTCATTGGGTCTTGTGAGCACTCAGTAGCTCTCAGGATCAGGCAACTATGACTGTGAATTCATACATTCACACCCCCACATATGCCCCTGTTATAGTTTTCCAGAATGCTCACCTAAACAGCTCACCAAACTGAAAGGAGTAGTACTGCTAATTATAGCATGCCAGTGTGGGATTAGGACTTCCTGTTAAGAATGTCAGGCCACGTCTCCACTTATGGAAATATCAATACTGCGGCAGTCGATCTTCTGGCATTTCATTTAGCGAGTCTAGTAAAGATCTGCTAAATCAAACACTGAGCGTGCCCCTGTCGATGTCAGTACTCCTACTCCTCATGTGAAGTAAGGGAAGTCAGTGGGAGCATTTCTCCCATCGACCTTCCGCTTTGAGGATGCCGCCAAAGCTTGGCTTAAGGTACATTGACTCCAGCTACATTTTTACTTATCTGGACTTGCGTACCTTAAGCCAACCTTCCCCTGTAGCGTGGACATGGCCTCATATTAAGACTAGTCTACCTGCATAGGCCTGAATCATTGCTGCTCCACACTTAGCATAGCCATTGATACTAGTAAAAAATGGGTATGAATCTATATAAGGCACCTTTCTGTGCACACTCACTCCATTATGGAAGTAAGCACCTCACAACATCATGTGAGGCAAGAGAGTGTTGCCCATGTTGCAACTGGGGAACTGATGCATAGAAATAGTATGTAACTTATCTAAGGGCTTGTCTATACTATACTGCCGTCAAAGTAATCTACATCAACTTCATCTATACATATAGTGAAGCTGAAATCAATGAATTTACCACTGTGTCTTGTGTGTGGTAAGGTTGTGGGGGCTGCTCTCCATTGAAGTCCCTTACTCTTTTCATTCTGGTGGAGTACCAGCATTGATGCCAGAGCACTCAGAGATCAATTTACTGTGTCTAAGCAGACATGATAAATCAACAGCTGATGGATTGATTACTACAGCATTGATCCCCAGCATAGTAGAGATAAGACCTAAGGTCACACAGAAAATCTGTTGCAGTTCAAGGGTTTGAATGCAGGTTTCCCATGTCCTTATTATTGGCCAAACTATCTTTCCTCCCTAGCATAACAGTAGCATTTTACACCCACTGTTGACTGAAGTAAATGAGTACCCAAAATGCATGCAAACAAAATCAGGCCCAATATATTTATAGAGCTGTATCTAGAGAAGTACGTTGCATGAATGCATACATCTGAGAGAGAGAGAGAGAGAGAGAGGGAGAGAGAGAGGGTACGTCTACACTACAGCGCTAGTTCGAACTAACTTAGTTCGAATTAGTAAATTCGAACTAAGCTAGTTCGAACTAACGCATCTAGAACTAAAAACTAGTTCGAACTAGCATTTTGCTAGTTTGAACTAGCAAGTCCACATTGAGTGGACTCTGAACAGGGCTTAAGGATGGCCGGAAGCAGTGCCGGCAGGGCATCAGAGGAGGACTTAGAGCGTGGAGATGCTGTCTCAGGTTAGCCGAGGGCTGCGCTTAAAGGGTCCCGACCCCCACCCCGGACACACAGTTCTAAGGGGTGCCCCGCTTGCAAAGAAGTTCTGGCTTGGAGTGCCCTGAGTGCTCACACTGGGCACATCACACCACTCGGCCATCAGCCCGGCTGCACTTGCCACAGGCTGCCATCTGGGGAGAGGGAGTAATTGGGGGGCTGCAGGAGAGCTTCCACCCCCAGAAGACCGCAGAGCCAGCCCAGTCCTCCCCATCGGGGGCTCGTACCCCATTCCTCCCTCACCTCCTTCCACTTACCCTTCCCTAGCCCCCCTTCTTATTGATGTACAAAATAAAGATAACGTTTCTTCCAACATTGACTCTGTCTTTATTGAACAAAACTGGGGGAGACTGGGAAAAGGAGGTGGGAGAGGGGAAGAGAAAGGCTGGGAGAGGGGAGGGCAACTAACATGATCAGGGGTTGGGAACAGGTCCCAGATGAAGAAAGGCTACAGAGACTGGGACTGTTCAGCTTAGAAAAGAGGAGACGGAGGGGGGACAGGATAGAGGTCTCTAAAAGCAGGGGTTGGGTGGAGAGGGTGCATTCAGAAAAGTTCTTCCTGAGTTCCCATAAAGAAGGACTAGAGGACACCAAAGGAAAGGAATGGGTAGCAGGCTTCAAACTAGTAACAGAAAGTTGTTGTTCACAAAGCAAAGTGTCTACCTGTGGAACTCCTTGCTGCAGGACGCTGTGAAGGCTACAACTAGAACAGAGTTTAAAGGGAAGTGAGATAAAGTGATGGAGGTTGGGTCCATGGAGTCCTATTAGCCAGAGGGTAGGAGTGGTGTCCCTGCCCAAAGTTTGTGGAAGGCTGGAGAGGGATGGCACGAGACAAATGGCTTGGTCACTGTCTTCGGTCCATCCCCTCCAGGGTCCCTAGGGTTGGCCGCTGTCGGCAGACAGGCTACTGGGCTAGATGGACCTTTGGTCTGACCCAGGACGGCCATTGTAAGCTCAGGGCTCAGTGTCGGGGGTCTCAGTGGACCCCCTTGATTTTCATGCACACCTGGTCCTGGGTGGCCAGGCTGGCAGCTCTCCTGCCCTAGACAGCCATTTTCCTGTGCCTAGTGCGGAGATCGTGGACGAGGTCCACGATGTCCGCACTAGCCCAGGAAGGTGCCCGCCTCTTGCGGTCCAGGGCAAGCTCCCGGGAGCCGCCAGCCTGGTCCCGGCAAGAGGGGGAGGGCTGGGGGGCATCGGGTGGGTGGCTCTGTGCCGTGCCAGGTGCAGGGTCTGCTAGCTGGGTGCTGGCAGGCTTGCACCTGGCACGGGCACCGTAGCCAGCCCGTGCCCCTTTAAGGGGTCCGGGGCCGGGAGGGGGGCATAGAGTTTCCCTGGTGTTGGCCAGAGTGGCCACCAGGGAAACCTGGGGAGGGCTAGCCTCCCACTAGTTCGAACTAAAGGGCTACACAGCCCTTAGTTCGAACTAGCTAGTTCGAACTAGGCGTTAGTCCTCGTAAAATGAGGTTTACCTAGTTCGAACTAAGCGCTCCGCTAGTTCGATTCAAATTCGAACTAGCGGAGCGCTAGTGTAGCACCTATTAAAGTTAGTTCGAACTAACGTCCGTTAGTTCGAACTAACTTTGTAGTGTAGACATACCCAGAGAGAGAATGTCTACACTGCAGTGTTTTTCTGGAAAAATGGCCATTTTTTGGGAAAAACAATACTTGTGTCTACACTGCTATTGCATTTTTTCGACAAAAGGTCAAAAGAACGGAGAGGTTTTTCTGACGGTGGTAAACCTCTTTCTATGAGGAAGAAGCCTTTTCCAAAAAAGCTTTTTCGGAAAAAGGCATGTGTTGACAAAGAAGAGGGAATTCTGTCAAAAAAAAGAGACCTCCACAAACAATACAGGTACCCTGGTGGCCACTCTGTCCAAACTAATCACAACTCAATAGTTCCTGTTTCCTGCCAGCTCTTAAAGCTGCCTGTGACAAGCCAGGTGGCAGGAATTCAGCCCTAAGAGATGCACCAGACCATGCGGCTCTCCCTGCCACCCAAATTTGGACCCATGGCCCAGCCACAACCCCTCGGAGAGCCTCCTGGCCCTCGCAGCAAGCACCACCAGAGGTCCCAGGAGCCAGCCAGGGGCAGCAAAAGGTGTGCGCTGTCTTGGTCTGGGGCAGAGATCCTGTCCCTCTTGGAGGTGTGGGATCTCCTGCAGGATCTCCACTCCCAGAAGCGCAATGCAGACATCTACAGCTGGACGGCCTAGGCTCTAGCTGCAAGAGGCTACCACCCATGGACCTTGGAATAAATCTGAAGCAAGGTCAAGGAGCTCTACCAGGGCTATGCCAGGGCAAGTTCCTTCCCCACTGTGGACTCAAGGGTAGAGACACCTGTTGTCACCCACCCAGGGCTCCCTGTTGAGGAGGAGGAGGAGGGTGAGGAGGAGGAGGAGGAGGACAAGCTACAGGAGGAGGAGGATACAGTCAGCATGGTCACCCTCACCCTGGAGCCAGTACCCCAGACCCTGGATATCTCCCAAGCATCTTCTGAAGATGGGGAGGGATCACCAGGTGAGTGCTCTCAGTTTTTCACACACACAGGGTGGGCAGGCTGGTGCAGAGGGGATGGGTTGCAATAGTCACATGGCCTGCTTGGCATGGATATTGTGCTGCAGTCAATGCACATGGAAGCACATGCTGTGCAGGTCTGTTCCACGCAGCCTCAGAAGGCAGCCCTGCAGCACCCCCAGGCTCCTGCTCACAGACTCTGAGGAGGTCACGCACATGTCTGACCCCACGGGCAGGGGTGCACACCCACCACCAGCCACCACTGGAAGCAGGCTCGGCACAAGGTCATACGCACACCTGCACACAGACCGAGGAGTGCCGCACATGACACATGGACATGCCTGCATGTGCAAGGCCCCACCCGCTCCTGCGGACAGCACTGCGAGGTGCAGATGTATGTGCAGGTCCCATGGAAGGCCAGGCTGCTCCAGGCCCCTCTCCTGCCCATTGGATCCATGTGTAGCCAGACACTTCCCTTGCCTTCTTGTCCATGAGCTGGGGGGAGTGGGAAGCATGGTCCCCTGGGCACCTAGGACCCCTGTGAGGCAGGGCCCGCTGTGCAGGCCACTCATGGCCTTGCTGTCAGGACATCCTTGACCTCTGGCCCAAGGACTGTTGCTTGCTGCTCACAGAGGAGGGCACGGCCTCAGGGACAGTGTCTGCAAGAATGACTGACCGCCTCTCCCTCTTCATTCTCTACTGCCAGAGCAGCCATCGCTGAGGGGCAATCAGGGCCGAGGCAGCCGCCTGACCCCGGGGGAGCCGCAGGCACTGGAGGGTCCATGAGTACCTCATAAGACAGCACATGTTCTTCCTCCATGACATGCAGCAAACCCTGGCCCAGAAGGTCTGGGATGACACCCAGTCGCAGACCCGCATGTGGGATCCGCTTGTGCAGCAGGGCAATAGCATGAGTGCCACCATCCGCAAAATGATGGCACACCAGGCTCCCGTCCCTGCTCCTGCCTGCTGTGCTCCTGCCCCCCCATTTCCCCTGCTATTCCTATGCCCTCTGCTCCTGCTCCCCCTGCTGTGCCTATGTCCCCTCCCTTTGCTCCCTCTCCACCATACCTGACCCAGCTCCAGCCCCCTCTCCTGTTCATCCCCCTGTTGTCCCAGGTCCCACCCACCCCCAAGGTCGCTGAGGTCCCTGAACCTAAGGTGGCACTTCCAGCTGCACCACGCGCCACTCCCAGCCCTGAGCCTGCCTCCTCCCTGCCCTTATCCAGGTTCTCAGACCCCCTCTTCTCCAGTTATTTTTATTATGAAAAAAAAATTCAAAGTTCTTGTTTCATAGCTCAAAACTGGTATCTTTATTCAATGCACAGGGAAAGGGGGATGGGCGGGGTTGTTATGCGAAAGGCATAGGGATGCAAGGCACAGGCCCTTTGAGGGGAGGCCCTAAGGAGAATTACTGGTGTCCTTGAGAAAAACTCTCTTTCAGGGCCTCCTGGATATGCACCACCACCTGAGGGGTCTGGCAAATTGCAGCTGTGCATGGCTGCTCAAAGGCCCTTCCCTCCTAGCCAGCCTCTGCCTGCCACCCCGGGAAGAAGGCCTCCTCCTTCCTCTCCAAGATGCATTCAGAGAACACAAAAGGCTGAGACCACTTCAGGGATGTTGTGCTCCTCTACATCGAGGCAGGTCAAGAGTCACCTGAACCGACCGCACTTACAGGTGCCCGAAGGTGCATTCAATCCACATTCGAGGTGGGCATTGAATAGGTCCCTGCTGAGGTCCAAGTGGCCAGTGTACAGCTCCATGAGCCACAGCGTGAGAGGGTAGGCCGCATTCCCCATGATGTCCCGTGGCATCTGCACATCCCCAACCTGAAAGTCATGCTGGGGGAAGAATGTGTCAGCCTCCAGCTTCTGGTACAGGCTGGAATTTCAGAAAATGCAGGGATCATGTGCCCTGCCTGACAACTCAATGAAAATGTCAGTAAACTGTCCATGGTAGTTGACCAGGGCCTATAGCACCATCGAGAAATAGCCTTTGAAATTGATGTATTGGGTGGCTCAATGATGTGGTACGTGGATGGGAAGGTGGGTTCTATCAATGGCTCCCCTGCAGTTGGGGAAGCCCAGGGATGCAAATCCGGCAATCATAGGGTCCAGGTCTCCCAGGCGGATGACCCTGCGCAGCAGGATGGAGTTGATGGCCCTCACCATCTGCAGAAAACACACAAAACAGAGAATCAGAGGAAGTGCCTGAGCCCTTTGGAGGTGCCCACTTCCTTCCCATCCCTCCCGCAAACACCACAGGAGCCATCCCATATAAGCCCTCCCTCCCCACCCCCCAAGCAGGGCTGTGTGAGGACAGCACGGCACAACCCCCCAAGGATGGGGCTTTTCTTCCATCCCCAGTCCACCCCGCACTCCCACCCCCTTTCCCTAGGGTCCCCCTTTCCAGAACTCTCCCTCTCCAGGGACTGCAGCCCGAGAGTGACTTACCTCCATGAGGAGGGCCCTGACGGTGGACTTCCCTATGCTGGTAACTGTCTGTGTTGTGAGCTTCCAGATGGCAATGGCAACAGCGACCCGCTTCTCCAGGGGGATGACAAGTAGCATCCGGGTGTCCTGTTGTTGGAGGGCAGGAGCGAGCCAGGCACATAGCTCCATAAAGGTGGCCTTATGCATTTGGAAGTTTTGGAGCCACTGCTGGTCATCCCACCACTCCATGACCTGTCAGTCACACCAGTTGGAACTGGTGTCCAGCATCCTGAAGCATCTCTCCACCATGGAGTATGGTTGCGAGGGCATTGCTCCTGCACACAGGCAGAGGGTTTCACTGATGAGCTCAGACCATGACTACAGTGTTCACAAAGTGCTGCAGAAGCTGCAGCATGGCAGTGTGGGGCCATTGCATGCCCAGAGGCAGTTCTGGCTCCCTGGCAAACAGTGTTGTGCTGTCCTGAAGCAGAGAAACCAGAGCAGGCACTGCTAGAGCTTTGCTGTCTCTCAGGGTATGCCTACACTACAAAGTTAGTTCGAACTAACGGACGTTAGTTCGAACTAACTTTCATAGGTGCTACAGTAGCGCTCCGCTAGTTCGAATTTAATTCGAACTAGCGGAGCGCTTAGTTCGAACTAGGTAAACCTCATTTTACGAGGATTAAGCCTAGTCCAAACTAGCTAGTTCGAATTAAGGGCTGTGTAGACCCTTAATTCGAACTAGTGGGAGGCTAGCCCTCCTCAGGTTTCCCTGGTGGCCACTCTGGCCAACACCAGGGAAACTCTATGCCCCCCTCCCGGCCCCGGACCCCTTAAAGGGGCACGGGCTGGCTACGGTGCCCGTGCCAGGTGCAAGCCTGCCAGCACCCAGCCAGCAGACCCTGCACCTGGCATGGATCGAGCCACCCACCCGATGCCCCCCAGCCCTCCCCCTCTTCCCGGGACTAGGCTGGCGGCTCCCGGGAGCTTGCCCGGGACCGCAAGAGGCGGGCACCCGCCTGGGCAAGTGCGGACATTGTGGACCTGGTCCACGATCTCCGCACTAGGCACAGGAAAGTGGCTGGCTAGGGCAGGAGAGCTGCCAGCCTGGCCACCCAGGAGCAGGTGTGCATGAAAATCAAGGGGGTCCACTGAGACCTCCGGCCCTGAGCCCTGAGCTTACAATGGCCGTCCTGGGTCAGACCAAAGGTCCATCTAGCCCAGTAGCCTGTCTGTCAACAGCAGACAACCCTAGGGACCCTGGAGGGGATGGACCGAAGACAGTGACCAAGCCATTTGTCTCGTGCCATCCCTCTCCAGCCTTTCACAAACTTTGGGCAGGGACACCACTCCTACCCCCTGGCTAATACCACTCCATGGACCCAACCTCCATGACTTGATCTCACTTCCCTTTAAACTCTGTTCTATTTCTAGCCTTCACAGCCTCCTGCAGCAAGGAGTTCCACAGGTTGACTCTTTGCTTTGTGAAGAACAACTTTCTGTTACTAGTTTGAAGCCTGCTACCCATTTCTTTCCTTTGGTGTCCTCTAGTCCTTCTTTATGGGAACTAATGAAGAACTTTTCTGTATGCACCCTCTCCACCCAACTCCTGCTTTTAGAGACCTCTATCCTGTCCCCCCTCCGTCTCCTCTTTTCTAAGCTAAGAAGTCCCAGTCTCTTTAGCCTCTCTTCATATGGGACCTGTTCCCAACCCCTGATCATTTTAGTTGCCCTCCCCTCTCCCAGCCTCTCTCTTCCCCTCTCCCACCTCCTTTTCCCAGTCTCCCCCAGTTTTGTTCAATAAAGACAGATTCCATTTTTGAACACAATTTTCCTTTATTTTGTACATCAAGAAAAGGGGCTAGGGAAGGGTAAGCGGAAGGAGGTGAGGGAGGAATGGGGCACGAGCCCCCGATGGGGAGGACTGGGCTGGCTCTGTGGGCTTCTGGGGGTGGAAGCTCTCCTGCAGTCCCCCAATTGCCCCCTCTCCCCAGATGGCAGCCTGCGGCAAGTGCAGCCGGGCTGATGGCCGAGTGCTGTGATGTGCCCAGTGTGGGCACTCAGGGCACTCCAAGCCAGGACTGCTTTGCAAGCGGGGCACCCCTGAGAACTGTCTGTCCGGGGTGGGGGTCGGGTCCTTTTAAGCACAGCCCTCGGCTAGCCCGAGACAGCATCTCCACGCTCTAAGTCCTTCTCTGATGCCCTGCCGGCACTGCTTCCGGCCATCCTTAACCCCACTTCAGGGTCCACTTAATGTGGACATGCTAATTCGAATTAGCAAAACGCTAATTCGAACTAGTTTTTAGTTCTAGACGCGTTAGTTCGAATTAGCGCTGTAGTGTAGATGTACCCTCAGAGAGGTGGCCAAGCAAGCAGCAGAAGCAGAGAAATGGCTGTCGGGGGGGTGGGGGGGTATCCCTTTAAGCACACATGTCAGCTAGCCTTAGGCAACAGAACCTGGAATCAACTGCTAACCTAATGCCCTGCCTGAACAAGTTCCATGTGGCCTTAAATGCAAGATAGCATCTAATCAGTGTGTACGCTATCTTTTGAAAAAGCACATCCCTTTTTCGTTGCACTTTTGCTATGAGGACACTCTCTTTCGAAATAAAATCTTCCAGAAGATTTCTTCCAGAAAAGCTCTCAGTGAGGGAAGGGGGGAAAGGGGAGAAGAGAGAGAGAGAGAGAGAATATATATACAATCACAAATGAAACATACACATAGATATTTCTCTGTGAATTCTGAGTGTCAAAGAATACGCAGAAAGAATATTTGATTTTGATTCTGGGTCAAATATGTTTTCATTCATTTGGTTAGAGAAACTAGTTAGAATTAAAAAAGAACAACTGCAGTCTTTAGTGTCAGAAAGTGTGGAAGTGGAATGAAATGTCCTTGCAAATCGAATGTGCCAACAAATCTCTGTATATCAGTAGTAGTGTAAATTCTCCTCTACCTGCTGCCAAATTTAAGTAAAGGTACCTCAGTGAAAATGGGAATAGGGCCCAATGTCTTAGTTCTGCTAAAAATATAGCCACTAACATAGAATGGAAGGAATCTTCTGTTTCCCTATAAAAACAATTGTAAAAGTACCAAAAAAAACCAGAGATGCAAACATTCTCTCTCTTCTTTGTTATCTTATAGCTGCATTTCCTAAAGTAATAGTGTGGTGTAGCAAAGCAGGTTGGACACACAAACAGAAAGACAACTTGAGCTTGTTTACCCTTGACATTCATTTTTGATGTTTCAAAACAAACACAAGTCCTTGCATTCCTTCGTGGAATAATTGCAGTCTAAAGGATGAAGATTTCTTTAAAAGGGTTTTGATAAGGTCTAATTTAGTCATCTGTTATAAGCCCCAAGCCCCTAATTTTACAGAAAACAATAATAGAACTAGATTGCTGTTTTCTACAGAATTAGAGGTTACTAGCTCTTTTTAGTAGACAGTTATACATGCTCCTGTAATTACCACCAAAGCTTTGACTCCAGCAAAATCCAGTTTCATTCATTTTCTCAGGAGTTTCTTGGTACAGTAAACTTCCAATAATCTGGCACCTTTGGGACCCAGGGGGTGCTGGATTATCGGATATGCCGGAGTATTAGGAGGTACTCCGGAACGGGGGGCGTGAGGGAGGGAAGCGGGGGAAGCCCCGTGCAGCCGCCAGCAACAGGCCAGCTGGGGCTGCAAGTGGCAGCAGCAACTTAAGGAAGTGGCGGGACAGAGAAGCTGGGGTGCTGCCGGGTTGGTCCCGCCGTGCTGCCCCTCACCTGAAATGCGCTGCGGACCAACCCAGCAGCACCCCAGCTGCTCTGCCTGCAGCTTCCCCAAGTTCACTACTCATCAGTTTCAGCAGCGGCAGACTTGGGGAAGTGGCGGAGCAGAGCAGCTGGGTGCTGCTGGGTTGGTCCCTCAGCGTCGCCCCTCATTCCCCTGCTCGGTGCCCGGCAGCACCCGAGCTGCTCTGCTTCGCAGCTTCCCCAAGTCCGCCACTCGTCAATTTCAGCAGTGGCAGCCGCGCAGAGCAGAGCAGCTGGGGTGTTGCCGGGCGCCGAGCAGGGGAATGAGGGGTGACGCTGAGGGACCACCCCGGCAGCACCCGAGCTGCTCTACTCTGCGCCTTTTCCCCAAGTCCGCCACTGGTCAGTATCAGCAGCTGCAGCAGCGGACTTGGGGAAGTGGCACGAAGCAGCTCTAATTGTCTGGCTGGCCGGAGCACTTCTGGGTTCCAGTTGGTGCCAGACTATTGGGAGCGCCGGACCACTGAAAGCCGGACAATTGGAGTTTTACTCTATTTTGTTCGCTAATATTGCATTGCAGAATTTTCTTCACCCAACTTATCTTGACACTCACACTAAATTATCAAAGAGAAACCTGGAAGAGATTGGGTAGTACTAAAAAAGGCACATTATTTGTCAACAAACTAAAACTGAAGGTACTTGAGAAGTTTTTATAAAACTGTTGTCAGGCTTCAATTTACTTCTTCCAAAACCTTTTATTTTTTTTTTTTTTAAATTTGTGTCTGACTGTCATGGTTACAAGACAAGCTGTGTTTTTTTAACCCTTTGCACCCCACAAGTGACAGATATCTCTTCCTGAATCTCTCAAAGGGGGAAAAAACCACAGTTCAATGATTTTTAGACTGGGTCTCTAGGGGTATGTCTAGACTACATGGCTCTGTCACCAGAGCCACGTAGATTAGTTTACTAGACATAACCAAATGAAGTGGCGATTTAAATAATCACCGCTTCATTTAAATTAAAATGGCTGCCGCGCTGAGCCGATCAGCTGTTTGTCGGCTCAGCGCGCGAGTCTGGATGCTCCATGGTCAACATCAAAGGCATTTGTCAACCGCCCCGTTATGCCTCGTGGGATGAGGTTTACCGGGGCTGTCGACAAATGCCTTTGATGTCGACCGCGGAGCGCCCAGGCTAACGCGCTGAGCCGACAAACAGCTGATTGGCTCAGCGCAGCAGCCATTTTAATTTAAATGAAGCAGCAATTATTTAAATCTCCGCTTCATTTGAGTATGTCTAGAAAACTATTCTACATGGCTCTGGCGACAGAGCCATGTAGTCTAGAACAGTGGTCCCCAACCTTTAGAGGCTCCCGGGCGCCTGGAGGTGGGGCCACTCATGCGCCGGGCGCCCGAGGGGTGGGGCCACTCATGCTCCAGGCGCCCAGGGGCGACGCAGCGTGTCCTGGGGCACGCTAGGGGCGGGGATGCCCTTGCACTGGGCGCCAGCATGTTCCCCAGGGCCGGGGCCGCCTGAGCGCCTTGTGCCGTGGGCCCGGGGCCGGCACCGCCACCCGAGCCGTACGCCTGGGGCCAGCACCGGCGCCCGCATGTGCCCCAGGGCTGGGGCCGCTTGAGCGCTGCGCGCCAGGCGCCGATGCGTGTCGCGCTCCTGGGGCCGGCGCCTCCAGTGCGCCGCGCGCTGGGGGTGGGGCCGGCCCAGGTTGTCGGCGGGCGCACACAAATGCGCCGGCGGGCGCTATGGCACCCACGGGCACCGCGTTGGGGACCACTAGACCAGAAATTTTGACACACACAAGAAAACTTCTGGGTGCCTGTGAACCATTCTGGTTGACATGAGCCAAAAACAACTTCTTCAAAACAGGTGTATTGCTTCTTCACCCACAGATCTATAAAAAACAGATAAATTGACAAAAGTCTATGCCCATCTATTCTCACTTACACTTTATCCCTTCACATTTTTGGTAAGTTTCATTCAGCCCATTCCCCTTCTTCTGGGCTGAGAATGTGTTGCCACATTCTTGTCAATTTCATGGCTAAACTTGAAGTTGACAAAAAGGCTGGGCTACCGCAGTGGCCTGGGAGCTCCATCTAGAGTTCCTCTGCCTCCTGGATTATTCACTCCCTCTCAGGTTGCACTCATTGCATTCCTCATTTGCTCCCTGCCTTTCTGCAGCTCAGCTGCTTGATTTGACTCCCAGTTCTGAATGTGATGTAACTCCCAGATCGGCACTGCCATCAGAGCTGCTGCCTGGAGTCCTAGTATTGCCCAGAGCCTCCTGCTCCTCTCTCCTTACTGCTGGGATCCTGGCTGTCCTTCCCTCAAGCTCCCACCCACCATACACATGCACACACAGCCTCTTAGTGCTTTGCTCCCAACCTTTTAAAAAAAATTATTTAAAAACTACTTTTTGTGAAAAAATAAAATAGAGGTTTTTCTATTATTACCATTTTCCAACTGGCTTTAATATCTGAAAATGGAGAAAACTACTCAACAGTTTTTTTTTATCAATGTACAGGGGGAAAATTTAGTCCACGCATTTTTGAAAACAGGGAGAGGCAGTGTGTTTATATGTATGTCTGTGTTTGTGTCTGTAAAAAAAAAAGAAAACAAACAAACAAAAAACAGACAAAGAACTCCCCTGCTCCTCAGTTTTACATGTTTCAATAACCAGTTAGTCAAATAAAGTGTCTCCCATTTATCCATATAATTATCTGTGATTTGCATCATTGTTTGCTTTATATACATGACAGCATATTATTTAGTGCTGGTCTGCAGTTATGAGACCTTTGCTCAGTTTACTATCTTCACAAATCAGTCCATGTAAGCAATGGGCTTAGGAGAATTCACCCACTGAAAATCTGTCAGTACTGGCATAGTGCCAAACCAAGTGTGCAAGAGAGGAAGAAGGCATAGCGGGAACTCCCAGATTTTCCTAAGTGCATAAAGATAGTGATTTCTCAATTTCATCTTATGACCCACTAAACACCATGTTTACTCCAGTGATAAAAAGAGGCTTCAACTCATGCAATTAAAATGCAGGAGATGCCCCTTTTCATTTATCGAAGTGTCTGGTGTAACATCTCCCAGTTTTCTTTGTAGTTTACAACCAGTTAGCACTTAGCTTTCAGCCGTGTCATTACCGCAGGCTGGTAATGGCTGTGAAATTGTTACTTAAGTGTTATATAAAATGGAACAGCTGGCTGGTAAAAAATAACAGTGTTACAGCACGAGTGCCACTAAGTGCCCCGGTACAATGTCAACATAGTGTTGGGTCTAAAACACCAAGCAGAAGCAAAAAAAGAAAAAATTCCAAGACCACTACAGGGAAATCAAAGGGGACTGGCAGATAATCTAGATAATCTTCCTCTAGTGAGGACTCCTAAAAGGTCTCTGCCTACAACATGTCATACAATTCATACAACTATTCACTCTCCTCCCTCCTGCTTCCACTCTCCCTCCAAAAAAAGCCAACCGCAAAAACATTTCTAAAAAAAGATGTTTCAAATCCGTGAAATTGATTCTGGTTTTCTATTACTGCAGTTGCTCAAGGCAAAGACATATAGAAATCCTTCTTAGGAAAGGAAGCTATACTCAACATTTACAGAGAGCCTATGAACTGCTGTACTTCCAGAAGCTATCACCTCATTAGGGGTGGAATGGACAAATGTATGTGCCTTGAGGGATGGGGTAGATTTTCAATAGCACAAGGTAGCCAGCTCCCACCAACTTTTTGTAGGAGCCCAGTTTCCCTTTGTGCTGTTAGAGATCTCCCCTGTTAATCACTACTGCTCACTGAGGGTATGTCTACACTACCCCGCTAGTTCGAACTAGCGGGGTAATGTAGGCATACCGCACTTGCAAATGAAGCCCAGGATTTGAATTTCCCAGGCTTCATTTGCATAAGGGGGGAGCCGCCATTTTTAAATCCCCGCTGGTTCGAACCCCGTGCAGCGCGGCTACACGGGGCTCGAACTAGGTAGTTTGGACTAGGTTCCTATTCCGAACTACCGTTACTCCTCGTGGAATGAGGTGTACCGGTAGTTCAGAATAGGAACTCTAGTCCGAACTACCTAGTTCGAGCCCCGTGTAGCCGCGCTGCACGGGGTTCGAACCAGCGGGGATTTAAAAATGGCGGCTCCCCGCTTATGCAAATGGAGCCCGGGAAATTCAAATCCCGGGCTTCATTTGCAAGTGCGGTATGCCTACATTACCCTCCTAGTTCGAACTAGGAGGGTAGTGTAGACATACCCTGAAGGACTTGAGAGGTCTGATTTTTCATCTGTTGTACTTTTTATTGCACAGGTGGTTCCAGGATGTTGTACTGAAATGTCCAAAGCAGTATCTGACCCCAAGAAGTGACATTCTTGGTGCTTCCGGAATTCCCCCTGCTTTGCAGTGTCAGCTTGAACCATATGAGTGATGGGCCTTTACCAATCCATTCAAGTTTTTAACACCCAGCACAAGATGGTTGCTTTCTTACCATGCAGTTCACTTAGTAAAATATCTGGAGAAATGTTGCCCTACTTGCCAAGCACTACTAATAAGAGGGAGGTAAATGCTACTATATACCTAATGCAGTGGGCAAGTTTATAAGGCATCATCATACACACGCCCACTCAGAGAATCAGATAAAGTCATCCTTTCAGTATGCATCCAGCCAAGGTCAAATGAGGTCATCCTATACCACAGGGAATGTCACAATGACACCTACATGCTCATTTTTCATACCCTGCATTTTCTTCTGGAATGGTTCTCTCATCTTCCCACCACTTGACTGTGAAGGTCTCAGAATCAGGACCGTGGGAGCTTTTCAAGTACATAAGTAAAGATATCATTCTTTGCCATAATTCTTCACATCCTTGCCAGTTACTCCTGTGCTCTTGTTTCTTCCAACAGGTCCAGAATTAAAATCAAGGAAAAAAAATAGAGCTTATGAATTCTGCCTTCCCTCAAATCCTGAGCTGTTTACCCAGAAATAACCTATTTCTTATCTTGCACTGGATGTGCTAGCACCCAAGGATGCTTATACATTAAGGACTTATGAAAATGCAGTGTATAAATAATGTGTTTAACCTGAGACACAACTAGATTGCATGAAGACCAGTAACAAAAATGTTTGTCTTTACATCTGTACCACTTAAACAATCAGAAAGAGTTTCTCTAGTTGGATTTTTTTAAATTTTGCAATAACAAGAGACTGCACTATAGAACCAGACCTCTAGATAACAAGCTACCTGGCAAATAATGAATAGCACTGAGATGGAAAAGAACCTCAAAAAGAGTGCCAGA
Source organism: Pelodiscus sinensis (assembly GCF_049634645.1). Lineage (NCBI taxonomy): Eukaryota > Metazoa > Chordata > Testudines > Trionychidae > Pelodiscus > Pelodiscus sinensis. The sequence goes on along the minus strand of NC_134725.1, from coordinate 26,501,658 downwards.
CAGACACTGTAAGTGAGCTTCAGGGGCAAAGCCAAGAGAAAGATTCCCAAAGAAATCAGAAACAAGAGGAAATTTGATGTATTGAAAGTTCCCTTATAGTCTCTAAACACACACCAAGGTTTCTCAAAAGTATAGTGAATCCATCACTGGGGGGTAATTTCTCTATCTGCTTTGAGATGCTGCTCTTGATAGCTAAAGCCTTCAGCTGACTAGGACCTACCAATGTAAGGGACCACTTGTCCACTCACCTTGACTGCTAGGCTAAGGGGGAGAGTCTCTCTGAATTGCGGGTATTCTTAATGGGAGACTGTCTACCCAAGAAGGATTCTGTGTATAGTCATCTTTAAAGAGCTCCCTCTTTCACAGGCCTTTGCCTAACATTGATGACAGCAAACCACATTGGCTGTATTTCGACCTCTGACAGAACTGATCAAAATATCTAGTGCAAATCAATAATGCAATAAATGGTTGGAAAGTGTGTTGTTCTCTTGCTATTTGTACTTTTAATTGCATGTATACCACATCTAAACAATATGGTGATGGGAACTTTATACATTCCTAAAGATAAATTCTACCTGATTTACCCCCACTGTTTTGCTTGTATGGAGTTAATGTAGAATAGAATGCGGTCCTCACACAGATGTATGTCTTTGCCTAGAAATCATGCAAAAATGTGTCTTCTGTGAGAAACCAGGCAGAGCTCCACAATTTCAAGTGAGTTTTACATTAAGATTTAGGATTTATTTGTATTTTAAGGATGGGCATTAAAAACCACAAAAGCCACATGGGTCTGGCGAGATACAGGATAGAGGAGTCTCTTAGGATTTTCCTGTTAGGAACAACCCAGCATGTTGAAGAGTCTATCCAACAGAGTGCAAGGCTGCCTCCGTGATGCACCCTCTTGAATGAAAACAACAGGAATGTTCTAAATACAATGGAACCTGTTGCACCTCTGAAAGTCAAGGCTACTCCTTGATTTAGGAGACTAATGTTAGGAACCAAGATTGGAAAGTTTTGGTCATTGATTTTAGATCAGCTTTGGTTCAGTTTCAGTTAGGCTTTGGTTTAGTTTTGGTTCAGCTTTGGTTCAGTTGGCTAAGTTGGGCTTCAGGACTGAGTTGGCTTTTACTGTTGTTTTCAAAGAGGATGTCACAACGTTTCTTCTGGTTATAGCTTTGTTGGTTGAAATTCCACAGCTGAAGAGAATCAGGAATCCCTTACAGATACTGATGGAGTTAGAATAATTTATGGAGAGCGATCTAGCATAACACAAGCTATTTAATGCTGTATAATATACCCACAAAGTTGTATTAAGGTCTGTGGTTTTCAACCCTGTGAGACAGAAACGAGTTATCATTATGCTCCACCATGAAAGCAGATTAAAATTAAATCAATCTGTTTATCTTTGGGCTTGCAATGCTGCTTTCTCAAAACCTAAAATATTCTCAGCCTAATTAAAATTTCAGGAGGAAAAACCATTTCACCCGGACACTTGAACAGCCCCATTCAAATTGTGATATTAGAAAAAATGAATTCCAAGAGGTGTGGCAAAAGGGAATAAGGAAAAGTTATTTACTTATTCCCACAATATAAGAACTAGGAGTCACCACATGAAATTAATAGGCAGCAGGTTTAAAACAAAAAAAAATGAAGTTTTTCTTTACTCAGCACACAGTCAGCCTCTGGAACTCCTTGCCAGCGGATGTGGTGATGACTAGGACTTTAACAGGGTTCAAAAAAGAGCTAGATAAAGTCATGGAAGTTAGGTCCAACAATGGCTATTAGCCAGGATGGGTAGGAATGGTGTCCCTAGCCTCTGTTTATCTGGATATGGGTGACAGGAGAAGGATCACGTGAGGATTTCCTGTTGTTTTTCCACCCTCTGGAGCATCTGGTATTGGCCACTGTTGGCAGATGAGATTCTGGGCTAGATGGACCTTTGTTCTGACCCAGTATGGCCGTTCTCATGTTCTTATGTTTAATAATCAAGTTTAATTAGTAAAAGAGCACAAGATCAATTTAGGCCTCAGAAAATGAACTGTGCCTGACATGAGTTAAATAAAATAAACATCTTTGGAATATATTTATCTTGTATTGGGCAAAACCTGCCTTTCCTGCTTTTTGTTATACGTATACATGGGTTGGGGGAGGGGGAGCTTACACTTTATTTTTATAGTGTTCAGTCAGAAAGTTAATATGAAAGCATGTTTTGCAAGAAGAAAATTAAACTTAAAACCCATACATCTCTGGGGGATTAAAGGGAGCGGGGGGAGCATAAAGGCTGATTCAATACAGGTAAATATCATGTGTTATGCTATTCTGACTTCCATCCACCTATATGATATAGTCTTACAAACCTGGCCCTCTTTGTTAGTAGGAATTGAGGGTTCTCAGAACCTTGCATGATGAAACCTTCAGATTCTCATTTTTAATAAATATTTGTTCTGATGAACAAGTGTGTTTGGCTATGTCTACACTGCTGAGAAAAGTCGGAAAAAGATATGCAATTTGCGATTCACAATTTGCGTATCTTTTTCTGCTATTTTTCTGAAAGAGGTTTTTCCGAAATTGGCCCATCTACATGGGGCAAAAATTCAGAAAAAACTCTTTTTTCAGAGCATCCCTTATTCCTCTCACTGAGAGGATGCCAAAAGAACAAGTCTGGTATCCCGGAAAAGCTCTGCAGTTTAGACATAGCCTTTGTTGCTTTATGATGTTGTGAAGTAATCTCAGGACACAGTACAGTAAATTTCCGATAATCCGGCACCTTTAGGACCCAGGGGGTGCCAGATTATCAGATATGCCAGACTATAGGAAGGGGGGGCAATGAGGGGTCTGAGGTGGGGTGGGAGGATGCCACTCCAGACCCCTCATAGCCCCACCTTCCGATAGTCCGGCTCTGCCCCAGGCGTCCCCATTCAGCTGCCGCTGGTCAGTTTCAGCAGCGGCTGAATCAGGGACGCCTGGGGCAGAGCAGCAGGGGTGCTGCTGGGTTGGTCCTGCAGTGCTGAGGAGTGACGCTACGGGATCAACCCGGCAGCACCCCAGCTGCTCTGCCCCAGGCATTCCCAAGTCAGCCGCTGCTGAAACTGACCAGCAGCTGATTCCAGAGCCCGATGGGCAGCACTAGGGGACCATCCCGGCAGCACCCCAGCAGCGGCTGAATTGGGGAAGCCGGGCGCAGAGCGGCTCCAATTGTCTGGCAGCTGGAGCACTTATGGGTTCCTGATGGTTCCGGACCATCAGGAGTGCCGGAGCATTGGATACTGGACCAATGGAGTTTTACTGTATTACCATCCTGTGGATTTGGCACATCCTGGCATGATATACAAAGACAAGATCACAATGTCATGACCTGATATCATGATAACAACATCATTGTGTCTTCAAACTATTTTCTTGAAACTTAAAAGCTTCTGAAAATCCACATAAGGTGGTGAAAACCCTACTGCTAATATGCCATTTAAGTAAACATTTATGTTTTAAGGGTACCCCAGGTAGCTGTATGAAAACTGATATTATCTTCAAATTTCAGCAGGCATGACCTCTACTCCCAATCTACACACAATGTGTTATTATCCAAAACTCACCTGTGTTCTAGGATTTTCCTTTATTCTCAATTAACAACAAATATGAGCCTTAACCTGAGTTGCTTTCTGGACTGGCTATTCCGCAGGGCTTTTCCTTGCAACACCATCTTTACCTGGCTTTCCATTGTCTTAGAATAGCTCCCAACTTCTATTCCTCAACTAGAGTGAAAGAGATCAACATGATTTAACTGTGTGAGTAGTGAGAATAGCTCTGCATACCCATCAGGGTTCTAGCAGCTGACATCTCAGGACAGGAAATATGAGTGTGAAGGCAAAAGCTGTTTTGCTTTTGTTTTGCTTCTGCTGTCTCTCTGCATAGTAATATAGCTGCTGGTGGCATTTTCTTCCTGCCTTCTTCACACTAACTGTACTTAAAGAAAGCTGGGTTGCAGACCAGGGCGGAACAGGAAAATAGCAGTATTGTACGTACAAGTGATCTTATAGACATGGCTGTTACAAGCAAGAAAAACCTAATTCCTGGAATTAGCTAAGATACTGCTATTAGCAGTAATGGTGTTATAAACTAGGGACACGCTAATGAGGTATTATTGCATTAAAGGACAAAACCATGACCCTGCTAAGAGCCATGTATCAGTTTGGAATTATGAGGCAAACACTCAGGTGGTTGCAGAGAAGTGACTGTCTTTGTGCTGTTGATAGTTAGGAAATAGACTGCAGAGGAAAATGATCTTGTGTTTATCCAGAGGCCATTCACAAATGCAGTGCCAGTAATAGTAACTCACATCTGCATGCCACTTTTTCAACCAGCAGCAGAAAATTGGAAAATTCAGTGGGACAGTAAAATGTGTGTATCCAAAAGAACAAAGTGAGTTTATTTATAAAAACAGGAGCCAGAGATGAACAGGGCTGCCTGCTAAAGGAAGTTAGGAACCCAGTCCTTTGCTTTTGCCTAGTGCCAAAAAAGAGATGTATAAAAATATCTGTGAGGGCAAAACTATAGTGCATATTCTTAACTAGTTTTTTGCTAGTAAAAGAAAAGAGTAAAATGGCTGCAAAAGCTGTTTATCATCCTGTGCAGTAAACTCATTCAGCCTGTAGCTACTTGAAATTTTCATAAAATCCAATTCAGATTTGGGGGAGGTTGGGAATAACAATATCTCAAGCAGCACCTTTGTACACAGATCTCCAACCACTCTGCAACAACAAACAAATCAGCAGCTGCAATGTAGACTGCGGCCCGGGCAGTGAGTAGAGATTGAATTGTCATGAGCTCTATTTTGCAGATAGGGAAACTGAAGCCAACACAGCTGATGTGACTAGCCCAAGCTCTCCTAGCAAGCCAGTGGCAGAGGTGATCCCTGAGTCCCAGCCCACAGCACTAACCTCTAGGGCATACATCCTCAGAAGCTTTTAATCAAGGTTCCTTTTACCGTGGGAAATCAGGCAGAGATACTTCCTTTAATTGCCAACATTTCCTCTGACATAACTCTTATCAACCAGCTCTATACTCACAGCCCAGCCTCTCCACTCCTCATATCTGCATTGCACCTACTATCTGTTTGGTTTTCTGGCTCTTTTTTTTTAATTAGCTCCCATTGTAGCAGACCCTGTATTTCCTTGATCTGAATAAACTAATGGTATACAGACTGCTATTTAAAGACTGAGGCTAAAGTGGATACACTAACAACAATATTTTGCATTTACATAGCACTTTTTATCTCAAATAGCCCTAAGGACACTTTATCAAAATTGTAATAAACTTGCTAGCATGTGTGTAACTCTGCTCTCTGCTGAATGTTCAATTATGGGTCATAGCTCTAAAAGTCCTACTTTTAATGAGGTAGCTCTAGTGACAGGGGCCAGTGCTTTGAAAGCAGAAGAAGCTGAATTCTATCCTTGTTGTCTAGCAGAGTGGCATCTGTGACATGAGTAGTTGCCCACAGTCATACTCTTGGCTTACAGCTTAGTGTGGTGAGGTGATATAAATCACCGATTTACTAAGAAGCTTAATTTAAATGTCAGCAGGTTACTCCTATGTTATTCCAAGTTTCCATCCACCACTCCTTACTGGGCATGAAGAGATGACATGCTCAACCAATGAAACAGAAGCATGACCTCAAGAGAAGAACCTTAGACTGATCGGTGAAAATGGGTCAACACTGTTCCCTAGCAACTTCTGAGCACTGCAGCTAATAAAGCATTTTGTGGATTGTGCATATACACCACATACCTATACAAGAATCCCTTCACCCACCACCAAAATACAGTCACCTTTTGAGGAATGCAGCAGCTATTTAACCAAGAGAAGCAACATTACACTTTAGCTAATTCCAAAAAGTGAGAAAGAATACTGCATTCTGCTGAAACAATGTTTCCATTCGCCTTTTACTTATCAGGGATTCTTATTTCGTATCTGTCTTCTATTAGACAAATATATGAGACATTCAGGCTATTCACAGCATAACGAAAAACAAATTCATGTTAAGCCTTGCAGGAGATCCTTACTCACATGAGTAGTGTTACCAGATGTAAATGAAGCCACTTGAAGGCTTTCAGCACCAAGACAGTAGTATCGAAAATGTGAAACAAAGAAGCAGAAGGATGCAGATTATACAGTGAGGAATTAAAAACAGCTGGATCATGCCAAAGGATTTTGATGATCACAAAGCAGGTATTCACCCAATAGGACTTATTGTTCTATATACAGCATATGCTAGATATATATATTTAGTGAAGTACTTTCCCATCCTTTCTGTCATCTGTGCAATGCTAGTAGTTCCAAAAGAAATATTTCCTAACAACAGGAAGCAGTCCATAGGCCAACCTTACCAGCTCACTGTAGCCACTGATGCAGAAAGGAGTGCAATTAATTAATACAATAAAGACACAGTCTAACATTATTCTGTGTCCCTAATCTAGAATACAAACAGGGAGAGGAGGAAAAGTCACAAGGTATCTCCTGTATCTACCCACAGTACTTAACATCAGTGCCTGTCAAAGCAGATAAAAGAGCTACAAGAGATGGCTTTGGTGGTCTAGTCAAGGAAGAATACATATATAACTTGGAATTATAGAACATTTTGGTTGCTGATTACTTCCTGTTTCACAGGAATATAAGGGTAGTTTGTAACTTTCTCCATATATAAAAATCCATAAGAGAAACAATATTTATAATTGCATCCTCCTCTCAAAATGTCACACAATGTTCCTTGGACTAGCTCATCCTATTTGTATGTTTCAGTCTTTGAAATATAAATGAGAATGAGAGTTAAATGTCTTGCATCACAGCTTAAAATAATCCAATATATTACACTATACTACCTGATTTGCTAATGAACCCAGTGTGAATTTACAAGGCATGTTAGTAGCATGGGAACCACTGTGGGCATTTGTCACATTTGGCTTAGCAGTGTCTGCATATGAGATGTAAGTGGGCAAATATTATAAAGTTCATAAAACATAGTATGGAATCATCAACTATTGACTGAGCCAGAATTATATTGGCGCTATGATTTTTCTTTGGTCCATGGGATTACAAAGTCTTTTTAATAAATGGATTGCAATGACCCTTAGTTGTGCAGACAGATTGATCTTTAAAAACTGCATAAGCTCTTTTGTGCCACTGTTAAAAGCCAGCGTGCTGATGTGACAGAAATTGCTTCATATAAAGAGATTATTTCTAAGATTAATGACAATACTGGTGACTTTTCTTCTTAGCTAAAGAAAAATACATATGTGTTACTAGCTGGCGCATGTGGCCATTCACTAGTTTTAAGGTGATCAGGAGTAAGAACCCAATGCTTTGCTTTTCTAAAGAACTCCTTTGTTTCTTGCTTATCTATAGCTTGTTCTTTTTAGTCATTTTTCTTAACAATGGTTTAAAAAGAAACATTCTGTTAAAAAGTATAGTGATGTGACCAGTTAAAAGAGTAGGTTGCTACCATGATAAAGATCTTGTTGGTGTCGTTCTTATAGATTCACAGATTTTAAGGCCAGAAGGAACCATTTTGATCATTTAGTCAGGTTTCCTGCAAAATACAGTCCATAGAACTCTCCCAAAACAATTCCTGTTTGACCCAGAGCAGATCGTTGAGAAGAAAACAGCCAATCTTTATTTAAAGATTGGAAGAGATGCAGATTCTACCATAGTCCTTGGTAAAATGTTCCAATAATTAATGACTCAATATTAAAAATGTATGCCTTATTTCCAGGCTGAATTTGTCTAGCTTCCACTTCTTGCTATTGTTTAGCTTCTTGAAGCTACAGAAGGCATCAATGTGAGCTCTTTGCGACATGGACAATGTTTTTGTCCTCTGTGTAGACAGCGCCTAGCACAGAGTGGTCTTGGTTTTCAACTTAGAGTTCACAGGCACTACTACAATACAAATAAATAATAATGAACAGGAAGTGGACAGCAGCTGCAGACAGGGGAGTTTGAGAGGGCATTTGGCAGAGGGAGGCTTACGATAGTCAGGAAGACCCGCAACACCTGTGCAAGCACTGCTTCTGTCTCCTCCACCGGCATCTGTAGCCAGACAGAACACCTGAGCATGGATGCCTTTACCTAGATCCTGGTGTGGTTTTGCAGGGACTGTGGATTGCAATTCCCACTTACTGATATCCAGGCTGGGGAGATCATCGAATGCAAAAGGTGCCTGATGGTGGAATCTCTCAGGCAGCTGGTGGCAGAGCTATAGGAGGAAGTAGCTAGGTTGAGGAGCACCCGCATCCATAAGAATTCCTGGACCGCATTCATGAGGAGACAGCTGAGGTAGCTGTCCCGGTACACAGGACTGTGGACACACCACTGGTGGAGGAGGAGACGGCTGAGGGTGAACAGTGGCAGCTGGTTACCGCTGGCAGCAGGCACTGCTCCACCCCTGCTCTGAACCCTCCCACTGTGGTACTAGGAAACCGTTATGCTCTTCTTTATACAGGAGATAAGTAATCACCCCCCTACACCAGGGGAGGAGAAGCCTCGTACCCCAAGGCTGGGAGGTCTGTTGCCATCACTGCAAATAGGAAACGTAGGGTAGTGGTGGTCGGAGACTCTCATCTGAGGGGGACAGAGGCGCCCATCTGTCGCCCTGACATTTCATCTCAGGAGGTATGCTGTCTGCCGCGGGCCCGTATCTGACATGTTACGGAGGCATTATCGAGGATTATCTGGCTCTCTGACTACTACCCCATGCTACTCATCCATGTGGGCACAAATGATACTACGAGGTGTGACACTGAGTGGATCAAGAGTGACTACAGGGCTCTGGGAGTTTGGGTGAAGGAGTTTGGAGCACAGGTGGTATTCTGTGTATTAAATGCATTAGAAGCAAGAGGAAGACCTAGGAGAGGGTAGGCCCACTGGTCAGTGAAGAGGGAGAAACAGTAACAGGAAACTTGGAAATGGCAGAGATGCTCAATGACTTCTTTGTTTCGGTCTTTACCAAGAAGTCTGAAGGAATGCCTAACATAGTGAATGCTAGTGGAAAGGGGGTAATTTTAGAAGGTAAAATAAAAAAAGAAGAAGTTAAAAATCAACTGGAAAAGTTAGATGCCTGCAAGTCACCAGGGCCTGATGAAATGCATCCTAGACTACTCAAGGAGCTGATAGAGGAGGTATCTGAGCCTTTAGCTATCATCTTTGGAAAATCATGGGAGACAGGAGAGATTCCAGAGGACTGGAAAAGGGCAAATATAGTGCCCATCTATAAAAAGGGAAATAAGAACAACCCAGGAAACTACAGACCAGTTAGTTTAACTTCTGTGCCAGGGAAGATAATGGAGCAAGTAATTAAGGAAATCCTCTGTAAAGACTTGGACGGTGGCAAGATGATAGGGAACAGCCAGCATGGATTTGTAAAGAACAAATCATGTCAAGCCAATCTGATAGTTTTCTTTAATAGGATAATGAGTCTTGTGGATAAGGGAGAAGTGGTGGATGTGGTATACCTAGACCTTAGTAAGGCGTTTGATACGGTCCCGCATGATATTCTTATCAATAAACTAGGTAAATACAATTTAGATGGGGCTACTATAAGGTGGGTGCATAACTGGCTGGATAACTGTACTCAGAGAGTAGTTATTAATGGTTCACAATCCTGCTGGAAAGACATAACAAGTGGGGTTCCGCAGCAGTCTGTTTTGGGACCAGCTCTGTTCAATATCTTCATCAACGATTTAGATATTGGCATAGAAAGTATGCTTATTAAGTTTGCAGATGATACCAAGCTGGGAGGGGTTGCAACTGCTCTGGAGGATAGGGTCATAATTCAAAATGATCTGGACAAATTGGAGAAATGGTCTAAGATAAATAGGATGAAGTTTAATAAAGACAAATGCAAAGTGCTCCACTTAGGAAGGAACAATCAGTTTCACACATACAGAATGGGAATCGAAGGTCTGGGAAGGAGTTCGGCAGAAAGGGATCTAGGGGTTATAGTGGACCACAAGTTAAATATGAGTCAGCAGTGTGCTGCTGTTGCAAACATGATTCTGGGATGTATTAAAGGGTGTGTTGTGAGCAAGACACGAGAAGTCATTCTTCCGCTCTACTCTGCACGGTTAGGCTTCAATTGGAGTATTGTGTCCAGTTTTGGGCACCGCATTTCAAGAAAGATGTGGAAAAATTGGAGAGGGTCCAGAGAAGAGCAACGAGAATGATTAAAGGTCTAGAGAACATGACCTATGAGGGAAGGCTGAAGGAATTGGGTTTGTTTAGTTTAGAAAAGAGAAGATTGAGGGGGGACTTGATAGCAGTTTTCAGATATCTAAAAGGGTGCCATAAGGAGGAGGGAGAAAACTTGTTCATCTTGGCCTCTGAGGATAGAACAAGAAGCAATGGGCTTAAACTGCAGCAAGGGAGGCTTAGGTTGGACATTAGGAAAAAGTTCCTAACTGTCAGGGTGGTCAAACACTGGAATAAATTGCCTAGGGAGGTTGTGGAATCCCCATCTGTGGAGATATTTAAGAGTAGGTTAGATAAATGTCTATCAGGGATGGTCTAGACAGTATATGGTCCTGCCATGAGGACAGGGGACTGGACTCGATGACCTCTCGATGTCCCTTCCAGTCCTAGTATTCTATGATTCTATAAATTTGGGATAAGGTAATCAGCACTACAGATGATTGAAGGTTTCAGTGGCCTCTGAGATGTTGGGGGGAAGGAAGTACCTATAATTTCTGAACTGAATGGTGAAAAAGGATATTGAATTTCAGAATGTGGCTCTGTGAACACTGGTGATTTGCTTTGAGCAGTGGCTAACTGCTAATGCTGTAGCCAGCCAAAAGTGAACTTCTCTCCATAGCTCAGAAATATACCTAGTCCCCAAAGGTCCAAAGCAGCCACTGATTTTAATGCCTCAGTTTGGTATGTCTTGAGATGAGACATTGTACACCTAATTTCCCAAGTACATACATTGACATCAGCTGAAAATGTGGTGGCTTGGCATGTCTGAAAAAGTATCTAAAGTCAGGCATCTAGGGGGTACTGAATATTAGGGACCACTTCTGACAATCTGAAGCAGGGAGGAGGCTGTTTGCTACCAGTAGACATTAGCTCCTGAGAAGGAAATATGCGCATGATAAGCTGCTGTGATAAAAAGCATGGAGAAGTAGTAGACCTCCGATTTCAGCCCAGGACATTGAAATGGGTGAATTAGAAATGCCAGGGAATGACAGAACAAATGAAAAAGGGTGGAGGTGAAGGTGCAAAAAAGGAGAAATTGTGGAGGAGCCTCTCAGGGGACAAACGACACTCAGCAACATAACCTAAACCATTATCTGATGAGAAGTTCCTGTTGCCTCTTTCTTTAGCCTACATGAAATGTGAGTTGCAGATTCAAGAATCCCCATGATACTATTATATGGTAAGGATTTTACAACACAGCATAGATAATGCTATTGTTCAGCATGGAATATCTTTTTGTTCTAGGAAGGAAATTAATAGTCTACCTAGGGATTAAGTTATTGCTCAGATCCAGGAAAATCCCAGCCCCTGCTGATGTACATAGTTTGCATTACATCTCCACTGATCAGTAAACTTCTCTGCTATGCCAAATGGCAGTATGGGTCCCAGAATTATTTGAGAGAGAGGGCTTTCCTGCTGGTAATGGGTGTTTTTGATACACACAATATCAAAATCAAGCTGTATATTTGTTTGGCTCTGAGCTCTCTTTACTATCATACAGAAATCCATCTAATCACAAGGACATAGAATTGCAAACTGTCTCCAAGCACAAAAAATGCCTCCCTTCCTGGGAGAATGACATTTCTAACTTAGGGTACGTCTACACTACCACCCTAGTTCAAACTAGGGTGGTTAATGTAGGCAACCGAAGTTGCAAATGAAGCCCAGGATTTGAATTTCCCGGGCTTCATTTGCATCTTGCCGGGCGCCGCCATTTTTAAAGCCCCGCTAATTCGGACTCCGTGCCCGCAGCTACACGTGGCACGGTCTAGGTAGTTCGGATTAGGCTTCCTATTCCGAACTACCAATACACCTCATTCCACGAGGAGTAACGGTAGTTCGGAATAGGAAGCCTAATCCGAACTACCTACTCCTTGCCGCGTGTAGCCGCAGGCATGGAGTCCGAACTAGCGGGGCTTTAAAAATGGCGGCGCCTGGCAAGATGCAAATGAAGCCCGGGAAATTCAAATCCCAGGCTTGATTTGCAACTTCGGTTGCCTACATTAACCACCCTAGTACGAACTAGGGTGGTAGTGTAGACATACCCTCAGAAAGTCTCATCTCAAGACAAACATCCACACCGACTAACACATTGCAAGACTTTTGTTCCACCAGACAAGAAATCTACTATACATACTTCTATTCCCTATAACAAAGAAAAGACAATAAACTTTCTAAACTGCTCCACTCCACAGGCTACAACAGCAACTACCTCAACCCACCGGAAAATATTGTTAACCTCTCCAGCTACAAACTCAATCCAGCAGAAGAGTCTGTCTTATCCCGGGGTCTCTCTTTCTGCCCCACATCCCTACAGACTGGATACAATTTTGTGGTGACCTTGATGCTTTTTTTCGCCGCCTCCGAGAATATTTCCAAACCACCAATGAACATCAATCTGACCTACCAGATCCCCCCTATCAACACCAAAGGAAAAATAATTCTATATGGGCTCCCCCTGATGGTCGGAATTACAATCTGGATTTCTATATACAAAGCTTCCGCAACAACGCACAGACTGACATTATTCGCAAATGACAAGTGACACACAAACTCAGCCATGCTGAACGCCAAACCATCCAGAGTCTCAAAAACAACCTGGACATTATAATCTAACCAGATGACAAAGGGGGTGCTATGGTAATTATGAATAAGGCTGACTATAACCCGGAGGCAACCAGACAACTCTCCAACACCATATTTTACAAATCTCTCTCCTCTGATCCCACCTCGGAATACCAAAAGAAACTACACTGTCTCCTTAAAAGCCTCCCTACATCTTCTCGGGAACAAATCCACACAGAAACACCTTCTGGCCCCCGACCAGGATTGTTCTATCTGCTTCCCAAAATCCATAAACCTGGACACCCCGGACGTCCCATCATCTCAGGTATCGGCACACTCACTTCTGGTTTATCCAGCTATGTAGACTCTCTTTTCAAACTCTACGCAACCAACACTCCCAGCTATCTCCAAGATACTACTGACTTCCTAAGGAAACTACAAAACATTGATAACCTCCCCGATAACACCATCCTTGCCACCATGGACTTAGAAGCTCTATACACTAATATCTCATATGAAGATGGATTACAAGCAATTAGAAACACTATCCCAAAGGACACCGCTGCCAATCTGACAGCAGACCTATGTAACTTTGTTCTCACCTACAATTATTTCCAGTTTGAGAGCAACTTATACCTCCAGATCAGTGGCACAGCCATGGATACACGCATGGCCCCACAGTATGCTAATATCTTTATGGCTGACTTAGAACAACGTTTCCTCAACTCCCATCCTCTTTTACCCCTTAGAATCATAGAATAATAGGACTGGAAGGGACCTCGAGAGGTCATCGAGTCCAGCCCCCCGCCCTCAAGGCAGGATCAAGCTCCGTCTACACCATCCCTGACAGATGTCTATCTAACCTGTTCTTAAATATCTCCAGAGAGGGAGATTTCACCACCTCCCTTGGCAATTTATTCCAATATTTGACCACCCTGACAGTTAGGAATTTTTTCCTAATGTCCAATCTAAACCTCCCCTGCTGCACTTTAAGCCCATTACTCTTTGTCCTGTCCTCAGAAACCAAGAGGAACAAATTTTCGCCTTCCTCCTTATGACACCCTTTTAGATATTTGAAAATCGCTATCATGTCCCCCCTTAATCTTCTTTTTTCCAAAGTAAACAAGCCCAGTTCATGAAGCCTGGCTTCATAGGTCATGTTCTCTAAACCTTTAATCATTCTTGTCGCTCTTCTCTGTACCCTTTCCAATTTCTCCACATCTTTCTTGAAATGTGGTGCCCAGAACTGGACACAGTACTTCAGCTGAGGCCTAACTAGTGCAAAGTAGAGCGGCAGAATGACTTCACGAGTTTTGCTTACAACACACCTGTTGATAAAACCTAGAATCATATTTGCTTTTTTTGCAACAGCATCACACTGTTGACTCATATTCAACTTGTGGTCCACTATGACCCCTAGATCCCTTTCCGCCATGCTCCTTCCTAGACAGTCGCTTCCCATCTTGTAGTATGGAACTGATTGTTCCTTCCTAAGTGGAGCACTTTGCATTTCTCTTTATTAAACCTCATCCTGTTTACCTCTGACCATTTCTCTAACTTGCTAAGGTCATTTTGAATTATGTCCCTATCCTCCAAAGAAGTTGCAACCCCACCCAGTTTGGTATCATCTGCAAACTTAATAAGCGTACTCTCTATCCCAATATCTACATCATTGATGAAGATATTGAACAGTACGGGTCCCAAAACAGACCCTTGAGGAACTCCACTTGTTATCCCTTTCCAGCAGGATTTAGAACCGTTAACAACAACTCTCTGACTACGGTTATCCAGCCAATTATGCACCCACCTTATCGTGGCCCTATCTAAGTTATATTTGCCTAGTTTATCAATAAGAATATCATGCGAGACCATATCAAATGCCTTACTAAAGTCTAGGTATATGACATCCACCACTTCTCCCTTATCCACAAGGCTCGTTATCCTATCAAAGAAAGCTATCAGATTAGTTTGGCATGACTTGTTCTTCACAAACCCATGCTGGCTATTCCCTATCACTTTATTACCTTCCAAGTGTTTGCATATGATTTCCTTAATTACCTGCTCCATTATCTTCCCTGGGACAGACGTTAAACTGACCGGTCTGTAGTTTCCTGGGTTGTTCTTATTCCCCTTTTTATAGATGGGCACAATATTTGCCCTTTTCCAGCCTTCTGGAATCTCCCCTGTCTGCCATGATTTTTCAAAGATAATAGCTAAAGGCTCAGATACCTCCTCTATCAGCTCCTTGAGTATTCTGGGATGCATTTCATCAGGACCTGGTGACTTGCTGACATCTAACTTTCCTAAGTGATTTTTAACTTGTTCTTTGTGTATCCTATCTTCTAAACTTACCCTCTCTCTGCTTGTATTCACTACGTTAGGCACACCTCCAGACTTCTCGGTGAAGACCGAAACAAAGAAGTCATTGAGCATCTCCGCCATTTCCAAGTTCCCTGTTACTGCTTCTCCCTCCTCACTAAGCAGTGGGTCTACCCTGTCCTTGGTCTTCCTCTTGCTTTTAATGTATTTATAAAAGGTCTTCTTGTTTCCCTTTATGCCTGTAGCTAGTTTGATCTCATTTTGTGCCTTTGCCTTTCTAATCGTGCCCCTGCATTCCCATGTTGCTTGCCTATATTCATCCTTTGTTAGTTGTCCTAGTTTCCATTTTTTATATGACTCCTTTTTTATTTTGAGATCATGCAAGATCTCCTTGTTAAGCCAAGCTGGTCTTTTGCCATATTTTCTATCTTTCCTACACAGCGGAATTGTTTGCTTTTGGGCCCTTAACAACGTCCCTTTGAAATACTTCCAACTCTCCTCAGTTGTTTTCCCCTTCAGTCTTGCTTCCCTTGGTACCTTACCTACAAGTTCTCTGAGCTTATCAAAATCTGCCTTCCTGAAATCCATTACCTCAATTGTGTTGGTCTCCCTTCTACCTTTCCTTAAGATCATGAACTCTATTATTTCGTGATCACTGTCCCCTATACTGTCTTCCACTTTCAAGTTCTCAACTAGTTCCTCCCTATTTGTTAAAACCAAATCCAGAACAGCTTCTCCTCTGGTAGCTTTTTCAACCTTCTGAAACAGAAAGTTGTCTCCAATGCAGTCCAGAAACTTATTGGATAGCCTGTGCCTCGCTGTGTTAGTTTCCCAACATATGTCTGGATAGTTGAAGTCCCCCATCACCACCAAATCTTGGGCTTTGGATAGTTTTGTTAATTGTTTAAAAAAGGCCTCATCCACCTCTTCCACCTGGCTAGGTGGCCTGTAGTAGACTCCTAGCATGATATCACCCTCGTTTTTTACCCCTTTTAGCTTAACCCAGAGACTCTCTACACAGCTATCTCCTACATTCATCTCCACTTCAGTCCAAGTGTGTACATTTTTAATATACAAGGCAACCCCTCCTCCCTTTTTTCCCTGTCTGTCCTTCCTGAGCAAGCCGTACCCTTCCATACCAATATTCCAATCATGCGTCCCATCCCACCAGGTTTCTGTAATACCAATGATATCATAGTTGTATTTATTAGTTAGCAATTCCAGCTCTTCCTGCTTATTACCCATACTTCTCGCATTTGTATATAGGCATCTAAGATACTGATTTGATCTTGCCTCCCTGTTGTGCCCTGACCCTCCTTTCTCCTTGCCATTATAGGCCGTAGTCCCCCACATTTCCAACCCATCTCCCAGTCCCGCACATTCAGCACTTACCTGTGGGCTTTGCTCACCTGCCCCCGACAAACCTAGTTTAAAGCCCTTCTCTACTTACGATACATCAATGACATCTTTATGATCTGGACGCATGGCCAAGAAACACTGGAGACATTCCACAGAGATTATAACAACCTACACCCCACCATCAATCTCAGCCTGGACCATTCTACACGAGAGATCCATTTCCTGGACACCACTGTACAAATCAGCAATGGAAAATTAGACACCACTCTCTACAGAAAACCCACTGACGCATACAGTTACCTACATGCCTCCAGCTCCCATCCAGAACACACCATACGATCCATTGCGTATAGCCAAGCCCTTCGATACAACCGTATCTGCTCTAATCCCACTGACAGAGACCAGAAACTTCAGGATCTCTACCAAGCATTTATAAATCTCAACTACCCACCCGGAGAAATAAAAAAGCAAATTGAAAGAACCAGACAAATACCTAGAAATCATCTACTTCAAGACAGACCCAAGAAAACCAACAATAGAACACCACTTGTCATCACCTACAGCCCTCAACTTAAACTTGTCCAACACATTATCAATAAACTACAGCCTATACTGGAACAGGATACTAAACTCCAAGAGGCTCTGGGAGACAGACCCATAGTCTCCTATAGACAACCACCTAACCTCAAGATGGTTCTTACCAACAATCACAGGACATACCACACTAATACCAACCCTGGTACCTTTCCTTGCAACAAACCCTGTTGCCAGTTTTGTCCACATATTCACTCTGCAGATACCATTATTGGACCTAACCAAGTGAGTTATAAGATCAAGAACACATATTCCTGCTCACTCAGAAATATAATTTATGCTATCATGTGCCAAAAGTGTCTGTCTGCTATGTACATTGGACAAACTTCACAGACACTTCGCCAAAGAATCAATGCCCACAAAACAGATATTAGACAGAATCACAAAGAAAAAACAGTTTCTTGCCATTTCAACCAGAAAGGACATTGTCTCAATGACTTGATTACCTGCATCCTGCTTCAAAGACCTTTTCAGACCACACTTGAAAGAGAATCCTCTGAACTGTCATTCATACTTAAATTCGACACTTTACACCTAAGTTTAAACAAAGACTTTAATTATCTTACCCATTACAAAGATAGCTTCCCCAATTATCACCTCTAATATCATTAGCTCACAGACATTTACCTTTCCCCTCCTCCTCCGCATCCTCCTTCTGTTCTGAAATTTGATTTGTCCTATTCACATGTGTTCATTTTTTTAAATTGTACCCTTTGGTATATATGGTTGTGACAATTTTCTTCCACTATCGGATCTGAGGAAGTGGGTCTGGCCAACAAAACCTCATCACCTAATAAACCATCTTGTTAGTCTTTACAGTGCTACATATTCCTGGTTTTTGTTTCAGGTATACCAGACTAACACAGCTACATTTCTATCTCCCTTCCTGGAGGCCTTCTTACTTCTCTGAGACCCTGCTCCCTACTTACTCCATTCTCCCTCTCTCAATCCAGGGTATGAACATTCCCTAGGAGACACAAGATTTAGCTCTGTATGAGCTCCAAGCCTAACTACAAGCAAATGACAGGAGTATGCGTGAAGTATGCGTAAGGCTGGGGGAATCCTCTGCTATTTGCTCTCCTCTTTCCTGCAGGAAAGAGTGAGAGATGGAGTAGGCTGCTTCAGCCACTGGGCTGCAGTAACTTCCATTTTGTGGCTCCGTGTGGGCAGAACTATTCCCCCCTGCCCCACGCTATGGATCCACTCTGGCATAACCCAGTTCTCTGGCTAGGCACTGGGCTCTAGATTTGTTGCTGATAAAGAATGTCACCCTCCTAGGCTGTCAATCCAGCATCTCATTGCAGCACCAAAACCCTCTTTCAAGTTTCTTCCTTAACACGATAGCTATTAATTTCCAATCTACTGCTATTTACCTTTGAACAAGAAAAAGTAGTCAGTCATCTCTCTGTGGTGCAAAGAATGTCTCTCTCCATGGAGGAGAAAGCCAAAAGAGAAGCATAATATATTTTATTAAAAACCTCTTTCCTGTTGGCTGGAATGTTGGCTGCTGTTAACAGATGGATGAAAACTGTCTCCATCTCTTTTTTGACATGTTGCTTTTCCTTTTCATACATAAAACAAATTTAAAAAAATAGATGCTGGAGAGTATATATCTCAGTAATTCCAGTTGCAAGATCAATCACAATTTAAGTATTACAGTAAATCCAGTATTTATTAGATCCATGGGAAAACTTGTGATAGAAATGTAGCCGTGTTAGTCTGGGGTAGCTGAAGCAAAATGCAGGACAATGTAGCACTTTAAAGACTAAAAAGATGGTTTATTAGATGATGAGCTTTCGTGGGCCAGACCCACTTCCCCAGATCAAAAACTTGGGAAAACTTGTAATTCAATTGTATCCCATTGAAGTTAAAGCCACCATACAGTGCTGTGGGATGAACTCCTTTTATCCATTGAATTGCACAGCATTTGGTACTGTTTGCTGGAAATACTGAATACGTCACAAGGAGAGGTTCCATGCTGCATAGAGCCTAGATTTTTAGAAGAAAGCTCATGTTACACACAGGTCAGTGTCCCCCCCCTATGCTTAATCCACAGAGCATGTGGGTCTCTAGCCTTTGAGGTGTCTCTTGTTCAAGAGCAAAAGGTGCTTGCTTCTTGTTTTAGAGCCTGGCAGTGACTGAGATGGCGGCCTTCACACATGTACTTTCAGTTTGGTGTGCAGCATTTATTTTAGGAAACCATCCTCTCTCGGGCTATGTCTATACTAGGAGATTAGCCCGAATTTACTAAATTCACTTCTGGGCACCAAATTTTACAGATTTTAAGTTCCGTGTCCTCACTACAGGGAAGAATCAAATCAGTCCTAGGCAGGCTCTGTTAATGTGGACACACTATCTTGGACTCAGAGCCCTAGAAAGCACTCTGGGGAGCCGCGGGAGGCCTCCCGGAGCCAATAAGTTAGAATTAGCAGCTCTGGAGTGTCCACACTAATGTTATTTTGGACTTACAAGTTCAGGAATAACATTATTCCTCATGAAAAGCAGCACTACAGAGTTTTAATTCCATGGTCCCTTATTCTGGAATA
This sequence comes from Pelodiscus sinensis, assembly GCF_049634645.1. Classification (NCBI taxonomy): domain Eukaryota; kingdom Metazoa; phylum Chordata; order Testudines; family Trionychidae; genus Pelodiscus; species Pelodiscus sinensis. The sequence goes on along the minus strand of NC_134725.1, from coordinate 26,482,042 downwards.
ACAAGCTTGGTAGTGTGGATGCATTGCTTACAAATTTGACCTTGGTGGGCCAATTTCGGACTAAGGTCCTGGTATAGACTAGGCCTAGGAGAGATGGAGGATAATTCTTTGGGAAGAATAAACAATCCCAAAGCTTGGAAAATATCATTAGGTTTTCTTCCTCCAAAAGTATGTGCATGGAGTCAAGGGGTTATTGCTGGAGGAGATTTACTAAAATGACTCCTATAAAAAATAACAAACTATTTCATATGACAGCTCATTGTAAAGGTTAATTTGAAAAACTTCTCTCTTGGAGATTCTGTGTTTCTGACAGGAATGCCACTATACATATTCATGGATGTACTGGAACACTGTATGATAGTACTTCATTAACTTTCCCTACACCTGGCTCTAAATAAATGGACTGAAGGAAAGAAGAGCCATGAACAGCAGTGGAGAGTGTCAAATAGGAACAATACATTTAACACATTTTTATCCGTTTTAGCGGGTGTGCAATAACTATGGTATATAAAGTTAGAATGAATTATCTGGTGTCAAATGTTCATTAAGTTTGTCCTTGAGAAATCACAGAGCAGGGTCAATCTATGTTTAAAACTTACTGGAGCGAGGGTTAGAAAAGTGGGTCACTCTCTTTGCTGCTCAGCATAGTGACATATAAATGGAGGCATTACCATATCTGCAAGTAACCTAGCAAGTCATCTGTTGTATAGAGAGACAAGCTAACAGCTTCCTCCCAAGATTTGTTATAATTTGGCTTTGAGATGATCCATAGTGCTGAATTTTCTCAGTGATTTGCTGCATGCCGATCATGGGTTTGATTAAAACAAAAACATAATTAGATAAAGGTGGGTGAGATAATCTTTTATTGGACCAACTTCTATTAGAGAAAGAGGCAACTTTCTGTGTGGCTCACCCATTTTGACTCTCTAATATCTATGGCCAACAGAGCTATAACAAACATTGCAAACAAAAAATAAATGTAACTTATGTTGCTTGTACAGAAATACACATAGTTACCTAGTAAAAAATACAGCCTGTTAAATGAAGCGGAAAAGAGTGATAAAATAGAAATTGAAAAACAGGAAGGGATAAAAAAGAATGTGTTTAGTGCCACAACTTTCTAGAATTTACAATATGTGACCTTCACAATCTCTTTTAAAGTCACTGAGAGACTATTCATTAGTTTAGTAAACTAATAACAGCTATATAGGATTTTTCATCTTCAAACATTAATTAATTCTCAGAACACTCCAGAGAAGTAGGTATTATTATCCCCATGTTAGAGAAAAAGAAACTTCAGCAAGAGTAGGTTTGGCGGGGAGGATGGGGGAAGAGTTCTTAATGATTTGAACCCAAAACTACAATGGAGTTAGTGGAAGACAAGGATTCAGAATTTTGTGGGTAATAGCCCAGTGCTCAAACCACTAAATCATATCCTGCTCATGGAATTTAAAGAGCTCTTCAGTGCCATCTCTCCAAATTGGTATCCCTGTTCAAATTGCTTGTCTCGCCTCTACGCTGTCTGCTTTGAATAACACTGAGTATAAGCTGATCCAGAATCCATTCAAGCACAACATTGGAAATGTTCTTCTTGCTTTACATAATGTAAAATGATTTTGATACCAAACAAGCTTGGGGCCAGTTAGGGTACTGAACTTCAGAACTTTTTTCCAAAATCCCAAGGAAAAATTTCATTAAAGCTGTAGAATGGAAAGAGAAGGTTTATCAGTGTAAGGTGGGTGAATAAAAGGTGGATAACCAACCTTTTGATTTACACAGAAAGAAGTTGGCTACACTCCACGCTACTTTGCTGTTTAGTCATGGGTTATGTGTACATTGTAGCGCTATTTTGGAATACGGAACTATATTTCGAAATATAACGGGCTTGCTACTCTAACATTCCTATAAACCTCATTCCACAAGGGGGAAAGGACATTTTGGAATAGCGACTTATTTATAGTTAGGGTTGTCAGGTATCCAGTATTGGCCCATATTTGTGGCATGTGCCCAGTAAAAAAAATCAGAAAATACTGGACATGTAAAATGTCTGGTATTTTCTGTTTTTCTCAGCTGGAAGTCCACTTGGGCCATGCTTCCCCTGCTGCATCTGGTGGGGAAGGGGGCCACGGAGAGATTTAAAAGTGCAGTGACTGGATTTTTTTGGTGCGATTTTTTGCTCAACCAATTTTTTTCTCGCCATGTTTCGTATTTTTTATGAAAGTATCTGGCAACCCTATTTATAGTAAGTGACAAATTACTAAATAAGATATTTTGAAAAATTGACTCAAAATAAGCTATGCAATTTGCGTAGCTCAAACTGTGTAGCTTATTTCAAACTATGGGTGCAGTGTAGATGCACCCATGGTGAAATGTTTCTGCTAATGGCAGCCTACCAAAGCAATTCTACTCTCCAGGAACCAGATTATGAGGAGGTTTGCTTTGCTACACTGATCCCATAAATTCCTGCTACTTTCCTGTTACTCGGAAGAGAAAAATGAAAAGTTAGGTCCAGGTGACTGTATACCATGGTATTCCAAGTGTGCCAATGCTCTAAGCCAGAGGCGGGAACTTTTTTTGGGTCAGGGGCTGCTGACCCACAGAAAAAACAATTGGGGACTGTCTACAAGTGAGAAGCAAAAAACAACAACAACAAACAAAAAATCCTCACTCATGTGGCACCTGACTGAGAAGGAGAATGACACTTCCCACATTCCCCTTGCACACCATAGCATAAGGGGCCCAACCTAGTGCTTTCTGTGTGTTCCAGCCCTGTGGTAGGATGGCAGGGGTGCTGGAGCATCAGAGCAGGCTCTCCAACTCTGAGGGTGATCCCTGAACCGCAGGGGCCCCATCCAGGCAAGCCAGTGGCCACATCTGGCCTGCAGGTCTGAGGTTTCCCACCCCGCTCTAAGCAAAGAAATTATTGTATCTGTGTTAAAAAGAAGGAAGCCATTTGCACAGGAAGTTAGATCTCTTTTAATTTCAAGTGTGAAAAAAGATCAACAAAGTCTTGAAATAGGAAGAAAACTGTCGTGTCAGTATATTACACAAATGCAAGTTAGATACCTGTCTTCTAGAGATGATCTGTCAGGACATGTCTCAACTTGCAGGAAGATCGATACTGTGGTGATCAATTGTCCAGCATTCAGTTTAGCAGGTCTAGTGAAAACCTGCTAAATCAAATGCTGAGGGGGCCACTGTCGGTGTTGGTACTCCTGTTCCTCACACGGACTAAGGGAAGTCAATGGGAGTGCTTCTTCCAGTTGATCTCCTGCTGTGAGGTTTGCGCCAAAGCTCAGCTTAAAGTACATCGACTCCAGCTACAATTTTCATGTAGCTGTAATTGCGTATTTTAAGCCAGCCTTCCCCCATTGTGTGAACACAGCCAAAGCTCTTATTACCTTACGCACAGCTCTGCGACAAAGTCGCTCTTGGTGTCTCAGGTTGGACTCTCAAAAAACAGAAGCAACCCCATCATGAACATTTTGAAATGTTGTTTTGGAACTGTCTGTTTTTCAACTTCTCAATGGATAAAATATATTGCTATCCTGTTGTGAGCTTTAATTTCTTATAATAACGGTAGAGCTGATAATAAATAATACTGCTACTTAGCATTCATAGAGCACTTTTCACATTCCAAGCACTTTAAAAACATTATCTAATTTATGCTCAAAACAGCCCCTTCTCTTGATGTCTGCAAAGTGCTTTGCGATGCTCAGATAGAAGGTGTCAGGTAAGTACAAAGGATTATTACTATTCATGTATTTGAGCACTCAGAGCTACTAGCCTCTCACAGATTTTCCTGTAATAACATCCTACAATAGTAAGGCATCTTCTATTTATTGTAATTTCACAAAGTACATAATAATATTTAACAATGCTGCACAACATGATACCCTAGAAGAAAGCGTTGATGGTCTGGCTTAATGCTTTAACCCCTCTGGGTTCACTAAATTGGAATAAAGGTTTCCTAGAGAACACAATGGAAATAGGTTCAATTTTGTTTATCAGGGCAGGACAATGTTTTCTAATGACAGCTGTCACACAGATTTCCTACTCTCTGAACAATAATATACTTTCAAAAAATGGCTGGGTGGATTAATATACGTGTTTGAAAGCTCTCAGCTAAAAAATGATTGAAACAATAACCTGAGATCTGAAGATAATCCAATGAAAATGTTTGTTCAGTGCACCATGGTGGTCAAAAATGCAAACAGGATGCTAAGTGCTATTAAGAAAAAAGGGATAGAGGATAATAGCGAACATATTATAATCTCAATATTACTTGGATTGTGAGCTCACGGGAGCAGGAGCTATCTTTTAGTTGTTTGTGTGTACAGAGCCTCGCAAAATGAGGTTCATGTCTGGGGTTTTACGTGCTACTAAAATATAAATATAACTAGCAGACTTATCCAGCATTGCCCAGGTCCTTCAGGATAGCGGGCTGTCTGTGTGTGGGGTGCAGGGGTTTAGGGAAGTGGAAGGGGGAATTCAGGAGGCTGGGGGATATGAGAGTGAGGGTTGGAGGCTGAGGAGGGGCTCAGGGCAGGAGATCCCATCTAGGACTGGCCTTTTCTCTCCCTCCAGCCCCCCCATGGCCACCAGAGACATTTTTTATCTTCCTCCTCTCCTCCCCATGGCTCTGTGGCCAAGGGGGGAAGGATTTGGGACAGGGGGGCTACTTATCCAGTGTGCCCGCATGCAAGATGGCAGAGCCTCAGCCCTGCTGGCCACTCCCTTGGTGGTCTGGCTGCTCCCAGTGGATACTCTGCAGGAGAGCTCTCCCCTATGGGCTCACTGCCCTTAGTGGCCACTCTCTTATTGTGTCCCCCAAACAGCTGCCTTTCCCTTTACATGTTATGAGAAACTGTCCTTTTCTAAGCACTTCCTGGCACAACCAAACCCTGACCTTGCTTTAAGTTAGAAGAGGATGCTGCATACTAAATTTGGTGGTCCGAGCCCTTAGTATTTAGGAGGACAAAAGTCTCATAGACAGACAGATGCACTCTAAAAGATAGATAGATAGATAGATAGATAGATAGATAGATAGATAGATAGATAGATAGATAGATAGATAGATAGATAGATAGATAGATAGATAGATAGATAGATAGATAGATAGATAGATAGATTAACACTGATAAATTAGGAATGTAAATCCCGTTTAATTGCTTAGCCCATTAAACATTACATTTAACCTGTTAACCAGTTAAAAGGAGCACAGGCTAGGGGGCTGCTCCTGTCCTGCTGAGCTGCAGCAGTCCCCCTGCCCACCACAACCAGGCTATGGCAGCTCCTTCTGCTGCAGCCAGGGGCTGCTCTAACCTGGCCCTATTTGTGATGAACCCAGGCATGTCTAAAACAGGAGCTGTTCCAGATGATTGGAGCAGTCCCTGTCTGCAATGTGCCTGGACTCACTGCAGACGAAGGTTACTCTGGATGACTGGAGCAGTCCCTGTATGCAGCAGAGCTCCTGTGGGGCTGGAGCAGCTCTCTGTTCATGGCAGGCAGGGAGCTGTTCCAGCCCATAATGATTAACTGGAACCAGTAAGCACCAACTTTTAAGTGTAATGCTGACCAGTTAACCAGCTTACCTTTCACAGCTGTGTAATAAACGACCTGGCAGCACACTCTCGCCAGGATACTGTGTTCAGGTCCAGTCACCCTCTGTCTCTCAGAGGATTTAGCACGCCAGAACAAGAAAAAGGAGCAGAGTTTGCAAAGCCTTCCATGTGAGCACAATTTTTAAAAAAAGAACCAATATAGTTTGGAGAGGAGATAAATGGGAAGTGATATGCTAGTGCCATGTAAATTAATGAAAGATACAGGGAAGATAACCTGGGTGCTCTTATTTACTCTCTCTTATAATAAATGAACATGAGGACATGGAACAGAATAAAAGGCAGCAAATTTATGTTAGGCAAAAATGAAAAGAACTCCTCCAACACATACAGAGAATTAATCTGTGGAACTCAGTGTCCTAGCATGTTATTAGAGAAAATAGCTTAGCAGGATTTAAACAAAATGAAGCATTTATATAAATAATAATATCTGCAATTCTACTAATAAAACTGAAGATGCATAAGGGATACAAACCTGCATGCCTCTGGGCACAATCACTAACTGACCAGAATTAGGAGGACGCTTTCCCATAGGCATGTTTTTACACAGCTGTGCATTATCAGATTTTATACTCTCTCTACAGAATCTGATACCAGCAACTGTTACAGATGAGCCAGTGGACCATTGGTGGGAACCAGTATGATATAATTCCTATGTTCCAAAATCCCTCTCTTTAGAGCATGTCTTTGACATTTTAATAAAAAATAAGCAGAAAATTTAAAATGCAATGTATATTATTGACAACATTTATACTGTTATCAAGAAAAAACTGAAAATATAGGAAGACAATGAAACATTTGCAAGACATGGAGAAGAGAAGCTCCACATCTCCATCTGAACCGAATGAGAAAAATTATGCAGTAATTTAGTAAGGCCTAAGAAACAAGTGCTACAAGTGCTTCTGAGTCTGTGGACCCACTATATAATAGCCCAGCTATGTATCCAAAACCTACAAGACGTCACCAGCCAGTCCTACACTGGACTTCCTCAAAACACAATGTATCATCAGTGTCCGAAGCAAATGTTAACAAGCAAATTTTTATCAGAATATAATATTTCCATAGCAATGGGAAATTGCCTCATGGCCCATTCAGGTCCATGAACAACAAGGCTGTGTCTACACTGACGTGATCTTGCGCAAAAGCAATTGCTTTTGCGCAAAAACTTACTGCCTGTCTACACTGGCAGGGAGTTCTTGCACAAGTACACTGACGTTCTAATGCAGTGGTCCCCAACCTTTTCAGGTTGTCGGGCGCCAGGGGGCGTGGCTGTTCGCTCGCCGGGCGCCAGGGGGCGGAGACACGTGCGCGCCCGGGGCCAGGGCCCCCACCCTCAAGCGCCGCGCGCCCGGGGCCGGCGCCCCCTGCCGAGTGCCGCGCGCCCGGAACCAGCGCTCTCCCCCGTAAGCACCGCGTGCCCGGCGCTGGCACTCTCCCCGTAAGCGCCGTGCGCCCGGGGCCGGCGCTCCCCCCCCGCCGAGCGCTGCGTGCCCGGGGCCAGCGCTCCCCCCGCCAAGCGCCGCGCACCCGGGGCCGGCGCCCCCCCCCCGTGTTGGGGACCACGGTTCTAATGTGTGAAATCAGTGCTTCTTGCGCAAGAACTATGATGCTCCTGCTCAGGAATAAGCCCTCTTGAATAACTGTTCTTGAGCAAGAGGCCAGTGTAGACAGGCAGCCAAGAGATTTTGTGCAAGAGCCATCAAAATGGAAAAAAGCCCCAGTGGCCGCTTGGACGCTCTGTACGTGCAGGCAGCTCCAGATTTCCTGGTAACCCGAGCCCCCTTAAAGGCAGACGCAGCCTGCAGAGGCCACGAGGCAGAAGCACCTCTGCCACCACTGTCACCCAGCTCTGCCGCGTGGCTCTGCTCCCTCCAAACAGCCACCAGACCACCCAGGATGGCCACTCCAGGGGAGGAACAACAACCCATACCCCCAGGGCAGGAGGCCCCAAGGGGCACAAAGCGGCGCACCCTCTCCTGGTCCTCAGAGGAGATCGAGGCCCTCCTGGGCCTCTGGGGAGAGGAAGAGGCCCTCCACAACCCACGGTCCCGTCAGCGGAATGCAGACATCTTCCGCCAAATGGCCCAGGCGCTCTCTGACCAGGGTCATCCATCCCGTACCCTTGAACAGGTCCGGGCTAAGGTCAAGGAACTGCGCCTGGGCTATGTCCGGGCCAGTGAGGGCCAGGGGGCAGGAGCCGGCAGCTGCCCCCATTACCAGTGGCACTACGCCATCCTGGGAGAGGCAGCACCCCAGGGACTGTCAGTGCCAGTGGACACCAGCAGGCACCCCTTCCTCCCCATCACCAGGCCCAGCTAGGCAGGGGATGAGGAAGAGCTGCCCAGTGGGTGGGAGGAGGAGGAAGACCAGGTAAGCAGTGTGACCCTCTAGCTGGAGGTCCTCTCAGGCAGCCCGTATGTCTCCTGTGCATCATCGGAGGCCGGGGAAGGATCCACTGGTGAGTGTTGCACTTTGCACTCACAAGGGTGGGGGGGGGGGAGTCAGGAGTCCGAGGGGGAGGGGGAGGGAGTGTCACTCAGGCCTCATGAGCTGCACACTCTGTACCATACTAGTATGCAGCACGTGCAACCACATGCAGCCTGGTAACTGAGCGGTATGTGGCTGCGGCAGGCAGCTCCAGGGCATGCCTGGTACCGTGCTGCTCACACACATCCGGACCAGGGGGGAAGGGTGGCTGCCGGCTGGAACCAGCCAGGGCCCCAGGGACTCAGCCCAGACCCCGCACCTCTGCCAGGGTGCAGCACACAGAACGGCAACACTGTCCCATGCCTGGCTGTGAGGCACAGCCAGCTGCGCCTGGGAAAACTGCAGCGTCACAGTCCTGTGAGTGTGGCCCCCACTGAGCCCCTCGCCTGCTCCCGGTGCCTTGGCTGGCCCCCCGAGGGAAGGCCCCACTGCAGCCACACATGTCCCTGGGCTACGTGTGTGAGGGCTAGTGGGAGGGGGAGGGGAGAAGCGCTCGGGCCGGCCCCCTAGGGCCGCCTGAGTTTTGCTGCAAGGATGGTACACTCCCCAGTCACTCTCGTGGTTCCGTCCAGGAGACATCCCACGCGATGGGGATCTGAGAGCCCAGACCACGTCTGCCAGATGTGCTCCCAGGCACTGTGTGGGGATGCATCTTGCTCCCTGTCAAACACCACTGATTAGCCCAAAGCCTCAATACATGGAGGAGCACCCTACTCCTGGGGCGGTCCTGTATGCAAACATACAACACAAGGGGGGAATGTGTGGGCCCAAGCCACAATAATGTGGCTCACCTGGGCTCAGGGGTGGAGGGCATAGGGATGGTGGCTGGGCTGCCTGACTGACCCATCCTTCCTTTGTTCCCCTGGTCAGAGAGCGCCTGGGCCATTTGGCAGAAGATGTCTGCATTCCGCTGACGGGACCGTGGGTTGTGGAGGGCCTCTTCCTCTCCCCAGAGGTCCAGGAGGGCCTCGATCTCCTCTGAGGACCAGGAGAGGGTGCGCCACTTTGTGCAGGACCAAGCAGCAGTGGGGAACCCTCCAGCCCTGCGGCAGCGGCAGCACTCCCAACCGCTCAGGCACCAAGCCGGCGGGTCCGGCAGCAGGACCAACTACTTCAGCGGCATGTCCAGGCCATTGAACGGCATGAGGCAGCCTTCACACGCTGGGTGGATGCGGACCTGGAGTGGCACCAGCAGGCCTAGGGTCGCTGCCAGGCCCAGTGTGAGCACATCGGCGATGCCATCACTGCCCTCACTGCGCAAATTGGGCAAGCTGTGTATTATGGGATGGCATTACCCCATGTATCCGCCATCCCTCCCATGCCAACGCCTGTGCTCCCTCCTCCTGCTGCCCCTCCTGCTCCCGCAATGCCCCCTCCTCCTGCCCTTCCTGTTCCTGCAATGCCCCCTCCTGATGCACCCCATCCTACCCACCTCCCCGAGCTGCCTGCCCTGATGCGGCCTGAACCACATGTAGTGATCCGCCCCCACAGAGGCAGTCGCAGGGGCCACACCTCCCAGCAGTAGTTCCCCCCCTTCTCCTCCCCCCTCCTAGTTCAGAGCCTCTTCCCCCCTCCCAGTTCAGAGCCTCCTCCCCCCTCCCATCCTACGTCCCCACATTGTAAATAAAAAGTTCAAGACGTTGTTTTCCAAAAAAACCTGTATTGGTTGTTTATTGGGAGGGACAGGGAGGGGTGGAGGGAAGGGTTGGGGATGGGAAGGAGATGTCAAGGGAGACAGAGGTGACCCTACTATGGGGCCTGGGAGAACATCTCCATCAGAGCCTCCCAGATGCGTACCCCATCATGGTATGCCTGGCGGACGGCAGCTGTGCGGGGCTGTTCAAAGGCCTGGCCCTCGCCTGCCATCCATGCCGGGGGGAAGGCCTCCCTCTTCCACTCCACGATGTGGAGCACGCAGCATGCAGGCCTGTGCAAGGGAGGGACGGACCAAACCCCTGGGTGATGGGGCATTCCCCATCACCCCAGACTGGAGTCTTGTCTGCCCCTGGACATGGAGTGTAGCACCCTCCTCCTCCCCACCAGCACTTACCTGCATGACAACGGCACCGACCATGGATCTGCCCACCCCAAAATGGTGTGCCACTGATTGGTAGCTATCCGGGGTGGCCAGCTTCCAGACTGCGATGGCGACCCTCTCGTCCACGAGGATGGGTGCCCGCAGCTGGGTGGTGCTTCTCTGGAGTGCAGGGGTGAGCCAGGCACACAGCTCCAGGAACATCCGCTTTCACAGCCAAAAGTTCCAGAGCCACTGCTGGTCATTCCATTGTCCCAGGACCTGCTGGTCCCACCGCTTAGTACTGGTGTCCAGTGTCCACAAGGGCCTCTCCACGGTGGGGTGGGGATGCCATAGGGATGCCATGGCCTCCCTGGTGAGGGAGTCCAGAGTGACCTGCGCCTCAGGTCCTGGACGAGGAGTGCAGCAGCCTGGAGCAGCAGTTGCAGGCACTCCAAAATGGCCAGAAGGGACCAGAGCAGGCACAAGGCCACTCCTGGCTCCATGGCACAAGAAGAGAGCTGAGGTCAAAAAATCAGCAAATGCCACTAAGGCACAAGCTGTGGTATCCAAGAAGTCAGAGGGCAACCACAACTAGAACTGCTATGGCTGTTAGTCCCTGCAAGAGGTCCTAAAGCTCACAGCAAGAGAGAAATAGCTGTCTGGGGAGATCCCTTTAAGCACGTGTCTCAAAGGAGCTCCAGACCCCGCCCCCGGAAAGGGCTGGTGCCCTTTAGCCCTCTTCAAAATTGTTCCGGGCTCCTGCTTTTGCACAAGAGCATCCCGCCAATGTAGACACTCTCTTGCGCAAAATTGCATCATTCTTACAATGAGTCCTGGCCAATATAGATGCTCTCTTGAGCAACTACTTTAATGAAAGAACTCTTGCGTTAAAGAGCATTTGCGCAAGATCGCGCCAATGTAGACATAGCCCAAAAGAAGAGGGTTTATAGTTACCCTTCTAAGGCTGTCAGGACATTATTATAGAAAGCCAGTTAAATATGTTAAGTCACTACATTAATATTCCATTAGCCAATCCACAGAAGTGGTGTTAGTAATTATGTTGATGGGGGGGGGGGTACATTCTCCTATTTAAAAAAACTTTATCAGTACTAATGACAGCCCACGGGATTAACACTGCAGCAAACCACACTGTTGTAGGGCAGAGTTCTTAACAAATATCTCAGGTCAGCTTCCTTCTGCAGAATGGGTCAGAAATATTGAGGGTTTTTTAATAGAAAATGCCATCTTCACAATCAGATCATTTTGAAAAAATGTATTCATTTCAATTAAGATTTTTGCAAAAATATTTCAAAAAGGATTAGGCTTTTGAGAAAAATGTCAAAATTTCACTCAATTATTTTATATTTATTTTTCATACTATTTGTACATTATTTCATGATGTCAGCAGTAGACTATGCCATTAGAACAGGCATTGCTACTGACATATAATATGACATAATGTAACCATTGAAACAGCATTTTATTTTTAAAAATTTCACAGGTACTAGCTGCTTAGTACTGATGGATACATTTTATGTTCTTTTCTAGATCAAAGTGCCTCCTGTTTGTGTTATAATAAAATGGCTTGAAACTTTGATATCTTGGCACAAACTTTTTCATGTCAAAATTTCCCATGGACATGTCAGACAGCTCTACCTTTCTGATGTAGTATTAGTCCATATGGGTACGTCTACAGTACAGTGCTAATTCGAACTAACTTAGTTCGAATTAGTTAATTCGAACTAAGATAATTCGAACTAACGCATCCAGACTAAAAAACTTGTTCGAATTAGCGTTTTGCTAATTCGAACTAGCATGTCCACATTAAGTGGACCCTGAACCGGAGTTAGGGATGGCCGGAAGCAGTGCCAGCATGGCATCAGATTAGGACTTAGTGGAGCTGCTGTCTCAGGCTAGGCGAGGGCTGTGCTTAAAGGGACCCGACCCCCACCCCGGACAGACAGTTCTCAGGGGTTCCCCGCTTGCAAAGCAGTCCTGGCTTGGAATGCCCTGAATGCCCACACTGGGCACATCACAGCACTCGGCCATCAGACCGGCTGCACTTGCCGCAAGCTGCCATCCCGGGGGGGGGGGTCAATCGGGGGGCTGCAGGAGAGCTTCAACCCCGAGGAGCCCGCAGAGCCAGCCCAGTCCTCCCCATCAGGGGCTCGTACCCCATTCCTCCCTCACCTCCTTCCACTTACCCTTCCCTAGCCCCCCTTCCTGATGTACAAAATAAAGGACACATGTGCTCAAAAATAGAAACTCTTTTTATTGAACAGAACTCGGGGAGACTGGGAAAAGGAGGTGGGAGAGGGGAAGAGAGAGGGTGGCAGAGGGGAGGGGGAAAACTGGGAGGAGGGAGCTGGAAGGGGGAAGCCAGGGAAAGGAGGGGGTGGGGAAACTCAAGGATCAGGGGTGGGGGTCTCGCCGGGCCAACCGCCTCCCAGCATGGTGAGGGAGGGGGCCTCGGCGTCCCCGGGGAATGGGGTGGAGGATGCGGAGGTTGAGGTGGGGGGTGTGGACATTGAGGAAGAAGGTGTGGGGGTTGAGGAGGAAGTGGTGGGAGGGGGGGCAGGAGTGGGAGGAGGGACAGCAGTTGTGGGGGCAGCAGGCGCAGGACCAGTACGGGGCACCATGCTCTGCAGCAGGACCTGCAGGTTTGTGCTCAGCCCTTGGACCTCAGCCAGCAGCTCATGGCGGAGCTGGAGGTCTGGCCGCATCCAGGCCTCCAGTGTGCGGTGCAGGGCTCGCAAGGACCCCAGGTGCTGGTCCCAATACTCCTGCTCCATGCAGGCCACGGGTGCGGGAGCATGTCCCGGGTGGGGTGGTGCGCCCTGCATGAGCAGCTGGTGCAGCTGTAGAGAAAGAAGAGAAGTGGTCAGTTCTCCCTGGGGATGCAGAGGATGATGCCCAGCTCTCTTCCCCACCCCACAATGTGAGGGTGACCTTGTCCTGCACTGTCAGAGCTGCTGTGCTTATACAGAGGCCATGGTCAGGATGTCTGGCTCTCCCCCGGACTGGGAGCTGCCCCAAGACCGCACCCATGTCCCTGTGCTATGTATAGTGTGGCCGGGGCAGCAGGGGAGAGGGGGAGATGTCCCCTGCCTCCATGTAGAGGGGACATGTGAAGGGAAAGCACCCTGCTGGGTCCCGCCCCAGGGTCGGGAGCATGTCAGGTCTCTTCGCACAAGCATGTGCCTATTGGGCCATGGCCCCTGGGTGTCACACAGCTGGAGCCACCTGCCCAAGGGTGGCATGGCATGTGCTCGTACGTGCACAGGTGTCTGCATGATCCGTGGAAGGCATGGCCCACGCGCGTGGTCTCTGGTCTCCCTCCCGCCTCCCCCCCCCCCCCCCGAACTACATAATTAGAACTACTTACCCGGTACGGTCTCCCCGGATGCTGGGACATCCTGTGGTGGCCCCTCTGGGGTGCCCAGGTCAGGGCCCTCCGGTCCCGGCTCACTGTCCCCCGGGCTGGCACGGACCGCCCCGCCCCCCAAGAGTCTGTCGAGGGTGGGGAAGTAGGGGCAGGTGGCACCCCTGCTGCGGCGCCACCCCTGGTGGCCCTGGCGTACGCCTGCCGCAGCTGCTTTATTTTCAGGTGCACCTGCTCCTGGGTGGCCTGTGGCCCTTTCGGGCCATGGTGGCTGCTATGCGGCTGTAGACGGCCACGTTCCTCCTCCTAGTGTGGAGATCATGGAGGTAGGGGGCCTGCCCCCAAACCTCAATGAGGTCCATGACCTCCGCACTAGTCCAGGAGGCCGCGCGCCGTCTACGGCCCCTGGATGGCCCCTGGGTGCTGGGGGACTGGGCAGGGGACAGCTCGCTGCCACTAGCTGCCTGGCTCATCATGCAGCCACTGGGTCAGGGCACAGACTGCTGGCAGCGCTGGCTGTCTCAAGTGCTGTCTGGCCACAGTCTACCCCCTTTAAGGGCCCGGGGCTGGGGGAGAGGAGAGGAGTTTTCCTGGTTGTGCCCAGAGAGGCCACCAGGGGGAACCTGGGAAGGGCTAGCCTCCCACTAGTTCGAATTAAGGGTCTACACAGCCCTTAATTTGAACTAGTAAGTTCGAACTAGGCTTAGTCCTCGTGGAATGAGGATTACCTAGTTCGAACTAAGTGCTCCGCTAGTTCGAATTAAGTTCGAACTAGAGAAGCGCTAGTGTAGCGCCTATCAAAGTTAATTCGAACTAATGTCCATTAGTTCGAATTAACTTTGTAGTGTAGACATACACTATCTTATCATCCCATTATCTAGACCACGGTAAAGGGTCCATACTTCATAATTCAGACCACTGATTATATGAACCATGCAACAAAGGCTGTCATCTAGCACACATTAGGAATTGCTTCCATTCTTCCCCTGCCAGATTTTTTACATGAGATCCTGCACTCTGGACTCAACTTAATCTGTCCCTAAATAGTCCATAAGAACCAGAAGCAATGCAATGAGTACATTTTTAAAGACAGCTTGCTCATCACAAGATTTTCAGGGCTGATGGAAACCTATCAGGGACTTTGACGCTGGGCTGCACCCCAGTAACTTTTCATTGCCAGAGCAGCACAAAAAAGTTCTAAAATTAGTAGGTCCTGAATCTGGAGGGTAACCTAGGGGCATAGAATTATTTTAGCTAGCTGCTCCTATACCATACTCCATCCCTGTAGCCTGTACAGGCTGCATGGTAGGAAAAAAATGAGCCTGACTGAGACAACCGAGAGAGATCCACAGAGATCCCTACCTCTCAAAACAGCCATGTGGGGCTGCTGGCAGCTGGCGCATGCTAGAGCAGCCCTAAAGCTGCTATAGCTTGTATCAGGGGAGGTGTCTAAACGAAGAGCTGTGCCAGGATCTGAGACATGCAAAGGGGCATCTTTGTGTAGCTCTTGCTCAGCTGCACTGAATGCTTCTTGGCTGCAGCTGAGGAACTGGGACTTGCTCCAAAACCCACCAAAGTCACTGGGAATCTTTCCATGGATTTCAATGGACTTTGGCACAAGCCTGTTAATTTTTTTTAAACCACTGATGATATAATAATATATTACAAAGCTATTTTAAATCACATAACCTTGTCTTCCTCAGGAAGACTGTGTTTGGAAATCAAAGGTTATAATATACATATTTGCTCCTATTCTGAACATTCAATTATTTATTACGTCTCTTTCACATTTCAAGATTCCTAGACAGATAGTTAAAAATATGTGAAATGATTTATTCAAGGTTAGGAGCACTTACAGAATCCATAATAAATCTCAAAATGAGACTCATTTTTTTCCTGGATGTACATTACTTACACTAGCAGCTGAAACATCTATAAAACTTCTGAACAAGTTTAATAAATCTTTTCAAAAACAGATGTGCATAATTGATCTCATACATTTTCCCATGGAGATAGGAGGTGCCGTTCATTTTTAAACCCTGAAAGATACTGGTTCCATTTGATTTCCTTGGGCATTAAATTCCCAAAATTCATTCATCTAAATAAAAATGTTGCACTTTGATTTGCATTTGCCTAACCATTTTTCCAACTCTCAACTCACTTCATAAATATACCAATCTGTTCTTGTCATTTCCACAATTCCCTCTTCTGAAGAATATTTCTGGCATTACTGTGTCTTCAGAACGACAAGCTGTTATAAGGCCTTTGTATTTAATAAAAATGTTCTTGATATGCATCTGATTTTTTCCTCATGGGAAAATAATTTGTTTTAATACTATTGTCCAACCTCCTTAAGGCTTTTGTGATGACACTATAATTTTAGAAATGTAAGATCCACTTAGTTACTAATTATTTCTCATTAAAGGTAAGCAGAACTTTTGACTTTATAAGTTACTATACAACTTATATAACTGCCCTATATAAGAGGATATTCAAGGTACATAAGAGAATACATATAAGTTGAAAGAACAAAGTTTATCAGCTGTAATGAGCTAGTGTCCTGTTATTCTAAGTTATATCAAATGGCCCCACTCTCATTTAATTAACCTTTCCCAAAGTAGGACTGATCTATTTAAACTAAATATTCCCTTTCACCAAATAGAGAAAAGCTGGTTTGGAGTTCTGTCTGAATTCAACTGTTTACATCACACATTGAATAGTTACAGAACATTAAAAATGTCTGTGCAGAATTAAGTTCAACTACCAGAAATAGAAGCATAGATGCTATGTAAAGAATGCTATTTCGGATTCTCCGGAAGTCTGAAATCCAATTTGTTTGTGTTAGCAATCAAGTTGATTATCTATATTGCTGTGACATCATTACTACTGTTAGTTATTTTTTATGTTGTGTAGAACCGAAGAACTCCAGTCAAGAGTGAATAAAATTGTTAAAACTGCCCTCGTGACTTAGATACCTATTTCCTATTGGCTTTCAATGGGAACAGGTTCCAAAGTGTCTAAGTCCCTTTTGAAAATTTTATCCTAGCTAAAAAGAGGCATTCAGGTATTATTGTTACCTATTTTTAAAAGCCAGGCTATCATCATAGAATATGGCTCTGTCTCAGCAGGCCCTCATTATAAGCACCTGAGGGTGTGCTTAAATCCCACTGAATTCCATGGGATTTAGACACTTGCACAAAGGAGAGCATGTGTTCAACTGATTAACTGGGGCCTAAATTGGATACCATCTGCAATTCAATATTGGCAGTCTGATCTCCAGTGCAGTATGATTCATGGTTTACAGTTCTTTCTTGATCTCAGCCAAAGACAATGAACACCCAGAAAGATGCCAAACCTAACCATACTGTCATACATGGTAAAGGTTTCAAAACTGCCTACATGATTAGGATCTCAAATCCTAGAAGCCTAAGATCTTCAGCAAAGCAACAGAATTTAAGTTCCTAAGTGACTTATCTTAGAAGCTTTTGGAAATTTTACCTATATTATTTTTTAATGAAATGTACACAAAATTTATCCTGGTGGCAAGCATTCCTTTCTGACACCAGCTGCATTCTGTTCTAAAGACTTTAATTTGCAAAGCAAGCTTAAGTGTTTGGAACAGGATGAAGTCTCATTCTCTGCCTTGGTACAACATCATTTTTTATTTTTTATGACTGAATTAAGGTTGGAAGCAATCCTTTTCTTTCACTTAATAACTTTAGTTATCAGCTTCAAGGGAGAGCATTATGATCACAACAAATACCTGAAATAAAACCTTTTTTATACAGACTGGAATACACAATGCCAAATGTCTTTTCTCATTGTTTACATCCATTCTTTGACTTCATGCTGACTTGTCCCTATGAGCCACAAAGACTTAGCAGTTGCTTGCTGAGTTTTGTATGGCAGCTGGCCAGGTTTTAATTCCCCCAATCAACTTATAACATACTCTTCAAAGATTAAATCATTGTATCCTGGGAGCATTATGCTAGGTGTCTGTATCCAGCCCACAATCCGTATGTTGGTGGAGCAAAAGGAGGAGTCTAATAGCTGAACAGCTTGTTTCCCTTTCATCCTGTGAAATATTGATTGCTGGGAGGGGGTGGGGGAGGAGAAACAGAGCACTACAAAGTGAATAAAACAGTATCTGCAAATCCCAAGCCTTTAGATTATAATCATTGTCAAAGAAGAGTAAAGGGTCTTTTAAAAAGCCTGAATGCAGCCTTTTACTCTTAAACTGGTCAAATCAGAAGCAAAAATTGTTGATCTGTTAATATCCACCAGACTTTACTGGACCAGGTAAGTTTATAAGGCACGATAAAGCACAAACTTTCAAAGCATGGGTATGGGCTGGTACAGACAGCAGAGTGAAAAATAAGCATACTGCTTTAAAATCCTTGCGCAATTTTGTTGAGTGCATGGTTAAGTTATGATTTTATTTCAGAAACAGATTTTATGAGTGAAGAAATGATGAATGAAGTACAAGAGCCACTCATAAATAAGTAGGTTCTGATAGAAATTGAACTGGTGGTAATTGAACTGGTTATTGACTACATGCTGCCACTTGGATGTAGTGAGATATAATCACTTATAAAGTATTTACAAACTAAGTATGTTACAGGTCTGTTTTGGCATTTGCTAGGTGCTCCACTGGCTTGGCAAACAAAAATTCCCTGCATATTCTGTGGTTTTGTTTGTTGCCATCCAACTTCTTTTCAAGGAGCAGGGAAAAGCAAATATGACTACAGAAGTAGAAATATTCAGAAAGGAGCAGAAAAACAGCGCTACTGGATTATGCTAATTTGCAAGGAGAACAAGCAAGGAGAAACAAGCAAGGAGAAACTGGTAAATATATATATATATATATATATATATATATATATATATATATATATATATATATATATATATATATATATATATATATATTGTAATCTTCTGCACTGCCCAAAAAACAGTGACATGTTATTCCACTATCCATGCAATCCTAAGTGATCCTTCCATCATATACATCATCAATGTTTCCCAAAAGTCATGTGCTCCTGAGGCCAATAGGCTAGTCCCAGCACAAACGGCACTGCCGAACATTAATTTATTCATTGGGTTCATATGCTAAGTGATGCCTGTGACTTTCTTTTTGTGTCTTCAAGCCTAGGAGAGCATTTCACACTTCTCAAAATGCCTCTCCAATGCAGGTAAAACACATTGCAACATCCAGTTGCAACTGTACGAGCCAATTATACCAGGCTATGTATTGCACTCTTGGCTGTAGCATACAGATGTTGAATACAACAACAGAAAGAAGTGTCATTGCTGTCTGAGAGCGAACTAACTTAACTCTAAGGTCAGATTTACTAAGGATTTAGGTGCCTAAAGATACCAGGAAGTATCTGGTTAAGCAGGGTGGCATTCAGCTCCCAGGCACTAAACTAACTTCAAGCACTTTTGTAAAGCACAGCTACTACTTTCAGGCTCATAAGTACCTCTGTAAATCTTGCCCTAAAACATTGGCATTGCATCAGAGGATTGTAGGTCACACAATTTGTCCCCAAGGGTATGTCTAGACTACATGGCTCTGTCGACGGAGCCATGTAAACTAGTTTAGCCAGCATAGTCAATGAAGCGGGGATTTAAATAATCCCCGCTTCATTAAAATAAACATGGCCGCCGCGCTGTGCCAACGATCAGCTGATCCGGCACAGCACGGCAGTCTAGACGTGGATCTGTCAGCTGGGGAAGCCTTTGCCGACTGATCCTGTAAACCTAATTTCACGAGGCATAAGGGATCGGTCGGCAAAGGCTTCCCCAGCTGACAGATCCACGTCTAGACTGCTGCACCGTACTGGATCAGCTGATCGTTGGCACAGCGCGGCGGCCATGTTTATTTTAATGAAGCAGGGATTATTTAAATCCCTGCTTCATTGACTATGTCGGGTAAACTAGTTTACATGGCTCAGTCGACGGAGCCATGTAGTCTAGATAGACCCAAACAGAGTTCCTTTGATTATTACTTCCTGAATACCAATAACAATGCCTAGCTCTAGCTGTAAGTCTCAGCTCAGAGACCTGAACCCAGACTGTGACAGCAAATGAAAAATCCTTGTTCATCACACCTGATTTGGGGAACAAAGCCCACACCAGCCACGGATAGCTCCTGCCCCTGAATGTTTCACATCTACAGAAAAATAGTCAGAAAACTTATATAACTTTAGTATCATTTTTTATAGAGACCCCGACAGCGTTGTATTTATTGCATAACTCCAACTCAAACATTTACAATATAATCTTTCTAAATAGCTTTCCCATCAGTATTCCCAACTATTCACTTTGTTGACTTTTGTCATTGTATTCCTATGGCATATATGGTCATGCCAATTCTCTTCCAGAATATGATCTGAGTAAATGGGTCTGGCCCATAAAAGCTCATCGCCTATTAAACCATCTTGTTAGTCTTTAAAGTGCTCCATAGTTTTTCCTTTTGTTTTCCCAACTAATACAGTTAAAGAAAGACCAGATAGTCCAGTTCTTGTTTGTTTGGTGTCGGGGTTTTAGATTTTTTAAACTTCTTTTTCCTTTTGAGCCTTGTTATCAAATGTGATGGTAAACTATCTTGGCAAAGCTACATTCCCTGTTTTATTAACAGACTTGTGGGCTTGCGTTGTCTGAGACTCAGACAGTTGTGTCCTCTCCACATGAACCAAGCAGTTGGTACTCTGAAAAGTTTTATCTCTAGAGAAGAAAATTATTAAAATGTTATCATTTCTATTATATTCACTGAGCTATCGGTGGATCAAATACAAAACTTGTATATTAATTCTCTGATGTATCCAAAGCATCATATGCTGTTCAGTATTCATAGGACTGGAGAAATGGTTGAATTACTTGCATTTCTTTGCAGACATGCATCATAATAGCAGGATGAGTTACACAGAAACTCATCTTAGGGCTTCAATACAACGTTTCTCTTTCTGTGATACATATTTACTATTGTACACAACTATAATAGGAAAGCAGACAGATAACAGATAATTACCATGATATACAGGCTAATTAGGTTAAGTATCTATGGAGGTATATTCATCTGGCATTACATTTGTATTCCGATGGTGGACAAGAGAAAATAGCCATTCATTCTATTGGCTTCCTTAGAGGGCAAAGTTGAAACACAAATCTAATGGGCTCTTTTTCATCAATAAGTGAAGAAAGCATTCAAAACCCTTCCCCATTTATTGCTGGACATATCATCAAATATCTGCCTCTGTATGCAATTTTTCAAATAGCTGGGAAGCATTAAGACAGCAGGATTCTATGTGTCTAGACTACAGGTTTTTTTCAAAAGAAGTGACCTTTTTTCAAAAAAAACTTCCCCTGCATCTAGACTGCTGCCATGTTCTTTTGAAAGTAAATTGAAAGAACACGGCCATTTTTTCGACCGTGGAAAACCTCGTTTTACAAGGAATAATGCCTTTTTTTTGAAAGTGCTCTTTCTAAAAAAGGCGCTACGTAATGTAAACTGTGCTTTTTCGAAAGGGAGCATCCAGACTGCCTGGGTTCTCTCTTTCAAAAAAGCAGCTTGCTTTTTTGAAAGTACTGGTTGTAGTCTAGACGCTCTTTTTCAAAAGAGGCATTTTCAAAAGTATCTTTCAAAAAAGCCTCTTTCGAAAGAGGCTTGCAGTCTAGATGTAGCCTAAGGGAAAGGACTCAGTAGACCTGGGTCCTGTACCCAGCTCTGCCATTGACTTATTATAGGATGTTGGGTTATTCAAACACTTAACTTCTCCATGCTTCAGTTTACCCACCTGTAAAATGGAGTAATGATATTGCAAAATGCTTTGAAAAAAGGGCTAGCTCAGTGCAAAGTTCTATTATTACTTCTGTTTTTGTTTAGCCTTATAAGCTCATGTTTATCAAGATAAGCCTCAAGATAATAATTTTCTACTATTTTTAAGACACCAAACAGCACATTTACAATAGTTCTTCTCTCTAAGTTCTTCTTACACTGATGGTATTCTGGAATACAGGGGCCAAAATATTTCTTGCCAGCATCTATTTGCATCTACTGTATCTATACACCCCCACACTCTTTTTTTAGCTCTCTCTCTAGCCAAAACTTATCAAGACAAGAAACGTCTCATATTTGGCATATATTGAATACTAGTACCTGCTTCTCACATGCTGTTGCACTGAGCTGTGGCAAGAATATTCCCAGAGTATATCACCTTTTGCTGTGAATAAATTACCAAATGCTCTTCTGGAAAATGGCAATTATACACAAATTGTGGCAGTGGTGATAATGCATAGGTTTGCACACATTACATTTAAAGCTGGCTATTTCAAACTTGAATAAAATGCATCTGTGGAGCAGACAGGCTTTTATTTTATTTGAGCTGTCTTTTCCAGCTCTCTAAACACCAGTTTAGCTACTAGGAAAAGTCAAATTTCCAAAAACCACAAGATAAGAAGTTTGTAAACTATGTAAAGCTTTCCCTTACTTTATTTTTATTAAAAGTATGCGCCCATACTTCTTGGAGGTATCTCCAGCAAAGAAAGATATGAGGACTTACTGAATCACAGTCTGCTCTCAGGTTGCTCAGGGTAAATCCAAGAGTGACTTCAGTGTAATGTAGGGTTTGTCTACACTACCCTCCTAGTTCGAACTAGGAGGGTAATGTAAGCATACCGCACTTGCAAATGAAGCCCGGGATTTGAATTTCCCGGGCTTCATTTGCATAAGCGGGGAGCCGCCATTTTTAAAACCCCGCTGGTTCGAACCCCGTGCAGCGCGGCTACACGGGGCTCGAACTAGGTAGTTCGAACCAGGCTTCCTATTCCTATTCCGTGGAATGAGGTGTACCGGTAGTTCGGAATAGGAAGCCTAGTTCGAACTACCTAGTTCAAGCCCCGTGTAGCCGCGCTGCACGGGGTTCGAACCAGCGGGGTTTTAAAAATGGCGGCTCCCCGCTTATGCAAATGAAGCCCAGGAAATTCAAATCCCGGGCTTCATTTGCAAGTGTGGTATGCCTACATTACCCCGCTAGTTCGAACTAGGAGGGTAGTGTAGACATACCCATATAGATTTACTGTAGATTTATACCAGTATAGCCAAGATCAGAGTCAGTCCTAGAATACGTGCAATATCACATCAACTATAGCCCATGTTGAGAGATCATGGATATACGTGGTGAATGGTGTTGCAATGTTCAGAGTGCACTTCCCTGGTCTCGTTTGCACTCCATACCTCCAACCCTGGCTCTCCCTTCACTTCTGTTGTTGCCATTCTTCTCCACCAGTTCCAGTCCATATGCCCTATAGAAAATATTCCATATATGGAAGCTGGTGGTGGCTGAGCAGATAGCTGAGGGCTGGAGTCATGCCGTGACTAGGAGCAGCCACCACCAGCTTCCTGAGGGACGGAACTGGCACCCTTGGAACACAGGAAGGATAAGGGGGGTTCTGATGGTAGAGAGGTTGGGCAGCCACTTCCACCCTCCCAGGTCTTCAACAGGTGCCAGGCTGAAGGTGGGCAGGATAAGGCATCTGGGGAAGGAGTGGTGCTGGGATGGGTCTTCCTGTGGCCTCATGAATAAGGCACCAGACTCTTTCACTGAATTTCACTGAATTATTTCACTCTTCTAGATTTGCATATCACACCCAAAACTACAAGAGTATCCGTTTGATCCTGTTGCGTGGTCTCAGCTACTCCCTAACTCCCAAACCTACCTCTCACCCTCCATCATTAATCCTTCTATCTGATCTCACACCTCAAAATGTCACTCACATATTCACTCCAGGGGTATGTCTAGACTACATCCCTCTGTCGCCAGACGGATGTAAATTAGACATACTGAAATTGCTCATGAAGTGGGGATTTAAATATCCCGCGTGTTATTATAATAAAAACAGCCACCACTTTTTGCCGACGCGGCATTTTGCCAGCTAAAAGCGGTAGTCTAGACAGGGATCGGTCGATAAGGAAAGCCTTTTCCGACAGATCCTTTATGCCTCGTGCAACAGAGGGATGTAGTCTAGACATACCCCAGGAGACTCACAGCTCTCTTAAACTTAGCATCTCACAAACTGGATTCTATTTCTTTTGCCAGGTAGGACCTTGTAGCTTCTTCATCAGAAACACAGTCCATCCATTCCTTGTTCATGCCTATCTTTATGCTTTGCCAACCTCTCCCCTTGGTTACTGGGTCCTTTTTTTCTCTGTCTACTCCTATGTTTTGCTTTTCTCTCTCCCAAGCTATCCAAAGTACCCAAAAAGCTTCATAGTCAGTCTCATCACTCTCAGCTCCTTTCCTCCCTACAAGCACCTCGCTGTTTGTTCTTGTTCTCCCATTTGCCCTCACACTCTGTAGGCTCCTCTGAATCTTCTGTCCTTCCTGCTTCCTTCACTTGTCTCCCTACAATTCCTTTGACTCCTCAGAGGGCTTTAATGACGATCTCCTCTCCACAAGGTTGTGGAAGACAACCCAATTGTCACTGCATGTTAAGTGTCCAACCCTTTATCTGCCAAGGGCAAAGAGGAACATTCCCACTTTATTCACTCACTGCATAGATGTGTGGATTAAACAGCAGAAATCTGTCTGAGGCTATTCACTGTATAACTTTTCCGAGGGTCACCCATACCCTATTTATATGGACAACGTGAGTGTTCATCCACTTTATACTTGCTCCAGTTTTATCCCAGTGTGATAAAACCACTGACTTCCAACATAATTGTTCCTGATTTGCATCAGTTAGAGGTGCTTCTTGCCATCAGGTTCCTCATATCTATTCTCTCCTGCAGCTGATCCTGATGACTCAGCTCCTCAGTTGATATAGATATAGCTCCATTGGCTTCACAAATGAGAATGTATTGATTCTAGGGACCTAATGTACAGAGCAGTAGACTGGGACTCTGAGAAGATGAGTTTTCAGCCACTAGTCTTTTTGGTAATCTTGGGCAAGTCACTTTGCCTCTCGTGTCTAAGTTTCCCAATATGTAAAATGGGGATAATGGTACCTCCTTTATAAAAGCACTTAGAGTTGTACAGCTGACAAGCACTATGTAAGAGCTCAGTATTATTTAGTAGTAGTAGTAGTAACTTCATTGAACTCAGAGGCTACGTCTACATTGCTCATTCTTGCACAAGAAGATATGCAAATAAGGCAAAGCAGTGAATATCACCGTGCCTCATTTGCATACCTAATGAGACACCATTTTTGCACAAGGGGCTTTTGTGCAAGAAGGAGCAGTCTACACTACTCCTTCTTGCACAAAACCCCCCTCTTGCATAAGAGCCGCATCGCCGTACCTCATTTGCAT
The DNA here is from genome assembly GCF_049634645.1 of Pelodiscus sinensis. Taxonomy (NCBI): domain Eukaryota; kingdom Metazoa; phylum Chordata; order Testudines; family Trionychidae; genus Pelodiscus; species Pelodiscus sinensis. Next base: position 26,457,224 of record NC_134725.1, on the reverse strand, counting down.
ATCTTCTTGCACAAAAATGCTCAATGTAGACATTCCCTCTTGTGCCACATAAGAACTTAGCTGTTTTTCATGTCCCATATCCAAATGGTGATTTGAACAAAAATACCAAAGAGAAAAACAATAATAAAAAAGAACCTTAAATAAATGTCAGAAAGAGGGTGAAATCAGCTTTGACTAGTCTCTTCTACAGTCATGTTATGTGAAACTCTGTGCTTAGTATTTTTCAAAAAAAAGGCAGCATTGAGTCCCACACAGTAAGCGCCTGAGAATATTTAGTAGAAAAGCCAAACCTGCTCCTACTGAAATTATTCTGAACCTCTGGAGTCATAATTACACTGTCATAATGGGGGAAGAGGGGGAGAACAGCTCTAATAACTAAATACCTTTAGTAAATCGCATTATGGAAGCAGTAATTCCCTCCAAAGTAGGCATTATCATGTCTTACTGCCCACATCAGATCATTATGATGCCTTTGCCATCCCAATGGAACCTTCGTTTACTAAATGAATGTTTTGGGATGATAGTGCCAACTTGGTACTTATTAGTTAATTGAATATAGAAACATTTAGCCTATTAGCAAACATTTAAAAGTGTTTTATTTCAAAGATGTTAATTTATCTTGTGGAATCTCCTTCTCCCTCCCCTTCTTCTAATTCTTTCACTCCAGGGTAATTATCCTCATTTTAACTCAATTAGTTTTAGAAAAGGAAAAAAATGTCATGGTAGCAACTGTCTGAAAAGCTATGGTGAGTGGCATGTCTACTCTTAAGGTTTTAAAACCCATCTTGTGGTCTGGCATTTAAAGTCCAGTTTACAGAAGCATTGAGCCCCCAAAACTCTACTCTAAGGCCAGGTCTACGCTTGACCAGGAAGCGTGGTTTAAGGCATGCAACTCCAGCTTTGTAGATTATGTAGCTGTAGTCAGCTTATCTTAAACTGAGTTTGGCAGCATCCCCACAGTAAGAGGCTAACAGGAGAAAATATTCCTGTCAGCTTCCCTTACTCCTTGCAGAAGTAGGAATACTGGACAGTGGGAGGGGAGAGGCACTCTTCCAGTTCTGTTTAGTGAGTCTTAAGCAGACTTGCTAAATTGAACTCCGGAAGATCGATCATGATACATGTGGTCTTTCCTTTAGTGTGGACAAGTCCTAAATAAACTAAAACAGCACAGTATTGCCATACTGAGTCAAAAACTATGAACCAGGCTACAATAAATCATGAGATCAGTTTAAAAATCATGAGATTTTCAAAATGATACATACTTTATCTGAAAATGGAGATCCTCCCTTAATCACATGACTCTAGAAGTTGACTTGTCTCCATCTCATCTTCAACATGAAAAACCTGAGTTGGGTGTGTATGTAGGTATTTTCACAGGGTTTGCGTGCATATACTGAATTTGCAAAGTGTGAGAGTGAAGGTGGATAACACTGAACACATTTTATTATGTGCTCTCCTGTGTTGTCCCAAAACAAATAAGTCCTCTTAAGTCTCTTGGGTCCAGTGCACTGAAAAAGTGAGAGAGGATAGAGATGTCCTTTGCCACCCAGTTCTGTATTTTGCTGATATCTTTCATGAATAGCAAATTACTCTGAGGCTACATCTATACTGCACTCTCTTCCACAAGAAAATATGCAAATGAGGTGAAGCAGTGAATATCATTATGCCTCATTTGCGTACTTAATAAGCCACCATTTTTGCACAAAGGGCTTTTGTGCAAAAAGGAGAGGTCTACACAGCTCCTTTTTGCGCAAAACCTCCCTCTTGCGCAAGAGCTGTTCTGCCACCTTTTTTCAGGAAGAACAGCTGTTGCACAAGAGGGGGTTTTGCACAAAAAGGAGATGTGTAGACAGCTCCTTTTTGCGCAAAAGCCCCTTGCACAAAATGGTGGCTCATTAAGTATGCAAGTGAGGCATAGTGATACTCACCGCTTCGCTGCATTTGTATATTTTCTGGTGCAAAAGAGCACAGTATAGACGTAGCCTTAGGACTGCAAAACGTACAACGTATTTGCAAATGTATGATTTCTAGTAATCAGGGTTTCTGTAAAATAAATGTATTCTAGCTGAACAACAGAATCATACAACCATAGGTGAAGGTTGTCAACTTTGTAATATTTAAAAAACAGCTATTCCAGCAGGAGTAAAGGATCATATCCTGTCTCTTCCCCTGGGGCCTCACTCTAGCCCCACCTCTGGTCCCAGAAACCCCACTGCCATACATCATCCCCACAAGGCCCTACCCCTGCCATGCCTTATCCCCCTGAGGTTCCACCTGGATCCTGCTCTGACCCACCTTTTCCTGGTACACCACAGCCTCATTTTCTCCTCCTTCCACCTTCCCCATCTCTTTCTGCTTTTCCCCTTTCTTATCCTTCTCCTCCCCACTCCAGCCTCCAGCAAGGCTTGGTAGCTGTATCTGCCCCAATGCAGATAGGAGGTGGCCCTGACTGACTTGGAGAGGGTGTGGGTGAGCCTGGTGCCTCCCCACCACCTCTATACCACAGGAACCAGATGTAGATCTTGACACTATCAGGACCCCTTTTTGGTTGCAGATTAGACAGTTTTGAAAGAATTATCTAGTCTAACCCCCTGTCAAGATATAGTAAGTGTTGTGTCTAAACCACCCAAGACAGATGGCTATCCAGCCTCCTTTTGCAAACCAGCAGTAAATAGTTCAAACATTGGAATTCTACATTAAATGAGGACAGATTCTGCCAGCCTTACTCAATTTGAATAGTGCATTACACAATGAGGAGACAATGAACTTCAACTACTCACTTTCCATTTTGGCCTGGAGGTTGGGCATCACAACTTTCTTCTACCTTCCTCCCACTGCCACAACTCACTTTTGCTATGAAAACCTCTCCTTACAGTAAAATGCAGGACAATGTCCTGCATTTTGCTTCAGCTACCCCAGACTAACACGGCTACATTTCTATCACTATTCTCCTTACAGTACTGATTCAAGGGCTTGCTTGGATGTTATGAACCCTGGATAACATGAGCTGCTTTCTATATCTCAGGCATCTCCATTAAAGGCAAGAAATAGTGCTGACATCTTCATTAAGAACAGATAATTTTATTAGAGGAAGAATTTTTAGGTAAAGAGGAGAAAAACTGCCAAGAATGTAGGAAAAAGGTGAAAGTATAATACAGCTTTTACAGGAACTCTGTTACAAGTTGATATTGTTCCTTTAACCGTCTTTTATTTTTTCCCTTTATTGTTGCCCCTTTTCATTCTTAGACATGCATATACCTGTAGTTCTGCTATTTTTATTTCCATTAAAACAGTGGAAGAGCTAGTTATAACTCACCCCACAAACTGTAGTGTTAATGCTGGAATTTGAGATTGACCTTCCACATTTGTAGTTGGCCACAAACTTCAGCTCATATCAATTGACATTACTCTTAGAAGATCTGAAAATTGGTCCTGCCTACAGATGGGTAAAGCAATTAACATGTCTTCCAATGTTAGACCATTGACAAACTCTATAGCACTTTGGAAAGGCAAGTCTAGCAGGATTTAAACAAAAAAAAAGTGGCGTCTGATTCAAACCCACACTGAAATCACATTGAAGACTGTCCTTGGCTTCAAAGGGCTTCGGTTCACACCACAAAATACAGTAGTTGTATTTTGAACTACAGAATTTATGAAACATGAAGTTTTATTATTTTTATTTTATTACAGTAATGCCATGAGGTCTCCATCCACAACAGGGGTCATGCTTGGTACTCTACAAACTACAGTGTTGTTACCTTCCACAATTTTGTTTTGATACTTGGCTTTTTTTTTTTTTTTAAGCTACAGATCTGGGAGTTTCCTGAATATATATGTGAGAATCACTGTTTTCGTTTTAGAAAGAATGAAACAAAGTATGTTTCTAGCCTTCATGTTTGCAGAAGAGAGCTTGAAAACATGAACCCTACAGGTTCAAAAATCAGAAAGCTAGTTTTTGCTTCTATTGTACCAGTTCTGTTGCACTTCAAAGGCCATGAATCTCACTTGCTTTTGATGTGTGAAGAATTACTGCTGTTGTTTTGAAGAATGTAGGTAATTACTGCTGGGTGAATAATTGATTTTTTTTTGTTTGGTGGCTGAATAGAAAAATTAAAAAAAATTACTTTCAGATCAACCTCAAATGACAATTTTTGGGGTTTTCTTTCCCAAACAAAGAAAAATAATTTTGAGTTGAACATTGTGTTTTGTTTGATCTGAAATGAGAGGATTTTAACTCTTTTGTTTGTTAGTTTTCAGGGGATTTTAACTTCTACACAGATTTCATTTTGCCACTAAAAATGAAACTAGAGATCTAAGGATCTTTGACTAAACTTAAAGGGAACAGAGAGGTGTAAAGCCAACAAACAGGACAAAATAAAATTAGTAGGATGAGTAGGATTGAGGCTCACTTGAAATGGTAAGGTTACTATATTGCCCAGTGATGTGCTGTGCAGGATTATTAACCATGATCACAGAATGGGTTGGTATTGCAATCCACTGATGGGGATGAGAAATTCTTACCTATGGATGAGCTCAGCACACTACTATGGGAATGTATTTGATACTGACATGTTCATAACACTTACTCACCAGCCCGAATATTTACTCTATTCTATAAATGTTCTCATACCTCACTCTTCACCATACTGCATGAAGGGATAAAAATGAATAATTTTAAAGCAAAGTACAAGCAGATAGGAGGAACTGTAGGACATGGTTATGGTCTAGTGAGTAATAAAATAAAAATCACTTGATGGACAAATAGTAACATCTCTTTCACAAGACAAGGAAGACATAAAATTGCCATTCTTTTTAGTCATTCACAAGTTCTAACATGGCTTCCTAGCTGAAAAGAAATGATACCATGTATGGCAAGAAATATGAATGGGATAAAAGAGGAATATAGGAGATATTATGAGCTACAGCCTCAATTGGTGACTTCAATTGGACTACGTGCATTTAGATCCAAGCTGTGAATCTGACCCTATGCATGCCTTGCAAGGAGAGTTGTAAAACATTTCCCAAAACTTTTTGATGGAAAACTAGATTTCCAATTTAACAAAACATTTGCAAAAAGTGAAAACTGAAAATTGTTTGGCAGTTTTCAGCTGTTTATGGGTTTTGGCAAATTACAGCTGAAAATTACCAGTTTTCAGCTGCCAAAAACTGATGAAAAATCTACCTTTTTGTGCTGAAAATATCAATGAAAATGATACATTTTTCATTTTGGCAAACTTTCCAGGGGGAAAATAAACCCTTTACTTACAAGGCCTGGAAGCAAATAAATCATTGTTCTGTGAAGCTATGGAAAATAAAACAAAGTGAGAACATAGAGAAAGTCGTCGGTCTCAGTAGGAAAATAAAGCAAAGCTGGAAAGACCAGTGATAATGCAGAAAGTAGCCAAAGTAAATGTTCACAGTTTGGCTGACTAACAACTGTGATTGCAAATGAGCTCCGCAGGGTGGAGGTAAGGGGGCAGAAATAAACATATCATTGACTTGAGCCAGTTAATGACCAGGATGGATGGAAAAAGGTCTCTCTGATGGCAACAGTTGTTCCAGGAAGACTTCAGCAGGAAGGTATCCAGATAACACTGCTTGCGTTATGGCTGGCAACAGAGCAAAAAGAGGAAAGTACAAAGGCTGAGAAAGCTGGGACAGATGGAAAGGGAGGCAAGCTGTAGGAGACAGAGCAGGCAGATGAAGACAGGAAAAGCCTCTGGTAAACATCTGTGCCTGGGTAAATTGTCACTGACGAGCTCATAGGCTGGAGTATTTCTGATGAGGAAAGAATGTCACCATATCATGCCAAAAGTGAAGGAAACAAAGAATGTGTCTCAGAACTGAAATGCTACTGGGTTGATTTGAGCATTTTGAGTTCAATCTGACTGAAGGACAGCTCTTTGGCAGAAAACCTCTGAGCTATATACCTGGCTAAAGAGGAGGATGTGGATGACATGAGCTAATTACGCAGTTACAAAGATTATTTTGGAGCTTGGATCTTACTCATCCGATAATTTTCACCACCATTTCTTGCAAAGGCTGAACTACCGCACCCAGCTACCAAATCTTCACACTGACAAAGCGGGTCACTGGATGAGTTTTGTGAGCATGTAACTGAATTTGGAAAGAAGATGTCTGTGGACAGGTGAAACTGGATAAGGTAACTAGACAGATTAATAGGCTACTCTGTAAGACATACCAGGAGAGGAAGGATTGTGTATGGATTTTATGGGTCTGTGTCAGAACAGCGTCTAAAAGTTAAAAGTCTGCTTGGGCTGAAACTTGTCATATATCTCCTCAAATACAGGTGATTTCAGCTCCCATTGGCCACAGATTCCCAGCCAATGGGCGCTCCAGGAATGGTGTCCCAAATCTGCACCACTTCTGACAGATCTCATTGGCTGGGAATGGTGATCTGTGGCCAATGGGAGCTGAGATCCCTGTACCTGTGGAGGCACAGGTAAATATAGCAGCGTGTGGAGACTTTGCGGCTTATAGGAGTTAAATAGCAGCGGTGGCTAACTCTGGCGAACTGCCACCATTTTATTTCCCCCTCCTGTTCTAGAACATGGGAAGAGAGGATGGAAGGTGGCTCACTGCAAGAGACTCGAGAGAGACTTTTGCTGATCAGACATAGTCCCTTATTTCTGACACAATAATGGCAAGACTTGAATGAAACAAATTCAGCATTAGGGAGATTACAAGTGCTGCAGAACAATGGATGTGCCATGTATTATCTCAAAAAACAATGTTTGATGCTTCTTTATCTATGTTAACACACCTTAAAGTTAGGTTGCTCCTAGCACTATGCTCTCACTTGGTCCTTTCTTCCTGTTGGGTTCACTTCATTGGTCGGTTGGGGATTTAAGTACATCACAGTGACATCTCCCACTTTTAGGTAGAAGTGTGATGGATGACAGGAGCAGCACCTGCAAACAAGGCTTCTCACATGTTGTCAGTGCCAATCACACTTACCATCTGTCTTCCATTTATCTAGCACAGACCTGACAGCACTCTCCCAGATTGTTTCATTTTCTCAGCACAGAGGAACCTCTAATATTTTCTCTGCAGAGGACTGAGAAGCTGTCTGGGAGGGAAAAGAAACAAAAAAACCCATCCCCACCAAAGACACTGATTGGCAAGGTTTAACTCCTATAACCCCCAAAATCTTCCCAAACTCCTAAAAACCCAAACCCATTTTTGCCCACCATAACCCAGCTAAGTGGATTTCTGCTGAGGCTCCTCTTCTATCTAAGTTAATGAAAACTATATTGAAAAATACTTCTCTCCTTTCCAATCACCCCAATGTCTCTGCACTTCAGAAGAACAATAATTCTGAGCTTAGTGGATCAGCTGCCAGGCCCTTCAAGTCAATGTAATCTAAAAATTGCTAGCATGCACAGTGTTTTTACATATATTGCTTGGACTATATTGAAGCATTCGTCTCATCAATCATTTCAAGCCTGAAATAACACATCTACGGAACAAGGAAAATGTGTTCTTGATGTGTATGTCAGAGTCTAATTACTTTACATTTTTACTTTATCAAGGGAATTTTCTAGTTACACACATAGATGGGCTTTTTTTGCTCAGGTTGCTTAAACCAACTCCACTTAAAGAGACAGCATCAAGATAAATGGTTAAGCCTAGTTCTTGCTCTCACTTACACCAGTGGAACTGCACAGATATCAAAAGGGTTGCACTGGTATAATTGACTGCATGAGCAGGGGATGCTGTCCCCTCAGAATCAGCATTGCATAAAAGCACAAATAAGACTTCTGAGTACACTATATATTGGAGATGCTGTTTTTCATATAAAAAACAATGTCCTGATTATTTGTGTTCATAAAAGCTCTCTTATCCCAAATACTGAGTGCTCTCAACTCTTGTGGTTTGCAGTGAGAGAAGACAATGCTCTACTCTAAGCAGAAGGAGGTGATTAGTTCAAACAGAGAATGTAAGGATCAAACTGGGGAGTTCTAATTGACTGATAGGCTGTCTTGTGGACAGTAACATACATGCCATCTCTGTACTCCTTATGACCCAAGAGCCTTCACCACGGTTTGAGGTTGCACAGTGGAAGGATAAGAAATTAAAACAACCAAAAAACTGTGGACCTGCTGAGGCACTGTTCTACATAACCCATGCAAACCAGGCACTTTCCTGCTCTGGCATCTTACACTTAGACCACCAATTACAATTCAGTGTGTTCAGTCAAGACATGCTTGGTCTTCATTTGTCAGGCACTTTCTGCCATTACTTAGAAGCTGAGGGAGTTCTAATGTATTAAGTTAAGCAGGGACAGCAATTAAATATCTGGAAAAAGTAATCTGTCAAAACTTGTTGGCTATTTTCCCATGATTTTCATATCCTCCAACATCTCTACTGATCACCAGCCAACTACTCTGTAATTATTTCATCATGTGACTTGTTTTATACAATAGTCCTGGGATATCAGGATGCTTGTTGAAAAGGTCCCGTTTCCAGGAAAGCTGTGCAGGCCCCAGTAAACACTGATGTGAACTTAGCCAGAGATCTGATTGTAGGTGTTAAATATTGCTTATGTGCTCCAAATTATCTCCTTTGTTCTCCAGACAGCAAGCTCAAGAATAGCATGAGAACACAACTCGCGCAGAAAAAGGGACTCACATCAGGGGCAAGAAACATACAGGGTCTGATTTCAATGGAGCCACACAGATTTTCACCAGCTGATGATATGGTTAATAAGGTGAAGCTCATCCTGCTATAAAGAACCCTCCCCACAAGCGGCTATACAAGCCAATCTACCATGTGAGTGGAAAGAATCCCTCCTTTGAACTGGCCTCACAAAGGCTGGCATAGTAGACCACTTTGAGGGGCAGGGTTGTGGGCATCTGAAAATCCCATGCAATGGGCACAGAGGCACTGCAGTTGCTTTGAAAGGTCTCAGGCTGGAACAGAGGCCATGAATGTTGGTTTGCCCTGGGCTGCGATTGCACTGTGAGTCCCTGCCCTTTAGGTGAACAGAGGAATTTCACCCAAAAATGAGAGGCCTGGATTTTATTAGCTAGTTTTCTCTTGAACAAAAAGAAGTACAAACTGGATTATTTTATGGCTAAGGAAATAAACCCTCGCTGCCATAAAAAAACAGTAAGAACTGACACTCTTCGTTTCCTGTTGTTCCAGTGCTGAATGCTTTATAAAAGGATGCTTTTCATCCGAGACATGCAAGTTAAAAAGACATAAGGCTCATGCATGCACAGCATAGGACTACAATGGCACAGGCCACTAAGACTCCTGTGAGTGTTCTTATACACAGAAGGAACTAGGGAAGTGAATGGTTAACCGGTAAACCTCAGCCTTAATAAATGAGGCGTACTGGTTCTGGTAACCCGGTAGGGGCTGAAGCACCTCTCCACCCATGGCAGGCAGGAGGCTGCTCAGTTGCTGCTCTGGCTGGCCAGATCATCTGCTATCTGTAGCAGGCCTGGATCAAGTGATTCACCACATGCAGGGACTTATCTGGCCAATTAGCTGGTGCAGTCATTCTCCATTGCTGGTGGCAGGAGAGCACTCCAGCCCAGGTTTCCCCCTTTAACTGGTTAACAAATTAAAATGGGAATTTGCATCCCTAGAAGAAACCTGCATTGGAAGCAGTCTAAACAAACAATGGAAATCATTTCAACTGCACTGTGAACTGTCCAAAAGAGAGACAGGTGCAGTTGTCCAAAATGCAGCAGTTCTCCACTTTGGTAATAGGATCCAAATGTGCATACCACTTTAAAGCTTACTTCAGGCTATAGTCCACCACACGGTAGCCCAGTGTGCCAGCTTGCCCCAGTGTGCAAGCTTGCCCCTATTATATTCATTGCTTGGCATAACATCCTGTTTTATTAGATTTAGCAGTAATGTAAGGGGCCTACAGGTTTGTATCTTGTAAAGTAAGACATTGGCTTTGACAGTTAGTATAAGTCTTGAGACCTACACACTTTAGCAGTTGGAATATCCAACTGCAACTGTGCCATGTCAACAAACTGACATATATAATAGAGGGGTGAAATCAGAGATATGCTAACAGAGGTGAAACTGAGCAGGTGCACCCTTAATAAATGCACCCAGGCTGCAACAAAAGCCAACAGGGAGTTATTTAAAGAGCTGGCAGGGACCCAGGTTGCAATAGAACTGTACCTGTAAGAAATGTTAAGTTACATTCACCACTGTATCCTAACCTATAGAAAAAGCACACCCTAGCATTTGTTAGGGGAGGAAATACAAATAAGCAAGAAGGGCAAACCCCTATAGAATATGCATTAGATATGTTAATGTCAGTGTAACAGATAATAAAAGTGGCCTCCCAGAGCAGCAAGGGGAGAGACCTCCTTGGAAGGAGTCGGAACGATGGCCACTGGTGAAGATGAGGAAGAGAATGGTGAGAAGGAAAATAGTGGCTAACATATTCAGTTGTTCTGCAAGGGATGGTGTAAATATGGATGTCCCAATGTACCTTCTGTATTATCTCTTGATACCTTGTGGAATTAGTGTGTGTAACTTTACTAAATGTGTAAATAAATAAAAAAAAATTCCTTTAGTGTGAGTGTTGCACCCGTGCATATTGGGGTTCTCAAACATAGGATAATTGTACTAATAATTTAACTGGGCCTGATCTTGGGACAAGATCCTGTCAACCTTCTAAGTGATAAATGGGAATCTTCAGATCAGTTATTTCGAAATACTGCTACAGTGTAGATGTGCCCTTCCTGTCCTTGTGCACAGGGTGAATTTTACCCAGGCAGCACTAAAGAGCCATGTACAATAATATCACCAGCATAATTTTATTATAATGGAACATTAAAAGGCTTCTCAGCTGGACTAGTTTCTCAGGTGCTTATGCAGAACTCCCATCTAACACCGTGTTTTGCATGCCCAACGCATGCACACACAGTGAAATCTGACTAATGTATCAACCCCAGGGACCATGGCAAATCATTTGCTTTGTTAAAGACCTCCGTTCATAAAAGCTCAAACCAAGCCCTGCTGGATGTGAGAACCTCTGGGATACTTTCAAAGGGTTGTTTCAGCCCACAGAGATTGCTTTGTGCAGATGCAGGGTTGCCTGTGTATGCTGTCGATTCTGAATGCTCATCTAGAGTGTAGCTTGAGTCAAAGAGACTGAGGCAGAAGCTCCCTATAGCAAAGAGAGAAGTGTCAATCACAGCACACTGCTGGACCCTTCCTCTTCTTCTCTCTCTGGAGAATGGAGCAGATTTTAAATATTTGAAACCTACCATGCCTGCACTGGCTGTGATGCTCTGACTTTTTCACATACTTCTCTGAGGACACTGACCCAGATTTTTTGTGGGTGTAAACTAGTTTGGCTTCATGCAAGTCGGTGCCAATTTACATGCCCGGAGAATCTGGTCAGCTGTAACATTCCATGACTAGCCTACAAGAGCGTTAAAGAGAGAGGCATCTTCCAGAATCTGTCTGTCAGCTCCTCTCCTCATACAGACCACGTTCTCCAGGCTGCTAAGGCGGCTTGTGCAGAATAGCCAGTGGAGAAGTCCGTTTGCATATGGGAAGTTTTTGCTGATGAAAAGCCTTGGGCTTGCTATCTTGCCACCTGTAGAGGAAGGGGAGGAAAAGGGTACCAGGAATATTCCACTGGTGGAGTGAGGGGGGTAGGGATGGAATGAAAGTCAGTGTCTGGTTCCCAATTTACTAGCCCTGACCTCTCTTTTAATTATCCTAGATCAGATCCTCAGCTTCTGTAAATAGTCATTGACTTCTATGGCAATTTGCATCATTTGAAGATCTGGTTCAAAAATTGAGCAATTAACTTTTCTTAACTTTAAACTCTCTGTCCTGTTCTCTGCAAGCTCCCAGGTTTTTATCTAAACCCCCTTTTACTCCCCCTTCCCCATAAGATGCTTCTATCTATGAAGAGTAAAAAGCAATTAGCTCAGCATGACTGCTTCATCCTCTGCCATTCCCCAAAGTCTACTGTGATCATCGTCCCTACCATTCTGAGCAACTAATTACAGCACGGCAAACAACAGAGCACAGAGCACAGCAAAACAAACATCCGCTCTAGGCTGTTGAGTGCAAGGGGTCTGCACAGCAGAATGTTATGCATCATTGTGCAGCTTGCTGGCTTAGCAACTGTGTTCACCCGGGCTGTGCTCTAGCTCTGAGCATACAAGCTGGAAGGTGAGGATCAGAATTATTCCACCCATCTCCACTTTGAGTGGCAAATAAATCAATTCCATTGGAGCTAGAAGTGAAAGCTACCTAAAAGCCAAATAAACACGTCCCAGCTTGCTCTTGTGGCTGTACATTTGGTTAAAGATCTGTGCTGAATTTTATTTGACAAAGAACCAGCTTCCTTTTCACTAACTGTTCCCACAAAACAGTCTCACGAAGCTATGTGCACCAGGTTTCTAAACTGAGCCATTTAAGCACTGTATACTTTGCTGTTTTTCCTTAATACGTCATAGACCTAATGCATACGATAGACCTTCGCTAGCTGTCGGCAGGACATTGGCAGACCCTGGTTGTCTGCAAGTAGAATCAAACCTGGGACCTCTGGAACTTAGTGTATGAGCTAAAAGCCAGCTGCCTTTTAGCAAAGGCTGAAGAGCAGACTCATTGCTATCTCTGTAAGCGGTCTCAGTGCCACTAGATGGAACAGTACATCACACTGAGGAGTATGAACCTCTTCCGCATGAACTAAAAGGTTCTTAGATTAACAAGAGCTGGGGTGGGCAGTAAAACGGTGGCAGTTCACCATAGTTAGGCCCTGGTGGTCTGCTGCCACTATATTTACCTACACTTCCGCAGGTACAGGCAATCACAGTCCCCATTGTCCAGGAATGGTGATCCACCATCAACGGCAACTGTGATCCCCCCATCTGTGGAGGCACAGGTAAATATGGTAGTGCAGGGACCTGGCAGCGGCTAACCCTGGGAGACCAGATCCAGCCCACTCTAGATCTAGAGATCAATGAGTCTGAAACATTGAGAAACAACTGGGGTGGGGAAGGGAGGACAGAGTGCCACATCAAGCAGGCACAGGTCACACTAGGATTCTTGAATTTTAGCCAGCAGTGAAGTTGCTCCCATACCATAGACCCAATTTACACAAGGGTAACCTGAAAAAACTTAAAAAGCAATGAATGGTCAATTTGCACTAACGCATCTTAATCCTGCTTGATGTAACCTCCACTACTCTGAATCATACCATGCTGCTGGGAATTATGTTAATGCTAGAACCCTGTTTGCCTGTGGAAGAAGGAGCTTTTTCCATCAAGTTAGCTCAACAATGGGTTCTGTGTTTGGAAAGCCCCCTGAAGACTCGTGTCAACAACCTTGGACCCTTTACAGCCCAGGTGGGAACTTAGGCTACATAGCAACAAAGTCATGTGGTTTTAAAGCTGTTCCTTTGAGTCTGCATAGCTGTGATGAGGCCTCACTTAAGCACCTTTTCCCCAGATACAGGCAGACCACATACCAGTGCAGTTTTCTCAGTGCCTGAATTGCTAATGTAGGCTACAGGATGATTCCCTGCTATATATTTTCTTCTGTCATTTTATAACTCAACTCAGAATGCCTAGCTCTTTTCACCTGGATATCTGAAAGCATTTTCCAAAGGAGGGCATTTTATCCCCATTTTACAGATGGAGAAACTGATGCTCCAGGAGGAAAAGTGATAGGTCACACAGCAGGCCAGCAGCAGAAAGAGAACTCAGGCCTACTGAGTCCCAGTTCAGTACTCTGCCCATGATGCATGCTGACTCTAGCTTCATGAGTGGGGTTTTGGAGAATAACCACAGTGGGATCTATGCTGTACCATTCTTCTCATGTTGGGCCTGATCCTACAAATCCTTGTAGGATGGGGCTAATAGCTCCACTGAAAGAAACTAATAGGCAATGTGCCCAATCCATAGGGTGGCATGATTCTACAGTGCCCACAGTGAACAGATGAGAGTGAAACAAAACTCTAGCTGGGGGCAGGAGAGGGGAATGAGATATTATTCTGTGCACATCTCTGGCTTGGTTCATGTGGGTTTGTGTGCCTTACCCTCAGGTTGGTGAAATAAGACATAAGGGTGGTTAAGCAGGGAAAGACAAAGAGGCGTGAATGATCTTGAAGACAGGAGAAGGAGAAACAAAAACCAGGACTATGTAGCACCTTAAAGACTAACAAGATGGTTTATTAGGTGATGAGCTTTCATGGGCCAGACCCACTTCCTAAGATCAAATAGTGGAAGAAAATTGTCACAACCATATATACCAAAGGATACAATTTAAAAAAATGAACACATATGAAAAGGACAAATCAAATTTCAGAACAGAAGGGGGATGGGGGAAGGTAAATGTCTGTGAGCTAATGATATTAGAGGTTATAATTGAGGAAGCTATCTTTGTAATGGGTATGATAATTAATGTCTTTGTTTAAAATTAGGCATAAAGTGTCAAATTTAAGTATGAATGACAGTTCAGAGGATTCTCTTTCAAGTATGGTCTGAAAAGATCTTTGAAGCAGGATGCAGATAATCAAGTCGTTGAGACAATGTCCTTTCTGGTTGAAATGGCAAGAAACTGTTTTTTCTATGTGATCCTGTCTAATATCTGTTTTGTGGGCATTGATCCTTTGGCGAAGTGTCTGAGACGTTTGTCCAATGTACAAAGCAGACGGACACTTTTGGCACATGATAGCATAAATTATATTTCTGGATGCGCAGGAATATGTGTTCTTGATCTTATAACTCACTTGGTTAGGTCCAATAATGGTATCAGCAGAGTGAATATGCGGACAAAGCTGGCAACGGAGTTTGTTGCAAGGGAAGGTACCAGGGTTGGTATTAGTGTGGTATGTCCTGTGGTTGTTGGTAAGAATCATCTTGAGGTTAGGTGGTTGTCTATAAAGGCTATGGGTCTGTCTTTTAGAGCCTCTTGGAGTTTAGTATTCTGTTCCAGTATAGGCTGTAGTTTATTGATAATGCATTGGACAGGTTTAAGTTGGGGGCTGTAGGTGATGACAAGTGGTGTTCTACTGTTGGTTTTCTTGGGTCTGTCTTGAAGTAGTTGGTTTCTAGGTATTTGTCTGACTCTTTCAATTTGCTTTTTTATTTCTCCGGGTGGGTAGTTGAGGTTTATAAATGCTTGGTAGAGATCCTGAAATTTCTGGTCCCTGTCAGTGGGATTAGAGCAGATGTGGTTGTATCGAAAGGCTTGGCTATAGACAATGGATCGTATGGTGTGTTCTGGATGGGATCTTGAGGCAGGTAGGTAACTGTATGAGTCCGTGGGTTTTCTGTAGAGAGTGCTGTCTAATTTACCATTGGTGATTTGTACTGTGGTGTCCAGGAAATAGATCTCTCATGTAGAATGGTCCAGGCTGAGATTGATGGGGAGTGTAGGTTGTTAAAATCTCTGTGGAATGTCTCCAGTGTTTCTTGGCCATGCGTCCAGATCATAAAGATGTCATTGATGTAACATAAGTAGAGAAGGGGTAAAAGGGGACGGGAGTTGAGGAAACGTTGTTCTAAGTCAGCCATAAAGATATTAGCGTACTGTGGGGAGGAGGACTGTCTGTTTGGTCTGTGTTTGTACTGTGCTTGGGGGCAGTGGGATACTAATCCACAGCTCTTAATTTTTTATATTACTCTAGAATCTAAGAGGATGGCAAATGGGAGTGAACAGATGCAAGGAGCTGGGTAACAACATGTGTAAAGCCACGGGGGAGTGAGATTTTTAGGAGGTGAATTTTGTATGAATCAGAGGGAGGGATGAGGGAAAAGAGATCAAACAGATTCTCCCCAGTCTTACAGCAGATACACCAATCCAGGGCTGGAATGCCAGGAACTAGCCACATAATATATGGCCCAAAGAGAAACCCTTCCTTTTGTGCAGGGTGGTGTGGGTGGTAACCTTCCTCATCGCCCTTTGTTGCTTGATTGTCTCTCTCAAAATATGATTTAGTTCAGTGCTAAGAATAAAATTTGATTTCACTCAGCATGAGGAGAGAGCACAAGCAGCTTGAAAAAATGTCAGTCCTATTTAAATTGTCTTGCTGTCTAAATTGAGTGCTAATGATCTTGACTCAGCTACCCTCATGTATTTATGCAACCTCTTTCATATTTGCTAGCTTATTATTGATTAACTGTTAGATGACAAGGCAAATAAAAGAAGTCAACGTAGCCTAACCCCTGGAGGCCTTTTAAGGAAACATTTTAATCATGATCAAAGTGCACTGTTTAGTCACTAATATGATTTCACTTGGGTCACTGCACTCCTATCATTTTCATTGGCTTCATCTTTAGTGATAATTATAGACGAAGCAGAATTTGAGCTTCTCTCTCAAACCCTTCCAAATCATAGTGGACTGGAATGGAGGAATGGAGGAACTGATCAACCCGTGTGCTTTACATTCTGAAAGATGTGAAAAACACCAGACTGACATGGTTTTGCTAAATCAAAAACAATACCACTAGAGTTTTCCCAGTTATGAACATGGGACAAAACAGATTCATTTTCTCCAAGGCTTATCTTTACCAAGGTTCACTACCACTAGCCATTGATGTCTCTTGGGAACTACAGTAAACTTCCGATAATCCGGCACCTTTAGGACCCAGAGGGTGCCGGATTATCAGATATGCTGGACTATCGGAAGGGGAGCGCTGGTCAGTTTCAGCAGCGGCTGAATCGGGGACAGCTGGGGTGCTGCCGGGTTGGTCCCGCAGCCCCGAGGGAAAGCGCTACGGGACCTACCCGGCAGCCCTCCAGCTACTCTGCCCCCGGCTTCCCCGATTCAGCTGCTGGTCAGTTTTAGCAGTGGCTGAATTGGAGAAGCTGGGGGCAGAGCAGCTCCAATTGTCCGGCTGCCCAGAGCACTTCTGGGTTCCTCATGGTGTCGGACCATCAGGAGTGCCGGACCATCAGATGCTGTACCATAGGAGTTTTACTGTATAACACCTGGTACCATTGGATCAGGTTTTCACAGAAAAAGGAAGGCAGACAGTGCAGCATCTCAGGCAGCAGGAGTTTGGCAGTGAGGGTATGTCTACACTACAGAGTTAGTTCAAACTAACTTAGTTCGAATTAGTTAATTCGAACTAAGCTAATTCGAACTAACGCGTCTAGAACTAAAAACTAGTTCGAATTAGCGTTTTGCTAATTCGAACTAGCAAGTCCACATTGAGTGGACCCTGAACAGGGCTTAAGGATGGCCGGAAGCAGTGCCGGCAGGGCATCAGAGGAGGACTTAGAGCATGGAGATGCTGTCTCAGGCTAGCCGAGGGCTGCGCTTAAAGGGTCCCGACCCCACCCTGGACAGACAGTTCTCAGGGGTGCCCCGCTTGCAAAGCAGTCCTGGCTTGGAGTGCCCGGAGTGCCCACACTGGGCACATCACAGCACTCGGCCATCAGCCCGGCTGCACTTGTCGCAGGCTGCCATCTGGGGAGAGGGGGCAATTGGGGGGCTGCAGGAGAGCTTCCACCCCAGAAGCCCACAGAGCCAGCCCAGTCCTCCCCATCGGGGGCTCGTACCCCATTCCTCCCTCACCTCCTTCCACTTACCCTTCCCTAGCCCCTTTTCTTGATGTACAAAATAAAGATAACGTGTCTTCCAAAATGGAATCTGTCTTTATTGAACAAAACTGGGGGAGACTGGGAAAAGGAGGTGGGAGAGGGGAAGAGAGAGGCTGGGAGAGGGGAGGGCAACTAAAATGATCAGGGGTTGGGAACAGGTCCCATATGAAGAAAGGCTAAAGAGACTGGGACTTCTCAGCTTAGAAAAGAGGAGACGGAGGGGGGACAGGATAGAGGTCTCTAAAAGCAGGAGTTGGGTGGAGAGGGTGCATACAGAAAAGTTCTTCATTAGTTCCCATAAAGAAGGACTAGAGGAAACCAAAGGAAAGGAATGGGTAGCAGGCTTCAAACTAGTAACAGAAAGATGTTCTTCACAAAGCAAAGAGTCAACCTGTGGAACTCCTTGCTGCAGGAGGCTGTGAAGGCTAGAACTAGAACAGAGTTTAAAGGGAAGTGAGATCAAGTCATGGAGGTTGGGTCCATGGAGTGGTATTAGCCAGGGGGTAGGAGTGGTGTCCCTGCCCAAGGTTTGTGGAAGGCTGGAGAGGGATGGCACGAGACAAATGGCTTGGTCACTGTCTTCGGTCCATCCCCTCCAGGGTCCCTAGGGTTGGCCGCTGTCGGCAGACAGGCTACTGGGCTAGATGGACCTTCGGTCTGATCCAGGACGGCCATGTAAGCTCAAGGCTCAGGGTCGGGGGTCTCAGTGGACCCCCTTGATTTTCATGCACACCTGCTCTTGGGTGGCCAGGCTGGCAGCTATCCTGCCCAAGCCGGCCACTTTCCTGTGCCTAGTGCGGAGATTGTGGACAAGGTCCACGATGTCCGCACTAGCCCAGGCGGGTGCCCGCCTCTTGCGGTCCCGGGCAAGCTCCCGGGAGCCGCCAGCCTGGTCCCGGGAAGAGGGGGAGGGCTGGAGGGCATCAGGTGGGTGGCTCGATCTGTGCCAGGTGCAGGGTCTGCTGGCTGAGTGCTGGCAGGCTTGCACCTGGCACGGGCACCGTAGCCAGCCTGTGCCCCTTTAAGGGGTCCGGGGCCGGGAGGGGGGCATAGAGTAGCGCCTATTAAAGTTAGTTCGAACTAACGTCCGTTAGTTCGAACTAACTCTGTAGTGTAGACATACTCTGACTGTGCAGTATCTGAAGAGCACTGAAAGATACTTATAGATGGAAGAGGTCACAGTAGGCTAGATTATCAAATGGTATAAATTCAGGGTGTGTCTAGACTACAGGGTTTTGTTGACAAAACTATACCTACGTCTACACTGCCGCTGAGTTCTGTCGACATAACATCGACAGAACTCAGCAGTTTTTCAATGGCTCTAAACCTCATTCTACGAGGAATAACACCTTTTGTTGACAGAGTTAACACCTTTTGTCGACAGAAGGCGTTATTGCATCTATACTGTCCTTTGCGTCTACACTGTCATGTCAATAAAGCCGCTTGCTTTGTCGACAGAACTGGATATAGGCTAGACACTCTTTGTCGACAGACGCTTTGTCGACAGTATCTGTCAACAAAACTTCTGTCGACAAAAGCCTGTAGTCTAGACGTACCCTCAGATAGCTTTATTAGTTTCAATGGCACTGTACTGGATTGGCACCAGCTGAAGATCAAGCCAGCATTTCTAATCTCCCACAAGCAAGAGGTAGAAAGAAAATACAGTAATCAAAGATCTAACGCTATAAGCCTGAATGAAAGTCAAGAAACTTAAGAAGTAAAGCCCACTCCAAACCCTTTTCCACATGATCTCTTAATTTCTACCATTTAATAAGCTGTTTATCCTACCTAACAATATACTTAACATTTATTAAGAAAATGTGCACCAGGCAAACGATCCCCCTCTAGAAAGAGGATTGTGTGAAGTGTTTCAGGAACCTGACCCTCACGCCTGCCAACGGAGGTGAAGTGGGCAGGGAATAAAGGAGGCATTTGCCCTAGGGCATAGTGATTCAAAAAGGATGAGAGTTCCTGGCCACTGCTGCAGTAACTGGCAGCGGCCAGAGTCCCAGGCCCTTTAAATTACCATTGGAGCCTTCAGGTGATGCTATGGGATGGTTGGGGGATGCAGCATGCTCTGGGGGATGCACTAAGGGATGACTGTCCCCAGTCCTGCCTCTTTTGTCTGTAGCTCCACTCCTTCCAGGAGTCTTAAGCTGAGCCACCTCCACTCATTTCCCAAGGTCTTGGCAAGTTTGTCAGCTCCCCTGCTGTCACTTTTCATAGGTAGATGTATTTACCTAATTAATACAGGAAGAAATCAAAGCAAGAGAGTAATCAAAACTGTCACACTATGAATAAGCCAGTAAACTAACAGATTCATACATGATAAGGCCGGAAGAGAGAATTGTAATCATCTAATCCAGGGGTGGGCAAAAGGGCCTCTGTGGGCCTGCCAGAAAGAGTTGATCCAGACAGCGGTGGCCCTGCCACTCCCGCATTCCCAGGCCAATTAGGGCCTGGGAGCAGAGGGAAGCTCACAACGTTTCCTTCGCCCTGCAAAAGGCATGCCGCGCTTAGAAGCGCCACACACTCCTGGCAGGGTGGGAGGAGACTTTGCACACTCCCCCACCCACAAGCCCTGATTGGCAAAATCTCCTCCCACCGCCAGGAGCATGGGTGCCTAAGGGGAACCTCAGGCACGAGGTTCCTAAAATGTCCGGTATTTTCTGAATTTTTTTTCGGACAGGAGGCAAAAATGCCGGGTACCTGGCAACCCTACAAACACTCAGCGCCTGGCTTCCCCCTCGCCTCCAAGTTCCCCCCCAGCTCCCGACCCAGCCCCTCTGCTTACCTGGTTCTCCAAGGCTGCTGGCACAAAATGGATGCCGGCCAAAAGACTTAGGGGAAGCAATGCTTTCCCCTGGGTCTTAGTGCTCAACCGCTCCTATCCCTGCACTCACTTTGAAAGGGAAAATGCTGCTTTAATGCTGTTTTATTTTAATTTTTGGATTAGTAAGTCCTTGGAGTCCTTTTTTTTTCTCAACCACTTTGGTCTCCCTTCTTTTTTTTTTCTCTTCGACAGAATTTTTCCCCATTTTGGAGGGGATGTGTGGTAGGTATTTTTGTATCAACCATTTGGCAACCATAGTCACAGCAGACCGCAGCCCACTGGGGTTCCACCTGGACCTTATGGTCCTCCTGTCTGCCCTGCCTCTGCTATGCACTTCTTGTGCACTGGGGCACCAGAGCCCTGCACTTATCTGCTCTTCCCCCTCTTTCCCAGCACTTTGAGCATGCAAATCATCTGATTCGCGCTCTGACCCTGTTCCTCCCTCTCTATCTCAGAGCTGAAATGCCGCAAACAGCTGATTTGCAGTGACCCAGCTCTGGGAGGAACAGGGACAGAATGCAAATCAGGCAATTTGCGCCTCTTTCAAAAGTGCTGGGAAAGAGGGGGGAGGCATAGGAAGTGTGAGGCTTTGGTGCCCTAGTGTGTGAGAAGGAGAGGGCAGGCAGGAGGTTTGTGGGCTGCAGGTAGAGCCCAGTGGTCTGCATGCAGCCTGTAGGTCAACACTGACCTAGAATATAAGCACCATGAATCTTTCAATTCAGTGCAACCAACTTTTCCATTTATACTATCATCTCCTACATATGCTACAAGACTATCACCATGCAAAATGAGTTATCTCGGTAGACTGGGGAAAAAACAACAACCTTGTACTTGGGCTGGTGAGGGAGGTGAAAATGTCATAGGTAGAAAAAAAGATTTGCTTCTAAATGTACCAGTGAATATCTCACATTTACACATAATCACCCTGGGAGGAAAAGAAACAACTGAAAGACTTCATGCATTGAGTGATTATCTCAACCCACTTCAAAAAATGCTTTCAATTCTTTACTTCCTACATTTCTTTGTTTAGAGCTACAGAAACGTCATCCTGGAGCTCACAAGCCTAAGCTTTTCAAATGGCCTGTTTCTCCATACTGCAGTGTACATGGATGAAACAATCAAGTTACTTCATACTTCAGTGAAATGACCTCTCCTTATTCCCAGCCTTTAATAGCAGTATCTCTGATAGGGCTGATGAACAGAGGAAAGAAGGTGGATTTAATCAGGTAACCAAGGGAGACAGTTCCCACACTTTCAAACCAGCAAGGACACATACACCCAACTATGCAATGACCAAACACACACATTTACTTTTCAGCGTAAATAAACACAGCGTGGTAGTTTGGAAAGCAGCAGCAGCTATAGCACTGAGTGCTTGCTGAATTCTTGCCTTCCAGGTTGTTTTCATGCTAACCCCCACTGATGCTTGTAGCAAATCTTATGTATTTTACTTCTTGTGAAGTCCACCACGAAAATATTGTAGTCTGATCAGGGAGCAGTAGGGAAGCATTGTAATGGATCTTAAGAGAAGGAAGAAGATGCAGCAAGATGGCATTTTTTCCAAAGTAATTGTTAAATGAGGCTGCACTTTCTTTTTGCTTTATGCCAATGTTCAGCACAAACCTTCTGTTGACATATGAACTGGTGACAAATGTATGTCAGCATCACAATCTGCCACATACCTGAACCATGTTAGTCCCAGGGAGCTTTTTAAGTTACATTCTAGATTGTGGTGGAATTGTAGGAGCTCCAGTGTTTCCCCAACCTATTTTCTCATCATGCACAGTACACTACAGAGCTCTCTGTTCTACATAGGTCTCTCAAATGTTCTGTTAAATACAATAGGAACCATATGGAACACTCACATTCAAAAGAGAAGTGACCAAAACAGGCTATGGACATGTGCTATCACTCATAGCACTGGGTATGTAATACTTCAGAACTTCACTAGACAGATAGCATGACCTCACAGTTAGACCTCATTAGACAGAATGTGTCTAATCTTCAACACATTAATAATATTAACTGTAGGAAAGTTCAGTGTAGAGAGATTAACTAACTTGACCAATGCCACAAAAGGGGTCAGAGTATGAGCTGAAAAGAGAACTAGTTTCTTGAAACTCCTGATTTAGTCACTATCGCAGTTCACAGGCCAGCCCAATGCCCATGTTCATACTTTATGGTCATTATTTCATTTTATGCATTTCCCTCCCACCTAGCCACCCATGCCTCCAGTCTTCCTATGCTTTCAAGGAATTTTAACCTCTCCAGTGCACAAAAAACAAAGTATAATCTTTATTGGTTGTTTAACGAAATCAGTGTTGGATACCCAACAATTTCATGTGTAACTACTTTAAGCCCTCTACCATGTGAAAAGTAATTGCTATGGGAAATAATGTGGTTACCTTTCAGTCTGTATTTAGTAGCTATATCTTCTGGAGTCAGTGTCTTCTGTCAGTTCAAATCATACCCAAGGAACTTCCTAAACTTTAACATCATTTTTTTTAAACAAATTTTATTGAAATGGAATTAGCAGTTTTTGACTGGTGATTGTGTTCCTTCGATGTTATCTCTCATTTTTGACCACCACATCCTATATATTCCATCTGTTCAAGCCATAATTTCCAGTCCATTGAAGCAAAAGCAATGGTGAAAAAACATTTTTGCCAGATGCCCTTAGCCTTGCGTTTTGAACATAGATGCCAAGTCTTGCTGCCACTCAAGACAGGATTTCCAAAAACAAGTGACTGTGCTTCAAAGAACAGGACAAAAAAGGCAATCATTTCATACTGTTTGTGGTGATGTTCTAGCTGCATTGGTCCCAGAATATTAAAGGAATGATAGAGGATAGAAAAAAAACTTTCATTGGACCAACTTTGGTTGGTGAAAGAGACATGCTTTTGGTCTACATGGAGTACTTTTTCAGGTCTGGGAGAGGTACTTAAAATGTCATGGCTAAATTCAATGTGGAGTGGATTGTTTAGCATAAGTGGTTAATATATTCTAAGGGACAAGAGATGCAGAACCTGAAGACTTAGCACCTCTGCTTCGATGATCAATACTCACGACAGCACACCTTTCAAGTGACATGGGCCTTATACATGCCTATCATGCCAACACATGTTACACCTCATCCCGACCACTAAATGACCCAATAATAACTAGAACCCTGTAAATGCTTGGATATTTCCTTTATGTCTGCAGGTATCCAAATCTATGGATGTAGATAGTCTCAGTTCATTTTTACAGATATGGTTCAGATACAACTTTGAATCTAGAGCCCTGCAAATGTGAAGCTATTCATTTTATCTCCATGGGTATCCACAGATGTCAATGCAGATATCCATAGCTCATTTTTGTGGATATAGATACAAATTTTGTGTCTGCACTAGGGATTTAAAATCCCAGTTAATCAATTAGCCAGTTAAACATCAGGTCAACCTAATGTTTAACCAGTTAACTTACTGAGCCAGATCCTTATTGGGGAATGCTCCATCCACCTGAAGAAGCCCTTAGCCTGCATGGCTTCCACTCCTAGCCCCCAAGCGGGAAAAGGGGCTGACACCGGTTCCTAGCTCCCAGCCCCTTGCAACCTGTCCCCAGTCCCCTCTGTAGGAGCAGCCCCTGCATGCAGGGCACCCAGGTGCCCCTCAGCCAGAGTCTACACCCCTCTCCCCTCCACAGAGGCTACTGCAAACAAAATCAGTCCCTATGTAGACAACTCTGCTGGCCACCCTTCTCTGATTCACAGAGAAGAACAGTCTTCTAGGCCCTTAATAAAAATGCATCCAATAAACTGTGTGTGATTATATCTGATTCAAGACAGAAAGAGATCAGAAGGATCCTTGTAATTCAGCATGATCACACTGTTGCTCTTAGGAGTAATTAGAATATAGATTGTATTCTAAAGAAAATACGATGAACAATTAAAAGTTTGTACTAATAGAAGCATTGTACTGAAATAGATTGATACCTTTTGTATGGACAATTGTAACCCTTTTGCGATATGTAAAAGGGTTGTGTCATTCCTGGGGAGGGGGAGTGAATGAGTTTGAAAAGTGAATGTTTGGAGAAGAGGCCATAAAACTCAGACGCACCAAGCAACCATCCATTGGGCCCAATACAAAGCAGTCTGATGGAGGACTTCTGGATGGCCTTGGAGTGTTAAGAAGCAAGCACCCTTTTACAAACAAGACAGCCTTGAAATAACACTGGGAAAGAGGCACCAACACATTGATGTCAGATGGCAAAGAAGAATGATTTCCAGATAAACAGATGTTAAAATGGTGATGAATGTAGAACTGATGCAGCAAAATGCATAGACCCGAGCAGAAGAAAAATTGTATAAAAGATGAGGCATCTTGCGTGAATCTCCAGGTCTCATCTTGTCAAAATCAGAGTGTCAGTTCAGACAGAGAGAAGCCCCCAATCCTCTTCCTCATATTTAATTTGCCTGGCCATTGAGTTATTGTGAGCAACAGACTGGTAATTTTAAGCAACAACAAGACTATACATGTGTATGTTTGTGTCTTTGCATGCGTAGGTAAATGTGAATATGAATTTAAATATCAATGTTACATTGTCAATAAATGTGGTGTTTTGCCTTATCCCCCTGAAAAGATCCTGTGAAATTATTTCAAGTATAGCACCTGGCCACAGCAGGTCCTCTGTGTGGTTGGAGCAGTCCCTATCAGTAGCAGGTGGGAAGCTGCTCCAACCCTCATGGGTTACCAGTTAACCAGAACTCGTAAGCATCACTGGTTTAGGGGGTGATGCTTACCAGTTAACCTTTCACATCTCTAATCTGTGCAGGGTTTCACCCAAATAATTATTTCACCCAATAATTATTTGGGTGAAACCAATCACTATGCTCTTGAATGGATTCACACAGAAAAATGCTAGAAAATAAATCACCATATCACCCCATGGCAAATACTTTTTCATAACATGATTACTCCATATCTGACCTCTCAGTTCTTGTCTTCAAAACACATCTGCATAATAATAACTTGCAAAGGCAAATCTCAGAGTTTCAGTAGATAACTTTGCTACACACTAAAAAACATGGTTTCAATGAAGCCATTTGTCTCAAGGCTTATTACAACAATCTGTGACCTAGTAATCCCCATTGTGTCCCATGGTTGCAAGGATGT
The DNA here is from genome assembly GCF_049634645.1 of Pelodiscus sinensis. Classification (NCBI taxonomy): domain Eukaryota; kingdom Metazoa; phylum Chordata; order Testudines; family Trionychidae; genus Pelodiscus; species Pelodiscus sinensis. The sequence goes on along the minus strand of NC_134725.1, from coordinate 26,431,667 downwards.
TAACAGGTCATTTTGCTATAAAGTCTCCCTTAGAAGAAGAGCTCTGTGTAGCTGAAAAGCTTGTCTGTTTTACCATCAGAAATTGGTCCAACGAAAGAAACTATCTTCAGCCACCTATCATCTCATATCTCAGCTTGTTCCACAGAAGGGAAATGTCTCTGTTCCATTAATGTGTATATAGTCCTTTATAAGAGGGTTCAGTATTATGTTATGATCAGAGGAGGAGCCCAGTGTGATGGAGCAGCAGATGGACGCAGTGCCCTGTATTATGATTTGTATTGCAGTCATGCAAAAAGACTGTAATGCACTGGTGATCTGCACACATACAATCTTAGCATTTTAAATCACTAACCAATAAACATACTGGAAAGGGGCCAGCAGACTGGACAGTGGGCCCTAAGTTAAAATGGTTAACCAGCTTAACACTATCATTTAACCAGTTAACTGTTTTAACATCCCTAACAACAATAACCCCTGCTTTGACGAGTTTATAATCCAAGCAGAAACACAGATCCTGAATGGAAGGATTGACTGTTATCCCCATTTTACAGATAGGGAGCCAAGATAAGGCAACGGAGGCCAAGAATACACTGCACATGCCTTACTGGAATATCTAGGCCAGCAAAGTCCCAAAGGCTACATCTACACTGCAGGGCTATTTCAGGATACCGGAGAATCCTGAAATAGCTATCCCATGTTTTAACAGCAAGCCAGTTATTTCAGCCTTGTTATTCCCACATTCCCCCTGTAAACCTCATTCCATGAGGAGTAAAGGACATTTCAAAATAGTGGGAATTAGATTGGAATAAGATATGCACTTTGTGTAGCTCAAATTGCGTATCTTATTTTGAGCTATGGTGCAGTTTATCCTACTAGAGTAGGTATGGCTTGTGATGACAGATGGTGGTTTTTTTGTCAGCATAGTTACCTTATTTCCCTGATGCCATCTTGCTACACTGACAAAAGCTTTTGTCTGTGGCCATACCTATGACTACACTAGAAGCTTTGCCAGCATGGTTGTGTTGCTAGTGAAAAGGTTTTTGCCCACTCCTGCCCAAAACAGTTATGTTAACAAAATTTGTAAAACATACCATGCCTGACTTGCTGTTTGGGCCTGGGGCCCACTAGGGATGTAAAAATGCATATAAAAATGTAACCGTGTAACTGCTAAAAAATCATAGAGGTTACATGTGCCACAGGCTCTGTGGTATAAAGCTTAAATGAGTTTATTTAAGCTTCATACTGCAGAGCCCTCAGCAAAGCCTCCCTGGGAGTGAGGCTGGCAGGGGAAACTTGGCTGCTGCTGCTCCCAAGAAGTTGGTCTGGCCGTGCCTGTGAACCCCTGCTAGGTCTACACTACAGAGGGAACACTACTCCGGACCCCTGGATCTTTGGCCAGGGCCTCCTGTTAACACTATGCCAGGTTACCTGGCCCTGACACTTGGCCAAGGTCACACAGGAAGACTGTGGTACAGTTGGATACAGACCCAAAATCCCTGAGTCTAACTCCACTGCCTTAATCATAAGATCATCTCTTTGAAACATCAAAGCTCTACTCTCCCGTTTGTGCTGGCCTGAAAAATGTGTGGGGTGTTTGTTTGTTTGTTGGTTTTGCCATAGCCTTGCCACCCTTCCACCTCCTTCCCCCACAATCATGACTAATTCTTTCTCACTAGTCTCACTCCCACTTCACACCAGACTACCTAAGGATCCTGGGGCAGGTTAGTGATGGTCACTGAAATACACCCCTCACTGTCATTGATTTCATCTACAAATAGTTTGGGTGAGTGCATGCACAATTGATTGTTAGGTCCTCACAGACTCCAGCTGCACAAGTGGAACCCAGCTGCTTGTTTTGTTCAATCTCAGAAATTGGGTTATAACATTTTATATTGTCACAGCTGCCAGTTCCACAAAAAGAGCAAGGAATTTATCTCAGTCCCCTCCAAAAGCTACTAGCAAAATATTGGCCACAACTTGGTCTCGGCTGCCACAGGGAACTTGCACAGGTCTTCCCCTTCACTGGCTGCTTTCCCTTGTCAAGATGCATGGGGCAAACCATCCAGTGTGTCACACATTCTGGCTGGGCTGAGACTGGATATCTCCTTCTTCTAGCAGGTAGAAACCAGAGCAATGGAGAGTAGAAGAGTTTTGAAAAGGACCAAGGAGATGCCCAACCAACTCCCCTAGAATTGAGTGCTACAGGAATACACCAAGGCTGTGTCTACACTGGGCCACTTATTCCGGAAAAGCAGCCGCTTTTCCGGAATAAGCTGCGAGCTGTCTACACTGGCCCCTTGAATTTCCGGAAAAGCACTGACGATCTACTGTAAGAAATCAGCTGCTTTTCCAGAAAAACTATGCTGCTCCCACTCGGGCAAAAGTCCTTTTTCCGGAAAACTGTTCCAGAAAAGGGCCAGTGTAGACAGCACAGTAGTCTTTTCCGCAAAAAAGCCCCGATCGCGAAAATGACGATCGGGGCTTTTTTCCGGAAAAGCGCGTCTACATTGGCCATGGACGCTTTTCTGGAAAAAGGGCTTTTCCAGAAAAGCATCCTGCCAATGTAGATGCTTCTTTTCCGGAAATACTTATAACGGAAAACTGTTCCGTTTTAAGCATTTCTGGAAAAGGGTGCCAATGTAGACTCAGCCCACTAGTCTTTCACTTTTGTGGCTGAAGTTGTAGCCACCTGCATGAAAAAAATGCCATGTGTATAAAATTTAAATACCTCTTGGGAGGAATCTTTGGTCAGAACAATCTTCTACCCTTTTTAACAGCATTAAGAGAACTTTAATTTGCACCTGTGCAAAAGGGGACCTTTGATTAAAAGTATATCTGAAGAAACCATTGGGCAACTCCACCCTTCCCTTGTAAAGCAGATGAGGTAAAAGAGGTCTAGATGCTAGTATCGCAGTAAGTCTGAGAACTAACAGTAGATCCACACCTACAAATTATGTGCAACTGAGCTAAAATAACATCTTTCCCCTAAAATGCAGCTCTGGTTCTGATTCATGGATGTGATTAGTTGCCATGTTGTGAACACTAGTATTGCCAACTCCAAACATTCAGAAAGTTGAATTAAAAAAATCAACCACCTGGCTTAAAAACAACAAATAACTTTATTTGCCTTCTAATTATTGAGCCAATCCTGTTTCGTGTTTTCAAGCTTTCTCCTGAAGCCCTGAAGGCTAGAAACTGATTTTCCTTTTCAAATGAAAGAGGAGAATTTAATATAATCCCACTGCTGTGGGAACTGGGACTATAAAAAAGTCCCACCAAATATCATAAGATTTGCAATAAAAAAAATTACAAGCATTGGAAACATAGGTGAATTATAACTCTACTGTATGTGTTAAGTTATATCCTCCACTGCTGTAAACTGATTTCAGGGGAGCTACACCAATGTATGCCAGCTGAGGTTCAGGCCTATTATTTATCTTGTTCTTCAAGTAGTAGTATTGCAAGTTATGAAAAAGAAAATGCATTGTCAGAGTGTGGAGAGGGAATGGTGCATGTTGCATGAACTAGTGAGTCCATTTTCATTAAAATGAGCATGCCATTATGTGCACATAATCAGTAGATCTCAACTTGGGTCCTTGTTAATAGTCTCATAAAACATTTCCTAATTTTTTTGTTCAGTGTTTCAAAGAAAGCCATATATGCACATGAGTAGCCAACCATGCACCATTGCCTTTTAATTGAATGGAAGCAAGAATAGCTGCACTGTTCAGTAGAAACTTTTTTTTAATTATAAGTTATTGAAAACTTAATTTTCACAGATCATAAATTAATTTCAAGATGGGTAAACACTAAGCATATCTTTTGCGTTTCATCAAAACTTGGTGCTTGGGTATAAACAGCACTGTTGGTCCATGCAGTTCTGTCAGGAAGACTTTGTTACAGGTACATTTTCGTTCAGAACAATGCATGGAGTCAAACTCTGGGTTTGTGTATGTAGGCTCCCTTTACTATAGGAGCCTCTGACTTTCATGGGGAGGATCCCTGTGCTGCAATCTGGCTCTAGAGAATACAACTCCCATGAACATGATGCATTTGAAAAAAAGGAAGAAAGATGGGGGGCTGGCTCTGTTTTGGAGAAAATAGCCAGATTGCTTTGTGGAGCCTTTTCCAGTCCAGGAGCTGCTGCTGGAAGTTACAGCCTGTTGCTGAGAGCCTGCTGGGGCTTGGATCTAGCAGCCTGCTTCAGGCATGTTGGTAACTGTCCATGGAGGGGAGAGACCCTGGCTGAGCTTATGTCTTACAAGGGCCTGCATAGAAATAACTGTGAGTAACTGCAGCTATTTGGGAAAGTGCTGCCTGGGTTGGAGCAAAGAAGACTTGGGATGGACTTCACCTAAGTAGGGAGGGAAATAGACTTCTAGGATGGAGGCTGGCTCAACTGATTAAGAGAGCTTTAAACTAGGAATTTGGGGGAGACGGTTGGGAGATGTCCAGGTAATCTCTACGCCGGATTTTAACACTGAGAGAGAGGAAAACGAAGTAAGAAAGGATATAGCTGGGGGTAGGAGAATGTACATGAGGAAGGGTAGGGTGGATACTAGTCTAATAGGTCATATTGGAGGTACAATGTCCAGGCCAAATTGGGTAAAGAATGTGAATGAGGCCAAACAGCAAAAATTAAGATGTTTGTACACCAATGCGAGGAGCCTACGTAACAAAAAGGAGGAACTAGAGCTATTGGTCCAGGAAGTGAAACCAGATATTATAGGAATAACAGAAACTCGGTGGAATACTAGGCATGACTGGAGTACAGGTATTGAAGGGTATGTGCTGTTTAGGAAAGACAGAAATAAGGGTAAAGGTGGTGGAGTTGCATTGTATATCAAAGAAAAGGTAGGTTGTAAAGAAATAAAAAGTGATGGAATGAAGAAGACAGAGTCTGTTTGGGCAAAAATCACATTGGGAAAGAAAACTATCAGATCCTCCCCTGGGATAGTGCTTGGGGTGTGTTATAGACCACCAGGATCCAATTTGGATATGGATAGAGACCTCTTTAATGTTTTTAATGAAGTAAATACTCATGGAAACTGCGTAATCATGGGAGATTTCAACTTTCCAGATATAGACTGGAGAACAAGTGCTAGTAATAATAATAGGGCTCAGATTTTCCTAGATGTGATAGCTGATAAATTCCTTCATCAAGTAGTTGCTGAATCAACAAAGGGGGATGCTATTTTAGATTTGGTTTTGGTGTGTAGCGAGGACCTCATAGATGAAATGCTTGTAGGGGACAACCTTGGCTCGAGTGATCATGAGCTAATTCAGTTCAAATTAAATGGAAGGATAAACAAAAATAAATCTGAGACTAGGGTTTTTTATTTCAAAAGGGCTAACTTTAATAAATTAAGGAAATTAGTTAGGGAAGTTGATTGGACTAAAGAAATTATGGATCTTGAGTTGGAGGAGGCCTGAAATTATTTTAAGTTAAAATTGCAGAAGCTGTCAGAAGCCTGTATCCCAAGAAAAGGGAAAAAATTTATAGGCAGGTGTGTTAGACCAAGCTGGATGAGCAAGCATCTCAGAGAGGTGATTAAGAAAAAGCAGAAAGCATATAAGGAGTGGATAATGGGAGGGATCAGTAAAGAAAGCTACCTTATTGAGGTTAGAGCATGTAGGGACAAAGTGAGAAAGGTTAAAAGTCAGGTAGAGTTGGACCTTGCAAAGGGAATTAAAACTAATAATAAAAGGTTTTATAGTCATATAAATAGGAAAAAAAAACAAAAAAAGAAGTAGGACCACTAATTACTAAGGATGGAGTGGAGGTTAAGGATAATCTAGGAATGGCCCAATATCTAAACAAATACTTTGCTTCAGTCTTTAATGAGGCTAATGAAGAGCTTAGGGATAATGGTAACATAACAAATGGGACTGAGGATGTGGAGGTAGATATTACCATATCTGAGGTAAAAGCCAAACTTGAACAGCTTAATGGGAGTAAATCGGGGGGCCCAGATAATCTTCATCCAAGAATATTAAAGGAACTGGCACATGAACTTGCAAGTCCATTAGCAAATTTTTTTAATAAATCTCTAAACTCAGGGGTTGTACCATTTGACTGGAGAATTGCTAATATAGTTCCTATTTTTAAGAAAGGGAAAAAAAGCGACCCGGGTAACTATAGGCCTGTTAGTTTGACATCTGTAGTATGCAAGATCTTGGAAAAAATTTTGAAGGAGAAAGTCGTTAGAGACATTGAGGCTAATGGCAATTGGGACATGGTTTTACAAAAGGTAGATCATGCCAAACCAACCTGATCTCCTTTTTCGAGGAAAGTAACAGATCTTTTAGATAAAGGAAATGCAGTAGATCTAATCTACCTCGACTTTAGTAAGGCATTTGATACAGTACCACATGGGGAATTATTGGTTAAATTGGAAAAGATAGGGATTAATATGAAAGTTGAGAGGTGGATAAGCAACTGGTTAAAGGGGAGACTACAGCGGGTTATATTGAAAGGTGAACTGTCAGGTTGGAGGAAGGTTACTAGCGGAGTTCCTCAGGGATCAGTTTTGGGGCCAATTTTATTTAATCTTTTTATGGTTGACCTTTGCACCAAAAGTGGAAGTGTCCTGATAAAATCTGCAGATGACACAAAGTTGGGAGGTATTGCCAATTCAGAAAAGGATCAGGATATCATACAGGAAGATCTGGATGATCTTGTAAATTGGAGTGATAGCAATAGGATGAAATTTAATAGTAAGAAGTGTAAGGTTATGCATTTAGGGATTAATAACAAGAATTTTAGTTATAAGCTGAGGACACATCAGTTGGAAGTAACGGAGGAGGAGAAGGACCTTGGAGTCCTGGTTGATTATAGGATGACTATGAGCCGCCATTGTGACTGGCCATGAAAAAGGCTAATACGATCTTGGGATGTATTAGGCAAGGTATTTCCAGTAGGGATAAGGAGGTGTTAGTGCCATTATACAAGGCATTGGTGAGACCCCATTTGGAATACTGTGTGCAGTTCTGGTCTCCCATGTTTAAGAAGGATGAATTCAAACTGGAACAGGTACAAAGAAGGGCCACTAGGATGATCCGCGGAATGGAAAACCTGTCTTATGAAAGGAGACTCAAGGAGCTTGGCTTGTTTACCTTAACCAAAAGAAGGCTGAGGGGGGGACATGATTGCACTCTTTAAATATATTAGAGGGATAAATACCAGGGAGGGAGAGGAATTATTTAAGCTTAATACCAATGTGGACACAAGAACAAATGGATATAAGCTGGCTAGTAGGAAGTTTAGACTTGAGATTAGATGAAGATTTCTAACCATTAGAGGAGTGAAGTTCTGGAATGGTCTTCCAAGGGAAGTAGTGGCAGCAAAAGATCTATCTGGCTTCAAGATTAAACTAGATGGGTTTATGAAGGGGATGGTTTGATGAGATAACATGATCTTGGTAACTAATTGACCATTCATTATCAGTGGGAAATAGGTCAATGGATGGATGATAGGAGTTACTATAGAGAACTTTCTGAGTGTCTGGCTGGTGAGTCTTGCCCACATGCTCAGGGTTTAGCTGATCGCCATATTTGGGGTCGGGAAGGAATTTTCCTCCAGGGTAGATTGGCAGAGACCCTGGAGGTTTTTCGCCTTCCTCTGTAGCATGGGGTACAGATCACAGCTAGAGGACTCTCTGCATCTTGGGGTCTTCAAAGTATTTGAAGGCTTCAGTATCTGAGATATAGGTGAGAGGAGGGGAGGGTGAGATTCTGTGGCCTGCACTGTGCAGGGGGTCAGACTAGATGATCATAATGGTCCCTTCTGACCTTAAAGTCTATGAGTCTATGAGTCTATGAGTAAGACAAACTGACTCTGGGTCCAAAGAGAAGCAGAGTGATCTGGCCAGTGAACCAGAGCTGCTGGCATTTGGTGGGGCCTACTTCAGTGTCAGAGGGATTTTGCAGCTAGTTGCCTGCCTGGACTGACGCACACAACCTAACCTGCACAGCACTGTCTCCACTTCAGCTGCAGACCTTCAAGCATGCCGATGCAAGCAAGTGTCTGGGACTCAGATCCAGAGGAGTGCACACTCTGGGCTGGGATAAATGGTGGCATTGCAAATGCCAGTTCATTCCTATTACTTCTGAGTACTTTGCTAATTGATTTTATTCATTTTTAGTCTGTTAAACCCTGTTTCTTTAAGTGGTTAAGTAAAGGTGTGTTAATTCTAATGTAATCAATTAGATGTATATTCTTTATAATTGTTATTCTGGTGTTAGATCCAGATTATTACTGGAGAAAGTTCACTTCTGGGGTTCCCAAGGAGCACCATTAAGTGTGTATAGGTGCCAGCCAGGTGGAGGCACTGCCATTTTATATTCCTTTAGAAGCAAGGGACTGCAGCAAAGGGGTGGATAGGGGATCCCCAACTATTCAACATCATCACTGGAGTACTCAGTTTCTCTTATAATGTTAAAAATCTCAGGCGCCCAGGTGAGCATTGCCTGCTCCTGAGTAACGCAGGAAGGAAAGAGAGAGTTACATATAGATGAACAGTATAGATGAACATGGCAAGCTGGAGTGTAAATCTATAGCAAATATAACCTGCGGTTTATATTTGTTTTTATAAACCCCGCACCTGCCCCCCCCCCCCTCCGTGGGGTATACTCAGGTGCGGGCTATACTTTTTTTTGTTACTCACCTGGTGATGAGCACTCCCCCAGCCCTTCCCCCTGTGCGGGGACCGGGAGATAAGCGCTCACCCTGCCCCTTCCTGCGGCTGTGCAGGAACTGGGGGATGAGTTCTCCCCCACCCAGAGGCTGGAGGCTGGCGGCTGGCTGCTGCAGGAAGGGGCAGGGGAGCACTCTTCATTCCCCCACCTGGAGGTTGTGCAGCTGCATGGGAATCAGGCGAGGTGAGTGCTCCCCTGCCTGGAGGGTGGCTAATTCCCCCCTCCGACCCATAGAAGCCCCCCCACCCGCAGTTTGAAAAAAGTCTTGTATACCCTGCGGGTTATACTCATGCACGGGGCATACAAGATTTTTGTTACTCAAACTGCAAAAACCACGGGATATATTCGGGTGCAGGATATATTCACTAAATTACGGTAGCTCCATAGGGCTGGAACAGCCCTCTGCCTATGGCAGGCAGGGAACTGCTCTGGGGTAATGGTTAACTAGGGATGCAAGCATATAGCAATAAGCCTGGGCTTATCAGTTAATCCTATTGATTGTATCAGCGGCAGTGGGGGAGGGGGCAGGAGTGGGACCTGGTACCCATGAGGAGCTGGCTTTAAGCAGGCTTCCCATGAGCATTGGATCCACCTGCTTTCCATACACACTCCCACGTTGCTGCCTCTGATAGAGAAGCCAGCTCTCCACACATATCAGCTCTGCGGACCCACCTGCCCTCCACCTGCTGCCACCTACAGAGGCAGCAAGGGGAGGCAGGCGGGAGCCAGTGCTGGGGGGAGCCAGCTTAAAAGCCAGTTCCCCCGAGCACCAGTTCTGCAGTGCTCTCTGCCCCCTTACTGTGCTGCTGCCTCTATCAGAGGCAGAAGTGGGGGATGGGAGGAGGCAGAAGAGGATGCCATCATCAGGCCTCTGTCTGCAGTGGCCTGGGCTCACTACAGACAGAGGCTGTCCTGCAGCAACAGCCCCTGTCCACAGGGTGTCTGAGCCCCTAGTGGACGGGGGCTACTGCCACCCCACATTGCTATCTCTGATACAGAGGCAGCAGCACAGGGTGGCAGGCAACCAGTCTGTGCAGGGAGCTGGTTTTTAAACTGCCTCCCCTTGCAGACCAGCTCCCGCCTGCTACCCTATGCTGATGCCTCTGATACAGCACTGGGTGCACACTGGCTGCCACCCCTGCCCCCAGGGACTATCAAATAGTTGTGTAACCCCATAAATTTCATGAAGTTACAGGACTATTCAATTACACAATATCTAACATTCTTACTAGGTTAACAGTTAGCTGGTAAGCATCACACAGAAAGGGTGATGCTTACCAGGTAATCGGTTTTCTGGTTACCTGTTCACATCCCTAGTGGCAGTAATGCAACCACCCTAAAATAAACTTGTGACCTCACCTTCCCAAAACTCCCTTTTGGGTCAGGACCCCCTCTTTGAGAAACACTGGCCTCCTTCATGAAATCCATATAGAATAGGGTAAAAGCACCCATAAGACCAAATGTCATGAGAAGAGACCTGATTTCATAGTCTGTAACATGTTTTTTATTACCATGAATTTAGTAGCACCCTACTTATGCTTGGTATGGGTCTCTCTTCTGTCCATCCTGGACAGAACCCTTTCCTGAAAGATTAATTAAAACTGATATATTTACTAATCATTTTTTCCAATAACAACAAGAAGTTAATTATAAAGTTCCTAGCCAGCTCTGCCTTCAGTGGTCATTTACACAGTGTAAACACAACAGTTTGAACTAGGGATGTAAAAAGTAGTTCAAAAAGGTATCTGTGTTACAGCTAAAAATCTTAGCAGTTGTACAGTAACACATGCTATGAGCTCTGCATCCTGGGCAAGGCAGGCCAAGGGAACAAAGCATCCTTCTGGTTTTGATTTCAAATGGACATTTACATCATAAGTGAAATAGTGTGATCAGGTTTCACAGCCCGACTAAACCTTCCCCATCTCTAACAAAGAAATTAACTTGTCTGTCTTTGTTCAGGTTGCTCAGACAGGTCAATTATTTGCCTCTCCATGTCCTTTGCAGGTCAGGTACAGAAGCCTAGAAACATCTAGCAGCTGATGTGCTGGGACTTGTTGCTATTCCTTGTAAACACTGAAGCTTAATTATGACAATTTAATATTAATGTTGTCAATTAAGCTACTGATATTTTAAAGCAGAAATGTCCACTTGCATTGTGAGCAGAGTTTGGATGCACTATCACCATAAATTTCCCTAATCGTGGACAATTGATCATAAGAGAGTCAGAGATTTTAAAGATAAGAAGGGATCATTAGGATTTCCTGCACTGGTCTCTTGCATGACAGGCCGAAAAAACCAAATCCAGTAATTTTTTTTATCAAGCTCCTAATTTGACTTAGAAACCACATAGGAAGGGAGAAGGACTGATAGACTTAAGATGCTGCTGGCTCTACCACTGAATAGGAAGATTATATTTGGAAAATCAAAAGAAGTGAAAGCAGAGCTGTTGCTGTGTGCCATCAAAGACAAAAAGGGGAAAAAAATCTAGGATACTATTGGAGGATCACAGGCTAGAATGGGGTTTTGTAAAAGGCCAGTCCATTTGCAGGTCATTTGTTAGCAGCCAGGGTCCTAGTGCACAGGCAGGAGGACTATATGTGGAAAGCTGGCTTGGGTCTGTGTTACTCATCCCTCACTTTTATGCATCTTCAATTTATTCAGAAGGGTTTTTTTAATATTATCTAATGAAAATTGTGCATTTATTACAACCTAAGCACTTCACTGCCTGATCTGGAATTTGAAAAGACATAGTGGTACCTGTTGGACTTTCCTCTTCATTATCATCATCATCATCATCAACAACAACAACCATGGGCTCAACGCTGTTGTCCAATGCCTCCACTTCCCTCTTGCTGGACCTTATTCTACTATGCGCAGCTACTAGAGATTGTTGCATTTGTAATCGGTTGTTCACACTGGTGGGTATCAGCAGTCATTTCTGTATCCCCCAGATGTAATTATGGAGCAGTGACTACAGCCTTAATACTGCCATTTGTGCCTTCATATTTTCAGGATGGGTAGGAATCCCTTTTGAAACCTACACATTTGTATCTCTGCAAACCAATGTTCATTCCCTCTAATCTTCTCCATCCATGTGAAGATTTTTTCCATTCATGTGCAGAATAATTTTCATATGCACCAAGGCATGTAGGAATGTGCACCATCAATAGAAATAAAACCTAGCTATGGGTGTTTTGCTGATCAGCAGGCTGGCATTTGACTGTCCCCTTAGCAGCCACACAAGTTCATAGCTTACAGAGAGTACTGCTGCTGTTTCTATCACTTGTCTGCAGCACTGTGCATTCTGAAATCAGAATAGGCTGCTGGATCACAAAGTATCAGTTCCATAACTGACAGGCTCATGCAGTAAAATGAATGCTATGTTAGACCAACATGTCAGGTCCTATTTTATGACAGAAAATCTTACTTCAGTCATAGGACAGAGTTTGAGAGAGATTTAAATTGCCCTGCAATTAATGTCCTTTAACTCATAAATCCTTGGCATATAGACTACCAGCAAAATGGATGTTAAGAGGGTGTCTGTACATGCTTGCACTCACAGTACTGCAGCCTTGTATGCAAATATTTGATAGCACCAAAAATGTTTGAGAGGAAGGAGATCTATTACACCATACCTCCTGGGGACCAGTGGAGGATGTTCCCTTCAGAATATTTTTGCTGCCATGTCCAGACCAGTTTTAAACTGTCGAAGCAACTAGCCTTCCCCTATGATTAGACAGCTTAACAAAGATCACTATCAGGAAGATGTTCATAATATACAGCCTACATTTACCGAGTCACAAAGCACTCCTTCTCAATGGGACTCTGAGCATGTCTGAACATTCAGGATAGATGTTTCAAAACTGAATAAGGGCACTGAATTGAATGCCAAAGGCTTAAGCATCTTTGTAAATCTCTGTCTCAGATCACTCTTCTCCTCTCCTTAATTATATTACAAATAGAAAAATGCCTATACTAAGTACTGATAGAAATGTAGCCGTGTTAGTCTGGTGTAGCTGAAACAAAAAACAGGACTATGTAGCACTTTAAAGACTAACAAGATGGTTTATTAGGCGATGAGCTTTCGTGGGCCAGACCCACTTCCTCAGATCAAAGTTTTTGATCTGAGGAAGTGGGTCTGGCCCACGAAAGCTCATCACCTAATAAACCATCTTGTTAGTCTTTAAAGTGCTACATAGTCCTGTTTTTTGTTTATACTAAATACTGATATGCTATTCCAATGGATAACGACAGATCACAAAATTTACTCCTGTGTAGAGGCCAGCACCAAGCACTATTCCCCACTCAGTCCCTGGGGTTAACGCGGGGTGAATCTTCCCCAAAAGTTCTTTCTTAGCACTCCTCAAGAGGTTGCTTGCTGTCCTATGCCAAACAACATATACAAACAGCAGCACTCCAAACACTTGAGTTAGACAGGTATATTTCACCGCAGGGCAAAAAGGGAATACAGATACTATAGTGATGACAGAGGTGTTAAAATACGAGATATGGTAGCTTAATTAGAGACAAGCAGAGATGCTTCAGAAACACATTTAACTACTTTGCTATTACAGCAGGCCATTCTTTTAAGCAACACGAGCTAGAAAAAGTTCAACAGGATCTTTTTCCAAAGAAAATACCTAGAAAAGTTCTATCAAAATGCTTCTTGAAATCAACTTGACTTGGGTAAAACTTTGTTTTGGCAAACAAACATTTTCCAAAAAATGTTAATTATGCCAAAATGTCCCATTTTGATATTTTTATTTGAAGTGATTTCTCTTTTTCTAATGATATATTTTATGTATTATAAAATAAACAAACCCAGGCTTTTCACTCAATGCTAAGCCACTTCCTTCCCCCAGAATTCTGAAGTTTTTGCATTTCATTCCTATAAAAAACAAAGCCAGATTTCAAACTCTTTCATGAATTGTAATTCTCCAGCAAGCTCTACCGTTTAATGTTCACAGCTAATTAGCACATAAGTTCTTTGACATCAACGTTTTAGACCCTAAATTCTCAGTGTAAATGCAATGAAGGAAAGTTGTATTTATTCTCTTAGGCTGAAAAAGTCTATCATCTTTATAATTAAATCACATTTCAAGCATAGTAGGAATTTCCATGCATGTCTGAAGTGATATCCTCCTAAGATAACAAGTACATAAATAATTAGAGGTGAATGGGTGATAAATTATTGCATTCTTTACAGACACACTTCCTGTCTTCTAACAAACTCACAGATTAGTTAATTGCCCAAGATTCCTTTCTTTCTGACTTGAAAAAAAAAAAAGATGTTTTCAACAGATGCAAGGTACTGTAAGGAGTTACTGAAAGTTCTAGGCACAGTTACCAAATGCCAGACTTAACCAAAACAGAAAGAGCAAAACAAAACAGAAAGAGCAATTTTATAGTAAGTGTCAAACAGCTGAAGACACATGGTTCACCCAGTCCATATCTTACAGTTTGAGAGGGAAAATAATCACATTAGGTGACAGAAAAAACAAGCCCTATGCTTACCAATTTTACACTGGTTCTGTTCCACTGGTTCTGTTCCATCAATGTGGAATTGAATGAAGAATTAGACCCAATATTTCCTCACTTTAGGAGTTCAGAATCCATTGTCAGCCTTGTGCTATTCTTGTGGTTCAGATTTCTGAGAAGCTGAGGTGGGGTTAGCCAGAGAATTTGGGGTTCAACTTAATGCAACTGGTAGAGAAGTTTTACCTCAAGGCAGAGCACTAAAGTTTTGAAAAGTGTTCTTAGAGTAGACGGTGCTGAGGGCTATATCCAGTATCTTTAACATGCAGAGAAACTGCTGACTGTAGACACTAAAATTGCTTGCCAAGAGGGAGATCTCATTTGAGGCACTGTGCTTGAATGTTCCCTAAATCTGTGTGCTGCAGCTTATCTCTACCACATGCTCAGAAAGACATCTCTCAAAGCACAGTCTTAGGCTTTGTTTCCCATTGTGACGCGGATCAACATTTCAGCCTGTCAACTCAGGAAATTCTCCAGGATGAGAAGAGTAGCCAGAGTTGATGGAAGAGCAGTCCCCACCAACCTTACAGTGTGGAAGACAATACAATAAGTATGTCGACTTCAGCTATGCTATTAGTGTAGACAAGGCCATACCTATTCAGTTTCAGAAGTCTAGACTACAGTCTATGACATTTACCTCCAACACTAAGGCTATGTCTAGACTTTCGAGGAAAGATATACCGAAAAACTTCTTCTGAAAGAGAGTGTCCACACACAAAAGTGCATAGAAAAAGCGATCTGCTTTTTCGAAAGATAGCATCCACACTGAATGGACGCTATCTTGCATTTAAGCTGTGATTACTGTGGATGAAGTGGCCACCAGGGCACCTATGCTTTTTCCTCTTTCCTCTTCTTTTGAAAGACCTCCCTTTTCCCCATTCACACATGCCTTTTTGTGAAAGAGCTCTTTTGGGAAAAGGGTTCTTGCTCACGGAAAGAGGTTTATCAATATCAGAAAAACCCTTCTGTACTTTTGATTTTTTTTTTTTTGAAAGAACACAATTGCAGTGTGGACATAAGTGAAGTTTTTTCAGAGAAGTGGCATCACTCATTGGTGCGGAATAATAATCCGAAATTATCTTGTGCACTTCTCTTCCTTGGCAATACAAGATATTGGTACAGAGAGAATGACAAGCTTGAAAGCAGAGAATCCACTGGGGAAAAGGTCACTTGTATTTCGTGCACATCTATTGTCCACTGAAGCCTTCTGGTTAACCGCCTGCTACACTGTAAGCGCTCAAAGCTTGCTATAGTAAGGCCGGAAATCCTGGGCTGCCAAAGAAGCAACCAAATACAACAGAGTGATGCTGCAATGCGAGCTACAGTTTTCATTAAAACTTCTCACCTGGGTTGAGGAAAAAAAATATATTTATTTTAATCATAGGATATTTGGGATTCCTAAGAAGAAAATATTAAATAGCCTAATAGGGCTTACAAGCCAGGTAGGATGAGAGGCATATAGATGTTTTAACAAGAGGCTCGAATGACAGATCATGTTAGGTCTAGGATAGTGATTCTTCGACCTCAGTGTTTCTTGAGCCAAGAAGTCTGTTCAACTTTACCCAAAAGAGTTCCAGTATTAATTAATTCATTGTTTCATTTTCTAGTCTATATATGTATATTTCCTCACAGCACAATGGCTGACCAAGTATTATACATAATTATTAGCATCACTTACCATATTAAAGTATCCCGATTGGTTAATTATTAAATCAGACAGTTTTTTAATATCAGGTGGTGCCAACAACTGCAGGAGACAAAGAGCCGTTCTAGGCACTCTGCAAAATCCAGCTCAGGGGAAAATTTGCAGTTTATTCTACTCATGGGTAAGTGATTTTAAATGTCCCATTTGCAAAATTATACAACGTCTGCTGTCCTGCCTTCCACAAATTATCCCACAGCCAGGTCGCTCAATATTTTGAGTGGATAATAGAAAAAAAAGGAGGCAACTTTTACTAGTTTGGATCAAACAAGCAACAATATTTAAATCACATCTATAAAGTAGAAATTGTGGGAAAGCTACCAGAAATCTCCACTTGTGAAAGAGACGTCCAATATAACAAGGCAACAGCAACATCAGAAATCTCTGATTTTCAGGTTAACAGAGCAATTTAGAAAGAACTTACCTCAGAGTGAACTGGTCTTCTGTTGAATTTTTATCAATAGACACAAGGAAAGTCAAAATATCACCTTTCTTGACAGTCTTTGGTACATATCGGATGACAATATTCTTATCCAACCTCATTTCACTTAAGGATGGGTCACCATGTGTCTGGTAAAGGAAAACACTTCCAATTCTCTGCAAAGGAGGTACTGATTCATCAATATCATTGCGGCCCAGTCTGATCCCATTATTTTTCCTTACATCTTCCTTAGTGCACTCCCCAGTCTCATCCCCTGGCTGGATGGTATAATAAAGCTCCACAGGGCTCCCTTCAGATTGATTCATCACTTTCTTACGGCCAGCCACCACTGTGGGGGGGTTAAACCAGCTCGGCAGAAGTTCCAGCTCTGCCACGCACAATCCCAGATCCCCCTTTAGGCGGCAGCTGCCTCGGACTTCCCTCGTTTCGCGGAAGGCAAACACACGCAGGCAGGGCAGCCTCTCTGTGGAGCTGTAGTCATCCCAGTCCCTGCCCACAATGTAGAACAGGATCTGGACTTTCGGCTTCCTCAGGTAAATTTTGTCATTCATGATGTAGGCTTTAAGTCTCCAGTTAAAGGAAAACTTGTTGATGGATCCAAATGGATTTGAAGACAACATTAGATCCTGAGGCACTGTTTGTTCAACTGAAAAGGGTCCATAGCTTGCATTTAACACAGGTGGCCTCTTGGATTTATAGATCAGGAAGGATTCTACCCGGGATTGCAAACTAGAGTTCCTCATGATATCCTGGTTGGCTTCCTTAAGAAAGAAGGAAATGTCTGCATTGTGGATATGATAGTTCACAGGCAGGTAAGTTGGCAGCAAAGAAAATCTCTGAATACTCTCCAGGATGCCTCGGCTGTCGGTCACTGTTGAAAGGAAAGGAGAGTTTAGAAGTTCCATATGCTAGAGAAAATTTGGGAACATCCAGTATCAAGATGCAATCTGATCCCATCTCCAGAGCAGAAGTACAAAGTGACTACTGAGAGAAGCTGGAGTGTTGGAAAGGCAGACAGTGAGTAACTGGCCTGCTTTCATGTTTGTTTCCGTGTTCTTGATCAGCAAATTGTATCAGGCACACAGAGATATCTTACGATTGTTCCCCATATCCTTTTTGGATAGTTAGTAGAAGTAGTATAATAGTGATGCTTAGATGTTGTGGCCAATACTAGTCCCTGTTGTGCAAGGCTTAATACTAATACATGGTAAGAGACAGCACCTCTAAGAGATTAAAGTCTAAATCAGTGGTGGGCAACTCGCAGCCCATCAGAGTAATCTGATTGTGGGCCATGGAACATTTTGCTGATGTTAGCCATCCCCAGGAATGCTGCTCCCAACCAACCTCCTGCAGCTCCAAATGGCTGCAGTTCACCTTTCCCAGTCAATGGGAGCTGCAGGAAGTGGTGGTCAGTACTTTCCTATGGCCCCTTCACCTTCATGCACCATTCCCATTGCTCCCACTGGGAGCAGCGCGGGGCCTTGCACATTGATAACATCAGCAAAAAGTCTTGCGGCCCATAATCAGATGGGCCACAGATTGCCCACCACTGATTTGGACTACTACTGGTCTAAATAGTCAAGACAAACATGAGGGAAAACAGAGAGATGAAGTGACTTTCCAATGGTCAAAGTTGGGAATAGATCAGGACTCTGGAGACCCATTCTAGTGTCATGTCCAGTGGATTATACCATCTCTCCTACTTGTTACATAAGAACATAACAATGTAAGAACACCATACTGGCTCAGACCAAAGGCCCATCTAGCCCAGTATCCTGTCTGCCGACAGTGACCAATACCAGATACCCCAGAGGGAATGAACAGAACAGGGAATCATCAAATGATTCCTCTCCTGTCATCCCTTTACAGCCTCTGACAGACAAAGGCTAGGGACACCATACCTACCCATCCTGGCTAATAGCCATTGATGGACCTATCCTCCATGAGTTTATCTAGTTATTTTTTGAACCCTGTTAAAGTCCTGGTCTTCACAACCTCCTCTGGCAAGGAGTTCCACAGGTTGACGGTGCACGGTATGAAGAAAAACGAAGTAAACTGTATCCACTGGATCCCCCTTGTCCACATGTTTGCTGACCCCCCTCAAAGAACACTAGTAGGTTAGTAGGCATGGTTTCCCTTTACAGAAAGAAACCTTGTTGACTTTTCCCCAGCAAATTATATTCATCTATGTGTCTGATCATTTTATTCTTTACTATAGTTTCAACTAATTTGCCAGTACTGACATTAGACTTACAGGTCTATAATTGCCAGGATCACTTCTCAAGCCCTTTTTATATACCGGTCTCACATTAGCTATCTTCGGTCATTAGATACAGAAGCTGATTTAAAGGATAGGTTACAAACCAGTTAATAGTTCCACAATTTCACATTTG
Source organism: Pelodiscus sinensis (assembly GCF_049634645.1). Taxonomy (NCBI): domain Eukaryota; kingdom Metazoa; phylum Chordata; order Testudines; family Trionychidae; genus Pelodiscus; species Pelodiscus sinensis. The sequence continues at coordinate 26,412,898 of NC_134725.1, read as the reverse complement.
AGTTCTTTCAGAACTGTTGGGTGAATGCCATCTGGTCCCAGTGACTTGTTATTGTTAAGTTTATCAATTTGTTCTACAAGCTCCTTTAATGACACCTCAATCTGGGACAATTTCTCAGATTTGTCACCTAAGAAGAATGGCTCAAGTTTGGGAATCTCCCTAACATCCTAAGCTGTGAAGACAGAAGCAAAGAATCCTTTTCCTAGAATCATAGAACACTAGACCTGGAAAGGACCTTGAGAGATCATTGAGTCCAGTCAGCTGCCCTCACAGCAGGACCAAGCACTATCTAGATTGGGGTGGGTAATAATTTTTGATGGTGGGGCACTCCAAGATTTTTGAAAGAGATCAAGGGCCATATTCTTCCATTAAATTAATGGAGGAGATACGGTGTCTAGGATGGAGGTTGGATGCAGAAGGGAGCTTGGAGTAAGAGATTGGGGTACAAGAGAGAGACTGCAATCTAGGAGGGCATGTCTACACTTGCACCCTTTTTCGAGAGAGGACTGCAAATGAAGACATTCAAAATTACAAATGAAGCTGAGACTTAAATAATCCTGCACTTCATTTGCATATTAGCATTATGGCCCTATTCCTAAGGATACAGAGCCCTTGCCAAGAGTGGGGTAAATGGGAATCAATGAGACAAAGGGAGGCAGGCACACACAACTTTTGACACATGACCACATGCTGCAGAGGGTGCCAGGGAGTCCCTGAAATAGGTGAGGGTGGGAAGGCAAAACACAAGGAGGGAGAAGTGCAAGGGCTCCAGATGTATGCAATATGCTTGGACTACAGCAGCAACAAAGTATGTAACCTGTTAGTGAATTTAACTATCACCATTCCTTTGTGAGGCAGGGAAGTGCAATCATAGGGTGCATCTACACAGCAAACTTATTTCAGAATAACTAGCATTATTCTGAAATAACTTAGTCCACATCTACAAAGCAGGCAGTTATTTCGACATAATATCAAAATACTGTCAAGCTGGAGGTCTTCTTACTCCAACTCCTGTAACCCTCATTGTATGAGGAGTAAGGGAAGTCAGAAGAAGAGCGCTCTATTTCGAAATAATTGCTGGGTACACATTCCCAATTTTGAAATAAGCTATTCCAAAATAAGCTACGCAATTGATGTAGCTCAATTTGTGTAGCTTATTTCAAGATAAGCTCTGCTATGTAGATGCACCCATATTTATTTTTGAGAGCAAAATGACATGCCCAAGATCACACAGGAAGTATGTGGCAAAGCAAGGTTCCAAAGCGGGATCTTCGGAGTCTGAACTAGTGCCCTAAGCACTCAACCAGTCCTTCATCCTCTGTGGAGTTTGAGTTAAAATACTCAATAAATGTCTGCCATTAGAATGGCTAACATGATATCTGTTACACATAGACAATTCACAAAAAGTTAACACCCTAGAATGTCATGCTTCCATGGAGGAGTGTGGGGGACAACTTTTGTTCACTGGACTTTGAAAAACTTAATTGACAAAATCCCATAGAGTGCACTGTGAGGATTAACATATTTTTAGTAATGGTGCAGTTACATTCCTGTGTACTTTTCTGCCAGCAGAGTTTATGACATCCCTTTGTGCTATGTTTATGCTTACTTCAAAGGCCTACATAATTAAACACTAAAAGGTCGAGAAAAGGTCAGCACACTGATACAACCCATGTAAACAACATTGTGGCTTTAGAGCCACCTGGAATGCTGAATTCCTCCTCCAAACATCTCCTCACTGGTGCCCTGAGGAGTTGGAAGATCTGGCAGCTTACCATTTCAACTGTGCATTGAAAGAAATACCCAGAACTCTGCTAGGCTAGGGACCCAGGTTTCAAAATTCCACGACCCATAGCCCCATAAAATGTACCCATAAAACTGTACACTGTTGTGGTTTGGACCATTAGTAGGCCATGTCTACACTACAGATAAGATCGAAGCAGCCACAATTGATCTTCTGGGATTTGAATTAACAGATCTAGTGAAGACACGCTAATTCCAACTGAGAGGATGCTCCCATCGATGCCAGTAATCCTGCTTTTATGTGGAGTAAGGGAAGTCGAAGAGAGAGTGTGCTCCCTTCAACTTCTCGCAGTATGGACATCGATAAAATTCAAGTTAAGATGCTTAGACTTAAGCGACGCAATTAACGTAGCTGAAGTTACATATCTTAATTTGACCTTGACCCATAGTGTAGACCAGGCCATATAGAATACCACTGACAAATGTTTTTATACAGGGACACAGAAGTGCATCTCTCCTCAATATTTGGGGTGTCAGGGTATATCTATACTGCCACCCTAGTTTGAACTAGGGTGGCTAATGTAGGCATTCGAACTTGCAAATGAACCCCAGGACTGCTGGCTGCAAACAAACTTTATGGGATGGCAGGATACTTGTCCACATCCATGATAAAAGGACATCCAGCTAACTAAAATCATGCTGGATCATGGATGTTGCCGAACAGAGAATACCGAACTGGAGAGGTTCAACCTGTATTAACAACCTTGCAAGTATCACTTTTCACAGCACACTTACTCAGCCCTAGCAAGCCTGGGGACAAATGAAGCTCTGGGTGGCAGCAGGGTGGTTGGGAGAAGCAATGTGAGGCTGGAATCTGAACAGACGCATAGAGAGGGTGTTATGCTCCCAGGGGCAAAGGAAAAGTGTATGCTGTCCCCCGCCATGCATCAGGGCCTCGAACCTGGTGCATGGCTGAGCCCAACCCTGCCCCCTCCAGTTTGGGTCCGAGCCCCTGCCTGCACTAACAAGCCGGTAGAGATGGAGGAGGATCAGACTGCGGGTGGAGAGAAGACTCTAGCCACCGCTGGCACACGGAGGAGGAGCAGGTAGCCGAGGGATGATAGGGGCAGCAGAAGGGGACTAAATTGGCACTCCCCCCCCAATGTGGCACCAGAGGACAACTGCTTCCCTCTGCCTCCCCCTCGCTACGCCACTGAATCAGAAACCTTAAGGCCAGAGATCCGAAGCCCTGTAGCTGGCACCTGAGCATTGAGTCCAAAGCCATGTGGAGAGAGGAGGCCTTCCCGCCACTCCACAGCAGACGCACAAAACCTGAGCCCCATCACCCCTGGGAAGGTGGGGAACTCACAGGCTGCCAGCTCCTCCATTGTTATTCCCCTTGGGTGTCTCCAGAGGAAGGAGGGGGGTAGGTCCAACCTCTGCTGGTAGCCCCAACAACCCATTCAGCAAATCCAGGAGGAACAGGGAGGGGAAGGGGCCACTATTTTGCTCACCATACATATCACAGCTCAGATAGGATGTGGACACAAGAAAAACTCCTAGTGGCTACATTTAAGACATGTGCATCAGTACAAGGAACTGGCAGGACTAGGGACTGGCAGGCTTGATGTCTTCTTTCAGCCCTATATTTCTAGGATTCAATGATTGAGCCTAATAAACACACTAAAACCCTTTTCTATCTCTCTGGCAATGAAAAGAAGCCTAACAGGGAATGTAATTAGAATATAGCCTCATTTACAGCCCTTTTTACTTTGCCAGAGCGGGATAAGAGGGTGTTAGTGTAAATGACAATCAGAACGTATAGTATTTAATTGCTGTTGCACAACCCTACCTGATCCAAGAACGACATAAATGCAACTGAACAAATGTACATTCTGTGCCACCGGGCACTAAGAGAACATTTTCAATGACACTGAGCTTCTCCTACTGCCAGATATCTATCTTAACTGTGCTGTCGAGCAATTACCTGAGGCAGGCTATCATATTAAGGAATAAGCTCTCCATCCTTTCTAGGAACTGTCAGTCCTGAAGAGCAAAGACACACACTGTTAAACAATAATACGAATCACAAATACAGTCCAACTTTTCCTGTTTGAACATCTGACCTTCGTACTCAAGGATGAACACCTTAATTGGTCAATAAATTACATATTCTTCTAAGTCAACTTCAGATCCTTATACATAGTCACAAGAGCAACAAGGGGTCACTGTGAATGTCATTCAAAGAGACCTAATTTCCAAAGCTTTATTCCACAAATGCTTTATTACTCTTCACTTGGCTTGCCATCTGACCTAAATATTTATTGTCTGGACAAGTAGTGAATTGACCTGAACTGATGTTCGTTATTCTAAGCCACCAAAATACCAATTATGTTCAGCTATTCACTGCGGAAGGCTAAAACAGGCTCATTATCCTCAAGCCCCTAGGGAGGGAGTGATTAGTGCCTAAGAGAACAGATTCCACATCAGAAATGCCCAAGTGCTGCAACTTTGGAAACCTCTTCTCAACATGAAAAATAATCAGGACACAAATGCAATAGGTACGTTTTATGTTTTGTTAAGAAAAATATCTATATGGTAGTAGGCTATTGCATTCATGGGTGTTTGATATCATGTCACATGTGATAAGAGAATCATAAAGAGACAGCCTTGTAAATAAGGCACTGGATTGGGTCTCAGGAGATCTAAGGGTTCAATTCCTGCTGCTACCATTAGCTATTTAACCTCTCTTTGCCATAGCTCCCAATCTGTAAAATGGGGATAATACAGGTTTCTTCCTCTCTCCCCACTTTTGTATGTCTGATCTGTTCACATTGCAGGCACTTCAGAAAGAGGCTGTATGTTATGGCCTCAATCTCAGCAGAAGCCTGTAGGGCAGAGGTGGGAACGTTTTTTCAGTTGGGGGCCACTGACCTACAAAAGAAACAGTCAGGGGCCACAAACAAGTGAGAAACAAAAAACAAAACCCAACAAACACACTACTTGCCTGACTTGCGGCACTGGGGCTTCCTTTGTGCTCCAGCCCTATGTGGGGGGAGGAGTGTGCCAAGTCTTAGGGTATGTCTACACTACAGCACTAATTCAAATTAGTTAATTCGAACTAAGCTAATTCAAATTAGTGCATCTAGACCTAAAAACTAATTCGAATTAGCATTTTGCAAATTCAAAATAGCATGTCCACATTGAGTGGACCCTGAACTGAAGGTAAGGCTGGCCGGAACCATGGCTGGCAGGGCATCAGGTTAGGACTTAGGGTGTGGAGCTTCTGCCTCAGGCTAGCTGAGGGCTGTGCTTAAAGGGACCCGACACCCACCCTGGACAGACAGTTCTCAGGGTTCCTTGCTTGCTTATCCAACTCGATGAGGGACAGCAAAGTAGTCCTGTCTTGGAGTGCCCTGAGTGCCCACACTAGGCACATCACAGCACTCAGCCATCAGCCCGGCTGCACTTTCTGCAGGCTGCGATCTGGGGGGGGGGAAGGGTCAATCAGGGGGCTGTCAGGATCCAGGAGGCCCTGCTGGAGAGCTTCCACCCCGAGGGGCCCGCAGAGCCACCCCGGTCCTCCCCATCGGGGGCTTGTGCCCCATTCCTCCCTCACCTCCTTCCACTTACCCTTCCCTAGCCCCCCTTCCTGATGTAAACAATAAAGGACACGTGTTCAAAAATAGAAACTCTCTTTATTTAACAAAATTGGAGGTGGGGGGATGATTAACCTCTGGGGAGACTGGGAAAAGGAGGTGGGAGAGGGAAAGAGAGAGGATGGGAGAGGGGAGGTGGAAACCTGGGAGGAGGGAGCTGGAAGGGGGAAGCCAGAGAAAGAAGGAGGAGGAGAAGTATAAAACTATGGTACGCCATATCTTCAGTGTGGTCTCCTCACCTCAAAAAAGATATTTTGGCCTTGGAAAGGGTTCAGAAAAGGGCAACTAAAATGATTAGCAGTTTGGAACAGGTCCCATATGAAGAGAGGCTAAAGCGAGAAGGACTTTTCATCTTAGAAAAGAGGAGACTGAGGGAGGATATTATAGAGGTATATAAAATCATCAGTGGTGTAGAGAGGATGAATAAAGAAAAATTCTTCATTAGTTCCCATAATAGAAGGACTAGAGGACACCAAATGAAATTAACGGAAAGCAGGTTTAAAACTAATAAGCAAAAGTTGTTCTTCACACAGCACATAGTCAGCCTATGGAACTCCGTGCCACAGGAGGCTGTGAAGGCTAGAACTATAACAGAGTGTAAAGAGAAGTTAGATAAATTCATGGAGGTTGGATCCATGGAGTGCTATTAGCCAAGGGGTAGGAATGGTGTCCCTGGCCTCTGTTTGTGAAAGGCTGGAGATGGATGGCCCGAAACAAATCATTTGGGGTATGTCTACACTACCCCCCTAGTTCGAACTAGGGGGGTAATGTATGCATACCGAACTTGCTAATGAAGCCCGGGATTTGCTACACGCGGCACGGGGTTCGCCCTAGCCGGCTTTTAAAAATGGCGGCGCCGGCTTTATGCTAATGAAGCCCGGGAAATTCAAATCCCGGGCTTCATTAGCAAGTTCGGTATGCATACATTACCCCCCTAGTTCGAACTAGGGGGGTAGTGTAGACATACCCTTGGTTATTATCTTCAGTCCATCCCCTCCAGGTTATCTGGTGTTGGTCGCTGTTGGCAGACAGGCTACTGGGATAGATGGACCTTTGGTCTGACCTAGTATGGCCATTCTTATGTATTAATCTCAGGGCTCAGGGTCGGGGGTCTCACTGGACCAACTTGATTTTCATGCAAACCTGCTTCTGGGTTCGCATGTGGCCTTTGGTGGCCAGGCTGACAGCTATCCTGCCCTAGACGGCCGCATTCCTGTGCCTAGTGCGGAGATTGTGGACATTGGAAGCCTCCCCCCAAACCTCGATGAGGTCCATGATCTCCATACTAGACCAGGCGGTCGCCCGCCTCCTGCGGCTCCGGGCAGGTGCCTGGGAGCTGCCAGCCTGATCCTGGGAAGAGGTGGAGGGCTGGGTGGCAGCAGGTGGCTGGCTCATGCCATCCCAGGTGCAGGGTCTGCTGGCTGGGTGCTGGCAGGCTTGCAACTGGCACAAGCACTGTAGCCCCTTTAAGGGCTCCGGGGCCGGGATGGGGGCAGAAAAGTTTCCCTGGTTTGGCCCAGAGTGGCCACCAGGGCAACCTGGGAAGGGCTAGCCTCCAACTAGTTCGAATTAACATGTTAGTTCGAATTAACATAGACATACTAACTTTGTAGTGTAGACATACTGGAGTACAGTCACCAGCCTGTCTCACTGCAGAAGAAAGCCTCAAGCCGTGCTGCAGGCTAGATGAAAGTAAGTAGGGGTATGTCTACACTACCCCGCTAGTTCGAACTACCTAGTGCATACCGCACTTGCAAATGAAGCCCGGGATTTGCATAAGCGGGGTGCCACCATTTTTAAAACCCCACTAGTTCGAACTACCTAGTTCGTGCCCCGTGTAGCCGTGCTGCACCGGGTTCGAACCAGCGGGGTTTTAAAAATGGCGGCTCCCCACTTATGCAAATGAAGCCCAGGAAATTCAAATCCCGGGCTTCATTTGCAAGTGCGATATGCCTACATTAACCTCCTAGTTCGAACTAGGAGGGTAGTGTAGACATACCCCAAGGGACTAGATTCAGCCCATGGACATTAGATTCCCCACCCTTAATCCAGGGCCTACTCTAATACAAACAGTGATTAATAAGAGAATCCTGCATATGCATATGAAGTAATCTCGTACCTGATTTTCTAGCAACAGTGCACTGTTCTATATAATCACATTATGGGATGTTACCAATATTCCTTTTAAGGTGAGTGCTTAGGCAACCAGCCAGGAGAGATTCAAATGCCATCTAGCTCATCAGCAGTGTCCAGAGCCAGCAGCATGTGTTTCTATTGGCTGTGCACATCCACAGTTGCCTCGATGAAGGTAACAACATTTATTCCACACAATGATAGGAAAAAATTAGCGGGAACATTGGATATTACCCAATTAAAGATTAGGAGAATAGTACATTATTATGTTTACATAGAGTAAACGTCAACTTTTGCGATAGAAACAACTTTATCCTCACTAGTTCAGGAATTATGCATTATGAGAAAGAATATGTCCTGTGTATATTGAAAGTAATTAACAAAATACTAACTAATTAATCTGCCAGCATCCCCGTCAAGTAGTTAACATGCTCTCTATTGTATTGATGAGGAAAGTAGACAGAGATATGAAGAGATTTCCATATAGCCACAGAGTAAATCACTATCAGAGCTGGCATTACAATTCATCAGTCCCTCGTCCTGTACTACATCTTGGCTGTGCATGCAAGGAAACAATACCTCCCCTGTAACTCTCTCTCTCATACTCTCCTGCAGCTTTAAGTCAATTTTGCATACAGTATGGTGCCAGTCAGAAAACTGTGGTCATGCCATCTGACTAAAAGCAGTATTCATATTTCCTGAATTGACAGGCATGGAAAGCTGCAATATTCAGACCCAGAATCTGAAAGCTCTAGTCCAGCAGTATTTGGCCACAGGGCTTTGATTCAGGTCTGTCTCCCATGTACGTACCTAACCAAAAGTGGATTATTAAAACATGGTTCCAGAGACCCCCATCACAACTTTTTCATAATCCCAGTGCTATGAGCAGGGCTGGTGTCTGTCTTAATGAGCCTGGTTGCCATTTTTACAGTTCTTCCCAACAGGGAAGTGAAGGCTGTTGACATGGTTTGTGACAGAGAAAGCACTAATCAGCAGAAATAATCAGCCTGGGAGAAGCTGGCAACTAGAATGGTAGTTTTAAAACAGGTTTTACCATTGATTAGAAGAAATTATATAGAGAAGAAGTTGGTATTTTTCATATGAATCCAATGTTATAATTAACAAAAAAGCATGTGCCTGAGATGTCAGAGAGCCTGCCTCATCCCTGCCCTGAATGTCTCCAGAGGCTCCTTGTGCACTCAATTCCAGAGCAGCACTTCCTTTGTCACAATACAGGTCAGCAGCCTGGCTTCTTGTTCACTTTGGTTCTGTTGAATGGTGTTTTATGACCAGTGCCCAGAAGCTGGGATCATGCCCTGATCGTACACTGCCCACATCCTGCCTGTGCACTCCCAGACAGGAGAACCCCTGATGCTAAGTGTCGGGCTCACTCAGCCTCAGCCAATTGTGTACAAGAGTCAGCAGGGCTTGGGAGGACACCTCTCACAGCACTGCCAGTGAATGAAGGGACCTGCAAGAGCCCCTCTCAGCACAGAAAGGAATGGGGTGGAGCACTTGGTCTTTGAAGACCTTCACTAGAAAAACACTTTGTTGTTAACTCAAATGGGCAAACATGAGATTAAACTTTTGTGAGGACAAAGGCACTTGGTGCTTTGGTTGGTGGAGGTAAACCTGAGGATCCTCAACAGTCCTTTAACTTGAGCAGTTAATTCATGTGAAAACTATATAAGCAAAGAGCTCTCACTTGGGAGAGGGGAACCTATGATGTAAGGCGAATAACTGGGAGACCAGGGTAGGTGAGAGATCAACTGGGAGGTGTGAACTATGGGAAGAGGAGTGCCTATGGGGCAGGGAACGGGGGCTGGGGGGGAGGGGAAGGGGCAGGGTGCTGGGAGAGGGAAGCAGGGGTGATATTTACCATTTTAGAATTTTACTCCTCCACTACCCCCCTCATTAAAGAATGAAATCAAAGATTTTTTTTTTGCCTGTCCAGCAATGAAACTTAACTGTATACAACCCCATCACATGTTATTCTATAAAGTGATCTCTCTCCAGGCAGAGCTCCCTGGGACACCTGGGCTGGAATGAAAGGAGGTGGAGGGTAATGCTGGTAATGAGATGAAGAGATACCCAAGTCCTTTCTACAAAGTAAATTTCAATTTACCCTCACTTGGTAGCATAAACTGTCTACAGCCTTGTCTTTATCTCTTTCAGTTGTTGTCTTTGTCTCTCTCCACTCACTGAGTGAACAATCAAAGTTATTACAGACTCTTTTCCAGGTCATCCCCAATATGATCTCAGAGAACCTTAACTGGCTTTGCAGCCAAACTAGTTCCTATGTCTGAACCTAAGAGGAAGGTACCACTGCTGTCCTGCCCTTATGATTAATTTGTTCTGCAGCATTACTTCTTGGAACCTGCCCTCCTCTGCCCCCCCAGCCCATCAGACCCTCCAGCTAGTTCTCTGTTAACACATCACACACATGCTTATTTGGCACTCCTCCTAGCAACCCACAGCCAATGCAACTTGGAAAGAGCATGCAAGTGAACGCGTTCAATTTTTATTCCTCTCATTCCAACCACAACTCTCCTCCCCTTCCCCCCACAGGCAGAATGTGGAAGGGTATGTCTACACTACAGTGCTAATTCGAACTAACTTAGTTCGAATTAGTTAATTCGAACTAAGCTAATTCGAACTAACGCAGCTAGAACTAAAAACTAGTTCGAATTAGCGTTTTGCTAATTCAAACTAGCGTGTCCACATTAAGTGGACCCTGAACAGGGCTTAAGGATGGCTGGAAGCAGTGCCGGCAGGGCACCAGAGGAGGACTTAGAGCGTGGAGCTGCTGTCTCAGGCTAGCCGAGGGCTGTGCTTAAAGGGTCCCGACCCCCACCCCGGACAGACAGTTCTCAGGGGTGCCCTGCTTGCAAAGCAGTCCTGGCTTGGAGTGCCCTGAGTGCCCACACTGGGCACATCACACCACTCGGCCATCAGCCTGGCTGCACTTGCCGCAGGCTGCCATCTGGGGAGAGGGGGCAATTGGGGGGCTGCAGGAGAGCTTCCACCCCCAGAAGCCTGCAGAGCCAGTCCAGTCCTCTCCATCGGGGGCCCGTGCCCCATTCCTCCCTCACCTCCTTCCACTTACCCTTCCCTAGTCCCTCTTCTTGATGTACAAAATAAAGATAACGTGTCTTCCAAAATGGAATCTGTCTTTATTGAACAAAACTGGGGGAGACTGGGAAAAGGAGGTGGGAGAGGGGAAGAGAGAGGCTGGGAGAGGGGAGGGCAACTAAAATGATCAGGGGTTGGGAACAGGTCCCATATGAAGAGAGGCTAAAGAGACTGGGACTTTTCAGCTTAGAAAAGAGGAGACGGAGGGGGGACAGGATAGAGGTCTCTAAAAGCAGGAGTTCGGTGGAGACGGTGCATATAGAAAAGTTCTTCATTAGTTCCCATAAAGAAGGACTAGAGGACACCAAAGGAAAGGAATGGGTAGCAGGCTTCAAACTAGTAACAGAAAGTTGTTCTTCACAAAGCAAAGAGTCAACCTGTGGAACTCCTTGCTGCAGGAGGCTGTGAAGGCTAGAACTGGAACAGAGTTTAAAGGGAAGTGAGATCAAGTCATGGAGGTAGGAGTGGTGTCCCTGCCCAAGGTTTGTGGAAGGCTGGAGATGGATGGCACGAGACAAATGGCTTGGTCACTGTCTTCGGTCCATCCCCTCCAGGGTCCCTAGGGTTGGCCGCTGTCGGCAGACAGGCTACTGGGCTAGATGGACCTTAGCGCCTATCAAAGTTAGTTCGAACTGACGTCCGTTAGTTCGAACTAACTTTGTAGTGTAGACATACCCGAACTTCATTAAGTTATTTTATATTAAAATTAGCAGAGTGTCTCACCTCATAATTTTTTAAAAATTGTTTAGTTTAATGTTTAATTAGCTGAGGGATTAAAAATCACTTTCTCTTCCTTTTCCATAGGACAATGCCTTTTAAGAGGCTGTAAATCAGAGGCTATTTTTGCTACAAGAGCAACAGAAATGAAAAAAGGGAAGGGGACAGACTGTATTAAAAATACTCCAGATGCAGCAACATCTGCTGGTTTCAAGGTTATTGGGCAGCAGGAGACTGGTCCACTCGCTACCATGCTTCTCCCTACTAGCGAGTCATGCGCATGTACTGAATACGAATCAGCTTGCATTGAAAGTGGAAGCTGACAGCAGCTTTGCAAACAAGCAAAGGCCAAAAATTCAAACACTTCTACACTTTATCTGAAGACAGAGAGTTACAATCAGCAGAAGCAACAATGATCTCAGACAACTACCCTGAGCTCTGTACCACCATCTGGATTTGAGCAGGAAAATTTAACAAGGATTCTAAAGTATGGCAAATTAAAAAAATAGAATCTGAACGACAACCTTAATTGTTCTCATACAAACTAGGCATGTGTCTGCAAAAGAGTCTGGTGTAGAAACCAGGGTGATGTATGTTAAAATGAAGGTCATGAAAAAATAATGCCCATAACACAGTAGGGTCTTTAAAAGCTCACATAGGTCACTATATATTGGAAGGGAGATCAGAAATGAGAGTCAGCTTCCCATTTGCATGAGAGTTCATGGGGCTTCATCCTGCTTCATTTCACTTGTTTTGTCTACAATAAACACTGCAGTGACCCCATGCTGTTATGAACTAATCCGTTGGAAGAAAACCACCTGGATATTTTTAAGGTTGCCAGATGGTTTCATCAAAAATACCGGACACACTTGACATTAGATCACAATCTACATTACATCTTATTTAGAAAATACCGGTCATTTATATTTTCTCATTTATATTTTCTCATTTTGTTTCCCAAACAGAAAGCTCAAATACTGGACTGTCCGGTTCAAAACCAGATGTCTGGCAACCCTACTGGATAATCTAGATGACCTTTATAGAGTAGAACTCAGTGCTTCTTCTAGTTTAGTGCTGAATCAATTCAATTGTGAAGAGTGACTAAAGTGCAATTAAAAGGCATAACATCAGGATAAATGGAGATCTGGGAACTGCAACTCATCTTCAATATCTATCACTATTAACTGAGCATGTGCAGATAGCTATGCTGAACACATCCAGGCAGTGGTTGAAGCAAACATTGTTTTAAACAGGACTTGCACTATGATGGCGGGGTGAGTAACGATGAAATTTTAACTCATGTAGATCAAATCAGACAATTTCACCTGATTTCTTGTATTGTAGCCATGTGCAACTATATATTTTGCATGCAACCCCATAAAATCAACCCTGGATATTTAAACCTGGACCCAGTTTTGTTTCCATAGCTAAAAAAACCATCAGCAAATCTTTCAGTGAAGCTGGTCTGAGAGGCTCAGTTTGACTGGGGGAAAAAAAGTTCTAAGGCACCAGTTAAATTAGTATTTACTTGGGGCCTCTCTGCTGATTATTTATGAGCTAAAAACTACAAGTAGTCCTGTGGCACCTTATGGCATGTCTACCTTAGGGAATTATTTCAAAATAACTAAATTTGAAATAACAACTCCTGAAGTAACAAAATCAAAATAGCATGTCCACACTAGAAGGGAGCGTAGAAATTAGTCTGAGGCAGGCTCCGTTACTGTGGATGTATAACTTTATCTCAGAGCCCCAGGAAGCACTGGGGAGTCATTAATCTGAATGACTCTGGGGAGTAGTTATTTTGAAATAGCAGTAGTGGAGTGTCCACACTACTTCTATTTATTCCTCGCGGTATGCAGGAGTACAGGCAGTCCCCGGGTTACGTACAAGATAGGGACTGTAGGTTTGTTCTTAAGTTGAATCTGTATGTAAGTCGGAACTGGTGTCCAGATTCAGCCGCTGCTGAAACTGATCAGTTTCAACAGCGGCTGAATCTGGAGGCCAGTTCTGACTTACATACAGATTCAACTTAAGAACCCCAGGCATCCCCAAGTCAGCTGCTGTTGAAACTGAACAGCAGCTGATTCCAGGAAGCCCGGGGTAGGGGCTTCCTGTAGTCAGCCACTGGTCAGTTTCAACAGCGGCTGACTTGGGGACACCTGGGGCAGAGCAGCTGGGGTGCTGCTGGGTTGGTGCAGTGGCGCCCAGAGCGGCGCTACGGGACCAACCGGCAGCGCCCCAGCTGCTGTACCACGGGCGTCCGGAGCAAAGCCGCGGAGCACGGGGGCAGCGGGACAGCCCAGACGCGCCGTGGCTATCCTGCTGCCCTCGTGCTCCGCGGCTTTGCTCTGCTCTGCTCCCCATCCCCCTGGTCTGCAGATCAGGGGGACGGGGAGCAGAGCAGAGCAGAGAAAAGCGGTGGAACACGCGGCCAGCTGACAGCTCAGACGCGTCTGGGCTGTCCGCTGCCCGCGTGTTCCGCTGCTTTGCTTCTGGAGAGGGAGGGCCCCGTTTGTAACTGCGGATCCGACATAAGTCGGATCCGCGTAACTCGGGGACTGCCTGTACAGATTTTTAAATAACCAGCCTGTTATTTCAAAATAACTGGCTTGATAATGTGGACGCTCATCTTATTATTTCAAATTAAAGGAGGTTATTTGGAAATAACTTCATAATGTAGACCAAGGTTTAGAGACTAAAAAAATGCACAGGATCATGAGCTTTCTTGGGTACGACCCACTTCATCAGATGAGTTATATATATGAGCTAGTTTAGCTAGTTTGACTTCAGTAACTCTAAAGTTCAATGATCTTTTCACTGCATAGGGGAGAACTAACTTCAAGATTCTAGTGTGCAACACTGAAATCTCTACTTCTCCAAATGATGCATATCAGATCAGTGAGGGAATTAAGGTCCTGTGGTGTTGGACTGACTAGGTTTGTCAAGCTGTAGGATCAATATTCTTGGCACCATAAACAGTGAAGGAAAAAGAATTAAATAGAAGCACATGCTAAAGATCACAGCAGACTTCACCTCTGAAAGCAAATCACACTTCCTCTTGACCTTACATTTCTTTCGCTGGTGCTTGTCACATCCTGGGAATAGGCAGGTCTCATTATACATTGTTGCAAAGTTGGGCATGTGAATCTAGAGACGATATTGCTAGGCATTGCAATCACCCGACTGGGAGATGCTAAGGTGAAGTGGAAGAAAGATGTGCGCTCACATCAGCCAGTCTTTTGCTTGCATCTATTTTTTCCCCCTCACTACTACCCACAGATAATCCTTCTTAGGATTTATATAAGCCCAGTGTATGCTGGGACCGGTCACTGTAAGTTTTGCAAAGTGCTGTATGGATGCCCGTGCAACGCAGACAGGATCAAGGAAGCCATGTAGTTTAGGTGTCTCACTACTGAGCCTCAGGGCAGATCCTCAGCTGCTGTACATTGTCATAACTCCACTGAAGTCAACAGCATTCTGACAATTTATACCAGCTGAGAATCTGCCCTGTCTCTGTTCTGCTTTAAGGACATGATGTCCCCTCTGCCTCAATAAACTGGAACATGTCAACACAGGCCAGTTCCCACCGCTGTACTTAAAACCAAAGCTATTAAGTTTGAAATGCTTAGATCTTAGCCTGCACATGGTCATCTCTGCTGTGGAAGGAATGTTGAGGATTTCCATCAAGGGACATCCAGGAAGAGATGCCCTATGAGGATAGTTTACCTTCTTTTTCCCTCTCTAACTCTTCCCACAATGTACATTGTTTAAAAAAATAGTTGTCCCCAGTGGGAGAAGGGAAAACCTTTGTAGGTCATGGACTATGGAAACAGGTAACTTGATTAATCTTCAGAAGAGGCAGTAGAGTCAGTCTCCTTTTGTACAGCACATGCTTATGCATATGGGATATCCCTGAGTTTCCCACCACATGCATGCTACACCTGCCTGTCAAGAAGTTAAGACAACTTCTACATGAGAGTAGCACTGCACTAGAACAGTAACATTCTGGCCAAGACACTAAGGGCATGTCTACACAGCAGGGCAAAAGTCAAATTAAGATATGCAAGATTAGCAATGTCAATTGCATAGCTGAAGTCAAAACAGCTTAACTCGACTTTTGGTGTTGTCTACACAGCAGGAAGTCGAAGGAAGAGCACTCTTCCTTTGACTTCCCTTACTCCTCAGGAAATGAAGGTTCCTGGAGTCAGAATAAGAAGTCCTCTACCTTGACATAAGAAGTCCTCTACCTTGAAATAACAGCTTGATGTATAGACATATGCTACGGTATTTTGAAATAACGTCAGTTATTCTGAAATAACGCCACTATGTAGATGTACCCTAAGAACTTGATTCCCTTTCACATCATGAAACAGTAGCTCTTGGACAACTGCAATACAGCTGTTCATAGCTCAGTTTTACTGCAGAATTATTGACCATAGCTTCAGGAAAACAGAGGAAATCTACCAGATCACTAATTTAGTCCCTAGTCTATGAAACACTTGGGACATGCACATTCCTTTACTTACAGTTGTTTTAGATAAATAATCTTTCAACTGGTTGCATAATGTGAATGTTTGCAAATCAATTCTCATTACTTTGGGTTGACTAGAGAGAGACATTTTAAATCTATTTGTACAGCAGAAAGATAGGGACCTCAGTAAGTTTGTTTTGAGAATATAATTGGGATAGATAAGGTGGTTTCTTGCAATATCCTTGAAAAACATTATTGAAAACATTACTGAACTAAATTTAAGTATCTTAGAAGTCCATTTTATTGAACTGGAACTTTATGTATTATTGTGGGATTCAATGTAACTTCTCTAGGGGAGAGACAAAGCCAATATAATCTTTAGGAAGTGCTCTGAGTATCAAAGGGCTATTTTAAACAATGTGCCAGAAAAGAAAGGAGTTTTGGAACAAACTTAAGTGGATTTCCTAGAAAGTATGGGGGGTGGGGGAGAAGGAGAGGTTGATGAATTGAAATTCCAACCTCTAGACCCAACATTCTTAAGCTATACCCTAAGGAGAGAACTGCTCTCTGCTGATCACCTGTTTCATAAGCACATGATCAAAGGCCCAATTAGTATGAAGGAAAGAATGATGTATTCTCTGTTATTATTCTGAGCAAAAGTTGTTATGAATGTGTAACTACGGGAAAGACTCTTGCGTGGGGTCTGAAGAGGGGTCTGATCACCTGCCAGGGCCCTTCTTGGATTTGGGGTTTATCTCTGTTCAGATTTTTCTGATTCTTTTCAATGTTTTCTCTGTAATGCTTTCATCTTAAGAATAAATGTGCTTGCTTAGAAAGGGCTACATGGTAACTGATAAATGTGGGGAAGTGCAAATGCTTATGGCCTCTAAGGAGAAAGCAAAGTACAGATCTCAGCCTTATTAGGCAGTTTAACTTGCTGGGGAATAACACAGTGTAGGTTGGGAACGGTGTGCAGCATGACAAAACAACAAGTTACGAGGGAGAGAGAAAAGTGTTACTGTCCAAGAGAGATCATGACAGGTAGCCAGGAGCCTAACAGTGGGTGCCCTGCTGTCACACAGAGCAGTTGCCCTAAACTGTGACAGTGACATCTGGAATTTGGTATTTCTCTGTGCTCATGAGCTCTCGGGGGTTCTGCCGAATCAGACTGGACCAGGATTCTGGCTTACTTGATCTCATTGATCTCTCTTCAGTTCTGTCTCTACTTTTGCACTCATGGGTTCCATCTGCTGAAGAAGGCTATCTTTTTCATTGTTTCAATTCATTTACTCATTAGGGTTGTGAGCAAGTCTTACAACATTTCAAGCCTAGTTTTGCAAACTCAGAACTGCTCAGACAAATATAATTTCTGTGTGCTTCCTCCCAACCCCACCCAGCAAGATGCCCTCTATAGAGCCAGAGGCAGCTGTACAGGAGGGGAAGGTTTCATGCCCAGAAGAAGGCAGGGGTACTACTATTGCCATGCTCTTGTAACCCACATGCCTATGGGGTGTGGTATGCTGTCCCATATAGTGACACTTAGACTACATAGAGAAAGAAGAAGAGAAAGAATGAATTTGCTCAGCAACCTTCATTGAGAGCCAGCTGGCTTTTTACCTAGAACTGTAGAGGCTCATACACTAAGCTCCAGAGGTTCTAGGTTCAGTTGTGCCTGCTGGTGTTACATGCGCACAGGTATTCTGTTGAGATCTGAATCAGCCCATCTCTCAGTCCATCTGGCTTTGAAGCTCTGCAAGCCTGTCCTTCACCAACTGCCTCTTGTATCCCACCCCCTAGAGGAGCAGGAGCTGAGAATGGTTTGTGCCTGGCTGCCCTCCCTCCAGATGGAATCACTTGCTCCTGAGGCATTAGAGACAAGACCTAGTGTCATTCTGTGTGCTGGTCTGAACTTCTGGAATCCTAAGAATGACTTCTTTATTCAGGGCCAATCCTAGCCAATTGGTGGCCGGCCCCTTTAATGTCCATGTGTCCCAAGAAGTCTTCTGTCGGGCTCTGTCGGCAGCCCTTAAAAATGGCAGCCCCGGGCGACTACTCATCTCACCCACCCCTAAGACCAGCTCTGCCTTTACTCTGCCACTAGGGGTTGTTGAAAGAGAACAGTGGTAGCCACTTGTATTACACTGATTAGTGGCAAACTTTTGGGGAGAATCCTTTGTCATTCAAATGTTCAGTCTCTTCTGCACAGAAGGACTAGAAGAACCCTGCTCTGGTTCAAGCAGTCAATGTTTCAGGCATTAGGCAGAAGTAGACAAGGCTGGAGCACTGGTGGTGACTTACTCAATTACTTGTTCTGTCTGTCCTATAGCATCCTTCGCTTAAGACAACGAGCACTGTGTTTTTAAGCTTTTCGTTAAGTGTTATGCTCCACCGAGAACAACTTTATTAAACAGTGGCAGGCTGGGGGTAGGTTTTGATCTCAGTCAGAAAGGAAAGCAAAGACGTCTATATGGCAGTAAGATATGGATGGTTTTAAGAGCATTCAGGCTATACTCTGGCAACACTCAAAGGCCAATGGCCAGATGCGAGCTGGCATATCTTCATCAAGAAGGAGCAGCACAGGGAGGAAAGGGAGCTTGTATTTTACAGCATCGCTTAGTATGAGATGGGAAACAGGACAGTCACAGTGCTCAGATAGCATCAGAGGTCAATGAATTAAAGCTGCAAGAAGAAACAAACTGAAGAGTATGATCAAAGACCTTCAAACTCAGACAGGATCATAGTGCAGATAAAAATTCTACACTTTGGCTTTTGAAGTAGCATTCACCCAATGGCATGATGTAACAAGTCAGGACTCACTGCCATGGTGTCTCCTGGTCTGCTTTGGCCATTTTGCACAGTGTAAGCTACCAGAGAATTCATCTTTGATGTAACTCCACTACCTATTGCATCTTTAAAATAGGGCCTGATCCTACACAGTGTGGAGTATCCTCTTTGCACCTCAAAGCAACAGTCCAATAGGGAAGCTCGCCTTTATCCTACACACGTCCCATTTCTTACAACTACTCTTCTGAAGTGCCAGAAAATAGTCCCCTTCCAGATAGAATATTATATATGAAATCGTGCAAAGATTATGGTAGCCTTTGCACTGCCACATAATATGCATGGCTGAGATGACAGTCAGCCTACTATTATCATAGTTCACATCAGAGCATTGATTTCCTGTCACCCTGCCTGCACCTTCCTTGCTGAGAAAAGAAGAGGCAACGATCTAGGATTGCTTACATGTATCTGTCATACCAACACAGATATTAAAAACCAATGGGTGACCTTTTCCGACAGAGGGAGCCCCCCCGCCCATTCCTGCCCAGGCTGCTGTAACGGCACAGCAGAATGATTTCCACAATGCCAGTGCACTGTGTGTCCCTATCAATAATCACTGTTAAGAAGGGAGAACCAGCCAATTAAATTAACGAGTCAAGTATGCATGGAGCACTGGCCAGAAGAGCTCAGTAGACGTCAAAATAGAGAGAGGAAAAAAAATCAAATACTGGAATCCGAAAATCTACACGTTTATTTTGCACTAATTTTAAAAAGAAAAAGGAAGAGTGAAAGAGAGAGTGATACGGCTTCAAAGTCAAAAGTAACCAATTAAAATAAAAGGAAAGTCCTTCCTTCATTAGCATGTTACCCTGAGAACCTTGCTTGGGTTTATAGATTTCTTGTAACCATTTCATTCAAGGGAAATTATCATTCTTTTCTGACAGAATAGCTTCTCTCAACCTGTCACCCTCCCCCTTCCACCAAGTTCATAACAACTCGTTTTCCAATTCTGCATATCTTTCTGGAGCTTGTTACAAAGTGAGGGAACAATTACTTGCACATCAAGGGATGAGAAAATGTGGCGGAGCTCCTTTGTAGTGAGGCAAATCCTCATTTCTTATAAGAGAGTTGAGAAGAAGTTGGAATATTGTTAGAGGATGTAATGTAATAAAAGATGGTGGGAATACAGTATAAAGAAGGTAGGTTAAACTCAGTACAAATTTATGTCTGCAGTCTTATAGTCTTTACAGAGATGACACTGCAGCTATAAACTGTTCTTTTCTATGAAACATGCTGTAATGCAGAAACAAAGGTTTATATAGACAGAAAAAAACCCCAGGATCTAAATGCTTGAAGCCCCAAGGCACTGAGCATCCTGGAAGGATTTTGGCATGTGATGAACACAGTGAAACTGCCCATGTGCTTACAGTTACGCATATGTTTAAGTAGTTTGTTAGCATGGCTTTGCGAATAACCTGCAGGATCAAACACTACGGCTGTGTCTAGACTGGCAAGATTTTCTGCAAAAGTGACTGCTTTTGCGGAAAAACTTGCCAGCTGTCTACACTGGCCGCTTGATTCTGCGCAAAAGCACTGACTTTCTACTGTCTGAAATCAGTGCTTCTTGCGCGAATACTATGCTGCTCCTGTTCGGGGAAAAGCCCTTTTCCGGAAATGCTTTTGCACAAAAGGGCCAGTGTAGACAGCTGAAAACTGTTATGCGCAAAAAAGCCCCGAAGGCAAAAATGGCGATCGGGGCTTTCTTGCGCAAAACCGCGTCTAGATTGGCACGGACGCTTTTCCGCAAAAAGTCCTTTTGCAGAAAAGCGTCCGTGCCAATCTAGACGCTCTTTTCCATTAAAAGCATTTGTGGAAAATCATGCCAGTCTAGACGTAGCCTATAAGAAGAAATGCATGTTCAACTCTGGTGTATCAGTTGCCATTCTTACTGAGACCTTTTCACTCAGCTTATCCAGAACAACTCATCGAGATCTGGGAGAATACTCCATTCATTTCTCTGGGATCCAAAAAACTCAGTCCATCTCCAGCTCAGAGTCACTTAGATTACTTTGCTGTAACAGCTGTTTGCCTTCACTGCTAAAATAGACTCAGGGGACTGGTCATCATGGTGATACCACAATTTTCAATCCATGGCAAATACCACATTGTTTATATACATCTGTCCTAGCTACTAAAGTTGAAAATTCTTGCAGATGAAGACCAATCACTTTGAAGACTGTACAGACCAATAAGAAACGTGTATTGTTCAGGGTGTTTCTACCTACTTTTATGAACAGGAAAAACTTAAAAAACAACGAATAGTCTAGCAGTACCTTAAGACTAACAAAACATGTAGATGATATCATGAACTTTCATGGGCACAACCCATTTTCATGCTCGTGACACCACCTACATGTTTTGTTAGTCTTTGAGGTACTGCTAGACTATTCATTGTTTTCTAAGTTTTTCCAAATATGGCACATTTAGACATGCTTTCACTTTCGAAAGAAGATATATAGATTCCTATATACAAATGCGAGAAGTATGGGTAATAAGCAGGAAGAACTGGAATTGCTAACCAATAAATACAACTATGATATCATTGGTATTACAGAAACCTGGTGGGATGGGACGCATGATTGGAATGTTGGTATGGAAGGGTACGGCTTGCTCAGGAAGGACAGACAGGGAAAAAAGGGAGGAGGGGTTGCCTTGTATATTCAAAATGTACACACTTGGACTGAAGTGGAGATGAACGTAGGAGATAGCTGTGTAGAGAGTCTCTGGGTTAAGCTAAAAGGGGTAAAAAACGAGGGTGATATCATGCTAGGAGTCTACTACAGGCCACCTAGCCAGGTGGAAGAGGTGGATGAGGCCTTTTTTAAACAATTAACAAAACTATCCAAAGCCCAAGATTTGGTGGTGATGGGGGACTTCAACTATCCAGACATATGTTGGGAAACTAACACAGCGAGGCACAGGCTATCCAATAAGTTTCTGGACTGCATTGGAGACAACTTTCTGTTTCAGAAGGTTGAAAAAGCTACCAGAGGAGAAGCTGAGGAGAGTTGGAAGTATTTCAAAGGGACGTTGTTAAGGGCCCAAAAGCAAACAATTCCGCTGTGTAGGAAAGATAGAAAATATGGCAAAAGACCAGCTTCGCTTAACAAGGAGATCTTGCATGATCTCAAAATAAAAAAGGAGTCATATAAAAAATGGAAACTAGGACAACTAACGAAGGATGAATATAGGCAAGCAACACGGGAATGCAGGGGCACGATTAGAAAGGCAAAGGCACAAAATGAGATCAAACTAGCTACAGGCATAAAGGGAAACAAGAAGACCTTTTATAAATACATTAAAAGCAAGAGGAAGACCAAGGACAGGGTAGACCCACTGCTTAGTGAGGAGGGAGAAGCAGTAACAGGGAACTTGGAAATGGCGGAGATGCTCAATGACTTCTTTGTTTCGGTCTTCACCGAGAAGTCTGGAGGTGTGCCTAACGTAGTGAATACAAGCAGAGAGAGGGTAAGTTTAGAAGATAGGATACACAAAGAACAAGTTAAAAATCACTTAGGAAAGTTAGATGTCAGCAAGTCACCAGGTCCTGATGAAATGCATCCCAGGATACTCAAGGAGCTGATAGAGGAGGTATCTGAGCCTTTAGCTATGATCTTTGAAAAATCATGGCAGACAGGGGAGATTCCAGAAGACTGGAAAAGGGCAAATATTGTGCCCATCTATAAAAAGGGGAATAAGAACAACCCAGGAAACTATAGACCGGTCAGTTTAAGGTCTGTCCCAGGGAAGATAATGGAGCAGGTAATTAAGGAAATCATATTCAAACACTTGGAAGGTAATAAAGTGATAGGGAATAGCCAGCATGGGTTTGTGAAGAACAAGTCATGCCAAACTAATCTGATAGCTTTCTTTGATAAGATAACGAGCCTTGTGGATAAGGGAGAAGCGGTGGATGTCATATACCTAGACTTTAGTAAGGCATTTGATATGGTCTCGCATGATATTCTTATTGATAAACTAGGCAAATATAACTTAGATAGGGCCACGATAAGGTGGGTGCATAATTGGCTGGATAACCGTAGTCAGAGAGTTGTTGTTACTGGTTCTAAATCCTGCTGGAAAGGGATAACAAGTGGAGTTCCTCAAGGGTCTGTTTTGGGACCCGTACTGTTCAATATCTTCCTCAATGATGTAGATATTGGGATAGAGAGTACGCTTATTAAGTTTGCAGATGATACCAAACTGGGTGAGGTTGCGACTTCTTTGGAGGATAGGGACATAATTCAAAATGACCTTAGCAAGTTAGAGAAATGGTCAGAGGTAAACAGGATGAGGTTTAATAAAGAGAAATGCAAAGTGCTCCACTTAGGAAGGAACAATCAGTTCCATACATACAAGATGGGAAGCGACTGTCTAGGAAGGAGCATGGCAGAAAGGGATCTAGGGGTCATAGTGGACCACAAGTTGAATATGAGTCAACAGTGTGACGCTGTTGCAAAAAAAGCAAATATGATTCTAGGTTGTATCAACAGGTGTGTTGTAAGCAAAACTCGTGAAGTCATTCTGCCGCTCTACTCTGCGCTAGTTAGGCCTCAGCTGAAGTACTGTGTCCAGTTCTGGGCGCCACATTTCAAGAAAGATGTGGAGAAATTGGAAAGGGTACAGAGAAGAGCGACAAGAATGATTAAAGGTCTAGAGAACATGACCTATGAAGCCAGGCTTCATGAACTGGGCTTGTTTAGTTTGGAAAAAAGAAGATTAAGGGGGGACATGATAGCGGTTTTCAAATATCTAAAAGGGTGTCACAAGGAGGAAGGAGAAAATTTGTTCCTCTTGGTTTCTGAGGACAGGACAAGGAGCAATGGGCTTAAAGTGCAGCAGGGGAGGTTTAGATTGGACATTAGGAAAAAATTCCTAACTGTCAGGGTGGTCAAATATTGGAATAAATTGCCAAGGGAGGTGGTGGAATCTCCCTCTCTGGAGATATTTAAGAACAGGTTAGATAGACATCTGTCAGGGATGGTGTAGATGGAGCTTGGTCCTGCCTTGAGGGCGGGGGACTGGACTCGATGACCTCTTGAGGTCCCTTCCAGTCCTATTATTCTATGATTCTATGATATGCACAATTGGCACAAATTTGCATATCTTCTTCTCATCACTTTTTCAAAAGTGGTTCTTTCGAACAAGAAAGTAGTCTAGATGAGGTTCTTCTGAGAAAAAAAACTCTTTTTGAAAGAACCGTGTAAACCTAATTTTTTTAGGAAGAACAGTTCTTTCAAAAAAGGTTTGTTTTTTTTTTCTCAAAAGAACCATGTCTAGACTGCTTTCTTTTTTGAAAGAACCTCTTTTGAAAAAGCAATCGGAAGAAAATATGCAAATTCGTGCTCCCATGGGACTGCACAGCAGCTCTGCCCCGGGCTTCCTGGAATCAGCCGCTGATCTGTTTCAGCAGAGGCTGAATCAGGGACCCCTGGGGCAGAGCAGCTGGGGTCCTGCTGGGGTGGTCCCACAGCGCCGTCCTTTGGTGCTGTGGGACCAACCCGGCAGCACTCCAGCTGCTCTGCCCCAGGCGTCCTCAAGAGCAGCTGGGGTGCTGCCGGGTTCGTCCCGCAGCACCGAGGGGCAGCGCTACAGGACCAACCGGGCAGTACCCCAGCTGCTCTGTCCCAGGCGTCCCCAAGAGCAGCTGGAGTGCTGCTGGGTTGGTGCCATAGCGCTGCCCCTCGGCGCTGCGGGACCAACCCGGAAGCACCCCAGCTGCTCTATTGCAGGCATCCCCGATTCAGCTCCTGCTGAAACTGACCAGCAGCAGCTGAATTAGGGACGCCTGGGGCAGAGCCGGACTATCGGAAGGAGGGGCTATGAGGGGTCTGGGGTGGCATCCCCTCCCACCCCACTCCAGACCCCTCATAGCCCCCCCTTCTGATAGTCCGGCATATTTGATAATCCGGCACCCCCTGGGTCCTAAAGGTGCTGGATTATCAGAAGTTTACTGTAGTTAGTTGTTTTAGCAATTACTTGATCAGGCACGTCTTGTCTTAACTTGGGCCTGCTCAGCTAAGCCAGCCCAACAATGTCCTGGTCATCATACGATTTCTTAACCCATTTGGCTTCTGCATTAGCAGTTCTATATGCTTTTACACCCACCACCATCTTACAGTGTTGTTTGCAAATGTCCTCTTTGTGAAGCTGGAAAGGGAGTTTCCGTGAACTGAATGGGGATCTGACACAGCCTCCTAGTGAGAAGTAGTGAGGAATGACTGGACAAAAATTCCTCCAGTAGTATAAGGTCCTCTGCACTAAAAGTTGGACCTCTGTAGTCCAGATTTTAGCCGTTTGGCAACATCTGTGATCCTCCTTCCCCAAGGGTGCTCCTGGACTGGAGCATTCATGGGGAAAAGCCAGACCCTACACTCAGGACCTTCCCAGAGCTTCCAGAGCACCACTTATAGCTCATTTGTGGCTCTCTAACTCAGGGAGGGAGGGGAAAAGGAAGGAAAAGGAGCTTGAGGGAAGAGGTAGGGTAGCTGCTGATCTCTGCAGCTGGGGGCCAGCAGCGCAACCCTGCAGAGCCCTCTTTCCCCAGGCCTCTATCACAGTCTCTGCTCAGTCAGCGTTTGCCCCTCTGGCTCCTGGCTGGCCTGTTGTCCCTCCCACCCACGGCCTGGGTTTGATCCTTCCTTCCATTCAGTCTTAGATGTTTCCAGCAGGCATCTTGGGTGGTACGCAGGTGTGTCCTGATGTCTGACAGCTGCCCCTATTGTTTGGCTTCCCACCTTTATATAGATTTTATCCAAGGCAGGAATCCTTTGTGTTCAGTTTAAACTTTTTCTCACCTTCAGTGGAAAAGTGCAAGTACCATGATGGTGACCTAAACACATGTCTTTGTGGGAACTATTAGCCCCTCCTACTAACCGGTCTATAGGCAAAAAAAACCCATATACAGATCATTGACCTTATCCATGAGCTACCAAGTTCTGAAATATCCTTAATGGCCCTCATTTAGCATGTCTAGATTAGTAAAACAAGTTTATACTTCATATCTCTACATTCAAATACAGGAATGATATGTGCACAGAAATGGGAAAATCACTTTCAGTAGATTACAACTTTTTAAATGATACCTTACAAGAAGTATTTTGCATAAAGTATCTTCCAGTTATGTATATTCATATTTATAAGCATATATCCATAAAGAATATGAAATGCACTGTGACACTGAGTAACGGGCATAAGAGAGAATCTGAATTTGGCATACTCTAGTGTCCCAGATTGTACGGTGTTTAGTCTTGGCTTAGCTGGAGTAGTTTAATGACATAGTGATGATCATAGTTGTAACATAAGAGTGGATAGGAACTGGTTTGTGTTCTAGACTCTCCCTGCTTAGCACAGAGCATAGAGGGAAGTTGTATTTGAGTTTATTGAACTACCTAATTGAAAAATGAACTTCTAGGAAGAGAGCGTTTGCAGCATCAAATAAAGCCATTGGTCCATGAGGTACCAATACTGGTCAATACCCAATGCTTCATGATAAGGCCAGAAAACTAAAACCCATCACATATCTGTAGCCCTTCTGCCAGGCCGAGTAAATAGCAGCAAGGGCCGGGTTCAGTATCTAGGGGTCTCCTCCCAACAAGGTAATACAACACCGGCTCGAGCCCCCACCCAGTGACCTGGGAAATCTTACATACATCTCTGGGTGCCTCAAAAGAGGCAATTCTTCCCCTCTCGCAAGCACAGAACCTCAGTATAGTAGCAAACCTTTAATAACATGAGGTAACCGACATCAGCATTAAATTGGGAAACACCACAACTCAGCATTAAATTGGGAAACACCACAACTTGGATTTACAGACCAAACATGAGCAAAGGCCCTCCCCCCAGCCACAAATCCCCCCAAATTCCCAAAAGTCCAACACCCCAAAAGTCTCTGCCCCGGGTTCGTGCCTCACCCGGCAGGGTTTCACCATCCCAACCTGGAGGGGCAGGGATCGATACACCTTACATGGCCTGCTGGTGGTTCCGCCTCTGTGGGGTTCTGCCGCCGCTGTGAGTCATTCCGCCACACTCTACCTGCCGTCCAGTGAGCCGCCTCCGCCGTCTCGGTCCACACCCCTGGCTGCCAGCTGGTTGCTCCTGCCGCTGCTCCGCTGGCTGTCTGATGCCGCTCCTACCAGCCGCAGGTCATCCCCATCAGCCGCATCTGCTGTCCGCCTGTACTCACCGGTCGTCCCGGTAAACCACTCTGCTGTCTGCCTGCGCTTCTGGTTGTCCCTTGCAAGTTGCTCTGCTAGTAGCCCAGCAGCTTAGCACCAGGCTCCCCACAGCACCAGTGATTTCAGCTCTCATCCACAGCACAGCGCCAGGCTCCCCACAACACCAGTGATTTCAGCTCTCATCCGCAGCAGTCCACAACACAGCAATTTCAGCTCATAACAGAGGAGCCTTAGAACTAGCACTCCATTGGCCCACAGTGAAGTTAACTCCACAGCTCACAACTAGACTCTTAATAGAATCCAAATTAACTCTGATATTCCACAGTGGAGGGGGAAAGGTGTGTGTGCAATCAGCATTGTTTAGGCCCTCAGACAGCACCCCACCACCAGGTAAAAAAACCTGTCCCCAGCCTCTCTCAATTTGACTGGGTTTGGAACCCATGCCCCTTGTCTAGCGAGTGCTACTTAGTTTATGGCGAATCCCTCAGTCATAAACAGTTCCACCATTCCATTGTCCTTGATTCGCATAATCGGGGTAACAACACTTTTATCCCCCCACCTCAATAACAGAGAGACTGGGGATCCCACAGTTGCCAAACTGACCATTTGGGCTGCTGTGAGCACATACTAGACAGGGTGGGTGTGTCTATGCAAATTGGGCTCCGCCCCTGAAGTCTCTTTGCACCACTTGCCACAGTTCACCACCAGATGTCAGGATAGAGTTTACCCTGATCCCGCTTACATATCTACTAATTGTACTACATTGTACATGGAGGAAAGGGGAATTCCTGTGATAGGGGTCTGACAGAAAACATGAGATTTAGTTAACTGTGTCTAACGAAGGATTTTTAATGTACCCATGTGTGCAATAGACATGGGCATTGAATCATGTTATGCATAATTCAGATTACTTAACTACAAGTAATGTTAAAACCCATCAACTTATCCAATACTTCTTAAAATCTAGCTACTGTGTTTGACTCAATGATTCTATAAGTGCTTGTCCTTGACACACACTCTGTGATACAGATTCTGCTTTCTGTTATAGCTTTATTAATCCAGAGAAAACCCAGAGTGGGTTCAGTGAGTTTACACTGGATTTATGCCCTTTGATGCAAAAGACAGAAAGAGGATATGTCTACACTAGTCCCCTAGTTCGAACTAGGGAGGCTAATGTAGGCATTTGAAGTTGCAAATGAAGCCCAGGATTTTAATATCCTGGGCTTTATTTGCATCTTCCCATCTGACCGCCATTTTTAAATCCCCTGAGTCCGAACTAACTGCCCGCGGCTACACGCAGCAGTCAAACGTTAACTCGAACTAAGTCCTTAGTTCGAGTTAACTGTTACACCTCATTCCATGTAAGGACTTAGTTCGAGTTAACGTTTGACTGCCGCGTGTAGCCACGGGCAGATAGTTCAGACCAAGGGGATTTAAAAATGGTGCCCGGACAGGAAGATGCAAATACAGCCCAGGATATTTAAATCCCAGGCTTCATTTGCAACTTCGAATGCCTACATTAGGCTCCCTAGTTTGAACTAGGGGGCTAGTATGGACATACCCAGAAAGAGAGAGAAGGGGAGAGGAAAGGAGAGTGAGAGAGATTGGCCAGTAAATAGCCCTGGTCTACACTTGGGAGCTATTTCAAAATAATAAGTAGAGAGTTCACACTACCAAGCCCGCTATTTCAAAATAAGGCACTGGTTATTTCAAAATCTGTACTTCTGCTTTTCTCAGGAAACAAGCTTATTTCAAAAATGTGATTTCGGGAGTTATTTCAAATTTAATTATTTCAAATAATTTCCTTGAGTACACATGCCTATTTACTCTACAGGCCTCTCTGCCAACAGCATTCCACTGTCCAGCTGGTATCAGTTGGCTGACACCACAGTATTTTTGTTCAATAGCCCTGATTTACTGAAGTTTCAAGAGAGAATGTGGGTGAGGTAATTAGTATCTTTTACTGGACCAACTTCTGTTGATAAGACAGTAAAGCTTTCGAGCTTACACCGAGCTCTTCTTCAGGTCTCTGTGTAAATGTGAAAGCTTTTCTCTTCACCAACATAGGCTGGTCCAATAAATGAAGTTTCAATGAACATTCTACAACTTAAATCACTAACAACAGTATTACTCATCATTGCTCCTTTGGAGAGAGACAAACACTCCAGCCGTCACTTTATTATTCACACTGACAGAAAAAAAATCATTTAAATAAAAGGGCCGCAGTAGAATGCACACATCCTTATAGCACTGAGCAATACAGAAATGATCAGAGGCAGATCACATAACAAAGGAAAGTTCCCATCTGAAAAGCTGGCAATATAATAATTGCAGGGGAAAGTATTAAGATAAAAGGATCTGGTGATGTTTCACATAAGTTCTGGTGACAGCCTGAACATGAAAGGGCAATATGAATGATGGGCATGTAAACAGAATAAAGCAGGAAAAACTAAATCCCATTAATAACTGATGCAATTCTTTAATCAACATCATAGCAATAGAGATTCACCTGTTTAACCAAGAGGGGCACATGATTCATAACTGATGAAACATATAAGCAGAACTGCATGTATTTTTTTTTTAACAAATTGTAATTTAATTGAAAAATACATTTTTCAGGGCATCAAAATATTTCATGAATTTGGCAAAAAGTAGCAGCCAAAAGAAACCCCCAGAAAATAAACATTTCAGAAATGCTGAAACTGATTGTTTTGAAAAACATCAAAATGATTAATTTGAAATATTACTTCAATTCAATATTTTATGTCAAAATATTATTTCAATTCAACATTTTATGTCAAAATATTATTTCAATTCAACATGCAGCATGTGCAGCATGCGATTTTGTCCCAAACAAAATTTTACAGACTTTAATATTTTATTTAAAAAGGCAGAAATATTCAGTTTTGGTTCAAAATTACCAATTTCATTCTTTATTTTTCAGTTCAAATATTGAACCAATATATAAGTACAGGCAGTCCCCGAGTTACGCGAATCCAACTTATGTTGGATCCGCAGTTACGAACGGGGCCCTTCCTCTCCCTGGTCTCCAGCAGACCAGGGAGAGGAAGCAAAGCGGCGGAACACGAGGGCAGCGGACAGCCCAGACGCGTCTGGGCTGTCAGCTGGCCGCGTGTTCCGCCGCTTTGCTCTGCTCTGCTCCCTCTCCCCCTGGTCTGCAGACCAGGGGGACAGGGAGCAAAGCAGAGCAAAGCCACGGAGCCCGAGGGCAGCAGGATAGCCACGGCGCGTCTGGGCTGTCCCGCTGCCCCGTGTTCCGCGGCTTTGCTCCGGACGTCTGTGGTACAGCAGCTGGGGCGCTGCCGGTTGGTCCCGTAGCGCCGCTCTGAGCGCCACTGGACCAACCCAGCAGCACCTCAGCTGCTCTGCCCCAGGTGTCCCCAAGTCAGCAGCTGCTGAAAATGACCAGTGGCTGACTACAGGAAGCCCCTGCCCCGGGCTTCCTGGAATCAGCCGCTGATCAGTTTCAGCAGAAGCTGACTTGGGGATGCCTGGGGTTCTTAAGTTGAATCTGTATGTAAGTCAGAACTGGCGTCCAGATTCAGTCACTGTTGAAACTGATCAGTTTCAGCAGCGGCTGAATCTGGACACCAGTTCCGACTTACATACAGATTCAACTTAAGAACAAACCTACAGTCCCTATCTTGTACGTAACCCGGGGACTGCCTTTACAATATTTATAAGTACCTAGACAGATAGCGAATATCAATACTGAAAAATCTACACGGTGTCAAAAAAATTACTGTCAACAAAATAATAGAGACTTTTTTCCCTTCAGTTAGAAGGATGAGGTTGTGATGAATGTTACATGGAAGATAAATGATAAGAGCAGCTCAGGCTTGAAGGAAACCTCAAGATACTATGAATTGTTTTTCTATGTGAGTACATTTTCTATTATGTCTACACCATAAGGGTATTTCGAAATAAGTTATTTAGGAATAACTCCTAAAATAACTATTTTGAAATAGCACATCCACACGACAGGGAAGCCTCAAAATTAATCTGAGGCAGGTTCCCCTAATGTGGACCCCCCGGAAGTACTGTGAAGTTATTACTTTGAATGGGCTGTGGGAGGAAGTATTTTAAAATAGCAGCAGTGGCGCGTCCACACTACCACTATTTTGAAATAACAATTTCAAAATAAGCATTATTATTCTAAAATGAGGGTTTATTATTCTGAAATTAGAACCCTGTTATTTTGAAATTATTTCAAAATAACAGGCTTGCTGTGTGGATGCTCGCCATGTTATTTTGAAATAACATGAGTTATTTTGAAATAACTCTGCAGTTTAGACATGCCCTATGAGTACTATTAGTTGCAAAGCTTAATAACCAATATGGAGGTGGTGGGGGTAGAGGGAGATAAAATGGAGTAAATAACTTCAGTAGTCCAGTCAAAATAGTCAAAATTGACAACAAAGATGTTAACGCACCTTTAAAAAGAAAAGAGACGATGACAAGGAATACTGGTGGTGCAGAATCTAAATGACTGTTAAATTAATATATTTTTAAATTGGAATAACCATACAATGATTGTCAATACTATTTGCATATTTTATGTGTCTTATACAAATGTATGTCATATTGATTACATGAAAACATAAGTATTGGATAACTCTATGTTTAGTTTTGCTGTTTGTGGGTTATTTCTTAATACCTAAAGTATAGAGGACTTTCATCAACATGTTGTCTCTGTTTTTCCCTCCTGTCTGTTTATCAACATGCACACATTGCTATTGTATATGAAATTATTGCAGAAAAAGCTTTTAAATCCTGAAAAATCAATATAGTAGTGGTTCAGTATCATGCTAAGTCAATTCAGAGCTGCACCAACAAAAGCCCAACTCCAGCAATGGCTTAAAACTCAGAAACATTTGTGGTGTTTTGTGTGTTTCTTTTCTTTTTCTAAGAGAAGCTAAGGCCCTCATGGGACAAGTAGTCATCTGATCTCAAGGTGAATCTGAAGTAATAGAGAAAAGCAAGTCAGGCATGTTAAACATTCAAAGCCAAATCCTGATATCTTCATTCAGGCAAAATTCCTGTGGACTTCAATGTAAAGACTTTAGGATTTGAACTCACATTTCCTACACAGATATATATATATATATAAGCTGCTGATGCCAGGAGTTTTGCTGCTAGGATGAAGAAAAAATAACTCTAGGCATTCAGTTAACATCAGAGCTCGTGGGATGCATCTAGACTGGCAAGATTTTGCACAAAAGCAGTTGCTTTTGCGCAAAAACTTGCCGCCTGTCTACACCGGCCGCGAGTATTTGCACAGGAACACTGACTTTGTACTGTACAAAATCAGTGGTTCTTGCACAAATATTCCGATGCTCCTGCTCAGGAATAAGCCCTCTTCTGCAAGTATTCTTGCGCAAGAGGGCCAGTGTAGACAGCCAAGTTAATTTCTTGCGCAAGAAAGCCCGATGGCTAAAGTGGCCATCGGAGCTTTCTTGCGCAAGAGAGCATCTACGCTGGCACCGATGATTTTGCGCAAAAGCAAATCTTTGCGCAAAGGCACATGCCAGTATAGACGCTCTCTTGCGCAAATACTTTTAATGGAAAAACTTTGCCGTTAAAAGTATTTGCGCAAAATCATGCCAGTCTAGACGCAGCCTTAGAGCAAGAATGATTTATAAAGGCCCAAATCCTGATCCCTTTCAAGTCCATGGCAAAAACATCACTTAGTTCAATGGGACCAAAATTAGGTTAATCAAAGCCCAGTAAAGTCAACGTGAGCCTTTCCATGTGCTTTAGATCTGATGTATGGTCTAAGATTCATGCAGTATAAGATTCATTGAGGAGGGTGGCATTTGTCAATGGGATTGTGTCTAGACTATAGTGGCCTTTTTTAAAAAAAATTTCACCAGCTTCTAGACTGCTGCCAAGTTCTTTCAAAAGTAAATCAAAAGAATGTGGCAGTTTTTTCAACCGTGGAAAACCTCGTTTTATAAGGAAGAATGCCTTTTTTCAAAAGTGCTCTTTCGAAAAAAGGTGCTATGTAATTCAAATTGTACTTTTTCGAAAGCGAGCATCCAGACTGCCTGGGCACTCTCTTTTGAAAGAGCAGCTTGCTTTGTCGAAAGTACTGGTTGTAGTCTTGACGCTTTTTTTTTGAAAGAGGCTTTTTTGAAAGTATCTTTCAAAAAAGCCTCTTTCGAAAGAGGCTTGAAGTCTAGACGTAGCCTGAGAAAAAAAGTGCAGTACAGAAGCAGGTCCCCATTGATACTATTATAATTATAAGAATGGCTAGGATTTTCAAAAAGACCTTAGGGATTAGGCACACAGTGACAGCTGAGTGTTTAATTGCCATAAGCACCTTTGGGAATCCCATCCAATAATAATATACATTTCAGAATTCCAGTTATCCTACTGGAAGTCGGTGATGAACAAGTTGTCACTACAGTGCTAAGAAAGAGGAAAACATGTGTAATCACGGAGCTAGGTCCTGGGAGGTACTCAGGATCCAGAATGTCCACTTAAGACAACAAGAATTGCAGGTGTTTGGCATTCCTATCAGCATTTTGCCAATGTCACATGACCTGTTTTGAAAAAAGTAATAAAGCTGACACAGCATCTTTTATCTGCAAGTCTCAATGTGATCTTAACTGTCTATTAGGGAAGAAACTTTATTGTGTCCATTTTACAGATAGCAAACTGAGGCAGCAATAGAACAGTTGCATGAACTCCCAAAGTAATTGAAAGAATAAGGAACAGAACCAAGGCATCTGGGTTGTTCTAACTATTATATTATAGTGCACTAATATTTTAATCATGAGACCACATTAACAGATTGCCCATCCCTTCGTTGCTCTGATTTAGCTCTGTTCAAATAAAGATCCTCTTTTCGCTCTCCTTTCTACCATCTTGTGATGGGGCAGTTGCCCTGCACTGGGAAGGAAAGGGTTAAAACAGCCCTAAGACAGGGTTGTAGCTAGGAGCCATTTGAGAAAGGGTTTGTGGCAGCTAAACACAGCCCAGGAGGGCTTTATAAAAGAGAAGGATTGCCAGGTTGAACTCACTCTTGCTCCAGCTCTGGAGTGAGAGGGACCTAGCTACCTTCTAGGACGGTCCAAGACAAAGCAGTGCTGGACAAAGGCAGGCAAACCTGAAGAGTTCTGATATGATGAAGTTTAATAAAGACAAATGCAAAGTGCTCCACTTAGGAAGGAACAATCAGTTTCACACATACAGAATGGGAAGCGATGGTCTGGGAAGGAGTATGGCAGAAAGTGATCTAGGGGTTATAGTGAACCACAAGTTAAATATGAGTCAGCAGTGTGATGCTGTTGCAAAGAAAGCAAACATGATTCTGGGATGTATTAACAGGTGTGTTGTGAGCAAGACATGAGAAGTCATTCTTTCGCTCTACTCTGCGCTGGTTAGGCCTCAATTGGAGTATTGTGTCCAGTTCTGGGCACCACATTTCAAGAAAGATGTGGAGAAATTGGAGAGGGTCCAGAGAAGAGCAACGAGAATGATTAAAGGTCTAGAGAACATGATCTATGAGGGAAGGCTGAAGGTCTAGAGAACATGATCTATGAGGGAAGGCTGAAGGAATTGGGTTTGTTTAGTTTAGAAAAGAGAAGATTGAGGGGGGACATGATAGCAGTTTTCAGGTATCTAAAAGGGTGTCATAAGGAGGAGGGAGAAAACTTGTTCATCTTGGCCTCTGAGGATAGAACAAGAAGCAATGGGCTTAAACTGCAGCAAGGGAGGTTTAGGTTGGACATTAGGAAAAGTTCCCAACTGTCAGGGTAGTCAAACACTGGAATAAATTGCCCAGGGAGGTTGTAGAATCCCTATCTCTGGAGATATTTAAGGGTAGGTTAGATAAATGTCTATCAGGGATGCTCTAGACAGTATTTGGCCTGCTGTGAGGGCAGTGGACTGGACTCGATGACCTCTCGAGGGCCAGTCCTAGTATTCTATGACCCAACTCACATGCTGCAGGCCTGATACAGGGGCCTGAGCGTACTGGGTTTCAGGGAGACAGCCAAGGCAGGAATAGGCAGCAGGTCCATACTCCCTTGTCAGTGAGTGGCCATTTCAGATTACAGTTTGCCCTGAGGCAGGAGCTATATGATGGCTGGCAGTGGGTCACTGAGGCAAGGTGGGTATAGAGGTTTTGCTGTCCCCTGAGAGGGAAGGACCCCAGAATGTGGGGTATTGTCACAGGGCAGTACTTTGAATGAAAGGCGCCATGGTCTGGAAGGGACACAGGTCCAGATGAGGGGTAAAGAGTGGACATAAAGGTAACAGCAGGCAAGACACCGCCAGGAGAAGGTGCTCTGAGACTGCATTGAGCTAATTCCTGGCATGACCAACAGTAGGCACTGCAATGGTGAGTCACGAACTTCTACACATGCCAGTGTTTTATCAGAACAACTGCCAAGTGCCACCTTTCCCCATATGCTGTCAATGGTTCAGAAACCCAAGCCTGTGCCAGAAATAGACCGCAATCCTCAATCAGCTCAGAGATGCTGGTTATTGATCCTCAGTCTTTTTAATGCACTAGCTCTTCTCCAAACATGAATTTGACAAGAAAAGTGGTTGTAAGTATACTCACATCATTCTACATCTGCCAACTACCACGAAAATGGCTTGGTAGCTTTTCTGCTCATAGAAAGTTGGCATCGCCTAATGGAACTTATCCACACATTTTGTATTTTTTTGCAGCTGAATTATGAGGTTATAAAGGGTGTGTCTAGACTATAGCGATTTTTCGAAAAAAGTGGCCTTTTTTCGAAAAAACTTCACCTGCATCTAGACTGCTGCTGTGTTCTTTCAAAAGTAAGTAAAAAGAACGGCTACGTCTAGACTGGCCACAAATTCCGGAAAAGGGATGCAAATCAGGTAAGTCAGCACAGGGAAATCCACGGGGGATTTAAATATCCCCCGCGGATTTAAATAAACATGTCCGCCGGTTTTTTTCCGGCTTGGGGAAAAGCTGGAAAAAAAGTGTCTAGACTGGCGCGATTCTCCGGAATAAAGCCCTTTTCCGGAGGATCTCTTATTCCTACTTGAAAGTAGGAATAAGAGATCTTCCTTGAAAGTAGGAATAAGAGATCTTCC
Source organism: Pelodiscus sinensis (assembly GCF_049634645.1). NCBI lineage: Eukaryota > Metazoa > Chordata > Testudines > Trionychidae > Pelodiscus > Pelodiscus sinensis. Next base: position 26,376,926 of record NC_134725.1, on the reverse strand, counting down.
GGAAAAGGACTTTATTCCGGAGGATCGTGCCAGTCTAGACGCTTTTTTTCCGGCTTTTCCCCAAGCCGGAAAAAAAGCGGCGGACATGTTTATTTAAATCCGCGGGGGATATTTAAATCCCCCGCGGATTTCCCTATGCTGATTTACCTTATTTGCATCCCTTTTCTAGAATTTGTGGCCAGTCTAGACGTAGCCAACCAGTTTTTTCGACTGGAAAACCTCATTTTATGAGGAAAAATGCCTTTTTTTAAAAGTGTTCTTTCAAAAAAAGGTGCTATGTAATGTAAATTGTGCTTTTTCGAAAGAGAGTATCAAGACTGCCTGGGTGCTGTGTTTCGAAAAAGCAGCTTGCTTTTTCGAAAGTACTGGTTGTAGTCTAGACACTCTTTTTCGAAAGAGGCTTGTAGTCTAGACGAATTTCCCTTCTTGATGTCAGGTGTTTTTTTCATGTTGCCAGAAGTTTTATTATCAGCCCTGAAACACTCCTGATGCTTTTCATCTTTTTCTCAAATGAGAATGGACCCAAGGTTCTCTTGGTAAAGGAATTCACCTCAAAACAAGCACACAAACTTCAGAAGATCACACCTCACAGCTGCAGCCAAAGCCCCTTTTATTTTAGCCAGTAAGTGAAGCTGAGACCTTGGAAATTCTTTACTCACTCTGTGGGAGAGAGGATGGGTTGGGAATATTCAGCGATATAAATTAACTCCTCAAGCACCTTACTGCAGTACTTCTGCTCGCTGTGTAAGGAACATGCACCAAGGGAAAAACAGAACATGCACTGGATTTTTCTAAAGAAATCTTGTAGATGTTGGAGGGTGAGAGTGAATTGCTGCCAGTGAGGATACAGCTATGCACCATTCCCTCTACTCATCCTGCCAGCTCCATCTCCAGCTCTCCAAATGGCACTGACTATAATCCCACTGTTTAAGGCACCAAAGAGCATTTTCAAATCCTTGCTGGCTCAAAAGTATACAGAGGAGTAACGGTAGTTCGGAATAGGAAGCCTAATCCGAACTACCTAGTTCGTGCCGCGTGTAGCCGCGGGCACGGAGTCCGAACTAGCGGACATTTAAAAATGGCGGCGCCCAGCAATATGCAAATGAAGCCCGGAAAATTCAAATCCCGGGCTTCATTTGCAACTCTGATTGCCTAAATTAACCACCCTTGTTCGAACTAGGGTGGTAGTGTAGACATACCCCTAGTGATTAGATCAGTTGGGGCTCATAGGTTCTGTTCTTAGTTCAGTCACTAGTCTATTACATTACCTTGGAAGTTTGTTCCAGGAAAGAAATTAGTATAATAGAGAGAAAGGAAAATGGATTATAAAGCTGAAAGATTTTATTTTGGTTATTTTGACTTAACACTGAAGTATCCCTTTAAAGATCAAGAGATTAGTATAAATTGCCATAGCTCTACTAGAATCTGCCCCAAACTGTCTAGAATTATAGCTCTCGTGCTCTCCTCATCGTCCAGCTGAAATGCTTTGGTAGCTTAGTTTATGCACATACAGATGCTACCATATTTGCTATTCTATATGCACTGAAAAATAGACAGATGAGGTAGATCTCATTTTTTTCTGCATCAGGATGAGTCTCCAATGTTTTCTTTAGTGCCTCCTTGGGAGTTTTTTCACACAATTTTGAGTCAGTCTCACACCTCCTTGCAGATTTTCAAAGGTCATACTAAAATCTGTTCCAGCTAAATACCTTGTTTTCTTGAAGTTAGGGACTAGAAATTGGAATGTTACACCTAGTGTCACTAATCAGAACTCTCAAGGGGATAACAGCATTGTAAGGCTCTGGCTATTTAATTGCAGCTGAAAGTTCTTCCCAAAGACTATGGAGGATGCTTGAAATTCAGCAGCGATAAAGCTGAGTGCTTTTCTGTGTGGTAGCTGCACAAGCAGCACTAAGTGCTCAGTTTATTCTTTCCTACCCTGCAATTATCTTGGATACTTAAAGCTCCCTGCTATTTAGCAGACATACAAACGGTTTTGCATGCCAGAGTTGTTGAGAAGCTTCAAAGAAAGATTTAAAAGTACTGATAGAAAGCATACAGTAACAAACCTAAACAACCACATACAATAGAAATGTACTTTCTGAAGAGCAGATATCCCCCACCCTCTTAGGAGAGCAGATATCCCCCACCCTCTTAGGAGAGCACAAGTCACAGCTAGCTTTTCCAGCCTTACTCACTGAACACCTGGGATTCAATTACAGCCATCAGTGCCAGCCCCATCCAAAGTGACTGAAATGATTTATATTTCATGTGAGGCAGACTTAGAGGTCATGGTTCCTTTCAGTTCAGTTTTTCTATCCCTCTATACCCCTAATTTAGCTGCTCAAGGTGATATGTAGTTAGGAATACATATTTTTCACTTTAAAATAACTCCACATCCAGTATTAATTAAAACCTACTGCTTTAGCACTTCCCTTCCTTGACACAAAGAAGACTCATCTCTAACCCTTGCTCACATAGATGTATCCCTGAGGGTTTATGCCCTCTGCTTTCTTTCAGTCTTTTTAAAGGTCATGCTCTGACATTTTGCACAGTGTTGGAAGTCATTGTCTGCCTTTCTATATGTGTCTTTCTCCATCTAAGCACTATTTCTTGTTAGTCACAGGGCCCAAGGCAACAAATCACTACTTTATGAAAAGACTAGATCTGGTAACTGCAATTGGAGTCCAGGCAACTCAGCTGAAGTGAAGCCAAATACACAAGAGTTACAGAGAAATAAACTGTCACCCATAATGACAGAAGACACTTTTCTTACTTAAATTACAATTTCTTACATCAGATTCTGTCCATCCCCCTTTATATACAAATATATGGCCCACTACCATAATCAATTGCCTGTATTGGAAAAGTATGGCAACAACTAGAAAGGCCCCACTTTTTTAACACCACTGTCGTCCCAGTCCTTCCCTTTCACTCCCTCCCCACCCTCACCAAAAGACCTCCAATCACCACATTCTGGTTTGAAACAAGTAAAACACATTTTATTTACTGCATTGTTCCTTCAAAGTTATTGCAACTGATAAATGATGTCACATCTATCCCTAAAGTACCTATCTTGCCCCTAATTCTACTCAGACTGTGACACCAGGGATGCACTAGCCATGCTGAAGTAGCTCAACACGGATGGAGCAGTCCCATACTCGCATCAGGAGAGGAACTGCTACAGTCCCCACTGGTTAACTTTGACCAGTAAGCATCACCCATCAAGGGTGAGACTTACCCATTAACCAGTTAACCAGTTAAATATTCATATCCCTAGTCTCAATGTTGCTGTAAACTGTGCCAGTTTATAATGAGAAAAGGTGGACAAGATAATATCTTCATTTGATATGAGAGACAAGCTTTGGAGCTTACCAAAGATTTTACATCGTCCATCTCGTATCGCTCTAATACCAGGGCATCTGCGTGGTTACCCAGTTTGTAAAAGCCTTTCACAAGACAGCTACAAAACAACTGAAGCACAGTGCACTCCAGCCAGGCTCCCTCCTGCCATGCCCTTGAGCCAGGAGCCACAGACCCTATGTTAAAAACTGACTTCTGTTGTGAGGTTATCATTCAAAGGAAATCTCCAGCTTTTCTTAAACTATGTTAAGGGACCACAACATTGCACAGAATTGTCTCCTTTCTTACAGAATTTAATCTTAACACTATCATATGAGAAGCTTCATTATCTTTGGTGGTGGAGAGGGTTGTGGAGAACTCATTCTTGGAAAATGTTTGCAGCTATAAATAGGAGGTGAATTTAATCTTTTCCCAGTTAGCCTAATTGGTATAAAGGCTGATTGAGGCTTGAGAATAAGAGGTTTCATGCAATTTAAAGGTTGGGGGGAACCCATAGACCTTGGTAGAGATAGTTGGGAGGAGGAGGACAGAGACAGAAAGTGAAGATAATGGAGGTAAGAAGTGGATAGATGCAATTGTATTGCCTTCTTTGAACGTCAGTACTGAGGGTATGTCTACACTACAGAGAAGATCAAAGCTGCTGCTGTCGATCTTCCAGGGTTTGATTTAGTGCATCTAGTGAAGACAGCTAATTCAAATTGAGAGGGTTGCTCCAGTCGATGTCAGTAGTTCTGCTTCCATGAGGAGTAAGGGAAATCGAAGGAAGAGTGTTTTCTCTTTGACTTCCTGCAGTGTGGACAGCACCAAAAGTCTAATTAATATACTTTGACTTCAGCTATGCAATTGATGTAGCTGAAGTTGAGTACCTTAATCCAACCTTTTCCCATAGGGTACGTCTAGACTACATTGCCCCGTCGACAGAGCTATGTAAAGTAGTTTACTCGGCATAGTCAATGAAGCGGGGATTTAAATAATCCCCACTTCGTTAAAATAAAAATGGCTGCTGCTCTGTGCCGACAATCAGCTGATCCGGCACAGCACAGCAGTCTAGACACGGAGTGGTCGACAAGGGAAGTCTTTGTCAACCACTCTGTTACACCTCGTGAAACCAGGACAGAGAGTATTTCTCCAGGCTGTCAAAATTCACTCACAAGAGGTTCAGAAGAAGGAGAAGGAAAATCGCTTTAGTGAGATCTCCAAATTAAATAACCAATTGCATTTTTGAACTGTCCAAAAGATTAAAGGCCCTTCACATAGTCAGGGCCAGGAGTGTTCTGTTGAGCAAGTCAGTATTTAAATCATAAACAACTCTAATAACAGGGAATTATTCTGGATAAAAGCTACATGGGAGGGGATTAAGGCCTTGATGGGTGCAACACCAGAGCTATATTTTTGGGGATCTTTTGATGAAAACTCAGAATTCTTTGTCCTTGGTTCTGCAGAATGAACATTTGGGAGGTCATCTAGGGTGATTTTGCTTATTGTTTTCTTAGCTTTTATGTCACTGTCAATACAACCGTGACTCTGTTTACGTAAGGAACCCTCAATACTAAGCCCACAGAGAGACACATACAGTCAGAGATTACTGTTTGAAGTGGGATGAAGTTTCCCCATACAAAAGCTGTCTCTTGATAGCCAACCAACTAGCAACCCAACAGCTACGTTTCCAAATGTAAAAAGTAAAACTTAATTCAGAGACAGAGCCTGCAACCTGTATTCATGCAAGCAGCCTCCATTTTAAGGCCTCCCAGAAGTGGGGGTGAGAGAAATGGCTAACATACAAATAAAAAAATTACATTTATAGACAGAGAGCAAAAGAGAACAATTACTCTATTTTTTCCCATAGGCCCTGAACTGTAACAATCACGATTTCATTTCAAGACTCATCAGACCACCCTAACCTTTTTGTGACTAGCTGAAGCCCTGCTATGAATTACAAATATATGCTGTCTCATAAGGACTCAAGGGGTGAAATCCCAGTCAGTATGCATTTTCCACTTTCAGCAAAAGAAGTCAAGGCCTGTGTGAACTGCAGCAGCTCGAACACTGGTCAGTGCTTTACCAGTTTGTGTGGATAGACAATTATAGGGACTACATTGCTTTTTTGGGGAGGAAATATTTATGCTGCAACATTATTTTAATGGCATGAGGCCTCCAAAGGTCAAGGGAGTGAGTGTCATTAAATGTAGATATATTAGTCTTTAGTAAGCATTTGCCATTATCTAACCTTCAGACTGACTGAAATTCAGCACTGTAGTAACAGTGTGCATATATGCAAGTATATTATATAGAAACATCATTATAAATACATCACTATACTAATAAATTACATACATCATTAAGCCAAAATCTAGAGTATCAGTTTACAGTGTAAAAAATTCTAAACTCTATACTTGAATTCTATGTTTTCTACATAAACAGAATGTTGATTATCATTAGTATAAAGGATAAAAGTTAAAGCAGAGCATGATTCCTTTAATTATTTATTCCTTTAATAATTTACTATATTTACAGGTGCTCTCACTTTTGACTCCAATGAGAGTAGGACTGGGCCCACTGGAGCTTGATTCTCGTCTCATTTCACTAATTGAAACCAAGAGTTTCAGTGGAGTTAATCTGGTATAAGAGACACCATAACTGGGCCTTAAGTCAGAGAAAGCAGAACCTTGAATCTGACAGTCTCTTTTGGAATTTTACAGGCAGATACAGAGATCTAAATCCATCTTTGTAGTTTTGGTTCTGATCTGAGCACCACCAAAGTGTTATCTGATCATCTTGGATCTTATGTCTCAAGGAAAGTTTGTGAAATTTCATCTCAGTATAACTAAAACTAAGCTTGGTCACACCTGAAAACAAGACCAAATATACCCACAGATATATTTGCAAATCCACAGATGTGGATCTGGATGCAAATTTTGTATCTGTTCAGGGCTCTACAATTGTAATTCACAGCCCATTAGGGACCACCCTGACTAAAATAAACTCTCACAATTAGCATTCCTGAATTCACTGACCTCAACAGAACTAATGGATAGAGATATGGTATGCAATCAAAGTTAGTAACCACGGGGGCTTTTTGTTATGCATAACTTTTCATGACTAAAATCCAGCTCAATTCACTACAGGCCCACAGGCACAGCTTACTGATTTTAGCCATTTATTGTGCAAATCATTTACTTGACTATTGTGCTGCTGTGTGACATAAGGTGTATGCAAAGTTGTTACCCTTTGCTTGTCAGGTGGTTCATATGAAGTTTGAATTTGTTGGTGTCTGCCCATTTCCCAATGGACAGGCAGTGACTCTAACTGACACCTTGTTAGCTAGCACTCTCAACAGCAGCCAACAAATGAATTAGTCATAGACCTGTATTGTATGGCTTGTGTTTGTGTTCATTAAAAGATTGGATTGAAGAGAAAACAGCATAGTACAGAATAGTATAAAATCAGAAACAGAAACTCCACTAAAAAAAAGTATAAAAATCACTGACAGAAATGCCATTCGAAATGAAAAACAAGCAAAAAAATGTGAACACAAGCAATGCTCCAGTTCTGAGCTTTAAATTCAGAGTCCAACGTGGGTCAGTTGGTCACCCACATTTTTTTCCACCATGCCCAGCAGCTTAGCAGCTGCAGAAACCTGGTTAGCTACTGATATGGGGAGCTGACCTCTCTTTGCCAATATTGAGGCTTGTTGGGAGGACAATATGAGAGGTCTATTGTTCATGGTTTTTTGCTAGCAAGGGAAGGTTTAATTATATTTCACCCAAAATAAGGCAACATGACCTAATCCCCAGCTGGATGAGGAATAGAAATGAACTGACAAGGAAACAGAACAATAATCTCTTTCTCACACATACATCCTTCTACCTGTCTACATACCAACAAGACAAAAGTCAAATGAAAACAAGAGCAGTGCAATTTATCTGAAAATATATATGTGTGTTTCAGCAGCTCCTTGCCAACAGCACTTTAACCTGCATCAATCTTTCTTTATCACTGTAAGTTCAATTTTGCAATGGATTTGGGAAGAGCTGTGCATGATGGAATAGCCCTCTTTCCTCATATACTTTCTTACTACTTTAGAAGTGAGCCCCGAACTAGAAGCTAACCACGTTCATATGAATAATGCTAATGTTGAACTTTCAGATGTGGACTGTGTAATAACAATTCAGCCCAGTCTAACAGTCAGCATATCTTCTCTCTGTGACCCTATCATCTAAATAGGAACTAGCCACAGAAGGAATTTTAATGTTTGCAGCAGATTTGTTAACAAAGAAATGATGATAGGTATATTTTATCAAAAGATGTCTTAACCCATGAAATCTGAACAATTTCATTCTCGGGGTGCAGTCTCCTATTGATACAGGTGCCCTGAGAGGAGAATTTACAGTGTTCATTATTTTCTAAAATAGGAAGCAATGAGAAATGACTGTGTAAGGAAAGTATCAGAGAGGTAGCCGTGTTAGTCTGAATCTGCAAAAGCGGCGAGGAGTCCTGTGGCACCTTATAGACTAACCGAAGTGTTGGAGCATAAGGAAAGACACTGTAAAAGGCATCGCTTAATCTAAGATTTGTGGGAGTAAAACTCCATTTTAAGCATCAAAAGCCAAGTTCAAAGTCCACTTGAAACAGAATCTGTAATACGATAGCCCATAACCCCAGAAGCTGCTCTGCCCACTTAAACAAATAATGACTGAAATTCTTACACTGTCATTACATGGGACCATTTATCTTGCTTAGTGTCTCTGAGTAATGGAGAGGACACAGACACTGACAGAGTACAGCAGATTCACTGCCATGACCATTGAGATGTGGAGTAAAGAACAAACACAACGCTTTTCATCTTGCTCTGACAGAATGGCCTGGGAATAAGTGAAAAGTGATCGATACTGTCCTGGGAATACATCTGCTGGCTTGCTGAGCTGTAAGCACATGTACCGCATTGGGCTGGAAATGAAGCTCTTAATTAGTATCCGATTCTGCCACCCACTCACACCCAGTCATACATTATTTCCTGAGTAGTTCCACTGAAGTCAATGGGGCTGCTTGAGAAGCCAGGGACTTCTCAATGTAAGCGGAAATCCACTGTGGATCAGCTGCATTCCCCTTTTCTTTTACAGGATTATTTTCTTTTTTGTGCATGCTGGCATAAGGTGCTAGACAGACATCGGTCCTTCAACAGCTGGAACTTCCCAGTACAGTGAATGCTCCCCAACATACCTCTGCCAATATGCATCTATCCTGATCAGGCGGGCTGACAGTAAGGGTTGGTGTATAGCTCGATCCTTCTGCCTAATCAGTCGATAGCATCTCTGACAATACCACAACTAGGTGATGCTGTGGCTTTGTATGATCTATTTTCAGATGCTTTCAAATGATTATTATTGATGTGTACAGTCACAAGCATGCATAGCAGTTTATATAGAGAGAAAATACATGCCCTGCCTAAGGAATTTAAAGTCTAGATCAACTATAACCTGTGATGTTCAGAGGGAAGACATCAGGCAATGCTACCAAGGGAAATATCCTGATAAAAATCTATCCGGAAACAGCTCCAGAATTAAAGGGCAAATCCAGAGGTCTTTACTCCATTTCACAGTGCCCTCAGCAGGAAACTATTAATTGAAGTCAATAGGAGTTTGCAGTCTTGCAAACCTTACCCACATGGAGACTATCAGAGTTCCCAGTAAAATAAAGGGCAAGACCCTCCATGTCTGTGCCTGAATGCAGAATACAGTGCAATATTGAGGGAATTCAAGTCTTGGATTATCAAAATGAATCCTTACAACATGGAGGTAGGTGCTTGGAGCCTGCACAGAGATACACACTATTTTTGCTGGTTCAGACTGGTTTGAACTTCCATTTAAGGTAGAGAGAAATAGGGACAAGATGCAGAAGTCCAGCAGGGAAAAACTCTAGGAAAAGCCAAACTCAGGAGAAAATTCAGGATGAGGCATATGTTGTCCCTGTTTAACTTTACAATAAATTGGAACCTTAGAAAGGAGGCAGGTTTGGATCAACTCCAACACATACTGTGTTAAGAGAAGGTAGATGCTAATTGCTTATAGACCAGATAAAGAACTTCCTATTTTGGAAGTTATAGAATAACAGTAATCAATTCAGAGTGTTGAATTAATGAAGTCATCAGATCTTGTTTCCACAACAGCGGAGTTAATACTCATATGGGAACTTTTCTGCAGTACAAGGTGCAGATGTGAAAGTAATAGGACTGGTGTTTCCTTTAAAGATCCACCAAACTAAAGGGATGTCTACACAGTAGTTAATACCCATGGCTGAACTATGTCTGCAGACTCAGGCTAAGAGGCTTAGGTTGAGTGGTTGCTGAATGACAATGTTGACACTGGATGGTGTATGGGTTCTGGGATTTGTGACTAAAGCAAGCTGTCATCCTGGGCCAGGAACGGATGTTTAATTGAAGCACAGACAATCCTAAGAGACTAATAAAGGCTGGTAAACAACATACTGGATGGAGATATTCTCTCAGACTGATTGGAACAGGACAAATTTCTCCGGCGCTGTGTGGGGTACTTAGAAAGTTTGAGTCTCTGTCACAGATTCTGCTGTTACTAGCATTCCATAGTTGAAATAAATGCCAATTAACACACACAGCACTAGAAGGAGCATATGTAAAAGGCAATATAGATAGATAAACATAAGATCTAAATGCAAGAGGAATTCAAGAGATAAAAAGGGATAAAAAATCCCATCAGCCAGCACCCAGTGGCAATCTGTCAAAGGTGCTCTAACTTCATTATCACTTCTAATGTGCAATCCTCCTCTGGTCCAGCCATGAATGTAGCACAAGAATATTTTAAATAGGTTACATAAAACAGACACTTGGCATGGAGCCTTGGTTTTATCATCCAAATAGCCTTTTATGTTACAGTTGGTTCCCCTGTACCTCCTGGTTTTAACAAACCTATTGATAATAAATGAAAATGTTATACCACTTGGTAAGTTAACCAAAATGCTAGCATCTAGCTAATGAGCCTTATAATTGAGTTGTAATGAATTTTACATCGTGCTCTGTGATTCAAATGGTGTAATGAGATCCAGAAAGAGATTCAAGAAGGAATGTTTTCAGATTTTAACTCTTTGATTTCTAAAAAATGGACAACACTTAAGGGCTTTCCTCCTTCCCAAACTTTATTCCTGTGAACAACAGTTGAAGTTAATTAGATTACTCACATAAGTAAAGTGGTAGGATCAGGTGTAAAACAGGAGAAATCTGAAATTCTTGTTCTTGTGTATTATTGCATAACCTAAGCCTATTCACAAGACACATTTTGATCAGAATACAGACTATTTCAACACTATTACATAGCATGGTTGCTCTTTAGAGAATACATCATCAGTTTTTTGAAGTAATGTATTTCCACTGATTGAGATACACTCCTATAAGCCTGAAAAAAAATCCCCTCACCCAAAACTTGTTTTTCTCTCATGCACCTGATCAATACTTAGTTCTTTGCATTTCTAGTGGAGAGTCATTTAAAATGTGTGACTAGTCACCCAGATCCCCTAATTGGAAGATCAAATAACCAATTATGAACTATATTGTCCATTGTAGAGTCATTTGGGATAAAGGCAGTGAAATTTCAAGCCTTGAAAATTTTTTTTGTGAATGTCCAAAAGTCATCTGAATAGTTCTGGACTACATAAAATAACCCCAAGAACAGCAGTGAACCCAGGCATCTACATTTACTGGCAAAGTCTATCTACATATACTTTGTGTATTCTTACCAGGCGTCAGCTGAAACCAGATTGTCAAGGAGCATGTTTACACTGCAGTGTATAACTAACATTTCGAAAAAACAAGGTGAGAGTCTACACAGCAAGCCGATTATTTTTAAATATCAAAATAACAGGTTTCTTATTCCAGAATAAATAAACCTTCATTTCAGGAGGAATAACACCTATTTCAAAATAGGATTTGTGTAGACAGTCCAGCTGTGATTTTATTTTATTTTTTAAATAATTGGCTGCCAGGACTCCTCACAGCTGCCCTCATGGCCACTCTGTCCACACCCCTCACATCTCTCTAGTTTCCCTTCCCCTGCAGCCTTTAAAAGTGCAGCCACAGGGGAAACAGTCTGTGGTACAAGGAAGGCCCTGACAGCCCTGTGCTACACAGCAGGACACATTTCTGCATTCTTCAGCAAGGGCTGACCACTGTGATCCTACTCAGCCCCACAGGGCTGCTAGTGAGCTACCAGCCAGCTCCCAAGACCCTTTCCAGGGTCGGAAGAAGGCCCCTTCTTGGTCTGGTGCAGAAATCCTTGCTCTCGTTGAGATCTGGGGAGAGGAGGCAAACCTCCAGGATCTCTGCACCAGATGCAGAAATGGAGAGGTCTATGGCCAGATGGCTGCAAGCCTGGGTCAGAAAGGTTACATCCACACCCAGGATTAGGTGCGCATAAAAATAAAAGAGCTCAAGCAGGCCTACACAAACACCAGGGAGCTAAGTTCCTGCTCAGGGGTAGCACGTCTGTTGTGCTGCTTCTATGAGCAGCTGCACCGCATCCTGAGAGGGAAGTTGGTCCCACCCCTGCTGGTCGTGGGCTCCGGCCTGGAGACGCCCAGTGTGAGCCTCCTGAAGGGCAGAGCTGTACATCAGGAGGAGGAAGAAGAAGAGGAGGAGAATTTGGAGGAGGAAGACAAGGAGGCCTATCAACTGAGTTCCATTGTTTTCCATAGATACACATGGGGGAAGACAGTGGGCAGCAAAGGCCTCACACTCCTTTCTTGGCCTTCTTGTCCTGGGGTTCACACAGCAATCTGTGCACATGGGTGCACATGGTGTTATAACACCAGTCCAGAGCAAACAGCAACATCAGGCTTCCACAAAGGAACTTTTCACTCCTACTCACAGGGCTCTTGAGTGCCTTATTCACAATTCCATAGTGGGACAACTTCCCACTATAAGCCACCACTAAGGAGGCCGGGGTCATAGACACACAGCAGTGACACACGTGGCACAGGCTCATGCCCACACTCTCGGGGTAGCATCCACTCCTGGTTAAGCATAGCTATGTGGAGGACACTGTGCCCCTTTATGGGAACCTGCCAGTGGGAGGAAGAAGAGGGTCCCTAGTAGCACCCTCCCTGGCAAGGGGCATCTACTGTTCATGCACACCTCCCCCAACACCCTTCCACTCTCTCCTCCAGTGGATAGGGATAGAAGTCCTCTCCCTGTGGGATGTTGCCACTTCTAGACCTGGCATGTGCGTGGCACAGAGGGAAGGCAAGCCACTCCAATGGCCCCTCCTACCAGCAGGCTACTGGCCTGGATGGCATCTTCCCATGGCTGCTTGTCCTTGGGGGTAGCAAGGTTGCCCTGGGACATCTGTGTCCCTGCAGGACAGTGCATGCTGTCCAGGCCACAGATGGCCTTGCAAGAAGCACATCAACATCATCTGAACTGAGACTTTTCAGTGTCAGCTAAGAGATGAGGGCTAGGCAGCATGCACAATGTCTCCTGGGATGACTGCCCTTCTCACTTTTCTTCACAGCTGGACCAGCTGTAAGTGAGGCATGTATACCACCTCCAGTGCCATCCTCCTGACCCCACAAGAGCCGCGGCACAGACAACCCTGTGAGGATCTAAAGCGAGAACACATCACCTGCCTGCATGCCATGCAGCAGTGTCTTGAGTGGCAGGAGCAGAGGTTGGACACCGACTTGGAGTTGTACCACACCGTCTGATAGGAGCTATTTGAGCAGACCTAAAGTATGTGTGTAGTATACTGTGCCACTACTGATCTCCTGCTCACTGCAATTGAGCAGCCCGGCACCCCCTGCACTTGTTCCTTCCCAAGTGGCCTCCGCACCTGATCCTACTTCTTTCCCTGCCCCTGCTCCTCCAGCTTCTACCCCAAATGAGGGCCCCACACATAAGGCGGTGGTTGGGACCACCTGAGACAGAGGCCAGTTCCAACCCATCTTTCAGCCCCTCCTTCCCCCTCCTCACCCTTCCTGCTCCCTTCCAGGTTCTTTGTCCAGTCCGTGCCCAGTTGCATTTAGCCCAAATAAAAAAAAACCAGTTTATTCTTTCAAACCAAAACGTCTGGCTTATTGTATCTGCAGGGCAGGGGAGGATGGGAAAAGAGTGAAGGAAAGGCTGGGGAAAGGAGGTGTGGGGCGGGACAGGCACAGAGAGGCAATGCTGAGGATCCATGTAGGGAAGCCCAAGGGAGAGTGTCACAGTTAGCCTTGTCTTAAATTATCCGTCAGGGTATCCCCCTGATGGGCTTGCTGGATGGCATCAGTGTGTAGCTGCTCAGAGGCCCTGGCCAACTGCTCAGCCTCTGCCTCCCACCCTGACAGGAACATCTTCCCCTTGTTCTTTCACAGCCGCAGGACACAGCAGGCCACCACCATATGGAGGATGTTCTGCTCGCCAAGGTCCAGACAGGTGAGGAGACAGCAGGACCTCCCTTTCAAATGGCCAGAGGCGTCCTCCACCATGGTGTGGGCCCTGCTGAGCCTGGCATTGAACCATTCCTTGGTGGCATCCCATGTGGGGTTTCATAAGCCAGGGGAATAAAGGGTATGCTGCACTGCCCACAATGCACATGGGCATGTCCATGTCCCTAATGGTGCAGTTGAGAAAAAAGTGCTGGTGTGCATCTTCTGGAACAGACTGGAGTTGGAGAATATGCAGGCATGATGTGCGTTCCCTGACCACTTGACATTAATGTCAATGAAGTGTCCTTGGTGGTCCACAAGGGCCTGCAGCACCATGGAAAAGTACTCATTCCTATTGATATAATTGGGGGCCCAGTCCTGATGGGGATGTGAGTGCCATCAATGGTCCTCCTCAGTTGCAGGAGCCCATGGCAGTAAAGCCAGTGACGATGGGGTCCATATCGCCCAGGATGATGACCCTGCACAGTAGGATAGCATTGATGGCCCTCAACACAGGGTTGCCAGTGTTCTCAGGATGTCCCTGAGCCCAGCCCCTTCCCACAGCAGAAGCAACTCCCAACCACCTCATCCCTAGGAGGGCTTTGTGAAGGTGGGCCTGCAAAGGAGTGAGATTCCATCCCCCCCTTCCCTAGGGAACCACATTCCAGTGCTTCACCACCCTCCTGGGACAATAGTAAGAGAGTCATACCTGCATGAGCATGGCCCAATAGTTGATTTCACAAGCCCAAATGATTCCTGACGGAGTGTAGCTGTCTGGTGTGGCAAGGTTCCAAATAGTGATGGCAACATGCTTCTGGAGGGGGATGATGGGTCACATATGAGTGTCCCATTGCCTGAGGGCAGGGGTGAGTCACTCACACAGCTCCAGGAAGGTGTCCTTCTGCATGCAGAAGTCCTGGAGTCTCTGCTGGTCATCCCACTGCTCTATGATGATTCGGTCCCATCAGCCAGAACTGGTGTCCTGGTGCCAGAAGCGATGGTGTACGGTGTGCAGGGGAAGTTGGGAGGGGCTATGCTACATGAGCAGCACATGGAGTGTGGTGAGGAGGTGCCCCAGAGTGGCTGCTGGTCCTGGTCCTGCAGTGCCATGTGGGAAGCCTGCGGTAACTGCACCAGGAGGAGCAGCAGGAGGTGTAAGGGCTGGTGATTGCTTTGCAGAAGGTCCAGCTCCATGGTAGAAGTGCTGTGATGTCTGCAAGGGCAACCAGAGGATGCAGTAGGAAGAGTTTGCTGTCCCTCCAGGAGGTAGACAAAGGAGAAGAGCCTCAGACATGGCTGTAGAAGGGTGCTCCATTAAGCATGAATCTCAAATAGCCTCAGGCAGCAGCTCCAGGAAGTGACTGCTGTACTGATGCCCTTACCCGATGAATTGCCCTTCCCAGATGCAAGTCAGCCTCCAATCAATGTGGATGCACTGTTTCGATGGGCATTTGTAGTGTGGATGCGCTATTTCAAAATACCTATTTTGGGAGTTATTATTCCAAAATAACTTATTGCGAAATAAGTATGTAGTGTAGACATACCCATAGGCTACGTCTACACTGGCATGATTTTCCGAAAATGCTTTTAACGGAAAAGTTTTCCATTAAAAGCATTTTCAGAAAAGCGCATCTAGATTGGCAGGATGCTTTCCCGCAAAAGCACTTTTTGCGGAAAAGCGTCCGTGGCCAATCTAGACGCAGTTTTCCGCAAAAAAGCCCCGATCGCCATTTTCGCAGTCGGGGCTTTTTTGTGGAAAACAGTACTGTGCTGTCTACACTGGCCCTTTTGTGCAAAAGTCTTTCGGAAAAAGACTTTTGCCCAAACGGGAGCAACATAGTATTTCTGGAAAAGCACTGACGATCTTACATGAGATCGTCGGTGCTCTTCCGGAAATTCAAGCAGACAGTGTAGACAGCTGGCAAGATTTTCCGCAAAAGCATACGCTTTTGCGGAAAAACTTGCCAGTCTAAACACAGCCATAGAGATTTAGAGCCAGTTTTCCAAGAGCTCACCAACAACAAATATATCCAGGTTTTCCAAATAGCTGAAATTTCTTTTAGATGCCTAAAGGAAGGCCAGATTCAGTATCTAGTTATTCACCCACAGCTAGGTTAAAATAAAACCCCTCAAAACAGACAAAAAACCACAACTTCCTCCATTGAGTGCTGAGATCTTTTGAAAATCTAACCCAAAAGACCAAACCAAAAAATAAAAAAATTCCTCCAAGCCTTTGTTTAGAAACTAGAGGACATTCCTCTGTGATTATATTTTTACATTTGATCCTTACTAACTTAACCTACTTCATCAAGTTCTATGACTCCTGGGTAGCTTGCCAAAGTGAACAAATTCAGTGATGACACATAACAATCTTCTGCATAAGTGGATTAATATTGTGGTGCTCTCATTCATGCCAATCAGAATGACAAGTGTCCTATACACCTTCCACCCTTTCTTTAACCCCCCTCTTCTCTCCACCAAGCATCTTACATTAAAAACAAATGGGGATTACAGCTGCGCAGTGTGGTGTCTTCACATTTCAGGATTCCAGGTAGGAATATCTGCTTTCATTTCAAACTGAGATGGATGGGTTTCACATTCCTAAAGTTTTGGAGTCACAAACTCAGTCCAAAATTTTATCTGGTTTTCCTTTGGAAATTATATGAAAGTGAAACACACTTGATTTTGATGCAAAAAGTTAGAGACCTCAGGTCAATCAAAAAGTCTGGGAGTCGTTCAAGGAATATGGACTGATCCAAAGCTCACTTGATCCCCAGAAAGGCTGCTCCTCTCTACAATGGGCTTGGGACCAAATGCTTCATCTAGGTTTTCAGCTAGTTACAAAACTCAAAGCCAGGTGAATTTTCAATGGCTTATGGTTTCCTGTGGGGAGTTTTCACTGCTTGGCTACAGACATAACTGCCCTCAAAGACATCTCCACTATCATCAACCCTAAGTATCCACCCAATTTTTGCTGACTTCAGCATGGACATTTAAAGAAAAAATCAAGAAAAATATTACCTCCGGTAGACACATGGAATCACAGAACACCAGAACTGGAAGAGACCTCCAGAGGTCATCAAGTCCATTCTCCTACCCACGAGGCAAGACCAAGCATCATCTATATTATTCCTGACAGATGTCTATCTAACCTGATCTTAAATATTTCCAATAACAGAGATTCCACAATCTCCATAGACAATGTATTCCAGTGCTTAACCAAAATGACAGGAAGTTTTTCCTAATGTCCAGCCAAAATCTCCTTTGCTGAAATTTAAATCCATTGCTTCTTATCCTATCATGACACATAGAGGAGAATAATTTTTCTCCCTCCTCTTTGTAGCCCCTTTTTAGGCCCTTGAAAGCTGCTATCATGTCCTCTCTCAGTCTTTCCTTTTCCAAATAAAACAAATCCAGTTATTTCAATCTTACCTCATAGGTCATGTTTTCTACACCTTTAACCATTTTTGTTGCTCTTCTCTGGACTTTCTCCAATTTCTCCACAACTTTCCTGAAATGTGGTGTCCAGAACTAAACATAATACTTCAATTGAGCCCAATCAGTGAAAGCAGAGCAGAAGAATGACTTCTTGTGTTTTGCTTACAACACTCCTGTTAATGCATCCCAGAATCATGTTTGCTTTTCTTGCAACAGTGTCACACTGCTGATTCATATTTAGCTTGTGGTCCACTATGACCCCTAGATTCTTTTCTGTGGTATTCCTTCCTAGACAAGCAGTGAGGAGTCCTGTGGCACCTTATAGACTAACTGAAGTGTTGGAGCATAATTTCCAGAGGCAGGTATAAATATGCAGGCCAGAATCAGGCTGGCGATGACGAGGTGGATCCAATCCAGTCTTTGTTTAATCCTGAGTTGATTGGGTCAAACTTGAAGATGAACTGTAGCTCAGC
Source organism: Pelodiscus sinensis (assembly GCF_049634645.1). Taxonomy (NCBI): domain Eukaryota; kingdom Metazoa; phylum Chordata; order Testudines; family Trionychidae; genus Pelodiscus; species Pelodiscus sinensis. The sequence goes on along the minus strand of NC_134725.1, from coordinate 26,359,224 downwards.
AGTTTCTCTTTGAAGTCTGGTCCTGAAGATTTTTGCTGTAGGAGGCTACCTTTAGATCTGCAATTGCGTGTTCAGGGAGACTGAAGTGTTCCCCTACAGATTTTTGTATATTGCCATTCCTAATATCTGATTTGTGTTTATTGATTCTTTTCGTAGGGACTGTACAGTTTGACACAATCAACTCAGGATTAAACAAAGACTGTGAATGGTTTGCTAACTACAAAAGCAGCTTCTCCTCTCTTGGAATTCACACCTCCAGATCAGCTACTAAGAGTGGGCCTCATCCTCCCTGATTGGATCCACCTCGTCATTTCTAGCCTGATTCTGGCCTGCATATTTATACCTGCCTCTGGAAACTTCCACTATATGCATCTGACGAAGTGGGTCTTTGCCCACGAAAGCTTATGCTCCAACACTTCAGTTAGTCTGTTAGGGTATGTCTACACTACAGCGCTAATTCGAACTAACTTAATTCGAATTAGTTAATTCGAACTAAGCTAATTTGAACTAGTGCATCTAGACTAAAAAATTAGTTCGAATTAGCGTTTTGCTAATTCTAACTAGCATGTCCACACTGAGTGGACCCTGAGCTGAGGTTAAGGATGGCCAGAAGCAGTGCCGGCAGGGCATCAGATTAGGACTTAGAGCATGGAGCTGCTGCCTCAGGCTAGCTGAGGGCTGTGCTTAAAGGGTCCCGACCCCCACCCCGGACAGACAGTTCTCAGGGGTTCCCCACTTGCAAAGCAGTCCTGGCTTGGAGTGCCCTGAGTGCCCACACTGGGCACATCACAGCACTCGGCTATCAGCCTGGCTGCGCTTTCCGCAGGCTTCCATCCGGGGCGGGGGTGGGTCAATCAAGGGGCTTCAGGAGAGCTTCCACCCTGAGAAGCCTGCAGAGCCACCCCAGTCCTCCCCATCGGGGGCTGGTACCACATTCCTCCCTCACCTCCATTCACTTACCCCTCCCTAGGCCCCCTTCCTGATGTACAAAATAAAGGACACGTATGTTCAAAAATAGAAACTCTCTTTATTGAACAAAACTCGGGGAGACTGGAAAAGGAGGTGGGAGAGGGGAAGAGAGAGGGTGGGAGAGGGCAGGGCAACTAAAATGATCAGGGGTTTGGAACAGGTCCCAGATGAAGAGAGGCTAAGGAGACTGGGACTTTTCAGCTTAGAAAAGAGGAGACTGAGGGGGGACAGGATAGAGGTCTATAAAAGCACGAGTGGTGTGGAGAGGGTGCATAAAGAAAAGTTATTCATTAGTTCCCATAATAGAAAGGCTAGAGGACACCAAATGAAATGAATGGGTAGCAGGCTTCAAACTAATAACAGAAAGTTCTTCTTCACAAAGCAAATAGTCAACCTGTGGAACTCCTTGCTACAGGAGGCTGTGAAGGCTAGAACTAGAACAGAGTTTAAAGAGAAGTGAGATAAAGTCATGGAGGTTGGGTCCATGAAGTGGTATTAGCCAGGGGGTAGAAATGGTGTCCCTGGCCTCTGTTTGTGGAAGGCTGGAGATGGATGGCACGAGACAAATGGCTTGGTCATTGTCTTCGGTCCATCCCCTCCAGGGTCCCTAGTGTTGGCTGCTGTTGACAGATAGGCTACTGGGCTAGATGGACCTTTAGTCTGACCCAGTATGGCCATTCTAAGCTCAGGGCTCAGGGTCAGGGGTCTCAGTGGACCACCTTGATTTTCATGCACACCTGCTCCCGGGTGGCCAGGCTGGCAGCTATCCTGCCCTAGACGGCCACTTTCCTGTGCCTAGTGCGGAGGTCATGGATGAGGTCCACGATCTCCGCACTAGACCAGGCGGGCGCCCGCCTCTTGCGGACCTGGGCAGGCTCCCGGGAGCCGCCAGCCTGGTCCCGGGAAGAGGCAGAGGGCTGGGTGGCAGCGAGTGGCTGGCTCGAGCCGTGCCAGGTGCAGGGTCTGATAGCTGGGTGCTGGCAGGCTTGCACCTGGCACGGGCACCGTAGCCAGCCCGTGCCCCTTTAAGGGCTCCGGGGCCGGGAGGGGGGCAGAAGAGTTTCCCTGGTGGTGCCCAGAGTGGCCACCAGGGCACGTTGGGGAGGGCTAGCCTCCCACTAGTTTGAATTAAGTGGCTACACAGCCCTTAATTCGAACTAGCTAATTCGAACTAGGCGTTAGTCCTCGTAAAATTAGGTTTACCTAGTTCGAATTAAGCGCTCCGCTAGTTTGAATTAAGTTCGAACTAGCGATTTGCATGTGTAGCGTCTATCAAAGTTAATTCGAACTAACATCTGTTAGTTCAAATTAACTTTGTAGTATAAACATACCCTAAGGTGCCACAGGACTCCTCGCCTCTTTTGCAGATTCAGACTAACGCGGCTACCCCTCTGATACTTCCTAGACAGTCACTTCCCATTCTATATTTATGAAACTGTTTGTTCTTCCCTAAGTGGAGCACTTTACATTTATCCTTATTAAACTTCATCCTATTTACCTCAGACCATTTCTCTAGTTTGTCCAGATCATTTTGAATTATGATCCTATCCTCCAAAGCAACCCCTCCCAGCTTGGTATAATCTGCAAACTCATTAAGTGTACTATCTATACCATCATCTAAATCGTTGATGAAGATATTGAAGAGAACCAGTTCTAAAACAGACCCCTGCAGAATCCCACTTGTTATGCCCTTCCAGCATGATTGTGAACCATTAATAACTACTTTCTCAGAATGGTTATCCAGCCAGTTATGCATCTACCTTATAATAGCTCCATCTAGGTTGTATTTCCCTAGTTCACTAATAAGACAGTCATGCTAGAAGAGAAGGGTGGGGGATTATTGTTAGAGCCCTGTGTGGATATAAAATTTGTATTCTCGTCCAGTCTGCAATCCCCAAACATGGTTCATGGATATCTACACCCCGGTATCTGCAGATTTGTAAGACTCTAATTAGTGTTTTTATTTGTATTATGGTAGCATAGAGAGGACCTAACCAGATGCCGCAATTGTACTACACACTGTAGAAACACATTATAAAAACCAGCCTCTGACCAAAGGGTTTACAGTCTAAAAGGAGGAGGAGTTGCACTATATGTAAGAGAGCACTACAATTGCTCTGAACTCCAGTATAAAGAGGGAGAAAAAACTGTTGAAAGTCCATGGATTAAGTTTAAAGGAGCAAACAACAGCAGTGATGTTGTGGTTGGTGTCTGCTACAGGCCACCGAACCAGGTGGATGAGGTAGATGAGGCTTTCTTCGGACAACTGAGCGAAGCTTCCAGATCGCAGGCCCTGGTTCTCGTGGGGGAGTTTAATCACCCTGACATCTGTTGGGAAACCTATACGGCAGTACACAGGCAATCCAGGAAGTTTTTGGAGAATGTTGGGGATAACTTCTTGACACAAGTGCTGAAGGATCCAACCAGCGGATGTGTGCAACTTGACCTTCTGCTCACAAACAGGGAGGAACTAATAGGGGAAGTGGAGGTGGGTGACAACCTGGGAAGCAGTGATCATGAGATGGTAGATTTCAGGATCCTGACCAAAGGAAGAAAAGAGAGTAGTAAAATACACACCTTGGACTTCAAAAAAGCAGATTTTGACTCCCTCAGAGATCTGATGGGGAGAATCCCCTGGGATGTTAACATGAAGGGGAAAGGAGTCCAGGACAGCTGGCAGTATTTTAAAGAAGCCTTATTGAAGGCACAGAAAGAAACCATCCCGACGCATAGCAAGAGAGGCAAACATGGTAGGAGACCAGATTGGCTTACAGGGGAAATCCTTGGTGAACTTAAGCACAAAAAGGAAGCTTACAAAAAGTGGAAACTTGGACAAATGACCAGGGAGGAGTTTAAAGGTATAGCTCGAGAATGCCGGGGGGTTATCAGGAAGGCGAAAGCACAAATGGAATTGCGACTGGCTAAGGATGTGAAGGATAACAAGAAAGGTTTCTACAGGCATGTTAACAAGAAGTAGGTGATCAGAGAGGGTGTGCGGCCCCTAATGGATGAAGGAGGTAACCTAGTGACAGATGATGTGGGGAAAGCTGAAGTATTCAATGCTCTCTTTGCCTCTGTATTCACGGACAAGGTCGGCTCCTGGGCTTCTGCGCTAAGTGACGCAAGATGGGATGAAGATGGACAGCCCGTGGTGGGTAAAGAGCAGGTTGGAAACTATTTGGAAAAGCTAAACGTACATAAATCCATGGGTCTGGGCTTAGTGCGTCCGAGGGTACTGAGGGAGTTGGCAAATGTCATTGAGGAGCCTTTGGCTATTATCTTTGAAAAGTCGTGAGATCGGGAGAAATCCCGGATGATTGGAAAAAGGCAAATGTAGTGGCCATCTTCAAGAAAGGGAAGAAGGATAATCCAGGGAACTATAGGCCAGTCAGTATTTCCTCAGTTCCTGGAAAAATCATGGAAGGGATCCTTAAGGAATCCATTTTGAGGCACTTGGATGAGAGGAAAGTGATTAGGAATAGTCAGCATGGATTCACAAAGGGCAAGTCATGCCTGACCAATCTGATTAGCTTCTATGATGAGGTAACTGGCTCGGTGGACATGGGGAAGTCAGTGGATGTTATATACCTTGACTTTAGCAAGGCTTTTGATACAGTCTCCCACAATATTCTTGCCAGCAAGTTAAGGGAATGTGGATTGGATAAATGGACGGTAAGATGGATAGAAAGATGGCTAGAAGGCTGGGCCCAGCGGGTAGTGATCAATGGCTCGATGTCAGGATGGCGGTCGGTTTCTAGTGGAGTGCCCCAAGGTTCAGTTCTAGGACTGGTTTTGTTCAATATCTTTATTAATGATCTGGATGAGGGGATGTATTGCCCCTTCAGCAAGTTTGCGGATGACACTAAGCGGGGGGGAGAGGTAGATATGCTTAAGGGCAGAGATAGAATCCAGAATGGCTTAGACAAGTTGGAGGATTGGGCCACAAGAAATCTGATGAGATTCAACAAGGACAAGTGTAGAGTCCTGCAACTGGGACGGAAGAATCCCAAGCATAGTTGCAAGCTGGGGACCAACCGGTTAAGTAGTCGTTCTGCAGAAAAAGGACCTGGGGGTTAAAGTGGATGAGAAGCTGGATATGAGTCAACAGTGTACCCTTGTAGCCAAGAAGGCTAATGACATATTAGGTTGAATTAAGAGGAGCATTGACAGCAGATCCAGAGATGTCATTATTCCCCTCTATTTGGCTCTGGTGAGGCCACATCTGGAGTACTGTGTCCAGTTCTGGGCCCCCCACTACAAAAAGGATGTGGACGCATTGGAGAGGGTCCAGCGGAGGGCATCCAAAATGATTAGGGGGCTGTAGCATATGACTTATGAGGAGAGGCTGAAGGACTTGGGTCTGTTTAGTCTGCAGAAGCGAAGAGTGAGGGGGGATTTGATAGCAGCCTTCAACTTCCTGAAGGGAGGTTCCAAAGAGGATGGAGAGAGGCTGTTCTCAGTAGTGACAGATGGCAGAACAAGGAGCAATGGTCTCAAGTTGTGGTGGGAGAGGTCCAGGTTGGATATTAGGAAAAACTATTTCACTAGGAGGGTGGTGAAGCAGTGGAATGGGTTACCTAGGGAAGTAGTGGAGTCTCCATCCCTAGAGGTGTTTAAGTCTCGGCTTGACAAAGCCCTGGCCGGGTTGATTTAGTTGGAATTGGTCCTACCTAGAGCAGGGGGCTGGACTTGATGACCTTCTGAGGTCTCTTCCAGTTCTATGATTCTATGATTCTATGAAATAGAAGACAGAGGGACAGGGAGGGAAGTGTCTTGCCCAAAGTCACACAACAGATCAGCGACAAAGCAAGGAAGAGGCTTAAAAAAGAATCAACCATCTATATTCTTTCTCAGCAGGTTAATATAGTCTCCTAAGTCCATCATGCCTTGACCTCTTTACTGAGCTTTTTTGACTCATGGGGACACTTCGTATTAAATGGAATAGCTCCCATGTGTGATTGTGATTGGCCTGTGGCAGTCAACCCACTTGTCAGAAACCAATGAAGAGCTGTCAAATTTCAGCCACAACCCTTTGGGGCTGGATTTGAACCAGTGGCATGTAAAAGGTTTCCAGAATCATTACAAAGGCTACCCACTCATGCTCCTCACAATAATTTATGTGTGTTGCCACTCAGTGTGTATGACAGGTTCCTCTCTTCCCACACGGTTGTCTTATAGAGGCTATGGGTTTCACCTGGAGAGGCTGGCTCAAATCATAGAGGCTCATTCTTTTAGGTGTGGAGGTACCTAATTTAATCCATGGTACCAGCCAAGATGATGGCTATTACTCTTCTGTCCTACCTCACGGCTCTGGTTCTTCCCCTCACTGAGGAACACAGTCATTTTAAATAGAACAGATGTGACTTCAGCAAATTCCAGGGAGATACACTGGTTTAACAAGAATAAACAAGAGAAGAATCAGAACCAGCAGTTTTTATCATGAGCATATTGTGGGCTTTGATCTGAAACAAGGACTTTGCCTTTGTCATCTGTAAGGAAAGAGTTGTGACTCATAGTCTGAATTCTGGCTGTGACTGTAATTTTATACCAATGTTATGTTCTCATGCTGTGAATCAGGTGGTCAAGTGATTTACAAACACCCTCTCCCCATCTCCCCCAGTAAATATAATGAATTAAAAACAGAAACTTCGCCACAGACAATATTTTATATTATCAAATGCTCCATCCCTGCAGTTATGAATAGAGTACAATTGGCATTATTCTGCTCTACTATTTTATATAAGCCTGGTGGCAGCCTTTTAACTCAATCATATAAATGTCTTAATACTCTGCATTGATCTGGAATCAACACAGTTGCCGACATGTGGATAAAAAGCATCTGGAGAATTTGTTGGTTGTTATTTCAAGCTGTTTATTATTCCTTGAGGACTCATATGCACGCTCAGAACTATCATGCCTGCATTAATAGTGTTCTCTGACACCGCTGGGTACAGTAACACTGTACATTAAAGATGCTTTAGAAAATTGTTTGTGAGCTGCTATTGCACTGGGATTCCTTTGTACAATCTTCAGCTTTACTCTGAACAAATATTGGAAACCCACATGCTGGGAAAGAGGAAGTTTGCACTTCTCAAACTGGCCCCTGGCATATAGTTATAAAATAAAATGGTGATATTCAGAGAGTTATAGACTGAATATTGGATTCAGCACATTTATTATTAACAAAGACACATGGAACATAGGCATTGCCTTGCCCTAAGAATTAAGTGTAAGAATAACTTTGGAATACAGGATCTTATGAGACCAGTGGAGAAACAGGTAGTAAGGATGTTCTTGGCATCCAGATGAAGGCAGATGAGAGACATGCCCTCCCTTTAGACACACTGCAATCCCTCTTGGGCATCTATCTGCATGAAGGACAACTAAAAGAAAGGATGTATTCCAGCTTGCTATTTCCACTTTTTCATTTGATGAAGGACTGTGGGCCAAGTTCTCAGATGTCATAGCCCAAATTACGTCAGAGGGAAGGCAAGCAAGCTACTCACTCACCTAAGTTAAACCTGAGGAACTAAGCAATAGATCATCTAGACATATCATACCAGCAACCATTTAGTCTGAGGATAAAAGGCCAGCAGACTGTTTATGCTGACCAACAAGGCAACACCAAATAAACAGGGGGATACACCATGTCCTGTTGTGTGATAGGGAGCACACTGGCTACTGATAGCATCCACTCCCTGAATTTTAGTCATTTCAGTCCTAACATGGTCTAACATTAGCACCATCACCATAGATCAGATGCAGCTGGCGCAAAGAGGGAAACCTACTGTGCTGTAGTTTTAACAAGGAAATCACAAGTACAGTGTACCTCAGCACAATCTTAACAATGTGTGTGTTTATTTATGGAGTTCAGAGCACTTTACAAACACCCTTAAAAGATATGCAATCAAATAACACCATCACTACTGTACAGATGGGGAGACAGAGAGATAATGTTCCCAGGGTTAACCAGTCATTTCAGAGATAAGAGTTGGGAGCAGAACTTCATGCTCTTTCCTCCAAATGAGGCTTCCTCCCAAGTCAAATTTTGTGAAAACCTCACAAACTGTATTTGAAATGTGTTGTACTTCTAACAGAGATCCCTTTAGAAAAAACAGGGTAGATTGCAATCTTCATGGGATGTAAATATAGCCTATTACAAGCAACCACATAAAGTGTGTCAAGAGTCAATGGATTCTTGTCATGCTCTTTCATGGTTATTGCAGCAATATGGCTAAAATGAAGTCATTACGATCTTGCTGTGAAAAATTAAAGATGCTTCTCTATGTTATATTTTAAAAATACATTAGTGCCTTGATGCCTTCAGAACTTAAAGAATTCAGAATTTGTTGCTTTCTTAATCCAGCATCCTCGTACACCTCTGAAAATGCCCTAATTCAAATCATGTGTGAGGGCAAACTGACCTGAGCTCAGGTCTGCAAGCCTATTGATAGCCTTCAAACTGTTCCACTTTGGACAGACATCTCCAGTATAGTCCATTACATATTTTAGAAAGTTTGTCTGTCTACCTGTCTGTCCATTTAAGAATTCCTCCTAAATGGTAAGAACTAGAAGCACCAAATTCAGTATACAGCTTCCTCTTATTGTAGCTCAGGTTGTGAAAGGAAAACGGGATGTGCTTGGAATAGGATTGCTTCTCATAAAACCATATAGAAAAGAGACAGAATCACCAGCTTTGTGAAAGGAGCTGGCCAGGAGTGCCCCCACCTCTGGGACTGCCCCCTCTCCAAGCCTCCCACTCCCCAGGAGCCCTTTAGGGACAGGGTTCTGAGCCCTCCTCCCTACCTCCCTTCCCTCCCCCCCACGCTTTGTACAGGGACTTTGGCTGTTCCCCTTCATCTGTCAGTGTACGTCTACACTTGCTCCCTAGTCTGAATTAGGGATGCAAATGTAGCATAAAGAAGTTGCTAATGAAGCATGGGATTTAAATATCCCATGCTTGACTAGCATATTTGCGTCCGGTCACCTTTTTTAAAATCCACTAGTCTGAATCAACTCACCGCATGTAGACGCGGTATTCCGAAAGAAACCCCTTCCCTCGGATTAACTGTTACTACTCGTACAATGAGAATTGCTGGTTTACTCATATCATGTTGAATATAAACTTGCAATTATTTTTCAGAACACCTATAAAAAGCAGAATTTCTGACTCCCATCATCACTCCCCGCCATGATTATTCAATGATTTATGCCTTTCACACTTAGTGGTGTTGAACAAAACAGTGTGACAGTTCAGAGACTAGTTATAAGAAATAACAACTGACTTGATCCAAGAGTAAGAATTGAATTCAACTTAATAAAATAATAAAATAAAATAAAATAAAATAATAATAATAATAATAATAATAAAAAACTTTACAGGATAGCAAGCTAGAGAGAAGCATTGTACTTCTCCTGGCTTCCAGTAGACTCTGTCCACTATCAGGTTACAAAAGTTAACTGGTCAGAATGAACTCTCATTAGCTGATAACATCCTGTGGGAAGGATGCTGATAGCTATACAAATTAACATTTTCATGAGTATTCCACAGACAACACCGATATGGAGATGCGATGTAATATAAAAACAAACACTACAAAGCCCATAAAAGAAATCCAACTGGCATGTTTGTGTCTCCATGCATCTGCTTCTCTTTTTTTCTTAAGTTAATTCTGCCCTTTTTCTTTCTGGCTTTCTCTGTGAACTAGTGGTACCCAGTAGGGATGTAAAATCCGATTTAATAAGTTAAGCAGTTATATGTTAGGTTTTAACCAATTAACCAATTAAGCGGGATGTGGGGGGATCACACCAGTCTGGCTGGAGCAGCCCCTAGACCACAGGGCTGCTGCTGGTGCTCCTGGTCCTCCAATGTGGGGCTGCTGCCAGCTCTCTTGGCCCTCTTGGCCTTCGTGCACAGGGTTACTACTGGCTCCCTTTGGCTGCCTCCAATAGCCCCGGCGGCCCTGCACAATAGATCAGGCAGGGCAGGAGTAGTCCACCACCCAAGGCAGGCTGCGGGCAGGGGACTGCTCCCGAGCTTTGGTTAACCGGTCCTTTCACATCCTAGTACCGAGTCACTGATATACACTCATGTGAAGATGATAATGGATTACTTGTATTGTGGTAATGCTTAGGACCTCTACTTATGAATAGGACCCTATTGCATTCAATGCTGTACAAAAACAGAGCAAAAACATGCTTCCTGTTCCAATGAACTATGAGACAAAGATGCTCAGAATCAGACTGTCAGTTACTCAGATGTATGAGTATCAGCACATGATGCATTAGTTCTCATACCTATAGTATACCCTTTCATGACTCATCCCTACCTGCACCTCCTTGCTCAAAGTGTCTTCCATTGATCCCAGGGTTTGCATCAGTCCCAAAGACAAGAGTGGCAAAGGGCAACCATCTTCACTGTAAATCAGCTTCTTTTTTATCAGATACCTTTCACTTGTACTTAGTGTACCATTCAGAACACATGCAGCCTTGAGGAATACAAATGCTTTGGATGGACAAAAAAGTCAAAAACAACCAGTAATACAATAAAAAATATGAGGGAAAATATACCACTGAGGTCTGCATTTATGTCTTATGTGCTGTCTAATTATACTTCTCCTTCAAATTAGATCATAAACTAAGACACCTGACTCCAGAGCAAGGGTTCATAAACCAACCCTGAGTCATGGTACATTTCTCATCCAGTTGAGGGGAAATGATCACACAGTTAGCAATGAGGTATTTGAGCCCCAGGGTAAGTCTGTAAAAAAGGGACTAATACTGCTTTCCACAACTCATGGTAGGAATGCTAAGCCTCATAGGAACATAGCCATGAAAAGACACTATACTGATCTTAGACAGTTTAAACCATGGGGTCTTTTTGCAGTCTGGCAAATTAAAAATAATAAAAATATAGAAATAGCACATTCTGGAATATGCCCAACATCTCCAGTATCTGGAATGAAATTAGTTTAAAAATTCACAGTGACAGCTACATAATATTTGAAATGGGAGACATTTATTACCAAAGTCTAGGTAATACACTCAGATCTAATATCACACATTCCATAAAGAAACATGAGGCCAAAATCATATAATATATCCTTCAAGCCACACAGCTGCATCCTGTAAATTATGATTGTCAAAAGCAAGAAAAGGTTAATGCCTGGGACTGGGTGACATTTGGAAATTTCTTTCATTAGACCTTAGGTTCATGATTCAAACTAGCTTATTGCATTCCGCTAAGGCTAGTGAAGGTAAGTTGTATTTGGATAGCCCTCAAAGATATTGCAGTTTTGCACACTTAGAGGTAAATGTGCCACAGAAATGCAACATGGGATATATTATTATTACCTTTTTACTGTTTAGCTACCATTACTTCTGCTGAAGTTACTGCTACTCAGGGGAGCCGACAGCTTCAGTAGGCCCCCAGGCAGTTCTGTGCCCCCAGAAGGGGCGGGGCCTTGGGCTGAAGGGATGGGGCAGAGGCGGCCAATCCTCACTGCTGTCTGGATCATGGTGCACTGTCCCCTCCCCTCCAGCACTTAACGGTACCTTGAGCACAGCACTCTGGCAGAAGTATAAAGGGCTTGGGTTTTTGCCAACCACTGCAGAAGTAGGAGAGATGGTGGCCAGGAGCGCCAGACCCTTTTGAATCACTGGTCCCCAGGGCAACTACTTCCTGTACCCCCCCCCCCCCCCCCGCCCAACCCCTATAGGAGGCAGGGCCAGCTTTAGGAAGTGCAGGGCCCAATTTGAACAGTTTTGGCGGGGCCCCCCACGACCCAGGATTTTTTTGTTTAGCAAAAAAAAAACCCCCAAAAACCCACCATGTTTTGTACATTGTGGCATATATTGTACACACAAGTTTGGGTACATTGCGGCATATATTATAAATATCAAGTTGGTTAAGCTGTTACCCGACAGACTTACGTAAGCAATTGCTGTGGAGCCTAAGCAATTAATCAAAGCCTATCCCCCCACAGAAGCCAAATTCTATCACTGCTGGACTGACATTCACCGCTGTATCTATCACCGCTAGACTGACAATCACAAATCAGACCAGACAAGGTTTAGGGCCAAACCATGTATTTGAAAGTTAAAGGCACACAACAAGCAACTACAACGAATCCACCCTATCCCAGAAGAAGTCTTGTGTGTCTTAATTGTAATACGTATTGTAAATGTTGCTGTGTATAGAAAATTGTTTTTTTTTAATGAAAGGATAATTTGAGTAAAGCAGAAGCATGAATTTAAACCAACAAAATTAATAATTGGGCCCAATCAATTGGCAACTGTAAACTTAGTCAATTGTCAACTTTAAAATTTAGTGAAAGGATAATAGTTTGGTAATTGTTTAGGTTAGGAGAATGTTAACAATGTCTCCACAGGTGAACAAAAAAGGAACTGGAAGGAAGCAAGGAGTGCATCATGTGAACAGAAGGATAGGAGACAGATACCAACCCCCTCTCCCACCAGATTGGTTTTGCTTTAATGGCCACACAAATGAAATATTTAGCTTCTGAAAATTTGCACACCAACCATAAAAATGGTTTGGCCAGAGATAATAAGAAATCTGTAAGAAACAATACGGGCAAGTGGGACATCAGCATATTTAAGTAAAGATGCCCACAACAAGGAGGAAACTAGTAATTTCACCATTGAAATAACAGCTACTTGCCATGCTACTCATTGGTGCCTGATGCCTTAAAAGGCCTCAAGAATTATGGAATTGCATTAACAATTAAACATCTGTGAACCATGCTTGGTCCCATAAGAAAAACAGTGAATCCAGTTGTGACGGGGTGAGGCAACCCTGTCACTGGTTCCAGCGGGGGAACCCGAGCACAGCCGGGGGAGGCGTGGGCCCACCGCAAGCGGGGACAGGCCGAGCAATGCCGGACACCCCCGGGACCAGGGCGAATCCATGCGACATGGCAGCGTGTCAGCTGGGGGGTGGGGAAATGCATGGACAGCCACCCCATCCGTCGCGCTGTTTGACGTCATTGGCACGATGGAGGGGGGCAGGGCAAGGGGACCAGCAGGGCCTCTGGAGCGGGTGACGTCTGGGGCGGGAGTGGAGGAGACGGCGCACATAAAAGCGGGGGAGGGAGAGCAGGAAGGGGGAGCTAGGATGGCAAGTAAAGAGGGTTTGGGGGAAAGTGGTGGAGGAGAAGCTTCCTTTAGGGGAGGACTGTGAGGAATTTCTGTGGCAGAGTTGAATGTGGCCCAGGGAGGGTCGTGGAGCCTGTGAACAGGTGAGTTTAGGGGTAAGCCTCCACCTGTTACCACTGGGAGTGGTGTTCCTGGTGTTAGGGCCCTGGGCTGGGGTCTGGGAGTGAGGGAGAGCCTGGACTCCCCTCTCTGTCACCGGTCCTTGTGCACAGTATCACTAACAAGGGTGACAGCCTGGCCTCGCGGGGACTGTTCCACGCCACAGTGTGGGTGGGCAAGCTAGCCTGGGTGATCGGGTGTGATAGACATGTGAGCAACCCGGTGCAATCGCTGAATGAAATAGTGACCTTGTAACACCAGTCAATGAAACCAGACTTCAAGTCACATACATAGAACAAATTTACACTAATAGCGATGGGGAATACACGGCCTTGGGCCGCCCCTCATTCATACAATTATTTTGTTTATTATAACAACATGAACACTACGAGGACAAAGAATACACAGTCCTCCGAGTTAAAGTTTGTATGGAATATTGTGGGAAAAAAGCTAAACACTGACATCAGGCCACCGAAGTTGGACCTACTGACTCCCACTGGGGCTTACCACTTAAGCCCAAACAAAGGTAACTCCTGAGGCATGGCTGTTATTTGTTAAACAATGGCCATTGCTAACTTGCCCTCATTTGGGTATTATTAATCAGGTCCTTAAGGACAAAATAGAGCCTCCCAATTGTGCATCATGCCCTGAACAGACCCCTGTCCCAGAACCAGGACAACTGTCACTGGTCCTTACCTTGGTGATGTTCCACATTGGTATAGACCAGCTGTGTGCTAGACTGGCTAATCAAATTGGCAAGTGCCTGATTAGGCAACGATGGGGCTTAGCAGATACCATCACAGATTGGTTTGGGGCCTGAAAACTCTGTCAGCAACACTTATGTCATAGCCCAGAAATTGTATAAGAATCCAGGCTGGTAGATGCAGTAATACCTAGTGCCTGTGAAGGCCTAGACACAAGCCAAGCCAACCACTTGATTCTGGATAGTTTGAAGGATCTGTCCAGCTCTGGGTCCACTTCACTAGATCTAACCAGATATTTGGACCAGAGACTAATTGTATTGTTAATTAATGGAACTAAATTAAAGCAATTAGAAGGCCAGTATTGAAGAATAGGGTAAGCTTTAGCCACTCCCACCCAGCCCTTATAGAGGTGGTGAGTCCCCATCTCCCCCGTGCCTATCCATAAGAGTGGAGAAGTAGAGAATCCATGAGGACCCAAAGACCCACCTGGACAGACCATAGTATAACCTTTTGTTTGTGGCCCCTCTGGGGATTCCTTACTCACAGTGATCAGAATGGTAATCTCCCTGTCTGTACCCAAGCAGGGGCATATAGATAGAGTCGAGGGCATTGCTTATTCTGAAGGTGTGGGAGCCTCCCTGTACCCAGGGATTGTTGCACCCACTTTGATAAGGAAATCTTATGTACCTGCCCATGTAACATCATGACAAATCTGCCTAGGTTTGATGTGGTTGTCACAGAAAAACAAATGAACATCAAGCTGGTCCAAATAAATGGTACCTTCTGGTGTTTGACTACCCAGACAGATCACTCCATCCTGCCCCTCTACATATCCGTCTGTGTGCATAACAGCCCCTCTCCGAATGATCCTGACCGTTGATGGAATGCGGCTCTATCACACTTCGGCAGTAATGGGTAACCTAACATGAGATCCTGAATGTCACGGCAGAAGTAAATACTTAGAGGTCCTGCAGGCAAAGATCAAGGAGTTGGTGGCCAATGCCCAAAGACATATCGGGGCTGGTCATCTGAGGTACACACAGATAGGGAAACACCATGGACCATGCCAAACACCTACCTCTGAGGCACTCAACCAGGGTATGTCTACACTACCCCGCTAGTTCGAACTAGCGGGGTAATGTAGGCATACCGCACTTGCAAATGAAGCCCGGGATTTGAATTTCCCGGGCTTCATTTGCATAAGCGGGGAGCTGCCATTTTTAAAACCCCGCTGGTTCGAACCCCGTGCAGCGCAGCTACACGGGGCTCGAACTAGGTAGTTCGGACTAGGCTTCCTATTCCGAACTACCGGTAAAAATGGCGGCTCCCCGCTTATGCAAATGAAGCCCGGGAAATTCAAATCCCAGGCTTCATTTGCAAGTGTGGTATGCCTACATTACCCTCCTAGTTCGAACTAGGAGGGTAGTGTAGACATACCTCCAGGCAGTAGAGGTCAAACCTATAATCATGGGCAGCGCCAGTAAGGCGATGAAATATCATGGGGATGGATTTGAATAGTGTTTGCCAAATTATGTGGGAAGTTTCGATGATAACATTCATAACAGTGCTGGTGCTGTACCGGCGCTTCCAGAGTAAATTAAAACCCCTTAAACTGTTGTATTTAACCTAGCGGGTTAAAGAACCCTGAGGTCAAGAGGAGGGAACTGTAGGGTAAATTGAGGCAGTCCATGGTATCTTGCTGAGAACTGACAAATTCAAATCTCAAATCATTAGGCCAGCCCTGGGAAGCATACACTACAGCAGTTACTGTGATCCCAGTTGCCCTGGCAACTACATTCCAAAAGGGCCTCACTTTGATAAGGCCGGTAGCAAACAACCAAACAACCGTGCAGGATTGCTTTTATGGTTTGCTTTATTCCTAGGAAATAACCTTGGTTCCAAAGGAGCCAGCTGGCTTTTAGCTCAGAGAATAGAGACTCTTATGTCCATCAGCAAAAGACGGCTCTAGAAAGACCTTTACCAAGTTTTGCTAACTACCAACACCGCTGTGAAGTGCCAAGAACTGACTGTTGGCCAATGCTTCTCACTGCAAAAAGATCCCTCCATCTCGAAATGATCCTACCCCGACTGCTGATAAGCCTCTCTCTCCTTCTGGTCCTGCTTTATTAATATTCAGATTTGTTTACTGTATCTTTGAAAATGTGCCCTGCTTGCTTGTGACCTTCTTATGCTGTCGTTTCCTCAGTCAAACAAAGTTGAAAGCTAAAGAACAAAACATGTTGCTTGATTAACCCAGTATCCCCCAAGCACCCTTCAAAATATTCTATTTAAGATACAAGGAAAGAGAAGTGATATGCATTCAGGCCTCTCATGTCATTGATAGCTTCCAAACTAATCTACTTTGGACAGAGATCTTCATTATTGTTCAAAATAACGCAAAGTCCCAATGTCTGTGAGGGTATGTCTACACTACCACCCTCGTTCGAACTAGGGTGGTTAATATAGGCAACCGAAGTTGCAAATGAAGCCCGGAATTTGAATTTCCCGGGCTTCATTCGCATTTTGCTGGGCGCCGCCATTTTTAAAGCCCTGCTAGTTCAGACTCCGTGCCCGCGGCTACACGCGGCACGGAGTAGGTAGTTCAGATTAGGCTTCCTATTCCGAACTACCAGTACACCTCGTTCCATTTGCGGGAAATCATGCCAGTCTAGACGTAGCCATGTGGTATGTCTGTCCAGCATTTTGGAACAAGACTCCCAGGCCAAGTCAACAGAAAGTAGTGCACTAAATATAGCTATTAGACAACATTTTGAAATTGTGGCTTGTGTTTTGGCACATAAAGAGGGGGTGATAGTCTTCAGAGCCTGAGCTCATCCACTCAATGTGCAGCATCTGTCAAATAAGCAAACAGAATGTTTGGAATAATTTAAAAAGGGATAGAGAATAAGACAGAGAACATCTTATTGCCTACATATAAATCCATGGTACACCCACATCTTGAATACTATGTGCTGACATGGCTGCCTCATCTCAAAAAAGATATATTGTCATTGGAAAAAGTTCAGAAAAGGACAATAAAAGTGATTAAGGGTTTGGAATGACTGCCATATGAAGAGAGATTAAGAAGACTGGGACTTTTCAACTAAGAAAAGAGGAGACTAAAGGGGGATATGATAGAGGTCTACAAAATAATGACTAGTGTGGAGAAAGTGAATAAGGCAAAGTTATTTACTTGTTCCCATAACATAAGAACTAGGGGCCACCAAATGAAATTAATAGGTAGCAGGTTTAAAACAAACAAAAGGAAATGTTTCTTCACACAACACACAGTCAACCTGTGGACCTCCTTGCCAGAGAATATTGTAAAACCAGGACTTTAACTGGGTTCAAAAAAGAACTAGATAAATTAATGGAGGATAGATTCATCAATGGCTATTAGCCAGAAAGGGACGGGATGGTGTCCCTAGCCTCTGTTTGTCTGAGGCTGGGAATGGAAGGCAGGGGAGGGATCACTTGATAATTCCCTGTTCTGTTCATTCCCTCTGAGGGGTACCTGGCATTGGCCACTGTCAGAAGGCAGAATACTGTGCAAGATGGACATTTAGTTTGACCCATTATGGCCATTCTTATCTTCTTAAGCTTGAGCCCAAGAGACAAGTTCAAAATGCTCTCTGTAGCAGTATTTTTAGAATGTTAATATAGTCCAAGTTTGTCAACCTAGACTAGAAGGCTCATACAAAAATGCTGGGCAGACATACACATAGGGGCTATTAAAGCCTAAACATACTGTGGGCTTACCTTTGTAATTGACTGCTCACATGGAAATTCTTGATCTCCACAAAAGTTCTAAACAAGTAAAATTACTATAACTTGTCGTCTTATATTTTAGAGACTTTCTCGCTTTGATTGAGATTGTATCTTGCAATGATTTTCAGCGGGGTGGAATATTCCTTAGTACTAATCTGTCCCTGACACTGACTTCTTTCTTTGGCTTCAGTCATGACATTGGACCTGTCGCAATTTCTTCTTCTGTAAACCAGGAATAATAATACTTAACTTCTGGCGCACTGATGCAGGAGGACTGGGGGGGGGGGAGAGGGGGGAGCAAGGGAGAGGGAACAAAGGAGGCAATTCCCCCAGGCCTGGTGATTCAAGAGGGCCTGGGTCTCCTGCCTGCTGCTGCCACAATTGCAACAGCAGCAGCCAGAGCCTTTTAAATTGTCACTGGTGCCCCAACTGGTATGCTCTGGGCATCGCCGAGGGCTGATTGGAAGGGGTGTGACATGGTCTGGTCAGTGTTGGAGGCTGATTACCCTAGCCCTGCCCCCTATGTTCAAGGTCCCAGATCTTCCAGAAGCGCCTACCCCACACCTTGTCCAGGAGCCCAGCATTTCTGTCGGATCCTCTGCTTAACTGCCTATCTCTGGGTATGGCTACACAGTAAAACTAACCTCAAAATAAGCTACACATCTTGGGCTATACTAATTACATACTTTAAGTTATTTTGAAATAACGGGTTTGCTGTGTAGATGCGCAATATATTGTTTTAGAATAACATCCGTTATTCCAAAATATTGCTGCTGTATAGACGTATCCTCAGAGGGATGTTAAAGTGCTTTGAAAACTAATATTAGTATGTCCCCATTCTTGAGTTATTTAGTTGTTTTCCACAGCATTGCAGGTATACATTGCCCAATGCATGCATTGCATACAGTGAACAATACTGCATAATACTGCAGACATTTCAGTAAGGAGCAGTGGCTAAGCTGAATAACCTGGGTCTCTAGCAGAAGTACTAATCAAATTTCCTACAGTCTCAGCTGCATCATCATCATTGTGAATACTGAACCATCAAAACTGTCCTCAAAATACAATTGTTTTAAAAGCTACCACACAGATGCATGGCATATTTCATAACGAGTAAACTACTAAAAATAATAAAAGCACTATATGAAACTTTTCTTTCCTGGATTTCCTGTAAATAGCCTGACTCAAGATTTCCAAAGAACAATCAGAAGAAACCTTAGCTTGTTTGGTTGGCACAGTGATAATTAGAAATGGGGTTAAACTACAAAATTCAGAACTGGATCTTGGTTCTGATTTCAGTTCCTACCCTTAGCCTTTAAAATTAGGAGCAGTGTTCCTCCTAATTTTTTCCATCCATGTTCAGACAAAATTTAGTTATGTACACTGAGGCATGTGGGATGTGCACCATCAATAGAAATACATGCTGCCACTGTGGGTGCTCTGCTAATCAGCTGGGTATCATTTGAATCTCTCCTAGATGACTGCTGAAGCGCTCAGCTTCCAGGAAACACTGGTTTGGAGTACTGGAAGTTTTGGTCTGGGCCCATTTCTATTGATTAAATGTCCACTTATTATTCTCCTCTATATAATACAGGAAGTCCCCGGGTTACATACAAGATAGGGACTGTAGGTTTGTTCTTAAGTTGAATCTGTATGTAAGTCGGAACTGGCGTCAGCCGCTGCTGAAACTGATCAGCGGCTGACTACAGGAAGCCCAAGGCAGAGTTGCTCTGCCCCGGGCTTCCTGGAATCAGCCTCTGATCAGTTTCAACAGGCTGAATCTGGACGCCAGTTCTTACATACAGATTCAGCTTAAGAACCCCAGGCGTCCCCAAGTCAGCTGCTGCTGAAACTGATCAGAGACTGATTCCAGGAAGCCCGGGCAAAGCAACTCTCTCCAGCAGACCAGGGAGACGGGGAGCAATGCCGCGGAGCACGCAGGCAGCGGACAGCCCAGACGCGCCACGGCTGTCCCGCTGCCGGCATCCTCAGAGGCTTTGCTCCCCATCTCCCTGGTCTGCTGGAGACCAGCAGACCAGGGCGACGCAGAGCAAACCCCGTTCGTAACTGCAGATCCGACATAAGTCGGATCCGCATAACTCAGGGACTTCCTGTATACCAAATTGGATCTCAATAATAAATTATATGCACACACAAACCATTTTATCATGAAAGGATATTAATTAATGTTAGATTACAAAGGAATAAATTGGAATTATGCGTTAAATCTACACAGATATCTATACCATAGGGAAACAAAAGTGATTTTCATTTATTATAAAGCATTGGTGTTCATATCATCATGAAGCAAACAGGGAAGAAAGTACTACATGGTCAATATCCCACAACAGGAGACCAGTCACAAGTTTGGAAGGGGAAACTCAGTAGTCACAAGCCTTTGGGAAGTCTCATACAAAATGTTTTGAGAAGTTAAATAACTTTCAGCCCCACAACCTACTTACCTTTGGGCATATTACCTTTCAGGTATCTAAAAGGGTGTCATAAGGAGGAGGGAGAAAACTTGTTCATCTTGGCCTCTGGGGATAGAACAAGAAGCAACGGGCTTAAACTGCAGCAAGGGAGGTTTAGGTTGGACATTAGGAAAAAGTTCCTAACTGTCAGGGTAGTCAAACACAGGAATAAATTGCCCAGGGAGGTTGTGGAATCCCCATCTGTGGAGATATTTAAGAGTAGGTTAGATAAATGTCTATCAGGGATGGTCTAGACAGTATTTGGTCCTGCCATGGGGGCAGGGGACTGGACTCGATGACCTCTCGAGGTCCCTTCTAGTCCTAGTATTCTATGATTTTATGATATCTACAATACAGTGTTATTTTGAAATTAGCATCCAAAGAGCAAGCCCGTTATTTTGAAATTATTTCAAAATACCAGACTTCTTATTACAGAATAATAAACCCTAATGGGTGTGTCAGATGGGAGCCGTGCACAGCTGTTCAAAGGCCCTGGCCAGCCTCTATGCCTCTGCCTCCCATCCTGGCAGGAATGTCTCCACCTTGTTCTCACACAGGTTGTGCAGGACACAGACGGCCTCCACCAGCTGGAGGATGTTCCATTCCTTGAGGTCCAGGCAAGTGAGAAGAACTAGAACCTCCCCTTCAAATGGCTGAAGGAGCCTTCCACACTGATGCAGCACGTGCTCAGTCTGGCATTGAACTGTTCCTTAGTGGGGTCCAAGTGTCCCATGTAGGGCTTTATTAGTAAAGGGAGCAATCCCTGGCAGGGCTTTGTGAGGGTGGGACTGCAAAACCTCCAGGAATGGAGATTCCATCCGTCCCTTCCCTAGGAAACCCTATTCTAGTGCTTCATCACCGTCCTGGGACAATAGCTGAAGATCGCCATACCTGCATGAGCACAGCCCTAGTAGTCGATCTTCCCACGCCAAACTGGTTCCTCATGGAACGGTAGCTGTCCGGCATGGCAAGCTTATAGATGGTAATGACAACGCACTTCTGCAGGGGGATGGCAGGTCACATGTGGGCATCCCATTGCCTGAGGGCAGGGGCGAGCCACTCACAGCGCTCCAGGAAGGTGTCCTTCTGCATGCGGAAGTTTTGAAGCTACTGCTGGTTGTCCCACCATTCCATGATGATCCAGTCCCACCAGTCAGAACTGGTGTCCTGGTACCAGAATCAGCAGTATATGGTGTACAGAGGAGGTTGGAAGGGGCTGTGCTGCCTGTGTAGCACATGGAGAGAGGTGAGAAGGTGACCGAGAGCGAGCTGCTGGTCCTGGTCCTGCAGTGCCATGTGGAAAGCCTGCAGTAACTGCACCAGGAGGTGCAGCAGGAGGTCTAAGAGCTAGTGACTACTTGCAGAAGGTCCGGTTCCATAGCAGAAGTGCTGTGGCGTCTGCAAGGGCTACCAGAGCATGCAGTGTGAGTTTGCTGTCCCTCGAGGAGGCAGGCAAAAGTGAAGAGCCTAAGATATGGCTGTAGAGGGGAGCCTCTTTAAGCATGAACCTCAGATAGCCTCAGATGCCCTACCTATAGTGCTTCCGGGGGGAGGGGAGGGCATTAAAAGTGATTTAGGCTCCAATCAGTGAAAACACTCTTTTTTCTATATAATTCTGCTCTATTTCAATGGGCATTTAAAGTGTGGACGTGCTATTTAAAATAGTTATTTCAAAATAGCTTATTTTGAAATATGTGTGTAGTCTAGACATATCCTTCCTGACCTAGGTTGGATAAGGAATACTGGTATGAGTAACTAATAGCCCTAAGCAAGCTGGGAAACCAATTAACATTCAGCTGTGTTCAATTAATATAATCCTATCTTGCACCTTCCATTAAAGGCTAAAGGAATACTTTTAAAACAGTCATTAGCTCTTTGAGGTATGTAAGTAGTATAGCTATTTTATGGCTGTATTGTCTAAGGCAGAATGGTTATGTGCTTTTCCTATGCCATACAATGAATCAAGTGTCAAAAACCGGCATAATCACCCAGGAGTCCTGGGAGCAGATCCTCGGTGAAAATTGTCAATTAATATCAATAAGCTGTTAGAGTTTCTATTAACTGACAATCTGCTCCTTGATTCCAAAGAACTTTGCTTTAAGCACTAGAAAATATTTATTTCCTCTTCCTTTATCTTCAAGGTAAGCCAGCTGATGGAACTCCTGCTTCCCAGATTTTCAACAACAAAAATTTTACTTTATATTTTTAGGCCTATCTCTAGCCATTTTGTCTTAGCTACTCCAATGAAAGAATTTCAAACATAGCTAAAAAGCGATGGTATTCAGGTATCGATTAAAAAAATTATCTCTGGAATCCTTGTTTCATAACATGTTCCCATTTCACTCTCCATTGGAGTTGTATCTATAATGTGTATCATATCCATTTCTTTCATTTCAGTGCACCATTTAATGCTGCCCAGCAAGACACAACCAAATTAACTTCATCTGTCTGAAGGAGCAGTTCAACCTCATTACAGACATAAAAGTAAACATTATTCATATACATAATATTCCAGAAATCCAGACCTGAAAGACACATTGATCCAAACAAACCAGCAAATGTAAAAAAAGGAAAAAGAAAAAGGAAGACATCAAAACCTTTGGTTTTCAACTGTTAACATATTTAAATAGCTGGTGGTAAAATAAAGTTGATTGTGTATTATGTAGGCAACATTCTGGAAAAATGAGGAACTGGCCCCACAAAATATGGTATGCTGCCAAACCAGCTTTAATTTACATTCATATTCTAAATGAAAGCAGCAAAACAATTGAAAGCCTGCCTCTGTAGTTCTCGCATGTGCATGTGCACACACAGGCTGTTTATAGAGGAAGAAATTAAACCACTTTGCAGAAGGTCAGAAGAATAAGTTCACACTATGACCTTAAACAGGACACAATGGTGCATAGAATTTGAGCTGTCACATCTGCTGTCCACTGCAAAAAACAGGAATAAATTCTAGGCTTCGTCTACACTGGCCAGTCTTGTGCAAGAACATATGCAAATGAGGCATGGTGATGACTATTGCCATGCCTCATTTGCATACTTAATGAGCTGGCTGTATTTTACTGACATCCCAATTGGAGTGACTACAGGGCAAAAACAGCAAAAGACTTACTCAAATTCTCACAATGAGGGAAGTACCTCAACTTTTCCTTTTATCTTTGGACACTCGGGTTAACTTCACAAGATGAAGGGTATGTTTACACTACCCCGCTAGTTCGAACTAGCGGGGTAATGTATGCATACCGCACTTGCTAATGAAGCCCGGGATTTGAATTTCCCAGGCTTCATTAGCATAAGCGGGGAGCCGCCATTTTAAAATCCCCGCTGCTTCGAACCCCGTGCAGCGCGGCTACACGGGGCTCAAACTAGGTAGTTCGGACTAGGTTCCTATTCCGAACTACCGTTACTCCTCGTGAAACGAGGTGTACCGGTAGTTCGGAATAGGCACCCTAGTCCGAACTACCTAGTTCGAGCCCCGTGTAGCCGCGCTGCACGGGGTTCAAAGCAGCGGGGATTTAAAAATGGCGGCTCCCCGCTTATGCTAATGAAGCCCGGGAAATTCAAATCCCGGGCTTCATTAGCAAGTGCGGTATGCATACATTACCCCGCTAGTTCGAACTAGCGGGGTAGTGTAGACATACCCGAATACAATACATGAGCTCTATTTTGTTTATGCTGTGTCTTTGTCATATTACACAATACATAAGATATGAAGAAACAGCACTGGAACAAATAATAGTGCTTACTGAATATATAAAACACAATCCTAGCTACATAGACATTTGGCTACTCTGATTGGGCTCTAATGGCTTCTAAAATACAGAACTCAGTAAGCACCAATTGGTGGGCTATTAATAGGAACACTACACAATCTGTATACACTACAACTTGCATTGGATCTACCCTAAATTCAGAATTTTTAATTTGTACTACTTCACTCAGAGGAGGATTTTAAAGGCTAACTACAAAAATATTTGTGGGAAAGTTCAACCTTAAAAGTATATGATATCTGAAGACTAAAAATACTTGAGCATTTTTACTGTTTTATTGAGATTTCAAAGTGATCCTACAGAAGTTGAGAGGTGATAAATAAATCATATATGTCTATGTATCTCCAGCTCTTATCTAGTCCTCTAACTAAGAGAACCTGCTGGAGAAATCTTCACTAGTCCTACAACATATTGGACCAGTAATCAGGAAAAAAATAGTTTGAGCAAATCCATTATAGAGTCCTTTGCTGAAATGACTACAAGTTGAACCTCTTTAGCCCGGCACCCCTCTCCCGACCTGACTGGTGCCAAACCAGAGAATTTGCTGAACCACAGGAGTTCAATATTGTTCAGTAGCATTACCCACACTTCCATTGCTTGCTGGACTCTTAGGGTGTGTCTGAACTACATGGCTCCATCAATGGAGCCATGTAGATTAGGCTGATCGGCAAAGGGAAATGAAGCCGCAATTTAAATAATCGCAGCTTCATTTAAATTTAAATGGCTGCCGCACTGAGCCGACAAACAGCTGATCAGCTGTTTGTCACGGCAGCCATTTAAATTTAAATGAAGCCACAATTATTTAAATCGCGGCTTCATTTCCCTTTGCCGAACAAACAAATCTACATGGCTCCGTCGACGGAGCCATGTAGTTTAGACATACCCTTAGAGAAGATTTAGGGGTAAATTAGAGCTAAATAACAGCACAGAACACTGAGAGCCAGGCCTGGTGGCTGTAAACAAACTTGATGGGACCACAGGAAACTTGGCCACGCCCATGATATGTGGACATCCAGCTAACTAAAATCATGCTAGACCATGGATGTTGCCAGACCAGAGAGTGCCAAATTAGAAAGGTTCAACCTGTAGAAGAACATACAAGATCCCACCCTTCTGACCCTGTAAGGCTATGGTACCTTTGCTGGGCTTAATATATAATCCTGATGGTCTCTTGTCCAAATTCTCATCTGGTCACTGAAGTCTGTGGACCTACCCCAGGAGAGAGTTGGGCTTCTTAAATCTACTTCAAACTAAGGCTGCAGCTAGGATGACATCAAATTGATTACTGTGGCCCAGAATGCAGACTTATAAGCATCTTACATAGAAAAATCTCAAGATGAACTTAAAATTATTTATCTGCCTAAGTCACCAGTTGACTCATTAAAAAACTCAATACAAGCCTTCTTATTTTAGACAGGCAAGTGCCTGCATTTCCACTCTTCTCCCCACTAGGCAGCAAGGTATTTAGGCACTGAAGATAGTCAGGCAAGGGCAAGTTGTTTACGATGGAGTTCAAGTTGCATCTGAAATCATCACCACATTCTGCCACAAGCAGACTGCTATTGGAATTGTCCCTGATCTTGTTTAGAGTGCACCATGCTAGCAGAAAAAAGTTTTGCCATAGTCTGCAGGACAACTACCAGAAATTAATTGGTGAACAGCCATTAATTGGTATAATTTGTATATTTATTTCCACTACCAGTGCATTTTTACAGCAAGCCTTATGATAAAGTAAAGCAGAATGATACCCATTGATTTAACAGGAAGCTTACAAAGACCAGGGTTATTTAATGCTAACTATGTATTGGAACACACATTAGGAGTGATAAGTTGCTAAAATACTTTAGAATTAGCATGAGAAATATCTCAGAAGCAGGAATGGTTTTACCATGAAGAAGTGATCTCTTTTTAAACTTTGTCTCATTATGAAGAAAAATGTTATATTTTTAGGCAGAAATTTAAAAGCTAAGAACAGCCACTGCACAAATATTGCACATTTCTATTTTAATCACAGATAGGAAAGCTGAACTCACCCATTAGCTCTGTCTCAGCAATTCTCTCTTCAGGAGAAGGGAAGCATCTGGGATTAGCAGAGTTTTATACTGTTAGGGTACGTCTAGACTACAGGCTTTTGTCGACAGAAGTTTTGTCAACAGTATCTGTCAACAAAACTTCTGTCGACAAAGAGCATCTAGACACATTCAGTTCTGTTGACAAAGCAAGCTGCTTTGTCGACAAAACCCTGTAGTCTAGACACAACCCTACATGCAATAACACCTTCTGTTGACAGAACTCTGATGACAGAAGGCGTTATGCCTCGTAAAATGAGGTTTACCAGCGTCGACAAAACTGCTGAGTTCTGTCGACGTTATGTCAACAGAACTCAGCGGTAGTATAGACGCAGGTATAGTTTTGTCGACAAAAGTCCACTTTTGTCGACAAAACTCTGTAGTCTAGACACACCCTTAGTCTCCTAACCTGAAGAAAAGTGGGTTTCAAAATGACAAACTGTTTATCCCCAATTCTGGCCTGATGTATTTTAACATTGTTGGAATTATGTGAAAATACCCCTAAAATTAAGAGAATGGCTAGTAATGAAACCCTCTGACATCTATGCGGGTTACTGAAATCTGGTCCTTATTTTGAGTCCATATCTTGCAGCTAAGACACAACTGTACAAAAGTCTGAATGAACCATTTGGTTGGGGGGTGGAGAGGTTAAGACTCAGTGCTATTTATTGAAAAAAATTTGGGGGGAAATCCAGAATTGTCATTTTTATGCAAAACTTTACACAGAAACAATGACATTTGCTCTCTTGTTGGCTCTGTATTAGTAAGCAAATAAATATAGATGATAAAGATACATAAAAAAGAAAAGACATCCAATGATTGTATTTTTCAACAAGAAAGTTATTTTTATGAAATAATTTTTAAGATGGGAATGCCATCAAGTGCTCTCCTTAGGGGAAACACATTGAGCTCCATTCTCTGGGAAGAGACGAGGTCTAAACATTCAAAAACCCTGCCTAAGCTCTTACTTTGATAGTGCACTTATCTGCCTCACAAGATTATTGCATGAATGTGCTGCCACATTGTACTAGGCTCCCCGCCCGCCCCTCCCTGCCCAGTGATTTGCAAGTGTAGGTCCATTGTGGGACAGGGTGCCATTGGAGGAAAAGGTAGGGTGATGGCAGGAAGGAGTGGAGCTTGGGGAATGGGAATGAACAGCTGGGACTCCTAGACTGGATTGTGACCCCTGCTCTAAATATAGGGATGTTGATGGTGAAATTGTGAACCCAGGCAAGACTGCAATCTCACAGATCTCACTGCATTTAAAGTATGGCCATGCTTACCAAGTCTAATATAGAATGTGTTTTCCAGTCTTTGATTGTAGGTCATTAGAAATGTTGGTAATGCTACTCGACAATATTGACCTCCAGTGGTTCAGCAAATTCTCTGGTTCAGCACCAGTCAGAATTCTGAAGGTGCTGGACTAGAGAGATTCAATCTATACTGTGTTACTGTACCACAGAATGTATTGAATAAGACATTTTATGAAAGCTTGTAATGTTCTAAATTGAATGGTCATTATGACACAGAAATACAGACTATGGTATGAATCTGTGTATTTCTGTATACAGAAATCTGTGCTCATAACCTGTACCACAACTGCAATTGACAGCAGGGAGGAGCATCTCCCAAGACAGGTGTTTGAAGAAATCTGACTCCAAGTAACAATCCATTGCCCAACAAGGAAGAGACAATGATGGCAATTAAGAATTAATTGAAAAATACAGCAACATCTCAAGTAAAGAGAGAATTTCCACACTTGGAATAAATATTAGTCACCATGAACTGAGAGGAGAAGGACATTTTTAAAAAGAGCAGAAAGCCTTTTAAAATCAGGCTTGTATCTGTGGTTTTTAATAAAGAAATTGAGGGACAGTCACTTGATGGTTGCTCTCTGTGAAATGCTGGACCTGTTTTATGTCTACAGGGTACACTTGGAAACTGATCAAAGGCAACAAGCAGCTTCTTTTGGTATAGGGATTTTATCAAAAATGGAAGTGCAAATGTTTATTTTATGTGCAGCTCTCATATAGTGTTTCTTGAAGTGCTATTTCATCTTTGAATCTGTGGTTTTTTTCTATTACACAAATCCTGTGCTTATGTCTACCCCAAGCAGGCTATACGTGATTGCAGGGCTAGAACCACAATGAATACATACCAGAGATGCTGACTTACTGAGTTCCCAGGGGAGGAGGGGTGTGTAATCTACCCCATGCCCTACCCCCACTTCACCCTTTCTCCCAAGTTCTGGCCCCACCTCTTCCCCTACCACCTCGCCCCACCTCTGCTCCACTTCTTCCTGCCTTGTTCTGCTTATTCCACATACTCCCTGTTCCTATTTCTCCCCACTCAGAACCTTCTGCACAACTCTGAACCACTGATCATCAGCAGATAGAAGACACTGGAGGGGAAGAAGAGGAGCTGATAGGTGGGGCCCATTGGTGGGCCAAAGGGGCTGGAGGAGCTGATCAGTGGGGCTGCCAGTGGGTGCTGAGCACCCACTATTTTTTCTGTGTGCTCTAAGCACAGGGCATCCATGCAGTCAATACCTGTGATATATACCCACCGGTTGTTCTGCAAAGGGAAAAGCCAAATCATATGCTGAAAGGACATAATGAGTGGGATTCCACAGGGATCAGTTTGGAGACTGGTTCTGTTCATTATCTTCAACAGTGCTTTAGATAATGGCTTAGAAAGTACACTTATAAAGTTTGCATATGATACCAAGCTGGGAGCAGTTGCAAGTGCTGTGAAGGATAGGGTTATAATTCAAAATGATCTGGACAAACTGGAGAGATGGTCTGAAGTACTGGAGAAATTCAAAGTATTCCACAGAGGAAGGAACACTTAGTTGCACACATATGAAATGCGAAATGACTGCCTAGGATGGAGTACTACAGAAAGGGATCTAGAGGTCATAGTGAACAATGACCTAAAGATGAGTCAACAGTGTAAAAATGTTGCAAAAAAAAAAAGGAAACATGAATCTGGGATGTATTAATAAGAGTGTTGTGAGCACAACAGGAAAAGTAATTCTTCTGTACTATTCTGCACTGAGTAGGACTCATCTGGAGTATTGTGTCCAATTCTGAGTACCACCTTTCAGGAAATATGAGAACAAACTGCAGAAGGTCCAAAAAAGAGCAACAACAATGACTGAAGGTCTAGAAAACATGACCAATAAGCAAAGACTGAAAGAATTGGGATTGTTTAGTCTGCAGAAGAAAAGACTGAGAGGGGACATGATAGCCTTTCACATATCTAAAATACTGTTACAAAGAGGAGGGAGAAAAATTATTCTTCTGAACCTGTAAGGATAGGACAAAAAGCAATGGGCTTCAATTGCAGCAAGGGAGGCTTAGGTTGGACATCAGGAATAAGTTCCTAACTGTCACGGTACTTAACCTATGGAATAAATTGCCTAAGAGGGTTGTGAAATCTCCATCATTAGAGATTTTAAAGACAGATTAGACAAACACCAGATAGATGGCCTAGATGGTGCTTGGTCCTGCCATCTTTGATGGTGACTGGACTTGATGACCTCTCGAGGTTACTTCCAGTTCTGTAATTCTATGATTCTATATCTTTTCATTACAAACCAATAGGCCTTAGTCTTAGAATTTTTCCTAGATCCCAAGCCCACTTACATACGCACATAGCCCTGTTGCTGTCAAAGGGACTTCTTGTTTCTTTCCAGCCTGAGAAAAGGATCCACAAGTTGGCTCAAATTAAGCTGTTGATTGCTGACTTGGTGCAGAAACACTGGATACCTAATTAGTCACCTAGACACTCTCGTCAATATATTCAAGCACAAAGAACACTCTGGTTAATCACCTGGTCAGTGACTTTTTGTTGGTGTTGTTTTGTGCTTTAGGCAGGTCACACTATCAGTTTCCTTGATGTATTTTTCATTACAATCCATAAGCTGCATGCAAACCTCATTTGCCATGCCTTTAAATCTAGCCTTGGGATACATTTAAGGAACCAGAGACAGTGCTAGCTCACTGGGGGCCCAAAGCTGAAATATGCTCCTTCCCCAACACACATAAGTTAAGTAAATAGGGGGGCACTTTGAGCCACTTGAGGTCCTAAGCAAGTGCTTACTCTGCTTATGCCTCATGCTAGCACTGTTAGGAAGAATCATCACAAAGTCTTAACTACTTGCAAAAAGTTGGCTAAAGAAATGCCATTAACTTGACAGATTAAACAGGTGTTTGTTTGTTAGTCCCATAACTTCAACACAAGTAGATTGACAGCTAATATATGTAGACTATTGGTAAATTAATGTGGGGGGGGGGGAGAGAGGTTCAAATGTATATTGAAACTGAGAAAGCACATCCCTAAAAAGTAATATATAAAAGTTGCTTTCCTACATTGAAAAAGTGATTAAAAAGGTAATCTTACAGAAATGTATCACACATTTGTTTATATTAATGTTAATAACTTGCTAACTAATGATAAATGTATGATAATTTATTCTAAGTGAAATGAAGTGTGCCCTTAAGACAGACTCTGCAAATGAAAGCTTCTGCTCACACAGGTTTGGAACATGAACATTAATAACTACACTTCTTCACTGCAGAGAAAATGAGTGCATGAAAATGATATGCAAAGGAAAACCATGGGAGCAAGAAAACAATGTCAGCATAAGAATATCTACAAACTATGATGTTTCATATGGGACCTTTTTCAATATATTAAGGTCTTGAGATGTCATGTGAGATCAAAATATTCTCGCTCCCCTTCCCAAAGAGAAACAGTTTTCAACTTCCCTTTTAAAAGTCCTTTGCCCTGTTTCTCTCCAATGCAAATGGGAGTGAAGGCTACTTGTGGAGTCAAGAGAAGTTAAATAGCTAGGCAAGTTCTTCCTCACTGCGGGTATGTCTAGACTACATGTCTCTGTTGATGGAGCCATGTAAACTAGTTTACCTGGCATAGGCAAAGAAGCGGGGATTTAAATAATCCCCACTTCATTAAAATAAACATGGCCGCCGCTCTGTGCCGATGATCAGCTAATCCGGCACAGCGCAGCAGTCCAGACATGGATCTATCAGCTGGGGAAGCCTTTGCCGACCAATCCTGTAAACCTTGTTTAATGAGGCATAAGGGATCCATTGGCAAAGGCTTCCCCAGCTGACAGATCTACATCTAGAGTGCCGCGCTGTGCCGGATCAGCTGATAGTCAGCACAGCGAGGCCAGCAGACCAGCAGACCAGGGAGACGGGGAGCAAAGCCTCTGAGGACGCCAGCAGAGGGACAGCCGCGGCGCGCCTGGGCTGCCCCGCTGCCCAAGCCCCTCCGCAGCTTTGCTCCACAGCTTCCTGGTCTGCAGACCAGGGAGAAGCAGAGCAGCTTTTCTCGCCCCGGACTACACGGGCGGCGGGACCGTGAGGTCCCGCAGTCCGTGTCCTCCGGGGCGAGAAAAGCCCCATTCGTAACTGCGGATCCGACGTAAGTCGGATCCGCGTAAGTCGGGGACTGCCTGTACAAGAATTTCTTGTGTTTCTTGACAGTCTTGGAAGGAGTGGGATCATGTCCACAAAAAATAATTTTTAAACAACTTTTCCCTTCCTCTTGTTTTTGAGTAACATGACTAGAATTAATAGCAGACAATGAAGAGAGTTTGTGCTATTTCTAAGACAGTTTATTTAACACTGAGAATACTTTCAACATGGAATTAGCTATCCCCTCACCAAATGCCATAACCTAAAGTCACCCACACAAAGGCAAAAAAAACCCCCCCAAAAAACCCTGATGCAGACTTTCCAAAAATGGTGAATTTTGCAAAGTTGTAGTTTTTTTGGTTTAATCATTACAAAGTATAAGTGGTCATCAGACCCTGAAATTTTCTGCTGAGCATGTGGATCTTGTAGTCAGGGTTTTGGAAGCACAATATTTCTTTTAGACAAATCCAAAGATCTTGACAAATTCATGTCTTCCTTGATAATTTAAATAATTGTGTACCCTCTGAGCAATACAGGGATGGGCAGTATTTAAATTGCTTTCTGTGACTTCAAAGTTATAATATTCACCAAGTTTTTTTATTATCTCTGCTGCCTTTACTAGTGCTTTCCTGTTGGAAAGACAGAGTTATGCAAATCTTTGCTTAAATTATGGACTACGCGTCTCTAGGAAAGGTGAAAAATAAGAACCAAATAGGACCCCAGCACTATGACTAGGTACCAGGTCTCAGCGTTTGCCACTCAGTGGTTCATTATCAGTGGTGGGTAACCTGTGATCCATGGACCACATGTAGCCCATCAGGGTTCTATGTGTCACCCACAAGACATTTTATTTTCCTACTGGCATTACTGAAGTGATATGCAAGTGAACCGAGGTATGTGCTGTGATTGCACATAATGCTGTGAGAGCTGTATGGTCCCTCCACAGCCAATCAAAGTGCTTCTATAGTTCAGTCAGCACACCCTGCAAATTCTAGCTACTCAAGCACAGTTAGCAAAATTACCCTATTCCAGGAAACTGTCTTGTTTAAGACACTCATGCAGACACTCACTAACTAGGGTTTGCTCATCCCTGTTTTATATTATTCTCATATCTTTTCGCTCTATCTCCTGCAGGATCCTACAGAAACATACAACTCCACCATTCTGCTTTTCCGATTAATTAATTTTTGTGAATCATGGAACTTTCTGATTATTCTTTAACTGCCCAATTTTACTTCCATAAATATCTGTGGTAGCACTCTCATTTACTTTAATGGAGTTCTAGGTGACTATAGATATCCAAAGTCATATAAAAAACGAAAGTAGATTTCAGTTCCTTTTTGTCTTCCATCCCCTCCTCCAGATAAAATACAAGTAATAATCAGTATGAAAATGAAAGACATAACCCTTCTAACATCCACCCCTGAGATGTAAATCACTGACCTGTAGATTTATTCAGGCTGCTTAGACAAGCCCTAGCACAGCCTCATCAGGGAAGAGTTCCATTAACAACCAAACTTACAGAATTCTTTGAGAAGAATTGTCTTCTTAGTGGGTGTAATTAATTCCTTGACCGCCACAGAAGGACGCTCTGAATGAAAACACATCCTTAGACTGTAATGATTATGCTAATCCACTAAAAAGAAAATCTGTGTTGTCAATTAATCAAAGCACTGAGCTTCACAACTCAACTTCTGAGAGTTCTTGAACTAAACTATCTATAAGAGGGAGACACACACACTCTATAAGCACAGGAGGAGGTCTTTGGACTTTTTTCCTCTCTTTTCTGTGCATCGGAAGGTTTGTCTATACAGTGATCATGGCATGTAATTCCAGTTTTGGTAGACAAACCCAAGTCAATCTAGCTAGCCCAGGCGCTAGAGCAATGAACCTCCTACAGCATAGGTTTCGCCTAGGGATGTTAAATATCGGTTAATTAAGTATTGAATAACCTCATGAATTCTTATTGGTTACTCAACTATTATATAGTCCCTGGGGGTGGGTCTGGCAGCCAGTGCACTCCAGCCCCATTCCAAAGGAGCCCTCTGCCACTCTGCACTGCTGCCTCTGTATCAGAAGCAGCAGTGCAGGGTGCTAGGCAGGAGCTGGTTCGTGAGGGGATCCAGTTTAAAAACCAGCTTCCCTTGCAGATTGGCTGCCTGTCAGAAGAAGGGCTGAGCTCCCAGACCCAGCACAAGCTTTTGCTTATTGGTTAATCTGTTACTCGACTACACTATTACATCCCTAGTTTCACCATGGGCTAAAATATCAGTAATTATCTATGTTTTCAGGTGGATTTTTTACAGCTGACCCTGAAGTCCACATTGTCATGGTTTCACAGCCCTCATACCCAACATAGCTAGAGTAAAGATAGCGTGACGACATCTATTCAAGCTGTTAGCACGCCTTCTAATTGCAGACATATCCTGATTCAAATTTTACTAGTGGGACACCAATAGGAGGTCTGACCAGCCTATTGTGAAGGTACTATTCAGGTGGAATAGAACTACTTGACTGGCAATGGGACTTGAGAGGTGTCAAGCCACTCCTGATGACCTGTCCTATGAACATTCAGACTAGCATGAGAGCAGTGGAATCTCTCTGTAAAAGAACTGAATCACACATGACTTGCTCGTGTTACTCCAAACGCCATCTTGGGATATATTTTTCCACAGTGGGACCAATGAAATTCTCTCTCTGTCTCTGGAGGATCTTAGCTACAAACTGAGGCTCTAAAGAAAGTTCTGAATGACGCATCCCAGTGTGGATATAACCCAGATATGTAACTTAAACCAGCAGTTTATTCCATCACTGGTACAAGCTTGCATCAAGAACTTTGTGATTGGTCTTTCTTTCTTTCTTTCTTTCTTTCTTTCTTTCTTTCTTTCTTTCTTTCTTTCTTTCTTTCTTTCTTTCTTTCTTTCTTTCTTTCTTTTTCTTGATGGCCCATTTGTGCAACAGGAATGATCACCTCTGCTCTGTGCCACTGAGTCACTGTGGCTTTATTGGTTTTGAACAATGTTTCCTAGCTAGTCTCATACATCCAAACAAATCCACAAGTCAATTCTAGTTATTTGTGTGTATCACTAATAAGCCTCAAAACCCATACTCTTCATGCACATAAATGAAAAAAAGGGTGGGGGGGACTGAAAACATCTGACAAAATAGGTGTTAGCCCTAAAGCAGAAATACCTGGCTTATTAGGCTTATTAAGCACAATATTTTTGCTTAATTAAACTAATTTCAAACTCCAAAGCCCCCATGCTGCATTAATATGGCACTTCTCAAATTATTCAAATTCTCTCATGGGTCTCTGCTGGAGGAGACATTTCCTATGTGAATATTCAGCTTACTAGCTCTTGGTCTCAGATACCAACTAATAAGTTGTTCCTGTAAAAACATTAATTAAGTTAGAACATTCTATGAATACCAAGAGCCAGGAATTGCACAGCAAATGGGACTTACCCAATAACTTCCAAACTACAAAGTATAAAGGGATAAGGTGGGGTTGGGGGTGGAGGGCACCAAACTTTCAGAATTCACACGATCAATGTGAATTCATAATTTAGGAAAAAATCCAGTCTATAGTTTAACTTAATGAGTTTTGCATCATTCAACCAAGAGAGAGAAATGGAGCAAAATTCATTCCTGTAGCAACTGGCTGATTTGAAAGGAGTCACACCAGCCATGAAGGTTTCAGTTTCTGCTTCCATCTATTCCTCCGTTCACTAATTGAAATAGAGACTTAATTCTGATTCAGATTCTCAGCAATTCAACACATGAGCTATTTGAGGGCTTAGTGGCTGTCAATTTATCAGAGTGAAGATACTGTGATAAGTAGAACCAAGTACATTGATTTCAGCAATGTTAATCATGTAGCTCAAGTTGTATAACTTAGATGGATGGCCCACAGCAGTATAGAGTAGGCCTAATAGTCGCTCACATAAGCTATGAACCCTCATATTACTACACCAAACAAAGAGACAGCAACCTTTAATTTTAAAGTCAAAGGTTGAAATCCTACCACCACTGGAATCAATGGCAAAACTCCAGATCATTTCATTAGGAGCAGGATTTCACCCAGATCTATCCCCCAAATTGCAGGTGTGCAGTTTGGACAGTGAAGTGGTAATTTCTTTGCAGTTGAACCTGGATAGTAACCAGCCAGCAAAGAATTTCTAATAAGCACTATCACAAGAGGTTTTTTTAAATCAGAGATTCTGCTTCAGCCCATGTGACGCAAGCCCCACATTGCATCCATGCACATAGCTGCCGTCCATGAGGCATGTACAGCCACAGTTCATTACAACTCTCATACTCACCAGCTACTGTTTTCTTTCTTTCTTTCTTTCTTTCTTTCTTTCTTTCTTTCTTTCTTTCTTTCTTTCTTTCTTTCTTTCTTTCTTTCTTTCTTTCTTTCTTCTTTAGGTGAGGTTGTTCTGCTGAATGCGTCTGCTTTGACTTTTAATACCTCATGATATACAAACAGCCTCAGTGGCCCCAGATTCTAAAAGTCAGTTGAGTCACCTTGCTGTGATTGATATTTGGGGAAAGTGGCTGCTCATTTGTAGTGTATGTCTTGACTTTTATTTCATAGTTTGGCAAACCAAACATCCACTCATAATTCTTCCTTGTCACATGCCTCTATCTTACACCAGCCAATGTTCTACAACCCTGATAGCTAGAGCCAAGATTCATATAATTATTATGTCTGTTCTAGTAGTATTAGCCCAAGGTCACACAGTTAGTCAGTGGCAGAACCAGGAATAGAACTCAAGTCTCCTAATTCCCATACCCTACATACTAAGCCACACTGCCTCCCATTTTAAAAGTTGGTCTTTTTGGTCCTTTAACATAAATCTAGATAGTTGCATTCTCTAGTACAGGAGATCCCAACCTGGGGTACGCGTACTCCCAGGGGGTACGAGAAGCTTGTCAAGGGGGCACAAGGAATATTTGATAAATAACTAGATTATCTTAATTGAAATATTCCAAAAGTAGTAGTGTTAGTGAAAAAAGTTGTGGATTATAGTCTAGAATTTATTTCCTTTCATATTGAATAGGGGGTACGGAAAGGTTTACTAAAAGCCAAAGGAGTACAGGGACCGAAAAAGGTTGGGAACCCCTGCTCTAGTGGATGCAAGGACAAAAGTGTAACTGAAAAGAATTTCACAAGGATTTTAACAACTTCCATCCCCCCCATCAACCTCAGCCTGGATCAGTCCACACAAGAAATCCATTTCCAGGACACGACAGTACAACTGAATAATGGATAAATTTCCACCACCCTATATTGGAAACCCACCGACTGCTACACTTACCTCCATGCCTCCAGCTTCCATCCCAGACACATTTCTCAATCTATTGAATACAGCCAAGCCCTAAGATACAATCAGATTTGTTCTGATCCCACAGGCCGAAACAAACACCTACATTAGGAATGCTTTATACAGCATTCCTAAAACTGAAACATCCACCTGGAGAATCATAGAACCATAGAATACTAGGACTGAAAGGGACCTCGAGAGGTCATCGAGTCCAGTCCCCTGTCCTCACAGCAGGCCAAATACTGTCTAGAGCATCCCTGATAGACATTTATCTAACCTACTCTTAAATATCTCCACAGATGGAGACTCCACAACCTCCCTGGGCAATTTATTCCAGTGTTTGACCACCCTGTCAGTTAGGAACTTTTTCCTAATGTCTAACCTAAACCTCCCTTGCTGCAGTTTAATCCCATTGCTTCTTGTTCTATCCTCAGAGGTCAAGATGAACAAGTTTTCTCCCTCCTCCTTACGACACCCTCTTAGATACCTGAAAACTGCTATCATGTCCCCCCTAAATCTTCTCTTTTCTAAACTAAACAAACCCAATTCTTTCAGTCTTCCTTCATAGGTCATGTTCTCTAGACCTTTAATCATTCTTGTTCTTCTCTGGACCCTCTCCAATTTCTCCACATCTTTCTTGAAATGCGGTGCCCAGAACTGGACACAATACTCCAACTGAGGCCTAACCAGCGCAGAGTAGAGCAGAAGAATGACTTCTCGTGTCTTGCTCACAACATACCTGATAATGTGAAACTGAAAAACAAATTGACAGAGCCACAAAAGTACCCAAATATGAGCTACTTCAAGACATACCCAAAAAAGAAAATAACAGAATTCCGCTTGTTACCTATAGTCCACAACTCAAACCCATCCAACACATTATACACAATTTGTAACCCATCTTGGAAAATGATCCCTCACTCTCAGAGGCCTTTGGAGAAAAGCCTATTCTCACTTTCAGACTACCTCCCAATCTGAAATGAATTCTTTCAGGTAATCATGCTACACAACCACATCATAAGCATCCAGGAGCCCAGCCCTGCAATCAGCTGTGGTGCCAACTCTGCCCACATATCTATACAAGCAAATTCATTGCTGGAGCCAACAACACAAGCTACCAAATAAGGGGATCATTCAACTGCACATCCAGTAATTTGGTCTATGCCATCAAATGCCAGCAATACCCCACTGCTAGATATATTGGACAACCTGGACCATCCCTACGGGAAAGAATCAATGGACACAAATCAGATATATGTAAAGGGAACATACAGACACTTGATGAGGAACACTTCAATCTACCTAATCATTCTTTAAAAGATCTCCAGGTGGCTGTCTTTTCACAAACCAGTTCTACAAGTCTAATACAGAGAGGCACTGGAATTAGAATTCATCCAGAAATTCATTTCTCACTCTGATCATCAGCTCCTCAATGGAGATAATGGATAGCTGAGACATTGCCAACTGTAGCCAGACAGGAACACCCCCATGTAACATCCATCTTTTCTTGCCTGAAGCATGCAGGGCACACAGAGCAGTAAGTGTTGAATAGAAGGCCCGGGCTGCTGCTGTGACCGTGAATGGCTGTAAACAGAGATATGCCAATTGCTGACCAAGAGGCTGCCAAAGAGTGCCCTTGACTAAAACCCATATTGATACGAACACACAGCCATCGGCGGGGGGAGGAATCTCTTGCCCAGCAAAGAATATCTGGCACTCCTAATTTAGCTATCTTCCTCTCTTACAAGTGAAAATTAGTTAAAACTTGCTTGTAAGAACTGGTGCCACAAAACAGACCAGTACAATTTTGCATCTTAAGATAAGAAAGAGGATACGGGCCCCCAGCGGTATAAAGACGGGTCCAGCAGCACATTTACTCTGAGCGTCAATCTGCCATCTATCTGTTGGTCAGGTTTGGTGTTTGACCTCCCGAGGTTCTACAGGGACGCCCACCTCGTATTCGTCTTTCCTAGGAATTGAGGGACCGGCCCTGGCTTGACCTGCTGGAGTCGAGAGGCACAGAAAGGGGTAAAAATTGTACCTGGATGTGGTCCTTTGTCTTAAGTGTACACATAGACTTAGAGCTCTTTAAAGATTAAGCTGTCATTTGGTACCATTATTTCTATTTTCTATCTTTATTTTCTTTGTAACCATTTTTGAGATCTGTATTTGCTAACAGTTAAGAAAGAGAGCAATAGCCATTGTAACCATCTGCTTTTATAAGTTTTTTTTAATAAACCTGTAACTGTTTAAGTTTTAACCTGACTCCTTCAGTTGCTGTAATAGAACCAAGCACAATTTAAAAGAACTTCAGCCGGTCATAAGGGACAGGTAGAGGAGGAGCTTGGGCATTTGGATCGTGTCACTCCCAGGTGACATATCCATTGGGGCATCTCTCAGTCTTCCCTAGACTGCCCACTGCGAAGGGATCCTGTATCCTAGCAGCTAAAATCTGAGGTGTAATAAGCTTTTCCTATAAACAGGGGCATCTGTCAGCCTGTTGGCTGCCCTCTGCGACGGGACCCCAGTCCTAGCAGTAAAGTCACGGACGTTAAACCTTTTCTCAGTGCACACACACACACTGCCCTGACCGTCAGCTGACACTAATATTCAATGAAGGTGCCAACAACTCTCTGTGTGGATTCTTGTATTATAGTTTGATCCTTATCTGCTTCCTTTTAACTATCCAATCTTCGGGTGCTTATAGGCACCAGCTCTGCCTACTTGTTTTTCCCTTTGATATTTTCATTCCTTCTGCTCCTTGTTTCCCGCTCCCTTCTCTTTTTCCTTACCTCCTCTTTCTTCTCCCCTATTTATTTTGGGTCTGCACATCCTAAATTCATAACTCCGGTCATCTGAAGAAGTGGGCTCTGTTCACGAAAGCTCATGATACCACACATTTTGTTAGTCTATAAAGTGCTACCGGACCATTCGTTGTTTTTTAAGTTTATCCTGTATAGACTAACTCGGCTAACCCCTGCAGCTTCTGAAAAGTTACTGTTTATTCTGATAGAAATGTAGCCGTGTTAGTCTGGGGTAGTTGAAGCAAAATGCAGGACAATGTAGCACTTTAAAGACTAACAAGATGGTTTATTAGATGATGAGCTTTCGTGGGCCAGACCCACTTCCTCAGATCAAATAGTGGAAGAAAGTAGTCACAACCATATATACCAAAGGATACAATTAAAAAAAATGAACAAATATGAAAAGGACAAATCAAATTTCAGAACAGAGGGGTGATGGGGGGGGAGGTAAATGTCTGTGAGTTAATGAGTTAATGTCTGTGAGACATTTACCTCCCCCCCCCCATCCCCCTTCTGTTCTGAAATTTGATTTGTCCTTTTCATATGTGTTCATTTTTTTAAATTGTATCCTTTGGTATATATGGTTGTGACTATTTTCTTCCACTATTTGATCTGAGGAAGTGGGTCTGGCCCATGAAAGCTCATCACCTAATAAACCGTCTTGTAAGTCTTTAAAGTGCTACATAGTCCTGTATTTTGTTTCAGCTACACCAGACTAACACGGCTACATTTCTATCATTAATAACCATACTGTGACTTCTGTTTTTCACTGATATAAATCCAGAGTAACTTTGCTGACATCAATGGAGTTACTCTATTGAAGTCCGTCTGCTATGTACATTGGACAAACATCTCAGACACTTCGCCAAAGGATTAATGCCCACAAAACAGATATCAGACAAGATCACAAAGAGAAAACAGTTTCTTGCCACTTTAACCAGAAAGGACACTCTCTAAATGAATTAGCCACCTGCATTCTGCTACAAAGACCTTTTACATCTGCACTTGAAAGGGAATCCTCTGAACTGTCATTCATGTTAAAATTCGACACTTGCCAACAAGGACTTAACAAGAATTTGAACTTTCTCACCCATTACCAAGACAGTTTCCCCAATTATCACCTGTAATACCATTAACTCACAAACATCCCACTCTCCCTACCTTTAATATCAGCAATTCACAGACACTTACCTTCCTTCCTCCCCCTTCCCACCCCCCCGCATCCCCCTTCTGTTCTGCAATGTGATTTGTCCTTTTCATATTTGTTCATTTTTTTTAATTGTATCCTTTGGTATATATGGTTGTGACTACTTTCTTCCACTATTTGATCTGAGGAAGTGGGTCTGGCCCACGAAAGCTCATCATCTAATAAACCATCTTGTTAGTCTTTAAAGTGCTACATTGTCCTGCATTTTGTTTATTCTGGACATTTCACAGTTAGACTGGGGGAACCTATGTATTTTTGAATAAAAATTATTAAGAGAAAGTAAGAAAAAATAATAAAAGAGAAATTCACTGGGTCATTTTCAGGTCTGGGTCTGCTCTTCCTCCTTTCTAGTATCTACAGGTCACCTACCGAGGTACATTAAACACTTTGCGTCCATATATATCCTTCATCCTGCGTGTGAGAAGGAAACAAACATTGCTGTCTATGCTTTCAAGACTCTGATCTTGAAAACAATTATGCCTGATGTAAATAAACACAGTGCCTTTCCTATGCCGTGAATCTTCTGTCAATTCCTTTCCACCCTTCTTCACACCAACATAGCAGCAGGAGCAGAATGCATCCCCTTTGACAGTCCTGTCATTTCCCATTTTTCTAGAGCTCCATCCCAAAAGATGCCTCTAAATTTAAGTATTTATGTCATCACCTGAACCTCTCTTTATCTGACAACTGAATAGCGCTCCCTAAGAATCAGTAGTCCTTCCTGCCTTTCTCTAGGAAGTACATTCACACAGGGAAGCAAAGGAATGAACTCAGTTCTTAAGCAAAGTCATTTAGATCACTCTCTACATGGTCAGGCTTACTCTAGTTGCATTTGAGATCCTCATATTCACTGACCACATCAGGCAACTGTTGACAGAAATGGGGAGAAGATGCAAAGGATTCTCTACAGCTCTACATTCTCCTGCTGGCACTATAACTGAATTCCATCACAGCAAGAATTCATAGAAATCAATGATTTTTTAAATTAAAAATACACTTTTCAATTTAAACTGGATTTTTTTATTTAAATTAGATTTTTAATTTTTAAAAAAATCAATAAAATACTAAATTTATCATTTAAAAATAAGTTACAATTATATCTCATCATGAACATGTTTCATTTTTATGAGGCTGTAAGTGTAAATGTATTAATGGCTCTAGTCTGCCCAGCTTAACAACCTGTTCTTGCTTTTTGAAAGTTCTGGGATTTCTGTTTCTCAGCTGGCTAACATGTATTGAAAACAGGATTGTTTTTGTTCTGTGCTTATGTGGTGGTGAACCTCAAAACTGAAGAGTTAATTAAGACCTTGTCTAAAAACACAGAGATAACATATGGGAAAGGACAGAGGCAACATAGAAAGGAACAGTGAAGTGGACTGGAAAAAAGGAACACATTATTCAGCACATACACAGCTTTCTGTACTCCCCTTCGCTTTTGCCACAGAAAAATTGTCATGTCTTCTGGGTGTAAAGAGACCCTATCCGGGAATAATTAATTCCCTTGGCAAAAAAGGAAAATGTGTTAAGTGTAAGCAGTGCAAGAAGATGCAAAGCCTACTTGCAAGAATGAAACATAAGAAAAAGAGCTTATTGGGATAAAATGATGTAGATGAAGATGTAGCTATGTCTGAAGAACAATATGAATCAACTTTGTGATGCATCATTCTTCAAGACTCTCTCTATACCTTTTAGTATAAGTATGATTTAACAAGTAAATTCTCAAGCTATTTGCTATGTTGGATGTTGCTAGGAAAAAAAGGGTTAGCTTAGCTAATTCTTATGGAGACTGCTGCAATTCCAAATGTGAAACGTTTAAGATTTTGTTTAATAAAACATAACTGCTATTATTTTTATGTGTATGATTTCATTCTTACCATTCCTGTTGCTCTGCTGCTGCATCTACAGCTTGACAAAGGTAATGAGTATTATGTATTATCTCCTAAATTAATAAAAATCAAGTTATCTAAAAAAATTACACAAAGTATACCCACTTAGCTGTTGTAAAATGCTATACTGAGCTATAAATTAACATATTTTAGCAATCAGATTTGCACCATCATTTGAAGAAATATGTGAAGAAGTATCAGTGGGAAACTTGATTTTTTTTTGGTGAGTTAAATTATTATTTAAATCACTTTGATTTAACTGATCCAACCTGATCATAACCCATTCAGGTTTCTCTTATAAAGGCATTTAAGTAATCTACAGTTTGCTATATAGATTAATAGCTGCTTTTTCCTCTCTGTGCACCTGTGACTCCCATTAACAGTAATAAATCAAAAGACAAAGAAAAATGCCCTCCTAAAACTTTAGAGATGAATTACTATCCTCAGAAGCTTCTTTTGTTAGCAGTAGATCTGTACATGCCATTTTTTAAAATACTGTGTCTAGAGACCAACAATTATTACGTTTAAACCTACAGCAAACTCAAAGACTTAAGCAGCCAAGCACAATTACCTTGTAGCTATAGCCATTAACAAACTAATTAAAGGAACCATTAATAAATCTATCCTAATTGATTCCAACTTTTCCAGAGGAAAAAGAAACCTCATGAAAGAAAAATCTGTTCCCAACTTAGAACACAGAATTTGCTTGAAGTGCAATCTGGTGAACAGAAGAAAAGCTTACATTAGCTACGCCCAATATTAACTCACATTGCAAAAACCTGTCATGTTCAAGGGTGCCTCAAAGTGCATTGAAGTAAGAAAT
The DNA here is from genome assembly GCF_049634645.1 of Pelodiscus sinensis. Lineage (NCBI taxonomy): Eukaryota > Metazoa > Chordata > Testudines > Trionychidae > Pelodiscus > Pelodiscus sinensis. Next base: position 26,315,706 of record NC_134725.1, on the reverse strand, counting down.
AAAGGAGTCAGCCCTTTTACCCAATGTCCTCAATAGCACTTATCATGGGAGCAAGGATAATATAAGTGAATAAGGATCAAGCAGCAATTTTTTCCTGTATACTTTTATGAATATAGATAGTAAACACTAGATATCGTTTCTAGGGCTGACCGAAAACTGGATTTTCTATTTGGTGGAAACTTCAGACAATTCAAAATTTGTTTTCATTTCAAAGCAGAACAAAAAGACCTCAAAAACAAAATTCCCATGAAACAAAATTTTGCCAAAATTTGATTCAGAACCATCACAATATTTTCTTTCAATAATGTCAAATTGTTTAGTTTTGGTAAAATAAAAGCACTGTTTCAATCCCGTGGAAACATAAAGGATTATATCAAATGTGTTATATTTAATATTATATATGAATATATTTATATTAGTATTTTGTATAATACAAAAGTTTAAGTCTAAATTAAATAAAACAACATTGAAACAAAAAATTTTACCTAAGCAAAATTAAATACTTTGACAATACTAAAACAAAACTTCCATTGATCTGGCATTGAGTAAAGTTAGCCCTAATGGATTCAATCAGCATCCTGTGAAGTTAACTTCAACTAGTCTGTCCTTTGACTTTAACACTCATTAAATCAAGCCCAATAGCAAGCCCACTTGTGGGGCATCCAGGAAAAACGTCCTGGAGATACCACGCAGAAAAAATTTTATACAGGGAAGTTTGCTCATTGATCAGATATTTTCTCTACTTGTCTCATCCTTACAGACATCAGCATTTATTTCTGTTTTCAGTTCCTTTCACTTTGGAAGCCACAAAATCTTTTTTGACATAATAACACTACAGAAACCAGTGTTTCACAGAAACCAATGTAATAGCCTAAACAAAATCAAGAAACTCTAAGGGTGATCTGCAAATGATTTTTTTAAACCGGACTTGTTCTCTTTTTAATGTCTTTAATGATGTAAAAATTTGGCTTGAAAGGCTTTCCAAAAATAAATATTTTCTGCTTTTTTCTTCTCCACAAACTTCAAAAATAATCAGAAAAGGGTCTGTTTTTTTCCACTTTTGCTGGAGAGCTTATTGGAGTCCTAACGGGTATAATTTAATTATCATGTCTTAATTTAAAAGGCAAAACTTTAACAAAAGATCCCTTTCTTCAAAAGAGTTAATTAGTCACTGAAGTGAAATAGGTGTTAGAAAAAAAACCCCAACAACCCAAGAATGATATCCTCACTGTACTGAAATCAATGGGAGTTTTGTATTGAACCAAAATACTGAATATCCATTCTCTATTCTTCAAAAGATCAAATTTCACAATTTTGGCTCTTGTGGAGTCATCAGTTCTCCAGTCACTGTAGAGTAGGGATCGGCAACCTATGACTCGCAAGCCAAATATGGCTCACTAGGGGGCCAAATATGGCGGAGGGAGAAAGCCTCGAGCCTCTCTGCCAAATTTGGCATGCGGAGAGCAAGTGGAACCAAAAATGGCTTAGTGAATGTTGCTCTTTTTCTTCTCCCAATGTGCGGGGAATGCACTCTGCACTCTGCCATTTTCCTTCCCCTGGGATACATTTCCTAGAAGCTTCCTTCTGGCAAATGAAGTAAAACAATCCTCATATCTCTTAATTAGGATAAAAATGAGAGGGGAGGTTTATTTAAAACTGCTTGTATTTTGCCACCTTCAGTTTTTTGAGTATGTCACGAGGCTTTGCTGGTTACAAACAGGATGTTAGGAATCATTAAAAAAGGGATAACGAATAAGACAGAGAAAATCTTATTGCCCTTATATAAATCCATGGTATGTCCACATCTTGAATACTGTGTACAGATGTGGTCTCCTCATCTCACAAAAGATATACTGGCATTAGAAAACGTTCAGAGAAGGGCAACTAAAATGATTAGGGATTTGGAACTGGTCCCGTATGAGGAAAGATTAAAGAGACTAGGACTTTTCAGCTTGGAAAAGAGGAGACTAACGGGGGATATGACAGAGGTATATAAAATCATGAGTGGTGTGAAGAAAGTGAATAAGGAAAAGTTATTTACTTGTTCCCTTAATATAAGAACGAGGGGCTACCGAATGAAATTAATGGGCAGCAGGGTTAAAACAAATAAAAGGAAGTTCTTCACATAGTGCACAGTCAACCTGTGGAACTCCTTGCCTGGGGAGGTTGTGAAGGCTAGGACTATAACAGGATTTAAAAGAGAACTAGATACATTCATGGAGGTTAAGTCCATTAATGGCTATTAGCCATGATGGGTAAGGAAGGGTGTCCCTCGCCTCTGTTTGTCAGAGAGTGGAAATGGATGGCAGGAGAGAGATTGCTTGATCATTACCTGTTCGGTTCACTCCATCTGGGGCATCTGGCATTGGCCACTGTTGGCAGACAGGATACTGGACTGGATGGACCTTTGCTCAGACCCAGTATAGTCGTTTTTATGCACAGTTGGCTGCCATATCTTTACAATTTTTTATAAAATACCCATTGTAAAAATAATTGATCTTCCATTGAATACGTAATATGATTCTAACCAAGACATTCTTTGGTTGGGATTGTGGGCCAATCAGAAGAGGGCTAACGACAGCCAAACAGGGCCTGAATAGGCCCTATAGGAAGGGATCTTGGAGAAGAAGAGCTCAAATATTCATGCTCTACCTGTGGATCAGGAAGGACCTGGCAGCCTGATAAGCTGGCACCTGAGACAGAGCAGTGCTGGGAAGGGCAGGCAAAGCTGGAAAGCTCTGGCCTGGTCCAGCTCCTAAACTGCAGGCCTGATACAGGGGCTTGAGGGGTTCTAGGATTGTAGGGAGACAGCCTGGGCAAAATGCAGTAGGTCTACTTCCTCCTTGCAGACGATTCATGGCCATTTCAGACTGCAGTTTTCCCCGTTTAAATGATGGAAACAAATTTTGTTCTCATTTACTCTACAGTAATATCACAAGAGTTACTTTACCTTTGTATCAGTGTAACCTATAGTAGAATTTAGCCAGGACCCTTCAATGTTAGATGATAAACACATTCCTTAAGTGCTATCAGGCCACCTAACAAACTCTTCATGAAGGCAGATTGCATTCTAATCAGTGGAGAACTATGACAGGGGACCTAAATGACAATTAGAACAGTGTTAATAAGACTTTATGTGTGTCTGGTTCATTAAATGCTGCTATAACCCCTGATGTACTCTGGGGATAAAAGCAGATTGTGACACAGACTGGAACATTAAACCCCACCAAAATTCAATTTGGGATTTAAGAAAAAGAAAAGAAGAAATGTTTTTTTTTAGTTTTTTTAAAGTGCTTCTCATCCCTTCATTTATATTTTAACTTGAAATATTAATAGTTGATTTTACCCCTTGTCCATCTTATAGTAAATGGCCTGTAACCTCATATTAATTCTTGAACTATTTTGTCCTATTTGAAGCACGTGAAATATTCATAAAATGGTCTCATGCCACCTGCAAATGAGAACATCAAGAAAGATTTACAGTTCAGAGAGGCACAACTCCAAAAGCTTTGAGAAAGACTAATTTAGTACATCTGTCATGTACAATTACACAGTAAAATGTAATCCAAAACATCTATTTTTTTCCTCTGTGAAGGTAAAAGAGCCAATTGCCTAGGCTCAAAATTAAACAGCTGTCTCTCAAAACAAAGATATTAACCTCCAAGGTTTTTATGAACCAATAAAATTTGATCATTCAGTGCACTTCTCAGTAACAGTTGCTTTCTCCATTACATAAAATGCTACAGTGGATTCTCAAGCCTAAACCACTACAATGAATCAGTATTAAAAGCAGTGGGTGGGATATTATTAATACAGGAATGCAGATGTCCTCTTTATCTATTATGGATTATTCACAACAAAATGTTCTTCTTTTTTTGTTAAATAGCTATGATGCAGGAAATACTCATCCATTGCCTTGGGGATGGGCACAGTTTAAGAACCTGGCTAGAACAGAACCACTATGGAGACTTTAATGATCTCCCATTAAATGAAGATTAAATCACATCAGTTATGAAGGCAGTCATTACCATCATTGGACTCTGTTGTTACCAAAATGTACCCACATTTCTGTTAGCCTTAGAAACCTGGGCCTACTGAAGTAACTGGGAGTTTTAGCATTGACTTCAGTAGGGCTAAGAGGATACCCAAGACAGATGGTGCTGAGATACTATTCTCTTCTCTCCATGGTTTACTGAAACATCTCTTGAGAATTATCACAAATTCAGAATTGTGCATGCTCACAGCACATACAGGCAGTGGAGAAGTCAACTAAGATCCAAAAGTGCTGGTTCAGAGAGCTTTGGTTCAGAAGGCTATGGGGCACAAGGGACAGACAAGTCTTTATGTGAGGAGGGTAATAGAAAGTATCTTTTTCAAACAGCTTAGAAAGAAAGAAGATCCACAGAGATAGTTCTTTCCATGGATTTTACAACAGAATCAGAATTATTTGATGACTTAAATAGTATCTATCCTACCAAACTAGCTAGACTAAAATAAGAGGCCCCCTATTCTTTCACACCAGTCTGTGTTCTGGCTTCTGGTATATCACAATTACAACTTTTAAAATAAAATTTTGCTCATCTCTGTACTTCATGATTTCAAGCTGTACTGAAGCAAAAAGAGTTAGACATACCATAATACTAGACCAGATTTGGATACAAGCACTGAAGAGTAAATATAGAGTAACTCCATTGATGTCAGCAAAGTTACTCTGGATTTATATCAGTGAAAAACAGAAGTCACAGTATGGTTATTAATGATAGAAATGTAGCCGTGTTAGTCTGGTGTAGCTGAAACAAAATACAGGACTATGTAGCACTTTAAAGACTTACAAGACGGTTTATTAGATGATGAGCTTTCATGGGCCAGACCCACTTCCTCAGATCAAATAGTGGAAGAAAATAGTCACAACCATATATACCAAAGGATACAATTTAAAAAAATGAACACATATGAAAAGGACAAATCAAATTTCAGAACAGAAGGGGGATGGCGGGGGAGGTAAATGTCTCACAGACATTAACTCATTAACTCACAGACATTTACCTCCCCCCCATCACCCCTCTGTTCTGAAATTTGATTTGTCCTTTTCATATGTGTTCATTTTTTTAAATTGTATCCATTGGTATATATGGTTGTGACAATTTTCTTCCACTATTTGATCTGAGGAAGTGGGTCTGGCCCACGAAAGCTCATCACCTAATAAACCATCTTGTTAGTCTTTAAAATGCTACATAGTCCTTTATTTTGTTATGGTTATTTAATCTTTTATAACATGAATCCTGCTTTCCAGAACAAAAATTTTCACAAGGCTCTGGAAAAGCATCTGGATTTCTATGTATTTATTCTGAACACATTAACCCTTCATATATCTGAATGAGAAAGCACTTTGCATCTTCAAAAGCGTCCCACAAATATTAACTCGATCCTCAACACACACCCTAAGTTGCTCCTCCCTGCAGAGCACAAGCCTGTGTTCTACATACTACTGCAAGACAAAAAGTGATGAGAAAGATAGGGAATGCAAAGGAACTTGATGGTGACTTAATGAAAGTGCTACTCCAATGCCACCATGTTACTCTGGCCTACTAATAGATAGGGATGTAAATGGTTAACGCTTAATGTAAATAGTTGTAATTAACTGGTAAGGGCTGGTGTAGATCCCCGCCTGCCCCAGGCAGGGGGCTGCTACAGCTCCACAGGGCCTGACGGATCAGCCCCTGTCCATTGTGGGTCCGGCTCAGCCCTCCCCATTGCAGGTTACATGCTGACTCGATGTTACATGCTGACACCCAAGAGCGGTATCAGCTGCCCCTGCTGGCCTTGCTCCTGGGGAAACTTCACTGCAGGCTCAACCGTATAAAGCTTATTTAAAATTTTTAGCAGTTACACGATTACATTTTGAAACGAGATTTTACATACCTAGTAATAGGAGAGAGGCCTAAGAAGGGAATGCATAACTCATTAGTATCTTGGGGTATGTCTACACTACCCCGCTAGTTCGAACTAGCGGGGTAATGTATGCATACCGCACTTGCTAATGAAGCCCGGGATTTGAATTTCCCGGGCTTCATTAGCATAAGCGGGGAGCCGCCATTTTTAAATCCCCGCTGCTTCGAACCCTGTGTAGCGTGGCTACACGGGGCTCGAACTAGGTAGTTCGGACTAGGTTCCTATTCCGAACTACCGTTACTCCTCGTGAAACGAGGTGTACCGGTAGTTCGGAATAGGCACCCTAGTCCGAACTACCTAGTTCGAGCCCCGTGTAGCCGCGCTACACGGGGTTCGAAGCAGCGGGTATTTAAAAATGGCGGCTCCCCGCTTATGCAACTGAAGCCCGGGAAATTCAAATCCCAGGCTTCATTAGCAAGTGCGGTATGCATACATTACCCTCCTAGTTTGAACTAGGAGGGTAGTGTAGACATACCCCTGAGGACTGGGGTTAAGCCAGTCTCTTCAGACCATGCTCTCTGCTCATACCCCGTCATTTTTCACTGAGCATACTATGTTCACGGTATGTTCAGGGAGTATTTTCACTGGAGGTTGGAGATATATTACCACTGCACTCTCCATTTCCAAAGTAATGAGTTTCCACTGTCTGGCATTGGTGTGGGACCTGGGAACATGGAGGTTTTCAAAACATCAGACCTATGAAAATACAAATGTCCGAGTAACACATACATCATTGATTCTGCTGAGCAAAAGTATGCATGTAGATAGCAATTACAAGTAAAGACAGCAGATATATGTACACAGAATAAGTTCCAACCCAAGCTTCAACCACACCAAACCAAATTCAGTTAGAAGCTGTGTCCTTGGGAATAGAGATGCTGCAGATCATAAATGATCCTCAGTTCAGAGCCTTTGATATGTGCATTTCCACTTCAAATGCTATGAATTGGACACATCCAGCCCAACTTAATTAGCTTCATTAACACAGATCCTCCAGTTGACAGGTAAGTGTTGTTGTTATATATACCCTGGATTCTGTAATTTCCACTCTAACTCATCTGATGAAAAGTGGGTTTACCCACAAAAGCTCATGATATAATATATTTGTTAGTCTCCAAAGTGCCATGGGACTGTTCTTTGTTTTTAAAGTTGCAGACTAACACAGCTACTTCTCCGAGACTAAGAGCTCAAGGTAGGGGAAAACACTGAATTCACTTAAACTTGCTTACTCTTAGGGTATATTAGGCCACAAGGAATCTGGATTACATAAGCAATGACCATAAAAGGAAACTTTCCCTGGAGACTTTTACTAAAATGTGCACAACACCTCAGATGATGTTTCCACTGACTAGCCAAGCTGCCCAAACCAATATCAGTTTAACAGTGAAATCATACATGCATCTTCTCAGATTTCCAAGAGCAATGTATATTTAGATTTGCATCATCACCTGCCAAAAGGCTTTGATATCCGAAATCACTGTGAAAATTGAAAGGCCTATCTGATAAGCCATCGATTCAGGAATGACATTTCTATGGTCTAGGTTTCTTTGTGGTAGTTAATGTTGACTCTGTGGGTCCAGTTCCCCTCTCACTCACAGCAGTGTAAATCTGGTAACATGTATGGGAAAGGTTCTTGAACCAACCAACCAACCAACCAACCTGCCCTCCCTAGGCAAATGCCCTATCCTCTAGCCCATCACAGAAGCCACCCCACCACCCTACCTACAGGGCAACCCTTATCCTGCCTTCCACAGGGGCAGCCTACGTGTTGGCTGTTCTGCTACTCCCTTGGTAGGCAGGACTTGAATCCATCATCCGGCCCTCCCCAGGTGAATGGGATGCCAAAACCCACCACACCATCTTACTTTCAGCTATTAGCTTAAAGAAAGTTGTTCAAAATTTTTCACATTCCTAGAGATTTTCCAAAATGTGTGAAATTACTTTACAGACTAGCAAGGATTAGGTTACGTACGACAATTTCTCCTAAAATATTACCCCTTAACCCAGAATGATCATGCCACGAAATGAAATGCAAACTGGAAGCTTAGTAGACACATCTTCACTTCTCCTTACATGTATGGTGTAAGAGGTAACACTAGCATAATGTGGCTCCCAGTGGGCAGCATTCTCCTGTAGCTTTCCTTAAGTTTATAGTAACAATGATTTGTAAGGTAGTTAGATAGTGTAGAAAGCAGAACTGAAGCTACCAGGCCTGATTATCTGCTCACTTAACCAGGAGTAATTCCAATAAAGCCAAAAGGGTCTCACTAGTGTAAACGAAAAGAGAATCTTCCCTCATTATCACAAACAAATGATTCCTACTGATTTCAATGGCCAGTGGATCGTACTCTCAAGATGCAAAATGAGTGTAACTTACTTACTAAAAGGGCAGAGTTGAAGAAAGAAAATCAGCAGTGATGAGGGTGTAATATACAGCAGACCCTAGAAAATGTTGGCAGCCACACTGCTTCTTGATGAAACAGGTTAAGTAACAGATGTGCAATAACTTTGACTGCACCAAAGTAGAAACAAGGTATTTGGTGCAAATATGATCCATTACACCCAAAGGAATTATAGTGTGGCCTAGAGATGTCATGGGTTAACTGATTATCTGGTTGGTTGGTGTTCCAGATGGGCTGGAGCAGCCCTTGCCACCACCACGGACTGGGGCGTTGCAGCCCAACCAGGCTCGTTGCACTGTACCACAGGATCCCATTAAAGCAGTTAAGTAGTTAAACTTAACAATTAACCAGTTAATTGATTAAATGGAATTTTACATCTCTAGTTAGATCTTTCTGAAAGCTTGTGCATTATAACTGGGCTATTTCATGGTTTCCCTCTCACCTAGTTTGCCTAACCAAAGTTATTAAATGATTAGATTTCCAGGCCAAATTCCCTTGGGAAGAAAAACAAATCTCTTAGGGTACGTCTACACTACAGCGCTAATTCGAACTAACTTAGTTCGAATTAGTTAATTCGAACTAAGCTAATTCAAACTAACGCATCTAGAACTAAAAACTAGTTCGAATTAGCGTTTTGCTAATTCGAACTAGCGTGTCCTCACTGATTGGACGCAGGGGCGCATTTAAGGGCGGCTGAAACCAGTTCTGGCAGGGCATCAGGTCAGTAGTTGCTTTGTGTGGCTGCTGTCTGAGGCTATCTGAGGCTCGTGCTTCAAGGGACCCCCCTGGACAGCCGGTTCTCAGCTTTTCCTGCTTGCTTGCCAACCTCGCTGAGGGACAGCAAAGCGTTGGTCTCTGTGCCTGTCTGTGTCGGTGCTTCCCTTCAGGACCGCCGCCGCAGGTGGCAACATGGAGCCAGAGCTCGCCCTGCACCTTCTGGTGCACTTTCTGGACTTGCTGCTGCAAGCCTGCCAGCAATGGCTCGAGGCTGCCTGGCACCACCTGGTGCACGTCAGCCCCCTGCCTCTCCGCCTGGCCGCCCTGGGGGCTGTGGAGGAGCCACGGCAGCGCCCCGGCACCGGCGTGCCCCGCCGCATCTGGCGTCTGGACACCAGCAGCGACTGGTGGGACCGCATCGTCCTGGAACGCTGGGAAGACCGACAGTGGATCCAGAACTTCAGGATGAGGAGGGACACCTTCCTGGAGCTCTGCGAGTGGCTCGCCCCTGCTCTGCGCAGAAGGGACACTCGCATGAGGCCCGCCATCCCCCTCCAGAAGCGGGTGGCCATCGCCCTCTGGAAGCTCTCCACGCCGGTCAGCTACCGATCCGTCGGGAACCAGTTCGGCGTGGGGAGATCCACCGTCGGAGCGGTGCTCATGCAGGTATGGCACTCGTCGGCCACTGCTCCGGGGCGGAGGGGGGCTGCGAGGATGGGATGGGACACCCCAGGGACAAATGGGGGGCGGGAGGAGGCGAAAGCGCCCCGCACCGGAGGGGTCGCTCTGTCCCAGCCGTACTACATGCCGCCAGGGGGGTTGCTTCCGGGAGTGGGGCGCGGGGCACTGCCAGGGCACGAATGCTCCCAGCCACCCGGGCGACCCACTGATTGGCGCTTTGCCGTGTCTCTCTCCGCAGGTGGTCAAGGCCATCAACCGGGTGCTGCTCCGCAGGGTGGTCCGCCTCGCCGACCCGGACGCCGTCTTCTGGGGGTTCGGCGCCCTGGGCTTCCCCAACTGTGGGGGAGCCATCGACGCGACGCACATCCCCATCCGTGCCCCGGAACACCAGGCGTCCCGGTACGTCAACCGCAAGGGGTACTTCATCCTCCTGCAGGCAGTGTGTGACCACCGGGGACAGTTCACGGACATTAATGTGGGCTGGTCCGGCAAAGCACACGACGCCCGGGTGTACCAGAACTCCGTGTGCCAGCGGCTGCAGGCCAGGACCTTCTTCCCCGATCGCCACATCAGGGTCGGGGACGTGGACATGCCCATCTGCCTGGTGGGGGATGCCACCTACCCACTGCAGCCGTGGCTGATGAAGCCCTACACAGGGCACCTCAATCCCTCCCGCCAGGCCTTCAATGCCAGGCTGACCAGGGCCCGCATCGTGGTGGAGGGGGCCTTCGGGCGACTGAAAGCCCGCTTTCGATGCCTCCTCACCCGTCTGGACCTGGCCGAGCACAACAACCCTCCCGTGGTGGCAGCATGTTGTGTGCTCCACAATTTATGTGAGCGAAAGGGGGAGGCTTTCCTGCCAGCCTGGATGGCTGAGGCTGACCGCATGGCAGGCCACTACGGTCAGCCCCGCACCGCCGCCGTCCGGGAAGCCCAGCGGGGGGCCGTCAGGATCCGGGAACCCCGGCGGGAGAGCTTTCTGGTGGAGGAGGAGGACTGACCTCTCCCTGCATGCCCCACTGGGGCCTTCTTCCACCCTACCCCCTTCCCCTTTCCCCTCCCTACCTACTGTCAAATAAAGACACCTGTTTTTCAAACAAAAACGTCTTTTTATTTTACATAACTGGGGTGGGGGGAGGGAGGGAGGAAGGAGGGTGGGAGAAGGGAGGGGGAAACCTGGGACAAGGGAGCTGGAAGGGGAGGGAAGGGAGGAAGGGAAAGGAAAGCTCAGGGGTGGGGGTCCGGCTGCCTCTCCTGTCTCGCAACGCTGTGGGTCTGGGGGCATTGGTGGGGAATGGTTGTGGAGGGTGGAGCAGGAGGGACGGCGGGTGTGGAGGAAGCAGGATTAGGAGCAGGAGAGGGAGCAGGGGGAGGAGCAGGGGGAGCAGGGAGGGCAGGAGGAATTGGGAAGAGGTCAAGCAGGCTCTGGAGGTGGCCTTGCAGGGCACGGCCCTGCTCCTCCAGTGCCTCCAAGCTCCTCCGGCGCAGCCTCAGGTCCTCCTGGACCCAGTGGTCCTGGAGACGGAGCTGTTGCTCCAGGAATCGGAGGTGCCGCCCCTGGTAGTCCTCCTGGTTCCTGGCTCTCCTGCTTGCCTGGGCACGGGCAGCTGCTGCAGGTGGGGTGGTGCGCCCTGCAGGCCCAGGTGCTGCGGCTGTGGTGAAACAAGAACAGTGGTCAATTACCCCAGGGGCCCAGGTGTGTGAAACCCAGCTCCCCTCTGCAAGGCTAGGGCCCCTGCAGGATCCCCAGCTGCTGCTCCGTGGTGGGCAAGGCTCAGGCGCACGGTCCCGGGGCTCCCTCTCGCCCCAGCACCCCGTACACATAAGGGGAGCTTGATAGTACTCACATGTGGATGCCTCCCCGGCCTCGGACGACACAGGTGAGCAGCTCTGTGGGGTGCCTCGGGGGTCCCGGGTCCTGGGCAGGCTGCCGGCAGGCTCCTGGCTCTCTGAGCCCTCCTCTTCCTCTTCTTCCTCCTCCTCCGTCTCCTGGAGCGGTACCTCTGCCCCGGGGTCTTTCACGTCCCGGGGGGCAGGGACGGCATGAGCCCCCAGGAGGCGGTCCAGAGCCTGTAAGTGGGGGCACACCTCTGGGTCGGCCCCTGGCAGGCAGGCCCGGGAGTAGGACTGCCGCAGGTCCTTGATTTTCCAGCACACCTGCTCCCGGCTGCGCTGGTGGCCCCTGGCGGCCAGGCTAGCAGCCATGCGGCCATAGACTGCCGCATTCCTGTGGCTAGTGCGGAGATCATGGACATTGGAGGCTTCCCCCCAAACCTCGATGAGATCCACGATCTCTGCACTAGACCACGAGGACACCCGCCTCTTGCGGCCCCGGGCAGGGTCCTGGGAGCTGCCAGGCTGGTCCCGGGAAGAGGGGGAGGGCTGGGTGTCATTGGGTGGCTGGCTCATGGGGTGTCAGCTGCTGGGTGTGCTGGCACGGGTGCTGGCAGCCTTGCAACTGGCACAAACTGTGTAGCCAGCCCGTGGCCCTTTAAGGGCTCCGGGGCCGGGAGGGGGGCAGTAGAGTTTGCCTAGTGTTGGCCAGAGTGGCCACCAGGGCAAGCTGGGAAGGGATAGCCTCCCACTAGTTCGAATTAAGGGTCTACACAGCCCTTAATTCGAACTAGTAAATTCGAACTAGGTTTAATCCTCGTGGAATGAGGATTACCTAGTTCGAACTAAGCGCTCCATTAGTTCGATTTAAATTCGAACTAACGGAGCGCTAGTGTAGCGCCTATGAAAGTTAGTTTGAACTAACGTCTGTTAGTTCGAACTAACTTTGTAGTGTAGACATACCCTTAAAATGCTTATAAAGACTTCTTGTGGATTAAAAGTTGTAGAAATAATCAGTGAGTTGGAAGTACCTCTCCTTCCCTTTTCCACAACAGTGTCTAATTAGACTGAATGCCTTTTTATTTCATTCAGTGCAGAGAATTTCTGAAATCCCAGTTTAATCAAGCCTCAGTCCCATTGCTCCTCTGAGAGATCTTTTTTGTCAAAGCCACAAACTTCAGCCAAGGTTGTATTAATAGTACTTTGTTCATTTTCTCCCTTTTTTCCCTTTTGCTAATTTCATTTTTTTCTGAATTAATGATAATCAGGTTCCAACAGCATTTTAAAGTGTCTCAGACTTTTTATTAAATCCCACAATTTCTGACATAGTATTTTAAATTCTCCTTTTTGTCAAGACTTGTCAAATATGTTCAAGGGTTTAGAATTCATGGACTTGGGAAGGATTCTGTAAAAGGACTGGAGCAGCTACCACAGTTGCTTCATTCTGCAACCTACATCTACGTTTTGGTTTTGTAAGGATAGATAAAACCTGATTATGGCTAGGCAACTGATGTTCTGTGTCCATTGCATGTCATGCTGGCCAGTTTCCTTGTGACCCTGATGGTCCATCAGATCCAGCTGTAGTCTCTGTTATATGGATGTTAGATAATGTATAATTGAATAGTTGTGTAACCGCATCAAATTTTAGTGCTTACACGACTATCTGAGTAGCAGCCAGTGTGCTCCCGGTCCCATTCATAAGAAGTCCCCTACCACCTTGCGCTTCTGCCTCTCTATCAGAGGCAGCAGTGCAGGGTGGCAGGCAGGTGCAGTTCCACGAGTGGAGATGGTTTAAAAATCAGCTTCACACGAAGACTGGTTCCTGCCCGCCACTCCATGCTGTTGCCTCTATACAGATGAAGCAGCAGGTGTGGCAGCATCTCCTGTCCACAGGGGCTATGAGCTTCCCATGGACAGGGGCTATGGCTGCAGAGCAGCTTCTGTCCACGGCAAGCCCGGGCCCACCATGTACTGGGGCGGCTATATGGCAGCCTCCCTGCCCCTTCGGTGCTGCCTCTCCAAGAAGCAGCAGCATGTGGGGAGGGGAGAGGCAGCACTGCAGAGTTGCATAGCTCCCCCACCCACCCAATTCTGTAGCAGGCAGCAAGGGAGGGCAGATGGGTCCACAGACCCAGTACACAAGGAGAACCGGCTTATAAGCCATCTCCCCATGCATATTGCCTCGTGCCTGCCCCTCTCACTCTCCACTCTGCTGGCTCTATATCAGAGATAGAAGCATGGGGGTGGGGTGGGCAGGCAGATCCAGTGCTTGGCTCCCCCCTGGACATTGGCTTCCTCCTCCCTTCCCCTTGATGCCTCTGATACAGAGATGGGGGGGAGGGAGGAAATGCATGTAGACGACAGGATTAACTGATAACCCCAGGCTTATACAGTTGTCTATACATTGACATCCCTTCTTTGTTTTACTTAGGACTTGTCTACACAGGCATGTTTTGTTACACAAACTGCTAGAAAGGTGAGAGCATTTACACTGCAGTGTGACATTTGTCAAGAAATTTTGATGACAAGTTTTGATGACAAAATGCTTCCATCCCGAAAGAGACTTTTGTCTCCTCCCCCCCCCCCCCGCCTTTATCTTTGACAAAGAGCCAGTGTGGACTCTGCTGTTTGTTTTGTTGAGAGAACGGTGTTCTGCCAGTATCACATAACGCCTGCCAGAATGGCTATGATCAGTGTTTTATTATCTTTGCTGCCCTGAAACCATGTGCCCCTCCCCTTTCAAAGCTCTGGCAGGTATCTGACAGCTGAGCTGCTCCATTTGGGGAACAAAGAAAGAACAACTAATTGGAAAACTCCAGTTCTGCCCTGCTAGGGACACAGCAGCAGGAAGACTACTGGTACAGGGGAGGGCTAGAGAGACAGCTGTGCTGTTTTGACATTCCGCAGCATGGAGAACTCACACATCTACAAAGGAATCCCAAGAAGCAGAGGGATCGGCTCTGCCTTCCTGCAACACTGCACTGTGGGATGCTTCCCCACATTGCTTTGCTCTATCTGTTGACAGGGTGCTAGCAACATAACTATCAAAACAGTCTGGCCCATAGACTCAGCAGTCTGTCTCCCGTGCAGCCTCCTCTGCTTTCCCCACCCCCACACACGGTGCTCAGAAAAGCAACTGTGGAACTGTTTGTGTTTTACAAACTGTGAGCTGGGACGGAAGGAGTGAGTGGTGCTTGACAGCTACTCCAACCTCAGGCCAAACCCACAGGCTAGTTTCTGGCCAATGGAAGAGAAGTACAATCCTCCCTCCCTTCGGGCTCTTATTCACAGAGCACATGGCCCTGCAGCGTGTGCGGGGGGGAGGGCCGGCTCCTTCCTGAGAAATGTGTTGGGCTGCTGGTCTGGAATCTCACTGGTAAGTCTCCCGGACAGAACCTGTGTCTGGCACCCCTGACTACATCTCATTACACCCAGATAAGTCCTCCCTCCCCACATAAGTCAAACCTTCTGTCCCTCTCCTCCTGAGCCCATCTATTATTTTTTAGTCCTTTGGGCTCCTAATGGAGCATAGGCTCTCTATAATCATTCTCTACTCTTGCAATCATTAGCAATAGTCTAGATTTGATCCCATGTTAAGCCAGCTGCTT
Organism: Pelodiscus sinensis; assembly: GCF_049634645.1. Classification (NCBI taxonomy): domain Eukaryota; kingdom Metazoa; phylum Chordata; order Testudines; family Trionychidae; genus Pelodiscus; species Pelodiscus sinensis. Next base: position 26,300,513 of record NC_134725.1, on the reverse strand, counting down.
TTACTTCATCCAGGCTTCTTTGTTGCCATGTTTGTTTTGGACGTCCCCTTTTCCTCTTTCCCTTTGGATTCCATTCTAACACTTGTCCCGTGATACATTCCTCACAGTCCTTACGTAGAATGAGACCTGCCCATTGCCATTTTTTTCTTAATCTGGACCTCCATTGGTTTCTGAGTTGTTTTGATCTACAAGGTTTCATTTGGCACTCTATCATACCACTTTAGCTGGAGAATGTGTCTAAGGCATTTATTGACAAATGTCTGAATTATCTTAGTGTTTCTCTAGACAACACGCCACACCTCCGAGCCATACAGTAGCACTGATTTCATATTGGAAGTGAAAATACATAGTTTAGTTCTTGTTGAAATGGCTCTTGTACCCCAGACTGGTCATAGTATGGCAAAAGCTTGTTGCACCTTTCTTATTCTTGCACTGATGTCCTCTTCAGTTCCCCCATTCTTGCTGATAATGCTCCCCAAGTATACAAACTGATCTACCTCTTGCACTGCTTTTCCTTCAATTGTAATGTCACCTTCCTGTCTGTTAATGCACATCAACTTGATCTTCTCTTGACTAATTTTGAGGCCCACTAACTAAGCTGTTTCCTGTTGGGCATCTGTCTTCTCTTGCATGTGCTTTAATTTGTCTGCAAGCAGGGCTAAGTCATCTGCAAACTCTAGGCCTTCAAGTTTCCTAGTTTGAATCCATTGGAGTCCCCTTCCTGAGTCAGCATATGCTGTTTTTGTGACCCAGTCTAGGACAATCAAGAAGAGTAATGGAGAAAGAAGGCAGTCTTGGCGTACACCTATTGTGACCTGGAATTTTTCCAACAATTTTCCATCATGGATGACCTGAAAGAGTATTCGTCATCCTTCCTGAGCCCATATCCCCTCCCAAACTCTGCATCCCAATCCCCTGCCCCAGATCACAGTCCCCTCCTTCCCTAAGTCACAAACCAACCCCCAGTATTGTAATCCCCCACCCTAGGTCACAATCCAAACCCCTACCTCCTTTACCCAAACTCAGTGGCTCCTGACTCAAAAAATATTTCTCACCCTTATCATAAATAAAGATAATGTTGTGTTGGACATAATATTTTACTTTATTTAAAAACGAAGCCTTGTCAACAAGTCCCTAATTGGGACACAGCCCCCATCTGGCCTCAGTGTCATAACACTCCTGCACCACCTCCCACACACCAACGCTGAGCCCATCATACATCTGAACCCCCTGCCCTGAGCCCCTCATAATTCCACATACCCAGACTCTTGCACTCTCACATCCCCAGTTCTGTGCTATAAAACTCCTGCACCCCCATACCTCAAGCTTGTGCCCTGAGCCCATCATACATCCCATCCCAGACTCTTGCAGCCCCATATCCCCAGCCCTCTTCCATAACACTTCTGCCCCCCCTCACATCCCAATCATGTTCCCTAAGTCCACCATACACCAGAACCCCCTACCCTGAACTCCTCACACCCCAACATCCCTAGAATGCTGCACTCCCACATCCCAGCCCCTGCCATAAGATTGACAGAAGACAGCCAGAAGACGTGCATGAAGCTGAATTTGACCAGTCATGATGTAAACGTCAAAGAAATGTGTGAAAAGATACAGAAGTCCCATTAAATGAAGTCTGTGAGTATAATGTTTCATTATGATATTATTAACCATTATGTTAATTATGTTAATTATCAATAATATTAAGTTGTATATTTTTCGCCATGCAAACAGGCATTCTTATGAGGCTCTTTGTTGACCACTTGTTCTGAATTTTGATGTAGTTTGGCTCTTTGAAAAGGTTGCCGATCCTTGCCTTAGACTGAAAGCTCTTCAAAGACCACCTCTTTGTTATGTTTGTATAGCACCTAGCTAGAGACATAAAAGGTAACAAGAAAACATTTTACAAATACTTTTGAAACAAAAGGAAGAACTATGACAAAGTAAGCCTATTACTCAGTGGGGTGGAGGGAACAGTAATAGAAAATATGGAAATGACAGAAGTTATCATAGAATCATAGAATCATAAAACTGGAAGAGACCTCAGAAGGTAATCAAGGCCAGCCTCCTGCTCTAGGTAGGACCAATTCCAACTAAATCAACCCGGCCAGGGCTTTGTCAAGCCAAGACTTAAACACCTCTAGGGATGGAGACTCCACTACTTCCCTAGGTAAGCCATTCCAGTGCTTCACCACCCTCCTAGTGAAATAGTTTTTCCTAATATCCAACCTGGACCTCTCCCACCACAACTTGAGACCATTGCTCCTTGTTCTGCCATCTGTCACTACTGAGAACAGCCTCTCTCCATCCTCTTTGGAACATCCCTTCAGGAAGTTGAAGACTGCTATCAAATTCCCCCTCACTCTTCGCTTCTGCAGACTAAACAGACCCAAGTCCCTCAGCCTCTCCTCATAAGTCATATGCTCCAGCCCCCTAATCATTTTGGTTGCCCTCCGCTGGACCCTCTCTAAAGCGTCCACATCCTTTTTGTAGTGTGGGGCCCAGAACTCCAGATGCAGCCTCACTAAAGCCGAATAAAGGGGAATAATGACATCTCTGGATCTGCTGGCAATGCTCCTCTTAATGCAACCTAATATGCCGTTAGCTTTCTTGGCTACAAGGGCACACTGTTGACTCATATCTAGCTTCTCATCCACTGAACCCCCAGGTCCTTTTCTGCAGAACTACTACTTAACCGGTTGGTCCCCAGCTTGTAACTATGCTTGGGATTCTTCCGTCCCACGTGCAGGACTCTACACTTGTCCTTGTTGAACCTCATCAGATTTCTTGTGGCCCAATCCTCCAATTTGTCTAAGTCATACTGTACCCTATCTCTGCCCTTAAGCGTATCTACCTCTCCCCCCAGCTTAGTGTCAGATTTCTTCTGTTCCAGTTTTTATGAAGGAGTTTAGTAGCAATTGGACATCTAACTTATCAGCTTAAAATAGGAAAGAACAATTTAGATGTTTTCAAGTCACCACGGCCAGATGAAATACGTCCTAGAACACTCAAGGAGTTGACTGAGAAGATATCTGAGCCATTGGCAATTATCTTTGAAAAGTCATGGAAGATGGGTGAAATTATATAGGACTGGAAAAGGGCAAATATAGTGTCAATTTACAAAAAGGGAAATAAGGACCATCTTGGGAATTATAGACCAGTCAGCTTAACTTCATACCCCAGAAAAATAATGAAGCAAATAATTAAGCAATCTATTTCCTACAAGGTGATAAGCAACAGTCAGCATGGATTTTTAAAGAACAAATTGTTTCAAACCAACCAAATAGCTTTTTTTCACAGATAACAAGCTTTGTGGATAGGAAGGAGGCAGTACTTGTGGTCATTATCTTGATGTCAGTATGATTTTTTATACTGTCTTGATTGACCTTCTCATAAACAAACTAGTGAAATACAACCTAGCTGGACCTACTATATGATAGATACGTAACTGGTTAGATAACCCTTTGCAGAGAGTCATTGTCTGTGATTCAGTCAAGCTGTAATGGCATATCAAGTGGAGTTTCAGGGGGAATAATTCTGGGTCCAGTCCTGTTCAATAACTTCAACAGTGATTTAGATAATGGCATAGAGAGTACACTTTCAAAGTTTGTAGCCAATATCAAACTAAGTGCTTTGAAGGGTAAGATTAAAATTCAAAATGATTCGAACAAACTAGAGAAATGGTCTGAAGTAAATAGGATGAATTCAATAAGGATAAATGCAGAGTAGTCCACGTTAGGAAGGATCAATCAGTTATACTCACACAAAATGGGAAATGACTACCTATGAAGGAATTCTACAGAAAGGGATCAGGGGTCGTAACAGATCACAAGGTAAATATAATTTGATGGTGTAACGCTGCAGAAAAACCAAACATCATTCTAGGATGTATCTGAAGGAGTGTTGTAAGCAAGCTATGAGAAGCAATTCTTCCAATCTACTCCACGTAGATTAGGCCTCAGCTACACTATTGTGTTCAGTTCTGAGTGCCCACGTTTCTGCAAAGATGTGGGCAAACTGAAGAAAGCCAAGAGAAGAGCAACAAAAATTATTCAAAGTCTAGAAAATATGAGCAATGAGGGAAGACTGAAAAATTGGGTTTGTGTAGTTTAGAGAAGACTGAGAGAGGACATAATTGATTTCAAATATACAAAAGATTGTGACTAGGAAGAGGGAGAACGAATGTTTTACTTCAACCACTGATAGGACAAGAAGCAATGGGCTTAAATTGCAGCAAGGGAAGTTTAGACTGGACAATAGGAAAAACTTCCTAACTGTCAGGGTATTTAGATACTGGAATAAATTGCCTAAGGAGATTGTGGAATCTCCTTTATTAGAGACTTGTAAAAGCATGTCACAAATGGTTTAGATAATACTTACACTAATCATACCTAGTGATGTGTACAGTCCATACATACCATAAGAAATGGAATAGTCATGCTTGGAAAACTTGTTGGGAATATAATCTTACATATGTGAACTGAACACAAACTAATGGAAAACTGCTTTGAAATCCAACAGAAATTAAGACAGAATGAGGTCAGTTCAACTGGTATTTGTAACCACCCTATGGATTTTTCTGACAGGGTTATCATCCTTTGATAAAATTTAAAAAACAACAAATAATCTTACAGCACCTTAGGTAGTAAAAAATATGTGGATGGTATCATGAGCTTTCATGGGCACAACCCACTTCTTCAGATGAAAGGAGTTAAGGGGTTCAGGGGACAAATAAATAGCAGAGAAAGAGATGGGATGAAGAGGGAAAGAAGAAAAAAATATTATCAATTAGAGTATACATGGTAAATGAGGCTGATAGAATGGGTTCTCGGAACTCTAAGTATCCAGTGCTTGGCTTTTTATATCACTAGGGTGTGGAATGTAGCAAGCCACCAAGTTAAGGTCTTTGTTTAAATTTCTATGGCAGGTGTGAAACTTGTAAATGAAATCAAGTTCTATAGCTTATCTCTCCAGCTGGTATTTGAAAATGCCTTGTAATAATATTGTCACTTTTAGATCCATTAACTTGTCCAGGCAAGTTAAAATGTTCCCCAACAGGTTTATGTGTGTTACCATTTTGAAAATCTGATTTGTGTTCATTAATCCTTTGTCATAGGGACTGTCCATTTTGGCCAACATACATGGCAGAGGGGCACTGACAGCACTTGATGGCATAGACCACATTGGTGGATGTGCAGTTATATGAGCTTCTGATGTGGTGGTTTATATGGTTAGGTCCTGTGATGATGTCGCTTATATAGATGTGTGAACAGAGTTGGCACTGAAGTTGATTGCAGGGTTGGTTCCTCGATGAGTATGATGGAGGTGTGCCACATGGTTCACCAGAATGGTCCAACGATCCTTGAAGAAAAAGTTATTTTCCATCACATCCTCCTGGGTGGTTCTGAAATAATGGAACACAACCCTCTCCTCAGACTCAGAGGCTACGTCTATACTACAAGGCTTTTGCATAAAAGCTGCTATTTTTGAACATAAACTGATGGAGCGTCCACACCTCAAGAGTGCTTTTGTGCAAAAAAATTGACAGAACAGAGGGCTTTTTGCGGTAGAGTTATTCTTCTCCTCATAAGGAATTACTCCTTTTTGCACTACAGCTCTTGCACAAAAAGGCATGTGTGAACATTCCGCAGGAGTTTCTTGCTCAAGAAACCCCTATTGGAAAAAGCACAGGTGCTCTGATGGCCATTCTGCGAATGGCTATCAGAGCTTTCTTGCGCAAGAGTGTTCATGTAGTGTGGATGCTCTCTTGCGCAAAATCGCATCAGTTTAATGATATGTTTTGAGGTCTGGACGCGCTTTTGTGCAAGAAGTTTTTCCACAAAAACCCTGCAGTGTAGACAAAGCCAGACTGTTTTCCTGGTAAGTTCCAATCTTAGCCATAAATATTTCTGTATCAATGAAACGCATGCTTGTTTTTAGGGCTAGAGTGTGCCACTTTGATTCAAGTGAGGAGGAGGAGGAACTAAGAACATATATCCCCCTTACTTAATGTTTTCACACAAAAACTGTGTATGACCCCACAGGAAAAAGCCCTAATCCCTGATAAATCTCCCTTAGCTATTGAAAGAGACAGACTGTGGTCCCACATCCTCTCCACACCAGCTAGAATAATCAGGCATGGAATAGCAGAAAGTATACTTCAGCTGCTGGAAGAATTTAACTTATTCAAACATCTTGGCGGTTCCACTATAGAATCACCCCACATCAGGTCACTTTACTTCTAGTTGTGAGCCTCAGAAACTAGTGAGGCACCTGAATCCTTTATAAACAAGGCCAGACTTCTGGAAACATTTCTGATTTTTTTTCCTACCCAAGAGATGTAACCTTTTCTAGTGTAAGTTATTATTGATCCCTTGGGTCTAATGTACTGACCAGTCAATCAATTTAAATCCTTCAGCAGCTTTATACTTTTCAAGAATTAACCTTTCAAAACAAGAGCTGACCCCAATAAAGGCCAGTCTGCTAAAACTTCTTCAGCTTAATTAGCGCATCTTGCCTCCCCACCACTCACAGTGGGGAGCAACTGGAAGAGCTGTAGATTAGCCAATCCCCAAGCCTGCCCCCATTCGGGGTGGGGGAGGGGGAAGTTACTGGTCAAGGAGGGTGACTATACACCTTATCCTTGCAGACCACTGACATAGGCTTGTTTGCAGCCATGAAGAGGAGGTCAGACTCTGTACAATCCAAGGGTCAGTTATTATCTCATTTGCACCAATACAAAGCCACTGCAGCACACCATCCACATTCAGGCCTTGTGTATGCAGATTAGGGATGTAAAATCCCATTTAAAATATTACCTCGACTGCCATGTGGTGCCATTGGTGGAGCAGCTCTCTGCCCAGGGCATGTCATAGTGGACCCAGCTAGGTTGTAATGCCCCCCATCTGCCAGGGTGGGCCCAGCCAGTTTCTGGTTAACCGGTTACCCTAGTAAGCATGCCAGTAAGTCATGTTTACCAGATAACTTATTAACTGGTTAACCCTTTACATCTCTAGGGCAGATTCAATCTCTCTCAAGCCAACAAAGCTGCAAGTACTTATGCTGTGGCTAAATATGGCCTGGCGAGCTGTAAGAGATCATAATTTGACTCAAAGGTGTTAAAGCATTTATACATTCTAACTCTTAGGCTACGTTTACACTGGCCAATCTTGCACAAGAACATATGCAAATGAGGCATGGCAATGAATATCGCCGTGCCTCATTTGCATAAGTTCTTGCACAAGACTGGCCAGTGTAGATGTAGCCCTAAAGTCTTCAAAGCAAGACACGGTTCCTTTCTGGAATATATGCTCTAGACCAGGGATGTGCAATAAGTGGCTAACCATGGCGAGTACTGCCCTGTCTGTGGGCCATTTATTGCCCACCCCTGCTCTAGTGAAACACAAGTTGTTGGATTCGGTAACTGGATGAACATCTATGGCTTCCATTGTACAGGAGTCCAGACTCAATGAGCTAATAAAGTCAATGATGTCAAGAACAGCCCGGTCTGAGCCCAAACCACACAGCCACAAAGCATACCCAAAAGTATATTTGAAGAAGAAAAGACACACATACAACAATAAGCATACATAGGTGTGAAACACACTACACACATACAACAACAAGCACACATAGGTGTGAATACACACTGTAGAAATCTCTCAACATTTTGTTCTTTTTCTAATTTTCTGAAAGCAAAAATTAAAAAATAAATACAAAGGTTTTGTCATGTTAGTTATGAAGACCGATAGACAAATATCTCAGGGAGAAGCAGCTTTTAGCACATTAGCTACTAGATACCCCAAGAAAAATCACTTGGGGAGTAAACATTGAATTATTTTCACTTTTTAAAACTATGTCTCAATAGTTAATGTCTGCAAATGTTTATGATCATCTCACCTGCCTGAATCCCGTGGGGATATTTAAAGAAAATAGCAACCTTCAGATTTTCAAGAAAAATAAAAAGATATTTAAAAAAACCTCAGCATAAGCCTGTTTCTAAATATGGCTGATGTAATCTCCTTTTGAGCCAGTAAAAGAGGAGCATAGGAACACAGGATCCCAGGGGTGAACTGAAATACAGAAATGGGACATTCTGTTAAGAAAACTGGGCATCTTGTAACCAGCTAGCTCTGAATCAGAATGACAAATACCCTTTTTAAAAAGCAGATGGGGACTCCACACTGCACAAAAGAATTTTTTTCTCTACTTGTATTCTGGGTTGATTAGAATGTATCCAAACTCCCATTTAATAACAATCAGCGATTTAATCATAAGGGCAAATCCTAATCCAACCCTCCATGGCCACTGAAATCGCTGAATACAGACAGCCAAACTGGTCTATTCTAATGTGGAGAGATGTCTCCGGATTCAAAGAGCCCTCACAGAATATCTGCTCTCTGAGGATTCATTGCTCTTTAGCTAATAGACAGTAGCAGAAGAAGGAAGAGCCAGCATACCCATGATGTTATAAATATGTGTTCCCTGGAGAATATTCTTGTCCATGACAGTTTTAAATGACTCAAGTGATAGAGCGTCCACTATGTTTCTTGGGAGGTTATTCTATAGCCTTATAGCTGTCAGTGTTAGGAAATATCTCCCTTTATTTTAATAATATCTAGTGCCTCTCACTATGTGAAATTTCTTGTTCAGATGCTGCTTGTGATGCTTCATGTTTTTCCCACTTTCCAAACAGAGGCAACTTTATTTATTCTCCAATGTGTTTTATTTTCCCCTCACAATGTCTCTGAAAGTCTGAACCTGAAAGACCCTTGTGAGGGAAGGAATGGGGGCACTGGACTTCAAAGGCTACGGATACAGTACGGCTTTTGCCGGAAGAGGTAGTGCTTTTGCTGGGGAAGGCACAAGGATCTTGCGCAAAAAAGGGTTTTTGTGCAAAAAGGAAACATCTATACTGCATGTTTTTGCACAAAAACCTTTTGCACCATAAGAGATTATGCAAATGAAGCGCAAGAAAATACTAATCTGTGCTTCATTTGCATTGCCTCTTCTGGCAAAAGTCATAGTGTAGCTGTAGCCTAACTGAATTCAAAACAATCCATTAATATGGACAAAAGGAAAATGCTTTTTTGCACCATTTTAAAGTGTGATCTACATTTTTAACAAAGATGGCCTCAAACTTCATCTAGCAAAGGATACTAATGACTTTCTACAAAAGTAACAAATTCTTTTGGTTTGGAAGGGATCTGAACCAGTATTGGTAAGCAAGCTTGAGTGACCCAAAAGGGCACCAAGTAGACAGAGCTATCAGATGTATTCCTTTTGCTAGTGCTCAGGTGAAATCTGAGACAAGTCTAATTAGAGGGATTCATCCCTCCATATTTCATGCATTGAATATATACTGTTATTCTGGGAGATTCTGTAGATGGGGGAGGTTGTCTGGCACAGCCCCCAATCATAACTCATTTGCCTCTGCATTGACTTGAAAAAATACTACATTTCAAAGGGATGATAGACTAATGGTTAATGCACTAGCCCATCCATTCTGGATCAAATTCGTGTTGTTAATGCATTGCTCCACCTTTTCCAAAGGAAGGAAACATTTTCACCATTGTGCTGTGGTTTACACCAAGACTGAGGCCAACAGTCTCAAGGAGGCTTCAGGCGCTAGAGACAATCAAAAGACACACAAAAGCTAAACAACAAGACTTGTGACATTTTATACCCATCAAATAACTTTTCAACACTAGGTGCTATTAATAACTCAAGATTAGCCACACCATGTTATCTGTAATCCTACAACAATTCCTATTCCTAGCAGGGAAAAATAATATGCAGCCCATTTATGCCATCTTATAAGATAGACGGGGCTTTCCTGACAAGTAAAGTGCTGCTCAGCATAAGAAAGCATGGTAGAATTTGGCCCTGAGTTGGCAACAACCTCATTTACTGTAATGATTGTTTTGGCTGAGTCAGGGCAGGAGAATTGGGCCTTATGAGTTAACCAAGTGGGAGGAGGGGTTCACTGTTTGAAGTATAAGGAATTTTGAAGAATATGAGGAACAAAGCATGTGGCTGGTTTGTGGGCAGCTGAACTGTGCATAATCATAACCAGTACACTGGGAAAACTCCCATTAACTTCAGTGGGGCTAGAATTTCATCCTATGTATGTTTTAGAGCTTTATACTAGAATCCACCATCAACATTCCATCTGAGCCTCTCCCAGTTCAACTGTAAGGCCCCGAAGAAACATTATCAAGTCTCCAGCTCCTCTCAGACCTCTGCTTTAGTTTGAAGATTTTGGGGAAGGTAAGAGCAGCAGCTCTTATAAATATTATTCTGGTTATGGTGAAAATGTTTTCTGCGGTAGACCCCGGCCTTGACTAACAAAGCCTTGATTCCAGCTCTTCAACCATATTTGTAATTCACATTGCCCCAAATGAGTGCAATTGTCTTGATGGTTGAGAAAGGAAAATGTGGACTTGAATGTACCTGGGACTTCATCTATATGTACATCTGAAATTCAAGACCAAGGCCTCAAGCAGTAATCAGAAGCCGAGCCAGTACCTCGTCAGTAATAAATACAGAAAATCTAAATTACAAACAAAATGATGCTATTTCCACTGGAAACAGTGGCATGATTTTAGCCATCTTACACGTTTGTCATGTGTTGCTCTTCTAAAGTGCTCACTGAGTTTTGTCTCCTACATTTCTAGCATCTGAAATATGTCTTGAAAGGTGGGTTCCAAAGCTTTATTTATTCCCCTGACAGTCCATTACATTTTCTGGACGATCAAATCAAAGGGACAAACACAGAATAAGAAAATCAAGATAGGAGCCACAGCTCAATTCTTTACCTTCAAACAATCTAAACAAAGTATAGAAGAGATCAACTTGTACTTATTCCCCACACCTACTGAAAGAAGTAACTCACTCCTAGTGAAGTCAATTGGGGTCAGATTGTCAAAGAGCTCAGAGCCATTAGTGTCTTTTGCCATAAAACTAATACTATTTGTATTTCGTTAGTAAAGGTCCTCTCAGCCCAAAGCAGGTCCCATTATGCCAGGTCAGGGTGGGCAAAATAAGTCTGGAGGAGAGGGAAATGTGTGTGCAGATCCAGTCCACTAAGCATTTCTCCCTGATCTGACCAGCTGATTAGCAGAGCATGCCTATGTAAGCTGGCATCTTGTGTTCAGTTGCTCCTCCCACAACTTGGTCCATCCTGCAGCCAAGCTGCTCCCAGGATTCTCCTGCTTGCTGCGTACAGTGCAGTGGGAGGGAGGTGAGAAAGGAGAGCTGAAGTCAGGGTATCTCCCTGTACTCCATCTCTGCAGAGAAGGGGTCAGGGAGAGGGAGACACACAGCAGAGCTGCTCTAATCTGATGCATGGATGGTAAGTGACTCAGAGGATAGCAGAGCAGGAGAGGAGGAAGACAACAAAGCAGGACAGATTTTCCTTAAAGACACAGAGTGTGGCTTCCCTCAGAAACTTACCCAGCAGTAGCCAGCACACACACCCCGTTTCACTCACACACACCCATACTGTCACATTGTCTCTGTGCCACACAGCTACAGTCACTGTCACATATACACTGCTGCATACAATCTGTGTCCCAAGTCTGTCTCTCACACACAAAGGCTACGTCTACACTGTCATGATTTTCTGGAAATGCTTTTAGCGGAAAAGTTTTCCATTAAGAGCATTTTTGGAAAAGTGCATCTAGATTGGCAGGATGCTTTTCTGCAAAAGCACTTTTTGCAGAAAAGCGTCCGTGGCCAATCTAGACGTGCTTTTCCACAAAAAAGCCCCGATCGCCATTTTCGCGATCGGGGCTTTTTTTCCGCAAAACAAATCTCTGCTGTCTACACTGGCCCTTTTGTGCAAAAGTTTTTCGGAAAAAGACTTTTGCCTGAACGGGAGCAGCATAGTATTTCCGCAAAAGCACTGACAATCTTACATGAGATCGTCAGTGCTTTTGCGGAAATTCAAGTGGCCAGTGTAGACAGCTAGCAAGTTTTTCCGCAAAAGCAGATGATTTTGCAGAAAAACTTGCGAGTCTAGACACAGCCAAAGTGTCTCTCTTTCACAACACATACTGTCGCTCTCTGTAGCCCCCAGCTCCACCCTTTCTGCTTGAGGCTCCACTCCTTACAGGGGACCTGGGGATGGTCATGAGTTAAGTGGGTCCCCCTTCAAAAATTATTGCCCACATCTGAGGTTTGTGCTCTACAAAGATGCTCAGAGACAGATTGTAAAGCATTTAGCACCCACAACAAGAGCCAGAATCTCAAAGAAGTTCAGCACCCCATGTAATCCTGGTTTGGAGCTTCATCTAGGTGAAGCATGGGTTGAGTCAATGCTGCTTTTAGCCCTTTATGTCTTTTGGCTGTCAAAATTTTGACTCCAACAGCCTGCCAGCGGCCCAACTTGTTTACTCCTTGCAGACTAACTTTATTACCCTTCTGGTTCCCAATTTATCCCTTAATAAGGACCAGTCCTTCTCACTACACTCTCCCAGAAGACATATTAGGGTCACTGGCTCCTGCAGACACAGTTTAACTTTCCATCTTGTCAGCTTATTAAAAGTTTTGCTTAACATACACAGCATTGACGCCAGGGAGGGATCTTCAGGTGAGTGCTCTCAGTTTGTCACACACAGAGGGCAGGAGAGGCGAGCGCAGAAGGGGCAGGGTGTGAGCGTCGCTCAGGCTGCTCGGGCTGGACATTGTGCTGTAGTCCATGCATGTGAAACCACGTGCAGTGTTAGTGTGAACCACATGGACTCAGCAGGCAGCCCCTGAGCACAGGTGGGTCCTGCAGACAGGCTCAGGGGAAACCACACAGGTTCCGCCCTATGGGGGGCCCTCCCAGCACCTGCCATGGCTGGAAGAAGGCTAGCCACAAGGGCTTAGGCATGACCCCAAACACCCCGAGGAGCGCTACACACACAACATGGGCATGCCTGCATGTGCAAGGCACCACCCGCTCCCACGAATAGCATTGCGAGCCACAGGTGTGTGTGCAGACTCCAGGGAGGACCAGGCTGCTCCCAGCTCCTCTGCCCCCCATGGGATCCCACTGTGGCCAGACACTTCCCTTGCCTGCTTGTCTTCAGACAACTGAAAGAAGCTTCCAGATCACAGACCCTGGTTCTCATGGGGGACTTCAATCACCCTGACAGCTGTTGAGAGACCAATACAGCAGTAAACAGATAATCCAGGAAGTTTTTGGATATGATGGGGGCAACTTCTTGGTACAAGTGCTGACAGAACCGACCAGGGGCTATACACATCTTGACCTGCTGCTCACAAACAGGGAGGAACTAGTAGGGGAAGAAGAGGTGGGTGACAACCTGCAAAGCAGTGATCATGAGATGGTAGATTTAAGGATCCTGACCAAAGAAAGAAAGGAGAGTAGCAAAACAGAAACCCTGGATTTTAGAAGAGCAGACCTGACTCCCTCAAGAGAACTAATGGGCAGGATTCCCTGGGATGCTTTCATGAAGGGGAAAGGAGTCCAGGAGAACTGGCAATATTTTAAAGAAGCCTTATTAAAGGCACAGGAACAAACCATCCCGATGTGCAGTAAGAACAGCAAATATGGTAGGCGACCAGATTAGCTTACTGGGGACATTCTTGGTGAGCTAAACACAAAAAGGAAGTTTACAAGAAGTGGAAACTTGGACAGATGACTAGGGAGGAGTATAAATAGATAGCTCAAGAATGCAGGGGAGTTATCAGGAGGGCGAAAGAGCAATTGGAATTGCAGCTAGCAAGAGATGTGAAGGATAACAAGAAAGGTTTCTACAGGCAAGTTAGCAATAAAAGGGTGATCAAAGAGAGTGTGGGGCTCTTTTTGGATGATGGAAGTAACCTAGTGACAGATGATGTGGGAAAAGCTGAAGTACTCAATGCTTTCTTTTCCTCTGTCTTCACAGACAAGGTTAGTTCCCAGACAAATGCACTAGGCAATGCAGTATGGGAAGGAGGTGGCCAGCCCTTGTTGGGGAAAGAACAAGTTAGGAACTATTTAGAAAAGCTAAACATACACAAATCCATGGACTCTGACTTAATGCATCCGAGGGTATTGAGGTAGTTGGCAAATGTCGTTGCGGAGCCTTTGGCCGTTAGCTTTGAAAACTCGTGGAGATCGGGAGAGATCCCAGATGATTAGAAAAAGGCAAATGTAGTGCCCATCTTTAAAAAAGGGAAGAAGGACAATCTAGGGAACTACAGACCAGTCAGCCTTACCTCAGTCCCCAGAAAAATCATGGAGGGGATTGTTAAGGAATCCATTTTGAAGCACTTGGAAGAGAAAAAAAGTGATCATAGACTCATAGACTTTAAGGTCAGAAGGGACCATTATGATCATCTAGTCTGACCCCCTGCACAGCGCAGGCCACAGAATCTCGCCCACCCCTCTCAGAATAATCCTCTCACCTATGTCTCAGATATTGAAGCCTTCAAATACTTTGAAGGCCCCAACATGTAGAGAGTCCTTCAGCTGTGATCTGTGCCCAATGCTACAGAGGAAGGCGAAAAACCTCCAGGGCCTCTGCCAATCTACCCTGGAGGAAAATTCCTTCCTGACCCCAAATATGGCGATCAGCTAAGCCCTGAGCATGTGGGTAAGACTCACCAGCCAGACACCCAGAAAGTTCCCTATAATGAATGGTCAATTAGTTACCAAGATCATGTTATTTCATCCAACCATCCCCTTATCATAGAATCATAGAACTGGAAGAGACCTCAGAAGGTCGTCAAGTCCAGCCCTCCGCTCTAGGCAGGACCAATCCCATCTAAATCAACCCGGCCAGGGTTTTGTCAAGCCGAGACTTAAACACCTCTAGGGATGGAGACTCCACTACTTCCCTAGGTAACCCATTCCAATGCTTCACTACCCTCCTAGTAAAATAGTTTTTCCTAATATCCAATCTGGACCTCTCCCACCACAACTTGAGACCATTGCTCCTTGTTCTGCCATCTGTCACTACTGAGAACAGCCTCTCTCCATCCTCTTTGGAACCTCCCTTCAGGAAGTTGAAGGCTGCTATCAAGTCCCCCCTTACTCTTCGCTTCTGCAGACTAAACAGACCCAAGTCCCTCAGCCTCTCCTCGTAGGTCATATGCTCCAGACCCCTAATCATTTTGGTTGCCCTCCGCTGGACCCTCTCCAATGCGTCCGCATCCTTTTTGTAGTGGGCGGCCCAGAACTGGACACAGTACTCCAGATGTGGCCTCACCAAAGCCGAATAAAGGGGAATAATGACATCTCTGGATCTGCTGGCAATGCTCCTCTTAATGCATCCTAATATGCCATTAGCCTTCTTGGCTACAAGGGCACACTGTTGACTCATATCTAGCTTCTCATCCACTGTAACCCCCAGGTCCTTTTCTGCAGAACTACTACTTAACTGGTTGGTCCCCAGCCTGTAACTATGCTTGGGATTCTTCCGTCCCAAGTGCAGGACTCTACACTTGTCTTTGTTGAATCTCATGAGATTTCTAGTGGCCCAATCCTCCAATTTGTCTAAGTCACTCTGGACCCTATCTCTGCCCTTAAGCGTATCTACCTCTCCCCCTAGCTTAGTGTCATCTGCAAACTTGCTGAGGGTGCAATCTATCCCCTCATCCAGGTCATTAATAAAGATATTGAACAAAACTGGTCCTAGAACCGAACCTTGGGGTACTCCACTAGAAACCGACCGCCATCCTGACATCGAGCCATTGATCACTACCCGCTGGGCCCGGCCTTCTAGCCATCTTTCTATCCATCTTACCGTCCATTTATCCAATCCGCATTCCCTTAACTTGCTGGCAAGAATATTGTGGGAGACTGTATCAAAAGCCTTGCTAAAGTCAAGGTATATAACATCCACTGACTTTCCCATGTCCACTGAGCCAGTTACCTCATCATAGAAGCTAATCAGATTGGTCAAGCACGACTTGCCCTTTGTGAATCCATGCTGACTATTCCTGATCACTTTCCTCTCATTCAAGTGTCTCAAAATGGATTCCTTTAGGATCCCTTCCATGATTTTTCCAGGAACCGAGGAAGGACTGACCGGCCTATAGTTCCCTGGATCGTCCTTCTTCCCTTTTTTGAAGATGGGCACTACATTTGCCTTTTTCCAATCATCCGGGATTTCGCCCGATCTCCACGACTTTTCAAAGATAATGGCCAAAGGCTCCTCAATGACATTTGCCAACTCCTTCAGTACCCTCGGGTGCATTAAGTCCGGACCCATGGATTTGTGTACGTTTAGTTTTTCTAAATATTTCCTAACCTGTTCTTTACCCACAAAGGGCTGTCCATCTTCTTCCCATCTTGCGTCGCTTAGCACAGAAGTCCAGGAGGCGACCTTGTCCGTGAATACAGAGGCAAAGAAAGCATTGAGTACTTCAGCTTTCCCCACATCCTCTGTCACTAGATTACCTCCTTCATCCATTAGGGACTGCACACCCTCTCTGATCACCTTCTTGTTGACATGCCTGTAGAAACCTTTCTTGTTATCCTTTACACCCTTAGCTAGTCGCAACTCCATTTGCGCTTTCGCCTTCCTGATAACCCCCCGGCATTCTCAAACTATACATTTAAACTCCTCCCTAGTCATTTGTCCAAGTTTCCACTTTCTGTAAGCTTCCTTTTTGTGCTTAAGTACACCAAGGATTTCCCCTGTAAGCCAATCCGGTCTCCTACCAGGTTTGCCTCTCTTGCTACGCGTCGGGATGGTTTCTTTCTGTGCCTTCAATAAGGCTTCTTTAAAATACTGCCAGCTGTCCTGGACTCCTTTCCCCTTCATGTTAACATCCCAGGGGATTCTTTCCATCAGATCTCTGAGGGAGTCAAAATCTGCTTTTTTGAAGTCCAAGGTGTGTATTTTACTACTCTCTTTCCTTCCTTTGGTCAGGATCCTGAAATCTACCATCTCATGATCACTGCTTCCCAGGTTGTCACCCACCTCTACGTCCCCTATTAGTTCCTCCCTGTTTGTGAGGAGAAGGTCAAGCTGTGCACGGCCCCTGGTCGGATCCTTCAGCACTTGTACCAAGAAGTTATCCCCAACATTCTCCAAAAACTTCCAGGATTGCCTGTGTACTGCCATATTGGTTTCCCAACAGATGTCAGGGTGATTAAAGTCCGCCATGAGAACCAGGGCCTGCGATCTGGAAGCTTCGCTCAGTTGTCCGAAGAAAGCCTCATCTACCTCATCCACCTGGTTCGGTGGCCTGTAGCAGACACCAACCACAACATCACTGCTGTTTGCTCCTTTAAACCTGACCCATAGACTTTCAACAAGTTTTTCTCCCTCTTTATACTGGAGTTCAGAGCAAGCATAGTGCTCTCTTACATATAGTGCAACTCCTCCTCCTTTTCTCCCCTGCCTATTCTTCCTGAACAATCTATACCCTTCCATGACAGCGCTCCAGTCATGCGAGTCATCCCACCAAGTCTCTGTTATCCCAATTAAATCATATTTCTTGGTCTGGGCCAGGGCCTCCAGTTCTTCCTGCTTGTTGCCCAGGCTTCTTGCATTATTGTACAAACACTTCAGGTAACCAGTTGATTTCGAAACTGGGGTCCTCCTTTCTCGCTCCTTGCTCTATGCATTTCTTCCCGGTCAACATCAGGAAGAGTCAACATGGATTCACGAAGGGCAAGTCGTGCCTGACTAATCTGATTAGCTACTATGATGAGGTAACTGGCTCTGTGGACATGGGGAAGTCGGTGGAAGTGATATACCTTGACTTTAGCAAAGCTTTTGATACAGTCTCCCACAGTATTCTTGCCAGCAAGTTAAGGGAATATGGATTGGATACATGGACTGTAAGATGGATAAAAAGCTGGCTAGACGGTCAGGGCCAACTGGTGATCAATGGCTCGATATCAGGTTGATGGTCGGTTTCTAGCAGAGTGCCCCAAGGATCTGTTCTAGGAACAGTTTTGTTCAACACCTTTATTAATGACCTGGATGAGCAGATGGATTGCACCCTCAGCAAGTTCACAGATGACACTAAGCTGGGTGGAGAGGTAGATATGCTGGAGGGAAGGGATAGTGTCCAGAGTGACCTGGACAGATTAGAGCCATGGTCACAAACCCGTTGATCGCTATCGACTGGTCGATCGCGAAGCCTCAACCGATCGATCTTGAGGCATTCAGGCACCCCCACCCCTCATTTTTCCCCCACCCCCGAGAAGCCCCACTACCTACCTCTAGTGTAGTGCCGGCTTCCCGTGGGGTGGATGGAAGTCCTGGGTGAAGCCCGTGTCACTTCCGGCGGCTCCGGAAGTGCACAGGCTGCTCCCCTCCCACAGCTCTGTCACGGGAGGGGGTTGGCCACGCCTGTGGAAGGGGGTTGGCCACGCCGAGGGAGAGGGGGTTTGGCCCCGGGACAGGCTACTGCGGGAGTTTGCAGGAGGGGGGGTTGGTCCCAGTGCAGTCACGCGCGGGGTTTCCCTGCACTGTGGGGGGGGGGGGAGTCGGGTCCAGAGGAGGCACATGCTGGCTTCCCTCTGGGCGGGGGCAGGGGGAGAATCCTGGGAGGAGGCAGATGCAGGGGACTCTCTGCTGCGACTGGCACCCTGCCCACTGTCCGCACTCCTTGTTCCCCTGTCCCTACTCCCGTCCCCAGCTGCAGAAACCCGTCCCCGCTGGCACCCTGTTCCCTCTCCCCTGCCCCCAGCCGCTGAACTCTGTCCCCACAAAATGTATAATTATAAATGCTTCATTGTAGATTTAAATAGCATGAATAAAAAACAGACCATTTATTTCATATCTATAAACACGTGATTTTAATTTTATATATTGCATAATTTAAAAATAAACTGTTTATCAGGGTGTGTAAGTAAGGGCTGGGGATAGTAAGTGATGGACAGAAGGAGAATAGAGAGGGCGGGGCTTCAAGGAAGGGGAGGGGAGGTAGATCTTCTCCTGTTCTAAGATTTAAAAAGTGATCTTGAGAGTAAAATGGTTGGAGACCACTGGATTAGAGGATTGGGCCACAAAAAATCTGATGAGGTTCAACAAGGACACGTGTAGAGTCCTGCACTTGGGACAGAAGAATCCCAAGCATTGTTACAGGCTGGGGACCGACTGCCTAAGTAGCAGTTCTGCAGAAAAGGACCTGGGGATTACAGTGGATGAGAAGCTGGATATGAGTCAACAGTGTGCCCTTGTAGCGAAGAAAGCTAATGGCATGTTAGGGTACATTAGGAGGAGCATTGCCAGCAGATCTAGAGAAGTGATTATTCCCCTTCATTAGGCTTTGGTGAGGCCACCTCCGGAGTATTGTGTCCAGTTCTGGGCCCCCCACTGTACAAAGGATGTGGACACGCTGGAGAGAGTCTAGGGGACAGCAACCAAAAGGAATACAGGGCTCGAGCGCTTGACGTATGAGGAAAGACTGAGGGTATGTCTACATTACAAAGTTAATTCAAACTAACAGCTGTTAGTTCGAATTAACTTTGATAGGCGCTACACAGGCAAACCGCTAGTTCGAACTTAATTCAAACTAGCGGAGCACTTAATTTGAACTAGGTAAACCTCATTTTACGAGGACTAACACCTAGTTCGAATTAGCTAGTTCGAATTAAGGGGTGTGTAGCCACTTAATTCGAACTAGTGGGAGGCTAACCCTCCCCAGCTTGCCCTGGTGGCCACTCTGGGCACCACCAGGGAAACTCGTCTGCCCCCCTCCCGACCCCGGAGCCCTTAAAGGGCCACGGGCTGGCTACGGTACCCGTGCCAGGTGCAAGCCTGCCAGCACCCAGCCAGCAGACCCTGCACCTGGCACGGCTCGAGCCAGCCACCCGCTGCCACCCAGCCCTCCGCCTCTTCCCGAGACCAGGCTGGCGGCTCCTGGAAGCCTGCCCAGGTCCGCAAGAGGCGGGCGCCCACCTGGTCTAGTGCGGAGATCGTGGACCTCATCCATGACCTCCGCACTAGGCACAGGAAAGTGGCCATCTAGGGCAGGATAGCTGCCAGCCTGGCCACCCAGGAGCAGGTGTGCATGAAAATCAAGGTGGTCCAGTGAGACCCCCGACCCTGAGTCCTGAGCTTAAAATGGCCATACTGGGTCAGACCAAAGGTCCATCTAGCCCAGTAGCCTGTCTGTCAACAGCGGCCAACACTAGGGACCCTGGAGGGGATGGACCGAAGACAATGACCAAGCCATTTGTCTCGTGCCATCCATCTCCAGCCTTCCACAAACAGAGGCCAGGGAAGCCATTTCTACCGCCTGGCTAATAGCACTCCATGGACCCAACCTCCATGACTTTATCTCACTTCTCTTTAAACTCTGTTCTAGTTGTAGCCTTCACAGCCTCCTGCAGCAAGGAGTTCCACAGGTTGACTATTTGCTTTGTGAAGAAGAACTTTCTGTTATTAGTTTGAATCCTGCTACCCATTCATTTCATTTGGTGTCCTCTAGTCCTTCTATTATGGGAACTAATGAAGAACTTTTCTTTATGCATCCTCTCCACCCCACTCATGCTTTTATAGATCTCTATCATATCCCCCCTCAGTCTCCTCTTTTCTAAGCTGAAAAGTCCCAGTCTCTTTAGCCTCGCTTCATATGGAACCTGTTCCAAACCCCTGATCATTTTAGTTGCTCTTCCCTCTCCCACCCTCTCTCTTCCCCTCTCCCATCTCCTTTTCCCAGTCTCCCCGAGTTTTGTTCAATAAAGAGAGTTTCTATTTTTGAACACACGTGTCCTTTATTTTGTACATCAGGAAGGGGGGTTAGGGAAGGGTTAATGGAAGAAGGTGAGGGAGGAATGTGGTACCAGCCCCCGATGGGGAGGACTGGGGTGGCTCTGCGGGCTTCTCGGGGTGGAAGCTCTCCTGAAGTCCCTTGATTGACCCCCCCCCCCCTCCGGATGGCAGCCTGCAGCAAGTGCAGCCAGGCTGATGGCCGAGTGCTGTGATGTGCCGAGTGTGGGTACTCCGGGCAATCCAAGCCAGGACTGCTTTCCAAGCGGGGCACCCCTGAGAACTGTCTGTCCGGGGTGGGGGTCGGGTCCCTTTAAGCGCAGCCCTTGGCTAGCCTGAGGCAGCAGCTCCACGCTCTAAGTCCTAATCTGATGCTCTGCTGGCACTGCTTCCGGCCATCCTTAACCCCGGTTCAGGGTCCACTTAATGTGGACATGCTAGTTCAAATTAGCAAAACGCTAATTTGAACTAATTTTTTAGTCTAGATGCACTAGTTTGAATTAGCTTAGTTCGAATTAACTAATTCGAACTAAGTTAGTTCGAATTAGTGCTGTAGTGTAGACATACCCTGAGGGATTTGGGTTTGTTTAGTCTGCAGAAGAGAAGAGTGAGCGGGGATTTGATAGCAGCCTTCAACTTCCTGAAGGGAGGCTCCAAAGAGGATGGAGAGAGGCTGTTAACTCTGTGGTGACAGATGGCAGAACAAGGAGCAAAGTTGTGGTGGGAGAGATCCAGGTTGGATATTAGGAAAAACTATTTCACTAGGAGGGTAGTGAAGCACGGGAGTGGGTTACCTAGGGAAGTAGTGGAGTCTCCATCCCTAGAGGTGTTTAACTCTTGGCTTGACAAAGCCCTGGCTGGGTTGATTTAGTTGTGATTGGTCCTGCCTTGGGATGGGTCCTGCCTTGGGATGGGTCCTTCCTGAGATCTCTTCCAGCTCTATAATTCACTGATTCTAAGCAGGCAGCCTGGGCCCTGGGCACCTCAGGGCCCCTGGGAGGCAGCGCCTGCTGTGCATACCACACATGGCCTTACTACTGGGACATCTCCCTCCTCTGGCCCGAGGATTGTTGGTCACTGCTCACAGAGGAGGGCATGGCCTCAGGGATGATGTCTGCAAAGAATGACGCACCACCTCTCCCTTTTTGTATTCTCCACAGTTGGACCAGTTGCGACTGATGGGCGAGCAACGCCACCTGAGCCAGCGGCCACAGCCCGGGGGATCCGAAAGCGTACCAAGATCCTGGAAGACCTGATGCAGAAGCATGTCAAGAGTCCCGCATGACATTCAGCAGACCCTGGTGCAGAAGATCTGGAAGGACGCAGAGTGGCAGAACTGCGTGTGGGACCAGCTCATGAAGCAGTATGATAACATGAGAGAAATGATGGCACACCTTCCTGCTGTCGCTGCTCCTGCCTACCATCCTCCTGCCCTCCCCCCCCACTATGCCCATTCCCCCTCCGCCTACCCCCCAAGCGATGCCTCTGCTCCCTCCCCAAGTGATTTGTATGCCCTCTCTTCCTACTCTGCTGCCATCCCTGACCCTGCTCTAGCCCCCTCCCCTCCTGCCCACTGCTCTCTGGTCCCCAGACCCATCCAACCCCAAGTCCGAAGAGGCCCCCCGCACCTGAAGTGGCACATCCAGCTGCCCCCCTATGCCACTCCAAGACCCACTGCCCTCCAGGTTATAAGCCCCCATCCCCTCCAGGTTATGAGCCTCTCTCCTCAGATCTTTTTACTGAAAGATCAATACAGAGTTAATTTTGTTCAAAACCAAACAGGTGACCTTATTGAGAGGTCAGGTAAGGGGCGAAGGGAGAGGTTGTGGTGGGGAAAGGATAGGGCAGCAAGCCAGAGGCCTCTAGAGGGGAGGCTCTGGAGAGAGTTACTGGTGTCTTTCAGAGAACCTCTCCCTCAGAGACTCCCTGATGCACACCCCAGCCTGATGAGCCCGGCGGATGGCAGCTGTACGTGGCTGCTCAAAGGGTTGCCCCTTACTGCCAATGTCTGCTCCCAACCCCAGGAGAAAGGCCGCCCCATTCCTCTCCCTAATGCTGTAGAGAACACAACATGCAGCGACCACCTCGACATCAAAGTGAGTCAGGAGGCACCTGATCTGCGCCTTGAGGCGGCTGATGGTACACTCGACCTGGATCCTGGCCCGATTCATAGAGGCATTACATTGGTCCTTGCTGGAGTCCAGGTGGCTGGTGTAAGCCTTCACGACATCAGGGGGTAGGACGCATCCCACACGATGCACAGTGGCATATGCACGTCCCCAGTGGGAAAATCACAGGAAGGGAAGTATGTGCCCACCTCCAGCTTCCTGTACAGAGTTCTGAAAGACACAGGCATTGTGAACCCTGCCCAATCATCCAACAGAAAAGTCCATGAACATTGTGGTCCACTAGGGCCTGCAGCATGACGGAGAAGTAGCCCTTTCTATTAATATACTGGGCTGCTCAATGCTCAGGTGCGTGGATCGGTATGTGGGTCCATGGATTGCTCCAGCGCAGTTTGGGAACCCCAGGGCAGCAAATCCGGCCACAATGGGGTCTCTCAGGCAGATGACCCTGTGCAGCAGGATGGAGTTGATGGCCCTCACCACCTGCAGAAGGAGACAAACACACAAAACAGAATGAAAGAGGGAATACTGAGTCCTTGCGAGGTGCCTGTCCCTGCTCATCCCCTCCCCACACCAAACACCCCAGGAGCCATTCCCTATGAGGCTACTTCCCCAGAAGCAGGGCAGTGTGAGGGCAGGTTGGCATAACCCTCTGTGTATGGGGCTTCCCCCATCCCCACTCTACCCCTCACAGTCCCCAACCCCCGTTTCCCAAGGGTCCCCCTTTTCCAGGACCTCCCCTCTCCCCTGCATCCAGGCAAGGGCTGCAGCCTGAGAGTGTCTTACCTCCATGAGGAGGGCCCCAACAGTGGACTTCCTCACGCTGAAATGGTTGTCCACCGATTAATAGCTGTTGCAGGTGGCGAACTTCTAGATAGTTATTGTAACCCACTTCTCCAGTGGGTGGAGGGCCGCAGGTGGGTGTTGCATCTCCGAGCCAGGCACATAGTTCCAAAAAGGTTCCCTTCTACATGCGGAAGTTTTGGAGTCACTGCTGGTTGTCCCACCGCTCCATGACCAGCCAGTCCCACCTGTCGGAGTTTATGTTGAACCTCCAAAAACACCTCTCCACTGGGAGGTGCAGTTGCAAGAGTGTAACTCCCACATCCAAGTAGAGGGTCCCATGAACTAGCTCGGGGTTAAGCTTGTGCAGGATCAGGAAGGCATCTGGCACTAAGTGCTGCAGAAACTGCAGAATGTCCAAATAGGACCATCACATGCACAAAGGAAAAAGCTGCGGCATCCAAAAAAGCAAGGTAACCACAGCAGGCAGTGCAAGAGCTTTGATGTCCCTCAAAGTGGTGACCTAAAGCCCTGCCTGAAGTAGATTCGGGTGACATTTTATACAAGAGAGTGTCCAATCAGTCTGGATGCTATATTTTGAAAAAGCAGATCGCTTTTTCAATGCGCTTTTGTGTGTGGACACTCTCTTTTAGAAGACGTTTTTCCGTTCTTCCAGAAAAGCTCCTTCCAAAAGAAGCCTGCAAGCTATACATAGCCACCCTGACTCTTACAGGCAGAGTCAATATGCCAAGCTGTTTTCAAAATCTAGTCCTGCATGCTATATACAGCAAAGAATGGAGACCGAGACTCCCTCTTCCCCTACCACCTAAGCCATGTGAATGTAAGGTTGTTAAGATACCAGAAGAAAGTGTCAACTAGCATAAGAGTATGTGGTGATTTCACATATGTTGTAAATGTTATGTTTTATGTTTATTTTCTTTTTGCAGCTACAAGAGATTTCAATACGAGAGAAGGCTACAGCGAAAAGTGACTCCAAAGCAAAAAGCCTTTAAGCAATTCTTTGGAGGGCTCCACAATGGCTGGCACTTTCTATGCATTAGGTATCTTTCTGCCCACAGAGATCACATTTAGCCAGTAAACTTGCCCTTTCAATTCACTTGAAGCTGTTACCTCAATCTATTCCATCTGTGCTCTCTGAACCTTTCATTTCCAATAGGTTTGGCCTAATGCAGAACAGCCGAGGAGGTTGACAAGCAGTACCTTTCTTTCACATCCTTGGGGCTACATGCTGACAACTTTAAAAGAATTTAGAAATAAATCTAATACTGCTTCTTTCACACAATAAAATTATTTATTTGAATTCCATCAAGAGAGCACACCGGTATAAACAAGGGACGGCTCTGTGGCTCAAAAGCACTTTAAAAAGCCATTTGCTCCTATGTGAGTCTAGCCATTCCGTTGTAATAAAATAAAACACTATTGTAAATTGACACAGGCTGAGTTTAAAGTCTGATGTCTTAAGGAGAAGTAAGATAGACTTAGTTAAAAAAAAATCACAGTAGCCCAGGTACAGATTAGCAAGTGTTTGTAAACGCTTTGCATCTTGACATACACAAACTATTTACAGCGGTACATGCGATGGGGTCTCATTTCCCAGATGGCATCCTGCTATTAATACACAGAAGCTGGAACAAGAAGCCTGAGTCAGATCTGATGAGATTATGGCTTTTATCAATTCAGTCACAGCACCAGTTCATGGGGGGGGGGGGGGGAAAGTGCCTAAGAACTGTGAACTGCCTGGGCGATAGGCAGATGTGAAACATCTCATACAATAGTGCACTTTGTTTCTTAGCACAGATTTGAGATGCAGAGAGAAAAGAGCTGGCTCCCTGGAACATGAAGGCACAGCCCCAAGCCATGACTATAAAAGGAGAATGTTCTGCTTTTTTTTTTTTAAATAGTTTTAGCAGTAGCCATGAGTGTCAATGGATAATGACCCCAGCTATGTTAATGAATCCAGGAAATAAAGTGACATTTCTTCCTAGCACTCCTGTGTCTCACACCTTCATTAGAATAGCAATATCCCCACAGGCACCGCCTCAGAATTGAGCTATCCATTGCATTACTTCCGGAGATGGAAGGGGAAAATAAACTTTCCCAACTTTCTCAACCAATACTGCTCTATTAAAACACCCATCACACAGGCAAGCCACATCCTACTAGAATATCTACTTGCAATGGGCCAAGTATTGTGGCTGCGATCTATGGGTATGTCTACACTACATGGCTATTTTGGGATACTGTCACATGTATTTTTTTCTTAAGTTACCAATTAATAAAGGGAATAGGGATGATGTAATGGTAATGCTAGTGACTTGCAAACAGACATTGTAAATATTGAGTGATCATTACAAGGCTGTTTCATTCCCCTTTGTCTCCTTTCCATGTCATTACCAAGGATCGTTACACATCTGATTTCAATAATAATGATTTACATATGGGGACTGGCTGCCTCAGAGGAATGGGAATAAATCTTTCCTATCTAGGACAACCGCTTGAATTCAGCCCAGAAAAAGGAGGATTAGAAACTGCTTCCTTCTGACTGGTATGGTAACCTATAGAATCCTAAACATATAGGAATGGAAGGGACTAACTACAGAGGTAATTTGGTCTAGTCCCCTGCATTCAAGGCAGAATTATGTAATAACTAGACAATTCCTGACAGATGTGGTCTAACCAGTTCTTATAAACCTCCCTCCTCAGTTTGATCCAATGCTTAACTAGCATCATAGAACTATAGAATACTATAATTGGAAGGGATCTTGAGAGATCATCAAGACCAGTCCTTTACCCTCACGACAGGACCAAGCACCATCTAGATCAGGGGTCAGCAATCTTTCAGAAGTGGTGTGCCAAGATTGAACTTATTCACGGATCTATGTTCTGGGTGCAAGAGGTGGGCAGGGGCAGGCTGGGTACAGTGACCATATTTTCTGAACCAGCTACAGCTAGGGAGAACAGGTTAAGTTATTAAACAGATTAAGCATTTTAACTTTCTCATGTTAATTTATCAAATTTCATTTTAAATAAAGTAAAATATTAATTTAAATCTAACACAAAAGTTTCAATGTTTTCTTTATTTATGGCAGAGGTAGGGAACCCTTTTTGAGTTGGAGGGTCACTGACCCACAGAAAAATCAGTTGGGGACCACACAAGTGAGAAGCAAAAAAAAACTCCAAAAACCCCTAATCCTCACTAATGTGGCCCCTAACTGAGACACCTCACTCCTCTGATGCTCCAGCCTTATAGGGGAAGGGGAAAGGGAAGGGACAGGGAGGACTGAGGTTCAGGTTTTCCCATTGGCCAGATTTACTTTTCTGGGATGCCAGAGTTAGTGTATTTTATGGACCCCCTTAGGCTCTGGGGTGGGGACAAAAATGAGGATTTCAATGTGCGAGATAGGGCTGCCAGCGAGTGGGATAGGGATGGGTTGCAGGATCTGGGAGCGAGGTAGGGTGCAGAAAGGGAACAGGTTGCATGGTTTGGGTGGGAAGTAGGGTGCATAAGCAGGCTGGGAGTAGGTTGTTTGGCCAGTTGGAGGGAGCAGGAGCAAGGGAGGGTGTTGGAGCAAGCTGAGGGTACAGGGTCTTGGCGGGGGGAGGGGAGTAAGTGAGGAAATTTGGGCATGGTGGGTCTGGGCATATGGGGGGATACTTACCTGGCTTTGTGCCCCCTTGCACCAACTGCTGCAGCAAGAAGGTCCCGGGCCAGCCCTGGAGCAGCCACTGCTGTGTCCAAGTGGTCCGAGAGAAATCACAGAGAAGTGCTCAGAGATCTCAGGTGATAGGAAAATTTGCACAAGAGCAGCAGAAGATGAAACTTAAGAGAGATGGGGGAAAGCTGGAGCTAGAGCCAGGATATTACAGAACCTCCTTCAGGGGCTGGTGCTTCTCAAGGCATGTACCAGGGTGTCCTACTCCCAGGTTTTGGGGTTCTCACTGCCCTGCATTTTTCTGAACCTGCACAGGAAAGCAGCCCCCTTGCAAAGTGAGGTGAGGCATGAGCCAGGGCTATGCAGCCTGGGCCCCCTCAGCCCAGTGTGCTGCAACCCCAGAGTTGGCCAAGGCATGCACAGTGTGATGCAGCCCCTCCCACTGCGCTGACCGGGGATGACACAAGCCAGACCTATCCAAGCCAGTGCCATTGCCTGCTCTGGCGAGGCCTGGGCTGTTGCCACCACCCCCACCACATGACCCAGGCCAGACTGAATGGGGGCGGGTCAGAGAGAATCTTCCTGGGTCAGAGGCATTTCCGAGAGCCTGGCTGTGGCTGTGGCTGCCACAGCAGCTCATGGGGTGTTCATGCCACTGAGGAGCCACAGCCCCAGCTGCTTCCTTCCCCGTGCTGCCTCCTCTCACCATAGCAAACCTGCTGCTGGGGAAGAGGGAGGGCTCCAATGATACCCCAGGCTCCCCGCTGCATGGGGGAGAAGAGGTGGGGCTGAGCTTCTGCCACATGCCTGTGCAAATTGGCTCACATGCCTCTTATGGCATGTGTGCTGGGGGTTGCCAACCTCTGATTTAAATCATCCCTGAGGATGATTCTAATTCAAACTACCATTACTCCTCATTCCATGAGGATCTTTAATTCGAACTACTTACTCTGTGCCACGTGTAGCCGCAGGCACAGAGTTCAGACTAAGGGGGATTTAAAAATGGCAGCACCCCAAAACATGCAAATGAAGCCCGGGATATTTAAATCCCGGGCTTCATTTGCAACTCCGCTTGCCCTCATTACCCTACCTAGCTCGAACTAACGAGCTAGCGTAGACGTACTCTGATAGATGTCTATCCAACCTGCTCTTAAATATCTCCAGTGATGGAGATTCCACATCCTCCCTAGGCAATTTATTCCAGTGTTTAACCACCCTGACAGTTAGGAAGTTTTTCCTCATATCGAACCTAAACCTCCCTTGCTGCAATTTAAGCCATCAGAGGCCAAAGAGAACAATTTTTCTCCCTCGTCTTTGAAACACCCTTTTAGATACTTGAAACAGCTATCATGTCCCCTCTCAGGGTATGTCTACACTGCCACCCTAGTTGGAACTAGGGTGGCTAATGTAGTCATTCGAACTTGCAAATGAAGCCCGGGATTTAAATATCCCGGGCTTTATTTGCATGTTCCCGGGCGCCACCATTTTTAAATGCCCCGTAATTTGAACTCCCTGACCACGGCTACACGCGGCACGGGCTAGGTAGTTCGAATTAAAGCTCCTAATTTGAACTACCGTTACTCCTCCTGCAATGGTTAGGAAATTTTTCCTAATGAGTGAAATTAGTTTTTTATTCTCAGTCCAGGTCAAAGTGAATAAAAGTTCACAGCACAAAAACCACCTCTCCACGTGGTGAGACCCCTCTTGACCAATAAATAACTTCACTCTCCAAGACATTATGGGAACATCTAAACAACAGCATTATTCCGGAATAACTGATGTTATTCCAAAATAACAATGCAAGTGTCTACACAACAAGCACACTATTTTGAAGTAATATCGAAATAACAGGCCTCTTATTCCAGATTCCGTAACCCTCATCCTACGCGGAATAACACATATTCCAAAATAGCTATTTCAGAATAGGGCGTATGTGACAGGGCAGCTGGAGTAATTTCAAAATAAGGGGCCCCTGGGGTGTGCGCATAGGTGTGCGCTGCTGGCTGTTCTGTCCACAGTCATCAGAACTCTATAGCGTCCCTTTCCTTGCCACCCCTTAAGCTGCAGCCTCAGGAGAAACACAGCAGGCCCTGACTTCCCTGAGCCACACAGCAGCTGCCAAACCAGCACTTTCTGCCAGCATGAGTGATCCCGTTGTTCACACTTAGCCCTCCAAGGATGCAAGGGAGCTGGCAGTCAGTTCTCAGGACCTTGTCCAGAGACAGAAGTGCTAGCTCAGAACACACGGACCCAGGAGGCAAAAACTGAGGACCCTT
The DNA here is from genome assembly GCF_049634645.1 of Pelodiscus sinensis. NCBI lineage: Eukaryota > Metazoa > Chordata > Testudines > Trionychidae > Pelodiscus > Pelodiscus sinensis. The sequence continues at coordinate 26,270,982 of NC_134725.1, read as the reverse complement.
GTGCTCTGGCTCAAAGGGTGTCTGGAGAATCCTGCCTTACTTCCAAAACCGGGATGGGACACCGTCCACCACAAGTCACCACTAGAAGAAGGCTGGGGACACGGAGACACACACACACACACACACCCCACAAGTCACCACTAGAAGGCTGGGGACACAGACACATACACACTTAGCAGTGCCTCACATGGCGCACAGGCAGGCCTACACTTTTGGGGCAGCATCCACTCCTGGGGACAGCGCAGCGAGGTGGAGGAGCATTTGCTGTTCACACACACCTCTCTCCCTCCACATACTCTGTCCCCTCTCCTCCAGTGGGCAGCGATACAAGTCTTCTCCCTTTGGGATGCCACCACTGCTGGACCTGGCATGTGTGCGACATAGAGGAAAGCCCAAATGCCCCATGACCTCCCTCCCACCTGTAGGCTCCCAGTCTGACTAGCACCTTCCCATGCCTTCTTGTCCCCATGACGTGGGGGTAGTGAGACTCTCCCCTTGGACATCTGTGCCCCTGCAGTAAAGGGCCCACTATCTAGGCCTCAGGTGGCCTTGTTGGAAGCACATCACCTTCATCTGACCCAAGACTTTTTGGTCAGATCAGATCAGAAATGAGGGCTAGGCTTCATACACAATTTCTCCTGGGATGACTGCCCTTCTCTTTGTTCTCCACACCTGCACCAGCTGCAAGAGGGGAGCAGTCGATACCTCCTGTGTCATCCTCCCAACTCCACGTGATCTGCCAGCACCGGATAGTTCATGAGGACCTCCACAGGGAGCATATCACTGCCCTGTGATCCCCGCAGTGCTCCATGGACCACCGGCACCAGAGAGCCCATGAGGACCTCTACAGAGAGCACATTGCCACCCTCTGAGCCCTGCAGCACTCCATGGACTGGTAGGACCAGACTCTGGAGGAGGACCTCCAGCTGTGCCGCGACACCTGGTGGGAGCTGTTGCAACAGAGCCGATCCATCTGCCTGGCCTTCTACACAGTCATCAATCACTGGTGGCTGTTCCCGTACCAGCTCCTTCCCCTCCAGCTTCTCCCCGTAGTCTCCCCCATGGCCTCTGAAGGCCCTGCAGATGAGATGATGGCACCACCCACTGCAGGTGCCACTCCCAACCCCAGCCCTGAGCTTCTTCATCCCCCTCCTCTCCCTTCCACTTTCCTCCTCCTCCTCCCAGATTCTTTCCCCAATCCCTCCCCAGTTATATTTACCCCAATAATAAAATCAGATTCTGTTGTTTCCAGATAAAAAGTGTGGTTTATTGTCTGTGCAGAGGAGGAGAGGGAGAGAGGATGGGGGAGGAAAGGGAAGTCAGTTCAAGGGATGGGTGTGGGAGAAAAGGCAAAGAGGAGCATTGCACAGGCCTCTTGTGGGAGGCCTGGGGAGAGTGCCACTGGGGCTTTGTGAGAAACTCTCCCTCAGGGCCTCCTAGATTTGCACAGCCTCTTGATGGACCTGCTGGATAGCAGCCATACATGGCTGCTCAAAGGCCCTACAAATATGGTCAGCCTCTGCCCCATACCCTGGCAGGAATGGCTCCCTCTTGCTTTTACAAAGGTTGTGGAGGACACAACACGTTGCCACCACTTGGGGGACGTTCCACTCGCCAAGGTCCAGTCAGGTGATGAGACAATGGAACCTCCCCTTGAGATGCCCGAAGGTGCCCTTCACAATAATATGGGCCTTGCTGAGTCTGGTATTAAAACATTCCTGGGTGAGGTCAAGATGTCTGGCGTTAGGCTTCATAAGCCAGGAGAGCCAGGAGGTTAGAGAGTCCCTGTGACGGGGTGGCACCGCCCCCCGCACTCAAGCCCAGGGAATTCACCTGGCCCAGGTGGCTGAGAGGGTCCCACCCCCGCAGCCCTGCTGGACATGCTCCCAGTGCAGCCCAGGTATAAAGGGCTGCAGCACAGCTCAGTTGGGGCTGACCTCTGGAGGAGAAGGAGCTAGGGCACAACCTCCAGAGCCACGGCCACCGCAGCCCGAGAGAGAGGCGCCGGGCCGGCTGATCTCGCCGCTGCTAGGCCCCGGCCAGGCCCGACCCCAACGCCATAGACGCCGCACAGCCTCCCTGAACACAGGTGCTGCACCTGCCGCTGCTACCCGGACGCTGGGGGGGAACCGCTGCTACTGATGCCCGACTCCGCCTACAGGTGGGACGCAGCCGGCCGGGGGAAGGGGGTAGGAAGCGACCCAGGGCGGGGAGCTGGAAAAGCACCAGTGGGTTCGGCAAGTTTCGGGAAAGACTCCCTGCCGAGCCAGTGGGGGGAGCCACCTGCCACTGATAGGGCCCTGGGTCGGGCCCGGTAGAGAGGGAGGGCCCAGACCCCCCTAATCCCTGCGCCCCAGAGCCCTGTCGAGTGGGGGATCATGTAAAGGACTAGGCCAGCGGGCCGTATTTCCCCTAAGACAGGGGCCTTCGACTTTAAGACTAGGCCAGCAGGCCGTATTTCCCGTAAGACAGGGGCCTTGGACTTTAAGCCTAGGCCAGCGGGCCGTATTTCCCCTAAGACAGAGGCTTTGAACTTTAAGACTAGGCCAGCGGGCCGTATTTCCCCTAAGACAGGGGAAATCTACTTTGGGACCAGACCCAGGAGGCCTAAAGTATGCCCTGGACCTGGGTGGGCACACCCCAGAATGGGGGCCACCCCTCGACAGTCCCCTACAACACAGACTGGCTTGTCCATGTTCCTGACCCTGATGGTGCAGTTGGAGAAAAAGATGCCAGCGTACAGCTTCTGTAACAGGCTGGAGTTTTGGAAGACATGTGTGTCATGCATCTTCCCCAACCACCCAATGTAGTTGTTGATGACTGGTTGTGATGGTCGATATGGGCCAGCAGAACCATAAAAAGGTACTCCTTTCAGTTAATGTATTCAGATGCCTGGTGTTTGGAGGCCAAGATGGATATCTAGGTGCCATCAATAGTCCCCTGCAGTTGGGGAAACCTATGGCAGCAAAGCCAGCAGCAAAGCCAGCAATGATGGGGTCCACATCACTCAAGTTGATGACTCTGCAAAGCAAGATGGTCACCTGGCCCTCACCTGGCAGGTTTATGGCCCTCACCATCTGCAGAAGGAGACAAACAGAGAATCATAGGGGGTACATCTAGACTGCAAGCTTCTTTCAAAAGAAGTTTTTTCAAAAGAGACCTTCCGATAAAGCTTCTTTCGATAGGGAGCATTCACACCTCAAAACCAGATCAAAAAGATGATCTGCTTTTTCTAAAAAGAGTGTCCAGACTGCATGGACGTTCTCTTAAAAGAAAGCCTTGATTGCTATTCACAGAATAGCCACCAGAGCACTTGTGCTTTTTTTGATTGCCGTGTCTTTTGAAAAATGTCCCTGTTTTGCGTCCACACACACCATTTTTTCAAAAGAGCTCTTTCGAAAAAGGCGTTCTTCTTCATAATTTGAAGTTTAACAAAGTCGAAAAAACACCTGCATTCTTTCGATCTAATTTCGAAAGAATGCAATTGCAATGTAGACTCTGGTGGAGTTTTTTCAAAAAAAAGGGCAGGTTTTTTCAGTCTAGAGATACCCAAGGTTGCCAGGGCCCTTGGGAGGCCCCCAAATCCTACCCCCATTATCCCCGCCCACATCAGGAGCAACCCCAACTTGCTCCATCCCTTGTCAGGGCTTTGTGAAGGTGGGACTGAAAAACATTCCAGGGAGAAGGCTTCCACTACCATCACCACCTTTCTTTCCTGGGGAACCCAATTGCAGCAGTTCAGTTCACTAGCCTCTGGGACAATAGCATGAGGGCACCATACCTGCATGACCATGGTCCCAACAGTCGATCTCCCCATGCTGAACTGGTTCCCAACAGATCAGTAGCTGTTCAGTGTGACGAGTTTCCAGATGGAAATGGTGACCCTCTTCTGGAGGAGGATGGTGGGTTTCATCTGGGTGTCCCACTATCTGAGGACAAGGGCAAGCCACTCACACAGATCCATGAAAGCACCCTTCCACATGTGGAAATTCTGGAGCCACTGATGGTAGTCCCACCGCTGCAGGACAATCTGGTCCCACCAATTAGAGCTGTCACCAGAAGTGGCGGTGCACAATATGCAGGGGAGGCTGGGTGAGGTTGTACTGCATGAGCAGCCCCCAGAGAATGGAGAGGAATTGCCCCACAAAAAGGATGTGGACGCATTGGAGAGGGTCCAGCGGAGGGCAACCAAAATGATTAGGGGGCTGGAGCATATGACTTATGAGGAGAGGCTGAGGGACTTGGGTCTGTTTAGTCTGCAGAAGCGAAGAGTGAGGGGGGATTTGATAGCAGCCTTCAACTTCCTGAAGGGAGGTTCCAAAGAGGATGGAGAGAGGCTGTTCTCAGTAGTGACAGATGGCAGAACAAGGAGCAATGTTCTCAAGTTGTGGTGGGAGAGATCCAGGTTGGATATTAGGAAAAACTATTTCACTAGGAGGGTGGTGAAGCACTAGAATGGGTTACCTAGGGAAGTAGTGGAGTCTCCATCCCTAGAGGTGTTTAAGTCTCAGCTTGACAAAGCCCTGGCTGGGTTGATTTAGTTGGGATGGTCCTGCCTAGAGCAGGGGGCTGGCCTTGATGACCTTCTGAGGTCTCTTCCAGTTCTATGATTCTATGATTCTACAATGAGCAGAAAGTCCTGTTCCTGTAGGGCCAGGAAGGCAACCTACAGAAACTGCAGTAGGAGGTGCAGCAAGATATATAAGAGCCATAAACTGCCCAGAGGCAGGTCTGACTCCAAGGCAGGAGTCCTGAGGTGTCTGCCAGGGCAACCACAAAAGGCAAAGAAAAGGCTTTGCTGTCCCTCGAGGAGATAGGCCAAGGAGAAGAGCCTGAGACATAGCTTTACAAGGGGTCTCTTTAAACACAAGCCTCAGATAGCCTCGGGCAGAAATGAGAAATGACTGCTGTCCTGATGCCCTGCCTGAAGTGCTTCTGGGTGGCCTTAAATGCGATTCAGCGTCCAATGAGTGCGGATGCTCTATTTCAAAATAGCTCAGCACTATTTCAATGGGCATTTGCTGTGTAGAAGCGCTATTTCCAAATAAGCTACTTCAAAGTATTTCCTCCAAAATAGCTTATTCCAAAATAAGCGTACAGTGTAGACGTGCCATAAGTTAGCTAGCACTGAGCTGCTTAGCTTTCCTGTTCAGATAGTCCATGTTCATAAAGGCTTAGAGTCTTTTTACTCTGTCTATGCAGTGTTTAGCACAAGATCTTGATGTCCACTGCGATTTGCAGAAAATAGTGTATTACAATCACTAACCATAACTAAGCCCTAATTAAAGTAAAAAACCTCTTTGATGCCAGTGGTGCTTTTACCTAAATAAAGAATATAAGACATACTTTCCCTTCAGTTTACTAGAGCAACTCATTGACCTTATGCAGAGTGGAACTGTCATAAGCGGGGAGAGGATACAAATAAGCAATGGCTGAATAAAGACATCAGGATTTGATCTTGTATTTCTCATTTCTATGTATCAGATTAAAATAATCAATATTGTATCACTGCTCTCTTGTGCTCCTCTGTCTCTAGCAGTTGTCTCTTATCTTGTACTTAGATTATAACTAGGGCTCTACCAAATTCACAGTCCATTATGGCCAATTTCATGACCGTAGGATTTGAAAATTGGAAAATTTCATGTTTTCAGCTGTTTTAACCTGAAATTGGGGCACTAACCTAACAGGAGATGAGAAGATCACTAATCTCTTACTTGGGGGGCGAGTCACAGAATTGCCATCCCCACTTCTGTGCTACCTTCAGATGGACTCTGAAGGCAGCAACCATAGAGCTTCCTGCAGGTAAAGGAGGTTCCAAGAAGAAGAGATGGGTCTGGTCTGGTCCTCCCTCCCACTGCCAGTGTAGTTTGCAGGGGAAGGAGAGGTCCTCTCCTTTCCCCACCCAGTAGGAGGTAGGAAGCCTCCTTTGATGGGGTGATCCTAGCAGTGTTCCCTGTAAGCTGAGGTCTTGGGCAGCCACTCAGGAGAGATTCAAACGTTACCCAGCTGATTAGCAGAGTGCTCACAGCATCCACGCCAGCAGCCTGTGTTTCTATTGGTGGTGCACATCCACACATGCCTCTGTGCACATAACAAAATGTATTTGCCCATGGATTAAAAAAATTAAAGGGAACATTGGCTCCTAGGAACAAGAAGGCAACATATTTCAAGGGGAAGGCCTATTTCACGGTTTGTGATGTGTTTTTCACAGCTGTGAAATTGGTAACACCTTAATAAATTATAAATACCTGGAGCCAAGGAATATCTTTTTTGTTCTGTTTATACTGAGCCTAGCAATGTGGCCCATGACTGGGGCTCCTACTACTACTACTACTACTACTGCTACTACTACTACTACTACTACTACTACTAATAATAATAATTTTAAAACATCATGGTTTCATCTGTTTCTTAAACTTCTTCATCATATCAAGATCAACAGGTTCTTTGAATGGAAACATTGCATCTAAAATATCCCCTAAATACATTTTTCATCCCACTTGCTAGATCAAAGGCTTACTGTAGTGCATTGTAATTTACCACTATTGCATTGCCACAACATTTGGAGATAGTTAATCCAGAACAGAAGGCAAGGGCCATTGTATGCACTGCACAATCTGCTTCCAGTGAGGAAGAGGCAAATATCTTTTAATATCACTGTTTGCCAGCTAGTCAAAGAAGGGCATTAAAGACATCTGTAAAGTGCTTTAGCTACCATGAAGCAAGAGGATGAGTGCTGAAAAGTGCCTTTGGCAATGAGCAAGAAGACCAGGAATGGGACGAGGAAGGAGTACAAGGGAAAAAATATCAACAGAAAATATAAGAGGTGTTATTTTTAAACACTGAATTCCGCATTCGCATATTTCAACTTAACTTTTGCAGATACCATCTTACATGGCAATAGGCTAATATATTCCATATAAAGAGAGACCCAGTGAAACTGAGCTTCAGTTCTGTTGCTTGTTTTCAGTTTTAATGGACAAGGCACAATAGAAACCTATGCAGAAATATAAATTAATCTATTCTCCTATCATTTTGAAGAAAATGGCCAAGTATGCTGTTATAAGGGCAAGTGATTTTGCGTCTTGGCTATTTGTATGACTGAAGCAGAAAACAACAGTTGAGCAAAATAAAAAATCTTCATTTTTCAGAAAATTACGGTATTCTAACTTTTGTTTCTGTCTCAAATCATGACTCATATCTGAAATTTTGATTTTTTTTCATAAAATTAAATATTCTAAATACTTCAGAAGAGTCACATTTTGGTTTGTCAAACTGGAATGTTTCATTTCTAGTCAGTTCAACATTGAATTACATTTCCTATAATCTCAGGAAGTATTAGTTGTGAGCCTGATTCCCCCATTTTCCCTTTAGAGCCAGGTTTTCCAACCAGTTAGTTAGCCTACAGCTTGATTAAAAGGGAGTCTGCTATAATCCTCCAGGAAGCTAGAGCCATGGGGGAGAACTGGGTCCCAAACTACAATTCCCATGAGGCTATGTAATGGACCCAAAATGCAATTACTGGTAAATGTTTTGTTGAACTGATTTGAACCAAAATATTTTTGGTCAGTTAAATAAAATGAAATATTCCAATTTGAATCGAATTGGTTATTTCATTCTGAATTTCCCAGTGAAACATTATCAGCAAAACCGAAATTTCCTTGTAGAAAATTTTGATTTCGTGGAAATTGCATTTTCCATTGGAAAATTCCCACAGTTCTCAAGAAGCAATAGTTGGGCCTATTTATTAACAGTTACAATTGTGCAACCCTTAGTTATCTTGGTAAACTCTTACTTACATGGAGTAATCCCATCGTAAGCCTACTTGCATAAGTATTCACCTCAATGAGTATGCCCAGTCTAGCCTTATGAACTCATAGAGGACACTTAAATCTTGTGCAGAAGTATTTATACCTCTGAGTAGATGATGGGTGTGTTGGTGTTTTCTTGGTATGGAGAATTCAGATAATTAATTTAATTTGCTCACACCTCCACTGAGCTGTGTTCCCTGTAAACTGTGCACTTGTGCAGCTGCTTAGGGGAGACTCATATACCAAGCTGAGCTCCCACAGGTAAGCTTTTTGTTGGTGGTGCTCATTTGCACATTTCTTAGTGCACATAAAATATTTATTCTGCACATGGATGGAAAAAATCCGCATGCAGATGGAAAACATTAAAGGGAACATTGCAACAGAATGCATATTTTCTTGAAAAAACAAGAGGCACGTCAGATTTTCAAATTCCAAACCACCAAAGGTGACAGAATACCCCATTGCAGGCACACAATGGTCTTTTGTAGATAACTTGAACAAAGCCTTCAGAGTCAGAAAACACCTAAAAAACACCATGAAAATAATGAGTTTCATGCAGGCAACATTCTGTCTCTCAAAGTATAAAATAGTACAACTCTCTAGGAATAGGTGAAATAAAACATGGGGCCAAACTTTAAGTACACTGTGCTGGTTTGTGGGATTAATATGTCAGTTCACAAGATGAAATAAAACAAAAAAAAATTTCTACCCATATCCTTCTAGGTGAGTAGGATGATAATTACTTCTAGCACAATGTTTAAAAACTATCACATCTTTAAACAGAAACTTCATATCCTCTCTGTCTTTCTGCTTCCATTTAACCATGTACGTTTTATGCTATAGGTCACTTTCCCCCTATTTTTCTAGAATGACTGCTGGATGAACCTCTCTAATCTGGCACTCTCTGGTCCAGCAACATCCATGGTCCAGCATGATTTTAGTTAGCCGAATGTTCACTTATCATGGGTGTGGTCAACTTTGCTGAAGTCCCATAAAGTTTGTTTATAGCCACCAATCCTGGCTCTGAGAGTTCTGTGCTGTTATTTAGCTCTAATATACCTCGAAATGTGTACTAAGCAGTGGATATGCAAGTAATGCTATTAGGCAATATTGACCTCCCATGTTTGGGCAAATTCTCTTGTTTGTCACTGGTCAGGACCCAAGGGTGCTGGACTAGAGAGGTTCACCCTGTACAATAGGTTATATTAGCTTTTTTCTAGAGACATTCTTAACATCATTTAACTTTTACGCCTACTAGAAACTTTAAAAAATATTTCAACCACTTAGATCAGATCAGCAGTCTAAATGTTTTTAAAGATAAGCACATTTTGAGCCTATTACTAGTTTTCTGGACAACTTGCCCTTTTTTATATTCCCATGCCATTATTTGTAACAAGCAAGCCCAAAACACACACAACTGAAATTTGATATTTAAAAGTTAAGCATTTGGTTTAAATATTATATATCAAGATGCTTGTTAAAGGAGGATTAACGCAATATGGAAAGTTTACCCAAGATCCCCATACAATCACAAATGTATTCCAGTTTGTTTTATTTCTGTAAGATAGCTAGCTGGCTCAGAAACACTAACTGTAATTAAAAATATACAAAGCAGCTAATTTTCAATTAGTCTGTTCATGTTGAAAAGTACATCTAGGCACTTTAAAATTACAGATTCAGCAACTTACTCATTAAAGGAAATGACAGACTATAGCATTGTTCCCAAGTGCTATATGAATGTTATTGCTCACAGCCACCTTTTGGAACCTTACTGGTAGCATTCTTTTGGGAATTTTCTATGTTCTATGATCTGTATTGACTCCCAGTAAGTTTCCAGGCAGTTGAGTCCCTCTTTTTCTCTCTCTCCCTGAGACCAACAATCACAGGTGAGATCAGCAGACATGACTGAGCTAGAGATTGTTCAGCTGAAAGGGAGAGTCTGACAAGTGGTTCTTTGGAAGAGTTCTTCAGATTTGGAACTCCCTCCCCAGCTTGGTTCACCACAGCCAAGAGTTGATACTATTCTGAGCAACGGTTGCCACCATCTTTTGTAAGGCAATTCAGAAGGGAGTATGTTGAGGTGAATCCCTTTGAGGGCAATTCTTTAATGTTATCTGTGTGTTTTAATATATGGGAAACATGACTACAATTTCATTTTTAAATCAGAAGAAACAAACAAACAGATAAATAATATCATTGCACATATCCTCTGTATAGCATATTCAGCACTTGTACTGGTTTCTCTCTTTTTCCTAGACTCTGGATACATAGACATAGATATCTCAAACCATATGCATTATTCTTGTTGAGACTGATAAAAAAGAAAGTATTATTATAATACCAGCGGGAAGAAAATCAAACAAATACATGTTTCCACAGTCATTATTGTGCCATAACTCCGATTTATTGCTACTCAAATAAAAGACATAAGTAGAAGACAAGAAAAGAGGCAGCTGACGCCCGCATTATTTTTAAAATACTGTAACCGTAGAAATTTAGGCTGGCTTTTGAGAAACAGCAAGAGTAATATCAGGACAGAGAAGGAGAAAATCCCAACAGCAGCAACAATTGGAGGTTTAGGCAGCACAGACTCTAGGCATAAACCTTATTTAACAGCATCTCATCCATCCATTACACAAAAGAAGCATAAATATAAGAAAGAACAGGCTCAGATTCACTAGTCAAAACATTAGGCTAGAAAATACAGCTATTTGTTTTCTCAGGGGTTCATAGAAATATTTGCTTTCCATTTGCTCTAACATAGATTTGTAGTCTTCAAGTTTCAACCTACATTCTGGACCACAAGAAAGATAATGGAGCCAATTGAAAACTGCTGACAAAATTTTCATGATTCTGACAGAAAACCATTAGCCATTGACCAGGGGGCATATGAACCTGAATGCAGGTTGGTTGAGATGGTTCCTAGGCATTTGAGCAAGCTAGTCTGAGTATGTAACAAAACCTGGTGATAGGCGAAGTTGCACAGGATCTCAAGATTCCAAAAAAAAGACCTCTTTGATATTGGCTGCAGCTTCAAAAATACTGAATAGACAGGCTGCTGCTCCTCATGCAGGGAAGGAATTTTTCCAGCTATCCCACAAAAAGAACTCTCATGTGTACTTCCCAGACAGTAATAATACCAAATGGTTCTATGAATCTTGGTCTAAACCTAAAGAATGCTGGCTGTGCACATTAAGAGAGGATGTATTGCAAAGCATTCCAACAGCTGAAGAGTCTCAGAAACCCATAAAAAGGTCTCCCTCTCGTAATGGTCAATGCACATGAAATACTACAATAGCATGGAAGATTGTCTTTTGAGTACACAGCAATAGTGATTCTCCAGGAAAGAGGCAGAGGGTGACAGAGGCAAATATGCAGCAGGAACTTTGATGAAACAGTCCTGCATGTCCTGCCCACTCAGGAGGCTGTGTAGCCCTCTGGAGAGGATGCAAGACCTCCTGGATTACCTTGGGCAAAGTTACTTGTGTTTAAATGTTCAAAAGGGTCTACCAATTTTGAATCTTCCATTTCTTAGGGTACATCTACATAGCATGCTTATTTCGAAATAAGCTATTCCAGAATAGTTATTCCTAAATAGCTTATTTCAAAATAGCACGTCTACACTTCAGGGAAGCCTCAAAATTAGTGTGAGTCAGGCTTCTCTAATTTAGATGTGCTATCTCGATTTAGAGATCCAAGAGGCACTGGGGAGGAAAAACTCAAAATGGCCTTGGCAAGGGGCTATTTCAAAATAGCAGCAGTGGAGCATCTACTCATGCCTTATTTCAGAATAGCTATTTTGGAAGAAGAGCTATTCCTTATGGAATGAGGTTTACAGAAGCTGGAATAAGCTGACTGTTATTTCAATATTATTTCGAAATAACAGACTTGTTTAGTAGATTCTTGAATTGTTATTTCAGAATAACGCTAGTTATTCCAAAATAAGAGTGCAGTGTAGACGTACCCTTAGAGTCCAGCTCAAAATGGCAGGGTTTAGCCTTTCATTTTTTTCTAGCAAGATCACCTTAATGCCACTCCTGAATCACTTGACTCTCTTGACTTACTGACATGCACGAACTTTAAAAAAACTCAAGTCATTTGAAGGGATAAAAAAGGAGCAAAGGAGTTCATAAAACTGCACTGTCTGCACAAAGACAATCTCTCCCATAAAAGGTTTGTTCCAGTATTAATAGAAACATTCAAAATTAAGTTGGTTTCTTTACTAGTTCAGTAACATGGATTATCACGGGGAGAAAAATAAAGATTTCTTCATAATATTTTTCAACCCACTCTGTGTTTTCTTTTCACTGTTACTGTTTAGATAATTTATTAATATTACACTGCTAGATGGGTTGTGAGATTAATCACTGTGTTGCATTTCATTATGTGTTCATATTGACCCTTTCCCCCTCTTAGGTGCAGTGCCCACAGGCCTTTGTGTAGTTAACATGATCCAGCAGTCAGTGCTAAGTGCCACAAGTTGCAATACTGTGTTCTGATTTCTAGCACTGTTACTATTTGTATTGCAGTAGTGCCTAGAAACCTCAACTGAGATCAGGACTTTACTGGAGAAGGTACTGGATAAATATAAAGGAAGTGACAGCCTGAAAGCTGTTCAGAGCAGGGACTAAGGCAGACAGAGGGCAGAAGGAAACGGGCTCAAAAGTGGTGAAAGTCAGAGTCAGTCCAAGCACTTTCAGGGATTGCACCTTGGTCTTCTAAGCTGCAGCCCCAGGCCCTATCAAGGAATCACACTGTCTCTGTAAGCCTGCTGTTGATTCTTGGCTGATAATACCAGTCAGGCTTCCTACTGACGTAGCACATTACGTGCATTTTACAAAGGTGATTAAGTATCATTCTACAGATGAAGAAACTGAGGCACGGAGAGGAGACGTGATTACCAAAGAGCAAGTTAATAGCAGGGACAAGAACCCTGGTGCCCTGACTCCTCAGTCAGGGTACTCTTCCATGGACCATCTTCCTCCATTTCTTTTAACCTCATTGTGTTTTAATCCATTCTAATATTGTCTCCATCTGCAAAAGGGAGGTGATAATAACTGTCTCACAGAAATGTGGCAATGAATTCAGTCTTGTAAATGTTTTGGTGATACTCTGGTAAAAGTGCATGTTGAACCTCCATAGTCCGGCACCCTCAAGCCCTGTTCAGTGCCAAACCAGAGAATTTGTGGAAATATGGGAGGCCGACATTGTCTAGCAGCATTACCAACACTTCCACTGCTTACTTAGCTATTATAAGACATTTAAATATAAATTAGAACTAAATAATAGCACAGAATACTGAAAGCCAAGAATCGGAGCTATAAACAAATTTTATGGGGCTGCAGCAAACTTGGCCACACCCACGATAAGTGGACATTCCACTAACTAAAATCATGCTGGACCACAGATGTTGCAGGACCAGAGCATGCTGGACTAAAGAGGTTCAACCTGAAGTATGCATCTGCAAATTCTTATTATAAATGAGCTATTACAAATGGTTCATATTTGCTTAGTTTTTTACATATTAGGGAGAGCTGTTCCTCTGACCCCTAAAATGTCAGAGAATACAGAACACCGCCTACAAAACTTGGAAGCAAATGTTCATGTTTGGGGGCTTTTAATTTGGAGAATACTCTGGGGGCTGCAATGCAGACTGGCTCAGTGGAAGCCCATTAGATTACTTTAGTGGGCAGATGGTGTCAAAGAGTCAGAAGTATGTAACAGACTCCTGCTGTGCCCAAGTGTTCAGTACGCAAGAAATCATCTCTTATCAGACAACTGCTCCAGGAAACACAGTGAAGCACAAAGGAGAGAGAGCAGGGCATAGCTAAAGTCATGAGCCCTTACAAGTGCTTGCCCAAAGATGTCAGCAAATTATCCAGTGACAGAACCAAAACTGGGAGGAGTGAGCCAATGAGACAATGGCAAAGGAGATGTGATCCACACTGTGCCACTGGGGAACATCTTCAAATGTGTGGGACATACCTCTGTAGACATACTTGCCCTCAATGTGCCTCTGGGAGACGGAGAAGTAAAATTCACCCTTCTCATTGATGTTAAAACTGCTGTTCCAAGAGGCTGAAACCAACTTTTCAAAAGCATCCCCTAATTTTGGGAGCCTGAGGTAAAAAAGCCAGGTCCTGGATTTTCAAAGGGAAACTAGGAGTAGACTCCAGGCACACACATCCTGAGTCCCTATGCTTTTAGCCACGAAGTAATGCTTCTCTAACTCCTACCCATTGTATGGTAAACAGCCAAGGATTGGAACTACTGTATAAGCAGTCTACCAGTGCCTAGTGATGAAGTCTTAGTCATGATCCAGAACCACATGCATTTGCCTATAATGTGGCACCACTGATGCAGTGTTAGTATCTTCTGAAACACCCTTTTTGCATGCATTCATGTGACACTATTCTCCTCTGCTTATGCTAGGATGAGTTATTCTAGTGCAGTGATCTCCAAACTTTTTAACCACAAGATATTTTTTTCAGTTTAAGTGCAATGTAAGATTTCCTTAAACCCAAATACCCTTGCCCCGCCTTCTTTCCTGCCCCTTCTTTAAGGCCATGCCCCTGCTCCACCCCTTCTCCAAGACCTCACCCAGCTCACTCCATTCCCCTCCATCCCTGAACCTCACTCACTTTCACCAGGCTGGGGTAGGAGGTTGGGGTGCAACCTCTGGTCTTGGGCCAAAGGGTTCAGAGTGTGGGAGGGGCTCCAGACTTAGCCCAGGGTAGGAGATTGGGGTCCAGCAGTGGGTTCAGGGTGCAAGTTCTGAGAAGGATTTTGGGTCCAAGGGGACCCATGTCTGGGGCAAGAGTTTGGATGAGGAGGGGGTTCAGGACTGGGACAGGGATCCAGGATGCAGGCTCTGGCTGAGCACCACTTAACCAGGTGGCGGAACAGTGTCATTTAGGCAGGCTTAGTCCTGCCCTGGCCCTGCACCACTCCTGTAAATGCCAGCTGCTTTCAGTATTTGCTCCATGGCATTATGTGCTGCCCCTCATCTGCAGGCATTAGCCTGGTGCTTCTACAGGCCATGGTTCCCCATTACTGATCAATGGGAGCTGCAGAAGTGGACAGCAGGCAAGGACAGTATGTGGAGACCCCCTGCTCTGCCTTTCTCAGGGGCTGCAGGGATGTGCCAGCCACTTCCAGGAGCAGCAATTACCACAGGCATAACAACTTCAGCCGCAACAGGTTCAGAATTTTAGAACTCACTACTCAAAGAATTAAATTTAAGCATAAGAGTATGTCTACCCTAGCCCCCTAGTTCAAACTAGGGAGGCTAATGTAGGCATTCAAAGTTGCAAATCAAGCCTGGGATTTAAATATCCTGCGCTTGATTTACATCTTCCCGGCTGGTCGCCTTTTTTTGAAATTTACAAGTCTGGACTAACTGCCTGCATCTACACGCGGCAGGGACCCGGTAGTTCGAAATAAAGCTCAAGTTGGAACTACCTGTTATTCCTCCTGGAATGAGGTTGAACAGATAGTTTGATTTAGGGGCTTTAATTCGAACTACCGGACCCCTGCTGCGTGTAGATGTGGGCAATTAGTCCGGACTTGTAAATTTCAAAAATGGCCTCCAGCCGGGAAGATGCAAATCAAGCGCGAGATATTTACGTCCCAGGCTAGATTTGCAACTTCGAATGACTATATTAGCTTCCCTAGTTTAAACTAGGGGGCTAGTGTAGACATACCCTAAGAGAGAAATGAAAATGATGAAATGCTCAGACCAGTCAAAAACCAAAATTAAGCAGTAAAAGAAGTAACAACAACAACTCACATATGTGTTGGGTCGGGACATGAGAGTGAAGGTCAATGTGTGTTTGTGGGAATGACAGAGACATACACACTGTGTGAGAGTGACAGATTTGCCTTGCCAAGCTCCCTTCATCCCCTTTTCTCTGTGTGAAGACAGGGAACAGAAGTACAGGGAGGTGAGACACCCTGACATCAGTGCTTCCCTCTTCTCCTTCTCACACCCTGCACATCAAGCAAGGGGCTCCCAAGGGGGGCAGCTCCAAGGCAGAGGCCAGGAGCAGCATTACACTGGGGGGAGGGCAAGTGAAGTGCCAATGCTTGATAGCTTCCCGGCCAAACCAGTCAGGATCCACTGTCAGAGGCTCCAAGATCTACTGGCTGGTGACCACTGTTCTAGTGTCATCACATGAGTCAGATGCTGTATGCAGGCTTAACAAGCCAGGACACTTTGCTCAAGATAACCAGTACAGAGCTACTAAAACGTGGATTTCAAACCACATAGAATTGAAAAGGTCCTAGACTGTTAAACACACTTTAGATATAACTCTAAAATTCTTTTCTCCATCTTGAGACCTATTACTCCTTTTTTCTTACGGAGTCATGAAGCATTGTGATAAGTTGGTTGTTGGGAATGTGCTCCAGTGCTTTCTACTGGATAGACTTAGATTTGTTCCACTCTGTGTCACAAGCCCTTTACTGCTAACCATGTAAGGAGATTCTTCTTCAGTTCAAAGGTAAGGGTCTGTACTTTTGTACTGGAGGTCCTAAGTGCTATTTCTGTTGTTGCTATAAATGCCACTGTGACCACAGAGGACTAAATAGGGACAAGGCAAATTCCCATGGATTTATTACAACAGAAAATACTGTAACAGCTGCACATTTGCTCACAAGTGGCTTAAAAAATATAGCCTATGATGATAGGGTACCATAAAATCAAATTTCCATTTTGTTTTTTAAAAATGTATTTTTCCAGTAAGATATTGTAGCAAAAACCTGCTGGGACAAAATATGTCTGTGGCCAAAATAGCAAACTCAAAGCTTAGTCCTGCAGCTCCAAGTCAAATGAAAATTTTGCCTGAGTAAAGACCTCAAGATCAACTGTGATTTATGACCAGTATAACAATGTAAGCTTTATGAGCCATCTCTCTAGACCAGTGGTGGGCCACCTGCAGCCCAGTGGGGGTTTTTGTGTGGTCCACAAGACATTTTGTTTACCACTGCCCATGTGCAGATTGCCATATTCCACTGGTTTTCACGCTGAGGCTGCTGCCAGCTCCCAAACTGAAGCTGGGACTGGAGGTAGGGCTGTCTCTGTCAGCTCCCAGTCTCCACACAGTGGCTGGGGCTGTTGCCAGCTCCCAGCTCTCAGTCCCCACCAGAGCAGCCCCGTTCATGGCAGGCCTGGCCTCCCCATGGACAGAGGTTTCTCCAGATGAGAGTAGCTCCTAACTGCAGCGGGCCCCCTGCCTGTGGCAGGCAGAGAGCTGCTCCATCTCCACCAGTTACTAGTAAACATTCACACACACATCCCCTTTCAGCTCCCTCTGGTTTTCCAGTTAAACAGTCACATCTCTAATCCTGGAAGACCATCTTGGTTATGACAATCTTGTGGCCCATTGTGATAAAAGGAGGGCCACTCATATAGCCCACTCACTAGCCTAGGCTGCTCATCACTGATGTGTTAACTGGCCAAGCCAGAAGGGAATCCCCAGAAATGGGTAGTTGTATGAGGCCTGAGGCACATAAGTGCAGTTCTGATTTCATAAGATAGAGGGCAGTGGTGTGCAAGCCTGCACACACAGTCACACACCAGTTTATTACAACAAAGGATGTTAAATATCAGGTAATTTAATGTCACAAATTTTTATCAGTCGACTATTCTGTAGTCCCCAGGAGCAGAGCCAGCAGCCAATGCACTCCAGTCCCACTCCGGAGGAGCTCCCTGCCATTCCACCAGAGGCAGCAACACGGGGTGCCAGGCAGGAGCTGGTCCGCAAGGGGAACCAGTTTAAAAACCAGCTCCCCTCATGGGACCCAGCACAAGCTGGAACTAAGCAGGACTGCCTGCCCACCCAGCTCCTAATATACTTTAAATGTAGAGACACAGCAGGAGTAGGTCCCAGACCCATCATAAGCCAGGACTGAGCAAGGCTGCTGGCCAGCCTACTAAAAAACTTACTGGCAAGGGCAGTGAAGGAAATGTGTGTAGTCTCTAGCATTAACCTATGAACTTTTGCTTATCAGTTAATCAGTTAATCGACTACACTATTAGGGTATGTCTACACTACCACAATAGTTCGAACTAGGGTGGTAATGTAGGCAACCGGAGTTGCAAATGAAGCCCGGGATTTGAATTTCCCGGGCTTCATTTGCATCTCGCCGGGCGCCTCCATTTTTAAATGTCTGCTAGTGCGGACTCCATGCCGCGCAGCTACACGCGGCACGGACTAAGTAGTTCGGACTAGGCTTCCTACTCCGAACTACCGTTACTCCTTGTGAAACGTGAAACGGAGTCCGCACTAGCGGACATTTAAAAATGGCGGCGCCCGGCGAGATGCAAATGAAGCCCGGGAAATTCAAATCCCGGGCTTCGTTTGCAACTCCGCTTGCCTACATTACCACCCTAGTTCGAACTAGGGTGGTAGTGTAGACATACCCTTACATCCTTAATTACAATCCTGCTCAAACAACTTTTAAAAATTTTTCTAGATGATTTTACAGCCATTATTTGTCTCTACTGTAGAGATCAAAAACTAACTAACCATATATGTGCTACCTAATTAAAGGAAACCAAGCAAGACTCTTATTACAGTAACACCTTAGATTCATAACTTAAAAGGATAACTACAGAGATCTCATTTGTGGATTGCTGGATGCTACAGTATACCCAAATCACTGCCATTAGTTTACAGTAAAGACAATCAAATTACTTACCACAATCAGCTGTGTATGGAGATCAACATCTCCCAAAACCCCAGGTCTTTTCATAATTGGGCTAGCTGAGGCCTGAAAGACATTACTGCTACTGAATGGCATTGTTTTACTGTTGTTTATTCTTGGGTGATTATTATTGAAACTATTGGCTGTGCAGTTTATTCCTTCTCTAATTATATCTTGGGATTTTTCTTCTTGTGCATTTTTCTTTTATAAATGACTATCATACGTACAGCAGTGGGTAGGTGCTTTATACATCTAAATAAAAACAGGGATATTAAGCACCACAGAGAGTAGTTCTGAGCTCAGTTAGCACTAGGCAAGACTGAGCTCACTGATTCAAAGGATTTCTTTGGCATACAATGGACATGAGGACTCATCTGTGTGATTATCTGTTCATCTGCTTTGTTTCCCAGCCAGTGGCCTGCACACTGCCTGCCCAATTGTCTTCCTACCTTGATGGCATGCAGCTCAAAAGGCATACGTTACAGCCGCCTGAGGCAGCTAGATAGGGCACATTTCCTTTTACTGCTTTTTAGCATACATTAGGATTCATACAGAGTGCTGGTTTCCTTTCTATGTCTCTGCTTGGCCCCCTAACAATCATTTCCACTGAGTACCCATCTTCACACAAAGCTGGTTTGCTTGTTTGCTTTTCTTGCAGAGCTTGTAGCAGCCTGCAGCTTCCTACTGCCCATTCACATCTGAGGGTCCCACACAGGTCACTTTTAGATAGGGTTTCCTTTGCATGCTTTGAAAGACTGCAGTGCAGCAAAATGGGAAGGTTCAATAGATCAGGGAAGGAATGTTACCCAGTATGATATCGTATCATCACTGTAATAAGGTGGACCATGACCTGAGGCCCCTCTACTGGAGGCCTTTTGGTCCTGTCACACCTTGTCCAGAAAGGCTATAGAGAAGTCCTCCAAGCCGGGTAGAGTGGCAGCAGAAGAAGCATCCAATCAGGGGCCAGGAAGACCCTATAAAAGGAGCTGGGAAACAGTTCTTCTTAAGACTTCAAGATGTGAAGACTGGGTAAGTAGCTGGCTGAGAGAACGGCAGTACTGAAGATAGCTCCATATGGCGAGATTATTGGAGACTAATGGACTATGCTAGGACTCTAAAATAAAGCCCTGAGGACACGGCAAACATGCTGCCTCCAGAAGGGAAAGCTCTGGGGAGCACCACTCTTCTCCAGACAGTTCAAGGATACCAAGGTGGGCCCCTGTTAAAGGTGTACCCTTGGATGAGGTTTATGTTGATTTGCACACAGGGCAGCATGTGACTTGGCCAAAGGGCTGAGTTGACAAAGAAGTTTTAAACAAGAGAGTGCAGGTACAAACACAGCCAAAAGGGAGCACCTGTGAGAAAAGAGTGCCACCCTGTTACAGTCACCAAACCTTTCCCCTTTAACTCAGCGCAGAAAACACAGGATAGGGGATGAGTGATCTCCAGCAAGCTACTCTTACCTGGCCTGTAGATGAAATGACACTTGACTGAGTCAGGTCCCAGTCCACACCACTGGAAACACCATGTAAACTGGCAGTGGCCAGCCCCCTTTTTGGACGTTTTACCCAAGAGGCCAAGAAATGAGGGTCTGAGTAAAAACCTAACACCCCTAGGAGTTTCGGCATTAACTTCAAGAGGCCCATTGTAATTACGAAGATTGAGCTGCCCTCTTAAACCTTAGAACTGGTGGGAAGGATGAAGAGAGAGTGACTACCAATTCATCAACTTCCTGGGGCTTTCAGACTGATACCTTTCATCAAAATTAAAGTTCCTTAATACAGGATGAAAGCAAGAATCTAAATATAGAGGAACCACACCACCACCCCCATTCTGCTTTTCCATAGAAGAAAAAATAGGTTGGCTTCCTCAAATATGTAATTTTTAACCTTGCTCACGATAATTAGTGCTAGTTAAGTGCCACCAAAACTACTTAAAATCCACTTAATTTTGAATTATTATTAATAATGCAGCAAGAGATATTATGCAGAAGGATGAAAAATCAAGTAATTTAATGTAACACTTCATAAATGAAACCTGCAATGAATCTTAGCTGCCTGTTCAGACTCTCTGTAATCAATCTGTCTGCAGTCATGTTTATGTATCCTAGGACCGAGTGATAGACTGCCACCAGACTTGGCATCTACGACAACCTCAAGAGGATGATTTAATGTGAATGCAGCATGAAAAATCAGATTATCTTTAGATTCTCTCTTTTATTAAATAAAAATGATCTTTATTGAATAAAGCTGCTTTTATTAATATCTAAAACACTGGTTGGTGCCATAGAGCCTGCTCATCCCATGGAACTAATAAAAGGAAAAGCGGAGGTAAAAATGAGAACATTACAGGGAAATATTAGAAATTAAATTGCATTGAGTGAGTTTTGTGGATAGCAAATACAACTAAGGCTCTTCTGTAGAACTATTTAGTTTCATTTGGATTTATTATGTTTTGTTCTGTTCATACTGAGATGAAAAGTTGGAATAGCTCTCCAGATGCACATCGTGTCAGGGTGCAAGGCCATTAACAATGACCAAGGAGCTAATCTTACTCCCCCTAGCCTAGCATAATAGCCCAAAGAACTATAAATGACCTTCAGGGTGAAAGAGGGCAAGAATGGCTGTTTCACCAAATTAGCTTGACCCTCAGGCAGAGGAAGGTTGGTATTGGTTTGTGGAGGGGAAAAGAGGAAGCTTAAGCAAATTTATTTTGATTTCTGGCTACAAACAACAACACTCCAGGAAAAACCCTTGCTGAATGCCTCTGTGGTTTGTTTCTGCTGAGTCATTCCCCCCCCCCCCTCACTGGCCACAAACTCTCTCTCTCTCCTGTTCTCTCTCACACACACACTTTTTCCCAACAAGCTCACCTCCCCCCACCGCCCCTAACACACATACTTTTCAACATATGGCAAATCATACAAAATTACCAAATTAAAGTTATGCAGCTACCTCAACAAAGACATTTTTGACAACAGATTCCCAGAGGTGTTATTACTATTGTGACACTTACAGAAAAAAAGATTTGTTTCCTTATCAAAAACAACAAGCTTCTGTTACCAAAACAAAACAAATCACAGATTGTAAAATGCTGATTAGACTTACTCACTGTAAAACTCAATCCTATTCCCTGTCTGGAGATACCAGAAAGAGTTAAAAGAAAGAGAAATTATATCTTTAATTCAAACTCAAGATTCTTTAATTATAACAACAACTAACAAATAAATATAGAACAAGTATCCCTTACCAACAGAATAAATCCTGTAATGTTTCTGAGTAATAATCCAAAAGAAATTGTAACACTTTACATTTTAATTTTCCATATTCTTATTCACGATAAACTTCCCATTCTCAGAGCTCCCATGGACATCACTCAGAAATATGCACTGGAGCTCTTTCAGAAATGGCTCACAACTTAGGGTACGTCTAGACTACATGCCTCTGTCTTCAGAGGCATGTAGATTAGGCTACCAGAAATAGGAAAATGAAGAGGCGATTTAAATAATCGCCGCTTCATTTAAATTTACATGGCTCCCACGCTGAGCCGACAAACAGCTGATCAGCTGTTTGTCAGCTCAGCGCGATAGTCTGGACGCGCGGGTGGCAACATCAAAGGTATTTGTCAACCACCGAGGTATACCTCATCCCAGGAGGCTTACCTGGGTGGTCGACAAATACCTTTGATGTCGCCACCCGCATGTCCAGACTATCGTGCTGAGCCAACAAACAGCTGATCAGCTGTTTGTCGGCTCAGCGCGGCAGCCATGTAAATTTAAATGAAGCGGCGATTATTTAAATCGCCGCTTCATTTTCCTATGTCTGGTAGCCTAATCTACATGCCCCTGGCGACAGAGGCATGTAGTCTAGACGTACCCTTAGTGGAAGATAGGAATATAAAAGAAACACAAGTAAAGAGCTCGCTCCTGTATTCTTTGTGTGTTCATTATTCCCACTCCAAATAACAGATGAAGGAGTGAGTAGCAATGTGTTAACTTCCTGTATAACTATAACACCCCCATCATGCAGTAATTGCTGTAATAGGATATTTCTTATGAGCAATCAATCATATCAGAGTAACCCATGGAAGTCAATGGAGTTGATCAGATGTAACTAAGGCTGAAGTTTGGCCCTATCTAAAATACAAAGAAGTGGGGGGGGGGGGGGGGGAAGATGTTATGTGATATAACTGATACTACTGTGAGGGTTCAAAGACCAATAAAACACAATATTAATAATATATGTCTTAAAAGACATTTAGGGGTAAATTAGAGCTAAATTACAGCACAGAATACTGAGAGCCAGGAATCGGAGCTGTAAACAAATTTTATGGGATGGGAGGAAATTTGGCCACACCCATGGTAAGTGGACATCTGACAAACTAAAATCATGCCAGACCACAGATGTTGCTGAACCAGAGAGTGCTGGACTAGAGAGGTTCAACCTGTATCAGATGTTTAATCAAAAACAGTCAAGTCCAGTTAAAGGGTATTGTTTTGTTTCCTGGGAGATTCTTTTTTCCTTCCCTAAATTAGGAGATTGACATCACTGCAAATTGAATTTGTATCTCCCACACTAGTGGTGAAAACCCTTTGGAAAGTATTCCTGTCTAACCCATCTGCCACGCCTATACACAACAAATGGTCTTCTGTACCTGGAGGGAACAGAAAATCCAAACAGAAGTTTTATCACCAAAAAAGAAATCCCCATGAAAAATTATCTCTTGTGAATATATCTGCTCTTCTAATGATGGAGGAGAAGGGCATGGAATGCTCAGGAAAATGTAGGAAGACAAAAAAACACTGTGAACTGTGACATTCTCTTGCTGGTACTATTTAGTTCCTATTAACTTGGACTGCTGTTTAAAGCAGGTGTATGCACAGGTCTTCCAGGGGTACATTCATGCACCTAGATAATTGCCAAGTTTTAAAACAGGCTACATAAAAAGCACTTGCTAAGTCAGCACAAACTAAAATGCCATACAGACATAATGAGAGGGTAAGCAATCTTTCAGTAACAGTGCATCCTGACACTTTCGTACTTTTATGTCTGATTTGGTAAGCAAGTAGTTTTTAAGTGAGTGAAACTTGGGTAGTGCAAGACAAATCTGAGTCCTGAAAGGAAAGCAGTAGTCTGGAAAGGTTGATAACCACCGATTTAAAGTGAAGGCTCTCCAACCTTTGACAGAGGGTTTTATTGGCTCAGTGTGCGTAACATCCCTCAGGTTCCATTGGAAGATTGTTAAGAATCCTCCGTACCTCTCAGGCAATATTGAGGTCATTGCAGAACTGGGCCATAAAGAGGTATTTGGTGTTAGAGGAGATATCCAAGGCCCCCATC
The DNA here is from genome assembly GCF_049634645.1 of Pelodiscus sinensis. Lineage (NCBI taxonomy): Eukaryota > Metazoa > Chordata > Testudines > Trionychidae > Pelodiscus > Pelodiscus sinensis. The sequence goes on along the minus strand of NC_134725.1, from coordinate 26,247,125 downwards.
TTACCCTCATAGAAGCCAATCAGAGTTCTGGCCTTTACACAAACAACCTGTTTAACTTTAAAAGACATGGACAACATGTCCTTGCTATTAAGCCTGCTCATATTTGGTAGCAATAGATTCAGAATTTTACTATTGAAAATCTCTGAATGTTTCTATAGTTGGAGATAGATTCCACTCCCATTGATATCAATGGCAAAATAAACTGTCTGTGAGCAGGATTTGGGAGTCACATTAAATGAAGCTCTACAGCCACATACTTGCAATACACACATCTCATCATCATTTACAAGTAGTTCTGCTGAGAATGTTGAACTCGTTACGGAAAACATTACAACATTTCACCTCCTGGGCTTGAACTAATTTCTCCCTTCCCAGGATAAAAGCAAAGCAAAACCATAAATGGTGCTTTTCAAGTCTTGAAAACGTGTAGGAAGGAGCTTTGTTGCCATGCTTCAAAGTAATCAGCAACAGACCTATATACAATAGGCAACTGATTGCTATTGCATGTTAAAAAAATGTGTCTCTCTCTTACTAAAACTTTGCTATAATGTCATAAATGAAAGAGCATTTCTATTAGCAACAACAAAGCATCAAACAAAGAATTATGCCCTGTAGCAATAATCAAGACTGATTATGTTTTCAGTTTTCCTTCTGTTAGGGAGATCAACCTTTTGCACAATGTCTAATTCATATTGCAAATCTCTAGAAACCTCTGGTCTTTCTGACTATTCTAAGTCTCAATAATAAGATCTCGGTCTACCACCAGATAAGGAAATAGTTATGTATGTATAATATTTTTTAAATCACAACTCAGTATACACATCCAGCAACCATGCAAAAGCATGTTTTCAACTCTAAAATACAAAATAAGCAATACCAGTGATTGTAGAAGAACTATTAATAAGATCAAGTGTATGTAATTCGAAAGGTACGCTTAATGAGATTTCATATTTTATATGGGAAAATACGTATGTAGTTTTTCATTAGTATATTTTTATAACAATATCTCCTTACCAAATCCAATTTTCTGCCCAGATTTATCTTTCAAAATGGGGTGGGGTGGTTTAATAATTAAAAATAAAATCTCAGATGAATGTTATAATTACTGAGAAAACCCTCAATTTCAAGCAAGTAATTTCTGTAAGTCTCAATCAAACACAAACTTTTTTATTAATCAAGTGTAGAGGTTGCAAATTGAAATACACCAAAACAAACGCAGGAAATGAAAAAGTTAGCATTCTTACTGAAGTGTTTATTGATCAAAAACGAGACATGGCTTGTATTAAAATACATATTTAACAATCTAACTAGTAATCAGAAGCTACAGATTGGTAATGTGAATGAAGTAATCTTAGAGCAAGAATCATCTTTATAGTCTCTGACTTTATGGGCTTTCATTTGCAGCTAGGAAGTTGCACTAACAATAGGATTTTGAATTTAATTTACTTTGGATTGTTATGGTTGTTTTGGAAGTTCTTATATTTGTTTTAAAGGTATGAGAGGGAAAAGGAAAATCCTTAGTTGGAAACACAGAACTGTGGTCTTTAGATACACAAAAAATATTAAGCCTGGCACCCTACAACTACACTATAATACTGCTACAACTTTGACATGCCATTGACAATTATGTAACAAAACTTTTCTAAAAACACTTCACTGCATATAAACAAAACTACAGTAATTTAAAATATTTTTACAAAGAAATTAAAAGCATAACTCAAAGACATATGGCCACAGTTCCTCACTGATGGCCTATACATTCTAAAGCTATAACATTCAAGCCAGTTTTCAGCTATTCAGGCACAGACAAGTCCTTAATATCTTCCTGAAAATGTATATTCTCTCTGCTCCCCCCTCCATTTTTATAATTCAAGACAAATTTAAAGATTTTCTTCGTACATTGAAAAAATTAATTAATCTATGGGCTTACACCAAGCATCAGAAGTTTAAGTATTCAAAGGAGAATTTTTGATTGCAAGAAAGGTTGTGTGGGTGGAGGGGGGGTATGTATCTTGGTCTTGTAACCCTTTTTCTAACTTTATTCCGGTACAACTCTCACTCAGGAATTATGTCAACACATTCCAAATCAGTTCAACATATTGAAATTCTAAAGTCACTGACATGAGATTTCAGAACAATAAGCAGGTCTTGGACATTTCAACCAACCTGTATTACTATTGGAAGGATGGTCTGTTAGTTCCCATCATGTGTTCTAGTAAAAGGCTGTCAGATGAGATACAGGGACTTTACATAGGAATTATTACATAGGGCATAAAGCTAGGGTACTTAAACCCAAAGTTAGGTAGTCCTGAAGAATTTTAGAAACCCAGCTAACTAAAAACCTTTGTAGTGCACATCAGAGGTTGTCCGCCAGTATCATATGCATGAACAAAGATATAGTAGACAGCTTACAAATGTAGATCTGGGAAATTCTAGGAGGTGGCTTTAGCTATAAACACAATTTATTTTCAGAATGTATTCTTTGTGTTTGCCTATCACAAAGATCCCCCCAAAACGTTTCAGCCATAAATCGTACAGAAGACAACAATATCCAAGACACCCTGAGAGGTTGCTGTAGTAAAGAAAAGAATAAATTGCTCTTTACCTTTGGAAAAAAATGCTGCCAGGCTGAAGAGGAACGGTGACAGAAGCTGCCACATATTGCTAACCCCAGCACTGCACATCCTTGTGTCTGTTGGGAACTTTAGGGTTCTATTTCACACACTTTGGATTCAAAATAAAAACCAATAAGCGGCAGAGGTTGCATTTTCAGAGGAGGTCATCTGGAGAGCGCAGAAGGCATTTCCTTCACAGAGATGAATTGTTTCTTTACTTTCCTTTTTTTAACCCTCCCTCTCTCCTCCAGAATAGCCGAGGGTATTAAAATAAATACACTCGCAAATAGCCCCCCCCCCCCTCCGCAATAAACAAAAAACCAAAAACTCTTCCGATTCTGCTAGATCGTTAGTCCTGTTCCCTGTTCATCTAAAAAGTAAACAACTCCTCCTTTTTCCCCTCGCCTTCACACACACTCTCACATACATCCAAATAAAAATATCAGCGCTGGAGCTTCTAGGCAAGGATCTCACGCGCAAGCCTAGGGCGCTGTTGGGGTGAACACACACATTCCCCCACCATGCTCAGGAGAGCGCCTTGATTTTATAAACCAGATGCCCACATCTCTGGGCACATTCGTTCGCTTCGCTGCACTAAAGTTTTCTGGGAGGTGGGGATACTGACCAACCCAGAGCCCAGACAGGCACAGAGAGAGGCAGACTGGGTTTGAGTCTCTCCTTCCCACTCCTCCCCCGTGTTTTCTCAGTCACTTGTTTAACTCGGAAACAGAGTCTCGCCCGAGAAGGTTACTGCTCTAGACGATTTAATGCTTTCGGGAATGTTGAAAGCAGCGGCGGCGGCGGACGAAAACCCCAAAGATGCAGCAGAAGTTGATCTCCACTCAATATGCTGGCCCCAGGCTCCGAGCTCCTCCTCCTCCTCTGGACCCGACCAGCCAAGTCCAGGGTATCTTTTAAGCCAGTAGGTTTCGCGAAATAAAAAAAGAGGAGGAACATAAATAAACGCACCTCTTAACTAGACAGCCAGACTCACCAATCCATGTGCACAGTACAAGGGCTGGGTGGAGCTACTAAGCCCACCCCTCTTGGTTCCCACACAATCACAGAACAGGTGGGCGGAGCGTCTGCAGTAGTTTAGCGCCCTTTCCCCCTCCCAGCAGTCATTAAACCAGGATCCTGCTAGGACTTAGCAGGGACAGGGAATTGGGGGCTGGCTGGCTGCCTGGCTGGCAGGCACCGTGACGAATCAAGGTTGATGTTATCATCTCATCCACTGTAGGAAACAAAGAGGTGCATGGCTTCCTCTCTTTCTTCCCCATCCGACTCTGGTAATGACGGAAATTACAAAGAGAAAAAGGAAAACCTCACGGACTCTGATAGAGCCTGTTGCCCTACAAAAATCATTTTAAAAATCTAGATTTCACCTTAAAAAATAGACCCTGAGAACTCTGCATAAAATCCTGCACCTAGATCCACAGCACTACAAAAACTCAGATCTAGAATCTGGTTCCTGCCAGATTTTGGCTCCAGACTTAGTAGTTGTACTATCAACATAGGACATTAAGTGTTGCTTCAGCTGCCATAAAATCTGAATCCTGGCTGGTACAAGAAACTGCAAAACAGTCTAGCTTGACAGGTGTATATTACAATATATGGTTGGGGTTTGGCTGGTTATATTCCAAGTTTTGACATCTAAATTTGTTATTTATGCAACTCCACATAGTCCATCAAAATATTCTGCATCCCAGCATCTTACAATGTATCAGTGACTGGAGACTCAGTAAAAAAGTGATTTCACAGCTATATTGAACTCTGTACACACGCCACTGACAAAGCAACAGAATTACTTATTCTACCTAATGTTAATAATGTGTTATAAATAATACTCTAGTCTAAAATGTTCCATAAATTGCTAACTGTACAAATTGTTAAATCTGTATTTACATTTGGTCAAGGATAATAAGTCATTATTTCCTAGAATACAGAACAGCAGCAAAATAGAAACAGAAAACCTCAAACTAAAATATTGCAAGGCTGGCACGCTGTGTATGATCAACCATGCAATAGAGAGAGATTGCATTTCATATGTATGTTTTAGAAGTTCATTTTGGTTTGAGAGGCATTACCAGTTTCAGAGAGATTCCCTAAATCCCTGATCTTTAAAATGGCAAATACCTCTACAACTGATGTTATATGTAAAACTGAACTGAACTTTCTAAGGCTTTCTCTACACTGCAGGGTTTTTGCACAAGAACTTTTTTGCAGAAAAGATCTTCCACAAAAACTTCTTGTGCAAAAGCATGTCCACACCTCAAAAGCTCATCACAAAAGCACTGTGCTTTTTTTTGCAAGTGATCAACAACGCTGCATGGACACTCCTGCGCAAGAAAGAACCTGTGCTTTTTGTGATAGGCTCTTTTTGTGCAAGAAACCCGTGTTGAGCATCCACACCTGCCTTTTTGTGCAAAAATTCTTGTGCAAAAAGGAGTTATGCGTGTAGAAAGAAGTATACCTACACCACAAAAAGCCCTCTATTATGTCAATTGACTATAGATTTTCTTGCACAAAAACAGGCTTGAGGTGTGGACGCGTGGGTTTTTGAGCAAAAACAGCTATTTTTGCACAAAACCCATGGGCTACGTCTACATTGGCAAGATTTCATGCAAATACTTTTAACACAAGAGTTTTTGTGTTAAAGTATTCATGCAAGAGAGCGTCTACACTGGCATGTGCCTTTGCACAAGAGATGTGCTTTTGCACAAAAGCATCCGTGCCAGTATAGACGCTCTCTTGCTCAAGAAAGCTCCGATGAACTGTTGCGCAAGAGGGCTTATCCCTCAGCAGGAGCATCAGAGTATCTGCACAAGAAATACTGATTTCCTACATTAGAACGTCAGTGTTCTTGCACAAGTACTTGCGGCCAGTGTAGACAGGTGGCAAGATTTTGCGCAAAAGCAATTGCTTTTGCGCAAAATCTTGCTAATGTAGACACAGCCCTATAGTGTAGACATAGCCTAAGTGTGTCCAGTGTAGGAGGAGAAGTATATAAGGCTACTGACTAAATAGATATAGAAACAGACACACACACACACACACACACACACACACACAAAAGAGGTTGCTCAAGAGAGGAATTCTTGTATCCATCTTACGCAGGGTTTACAGTTTGGTCCTTTGATTGTCGGTGCTCTCACTCTACAAATTGTTCCAGCACCTCTGGATCCAGATGATGCTGTTGGAAGTATTTAGGGTTGCAGATATAATATATATATAGGCAGAACCAGTGGGTAAGTGTTATGGGAGATGTGGGAATTTCACAAAAAACACTGTTGCATCCAAGAGGATATAGGTTTACATATTTTTAAAATATATATCTTTTTGCAGCTGTCATGTATCATGGGGCAACAAATAGAGTTACTGTTTGTTTTTGATTGATTGACTGGCTGATACATTAACGGATTGTGGTTTTGTACTGGGACACATTCAAGGCCAGATATTTAAGGTACAGTAGCAGCTCTTAATTATGTTTTCCATTTAGTCACTGGAGTCCCGGCCCAAACTGGCAGGAAGGTACCCAGTCCTTTTTTTTTTTTTTTTTTTTTTTTTTTTTGCAACACTAGTGTACCAGGATGTATCAGGGTCTGGTTTTTTGTTTGTTTGTTTTGTTTTAATTTGCAACAGAAGTAGCAAGATATGTTCATAATTTAGGCAGGGCTAGAGCCAGGATCTTAGTCTTGGTTTGATATGCATCAATCTACCCTGAGAAATAGAAACCAGAAAGAGAATGGAATACAGCAAGGCCTGCTCCTTTCCCCAAAAATATGGCACACAATAGTCCTTTGGAGGGAGGAAGGAGAAGCTGTGATGGTCTTGGAAACTAGTGCATTAACCCTCCTATCACCACATATTTATTGTGATTTGTCTTTAAATATAGCTCTTCTACTCCCATCTGATTAGGCAGTAATTTCAATGAAAGATAGAATGGCAACAAAATATCCATTATATTAAAGAAGCCACTGGAAAGCAGATATCAATTTAATGTTGTATTTTTGCAAGTTTTTCTCCTTAAAAACATCTAAGGGAACATTTCCCCTGCTGTAACTACTGAAGTCAGATGAATTACATCAGGGATGGATCTTTGTCCCCAGATACAGCCATATAATTCCAGTGTGTTCTATGCAGTTCCAATGGTGGAAATGAGGGTGAACAATGGACCCTAGTTGCTTTGCGAGTCACACTCATATGACAGCAATCCTTCAGATCAGGAGTTTAAATAGTGTGAAAGAGAAAAAGAGTAGGAGGAGAGACGGATTCTGATAATTCTTGTTTAAAATGGACCACAACACTGACAAACCAGTGCTAAATTCTTTGAAATCTAATGGTGATTTTCCACCTAGAATATATGATAGAAAGAACCAGTTTACTGTATGGCTATGTCTAAACTACATTCCTCTTCCAAAAGAGGAATGTAAAGGAGTCCGATCGAAAATGCAAATGAAGCATGGATTTTCAAATCTTGCGCTTCGTTTGCATAATTGCGTGAGAGTGCTTTTTCGAAAAAGGGTTTTTTTGAAAAAGAAACCGCAGTCTAAACTGGGTTCTTTTGTGGAAAAAAAAAACCCCTTTTTCGAAAGAACCTGTATTCCTGGAAAAAATGAGGTATATGTGTCTAGTCTTAATTGTCAGCCACTGAAGGACTGTCCTCTATAATTCTAGACTCTTTCCAAATACATTTCAATTGGTTCCTTCCTGTATGTCTAAACTTGTGTTTACTACATGTTTTTTTAAAATAGATTTTATTTTTCCTCTCTCTGTTTAAGAAAGTTCTTGTAAGTCTGCTCCTTCACAACTCCCTCCAATTGTTTCATTTGCTTCTCCATCTGGTGAACCTCCATACCCTGAGATGTTTTTTACATGTTTGAAATGATAAAAAAATGTAACCAGTTGGTTTTTGCTCAGAATTGGCCTAGGGGAAGAAATAAAAATCATCTTCCACTTGGGTTCTACTATTTTTCCAGAATGTTTTAAAAATCTTTCTAAAAATATCACTAACGATGAAATGTTGCACATTGGGATGGAAGAATCCCAAACATTGTTACAGGCTGGGGACCGACTGGCTAGGTAGCAGTTCAGCAGAAAAGGACCTGGGGATTACAGTGGATGAGAAGCTGGATATGAGTAAACAGTGTGCCCTTGTAGCCAAGAAGGCTAATGGCATATTAGGGTGCTTTAGGAGGGGCATTGCCAGCAGATCTAGAGAAGTAATCATTCCCCTTTATTTGGCACTAGTGAGGCCACATCTGGAGTATTGTGTCCAGTTCTGGGCCCCGCACTACAGAAAGGATGTGGACACATCGGAGAGGGTCCCGCACAGGGCAACCAAAATGATTAGGGGACTGGAGCACATGAGGAAAGGCTGAGGGATTTGGTCTTATTTCATCTGCAGAAGAGAAGAATGAGGGGGGATTTGATAGCAGCCTTCAACTTCCTGAAGGGAAGTTCCAAAGAAAATGGGAGAGAGGCTGTTCTCAGAAGCGATGCATGGCAGAACAAGGAGCAAGGGGGAGATCTAGGTTGGATATTAGAAAAAACTATTTCCCTAGGAGGGTGGTGAAGCACTGGAATGGGTTACCCTAGGGAGGTGGTGGAAATTCCAGTCCTAGAGGTTTTTAAGTCTCAGCTTGACAAAGCCCTGGCTGGGATGATTTAGTTGGGATTGGTCCTGCTTTGGGCTGGGGGCTGGACTTGATGACCTCCTGAGGTCTCTTCCAGTCCTATGATTCTAGGATAAACATCACTATTCACAACAGTGCACCCTGTAGACCAGTGGCAGCCCCTGCACTGTAGACCAGTGCAACCTGCAGCCCCTCAGGGTTCTATGTGTGGCCTACAAGACATTTTGTTTTCCTGCCAGTAAAGTGACACACATGTAAACTGAGCTGAATGCTGATTACACACAACATTGACTATAAGAGCTATTCACTCCCTTTGTATCCAGTCAAAGTGCTGCTTCATTTCAATCAGCTCACCCTGCAAATTCTAGGTACACAAGCACTGTTAGCAAAACTATCCTGTCCTGAGGAACCATTGTGGTTATGACAGTCTTGTAGCCCACAGAAATGGAGGAGGGCCACTAAGGTGGCTCCTTCACTAGCCTAGGTTGTTCATCACTGCTATAGACTCCACAATGCAGACAAAACTACGTATGTTCTGCCATTATCCCAGCTTTTCACTGTCCTGTTGAGGTTCCCATCAGCCAGCGTCAAGTCTCTTTCTTTCTCATAGCTGCTCTCCTCAGTTTTTTTGATTACCTCATAAAAGGTGTGGCGGCATAGATGTGAATGTTATATCCACTTCATAGATAAGCAGATTGAGTCTGCAATCTTTAAACAAACAAATTCTTCATTTTCTTCAGTGAGAAGTTTTGTCCAGGTCAAATAGGCATGATTGGGCCCTAGAAACCTTCCCAAGCCTACACAGCAGGACTAGTGGATTCAAGTTATCTGCTATGACCATTTGCTAACACCCCTTTAACAATACAATCTATATTCACTGCAACTAAGGCTATGTTAAATGAAAAAGGCCTTTGCTGGAAGCTGCCCAGGGTGAATTGTATCCATTCATACTATAAGACATGAGAAAACATTTTCCTATTTTATAAGCAATATGTTAGTTTGGCAAGTATGTCTAATCTTCTCTGGGTAATTAACACAACTAATTATGGAGGAAACATTGCCTCCAGGAAAACACCAGTGAGCATGGAGAGACCTGCCAGACCATCATCTCCACAACCTATGGTGTTTGTAAAGCTTCGAAGCTGAATAATCTGCTTCCAATAAATTAATACAAAGAAATCTTTGCTCTGAGGCTTCTAGTTTCATTTTCTCTGCAATATATCAACTGGTAAATCTAATCTGCTTTAGGTATTTAACACTACTAATTGTCCTCACTTTGCTGGTTTGGCTTTTCTAGAAGCAGTGGTTCTCTCTGAATGATGGACTTGATTTGTAGTGCTAGTTTGCGAGATGTCCACTTGGCACTGCAGGAGGTTAATAGTCTGGAGGAGTGGACAGAGGCTTTGGATGTTTCCTTTCCTCTCCCAACATCCTATCCTGCTCCCAGAAGTGGAACACTTTCCCCAGTGGCAATTTTACAAGTGGTGATGAATACATGTGCTGTGAGCCAGTAGTGGACATCTCACTGTTAGGGGGCCAGTTTGAGTCCTCCTCTTGCATTCTAGAGACATAGGAGATAGAGATCATTTAGCTAAGTTCTGTTTAACTTTGCAGCTGTCTTTTCCAAAAACTGGAGACTTTTATCCAGTCCATTAAATTCCAAGCATGAAATCTTAGTCCAGTTGAAGTTAGTGGGAATTTATCATGAACTTTACTAGCGCTATAATTTGACCTCTATGGGAAGATTATCCAGTGTTTTATTCATGGAGCCTTGAAATGATAGTCTGGCCTTTCTTACCCCATTATAATAGGCACTATATAATCTAAGGAGACTAGCCTCATCTAGCTTCATTGATTTTAAGGCCAGATCTCATAGCTAGTTTGTATACAACGTTCTATGTCTTGAACAGGGATGGAAGAGCAGAAAAAGAGACTTCCAGGGCAAAGAGCATGTCAGAGAGTGCACAGTACTGAGATGCCCACAAAATAGTTGCCAGTGGTTCATGGATTCCAAAGCTGAAAGGACCTTGGACTGCTAGTGTGCTGTGACTTTGATTGTTACTTTGTGCTTCCATCATTTGTTTGTGGCATCCACCTCGTCTCTCATTTTAAACTTTGATTATAATTGCTTTTTGTTGTATGTATAGTCAACGCCTCATAAAACGGGGCCTGGATCCAGGAGTACGTGCATCACAATACAAAGAAGGATGCTAAAAGCAGGAGGCAGTGGAAAAAGCTGAATTTACAGGAGAAAAGTAGGAGATGCTTTATTATTATTTGGTATTAATATCTAGATCCTATTCCCTTTAAAGCCAGAAAGGGTAAGTCTACACAGCAGGGCTAAAATCTAATTAAGCTACGCAACTTTAGCTACGTCAATTGAGTAGGTTAAGTTGAAACAGTTAACTCAGCTTTTGGTGCTGTTTACACAGCAGGAAGTCTGAGGTAGAGCACTCTTCCTTCAACTTCCCTTAGCTATGTCTATACAGCAGCATTATTTTGGAATAGTGTCAGTTTGAACAAGTGTTTGAACAGTTTGAACATAATGTTGAAATAATGTTGAGCTAGAGGACTTCTTATTCCGACTCCCGTAACCCTCAATTCAAGTAATAAGGGAAGTTGGAGGAAGAGTGCCCTTTCTTGGACTTCCTGCTGCATAGGCAGTGCCAAAAGCCAAAATAAGCTATTTCAATTTAAGCTATGCAATTGATGTAGCTAACGTTGCGTAGCTTGTTTTGGCTTTAGCCCTGCTGTGTAGCTGTGCTCTTATTCCTCATGAAATAAGGGTTACCATGGGTGCTTCTACACAGCTGTGCTAGTTCGAAATAAGGTAAGCAATTTGTACACAGCTTATTTCAAGGTAGTCTATTTCAAAATTGGGCACTGTCTGCACAACACCAAATTTTGAAACAGAGCACTATTCTGACAAATCCCTTAATCCTTGTGAAATGAGGTTTACCAGGACATTGGACTAGCACACCTGTTATTTCAATTACATTTCAAAATAACGGGTGTGATGTCAAGATGCAGAAAATGCTATTTTGGGATACCAAAAGTATCCTGAAATAGTGCTGCAGTGTAGATGTACCACATGAGTCAGAGTAAGAAATCCTCCAGCTCTACATGATTTCAAAATAAAGGCTTGTAGTATAGACATGCACTTTGTTATTTTGGAATAACATCAGTTACTGTGTAGATGTAGCCAAAGAGTTTCACGACTGCATTCCAAGAGAAAAGGACCTAGCACAGAATCTTACATTTGTTTTAAATATGATTGTTTTATCTGCTTGAATTTACCATATTTATTTTCTTTTTCCTACATCTTGTTTTGCTTCATATGGCTTCTCTGATATAAAAAGGTAAATTTGGTTCAAATTGTAGGCCAGACTAGAATAAAAATCTCTTTGACAGCTTGTAATTCTGCTGTCAGTGGTAATACCCATTGGAATGCCCATCTCTTTAATGATCAAAAGCTAACCCTTTAGATGTGAATAGGATTCCTGTTGAGCTACTTTATATTGCTGGACTTGCAGTCGGTTCACAATAGCTGGAAAGGTAGAAGATGTCAGTCACTGGGTTTTCACCTAGTCTCCTTGTTCCCAAGAAAGATTTCTTGAAACAGAGAACTTAGTTCCAAGAGATTTAAATTAGTAGATAAATAATTTAATCACAACCCTATTTATGCTGTCTTCATCCATTTTAGCATCACATATGCAAGAGGGTATTTTCTTTTAATTAAATACACATGGATACGTTGATCAGCTTTTTCAGACAACAGAATTGTAAGAAGCATATTGACTGCAAAGGAATTCACCTTCACCATTCACTGCTATATGCATTGGTTTATATAAAGCAGATCTTGTGAGATGCAGGGCCTGAACAGAGTGGAAGATGTAGAGCTCAGGGCTTTGTGAGGCGGACCCTAAATTAGTTATCTGAAGCTGGCATGGAAAAATTCAGCCTTAATGACTAAAAGTTAGGCAAGTTTTAAGCAAATGCAAATAAGATCTTATAACAGAATGTGTCAAGCGACCTTATGAATTCAAACTATAATAAAATTAAAAGAAGAAAAGCATGCATCTCCAGAAAATCAGAGGCTACAACTGGAATTCTGTGATCCTGACTAAGATGAACTTTAGCCACTTTGGTCACTGCATTCTACAACTAGCAGCTGACAAGTTAAAACAGCTGAAATAAATGTAAGTTGCTGGAACTTACTTAAATGTAAGTTTAACATGTAATGATGTCCTCCCTGAAACTTGATTACATTCTGAGTGGTGTAATTTTGAAACTGACAAAGAGTGGGTTTTCAAAGCAGATGACATGATATAATAGAGATATTACCTTGAAAACTGTAAGCAGTAATGTGAGACAAATTGAAATGTTACGTTATGCTTACAACTCACTAACATTTTTAGGGGAGAAATTTATTTGAAATGGTATATGGAGGTTGTGGAATATACTTTGCTCATGGGTACCCAGTGTATTCCTTCCACGGTCTTATTCACTTATATATCCAATATAAAGGAAAATTCTCTTTCTCCATTTTGCTGTACCAGTGACCCTTATTAAATGCTGGCATTTTTTTTAATTATTCATTTATAAAAGATGGGACCTAAATAAAAATTCCTATCACCCCAAACTTTTGGGAAGTGAAGGTAGATGAGATAATATATTTTATTGGACTGACTTCTGTGAGTAAACGAGACAACTTTCAATCTACACAAACTTTTGGGGGCATTTGCAATCTAAACTAGAATCTGAATTCAAATTTTGCAGCTAAGCCTTATCTTATACTGAGCTGATCCAAAGCCCTCCATAAAAACATCCCTAGTAGTGAGATACTTAAAAAAAAAATCTAGATCTGGCTTCCTGCTTTACTCTTAAGCCTATTCTGAGTCTCCTCCACACCAATGGGAAAATTGAAGTATTTCCACTAGTAGGTTTATTAGTATTGATCTGTGAACATTTATTCATCATTTAGGTTTTCTAGGGCACTTTTACACTACAGGCTAAGGTTGAGTTAAGATACAAAACTTCAGTTATGTTAATTGCGTAGCTGAAGTCGAAGTATCTTAACTCAACTTTTCGTGCTGTCTACACAGCAGGAAGTTGAAGGAAAAATGCTCTTCCTCCAACTTCCCTTGCTCCTTGTGAAAAGAGATTTACAGGAGTTGGATTAAGATGTCCCCCAGCTCACCATTATTTTGAAATAATGGCTTGATATGTGGATGCACCCGTTGTTATTTCAGAATAACGTTAGTTATTCCAAAATAATGCTGCTGTGTACACATAGCCGTAGAGTGCCTGTAATGTCCCTGATTTCGGTGGGGAAGAAATACTGATAAATATTATGATTTTTTTGTATAATAGATGAAAGCAACCTCTTTAAGCTTAGCCCACTTGTTATTTTTAAGTGTAACTGGCAAAGATTATAGACCATGGTAATTAATTATTACATTATTATCACTAGCCAATTAGCCCGTCATAAGACAGGATTTTCAGGTCTTCTATCCTGAGCTCTCTTGCTCCGTTTGTCTGTCTGTCTGTCTCTCTCTCTCTCTCCTCCTACTGCCTTCCCCCCCCCTCACCTCTCCTCCGGCTCCTGCCTCTCTCTCCGTCTCTTTCTTTCTCTTCTCCCCCTCCTGCCTCTCACTCTCCCTTTCTCTTCTCCTCCTCCTCTTGCCTCTCTCTCCCCTCTGTTTCTCCCTTCCCCCTTTCTCTTCCCTCCCCCCGTGGCACTCGGCTGAGTGCTGCCTGCTCAGCCGGGCTGCCGCAAGGGAGGGGGGCGGGGCGGTGACATACACAGCTAGGGAGTGGGGCCATGTACGTCACCGCCCTGCCCCCCCTTTCCCTCCGGCCACGGGGGAGCCCAAATGGCCCCTTGCGATGCTGGCTCCCCCAGAAGCCCAGCTGAGGGATGCAACACTCAGCTGAGCGCCACAGCAGGAGGGGGGGGGGCGGTGATGTACACGGCCCTGGCCCCAGGCCATGTATGTCACCGCCCCGCCCCCTTCCCCTCCCTCCATGGCTGCTCGGTTGAGTGTTGCGCGCTCAGCCAGACCACCGCAGGGAAGGAGGTGCAGAGCAGTACACGGCCCCACTCTCTGGCCGTATATGTCACCTCCCTTCCTTCCCCTCCCCCACGGTGGCCCAGCTGAGGGGCGCGGCACTCAGCGCTATGGCGGGAGGGGAAGGGGGGCGCCGATGTACACGGCCACACTCCTGGCCATGTACGTCTCTGCCCTCCCATTCCCTTACCCTGCGGCGGACCGGCTGAGGGGCGAAGCACTCAGCCCCATGGCGGAAGGTGAAGGGGCAGCACTGATGTACACGACTCACAGACACTGAGCTACTATATATATGATGCTGAAGATAGGCGCCCAATCCTCAGATATTGTGAATGTCTTTCTGGATTTGCTGAACTCCAAAAAACTGGGGGCCCAATCCTGCAATCCCTCATCCTTGGGCACGGGCTGTATTAACTGTAACACAGTGGGCAGTATGCGTGATAGTAATAATTTTGGACCAGGTTCTAATTTAGCACAACATACAAGAAGCCATCAGATACAGACAAACAAAAATTGTAGAAATATGAAAAGAGCGGCAGATTTGAGCAGGCTTTGTTCTTTCATAAACATAGCTTTGTAAACACATATGGTGCCTACTTGTGTGCATACATTAGGCAGAGCCTAAAACAGTTATGTGCTTTGCAATACAAATATTATTAAACTGTATGCAAGAGACTGTTACCATGACAAAAGCAACCACATTTCTCATGCTTCTGTTAACAGTGGAGTTTTACTGACCTCTAGTGCTAGGTTATTCTACAAAGCTCAGTAAATCATAAGCCTGGATAGCTTTGGAGGGGTCTTCCAAGGAGTAAACCTAACTTCCAGTGAAACCACTTGCCTATTGTTTGCCAGAAGGGAGAATGGAATTCCTGACAATGGGGCAGTCACACAAGCATATGGATTTGATCCATCAACGTGTTCTGTGCTATCCTTTTAGCAGTTGCAAGGAAGACCATTTTAAATAGCCATCAAGCAATTTTAAATTGTTTGCATGGAAATTGCTGTCCTCAGAAGCTGACTAGTTGACAGTTTCAGAGACAGAAGCCCTCATCTATCTGCTGAGTAGCGCTTAATTCGAACTATGTAAACCTCATTCTACGAGGACTAACGTCTAGTTCGAATTAACTAGTTCGAATTAAGGGCTGTGTAGCCACTTAATTCAAACTAGTGGGAGGCTAACCCTCCCCAGCTTTCCCTGGTGGCCACTCTGGGCACCACCAGGGAAACTCGTCTGCTTCCCTCCCGGCCCCGGAGCCCTTAAAGGGGCATGGGCTGGCTACAGTGCCCGTGCCAGGTGCAAGCCTGCCAGCACCCAGCCAGCAGACCCTGCACCTGGCACGGCACGAACCAGCCACCCACTGCCACCCAGCCCTCCGCCTCTTCCCGGGACCAGGCTGGCAGCTCCCAGGAGCCTGCCTGGGGTCGCAAGAGCCGGGCGCCTGCCTGGTCTAGTGCAGATATCGTGGACCTCATCCACGACCTCCGTACTAGGCACAGGAAAGTGGCTGTCTAGGGCAGGATAGCTGCCAGCCTGGCCACCCAGGAGCAGGTTTGCATGAAAATCAAGGTGGTCCACTGAGACCCCCAACCCTGAGCCCTGAGTTTAGAACGGCCATACTGGGTCAGACCAAAGGTCCATCTAGCCCAGTAGCCTGTCTGCCGACAGCGGCCAACACCAGCTACACCGGAGGGGATGGACCAAAGACAACGACCAAGCCATTTGTCTCCTGCCATCCATCTCCAGCCTTCCACAAACAGAGGCCAGAGACGCCATTTCTATCCCCTGGCTAATACCACTCCATGGACCCAGCCTCCGTGAATTTATCTAACTTCTCTTTAAACTCTGTTCTAGTTGTAGCCTTCACAGCCTTCTGCAGCAAGGAGTTCTACAGGTTAACTATTTGTTTTGTGAAGAAGAACTTTCTGTTATTAATTTGAATCCTGCTACCCATTCCTTTCCTTTGGTGTCCTCTAGTCCTTCTATTATGGGAACTAATGAAGAACTTTTCTTTATGCACCCTCTCCACCCCACTCATGCTTTTATAGACCTCTATCATATCCCCCCTCAGTCTCCTCTTTTCTAAGCTGAGAAGTCCCGGTCTCTTTAGCCTCTGTTCATATGGGACCTGTTCCAAACCTCTGATCATTTTAGTTGCCCTCCCCTCTCTCAACCTCTCTCTTCCCCTCTCTCTCCTCCTTTTCCCAGTCTCCCCGAGTTTTGTTCAATAAAGAGAGTTTCTATTTTTGAACACACGTGTCCTTTATTTTGTACATTAGGAAGGGGGGCTAGGGAGGGTTAATTGGAAGGAGGTGAAGGAGGAATGGGGTACGAGCCCCAGATGGGGAGGACTGGGGTGGCTCTGCGGGCTCCTCGAGGTGGAAGCTCTCCTGCAGCCCCCTGATTGACCCCCCCCCACGGATGGCAGCCTGCAGCAAGTGGAGCCGGGCTGATGGCCGAGTGCTATGATGTGCCGAGTGAGGGCATTCCAAGCCAGGACTGCTTTGCTGTCCCTCATCGAGTTAGACAGGCGAGCGGGGAACCCCTGAGAACTGTCTGTCCAGGATGGGGGTCAGATCCCTTTAAGCACAGCCTTCGGTTAGCCTGAGACAGCAGCTCCACGCTTTAAGTCCTAATCTGATGCCCTGCCGGCACTGCTTCCGGCCATCCTTAACCCTGGTTCAGGGTCCACTCAATGTGGACATGCTAGTTTGAATTAGCAAAACGCTAATTTGAACTAGTTTTTAGGTCTAGATGCACTATTCGAATTATCTTAGTTCGAATTAACTAATTCGAATTAAGTTAGTTCGAATTAATGCTGTAGTGTAGACATACCCAGGGTTACTTCTCATGTTTGAGGCTAGTCCCAAAGCCTTTTTGCCCCTTGTCTCTTCTGCAGATACAGCTATACTTTCTATTGCAGTTGTGCCAAGGACCATCAATCAAAGATCGAAGCCCCATCAGGCTGGACACTAAACTTTTTAATAGCAAGCAACAAAGAACTTATCATTGCCTTAGTGAACTTGCAATGTAAATGTTCGATCCTGCAAGGTACTGAGCACTTTGGCCTCACGCCAGAGAAGCACTTAGTATTCCTTCCTAGAAGGTGCTTAAAATGCCAGACAGAAAGCAACAGGTCAATGACATGCACAAAGAGCAGGTGAGATATTGGGAAAATGAAGTAAGAGTAAACCAAGCAGAGTTTAGCACAGAAGCAGAAGTCTCAGATCATCTCTGACTGACAAGGAGTAGTTGTTTGTAGGTGTCATAGCTGATAGACACTTACAGGGACTAGATGGATCCTAGGAACTTATTTGCATGAGACACCCCTACACTCTTTGGTGCTGTTTCAAAGGGAGCATCCCCCTGAGATTTTTATTCAACACAAATGCTAAACTAACTAAGCAAATAGTATTTTGTAGGACACACAGACATGTTTTCTCTTTCCTTTCCCAGCTCTGCATGAGTAGTTAACTAACAAATGCTCTTCCCAGAGCTATTCAGCCATAAATCAAAGATACTGGTGCACAGATAAACAATATTTTGGCATATTCAAATGTAGTTAACTTAAATTTAAACAAAACAACAACTAGTCACACTTTATACTAAGGTTCTATTTACATAGGATGAATACATTATGAATAGAAGTGTTAATAAATGGTTAATATTTAGTGTCTAACAGATCAATTAGTTACTTATAGCCATTTGTAGCACCTGCTAGTGATATGTTTATGAACATTTATAACACAAACTATTCTTGTCTCTGTAACATGTTGACTGTGTCTTTTAATAATTTATTAGCCATTTAGAAACCATTTATACATGGAACCTTAATATAAAAACATTAGAGGGCTGCATCCCCTGCTCGCTATGCTCACCAACTCGCCCTCCTGCTTCTCTGGAGACAGGTATTTAGCCAGGGGGGAGGGGGCAGGAGCAGTTTAGGACAGGATGTCTGGCTGGGGGAAGGAGCAGGCAAGGGATAGGTGTCTTGCCAGGGGGAGGGTGCAAGAGCAGGGGAGAGTGAAGGAGTAGGCTGGGGATAAGTGTCTGGCCTGGGAGAGGGGGCAGGAGTGAGCTGGAGCTATGGGATCTCAGTGGAAGGGGTGAGGAGGATGGGGGGTCAGGCTCAGATGGCAGAGAACACCAGGTGTGGCCCGGGGGAGAGGGGTGTCAGGCTTGGATGGTGAATGGGACCCAGAACCCCCAGCAGCTCCTCCTTGGCAGCACAATTCTCTCCCCCCCCCCCCCCCCCCCAGCATGAAGTGGAAGCCAGAGCTGGAGCAGCCCAAGCTCAGAGTGGAGGGTGCTAAGTCTGGTCACAGCAAGAGGCTGAGGATGGAGGCAGAGGCCCATGGCAGCATGTGGATGCAGATGACCTGATGACATCACTCCGTTGTCCTGCAAGAATTTTTTTTATATACAGGCAGTCCCCGACTTACACGGATCCGACTAATGTCGGATCCGCAGTTACGAATGGGGCTTTTCTCGCCCCGGAGGTGAGAAAAGCTGCTCCGCGTCTCCCTGGTCCGCAGACCAGGAAGACGCGGAGCAAAGCCACGGAGGGGCTCAGGCAGCGGAGCAGCCCAGGTGCGCCTGGACTGCTCCGCTGCCCGAGCCCCTCCGCGGCTTTGCAACGCCTCGGGGGAAGCTGGCAGCGGGGCAGCCCAGACGCGCTGCGGCTGTCCCTCTGCCGGCGTCCTCAGAGGCTTTGCTCCCCGTCTCCCTGGTCTGCTGGTCTCCAGGGGTATATCTACACTACCCTCCTAGTTCGAACTAGGAGGGTAATGTAGGCATACAGCACTTGCAAATGAAGCCCGGGATTTGAATTTCCCGGGCTTCATTTGCATAAGCGGGGAGCCGCCATTTTTAAAACCCCGCTGGTTCGAACCCCGTGCAGTGCGGCTACACGGGGCACGAACTAGGTAGTTCGAACTAGGCTTCCTAGTTCGAACTACCGTTACTCCTCGTGAAATGAGGAGTAACGGTAGTTCGAACTAGGAAGCCTAGTTCGAACACCTAGTTTGTGCCCTGTGTAGCCGCGCTGCACGGGGTTCGAACCAGTGGGTTTTTAAAAATGGCGGCTCCCCGCTTATGCAAATGAAGCCCGGGAAATTCAAATCCCGGGCTTCATTTGCAAGTGCGGTATGCCTACATTACCGCACTAGTTCGAACTAGCGGGGTAGTGTAGACATACCCCAGCAGACCAGGGAGACTGGGAGCAAAGCTGTGGAGGCCCCGGGCGGCGGGACCGCGGTGCGTCTCGGTCCGCCGCCCGCGTCTTCCTGGTATGCTGGGGGGGGGGGGGGGCGCAGCTAGTACGCCCCCCCTCCTCCAGCAGACTAGGCTTTTCTCCGGATGCCTGTGGCAGAGCAGCTGGGGCGCTGCCGGTTGGTCCCGCAGCGCCGCTCTGGGCGCTACTGGACCAACCCGGCAGCACCCCAGCTGCTCTGCCCCAGGCATCCTGATTCAGCCGCTGCTGGTCAGTTTCAATTCTTGGAGCAGCCCAAGCTCAGAGTGGCATAAACAGTTATAAGGTGTTTCTCCTTAAGTTTGGCCCTTTTTTCTTTTCAATAGCATAAATACTAGGAATACTGATTATGAGAATTATGTGTACAAATGAAGGGAAGAAAAGTCTTCTTAAGAACATGAAAGACTTATCAGTCTTTTACAATTTAAAGGAGAGCAAAAATTTAAAAATTAGGAGACTGCTCTTTTTTTGTGTTACTTGTATATGACGGGTAAAGAGAGTCTAAAAGGAACAAACTTCTTTACTCCAGAAATATCAAGTATGTCTATTCCAGTAATCCCTGGTTTTGCTCACAGGTTTGTTGAACGTCCCGGAGAATCTTAATTTAACTGATGAGAGTGATAATATTTAGCAAAGCCTTCCTTTCTCTAAAATGTGAATTAGTTGAAGTTAAATAAATGTTAATAATAACAAGACATTTATATAGTGACCAAAAAAAATCCTTCATCCCTTTTCATTCTTGTGATGTTGTC
Source organism: Pelodiscus sinensis (assembly GCF_049634645.1). NCBI lineage: Eukaryota > Metazoa > Chordata > Testudines > Trionychidae > Pelodiscus > Pelodiscus sinensis. The sequence continues at coordinate 26,226,799 of NC_134725.1, read as the reverse complement.
TTTTCACTAATTCTCCACCCATCAGACAGAGTTTCAGGCTGGAAAAAATCTGAATCTCTAATGTTAAATGAACAGAGAAAATGAAATGTGCATACTACTTCCAGGTGTTTAGTTAGATATCTGTAAAGAAGCAAAAAAAAGTTAAAAGCCTTTTGTGGGCTACCTTTAAGGTGGGCTGAATTTGAATGCTATAAACCAGATGAAACCAGCCAGAAGTGGCCATCACCTAAGGCAGTAAAATTTTCTGTAATTTTTTGAATGGCTGTGGGGAAGTACGGGTGGACATTATTATTTGCTCGTTTACCTTAAGCAGCTGATGCCCTGGAGCCTTCCTCATGAAAAGCCTCAACATTTTCTCTTTGAATCAGTGAAAGCTTTTTTCCCCTCCAGCTTTTGGCCCTTTCTAAAGCCTGCAGAGAGAGTACGCGAAAGGAGAACTAGATTAAAATATCTTTATTCTCTGAGTGGACTCTTCAAAAATAAGTCTGAATGGCTTTTAAGTATAGGAATTAACTTTCACAACCAATTCTAAGTCAAAGTAATCCTCATACATGTGATTAAAATACTAAAATGCCCCACTCCACAGCTGGGCATGTAAGTAGCTCTGACCCACAGATTAGGCAAGCAAGCAGAATCAATTTCTGTTCTTGATTTCTAAGTATCTCTCTGGTAACTGTAGTGTTTGTTTTCTATCAAGCCTTAAAATCCCAACTGCTGCACTGGGCAAACAATCATCCAGGAAAATGTGTTATCAGGAACACTGGACATGAGAGCACATGTGAAGTTAGCAAAGTCTTTCTGCCCCCTCTGCTGGCTTTGTCCTGGACTGATGGATCCCCCAACTGAGAATTTACAGAACCAGAAGGGAAAGTTGAAGGAACAGAGCATACATATACAGACATAATGCAATAGATGTGTACACCTTTGGATTCAATCTAAGTCTTGTCACTGACTCCAGTGAGAACAGGATCAGGTTTTAATAGAGAGGTACCCTTGTTTTGCTTTTTATTGTCATAATATACATTTCTGAATAATGTATATTTTCCCTTAGCTGACTTGTCTTTAGATATTTCTGTTGTGCCCATTGCCATTGTATTTATATAACATGGGATTTTTACAAGGACATACACAATCTTCGGTTTTATTAACAGGGACAGGAGCCTGTGCCAGTTCAAAACGTTGTGTGAACACATTCAGGGTATGAGGACGGGGGGCCTGACAAAGGGAAAGAGAGTCTTGAACCACTAGATCTAACTCCAATCTAGCTCAGTGTTGCACAGAAAGTGTAAAATAAAAATGTTTGCATGCACCCTTTCATTTTGTCTAATTTTCTGTGCAACATTAGCCTTCTAGGTGCCTCACATTCAGAAGTGCAGAGCACCCAAAACACCACTGGAAGCCTCCAAATCCTGCCAATGCATAGCACCCCTGAAAATCAGGGCTCTGGAGTGTTAAGATGGGTTTCCAAAACCAAAGCATCCATGCTGGCAAAAATGACGTTGCCATGATTAATCAGCAATGGAACTGCAAATAGAAGCTAGAATTCATGACTCCCAGTCCTGCTTTCTGAAAACCATGAGATTAACCTTTGTTCTCTCTTGGAAAACACTAATATCAGCAATATTCCACCATCAGAATTCACTCATTGTGGCAGTTGCTGCTGCCATGATTCAGCACATCTATATTGCGGCTTCTAATGGCTGGTCTCCTGCGGAACCCCCAACAGAAACTAATGTAACCCCCTTTTTCCTCCCTGGGTTACTCGGGAGCAGGTCACACTCAGAGGTGTGTGATGGTTTTAACCCAAAAGGAGATCCTGAGCACCCCAGTGGTGATGGTGTCTAGTTGGGGAAAGCCCTATCCACCCCCTTGCTGCAGTCCCTTGCTCATAATGAATGTAAAATGGCAGTGCCTCCACCTGGCTAGCCTTGTACACATTCACTGGTGTGCCTTGAGAGCCTCCAGGAACATACTCATTCCAACATAAATCTGGATCTAATTCCAGAACAACTACAAATCATATACATCTAATAGAATACTTTAAAATAAACAATCTTTACTTAACTTAAATAAACAGGGTTTAACAGATTAACAATGAATAACATTAACAAAGTGCACAACAATAATTGGAACTTATATATCTAGCAGCTACTCTGCCAATATTGATCCCACCCGAGAGTGTGCACACCTCTGGACACACAGTCCCAGACTCTTGCTTGCATGGGCGTGCTGATGAACTGCAGCTCTAGTGGAGATTCGGTCCAAGCTAGACAGCAGCTCTGTCCCAGGCAGCACTTTCCCAACAAGCCCCAAAACTTACTGCCTCATGCTGTGCCTTTCGGAAGCAGCCTGCTAGATCCCAGTTCCAACAGGCATCTAGTCCCAGACTGTAGCTGCATCCAGCAGCCCCTGGACTGGAACAAACTCCTCCACAGGTGCCTGGCTCCCCCTTCAGTTTCAAACTCCAAGGCAGAGTCCAACACTGCTAAGCCTCTTTCTTCATGCACACAGGAGAGCCTCTCTCCCACACAAGAGTCACTTCCTTCCTGTTTTTCCCAAGGGCTCATGAGAATTGCAGTCTGGATTGCAGCACACAGGGTCTTTCCTGAAAACAGAGGCCCCTTTAGTAAGGGGACTACAGTAAGAATTCCTTTGTCCCACCAGAAACCCTAGGGAAATGCAGACAATGTATTACTTCCCTCACCCGCCTCCCTTTCACCAATCTCCACGGACCCGTGCACACAACAGTGTTATTCTGGACTAATGGATGTTATTCCAAAATAATTATTCGAGCATCTACACAGCAAGCCAGTTATTTTGAAATTATTTCAAAATAACAGGTGTTTTATTCCAGATACTTCCACTCTCACAGAGGGTTCATATAGGCATCACCACTCCTTCCCTAAGGAACCCCACTCCAGCAGTACAGTTCACCATCCACCTAGGCATGAAAGCACCAGATCTGCATGACCATAGCCCCTATGGTTGACCTCCCCATGCTGAACTGGTTCCTCATGGATCGGTAGCTGTCTGGCATGGTGAGCTTCCAGATGGTGATGGTGACCCACTTATGAGTAGGGGGAGAAGGATGGTAGGTTGCATGTGGGTGTCCTGTCACCTGAGGGCAGGGGCGAGCTACTCACACACCTCCAGAAAGGTGTCCCTCCTCATCTGGAAATTCTGGAGCCACTGCTGGTCATCCCACTGTTCCAGGATGATCAGGTCCCGACAGTCATTGCTGATGTCACCAGAAGCGGTGCTGAATGGTGTGCAGGGGAGGGCTAATAGGATCGTGCTGCATGAGCAGTGCCTGAAGAGAGAAGAGGTCAGGAGGTGTCCTGCAATGAGCTGGAGGGCCTGTTCATGCAGGGCCAGGAAGGCAACCTACAGAAACTGCAGCAGGAGGTGCAGCAAGACATATAAGAGCTGCCAACTGCTCAGAGGCAGGTCTGGCTCCATGGCAGGAATGATGAGGTGTCTGCAAGGGCAACCACAGCAGGCAGAGGAATGGGTTTGCTGTTCCTCAATGAGGTAGACAAAGGAGAAGAGCCTGAGACACAGCTGTATGGGGGTGGTCCCTTTAAGCACAAGCCTCAGATGGCCTCAGGCAGAAGCTCCAGGAAGAAAAAAATAAGCCCCGCCTGAACTGCTTCTGGGTGGCCTTAAATGCAATTCAATGTCCAATCAGTGTGGATGCTCTGTTTCAAAATAGCTCAGCACTATTTCAATGGACATTTGGGCTATGTCTACACTGGCAGGTACTTGTGCAAGAACATCTTGTGCAAGGATTCTTCTGCAAGGACTCTTGTGCAAGAACACGTCCACACAGCCATGTGCTTTTGCGCAAGAACGATGGCAATGTGGACGCTTTCTTGGGCAAGAAAGCTCTGATGGCCATTTTAGCCATAGGGCTTTCTGGCTCAAGAAACTGCTGCCGAGCATCCACACTGCCCTCTTACGCAAGATAGCTTACACCTGTTAGAAAAGAGCATAGCTCTTGCGCAAGAATCCTCTCTTACCACACTTTACTGTAAATCTTCTTGCATAAAAACAGGCGGGCCGTGTGGATGTTCTGCGGAAGAACAGCCATTCTTGCGCAAGAACCCTACATAGCCTTGCTGTGTAGTCATACTATTTTTAAATAAGCCATTTCAGAGTTTTTCTTCTGAAATAGCTTATTCTGAAATAAGTGTGCAGTGTAGACGTGCCCCAAGAGTCCTGGAGGTGAGGGTTAGCACAAAGCAGTCTAATTCACACCTCTCTCCAGGTAGTATGACCAGGTGTCCAGTTTTTGACCAAACACCTGGTTGGAAAGGGACCTTCCCCAACCCAGTAAGTGAGGATGGGGGAGAATGAGCAACAGAGGGAGGGGGGATGAAGTGAGCATGGTGAGGCCTGGAGAAGGAACAGGGCAAGAAAGGTCTTTTTTTTTTTCCAGTGAGAAGGTTTGCAACTCTACACAGCAGATGAACTTGACCCTTGTAAAAAGAAACAGCACAAGGTCAAATTTCACCCTCGATGAAAAATAACTCAGGGTATGTCTACACTACAAAGTTAGTTCGAACTAACGGACGTTAGTTCGAACTAACTTTCATAGGCGCTACACTAGCGTTCCATTAATTCGAATTTAATTCGAACTAACGGAGCGTTTAGTTCGAACTAGGTAACCCTCATTCCACGAGGATTAAGCCTAGTTTGAACTAGTGTGTAGCCCCTTAATTCGAACTAGTGGAAGGCTAGCCCTTCCCAGGTTTCCCTGGTGGCCACTCTGGCCAACACCAGGGAAACTCGTCTGCCCCCCTCCCGGCCCTGGACCTCTTAAAGGGGCATGGGCTGGCTACAGTGCCCGTGCCAGGTGCACGCCTGCCAGCACCCAGCCAGCAGACCCTGCACCTAGCACGGCTCGAGCCACCCACCCGATGCCCCCCAGCCCTCCCCCTCTTCCCGGGACCAGGCTGGCGGCTCCCGGGAGCTTGCCCGGGACCGCAACAGGCGGGCACCCACCTTGGCTAGTGCGGACATCGTGGACCTCATCCATGATCTCCGCACTAGGCACAGGAAAGTGGCAGGCTAGGGCAGGAGAGCTGCCAGCCTGGCCACCCAGGAGCAGGTGTGCAAGAGAATCAAGGGGGTCCACTGAGACCCCCGACACTGAGCCCTGAGCTTACAATGGCTGTCCTGGGTCAGACCAAAGGTCCATCTAGTCCAGTAGCCTGTCTGCCGACAGCGGCCAACCCTAGAGACCCTGGAGGGGATGGACCGAAGACAGTGACCAAGCCATTTGTCTTGTGCCATCCCTCTCCAGCCTTCCACAAACCTTGGGCAGGGACACCACTCCTCCCCCCTCGCTAATACCATTCCATGGACCCAGCCTCCATGACTTGATCTCACTTCCCTTTAAACTCTGTTCTAGTTCTAGCCTTCACAGCCTCCTGCAGCAAGGAGTTCCACAGGTTGACTATTTGCTTTGTGAAGAACAACTTTCTGTTACTAGTTTGAAGCCTGCTACCCATTCCTTTCCTGTGGTGTCCTCTAGTCCTTCTTTATGGGAACTAATGAAGAACTTTTCTGTATGCACCCTCTCCACCCAACTCCTGCTTTTAGAGACCCCTATCCTGTCCCCCCTCCATCTCCTCTTTTCTAAGCTGAAAAGTCCCAGTCTCTTTAGCCTCTCTTCATATGGGACCTGTTCCCAACCCCTGATCATTTTAGTTACCCTCCCCTCTCCCAGCCTCTCTCTTCCCCTCTCCCACCTCCTTTTCCCAGTCTCCCCCAGTTTTGTTCAATAAAGACAGATTCCATTTTGGAAGACACGTTATCTTTATTTTGTACATCAAGAAAAGGGGCTAGGGAAGGGTAAGTGGAAGGAGGTGAGGGAGGAATGGGGCACAAGCCCCCGATGGGGAGGACTGGGCTGGCTCTGCGGGCTTCTGGGGGTGGAAGCTCTCCTGCAGCACCCCAATTGCCCCCTCTCCTCAGATGTCAGCCTGCGGCAAGTGCAGCCGAGTGCTGTGATGTGCCCAGTGTGGGTAGTCCTGGCACTCCAAGACAGGACTGCTTTGCAAGCGGGGCACCCCTGAAAACTGTCTGTCCGTGTTGGGGGTCAGGACCCTTTAAGCACAGCCCTCGGCTAGCCTGAGACAGCATCTCCACGCTCTAAGTCCTCCTCTGATGCCCTTCCGGCACTGCTTCCAGCCATCCTTAAGCCCTGTTCAGGGTCCACTTTATATGGACATGCTAGTTCGAATTAGCAAAATGCTAATTCGAACTAGTTTTTTAGTCTGGATCCGTTAGTTCGAATTAGCTTAGTTCGAATTAACTAATTCGAACTAAGTTAGTTCGAATTAATGTTGTAGTGTAGACATACCCTCAGTTACCAAGAGATGAAAAGACCATGAATATGAAGGATTAGTAATCTCTATCAAAGGTGGTCTGATTAATAGGAAAATTAAAGAAGATGGTTGCTTAGGTAATAATTGTCACCTGGAAAATACGCATTCTGGCACTGTATTGATTTCAGTTAGCTGTGAGGAGAAATAAACAAACTTTGGGTAGTGGGAAGGGAAGAGAGAGATAAATGTTGAACACATTTCAACTACAATCAGTCATGCTTATTTTTTCTTTTTAATGCAACACTCCTCTTTTTTTTATCACAGATGGAAGAACATATGGCAGAAAGTCTTTACAGTATGTCTGGAATAGCTTCCAGATTATAATAGATTTCACATTGAAAATCTGCAATTGGTACATGGGAGAGAGCGGCCAATGATGTTTTTAATGTTTTAACCTATTTGCCATAAACACTGTCTGCTTTCATAGTTGAGGATGGTGGAAAAGGACATTTGTAGGTTCAGGAGCAGCTGAAGGAGGGGAAATTAAATTAGCTCCGTAAATGGGGAGAAAAGGAGCAAGAAACCTTGAAAATAATGTTTTGACAAATAGAGATAAAATTACATGCAAAATTGGAAACCTGAAGAGATAGAACCTGCAACAAAGTTACAATGGCAGAATTGAAAGAAAAGGTAAATGGTCTCAGGAAAAGGCATGGATGAGGAATTCTTGACTTCTGAGTGATTTGAATCTAACCCAGGTTTACTCAGACAGTTTTACAGTGCTACATGAAATGAGCTGTCAGGTGTCAGTCCAGTTCACTGTAGATAGGTATCCAACCACTATTCCCACAATTAGCAGAGCTTGTCTGTTGTCCGTATTTAAGTTGTGAACCATAATAGTACTTCCCCCCTGCAACTTATTACAGCCAGCAGTGAAAATCCATGCTGCCTTTCCCACAAAAAGCTATGTGGAACCAGTGGTATCTTCTGTACATGCCGTGAAGGGGGTGAAGGCTTTGGTGAGGTAGATCAGGGATCACTGTGACCCTTTATGATTGAAAAGGTGCTAATTACCCTCCTCTACATTGTGGTACTTTTTAGCTGTCAAGGAAGTGAAAGATTTTCCCAGTAGTGGTACTATTAGTTCAGCTGCACTAGTGCAGGGCCTCAGTGTATAGCAAATCCCTTGTAGCTGGTTCAAGTTTTACTACCTTGCTAACTAAACTTACTTGTCATCAGCTGGCTCCTGGCACTTGTGACTTTGTTAACAGCAGCAAGAGGAGAGAAAAAATTAAATTGACCCAGCAGACTTTAAAGTTCTGCATATGGATACTTTGACCATTTCTTGCTTACTCCACTACGTTTGAGAGGAATTTTTCAATAGTTGCTGGGTTCTTTCTATGGGACAGTGTGAAATGAAATATTTAATTTCTGGTCAGCCACAATTGAAATATTTCAGTTAGCAGAACCAAGCTGAGATGTGTACTCTGGTGCATCGTGGGAGATGTAGTCCCAGTCAGAAAGCCCAGCCCACGAAGGAGAATTTGATCAAGAGGTACCTAAACTTCTATTTCCCTGAGACAATATAGCAGGTCAAACCACTAATGATTAACGAATGTATCCTCTCCCAAAAAAACCCTGTTTAAAATAATCTGAACAAAACCATAGGCTATGTCTAGACCGACAAGCTTTTCCGCAAAAACTTGCCACTGGCTGTTTGAATTTCCGCAAGAACACTGACGATTTCATGTAAAATCATTTGCGCAAGAGGGCCAGTGTAAATAGTACAGTACTGTTTTCCGCAAAAAAGCCCCAATCGCGAAAATGGCGATCAGGGCTTTTTTGCGGAAAACCGCATCTAGATTGGCCACGGACGCTTTTCTGCAAAAAGTGCTTTTGCGGAAAAGCATCCTGCCAATCTTGACATGCTTTTCTGAAAATACTTTTAATGGAAAACTTTTCCGTTAAAAGCATTTTCGGAAAATCATGCCAGTGTAGACATAGCCACAAAGTTTAATTTAGGCTAACATGACACAAAATATTTTGTTCAGATATTCCCAATGAGAAAAACAAATATTCAGCAAAATTCTTTTGCACAAAAGTTCTATTTTGAGAAAACTGCATTTTCCAAAAATAAATACATGAAAATCACTGACTAGTTCCACTGCTCATCAATCAACAGATATTACTAGAGATAGTTTGCTGTCCATGTGATTAGTGGCTTTCCCCGTACATCAGATGTACCAGCCCGTGTTCTGCTTGTTGTTACTGGGATGTCTTTGTATGAGAATTTGCCCCCATGAGTATTGCCTTTCCCATCATTGGGCTGGACAATGATAGTGTTACTATTGCATTCTTGAATATTTTGTCCTCTAGGATAGGCCTATGCTATCAAAAACAGCCCTGCCACTCAAGGTATTATCATGCTTTCACAGACAGAGGTTTGAAAGCTATATCACTTCCTTTCTCTTCTAACTACATGCAGCAATAAATGAGGATTACAATTTTATTCTCATTGAAGGGCTCTGACTTTAACAGAATGAAAGGAATCTTTGAGTAATTTAGTCACCAAACTCTGAAGAGTAAATGTATTTATTTTGACATATAAAAATACACCTATCCAAAACTCTAGTCTATCCATTTACATCCTACATAAAATCAGTCATGAGTGCACTGCATCTGTGCCTGGCTCAATAAGGCTACGTCTACACTGAGGGTTTTTTGCAGAAGAGGATGTACAAATGGTGTGCTTTGAGGAAGAGGTTTTGCTGTTAAAAAGCTGGGGCCATTTGCTGGGAAAAAACCCTTTTGCGCAAGGTCCTGTAAACCTCGATTTTTAAGGAACAAGGTGTGTAGTCAGCACCAAATTCTGAAATAACCGTATGTTCTGAAATGTCCCTTACTCCTCATAGAATGAGGCTTACTAAGACATCAGAATAGCGAGCCAAAAATAACAGGTGTACTGTTAAGACGTGGAATAGCTATTTTGGAATACTCCGGCAAGAAGGTTTAACGGTAGTTCGAATTAGGAGCTTTAATTCGAACTACCTAGTCCATGCCGCATGTAGCCATGGGCAGGGAGTTCGAACTACAGGGCATTTTAAAATGGTGGTGCCTGGGAACATGAAAATAAAGCCTGGGATATTTAACCCTGGGCTTCATTTGCAAGTTCAAATGCCTACATTAGCCACCTTAGTTCGAACAGCCGTTAGTTCGAATTAACTTTAATAGGGGCTACAAATACAAACCACTAGTTCGAATTTAAATCGAACTAGCGGAGCACTTAATTCGAACTAGGTAAACCTCATTCTACACGGAGTAACGCCTAGTTCGAATTAAGTAGTTCAAATTAAGGGCTGTGTAGCCACTTAATTCGAACTAGTTGGAGGCTAGCCCCTCCCAGGTTGCCCTGGTGGCCACTCTCGGGCAAACCAGGGGAACTCTTCTGCCTCCCTCCTGGCCCCGGAGCCCTTAAAGGGGCACGGTCTGGCCAAAGTGCTCGTGCCAGTTGCAAGCCTGCTAGCACCCAGCCAGAAGACAATGCGCCTGGCACAGCATGAGCCAGCCACCAGCTGCTACCCAGCCCTCTGCCTCTTTTCAGGACCAGGCTGGCAGCTCACAGGAGCCTGCCCGGGGCTGCAAGAGGCGGTCGCCTGCCTGGTCTAGTGCGGAGATCGTGGACCTCGTCGAGGTTTGCGGGGAGGCCTCCAACATCCACAATCTCCACACTAGGCACAGGAAAGCAGCCATCTAGGGCACAATAGCTGCCAGCCTGGCCACCAAAGGCCACATGCAAACCCAGGAGCAGGTTTGCATGAAAATCAAGTTGGTCCAGTGAGACCACCTAACCCAGAGCTTAGAACATAAGAATATAAGAATGGCCGTACTGGGTGAGACCAAAGGTTCATCTAGCCCAGTAGCCTGTCTGCCAACAGCGGCCAGCACCAGGTACTCCCGAGGAGATGGACCGAAGACAATGATCAAGCGATTTGTCTCGTGCCATCTCTCTCCAGCCTTCCACAGAGTCCAGGGACACCATTCCTCTCCCCTAGCTAATAGCACTCCATGGACCCAACCTCCATGAATTTATCTAACTTCTCTTTAAACTCTGTTATAGTTCTAGCCTTCACAGCCTCCTGTGGCAAGGAGTTCCACAGGTTGACTATGAGCTGTGTGAAAAAGAACTTTCTTTTATTAGTTTGAAGCCTGCTACCCATTCATTTCATTTGGGGTACGTCTAAACTACATGGCTCCGTCGACGGAGCCATGTAGATTTGTTGTTTTGGCAAAGGCAAATGAAGCCGTGATTTAAATGATTGCAGCTTCATTTAAATTTACATGGCTGCCGTACTGAGCCGACAAACAGCTGATCAGCTGTTTGTCCGCTCAGTGCGCTAGTCTGGACGCTCCCCTGCCGACATCAAAGGCCTTTGTCGGCAGCCCCGGTAAACCTCATCCCACAAGGAATAATGGGGCTGCCAACAAAGGGCTTTGATGTCGGCAGGGGAACGTCCAGACTAGCGCGCTGAGTGGACAAACAGCTGATCAGCTGTTCGTCGGCTCAGCGCGGCAGCCATGTAAATTTAAATGAAGCCACGATCATTTAAATCGCGGCTTCATTTGCCTTTGCCTATGTGTCTAATCTACATGCCTCTGATGACAGAGACATGTAGTCTAGTCACAGCCTTGGTGTCCTCTAGTCCTTCTATTATGGGAACTAATGAAGAACTTTTCTTTATTCACCCTCTCCACACCACTCATGATTTTATAGGCCTCTATCATATCCCCCCTCAGTCTCCTCTTTTCTAAGCTGAAAAGTCCCAGTCTCTTTAGCCTCTCTTCATATGGGACCTGTTCCAAACCCCTAATCATTTTAGTTGCCCTTTTCTGAACCCTTTCCAAGGCCAAAATATCTTTTTTGAGGTGAGACCACATCTGTACACTGTACTGAAGATATGGCGTACCATAGTTTTATTCTTCCCCTCCTCCTTCTTCCCCTGGCTTCCCCCTTCCAGCTCCCTCCTCCCAGGTTTCCCCTTTCCCTCTCCCACCCTCTCTCTTCCCCTCGCCCACCTCCTTTTCCCAGTCTCCCTAGAGGTTAATCCCTCCTCCCCCCCGGTTTTGTTAAATAAAGAGAGTTTCTATTTTTGAACACACGTGTCCTTTATTTTGTACATCAGGAAGGGGGGCTAGGGAAGGGTAAATGGAAGGAGGTGAGGGAGGATGGGGCATGAGCCCTCGATGGGGAGGACTGGGGTGGCTCTGCGGGCTCCTCGGGGTGGAAGCTCTCCTGCAGGGCCTCCTGGATCCTGACAGCCCCCTGATTGATCCCCCCGGATGGCAGCCTGCAGCAAGTGCAGCCGGGCTGATGGCCGAGTGCTGTGATGTGCCGAGTGTGGGCATTCAGGGCATGCCAAGACAGGACTGCTTTGCTGACCCTCATCAAGTTAGACAAGCAAGCGGGGAACCCCTGAGAACTGTCTGTCCGAGGTGGGGGTTGGGTTCCTTTAAGCACAGCCCTCGGCTAGCCTGAGGCAGCAGCTCCACACTCTAAGTCCTAACCTGATTCCCTGCCAGCACTGGTTCTGGCCAGCCTTAACTTCGGTTCAGGGTCCACTCAATGTGGACATGCTAGTTCGAATTAGCAAAATGCTAATTCAAATTAGTTTTTAGGTCTAGATGCACTAATTTGAATTAGCTTATTTCGAATTAACTAATTCAAATTAAGTTAGTTCTAATTAGTGCTGTAGTGTAGACATACCCTTAGAGATGTAAGCAAAATGCCTGTTGAAGGGAGATTTTAAGCTCAGAGAGCATCGAAGTGACTCGGACATTAAAGGTTAGCTTTTCTTGGCGTTAACAAGTAGATCCAGACACCTCCAATAGAGTCCATATTCCCAGGAAATGTGCAGCAGCATACTGATCATTATTATGATATGCAGTCAGTAATAATGCTTTCTACTTGTATGGTGTTTTCCTTCCAAGGATCTCAGAGCATTTTACAAACATGAATTCATTCTCCTTGACACACCCTAAAAGAGAGGGAAAACAGACAGGGAATCTGAGGCATGCAGCAAGATTAAAACAAAAGCACACAGGTTGTTTGCTGGAGTTAAGGACCCAAGCAACTCTGAGTAAATTGTCCAATTTCCTTGTAATATTACTTATGAATATGAACAATGTTACATGTGAAAACAAACAATTAAAAACATAATTTTACAGTCTGGAGTATTTCTTGGTGTTAAACCCAATAACTCTTGGAAGCTTAATCTAAATATCAGGTACTACCAGAAGTGTAGCTGATTCAGATTTCTCTTTTGTACAAACAAGAGGATGCTAGTTTCTTTCTTTCAGATAAATCTTAATCTCTATACCTCAAGACAAGCCATTTCTTGAAGCCTCACCCCTGCATATCGTACTATTCATCAAAATCAAGTTGGGGGCGGGGGTTAGAAAAGAATGCAGAATGAAGCCCTTAACATGAATCTTTAAAGATAGTCAAAGAGTTGGCTCCTAGGGAAGGTCTCCATCCTGCAGATGCATATGCAACGGCTGAGCTTTTCCACCATGAGTCCCACTGATTTCAAAGCTAAATCCATGGATAAATGTTTGCAGAATCAGGGCCTATGTCTGTAGCTGCAGCTCAGTTCTGATCCTTATTTTTCAATGTAAATCGTTCCATGAGTCTCTTCTGATGGGATTTGTTACAATGTTTATTTTAGAAAAGCTAAGAGTTGCCTTTGTCAGGAGTGAATGGAATTCCAGAAATCAAAGTACATGCTACTATGTTGACTTTAGCCAGTGTAGCAGAAGGCTGATGTATTTCATTATACTGGCACTGCTCAATTTATCCAAAGCCCTTGCCAATTGCATAAAAGGGATTATGATGATTTGTAATTAATATGTTCTGGATTTTCAGGAATCCACTAAAAAGCCTTAAAATAAGTGACTTAGGTTTGGCAGCTCTGTGAATAGAGCACTAGGGAGTATTACACAGGAGACTAGATTTGGGGAACAAACCTCCTTGGCTTTGTCAGCAAGGTCAGTGGATTGGCCTCTGCCTTCAGGACAGGCAACAGATATTGGGCTACAGCAAATCTCATTTTTGAGAACAATAGTTCAGCATCATTGGAGAGTATAATATTCGCAAGGCTGTATGACTTGAACAACACAGAGATGCTAACAGTGGAGTGTACTTGACAGGCATGTTGCCAGAAGTGCTGACTGGAGCAGAGGCACTGGAACTTTTTTTAGGGTGAAGGTACCGAGCTGCTCCCTCCCCATACCTGTTTTACCCCTCAGAGGGTCCCACTGAGGCTTGCCAACTCTACCAAATCAGAGGGACAGGATACCATTACAGCAAATGGCATCTGGTCCAGAAGAGTTGACAACTTTGCCACTACTCGAGGTGGCTGCAGAGCCTGGGCTGGTGGTAAGACCCAGAGCAGCAGTGCAGCCTTCAGGGCCAGTGGCCTGGACCAAGGGAATTGAGAGCTGCAGAGTCCATAGAGATGGTGTGTAGTGGGACCCCGAGGACCCCAGAGTCTGGGACTAGGAGCTGGCAGCAGAGCCAGACCTGGGCACAGGGAATACAAGTGGAAAATCTTTGGGTGCTGGACCACCCATTCCTACCTACTTCCCACACCTATGTTCTGGAGTTTTGTTTGCCTAGCACCTTCCAGACTCAGTCGTTAAACGCAACAGGGAAAAAATTAAAACATTTACAAATAAACACACCTGTGATCAGGTAGGCTGCTCCTTCTACACTCGCTTAGACTGTTATGAATCATCCTCTCTTTGTCAGAACCCCACCTATCAAATGCCAATAAAGCTGGAGTGGGCAAACTACAGCCCCGGGCCACATCCTGCCATGAGGGCTTTTAATCTGGCCCTTAGCATGACCAGTCTGGTGGCACAGTGAATCTAATGCCGACTCCTTGCCTTCTGTGGACCTGTTCCGCCCCCAGAAGTGGCCAGTATGCCCCTGCAGCCAGAGGTGGACAGAGGTTTCCATATACTGCCCTTACCAGTAGGCAACTGTTATTGTCCAAGAACAGGGAACTGTGGCCAATGGAAGCTGTGGGGGCAGTGCCTGCAGGTGTAGGCAGTGCACAGAGCCATCTGCTCCCCCCAAGAGATGCTTCTGTCATGCCCGTTATTTCTGGGAGTGTCACAGAGCCGGGGGTGGAGGGGAGAGAGATTTCCTTAGCCCTGATGTGCCACCAATCAGGAGCTGCCTGAAGTAATCAGCACCTAGCTGGAGCCCACATTCTAAGCCCCTCCTGCATTCTCTCCTACTGTATCAACCTCCTACTCTAGGCCCCGGGTGTACTCCTCTGAATCTCAACCCTCTGCGCTGAGCCCTACCTCATAGCTTCTCCAACACCACAACCTCCGGCCCTAGCCCATGCCCTAGTCCAGTGGTCCCCAAACTTTTCAGGTTGGCGGGTGCCAGGAGGCGTGGCCGTTCGCCCGCCGGGCGCCAGGGGGTGGGGACACTTGCCCGCCCGGGGGCGGCCCCCCCCAGCCGCATGCCCGGGGGCGGGGCCCCCTCCATAGCTGCGCGCCCGGGGAAGGCGCCCCCTGGCAAGCGCCGCACGCCCGGCGCCCCCCCCCCCCGGCAAGCGCCGTTGGGCCGGGGCACGCGCGGCGCCAGAGCCGGCAAGGGTACGCGCGGCACCCCCGGGGGCGGGACCAGCCATGCGCCCGGGGCTGGCACCTGCCAGCCCAGATTGCTCCGCGGGCGCATGTAAAGAGCCCGGCGGGCGCCATGGCGCCCGCGGGCACCGGGTTGGGGACCACGGCCCTAGTCCTACATTCATGGCCTGCCATACACTTTCCTTATTGAGATGTGGCCCTTGGGCCAAAAAGTTTGCCCACCCCTGCAACAGAAGTAGTCTAGGGTTATAGCTTCGCAGTACACAATGTGATGCTCAGTGTTGTGACACTTAAGTCCATTAATGGATCCCACCCATAGAATCTAGCTTTTGTCATTCACAAAATTTTAATTCTGACTTTACCTGTGGTTCTATTTCCATAACACAAGAGATATTCCATGAGAGAAAAGGTGAGGAAAACTAGTTGGACTAGTCGCACAATTATGTGGCTTTGGTATGTTATGGATATCTGACCATAACAACCACTACACAGAACATTGATGATGTTGACAAACCATGGTATACATTTCAAACCATTATATATATTTCTATACATTTATAATAACTTTACATGATACGTCACCACCAAGTATTATCACCCACAGCAATTACAGCTTTGCTTTTAGTGCAAGCAACTAAAGAGTCAGCATGTGCAACTATGGATGGCTCCAAAGTATAAGGGGAATCTTTCTGCATGGTAATTGCCAGTAAAAACTGATTCTGTCATGGCAATCACTGTTCTTAAAAGGTGGAAAAGCAAATTTTATACATATCCTTAGCAATGGGGAAGTCCAAATAAACAAAACATGTGGTGCTGTTGGAAATCTTAATGGCATTATTCCCTCATGCATTCTCTGTACACATGGTACATTGAAATTGATACATTTACAACACATCAGTGTTGGAACCCAAACTGTGTAAAATCCAGGAGAGTTATCCACAAGCAGGAAAAATCATATAATTGCCCTTAGTTAGGGCAGACCACACAAAACTTGCTAGTAGCTTTGTTTTGCTCTGGTAGTAGCAATACAGTCTATTCTCAGTTCATGAAAATACAATATGTACCATATCATCTGTCAATACTCCCTCCCCACACCCTCACCTCCAAAATATGCCTTTTGGAAGAGGAGCTGGCTTGATAAAGCAAATTTCTTGTACTTCAATGGGAGTCTAGAACAGACATGAGAGGATTAAATATTAAACCAGACTATGGTAGAGCCTTATAAACAGTCTGGTCACAAGAGTACACAAAAAGGCACTTAAACATATTTGGAAAGATGATTATTATCAGCAAATGTTGATAAACAGCAATCCTAAACTCACAAACTGTCTAAAAAAAATTCCATTGATGATCATCAAAATTTGCAGACAAGCAAAATAAAATAAAGCACCTCTTGTGAATTTAGAGTTTGATTTAAGGATATTTACTGTGTGTATTTTTACATTGTGATGTTGACAATTTGTGTTGTATCAGCTATAAAGTTTTATATTTTGAAAATCATCATCTTCTGTCATTGAATTATTTTTATATGACAGCTGCCCTTACATTATTTCCCTCAACTGTACACATTTAAAAAACAATAAAAATAGAAAAATGCTTAAAACAGCCAGCTATATTATCCATCAAGATTACAAAAAATAAACATTGAATTCTTTCAAGCTTACATTTAAACAATGTCATATTTTGTTTTCTTAACGTCACTTTAGGAAATGATAGAAATTAAGATTGTCCCAGTCTTGGGCAAAGTGGGTTATTATCCTGCCTCCAAACATGAAATAAAATAAATATATTATAAATAATTAACATACAAATCTTCTCTCTCTAGTTGCAGAGCTGAAAATAAAGGCCCTCTTTGTCATTTAAAAGACACAAAGGACATGTGACATGCACATTAAGCAGCTAAGCCATACGATTAAGTAAATGCCATTAATAAATAATTTAAATTGCTTTGCCTCATGTGTTAGATGAACAACACTTGCATTGTAAAAATTTCAGAATCTTCATATTATCAAGAGGAAAATCACAGAATCAGAGAATACCAAAACTGGAAGAGACCTCCAGAGGATATCAAGTCCATTCTCCTACAACATGGCAGTACCAAGCACCATCTAGATCATGGGTTACCAGACTGGGGGGCATGCCTCTCTGCTGGGGCATGAAGAAATTCTGGGGAAGGGGAGGGAACGAGGTGACCCAGCCTTCCCTCTCCCCCATGTGTTAATCCTCCCCCCTAAGTTTTGCTGCTATTTTTGTTTTTCGGCCCCGATCAGTTCCTTTTTTTTTTTTTTTTTTGGCTCAGCAAGTTTTGCTGATTTGGGGTGTGCGTGAGGGTTTCTCAAACACCAAAAAGGGGGCATGTTGCCAAAAAGTTTGGGAACCACTGATCTAGATCATTCCTGACAGATGTCTATCTAACCTGCTCTTAAATATCTCCAATGATGGAGATTCCACAACTTACTGAGGCAAGTTATTCCAATGCTTAACAAAACTGACAGGAAGATTTTCCTAATGTCCAACCAAAATCTCCTTTGCTGAAATTTAAGCCCATTGCTTCTTGTCCTATCATGAGACATAAGGAAAATATTTTCCCCCCTCTTCTTTGTAACCCCCTTTTAGGTACTTGAAAGCTGCTATCATGGACCCCCTTCTGTCTTCCTGTGACGGGGCATGTATACCCTGCACTGCACCTCAAAAAAGATATTTTGGCCTTGGAAAGGGTTCAGAAAAGGGCAACTAAAATGATTAGGGGTTTGGAACGGGTCCCATATGAGGAGAGGTTAAAGCAACTGGGACTTTTCAGTTTAGAAAAAAGGAGACTGAGGGGGGATATGATAGAGGTCTATAAAATCATGAGTGGTGTGGAGAGGGCCGATAAAGAAAAGTTATTTATTAGTTCCCTAAATAGAAGAACTAGAGGTCACCAAATGACATTAATGGGTAGCAGGTTTAAAACGAATAAAATAAAGTTCTTCTTCACACAGCGTGTAGTCAACCTGTGGAACTCCTTGCCAGAGGAGGCTGTGAAGGCTAGGACTATAATAGAGTTTAAAGAGAAGCTAGAAATTTCATGGAGGTTAGGTCCATAAAAGGTTATTAGCCAGGGGATAAAATGGTGTCCTTGGTCTCTGTTTGTCAGAGGCTGGAGAGAGATGGCAGGAGACAAATCGCTTGATCATTGTCTTCGGTCCACCCTCTCTGGGGCACCTGGTGCTGGCCACTGTCGGTAGACAGGATACTGGGCTAGAAGGACCTTTGGTCTGACCCAGTACGGCCATTCTTATGTTCTTATGAAGCAGGTGAGGCTAAGACTCAGTGGAGGAGGAAGTCCCACCCCTTTACTCAGACTGGGAATACTCCAAATGTTTAGGTAGCATAAAAGGCAGCAGAGAAGCTAGTGACTGCTCTGGGCTGGCTAGTGAAGGAGAAGGACCTCCAGCCAGAGCTCCCGAGCTGCAGCAGTCAGTGACGCAGATCATGGGAACTGGAGTCCCAGGAGACTGCTGCTACACAACCCACTCGGAGTCCCAGGGAGAAGCTGCAGCCAGGGACCTGGAAGACCCATCCACTATGTGGAATGTCAACCCAGCACTGGTAGGAAGTGACCCAGGGAGGGTACAGGAGCAGCCTCTCCTACTCAGGTACAGTCAGCGTGTTTCGGCCAGATTCCCCACCAAGGGAGCAGTAGACCATTCTGCCACTCATAGAGCCCTGGGTTGGGACCTGGTGGATACAGATGAGCCTGGGTCTTCCAACAAGTGAGCTTTCCCAGCCCTGCTGACTCTGGTTACTCGTCCATGCCACCCAGAGCCAAGGGCTATTTATTTACTCTGACCATTGAGCCATTCTGCCCTGCAACCAGGACTACTTACTGACTCTCTGTGTTGCTCTGTGTCAAGGGTTACTTATTAACTGTCTGTGCTGCCCTGAGCCAAGGGCTAATTATTGACTATGGCCATTGGGCCATGCTGCCCTGCAACAAAGTCTACTTACTGATTCTTTGTGTTGTCCTGAGATGAGGGGAGCCTACTAACTCTGGCCATTAGGCCATATTGCCATGAGACCAGGCCTGCTTACTGACTCTTGCCACTAAGCCATACTGTCCCAGAGTAAGAGCTGACCACAGTGGACTCTGACCAGTGGACTGTACTGCCCTGAGGGAAGGGAAAGCATTGTTGACCTTGGGCACTGTGCTCAGCTACCCTGGACTGCAAGGGGAAATTTATAGACTATAGCAGAGGTGGGCAATAAGTTTTGCCCTGGGCCACCTCGGAAGGGGCAGGACCTAACCCAGAAGAGGCGGTGCCAGGATGCTTCTGGGCTACCCCATCCACAGACCATGATTGGTCTGGGGGTGGGGGAGATCCTTTGCCCCACCTTCCTGCTAGGCACCCATGCCCCTGGAAGGGCAGGAAGAGGCTTTGCATGCTCCCTACCCCCAGACCAATCATGGCATGGGAGGGAGGGAAGTGACCAAAGCCTCCTCCCACCCTGCAAGGAGCACGTGGAATTTTGAAGTGCTGCATGCTCCTTGCAGGGCCGAGGCAGGGTGAATTGGCCTGGGAGCTGGAGAGCGCGTGAAACCTTCTCCCACTTCAAAGTGCTACATGCTCCTCATAGGGTGGGAGAAAGCTTCATGCACTCCCCGCACCCCCAGGCCAATCAGGGGCTGGGGGCAGGGGAGTTGCGCAAAGCTTCCTTCCCCCTTCCCCCACCCTGCACGAACATACAGCACTTTGAAGTGCTGTGCGCTCCTCACAAGGCAGGGGAAGGGTGGAGGAAACTTTGCACGCTCCTCCCACTCCCAGGCTAATCAGGGCTTGGGGGTAGGGGAGCCCATGACAGCTCCTCCTGCCCTCTGAGGAGTGCATGGTGCTTCAAAGCACTGCGTGGTCCTGCCAGGACAGGAGGAAGTTTCATGTACTCTTCCGCTCCCAGACCCCCTAATTGGCCTGGGGGCGGGGGAGCAGCAGGGCCTCCACGGGCCGTGCTCTACCCCTGGACTATAGAGATGGTTGGCAACCCTGTGGCTGGTTGGGCAGCGTCCACACTCCTGAATATACCCACCCCTGTGATGAGGTGTGTACATGCCTCCAAACTTACTTTTTTCCAAACTAAACAAATTCAGTTCTTTCAATCCCCTCATAGGTTATGTTCTCTAGACCTTTAATCATTTTTGTTGCCCTTCTCTGGGCCTACTCCAATTTCCCCACGTCTTTCTTGAAATGTGGTACCCAGAACTAGACACAATACTCCAACTGAGGCCTAATCAGTGCAGAATAGAGCGGAAGAATGACTTCTCGTGTCTTGCTCACAACACACCTGTTAATGCATCCTAGAATCATGTTTGCTTTTTTTTGCAGCAGTGTCACTCTGTTGACACATGGTTAGCTTCTGGTTCACTATGACCCCTAGATCCCTTTCTGCAGTACTCCTTCCTAAACAGTTGCTTCCCATTTTGTATGTGCGAAACTGATTGTTCCTTCCTATGTGGAGTACTTCACATTTGTCCTTATTGAACTTCATCCTATTTACCACAGACTATTCCTTCAGTGTGTTTAGATCATTTTGAATTATGATCCTCTCCTCCAAAGCATTTGCAATGCCTTCCAGCTTGGTATTGTCTGCAAACTTTATGGCTGTGTCTAGACTAGCAAGTTTTTCCTCAAAATCATCTGCTTTTGCGGAAAAACTTGCAGCTGTCTACACTGGCCACTTGAATTTCCGGAAAAACACTGACGATCTCATATAAGATCGTCAGTGCTTTTCCAGAAATACTATGCTGCCCCCTTTCGGGCAAAAGTCTTTTTCCGAAAGACTTTTGTGCAAAAGGGCCAGTGTAAACAGCACAGTACTGTTTTCCTCAAAAAAGCCCCGATTGCGAAAATGGCGATCGGGGCTTTTTTGCGGAAAACCGCATCTAGATTGGCCATGGACGCTTTTCCGCGAAAAGTGCTTTTGCGGAAAAGCATCCTGCCAATCTAGATGTGCTTTTCCGAAAATGCTTTTAACGGAAAACTTTTCCGTTAAAAGCATTTTCGGAAAATCATGCCAGTGTAGACGCAGCCTATAAGTATACTTTTTGTGCTCTTATCTAAATGGCCAATGAAGATTTTGAACAAAACTAGTCCCAGAATGATTGCTGCAGAATCGCACTTTTCTATGCCTTTCCAGCATGATGTGAATGACTGAACTACTCTCTGTGTATATTAATACAGAAACGGAAGAGAGATTTTCCTGTGATTAAGGCACCAGATTGGGCTCCAATGATTGGGGTTAAATTCTTGTCTGCTATAGACCTTTTCAGTGAGTTTTGGCAAGTCATGTAATCTCTTTGTTTTTCAGTTCCCTATCTATAGTATATTCTTTTTTTTCCAAGGATGCCTTAAGGATAAATTCCTGAATGTCTGTAAAATGCTCAGATTCATATACAAGTGATATAAGTGCTCAGATTCACTTATATGTGGGACTATATAAGTACCTGTATACAATTTTAATAACAGGTGAATGAAAAGGAAAGAAGGAAAACTAAGAGAAAGAGGACTTCAGGAGAGCTGTCAGTTTTTCAAGGAACAAAAGACAGAACTATGTAGCACTTTAAAGACTAACAAGATGGTTTATTAGGTGATGAGCTTTTGTGGGCCAGACCCACTTCCTCAGATCAATATGTGGAAGAAAATTGGCACAACCATATATACAAAGTGATACAATAAAAAAAATGAACGCATGTGAAATTGACAAATCAAATTTTAGAACAGAGTGGGGGTGAGGGAAGAAGGTTAGTGTCTGTGAGGTAATGACATAGGGGTGATAATAGGGGAAGTTTCTGTGAGGCAATGACATTCTCAAGGAAACTGTGTTAAAGCCACACTGCAAACTATTCTGTGGTGAAGGAAAGACAGGACTTGAAAATCAAAAAGGAATCCTACAGAAAATGGAAACGTGGATGAATTACTAAGGATGGGTACAAAAGAATAGCACAACCATGTAAGGACAACAATATAAGGACAAAATCAGAAAGTCTAGCTCGGTCAGGACCAGGAAGGCAGCTGGCAGAAAGTGCTGCAAAAACTGAAGCATGGCTGTGGGGGCCATCGCATGCCCAGGGGCAGCTCCGGCTCCATGGCACAAAGGAATTCCAAAAAAGCAGGGCAACCCCAGATGGCACTGTGAGAACCTTGCTGTCCCTTGAAGAGGTATGCAAGCATTTAGCAGAAGCAGAGAAATGGCGGTCCGGCACCAGCACTCGGAAGCAACTGGTGATCTGTGGTCCTGCCTGAAGCAGTTCTGGGTGGCCTTTTATGCGAGAGAGCATCTAATCAGTCTGGACTCCCTCTTTTGAAAAAGTGCATCACTTTTTCTATGAGCTTTTGTGTGTGCTTTTGTGTGCAGATGATCTCTTTGGGTATGTCTACACTACAAAGTTAATTCAAACTAACAGACGTTAGTTCAAATTAACATTGATAGGCGCTACACACGCGAACCGCTAGTTCGAATTTAAATCAAACTAGTGGAGCGCTTAATTCGAACTATGTAAACCTCATTCTACAAGGACTAACGCCTAGTTCGAATTAACTAGTTTGAATTAAGGCCACTCTGGGCACCACCAGGGAAACTCTTCTGCCCCCCTCCCGGCCCCGGAGCCCTTAAAGGGGCATGGCTGGCTACGGTGCCCATGCCAGGTGCAAGCCTGCCAGGACCCAGCCAGCAGACCCTGCACCTGGCACGGCTCGAGCCAGTCACCCGCTGCCACCCAGCACTCCGTCTCTTCCCAGGACCAGGCTGGCGGCTCCCGGGAGCCTGGCCAGGTCCGCAAGAGGCGGGCGCCCGCCTGGTCTAGTGCAGACATTGTGGACCTCATCCACGACCTCCGCACTAGGCACAGGAAAGTGGCTGTCTAGGGCAGGATAGCTGCCAGCCTGGCCACCCAGGAGCAGGTGTGCATGAAAATCAAGGTGGTCCAGTGAGACCCCCGACCCTGAGCCCTGAGCTTAGAATGGCCATACTGGGTCAGACCAAAGGTCCATCTAGCCCAGTAGCCTGTCTGCCGACAGCGGCCCACACTAGGTACCCTGAAGGGGATGGACCGAAGACAATGACCAAGCCATTTGTCTCGTGCCATCCATCTCCTGCCTTCCTCAAAGAGAGGACAGGGACTCCATTTCTACCCTCTGGCTAATAGCACTCCATGGACCCAACCTCCATAGAATCATAGAATCATAGAACTGGAAGAGACCTCAGAAGGTCATCAAGTCCAGCCCCCTGCTCTAGGTAGGACCAATTCCAACTAAATCAACCCGGCCAGGGCTTTGTCAAGCCGAGACTTAAACACCTCTAGGGATGGAGACTCCACTACTTCCCTAGGTAACCTAGTGCTTCACCACCCTTCTAGTGAAATAGTTTTTCCTAATATCCAACCTGGACCTCTCCCACCACAACTTGAGACCATTGCTCCTTGTTCTGCCATCTGTCACTACTGAGAACAGCCTCTCTCCATCCTCTTTGGAACCTCCCTCCAGGAAGTTGAAGGCTGCTATCAAATTCCCCCTCACTCTTCGCTTCTGCAGACTAAACAGACCCAAGTCCCTCAGCCTCTCCTCATAAGTCATATGCTCCAGCCCCCTAATCGTTTTGGTTGCCCTCCGCTGGACCCTCTCCAATGCGTCCATATCCTTTTTGTAGTGGGGGGCCCAGAACTGGACACAATACTCCAGATGCGGCCTCACCAAAGCCGAATAAAGGGGAATGATGACATCTCTGGATCTGCTGGCAATGCTCCTCTTAATGCAACCTAATATGCCATTAGCCTTCTTGGCTACAAGGGCACACTGTTGACTCATATCTAGCTTCTCATCCACTGTAACCCCCAGGTCCTTTTCTGCAGAACTACTACTTAACCGGTTGGTCCCCAGCTTGTAACTATGCTTGGGATTCTTCCGTCCCAAGTGCAGGACTCTACACTTGTCCTTGTTGAACCTCATCAGATTTCTTGTGGCCCAATCCTCCAATTTGTCTAAGTCACTCTGGACCCTATTCCTGCCTTCCAGAGTATCTACCTCTCCCCCCAGCTTAGTGTCATCCGCAAACTTGCTGAGGGTGCAATCCATCCCCTCATCCAGATCATTAATAAAGATATTGAACAAAACCGGTCCTAGAACCGAACCTTGGGGCACTCCGCTAGAAACCAACCGCCATCCTGACATCAAGCCATTGATCACTACCCGCTGGGCCCAGCCTTCTAGCCATCTTTCTATCCATCTTACCATCCATTTATCCAATCCACAATCCCTTAACTTGCTGGCAAGAATATTGTGGGAGACCGTATCAAAAGCCTTGCTAAAGTCAAGGTATATAACATCCACTGACTTCCCCATGTCCACTGAGCCAGCTACCTCATCATAGAAGCTAATCAGATTGGTCAGGCACGATTTGCCTTTCTGAATCCATGCTGACTATTCCTAATCACTTTCCTCTCATCCAAGTGCCTCAATATGGGTTCCTTAAGGATCCCTTCCATGATTTTTCCAGGAACCGAGGTAAGACTGACCGGCCTATAGTTCCCTGGATCATTCTTCTTCCCTTTTTTGAAGATGGGCACTACATTTGCCTTTTTCCAGTCATCCGGGATTTCTCCCGATCTCATGACTTTTCAAAGATAATAGCCAAAGGCTCTACAATGATATTTGCCAACTCCCTCATTACCCTCGGATGCACTAAGTTCGGACCCATGGATTTATGTACGTTTAGCTTTTCTAAATAGTTCCTAACCTGTTCTTTACCCACCACGGGCTGTCCATCTTTATCCCATCTTGCGTCACTTGGCGCAGAAGTCCAGGAGCCGACCTTGTCCATGAATACAGAGGCAAAGAAAGCATTGAGTACTTCAGCTTTCCCCACATCATCTGTCACTAGGTTATCTCCTTCATCCATTAGGGGCCGCACACCCTCTCTGATCACCTTCTTCTTGTTAACATGCCTGTAGAAACCTTTCTTGTTATCCTTCACATCCTTAGCCAGTCGCAATTCCATTTGTGCTTTCGCCTTCCTGATAACCCCCCGGCATTCTCAAGCTATACCTTTAAACTCCTCCCTGGTCATTTGTCCAAGTTTCCACTCTTTGTAAGCTTCCTTTTTGTGCTTAAGTTCACCAAGGATTTCCCCTGTAAGCCAGTCCGGTCTCCTACCATGTTTGCCTCTCTTGCTACGCGTCGGGATGGTTTCTTTCTGTGCCTTCAGTAAGGCTTCTTTAAAATACTGCCAGCTGTCCTGGACTCCTTACCCCTTCATGTTAACATCCCAGGGGATTCTGCCCATCAGGTCTCTGAGGGAGTCAAAATCTGTTTTTTTGAAGTCCAAGGTGTGTATTTTACTACTCTCTTTTCTTCCTTTGGTCAGGATCCTGAAATCTACCATCTCATTATCACAGCTTCCCAGGTTGTCACCCACCTCCACTTCCCTTATTAGTTCCTCCCTGTTTGTGAGCAGAAGGTCAAGCTGCGCACGGCCCCTGGTTGGATCCTTCAGCACCTGTGTCAAGAAGTTATCCCCAACATTCTCCAAAAACTTCCTGGATTGCCTGTGTACTGCCGTATAGGTTTCCCAGCAGATGTCAGGGTGATTAAAGTCCCCCACGAGAACCAGGGCCTGCGATCTGGAAGCTTCTCTCAGTTGTCCGAAGAAAGTCTCATCTACCTCATCCACCTGATTCGGTGGCCTGTAGCAAACACCAACCACAACATCACTGCTGTTGTTTGCTCCTTTAAACTTAACCCATAGACTCTCAACAGGTTTTTCTCCCTCTTTATACTGGAGTTCAGAGCAATCGTAGTGCTCTCTTACATATAGTGCAACTCCTCCTCCTTTTCTCCCCTGCCTGTTCTTCCTGAACAGTCTATACCCTTCCATGACAGCGCTCCAGTCATGCGAGTCATCCCACCAGGTCTCTGTTATCCCAATTAAATCATATTTCTTGGTCTGGGCCAGGGCCTCCAGTTCTTCCTGTTTGTTGCCCAGGCTTCTCGCATTAGTGTACAAACACTTCAAGTAACCAGCTGATCGTCCTATCTTCTCCATTCGAAACATGGGTCCTCCTTTCTTGCCCCTTCCTCTCTGCATTTCTTCCCGGTATCCGACTTTCCCACTCCCCTCAGGGTTTTGGTCACCGTACCCCGACTAACCTAGTTTAAAGCCCTCCTCACTAGGTTTGCAAGCCTGCCCGCGAAGATGCTCCTTCCTCTCTTCGTTAGGTGGATCCCATCTCTTCCTAACAATCCTTGCGCCCGGAACAGAGTCCCATGGTCGAAGAAACCAAAGTCCTCTCTGCAACACCATCTGCGCAACCACGCATTTACGTCCTCAATTCGATGATCCCTGCCCAGTCCTTTCCCTTCAACAGGGAGGATGGAGGAGAATACCACTTGCGCTCCAAACTCTTGGATCTTTCTTCCTAGCACTACATAATCTGCAGTAACACGCTCAAGATTATTCTTGGCCGTATCATTAGTTCTCTTTAAACTCTGTTATAGTTCTAGCTTTCACAGCCTCCTGCAGCAAGGAGTTACACAGGTTGAATATTTGCTTTGTGAAGAAGAACTTTCTGTTATTAGTTTGAAGCCTGCTACCCGTTCATTTCATTTGGTGTCCTCTAGTCCTTCTATTATGGGAACTAATGAAGAATTTTTCTTTATGCACCCTGTCCACACCACTCATGATTTTATAGACCTCTATCATAGCCCCCCTCAGTCTCCTCTTTTCTAAGCTGAAAAGTCCCAGTCTCTTTAGCCTTTCTTCATATGGGTCATTTTAGTTGCCCTCCCCTCTCCCACCCTCTCTCTTCCCCTCTTACACCTCCTTTTCCCAGTCTCCCCAGAGGTTAACCCCACCCCCACCCCGAGTATTGTTAAATAAAGAAAGTTTCTATTTTTGAACACGTGTCCTTTATTTTGTACATCAGGAAGGGGGGCTAGGGAGGGGAAAGTGGAAGGAGGTGAGGGAGGAATGGGGTACAAGCCCCCGATGGGGAGGACTGGGCTGGCTCTGCGGGCTCCTTGGGGTGTAAGCTCTCCTGAAGCCCCTTGATTGCCCCCCCCTCCGGATGGCAGCCTGCGGCAAGTGCAGCCGGGCTGATGGCCTAGTTCTGTGATGTGCCGAGTGTGGGCACTCAGGGCACTCCAAGCCAGGACTGCTTTGCAAGCGGGGAACCCCTGAGAACTGTCTGTCCCAGATGGGAGTCGGATCCCTTTAAGCACAGCCTTCGGCTAGCCTGAGACAGCAGCTCCACGCTCTACGACCTAATCTGATGCCCTGCCGGCACTGCTTCCGGCCATCCTTAACCCCGGTTCAGGGTCCACTCAGTGTGGACATGCTAGTTCGAATTAGCAAAATGCTAATTTGAACTAGTTTTTAAGTCTAGATGCACTAATTCAAATTAGCTGTAGTGTAGACATACCCTTTCAGAAGAAGTTTTTTGGAAAATCTCTTCTGAAAAAAAGGTTCTTCCGAAGGAAGCCTGCAATCTATATGTAGCCTCAGTAAATAACTAGAGATATTTAAAATAAGGTAAAAAAGCTTATATGACGTACTTGCATGTAAAAGAGACTTTCTTGGCTCAAAGTTACTATGGTGCTAGATTTCAACTGTTTAGGTATCATCAAGTAATATTATATTTTGAATATTATAGTTTGAATTGTAGGTCAGGAAATCTTTGAAAGATGTTGCATCTTCCACTACAATCCATTGATCCTTCAGTGTATTCAGCAAGCAGAAACTAACATTTGGTTAAATATTGCAACTCCCATTAGATATTCACTTTTTTCATCCACTTCATACACATCAAAGAGGGAAAATGCAGATGATATCTGCAACCTTTATTTCTGCTTCTCTGAATTATAGTTCATTGCTACCTTGAGGCTAAAGAGCTATTAATGGAATAAAGTTTTTTTAAGTCTTATTTTATATAAAGAAACCCTACTTAACAAACTTTGAAACTAGCCTGTCTTATATTTGCTATTGTGCTAATTGGATTTATCCTTTGCTGCATGCCTTGGTTTCCATTGTAGGAAACAAATACAGGAAGCCACCCAACAATATCTAAAAGAACTCCCAACTGCATCTCAGAGACTCAACATGAATTAATACTCAGAAATGTCCTTGCCACACTGACTGTCAAACAACCAGTTAAGGACATCAGTATCAGATGTTATTCATTCACAACAAAATTAGATGTTATTAACTACAGATCTGGCTGAATATTGCAGAAAATGTTCTGTGTAGTGTGCAAGAGTACCACCTACTTATAGAAAATTTAGGACAAGCCATTAGCCCCATGCCTGCCCCTTCTTTTATAAGAGTATTGAGACCTGCTTGTGATGGGACCACTGGTATGCAGCCGTACAGAGAATATAGGAATTCAGGAATGACTGTAGAGTATAGAATCTATAGGCTACACTGCCTACCTCTGTATAAGAGCACCATGCAGCTATGCAAAACAGCTCTTCAGGAACAGAGTAGATGGGCAAGACTGTTTGAATCCACTGGCTACTGATCCACTGGGGCAAGTGAATTCCCCACAAGTTTCTCTGGATACCAGGGTGATGGATGCTATTAAAATGTCTATGTGTCATTCTGTTGACCTTGAGCAGAGGTGGGGAAGTGTATTGGTTTCAAAGACCCTGAGTCCTGAGGTTGTAAAATGGTTGCAGAGCAGCCCTGAAACTAGACTGCAGAGTCAGGTGGGCAGGAGGAGCATTAACCCAGCGTTCAGTCCAGCTTTTCCAGCTCAGCAGGGGGGCCAACAGGATTTGTTGGTTAATTAACTAGCATATATGGTAGGTCAGGGAGACTGGTGACTCACTCTTAAAAATATTGATGTAGAGCTTCCACTGTCTGACATGCAATAAAGATTTTTTCAGAGGTGGCTTGGTAACACTCATGAGTAGGGCCCTCCCAAATTCACAGATCACTTTGGTCAATTTCCCAATGATAGGATTTTAAAAATCATAAATTTCATGATTTTAGCTATTTAAATCTGAAATTTCACAGTACTTGGCCATGAGGATGTTTGTATTTGTATAATGATGGTTATTTGAATATGATGAGAATTTGCGTGAGTGAGTCTCAAGCTCAAACACATTCAGATGTGATACAATCCGTACAATTTTCTTGAGGATTTCAATGTAATACTATTTATGTAATGAAAAATAAATAAATATTGGCTGTAACATCCCATTATACTCAAGAGTTGATTTTAAATTACACTTGAATAAAATAACTGGCTATGGGCTGTTTGGGTTTCCTTACAGTTCTTGTTGGGAATGGAAAAGACTAATACTGTCCCTTTGGGTGTATCTAGACTACAGGGTTTTTTCAAAAAAAAGTGGCCTTTTTTCGAAAAAAATTCCCCAGCGTCTAGACTGCTGCTGCATTCTTTCGAAAGTAAATCAAAAGAACGCGGCAGGTTTTTTTTGACCGCAGAAAACCTTGTTTTACGAGGAATAATGCCTTTTTTTGAAAGTGCTCTTTCAAAAAAAGGTGCTATGTAATGCAAACTGCTTTTTCAAAAGAAAGCATCCAGACTGCCTGAGTGCTCTATTTCGAAAAAGCGGCTTGCTTTTTCGAAAGTATTGGTTGTAGTCTAGAAGCTCTTTTTTGGAAGAGGCTTTTTCAAAAGTATCTTTCAAAAAAGCCTCTTTCAAAAGAGGCTTGCAGTCTAGATGTATTCTTTCTGAGCAACCTCTATCCTAATAATCTGACTCTAAAGCAGGGGGATCCAATCTTTTTGAGCACAGGATCACTTTTAACCAGGATCTACCTCAAGCTCAAATAACTGTGTCCCATCTTCTTTCCTGCCCCTCTCCCCTTCTTGAAGTCCCCATCCTACTCACTCTGTGGTGATGGAATACAGAGGCAGGGGTGGGGGACAGTCTGACATCAGCGCTCACACGTAAGTCTCTACCCACCCTGTATAACAAGCAAGAGGCTCACAGGAGGCATCTCCAAGCCAGAGGCTAGGTAGTTGGGAGAGGGGCAGCTGAAGTGCCAACACTTGATAGCCCCCCAGCCAACCCAGTTAGGATCACTTGTCAGTGGCTCCAGGATCTATTCGTAGTGGAGACCAGTGCTCTAGAGCTAATTTATTGGAGGAGGACTGATGTTCTTCTAACTCAGGATGTTATAAATCAGAAGTAACTTTACTGAAGCAAATGGAGTTTCATCAACAGTAGGAAAAGGAGGTTCTTATATCTAGCAAGAAAAGGTGTAAGAAAATCCAATGGCTGGAAGGTACAGATTGATACATTTAAGATGGAAATAAGGGACAAATTTTAACAGTGATGGAAACTGATCACTGGAATTAAAAACTGAGCAAATAATGTGGCTTCTCCATCACTTGGGATATTTAAACTTTTCCAAACTGATTATTTTTCTAAAGGATACTCTGTAGTTAAATATAATATTTTTGGCCTAATGCAGGAATTATTGGATGAAGTTCTCAGGCATTCTGATATGCAGATAGTCAGATTTGATTATCAAAATGTTTCTTCTGGTTTTAATCTACAAATCAATGGAAACTAGGGTGAGAGGAAAATTGTTCTTTATAATCTTAAACAAACAAACAAAATGCCTACAATTCTAAACATCCTCAGCCTTTGAATCCTAATTTGGATCTGAACTTCAGGAATGGCTCTTATATAACACGCTGAACAAAAACACCAGTTATGAACCCTCCTAAAGCTTTGGTGGCACATGGATTCAGAGCTGAATTTTTTAGTTCAAACTCATCTCCTCATTACCACAGACTGGGGCCTAGATTTACCAAATGTCAGAACCCATCCACTTCCCATCAAAAAAAAAAAGTCTGTACCTTCACTGAATGCACAAAGCAGGACATGCATACTATCTAAGTTAATAAGACATTGTATAAATTTTGCATTGCACTGTTATAATATTCCTTTTAATATCTACTATTATGTAAAATAGAATAATATTCCTAATCTATGTTTATATGTTAATATATCTTTTATCAGTAGATACAGGAGAAGAGCCTCAGGTGGTGTAACTCCACATACCAGCACTGAAGTCATTAGAGAGAAACTGATTTATACCTGCTGAGGATATGGCCTCTGGAATTGCAGCTATTCTCAAGCAGAGAGAACCAAACGCAGCCATCTCACTCACCAGAGAAACAGACAAGCTATATGAACTGCTTCTCTCACATCACAAACAGTAGATTCTTAGAATTCTGTTCCATGTTCCTAAATTCAGTAACTGCATCCTGGTACTCCAAGCACACTGCCCCAAGCAGCCTCTGACCACAGATATAATACATTCAAGCCTTTAACTTTCTGAAATAAGGACCAGATTCTGTTTCTTTAGTCACAGAAACAATTTTTTTTCAGTATAAAATGTGGAAGCAGAAGTCTTCACTGTTTTTTGTTGGCCACCAGTACAAACTCAGAATTCAACAGACTGTGTTACTCTGTGTGTTTATATACTAAAATTACATATCTTGCCCTAGGACATTCTCCGTAAGTTCCTCAGGACACTTGAGTGCCCTCTCTTTCAAGTCTGTGAAGAATGATGCTTGCTAGACTAAAAGGAGCCACATGTGGCCCTGGAGCTGCTGAGATTTGCTAAAGCAGGCTTTTCGTTGTGGGTAACACAAAATCTGCTACTGAGTGGCATATAAAGAAGCAGATAAACAATACAAGGTGCCTATTGCATTTATCAAATAGATGAGGCTAATTTAAGAATGTTAGTTATAAACAACAGTGCCTTTCATTCCCACAACATTCCACAGTGCCTTAGAGAGTAATTAGAAAAAGCTCCCAGTACACAGACTTTGTAAACAAATGAACAGTCATTATGCTTTCAATAATAGCTCACATGCTGAATTGTATAATAAAACCTGGTTTTGAAAGAGGGAATGTTGGTCAATGGGCTGGAGCTAAATCCCTTTTATTTTTGAAAGGTGTCACATAAGCATCTGATGTTAGACCACATGATCACAGTATCTTCTGCTCTTAAAATCTATGGAAAAGCCATCACTTTCTCTTAGGCCAAGTCCACACCACATGAAGTTGACCTAAGATAAGCAATTCCAGCTACGAGAATAGTGTAGCTGGAGTCTTACCATAAATCAAATTTTTGTGGCATGCCCACTGCAAGAGGTTGATGGGAGAAACTCTCCCTTTGACTTCCCTTACTCCTCATGACCTGATGGAGTACCACGTTGACAGGGGTGCCATCAGTGGTCAATTTAGAGGGTCTTTACCCATCTCTTAAGAGTGTAGCCACATTGCAAAGAAAGTGAGACAATGTAGAGTAGAACCTTTAATCTTGCTAGCTTTTTCATGGTTCAAACAGAAGACGAGATTCCTTCGCTATTTTATGTATTTTTTTTTCCTGATATAATGTTGTCCCTCTTTTACAAATGACAGCTTGTGCTTAGTTGCTTCCTATCTGTCCTAGCCTTGCATGAAAGCTATTGTTAGAAATGTCTCCATATGGAAAGCTCTGCAAAGCTGGAGAGTATGCAAAGGTTATATCGCCAACACTGGTTCTTAGAAAAATATACAGCAAATTGAGACTGCACAACCTGGATTTAAGGGCTGTCAAAAATCAAAGCACAGAGGAAAGTACACCTCAGACTGCTACCTTCTCTACAAAAAGTCTTTCAGTAGCCTATCCATATAATATAGATAGACTTGGAGATATTTTTGATCAGTTGATGGGCAATACAAATAAATGACAAGAGCTGAATGCAGAGCTTGAACATGGAAAGTAAATGTGGAATGAAGAGAACACTAAACCTTATATAAATGAACAGCAAAACCATGGGAGGCATAAGAAATATAGTTCAGCAGAGAGAAATATGAAGAATGAATTAGCAGTGCCAGTCCAATGTGAGACCTACAGCTTCCTGCCAGGCCTGCCAATGAGGGTGGGCAAAGAAGGTAATTGCTCTGGTCCCCACAGCTACTACTGCGGTTGTGGCTGGGGCCCTGAGCCCCTTTGAATTGCTTCAGGAGCACTGCTCTTCCACTCTAAGAGCTGTGGAGGTGGCGGGGGGGGGGGGGGGGCAGTACTGTGTTCCAGGTGATGCTAAGGACTGATTGGCCTTGGCCCCACTCCTTCCACCAAAGCTCAGCCCTTTCTGGGGGCATGGAACTGGGCTTGTACACACCTTGCCCCAGGTCCATGTGACTCTCCACCCCCCTGCTGCCTGCAGATGGGAAAGTATAGAGAAGCTTATGATTCCATGTGATGACTCTGCTGTGCTTGGGCAGCTGTTTGGGTCACATGGAAATGAATCAAGAACCAGCTCAAAAGTCAAGCTGGTGGATATTCAACAGGAAGAGAAGGAAAGATAAATCTCTAGTTGCACAGAGTGGCCCAGATTTTCAAAGGAGCGCATTCATGGGCAAGCACACATGGGAAACAGGAATTGCACAAGGAGCTACCTTGAAAGACAAGATTTATATATAATCCACCCTCAAACCCTCAGCTGGAGTTGGGCTATGTCATCCTTAGAAAAGGAGCTACTTTCATTTTGCTTGTTGGAATAGCTGCTGGATAAAGGCCTTACTAAATCTTTAAGACATTCATACGAGTGCTTGGTGCTATAGGGCCAGATCTACATTAAAAGGGAATGTCAAATCAAGATATGTGACTCCAGGTATGTTTATTACATAGCTGGAGTCGATGGGCTTAGTTTCAAGTTTACCTGCCCTTCCCACAGTGGGAGGCTGACAGGAGCAAATGCTCCCATTGGCTTTCCTTACTCCTCACAGAAGCAGGACTACCAGCTGCCAGCAGGGGCACACTCTGAGTTCAATTTAGTGAATTGTAATTAGACTTGCTAAATCAAACTCCAAAAGATGGATCGTGGCAGCATCGATCTTCTGTTCAGTGAAGACATAGCCTTCATGTTCTGTTCATGAAATGCAGACTACCTCCCTTACATCTGCATAATGTACAAGTAAGGAGAAATTCTGTAGGGCTATGTCTAGACTGCAAGCCTCTTTCAAAAGAGGCTTTTTCGAAAGATAATTTCAAAAAAGCCTCTTTTGAAAGAGAGCGTCTAGACTGCACGCGGAACTTTCGAAAAAGCAAGCTGCTTTTTCAAAAGAAAGCAGCAAGTGAGTCTAGATGCTCTCTTTCTAAAAAGCCCTGTTTGCTTTCAAGAACACCTTTTTTCGAAAGAGCACTTTCAAAAAAAGGCGTTCTTCCTCGTGGAATTAGGTTTACCGCTGTTGAAAGAAAAGCCGCATTCTTTCGATTTAATTTTGAAAGAACGTGGCTGCAGTCTAGACGCAGGTGAAGTTTTTTCGAAAAAAACTCTGAGTCTGGACACAGCCTAGGTGTTTAGTTCAATGGGAGCAGGATCAGACTTGAAGTCATTGGTGTCTTTGGAAATTAGGGTGTTTTCTAATTTAACCTACAATCACTTAATTGTTCTAACAGTGGCTTGTTCAAGAGTGTTACCTTCCTGGGGGGAAAAAAACTTTGGAGAAACAAACAAATTACTTAAAACTGTGGTCTTGGATGTCTTCTTCTGAATTCTAAAGTAAAGGAGAATACACATTGATTTTGTGTTACTATTCAGAGTATAGTTTCTCTCGTAAAGTCAGTCATACAAATTCATTAAACTGGCTTGATCTCTGAATAATCAGTCATTTTTATTTTATTTTATTGGTTTCTGTCTACCCCCTGCCCCTGCCAATCTTCTCTTAAGCTTTGTATTTGGTATCTACTTTACCTCAGAAGTAACTACAGTCCTGATCAAAATCGTAACAAAGTCAAGGGAAAGACATTCATTGAGTTCCGTGTGCTCTGGATCCAGTCCAGGAGTGCAACTCTGCCACATGTAAATGTCTCTGCAATACAGTATCTTGGTAGTGCTTACTCTTGATTCAGATATGTTTCAGAAAGTCCTAGCTCCTTAAGTAATTTATCTTTTTTTAAATGCTAACCTCCTTCATCAAGATCTGTAAACACACTATTAATTAATATGACCACCAGTTCTAAACATCTGGGAAATAATTTTCAAAATGTAGGATGACTGTACAATCTACTTAGTACCATATAAAGCCTTTTAGTCAACTTAAGCATATTTTAAAAAATTAAGACAAACTTCTTAATATCTAATGACTCAATACATTGATCATTTATTTAAGCAGAGCACACTAGTTTTCTCCAGCACAGTGCCCAGAGTTCATGTCCCTGTTGGCAATTAAATCTCAGGAAGAGATTTTGATCAGTTTCCACAGCTCAGTAGTGGTGTTATTAGGCCACTAGCCTTGCTGTTACCTCAAGAGAAATTGAAAGGAAACATAATTTCACTCACCCTTAATAAAGCGTTTCTCTAAAATGAAGAAAAATCTTTCCATCTCCAAGGCTGTATGAAACAAAAGAGATGTCTAGAGATGGAGGTTGGGAGGGTTTTTTAAGATACCACCTCGGTTAGGGTGACAAGACAGAATGGCTGCAGCAGAAAGGTGAACCAGGATTGTACAACTTAAATGACTCTGGTAAAAACCCTCTGCCTTTCTTCTATCCTCCATGTATGAGGGATCCGTCTGTACTTTCAGCTATAACATCTGACCAACCAGGAATAGGAACTTATACTAAAAACCATATTAGAGCAGTGAATTTTATACTGCTATATATAATATTTTAGAGTGTCATGAATTATCCAACTTAGAATTATGGGTTATGAATGTTTGTTATGTTCTATGCATAAAGCAACTATGTTTGTAATTAAGCCAATCAGCTTTTGGTTTAGATTAATGGTCACTAAGATTTCAAAATTTGGTACCATTAAGAAAGAAGGTATTTTAGTTTTATAAATTCAGAAGTTATGTTTTATAAACCCAGAAGGATAGACACTGTCCTGAAGTCCAAAAAGCAGATGAAGTATTAAGCTTCTCAGAATTCAGCAAATACCTAACAACTCTTGAATTGTTTTCTCACATGCTCACATAACACAGAAAAATCTGAACTATGTTTTACTCATCTTTGAAGGGGTGAGGCCAATCATGTATAATTTCAATCCCAAAATAATATATTTGAAAACGTAATGAGGAACTGAAAACATGGGGCATGAGGTGGCAGAATAAATCTCCATCATTGGAAACTTTTAAGAGTAGGCTAGACAAACCCCTGTCAGCAATAATTTAGATGGTGCTCACTCCTGCAGGGGACTGGTTGACCTGTCGAGGTCCCTTCGCTTCCAGTTGTAGTATTCTATGAATGAGGGGCAAGGCTACAATGGAAACTGGATTTTATTGTTAAAAGCTACATTTGCTAGTTACATTAGTTATGATAGAAAATAAAAGATCAATATCTTAGGGGCATGATTTTGATAAGCATTTGGGGATGCAGGATCTGCTGAGGTTTGCCATATTCCTGATCCTGTTGCTGCTGAAATCAATAGGAGTTTTGCCTTTCATTTCAATTGGAGCATAACTGGAGCATAAGGAGAAAAATCACTGCAGTAATAGAATGTTCCAATAGAAGAAAACTATTGTCTTATTAATTGTATTATTGTAGAATGTGGGGGCCTCCATCTTTAGACCAGAACTGCTTTGTGTGAAGCACCATACAAACATCGAACAAAAAGATGGTTTCTGCACCATGAAACATACAATCTAAGTATAAGACAAGAAACAACAGAGATACAGACATGGGAGAAGAAAATAATGTTTCTTTCTCAGACTCTCTCTTTGGATTTTCTTATAAGTTATAAAGATACTAGAAGTTTTCTAAGCACATTTCTAAACCTAAGTCCATAAGTAGGCCCAGCCACTATATCATGACTATTCATGCTCTTACACTTAGGCCCCTATTTAATGCTGAATCTGGGCCCTTATATTTTAAAAAGAGTCCAGTTCAACCAAAGGGCACCTAAATACATTCTTTCAAATTACCAAAATAAACTAACAAACATTCCATAATCTTTATTCTGACTTATAATATGCTTGAACTAATTTGTTATTAACATACTTGTCATGGTTAGTGGATACATAGTTCCTTTTTAAATCTTCATTGATTGTTTCTATTTGATTAATGCATCAGCAGTAGAAAATTCCAAAGTGCTTTATAATAACTCATAAAAGATGGCGTCAGTATTGAAATAGCTGATCTAAACACTTATCCCTGGGTATTACTAGGATCCCATGAATAAACATTACACAATGTAGTTGGTACCTGAGATAATTATAACAGCTTATATTTATACGACATAGCATCTCCCATCACATGGGTCTGCAAAGCAATTGAGATACTGGTATTCAAACTAGATTCAAGGGTCACTTTGCTTACTGTTGAAATGTAACTGTATCTGTAGTGAAACATGAAAGGTGCTTAACAGCAATCTTAGAGTTATTTAATACAGGAAATAGAGAGGATGTTACCCAGATGAAAATACAGAGGGAATTTGGATAGCACAATTTACCTAGATTGGAATTTGGTCTGTACATCACAATTAATACAATCTAACACTTATTACAGGTAAGGTAAAATGTTTATGGTACACAAATAGGCAAATTGCAGGATGGAAATGGCCTGAAGATTGCAATTACAAGTGGGTGAATTTTTTTAAATCACAATTTAACAATTATCTGAAAACTCAATTTGTACTTTTATTTCTTATTACTTTGCAAAAGATTGAAAGTCTTTGACAAGAGAGTGGGTGGCAGGATGTGGTCCATGGAGACAGTCTTAAAGCAGTTGGAGGCGCTGGAGAAGAGCTGCTGAGCCCAGATTCAATTTTCAAGCAACCTGACCAACAGCAATAATAGTTATGGTCCTTTTCTTGTTGCTGATTTTCTTGCTGTAGATGGATTTTCTTAGCAGGCAGTACAAGCTTATGCCGTAGTAAAAAAATAAAAATAAAATTCACAGTTCTTAAAGTGCTCAGAAAACACATTTTAACATAACAACAAATAATGTTTCATCCACTGTTTCGTTTGGTTCTTTCATTTAGACTTCACTTCAGCAAAACATCTCAATACACAGCAAAATAAGCATAACAAAGCAAGTTTAAGTATCATTGGCAATGACCTTTGCACACACTTTAGCACTTTGTAGAAGAGAGATGGATTTAAACTCAGGCTTAATTATTTTGCAGCAGTGCGGCCTTATTTAAGATACAGAATATATGACTGATTTTTATCAAGTGTGTGTACTGTATACAGGGCTAGCTAAGGTCACATGACCCTATGAGACTATTGAGATGGGACCTTTATTCCTCTCACAATATCATAGAAACCCTTGTTCCACCAAGGAGTCTATGAGATTTGGAGTTACATTTGTTTTCAGGGACTGCCCTATTCATCCCTGTGTAAGAGTGATATAGCAAAGAAGTTTCTGGCATGTGCACCTCATGGAGTACCATTGGGACTTTTTCAGTACAATATTTATTTGTCTCTCTTCTTAATCTATTCTGTCCCCCTAAGTGTAGCCTAAGGGTACGTCTAGACTACCGCGTTTTGTCGACGGAAGTTTTGTCGACAGATACTGTCGACAAAACTTCCGTCGACAATTTGCGTCCAGACACATGGAGTTCTGTCGACAAAGCAAGCCGCTTTGTCGACAGAACTCCGTAGTCTGGACGCAGTGTTACAGGCAATAACACTTTCTGTCGACAGAGTTCTGTCGACAGAATGTGTTATGCCTCGTAAAATGAGGTATACCAGCGTCGACAAAACCGCGGAGTTCTGTCGACGTTATGCCGACAGAACTCCGCGGTAGTGTAGACACTGGTATTGTTTTGTCGACAAAAGTCCACTTTTGTCGACAAAACTAGGTAGTCTAGACACACCCTAATATTTAACACAAAAACTTGGCAGAAAGAGGATTAAAAGGAATTTGTTAAAGCCTGGGCACAGGATCTTGTTATTTCTTTTAAATAGGAGGTTTATACTGAATGGAGAGTTAAATCAAAGCATGCACAGAACAGAACCCAAATTACCTAAAGACTCATTTGATTTGATTCTCTTTCATCAATCAGATTGAGATGGCAGAAAGAAATGAGAAACATTTACCTGTAGACCTCGTGGGTTATGTTCACAATGGTTAAAATGCACATCAAATGTGTGCTTACATGCATTTAAGATAAAGATTGTAGCTCTGATTGACAAAGACATCCTGAAGAAATTGTCCTCAAGCAAGACTTAGCACTCAACATAGGTCATTAATCAAACAGTCAGATAAATCAGTATTTCATTCATCCACTCCTCTGGTGAGCTTCTGGCAAGAAAGACATGCACAATAGACCTGACTTTCAAAGCTGCTGAGTACTCGCAGCTCCCATTAGCTCCAATTGGAGTTCTAAGCGCTTAGCCCTTATGAAAATCAGGTCTACTGAGACCAGGTACTATTTCAGTGCTATAGTAATTTGATATCAATCCCAGACTCCAGTCAGCTACCCTACAACAGTGGTTTTCATGCTATGGGTTGCAACCCAGTACTGGGTTGTGGAATGTCAAGCAATGGGTCTTGTTGCTTCAGGGGGATCAGGTAACCAGTGGGGTGCTAAGGCAGTTACCTGCCTCTCCTAGCACTGTAGACTGCACAACAGGCCCAGTTCCTAGGTGACAAGAAGCAATAGAGTGCACAGGGCTCCAAACATGGCTTCTGCTCCTAGCACTAGTGGCACAGTCCCATTGGCTGGGAACCTGCTCCTGGCAGCTTCTGGGGCACAGCATGGTCTGGGAGGTAGTAAGCCTGCCTTAGCACACACCTCCTGCAGCACTGACATGGAGCTTCTCATGGTAAGCCCCTCCTGACCACCTCCCAAATCTAGAGCCCCTCCTGTACCCTAAAACTCTCATCCTCAATCCCATCACAGAGCCCACACTCCAGTCAAATTATGTTGGGTCACTGGCATCAACCATTTTCTTCAGGGACACAAGAAAAAAAGTTTGAAAACCACTGACCTGCAGTATGAGAGCCAAATCCTCAGCAGATCTAAATCAGTACTGCTCTCTAGACGTCAGCAGAGCTATATTTTAGGTATAAACATCAAGGCTGTGTCTACACTGGGCCACTTATTCCAGAAAATCAGCCGCTTTTCCGGAATAAGCTACGAGCTGTCTACACTGGCCCTTGAATTTCCGGAAAAGCAACGATGCTCTACTGTACAAAATCAGCCGCTATTCTGGAAACCGTACGATGCTCCCGCTCGGGCATAAGTCCTTTTTCCGGAAAAGCTTTTCCGGAAAAGGGCCAGTGTAGACAGCTTTTCCGGAAAAGCAGAAGAAACGTAAAAAAGCGGTTTGGACGGCAGGAGACCCCGTAGAAGCCGCAGACTTCCGCGTTACCCGAGGG
This sequence comes from Pelodiscus sinensis, assembly GCF_049634645.1. NCBI lineage: Eukaryota > Metazoa > Chordata > Testudines > Trionychidae > Pelodiscus > Pelodiscus sinensis. Next base: position 26,186,483 of record NC_134725.1, on the reverse strand, counting down.
CTTAAAGAGCCTGCATGCTAGTGGCCGCACGTGGCAGGACCCCCCCGGAGACTTCCCTTCCCAGCTCTGCCATGTGGCAACTGTGCTGCCCAGCCACCTCAGCGCAGGCATGGCAGCTCGAGGTGGTCGTCAGCCACCATCACCCGGGGCAGAGGAGGAAGCCCCCAGGGGCCAGAAACGCAGGGCCCCATCCTGGACCCCCAGGGAGCTGGAGGCCCTCCTGGACTTGTGGGAGGAGGAGGAGGGTCTCCATGACCTCCAGTCCCGCCGCCGGAATGCAGAGCTGTACACCCGGCTGGCCCAGAACCTGGCCCAGCAAGGCCACCCCAGCTGCAACTGCGAGCAGGTCCGCTCGAAGGTCAAGGAGCTGCGGCTGGGGTACGTGCGGGCCACGGAGGGGAGGGGCGCAGGACCCGATGCCTGCCCCTATTTTGAGAGGATGCACTCATTTCTTGGCGAGCCAGCCCCACAAGGCCCACCTGTCCCAGTAGACACCTGCCAGCACCCCCCGATCAACCGTCCCACCGAGCCGGAGGAGGGAGACGACAGCAGCAGCGCGTCGGGAGAGGAGGCCAACGTTGCCACCCAGCAGGCCCCCTCCAGCAGCTCCTCTGTGGCCGGGGAGGAACCCACTGGTGAGTCTTTGAAGGTTACACTCCCAAAGGGCGGGGGGCGGAGGGCGGGGGGGAGCGAGAGCCAGGTGCCCGGAGGGGGGAGGGGGAGAGCATGTCACTCAGGCCACGTGAGCTGCATGCTGTGTAGCATGAGGCAGTTAGCAGCACATGCAACCACGTGCAGCCTGGCGACCAAGCGGCAGGTGGCCGTGGCAGGCAGCTGCAGGGCACGCCTGGGACCGTGCTCCTCACACACATTCGGCGGGAAGGGTGGATGCCGGCTGGAACCGGCCAGGGCCCCAGGGACTCAGCCCAGAGCCTGCTGCTCCACCAAGGGGTGCAGCACAGGGAATGGCGCACTGTCCCGGGCCTGGCTGTGAGGCACCACCAGCTGCTCCTGGGATAAGTGCAGCGTCACAGTCCTGTGACCATGGACTGCCACCGAGCCGCTCACCTGCTCCCAGTGCCTTGGCAGGTTCCCCGAGGGAAGTCTCCACTGCGGCCACACCTGTCCCTGGGCTACCAGGCTTGCGGGAGGGATAGTGGGAGGCAGAAGGGCCCCTGAGTTTTGCTGCAAGGATGGGACATCCCCCCACCCAGTCACCCTTCTGGTTCTGACCAGGAGATATCCCACGCGAGGGGATCTGAGAGCCCAGACCGCCACTGACAGGTGTGCGTCCAGGCACTGCGTGGGGATGCATCTCGGTCCCTGTCAAACACCACTGATTAGCCCTAAGCTTTTTACAGTGTCCACCGGCAGGGAGTTCCACAGGTGAACGCAGCACAAGCACCCTCCCGCCCTGCACAGGGCCAGGATACAGACTGGTGCTTGCAATACTGCAGGGAGGACCCTACTCCCAGGCGTGGTCCTTCTTGCCAACATACAACACGGGAGCAGGAGGGGAACCGAGCGGGCCCAAGCCACAACTGTGCAGTCACCTGGGGCTCCGGGGTGGAGGGCATGGAGGTGTGGGGACAGTGGATGGCCTGCCTGACTGACCCGTCCTTTCTTCTCTTCCCTGCAGCGGGACCCAGCACCAGACCTGCGACTCCAGCAGCAGCGGCACCCCCAGCTGCCCAAGCCCGGAGGCCCAGGCTCCGACACCGGGACCAGCTGCTTCGGCGTCATGTCACCGCGGTGGAGGGGATCCAGACCTCCATTGCGGAGCGTGTGCAGGGGGACCAGGAGTGGCGGCAGGAGGGATGGGCTGCGTTCCTGGAGGAATGCCGCGAGATGCGCGCTACAATGGGCACCCTGACGGCACATTTGATACATGCCATCCACTATGGCATGGCCGGACCGCATGCCCCCGCCATCCCTCCCGGAGCACAGCCCATGCCCCCTCCTATCCCTGCTCCTCTCCCAGCTCCTGCTCCTCTCCCTGCTCCTGGTTCTGCTCCTGCTCGTGACCCTGACCGTGCTCCTACTCCTGACCCTGACCCTGACCCTGACCGTGCTCCTACTCGTGCTCCTTCTCGTGCTTCTACTCGTGCTCCTACTCGTGGGCACCTCAGCGTGCAGGCTGCCCCAACGCGGTCTGCCCAGCGTGGGCAGGTCCGCCCCCAGAGGGGCGCTCGCAGGGACCACCCGTCCCAGTAACTGCCCCTCCCTCCTTCTCCCAGTTAAAGATCCCCCTCCCTCCTTCTCCCAGTTAAAGGTCCCCCTCCCTCCTTCTCCCAGTTAAAGGTCCCCCCCCCCTCCTTTGTAAATAAAAAGTTCTGTTTTCATTTGAATCTTGTGTGGTTATTGTGTTCCTCTAGTAACTGTACAGAAATTATGTGAGATGCCAATTAGCCACTTCAATTTAAGAGGGTTACAAACTGTGGACAACAAATTCATGACTCATCACCGGGGGGGGGAGGAGGGGGACCTTTTTCAGTGGTCATTGGTTTGCGGCGCATAAAGAAATACTGAGACTTTTCAGTAAAGATGTAAACCACAAACTATATTTACATAGCAACAAACAAGCAGAAAAAAAATGGTTCAAATATGCAGTACAGTACAGATTCAAAAACATAGTTTAGGCGCAGGGAGGACGATTGTGGTGAGGAGACAGCCAGGAGAGGAACAGCCAGGAGAGGAACACCCAGGAGATCCCTCGACGGACGATGACGGTGTTGCTGGCCACCTCGATCCTTTGGTCCTTCCGGGCCTCAGGAGAGGAACAACCAGGAGATCCCTCGACGGACGATGACGGTGTTGCTGGCCACCTCGATCCTTTGGTCCTTCCGGGCCTCAGGAGAGGAACAGCCAGGAGATCCATCGAAGATGGCACTGATGTGAGCCTTCCACACAAGTCCCAAATCCTGTTGGCTGTTCTTCAGGACGGCGATGGTGGCCTAAACCCTAGCCTAACTTAAAAGAAAAACCCTAACTACACCCGACGCACCCGATGAACAGACTCGATGACGGCCGATGTGCTGTGACCCGACGCTTTACTATACTATGGGGGGGGGGAGTAAGGGGAGGAGGTGGGGAAGGAGCTGGGACGGAGTACTCTGGGGTGACCCAAGCGACCCTGCTACGGGGCTTGGGCAAACATGTCCACCAGGGCCTCTCTAATGCGCACCGCCTCCTGGCGCGCCTGGCGGATGGCAGCTGTGTCGGGCTGGTCCAAAGTCTGTGCCTCAGCTGCCACCCATGCAGGGAGGAAGGCCTCCCCACTGTGCTCCACAATATTGTGGAGCACGCAGCACGCGGCCAGCACCTCCGTTGCATTCTGCTCACCCATGTCGAGACGGGTGAGCAAACAACGGAAGCGGGCTTTTAAGCGTCCAAACGCCGGCTCCACTGGGTTTCGGGCCCGGCTGAGGCGGTCGTTGAACCGGGCCCGGTTCTGGTCCGGCTGCCCCGTGTAGGGCCGCATGAGCCAGGGCATCAGGGGATAGGCCGCGTCCCCGACGATGCAGATGGGCATCGGCACATCCCCGACAGTCAAGTCCCGCCGGGGGAAGTAGGTGCCCGCCTCCAACCTCTGAAATAGTCCTGAGTTCTGGAGGATGCGGGCATCGTGTGCCCGGCCGGACCAGCCGCCGTAGATGTCCAGGAAGCGGCCCCGGTGATCCACGAGGGCCTGCAGGACGATGGAGCAGTACCCCTTTCGGTTCATAAAGTGGGCTGCTCGATGCTCCGGGGCCCGGATGGCGATGTGGGTGGCGTCCAGGGCTCCCCCGCAGTTGGGGAACCCGAGGGCAGCAAAGCCGGCCATGGTCTCATCGACGTCACGCAGGCGGATGATTCTCGGCAGCAGGACGTCATTGATGGCGTGGACAACCTGCAGAAGGGTGCAGAGAAAGACAAGGGAACACATTACATACAGCCAGGGGTGAGTGTGCGCTCCCTTGGGTCCCCCCCTTGATTCCCTCTGTACACACACACACACACACACACACACACACACACACCCCAGGGCCTCCCTCGCCCCACGCCCCCCCCCCTCCCCCACCAGTGGGCCGGTGCAAGGGAGGGACGGCCGAAACCCCTGGGCGACCCAGCCTGGAGTTTTGGGTGTCCTTGTACCTGGAACGGAGCACCCTCCCCCCATCCCACTCCCCCTGGGACTTACCTGGATGACGATCACGCCAACGGTGGATCTTCCCACCCTGAACTGCTGTGCCACCGAGCGGTAGCTGTCCGGTGTGGCCAGCTTCCACAGAGCGATGGCAACCCTCTTGTTGACGGGGATGGGTGCCCGCAGCCGGGTGGCGGTTCTCTGCAGCGCGGGGGTGAGCCAGGTGCACAGCGTCAAGAAGGTCTGCTTCCTCATCCGAAAATTCTGGACCCACTGGTAGTCGTCCCATCGTCCGAGGACCACACGGTTCCACCAGTCGGTGCTGGTCTCCAAAGTCCAGATGGGCCGGTCTATCGTCGGGTGCTGATGCCATGCGGTTGCCAGGACCTCCCTGGTGAGGGAGTCCAAGGCGATCTCTGCCTCCTGGTACATGAACACCAGGGCACCAGCCTGCAGCACAAGCTCCAGGCACCTGTACAGGTCCAACAGGGGCCCGAGCAGGTACATGGCCACCCACGGCTCCATGGCAGACAGAGCAGGGCACAAAAAAGAAAATGCCAGGAAAAGCTGTTGGGGGGCCAAAGGGTGGTGTCCCCAAAACTCACAGGGCAACCACCGACCCTGTGAAGGGTGCCAGTCCCTGGCAGAGGTCACAAGGCACGGGAGCACAAGACCAACGGCTGCCCGGCGAGACCCCTTTAACCACGCGTCTGGACGGAGCTCCGGCCCCGCCCCCGGAAAGGTCTGGTGGCCTTTGCCCTTTTCAAAATGGTTCTGGGCTTTTTGCTTTTCCAGAAAAGTGTGCCGGCAATGTAGACGCGCTTTTCCGGAAAAGCGCATCGTTATCACGGAAACTCCGCGGCCAATGTAGACGCTCCTTTTCCGGAAAAGCTGAAAACGGAATAGGATTCCGTTTTAAGCATTTCCGGAAATTCATGCCAGTGTAGACGTAGCTCAACTGTTTCTGTTGGGAAAACACCTACTGAATTCGATGGGAGTTTTACCTGAGTCACAACTGCTTCATCAGATCCTTTGTGTATTTCCATTTTCAATCATGTTTAACTAGTAGGCTGCGCCCGGTGCTTGCTATACTCGCCAATCCCCCTCTCTATGGCCACTTTCCCTTTTGTGGCTAGAGAATGTGAGAGTGTGATTATATCATTCTTTCTCCTGACAAGGAAAACTTTTTATATAGAGAGAAATTATTTCCTCAAATAGGCAGTAGCTTTGCCTTGATGTGCTTTCAGATGGATAGACGGTGTCACCGAGGCTGTGTCCAGACTCAGGGGTTTTTTCGGGAAAAGTAGCCTTTTTCCGAAAAAACTTCACCTGCGTCTAGACTGCAGCCGCGTTCTTTCAAAATTAAATCGAAAGAATGCGGCTTTTCTTTCGATGGTGGTAAACCTAATTCCACGAGGAAGAACGCCTTCTTTCGAAAGTGCTCTTTTGAAAGAAGGCGTTCTTGAAAGCAAACAGGCTTTTTAGAAAGAGAGCATCCAGACTCACTGGGTGCTTTCTTTCGAAAAAGCGGCTTGCTTTTTCGAAATTCCGCGTGCAGTCTAGACGCTCTCTTTCGAAAGAGGCTCTTTCGAAAGTATCTTTCGAAAGAGCCTCTTTCGAAAGAGGCTTGCAGTCTAGACATAGCCTTAGTGGTTTTCAAACTCTGGGTTGTGACCCAGTACTGGGTTGTGGAATGTCAGGCACTGGGTCTCATTGCTGCAGGGTGATCAGTGGGGGTGCTAAGGAAGGCTACCTGCTTGTCCCAGGACTGCAGACTGTGCTGCACCCCAGAAGTGGCTGGTAACAGGCCCAGCTTTTGGTGGGGGGGGGGGGGGGGAAGTACACAGGGCCCTACACACTGCCCCTTCCCGGAACATTAGCTCCATGTTCCCATTGGCTGGGAACCTGCTGCTGGCTGCTTCTGGGGAGCAGCATGGTCTGCGGTGCCAGGAGAGGCATAAAGTTGCCTTAGCACCCCCTCTGCAGTACTGAGCAGGAGCCACTCCTGACCCCCTCAAAGTCCGAGCCTCCTACTACAGCCCAAAACTCTCATCCTCAGCCCCATCACAAAGCCTCATCACTTCAATGAAAACACATTTAGTCAAAAATGTTCCAATTCTCTCTAGCAGTCATTTAGCCTTAATTGGGTTGAAATAACTATATAGAAGTTAAGGAAGGGAAGGTGTGTGTATTCAAAAGGCTGGTTTAGTAGGTGGAACTCTAGGATTTGGACTCAGGAGACATGGCTGAGCCTTAGGTTTGTATAACTTTGGACAAGTCATTTAATCTACCCTGTGTTTGTTTTCCCATCTATGAAGTGGGGACAGTACTTCTGTACCATACAGTGTGTTGTGAGGCTAAAATGCATTAATGAATGTGAAGTGCTCTCAGATACCATGATGAGGGCCATGTAAGTGTCCAAAAGGGGAATTGTATACTGTTCTACAGGAGGTCAGATCACAGTGGTCCTTTCTGGCATTGGAACCTCTGAATCTCTTAGTAGGCAGATGCTCATCCCTGGACAATGTTGAAATACAGGGCTTACAGTTTAGTGTCCTGCAGCACTTTGATCTAATATAGGTGGTTATATTCAGTGTGTGGGTGCAGGGTGGCCTCTGACAAACAGGAGAGCAGATTAGATTAACCAGTTTTGCTTCCTAGCCTTAAAAATCTATGATTCTATTACTTTAATTGCCTGCATTTTAGGAAATCCTGGGAGACAGGTTTTATATGTACAAACTTACCTGCTCTTTAAATATGTTTCAAGTTACAGACCATGCTCTATTACATTTAGGCATTCAAACTACCCCAAATACATTCACATACTTCTGATCTGACAAGTACATTAAAACATAAAGCATGACAAAAGCCAGCAATAATACCAACGATGTAAAAAACCCAAAGCAGCCAAGCAACACCCTTGCCACATCTGCATTTTACAATCAGGTTGCTGTAGCCTCCTAAGCAATCATAGGCAGTAATGTCTGAATTAAACACTAATGTGCATTGGAATATTCTGACAGCAGGCTTTCAAAAGAACAAGTTTTTTAACCTTATGATATCTTCCCAGTTTTCTATTTGTCTTTTTCCCCCCAATATTCATGTTCCCTTCATTCATTTCCTCCCACCTTGTGTTCTCTGTCCTGTTGGGATATAAAAAAAATTAATAATGGTCTGAGATAGTGGTAAGAGGTCAGTCACCCCAGGCATTGCCCTTTAAACATGTTTTTCCCCTTTGTCCTGGCAGCTTTGAAAGATGGTTGCACTGAACAGTGTCTTGTTTTGTCTTTGCACTTGTTCTGTAAAAACACTTCAAGGGTCTGAATTCTTTCCCCCTCCCTTGAAACTGTTGCTTAAGATAGCATGTATTGCTAATTTAACTAAAAACCAGTAAACAACAAACAGGGGTGGGTATAATTGTATTCATCACCTGCTTATTCACTGTATGAGAGTTAAGATTAATAAATAAGGTTTTAGAGAAAGTAGTAATAAACATGTAAATTAACATCCTAAAATAAATAAAAGGGTTCCAAATTGTTGCCACTTGGAATGTTGTGATGGGGGTCTGAGGTTAATGTGCGTGGGCAATAAAGCAGTTCTGTTTACTCCATCTGCTCTAGGGTCACCTGTTTCTTCTCTAATATCTGGCATCACAAATGGAATTCCAAGGGAAAGTTATGCCTGATTATCATGTCTTGATGGATTGCGTGGGCAATAAAGCAGTTCCTTTTACCCCATCTGCTCCTGAGTTGCCTGTTTCTTCTGTAACATGACCCTGATTATTTCAGTTTTTTAAAATGTTCCATTTTCCCTGTAATGTAACTCTTCTCTTACACCCATTTAATTCTCCCTTTTCTTCATGTAGAACCATCCTCCAACCCATGTCTCTTCTAGCTGTGTCTCCCAGCCAGAGACAACAGAGAAAAAGGGTAACCAGTATTGTGACAAGTCTTCTTTTAAGAGGCAGATGGCAGGCTGAGACATCTCTTCAGGAGTTGCTGTTATGCCTCCAAGTGATGGGGAAAATGGAAGGCCTTGGGAATTTCTGTAGTGGCTGCTTTTATTTCAAATCATCCAGTCTTGTGAGAGTCCTCATTTCACCAGAGTAGAGTTTAATGGAAGTAGTGTACCATGGGACAGAGAGGGAGAGTATGGGAGGGAGATCCTTCTGATGTAAACACAGGAAAGGTTACTACTGAATTCAATTGCACGACTTTTGGTCTCCTAAGAGGTCCCCCTAGTCAGCAATATTTCTAATGTGAAAACAATCAAACAATTATGAATTACCACCAAACTGTGGGGGAAGGAGTTGTTTGGTTTTTTAAATGCAACACACACACTCACTCTCACCCTGTACATCATATCGAACCCAAAAAGGGTGATTGGACAAATTTACTTTCCTTTCTTTAACCACAAGATGATCATTGGTCCCCTAGACTTGTTTGCTGGTAGCCTAATCATAGAATATTGGAGTTGGAAGAGACCTTAGCAGGTCATCTACTCCAGTCCACTGCTCAAAGCAGGACCAATGCCAACTATATAATTTCAGATATGATTTTATCAAGCCTGGCTTAAAAACCTCTAAGAATTGAAATTCTACCGCCTTCCCAGGTAACCTATTCCAGTGCTTTATTACCCTCCTAATAAAATAGTTTTTCCTAATATCCAGCCTCGACCTTCCCCACTGCAACATGGAACCATTGATTCTTTGTTCTGTCATCTGCCCCCCTGAGAATAGCTTAGCTCCATCCTCTTTGGAATCCCCCTTCTATGCTATTATTTTGTGATGGTTTCTACCAAATTCTTTCCTCAACTGGCCCCCAAAACTGCTTTGGTCCATCACCTTGATTTTGAACAAATCCCTCCACTGTAAAGATGAAGATACAATTCAAGTTGGGTTCCAAATATTTCCCTACAGTGTGACAGTGTTTAACTCATAGTGAGGGAAAGCAATACCTACGCAAAAGATTTTTGACAATGTTTCAAATATTTTAATTTATTATTTTTAGCAATGATCAATCAAAATGATTGCCCAGCTTCTCAAAATCTTTTTACCGACAGGGTCATTGAGCAGTAATCTTGTTGGCAGCCTCTCTCATTTTCACTTTTTGAGAGAAATGGCTGTTCTTCACTGAGAACAGTAGATATGGTCACAGGTCAAGACTACTTTGTAGAAATATGCTACTTCAGAGCAACAGTACTTTACAGCAAAGCCTAATAATTAATTCTGCTATCAGAGCATCTGTAACACCATCGAGCATTCAGTGAACTCCTACATGTGGAGCTAGGAAGACTGTTAACAAGACACCTTGTGCTTCCCCAGATGTTCACTTTATGGGGTTCCATCATTAGGCAGAACGAGTTTTGTGCTTATTAGCGCAAAACAGAGCAATCAGCTGAAAACCTCAATGCCATCTGGAATGGAATCAGTGTCTCTCTGTTGGGCCAGATGGGAACAGTTCAGACCAAACAGGAGTTTTGAGTTTGCACAGGCTGGTATATAACGTTCCTAAAGAAGATTTGGCATTGCGTCTTGTTTTATTATTTAAAAACTGTTGGGTCAGTGTTCTTCCTTTAAACAGCTAATGTTTATCTATGGTAAGACAACTAAAACATGTCTTCCCTAATAGATCCACATCACTAATCAGGAACACAGCTTTTTTCCAGCATTGCCTGGAGCATATTTTTAAAGTTGTAAGCAAACAACAATTTCCTACGTCTTTAGCAAATTAAATTTGCAAAGCAATTCACAAACATTATGCACCCAGAAACCAAGTTTTGATTATCCACATCCTTAGCCATTAGCATGTGCATGTGTCAAAATCAGTGTGTCAAGAAATATTTATTAATCATCTAAAGTGATTTGTTCTGCACATGAGAAGACTTGGGATTAAATGTTGTAGCTGCCACAATTAAGTAGGAGATGATCACTAAGCTGTTTGTTTCCATAGCAGGAGAAGTTGAGCACTGATCTCCTGAGGAATAACATTAACATGGTGCTTCTTAAGCTTACCAATCTTTTTGTTAGTGGTTAGTAATTGTTTCAGAGTTGACAGGTAGGCTGGGAGAAAAAGGGTTTTAAACTAATGTTAACTGAAAAATCTGCCTTTTCTGACACACTCTGCTAACTTCATGGGAGATTTCTAAATATTTAATATTGGCCTGCCTAAAGCAGCAGGAAAAAGAGATGAGTCTTATTTAACATCAATGGCAAAGTGGCAAAACACTAATGAACCTATATAAGCTTTGTCTGAATTTCATGGTGCTCTGTGAGTCTAGAGAAAGCTCCTAATGTAAGGAAGGATCAGGTGAACAGAGGTGGAGAGAAAAGGGGTAGTATTGGTATCTTCCTGAAAGGTACCACTTCATCACATTGGAAAACAGCTGCTACAGTTAGACCTAGACAGGGAATGGTTTTCCCATCCTGGGACATTTCTGAGTTATGAAAAAAAAATTCCCAGTCTGAATCAGGATTAAAAGCCAAAAATCTCAAACATTTTTGTGATTTGACAATTGGAAAAAAAATCAGTTCAGGTCTATCAAAACACTGCTTTGATAATTTTGAAACATCTTGATTTTTATTATTTGGTATTTAAAACATTTTTTCCTATGATCATCTTATACAGGCAGTCCCCGGGTTACATACAAGATAGGGACTGTAGGTTTGTTCTTAAGTTGAATTTGTATGTAAGTCGGAACTGGTACATATTGTAGGGGAAACTCTAGCCAAACATTTCTCCAGAGCTCAGTTTTATTCTCCCACACCTCACTTCCCTCAGTCCTTTATTCTCAAGCTGAGGTGTCTGCTGAGAAAAGCCGCTCCGCGTCTCCCTGGTTTGCTGGAGGGGGGGGGCGCTAGCTTCGCGTCTCCCTAGTCTGCTGGGGGGAAGCAGCTAGTGCGGGGTTGCCTCACCCCGTTTATAAGTAGGGATCTGATGTAAGTCGGATCCATGTAACCCGGGGACTGCCTGTATTTCAAAACAAAACATTATTTTTACCCAGAAAACTAGAACTTTTCATTCTGAAGATGTTGAAACCTTTTTTTTTTATGATAAATTGGAAACTTTTTTTAATGTCTAGCCAAAAAATGCATTCCTACTGTCCTTTTCCCCTATAGAATTTTGGGTTAAGTAAATCAGCAGTTTCAGTTGGGAAAACATTTCATTGGAAAATTTCCACCCAGCTCTGTAGACCTTAGAAGTATATGATTTGGTTGAGTATAAACCCAATGTGATTTTAAAAATTGTGTGAAGATCTCATAACAGAAGATCCTCTTGTGAATTTGTTGGTGTTTCCTGCTTTGATTCTGACTAGAAATACAGCACAAAGAAAGATATTTGGCATCTTGGTTATGCTTCTAGTCCTGACCAGAATCTCATTAATATGAAAAAACAAGTTATAAATATTATTTGTTGATCAGTAGTAATTAATTGCATAGTCTAATCAATTGTATAGTCTATCTGAGCCAAAGCGTCACAGAAATGAACTACACTATCATTTTTGAACTGACTAGATGTGTTTTTTTTTAATAAGGAATCCCTATGAACCCATCTTGGTGAATGTCAGTAAGATAATTATAAACTGATCTCCCTTATCCTCTAGAAGCAGCAGGTAGAATGAGCATTAGATTAAGGTAATAAAATAATCTGCTGGTCCTGGTCTACTCTCGGAAGTTATTTGGAAATAGCCTCCCTTATTTTGAAATAGTAAGCGGAATATCCACACTATCAAACCCATTATTTCGAAATAAAGGGCTGGTTATTTCAAAATCTGTACTCCTGCTTTTCTCAGGGAATACATGCGGCACGGAGTAGGTAGTTTGAATTAAAGATTCTAATTCAACTACCGTTACTCCTTGTGGAATGAGGTGCTCGCCTGGGGGGAACAGGATTGCGGGTTCAAGTCCCTCCTCGGCTGGAATGGAATGGGGGAAAGTCAAGCGGCCCTTGGACAGGTGGAATAAGGGGCTTTTCCACGATACGGTAGTGGGGCAGGTTCCTGCGTGGACTAGGGGATAGGGGCTTGCTTAGGGAGGACAGGGTTGTGGGTTCAAGTCCCACCTCACTCAGGTCAGGGGAAAACCAAGTGGCCCAGGGGTATGCAGAATAAGGGGCCTCTCCCCAATAGTGTGGTGGGGCAGGTTCCTGCATGGCCATGTGGATAGGGAAATCAGCTGGGGAGAACAGGGTTGGGGGCCTGAGTCCCACCTCTCCAGGGTAGAATGAGGAGTAATAGTAGTTTGAATTAGGGTCTTTAATTCAAACTCCATGCCACATGTAGCCATGGGCACAGAGTTCGGACTAAGGGGGATTTAAAAATGGCAGCACCCAGGAACATGCAAATGAAGGCCAGGATATTTAAATCCCAGGCTTCATTTGCAACTCTGCTTGCCCTAATTTTCCTACCTAGCTCAAACTAACGAGCTAGTGTAGACATACCCTAAGAGACTAATAACTGGAAAGATGTTGCTTGAAGATGGGGAGCAAATTTGCAATTCATAGATATTAGGATCAATCTTATTTTCAATCCCACGACACTGAAATTATCTTCAACATGCTAAGTAATACAGGTTGAACCTCTGAAAATTGGGACTGCCTGCTATAGCAATAGCAATATCTGACAGGACCGTGGATGTTCCTGGGCCAGAGAGGCCCAATGGCTGGGAGTTGGGTGTCAGGAGGGAATGTGGCTGGAAGCCCTTCCAGAGCCAAGAGTTTGCCTGGGCCAGCAGCCTGGCTGGGGTTAGAGCGCCAGGGCTGGGAATCCATCTAGGGCCAACAGTCCATCCATGGTTGGTGGCAGCACGTCCAGAAGACTGGTTTGCATTAGTGGCAGTAGTGGGACCAGCAGCCCAAGCAGAGCCAGGATCCTGACTAGGGTGGGTGGCAGCAGCCAGTCTAAGGGACCAGTGCCTGGGAATGGTGATAGGGTGGGGAAAGCCAACAGCTGGGGCCAGGAACAGACCTGGACAGGAGGGGCCAGAATTGGGCTCCCATAATCCAGCAAACTTCCTCATTTTGGATTAGTTAGGTCCCAAGGGTGCTGGATCAGGGAGGTTCAACCTGTAGTTTGGATTGCGGAAGACTAGCATTTATTCATATCTGGTGCTAAATGACAGTAAAATAGGGAAAATCCAGAGCTAACTAGAAGGGAGAGTGAAGTCTGTTCTATGGGCTTAGCTAAGAGTTAGTTGGCTTTTAGCTCGTGCAGCAGATCGGGGTGAGCAATAATTTTTGTTGGGGGTGGGCATTCCAAGATTTTGGAAATTGGTCAAGGGCCACATTCTTTCATGATATTAATGGAGGAAGTGTGGGGTTCAGGATGGAGGTTAGATGCAGAAGGAAGCTTGAGGTCTGGGAGGGAGTTTGAGTGAAGGAGGCAATTGTGATCTACAGTACTGGTCAGGAGTGCAGGGATTTGGGTTGTGATCTAGGAACAGGAAGGGGTTGTGGCCTGGGGTTCAGGTGTTTGGGTTGTGACCTTCAGAAGGAGATAGGGGCTCAGGGATTTGGGATGTGACCTATGGATGGAGGGGGTTGTGACTTGTAGCAGGGCATTGGTGTGCAGGATCTGGGAGGAGGCTTGGGTTCAGGAGAGGCAGAGGGTTTGGGTTATCTGAGGTAGGAGACAGGAGTGGGGGAGGGCAGAAGACTGGGGGAGGGAGGCGCTGGTGCACCAGAGGCAGGCTGTGGCAAGGAGACTAAGCTGGGTGACTCCCAGCCAGCAGCCCAGTATGTTTCTGAGGCATCCGCCCTGTCTGCCCCACCCTTGCACAGGCTGCAAGGGCCATGTGAGTGTGTGAATAACTATAAGCCAGAGGGGAGGGAGCCCTGGCCCTTCATGTACTTCCTGTTCTTCAAACAGGCTACTCCCATTGACCAGAAATTGGCCAATGGCATTGTGCTGGGGTCGGGCACAGCACATGAAGTCTTTCATCCCTCCCTCCCCTCTCAGGGTTCACAATTGTGAAAGAGAAATGGCCCAGCAGCTGCTTTTCTGAGAGCATGTGGGTGGGGCAAGGCAAGCAGGGAAACTGCCTGGGGCTCACTACTGCACCTGCAAACAGGATCTGGTGGCTTGGTGGGCCAAATCTGGCACACGGGACATATATTGCCCAGCCCTGAGGAAGAGGCTCATAACTTTAACTCCTAAGGTCCCAGATTCAGTCCCACCTGTCGATGACCCGAGTCCCATTGGCTTTACATAAGGATACTAAGAAAGATGGTGGCAATATTTGCTTAAATCTTTTGTTAAGTCTTGCTATAAAAATAAATATTGAACATTGAAAAAGAGTTCTCTTGACTGTCTTAGACTATTGATGCTGAAAGCCCAGGAGAATGGATTACATTGATCCTGGAATGCTGGAATTTTTACTTATTAATTTCTGGGACTTCATTTCTTACTGTCATTAACCTTCTCCATCTCACTTGAATTCTTAATTCATTAGCTTTTTCCCCCTAGCACAGATGGTACTTTCACTTTAAGGTGGTTACTAGTTAAAGACAACTATTTCCTGTTTTTCTCCCCTGGTTAATGTTGAAGTACTAACAAACAGGATTTTTAAAAACTAGTTTTATTTTCTCCTGCTATACAACTTCTCTTTTCCCAGATGGATTTAGTTCCTCTCTTCTGTTCATTGCAGAGACCACTTTGTGTTATATGTAAGGCTGTATTTCAGAGGCTAAAGGAAAGTATTAATTAGATGTCTGTATGTGTCAAGGAGAGGACCCACTTAGCAGACCACATTGACACCTACAGAATCTCCCTACTAGGTTGGCAGAGCACTAGGAACTGAATAGTGACACACCGTGAGCTAAATTCATCCCTGGTATAACACTACTGATATCAGTGGTTTGTAAAGCAGAGCTAGAACTGGATAGAGGGAGCAGGAAATGTCACTGATTTGCACAATCCTGTTACATATGTTTTCACTCGGGGTAGAAACCATCTTGCCGATGAAAACATTGTCATATCATGCATGAGTTTTCACAAAGTGGTGCTTGTCAGATGACAGCTTACATTCCACCACTCTGATTCTGTGCTTCAGGTTTTGCACTCATTTAAAAAAAAAACTATAGCAAGCTGCTCACCATATTTTAGGAACTGCAGCCAGCTGATAATGTTGCCTGAAAGGCATTAAATTGATCAGGCACTCAGGCAGAATGGCAATCAGAGTGAATTCAGTGTGCAACCAGGGAGTTGGTGTATTGCTTTGAAACAAAGCAAGGTTTATTGCCTTATTGATTGAAAAAACAATTGCTAAAATAAAACCATATTCTGTACTAAAAATGCATTGCCATCTTGTTTTCTTGTCTCAGACCTCCCTCCCCTTTCCACGCCCCCCTCCCCCCGTTGGTTGTACTGCTTTAATTGCTTTCTTGTGTTGATACTGCATGTCCTGTGTTGACACTAAAGCTAGGTCTACACTACAGAGTTTATGTGCAAAAATAGCCATTTTTGTGCAAAAAGTCATGGAACGTCCACATCTCAAGTGCGTTTTTGCACGAGTAAATCAACAGAACAGAGGGGGGGTTCTGATGTAGTTATTCCTCCTTCTATGAGGAATAACTCCTTTTTTCACAAGAGTTCTTGCACAAAAATGTGTGTGTGGACAGGAAACAGACTCCTCCCTCCTCCCCCCCCGCAGGGCCTGCAGACCCAGAGTGCCTTACCTTCATGAGGAGAGCCCCGACAGTGGACTTTCCCACACCGAAATGGTTGCCCATCGACAAGTAGCTGTCATGGAGTGGCGAGCTTCCATATGGCAATGGCAACCCTCTTCTCCAGGGGGATGGTAGGTTGCATCTGGGAGTCCCTTCAATGGAGGGCAAGGTTGAGCCAGGCACACAGCTCCATGAAGATGGCCTTCCACATTCTGAAGTTTTGGAGCCACTGCTGGTCATTCCACCGCTCCATAACCAGCCCATCCCACCAGTCGGAACTGGTGTCCAGCCTCCAGAACTTTCTCACTACTATGAGATGTGGTAGCCAGGGCCTTGTTCCCTCATCCATGAATTAGGACTTGAGGACATGCAGGACCATGAATACAGAAGCTGCAGCATGTTAGTGTGGGGCCATCACATGGCCAGAGGCAGCTCTGGCTCCATGGCTAGAAGTGTGCTGTGGTGTCCTTAAGCAGGGCAACCAGAGCACACACTGCTAAAGCTTTCCTGTCCCTTGGAGAGGTGGCTGAGCAAGCAGCAGAAGCAGAGAACTGGCTCTCCGGGGGGGGGGGGGGGTCCGTTTAAGCACACATCTCAGATAGCCTTAGGCACCAGCACCCGGAAGCAACTTGGTAAAATAATGCCCCACCTGAACGGGTTCTGGGTGGCCTTATATGTGAGTTAGGGTCCAATCAGTATGGACACAATCTTTCAAAAAAGCACATCGCTTTTTCATTGCGCCTTTGCTGTGCATATGTTCTCTCTGAAATAATTATTTACGGAAGATCTCTTCCAGAAAAGCTTCTTCTGAAAGAAGCTTGCAGTCTATGTATCAGGCTGATGGAGACCAGAAGCCATTCTCCATCCCTTTAAAATCCTCATATTTTTGAAATTCCTTTTCCTGAGTGCTCAGTACAAAGAGGGGTAAAGGATAATGGGGGGTTAAGGAGCTGTCTGTTCTGTGGGGGAAATCTCGCTTCCCTGGGGTATAGAGCCCCCAGAAGGGTCCGAGGCTGGAGGTCAAAGCAGAGAGGCAGGAGAGAAACCTAGAAGGAAAACTTTATTATGCATGCATGCAGGCTGACAGCTACCAGAGTTAGCAGCCAGCCCTGAGAGACAGTTTCAGGGATTCTTTATACAATATGTTCAGACAGTAGTTGTTGATTGTTTTTCTTTAACATATCAAAGTCTCAGCAGAAGTACTCTGAGATGTTTCTGTTCACACCAGGAGTGCTAGAAGTAAGTTTTACAGAACAAAGGCACATGAGAGAGTTTACATGACAAATTGTGACAGACTAGGAGTCTTCATGAACTTGAGATAGGAGGCATTGTAAGGGCCTTGATTAGAGGTAATTTGATTTCTCTCTGTTACAGGGAGAGAGGCCTGGAAAACTTTTAACCCTTACAGCAGTTTTCTTTTAGAGAGTTTTTATTTCCTGCACAGTCCCCCTAGACACAATTGGAGTTATTTAATTTTTCTCCCACAGTTCTTGGCCATGTCTACCCCACCACACCTGCAAAACAAGCACACATAGAATCATAATATCATAGAGCTGGAAGAGACCTCAGGAGGTCATCAAGTCTAGCCCCTTGTAAAAGGCAGGACCAATCCCAACTAAATCAACCCAGCAAGGGCTTTGTCAAGCTGAGAAGTAAAAACTTGTAAGGATGGATATTCCACCACCTCCCTATGTAACCCATTCCAGTGCTTCACCACCCTTCTAGTGAAATACTTTTTCCTAGTGTCAAACCCAGACCACTCCCACTGTAACTTGAGACCATTGCTCCTTGTTCAGCCATCCGTCACTACTGTGAACAGCCTCTCTCCATCCTCTTTGGAAGCTCCCTTCCAAGTTGAAGGCTGCTATCAAATCCCCCCTCAATCTTCTCTTCTGCAGACTAAACAAACCTAAATCCCTCAGTCTCTTCTCATAGGTCATGCGCTCCAGTTTCCTTATCATTTTGGTCACCCTCCACTAGACCCTCTCCAATGCGTCCACATCCTTTCTATAGTAGGGGCCCCAGAACTGGACACAATACTCCAGAGATGGCCTCACCAGAGCTGAATAAAGGGGAATAATCATTTCTCTGGATCTGCTGGCAATGCTCCTCCTAATGCACCTTAATATGCCATTAGCCCTCTTGGATTCAAGGGCACACTGTTGACTCATATCCAACTTCTCATCCACTGTAATCCTCAGGTACTTTTCTGCAGAACTACTACTGAGCCAGTTGTGTCCCCAGCCTGTAACAATGCTTGGGATTCTTCTTTCCCAAGTGCAGGACTCTACACTTCTCCTTGTTGAACCTCATTAGATTTCTTTTGGCCCAATCCTCTAATCTGTCCACTCTGGACCCTATCACTGCCCTCCAGTGTATCTACCTCTTCTCCTAGCTTAATATTATCTGCGAACTTGCTAAGGGTGCAATCCATCCCCTCATCCAGGTCATTAATAAAGATGTTAAACAAAACTGGCTCTAGAACCGATCCTTGGGGCACTCTGCTAGAAACCAACTGCCAACCTGACATTGAGCCGTTGATCACTACCTGTTGGGCCCCACAGTCTAGCCAGCTTTCTATCCATTTTACAGTCCATGTATCCAATCCATATTCTTTTAATTTACTGGCAAGAATATTGTGGGAGACTTTGCTAAAGTCAAGATATATCACATCTACTGACTTCCCCATATCCACAGACCTAGTTACCTCATCATAGAAGCTAATCAGATTGGTCAGGCATGACTTAATCACTTTCCCCTCTTCCAAGTGCTTCAAAATTGATTCTTTAAGGATCCCTTCCATGATTTTTCCAGGGACTGAGGTAAGGCTGATTGGCCTGTAGTTCCTTGGATCGTCCTTCTTCCCTTTTTTAAAGATGGGCACTACATTTGCCTTTTTCCACTCATCCGGAATCTCTCCCGACGTCCACGGGTTTTCAAATATAATGGCCAAGCCTCCGCAATGACAATTGCCAACTCCCTGAATATCCTCAGATGCATTAAATCCGTACTCATGGATTTGTGTATGTTTAGCTTTTCTAAATAGTTCCTAACTTGTTCTTTTCCAACCAAGAGCTGTCCACTTCCTTCCCATAGTGCGTTGCCTAGTGCATTTGTCTGGGAGCTGACCTTGTCCATGAAGACAGAGGAAAAGAAAGCATTGAGTACTTCAGCTTTTCCCACATCATCTGTCACTAGGTTATCTCTCTCATCCAGTAAGGGTCCCACACCCTCTATGATCCCCCTAACATGCCTGTAGAAACCTTTCTTGTTATCCTTCACATCTCTTGCTAGCTGCAATTCCAATTGCACTTTCACCTTCCTGATAACTCCCCTGCATTCTCAAGCAATCTATTTATACTCCTTCCTCGTCATCTGTCTGAGTTTCCACTTCTTGTAAACTTCCTTTTTGTGTTTAAGCTTACTTAGGATGTCCCCGGTAAGTCAATCTTGGTCACCTACCATATTTGCTGTTCTTACTGCACATCGGGATGGTTTCTTCCTGTGCCTTTAATAAGGCTCCTTTAAAATACTGCCAGCTCTCCTGAACTCCTTTCCCCTTCATCTAAGCATCCAAGGGAATCCTTCCCATCAGTTCTTTGAGGGAGTCAAAGTCTGCTTTTCTGAAGTCCAGGGTGTGTATTTTGCTACTCTCCTTTCTTCCTTTGTCAGGATCTTGAAATCTACCATCTCATGATCACTGCTTCCCAGGTTGTCATAGAATCATAGAAGACTAGGACTGGAAGGGACCTCGAGAGGTCATCGAGTCCAGTCCCCTGCCCTCATGGCAGGACCAAATACTGTCTAGACCATCCCTGATAGACATTTATTTAACTACTTTTAAATATCTCCAGAAATGGAGATTCCGCAACCTCCCTGAGCAATTTATTCCAGTGTTTGACTACCCTGACAGGAACTTTTTCCTAATGTCCAACCTAAACCTCCCTTGCTGCAGTTTAAGCTTACTGCTTCTTGTTCTATCCCCAGAGGCCAAGATGAACAAGTTTATTTCCTCCTCCTTATGACATCCTTTTAGATACCTGAAAACTGCTATCATGTCCCCCCTCAATCTTCTCTTTTCTAAACTAAACAAACCCAATTCCTTCAGCCTTTCCTCATAGGGCATGTTCTCTAGACCTTAAATCATTCTCGTTGCTCTTCTCTGGACCTTCTCCAAATTCTCCATATCTTTCTTGAAATGTGGTGCCCAGAACTGAACACAATACTCCAATTGAGGCCTAACCAGTGCAGAGTAGAGCGGAAGAATGACTTCTCATGTCTTGCTCACAACACACTTGTTAATGCATCCCAGAATCATGTTTGCTTTCTTTGCAGCAGCATCACACTGCTGACTCATATTCTACTTGTGGTCCACTATAACCCCTAGATCCCTTTTTGCTGTACTCCTCCCCAGACAGTCGCTTCCCATTCTGTATGTGTGAAACTGATTGTTCCTCCTAAGTGGAGCACTTTGCATTTGTCTATTAAACTTCATCCTATTTAAATCAGACCATTTCTCCAATTTGTCCAGCTCATTTTGAATTATGACCCTATCCTGCAGATTAGTCACAAACCACCTCTACTTTCTCTACTCAGTTCCTCCCTGTTTGTGAGCAGAAGGTCAAACTGCGCATGGCCCCTGGTCAGTTCCTTCAGCACTTGTACCAAGAAGTTAACCCCAACATTCTCCAAAACTTCCTGGATTGCCTGTGTACTGCTGTATTGGTCTCCCAACAGATGTCAGGGTGATTAAAGTCCCCCATGAGAACCAGGGTCTGTGATCTGGAAGCTTCCCTCAGTTGTCCAAAGAAAGTCTCATCTACCTTATACACCTGATCCGACAGTCTATAGCAGACACCAACCACAACATCACCCCTGTTGCTTCCACCTCTAAACGTAATCCATAGACTTTCAACAGTCTT
This sequence comes from Pelodiscus sinensis, assembly GCF_049634645.1. Lineage (NCBI taxonomy): Eukaryota > Metazoa > Chordata > Testudines > Trionychidae > Pelodiscus > Pelodiscus sinensis. The sequence goes on along the minus strand of NC_134725.1, from coordinate 26,165,772 downwards.
TTCTCCCTCTAAATACTGAAGTTCCGAGCAATCATACTGCTCTCTTACATACAATGCAATTCCTCCTCCTTTTCTCACCCGCCTGTTCTTCCTGAACAGTTTATACCCTTCCATGACAGTGCTCCAGTCATGCGAGTCATCCCACCAAGTCTCCATTATCAAATCATAGTTCTTTGGCTGGGTCAGGGCTTCTAATTCTTCCTGTTTGTTTCCCAGGTGTGACGATGCGTTGGGGTTCCCCCGCCTCCTGCACCCCCGTCATGGCTCGAACAGACTCCACCAGCCAGTAGAATAGAGGTGGTTTATTGCTTTGCCAGCATACAGCACAGCACAGATGTCATCAGGTTACAGGGGAGGCCTAGGATGCCTCAGCTCCCCCTTGATATGGGGGGGGGTCTCGGCTTCTAAACCCCCCAGCCTCTTGCTGAGGCTGCTTCCTCCATCCTCCCAGACAGAAACTAAACTAACTCTCTTCCAGCCCTGCCCCCAGCCAGGGCAGCATTCACCGGTTGAGAGATCCCTTTGCATAATGACCCATCCCTGTCCTTCTGGGCTGTGGTACCTGCGGCAGCCAGTGGGGTTACCACTGACCCATAGAAACCAGCAAGTCCCCCCCCCCCCACTACGTCACAGTTCTCCCCCCTCCGAGAGCGAACTGAGCAGGGTCACTCCGCTCGTGACCTAGGAAAGTTCGGGTCCTCTGCATGGGAACCCGCCCTGGGGACATGGGTGCTCCCCTTGTCTCGGGCCGGCCGCAATGAGGCCCCACATGAATTGGCTTCCCTCTGTCCACTCACCGCACTGCTCCAGGGGGACTGGCACAGGCCTGTCCTCGGGGGTCACACCCACCCTTCTGCTGGCCTTGATCTCTGGCCAGGGTCTCTTGGGCCAGGGCCATGAGCCCAGCGAGCCTCCCCGGGCAGCCAAGGCGGCTTCCACACCCGACACTCCATCCAGGGGTGCTTCCCCTTCCATAACCCTCTCAGCGAGCCCAGAGGGTCCTCTGTATGGGGGAGGGACCCCCAAGCCGCTTTCCTCCTGTCTTGGGCCTTCCCATCCCTGGGGACCTGATGCACTGAGCCCTCTTGTGGCCTTTTTTCCCACAGCGATGGCAAGTTAGGCTTTGGGCTGTCTCTGTCCAGGCCCTGGCTAGTTCTCTGGGGCACAGATGACCTGTTCCTTGGGCTCGCCTCCTAGTTGACCCCCTCCGTTGCTCAGCTGAGATCTGGTCTCTGCGCAATACCCTTCTCTCCAGGACTCCCATTCACACCCGGACCAGCTCTCTGTGAACTCATCTGCCAACCTCCCGACCTCCTGGGGGGTTCCTGGTCTTCGGTCCTTGAACCACAGCCTCAGGCTGGGTGGGCACGCTTCATAAAACTGTTCCATCATGAACAGCTTCAGCAGCTCCTCTGCAGTCTGGGCTCCGACTCCAGACACCCACTTGCGGCAGTATTGCGCCAGGCAGGAGGCCAGATCCACATAGGTCTCCTGTGGCTCCTTCTGCACCCCCCAGAACCTCTTCCTGTACATCTCGGGGGTCAGCCCGAACTTGTGCAGCAGGGCCTCCTTGACTCGGTTGTAATCCCCTGGCTGTAGGTCCTCCAGCTGACTGAGCACTCCGGCCGCCTCCTGGTTCAGTGCGGGGATGAGCTCCTGCACCCAGTCAGCTGGGAGGACCCGTTGCAGTCCACAGGCCCTCTCAAAGGAGCTGAAGAACCCATCTATGTCACCCATGTCCTTCAATTGGGCCACCACGAGCCTCTGCAAGCGTCTGGCAGTCCCGGGACCCTGGGGCCCATCCGCTCTTGGCACAGCCGGGGCCCCACCGGTTCTCCACACTGCCATGGCCAACTCATGCTGTCGCTGCCTCTCTCGATCTTGGCATTCCTTCTCTTGGTCCTGGCAGTCCCTCTCTCAGTCCTCTACTTCCAATTCCTTGATCTGCAGCTGGATCTCCAGCCTCCGCAGCTCTGCTGGGCTGGCCCCTGCCCTAGATGGGCTACAGCTTACAGGCCTCCTGGGGGAAGCTGTCTCATCTCTCCGGTGCGTTCCAGTGCTCCTCCCCCTCTCTGAGCTTGACACACGCTCAGGAGGGGTCTGGCTGCTCCCCCAGGGGACAAGATCCTGGCCCTATGGCTGGTCATTCTCATCCAGCTGGGCAATCAGCTGGGCCTGGGTTGCTTTCTGCATAGGCAAGCCCCTCTCTCTGCACAGCCCCACCAGCTCTGCCTTCAAGAGTCGGGCATAGGCCATCTGCCCGCTGGTCCCCTTGGTGCAGACTCACCAGTCTAGAGCTGCAGCACCCCACGATTCCCTGGAACCGCTTCGCTCTGTCTCCAGCATGCCTGGCTACCGGGCTCTTGCTTCTACTGCGCCTTGTCACTCGCCGCTGGAAGCTACATTCACGGGGTGCAGTGGATCCCACCCCTGACACCAGTGTGATGATGTGTTGGGGTTCCCCTGCCTCCTGCACCCCTGTCATGGCTTGAACAGACTCCTCCAGCCAGTAGAATAGAGGTGGTTTATTGCTTTGCCAGCATACAGCACAGCACAGATGTCATCAGGTTACAGGGCAGGCCTAGGATGCCTCAGCCCCCCTTGATATGGGGGGGAGGTCTCAGCTTCTAAACCCCCCAGCCTCTTGCTGAGGCTGCTTCCTCCATCCTCCCAGACAGAAACTAAACTAACTCTCCTCCAGCCCTGCCCCCAGCCAGGGCAGCATTCACCTTCCTTTGTTCCTCTCCATGGGGGTTAGCTGGTCGGACCGGTTGAGAGATCCCTTTACATAATGACCCATCCCTGTCCTTCTGGGCTGTGGTACCTGCGGCAGCCAGTGGGGTTACCACAGACCCATAGAAACCAGCAAGTTCCCCCCCACTACGTCACACCAGGCTTCTTGCATTGGTATACAAACACCTTAGATAACCAATTGATCGCCCTTCCTTCTCCATCTGAATCAGGGCTCCTCCCTTGTTGCTCATTCCTCCTTGTGTTTCTTCCTGGCATCCGACTTCCTCTCTTACCTCAAGGCTTTGGTCACCATCCCCCAAAGAACCTAGTTTAAAGCCCTTCTCACTAGGTTTGCAAGTGTGCCCATGAAGATGCTCTTTCCTCTCTTGATTAGATGGATCCCATCTCTTCTAAGCAATCCCTGTGCCTGGAACAGAATCCCATGGTCAAAGAAACCAAAGCCCTCTCTCCAACACCAGCTGTGCAACCGTGCGTTTACTTCCTCAATTCAATGATCCCTACCTGGACCTTTTCCTTCAACAGGGAGGATGGACAAGAACACCACTTGTGCTTCAAATTCCTTGATTCTTTTTCCCAGTGCTACGTAATCTGCTGTGACCCACTCAAGGTCATTCTTGGCTGTATCGTTAGTTCCTACATGGAGAAGCAGGAAGGGGTAGTGATCTGAAGGTTTAATCGCTTTTGGAAGACTCTCAGTCACATCCTGAATGCAAGCTCCCGGTAAGCAGCACACTTCTCAAGATTGCAGCACACTTCTCAAGATTGCACACTTCTCAAGAGTGAAGGAGGAATTAAAAAGGAAGCAGAACAGCTTGATTGTGGTTAGACCAGGAAAAAGAACAGACCTTCAGGTTTCAACTCGTGAGGAAAGGCAGTAACTTCCCCAACATCTAACACCTGAAACCATCTCTGAGAGAAGAGAGGGCCTGATCATGATACATTCTGAGAGGAAGTCATTTCTTGCTCTCTCTTAACCCTTATCTATACTACATGAGGTTAACCTAAGTTATTCAACTTCAGCTACATGAATATTCAACCCACTGCTGGATTGGTCACTTCCCATAGTGAAGATATATCCTAAATCACACAAGGCTATGTCTAGACTGCAGACTTCTTTCGGAAGAAGCTTTTCCGAAAGAGATCTTCTGAAAAAACTTGTTCCAGAAGAGAGCGTCCACATTGCAAAAACTCATTGAAAAAGTGATCTGCTTTTCTGAAAGATAGTGTCCACATTTAAGCTGCAATTACTCTGGATGGAATGGCCACCAGGGTACCTCTGCTTTTTCCTCTTTCTTCTTCTTTCAAAAAAACTTCCTCTTCCCTGTCCATACACACATTTTTCTGAACAAGCTCTTGCGCAAAAAGGTTTCTTCCTCATAGAAAGAGGTTTACCAATGTTGGAGAAACCCCTTTGTTCTTTCGATTTTTTGTCGAAAGAACGTGATTGCAATGTAGACATAAGGGAAGTTTTTCAGAAAAAAAACCTCTGTAGTGTAGACATAGCCTCAGTTGATTTATGTTAACTCCTCTTGCTTTTTGTTTATGGGCAACCCTGGGAGGGGAGAGTTTGAAATTATATGGCCAGAAAGCCAATTTTCCTTTCCTTTTTCCTTTCTAGAGGATTATTCAGCCTTCATTTGCAATATGCATGTTAATAGTGCACAGCTGTGCAGGCTCCAGGCTCCTGTCAGAAATAATAGGCAACACAAAGTGGCATGTGGATCTGTGAGATTTTTTTAAAATGTACAAAAATAATGGGATATGGGTAGCATTTGAGTATGGAGATAAGGGGATTATGGGACACCATCTATGATGGACAAGACAGAATGATGCTTTTTCCCAGTCATCTGATGCCACTCATTTCTGGCCCACAATGCATTGCCAAAATTTTCCTACAAACAGTGTATCTGATAATGGTGAGATGCACACTGGAATACCTACACACTATGCATCAATACAAGCTCTCCTGGTAAGTACTGGCAAGGCTGAAGAGAAGTCCAGGATGCATGTGCGCAAATGATATGCTAACTGTAGCAGTTTCATGCCACTATAATGTATGTCAACCAAAGTTTGTGGAGTAGGTGGTTTTCCATCACCATAGTTAATCAAACCTTCTGAGAAGCAGTGAATAGTCTGACAAAAGAATTTTTCTTTTAACTCAGCAGAGTCTATATTGGGGCTTCATTACCTCTCGGAGGGATGTGAATTTTTCACACCCCTGAGCAGAGTAGCCAGGCTGACCTGTTTTAGCTTCCCTTATTTTGAAAATGAGGCATAGATTCCTAAGGACTTGTTTTCAGTGCAGAATTAACTCAGGTGGTCTCTTCATTCAAGTCCTGTTCACACACATAAAGTCCTCATTGAAATGTGTTGGTACTTTTAACTCAAATTGTCTTGGCTGCCAGAAGGTGGAGGAGGCTATCATTTGAGAGAGTATAACTGGTCAATGGCTAGTCCAATCACTGCGATGTTCATCCAGTTGCTTAAGTATTACTATTTTGCAGCATGCCTGCTTTCACTTGAGAGGAATTATCCCTTATAAATAACTTGGGCATATTTGAAAATGTTAGTCGATATCTTTCTGCCTCAATTTCCATTCTGTGAAATGAGACTAATCATATTTCCTATATCTGTCTTGCCTTGGTTGCCTATTTAGATTGTAAACTCTGCAGGGCAAGGACTGTTTCTCACTATGTATATGTAAAGTATCTAACATAAGGGGACCTTGTTCTAGCTTGGGGTGGGGGGCGGTTGAGTGCTATGCTAGCATAGATTACTACAACTTGTATTTAATTTTCAATTAGTGCTATGATTTTTCAGTTTTCCTTTCCCAGGAAGGTGATGCCTCTACCTTAGCAAATACCAAGGTTTTTAATGGGAGGACGAAACAAATAGAGAAAAGGGACATTAGGCACAAAGGGAAGTGAAATGGCCGTGTTCTTTTAGGTTACAATTCACAAAGGCAATTACAGGAGTGGTTCTTTTCTGTTAGCTCTTTCTTCTGTCATACCATTTTATTTTTGCACTGAAAATGCAGTATCTTGCTGGCAATTTATATGACCGTTGGTATATAAATTATCTAACTGTACATTAGTGAATAAGGAGGTGATATAAATTATGCTGTCCTTATGCAGTGAGGAAGGGCATGTTTCTTCATGCTCAGATCAGATATGTTTGTAGTCAACTGCTCAGAGCCTGCTCTAAATTGAAAACACCAAGTCAGTAGTGTGTTAGTCTCTTCTTGTAGGATAGGCAATTGGGAGAAGGAGGAGCTAGGACAGAGATAATATCAAACAACACATACTGACAATTGATTTAAGATCTGATCCAAGATGTTCATGTCTAGGTGCAAGCTTGGATGTCCTCCCCTTCCTGCCCCTCAGAGCCTGGAGCTTAGAACCTTGATGTTAATTAAATAAAGCAAAATGAAACAAAGTGTTCTGAAGTGTGAACATCTGCTGTGACAGATGCATTGTGAGGGATGTCACTCAGCCCAGTACATTAATAATTTATTTAATTCTTTGTATTGCCTACGGGGGCTGTAGTCATGCACCTGGACCCACTGGGTTAGGAGCTGTCAATGATAATCCCTGACCGGACAATTTACAATCTAAGACTGGCTTTGGCCTTCGTTCTCCAGGTTTTCATTTTCCCCATGCAATTCATATGTCACCTCAAGGCCAATAATTGCCATTCTGGGCTACTGTCTGCTAGTCTTAGGTCTGTGCTATAAAGCTAATGCTGTGGACCATATCATTCTAATTAGTGGATGAACTAATGCCTTTGCAGACAAAGAAAGCTCTAGGTCATGGGTGGGGAACCTAAGGCAGGGGCTGAATGCATCCCCTAGCTTACCTGGGTCCAGACCCCAGGGCACAGGGCTCTCCCTCCCAGCATTCCTTTCTTCCTTCCTGCACTGGCACTCCAGACCTGCCGCCACTTCTCCCAATGAGGCTGGAGCACACAAAATCTACCAGCCTGGGCCTCACTAGGATTTGTGTGTCTGTGTGTGTGTTGGGGGGGGGGGGGGTGTTTTGGTTTTGACTTCTGGGCAGCCCTTGACTATTTTATTGCATACCACCAATCCGAAAAAGGTTCCCCATCCCTGCTCTAGGTATGGGGGCATAGAGACATTGCCCCTGGTATGAGGATAGGATTCTTGGAACACAACCGGTGGGGAAGTCCCTACTTCAGTACAGCTTTGTGGAGCTTGCTGGTATGCACATGGGTTTGGGGGCAGGCAGGGCTGACTTTAGGAAGTGCGGGGCCCAATTTGAACCATTTTGGTTGCCCCCCACATCCCACTCTGGATTTTTTGTTGAGCGAAAAAAAAACCCCACAACCACACACATCAAGTAGATCTGATCAAAATCATATCTATATAATTGAACATTTTAAAAAAAATGCCATCCTTTATTACACAAAATTAAATCAGTTGCCTTAAGTGTAGGTGAAATATTTTCAATTGCAAACTATCCAATTTTTTCAGTAAAGTTTAAAGTTTGATTTTTAAAAAGTTACCACAGAGCGTTGCAGTTTTCTGTTACATTGATTTACTTTTTAAATAGCAAAAATGGAGTCTTTGTTAAGAAAGTGTCAATTCTGTGGTCAAATTCCAGTCCTTAGTGATTTCAGCACCAATGATTTCACTAGGTAATATGGTACCTCACCACCATTGCCTCCTTGCACTGCCCTTCAACACATTGTCTGCATGTTGAGTCCAAGGTCAGTCTACACAAGATTTTATCAATGATTTTTGCTCAAGCGATCACTGAGACAAGACAAGGACTCTCAATCGATTCTAGTCAGCTCTGCCTTTAAAAACTGGATGTAAAGTATCAGATATAATTGAGGACACCCAAATAGACTCTACACCACCAGCAATAAAACCTGTTTCCATCTTTTGTGACTTTCAGTTAGATGTGACTCACTATCCTCTGCTTAGTGTTCAAATTATGGTAGACCCTAAGCCAGGTAATATTAAGTTCAGGTCTTTAACCTTTTAATCATACAATATGGATAACAACATTTCATTCTCCCAGCTCCAAATCTTAAGTGAATTTCAACCCAAAAGAGCCAAAATTGATCACCTTGACACAGCAAGTGTGTCTACTGATCTCTGTGGCAAAGTAAGTTGTCTATATAAATAAGGTCTACTTGTGAAGCCTTGTCCTACAGCTGATTAACAGATGGCAGTAGATAGCTCATTCAGACCACTGGCTGATAATAGTTAGTCACCCTGACCAGTCATTAACCATAGTTATGGACTCACTCTACTCTCCACTGTCTCTATGATTCTCTATAACCTGTGACAAAAAAGGAGGGTGGAAAGGGAAACTGAAGGGAGACACCTCTCTAAATTCACCTGTGACTGTGCCCCCGCCCTCAGCCCATCTCTGGGGGAGGGGGAGGAGCGGTCACTCGACTTTCCGGAAAAGTTGCCGAGTCTTGGGCGACGAGCCCGTTCGTGGGCCCGCCCTCTCTCCCGGACCCCAGCCCAGGGCCCTGAGGACGGAGACTACCTATAAGTCTCGGTCCAACTGGTGGGGGCGTGCCCCTAAACGCACCAGCCCACGGGCTATCTCGCCGCCCTGCCCTGAGCTGCTTCCTTCCTCTCTCCTACCCCGGCTCCAGGGTGTCACTCCTTCCCTGCTGGTTCCTGCTGCCAAAGCTGACAGTGTCCTGCGGCTCCTCCGCCGCCAGTTTTTCCCCTGCTCAGCCCGTCGGCATTTCTGCGGGTCCTCTACTGCCCGGGGGGGGGCGGTACTCTCGCGACCTCCTCGCGTTACCCCCCTCCTCGTCCTTGGCAGCTGGCCAGCTTTTAAGGCTCTCCGCCGGCCCGGGGGGGGGGGGGGGGGGTTACGCGCCCCGCCCCCCTTTGCGTCTACCGTCGCGCGCTTCTTCCCTCCCCGCCCCCTTGCTGGAGCCGCGTCCCGCTGAGCTGTGCCGCCGCTCCTCTCCAGCTGGGCAGCGGCATCAATCAGCTGAGCCGCGGCTTTGCTCAGCCGCGCCGCGGTGCCGCTCCGCTGAGCCGCAGCGTGTGAACAGCCGGCACAGCAGCGGTAAGCACTCTGTTGCCCTTCTCCCAGGGCACAGAGTCTTGGTGGTTGGGTGCGGGGTCTCGGTGCCCTGTCACATCACCAAAGAGCAGTATTGCCAATTCAAAAAATCACAAGGAATGCCTATACACAGTTATGAGAATGGTCTACAAATCATAAGATATTTTAAAAATAAAACGTTGGATTTTTATTGGCCTTTTGTTTCTTGAGCATTTAAGGTTAATGTTTTAAAGCTTTTCTCCTTAGCTATAAGGCCCAAAAGTATAGAGAACTTTTTTTAAATTAAAGCTGAGATTCCTACATAATCAATTGACTCCAGGCTTTTAGAAAAACACCAAGGCTGTGTCTAGACGGGCAAGTTTTTCCACAAAATTATCTGCTTTTGCGGAAAAACTTGCCAGCTGTCTACACTGGCCACTTGAATTTCCGAAAGAACACTGATAATCTCATGTAAGATCGTCAGTGTTCTTGCGGAAATACTGTGCTGCTCCTGTTCGGGCAAAAGTCCTCTTGTGCAAATCATTTGCACAAGAGGGCCAGTGTAGACAGCACAGTACTGTTTTGCGCAAAAAAGCCCCAATGGCTAAAATGGCGATCTGGGCTTTTTTGCGCAAAAGCACGTCTAGATTGGCACGGACGCTTTTCCGCAAAAAGTGCTTTTGCGGAAAAGCGTCCGTGCCAATCTAGATGCTCTTTTCCGAAAACGCTTTTAACGGAAAACTTTTCCGTTAAAAGCATTTCCGGAAAATCATGCCAGTGTAGACGTAGCCCAAATGTTTTGAGACTCATGGTAAAATAATGGAGGAATTCTTGTGAGCTCATGCTTTGCCCACGGTATAAATAAAAAAAATCTTCTCCACTAAACATCCTAATGAGATACTGCAAATGGTAAACTGAATTCAACAGCTCCTGATATGAACAGGTATCAACCATTTTTGAGATGGGTTACCAGGAATCATGCATGACAGTATGAAATCATGCATGACAATATGAAATCTTTCCACTCTCAAGTCAGCATATTCAAAAAGCACCTATAATTTTGATCCATGCATTTATTGGATAGTGAAAGAGAAAGGAGGGGAATTAGTGTAGGTAAATGTTTAAATTAAAAAAAAAGGCTGAAGGAATTAGGACTGGGCTCCTACATCTCACGTTCAGAACTGACTAAGACACTTATGACCACATTTTCAAAAGTGTGAAAAGATCAGATAGATATCTTTGAAGATCTGAGCTGGCAACTGTCTCTTTAGGAGCTTAATTACCTTTGAAAATCTGAGCTTAGATTTCCAAGTCCAATTTTCAAAAATGACTCTAGTCACTCAAGTGCCTTTGAAAATTTTAACTGGGGGCCTAAAGAGACAAAAATAGACAAAAGGCAGGAGATATGGTATTCCTTTTAAAAACGTGTGATTTCTATTTTTAGCTAAATTTTATATTATTTTTCTCCCAGGGGCAACTGACCCCTCCGGCCCCCTCACTATGCCACTGCTCCCCCTCCTGCAGACCTATCATCTTATGCATGTGCAAGATCTGTGAGAGCCATCCCATGAATCTGAAGTTAGTGCCTATGGCGCCTGCTTCTGGGTGGTGTCTCAATGCTGCCACATTTACCTCCAAAGAGGGGGCTTCCCAAAGCAGGCCCTTGCTGCTGACCCCCAAGGCATCCACAGGTGCAGTCTCCTTTCAATGGGCCCATTTCCCAGGGCTCATTGATCTTGGATCTGGCTTCCATCCCCTCTCCAAGCCCCTTCAGAACCACTGTGCCCTCCTTAGGAAAAGAATAAACAGGAGGATTGGAAATTAACCCACCCACTCTCATATCCCCTAGGCAGGGAATGAGCCATCTACATTAGGCCCCAGCTGGAGTATCATGTCCAGTTCTAGGTGCCAAATTTCAGGAAATGTGGAGAAACTGGAGAAAGTCCAGAGAAGATCAACACAAATGATGAAAGGACTAGAGAACATGAGATATGAGACAAGGCTGAAGAAACTGGCCTTGTTTACCTTGGAATAGAGAAGACAGAAAAGGGACATGAGATCAGCTTTCAAGTATCTAAAAGAGTATCAGAAGGAAGAGGAAGAAAAATTGTTCTGCTTGGCCTCTGAGGTTAGGATGAGAAGCAATGGGCATAAATGGCAGATATTTAAAACCAGGTTAGACAGACACCTGTCAGGGATGAGCTAGGGCAACTCAACTTTGGAAGCCCCAGGGGCCACACTGATACTTACAGAACATGCTGAGGGCCTCAACTTAAGTGTGGTTGCATATGCAAGCAAATATATATAAATAGCTTCTCTCACACTGACAGGTATGAATCCAGCCTCCAATACTCTTCCCCTTTCCCCTCCCCACATCACCCTGTCCCCCTCCCACTGACACCTCCCCTCCTGCCCTTTTCCTCATTGTCTGTGCTTGGACCCCTGCCATTTGTCTCTCCTCCACCCTGTCTCTTGGTACTTTCCCCTTTCTTCCTCCTCCCCCGCCACACCAGCCTCTTCCTCTCTCCCCCCTACCCTCCGTACAAGCCCCTTCCCCTCTGCACAAGCCTCTTCCTCTCTCCCTCTTTCCTCCCTACAAGCCTCTTCCTCCCCTCTCCATTCAACCTCTTCCTTTCCCACCCCATCCAAGCTGCTCTCGCTCCTCCGCCGGGCCAGACTGTGAACCGTGTGTGCCGCGGCGATGACCATGTGGCACTTTTCAGTTTTAAAATCCTGGGTGTCTCCCTGCCCATCTGTGAACTGCACGCACAGCAGGAGCAGCCAGCAGCGTGCACAGGTATTGGCGGGAGGGAGCCGAGCCGAGGGAGCAACTTCCAGGTGCAGGAATGCGGGGCACCCTTAGGCGCGGGGCCCGATTCGGTGGAATCGGCTGAATCAGCTTCAGGCCGGCCCGGGGGGCTGGGTTGGACAGTGAATCCAGAACTACATGCATCTGTCACTGCATGTCTGGGATACTTGTCCTGCATGGTTGTTGCTGCAGGAGTAGCTTTGGAGCAGTTCAGATATTTATGGTGTGGGTGGTGTAAGAATTAATTTCCTTGTTCTACTTAGCCATTGAGAATCCTTGTAGCCAGAGTCAAGATTTACCACAGGAATAGGATTTGCTCTTCAATACATAACAGCAAAACTAAACATAACACCAATATAACACCTTTCATGTAAAGATCTCAGTGTTCTTTTATGAAGTCTCACAATGCCCTGTAAAGTGGGTCATTGTCAGTGACACACTTCGTGTAGAAATGAGGCATGCATGTTACTTTTCATATGTTATCTGTGTACCCTGAGCTAGATCATTTGGGGTACGTGTATACTGCACTGAAACTCAAAATAAGATACGCAATTTGAACTATGCAAATTGCATAGCTTTTTTGTTAATTTCGAAATAGCTTATTTTGTAATTTGGCACTGTCTAAAAATCTTTGAAATAAAGCATTATTCCAAAACGTCCTTTACTCCTCATAGAATGAGTTGTACAGGCATGTCGGAATAGTGAGCCCAAAATAACGGGTTTGCCATGAAGACGCAGGATAGCTATTTTGGGATATTCCTGTATCCTGAAATAGCACTGCAGTGCACACGTAGCCACGTTGATATAAATCAGCTCCACTGAAAGGTCTGTACATATTACAGTTCTTTTTCTTACTGATCTTGCCAAGCCCTGATATTACATAACATAATATGCATTATAGGAACTAGAAATTGTGCCTTACCTTGAACAGGAACCAGGAGTTTACAGCTGAGATGAGAAGTAACTTAAGTGTGAAATATTTCTGCATGTGGTACAGTGCACTACTTGGGGATAACAAGACTCTAGAAATCTTATGACTTTATTTTGACTTTTAATGTTGCCAATGCTGCTAGACAATAGTGATCTCCCATAGAACTAATTTGCCTCAGGCTTCCTGTAGTCAGCCCCTGGTCAGTTTCAGCAGTGACTGACTTGGGGACGCCTGGGGCAGAGCAGCTGGAGTGCTGCTAGGTTGCTCCAGTAGCGCCGCTCCTCGGCGCTACTGGACCAACCCAGCAGCACCCCAGCTGCTCTGCCCCAGGCGTCCTGATTCAGCCGCTGCTGAAACTGACCAGCAGCGGCTGAATCAGGACGCCTGGGGCAGAGCAGCTGGGGTGCTGCTGGGTTGGTCCAGTAGCGCCCAGAGCGGCGCTGAGAGACCAACCGGCAGCACCTCAGCTGCTCTACTACAGGTGTCCGGAGAAAAGCCTGGTCTGCTGGGGAGGGGCGTACTAGCTGCGCCCTCCCCCCCCAGCAGACTAGGGAGACGCGGGCGGCGGACCGAGACGCACCGCAGTCCCGCCGCCCGGGTCCTCCACAGCTTTGCTCCACATCTCCCTGGTCTGCTGGTCTCCAGAATACCAGGGAGATGCGGAGCAAACCCCGTTCGTAACTGCGGATCCGACATAAGTCAGATCCGTGTAACTCGGGGACTGCCTGTATTTGGCTTCAGATGATCAGTCTGGGAAATTCTCCCAGTTCATGGCTGTACAGATTAAAATGGGAGACTTTAGCAGCTTCAGTGTGGTGAAATTTTTATGAAAGCCTCCAAGCACAGTATTGTACTTTGTGCTTATTCCTCATTTTAAAAGGCTAAAGTTTCTGGTCATGGGAGAAGGTGAAGACAAGGTTAATACAAACTTGGTTACCTGTGTCCTAGAAACAAAACATTTTCCCCTGTTTCTTATGGAAGGCAGGTATATAGGGCACTGGATAAATAGTTTTCTCTTCCCCAAATAAACTCCTAGAGACTGCTGCCATGAAATGAAGGCAGGCAGACACCTGGGGCTAGTTAATGAGGGAATAAGTTAATTAAACACCTGCAGCCAATAAAGCTTGTGGGGCTGCTTTAAAAGTTTTCCCCCAGGTAAGGAGAGGGGAAAGACAAAGAGTAATGGACTAGAAAGAGGAAGAGCAGTACAGAAGAGTGTGTGTGTGTGTGTGTGTGTGTGTGTGTGTGTGTGTGTGTGTGTGTGTGTGTGTGTGTGTGTGTGTGTGGCTAGCAGGTGCCAGGGGGAAGGAACTTGAAGGGACCATTTGGGGAAGTGGCCCAGGGAAAAAGCTGCCACACTGTAAGCAAAACAAAAGTCTGTTGCTGCTGCCTGGGTTCTCCCTAACCATCTTCTTCTACATCAACACAGAGACTGCTCCAAAGAGATTGAGCAGGACTATAGACGGGTTTCACCCTGAAACCTTAACCTGTGATGAATATGGCTTAGTAAGCTGTGGACTCTGCCTCTTGTAAAGAGAAACAAGCTATGTGGAGGGCCACAGAGAGCCTCTGAGGCTAATACTATCTGCCAGGAGCATGAGAACCATGAGGCTTGGCCAGAGTTTTGCCACAATATATAGTATCATGAGATTTCATGGGCAAAACTCCTTTCCTCAGAAGACCAGAATGGTTTGCTAGGACTTCATTTGCAAGCAGGAAAAGAGGCTCCCATCAATTCCATACTTCATCTGCCAAAGCTTTTATCTCAATGAGCTCTCCTAGGCTTTTTACACATGATTTTCAAGGTGCTATCTGAGAGTGTCTGCACTGTTCCTTTAAAATTGAAGCAGAAAGTTATGATGGAGGAGTTGGAAAAGTTCACAGACAGAATCTCTGAAGCAAAGAGAGAGACCAACTGCTTTAGGTAATATACTATAGTCCTATATGGAGCTGTTGGCCCTGACCAATCCAGTTTTCAGTTCCTTAACCTTTGCCAAACATCAATCTTTTGGGCTAAAATTTGCCATGTCAGGGGTCTGTCTCAGACTCATGTTTTTGAGAAAATTTCAGCCGAAACAGTTCAGCCACATTCAAGAGTGATACTTAGGGGGACAAGGGGGAGCCTAGATTTGCTCATGTTAAAACATTCTGACAATCTTTTCTTTGAATGGCTCTGGCATCCCATGCTTTTGAGCAAGAAATTAAAATTTGTCAGGGGACTTTTGCCATCTTTATGAAACACCACCAAAATGTGGCCAAGATAGTGACTTTGAGTATGTTGGTCACATCACTGGGGAAGCACAGAGGCTACGTCTACACTGGCCCCTTTTCCGGAAGGGGCATGTAAATTTCACTAGTCGTCGTAGGGAAATCCGCGGGGGATTTAAATATCCCCCGCGGCATTTAAATAAAAATGTCCGCCGCTTTTTTCCGGCTTTTAAAAAAGCCGGAAAAGAGCGTCTAGACTGGCCCCGATCCTCCGGAAAAAGCGCCCTTTTCCGGAGGATCTTATTCCTACTTCAAAGGAGTAAGGAATAAGATCCTCCGGAAAAGGGCGCTTTTTCCGGAGGATCGGGGCCAGTCTAGACGCTCTTTTCCGGCTTTTTTAAAAGCCGGAAAAAAGCGGCGGACATTTTTATTTAAATGCCGCGGGGGATATTTAAATCCCCCGCGGATTTCCCTACGACGACTAGTGAAATTTACATGCCCCTTCCGGAAAAGGGGCCAGTGTAGACGTAGCCAAGAAAGTGTGAGCCCAGGTTTATTTGGACTGCATGGACTATGTCACAAAAATGCTGATCTACTCCAGTTTCCAAGACTTTCTAATGAGATCATGGATCCTTTTAGTTCCTGTTAGAAATCACTTCTAGATCAGTAGCTTCTACTCAGGGTATGTCACTATTTCAAGCTTGGAGTGGTATTCTAATCTCAAGGAGACATTGCTATAAGTGTTTTCAAACTAGGATCCCGCAAAGGGGAATAAGGTCATTACATGGTGGGGGTTGCAAGCTGCCATCCTCCACCCAAACATTGCTTTGCATCTATTATTTATAAATGTTAAATATATAAAATGTGTTTTAATTTATAAGGAGGGGATCATACCCAGAGACTTGCTATGTGAAGTGCGTCACCAGTATAAAAGTTTGAGAACCACTGAGCTAGAGTGCTAAAAATAGAAGTATAGCTGTAAGGAGCAGGTGGGGCTAGTCGCTTTGAGTATATACCCATCCAAAACCATAGTCCAAACAACTAGTTTCCTATGCCATGGCAGCTACCCTCTATTTTTAAGGTGCACATTACACCCCCATTTTGAAATGTTGCCAGATGTTGAAGGATTAAGTCCTGCATGGCTTACTCACATGTAATTCCTACTGATTTCTCCTCACTCAGTTTTACCTGACCATTTCCAAATCATTTTATTTATATTGGAAGGGCTGAGAAAATGTAAAATATTCTGTGAAATAGTATCTGCTGTCCAGTATCAGAGAGGTAGCTGTGTTAGTCTGAATCTGCAAAAACGGCGAGGAGTCCTGTGGCACCTTATAGACTAACCAAAGTGTTGGTTATGCATGCATCTGACAAAGTGGGTCTTTGCCCACGAAAGCTTATGCTCCAACACTTCGGTTAGTCTATAAGGTGCCACAGGACTCCTTGCCACTATATACTGTCTGCAACTTCAATTATCTTTCCTTTTCTGATGGCTTGATTGTACCTTTTTCCTAGACACATACCTCCATACAGAAAAGGAACCAGCATATGTTACAGATGCTACAAGTCATATATAAACAGATTCATAGAACTATATCAATATTCTGGTTTTTTTTTCTCTTTCCCATCCCCTTCCTCTTTTTGGCTGTGATCTTGCATATTATTTCTATCCTTTCCAAATAAAGTGGTTTCAAATTGAATTAATGGGGAGTTAAGGCCAAACACTGCCCTCAGTTTGGGCCCAATCCTAGAAGATGTTGTGCATAGCCTGATGGATTGGGAGTAGTCTCATTACCTAATGAAACCAGTGGAAATTGACTGTGATCACTGGTTTGAAGAAGGGCTGTAACATTATAGTTGATTAACTGATAAGCAAAAGCTTATAGGTTAATGCTATGACTTCTCTCATTTCTCTCCTCCTCCCCACTAGTACATTTTTTTGCAGGCTGGCCAGCAGCCCGGTTCTGGTCTGGGTCATGCCCGGTCTAGAACCTATCCCCGCTGTGGCTCTGCATTTAAAGTGTATGAGGAGCCAGGCAGGCAGGCAGGCAGCCCAACTTAGTTCCAGTTTGCACTGGTTCAAGGAGCTCAAACCACGAGCAGGGGCTGCTGCTACCTCTTCACCAGAGGAAGTAGCACATGGAAACAAGAAGCTGGTCTGCAAGAGGAGCTGGTTTTTTAAGTGGCTCCCCTCGCGGACTAGCTCCTACCTGGCACCCTGCACTACTGTTGGCCCCGCCCCAAGGGACTATAGAATAGTGGACTAATTTATAAGAATTCATGAGGTTACTCGACTATTCAATTAACTGATATTTAACATCCCTAGTTTGAAGGATTAGGCTTCTACACGGGCATATATTTGGAAAGTGATCACAAAAGAGTTAATCCAGATTTACTCTAGTGTAAACTTCCAGAAAAATGTGGCACTTCCATGCACCTTAAAAATATCAGGAAACTTAAAGGTAACATTGTTTTTGTCTGCCCATGTTCAGCCTGGTTGATACACATTTATAAAACATATATTCCCCAGTGTAGGTCCCAGTACATTGAATCATTTAAGTATATGCTTTAGTTTAAGCATCTGAGTAATCAGCTAGGATGGGATTACTCATCTGCTTCAAATTAACCGGACGTTTAAATGCCTGGCAGAATGGGGGTCATAATCTTGATGGGATGGTATAGTGTGATTATTAAACAAAACAAAGTATTCTGTCACATTTCTTACTTTATCGTCTAACACAGGAGTGGAGAACCTCAGGCTGGGGGCCAGATGCCACCCACAGCTTCCCTGGATCTGGCCCCTGAGGCTCAGGGATCCCTCTGCAGGGCTGAGACACACAAAATCTACTAGCTTGGGTCCCTGTAGGCTCTGGTGTGCGAGGGGAATATGAGGAGTGTCTTTTTCCTTCTCAGTCAGAGGCTTCTCACTTTTGCTTCTCACTTGTGTGTGGCCCCTGAGTGATTTTTCTGTGGGTCAGGAGTCCTGCTCCAAAAAAGGTTTCCCTCAAACTAAAAGCAGCCTTAAAATAAACGTGTGTATTGCCCAGTAAAGGCAACAGATATTGTACCCGCTAATGTTGGGGCTCCCTTTGACCAACTGTGTTCTTATTAGAAGTATCTGCTAGTGTCAACAATTGATTGTGTCATACCCTGTTCTTGTACCTAAAAGCCCTAAAAATTCCACTCAAATATAGAGCCAGGCCTCACTCCATTGCTACTAAGAACAATGAGCAGACAATTACTGTAGCTTTGGCACCTCCAGTCACTACAGGAGAGATTTTCAGGGTCAGGGACACAGTCAGCATGAGCTGGGTGCCTAACATTTTTTTATGCCTTTGAAAGTCTCCTCCTAAACTAAGGATCTTTACAACAATTGTTTTGAGGGCTGGAAAGTGCAGCCATCAACTCTTGCTGGTTATTCTCACTTCACTTTAGAAAAAACAAATAAATAGGCACATATGCCTATTTCCTATATCCAAATCATTCTAATTTGTTTTTGTAGGATTTTTTTGTAGAAGAGGAGACTGAGGGGGGATATGATAGAGGTCTATAAAATCATGAGTGATGTGGAGAGGGCCGATAAAGAAAAGTTATTTATTAGTTCCCTAAATAGAAGAACTAGAGGACACCAAATGAAATTAATGGGTAGCAGGTTTAAAACAAATAAAAGAAAGTTCTTTACACAGCGTGTAATCAACCTGTGGAACTCCTTGCCAGAGGAGGCTGTGAAGGCTAGGACTATAATAGAGTTTAAAGAGAAGCTGGATAATTTCATGGAGGTTTGGTCGATAAAAGGCTATTAGCCAGGGGATAAAATGGTGTCCTTGGCCTCTGTCTGTCAGAGGCTGGAGAGGGATGGCAGGAGACAAATCGCTTGATTGTGTCTTCGGTCCACCCTCTCTGGGGCACCTGGTGGTGGCCACTGTCGGCAGACAGGATATTGGGCTAGATGGACCTTTGGTCTGACCCAGTACAGCCGTTCTTATGTTCTTATGACCCAATAATAAAAACAATGGACAGTTATCGCTATTCTTTATTGGACCTAAGGAGAATAGAAGCACAAATAAGGTCCTTTGCACATTGAGGTTTTTTTTAAAAACTTGCTAGCTACTAAATCTGTTATAAAAAGTGATATTAACAAACATCTCTGTTCACAGCAGACCTACTCAGCCCTGGCAAGCATGTAGACAAATTTAACCTCAGACAGGGAGATGGGTACAGATGCAGCAGTGACCGGAGGGGTAGTGGTAATGGGGATGAGCTCAGGCCAGAGCCCACCACTGTCCATTGCTTTGCTCTTCCCTCCATCACTGCCCATCAGGTTGTGACCATAAGAAAAAACACCACATGCAGCTGTGGTGGCCACATTTGAGAAACGCTGTAAAAACAGATACATTTCTATCAGCAGTGTCACTCATCTTCTTGCATGTGGCTTATGAATCAGCCTTTCTGATCAGGAAATAACACACAAACTTTTCATTCCCCCCTAGGAAGAGGCCAACTTAGGAAGCTGACCTCTTCTATTGTCTTCCTAAAAAGAGATTAAGAGGTCCTCCACTTGTACCTAGCGCCAATGATTCTCCAGACTCACCACAGCCAAACCTCAGCACCATATGCTTTGACAATTCCTTGGCTTGATTCAGACCTATCTTTTACTGACAGTATCTCATCAGCATAAATGGAATCTCCTCAGGAGATACTGGTTATTTCTATTTACTACATATGGTTTTTCATAACTTCTAGCTCTACTCCCAGGACCATTTCAAGCACTCCAAACTCAGGAGTACCTCAGTAATTGAGGAGAGTTAATGGCACATCTAGAGACACTTTAAGCTATTGATTCTCCCCTCATGCTCACATGCATGTCTGTTGAGATGCTATAGTGGGTGTGTTTATCTGCAAAGATCACTATTAAGAGTAATTATTTTTCAGTGGTTAATAGCACAATGCGCTACAGCCTGATGGCATAGAGACAGTACAGACCCCGTTTTGGCAGGCATGGTTCCACAAATAAGCCCTGCTTTATTTTCCCTCACCCAGCATATAAGTAAATCCAGACAGATCTTTTTAATCAAAGAGGCACAATCATGCAACTCATTTATTAAAAAGAGGCACAATCATAAGCTTACTCAAGAACATCTCAGGCTCACTCTAACCATCAATCTCTGGCTCTTTCCTTCAGGAGATTCTTCCTTCATGGCCTGTAAGCAGTCTCTGGGGCAGTAATCGTCCCACTTTATTCCTAAGCTGCACTAGTTACACCCTCCCCCCAGCCTCTTCTCTAAAGCTGGGTTCACCCGCTTCTCCTTTAGTTGGCCCCTTCTCCTGGATTATCCTCTAGGGTACTCAGCAGGCTGGCCTGGCCCTACTGATGTCTTCCCTGCTCTGCAGTATGATGGAAGGAAGCCTTTATGTTGGTCCCCTTCTCACTGTTCATTCACAGGTGGTCGAACCCTCAAAGAAAAAGTACAAGATTTCTTTTCCATCTTCTCTTCCTTCCAAAACCACTTCTCTCCTAAATTCTTATACATATAGTCAGACCTTTCAGTATCTTAAAGAGACATGCCACATGACAGGGTGAACTGACCGCTGGGACCACTTCCCTTAAGAAAACAGATGGATTCACGTAGAAATAAGTCAGCAGTATTGCATTGTTAAATCAGGTATATTATTCCTTATGGGCCATAAGATGGGTGGTGCTACCAAACACCTACCACTCCCATACCCTTGGCAAAGTAACTAACTGGCACCACTCAGGATTTCTGCCAGTATGAGAGAAAGTAATTTTGTCATCATTAAAAAGAAAAATCCCAGGGTTATAAATTAAATAACTCTAAAGCTTTGGGCCAGATTACAGCCCAAATAACAAGGCTCTGCAGGGAGAAGGGAACATCCAGGAGCAGGAATCATCCCTAACCCAACCTGTGACAGAGCAGCAGAGCTACAGTGAACTGCATCAAAACCCACAGGTTCTGCACCCCCGATCTGCAGTGCCAAATGGCTAGTGCATCCATTTCATCATAGCTCTAACAGTCCTACCCCAGGGCATAGTTCTCTAGCATGTAGGATTCAAGACCATCCTTTTAAGAATTACAGCATCATGTCCAGCAGCACTGTATCATCCCCCTCACTCCCATACACACTCTGCAGGACTTAGGGTCAGCAGGTTTTGCCCCTTAGAGGCCAATCTGCAGGTATTACTCAATATTTTCCTGGCTTCTATAGGCGCTCGGTTTATGGTAGTCAGCCGCCTCCTTCACTGGAACTACATTAACTAAGGAGAATTGGGCCAATCCCCTGCTATTAGGGGAACTTATCAATTTGGAGAAGTTAATTAGCTTTGACCACCAAGACATGAAGAAAACCAGCTCAACCCCAGCCTGAAATATGAACTAGTACTTCTAATTGATGAAGCAATATTACATCAGCACCCTTCGAGATGCTGTTATAATACAAAGAAGGAGTTGGCATTCTATCGACTCTGGATCAAGTGGAGATTATACATTTATGAGGTGGGAAAACTAGTTCCTGTGCTGTGGGAAGCCTAAAAGCAGAATAAAGATTCCTGAAGCTGATTAACTGACAAGTGTTTATGAAACTAAGAGGCCATGGCACTTAGGGAGGAAAGGAGAATAATGGAATTCAGTACCTGCAAGAGAACCACCTCGTGGCCAGGCATGGAATAGGGATTTTCTCCTGCATAGAACCTCTGCTGAGAATAGACTCTCACAGTGTTTTCTCTGTATGACTCAACTGGGTCACTATATAGTCCTCTCCTTCCAGTATATCAAAGTCTCATTAGGCAAGCTATCTGTATACTATGTTGGATTGTCTTCCAATACAAGTGTAGGTCTAGAACCACTTTCCTAGTGCCTGGTAGGGGAACCTAGGTTAGCCCGCCCACTACTCCAAGTTCTAGACCAGGTATCCTCTACCTAGCAAACACAATCTATTCACCTCTGTTGCTGTTTCCCTGGACACCTTCTTTCCTACCTCACCTGTCTATCTTCTTGCCCACCTCTGAGTTTTCCAAACTCCACACCCCAATGTACACCACCCTTTTAATCTTCCTCTCTACTTCAGGGCATGATACTAGGGTCCACTTCTCCCATCCCCAAGAAGTCATCCTCCTTATCTCCAGCTAGGCCTCTTTTTCTCTTGGGGGTGAGTGCAGAAGTCCTAACAGTAGGCCCCTTTTGCTTTCAACTTCCTGGCTTTAGACAAGCTCAATATGTGTGCACACCTGGACTTCATCTTCAGTAAGACTTTATCAGTCCCTGACTCTCTGCCAGGCAGCCTTTAAGGTTAATTTATAACATGTAACATGTTAGGCCTTGTGTGGGATGGACACCTTGTCATAAGGAGATGGTTCCAAAAGATGACTATTTAATGTAAAATCAGGACACCCTGGAGCAGAGCAAATCACCTGTGAGATGCCAAGGACCCTGGAACAATAAATGTTCAGTAATAATAATGAAAGGTCTATTAATTATGAAATTATTCCTCTGGGTCTGTATATACATGTGGCTTTGCATGTAGTCTATGTAATCTGACTAATGCTCAAGCTAGGGCTACTATTCAAGGCTTGTTTGGCATGATTAATATGCTGAACTAAACAGACAAAAAATTGGGGCTGCTGTGGTAGAGACTTTTGTCCTTCAGCAGAGTGAACCACAGACCTCAGGAGATAGGTTAAGTTGACTCACAGTAACATAGAATTTAAGACAAAACAAATCACAATGATATTTATAAATGTTATTTAAACTCTGTTGGAACTGGGAACATAATAGCTAAATGCTGGGGACAGCATGCATTGTATAATTCAGGAAGGCAAAGCATGTTCTTTTGAAATCTTTGTTCCAGAACTGCTGCAGAGAGCATCTGAAAGGCCCACAGCCACACTACAGACAAGCTTATCAGGTTCTGTAATTCAGCACAACTCCATTAAGTCCTATAGAACAACCCAAATTAGCACAAGTTGGCTTACTAGCCCAAACTCAGTAATATAAATCAACTTCTCAAAACAGAATATCCCTGGCAAAATTCTTACAGGTACTTTCTTCTTCATAGCTGCATTTCTATGTGATCCATCTTTAGCTTCACATGTTTAAATATTTACTGAAATTAAGGGCACTGGTAGGTCAGCAAGAATGGAGAATTTTATTAAAGATCTGGAGAAGTCACCTACTTGTGGAACAAAAAAAATCTGTAAATCCAACCAGACAGTATTTCCCTACTGCTGTTTCTACAGAAGAAAGGAAATATGATTTAGAGATTACTGGGATACTACTCATATTCCTCTTCCTAAATCAGCCTTATGAAAGTCGAACAAGGTATTAGAGCCATTTATTTCTATAAATGGAAGAGACACTCGTTTTACCTCAGGGTTAGGCGATGACTTGGCTTTGCTGATCTAAGCTAATTAGCTGTTATAAATCAATTTTTCTTGCCTCGTGATAACAATTTAGACCCACAGCAATTTTTTTAATCAATGCTGTTTTCCCACTGAGACTTAGGACAAAGGCGGAGTCATAATAGTTGCTCACTAGGCCAAAAAACTGCCAGCTTATTTCACATGGTTACTCTGCACAGCTCTGATTTAGGAAGAATCTCATTAAAGGATCCGACCTCTCTGCAGATAGTGGAAGATTTAGATGAATCTTGAAGCTTGGTTTCATTGTAAGTAGCTGATGAAACTGCCAAAAATGTTATACTCTTATCTGCTGTGCATCAAAACTAGAAAGATTATCTGATGACAAAGCTGATTGAGATCAAAGAAAGAAGTGTGAAAGTGTGTGGCTAAAGCTGATGCTGGAGGAGCTGAGAAACTACAGGATCTATGGCACTTAAATTCAATGATGATAAAACCAAAGCAATGCATTTCTCCAATAAAATTCAAATAAAGGCCCTCTTGCTTCTTAGCATAGATGGCAATGCCCCTAAATGGGTGTATGGTTATATTGACAGCAGGAGGATAGCTGAAGAAGTTACACATCAGATCCACCTTGCATCACTTGTCTTTCTGTGTCTTCAAAGGCCTGTGGCTGGGCAGCAAGGTGTTTGTGTGATAAGATATGAGCATTAAATGTACTAGCAATTACAACTTGTTTTATGGAGCAGAAATATAGAGTCATTAAAACATCTGAGGCAAGAGAACTTCTCAGTGTCAGAATTTTTTTTCAGGGACAAGTGCCCTGAGGCCCAGCAATTCAAAAGTAGCTGCCGCTACTGTAACAACAGTGGTGGCCAGGGCCCTGGGGATATTTAAATTACTGCTGGAGCCCCAGGCAGTGTGCTTTGGGCAGTGCTTAAAGCTGTCGTGGATGAGGAATGGCCTGGCCAGCGATGAACTGGGGCCCCCGTCTTGTGCAGAGGCCCAGCAATTCTATCAGCCCCCTTGTGTTTTTTTTAACATCCATTGGTTTGAATTTGTCCCAAAGAGGATACACTCAGAAGATCCTGGCAAACTGCTGTCTGGCATCAGATGAGATCCTGCTGGAGTGGTGGAGTAATGGCCAACGTGCAGAAGAAGATACTGTGATGCTCCCCCATGCTTTATGAAAATTAACTTATGAATATTAAATATGTATAAATCAAAGGTGCTTTAGAAAAATACCTCATGTAACTGATCAATATTACATTCAGCAGGATCATTATATCCTATTTTGGTGCATGTATCATTCTTGTATATGAAATATGAAGTGTGAGTCTATTTATCATTTTAAATGTGCTGATGAGAGCCATTACTGCTGCCTTGGAAGCCTAGTGACTGTGTGATCAACTCATCAACTTTTAAACAGCTTTGTTTGTCCTGTAAGATCAAGTGGTAGTTGGTGTTAGAAAGACACGTGACCAGGTACTGAAATCCATTCTAAACCTAGTATCTTTTCATGGAAGAGGGGAGGTAAAACAAAAGATTCCCACCCTAGGGGATAGTCTATTTAAGTAATGGGAAGCTATCAGCCTTTGTTTTTCAGCTGGTTTTTGAAACTACATGACTCACTCTGAGAGGAAGCAAAGAACTTTGAAGGGCTGGAGACCCAAGTCAGTATAAAAGATTGTATTTGATTTGAAGATTATGCCTGAAATAAGAACAACTTTTAAATGTCAGACTCTACATTAAATAAGTTTCTTAGAGTATGTCTACACAGAAGTGTTATTTCAGAATAACTTCCATTATTCTGACATAACTGTGCGAGCACCTACATAGCTAGTCCGTTATTTTTAAATAATTTTGAAATAGCGGATGGCTTATTTTGGCATTTGTAAATCTCATTCCATGAGGAATAATGCCTCTTCCAAAATAGCTGTTTCAGAATAGCAGTAGGGTGGATTCTTCACTGCTGCTATTTTGAAATAGCTTCTTCTCCAGGCCATTCAAAATAATTACTCCCCAGTGCTTCCTGGGGCTCTAAATCGAGGTAGCATGCCCATATAAGAGGAGCCTGCTTCAGACTAATTTCCAGGCTTTACTGTAGTGTAGAGATGCTACTTCAAAATAAGCTGTGCATATCTTTCATTGATAAATGGAGCTTACTTGATAAGCTTTTCTCTATGTAAAACTTTTACACAGAGAAAGATTTATCTGGGAAGAGGAGTTGGTCCCATTTGCAAGTTGATTTTCTGGGAGCTGAGCTCAGAGCTGAATTGGTTCAATGCCTGCATTCGTCTGCAGGGAGACAATAACCTCCAACTCTGTGCTTTGTCTGGAGTACAGTCCACCAGGCCAGAGTGGTGGGAAGTCTCAGCGAGCAAGAAGATGGGTGTCAGTGGAATGATCAGCACATTGAGAAACAATCTCAGGAGGTCTTCTGTGACTGCACTCCATCACAATTACTGTTTTACTGATGATTTTATAGAGATAAGGTCAAAGCAAGTGATGCAGTTGATAAATCACAAATGAAGTTGGAACATGAAATTTTGAAGTATTTAAGAAGTCTAAGCCACTTCATTCCAACATTTGCTGAAAGAAGAATATTTCTAGATGGAAGTTGTCTCTAACCCCACCTCAGCTCCATCATAGCTATGCTAATAGGCTACTGCTACATAAAGAATAGGCATGGGGAACATCTCTGCCTCCCTGCCCAATTATAAAAGTGAATTCCATTTATATTTCTATTTAGGTCTGTTCTGCCCAGTTACCTGGACTCCTGTTGCATATCAGTCAAAAGCAAAGGTAGAGGGCTAGCTATGAACACAAAGCCCATAATGGGTTCAGCTGCTTAAGTAAGTCTGAATTGAGGTCAGATAGGAATAGAGCATAGTTAATTAAGAACTACTCCCAAATGCTGGAAAAATTACAGTGGCAGAGTTTGGGGCAGCTCTCTAAGCAGCTCTCCACAATGAAATAGGGTTATCAATGCCACTCTTTTACAAACAGTTGCTTCATTCCATTTGAAGACTACAAAAATAATATTTATGAAGAATAAATTCAGCCTGTTTGTGCATGACTTATGTAACTCAATTGAATTATTTTGCCTTTGTATGTAAACTAGTTCTCAGTTGCTGAGTTATTATTATGTTCATTCCAGCTCAAGTGTTTGAGTAAATTAAATGATAAAGGAAAAATGAAGTCATGCCTCTTAAAGAATGAAAATGACTGAGTAGAAAGAGGCTGAATTCTAACCAAAAACACCCCAACCCACCATTGACACTAGTTCCTTGATTCTCTCATAATTTGCTGCAATATATTTTTGGAGTGTGATGATTGCAATTAAAATGGTCATCACGAGCCAGTAATCTGAATCAAAACACTCCACTTCTGACAATCTCCTGGAACAGTGCAGAGAATTTCAGTCTGACAAATGCAGCAGGTAACAAACAACAGTTCAGAGACTGATCTCTTTCATTCGATTAAAAAGGCCTGTCTAAAAACAGACAGAGAATATAGATGCTGCCTCCACATTGGTGTTATGATTAAAACTCTCAGGAGATGATTCTCTGTTGCCCTGCACATTGTATAATCATTTACACCAGTATAAAGGGTTCTTATATTAGTGCAAGCTGCTATGGGTCATTTTCTGATCTCATACACATTGGCTACGTCTAGATTGGCATGATTTTTCAGAAATGCTTTTAATGGAAAACTTTTCCATTAAAAGCATTTTCGGAAAAGAGAGTCTAGATTGGCACGGACGCTTTTCTGCAAAAGCACTTTTTGTGGAAAAGCATCCGTGGCCAATCTAGACGCGCTTTAATGCAAAAAAGCCCTGATCGCCATTTTCGCAATTGGGGCTTTTTTGCACAAAACAAATCTGAGTTGTCTACACTGGCCCTTTTGCACAAAAGTTTTGCGCAAAAGGGACTTTTGCCCGAATGGGAGCAGCATAGTATTTCTGCAAAAAGCACTGATTTCTTACAGTAGGAAGTCAGTGCTTTTGCGGAAATTCAAGCGACCAGTGTAGACAGCTGGCAAGTTTTTCCGGAAAAGCGGCTGATTTTCCGGAAAAACTGGCCAGTCTAGACACAGCCTTAGAGTAAAATCACTAATGTAATCCAAACAATCCTGCTGTTGGCAGGAGGAGGGGTGCAACTGCCCCGGGGCCTGGTTATTCTAAAGGGCCTGGGGTTCAAGGCTGCCATCACCATTATTACATCATTGGCAGTGCTCAGAGCCCCAGGCCCTTTAAATAATCACTGGAGCACTGTTTGGCACATTGTAGGTGGCTCTAAGAGCTGGGGAAGGAGGGTGCACCACATTCCAGGTGGTGTGAAGGTTGTGTCCGCTGGTGCGCAGCCCAAGGCCTGCCCCCAGGGTGCATGATGCATGCGCTGCCCAGCCCAGCCAGGCCAGCATTGCTGGCACGCGTGCCGGGCCGTGCAGGGCCCCGCGGCTGTGGGGGGAAGGGTGTTGCTGGCTGACGCCGCGGGGGCTGGTGCTGCGGGAGCTGGGCGCGCGGCGCCTGATGCCAGCTGTAAGGGACGCTGCACACCCCTTACAATTGCCATCAGGTGCCCCCATCGGTTGGTGCCCTAGGCAGCTGCCTGGCTCGCCCATGTCTCAATCCGGCCCTGCCTTCAGGGAGCACAGAGCACTCCCCGCAGACCTTGCCCAGGGGCATGGCATGGCTGACAGCTCCCCTTAGCCTAAAAGAACTGTCCTGCAGTGTTGCTTACAACATTCCCGAGAACTCATCCCAGAATGATGTTTGCGTGTTTGCAACAGTGTCACACTGTTGATTCATATTTAACTTGTAGCCCACTATGACCCCTAGATCCCTTGCAGCAGTACTCCCTCTTTAACAGTCATTTCCCATTTTGTATGTGTGCAATGGATTGTTTCTTCCTAAGTAGATTACCTTGCATTTGTCCTCATTGAAATTTATCCTATTTACCTCTCACCATTTCTCCAGTTTGGAGGATTTCAAGAAGGCAGGTCTCCATGGTTTTGACCTGGGGAGCTGACAGCCAGGTAGGGAAGAAGAGATCCTCAGTCCCAGAAGTGGCAGGGCCTCAGGCAGAAGGGTCAGGAGCAGGACAGCCAGTTTTTAGTTCTAGACACGTTAGTTCGAATTAGCTTAGTTCGAATTAGCGCTGTAGTATAGACGTACCTTAAGGTGCTGCAATTTTTCTAGCATATAATGCCTTTTCCCTGGTCCAAACTAAATAAAATGCAAACCTGCAGTAATATACATGGAGGCTCAGATTTATGCATTGTCAATAGTCCTATGGAAATCAAGGGGAGCACTACACATTTAGGGCTTGCAGGATTGGGCTTTTATTTTATTAGTGAGATAGGGAAGGAACTTGTTTGGTTGGCTTTTATTTTATCTTGACAGTTTCCCTTTAAGAATTTGAATATGTTTTAAAGAGTGAGTATGAAGGAGAAACATTATTACACTTTCCATGTGAAATAGGTAAGTTATACTCTGTTTTCTAGCACATTGTTTTATCTTGCATGTCAACTCTATCATAATATAGTGAGCTGGGCCCTGATTCTGCCACCACATACTCTCACTAAGTTCATGTCCTTGCAAATGAAGTTAAGCACTTGAACAACTTGTTGTGGGATCGGGGTACTAACTAGAACATTGTTGAAACTAAGCTTGGCTCTTTCACATTAAGGGCTTGATCCCTTAATGAAAGCAGAGTTGGTCCATAACTGAGAAAATGAAAAAAAAAATAATGAGAAAAGAAAAATGGCACACAGTAAATGTAATTTAATAACAGAACCAGGGGGACTCTATGCTGTAAGACAAATTATCTAAAAACGTACCTGCATTCTCAATTATGAATAAGTAAGAGTGCATTATGAACACTTTGGAGTATCAGTGTGTGGAGGCTATCATCTTTAATTATGTTTCAATGAATATCCAAGCACATCGACGCTTTAGGGAAAGAAAGAATAGAAATGTTCTACCAGTCACCAGTGGGAAAAGTGCATTCAACACATTAGATAGTGTTAATGTAGTTCTTTTGTAAATATTTTATATTAGTAAGAAATAAACCAACAGAACAATGATTTGCAAAATAAACTCATATTGTTAACATTACTTATTGTGGAGAAATGTGTAATTGTTAATGCTGCTAATGACCCTCTTCTGAAGATAAAATGAGTCCACTTGTGTGAATGGTTACACCAATGTAAGATTCAGTGCAAGAGGGAGAAGAATCAGCCCCTCTGTGTTTGGAGATAAAACTAATGAGGTGCAAATCCTGAACTGGTAATAAGAGTGCATGGTGGACTTAGAATGATTGATGTAACTATGGGGGAGTTGGCTTTTAGAAGCATGAAGAGATGGCACCCCTGCATTTCCCCCAACCTAGCTTTCAGTGCATTTCAATTAAGGGTTGGGTTAGCCCAGCTCACCAAGTCACTAACAGGGTATGTCTACTTTGTGGGTTACAGCCAACTTAAGATATACAACATTAGCTACATTAATTGTGTAGCTGAAATCCAAGTAGCTTAACTCGGCTTTTGGAGCTGTCTGCACAGCAGGAAGTCAAAGGGAGAATGGTTCCTTCCACTTCTTTACTCCTCATGAAATGAGGATGACAGAAGTTGATGTAAGAAGCCCGTTATTTCAGAATTATTTTGAAATAACATGATTGCTGTGTAGATGTGCACTTTTTTCAAAATAACATGAGTTATTTCAAAATAAGCATGCAATGCAGACATAGTCTTAGAGAATTAACTCTATTCTGGGGTGGTGGAGTCTCCAAGTCAAAGTTCAACATAAACACAAACTAAAGTAGGTTTCTGCTCTGCAGAGCCCAGCTCTTTGTCCTTTTCCTTTCAGATGTGTCCCATACTCAGTAGCTTTCCTTAACACCTAGCACCAGATTCTTGCTAGCCAAGCCAAATGCTGAGGCTGTGTCTACATTGGCATGATTTTGCACAAAAGCAGCCGCTTTTGCGCAAAGACATGCTGCCTGTCTACACTGGCGGGGAGTTCTTGTGCAAGAACACTGACGTTCTAATGTGTGAAATCAGTGCTTCTTGCGCAAGAACTATGATGCTCCCGCTCAGGCATAAGCCCTCTTGCGCAACTGTTCTTGCGCAAGAGGCCAGTGTAGACAGGCAACACGAATTTCTTGTGCAAGAAATCCCAATGGCTAAAATGGCCATCGGAGCTTTCTTGCGCAGGAGAGCGTCTACACTGGCACGAATGCTTTTGCACAAAAACACATCTCTTGCGCAAAAGCACATGCCAGTATAGACACTCTCTTAGAATCATAGAATACTAGGACAGGAAGGGACCTCAAGAGGTCATCGAGTCCAGTCCCCTGCCCTCATGGCAGGACCAAATACTGTATACACCATCCCTGATAGACATTTATCTAACCTACTCTTAAATATCTCCACAGATGGAGATTCCACAACCTCCCTGAGCAATTTATTCCAGTGTTTGACTACCCTGACAGTTAGGAACTTTTTCCTAATGTCCAACCTAGACCTCCCTTGCTGCAGTTTAAGCCCATTGCTTCTTGATCTATCCTCAGAGGCCAAGATGAGCAAGTTTTCTCCCTCCTCCTTATGACACCCTTTTAGATACCTGAAAACTACTATCATGTCTAAACAAAACAAACCTAATTCCTTCAGCCTTCCCTCATAGGTCATGTTCTCTAGACCTTTAATCATTCTCGTTGCTCTTCTCTGGACCCTTTCCAATTTTTCCACATCTTTCTTGAAATGCGGTGCCCAGAACTGGACACAATACTTCAATTGGGGCCTAACCAGTACAGAGTAGAGCGGAAGAATGACTTCTGGTGTCTTGCTCACAACACACCTGTTAATACATCCCAGAATCATGTTTGCTTTCTTTGCAACAGCATCACACCGCTGACACATATTTAACTTGTGGTTCACTATAACCCCTAGATCCCTTTCTGCTGTACTCCTTCCCAGACCGTCGCTTCCCATTCTGTATGTGTAAAACTGATTGTTCCTTCCTAAGTAGAGCACTTTGCATTTGTCTTTATTTCAAAATAATGTTGAGCTGGAGTACTTCTTACTCCAACTCCTGTAACACTCATTTTATGAGGAATAAGGGAAGTAGAAGGAAGAGTGTTCTTCCTTCGACTTCCTGTTGTGCAGACAGTGCCAAAAGCCAAGTTAAGCTATTTCAGCTAAAGCTACACAATTGATATAGCTGAAGTTACATAGCTTAACGTGACTTTACCCTGTTGTGTAGATTATCCTAGATGTGGTAACATTCCTGATTTTAATGCAACAAGCAATGATTTTACAGCAGTTGCTATAAAAGATGGAAACTAAAAAGGGGATGAAAATGATTTTGTCTGATTGAAAAGATAGTCATACTGCTTGCTTAGTTATCACATCCCACAAATAGCTGAATACTGTAAGATAAGTGGCTCCATTGTCTCAGTACATATAGTATATGAATGCTGATAATAGGCAATACTCTGGAGTAGCTGTGTATTAACAAGGGGGAAAGAATTTTCTTCTTTAAAAGAAATGCTTGAGTTTAGGGATGAAATACAAAAAAGTTAGTAAAATGTTATTACACCAGAAAAAAGTGTGTTGCTGTGAGTTCTTGACTTAAATCTAAAGCCCTCATGTCCCTTAGCAAAGGGATTAATAGTGTGGGACTCTGGTGCATGCTTGTTATTTAACCTAAATTGCACAAGTTCATTTTTCCTATTATTGTCTGAAGAAACATGATGACACAATATTATAGATTATTGTTTCTGTTTACTGGTAAATTTGTATTCTACCCTCATTCCTGCTGCCTTAAACAATGTTAAGAGGGCCTGCTTGAAGTTTTGTCTTTTATATATTGAAGCAGTGGAGCAGCTTAACACACTATGGTAATTAGAACTTAATAAATATCAAGTACTGGCAATTCCCCAAAATATCAGAGGAAAACATGGGCTGAGGGTCATATTGAAAACAAACTTTTTTCAAATTTGGGGGTAAATTGAAATGTTGAAAAAATATTTAGAGTTATTTTGCTTCACACAAAATAAAATGGTTCATTTCAATTTCAAGCATTTTAACATTTTTAATTTTTTAAATAAAATTAAAGGAAAATTTGAAAAAATAAAAAAATTGAAATGTTTTATTTTGAAAATGTTGACGTAATTTTTTTTTAATGAAGCAATTGCGTGAAATTGACATGAACCCACAAAATGGACATTGCTGGATATGCATTTTTTTGCTGAGAAGAGTCTGAGTTGGAAAAAGAAATCCCAGCTCTACTGGTAATAATAAAAAAAAAATAGCACAACATCTATTACAGTGAGTACAATTTAACACACAGCTCTGTCTCAAAAGGCAACTAATTAACCAAATGGTTGATTAGCCTGGGCCTGATCAGACTGTGCTATTTGTATAATGAAAAATATGTAAGTCTGGACATTTCTAATGGCAGAAAGAAAGCTGTTCTAATAATTGACTGTTTCTTTGGTGGAAAATAGACCTGACAAATTTCCCTTTATTGTACAGCATATCCATTTTGATTGTACAAAACAGATAGGGGTATGGGATTTAATAAAATATAGGAGCTGAAACTCTGTTATATCGAGCTGTTATTCTTGAAGTTGATGGGCCAAAGAGGAATTGGATTAAAATCTGGGCTTGGTTTTAGCCTAAAGGTCAACATTTGAAGACATATCAGGGCTAGAGTTTGATTTTGAATTTGATTGTCTGAAATATAGCAATAGAAATGTAGCCGTGTTAGTCCGGTGTAGCTGAAACAAAAAACAGGACAATGTAGCACTTTAAAGACTAACAAGATGGTTCATTAGGTGATGAGCTTTCGTGGGCCAGACCCACTTCCATCTTGTTAGTCTTTAAAATGCTACATAGTCCTGTTTTTTTAAATATAGCATGCTTTGATGGTAAAGAAGTACATTTTGGAGCTCTTTGCACCAGTCGGCAGGAATGCAGACTGTCAGCTGGAGTAATTAGCAACTGGTAAATGACAATCTGAAAAAATGCACTTTGTTGTTGGTTTAGAAATCATCCAGAGTTGATATTTCAAGTTTAGTTCTGAATCTGTCTGTCTGATATTTCATTGGGTGAAATTCCCACACGTGCAGCAGGCCAGAGCAAGACTTCTTCAATAAGGCTGGTTGAAAAATTATTATTTTGATTAAATTCAGTTTTTCACAAACTGCCCTTTCACATAAATTTTCAATGAAAGATTGAAAATCAAACACTCAAATATTGCAAAATGATGGCTACAAATTGAAAACATTCTCTAGTCTGAATATGTTTTAGATATACCATAGTAAATTAGGGGAGTTGTACTTCAGTGGCTTCATTCCTCCATTCTTCTCTATGGGCTGAACTCCCCAGGTGCATTACACCTTTCGTGATACTCTGCACCCTCTCTCCAGCTGGGGAGTCTGTGGTGCATCACTGGAGATGTAGTCCAACCAGGGAGCCTGTCAATAGAGGAAAATGGGAGTATAAATTGGGACTACCATTCCCAAGAGGCACCTTGGAAACAAGAGGGAAAAAAGGTTTCCTGAATAGCTCTATTTTTCTCTATTTAAGTTCCACTAAGAGTTATTGAAGCTTGAAAGTTGTATACAGCCTTGTTCTTTCTGCAGAGGAGTTCCTTTGCCATTATGAATTCTATCACTGTGGTATCTGAATGCAGCCAATTTGCCAGGGGTGTTTTGTCAGGGTTGCTGAGTTGCAAGTACAGTAAATCTAGTTGAACTCTAGTTATTTTCTTTCTGTTTATGGAGTGGAAAAGAGAAACCTATTGTCACAGCTTGTATTTTATTTATTTTAAGTTAGTTGGTGGCATACTTATTTATCATTTTATGACATGACAATCTGAAGGGGAATTTATCACTTTTGATTATTCAGAGCCCTGAAATATTATGCTGCGCCCCCACAAAATTAATACTCTGCCATGAAATAAATGTTCTAGTGTTCAGATTGCTCTTCTAGCTATTTGTTATTGGTTGTATTTAGACTCGTCTTTGGCCAAAGGAAGACCCTAAGTAATTTGCTTCTGATTAAAAAATGTATTAAAACAACTTTCTATTATGGTAACATGAGCAAAGCCATAAATTTATTGGTTTCTATTATCATAGACTGCCACATACTTTTCTAACAATAACTATAGGTATGTATATATCATACCATATGTAAGTGTCACCAGTGTCCATGGCCCTTTACAAATACAAAAGAAGAAAACGTTCACGGACAATGAGCTTAATTTTTTTTACATAAGCAGCCTTCTCACATGGGATGGTCTCCATTTCATAGAATCATAGAATCATAGAATAATAGGACTGGAAGGGACCTCGAGAGGTCATCGAGTCCAGCCCCCCGCCCTCAAGGCAGGACCAAGCTCCGTCTACACCATCCCTGACAGATGTCTATCTAACCTGTTCTTAAATATCTCCAGAGAGGGAGATTCCACCACCTCCCTTGGCAATTTATTCCAATATTTGACCACCCTGACAGTTAGGAATTTTTTCCTAATGTCCAATCTAAACCTCCCCTGCTGCACTTTAAGCCCATTACTCCTTGTCCTGTCCTCAGAAACCAAGAGGAACAAATTTTCTCCTTCCTCCTTGTGACACCCTTTTAGATATTTGAAAACCGCTATCATGTCCCCCCTTAATCTTCTTTTTTCCAAACTAAACAAGCCCAGTTCATGAAGCCTGGCTTCATAGGTCATGTTCTCTAAACCTTTAATCATTCTTGTCGCTCTTCTCTGCACCCTTTCCAATTTCTCCACATCTTTCTTGAAATGTGGCGCCCAGAACTGGACACAGTACTCCAGCTGAGGCCTAACTAGTGCAGAATAGAGCGGCAGAATGACTTCACGAGTTTTGCTTACAACACACCTGTTGATACAACCTAGAATCATATTTGCTTTTTTTGCAACAGCATCACACTGTTGACTCATATTCAACTTGTGGTCCACTATGACCACTAGATCCCTTTCCGCCATGCTCCTTCCTAGACAGTCGCTTCCCATCTTGTATGTATGGAACTGATTGTTCCTTCCTAAGTGGAGCACTCTGCATTTCTCCTTATTAAACCTCATCCTGTTTACCTCTGACCATTTCTCTAACTTGCTAAGGTCATTTTGAATTATGTCCCTATCCTCCAAAGAAGTTGCAACCCCACCCAGTTTGGTATCATCTGCAAACTTAATAAGAGTACTCTCTATCCCAATATCTACATCATTGATGAAGATATTGAATAGTACGGGTCCCAAAACAGACCCTTGAGGAACTCCACTTGTTATCCCTTTCCAGCAGGATTTAGAACCGTTAACAACAACTCTCTGACTACGGTTATCCAGCCAATTATGCACCCACCTTATCGTGGCCCTATCTAAGTTATATTTGCCTAGTTTATCAATAAGAATATCATGCGAGACCGTATCAAATGCCTTACTAAAGTCTAGGTATATGACATCCACCGCTTCTCCCTTATCCACAAGGCTCGTTATCTTTTCAAAGAAAGCTATCAGATTAGTTTGGCATGACTTGTTCTTCACAAACCCATGCTGGCTATTCCCTATCACTTTATTACTTTCCAAGTGTTTGCATACGATTTCCTTAATTACCTGCTCCATTATCTTCCCTGGGACAGACGTTAAACTGACCGGTCTATAATTTCCTGGGTTGTTCTTATTCCCCTTTTTATAGATGGGCACAATATTTGCCCTTTTCCAGTCTTCTGGAATCTCCCCTGTCTGCCATGATTTTTCAAAGATCATAGCTAAAGGCTCAGATACCTCCTCTATCAGCTCCTTGAGTATCCTGGGATGCATTTCATCAGGACCTGGTGACTTGCTGACATCTAACTTTCCTAAGTGATTTTTAACTTGTTCTTTGTGTATCCTATCTTCTAAACTTACCCTCTCTCTGCTTGTATTCACTACGTTAGGCACACCTCCAGACTTCTCGGTGAAGACCGAAACAAAGAAGTCATTGAGCATCTCCGCCATTTCCAAGTTCCCTGTTACTGCTTCTCCCTCCTCGCTAAGCAGTGGGCCTACCCTGTCCTTGGTCTTCCTCTTGCTTTTAATGTATTTATAAAAGGTCTTCTTGTTTCCCTTTATGCCTGTAGCTAGTTTGATCTCATTTTGTGCCTTTGCCTTTCTAATCTTGCCCCTGCATTCCCGTGTTGCTTGCCTATATTCCTCCTTTGTTAGTTGTCCTAGTTTCCATTTTTTATATGACTCCTTTTTTATTTTGAGATCATGCAAGATCTCCTTGTTAAGCCAAGCTGGTCTTTTGCCATATTTTCTATCTTTCCTACACAGCGGAATTGTTTGCTTTTGGGCCCTTAACAACGTCCCTTTGAAATACTTCCAACTCTCCTCAGTTGTTTTTCCCTTCAGTCTTGCTTCCCATGGGACCTTACCTACAAGTTCTCTGAGCTTATCAAAATCTGCCTTCCTGAAATCCATAACCTCAATTGTGGTGGTCTCCCTTCTACCTTTCCTTAAGATCATGAACTCTATTATTTCGTGATCACTGTCCCCTATACTGTCTTCCACTTTCAAGTTCTCAACTAGTTCCTCCCTATTTGTTAAAACCAAATCCAGAACAGCTTCTCCTCTGGTAGCTTTTTCAACCTTCTGAAACAGAAAGTTGTCTCCAATGCAGTCCAGAAACTTATTGGATAGCCTGTGCCTCGCTGTGTTAGTTTCCCAACATATGTCTGGATAGTTGAAGTCCCCCATCACCACCAAATCTTGGGCTTTGGATAGTTTTGTTAATTGTTTAAAAAAGGCCTCATCCACCTCTTCCACCTGGCTAGGTGGCCTGTAGTAGACTCCTAGCATGATATCACCCTCGTTTTTTACCCCTTTTAGCTTAACCCAGAGACTCTCTACACAGCTATCTCCTACGTTCATCTCCACTTCAGTCCAAGTGTGTACATTTTTAATATACAAGGCAACCCCTCCTCCCTTTTTTCCCTGTCTGTCCTTCCTGAGCAAGCCGTACCCTTCCATACCAATATTCCAATCATGCGTCCCATCCCACCAGGTTTCTGTAATACCAATGATATCATAGTTGTATTTATTGGTTAGCAATTCCAGTTCTTCCTGCTTATTACCCATACTTCTCGCATTTGTATATAGGCATCTAAGATACTGATTTGATCTTGCCTCCCTGTTGTGCCCTGACCCTCCTTTCTCCTTGCCATTATAGGCCGTAGTCCCCCCCATTTCCAACCCATCTCCCAGTCCCGCACATTCAGCACTTACCTGTGGGCTTTGCTCACCTGCCCCCGACAAACCTAGTTTAAAGCCCTCCTCACAAGGTTAGCCAGTCTGTGTCCAAACAAGGCCTTCCCACTCCTGGAAAGGTGAACTCCATCTCCGCCAAGCAGTCCTTCCTGGAAGAGCACCCCGTGATCAAGGAAGCCGAATCCCTCCTGGCGACACCATCGTCGCAGCCAGGCATTCACCTCCAGGATGCACCTCTCTCTGCCCGGGCCCCTACCTTTGACAGGAAGGATAGAAGAGAATACCACCTGCGCTCCAAACTCCCTCACCCGTACTCCCAAAGCCCTGTAGTCACACTTGATCCGCTCAGTGTCACATCTGGCAGTATCATTTGTGCCCACGTGGATGAGTAGCATGGGGTAGTAGTCAGAGGGCCGGATAATCCTCGACAATGCCTCCGTAACATCTCGGATACGGGCCCCTGGCAGACAGCATACCTCTCGAGATGAGCTGTCAGGGCGACAGATGGGTGCCTCCGTTCCCCTCAGAAGAGAGTCTCCAACCACCACTACTCTACGTTTCCTCCTCGCAGTGGTGGCAGGAGACTGCTCAACCTTGGTGGTGCAAGGCCTGGTCTCCTCCACTGTGGGGGGTGACTCCTTGTCTCCTGCTGAAAGTAAAGAGTAACGGTTATGTAACAACACAGTGGGAGGGTTAGGAGCAGGGGTGGAACACTGCCTGCTGCCGGAAGTAACCAGCTGCCAGTGCTCACCCTGCACCACTGCCCCCTCCATAAGTGGCTGGTCAACAGTCCCACATCCTAGGACAGTGACCTCCGTGGACTCCACAGGAATACTGTCCAGGAATTCCTCATGGCTTCGAATGCTCCTCAGCCTGGCCACCTCCTCCTGTAGCTCTCCCACCTGCTGCCTGAGAGATTCTACCAGCAGGCACCTTTCACAACGGTTGTCTCCCCCAGCCTGGAGATCACTCAGTGGGAATTGCAAGCCACAAATACAGCAAGACCACACCAGGACCTGGGTAGAGGCATCCATGCTCAGGTTCTCTGTCTGGATACAGGCACAGGTGGAGGAGACAGGAGAAGTACTGGCACAAGCGCTACGGGTCTTCATCACCATCAGTCACTCCCTCTGCCCAACTCCCTCTTCAACTCCCCTGTCTGCAGTCCCCTGTCCGCTTCGCTCCCCTGGTCACACTGCTCTGGCTTTTTAAAGCCTGCTTGCCTAGGTCAGGCCTGCCCCCTTCTGAGTCACACAGGGGAAGGCTGAGCCTGAGGCTAATCAGAGGCAATCAAGGGAACAATGGCAGGCTCTCAGTCCCAACTGCCACAGAAGCTGAAACTGAAACTGCTAGCACTCCCTGGAATCAGACTCAATTCACACTTCAAACTGTAAAATTCAAACAGTCAGGCACACACACACACTCACACCACAGCTTGTACTCTCACCGGGTAGCCTCTTCGGCGGTGGGGTCGCTTTGCTCTCCCTCTTCAACTCCCCTGTCTGCAGTCCCCTGTCCGCTTCGCTCCCCTGGTCGCACTGCTCTGGCTTTTTAAAGCCTGCTTGCCTAGGTCAGGCCTGCCCCCTTCTGAGTCACACAGGGGAAGGCTGAGCCTGAGGCTAATCAGAGGCAATCAAGGGAACAATGGCAGGCTCTCAGTCCCAACTGCCACAGAAGCTGAAACTGAAACTGCTAGCACTCCCTGGAATCAGACTCAATTCACACTTCAAACTGTAAAATTCAAACAGTCAGGCACACACACACACTCACACCACAGCTTGTACTCTCACCGGGTAGCCTCTTCGGCGGTGGGGTCGCTTTGCTCTCCCTCTTCAACTCCCCTGTCTGCAGTCCCCTGTCCGCTTCGCTCCCCTGGTCGCACTGCTCTGGCTTTTTAAAGCCTGCTTGCCTAGGTCAGGCCTGCCCCCTTCTGAGTCACACAGGGGAAGGCTGAGCCTGAGGCTAATCAGAGGCAATCAAGGGAACAATGGCAGGCTCTCAGTCCCAACTGCCACAGAAGCTGAAACTGAAACTGCTAGCACTCCCTGGAATCAGACTCAATTCACACTTCAAACTGTAAAATTCAAACAGTCAGGCACACACACACACTCACACCACAGCTTGTACTCTCACCGGGTAGCCTCTTCGGCGGTGGGGTCGCTTTGCTCTCCCTCTTCAACTCCCCTGTCTGCAGTCCCCTGTCCGCTTCGCTCCCCTGGTCGCACTGCTCTGGCTTTTTAAAGCCTGCTTGCCTAGGTCAGGCCTGCCCCCTTCTGAGTCACACAGGGGAAGGCTGAGCCTGAGGCTAATCAGAGGCAATCAAGGGAACAATGGCAGGCTCTCAGTCCCAACTGCCACAGAAGCTGAAACTGAAACTGCTAGCACTCCCTGGAATCAGACTCAATTCACACTTCAAACTGTAAAATTCAAACAGTCAGGCACACACACACACTCACACCACAGCTTGTACTCTCACCGGGTAGCCTCTTCGGCGGTGGGGTCGCTTTGCTCTCCCTCTTCAGTTTATTACACCATTTAATAATGTGATAAGCCTGATGCAGCCCTCTCTGTGACTTTTCAACCAAATGGTCTACAGCTATACATTACCCAGCTCACCAAGTCTTTTGCAGCCTGTGGTTTGCAATTGAAACGTGCAACTTGTTGTTTGCATAGCCTAGTCTTTAGGATGTGAATCTGACAGTCATTAAGACTAAGGGACACCATAAATGCAAAATCTCTGGAATGAACATCTTCTGCCAAGTGAAGAGTTCTACAAATAACATTTTCTGCCAAGTGTTATTGGTAGCACCAAGGGCCATGTTAAAATAACTAAAGGACAGAGAAACCTCACACTGGCAGAAAAGGGGTTAAACAGAGTCCTAGTTGCCAGCCCTGTTGTACCAGCAGCCAATTGACAGGTCTGGAGTGAGAAGAACAGAAAAGAACCTGGCTCAGTTCAAGCACTGAAGAGGCAGGAGATAGTTTCATCTCTCTACTTGAGGGAACTGACAATGGAGACAGCTTTCAGGGGAGAAGCACTGTGTTCCTGGTCAAGAGACAAAGGCATTGAAACTGAGGAGCACCCAGTAGTGAGCAAACTGTACTACTTGACTGTAAGGATTTTGTGGTGGTAAGCTCTCTTCGACCTGGCATGTGTCCTGAGTGACATGAGATTGCAGCAGGTCTCAAGTGGGTGCTACTCCAGGAGAGATATGAAAGACTATTTTGAATATAGGGGCCAAGACAAAACTGCTCTTGGGCAGTCTCCCAAGTGTTCAACTTACTGGGAACACTGATCAAGAGTATATTTAACTCTTCAGCAAACTCTTGCTTCAAAGTAGGAGTCATTTTCTCATCTCTCAATTTAACTTCAGTTCTGAGTTTGTGAACATTTATTTTGATTCTCAGAGTGGCCTTGGAGGAATTCTGGGTAGAAATATTATACAAAGGAATCTCTCACTGTAGCTATACTCCTTCATGTTCACCAACAGACAAGGACAGAAAGCTCCTTCCATCCTGCATCTTCTGTCCATCTGTCATTTTGTGTACATAGTATATAAAATGAGGTAGCTGTGGCCATTCTTCCCCTGTTCTCCAACAGATGGGAGAAGAGAACTCCTTATCCTTTAGAGCTTTCAGCAAGAGGGCTTACAAGAATTCTTTTGTTACAGTCAGAGTATGAGTGGGTGATTATGCAGTCATGCCAGGGACTACACACACATACTTACTTATACATAGATGGGTAAGGAAGTTTAAGAAGAAACAGAGAATGTCCAGGACTTTGGCTGCACCTCTCTATTTAGTAGCCAATGCAGTTGACCAGCATAAAAGAGGTAGGCTGTGTCTAGACTGGCATGATTTTGCGGAAATACTTTTAACGGAAAAGTGTTTCCGCAAAAGAGCGTCTAGATTGGCACGGATGCTTTTGCGCAAAAAATGCTTTTGCGCAAAAGCATCTGGGCCCAGTATAGATGCGCTTTTGCGCAAGAAAGCTCCAATGGCCATTTTACCCATCGGGCTTTCTTGCACAAAAAATTAAGGTGCCTGTCTACACTGGCCCTCTTCCGCAAGTATTCTTGTGCAAGAGGGCTTATTCCTGAGCGGGAGCATCAAAGTATTTGCACAAGAAGCACTGAATTCTTACATTAGAACGTTAGTGCTCTTGTGCAAATTCAAGCGGCCCGTGTAGACAGCTGGCAAGTTTTTGCGCAAAATCTTGCCAGTCTAGATACACCCGTAGTATTTTATTGTTAGCATGAATCCATTATAAAAATTGCTACTTCCAGGACCAAGAAGGAGCCAAAGGAGAAATTGTGACTCACAGGTGTCCAGATGACTACTTTGGATTGTGCCTAAAGTCACAAACTAGCCCTTTCACACAGTCATGTGTATATGCATGTGTTTATTTTAAAATATCTATAATCAAGGTTAAATACAAATAAATGCTTTCTCTTGGCACATTCTGTCTGCATATTATGAAATACAAAATAATAGGCTCAAGACCAACAAGACTTTCAGATACACACACACTTTTTAAAAAAAATTATACTTCATTTAAGTTTCCAGTAAATACTAAATCTCTCTCTCTCTTTTATTTTACTGCAGTGGGAAGTAGATGGAAGAATGCAAAAACCCTACAGCAACCTAAGAACATATTCACTCTTGCACTGCATCCATAATTAATCTGTTTTCTCTTATCAGGGTTTTTGCAGCAGATAACTGCATCCATGTAGATGCCACAGTGCACAGACTGGTAGACAGTACTGCAATTGAGAGATAATTAAAACACAAAAATCTTACTTTCAAGTGAGAGCCATTTCAATCCCCCCAAAGCTAAGCAATTGTTCTGTGTGGCTATCCAGGAGCAGGAATAAAAAGCTATGCCCTGGGGGAGAAAATCCACAGCACAAGAATGCTCATAGATTGGGAAACATCATAGGAAGAATCATAGAACACTAGAACTGGAAGGGACTTCGAGAGGTCACTGAGTCCAGTCCCCTGCCCCCATGGCAGGACCAAGTACTATTCCTGATATATATCTAGCTAACCTGCACTTAAATATCTCCACAGATGGAGATTCCACAACCTCATTAGGCAACTTTGCTGAAGTTTAAGCCCATCCCTTCTTGTCCTATCCTCAGAGGCTGAGGAGAAAATTTTTTCTCCCTCCTCCTTTTGACACCCTTTTAGATACCTGAAAATCGCTATCATGTCCTCTCTAAGTCTTCTCGTTTCCAAACTAAACAAGCCCAAGTCTTTCAGTCTTCCTTTATAGGTTATGTTCTCCAGACCTTTAATCATTTTTGTTGATCTTCTCTGGATCTTCTCCAATTCTCCACAGCTTTCTTAAAATGTGGAGTCCAGAATTGAACACAATGCTCCAATTGAAGCCAATCAGCACAGGGTAGAGCGGAAGAATGACTTTTCGTGTCTTGCTCACAAAACTCCTGTTAATGATTCATGTTTGGTTTTTTTGCAACAGTGTCACACTGTTGACTCATATTTAGTTTGTGGTCCACTATGACCTCTAGATCCCTTTCTGCAGTACTCCTACCTAGACAGTCACTTCACATCCTGTATGTGTGGGAGTGATTGTTCCTTCCTAAGTGTAGTACTTTGCATTTGTCCTTATTAAACGTCATCCTATTTACCTCAGACCATTTCTTCAGTTTGTCCAGATCATTTTGAATTATGACCCTATCCTCCAAAGCAGTTGCAACCATTCCCAGCTTGGTATCATCTGCAAACTTAATAAGCGTACTCTCTATGCCAATATCTAAATCATTCATGAATATATTGAACAGAACCACTCTCAAAACAGACCCCTTTGGAACCCTACTTGTTATGCCCTTCCAGCAGAATTGTGCACCATTAATAACTACTCTCTGAGAATGGTTATCCAGCCATTTACGCACCCACTCTATAGTAGCCCCATCTAAGTTGTATTTGCCTAGTTTATTGATAAGAATATCATATAAGACCATATCAAATGCCTTACTGAAGTCTAGGTATACCATGTCTACCACTTCTCCCTTATCCTCAAGACTCATTATCCTATCAAAGAAAGCTATCAGATTGGTTTGACATGATTTGTTCTTTGGAAATCCATGCTGGCTGTTACTTATCACCTTATTATCTTCCAGGTGTTTGCAGATGAATTCCTTAATTATTTGCTCCATTATCTTTCCTGGCATGGAAGTTAAACTGACTGGTCTGTACTTTCCTGGGTTGTTCTTATTTCTATTTTTATAGATGGGCACTATATTTGCCCTTTTCCAGTCTTCTGGAATCTCTCCTGTCTTCCATGATTTTCCAAAGATGATAGCTAACGGCTCAGATACCTCTTCTATCAGGCCCTTGAATATTCTAGAATGCATTTCATTGCAGATATCTTGTAGACATCTAACTTTTCTAAGTAATTTTTAACTTGTTCTTTTTTTATTTTATCTTCTAACCCTATCCCCTTCCCACTAGCATTCACTATGTTAG
Source organism: Pelodiscus sinensis (assembly GCF_049634645.1). Lineage (NCBI taxonomy): Eukaryota > Metazoa > Chordata > Testudines > Trionychidae > Pelodiscus > Pelodiscus sinensis. The sequence continues at coordinate 26,121,900 of NC_134725.1, read as the reverse complement.
GCATTCCTTCATCATCAGACTTCTTGGTGAAGACTGAAACAAAGACATCATTAAGCACCTCTGTCATTTCCAAGTTTCCGGTTACTGTTTCTACCCTCCCCACTGAGCAGTGGGCCTACCCTGTCCTTGGTCTTCTTCTTGCTTCTAATATATTTATAGAATGTCTTCTTGTTTCTCTTTTATGTCTGTAGCTAGTTTGAGCTCATTTTATGCCTTTGCCTTTCTAATCTTGCCCCTGAATACCTGTATTGTTTGCTTATATTCTTCCTTTGTGATTTGTCCTAGTTTCCACTTTTTATTACTCCTTTTTTATTTTTAGATAATACAAGATCTCCTAGTTAAGCCAAGGTGGTTTTTTGCTGTACTTTCTGTCTTTCCTATGCAGTGGAATAGCTTGCTTTTAAGCCCTTAATAATGTCCCTTTGAAAAACTGCCAACTCTCTTCAGTTGTTTTTCACCTTAGTCTTGCTTCCCATGGGACCTTACCTACCATGGGAACTTACCAAAATCTGTCTTTTGGAAATCCATTGTCTCTATTCTGATGGTCTCCCTTCTACCATTCCTTAGAATAATGAACTGTATGATTTCATGATCACTTCCACCCAAGCTGTCTTTCATTTTCAAATTCTCAACCAGTCCCTCCTTATTTGTTAAAATCAAATCTAGAACAGCTTCCCCCAGTAGCTTTTTCAACCTTCTGAAATAAAAAGTTGTCTTCAGTGCAGTCCAAGAACTTATTGAATGGTCTGTGCCCCACTGTGTTAGTTTCCCAACTTATATCTGGATAGCTGAAGTCCCCCAATTCCACAAAATCCTACGCTTTGGATGATTTTGTTAGTTATTTAAAAAAAAGCTTCATCCACCTCTTCCACCTGGGTAGGTGGCCTGTAGTAGACCTCTAGCATGACATCACCCTTTTTTTTTTACCCCTTTAAGCCTAACCCAGAGGCTCTCAACACATCTGTCTCCTATGTCCATCTCCACCTCAGTCCAAGTGTATACATTTTTAATATATAAGGCCACACCTCCTCCTTTTTGTCTCCGCCTGTCTTTCCTGAGTAAGCTGTACCTTTCTATACCAATATTCTAATTGTGTGTATTATTCCACTAAGTCCCTGTGATACCAACATTGTCATAGTTGTGTTTATTTATTAGCACTTCAAGCTCTTCCCGCTTATTAGTCATACTTCTTGCATTTGTATATAGGCATCTAAGATACTGATTTGATCTTGCCTCCCAATTGTGCTTTATCCATCCTTTTTCTCTGCTATTATAGCCCAAACTCCCTCCCAATTCCATCTTCCAGGTCTCCATGTTCTTCACTTACCTGTGGGCTTTGGTCATCTCCCCCATCGAACCTCGTTTAAAGCCCTTCTCACTAGGTTAGCCAGTCTGCATCCAAATACGGTCTCCCCCTTTCTCAAAAGGTGAACCCCATCCCTGCTTAGAAGTCCTTCCTGACATAGCATCCCATGGTCAAGGAAGCCAAAGCCCTCCTGGCGACACCATCTTCACAGCCAGGCATTCACCTCTAGGATGCATCTGTATCTGCCTGGGCCCCTACCTTTGACAGGAAGGACTGAAGAGAATACCACCTGTGCTCCAAACTCCTTCACCCCTGGTCCCAGAGCCCTGTAGTCACTCTTTATCTGCTCAGTGTCACACCTTGCGGTATCATTAGTGCCCACATGGATGAGTAGCATGGGTTAGTAGTCAAAGGGCCAGGTGATCCTCGATAGTGCCTCCGTAATGTCTTGGATATGGGCTCCCGGCAGGCAGCATACCTCCTGAGATGACATGTCAAGGCAACAGATGGGCACATCTGTCCCTCTCAGAAGAGAGTCTCCGACCACTACTACCCTACATTTCCTTCTTGCAGTGGTGGCAGCAGACCTCCCAGCCTTCGGGTATGAGGCTTCTCCTCCTCAGTTGTATGGGGGGATTCCTTATCTCCTGTATCGAGAAGAGTATAATGGTTTCCCAGTACCATGGTGGGAGTGTTGGGAGCAGGGGTGGAGGACTGCCTGCTTCCAGAAGTGACCAGCTTCCAGTGTCCCTGCTGAGCCATCTCCTTCTCCTCCAATGGTGTATCCAGAGATTCCACCAGCAGGCACCTTTCACATTGGATAGTTCCCTCAACCTGGATATCAGTAAGTGGGAATTGCAAGCCACAGATCCTACAAAACTACACCAGGATCTGGGTAGAGGCACCCATGGTCAGGTGGTCTGTCTGGCAACAGACGCAAGCAGAGGAGACAAAATCAGTGCTGGCATAGGCGTTGCTGGTCTTCCTGACCATAGTAGTCCTCTCCCTTTAAAACTCCCTCTTAAACTCTCCTCTCTGCAGCCCCCTACCACTTCGCTCTCCTGGTTGCTTGGCCTCTGGCATTTAAAGCCTGCTGGCCTAAGTCAGGCCTACCTCCCCCTTAGTCACACAAGGGAAGGCTGATCCTGAGGCTGATCAAAGGCTATCAAGGGAACAAAGGATCAAACACTCCCAGATGCACAATCCCATCTGCCACAGTAACTGAAACTGAAATCACCTGAAATCAGATCAAAATTCAAAAGTAAACTCACTCACACCAAAAGCTAGTACTCTCACCTGGTAGCCTGTTCAGCAGTGGGATCTTTTGATCTCCCTGTTAATCTCCCCTATCTGTAGCCCCCTGTCCACTTCACGGAATGTGGTAGAAGTTATTATTTCATATGCTGCAACCTTGACAATATTTACAGGAGCAAACATTTATGAAAAATTGACTTCATTGTAGTCAATGGGAATTTTGGGCCATGATTTCACCTGGTGTTTTCAGAACTGGCTGATTTGCTACTGATCAGGCAGATTTGGCTTCTTTCAGTGTATTCAGTACAAACTTGTATTTTACTAAGCTGCCTGGTATCCTGGCTTCAGTAATTTTATATTTTCCTAGTATCATTGTTCCAGTTGGGCATCCAGAAAATATCTATTAAAATCTTAATGGTTTCTTATCCTTTTCCTTTCAGAACAGCTTTGTTATTATCAATATGCATTTCTTCCTCAGCATTTAATATATTGAAATGTCAATAATGCTTTGTTCTATAAAATACATCAAGTACTTTCATGCTGTATCCAGCCTCATAAAACTGTGCTTGAGCTGATAAACAACATCCATAAAATGGATAAAGAAGGTTGTGTTGAACCAGAATAATAGAAAAATTGCTTTTTTGACCCAAAAGATTAACAAACAAACTTAAACCTTTTCTTTGACTTTTTGTTTCAAGGTAATGAAAGTTTGAGAACTAATTAGCACAGGGTCCCTTAATTCTGAAGTTTGTTCAGATATTTAATGGGTAAAATTCTCCCCTGGCACAATTCCTGTGCAATCAGTGGAATTACGCTACTACAGAATTTGGCCTCATGTCTGTCTGTTTTACTGACATTATTATGTCTGGAATTACTTCCCAGTCGCTGGGGGCCAGGACTCTTTTGCATGTTCCACCCTGTCCTTTGCTCTATATCGGCAGACAAGAATCAAGCCCACATTCTGTGCATACGACTCAAAGATTTTCACCTTATTTACAACAAATCCCCTTTACACTATCAAAGCAGTGTAAAAGGGTCTTAAATTGGTGCTAATCATTCAGTATTATTGTTTGGGGGTTAAACCAATCCCAAAGATATTTTGCAGCTTAACTTCTCTTCCTTGCACCATGATCCTCTCTTTGTGCACAGGGAAATTTGTTTCTAACCTTGCAATGTCTTGCAAGGACCTCTGAGGGACAAGGGAAAAAACCTGAAATTATACACAACAGTAAATTTAAATTGTTTATGTTGGGTTTGTCTTAAAATAGCTTTGGGCATTCTTCCATCTACTTCCCATAGGTTTTTAGCATACTCTGTATTACTATAGTGATGCATTTCAAAGTCAAGCGGAGTTTAATTAAACATAGTAATGAGGACATGAACAATTGGAAAAGCAGAAATTCTTGGTGGGAAGCAAGGAGGGAATGTTTCCTTTCAAGAAATTTGTTCCTGAACTTTTTCAGACAATTTGTGAAGGACACTGTAGTCAGTCCAGCTACCTGCAATACCACAAGCTATGCCTGATCTTGCTATAATCTCCATAGCCCTAGTCTATACTAGGGAGTTATTTCAAAATAACCCCCCTCGTGTTGAAATAATAAGCAGAGCTTCTATACTACCAAGCCTATTATTTTGAAATACAGGAAGTCCCCGAGTTACGCGGATCCGACTTATGTCGGATCCGCAGTTACAAACGGGGCTTTTCTCGCCCCAGAGGACGGAAGTGGTGGGACGCCCAGATGCGCTGCGGTCCGCCGCCACCGTCCTCCGGGGCGAGAAAAGCTGCTCCCCGTCTCCCTGGTCTGCAGGGAGACAGGGAGCAAAGCCTTGGAGCACGCCCGCAGCGGGACAGCCCGGGCGTGCTTGAGCTGTCCCCCTACGGGCGTGCTCCACGGCTTTGCTCCCCGTCTCCCTGCAGTCTGACCAGCAGACCAGGGAGATGGGGAGCAAAGCCTCAGAGCACGCCAGCAGTGGGACAGCCGCGGCGCGCCTGGACTGTCCCGCTGCCCGCGTGCTCTGCGGCTTTGCTCCGCGTCTCCCAGGTCAGCAGACCAGGGAGACGGAGCAAAGCCGTGGAGGACTTGGGCGGTCCCGCCACCCCCGTCTCCCTGGTCTGCTGGGGGGGGGGGTGCAAGTAGTGCCCCCCCAGCAGACCAGGCTTTTCTTGCCTACCCCTGGGGTAGAGCAGCTGGGGGCTGCTGGGTTGGTCCTGCAGTGCTGCTCCGGACCAACCCGGCAGCACCCCAGCTGCTCTGCCCCAGGTGTCCTGATTCAGCCACTGCTGGTCAGTTTCAGCAGCGGCTGAATCAGGACGCCTGGGCAGAGCAGCTGGGGTGCTGCTGGGTTGCTCCAGTATCGCCGAGGAGCCGCGCTACTGGAGCAACTCAGCAGCACCCCAGCTGCTCTGCTCCAGGCGTCCCCAAGTCAGCCGCTGCTGAAACTGACCAGCGGCTGACTACAGGAAGCCCAAGGCAGAGTTGCTCTGCCCCAGGCTTCCTGATATCAGCCGCTGATCACTTTCATCAGCAGCAGCTGACTTGGGGACGCCTGGGTTTCTTAAGTTGAATCTGTATGTAAGTCAGAACTGGCGTCCAGATTCAGCCGCGGTTGAAACTGATCAGTTTCAGCAGCGGCTGATGCCAGTTCCGACTTACATACAGATTCAACTTAAGAACAAACCTACAGTCCCTATCTTGTATTTTAATCCTGGGACTGCCTGTAACAGGCTGGTTATTTCATAATTTGTACTCCTGCTTTCCTTCGGGAATACTGCTTATTTCAAAATTGTTATTTCGAAATAGTTTTAGTATAGACACTCCACTGCTGCTAATTGAAAATAATTGGCCTCTCGCAGCTGCAGTTCTGACTGTTCAGGCCATACCTGTCATCTCCACTGCTCCCCTTCTCCTGTGGAGCTTAAAACTCCAGGCTTCAGGAGAAGGGCTTGTGCCATGTGGTCAGTTTTACAAGCCCTGTGCCCTACCGCACATAGCCCAGGGTCATGCCTGCTCTCAGACAGCAATCGCTCCCAATCAAGTGCATCAATGCAGAAGAGACTGATCCTGTGCATGGGAACCTGTCGGAGTCTGGGGGGGGGGGGGGGAGGAGTGGATCCCATTAGTACTTTTTCCAGCAAATGGCATCTGCCACTCACACACAGCGCCCCCATTACTCCCCCACAGCAGGCAAGGATAGAAGTTCTCTCTCTGTGGGACGCAGCCAGTGCCAGACCTGATGTGTGTGGAACACACTAGGAAGCTGGGTCACTCTATCCCCCCCTCCCCACCAAAGGCTTCTGACCTGGCTGGCACCTTCCCATGCCTGCTTGTTCCTGGGCCATGGGTATTGTGATGTTCCTCTGGGACATCTGTGTGCCTTCTAGAAAGTGCTCACTATCTAGGCAACAGATGGCCTTGCTTGAAGCAAAGTGCCATTGTCTGAACCAAGACCTTTGGTATCGGTGCAGAGATTAGGGCTTATTCCAACCTTCATGGTGGGACACCTTCCCATGACAAGCCACCAATAAGGAACCACACTGCAGCCTGCCCTCAGTGTCTCCTGGGATGACTATCCTTGTCCCTTTTCTGCACAGCTGGGGCAGCTGTGAGTTTGGAGCATCCCCCACCTCGCATGCCATCTATCCGAATCCGCAGGATCCACAGGCAGAAGAGAACCCACAAGGACCTGATGCTGGAGCAGATGGCCTGCCTGCAGTCCTCATCTGAGGGCTTGAGGAGGAGCCCTGGGAGCAGGCCACTGACCAGGATCAGAGGAAGTCCACCTGCGACAATCTGGGGCATCAGCACAAGGCCATGTGCTCCTCACTCACCTCAGTGATGGAGCACATGGCCTCATACATGGAGTGTGCCACCAGCCAGCTTCCTCTTCCACCTAACTCCTCCCCATCCTCCCCGGGACTGCTGGGGCTCCAGAATACATGTCATTGGGAACTTTCAGCTATCTGAAGTCTCCTGAACACCCCAAGGCAGACACCAGCCCCAACCCCAGCCCTGAGCCTCTACCCTGGTCCATGTTCTTTCCCCCAATCCCTCCCCTGCTGTCTATCCCCCCCAATAAACACTCCTATATTTTTCACAAAATAAGACTTTATTATTTGTTGTGATGGGGAGGTGGGAAAGGGGGAGAAAAGTCTCACAGAGGGAATGATGGGGCCCCTTGTGGAGAGCCACAGGGGAGAGTGAGTCTCACAGCCGGCCTTGGATAAAACTCTCCCTCAAAGCCTCTCTGATAAACACCATCCCTTTAAATGCTCTCCTGATGGAGCAGGTATCTAGCTGCTTATTTTCCCTGGCCAGCATTCAGCCTCAGCTCCTCACCCTGGCAGAAAAGTCTCCCATTTGTTCTCACACAGGTTGTGGAGCATACAACAAGCCACCACCACAAAGAGGATGTTGTGCTCATTGAGGTCCAGGCAGGTGAGGAGACACCTGATCCTCCCCTTTAAATGGCCAAACACACCACCATAAGTGACTGCTCAGCTTGATGTTGAAGTGCTCCTTGGTGGAGTCCAGGCTGCCCATATAGGGCTTCCTGAGCCAAGGGAGTAAGAGGTAGGCTACATCACCTAGGATTACAATGGGTATGTCCACCTCCCCGGCTATGATGGTGCAGTCAGAGAAAAAAGTGCTGATGTGCCTCTTTCAGAAGAGGGAGGAGTTCTGGAAGATGCGGATGTTGTGCGCCTTCCCTGACCACACAATGTTAATGTTAGTGAAGCTTCCCTTGTAATCCATGAAAGCTTGCAGCACCATGGAAGTGTGGCAAGCTTCCAGAGTGTGATGGCAACATGCTTCTGCAGGGGGATGGCGGGTTGCTGTTGAGGGTCCTGTTGCCTGAGAGCAGAGGCAAGCCACTCGCAGTACTTCAAGAAGGTGTCCTTCTGCATGCAGAAGTTCTGGAACCACTGCTGGTCATCCCATAGGATGATGTGGTTCCACCAGTCTGAACTGGTTTCCCGCTGCTAGATGCAGTGTTCCACAGTGTCCAGGGAATTGAGGGACATGTGCAGCAGTAGGAGCTCCAAGGCCTGGGTGAGCAGGGCCTCCAGTTCCGGCTGGTCCTCATCCTGCTGAAGCAGCATGCAAGTGGTCTGCAAGTATTGTGCCATGAGGTGCAACATGAGGCCTGTGAGCCTAGCACTGCTTTGCAGCAGTTCTGCCTCCATGCTGTGAGTGCTGTGCAGTCTACAAGGGCAACCACAGAACTCTGCATCTGTTTGATGTCCCACAAAGGGAGATGCTCTCTGTGTAACCTATGAGATCGCTGTAGTGGTAGCAAAGATAACATTTACAGTTTCCTTCCATTCTCCCAGGTATCCAACTTAGCTTCCTTTTATTTTCTTTAGTATTGTATTCCCTGAAAGACCCACTATAACTTAAATCCATTTATGCATTTAACTACCTGTACTGGGCACATGCAAACCTTTGTAAGGCTCTTTTATGATACCACTATGTCACAAAGCAATGTTTAATCTATTTTACGTGTCCAGTGGAAGAATCCCCCTGTGGGGAGCCAGAGAGACTTCTATCCCACTTCTGCTCCCAAGCCCTGAACTAGGGGACACATCAAGAAAGGAGGGAAAGTGACCGGGGTGCCTATTTCCCATCTTCTAGAACAGGGGTTGGCAACATCTGGCATGCATGCCATAAGTGGCATGCAATATGATTTTCAATGGCATACTCAATGAACAGGCTTCCCCTTCTCCCCTTTCCCTCCCCTGCAACGGAGAGCCCCTGCTGGTGATGCAGCATCACACCCCCTGCAAGATTGGAGCCAGTGCTGGCTTCCTGGAGGGGGGGAGTGAGGAGGAGCCCATGTGCCCCACAGACATGAGACTCAGCTGGGGAGGAGGAGAGTCTAGTTACTTTTGCGCACCACCACCACAGGACGTGTAACATAGCATTACATGTACATCATTTCTGTTTGCGGAAGTGGAAATGATGTACATCAGCTGAGCCACCCCTTGCAGCAGTTTGACCCTGACCCTTTCTCCATCTAGGCTGGTGACTTCATGGCATGTTCCTGGCTCTGTCACAGTCCCCTAGACAGGAGTGGAGAGGCAAGAAGTAGGCATGTGTGTGTGTGTGTGTGTGTGTGTGTGTGTGTGTGTGTGTGCTCTGAAAGTCCTGGGAAACCCCGAGGCTGTGCACCTGATCCAGTTTGTGGGGAAGCATGCATGTGCTGCTCCTCCTCTCCCCACAGGAAAACCTGGAGTGGAGTTCAAGGCATGAGACCATATAGGGTGTGTGGTGGAGAGAATGGCATGGTCCAAGACAAGAGGGTTTAAGTCTTGACACACCATGTTGGAAAAGTTTCCGACCCCCATTCTATAATGACCCCTTGGGGCTCTGGATAGCTGGACATAAAAGGGAGTGTCCCTGAATCTTCTTTGCTTTATGATTTGGCCCACCCTAGTGGGCAAAGATCCACAAAACCAGGTAACACAGAGAGGTGGTTTAAATCACATCATCTGAGCCAATTAACTTGCACTATTGATATTTATTAATGTAACATAACACTAATAAAATACCGTACCTGAAAGTACCATGCTTTGTTTTGTTCAGTGTCAATTAGCTTTTTATTCTTTACATACTTTTCTTTTCATTCAGTTATTATTTGCATAAAGAGGTTTATTTCCTACATTGCTACCGAATCTGCAGAAATCTAGTACCAAAGGGACACAAATGGTTAGCACACTAATATTAAATATCTAACTGCAATTTTTCAATATCAATGAAGGATAGATTTTTCACCATTATACCCTGTAAACCAATATTTTTAAAGCTTATGACACACTGTTTGGCTGAAAATGCTGTTATTCACATGAAGGACCTTCGATTTCTACTCTGATGATGTGTCAAAGTAAAATCTTGAGTTTTGTTACACTGCACCTTTTATAGTCATTTTTACTGTGCAATGGGAAGACAAAATGTACATAAATTGGTTCTATTTTTCACTTGCTTTTTGCTGGCATAAGTGATGGACAAAGTGTAGGGCAATGATGAATCAGGACCTCAAACTCTACCTAATTATTTAATGGTTTTCTATTATTATGTATTTAATAAGTTAAGGGTAAGCATAAATATAGCTGGCACTTCAAAGCAGAGAAGCAGACTGTCCCTGCTCAGTAGCAAATGGATGTGAAAACAAAGAGGACTTTCTGGTACAAACCAATAAATAACATTAGAGAAAAAAATTGAGAGGTGGGCTGCTCCTGTTATTAGGCCACTATCCTAGGACTTGAGAGACATGGATTCAAATTCCTGCTCTGATGCAAGCCTTCTGAGTCACCTTGAGCAGTTCACTTGGGCTAGGTCTAGACTGCAGTGCTTTTCCGGGATACCTCTGGTATCCCAGAAAAACAATGCTGTGTCCAGGGAATGCATCTGTTTTTCCCCCCAAAAAATTGGAAAAGTGGATGTGTTCTTTCATCATTCCTGTGAACCTCATTCTACGAGGAAGAAGGGATGTGTCAAAAGAGCAGGTTTTTCTGAAATATGGCCCCATGTAGACACGCCAAATTTGGAAAAGTCTCTTTTGACAGAAAAGTGGGAAAAGATATGCAAATTGCGGTTCACAATTTGCATATCTTTTTCCGACTTACCTTTTTAGGCTAGACATACCCTTAGGCTCACATTGTGAAAGGCAACTATGGACAACCTAGACTAATCAGTGAGCCAGATGAATGGCCCTCCTTCATCTCAATGGGCCACAAGATTGTTGTAACCAAAGTGGTCTCCCAAGATAGAACAGTTTTGCTTACTGCGCTTGTGTACGTAGAGTGGGTGGGGTGTGCCGATTGAACCACAGGGGCACTTTGATTGGATGCAGAGGGAATGCACGGCTCTCATAGTCAATGTCATGTGCAATCAGCACGCACCTCACTTCATGTACCCTTGCTTTCACATGTGTGTCTCTAATAATATCAGTTGGAAAAAAACTACATTGATGTAAACCAGTGGAATCTGGTAACCTAGTGCACAGACAACAGTAAAAGAGATGTCTTACTTGCCAAACATAGAATCCCGATGGACTGCATGCAGCTCACAGGCTACAGGTTGCCCACTTCCACTGCTCAAAAGCATTGAAATCAATGAGAGTCAGGCAACTAAACACCTCAGAGGATCTTAGTTTTAATATCTTTGTGCCTAACTTCCTCACATGTACAATGTGGGTAACAGTATTTTTCTACCTCTGAGGGGTTTTGTGAGGCTTAACTCTCTCTCCCCCACTGTGAATGACAAAGTTTTGCCATGGCAAGTGCAAACATGAATGCGGCTTTGTCAGCAGGAGTGCTCTCCTTCCCACAAAGCAAAAGCCACTCATAAGTGATGGAAGTATTTTGCTGGCAAAATTGCAAACAGCGTTCACACATATTGACTTTTTTAGCAACTTTTTTGTGCTAAAAACTGTATAGTTTAGACATACCCATAAGAACAAATTTGGCATTAGATACTGATTTGCTACCCAAGCAAAATGTTAGCTGGATTCTTCAATATTTGTCAGCATTTAGCAGCCTTTACCTCTGTCAGGCCAAAGGCTTGTAACGCTTCCTATGAAACCTTATATTCTTTTTCTCATTAAATTAATATTCAGCCAAGTTTGTATCTTTTTTGTCAGCTGAAGAACCCTTCTCTTCAAGCTTCAAGATGATAGGTGGATTAGCTGGGTTAAGATGACTTTTTCTGGTAACACTATAAATCTTGAAGAAATAAATCCTTTGAAATACTCTTTTTTTCTGTTCTGTATATTTGGCTGAGTAGCTAAAAGAGTTTATCCACTTGAGTATGTTGAGACTGTGGATTAACATCAGTGTAGTAATAGCATGGAGTCTTTCTTGCCCTTTCTCATTGTGATTTGGTTTTCTGTTAATAGTAATCTAGTAGTTACAATCAAGGAGTGGATAATCAGTGTTTTTTTAGGCTTTAATTCAAGCTCCGCCACTGATTTGCTTTGTGATCCAGAGGCTGATACCTTGATTTCTGTTAAATAGTGCTTTGTGCTATGAATAGTCCCACTAAAGGCAATGGAATTGGTGTGAAATAAAGTGCTTCTAAACTAAAGTAAAATTATTAGAAGCAGGCCTTTAATTTATATTTGCCTTCATTACTGTACTGTAAAATGTAGATAAAAATGCTTCCTTCCTACGCAATTTCTGCCTTGTTGATTGAAATTGCAAGCCCTTCAGTTTGCAGGGACTATCTCCTTCTATCTGTTTGTAGTACCTAGCATTTTAGGGCTCCAATCTTATCTGAAGTGCTACACGTTACTGAAATACAAATACATTTTCATTCTGCACCTTTCTAAAGTTGACTGCCATGTTAAGCTTTTGAAAGGTTTGTTAAGCAACTATTCAAACCATTTTAATAACAAATGTGCAAAATAACTGCCTTTATTACACACATTCTGGCATGTTTGTGAATGTTAAAATATTTAAACTGTGTGTAGTTTAACTTTGACAATAATTGGAGAGCAAATGCTTGACATGCTTAAAATTAATGTGCTTTGTTTCAGAAAAGCATTGAACTGCTACAGTAATCTTAAAGCTCTGCTGTACACTACTCTTGGGAGATCAAATTATTGGAGCTTGTTTTTCTTGGAATATGAGTTCAAAATTAGGTGTTCTTTGCATTTGCAACACATAGTGATTTCAAATTGTATTGGGACCTTTCACATAGAGGATGCCTTCACATTTCCATTGTAAGATTTCAACTCTGAAAATCCATAGGCACTTGTGCCCAGATTTTCCTTAGAGCTCTGCTCCCATTGGAACATCTAAATAAAGTGCAGATGTTTAAAACTGCCCAGTACTCAACAGACTGCGCATTTATGCCACTATGATTGCTTATTTATGTTCCTAAATGAAATCTAAGACCTTCTGAAAATTCTGGCCTTCAGTTAATTTTCTCAAGTGTTAATTCAATGAGACTCGTTTCATGGGCAGAGTTGCTTGTGTCAGCCTGTATTTCCAAGAGCAGGGAAATGTTACATTATTTAAGTTAAAGCTGAGATTCTCATGTATTCATATGACTCCTGGATGGGGATGTGCAGGTTTAACTGGTAAGCCTCACCAGTGGTGAAAGTAACTTAAAATTTCTTATAGGTACCACTGCCGGCTCTTTGAATAGCTCCCTGCTGGCTTTTGCCACAGTTGGGCTAGCTCTTGCAAGAACTGCATGCCATGACGCACCCATTTACTTTCAGTTCTGAGCATCCTCCTCAACAGGTGAGGCTTATTGGTTAAGGTTAACCAGTGGTTTGGGAAAGCTCCCCACCTGCTGGGCAGAGTAAATAAAACCATTTATTTGGTTAACCAATTGAAGGGGATTGAGCCCAAGGCTGCACCCCACAGGCAGGAGTTGCTCCAGCTGGGATGCCAGAGCAATCTATGCTTGCAGCGGCAAGGGGGAGAAGGGGGATGTTCCCTCACATTGGTGGGTGGGGAAGCTGCTCTAGCCAAGTTGGAGCATCCCTGGGCTCAATCCCCTTGAATTGCTTAACCAAATAAATGGGATTTTACATCCCTAGTCCAGAATTTGGGCTATCAGATGAATATCATTCATGAGACTTGTAATAAAATCATGAAAGTTGGCCACACTGGCCCCTTTCACCACAAGATACTATTTAGCATTCAGTCCCCAAATTTTTTTAAAAAAATCTTTGTTTCAAAATGCATGAAATGCCAGTCTTGGAATCTAGATCTATGTAGAAAAAGCCAAATGTAAAACTGGCATTCTATTATCGATTTCATCAACGTTCTTTTATTCTGAAATTTAACTTAAGAAGCAAACTTTAACATTAGAGAATGAGATCCTTTGATTTTCACAAGGACTAAGGATTGTTTTTATAATCCATTACATTTTAAAGTTAATATAATTGTGTTTTCTAAGGTATTATTTTTCTGTCCACCACTAGACTTGGGAGCTGTTTGAAATTTCCTGAATTTTGACTTCTTTGATAAAATTTGTATCTACATTTTGATGAATTAAAGTGATTAATTTTACATAATATTAAAGTGATTTATTTTACATAAAATTTTTCTGTGTCAAATATATTTAATCCTTTGATCTCTTGTATTATATTGTTGCTATATGAAATCTAAATTTGAAATTCTGGCAAACAAAATTTGAAATTTTGATGAAAATAGGCACATTTTTCATGACACTTTTTGAGAATAAGCACTCGTTTTTCAAGCAGCTGAAATAAGATGGTTATGTTAGGCCTTACCATATCCATACATATAGATTCATATAAAATAAAATAGGAAAGGAGAAGGAATTGAGCCAGTGTTCCCTGTAAAATGTGGACTTTGGTGGCCACCAGGGAAAGGTTCATATGCCACTCAGCTGATTAGCAGAGCACCCACAGCCAACAGCCTGTGTTTCTACTGATGATGCACATCCACAAATGCCTTGGTGCACATGACAAAATGTATTTCTCACATGTGTAGAAAAAATTAGACAGAATACTGAATAGCGCTATTAAGGAGTCCTTAGAGTAAGAAACTTAGATGTATGAATTGGAATAGCTGCTCTGAATTAACCAGAACTATACCACCTGCGGTTCTGTCTCATGGTATTAAGTTTCTCACTGTGCAACTGGAGCAAAAGCAATAAGTTTGATTTTCATTTACACTAAAACCACTTTACATGAGTTTAGCCATGTAAAAGGAGTTTTAAAGATGGTGCAAACATAACTGACTCCCACTTTAAACCCCCTTACACAGTCAGAACAGAGTTAAGGGATCTTAGCATGACTGAGAATCAAGCCCTAAATGTCATACTTGGTGGGATATCCAGGACCATAGATCAGAACTTCCATTAACTAAGTGATACCATTTAGACTTCATTGATCTGATTTACTGGCGTGGAATGACATAGAATACATCAGCTGAGAGTCTAGTCCCGTGGTCAACAACCCATCGATTGTGATCCACTGGTCAATCCTGGGGGCCTGACCAGTTGATTGCAAGGCTTTTGGGGGGCCCCCCTTGCTGCCCCCACCCACAAGTTGCAAGCTGCACTGATGCTACCTCCAGGGACAATGGAGGAAGTGCAGGCTTCCAGTGGAGTGCGGGGAGAGTTCTGCAGCTGCGCGCCAGGTCCTGGAAGTGTGCGGGCTGCTCTTCCTCCCTCCCCTCCACAACAGCCAGTGCAGTACCCAAAACACCGATCTGTCGCATGCTAGGGACTTTATTCCCCTGCACCCTTCCTGAGCAAGGAGAAGAGGATGGGGGTTCAGGGCTGCACCAGCTCCAGCTGCTCAGGTGGTGCACACTGCCATGGGGAGTGGAGGAGCTAGGCACGCACTGCCTGAGCGATTGGGGCTGGTGTGGTCCAGGACTCCCTTTTTCCCCCACCCCCACAGAGGAAGGCAGCAGGGGAATAACGTCTTCAGCACACTGGCTCCATCTGGTGCAGTCCAGGACTCTCCCTTCCCCCATTCCCACCCCACGCAGGAAGGCATCAGGCATGTGATGGACCAGTGTTTTAGGTATTGCACAGCTGTTTGGGGGGCTGGGGAGCAACCCACACATTTCCTGGGTCTTGGCGTGCAGCTGCAGGATCCCCAGGTACCGGTCCCTGTCCCCTCTCCTCACTCAGACCCCCACAAGTACCTTGCCCCAGCACCCACCGGCACCCTGTCCCCTGCCCCAGGCCCCTGCCCTAGAACTCACTGGCACCCTGTCCCCTGCTCCAGGCCCCTGCCCTGACACCCTATCCCCTGCCCCAGCACCCATTGGCACCCTGTCCCAGCACCCTGTCCCCTGTTCCCTGCCCTGGCACTCACTGGCACCCTGTGCCCTGCCCCAGCACTCACAAGCATTCTGTCCCCTACCGCAGCATCCTGTGCCCTGCCACAGCACCCTGTCCTCTGCCCCCACCAGCACAGTTGGGTCCACATATGTGAGGCTTCGGGAGTTTGGAGGGGTTGTGTTTTTGTATCTCACTTGTGTGGCCCCGACTGACTTTTCTGTGGTCCAGTGACCCCCGAGTCAAAACAGGTTCCCCACCCCTCTCATAAATAAAGACAATGCTGAAACATTTTGTGTTTGACATAATATTTTATTTAAAAATGAAGCCTGGTCAACAAGCCCCAACTGGGTCCAAGCCCCCATCTGGCCACAACATCATAACATTCCTGTCCCCTCGACCCCAACCCCAAATCTGAGCCTCCCATATACTGCAACCCCCTGTCCTGAGCCTCTCACATCCCCAACCCTCCACCTGAGCCCAACAATCCCCAGCCTGGAGCCCCTTCCCTGAGCCAACATCCCCTTCTCCACATCCTGCTGCATCCAGATTCCCTCCCAGAGCTTGCACCTCTCAATCTTTCCCACACCTAAATCCCTCATTCCCACCCCATAGCCCGCACCTCCTGTTTCAACCCAGTGAGGCTAGACTGGGAGTTTTTCTGGCAAGTACGCTCTTTTGGCAGCCTCTGTATTCCTTGTTCCACAAGAAATGATGGGGCTTCCAAAAGAAGGGTTTTTTCCAACATTTAGCCCAGTCTAGATGGGCCAAATGTCAGAAAAATTTCTTCCAACAGAAGGATTGAATAAAAGCAGCAGTGTAGCCATGCCCTGAGAGTGTATAAGGGCTGGGGATAGCAAGTGATGGAGAAAAGGGAAACAGAGAGGACGGGGCCTCCAGGAAGGGGTGGGGTCTTGGGGAATGGATGGGGTTGATCTTAGCTTGTTCTAACATTTAAAAAGTGATCTTGGGTGTAAAAAGGTTGGAGACCACTGGTCTAGTCCATAATTAGCAAAAAAAATATGGCTGGTTTCTATGTGAGTTCATCCCCTACAATGGTGATGGGAGAAGAATCCACGGGGTCTGATTCTGTTCTCATTCATACCAAATTAAATAAAAAATAATTCCACTTAGGTAGTTTCAGAGGGGTAGCCAAGTTAGTCTGTAACTGGAAAAATCTAAAAAACAACGAACAGTCTAGCAGTACCTTAAAGACTAACAAAACATGTAGGCTGTTTCTACATTGGCACCCTTTTCCGGAAATGGGATGCTAATGAGACACTTCGTAATTTCAAATGCCGTGGGGCATTCCTGATTTTAAGAGGAATAAGGGATCTTCCAGAAAAGGCTTTATTTTCCAAAAGATCCCGTCTAGACTGGCGCTTTTCTCCGGCAAAACCCCGAGCCGGAAAAAAGCGGCAGCCATGTTCATGCAAATGCCGCGGGGGATATTTAAATCCCCCGTGGCATTTGCAATTCCGAAGTGTCTCATTAGCATCCCTTTTCCAGAAAAGGGTGCCAGTGTAGACACAGCCATAAATGGTATCATGAGCTTTTGTGGGTACAACCCTCTTCTTCTGAAATACCCAGGAAAGCTCAAGACACCAGCTACATGTTTTGTTAGTCTTTAAGGTGCTACTAGACCATTCATTGTTTTTAGGATTTTCCACTTAGGTGAAGGGAGTTACAATCATGTAAAACCAGTGCAAATTAGATCAGAACCAGGCCATGTGGTTTTGTTTTCATAAAGATCATGATAATTATAGGAGCACAGGTATCATTAGCATACAGGTTATAATGTTGTTTTCATGCTGCATCATGGCATGATTTCAGCTGGCAGATAGCCAGAAAAGAGTAACCATTCTGTAATGCTCTAAGTTAAAATATAACAACTTAGCATTTTTATAATTTTCAGTACTGCCAGCGAAGACACTTTCCCCAAGACAAAATTTTGCAAAGAATGATTCACTTTCTTGCTGCATTGAGTCGTGTTAATGTAGTATTTATAGAGTTGTGGCTCAGTTAGTAGGAGTAGAAGTAAAGAAACAAGATACAGTTTCTTAAATCTAGTAGGATTCTTAAATTATTTCAGAATGTCTGAGAGGTTCCCAGAGAGGTCACAATGAGGCCAGGTCTACACTAAAGGGAAAAGGGAAATTATCTGGAGTTGATGTGCCTTAATTTGAGTTTCTCCACCGTCATTTGCTCCCATCAGCTTCTCTTACTCCTCACAGGAGCAGGTGTACCAGCTGCCTTCCATGGTGCCCTCCGAGTTCGCATTAGCAGGTCTTTACTAGGAAAACAAAATGTTCCTTGCTTGTGTGTTGTTTCACACTGACAGGTGAAATAAACATTTGAAGAAGGATGATAGGGTATGTCTGCACTACAGCACTAATTCGAACTAACTTAATTCAAATTAGTTAATTCGAACTAAGCTAATTTGAACTACTGCACCTAGACCTAAAAACTAGTTCGAATTAGCATTTTGCTAATTCGAACTACCATGTCCATATTGAGTGGACCCTGAACCGAGGTTAAGGATGGCCGGAAGCAGTGCCAGCAGGGCATAAGATTAGCACTTAGAGCGTGGAGCTGCTGTCTCAGGCTAGCCGAGGGCTGTGCTTAAAGGGACCCGACCCCCACCCCGGACAGACAGTTCTCAGGGTTCCCCACTTGCTTGTCTAACTCGATGAGGGACAGCAAAGCAGTCCTGGCTTGGAGTGCCCTGAATGCCCACACTCGGCACATCACAGCACTCGGCCATCAGCGCGGCCGCACTTGCCGCAGCCTGCCATCCGCAGGAGAGCTTCCACCCCGAGGAGCCCGCAGAGCCACCCCAGTCCTTCCCATCGGGGTCTCATACCCCATTCCTCCCTCACCTCCTTCCACTTACCCTTCCCTAGCCCCCCTTCCTGATGTAAAAAATAAAGGACACGTGTTAAGTGTGTTCAAAAATAGAAACTCTTTTTATTTAACAAAACTGGGAGGGGGGGATTAACCTTTGGGGAGACTGTGAAAAGGAGGTGGGAGAGGGGAAGAGAGAGGGTGGGAGAGGGGAAGGGGAAACCTGGGAGGAGGGAGCTGGAAGGGGGAAGCCACGGGAAGAAGGAGGAGGGGAAGTATCAAACTATGGTACGCCATATCTTCAGTACAGTGTACAGATGTGGTCTCCTTACCCCAGAAAAGATATTTTGGCCTTGGAAAAGGTTCAGAAAAGGGCAACTAAAATGAAACAGGTCCTATATGAAGAGAGGCTAAAGAGACTGGGACTTTTCAGCTTAGAAAAGACAAGACTGAGGGGGGATATGATAGAGGTCTATAAAATCATGAGTGGTGTGGAGAGGGTGCATAAAGAAAAGTTCTTCATTAGTTCCCATAATAGAAGGACTAGAGGACACCAAATGAAATGAATGGGTAGCAGGCTTCAAACTAATAACAGAAAGTTCTGCTTCACAAAGCAAATAGTCAACCTGTGGAACTCCTTGCCGCATGAGGCTGTGAAGGCTAGAACTAGAACAAAATTTAAAGAGAAGTTAGATAAAGTCATTGAGGTTGGGTCCATGGAGTGCTATTAGCCAGGCGATAGAAATGGTGTCCCTGTCCTCTCTTTGTGGAAGGCTGGAGAGGGATGGCACGAGACAAATGGCTTGGTCATTGTCTTCAGTCCATCCCCTTCAGGGTCCCTAGTGTATGCCGCTGTCGGCAGACAGGCTACTGGGCTAGATGGACCTTTGGTCTGACCCAGTACGGCCGTTCTTATGTTTTTATGTTCTAAGCCCAGGGCTCAGGGTCGGGGGTCTCACTGGACCACCTTGATTTTCATGGAAACCTGCTCCTGGGTGGCCAGGCTGGCAGCTCTCCTGCCCTAGACGGCCACTTTCCTGTGCCTAATGTGGAGGTCGTGGATGAGGTCCATGATGTCCGCACTAGACCAGGCAGGTGCCCGCGTCTTACAGCCCCGGGCAGGCTCTTGGGAGCCACCAGCCTGGTCCCGGGAAGAGGCGGAGGGCTGGGTGGCAGTGGGTTGCTGGCTCATGCCGTGCCAGGTGCAGGGTCTGCTGGCTGGGTGCTGGCAGGCTTGCACCTGGCACGGGCACCGTAGCCAGCCTGTGCCCTTTAAAGGGCTCCGGGGCCGGGAGGGGAGCAGACAAGTTTCCCTGGTGGTACCCAGAGTGGCCACCACGGCAAGCTGGGGAGGGCTAGCCTCCCACTAGTTCGAATTAAGTGGCTACACAGCCCTTAATTCGAACTAGTTAATTCGAACTAGGCATTAGTCCTCGTAGAATGAGGTTTACCTAGTTCGAATTAAGCGCTCCGCTAGTTTGAATTAAGTTCGAACTAGCGGTTTGTATGTGTAGCGCCTATTAAAGTTAATTTGAACTAACGTCTGTTAGTTCGAATTAACTTTGTAGTGTAGACATACCCATAGTTATCCAAACTCCTTCAATGTAATAGGAAATAATTTTGCTCTACTTAACATAACAGTAAAAGTAAAAATACAAGATGCTAAAATAAGACAAAGAATGGGCATGGCAAGGTGATAATTAGGGTATGTCTATACAGCAAAGTTATTTTGAAATAACAGCCATTAATTCAAAATAACTTTACTAGCATCTCCACAGACAAACCGTTATTTCAAAATTAATTCGAAATAGCGGAGCACTTATTTTGAATTTTGTAAACCTCATTCCACAAGTAATAATGCCAAATTCGAAATAGCTATTTAGAAATAAGTGCTGTATAGACACTTAGGCTGTGTCCAGACTCCATGCCTCCGTCGACGGAGGCATGTAGATTAGCCAGATCGGAAGAGGGAAATGAAGCCGCGATTAAAATAATCGCGGCTTCATTTAAATTTAAATGGCTGCCCCGATCTGCCGATCAGCTGTTTGTCGGCAGATCGGGAGAGTCTGGACGCGATGCCCCGACAAAGAAGCCTTTCTTCATCGACACAGGTAAGCCTGGTTTCACGAGGCTTACCTGTGTCGATGAAGAAAGGCTTCTTTGTCGGGGCGTCGCGTCCAGACTCCCCCGATCTGCCGACAAACAGCTGATCGGCAGATCGGGGCAGCCATTTAAATTTAAATGAAGCCGCGATTATTTTAATCGCGGCTTCATTTCCCTCTTCCGATCTGGCTAATCTACATGCCTCCGTCGACGGAGGCATGGAGTCTGGACACAGCCTTATATAGAAATAGTGGGCCTCCAGCCTTCGCAGGGTGCCCAGGTGGCCACTCCATCCTCAACCAAGAACACTCCTCTCCCTCCCCACTCCCTGGAGCCCTTAAAGGGGTTGATTCTGGCCACAGTGCCTGTGCCAGCTCCAAGCCTGCCAGCCTAGACCCAGCAGTCACTGCCCCTGACCCAGTGGCCCCAAAACATGAGCCAGCAAGTGAGTGGCAGCCAGCCCTCCACTGTGCCCCAGGAGCAGTCTGCCAGCTCCCAGGAGCCTGACAGGGCCTGGAGAAGGCGGGCACCTTTCTGGTCCAGGGTGGAGATCATGGACCTTATTCACGTTTAGGGGGGATGCCCCCAACATCCTTGATCTCCACCCTAGATGGAGGAACGTGGCTGTCTATGGCAGGATAGCTGCCAGCCTGGCCACCAAAGGTCACATGCAAACCCACGAGCAGGTTTGCATGAAAATCAAGTTGGTCCAGCAAGACTCCCAAACCCTGAGCCCTGAGCTTCCCCTCTCACTTCTTCCCCTTGCTTCCCACTTCCAGCTCCCTCCCCCCAGGTTTCCCCCTGCCCTCTCCTATCATCTTGTCTCCCCTCTCCTGCCTCCTTTCCCCAGTCTCACCAGAGTTTCATTCTTCCCCCCCCCCCCAGTTTCATTAAATAAAGAGAGTTAGTGTTCATGAAAATACATGTATTTTATTTGACATCAGGAAGAGGGGTTAAGGAGGGGTAGACATACCCTTACTGCCATAGTAAATCAATGTATTATATGAATGCTGAGTGTTAGCATGATCAGGAAGATATGGGAATAGAACGTCTGGAAAATTGCAGTATTCCTCAAATAGCTGGACAAGTACCACATTAACTCAAATGTTAGCATTTTATTATTTAGAAACTGACATTTTAAACTCACATTGGAAATGGTAAATTTGATGTGAGAGAATGTTTGATACAGCAGCAATTCTGAGTTCTTCAAGCCTTTTGCCAGGGCATTTGCACAAACAGTCTATCTGTATCCAGCTTAACCCAGTGTCTAGTCAATAAATTGCACCATAGTCTAATTCTTCCAAGATGGGTGTCTTGGTTGGGAAAATCCATATGGGATTTCCTCTAGGCTGGGTATCAGAAAGGGAAGGTCAATATAATTGCCCATGGAAGGATCACTAAGTCTGGGAGAAACCTTTGGTACTGGCTCTTATGCAGTCACCCTCTCTGATGTTTTCTTCCAGGTGTGGCATGGGGAGAAGTGGTTAGCACTTCCTTCTATCTCAGAAACTTTAACTCCTGCACAGGGGATTTTGGCAGCTGATATAATTTAGAGCATCTGGAGATTGATCTTCACAGGCTGTGAACAGAACTAGTCATTTTTGTATCCTCCCTCCATAGATAATGAACTCTTAGCTTCTGCGTTCAAACATAGTGCAATGTAAATATCCATCTCCAGGGCATTCCTATTAGAACAGCTGCATGCAATACCACCAGAGCAATTCAAAGTAATGTATTGTTGTGCCAACCAATCTGGATAACTGGAAGCCAAAAGAAAAGAAAGCAAATGTTGCTTAACTTTCTCCATTTACCAATGCCTGTCCCCTGTAAACTTAGTGATGTTTTCTTCAGAACCTTAATGTTATTTCAATGCATTTTTATGTAAATATGCCCTCTAACATTTATGGGTATCTCCAGCAATGCAAATGGAGTTTTGTGTTTTGTGTCAATTTCTGTCAATGACACAAACTCATCAATTGACAATATTTTGTTTTGCTAACTTCTAGTACCTTATTTGCTCTATAGTGCCTGCCCTTCTCCTTCATGCAAGCATTATTCTAACATGTACAGCCTGGTTGCCATTCCAGAAACTCTTCATTTCTTTAGTGAGTTTAAAGGCTGACCTATAAGCAGCATAAAAAAATTGGGACGCTTCAAGTGAAAGCCCATGGGCTTTGTCAGTTGAACAGGAAATGACCTGCAAGTTTTATTACTTACACCTGAAACAAAATACCTCATGTAACTTGCACAGATTTACATCCCTTGCCATATCCACAATTGTATATTCATGAGGCAGGGATGGATTAAGTATGAGAGCCAGCAATCACAGAGATTTAGGATCCCTTTTCAAACATATCACCATACTGTTTTCTGTGTGACAGTAACTTACAATTGTAAATATTACTGGAAGTCATGTCTCCTAAAGTTTATGGGTGGGGATCCCTGGACACTGTTAGCTTGGTTCTGGCATGAAGCCTTAGTTGGAAAATACCTAGATGCTCTTCTTACTCATTAAATAAAAGGTTATCCAGCTAAGAATTTGAAAGCATAAATAAGTGTTATATAGTGTTGTGCTCAGAAGAAAAACTAATATGGTGATACAAACCAACTAAAGTTAATGAGAATAACAATGAAAATGGGTTTGATTAATTGTTGGAACTGGCAGTGTGGTCAAGCGAAGGGAGCACCTGTCTGAGGGTATGTCTACACTAGCCCCCTAGTTCGAACTAGGGAGGTTAATATAGGCATTCAAAGTTGTAAATGAAGCCCGGGATTTAAATATCCCAAGCTTTATTAGCATCTTCCCATCCGGGCGCCATTTTTAAATCCCCTTAGTCCGAACTAACTGCCCGCGGCAGTCAAACGTTAACTCGAACTAAGTCTTTAGTTTGAGTTAACTGTTACACCTCATTCCACGAGGTGTAACAGTTAACTCGAACTAAAGACTTAGTTCGAGTTAACTATTCACTGCCACGTGTAGCCGCGGGCAATTAGTTTGGACTAAGGGGATTTAAAAATGGCGCCCAGAAGGGAAGATGCAAATAAAGTCTGGGATATTTAAATCCCGGGCTAGATTTGCAACTTTGAACGCCTACATTAGCCTCCCTAGTTCGAACTAGGGGGCTAGTGTAGATATACCCTGAGAGAGTGGATCTCTCAAATTCTAATCGTGGTTTTGTTACTGAATTTCTGTGTGTCCTTGGTGAGTCACATAAGAGAACTTTCAGAGGACTTAAGCACCCTTAGCTCCGCTTTGCTTGTACTGAAATTGTGGATGCTTAAATTTCTGAAATCCAGACTGTTAGCCTATTTATGTTTCAGCTCCCCCATTGGTATACTTCATGAAATGACAATTTTAAAAGGGTTTACTGCAGCCTGTAAAGACTTCCCTTTTATCAAGCTGGACATGTAAAAGGGTGAACTACAGGGTTCCTGATTGAGATTAAGGGTTACTTTAACCTCAGGAAATGGGGAGAGGGAAGTGTTTTTTTGCTAAAGAAGGAAATCTGAATTTTATTTTTAATTCTCAAAAGTAAGTTCTTTTAACTTTTAGTGTTGTGTTTACTTATTTTTTATCTTAGAAATATAACAAATAATATGGCTTCATATCCCAGCTTTTGCTGGAGTACTATTTGGAGGCTGGAGAGCTCCAGTGGAAACTTATTCTGCGTCAGATGAAGGGGCAGAGAGTCAGTTTCCCAAATGTTTGTGAATAATTTGCTTTTTAGTAGCATATGTTTAAAAGGGGAAGAGAAGAATTTTATTCAGTCTAATTCAAAATAATTGCATTCCTCTTAATTGCTCATGTTCTAGTTCTTCTCCCATGTGATGCCAATATCCCAATGGTTGTCTAGTCCTTCCATAAAGGAGGATAAAATCTGACATTTCTAAGGTATAGACAAGCAGAGGAGCTGCATTTTTAGAAGCTAAAAAATATGAAAATGGAGAGCTCCTCTCTATTCCCTTATTAATAAGCACAAATTGTTAAAAACTAGTATTTTTCTCTTTGCATGTTGCTTTGGTTTAGGGGAATGTTGAAACTTTTCTGTTGAATCTGTTTTTTGTCAGAAAATTAGGTTGTTGACAAACAGAATAAAATTATAACAAAAGTTTTATGGAAGGTGTCTGCTTCATATGGAAAAAGCAAACCTGGAAATGTTACTCTTCCAGTAAATAATATACAAGTGAAAAATCCAAGGATACAGAGGGAGGTTTATTTGTAACCACCATATCTAGGTACATTCTCCATTGGAAAACAGTGAAAAATTGTTGCAAGAAAAGTCTATAAAGAAAATGCTTACTTTCTAAATACCAAGCTTCCTGATCTGTTGCATAAACAAATTTCATTTCCACTCTAATGTCTTTTAGTTTTCTAATGAAATTTGATTTGATTTTTATCATAAAATATAAAACCTTGAAAAACATTATTACTATCAGGAAGGATCTGTATATGTGTCACTATGAAACTGAAAGTACAAAACTTTAGTGGCTCCCTGAATCATTCTTAACTCTGAAGCCTTATCAGGTACTTTATCAATTTATATAATGATGGCTGCTAACAAATATCTGCTGCCAATGGAGTTTGCTGTACCCAAGTCGGTCAGGGAAGATGGCAAAACCCATGGCCCTAGGCAAACATGTTATTTTAGGGCATCTCCTTGAGGAAGTAAAAAAGAAGCCATTTGCTCTTGTGCCTGTCTCTGAAGGTTGGTCTCAAAAGCATCTTGGTGAAGAACAGAATGATTTCAAGTGTTCGCTAAAGAAGATAAAGTTATTAAGTAAAGGCTTTGGGCAGCACACTGCTGTTTAGTATTTAAATTACTAGGATAGAGGTGAAAAGGGCAAGTAAAGAGATTTATGTAGAGCAACATTGGCTGGAGATTTCTCTGACGAAAATCACATGCAGAGTCTTAACCCTTTCCTTTCGTGAGGTATATGTTATTATATAGGCAGTTTTCTGGGCAGATGAATGACCAAGAAGATGAGTCTGTCCTAAAATAAAATTTTTGTCCCACCTCTATCTTGAAGCATTGTTTTGCCAAGCCCTGCCTCTCAATTATCCTCCCATACTAGAGAAAAGTCTTTCCCAGTCTCTTTGGGAACCAATTTATTTTCATTCATATCAGACCTCCAGGTAATATGGCTGCTTGGAGCAATTAGGGGGTCAGCCTATACTCTTTAGATATTTGAGGTTTGGAGACATAAGCCAGGATTGGCAGAAGAGAGAAATGGGAGAAAGATGGAGGTTTAAGGAGCAGAGAAGTGTGATCAAGGTTTCTCTACTGAGTTTACTTTCAGTCATTGTCTGATGACTGATGTCCAGATAGAGAGATACAGCTCCTGTAAACTGGCACGGCTGTGTAAACTGATGATTCTTGTGATGCAGGGAGGTTATATATAGTGTATATTTTTGTTGTGGGACTGAGGTTAAGGGGCAAAGGTCCAATTTTATGTTTGCAACCGGACTGTTTTGTGAATATGACCCTCACAGACATGCAAATATACAGACCTTATTATGTTATTTGCATAGGATGAAATGTCCAGAAGACTTGGATTCATGTATTTATTGGGGGAGAGCGGGCGACAAGGAACATAGCAGGAATTTTTCTCTGGAATAGGAATAAGAAGGTAGAACTTTATTTGATAAGGTGGGCCTCTGCCAAGGGGGAGTGTCTGATCTTTTGTGCTGTGTAGCAAAGGCTGAGTATTAAGTAGACAGGATTGTAAGAATTTGGTTGAAGGCTGAGGGGAACATTTGTCCAATCCTTTTCTTGCTGCTTAAAAAACAAAATTATGTGACCTCTCCCTATGTGAAGTTAAATTAGCTGAGTGTGCTATATATCTAGCCTTATAAAGAGTAGTAGTGTTTTAAAACTCTAGTTATTTTTTATTTCTTACTGAAATATGATAGCTTTCTTATCTACATGCAATCACAGATGATCCTTGTGCAAACAGAATCCAGTTAATAATTCTTCATCTTTTTTATAGGAATCAGTAGCAATGTTGCTCAGTGTGTGTGTGTGTGTGTGTGTGTGTGTGTGTGTGTGTGTGTGTGTGTGTGTGTGTGTGTTGCATATCACATGAAATTTACAATTAGTCCCCTTGGACATTAATCACTGTCTTTACAGCTGTAGCTACAAATCTAGCTGCTCCGTATCTTTCATAGATTCTCACTACCACAGGCCTTGATTGAGGGCAGCACTGAAACACTGTGTTTAACATTAAATAAAAGATCAGATCATCTTCCTGTTTAAAAGAGTCAAATGTTTAAACTTGGCTGTAGAATTTGCAGCTACCAAGGAAACATGCCAGAAATTCTTATACATTTAAAACCCACAAGGTATATGCAAATGATAGAATGTCATGGGGGAAGAGGGGTAATACACATAAAAGTGAGATCTTTTTCTTCATTGAGTACTGGAATTACCCATATAATGGGTATACATATAACACCACTGTTCAATGGGTATTACATGTTCTCTGTGGCTGATCCACAGATAACATGAATTTGCTACAGCTCCAAGTGAGGACTGAGTCCATCAATTCAATCTCTAATGAGATGTAAAAATTGTTATGTTGGTCAGGTGTCTGAAACATCAGCACTACATAGTTGCCGTCTCTAGAATCTATTTTTAATTTTATTCTGAAACTGATATTGGGGTTTTGTCTAATTGTTCCATGTATTACGTATTCCTTGACCATCCCCCATCCCAGATGTTCCTCTCTGCTTATTGAAACTGGGTTTCAGTTTATTCTGCTTCAGCACTTGACTTTAAAAGGCAACCAAAATCAAATCCCTTTCTTGCAGAAATAATGCATCATTTTCCCCTCTCTTTGTTGAGTGTGTATCATCTCCTTTTGCATCTGATCACATCATCAAAATCTAACTTGCTGCATCTGGGTTGAGTAATTAGTGCCTTGGTTTTATCCATTCCCCATCAAAAAGAAAATGTTTTTGTAACTAATCAATGTTGTATTTAAAACAAAAAAACACTGAATGTTCTGAACACATTTAAGAGGGAGAAAAGAAAAATGTTACTCTGCTACACTAGTCCCTCAAAAGTTAGGTGAAAAGAAAATGATGGGGACAAAAAAGCAAATTAACCAGTGAATGTGCTAAAAGAAAATGAGAATCTTTTAATGGAAATCATTGCAGAAAACCATTGTGGTCAGTCGCATAACCGTTCTACTAAAAATGCAACACTGCCTATTATTAAAATATTAGTTGTTTATTCTCTTCTGTAAATCTACTGAAGTCAGTGGGGCTATGGTGATCTACATCAACTGAAGGTCTGCTCAAGTGTTCCTGATTCCCATTGAAAAAACAAAATTTTAAGGTCCCAAGCCAGTAGCTGGATCTACACATGTAGACCCTTGAATATGCTGAAATCACTCGATATCCATGCATGTGCAAAAGTTTGTCCACGTATATCTAATTTAAATATCAGGTCCCAAATCTCCCTGAATCAAGAACCAGTTATATGAATCCTAATGGAAGTCAATTGCCCCTATTCAGGAAAACAACTCCTTTGTGAGAATACTTAATTACTCTCCTGGATAGGGATGGACATTACTACATTTGTAAGTGACTTTCTAAATCAGAGCCTACATGTATTCAGATGTAAAAAGGTATATTAAAAGGCATTAAATGATACCCTGTCTTTCCTCTCTATAGTATACCATATGTCTTTAGCAGTTGAGCTATGAATCAGACCCACAAACACCTAATTTTTAGATCATTGATAAATGGTTCACTTCCTAATAGACTTGACTCATTCACATTTTTAAACTTAAAAACTCATGGGAACCTTTTGTTATTAAAGTACTACATATCTGATATGCTATTTCTAATTCAGCTATAGTAAGTATACTCTGGTTTAGTAAAAAATTGTGTGTTCAGAACAATCATTTTAAAAAGAAGCCATGGCATGTGTTTATTAGTAACTGGGTGCCACATTAAGTTCATATCTAACATCAATATAAATGCTATGAAATGCCTAAAAGATAAATTCAACAGTGTTCAAAATGTTGAAATGAAGAGCTTGATTCTCCCTATCCTTTGTGAACAGTACTTCTTTTGATTTCAATGACTTCTTATAGAATCAGGCCTGGAGATAATGTCTCCGTTATCATACTTGCTTTACAAGGGTTCTTGATATTCCTTTTATTTTCCCTGTGATGCAGTGGGGAGGGGGGACAGGGGGGGAATAGCACACTCCCAAAACATAATATGAATCTGCATCTTGCTTTTTAAAAATCCCTTTCTATAATTTAGCACTATGGATTTTTAGACAATGAATGTTAAATGTATTTACTGTGGACACTGAAATAAAATGTATACAATACTCAGAACAGAGGTATGTAGTAGCCATTGCTTTGCATATACTTTCTTCATGTTATGACATGGCATTTTTACACACTCACATGCATGCTTGCACACTCCACACAGTCATTCTCAGTATTTAAGCTGAGTTTAAGGTGTACACATGATACTAGTCAGAGCAGATCTTTTAAGCCATTGACTATATTTCCAAAAGTAACAACAGATCAGAACCAAGATTATATTAAACATACTTATATGCCTGTATATGCTGAGGTACAGACAGATGTATTAATGAAAATACAAGAAGTTACATTAATGTTGACATTAAAATAACTAGTTTAAATGCTCAAAAGGAACTGAAATAGATAGGCTTCCTATATCCTCATAGCACACTTTGTGCAAAAAGCCCACAACAGGCCTATGCACCAGTTGACTAAGACCAATTTTGAAGTCTTAATTGGAACATAAAACGTGTTCAGGTCTTCTGAATAGGAATCAGTTTCACCCAGTAAAATATACTCAGCCATTTTGCGTTCCTTTTGAATTTTAAGACCGATATTTAAAAATATAAGTATTAATAGATTAAGGTAAACATGTAGAAAGACAGAGGGATAGAAATGTGTATATGCCATTCGTATATGACCATGAGGACCTTAGCTTTTTCCTCACATTTATCTAATAAAAGACACCACAGTATTTTTGTTAATCCAAGAACCCTTGAGGATGGAAAGATAGCAGCAATTTAGAGATGCTCACATACTGCCATCCAGTGGTTATCACTTGCATTGCTGTTCTGCTTTCCCACATGTTTACCTTTTGAATGGAGCCATGGCACCAATAAGCAAACTGTTGGTTATTTCTTCTAATGTAAATGTTTCAGCAGGAGTGTTTATTTTATAACAATTCATAATTAAACTAGAAAGAAATCCTCTCTTGCTGTTGTGTATGTATTGCCTGTATATACTGGGTCTGGTTCTCCTTTTAATAATAACAGAGGAAATTTGGAATAACTTAACTGAAATTATGGTGCATCACTGGAGTGAACAAGTAAGAAGCATAACATCTGTAACAGAAAACAAGAAAGCTAGTATTTGCATAATATATACAGGTACAGAGTGTGTTTGGATTTGAAATGATACTGGAATAAACCAACATAACTTCTGTCTCATAAAACCCCAAGCCCTCAAAAAATCATGAGTCAGATCCCCAAAATCATGAGACTTTTTAAATTTGGAGTTTTTATTTTCTTCTATTTTTTGAGCCTTTAGGGAACTTTCTATTCACATTTTCTCATTAACCATAATTATAAAAATACCTGTCTCTTTCATAGTGCTTTTCCTCAGTAGATCTCAAAATGCTTTACAAAATACATCAGTATCATTAGCCCTTATTGTACATATGAGGAAACTAAGGCACAGGCAGTAATTTGTCCAAAATCAGTAGGCCAATAACAGAGCCAGGCACAGAGTACATATTCCCCTAAGTCCCAATCCAATACTCTATCCATTGGACCTCAATGTGTTCCTAGGAAGGTGACATTTTTTAAAATAAAACCTAAGATTTTTCCATTACTTATCTACAGGAGGTGGGAGTTTTAAGAATGCCACATACCATGAGACATAATAAAGTGTGAGAGTAGGTGATAGTCCCCTTATGAACTTTGGGGAAACGGAAATCAGGTCTGATTTTTGTCAGTGGTCCTTGTCTTTTATTATTAGATTAGCCAATTAGCCTGTCACAAGACAGGATTTTCAGGTCTCTCCTCCACATTGGTTTTCCGTCCTGAGCCTCCGGTCTCTTGCTCTGTCTCTCTCTTTCCTCCTCCTACTACCTCCCCCCTTCAGCTCTCCTCCACCTCGTGCCTCTCTCTCCGTCTCTCTTTTTCTCTTCTCCTCCCCCTCCTGCCTCTCAGGGGACCGTGGAGTCCAAAAGGTCACTTGCACCACTTGCTCCCATGCGGCAGCCTGGCTGAGCGGTGCAGAAATCAGCCAAGCGCCATGGTGGGAGGCGAAGGGGGGCAGTGACTTTCATGGTCAGGGGGCGGGGCCTGAAGCCACTGTCACACCGCACGTCACCGCCCCGCCCCCCTTTGCCTCCCGCCGTGGCACTGTGCTGACTTCTGCGCCACTCAGCCGGGCCGCCGCGGGGCAGCAAGCAGCCGTTTGGACTTCCCTGTGGTAGCCTGGCTGAACGGTGCAGAAGTCAGCCGAGCGCCATGGAGAGAGGCAAAGGGGAGCGGGGCGGTGACGTACATGGCCAGGCCCCACCCCCTGGGCATGTACGTCACCACCCCGCACCCTTTCCCCTTCCGCCGTGGCACTCGGCTGACTTCTGCTCCGCTCAGCTGAGCCACCGCAGGGGAGCAAACGGCGCAAGCAGCCGTTTGGGCCCCCACACTCCCCATGCAGCACAGGCCACCCAGAGGGAACAGCCAGCATTTCAAGCAACAGCGCCCCCCAGAGGTAACAGCCAGCATTTCGGCATTACAGACTCTCAGACACTGGGGGTACGTCTACACTACATGCCTCTGTCGGCAGAGGCATGTAGATTTGTTTAATCAGCAAAGGCAAATGAAGCCGCGATTTAAATGATCGCGGCTTCATTTACATTTACATGGCTGCCGCGCTGAGCCGACAAACAGCTGATTAGCTGTTTGTCAGCTCAGCGCGGCAGCCATGTAAATGTAAATGAAGCCGCGATCATTTAAATCGTGGCTTCATTTTCCTTTGCTGATCTGTCTAATCTACATGCCTCTGCCGACAGAGGCATGTAGTCTAGACACAGCCTGGGCTACTATATATAAGATAAGTCAAAGCCTTGAATCCAAAATTTTAGGGTGCTTTTGAAATCTTGATCTGAATTTTGCTGCATGTGACCTTAGCCCCAACCCTCCTACCCACAGGTGCTGGGGAATGAAAGGGGAAGATAAACCTGCCCTTCCCCAGGCAAGGGACATGGCTATGCCCACTAGAGCTGCAACAGCCATGGAGAGGCCCGTCTCACCTGGCCGCAAGTTGCTTCAATGAGAGAGAGCTGCGGTAGTCCTCTCTCCCTGGAATAGCCTGTGTACTGAACTCCTCATCCCCAGCTCTACCCCAGAGCACTGATTCAAATGAAGCATTTACATTTTAATTGTATTTTCAAAAATAATTAATTAAGTTAAGGACCAGAGCAATGCTGGGTAAATCTTCTCAATATAATTTCTAAACACTCCTGAAAATCATTCAGACAGAAGCACCTCTGACTCTCACAGAACGGCATTCAACCCATCAATATCTAGGAAATCAAGAGTGTAGCAAATCTGGCAAACAACCAGTTCCGAGATCGAAACAGGAGACACAGTGAGTGCACCTAGCCATCTGCACTGTGATCAAATATTCTAATTCATCAATGTAGGCAAATGTCTATACATTTATGCAACTTTTTGTGCAAAAAACCCCTCTTGCACAAGAGCCATTCTTCATTTTTTTTTCAGCTTAAGAAACCCACCATTCAACTATTTCTAATTCTCCATTTATTTCCCAACAAACCGAGAGTGGATAGTTGAGGGAGAAGTAAGTCACCTTGGCTAGTGGGACAGAGGTCAGCTAGTGAGCTGATCCATTATGGCTCCTGAGGCAAGCAGCTCTGTCCTGACTGCCCTCTCTACTAGATAATGAGGGGGAGGGGTTGGAGAATGGCTGGAACACAGATGAGAGCTTCCTCACAAAACCAGCTCTTCAGACACCAGACCTGAGGTGAGCAATCAGACAAGAGCAGAGAGACCGAAGGGCCCAGTTATGAACTTGCAAACCAATGTAGAATCAGAGACGACTAGAACTGGGGACCTCAAGAAGACCAAGCACCATCTAGCTCAACCTTGGTTTATGTTTATATAACTTGCTCTTAAATATCTCCAATAATGGAGATTCCACAACCTCCCTTGGCAATTTATTCCAGTGTTTAACCACTTTGACCATTAAGAAGTTTTTCCTGATGTCCAACCTAAACTTCCCTTGCTGCTACTTAAGCCCACTGCTTCTTGTACTATCATCAGAAGTTAAGGAGAATAATTTTTCTCTCTCCTCCTTTTAGTACCCTTTTAGGTATTTGAAAGCTGCTAAGATGTCTCCTCTCAGTAGCCCCAGATATTTTGTATTATCCTAGTTTATCAATAAAAAGGTAATGCAATACCCTGTCAAATGCTTTACTGAAGTCTAGATGTACCATGTCTCCCACTTCCCCCTCATCCATGAAGCTCTTTATCCTATCAAAGAAAGACATCAGGTTGCTTTGACATGATTTGTTCTTTGCTAATTCATGTTAACTGTCACCTATCAGCCTACTGCCTTCTAACTGTTTGCAAATGACTTCCTTAATTGTTTGCTCTGGTATCTTTTCTGGCACAGAAATGAAGCTGACTGGTCTGTAGTTTTCTGGGTTGTCCTTATATTCCCTTTTTATAGATGGGTACTATATTTACTCTTTTCCTGTCTTCTGGAATCTTTCGCATCTTCCATGAATTTTCAGGGACAGCTAATGGCTCAAAGACTTCCTCAATCAGTTCCTTCTAGAATGCATTCATCAGGTCCTGGTGACTTGAAGACAGCTAACTTTTCTAAGTAACTTTTAACTTGTTCTTTTCCTATTTTAACTTCTGAACCTACTTCATTTTCACTGAATTCGCTATGTTAGGCATCCAATGTCTGTTAAAATGCAGATTCCTCTTGGCTCATTAAGCAATGTAATAACACAGGGCCTTTCTCTTTAAAAGGCCTCATTGTTATGTTTCAGGGATGATAAAGAACATATCTTAAATAAAGAACAAAGGGAGAAATGAGCATTCATCTGACACTGGACAATAATGCAGGTGATCAAATAATGTGGCCCTGGGCAGACTCACTGTCACATGAGAACATAACTTAATCTGTCTTCATAGCAAACAATAGAGCCATTGGAAATAACTTTGTTACAACTCCTTTATTAAAAATGGGGAGGAGAGAAATGTTAATCAGCGCCTGATTAAAGTGTAAGGCTCAATCTCATTAATTTTGGGGAGGAAGTCAAACCACTGACAAATGGGGATGATCTAACTGAACTGTACAAAGAATTTAATCTATCATAAATTGCTAGGCTTGGTTTAGGGCAGGGATAGGGAATCTTTTTTGAACCGGGGGCCATTGACCCACAGACCCTCTCACTGAGGTGACCCCGGACTGAGAAGGAGAAAATTATCCATATTCTCTTCACACATGAGAGCTGTGGGGGAGTCCCGGGCTAGTAGATTTTGTGTGCTCCAGTCTCATGGGGGCAACAGTGTGGGAGAGGGGTAGAGCTCCAGTGTGGGCTCCCTAGTGCTGGGTGGAATCCTGAGCCTTGGGAGCTAGATCCAGGCAAGCCAAGGGTTGCATCTGACCCCTGGGCCTTAGGTTCCCCTCGTTTATGGGCTGGTATATATAGAGATTTTTGAGACACCCTCTCCAGCTCCTTCCTGTGATATGAACACTTTAAAAGAGAGGGCTTGGGGACAGAGCTAGCATCCAGTGTTCAGACTCTCAGAGATGCACAATCCTTATAATGTCCCCTTGACTTGCCCTCTCCGCCCCTGACAACACAGTCACACATGAACAGCCTGTCTCTGTCTCTCCACTGAATAATATAATTAACACAAGTATTAAACATTTCAGATAGTCTTGCTCCCCCTTTTGGTACTGTGCTCCTCTTATACCTCTTCCTACAGGTAGAAGGGCTGGTAAATTTCCCTTAGGTCAGAAGAAGAAGGGAGCTATTCCAGTTGTAAGGGCAGGCATAAAGTTTAGTGTGAGCTGAAACAAAGGGAATGCACAAGGAGAAAGACTGGGCAAAGTATAAGGTGGAGCATAGAAGGAAAGATGATGTTCTTGGTAGCTGAGCATGAAAGCAATACATTTCTTTGGCCTTGATTCTTATTGACACAAAATCTCCTTTACATTGCTTTGGCAAAGTAAGGGAGACTTAAAGCTCATGCAGCTGTAATGTAGGTACACTTTAAAGTTATTTTGTACTGTTTAAAGTGCCTTGATATAAATGAGAATGCAAATCTGTCCAAATCACCAAGAATTTTTGCAGATGAGCTATGAAGCAGCAATGCATTGAATGACTAGTTGGGGAGCTGGAAAACGAACTGGGGTCCTTCAGAGTTATGTGTAGCTAGATGGACACTGTTGATTGTCCTGCCATTGTGCCTGACTTGTGGAATGGTCTTTTCAGCAGGTTCAGGGATTGGGCCATGTGGATTATAGGAAGGAAAAACATTCCTGATGAAAGATAAAATATAATGATGGAGAATGTTCTTCCCACCTATGATCCGCATAGGGAAATGACTGGGAAATAAATCAAGAACTGATCAAAAAAGTTTCAGCATAATATGACTATCATTCTCCATGCTCAAGTGACCTACACTCCCTCCCCACAGACTTACATGCACAATCTTTTATTAGGTAAGAATTGGTGGTTAGATAATATCTATTCCACTGTGGTTCATCCCTGTTTCAAAGGACCTTGATATCTCTGACCTCATGCAGTTTATCTTCCAACAAAACACTCCTGAGATCCCTTACCCTGCAGTGTTTATATACTTTATACTCTTCATGTCATCACCTGGAATAAAAAGTATTTCTGCATTGAAAAATGTATATAAAAAACCAACACTCACATATATGGTGTGTTGAAAATAGACATGGAGTGGAGGCAAAAGAGGTTTTTAGCATTTCTAAGCACACACAGAGTGTATTTAATAACTTTTCATAATAATCAATTCCATTTTTGCATTTGAAGGAATATCTCTTGAATTCCATTTCAGATCAGTTTAATAGAAAGACAACCATTTCCACTTTTACTATTGAATTTGCTGGTCAGGCAGGATCTCTTCCTTAGTTGTATGAATATGAAGCTCCTTCTGAATCTATTATGCTCCTTCTGAATCTGTCATAACAGCAGAACAAGCAGTTAGGTCATGAGTTTTTCCAGCACATTTACGAGGAGAGGGATATGTTTATAAAAATGAGATTTGCACCAGTTAAAGGTTTTATTGGAGAGGAAAAGAAATGTAAAAGCGGTAACATACACCATTCTCCTTTCTGTTTGAGCAAATCATTCTTCTAGCTGAGTGACAGGGTTGCACTGTTGCCAATTTTTGTGACACAGACCCCTAATTCAAGAACTTTTATCCTGAGGACTAACAATAGGTCAGAGTATTCAAAGTCCATAAGATCTGAGTCTATGCACGACCACCCAAAAGTCCTTTTGACTATGTCTGCCTTAAATTTCCTTTCTTAACATTTCCTGATGATGATACTAATGCATCTTGAATAGTGGTAGCCATGGGGGAAATAATATAGACCATCTGCAGGCTTCTTACTCACTATTTGAGCTTGAGAATTTTTTTATTTTAGTTATTAGTTTTATGAGAGTTGTATTGAACCCTATGTTATTTGTACTTGTTGGTCTAGTAGAAAATCATGCAGATATGTGATCAGCTTAATCCAGCATGTTTTGAGGTCACCACCAGTAAAACCTATAGAAATTCAGTTGCCATCTATGGAGGAAAACAGGAAACCCTCACCATTCACTGACACCACCATAAATGGCAATATTTGTGAATACTGGGAGCCAGGCTCCTGGCCCCCACAGTGAATTCCTATGGCTCCCAACCTTACCACTGGGAACAGACAGCTGCAGGAAACTCACCACAGGGGCTAGGTCAGGAGACCTGGTGAATACGTGGAACTGCGAATAGTAATTCTATGAATCACAAGGGTCTCCTATACACTTTCATTTCTTTAGTTCCCAAATAAATTCTGTGTTTATAAAATGACTGGCTAAATAATGTGCCACATTGTCTAAGTAAGAACTGAATTATTAGACAACACAACTTTCTGTTAGGGTATGTCTACACTTGTTCCCTAATCCAAACTAGGGATGCAAATGTAGCATACCGAAGTTGCTAATGAAGCGCGGGATTTAAATATCCCACACTTGATTAGCATATTCGCATCCGGTCACCATTTTAAAAATCCACTAGTCCGAATTAACTCACCACGTGTAGATTCGGTATTCTGAAAGAAACCCCTTCCCTCAGATTAACTGTTACTCCTTGTGCAATGAGGAATAACAGTTAATCCAAGGGAAGGGGTTTATTTCGGAATACCTCATCTACACGTGATGAGTTAATTTGGACTAGTGGATTTTTAAAATGGCGACCGGACGCGAATATGCTAATCTAGCATGGGATATTTAAATCCCGCGCTTCATTAGCAACTTCGGTATGCTACATTTGCATCCCTAGTTCGGACTAGGGAGCAAGTGTAGGCATACGCTTATTTAGTATGGAATTGCAGTGTCAGTTTCATCACTATCAATATTCCATGTCTTGCATGTTATCCAGGATTCAGGATTCAGTTAGGTAAGAAGTGTTTCATAACTTATTCACATGCTACCAGCCTCTTGAGATGTCATTCAGACCTCTGCCTGAAAATACAGCCTTCATTAAATAACACAGATGAAAGATAAATGAATAGGGAGTAATTTAGTGAGATTAAATGGGCAGGACTTTGGACACTTATCATAGCTTCTGCAATGCTTCATATCTAAGCAAAGGAGAATTGCTAAGTTCGAAATGCCAGGGTCATTAATCAACTGCATGATGTTGAAGTAATGTGAAATAATATTTGTAGCTTGTAAAATTTAGAATTTTGTTTTGCTTGGGTCTGCCACTCTATTTTATATTTTGTTCAGCCCCACTGTAAAAGGCAGGGAATTAGAGTGGAATAGTTTCTCTATGAATAGTATTTTAAATAACACAACAGCCTAAAACAACATAATAAGAAAGGGTTACATAGGCTTTGGAGTCCTTTTTATGTAAATTACACGGTTCATTTGTTCTTTGACATCAGCTGAGAAAAATATGGGTCTCTCTGCTCTGGAAATCTAAGACTAATAAGAATCCTAGGACCCAACACAGTATCCACAGTATCCCAAAGGAAAGGTCCCTGTTAACTTCATTGGACATAGGATTAAACCTTTGAGAAGGGTCAAAGGCTTGATCCAAGTTCTGTTGAAGTGCCTTTGATTTCAGTGATATGACTCAAATGCATTTACCTTGAAAGAAGATGAGACCAATCCCCTATTCTTTATGCTGACAAAACTTCCAGTAAAGGGAGGCAAAGCATGACATGGATTGGGGCCATAAATATTTTTAATGTAGTGTTCAAAACTATAAAACAGGTCCATACAGCTCATAACTAGGCATTTTTATAAAGCAAGAGTGCATCAATGTACAAGTGGCCATCTATATCTGTCTGGCAATTTGTGAATGTAGTTTCTCAGTTTGTGAATTCTTTAATGGTGATTGTGCTTGCAATTTAAGCATGAAATATACTTGCATTTTCCATGTACATTGTACACAGATGTATTAAAATCAGCTTGTACAACTGGAGAAGTGTAAACCCTTTCAAATTTGTTTCAATATGGGTTTGTACTTGGATCTGGTCTACATTGATTTACAGCCCCCAATGTTCAGAAAGGTTCTGCTTTGAACTCTGTCCAATAGCATTGCACTGTGGGTTGGGTGATTTGAGTTTGTATTGGTTCAACAGTAAGACTAGGAGCCTCAATCTTTCACTGTAGTCAAAAAAGCAACCAAGATGTAAGGATGCATAAGGAATCAAATGGAGAATATGGTAATGCCATGATATAAATCTGTGATGCAGCCTCCTCCAGAATATTGTGTGCAGTACTGGTCATCTCGTAAAAAAATATGCAGAAGTAGAAGGGTGTCAGAGTAAAGTGGTGAGAATGATAAAGAGCCTGGGGGGGAGGCAGAGGGAGGAGAAAAAACTCTGACATAAAGAGAGATTGAAAAGACTGAGACTGTTCACCTTAAAAAAGGAGATGAATGAGAAAGAACATGATAAAAGTACATAAAATAATAAATGGGATAGAAAAGGCAGATCAGGAATTTTTCTGCCTGTTTCATAACAAAAAATAGTACAGCCAGTGAAATTAAAAGATGGCAAATTCAAGAAAGTCAAAAAGAAATGCTTTTTTTCACACAGTGTGTAATTAGACGCAGGAACTCATTGCCTATGAAAATTATTGGAGCCAAAAATGTAGTAATATTCAAACAAGGACTGAACATTAATATGAATTCTAAGAATATACAGCCGCTCCCCAAGTTACGACCACCTCCACTTATGACCATCCTCACTTATGACCAAAGCGGTCGTAAATGCAGATCCGACTTACGAACAGCAGTCCACGCTTACGAACAGCGCAATCGCCATGTAACTCTATGGGATCCGAGTTACGAACACTTCGAGTTACAGACCAAGTGTTGGTCTATAACTTTTTCATAACTTGGGGAGCGGCTGTATAGAGTTATTATAATTAAGGATAGCAGAAATTTTGGAAAAGATGTTGCATCTCATGCAACAGAGTTTTAAATCTGTGTCTAATGATTAGATATCAGCAAGAGACCTAATGTGGGGTAGGGACAGATTACTCCACATCTGTGTACTGTAGGATTCTTAAAGCTTCTTCTGAAGCATCTGGTACTAGCCATTGTCAAAGACAAGGATACTGGACTAGATGGACATTGAATCAGATCCAATTTGGCAAATCCTATGTACTTATGCTTTCCTCTGATCAAAAAGAGAACTCTGATCTCAGGGAAAATGATGGAAATCTTTTACATGTAAAACTGGAATGCAATTATTAGGAGTCAAAATATAAAATAATGAGATAATTCCCACTTACTTGGGGTCTTACAGAAGGTAATAATAATAATAATGTGCTATGATATGATTTCCTTGCATACCACATTCCCCACATATGAACAAACACAACATAGGAGAAAATGTTGAAAGTGTTGTCCCAAAGTGTCCCTCCTCTACATGTGCTACACCGAGGAGATATATTCATCATCTGGACCTCTGGGAAGGGGGCCCTTGCAGAATTCCACCAAAATTTAAATTTCTACCCCTCCATCAATTTCAGCCTGGACCAATTCACACAAGAAATCCACTTCCTGGACACTACAGTGCAAATAAGTGATGGTCACATAAAAACCACCTTATACCAGAAACCTTCTGACCACTATACTTACCTACGCACCTCCAGCTTCCATCCAGAATACATCACATGACACATTGTCTACAGCCAACTCCTAAGATACAACCACATTTGCTCCAATCCTTTGACAGAGAAGTCATCAAGCATTCTTAAAAACCACAATACCCACTTGGAAAAGTGAAGAAACAGATTGACAGAGCCAGGCAAATACCCAGAAATTACCTACTATAGGACAGACCCAAAGAAAGCAACAGAATGCTAGTGGCTATTATCTACAACCTTTAGCTAACACCTCTCCAGCACATCATCAAGGACCTTCAAACTATCCTAGATGATGAATCTTTACTTTCACAGACCTTGGGAGGCAGGCCAGTCCTCATTCACAGACAGCCCCATCCCCAATCTGAAACACATATTCACTACCATAACAATGGGTCTGAATATGCCTCTCTTATTATGATAAATTTTATATAGAAATATATTACCCTGATTAAATTTACACTGGTATGACACTCCCGTATCTGTACTTTTACCATTTGATCTTTCACTTTGTGCATCTGATGAATAAGGATGTTAAATTTGAATTAATTGGCTAATTGAATAGTTGATGCAATTTACATTGACTATTTGATTAGCCGATAATGGCACCTTCAACTTTGAAGTGTAGCAACAGCCTGAGGGCTGTTGCTACACTTCAAATGCAAAAGTGCTGCGGAAGCACAGGGCCAGCAGGGGATTCAAGCAGTCCCCTGCTAGGCCTGTGCTCCACGCGGTGTTTCAAAGTGGCAGCACCGCACAGTGACAGGGGTCAGCGGGGGAGTCCCCAACTGACCCCAGGCTCCACACGGTGCTGCTGTTTTGAAATACTGTGTGCAGCCCAGGGCCCACTAGTCTTGGGTTGCATGTGGCATTTCAAAGCAACAAACCCCAGGCTCCAGACAGCACTGCCTCTTTGAAGTGCCTCTTTGAAAATGCTTTTTTATACCTTTCCACCCACACATACTTCCACAACAGTCCCATGGATGGAATAAACCAGTAAAGAAAAGCAGAAGACTATGTGACTTCCATCATGTGTCACTGCCAACTGGAGATAGCTCAAATATTGTGACTGAAATAAAATTTCAACAAAAAATAACAAAATATTCACGAGAAGTTATCTATATAATAAGACTTGAGGGTGCCACTCTGGCTACTTCTATTCTGGGAGGGCTGGGAATGTTACTCTCAGTTCACATAAGATACATCTACAGTTACACATGTGACTACACAAACTGTGTAGCTTATTTCAAAATAGAGCACTATTTTGTCATCTTCTTTATTCCTTGTGCAACGAGGTTTACAGGAAGCCAGAATAAGATGCCTGTTATTTCAAATCTATTTTGAAATGACAGGCATGCTGTTAAGACACACATAATGCTATTTCAGGGTAACGGAAGTTATCCCAACATAGCGCCACAGTGTAGAAGTATCCATAGATATGTCTTGCTAGTTCTCAGGCTAATGCTCTGAAACTGGGGGTCCAATTCAGCAAAGCATCCAAAATGGTCAATTTCAGGATTTTGTCAATCCCTCTAGGTCCTTTCCCAAGCTTCCATAGGACTTCTTGTTCATTTAAGGACCTCTGAACCTGGCTCTTTTAACTTTTATGTTTAGGGTTGACAAAACAACAATTTGCCTCTTACCAGATTTAATCAGTTACACCTCACAACTCCCCTGTATCTTTAAAAGTTGGATAACTAGATTTGCGAGTCTCACTTCAGAGGTTTATCTTGCCTGTTATCCCACTACCTAATGGATAAAATCATATAGAAAAATGCCCCTTTCTAGAGGCTGAGGAAAAATACAAGAAATCATGCCTTACTGCAAACATAAATCAGAGCTTCCTGGCGTGCACTGGCTACTGATTTAGGGCTCATGTCTGATGTGATTAAGTATTTTCCTCATCTGTATTTTATCATTTGTTATGTCAGTTTAATTTTTTGCCTCTCTGAAAGAGATCAATGGAAAAGAAATATACAGAGAATACTAAGATGCTCCCGTTAGCATTTAAACTCAGATGCTGTGCATAGAATGTCTCAGCTGGCCAGCTGAGTATTTGCCATTTCTGACATTTTAAAAATTAAAATGAATATTTCCAAACAACTAGGCCCCATTAGGAGTCAGATGGAGGTTTCCTTCAAAGTTCCCTCTTCTTGGTTTTCCAGCAATACATTTGCCAAGCTTTAGTTTCAGGATTTACCCCTCTCCAGCTGTCCAATGGGAATGGTTTTCATACCCCTGCACTCCTCGAGCTGTGAAGGCCCAAACACTCTCACCTCATACACCCATAGGTGTATGGCTTAAGCAGTGCTATAAAGTATGCATTGTCTTGAAGCCAAAAGAGACATGGCTTCCCTCCTCCAGTATTTGCACCAAAGCTTGTCCCTAAGTGGAGTCACACAGGAATAGTTACACCACTTTCAATTCACACCCTATCTTGGGCTTTGAGTACACTTGAAAGTTTAAAGTGCTGCCATGGCAGCTTTGCTGTGGCAGAGCTTTAAACTGAAAGCGTGGCCATTGTGCTAGAAGAGAGCTCTTCCAGCACTCTTTGTAAACCACATCTGTGAGGGGAGTAAACAGTGCTGGGACCACAGCTCCCAGTGCTGTAATGATTCACACTTGCTGTGATCAGGAAGCATTATATTCTTTTCACACTCCTAAGCCAGAAAGTTACAATGTTTTAAAGTGCCAGTGTAGATTTAGCCTTAATTTGAAGAAACTTGAAATTTTAA
The DNA here is from genome assembly GCF_049634645.1 of Pelodiscus sinensis. NCBI lineage: Eukaryota > Metazoa > Chordata > Testudines > Trionychidae > Pelodiscus > Pelodiscus sinensis. Next base: position 26,079,435 of record NC_134725.1, on the reverse strand, counting down.
ACATACCTGTGAGCATTATTCTTCTAAATGAGGTTGGGATTCCATTGTGCTAGGCATTTAATATACACAGGGAGATACCGTCTTTTAGTGAACATACCCCGCACCTGAGTATACCCCGCACCTGAATATACCCTGCAGTTTTTGCAGTTTGAGTTAAAAAAATCTTGTATACCCCACGCACGAATATAACCCGCAGGGTATACAAGACTTTTTTTCAAACTGTGTGTGTTTGGAGGGGGGGAGCTTCTATGGATTGTGTGTGGGGGGGGAATTAGCCACCCTTCGGATGGGGGAGCACTCACCCCACATAGTACCTGCGCAGCCACACAACCTCCAGGCGGGGGAATTAGAGTGTTTCTCCAACCCTTCCTGTGGCTGCACAGCCACCAGCCTCCAGCATCCGGGCAGGGAAGCACTCATCCCCCGGTTCCTGCGAAGGAGCACTCCCTCTGCCCCTTCCTGCATCTGCACAGCCTCTAACTTCCGGGCGGGGGAGCGCTCATCTCCTGGTTCCTGTGCAGCTGCAGGAAGGGACGCAGGGAGTGCTCCTGTGCAGGAACTGGGAGATGAGTGCTCCCCCACCTAGAGGCTGGAGGCTGGTGATTGTGCAGTGAGGGAAGGGGCGTAGGAGTGCTCCTGCGCAGGAACTGGGAGATGAGTGTTCCCCCACCTAGAGGTTGGAGGCTGGTGATTGTGCAGTGAGGGAAGGGGCGTAGGAGTGCTCCTGTGCAGGAACTGGGAGATGAGTGCTCCCCCACCTAGAGGCTGGAGGCTGGTGATTGTGCAGTGAGGGAAGGGGCGTAGGAGTGCTCCTGCGCAGGAACTGGGAGATGAGTGTTCCCCCACCTAGAGGCTGGAGGCTGGTGATTGTGCAGTGAGGGAAGGGGCGTAGGAGTGCTCCTGTGCAGGAACTGGGAGATGAGTGCTCCCCCACCTAGAGGCTGGAGGCTGGTGATTGTGCAGTGAGGGAAGGGGCGTGGGAGTGCTCCTGCGCAGGAACTGGGAGATGAGCGCTCCCCCGCCCGGAGGCTGGAGGCCAGGTGAGTAAAAAATTTTTTGTATACCCCACACACGAGTGCACCCCTCGGGGGGGGGGGGGGGTGCAGGGTTTGTAAAAACAAATATAACCAGTGGGTTATATTCGCTAAAATATGGTAGTATTACAGTTGTACACAAAGGTTGCAACTGTGAACCCATTGTGTTGAGTGCTGTACAAATTCACTATGCAAGTCCCTCTATCAAAGAGCATACAGGTTACACAAAGACAAAGGATGGGATGGAAAACAGAGACACACAGAGGTGAAGTAATTTACTCAAGATCGTGTGGCAGCTCACTAGCAGAGCCAGGATAAGAACTACGGTCTTCTGACCCAGAACCAACCAAAGAGTTCGTGGGGCCCAAGACAGCACCCTCTGTTTAGCTGAGCCTCATGGCTCCCAGTCAGGGCAGTGAGTGAGCGGCCAGGTGGATGGGGCCAGGAGCTGGGCACCATGGGGCCCTGAATGAATGGGGCCCACAGCAACCACCTCGCTCGCCTTGTCCAAAGGCCAGGCCTGCCCTGAACTCCAGAATAGTGCCCTAGCTATTAGACCACTGTCTCGGCCCTCAAGAGTTTGCAGTCGAAGAGCCACACTCTGCAACCCAATCCTCACCCAAATAGTACCAATGTCTGAAACATTTGGTATGACAATTGTAGAATCTGGGCCTAAATAACGCAGAACTTGCTGTGATGTCTGGGGAGACTGGCTACACAGAACTTATGAATTCTCTCTGAGTTTATGAACGCTCTGTATAAATCAAGTTGCAAACTACATTTTTTATTATGAGGCTGGTCTTTGTCTTCCTGCTGTCTCTTTATCTCCATATTATACTAAAATTTTAAAAAATGGAAGCTCACTGAACTTTGATTTTTGGTTTAAGTGACATAATCTTGGACAAAGGCAGCTGTTATGCAAGGCAAACCACTTTTTCAAGTCTTAAATATCGGGCGCTGGTAACTAATCAATGAATCGCCCAGAAAGAGACTTGGATAACCTGATAATAAGGCTGATCTGCGAATCCAACAAAGGAAACTGGAAGCTATAAATGAAAGGCTATAAATAAACAATTAGAGCAAGAGAGAGAGACTGACACTATGACCCAGACTCCAGGATATGGAGTAAAGCCTTGTGCAGAAGGGCAGCAGGAGAGGAATGGTCCGAGACTCTTTAAAAACTGCTGACCTGCACCTAAAGAGTATTTCTGTGTGGCTAGGAGACTGAGGCAGGGAAATGTGTGTTTATTTTTGTCCACACTAGTATATTTCTTGTCAGAGCTAAAGTAAAGAATGGATGGTCTGGGAGAATTCTTATAAAACTTGGCATGTCTATTTGCTCCACTGTCTCTTATTCATGGAACTCTGTATATCTAAGGTACATCAACATAGCAACATTATTTTGGAATAACTGATGTTATTCCAAAATAAAATAGTGCATGACTATACTACAAGCTTTTATTTCAAAACAATGTCAAGCTGAAGGACTTCTTACTCCGACTCATTGTAAACCTCATTTCATGAGGAGTAAGGGAAGTTGAAGGAAGAATGTTCTTCCTTCAACTTCCTGATGTGTAGATAGTGCCAAAAGTGGATTTAAGCTATTTTGACTTCAGCTATTGACATAGCTGAAGTTGCATAGCTTATTTCGACTTTAGGCCTGTGTAGATGTACCCCTAGAGTACTCATGAGATTGGAGCTGAAGGACAGGATGTGTCCCCCTTGGGCAGTGGAGGGGGGGGGGAAGGGAGCTGTCAGCACTGGTCCTAGGGCCAAGGAAAGTTGTATGTCATAGTCCAATTTCTGTAATGAGGTAGCAGTCTGAGCCTCTTCTCAGGAAATATGGCAGAGAAGCAAGGGAGGAAAAGATTGTTGATGCCTAACCAATCCAAGGAAAACTTAAGAGCACACAAACCTAATGTGTGATGTCCAGCCACAGCATCCTGTTGAATGTCCAAAAAGAGGAGCTGCCCTGTGGAGTGTGATACCTACCAGAATGGAGTGGAAGTCTTAGTTACAAGCTTAAGTAATTGCCTCCCTCACTTGAGATGAGATGAAGCCAGTTTTAAATGTCTGCTAAATTTTGTTCCCTCTAAAATGGAGGCCACAACTGGAAGAAATAAGTGTTTCTAAAAGTTCAGCATCCTCAGAATAATGTCAGACTTCTTGCTCTGCTTCTGTTGGTTCTGAGATTCAGATTATATTCAAGGTACTTCTCTCCAGCTTTACCTTCCCATGCTTAATAAACCACTACTCTGTGAAATATATATGCTGATACCACTTTTAATCTGTTCCTCTGAAGAAAGATATAAATTATTCCATTTTGCAGAGTAATCTGTAATGAATAGGAGCAAAAAGTTTCTTCTAAGGCTGCTGAAGGATGAGAAGTGCAGCAACATGAAAGGAACCCGTTCTTCTCCTGCCATTCCCCCTCTCACCCATCCTGTCCAATTCATGTCATTCTATTTAAAGAGATATGGTTGTTGAGAGGTATGCACACGCAAGCAATCTGCAGCACAAACGAGATTTATTGGTCCTCCTACAATGCTGCGTATTCATGAGTGCTTTTTACTACATGTTATCTATGTATTACCTTATTCCTTTTCTGTAGTGCACTCTCATAACAGCTGTCAAGATAGGGTCGCCTTATATTTTTACCTGCACTTTTTTATCTTATGTTTACAAAATCTCTTCTTCAAAAGTTCCCCTATGTAGCCAAATTGATTCTTTCATGCACATTTCTCTTTAATAATAATAATAAAAAAAAGCTAGTAGCTTTGCATTCACAAACAATTCTTCATTAACTGCACAACTACTGGTAAAAAGCCTACTTAGATTTAACATTGTCTGCATGGAAAAAATGGAATAACATAGAGCTGGAGAGCTGCGAAGAAAAGCTAGAGCAGAAAATGGGCAAATCTTTTCCTTGGTGATGTCAGACTGAGAAAAGGAGAAGGGGGAACTGCTATGTACTTTGCTAAGTGGTGAACTACAAACATAGGTCAGAAGCTATCTCAGAATCATGCTTTGTCCTACTTTTACTTTTACTTTTGAAGATGTTTGAACCCCAATCCTTTTTTCAGCTGTTCAGCAAGATTCTCGAGTAACATCAAATACATCTCAGCCAAGATCTTGCAGTTGTCTGAGGATGAGAGAGAGCAAATGCTTTAGAATAAAGAGAAAACAAGATGTGTTGGATTTGTCTTCTCATTGTCTGGCATCAGCACTGTCCCAACCATATAGGTGAACTAGGCAGTTGCCTAGGGTACCAGGATTTAAGGGGCAACAAATTAAATGGAATTGATTTTTTCTCTATTTTAAAAATCTATTAATATGTTATCTTTTATAAATGAAATTATCCAATATTGTACTTGTGAAAACAATGCATCATTGCCATTTCAGAAGTTGAGTTATATTATTTCACATTATGGAGCATAGCTATGTATGTAAATACAGTTAAAGTATGTCACAGCAGAGCTGCCTGTGGGGATCTGGCAGTTCAGTTGTTCTCAGTAGCCTAGTGTTGATCAGTCATACAGGGGTGTCAGTGTTGCCCACCATTTAGGGAAGGCCAGTCAGGGACCTGCAACAGCTGTTCTGCCATGTTATGAGCTGTGATCCTAATGGCATTGTGCCCACACTGAATTTGTATTGTGTTGGACTTGAAACATTTGTAAGAGGTTTAAACAAGATTGTGAAAGGCAACTCACAAGTGAAGTAATATTATCTGTGATGCACTGATTAACTGATACTACCCTAATAGGATCATCTGTCAATAGGGTGCATCCAGATGCAGAAGCTCTTGCAAGTGGCCTTTGTAAGTTCAAATTTGTAGTTTCACTCACTTTCTGGTATATTTTGTTTGAGATTAACCTTAACAGTCAGAGTTCAGGCAAAGGACTTTAAAAAACATTCTGCTAGATAACAGCTGCAACAGACCAAGAAGTCTCTGGAGGAATACAGGAATGATAAAGACTTTGAAAAGACACTAGTAGATGCTCATGAGCTTGCTGAGGAATTTAAACTACCAACAGACTTTAAAGCAGAACTAGCATGTATTTGGAGAAAGAAGCAACAGTTCACATATGAATCAGTTCAGGATCCAAAATAAAAATTCAAAATTATTAGTTAACTTCTACTTTTCAGTCCTAGATACTGCAATCCAGTCACTTAAGGAACGATTTGAAAAGATACAGCAACTTGATTCAATATTTGTTTTCCTCAACGATACGCTCAGTTTGCAAAGGACTTCAAAACGTATATTCAAACATTGCATGAAGCTGGATTGGCAATACAAAATGGAAATTTGAAAGATATTAATGCAGTAGATTTGTGTACAGGTTGAACCTTTTTAGTTCAGCATCCTCAGGATTAGAACAGTACTGAACCAGAGAGTTTGCAGAACCATGGGAGGTCAATATTGTCTAGCAGCATTACTAACACTTCTACTGTGTACTGGACTCCTAGATGACATTTAGGGGTAAATTAAAGATAAACAGCACAGAACTCTGAGGGCCAGGCCTGGTGGCTGTAAACAAATATTATGGGACTGTGGAAACTTAGGCACATCCATGATATATGGACATTTAGCTAACTAAAATCATTCCAGACCACGGACATTGTCGGACTAAGGAGTACCAGACTAGAGAGGTTCAATTTACAGTGAACCGAAGGCTATTTCATGATGACTTCCAAGACGTCTTACACCTCAACATGCATTGAAGTTTGTTTCTGAATACAGATTCACAGACAGTTTTCTCAGTATCTTCAATGCTCTTGAAATTCTCTTGACTCTTCCAGTTTCTGTGGATGGAGCGAGCATAGCTTTCAAAATTAAAAGAGATAAAGACATATCTTCATTCTTCCTGCAGAAAAAAAGCTTGCTGGATTTTCCACAATCTCAATAGAATACCAAATAGCTTCAAAACTTTGTCTCAAATAATTTATTGCCCAATTTGTGTAAGAAAAAGCATGAAAAGCAAAGTTCTAAATTTTAACACAAATCGATGGCATTGTACAACTCAAAAACAGACATCGTTCTGTATCAAGGAATAATAATTTTTATAGCTTCCCCCAAATCAGTTTCTTTGGCAGGAAGACAGTTTCGACTTGAAATGCAACTGTTTGTAGTGCTGACAAGAAACAGTATGTACAGCTCAAAACAGTTAAAACTTTAAATCGTCAGTGTTTGCCCTATGCAGTATAATTATATTGGGATTAATGAAGAGAAGAAAAAAAACAATAATAGTATTTATTATTTTTACATTGTTCATTTTGATTGCCAAATAAATAAAGGTAAAATTTTATTCTAGACTTCTGATTTTTTTTCTCTATATTGAATATGGGTGGGGGGGCAATGTTATAGTTTGTATTAGGCACTAAAAATCTTGTTTTACACCATGTCTCATTAAAGTGTTACAAGAAGGAGGGAGGAAAATTATTCTCCTTAACATCTGATGATAGGACAAGAAGCAATTGGCTTAAATTGCAGCAAGGAAGGTTTAGGTTGGACATTAGGGAAAACTTCCTAACTGTCAGCGTGGTTAAACACTGGAATAAATTACCTACAGAGGTTGTAGAATCTCTATCATTAGAGATATTTAAAACTGGGTTAGACAAACATCTGTCAAGGATGATCTAGATGCTGCTCGGTCCTGCTATGAGTGTTGAGGACTGGACTTGATGACCTCTTGAGATCCCTTCCAGTTCTAGTATCTATGATTCTATGTGTTGGACATGCAGTGAAAAAAATATTGGGGGTGAGACATAGACAAAATAGGTAACTTTTCTAGTGGTTAATAAGACCATTAAGACCAGGCATGAAGATCATTCTATTGCCAATTTCAGAAATAGGCACCATATTCAAAAAGACGGCATTGTATGCACGGCTAAATTTTAGAATATAAAATATTACTGAAAAAATACATTGGCTAGACAGCTGAGAGACTATGGGTTTGGAGATGAAGTCATTGGTTTGATTTCAAACTCAGATAGTAGAAATAGAAATAGTTACCATCTTATGTTTATTTAATTATCTTTATCCATCTCCATATGGGTATGTCTACATAGCAGGGCTAAAGTTAAATTAAGCTACCCGACTTCAGCTACATCAATTGCATAGCTGAAGTCGAAATAGCATAATATGATTTTGGCGCTGTTGTCACAGTAGGAAGTCAAAGGAAGAACACTGTTTCTTCAACTTCCCTTACTCCTCGTGAAATGAGAGTTACCATGAGTCAGAGTAAGAAGTCCTCCAGCTTGACATTATTTTGAAATAAAGGCTTGTGATGTATATGCACACTATGTTATTTTGGAATAACTGTAGTTATTCCCAAATAATGCTGCTGTGTAGACATACCCTATGACATTGCACATACCTTGCATTTTGCTGTGTTGCTGGGAGTACTTCAGATCTGGGAAATGAAGAGCTCTGTGTGGCTTGAAAGGTTGTTTCTCGTGCCAACAAAAGCTAGTCCAATAAAAGATACTGCTTCACCCACCTGGTCTTTCCCATTGTAAACACAATCAATTAATACCAGCTCAAAGTGCATGGATTAAATGAGCATGGGCACTAGATTATTTTTTCACCCGAACAGTAGCTTACACTATGTGCCCTCAACAGTAAGTTGGAAGCATGTTAATGGAAAAGTGTGAGAGGAAAGATTATACTGCTTTGTAATTTAAAGCTGTGGACTGAAGCTCATGAGATCTGGGTCCAGTTTTTTACCCTACCACAGACTATGTGACTTTGGGCAAAGTATTTACTAAATCTCTCTCTATTCCTTAGTTTTCCATTTGTAAAAATTGAGATATTGCTTCCTTTGTCTGTTCTTAGATTGTAAATTCTTTGGGAGAGGCCTTTTAGTTTACCATGTGTATGCACAGTGCCTAACACAACAGGGCTCTGATCATGGTCAGATGGTTTCCAGGCACTGCTACTAAAAAAATAAGTCTGGAAATTTTGTTTTCTCTCTGTTTATTCTGTTCCCATTCTGTGGAGAATCAATATTTCTGTTTAGACAATCGATGCAGGCATACATGGCCATTGGATGAATAAAAGTCTCAGAGATGTAGCCATGTTAGTTTGTAATTTTAAAAACAATAATAGTCCTGTGGCAACTTAGAAACTAACAAATATATAGGATCACGAGCTTCCATAGGTAAAACCCACTTCATCAGATGGGTCAGAGTGGAAATAATAATATATATATACTGCCAAAGAGTTACCTGTCAATTGTAGACCCATATTAATGAGGCTAATTAAGTGGGCTGGATGTGTCCCATTCTTAGCTTTTGATGTGATAATGCAGATGTTAAAGGCAGAGGAAACTGGCTTTGTAATGCTCTAACCAGTGAATGTCCTTATTCAAGCCCAGGGTAACAGTGTCAATTCCAGTTCTGCAGTCTCTCTCTCTAATTTGGTGGTGAAATTCCTTTGTAGAAGAATGTCTACTTTTAAATCCATGACTGAGTAACCAGGCAGGTTAAAATGTTCCCCTACAGTTTTATGTGTATCACCTCCTTCCCTTCTCCTATTTATTTAGAGTTTTCTTATCCCCTAGTCATAACTCTGGTCATCTGAAGAAGTGGGCTGTGCCCACAAAAGTTCATGAGACCATCTACATGTTTTGTTAGTCTATAAAGAGCTACCAGACCATTTGCTTACCATTTCTGATATCTGATTTATATCCATTTATCCTTGGTAGTACAGACTGTCAAATTTGACCAATATACATGGCAGAGGGGCATTGCTGGCACTTGATGGGATATATCACATTAAAGGATCTGCAGTTTATGAGCCCCTTAAGTTGTGCCGTATGTGGGTAGGTCCTGTGATGGTGTTTCTTGTATAGATATGTGACAGAGTTAGCAGCAGGGTTTGTACCAAAAGTAGGTTCCTGGGTGAATGTATCTCAGATGTGATGAGTGGCTGCTAGAAAGGATTTGCTTCAGGTTAGGGGATTGTCTGTACGTGAGGATTGGCCTGTCTCCCAAGGCCTGTGAAAGTGAGGGATCATTTTCCAGGATAATTTGTAGGTTGTCAATGATGCACTGGAGGGGTTTAAGCTGGGGGCTGTAGATGATGACTAGTGGTGTTCTGTTATTTTCCATGTTGGGCCTGTCTTGAAGAAGCAGATTCCTGGGTACTCGTCTGGCTCTGACAATCTGTTTCCTCATTTTTCCAGGTGAGCTTTTAAATTTTAAGAATGCCTGATAAAGATCTTGTAGGTGTTTGTTTCTGTCTGAGGGATTGGAGCAAATCAGATTGTATCTTAGGGGTTGGTTGTAGACAATTGATCATGTGATGTGTCCTGGATGAAAGCTAGATTTATGTAGGTGAGAATAGCATTCAGTAGACTTTCAGGGTATGTCTGCCCTTGCAGCCTAATTCGAACTAGGGCTGCAAATGTAAACATTCAGAATTGCAAATCAAGCCTGGGATTTAAATATCCCGTTCTTGATTTGCATGTTCCCGGCTGGGCGCCATTTTTTGAAATTTACAAGCCCAGACTAACTGCCTGTGTCTACATGCGGCAGGGAATGGGCATTCAAAATAAAGCCCTATTTTGAACTACCTGTTATTCCTCCTGCAATGAGGTTTAACAAGTAGTTTGAAATAGGGCATGTAGACACGGGCAGTTAGTCTGGGCTTGTAAATTTCAAAAATGGCACTCGGCTGGGAACATGCAAATCAAGCGTGGGATATTTAAATCCCAGGCTTGATTTGCAATTCTGAATGCCTACATTTGCAGCCCTAGTTTGAATTAGGCTGCAATTATAGACATACCCTCAGTATAGAGTGGTGTTTATGTGACTATTATTTATTTGTACTATAGTGTCAAGGGAGTAGATCTCTTGTGCAGAATGGTCCACACTCAGGTGATGGTAGGGTGGAAATTGTAGAAATCCCTGTGGAATTCTTAAAGTTCTTCATCCTGTGAGTCCATCTGAAGAAGATGTTGTCAATGTAGTATAACTAGAGGAAGGATGCTAGGAGATGAGAGCTGAGGAACCATTGTTCAGGATCCGCCATAAAAATGTTGTCATGTTGTGGGGCCATACAGGTGCCCATAGCAGTGCCACTGATTTGAAGGTATAAAATGTCCCCAGATTGGAAATAGTTGTGGGTGAGGACAAAGTCACATAGCTCAGCCACCAGGAGTATGTATACACAGCAAAGTTATTTCAGAATACCAGAGGTATCCCGAAACAGCTACCCCACATCTTTTGAACACATCTACTACTTCAAAATATAGTGGACACTCTATGTCACCATCCCCGTAAACCTCATTGTACTAGGAGTAAGGGATGGCTCGAAATAGCACTGTATTTCAAAATTTGGCACTATGTAGACAGCGCCAAATGATGAAATAAGCTATTTTGACATAGACTCGAAATAAGCTATGCAATATGCACTATGCAAATTGCATAGTTTATTTTGAGTTTCGGGTGCTGTGTAGATGCACCCCAGATGTGCTGTGTGCTGACAGCTCATAGTCCATCCTCGTATGGAATTTTAGTGTAAAAAGCTTCTACATCCATGATAGCCAGGATGGTGTTTTCAGGAAGATTACTGATGCGCTTTAGTTCCCTAAGGGTACGTCTACACTACAGCGCTAGTTCGAACTAACTTAGTTCGAATTAGTTAATTCGAACTAAGCTAGTTCGAACTAACGCATCTAGAACTAAAAACTAGTTCGAACTAGCGTTTTGCTAGTTCGAACTAGTAAGTCCACATTGAGTGGACTCTGAACAGGGCTTAATGATGGCCGGAAGCAGTGCCGGCAGGGCATAAAAGGAGGACTTAGAGCATGGAGATACTGTCTCAGGCTAGCCGAGGGCTGCGCTTAAAGGGTCCCGACCCCCACCCCGGACACACAGTTCTAAGGGGTGCCCCGCTTGCAAAGAAGTTCTGGCTTGGAGTGCCCTGAGTGCCCACACTGGGCACATCACACCACTCGGCCATCAGCCCGGCTGCACTTGCCGCAGGCTGCCATCTGGGGAGAGGGAGTAATTGGGGGGCTGCAGGAGAGCTTCCACCCCCAGAAGCCCGCAGAGCCAGCCCAGTCCTCCCCATCGGGGGCTTGTACCCCATTCCTCCCTCACCTCCTTCCACTTGCCCTTCCCTAGCCCCCCTTCTTATTGATGTACAAAATAAAGATAACGTTTCTTCCAACATTGACTCTGTCTTTATTGAAAAAAACTGGGGGAGACTGGGAAAAGGAGGTGGGAGAGGGGAAGAGAAAGGCTGGGAGAGGGGAGGGCAACTAACATGATCAGGGGTTGGGAACAGGTCCCAGATGAAGAGAGGCTACAGAGACTGGGACTGTTCAGCTTAGAAAAGAGGAGACGGAGGGGGGACAGGATAGAGGGCTCTAAAAGCAGGGGTTGGGTGGAGAGGGTGCATTCAGAAAAGTTCTTCAGGAGTTCCCATAAAGAAGGACTAGAGGACACCAAAGGAAAGGAATGGGTAGCAGGCTTCAAACTAGTAAGAGAAAGTTGTTCTTCACAAAGCAAATAGTTAACCTGTGGAACTCCTTGCTGCAGGAGGATGTGAAGGCTAGAACTAGAACAGAGTTGAAAGGGAAGTGAGATCAAGTGATGGAGGTTGGGTCCATGGAGTCCTATTAGCCAGAGGGTAGGAGTGGTGTCCCTGCCCAAAGTTTGTGGAAGGCTGGAGAGGGATGGCACGAGACAAATGGCTTGGTCATTGTCTTCGGTCCATCCCCTCCAGGGTCCCTAGGGTTGGCCGCTGTTGGCAGACAGGCTACTGGGCTAGATGGACCTTTGGTCTGACCCAGGACGGCCATTGTAAGCTCAGGGCTCAGGGTCTGGGGTCTTAGTGGACCCCCTTGATTTTCATGCACACCTGGTCCTGGGTGGCCAGGCTGGCAGCTCTCCTGCCCTAGACGGCCACTTTCCTGTGCCTAGTGCAGAGATCGTGGACGATCGTCCGCACTAGCCCAGGAAGGTGCCCGCCTCTTGCGGTCCAGGGCAAGCTCCCGGGAGCCGCCAGCCTGGTCCCGGCAAGAGGGGGTGGGCTGGGAGGCATCGGGTGGGTGGCTCTGTGCCGTGCCAGGTGCAGGGTCTGCTAGCTGGGTGCTGGCAGGCTTGCACCTGGCACGGGCACCGTAGCCAGCCCGTGCCCCTTTAAGGGGTCCGGGGCCGGGAGGGGGGCATAGAGTTTCCCTGGTGTTGGCCAGAGTGGCCACCAGGGAAACCTGGGGAGGGCTAGCCTCCCACTAGTTCGAACTAAAGGGCTACACAGCCCTTAGTTCGAACTAGCTAGTTCGAACTAGGCGTTAGTCCTCGTAAAATGAGGTTTTCCTAGTTCGAACTAAGCGCTCCGCTAGTTCGATTCAAATTCGAACTAGCGGAGCGCTAGTGTAGCGCATAGGAAAGTTAGTTCGAACTAACGTCCGTTAGTTCGAACTAACTTTCTAGTGTAGACATACCCTAAGGGAGTGAATGATGTCTTGAAGATAGCTAGGAGTGCTGGTAGCATAGGGTCTGAGGAGAGAGTCAACAAATGGGATAATCCTGCTGTTAGTGTGCCAATGCCTGAGATGATGAGACATCTGGGATTTCCAGGTTTATGGATCTGAACTGTAGCAGGGAATTTCCTTGATCAGATGGTATCGTTTCTTTTGGTATTCCTCAGGCTGTGTCCAGACTCAGGGGTTTTTTCGAAAAAAGTAGCCTTTTTTCGAAAAAACTTCACCTGCGTCTAGACTGCAGCCGTGTTCTTTCGAAATTAAATCGAAAGAATGCGGCTTTTCTTTCGACGGTGGTAAACCTAATTCCACGAGGAAGAACGCCTTCTTTCGAAAGTGCTCTTTCGAAAGAAGGCGTTCTTGAAAGCAAACAGGCTTTTTAGAAAGAGAGCATCCAGACTCACTGGGTGCTTTCTTTCGAAAAAGCGGCTTGCTTTTTCGAAATTCCGTGTGCAGTCTATACGCTCTCTTTTGAAAGAGGCTCTTTCGAAAGTATCTTTCAAAAGAGCCTCTTTCGAAAGAGGCTTGCAGTCTAGACATAGCCTCAGTGGGATCAGAGGAAAGAGTCCCGTAGAATGTGCTGTTGGTGTGTTATCTGGCAGCCTCCAGTTCTTAATCTGCCCTATTCATGGTGACTGCAGCATGTGTACGCTGTAAGACTACTATACAAAATAAGCTTTTTTAAAACAACCTCTAGCTTCCTCTCTTCCACATAATTTAATCAGATTTCAATTCTTATTTAACACTGCATATATACTCTACCAAATAAGAATTTCAGCTCTATAATAGAACCCAGGTTTGATGTCACCTCAATCTGCTTCCTCTGTGAGGAAAAACCTATGTATTAAGGGCTCAATCCTGAAAGGTATTGGCACTACTTACTCCACTGATGTTAACAAGACTAGAAGGAAATCACACATCACATAATTGGGTTCTTACTGCCCAGGGTTAAACTGGCTGTGCTCTGTATGTAGTATTTCCTATGCATAGTGAATGTAGCAGTATACCTGAATAGCACAATGTAGTAAAAGTGTAAGAAGAATGAAATTCCACTCCAGTGTCTGATTCTTGATTCCATCATCATAATACCTGAGCATCTCACAATCCTTAATGTATTTGTCCTCAAAAAGGTCTTGTAAGATGGGAAACTGAGGCTTCCAGAAGCTAAGTGACTGGTCCAAGATTATACAGGAAACCTGTGACATATCCTGTAATTCCGTGGTCACCAACCTATCAATTGCAATCGACTGGTCAATCTTGGAGGCTTGACCAATTGATTGTGAGGCTCCAGGGGCCCTCCCTCACTGCCCTCAGCCCCAAGATGCAGGCCGCACTGATGCTACTTCCAGGGACCACAGAGGTAGCACAGGCTTCCTGTTGGGTCGGGGGACGAGTTGTGCAGCTGCGTGCCAGGTCCCAGAAGTGCATGGGCTGCTCTCCCCCATGTCCCAACAGCCGGCGCAGTACCTAAAACGCCAGTCCATCAAGCGCTGGGGAGGTGATAGGGAACCAGGACATGCCTCCAAACAATGAACACTTAAAAGAAAGGGATTTCTTTCCGTGAAGCTTTCTGGGAACCAAAAATGTTACCTTCTCCCTATAAATAGAATAGCTCTTCAGGAGCTCCCCTCATGTATAATATATCCTCATGCTAGTATTACAAGAATGAGGGGGTTGCGCGGCTGATTGACTTGTCAGGCCACGGGGCAAGGTGGTGAGAAGGAGGGGGCAAATCTGCACATGTAGAAAAAGCAGGATCTCAGGCAGAAAGTGCAGGAATGGGGGCAGCCAGCCCTCAGCGCTGCCCAGAGCACACTGTACTGCCTGCCCTGGCCTGAGAGGCACCTAGAAAATGCCGCATGGTGCTCCAGTGATGATTTAAAGGCTCCAGCTGCCCCTGCTTCTGTGGTAGCTTCTTTGAATGGCTGGGCCCTGGGGCAACTGTCTCCTTTCTCCATCACCCCATTGGTGGGCCTGAGTAAGTGAGAAACCAACAAGCACATTTGAATTGCCAGAGCACTATGTTCAACAAAGAAATACATCTGGAGAAAGTGTGACTATAATAAGAACATAAGAATGGCTGTACCAGGTCAGACCAAACCTCTATCTAACCCAGTGTCCTGCCTGCCAACAGTGGCCAATGCCAGGTGTCCCAGAGGAAATGGATAGAACGGGGAATCACCAAGTGATCCCTCCTCTGTCTTCCATTCTCAGCCTCTGACAGACGAAGGCTAAGGATGTCCCCCTGGCCATCCTAGCTAACAGCCATTGTTGGACTCATCCTTCTCTTACTGGGAAGGTTTTATCACCACTGATTAAATCAAGTCCATGTCCAAGTAGATGAGCTATCTGTTGGTGAAACCGGATTTGCTCTTTTGATAACCATATTGCAGTTCACACATCAGACCACAAGGTAGGGCTAGATACAATGATTAGAACAGCTGTTTGTTCTGAGATATGGGAACATTCCAGGTATTTCTCAGTCATTGGCATAATAACAATGCTTGTGAGTGCTTTTTGCCATTTGAAACTATGTAAAATCATGGGTTGAATGGGTTACCTTCTTACCAGTAAAGATTCTGTCCTGGTAGCTCAGGAAGTTAGCTCAAATTTCACTTTGGCCCCCAGACTGAAATGAATTGTGAAAACACATTTGATTAGGGATGGATGAAAAACAAAAATTATTTTAAGATAAAATGTTGAAGTTTCAGGACTCACTTTTTGTTCTGCATCAGAATGAAACTTTTGTCCAAAAAAAGTATGAGCAAGAGAGACTGCAAACTAGTCAGTAGTCCAGTGACAAGAACACTCATCCAGGATGGAGGAACCTCAGATTCAAGTCTCTGCTCTAAACCAGTGTATCCCACCTCCCAGGTAAGTGCCTTAGTCTCTGGAGTATTGTGAGTCTGTCTCTGATTTTAACCAGCAATTCCACCTGGGCTCTGAAAAACCTTCCAGACAAAAGTTTAGTCAAAGCATATAGATTTCCACATAAATTTTTGGTTTTCATAAATCATTTTCTGATGTATCACTTCTGTTGCAAAATTCCTAACCAGCTCTGATGTCAATAACATAAAGAGCTCCGTTGCAGCTTATGTCTTTTTGTATGTTTCGCGTCTGACCTTTTGACCATTGTCATTTCCTAGAGTTCACTTATGCTTTCTATGCAGCCATATAAAAAAGTAAGGTAAGTTTGTATTACACCTTCATTTCACCTGCAGCCCTTTGGAGTTCTATGTGTGTCCCACCAGATATTTTGTTTACCATTGCTCATGTGCAGGGTTGCCAGATCTGCTGTTTTTTGACAGCATAGTTCTTTTTCCACTAGTGTTAACTAACATGTCATGCGTGTAAACCCAGGGCATGTGAAGTGAGGTGTGTGGCAACACACAACACTAATAGTGAGAGCCATGCACTCCCCATTCAATCAATGCACTGTTACTTAATCAGCACACCCCACAAATTCTTGTTGCACAAGTGCAGTTAGTAAAACTACCCTGTCCTGGGAGAAAGTTTTGGCTATGACAAACTTGTGGCCCATGGAGATGAAAGAGGACCACTCACGAGGCCTATTCACTAGCATAGGTTGCTCTTCACTCTCATAGTCCCTGTCTCTCAAGTAGGGGTGAAAGCAACTTACATTTCTTATGGGTACTGTCATATTGCACACACACCCCCAAACCCGCATACTCCACTTGGAGAGGGATCGGGGAATGCAATATGACAGTTCCTGTAAAAAATGTAAGTGTGGGGTGGAGTGCAGGGAACTCAGGATAGAGAGTTGGAGGTGCAATATGACAGTGTGGGGGTTCAGGGCAGAGGAATGGGGCCTGCAGGGGCTCAGGGAAGGGGCTGGGAATGTGGAAAGGGGCAAGAGTAAGAGTAAAGGGTTGGGACGTGTGGGGAGGCTCAGAACATAACTGTGGGGGTACAGGAGTCAGGGCAGGAAGTTTGGGGGGTGTGGCTCTCAAGGTAAGGTATCAGTGAGGGATGCTCAGAGCATGGGATGTGGGAGGGTATTGGCCACTGCGCTGCCCTGGGCCTGGCCAGGGTTGGTGGGGATTGCACTGCGGGCTGCTGGATCCCCAGGTAGCAAAGATCCGTGCTGCCCAGACCCTGGATTCCTGGAGCTGGCTGGGACTATGGATACTGGCTTGGGCCCACCAAGCCTTATCTCCCCTCCCCCAGCCGTCCGGCACTGGGGCCGATTCTAGCTGGGTGGGAAGGCCGGGGCATTGTGTTGCCCCAGCCTCCTTCCTCCATGCTCCAGCCAACTAGGGGAAGGTTGGGGCTGATTCCCTTCCAACCCTGCCAGTAGTGAGACTAGGGGCAGGTCTGGGCCTTGCTCCTCGGGAGAGGGTGGGAGGTGAAATCATCAGCAGCAGGTAGGTCAGTAGCAGCCACCTGGCTGGGATGATGCTTCCTCCATGGCTGGCGGTGGCTGTGTGCACACACCTGTTAAAAGGGGAGGCAGCAGAGACAGGGCTGGGCTGCAAGATCCTGGAACGCCCGGGTGGGGAGGGCTCAGGCTGGCTGCCATGGCAACAGTGGCCATTGAGCATGATAAGCTGGTGCTAAAGCCGGAGCATGTTGATTGTTGATGCCCCGAGACCCTCACATTGTCAAGGGAGAGACAGAACAAGGCTTGCTGCTCCTGCTGCACCAGGCAAACTCCCAGCTGGACCCCAACATATCTTAGTGCAACAACTCTGGGCAGCCTGGATCCAGGTGGAGTGCGCCTTTGGCTGTCTCAAGGTGCGGCTACAGTGCCTTCTGACCTGCCTCGACATGGGGGATCACAACGTCCCCGAGGTGGGCGTGATATGTTGTGTTTCCCACAGCATTGTGGAGAGGAAGGGGGAGGCCTTCCTCCCAGGGTGGGGGACAGATGCTGGCCATGAGGCGTGAGCATTCAAGCAGCTGAGGACGGCCATCCACCAGGCCCATGAGGCTGGGGTGCGCATCAAGGAGGTCCTGAGGCAGAGATTCTCTGAAGGACCCAAGTAACTCTCCCCAGGGCCTCCTCAACAGGGGCCTCCGGCTTGCAGCCCTATCCCTTCCCACAACCCCTCCCTTCACCCTTTCCTTGACCTCTCAATAAACACACCTGTTTGATTTTGAAAAAAATGAAGTCTAAATTTATGAAACTTTAAGAAAAGGTGGGCAGAAGAGAGGGGGCTCATAACCTGGAGGGGGAGGAGGCTCAGGGCGGGGAGGGGCATGGAGGTAGTTAGATGTCTCACCTCAGGTGCAGGGACTTCATCAGAGTTGGGGTCAGATGGGTCTGGGGACCACAGGGGACTGGTAGAAGGGGGACTGGAGTGTGGCCAGGCATGACAGGGGGGCAGAGGGAGGGGACATCAGCATCACTTGGGGAGGGGACATAGGCATCACCTGGGGAGGGAGCAGAGGCATCACATGGGGGGCAGGTTGAGGGGGAATGGGCATAGAATGGGGGCAGGAGGGTGGAAGCCAGGAGCAGTGGCATCAGGTGGGTGTGCCATCATGTGCGACATGACAGCACACATGTCACACTGCTGCATGAGCTGGTCCCATGCACGATTCCACCACTCAGCGTCATTGTGGATCTGCTGCATGTCATGCAGGATGCTGATGTGCTGGTGCATGAGGACTTCCTGGAGTCTTGCGCGACTTTGGGTCCCCCAGGCTCTGGTGGGTGGCTGCGGTGGTGTGGTTCGCCCCTCAGTCCTGGCTGGTCCGCCAGCTGTGGAGAACACAATGAGGAAGAGGCAGTAAGTCATCCATGCACACACTGTTCCTGAGGCTGTACCCTCTTCTGTGAGCAGCAACCAACAGTCCTCGGCCCAGAGAAGGGGGATGTCCCAGGAGCAGGGGTGGCCCATGAATCTAGGCAAACTATGCAGTTGCCTACGGCGCCATTGCCCAGGCGCCTGATGATGATGTCACGGGGTGCCAGGGCGCCCCATGATTACGTCACGGCAGTGCAGGCGGGGGCACCGATCGTACCTTCCGCCTGGGGCGCCAGCTGCCACAACCGGCCTTGGGCCAGTCCTGCCCAGGAGCAAGGCCATGTGTTGCCTTCACAGGGGGCCATGCTTCACAGGGGCCCTGAGATGCCCAGGGAACCGTGCTGCCTGCTTCCCTCCCTCCCCCAGATCATTGACAAGCAGCCAAGGGAAGTGTCTGGCCACAGTGGGATCACCTCATGGGCAACAGACGAGTTGGAAGCAGTCTGGCTTTCCCTGAGGTCCACATATGACCTGCGGCTCACAGCACTGCTCAGGGAAGCAGATGGTGCCTCGCACATGCAGCAATGCCCATGTGCTGTGTGCAGCACTCCTTGGTCTGTGTGGAGTCATGCCTGCACCCTTGTGGCTCACCTGCTTCCAGCGCTAGTGGCCCCTCTCCTCCATGACAGGATGTGTGTGTCTCCCCTGAGCCGGGCAGAAGGACCCCACCCATGCTCAGGGGCTGCCTGCTGTGTCCGTGTGCCACACACTAACGCTGAATGTGGTTCCACGTGCACAGACCACAGCATGATGTCCAGCCCAAGCAGCCCGCTCCCTGTGCACCCACCTCTTCCGCCCTGTGTGTGTGACAAAGTGAGACCACTCACCTGACCATCCCTCCCAGGCTTCCAAGGAGGCCTAGGAGACATCTTGGCTCACAAGCACTGGTTCAAGGGACAGGTTGATGGTTTCTGTCTTCTCCTCCTCTGCCTCCAGTTGGTCCTGGTCCTTCTGCTCCTCCTCCACCAACACTTCCGGCAGGGCGATGACAGGGGTGTCCAGGCCAAAGTCCACGAGGACAGGTGGGGAAGACATTTCTCCACTCCCCAGAATCTGATGGAGCTCCTGGTAATAGGGGCAGGTGTGGGGTCCTGCTCCTGAGGGTAAGCTGCACTCTCTGACCTGGACTTATTCCTGGCAAAACTCCTTAACCTTACTCTGGACCTGTTCCAAGCTCCGGGGTGGGTGTCTGCGCTCTGCCAGGAACTCTGCCGTGCACTCATATATGTTGGAATTGTGGCGCTTGGCCAAGAGATCCTGCAAGGTGTCCTCCTCACCCTACAGCTCGAGGAGGGACGGGATCCATTCCAGACCAGGTGGGTGTGCACCTCTTGGTCCCCCTAGCTAGGTCCTGGGACACCTGGGGCTGCTCCTTGTGAGGGCCAGGAGGGACACGGGGGGCTTGTGGCTCAAACATATCTCCTAATGCTGTGGCAGGGAGAGCCGCGTGGTCAGAGTATTGCTCCAAGGCTGGATTCCTGCCACAAGGCCTGTCCAGGGTGCCTGCCGCTTTAAGAGCTGGCAGGAGACAGGAACTATAGAGTTGTGAATACTTTGGATGGAGTGTCAGCCAGGGCAACCTTATTTCCTCAAGGACTCTTCTTCAAAAAGAAAACCCCTTTTCCCATCCCCACACACCTTTTTCCAAAAGAGTTCTTTCAGAAAAGGGCTTCTTCCTCGTAGAAAGAGAAGTACCAACATCAGAAAAAACCCTCTGTTCTTTTGATTTACTTTTGGAAGAAGATGATTGCAGTGTGGACGTTCTGCAGGTTTTGTCAGGAAAACGGCTGTTTTTCCAACAAAACTCTGTAGTGTAGACATATTCTGGGTGGCTAGCCTGAGTCCCATGCTGCTTTCTGATTTTAGCATGCTAGCTCCATGGAAATTATTTCCTGCTAGGAATTGCACTCCCTACCCTCCACTATAGGAACAAATAATTAAAGTTGGGCACATTCTTATTCTTGGGCTGTGCACAGGGAAACTGTGGTGGAATCAGTAGAATGAAAAGGTATCTTTTCCTACACATTTGAGCCCCAGACCATACCATGGGATATACTCCCAAACCCTTCTGCAAAGGGTATGCACCTATATGTTTGCTTAATTACACACCAGAGTCAGAGGTCCACTTCTGCAGCCTTTGTGCTGAAATATCAGTTTTGTTTAACATCTTTATTAATGATCTAGATGAGGGGATGGATTGCACCCTCAGTAAGTTTGCAGATAAAACTAAGCTAGGAAGAGAGGTAACTACATTGCAGGGCAGGGATAGGGTTTAGAGTGACTTAGATAAATTAGAGGATTGGGCCAAAAGAAATTTGATGATTTTTAACAGGGACAACTGCACTCGGGATGGAAGAATTGCAAGCATTGTTACAGGCTGAGGACCAACTGGCTAAGTAGCAGTTCTGCAGAAAAGGACCTGGGGATTACAATGGATAAGAAGCTGGATATAAGTCAACAGTGTTCCCTTGTAACCAAGAAGGTTAATGGCATATTGGAGTGCGTTTGTAGGAGCAGATCTAAGGAAGTGATTATTCCCCTCTGTTTGCCACTAGTGAGACCACATCTGGAGCATTTTGTCCAGTTCTGGGCTCCCCATTATAGAAAGGATATGGATGCATTGGAGAAAGTCCAGTGGAGCGCAAGAAAAATTATCAGGAGATTGGAGCACATGGTTTATGAGGTGAGGCTGAGGGATTTGGGCTTATTTAGTCTGCAGAAGAGAAGAGTGAGGAGGGATTTAATAACAGCCTTTAAATAGCTGACGGTGGGTTCCAAAGAGGAAGGAGAGATGCTGTTCTCAGTAGTGACAGACAACAGAACAGGAAGCAATGGTCTCAAGTTGCAATGGGGGAGGTCTAGTTTGGATAATAGGAAAAACTATTTCACTAGGAGGGTGGTCAAGCACTGGGATGGGTTACCTAGGGAGAGGATGGAATCTCCATCCCTGGAGGTTTTCAAGTCCCGGCTTGACAAAGTACAGTGTCCATGGGGCTTGCTGAAGCACTGAGACTATATTAGCGTGTGCTCAGCTGCAGTGTGGCCTGAGGGCAGAGGAGTGCTTCTCATGGACCCCTCAATTGTTCCCCAGGACAAAGCTCAGGTATATGAGAAGAACAACAGGGAATTTGATAGTAACCTTCAGCTTCCTGAAGGGGGTTCCAATGAGGAGACACCCAGGCTGTTCTCAGCAGTGACGGATGGCAGAGCAAGGAGCAATGGTCTCAAGTTGTAGTGGGGGAGCTCTAGGTTGGATATTAGGAAAAACTATTTCACTAGAAGGGAGGTGAAACACTGGAATGGGCTGCCCAGAGAGGTGGTGGAATTTCCATCCTTATAGGTTTTAAAGCCAAGTTTGATAAAGCCCTGGCTGGGATGATTTTGTTGAGCTGGTCCTCTGCTTTGGGCAGAGGATTGGATTAGCTGACCTCCTAAGGTTTCTTCCAACCATCCCTAACCTTCTATGGTTCTATGATTCTATTGCCCCTACACTGGGTATATCATTTGGCCTTTAGCACCAGTATTGACATTCTGTTTGTTAAATCTATAGCTAGCTTTAAGTCACCATTTGGATGCTGATTAAGAAAGTTCGGATTCAAAGCCATATCCAGGCTGGATTCAACAGCACAATATCTTGTGGGGCTTCAACCCAAGATGGCTGAATGCTTGCAAGCCAGCTGATCAGGGAGCATTCCTCTCACTTTGCACCGAAATCTCACAAGCACATAAAATAGAATAGAATCAGAAGATAGGCTCCTTCTGGGATTTAGGATCTGAACTGGTGGAGGGGGAGAGTTGGATCAGCTGTTCGCACTAGAAAAAAGGGAACACTTCAGAGATCTTAAGAAACCAATCCAAAAAAGGGTGCAAATATGGCTGAAGCAAATTAATTTAAAAATGTGATCTAATAGTTCCTGAACCTCTGCATGCTGTCATCTTTATAATGTTCTTACATGAGTTGCTGCACATATAAACCACATTGAAGAGTCCATCCACACCTTTAGTTCAAAGAATAATAGCTGGCTTTGCTTTATTATTTGTAGCACCACAACATGGCTGAAACATAATCCACAACCAGTGGAAATGTGAATCACTACACATAACTCCAGAATGTTCTCGTTCATCTCCTTGAAGATGCTACTCTCTCTCTTAATCACTCTACTGGTTCACCTTTCTGCATCAATATATACTACTTGCCCTTCACTACCTGTCATTCACTGACTCCTACAGAGATGTTAAGCTCTTTGGGTATGTCTACACTACCCCGCTAGTTCGAACTAGCGGGGTAATGTATGCATACCGCACTTGCAAATGAAGCCCGGGATTTGAATTTCCCGGGCTTCATTTGCATAAGCGGGGAGCCGCCATTTTTAAATCCCGGCTGGTTCGAACCCTGTGCAGCGCAGCTACACGGGGCTCGAACTAGGTGTACCGAGGTGTACCGGTAGTTCGGAATAGGAAGCCTAGTCCGAACTACCTAGTTCGAGCCCCGTGTAGCCGCGCTGCACGGGGTTCGAACCAGCGGGGTTTTAAAAATGGCAGCTCCCCGCTTATGCAAATGAAGCCCGGGAAATTCAAATCCCAGGCTTCATTTGCA
Organism: Pelodiscus sinensis; assembly: GCF_049634645.1. Taxonomy (NCBI): domain Eukaryota; kingdom Metazoa; phylum Chordata; order Testudines; family Trionychidae; genus Pelodiscus; species Pelodiscus sinensis. The sequence goes on along the minus strand of NC_134725.1, from coordinate 26,056,538 downwards.
AGTGCGGTATGCCTACATTACCCCGCTAGTTCGAACTAGGAGGGTAGTGTAGACATACCCTTTGATACTTCATTGTTCTGTGTTTATCCAGTAGTTAGCACTGTGAGCTCTTGGTCCATGATTGGGGCTGCAGTAGCACCACAAGTAATAAATGTCAATGCCAATTTCAATCCGCTAGGGAAATACAATTAAAGTCTATGGGAGTTTTCATAAGTATGCTCCTGCATAGCTTCACTGGTTCAATCTCACACCACAGCTTGGTATCTAGCTTCTTACAAGTCTGTCAGGGTATGTCTACACTACAAAGTTAATTCGAACTAACAGACGTTAGTTCGAATTAACTTTAATAGGCACTACACTAGCAAACCGCTAGTTCAAACTTAATTTGAACTAGCGGAGCGCTTAATTCGAACTAGGTAACCTCATTTCACGAGGACTAACGCCTAGTTCGAATTAAGTAGTTCGAATTAAGGGCTGTGTAGCCACTTAATTCGAACTAGTGGGAGGCTAGCCCTCCCCAGCTTGCCCTGGTGGCCACTCTGAGCACCACCAGGGAAACTCTTCTGCCCCCCTCCCAGCCCCGGAGCCCTTAAAGGGGCACGGGCTGGCTACGGTGCCCGTGCCAGGTGCAAGCCTGCCAGCACCCAGCCAGCAGATCCTGCATCTGAAATGACTTGAGCCAGCCACCCGCTGCTACCCAGCCCTCCGCCTCTTCCCGGGACCAGGCTGGCGGCTCCCAGGAGCCTGCCCAGGTCCGCAAGAGGCGGGCGCCCGCCTGGTCTAGTGCAGACATCGTGGACTTCATCCACAACCTCCGCACTAGGCACAGGAAAGTGGCCGTCTAGGGCAGGATAGCTGCCAGCCTGGCCACCCAGGAGCAGGTTTCCATGAAAATCAAGGTGGTCCACTGAGACCCCCGACCCTGAACCCTGAGCTTAGAACAGCCGGACTGGGTCAGACCAAAGGTCCATCTAGCCCAGTAGCCTGTCTGCCGACAGAGGCCAACACTAGGTACCCTGGAGGGGAAGGACAGAAGACAATGACCAAGCCATTTGTCTCATGCCATCCATCTCCAGCCTTCCAGAAACAGAGTCCAGGGACACCTTTTCTACCCCCTGGCTAATAGCACTCCATGGACCCAACCTCCATGACTTTATCTCACTTCTCTTTAAACTCTGTTCTAGTTCTAGCCTTCACAACCTCCTGCTGCAAGGAGTTCCACAGGTTGACTATTTGCTTTGTGAAGAAGTACTTTCTGTTGTTAGTTTGAAGCCTGCTACCTATTCATTTCATTTGGTGTCCTCTAGTCCATCTATTATGGGAACTAATGAAGAACTTTTCTTTATGCACCCTCTCCACACCACTCATGATTTTATAGACCTCTATCATATCCCCCCTCAGTCTCCTCTTTTCTAAGCTGAAAAGTCCCAGTCTCTTTATCCTCTCTTCATATGGGACCTGTTCCAAACCCCTGATCATTTTAGTTGCCCTCCCCTCTCCCACCCTCTCACTTCCCCTCTCCCACCTCCTTTTCCCAGTCTCCCCCAGTTTTGTTCAATAAAGAAAGTTTCTATTTTTCACCACATGTGTCCTTTATTTTGTACATCAGGAAGGGGGGTTAGGGAGGGGTAAGTGGAAGGAGGTGAGGGAGGAATGGGGTACGAGCCCCCGATGGGGAGGACTGGGGTGGCTCTGCAGGCTCCTTGGGGTGGAAGCTCTGCTGCAGCCCCCCGATTAACCCCCCTCCCCGGATGGCAGCCTGTAGCAAGTGCAGCTGGACTGATGGCCGAGTGCTGTGATGTGCCGACTGTGGGCATTCAGGGCACTCCAAGCCAGGACTGCTTTGCTGTCCCTCATCGAGGTAGACATGCATGCGGGGAACCCCTGAGAACTGTCTCTCCGGAGTGGGGGTCGGGTCCCTTTAAGCACAGCCCTCAGCTAGCCTGAGACAGCAGCTCCACGCTCTAAGTCCTAACCTGATGCCCTGCCGGCACTGCTTCCGGCCATCCTTAACCTCGGTTCAGGGTCCACTCAATGTGGACATGGTAGTTCGAATTAGCAAAATGCTAATTCAAACTAGTTTTTAGGTCTAGATTCACTAATTCGAATTAGCTTATTTCGAATTAACTAATTCGAATTAAGTTAGTTCGAATTAGTGCTGTAGAGTAGACATATCCTCAGTGACACCATGAGTGGACATTACAGCACAAGAAGTCCAAGGGCTTTTGTAGTGTTTCATCATTCCCATAGTTCAGGCATTTGCTTTCCTTAAACTTGACGGATTTTTTATAGCCTTCCCATGCCCCTACCCCCAGCCCTCAACTCCCATTCATCTAAATCCTTTCTACTCATATCTGACACACATTAGTCCCCTTTATCAAAGGATTTTCACACCTGTGGCCTCAAGTCACATCCTTGCAGTAAAACAATTGCTTAAAAATAAATCCTTTTGAATCCTAAGGCCAAACATCATAACAAACATATCTACTCAAGGGATCAGTTTTCCAAAGGGGCTTTGAACCTACATCCCAGCAAACATTTGGCTTTCAGTGTGTCAGAGCTTTAGTTTTTTGTAAAGAAGTTTCCTTCCATCTAAAGTGGTGCTGGTGGTAGATTTTGCCCCTGAAGTGTTGAGTAGCAGGGTGATGCTAGAGAGAGACACAAGGGCAACAGGTCAAGACAAAAAGATAGATTGAAATAAAATCTTCTAAGAAAGTGTCAGTTATAGTGAGAACGTATCACTTTTGAGGGTTCAGTGAGGAGAGAGTTAAATCATGTTTTCCAAATCAAACTTTGAGAATATACTATATATTAGGTTGTCAGACTGTCAATGAATGAGGTAGTTTTTTAAAATGAGAGATTTGTATGTAACATTTGCCTAAAAAATCCTGCAAAATGCAGCATCATAAACTACCCCTAAAATTTACCCAAAGCACAGAAGGTTTCCTTCCCCCAGTGCTGATTTTATATGGCAACATCCAAATCATGCAGTTTGCTTTCGAAGCCCTGGTCTACACTAGGGAGTTCTTTTGAAATAACTCCCCTTATTTAAAAATAATGGGCTGGTTATTTCAAAACAATAACTCCTGCTTTTCATGAGGAATAACACTTATTTCAAAATAGTTATTTCAAAATAGTTATTTCAAAATAGTGGTAGTGTGGATGCTCTATTGCTGCTATTTCAAAATAACTACTCCCTAGAGTCATTCAAAGAAATTACTCCCTAGTGCTTCCTGAAGCTGTAAGTCAAGATATTACATCCATATTAATGGAGCCTGCTTCACTAATTTTGAGGCTTCCCTTTAGGGTGGACATGCTATTTCAAAATGGTTATTTCATGATTTGTTATTTTAAAATAATTTCCTAGTGTAGACGTACTCCATATTTTGAGCTCTGCAAAATATGTTTTGTGCCCCACCACCGCCACCAGAGCATGTCATTGGCATGAAAATGGTTAATTGTACATGTAGATGAAGTTTAAAATCCAAGGACCTGTTTGTATACATGGGATGTATACAAACAGGGATTGCTTCTCAGAAAACCAACCAGAAAAGAAAAAGACTCATCAAAGCAAGTACAGTCATAAAATTTGACATAACTGAGTGAATGTTAAAAGAGACTGAACCAAGATGAGCCAGAAAAGTAGACTGAACATGTAATAGGATTGCTTCTCAATAAATAGATAAATAGATAAATTTGGAGCATTGCTCTGTTTTGGCACAGCTAAATCAATGTTTAAGGTTTGAAAACTAGAGGGCAATGTTATTGAAAACCAAATTGACTATCAGAGTTGTTGACTCGAGTCTCGTGACTTGAACTTGAGTCTGACTTAAGTCGCCTAGGTGACTCGACTTGAGACTCGACTCGGGTTCATTGTTTGTGATTTGAGACTCAACTTGAGACTTACTCATTTTGTTAAATCAACTTGGTGAAAAAATTGTCTGAAAATGCTGATACTGATGGCTTCTACAAAAGTTACTTGGCATTTTTTAAATTAAGACTTGAGACTCGACTTGAGACTTAACTAGAAAGTGACTTTAGGGACTCGAGACTCAACTTGAGACTTGAACTGTAGTGACTTGAGACTCAACTTGGACTTGACAATGATGACTTGAAGACAACACTGTTGACTACAGGCAGTCCCCGGGTTACATGGATCCGACTTACATCAGATCCCTACTTACAAACGGGGTGAGGCAACCCCGCACTAGCTGCTTCCCCCCAGCCGACCAGGGAGACGTGAAGCTAGCGCCCCCCTGCTCCCCACTCCAGCAGACCAGAGAGACGTGGAGCGGCTTTTCTCAGCAGACACCTCAGCTTGAGAATAAAGGACTGAGGGAAGTGAGATGTGGGAGAATAAAACTGAGCTCTGGAGAAATGTTTGGCTAGAGTTTCCCCTACAATATGTACCAGTTCCGACTTACATACAAATTCAACTTAAGAACAAACCTACAGTCCCTATCTTGTACGTAACCCAGGGACTGTCTGTATATCTCGGAAAAGCTCAAACAAATTGAGGTATCCTGGAAAAGCTCTACCGCATCTAAGGAATCTGTCTGCTTTTCCGGAAAAAAAAATTCAGAAAAGCAGAAGCGTTTTTTCAGCATTCCTTTAAACCTCATTCTGCAAGGAAGAAGGGATGTTCTGAAAGAGGGGTTTTCCTAGTATTTGGCCCCATGTAGATGGGCCAAATGTTGGAAAAGCCTCTTTCAGAAGAAAATTGGAAAAAGATGTGCAAATTGCAGTTCACAATTTGCCTATCTTTTTCCAACTTATCTTTGTAGTGTAGACGTAGCCTTGGCACCCCGGACATCCTCCAGCCTCTAGTTAGTGCTGCCAGATGTTGTTTAGTTCCATGCTCTATCCCTATCTCTGCTTGAGGCAGCACATGTTTCTGAGTGGGGATCGGTGACTCTCATCCATGAGACATATCAGACAGAGCTGTACAAAACATAGCAGCTATGATACAGCCCTTAACTTGGTCAGGGCCTGCTGCTTTGTAAGCATAAAATGCTATAAAAATACTAAGCAGTTTTCTTCTACTTGTAAAAGAATCACTTGGGGCTAAGTAGTCTATTAAGTGTGTGATGAGCCAGAGTCTTGTCCGTAAATTTTTGCCATAGTGAAGTTTCCCTATATAAAGCATGCAAATAAAAATAATAATAGTTTCTTCCTTGGTAAAAGGGAGATTGTAATTCAATCCTATTTTAATAAAAAGAACCCCAAAGGCAACCTAATGGAGCCTAAAGCAACAGATTCATAATCATATTAATAGCCATATGCTTCATTTCAACTAAGTACCCAAAGGCAACATGATAATCCTCCCTGATTTTGAAAGTTACATAGAAGCCTATAGGTATTTAAAACCAATATAAATTGAATCTGGAACAGAATGGAACAGATTGTAACTAAGTTGAAAGCACATCCTTTGGGCACATTCAGCAGAGGGGATGGTGATCTGTGGGATATTGAAATGTAAATTAGTTGCAACACATAAGGTCTATTGTGTCATTAGTTTGTTTGATAGAGTTCAGCTGTATATGTTGGGGTATATATTTCCCCCTTTCATCTCTTTCTACCTCGTCTTCATTATATTGAGACAATAATGAATGTAATTGTCTGCAGTCCCTCTTTCATTAAAATATGCAGGGAAATATCTCCATCCAGGAATATGGGCCCTTCAGAAGAATCTGAAGATTTCAACTCCTGTCTCTCCTGTCTGTACTGCAATTCCAATTTGAACCATGGTTAAAACAGTCTGTGGCCCAATCCCTGGTACAAAATAGCTCAATTTTGTTTGCAATGGTAGGAATAAGCTGTCTTGTAGAAACAGTGCTACATCCTGGCTTGTTGCTAGGATCAACACAGCTGTAACTCTAGTGTCAAAGGGATCTTAGTCACATATGGGAAATCTGTTTCCTTTCATTCTGTTTAGCCCACCGGAGTGGGAAAGGAGAGAATTACTGATGGATATGCCATGTTATGCTCCAGAATAATATTTGATGCTAACTTTGGGGAGGAATTATTATCTTAAGTGGACTCTGCCTTACTGGTGGCAATTAAATTTTCATCCTGTAATAATGTGAAATGATTGTAATCAGTGTTCCCTGTAAGCTGCGCATTAGTGCAGCCACTCAGGAGAAATTCAGATGTTGTCCAGTCGATTAGCAGAGCACCCACAGCTAGTTTTTTTGTGTTTCTACCAGTGGTACACATTTGCACATGCCTCAGTGCACATAAAATGGAAAAAAATGGATGGAAAAAAAATCCACACATGGACAGAAAAGATTAGCAGGAACATTAGTTGTTATACAAGTGAACCAAATGGTAGTGCCTTGGACAATGGAAAAAATCCTATCCAGGGTTTGTGTCAGTACTTCCTATGTGCAAAACGTATTCTGATAGAGTGCCTAATAATTTTACTGAAAATGTATGTTTTCTGAAGTCAGAAGTTCTCAAACTCTGATAATGTGGACCAATAACTTCTTATAGTGTTTTTTTCCTAGGGTACCCCCTCTACTATTTACAAATGAATAATATCCCTATGATCACTGTGCCAATTGTCATATGGAGGGAAACTTCTTTATAACAAAATTTGATGTTTTGACTAGAGTCCAAGGTTCAGGGTGCAGTCAAAGATAAGGAGGTTGAAGTGCAGAGTGGGGTCTAGGTTGTGACGGCTCAGGGGTGGGGCAGGGGATTGAAGATATGGGGTTGAGGTGTAAGCTTACCTTTGGTGGTTCCTTGTCCATAGTACAGTGGGGGTGTTGAGGCAGGCTTCCTGCCTCTCCTGGCACCACAGACCATGCTCTGCCCTGGAAGTGGCCAGTAGCAAGTCTGGCTCCTAGGCAGAGGTGGGCTACTCTTACACACAGGCACCCTTCCCCCCCAGTTCCCGTTGTCTGGGAATTAACCAATGAGAGCGTGAAGCTGATGGTCAGGGTAGGGCAGCATGCAGAGCCCCATGGCCCCTAGATCTGCTTCTGGCTGCTTTCAGGGCACAGTGCAGTCCATGGAGCGATAACAGGTAAGAAACCTGCCTTAACACATCTGCTGGTCACCTGGTCATCCTACAGCAAGGTGACCCAGTGCCTGACATTGTGCAACCCATTACTGGGTTGCAACCCATAGTTTGAAAATTAGTGATGTAACCCATTCTTCTCTCATGTTCCCTAGATCTGCTACATGCCAAAGAAGGTTTCTAGTTCAAGTTCTACAGATTCATGCTGTTGGGTCAGCTTGTTTCAAGACACTGATGATTGTTATTAGTTATATAGAAAGTGCCTTGAGGCAAGAACAATCCTTCTTTTTTGTTTGTACAGCACTTTAATAAAATGGATCCTGTTTCCATCACAAGGGTTCTTAGATGCTATGATAATAGGAATATAGTTAGAAAAATATTGGAAAATATTTTAATTTATTTAATGGTTAGAAACAGGTAAGAGAACCAACATCATGAGTCAATCAATGCTCCATAGACCTCAGAAATCTAGTTGGGTCACTCTGGAAATACAAAATCCAGTTTTTTACAACTCCATAATAGTTAAATGAATGGCCACATAGCATTAAAAAGAGTTATTTTTGTTTCTACACAGTTTACCTTGCCCCAGATGTTTATGCAACTAAAAATTTAATAACACTTTTTTATTGGGCATGTATAAAACTAATTTCTATATACCTTTTTAATTAACCATTTCTTCCCCCTCCCTCCTCTCACTCCTGCCAAAATTTTTGCTTCATGTCTTTAAGGACTAACAAAATATGTTTGACATTTGCCACTTCTTAATTATTTAGGTACATAAAATAGATTCTTGTCATTGTAAAATAGAAGCTGTATAATTACTACTCATATTTCAGGCACAAAACAATCATCTTCCATCTGAAAATAAGGAAGGAAGGTTTCAGCCTCAACAGAAATAGTTCAGAAAGTTATGAGCAAATATAAACACAGAGGTAGAAAGAAAATGGGCCAGGTAGTGGAGAGCAATAGAGTTCCATTGAAGTCATCTAATTACACCTATTTATACCACATACAGATGTGGACTTATTATTACTGTTATAGATGTTCAGTTTACATAATATGGGTTAAATCCTGCCCTCATTACATCAGTGTAAACCCTTTGGCTCAGTTATTAAACTGAATTTACAGTATTAGTAAAGAACTAGTTCCTCAAGGGGTCCAGTCAGGTGTTAGGGTCCCATTGTGCCAGGTACTCTACAAACATAATACAAATGCATCTCTCTTTCCCAAAGAGCTTACTGTCTACAGGCTTGTTTACAGGACAGGGAAATGCATTTTATGGGGGTGGGGACAGAGGATTTCTAAAGAGCACTAATATGTTATGCTTTATTTGGTCTGTGTGGACCCTGCTGATGCATCCTAGAAATTTTCACTACATGTTAGATCTCCCTGGTTAGACCTCAGGTCCTGACCTATCCCAGACAAGGGAGTTTTCTAGACGTGGGAAGGTCTGGCTGGGGAGAGTGGGAGGAGCCACTTCTCTGGGCTCCTTTCCCCAGCTACCTGCCACTGCTGCCCCCAGCCGCTGCCAGCACCTCTGTGGCCCCGCAACCTCTGGTGGCCCTGCAGCCCCGCCAGCTCCAAGAGTTCTGGAGGCAGCCCTGTGGGTGCTTGCAGCCCCACCAGCTGTGAGCTCTGTAGCTCCCTTCTCCCCCAGCTCCTGGACCTGTTGGCTGTGGGCTCAGTGACCTCTCAGCCCCACAGACTCCGGCAGTCGTCTTGGCTTCCCAGAGCAACTAGCTGTGCTCTCTGCCCCAACCATCGGCTCCAGCTTCCCAGCCAAGCCCAGCTGTGGGCTCTGGTGCCTCGTGGACTCCAATGCCTCACTGTCTCTGCATTCCAGCTCTACTCCCAGGCTCCAGTAACCTTTGTGCTGGGGCTCTCTAATTCAGCAATTCAGCAATATCCAGGTTCCTTCTACATCACAGATGTTGACAGACCAGAAAGTCACAGACCACAGAGGCTCATGTACTATGTTAATGCATATAAGGGAATCTTTAGTGTCCATCACAAGAGTGGAACAATTAATATGTGACATATCAGTGCACTTTAGAAATCACTAAGTATAGTGCTTACTGCTGCATTGTGTAGATTCACCCAAAGTAACTGCCAACTGAAAATAAAATTTGGCCCAATGCATACATCAAGATAACCTTATTTTTTATGTATTTCTAGCTCTTTGAGAGTTCCGGTCTAAAATATACCAGAAACGGGTGCAATAAAAATGGATGCGTTTTTAACTGATTATAAACATGATGTCATTCTTACAACTCCAGTTTGCATCCATGGTAGAAGAAAAAAGTCAGTGCTCGGATTTAATTTAGTATGAGATAAGTGGGAAAAGAAGTTTGTTGAAGATCAAATACCTTTAGGGAAACTCACCAAGGAAATTCATGAAAGAAATGGGAGAAACTTTAGAAATACATGCTGAACTTGCAGGAAAATTAGATCTCCTGCCTTTTAGAACAGTGTTATGGTGTCAATGCTTGTAATAAGCTATATTATATCAGAAGAAGGATTAAGAAACTTTTTTTGCCTTTTGATTTTTACCATGTATTATATACTGCCTGTTTATATGTCAGTCCTAGGTTACCTTGATTGGAATCAGAAGCTGCTTTGTGAAGAGTGTAGATATCTGGCTATAGAAATATGCTCAGCTTTATGTCACTTCTATGCTAGTGCCTGAATTCCTCAAGGAACCTTCTAATTCAAACAGTAAATCTCAGTGTGACATCTAAACTTGGCAGAAGGCATTTTGGATTCTTTTTAAAAGGAAATTTTTATCTAGAGTATAGAATATAAACCCAGTTTTAAAAATTTATATTTCTCTTCACTGTTAAAGGCACAATTCCATTGTATAAGATACTTGGTCTGTAGAATGAGATGGTTACACATATTTGTCCGCTGCATCTATTTGATTTGCTGAACATAGTGCTTTACAGTGGCAAATAAAGGGCTAAACATCATTGTAGCTCCTCTGTAGATGTTATAGATGGGGAAAGCCTTCAAAGAGTTTATAGTAACAAGGTCTTTGTAACCACAGCAAAAGACTCTTGGTCAGGACACTATATTCATGTCCTCAGCTCTGTCATTACAAGTCAATTTGCTTAAACTGCTTGATCCTCCATTTATTTAGTATTCTTGTAAAGCAGATATGACACGTACATTTCAGGAATGTTGTAAAGCTTAATTAATCTTTGCTTGTAAATTTCATGGAGATTCCTTGAGAGGAACTCTAGAAGTAAAAAATATTAATATAACTGAAATCACTTGATTAAGATCTCTTAGATTAGTTTCCTTTGTGATGTTGTTCCCATCCTAACATCTTCGTGAGGTACCATGTAGATGAAAGGCATCACTGGTATAGGGGTCACATGCCTCATATTATGGCAATTAATATTATTTCTTCATATGGTCTTTTTCTGATAGTTGATTTTATAACTATTTTGTTTTAGTTGAATATTTATTTGGCAGTAGCAAGAGTGATCCACAGGGGCTATAGACAAGGGGTATAGATCCAAATTGTCTTAAACTAAAGCAGAATTCCAACTGAAATCTCCTTTTACTTACAATACAATTCTGAATTTTAATATGAGCAGATTTTCCCATGTGGTAAAGGTGACTGCTGTGCATAGGATAAGCAATATTTAAGGCCCCTAAGGACTCAAAGTGAGACTTGAATGGTGCATAAGCTTTGTGATGGGCCTCTGACCAGCAGGAATTTCAGCTCATAACTTTCAAAATCTTGTACTCATCATAACGGATGATATTATCCTTGTAGGATGACATTTCATCCTTAACTTGTTATGGGGAGGAGTATGCTGTTCATAAAGGCATTTTAAATGCCTTGCTTGATTTCTGACATTGAATGCCTTCCCAGTTTTCAGCAATAAAGGGTAGGAACAATGCCTATGTGTGACGGGGTGGAGCAACCCCGTCACTCGGGCAAGACAAACGGGGCTGCCGCGGAGCTGGCAATCAGCGCAGCAGGCCCGAGCGGGGGTGAAGGGACGCGTCATCACGCGGCGCCAGGGCGCGCCGGTGATGACGTCAAAGGGGTGACGCCAGGGAAGGCGGAAGGGAGGGGGATAAAAGGAGCCGGAGAGGCCGGGATAAGGGGGGGGCGGAACCAGTGGAACCGGCGGAACCGGCTGGACCAGAGGGACCGGAATCAGCGGCGCCAGAGCCAGCGGCGGCGGGACCAGCGGCAGCAGAGCCAGCGGGAGCAGGAGCCCAGGAGAGGGAGAAAGGAGCTGCGGAAGCCAGGCAAGGAGGCAGAGAAGGCGGCTGGGGACCCGCAGAGGCCAGCGGGGAACCGACAGAGTGAGGGCCGGCGGAGTGGAGCAAGACCCAGGGCGGGCTGTGGAACCCGGGAGCGGGGGTGTTTTGGGGTGCCAGCCCCCCTCGCTACCACTGAGAGGGCGCCTCTCAGTGTCAGGGCCCTGGGTCGGGGTCTGGAGAGAGGGCGGGCCCGGACCCCCCACTCCGCCCGGAGATCCAGAACCAAGGGGTACATTGAACGCGGGCTAGTGGCAAATAGGAGGGGCGGCGGCCCAGACTGGTGACCCCGTGACACTATGCTACTAAGAGTTTCAGAAAGTGAATAATAGATTTTTTTTTTTTATTTAGAAGAAAATATTGGAAGAAATTCCCCCCTAAAAAACATGGCAGATCCTACTGGAAGTGTTTTTGGTCAAGGTTGTTTCTGAGCATTTGAAAAATCTAAGGAAAAAAATCAGCTCAGATTCTCCTTAAACCTTTATAAGACATTTTCGATGAACCTGAGATCCTTGTATTTCCTTTGTAATAGAAAGAGCTAAGAAGCAGGCAATTATGACTTGTCAACTTGCTGAAGTAAGGATGGGACACTCTTTTAACACTAAGTTTGGCAACATGCTTTTGGACTAATTTGTGGTCACTGGCAAACAAGTACACAGTATTTTCAGTTTGTACTACCTCCATTTTGTTGCCATTTTCAACAATGGACGTGTGCAAGTTTAAGTTTTTTCAAACCTGATGTTCATCAAAACAAACAAGGAGAGCATCTGAGATCAGTGGAACAAAAGCTTTGAGTTGCACAGTCAACATGTTCTAAACTCTACATATCTCGAGGTATGTTTACACTAGCCCCCTAGTTTGAACTAAGGAGGCTAATGAGGACGACCGAAATTGCAAATGAAGCGCAGGATTTAAATATCCCGCGTTTTATTAGCATGTTCCCGAGTGGGCGCCATTTTGGAAATTGACTAGCCTGGAATAACTGCCCGTGTCTACCCGCGGCAGTGAAACGGGAGTTCGAAGTAAAGCCCTTAATTCAAATTAGCTATTAAACCTCATTCCAGGAGGAATAACAGCTAATTCGAGTTAGGCCTTTACTTCAAATTCCCGTTTCACTGCTGCGTGTAGACGCGAGTAGTTATTCTGGGCTAGTCAATTTCCAAAATGGCAGCCGCCCAGGAACATGCTAATGAAGCGCAGGATATTTAAATCTCGCACTTCATTTGCAATTTTGGTCGCACTCATTAGCCTCCCTAGTTTGAACTAGGGGGCTAGTGTAGACATACTCAAAGAGAACTTCCATTTCTCATTAAGTTATGTAGTAATTTATTTTAGCGCTGGTCGGGGCATGCTGTACAAATCTTTTATTGAAGTAAGTGTGTCCTAGACTGGAAAAGGTTGGGAAAGTATGCATTAGAGTACAGCATGTTATTCCTGCAGTATCTCTGATTTGGTTGCATTATAGGATTTAACATGGTGTAAGGCAGTGGAGTGACTCTCCTGCATTTGGCAATCTGAAGAGAGCACACATTACAAAGGAAGGAAAGAGCATTCAGAGGAAGAGGCTGATCTCAAGGGCTCTCTTGATAGCAGGGTTAATAGTTTTTGGTGGGGCAATGCGGAGCAGCTCACATTGCTTCAATTCTGTGGCAAAACAGAGGAGTTCAGTTTTAAGTGCAATCAACCTGGCACTTTCCTAAGAGTTAAATCCATTTGAAAGAAAAATAAGCCAACAATGGAAAAGAAACATGAACCATATAATGGACTCTACTATGAGGCAATGCTCACTGGCAGTGAATCTTGAATGGCTGGCCCAGTTGCTAAAGACTCTTAGTGATGACTGATTAAACTTCTCTGGCTATTTCTGCCCTCTCCCTTTGGTGTATGAAGAGGCTAGATATCTGTTTTCAGTATTTCTATCATTTTGAAATCTGATGTCTCTTTTTAAAGGGGGGAGGGGTGGAGCTTAAGAAGTCCTGCTGTTATAATGCCTGGGAGTGCACTGTAACAGCATGGACAGCAGGCAAGGAAATATTTTTTCCCACCAACTTAGCTTTGGCTGGGTTTAGCCATTTTGCAGGAAGAGCTACTTTAAAATATTAATGTCATGGGGTTACATTTACATCCAACCCTCTTGCAAAATACAGTTCTTTCTCTAAAAAAAAACCAAAAACAAAACCTTGTCAACAACTTTCTTAAACCTTTGCCTTCTGAATTGTTGTATTGAGTTTACACTTGACCTTTTAACATTTGTACCTGGATTTAGTTTCAGTCTACCCAGCCTGCCATTTGCACTGAATCCAATTGTTCTAAACAGAAGTTGTTTCTTTCTCTCAAGTTCACAAAATGCACAGTATAATGATTCTTGCCTGCCTCACAAGGGTGCTATTGAGCAGAATTCATTATCGGTAAATCTTTCTATAATAATGGCACTATTATAGAAGGGCAAATCGCGACGATGGATAGATAGTGTGATCTAGTACAGTGTTTCTCAACCAGTGGTACGAGTACCCTCAGGGGTACCTGAAAGAAATCTGGAGGGATATGTCAACACAATTGAAATTTGGAGAAAACTGAATTTTTGTTTTAAGTTTTACAAGCTCTTTATTATTTTTGTACTTTTTACACCCAAAAATTTCATTGCCTGCCCCGTTATGATTAAGTTGTTTAAACAAATGTGTTGTAATGGTAGAAATAAAATTGTGTGTCTGAAAACTGTAGGTACTGGGGGTACTTTTTTTTAAAATGGTACTTTATAAGGAAAGGTTGAGAAACACTGGTCCAGTGAATACAGTACTGAAGTAGAAATAAAAAAATCTGAGTTCTGCCATAGACCTGTTGTGTAATTTTAGGCAGGTCTCTTCATCGCTATGGCTACATCTAGACTGCACACCTTTTTCGACAGAGGCTTTGTTGACAGTATCTGTCGACAAAGCCTCTGTCAAAAAAGAGCGTCTAGATGACATTATGTGGATCGAAAAATCAATCCGCTTTTTCGAAAAAGAGCATCCCGACTGTTGGACGCTCTGTCGACAAAAGAAGGCACCTGGAAGTGCTTCTGGCAAGGCATGGGTGTAGCCTTTATTTCCAGGTGCTGCTTCCGGCACTTTGCAGAGACGTGTGCATAAAGGGATCCCCCTGGACAGCCGTTGCTCTGCTCCTGATTCTGGCTTGCCTATCTCCTAGAGGGAAAGCAAAGTTACTGCAGTGCTTGCTCTGGTTGCCTGGCTTCCTCGGACACCACAGCAGTTTATTTTCTGTTTGTTTGTTTTTTCTGCTTTTCACCTTTTATTTGACCATGGAGCCCGAGCTGCCCCTGGTCAAGCGATGGCCCCATACTGCCATACTGCAGCTTCTGCTGCATCTGCATGACTCTGTCATGAATATCCTGCTCCATAAGGACCCGGACCGCACCAAGAGACCCACTTATGCAGGGGCAGGATGCAGGAGCTCTGCCCTTGCCCCCAAACTTTTCTGGGGACAAGCAGATTTGGAGGCACGAGACAAGTTCAGACTGGTGGGACTGGCTTGTCATGCAGCTCTGGGATGACGACCACTAGTTCTGCAGAAGGCCACATTCCAGAGCTTTGCGCCTGGCTCACCCCTACTCTAGAACACCAGGACACCCACCTGTGGCCCGCCATCCCCCTGCAGAAGTGGGTCCCAATCGCCCTGTGGAAGCTGGCTACGCAGACAGCTACCGCTCCGTGGGACATCAGTTTGGCATGGGGAGGTCTACCATCAGGGCCATCTTGATGGAGGTAAGTCACTTTCGGGAGACCGGCCACCCCTGCACTGATGACGGGGGGAGGAGGGGAGGCATCCTGACAAGGGGAGGGGTCAGGTGGGAGGGTTCTCCTCCCAAGCGCTTAGGTAACCTGTCTAATTGCCTTGTTGCTATTTGTCTATTTGTCTTGCGCTGCAGGTGGTGAGGGCCATCAATGCGGAGCTGCTGAAAAGACTCATCCATCTCAGGGACCTGGACAACATCATTGCTGGGTTTGCTGCTCTTGGATTCCCAAACTGCAGAGGAGCCCTCGATGGGACACACATCACAATCCGTGCACTGCCCCATCAAGCAGCCCAATTTATAAACCGGAAGGGCTACTATTCAATGGTGCTGCAGGCCCTGGTCGACCATCGGGGACACTTTATGGACATTTGTGTCAGGTGGTTAGGGCAGGCAAATGATGCCCACATATTCCGGAACTCCTACCTGTACCACAGGTTGCAGGCAGGAACATTCTTCCCCCAGCAGCACCTTGTACTCGGAAATTCTGGTGGGCATAGTGGCCGACGTGGCCTATCCCCTGATGCCGTGGCTCATGAAGCCCTACACCGGCCACCAGGATGTGAGCAAGGAGCTTTTCAACATGCAACTTAGCCAAGCTCGCATCCAGGTGGAATGCGCCTTCACCCAGCTGAAAGGGAGGTTCCATTGCCTCCTCACATGGCTGGAGATGGGTGAACACAACATCTCGGAGGTGGTGACTGCATGTTGCACCCTCCATAACCTGGTGGAGAGGAAAGGGGAGGTCTTCCTGCTGAGGTGGGAGACAGGTGCTGATGGCAAGGACAGGCCATTTTAGCAGACTCGAATGGCTGCCATCAGCCAGGCTCACCCAGCTGGTGTCCAAATCTGAGAGGCCCTGACAGAGAGATTCTCAGAAGGAGCCCACTGACTCTCCCCAGGGCCTTGGCCTGGCCCATCTCTACCTGTCCCTCCACTACCTTCACCCTCTTCCCATAAAAAATACATACACGCCCGGTTTTCTTTGCACACAGACATTAGTTTTTTATTAGAAACACTATCAATACAGAAAATGTGCTAACTGTTTTTTAAAAAAATCTCTGTGTACTGTTCAAATGTGTAAAGGTAAATCTTTCACACAAAAATAAAGATTTTGTTATATAACTGAAATGACCTTTAACTGGGGTAGTAAGGGGACTGATAACCTGGAGGGGGGAGGTGGACTGAAAACTTGGAGGGGGGGAAGAGGGCTCAAGTAGGCTGCTGCTTCCCTGATCGCAGGGTCCAGCCACCTTCCTGTGTCCTGGCATCACCACAGCCTTGGGATCGGGTGGAGCGAGACCGAGTCCTGGCCTGGGCAGGAGAGGGGGCAGCTGTTGGGCCTGTGAGGGCTCAGAAGCAGGCGGGACTGGAGAGAAAGGGGGGATTGAGAGGTCTGGGGGAGCTGGAGGAGCAGGGGGAGCAGGGGCCTGGCATGCAGGAGGAGCGGTGCCCATGACAGGGGCAGGCAAGGTGAAGAGCTCCCTCATTGTGGCACAGATGGTAGTGCACTGCTGGACCAGCTCATCCAGCAGCCAGGTGCGCCACTCGGCCTCTGCCTCCGTCCTCTGCTGGAGGCTCCTGTTGAGGTCCTGCAGGGCCACAAAGTGCTCCCTCAGCAGGTCTGGGTCCCTGCTGCCTCCTCTTCCTCCTCCTCCTCCTCCAGATGCAGCTCTCCCGCCTCTCCTGCCTGGTCATCCTCCCTCAGGAAGGGTCAGTCCACGATGTGGTGGGGTAACCCAGACTCCACCACACGCAGTGGAGTCTGGGCTTCCCCACCACCCAGGATCTGCTCCAACTCCTCATGGTAAGGTTAGTGTAATGGCGATCGGGCAGATTAACCCAGGGGTTAGCGAAAATGGCGCTCGGGGCTTTTTTGCTGAAAAGCACGTCTAGATTGGCCGCGGATGCTTTTCCACAAAAAGTGCTTTTGCGGAAAAGCGTCCTGCCAATCTAGACGCTCTTTTCCGAAAATGCTTTTAATGGAAAACTTTTCCATTAAAAGCATTTCCGGAAAATCATGCCAGTGTAGACGTAGCCTTTGTGTCTCTATTTCCCCTTCAAACCTTTGTCTACAATATTATCTATTGTTTGCATTATGGTAATAATAACTGAGAAACCCTAACTGAGACTGGGGCCTCATTAGATTAGGCATTATACAAAAACACAATAAGGGTATGTCTACACTACCCTCCTAGTTTGAACTAGGAGGGTAATGTAGGCATACCGCACTTGCAAATGAAGCCCGGGATTTGAATTTCCCGGGCGTCATTTGCATAAGCGGGGAGCCGCCATTTTTAAATCCCCGCTGCTTCGAACCCCGTGCAGCGCGGCTACACGGGGCTCGAACTAGGTAGTTCGGACTAGGTGCCTATTCCGAACTACCGTTACTCCTCGTGAAATGAGGTGTACCGGTAGTTCGGAATAGGCACCCTAGTCCGAACTACCTAGTTCGAGCCCCGTGTAGCAGCGCTGCACGGGGTTCGAAGCAGCGGGGATTTAAAAATGGCGGCTCCCCGCTTATGCTAATGAAGCCCAGGAAATTCAAATCCCGGGCTTCATTAGCAAGTGCGGTATGCATACATTACCCCGCTAGTTCGAACTAGCGGGGTAGTGTAGACATACCCATACATAGTAAATGTGAATACATAATTATCATACATAGTAAAAGCTTCCATTACTTTCCCCATAACTAATTTGAATTATTTTATTATTTGTAAGCGTAAAAATGTTCTTTGCACTAAAATGACAGTTGAATAGATGACTCGATTTTAATTTTGAACTCTAATCATAATAGTCATGAGTTTTTTCCAATGAAAACCAAAAATACTATTTTCCCACGAGTACAGAGTATAGTTAATTTCTAGAAAACCTAAAAAAGTATTAACAGCTTGTACACTACCTTTCATTATTTGTCTTGTATTAAACTAAGATTTGAGTTACCTGACATTCATCTGGCAGTGTTTCAAGTATTACATTGATAAAGGGACCAAAATGGTTTCAGAAAAGTAATTCTCCCTGCATTTTTAGTGGCTCTAGGTTTATTTGTAGCCCCTTTTGATGAATAAGAGTACGTCTACCCTGTACGCTTATTTCGAAATAAGCTATTCCAAAATAGTTATTCCAAAATAGCTTATTTCATAATAGCACGTCTGCACTGCAGGGAAGCCTCAAAATTAGTCCAAGGCAGGCTTCCTTATTGTAGATGTACTATCTTGATTTAGGGCTCCAGGAGGTAGTGGGAGGGAATAACACAGAATGACCCTGGTGAGGGGCTATTTTGAAATACTGACAGGGGAGTATCTACACACACCTTATTTTGAAATAGCTATTTCAGAGTAGACGTTATTCATCACAGAATGAGATTTACAGATTTCAAAATAAGCCATTCGTTATTTTGAAATTATTTTGAAATAACAGAATGTCTGCGTAGACGTTTGGATTGTTATTTCGAAATAATGCTTGTTATCTCGAAATAATGGTGCAGTGTAGATGCACCCTAAAAGTAAAATTTAAAAAGTGAGTTAGAAGCAATGGAAGACTCTCAAAACAATCCATTTGGGATTCTTGAAATTCCATTGGAATTAAAATGTATGCATGTCCCACAGTCAACATAAAGGGGCCAAATCCTGCTTGGAGGCACACTCATTCAAAACTTATTGACATCAATGTGTTCCTATAGAGAAGAATTATTGGCTCATTGAGTAGAATGAGATTCTGGTTTTGGACATAGCCACAAGCCCTTTCAAAAGTGGCACAGTATAAATTCAGTGTGAAACAAAAGCGGCGGGGAGTCCTGTGGCACCTTATGGACTAACTGAAGTGTTGGAGCATAAGCTTTCGTGGGCAAAGACTCACTTCGTCAGAAGTGGGTCTTTGCCCACGAAAGCTTATGCTCCAACACTTCGGTTAGTCTATAAGGTGCCACAGGACTCCTCGCCGCTTTTGCAGATTCAGACTAACACGGCTACCCCTCTGATAGTGTGAAACAAGTTGATTTTCTCCATCTAAATGACAATCTTAATGTGACTAAGCACATGGAATGAATTAATACTGCCAGCCTCTATAATCCTTTTGCTGCTACCTGCCAGGTGCACTTACATGGCTGGGAATATGTATGTACTGAGCTGCTTAAATAATGGGACAAATAATGCAAGAAGAAGACTTCTGGCACACCATGAGTTCCAGTGTTTTGCTTGGTGAAAAGCAGTAAGAGATGTTTAACCATCCCTTCTTGCTTTACTGTTATCTGTGGGCTGTAGAAGTGTAACCATAGCCTCTATGAAGTTGCAAAAGTGGGTTCCCTGGCTAAAAGCAGGGCAGCAAGTGAATGTTTTCTGAGTTGGCTGCAGCAAGATTTTACCCAAACGGCAGCTCAGTTGGATTCACTTGATTTCCCAAGCTACATTTTGAGAGCCCAAATTGGGTTTAATTACATAGCATGATTAAAAAGTCTTTGTAAGTCGTGTTTTTGTGAGAGGCATGAAAGCCATCGTTTTGTATTTTTACATGTTTGTGTGTAGTAAAGCAATGGAAACTGGGCATTATCTCCTCTTTAGTCTGACTGTGGATCAGGTTTTGAGAATGAAATAGAGGCTGTGTGATGTGAAGGAACTTAGGACTCACCACTGAAGTTCATAGCCCTGGAGGGTTCATTATCTGAAAGATACTAGCTACATCTCCTCATGTAGCCAGTGGGCTGTAGCTCAGTAATACCTGATAATTGGAGACAAGAAGAAGAAACCCCAGCAATGCCTGTGTTTAAATGTACCTGAATATCAATGCTAATATGACACTTATTGTGAAAAAATTGGTTGAGGCCACAATGCACTTGGTAGAATAATAAAGATTGTAATCATGGCAATATGTCATTATGTCCTGCAGCTAACACATTGTATAGGGATATTCATATATGTATCCTAATGTAGCTCCCACAGCAAGCAGAGCACTGCCCAGACATGCAGGGAGACAGTTCCTGCTCACAGTCTCTTCCATTTTTCTATGTGTAGTCCCCTTACTAAAGGTGCCTCTGCTTATTTTCTGGGAAGACCCTGTGTGCTGCAATCTAGCTCCACAGACCACAATTCCCATACAATTTCCGTGGAGGAAAACAGGAAGGAAGTGACTTTTGGTTTTGGAGATATGAGTATCTCCACCTGTGTGGAGGAAGACTCAGCAGCCTATGGACTGTTCCCTTTGTTTTTTGTAACAAAAGGGGGAGCCAGGCTGCTGTGGAGGAGTTTTTATCCAGTTCAGGAGCTGTTATAATGCAGTTACTGACTGGGACAGAGAGCCTTTGGAACTGGGATCTAGCAGGCTGCTTCCGATTGCCCTAGAGGGGAGGCCCTTATTTGTACTTGTGGCTAGAAGCTACTCTGCATACAGCACACCAAAGGAGACTGTGAGTAACTGGGCATCGTTGGGAAAGTGCTGCCTGGGACAGACCTCAGAGATTCAGACTAACTCTGGGTTCAAAGAGAGGCAGAGAGGCCAACCCAGTGAACCAGAGCTGCTGCATAGCTTGGACCCACATACACACTACCTACAGAGCCTCTCCATTACAGCTGCAATTCTTCAAGTGTGCCCACGCAAGCACGAGTCTGGGACTCTGAGTCCAGAGGTGTGTACACTCTGGGGTGGGATAAATATTGGCAGTGCAAATGGCAGCTACATAAGTTCCTTTTACTTCTGTGTACTTTGTTAATTGATGTTATTCACTATTAATTTGTTAAATCCTGTTTCTTTAAGCTAAATAAAGATTGTTCATTCTAATGCAATCTATTAGATGTATATTATTTATGATTTGTAATTGTTGTTCTGAAGTTAGATCCAGTTTATTTCTGGAATAAGTTTATTCCTGAAGGTTCCCAAGGCACACCAGTAGATGTGTACAGGGCCAGCCAGGTGGAGGCACACCATTGTACATTCTTTATGAGCAAGGGACTGCAGCAAGGGGGTCGATAGGTTTTCTCCAACCAAACAACATCACCAGTGGGGTACTCAGGATCTCCTTTTATGCCAAGACCATCAGACCCCCAGGCACACCTGTGAGTGTGACATGCTCCCAAGTAACCCGGGAGGAAAAGGTAGGTTACATATGCTTAATACATGTGTGGGAAAACTTCTAGGCTGAGATTTTTATTATTACAATTAAAAAGGCTCAAGCATCCAAATCCTCTAGCCTTCTTTGAAAATCTTCTCCTAAATATATTTTTCTACACACACTATCAGATCCTGCACACTTTATTCCTGAAAAGAATCACATTCGCTTCAATGGGAGTACTTATGAAAATAAGGCAAGCAGGGTATAGACCTTTACTTCTTAGATTGAATGATGTGTAACAGACTATTTGCTCTTTTCATGCAGCCACCATAAGATGCCTGTCTGTGATAATCCACCAGCAACACAAAATAGTATGGTTCTGATCTGTTTTCATATGCCTCTAGGCATAGTCTTACCTGCATCACTCCAGTTGGCCTGGTGACTCACACCCATCATCAGAATTCCTTCTTTATTTCCTGCTGTCTTTTGGGAGGTAGCAATTTTACTGATGGTCTATTTAAGCACCAAATTACATATCCACTGGCTCAGAATTATTGGCTAGGAGAAGAAAAGGCAAGCAAGGAACCAAGACATCTCCTGTTTCCCACCTCTTTCCCACCTCCCAGCCTATTGGAGACCGAGTAAGCAGGCAAGTAACATATTAATCTTGCATGCCCAGACCCAGGATCTAAATTGCCTGAGTAAGAGTTTAGGTGTATAAAACCAATTTTCAGTCTTATACTAAATGGCTGAAATATTCCCCCTGTAATCATTCATCTGGAAAAAATGTATTGCTTATGAAAATGTGCTTCGAATCATATATTGCATACCTAGAATCAGCTTGGGCCAAATCCTATACATCTTTTCCACAGATAATCCTGACTCAGGTGAATAATCCCATTGTGGAATATTTACATTAAGGACAGATTCCTTATTTATCTTTTATTCCTTGTGTAACCCCCAAGGAGATTACTTGGATTCCCGGGGTCTTGTCTGCTGGCAGCTCAGGGAGAGGTACACTGAGTTTGCCTTGGCTCCCCCTCCCTACCAGGGTTAGAGTCTGCCCGGCAACCCATGGGGAGTGAGATGCCCCTCCCAGGGGGAAGGAGAGACCATTGTTGGGAGTCTGGAGCCAGCCAGGAAAAGGGGAGGGCTGGCTGTGTGGGAGCTAGTAAGCCCCAGGCCTGCATGCAGGGTTCCCCCTGAGAACTAGCCTCTAGGGACCTGAAGGCAGGATCCCTCAGCTGGGTTTATGTCTCCACTGTTGATTCCCAGTTGTGGAGTTTGCTGGGAGGCTTCCCCAGCCAGGCTGAATTGGCTCCAGCTTCCTGGGTGAGACCAGTCACCGCATGGTCAGCTCTGCTCTAGCAGCAAGTTCAGGGCTGCTGCCTGCTGTGTGGGTCTGAATGCTGGGCTAGGAGGTTATAGTTTGAATTTTGGTGCAGTTGTGTGGTCTGCATCTTGAGTCCTGCACCCCTTCGCAGTGAGGGGAAATTCTGGGACCGAAGCAGCCTGGTTCCTGCTTGAAGAGGATCCCTGTGAGAAGAGAGCAGCCCTTTGCAGAGACTGAGTCATCTCTCAACCTGAGCCTCATTCATGGAGTGTGTGAGTGCACCAATTTTTAGTTAGTAAGTCAGGGAATTTGTTTGGGGATTTTATTACCTGCAGCATATTAAACCTGTGGAGGGATTTACCATCTTCTCCCATTTGTGAGTCCTTTGGGCTGTACTGGACCTAGTCAGCTCCACTGCTAAACCACTGCAGAGAAGGATTTTGTGGTCAACAGTCATCAAGGGCCCCAACAAAGTACGCGTACCAACGGGACACTAACCTCACAGTTGCTGGGCACCGGTGACCCTAAAAATAGTGTTTTACCCTGTTCTGTTATAATTGTCTCCTGTTTAATATAATTGTGTTTATTATAGTGTATGTGTTTGTGCTATTTTCTGGGAGTCTCCAACTATCTGGCAAATATGTGGGGATTATCCTGGGCTAGAATTTTCCTCCCAAGCTGCCCTGGTGACCCTGCTAGGAAGGAGTGAGGGGGGTGAAGGCACCGCCAAGTACATCAATCAGAAAGAATAAAATTGAGTGGGTGGAGGGATCCAGAAGAACCCAGACCTATCCATCCAAACCTGAAAGGAGATTGGCTTTAAAAGAAGGTAACCAGGTGGAGAGGGGGCGCTACACTTGTACATCCGAGGCTTCCCTTTCTGTCTAATCTTGATGAATGGGAGTTTGAGATGTGGAAAGAGAAGTGTCTACACTTTAAAAGCACTTCCCATTTAAATGGGATTTATGCTTAAATGGACAAATCCTTCACCCATGGTGCAGAGTCCCATCTTGCATAATCTCTGAGCATGAGACTCCTATGACATGTGTCTCTCTCACCAACAGAAATCGATCTAATAAAAGATATTACCTCCCCCACCTTGAAATTCCTGTTGGTATCAGTGTTTCTTAATGAATTGCATTTAATTCAATGTGAACATGGAAGTTTGGTCCTTTGGTCACTACTCTGGCAAACACTCCATTGATGGGAAATAAGTGGGAATTAATCTATCAGGTGGGATTGTAAATCATGAACTTTCCTTACAGTCCCTATGCTCTCCCCAGTTATATACCAAGCACAGCAATTTGGTATTCTTTGTTAATCAATTAAATATAACATATCTCCTTAAGTTCAAGCACTTCTGAAGAATAAATAATCTGAACAAAGTTTCATCCCCTTACTGAGGAGCACACATTTCTAAAAAGAGGAGGGCAAGAGAGATTCGGATGCCATGCAAATGCAAATGAGAAAGATTTAATTCCAGTGCTATTCTGCTTGCACATTGGCATCCTCAAGGTTGGACAAATTATGCAGCAACATGAGCTGGAGATGGGCCTGTCTCAAACAAGAGAAGATAAAAATAGATCTTCCATTTTACCTCCTATTTCTTGTAACAAACTTATCTTGGAAAATTATTCAAGGCTAAATTCCTAATTACAAGTTGTACTGTATATTCAAACCAATAACTCTAATTACACTCCTACTCTTTCCATGTCCGTCTCCCTTCACCTCCAGAAGCATCTGTCTTCCAGCTGCTTGACATGCTGTAAAAGGCAGGGTCATCTGGATGTCACTTTTTCACTGTGTTATTTAGCTTCTCAGCATACTCCTAGGGTTACTAGGGCTTGGTATTTGAATTTCACCAATGTGCTAATTACAGAGGAATTTGAGTACCACAGTCTGCTTTCTGACAGGTTTCATTGCTTGAGCTGTGATATGTTATCATTATAAGTTACCTACTTCGTAGTCTATCCCTTTATCATCCTGAAACTCAACAAAGTACCCTGAAGAGAGGCTTTAAATAAATAGATGTATTATCAGGGCGGGGGTCGTGGAGGAATAAAATTTGTCTCTAGAAAATGGAGATGTTTTCAGAATATCTTTGATACCAAACAGTGCCTTGTAAAAACAAAATTTGATGGACCCTGAAATAGCTGGTGTAGATTCCAGCAAGCTAAAGAAAAAAATAATCCCCAAAGATAATGCACCTAGGATGCAGAAGGGAAAGAAGGGCTTTTAAATTATTTTTAAAGTTTTTTGGGGGGTAGAAGGCGGTGAATGTTCTTCTTTTCAATATATTTTGACTGCTCCTGTTAAGGTTATTTGGTAAGAAACACAGAAAACAGATCGAAGTTATGTAAGTGCAACCTCTTTACATTACACTGGGGATTGCATTTGTATAACTAAGAATTTAGATTAAATGTTGGGTTTTTTCATTGAATTTAAATCAGCACTTTTTTCTTTCTTCTCCATATTTCTCCCATGGTCATAAGTTTTTGTGAAAACTATTTTCTAGAATAGCCATATGAGATGGCAAATGCGCAGGATCAATTTTGTGAACCTATTTATTACTAAGCCATGATTGTCAATATCTGGTCAACATCATGACTTCTCTTTTCCCTCCTCAATGAATCTGCATTCCTCTCTCTGTGCAGGAAAAAGTAGGTCTTATTGTGGTAATAAAAGAAATTAAAAGGTACTAAGCACACTTTTAAGATGCAAGTAAATTTTCACATAATATAGTTCATGAATCTTTTCCATTCCCTCCTCCATGCAAGATTTTCACTTACTTCACTGAGGATATGTCTACACAGCAAAGTTATTTTGAAATAACATTACCAGCGTCTACACAGCCAAACTGCTATTTAGAAATTAAATTGAAATAGTGGAGGGCTTATTTTGAAATTGGTTAAACCTCATTCCACTAGGAATAGAGCCAATTTTGAAACTGCTATTTCAAAATAAGCGCTGTGTAAATGCTTATTTCGAAATAGGGGGCCTCCAGCCCTTCCCAGGGTGCTCTGGTGGCCACTCTGGGCACAACCAAGAAACCTCCTCTCCCTCCCCCCCCCCTCCAGAGCTCTTAAAGGAGTAGACTCTGGTCACAGTGCCTGTGCCAGCTCCAAGCCTGCCAGCCCAGAGCCATCAGTCACTGCACCTGACCCAGTGGCCCCAGCATGAGCCAGGCAGCCAGTGCCAGCCAGCCCTCCACCGCTCCCCAGGACCAGTCTGCGGGTGCCTGCCTGGTCCAGTGTGGAGATCAGGGACCTAATTCAGGTTTGGGGGGATGCCTCCAATATCCATGATCTCCACGCTAAATGGATGAATGCAACCGTCTACAGGCGGATAGCTACCAGCCTGGCCACCAAAGGCCACATGCGAACCCAGAAGCAGTTTTGCATGAAAATCAAGGAGCCACGGCAGGCATATGCCAGGGCCACGGGGCAGCTCCCGACCAGGGGCAGTCCCAGACCCCTGCCCCTATTTTGATGCCATGGAATACATCCTGGGGGGGCAGGATGGTCCGTGCCCTTCAGGTGGTCATCAACCCTGGGGCAGAGCTTGCTGCCTCCTGCTGTTCCAGCCCCTGCTGCCTCCCCAGTTACCGCTCCTCCTCCCACTCCTTCTCCTTCTCCCCCTCTTACTTCTTTATCTCCACATCCCCAGGGATGTCAAGGCTCCTGCACCCACGGTGCTGGGAGACAATTGGGCTGGTGAGTCCCCCAACCCTGAGCCCTGAGCTTCTCCTCCCCCTTCCGCCCCTTGCCTCCCCCTGCCAGCTCCCTCCTCTTGGGTTTCCCCCTCTCCTCTCCCACCTTCTTTCCCCAGTGTCACCTCAGTTTCATTCCCCCCAATCCAGTTTTGTTCAATAAAGAGGCTTTGTTGTGCTGCCAGGCTCGCATCAACATGTCCAGGAGAGGCACCAGAGTGCCCTGGGGCAGCTCTGGCTCCATGCTGCTGTGGTGTCCTGAGTAAGGGCAACCAGAGCATGTGCAGAAAAAAATGCTTTGCTGTCCCTCAGCCAGGTAGGCAAACAACCAGGGAAACCTTAGAACTGACTGTCCGGGGTGGTCTCCTTAAGCTCAGGTCTCAGATAGCCTCACGCAGCAGCCACACAAGGTAACTCCTGACTTAATGCTCTGCCAGAACTGGTTCCAGCCTGCCTTAAATGCGATTCAGCCTCCTATCAGTGTGGACACGCTATTTTAAAATAGCAAAATGCTATTTTGAAATGCATTTTGTGCGTAGATGCGTTATTTTGAAATAACTATTTTGTAATAAGATATTTTGAAATAACACTGTAGTATAGACATACCCTGAGTCACATTTTCAAGGTGACAATGTAGTGTGTCAATGCTCCTATGAAAATGTAATGGATCCTGTGCTTCCTGGCGGATTTTGCTTACCTCACATGCTCTCAGCATCCCACAGTTTTAGGCACCACAAGTAGGGCTTTGGTTTTCTGTTTGCTGAGCTCTTTTCATCATTGGCCAGCGTGTAGTAAAATGGAGAATAAATTCCACAGTCCTTTTCCCCGAGTGGAAATGGGGAGGTGGATGTTGGGGGGGATCCCGGACCTACCCTTTACTCTGGGATCTATCCCAGGGTCCTGTGATAGTAGCTGCCTGAGCGAATCCCTGACACCTGCTATAAGACAGCTCCAAAACTCCTGGGCTACTTCCCCACACCTTCCCCAACACCTTCCTTCTCTCCAGTTAATCCTCCTAGTGTTCAGCTGTTGTTTCCTTTCCTCCTACTCCCGGCAGTGCTGTCCTCTGTCCTCTCAACTACATGCACACCCCAACTGTAGGCAAAGCTTCTTTTAGAGCCAGTCTGAACTGGTTTTCTTAATTCCCCCCAGGTGTCCTAATTCGTCTAAGTTGGCCTGACTCTGCAGGCCTGGTCAATTAGCTCCAGGTATTCCACTGTCCCTGATTGCCTCTGTTAGGGTACGTCTAGACTACATTCCTCTATTGCCAGAGGCATGTAGATTAGGCTACCCGGCACAGTAAAATGAAGCGGTGATTTAAATAATCGCCGCTTCATTTCAATTTACATGGCTGCCGCGCTGAACCGACAAACAGCGCGATAGTCTGGACGCTCACCTGCCGACATCAAAGGTATTTGTCGACCATCCAGGTAAACCTCATCCCAGGAGGTTTACCTGGGTGGTCGACAAATACCTTTGATGTTGACACCCGCGCATCTAGACTATCGCGCTGAGCTGACAAACAGCTGATCAGCTATTTGTCGGCTCAGCGCGGCAGCCATGTAAATTTAAATGAAGCGTCGATTATTTAAATCGCCGCTTCATTTTACTGTATCGGGTAACCTAATCTACATGCCTCTGGTGACAGAGGCATGTAGTCTAGACGTACCCTGTGTTCTAAACCAGCCCCTCCCTGTTACTCTGGGAGCATAGATCTCCTCTGGCTGAGGCTTTTAGATCTCCTCTCCTCTACTTTTTTATAGCCTTCTGTAATAACCCTGTCACAGTAGCTTTCTTAGAGACGTGACAGAGACAGTTACTACAGAATGGGACTAGATGTATTTTCCCAATGGAAATGAATGCTGCAAACCCTGATGGAGTGACAAGAACATCCTGATCCTTCAAGAGTTTACATACAAATGAAATGACTTAGCTACACATGACAAACCATCTTCTGTCCAATCTTTAAAAAAAAATTAAATGAGTTCTCCTTATCTCTGACTTCATCTCCCATTCTAAAAACTGTATAAGGTAAGAGTTTCAGATAAATTAACTAATCATATGGTCTCAGAGGAGTAGCCATGTTAATCTGTAATTAATAAAAATGAAAAAGCAAGGAATAGTTCTGCAGCACTACCAAAAAGTGTAGATGGTATCATGAAGATTTTTTTCCTATTTTCCCCTTCTCTTTCCCTCCCCATCCCCTCTCTTTCGCTGCTATTTATGTGTACCCTGGACCCCTTACTCCATTCATCTGAAGAAGTGGGTTGTACCTACCCATCATGATACCATCTACATTTTTTGTTAATCGTATGGTGTCAGGACATTGTGGGGCCATTAAATGTAAATTTTGGTTCCATCATGCCAACTAACCATCTCATGATACTATGATTGTAGTAGGGTAACATCCACTCTTTGGGTTATATTTGAGGACATGCTGGCATTAATTTTTTTTATTTTAAACTAGATGGAAAACATTTAAACGTGGTCCATCTATATTTTTTACATAATTTAATATTGCAGTTTTTAAAAAATAGTATGCATATTTGGGTTTCAATCCTATAAAGAAGTACATACACACAAGTTTCTCTTCAGATCATATAAATCTTTCACCTTTTAATTACATGATTTTAACAGAATTATTTGTGTAAGTAAAATTCAGTGTGTTCAGTTTACACAATCCTGTAATCTGGAATGGTTTTCAAGCATTGATCTTGAATGTTGTATCTGAATGTTTTTTGCAGTGAAATTCCAAATCAGACCGAAGAGAAATCATTGATCAAACTTCTGTTGACTTCAAAAGTCCCTACTTACCATATTATTTAAGTACTAAATGCAGTCACTTCAGGATCAGACCTTATTTTACCAGAAGGAAATGGTGATCTGCTATGGATAGTATCAACAGCAGATGTTTCGTGAATGTACATGTTAAAGACTAAATTTTAGCCCAGGGGTTAAAACAATGGATTCATAGCACATCTGCAAACTAGTACTATTCAAGTTGCATTATGTTCTCTTCAGGAATAAGCCACAAAGTAAAGACTTTTTGTTTTGCTATCAATGTTTTATGTCTAGAATCCTTCAGAGTAGGAAATAGGATCTGTTTTATTGCCTACACGTGGAGATTTTTTTTTTCTGTAAGGGGGATTGCAAATTAAAATCCTTTGATATCTCTTTTAAATTGATGACTGACATCCAACAAATCAGAAATTGTAAATTTGACCTAAGGCAGTCAAGATTAGTTGTAATGTTTAAAGTCCTAATGCAGATCAGATTTCTCTTCCTGAGTTAAGAGCTAAGACTATGGAGGTATTACTTAAGTGTGTGCTGATGTCATGTAAACTGGGAGAGGACAAACTAAATTTTGACTAACTAGAGAGCTCTTATTTAATGCCTGTCAGCTAATACATATTATAAATCTATATTGCGTCATCGCTTTCATTTCCCTTGAGTTTCACTACATGCAACTACTGAGATGTACATTTTCATAAGAAAACACATACTTGTAGCTAATAGCATAATTACCTTTATATGGATGCATCTTGTAAATTATTTCTATAGGTAATGGCTTTGTTTAGCAGCTATTGGCTACCTAGCTTCTTGATTTTAAACTTAATGTAAAGCAGGATGTTATAACACTGATACTTGGCTTAACAAGGAGATCTTGCATGATCTCAAAATAAAAAAGGAGTCATATAAAAAATGGAAACTAGGACAAATAACAAAGGATGAATATAGGCAAGCAACACAGGAATGCAGGGGCAAGATTAGAAAGGCAAAGGCACAAAATGAGCTCAAACTAGCTACAGGCATAAAGGGAAACAAGAAGACCTTTTATAAATACATTAAAAGCAAGAGGAAGACCAAGGACAGGGTAGGACCACTGCTCAGTGAGGAGGGAGAAGCAGTAACAGGAAACTTGGAAATGGCGGAGATGCTCAATGACTTCTTTGTTTCGGTCTTCACCGAGAAGTCTGGAGGTGTGCCTAACGTAGTGAATACAAGCAGAGAGAGGGTAAGTTTAGAAGATAGGATACACAAAGAACAAGTTAAAAATCACTTAGGAAAGTTAGATGTCAGCAAGTCACCAGGTCCTGATGAAATGCATCCCAGGATACTCAAGGAGCTGATAGAGGAGGTATCTGAACCTTTAGCTATGATCTTTGAAAAATCATGGAAGACAGGGGAGATTCCAGAAGACTGGAAAAGGGCAAATATTGTGCCCATCTATAAAAATGGAAATAAGAACAACCCAGGAAACTACAGACAGGTCAGTTTAACGTCTGTCCCAGGGAAGATAATGGAGCAGGTAATTAAGGAAATCATATGCAAACAGTTGGAAGGTAATAAAGTGATAGGGAATAGCCAGCATGGGTTTCTGAAGAACAAATCATGCCAAACTAATCTGATAGCTTTCTTTGATAGGATAACGAGCCTTGTGGATAAGGGAGAAGCGGTGGATGTCATATACTTAGACTTTAGTAAGGCATTTGATTCGGTCTCACATGATATTCTTATTGATAAACTAGGCAAATATAACTTAGATAGGGCCATGATAAGGTGGGTGCATAATTGGCTGGATAATCATAGTCAGAGAGTTGTTGTTAACGGTGCTAAATCCTGCTGGAAAGGGATAACAAGTGGAGTTCCGCAAGGGTCTGTTTTGGGACCCGCACTGTTCAATATCTTCATCAATGATGTAGATATTGGGATAGAGAGTACGCTTATTAAGTTTGCAGATGATACCAAACTGGGTGGGGTTGCAACTTCTTTGGAGGATAGGGACATAATTCAAAATGACCTTAGCAAGTTAGAGAAATGGTCAGAGGTAAACAGGATGAAGTTTAATAAAGAGAAATGCAAAGTGCTCCACTTAGGAAGGAACAATCAGTTCCATACATACAAGATGGGAAGCGACTGTCTAGGAAGGAGCATGGCGGAAAGGGATCTAGTGGTCATAGTGGACCACAAGTTGAATATGAGTCAACAGTGTGATGCTGTTGCAAAAAAAGCAAATATGATTCTAGGTTATATCAACAGGTGTGTTGTAAGCAAAACTCGTGAAGTCATTCTGCCGCTCTACTCTGCACTTGTTAGGCCTCAGCTGGAGTACTGTGTCCAGTTCTGGCGCCACATTTCAAGAAAGATGTGGAGAAATTGGAAAGGGTATAGAGAAGAGCGACAAGAATGATTAAAGGTCTAGAGAACATGACCTATGAAGCCAGGCTTCATGAACTGGGCTTATTTAGTTCGGAAAAAAGAAGATTAAGGGGGGACATGATAGCGGTTTTCAAACATCTAAAAGGGTGTCACAAGGAGGAAGGAGGAAATTTGTTACTCTTGATTTCTGAGGACAGGACAAGGAGTAATGGGCTTAAAGTGCAGCAAGGGAGGTTTAGATTGGACATTAGGAAAAAATTCCTAACTGTCAGTGTGGTCAAATATTGGAATAAATTGCCAAGGGAGGTGGTGGAATCTCCCTCTCTGGAGATATTTAAGAACAGGTTAGATAGACATCTGTCAGGGATGGTGTAGACGGAGCTTGGTCCTGCCTTGAGGGTGGGGGGGCTGGACTCGATGACCTCTCGAGGTCCCTTCCAGTCCTATGATTCTATGATTCTATAAACCTGTTTACAAGAGGAGGGATGGTCTTATGGAGAAGTAGGTTCAGTTCCTACCTCCACCACAGACTTGCTGTGCAGCCTACTTATCTGCCAATGTAGATAAGAAAATTGATAGGTAAGGTACCATGGGAAGGAAATCAAAGGGATAAAGGAATTCAAGAAACCTGGCAGTTTCTCAGTGAGACAATATTTGAACAACTGCAAACTATCCTGATGTGAAAGATAAGAATAGTAACAGGCCAATATGATTCCTTCAGAAGCTCTTTAATGACCTGAAAACCAAAAAGAAATCCTATAAAAAATTAAAACATAGACAGATTACTATGGAAGGATATGAAGAAATAGCCCAACCATCTAAGGACAAAATCGGAATGGCTAACGCACAACATGAGTTACAATTATCAAGGGACTAAAAATGTAATAAGCAAGGGTCTTTAAACTCATTAGGAGCAAGAGAAAGTGGAGGGGAAGTTTAGATCTTCTCATTAGCAAGGAAGTTTAGATCTTCTCATTAGCAAGGAAGGGGATTTAGTAACTGATGACATCAAGAGTACTTAGATGTTGAGTGCCTATTTTGCTACAGGCATCACCAAAAAATTTAAAAGTGACCAGATACTCAATACAGTTAATATTAACAAGGAGGAAGGAATGCAAACCAAAACAGGAAAAGAACAGGCTAAAGAATATTTAGATAACTTAGATGTATTTAAGTCATTAGGGCCTGATGAAATTAATCCTAGGATACTTAAGAAACTAGCTGAAGCAATCTCAGAATTGTTAGCAATTATCTTCAAGAAGTCAAGAAAGAGAGGTAAAGTCCCAGAGGACTGGAGAAGGATAAACATAATACCTTTCTTTAAAAAGAAGAATGAAGAGATGCTGGAAAATAATTTCAGTTCACAATCTGCTGTGAAATAGTATAATGGGAAACACTTTATTTTGTTTTTGCCCAGACATGTAAATGCTATGTCTGCTATAGCTGAGTAGTATTGAGAGGTGACACAGGGCCTGGTAATACCATAATATTTGTATTCCAAATTTGAAAAGATTTTACAAAGTATGCACCAAATGTGTAGGAAAATGAAAAACAACACCACTTTATTGGAATAAGTGTTACTCAGGTAACCAATCTAGTTTTTTTAATAGGTGGGATAATCTTACTGCTGCACCATAGAAGCTGGGAGTGAGCATATAAAAAAAAATGTGAATCCCCCTTCATGCTGCCATGAACAAAGAATGAGAACAGTTCCCAATTATAAAAACAGAGGGGTATATTGTTGATACACAATAATGTATATCCTGTCCTAGAGCCATGTAAGAGACATGTACTACAGGCTGTATTATCAGTAGAGGCTCCTGGTGTATGTCTAAATTGTAAGGTAAGTCCCAAGTTAGTAGAATTCAAGTTAGCAGACTCTGGATTTGTTAACCTAGAGTTTTAGCATCTATACTCATTTATAACCCCAGACTGGGACTTCAGAATCTACAATAACTAGCATTATGCAGGCCCAAGTCCAACACCTGTATCCCAGACATCTTCCCAAAATGTGGTTGCTCTAGCCAGGGGTGTCCAAACTTTTTTCAAAGAGGGCCAGATTTGATGAAGTGAACATGCGTGAGGGCCGACCATTTTGCCTGACATTCTTTGAACCATTAAAATTAAATGCAAATTAACTATTTTATGCAAAGTTTATTGCAAACGGCATACTTTTTATTTCATCACATAGATGACAAATCTAAACAGGTGTTAAATCACTCTGCCTTTCATATCTGAAGGCCAGATGAAAAAAAAATCCAGGAAGCTGAAATATATGTCAGGAACATTGTAAAGTACATTACATATTATTGGTAATAAAGGTTGTCTGTCAACTTTTAAGTTCAAAAAATATGAACAGGAACATAACACCAAGTATACATGTTGTGTCCAAATATATTTATAACTGATTTAGACCAACTGACATTAACTGAGATTTTACAATGTATTCATCTCAATACATATGGATTCGTTGGGGGCCATAAAAGATAAGATATTGCCAAATTACCTGTGGGGCCATATTAAACCGGAACACGGGCCACAATTGGCCCCCGGGCCGGACTTTGGACATGCATGCTCTAGCCCTTTGTTCATGGTGCAATGTGGGAAAACTTTACTGTTCAGTGGACAAAGCAAGTGGGATTGTGGGATACTTTTGTTGGCCTCCCAGAGCACAAGTGAAATGTGGGGCACACTGCAATGCTATAGGGCTTGAACCCTGGATCTTGGCTTAACTCAAGCTCTGATCCTATACTATCATGAGGCCTTGGCACTCTGGGTTCAAGCCTCAATTTGCATGATTTATGTTTAGATGGAGGGTAGGTGTAGGCTGGAGCCTGATCTTACACTGCATTGTAGACATACCCTTTAGCCAGGCAAATTTGGCTTTTGTTGAACCAGATTTCTAATTCTATCTATAGGCAAAATGGGCAGAGGTGGTCAGTGCTCAAAAAAGGAGAAAAGTTAAACAATCTCCTTTGAATCACCATGGGTTAGTTTGTGTTTTGCTTAACTGTTGAAGAGGGAAGCCAGTATTTTATCCAGACCTACTGACTGGAACCTATTGCACTTTCTAATCAAGCTTTTCCCCATCACTAAAAAAGCTTCTAGGTAAGGATTTTATAGTGCCACCCATTGACATATTACCTGAATGTATTAATGTAAAATCAACAGCAATAGCCAAGACCTGAGTGTAGTCATGGAGTTTCTGGCACTTCTTTCATTGTATCAAAAGTACAGTTGGTGTTGGATAGAGAGGGTTATTTTTCAGATTTTAGTTATGTAGGTATTTTAGATTCATATGATTCTGAATCAAATGACCACACCTTATTCAATGCCCAAAGATCTTTAAATACATGCTTCCAAACTGACTTCTATTAATTAAGAACATAGGAACATAAGAACGTCCGTACTGGGTCAGACCAAAGGTCCATCCAGCCCAGTATCCTGTCTGCTGACAGTGGCCAGCACCAGGTGCCCCAGAGAGGGTGGACTTAAGACAATGATCAAGCGATTTGTCTCCTGCCATCCCTCTCCAGCCTCTGACAAACAGAGGTCAAGGACACCATTTTATCCCCTGGCTAATAGCTTTTTATCGACCTAACCTCCATGAAATTATCTAGCTTCTCTTTAAACTCTATTATATTCCTAGCCTTCACAGCTTCCTCTGGCAAGGAGTTCCACAGGTTGACCACACGCTGTGTGAAGAAGAAATTTCTTTTATTCGTTTTAAACCTGCTACCCATTCATTTCATTTGGTGTCCTCTAGTTCTTCTATTTAGGGAACTAATAAATAACTTTTCTTTATCGGCCCTCTCCACATCACTCATGATTTTTATATACCTCTATCATATCCCCCCTCAGTCTCTCTTTTCTAAACTGAAAAGTCCCAGTCGCTTTAACCTCTCCTCATATGGGACCCGTTCCAAACCCCTAATCATTTTAGTTGCCCTTTTCTGAACCCTTTCCAAGGCCAAAATATCTTTTTTGACGTGAGGAGACCACATCTGTACATGGTATTCAAGATGTGGGTGTACCATAGTTTTATACAGGGGCAGTAAGATATTCTGGGTCTTATTTTCTATCCCTTTCCTAATAATTCCTAGCATCCTATTTGCCTTTTTGACCGCCACTGCACACTGTGGGGAAGTTTTCAGAGAACTGTCCACGATAACTCCAAGATCTCTTTCCTGATTTGTCGTAGCCAAATTAGCCCCCATCATACTGTACGTATAGTTGGGATTATTTTTCCCGATGTGCATTACTTTACACTTATCCACATTAAATTTCTCAATCCAAGAAAGAATCTTTCCTCTTATCCCAAGGCCATGTAATTTACACAAGAGCCTTTGGTGAGGGGCCTTGTCAAAGGCTTTCTGAAAATCCAAGTATACTATATCTACTGGATCCCTCTTGTCCGCATGTTTGTTAACTCCTTCAAAGAACGCTAACAGATTAGTAAGACAGGATTTCCCTTTACAGAAACCATGTTGACTTTTGTCCAACAAATTATGTTCTTCTACATGCTTCACAATTTTATTCTTTACTTTTATTTCTACTAATTTGCCCGGTACTGAAATTAGACTTACCGGTCTGTAATTGCCAGGATCGCCTCTAGAGCCCTTTTAAATTCACACTGAGACATAAACAAAAACATGAATTGTCAACTGTCAGCTTTTATTCTCTTAGTAGGCTTTTATTTTTTTTGTTTCAGCTTGCTTGGAAACACATAGCTTATCCACTTAATGAACAATTGGTATATCCCATGCTTGCATCATATTCATCAAAGATCTTAAACTGCCAGGCAGAATTTAAAATGAAGCAGAGAAGGAGGGAAGCCAGGGTCACACAGCAATCAGAGCGCTGTAATGAAAGCTTAAAGAAAAAGTGATCAGCAACACTTTGTTCATCCATGTTCCAGTCCTTCCCTCTTCTCTACATGTTATGGAACTCCCTGCGCTTCACTGAAGGCAAAAGCATTGGCTGTAAGTACATGACAGCAGAGAGACCATCTCTATAAACTTCATTAGTGTAATTGGTTTTTCAAGCTACTGGATGTGTCAATCATTCGCTTCCCTCTCCTCACTCCCTGTCAATAGCACTTTTTGCATTCTTCCAGTTTTCAGAAACAATGTCTCACTTTATGCAGGACAAGAATCAACCACACTCTTGTCCCAGTCTTTTTGAAGGGACAAAGATAACAAAGGGAGAAATTCTAGTGTTCAAAAATGCTTATATTTAAGAATGTGTATGTACTTATGGGGCTGTCATTTAATAGTCATTGGAACTACTAGATTATATGAGTGATGCTGAAAAATATTAGTAATATTTAGCACTAATAGCTCTTATTACTGGGATTGCAAATTTTCTTAATTATGCCTGTCAGTCTGTATAATGGAATTAATTATACCCATTTACAAATGGGCAAAAGGAGGCACTAATATCTAGTTCTTATACAGCCTTTTCCAGTAGATCTCAATGTGCTTTACAAAATAGGTCAGTATCATCATCCCCAGTCACCCAGTAGGCAGACATAAAATGATTTGTCTGAACTTAGACAACTTACACAGCACAGTAGCAGAGCCAATGAGGGTATGTCTACCCAGCAATCAAACACCTGCAGTTGGCTCATGTCAGCTGACTTGCACTCATGGGACTAGGTCAACAGGTTTATAAAACTGCAGTGTAAATGCTTGGGCTGAGTCTGGGCTCTAGGACCATCTTCCTTCATAAGCTCTGAGATCCCAGGCTCAAGCCAGAGCCTAAACCTCTACACTGGAATTTTAGAGCCCCAAGCGCCCATCAGCTGACTCAGGCCAGCTGTGAGTGTTTTCCTGAAGAGTAGACATAAAAGAATCCTGGAGGGCCTGTCCTGTTCTAGCTATTAGCCATGGTCTCTGTCAACAAAATACAATATAGAACTTCTTCTCAAGCTCTCAATGTAATCAAGTATCCTGAACTAGATGTTGTTTTTGTCCTTCACTGCAATATGTATATTCCACAGTGAAATAGACAAGTCATCATCTACTTTCCTCTGTTCCTATTGTTGGTTGGACCAGGATAAGTGGAGATGAAATAGTTGTAATTTGAAAGAATGCAGTGTCTGCAAATAAAAAAAAATTAGTTGCACTATAGGGAGCAGACAGTTGAAAACTCTGCAGCAAGAGACAGGGCCATATGTTGATACGGCAACAGAATTGCAACCATCTGACCAATGTAGCCTACTATCAGGTGGCATTAATTAACAGATTTTGCTCTGCGGGCTTGACTCTTTTTATCTGTTACAGATTTTATCTTTGTCCACGTTGTTAAATTCTGCTTTACCTTCCATAGTGACTTTAAATGACGGGTTATTACCTGGGATCTTTTTTGTGTCTCTGATTATTATATTTTTTGTGGAAAAACAAAATGAAAAAATTAAGAAAAACCAAACATAGTTTCATATAGTATGTGAGTTCAGGTAGAATTTTTTGTTCATTTAGCTGTCCAGGTATTGTTTCCTTGGAATTGTCTCTTAAGTAGAAGGACAGTGTTCAGGGTTCTAAGCTGTTCCTTTCCTGATTATTCTGTTCTTTACGCAGCAAATTTATTTGCTATGGGTAGTGAAAAAACTTCTCTTCTCTACTCATGGGTCGCATTTGCTTCCACCAAAATCAAAAGCAGGTGGATTGGCACATCTCTGTTTGAGAGAGTTTC
Organism: Pelodiscus sinensis; assembly: GCF_049634645.1. Taxonomy (NCBI): domain Eukaryota; kingdom Metazoa; phylum Chordata; order Testudines; family Trionychidae; genus Pelodiscus; species Pelodiscus sinensis. Next base: position 26,018,511 of record NC_134725.1, on the reverse strand, counting down.
TTTTCTTTTTTTTTTTTTTTTAGAGGGTGTGTGTGTGCTTCTAAGGACACAACTAGTCACAGCATCATTCGAGGGAACCAGCCTGCCTTTCAAAGCTCCTTTGCTTTATTTTATGTGCTGTTTCCTGTCCTTTTCACATTTTTCTCTCTTTGTCTTTTAAGCTAGAACTGCAGAGATTTTCAGGGACAGATTATAACTTTTCTCTCAGGTGAGATCAAAGAAGCTATGTTACAGGCCTGATTGTCTCTTTCTCTCTCACACACACACAACTTTCCAACATCTGTTGCAGCCAGCCCAGCTGCACATAGATAGCAGCTTGAGATAACTTTCCAGAGCTGTTTTCAACACCCACTCCATCCTTGATAGTTAAGCTTTAAGGGATCTGAATGCAGAGCCTGGGTCTTGTTACACAATCAGCATAATTGATGGGGTAGGAACTTGCATTTTCTTTTTGCCAGGTGTAGCTTTGCTATTAAGGTATATGAACATACAGTACAGGAGCAGAGTAACACTTGGTTAATAATAGCATAGCACTGTATTTGTATGCAGCATAACATGACTGCCAGTTCTTGGAAAGTCCATGGCTGAATTCAGAAAAATGAAGAATGCTAGACTTCTAGGAGTCTGATATGGGAAATGCCTGTTAAGTCATCCTGAGTCCTTTCTCTGCAACTTCAACATTGATCCCCAAAGCACATTTCTTAGTACTTTGTCCACCTCACTCTTAAATACTCCAAACTCAGGGATTCCACTCTTTTTCTTTCAGGCTATGTCTAGACTACAGAATTTTGTTGGAAAAATGGCAAGATTTCTGACAAAACTCGTGGAATGTCCACACTGCAAGTGCGTTCTTGTGCAAGTAAATTGACAGAACAGAGGGTATTCTTGCTCAATTGGTATTTCTTTTTCTACAAGGAAGAAGCCTTTTTGCAAAAGAGCTCTTCTGAAAAAAGGCATGTATGGATGGGGAAGAGCGTTTTTTGCGCAAGAAGAGGCCTCCAAGGAAAAGCATACATGCCCTGGTGGCCACTCCATACCAGCTAATCACAACTCCATAGTTCCTGTCTGCTGGGCTCTCTTAAAGCTGCAGGCACCCTGGACAAGCCTTGTGGCAGGAAGCTGGACACAGAGCAGCAGGTCACCATGTGGCTGTCCCTGCCACAGGCCAGGACACCCATGGCTGAGCCTCAAGCCCCCCACAACTCCCCTGGCTCTGCAAGGAAACAACAGGAGGGAGAGCCCAGGACCCCCCCTAGGGGAACAAAGAGCCACACCCTGACATGGTCTGGACCAGAGTTAGAGTCCCTCCTCAAACTGTGGGGCAAGGAGGAGACTGCAAGATCCCTGGGCCAAATGTAGGAATGTGAACACTGATGCCCAGTTGGCCTCCTCCCTGGCGGAGTGGAGACACTCAGCCCGGACAATGCAACAGGTCTGGAGCAAAGTGAAAGAACTCCACCTTGGATATGTCCAGGCCACAGAGGCCAGTTCCCGCTGAGGGGCAGGACCCCACACCTGTCCCTACTATCGGGAGCTGAACCACATCTGGGGGGGTTGGGAAATGTCTTCTCCACCCATCCTCATGGACTCCAGGATCAGGACCCCAATAGCTGTCCAGCCAGAAGTCGCCCAGGAGGAGGAGCAGAAGGTCCAGGGCCAGCCAGCTGCATTGGAGGAGGAGCAGCAGGAGGAGGAGATGGGAACCGTGACCCTCTCCTTGGAGCTGATGCCTGTGAGCCAGGATGTCTCTGAGGCCTCCTCGAATGCCTGGGAGGGATCTTCAGGTGAGTGGTTTCACTTTCTCACACACATAGGGTGGGGGAGGTGGGTGCACAAGGGGTGGGGGGGAAGTGTCGCGTGGGATGCTCAGGCTGGACATCATGCTCTAGTCCATACACATGCAACCATGTGCTGCATTAGTGTGTGGCACGTGAAAGTAGCACACACAACTCCATTGGCCCAGATTTAATGCAGCTGAGGGTACTGAGGGAGTTGGCAACTCCATTGTGGAGCCTTTGGTCATTATCTTCGAAAACTCATGGAGATCAGGAGAGATCCTGGATGATTGGACAAAGGCAAATGTAGTGCCCATCTCTAAAAAAGGGAAGTGGGAGAATCCAGGGAACTACAGACCAGTCAGCCTTACTTTAGTCCCCGGAAAAGTCATGGAGGGGATCCTCAAGGAATCCATTTTGAAGCACTTGGAAAAGGGAAAAGCGATCAGGAATAGTCAACAATGATTCACGAAGGGCAAGTCATGCCTAACCAATCTGATTAGCTTCTATGATGAAGTAACTGTCTCTGTGGATATGGGAAGTCAGTGGTTGTGATACACCTTGATTTTAGCAAAGCTTTTGATATGTTCTCCCACATTATTCTTGCCTGTAAGTTAAGGGAGTATGGATTGGATAAGTGGACTGTAAGATAGACAGAATGCAGGCTAGACTGTTGGGCCCAAAGGGTAGTGATCAACAGCTCGATGTCAGGTTGGTGGTCAGAGTGCCCCAAGCATCTATTCTAGGACCAGTTTTGTTCAACATCTTTATTAATGACCTGGATGAGGGGATGGATTGTACCCACAGCAAGTTTGCAGATAACACTAAGCTAGGGGGTGAAGTAATTATGCTGGAGGGCAGGGATGGTGACCTGGACAGATTAGAGGATTGGGCCACAAGAAATCTGATGAGGTTCAACAAGGACAAGTGCAGAGTCCTGCGCTTGGGACGGAAGAATCCCAAGCATTGTTACAGGTTGGGGATTGAATGGCTAAGTAGCAGTTCAGCAGAAAAGGACCTGGGGGTTACAGTGGATGAGAAGTTGGTTATGAGTCAACAGTGTGCCCTTGTAGCCAAGAAGGCTAATGGTATTAGGTGGAGCATTGCCAGCAGATCCAGAGAAGTGATTATTCCCCTTTATTCGGCTCTAGTGAGGCTACCTCTGGAGCATTGTGTCCAGTTCAGAGGCCCCCATTATAGAAAGGATGTGGATGCATTAGAGAGGGTCCAGCAAAGAGTTACCAAAATGGTAAGGGGGCTAGAGTGTATGACCTATGAGGAGAGGCTGATGGATTTGGGTTTGTTTAGTCTGCAGAAGAGAAGAGTGAGAGGGGATTTGATAGCAGCCTTCAACTTCCTGAAGGGAGGTTCCAGAGAAGCTGGAGAGAGGCTGTTCACATTGGTGACAGATGGCAAAACAAGGAGCAATGGTCTCAAGTCGCAGTGGGAGAGGTCCAGGTTGGATGTTAGGAAAAACTATTTCACTAGGAGGGTGGTAAAGCACTGGCATGGGTTACTTAAGGAGGTGGTGGAAACTCCATCCACTGAGGTTTTTAAGTCTCGGCTTGACAAAGCTCTGGCTGTGCTGATTTAGTTAGGGTTGGTCCTGCCTTGGGCAGGGGGCTTGACTTGATGACCTCGTGAGATCTCTTCCAGCTCTATGATTCTATGACTCTATCAGGCAGCCCCTGAGAACGCCCAGGATCCTGCTCCCAGGCTCAGGGGAGCCACACACATCCCTCCACGGTGGGGAGGGGAGGCACCGAGGCTGGAGGCAGGCTAGCCACCAGGGTGCAAACATGAACCCACACAGACTGGGGAGCGCCACACACAGCACACAGGCATGCCTGCACGTACAAGGCAGCAGCCACTCGCACACACAGCCCAGCGACCCCCACCTATGTGTGCGGACCCCAGGGGGAGCCAGGCTTCTCCTAGCTCTTCTGCTGCCCGTGAGGCAATCCCATCATGGCCAGACACTTCCCTGGTCCATGGGGGGAGGAGGGGGAAGTGGGCAGTACTCTGAGCACATCGGGACCCTTGGCACCTGGGACATCCCCCTCCTGTGGTCCCTGGACTGTTGGTCACTGCTTACAATGGAGGGCACAACCTCAGGGACAGTGTCTGCAAGGAGACCTCTCCCTCTTGTGTGTTCTCCACAGCTAGACAAGCCGGGACTGAGGGCCAAGCCACACGATCGCAACCACCCACCAGAGCCTGGGGGACTGGAAAGCACGCCAGGGTGCACACGGACCTGATGCACATCAGCATCCTCAGGGACGTTCACCAGACCCTGGTGCACAAGGTCCGTGCCAACCTGGAGTTGTGGGAACATGTCTGGGACCAACTCATGGAGCACTGTGACACCATGTGTGGTGTCATGTCGCACCTGGTGGTGCAACCGCCTGAGGCCGCTACTCCTGGCTTGCACCCTCATACCCCCCCCCCCCCCGCTATGCCTTTGCTCCCTCTCTAGGTGATGCCCATGTTGCCTCCCCTAAGAGTGTACATGCCCCCTCCCCAAGTGATTCCGAAGGCCGCACCCCTGCCAACCCTGACCCCGCTCCAGCTCCCCCTTTTGTTCACCCCACTGTGCTCCCCGGACCCTCACAACCCCAACAAGGCCCCCTCACCTGAGGGGACTCCTCGAGCCGCCCCCCCTCCTCCTCCCCCTCCCAGTTCTGAGTCCCCCTCCCAGTTCTGAGCCCTACTCCGAGTTCTGAATCCCCTCCCCCTGCCCACCTTTTCCCAATGTTTAATTAATACAGTGTGCATGTTTTGTTAAACCAAACAGGTGTGTTTATTGGAAGGTCAAGGAAAGGGTGAAGAGAGGAGTTGTGGCGGAGAAGGGATAGGGCCGCAAGTTAGAGGCCCGTAGTGGGGAGGCCCTGGGAAGAGTTACTTGGTCCTTCAGAGAACCTCTCCCTCAGGGCCTCCCAGATGCATACCCCAGCCTGATGGGCCTGGTGGATGGCAGCTGTCCAGGGTTGCTCAAATGCATGGCCCTTGCGGCCGGCATCTAACCCCCGTCCCAGGAGGAATGTCTCCCCCTTCCACTCCACGACATTGTTGAGGATGCAAAATGCTGCCACCACCGCAGGGATGTTATTCTCCCCTCAAAAGCACTCAGAAGCAACTGGTGACCTAAAGCCCAGCTTGAACTAGTTCTGGGTGCCTTTTATGTGAGAGAGCATCTAATGAGTCTGGACAATCTCATGCGCAAAAGCGCATTGCTTTTTCGATGCACTTTTGTGTGTGGACGCACCCTTGCGCAAGAAGTTTTTTCGGAAGATCTCTTACAAAAGAAAGTTCTTGCACAAAAAGACTGCAGTCTAGACATAGCTTCAGAGATTATTTCAGACAATTGACTAGAACCGATGAAAGGGAATCTTTTTTCCTGCTGTTACTTTTTTCATGGATCTCCCCCTTCTTTGTATTAAAACATTTTAACATTTGAAATGCTTTGATTAGCTTTACTATCTATTATGGTCTGCGATCTGGGTCTGATGGTTGTCATAAAAAATGCAAAATTGATCGATTTCTTTCATTCTTTATAATTTCTTAGCTTTTTCTTCCTCCTCCTACCCTTTGCTTCCCCCCCTGTTCACTTAATATTCTGGTCTTGTGTTATTTCATTTATTTTGGATACTCATTGCAATAGCTTCCTCCTAGTCAGCCAGCATGATCTATGACCACAAAAAGCTACACACAATATGGCCAAGTCACCACTATTTTATCCTTCATAGAGCACTCAGAATCATACATTTGTCTATGTTCAAGTAAATGTCTGCTCGCTGGTAATGAATTAGCAAAGCAATTCCCCCACCTACTCACCTATTGACTCCATTGGGGCTGAGTCCTGAATGTGGGCTTTTGTAACACGGTGATCCCACTATTCAAATTTATACTACCAAAAAAAAACCCGCCACCCCTCTGGGCATCCTCTTCAAATTTCAAAAACTACCTATAAGATAAATCAAGCCCTAGCAATTATTATCTGACAGATAATGCCACCAAGTGGCAACACTAGCCAACACAAATTAAATAAGCCTAACTAACAGCATGGCTAACAGTGTTCCCTCTTTTCCTTCCACCTAGTTTACCTAGCCTCACCCATATCATTGTATACAAGGTAAATGGTTGGCACTAATAATAGTCCCTGCCCTGTAAAACTTACAGGGGTCTCTAACTCAATTTACCTCAGAGCTAGTGCCTTAATTCTTCTAGTGGGCCAGTGGAGAAACCCTCCCTGGTAAGGCTCCAAGAGAACAGAAATCTCCATACATTTCCCCCAACACATGTCTCTGAACCCCTGCTGCTGTCTTGTACCAGGTTCCCCAGTAATCCCTGAGGCTGTGTCCTTGAGGGCTTGAGAGAAGGGTTGTGATGAGGGGAGAGGGCAGAAGACAGATGGGAAAAGGTGAGGCAGAGAAAGAGCAGGGGTTAGACTGGGGGGGAGGACAGACACCCCACAAGAGCTGCAGGAACTCATATACTAGCACCTCTGTGTCAAAAGGCCCTGAGTTTGAGACCCCTGGCCAGGGACATCTGGTAGCCTAGGTGAGGGAAGGCTTTGCCTTTCCAAACTGCCAAGCATGGCCCTGCCCACACTCTACCCCCAGAATGCCCACTGTAGATGTTCCTGGGGGCAGAGTGTTGCTGCCCACAGCGCCTGCCCTCCCTGTGCTCTGGAAAACCCGCCGGCCTTCTCCCTCCCTGGTTCTCTGGGGGCCAGTCAGACTGGGGCCACATGGCCTCCTTCCTTCCTGGTGTTCGGAGGCCAGACAAGATGGGGCTATGCATCCTCCTCCCTCTTCAGAGCTCTGGGACTGGGGAGGCAGGAGCTCTGCAGCCTTCTCCCTCTGTGGTGCTCCAGGGGCCAGGCAGGCTTGAGCCGTGTAGCTCCCTCCCAGGTGCTCTGGGGCCAGGGAGGTGAAAGCCCCATGGCCTACACGGCCTTCTCTCTCCCTGGTGCTCCGGGAAGGCTGGGCAGCACGTGCACCCCCTCCAATCTCTTCCCCTCCCCATGGTGAGGGTTGCACACTTGGCACACTGCCCTGCCTCCTTCCCTTCCCTTCCCATGGGAGGTGTGGTGCCTTAGCAGAGGGGGCAGGGCTGTAGGTGGAGGTGGGGGGCCTGCCTCCTCCAGCCCCAGCTGCACAGACTGCCCATGTCCCTGGCTTACACTCTAACACTACACAAGTGGGTAGAGTACAAAACTATGTAAAAGGAAGATGGAGTGTAGTCATTGCAGCTGGAGGGCTCTGCAGATTAAGTATGTCTACAGGATGAGAAAAGGTGGTGTGATGCAAAGAGGGTATCAGTTACTTCGTAGATTGCAAAAAATAGGGTTAGAGGATTTTATGCTATTAATATTTAACTACTTATCAACATAAGTATGGTACTATGCAGAAAAATGTTTCACCAGGCCCTAGGTCTTTTTCATTATCAGCATCTCTAAAGCAATTGACCAAATTGCCTTGTGATCTAGCTTTGGATTGTTTCCCCTATCTGTTAGCAGCACCAGAGTTGATTACTAATTCAAACGTGAGGCTCCATTATCAAAACTCTAAAATTAAAAATCTAAACAAAGTCACATTCCCAAAATAGGGATTGAACATGTGTAATTAAGTTTGTTGTTTTGTTTTGTTGGGGTTATGCGATTTGATTCTGAAAACTCGAATGGGTATATTAACAATTTTTCTAGTTTGTTAGCCAAATCATAGCCCAATACTATTTTTGTCTTCTCATATCCTATACTACTAGACTACATATACACAGCACAATTATTTCAGAATAAACAATTTCGGAAGAAATATTTCAAAATAGTTTATTTCAAAATAGTGTGCCCACATACCAAAAGCTCACTGAAATAGCAGCACTTAGCTATTTTGAAATAGAATGTCCACACTGATTCGACACTAATTTGAATTTAAGGTCACCCAGAACCACTTTGGGTTCTGGACAGAGGTTACTTCCTGGAGCTGATGCTGTGCCTGAGGCTATCTCAGGCTCTGCTTAAAAGGACCCTCCGTCCTCTGTACAGCAGTGTCTCAAGCTTTTTTCCTTTGCTTACCTCCTTGGGGGACAGCAAAGCCTTTTCTTTTGCCTGCTGTGATTGCCCTTGCGGACACCTCAGCTCTCCAGCCATGGACCCAGAGCTGCCTCTGGGCAATCGACCACTATTACAGCTTGTGTTGCACTTCATGCATCAGTTTCTGCAGGCTGCCTACCAGGCCCTGCAGGAACCCAACCCCCAGCTCCACTTGGAGACTGTCCTTGCCTCTCCGAGGGCATGACTCATGCTGTTGGATCCTGCCCACCCTCCCCTACACACCGTGAACCACCACTTCTGGTGTCTGGACACCAGTGCCGACTGGTGGGATTGGCTCATCATAGAGTGGTGGTGTTGATTAGCAGTGGCTCCAGAATTTCCAGATGAGGAAAGACACCTTTCTGGAGCTGTGTGAAGCCCCTGCCTTCAGGTGATAGGATTCTCACATGAAACCTCCAAACCCCCTTGAGAAGTGGGTCTCTATTGCCCTCTGGAACCTCGCCACGGTGGACAGCTACCGATCCTATGAGAACCCACTCAGGGTATGTCTACACTACAAAGTTCATTTGAACTAACAGCCGTTAGGTCGAATTAACTTTCATAGGTGCTACACATGCAAACCGCTAGTTTTGTACAGATGTGATCTCCTCATCCTCCACAATATTTGTGAGAGAAAAGGGGAGGCAATCCTGCCAGGGTGGGAGGCAGAAGCTGACTGCATCAGCAGACCTTTGAGCATCTGTGCATGTCTGCCATCTGGCAAGCCCATCAGTTGGGAGTGCGTATCTGGGAGTCTTTGAGGGAGAGTTTCTGCCAAGGACCATAGTGATACTCTCCCCTGGGCTTCCCCACTAGGGGCCTGTGCATCATCCTCTCTGCCTTTCCTCCAATGCCTCTCTCTTCCCTTCCTTACCACTGTTCCTTGCAGAGACAATAGAACAGACTTTTTTTTTTTTTAAACAAACTGTGTTGTTTTTATTTGGGGCCAAAGTAACTGGGGAGAGACTAGGACAGGCACCTGAAAGAGGGAAGAAAAGGGGAAAGGGGGAGGAGAGATGGCAAGAACTTTAGAGAGGGCAGGAGGGAGCTGGAAGGGGGAACAAGGGCTCAGGGCTGGGGCTGGGATTGGCACCTGACTCTGGGGATCCCACTGCCACAGATGCAGGGGCCTCAGTGGCCATGGAAGGGAGGGTTGGGGGGAAAGCGGGAGGATCAGGAGCAGTGGCAGTGGCAGGAGCAGGGGCAGGAACAGCTGTGGGAGCGGGTGCAGGAGCAGGGGCAGGAGTGGGAGCAGGCAGCCTGCTGGCAACCAGGGATTGCACAGTCACATACATGGTGCAGTCCTGCTCCAGCATCTCCCACTAGATGTCTCGCTGCCGCTGGATGTCTTCCTGGAGCCTGCAGTTTATGGTCTGCTCCACGGATCGGAGTGCTGAGAGGTGCTCCCTCTGGAATTCATCCATGGGTCTCTGGCACCTGCGGGTCCCTTGGGGTTGGGAGGCTCCCCTGGGTGGTGTTGACCAGGCCCCCTCTCACAGCTGGTCCAGTTGTGGAGAATAAAAAGAGATGGTCAGTCACCCAGGGGACACTGTGCCTGAAGCCCAGTCCTCATCTCTGAACCAAGAGTGAGAGTTCTCAGCTCAAACAAAGGTGATTTGCCTGGAGCAAGGCCATGTGCACTCTAGCCAGTGGGCCCCTTGCCTGCAGAGACTCAGATGTCCCCGGAGGGAGCCTCACTACCCCCTGTCCTGGGGACAATCAGGCATTGGAAGGTGCAACTGAGATACTACAGGCAAGAGGAGGGGCACTAGGGTGGCTAGGCTTGCCTCCATGCTACGTGCCCGCTTGGTCCAGCAGTGGTGGTGTCTTGCAGGGAGAGGACTTGTGTCCCTGCCCATTGTGGAAGTGGGGGACTGGGTGTTGGTAGGGGAGGTGTGTGTGAGTGGCAGATGCTCCTGCATCTCGCCGCTCTATGCCTGGAAGTGGTTGCTTCCCCAAGAGTGCGAGCATGCCCGTATGCCATGTGCGGCACTGCTGGTGGTGTATGTGTGTGCATGTGTGTATCCATGTCTCCAGCATCCTTCTAGTGGTGGCTTGTGGAGGGAGGGTGTCCCACCCTGGTGTCATGTGTGTGCAAGGCCTCTTCAGCCAATAACACAAGGATCCTCTGGTGCAGCCTGCTGGGGCTGTGTGCCCCAGACTGGTGCTCCATGTGAACTCACGTGCACAGGCTGCTGCACTATTCCCAGGCCACAGAGGCCAAGTTAGGAGCATGCCCCAGCCCCTTGCCTCACACCTGCACCGCCCTGTGTGTGTAGGGAACATGATGGCACTTGCCTGATATGGCTTCCCCGGCCTTGGGCAGTGCCTGGGACACATCCAGAATGTGGGTTACCAGCTCAAAGGTGAGGAGGCTGACAGTGCTGGCCTTGTCCAGCTCCTCCTCTTCCTCCTCCTCCTTCTCATCTCTGTTCCCCAGGAGAGTGACAATGGGCATCTCGAGCCCCAAGTCCAGTACCGGAGAGGCGGGGGAGGAGGGACTGCTTTGCCCTCTAGGATGTGGTCCAGGTCATCAAAGTAGGGCAAGTATGGGATTCTGGCCTGGACCTGTACTCTCGGGCTCTGGTATAGGCCCAGTGGTGCTCTTTGACTTTTGTCCACACCTGCTCCTGGGTGTGGATGTGGCCATCCGGCTTTGTAGACATCCACTTTCCTATGGCTGGTGTGGAAATCTTGAAGATTTCCCTCCTCGCCCCAGGTAGCTGTTTTGGAAGAGGCGTTATTCCTTATAAAATGAGGTTTACCAATGCTGAAATAAGCTGCCCATTTTTTTCAAAATAACGCTATTGCTGTGTAGACACTTGCATAGTTATTTTGAATTAATAACCATTATTCCAGAATAACTTTGCTCTGTAGACATACCCTTATCTTTTGTAAATCAATTGGAAGTAAAGAACCCTAATAAAGGTGATATGGGTAATCAGTTAAGTGGCTTCTTAATTAAGGTTTGTTTTATGCCATATTTTTTCTTGTAATCTCAATCTACCCTGATGTTCCCCTAAATTTCCTCACAGTAATACCTGCTGCTATTTAAATGTATCACTTGAGCTGAGCATTGACCATAATCATCAATGTTCTGGGAGAGAATCTGGAAATGACAGATTAAGTTCGCATCTATGAAATGCAGAGAAGAGAGATTGATGCCCAAATTCTGTTCTTGTTCCGTGAAATTACTTTGGATTTTCACTCATGTGAAGTCAGTGGAATTCTTCTGAATTAACATCTTGTCTCATTGAACAGAATTTAGCTGTAATTTTTAATGCATAACTGTGGATGATCCCCTTCTCCTTCCCTACCCCTGAATCTTCCTGGTGGATGGGTGTCCATAGAGTTCAGGGGGTGATGAACATATGTATGGTCATGGTGTGTCACTGTTGTAGAGTCCAGAAGATTGTACACACTCTGCTGCATGGCCTTATTGGAGGTGGGCAAAACATTTTATACAAATAGTTTATTGGCCAAGAAATGCAGTTTTGGTTAACCCCAAAACATCTGGGAATTTAACAGAAAATTGCTAAATAGTTTCATCTAAATTGTTCTTTCTTCCAAGGAGTAGGATGACATTCATAGAGCAGCCCATCGTCCATAAGTTTTTAGCCCAGTGACTACTAGGGCCAAAGACTACCTGAGCCAAAGACTATTCATCATCAGTCTAATCCCTTTACCTGAATACATGAATTACTGTGAAGAAGAATTGCAACCTTCAAAATTCTTAGCCATTCTTGCACTCTTGGTTCTCCAGGGGATAAATCCCGGAAAATTCTTCAAGAGGAAACCTTTCTGAGAACCAGACTGAGAACCCAATGTTCACATTGGTGAACAGTTACTTCCCCAAGTATTCCAGCTGAAGTCAGTACAACTCCTCCTCTGAGTAGCATCTTGTTAGTGTGAACAAAGGGCCCACAATCTGATGTGAAGCTATTTTCACTCCTTGACCTGTCCGGTGAGATTCTTTTCCAGAGGATAGGTGACCTCTCCTATAGAAAGTTAGATTATAATAGTAGGCAGAGACATAGATATTATTTGAAATGTTATTGAAATGCATTTCTCATTAACACTTTTTAAAAATATTCATAAATTGTATTGATAATTTGAAAATACAGATAATGCCTAAACTTAGGGTAACCATTTTCCACTGTAATGTTTTCTCTTCATGGAAGCAAAGATTGACTTGCTTTCACTTGAAAAAGTGTAAAATTAAAATTCACATTAATGCATGATCTCTGGTTGGAATAAAGACATATATAAAATAATCTAAGTGGGGAGAAAAGACAATTATCAAAAGAGGCATCATATGAAAGGGTCTGTAATTTCAGCTGTCATTGATACTTGTTTCTTAACTACTGATAAATTCATCTGTTCAGGAAATAAATGTCAATGCGCTTTTGTCATTTAAATGAGAACTTGTAATATGGAAAATATGCTCCTCATTAGGATTTTTGAAGGTTTGCTTTGAAAGGAGAGTCCCCTGTGATGTCTATTTCATTTTCTTTTATTGTTACAGTGTTGTGTCACTGATAAAATTTGTGCTGAATGCTGCCCAATTATAACAACTGACATCTGTGTAGAGATATTGTATCCTCTCAGGGGGATTATGGGAAACAAACACACTGGTAAACAGAGAAGTAGCCAAATTTATTTGCAGGAAATGTATTCACTTTGGCTGCCAGAGGTCGGGGCTTGCTAACAAAACACTTTTGCAATGTTTAGACTTAGATCAAAGATGGAGAAAAAGCTATTAATATGATCAAGAAGCAGGGGGAAAGTTGTGGTTTTCACTGTGCTTTTAAAAATAACTTACATGGGAATTGGGAAAGAACCATGCCAGGGAATTAAATACATGTTAATAATTTGCATCACTGGCCCTTTAGTGAATTTCAGTGTACTCTTGTCTAATAAATGTAAAATTTGTCCTGATGCCAAAGGTCAGAGGGACAGTATCAAGATGGAAATGTAATATATACAGTAGGACACTTAGTCATGTTGTTTTGGTGCCAAGACTCCGTATAATTATCAAAGCAAATGCTATTTGAATTTCAATTGAGACTTGTGAGCTGGGTCCTGCATTCACTATGCAGCCAACTGAAACTCCCAATCAAGACAGTAGAAAAACTTAGTGTGTGAAAGAATGCAAGCCTGAGGTCATAATTTAACACAGGCTGTATCCAGATGAGCGTAACATTATCCATAGTAGCAATTATAGTGGTGAGGGTAGACTGGCTGCAACTGTGTCCTCTGTGTCAGGGCACTCTTAGCAAAACATTTAACAGGCCCATAGGGTACCCTTAGGAAGACATTTAACAGGCCCGTATGGGGTGAGAGTGTGAGAAGGGTGTGAACACACCCGCAATGGTTCCCCATCAGGCCAATTCTGGCCAGTTGGGGGAAGGCTGGAATGGCACGCTGCCCAAGCCTCTCTTCCCCCATGCTCTGGCTGGCAAAAAGCTGGGCTTGATTTCCACACCACCCAGGAGTGAGGCGCAGGCCTGTCCCAGCCTCACTCCTGGTAGTAGCAACCACTGATGCTTGCAAGGCTGGGGAGGCGAAGGAAAGTGAGGGACACAGAAATGCCAAAGCCCCTGGGGCAGCAGAGGAGAGTTGCCAGGCTCCATGTGTGTAGCAAAGAAGATAGGAGCCCAGTCATCACGCAGCTTCCAGCATCTCTCAGGGAACTGGGTGCAGCAGCTCCAGCTTGGGAGAGCAGCCACCGCCTGCCAGCTCAGTGCAGCGAATTAAAAAGTTTCTCTTCTGGGTGGAGCACAGTGCACAGCGCCATGCCCCTTGCAAAGGGGACAGCCCCCCAAAGAGAGGCTGGAGCAGGGGTGGGCAAGAGGTTGCCAACAGGCCAGATTTGGTCCCCTAAGCCACCGGATGTGGCCTGCGGCCACCTTGCCGGAGCCCTTTGGTAGGGAGCAAGCTTTAAAAAGTCTGTGGCTCTCAATTCTGGATGGCTGGGAAGGGAGAAGGGAGGCTTCTCATGATGTTCCCCTCCACCAGCAAAATCTCAGCTCCCATTGGCCAATTTTTCAGTTTCTAGCCAATAGGAGCTGAGAATTTTTGCGGGAAGCAGGGACAGTGTGGGAAGGTTTTTCTCTTCCTCTCCCCATCCTCCGCCGCCTCCTCCTTATGCCTGGAGTGAGCCACATGGAGCAGTGAGCAGCCTGCAGTAGACAGTCTGCCTCAGATTTCTGCAGGTAAGCGCCTCCCAGCCAGAGCCTGCCTCTGGCACCCCACCTTCTCTCTTCCCTCTCACTACCTGTCCCAGACCACCATCCAAACCCTCTGTACCCCTTTCCCCCCTTCTCCCAGGTCACACGTCCCTCCCAGACCCTTTACCCCCTCCTACATGCCTCCCACAGGCCAGAATATTTCCTGCACCTAAGCCCTTCCTTGTCCCTACACCCCATTCTGCTGCCTCAGGTCACCACCCAAGCCCTCTGCACCCCCTAAAGCCCGGTCACAACTCCCTCCCAGACCTTGCATCCTCTGCTAGAGTCCTTCCCCCAGGTCAAAATCACTCCTGTAGCCATACTTCCTACTAGAGCATGCAGCCCAAGCCCCTACCCCAGATCACAGACCTCTCCTTTACCCAAACTCCCTCTCAGACCCTTCACCCCCTCCTGCACCGAGCCCCCTATCTCAAGTTCCCTTCTGCACCCAACCTCTGTCCCAGACTGCACACCCCCTCCACAGAAGTGCGTCTCTTGTCTACTTGCCAAAATCTTGGACTGCCCCTCCCATTAAAAATGATTGCCCACCCCTTGGCTGGAGGATGCTGACGGTGTGGCCCCCAATGCACAGCACACACCTCCTTTGCATGGTGAGTGAAGAGAGAGAAGATGAGACATATTTGTGAGAGTTTGAAGAAATGCTGAGAGAGTGGTCTGCAAATGCCTCCCCCGCTTCACCATCATGCGTTCATTGCCTTCCAGCCTGACTCAGGGCTCACTTCCGCAAACACCCAACTCCCCATCTAGGACTTCCAAAACTCCCCTCCCCTTCCCTTCCTTCTGCTCCCTCACAATCTCTTCATCTGGCCCTCTTTCCTTCTTTCTCACTTCTTTATTTCCCCTCAACTCTTTTCCCATCAACGATTCCCTTTTCTTCTCATTCTATATAGTTTATCCTTTTCTAACTAAATCTTTTCCAAAAACAAACATTTGTGGAATTGCCATGACATTTGCTGCCATCACATTGTTCATTCTGCTTGTCTTCTACCTCTTCCACAGCCCTCTCTCTGTCCGTTAGCTCTTTGGAAAAGGGACTATCTGCTACTCTGTATTTGTACAATGCCTAGCACCCGAGGGAGTAGAAGAAAAAAACATTTTTAGATAGTCCCTCCTTAGGCACTACCATGATAAACATGGAGCCTTGTGCCCAGCAATTCAAAGGGGCTCAAGGCTCCAGCCTCTGCCACTGTCTCAGTAGCAGCAGCAGCATATGGTGTCCTGGGCCCTTTAAATTGTTGACAGAGTATCAGGCTGCAGGGCTGGGCTGTGTGCTCTGGGCAGTGCTAAGGACCTGCTTACCTTAGCCGTACCCCATTGCTCTCAGCCCCATCCCTTATGGGAGTGCACAGCTGCCTCCCACCACCTTGCCCAGGGACCCGCAGAGGCTGTCAGATGTCTGTCCCAAATACTTTTTATCCACCTAGTTGTCTTATGATTCTACTAGAACACCTGCCATCATAGTATGTGAGCACCAATTTAATACTTATATGTGGATGGGTGACAGATTTGCTGGGCATAGCGGAAAGAGCAGGACCTCAGGTAGAAGGGTCAGGGCAGAGGGAAGTCTCCTCCTGCCAACTTTTCCATGCTACTGAGACCACACCACTCGGGATGTGGCATCTCTTAAGACACCTGGTATAGGGGCAGCTACTGGTAGGCCTGTTTATTACTGATTTTAAGTCCATTAATGGCTATTAGCCAGTATGGGTAAGGAATGGTGTCCCTAGCTTCTGTTTGCAGAGGATGGAGATGGATGGCAGGAGAGAGATCTCTTGATCAGTACCTGTTCGATTCACTCCCTCTGAGGCACCTGGCATTGGCCACTGTCGGCAGACAGGGTACGGGGCTGGATGGCCCTTTGGCTGGATGGCCATTCTTATGTTCTTATTCAACTGACTTATATTTTCATTTTCCAAAGACTGCTACAGAAAATCTATAGTAATCGCCCAAAATGCTGCAGCTTGCTGCCATGTTACTGCAATGTTTAAGGCTGCTATTGTGGAGTACTTCAGTGCATTTTATAAGTCTTATCTATTTATTTTTACTGAGTTTTTTTAATAATAATTAGAATGGTTTTACTGGATTGTACATGAAAAATGTGCTCCATCAGTGGGATTCTGTTTTTCCCAACGGATAAAAGGAAAGCATTAGTGTGTGTGAGTGTTTCTGTTAATTCACCTCAATAGTGTGAATGCTCGCAGATTTTTTTTTTAAATTCCTGCTGTTGAAATGAGGATAAGTAACTTGCTATATCTGAAAAATAGAACTAAAAATACCTGCCTGACCTGTGGGTTTTAAGAAAGGCTTGCAACAGTAGTTAATACAATCCCCCCTGCTGAGATCAAAGTCTGGCCTGTCTCATTTGAAACACTGTAGTCAGTGCCTTGTTGTTAGGCAAAAAGTAGCAGAGTGTTCCCCTCTCCAGTGGAAATGCAATATTTATTTGATCTTGGGCCTCTTTTGAATAATTTTGCTAAATCTAATTGCTCTTGATGTTTTACCCAGTACATTATGGACTTCTTCAGAAGTAGCTCTTTATGCAATGGGTGAAACATTAGAATACAGTAAGGACCACTTCAAATATCTTCTCATCAAGGCAGAGAATCCTGGAAAGATTACTGCAGATCAATCTATATAAATCCTGCATGAATACTGAAGTTCTTTTAAGTTAAAATATACTTCTTTTTAAAAAAGGAAAAAAAAGAAAAAAAACCTTAAATTCTCAAAGGTAAAGTACTGCATAATGATTAAAATTGTCAAGTGAAGGGAGAGATTGGAAAATTTGGTTAAATTGTTAATTTACATATGTTTATGATAAAATCAAATATATGGTGATATCCTTTCAAATGGGTTTATTACCATACACTAAAATTATACCTTCCAGAGCTTTCTAATTAGAATACGAACACATGTAATTTCTGGACTTGATTCTTCAGTATATAGATGTAGAATGTTGCATATATGTCAGGGATCCCAATATTTCAAAGCATTTAAACATGCATTTAATTTAAAACTCGCACATAATCTTACCAACTTCAGCAAGAACATTTACATGCTTAACATCAAACATGTGCTTAGATGGACCCCGATTCTGCATTAATGGGAGTGCTTTTGTGAGGCTACCATGTTACTCTCGGTCATAGAAGTGAGGCCAAGATACTGAGTATCTGCATATTTTCATATTCACTGTAGTTCATTGGGAAGAACTACGACTTCACCTTGTGACAACATGTGACCTCTACTCATACTTGTGATGGCATGCAGTAGAGTGGTGGTCCCTGCTACACAACATGCAAGGAAGAGTGCTAGGATCAAAGCCTACCTGGGCACATCATACCTGTTTCCAAGTAAGAGTATTAGTTGAAATCAGTAACAACTTAAACTTGTTGACACAAAATGACCTGAGGATATGCCTTACTGCAATATAAACCCAGAAATAGTAGCAATCAAGTTAGTAGACTGTGGGCTTCATAGCTTGGGGCTTGAAGGTATGTCTACAGAGCAAAGACAAACCTGTGATTGGCCCATGCCAGCTAACTCAGGCTGGCATGATTAAGGCTGAGGGGCTGTTTCACTGCTGTGTAGATTTCCAAGCTTGGGCTGGCACAAGCCAGCCAAAGGTGTCTAGTTGCTATGTTGACATATTGAGACCTGGTCTGCTCTAGGAGCTTAGACTGAATTTAATTGCATAAGGTCGATTTTTCTAAATAATTTTCAAAATTTATTTGTAGCCTTAGGTTACTAATTGCTGAATTCTGGTTCCAACTTAACACCCCAAGTCTACATTGCAATTTGCAAGCCTGAATCCAGTCCACATCCCAGACTTTCATGTTCCCTCCCAAAGGGCATGTCTACACTACAGAGTTTTGTCAGAAAAAACAGCTGTTTTTTCAACAAAACCTGAGTTACATCCACACTGTAATCGTGTTCTTCTAAAAGTAAATAGAAAGAACAGACAGGTTTTTCCAGTGTTGGTAATCCTCTTTCTACGAGGAAGAAGCCTTTTTTCCAAAAGAGCTCTTTCAGAAAAAGGCGTGTGTGGACAAAGAAGGGGGAATTCTTTCGAAATAAGAGGAAGGAGGAAAAAAGCACAGGTGCCCTGGTGGCCTCTCTGTCCATAGTAATCACAGCTTAAATGCGAGATAGCATCCATTCAGTGTGGCCACTATAAGAACATAAGAACGGCCATACTGGGTCAGACCAAAGGTCCTTCTAGCCCAGTATCTTGTCTGCCGACAGTGGCCAGCACCAGGTGCCCCAGAAAGGGTGGACCGAAGACACGATCAAGCGATTTGTCTTCTGCCATCTCTCTCCAGCCTCTGACAAACAGAGGTCAAGGACACCATTTTATCCCCTGGCTAATAGACTTTTATGGACCTAACCTCCATGAATTATCTAGCTTCTCTTTAAACTCTGTTATAGTCCTAGCCTTCACAGCCTCCTCTGGCAAGGAGTTCCACAGGTTGACTACACACTGTGTAAAGAAGAACTTTCTTTTATTCGTTTTAAACCTGCTACCCATTAATTTCATTTGGTGTCCTCTAGGTCTTCTATTTAGGGAACTAATAAATAACTTTTCTTTATCAGCCCTCTCCACACCACTCATGATTTTATAGACCTCTATCATATCCCCCCTCAGTCTCCTCTTCTCTAAACTGAAAAGTCCCAGTCATTTTAACCTCTCCTCATATGGGACCCGTTCCAAACCCCTAATCATTTTAGTTGACCTTTTCTGAACCCTTTCTAAGGCCAAAATATCTTTTTTGAGGTGAGGAGACCACATCTGTACACAGTATTCAAGATGTGGGCGTACCGTAGTTTTATACAGGGGAAGTAAAATATTCTGGGTCTTATTTTCTATCCCTTTCCTAATAATTCCTAGCATCCTATTTGCCTTTTTGACCGCTGCTGCACACTGCGTGGAAGTTTTCAGAGAACTGTCCACGATAACTCCAAGATCTCTTTCCTGATTTGTCGTAGCCAAATTAGCCTCAATCATACTGTATGTATAGTTGGGGTTATTTTTCCCGATGTGCATTACTTTACACTTATCCACATTATATTTCATTTGCCATTTTGTTGTCCAGTCACTCAGTTTGGAGAGATCTTCTTGGAGTCCCTCACAGTCTGCTTCTGTCTTGACTATCCTAAACAGTTTGGAATCATCTGCAAACTTTACCACCTCACTGTTTACCTCTTTCTCCAGATCATTTATCAATAAGTTGAAAAATGAAAAAGCAGATCACTTTTTCTATGCACTTTTGTGTGTGGACGCTGTCTTTCAGAAGAAATTTTTTTGGAAGATCTCTTCCAAAAACATTCTTCCGAAAGAAGCCTGCAGTCTAGACATAGTCAAAATGTGGCTTCTCTAGCCCTTTATTCATGGTGCAGTGTGGGGAAGTTTGGCTATTCAAAGGACAAAAAATTGACCTGTGAGATTGTGGAGGATTTCAAGAGCATAAATCTGATGGGACTTCTTCCTCCACCTTTCAAAGCAATAGGACTTGAACTTGAATAGGACTCAGGCTGTGATCCTTCACTCCAAGCCCTGGGTTGGTGCAATTTGTATATAGATCCAAGGAGAGTTAGACTTTAGCCTGAGATTGAATGGAAGGCTGCTGTGTAGACATACCCTGTGTAGAGATACCATACATGAGGGTCAGTAAACAAGGGTAAGTCATGAATGCATCTCTTCATTCAGGGGATAAAACCCTGGACAGGATTTCAGAAAACTTGGGTTCTAGCCCCAGCTCTAATGTCTTGCTGAGTGACCTTTCATAAGTCACTCCCCTTCTCCCTGTCTCAGTTTCTGCATCTATAGTATGGAAATAATTATATCTACCTCCTCTGTAATGCACTTTGAAAGTTATTGCTATCAAGCCTGTTTGTAGAGCTTTTATTTGTTTTGATATTACTACTGCCTTGTGATTGGTTATAAGTTGTTAAACTTACCATTGGTGAGTTTGATGGTGAGGAACATAGAATGGTATTTACTGCATCTCTCGATTCGTTGTCTGGGAAAACAAAAAAGACCAAATTCAGCACTCACTTCTCTGCTACCTCACTGGAACAAATTCTCTTTTTATTCTTACCCATCTAAATCCAGTATATTGTTTACTCCAAAACAACTAGAGCCAGATTCTATTCTTATTTATTCCAGATTTATACTGGTGTGACTTCATTTCAGCAGTTGAGTGACTCCAGATCTGTACTCTGTAAATGAGATGAAAACATGGCTCATTGACTCCAGTGCTGCATATATAGTGAGAACCAAGCTACAGAACTGATTTATAGAGCTCAGAATACAGGAGCCTTTCAGTTTGTAGTGAAGATGAAGTACTTCGGTTTAGATATACAGGCAGTCCCCGAGTTACGCGGATCCGACTTATGTCGGATCCGCAGTTACAAACGGGGTTTGCTGCCCGTCTCCCTGGTCTGCTGAGATGAGGAGCAAAGCCTCTGAGGACGCCGGCAGCAGGACAGCCGCAGCGTGTCTGGGCTGTCCGCTGCCCGCGTGCTCCCCGGCTTTGCTCCCCGTCTCCAGCAGACCAGGGAGACGTGGAGCAAAGCTGGGGAGCACATGGGCAGCGGACAGCCCAGACGCGCCGCGGCTGTCCCGCTGCCGGCGTCCTCAGAGGCTTTGCTCCCCATCTCCCTGGTCTGCTGATCTCCAGCAGACCAGGGAGATGGGGAGCAAAGCCGCGGAAGACCCGGGCGGCAGGACCGTGGTGCATCTCGGTCCGCCGCCCGCGTCTCCCTGGTCTGCTGGGGGGGGAGGGGCCGCAGCTAGTACGCCCCCCCCCCCCAGCAGACCAGGCTTTTCTTCGGACGCCTGTGGTAGAGCAGCTGGGGCGCTGCCGGTTGGTCCCGCAGCGCCGCTCTCGGCGCTACTGGACCAACCCGGCAGCACCCCAGCTGCTCTGCCCCAGGCGTCCCCAAGTCAGCCGCTGCTGAAACTGACCAGCGCTGACTACAGGAAGCCCGAGGCAGAGTTGCCCTGCCCCGGGCTTCCTGGAATCATCCGCTGATCAGTTTCAGCAGCAGCTGACTTGGGGACTCCTGGGGTTCTTAAGTTGAATCTGTATGTAGGTCGGAACTGGCGTCCAAATTCAGCCTGTTGAAACTGATCAGAGGAAGCCCGGGGCAGAGCAAATCTGCCTTGGGCTTCCTGTAGTCAGCCGCTGGTCAGTTTCAGTAGTGGCTGAATCTGGACGCCAGTTCCGACTTACATACAGATTCAACTTAAGAACAAATCTACAGTCCCTATCTTGTACGTAACCCAGGGACTGCCTGTAATGTAGTTAAGAATAAGAATGAGTTGGCTACTGACCCTATTTGCTATTATTGAGTAATTTGTTGTGTATTAGAAACAGAAATCCAAGCTGCATCTGGTGAACTTGTGCTGCTGATACTGGTTTGGGTTTAATTTTTGGTCAGCTTTCATGTATCCTGAAGCAATCTTGAAATCCCATGAAACTAATACAAATAAATAGCTACTATCACTACCAGATAAGAATGTTAAGGGCCTAACTTTGTAAATACTGGATGAAATGAGGAAAACTGGAAAAATTTATCAGCAAATTTTCTCCTTTTTCTTCCTTTTCTTAAAAATCTGTTTAATTTTAGTTGTCAAATGCAAATGAAAGGCTGAAAATTTCTGAAATGGTCTCTGCTTAGAATTGCTGCTAAAATACAAAGGATTATTGGACAGCTTAACTATTTGCAAATCCTGGTCTACCTGAAGTGAATGGAACCCATATTTCACCCCAGCTACTCATTATCTGGATTCACTATCTATGGCTGCGTCCACACTGTGAGCTTCTTTTCAAATAAGCTTTTCTGGAAGAGATCTTCTGGAAAAGCTTATTTCGAAAGACAGCATCCACACTCAAAAAGCACAATGAAATAGCAATTTGCTATTTTGAAAGATAGCATTCACATTGATTGGATGCTATCTCTCATTTAAAGCCACCCAGAACCAGTTCAGGCAGGGCATTAGGTCAGCAGCTGCTTCTGCTGCCTAAGGCTATCTGAGACGTGTGCTTAAAGGGATCCCCCCTGGACAACTGTTTCTCAGCTTCTTCTGCGTGCTTGCCTACCTCTCTGAGACTATGTCTACACTACGGGGTTTTTCTGGGATACCTCCAATATCCCAGAAAAATTCTGTCAGGTCCAGAGAATGCACCTGCTCTTCCGCTTTTCTTGTGGAGGAGCAGACGTGCTCTTTCAGAAGCCCTGTCTTCCTCCTTCCACAAGGAAGAAGGGCTCTTCCAAAAGAGGGTGATTTTCTGAAATTTGGCCTGTGTAGATGGGCCAAATTTCGGAAAAGCCTTTTCTGAAAAAACTATTGGAAAAAGGTACACAAATTGTAGAGCATAATTTGCATATCTTTTTCCGATAGATCAGTGTAGTCTAGACATAGCCTGTGGGACAGCAAAGTGTTTCCTCTGTGTGCTCTGGTTGCCCTGCCTTTGGACATCACCGCTCTCCCTAGCATGAAACCAGAGCTGCCTCTGGGCATGCGATGGCCCCACATTACCATGCTGCAGTTTCTATAGCAGTTTGTGCAGGCTGCCTTCATGGTCCTGCATGAGCTTGACTCCGAGCTCATCCTTGAGAACCTCTGCCTGTGTGCGGGCGCAAGGCCATTGCAACTGCATCCCATGGTTGAGAGAGGGTTCTGGAGGCTGGACACCAGTTCTAACCGGTGGGACTGGCTGGTCATGGAGTGCTGAGATGACCAGCAGTGGATCCAAAACTTCAGAATGAGGAAGGAGACATTCATGGAGCTGTGTGCCTGGCTCACCCTGGCCCTCCATTGACATGACACCCAGATGCAACTTACCATCCCCATGGAGAAGTGGGTCACCATCACTGTCTGGAAGCTCACCATTCCATGACAGCCAGTGGTCTGTGGGTAACCAGTTCGGCATGGGAATGTCCACTGTCTGGGCCCTCCTCTTGGAGGAAAGGCACTTTTGGGCTGCAGTCCCAGAAGTGGGGGGGAGTTCTGGAAAGAGGGATCCTAGGAAAAAGGGCAGCTGGAGGAACAGGAGGTGGGCTGGGATAGGGGTAAAGCCCCTACAAACACCCGAGCAGGCACCCCTAATTAAGCCACTCCCCACCACAGGGCTGTGTGAGGGGGAGACTGCAGAATCCCCTGAAGACACTATCCGTGAGGCCTTGCCCTCATCAGTGAGCTGAAAGCAACAGTTCTTGGGTCAGAGGAAGGTGATGTCCCGGGGGCAAAGCCATGTGTGGCCTTGACAGCGGGCCCTGCCTTACAGGGACCCAGAGGTCCCCAGGGGAACATGCTTCCTGCCGCCCCCCTCCCCCTACCCATTCCACAGACAAGAAGGCAAGGGAAGTGCCCAGCCATACTGGGATCTCTGGCCAGGAGACAGCCCTCAAGTAGCCTGGCTTTCCATCAGTGCCACACACACACCTGGTGCCTGGCAATACTGCCCCTGGGAATGGGTGGTGCCTTGAGCATTCAAGCATGCCCGTGTGCCATGTGCGGGACTCCAAGGTGGGCGTGCCTGTGCTCTCATCCCCCGACTCTTACCAGCGGTGGCTGGTGGTGGGAAGGCATCCATCCCTGGGAGTCAGAAGTGTGTCTGGCCTCCCAAGATCCTGTGAGCAGGAGGCCAGGGATGCTCCAGGGCTGTCTCCTGGGGCTGTATGATGCAGACTGGTGCTGCATATACATCCCCTCAGCGCCCGCCATCTCCACCCTGTGTGTGCAAAAAATGAAGAGAATTCATCTGATGATCCTTCCCCAGCCTCAGGGGGTACCTGGGAAACATCCAAGCCCTGGGGTACCCTCTCCAGGGTGATGGTGCTCATCATGCTGGCCATCTCTTCCTCCTCCTCCAGCTCCTTGTCCTTCTTCTCATGGGCTGGGACCCCCAGTAGGCAACGAAGGGTGTCTCCAGTCTGAGTCCACCACCAGGGATAAGGAAGGAGCTGCACCACCTCCCAGGATGCGGTGCAGTTCTGTGCAGTAAGGGCAGGAGTGGGGTCCTGCCCCATAGTGTGAGCTGCACTCCCTTGCCCTGGCATAGCCCTGCTGGAGCATCTTGCTCCTGACCTGCTCCAGAGTCCAGTGTTGGCCCCTCCTGACATTGTGAAAACTGGAATGGAGATCCTGGAGGGTCTCCTCTTCCTCCCATACCTCCAAGAAGGCCAGGATCTCTGCCCCAGACCAGGACGGTGCATGCCTTTTGTGGCCCCGGCAGGCTCCTGGAAGCCCTGGGCATGCTCCCTGAGATCAGCAGGGAACTCTTGTGGGGCTTGTGGCTGGGACGTTGATGCCCATGTGTCAGGAACTGGCAGCCAGGGCCAGCTTCCTGCCATAAGCCCTATCCCCAGTGTCTTCAGCATTAAGAGCTGCTGGGAGACAGGAACTACAGAGTTGTGATGAATGTGAACGGAGTGGGCAGCAGGGCACCTGTGTTATTTCCTGGAGGCCTCTTTTTTTAACAGAACCCCCTCTTCTGCATCCACATATGCCTTTTTCTGAAAAAGCTTTTTTGGGAAAAGCCTTATTCCTTGTAGAATGAGGTTTACTGCCATTGGGAAAAGCCCTTCATGATTTCGACTTTTTGTCGAAATAACGCAATTGCAGTGTGGATGCTAGTATTGTTTTCCCGGAATAACAGCCATTATTCTAGGAAAAAGCTGCAGAGTAGATGTACCTTTATGTTCCCATGTTCTGTGTCCTAGAATGGAAAGAAAGTAACTCCCTAGGACCAAGCCTATCTGCTTGGACTGGATGGATTGGGGGATTTGGGTCAATGAAAGCAAATAGCTGCAGCCCTTGGGCAATTCAGTATAGCCAGATTCATTGCACCTTGTCCTATCATTGAACCTGTGTAAAGTAATCCCAATCTGACTTGTCGGCAGTTAGTATCCACTTTGCACTAGTGCAAAAAACAGTACAGGTACACAGCAATAGTGAATCAGACCATGTGACATCTGAAGTGAATTTTCCCTAAGAAACTAAAGTGATATTTTCTGGTAGGAATTTGTGGATATCACCTTTTCATCTCATTATATCAAGATGCAGAATTTTTCAGTTCATCATCTTTGGCACTTTCTCCCCACTTTAGACAGAATTTGTGATTAAAATCAAGACTATCATATATTAAAACCTCAAAAGTTTGATGGGAACAAAAAGCATAAAGATTAATCTGTAAATGTTGTGATGGGTTGCTTTGCTCCTTGGTTTTTCAAAGCTCCCCAAAAAACTTTAGTCTTGAGTAAAGACACAAATTCAAAATGTTATTAATAATGTAAAAGATCTGCCTGTCACTCAAGGGCTAGAAAGAAACCAGGAAATGAAAGTGAACTATTTTCTTCTTCAAAGTATACGGAAAACAGAACTGTTTTATACAAGATTGTGACTTGGTGTGGTTCTTTGTTTTGTTTATAAACCAGTCCACTTAAAATAAAGTTAATAGAATAACTTTTTATATGTTATTTTTCAGTCTATATTAGCAGATCAGTACTATCTGGGAGAATATGGAAGTAGATGTGATTTTGTGTAAAGGAGTCAAAGTTAAGATTTCTGAATTTTAATCCCAGCTCTACTGGTAATCTATATGGGTACATCTATTCTAGCCCCCTAGTTCGAACTAGGGAGGCCACTGAGGGCGACTGAAATTGCAGATGAAGAGTGGGATTTAAATATTTTTAAACCTCATTCCATGAGGAGTAACAGCTAATTCGAGTTAGGGCTTTACTTTGAACTCCCGTTTCTAGCCAGTTTCCAAAATGGCGACCGCCCAGGAACATGCTAATGAAGTGCGGGATATTTAAATCCCGTGCTTCATTTGCAATTTCCATCGCTCTCATTAGCGTCCCTAGTTCAAACTAGGGGGCTAGTGTAGACATACCCTATGTGGTTTTGGAAAAATCATTTATGTCCAGCATTTCAAAATGTCCTCCAGTTTTCTGTGCTTTAGCTTTTGGTGTCCAGTTTGAGACATCTAAGGACTGATTTTCAGAGATGCTGAGCAGAAGCAGTGCCCAATGAAGTAATTGTGAAAATCAGTGCCATAGATAAGGCAGCCAAAGTTAGAGATCACTTCTGGGAATGTATACTTTCAGATCCCTATGTCTCTCCTTATCAATATGTGATTACCTGTATTTGAGGCAATGTTTCCTAGGGCACAGTGTGCTGGGCCTGGATTGAGAAATGTGTTCTGCTCTTGGCTTCGATTTCCCCCTCCATGAAATGGGAATAATAGTACTGACCTTTGTAACATGCTTTGAAATCTGTGGATGAAAAATCACACATGAGAGCTAGGTGGTATTATTGCTATTGTTGCTGTTCTTATTTCCCAGGGTTGTGCGAATTAGCTAGTCTAATAGCTATAAAGCTCTTTGAGATTCTTGGATCAAAGACAACACAGAAGTATAATTCATTAATTCCTTGACTTTCAAATACATCTGCCACCTACTACTAACCAACTGGCTGTTCCTGCAGAAGCTTTCAGTGGGTTACCGAGAATGCTTATTGGTATCAAATTACAAGGAAACAATGCACAGGCTTTCTGAGAGGAAGGATGACTGACAAAATATTTCCCCTTGGTGGTAAAAAGCATCATGTTACATTTCACTACTATTTGTTTGCACTGGAAAGAGAAAAAGGGATTGTCTCCTTGTCGGTAGGTTAGCAATTTGCTCACTTTACACTTGCCAGTACTGCAAACATTTTGTTCAGATGAGTGGTGATTTAAGTTATTTATAACAGAGGTAACCATGTTAGTATGTTTTAGCAAAAACAACAAGGAATCCTATGTTACCTTAAAGACTAACAAGTTTGTTTCTTTGTAACTAGAAAATTTACCCAGTGTTGCCCAGGTCCTTAGCTCAATTTTTTTTTTTTTTTTAAGAAAATAAAATTAAAATGTGCATGCTTAATTTAAATCATTGTTCTGAGGTGAGGCCAGGATGAGGGGTTCATTGTTCAGGCTGCCCTGAGGAGCGAGGACAACCCCAGCCCTCTCTTATCACAGCCTAGAATCATAGAATCATAGAACCATAGAGCTGAAAGAGACCTCAGAAGGTCATCAAGTCCAGCCCCCTACTCTAGGCAGGACCAATCCCAACTGAATCAACCCAGCCAGGGCTTTGTCAAGCTGAGACTTAAACACCTCTAGGGATGGAGACTCCACTACTTCCCTAGGTAACCCATTCCAGTGCTTCACCACCCTCCTAGTGAAATAGTTTTTCCTAATATCCAACCTGGATCTCTCCCACCACAACTTGAGACCATTGCTCCTTGTTCTGCCATCTGTCACTACTGAGAACAGCCTCTCTCCATCCTCTTTGGAACCTTCCTTCAGGAAGTTGAAGGCTGCTATCAAATCCCCCCTCACTCTTCGCTTCTGCAGACTAAACAGACCCAACTCCCTCAGCCTCTCCTCATATGTCATATGCTCCAGCTCCCTAATCATTTTGGTTGCCCTCCGCTGGACCCTCTCCAATGTGTCCACATCCTTTTTGTAGTGGGGGGGCCCAGAACTGGACCCAATTCTCCAGATGTGGCCTCACCAAAGCCAAATAAAGGGGAATAATGACATCTCTGGATCTGCTGGCAATGCTCCTCTTAATGTAACCTAATATGCCATTAGCTTTTTTGGCTATAAGGGTACACTGTTCTTTTCTGCAGAACTACTACTTAAGTGGTTGGCCCCAGCTTGTAACAATGGTTGGGATTCTTCCGTCCCAAGTGCAGGACCCAAGCAGCTTGCGGCCAGGTGAAAAGCGCCTCTCCATTGGCAATGCAGCTCCAGCAGGCACAGCAGGGGAAGGGCGCATGCCCCCCAGCTTGGACAGGTCCAAATTAAATTGTCTCCTGTATTCCCAAATTGTGCATTTCCACTGTGTTCCTGGACCAAGGGGAACAACCAGCAATGTTCCTGTATGAAAGGGAGGGGAAGCTTCAGCCTCCATTCCCCTCTCTAAACGGTGTCGGGGGGTGGGAGGCTTGGGGCTGGAGCAGTCCTAGATGGAGAGTTATGCCTCCAGCCAGCCCTATTCACCTGCTAGATGATTCTGTCTCTTTCCTGTATGGTTTATGAGAAGCAATCCCATTCTAGGCACATCCCATTGTCCTGGAACAACCAAGCCCTTACTTCACTCTAAGTTATGATAAGAGGAAGCTGTATACTTTGGTGGTTCTAGCTCTTACCATTTAGGAAGAAAGCTTCAAGAGGGGTAGCCGAGTTAGTCTGTTACAGAAAAATAACAACAAATGGTCTGGTAGCACTTTATAGACCATCTACATGTTTCGTTAGTCTATAAAGTGCTACCAGCCCATTTGTTGTTGTTGTTTACTTAGGAAGTTCTTGAACAAACAGGCAGACAGGCTACATCTACACTGGCATGATTTTCCAAAAATGCTTTTAACTGAAAAGTTTTCTGTCAAAAGCATTTTCAGAAAAGCACGTCTAGATTGGCAGGATGCTTTACCGCAAAAGCACTTTTTGTGGAAAAGCGTCCGTGGCCAATCTAGATGCGGTTTTCCACAAAAAAGCCCCGATCGCCATTTTTGCGATCGGGGCTTTTTTGCGGAAAACAGTACTGTGCTGTTTACACTAGCCCTCTTGCGCAAATGATTTGCGCAAGAGGGCTTTTACCCGAATGGGAGCAGCACAGTATTTCCGCAAGAACACTGATGATCTTACATGAGATCGTCAGTGTTCTTGCGGAAATTCAAACGGCCAGTCTAGACACAGCCACAGGGTACGTCTACATTTGCTCCCTAGTTCGAGCTAGGGATGCAAATGTAGGCGACTGAAATTGCTAATGAAACGGGGATTTAAATATCCCGTGCTTCATTAGCATGATCTTGCTGGCATGTTATTCCGCTCAACAGCTGATTCAAACCAGGAAGTGTGAGCCAGGATGTGTAACTTTGAACCAAACCCCTTGGTTTGAATTAACATTACTCCTCAAAAAATGAGTAAGTGTAGATGTACCCACACAGACTGACAAATTCTCTCAAAAATAAATAGTAAAATAAATGTGTTTATCTTTAAGGTGCCACAAGACTCCTCATTGTTTTGGCGTATTTGTTACGTATACAGGAGTTGCTTTTTAGTAAAATCTGATATAGTTATTGAAACAATTATTTCAGCTCTGTAGATAGTGTCAAACTAGTTTGACACTGAAGTAGGAAAATAGCTACTGTTACTTTATTTAAAGCCTCTTGAAATCAAATGAAATGAATGCTCCCATTGACTTCAGTTGGCCGTATAACAGAGTCTTCAATGGGACAACAGAACTTCAAAAGATGGGTTTCACAACAAGAATTCAAAATGCAGATAGTTATTCCAATGTTTGTGGTTTATAAATTGAAAAGTTAATGAGATGAGGCTTTGTTACAAAATTTCCAGTAGTTCCTGGAGCTTGGCTGGAAATAAGTCAAATACAGGACAGAGATAAGAAGGTACAACTCTTGTGCATTCACTGCAGCTATACTGTTTCTATCAAATGTAAATATATCCAATAATGAACTCCTCTAGAGCATCTTACATTTTCATCGTGCTGTCTGAGCATTAATGAGTTAATCCTCACAACACCCCTATGAGGAGGGGAAGAATTAGCCATTTTGTATTGCTAACTAATTTAGGGTATGTCTACACTACAGCGTTATTTCGAAATATCTTATTTCAAAATAGTTAATTTCAAATAAGTTATTTTGAATTAACGCGTCTACTCACAAAATGCATTTTGAAATAGCGGTTTGCTATTTCGAAATAGTGCATCCACACTGAGTGACACTGAATCTCATTTAAGGCCAGCCAGAACCAGGTTCGGCAGAGCATCAGGTCAGGATTTGTGTGGCTGCTGCCTGAGGCTATCTGGACCCCCCTGGTTAAAGGGACCCCCCCTGGACAGCTGGTTCTCAGCTTTCCCTGCTTGCTTGCCTACTTCGATGAAGGACAGCAAAGCATTTTGTCTCTGGGTGCTCTGGTTGCCCTCACTCGGGACACAACAGAACTCTGCAACGTGGAGCCGGAGCTGCCCCTGGGCACTCTGGTGCTTCTCTTGGATGCGTTGCTGTGAGCCTGGTTGCTGTGAGTCTGCAGGCTGCCATCCGGGAGGTCCATCAGGGGGCTGGCTGTCAGTATCCAGGAGGCCCTGTGGGAGACCTTCCACCCTGAGGAGCACTAGGAGCCTCCCTGGTCTGCCCCACTGGGGGCTTGTGCCTCATTCCTCCCTCACGTCCTTCCACTTACCCCCCTTTTCCCCAGCCCCCTTCCTGATGTAAAATAAAATACACATTTTTCATAAACACAAACTCTGGTGAGACTGGGGAAAGGAGGCAGGAGAGGGGAGACGAGAGGGTGGGAGAGGGGAGGGAGAAACCTGGGAGGAGGGAACTGGAAGGGGGAAGCAAGGGGAAGAAGGGAGAGGGGAAGATCAGGGCTCAGGGGTGGGGGTCTTGCCAGACCAACTTGATTTTCATGCGCACCTGCTCCTGGGTTCGCATGTGGCCTTTGGTGGCCAGGCTGGTAGCTATCCTGCCATAGACGGCTGCGTTCCTCCATCTAGTGAGAAGATCATGGATGTTGGGGGAATCCCCCCAAGCCTGAATAAGGTCCATGATCTCCGCCCTGGACCAGGAAAGCGCCCGCCTTCTCCAGGCCCTGGCAGGCTCCTGGGAGCTGACAAACTGCTCCTGGGGAGCAGTGGAGGGCTGGCTGCCAGTGGCTTGCTGGCTTATGTTTTGGGGCCACTGGGTCAGGGGCTGTGACTGCTGGCTCTGGGCTGGCAGGCTTGGAGCTGGCACAGGAACTGTGGCCAGAGTCTACTCCTTTAAGGGCTCCGGGGAGGTGGGGAAGGAGAGGAGTGTTCTTGGTTGAGGCTGGAGTGGCCACCAGGGCACCCTGGGAAGACTGGAGGCCCCCTATTTGGAAATAAGTGTCTACACAGCACTTATTTCTAAATAGCTATTTCGAATTTGACGTTATTCCTTGTGGAATGAGGTTTACAAATTCAAAATAAGCACTCTGCTATTTCGAATTTATTTCAAAATAGCGGTTTGACTGTGTAGACACTAGGAAAGTTATTTCGAAATAAGGGCTGTTTTTTTTAAATAACTTCGCTGTGTAGACATACCCTTAGGGAATATCTACACCAGTGGTCACCAAGCCATAGATTGGGATCTATTGGTAGATCTTGGGGCCTCTAACAGGTGATCCTGACTGGTTTAGCCAAGAGCTATCAAATGCTGGCACTTCAGCTGCCCCTCCCCCCACTGCTGTGCTGTGGGGAGCCTCCTGCTTTCTGTGCAGGGCAGGGGAGGGAGAGGAGAGGTGCTGATGTCAAGGTGCCCCCTTCCACTCAGTATCCTATCTCCACAGAAAAGAGTGGGGGCACAACAGGACTTGGGATGGAATTTGTGGCTGCTTTTGGGAGTGAGCCTGCCTTAGCCCCACTGCGCCACCACCCAGGAGCCCTGAGGTAAGCAGAGCCCAGCTGGAGCCCACATCCCGAACTCCTATCCCAGTCATGAACCCTCTCCTACACCCCAAACCTCCGCCCTATCCCCGAGCACCCCTGCATCCAAATGCCCTCCCAGAGCCTGCACCTAAAACCCCCTGTAGCACACCAACTGCCTGCCCCCAGAGCAGCTCAGACCCCTCTCACCCTCCAGATCCCTTAGTCCAAGAAAAGAGCCTGCACCCCAACCCTCTGCTCCAGCCTCATGAAAGTGAGTGAGGATGTGTAAGAGAGGGAGGATGGAGTGAGCACGGACTGGTCTTGGAGAAGGGGCGGGAAGGAGGCGGGGCAAAGGTATTTATATTTAAGGTAGGTCTTGGATTGCACTTAAATTCAAAAAGTGATCTTGTGCTCAAAAAGGTTGGAGACCACTGATCTACAATTCAGTCAGAGGTGGGACTGCAGCACAGGTAGACAGATGAACTAGCTTTGATCTAGCTAGTTTGAATAACAATAGCAGTGAAGCTATAGGAGCACAGGATGTCTGACCCCAGGGTCCCAGAAGGGATCAGACAGTCTGTGCTGCTGCCAATGCAGAGAATAGAGAAGAAATCCAGAGAGGAGAGTTTTAGGAGTCAGCACTCTATGAAGAGTGCGAAGTCAAGAAAATGCCTCAGGAAGGAATGCAGCCTGCATTGGTCAGAGGAATTGCTTTGTTTTGATGTTAAGTTTATATTTGAACAATACATGATTTCATAAGTGCTGGAGACAGACTTGGATGTAGCATTGGTTCCTTTTTGTGCAGGAGAAGCAGCTGATAGCTTATTGCCTCAATTCCCTTGGGCAGTCACCAGCAACATTCTGTAAGAGCTCCTAGAGCAGGGGTCTGCAGCCTATGGCTTGTGAGCCAGTTATGACTTCTATGTCACAACCCAAAGTCCTGTACCTCAATCCTGTGCCTCAGGTCACTCAAACTCAGTGGCCCCCAACTCGCAAAAAGATTCTGCACCCCTGCCATAAATAAAGACAAATGTTGAAACCTTTTATGTTGGACATATTTTACTTTATTTAAAAATGAAGTCTGGCCAACAAGCCCCCAGTTGGAGCCCAGCCCCCATCTGGCCTCAGCATCATAACATTTCTGCACCCCCTACACAGCAACACTGAGCTCATCATACCTCTGAACCCCCTGCCCTGAGTCCCTCATACTCTTACCTCCCCAGATTCCTGCACCCCACACATACCCCAACCCTATGTCCTGAGCCCCTCATACACTCCAGCCCAAATTCCTGCAGCCCCACATCCTCAACCCCCTGCCATAAAATTGAAAGAAGACAGCCTGAATTCATGCATGAAGCTGGATTTGACCAGCTATAATGTAAACTTCAAAGAAATGCATGGAAAGATGCAGTAGCAGAAGTCCCATTAAATAAAGTCTGTGAGTACAATGTTTAATTTATGCTATTATTAATCATTATGTCAATTATCAATAATGTTAACTTGTATATGTTCAGTCATGCAAATGGGCATTCATATGTGACTCTTTGTTGATCACTTGCTCTGAACTGGGATGTAGCTTGGGGCTTTCGTATGAAAAGCTTGCCGACCCTGTCCCAGAGAATCTTCTGGACAAACACACCCAGCATTGAACCAGAGATCTGTGGAGCTAAACACACACGTGACTACAGTTTAAGCTAAAGCCTGAGTGTATGTCTATGCAGTGCCACGTAGTTTGAAATAAGCTACTCAATTACAGCGACACAAATGCATAGCTTAAGAACATGAGAAAAGCCAGACTGGGTCAGATCAAAGGCCCATCTAGCCCAGCATCCTGTCTGCCAACAGTGGCCAATGCCAGGTGCCCCAGAAGAAGGGAACACAACAGGTAATCCTCATATGATCCCTCTCCTGTCACCCATTTACAGACAAACAGAGGCTAGGAACACCATTCCTACCCATTCTGGCTAATAGCCATTGATGGACCCAACCTCCATGAATGTATCTAGCTCTTTTTTGAACCCTGTTAAAGTCCTAGTCCTCACCACATCCTCTGGCAAGGAGTTCCACAGGCTGACTGTACGGTGATTGAAGAAAAATATCCTTTTTTTGTTGTAACCCTGCTGCTTATTAATTTCATTTGGTGACCCCTAGTTTTTATATTATGGGAACAAGTAAATACATTTTCCTTATTCACTTTTTTCCACACCAGTCATGATTTTAGAGACCTCTATCAGGCTACACTACAAGGTTTTTGCGCAAAACTGGCAGAGCGTCCACACCTCAATTGCGTTTTTGCACAAGAAAATTTACAGTACAATGGCAGAACAGAGAGCTTTTTGTGGTAGAGTTATTCTTTTCCTCATAAGGAATAACTCCTTTTTGTGCTAGGTTTCCTATCAGAAAAAGCACAAATGCTCTGATGGCTATTCTGTTAATGGCAATCAGTTTTCTTGTGCAAAGGTGTCCCTGCAGCATGGATGCTCTCTTGTGCAAAAACCCTGCTATGTAGACAAAGCCTTTTATCCCATCTTAGTCTCTTTTCTAAACTGAAAAGTCGCAATCCCTCTATATACAGCAGCTGTTCCAAATCCTAATCATTTATGTTGCCCTTCCCTGAACCTTTTCGAATGACAATTTATCTTTTTTTGAGATGAGGGGACCACATCTCTATGCAGTATTAAAAATGTGGGCATACCATAGTTTTATATAAAGGCATTAAGATATTTTCTATCTCATTATCTATCCCTTTTTTAACGATACCTAACTTTTTTTTTTTTTTGACAGCCACTGCACACTGAGGCTATGTCTAGACTACAGGGTTCTTTCAGAAAATGCTTTTCTGAAAGAGATTTTCCAGAAAAACTTCTTCTGAAAGAGAGCAGCCACACTGCAAAAGCGCATCAAATAAGCTACCTGCTTTTTCAAGTGATAGCATCCATCCAGTATGGATGCTATCTCGCATGTAAGCTGTGATTACTATGGACAGAGTGGCCACCAGGGCACCTGTGCTTTTTCCTCTTTCCTCATCTTTCGAAAGAACTCCCTCTTCCCCGTCCACACACGCCTTTTTCTGAAAGATGCACAAAAGAAAAACAACTGAAAGCACTTGTTATCTTGCATTCTCATCTTTTCCCAAGTTAGAAAGAAGGGTGTGTTTTCAACTGCCTTGGATTTACTATTGATGGCTCTACCTGCTAATTATCCGTTCTTGTGAAGATTAATTGATTAATTTTTGCAAACTACTATATAGATAGGGATAGCACTGTTCTTCTAAAATGTTATACTGATATTATTTCAGAAGCTCTATAGTTTTTCATATACAAAATGTACTTCTGCGCCAATAGATCCATCCTGTGTTTTGGTCATGTTGGGAAGAGAAAAGTCTCTGCTTATTGATTTCTTGGCCACTTTGCCAAGATTGGTAACAAGGATTCTAATTTTTATTGATGATATAAGCATTAGTTCATTAGTAACAAAAGCTGATCAAACATTTCAATTTAATTTTTTTCCTGGCTTCAGCAGCCTCCAGGGGTTGGCAACGCTATCTGAAAGTCTCAGAGATATAAACCCTCCTAGCTTCTGCTGAATGGCACTGTGGAGAGTCTAATTGTGAGATATCTGTGGAAAGGGCGATGGAACTGTCCTGTAAAACAGAAATGTGGTTATGCAATAGCACCTGTCTTTACCATTCAACAGCCTCCAGCTCCAATGTGCATGAAGACAACTGAAGTATGACTAGTCAAGCCCGGGGGAGAAATTGGGAATGGCTACTAACTGTGGCATATTCCTTTCTCTAAGGAGCATAATCTATACTGTAATGTGTTTAATAAATCCCTGCTGCCTACAGCAGTAATGCTATGTCCTCTGTAGCTCATAAGCAAACTTGGCAGAGTTGTGTATACAGAGAAAGGGTAGAGCATAAACAAGCACAAGAGGCAAAGATCCAAGGATCTGAGAAGCAGAAGACCAGGGAGCTGATCCAATGAACCTTGGTATTACATGCAATAAGTAGCCAATGCATCTTCATAGACTTGCAAAACAGCAGATTCTGCCTCCCAAGCCTCAAAAATAAAGCTGCCAAGGAACTGTGAACTTCTTTATGTGAATCTTCCCATCTGTGTAGCGGTACTATAAAAGAGGACTGTAGAGTAGCTCAGATTAACTAAACATCACCACACCTGGGAAGTATATACTATCCCAACTATATTTATAGAGAAACTGGGTTTAGACTGATTTTCTCAAGCCTGGCTAGAATCAGTGGCAGAGCCATGAAGTGGATCCAGAAGTTGTGCTCTAACATGAGCATATATGTACCTATCCATTTATTCTGCTAGCTTTTTCCCTTGTATTTAATCCTAACTTTCCCATTTCTGGTCACTTCTAGGTTTCTGACAGGTCCACACCTTTCCTATCAGCTTTCCTGTGAAATTCCATTCCATATTCTTTATAAAGAAATATGCTTATGATATGAATATGACATAACTAAGATGTACTTTATGCAAGATAACTCATGTAAGTTATCATTCTATGGGTCATGATTTATTGAACATGATTATCCTATTTGTAGATATGTATAATTTAGAAATATTGACTGTGTTTCTGTATTCCAACTGTGCTACTTTGGGTGACACCCACTGCTAACCCTTCCAGTATGACAATGGAAAAGACAGACAGGGATGGCGGCCTATCTGCAAGAACAATGGACTGTGCAAAACCTTGGCCTTCCTTTGTCAGCTCCTGTGTCAGCTCCATACTGTCACTGACTCATAGACACTGTGATACTACAAAGTCAGGTGACCTGGTCACTGGATACTAATCTTGAGTTGCTGTATTTTTCCATTGGGGAAAAGGGAGAATCAAGCAAAGGATCCCTGCCTCATGGAAATTCTATGAAAGGTGGGGCAGAAAAACAATTGATGGTTTCAGTTTGCTTCGCTTCTGCTTCTCTACCCAAAGATACATTTGAAAACAACTGGAATCAAAAGGCCAGGACTGGGGTGGTGAGGAAATCTGCTGGATCCACCTTTGGCCTATAAAGGACTCTATGAAGAAGTGGGCTGTGCCCACGAAAGCTCATGGTACCATCTACATGTTTTGTTAGTGTTTAAAGTGCTACCAGATATCTGTTTTTTTTTTAAGTTTATCCTGTACAGACTAACTTGGCTATCCCCTGAAGCTTCTGAAATTCCTCTAGGGTGAGGAATTTTATTTGTAAACAGTTTCTTTACTGAATCCATCTTAGTTTGCATGCTCTGTAAGGGTATGTCTACACTACCACCCTAGTTCAAACTAGGGTGGTTAATGTAGGCAACCGGAGTTGCAAATGAAGCCCGGGATTTGAATTTCCCGGGCTTCATTTGCATATTGCCGGGCGCCGCCATTTTTTAATGTCCGCTAGTGCGGACTCCGTGCCCGCGGCTACATGTGGCATGAACTAGATAGTTCGGACTAGGCTTCCTATTCCGAACTATCTGTACGCCTCGTTCCGTACAGATAGTTCGGAATAGGAAGCCTAGTCTGAACTATCTAGTTCGTGCTGCGTGTAGCCGCGGGCACGGAGTCCGCACTAGCGGACATTTAGAAATGGAGGCACCCGGCAATATGCAAATTAAGCCCGGGAAATTCAAATCCCGGACTTCATTTGCAACTCCGGTTGCCTACATTAACCACCCTAGTTCAAACTAGGGTGGTAGTGTAGACATACCCTAATTTCTTAGTAATCTGCTTTGTTTCATTTGCTACCTTTTTAACAACTTAAAATCAGCATATTCTTCCTTGTTCATAATATAGCCCTGTTCGTGCAATTTCTAACTATATGAGGAGGCTGGAAGTTGTGCATTCCTTCCTCCACTTTGAGGGGGAGACAAATTTCATATAACTTTGAGTTTATACTCCAAAAGAGGTGGACTTCTGGGTGCTGTGGCAGTCGCTTTAAGTTGAGCCCTCCAAGAGCTGATCTCAGTGTCTGTGTGGTTCTGCAGCTGGGTGTGGCCCTGCCTGTGTGTGTGCTAGAGGAGGCTTAAAAGCTTGACTCAACAAGAGAGGATTAAAGGTACCCAGACTGGCAGAAAAGCCAGGCTTCATGATATCTGATCTCATCGTGATATCTCATTTCATCAGGTGACTCCCCAAACAATCCAACCTGTCACATTATTACCATCTCTTAAAGTTGAAGAATGAAAATTCCCTAGCATGGGTGAGTTCAGCACATTGGCAATGTGCTGCCTTGCTTTGGAGAGAACCGTCTTCCAGGTGAAAGTAACCTACTAGTCTTGCTCATGTTTCATGGGATTTATCATCTTCATCAGTAGAACACAACAAGGCAGCTCAGACACATCAATGGTTATGTTATGTGTAAGATTAGCGTGACCCATATCTCAGTTAAAAATGCAATGACATATCATGTAGTTCAGAGCAAAGGGATTGCCAAGAATTTCATTAAAATATGATAAATGGGTCTATTGTCTGACTCTAGAAACAACTGAAACTACCAGATAGCACTTTGTGAGGACCAACATTTTCATTTGTGACTGTGATCTAGATATAGTCTATTGTCTCAGCCTTTATCTCTGTCTGGGAAATAGGACGTTTTTTATGTAAACCTGGGTCCAAGTTTCATATATATACTCACATTTATGCTAAAATCCTCAGCCCAGGTTGGAAGAAAACAGAGAGAAGGAGATGTACATGTCTTTTCATATTCTGGAGCCTGGGACTAGTTCAGCCCCAGTGACAACTTAAAGCAATCTCTGGAGTGCTCTAAGTTATAACAGTTAAGGTGCAGTCACATTCTGGGCATGCCTCTGACAGGTCTCAATGCCAGCAAGAGAAGTTTAGGCCAATTCCTTTGCCATGCAGTGGATGATGCAGGGACTCCTGTATGTTCATGAGTGAAAGAAAAATGGAAGATCCCTGGCATACTGAATCTGGATTTCTTTTGCCCAACAGATATTTTAAAACAGTGAGGGGAGGGGTAGCTTGGTGGTTTGAACATTGGCTTGCTAACCCTGTTGAGGGATCTGGGGCAAATCTGTCAGGGATGGTATTTGGTCCTGCTGTGAGGACTCAATGACCTCTCAAGGTCTCTTCCAGTTCTAGGAGATAGGTATGTCTCCATATATTTTTTTATATATATTGTATTGCATTTCACAGCACAAGCAGAGACAACAAGAGCAGGCTTTTTAAAAGTTTTGAATAAAGGTTATCTACGTGCTTCTCAGAAGACCAGTGAGACAGGGTTTTTCACCAATAACATCCAGGTTTTTCGGTTTTTGTTTTTTGTTTTTCTCTCACATGGCCTCTTTAGAAAGCTTTAATTCTGGCACAATAAAAAAAAATCTCTTTAAAAAAGCCTTAGAAATCTGCACAAGGCAAGAACAACTTCTTTCTTCTCTGCTGTTTTTGCCACTAACATCAAATTACCTCCTTGCTGCTGCTTTATTAGCCTTCTTAACATGTAGAAAACAAGGTTCTGGTTATGAACTGCCACTTTGTCCCTCTCATAATGTTCAGTGCATTTTATGAGCCTTTTTACAGTAAATTAAATAGGTGTCCATAATGACAGAGCTGGATAATTTACACTTATCACGCAGTGCGTTGCAAACTTTTATTAATTAAAGCTCACCGCACTCATCTGAGGTACTATAGATAAATGCACGTCTATTACAACAAGAATAAAGGATGATAAACTGTGACATAATTTAAAACCTCTATGCCACAAAGTGATTCTGTAACAGAGCCAGGAACAGAATCCAAGATTCCTACTCCTATCCCTCCTTTGACCACTATCTAACACTCACTTTTTCCTCTGTCAGAAGATGTTTGCCGATATTGCTCAGGTAAAGCACATAGGGCATGTCCAGACAGCACACAGGGCATGGATTCAGTGTGAATCGGCCACCTGGTTCCATTCTTACAACAATGGATCTATTGTTGGTGATGCAAGAACTGGGAGGACACTACACATTGATTGGGAGGTAACTACACATTGATTTAGTTCCGGAGCTTCAATCTTATGCCAGCTGATGAACCCTATTAAACACAATAGGGTACAAAGAAAAATGCAGTTTTAAAAAGCCACAGCTTAACAGCAGTGGGAAGTTCACCCATTTGGAATAAAAGCCCATGGCTATGACACTCATGGAGTTAACTTTTACCTGCTCAGCTAACCATGGATCATTTTTGAAAGAGGTGCTCGCACTCAGGTCATCTCATGACTTATTCAATTACGCTTGATGCAGCAATATGATAAGCATAGGTGTGCACAGCACATTTCATTAGGGTGTGCACCCAAAGAATTTTTAAAAAATGTACTCTTTGACCCCATTAGCCACACCACTCCCTGACCCCCATTAGCCATGCCTCTGGAGGTAATACTTTCAGGGCAATATGGACACACAACCAGATATAAAAGGTGTCATATGAGTCCCCCAAGGACTTTTCCCACCATCCTCTTACCAATAGGGATTAGTTTGGCCCTCACCAAACCCTCCCCCCCCTCATGCAACTATCCTGCAATTGCATTAACCCAATGTGTGTGACATTAACTTGGGGGGTAGAGAGGCTGGGGGAAGTGTCCCTTCTAAAAGGTTTCTCCCATGAGCACAACAAATTGTGTGTTGTGAACCAGTACTGAGTTTGTGGCTTGTTTGGATGTGCCACTGTGGCACCCAAGTTATTAGTAAGTATCTTAGGGTATGTCTACACTACAAAGTTAGTTCGAACTAACGGACGTTAGTTCGAACTAACTTTAATAGGTGCTACACTAGCGCTCCGCTAGTTCGAATTTGAATCGAACTAGCGGAGCGCTTAGTTCGAACTAGGTAAACCTCATTTTACGAGGACTAACGCCTAGTTCGAACTAGCTAGTTCGAACTAAGGGCTGTGTAGCCCTTTAGTTCGAACTAGTGGGAGGCTAGCCCTCCCTAGGTTTCCCTGGTGGCCACTCTGGCCAACACCAGGGAAACTCTATGCCCCCCTCCCGGCCCCGGACCCCTTAAAGGGGCACGGGCTGGATACGGTGCCCGTGCCAGGTGCAAGCCTGCCAGCACCCAGCTAGCAGACCCTGCACCTGGCACGGCACAGAGCCACCCATCCGATGCCCCCCAGCCCACCCCCCCTTGCCGGGACCAGGCTGGCGGCTCCCGGGAGCTTACCCTGGACCGCAAGAGGCGGGCACCTTCCTGGGCTAGTGCGGACATCGTGGACCTCGTCCACGATCTCTGCACTAGGCACAGGAAAGTGGCCGGCTAGGGCAGGAGAGCTGCCAGCCTGGCCACCCAGGACCAGGTGTGCATGAAAATCAAGGGGGTCCACTAAGACCCCAGACCCTGAGCCCTGAGCTTACAATGGCCGTCCTGGGTCAGACCAAAGGTCCATCTAGCCCAGTAGCCTGTCTTCCGACAGCGGCCAACCCTAGGGACCCTGGAGGGGATGGCCCAAAGACAGTGACCAAGCCATTTGTCTCGTGCCATCCCTCTCCAGCCTTCCACAAACTTTGGGCAGGGACACCACTCCTACCCCCTGGCTAAGACTATTCCATGGACCCATCCTCCATCACTTTATCTCACTTCCCTTTCAACTCTGTTCTAGTTGTAGCCTTCACAGCCTCCTGCAGCAAGGAGTTCCACAGGTTAACTAATTGCTTTGGGAAGAACAACTTTCTCTTACTAGTTTGAAGCCTGCTACCCATTCCTTTCCTTTGGTGTCCTCTAGTCCTTCTTTATGGGAACTCATGAAGAACTTTTCTGAATGCACCCTCTCCACCCAACCCCTGCTTTTAGAGACCTCTATCCTGTCCCCCCTCCGTCTCCTCTTTTCTAAGCTGAACAGTCCCAGTCTCTGTAGCCTTTCTTCATTTGGGACCTGTTCCCAACCCCTGATCATGTTAGTTGCCCTCCCTTCTCCCAGCCTTTCTCTTCCCCTCTCCCACCTCCTTTTCCCAGTCTCCCCTAGTTTTTTTCAATAAAGACAGAGTCAATGTTGGAAGAACCGTTATCTTTATTTTGTACATCAATAAGAAGGGGGGCTAGGGAAGGGTAAGTGGAAGGAGGTGAGGGAGGAATGGGGTACGAGCCCCCGATGGGGAGGACTGGGCTGGCTCTGCGGGCTTCTGGGGGTGGAAGCTCTCCTGCAGCCCCCCAATTACTCCCTTTCCCCAGATGGCAGCCTGCGGCAAGTGCAGCCGGGCTGATGGCCGAGTGGTGTGATGTGCCCAGTGTGGGCACTCAGGGCACTCCAAGCCAGAACTTCTTTGCAAGTGGGGCACCCCTTAGAACTGTGTGTCCGGGGTGGGGGTCGGGACCCTTTAAGCGCAGCCCTCGGCTAGCCTGAGACAGCATCTCCATGCTCTAAGTCCTCCTTTTATGCCCTGCCGGCACTGCTTCCGGCCATCCTTAAGCCCTGTTCAGAGTCTACTCAATGTGGACTTGCTAGTTCGAACTAGCAAAACGCTAGTTCGAACTAGTTTTTAGTTCTAGATGCGTTAGTTCGAACTAGCTTAGTTCGAATTAACTAATTCGAACTAAGTTAGTTCGAACTAGCGCTGTAGTGTAGACGTACCCTTAGAAACCTCTACCTTTCTCCTCTGTTGCCCTGTCTCCTTCCCTTGCTCCATCAGCTCCCTGGTGCCTGCTGCCCCCCCCAACCCCTCACCCACCTCTGCTGTCCTGACTCCTGCCCTTCTCACTGCCCTCAGCCCTCCTGAGACCTGCCCCCCTCCACCAGCCCTTCTCTCCCCCCTGTGCCCACTCCTCCAGTAGCCCCACTCTGATCATGTGAGCTACCCCTCCTCATCCCCTTTCCTAACACCTTCCTCTACACACCTGCCCTGCCTCTCTCCTCTGGTGCTGGTCCCTCCCCTGCCGGTGTCTGCCCTTCTGCTTCACCCCAG
This sequence comes from Pelodiscus sinensis, assembly GCF_049634645.1. Taxonomy (NCBI): domain Eukaryota; kingdom Metazoa; phylum Chordata; order Testudines; family Trionychidae; genus Pelodiscus; species Pelodiscus sinensis. The sequence continues at coordinate 25,976,040 of NC_134725.1, read as the reverse complement.
AATCCCCTGGCACCTGCACCTTCCCTTACCCCTGCACCCTCCTGGTGCCTCCCCCTTCCCTCTGCCCTTGCCCCCTTTGCCCTCTTTATCCCTGATATCCACTCCCTCACCACCCTCTGCCCCCGTTCCTCTCATGCCCCTCTATGCCCTCACACATGCCTTGCTCCATCCCTGCCTTCCTCACGCTCACCCCTTCTTCCAAGCCTTCTCCCAGCACCTCGCCTTCTCCCCTCTAGTCCCCAAAGCCCTTCCCTTCTCCTAGCATCATCCTGTCCTCCCTCTCACTGACACTTTCCCTCCTGCCCTTTTCCTCATTGTCTCCACTTAGCCCCCTGGCATTTGTCTCTCTCCTCCACCCTTTCCCTTGGTATCTTCCCCTGTCTCCTGACCTGATCCCCCTCCCCTCAGCACAATCCCCTCTCTGACCCTTCTTCCTATTTTTCCCTCCTCCTCCAGACGCCGCCAGCTGGTCTGTAAAAGAGTTCTAGGGTCACCCTGACTGTCACCCTTCTGGTGCTCCCTCTACTCTGTCTTTCTTAGGTTTCTCAGCCTCCTTTTGGGCCTCAAACCCTCACCCTGCAGTGTCTGGTTCCCAAAGATCCAGCAGTCTCCCCATCACTTGGTGCCTGCACCCAGTCCGATTCGTATGGGGTGCCAGGTGTCCAGTTTTCTACTGGACAGTCTGGTTTTTGGGCCCTCTGTCTGGTAAAAAAATCCATGCAATGTCTAGTATTTCCTGGTTTTCTGGCTGGGCGCCAGACTGAAGCCTGGGGGCACTGGGGGAATGACTGGGAGATGGGGCCCAATCAGCACTGGGAGCCTCTCTTTGAGTCTGATGTCTTGGGGAGGAGAGAAGCCCTGTCCCTGAGCATGTTGTGGAGCTGCAGCTGGTAGGGTTACCAGGTAGACCCCCCCCAAAAAAAACAAACACACTTGATCATGGATGGGGCAGAGGGACTGGACAGGGTGGGGTGGGCTGGCGAGGAGGAAGGGGGGGCAGGAAGCAGTGTTGGCGAAGGGTCAGGGGCCACAGGGCTGGCCAGGAGGAAGGAGGTGCAGGAAGTAGAGCTGGGGGGGGGGGATCGAGGAGCGGGGTTGTCCAGGAGGAAGAGGGGGGATGGGAGGAAGCTCTGGAGGGGCGGGGGCAAGCTGTGCTGCCCCCGACCAGCCATGCTGCCCCCGACCCCAGGCCCCCCTGACCTGGGCCGGGCCAGCCACGCTACCCCCAACCCCGGCACCCCCCTCTCCAGACCATCATCACCATGCCTCATTTGCATATCTTCTTGTGCAACAATGCACAGTATAGACATAGCCATAGAGTTTGATTGAGTGTAGACAGAGAGGCCAAAAGGGCACCTTGGGAAGGGATGGAGGCCCCTTATTTTGAAATAACTGCAGCTACTCTGTCTATACAGCTCCTATTTTGAAATAGCTATTTCAGAAAAGGCATTATTCCTTAAACAATGAAGTTTACCAACACCAAAATAAGCCACCCGTTATTTCAAAATAATTTCAAAATAACACAGTTGCTGTGTAGATGCTTGCATGGTTATTTTGGAATAACGGCCGTTCTGTTCTGTATATACAACTTCCAAATTAATTCTGGCTGCATGGAGCACTCAACCACGGAGGTATTTTAATTTTAAGGGTGTGCTTTAGATACATTTGGAAAGGTTCTGTGAAGACAACAGGAAAAGAGCAGATTTATGCTTAGTTATTTAGAATGTTATTTATCTCAAGTTTAAATACAAAGTGCTGCTTAATGTATCATTAAATTGTATTTAAAGTGCTAACAGGTAAAAGGAAGCTTGGGCTTGTGGTTATGGTATTGCCTTTAGCCTCAAAAGATATGGATTCAGTTCTTCTTTCTACCATAGATTATCTTGTATGATGTAGAACAAGGCCCTTAGGTCTTGACTGGAGGAGGAAGTTACACTGGTAAGAGATAGGATGTGAATCTAAATCACTATAATTAAAGAGTGCTTTTTTTTCTGGTTTAGCCAAAGCCACTTTGGAAGCAGGTACAGCTAAACTGAAAACACTACCTTATTCTGAAATAAGAGTGTCCACATGAGGGAGTTATATTTTTACAACCAAAAATTTCTGTGTAGACAAGTCCTTAGACTCTCTGAGCATTTTCCGTTTCCACAACATTCAGTTTCTCTACTCACTGAGGGTATGTCTACACTACCCTCGTAGTTCGAACTAGGAGGGTAATGTAGGCATACCACACTTGCAAATGAAGCCCGGGATTTGAATTTCCCGGGCTTCATTTGCATAAGCGGGGAGCCGCCATTTTTAAAACCCTGCTGGTTCGAACCCCGTGCAGCGCGGCTACACGGGGCACGAACTAGTTAGTTCGAACTAGGCTTCCTAGTTCGAACTACCATTACTCCTTGTGAAATGATGGCCGGAAGCAGTGCCGGCAGGGCATCGAATTAGGACTTAGAGCGTGGAGTTGCTGTCTCAGGCTAGCCGAGGGCTGTGCTTAAAGGGACCTGACCCCCATCATGGACAGACAGTTCTCAGGGGTTCCCCGCTTGCAAAGCAGTCCTGTCTTGGAGTGCCCTCATAGACTCATAGACTCATAGACTTTAAGGTCAGAAGGGACCATTATGATCATCTAGTCTGACCCCCTGCACAGTGCAGGCCACAGAATCTCACCCACCCCTCTTAGAATAATCCTCTCACCTATGTCTCAGATATTGAAGCCTTCCAATACTTTGAAGGCCCCAACATGCAGAGAGTCCTTCAGCTGTGATCTGTGCCCAATGCTACAGAGGAAGGCGAAAAACCTCCAGGGCCTCTGCCAATCTACCCTGGAGGAAAATTCCTTCCTGACCCCAAATATGGCGATCAGCTAAACCCTGAGCATGTGGGCAAGACTCACCAGCCAGACACCCAGAAAGTTCCCTATAGCAACTCCTATCATCCCTCCATTGACCTATTTCCAACTGGAAATGAATGGTCAATTAGTTACCAAGATCATGTTATTTCATCCAACCATCCCCTTATCATAGAATCAGAACTGGAAGAGACCTCAGAAGGTCGTCAAGTCCAGCCCTCCGCTCTAGGCAGGACCAATCCCATCTAAATCAACCCGGCCAGGGCTTTGTCAAGCCGAGACTTAAACACCTCTAGGGATGGAGACTCCACTACTTCCCTAGGTAACCCATTCCAATGCTTCACTACCCTCCTAGTAAAATAGTTTTTCCTAATATCCAATCTGGACCTCTCGCACCACAACTTGAGACCATTGCTCCTTGTTCTGCCATCTGTCACTACTGAGAACAGCCTCTCTCCATCCTCTTTGGAACCTCCCTTCAGGAAGCTGAAGGCTGCTATCAAGTCCCCCCTCACTCTTCGCTTCTGCAGACTAAACAGACCCAAGTCCCTCAGCCTCTCCTCGTAGGTCATATGCTCCAGACCCCTAATCATTTTGGTTGCCCTCCGCTGGACCCTCTCCAATGCGTCCGCATCCTTTTTGTAGTGGGGGGCCCAGAACTGGACACAGTACTCCAGATGTGGCCTCACCAAAGCCGAATAAAGGGGAATAATGACATCTCTGGATCTGCTGGCAATGCTCCTCTTAATGCATCCTAATATGCCATTAGCTTTCTTGGCTACAAGGGCACACTGTTGACTCATATCTAGCTTCTCATCCACTGTAACCCCCAGGTCCTTTTCTGCAGAACTACTACTTAACTGGTTGGTCCCCAGCCTGTAACTATGCTTGGGATTCTTCCGTCCCAAGTGCAGGACTCTACACTTGTCTTTGTTGAATCTCATGAGATTTCTAGTGGCCCAATCCTCCAATTTGTCCAAGTCACTCTGGACCCTATCTCTGCCCTTAAGCGTATCTACCTCTCCCCCTAGCTTAGTGTCATCTGCAAACTTGCTGAGGGTGCAATCTATCCCCTCATCCAGGTCATTAATAAAGATATTGAACAAAACCGGTCCTAGAACCGAACCTTGGGGCACTCCACTAGAAACCGACCTCCATCCTGACATCGAACCGTTGATCACTACCCGCTGGGCCCGGCCTTCTAGCCATCTTTCTATCCATCTTACCGTCCATTTATCCAATCCGCATTCCCTTAACTTGCTGGCAAGAATATTGTGGGAGACCGTATCAAAAGCCTTGCTAAAGTCAAGGTATATAACATCCACTGACTTTCCCATGTCCACTGAGCCAGTTACCTCATCATAGAAGCTAATCAGATTGGTCAAGCACGACTTGCCCTTTGTGAATCCATGCTGACTATTCCTGATCACTTTCCTCTCATTCAAGTGTCTCAAAATGGACTCCTTTATGATCCCTTCCATGATTTTTCCAGGAACCGAGGTAAGACTGACCGGCCTATAGTTCCCTGGATCGTCCTTCTTCCCTTTTTTGAAGATGGGCACTACATTTGCCTTTTTCCAATCATCCGGGATTTCGCCCGATCTCCACGACTTTTCAAAGATAATGGCCAAAGGCTCCTCAATGACATTTGCCAACTCCTTCAGTACCCTTGGATGCATTAAGTCTGGACCCATGGATTTGTGTACGTTTAGTTTTTCTAAATAGTTCCTAACCTGTTCTTTACCCACCAAGGGCTGTCCATCTTCTTCCCATCTTGCGTCGCTTAGCACAGAAGTCCAGGAGCCGACCTTGTCCGTGAATACAGAGGCAAAGAAAGCATTGAGTACTTCAGCTTTCCCCACATCCTCTGTCACTAGGTTACCTCCTTCATCCATTAGGGACTGCACACCCTCTCTGATCACCTTCTTCTTGTTGACATGCCTGTAGAAACCTTTCTTGTTATCCTTCACATCCTTAGCCAGTCGCAACTCCATTTGCGCTTTCGCCTTCCTGATAACCCCCCGGCATTCTCGAACTATACATTTAAGCTCCTCCCTAGTCATTTGTCCAAGTTTCCACTTTCTGTAAGCTTCCTTTTTGTGCTTAAGTACACCAAGGATTTCCCCTGTAAGCCAATCTGGTCTCCTACCAGGTTTGCCTCTCTTGCTACGTGTCGGCACATCACAGCACTCGGCCATCAGCCCGGCTGCACTTGCTGCAGGCTGCCATCCAGGGGAGGGAGGTCAATTGGGGGGCTGCAGGAGAGTTTCCACCCTGATGAGCCCACAGAGCCACCCCAGTCCTCTTCATCGGGGGCTCGTACCCCATTCCTCCCTCACCTCCTTCCACTTACCCATCCCTAGCCCCGCTTCCTGATGTACAAAATAAAGGACACGTGTGGTCAAAAATAGAAACTCTCTATTTAACAAAACTGGGGGAGACTGGGAAAAGAAGGTGGGAGAGGGGAAGAGAAAGGGTGGGAGAGGGAAGGGCAACTAAATTGATCAGGGGTTTAGAACAGGTTCCATATGAAGAGAGGCTAAAGAGACTGAGACTTTTCAGCCTAGAAAAGAGGAGACTGAGGGGGGATATGATAGAGGTATATAAAAGCATGAGTGGTGTGGAGAGGGTGCATAAAGAAAAGTTCTTCATTAGTTCCCATAATAGAAGGACTAGAGGACACCAAATGAAATGAATGGGTAGCAGGCTTCAAACTAATAACAGAAAGTTCTTCTTCACAAAGCAAATAGTCAACCTGTGGAACTCCTTGCTGAAGGAGACTGTGAAGGCTAGAACTATAACAGAGTTTAAAGAGAAGTTAGATCAAGTCATGGAGATTGGGTCTATAGAGTGCTATTAGCCAGGGGGTAGGAATGGTGTCCCTGGCCTCTGTTTGTGGAAGGCTGGAGATGGATGGCACGAGACAAATGGCTTGGTCGTTGTCTTTGGTCCATCCCCTCCAGGGTACCTGGTGCTGGCCGCTGTCAGCAGACTGGCTACTGGGCTAGATGGACCTTTGTTCTGGCCCAGTACGGCCATTCTTATGTTTTTATGTTCTAAGCTCAGGGTCGGGGTCTCACTCGACCACCTTGATTTTCATGCAAACCTGCTCCTGGGTTCGCATGTGGCCTTTGGTGGCCAGGCTGGCAGCTATCCTGCCCTAGACGGCCACTTTGCTGTGCCTAGTGCGGAGGTCGTGGACGTTGGAGGCTTCCCCCCAAACCTGGATGAGGTCCACAATGTCCGCACTAGACCAGGCGGGCGCCCGCCTCTTGTGGCCCCGGGCAGGCTCCCGGGAGCTGCCAGCCTGGTCCTGGGCAGAGGTGAAGGGCTGGGTGGCAGTGAGTTGCTGGCTCATCCCGTGCCAGGTGCAGGGTCTGCTGGCTGGGTGCTGGCAGGCTTGCACCTGGCACGGGCACCATAGCCAGTCTGTGCCCCTTTAAGGGTTCTGAGGCCGGGAGGGGGGCAGACGAGTTTCCCTGGTTGTGCCCAGAGTGGCCAGCAGGGAAAGCTGGGGAGGGTTAGCCTCCCACTAGTTCGAATTAAGTGGCTACACAGCCCTTAATTTGAACTACTTAATTCGAACTAGTTGTTAGTCCTCGTAAAATGAGGTTTACCTAGTTCGAATTAAGTGCTCCGCTAGTTCAAATTAAGTTTGAACTAGCAGTTTGTATGTGTAGCGCCTATCAAAGTTAATTCGAACTAACGGCTGTTAGTTCGAATTAACTTTGTAGTGTAGACATACCCTTGGAGATTAGAAAGTTTAGGAGCACTGTGGGGAAGTTTCTCCCTTGTATTCCTGTTTTGTAAAGGGATGGAGGAACATGAAAAATTGACACTGTACTGTGTCCTAGAAGAAAGAGCAAATATTTTATTTTCTTTAATGACAGCATTAGATTTTGAAAAAAAAACCCCAAGCAGGTGAAGAGATCTTGTGGAGATTTCAAAAAGGATCACACAATCTGTTCATGTTCTAAATCAGGAATAGTTTTTAATAATGCCACATTCTATAAAACCTCTAAACATTCTGCTTTTCAAAGCCATCTCTCTCCCACAACCTACCTCAAGTCACTGGATTCCAAAAGAAATGCCATCTTATCTTTATATGTCACTTTCTGATTCCTCCCTCTAAAATCAATGCATGTGCTGTGTTAAATGTTACAAGAATCCCATATATGGAATATACTCCCTGCCTCTTTTCTACAGAAATCAACTCTATAAATAATGGAAAATAAATCCCCGCTGCACATTTTAAACCAGTTGAGTTGAGAATAGCTAACCTTCACTCTGAACTTGCTCCAACTGCAGGTTAATACAGATAATTGCAGAACACCTGGTCTAAGCCTGGGGTATGTGAATCAACCCTGGAGCACTCTTTTTAATCTTTTATTCTTATGTAATGCCCTGGGGCAGCTGAGAGTGCTTGTTTAAGCTTTGTTCCTAGTGGGTGTGCCAATACACTGTCAGAATTCTCTTACTACATACAAAGGCAAGACTGTACTTTAAAAAGTAAACTATATATATGTGTTTTTGAGTATGTTTACACAGACACATGCACATATACACACAATAAAATATCTGTGTATGCATAACTATTTTTAAAACTAGCCAATTAGCCCATCATAAGACGGGATTTTCAGGTCTTCTCTCCTGAGCTCTCTCGCTCTGTCTCTTTGTCTCTCTCTCTTCCTACTGCCTCCCCACCTCTCTCTCAGCTCTCCTCCGCTTTCTGCCTCTTTCTCTGTCTCTTTCTCTTCTGCCCCTCCTGCCTCTCACTTTCCCTTTCTCTTCTCCTTCTCCTCCTGCCTCTCTCTCCCCTCCGTCTCTCCCCGCCTCCCTTCCCCTTCCCCCCCACCGTGGCACTTGGCTGAGTGCTGCCTGCTCAGCCGGGCTGCCGGGAGGGAGAAGGGTGGGGTGGTAACATACACGGCTGGGACCAGGGCCGTGTACATCACCGCCCTCTCTTCCCCTCCCACCCCAGGGGAGCCCAAACAGCCCCTTGCGCTGCTGGCTCCCCCGGCGGCCTGGCTGAGGGGTGCAGCACTCAGCTGTGTGGGAGGGGAAGGGGTGCGGTGACGTATACGGCCCCACCTCCTGGCTGTGTACATCACTGCCCCGCCCCCTTTCCCTCCCTCCATGGCGGCTAAACTGAGTGTTGTGCACTCAACCGGGCCACCGCGGGAGAGGAGAGGAAGGGGGCAGTGACATACATGGCCGGGGGCAGGGCTGTCTACGTCACCACCCCCCTCCCCTCTCCCGCGGCAGCCCAGCTGAGGGGTGCAGCACTCAGCTGAGTGCCACAGTGGGAGGGGAAGGGGGCAGTGACGTACATGGCCCCACCTCCTGGCCATGTACATCACCACCCCGCCCCCTTCCTGTCCCACTGGGCTCACCTGAGCGGCACTTAGCTGGGCCCCCGCAGGGGAGCAAGCAGTGGCAAGCGGCCTGTGGCTGCACCGCCCCTCCTCCTCCTGTCCAGCCCCACTGCCCTCGATCTCCCCCCAGCTCTGCTTCCCACCCCCGCTTCCTACCGGCCAGCCCCACGGCCCCCTGGGCACCCCCCACCAGTGCTGCTTCCCTCCCCCTTCCTCCGGGGCCCCCCATCCTCCTTTACAGCCCCCCATGCCTCCCTAGTTCTGCTTCCCACCCCCCTTCCGGCAAGCCCCCCCCTTCCCTTCCCTCCGTGGAACCCCACCCCTCTTTCCCTCCCTCCCCCTCCCCCGTGGTGCGCTGCGCTGCTCCCAGCTGAGCGATGCTCCCTCACCCAGGGCCTGGCCTGAGTGCAGCTCAGGTGGGCCTGGCGGAAGTGGTAGTCAGCTGGGCCCGAGGTGGCAAGTGGCCATTTGGGGGTCCGTGCTCCCCACACATGGGGAGCGCGGATCCCAAAGGGCCGCTTGCCGCCGCTTGCTTCCCCTCCGGGGTCCCGCAGTGCGCCACGGAGGGAGGGGAAGGGGGCGGGGCTGGCCGGAACAGGGGTGGTAAGCAGAGCTGTGGGGGTTTGGGGGCTGTGGGGCTGGAGGGGAGGATGGGGGAGGCCCGGAGGAAGTGGAGAGGGAAACAGCGCTGGCGGGTGGGGGGTGTCCGGGGGGCCGTGGAGCTGGCCAAACACGGAGGGAGGGGAAGGGGGGCGGGCGCTGATGTACACGGCCAGGGGGCGCAGCCATATATGTCAGCGTTACAGATGCACAGACACTGGGCTACTATATATATGATGGGCATGTGTATCTGAATGTGCTTGTGTATACACACCTACAGTATTTATACACATACACGTGTCTACACACACAAACCCATGTGAATGCATGTGTAATGCACACTTTTGTAATGATTTCACGTCTTGCTTGGTTTGATAGACACCTGAAGGACTTGAAGGACAAACAACAGGTTTTGTCAATGGTACCCCCATCCTTGGCAATGGATTTATTTCTGCCGGTAGTAGTACAAAGGCATACTGCATTGACTGTTTAACAACCCTGTCTATATATATTTGTGGCACTAAAATGACTGCAGGACATTTTGCTGCAGGTAACTTGCTCGTAAGCTCCTGCTAGTATGAGATTTATTATGTCCAACCTGTTGAATATGGTTTAACATTGTGAACAAAATAAAAGCTGTTTACAAACGGTTCAGACAATGCTTTGAAAAAGTCCCTGGCTACGTCTACACTGGCCCCTTTTCCGGAAGGGGCATGTAAATTTCACTAGTCGTCGTAGGGAAATCCGCGGGGGATTTAAATATCCCCCGCGGCATTTAAATAAAAATGTCCGCCGCTTTTTTCCGGCTTTTAAAAAAGCCGGAAAAGAGCGTCTAGACTGGCCCCGATCCTCCGGAAAAAGCGCCCTTTTCCGGAGGGTCTTATTCCTACTTCAAAGTACTTTGAAGTAGGAATAAGACCCTCCGGAAAAGGGCGCTTTTTCCGGAGGATCGGGGCCAGTCTAGACGCTCTTTTCCGGCTTTTTTAAAAGCCGGAAAAAAGCGGAGGACATTTTTATTTAAATGCCGCGGGGGATATTTAAATCCCCCGCGGATTTCCCTACGACGACTAGTGAAATTTACATGCCCCTTCCGGAAAAGGGGCCAGTGTAGACGTAGCCCCTGAGTATAACCAGGGCTTGCCAAGCCGTGGTTAGCCTTGCTCGCCAGCTGTGCTGTCCAGCGTTCTGTGCATGCGCAGGTTGTGCTGTGCATGCACAGATCACCCAAACCCGGCTCTTCCGGGATGTAATCTACTCGCCACGGGCCCTGGATATAACTATATCTAAAATGAACAGACATCTTTGACTTGGTACATATCCACTGAATTACATTTCCATACACATTTAATTCAACTTGAAATCAACTGATACCAATTGAAGTTTACTACTTTCATTTAGAGGCGTTACATAAACAAAGAATGTAGAAGTGAAGGACAGAGGAAAAGACATAAATATATGAGAGAAAGGAAGAATAAACATGCATAGAGTATGTAAAGCTTCCAGAAAAAACAATAGTATTTGTTTTTGAAACAATAGGTTTCATTTATTGTGAACCTCTGGAAATTATAAAATTGCCCTGCATAGGGCAACACAAATTTCTTTTAGTTATCTACCTCTGTGCAAAATGAAGTGTTTGTAAAATGTTACCTCTCTGATTTGCTATTATTTATTTGCTATTATTTTATGTTAAATTTACAGAAATTTAAAAGAGAAGATAAGGTGTAAAACAGTGAACATTTAGGTTATGGTGTGTTTATGCAGTAGTATAAACCTCCAGAAATGGGAACTTTATTATTAAATTTGGACACTGTCTCATTAAAACAACAACAAATGATCCTAAGGCCAAATCCTGGTTCCACTGAATCAGCAGCAAAACTTCCATTAGAGAGTCATGTTGCAGAATCATCTTCTGGAGAGTGAGGGAGAGACCTGAGGAGAGCAGAACCATCAGAACCTGTCCTTACAGGTTTATAAAGAAATACTTTTACCTTAAAGCAATAATTTCTACACCAGATGCCTGGTTTGTTGTAACTCCTACACAAGAAGACTGGAGATTTTAAATAGTTTTATGTCTTATTCAGTGTACAAGATTTAAATTTATTTCCTGACAAACCTCAGGACATTAAGCGTTTGTCTACTCTACAGATAAGATCGAAGCTGCTGCTGTCAATCTTCCAGAGTTTGAATTAGCAGGTCTAGTGACTAATTCAAACTGAGAGGATCACTCTGGTCCATTCCAGTAGTCTGCTTCCATGAGGAGTAAGGGAAGGTAAAGGGAGAGTGTTCTCCTTTCAGCTTCCTGCAGTGTGGATAGCTCCAGAAGTCAAGTTAGGTACTTTGACTTCTGCTACACAATTAGCTAACCATTTTGAAATAGTCATTATTCCCCAAGGAAAGGAGGAGTACAGATTTCAAAATAACCAGGTTGTTATTTTGAAATAAAGGGCTTGATAGGGTGGACACTCCACTTATTATTTCAAAATAAGGGGGGATTATTTTGAAATAATTCCCTAGTGTAGACCAGGGCTAAGACAGGCTAATACATACCATGCAATATATTATCCCAGATACTTTACTTGAACCAGGCATAATTTGTTTCAGCAAAAGGGACTCAATTAGAGTAAAATTCACCCCTGTTCATTTGCTCATGTACAAAGTATAGACATTATTAACACTTCCCCAAATAAGGCATAAGTGATTCATGGCCGCAACTTCACCATGAGAAAACAGTGCCTGTCCTGTAGCATCATTAAAATGGAAGACCTTTGGAAGCTAGGGACTGATTCAAATCCCACTGACATTAATGGAAAGACTAACACTGACTTCAGCAGGCTTTGACTCAGATGTCTAGGGTTGCTAAAACTAAATCCACTCTGCCTACTTTCTCTCTCAAATCTGACTAAGTACAAAGTTATTTATTTAAGACAAAACACCAAGCAATGTACAACCAGGGAAATGTGGATGGAAGGTGCTTTGTATCTCACTAGTTATCTATAACTATTGAGAACCCATTGAAAAAAATGATGTAAAAAAAAGCCTGAAAAGGAACTGGCGATTCATTTAGGGGTTACCCTTATTGTCACAGCAAGTTAGTGGTGTGCACAGAAAAATGTTGTGGACTGTCATTGCTGTTCTTTAGCAAAATGCAGTGAAGCTGCTTAATTGCCTAAGTTGTATCAATGCTGGTTAAAGGATAGTTTTCTTAATAGAAAATATGAATGAAATTCTGACTTTTGTGGGAATTTTCCTTCATTGAGCATGACTGGATTAAATTCTGTGTTTTTAATCTGGTATACTGTGGTTCTAACATTTGACACTACTTTTTTGTACCTGTACAGTGTAGTACATACAGTTTGACCCTGCTTTGTGCTATTGTAGTAAATATGGTGGGCGTATTATATATTTACAGCAAATAATCTTGCTCTCTCTGAGTTAAAGGGCTGAAACAATACTTTTCCCATTGTCTCCTCATTTTTAATTGCCTGGCATCCTGGCAGAATCTCTCTTCCGATTCTAAAGGGATGAAGTGCATATACTGATCTGCCAAAGGTAAAGCAGACAATAGACACATCCCTTTGTGACCCTTTAGATGAATCTTTGCAGCCACAGGTCATAAACTTTATAGCATTTATTCCAAACTAAAGCCTGCTGTTATCAAGTGAGGGGTTAACTGTAATGGGAAAGCTAAAACAAAACAGAGTGACAGACTCACTCTTGTCTCCTTATTTAAAAGTTATATTTTATTACGAGTTAGTTTATATTACACCATTTAAAACTGGGGTAGGGGGGGAGCAGTTGGGACTTCATCTTGTTTAGCTTCTAATCTCTTGCCAGATGAATTAGCCAGAAGCATTTTTATCTGACAAATTTCAGTTCAGATATAGCCTAATATGCAGCATTTCTGACTCATCCATTGTTGTCTGGGTTTCTTAGGTACTAGCCTTCTGTAGTTATGCCAAGATTTGGTCCATAGGGAATCAAGCCATCCTTGTAGAAATGGTGTAGCTATGTCTCTGAGCTTAGGATCTCAATGCCTAAAGAGATGATAAAATCAGAGAGATCCGTGTAAGTTTCTGAGATAAGGCACAATCATTCAAGGCAATCATCGGTGTCATCCAAACCAATATATAATAAGAAGAATGAAAGGAACCAGATACACTTGTAAGGATAGATATATACACACTCATGTCATTGTATGTTTATTAAACACTGTGTTGTTTTAATTGCCTCAAAAGAAAGGGGATTTGTCAATTATTTTTGAGAGCATTTAGTTAATTGAAACAAAATTGAACTTTAAAATAGTCTACTAACCATATTTAACAGGCAGAAGCATCAAATGCCTCACATTCAACCACAAGGAAACTAGAATGTCAGCCTGACAGGCTCTCTAGTTCTGGGCTCGAAAGGCAAGATTCACTAAATACTATGACAAATTCAGGGCTGGGGTAACTATGTTAGCTTCAGTGGAGCTAGGCTAGGCGTGAATTTGGAACAACGTGTTGAGTCTTTGGCCTCCAGAGGCCTGATTCAAACTCTGAAGTCAATAAGACTTTCCACTGACTTAAGAGAGTGTGTCTTTTTATGTGTTTTTTCGAATGTGTTTTGCACCTTGCATATGGCCCAAAGAGACTCCGAAACCTGATATCTGGGAGCCACCAGAACTTTGCAAACTCCTTTGTGACTAAAACCAAAACATAAATCTACTCCCTTATGCAGCTCCAAGCACAGACCAGGGCAATCATATGCCTTGTGTTTGGGAACTGTTCCTTCTGGGTGATCTGAGAGCACAATCCATCCCAAAGGGGATGCAGTGATAGGGTCATTGCCCAATCTCCCTCTCTACACCAGCCTAAAGAGATGACTGAAAATGCTGGTGAGAGCTTACAAACATTCTCTGCACTGGGGAGAAGTACTTAATCCAAACTGTTTCTGGCTCTGCACTGATCACAGAATTGTGACTGAAAGCCTGATAAAAAGCCCACGGAAGTGAGGGTATTATCTGTGACTCTATTGCACTTTGGATCAGGCCCCAAATGCCTCAATCTAAGAATGCAATAAATATCCAGTTGTGAATTTATGAAAAATGAGATTTCAACCAGTAAAACAGGCTGAGGTTTAAAACATAGTCTTCTTGGCTTTGACTCTTCCTCATTTCATTCATGGACACCAAGTCAGACACTCAGATCTCATATGACTCAATCTTTCACTGGATTGACTCGATTACTTTGGAAAGAGATCTTGGAGTTATTGTGGATAGTTCTCTGAAAACATCCACACAGTGTGCAGCAGCAGTCAAAAAAGCAAATAGGATGCTAGGAATTATTTAAAAAAGGATAGAAAATAAGACAAAGAATAGCTTACTGCCCCTATACAAAACTATAGTATGCCCACATCTTGAATACATCATACAGATGTGGTCTCCTCACCTCAAAAAGATATTTTGGCATTAGAAAAGGTTCAGAAAAGAGCAACTAAAATGATTAGGGGTTTGGAATGGGTCCCATATCAGGAGAGGCTAAAGAGACTGGGACTTTTTAATTTAGAAAAGAGGAGACTGCGGGGGGGCTATGATAGAGGTATATAAAATCATGAGTGATGTGGAGATGTTTTTTACTTGTTCCCATAATATAAGAACTAGAGGACACCAAAGCTGTGTCTACACTGGGCCACTTATTCCGGAAAAGCAGCCAGCTGTCTACACTGGCCCTTGAATTTCCGGAAAAGCAATGACGCTCTACTGTACAAAATCAGCCGCTATTCCGGAAAAACTATTCTGTTCCCGCTCGGGCATAAGTCCTTATTCCAGAACTCTGTTCCGGAAAAGGGCCAGTGTAGACAGCCCAGTAGTCTTTTCCGGAAAAAAGCCCCGTTCAAGAAAATGGCGATCAGGGCTCTTTTCCGGAAAAGCGCGTCTACATTGGCCACAGACACTTTTCCGGAAAAAGGGCTTTTCCGGAAAAGCAGCCTGCCAAGGTAGACGCTCCTTTTCCGGAAAAACTGAAAACGAAACAGTACAGGCAGTCCCCGACTTACGCGGATCTGACTTATGTCAGATCCACACTTACGAATAGGGCTTTTCTCGCCCCGGAGCTCGCGGGCGGCAGGACCGCCCAGAGCGCAGCGGTCCCGACACCGCGTCCTCTGGGGCGAGAAAAGCTGCTCCGGGTCTCCCTGGTGTGCTGGGGGGGACTCCCCAGCACAGCACGGAGACCCAAGCAAAGCCGCACAGGCGGCAGGACCCCGCTGCCCGTGCAGCTTTGCTCCTTTGCCCCAGAGCAAAGCCGCACGGGCAGCGGGGTCCCGCCGCCTGTGCGGCTTTGCTCGGGTCTCCCTGATGTGCTGGGGGGACCTCCCCCCCAGCACAGCAGGGAGACAGGAGCAAAGCCACACAGGCGGCAGGACCTCTGTGCCTCCGCGGCTTTGCTCGGGTCTCCCTGGTCTGCTGGGAGGGGAGGGGGCGCAGCTAGTGCGCCCCCCCCCCCCAGCAGACCAGGCTTTTGTTGCGGGACGCCTGGGGTAGAGCAGCTGGGGTGCTGCCGGGTTGGTCCTGTGGGGACCTACCCGGCAGTGCCCCAGATGTTCTGTCCCAGGAGTCCAGATTCAGCCGCTGTTGAAACTGATCAGCGGCTGATTCCAGGAAGCCGGGGGCAGAGCAACTCTGCCTAGGGCTTCCTGTAGTAAGCCTCTGATCAGTTTCAGCAGCAGCTGAATCTGGAGCCAGTTCCGACTTACATACAAATTCAGCTTAAGAACAAACCTATAGTCCCTATCTTGTACGTAACCCGGGGACTGCCTGTATTCCGTTTTAAGCAGTTCCGGAAATTCATGCCAGTGTAGACACAGCCCAAATGAAATTAATGGGTAGCAGGTTTAAAACTAATAAAAGAAAGTTCTTCTTCACATAGCGCACAGTCAATCTGTGGAACTCGTTGCCAGAGGAGGCTGTGAAGGCTAGGACTATAACAGAGTTTTTAAAAGAGCTAGATAAATTCATGGAGGTTAGGTCCATAAAAAGCTAATAGCCAGGAGATAAGAAATGGTGCCTCTGGCCTCCATTTGTCAAAGGCTGGAGAAGGATGGCATGAGACAAATCACTTGATCATTGTCTTTGGTCAACCCTCTCTGGGGCATCTGGTGCTGGCCACTGTCGGCAGACAGGATACTGGGCTAGATGGACCGTTGGTCTGACCCAGTATGGCCGTTCTTATGTTCTTACATATATAATTAAGTATCACCACTGAGGGCTGTAATTCTTTCAGACCATCATATATATAGTAGCCCAATGTCTGTGACTCCGTAACGCTGAAATGCTGGCTGTTCCCTCTGGGTGGTGCTGTTGCCTCCCGCCATGGTGCATGGCTGACTTCTGCGCTGCTCAGCCAGGTTGCCACGGGGGAGCAAGCGGCACAAGTGACCGTTTGAGGTCCACACTCCCCATGCAGCACCCCCGTACTGCATGAGGAGTGTGGGGCCCAAACGACCACTTGCTCCGCTTGCTCCCCCACGGCAGCCCGGCTGAGCAGCGCAGAAGTCAGTCAAGCACCATGGTGGGAGGCAACAGCACCGCCCAGAGGGAACAGCCAGGGAGCAGGGCCAGGCTGTGTACATCACAGCCCTACCCCCCTTCGCCTCTCACCGTGGTGCTCGGCTGACTTCTGCGCCGCTCAGCTGGGTCGCCACAGGGGAGCCCAAATGGCTGCTTGCTCCCCTGTGGCAACCCAGCTGAGTGACGCAGAAGTCAGCCAAGTGCCCCGGCGGGAGGCGAAGGGGGACGGGGCGGTGACATGGTACTAGATGTTGCACACACACAGAAAATAAAAGATTGTTCCTGCTCCAAAGAGCTTATAATTGGTGATTTTATTTTCCTATATATCTAATGCAAACATTAGCGGAATGCAGCATGAGGCTTGAGAGCTGTACTGAATTTTCATAGCAGTTCCTGTGTCATGCTCAGTGGATGATGCATTTGCCTCCTGCTCCTGGCATTTTTGTCTCTTTTTCATGTCCCAAAGAGGATATTTAGCAGTTGACCCGGTCTAAAGCAGTCTGCCTTGCACTGAGGGTAAGATCTGCACCAACTTACCCTCTCTGAGGAGTCTATATATCCCCACTCCCGATCATGTGCTTCAGTCTTCTTCAGGAGGGATCACATATCAATCCAGGACATAGGCTGCATTGTCAAAGCTGCCAGCAAGTATGCAAATTAGTTCTAAGATTTCACAAACTTAGCATAAAGCAAAGACATGGAAACATTCACACCCAAAAGAATATAAGTTGTTTTCATTTGTACAGCAAAGTACTCTGCAAAACCACCCCTTAACTTGACAGCCTGCTAACTTCAGGACCACTGAGTACAGTACAAAGAAATGATCCTACCTTTAAAACACTTGGTCTTTCTAACTGACATCCATAAAACTTAAATGAATCAAAACGCATTCTTAACAAAGGCTTAGAGCCACATTTACTGCACACTTGAATGGAATGGAAACTCCTGCAAAGGAAACCCAAAGTGCCAATCACAGAAGCTCTTTAAATACAAGGGCCAAAGCCTGCTTAATGTATTTGGGAGAATCATCCCGTTAGTTTGTTGTGGCTCAAACAAGAAAAACAAGCAGGATTTTATCCTGAAAGAAAAGCCAACATGGTAGCTCTTGATGACCAAAAAATATGGGGGACAGGAATCTCTGACTTTTGCTACCACTCTACAATTTTGTAAAAGCATAAAAATTTAGGGCTGCAGAAAAAAATCCATGATAATACTCAGGATTGGGTAAAATAAGCTAAACCAACTTTCCAGTTGGGTGGGTGATAGTCCAGGATGACTGAGAAAACATCTCGCATACTACAAAGTTTGCTTTCACACGTTTAATGATTTAACTTGGTCATAAACAATATTTTGTTACTATGACTAAGTCTCTTATGCAATATCTTGCTCTATGCCATGGTGCTGGGTATTTCTATATTAACCCTTATTCCCAAGAGTGAATTATTTTGCATTCAATGGTTTGCAATTTCAGCAAGCCTTTTTTTCCCTCTGGTGGAACCTCTTTCTTCCCATCAGCTCTTTCTAATTCTTTCTGCATAACATATGTTCTTTTGGCATCTTCTGGTGATTGAATTATTAAAGGATCACTTAAATAGGAGAATTTACAGAGAGCAGTGCAGCAGGTCAAAATAATTTTATGTATCATATAGGGACAAGTCAAGAGATTTGGATGGAAGCAGAATGGGGAAGGAGGAATCTACCTACTAGTTCTTGTAGAAGGGAGCCAGCATTACTGCATTTTACACCCGTTTCCTGTCTTATGTCACAATCTAAAGACCACAGAAGTAAACTCTCATTAACTTCCGTGGGTTTTAGATCACACTCTTAATCTAAGGAGTGCTCCAGATAACAGCATCTCTGCTCTGACTGCCTCAGATTCTTAATAGATAAAATACAGCACAGGAAAAAACTGAGGACTTGATCCACAAAGGGATTTAAGTGCCTAAGCCCAACATTTAAGGCACCACTGAGACCCTCATAACTTCTTATAACTTCTACTCAGTCACCATCTAACCCTATCAGAACCTTAAATCCCACCATGACCAAGTCTTTCTCTCTCTTTCTCAGATTTTGTGTCCATCTAACCTTATCAGAACCTAAAGTCTCACCGGCTTTGTCTAGACTACATGCCTCTGTTGGCAGAGGCATGTAGATTAGACAGATCAGCAAAGGAAAATGAAGCTGCGATTTAAATGATCGCGGCTTCATTTACATTTACATGGCTGCCGCGCTGAGCCGACAAACGGCTGATCATCTGTTTGTCGGCTCGCGCGCTAGTCTGGACATTCCCCCTGTCGACATCAAAGCCCTTTGTCGGCAGCCCCGTTATTCCTCATGGAATGAGGTTTACCGGGGCTGCCGACAAAGGGCTTTGATGTCGACAGGGGGAACGTCCAGACTAGCGCGAGAGCCGACAAACAGCTGATCAGCCGTTTGTCAGCTCAGCGTGGCAGCCATGTAAATGTAAATGAAGCCGCGATCATTTAAATCGCGGCTTCATTTGCCTTTGCTGAACAAACAAATCTACATGCCTCTGCCGACATACCCACCATGACTAAATCTCTCTCTCTCCCTCTCTCTCTCTCTCTCTGATTCTGTGTTCATCTGATCCTATCAGAACCTAAAGTCCCACCATGACTAAGTCTCTCTCTCTGATTTTGTGTAAGAAAAACACCTAAAACCTTTCTATCTGGTCTGCCCTAATTCTAGGATAAAGTTCACGATAGTAAACATTAAACTGAGGTGGGCACTTCCCCTAGTGTGGAGTTAGGCCACTAACTACCTTTTTGGGATGAGGCGTAGGCTATGTCTAGACTGCAATCTTCTTTTGGAAGAAGCTTTTCTGGAAGAGATCTTCCGGAAAAGTTTATTTCAAAAAAGAGTGTCTGCACAGCAAAAGTGCAATGAAAAAGCAATATGTTTTTTTCGAAAGATAGCGTCCACACTGATTGGATACGATTTCGTATATAAGGCCACCCAGAACCAGTTCAGGCAGGGCATTAGGTCACCAGTTGCTTCCAGGTGATGTTGCCTAAGGCTAGCTGAGACATGAGATTAAAGGGACCCCCTGGACAGCCATTTCTCTGCTTCTGCTGCGTGCTTGCCTACCTCTCTGAGGGACAGCAAGCTTTAGCAGTGAATGCTCTGGTTGCCCAGCTTTTGGACACCACAGCATACTCCTTGGCCTGGAGCCAGAGCTGTCTCTGGGCATGCAATGGCCCCACACTAACATGCTGCAGCTTCTGTAGCAGTTTGTGCAGACTGTATTCATGTTCCAAGCTCATGAGTGAGATCCTCTGCCTGGATGCAGGAGCATGGCTCTGGCAAATGCACCCCATTGTACAGAGAAGATTCTGGAGGCTGGAGACCATTTCAAACTGGTGGGACTGGACGGTGATGGTGTGGTGGGATGACCAGAAGTGGCTCCAAAACTTCCGCATGTGGAAGGCCACTGTTATGGGACTGTGTGCCTGGTTCACCTCTGCCCTCTGATGGTGGGACACCCAGATACAGCCTGCAATCTCCCTGGAGAAACAGGTCACTATCGCCATCTGGAAACTCACCACCCAGACAGCTACGGGACAGTGGGTAACCAGTTTTGTGTGGGAAAGTCCACCACTGGGCCCCTCCTCATGGAGGCAAGGCACTCTCAGGCTGCAGTCCCTGCAGGGGAGGGAAGTCCTGGACAGGGGAACCTAGGAAAGGGGGGTGAGGATGTGGGGGTGGGCTGGGGGTGGAGGGAAAGCCCAATCCCTGGGAGGTTCTGCCATCCTGCCCTCACAAAGCCCTGCTGTGCCCCCCTGGCTCATAGGATGTGGCTTCCGGAGTGTTTGAAGGGGGAGGGTGGGAACCTCCCAAGGGCTCGGGCACTCCCTCTCATTCTGTTTTGTGTGTTTCTTTATCTCCTTCTGCAGATGGTGAATGCCATCAACTCTATCCTGCTGCGCAGGGTTATCTGCCTGGGAGACCTGGACCTGATCATCACAGGGTTTGCCAGTCTGGGGTTCCCCAGCTGTGGGGGAGCCATTGATGGAACCCACGTTCCAATCCACGTTCCACATCATCGAGCCGCCCAATACATCAACTGAAAGGGCTATTTCTCCATGGTGCTGTAGGCCCTGGTTAACCACCGTGGTCAGTCAGGGCACACGATGCCTGCATTTTCAGAAACTCCAGCCTGTACCAGAAGCTGGAGGCTGGGACATTCTTCCCCCAGCGTGACTTTCAAGTTGGGGATGTTCATCTGGGAGGCTGAAAGAGAGAGTTTCTCTCCCCAGGGCCTCCCCACTAGGAGGTCTGTGCCTTGAACCCCTATGCCTTTCCCACAACAACCCCTCCCATCCCCCCTTCCCTCTACTCTCAGTAAACACACCAGTTTTGGGTTGGAAAACAAAACCTTTGTTTCTCCCCCACCCCCAAAAAGTAACTAGGGAGGGAGGGGGGGAGCTGAGAACCTGGATGGGGAGAGGGGGGGGGCTCAGGGCAGGGAGTGACACATAGTATGGCTAGAAGTGCTGCCTCAGGTCCGGGGACCTTGGCAACCTCAGGGGTGGGTAGGGCCTGGGACAACGAGGGGTGGAGGAGCTGGAGCAGGGTCAGGTATGGCAGGGAGCATGGGGAGGGGTCATAGGCATAGTTTGAGGGGTAGGGGAAGGGGCAGAGGCATAGCAGGTGAAGCTGGGGGGCAGGCGCAGGGACAGGAGCCAGGTGTGCCATCATTTCTTGGATGGTTGCACACATGTTGTCACTCTGCTGCACAAGCTGGTTCCACATGCAGGTTCTTACTGGGCATCATCCCAGATCTTCTGGGTCAGGGTTTGATGCATGTCATGGAGGAAGGCCACGTGTTGTCTCATGAAATCCTCGTGGACCCTCCTGCACCTGCGGCTCCCCCAGGGTCGGGCGGCTGCCTCAGTTCTGATGGTCCCTCAGCGATGGCTGGTCTGGCTGTGGAGGAAAAGAGGGAGAGGTGGTCAGTCATTCTTGCAGACACTATCCCTGAGGCTGTGCCCTCCTCTGTGAACTGCGAACAACAGATGGGAGGTCCCAGGAGCAATGCCATGTGTAGCCTACACAGTGGGCCCTGCCTCATGAGGGCCCCGAGGTGCCTAGGGGACCATGCTTCCTAATCTCTCCTCCTTCTGCCCCCATCCCATGGACAAGCAAGCAAGGGAAGTGTCTGGCCACCCTGGGATCCCATGGGCAGGAGAGGGGGCTGAAGCAGCCTTTCCTTCCATGGGACCCGCCCAGACACCTGTGCTTGGCAGCACTGTGTATGGGAGCGGGTGGTGTCTTGCACGGGCAGGCATGACCGTATGCTATGTGTGGCACTCTTCAGTCTGTGTGGGGTCATGCGAACGCCCTTGTGCCCAGCCTGCTTCCAGTGGTGGTTTGTGGTGGGGTCAGACATGTGGGTATCCCCACCCCCCCGGGGTTAGATGTGTGAGTGGCCATCCCAGAAGCTATGAGCAGTAGCCTGGGGGTGCTCTGGGGCCGCATGGCACAGACTGGCGCAGCACATGCTTCCACATGCACCGACTGCAGCACACTGTCCAGGCTGAGCGACCATCACACCTCATCCCCTCTGCGCCCACCTCCCCCGCCCTGTGTCTGTCAGAAACTGACAGCACTCACCTGAAGATCCCTCTCCACCCTCAGAGGAGGCCTGGGAGATCTCTAAGCTCTGGGGTACCAGCTTGAGGGTGATGGTGACCATGCTAGCCGTGTCCTCCTCCTCCTGCAGCTCGTCGTCCTCCTCCTCCTTGGCAGGGACCTCCAGGCGGGCAATGATGGACATTTCTACCTCTGAGTCCTCCACCACAGGGGCTTCACCACCTCCCAAGATTTGGAGGAGCTCCTTGTACTAGGGCAGGAGTGAGGTCCTGACCCAGAGCAAGAGCTTTGCTCCCTGCTTCTGGAGTAGCCCTGCCGGAGCTCTTTTACCTTGCTCCAGACCTGTTTTAATGTGCGGGGGATGGAGGTGGGATGGCCCATTGTGGCCAGAGACTTGGCCATCTGTCCGTAGATGTTGGCATTTTGCCTCAGGGTGTAGAGATACTGCAAGGTCTCCTCCTCACCCCACAGCTCCAGGAGGGACAGAATCTCCAACCTGGACCAAGACAGTATATGATGTTTGGTGCCCCTGGCTAGGTCCTGGGAGCCCTGGTGGTGCTTCCTGTGAGGGCCAGTGGATCTCGGGGTTTAGGCTGGGCCATTGTTTCAATTTTGTGTGGCAGTGGCAGCTGCAAATTGAGGTGCAGCTCTCTGGGCCGGCTTTCTGCCACAAGGCTTGTTCCGGATACTGCAGCTTTAAAGAGTTGCCAAGAGACAGGAACTATAAAGTTGTGATTAGTTTGGATGGTGTGGCCAAGCAGAGCACCTGTGTTTTTTCCTAGAGGCCTCTTCTTTCAAAAGAACTCCCTCTTCTGTCTCCACAGATGCCTTTTTCTGAAAAAGGCTTCTTCCTCATAGAAAGAGGTTTACCGCCATTGGACAAACCCCTCTGTTCTATCAGCTTTCTGTCAAAAAAACTAAATAGCAGTGTGGATGCAAGTATTGTTTTTCTGGAAAAATGGCCATTTTCCCAGAAAGATGCTGAAGTGTAGATATAGCCTAAGTCTACACACCTTTCTCCTCAGCATTTCTTAGCGGCTAACTTAAGTGGTTTCTTGCTCAGTTTGCTGCATTCTGTGAATTCCATTCTTAGATACCTAACTCTCCCCATGTATTGTACAGAAAGCCAAGATCCTAATTTGGGGCTGAGGACCAGTGTTACCTCTAATTTTTTCCATCCCTGAGCAGAATGAATTTTATTTATTTGCACCATTTTTTAGGTGATGTGCATTACGGAGATGATGTGAGATACATCATCTTCACATTGGTGCACATAATAAAATTAATGTGCTGAGGGTGGGGTGAAGGGTTCTGAGTGTTGGAGGAAGTCAAGGTCTGGGGAAGAGGGTTGGGGTGCAGGAGAATCAGGGCTCCCACTGAGGTGTGGACCCTTTATTAGGTCTGGGGTTGAGAGGCTCAGGGCTGGGACAGATAGTTGGGGTGCAGGAGAGTGAGGGCTCTAGCTAGGGTGTGGACTCTAGAATGGAGCAGGGCTGGAACAGAGGGTTGGGGTGTAAGGGCTCTGACTAGGGGTGCAGGCTGTGGCATGGGGCTAGGCATGTGGGTTTGGGATGCAGGAACGGGTCTCCAGCTTTGAAGAGAGGCTCAGAATTAGGGGGTAGCACCTATGAATTCAAATGGGGCTATTTATACAAGTAAAGTTATGTTCATGCTTGACCATTTGCAGGCTTGGAACCTTAATTTTTACTCAAATCTTTGCACAGTAAAAGCTTCCACTGAAAGCATCTAAGGGTTTATCTACACTTAAAATGCAGTGCCATTGTAGTGCTTCAGTGAAGACACTACCTGAGCTGTGCCAATGGGAGGGCTCCTCCCATTGGCATAGATAGCTACTGCCTCTCAGAAAGGGAAGAGGGAGAAGCTTATAGCCCTGGGAGTTAGCTCAGTATAAGTGTCACTCAGAGATGTGGATTTTCCATACCCTGAGCAATGTAGATATTCCAAAACAAGCTACATGTGTAAACCAAGCCTAACTAGATCCTGCTCCCAAGTATACTAGTGTAAATCTCATCTAACTGTAGTGAAGCTAGTAGATCTACTCTGGATTTATGCTGGGACAACAGGAGCAGAATTCAGACCACTGAGCATTTGTTTTGTGTAAAACTAATTTGGAACTCATCTGATGAAGTATGTTTTACCCATGAAAGCTCATGATATACATCTCAGGTGCCACAGGATTGCTCATTTTTAAAATTACAGACTAACACAACTACTCCTTTTGAGACTTTTTAACCATGCAAGGCACTGCATTTAGCCATATGAAGTGGAAATCCATCAACTTCATGAAGCCCACTGGAAGTTTCATCTCCAGCTCAAAGTGCAGACATACTCTATGAATGCACAAGATCTGAAAGGGAGCAGAAACGCCATAGAAATGTGTATATAGCAGAGACTCCCTACAAGGGGAGCATGCAACTGTGCAAGTGACCTAAAGGTTTGCAGAGTGCAACTGGAAAAAAGGTGTGGTTACTGAGTCAAAGAAGTGGCAAGGGCATGACTAGTGCATCATATGCAATAGGTGTCTTCTGAAGCAAAGCTACATTGAAGAGTCACAAGGACCACAGTCTGCATGGAATTTGAAGGAGCTCAATATCTCATAACAAATATTGCTCAGCATATCATAGGAATCAGTCCCATACTTTGGATTCTAGCATATTGGTCAGTAATGGTTATGGAATCCATGTAGGTATCCCCATTAACTTCAGTAGGATTACTCACACACAAGTAAAGGGTTGTAGTATTGGTTCTATTCATTTTGATTGTTTTGGACCTATGATAGACTATAAACAGCTATTTCATTCCCCACATCCAGATTTGAAGTACACGTAAATGGGGCTAAAATGCTACTCACAGGCCAAATTCATTACATGAAAACAAGAGGGCTTCAACAGCCAGTGTGGGTCTGGATCCCAAGTTGGCTTAAGACTCAGAGAAAGAGTTATTTAGGGCATCCCAACTATAAGTCACCCTGGTATACATCCATTCTGCACTAAAGTTGTTGACGCTTGTAGCAACTGATGTGTTATAAGTCATCCCATTCCCTGTTCTTAAGTTGTACACCCACACCACGCCCCTTCCCTCCTCCGTCCCCTCTCCCCCGCAACCAATATGTGCAAATGGAAGTCAGCCACAGGAAAAAAGTTCTCTGCTTTAAGTTGTTTCACTATAAGTCCAAGTTTTTTAGACTTACAGTGAAGACGGTCTGTAGTGGTTATCTCCATGTGAAGAATCAGAATCTGCCAGGATATCAGTTAGGAAGAATATGGGTGCAGATGAAGGTAACTGGTAAAATAGTATACTTTCCAGTCATTTGGCAATATTAATTAGTGATAATAATTTAGAAGGTACGTAAAATAATTCTAACTTACATATTGAGGGCAATTGGCACTGAAAACTTTCAGATTGGCTTGGCCAAATCTTGCAATCCTTGCTTCTTCAATGAGTACTGCAAGATTTGTCCAAATATGGATAAATAATTAAGCCATGCGGAATGAACATCTCCACTATATCCACCCCTCAGAAAGCAAATTGTTGCTATTTCCCACTTAAAGCAATTTAGCACATGCAGGTGATTATGCTGTCCAATGTTCCTGGAAGATGAGCACTTAGGCAGCCACTCAGGAGTGATTCAAATGCTGCCCAGCTGATTCGCAGAGCACCCACAGCTAGGTTTTGTTTCTACTGGTGGTATACATTTGCACATGCCTCAATGCACATAGTAAAATTTATTCTTCACATGGATGGAAACAATCCACAAATGGATTGAAAATATTAGAGGGAACCTATCTGTTAAACAAGGTAAATTCAAACTCTGCCTAAGAAAGCTATAAGAAGTATATTATGAACCAGAAGAGCTTGAATGACAAGTGTCTCATATTAGGAATTCCTTGTGTTCAAACATCTATCCTTGAAGTCAGATAAAAAGATTTGCTGAAAACAGACAAAATCCCATTTCACTTCTCTCCTGGGAGAAGTAGAGATTTCTTTTACACAGGGAAAAATTCATCCCTGGTATAATGCTTTTTTTTTCCCAGTGGAACTATTCCAGAGATGAAAACGGATCGTCCTCTTTTGCACTACATGACTCGTGTCAGTGATAAAATAAAGTTGGTCTCAAAGGATATCTGACTGGTGGTGGTGATGGTAGGGTTTTAAAGTATAAAATTTCTATCACTTAAGTTTTAAAAACATATTAACTTGGTTTATTTGTTGACTCATGCATCACTCGCAACAACTATCACTAAGAACCTAGTGTGAACTATATTAAAAAATATTTCTAAAGTCATGCAGATGTTGAGCCAGAAAAATCAGTGTCCCAAATATCACAAAGAACTGACTTACCCTAGGTTGCTAACCAGAAAAATAAAAATTAAGGTCTACATTATCCAATAGTAAGCAGATATGGTGCGTAACTTATGCCTTCAAGGGGCTTGATTTTCAGAAAGTGCTAGGCACCTGCCTACTGCAAAGCAGACCCTTTCAAAGTGTCGCAGGCTGGACACCTGAAAAGTACTATACTGAGAGACTTGGGGAGTGTAACAGTAGCTCACTTCATTCCAACTCCCTGCATAACCTCTTTGCTGTGGTGCCAGTTGCAGGGGGATTTTGCAATGTGAACATCCGTCCTTCTCTTTGACAAATGTGTATTGCAGTATTACACAGTCATGGTCTTAAATTCTTCAGTAACAGTGTCATATAGTGTTCTGGCCTACTGATGCATGTGCAGGCCTGACCCCGGGGTGCATGCGCTGCCCAGCCTGGCCCAGCCACCGCTGCTGGTGCGTAGCCCAGGGTGGGCTACGCCTGGCCATGCAGTGCCCCGTGGCCATGGGGGGAAGGGTGCTGCTGGCCGGCGCTGTCGGGATGGGGGGGGGGCGGCGCTGCAGGAGCCAGGTGTACGGCACCTGATGGCAGCTATAAGGGATACTGCACTCCCCTTACAGCTGCAACCAGGCCCCTCCCATCGACTGGCGTTCTGGGCAGCTGCCTGGCGCGCCCACCCCTTAATCCAGCCCTGTATATTATTAACAAGGAAGAATACACTGATTTTAAGTGGTTAAAAAGGTAGCAAATGAAACAGAGCCGATTATCAAGAAATTACAGAACACGCTGTGACATAGTATTGGTGCCTGGCTGGTTGCTATGCTGGGTGGTGGGCTGTGGGTGACCCCCACTGGCTGCTGTCTGTAGCACAGCCCAGCAGGACAGGGGATGAGTCATTATGCAAGGGGCTCCGAACCTGTCCAACCAGTTGCCTCCCAGAGAGAGAAACAAAGGAAGGAAGGGAGGTCAGCCCCTGGCTGGGGGAGCAGGGCTGGAAGGGACAGTTTTTGAGTTTCTGTCTGGTATCATGGAGGAAGCAGCCTAAGCAATGGGCTGGGATTTAGGGGCCCAGTCTCCCCCACCTCAAGGGGGGCTGAGGCATCCTAGGCCTGCCCTGTATCCAGATTACATCTTTGCTGTGCTGTATCCTGGAGAAGCAATAAACTCCCTGTATTCTAATGGCTGGTGGAGTCTGTTCGTGCCACTACGGTGGTGCAGGAGGCGGGAGAACCCCGATGCGCCGCCACACATGCAAACTTAGATGGATTCACTAAAGAAACTATTTACAAAATACAAATAATAATTCCTCACCATAGAGGAATTGTTTTAAGTAGAGTCCTTCATAGGCCAAAGGTGGATCCAGGAGATCTCCTCACCTCCTCAGGTCCTGGCCTTTTGATTCCAGTTGTTTTCAAGTGTATCTTTGGGTGGGGAGGCAGAAGTGAAGCAAACTGAAACCATCAATTGTTTTTCTGCCCCACCTCTCATAGAATTTCCATGAGGCAGGAATCCTTTGCTTGATTCTCCCTTCCCCAGTGGAAAAATACAGCAACTCAAGATTAGTATCCGATGACCTGGTCACCTTACTCTGTAGTATCACATAGCTACAAATAGGATAATTATATTAAATAAATCATAACCTGATCAGTGATAACTTACATGAGTTATCTTGCATAAAGTACATCTCAGTTATGTCACATTCGTATCATAAGCATATTTCTTTATAAAGAAAATGGAATGGAATATCACAGGAAAGCTGATAAGAAAGGTGGAGATACAGGACCTGTTTCACCCTTCACAGCTGAGGATACTGGGGAGATTCCCAAACCTGAGCCATTCTTTTTAGGTGACAAATCTGAGGAATTGTCCAGATTAAGGCATCATTAGAAGAGATTTTGGAATAAATTGATAAACTTAACAGTAACAAGTCACCGGGACCAGATGGCATTCACCCAAAAGATCTGGAACAATTCAAATGTGAAATTGTGGGACTTTTCACTGTGGTTTATAACCCATCCTTTAAATCAGCTTCTGTACATAATAACTGGAAGATAGCTACTGTGATGCCAATACTTTAAAAGGGCTCTAGAGGTAATCCTGGCAATTATAGACTGATAAATCTAATATCTGTACCAGGTAAATTAGTTGAAACTATAGTAAAGAATAAAATTGTCAGGCACATAGATGAACATAATTTATTGGGGAAAGTCAATATGGTTCCTTTGAAGGGGGATCCAGTGGATATAATATACTTAGATTTCCAGAAAGTCTTTGAGAAGGTCCATCACCAAAGGTTCTTAAGTAAAGTAAGTTGTCATGGGATGCAAGGGAAGTTCCATTCATAGATTGATAACTGCGGTTTTCGGTTCTATGACCGGTTTTGTTCAATATCTTTATTAATGATCTGGATGAGGGGATGGATTGCACCCTCAGCAAGTTTGCGGATGACACTAAGCTGGGGGAGGAGGTAGATACGCTTAACGGCAGAGATAGGGTACAGAATGACTTAGACAAATTGGAGGATTGGGCCACAAGAAATCTGATGAGGTTCAACAAGGACAAGTGTAGAGTCCTGTACTTGGGACGGAAGAATCCCAAGCATAGTTACAAGCTGGGGACCAACCGGCTAAGTAGTAGTTCTGCAGAAAAGGACCTGGGGGTTACAGTGGATGAGAAGCTAGATATGAGTCAACAGTGTACCCTTGTAGCCAAGAAGGCTAATGGCATATTAGGTTGCATTAAGAGGAGCATTGCCAGCAGATCCAGAGATGTTATAATTCCCCTTTATTTGGCTTTGGTGAGGCCGCATCTGGAGTATTGTGTCCAGTTCTGGGCCCCCCACTACAAACAGGATGTGGACGCATTGGAGAGGGTCCAGCGGAGGGCAACCAAAATGATTAGGGAGCTGGAGCATATGACTTATGAGGAGAGGCTGAGGGACTTGGGTCTGTTTAGTCTGCAGAAGCGAAGAGTGAGGGGGGATTTGATAGCAGCCTTCAACTTCCTGAATGGATGTTCCAAAGAGGATGGAGAGAGGCTGTTCTCAGTAGTGACAGATGGCAGAACAAGGAGCAATGGTCTCAAGTTGTGGTGGGAGAGGTCCAGGTTGTATATTAGGAAAAACTATTTCACTAGGAGGGTGGTGAAGCACTGGAATGGGTTACCTAGGGAAGTAGTGGAGTCTCCATCCCTAGAGGTATTTAAATCTCGGCTTGACAAAGCCCTGTCCGGGTTGATTTAGTTGGAATTGGTCCTGCCTAGAGCAGGGGGCTGGACTTGATGACCTTCTGAGGTCTCTTCCAGTTCTATGATTCTATGATTCTAAAAGACAGGCAACAAAGGATAGGAATAAATAATACGTTTTCAGAGTAGAGGTAACTACTGGCATCCCCCAAGGGTCTGTCCTGAGACCAATCCTATTCAATTTATTTATAAATGATCTAGAGAAAGGGGTAAATGGTGACGTGGCAACATTTGCAGATGATACCAAACTGCACAAGACAGTTGAGACCAAAACAAACTGTGAAGAGCTTCAAAAATATCTCACCCAACTAAGTGATTAGGCAACAAAATAGCAAATGAAATTTCATGTTGATAAATGTAAAGTAATGCACATTGGAAAAATAATCCCAACTATACATACAATACGATGAAGACTAATTTACTACAACTACTCAAGAGAGAGATCTTGGAGTCATTGTGTATAGTTCTCTGAAAACATCCACAGAGATTATCTGATTGCCACAATATAAAACCATGGTACACTCACATCTTGAATACTAAATACAGATGTGGATCTGAAAAAAGATATATTGGCACTGGAAAAGATTCAGAAAAGGGCAACAAAAATGATTAGGGGTTTGGAACGGGTCCCATATGTAGAGAGATTGGGACTTTTCATCTTAGAAATGAGACTAAGATGGGATATGATAGAGGTCTCTAAAATCATGACTGATGTGGAAAAAAAGTGAATAAAGAAAATGTATTTACTTGTTCCCATAATATAAAAACTAGGGGTCACCAATGAAATTAATAGGAAGATTGTTTAAAACAAACTAAAGGAATTTTTCTTCACTCAGTGCACAGTCTGTGGAACTCCTTGCCGGAGAATGTGGTAAAGACTAGGACTTTAACAGGGCTCAAAAAAGAGCTAAATAGGTTCATGGAGGTTAGCTCCAAAAATGGCTATTAGCCAGAATGGATAGGAATGGTGTTCCTAGCCTCTGTTTGTCTGTAAATGGGTGACAGGAGAGGGATCATATGAGGATTACCTGTTATGTTCCCTCCTTCTGGGGCACCTGGCATTGGCCACTGTTGGCAGACAGGATGCTGGGCTAGATGGGCCTTTGATCTGACCCCGTCTGGCTTTTCTCATGTTCTTAAGCTATGCATTTGTGTCGCTGTAATTGAGTAGCTTATTTCAAACTATGTGGCACTGCATAGACATATGCTCAGGCTTTAGCTTAAACTGTAGTCACGTGTGTGTTTAGCTCCGCAGATCTCTGGTTCAATGCTGGGTGTGTTTGTAAAGAAGATTCTCTGGGACAGGGTCAGCAAGCTTTTCATACGAAAGCCCCAAGCTACATCCCAATTCAGAGCAAGTGATCAACAAAGAGTCACATATGAATGCCCATTTGCATGACTGAACATATATAAGTTAATATTATTGATAACAGACATAATGATTAATAATAGCATAAATGAAACATTGTACTCACAGACTTTATTTAATGGGACTTCTGCTACTGCATCTTTCCATGCATTTCTTTGAAGTTTACATTATAGCTGGTCAAATCCAGCTTCATGCATGAATTCAGGCTGTCTTCTTTCAATTTTATGGCAGGGGGTTGAGGATGTGGGGCTGCAGGAATCTGGGCTGGAGTGTATGAGGGGCTCAGGACATAGGGTTGGGGTATGTGTGGGGTGCAGGAATCTGGGGAGGTGGGAGTATGAGGGACTCAAGGCAGGGGCTTCAGGAGTGTGATGGGTTCAAAACTCAAGGTATGGGTGTGGGGGGTGTAGGAGTATATGGCAGGGGACTGGGAATGTGGGATGTAGGCATCTGGGTTGAGATGTATGAGGGACTCAGGACAAGAGGTTCAGGCACTGTATTTATGGTAGGGTTGGAGAACCTTTTTTGGGTTGGAGGCTACTGAGTTTGGGTGAAGGAGGCAGGAGATTGGATTGTGATCTAGGGCAGGAAGGAGTGTGACCTAGAGCAGGAGAGTGGGGTACAGGAGGGTTAAGGGGTTTGGATTGTGACCTTGGGCAGACGACTGGGATGCAGGGCCTGGGAGGGCGTATGGGCTTAGGATCAGGGCAGAGAGTTTGGGTTATGTGGGCTAGGTGGGCAGAGAGCTGGAGGGACGGAGGGTAGGGAAAGGGTGCCAGATGCAGGTTCTGGCCAGGAGACTTACCAGTGAGACTCCAGACCAGCAGACCAGAACGTTTCTCAAGCAAGAGCCTACCCTGCCCCCACAAAGGTTTCCAGGCCATGTGCTCAATGAATAAGAGCCTGAGGGGTTGGGAGATTGGTGCATCACATGCTGCCTATTCTTGAAACAGGCTGCTTTTATTGGCTGGAAACCGCCCAATGGGATTATGGTGAGGGCAGGAGCAGCTGTGAAGCACCACTCCCACCTCCCCTCCTGGCTCACAGTTTGTGAAAAACAAATGGCCCTGCAGCCGCTTTTCTGAGCAGCATGCAAGGGAGTCTTCCTGGGCGCCTCATTGCTGTGTCCACAAGATGGATTGTTTTGCCCAGGCCTGCTGTAGCAATGTGGGCTCCCTGCTGCGGGGGGAGCAATGGGGTAGGGGCTGGGTTCCAGCTTCTAAAGAGCCAGATATCTGGCTCCCTACTGAGCCATATTTAGTTCACGTGCCATAGGCTGCTGATCCCTGTGCTAGATAATATGTGTCAATTAAAAGAGTTAATGATTACATAATTAAATGATTCCCAATAAACTTCTTGGGGAAAATATATAGTGAGACAATTGAACCAGTGTAGAAGGACCATCTGAGATGGTGTGAGCCATAGAAATAATAGCGGAATTGTGTGTGTGTGTGTGGTGTGTCTGTAAGCTGCAGAAAGGTTCTATTATTGTAACACAACATGAATAGAACTTGAACAATTTATGAAACACAATAAAGTCTCCAAATTGACTTAGGGTTAGGTTTCTAAAGCACCCGAGCAACTTAAAATCCCAAGTCTAACTGACTTTCAAGGAAACTTGGGGAGGATTCTAAGTTAACTATAGAGAATTCTTTCAAAGGTGTTTGGTTGTTAGGTGTTGGAGAAGTGCTCAGAGTCCCACTCACCACTATATTTAGGGTTGGGAAAGCATTTTCTTTCCCCAGGTTAGATTCACAGAGACCTTGCAAAGGTAGGCTTCACCTTTCTCTGTATGGGACAGGAGTAATTTTGAATGAGTCTTCACTGCACTTGAGCCAAAATTCAAAATAACCTGCTATTCCAAAACGTCCCTTACTCTATTTGAAATGATATTTACAGGGACATTGGAATAGAGAGCCCATTATATTTTGAAATAACAGGCTTGCTGTGAAGACACAGGATAGCTATTTTGGGATACTTTGGTATCCCAAAATAATGTTGCAGTGTAGACAAAGCCTTCCAGCTTTGTGTAATAGTAGATTCTCTGTAACTTGTGTAATAGTAGATTCTCTGTAACTTGAAATCTTTAACTCATGATTTGACAACTTCAGTAATTCAGTCAGAGGTTATGGATTTATTGCAGGAGTAGTTGAGTGAGGTTCTGTGGCCTGCAATGTGCAGAAAATCAGATTAGATTATTATGATAGTCCCTTCTGGCTTTTAAATCTATGAATTTATGAAATAACTCCCTCTGTATGGTTTGAAAACTTAGCCTATTCCATGTGCTGGGCACATAACTTGCATACAGCTGCTCCAGTTGGTGGACCCCTCCCCCCCTTAAATACACAGAAGTCCAGCTATTAATCTGAACATTCTGATACAGAGTCCGTTATTTATGTAACATTCCCACTACCATAACCAGAGTGACCTAAATGGGCCTTAGGAGTCTTAGGGGGATCAAAAATGGACTCAAGGCTCCTCTCAGTCCAGTCCTTGAGCAACATCGTTATCTCTCTACCCCTTAGAAAATTCTGAAAAAGTCTGTCTAGGCAGTATTTCTGGCCTGAGAAGAATAAGAAATCCTGGAAACCGAACAAGAAAACCTCTTCTCAGGACATTGCCCTTTGAATTTTCATACATGTGGGGCTTGGATAAGCTTCTGATGATCATCAATTTCATTTATTCTGATGAAAGTCCATGGACTTTTTCACCATGGACAAAAACCTGTCAGCCTTTGGAGAGTCACCTACCAGTAATATCTAGGAGCAGTGGAATAGCGCCTATCACTGTCCTCAAGTAAATGTGATAGTGTGGTGTTAGCAGTAGTAGCAATAATTGTATTTCATATGATAACTTTATGTTTCAAGGTGCACCAAAGGTGTTAAGTTGCTCAAGGCACTGGATAGGCAATTAAAAGTCAGTCA
The DNA here is from genome assembly GCF_049634645.1 of Pelodiscus sinensis. Lineage (NCBI taxonomy): Eukaryota > Metazoa > Chordata > Testudines > Trionychidae > Pelodiscus > Pelodiscus sinensis. Next base: position 25,942,181 of record NC_134725.1, on the reverse strand, counting down.
CAAAACTAGAGAGAAACACAAAGAAAGTGATGTTGGGGGAGGGAAGAACACAAGGCTAGCAAAATTCTAGTAACAGAGAGGAATGTATTCCTCAAGACCATTGTCTGGATATGAAGACTTACAATAAATCTAGGGAACCTAAAAGAGCCAGAATTTGACTTTGCCATGCTGTTGCAATCTTAGGTTAATGACGTCCACACTGCACAGATATGGATACACATTTTGGCATTCTAAAATCCACTAACTGAGGTGCTCACAAACTAGGCCTAATCTTGAGATATACTGCTATGGTCATTGATTTCAATGGTGGTTGTAGATACTCTGCTACTCTCGGGGTCCAGCCCTGATGCTCAAAAGTAAAATATCTTTGACAGCTCAGCACACACTAGATGTTTCTTACAAATATTCTAAAGAGAAGTTAATAAGGCACCAAGATTTTATTTATATAGCACTTTATATAGTACAGTAGACATTCACAATCTCAGATAGTAAAATTGTAGTTAATCCTGGGACAGCGTCTTCATTACTTTCTTCTCCTTTTGCATTGCTCAGGTAACCCACAAGGAATGGAGATCACCCACAGACCCCTGTCTAGGGATGCTCCCCATGGAGTTGTAACTGGTTCCTGTATCTTCCTCCCCAAAGTCCCTGGTACAGGCAAAAGAGAATGCAGAATGTGATGTGGTCCCTCGGGGTATTTCTGAAAGTTGACACAGGGTCAAGGAGTTGAAATAGGTATGGGAAGTGTGCGTGTGCATGTGCAAAAAGCTCACTATGGAGCCAGAGAGATTGAACATGAATAAGAGAAGTCCGAAGGACAGAGAAATGGCAGTTGTAAACAGGTGCAGCAAAGAATCAGGCTCCATATGTGTTAAAGTGAATGATGGGGATAAGGGGTGACATTTTGTGGAGAAGAGCAAAGGAGAGGGAAATAGTTAAGACAGTAAACAATTAACGGTAACTACCAAGTGCAGTTCTTTCTAATCCTTTTTCCTTCACTGTTCTACAGCTGAAGTCACTATATAAAAAAGTGCACACAAGACGAAATGCAAATCAAATATCACTGCACTTAGGTTATGGCAATTTTAATATGGTTCAGAACAAACTAAATGGGACAGATTTTTGCTGCTACTATTAGTTTTTCCTACAAATGAACTTCAAACACAGCTGAATATTGAAGAACCAAGATGTGTGTGTTTGACTGAATCTGTATTTGCTAGGCATAGATTCTGTTTGTGATCTGGATAGGTATGTACTAATGTGGCCCATATTTTTAAATTGATAATACCCTTGCAATTGGAATGTATTTATATATAAAGCTGGCATGTCCTTTTTCTATTTTTTGTTTGGTTCTTTGGGTTGGGGAATACTGTATCTTTAAATTAGGAGTAGCTGAATAATGAATCTTAGGCAGTGAAAAGGCTAATGTGCTGTGGAAGAGAAGGAGTTTAATCTAATTTAGTTGGAGGGTGTCTGTCTGTGGTGTTGTTTTCTGGACTGTGGGAATAGAGGAGAGAAGCTGCCCCCGTGAATGGTTCCTCCTGAGCCAGGATCAGTGGGGAGTCCCTTAGATGCCACTGATCCGAAGCCAGGCCATGAAAAGGGGATTAAAGAAATGTTCTGATTTGCAATTCACACTAATGCACCCCGTCGAACCTTTGGTAATATTTCAAACCACATTTCAAGGGAAGTGCCCTTAAAATAGCTGGCTAAATTGTATTAGAGCAACACTATACAAACCCCTCATCCATTTATGATGTGGGTTTTATGTTTTGTTTTGTTTTGTTTTGTTTTAATCTTTTAACTAGTGTTGTTGCTGGTGTTTTAATGTAATTAAAACTTAGTGTATAGTGATATTCAACATTTTCATGGACTGTAGGTTATCCTACCACTAAGATCATATAATTCACCATTCTCATTATTAAGATCGTGTGTGGAATTTAAATAGGAAATATAGACCTGTTGTCATTATTACAAGGATTTTTTTATTTATTATTTATTTATTTTAGTATGAGCTGTTTTTCTTTTAAAGGTACGATTTCCTTTAAGGATAACTTTTATTTTGTGTTTCTTATAATTAGCTAACAGAATGAAAGTGATGGCAAATAACAGGCTTTCACTATGTAACAGATATAATTTTTAAAAGTACCTTTGTTAATATTAACATGGATGGGGGAAGGGTTATTGGATCGTACTAGTACGCACCCTGATCTTTATTTAAAAAATAAACATATCTCCTTAATGCTTCATTAAATATGACTACAGTAGTAGCCACATCATTTTAAACTTTAGATTAATCAAAAGCAATGTACTTTGCTATGACATGCTGCTTTTGAGAGTAATTTACAGTGTTTTTCTAAAAAATGCTTAACTACTAATTAACTTGTAACTCTCCAAGCCTATCATTTAATTTCCCTTTACTGTTGAAGAGTCAGAGCATTTTATCTCAGAGGGATTATTTGGGTTTTCTTTAATCCCATTTCAGAAAACCTTGCCTAGCACTCTAATTTCCATTGACTTTAACATGTATGGAATAGACGCAACTTTGATTTTTAACATTATCCACATCAAAGTATTTTATTATCCTTTCACTACAATAAATTACACAACATTAAACTTTGCCATGCCATTTTTTACCCTGTATATGCTGTATTACACCTACAAAATATTTAGATATGCTTTAAATTGTGACATGCTTCATTAAATATTCAGTTTTAATTTTTTTGCACATGGAACACTAGCTGGACTTTGAAGTACATATGATTCTTTTGCATGTGTTGGGGACTATGTACATGGCTATAGGGGAAATGCATCTTTCCTGTGAGTTGGCACATTATTTGAAATCATGTTTAATTATAAAGTTTCATTAAAAACCTTTTGCTTAAAATTTTGAGAGGCCTAATAAGATTTCCATTAATTTAAACATATCACTATTCCCACAACGGCCCAAATGCTTTCTTTTTCCTCTTTCATCCATGGTTAAATATGTAAATAAAATGTCTAAAGTCATTCTTCAAAGAAGACAAAAGAAAAAAGAGCTGAGGGAAAAGACAGCCATAAAATTCCTCCCAATTCTCCATAACATTTGCCAGAGGGGGGCCAACTCCTAGCCAGGGCCTAGCAGCAGGGGTGCCTGGCTGCTCCATAGAATCACACATCTCAAATCCCACACACAGGAGAAAAAAAATAAAAAATAAAATATCTTTTCAGCTGGAGCCATCAAAAGGCTCTTTTCATTTATTAGTTACAGAGTTATCTTCCAGTTGCTGGTTTCTCAGAGCCCTCATTTTTTGATAATAATGTTCTGTTTGTTAGTTTCTCTGACTCAGGCTAGTTGAATGGAGGACATTTCTGGATAGCTTTCTTTTTTTAAAATAGTAATAAAAACAGAAATAAATGATCTGAAGAGGTTTGTATTGGCTAACATAATGGTTAATAGATTTAAAGTAGCACATAAAAGATCAATTAAGAGACATAACTCCTACAAAGGATAACTTTTTTCTTTTATACATTTCACATTTATATTTTCTTTTAGCCTCCAAGGAAAATAAGAAATGAAGTGGCTGTTATCAAGAGCTGTACAAAATAAGGAGACCAACTTTGGTTTTAATTTCTTTTTTCCATATTATTTCAGTATGGTTTTGATACACAATAAAGTACTTTGTAAAGAAAAAATAACCCATCCCCACAAAAAAACCCAGTCAAGCTCAACAAAACAAACTGTATCAGAAATGTTCATCTCAAGTGTCATTTCAATTTAACTTTAAAAAAGGTGCCTTGTCCCTTATGAATGCTTTGCCCCTTCACTTCCTTACTACCCCCAACTGAGCTCTTGGGAAGAGGATCTAAGGTGCATACAAATACTAAGAAAACAGCTTAGATTAATGAAGAATGGAAATGGTCCACCACACACAAATACACACATACTCAGAGCAAGCGCAATGTCACCAAAAAATAAGGCCTTTTTGTTTGTTTGCTGGTAACACTGACTGCCTTCATAACAGTTCCCAAATGCATCTAGAAGTGACCAAAGGAAGGATCAATGTGATATGATGCAATAGTTTATCTGTCTGTTCTCTTTTTCAGAAAGATTCCTGAATCCACTGGAAAGTCATTAAAGAGAAGTTATCCACTGATTTCAAGCTCTTTCTTTTAGTTAAATTAAGGACCTTTTATTTTTAGGCAAACTTTGTCAGCATCTTTGGGGTTTCAGAAGCAAACATTACCCCTGGTTTGTTGATCTTTCTTGGATCCAAAACCCTTATCACAATCAAAGAAGCCAATAGTTCCCTTTCTAGAGGCTGGCGAGATATTAACTCTGACCCAGCAGGATTTGTTAGTTTCCAGGAGAATCCATGTTGATTTTGATAAGAAGCAGGCACTAATGGAGAGAAGTCCTGATTATATGTAGGTGTGAATGAAGAGAGATATTTTTCTTTCTTTGTTAATATGTTTGTCTAAAATTGAACTCATATCAGAAAGTGAAGCTCATCTTGTAGGATTTGATCATAACGTTCCCTTCTAGCATTAAACAAAAATCTATGAATAACCCATCTTATTCCGCCTGTGTCTAGATCAGTTAGTTAGAAGGAGGGAAGAACGGAGGAGTATTATAAACTAACTAAGCATTTTATTTTTGGTTACTGTTGTTTCACTTCTAGTTTTAGGAGAGGATAGAGCTTCATCCTGTAGTTTTTACCTATATGGAACCCCATTAAAATCAATGGCAGTTTTACTGGCATAAGATCCCCAAATATTATTACTATAATATGATCAAAATGATCCTAGTGGTTTTATTTTTAAAATAAAAACAAAGCAGTAACTAAAACACCCAACTCATTGTTAAAGATCTGCCCTGCCACTTTTTCTTCTCCAAAATCTCAAGGTCTTGAATGAATTAAATCACGTTCTTTCACCAGGACTTTCTTTCTCTGGTCCACTCTGATTTTCTTATGTAAAGGAATCTGCCAGTTTCACTTGATGTGCACTCAGATACTGTGAGATATCCTGACTGCGTTGTTCGGTTTCAGGAATTCGACACAATCAAAGCAGAAATCTTGTAAACTGATGAGATTCTACTGCAGTGGAACCCGGCTTTTATGACTCTGTCAGCCAAGAGTTTATGGCACACTTGCCATAAAATGCATCCTCCCCACATCCTCCCTTCTAAAGCATTTCCCTGCATCTCCTTCTCCCCTCTCAAAAAAGAGAATCAAGGAGGCACCATCTCCAATGCTCTGTCTGGGATATAAGCATCCTTAAAACTCGATTTCCTTGGGCTTCTTTCCTACCTGAATTAGGACGGCAGGTGAGGTGGTAGTAGTCTAAAGAGAGAAAAAAGATCTTGTTAAACTTTCAAGGGCGGGGAGAGGGGGGAAGAAGAGAGGGTGAGAGCGAAACAAACGAGGCTTTTTTATCTGTTGTGATCAAGGAAAACCTGTAGGGGTCCTTAAGGAGGTTTCAAGGCGTTCCGAGTGATTGGAAAGTAATCACCGTGTCAGCTTCACCTTTCTCATGCAAAGTGGGTGTCGTAGGCAAGGCGGATCTTGCACAGGGTTTTGTTTTGTTTTGTTTTGTTTTTTTAAATCCTGGAACACAACCACCTCCTAAAAAACAGCTGCAACAGTCCCAGGACTTGCTACTACTAAGAGGAGAGGAGAGATCAGAACCAGTCCTGCCTTGCAAAGCGCTAAAGGACAAACCCGTTGCAAAAATAGAAGGGGGAGGGTTTCAGCCCTTCTCCGACGGCTTAGAAGATATTTCCTTCTCCTTTTTCTCTGCTGCGGGATACGCCACCACCGCGCCGCCACCTAGGGAGCAAGAAGATCGCCTAAAGACTGCAGCACCGACCAAAAACCCTGCGGGACATGTGGAAATTGATCACTTGGATTTAACAACAAACCAAGAGCTATCGCTGTGTCTGGGGGACCGCAGGGAGGGAGCGCTGGAGAGGTCTCCGAAGTGGAACCCTTAGAGAAAAAAAAAGGAAGTTTCTCGGCTCCTCGCAGTAAGTTTGGTGAGTCTATGGATGGGGGTGGCTCCAGAACGGCTGATTGTTTGCAAACTGCCCCTAGCGTCTCTCCTTCCCTCCCTGCCAGCGCCACCGGGGCTGGAAAATGACTTGCACGGACTTTTGCTGAGAGTGGCTTGGAAGCAGGAGACACGCGCGCAGCAGCTGGCTAATTAATGGCTGTGGGCTGTGCTGACCTTTCTAGCGCCGCTGGTGTCTGTCCCACGCGGCGGTGAAAGTCCCTTGTGAAAGTGGGGGGCGATGCTCTCCGGCGAGGGAGCCGTGGAGCGGCTGGACTGAACTCCCCTCCCGGAGCGTAATTCGCCTGCGAAAAGCACCCGTGCTCCGACTGCACGCGTGGCTGGACGTTTCGTTGTGGCTGAAAACATGGGGCCCGAGAGGAGGAACTTCGTGCAAACTCTCCTCCTGTCCTTTCGTCTAATTTGCTTTTGCACTGGGATCAGCTCCATAGACATTGACCGCCCAGGCGATGGGAGATGCCAGCCCATAGAAATCCCCATGTGCAAGGATATAGGCTACAACATGACTAGGATGCCTAACTTGATGGGGCATGAGAACCAAAGGGAAGCGGCCATTCAGCTGCATGAGTTTGCCCCCTTGGTGGAGTATGGCTGTCACAGCCACTTGAAATTCTTCCTCTGCTCTCTCTATGCCCCTATGTGCACGGAGCAGGTCTCCACGCCAATCCCAGCCTGCAGGGTTATGTGTGAGCAGGCCAGGCTGAAATGCTCTCCCATCATGGAACAATTCAATTTCAAGTGGCCAGACTCCTTAGACTGCAGCAAATTGCCCAATAAGAATGATCCCAATTACCTATGCATGGAAGCCCCTAACAACGGATCCGATGAGCCACCCAGAGGCTCCAGCATGTTGCCACCCATGTTTAGGCCGCAGAGGCCCAGCAATGGTCACGATTTGCAGCAGCACAAGGACAGCTTCAGCAGAGCCACCTGTGAGAACCCTGGCAAGTTCCATCATGTGGAGAAGAGTGCTTCCTGCGCTCCACTCTGCACCCCAGGGGTGGATGTTTACTGGAGCAAGGAGGACAAACAGTTTGCTGTCATTTGGATTGCCATCTGGTCCATCCTGTGCTTCTTTTCCAGTGCTTTCACCGTGCTCACTTTTCTGATAGATCCTCAGCGCTTCAAGTACCCTGAAAGGCCCATCATCTTCCTGTCAATGTGCTACTGTGTCTATTCAGTGGGGTACATTATTCGCCTCTTTTCAGGCGCTGAGAGCATAGCCTGTGACAGAGACAGTGGGCAACTTTACGTTATCCAGGAGGGACTGGAAAGCACCGGATGCACCATTGTGTTCCTGGTCCTGTATTATTTTGGTATGGCAAGCTCATTGTGGTGGGTAATTTTGACTTTAACTTGGTTTCTGGCTGCTGGGAAGAAATGGGGGCATGAAGCAATTGAAGCCAACAGCAGCTACTTTCATTTGGCAGCCTGGGCCATTCCAGCTGTGAAGACCATAATGATCTTAGTTATGAGAAGGGTAGCAGGAGATGAGCTGACAGGATTGTGCTATGTTGGAAGCATGGATGTGAATGCCTTAACTGGATTTGTACTCATTCCTTTGGCTTGTTATCTAATCATAGGCACTTCTTTCATTCTTTCTGGTTTTGTGGCCCTCTTCCATATCAGGAGGGTGATGAAAACAGGTGGAGAAAACACAGATAAGTTGGAGAAACTTATGGTCAGGATCGGTGTTTTTTCAGTTTTATATACAGTGCCTGCTACATGCGTAATAGCTTGCTACTTTTATGAAAGACTTAACATGGATTATTGGAAAATTGTGGCAATGCAATATAAATGCAAGATGAACAATCAGACTAAACATTTGGACTGCATGATGAATAATTCCATTCCTGCAGTAGAAATTTTTATGGTGAAAATTTTCATGTTGCTGATTGTGGGCATTACCAGTGGTATGTGGATCTGGACTTCCAAGACACTTCAATCCTGGCAAAATGTTTGTAGTCAAAGATTAAAAAAGAGAAGTAGGAGAAAACCTGCAAGTGTCATTACAAATAGTGGAATCTATAAAAAACCACAACATCCCCAAAAAACTCACCATGCAAAATATGAATCAGCATTACAGCCACCCACTTGTGTATGAACAGTATATAACAAAAACTTTATCTCAGTTTGTAGACACTTCTAAATGCCCGCAGTAGAAACATTTTAAAAGGTGCTTTTTGTCTGAGAACAGTGTTGTAAATCAAGGCAAAAATGTATCTCACTGAAATTTAGGACCTATCGATAAACTGAAGGTAAATGTACTTAGGAAAAGATGTTCAGTGAAAGGACTATGGTTAATTAAAGCAGTTTCTTCTGTTGCTAATTTGTACTAAGATATTTCATCCAGCCTTCTGATAAAAAAAACCCTCTTCATAAACTTTATATGAAGCTGAGCTGGAGTTGCTACAGATTTCTAAATAACAAGATATAATCAAATTTTATGGAAGTACGATATTTTTTAAAGAGTCTGACAGAAAATTGTGGGGGTTTGGGAAACTTAACAATTTCACAGAGGCCTACTCTAAGTAAGTGGAAAGCAACTTCTGTGCTAACCTAAGAAAAAAGAAACCCTTTACAACTCTCCTTCAGCCTAGTGGGTTTGAAGTATTTAAAATAGCTTCAATCTATAAGCTCACCAATATTCTTTCACTAAAAGAGAAACTTCCTGCATGAGACACAAACTTTGTGAATAAGAATAATGTGCAATACATTTTTTTCCTTACCATGACATGAAAAGAGAAACAAGCATTTTGCTGTACATAAAGACAACAAAAGAAATCTCTTAACAAAAGAACTAAGAGGTCTAGTCCTCAGAAACCCTTTAGTGTTACATTTTGTGGCTTTTTAATGGAAATCAAGCCAATGTTATACACGTTTGGACTGATTTGTGCAAAAAAAAAAAGTGCGTGTGGGGTGCGGTCAATTCAAAGAGACCCAAAGGGCTTATTGACTCTTTCTATTGTTAAACAAATTCTCACCATGAATAGATCAAGAAGCACTAGATTCTGCAAAAGCAAGCTTTGTACAGAGTGATGCTCTTTATCTGTGCTTGAAGGGCACAATTATTTGCTGTATATGTTTGTAATATACAGCTATTTTTCATGCTCCATTATTTTATAAAAATAAAATACATACATTAGTTTGATAATTTTGTCTGCTCTAAACTTCCTCCATGTGCTTTGTGGTTAATAAACTTTGTTCTCAATGATTTACTAAAGGTATATTTTGAATGTAGCATTCCAGAGTGAAGTATGTTATACTTGACACATAAGGACTGCAAGTGTAATCGGATTGACCCTTACAGTGCAATGGGAGAATAGCAAGTTGAAAAAAAAAGTTTTAAGTTGTATCTTTCTATGAATCTTTGCAATTAAGAGAACTGAATGAAAAGGAGCTTTAAAATAGATACCCAGTGATTTAATATTATGTTTACTAAGAACAAAGATTACAACAATGATCCTTGGTTATAAACCGCTTTAAAATCTGCAGAGAGCACATTCAGCATGTTGAAGAGAGCTGAATTACTACAGCACTGTTTTATATAATGCAACCCGTACATAACAAAGATTTGTTTTCCTGGTAATAGTACTGAAAGGTAGTGAATTAATAACCATAAAGAGACTAGTAAAAGATCAGTAGGGGAAAACAGTTGGTGAACAATTTTCAGAGAGAGCATATATATATATATCTTTTATGTAAATTGTAATGAAGTTACAACTAAAATATGACACCCCCTTCCACCCTTTTGTGTCTATGTGCCATTCTTTGGAATGAAGCTTTGTAGACGTCTTGGAAGTTAATCCTGTCAGAGTACACCCTGGCGGAGCCAAACTAGGACATGGCTCTAAACACATTTTGTTCTGAAACTACTGCATTAATGCTTTCATTCTAGTTAAGATCAGTTATGTAAGATCCTAAGGACAAGCTTCATTAAATAAGAAGCTTCAGAATACCAATTAACTTAGAAAGTCCATTGGTGTTGTGATCACCTTTCCAGTACCAGGTCTGCTTTAAAAAATTCTGTGTCCTCTTTGGGATAAAGATAAGGAGCACTTTTATAAATGATAGATACGTATTTAGAGAATGTTTTAGGCTGCAGTCTTAAGTATGGGAACAACCAAGATTATGCAATATATGGCAAAGTACACTGAGTGGTAGGTAACACCTAAAAATAAATTGCTGCTAGTTTCTTTTCATGGTAAATGATAATTGTGGAACAGTAAACAGAATGACCTGCCTTAAAAATTAAGTAAGCATGATGGGATTCGTATATTGCAGGGCAGAAAGGAATTTTGTGATACCTAGTCTGACTTCCTGCATAATACATGTCATAGAACTTCCCCAAAATAGTTCCTAGAGCATATCATTTAAAAAGCACAAAACCCATCTTGATTTTAAAAATGCCAGTAATAGTTAATCCACCATAATCCTTGGTAAATGGTTCCAATTATTAATTACTGTTAAAAATTTACACCTTATTCCCAATCATCTGCAAACAAAGAGTTTAATCAGTTAACTTCAATGTGAATCCTTTAGTATTAACAGAGCAAGACTACAAGTTGTTTTTATAAAGGCACAATATCTGAAGTGTTTAGCTAGATACGTCAATTGTACACTTGCTAACATTAGAGCAAGAAGTGTGGGTATTTATGCCCATTTTTATTGTTATTAAGTACTGCTTTTTTAAAAATCTCTGGTATTGATAAGCAAGATGTATGTCTCAAGTAAATTGATGTTTTTGTTATCAACTTAGTCCTTAATATTCTGGAAATATATTTGAACCGAATGATTACCTCATAGGGCATCTATGATTCTATTCTATTATTCTATCTCTAGGATGAGTTAGCTTCAACATTGAATCTTTCCCTATCTTGCATCCTCCAATAATTTTATGTGGATAGTATTGACAGTGCTAGTAAAAGAAGGTGGAGAAGGCCATGATAGACCTCTTACAGAAATGTGGGATAGTACGTGTTAGAAAGTGACCACTTTACAATAGGTTTCTGACCAATGATAAGAATTTAATAGAGAACTTTATTCCTGCCTTATAATTCTACAGATTTATTTTAAAAAGTGCTACTAATCTCTATTTTTAAGAGACATTTCTTTTTAATCCTGTTAAGTTACTAAAGAAATCTTGGATTCATCCTGATTATATTCCATGGGATTTTTCCATAAAGAATTCTACACGTTTGCCCCAAGGATGGATGCTTTTTACATTACAGTGCACATCAACAAAATAAATATTAACCTCATTGTAAACTCCAGAGGGAAAGGAATTTCTCAGAAATTCATCTCTAGAAAAAGAGATTTATTGCATTCCAGTCAAATGTATTTCAGTAGTTTGCTTAGACAAGAATATCACAGAAGTCTTTACAACTAGCTAGTCAGTACAGGCAATACACATCAAGAACCAAATGCATCTACCAGATATGTGTGTGCCAATCCAATTGCCTTCAGTGGGAGTTGTGTATACACATCCAAGGGTGCCATTTGCTTCAAAGAATGTAGATTATGATGCCTCACCCAGGTTGTGTCTATTTATGTGAAAGTATCAAGTGAAAGAAAGTTACATGGATCAAGATTAGTTTAGTAAGGAGGGGAATTTGGGATCTTAGTGGATTATGTTTTGATAGTTTTATTACGGAGAGGGTAAGGAGTTAAGAAGGTGCAGGGTAAAATGTGATTTGGAAAGAATCAAACATTAAAACAACTAGGCCAAATTGTGCCTACACTTACACTGGTGTTGGTCATTATATAACACCACTACATTTGATTTACTCTGGTGTAATGGAAACAGAATATAGTCTCATAGCTTCAAATTTTGGCTCAAGATATGGTGCATTTGGACAGATTCTAACACCTAGAATACCACAGTATCAAGACAACTGGGAGAATATAACCCAGTTGAAATATATTGTTCAGAGCCCCTATCAGATTTTTCCAGAAGTAGCATTTCAGCTGCATGTTATTATGAGGCCATTATTCACATATGGCTGTCACCTTATGGCTTCAAACTATATGAAAAGACCAGTACCAACAATATCTGTAACACACACCCTTCTTATCCTAAACTTAAAACCCTTGGCTTCAAGGGATAGCACTGTAATGATGGGGTATTATGTGCTCAGGTGGTCTTTTGATGACAGGTGGTCTTCTAAAACAGATGACCTCAAAGGGGAAATTCAGTGCATTTTAGTTAAAAACATTTACACATTCCTTGGGAAAAAATCTGAAATGTTCTCCTTGTGTAATGTTTTTAAATATTTTGGACAGAACAGCCAAGTTATTAACACTGACAGATGATAAATCAGGTGATGCTTTACAAGGTGGGTGATGGTGATTATGTGGTCTTGGTGCTTGCTTTGATCAGAAGTGACAACCCCTCAAGGTCTGTGGTATTCAGTCTTCCCTGAAGGGAGATCAGCACCTGTTTGCACTTTGAGGCTCTTCTACCTCCCACTGCCTTCCAGCATTATTTCATCTCTCTTAACACACTTGGATCTGATTGACTTAAAGCAAAATCATTATTCATTTACAAAACACTGCTTTATTCAACTCACCCCAAACTATATTGTAGTGGTACTGGTTGTGCTGTTATAATTAAAGTGGCATCCACATTCCCTTTACAAAAGCTTTATTTTTAGTTAACTCCAGGCTAAAATCAGAGTAGGTGCTAATCCAAGCATGGCTTCATTCCCTCCCTCCTCTCCTGCCCCTCCCTCCCCCGCCCCTTCACGAGTACAGCTTGCAGCCTGCTGGACCATTCATCTTAAATTGTGCTGTTTATTTTTTTTATGCTCATCTAGGAGAAACACAGAAACAGGTCTGTAAAACAGAGACAGGACATGGTTTGGTGTTTCAGATTTTGGCTTAATAAATGTTATTCCAAATTGTTCTTTGTCTTGCTTTTGATCTGTAATGGATACCTTTAGGAAATGGCACATCATAAGACTTTAATTCCACCAAGAGGTTTTAGTGACCAAATAAATAACAAGAATGAGGCTTGGGTGGTTTGTTAATATTGTATATGCGGGATGTCAGCCAAAGTCTACTCTTAGTTACACAAATGTAAACTGAGTTCATGGAGTCACTTTGGAATTACACCAGTGTGTCTGAGAGAAGAGTTTGTCCCAGACATTTATAGTTGGGAACAGTACACTCTTTCTTACACTCCCAAATGTGGAGCAGTCAGGATTTTTGCAAGAGGCAAGTCTGAGCTTTGTGTGTATTTGCTGTAACAAATTATTTTAAAAAGTAATTTTTCTCTTTTTATTCTCTAGTTATATCACTGCCTTCTCCATGTATCTGATCCACTGACGTCAAAGTGTTGCTAGTGAAGTTAATGTGTTTCCCACTGATATAAGTGGTCTCTGGATCAAGCTTCAGCTCTTCACTAGTGCTGTGTGGGTACCAGAATTTCACTTTCATGTAAATTTCACTGCAGGTTGAATCTCTGGTCTGGCAACATCCATAGTCCAGCATGATTTTAATTAGCTGGATGTCCACTTATCATGAGTGTGGCTAAGTTTCCCATGGTTCCATAAAGCTTGTTTACAGCAGCCAGTTCTGGCTCTCAGTGTTCTGTGCTGTTGATTAGCTCTAATTAACTCCTAAATATTTTCTATGAGCCCAGTAAGCACTGGAAAAGTTGGCAATGCTGCTAGATAATATTCCACTCATGGATTCTCTAGGGCTACATCTATACTGCACAATTATTTTGGAGTAAACTACACCAAGTGCCCTAGAAATAGCACTTAGCTATTTTGAAATAGAGCATCCATACTCATTGGATGTGAATCGCACACAGAAGCACTTTATGCAGGGCTTCAGGACAGCATTCTCATCCCATGGATGCTGCCTAAGACTATCTAAGGCTCAAGTTTAAAGGGACCCCCCCCCCCCCCCATACAGCCATGTCGCAGGCTCTTCTCTTTTGCCTACCTCATTGAGGGACAGCAAACCCATTCTTTTGCCTGCTGTGGTTGCCCTTGTGGACACCAGCCCTCCCTCCTCATCCTGGAGTCCCTCATTGGCTCTCTGGATCCCACCTGTCCTCCCCTTCACACCATGCACCTCCACTTCTGGCATCTGGACACCAGTTCTGACTGGTGAGACTGGCTCGTCATGGAGCGGTAGAGCAACCAGCAGTGGCTCCAAAATTTCCGGATGATGAAGGAGACTTTTCTGCAGCTGTGTGAGTGGCTTGCCACTGTCCTCAGACAATGGGACATACACATGTGATCTGCCATCCCTCTGGAGAAGCGTGTCACCATTGCCATGTGGAAGCTCACCACACTGGACAGCTACTGATCCGTCAGGAACCAGTTTGGCATGGGGAGATTGATCATCAGGGCCCTGTTCATGCAGGTATGGCAGTCTCAGGCTGTTGTCCCAGGAGAAGGATGGACTGCTGGAATGGGGTCCCCTAGGGAAAGGAGGGGTTGTTGGTGGTAGTGGAAGTTCTCCCCATTAGATTTTTCATTGCTGCCCTCACAAAGCCCTGCCGGAGTGGGGTGTTGCTCCTGCTATGGAGGAGGAGAGTGAAGGGAAGGCAACCTTCCAATGTCTCTGGCAACCCTGCAATCCTGTTTGTTTGTTTGTCTCCTTCTATGGGCAGCTTTAATACCCACTCCTGCATCACAGACACACCCACTCTTTTCCTATGGGCTGAGATTGCAATTCCAACAAGAAATGAAGGTGCCATGTTAGATACCATGTTATCTGTATCTTTTGGGGTCATGTCAACAGATTGTTTTGGGCTCAATCCTAGCTTAAAATTTAAATTGTATCAGGCCCTTTGTAAACAGGTTGGGAAGTGGTCTCATTTGGCAATTATTATTTGGTATTATTTACATAACATAGGCATTGCCATCATGGTATTGACATATACATTTCTCAGTACCTTTACACATAAAATAGCCCAGCCTCATTGACCTCCATGGGCAATGTACCTTGTAAGGAGTAATGGGGATATGATGAAGTTGTTTAAACAGATATATTTCAATGGTAGAAAAAAAATTGTGTGTTTGAAAACTGTAGGTACAACTAAAAGTCTTATACATGTCCGGACGTTGTGATTGTGAATACCTGGTGAGGCAGTCTGTCAAAGGCAAGGCTGGCCTTGAGTCTTGATATCTATGGCTTCAGCTGAATGGCTTGTGTGAAATTTGGAAGAGCAGCTCAGAGAAACCTCTCTCCTTTACTTAAGGATAAAATCTCACAGCAGCCTGAAGGAAAAAGTCCTCGTGGCAGACAGAAAATCGTGCTTGCAGTGTAACCTCAGCCTTAGGCTGCTTATTGCTTCAAGTACCTTCAAGAAAGTGAGGGCGATTCTTGTGTGTTAGTTTTATTTTTAAAGTTTTTCTGAGTGTTATTTTAACAGGCAAATTAATCTCTTACATTCACTGACGTAGCAAAGACGGTATGATGAGGTAATTGCCCCTCTGCTCCTCCTATCATCCTTTGGCTTGCCTGCTCCTCCTCTACCCACCACTGCCTGCTGAAGCCTCTTCCCCACCTCTCTGCCCCCAGCTCCACCCTCGTACATTTTCAACAGAGTGATAGTGCCTGCCCCAGACTGGAAAGGGTAGGGGAAGACGCGGTACAAACTCCCCACTTCCTCCCAGGGTTGGGCTCAGCCATTCGCCAAGTTCGGGGACCTGTCACATAGTGGCAGGGGGCGGGGGAGGAGCACAAATTTTGCTTTTGCCCCTGGTGCATAACACCCTCGCTATGCCTCTGCTGTCTCCTTTTCCTTCACTGATCAGCAACTCTCTTTCCCTTCCCAGCTCTTACATTGCAGATCAGCCTTTCTCATTTCCATATGCCTTTCTTCCCTCACTCTCCTTCTCAGCAACCCTTTGAATCTCTCGTTTGCCCATACAAAGGGTTCAGTGGTTGTGACCACTAGTTTCAGCAGCTTTGAACTTTTTGTAAAGGTTAACTAAGAACTGTTTCAAAACTTTTGTTTTATCTTTTTTTTCAGTAGGACAGGGATAGCAAATAGATATTAGAATCCAACAGTGATGGCGAACCCAGAGAACCTCTAAGGAGGGCAGCAGATTCTGAAAGGGAGCATTACATCTAGAAACATTTCTTTGTTTCAGAAAAGTGACATTTTCTTTATAGATACATCTGGACTGCAGAGTTTTATCAGAAAAAGATATGCAAATTGCAAACCACAATTTTCATCTCTTTTTCCACTTTTTTTTTTTTTTTTCTGAAGAGGCTTTTCCAAAATTTGGCCCATTTACATGGGGCCAAATTTCAGAAAATCCTCCTCTTTCAGAACATCCCTTATTCCTCCCATTGTGAGGAATACAGAAATGCCAAAAGAACGCTACCACTTTTTCAGAAACTGTTCCAAAAAAGCAGATGCATTCCCTGGACGTGGCAAAGCTTTTTCCAGGTTACGGTATCCCAGAAAAACTCTGCAGTCTAGACATAGCCTTAGTTTTTTCTTTTTTTCCCATTTTTCTTTTTTGTGTAGCACCATCTGAGACTGACATTCATCCATGAGAAATAACAATGAAACTCTACTCTAGTTGATCTGTGCATTTTATCAAAGTTTGATATCAGTTTAACTTTCAAGAAATATTAGACACTATACCTGCAAATATTATTTAATAAAATTGTAAAGCATGGGACACGATCAATAGCATGATTTAATAAAATGTGAAATCATGATGATGAAATTTTTATATAGTTTGATACTCATTTATATCCTTTTCCTTTTTAATTTTTTTACTATTTTAGCAGAACTGTCAAAATTTTCTTAATTTTCAGTTATCAACCAATTTTACTGCAAAAATTGAATTTTTATGGGGGAATAAAACCCTAGAAATTAAACCAAAATTTCTGGGGGGGGTTAGGTGTTTTGACAATCAACACATTTAAGTGGAATTTTGATTTATTTAAAAACAGGTTTTTTTAAAATGTTAAAAAATGACTTTAAAAATTTTTTTTGGTGAGGATAGAGGGTAAGCGGGAAAGATCAGCTGTTCTATTGTTACATCAGGCATTGTTGTCATACTTATCACTTTCCTCTTTATCTTACATTGCGGAAGCATGTTCATTTTTTTAACTCAGACATGTTAGATTTTCAAAAGTACTTAGCTCTGGTCTACACTCAAACTTTATTTCAAAATAACTCCCCATCCAAAGTCAAATTTATAAGCAGAGTGTCCATACTACCAAGCCCATTATTTCAAAATGATGGGCTGTAGAATTCAAAATCTGTAGTCATGCTTTTCATCAGGAGTAACACTAATTCTGAAATAGTTACTTTGAAATATAGTAGCCCAGTGTCTATGAGTTTATAATGCTGAAATGCTGGCTGTTCCCTCTGGGCAGTGCTCTTGCTGAAATCCTGACTGTTCCATCTGGGCAGTGTTGTTGCTGAAATGCTGGCTCTTCCCTCTGGGCAGCCCGTGCTGCGTGGGGAGTGCGGGGCCAAGACGGCTGCTTGCTCTGCTTGTTCCCCCGCGGCGGCCCAGCTGAGCAGTGCAGAAGTCAGCCAAGCGCCATGGTGGAGGGAAAGGGAGACGGGGAGGTGACATATATGGCCAGGGGGCGGGGACTGGCTGTGGATGTCACCACCCCGCCCCCATTTGCGCTCGGCTGACTTCTGCGCCGCTCAGCCGTGCCGCCGCGTGGGAGCAAGTGGTGCAAGCGACCGTTTGGGCTCCGCGCTCCTCCAAGTGAGAGGCAGGAGGGGGAGAAGAAGAGAAAGATAGAGACGGAGAGAGAGGCAGGAGATGGAGGAGAGCAGAGAGAGAGGGGAGGAGGCAATAGGAGAAGGAGAGAGAGAGAGAGAGAGACAGAGCGAGAGATTGGAGGCTCAGGAGAGAAGACCGACGTGGAGGAGAGACCTGAAAATCCCGTTTTATGGTGGGCTAATTGTCTAGTTTCGAAATAACAGTAGTGTGGATGCTCCAGTGATGCTATTTCAAAATAATTATTCCCCAGAGTAATTCAGACTATTTACTCCCCAGTGCTTCCTAGAGCTCTAAATCCAAGATAGCAAGTCCACATTAACAGAGCTTACCTCAGACTAATTCTGAGGTTTCCCCGTACTTAGGACATGCTAGTTTGACTTTGTTAAACGAGGAGTTCTTAAATCAAATTTAGTAATTTCAGAATAGTTTCCTAGTGCAGACATGGTCTTATGTTTCATTGACTATGAAAGGGAAAGAGCCTCTTAAGGACATTTCTACACATAGTTGTATGACAATTTAACTAGATCAATTTTGAAATAGATATTGGTAAATAGGAGCAACTCCTTAGTATTGACACAGAGATACAGTAAAATTGTATTTGTATTTTGATTATTTCTATACGTTTACCAAAATGTAGATCTTGTTAAATGAAACAAAATACAGGACTATGTAGCACTTTAAAGACTAACAAGATGGTTTATTAGATGATGAGCTTTCGTGGGCCAGACCCACTTCCTCAGATCAAATAGTGGAAGAAAATAGTCACAGCCATGTATACCAAAGGATACAATTAAAAAAATGAACACATATGAAAAGGACAAATCACATTACAGAACAGAAGGGGGATATGGGGGGGGGGGGGAAGGAAGGTGAATGCCAGTGAGTTAATGATATTAGAGGTGGGGAAGGGTAGATGTCTGTGAGTTAATAGTATTAGAGGTGATAATTGGGGAAGCTATCTTTGTAATGGCTAAGATAGTTGGAGTCTTTGTTAATTCCCCTGCGGAGAGTGTCGAATTTTAGCATGAATGCCAGTTCAGAGGATTCCCTTTCAAGTGCAGATTTGAATGTCTTCTGAAGTAGGATGCAGGTTAGCAGGTCATTCAGACAGTGTCCTTTCTGGTTGAAATGTTAAATGAGTACAGATTTGGGCAGAAACCAGCCCTAATTCACTTACATAGTTTTGAAATTGTTAACTTGTGTTATAAATTGAATCAGAATGTCTTGTTGTCCTTTTTTTTAGGCATTGGCATTTTGTAAAACTGGTTCATTTTTACATAAATTCTGTTTTCTTGGCCATTTGTTAATTTCTTATTTTATTAGCCATTTTTAAGATGCATATTTGGGCCTGCTCCTGAGTTCCAATGTTTATGGAGCTGTGAATTTTATAATCACAAACTATGGAAGATTAGGGCCCGATGGTGCAAAACACACAGGCTTTGTTTTAAGCATGCATGTAATCCCATTGGCTTCAGTGGGGTGATACATATGTTTATTAAAGTTGAGTATGTGTTTACATCTTTTGCTGCTTCAAGGCTTAAACCTTTTCTCCTATTTTAGAAAGCCAGACAATATACTCATGTCAATTAACCATAAGGAAGAGATTTTCAAAAAAGATACAAAGAGTTTAGGAGCACAAGTCACACTTTCACTGGGATTGTGCTGCAATTGAAAATCTCTTCCCTATTGTCTATAGGGTTGCTGACCTGAAATGAAATACAGGCAGTCCCCGACTTACGCGGATCCAACTTATGTCGGATCCGCAGTTACGAACGGGGCTGCCCCAGAGTACACGGACTGCGGGACCTCACGGTCCTGCCGCCCGTGTACTCTGGGGCTTTCTCTGCGTCTCCCTGGTCTGCAGACCAGGAAAATGCAGTGCAAAGCTGCAGGGGGGCTCGGGCAGCGAGGCAGCCCAGGCGCGTCTGGGCTGCTCCGCTGCTGGCTTCCCCGAGGCTTTGCAAAGCCGGGGGGGGGGGGGTCGGGCAGCAGGGCACCCCAGGCACGCCTGGGCTGCTCCGCTGCCGGCTTCCCTGAGGCTTTGCAAAGCGGCGGGGGGGCTCGGGCAGCGAGGCAGCCCAGGCGCCCTGCGGCTGTCCCGCTGCCGGCGTCCTCAGAGGCTTTGCTCCCAGTCTCCCTGGTCTGCTGGTCTCCAGCAGACCAGGGAGACTGGGAGCAAAGCCGCGGAGGACCCAGGCGGCAGGACCGCGGTGCGTCTCGGTCCGCCGCCCGTGTCTTCCTGGTCTGCTGGGGTGGGCGGGAGGGCGCAGCTAGTACAGGCCTCCCCCCCCCCCCCCCCCAGCAGACTAGGCTTTTCTCCGGACGCCTGTGGCAGAGCAGCTAGGGTGCTGCCTGTTGGTCCCGCAGCACCGCTCTGGGCGCTACTGGTCCAACCCAGCAGCACCCCAGCTGCTCTGGTCCTGATTCAGCCGCTGCTGGTCAGTTTCAGCAGCGGCTGAATCAGGATGCCTGGGGCAGAGCAGATGGGGTGCTGCTGGGTTGGTCCAGTAGTGCCGAGGAGCTTCCTGGAATCAGCTGCTGATCAATTTCAGCAGCAGCTGACTTGGGGACGCTTGGGGTTCTTAAGTTGATTCTATATGTAAGTCAGAACTGGCGGTCAGTTTCAGCAGCGACTGAATCTGGACGCCAGTTCCGACTTACATACAGATTCAACTTAAGAACAAACCTACAGTCCCTATCTTGTACGTAACCCGGGGACTGCCTGTACTTGTCTTGTTCTACATCCACAGTTTCATGCATTTGCTGAAGTGGGTGCTGTATACTTATATAAAGTGTAAGTTGAGTTTGCATTGTTATCCCTCAACACAATTTCCAAGTCAATTAAATTCAACTGTTACTTATTGATAGTGATAAGGTTGTGTCTCAGATGAAGCAAATGTTATTTGAACCCTGTTATAATTATAGAGGGGGAACCAGTTCAAAAATAAAAACAAACAAAAATCTGACATGAAATTTTCCCCATAGTTTGCACTGAACTCAAGCTGACCATTTTATGAAGTTTATAAAACTTATCATGACCCTTCCCTCATGTTATTTTACATCTTCATGCACTTCGGCTCTTCTAGATTCCAGCTGAGATTGGAACAGATATGCCTACATATTAGATTGATGGCAGTTACGGCCCAATCAAAACCAAGACGTTTCCAAGAAAATTTTGGCAACTTATCTGATCACAATATCCAATCATTTTGAAACTTGCCTATTACTAATAATAGCTCCCTTACTTTAATCACAATCCATTATATTAAACAGCATTTGAGAAGTGTTTTATAAAGAGACAAATGTAATCGTAATTTTTTGCCTCTTTAGATCATTGCCAAGAAACAAAAATTCTCTGTGAGGAATTGTAGCTTAAAAGGGAAAGGAAGTCATTTAAATATGGACCAAATTTTGCTTTCCCCTTCTTTCCACCTACATACATTTATTTGTCTTGCACCAGGCCTGAAAATCAGTGGATCTGCTGCACTTCCACTGAATGAAAGGTAAGAGATGAGAAGAAACATGGTGTTGCTAGCTGTACCAGAAATCTCATCAACTCCTGTCTTTCTGGGCTTGCACATTTCATGGGTAGTGGGAGAGTTGGGGGAAGGCATCTTTGCAGGTCCAGTTAAAAGACCGGAAATACTAAATTCCTCCAGGAGGTGCCAGCATCATGAGAGGAAAAAGAAATATGCATAGAAAGTGATGAAGATAAAGTGCTAAGTGAATAAAATAGCAGGAAGGAAAGAGGGGAGGCATGGACAATGCCAAAGAAGTTGTCACTGCAGAGATCCAAGGGTAAAAAAAAAAGAATCGTAAGTGATTTTTTTTTTTTTTTAGTGGCAATATCTGGGTTCCATGAGCCTTGATTCTCATGTCATTGCTGGGACCTACCATAGACCCCTATCTCTTACTGGTACTGGACATAAAAGCCCAACAGTATTGACTCCACACTACTTTTACCAATACATCCCATGCCTCGTCTAAAAATTACATTACATGCAGGTTGTTAGGCTGAACTAATAAATGAATGGATGACACTTTCATTAGAGTGGGAGAATAAGATCTTTATTTTTGGGATTCTTGAATCAATTTATGAGTTGAAGTCAGCTGACTAAGACTGAAAACAAAAGTGTGTTTACAAAAACTACCTTTCAAACTCATGTATATCACCTTTGATGGCTTCGTCAAGCAGTAGCTTTGTACTGTAGAGATAAGATGACATGTTGATGACACAAAGAGCATTTTGCTTGATAAACAATTGCCCACCTGCCATTTCGCAACAAGTTACAATGTGGCTGGGAGGAAAGATTTGATGGAAAATCAAGTTCAGAACTTCAGTCCAAAAAAAGTTTTGTAATCTCAGTTAACCATTCTGAGCAAGAAGGTTCTATGAGATGCAATAAAAGAAATATGCATCTTTTTTTAGTTTTCATTGCTAGGATTTTGAAGGGATGTATATTCTAAGGCTTCCATTATTTTAAATTCCTGCTTGATCAGTTTCAAAAACTGAAATTTACTCAGAGTTCTTGATCCACTGGCACCAAAAATGGCCTTTTCAAGCCACTTGTACAATATGCTTCATTACTGCTTTCTGTAGCAACTAAGGTTGGTTCCATATGGAACACTGACACTTAATACCCTCCAAATAAGATTTGGGTTTTTAGTTATGGGTACGACCAGATGGCCAACACCAGTTGCCACAGGGATGGAGCAGTCTTCAACATTAGGGAGAAAGGATAAAGGATTCCCTGAAGTGGGGAGGGTAGGTTGGTTCTGGAGTAGCCTAGGGGATAGGGCATTTACCTGGGGAATGCAGGGGGGTGAGTTCAAGTCCCACCTCCAGCAGTGCCGCCAGCCCATCCTGGAAGCAACCAGACAGCCAACATAGAAGAAGAGACTTTCCTGGGGTTGAGTAGGTTCTGGAGTGGCCATGGGGCTAGGCCATTTCCATGGGGAGCACAGGGTGGTGGACTCAAGTCCTGCCAACCCAGGCAGCTGCTGGGCAGCCATCACCAGTTGCCCCAGGGATGGTGCTGGCCGCAGGGCCGCAGCATAAGGGACAATGGAGCTGGCTGCAGCATAAGGGACAATCCAAAAGTAGTAAGATCAGGAGGGTTGTGGAGTGGCCGAGAGCAGTGTTTGCCAATTCGTGCTCAGGGAAACCCTGGGGTTCTGCAAAACAAAGGGTCCCCTGAGAAGCTGAAAGAGAGACAGCTGGCAGAGGCATGGGCAGCAAGTTGTATGGGCTCATGGTGCCCATGCTCCACCAATATTGGAACTGGAGCGGACCCCCGGTCCCAGAGCGTCTGTCCCCGTGCACAACCTTCACTGAGGTCCCCCTTGCTGGCTGCTGCTGCCCTGCACAGTGTGCTCAAACCGGTAGGCAGGGAGATGCCCGGGCATGACATAACGTCATGGCCTGGGATTTTAAAACTGCTGGGTGCTGCATTACACCGTATGGCTGAGTTGCGGGTTCAGAGTCCGGGGACGGAGTGCAAACTCCAGCCCCCACAAAGTGGAAAGCAGAAGGTAGGGGAAGGACTGGGAGAGGAAGGGGCTTGTGTGGAGGGTGAGGGAAGAGAGGGGAAGGCACCAAAGGGAAAGGGTAGAGGAGAAACAAATGCCAGGGGGCCAAGTGCAGACAATGAGGAAAAAGGCAGGAGGGGAGGGGACAGGCTGATGATGGGAGTGGAGAGGGTAAGGGCTACAGGGGGGATGGGGAGGTGCTGGGGGAAGGTTTGAAAGAAGGGGGGGCATGAGGAAGGCTGGGATGGAGCAAGTCATGTGTGAGGGCACAGAGGGGCATGAGCGGAACGGGGGCAGAGGGTGGTGAGGGGGTGGGCATCAGGAAAAAAGAGGGCAAAGGAGGTAGGGGCAGTGAAGGAAGGGGGAGGCAACAGGAGGGTGCAGGAGTAAGAGAAGGTGCAAGTGCCAGGGGATTCTGGTGGTGAAGCAGAAGGGCAGACACCTGCAGGGGAGGGACCAACACCAGAGGAGAGATGCAGGGCAAGTGTGTAGAAGGTGTTAGAAGAGGGGATGAGGAGGGGTAGCTCACATGATCAGAGTGGGGCTATTGGAGGAGTGGGCACAGGGAGGAGAGAAGGGTTGGTGGAGGGGGGGCAGGTTGCAGGAGGGCTGAGGGCAGTGAGAAGGGCAGGAGTTAGGACAGCAGAGGAGGGTGAGGAGTTGGGAGACAGCAGGCACCAGGGGAGCTGATGGAGCAAGGGGAAGAGACACGGCAGCAGAGAGAAAAGGTAAAGGTTTAAAAATATTTATTAATAACTTGGGTGCCACAGTGGCACATCCAAACAAGCCACATGAACTCAGTACTGGTGCACAACACAAAATTCATTTTGCTCATGCGAGGAAACTCAGGCTATGTCTACACTGGCGGTTTCTTGTGCAAGAGTTCTTGTGAAAGAACACATCCACACTGCCATGTGCGAGCTGTGCTTTTGCACAACAGCATCTATGGCACTGTGGATGCTCTCTTGCCCGAGAAAGCTCTGATGGCCATTTTAGCCATAGGGCTTTCTTGTGCAAGAAATTCATGTTGCCTGTCTACACTGGCCTCTTGCGCAAGAATAGTTGCACAAAAGGGCTTATTACTGAGCAGGACCATCATAGCTCTTGCACAAAAAGCCCTGATTTCATACATGAGAACATCAGTTTACTTGCGCAAAAACACATGGCCAGTGTAGACAGGAAGCAAGTTTTTGCGCAAGAGTGGCCACTTTGGCGCAAGATCGCGCCAGTGTAGGCACAGCCAAGGGGAGGGAGGGAGGAAGACGGGGCAAAGAATCAGCGCTGGCTCAGCATGTCTGCATGGTTTGGGGGAAGGTGCAGGGAAATTGAGCTCAGCTGGGTTGCAGAGTGGGGAGGTCTGGGGAGCTGGGCTGGGCTGGGCTGCGGGGTGGAGGTAGGGGGGTGTGGAGCTCAGAGCTCAGTTTGGCTGCAGGAGGAAGGAGGTGCCGGGAACCATGGCTAGACTCAAGGGGAGGGAGGGGCAGGAATCGGTGCTTGGCTCAGCAGTTTTGTGGGGCTTGCGGGAGGTGCAGGAAAACGGGGCTTAGCAGTCCTGTGGGGGAGGCATGCAGGGAACCAGTGCAGGGCTCAATTGGGCTGAGGTGGATGTGGTAGGGCATATGGAACAGAAGGGCAGCTCAGCTGGGTGTGAGGGGCTGCAGGGAACTGGTGCTGCACTCCCTTGGATTGTGGGGGATGGTTTTGGGGGAGGTGCAGGGAACCAGCAGGGGTGGGCAGCTCAGTTGGGTTGCAAGGGATAGAGGCGCAAAGAAGCCTAGTGTGTGTGGGGGGGGGGGGGGAGAACCAGGAGCCTTGAAAAGACCTCCCCTGGTCCGAAAATCACTTATCTGGGACCAGTCAAGGTGCTTTTGCGCAAAAGGGCCACTGTAGACAGCTCAGATTTGTTTTTCGCAAAAAAGCCCTGATTGCGAAAATGGCGATCGGGGCTTTTTTGCAGAAAAGCATGTCTAGATTGGCACGGACGCTTTTCCGTAAAAAGTGCTTTTGCGGAAAAGCGTCCGTGCCAATCTAGACGCTCTTTTCCGCAAATGCTTTTAACGGAAAACTTTTCCGCTAAAAGCATTTGCGGAAAATCATGCCAGTCTAGACGTAGCCAAGATGAAACAGTACATTTCATCTCTAGATGTAGAAACACTTTGCTTGGATAGTGCCATACAGGAGCCTGATTTTACAGAAGCAGAGTTACATCAGTAGCACAACCAGGAACAGAAGGTAAGCTATCCAGCACTTTTCTAAGGCCAGCAGGCCCTAATGCAAAACCAGTCTCAATGTAAAGACTTCCACTAACTTCAGTGGGCTTTGATTCAGGCCCCTAAACACAGCTAACCTAACTAATGAATAGGTTAAACTTAAAAAACAACAAATAGTCTGGTAGCACTTTATAGACTAACAAAACATGTAGCTGGTATCATGAGCTTTCGTGGGCACAACCCACTTCTTCAGATGACCAGAATTTTGAGTTTAGGATGTGCAGACCCAAAATGAATGGGAGACACTTTTATGTAGCGTGGAAGGAATAAAGTTACCCCCACTCTTCTTGAATGAGGCAATCTCCATGTGACTTTTTGTTTTTACCTCCTCCTTGTAGGCTAGTGTATATTGTATGAAAAACTTAAAAAACATCAAATAGTTTAGTAGCACTTTAAAGACTAACAAAACATGTTGGTATCATGAACTTTCATGGGCACAGCCCACTTCTTCAGATGACCGGAGTGTTGGAAATCCAGAACCAAGAATAAATAAGGGAAGTGGGGCAGGGAGACGGAAAAAAATTGGAGGGGGGAGGGGAAAAAAGACAGTGGGTAGATAAGTTTCAAAGGTGGATAGATAAGTTTCAAATTGTATGGCCACTCTTCAGCTAGGTATTTACAGTGTCAAATACCATGTATTTAAAATGCAGCCTTAATCAAAACTATCCCTGTCTGCAGGAGGACTCTGAATGCAGGAGGCTATAACATTCTGGTTACTTGTCTGATGTTTTTGATGCAACAGACAACTGCAACTAGCCATTAAATACATTAATCTAATTTACATAACTAAAGGTTCTTTGGACTTTGGAGCAAGGAGGTTTCTTTGAAATGCACATTTTTTTCTGTCACCTATAGAGAGAAAAAGGGCCAAGCAGTTTAGAGATTGACTCCAGTTCTTAAAGGAAAAGAAAACAATACACATAAAGGTAATCTATTATATATTTAGAGAGTTTTTCTGTTTGATTAACAACTCCTTGTAAACAGTCAGGCTGCATCTACACTGCAGTGCTATTTGAGGATACTGGGGGTATCCCAGAATAGCTATCCCATGTCTTAACAACAAGCCCGTTATTTCAAAATATAATGGGTTCGCTATTCTGATGTCCCTGTAAACCTCATTCCAAGAGGAGTAAGGGATGTTTTAGAACAGTGATTTTATTTTGAAATAAGTCCTGTGTAGACATCTCCAAATTATGAAATAAGCTATTGTGAAATAAGATCAAAATAAGATACACAATTCACATAGCTCAAATTGTATATCTTATTTCGATCTACAGGGCAGCGTAGACACACCTTAAAAGTCAGAACCACCAAATTCAGTACTGAGCTTCCTTTTATAACTTTAAAAAGCAAGGTAAGGGTTTGGTTGCACCAGAAAAACGGGATGGACCTGGAATGTGATGGCTTCTCACAAAACCATTTAAAAAAAAAAGACAGAATCACCAGACAGGTGTCAGGCTGGCTAGGGTGTGTGCCCCCTTCAAAGACTGCACCAGCCCCAAGCCTCCCACCCACTGAATGCCCTTCAGGGAGGATGGGGGGGGGAGCTGAAGCTCCCCACTCCTAACTCATATGGAATCCTTTCTGGTTGTTCCCCTTTGTCAGGGAGTTGAAGGAAAGTGCATAGTTTGCTTTATTCCTCACTCTGGCTGGGGAGTGCACTGGACAGATGAACCTGGACCTGCCCAGGCCAGGGGACATGGACCCCTCCCCCAGCTGTGCCCAGTGGATTTGCATCAGCCATACAGAGGCACTTCCCACCAGGCACCAAACTGCTGCAATGAGAGAGGACTGGGGTAGTCTACGCTCCCTGGAGCAACCTGAACACTGAACCCCTCATCCCCACCCCAGAGCAATGATTTAAATGAAGCATGGACATTTTCATTTTATTTTCCAAAAAACAAAAATTGAGTTAAGGACCTGAGCCATGCTGGGTAAATCTTCTGGTGCAGGCATAAAGTACAAGGGCAGAGGCTGAAGCTGCTTCACTACCAGCACTAACATTAGAACCTGCTGTGATTTCCTTCTCGTTTGCTCTTTTTCTCCTGCATCACCCACCTCTCTTCAGTTTCTTTGGTTCCTTGGTGCAGTGCAGTCATCCAGTGTATCCTGTTGCTAACTGCATCTTCAGAGCTTGTAGTATGCTAAAAGTCTCTCTTGGGTCAGGCCCTAAATGGTCCAAAAGGCTTATAATAAGGGTAGCAGCTTAGGGTAGCAGCTAAGGTAGCTACTGTGAGGCTACATCGACACTGGCGTGATCTTGCGCAAAAACTCTTTAGCACAAGAGTTCTTCTGCAAAAACTCTTCCAGAAGAGAGCGTCTACACTGGCATGTGCTTATGCGCAAGAGCATCCATGCCAGTGTAGATGCTCTCTTATGCAAGAAAGCTCCAATGGCCATTTTAGCCATAGAGCTTTCTTGCGCGAGAAATCCATGTTGACTGTCTACACTGGCCTCTTGTGCAAGAACAGTTGCGCACAAGGGCTTATTCCTGAGTGGGAGCGTCAGAGTTCTGGTACAAGAAGCCCTGATTTTATACATTAGAACATCAGTTTACTTGCACAAGAACACACGGCCAGTGTAGACAGGCAGCAAGATTTTGCGCAAGAGCGGCTGCTTTTGTGCAAGATCGCGCCAGTGTAGACACAGCCTGAGTGTTTACCCCTATATACTGTAGTGTAACAGAGTTCCAGCACTGCTAGTTGGTTAGAAAATGCCTCAGAGGCTCACTATGACCCTCAGTGTAACTTCTCTCCCCTTACTGAGCCACCTTCATCATAGGCCAGTCAAAGTATTTGGGGTGAAACGTCTCCTTAGTCCCGTTCTCCCCACTCAAGGGTAGTCTCTGTAATGGTGTGGGAAGGGCTGGGGGGAAATCCAAGCCCACTTTCTACTCCGGGTTCTGGCCAAGAGACCCTAATGGCAGTGGCCACAGGTCATGTTTTCTCCTCCACCAGAGCTGCAGCCATCCCCGAGCCACTTTCTCAAAAGACCCCTTCCAGCTCCTTCCTCCCAGTACAGGACTAGGTACCTTTCTGCTCTTCCACACCTCCACTTTTTCTCTCCCAGTCCTTGGCTTCCTACCCTTCCTGAAGGGAAAGCTTTTAAATTAGACCCAGCAAGTCCTTAATGGGCTGCAGGTATTTTGATCAGCCTGTCTGTCTTGCTTCTGGCAAACTCTTAAGTGGCTTGAGGATCCTCCTGATTGCTCTGCAGCAGCCCCTGTGAACAGAAAATGATTCATCCTGTGGCCAGATATCTACCTTTGATCAAACTACTGCAGCCAATTGGTCTGGGTCTGCCACTGTGGCAATTGGTTAACTGATTGATTTTATCATGCTGCCTATTTAGGTACATCTTATCAATAATGCTGTACTCAATCACTCTTTCAACCAAGGTATAAGAGAAAATACTCTCCTGTAGTGAGCAGGGGTGGCCACTCACTGACTCAGAGTGTGAAGAACCCCTCTCTGAGCCCGGGTGGTCCAACCCTTGTCCTGCTCCTTTAACTCCCTGGAAGCCAAGGGATGGGGCAAGTAGAATAAAAGCCTACCCCAGGAGCTTATAAGGCCCCATTCATGGGAGGAAGCAGAGGCTTGTCCTAACCTGAGCAGAGAAGCCACTAAAGACCTCGCTGAGGCTGAGGACTGGCACAGACCCCCGTGCCAAAGAGAAGACCCTTTTAACCCTGCTGAAGGGTTCAGGCTATGACAACCCTGAGAACCTATGCAAGTTTTGAGCTAGGTAGATGCTGAGGGGGAGTCTGGAAGAGGCCAGGACAGGCCGACAGTAGTCAGGCTGACCTCATTGTCCTGTAATGTGTCTGTGTGTTGTGGATCAGATCCCCACTGAGCAGTGGCAGCTGGTTGGGGGGGATAGAGATAGAGACAGAGAGAGAGAGACCCTGAGAAACCAGGAGAGAGAGAGAGACCCCAAGAGACCAACAGAGAGAGACCCTGAGAGAGACCAACCCCCCTGGTGCCTGTGGTAGTATGGGACATTTACAAATGGTCTGGACCCAGGTGGATGGGAACTTTGGCTGGGTTTGTACAGCAGAAGCCCTGCCTGCCATTCAGGCCCAGCCATGCTGACAGCTTCTCTAGGGATAGGCCCGTGGAAGTTATGGCCCTTCTTGATTCAGGGTCTAGGCAAATTCTGGTACAGAGAGGGATGCTCCCAGACTCCATAGTGATGGAAGGGGAGCTCCAATTCCAATGTATCCATGGAGATATAAAAGCTCACCCCTCATGCTCAGTTTTCCCTGATGATAAATGGAGTGCTGGTAGTAGGGATAGCCACTGTCCTAGCCTATCCCCTCATTCTTGGCAGGGACTGGCTGGGGTTATCGAGCTCCTCCAGGAAGTGAGTTTCTGAGATATTCCTACTTGGGTTGCACTGGAAGGGGACCCCATGGGGAGGGGCAAAGATAGCCCAGAGGCTGAAGAACCTCTGAGAGAAGCCAAAGAGGGGCCCTCCATGACAGACAACCCAGAAAGCCCAAAAGGATCCCATGATGCACCTATGGAGGATTCTAGGGCAGCCAGTCTGGCTGACTTTCCCCAAAACCAGCAGGATGATCCAACCCTGTAATTCCCCTATTACCAGGTGACCCGTGTTAACAGGGCTGTGATGAATCCCCAGCAACTTGAGCCGTAGCCCAACTTTGAGCTGGTGGTGGACCGTCTGTACTGGTTCTCTCACTTTCATTGGCTGGGGATCTACTAAGAGGTGAGAGACTACTGCCGTTCCTGCCCTGAGTGCCATCGGGCCACATATGCTGACGTCCAGAAAGCCCCATTGGTCCCTCTTCCAGTAGTTGAGACCCCCTTCAAACATGTTCCCTTGACTTAGTGGCGCCACTACCATGGAGCAAAGCAGGGTATTGATACATCCTGGTCCCTGTCAACTATGCCACCCGCTTCCCTAATGCTATCCTAGTATCAATCACCAGAGCCCAGATTATTGCTTCTGAACAAGTGAAAATTTCCACCTGGGTGGGGCTTCCTTGGGAGTTGCTGATCAGGGGACCAATTTCACCTCCTGGCTACTCTGCCAGCTGTGCGCCTTGCTGGGCATACAGATGCTGCAGAATCATGGGTTGGTCCTGGCCAGATAGGGGTTAAGTAGTAGCCCTTTTCACCTGGGCTCATTTGAATTGTGGACTGAGGGTTATTTGTCTGTCCCATCCCACATCAGGGCCTGGGCCTACTTAATCTGCAAATGGCATTTGTTTGTTGGCTCTGCCCTGCACCAGGGCCTGGGCTTACCCTAGGTACTATATGTGATTCCCTGCCTGCCCTACACTGGGGCTTGGAAGCACCTAAGGACTGAAATTGTGTTGGTTGAGTGCCCTGCCCTATACTCAGGGCCTAGGGCTTATAGGGAACCATAGGGCATTGTTTTATGGGCCTGAGCACAGATCATAAGACCAGCCATCCTGGGTCAAACTA
This sequence comes from Pelodiscus sinensis, assembly GCF_049634645.1. Classification (NCBI taxonomy): domain Eukaryota; kingdom Metazoa; phylum Chordata; order Testudines; family Trionychidae; genus Pelodiscus; species Pelodiscus sinensis. Next base: position 25,911,155 of record NC_134725.1, on the reverse strand, counting down.
AAGGTCCATCTATCCCAGTATCTTGTCTGCCAACAGTGGCCAATGCCAGATGCCCCAGAGGGAGTGAACAGAACAGGGAATCATCAAGTGATCCCTTTCCTGTCATCCATTTCCAAATAAACAGAGGCTAGGGACACCATTGCTTCCCATCCTGGCTAATGGCCACTGATGGACCTAACCTCCATGAATTTATCTAGCTCTTTTTTTAACTCTATTGAAATCTTAGTCTTCACAACATCTTCTGGCAAGAAGTTCCACAGGTTGATTGTGTGGTGAGTGAAGAAAAACTTCCTTTTGTTTGTTTTAAACTTGCTGCCTATGAATTTAATTTGGTGATCCCTAGTTCTTATATTATGGGAACAGGAAAATTAATTTTCCTTTATTCACTTTTTTCTATACCAGTCATGATTTTATAGACCTCTGTCATGTCCCATCTTAGTCTCTTTTCTAAGCTGAAAAGTCCGAATCTCTCTACATATCGTAGCCATTCCAAACCCCTAATCATTTTTTTTTGCCCTTTTCTGAATCTTTCCAATGCCAATCTTTTTAGAGATAAGGCAACCACGTCTGTACACAGTATTCAATATGTGGGCATACCATGGTTTTATCTAACCTCTTTTTAATGATTCCCAACATTCTGTTTGCTCATTTGACTGCCACTGCACACTGAGTGGATGTTTTCTGAGAACTATTCACAATGTCTTCAAGATCTCTCTCTTGAGTAGTTGTAGCTAAATTAGTCCCCATGATATTGTGTATATATAGTTGGGATTATTTTTTCCAATGTGCAATACTTTACATTTGTCAACATGAAATTTCATTTGCCATTTTGTTGCCCAATCACTTAGTCCGGTAAGATCTTTTTGAAGCTTTCCAGTCTGCTTTTGTCTTAACTATCTTGAGCAGTTTGGTATCATCGGAAAATTTGCCACCTCACTATTTACCTCTTTCTCTAGATCATTTATAGGTTGCCAGATGGTATAACCAAAAATACCGAACACTCCTCCCTTCCCCCCCGAAAAAAAACCCACCAGGGGAAAAAGTTCTGGGGGGGAGGGGAGAGACCAAAGGTTTTTTTGGTTTTGTTTGTTTGTTTTTTGCTTAATAAAACAGCATTAAAACAGCATGGCCCTTTCAGTGCGAGCAGTCAGAATAGGGATAGGAAGAGGGGCAAGGTTGAGCACTAAGATCCAGGGAAGGCATTGTTTCTCCTTGATCTTTAGGCTTTTTGCGGACTGCTATTTTGTTTTCTAGATCAAGCCAGAACACAGCTTTCCTGTGGAACTAGGTAAGCAGGAAGTCCATGGGCGGGGGGGGGGGGGCGTCGGAGGCCAGGGGATGAGCCCACTTGCTGAGTATGTCGTAGGGTTGCCAGGTGTCTGGTATTTTTGCCTCCTGGCAGGGAACAAAACCAGAAAATACTGGACATTTTAGGTGTCTGGTATTTTCTGAATTTTTTTACTGGAAAGAAGGCGAAAATACCACACTGTCCGGGTCAATACTGGACACCTGGCAACCCTAATCATTTATAAATAAGTTGAATAGGATTGGTCTCAGGACAGGCCCTTGGGTAACACCGCTAGTTGCCTCTCTTCTTTCTGAAAACTTACCATTTATTCCTACCCTTTGTTTCCTGTCTTTTGACCAGTTATCAGTTGTTGTGAGTGGAAAACTGGAAGACTATTATATTTCAAGGAGTTAGTGAATCTTCCAAGTCCTCATGTCTGCAAACTAGAAAACAGGCTTTGGCCTGCTGTTAGCAAGAAAAATTCCCAGCTAGCTAGCTTGTTAGAGAGAGACTGTGCCCTGTGTGGGTGAGTTCACTGCATAGTTTAAATAAGCTTTGGGGTAAATAAGACTGTCCGTGGGAATCTTCTCACAGAGGTAGGTGGGGTTTTTTTGTGTTTTTTTTTCCTCAGAACATAGTTAGTTGCTGCTTCTAGGATTTTGTGTACAGGCTATATATCATTTAATGTTGCCAATGCCCTTTGGACTTCCCAAAGGACCAGGTACAGAAGTGCCTTTCAGACCTTGCCCAGGTGTCCATCCTTTGCTGAGTCAGAGTCCCCAGCAAGCCAAAGGGATGTTGTAAGCCTTCTTTTTTTCTTTTTATATCATCTGTAATATCTAATAAACCTTGTATTTATTCACATTAAGCGATTTGTGTCTTCTTGGTTATCCTCCGAACCTGAGAGCAGAGTCTGGCTGGCCCAGCCTCTGAAGTAAAACATCAGCCCATAAAAGGTCCTTCCCTCTTATCCCATGACAACTTACTTTACTTAAGGTCTTTCACCAAAGGCTCTTGTCAAAGGCTTTCTGGAAATTTAAGTATACTATGTGGTATACCTAGACTTTAGTAAGGCGTTTGATATGGTCTCGCATGATATTCTTATCAATAAACTAGACAAATACAACTTAGATGTGGCTACTATAAGGTGGATGCATAACTGGCTGGATAACCGTACTCAGAGAATAGTTATTAATGGTTCACAATCCTGCTGGAAAGGTATAACAAGTGGGGTTCCGCAGGGGTCTGTTTTGGGACCAGCTCTGTTCAATATCTTCATCAACGATTTAAATATTGGCATAGAATGTACGCTTATTAAGTTTGCAGATGAGATCAAGCTGAAAGGGGTTGCGACTGATCTGGAGGATAGGGTCATAATTCAAAATGATCTGGACAAATTGGAGAAATGGTCTGAGGCAAACAGGATGAAGTTTAATACAGGCAGTCCCCGGGTTACGTACAAGATAGGGACTGTAGGTTTGTTCTTAAGTTGAATCTGTATGTAAGTCGGAACTGGCGTCCAGATTCAGCCGCTGCTGAAACTGACCGCCAGTTCTGACTTACATACAGAATCAACTTAAGAACCCCAAGCATCCCCAAGTCAGCTGCTGCTGAAACTGATCAGCAACTGATTCCAGGAAGCCCGGGGCAGAGTAACTCTGCCTCGGGCTTCCTGTAGTCAGCGCTGGTCAGTTTCAGCAGCGGCTAAATCAGGACGCCTGGGGCAGAGCAGCTGGGGTGCTGCTGGGTTGCTCCAGTAGCGCCGCTCCTCGGCACTACTGGACCAACCCAGCAGCACCCCAGCTGCTCTGCCCCAGGCGTCCTGATTCAGCCGCTGCTGAAACTGACCAGCAGCGGCTGAATCAGGACCAGAGCAGTGCTGCGGGACCAACCGGCAGCACCCCAGCTGCTCTGCCACAGGCGTCTGGAGAAAAGCCTAGTCTGCTGGGGGGGGGGGCTACTAGCTGCGCCCCCCCACCCCAGCAGACCAGGAAGACGAGGGCGGCGGACCGAGACGCACCGCGGTCCCGCCGCCTGGGTCCTCCGTGGCTTTGCTCCCCGTCTCCCTGGTCTGCTGGAGACCAGCAGACCAGGGAGACGGGGAGCAAAGCCTCTGAGGACGCCGGCAGCGGGACAGCCGTCTGGGCTGTCCCGCTGCCGGCCTCCCCCGCGGCTTTGCAAAGCCTGGACTGCTCCGCTGCTGGCTTCCCCGCGGCTTTGCAAAGCCGCGGGGGGGGGGGGGCGGGGGGAGGGCTCAGGCAGCCCAGGCGCCCCTGGACTGCCCGAGCCCCTCTGCGGCTTTGCTCTGCGTCTTCCTGGTCTGCAGACCAGGGAGACGCAGAGAAAGCTCCAGAGTACACGGGCGGCAGGACCGCGAGGTCCCGCAGTCCGTGTACTCTGGGGCAGCCCCGTTCGTAACTGCGGATCCGACGTAAGTCGGGGACTGCCTGTAAAGACAAATGCAAAGTGCTCTACTTAGGAAGGAACAATCAGTTTCACACATACAGAATGGGAAGCGACTATGTAGAAAGGAATACGGCAGAAAGAGATCTAGGGGTTATAGTGGACCACAAGCGAATATGAGTCAGCAGTGTGATGCAGTTGCAAAAAAAAGCAAATATGATTCTGGGATGCATTAACAGGTATATTATGAGCAAGACACGAAAAGTCATTCTTCCGCTCTACTCTGCACTAGTTAGGCCTCAGTTGGAATATTATGTCCAGTTCTGGGCACCGCATTTCAAGAAAGATGTGGAAAAATTGGAAAGGGTCCAGAGTAGAACAACAAGAATGATTAAAGGTCTAGAGAACATGACCTATGAAGGAAGGATGAAAGAATTGGGTTTGTTTATTTTAGAAAAGAGAAGATTGAGGGAGGACATTATAGCAGTTTTCAGGTATCTAAAAGGGTGTCATAAGGTGGAGGGAGAAAACTTGTTCATCTTGGCCTCTGAGGATAGAACAAGAAGCAATGGGATTAAACTGCAGCAAGGGAGGTTAGGTTGGACATTAGAAAAAAGTTCCTAACTGTCAGGGTGGTCAAACACTGGAATAAATTACCCAGGGAGGTTGTGGAATCTCCATCTCTGGAGATATTTAAGAGTAGGTTAGATAAATGTCTATCAGGGATGGTCTAGACAGTATTTGGTCCTGCCATGAGTGCAGGGGTCTGGACTCAATGACCTCTCAAGGTCCCTTCCAGTCCTAGTATTCTATGATTTTATATCCTCTGGATCCCCCTTGTCCACATGTTTATCGACCCCCTCAAAGAAATCTAGTAGATTAGTAAAACATGATATCCCTTTACAGAAACCATGTTGACTTTTCCCCAACAAAAATGTTAATCTGTGTCTGACAATTTTATTCTTTACCATAGTTTCAATTAATTTGCCCGGTACTGATGTTAGACTTCCCAATCTGTAATTGTTAGGATCACCTCTAGAGCCCTTTTTAAATACTGGCATCACATTGTTTATCTTCCAGTCATTAGGTACAGAAACTGTTTTAATGGCTAGGTTACAAACCAGTTAACAGTTCTGCAATTTCATATTTAAATTCCTTCAGAACTCTTGCGTGAATTCTATCTGGTCCCGGTGACTTGTTACTGTTGAATTATCAATGTGTTCCAAAACCTCCTCTAGTGACCCTTCAATCAGTGACAATTCCTCAGATTTGTCATCTAAAAAGAATGGCTCAGATTTAGAAATCTCCCTGACCTCTTCAGCTGTGAAGACAGAAGCAAAGAATTCATTGAGTTTCCCCACAATGACTGTATACTCTTTGGATACGTCTAGATTACATGCCTCTGCCAACGGAGGCATGTAAAATAGGCTACTTGACATAGTCAATGAAGCAGGGATTTAAATATCCCCAGCTTCATTAAAATAAACATGTCTGCTACTCTGTGCCAGCTCAGCTGATTGTCAGCACAGTGAGAGAGTCAAGACGCGGACTGGTCGACAAGGGAAGCATTTGTCGACTGCTCCTGTAAATCTTGTTTCATGAGACATAAGGGAGCAGTCGACAAAGGCTTTCTTTGTTGACCGATCCATGTCTTGACTCACGCGCTGTGCCGACGATCAGCTGAACCCGCACAGTGCAGCGACCATTTTTATTTTAATGAAGCAGGGGATATTTAAATCCCTGCTTCATTGACTATGTCGGGTAGCCTATTTTACATGCCTCTATTGGCAGAAGCATGTAATCTAGATGTACCCTTTGAGTACTCCTTTAGCATTTCAATCATCCAAGGGCCCCACTCATTGTTTAGAAGAATTCCTGCTTCTGATGTACTTAAAAAAAAATTGCTATTACTTTCTGAGGTTTTGATTAGCTGTTCTTCAAACTCCTTTTTAGCTTTTCTTACTATATTTTTACACTTAATTTGATAAAGTTTATGCTCCTTTCTATTTTCCCTCACTAGGATTTGACTTCCAGTTTTTACAAGATGTCTCTTTATCTGTCACTGCTTCTTTTACTGAGTTGTTAAGCCATTGTGGTACTTTTTTGGTTCCCTTATTGTGTTTTTTTTTAAATTTGGGGTATATATTTAAGTTGGGCCTCTATTATGGTATCTTTGAAAAGATTCTATACAGCTTGCAGGGATTTTACTTTTGCTACTGTCTGGGACCCAGGACTAAGCCAGGTGGATTACATCTCCTAACACAACTTAATAAGACTCTCAGTATGAAAATACCACAGGCAATAAGTGTTCAGCCTATTGATTTAGTAAAGGACAAAATTTAAATCCTTGAAGCTTGTACTGTGTTTGTGGAAATGATAGATCTGAAAACCACCCAGTGGGGTTACACAGAATGACTTTCTTTTAGACACAGGATTCATCTGCTATACCACCCCTTTCCTCATTCTGACAGTATGCAAAAGCACACTAAAAAAAAAAATAGAGATCAAATTTCCAAATATTGGAGGATTGTTTATGTTGGGGCCATGAGAAAAAAAGGAATATTTTTGTTACATTAGCAGGTTTTCATGTTTAACATGGGATGAGAGACAATTATGTTCATCCGTGTGTTCCCAATATATCTCATACCTCATAAAATTCCAAGTGAAAATTAAATACAGTAGTCATGTACATTAATGGTGGATAGAAGACGAATTCCTTTAAAATATTACAATGTTTTTCACTACAGTACACCACAGTTTTATTTCTTGGTCAAATGCCCCATACAGGGCCAGATTCTGTGAGAGGCTGAGCACCCATGTTGGAGCTAAGACCATGTGGCTACGTCTACACTGGCCCCTTTTCCGGAAGGGGCATGTAAATTTCACTAGTCGTCGTAGGGAAATCCGCGGGGGATTTAAATATCCCCCGCGGCATTTAAATAAAAATGTCCGCCGCTTTTTTCCGGCTTTTAAAAAAGCCGGAAAAGAGCGTCTAGACTGGCCCCGATCCTCTGGAAAAAGTGCCCTTTTCCGGAGGCTCTTATTCTTACTTCAAAGTAAGAATAAGAGCCTCCGGAAAAGGGCACTTTTTCCAGAGGATCGGGGCCAGTCTAGACGCTCTTTTCCGGCTTTTTTAAAAGCCGGAAAAAAGCGGCGGACATTTTTATTTAAATGCCGCGGGGGATATTTAAATCCCCCGCGGATTTCCCTACGACGACTAGTGAAATTTACATGCCCCTTCCGGAAAAGGGGCCAGTGTAGACGTAGCCTGTATGTCTGAGTCTGTCTTCAGTATCTATATGGCCACTATTATCAAAGTATATGAGCACATCATAGTCTTTAACATATTTACCCTGACATCTCCCCTGCAAGCACTATTAGCTCCATTGTAGAAATGGGGAGCTGAGGCGCAGAGAGGTTAAATGAAGTGCCCAAGGTCACAGAAGAAATCTGTGGCACACCTCCCATGTTTTCATCTACTGGACTTTCAGCCCTAGAATATTTATAGTCAAGTAAGAGAGCACAGTTGGCCTTACTAGCTCCTGACTCTGGTAGGCTCTGATATAGTCACTTGGGTCATCTCTACACTACAGATAAGATGGAAGCAGCTTCAGTTGATCTTCCAGGGTTTGAATTGGGGGGTTTAGTGAAGACTTGCTAATTCGAACTGAGAGGATTCTCCCTCCGATGCTGGTCATCCTGCTTCTATAAGGAGTAAGGGAATTCAAAGAAAGAGTGTGCTCCCTTCAATTTCCCACATTTTGCACAGCACCAAAATTGAAGTTAAGATACTTCAGCTTAAGCTTCACAATTAACTTAGCTGAAGCTGGGTGTCTTAATTTGAACTTGTCCCCTAATGTAGACCAGGAGTAGGAGACTCTGGGTTTCAGTAACCATTTGGTTTTTATTTACAAGTTTGTGCTCCCACCACGACTTCACCGTACATAGTTCTAGGTTCCTGTGTCCAAACTCAGGAAGGCAACCCTTTTTCTCTACTTACCTCTCACAGAACAGTTCACCCCTATTCCCAACACTTGCCCCTCTGTGGCATGAGGGAGAACCTGGTGCCATGTATTTTGAGTGCACAATGTTACAGCTGGGCTGTGTCTAGACTGGTATGATTTTCCGGAAATGCTTTTAACGGAAAACTTTTCCATTAAAAGCATTTTCGGAACAGAGCGTCTAGATTGGCACGGATGCTTTTCCGCAAAAACACTTTTTGCGGAAAAGCGTCCGTGCCAGTCTAGACGCGCTTTTCCGCAAAAAAGCCCTGATCGCCATTTTTGCGATCAGGGCTTTTTTGCACAAAACTAATCTGAGCTGTCTACACTGGCCCTTTTGTGCAAAAGTTTTGCGCAAAGGGACTTTTGCCTGAACGGGAGCAGCATAGTATTTCCACAAGAAGCACTGATTTCTTACGGTAGGAAGTCAGTGCTTTTGTGGAAATTCAAGCGGCCAGTGTAGACAGCTGGCAAATTTTTCTGGAAAAGCGGCTGATTTTCCAGAAAAACTGGCCAGTCTAGACACAGCCCTGCTGTTTCAGCTCTTCCAAGAACCTCTTATTGAGGTTCTGGCTCCACTTCTACTCTCACCTATTAATTTTTGCACACCCTATCCATGGCCCCACAAAGTCACAGGACCTCCTCCTGGTTATGGCTAAGATGGCCTTTTATATGACCAAGGAGCAGAGGTTGGCTGACTATGGGGCCTATTTCCTCTCCTATATCTGCTCAAGCATCCAGGCAGAGTTTCACTGGACAGTGTCCGCTGGCTCTGTTGAGTCCATCAAGGGGCAGTGGGCACTGCCCGGGGCTCTCGGTTCAGTGTCCCCAGTCGGTTCCCTCCTTTTAGCCCTTTGACCCTCACACCCATCCCTGCTTTTTTTTCTTTATTTGTCCCTTGGAATTATTTGGTATCTAGGGCTCTGTGGATCCACTTTGTAGGCTGGAAGGTAGGTCCTTAAACCCGCCCGCCTTCTGGACCCCAATAGGATTAGAGCATGAAAGACAGCTGGTCTGGGTCTATCATATATTATTGCCTTATTTCCAGCTTTTTATAAAGCCCTGGACTAACTGGGCTAGCAGTTGGCTCTCATTCCCCAATTCGGGCAGGTTGTTCCCAGCCAGCTCCTCTTAATATACCTAAAAGGGGCTGGTGTGGCCTGGGGCTGATTCTGCAGTCCTGCTTATCATCCTGCCGCATCATTCAAAGCCCTTGTTGAATTCAGTGGGAGATTTGGCTGATTCAAGAATGTAACATTTGGCCCACAGCATTTTTTTGTCAAAGTTGTTTGTTTCTCTTTTAAATAAGGCTTCTTTGGCCATTTTCCTAGTGAAGTCTGTCACTGCTAATCCATGCTTTAGCATTGCACCTGGCGATCAAAGATGAAGCGGAGGTGGTGTTGTCATTGTGATGACAAAGCCAATCTTTTGTTCAGTAGGGGATTTTGTCAGTGTAGAAAAAAGAGGAAAAAATGGTGAGGGATGCCTCTATTTTTTTCTTTAAACAACTCCACCTATTAATTAGGCCACACACCCTAAGTAAGAATGGTACACACAAAAAAGATGTGTCTCAATGACATGGAACTGCAAAAACCAGTACATCTAATTATGCTCCAGATCAGGTAAATAGCTTGTGAGGGGCACACCCTCACTCTGTGAATGAGGAAGTTAACGAGGTCATTTGGGCTCAGCCAGCACTAACCAGACATACTTGTAAGGCCTGATCTGCCTGGAGGGAGGAAGTTTAAAAAGAAAAAGTCTGATACAGGAAGGGGCTCTAACTAGGGGAAGATTATTGTGCCTCGGAGACAGCTGGTTACAGGATTAGATCAACAAACAGGAAAACTGTTACAGAATGTGCTGTCCCTGAAATTACCTGGACCAGATACAGAATATGTGTTACAAGAAGCAGGAGGTCTAAGAGCAGACCGTAACCTTATCAGAACAGTAGAAAGCCCACAGATAAACCAGGCCTTAAAGTGGTGGCTGAGAAACTCTCTGAGATCCCCTCTTCCATCCTACAGCGCTGAACATACACAACCCCTGACCCTAGCAGCTGGGCCCAACAGGGAGTGGGCAGCTGTTGCCACTTCCCAGCAGGCTCTCTCAGACAGCTGCTGCACCCACTCTTCCCCCCCCCCCCCCCAGCATTGACCCAGAGTGGCCAGTTTTGGTCACATGAGAAGCAGCTCTGCCCTGCTCTTCAGTTGTGTCTAGCTGAAGAAAGAGCAGCTGAATGTGCCCTGGGGAGCAGCATAGCAGAGAAGGACAAAGGGCTCTTCCCACAAGATATCTGTGGCAGGGCAGGGAGAGTGCAACGTCTCTGGACTGGATGCAGGTTGAGTGGCTGGGCTCACTGGGCTGAGGAGTATGGGGAGGCATGAATCATCTACGCGCACAGCTAATCCTGCAATCCTAGCCACAACTGAGGTAATCTATTTGGGATACTGTGCAGGGGGTGGCCTTCTGAAACCACCCCGAATAATATGCCTGATTCCCTGGATGAAGAGGCATATGAGGAGTTTTCTATGCCTGGTAGAGTATTATTGGAGGTTTAGTCCCAGGCTTTTCTCAATCACATTCTTCCTTATGGACCTAATAAAAGGTAACAATTTTCAAAGAAGATTTGGTGGGATAGGAACTGCAAAGAAGCTTTTAACAACAAATATTCAGTGCACTGATACTCTTCAACCCTGATTTTTCTTAGGAATGTGTAGTACATAAAGATAGTTTGGATGTCAGTGTTGGGGCTCTGCTTATGCAGGACTTTGAGGGGGAGGAACATACAATCCTGTATCTGAGCAAAAAGCTATTCCCTGAAAAAGAAAGGCAGTCTTATTTATTGAAAAGGATGCACTAGTTATTAATAGGGTTGCCAGGTGTCCAGTATTAACCTGCACAGTCTGGCATTTTCGCCTCCTGGCCGGTAAAAAAAAATCGGAAAATACCAGACACCTAAAATGTCTTGTATCTTCTGTTTCCCCCCCCCCCCCCTGCTACGAGGGGAAAATACCAGATACCTGGCAACCTATTACACACTCAGCAATGAGGCCCAGCATAATAACTGCTGTCATGGGTCTTTTTTTTTTTTTGCTCAGCAACTTTGGTCTGCCCCTGTTTTTTTCTCAACAGAATATTTTTCCTGGTGTATTTTTTTGGAGGGGGTGGGGGGAGGGAATGTTCAGTATTTTTGGTTAAACCATCTGGCAACCCTATTTATTAAGTGGGCTGTGGATTCCGTTAGGTAGTAACTCTTCTCCTTAATCACAGACCATGCTCTTCAGTGCTGGTCCATATTATGAAAGCCTCAAAAAAGGAATAAGGGATCTTTTGGAAATGGCTTTATTTTCCGAAAGATCCCCGTCTAGACTGGCGCTTTTTTCCAGCAAAGCTCGGAGCCGGGAAAAAGCGGCAGCCATGTTTATGCAAATGAAGTGGGGGGGATTTAAATCCCCGCTTCATTTGCAATTGTGATATGTCTAATTTGCATCCCTTTTACGGAAAAGGGATGCAGTCTAGACACAGCCCAGTCTGTTCAGGATACAACATCAAGCAGGAAAGGACCATGCCAGTATTGTTTTATTTGTTGTTTTGTTTTTTTGGTGAGAAATTAGAGATGCGGGTACCCCTTCCCAGAACCACCTTACCCACCCCTCAAGTTGGAATATGAGTGAGAACACTTGACCCTATTAAGGAGGAAGCTAATAAACTCCTCTGGGCTCAGCTAACACTAACCAAACACACTCATAAGGTGTGCTCTGCCTGGGAGAGGAATCCTAAGAATGGAAAGCTTGACACCAGAAGGGGTGGTAACTGTGTCTCCAAAACAGCTAGTTACAGGATTAGATCAGCAAAGAGGAAGCCAGGCAGTCAGGGATGCTGCAATCCCTGAGATTACCCAAACCAGGCACAGGGAAGTGGGAGGGTGTCAGGATGGGGTTTAACATTGATTAGGCTAACTTTAAAAGCCTACACAGACAAGCCAGTCCTCAAAGGGGTGACTGAGAGACAGTACTTTGCTTTCTTAACCTTGTTCCAGCCCTGAATCTCTTCCTGCACCCAACCTCCTGCCCCAGATGTGAATCCCCTGCACCCAGATTCCTTCCCAGAGCTTGAACCCTGAAATCCTCTTGGATCCCCATCCCCCACCCTGGGCTAAACCAGGAGCCCTTCCCACACTCTGAACCCTTTGGCCTAAGACCAGAGCCTGTACCCCAACCTCCTACCACAGCCTGGTGAAAGTGAGCGAGGTTCAGGGATGGAGTGAGCAGGCTGAGGCCTCGGAGAAGGGCTGGAGCAGGAGTGGAGCCTCAGAGAACAGGCGGGAAGGAAGCAAGCAGGACAAGGGTGTTTGGGCTTGAGGAAGATCTTACATTGCACTTAAAGGCAACAGTTACACTGCCTTTTTTTGCTGAAGAGGATATGCAAATCATGCTTGCATTTGCATATCTTCTTCCGATCCTTTTTCCAGAAGAGGTTTTTCTGATAAAAAGCCCTGTGTAGATGGAGCCATTTGTCAGAACCCCCCTCCCCTTTGCAAGACCCTGTAAACCTCGATTCATGAGGAATTATGGGGTCTTGCAAAAGACGGGAGAGGGGTCCAACAAATAGCTCCGTCTAAATGGGGCTTTTTATTGGAAAAACTTCTTCCGCAAAAAGAATCTGAAGATTTGCAAATGTGAGCCCGATTTGCATATCCTCTTCTGCAGAAAAACTGCAGTGTAGCTGTAGCCAAATTGAAAAATTGATCTTGTGATTAGAAAGGTTGGAGACCACTGCTCTAGCTCCTTTTCTTTCTGCTACACCCAAACAGCCCTTCTCCTCCACCCACTTCTGACTTTGTGCCATCCTTCTATCCCAACCAAATCAGCCACCCACTTTCTATGCCCTTTCATCTCCCAAAAACATGGAGATTAGCCTATTCTGAGAGTTTTTTCAGAGAGAGGACTGGATTCACAGTTGGATTATGTCTACACTGCCCCCGTTTTGCACAAAAAATATGCAAATGAAAAAGAGTGGAATATTGCTGTGCCATATTTGCATAATTAATGAGGCTCCATTTTTGTTCAAGAGGCTTTTGCGCAAAAAGAAGCTGTCTACACTGCTCCTTCTTGTGCAAAACCCCCTCTTGCGCTAAAGCCATTCTTGCACATTTTTTCCAGTAAGAACAGCTCTTGCGTAAAAACGGAGCCTCATTCATTATGCAAATGAAGCACGGCGATAGTCCATGCTTTGCCTCATTTGCATATTTTTTGCACAAAACAGGGGCAGTATAGACATAACCTGGGTGTAAAACTCCATAGGTTCATCATGGAAACTACACTGACATGAATAATTGCCCATAATGTCTGAATGCCATTCTGAATCTCTTCCATATTCTTCTTCATTGTATCCACTGTACTCAGTTGTTTGGAATGAAAGCTCTTCAGAATAAGCAGTCCTTGCATATTCTGCTCCATTCACCCACTTGTGAATCAAATGAAATACTAAAAGCAAATGAACTTAAAATGTGAAAATCAAATGAAAATGACATTTTTACCTACTAACTAAAAAAAAAAGTTTCTCTGAGTTGAAAGCAGACAAGGTGTAGTATGTTTTACCTGTCATTTTTAAATGGAGAAAAATTAGACGCTCTGAAAACACTGATGGGGTGATGCTCTGAATCAATTGACAAAAATCTATAATTTTGCAGTATGGTGGGATTTTTCTAATTTCTACTTCAAAATCCAAAAGTCCATCTTGTAAGATTTTCAAATATTCATGGCAGTGTTTGTTTTTTACATGAGGCTAGTTCTCAGGTGAGAATTCAACTCAGGACCCTACTGACACCATGTGATATGACAGTCAACTGATGACTCCAACATACATTAGGATTCAGGAACTTCCATGCACTTTGTCCTTTGTTTCAATTACTAGACTTCGATGCCTCTGCATGAAAATATAGAGCAAAAATTTCAAAGGAGAAAACTACAGCTGCTACCACAAAAATGAACATTTGGGTGCACAAATTAGCTAAATGCATGTACAAACAGGTAATGAAGCAGTGCCGCACTTAAAAATTCAGATGCAAAGGTTTGTGAGTGCAACAGGAGTGGTTTCATTACTATTCTCCTCTGAAAGTTTTGTATACAATGAACAGCTCTACAGTCTTCAATGGACTGTTGAGACCACTGAAAAATAGTCTTCTGAGAGATTTGTCTGGCTGCTGCATTTCTATAAGATTCTTTTTGGCAAGGAACCATGTATGGCAAAGTACATTTACTTAATCTTTCATCCCAGCATCATCATGTACCCACCTAACAGGGAATTTCTTTCTTCATCTGTGTTACTCTAAAGAGTTCAATGTGCCACATTAATTTGTCCCAGATGCCAAAAAGTTAAAAATAATTCCTTTTCCTTCCATCCTTCCTCATAATTAAAATAAAGGGGAGGCCAAAAACACTTGCTGCTCCATCCCAACAGTCCAAGTAATCCACTGCCACATTGTTTGATACTATTATTTAGAAAATAAGTCTACCGGTAATTCACATTTTCTTGTTTTTTCCACATAAAAACTTGGCTAAAAATACATTTCAAACTAATGTAGAAAATGTCCATATAAAATTTGATGTTTTTCTTTCATACAAACAAAGGTAAATACACCTAGAACAAAGGGAAAGATCTTCAGTAAGTACAAATCACCACAGCTGCAGTGATTTCATTGGTGCTTCACCAACTGAAGATCTGACCCTAATTATTTAAATGAAATTTAGAAGCAGGATACACACTAGTTCACATTGAAAAGTGACCTCTCTGCAAATGGTATAATGGGTTTCTATGTTTATTGGCTCTCAGTGATTTCCACAATAAATGTACTGCTTCTGCAATTAAAATTACTCTTGTCAGATTCCAGCTGTCCAAACTCTATCTAAGCTCTAAGGATCAAACTAAGTTCTTTCCAGTCCGTGCATCATTATGAATTATAAAAGTTCTGCAGACCAGATCCTGCCCTTGCTAATTGCTAACCATTAGTGGAGCCCAATGCAGCCAGTGGGTTTGCACAGATGTAAACAATGCTATTGATAATGCACAGAAGATATAATCTAGGACTTCAGCTTATTTGTGGTGGCCAACAGCGATTTTATATTTTAAAGGTGAATTGCACTGTATTTTCTCTTCCTTTTTTGTTCTTGTAAAGAAAACCTTGCTAAATTAAAATTTAAAAATCTCAGTCTTCTAACATCTTAAGATATCCAGTAATTATCTTTAGCTGAATATGGCCAGAACAGAACTCTTAATCTTCTCCCCCTAAACTTTGCTCCTCCCTGCTTTTCTAAGGGTGCGTCTACACTGCTCTGTTTTTCTGGAAAAACAATACTAGCATCCACACTGCAATTGCGTTATTTTGAAAGAAAATTGAAATAACAGAGCTTTTTTCAATGTTGATAAACCTCATTCCATGAGGAATAACGCCTCTTCTGAAAAAGCTCTTTTGGAAGAGGGTGTGTGTGGACACTCCACTGCTGCTATGTCTAAATAGCTCTACACCAGGGCCATTCTAAAGTTATTCCTTCCCAGTGCCTCTTGGGGCTCTAAATCAAGATAGTGTGTCCACATTAGGGGAGTCCACCTCAGATTAATTTTGAGGCTTCCTTGTAGCGTGGACACTCTATTTTGAAATAAGCTATTCTGAATAGCTTTTTCCGAAATAAGCTTGTAGTGTAGACGTACCTTTAATCATCATAGACAACATCACCGTCTTCTATCACTCAGGCCTGTAATCTGGGCATTATGTTCTGCTTAACCCTTTCTAAATCCTCACACACAGAATTGTTTAATCATGTAAATATTTCCACACCTTCTTGCACAGCATCTCTATTATCTAACCTTCAACTCTGTCCACACAGTTAAAACACTTGTGCCATCATTCATCATCTCATGCTTCCACTATTATTATCTCTTCCTCACCAGCCTAGATAAGTTCCACTTTGTCCCATTTCAAACGTTGCAAAGATAATTTTTTGGCTCCTCACTTTGACTGTAACCTTTTCTTTCTATTCCCCTATTATCTTCCCCTTCTCCTATTACATCAAAAACATCCAGCTTGTCTTCACTTGTCAGGCCTTTCATGTCCCATCCCTGTTCTATCATTTCTTATACACTACTGAGATGTTAATTCCCAACGCTGTTCTACCAGAAATACCAGCCTTCATCACTCATTTGTTAAAATTTCAAACAAGCCACTTTTCATTTCCATGTCATGCCATTCTTTGTGGGTAGCGCTCCCAGTAAACATCTTCAAATCCACTGTCCTTTTTTAAATTTATTTGTAAAACTTTCATGTGCTATGTTGCCTACAAATAACTTGATAGTGGTTGGGCAACTGAGGTGCTGTGATCACTGCCAATCATGCTGTCTAGTATCAGTGTTTCCATGTTCTGTCCTTGGCTGGCATATTTGGGGGTTGGACTTTCTCTGAGGTCTCTTCAAACCCTAATCTTCTCTGCTTTTATGATCTTGCCTTATATTCGGTGCAGGACACTTTTACTAGTGGGAGTATTACCTCTTCCACTCTCTACCCCGAGATAGGGACAGGCATGGGTCCAGGAGCAGTATGCCAGTATGCTACTGGGACCCCAGCTAAAAACTGGAGATGCTCTGAACACCTAGCTCCCATGCCTATGCTTATACCTACATTGTAAGTTCTTCATGGCATGGGCCATTTCTTTGATATGTGTTTGTGCGGGACTTACCATAGTGCAGCCCTGATCCATGATTGAGGCCTCTAGACTTCCTGCAGTGACAATTATAAAATTATAATAATTATAATTATTTATGACTGTGATGGATAGGAGGCGTTCTGGCTAGCACTCAGTGACGAAAGGGTTAAACTCAGGTAGCTATGGATGTTGGCAGGGGGCCAGAAGGGCCAATGGAACACAGTGCTGAAATTTAAATCCTGCTGCCCTTTCTCTTTATGTGAGTTCTAAGTTGAGAGCTGAAGTAGAGCAATATGAAGTAATCAGATAGAATTACCATGCCTACAAAGAATATTGAGAATGAGAATGAAAAGGGCCTTGAAATCCAGATCAGTATGGATCGTGAATATGTATGTTTAGTCATGGTATTTTTCTTTGTTTTGGTAGGTTGGTTAAGCTTCTCTGTGTAAAATCCACATGTTCTCACCTCTTCCCCCTGCCCCTTCACTATCTCTACCCAGAAATACTATGTTTTCTGTGTTTTAATTCGTTTTTTTCTCAGTTGCTCTGCAACTTCTAGCAACCAAGTATGCTTTATTAAGGATACCTTCTGTTTTTGTTTGTTTTGTTTTGTTAATAAAACCATCTTTTTTAAAGAAGATTATTTGATTCTTGTGCCCTAGAAGGTAAAAGACCTGCGTGTGCGCCTGCCTAGTCTGAAGACAGTTTTTCTGGGTTTTTGTTTCTTTTTTTCAAGCTCTTTTGTGGCAGAAGAGCTTGGGGTACCTCCGGGGAAGGAATTCAAGTGTTCCTTCTTGTTTTTTCAGGGTTCTTTAAAATCACTTGATGGTGGCACCCTGTCTTCCAGAGCCAGTGCATCTGTATCTCTGGGAAATTTTTGTAAGCAGAGCCTATAGAGGCAAGGTATTTAAAGTCTCTTGTGGGCCCTCACCTTCTGCACATGGAGTGCCAGAGTGGGGAACAGCATTGACAATGACAATTGTCATTGTGCTAGCTAAGCCGGATACTCAAATCTCATGCTTCAGGATATCTGCTAATTGCCACATTAATTGTGAAATAATTATTTCATTTGTGAGCAGCATTATACAACCAACAAAAAGCATTCAGAATTTGTTTTGGAAACTTAACATATTCCACCACAGTAGAAACAAGGCATCTGGTGATATTCACATTTAATATGGGATTTTCAGAAGGACATGGCCCAGCTGAGCGCCCATTGAAATGAATGGCAAATTTGCCATTCAGAGCTAGGTGGAATTTTTCGTACTGAAGTTTTTCCAGAGAAAAATGCAAATTTGGCAACATCAAAATGTTTTTCAAATTCGTGTTAGTTTTGCAAAATTTTTTTAACTGCAGAAAAAAGAAACCTTAAAAATATCAAAATATTGTTTTCACATTTTCAAAATGAAATGTTTTGATATTTTTGGTTAGAAACAACATTTGTTTCAAAATGTGATTTAATTTCTTTTAAAAATTAAAAAACATTTAAAACTAGTTAAAACAAAAATGAAACATTTTGATTGTCCAAACAAAATGTTTGATCCCAAATGAGGGATTTTCTTTATGTTTCTATTCAACAAAAATTTGAAATGACATTTTCAAATTCATTGTGAAACAATATTTTTTAAATATTAACTATTAATTGCACAACTTCTATAGTCATTGACTTCAGTGAGAACAGACTTAGACCAAAACTGAATATTCATGAAACTCCCATCATAATCACTCATACTTTGTTCTCTTTGTGTCATACAGTGACAGACCCTTATGTAAGATTCCAATGTAAACTACATAAACTAGGAAAGATCTCATAGCCTGACCTAAGTGTCTTGATTTTTTTATTTCCTCTATATCCGTGGTCCCCAACCTGGTGCCCGCGGGTGCCATGGCGCCCGCAGGGCTCTTCACATGCGCCCGCGGAGCAATCTGGGCTGGCCCTGCCCCTGGGCGTGCGGCAGGTGCCAGCCCCGGGCGCATGGCCGGTCCCACCCCTGGGTGCGCCGCGCGTGCCCTGGCCCCGGCCTCGGCCTTGGCCCCGCCCCCGGGGGCGCCGCGCGTGCCCTGGCCCCGGCGCCGGCCCCGCCCTTGGCCCCGCCCCCGGGCGCACGGCGCTTACGGGGGAGGGCGCCAGCCCTGGGCGCGTGGCTATGGGGGGGGCCCTGCCCCCGGGTGCGTGGCTATGGGGGGGCCGCCCCCGGGTGGGCAAGTGTCCCCGCCCCCTGGCGCCCGGCGGGCGAACAGCCACGCCCCCTGGCGCCCGACAACCTGAAAAGGTTGGGGACCACTGCTCTATATTAAATGTTTCTTTTCTTCGCTCAATGTTCATTAATTCCAGAGAAGTCTTTGATCTTTCTTTCACTATAGTGTGGAGTCCAACTCTTATTAGCCCATACCAAAGCTCAACAGGTACCCAATTATTTTGATTACATGTTTTAATTTGTTTTAGAGAGACAAATCACTGTTTATATTTGTATTACTCTATTCAGGTGTGCCATATGTTTATGTGGAGAATACACAATGACTTAATGCACTTAGTCAGAATTGGGTGTCTTTCTGTGTTTTTCAAGCTATAAACTTCTTGCAGAGTATGGTTCATGCAGTTTCTTCAGGGAAGAGGTCAGATCTGCTAACAGAGTTAAATGACTAAAGGAGAACTATATACTTTATTATTGTGAGCATGAGGCAATTCTAGACTATAATTAATGGGAACCATTTCCTACATGAAGTAACATGGAATCTTTATTCTTTTGAAGAATCCCTTTCTTTTGAAGAATCCCTTGCTCTAGAAAACATAAGTACATTTAGTCTTACATTAAACTCTTGGAACACATATTTAGTCCATCTTGTTCCTTTGCTCAGAGTTCACGTGACTGATTCAATCAGGATAGATTTACAGACAACCTGCAAATGAAAAATATGGTCTTCTGCTATTTTTTCCTTCTTTTATCATATGCAATGACAGCCTGGAAATGTAGTAAAGCATCCTATTTAGTGTACATATTCCCCTTTGGGTTTTTTCATGTTAGAAATGAAGGTTTTATCCAGTTTCTTTTCCTGGAAGATTTTATGGACATCTGAAGAGCTAAGAAGGTCATAACTTAGACATACTAAAAAAAGTAAAAACTGAGCAACTGAAAAGGATATAAATCAGGCTGTTGTATGATTTTGTCACCATCTATTTAACCAACTTCTGTTAAAAAAAAAGCAATGTTCTCTTTGTAAGTCATTTCATACTTCTTACCCCTTCATTCAAAGTCTTGAGAAAGCTCTCAACCGGACCTCCAAGCTGTCCTCCAGGGAAAAAAAAAAGGTAATTGTAGTGAGGCTCTATTTGAAATCCAGGACTTCTAAAAGCCTCTCTCTCCAGCCTTATGGGAGGGACAACTATACCTGGGACTCAACTAATTGCTTGGGAGAACAAATGAAAAGCAGAGTCATGGGTTTAAAGTGAGGGATCCGGAAGGGGACACCAAGCAGAGAACCTCGGACAGTGCCCACTGCTCCTCGAAGCTATTCAGAGAGCCAGTGGACACCGCCCAGAGGAACTCTGCCCAAATGCATGAAACTAAGGAGGAGCAGAAATAGGCCCCACAGTCGCAGAGCATCCCCTTTTCCAGCATCCTCCTCCTGGTGTGATATATGGCACTTTTCACCAGAGCCAGGAGGAGGTTGAGGAGGTCTCACAACTTTGTGGGGCCATGGATGGAGTGTGCATAAATGAAAACATGTGTGGGGGGAAAAGTGCAGCCAGAACCTCAGCAGGAAGTTTTGGAGGAGCCGGAAAAGGGGCTGCAACCTGGCGCATTCAAGATAAGCATGCACTAGGTTTTCCGTCACGCCGCAAAAGGGACAGGTGTTGGGAATGGGGTGAACTGAGCGGGTACACACCTGTGCTCACGGCTCTGTGGAGGAGCCGCCAACTTATGTCCCCAATGGGCAGTAGGATTAAGGTGGAGTACACACTGGCCCTTTGGGGTTCCTCATCCTCAACAAGTGTTAGATAGTCCCACTATGTGGGCTGTGTCTAAACTACATCCCTTTTCTTGAAAAAGGAATGTAAATTAGACACTTCAAAATTGCAAATGAAGCCGGGATTTAAATTTCCCACACTTCATTTGCATAATGGCGGCCACAGGTTGTTTTTTTTTATCCGAAAAGGGGCTTTTTTAAAGAAAAACGACTGAATAGACGAGGATCATTCGAAAATAAAACCCTTTTTCAGAAGATCCTGTACTCCTCAAAAAATGAGGTTTACAGGGTTTTATTTTCGAAAGATTCCCGTCTAAACGGCCATTTTTCTATCAAAGCCTCTTTTCAAAAAAAAAACCCCACAGCTGCCATAATGCAAATAAAGTGTGGGAAATTTAAATCCCAGCTTCATTTGCAATTTTGAAGCGTCTAATTTACGTCCCTTTTTCAAGAAAAGGGATGTAATCTAGACATACCCTTGATGTCAGAGCAGGACACAAAGGTGAGGAAATGCAGTGTGTGGAGCACAAACATGTACAGATGTCTCTGAGGTGCGATTCGAAAGCACACTGCTGGGGGTCTAGGGCTGGGGAGGGCAGGAAGGGGGCCCGTGGAATAGGGGCCAAAGAAAAAGGTCTGAAGGGCTTACAGTAAGAGGTGGACAGGGCATAACCTCTCACAGAGCTCACTACAGGAAATCAACCTTCACCTCCTGGAGTACACGCAGGAATGTTTAGAGGCTGGAGAGCCCCATGTGCTGAGTGAACGCTTGGGGATTCATAGTCCAGGTCTCCGACCCTGGTGGTTTCTACCAGGATCAACCACTGGTGCACCAAAGGGGACTCCACCACCTGCACACACAAGGCTGGATTGTGGAGCAGGGGTTCTGCAAGGAGGTCTTCTCTGCAGTGGCCACAACAGACCTGGTTGCTGCGAACAGCTTCTAGGTGTGGAGGAGTTCCTGGTAGAACTCTGGCAACATGGCGTCCGCTGTCTCCTGGTCCCCACCTCACCTCCCCATTGACACATACATGCAGACTTTGGCAAGGGTGATGGTGTCCTCTACTGTGGTGGCAGCCTCCAAAATGTATGGAAAAATAGTGTTCTTCCTTGCTTCAGAGGGCACCTCCCAGGAGGCAGTGGAAAGGATCCTTGTGGTGGGGGCATGTATGTGCCCCTTGAGATGCAGGAGGACCTGGGCATATGGGTGGTCCTCATTTCTGTCACATTCTGTCCTTCTGCTGGCAGTACAACTGCAAATGCCAGTGCATGATGGGGTGTCACTCAAGTAGTGATGCCCTACCAGAGGGCCCTTTACCAGGCACAGTACTCCCCAAGGGGAACTTGGTGATTCCTCTGCTGGGTGACAGGGTATGTCTGGAGGGACTGCCCCAGTGCTCAGTCCGAGGAAGCATCCAGGACCCCCTTGGCTCAAGAGTGTGCTGACCCCAACACTGCTGCCCCGTTGGTAACCTCCATGGCTGTCCCTCCTCCTTCTGCCAATGGCAGGGCCTGTGGAGGACAGGATGGTGCAGTCACTGCAGGGTGAGGGAGAGGACCTGCCCCACAGGGAGGTTTTCCTGCCCCCTATTTTTCCTCCCTTACCTCCCAGACTCCCCTGAGTACCATATATGCTCCTCCCCCACCCCGCCCACCCCTGCTGGCCAGTCCTCTGCTTCCACCTTGGATGGCTGAATGCTCATTCGGGAAAAGCACAGGGCCCATGATCTGTGGGCTCAAACTCCCTCCTTCTATGAGGAGGTGGGAAGGCCTCCCATAATATACTGATAGCTACCGCTGCTGCTATCCCCCCAATGAGTTTCAGTTGAAGGCACCAACTAAGGCCACCACAGTGGAAGAGAGCGACGGTGTCATCCCTCTTTCAGAGTCCAACCCCAAAGAGGCCTCAGAGTATCCTCCCCTCCGCTGCTGAAGGAAGGAAAGCAACTGGCTCCTGTGGAGACCTGCCCTACAGCTCTGGGCATTTAAAGTCATAATGATTGTGTACTTCACGTTGAGGCTGGAGTGGATCTTCGTAGGCAAGGTGATCGTTGGCCCCGTTGCAGGCCCTGCAGCAGATCGCTCCCTGACCTGAAGGAGCAGGAGAGCATCATGAAATTTGTGGATCCAGCGGTAGGCCATGATGTCCTGCCTTTGGTCCCTCTCCCCTCCTGGAAGAGGGTTCTTGTGGCCCTGAGGCTGTGGTTAAAGTCCCCCCAGCACCTTGTCCTTAGACTCACAAGGAATTGGCGCAGCTCGGCCTTCAGCACTGAGGGGGTTGGGGCAGAAGGTCCTTCCTCTGGCTGGGCCCCCAGATGGACTTCTCGGGCCATGGAGATGAGCAAACGGATCAGCTCTCTGCTGCAGTGCCAGAAGTGATGGCACTGCGCTACCCATCTCCATCCCTAGCGAGGCATGTTACAGGGTAGCCCCTAGGGAACTGGAAATGGGGGACACAAAAACTACACTCTGAGGTCTGCCCGCAGGTAGCAGAAATCAGATGGCCCTCATCAGGGTGGATATAACAGTGGGATGGGAAGGTGGTAGAAGGGGAGCAGGCATTGTGGTGGGGATGGAAGGAGGAGTAGGGTTAGGATTGGGAATGGACATCAGACTGAAAGCAGGGGTAGGGATGAGAATGGTAGTGGGGGCGGGAGTGGGAGTAGGGATGGGGGCAGGATTGGGACCAGGGCCATGAATAGGGGTGGGGTCAGGACCAGGGGTAGGCGTGTGAGCAGGGGAGGTATTGGGACAGGAAGAAGGGCCAGGGTTTCGGAATGGGGTGAGGGAACAGTCCCCCAGGTTTGGGCCACTGGGCTGCAGTGCCTCTCGAGTGGAATCTGGGATCAGGGGGATGGAGGTGGGGTTGGAGCCCGCACTGACACCGGGCTCAGGTAGCTGGCTGTATGTTCAAAGCACCAGCATTGGTTAAGATGGTGACTGTTGGTGGACTCCCAATGGACAGGGCCAGCGACCTCTCTGCCCAGAGGACCTGGCCGCTTGGCACCGGCTGCTGTCCCTAGGGGCTTGATGGCCTCAGGCAAAGTGCCTTTGAGGGCTGGACCAACAAGTAGTATCAGGGGTCCCCAAGAATGAGGATGGGGGCAGCCACCTGGGGTATGAGGGAGGGAGGAGGTGAAGATTGTGCAGCTGAGTCACCACCCAGACCAAGGCCCATTAGCAAAGTGGGGCCAGACCCCTGGGCAAGAGGGGTCAGACCCAGGGCCTCAATCTCCTTGAAGATTGAGCTGAAGTCTATCTCCATAGCCCCAAAGTCCTCCCCACCAGCCACTGAGGCGACAATTGTCTTGGCAATAGCAGCAGGGGGTGCAGATGGTAGAGGGGCTGGAGGGAACTCCATCCGAGGCCGTCATGGGGATGGACTCTGCGCCAGGGAGCGTCTCCCTCTGCTGCCAAGGTCTCCTTGGCCAGTGCCTCCTGCTGACGCTCATTGAGGGAGATGTCAGCAGAGGTGACTCCTCTTAGTATTTTGCAGGTGGCCTTTCCACCCTTCTCATTGGAGGAAGGAGATTGGGCCCACAAGCCACCTCCAAGGTGAATGCGGGGGGCTGGTCAGCAGGTGCAGAACCAGGGAACATAGATGATACTTTGGTGGATCTAGGAGGCCAGGGAGGAACAACAGGGGGCAGGGAAAACTCCCCCTTAGGTGAGCCCTCTCCCTCAGTGGCAATGGCGCCACCCTTTCCTCCATGGACCCTGCTGATTCAGGTTGGGCAAAGACGGGGCTCACTTGTCACCAGAGTGCACTGTGGCAGGGAGAGCCCCCAGCACCCAAGCTGAGCAGTTGGCAGGAGGAGGAAGGGCAGCAATGGATGCTGGACTACCAGGGGGGCTGGTAGTGTTGGGGTGCCTCCTCAGATCAGGCCAGAGGGCTGTCCCTCTGGGCATGCCCTGTTGCCCTGCAGAGGAAGCACTGGGTCTCCCCCATGGAGTAATGGACCTGGTGAAGTGCCTCATTGTAGAGCTCCAGGAAGGACCCCCTGAGCGCTACCCCATCATGCACAGCTGGTGGCCTCTGCAGCTGCATCTGCACCTGCTGGCAGAAGGACAGGAGATGATGGAGTTGGTCCTTGAAGCCCAACTGGAGAGGGCTGATGGTGGATATGGATTTCCCCAAAGTGAAGAGGGTAGGTAACACAGTGGCATTGGGCAGGAAGGGAAGAATGGAGGTTAAGACCACCCATGCGCCGAGGTCCTCTAGCAATTCAAGGGGTACATGCACACCCTGTACCACCAGGCCCCTCTCCAGCACCTCCTGGGCGGTGGCCTCCAAGGAAAGGAAGAATACAACTTTTCCATACGTTTTGGAGGCCTCCACCATAGCCGAGGACCCCACCACCCGCGCCAATGCCCGCATGCATGTTCCATGTGGGGTGTGGTGGGGACTAGGAAGCAGCAGATGTCATTTTTCCTTGTCAGGGTGGGGAAGGGACTTTGGCTGCCAAAGATGGATCTGGAGGTGGTGGTCGGGGCATATGACGTGACAGCATGGGGAGGGGCCAGCAGCCACCTGGCCGTATGCTCTGGGGGATGCAAGTGGAACATCCACAGAACTGGTGGGGGGAACAGCAGGGAAAGGAGAGGTTGCAGCAAGTGTCAGGGCTGCAGTGGGCAGGGCAGCCTCAGCTATGGCAGTTTTGGTCTTCTGGGCCAATAGAAAGGGGGGGCAGCTGGACTGAGGAGAAGTCTCCATGCCTCTCCCTTGGCCCCCCTCTGAACAACTCAAATTACCACTCCCTCGCAGAGCACAGGTGTTAAAAGGCTCAGTCCCAGCAAGCAAGCACCCTCCACAAGTCCAAGATAGTGAGCGTCCTCCTCCTCGACAGAGGTGCAGGTGGTGGTGGTGTAGCAGCAGATGGGTGACAGCCAACTGGGGAAGGAACTCTGAATAGTGGATGCTAGTGGTAGAGTCCTCTTCACCTCTCCGTCCAGGGGTGGGGCGGGGCAGGCTGGCAGAGGTCTTGGGAGGGAGAGGCCCAGCAGCAGCAAGCAGGTAGGCAGGCAGCTGCAGGGGAGCTGGACAGGGAGGGTTCCAACCAGCAGCAGCAGTTGAGCAGAGCAGGGGAGAGAGGGAAGGGAGCTTGGGAGCACAGAAGAAGCAACTACACCTCCTTGTAGTGGAGCACTGAGTGGCTTACTACTGACCTGGAAGGGGAAGGACTCCCTAAGACCCCTTGGTGGGTAGGGCTGGAGTCACCCATAGGAAGCAGGAAGGTGGGGCCGCAGTGAATATAAGAGCACAAGCTCAGCTTTCAGGTAGAGCCCAGCCGCAGAACAGTCCAGATGCATGGCCCAAACTTCTCAGGAGGACCTGACTGCCCCAACCTAGAAGGCAGAACTAGCCTGGATGGCCAAGGCTGCTACCAGGCCCAGAAGACTGGGCTGGACTGTTGCTTGACTATAGCCTATTGACATGCTGCAAGTACCATTGGCCCTGGTGAACACTGAGGAACAGAGGCTAGGGCAGGAAAGCCCCCAGGGAGAACTGGGAAGTGACCCAGGGATAGCCAACCCCTCTAGGCTGGGCAGCGTGTTGCAGCCAGGATCCCTGTTGACCCAGTGGCATCCTACGCTTCCGCTGTTAGTCTCACACAGCAGAGCAGATGGGCCTCTTCCCCTGCCACCCTTCACCTTGTGTGATAGGCTTCCCACTGTTGGGATAAAGAACCCTGTACCTATCAACTCTCCACCAGAATCAGGAGACCCAACCAGTGCTCAGCCTGCAGACTGGCCTGAACATTAAAGTGCTTGTATTGCTTGGGCTTTGCCCCACTCTGACCAAGGGCTTGGCTTTATAAACTGCTGTTCAGCCTGCAGCCAGGCCTGAGCTCCTAAACTTAGTACGTCTTCACCCTGAGATAGGACCTGGACATTAGGGCTACTGTTCAGCTGGGCTGTAGGCCAGTGGCCCTGCCTTATCCACTGGTGGGCCAGCCCTGGAGCAACCCATTAACTGGTCCATTTGCAGTGTAGTGTAGTGCAGTATAGTGAGGCAGCTTGGCCTCCCTCTAGCCAGAGACCAGTGCAGTAATATTTGAATATTTTGATATTTTTAAGTTTAAAAAATAAATGGAAAAAACCCCCACAGCTGAGGTCTTGCACTGATTTATAGCAATTGAGGATCTGGAACAGTAGTCATTAACTATGTTGTAACCGTGTCAGGGATAAGAAGGATGTAACACAGCTCTTTTACTTAATTAAAGCTGTAGCGAGGACAGAGACTAAAACTACTCTCAGTTGGGGTGTGCCTACACTACATGCTAATTTCAAAATAAGCTATTTTGGAATTAATTTTCCGGAATAGCTTATTTTGAAACAATGTGTCTACACACAAAATGCATCAAAATAGTGCTTAGCTATTTTGAAGTAGAGTGTCTACACTGATTGGATGAAAACTCACATTTAAGGCCACTGGGAACCAGTTTAGATAGGGTATCAAGTCAGCAGTGACTTCCTGGAGCTGCTGCCTAAGGCTATCTCGAACGTGTGCTTAAAGGGACCCCCCTGTACAGCCATTTCTCATGTTCTTCTCCTGCTTGCCTACCTCTCTGAGGAAAAACAAAGCATATTCACTCCATGCTTTGGTTGCCCTGTTATTAGACACCACTGACCTCCAAGCTATGGAGCCAGAACTTCCCCTGGGCATGCAACAGCCCCTGACTGTCATGATGCAGTTTCTCCAGGCTGCCCTCCTGATCCTGCAGGAAAGCAACCCCCATTTGCTTGGGAAGACCCTCAACCTCTGTCTGGGAGCACAGCTCTTCCAACTGCACCCCACTGTGCACCACTGCTTCTGGCAGTTGGACACCAGTTCTGACTGACTGGCTCGTGATGGAACTGTGGAATGACCAGCAGTGGTCCCAGAATTCTGCATGTGGAAGGAGAACTTTCTGGCACTGTGTGCCTGGCTTGTCCCTGCCCTCACATGATGGGACACCCAGATGCAACCTACCATCCCCATGAAGAAGTGGGTCACTGTTGCCATATGGAAGCTCCCCGTGCCCAATAATAACTAATCTGTTGGGAACAAGTTTGGCGTGGGGAAGTCGATCATTGGGGCCCTAATCATGCAGGTATGGCACTCTTGGCTGCAGTCCTGCTGGGGAGTTGGGCTACATAGGAAGTGGCTCCTGGTGGGGTTGAGAGAGAAAGGGAATGTTCGGTGACCTCCCATGGGCTCTGGCACCCCTGTGAGTCTCTGTTTGGTTTGTTGTTTCCTTCTGCAGGTGGTGACAACCATCTACACCATCCTGCTGTGCAGAGTCATCTGCTTGGGAGACCTGGACTCCACTGTGGATAGATTTGCCACCAACTTCCCCAACTGCAGGAGGGCTATTGATGGCACCCACATCCCTATCCAGGCCCTCAACCACCAGAAATCTTCCTTCATAAACCAGAAGGGATAGTTTTCCATGGCTCTGCAGGGCCTGGTTGACCACTTCAAGCAGTTAACAGACATCTATGGTACATCTAGACTACAGGCTTTTGTCGACAGAAGTTTTGTCGAGAGATACTGCTGACAAAGCTTCTGTCGACAAAGAGCATCTAGATTACATCCAGGTCTGTCGACAAAGCAAGCCACTTTGTTTATATGACAGTGTAGACGCAAAGGACAGTGTAGATGCAATAACACCTTCTGTCGACAGAACTCTGTCAACAAAAGGCGTTATTCCTTGTAGAATGAGGTTTACAGCCATCGACAGAACTGCTGAGTTCTTTCGACATTTTGTCAACAGAACTCGGTGGCAGTGTAGATGCAGGTATAGTTTTGTCAACAAAAGTCCACTTTTGTCAACAAAGCCTTGTAGACTAGACACACCCCTACATTGGGTGGCTGAGGAAGGTGCACAACACCCGTGTCTTCAGAAACTCCAGCCTATTCAAGAATCTGGAGGCTAGTACTTTCTTCCCTGAGTGCACCATCAGGGTTGGGGACATAGACATACCACTCTGTATCATGGGAGACACAGCCTACCCTGTCATGCCATGGCTAATGAAGCCATATACTGGACATCTTGACCACAGCAAGGACTGCTTTAATGCCCGGCAGGGCAGGGCCTGCATGCATGCCGAGTGCACCTTTGGCATCTCAAGGCCTGTTTCTGATGCCTCCTGACCCGGCTGGATGTAGGGGAGCAGAACATCCTCCAGGTGGTATAGGCATGTTGCGTGCTCCTCAACCTCTGTGAGAAGAAGGGAGAGATGTCCCACCCTGGGTGGGGAGCAGAGGCTGGCTGGGAAGGCAGAGTTTTGAACAAATATGCACAGCTACCATCCAGCAGCTCCAGCAGGTGGGGGTGCACATCCCGGAAGCTCTGAGGGAGAGTTTCTCACAAGGATCCCAGTGACACTCTCCCCAGTACCTCCCCATTAGAGGCATGTGCCTTGCCGCTCTTTGCCTTTCCTCTCACTCCCTTCCTTTTTTCCCTCCACCCCTCTCACTGTGGAGACAATAAAACAAACTGTTTGTTTTGAAAAATTACCTGTTTGGTTATTTATTTGGGGTTGAAGTAACTGGGGAGGAACTGGGGAAGGGAGGAAGGTAGATGAGAACCTTGGAGAGGGGAGGAGGGAGCTGAAAAGGGAGGAAGGATAAGAAGAGGCTCAGGGCTGGGGCTGGGAGAGCCATGTGGCTTGGATGGTTCCTCCCTGCCACCATGGTGGGAGGATAACGGGGAGGCTAGGAAGGCAAGCAAGAGCAGGGTTGGATCAGGGGCTGGCATGGGAGGAGGGGCAGTCCCAAGAGCTGGGACTGGGGCAGGAGTGGGAGCAGGAGCTGACTCTGGGTGAGCGAGGAGAGCCTGCACCATCACGCACATTTTGCATCCCTGCTGCAAAACTCCCTCAAGGTTTCTCTCTGCCACTGCATATACTCCCAGAGCCTTTGGTCCAGCATCTTGCGGAGGGCCTGGAGTACAGAGATGTGCTCCTGCAGCAGCTCCTCCTGATTCTCCGGTGCCTGCTGCTCCCCAGGGCTATGTCTACACTGGCTCTTTTCTAACAGGTGTAAGCTCTCTTGCACAAGAGAGCAGTGAGGATGCTCAGCAGGGATTTCTTGCGCAAGAAACCCCTCTAGTTTAAATGGCCATCGGAGCTTTCTTGCACAAGAGAGCGTCTACACTTCCATGGCTGCTGTTGCGCAAAAGCACAGCTTGCACATGGCAGCGTGGACGTGTTCTTGCGCAAGACTTCTTGCACAAGAACCCTTGCGCAAGATGTTCTTGCAGAAAAAGCTGCCAGCGAAGACGTAGTCTAAGAGTTTCCTCCCATGAGCAGAATGGATTTTGTGTTGTGCACCTGCACTGAGTTCATGTGGCTTGTTTGGATGTGCCACTGTGGCACCCAAGTTATTAATAAATATTTTATAAACCTCTATGTTTTCCCTCTGCTACCATGTCTCTTCCCCTTGCTCCATCAGCTCCCCTGGTGCCTGCTGCCCCCTAGCTCCTCACCCTTCTCTGCTGCCCTGACTCCTGCCCTTCTCACTGCCCTCAGCCCTCCTGAGACCTGCCCCCGTCCACCAGCCCTTCTCTCCCACCCGTGCCCACTCCTCCAGTAGACCCACTCTGATCATGTGAGCTACCCCTCCTCATCCCCTCTTCTAACATCTCCCTCTACAAACCTGCCCTGCCTCTCTCCTCTGGTGCTGGTCCCTCCCCTGCAGGTGTCTGCCCTTCTGCTTCACCACCAGAATCTCCTGGCTCCTGCACCTTCCCTTACTTCTGCACCCTCCTGGTGCCCCCTCCTTCCCTTACTGCTCCTTCTCTCTTTGTCCTCTTTTTCCTTGATGCCCACCCCCTCAGCACTCTCTTTTCCCATTCCCATCATGCCCCTCTGTGCCCTCACACATGACTTGCTCCATCCCGGCCTTCCTCATGCCCGCCCCTTCTTTTAAGCCTTCTCCCAGCACCTCCTGCTCCCCACTCTAGCCCCCAGTGCCCTTACTCTCTCCTCTCCCAGGATCACCCTGTCCCCACTCCCACTGACACCTCCCCTCCTGTCCTTTTCCTCATTGTCTCCACTTGGCCCCCTGGTATTTGTCTCTCCTCCACGCTGTCCCTTGGTGCCTTTCCCTTTCTTCTCTCTTCCCCTCCCCCTCCGTACACAGGGCTGGATTAAGGGGGGGCTAGCCAGGCAGCTGCCCGGGGTGCCAAACTATGGGGGGGGGCCGCAGGATGGCAGCTGTAAGGGGCACCGCGCAATGCCCCTTAGAGCTGCAGTCAGGTGCCGCGCGCCCCTTAGAGCTGCCAGAATCTGGCCAGGGCAACTGTAAAGAAGGACTGAGGGTCAAACAGGTACAAAAAGCTATAATGATCAATAAAACACTAAAACAGTTGACATCAGGATAGCATGCTGGTGAGAGAGTCCTCCCTAAGAAACCACATTATTAGCATAGGCAATCTTCACTATTCTCAACTATTACATTTTTGTATCAATGGGATGCTTTCCCCACTGTGATGCTATGACAAGATATATAAAAGAGGAACTTCATACGTTTGTCACTTTCAGAGACCTAGGCTTCACAAACTCATTAGGTGGGGTTTGTGTGCACATTTAAGGACCATTTGGGGCAGGAATAGCCACTGATTTACTCTGTAACCTTTCTGTGCATGACTGTTAATGGCTCAAGGAATGTATTTAACCTGAACTACCACAGAAAAATACCTATAAGGCTAGTGCTCATATTAGGCATGGGTGAGCCGAGCAGCTGCCCAGGGTGCCAACTGATGGGGGGCGCCTGACAGGAGCTGTAAGGGGCACACAGTGTCCCTTACAGCTGCCATCAGGCGCCACGTGCCCAGCTCCCACAGTGCCAGCCTGCCCGCATCCCCACGGCGCCGGCCAGCAACGCCCTTCCCCCCACGGCCACGGCACCCTACATGGCCCGGCGTGCACACCAGCAGCGACAGCCAGGCCAGACTGGGCTGCACTTGTGCTGTGCGCCCCGAGGGCGGGCCACGGCCTGCACGCTAGCGGCCGTAGCCGTGCCGTACATGCACCGTGCGCCCAGGGGCGGTGCCACACACCTGTGCCCAGGGCGCCACAATGCCTCTGGCTGACCCTGGCTCATATGACACAGCACAAATTTAATCTGAGCCACAGTTCAAGAGAAGGCTACACATTCTAAGGGTACGTCCATGCTGCAATCACATTCTTTCTAAAAAAAATCAAAAGAACAGAGAGGGGTTTCAGACATTGGTAAACCTCTCTTTACAAGGATGAAGCCTTTTTCCGAAAGAACCCTTTCAGAAAAAGGAGTGTGTGGATGGGTAAGAGGGAGTTCTTTCACAAGAAGAGGAAAGAGGAAAAAGCACAGGTGACCTGGTGGCCATTCTGCCCATAGTAATCACAGCTTACCTGTGAAATAGCATCCAGTTAATCTGGATGCTATCTTTCGAAAAAGCAGATTGCTTTTTTGATGTGCTTTGGCTGTGGGGATGCTCTCTTTCGGAAGAAGTTTTTTCAGAAGATCTCTTCCAAAAAAAGCTTCTTCCAAAAGAAGCCTTCAATCTAGATGTAGCCTCAGTAAGAGGTAGAACTCCAGGGGACAATCATACAGAAAAGCTCAGACAGAAGGAAGAGCAGCCACATGATTGTACAAACATGGCTACAATGTTCCGTTCACAGAATAAAAAATAAAGATCAATATGCTAAACATTGGGGAAAAAGGAGATGCCAGCCTTCTGGAAGGAATGGGGATGCTGCAAACTAGTTCTGGATAGTAGCAGAATTGGTAGGGGCTGTGATTGGCAGGTGGAAACTGTTGGCTTCTAATTAAAGTTTGAATTGTAGAAGCCTCTGCTGATTGGCTGAGCCTTGGTAGGGGGAGGGGCTTTATAAGGCAGTGGGCAAGCGACCAAGGAGCTTGCGAACAGGTGATTGCTAACAGGGAGTTTTGAGAGGGAGTTGGGAAGGGGAGAGGGAAGGGCGGGAGGTTCTCTTGTCTTTCTTTTTAAATCCCTTCTCCAGGACAGCAGCGATGGTTGATGATGCGTCTGCTGCTGTTGTTACCTGCACAGCGTGTGCCATGTTTGTCTTCCTCCCGGAAGAAAGAACGGATTTCATCTGCACCAAGTGCAAGCTGGTCGAGATTTTGGAAGAAAAAATTAGAGGACTGGAGGCCCAAGTGTCGACCTTACGCTTGATCAGAGAGGATGAAGACTTCCTTGATAGAAGGCAGCAATTGATCCTTCAAGCACGGCAGGCAGAGGAGCCAGTGAGGGCAGTACGCGACCAAGAGGAGAACTGGCAGCATGTAACTTCTAGAAGGGGAAAAAGGCCAGCACGGGATTCCCCCGATGCTATAGAGGTAAGCAATCGCTTTCAAGCTCTCTCCACAGGCTCTGCAGTGCTGAATGCTCTGGAAGGGACCTCACAAGGTAGAAACTAGAAGGGAGCACCATCTACTGAAAGGCATGGGATGCGTAGTCCTAGGGATGGGGGTTCCACGGCCACCACCCCCAAAAGGAAACGACGGGTGGTGGTGGTCGGGGACTCCCTCCTAAGAGGGACTAAGCCATCCCTCTGCCGTCCGGACCTGGAATCTCGAGAGGTGTGCTGCTTTCCGGGAGCTCGCATTCGGGATGTCACTGAGAGGCTTAGCAAGCTGATCAAACCTTCAGATCGCTACCCCTTCCTGCTTTCTCCATGTAGGAACGAATGATACGGCCAAGAATGACCTTGAGCGGGTTGCTGCGGATTATGTAGCACTGGGAAGAAGGATCCAAGACTTTGGAGCACAAGTGGTGTTCTCGTCCATCCTCCCTGTTGAAGGGAAAGGACTGGGCAGGGATCGTCGAATTGAGGACGTAAATGCGTGGTTGCGCAGGTGGTGTCGCAGAGAGGGCTTTGATTTCTTCGACCATGGGACTCTGTTCCGGGCGGAAGGATTGTTAGGAAGAGATGGGATCCACCTAACGAAGAGAGGAAGGAGCATCTTCGCGGGCAGGCTTGTGAACCTAGTGAGGAGGGCTTTAAACTAGGTTCGTCGGGGGACGGTGACCAAAACCCTGAGGGGAGTGGGAAAGTCAGATACCGGGAAGAAATGCATAGAGCAAGGAGCGAGAAAGGAGGACCCCAGTTTCGAATGGAGAAGATAGGGCAATCAACTGGTTACCTGAAGTGTTTGTACACTAATGCGAGAAGCCTGGGCAACAAGCAGGAAGAACTGGAGGCCCTGGCCCAGGCCAAGAAATATGATTTAATTGGGATAACAGAGACTTGGTGGGATGACTCGCATGACTGGAGCGCTGTCATGGAAGGGTATAGATTGTTCAGGAAGAATAGGCAGGGGAGAAAAGGAGGAGGAGTTGCACTATATGTAAGAGAGCACTATGATTGCTCTGAACTCCAGTATAAAGAGGGAGAAAAACTTGTTGAAAGTCTATGGGTCAGGTTTAAAGGAGCAAACAGCAGTGATGTTGTGGTTGGTGTCTGCTACAGGCCACCGAACCAGGTGGATGAGGTAGATGAGGCTTTCTTCGAACAACTGAGCGAAGCTTCCAGATCGCAGGCCCTGGTTCTCATGGGGGACTTTAATCACCCTGACATCTGTTGGGAAACCAATACGGCAGTACACAGGCAATCCAGGAAGTTTTTGGAGAATGTTGGGGATAACTTCTTGGTACAAGTGCTGAAGGATCCGACCAGGGGCCGTGCACAGCTTGACCTTCTCCTCACAAACAGGGAGGAACTAATAGGGGAGGGGAGGTGGGTGACAACCTGGGAAGCAGTGATCATGAGATGGTAGATTTCAGGATCCTGACCAAAGGAAGGAAAGAGAGTAGTAAAATACATACCTTGGACTTCAAAAAAGCAGATTTTGACTCCCTCAGAGATCTGATGGAAAGAATCCCCTGGGATGTTAACATGAAGGGGAAAGGAGTCCAGGACAGCTGGCAGTATTTTAAAGAAGCCTTATTGAAGGCACAGAAAGAAACCATCCCGACACGTAGCAAGAGAGGCAAACCTGGTAGGAGACCGGATTGGCTTACAGGGGAAATCCTTGGTGTACTTAAGCACAAAAAGGAAGCTTACAGAAAGTGGAAACTTGGACAAATGACTAGGGAGGAGCTTAACTGTATAGTTCGAGAATGCCGGGGGGTTATCAGGAAGGCGAAAGCGCAAATGGAGTTGCGACTGGCTAAGGATGTGAAGGATAACAAGAAAGGTTTCTACAGGCATGTCAACAAGAAGAAGGTGATCAGAGAGGGTGTGCAGTCCCTAATGGATGAAGGAGGTAACCTAGTGACAGAGGATGTGGGGAAAGCTGAAGTACTCAATGCTTTCTTTGCCTCTGTATTCACGGACAAGGTCGGCTCCTGGACTTCTGTGCTAAGCGACGCAAGATGGGAAGAAGATGGACAGCCCTTGGTGGGTAAAGAACAGGTTAGGAACTATTTAGAAAAACTAAACGTACACAAATCCATGGGTCCAGACTTAATGCACCCAAGGGTACTGAAGGAGTTGGCAAATGTCATTGAGGAGCCTTTGGCCATTATCTTTGAAAAGTCGTGGAGATCGGGCGAAATCCCGGATGATTGGAAAAAGGCAAATGTAGTGCCCATCTTCAAAAAAGGGAAGAAGGACGATCCAGGGAACTATAGGCCGGTCAGTCTTACCTCGGTTCCTGGAAAAATCATGGAAGGGATCATAAAGGAATCCATTTTGAGACACTTGAATGAGAGGAAAGTGATCAGGAATAGTCAGCATGGATTCACAAAGGGCAAGTCGTGCTTGACCAATCTGATTAGCTTCTATGATGAGGTAACTGGCTCAGTGGACATGGGAAAGTCAGTGGATGTTATATACCTTGACTTTAGCAAGGCTTTTGATACGGTCTCCCACAATATTCTTGCCAGCAAGTTAAGGGAATACGGATTGGATAAATGGACGGTAAGATGGATAGAAAGATGGCTAGAAGGCCGGGCCCAGCGGGTAGTGATCAACGGTTCGATGTCAGGATGGCGGTCGGTTTCTAGTGGAGTGCCCCAAGGTTCGGTTCTAGGACCGGTTTTGTTCAATATCTTTATTAATGACCTGGATGAGGGGATAGATTGCACCCTCAGCAAGTTTGCAGATGACACTAAGCTAGGGGGAGAGGTAGATACGCTTAAGGGCAGAGATAGGGTCCAGAGTGACTTAGACAAATTGGAGGATTGGGCCACTAGAAATCTCATGAGATTCAACAAAGACAAGTGTAGAGTCCTGCACTTGGGACGGAAGAATCCCAAGCATAGTTACAGGCTGGGGACCAACCAGTTAAGTAGTAGTTCTGCAGAAAAGGACCTGGGGGTTACAGTGGATGAGAAGCTAGATATGAGTCAACAGTGTGCCCTTGTAGCCAAGAAGGCTAATGGCATATTAGGATGCATTAAGAGGAGCATTGCCAGCAGATCCAGAGATGTCATTATTCCCCTTTATTCGGCTTTGGTGAGGCCACATCTGGAGTACTGTGTCCAGTTCTGGGCCCCCCACTACAAAAAGGATGCGGATGCATTGGAGAGGGTCCAGCGGAGGGCAACCAAAATGATTAGGGGTCTGGATCATATGACCTACGAGGAGAGGCTGAGGGACTTGGGTCTGTTTAGTCTGCAGAAGCGAAGAGTGAGGGGGGACTTGATAGCAGCCTTCAACTTCCTGAAGGGAGGTTCCAAAGAGGATGGAGAGAGGCTGTTTTCAGTAGTGACAGATGGCAGAACAAGGAGCAATGGTCTCAAGTTGTGGTGGGAGAGGTCCAGATTGGATATTAGGAAAAACTATTTTACTAGGAGGGTAGTGAAGCATTGGAATGGGTTACCTAGGGAAGTAGTGGAGTCTCCATCCCTAGAGGTGTTTAAGTCTCGGCTTGACAAAGCCCTGGCCGGGTTGATTTAGATGGGATTGGTCCTGCCTAGAGCGGAGGGCTGGACTTGACGACCTTCTGAGGTCTCTTCCAGTTCTGATTCTATGATAAGGGGATGGTTGGATGAAATAACATGATCTTGGTAACTAATTGACCATTCATTTCCAGTTGGAAATAGGTCAATGGAGGGATGATAGGAGTTGCTATAGGGAACTTTCTGGGTGTCTGGCTGGTGAGTCTTGCCCACATGCTCAGGGTTTAGCTGATCGCCATATTTGGGGTCAGGAAGGAATTTTCCTCCAGGGTAGATTGGCAGAGGCCCTGGAGGTTTTTCGCCTTCCTCTGTAGCATTGGGCACAGATCACAGCTGAAGGACTCTCTGCATGTTGGGGCCTTCAAAGTATTGGAAGGCTTCAATATCTGAGACATAGGTGAGAGGATTATTCTAAGAGGGGTGGGCGAGATTCTGTGGCCTGCACTGTGCAGGGGGTCAGACTAGATGATCATAATGGTCCCTTCTGACCTTAAAGTCTATGAGTCTATGAGTCTATGAACAACATGGGTTGTGAATATATGCTATTCAGAGCCAGCAGGCCCAGTGATAGAGAGAGGGGGGCAAAGAGGACTGAATGGATGCTATCTTGCATTTTTCTTTCAGAAAAAGGCTTCTTCCTCGCAGAAAGAGGATTACCAACACTGGGGAAAAAAAAACCCCAACAACCCTGTTCTTTCGATTTACTTTCAAAAGAATGAGACTGCAGTGTGGACCTAACTCAGGTTTTGTCGGGAAAATGGCCATTTTCCTCACAAAACTCCGTAGGCTATGTCTAGACTGGCATGATTTTCCGCAAATGCTTTTAACGGAAGTTTAACAGAAGGAACAGAAGAAAACAAAAGGAAAATGGGATACTGTAATTTAAAGTAATTCCATTGTTGTATTTTACAGTATTCTGCAAATTCCATGCTTTCATTTACATCAGATGTGTCTGTTACAACAAAGTAGTTGCTACCAGGTAAATACACCTACTATCATGTTAATCCAGCCTCGTGGTAGAGTGCCTGGCTAAGCAAAGCTGCCAAAATGGGAGCTCAGTCTCCTCCCCTCATTCAGCTAAGTGAGATGTGCACTTCAAAGACTAATTAGAACCATTTAATTGTTAACATGCTTAAGCATAGCCAATTTTTTCTTTTGCTTTTTTCCCTATTAAAAAGAGGTTATTAAATGTAAGAAACAGCTAATTCAACCTCAAGGCTGCACAGTTAAAATCAGTCACAATCCTATAGTTGAAGTAGGGCAGAGTCTGTAAACTCTTTGTCTTCACTGGAAAAAAAGTATGCTTTTCTATCAAGATAGTTATCTTGATGCAAAATCCTAATAGAGATGGCAGCTTTCCAACAAGTGCACAACAGATGCAGTTGCTAAACCCTTATTGTCCCACAGACATGCATTTTGTATGTGCAATATGGGTAAGAACATGAGGAAGTAGGGCGCACTGAGTAAAACCACCCATTGTGTGCAAGAAAAAAATCAATAGGATTTGTGCTCTTAACTTCCTTGGATATCTTTGAAAAATCTTCCCTTTATAAGGTGACTTATCCAGGATCACTTAGGAAGTCTGTGATTGAGCCATAAACAGAAGCAAGGTCTCCTGAATCTAGGTCCACAAACAAGAGACTCTTTCGTAAAGAACTGATTTTTTTTAAAAATACAGTGTCCAACAGCTGATGCAAGCAGCTCTCTGTCAGAAATAAGTAATGTGCTTCTCAGAAGTATTTTTATAGCCTCTGGGGGTAAAACTTGTCTCTGTCCAGGATGATGCAAATAGGGGTGACTCCACCAGAGATAAGCTCAGTGCTCTGACCCTCCCTTGCAATCAGGTGTCAGGATTTTCACAAAGAGCTCCAGGGAGTTTTTGGAGCCCCTCTGCAATATACAGCTCTTAGGACACCACAGATGATTAATCATTTGTTTTATTCATTATTATGCAAGTGTATTGTTTGTGCCACATAGGGAACTATTTTATTAGAGTTAGAATAACTGAAACCAGCCTGTATGGTATGATTAGCCTATACAATTAAAGTAACTCAAGAATATGAGATCAACTGTTCAAGACAGCCATTCCCTGGTTACATACACAGAGAAACAGATCTTTAACTGAGCAAGTAACAAAGCTTATTAAACATACTGCACTTCCTGTTCAGAATCCAGCAGGAGGATTTTATCTAAATGTCTGAGAATTTAAGCTAGTTTGTTGGATACTGTGGAAGCAGGATGCAAGAAGTCCTTTGATGATACAGCTACTTGACTGAGGGGGAAAGAAACAGCTCTTGATTTACTAGCAAGCTTACAAATCAAGGCATCCTGTTCTAAGCCTGTGCATTCTGACTATTATTTTGCCATTCTCAGACCCTGCAGTGAAGCCCTCCCCTTCAACTTTAACTTGATGCATTGGAATGTTTAACTAACAATGCTAAGTGATGTGTTACAGTCACTGTACCATTGTTACTTTTTGCTACAGTGAGTAGCTGTGAACAATACAATAATAATTCAGAAGCACGAGACTGGTGGAAATCAAGGAGTAGGTGTGGGAGGAGGAGGGGTTGCATAAGGGAATGCATGGAAGGACCTGACCTTTGGAAGAACTAAAAAGGGAGTGGAGTCATTATGACTCAAAACTGATGTGAATAAAAGAGACACATAAACAGAATGGCTTTCTGCCAGGTACTGGAGGAGAAAGTGGCCTTAGAAATGATGGCTGTACCCACTGGTTGGTAAGGCCCATGTAAAGCAGTTCTGCAAAATACTATGAAACTCCTTTTTACATTTTTCTGGCTTTATCTCTTTTCTAACTGCTGGTTCATGTTCACTGCTCTCTTACTGGCCAACCCTTATTCATCACAAAGCCATTTGTACTATGATAGTATCCCATGCAGGTGACCTGCCAACAGGCCTGCCGACAGTGGGGGGCAAAGGAGGCAAGTTCCCTGGGGTCTGGCAATTCAAAAGGGCCCAGGGCTTCTGGCTGCCACTGCCACTACTGTAACTGCAGTGGTGGCCAGAGCCCTGGCCTTTTAAGTGACCACCGAGGTGCCATGTGGTGTGCTCCAGATGGCTCTGAGCTTTGTGGGGGGTGGAACGAGGTGTAGTGCTGACGGCTGGCTGCCCCCAGTCCTGCCCCTTCTGCCTAGGCCCCACCTTCTCTGGGAGTGCAGAACTGCCCTCCCCACCATGTCCAGGGATCCAGCAAGTATGTCAGTCCCCTTGCTTGCAAAGACCTAGCTAATCAGATGGTGCTAGCTCCTTGTGCACTAAATGAAGTTAAAAACAAATCTTATTTTTAATTGTAAGAAACTGTTAGCCAGTGCAGGGGCATTGATCCATACTGTTATGAATGGGAAGAAAGGGCGCGAAATAACTTCCTTGTAAAATGTGGTCTGTTCTCTGAAAAAGTTTGAAATCTCCTGGTATAGTTCCAGCCTTCTCAAAACCACTGCAGGCCACTGCAAAGCTGCTAACACTGTCATTGTACCAGTTGCAAGAAGATGCCAATGAGAGTTATTTGCTGTCACTTTCAATCCAAACCAGCAGGCATAAGCTAATGAAGTAGCTCTGCTGAGATGACAGACTATACAATAAAAGCCATGGCTGAATCTGGCCTTTTTGTCTCCCATGTGTACAAAAACATTGCTACTAACAACACAGAATGCCCAGTTCATTCATTTGCTCACAATGCTTCTTCCTTTGGAGGTGAGGCAGGGCTACAGCATGGATGTCGAATGACTTATTCAAGCTACAAAGAAAAATCTCTTTCTTTGTTCTCAAACTACAGTAGCTGCTACTGACACTGACCTACATATTGCAGGTTACTTTCTTTCTAAGAGAGTAGCTGGAAAATGGGAGATCAAAATCTATTCAGTCAAATCTGAGATCTTATTGCTGCCAGGCTTATTCCTGTTGCATTTACTCTCTAAAACTAAGGAATGTACTGAGGGAGTCTAGACTAGAGACGTTCAAAAACCTGTACAAATATTTGCTCCAATGGATGAAGTATATATTACTAAATGTAATGATAAATACAAATTAGCCGTTTAAATAGGCCAGAAGGAAAATAAGGATCAAATTGGAATTTCAATCATGATAGTGAAAAGTACAATACAAATATGGAGTACTTTCACTGAAGTCACTATGGATATACACTGGCATGACTGAGAGCAAACCTATCTTGGCCAAGTAGCCTGTGCTGAAGTCCAATTTATATCTCTTATATCAAGAGTCCCAAATCACATAACACATTTGATTCTTCTCTGACTCTTCTCCCCCACTTTTATGTGAGGTGCAAATGGGACTGGAAAACCTCTCAAGTTTTTGTCCCTGCAAAAAGGAATGTTACATTTTCAACTTCAGAGGGGTTTCCGCAGTGACTACAAATGGAACTGATCACATTTAAAGTTAAGCTTATATGTATGTGTTTGCAAGACTAGAGAAGTAAGCACTAAAATAAACCTTTTTTTTCCCTATGCTCTAGCGATTCTGTTATGGAATCTATGTTGAGCCATCAGCTTGATTTGATCTGCTAAAACCAAAAGCAGTGTTTTTGCAGGGTCTTCAGCAGCAATTTCAGTGTGGCAAAGAAGGGTCTCTTGTGTGTACAAAAATGAGCATGCCATGTGTTGTGACAATTCTGTCCCTAGCTACTAGTTTGAATGTTTTATTTAAGAGCAAATAAATCTTAACAGTGACTTCTTTCAGCATATGCGAGGGATGCACATTCAGATGCAAAATATAAAGTGAAATACAAAAGTTTCACACCTTGTGCTGTTTTCTGCAAGCTTTGAATATGGGTTGTACCCCTCTTTATGAACCATGATCAGTGGGTTCATTGATACCATCTTTTCCTCTATGAATAATATGCATATGAGATCAGATCTTAAAAAAAAAAAATACCCTAGGGGCTGAGAGTGATCTAGCCCTTCTACCTCCAGACTCCCTTTTGTATTTTAGCTGACACAACAACCTTCCATTAAAATGATTAATTTAGCTCCTTGGACCCTTCCTGATCATTTGAAAAAATGCTGAACAATTAACCTAACAGCAGGCATAATTTTGCAAGTACCACTTACACCAGTTGTTGCAGGAGGTTCTTAAATTTCAAAGGCTACGTATGATGTGACTCTTCAACAACTAGCCTTTATCTTCCTGGTAAAACTCATTTTCCCTCTTGCAGTCTCCCACCAAACCCTCCTCAGGCTCAGCCATTTGGGGGAGGCATGCATTTGAGAGGCTGAAAATAGGGCAAGCACATCTGAAAGTAACCACTTTCTCTAGACCACTTTTTTTAGAAATAAATACTTATAGATTCAAAGCCAAGTGCTTTTTAAGCTGTTTTTAGTGTCTTTATTTTCTAAAGTTGACCTTAATTTTGTGTCTCTGTTCCTGATTCCTCCCCCTATCTGTGTAGCACCATCCCTGATTTTTTACGTCAGTGCTGAGCACATCTGATCAAAAAATGGCAACATTGCTGGTTCAGCACACACAGCAGGGAGGAAAGAAATGGGCTATATCTAATCCTACCTTTGTAATTGCTGTCACAATGCAACAATGCTGCTAGTTGGAACAATGGCAGATTTTGGTGGGAAAGCTATAGAGCCAGAGCAATGGTTCGCCTGGAGTTTCACCTCAGCTGTCTCCCTGCAGCTCTTTCAGTGGTTAACTTATAGTGCTCAGGTATTACAGATGCTCAGACTTCATCTGGGACAGTGCATGTTTGAAAACAAACTCATTAACAAATCTGCTTAATACTGTTGATATTTTTTTAATGTGGTTAGGACTTGAATCACAACCTCCCACATAGTGTGCAAAGTACCAAGAACAGTGGGAAAACTAGTATAGATGTCAGAGTAATATCCAAGTATGTGATTGTGTTAAATTATATCTATATTCAGCTCTGCTCTGAATGGAGTGGCTTTAAGGAGTTGAACTAGGCAGGATTTTTTTTACTTCAGCCTAAGAAAATTTTGTGGGAGGAGTCACTTTGGAAAGGTGGGAAAGCCTTTACCCTCAGGTTGCCTCAGTAAGAAGCTCCTGCTGTGATACTTGAAAGCCCAATAGACATGTCTGAATTTATAATGCACTCTTGAAGTATTCATTCATAATCCTGTAAGGGATTTTGAAAGCTGCAAAGAGGATGTATGTCTTTTCAATGGCTAAAGGGAAAATACTAGTTTCTGCAGTAGTAAACAAATAGCCTGTTTTGGTGAAAGGGCAAGAATGGGAGAAGATGGAGCAAAGAATGGCACAGAGTCCTTAGAACTTTCGTTTTACTGAAGAAGTGAATTTCCTTGACACATTTATGTTTTGTGAAGCATCTGGCAAGGGCCACTGTCTGTGGATGGGAGACTTGGCTAGATGGACCATTGGTCAGATACCATATGCCATTGTTATGTTCTTGCCACACTGATCTCTCAGACCTCACTAATGGGGTCAGGTCCTCAAAGAGTATAAATCAATGTTGCTTCATTCACTATACTCATTTACATCAGCTGAGGGTTTGGCCCATGTGACTAAGTGTGACAAAACAAAGCTACGGCTCTAACAAACAAGGATTGGAGGGAGAGGAAAGTTAATTGTAATATTGGTTCTTGTTTCTATCTCCTCCCTCTGACTGGAGCTAAGGGAAGGCAAGCTCAGGAAAAGCTTCCTGGGGGAGAGAATTAACTCAGCTTTCCTTTATGTAATCGTTTCCACCCCTTCTGCCACAAATATTCATGAAGAAATGTGGCTGTGGCTCCAGGAGATGATGGGGGGGGCACCCTTGCTGCTGCTGCACCAGGCCCCAGTCCCAGGTAATCCCATGGATCCCATCCATAGGATGGTTGGAATGGTGGAATGGCCACCACGGGGGCCCAAAAGCACAGGGCTTGGGGGAGCTGCCCAGAACACTCCTATGGATAGGATGGCTCTGCTAAGATGCCTGACTCAACACTTCTGTTCCAGGATACTGTCAGTGCTGGACTTCTAGATCTCTAGACATTTGCCTGGTACCAATGATTTCACCTCATGTTTCTTCTAGTTCTCCATTGCTACAGAGTGATCTGAAAGAAAAGAATTCTGCTGAAGGTCTTGCCTCAGTCTCCCAAATATGCATGCAAGGCTCTTTTCCCGATGTCTCTCTGAAGAGATTGATATAATTTGTGAGATGACCACAACCGTCATCTCACTGGTATGAATGCCCATGGATGCCTCCACCCAAACCTACCTGTCTGACCTGCTTGGCTATGCTAGGATGTTTACATGGCCTATTGCTAGCAGCTCTTTAGGGCCATGAGCAGCATTTTTCACAGAGACACAACCCTCATCATTCTCCCGCTTTAGAAATCAGGAACCTCAGGAAGAAATCTTGGAGAAACAGAAAATAGGGCTAATGAAGACATTTTTCCACCTCTACCATCCCTAGTAGACAATTTCAAACAGTTTCAGGTCCTTGTCAAGGGAATTGCAGATTTTTTTGCGGATCCCTTTAGAAGTGTTTACAGAATCACATCACAAACCACTCAAAATCCTTCATATAGCTTCATCTGCACCCATTGCTTTGATTGTTAACATTTGCAGGGTTCATTGGGGCCTCATTATCTGGCACACCCAGGCCACTACTGCTTCTAGATGGAAGAACCTAGATAAGAAATATTATGCCCCATCCTATTACTCTGAATTTTTATTCTCTCATCCCTCTCTCAATTCTTTTGCAGTTAATGTTGTTAATAATGAGGAAGGTATCAGTGTATCATGATTTCCCCCCCCCCTCACTTCTCCTTTGCCCTTCCCCCCCCCCCATGGAGTGTGTGCTGTGATTGGCAGGTGGAAATTGTTGGCTTCTAATTAAAGTTTGAATTCTAGAAGCCTCTGCTGATTGGCTGAGCCTTGGAAGGGGGAAAGGAACTTTCAGGCACTCCAGGGTTTTATAAGGCAGTGGGCAAGCGACCAAGGAGCTTGCGAACAGGTGAGTGCTAACAGGGAGTTTAGAGAGAGAGTTGGGAAGGGTGTGAGGTTCTCTTGCCTTTCTTTTTAAACCCCTTCTCCAGGACAGCAGTGATAGATGGTGATAGGTCTGCTATTGTTACATGCATGGAGTGTGCCATGTTTGTCTTCCTCCCGGAAGAAAGAACGGATTTCATCTGCACTAAGTGCAAGATGGTCACCATTTTG
The DNA here is from genome assembly GCF_049634645.1 of Pelodiscus sinensis. Lineage (NCBI taxonomy): Eukaryota > Metazoa > Chordata > Testudines > Trionychidae > Pelodiscus > Pelodiscus sinensis. Next base: position 25,866,727 of record NC_134725.1, on the reverse strand, counting down.
GAAGAAAAAATTAGAGGACTGGAGGCCCAAGTGTCGACCCTACGCTTGATCACAGAGGATGAAGACTTCCTCGATAGAAGGCAGCATTTAATCCTTCAAGCACAGCAGGCGGAAGAACCAGAGAGGGGAGTACAAGACCAGGAAGAGAACTGGCAGCATGTAACTTCTAGAAGGGGGGAAAAGGCCAGCACGGGAATTCCCCAATGCTATAGAGGTAAGTAATCACTTTCAGGCTCTCTCCACAGGCTCTGCAGTGCTGAATGCTTTGGAAGGGACCTCACAAGGGAGAAACTGGAAGGGAACACCATCTATTGGAAGGCATGGGATGTGTAGTCCTAGATATGGGGGTTCCACGGCCACCACCTCCAAAAGAAAACGATGGGTGGTGGTGGTCGGGGACTCCCTCCTAAGAGGGATTGAGCCATCCATCTGCCATCCGGACCTGGAATCTCGAGGTGTGCTGTTTACCGGGAGCTCGCATTCAGGATGTGACTGAGAGGCTTACCAAATTGATCACACCTTCGGATCACTACCCGTTCCTGTTTCTCCATGTGGGAACTAACGATAAGGCCAAGAATGACGTTGAGCAGGTTACTGCGGATTATGTAGCGCTGGGAAGAAGAATCCAAGAATTCGAAGCGCAAGTGGTGTTCTTGTCCATCCTCCCTGTTGAAAGGAAATGACTGGGCAGGGATCATCGAATTGAGGAAGAAAATGTGTGATTGCGCAGGTGGTGTCGCAGAGAGGGCTTGGTTTCTTCGACCATGGGACTTTGTTCCGGGCACAAGGATTGTTAGGAAGAGATGGGATCCACCTAACCAAGAGAGAAAGGAGCATCTTCGCGGGCAGGTTTGCAAACCTAGTGAGGAGAGCTTTAAACTAGGTTCATCAGGGGATGGTGACCAAAACCCTGAGGGGAGTGGGAAAATCGGATACCAGAAAGAAATGCAAAGAGGAATGAGCAACAAAGGAGGACTCCTGATTCGAATGGACAAGATAGAGCGATCAGCTGGTTATCTGAGGTATTTGTACACTAATGCAAGAAGCCTGGGCAACAAACAGGAAGAACTGGAGGCCCTGGTCCAGTCCAAGAAATATGATTTAATTGAGATAACAGAGACTTGGTGGGATGACTCTCATGACTGGAGCGCTGTCATGGAAGGGTATAAACTGTTCAGGAAGAACAGGCAGGGGAGAAAAGGAGGAGGAGTTGCACTATCTGTAAAAAAGCACTATAATTACTCTGAACTCCAGTATAAAGAGAGAGAAAAACCTGTTGAGAGTATGGGTTAAGTTTGAAGGAGCAAACAACAGCAGTGATGTTGTGGTTGGTGTCTGCTACAGGCCACCGAATCAGGTGGATGAGGTAGATGAGGCTTTCTTTGGACAACTGAGAGAAGCTTCCAGATCGCAGGCCCTGATTCTCGTAGGGGACTTTAATCACCCTGACATCTGTTGGGAAACCAATACGGCAGTACACAGGCAATCCAGGAAGTTTTTGGAGAACGTTGGGTATAACTTCTTGGTACAAGTGCTAAAGAATCCAACCAGCGGCTGTGCGCAGCTTGACCTTCTGCTCACAAATAGGGAGGAACTAATAGGGTAAGTAGAGATGGGTGACAACCTGGGAAGCAGTGATCATGAGATGGTAGATTTCAGGATCCTGACCAAAGGAAGGAAAGAGAGTAGTAAAATACATACCTTGGACTTCAAAAAAGCAGATTTTAACTCCCTCAGAGATCTGATGGGCAGAATCCCCTGGGATGCTAACATGAAGGGGAAAGGAGTCCAGGACAGCTGGCAGTATTTTAAAGAAGCCTTATTGAAGGCACAGAAAGAAACCATCCCAAAGTGTAGCAAGAGAGACAAACATGGTAGGAGACCGGACTAGCTTACAGGGGAAATCCTTAGTGAACTTAAGCACAAAAAGGAAGCTTACAAAAAGTGGAAACTTGGACAAATGACCAGGGAGGGGTATAAATGTATAGCTCGAGAATGCCGGGGGGTTATCAGGAAGGCGAAAGCGCAAATGGAATTGCAACTGGCTAAGGATGTGAAGGATAACAAGAAAGGTTTCTACAGGCATGTTAACAAGAAGAAGGTGATCAGAGAGGGTGTGTGGCCCCTACTGGATGAAGGAGGTAACCTAGGCTGTGTCCAGACTCAGGGGTTTTTTCGAAAAAAGTAGCCTTTTTTCGAAAAAACTTCACCTGCATCTAGACTACAGCCGTGTTCTTTCGAAATTAAATCTTTCTTTCGATGGCGGTAAACCTCATTGCACGTGGAAGAACGCCTTTTTCGACGGAGATCCGTCAAAAATAGGTGAGTGTGGACGCGGGGAGGCCATTTTTTCTAAAATAATGGCCTCCAGGAAGAAGCCCTGGTGGACAATCTGGGGCATGCCTTGCATGTCTCTGGTTCCTGTCTGCAGCCATTTCTTAAAGGGACAGGCACCCTCACAGCCACAGCAAAGCAGCCAGAGCACACGGCTGGTGAAGTGCAGCATGTCCCAGCCCCAAGACCCTTCTGGCCCTTCTAGAGAGCCTTCTGGGGACCCAACCAGGGTCTCCAAACGCCGGGCATCATCATGGTCTGGGCCAGAGCTCAAGACGCTTCTCGAGCTCTGGGGAGAGGAGGAGGCCTTACAAGCCCTAAAAAGCCGGCAGCAAAATGCGGACATTTATGGCCGCATGGCAGAAGCCCTGGCCCGGAAAGGACACTACCTCCGCACCCAGGACCAGGTGCGCTCCAAAGTTAAGGAGCTGCGCCAAGGGTATGTGAAGGCCAGGGAGGAGAGCTCCCATTCGGGGGCAACCCTCCACTCCTGCCCTTATTATACTGAGCTGGACCAGATCCTGGGTGGTGGTAAAGCATGCACACCACGGCATCTCGTGCAGTCAGGCTTGGCAGACCCTGTGGTGGACGTGCCAGAGCAGGACCCAGAGCAGTCTGGAGATGGGGACATGGTGCCAAAGGAGGACAGTGAGGAGACGGCGACCCTCACCCTGGAGCCAGTCACAAAGACCCCAGAGACCTCCCAGGTGTCATCTGATGCCGGAGATGAAGCAGCAGGTGAGTGCAGTGAGGTTGTGTAACACCCGGGGGAGGGGAGGGTAGGTGGGTGCACAGTGGGTGATGCACAAGGGAAACCTGTAATGCTCAGGCTGATGCCCAGGTCACACACGGTGTTACCTTCAGAATGTCTGATTCCCCTGTCTCAAGGAGAGGGCATGCCCTTTTGGACAGCTGTTCCACACATGACTGATTGTGACAGAAATGTAGCCGTGTTACTCTGATCTTAGGAAGTGGGTCTGGCCCACGAAAGCTCATCCCCTAATACACCATCCTGTTAGTATTTTAAGTGCTACATAGTCCAGTTTTTTAGGACTGGTTGTGTCTTCCTCTTTTCCTCCACAGCCGGACCAGCCGTGCAAGAGGGCCGCAGCACCCCAGCCCCACCTCCATCTCGGGGACATGGGAGCCGCAGACACAGGCGTGTATATGCGGACATCCTGAGGCAGCATGTGGAGGCCGTGCAGGAGCTCAACACCATCCTGCGAGAGGGCGGAGGCAGAGGATCAGTGGCATGACTGGCTGATGGAGGAGCTGGTCCAGCAGCGCACGTCCCTGACTGCCACTCTCAGGGAGGTCTGCGGCTTGCCTGCTCCTGTGCCTAGTCCTGCTCCTCCAGCACCCCATGACCCCGCCCCACCAAACCCCCCTTCCACAGCAGCATCCCTTTCCCCCCTTGGACCTCCCTCTCCCCCAGCCCCCCCAGTTTCCCAGCCCCTCTCTCCCCCTGGCCCTCCTCTCCCCCAGGCCTCCCAGTCCCAAGAGCACCCACCCGCTGTTATCCAGCCAACCGACAGGTGCACCACCCGATCCCGTGGCCATGGTGGACCCCGAACACGAGGCCCAAGCAGGAGACTGAGATCAGGCAAGCACCGTGCAACCTGATCCCCTTCCCCCCTCCAGGTTTCAAGTCCACTTCCCCCCTCCAGGTTTCAAGTCCCCTTCCCCCCTCCAGGTTTCAAGCACCTCCATCACCCCAGTTAAATGACAAGGAAAGTGTTCAACAAAATGTTTATTGTACATAGTTTGGCATGAAAGTATATTTTCTACATCAAAAATGAACAAAAGCTTTTTTATGTTTGCAACAGTTATACTATTTTCCATTGAGTGATATTTAAAAAAATAAAACAGAACTTATTATTTTGAGACAAACCATGGTGTTTATTATTTCTCCAAACAGAGTCAGGAGATGGGTTGTGGAGGGAAGCTTCTATTGGGTCAGGGCCCAGTCCCCAGGCAGAAGCCCCTCAGTAGAGTCAGTGGCCTCCAATTGAGAATTGCTCCCGTAGGGCCTCCCGTATGCAAACAGCAGACCGGTGAGCCTGGCGGATAGCAGCTGTCCGGGGCTAGGCAAAGTGCTTCTCCTAACCATCAGCACCTGTACCCCACCCTGGTAGGAAGGCCTCCCCTTTCCTCTCCACCAGGTTATGGAGAACGCAACATGCGGCCACCACCTCAGGGATGTTGCTCTCCCCCATGTCTAGGCGTGTGAGCAAGCACCGGAATCTGACTTTTAAACGTCCGAACGCACATTCCACCTGGTTGCGAGCCCAGTTAAGGTGAGCATTAAACTGCTCCTTGCTCGCATCCAGGTGGCCGGTGTAGGGCTTCATCAGCCACAGTATCAGGGGGTAGGTGGCATTAGCCACTATGCACACTGGCATGTGCACATCCCCAACCGCAAAGTTGTGATGCGGGAAAAATGTTCCTGCCTGAAGCCTCCGGTAGAGGTACGAGTTCCTGAAGATGCGGGCATCATGTGCCCGCCCTGACCACCCAACACAAATGTCAGAAAACTGGCCACGATGGTCGACCAGGGCCTGGAGGACCATAGAAAAGTAGCCCTTTCTGTTAATGAATTGGGCTGCTCGATGGGGCGGTGCACGGATTGGAATGTGTGTCCCATCGAGCGCTCCTTCACAATTCGGGAAGCCAAGGGCAGCAAAGCCGGCCATGATGCTGTCCAGATCTGGTAGACAGATGAGCCTGTTCAGCAGCTCCGAATTGATGGACCTTGCCACCTGCAGAACGAGACAGACAACAAAATGTTAGAAGGGGTGCCTTATCTCTTAGGAGGAGAACCCACCACCCACCTTCCCTCTCAAACACCCCGGGAATCCCCTCCTCAGAACTCCCCCCACCCAGCAGTTCAGGGTGAGTGGAGGAGCTCCCTCCCACTCACACTCCACTTTGCCCTTCCTGACAGTCTCCCTTCCCCCCACCCCAAACTGTTACTGTCCCCAGACAATGACTTACCTCCATCAGGATGTATCCAACAGTAGACCTGCCCACTCCAAATTGGTGTCCCACAGAGCGGTAGCTGTCGGGGATTGCCAGCTTCCAGAGGGCAATGGCGACCTTCTTTTCCACGGGGATAGCGGGCCGCAAGTGGGTGTCTTGCTGTTGCAGAGCAAGGGCGAGCCAGGTACACAGCTCCTGGAAAGTGGTCTTTTGCATCCGGAAGTTGCGTAGCCAGTCTTGGTCATCCCAGAGCTGCATAATGAGCCAGTCCCACCAGTCAGAGCTGGTGTCAAGCCTCCAAAAACGCCTGTCCACAAAGAAGTTTGGAGGCAAGGGCAGTGGGGCTGCATGACGGACGATCCCTTTGTACGTCTGGTCTGGGTCCAGATGGGGAAGTAGCCTCATGACTGTGTCATGCAGATGCAGCAACACTTGCAGTATGATGGCGTGTGGCCATCGCCTGCCTAGGGACAGCTCTGGCTCCATGACAAAAAAAAAAATGGGTCTAAAACAGAAAAACCTCCACTTAAAAAACCTGCTGGGGTGTCCCAGGAAGCTGAGCACTCCAAACCAGCACTGCAATGCCTTCGAATTAACAAAGACTCCAACTATCTTACCCATTACAAAGATAGCTTGCCCAATTATCACCTCTAATACTATTAACTCACAGACATTTCCCCTTCCCTACCTCTAATATCATTAACTCACTGGCATTCACCTTCCTCCCCCCCTCCCCACATCCCCTTCTGTTCTGTAATGTGATTTGTCCTTTTTATGTGTGTTCATTTTTTTTTTAAATTGTATCCTTTGGTATATATGGTTGTGACTATTTTCTTCCATTATTTGATCTGAGGAAGTGGGTCTTGCCCACGAAAGCTCATCATCTAATAAACCATCTTGTTAGTCTTTAAAGTGCTACATAGTCCTGTATTTTTTTTTCCTTACCTCCTACAGGGACAGCAAAAGCAGCTGCAGAAGCAGAGCAACGGGTGTTCAGGGGCATCCCTTTAACCACGCGTCTCTGCAAAGGGCAGGCAGCAGCACCCGGAAGGAAATGCTGCCCCCATGCCCTAGCAGAAGCAGTTCTGGGTGGCTTTTAATTTTGAAAGAGCATCCAGCAGTCAGGACGCTCTTTTTTGAAAAAGCGGATCGATTTTCCGATCCGCGTATTGTAGTCTAGATGCGCTTTCTCAATTGAAGTACTCAATGCTTTCTTTGCCTCTGTATTCACAGACAAGGTGGGCTCCCGGACTAATGCGCTAAGTGATGCAAGATGGGATAAAGATGGACAGCCCTTGGTGGGTAAAGAACAAGTAAGGAACTATTTAGAAAAGCTAAACATACATAAATACATGGGTCCAGACTTAATGCATCCGAGGGTACTGAGGGAGTTGGCAAATGTCATTAGGGAGCCTTTGGCCATTATCTTTGAAAAGTCATGGCGGTCGGAAGAAATCCCGGATGATTGGAAAAAGGCAAATGTAGAGCCCATCTTTGAAAAAGGGAACAGGATGATCCAGGGAACTATAGACCGGTCAGTCTTACCTCGGTTCCTGGAAAAAAATGGAAGGAATTCTTAAGGAATCCATTTTGAGGCACTTGGAAGAGAGGAAAGTGATTAGGAATAGTCAGCATGGATTCACAAAGGGCAAGTCGTGCCTGACCAATCTGATTAGCTTCTATGATGCGGTAACTGGCTCTGTGGACATGGGGAAGTCAGTGGATGTGATATACCTTGACTTTAGCAAGGCTTTTGATACGGTCTCCCACAACATTCTTGCCAGCAAGTTAAGGGAATGTGGATTGGATAAATGGATGGTAAGATGGATAGAAAGATGGCTAGAAGGCTGGGCCCAGCGAGTAGTGATCAACGGCTTGATGTCAGGATGGCGGTCGGTTTCTAGTGGAGTGCCCCAAGGTTCGGTTCTAGGACCGGTTTTGTTCAATATCTTTATTAATGACCTGGACGAGGGGATGGATTGCACCCTCAGCAAGTTTGCAGATGACACTGAGCTGGGGGGAGAGGTAGATACGCTTAAGGGCAGAGATAGGGTCCAGAGTGACTTAGACAAATTGGAGGATTGGGCTACAAGAAATCTGATAATGTACCATAAGGACAAGTGTGGATGGTGTGTGGAAGAACGACCATTCTTGCGCAAGAACCCGCCAGTGTAGACATAGCCTAGGATTCCTTACCAGGTCAAGATAAGATTTAGTAATGTGAGAATAATTTTTAAAAAATACAGAACCCAGGTAAACAGCTGAACTGTATACTGCAGCATAAGCACTATAAATTCACCAAAGCAAGCTTTACTTTGCCATCTGAAGTTTCCATTGCCCAGGTTTCTCTTACCTTATTTAGAAGCCAAGTAGCAACAGAGTCTTATCTTGGTAAATCATTCAACTCAGTAGGGAAGCAGTGCACTGGAAGTAGCATTTTCCATTCTAAACACATTAACTGGAAACAGAGAGTCATTCTGTGGAGCCTTAGACTAACAAATACAGTATATGAGCTTTCGTGGGCAAAACACACTTCGTCAGATGAGCTCTAATTGGAGTCCATTCTCCTCACTTGCTATGTGCACAATTTATAATCCTAATGGGAGTTATGCAGCTAGGTTAGGTGGCTGGAAACTTTCTTTTGAGCCAGTATATACTCAAATGTCTTTTACCCCTGGTCTATACTTGGGGATAAATTTGAATTAAGATATGCAACTTCAGCTATGTTAATTCCGTAGCTTAAGTTGAAGTATCTTAAATCTAATTTTGGCACTATTCACACTGAGAGACGTCAAACGGAGCATACTCTTCCTTCGCCTTCCCTTACTCCTCTTAGGAGGAGGACTACCAGCATCAAATGGAATGCCCTCTCTGTCTAAATTAGCATTTCTTCACTAGACCCACTAATTCGAACCCCAGAAAATGGACTGTGACTACTTGAATCTTAACTGTAGTGTAGACATCGCCTCATTGTGTACAAGGCACAGCTTTCATTTTAATCACATTTCATCCTACTCTGGGTAAACCTAAGGTTCTCTCACTGTTACTATTTAAGACAGGGGCCTGAAAGAAAACCCTGGGTCTTGGGAAATTCAGATCTAAAAATTCACTGCTTGTCTCTACCAATATAACAAACTTTTGCACAAGATCTGTATACCTCCTTTTTTGAGGCATAAGATCTTGCACAAAAGGGAGTTTTTGAGCAAAACAGAACTATCTACACTGCTTGTTTTTGTGCAAAAACTTCTTGCATAAAAAGCCTCGGGCAGAGAATATGCTAATGACAGCACAACAAATGCTAATGAGTGCTTCATTAGCATACTCTCTGCCGGCAAAACCCTATAGTATAGATGTAGCCTTTGAGAGCAGATTTTGATCCATTCTCTCAACTGTTTTGAAAATTATTTTCTTACATAGAATTATAGAATACTAGGACTGGAAGGGACCTCGAGAGGACATTGAGTCCAGTCCCCTGCCCTCATGGCAGGACCAAGCACTGTCTAGACCATCCCTGATAGACATTTATCTAACCTACTCTTAAATATATCCAGAGATGGGGATTCCACAACCTCCCTGGGCAATTTATCCAGTATTTGACCACCCTGACAGTTAGGAACTTTCACTGACTGATTTTAAGGAACAAGGACTGTTGTTTAAATGCCTGCCACTGTAGGCATTTAAACAACAGTCCTTGTTCCCTAAAATCAGCAGTTAGCAATACATATTTTCACATCCATGAATACCATCTGTTGCTATATCTGTTTTCTGTAACACTCTCCTTCCTTCAGGAGATCTCCATCCACATTCAATTCTAGAAGCCTAACTATGAATTCCTCTACAACATTTGTTGGTTTGGAAACAGAAGTTCCTTTACTGGCGGAAAAAGCAAGTCTCAGGGCATTTGACTCACCAGCTGTACTTCTTCTTTTCCTTCAATTATCACTTTAAATGCAGTTTAAAAAATGCTCTTTTCTTTCACACAGATCTTTCTAACATTTTCTTTCATTTCCGGTTAAGTAGTTCACTGATAACAACCTGACCTTCAAGGTACTTCATTATAGAGGGAAACAAATGCTTGTTCTTGTTTTAAGGCCCTATCCAATTACCATTTAAGTCAATGGGAGTCTTGTCCCCAAGACCATCTTTCCTCTCCAGTATCACTCTGTGGAATTCAGAAACAAAAGAAGCTTTTTCAACTGTGAATTTGCAAATATGTTGACAGTCTGTAAATTAAATAGGAGGCTCCAATAGAGCTCAGTCTATGACATTTAAACATAAAGCACCTTAGCTGTGATTGGGTCTAATCGCACTCAGTGCTGAAGAACTTTTCTGGAGCCTTTTGGAATTTCACCAAGATAAAGAACTACAATAATCTATAATTAAACAGATTTGTCTTGGCCTGTCAAAGACCTTGAACATCTACCATATGACTTAAATCACATGATCTAGCCTAACACACCATGCAAAACTGAAATATTGAAATGCACCAAGCCATTTTCCATTTTAATTATTGGTAAATTATTTTAGTGTGGAGGGTTGGGTTTTTTTAGACATTTCACATCATGTCATGTGCTATACTTTGGTAGTATAATCAGAATAACTTCCTTGTAACCTAACCTATCTCACATCCCAGAACTTCCTTGGTCTTTACAGTGGTGTTAGTTGGGTTGTGTATTAGACATACTTTTCTTATTGTTGTGCTCTTTAAAATGTACCCATCTGTACATATTGCCCATTTCAAGACCGCATTTCCATCTCCTTTATTACTAGGTTCAGAAATTCTTTTTCTACTTTAGTATAGCTGAAAAACATCAATATTAGATGTCCTGCCTAGGCTGGCAATCCAACTGATTACTTTTGATGATGCAGGGTGGATGAAAGAGATACTATATTGGACAATGGTTGATGAGGTATTCCTTAGTTTCAAGTTTGTTTCTGTGGTAACAAATAGGATTGTCTCATTCCCTATTTATGAAGGTGGTAGGCATACTTGTGTGATAAGTAGATGTTGCTCAAGTGGATCACATTTTAAATGTGAGACGAGATTGTATTTGTTTGATTGGGTTCTTGATGAGATTTTTGTTTGGGATGTTGGTGTCCTTCCACTTTGCTTGCCATTGATCTTCAGGGAGAGACCCCAGAGCTTCAATCTCTAGGGCTGCAAGCAAAAATGTTTTTGAGGAGTTGAATTGGAATTCTGGTATGTTATTTAGGTTTTCATATTTTGGAAGATACTTTTTTCTTCAAATACAATGGAAATCCCAAAGAAATCTCATGTTGTGATAAATTTGGGGTGGATGGATTTGCACTCATGAGAAGCTAGGGTTGTGAAATTGATTTCACCATGCCCATAATGATACAGTAACAGTTTTAAACTGAGAATGGGCATGTGATATATGGGAGCTCTGTGTCCAGATAGGGGAGGAGTATTCTGTGGTAGAGTAGACCGAGGTCCAGAGAAGAGAACTGTAGAGATTTTGCATTAGCTTCCCAGGTAATTCTCACCAGTTTGACAATGAAATTTTCAAGTGTCTTTGTTTTGTCATGGATATTGTTCAGCTGATGGTGGTATGAGTTTTCAGTCTAATTGCACATCAAAAGATCTTCAACTGTGAACGAAAATTTGGATAATGAGATCGGAGTTCTCTTTAGGATGACTTCAGCATTGCCTGTCTCATCTGTGGGATGAATCAAAGCCCACTGAAGTCTTCTGACATCAATGGTTTTTAGATAAAGCCCGTGACATAGGCCATGGTGTCCTCTTTCAACATGGTGTGTTGTAAATAGAAAGCAGTCAGATGGTTAGAAAGGCTGCATGGTGCTGACTAATAATACTAAGGGTGCATCTACACTGCAGCCTTAGTTCAAAATAAGCTACACAATTTGAGCCACACAAATTGCGTAGTTAATTTCAAAATAGAGAGCTATTCTGAAACATCCCTTAATCCTCATGGAACAAAGTTTTCAGGGATGTCGGAACAGTATGCTCATTATTTCAAAAGCTATTTTGAAATAATGGGCATGCTGTCAAGACACGGAAAACACTATTTTGGGACACCCGAAGCCACTGTTTCAACGCACCCTAAGTTTATGGATATACTCTATATTTAAGGAGGTTGAATTTAGCTTCAGAGGCTGAGGCACTGAGACTAGGAGCTAGATTTTAAAGGGGGACTTAGGTGTTGCACCACTCAGTGTTTTAGCACCTAACTTACAGGCCATCTGTTGCTTGGGGGGATTTACAACCCTAAGATAGCTGTCCATGCTTCTTCAACAATACAGGGGAGTGCAGTCTAAAACCCACCCTCAAAGGGAGTCATTCCTCAAAGGAACAGTTATGCATTAGATACCAAATTGCTACTAAAAATTTTGCAATATTAATTTTCTTTTTATTTGATTTCATATTAAATAAACATTTAAAGTCATGTACCTTGTTAATTTCCCCTTGTTTTAATATTTTTTCTTTCATAACATTTTAAAAGATAAGATATTAGTTAACTTGGGTGCCACGGTGGCACACATCCAAACTGGCACACAAAACAAAACTCACTCCTCTCATGGATAGAAAATCTTAGAGGGAACACTGGTGCTGGGTAGATCCACACCCTACCTTGACAGAAACTAATTGTGTATACAAGTCCTAAGACAGTTGCCATAGACTTGACCTTTTCCTGAAATCTCACCCTCAGTGCATGTCATTAAGTTTAATACTTGATCAGTGCATCAGTGTCCTGGCCAGAAACCTGATTGCTCATTCAAAAATATTAATTCTACAAGCAGTATATTCCTTGCCAGTACTATTTCTTGATGAGTTTATACTACAGGCAAAGGAGTGATTCGCTATCGGATAGGTTGGAGGAAAGAATAATTACTGGTTGGTTTCTCAGAGTTGACAAAGGCACTGACTACAGCCTTGCATCGGATCCTTGGGATAAGCCCTGAGGAATGGATAGTGGAGCACAGTGTTGTCAGCCATTTCCATCCATTGCTTCCAACATTTAAGATGTTCTGCAAAGACATAGTCAGGCCCTGCAGCTTTTCTGGCTTTCGTGAATGAGAGGGACTTATTTCCCTCTTCAGTTATGAAGGGCAATGTTGGTGGGCAGTGAGCTGGCTATTTGTTGGAACTCTTTGCCCACTTTGCACTTAGAAGACCTGTATCCTGGTACAGGTACTTTTGTATTCATCAGAAATGTTCTTATGATTTAAATCCTGGGGAATTAGCTGATGCAATGTTTCACCAGGTTTTCAGCCTCCAAGTGAGGCAATGATTGCTAAACTTCGCAGCTGGAATCAGTAACATCCAGAGCTTCACCTATCTTAATCCATCTTTGATAGTGCTTGGGTCACCAGATATGTGGTACTCCTTATTCTTTCTGGTTTTCAGCACAGGGTATATCTTTTGTGATAGCCACAAAAGATGGGGGGTTTCCAGCTATTTGGCTAAGCTGGGTAAAATGATTGAGGTTTTCAGGCTTTAGTGGAATCACATATAAATGGCAGTCTCAATTATCAAAGTGAATCCTGTCTAATTTGCCTTTTGAAAGTTCCTTCGCATTTTGGATGATGACACGATTACTGGGAGTTCAGTCTCAGTGTGGATTATCATCAGATAATGCTGACTGTGTGGGAAGTTGCTAAGAATAGTTCTGTAGGCATTCTGATGGATTCCAAATTGGTCTTTGGTGAGGAAACAATAAGCAGAAATAATAAGCATGAAGAGGTCAAGAAGCAGGACCAAAGTGGAAGAATACACAAGGAACTGGCAATTCTGTGTGATGGGCAGCAGAAAGAAGCAGAATTGCTGGGAATCAAGAAACCATGTGCTTCTGTTGTAACATAACTGTCACTTTTAATTAACAAGAGTGGAATGTGGAAGTTTATGTGAGTCAGTTAGAATTTGGCCTATTAAACTGGACAGTTTTTTCCTTAAACTTCTTTTGATTAAAGCAATTACTTTTTGTTTAATGTTTAATACATAGTCAGAAACTCAGTCTCTCTTTGCAAGAAATAGGGCAGTGCCCAGTTCAGCATTTTCTTAATTCAGAAGCATTTTGTGCAGTTTGTCTCAAAGTAGATGCTGGAATATAGCTCATATACCAGTTATATAAGCTGATGAGGAGGATGACTGAGCAGATTGAGATGAGCCAGAGGCTATGACCTAACTGATCATCAGAAAGGAACAGCCTGCTGATGAGAAGGATGGAGGGAAATATAGAACAGCTGTAGTAGGAGTTTGCTAAGGATGAAAACACATTATCTCTCTTTCACTATTTTCAGCTACTTTGTTCCTTCCCTTTCTTCACCTAGTTCCACAAGCAGATTTTTAAGATGGCTACCACATTACATCTGTTTCCATCTTAAGTGGGGTTCACATGGGGCTGATAGTTCATGACTTAATAGTCTCAGTCTTGATACAGCCTTGTGAGACAGTCAGAAGCCCTGGTAACTGAGTTATAGTCCACTCACCCGTTGTGCTCCCGGGTGCCCTATTTGGGAAGTGGAGGCAGGGGAAGAAATAGGAGAACCCGGGTGTACCCTCTCCACCAGGTCCCAGCCCAGGGTCCAAGCGGGGATGGGATGAGGAGAGTCAGAGTCCCCTCTAGCTAGTACAACAGATCAGCCCCTGCTTGGCCACTCCCTACCTCTCCCTGTTCTCTTTCAGTTTGGAGGGCGGGGGGAGGGAGGGGAGCCCTGGATGTCTTTGTCATAAGAAGGCTGGTGCCCCAGCTTCAATTCAGTCATTTCAGTCTTCCCAGTTCACTTTCCCATATCCAGTGGTTCCCCCTTATTAGGGAGAAATGGCAGGGCAGAAAAGAGTTTAGACCTTGGCCCTCCATGATTGGTTTACCCCCAGTTGAGACCCTTCCTCTTCTGATCCCACTTTTTCAGAGGCAACAAACAGTCTGGCTGGCTCCCTGGAGCAGTCTCCCCTTCACTCTTTCTACTTGATTCTCTCCTTTTAAGCAGTCCCTCACTTTGGAGCAGGCTCTGCAGCTATCCCAGGGCACAGTACTGCTCTACAAGTCCATTGCTCTTAGTGTAAGGTCTGTAAACCCAATAGGCATGCCAACAGGTGGGTGGGGGGCAAAGAGGGCAGTTGCCCTGGTGCTGGCAATTCACAGGGGCCCACACAATGGCAGTGGCAGCTGGGAGCTCTGGACCCCTTTGAAATGCTGTTGGAGCACTAGAGTGCCACTCTGTTGCTCCACGTGGCTTTGAAGGTTTGGGAGGGGCACATGCCATGGTGCAGGTGCCCTGAGCTCTGCCTCTTCCACCTGAAGCCCTGCCTCTTCTGGAGGCATGGAGCCAGACCCTCCACTCCATGGCCTGTGGCCCGCAATGGCAGCCAGCCCTGCTGAAACCCAGTCACACCCTCATAAATGAATTTTGTTTTGTGTCAAATGGCTTTAGTAAAGGATGGCTTCAGATTAGTTTTCAGTCTGTCAGTTACAACTTTCATAGTTTCTGGGTTATAAAGGAAAATACTGAAGGCAATACAGAAGGGATGTGCATTTCATTAGACTAAGATTTTACTTTTTCCACTAAGTTTCAGGACATTTGGCACTAACTGAGAGCCCATTCATTCAGAGATCACAAGAAGGGACTTTGTGATCATCTAGTCTAACACAAGCCATAAAACTCCCCCAGAATAGTTCTTTAAGCCAATCTTTTAGAAAAACATCCTGTCTCAATTTAACAATTATCAGTGATGGAGAAGCCACACCATTTTTATAAATTGCTCTAATTACTTTCAATTTACAATTTGAATTTGTTTAGCTTCAATTTCCAGCCACTGGATCATGTTATACCTTTCTCTGCTAGATTGATGCACCCATTATTAAGATATTTGTTCGCCTAGTAGACAGCTGTGATCAAATCATTACTTAACCTTTACTTTGTTAAACTCAATAGACTGCTCTGAGTCCTTCACTGCATATTTTCTAATCTGTTATTTATACCATGGCTATTCTATAAACCCTCTCAAATTCATTCACATCCTTCTTGAATTGTGGGCACTAGCATTGATCCCTGCAAAACCTCAATAGAAAAACACCCTATCAATTTTCCATTTATAATTATATTTTGAGACCTATCAGTTAGCCAGCTTTTAATCAATTTAATGTGTGCCATATTTAAAACACTAGAAACATATAAAATAATGTCATAATGTGATGATCTGGAGGAATTACCAATGAAAACTGATAGGGCCGTATTCTGACATTATTTTGGATGCACACTAGTATAACAGAAAATAGAATTTGAACCCGTGTCTTTAATGGGGAAGGGAAAAATTCTTCCCTCAGTTTCTGATGCCTGGTGATGCCAACAGAAGCTGCACATGTGCTTTTGAGAATAAAACGTAATCATCCTGTATTATAGTGTAGGGTTACATCATGAAATCTCCCTGTTCATAAATTATATCTACCAATATGATATTATATATATAACCTCATGAATTGCAGCCCAATTTTTTGAATGGGATTTGGACTAATTTGTTAGTAACCTTTCTAGAATCTATTATTCTAACTTTTTTGGAATATTTTTTATATATATTGACTGAAACCCCATTTTAAACTTTCTGCTCTGATTACTTACAATTTACAATTTACCTATCTTTAAAAGGAGTTATGTGTCTATGTAAAAGTGTGAAGTGTGTGTGTGTGTGTGTGTGTGTGTGTGTGTGTGTGTGTGTGTGTGTGTAAAGGGATCAGTTCCTGAAGCCAGTCCATATGGAGACCAGATGCCAGCAGCACCACCTTGATGGCTGAAGAATAATGTGAGCAAGCCATGAAAAAGAACCCACCCAAGAAAGAGAGACAAACCTCATCAAGAAATGAAGATCAAAGTCCCAACTGCCATTAACTGATGACTCATGGTCGAACAGTGTCCTTGGGCAGTGGGACAGGCTCCATGGACTAAAACATATAAAAAGATGGGTGCAAAACTATAGAATTGGATCTTTTGGTTCTACAAATCATCCTCCAGGAGCATCAGTGCATACTAAAGCAACCCAGTTCCACTCCTCATGTCTAGACAACTGGCCAGTAGATGATCATGAGCAACTGAGACTGGTAATTATATCCCATCCATAGAACTCTCTCTCTCTCTCTCTCTCTCTCTCTCCGTGTGTGTGTGTGTGTGTGTGTGTGTGTGTGTGTGTGTGTGTGTGTGTGTGTGTGTGTGTGTGTGTTGGATAGTTTCAGTAGCTAGGGATAATAAATGAATTCTGCATTCAAAATAAACATGGCATATTGCTTTATCCCCCTAACAAGACTGTGCTAGTTCTACAAGAATAATAACAATAGGTGGAGTTGGTAACCCCTTTTATTAAGGTTGTCCAACATCTCCCATTAAAAAGTTATGTTTTCAGTTACATATAATTTTGCCAAATGTTTTCTGTTCAGACTGACATTTTCATCCAAAACAGTACAGCTGTTTTCAAGAACAAACCTAGAAAAAATATGATTGTTTTCAACATTGAAAACTATCTGGTGCCCTTTCTTTGAAAACCGCTGCCTCTTCATGCTTCAAAATGGGGACTTTGAATTTGAAAGGGAATATTCTTTGGGTTAAGGATGTCTCTTCTGCTGTCTCCTGCATATTCTCCCAAAATTTGGCTAGCCTATAAGACATTAAAAAATCATACTTCACACATGCTAGTTCAGCAGACATGTTAGAGTTTAATAGCTAAAACCTCCAAAGATTCTGCCCTCATTGACCACACACACAGCTTAGCATTGATCAGATTGCACATGCATCATCCCCATGCCACAGAGCAAAGGAGCATATTGCAGTCCAACGCTATAGAGCAAAATTGGATTTACCCTAGAGCAAAGATGCAGAACCCCAGGTAAATTTAGCAGTTTTGGGGAAGTAGGGGCAGGGGTGAAAAAAAGGGTCAGCTAGCTAGAATATATTTCAAATAGTTTGTCTTTTTGTGTGTCTGTCTGTCCCCCAGCTGGAGGACATGCACCCCTTCCCCAGCTGTGCTGGCTGGAGCTGCAGCAGCCATGGACATGCACTTCTTACCTAGCTCCAAGCTGCTGCAGTTAGACAGGACTGGGGTTGTCCTCTCTCCACAGAGCTGCCTGCATCCTGAACCCCTCAATCCCAGCCCCACCTCAGAACACTGATTTAAGAACAAATACAACTTACTTGCTTATTTGAGTTAAGTACCTGAGCAATTCTGGGTTAATCTTCTTGTATCAATATAAATATGCTTATATGGGTATAGTTTATTCCAATGTGTAAAAAAAAAGCTGTACAGCTATAAGGCAGCCTTATACCAGTATAACTGTGTCCACACTTAGGGTATGTCTACACTACAGCACTAATTCAAACTAACTTAATTCAAATTAGTTAATTCAAACTAAGCTAATTCGAATTAGCGCATCTAAACCTAAAAACTAGTTCGAATTAGCATTTTGCTAATTCGAACTACCATGTCCACATTGAGTGGACCCTGAACCGAGGTTAAGGATGGCCGGAACCAGTGCCGGCAGGGCATCAGATTAGGTCTTAGAGCGTGGAGCTGCTGCCTCAGGCTAGCCGAGGGCTGTGCTTAAAGGGACCCAACCCCCACCCCAGACAGACAGTTCTCAGGGTTCCCCGCTCGCTTGTCTACCTCGATGAGGGACAGCAAAGCAGTCCTGGCTTGGAGTGCCCTGAGTGCCCACACTCAGCACATCACAGCACTCGGCCATCAGCCCGGCTGCACTTGCCGCAGGCTGCCATCCGGGAGAGGGGTGTCAATTGGGAGGCTGCAGGAGAGCTTCCACCCCGAGGAGCCCACGGAGCCACCCCAGTCCTTCCCATCGGGGGCTCGTACCCCATTCCTCCCTCACCTCCTTCCACTTACCCCTCCCTAGCCCCACTTCCTGATATAAAACATAAAGGACATGTGTGTTCAAAAATAGAAACTCTCTTTATTTAACAAAACTGGGGGGGGGGGGGGAGATTAACCTCTAGGGAGACTGGGAAAAGGAGGTGGGAGAGGGGAAGAGAGAGGCTGGAAGAGGGGAAGGGGAAACCTGGGAGGAGGGAGCTGGAAGGGGGAAGCCAGGGGAAGAAGGAGGAGGGCAAGTATAAAACTATGGTACGCCATATCTTCAGTACTGTGTACAGATGTGGTCTCCTTACCCCAGAAAAGATGTTTTGGCCTTGGAAAAGATTCAGAAAAGGGCAACTAAAATGATCAGGGGTTTGGAACAGGTCCCATATGAAGAGAGGCTAAAGAGACTGGGACTTTTCAGCTTAGAAAAGATGAGACCGAGGGGGGATATGATAGAGGTCTATAAAATCATGAGTGGTGTGGAGAGGGTGCATAAAGAAAAGTTCTTCATTATTTCCCATAATAGAAGGACTAGAGGACACCAAATGAAATGAATGGGTAGCAGGCTTCAAACTAATAACAGAAAGTTCTTCTTCACAAAGCAAATAGTCAACCTGTGGAACTCCTTGCCACAGGAGGCTGTGAAGGATAGAACTATAACAGAGTTTAAAGAGAAGTTAGATAAAGTCATGGAGATTGGGTCCATGGACTGCTATTAGCCAGGGGGTAGGAATGGTGTCCCTGGCCTCTGTTTGTGGAAGGCTGGAGATGGATGGCACGAGACAAATGGCTTGGTCATTGTCTTCGGTCCATCCCCTCCAGGGTACCTAGTGTGGGCCACTGTCAGCAGACAGGCTACTGGGCGAGATGGACCTTTGGTCTGACCCAGTACGGCCGTTCTTATGTTTTTATGTTCTAAGCTCAGGGCTCAGGGTCGGGGGTCTCAGTGGACCACCTTGATTTTCATGCAAACCTGCTCCTGGGTGGCCAGGCTGGCAGCTATCCTGCCCTAGACAGCCACTTTCCTGTGCCTAGTGTGGAGGTCGTGGATGAGGTCCACGATGTCCACACTAGACCAGGCAGGCGCCTGCCTCTTGCGGCCCCAGGCAGGCTCTTGGGAGCCTCCAGCCTGGTCCCGGGAAGAGGCGGAGGGCTGGGTGGCAGCGGGTGGCTGGCTCGAGCCATGCCAGGTGCAGAGTCTGCTGGCTGGGTGCTGGCAGGCTTGCACCTGGCACGGGCACCATAGCCAGACCATGCCACTTTAAGGGCTCCGGGGCCGGGAGGGGGGCAGACAAGTTTCCCTGGTGGTGCCCAGAGTGGTCACCAGGGCAAGCTGGGGAGGGCTAGCCTCCCACTAGTTCAAATTAAGTGGCTACACAGCCCTTAATTTGAACTAGGCATTAGTCCTCGTAGAATGAGGTTTACCTAGTTCGAATTAAGTGCTCCACTAGTTCGAATTAAGTTCGAACTAGTGGTTTGTATGTATAGCACCTATTAAAGTTAATTCGAACTAACGTCTGTTAGTTCGAATTAACTTTGTAGTGTAGACATACCCAAAGGGACTGTACTAGTATAAATCTATCAATCAAAAAATCATACTCCTATCCAGCAGAGATAAATCAGAAAAAAACCCATGTGGGCCAAGCTTTAGAGTTTCCTTGGTACTTATGATAATACAAATAAAATAACAATAATAGGCAAGATAACTATTCCACAAAATGTTGCAATATTATTTGACAAATGGACTGGAGCATAGATGATAACTGATTTTATGTTTTAACTCCTTCTCCTCCTCCCTCACCAGCTCATCTTGAAAATTTAATTGGATAAAACTATGTATATTCCCCACACTAAGGGTATGTCTACACTACCCTCCTAGTTCGAATTAGGAGGGTAATGTAGGCATACCGCACTTGCAAATGAAGCCCGGGATTTGAATTTCCCGGGCTTCATTTGCATAAGGGGGAGCCGCCATTTTTAAAACCCCGCTGGTTTGAACCCCGTGCAGCGTGGCTACACGGGGCACGAACTAGGTAGTTCGAACTAGGTTTCCTAGTTCGAACTACCGTTACTCCTCATTTCACGAACCCCGGTAGTTTCACGAGGAGTAACGGTAGTTCGAACTAGGAAGCCTAGTTCGAACTACCTAGTTCGTGCCCCGTGTAGCCGCGCTGCATGGGGTTCGAACCAGCGGGGTTTTAAAAATGGCGGCTCTCCCGCTTATGCAAATGAAGCCCGGGAAATTCAAATCCCGGGCTCCATTTGAAAGTGTGGTATGCCTACATTACCCCACTAGTTCGAACTAGAGGGGTAGTGTAGACAAACCCTAAGCTATTAGACACAGCTAGGCTACATCTAGACTACAGGCTTCTTTTGCAAGAAGCTTTTTTTGGAAGAGATCTTCTGAAAAAACTTCTTCTGAAAGAGAGAGTCCACACACAAAGGCTACGTCTACACTGGCCCCTTCTCCGGAAGAGGCAAGTTAATTTCCAACTTCAGAATAAGGAAATCCGTGGGGGATATTTAAATATCCCCCGCGGGATTTAAATAAACATGTCCGCCGCTTTTTTTCCAGCTTGGGGAAAAGCCGGAAAAAAGCGTCTCGACTGGCGCGATCCTCCGGAATAAAGCCCTTTTCCGGAGGATCTCTTATTCCTACTTGCAAGTCTAGACACTTTTTTCCGGCTTTTCCCCAAACCGGAAAAAAAGCGGCGGACATGTTTATTTAAATCCCGCGGGGGATATTTAAATCCCCGCGGATTTCCCTATTCTGAAGTTGGAAATTAACATGCCTCTTCTGGAGAAGGGGCTAGTGTAGACGTAGCCATAGCGTATCAAAAAAGCGTTGCATTTTTGCGAAAGAGCATCCAGGCTGACTGGATGCTCTGTTACATAAAGGGCCACTCTGAACCACTTCATGTCAGGTCATCATTTACTTCTGAGTGCTAGTGCTGGAGCCTTGCAGAGATTTAAAGGGACCCTCCCTGGACAACCATTTCTCTGCTGCTGCTGCATGCTTGCTACCTCTCTGAGGGACAGCAAAGCTCTGGCAGTGCCTGCTGTGGTTGCCCTGTTGTTTTTCAGACGCCACAGCTTTTTCCTTTGTGCCATGGAGCCGGAGCTGCTCCTGGGCATGCGATGGCCCCACATGGCCATGCTGCAGTTTCTGCAGCAGTTTGTGACTGCTGCCTACCTGGTCCTGCAGAACATGGACCCCACACTCATTCTAGGATCCCTCTCCGTTGCTGCAGCTGCTCTACTTTGGCAGCCGCACCCAACTGTGGAGAAGCATTTCTGGAGGCTCTACATGAGCTCGGACTGGTGGGACTAGCTGGTCATGGAGTGGTATGATGACCAGCAGTGACTCCAAAACTTCTGCATGCAGAAAGCCTTTTTGGAGCTGTGTGCCTGGCTCACCCCTGCCCTCCAGAGAAGCGACATCCACCTGCAGCCCGCCATCCCCCTGGAAAAGCGGGTCATAATTGCCTTTTGAAAGCTCACCATCCCCGACAGCTACCAGTTGGTGGGCAACTAGTTCAGCATGGCGAAGTCCACTGTTGGAGCCCTCCTCATGGAGGTAAGGCTCTCTGGGATTTCAGTCCCTACAGGGGGTAGAGGGAGTGTTGCATAAGGGGGACCCTAGGGAAAGGGGCCACTCCAGGTCGGCACAGACCTTGTGTGCCAGAGTCTGGTTTATGTCCTGAAGGACACTTATATGCTGGCACATCAAGTCTTCTTGGACCCTGGCACACCTTCGGGTTGTCTGGACTCTGGTGGGTAGCTGTGGTGGCGTGGCTTAATCCCAGCTAGTCTGGCTGTGGAGAACACACAGAGGGAGAGGCTGTTAGTCATCCCTGCAGACACTGTTCCTGAGGCCATGCCCTCCTCTCTGAGCAATGACCACTGGCCCAGAGGAGGGTTATATCCCAGGTGCAAGGCCCATGCTGCTTGCTTCTCACTCCCCTTCCCTCCTCCCCACCCCCCCACTCCGGCCCACAGACAAGCAGTCAAGGGAAGCGTGGGCAACACAGGAGCCAGGAGCAGTCTGGGCCTCTCTGGGGTCCGTACACACAGGTGTGGGTTGCTGGGCTGTGTGTGGGAGTGATTCATGGCCAGAGGTGGATGAAAAGGCCAGAGGATCTCTTTTTGAAAAATGTCAGGGTTTTGAAGAAAAGTTTCATTCCAAAAGAGGGCAAAACATCCAAATCCCACAAATCTGCACCAAAAGAGATTTAAGAGGAAGCCAAAAGGGTTTGTGTCCATTAGTGAAATTAACAGGAGTATTTGCTTCTTCTTCAAACACCCAGCACTTACAGCATGAGAAGTATTGCCCATTCACTGGAGCTGGAGAGACGGTAGAGGTCTATGAAAGTTTCAATGAATTCGCACTAGAGTTGACAAAAC
Organism: Pelodiscus sinensis; assembly: GCF_049634645.1. Taxonomy (NCBI): domain Eukaryota; kingdom Metazoa; phylum Chordata; order Testudines; family Trionychidae; genus Pelodiscus; species Pelodiscus sinensis. Next base: position 25,844,175 of record NC_134725.1, on the reverse strand, counting down.
TTCATTCTGCTGAATAAGCAGAATAAACGAAGTGCAGTTGGAAATTTTCTGATCCACTCTAATCATAGGACATACTCACTAATATTAAAGGAGTGAGCTCTGGCTGCATGTGTTAATACCTAGTTAATTGTTAAGGTGCCAGTAGATGGCATTCAAGAATATGTAACATAATTTCTGAGTCTTTTTTATGAATAAGAAAACTAGGTTGTGCTTTGTAAATGGCTAATTTCGACAGCTCTTATGTCAGCTCTTAAGACCCGAGACTCAGTCTCTTTGGGAGGATTTCTGCAGCCCTCCAGCATGCATCCAAAATCTCAACTTATCCTCACATGTTAAGTGAAGGTAACATTTGCTGGAGAAGGAATTATACCATGGTTCCTCTCCACTAAGCCTCCGAGAATGTGATTCTTGATTGCATGAGCTACATGATTGTCTGCTATATTCATTTTTGGGTATATCTACACTGCACACTTATTTCAAAATTAACTATTCCAGAGCAGTTATTCCAAAATAGCTTATTTCAAAATAGCGTGTCTGCACTGCAGGGAAGACTCAAAATTAGTCGGAGGCAGGCTTCCCTAATGTAGATGTGCTATCTCGATTTAGAACTCCAGGAGGCACTGGGGAGGAGTAACTTAGAATGGCCCTGGTGAGGGCTATTTCAAAATAGCTGCAGTAGAGCATTTACACATGCCTTATTTCAAAATAGTTATTTTGGAATAGGTGTTATTCCTTGTAGAATGACATTTACAGATTTCAGAATAAGCTATCCATTATGTGCCAGAGTTGATTGTGTTACACTGATGTGTACAACACCAGAATTTGATCCTATGTTTTGATTTGATTAGTTCTTCCTCAAATAATCTGTGAGCTACCTAGGTTTGTCTGCATATCAACAAAGGAACAGATCAGGGTTCTCAGTTTTCAGTTGCATGCAGGTATGTCCAGAGAACATGGACCAGAGGGACAGCAGTACGTGATATGTATTCTTTGCACAGGTTGGATAACAGAATCATCTTTGCCTGAGTGCATGAGTTGCGAGCCTTTTTTGCATTTCCTGGTGGTGACTATATTATTGTACCAGTATTTTGTTTTATCCATGCACTGGAGAAACCAAACCTAAGGGAGGCAATTTTTGGTGAAGAGGAACCCAAGGTTTTGGTGAGTGATGAATGGGAGTTCACCAACCAGTAGATCTGGATCTACCTGTAGATCTTGGAGCCTCTGACAGGCACTTCAGTTGCCCTACCCCCCACTGTCATGCTGTTCCTGTCCTCTGCTTTGGAGCTACCCCTTGGAAGCCTCCTGATTACTGTGCAGGGTGTGGGAAGGAGAAGAGGGGAGGGTACTGTTGTCAGGGTGTCAATCCCCCCCCCCCCCCCACCACACACACTTCTGTATTCCATCTCCACACAGAGAGAAGGGTATGGAGGAAGCTTGGCAATGCAAATCTCTGTCACTCTCACACACTGTGTGTGTCTCTGACATTCTCACAAAAACACACTGCCCTTCCCTCTCATCTCCTGACCCAACACATACATGGAGGGTTGTTAGTACTTTTACTGCTTGCAAAGTGGGTTCGTTTTAGTTTTTAACTGGTCTGTGATTTCAGAACTTTCATTTCTCTCTTATGCTTAAATTTAATTCTTTGAGTAGTGAGTTCTAAAATGCCGAACTTGTCATGTCTGGAGTAATTATCCCTGTGATTAATTGTGCCCCTGGAAGTGGCTGGCATGTCCCTGCAGCCCCTGAGAAAGTCAGAGCAGGGGGTCTCCGCATGTTGTCCTTGCCAGTGGCCACCACTCCTGCAGCTCCCATTGATCAATAATGAAAAACTGTGGCCAGTGAAGGCTGTGCCTGTAGACGAGGGGCAGCACATGGATCCACTGCTGTACATGCCAGCTGCTTTCTGGTCGTAGTGCAGGGTCAGGATGGGGGTGAGTTGCTCCCAGGGTGGGTGGGACTTGACTCCACCAGCCTGCACTCCCCAGACAAATGCCCTATCCCTTAATCCACTCCAAAACCCTCCTTACTGCCCTGCCTTCAGGGAGTCCCTTAGCCTGCCTTCCTAATACGCGAGCCAGGTCCTTCCTTGGAGCAGCTGGTGTTGGCTGCCCAGCTGCTGCCTGTGGGGACTGGGAGTCAGGCCCTCAACCCTGCACTCCCCAGGCTAATGCCCTATCCCATAGTCCACTCAAGAAGTCACCCCACCTCCTTACCTTCAGAGGGTCCCTTATCCTGTGTTTGGTCACTCTCAGGGTGGGTGGAGCTGGGGAGGGGAGGGCTTGAAGGTAGGGAGGTGGAGGGGATCTTCAGTGAACTTAGGGATAGGGCATCAGCCTCTGGAGCACAGGGTGGTGGGCTCAATTCCACCCCCCACTCAGGCAGTGGCTGGGCAGGGCAGACAACACCAGTTGCCCCAGGGATGGACCTGGCTCCCATATTAGGAAGGCAGGATAAGGGACTCTCTGAAGAAAGGGAGGTTGGTTGGGTTCTGGAGTGCCTTAGGGGCTATAGCCCTTGCCTGAGAAGAGCCAGGCTGTGAGCTGGAATCTCAGCTCCCCTTTTCATCCCCAGCAGCTCAAGTCCTGCCTATACTGGGAGTGACCAGACAGCCAGCACAGGATAAGGGATCCCCTGAAAATAGAGAGGTGGGGTGCAGGATAGGACATTGGCCTGGGGAGCACAAGGTGGCGGACCTAGGGAGGCAGGATAAGGGACCCATGGAAGGTGGGTGGGATAGACTCTGGAGTGGCCCATGGGATAGGGCATTTGCCACACTCCAAACCCCTTGGCTCAAGACCAGATCCTGCATCTCTACCCCAGCATGGTGAAAGTGAATGTGATTCGGGAGGGGAGGGAAAGGGAGGGAAGGGAAGGGGGCTGGAGTGAACAGGATAAGGCCTCAGAGAAGTAGGGGAAGGAAGCCAAGCAAGGGTATTTGGATCTGAGGTAGATCTTACATTGTACTTAAATTGAAAAAGTGATCCTGGGCTTAAAAAGGGGTTGGAGACCACTGTCCTAGATGTTTGGAGAAAGGCTGCCCCATGCTAAACAGGTACCTTTTACACTGTGACTGTCAGATCTGAAGAAATGAAAACCATTGGATAAGCTCTGTCCTAGCTGAGGTAATGATTCTTGTTGACTGTGTTCCTGTTGCTGGGAGAGATATAAAGAGTCATACTGTGTCTGACATCTAAGGAGATTCCACAAGTAATTTGCCTGAGTCAGCAGGCCCTTTGCTACTGCCTGCAGACAGAAGGAAACCGCCAGAATTCTGCTATCTGCATTACACCTCCATGGGGGGTGACAGCATAATGTCTAGAAAGGAAAAAGGGGATTTCATGCCTTATTTTAACATATAAATAACACACACACACATATATATATATATAAACATATATACACAGCTCGCCGAACCACAGCGAGCCCCGCTTGCCAGCCACACTGTCCGGCGATCTGCGCATGCACAGATCGCCCAAACCCAGCTCTTCCGGGTTACAATCTACTTGCCACGGGCGAGTAGATTGTATTATTTGTCGAGCCCTGCATGTATATATATTTGGCTTCATTCTTTGGTGTTCTTCCTTCTTAATCCATACTGTACAGCTCCTCTCTTTTCTAACTGCAGGCTGTCACTTCTCTAAACCAATCTTCTCTTAAGCTGCTCTACGTTAATGCCTCTTTATTTCAGAAATTGGCTTTTTAAAAAAGATTTATACTCCACTAATTGGCTTTTTCACACTCTGAACCTTTCTTGCCACTTCTTGCATGTAGCTAAAATCTTTTCACCACCTAATCCCCACTTTTCACACTCTGATTCCACTCTTCTTTCCTTCCTTTCATTTCATCTCCAAATTTGTTCTCTTTTGCTATAGACTGAAAGGTATGATGCTAAAAATCACTGTCTCTCAATTCTATACCTGCCATTTGCAAAATAAGTCTCCAATCCTGTAAAGCTGTATGCACATGCCTAGCTTTATGCTGAAGTCAATGAGATTTTAGCAGTTTTCCCAACTATTACATTTTATGGATCTTGTGATAGTTGGCTTTTTCATAAAGCCCAACTCCTGAATCCATATGATGAGAGTTTCAGCTTTCATTTTAAAATACAATTTAAAAGTTTCTAGATCTCCTAGTTATGGCACAGTTGGAAAATATGAACCTCACAGGCTCAAGAATCAGGAAATAACCCAATTTTTACTATTTTTTTAAAAAAAATCTCACTATTGTAAAGTGAGTCTGATTTTTTTTTTTGAGGTTGACTTTTGGGTTCTGAAAAGTTGGAGTTGGCAATATTCAATTGAAAATTAAGCACATTTATAAATATTTTCAGGAGCACTGCCTTAGTCATTATTCATTATTACTACTAAATTTTACCCAAGGTTTTTGTTAACTCCAAAGCTAAAAGTCAGCACATAAGAGAACAATATTCTATTCAATGCAAACAAAAGATCGAAAGGAAGGATAGCAGGTGGCCAAAGCCATGCTGCCCCAAATACATTTTAGGAATCTCTGATCCCTACTGGAAAAATATTTCTCTAAATATATGTATATAAAGTGAATCTTTACATATATTCAAAAGAAACTTTAATGAACAGACTTTGATCTGCAAATGTAATTAGCATTAGAATTAGAGATGGAAGGGAGATTTGTCTAAAAGCATTAATTCAAATCCCATGCCTGATTTTTTTTTCTTATCAGTGGTGTAATTCTAACAGTGCCTGTGGCAAATTCAGAAATCAGAAGAAAGGGACAAGGGCAGTAGGTCTCCCACTGGCAAAAGAAGAAAAAAAGGAGTGTGAGATGGAATTAATCTATAATATCCTTAACCCAACTCTGTTTTTGAGGTATGAATTATTTATCTTCCAATCTTCTCAAAATGCCAATAGAGCTGTATGCACCGTTACTTTGATCTCATGGTGGTTTCTGGCATCACAGTGCCTACAATAAGATTGCAAGCTAAAACCTATAGGCTTTGGATTTATTTAACTTTCATAACAGATCACATCTCAACAGCTGGTTGCTTCCCAATAGTTTGGAAGTTATCTTATTTTGGTCAAGATGTTGCTTATTTCATATTCCTATCATGAATGGTATACGGACAAGGCCACATTCTGATTATCTATACCCATCTAAGCTTTATTGCATTACTCCACATTTGCAGTGGTGTAAAAGTAAGAGGAGTTTGGCCTGTGATACACAGAAAATGAATTGAAGCAGAAAGGTTAAAATGGTCTTCTTTGTAATGTGTGGTCCTTTGTATTAAGATAGCTAATCAGTATTTGAAAGGCTGTTTGAATTTAGGATTAACCTCTTTGCCTAGTCCCAAGAGCATCAGAGCATACAGACCTTCAGACAAAGCTTTTTGTTTAGTCAACAGTAATACCTTCTTGTGTCCTTTCCAAATGGGAAGAGAAGGCAGCCCTGTGCTTTAATTCATAAGTATCCATAGGAATAAACATACAGGTCCCTCCAATCTATTCATAGACACCATTTTCCAAATGTGTTTGCTTCTCTGCGGTCACAGTAAAGCTGTAAAACCTTCCAAACCAGTGATATAAATTCAATATAATAGTGTGTATTCTGGCAAATGACTGGAAAGATCAAAGCTGATATTCATAACTTTTTCTAAATCTATTTCCATCTTATTCTCTTTCTAAATTGCCCATATATTCTCTTTAAAATAGGTATAAGCACTTGATGTTTACTTATTCACCATGGAATATGTCCTTCCCTTGGCCAGTGCATTAACAGTTCCTTTTTTTTTAGAGGGTGGGGTAGAGGTTGTTTGTTTTTGTTCGTTTGTTTTGCTTGATTGTATTACAGTTACAGCTTTCACTTTTCTTCATTTCCTAAGAAAGAAAATAATTTTAGTAGGAACAAAGGCTGAAAGGCTGAGCAAAAGGCAGCTGTAAGAGTCTTATCAAAGCCCTAACAGAGTGGGAATAATTATTCACACTCTGTTGGGGGCTCCAGCAAGACCATCTGAGAAAAAAGGATCACTCAGTCTTTTCAACAAGAGAAATTAAAAGAAAACCACAAGAAATTCAGGGATGGGGGGGTGGGGAAGGCTGAGGAAAAGATGTGAGAATTACTCCCCCACACTTTATACATTGTTCTAGCTGCCCATTTCTAAGAGCAGGTTATGCCAGATAATAACAGCTGTAGCAATTTCTTACCCAGATTTCTATTAATAACCTTCATGAAATGATAAATAAGAGTGATCAAAACCTGACCTTTCCTTTCTTGAGTCAAATTGAACTAAGGTGTCCTGCTCCTCTGCTACTGCTGACCCAATTGCTCAGTCTGTGTATACCAGTAAACAAATATTCAGAACTGTCCATGAGTTCAGCCTAGTCTTTTGATTCTCTGATTTAAGTTGAGGTTAGTAATTGTTATTGAAAGAGTATTTAGCAACAGCTCTTTAAAAAATCCAATTGATAATTAAAATAATTATTAGTAATTATATAGCTATAGCATTTGCAGCAGCTAAGGAACTTTCTATAATAAATAAAAGGAGGTATGATTTATTTAAGGTACACATATGGCCCCTATTACCTTAGGATTTGAATCCTCACAATCTGTAATGTATTCGTCCTTATAACACCCTAGTGAAGTAAAGAAGGAATATTTTCTATAGTCCATTCCTGTGGAACTAAAGTGCAGAGAAACTACAAAGTCACAAAGCCCAAAGTCACATAGGAAACTTGTGACAGTGCAGGATTTGAATGCACGTCTGCTCAGTTTTAAACTAATGCCGTAACCATAGAACAATCCATTTTATTTATTTACCTTAGAGACACATGAAAATGGTCAAAATCTGACACTTTCCATGTAAATTTTGACCAAAGAAGGAACAAATCATGTATTCTTTTCTTGCATTTTTTGTAACAGCTGTAATCTCTGTCAAGAGGCGACCTACCTTTGGAGGCCCTTCAAGTCTAATCCCTTTTGCTGGAGTGACTTAACCGTTCACCAAGACAGTTTACAGGATGACTCAACAGCCTCACTCTGTAACCACAACCACTTACTCAGGGTAGTGCGGCCCAGTAACCTGAATCAGTACACAAAATTTTTTGACTCAGGTCAGAGTCTATACATAAGTCCTCCCTATTCAGGGTAATATGGACCAGTGGTCTGAGTCCATACACAAGTCCCTTCTATTCAGGATAATGCAGCTTAGAAGCCTAGTCCATATTCTAGTAAGAAAACTCCCTAACGCTCGGAAGATACGGAGGGATAGGGGGACGTAGGCCCTCTCACACCAGTAGGTCCCAGCTGAGGGCCCTGCTGGTAATGATATAGTCCATTGCCCTCTCATCAGGAAATCCTGCCACAACACACTGAGCACCAAGGAATCAATTTCCTGCCCTGGGCTACTTCCTACCATTCCTTTGCTGATGTCTGCCCCACCATCTCACTCTGGGACTATGGCTCCTCAGATAGCCTCTCTTGGCCCCGTGTCTTGTGAGTGATCTGGCTGCATTTGTTTCTCTGTCTCCAGAACCCTCTCTGCACCTCCTTCCCTTTCAGTAGTCAGCCCTAGCTGAGCTGCATCAGAGGTATTTATAGCCAGTCTCTAGTTGGAGATGCTCAGCAGGGCTGTAGGGGTGGGACCCTCTCCACTAGCTGGGCCGAGGCCACTCCATCAGTTTCAGTGCAGGATTGAAACACCCCATCACACTATGGTAGAATGAGTTCTTTTCTAATGGTTTACTGCGTGCTGTCACATGGAGGTAAGCCTTGATGTACAGGAATATTAGGCAAAGCATGTTTTGGAACTTTCCCTCCCAATTTACCTGTCACTCAAATTCCCACTTCGAAGTGCAGTGACAAAAAGCCAACTAGAAAGAGCCCACATTCCTGATAAGAGTTCCCTTAAATGTGGCATAAGGGGTCGCCTATATTTAACGCTTGCTTTAGTTCAGAGAAGTTGTTACAAAGATGGACTCAGAGGGTATGTCTACACTTGCCCCCTAGTTCGAACTAGGGAGGCAAATGAAGCATCCTGAAGTTCCTAATAAAGCGCAAGGACATGGAACATCAAATTTGTAAAATTAAAATAATCTAGTGTTGACATGGCCTTCTATGGAATTATACTTAGTCTTTCATTAGAGATAGCTTGTATTACTGCTGGGATCAATAGCAGGTTCATTCATCATTTCCTATAAGGTCTTGTGGCTTATTCAACAATTAGACCTACCCACAAAGACCACACACACACAGTAGGCAAACTTTGAGGTAAATTGCTGCATCATCAAAAATGATTTCTGCTCTTTTGTGTTATGAAAAAGCATGTTGTACATCTCAAATGAGGATTTTTTTTCCACCAACCTTCTCCAAAACATGAAGTCTATGCAAGGCCTGGATCATGCAAAGAATAAGGGACAGAAGACCCCACATCACTCCCTATTCAGGTTGTAACTCTGTCTATGTGGAGAATGTGGACTGCCTACCTAGACTCCCCATTGTGAGCAAGTCAGTGGGTAGGAGAAGGGAATTGGAGTCTTGTTCAGCAGAGGGAGTAACTGGCGAGTTCTCTAGCTCACAGTTTTGTCTCTAATCAGATTCTGAAATTGGGCAGATTTTAAGGGGACAATACATCCCTTAAAGACACAAGGGGCAGCATCTACCCCATTACTGTTGTGGTGTCCAGTAAGCTTTCTACCACTAATTGCCTTTGTGAGTCTGTGAGGGATGAAATTTATTTCTCCCTGCTGAATTATTGTGGGTTTGTGGATGGCCCCTCTCTGCTTTAGCTAATCTAGTGTCTTTGGGCATAAATATCATTCCCATTAGAGTAACAGTCTCATATGGCATTATGGGTGGGCAATGCCTGTGACTCTATCTCTAGAATAAGATTATGGTGGGGGGAAGAGGGTTAGCTCCCGCATCCATAATCCAGCATTCTATGGCCTCAGAGATTGTGCATTTCTGTCTCTGAACAGGGAACAACCCTGATTACTGCAGAGACTGGAAAGGTCTACAGCTTCCAGACTAGTGAAGGGGAATTTATTTGTCCAGGTTGGGCACTATCATGCTTATTTTAGCTACAAATACAAAATGACCCCCACACTCTGAATATGAAGAAATCGTAACCAGACTACAGGTGGCATGTATACAATAAGGAACAGTTGTGCACTGGTTGAATGGATGAACTAGAGGACCCTAGTAGGTCATTTACATCTCTAGATCAGTGTTTCCCAAATGGTGCTCCGCGGAACCCTGGGGTTCTGCGAAGCGAACGTAAGGGTTCTGCGAGAACCCGAACGCTCCCCTCCCCCACCCATAAAGAGACAGAGGAGCCAGGCGCGCAAAGACGCTGGCTCCTTCCCCACTCCCCTTTCAGACATCTCCCACGTCCCCCGCTGCCGCTCTGCTTTTACCACCGGACCTAGCAGCAGCAACAGCTGCTTGTCCCGCTTCTGCCCTATCAACCCAAGATCCCTCTCCCATGTACCCCGCTGCTGCTCTGCTTTTACCACCGGAAAAAGCAGAGCGGCAGCAGGGGATGCAGGAGAGGGATCTTGGGTTGATCGGGCAGAAGCGGGACAAGCAGCTGTTGCTGCTGCTAGGTCCGGTGGTAAAAGCAGAGCGGCAGCAGGGGATGCAGGAGAGGGATCTTGGGTTGATCGGGCAGAAGCGGGACAAGCAGCTGTTGCTGATGCTTGGTCCCTTGGTAAAGGCAGCATGTGTGTGTGTGGAGGGGGGAGGGGAGTACTATCAGTGGGTATGTCTACACTACCCTCCTAGTTCGAACTAGTGGGGTAATGTAGGCATACCGCACTTGCAAATGAAGCCCGGGATCTGAATTTCCCGGGCTTCATTTGCATAAGCGGGGAGCCGCCATTTTTAAAACCCCGCTGGTTCGAACCCCGTGCAGCGCGGCTACACGGGGCTCGAACTAGGTAGTTCAGACTAGGATTCCTATTCCAAACTACCAGTACACCTCCACACCTGGAACGAGGTGTACCGGTAGTTCGGAATAGGAAGCCTGGTCCGAACTACCTAGTTCGAGCCCTGTGTAGCCGCGCTGCATGGGGTTTGAACCAGCGGGGTTTTAAAAATGGCGGGTCCCCGCTTATGCAAATGAAGCCCGGGAAATTCAAATCCCGGGCTTCATTTGCAAGTGCGGTATGCCTACATTACCCCGCTAGTTCGAACTAGCGGGGTAGTGTAGACATACCCAGAGAGTGGAACACCGGAACTCCTACTCACTGTGAGGATCGGAACAAATCCCCATACACACTGTGAGGACACGTGGCTCCTGTGTGTGACTTTAAGTTTAAGAATTCAATCTGATATCAAAATTCCCCATGGATCGTTGGTTAAAAGAAGGAACTTTAAAGAGAAAAGTGAGTACTTCAAACTCCAATATTTTTACTGAAACCAGCAAGGAAAATACTGAGGCAGCTCAAGTTAATTATGAAAAATTTCAGCTGACTAATAAGAAACGCAGGTATTGTGAGGACTATTTGGCATTTGGATTCACAAGCAATGGAAATGAAGATGCTCCAGGTGCCCAGTGTGTAGTGTGCAACAAAATATTATCTAATAGTTGTTTAGTACCTGCTAAATTGCGAAGACATTTTGAAACAAATCATCCAGAATACAAAGATAAAGACATTAGTTTTTTTAAGCAAAAGCTTGAATCGCTTGAAAAAAGTAAACTCTTCATGTCAAAAATTGCCAAAGCTGATAATGAAAATGCAACAGAGGCATCTTACAAAGTAAGCTATCGTATATCGCTCGCCGAAGAAGCACACACTATTGGGGAATCACTCATAAAACCATGTACAAAAGATATTGTGATGTGTATGTTGGATCAGGAGTCTAGTAAAAAAGTTGAGGCTGTACCACTATCAAACAATACTGTCACACGTCGTTTTCACGATCTTGCTGCTGACATCGAGAAGGAGCTTATTTTTCGGCTGCATTTATGTGATGTATATGCATTACAATTAGACGAGTCCACTGACGTTGCAGGTCTTGCAGTTCTGCTTGTATTTGTCCGTTATGATTTTAATAGTTCTATTGAAGAAGACTTTTATGTGAATTTTTGCAAACCAATACAACTGGTGAGAATATATTCAATTGTATCAATAATTTTATGAAAACATATCAAATAAGCTGGGAAAAATGTGTTGATGTGTTCAGTGATGGTGCCAAAGCAATGGTAGGAACAGTGGCTGGTGCTGTAACACGAATAAAAAATGTAGCACCAAACTGCACCAGCAGTCACTGCATTCTCCACAGATACGCTCTGGTAGTTAAGAATATTTCTCCCTCTCTTAAAAATGTGTTGGACGAAGCAATACAGATTATTAATTATATAAAAACTCGACCATTACAATCAAGACTGTTCAAAATTATGTGTGAAGATATGGGTAGTCAGCACACAGCCCTGCTTCTACATACGGAAGTCAGGTGGCTATCACGAGGAAAAGTGCTGGTTAGATTATTTGAATTGTGTCATGAGCTCTCCGCAAATCTGATGGATCACAAATTCCAACTGTCTGATCGTTTAACAGACTTTTTGTGGTTATCTAGAGTTGCGTATCTTGCAGACATCTTTACAAAACTAAATGAAGTAAATCTGTCGCTGCGAGGAAAGAATGTAAATATTTTTAATGCGAAAGACAAAATTTTGTCATTGTCACGGAAGCTACAGTTTTGGATCTCATCTGTAGGACGAAATGATTTGGATTGTTTACCAACTCTGAATGATTTCCTTGAAGAAAATGGATACAAACTTGATGAAGATATTTGCAGCGACATTGCAGATCATCTCCGCGATTTATACACGAACATCATTAAGTATTTTCCAAACATCAGTGACAACAATAACTGGATTCGAAATCCATTAAGTTTAACAGAAAAGCCAGTCAGTTTTTCTATACAAGATTATGAAAACCTAATTGAAATCGCTTCAGATGGCCAATTAATACAAAAATTTAAAGAAGTTTCTCTGAGTACATTTTGGAGTGACTTATGTCAAAGTCAAGAATATTCATCTTTATCAAGACGCGCAATTCGTCAGCTGTTACCCTTTGCCAGTACATACTTGTGCGAAACTGGGTTCTCGAACTATGCAGCAATGAAAACAAAATACAGAAATCGACTGAATGCTGCGCCACATATGCGAATCCAACTTTCTAGTATTAAACCAAATATAAAAAGAATTTGCCAAGAAAAGAAGAAAAGCCACTCTTTGCATTGAAAACTATGAATATAATTAATATTATTTGATAGTTTTATTTTTTGTACATATTTAATATGATTTTTGTTGAATATAAATGAATGGTGTTATATTCAATATGTTGAATTTAAATGAATGGTGATCTCATGACCGTATTTAACATCTTATTACTACCAATTGTGGTGTACTGGCAGTCTGTGTGTGTTTGGGTGTGTTTTTTTATTTTATTTTATTTTATTTTTTTTTTTTTGCTCGACAAACTTAATCCCTGGCTAGGGGGGTTCCTTGCAATTTTTCTGAGTTTGAAAGGGTTCCGTGGTCAAAAAAAATTGGGAAACACTGCTCTAGATGCTCCAGCAATAACTGAGGACCCCATTGTTCCAGGTTCTGTAAAAATACGTAATAAGAGACATGGCAAAGGACCGGCGGGGAAGTAGAGTCACAGAAAGAGAAAGCAACTTGTTGGAGGTCAGTGGCAGAGCTAGTACTAGAACAAGGGTGAGCAAATACAGATCCATGGACTGGATCTGGTCTGCCAAGGTTAACCTCAACGCTGCTGTATTTACCCATGCCTCCCCAGATATGGGGGATCACAGCTCTCATTGGCAGTAGATTGCCATTCCTGGCCAGTGAAAACTGAAATTCTCCTTGTTAGAGAAAAGAAACTGCCCCCCCCCTCCCTCCCCAGTAAAAAAGTTTGGCCAGGCCGCTCTTGTTCTGCAGTACTCCTTGAGAGAAACCGGCCACACCCTTCCTGCATACCATTGCCTTTAGAAAAAGGAAAGGTGTGAAAAGGGGAAAATAGCCTCAGACTCTCCCACCCATCACCTTGGCGTGAGAACTGCGGGGCTTACCTGGTCGCATGAAACCTGCACAGTTTCGGCCCAACCCCTGGGACACAGACCCCCCACTTGGTGACCATTGGGCCATATATGGTAATATGCAAGCGCGGGAAAGCGATGTGCAGATTTGGGGATAAATACCCATCACACAGTTCGCTCTAGGAGGTCTTCGCAACACATGTACCACCGTGCGTGTGCCTTCTCGTATACTTCAAAGCGCTGCCGGCCTGATCAACTGACCAGCCACCTCCCCCGACTCTCGGGCGTAACCAAGGCCTTCGCAACCGAACCGATATCTGTGAAATGTTCCGTGTGCTGTGTAAGTTGGTATGTATGATTTGATTTTTTCTTGTTATATAAGCTTAGTGTTGTAGTTGTTTGTGGGTAGTACATAAGAGTTTGTAGTTATCACTGTTATTTTATTACTGTAGCTGGATATTTTAAGATTGGAGACTATTCCCCTTGCCATTCCCATCATTATATCTCTGACACGTTTTACTAGAAATCATAGAATAAATATAATAAATACTGTAAATTCATTATTAACACGGTCTATTAAAAATCTTAGAATAATACTATAAATTCACCACTGTCATAAATAAATATTTTTTATTTGATAAAACTGTCCACCTGGTTCTGTCCTTCCCCCCTTGGGTATTCATTATCGGATCTGTGATTCTCACGACACTCCTCACCTGTGGAGATACAGGAAATATAGTAGCAGCATCCCACCAGGGATTGACACTGGGGAACTGCTTGCCCACCCCCGTACTAAAACCTATTTCTCTTGGCTCTGAAGTAGTGCCTCCTCCACTGGATATGCTAAGTTTGTGTACTCAGTCTTGTTGGGTCCATTTTGGTAAACAATTCAGCTATCCTTGCAGAAGAAATGTGCTAAGGATTTGCCATGTTATAAATGTGCTGAATACCAAGGGGGAAATGTTCTCTAGTGTCAAAAGATTGTTGGAAGTTTTTTTTAAATAAAAAATACTTCTAAAAAAAAGGAGAAAGGGTTTTCTGTTCTTATATTAAGGGGTGGGGGGAAATAGCAAGGAGTTGCTTTCCTAAATCTATGCCCTTTAAAATACAGCTCAGATTTACCCTATTAATTTATTATTTATTTATTTCCCAGCATCTTTTTTTTTTTAATTCTTAGACCCAGTTCAGTGGTGGAGAAATGACATTTCCCCCCCTTTTCCCCAGTAGCAGTGACTGGTGACCACATGGCTAAAGCCTGCTGGTTTTTTTTTCCACCAAAGCAAACTAAAGCAGACAAGATTTCTCTCCACTGACACACAATGTAAGGATGTGCCACTGGTGGAACCCCTGTGCCACAGTTATTGTTAACAGGTCAAAGCACTGAATATCAATAGACTAATTCCTTTACCCCGCTGACCCGATCTCTGACTGGAATGCAAACTTCTATTGCACAGCTTTCACCTTTGGCCCTCACCATCTTCATGGCTCCACACTTCAAAGAATGCTGTTCATGTAGAAAATACCTTATTGAAGGAATGGTCATAGCCGCACAATTATTTCAAAAAACTCCACATTGTATTTCAGCTGAGGACAGGAGAACTGGCTAAAGTCTGTATCACTTTCAAGATTCAGATCTAAATCCTAAGGTTTAGAAATATGAAAGTCAAAACTACAATAGTCCAAACTGACAGAGCCTATTCTTTGCTCCTTGATATATAGGGAATTAAAGAGCTGCTCTCAGTTTGACTACTCACCTTTCCATTTTTGAGGCACCCGACAAAGTTATCTGTGCTAATGAATACATTTTTTGATTGTCAGATTACACAGATTATTTTCTGTCATCTTCCAGTCCTTTAAACAATTGCTTCCTTTGAAAACCCTTACGCAAGAAACATATGACCTTACAACATTCTTATTTCTCTTTTGTATTTAACATCACAGGCTTCTATGTGTTTTAAACACAATATGGGGAGCGCTATAGGTCAGGGCTGTGAGGTGACAGCTAAAAGCACAGGGTACTTGATCATTGAAATTACCACAAAAGACACAGGAGTTATGAAAGAAGAGGAACATGGAAGAAGATTTAAAAGTAAACACTGTTTTAAAAGATCAAATATAATCATGGGTAGTTTTAAAGCTTTATAAACAAGGAATATTGTTGATTAAATGCAGGTCAAGGTATAAGTTAGTGGGTCAGTAGGTAATGAGATGAGTCTGATTTTAATGATTGATTCCATATCTAAAATGAGAACTGATTTGTAGGGGAGTCAAGGGATTCATATTTGATTGGCAGTTACAATGCCAACTGTTCCCTGAAGTCTTTGTGCTCCCCCAAGCACTCTCTTGTTGGTCTCTTAATATTTTCCTGTCATGAATCTCCCAGCACTCTCACTTGACCATCCTGTCTTCTCCAAAATTCTGCTCTCCTACCTGTAGTAGTATTCAGCTGCTTCTCTAGGGAGTCTAATGCTTCTGCTTTCAATTTCGCGTGAATCATGAAAAAGGGCTAAAGAACCAAAAAAAAAAAAAATAAAAATGGAATCACCACTCCAGAGTCTAGCAGAGAAGCAGCTAGTTCCTGCTGCTAATACTAATAAGTACTTTGCATTTCTGTAGCATCTTAAATCTGAGGATCACAAAGCACTTCACAAAAAGAAGTTTACTTGCCTTCCCAGCACCCCATACATAGGAGAAACTAAGGTACAGAGATATTCAATCCTCTGAGGTGTTGACAGCCTGCTAAGATGCACGGAATACTCTCAGCTTCTAATGAAGGTATAGACCTGATTTACCTACACGGGAACATATCTTCACAGGTTGGAGTTTTGTGCAAGTCGTGGATGTAAGATTTTGCCTGTTGTATGGAATTTAGGTTGAGATTTAAATGCAAGGAAATGCTTTGAATACCAAAGGTTTGAAATAATAAAACTATCATAACTAAGCCTTATTTTGTGTTTGGAATTTCTGTTGACAGGATCATGTAGTCAAGAACCAAAAATTTATAATTAATCAGAAATATTTTTTTCCTTTATCTCTGCCAATGTTTCATATTCTTTCCGTCTGCATAGTAAACTATACATCAGAGCAGTATTTTCTTTTTAAAGAGAAATGACACAATTAAAAATCCAAACCAAACCAAAACACTTAAAATGTAGTGAAAAAAACATTCATTTCAGGTTAACTGAAATGTTTAATTTTGATAAAATCAGAACTGTTTGTTCCACCTTTGATCTTCTACAATGTTTTTTAAAATAAAAAATATATCTTGTTTCTCAAAGCAGTTTCAAATTTAAAAAAAAATTCCATTCCAAAGATGTCAAAATAAAGTTTCAGCATGACCGAAATGCTTCATTTTGATTTTTTTAAAGAAAATTTTCCAAATAGATTTTTTTAAACTTTCAATTTCAATTATAATGGCATGTTTGTCAAAGGTTTAAAGATTTCTGACAAGCTTTATTATAAATCTGAGTTATAACCCAGTGCATAAGAAATTACAGGCTCGATTTTGATTGCCTTTGTAATAGTACCATGAATTCATAGACTAATAGAAGAAGAACTATTTAGAAAAAAAAACATTTAGGAACTATTTAGAAAAGCTAAACGTACACAAATCCATGGGTCCAGACTTAATGCATCCAAGAGTACTGAGGGAGTTGGCAAATGTCATTGAGGAGCCTTTGGCCATTATCTTCAAAAAGTCGTGGAGGTCGGGAGACATCCCGGATGATTGGAAAAAGGCAAATGTAGTGCCCATCTTCAAAAAAGGGAAGAAGGATGATCCAGGGAACTATAGGCCAGTCAGTCTTACCTCGGTTCCTGGAAAAATCATGGAAGGGATTCTTAAGGAATCCATTTTGAGGCACTTGGAAGAGAGGAAAGTGATTAGGAATAGGCAGCATGGATTCACAAAGGGACAGTCATGCCTGACCAATCTGATTAGCTTCTATGATGAGGTAACTGGCTCTGTGGATGTGGGAAAGTCAGTGGATGTGATATACCTTGGCTTTAGCAAGGCTTTTGATACGGTCTCCCACAATATTCTTGACAGCAAGTTAAGGGAATGTGGATTGGATACATGGACGGTAAGATGGATAGAAAGATGGCTAGAAGGCCGGGGCCAGCGGGTAGTGATCAACGGCTCGATGTCAGGATGGCGGTCGGTTTCTAGGGGAGTGCCCCAAGGTTCGGTTCTAGGACAAGTTTTGTTCAATATCTTTATTAATGACATGGATGAGAGGATGGATTGCACCCTCAGCAAGTTTGCAGATGACACTAAGCTAGGGGGAGAGGTAGATACGCTGGAGGGCAGAGATAGAGTCCAGAGTGACTTAGACAAATTGGAGGATTGTGCCACAAGAAATCTGATTAGGTTCCATAAGGACAAGTGCAGAGTTCTGCACTTGGGACAGAAGAACCAAGTAAGTAGTAGTTCTACAGAAAAGGACCTGAGGGTTACAGTGGATGAGAAGCTGGATACAAGTCAACAGTGTGCCCTTGTAGCCAAGAAGGCTAATGGCATATTAGGTTGCATTAAGAGGAGCATTGCCAGCAGATCCAGAGATGTCATTATTCCCCTTTATTCAGCTTTGGTGAGACCACAGCTGGAGTATTGTGTCCAGTTCTGGGCTCCCACTACAGAAAGGATGTGGACACATTGGAGAGGGTCCAGTGGAGGGCAACAAAAATGATTAGGAGTCTGGAGCATATGACCTATGAGGAGAGGCTGAGGGATTTGGGTCTGTTTAGTCTGCAGAAGCAAAGAGTGAGGGGGGATTTGATAGCAGCCTTCAACTTCCTGAAGGGAGGTTCCAAAGAGGATGGAGAGAGGCTGTTCTCAGTAGTGGCAGATGGCAGAACAAGGAGCAATGGTCTCAAATTGTGGTGGGAGAGGTCCAGGTTGGATATTAGGAAAAACTATTTCACTAGAAGAGTGGTGAAGCACTGGAATGGGTTACCTAGGGAAGTAGAGGAATCTCCATCCCTAGAGGAGTTTAAGTTTCGGCTTGACAAAGCCTTGGCCAGGTTGATTTAGTTGGGATTGGTTCTGCCTAGAGCAGGAGGCTGGTCTTGATGACCTTCTGAGATCTCTTCCAGCTCTATGGTTCTATGATTCTAAGTTAGTCAGGTATGACATGCAACCAAGGCTGATCCCCATTCTGGCACTTGAGTGCAGACGGTGGGGGGCCACAAGAGATTTAAAAGTATCCTGCCACTAAAAGTTTCTGCTTTAAAAATATCTCTCCAGGTCAAAGATTCCCTGCAATTCCTAATAGCTGACCTTCCAGTCTTGGGCATGTGTACACAAAAACCCCTTCCTTCTAGGACACAGTCTTAAAAAGGTAACTTTATTAACAAAAGCAAAGAAGACATTCTTGGTAAACATACTTGGTTGCTAGGTGTTACAGAGCAACTGAAAAAGGAAAGTTTGAAAACCCCCCAGCAAATTCCATTCCTGCGATTCCGTTTAAAAGTTACAGTGTATGCGGTGTAAAATAAGCTGGCTCAGTACAGAGGAATTGAACTAAACCCCAAAATAAAGAAAATAATGTGAACAGGTGTAACTAAACATTCCCTGTTTTACTCACATTTGTTGTTCCAAGGTATACTCTTTCCTAGGCAGGAATGTTGCTGGAAATTCCATGCCTTATTTCTGGCTAAGTCCATCTCTCCTGGCTTTTGCTCTGAAACTTTACAAAGGACTGGAGCAGGCAGATCCTGCTTTTTCAAAAACTTATGCACTCTTTTCATTGGTTCTCCTGGCTTCCTGCCAACACTTCCTGGAAACCCACTATCTCTGGGTTTAACCCTTTCAGGCAATTTAGTTTACTAAACGGCTGGGATGTCCAGAAAAGAATATTACCCATCCCATTCATCACACTTGTCCTTGGTGAATCCATGTTGACCGTTGATGATCACTTTCTTCTCCTGCAACTGTTTCAAAATGGATAGCTTGAGGACCCACTCTCTGATTTTTCCAGGAAATGAGGTGAGACTGACCAGTCTGTAGTTCCCCGAATTCTTCTTCTTCCTTTATATAAAGATGGGCACTACATTTGCCTTTTTTCTAGTTTTCCAGAATCTCCTTTGATCCCCATAAATATTCATAGATAATGGCCAATGATTCTGCAATCACAGTCAACTCTCTCATCACCCTCTGATGCATTAGATTTGGTCCCATGGACTTGTGCATGTCCAACCTTTTTCTAAATAGTCCTCAATCTGTTCTTTCACCACTATAGTGCAGCTCAGTGCAGCATTGGGAGCTGACCAAAGTCTGTGAAGACCAAGGCAAAAAAGCATTGACTACCGCAGCTTTTTCCACATCATCTGTGGCTGCATTCTCCTTCTTGTTGCTAACCTGCCTGTAGAACCCCTTTCTTATTACCCTTCACATCCCTTGCTATCTGCAACGTCAGTTGTGCTCTGGCCCTCCTGATTACACCCCCTGTATGCTCGAGCTATATTGTTATCCTTTTATAATTCAACAGGAATAGTAGTAGAGTCGGGTACTGTGCTCTCAGAATGTCTAAGTGGTGTTGAGGTCTAGATTCCCTGGCTTTGCACCTTCCACTGGAGGCCCAACCCCTACTGAAGTGTGGAGACTGTCCTTGTACCTTGCCTAGGAGCCTCGCAATTCTGTCAGTCCCCCTGCTCCATAAACATTTATGTTTCACCCACTAATTTTGTACATTTTGTGAATATTCTGGATATCAAAGTGTGCCATGTGGACTGGACTAGATGAAGTCACTTCCAGCCCTATGATTCCATATGCATTTTGGTTGTTTGTTTTTTAATTTATTTTCCTTGTGCTTAGATCATAAGTGGAGTAAGTCTAATAATCTGCATCTACTGACCAGAGGATTTTTGTTCACCCCACAGAATTCCTTAGAAGGAGAAAGCTCTGCTCTCCACCTTACTGTCTGATTACTGTCTGATCATGCATTGCTTGACAGAGCAGTATGGAAATGCTTTCCCAACTCTGCCTTTCTCCAGTAAGTTTGTGCCAGTCTCTATCTGCCACAGGTCATAAATGCACAACCAATTCACCTAATGACCTAATGAAGTAAAAAAGGAAAACTGTAAAAACATTGGTGAACTCTGGGTAATGACAAATAGGTACAAGAATCTTTAGCCAAAATTAGGCATGCTTACCCCTGGATACAGGCAGAAATGGATGTAGCTGGCTCTATCCTTTGAAAATCACTTAAGAAGCTAATTAAAAATTAGGCATCAGATTAAATGCTAAAACTGCTTTCAGAATTCTGGCTCTAATTTCTACAGCATTGCAAGGGAAAATATTTTGTTCCCCATAGTATTTGATCTTGCCAGATTTACGATCTCACGTTAATATCTTACACATCAAGAGGTTAATATATAAGAAAATGATAGCCTATTATTTTCTGAAACAGGCATCTTTCCAAGAGACACTGGACCCCTGCATAAATTACTGAGCTGGCAGTTACTGCTGACAAGGATCTGGGGGTTCTACTGGACCACAAACTGAGTATGAGTTGTCATTGTGATGCAGCTGCAAAAAAGACTAATATGAGTCTGGTTCAGGAGGTAATTATCCTGCCCTACTTGGCACTGGTGAAGCTCTAAGTCTGGGCCCCAGTTTAGAAAGGATGTGAACAAATTAGAAAGAGTCCATAGGAACACAAGAAAAATCATAAAAGGGTTGGAAAACCTGACCTAGGAGGAAAGATTGAAAAAACTGGGCATGTGTAGTCTTTTGGAAACAGAATAAGCTGTGACCTATTGTCTTCCAATATGTTAAGGATTGTTATAAAGGGGATGGTGATTAATTGTTCTCCATGTCCACTGAAGGTAAGAAAAGATGTATTGGGATTAATCTGTAGCAAGAAAGATTTAGGTTAGATGTTAGGGGACAAAAAATCAAACTAAACTCATAATTAGACTTCTTGGGATCCCTTTCAGTCCTACAGTTCTATGAGCCTGTTATAATTACAGATGTACCTGTCATAAAAGTGCAGCTCAAATTTGGGGTTAACTTCTGTGAAGGTCAGGTCCAAAAATGAACTTTTCAAGTTGGGCCACCTCTGCCTATAATGCTATTGAAGTTCAGATCAGTCCCTGGCACCTACCAGGGTAGAAGAACATCAGAATAAGATATCATGCCTTCAGACATTTTCTTCCAGGTGTCTTATGAATAGTTTCCTCCCTCTTACACTGGGAAGAGAGTCCACTTTTCAATTCCAATTCCTGTGCTGGCTGGAGTAAAATCTGCATTGTTTTTGCAATTAAGTATAAACCTTAACTTCACACTATTACTTCAACCACTGTCTTTTACTCTCTCCTGAAGTGATTTAGTCTTTATTAACTTTGACTATACTTGTACTGCTTGTAATGCCAGAAAAGTTATTAAAATTGATTCCTCAGGCTTGCTAGTAAATACAGTCTCTTTCACATAACAGACAGCAGCATGTCTCCATGCTTGTGCCATCATTGTAAGCTATAAGGTATAGTAAAGTAAATTTAGGGATTTACTTGCCTCATTCTGTAGCAAACACAAAGACAAACAAAATAATTTATGGTGAGTGTTCAGTCATCTACAAGTTCAGTATCAAATAAAAAAAATTCTCTAAATACTTCTGGTTCTGCTCTTGAAAGTCTTGCATTGAATTAGACTCCTGTTGAAATCAATGAGAGTTTTCTGCATGAGATGACCTTTCAAGATAATTATTTCTAGGTATAGAAAAGAGTCCTACAGAAATTAATAGGGATTAAACTAATAGGGTTTTACAGAAATTACTTACTCTTAAAGTTATATAATTCAACAGCAAACACCTACACATTCTATAAGTTTTTTGAACTCTTGTATAGCCTATATAGCAGGGACATAATTATCTACTGGATGGTTTAAAACATACAATTGTTGTTTTTTATTAAATGGTGTAAGGCATAAGGTCGAAAAGAAAAACATTAGGGCTAAATTCTCAACTCTGCACTTGTCATGTATTGTATACATTAATCATCAGAAGGCCATCCTGATTCTCCACTGCTTTGTACCTTGGGCAGATATTCATTCCTGGGTGAAGGGGATATAAATGCTCCCATACTGATTTTCTAGCATTTTATATCCATTCCAAATCATCATGTGGAGGGAACAAGGCAGTGGGTCCATATGTGGTGTTCAGATTGCCTGTTCTGGCAGCTGTGTCTGGAAATGAAGTTCTCTTTCAAATGCTTGTCCATGGCTACGTCTACACTGGCCCCTTTTCCGGAAGGGGCATGTAAATTTCACGAGTCGTCGTAGGGAAATCCGCGGGGGATTTAAATATCCCCCGCGGCATTTAAATAAAAATGTCCGCCGCTTTTTTCCGGCTTTTAAAAAAGCCGGAAAAGAGCGTCTAGACTGGCCCCGATCCTCCGGAAAAAGTGCCCTTTTCCGGAGGGTCTTATTCCTACTTTGAATAAGGAATAAGACCCTCCGGAAAAGGGCACTTTTTCCGGAGGATCGGGGCCAGTCTAGACGCTCTTTTCCGGCTTTTTTAAAAGCCGGAAAAAAGCGGCGGACATTTTTATTTAAATGCCGCGGGGGATATTTAAATCCCCCGCGGATTTCCCTACGACGACTCGTGAAATTTACATGCCCCTTCCGGAAAAGGGGCCAGTGTAGACGTAGCCCACATGTATATTCCATTACTAGTGCACATATGCCAGAAATCAATATTTTTGGACAGTAGTACCCACTGGCCACACATGTGCTCTCCACTCCTTTTGCTTCACTGAAAGGCCATATAAAGGTGTCATTCAGTTTCTCTCACTGCATCATGGCATAGAAATAGAGCCCAACGATCCAAGAGACTGCTTTTAGCTAATAACTTTTACAATTTTAGTCTCTCAATTGTTACAAACTTTGTTGTTAGAACTTTATTTTTCTGGGATGGTGTTGTCCAGTTCTCCCAGGTTCAAATGCTGCCTTTCATGCCAGGGTGCTATCCCAGCTTCAGAGAAACACTCAAAGGGCCTCTATTGCCTAAGAAAACCACACATTCCCAGTAAATATGTGATTTGCAAATCCTTCAGTTCCCAAACAGGGAAGCCTGTCTTCCAGTCTTCCTAATGACTAAATCAATGTCACATACTTCTGAACCAGGCTGCCTAGACCCACCCCCGCTTACTGCCAAAGAGGGCAGGCTCCTTAACATCTTCAGGAGGCCCACAATGAATTTTAATAATCTCAAGAAAACCTGGTTTTCACACACCTGTTTAAGTCTCTCCACGATAGATTTGCAGATATTCCTAGAATAGCAATGACCCTTGTTGTCAATTTCAACACCACAGTCAGCATTGACTGTCTAGTAGTGCAGCAGCATCCGTCCTAGCAGTCGAAGAAGCACAGTAGCACCATGGAGCTGAGCTGGTTGATTCAATGCAATTTTTGTCCCCAGAGAGTAGCTGTACTGCCAAAAGACTGTTTACTTCATGGCACCAAACATGGCCTTATACTGAAGGCCTTGTGGTCCTGCCACACCCTGCCCCCAAAAAGGAAACAGTAGAAGTGGGTCTTCCAGATGCTTAGAGAGGACCTGCTGGGTTGCAGCCAATCAATAAGAGGCTCCATGGAACCAGACAATTAAGGGACAACAGGCACATATAAAAGGGTCTGCAGAGCTAGAAAACTTCAGTTGTTGCCTGGAGCTTGAGGAGTAAGGACAGTGCTTCTGGCTGGCAGAAGGAACTACAATCCTAGGGACAGATCAGTTGCTGGCAGGAACTGTTGTAGTGAGAAGAAGCTCCTGACTTCCTGCTGTAGTTTGAGCTGACAGAACCCTAGAGTAAAGGCAAAGCCAAAGGTGAAGGGTCTCTATGGAAAATGGCCCAGGGAACAGCAGGCAATGGCAATAGGTGGCTGCTACTCATAGGGTCCCTGGGGTTGGCCCATAGTACTGGACGGGCCTGACTTCCCCACTGGACAAGGGTGGAATGGCCTAATGCCAGAGAGAGGTGTTCGAGGCCTAGAGAAGGGGGTTGAAGACCCCACAGACAGTCAGCATTTGTGGACTCTGTTGATCCTACAAGGAGATAAAGGTGAAGAGTAACTCCGATGGACAGCTGGGTTTAGAGATTGGCTGTTAAAGGCAAACAGTCTTCAGAGAGGAAGTTTTGGGAGTTTGGCCCTTTACCAGTATCAAGTATCAACTGTAAGCTAACTCAGACTGCAGAGAACAGGGCTGTAGACATTAGTAACTCAGAGTCTGGTGTTAGGCCCTATTGGACTAATTGGAGACTGACTATTGAGTACTGAGGCCAGGGACAGGGCTACAGAAATGCGAAAGTGCCCTGTTGGACTTGTACCTGGTCTGATTGTACACCTACAGATTGTGAGTGACTCTGAGTCACCAAACACCTGTCTAAGGACACCAGGATGACTAACAGTGTGCACCTCAAGCAACACAAGCCAATAAGAAGGCAGGCACATACACACCCAGCCAAAGGGCACTCACAAGAAGTAAGCAGCACACTATTACAGTACTGCAGGCCCAAAATACTTTGATATCTGGCACATGAAGTGCACTTTCACCATCCGTGGAATGTGCACAAGGACAGCATATCACAAAGAGCTCCAAATACTGTACATGGTAAGATACTTCCTTCTTCCATCCCTCATGCATCTGCACTAAATTCTAAGGGCATAATTTTGCCTTCCTCACCCATAGTTAGCTAAATATTCAGGTAGGTGGCAGAATTGAGCCCATAGGGGTTGTGCACAAAATAATGTACTTCTCAGCATGGGTGATACTGAGAACTCACCCCTTTAAAAGCTGTATTTCCATTCCCTTATAATCTTGCAGCGCTGAATTGTTGGAATTTTGAACCCTTTGTTGACCGATATAAACCAGTCCATATGCTTTACAGATATTCAGGATTTCATAGCCCCATTACTCCTTCCTGCTGCCATATCATAGAATCATAGAATGCTAGGGCTGGAAGAGACCTCAGGAGGTCATTGAGTCCAGTCCTCTGCCCAAAGCAGCACCAATCCCAACTATACTCATATATTGAGAGTTACAAGAGCACCTTTCAAAAGTCCTTGATATAGTCTGGTTTTTAAAGAATAATCAAAATATTTTATGCATAGCTATTAGACAATTCAATAAAACACTTAGGGTGCATCTACACAGAACCCTAAACTTGAAATAAGATAGGCAATTTGCATTATGTAAATTACGTATCTTATTTTGATTGAATTTTGAAATAGTGTATTTTGAAATTTGGCACGTCTACACAGTGCCAAATTTCAAAGTAACATGCTGTTTCAAAGTAACATCTCTTATCCCTCATGTAATGATGATTACAAAGATGCCAAAATAGCACATCTGCTATTTCAAGACCTATCTCAAAATAGCGGGCGCATTCAAAAGATGCAGGGTATCTATTTCAGGATACTTTTAGTATTCTTAAATAGCCTCACTATGTAGACGTACCCTTAGTTGAGGAAGTCAGTAAATGGATCATGATCAAACTTTTGTATATGGGATTTAGACTGGATTTGAAGCTTCTGTTTCAGAGCACAGGATCTTCTCCAAATTCCAACAGTGCACATTCGCATAAGTATTACTTTTTAGAGAGAACATGTGGCTACCCTGAAAGTAAAACTGAGCTCACAGAGAGCCAGTAGAAAAACAGGAATGACATTCATCTCCTCTTCTGAATACACAAGCAGAGCTTCTATGAATGCTATTTTGAAGTTAAGTATCAGGTGACTCACGCAACAGTACAGAAGACAGAAAGTGCAGGTTTTGTCCCAGCAGGGACAGACTTAAAATAAACCAAACTGGTAGTGAATTACCATCTCACACTTTATCAGTTTCCATGGCATGTGCAAATTTGTATCTCATAGTCTATGGCCATTTACTCTTGACTAAAACTCACCACCTCAGAGGGGAGACAAACCAGTGCTTGATTTCCCTACCTCAGAAACCTATTGTCCAAAATTCTCACAGAATGGAGCCAAATTCATGTTTTCGTTCATGAGTGCAAATCAGAAAAAGCCCTTTTTCAAGATAAGATTCAGACTCTTCCAACATCTCACAAGAACACCTTTTTCATAAGGTCTGCACCTTTCAGGATGGCAGAAATTGTACAAGATCAATGGTTGGCCAAAACTGCATGGGAGCAGTGCAAGAGAATCCTTTGCTGAGGATTTGTGCTGCGAAGGAGTAGTAGTACTCTCTCAGCTGTGCAGCTCAGTTTCCAAACCTGAACTATCTTGCCTTGCCTTCCTAGGAGAATGGCTGGAGCCCAAAGGTTCCATGAATTCTTCAAATAGAGAGCCATAATTTGCAACACTTTCTTCTGGAGCGGGTCCTGCTGAGCGATATTACTCAGCATGAGAAACATGCCAGAATCTGAGTTTAATGTTATAGAGATGAAGGCATTTTCAAAATATCCTTCATCTTTTCCCAAGGCCCCAATAACACTTCTTGGAGGATACTCAGTGCTTGAGAGCAACTAGCTACCACCCACCCTTAGCAAGAGGAACCCTTGCCTGTGCCAGGTCCCAAAGGCTACAGGCAACACAAGCCCTTCTCCTGACCCTACCTACACAGGCTTCACTGTCCTATTGCATGTTAGCGACAGGCTCATTCCAACCTCTGTAAAATTCAGTGCATCCTCTGTGCCCTCTTCCAATTGGCATCAAGACTTCTGGGGTCACTTCCCCACCTTCACTTGATGCAGTAGGGTCATGGACCAGCTAATCTGTATGCATAGGTCTGGGACATTCTTGCCTGGACAGTACATCTGCCCCACATTTTCTTTGCCTTTGATAGATAGTTTGCATATTGCACTCCTGCAGTGCTGTGCTCCAGCACAGTAGTTTGGAATTGGTACCTTTTGTTTAGTGTAGCCACACCAACGAAAAGTTATCAGCTAGGACGCAGAACTTCCTGTTAAATGGGCAAAGCCTCAACTGCTTGACCACCCACATGTCTGTGTACATTCTCTTTCTAGGACAGAGTAAGTCTGTTCAGCAGGGGTTTATTGTTTTTTGTTTGTTTGTTTGTTGTTCCTGAATAAAGTAATAGGATGCTTTTTATTGCTTTTGCCTGTTTGGAGTTGGCCTGGGAGCAGAACTGATGCAGATGTGTTAGTGCACAGTTCAAAACTCATTGTAAAAATCAGGACAGGCTAGAATAAGCTTTCCTAGGTTGTAGCTGTATCCATGGTTCTAACTAACCCAAATAAAGTGTTCTATCCCTACAAGCTTGCATTTGGTTGCCTGAGCAGCAAGCACAGTGTGAACATCTTGGGCTAAATTCACCCCTCTGTAATTCCATTGGTTTTGTAACTCTGTCTCCAATATCCCTTCGGATGCGGATATTCTTCCTTATAGCTTCAATCTGAAAGAAAGTTCTCCCCCCTTCCATTGAGGGCAGATTCTGCCAGCTTTGCTTACTGTATAATACCTCCCCCTTGGATTGATCCATGAAATCAACTGGGCAACTTGAAAAGTAAGATACTAATCAGTGTGAGTGATTCAAATTGTGATCTAACTTGGGTAGTTATGCAGAGGAAAGAACAGTCAAATCTGAACATTTGGGTGGGGAATGGAGAAAGCATTGTTTCTGCCCCTTCATATTGTAACAGTAAGGATACAGTAAGGAGGAGGGAGAAAACTTGCTCATCTTGGCCTCTGAGGATAGAACAAGAAGCAATGGGATTAAACTGCAGCAAGGGAGGTTTAGGTTGGACATTAGGAAAAAGTTCCTAACTGTCAGGGTAGTCAAACACTAGAATAAATTGCCCAGGGAGGTTGTGGAATCCCCATCTCTGGAGATATTTCAGAGTAGGTTAGATAAATGTCTATCAGGGATGGTCTAGACAGTATTTGGTCCTGCCATGCGGGGCAGGGGACTGGACTCGATGACCTCTCGAGGTCCCTTTCAGTCCTAGTATTCTATGATTCTATGATATATCTAGTCTAAGACATAGGTGGTCAGGCTGAGTGGTTACCATGAGCACAGAGAAGGGGAGAGGTTCAGAGCCAGAAGATCAGCAGCTAAGGTCAGGAACCACAAGTACAATACCAGAAGTCAGACAGGCTCAAGAAAGCAGGTCAGGATCCAGAGATGAGCTAGAGGTCAGGAATCACAAGCCAGAAAGAACCCTGAAGATCTAGGTTTGAGGCTTGTGGAGCATGACACTATGCAAAAGAGAAAATCTATGCCAGGTACATATGTGATGCAACATATAGCTTTTCTCCACATTCAGAAGAAGGAAAAAAGTGAGAACTAGACTGTTGTGGTCTGGTTCTTTTATGGGGTAGCACAAAAACGCTTTGGTCATGGTAAACGCCACAGATTAGCCCATAATTAATTGTGTAGAAATATCTAGATACCAAAAGCACTGGACTAAGTGCAAAGAATTTCTTCTAACCCAGGAATGGGCAAATACCAGCTTGTAGGCTGGATCCAGTTCACCAGGTTTAGCTTAAGTTGGCAATAGCAGCTCCTATTGGCCATGGATCGCTGTTCCCAGCCAATGGGAGCTGCAGGAAGTGGTATCCTGGTCTAGTGATGCTTCACACAGCTCCGATTGGCTGGGAATGGTAAGCCACAACCAAAGAAGCTACAATCGCCAGTACCTGCAGCAATGCAGGTAAATATCGAGGCGGCTTGCCAGAGGTTAACCTTCGTGAAACGCTATCTTGTTATTGCTCACCCCAGTTCTAAACAGTTATTGGGTCAAATTCATCCCTGGGGTAATTAAATGGGCTTCCAGAAATGCCATTCAGCTTTCTCAAGAGGGTAGATATAAGGCAAAAAAATGCAGCTTATATACAATATTACATTTAATAGAACCACATGAAAAAATATTAAGATTACAAAATCAAGAACAATTCAGAAATGCCTTAATTAAAAGTACCCCTTCCCACTGCTGCTAGCCCCATTTGGGCTAAGAGGGAAATTATCATCCCTTTCTCACCTATCCTACATGTATTCTTCCTTCCCTTCTCCCTCCTCTTACTTTGCATTCAGATTATGTGGTTCCTTTTTTCCCATCCTGCCTGATCACCACTAAGGACCAATGAGCTTACATTTCTTATGTCTGGCACCATAGCATCCTCCCAGAGAAGAGCAAATACAAGAAGAATCCTGTTAGCCCCTGCAGCCTATGGGTGGAGCACTCACAATCTCACTTTAGGAATAAAAGATAGAACTACGTAGCACTGTCTTTTGTTTCAGCTACACCAGACTAACAAGGCTGCATCTCTATCACTTTAGGAATGTGCTGTCCAGTCAGATGTAGAAGTTGTAAGGGATGAAATATGTTTTGTGCAGGCAGAATCTTTGGAGAATTTAGTTACCAAACTGAGCAAGGTTTTGGGGGCGGGGTATTAAAGTTTGGCCCAGTTTTCACTGGGGAGGCAAAAAGTACATTCCTGCAAAGAGAGTGCTCACCTAGGGTATGTCTAGACTACATGGCTCTGTCGATGGAGCCATGTAGATGAGTTTACTAGACATAGTAAAATTAAGCAGTGATTTAAATAATTGCCACTTCATTTACATCAAAATGGCCGCTGCGCTGTGCTGCCGATCAGCCGATCGGCACAGCGGGGCAGTCTAGACGCGCCGCGGTATATAAGGGAAGCCTTTGTCAACTGCTCCAGTATGCCTCGTGAAACGAGGTTTACAGGAGCTGTCGACAAAGGCTTCCCTTGTCGACCACGGCACATCTAGACTGCCCCTCTGTGCCTATCGGCTGATCTAACTTGTTCCTAACTTGTTCTTTCCCCACCAAGGGCTGTCCACCTCCTTCCCATACTGCGTTGCCTAGTACATATGTGTGGGAACTGACCTTGTCCGTGAATACAGAGGCAAAGAAAACATTGAGTACTTCAGCTTTTCCCACATCATCTGTCACTAGGTTACCTCCCTCATCCAGTAAGGGCCCCACACCCTCTCTGATC
Organism: Pelodiscus sinensis; assembly: GCF_049634645.1. Taxonomy (NCBI): domain Eukaryota; kingdom Metazoa; phylum Chordata; order Testudines; family Trionychidae; genus Pelodiscus; species Pelodiscus sinensis. Next base: position 25,814,213 of record NC_134725.1, on the reverse strand, counting down.
ACCTTCTTCTTGCTAACATGCCTCTAGAAACCTTTCTTGTTACCCTTCATATCCCTTGTCAGCTGCCCAATTTCAAGTTGTTACTCCAAACCATGGAGGCACTCGAGCTTCTTAGGGAAATGGTATGAGTATTTTTAACATGTGAAAAAGCAATGTACCTTCCCTAACCTTATTCTTGGAAATGGCTGCACCATTTGTGTTGAAACTTTCTAAGAATGTTTAGCCTTATTCAGATGTCCAGTATGGAAAAATTTCAATCCAAGTTTGGAAAAGCTTAAGCAAGGGAAAGCTGAGTTAGGAAAGTGAATGGAAGAGAAATGTATACCGCTACTGAATCCAACCCAGTGTTGGAAAAGTGTTTTAATCCACATTAAAAGATTTCATGCTTTAAAGTTAAACACATACAGCCCATGCTCGCTGGATCACCAAAGCTGCCCAAATTCCTTCTATACGACTTTGTTTCTTGTTTCCCAGCTCATGGCTTGGAGTGAGGGTCACTGCTGAAGGTGTATCTATATCTCAAGATGCCAAGTGACCAGAATGGTTATTGGTGGCTACTGTACTTTATACTTAGTCCCAGGCCAACCCCAGAATTTGGGAATGGGCCTGAAAGTAGTTCCATATTACTCTTGTTCAACCCCACTCTCTGAGCTGGTTGTATGCAACGCAACATCAAGGGACATTTGATTTTACCGAGCTATTCCTGATGTACAACAGGTAGGAAAGAATTCCTTAAAATATTAGATCCAGAAGAGAATCTAATCTAATGTAAATAGTTTGTGCATGTCTCAAATTATTACTTATTTTTACAATAAAAAGGGGAAAATTTGACTAGGCTTAATGCATGTACTGAACAGGCTTCAATAATAAATGACAGATAGTTCTCTCCTACCTGCACTTGATTCTTATTCAAGGAGCCCCCCTGCTGGTCCATGAAAAAACTGTTTTTATTTCTAAATGTTGCTGCTTTCCATTAAATTGCAATGCACAATCTCCCCAAGATAGCACAATAGGACAGAAACTGGAAACCTGCTATCAGTAAGGTATATATTGCACTACTTTCGCCTGAACATTTGCTAGTTTTTATTCTTTCTTCTTTAGCATCTTGCATAGAGTGGAAGCCTCTTATAAGAACACCAGCTGTGGGAAGGGACTGAGGCATGAAAAATAACACCGTACATTATCCATGCACCCAAACAAAACAGTGAAATTGGTTGCAGTTTGCATATTATCATGAAAAATTATCTGAAGTGCTGTCATATCTTTCATCTGAAAAATCATAAAGCCCTTACTAAACATTAATTGATACATCCAACAGATGAAAGAAAGGCATATATGTGTCATGTCAGCCTCCTCCCTGGTGAAATCAGCAGGTGTTCAAGGACAGATTATACAAGATACTCAGCACCTCACAGGACCAGACCCAAGGATAGAAAGTGAAGGAGAACAGTGCATCCAGATGAATGTGCTGGGGAAATCAGCAAAAGACTTTTCTTTGAGTTAGAAATTTGCCAGGTCCTCAAGGCTAGCACCCCTTCTGCTATGGATCTCCATTTGACATCTCAAGCAGAAGTCTGCAGCCTAAACTACATGGGAGCACTGGTTCAGTGCTGTCTTAAGAAGAAGAATGCCTCATCAGGAATATTTCCTGCAGAACTTAAATTGTCTTAAGGATGTTTTTTAGAGGTCTTCCTGCCAATGCATTGACCTGACTGATAAGCTAGTTGGTTCACTGTATAAGGTAGTATGGCTTATAGGTTAATGCCCTCATTGAAAGGCAAGACACAGCAAATAGAGCAAACAAGGTTTGCACTTTATTTTGTGTTTTGCCCATTGACGTTTGTATACTGAAGTTTGTGAATTTCAATGGATTTTGTGAATGAAATGTAAAGTTGTCTGTTTTGGTGTAAATTAAGTGCAATGGGATCTTTAAGGAAAAGATGTACTTTTTAATAAATTAGTGAGATTGTGTATGCTCCAGTCCTGTGTTGGGACAGCGCAGGGCTGGAGCATCAGCATGGGCTCACCAATGCTGGGGGAACCCTGACCCTGAAGGGCTATATGATATGTCTACATTACAGAGATTTTTTGGAATAACAACTGTTTTTCCGAAAATACTTCAATTACGTCCACACTTCAATCACGTTCTTTCAAAAGAAAATCAAAAGAACAAAGGGTTTCCAGCATTGGTAATCCTCTTTCTATGAGGAAGAAGCCTTTTTCCGAAAGAGCTTTTTGGAAGATGGGACAGGTAAGAGGGAGTTCTTTCAGAATAAGAGGAAAGAGGAAAAAACACAAGTGCCCTGGTGGCCACTCCGTCCATAGTAATCACAGCTTAAATGGAGATAGCATCCATTCAGTGTGGACGCTATCTTTCAAAAAAGTTGATCACTTTTTCAATGCACTTTGGCAGTGTGGACATGCTCTTTTGGAAGAAGTTTTTTCAGAAGATCTCTTCCAGGCAAGCTGGGAGCCACATCTGGCCCCAGGCCTTAGGTAAGGTTGCCAGATGGTTTCAACAAAAACAATGGAAACACTTGACATTACATCAGAATCCACATTACATCTTATTTAGAAAATACCGGACATTTATATTTTCTCATTTTGTTTCCCGAACAGAAAGCTCAAATACCAGACTGTCCGGTTCAAAACCAGAAACCTGGCAACCCTAGCCACAGGTTTCCTACCCTTGCCATATTGGTTTTTTCTTGTGATATACAATTTTATAAGGTTCTTCTGAAATTATATGGATTTTAGTTAGTCTTTCTGTTTTAAAATGTGCAGTATAAACATTTTCTATGCAATCAGAAGATGGGGGAAAAGTAAAGCATGAGCTGAAAAAGAAAACTCAAAAAAGGGACCATTCATCATCTGTTCAAAAGCACCAGAGGTGAAACCCCATTTGTATAGAGAAGATGTAAAACAGCCAGGATGTGAGACTAAGGAACTGGAAGATTCTGGGCACAGAAAAGCAGAGACTGTAAACAGAATTGAAGAAGATCTTAAGATGTTGGGAATCTGAGAGGGAAAAATACTCTTCATTCTGCATGAAATTGTTCTTGTATAGTCGTGGTTCAAGTAGGATTTTTAGAAAGGGTCAGATTAATGGACTGTTTTTGAGTGCAGAGATGCTTGATAAAGTGTTGGGTTTTCAGTTCTTTAAAGTGTTGTAATTATTTTCTTTTCTCTGCTCACAATGGCAAAATGATGATGTGCAAGCTTGCTTTATATGTGAATCTTCAGGGAAGAGAGTAGCACACAGAATCAATGTTGCTAAATTGGAATGTGGCAAGTGAAGAGGAGTTGAGTTTTTTATTATAATCCAAGAAAAAAAGAGTGCATACAATGAGGAAAAAAGGCAACAAATTTAAAACTGATAAACTAAATACCTTTTCATACAATTAGTCAATGGAACTCACTGCTACAAGATATTATTGAGTACACAGAAAGATTTTAATAGAATCAGCTGTTTATATCGATAATGAGAATATTCACAACTATATTAGAGGGAATAAAAAGAAAACTTTATAAAGGGTTTAAAACTTCCTGCTTCATGGTATAAGCCAAAAACTAATAGCCTGGGGTCAGGTAGAAATATCTCCTATGGGTATTTTATTCTATAATTGGCCACTATATGGTTTCTTGTACCTTTTTCTGAAGCATCTGGTACTGTCTTCTTTCAAAGGCAGGAAAATAGACTAGATGGTCTGGTGGCCGGATCCAGAATAGCAATTCCTATGTTCTTATGTCACATTTTGTAGTTCTTAGAAGTTGAATCTCTAAATGTGTTATAGCTTCCTTCAAAGGTCTGATAAATACTGCAAGCTCTGCTCCACCTAATCTAAGCTATCATTTCAAAGAAAGTATCTAGCCGTTTCACGGCAAAGATAGCTTTCATAATGAAAAACATCCACTAGACTTTTAAATTTGTCCTGGTGATTTTCTCTACATACCACTGTTTATCCAAGGTGTTGAGCTACAGTTCAGATTCATAATCTGAAGATGGAAAGATTTTGTCATTTTCACATTCAGATCAGTATTAGCTTATAACAACAATACTTGGTTCTTATATAGCCCTTTTCATCAGAAGATCTCACAGTATTGTACAAAGGAGATCAGTATCCCTACTTCAGAGATAAACACTTGCAGTAACAGAGTGGCAAAGTAACTTTCCAAGTACCCCTAATGCTCAAGAACCCTAGAACCCATGTTTTAAGAATGTTAGTCTAATGCTCTATCCATTAGGTAAGAAGTAGTCAGTTTTTGACAAGGTCTAAATTTCTTGCTCAAGGGTTAGTTAAGGTCCAGACTCCAGAGAAGATAATAATAAAAAAATAACAATGATAAGCAAATAAAAAGATGATACATTCCATTCAGAAGCATCTGGAAGCACAGATTTGGCCTGTGGCTCACATTACCAACCAGTGTGACCAATCTGAGTAATTGTTCTTCAGTGTAAGTACTAGGTTCATAATCTGGCCTTTAGGAAGATGTAAATTAACCTCTTTCTGCTCAGTGTACTTATTACACCACTGATCCCCTTATACTTATTTCCCAGCATGAAGCTTATACCACCTTAAAGACTGCCTCTTAGACCTAGTCTACACTATGCCCTTCCAGCATTCTAATCTTTGTGACTTCTTCTATGCAAATAACATAGCTGAAGTTGACATCCTTACTGCAGGAGGTCAGTGTGTGCTCCTCTTCTATTGACTATCGGCTATTCTTCTCATCCTGGTGGAATACTAGCATTGATGAGAGAGCGCTTGGAGATTGATTGATTTATTGCATCTAAGCAGATGTGATAAATTGTTTTCCTGTGGATCGATTGCTGCAGCATCGATCCACCACACGAAGAAGACAAGCCCTCAGTTTCTCAGTGGATGGTCTGGTAATAGACCTAGGATGAAATCCTGGCCCCAGTGAAAATGATGGTACTTTTCCATTGACAACATTAGGGCAAGTATTTTACCTTCCTCCTCTGAATCCCATCTCCCCATAGGCTATTCTACATTTGTCAGTATTTATGGAGTGACTGCCATACATTGGTCAGATCCTCCACAGGTATAGGCCCATGTAGCCCCAAAGAAATTAGACTGGTTTACACCAGTAGAGGGTGTGGCCCATAATATTACACTTGAAATCTTTTGGGTAGTGCATTTTTATTTGCTTTGGTGCTATCAAATAATTTTCAAAACATTGGTAAAGCAGACAATGAAATGTCTTAAGTTGAAAAGCCTCATAATTTATTGCAGATCTATGGGAGAACATTTGTAGAACCCATTTAATTCATTTAATAGTAATGCAAACATTGATATAAATTAAAACTCCAGAATGCTCTCTCACATCTTTTTTCTCCCCATGAGAGGAGAATGAAAATGGTTTATTACTTGTGGATTATAATTGCCTAAAATAGGTTATGATGTAAAAAAAATTCTAATCCTTTCTACTAGGCAGGAGCTAAATTCTACAGACAGAGAAATTACATCAAACGCCAGTGCATTAAGGAAGAAACATGCTTCTTCTCCCTTTGGGGAAACTCTAAGAACGTCTTTTTAGAACCATCAAAATTCACAAGCTATAATAAATTATTCTTTTTCATTACCCATTTATTAAGTAGGCTGCTTGGTATAATGGTAGACAAATTCTGTGTAATTTTTACAGTATTACATGACTGTGATTTCTGATTTGACATGGACTAGAGATATCAAGAGAAGAGATGTGTTTTGTACATTGGGACCATCTTTTCACCAAATTCGGATGAAGACAACTTTTTCAGACTGTTAAATTGCCACCTATCAGAAAGACTATGTGTTGGGGATGCAGGTTGGCTCAGTGAGATTGCAAACCACAGGCTAGATCCTGTGAAGTACTTTGATTGCATGTGTACTTAACGTGTGCACTCAGTATAAGCTGTCACATTTCTATAGTCTTTTAACATAAATCAGAATGCTCAGCACTCCCCCTTTATATCAAAGAACCCTCTATGGTCTTTACCTATCAGAGCATAGGTTGTGGACCCATTGACAATTAAAGGAATTCATCCCACTCCTTGCAGTAGTTTCAAAAAGGGATCTAGTACATTCTGATAGATAGATAGATAGATAGATAGATAGATAGATAGATAGATAGATAGATAGATAGATAGATAGATAGATAGATAGACACTCTCTTTTGTAAGTACATGAAGAATCAAAGGAACTAAAAGGATGACATAAAATGAGCTATTGTGTTTAGTAGGAAAGTGGAGGAAAATCTGACTGAAAAACAAGTGAGCATAACTACATCTTAAAAATATAACAAATATTGCTCATATCACAAGGGTATTATTAAAATTAAATGGGTGTAAAAGCTCACCTACAGCTTGTGAAGTAGTGTAGAATAGTCAGTGGATAAGACCATGGTCTGAGAATCAGGAGAACTATCATCTGTTCTTGGCTCAGCCATTCACATGTTGAGTGACCATGAGTAAGTTTATTATTTACGTCATGGCTTGCACCCACTGGCACCAATCAGGACCGGGCTTAAGACTTAATGGGCTTAAATTGCAGCAAGGAAGGTTTGGGTTGAACGTTAAAAAAAACTTCCTGTCAGAGAGGTTAAGCACTGAATAAATTGCCTAGGGAGGTTGTGGAATCTCCATCACTGGAGATATTTAAGAGCAGATTAGACAAACAGCAGTCAGGCATTGTCTAGATGGTGCTTGGTCCTTCCATGACTGCAGGAGACTGAACTCAATGATTTCTCTAGGTTCCTTCCAGTTTAGTATTTTATGATTATATGAGTCATTGCACTGGGCTTTGTACACAGAAAAAGACGTGGTCCTTGCTACAAAGATTTTAAAATACAGGTCAGAATAAACCTCTCTCTCTCTTTGCCAGTTTCCTCATCTGTAAAATTGGGGATCAAAATGATAACGCACCATTATGAACAATTTTGTTTGAGATTTTCAGAAGCACATATAATTGATAAGTTTTTTTTGACAGGTGCAAGCCCACTGAGCCAACCTGCATCCTCAACAGCTAGCCATTCTGACAGGCAGCAAAGTTACAGGCTGACAATGTTGTCTACATCTGAAATTGGTGAAAAGAGGGTCCTGGTATTGGTCTGTGACTTTGAAGAGGGGGGATTATAATAGATTTATTCCCAGTGCTTCTGGCGCGGAAGGAACCATTGTCTGGTCAGCATGAGTCATGGCATTTGACTTCCCAATGCTCAGAAACACCAACTCTACCAAACATTCTTGAAAGTGGAGTTACTGGAGTTCTTTCCTTGAAGGAAGTGGGTCTGGCCCACAAAAGCTCATCACCTAATAAACCATCTTGTTAGTCTTTAAAGTGCTACATAATCCTGTCTTTTGTTTGAGCACCTCTGGGAGAGACAAATAGCCAGATCCTCCACTGCTGTAATGGTGTTATGAGGATGCATAGTCACTGAAGATCTAATCCTGAGCCTGTTCACATGTTCTTGTTGTGACTCACTTCACTCCCTCTATGGAGTTGCATGTAAATCATCCATTCTAGCCCCCCAAATAACAGCAGGGAAAAAGAAAAATGACAAAGCAGAGTCAAGAGCAAGACCTAAGTTCAAATATGATTTTGAAAAAAAAGGGGGAAAAAAGAAAAAGAAAAATGGAAACTGGGTAAGGAATAAAGCAGAAAGTCAGAAGAAAAGTTACCTGACCTTCATGCCCTCTGAACTGCAACAACTCAAGAATACTGGCTTGTTAGCTTAGTCTGACAAATAAATACGTAAATACATAAATACATAAATAAATGGTGGTTATAAAACCCCATATTGAATCTTCACAACCGGAAGCAATGCAAAACTACTTTCTTCAGATAGGAAGGAGATTACATTTTTATCACTAATCTCTACTCTTTAAGTGAAAAGATTTGATAACATCTGCAATCCCTGCTTTTTTTTCTTTTGTTGTGTGCTTCAAAAACATGATTCTACCTTACCCCACCCATCCCACAGTGCATGACTGGATGTGTTTTTAAATGTAGAGTGTGTAACCTCATTTGTGCCCAGTGCTGGTAGGACAGGATTCAAATTGAAAAAAAAAATACTTAGGACTTCACTGATCCATAAAATTGTTATAGGCAACATTTTAGTTTCAACAAGTGCCAAGAAATCTTTTTTTAGGAATATAAAAAAACAAAGAAGAAACAAAAATAACAAGGCTATTAATCTTTCATTAAGTTAAAGGGATGAAAAGGAATCGCTTAAAGTATCATTCTTTACTTTCACCACAAGATTGAATGCCCCCTGCTAACTTCAAAGACACTAAAAGCAGTTGGTTAATATTATTGGCACAGAACCAGAGTGTGGTTTACTTTAGTTTTTACATGACTTTTTTAAACAAAAGAAAATGTTCAGGGTTGCACATTCATTGCTGAGTATTGAAAAGGGTGCCCATTTGTGCTGCTGCTAGTAGTATCTCAATTTGCAGACATGAAATAGCAGCTCAAAAATCGCAATCAATGTACAAGGGATAAATTCACTAATGTTGCTCCTCTTTGTATTGTGGTTTCAAATCAGACATGGTTCTCTCTGCCTACCAGAGTGTCTGGACTTGATGTTCGCTTCAGTGAAATATGAACCGTATCCATCTCATGAGAAGAGTTAGATGTCTCTTAGAGGTACTGTATCCTATCTGCTTCCCTGTGCAACTACCATTACATTTCCACTTCCCTCCCTACATCTAAGTTTGCAATGAATACATTGGAAACAAAGCTAATTGCTGCTGAGACATAATTTTGTGGTTTTGGCTTTTTGTGCTTGGGTTTTGTGTGATTCTAGATGTAAGCAGCTGATTGAGGGTGTTCCTTTCTGGCAAGTGGTAAACAAGAAGAAGTAGGGAAAAGGAAGGCAGGAAGTGCTTGTGATGGTTTGACCATGTGCTGATACCATGAAGTATTTGGAAGAGCTGAGTGGAGCAGGCTCCCTTAAATCCATGTTAACTGATAGGGAGGGGGTAAAGAATGTTTGATCTTTTTCAGTGTGGAGGTGGTTTCATCTCCATCACAGTCTTTGAGCATTTAGTTCAATGACAAAGAAGTAAAGGCCTGAACCTAAGATTTTCAATGACTTTTTGAGAGGTGATGGGCACTTAAACTTGAGTCACTGAATCATGAATTTACAGGGGCAGGGGGAGTCCTTTTTACTTCTCTGTGTTTGCAACCTGCATTGTCAGATACTGTAGAGCAGCTAATAGCATGCTACCATTCCCCTTTCTGTGCAGGTTAAAGAGGAGTGGAAGGTTGGCAGAACTGACTCTGCTCACTCATATGTCACTTGGTGATTCTGAGCTAGTGCTGAGAGGGATGTAGTAACACAACTGAGGCAGATTACTTCCTCCATGGAACAAGGAGATAGCAGGAGCTTTTGTGTCACAATTTGGTACTTGATCAGGACAGATTGGCAGAGGCCTCCCTTACCCAGTGGGAGCTGAAAATGCTCAAGACCTATCAAAAATAGTTAAGTACAGTACTTTGCAGGATTGGGCTCTTTTAGTGTCAATTGTGATGCTGATTTTTATTTTGTGGATACTAGAATCTGGAATTCTGTTTAGATGCCTCAAATAACAGGTTTATCTCATGGTCTGAGAAAAAAAGAACTGGAGCAGAGCATGACAATTACATGGAGGTTTACTAATATATGGTATTACTAAAAATGTGTCTGAAGGTAAAGTGGGGGTGATCTTCAAAATACAAAATGTATAAAGAGAGGACAGTGTGATTGAAATACAACCTGTATAGTTTTGCTACAGTTTATAGCCCTTCAGTTATTACCCTTGTTTCTGCCCCACAACTTCACATAAAAGCAAACATTTCCAGTTAGCCCGTGCGAAATCTTCTGGTTATGCCATGTTGTCAGTGCCTTGCAACTAAATTTGTGTATTTTCCTCAAAGTTAATTTCTTCTGACACCCCCTCTGACTCATCTACAAGTTCTCTCCTACCTATTCTCTGTGGGCTGGCTCCACATCCTAGAAAAACTTTCAGAGGTCTTGGCATCAGGTTTTTATATCTCCTTCTACCATGCTTGGCTTCACTTTTGCTCAGAGCAACCATAGTGATGATGGGGCCTTTATCTGCAGGTTGGACTGTAGATAAATCTATGTATTATATATATTACTTCGTATGACTTGACATTGGGTCTCTCCATATAACCTTGTAACTTTGTATTAATCCATATAACCTTGTAACTTTGTATCAGAACCTGAATCCATATAACCTTGTAACTTTGTATTAGAACCCTATATAGAAAACTTGTAGAAAACTGAGTATATAGTTAAAGTGGTAAAATGTCTTTTGCTAGGAGTAGAATAAGATTTTCCCCCACTCTCTTCCCCCCACTCTGTAATCAATTGCCCTGTTGAATGAATGAGGTGTGAATGAGTAAGACTTGGGAGCCAAGCACCTCCAGACAGCCACAACAGTTGAAGAGGGGGTGGAAGCCAGACCCAAGGTGTCAAGTGGGCTCAAGAAAGAAGAGCAGACATATTGACAGCCTTGGGGATTAGAAGCAGGCACCTTCTTTGGAAAACACCCTCTCTGCAGCACAAAGGGACCAATGGACACAGACCCAGATTTTGAATCTGGGATATATTTGCATATGAGAGGGATGCTATAAAAGTGAGGTGTCTTGCAGAGGACCCCGGGTTTCATCTTGTCACCATCGGAGAATCGATCCGGATCGGCAGAAGCCCGGCTCCACCCCTTCCCCCATCTAACTCACCTGGCCAGTGAAGTTAAGGGGAGCAACTCGTTGGTAACAACAGCAAGATGGAGTGTGCTTGTGTGTGTGTGTGAGTGCATGAGTGACATATATATATATATATATATATATATATATATATATATATATATATATATATATATATATATATATATATCATATGCATATGATAACTGTTGATTATTCTATGTGTGATCAATAAATGTGGCATGTTGCCTTATCCCCCCTGAAAAAGATCCCGAGTGCTTCTTTTAAGTACAACAGAACAAAGGTACTCGGTTTATCTCAATTAGACCAGATGCTGATCAGCACAACCTCCTTATTCCTTATGTCTTTTGTAAGAGAAAATGTACATTCCCCACATTTTATATTACAGATAGGGCTACATTTGATATTATGAAACCTAATTTTTAGTTGCTTATCAATTTACCAAACTTATATTTCACCAGGCAGGTTATCTGGACTTTTGTTTTTAAATAATAAACTAAAAAACTGTTTCCAAGACTGAAAATAGTGAAAATATGTCGTTTGGCCCATATAAAAAAATATTGTGACCTTTTAGTTGAAAGATCAAAGTCCCCGATATTTTGGCACAGAACTTGACATTTGGCAGAGGGTGGGCTTTATGTCCAGGGTGTTCTTTTTGCCATCCCCACTGCCCAAATTATAAGCCTTTGAATAATCACTGTTTGAACATGCTTAGTGGAGACTTCTGAAATGTTTGCAACTCCATACTCTGAAGATTCCATCCTGACTGAGAATGCTGGCAACTTCTAGTGTGGACAAAGCAGTGCACAGAGCAATTGCGTATGCTCCTTCCCTTCATCGTTCCTAAGTGTGGCTGCACTGCACATGTGTCATCTTGCAGTCTAGGGCTATGTCAATGAAGCCAGGTAACCCTGTAATGCCTGCTCCAGGCTGGAGTTGGGCCACACACTGCAAATGGGAGCCGCGAGCCTGGCTATCTTGTGCTCTAATGACCATCTTACTGCACCAAGGAAGTGTAGAGGAGGAAACCACCTAAGCCAAACTGAAAGGAATGGATTGAGACAAGGAGAATGAGATTGGGTAGAAAGGAGGGGAAGGAAAGTAGCACCAGGGGACTGACTGGACAGGGAGACTGGGACAAGGAATCAGGAAGAAGGAGACTGGATCTGGCTGAGCAAAGAAACTGTGGACTTTTGAGAAAATGGGAGATGAGACTGGGAGCCAATTGGCTGAAATAAGACAAGGATCAGAAGGGAAACAGAGGTGATTGGGACTTGCTGGAGAAGGAGCTTATGTCTAGGAGCCAAAGGGAGGGGAAGTGAGGCAAGGGTAGGGAGACATCTGACAAGGATATGGGAAAATTGAGACTGGAACTGGCTGGCCAAGTGACTGAGATAAGGAACAAGTGGTGGGTAGAAAACAACACTGAGATCATCTAAGGAGCCCAGGGAATGAGATTAGGACTAGGAGTTGGGAGGAGGGGTGGTCTGCAGGCAGGAAAGGGGAGAAAGAGATCAGAGGAGGAGCCAGAAAGGAGGAATTTCACTGCCTGGGTGAAGAGATTCAGACTGGGGTGGGAGAAACTGAAGCTGTTGTGAGTGAGATGGGGACTCAATGAATCTGAATAGTGCAGTGTTTCCCAAATGGTGTTCTGGGTAACCCTAGGGTTCCGCAAAGTGAAAATAAGGGTTCCGCGAGAAAATTCCATTATAATAACATGTTGTTATTAAAATAATAATAATAATAATAAATATTAAGCATTTATGAATTTTATTGAAACCAGTTTTCATTTGTGTTGATCTCATGACCTTGTTTAGCATTTGTTTATTATTATCCTTACTTATTTGTGGTCTACTTTTTCAGCTCCATATATAAGACTGCTATTAGAAGTTCCACAAAATTCTTTTGAGTTTAAAAGGGTTCCATGGCCAAATAAAATTGGGAAACATTGGAATAGTGAGACTAGGTCTGGCTGGGCAAGGAGAGTGTGAATGAGATGAGAAGCTTGAAAAGTGAAGACTGTAATTGTGTAAGCAAAGAGTGGGACTGAGATGAGGGGCCAGGAGTGCAGAAAAAACAGGATGGGGATAGGGGTAAACAGACAGCAAAGTCTGTGCCCTCCACAGACTCGAATGGAGCCCAACATTCCTGTGTCTTGCTGTTCTTCTGTTGTCCGAATACCTGTGAAATCCAACTGACAACGTAGGCATCTCATGCCCAATAAAGCATAACTACTTACAATCATTTCATTGGCTCCAGAGACATAGGAATGTATGGTGGATCAAGAGGTTCCAACCCTACTGATGTACCAGGTGGGTGTCAAAATAATGCCACATGGTGGAATTTGGTTTTCTTTTTAAAAAACCTAGAAAATTATACTGTTGGAAGAAGGAGGAACAGGAAACTCAGGAGTGGACAGAGTAAACAGACCACTTTATTGCCCATGTACATTTACCTCAGACCCACCAATGCAAAATTCTGAGTGGCAATGAGTTGGCAACCGTTCCGTTCCATTATACATTTTAGCAAGTAAATTCACACATATATCACTACTTTCCATAAATCCTTATTTAGTAGTGTTAATGCCCATACAAGGAATATTAATAAGCAGGTGGTGAATACAATTATACCTGCCCCTGTTTGTTATTTACTGGTTTTCAGTTGAATCAGCATTATATACTGCCTTAATCAGCAGCTTATAGGGAGGGGAAAGGAGCTGTGACCCTGATATAAGTTTGTACAGTGAGTGAGAACATGCAGAGGATACAAGGAGGCACTGTTAACAATGAGTGAGTTTATCAAGTTGCAGTTTAATGTAACAGTACCCGATCTATCTCACCAAGCAGCAAAGAAGGAGAAGTAGGCTGTGACGAGGTGCAGTCACAGATGACCCCTCGGGGTGCCTCCCGGGATGCTGACACGGCCACTTTCATTCGCCTTCCCGCTCTCTGGGGCTCCGCACCACCCGGTCCTGCTGGGCCAGCTCCGCTGGTCTCCCCCAGCCAAGGCCCCAAGGTGAGGTCCCTGCCCCCACTGAGAAACAGTACCGACACTGAACCACTTCAGGTCCAAGGAGAGTGCAGTTTAGGGCCCAGCCTCCTGAGAGAGCACTCCCCAGATGGATCAGACCCCAAGGAATTATTTAAGCCAACTTTAGCAATGAAAGGGAGAATGTGCATGCTGGTTGCCCTCCCCTCAGGTAACAATCATTTACACATGGTTTGATAGAAATACAAATGGTTTTATTAAGTGGAAGCAGTAGGATTTAAGTAGTAATAAGTGAAGACAGAGCAAAGTAAGTTACAAATCAAAAGAAACAAAACTGCTTGGCTAATTCTACTTTGAAACCTCAGTACAAACTTAATCAAACCCACCCTAAAGCCTCTTTTCCAGCTGCCCCTCCAAACCAGGGCTTTCAATCTTCCACACCCTGGGGTCTCTGGCCCCTTCCTTCAGGTGCAGCCCAGCCAAAAGACCCAGGCCTCTCCTTTCCTATTCCTTTTGTTAAGGAGTTGAGGCCACTCCCTACCAACCATTGCTCAGACTTAAGGACAAAAGATTGTTTAACAGTGGCTCATATAGAAGTTGCAGGTAACATCCTCCATGTCTCCCATTCACACATTTGAAACTCACAAAGTATTCCCCACTCCATGTGTCTAATTTACACACACACATACTACATACAACAGAGTAAGATAAACAGAACCAGCAGATCATGACATGAAGATCAATGGGTTACATGAAATAATTCACTCAAACCACCTTTGAGTTATGTATATTCATGCCCATGAGTCCATTTCATAAAGCATGGTGAGGGGGAGGGAGGCTCCGTCACATAGGCCTCACTTACCTTTTCTACTGGCAGCAAGGAGAGAGAAAATGAGCCTCATTAAGGAGGAAGACATGCCTATAATTTAGCAAGGAAAAGGGTCTGCTTTGGTCAGATCCTCAGCAACGTTGCAGGCCTTTCTAGTCTCCAATTAACTCTGAAATATCCCAACATACACATACAAATATGTTTTAAAAAATTATTTTGGCTGCAAAATCAACTTTGATTCCTTTGAGCACATGCATTATGATCCAGTATTTCCATGGGAAATCTTAATTCTGACATTTCCTAATTTTTGAATGCTTAACTTTACAACCTGAATAATATTATTTTAACATCTGTTGTGTGTCTAATAAATAATATATAATAGTCGCAATAATTCAATATGCAGCCAGTCCATGTAAACAGCTGCCTTCATTATACATCTTTGTATCAGATTGGCATTGGCACCACAAAGGGGATTTATTGAAGAAGAAGGCAATAGGATTTCCACTGCAAAGATAGCAGTGAAGATGTAGTCTCCTGGGTTTCATCAGGGACTAGCAATGTGTGGACTTACCCAGGATCCCAGAGGGCTTGTGCAAGCTTGCACTGAAGCCTGAGCCATTGTGTCTCCATTGCAACTTTCAGCAATGCTAGTTAGATTGCAGATAGCGCAAGCAGGGGTGTCCATGAGGCAATCAGACTTCTGACTGCAATGTAGACATACTCGATATGGCCCTGACCCAGAGATCTCAAGTCTTTCTTTTGAAATGGGCTTTGAATCAGGACATTAGGCATGAGACCTGGAGGTAAGCCTCAGGGAAGGCCATATTTTACTCCCATTAGAGCACAGTTTTATGTTGTATCTTCCTGATTTCTTACTGCATTTATATTTCATTTTGTGAAATGTTTATCTTGAAGAGAGGAAATTTTTTGGCTAAGAGGGAGAACGGCTGGCTTACATTTGAGATGGCTGACTGTTAAATGTTATATTAATGATAAGAACCTAACAGACATAGTTGGGGAGAGTGCAATCTTTTTCTTTTCCTTTTCACACTATCTGTGCTGGAATTCCTTTTTCATTAGCAGTGCAGGGGAGCAGTTTTCTTTTTCTTTCTTTATCATGGACTTCGAGTATAGGGTCAGCTTTGTTTTGGATGAGTCAGAAATATATTTATCTCTGAAGTTCACGCTCTGTGCATGGGAATGATGTGTCTCTGCATCTGGGAAGAAAGAGATATGTTTTAAACAAAAGCAGTGCCAAGAAAAGAGTGGCAATAATAGCTATTTGTTTGACCTACTGTATCATAGCCATGGTTTATATGCCTATCAGTGCCTTATAGTTTTAAGATATTGTGTTAATTCCACCTTGACAATGATTTTACTTAGTTTCTAGAAAGAAATCTGCATTTTAGATTCTGAGATGATTTCCCCTAAACTCAAACAGTCACAGCAGCAGGTAGACTTGACCTAGTGCTCACTCAGTGGAAGATCTGTTATAAAGAAGATCTCTTATCTGTTTTGCAGGCATTCCATTATTTGCAGGAAGCACTCGAGCCTTAATCTGGATCACTTGTCTCAGAGTGAAAGGAAACAACCAATTCAGGGAGAAATCCTCTTGAGAAACCATATGTAGCCTTTATAAATTGCTCAGCAGGCTTGCAAATGCTGCAGGCTGCCTTGAAATCCACCCCCGTTTGGGATTGGGCTCATAAAACTCAAACTTCTCTCTCAATGGTCCCAGAGGAAAAGTCAAGTGCAGTGCTCTCCACAAATACCTGTGAGAATCAATGCATTTAAATGTATTTTTGAATGCTCTGGTCTGCACATCCTTTACCTGTGTCTCTCCACAAAGCAGGTGGACAGGGAGTTTTGGTTCTGCAGTATGTTTAGGATAGTGGGACATTTTGGATATTGGCCTAGAACAGGCATCCACAGTGTTCCTAAGATCCAGAGTTGTTTTGTTCCTTTGTAGCCCATGGCCTGGAACAGGAATACATGTCACAGACTGTGATTAACATCAGTGCTGCAGTGTATCTGTGCTGAGGATTGTGGATGGTCAGCACTTATATGCGCAACTTCTGCTATTCTAGGCCAGGGGTCATCAACCTTTCTGAAGTGGCGTACCAAGATTTAACCCACCTGCCCTGAGCTGTGCCACTGTTCCAGGAGTGGGGTGCACTCTCTCCACCATGGACCATGTGGACCACCTGGCTCAATGCAAAACTTTCCACGGATTACCAGTTGCTAACAGAAACTCACTGTTAATTACATAATTACACCCGAGCCATTTTACGAGAGCTGCAACTGGGGAGAACAGTTTAATTTAAATGATTAAACAAATTAAGTGTTTTAACATTCTCATGTTAGTTTATCAAATTTAATTTTAAATAAAATAAAATATGTCCAGCACAAAAGGTTTCAGTGTTTTCTTTATTTATGGCAGAGGTGGGGAACCTTTTTTGGGGTTGTGGTGGGTCACTGACCCACAGAGAAATCAGTTGGGGACCACACAAGTGAGAAGCAAAAATCTCCAAAAACCTCCAACCCTCACTGATTGACACCCAGGGGCAGACTGGCCTGGCGGGACACCGGGAATTTCCCGGTGGGCCATCCTTTGAAGGGCCAGCCAAAAGGCCAGCTGGAGGCTGCTGGAGGAGGTGGGGGATTATGATGGGGTGCCCCAGCCCTGCACTTTAAATTCCCCGACACCGCACACCAGCCAAGTACAGGACTCGGTGGGGCCAAGGGAGCCCCTGTGCAGCACACTCAAATGCCACACAATAGGTGAGAGGGGAGATGCCAGGGCATGGTGTGACATCATGGCCCGGGACTTTAAAAGCACTCAGCCCAAAGTTGCACCGCACGGCCCACTTTGAAGCCTGGCACATGGTCTGGAGCCCTGGAATCAGCTGGGTTCCAATCACAGACTCCAGCCCCACAAACTGGAAGGCAGAAGGTAGGTGGGGAGAGGGGGAAAAATAGGAGGAAGGGGTGGGAGAGGAAGGGGCTTATGCTGAGGGGAGGGGGCAGGTCAGGAGAAGAAAGGGGAAGGCAGGGTGGAGGAGAGTCAAATGCCAGGGGGCCAAGTGGAGACAATGAGGAAAAGGGCAGGAGGGGAGGTGTCAGTGGGAGGAGGAACAGTGTGATGCTGGGAGAGGAGAGGGTAAGGGCATTGGGAGCAGGAGGGGGACATGTTAGGATAAGGCTTGAAATAAGGGGTGGGCATGAGAAAGACCGGGATGGAGCAAATCATGTGTGAGGGCACAGGGGCATGAGAGAAACAGGGGGCAGAGTATGGTGAGGGGGCGGGCAACAGGAAAGAGAAGGCAAAGGGGGCAGGAGCAGTGAGGGAAGGGGGAGGCACCAGGAGGTAAGGGATAAGGGAGGTAAGGGATAAGGGATAAGGGGGAGGCACCAGGGGTAAGGAAAGGTGCAGGTGCCAGGGGATTCTGGGGATGAAGCAGAAGGGCAGACACCTGCAGGGGAGGGACCAGCACCAGAGGAGAGAGTCAGGGAAGGTGTGTAGAGGAAGGTGTTAGGAGAGGGGATGAGGCAGTGTAGTTCATATGATCAGAGTGGGGCTACTGAAGGAGTGGGCATGGGGGGAGAGAAGGGCAGTGGAAGGGGGCAGGTCTCAGAAGGGCTAAGGGCAGTGAGAAGGGCAGGAGTCTGAGTCAGGACAGCAGGGGAGGGTGAGGGGTTGGAGGGCAGAAGGCACCAGGGGAGCTGATGGAGCAAGGGGAGGAGACATGGCAGCAGAGGGAAAAGGTAGAGGTTTATAAGATATTTGTTAATAACTTGAGTGCCACAGTGGCACATCCAAACATGCCACATGAACTCAGTACTTGTGCACAACACAAAATTCATTCCACTCATGGGAGGAATCTCTTAGGCTACGTCTACACTGGAAGCTTCTTGTGCAAAAACTCTTCCAGAAGAGAGTGTCTACACTAGCATGTGCTTTTGCACAAGAGCATCCATGCTGGTGTAGATGCTCTCTTGCCAAGAAAGCTCTGATGGCCATTTTAACCATAGGGTTTTCTTGTGCAAGAAATTCATGTTGCCTGTCTATACTTTCCTCTTAGACTCATAGACTCAGGGTATGTCTACACTACCACCTTAGTTCGAAATAGGGTGGTAATGTAGGCAACTGGAGTTGCAAATGAAGCCCGGGATTTGAATTTCCCGGGCTTCATTTGCATATAGCCAGGTGCTGCCATTTTTAAATGTCCACTAGTGCGGACTCCGTGCCGTGCGGCTACATGCAGCATGGACTAGGTAGTTCGGACTAGGCTTCCTACTCCGAACTACCGTTACTCCTCATTTCACGGACATTTAAAAATGGCGGCGCCCGGCTATATGCAAATGAAGCCCGGGAAATTCAAATCCCGGGCTTCATTTGCAACTCCAATTGCCTACATTACCACCCTAGTTCGAACTAGGGTGGTAGTGTAGACATACCCTCATAGACTTTAAGGTCAGAAACGACCAGTATGATCATCTAGTCTGACCCCCTGCACAGTGCAGGCCACAGAATCTCACCCACCCCTCCTAGAATAATCCTCTCACCTATATCTCAGATATTGATGCCTTCAAATACTTTGAAGACCCTAAGATGCAGAGAATCCTCTAGCTGTGATCTGTACCCCATGCTACAGAGGAAGGCGAAAAACCTCCAGGGCTTCTGCCAATCTACCCTGGAGGAAAATTCCTTCCTGACCCCAAATATGGCGATCAGCTAAACCCTGAGCATGTCGGCAAGACTCATCAGCCAGATACCCAGAAAGTTCTCTATAGTAACTCCTATCGTCCCTCCATTGACCTATTTCCCACTGATAATGAATGGTCAATTAGTTACCAAGATCATGTTATCTCATCAAACCATCCCCTTCATAAACCCATCTAGTTTAATCTTGAAACCAGATAGATCTTTTGCCCCCACTTCTTCCCTGGGAAGGCCGTTCCAGAACCTCACTCCTCTAATGGTTAGAAACCTTCGTCTAATCTCATGTGTGCCAGCTGCCCAGCCCCAGCTCTGTGGAGCAGGCCCAGCCCCACCCCCTCCCAAAGCATGTAGGGGGAGGGAGGGAGGAAGAGGGAGAGATTAACCCTTAACTCCCAGGAGCTGCCCACCTAGTCTGGGCAGGAGCAGCCCCAGGGACACGAGCACGGCATGCATGCCGGGTTGCTGATCCCTGTTCTAAGCAGTAGTTCTTAGTGGGTAGTAGACATCTTGTCAGGAGTCTTTATAATATTCATGGCTTCTGTGACTCCCATTGCTGTCTCCAAAATAACTGGGCTGTATATATATTTGATATTGCCTGTATCAAGCAGTCTTACCTGGGGTCTTTCCAGGGTAAAGGGACAGCCCAACAAGAAACTAACAATATTGAGTTTCACAGCAAGCAGTGTATGCCTGCCTCCTCTTTCCCCAGGATCTGGGTTCTCCCACTTTTCTCAGTAAGAAGATCAGATTACACCAGTTGTGTGTCCACTGGCAACACTGGCAACTTGCAAGGAGTTACTTTGCACTTCCACTGACCTCAATTTTTACAGAAAAATATTTGCATCTTACACCTTGCACAGACAAAGAGAAGATCAAATGCTACCAAATCCGAATTCCCTACTCATTTCAGGGATAATGTTTATCACCCTCTTAGCATAGGTATAAAGGAGAAGGTACTTCTGAGAATCATGCTCCTGGTTTCTCAGTAGTATGTGGCTACATCTACATTGGCAAGATTTAGCGCAAAGGCACATGCCAGTATAGATGCTCTCTTACTCAAATACTCTAACACCAAAACTCTTGTGTTTAGAGTATTTGAGCTAAATCTTGCCAGTCTAGACAAAACTGGTAAGGGCACACTTAAGCAGCTTAATTGTATCCAGAAATAATCAATAGATGGCCAAATGAGAAAAATGACTAGGACTGTGAATGTGGTAAATTATGCTCATCCAACCTAGCACTTCTATTCTGGTTCAGTGATATTCCTGATATAAGGCAAGCCATACAAGATAGCCCAATGTTTAGAAGTTAGCACTGTTTTGAAATTTGCAATACTACTCCAAAGCCTGCTCTGAATGACACATATGCAGCCCTAGTAGGATGGCCTTCTCCAACAGCAGTTTTCCTTTTATTCTCTGGATAAGCCACTAGAGATCTTCATTAACTTAACTTCTTTGAGACCAAAAGACAGTCTGATCAAAGATAAATGCTTTTCTGTGTTTTACTGAATTCCTATCTAATGTATCTCATTGGAGGCTTGTTTTTCAAAAATGCTGAGCACCTGGGATTCCAAATGAAACCAATGGCAGCTGTGGATACTCAGCACCTCTGAAAATCTGACTCTAAGCTTTAATACTATTTATACAATCTTCATCACAAGAGCTTCTGAGTACCAAGCAAATTGTAAAAATATAATAAAAGAGAATATATGAAGATTTCTCAGATTAATCTGAGCACAACCAAATTCTTCTGATATATTTGTTGCCTAACTGGAAATTGTAGACAAAAATTGTTTTACAAACAGTCTGAAGACAGGATTCTGAGCTTTATCTGAGCAGGTAGAGGATTCATATAGTAATTCTTTGAAGTGATCTTTTGGTTTCTCCATAACAAATCCCATTTATACTGTTGCAATTACTATATTTCTACTTGGTCTACTCACCTAATGCTATTAAAATAGCTTTTATATGACTAACTTATCCTCATAGAAAATGTCAGAAAGCAAAGGATAACAGAAAGCAAAGTGGCATGTAACACATAGGTATGAAGGGGCAAGTAACACAGGTGTGAAGACAAGAATAGAAGCTGTTTTAGATATAGCTGTGTTTTGCAGCATGAAGCAGATCTTGCTTTACCAGAGTGGCCATCTTACAATAAAATGTACACTGCTCCTTTTGGTAAACATCATATGATTATTTAATTCTTGTTATATTGTGGATACAGATCTACTTTCTTTAATAATGGTCTCTCAGCAGCCCAGAACATCCTTTCTAGCTGCATTAACTATCCCTTGAATGGGTTATTACCACACAAGGACAGGAAATGCCACAGTGTGGGGGAAAAAAGGTAGTGGTACTTATCTATGACATGTTTAGTTGTGTTCACACTACATCCAATTCCACCTGTCGTTCAGCCCAATTCAGCCAGCCTGATTTCACAAGCATAGGAAAGGTCATGGAATTTTGGCTTGACTATTACTACCATCACATTCCAATCACTTGCAAAACCAGCAGTGATTTTGATCCTGGAAGGAGATCACATGAAAGACCATGGCAGTCAGTCCCATCCACTCCGCTGCATCATATCTCCCCACATCTCATGGCTTCTCTATCACCACACTTTCTTCAGGAGCCCTATTGTGTTAGGGTATGTCTACACTACTACCCTAGTTTGAACTAGGGTGGTAATGTAGGCAACTGGAGTTGCAAATGAAGCCCGGGATTTGAATTTCCCGGGCTTCATTTGCATATAGCCGGGCGCCGCCATTTTTAAATGTCTGTGAAACGAGGAGTAACGGTAGTTCAGAGTAGGAAGCCTAGTCCGAACTACCTAGTCCGTGCCGCATGTAGCCGCGCGGCACGGAGTCCACACTAGTGGACATTAAAAAATGGCGGCACCCGGCTTTATGCAAATGAAGCCCGGGAAATTCAAATCCCGGGCTTCATTTGCAACTCCGGTTGCCTACATTACCACCCTAGTTCGAACTAGGGTGGTAGTGTAGACATACCCTTAGTGTTATGGCGTCCCAAGGGAAGCAGCAATACACTGACCAAAGTGATATGGATTAGCCTAACAAAAAAAGATAAATTGAAATATTCTGGAAGTAGCTGTGGGATGTATGGGAGGAGCAAGACCAGGGAGAGTCTTAGGCATTCTCTACTCATAGGCCTTGAACTCAATGCATGGACACAGAATTGTGGCTACAGAGATGGTTCCCTCTTCATGTCACCCTTTCCTTGGGCCTGTTTATATCTGGATCCTTTCTACTTACAGGAGCAACTGCCCATGAACCAAGATCATATGAATGCACAGTCTGATCTTTCTTCACAGTTAACTTTGGATGAGATTTAATGGATTAATGGGTTAAGGAAAGAAATGCAATGGAAATAATTTATCTTTTAATTCTTTGTTTTAAAAAAGCCCCTCACACATCCTATTCTTGTCAACCTGAAAAAACAAATGGAAAGTTAATGAAGCAAACCACTCAGTCTAACATAAAGATTACTAGACATGCTGGCAAAATGACATACCTAAATAAACAGCCTCTGTATTCCTCCTCGTGTCAACGCTGCCCTTTCATGGACCTGAGACACAGCCAGTGCAATGAATCATTCCTACTAACACTGAATGGAGTGAAAGGCTAAGTGAAGAACTGAATGACAGAACAGTCAGATCATTTCTCTCTCATAACTTAGAGCACACACACCAGGATGCATTCCTCAACTGTTATTAATTTAAAGGTTTTAGGACTGAAAAAGGAGATGGTAGAAATGTCATGCTGGTCCATATGGGTTAGCACATATGGGTTATGTGTTTTTGTTTTGATTACAGTGATTCAAAGTATCTTGCTAGAGAACTCTTATTTGTTTTTTTCTTTTGACTATTTTGCTGTGATCTTAAACTGAAGACAATAAAGATTTAATGCCTTGTGCAGTGGATTCTCAGTAAAACATTAAAATAAAACTACCCCAGACCTTGAAAAATAAATAGTCAGTAAATCTTTATAACAAAACTAATTCAGATCTCAAAATACAAATTGTCAGTAAATAATTCAGATAAACTAATTCAAACCATGAAATATAAATTATTTTTTTAAAATACATGTAGGTAAAATATCAACAATATTCTGCTTTGATATTCATACCACCCTATGTTAAAATAGGGTCATTTGTGTTGCATGGAATAATGTTGAATTTTACAGAGAAGGGAGCATAAATAATTTGGCTTTTTTCTATGTGAGATATGTGACACAGATCTACACTTGCATTAGGCAAATTAAAGAGAGTTCGTTTGGGGTTCATTTTAGTAATGTGAGCCTAAATTCTGCACTGTGATCTATGCACCCTGAAGGAGGTCCATTGACTTCAAACTGTTAACATGTGTTCTGAAACATGTTTTTCAAGAATTAATATGTCTTATTTGTGTACTGGATTTTCTCATTTTTTGTTCTTTTGGGAGCTCTCTCTCTCTACTGGAATAATATCCCACTGCTTTATAAAAGTCTAAATTGCAGAGTTCTGTTTTCATTTAGGATCATGAGAAACACCAGACTGGATCAGACCACTGGTACATGTAGTCCAGCATCCTGTCTGAGAGTGGTCTGTACCAGATGCTTCAGAAAAGGGTGAAATGAATGTTTCAGTTGGCCATTATGAGATTAACTTTCCCCAGGAAAACTTTCTTCCTAATCTTCATTAGATAGAGGCTTGCTTATATCCTGAAGTCCTTTTAGAATTCTTGAGGGTTTTTTTTTAAGTTACTAATATAACTTAGATACTTTTCTTAGCCATATTAGTGTCTAATTCTTTTTAGAAATCCCCTAAGCTCTTGCCCTCAATGTATCTGGTAGCAATGAGTTCCACAGGCTTTTCCTTAATAGTTTTGAGATTGCCACTATCCAATTTCATTGATAATGTTCAGACACATATAAAAAAGACATTTCCATGTAGACTAGACAAAAATTCCTTTTTTCTCACTGTAACTTCTCACACAATAGAATGCTATCTTTTAAACATATTTTGAATTTTCATACTAATCAGAGATTGTTTAAACAGCATCACATATCTGATGTGGGACAATATTTTAAAGATGCAATTTTGTGTGAAAGAAGCTAGTTAAACATGTAATTTTCTTCTGTCTTTGATGGATCATTTGCTCAGACGTAATGAATTCTGTAGAATCTGATAACTTTATTTCTAGTAAAGTAATCATAGTAAAGTAATGAGCTACTGTACCATGATTTTTGCTTTGTTTTACATTGCTAGCCGTAGTCACATGAAAAAAGTCCTTGAGCTCTTGATTAGTCTTCTTGGCTTAAAGAACTTGTCTTTTGCCAAGTTGAAAGAAAAAAAATTATTCAGATTCTTCTCTTTTTGTTCACCATTGCTCAGAAATAATGAATACTATCATTTCTAATAATGACCTGAAACATCAAAGGTAGCCCTCTTGACAGGATGAAAAGATACAGGTCCGGCTTTTTATTAGGATAAAAACTTGTTAATAAATGTCAGCACAGTGGTTCAAGTACTTTAGCCAGTTAGACCTCCAACCGAAGAACCTTAGATTTTAAGAAGAAAAAGAAGAAAGAGAAACAGAGATTCATGGGAGAAAAGGGGGGGAGGGAGAATATGATTTCAGATGCTGTGAAACAAAAGGAGAGGATGTTCCCATTTGTTCTCTCCCATCAAATTTGCCTCTGCCCAGTTCAAGGCTGGCACCACTGTTCAGGTCAGAGATTTATTAAAATGCAATAAAGTGGCAACGTTTCTGGAAGCATCAGTGTTCTCCTTGATAGAGAAAGGAATATTCTGAAGAATCCTCACTAAAAGGCCTAATCCAAAAGCCACTGACGTGAATAAAAATATTTCAACAGACTTTTTATTAAGTCTTAATCGCATATTGTTGAAACAATTGCTGGAGTAGTTTCTGGGCTGAGTACAGGAGAGAAAGCCATCTACTATTGCTATTATTAGAATTTCATCATTAATGGAATTGGAATATGTCTCTGATGTAATGGGGATATGACCCATACAACAAAAGACATTACTAACTTGATGTAGTTGAAAGATTTGGAATTGTTTCAAACTTAATTAAAAGTCCAACACCCTTTGTATTAGCACTTTGAGAAAGTTATTGCTGAGGCACTGGTCTTTATTTCTCTTCATAAATATTTTAAAAGTATATGTGCTTTTCAAATGCTATTTCATGTCCTATTCCTATAAAATGACCTCTACTATTCTATGTTAGACTTGGATGTTATTTTTACAGAAAAAAGATCTCTTTAATCAGCTTAAAAACATTGTGAATGGAAACTGCTCTTATTTAAAAGTTTAACTTTACTTTCATCAATTTATAATCAGAGTCCTTCTGGTATGTTTGATTCCTGACAAACAAGGATAAAAGTCTTGTACCCCCATTGCTAATGAGATGATAAAACAGCAGGGATCAAGTTTTTAATTACTACAGGCTATGCACTGGAGAGGTACCAATGATATTTTCTATTGCATGTCTAAGTTGTAACTTCAGGCTTATGACAGTCATGCTGTGTTCCTCTGCCTTTGATGATCACTCATCTTTGTCTCCTGAGAGCATACAAAAATTTCTGAGCTCAGATCCTGGGGGGTTTGCAATTATTGCTGTAACCTGGGATAGGTTCCACACTCATACCATCATTGCTTAGTGAAGATCCCATATCTTAATGCTGCCCATTATACTGAAAGGAGAATAGGATGTTCAAAGCATCTGTGAACTTTACTACTCAGACAACGTGGTCTCTCAATCTAGCAGCATAGGGTTTACATTAATAATTAGATATTTAAGTAAACTGGGAACCTTTTAGTATTAAATGTCACTTTTCCATTAGCTACACATTCTATAACATCCAAACATATAAAGGATGATGTCTCTGGACATGCATAGACATTCAATTTTTTGGTAGGAAAAGACTTTGGATGTAGACAATTGACAGTAGGAGCATGTTGTATTGAAAGGGATAGCATTCCCCATTGTCATTTATATAGTTTGGGGAGAAGTTTTTATCTCTGTGAATAAAATGATAGTTGAAGTAAGAGATTGAAATTAGTGATATGCCAATGATAAATAACTCTGTTATTGGAAGGAGTAAATTGAACAATTAACTCCTACTTTCCCCTTCTCATTCTACTATATATTAGGGAGAGTTTGTGCATCTGACTGTCCATCCATCTGTGAGTCTGTTTGTTCAAGAACTCCTTCTAAATGGTAAGAGCTAGGACCACTACATTTGGTATGAAGCTTCCTCTTATTGTAACTTAAAGCAGGGTTGGGGATGATTTTGCCAGAACAATTGGATGTGTGTGAAATGTGATTATTTCTCATCAAATGGAACAGGAGAGCAGAGTTATATTCCAAAATGACCTCTGGCAGCAGCAAACAAGCATGCCCTCACTTCCCCCAAATGCAGCAGAGAGCTGCAAAGCAGCTGCTGGTCAGGCAGTGTGGCCCTTGGCCAGCCCATGGTAGAGGTTCCTGCTGCCCCAGAGAGCCCTAGAGAGCCATGGAGCAGCAGCGCAGCTTCTGCTGGCCCAGCCTGGATCAGGCAGCAGCTAGCAGCTGGGCAGCACAGCCCCCACTATCCTGGGCCAGCAAAAGGGAGCACCTGGCAAACAGGCAGTATGGCCCCATTGCCTAGGCCACTCCTGGGGAGCAGCTGCTTCCCTAGTAGCATGGCCCCTGATGCCCTGGCCTATCTCTGGGGAGTAGCCACCAGCTCCCCTGACCTCTTGCCCTGAGCTCCCCACACTCTCTCCATAGCCCCCAACATCTCCCAACCCTCTTTCCCATCTCTTGCACTCCTACTCCCTGACCTCAGTCTCCTATCCCCTGCCCTAACTCCTGTGCTCCACCCCATTCCCTGAGTTCATCCTCAACCCCCAACCCTGACTTCTGCATCCCCCAAACACCCAGCCTATAGACCCCCATATTCCCAAGCCTCTAACCTGACTCCTGCATCTCCCACACCCAAAGACCGCTGCCTTGAAGGACTCAAACAATACCAGGTAAATCTTCTAGTAAAATCATTAATCTAAACCACATTTGACAAAAAGAATATTTTTCCCCATATTTTTTCTCTTCAGATACTTATTTGCCCTTTCAAATCCTTTCTCTGACATCATGGAAGAACTCAGAAAAAACTCTACCACGGCCAGGGAACACATCTGCTCTTCTGCTTTTTTTTGTAGAAGAACAGAAGTGCTCTTGCAGAAGCCCTGTCTTCCTCCTCCTACAAGGAAGAAGGGTTCTTCTGAAAGAGGAGGCTTTTCCAAGATTTGGCCCAGTGGGCCAAATTTCAGAAAAGTCTCTTCCAAAAAAAAAAAAACTATTGGAAAAAGGTACGCAAATTGTGGAGTGCAATTTGCATACCTTTTTCCAATAGATCATTATCGTGTAGACATAGCCTCACTGAAAACACATAGGAGTAAGGCAAACAAGATCAGGACTTTATTACAGAATTGTTAAAGTTAATGCTGTTAACGTGAGTTCCCATGCAGTGAGAACTCAAAATGTATGCTTTATTTAGGACCAGTCTATGCTAGAGAAATTTGTATCTGTCACTAAATTGTTGTCATTTCATTATGATAAACTTACAAAGGAGAGTTAGTGCACCAATATAAACTCCATTATCTTACAGAGTTTGCTTGCATTAGTGTAAATCCTACTTTGTGTTGGTACACTGCAGCTACATTAGGAATATGAACCAAGAGATATAGTTACAAAGGTACAAATTTCTGTGACCTAGATAGGGCTTGAGATGAAATCTTAGGTCAAGCACAAATGACAATTTGGAAGACTCTTAAAATATTAGCAAACAAAGAATCTGCCTCCAAGTTGTCATTCCCAAATATGTTGAAATGTTGATAATTTAATAATTAAGGGACTGGTCCAATGCCAATCAAAGTTAATCATAGACCTTCCGTTACATATCTGATCATTGGATTGTCTCTCAAAGGAAACAACTCCAACAGGCAGATTTTTGAAAGAACTGAATTTCAGTCATACACCTGTATGAAGTTGTATTCACTGGGGGCTGAACATCTTTGAACATATGACCCTAACAGCATAATTCTTACTTTTTAAAATTCTGTATGAGGACTTAGACAAGAAAAATCTTATGGTTGCAGTGAGACCAAATGACCAAAACTAATCTAGCCATCCCAGAACTTGCATCTAGAGCCCAGTCCAGCTCTCACTGAAGTCTCTGGCAAAACTTTCACTGACTTCACTTCATTCCTTAGAACCAGTCACAGAAGCCAGTACTCATTCAAGCCTGTGTGCAGGCATCTAGTGAACTCACGAGGAAGACCAGCATATTTAAGTAGAGGATTGCAAGTGCAGGCCAGTTGGGATATCATCTGTTTCCCACTGAAGTCAGTGGGAGTTTTACTGATGAGGATCTTGGGTTGTTAGACTTTTGGGGTAGAGATGGATTTGACATGCTCTCTCCTATTTAATAAGTTTGCATATTATTCATGTCACAGACACTGGAGATGAATGAGTGATATTTTAACTTGACAGTGTCCCTTTTAAGAGAGATTTGCTAGCAGTTTGCAAAGGATGAATGTTTTGCTTGCATGTGGAAATCTGCAAAAAAAAAAAAAAGTTGTGCTGCTTTCTTCTTAAGTATTAGAAAGCCATAGCATATATGAATCATGCACAGACAGATGACATCTGTCACCACAGGGCCTCCTGCTGTTCCTGATTCCCTATTATAATTAGGTGTCATTCTGTAGTTCTATGGTAAGAGACATGATTATGATTGTCAGCTGGTATAACTAGTAATGAAAAGACCAGTCCAACATCCCTTATATTTAGAAAACTTGATTCAAAGTTTGCACACACATTGCAATATCAGTCTCAGAGTTTTGTATGGATATGTGTAACAATCTATAAAAATATGTTAATGCACTGTTAAATGTATATATTTAATCCACAGAAAATCCTGTTTATACAGAAGTCATGGGGGTCAGATCTTCGACCCTCATTTAGCTGCCTTGCATCATGCTCGTGGCACAAGGTAGACTGGCTTAACACTGAAAATATGAAAACGCTCTGTAAATCATCTAAAAAAGGGGAGTAGCTAACAGCACGGGAAGCCCGTTTCCACTGGCACTTCTTAGCACTATAACTTACTGTACCAGGGGGATATTTTCTTGCACCTGGAGCGAGAAAGTTGCAGCACAGTAAAGTGGTAGTGTAGACATGGACTGAGGATTCACCCCTCCCCCCGCAAAGAGGAATTGTCAACTAATATAGGGCTGCATCCTGAAGCACCTCCTCCTATTCCACTTTTCTCCCAGCCATGAAGAAACATGGTCAAGAAAAGGCCACTGGAGCCCCCCAGTGGACATGCCCTATTGAATAAGTCCTAATGACCTCTAGTAGCAGGACTGCCCCTTTGGGCAGTGAGCAACCCATATAATTTGACAGTTTTTAGCAAGTCTAACTGAAATGACAGCAGCGATGATTGTGCACTACCAGGAACATTTCCGGATATAGGCAAATACAATACAGGAGTCTCTGCTGCTCCCCAGTTGTGTGCTTCTGGTTCCAAATGAGGTGTATGCTTGACCAGTCAATTTGTAACTCTTGTGTTCATAATGCTGAGTTTCTACCCTAGCCAAAACATATTGGTATTTTCTTGGTGAGATGGTATCTGTGAATAGTGAAGGAAGCTTCTTATGAGTTGGTTGGCTTTTTGCATTTCTTCCAGAAAGTCAAAAGAGCTAGTTCCTGTACCATATGCCAACAATAACAGACTGCAAGAAACAACCCTGCTTCCAGAATGGATTTAGGAGAATGATAAAACAGAAATTGCCCATTTGTAACTAATTCTTGTAAAGAGTAAATTTAGCAAATGTGGGATGATTTAAGGGCCCAAACCATCAGTCCTTAATCAGGGAGGAAAACTCTCTCTCATTGACATCAGTGCATCAAGAAATGAAGGAAAACTGACATTTATAAAGAATGTATTTCTCATAGTTCATCACTGGAAACTGATGATATATATGAAATGGTGAGCTGAGGAAAAACAATAAAAAAAGCCTGTATGCATGAACATTACAGCCTAACTTACATTCCCAGATAGACTGTGGTGATAATGTTAACTCCCACTAGAGAATTATTTGAATAGGAAACTGCTAAAGAGGAAAAAAGGAAAACAGAACAATAACTACAAAAAGATATTGTCCACATTAAAAAAAAGCGCTAATTATTCACCACTCATTTTTTTTAAAATAAGGATGTTCTAGTGGTGGCTATACATGGTACTCAGCCCACTGACATTTTTTTTTAATTATTTGTGCCCAGGAGACAAATGTGTAACCATATGATTTTTCCCCCTGCTATGTTAAAAATGCATTTATATTTTTTCAAGCACAACCAGATTAAGGAGGGCACATCTGTTTTAAGTCTGTCTTTATGAAAATTACTGAGCTTCCTTGGAAAGCTTATCTTTTAATTTCAAAATTCTTTGTAGCAATAACGTAGATAATCACCAACCATATTTCTGTTTTTTTTTAAAGAGAGAGAACCATTTTGAGCTTTGAACTCCCCCTCCCTCCCATCTTCGCAACCCCTTTGAAAGAGCCCCCCTCATTTGCGTTTAAAATGGATGTTTCATACTGGATGATTAGTGTTAGTATGGGATACCAGCCGCTCAGAGCCCAAGGCTCAGCTTGAAATCTGCAGATTATTCATCAACTTCCCCAGCAGGGGGGACCGTTTCTCACTTTCACTGCACAGCAGCAAAGTGTTCAGCTTTGCTTTTTAAGATTTTTTTTTTCCTCCCTTTTCACAAACTTTTTTCCCTCTTCCGCCTGAAAGGGTTATGTGAGTGTACATAACACCAGATCAGCTTTTAATACCAAATCTCCCTCTTCCAGCATTCTTGGTTTGAGTAGCACATAATGGATGGCCCACATTTACCATATGTCCGTCTGGTTATAACTATTGTTTAAGACTAAAGTTGTTTAAATCCATAATCTGAGATACACTTGATGTTAACACTGCATTATGGTTATATTATAGAATCTCCCTTTATTCTTAAAGAAAAACACCTCAGACCTAAATATTTCAAGTTAGGCAGTGTGGCCCGAAAGGGCACTGCCCACCAGGCCACTGGTTCCTCTGGCTCCTCCCCCCCTCTGGGTCAATGGGTGGTCACTCTCCCCCACCGATATCCACTTGCTCAGTTCTTTGGGGAATTAGTAGGGCTTGGCGTTAGCCTTCTGTTGATTCACTGTCACAAATGGCAGCCAGTAACCAACAGTTCCCAGGCCTGGCCCTGATTCAGCGTGGGGGCAGCAAATAACCAAACAGTCAAGCAGTAGCAGCCTCTTGGCCCAGGCCTTGGTTCAGGGCAGGGCAGCAAAGAAACAAACAATTCTCAGTAGCAGTCCCAATTACAGCACATACGGTCGGTTCCCCTTGCTGAGGTGGGGGTCAGGCAGGGGCAAATCCAGGAGCAGCCAAGCGGAGAGACTGCCACCCGGGAGTGGGGCTTGCCAACTCCACTACGTCCTAGCCTGGGGCCCTAACAGCAGCGGAGCTGTCTGCTGCTGGGTCAGCAGGGATCCTCACCACAACACGCTCAAACAAACTACTGGTGTCTGTCCCTGGGCTGTTTCCATCTCCCTCTTGGCCCAGACTTGCCCTCTGTGTTGGACTGCTGTCTTCTCCCGAGTCGGCATCCCCAGCCAGGTGAACAGTTCCTCCAAGATGTAGTCCAACTGGGGCTCCAGCAGCCCAGGCCAGTACTCCGCTTCCCGCAGGTTTCATTCCTTGGTTGGGAGTTCAGGTGAGGTCTCTGGTTCCTCTGGCAGCTGGGGCCTTACTGGCCTTTCAGGCTGGTCCTTTATAGTCCAAATCCTGCCTTCCAGTCAGGTGGGATGCTAGGGCCGGGTCTTGCCCACTGTAACGTCCTGCTCCATGGGACCGGGGCAATTAGTCACGTTCAACTGTCACACTTAGTCTCTAGGTTACCGATCGGGGTGGAGAGGGACCTGGGCCCACCCCCTCTCCAGGTCCCAGCCCAGGACCCTAAGGATGGGCGTCTTAAACGCACCGCCCGACCGGGAGGGCTACGGCCACAACTCACCGGTTCCCGGGGATTTCTGACCCCGTCCTGGGCTACTTCCTCCGACCCCTGCGGTCCTGTCCTGCCACGCTTGGTCCGGCGGGGCACCAGGTGAGACTCACCCTCGCCGGCTGCATCATTCTCCTGCTGTCGGTCCTGGAGCACCGTCCGGTACCGCCACGTCCTCCACTCTCTGCACCGGCCGTCTCGCCACCCACGCAGGCCGCCGTCTCTCCCCTCTTCGCACTGGCTGCCTCACCAACCGGGAGGGCCGACGTCTCTCCCCTCGGGCTTCTGGCTGCCCGGCTTTTGAATCCGGCGCCCCTGGCCTTGGCCGCTGCCGAGCAGCCGTGGCAGAGCCGCTCCGGCTCTTCGGCGGCAGTTCCCTGCGGCGCCCAAGTGTGGGCCGCGGGGTTGGGGCTCGCGATCCCCGCCGCCCCATCACACCCACCAAAGGGCTGCTATGGGCTCCTTCCCCTCCGGGTCAGTAGCAGCCACACTGCACCTCACTCCAAAGAGGGTGTGGTAGCTGCTTTTACTGCTCCTTCCCCCCCCCCCCCCCCGTCCTGTTCCTGCTTCTGCTCCTACCCATCCCCGCTGGCTGGAGCTTTCCCTGCCCTGTGACCACTTGCCTACCCTGCTGCTGGGCCTCTCCTCCAGAGGATGACTGCTGCTGCTCACCACCGCTGCTGCTGGTGCTGCTTGGGGTGGCCCTTCTGGCCTGTACCCCATCCTCGGAGGGAGAGGTACAGAGGACCCCACCACTATCATCACTTGTTGTCTAGGGGGACCCTCTGCCCTGGTTGGCTCCCACCCACCTGCCTGCTACTGCTACACAACCTGCACCCCGTCAAGGAGGAAGAAGAAAGGAGACCCACCATTTGGATTTGTGGAAGGAATTTGTTCTCCATGACTGAGCTTTTTAACACCTGTGCTCTTGGGATGGAGGTTAACTGAATTGTAGTGAGGGGGTCGGAGGAGAGATATGAAGCCATCCCCCAGACCAGCTTCTCCTTTTCTATTGACACCACCCTCTCCACCAATCCTCTTGTACCACCTGGATCTGCTCTTTGCCCCTTTCCGGGACTAGAAACTGTACCCTCCTCCCCTCTTTCCACCTGGGACTCTGTTTTGCAGCAGCAAGCGAGAGACCGAGCCCCATGAGAGCCTGTGGGCACACTCCCCTCCCCTTGGACTTGCTCCAACCCCCAGCTGCATTTGGCTGGGGGACCTCCTCCATCCCTTGCTTCACTCTCCTTGCTCCCCCACCACAACAGCTTCTCCTTTGGTGCTTGCCCCACCCTAGTAGCCCAGTTTGTTTTTCCTTCTCTCCCTACTGCAGTCCCCCCTGAGAGTTAGTTTGTTGCCTGCCCCTGAAAGTTTGTTTGCCTGCCTGGCCCAATCCCCAAACAGTTCCCTGAAATGCCCCTACCCACTCCTGGTCAGTTTGCCATGGAGCCTGCCCCGCCCTCAGCCATTGTCTTCCCTGGTGTTCCACCAGCCCCACCCTCACATTGCTCCTGTTTACCCCTCCCCCAGCCTCCCATTAGCCCCCTGCCTACTGCCCAGTGTGCTCTGATCCCCTCCCCAGCTGCTCATGTCCTTTCCTAGTTAGTACCCCCTGTTCACTGCATTCCCCTTTATGTTGCCATAGACCCCCCCCCCCTCCCATCCCAGTGCAGCTGGAGAAGCTGGCACCCCCAACCTGCAACTGTGACCTCACCCCTTGTAGCCCACTAGTGCCCTCCTCTTCTACCTCCAGCCTTCCAGGGTGGAGTGGTTGCCTTTCCTACCTTCCCCCTCAGTTGCTCCATTTGTGCCCATCCCCTACTGGCATCCTCCCTCCCTGAATACACTCTAATGCAGTGGTCCCCAACCTTTTGGGGCTGCCGGGTGCCTGGGGGTGGCACTGCGCGTATGCCACGCGCCCAGGGCAGGGTCCACACATGCGCCAGGCACCCGTGGCCTGGAGCGCAAGAATGGCTTGGGCCGGCCCTGGTCACTAAGCGGGCACACATAAATGCCCACGGGCACCACGTTGGGGACCACTGCTCTAGTGGAAGGGAGTAGTTGCTTTCTCCACTTTCCCAGTCATGCCCCATGTCCCATGTCCCTGTTCCTCTCTAGTGCCCTCCTCCTTTGCCTCCAGACTCGCAAGGAGGAGTGGTTCCTGTACTCCCCTTTTCTCCCTCAGTTCCCCCCATGTCCCATGTCCCTGTTCCTCTCTAGTGCCCTCCTCCTTTGCCTCCAGACTCGCAAGGAGGAGTGGTTCCTGTACTCCCCTTTTCTCCCTCAGTTCCCCCCCCCAGACATACTTTGATGCCCTCCTCCCTGTTCTCCAGTCTAGCAAGGAGGAATGGTTGTCCTGACTCCTTTGCCCTCCTGCTCTTCCCTTCCATTGGCACCCTCTTTCCCTGTCTGCTGCATGGTGGGGAGGAGTGGTTGACCTTTGCCTCCCCCACACCTTCCCTTGCTCTTCATGCCTCCTCCAACCCCCGCCATTATGCAGGAGATCCCTGCCCCTTTCCCTATTCCTGCTGACCCTAAGGGCACCATGTTGCCAACTACCCCAAAGACCCCTGCTTCTGACCTCCTGAACCCCAGTCTGGGCTTCCTCTGCCATGGCCAATGTCCCCCCAATTCAGGATAGCCTCCACCTCAGCCAGTAAAAATGGGTGGGGGAAGAAGAGCAAACGCCCAGCCTGAAAGGCTAAAACCTGCATGACAGAGGCCACCCCACCTACCATGGCCTCACCATCTACCATGACCTCTCCTTCATAAGAACAGACATTCCTCGCCCTGCTGTTCCCTCCACCAGCTCTGTGGGCGTTCCATCCGCAGCTCCAAACTGTATGCCTAGGTGGTCACCCTAACCATGTGCTGCCACGACCTCTGCCCCGACTGTAGCCTCCAGTTCTATCCTTGGTGGCTGAGACCCCTTACCCACCCTCACCAGGAAGCAAAGTGTGTGCTGCCTCCTGGTCCCTACCTCACCCCATGTTGAAATATACCTGTGGGTGTTGGCAAGGTGGTAGGGTCCTCAGCTAGGTTGTTGGCCTCCAAAATGTATGACAAGGTGGTGTTCTTCCTTGCCTTGGAGGCTGCCACCCAGGAGACAGTAGAAAGGGGCTTGGCAGTGGGGGGCATGCATGTGCCCCTAGAACCACTGGAGGACCTGGGCGTACAGGTTGTTTTCATCTCTGTCCCACCCTTCCTGCATATATGATGCCCTGTTGCCTGCCCTCTCCACCCTGGGGAAACCTATATCGACCATCAGCACTCTCCTGTTGGGCTGCAAGGACCCCGCTCTCCATCATATCCTGTCATTATGCCAGCAGGTGCAGCTGCAGGTGCTGCTAGTGGCACGTGATGGGTGGTGCTCAAGGGGTCCTTTTTGATGCCCTACTGGGGGCTCTATACCAGATCCACTTTCCTCTGGGGAGACCCAGTGCTTCCTGTCCCAGGTGATGGGGCACGTTCAGAGGAACTGCCCTCTGGCCCAGTCCATGGAGGCATCCAGGACTGTTGAGGCACAGGAGGGCAACTGGTCCAGCATTGCCATCTCCCCTGGCCGTTCAGCCTCTGTAGCTACCCCTCCTCTTCCTGCCAACAGCTCTGTTTGGGCCCTGGGAGCACTTCCTGGCTAGTAGGCAGGCCGGCCCTGCCTTTGTCCAATCTGAACCAGTAGGGCCCACGGAAAAGAATATGGTGTGGTTGCCACTGGGTGAGGACTCATCCCAGAAGGAGGTTTCCCTGCCCCGCATTGTTCCTCCCTTGCCTCCTAGACACCCCTGAATATCATCTGTGCCTCCAGCTCTGCTGACCAGTCCCCTCTCTCCACCTCAAAGGACTGGACACTTATCTGGGGGAAGCACAGGGCCCGTGGTTCACGGGTCCAATCTCCCCCCTCCGACGAGAGCAGGAAGGCCCCCCCCCCAAATATGAGGCCCTGTGCTTTCCCCAGATGAGTGTGCAATAGGCGGCACTGGCCAAGGATGCCATGGCAGTGGACGGCGATGCCTCCATTCCCCTCGCGGAGTCCAGGCACCCCCAGCCCTCCTGCTCTAATCCAATGCTACTCCTCTCACCCAGACCCAGGCACCGGACATACAGTAACCTTACTTTTGAAGTGCCCATTCCCACCACCTGGCCCTGTCTTGCAGGGGCGGCCCAAGCTGGTGCACGGCGTCGCCCCCAGGCACATGTGCTGCCCAGCCTGGCCTGGCCACCACTGCTGACGCACAGCCTGGGGCGGGCCGCACCTGGCTGTGCAGGGCCCTGTGGCTGTAGAGGAAAGGGAGCCTCTACCCCCTCCCTGATCTCCTTTGCAGGGCAAAATACCGGACATTTTTTCCCAAATTTCACTTGTGTTGATGAACCCACCAGACTTCTCTTGTGTATCCCTAAGGGTACATATACCACTGGTTGAGAAACACTGCTGTAGACTAAACAAGGCCAAATACCTCAGCCTCTCCTTGTAGGTCAGGTGCTCCAGCCCCCTAATCACTTTTGTTGCCCTCCGCTGGACTCTCTCCAATGCATCCACATCCTTTCTATAGTGGGGGGCCCAGAACTAGAGGCAAAACTCCAGATGTGGCCTTACCAATGCCAAATAAAGGAGAATAATAATTTCTCTAGATCTGCTGGAAATGTTCCTCTTAATGCACTCCAATATACCATTGGCCTCATTGGCTACAAGGACACACTGTTGACTCATATCCAGCTTCTCATCCATTATAATCCCCAGGTTCTTTTCTGCTGAACTGCTACTTAGCCAGTCGACCCACATCTTGTAACAGTGCTTGGGATTCTTCCGTCCCAAATTCAGGACTCTGCACTTGTCCTTGTCAAACCTCATCAGATTTCTTTTGGCTCAATCCTCCAATTTTCCTATGTCACTCTGGACCCTGTCCCTGTCTTCCAGTGTATCTACCTCTCCCCCTAGGGAGAGTATCATCTGCGAACTTGCTGATGGTGCAATCCATCTCCTCATCCAGGTCATTAATAAAGATGTTGAACAAAATTGGTCCAAGACCAGATCCTTGGGGCACTCCGCTTGATACCGACTGCTAGACAGACATTGAGCCCGACAATTTAGCCAGTTTTCTATCCACCTTATAGTCCATTTATCCAATCCATACTTCTTTAACTTGCTGGCCAGAATACTGTGGGAGACAGTATCAAAAGCTTTGCTAAAGTCAATGTATATCATATCCACTGACTTTCCCATATCCAGAGCCAGCTACCTTATCATAGAAGCTAATCAGATTGGTCAGGCATGACTTGCCCTTCATGAATCCATGTTGACTATTCCTGATCACTTTCCCCTCTTCCAAGTGCTTCAAAATGGATTCCTTGAGGATCTTCTCCATGATTTTTCTGGGGACTGAGGTAAGGCTGACTGGTCTGTAGTTCTCTGGATTGTCCTTTTTCCCTTTTTTAAAGATGGGCACTAGATTTGCTTTTTTTCAAATCACCTAGTACCTCCCCCAATCACCACAAGTTTTCATTGATAACGGCCATTGGCTCTGCAATCACATCAGCCAACTCACCCAGTACCCTCGGATGCATTAGATCCAGCCCTATGGATGTCCAACTTTTCTAAATAGTTCTCAGCCTCTTCTTTCTTCTCTGAAGTCTATCCATCTCCTTCCCATACTGTGTCATCTAGTGCAGTAGTCTGGGAGTTAACCTTGTCTGTGAAGACAGAGGCGAAGAAAGCAATGGGTACTTCAGCTTTTCCCACTAAATTACCTCCCTCATCCAGTAAGGGCCCCACACCCTCTCTGATCATCCTCTTAATGCTAACATGGCTGTAGAAACCTTTCTTGTTGCCCTTCATATCTCTTGATAGCTGCAATTCCAATTGAGCTTTGGCCTTCCTGATTATACCCCTGCATTCCTGAGCAATATATTTATACTCCTCTCTAGTCATCTCTCCAAGTTTCCACTTTTTGTAAATTTCCTTTTTATGTTTAAGATCACCAAGGATTTCACTTCTAAGCTAATCTGGTTGCCTACCATATTTGCTCTTCCTACTGTGCATTGGGATGGTTTGTTCCTGTGCCTTCAATAAGGCATCTTTAAAATACAGCCAGCTCTCCTAGACTCCTTTCTCCTTCATGTTAGCATCCCAGGGGATTCTGCCTTGATGAGGACATAGTCTAAAAGAATATTTAGATGCAGCAAGCATGGAATTTGTTACGTCACTGTTTCGCTAGTGAAGAAGATAAGTGTTTGGTGCCAAAGACAGTGATTTATTATGTGTTTTTAGAATGCCTAGCACAATGGAGACTTCATCCATGATGGAGAGGAGGGGGATTGTTCTTAAGTGCTATGATAGAATAAATAACAATTAACGTGGTCTTCAACATTTCTTAGTTTCTTCCTGAATTTTAGGTGTGCTGTTCTTGTCCTTTTATTTGATAGTTGCTTCTTCTGACCAGATAGTATATATGATGCATGTCTTTAGAAAGTCAATGCATTGTATATCTTTTCTGATCAGTGGAGTGCATGCCTTGTATTATATGGTGTATGCTTTACAAAAAGTGCATTGAAGTAAGATAGTTGGAGTGTTGTTGCCCCCGACTCTCAAAGTAAAGAGAAAAGTAGTGTAGGAGGCTGTCACAGTGAATAAAACTGCAAACAAGGAAATAAATACAAGAACTGAAAAAGCATTGGAAGGTTGGAAAATAGGATGGGAAAATGATAGGATGAAGGCCTTAATGGGCATGCAATGATTCAGAGATCTAGGCTCCAGTCTTTGGGTCTAATAAAGCTGTGCTTAGTTCTGCATTTACCCTTTCTTGAGCCCAAGGATGGTATAAGTCCATACTGGCCTCTAACATAAATTAGAGCAGAGTCAAAATTACTTTAATGTTTATGTTAGCATTTAACAGTCAAAGTACTGGGGAAAACCTTAGCTATTCTGTTGGGACAGCTTTATTGCCTCTTTGCATAACTAGAAAAAGCAATGAATAATATCAGGACCAGAATCTGGTACTACTGTTCTACAGATGGCACCAGATTTTGAGCTCAGAGGCATTATTGAATACTTGTACTGCTATAAATGAGATCTGAATTTTTGCCCCTATATTTGATAATACCACTTTCTCATTCTGGTCTTTTGGAAATTATGTTATAAACCAAGGACACATCTCTCTATATATTAAAAAAAAGTTTTTCCTGCAGGATGACAGAGTGACATCATCATGCCACTCTGTGTCCAACCTGTCTCCTCCTCCTCTCCCCCTTCACTCTCCCCCCTCTCCCAGCCTGAGCCTGACCTCACCACTTGGAATTGCTATTTCAAACCAAGTCCCTATTCCCCTTTTGCTACCCCTACCCCATAGGGCTTTCAACACCAAGAAACATGGCACAGTAGCCAGCAGACCCCATATTGCAGCCATGATGGCGGTGTGGGTGTGGTGATTGGAACAGCAGCCCAGAGACAGGTGCTAGGAGCAGGACTCCCAGCTGGGCATATGTGCCAGCAGCTGCGCTTAGGATCACCTCTGCCACCAAGCTCTTGGGGAGCCAGAGCTCAGTGCCAGACTGCCCAGAATCCAGCTGCCCCCATGGAGACTCACCCTCTCCCCAGTGGCTGTCCTCCATTCAGGTTGGACAGGCACCCCTGCACCACCCCAGCCGCTGAGGTTACAATCGGGCCTGGCGCACACTGCAGCAGAGGCAAGGGTTAGGGTTGCGTGGGAGAGAAAGGGCCCATGCTAGTGGGGGAGAAGGGGAGAAGTGGCTTGGCCTGGGGTGGGGGGTAGGAAGGATAAGGAGCCTGAACTGGCGAGGCAGGGGTTAGGGAGAAAGGGCCTGGGCTGGCAGGTTGGGGGAAGGGGCCCAAGGTGGGGCAAGAAGAAGGGGCCAGGGCTAGCACAATGGGAAGGGAGAAGTGGGCCCTGAGCAGGCAGGGTAGGGAGAGGGAGCCCAGGCTCGTGGGGTAGGGGAAGAGAGGAGGGGCCTAGGTTGGTGGGGAGGGGGAGGGAGAAGAGACCTGGGGTGAGGGAGAAAGAAGAGGTCCTGGATGAGGGAGGGAGAAAGGGCCCAGGATGCTGCGGTGCTGGGAGGGAAAAGAGGCCCAGGTTGGCAGGATAGGGAGAGGGAGAAGGAACCTGGGCTGGTGGAGGAAGGAGGAGGAGAAAGGGACCTGGGCTGGTGGAGGAAGGAGGAGGAGAAAGGGACCTGGGCTGACGCAGACACAGCTCAGCACTCCCCCAAGGCCAGGGGAGAGCCGGGGTTGCCTATCCTCCACGAGAGAGTGCTAGTAAGTGCAGGGAGCAGGGGGCATAGTCCCTTAGTATAATGCAATCTATCAAACTATGACTTGAGGATATTTTCCTCTTCTCACAAGCATCACTACCAAACCACTGCTTTAATATATTAACCACAAAACTCTCCAAAGCAGCTCCCTATTTTTTTCAAAAGCATGGGTGCAAAATTATTATGAGTTTGTTGAATGTAGGTGGTTTTATACTTTTAGCTTCATTTAAAGTGAAATGTCTGAGATTCATTTAAATTCAGCGGAAAAAATGTGTTTGAAAAAATAATTTAAAGCACCACTTGGTCTCTAGAGACTGTTCAAAATAAAGGTAATAAATTAGCTGTTTATTGTTTTGCTTCAATTTACAACTATGCTATAAATAGCTGACAAGAAATGATGACAAATAAGGTATTGTAACCCTTTGGGAGTTTATTAGGTCATTTGTGCGAGTGTTGAATAGAGTCATTTGTTGCCCTCAGGTGTCTGAGAGCCTCTTTACCCTTGGGAAAGGAATTTAACAAAGGAATGTATTTCAAAGAAGGCACTCTGTGTTTTCCACTCTTTTTCTGAAGTGTTTTCAAACACACTCCAAGATAAAAATTCTTAGAAGTGAGAAAAGGAGGTATATATCAGACAACCCCTGAAGCAGCTGACAATCCCAGGGAGCAGAAGATAGGGTCAAATTGTAGATGCTTGAATCCCAAATACATTTTCACCATAGGAGGGCTTGATTTATTTTTGCCCCACCCACTGGGTCCAAACTTTGAAATGCACAATACAAAAGCTTTGGACTAATGCTCTACTTGCATTTTTTATTCTGCTGAAATGTGACAGGTCTTAGTTTGTCTGCTTCCAAAAAACCAAAGGGCAAGTCCTTTGTTGCAGAGCAATATTGCTTCTGCCTTAATTCACATATCTTCTTATTTTAATTAAGGGTTGGCATTTGTTTAGGCTATAATGACCTGGGCTATTAGGAAAGATATCTAGGCAGCTATTGTAAGGATTTGTTAAACATACATTTTTATTTTCATTAAAAGCTAACTACTTCTGTAATTATATAGGCAGAGCTAAGAAACAACAGTAAGCTACATCACTTCTCCAGCATGAAAAAAGCATAAGAAGGAAGCCAAAGGGAAAAGGGAGCATGGAGAGGCCCACAGGACAACTCTGAAGTGAATTTTGCTCTGTTCTGTGTTTCTTTTCTACTTGTCTGATTAAGGGGAAGCAAGTTTTAACTAGGTCTGTGCAAAATACATACATTCATGGTTCGTAAAGTGAGAAAGGACCATTGCCATTGTATAGTACAGGCCATAGGACTTTCCCAAATTAATTCCTAGAGCATATCTTTTAGGAGCAAAATTCCAATTAGATTTTTAAATAGTCAGTGATGGAGAATCCACCACACTTCTTGGTAAATTGTTCCATTGATGGCTTATCCTCATTGTTAAAAATATATGCCTTCTATTGAGTTGGAAATTGTCTAGTTTATATCTGGAGAAATCATTTTTATCGTCTTCTATCTTATATCTACTTCACAGAGGTGATATAAAGCATAAGTCATTTGTTCTAATTAATTAAGGTGCTTAGATATCCCAGGTGGAAGTAGCTCTGGAAGTTCAAAGCATAGTGGTGACGATGATGAAATAACAATGGAGCCAAACTGGTTGAAAAAAATGGCAGCAAGGTAGCCATAAATGTAGCAGGCAACAGCAGTTGTTGGAGGCCTGCTGGTAAAACAAATATTTTACTCCTTGTTGATTATTGCCAACAGGACCTGGAGAATTTTATTTACCCTGAGAAAAACTCTTACTTACCTTTCATCCTTGCTGCTCTACATTTTGTTTAAAACATTTTTGATTTGTTGCATCTACTGATTGACTTTCTCAGAAGGAAACAATAAAGACCACAGATAAAGAATGGCAGAACAACCATGATGTAATGGAAAGATGCCACAGGGTATGTCTACACTACAGCGCTAATTCGAACTAACTAAGCTAATTCGAACTAACACATCTAGAACTAAAAACTAGTTTGAATTAGCGTTTTGCTAATTCGAACTAGCATGTCCACATTAAATGGACCTTGAACCGGGCTTAAGGATGGCCAGAAGCAGTGCCGGCAGGGCATCAGAGGAGGACTTAGAGTGTGGAGATGCTGTCTCAGGCTAGCCGAGGGCTGTGCTTAAAGGGTCCCAACCCCCACCCCAGACAGACAGTTCTCAGGGGTGCCCCGCTTGCAAAGCAGTCCTGACTTGGATTGCCCGGACTACCCACACTGGGCACATCACAACACTCGGCTATCAGACCGGCTGCACTAGCCGCAGGCTGCCATCTGGGGAGAGGGGGCAATTGGGGGGCTGCAGGAGAGCTTCCACCCCCGGAAGCCCACAGAGCCAGCCCAGTCCTCCCCATCGGGGGCGCGTACCCCATTCCTCCCTCACCTCCTTCCACTTACCCTTCCCTAGCCCCTCTTCTTGGTGTACAAAATAAAGGACAATTGTGTTCAAAAATGGAATCTGTCTTTATTGAACAAAACTGGGGGAGACTGGGAAAAGAAGGTGGGAAAGGGGAAGAGAGAGGCTGGGAGAGGGGAGGGCAACTACAATGATCAGGGGTTTGGAACAGGTCCCATATGAAGAGAGGCTAAAGAGACTGGCACTTTTCAGCTTAGAAAAGAGGAGACGGAAGGGGGACAGGATAGAGGTCTCTAAAAGCAGGAGTTGGGTGGAGAGGGTGCATACAGAAAAGTTCTTCATTAGTTCCCATAAAGAAGGACTAGAGGACACCAAAGGAAAGGAATGGGTAGCAGGCTTCAAACTAGTAAGAGAAAGTTGTTCTTCACAAAGCAAAGAGTCAACCTGTGGAACTCCTTGCTGCAGGAGGCTGTGAAGGCTAGAACTGGAACAGA
Source organism: Pelodiscus sinensis (assembly GCF_049634645.1). Lineage (NCBI taxonomy): Eukaryota > Metazoa > Chordata > Testudines > Trionychidae > Pelodiscus > Pelodiscus sinensis. Next base: position 25,770,650 of record NC_134725.1, on the reverse strand, counting down.
GTTTAAAGGGAAGTGAGATCAAGTCATGGAGGTTGGGTCCATGGAGTGGTATTAGCCAGGGGGTAGGAGTGGTGTCCCTGCCCAAGGTTTGTGGAAGGCTGGAGAGGGATGGCACGAGACAAATGGCTTGGTCACTGTCTTCAGTCCATCCCCTCCAGGGTCCCTAGGGTTGGCCACTGTCGGCAGACAGGCTACTGGGCTAGATGGAGCTTTGGTCTGACCCAGGACGGCCATTGTAAGCTCAGGGCTCAGGGTCAGGGGTCTCAGAGGACCCCCTTGATTCTCTTGCACACCTGCTCCTGGGTGGCCAGGCTGGCAGCTCTCCTGCCCTAGCCGGCCACTTTCCTGTGCCTAGTGCGGAGGTCGTGGACGAGGTCCACGATGTCCGCACTAGCCCAAGTGGGTGCTCGCCTCTTGCGGTCCAGGGCAAGCTCCTGGGAGCCGCCAGCCTGGTCCCGGGAAGAGGGAGAGGGCTGGGGGGTATCGGGTGGGTGGCTCGATCCGTGACAGGTGCAGGGTCTGCTGGCTGGATGCTGGCAGGCTTGCACCTGGCACGGGCACCGTAGCCAGCCCGTGCCCCTTTAAAGGGTCCGGGGCCGGGAGGGGAGCAGACGAGTTTCCCTGGTGTTGGCCAGAGTGGCCACCAGGGAAACCTGGGGAGGGCTAGCCTCCCACTAGTTCGAATTAAGGGGCTACACACCCCTTAATTCGAACTAGCTAGTCCGAACTAGGCTTAATCCTCGTGGAATGAGGATTACCTAGTTCGAACTAAGCACTCAGTTCGAATTAAATTCGAACTAGTGGAGCGCTTGTGTAGCGCCTATGAAAGTTAGTTCGAACTAACGTCCGTTAGTTCGAACTAACTTTGTAGTGTAGACATACCCTAAGATAGTCAATGGGAGGAAGGAACCTGGAAATTAGTTACACCAGAATTTAAATAGTTGAGGTGAAAATATTCAGCACAATGTGGCAGTAGAAGAGGTCCATAGAAATTTGGACTCCTTGTACCTTCACGTCATGGAACAGTTTGTAGATACTTCCCATTTTCTATGCAGAACATATACAGAGACAAGCAATAATCAGTTTCCAGAACTGTACACTAGAAATGCCCATTATTTCAGATTTCTCTCTAGAAAAACAAAAGCCCACCTGGAATATGAAAAGAAGTGTGTGTGGGGGAGCGGGAGAGGGCTTAATGTGTTCCTTTATATTGACTTTTTTTTCAGCCTGAACTACCCAGTTAGTGCTAATCTGCCCATCAGCTCATAGAGTTCTATCGGGGTAACGCAGAACTATCTGCGCCCCTCTAGGAGCAGAAGCATTGGAAGACTTATTTGGTGGGTCTGAAATACTGAAATACTGCACTCATTTCTGGGCATCTAGTAACCAGAAAGATAAAAGCATGATAGACTGATTTAATTAAAGAGAAATACAAATAACTGTGAGGCAGGAAGGATGGCTGGTTTAGACCTACATTGTGTATATGATCGTGTGAGACAGAATATATGATGGTGATGTTATACTTTGGGTCAATCTGCATGAATGCACATACTTCATTATTCACAAGTGGTAAAGTCACAAAGCTCAAACCCAGTTATTGCTGACACTTTATGCTATACTACATCATCTGGCATATACCACAGGCAAAGTATGCCATACATGTTGCAAAGTGTTCATATTGGGGCTATTTTTGTTCCCTTCACCTGTAAAGCCAGATGCCTTAGTTACTGTGAGTCCAACTGTTCTGGGCTCAGAGGAAACCAGTAAAAACTTCTCAGAATGATCTAAAATACATTTTCAATACCTAAAAATGTCACATCTTTAAAAGCCTTTCAACTTTGGACCTTTCAGGATAGGATACAAGTGTTGGTAACCTCATTAGGAGTCTCAGGAATTTCCTCTTTCCAGTGACATAAAGCTCCTGTTCTTAGTTCAGTCCTGTATGTTGCCCAACACAGGCCTGGGGCAGTGTAATTTCTGTAAGGAGATTCCACATGAAAAGGAAGGTAGCAACCTTCTAGGTATTTCACTAAAAATTAGCAACCATGTGCAGTTACTCAGATATTTCTGTTTACCTAACCATAATCTCACAGATCTGAAGGTGATGGTCTTGTCACAGGCCAGTTCCTCAAGCCAAATCCACAGGGAAAGCTTGGAATTACAATACATATGCAAATTCAATTCAATTAATTCTGGACTTAATCAAGATATGGGGTGGTGGAATCTTTATCAATGAGGGTGCTAACTACTGTCTGAATGGTATCCTTCCTGCCTCATCCATCCACTGACTTTGATCTTTATCTACTCAGGTTTAGCACCCTTTCTCCTGATACTTTATGCATAGAGGTAGGGGGGTGGCAATAGAACATTTTTCTTCCCCCCCTCCACCCCCACTTCCCTTCTCCTATTTATTTCCAGTTTCCTTATCCTATAATCATAACTCTGGTCATCTGAAGAAGTGGGCTATGCCCACGAAAGCTCATGATACCATCTACATGTTTTGTTAGTCTATAAAGTGCTACCAGACCATTTGCTTGCTGTTTTTTTCTGTAACAGATTAACTCGGCTACCCCCTGAAGCTTCAGATATTTGTGCTGTTGGTAATAGTCTGGTGTTAGGGGAGAAAGAATTAGCAATCAGAGGCATGTGAGAGAGCCAAAGGTGCATGAACAATTCATTGATCATGTGGTCCTGCAATTTTTCATGTGGGCATCAACTCCACATTTTTTATGTGTGTCTGAGCCATCCATTCCTGGTGCTTTCTGAGTGAGTAGTGGACATAACTGCAAGCACTGTGCTCTGCTAGTGGTAGAGCCTGCACCCTCTCAAGTGTCCTCAGATGGGATATTTGTTTCTAGCTCATTTCCACTGACCCACTGTGCAGATGAATGCCTATTTCACTGTGCCTATTTCACTGTTTTCCAGTGTTCCTGCTGGGACATGTATAGTTCTGCACTACGCCAGTAGAACTCTGTGATCCGATGGGCAGATTAGAGTTAACTGTGTGGTTCAAGCAAAAAAAAAAAAAAAAACCCCAAAAAACCCAAACCAAAACAAAAAACCCAATATAAAGCAAAACACTGGAAACCCCCACTTCTTTCCATATTCTGGATGTGCTTTTGTTTTCCTAAAAAGAAGGGATTAACCCAGCTCTGAAGTATGAGAAAGCCACACCCCCTTCATCTTACTGGGCATGCTCAAGCTGCAAAGATATAGAAGAGAACACCTTAGCTCAGTTGGGGCTGGCAGCTGGAGGGAGAGGATGTACATGGCCTGCTCCAGGGAAGCAGCAGTGACCACCTCGAGACGCTAAGGCACTACAACACAGGCTGAAGGCCAGACACTTCCAAAGACCTCGCAGGATCCAAAGGCAAACTGGAGCATACAAACCCCAGATAGGGGAGGGGAGACAGAGATCCGCACTGAAGCTAAGACAGCTACAACAAGAAGTAACCTAGGGGAAGGCAACAGCTACCTGGTAAGTGAGCTGACGCCAGTCAGAGCTTTTCCCGAGTTACTGACTCTTGCTATTGAGTACGTCTGCCCTCCAAACCGGAGAAATTATTGATCCTAACCACTAGGCCACGCTGTCCTGCGAATAGGGGTGAGTCATTGACTCTCAAATAGGGACAAATTTATTAACTCTGGCCATTGGGCCACCATGCCCTGTGAATCAGGATGGGTTTGCTGACTTTGGCAGGTAGGCCATTAATTCATAGAACTGTGGGCGGAACTTGTCGACTGGGTTGGATAATCACTCAGGGCACTGACTTTATCGACCAGAGGTCACAGTTGGCCCCTCCCCCTCACCGTATATCCGAGATATGTCACCTCTCTTTGTCCAAACCAGCACTTGTCTGGATTAGCGGCAAGCCCAGCTTTGCTCAACGCTTCTAAGATGGCCCTGAGATGCCGGAGATGTTCCTGCCAGGAGAGGCTATACATGACTATGTCGTCGATATATGCGGCAGCATAATAGTGGTGGTCTTTTAGTACCCTGTCTATGAGCCTCTGAAACGTGGCCACTGCCCCATGGAGCCCAAAAGGCATTGTTACAAACTGGTAAAGTCCGAATGGGGTTGAAAAGGCTGTCTTTCTTCGAGGCTGATGTAAGGGGAATTTGCCAATACCCCTTCATCAAATCCAGGGTTGAGATATACTGGGCCTTCCCCAGCCAGTTGAGCAATTCATCGGCCTGCGGCATGGGGTAGGCGTTGAATCTCTAAATCACATTAACCTTACGAAAGTCTAAACAAAAGCACAGCGAGCGGTCGGGCTTGGGGATGAGAACAAGGGGCTACGCCACTCGCTATGGGATTCTTCTATTACGCCCAATCGGAGCATCGACTGCACCTCGCCCTTGACGGTTTCCCACATCTTCCTTGGGAGGGGTCACACCGCACTGTGTACTATCTTACCCTGCTGTGTGGCGAAGTGGTGGCTCATCAGGGTGGTCCTTCTGGGCTGGATGGACAAGACTGATGGGTACTCCCGCAGTAGCTCGTGGAGATCGTCCCTTTGTCATGGGTCTAGTTCGTCGCTCAGGTGTTTTGGGGCAGATGTCCCCAACGCGTCCGCGTGAAGGCCCAACTCCAGCTCAGGGGGAACTGGGTTCACCAAGAGCTGCTCTCGTGTCTTCCACCTTTTCAATAGGTTTACATGGTAGATTTGAGAATCTTCGCATTTTCCTGTTAGTTGGACCTCGTAATCCACATTCCCCACCCTACGCACCACTGTGAAAGGCCCTTGCCATTTAGTCATCAGTTTTGACTCTCTTGAAGGTAGTAGGAGGAGCACCTTCTCCCCCGGCTCGAAGACCTTAATGCGGGCCCTCTGGTTGTAATATAATGCTTGTGCGGCTTGGGCTCGCGTCAAATTAATCCGGGTAAACTCCCCTAATTCCTGTAGCCGTTTCCTCAGTTGTAGTATGTAAGGTATCACCCCTATCTCGTGGGGCCCCTGCATCTCCCAGGTTTCTCGTAACACATTTAAAATCCCCCTAGGTTGACGGCCGTACAGTAGTTCAAACGGGGAAAACCCGGTAGACACTTGGGGCACCTCCCATACTGCGAAAATAGCACAGGGAGGAGTCAGTTCCAGTCCCAGAGGTCCTCCTCTACGAACCGGTGCAACATAGACTTTAAAGTTCTGTTAAGGCGTTCTACAAGGCCATCCATTTGAGGATGGTATACCGATGTCCTCAGCTTCTTTACCTTTAGGAGGCGACATAGTTCCGCCATTAAACAGGACGTCACGTTTGTACTCTGGTCTGTCAAAATTTCGCAGGGAATTCTCATCCGAGAGAATACCTCCATTAATTCATGGGCTAAGGTTGCCGCTGTGGTGTTTTGGAGGGGCATGGCCTCCGGATAGCGGGTGGCATAGTCTATGATTACCATTATGTACTGGTGTCCCCTGCGTGATTTGTCCAGCAGGCCCACCAGGTCGAGGGTGATCCAGTCGAAGAGGACCCCCACGATGGCTAAGGACACCAAGGGGGCTTTGGGCCCCCTTGCTGTGCTGGTCCTTTGACATGCAGGATACTATTTGCAAAAGTCTCGCACCTCCTTATGCATGCTGGGCCAATAGAACCTCTGCATGATACATTGCAGGGTCTTCTCGAAACCTAAGTGTCCTGCCCAGGGGTTGTCGTGGGCCAACTCTAAGACTGCCCTTTTGTATTGCCCTGGGACTAACAACTGGCGTATGCTCACTGCCCCCTCTGTACCTTCTGCGACCTAGTATAGCTTTTCGGCGAACCTCAAAATGGGGTCCCGGGGATCGCCTCGTTGCCGGTTCCTCGTCTCCATCAATGGCTGACTTCCAGGCTCACTGTAGGGCCAGGTCAGCTTGCTGTGCTTCCACAAAACCTCGTCCCTCCAGGTTGTCGTCCGCCTCTGGTATGCTCCGCGATGGGCCCCCTCCGCTGCCCCCGGGTGGCTGGGGTGGGCCTCCACTGGACTGGGGGCTCGTTGGCCCTCACCACCTCGCCCTGGCAGCTTCCTATGGATGCAGGCTTTCCCCACCTCCCCTGGGGCCTTCCAGTCTTGCCATATCCGTCGGACACCCTTCCAGTCCCACCCCAAGATAACGGGGTAGGCTAAGCCGGGCACCAAGGCTGCCCTGCAAATGGTCACTTCCTCCCCTTCTACCAAGTGGACCCATGCCGTTTGGTAGGGACGGACGTCCCCATGCATGCACTGCATACTCATGGGTGGTCCCTCTTCGCGGGCCGGCCTCACTAAGTCGGCCCGCATGAATGTCTGGCTGCTCCCTGTGTCCACCAGGGCCACGACTTCCCTGCCCTCTACCAGGAGCTTGACTAGTATCCTCCCTTCATCTGGGGGTTCCCCTTGGCTTACCGTGAGAGCCTGTCCGAAGGAGCAGTCCATAAAAGGGTAGTCTCTTCTAAAGTGCTCCTCCTGCCCGCACTCGAAACAGACGTTCCTGGGGTGCTCTTTCCCTATCGGGGTTGGCTCCTCTTTCTTTGGGCTGGCCGGTCTTCTGGCCATTTCTTTTCGCAGAGGCACCGGCCAAATTGGAGCCAGCAGCCGCCGGCTCTCTTGTTCTCCCCAGCCTCTTCTGGGTCCGGGCCCCCCGTCTCCACTCCTCCGGGACTTTCCTCCTTCCTTCTGGGACCATGGAGGCTCCTGCCTATATTTCTCCGTCTCGGCCATTCCTCCTGCCACCTCCAAATCCTCGACCAGGCCCATGGCCTCATTTAGGGAGCTTGGCTGATGGCAGCAAACCCACCTCTGGCCTTCCGTGGGGAGGATCTCGAGGAACTGCTCCAGGAAGATCATCTTGGTGACCTGTTCTCCCATCTTCTGCTATGGTTCTAGCCACCGGCGGCCAGCCTCTCTCAATTTCTGCGCCACAGCTCGTGGCCGAGCCCCTGGCGGGTATTGTTCCTGGGGGAACCTCTGCTTGTAGGTCTCCTGCGTGACCCCTAATTGGTTGAGGATTGCTTCCTTGACTTTGTAGTAACATGCCGCTTCACGGGCCGGGAGACTGCGGTAGGCGAGTTGAGCTGGGCCCGTTAAGTAAGGTGCCAGGATGGTAGCCCATTGGGCTACCCGCTCGAACGTCACCAAATACACTTCGGGGTCATCACTCGCCCCCATCTTGGTGAGGCAGAAGAGTAGCTGAATTCTATCTCCCGGGCCGTGCTCAGCAGGCCCGGTAACCCCGGTCCCTGTTGCCGGCTGCTTCAGGTCGACAAGTTCTCTTATGAGCTGCCTCTGCTGCTCTTGTCCTTGTGACATCAGCTGCTGAATTAGCTGTGACTGTTGCTGCTGGAATTGCCGCTGGTTCTCGGCCATCCATTCCAACAGTTTTGTGCCCTCCATTTTAGCCTCTCCCTACAATAATAACAACAATCCCCAAAACACGCCCTTTAGGGTACGCCTTCTTTGGGGAGTTTGCTGTACCCAAATTCTCCGCCACATCCTCCATTATGCACAGAGACATGTGCACATCCCTGACTACAAAGTCCCGGTGGGGGAAAAATGTGCCCACCTCCAGCTTGTGGAACAGGCTTGAGTTTTGGAATATTTGGGCATCATGAGACCTGCCCAACCACCCAACAAAAATGTCAATAAATTGTCCCTGATTGTCAACCAGGAACTGCAGGATAGCAGAAAATTAGCCCTTACAGTATATATATTGGGCCACTTGATGGTCCAGGGTTTGGATGGGAACGTGTGTCCCATCGATGGCTCCTCCACAGTTGGGGAACCCCAGGGCAGGAAATTTGGCCAAGGTCACATCCAAGTCTCCCAGATGGATGACCCTCCTCAGCAGGAGGGAGTTGATGGCACTTATCACCAGCACAAGAAGACAAAGAAACACACAACACAGAGAATGAGAGAGGGGGTGCCTAAGCCCCTGGGAGGTGCCCATGCTGCTCCCTTCCCTTCCCTTCCCTCCCGCAAAAGCCCCAGGAGCCATCCCCTATGAGGTACCCCCCCCCAGCAGCAGAGCTTCCCCCCCTCCACTCCACATCCCATAGCCCCCCACCTTATGCAACATTCCCTCTCCCCTCCCCCAGGGACTGCAGCCTCAGAATGCCCTACCTCCATAAAAAGGGCCCTGATTGTGGACTTCCCCATGTTGAACTAGTTGCCCACTGACCGGTAGCTGTCTGGGGTGGTGAACTTCCATATAGCGATTGTGACCTGCTTTTCCAGGGGGATGGCAGGCCACAGGCAGATGTCATGTCTTTGGAGGGGTAGGAGCGAGCCAGGCACATTGTTCCAAAAAGGCGGCCTTCTGCATGCGGAAGTTTTGGGGCCACTGCTGGTCATCCCACTGCTCCATGACCAGCCAGGCCCACCAGTCCAAACTGGTGTCAAGCCTCCAAAAACACCTCTCCACAGTGGGGTGCAGTTGCCAAGTGGAGCAGTAACAGCCATGGAGAGGGCCACCAGAATGACCTCAGAGTCCAGGTGCTACAGGACCTGGAAGGAAGTCGACACAAAGTGCTGGAAAAGCCATCGCATGTCTGGGGCAGCCTCAGCTCCATGTCACCAAGAGAAAAGCTGTGGCATCCAAAATAGCAGGGCAACCACAGCAGGCACTGTGAGAGCTTTGCTGTCCCTCAAAGAGGTAGCAAGCATGCAGCAGAAGCAGAGAAACTGCTGTCCAGGGGGGTCCCTTTAAGTGAGTGTCTCTGCAAGGCTCTGGCACAAGCACTTGGAAGCACCTGGTGACCTAAAGACCTTCCTGAAGTGGTTCTGAGTGGCCTTCTATGTGAGAGAGCATCCAATCAGTCTGGACACTCTCTTTCACAAATGCACTTCACTTTTTCGAAATGCTTTTGTGTGTGAATGCGCTCTTATGCAAGAAGCTGTTTTGGAATATCTCTTCCGAAAAAAGGTTCTTGTGCAAGAAACCTGTAGACTAGGCATAGCCAAATATAGTACTAGAGCTTGAGCTCTATTAAGGATACTATACTGTATTAATCATCGCATTATTATAATCAATTCATTCTAAACTAGAGATGATAAAATAAGATTTATTATATGTAAAAGATAGAAAACTAAGATTGAGTCCGGGGTACTTGGGTGTAAAAAGAATTTAAATTATCGGTAGCAGTTCAAAACAGGATGCTAACAGGATGCTAGGTTATATTAGCAGAAGGATGGAATACCAAATAAAAAATAAAGATGCATTTAATCTGTAAGGCACTTGTGTAGACTACATTGAGAATAATATGTGCAATACTAGTTCATACGTCACAGAAGGTACAGTGGAGAGCTAAAAAACCAATACTAGATTTCCTCAATTAAAACTAAGAGGGAAAAAAGTCAAAGAAGACTGTTTTAGCATCACTGGAAAAGCTTTAAGGTGATTATGAAGGAGCTAAGTCTTGCTCCCTCGTCTCTTGCAGCCCCACTGGGTCACACTGCCTCCCAGCTGGCCTCTTACAGTGTTTTTCCTTTCTCTTTAAGGCTCTCTGACCCCATCGAGGTTCAATTCAGGCTCAGTGCTATGGGCTTTATTCCCGCCAATAGTAGTTGGGGTAGGGGGACCTCGACCCGCCCTCTCTCACAGGTCCCAGCCCAGGGCCCTAAGGACAGGTTCAGTTAAGCTCCTGTCCTGCTGGTGGGGCTTCTGGCTGTAACACACCAGCCTACAGGTTCTTAGAAAGAAAGCGGCGCCCTGGGCTACTTCCTACCCCAGTGTAGTTACGCGACAGAGTGGGGATCGTTATTCCCACACAGCCGCTGTATTTGACCCGACGGTCAACGGGCTGCTTGTACTCAGTTTCTTCCTTCTCGCTGTCTCGCTCCCCCTCCTTCCTTCGCCTCTCTGTCCCCTCTTCTCCTGCTTCCAGTGCCACCTCCCTCCACTCCCCCTGTTCTCCTCCCTCCTTTCTCCCTTCTCGCCGTGCGCTTTTCTATTTCCTGCTGGCCTTCCAGCGCTGACCCCTCCCTGCCACGCCCACCTGGCACGTCCCCCAAGACTTCTATCTCCCTACATCACTCTCGGCACACTGTTGATATGGCCGCAGCGTGAGCACCCCTGCAGCGGTGCCGTTCCGCCCTCCCGTGGCGTGGGAACATGCTGCACAGGTTGTGGTTAGCATACCTTGGTCCCCCTGAAATACGGGGATCGGGGTGTACTGGGTGTGAGGGAAGTCCTTCCCATCTTTGCGGGGCGAATCTGTCCCATCATACCTTGGGGACGTGTTGTGTAGGGTGTGGGGAGAATCCGTCCTGCACTGGTGACGTGGGTCAACTTAATCACAGTGATCTAATGAAGGTTTTCAAAACTCTGGATTTATGAAGAGAATAAATAAACACTGGCATGGATCCTAAAATGTGGCTTAGCCATTACTGAAATACCATGGGATCCTTGTGGTTGGACCTTGAAATCTGCATGGAATCCTGCTGAGTTTATTAGAATTTTGTGTTATCTAGAAGGCTCCACCTATACACATGCCTTTGAGAGATGGGTCCATAGAACATAAGATCTTTGAGGCAGGGACTTAACCTAGATATATGTTTGGACAGCACCTAGCAGAGTGTGGATCCACTGTGGACATCAACTAATGAACAAGAACAATGATAGTCTGAGGGTAGTTAGTTTAAGATTAATGGTAGTTCAATTACTTTGAAATACTGCTATAAATTATTAACTGGTGGTCACCTAATTAATTTTTATGTCATTATGCAAGTAAAGGGAGAAAAATATAAATGAGATTTGCAATCCTGTGATTGTCAAAAATGAAGACAACTTTCTAAATATTGTGAAAAATTAAAAATTTTGTTATTATTTGACATTGTATTTGGCATTGAACTTTTCTGATATTTGTACTGTAATTCTACTCTTTGACTGTTCCTTTCTCTTTTATATCTCTTCTGCCCTATCAAAAAATCTTTAACATAATGATTGCCTAATTCCCAGTGCTTCTCAAATATAATTAAAAGTCTTATCTGATAGGATAGAATTTACAATCACTTGTTAATGTTACTGCAAATTGATGTCTTCACTGGTAGCCTTTTCCAAACTCTATATAAGTGGGAGATGAAAAAAGCCACATGTTTTTGGTAATGGAGTCTGGCTAGGGAACATAGAGGCAAGCCAGATCTGTGGAAATCTAATTTCTTTCTGGAGGACAGACATATTAGTCATAATTGCACGTGGGACTTATAAGTGAAGACAGCCTAAACTCTAAAACACACTGAACAAGGCAGGGATTCATGTCCAGTGATTACAGCTGAAGAATGGAAATTAAGACTCTTGTCTTGACTCCACCATGAATCTGCATATTGAGCTCCTTATATGAAAGATGATAAATCATAGAGCTGGAAGACACTGCAGAAGGTAATCAAGTCCAGCCCCCTGCTCAAGGCAGGACCAATCACAATTAAATCAACCCAGCCAGGGCTTTGTCAGGCCGAGACTTAAAAACCTCTATGGATACAGATTCCACCACCTCCTTAAGTAACCTTTTCCAGTGCTTCACCACCCACCTCATGAAATAATTTTTCCTAATGTCCAAACTAGACCTCTCTCACTGTAACTTGAGATCATTGCTCCTTGTTCTGCCATCCATCACTACTGTGAACAATCTCCCTCCATTATCTTCGGAATCTCCCTTCAGAAGTTGAAGGCTGCTATCAAATCCCCCCTCACTCTTCTATTCTGCAGACTAAACAAACCCAAATCCCTCAGGGTATGTCTACAATACAAAGTTAATTCGAACTAACAGCCATTAGTTCGAATTAACTTTGATAGGCGCTACACATGCAAACCGCTACTTCGAACTTAATTCGAACTAGCGGAGCGCTTAATTCGAACTAGCGGAGCGCTTAATTCGAACTAGGTAAACCTCATTCTATGAGGACTAACACCTAGTTTGAATTAACTAGTTCGAATTAAGGGCTGTGTTGCCACTTAATTGGAACTAGTGGGAGGCTAGCCCTCCCCAGCTTTCCCTGCTGGCCACTCTGGGCACCACCATGAAAACTCTTCTGCCCCCCTCCTGGCCCCGGAGCCCTTAAAGGGGCACAGGCTGGCTACGGTACCCATGCCAGGTGCAACCCTGCCAGCACTCAGCCAGCAGACCCTGCACCTGGCACGGCTTGAGCCAGCCACCCGCTGCCACCCAGCCTTCCACCTCTTCCCGGGACCAGGCTGGTGGCTCCCGGGAGCCTGCCCGGGGCTGCAAGAGGCGGGCGCCCGCCTGGTCTAGTGCGGACATCGTGGACCTCATCTACGATCTCTGCACTAGGCACAGGAAAGTGGCCGTCTAGGGCAGGAGAGCTGCCAGCCTGGCCACCCAGGAGCAGGTTTGCATGAAAATCAAGGTGGTCCAGTGAGACCCCCGACCCTGAGCCCTGAGCTTAGAATGGCCGTACTGGGTCAGAACAAAGGTCCATCTAGCCCAGTAGCCCAGTAGCCTGTCTGCCAACAGCGGCCAACACTAGGTACCCTGGAGGGGATGGACCAAAGACAATGACCAAGCCATTTGTCTCGTGCCATCCATCTCCAGCCTTCCACAAACAGAGGCCAGGGACACCATTCCTACCCCCTGGCTAATAGCACTCCATAGACCAAAACTCCATGACTTGATCTAACTTCTCTTTAAACTCTGTTCTAGTTCTAGCCTTCACAGCCTCCTGCAGCAAGGAGTTCCACAGGTTGACTATTTGCTTTGTGAAGAAGAACTTTCTGTTATTAGTTTGAAGCCTGCTACCCATTCATTTCATTTGGTGTCCTCTAGTCCTTATATTATGGGAACTAATGAAGAACTTTTCTTTTTGCACCCTCTCCACGCCACTCATGCTTTTATAGACCTCTGTCATATCCCCCCTCAGTCTCCTCTTTTCTAAGCTGAAAAGTCCCAGTCCCTTTAGCCTCTCTTCATATGGGACCTGTTCCAAACCTCTGATCATTTTAGTTGCCTTCCCCTCTTCCACCCTTTCTCTTCCCCTCTCCCACCTCCTTTTCCCAGTCTCTCCCAGTTTTGTTCAATAAAGAGAGTGTCTATTTTTGAACACACGTGTCCTTTATTTTGTACATCAGGAAGGGGGGTTAGGGAGGGGTAAGTGAAAGGAGGTGAGGGAGGAATGGGGTACGAGTCCCCAATGAGGAGGACTGGGGTGGCTCTGCGGGCTCCTCGGGGTGGAAGCTCTCCTGCAGCCCCCTGATTGACCCCCCCTCCGGATGGCAGCCTGCAGCAAGTGCAGCCGGGTTGATGGCCGAGTGCTGTGATGTGCTGAGTGTGGGCACTCAGGGCACTCCAAGCCAGGACTGCTTTGCAAGCGGGGAACCCCTGAGAACTGTCTGTCCGGGGTGGGGGTCGGGACCCTTTAAGCACAGCCCTTGGCTAGCCTGAGGCAGCAGCTCCACACTCTAAGTCCTAACCTGATGCCCTGCCAGCACTGCTTCCGGCCATCCTTAACCTCAGTTCAGGGGCCACTCACTGTGGACATGCTAGTTCGAATTAGCAAAATGCTAATTCGAACTAGTTTTTAAGTCGAGATGCGCTAATTCGAACTAAGTTAGTTCGAATTAGTGCTGTAGTGTAAACATACCCTCAGTCTCTCCTCATAGGTCATACACTTCATTTTGACCGTAATCATTTTGGTCACCCTCCACTGAACTCTCTCCATTGCATCCACATCCTTTATATAGTGAGGGGCCCAGAACTGGTCACAATACTTTGGGGCTACGTCTAGACTGGCATGATTTTCCGGAAATGCTTTTAACGGAAAAGTTTTCTGTTAAAAGCATTTTTGGAAAAGAGCATCTAGATTAGCATGGACGCTTTACTGCAAAAGCACTTTTTGCGGAAAAGCATCCGTGGCCAATCTAGACGCGCTTTTCCGCCTAAAAGCCCCAATCGCCATTTTCACGATCGGGGCTTTTTTGCGCACAACAAATCTCAGCTGTCTACACTGGCCCTTTTGCGCAAAAGTTTTGCACAAAAGGGACTTTTGCCCGAACGGGAGCAGCATAGTATTTCCACAAGAAGCACTGATTTCTTAAGGTAGGAAGTCAGTGCTTTTGTGGAAATTCAAGCGGCCAGTGTAGACAGCTGGCAAGTTTTTCCGGAAAAGAAGCGGATTTTCCAGAAAAACTGGCCAGTCTAAACACAGCCTTTGTGTGGCCTCACAAGAGCCGAATAAAGGGGAATAATCACTTCTCTAGATCTGCTGGCAATGCTCCTCCTAATGCATCCTAATATGCGTTAGCTACAAGGACACACTTTGACTCATATCCAGCTTCTCATCCACTGTAATCCCCAGGTCCTTTTCTGCAGAACTGCTACTTAGCCAGTCGGCCCACATCTTGAAACAATGCTTGGAATTCTTCCATCCCAAGTGCAGGACTCTACACTTGTCCTTGCTGAACCTCATCAGATTTCTTTTGGCTCAATCCTTTAATCTGTCCTGGTCACTCTGGACCCTATTCCTGCCTTCCAGAGTATCTACTTCTGCCCCTAGTTTAGTGTCATCTGCAAACTTGCAGAGGGTGCAATCCATCCCCTCATCCAGGTCATTAATAAAAATGTTGAACAAAACCGGTTCTAGAACAGATCCTTGGGGTACTCTGTTAGAAACCAACAGCCAAACTGACATTGAGCTGTTGATCACTACATGTTGGGTCTGACAGTCTAGCCTCCTTTCTATCCATCTTACAGTTCATTTATCCAATCCATGCTCCCTTATCTTGCTGGCAAGAATATTGGGGGAGACCATATCAAAAGCTTTGCTAAAGTCAAGGTATATCACATCTACTGACTTTCCCATGTCCACGGAGTCAGTTACGTCATCATAAAAGCTAATCAGATTCGTCAGGCATGACTTGCCCTTTGTGAATCCATGTTGACTATTCCTGATCACTTTCCCCTCATCCAAGTGTCTCAAAATGGTTTCTTTGAGGATCATGATTTTATGATTTTTCCAGGGACAGAGATAAGGCTGACTGGTCTGAATCTCCCTGGATTGTCCTTCTTCCCTTTTTAAAAGATGAGCACTACATTTGCCTTTTTCCAAACATCCGCGATCTCTCCCGATCTCCACAGGTATTCAAAGATAATGGCTAAAGGCTCTGCAATGACATTTGCCAACTCCCTTATTATCCTCAGATGCATTAAATCCGGACCCATGGATCTGTGTATGTTTAGATTTTCTAAATAGTTTCTAACTTGTTCCTTCCCCACCATAATGATATATATTGTTTACTAGAAGACTTACCTGATGTTGCCCAGTTCCTTCAGGGTAGAGGCCTAGTGGTACGGGGGATGCAGGAGTCAGGGTAGGACCTTGGAAATATGGGGGCTTGTGAAGGGGTGATCCCTACAAAATGTCCAGTCCCCCTTTCCCTTTTTATCCCGAACTCCAAAGCCGTCCTTTCCGGTCAAGTAACTTGTAAGGCTTATGGTCCAAATGTTCACCCCAGGGCGGGGCGTGAGCAGGGCCTAGCCCACCCTCTCTCCAGGCCCCAATCCAAGGCCCTACGCTGGGGGATGTCCACTCTCCCCCACCTGGCTGATGGGCTGAGTGTCTCAACTCATCAGCCCGCAGGCGAGCCTCTCTTTACGCCCACCCTAGGCTGCTTTCTCACCCCCGCCCACCAGGTCACTCCTTCGGCCCCTTCTCCTCGGCCCAGTGACCCCTCGCCCATCTGTCCTCCGTTTCCCCCTTGGTCAGGTTGACCCACCCTCTTTTGTAGCCCACCCACCATCCCCCTCATCAGTCCTCCTGCGCCTGCGCCTGCGCCAGTGTCTGCCGTGTTTGTTCCTCCACCTCCTTCGCAGGCCTGCCCCGACCTGCTCTCCAGTGCGCCTGCGCCGGCACTAGCGCCCTCCCTGCTGGGCATTCCTCCCCTGCCCCCACAGGTCTCTCCCGACCTGCCTCTTACTGCACATGCACCTGTGCTCCTGGGATTTGCATCGGGGGTGCCTGCACTAGCGTCCATTGCCTTGCCATCAGCCCGGCATGTTCCGGCCACCACTACTGCTTCCTCTGCCAGAGGGGAGGTCAGCCAGTTGCCGCCTGCCTCCGCGGACTGGTTCGGAGCCGTGCGGGATTTCCTCACCCCGTCACAGGGCTCAAGGCAGGAGGCACTGGAGATATGTTGGGGGTGTCGGGCTCAGAGCGGGGGGGGGGGGGTTTCAGGAATCAGGGAGTTGGAAGGAGGGGGAGTTCAAGGAAGGAGATGAGGGTTGCTGCCTGTGTCTCCCTGGGGTGCCCAGGCTGCCCCAGAGGGAGAGGTCCACAAACCCCACATGCTTGTCCTCTGGGTGGGGGGCAACACACCCTGCTTCCTGGCTTCTCCCCAGGGGCCAAAGGCAAGAGGCACAGATTGGCCTGACCCAGAGGGCATAGCGGGGCTATACAGGCTAGCCAAGATGGCACTCCCCAGGCTTGACTTGAGGACTGACGAGGGAGAGCTGTGCAGACTAGCCATGGGGTGGGCACTATGGATGCCCCGGCAGTGCTGAGGGTGGACTGTTGTTCCTCAGTGGGAGGGGGGACTGGGGCTGCGCTGAATGGCCTCAGTGATGCTCCAGGGGGTCATGGGAAAGACTGGCAGGGCTTTGCCCCCACCCCATCTGGCAATGTGACTGAGGGCTGAGGAGTGAGGTTTGGGGCAAGAGAAGCCACTTACCTGGGCCAGTGGCTGGCAAGATAGCAAGTCCAAGCCCCAGCTGGTCACTGTGTTCCTTGTGCAGCTGCATCCCTGGGGTCAATCTGCAATATAGCTGTCCCCCTTGCTTGTTGCCCCCAGTGGTCACTCTGCAGTATAGCTGTCCCTCCAATCAGCCCCGTTCCTCTCCATGTTCTGGAAAACAGCCAGATTGCAGGCACATCCTGTTTTGTTGGCACACCCAAACCCCAACCTTGCTTTAAGTTTGGATCAGAGCTCTTACTGTTCAGGTAGAGTTCTTGAACAGATAGACTCTCTGACAGACAGACTGACTCACAGACAGATGCACAAATCTCTAAAATATATAGAGAGATAACATAAGTAGTTTGGAACAAACAATTACACAGTTTGAAACTTTACAGACAATATTATTTTTGTCTATTTCTTTTTGCTGCATTTTTTCCTTTGCTATATTCAAAATATCATCATTTAACACAAAACACCAAATGTGACAAAAATCTTAATATTGGTATTTAAAAATCCCTGTATAATATATTTATTGTATACTTGTATCGGGATGAGGAACCTCCAGCCAGAGGGCTGGCCCCCTGCTTACTTTGATCCATCCTGTGGCAAGTCTCCATGCTGGAAGTCCATGCCCCCACATAGGGCTGAAACATGAGCGCCCAAGCTCAGAGCCCATTTCCATTACAGGCAGGGCTGTATTAAGAAAGGAGATGTACGGACTATCGTTCAGAGCCCCAGGCTCAGGGGGAGCCCCACAAAAACATCTCCAGGCTGCCTAAAGTGCAGAGCTTTTTGTGAGGATCCCTTAGCTTGAGGCTCTGTGCTGGAGGTTCTAAACCCCTACTTTTTTCTGCTCCATGCGCTGCCATTCCCCCTGCTAGGTTGGAGCAACATCTCTGGGTGTGCTGAGGGAAGCTCCAGACCAGCACTGAGCCAGCTGCTTCTCCCCACCAAAGGGGAGCTGCTTCAGGTAAGTTTCTGCACCCCAACCTCCTGCCCCAGCACTGACTGAGAATCCCCAGCAGCGTAACTCCCCAGACTCTGCACTGCCATCCCAATCTACTGTCTTGAGTCCCCTCCCATACTCCAAACTCCTGGGACCTTGCCAGGAGCCCCCTTCTGTACAACAAATACCTCATTCCCAGTCCTACCCCATAGCTTGCCCTCTGAATTGGAGTCCTCACCCTTCTCCTGCATCCATCTTGCTGCTTCAACTTGCAGCCCCTCCTGCACTCTGAACCCTAAAAGAGTCAATAAGGTAATCTGAGTGAAGTTTTCTCTCTCTCTCTCTCTCTCTTATTTTTTCTTGTGTATGAGAAAGAAACCTTTTTCTGAAAGAGCTCTTTTGGAAAAAGGTGTGTGTGGACGGAGAAGAGGGAGTTCTTTCAGAAGAAGAGGAAAGAGGAAAAAGCACAGGTGCCCTGGTGGACACTCCTTCCACAGTAATCAACAGCTTAAATGCGAGATAGCGTCCATTCAGTGTGAACGTTATCTTTCAAAAAAGAAGATCGCTTTTTCTATGTGCTCTGGCAGTCTGGACACTCTCGTTCGGAAGAAGTTTTTTCGGGAGATATCTTCCGGAAAAGCTTCTTCCGAAAGAAGCCTTCAGTCTAGACATTGCCCATTCTCATGCATGGCACTGATGGCAGTTTCAAATAAAACATTTCAAAACTGATTTTGCAAGTTAAAAAAACATATGTAAGTAATTTCCATTTCCTTTACCCTTTAACTGAATTCAGTTTACTTTACAGCTTTAAAGCTAAGATCTAAGGTTCAGATCAACTCTTTAATTCTGATTGTGGCTGTGGGTACTTCCTGATTGTGGCTTTGGGTACTTCCTGATATTTCTGAGAGGTGCTCTAGCCTGCAGCTGGGCTTTGAGCAAAACAAAACAAAACAAAACAAAACAACCCCTGCCCCCCCCCCCCCCACAAAAGAACTTACTTGATTGTGAATAAAGTTTTTAAAGAAGTTAAATGAAGGCATTTTAAAATCCTACATTAAATGGCATAACCTAATCTCTCCGTACAATGCTGGAATATTTAAGAAATCAGTAGTCAGTTAGATGTAACCAGGTTGCCAATGAGCAGCAATCAACCAATGTCACTATAGCTAAAGTCTAAACTACTAATTAGTTTCTCTCTTCTGATGTATGTCCAGTTTCTTTTTGGAATAACCTGTTGTTTTCTATGCTATTTACTGTATGATTCTAGAATAAAAAGGCTACTATTTGTTGGTTTTTTATGTTAAAATATAATCAGGGCTGCAGGTTTTCTGCATGTATTAATTTTATTTTTCATGTTTTATTTGTAGTATTATGGGTTCCATACAGATGTCCAAAAATCAAGATTTTGCAGGGCTTTCTCTTTGTATATACTGTCATGAATAATACAAGTTCTATACATTATTCATTACAGCAATATATACTATAATGAATAGTCTCCTTGTAATGTTCAAACAGCACTATGTTTAAAGAACACTAAGCCTTTAGAGCACTCCAGCAGGGTCTAAATCACGGGTGGGGAACCTCAAATGCAGGAGCTGCCTGGATCTGGCCTCTGAGGTTCAGGGCTCCAGCATCCACACCGTACTACAACAGGGTGGAGCACACAAAATCTACTAGCCAGGGACTCCTAGGCTCTAGGCTCTGGTGTGGAAGGTGAATGTGGGGAGTGTCTTTCTCCATCTATGTCAGAAAACATGTGAGTGGTGGTTTGGGATTTATTGTTTGTTTCTTTGTGTTTTGCTTCTCACTAGTGTGTGGCCCCTGACTGATTTTTCTGTGGATCAGCAATCCCCACCCAAAAAAGCTTCTCTACCCCGATCTAAATGAACAATTAATGCACAACATGCTAGCGTGCTTTAGAAATCACACACCCAATAGTCAGCATTACTGCTCAATATAGATAAGCCCTTAAATACAAGTAACTATTTCCTATAGTTTTCTGGTACAGGCAGTCCCCGGGTTATGCAGATCCGACTTATGTCGGATCCGTACTTACGAAAGGGGTTTTTCTCACCCCGGAGGACGCGGGCGGCGGGACCGCCCAGAAGCGCCGTGGTCCCACCGCCCGCGTCCTCCGGGGCGAGAAAAGCTGCTCCGCGTCTCCCTGGTCTGCTGGGAGGAGGGGGCCCCCAGCAGACTAGGGAGACGCGGAGCAAAGCCGCGGAGGACCCGGGCGGCGGGACCACGACGCGTCTCGGTCCGCCGCCTGCGTCTCCCTGGTCTGCTGGGGGGGGGGGGCGCAGCTAGTGCGCCCCACCCCCAGCAGACCAGGTTTTTGCCGGGACTCCTGTGGTAGAGCAGCTGAGGTGCTGCCGGTTGGTCTTTCAGCGCTGCTCTCAGTGCTACTGGACCAACCCGGCAGCACCCCAGCTGCTCTGCCCCAGGCGCCCTGATTCAGCTGCTGCTGGTCAGTTTCAGCAGCGGCTGAATCAGGATGCCTGGGGCAGAGTAGCTGGGGTGTTGCTGGGTTGGTCCAGTAGCGCCGAGGAGCGGCGCTACTGGAGCAACCCAGCAGCACCCCAGCTGCTCTGCCCCAGGCGTCCCCAAGTCAGCCGCTGCTGAAACTGACCAGCAGCTGACTACAGGAAGCCCGAGGCAGAGTTGCTCTGCCCCGGGCTTCCTGAAATCAGCTGCTGATCAGTTTCAACAGCAGCTGACTTGGGGATGCCTGGGGTAGAGCAGTTGGGGTGCTGTTGGGTTGGTCCCCGCAGTGCCGAGGTGCGGCGCTGTGGGGACCTACCCGGCAGCACCCCAGGTGCACTGTCCCAGGTGTCCAGATTTAGCCGCTGTTGAAACTGATCAGCGGCTGATTCCAGGAAACCCGGGGCAGAGCAACTCTGCCTCGGGCTTCCTGTAGTCAGCCGCTGGTCAGTTTCAGCAGCGGCTGAATCTGGACGCCAGTTCCGACTTACATACAGATTCAACTTAAGAACAAACCTACAGTCCCTATCTTGTACGTAACCCGGGGACTGCCTGTACTTTGCTAGATGGACCTTTGGTTTGACCCAGCATGGCCATTCATATGCTCTTATGTTCTTAACTGAGGGGGAGCCTCACCAGTTCTCTCTTCTTTCCTACTTCAACCAGGATCTGGACATAGGGAATAGGCCAATGAGCACTGATAGAAAGTTAGTTTGGAAATGGGAAGAAATGAGCAGAAATAACTGGCAAGTTATTATAGCATCAGAAGCACAGGTGGAAATGTGGTGGTCCACACATTGTCAGACAAGAATGGAACTAGGGCAGTGTTTTCCAACCCTCTGGTCCAGGGACTCTAGGGGGGAATCACTCCTTGGAAGTGGGTGTGGATAGGCAGAGGCTGTGTCAGTACCAATTGTGGGTGAGCAACAACACCGGCTAGAGCAGCAGTAGCCCCTCCTGCAGCAACTCCTATATATCGAGGAAGTTCCATTCACCAGAAACCAGCCAATTGAATTTTTTGATGTGAAGGCTCACAGCTATTCAAACAAAGCCCTGCACCTGTTTTTCTTAGCAGTGTGGGAGTGGGGGCAGGCAAGGAATCTGCCTGAGACTCCCCGCTACTTTGTACAGGTCTGTTCCACCCACAAAGGTGGCTTCTTGTACATGCTGCAGGAGAACCGCATGGCATGCTGGGAACTGTAGTCCTTTTTTGTCTCCTCCATTTCCCTCCCTGTGTTATGCAGTGTGGAGGGATGAGGATGGGATTATATCTCCTAGGGATGCTGGCCAGGCATTTGTAGCAGATGTCTTTCTCTATCAGCTCTGGTTGACCATTGTGGTTGGTAGCTGGAAGAGGGGGCAGCTGCAACTTGAGTCTGGCTAGAGATGCTGAGGGTTGCTAGGGATCTGTGTCTGGGAGCTCACTGGGGGCTGCAGATGGAGCCATCAGGAGAATGTGGAGGGTGCAGGGCTCAGGGGGAATCAGACACAGCCTTCCTTAGGCCAGATGGAGCATGGGGGAGGGAGGCTGGGGCAATGCTCTGCCCAAGCCTTCTTCACCCCAGCCTGTCCAGAATTGGTCCCATTGCGGGGGATATATTCACACGCTTTGCACGCATGTACGTGCACGTGCATGCGCGTGCACACGCACGCACCCGCACGCACCCGCATGCACGCAGGCACCCACCATGCATGGGCCTGCATTCTGATTCATTATTTCAAAAATAATTTACTTTTTCTCCCCACCAAATATGTTAAACGCATACATTCCTAAAAATAATTCTTAAAAAACAACAATGGTCCTATAGCACCTTAGAGATTAACCAATATATATATAGATAGTATCATGAGCTTTCATGGGCACAACCCATTTCTTCAGATGTCATTCTTCAGATATCATCTGAAGAAGTGGGTTGTGCCAATGAAAGCTCATGATACTATCTATATTTTTTGGTTAGTCTTTAAGGTGCTACAGGACTATTGGGTTTTTTTTAAGTTTTTTTAGTTACAGACAAACATGGCTACCACTCTGAGACTTACAAACATTCCTAGATAAATCCATGTCAGTTCATCTTTCCACAAGAACCTTTATAATAAATTGGATTTAAGTTTGAAATGTAAGAGTATACAATTAAGAAGCAAGGCTGTTAACTCCTAACTTATCTCAGACAAGAGTCACTCTTGAAGCTTGGCCTTTCGCTCTTTCCTTTCCTTTTAATAAAGCTATAAAAGGAAGTATGAAAATGCTATGAACCAGATTTCAAAGGAACGCAAAATCAGATTTTCAAGCATGCAGCACTTATACCAGGGGCCAAAATTTCTATCACATTCCTTTGTGACATTTATGGTCAGATGTTCAAAAGTGCTCAGGACCAACTTTTCTTTTTTCTTTTTTTTTTAAATGGGGCACTAGTTGTGGGTGCTGAGTTCTTTTGAAAATTGGGCCATATATATGTCTGCATCATTACAATTTACAACACTCTTAACAAATGAGATTATTTCTTGGATACATTGGGATGTCTTTTTTTGGGGGAGGGGGGGTTCATCTGTACAGCAGTAACGTTATTCTGAAATAACTTTATTCTGAAATAACATAGTCCGTGTCTACACAGCAAGGAGCTACTTCGATATAATGTTGAAATAGTGTCAAGCTGGAGGACTTCTTATTCCAACTCCTGTAACCTCCATTTTATGAGTAAGGGAAGTAGGAGGAAGAATGCTCTTACTCAGATTTCCTGTTATGTAGACAGTGCCAAAAACTGAAATAAGCTAGTTCGATTTAAGCTGCACAATTGACATTGCTGAAGTTGCGAGGCTTATTTCGGTTCTAGCCAGGCTGTGTAGACCTGTACTTCCAAAGCTACAGTGCACAGAATCATTGAAGTATGGACTTCGGAATGCTTGGATAGATAACTTTAAAAGAATTAGAAGGTAAAACATTCAGATTTTTCCAATGGTAGTTTGTGGTACACTTGAACATAAAGTTAGTGAAATGTGTGTTCACTGTCTGTATTCATATCACACCATTCTGTATCCCAACATGCTGCTAACAATACAATTTAACAGATGTCTGCTAGTGCAATTCCTGACTTCTGACTCCCCAGGCATCTTTTTCCTGTTTAGACTTGAATATCAAATGGGCCTTTGGAAAATTCCCTGATTTTCTTTTGTTCTGTTTTCTTTGTTCTGTTTCCATGCAGTCTTTTCCCCTTTGGAGATGACATGTATGGGAAATGGCTTATTGTAGCAACAGGAGACAGAAGGCAAAAACAATTGCATCATGGGAAAAAACAAACATCAAAGCAAAGTGCAAGCCAAGTAGCTGTGAAATGACTATTTCATATGATATTTTGCAGTGTTTACGTACTAAAGCTGGATTTTTGACAACATACCAAAATTAGAACCTCCCCAAAGCTGCCATTTTCAAAATGTCATTTTCCTCTTCATTTCTACACAAAACTAGCTGGAACTAAACATTTGCAGCATCTGTGGGGGTTGGTACAATGCCATTCATACATTTCCTATGATTGTTTCATGAACATTCATTATGTATATCTTTAGAATTGTAACTTTAGCTGGGCCTCAATCAGTAAAACACCAGCCATCTGAGCATATCAGAAAGATGGTCAAAATCAAATTGCCATGTATCTCTCATTACATGCTAATTATCTTGTCTTCCAAGTCAAACCAGTTGAGTAAGAACTAGGAGGGTGATTTGCTGATGCTTGTTTATTTATTTGCTCAAAATGGATTGCCATAGGAAAGCAATAGAAATGTTGCAGGAACTTTTAACATATTTCAATTAAAATTAATTAGGTTCTGCCATGAAATGTGAGGAATTTGGAATTAAAAAAAGCTTACAATTATTATGGCAAATGTCTGTTTATTTATGCACTTTTTAAAAGTCTCTCTCATCACAAACTTTTGTTTTCTTCCCCAGTTCATGTCACTTAAGTGGCTGTGAACTGATCTTTATATTCTTTCTTTTTACCATTTAAACAGTGCTGATCAAAGCCAATCTCCATGTCATGTTTCTGCATCTTTAACCCTCTAACCATCCACTGAGTTTTGCATGCAACTAAGTAACAAAAAATGACCCATTGTGGGGTAAAATCTATCTATAATAAGGAGTAATTAATGCTCTTAAAAAGCAATAAACGTGCTGAATTAAGCACATGTGCTGAATTAAATATTTATCCAGCTTAAGATGTGATTAATAAAAACTACGCTTTGACAGTACTGTAATTTTCTCTGTGCGGTGACACTTCTTCTTAGACTTGACATTTTGAGTGCCTTCCCTTTTAATTTATAAATGAGA
Organism: Pelodiscus sinensis; assembly: GCF_049634645.1. NCBI lineage: Eukaryota > Metazoa > Chordata > Testudines > Trionychidae > Pelodiscus > Pelodiscus sinensis. The sequence continues at coordinate 25,746,270 of NC_134725.1, read as the reverse complement.
ATTTGGTTTCCTAAGTGGGCTGCTCTCCTGTGCTCAATTATAAATAATCAAAAATTGAATTTGGAGACTAGTCACAGTCTAAACCAAGCAAATGGAGAAATCAGTGAATAGTGTTTATACAGCATATACCCATTACAGCTTGGAATAGGAGAGAGCAAAGGCTAGTAGAAAAGGGGACCTAGCCTTGTACACATTGAAGTCAACTACAAGATTTTAAACAGGAAGAGTGCCATGGCCTTATCCAGTTACAGTTTGTGCACTGATTTTATTTAAGGCTTCATCTGATTGGGCAGTTGAGTAAATTGTATAGTCTTCAATTTCTATCCACAAGGAATGGAGAAAAGATGGGCACAATAATGGCTCTTCTGCAGGAATGCTTCGCTTCCTTCCTAGTCTTGAGATGTGTTAGCTCTGCTAGCTTCAAAGGTCACGTTTACATTATGAGATAAGGTTGAATCTAATATGGTCGATTCCCTACCACCCAATTTTGTGAAGTTGAAGGTCTGTGTCCTCACTGTGAGGAAGAATCGAATGTTGTCTGAAGTAGTGCATTCCCATTAGGGAGACTTCCATTGATTCACAGAGCGGGGTGCCAAGAGCAACTTTGCATTCTGGGATATGCTCATGGTGTCCACTGGGTCCAAAACTCTTCAGCTGGAGGTCAGAGGCTTATGTCATTAGAGTCCCAGAATGCACTTTTCTGCTCCCTCCCCCCTTGTGTGACATTAATGGAAGGCAGTCTGCTCATGCCTTTTCATGTCCTGGTTACCCATGCAGATATAGCAGTGCAACCATGGAGCCTGGTATGCAGGAAAGCATTGTCATGCTCATATGTGTTGTGGTGCACTCCATGCACTGTGCATTGAGAGCGTTTGCATGTTCCACCAGGAAGAGTTCGAGGATGAAGGTTGGCATGGCAGGAGGCGCTGTTCTGACAAGGTCTGCTTTTCATGCTACCACACTCACCAGTCAATGCTCTGAACACAGTGCAATGCTGGTTTTGGGGCCATGAGACGAATTCAGACTTGTGGGACTGAATTGTCATGCAGGGATGGGACAATCAGCAATGGCTGCAGAGCTTCCTCATGTACAAGTTCATGTTCCTGGAACAGTATGAATGGTTTTCCCCTGCCTTTAGGCTCCAGAATACCTGAATGAGAGTTGCTTTGACCATGGAGAAGCACATGGCAATAGCCCTAAGGAAGTTTGCCATGCCAGATAGCTACTATTCACTTGGGAATCAATTCGGGTTCTCAAAATCTACAGTTGGGGCTGTTGTCATAGACAGAGCTCAACAAATAATGCAATCTACTCACCCGTGGCGAGTAGATTGCAACCCAGAAGAGCTGGGTTCCGGCGATCTGCGCATGCACAGAATGATCTGCACATGTGCAGATCACCGGACAGTGCTGCTGGCGAGCGGTTCAGCAAGCCCTGGTCATAGAAGTAGCCAAAGCAATCAGTATCCTTCTGCTATGAAGGATTGTGACTCTGGGAAATGTGGAGACCATACTGAACGGCTTTGCTGTGATGGGCTTTCCTAACTGCAGCAGCACCATAGACAGAACTCACATCCCCATCTTGGTCCCCGAACACCTTGCCATGGAGAATATCAATCACAAGGGGTACTTCTCCATAGTGCTGCAGGCACTTGTGGATCACAAGGACCATTTCACCACCACCAACATGAGATGATGACTGGGAAATATATATGATACCTGAGTGTTCAGAAAGATGCATGCCAGAACTTTTTCCCCTAACCAGACAATCAGAGTCAGAGAGGTGGACATGTCAAAAGTGATCCTAGGTGCCCCTTGCTCCCATGGCTCATGAAGCCCTACAAAGGCAGCCTGCACCTGAACAAGGAGATCAATAACAGGCTGAGCCGGGGCAGAATCTAGTGGAATGTGCCTTTGGACATTTAAAGGGCAGGTTCGGGAATCTCCTGACTAGGCCTCAGTGAACACAACATTCCCTTGTGGTGGCAGCCTGTTGTATGCTCCATAACCTGTGTGATCTGGCAGGCTGGGAGGATGAAGCAGAACTCTTAGCCAGAGAGTTTTAGCAGCTGGATATCAGGGCGATCAGGAGAGCACAGCAAGGGGCATTGTAAATGAGAGAGACTTGCAGTTGTATGCAAGGCCTCTTTTGAGCCTCTGCCATGGGGCTCTTCACAAGTTGCCCCTGTCTTCCCAATGTTTCCCATTAATACCCCACCTCACCCCTGCAATTCAAGCAATAAACAGACTGTTGTTCAAAGAACATGAATGTTTATTAGGGAAAAACAACAGGGAAGTGGAAGAACTGGGAACCAGAAGTGGGGAGTGAGGTTCAGGAATGGGAGTGGAACTGCCTTCTGCCTTCCTAGGGCTGGAGGCTCCAGTTCCCCAGGAGTTCCCCCCATGTCCTGGGACCTTAGCGGCCCCTCGGGACTCTAAGGGTGGAAGCAATTAGACTGGTGGAGGAGGGACCATGGGTATCAGTAAGGTGGGTGGGGTTCTGGGAGGTGGCTCTCTCGAGGCAGGATGCCATGCGCTGCATAACAGCAGCCAGGGAGGAAAACTTGCTCTCGTGCTGTCTCACGAGCTGATCCTTGTCGGCTCTCCTCTCCTACCACTTTGCAGTCCAGTCCTGCTGCTCTGCCTGGATCTCTGCTATGAAGCTATGCATGCAGTCCATTTGCTCCTGGAACACCTCACTCATAAATTTGCACCTGCAGATGTGAGCCAACTAGGCAGATACTGGAAGAGGTGGAGGACACATTGAGATGGCTGCTGTCCCAGATGCAAAGAAAAGTTACAAGGGCAGACTTCACAGCACATACATTGTGTTAAGCCTACCCCTAATCTGTTAGGCTACGTCTAGACTGCAAGCCTCTTTCAAAAGAGGCTTTTTCGAAAGATACTTTAGAAAAAGCATCTAGACTACAGCCAGTATTTTCGAAAAAGCAAGCCGCTTTTTTGAAAGAGAGCGCCCGGGCAGTCTGGATGCTTTCTTTTGAAAAAGCACAGTTTGCATTACATAGCACCTTTTTTCGAAAGAGCACTTTTGAAAAAAGGTGTTATTCCTCAAAAAACGAGGTTTTCCGCGGTCAAAAAACTGCTACGTTCTTTTGATTTACTTTCAAAAGAATGCGTCAGCAGTCTAGATGCAGGGGAAGTTTTTCAAAAAAAGACTTTTTTCAAAAAAACCCTGTAGTGTAGACAAACTCTTAGTGTACACTAAAGGTCTCTGTAAAGACAAAGGAGATGTGTTCCATGTGTAACCCCTCCTGTTTGCTAGCCTAGTGTGAGGTTATTCAGCAAAGGGAAAGCCTTGTGACTTCTTACACCATTGTGGGAGGCTAGGCCTGAGGCTGCTTGGTGTGCTCTGCATTGTGGGGGGGGGGGGGGAGTGTCGCACCTCAGACCAGACCCACTCAGACACACCACCAGAAACAGGCTTTATTCTGTAAAAAAACATAAAACAGGATCACTGTTCAGCAGCCCCTCCTCTCAGCATGCAGCCGGTGTGCTGCTTCTAGCACAGTCCTTGCTAAAACCCTGCTGGAGGCTGAGGTCACATTATACAACACAGCCCCCTTACAACATGTTTCACCTCCCACGGTAACTAAACCCCACAATAACCAAGTCTAGGTTCTCCCTTTGTGTCACTTAAACTCCTCTCAGGGTGCTCTATAGCCCTTTCTGGTCCTACCAGTAAAAAACATAAAACAGGATCACAGCTCAGCAGTCCCTTCTCTCAGCATGAAGCCTGTGTGCTGCTTCTAGCACAGTCCTTGCTGAGACCCTGCTGGGGGCAGAGGGCACATCCTGGAAGGAACCAGGAAGTTCTCCCAACATGCCGCAGTTTGTAGTCCACAACTTCTAGTTCCCAGGGCTGCTGCTGAAACACACTGGACCTTGGGCTACACCTGCAAGGTCAAATGTTTGCTTTAAAGAAGGCACTTTACAGCAGGTGCCCAGACAGCTAAGGGAAACATCAGGACACACTTGGTCTGGAGGCAGGCAGGCATGGTAAGGAGTGGCAGAAGGTGGCTTCCTACTATATCCAGCACATGCAACTTCCTGGGACAATGCTACTTTTCCAGCCAGGGCAGCAGCCTGCAGGCGGGTACGGTAAGAGGGGAAAGGGGTGGGTCAGCTTGCTGTTCTGTCTGGCACACGCCAGGTCCATCATATAGTTTCCTGGGGACACTGGTTCCTTTCCTGGTGGGAGGATGTGTGTCCGGCACACATGGTCTCCTGGGGAGAATGCTAACAGATTCCTCTCCATACAGGTTGCCATGTGAGATATCAGTCTTCTCCGAGTCACACTGAGTGATCAGTTAGTGATGCCAGCTGGATGTGGCCATAAACCTGGATGTTATCATGGAACTACAAAGCAGTGCAGCATGCCAGACTAGTTCCTGATGGCTTGGCATGGGAAGGAGTCCTACCATGGAGGAGAGCATAAGGCTCGCCTCCCCAAAAATCTTTTGAGAAGGATCAAAGAGTTTCTATATGAGAGCTTCATCTGTAGACACATGAATAAACTGTTCCAGGCCCCATACCCCATGAAATTTATGCCACCATGTGCCAACAGTGCCCTTCTGCTCTGCATATTGGACAGACTTCTCAGACACTTCGCCAAAGGATTAATGCCCACAAATCAGACATCTTCACAAGGAAAAATCAGTTGCTTTTCATTTCAACCTACCTGGACATAGTCTTAACGATCTTACTACATTCATCTTACTTCAAAGAGACTTTAACACCAGATTACAGAGGGAAACTTCAGAACTTTCTTTCATGCTTAAATTTGACACTTTACAAATGGGCCTTAAGAAAGATGCTAATTACCTTAACCATTACAAAGATAGCTTCTCCACTTATCACCCCTGATTAGCCATTCATTGACTCATAAATAGCTATTCCCTCCTTCTCTCTCCCTCACATCACCTTCTGTAATAAATCTGATTTGTCAGTTTAATAATGTATTCACTTTTTTCATTGTATTCCTTTGGTATATATGGTCATGCCCAGGGCTTGAGAAATTATTAAAGCCAGCAGGGCTGTGCAGCGCGGTCTGCGCATGCGCAGCATGCGCTTCCACATGGCTGGCGAGCGGGGCTCACCGCTGCTTGGCGAGCCCTGGTCATGCCAGTTATCTTCCAGAATATGATCTGAGGAAGTGGGTCTGGCCCACGAAAGCTCATCACCTATTAAACCACCTTGTTAGTCTTTAAAGTGCTACATAGTTTTTCCTTTTGTTTTAGCAAGATCAGACTAACACGGCTACCTCTCTATTACTATTCAGAATGTAATCCTAGTTACAGTGGTGGTTTCGTACATGTTAATGATCAGATCTGAGGAATAGTTCTTTGATTGGAGTGGCCCTGCAAGTGTTTATTTCTTGCTTCATTGCTCCACCTTCTGGCAGAATAATATAACGTTTATTTTCCAAAAATACAGATGGCAGGTGGCATCCTTTCAGTTCAAAAATTTTCCTGTTACACACACATATATCTATATCTCTAAATCATTACTCTAATATTTTACTTGACTCTTCTCTCATTGTATTTTATTGTCCCTGTCACAGGTTTAGTAGCATAGAAACCAAACTGTTCATGAATCCATACCATCTGTGAAATAAATATGTAGGGGGGGGATAACCCAAATTATTTCTTCATTTTCTTCTGAGAGATATGTGCTCTGAGTTTTGCCCTTTGATTTCAGCATATGTTTTTCTGAGTTGCTCACAAAGATTAAAATTGCAGTTTAAAAAATGCAAAGAACTGCCCAGTCACATGCTCATATGTTATGTTCATTCAGATATGAAATGGGCAAAAGTGCCCTAAACATAGTCCATCTTAAACTGCTCTCTTTCCCCCTCCACCCCGACTGGATTACCACATCAGGTGGGTTCATCTCTACGCAGTCAAAATCAAAGGTTACATTTTGGAACATGGAATATTTGGACTTGAATGGACAATCCAAACAGTGGACAAGTTGAAACATGCATGGCAATTATCACCTGCAAGCACCAACGATTTAACATCAACATAGCTGCCCTGGCAGAAACGTGTAGACCAGAAGAAGGACAACTAAGAAGAAGGCTAAGAGGACACCTTTTTCTGGAAAGAAACCCCAAAGGAAGAAAACCAAATTCATGGAGTAGGATTTGCCATGAAGAATGAACTGACAAAGATCCTATATGAAGTCCCTGTTGGCAGCAATGAGTGTCTCATGACTCTCCTCTTGAAGCTTGCCAAAAACCAACAGGCAACTGTTGTGAGTGCTTATGCACCAACTTTAGATGCCAAAGATGATGAAAAGGAGAAGTTTTACACCCAATTGGACACAGTCTTGAAAAATGTCCTCAAAGAAGACACGATTATTCTTTTGGGAGATTTCAATGCTAAGGTCAGAAGAGACACAGACCTCCGGCAGACCACTATTGGAAAATAAGGAGTCAGCAATAGTGCCTCCAATGGAGTGATGCTCCTTACGAAATGCACAGAACATGAGCTTGTCATCACAAACACCCTCTTCCACAGAAGAATAAATTTAAGACCTCATGGCAACATCTTTGATTGAAGCTCTGGCACTTTATAGATTATGTCATTGTTCACTCTCAGGATTGGCATGATGTCTTTCTTACGTGTGCAACAACTAGTACTGATGACTGCTGGAATGATCATTGCCCCATCTAATCCATGATGGTGATTAGGATTGTCACCAAATGAAGAACTCAGAAGAAACAGATCCAATGAAAGATCAACATACAAGTCTTGAAAGATCCCACCAGACAAAATCAGTTCCAGGTAGCACTCCAAAGGAAGCTGCCGACAGTACACCCTGAAGACGTGGAAAAACACTGGTGTCAATTGAAAAATGCCATCATTGGAGCTTGTGGAGAAGCCATTGGCTACTAGTCCAGGAAGCATCAGGACTGGTTTGATGAGAATGTTGTAGAAATTGAATGTCTGATTGAGGTAAAAAGGAAAGCTTTTAGGGCCTGGCAAAATGACATCAGGTGCACAACAAAGAGAGAAGTGTATGCTAAGGCCAAGGCAGAAGTACAATGCAAAACAAGGACTCTGAAAAATCAGTGGTGGACCAAGAAGGTATGAGAGCTCTAGCATCTTGCAGATATCAATGATATGAGAGATTTCTTCAATGCACCACAGCTGTTTATGAGCTGAGAAAACCTGGAATTAATCCCCTGAGATCAAAGGATGGTACCCAACTCTTGAAAGACAACGAAGCTATTGCTTCTCGCTAGAGGGAACTCTTTTACAAGCTGCTGAACCACCCCCCTCCACCATAGTCCCAGAATCCCTTGACCCAATCCCTCAGCACCTAGCAATGATCTTGCAATGCTTCCTACCCTGAATGAGCTTCAAGCTGCCATCAAAGTGATGAAAAGCAACAAGGCAACTGGACTAGTGTCATGATCATGAGGGTTAGCCAGCATCCTGGGGACTAAGGCGTTAACTATGTCCCTTACCTAAACCAGGTGGCAGGCAGCTAATCAAAATGTAGGTAGGAATTTCAAACTGGGACAAAGTAATTTTTGGTTTTTTTCCCTCCTTTGTCTCTGGGGCAGTTTCTCTCCAGCTATTGAAGGGGACAGAATGTCTCCCTCTAAGAAAATACTTTTTACAGCCTGTAAGTAAATCTGTTAGGTTTTATTGTTTTATGATTTGGGAAATGGGATCTGGTCTGTGCATTTAAAAATGGGTTTTTCTGTCCTGTGTAACTAAGTTCCTGGCCCATGGTAAATTTCTCCTCCATGAGTATATTATTTTGTGACTGTACCATCTAGTCATTATGCTTGTAACAGGAATATTGTGGTGATAATAAAAGTTCTTTCTCTTTTCTTTTTATTAACCTGGTATTGGTTAATTTTTGTGTCCTGGTTTGTACTTTAGGGGTGAGATTTCCCAAGTTGTCTCTTCCTGGTTGCTTTATTAATATTTGGGTTGTGGCAGCGGTATTTTATTCCCAAAATCTAGGTTGTTAAGATTTTTGGGGGAAGTTTTATACCAAAGTTTTATACCTTATCTGGTGGACAAACTTTTGGGATACTTTTGCTGGCCCCTACTTCTGTATTTATCATGCTAGATAGGGAAGGAGCCATAACAACTAGATAGACTCCTTGACAAAGTCTTCAAAGAAGGTGGGCCAGAGCTTCACAAACAACTCCATTTCCTGATTCTCAAGATCTGGAATAGGGAGCAGATACTGCGAGAATTTAGAGACACACTGATCATCAATCTCTTCAAGAAGGCTGACAAATTGGGCTCTGGAAACCTGCTGGAGTGCAGATAAGGAGAGGTGGAGAAGGAGAAAAGAGCGGCAAAAACTGCCCTGTGTCCCTCCAATAGCCACCAGCACCTGCTACTTCTGTGATAAGTCCTGAGGCTCCAGAATTGGGCTGGTCAGCCATCTATGGATCCACAAATAGACAGGAAGATGTCCTGTTTGTTATCAAGTGACTGCCGAGAGAGAGAGGGAGAGAGAGAGAGAAAGAGAGAGAGAGAGAGAGAGAGGGTATGTCTACACTGCACAGTTAATTCGAAATAACAGCCTTTATTTTGAATTAACTTTAATAGCATCTATACAGGCAAACCACTATTTTGAAATAAAATCAAAATAGCGGGTGCTTAATTCGAATTTGGTAAACCTCATTCTATGAGGAGTAACGCCAAATTCGAAATAGCTAATTTGAAATAAGCGCTGTGTAGACACTTATTTTGAATTAGCTGGCCTCCAGCCCTTCCCAGTTTCCCTTGGTGCCCACTCTGGGCCAGGCAGGAAAACTCCTTTTTTCTTCCCCAGCCCAGGAGCCCTTAAAGGGATAGACTCTGGCCAGACTGCACAGGCCAGATCCAGGCCTGCCAGCAGTCTCTGCCCCTGAACCAGTGGCCCCACGATGAGCTGGGCAGCCAGTGCCAACCAGCCGTCCCCTGCCCAGTCCCCCAGCACTCAGGAGCCAGCCAGGGATTGTAGACACTGTGCTCCCTCCTGGACTAATGAGGAGATCACGGACTTCATTGAGGTTTGAGGGCAAGCACCCAATGTCAATCTCCACACTAGGCGGAGGAATACGGCCATCTAAGGCTGCATATCTGCCACCGTGGCCCAGAAAGGCCACAGGCACACCCAGGAGCAGATGCGCCTGAAAATTAAAGAGCTGCGGCAGGGGTACGCCAGGGCCACTCAGGGCAGCTCCTCAGCAGAGGTAGACATCTGCCCCTACTTCGAGGCACTGGACTGCATCCTGGTGGGCGGGACGGTCCATGCCACCCCAGGCGGGGCAGCGAGCTGGGTCCAGAGGTCCCTGACCAGGGCACGGAGCAGGAGCTGCCACACCTCCAGGACCCCCGACCAGTCCCACCTGCAGAGTCAGCAGGGTCATCCGGGGAGGCCACACCATGTAAGTGCCATCACTGTCCCCTTCCCGGGGGGTGGGGACAGAGACCAGGGACCACGCATGTGGGTCTTTCTTATGACGGATCACGCAGCAACCTGTGCACGTGTGAGCACGTGCTGTGCCACCCCTGGGGCCACACAGGGGCCATGGCCTGATAGCCACATGCGTGAGTGAAGAGACCTGACATGCTCCTGATCCCAGGGCGGGACACAGCAGGACACCCTCCCTTCACAAGCCTCCTCTAACATCTCCCCCCCACCTCACCCACACTATACACAGCACAGGGGCATGGGCGCGGTCTTGGGGCAGCTCCCACTCTTGGGGATAGCCAGACATTCCAACCATGGCCTCTGTGCAAGCACAGCGGCTCTGATGGTGCAGGGCATGGTCATCCTCACTTGCAGAGGGGTGCTGGGCTTCACCCACTGTGTCCTCAAGGAGAACTAATCACTTCTCTTCTTTCTCCACAGCCGCACCAGCTGCACGTGCACCAGCTGCACATTTCACGAGGAGTAACGGTAGTTCGGACTAGGAAGCCTAGTCCGTGCCGCGTGTAGCCGCACGGCACTGAGTCCGCACTAGCGGACATTTAAAAATGGCGCTGCCCGGCTTTATGCAAATGAAGCTCGGGAAATTCAAATCCCGGGCTTCATTTGCAACTCCGTATGACTACATTAACCACCCTAGTTCGAACTAGGGTGGTAGTGTAGACATACCCCTGGATACTGACAGCCTCCCGATGGACCTCCCGGATGGCAGCCTGCAGCAAGTGCAGCCAGGCTGATGGCAACGTGTCCACAAGATGCACCAGAGTGCCCAGGGGCAGCAGTGGCTCCCTGTGGCAGAGTGCTATGATGTCCCGAGTGAGGGCAAGCAGAGCACACAGAGACAAAAATGCTTTGCTGTCCCTCATCGAAGTAGACAAGAAAGCAGGGAAACTTGAGAACTGTCTGTCCGGGGTGGAAGTAGCGTCCCTTTAAGCACAGACCTCAGATAGCCTCAGGCAGCAGCCCCACACATTAAGTCCTGACCTGGTGCCCTGCCGGAACTGGTTCTGGCCAGCCTTAACTCCAATTCAGAGTCCACTCTGTGTGGACGCACTATTTCAAAATAGCAAAATGCTAATTCAAACTGCATTTTGTGTGTAGATGCATTAATTTGAATTAGATTCATTTGAATTAACTATTTGGAATTAAAATAACTTGAATTAACACTGTAGTGTAGACATACCCAGAGAGATTAAATGGGCAGAGATGGAAAACCATGGTCTTTAAGCGTCTCTAGCCTCTATTTACTAGGAGCTGGGAATGGGCGACGGGTGGACACATGATTATTGTTCATTCCTTCTGAAGCACCTCACTCTGGCCACTGTCATAAGATGGGATACTCAGCAAAATTAACCTTTGGTCTGTGAGTGTACACTACACTATGGCCTGTGTGGAAGAAAGCAGGCCTTCACTCTGCATTTGTAAGCAACAAGTAGTCAGAGACAGTTTATTCAAGCAATATTGCAAGGGAAGAAGCTGCTGCTAGGCAGATCATCAAATACAAAACAATTAGAAGCCAATATATAGACTGTCTGTTTATATAAAATAACAATAAACAATTATTCCCCTTTCCATAACAATGCCCTTCAGACTCCACCTTATCTCAAGGTCTTCACTAGAGTCAGCATTCTATCCTTATCTCAAGCACAAGAGAAATGAGAGGCAAAACCAGCATCTCTCACAGTACTCTGCGTTGTTAGGTCTTAGTTAGCATGAGTTAGGCTAATCAAAAGGTCAAAAATGGCTACATACAAATCCCTTGACTTCCACACCTGTCATGTGCCATCATCAATACCAATGCATCACTTTCCACAATAGTTGCAAGGCAGGGAGAACAGGTTGTGTGTGTATGTATGTATTTTAAACTTCTATTTTAATTTAGGAAATGGTGAAAAAGAGGACGCACTGGAGTTTTTATGGTAAATTTGTCACATGGGCTACGTCTACACTAGCACCCTTTTCCGGAAATGCTTAAAACGGAATAGTTTTCCGTTATAAGTATTTCCGGAAAAAGCGCGTCTACATTGGCAGGATGCTTTTCCGGAAAAGCACTTTTTCTGGAAAAGCGTCCATGCCAATATAGACGCGCTTTTCCGCAAAAAAGGCCAGATCGTCATTTTCGTGATCGGGGCTTTTTTGCGGAAAACACTACTGTGCTGTCTACACTGGACCTTTTCTGGAACAGTTTTCCGGAGAAGGACTTTTGCCCGAACGGGAGCAGCATCGTTTTTCCGGAAAAGCACTGATGATTTGATAGTAGATCATCAGTGCTTTTCCGGAAATTCAAGGGGCCAGTGTAGACAGCTGGCAAGTTATTCCGGAAAAGTGGCTGATTTTGCGGAATAAGTGGCCAGTGTAGACACAGCCACGGAGTCCTCAAAATTGGTCAGCTGGAAGAACTAACTTGCATGATGGCATTAGGATGGCATAAGGTTAACTGTTAACCTGTAACATTAGCCATTCTATTGAGAATTAGCTGGGCTGAATAATAGGCAAGTGGGCGAGGGCTTAATTTCATTAAATAACAATATCAGGAGCTGCGCCCAACACGAAGCACCCACTTTCGGAAGCCAACTCCAAATCTTCCCCTCGCTGCTTCCGAGCGGACTAGCCGGCGCAATGCCCAGCCAGCAAGTCAAAAGCCTTCGGCAGCTCTCGGGACTCCGCCCCTTTCGGCTCCGTCATCCGGAAATCTTCGGCTGCCTCGACGCTACCACGTCTTTTGGGAAACTCCGAGAGCTCCCGTTCGGAAATCTTCGATCCTTTTCGTCTCTCTGGAGGCGGGCCCTTTAGTGATGCGCAGTCCAATCAGAGGCAAGCCCGCCCGCCGCTATCTCGCCGGCTGCCACGCGCAGCTCTTTCAGCACGAGGACTGTCACCTCACGAACTCTAAGTGGTGTGCGCGTCCGCTCGGAAAAGGAATCCCTCAGCTCTGCATGGCTCAGAGAGTAGATGAGTACGACAGCGGGTGCTGAGGAACCCCTGGATTAATGCGTAGAAGCAGCAGAGTCAGAGTCAGCAGCCCTTAAGGAAACAGCAGGAGGCGGTGGCGCCGCCCGCGGAGTGAGCCCCGCTTTGCTCGCCTCAGTGAGGCGGCCGTTATAATCATTTTGCGAGCGACTCGTGCTCTGCAGACGCGGAGGAAGCGCGGCAGCGAGCAAGTTGTCGGAACCGCTCGTATCGAGGCAGGCAAGCAGACGGCAACGGGTCCCCTGCCGGCGCTGGGGCTTACGTGCCTAGAACCGAAGAATGGGAGGGGGAGGCGCAGGGCGCAGGGGCGAGGACTAGACCCGCGGGCTGCACGTGGAGCCTCGAGCTAGTCCTCCCCTCCCCCCGCATAGTGGTGCGCGAGGTGCTGGGGCAGGGCCTGGGAGGGAGTTTGGGGGCGGCAGGGGTTGAGAGGCCGGCCTGTGGGAGGGAGAATGTGGGTGTGGGAGGGGCTCTGGGGTACTGCTGGTTTTGGGTTGGGGCAGGGTGGTAGAGGGTGTGAGGGGTGCAGGCTCTGGGAAGGCATGTGGGGCCCTCTCTGTCAGTAGCTCCTGGGCAGAGGGGATTGGTGTCTGTGCACTGCTGCCTGCAGGCACTGCCTCTTCAGCTGCTATTGGCTGCGGGGGGGGAGGGCTCTAAGGGCAGGAGCAGGACACAGAAACTCCTGCTTAGGGCTGGAGGGATGGCCAAGTAGCTGTGTGGAGCAAGAGTTAGCCCTGCTGTGCTGGCAGGGAAAGCTCATTTTAAAATGATTGTGAGCTGCAGGTGAGCCAGGGATGCACCATGGAGTGAAGGGAATGCAAGAGGACTGTATTTGGGGAGTAACCTGGCCGGAGAATATTCATGGTGCCCTGAGCACCACATGCCCTAGAACTTGCCACCAATATCGGTGGTTGGGAAAATTGTAGGGAATGGGGTGTGGTACTTTATTGGGGGGAAGCAAACAGCGAGGTGTCCAAGGTAGGGAAGAGAGGGTCCCTAGAACTAGTTATTGATTAAACATTACTCTTGGCTTTCTGACTCTGCATGGCAGCTGGGTCCCCAGCTCTCTGGGAATGTGGGTTAACCAGTTACAGATAAGGATCACCTAATAAGGGTGATGTTTACCATGTAACCAGTCAACTGGTTACCCATTCGCATCCTATCTAGAACTAGGAGTGGGAGGAAGGAAAGTCCCTAGAGGTGGGCTGAGTAGGGTTGGTATTGTGGGTAGCAAGTTTCTGATACTAGGGCTGCTAGGCATGGAAGGAGAGCCTAGGGGCATGTGAACTCCTTGTGGGTGGAGAGCTGCGGAGGATGGGGGTAGAACAGGAAACAACTGCTTGTGCCAGGGAAATCAGGGGAAAATGAATGTAAATGATTCTGTTCCAGAGGAGGCCATTCTTTTTGCAAGGCTGCATCTTCCAAGTTTCTTTTCAAGTTTCTCCCTTGCTTCTCAAAGGGAGACATCTGAGCAAAACAAACAAGTAATATTTTAAAAGTACTGACTGACTGTATAATGTGCATGACTGCTATGATGACAATGGATGGTATATTAGTAAATACTGTGCATTTTAAATAGACCACTGTGGAGCATTGCAGCTAGTCAGTTTAAAACACATTGGTTTGTAGGCTATTTTTCATTGAGCTTGAAAATTATTTAAAAATGTCTTGAGCGCTAATTGAAAGTTGACACTATAAGACACACTTTATTCAAGTCTCCACTACTTTTATTAATTCTGGCATATGGTCTAAACTAGGGATGTTAGGAGGTGAGTAATTAACTAATCATGTAGTCGATGGAATTTCTATTGACTGCATGATTAGTCGATGATAGAGCCCCTGAAAGCTTTTCCCCACTGTTGCTATGCATCTCAAATGTAGCAAGAACCAGTTGGGCAGGTAGCTCCTGTTACATTTAAACTGCAGAACTACATTAGGGGTAGTCCTTGGACCCACTGAGAGCCAGGACTGAGCTGGGCTTGCCCAGTCCTGGCTCATGCTGGTTCCAGCAATCCCTGTTTGCAGGGGGTCCAAGTGAGCTGGGACCCCCTGTGAACAGGGGCCATTGCTGGAGCAGCCTGTGTTTGCAGCCAACCCAGGCTCTTGCTTGTGGCAAGCCTGGGCCTGCCATGGGCAGAGGCTGCTTTGTGGCATCCTTTCCTCTGCACCGCTGCCTGTCAGAGGCAGCAGCATGTGTGCGCGCATGTGTGTGCGTGTGAGCGTGTGGGGGGGGGGAGGAATTGGTGGCAGGCAGCATGCGGAGACAATGCTAGAGGAAACTGGCATTTAAATTGGTTCCTCCTAGCACTGGCTCCTGCTTCCTCCCCCCTTTGCTGCCTCTGATACAGAGGGAGAAATAAGAATAGTTGACTACTTACATCCCTAGTCTAAACACTTAGTCTGTAGTTCCCAGCTGAAAATTTTCCTCTTCATCTGGGCTTATGAATTCATAGTTAAATAGCTTATAAAGAGAATTAGGGCTGTCCAGTGCATCTTAGCAGTAGTATCACGCTTGGGAGCAATTGGATGTGTTTGAGGAACAAGTTAAAATTCTGCAATTTTCAGTGCGTTCCTTCAGCCTGGTTAATTTCAATCTTGAACAGAAGTACTTCACTTTTTTTGGTTACAGTTTTAAGACGTTCTCTAATAGTTTTATGTATTGGAGTAGTTGGCAGAAGCTGTAATCAGTGTTGCCTAAACAAGTGGTTTTCAAACAATGGGTTGCAATCCAGTACTGAGTTATGGAATGTCAGGCACTGGGTACATTGCTTCAGGGGAATCAAGTGATCAGTGGGAGTGCTAAGGCAGGGCTACCTACTTGTCCTGGCACTGTAGACTGCTCAGCAGGCCTGGCTTCTAGGTGGAGAAGAGGGAAGTGCACAGGCTCATGTGCTAATGCTGCCCTGAGCACTAGCTCCACACACTCATTGGCTGGGAACCTGCTGCTGGCTGCTTCTGGGATGCAGCATGGTCTGTAGTGCTGGGAGAGGCAAGAAGTGCTGCCTTTGCACCACTGACAGGGACTTACCTTGCAACAACTCCCACCTGCCCCAGCTTTGATTCCCCCCTCCCCCCCTCGAAGCTGGAGCCTCCTCCTACACTCCAAAGCTCTCATTTTCTGATCTATTCTGGAGTCCATATTCCAGTCAAAGCGTGTTGGTTCATAGGCGTCAATAATTCTCTTCAACTGGGTCATGAGAGAAAAAGTTTGAAAGCCATTGACCGAAACCATAACTCCCCCTCTTCCCCCCCCCCCAAAAAAAATCCATTGCTACAGGCACCTGGGTGCCTGTCATTTCAAGTTCTGTGGTGCCTCTTGTTCAGGCACTTAGGCATGTGCATAATTTTACTCATAATAGTAGTTGCAATGATTTCAGTTTAGTCATGTTGCTGAAGTAAGTTTAAATATTTGTAGGATTGCATAAGAGCACACTGTACAGCACAGAACTGAAAACTTCTAGCATTTATCACCTAGTGATTTCTCCTGGTGTTAGCGGAAAAGACCTTACTCCTGCTTCCATAAAAGGTAATGTAAACAGTACCTAGAATTCATTGGCTGGGCTAATTTAGCTAGATTAATTTTTCTTTTATACTGAACATGAGACTTCGCCAACCCTCTCCCCCTAAAAAACCCTCTGCTAAAAATTAGCATAGTGAGAAAAAACTAAAGATTGTGTTCTATAATAATTGGTTTCTCTTAGGAAAGAAAATGACTGGAAGAGCTAGAGCCAGAGCGAGAGGAAGAGCTCGCAGCCAGCAAAGTGCTGTACCTCCTGTAGGAGCAACTTCTGTGAGTGTCCATTTTTCAGATCAAGCATACCTACGTTTTGAAATATTAAAATTCACAGTTGTCAGTTGTCTACTTCCCATTTAGTAGTATGGATATTAGGGTCTTCCTTTCAAATCAAACCTGTTTTTGCCTCTCATGACTGATGAGCAAATGTACTCCCAACAGTTAAGCTGGTATAGTTCTCTAAAGCAGTGGTTCTCAAATTGGGTCAAGACCCCAAAATGAATTGTGCTTCTGTTTTAATGGGGTCACCAGGGCTGGTTTAAACTATTTGGGGCGCAGGCCCAAGCCTTACTACCCATGGCTGAAGCCCTCAAGCATTGTGCACCCCCGAGCAGCAGTGGTGGGTCTTCGATGGACTCAGGCTTCTGTCTTCCCTCCTGGGTTTGTGTAGTAGTTTTTAGTTGACGGATGGGGGTTAGAAGAAGCACCGTACAATGAAGTTTGAAAACCTTTCCTGTAGAGCTTTGTGAGTGTAGGTGTCATTGTCTTGTGAATGACTTTTGCACGTTCCTCAGATGTCTGTGTTAAACTTCATAGAATGCAATAATGGTAGGAGCCTTTTTCAAAAGAAGATGTGTAGTGGAATTTCGTTGCATAAGGGCAGATAGACTCCATCAGATGCCTGATATTGAGTGCTGTATTCAGTTCTAAACGGAACACAGAAGATGCTGCTCCTGATGAATTGTAATAAAATATATATACATTTTTATTAGGGCTGTTAAGCAATTAACACCTTAATCGTGATTAATTGCGTGATAAAACTAATTGCCATTAATTGCGTGATTAATCGCACTATACAATAGTATTCTAAATATCTATTTAAATATTTTTGGATGTTTTCTACATCTTCTAATATATTGATTCTAATTACAACAGAGAATGCAAAATGTATAGTTCTCACTTTATTTTTTATTACAAAACATTTACATGGAAAAAAAATTCAGTTCACTGAAGTATTATTGTGCAAATTCTATAGTGAAAGCTGAACTTAAATTCTTCTGTATAATCAATATATTTGTGTCCTATTCAAAACTATCCTTTTTTACCTCGGCCCCAGTTGCGGGCGGTGTAGGGCCAGAGGAGGGTAGACTCTGCCGTGGGCAGTATAGATTTTGGGGGGGGGACTTAGACCCCCCAACAGCAGGTTGGCAAAGGGCTTAGGGGTAGTGGTCAACCCCCAAGCTCAGGAGAGGGGTCAGCCCCTGGGCTGGCGGGGTAGACCCCACCATCGGCAGTGCAGAGTTCGGGAGGGGGTACTCAATGCCAGAATCAGATATGGGGATGGTCAGTCCCAGCCCCAAGAAGCAAAGAGAGGATGGGTTGGGTGAGCTCTGCTGGGGGAGTGGGGGGAGACAGCTTGGGCAAACCGACCCCCAGGCTGTATTATTTTAAAAAATATGGTCACCTGGGAAGGGAGAGGGATGGCTGTCAGGGTCTTTGCTTCTTGTTTATGTCTCTGGAGTTGGGACAGTCTCATGTGTGTTTCCTTTCTCCCTAGCTTCTTTTTTCCATGCGTCCTCTGGTGGCGGTTTGCATTACCGCGCCTTACCAGAAACGGCAGCTAATGCTGGTTTGCTGTCCTCTGCGATTAATGTGCATTAATTTTTTTAACGTGTTAATTCTGTCCTGCATTAATTGTAGGTGTTAACGCCCACTAATTGACAGCCCTAATTTTTATTCTAAAACGTGTTAGGTACAGCAGGCCTCCTTTCTGCAAAATCAACCTCCTTCTTCCGTGTATTTTTTGTGGTATTTTCTGTAGTATTTTGGGGGACTAGGAGTTGAATTTCAGGATCCTCAGAATGCAATAATTGTAGGAGACTTTTTTAAAACCAGCTTTAGTTAATCAGTGATAACTAAATCCAACAGTGCTGCAGAGGATAATTACACTTTTTGAAAGGGGTGGGGTGGGTTTGGTAATCAGGGGTGGCCCTAGACTAGCTGCCAGCAACTGGTGCCCTAGGCGAACCATGCAATCGGTGCCCCTCCTCCCCCAACCCCAAGGGCAGATATCGACTGAGGGTTTTGGTTCTGTGCTGGGGAGAGGGAGACTGGGGATGAAATTTTGTGGCTGGGGGCCGAGGGGATTGGGAGCTGGGGGCCAGAGGGTTGGGGATGGAGTTGGGAGTTCTGGGGCTGGTAGCCGAAGGGCTAGGGATGGAGTTCTGTGGTTGGTGGCTGGGGATGGAGTTTTATGGCTGGGGGCTTGGGGCCAGGGGGTTGGGGATGGAGTTGGAGTTCGGGGACTGGGAGCCAAGGGGCTGGGAATGGAGTTTGGGGGCCGGGGAGAGGGAACAAGGTGCCAGTCGGGGGAGAGATTTCCCCTGCACCTGCCGCCTCCTGAGATCCCACCCCCCAGAGAGAAGCCGACATGCGCCTCACCCGGGGAAACCCCCCCGCGTTCCTTCTCCCCTGGGGCTGACCCTCCCCCCTCCCCCCCGCGAGGCAGAGGAAACACCCTCATTCCTCCTCCCCCAGGGTTGGCCCCCCCCCCCGCGGCGCAGAGGAAACCCCCGCATTCCCCCTCTCCCAGGGCCAACCCCCCTGTGTTCCTTCTCCCCTGGGGCCAACCCCCCCTGCAAGACAACCCCCCCCCTCGCGTTCCTCCTCCCCCGGGGCTGACCCTCCCCCCCCCTTGCGGGGCAGGGGAAACTCCCGCATTCCTCCTCCCCCAGGGCTAACCTTCCCCCTACCCCCCCGCGTTCCCTCTCCCCCGGGGCCTCCCCCTCCCGCGGGGCAGAGGAAACCCCCGCATTCCCACTCCCCTGGGACCGACACTCCCCCCCCCCCCCACGGGGCAGAGGAAACCCCCGCATTCCCCCTCCCTTGGGGCTGACACCCTCCTCCCCCGTGAGGCAGTCCCCCCGCATTCCTCTTCCCCCGGGGCCAATCCCCCTGCGGCACGGGGGAAACCCCCCTGCGCACTGCCTCTCCCAGGACTAAACCCCCTCCTGGCCTCAGGGAAGCCGTGCTCCAGGTAAGGCATGGGAAATGGAAGGGGCAGGGTTTGGAATTTGGTACTCCATGCAACTTGGCGCCCTAGGCAGCTGCCTAGTTTGCCTATAGGCACGGGTCGCCCCTGTTGGTAATGCTGTCTTTCAAACTGAATGAGTAATTTTACTGTAACTTTGGCAGCTAAGTTAATATTGTCATGTTACATTCAGCACATTGAGCACTATTCTTAAGTATAGTGGACTTTGCAGGGTCAGCCACCACCTAGACCTCTGCAGCCTCAACCAGAACCTCCAGCAGAGGGAAAACTAGTTGGTCGTGGACGACTAAGAGGAGCTGCTGTTCCAAAATCACAAGGTGAGATGGTTGGACAAGTAGGATGACTTAATGATTTAACTTAGATAATTAAATATACGTTAAAGATTGCATTACTGATTTTTCTTCAAAATCAGAGTAACTAGTTAAATCTGAAATAATGAAAATTTTTCTTATGCCATCTCATAATAGCACTTCTCCTCTAAACAGCCTGAACTTTGATGGAACTAGATAAAGAAATTTTACCATTGGGTCCTGTTTATTCTATAACTGGGCTCTAGATGTCCTTGTTGTCATAGAATTAATAGTCCTGAGTGTATCTTTTTACTTGTGGCAAGTGGTGCAGTTTGAAAGTTCTGTATAAGAAGCTATTTTTCAGAGCACATGGTTTTCATTGGTTTTGCCAGATAAGGATTGATGTTAAACAAGCAGACTGGAATTTTTTGAGATTCGGAAATGGAATATATTTACATACTTGTTTTACCTGTTCCATTTTTTCTAATTTGAATTATTGGTTAATATTAGGGCTGTCAAATGATTACAATTAATGATGATTGATTAATAGATTAAAAATAGTTGTAATTTGCATTTTTAATTGATCTGGAGCATGTTGGCTATAGTGGGTCCATGGAGTGGTGGGAAAGGAGGGTGGAGCAGGATGACAGGAGGAAGGGCACCCCGCCTGCAGCATTGCATTGTGGGTGGTGGCCTCAGTTCCCTGTCAGCTGCACAATTGTGCAGCTATTTATTAAGTCCTGCTCACAGGCTCAGAGCTCCTGTCCAGACAGGGAGCTCAGCTGACCACTGTGGGGAGGAACTGTCTGAGCAGCTTCAAACAGAGCTTCCTGTTTCAGGCAAAAGAGCTCAAAATCCAGGTAAGGAGGGGAGATGATGATGAGGTGGGAAGGTGGGAATACGTTGCTGAGGGGGGAAGTTGTAAAATAAGGGCATTTGGGAAGAGGACGTAGAGACAAACCAAGCATTCTCTACAAGCCTTCTGGGCTGGAAAGGTGGGTGGGGAACAAGCTGACTGCATTGGCTAGGTGGGGAGTGGGCAATGAGGTGATGTGGAGGCAGGGGGGAGTTTGTGGTTTGTGCCTTACACTAACTCTTAGCTGGTCTGCTGTTGCCTGAAAGTCTGAAAAGTAAGATTTTTTTTTTTTTTTTATCCTAGCCCCCAGCTGGGCTGGGGGGTGCAGATTGTACAGGGTTAGGTGGGGGAAAAGGAATAGGTGGGCGTTGGCATCCATTCAATGAGTTGGAGGCAGGGGGTAGTTTGGGGTGTCGTGACTCACTTGCTGCAGTCCTCTCTTTGCGGCTTAGTTGGAGGGAGGGGAGTAAAGCAAGCTGTGGGGTGGGGGATGTATGTGCCAGGAAGTTTTCTTGATTTCAAACTAAGTTTCCAGAGGTGTTAATGGCTTAAGGCAAGAAAGAAAAAAAAGATTATTTTAACAGAATTTTTTGGAGTGTTGCAGAGTTTTAGATATTTGATCTCAATTTTTAAAATCCCGTGTTTCAGTTTACCATGTATAAATTAGTATTGTATTAAGGCCAGATATTTGCTATGTGGTTGAGTTCTGGCTTTTATGAGTCAGAAGTAGAAAGTAGTAGGTGTGATAGTAATTGTTTTGTAGGTTGAAACCTTATTTGCAAGCTCTTTGAATCATGTGTCTGTCTACAAACTCTGATGTCTACAAACTCTGTTTGCTCTGGGGTTTCTACTCTTCAAGTTGGTGACACACACAAAGTGAGTTTCAAACTAGGAGTATTTTTTTTTGTCTTTACAGATCTGTTTAATTTGTTCTTGTATAACACAGATCCAAAACATTCTCCAAATGGCATAAGCTTGAGGGAATGCCTTTTACTCTCCAGTATCAGTAAATATTGCATTAGTATTTGCGAGGAGAACATGATTACTTCTAGTTGACTCTTAAAATGACAGACAAATCTCAAACTGAGCTGTGTGTGGATAATATGCATTTTGGCGTGTTTACTAGCTTGAGCTGTAAGAAAAGATGATACGTGTACTCCAAGCATGGTGTTAGGTTTTTTTTATTTAATTAATATCAAATATTGTAAACATTGCTCCTATCCGTTTGTTAGTTGTTGAACTAACATTATTAACTATCCCTTGTTTTAATGTCTTCCATACCTACGCACTACTTAAAAAAAAAAATACAGGCTTTTTGTTTGTATTGGTGGTGCACATCCACATACTACTTCATTATTGGTATGGTGCACAACCCACCCAAAAGAAAATTCAACCTGTATAAGAATACAAAATATTAAAGGGAACATGGGGGGATGGCTGGTCCTGTCCAGCAGTGAGTGTCAGCCGACGGTCAGGGCTCCCTATATCTGTCCCTTAAGACTGGCTGAAGTTCTTTTAAATTGTGCCTGGTTCTGTTACAGCAACTGAAGGAGTCAGGTTAAAACTTAAACAGTTACAGGTTTATTAAAGAAGCTTATAAATCATATGGTTGCAATGGCTATTGTTCTATTTCTTAACTACTAGCAAAATATAGATCTTAAAAATGGTTACAAAGAAGATAAAGATAGAAAAATAGAAATAATGGTACCAAGTAACAGCTTACTCTTTCTATGTGTACACTTAAGACAGAGGACCACATCCAGGTACAATTTTTACCCCCTTCTGTGCCTCTCGACTCCAGCATGTCAGGCCAGGGCCGGTCCCTCAATTCCTAGGAAAGATGAAAATACGAGGTGGGCGTCCCCATAGAACCTCGGGAGGTCAAACACCTAACACAACCAGCAGGTAGAGGGTAGAATGACACTCAAAGTGAGTGTGTGCTGGGCCCATCTTTTATACTCATGGGGTCACGTATTTCTCTTTCTTATCTGTCATGCCAAATGGGGCTGGTCTGTCTTTTGTGAGACCAGTTCTTACAAGGAAGTTGTGAACTTAATTTACACTTGTAAGAGAGAGAACTAAATTGGAATTACTGGGGATTCTTTTCTCAGTGGGAAATTCCTCTTCCAGGGACTGTGTGTGTGTGTTCGAATCAACATAGGTGCCAGCCGGTGGCAGTCTCGCATATCCTGATCTCTCCTCATATCTATGTTTCAGCTTCTCAGGATCAGATGAGCCAGCATAGACTATGCTGATTTTACTGCTCCTTCTCTGCCCTGTATGCTTCAGAGAGGCAAATAAGATGGATGTGATGGAGACGGGCTGTCTGGCCACAGTGAGGGGATGTTTCAAGCAGTGGGGAAGAGAGAAGCTGGGCTTCTCTTTCTTTTCCCAGTGGATGTTTAGTTGGCTTTCTCAAATTATCTGCACACTGGGATAGGGTCATGATCAATTAGTGCAGCATGAACAGGTCAGGAGGGATTTAGGGAGTAGGGATGTTAGTGCATATTTGTTTACATGATTAACTAATAATTTTGGGCTTATCGGTCTATAGTCCTAATGATTGTACACACAGAGGCATCAGCGTAGAGGTTGGGCAGGTGGGAGCCTGTACTTGTAGGAAGCAGGCTTTTAAGCCAGCTCCACATGAGCAGACTCCTGCAGCATCACCTCCCCCTCCCCTGCCTTGCTGCCTCTGATAAAGAGGCAGCAGCCTGGAGAGGGGACCAGGCCGGAGCTGGTGCTAGCCGGGAGTTGGCTTTTAAGCACTGGCTCTGGCCTCTTGCCACGTAAATGTGTAACCATTACATTTTCAAACCAGTTACATGTTTACACCAAAAAAGTTAACATCCCTATTGTTTATAGCAGGGGTTCCCAAACTTTTTGACATGGGGACCAGTAAATCCATTCATGAACTTTTGGAGGACCGGTAATGTTCATTTGCATATTCATTAATCAAATGATTAATATTCAAATAAGTTGTTTCTGGTCCTCCCAAAACCCCCAGTGCCAGCTTTAGCAAAGCTTTTGATATGGTCTCCCACAATATTTTTGCCAGAAAGTTAAGGAATATGGATTGGATAAATGGACTGTAAGACAGACAGAAAGTTGGTGAGACCAGGGTTTCTCAGACTTTTTACTTTAGTTGGAACCCTTTTTTTCAGTACTGTTTTTTGCAGCCTAAAAATATAAACACATAATAAACAAACTGAGAAAATACCAGACATGTAACATGTATGGTATTTTTTCATTAGGTAAGTTTTATTATTAGTAGATGTATCAGTTTGTACTTTCGAACGGTCTGGCTGGTAAATGTGCTCAGGTTGCATGAGTGTGTCTACCAGCCAGACAGTTTGCAACTACTCGAGGGTGTGTGTGTGTGTGTGGGGGGGAGGAAACAATAGAATCCCTGGCCTGGACTAACTTGTGCTTTGCAGAGGGTGGGGGAGAGGAGGGGAGCAGCGCCTCGAGATCTACGTATGGCCGGGTCAGTCCCGCTCCCCGCAGGCAGATTCATTTCCCACCCTACTCCCCCCCCACTGCACCTCTGGCCAGCCCCACTTCCCCAACCCCCTCCTGGGCAGCCAGTTCTCCCCCCCGCTTCTCCGCCCAATCTCCCTTGGCCAGCCCTGCTGCCCATGTCCAGCCCTCTTTCCAGCAGCCGCTTCTCTTCCCCCTCCCCCCTCCTTCCACATCTTCCCCAGCCAGCTCCCTGCCCCCAACGTTGTGCCCCCCGGCAGCCCTGCTTCCACCGGCCCCCCAATCTCCCCAGCCTGCCCTGATTTCCCCCGTCCAGAGCTGCTACTGGTGGCCGGCTCTCTCTTCCTCCTCTGCTGCTTCTTCCCCCAGCTAGGACTCTGCCAGGAGCCGGAACATCCGGCTGCAGACTCTGCCCAGGCCGGCAGAGGGCTTGGGGGACCAGATGCCACATGGGCACTTTGGGAGCGCAGAACACCCTGGCAACCACTCCGAGGCCTGGTAGTTCTTTCCTGCTGCCCGGTACCGGGCCGCGGAACCATGGTTGGGAAACACTGGTTTATAGCCACCAGTTCTGGCTTTCAATGTCCTGTGCTGTTGTTTTTCTCCAATTTGCCCCAAATGTCTTCTAAATGCCCAGTAAGCGGTGGAAGGGTAAGTAATGTTGCTAGGCAATATTGACCTCCATTGTCCTGCAAATTCAGCACTGGTCAGGTTCCCAAGGGTGCCTGGACTGGAGAAAGCTTCAGAGGGGTAGCCGAGTTAGTCTGTAACTGGAAAAACTTTAAAAACAACAAATACTCTAGTAGCACATTAAAGACTAACAAAATATAGAGATGGTATCATGAGCTTTCGTGGGCACAGACCACTTCCTCAGATGATCCTGAAGTCATCTGAAAAAGTGGGCTGTGCCCACGAAAGCTCAAGATACCATCTACATATTTTGTTAGTCTGGTAGCACATTAAAGACTATTTGTTGTTTTGGACTAGAGATGTTCAACCTGTAGTTACCATTAGCCTTGCTTTCAGCATTGCTTGTTTGAGGAAGAGGCTGGGAATGATGCAACACACTTCTAAGACCAGTACAATTTCTTCTGTTTGACAATTTGTACATTTTACTATGTAGTTATATCAACTATAAAATTAGATTTAAATTCAGTAATATTTTAAAAGACAATTGCAGAGTTAAGACTCTATATTGACAAATTAGAGCTTTTAATCTCTATGCATGCCCCCAAAAGAGTTGGATGTATCCAGTTTGATATCACTGCTCAGATGTTCATGCTCTTCAGGTTGCAGTTCACACATCCCCAGGAGATCTTAAGGCTTACTAGTATTGCATGAAGCAATTTTGTTATGCTATATAGTGGAAGAAGAAAGCAGCTATTTATTGTCTCTATGTAGATACTTCATATGGGCCTGAATACACTCAATCTAATTGGAGATCCATGAGGCTTCAGGCAGTTAAACTACAGGATAAATGTGCTCTTAGAATAGTATCTGCCTCAATTCAGAGGACCCGGACACCTGTAGTCGAATCTGGCTAGTAAATCGTAAATCTTGGAGAGAAAATAGTATAGTTCCAATCCACATAGCAGAAATATGACAAATTTTTGAATTTATTGGATGAGCTAAGTATGAGTGCAGATAGCATAAATTGAAAACTCAAATTACATGTAATCATTTTCATTAAATATTTTGTTAAAATGCAATAGACCACAGGAAAAACATCTGAAAATGGAGGTCTAAATTTTGCATACTTCTCAATTGAAGTTAACTTAACAGTACTAAATCTACAATTGGAATAATGGAGATGTCAAAAATTTGCATTTAAAGTGTTTTCAGCTCTTCATTGCTATTGTGGCAAAGCTGCAGCTGTGCCCTGTGGGTCTTGCACTTCTACGCAGTTATTGTATGCCTTAGAGCAAGGCTACTCAACACGCGGCCCGTGGGCTGCATGCGGCCCACTGCCCATTTGCGGCCCATGGTGTAGTTTGGGTTTACATGGGGCTCAACATGTGGCCTGCGGGTGGGAGCCAAAGCAAAAAACTAGTCGGTATAATGGTCTTCTGTTTATAAGCTTTTTAGTAGTTAAATTCCTGGATTGTCCTTGCTCATTAAGGATATGTCTACACTAGCCACCCTAGTTCGAACTAGAGTGGCTAATGTTGTCATTCGAACTTGCAAATGAAGTCTGGGATTAAAATATCCCGGGCTTTATTTGCATGTTCCCAGGCGCCGCTATTTTTAAATGCCCGGTAGTTCGGACTCCCTGCCCGTGGCTACACGCAGCACGGGCTAGATAGTTTGAACTAAAGCCCCTAATTTGAACTATCGTTAATCCTCCTGCAATGAGGAACAACAGCAGTCCGAATTAGGAGCTTTAGTTCGAACTATCTAGCCCGTGCTGCGTGTAGCCATGGGCAGGGAGTCCGAACTACCGGGCATTAAAAAATGGCGGCTCCTGGGAACATGCAAATAAAGCCCGGGATATTTTAAACCCGGGCTTCATTTGCAATTCAAATGACTACATTAGCTACCCTAGTTTGAACTAGGGTGGCTAGTGTAGACCTACCCTAAAAGTGTTGTCATGTGAGTGTAAATTGAGTAAATATTGCATTTTATTAGTATCAGCAGAACTGACTTAAATGGGGTCTGTGTTGTGTAGTCTTGCCTTAATCTTTGTATTCATGCCTATAAATGTTGAAAGAAGCTATTTACATATATTTGCATGTATATGCAACCACACTTAAGTTGCAGCCCTTGGAATGTACTGTGAATATCATTGTGGCCTCTGGGCCTTCCAAAGTTGAGTAGCCCTGCTTTAGAGGCTCACTGTGAACCTCCACCCACCTCTTACTTTTTCTAGAAGCCAGGGTCACAGCTTACTGTACCATCCTCATCATGGGCAAAGAAACTCCGCCATAATCCTAGCCTCCATATCCAGGAGCAGACTTTTTAGTAGTATGAGGAGGGTTGGGGGGAATCCCTGTCCTCCACAGGCAAGCGCCCTATCCCCTAGGCCACACGGGAACCCGCCCCACCACCTCTACTTTCAGGGTGCCCCTTATCCCTCCTGCCCCGAGGCCTCCCGGCTTTTGGCCGTCCCGCCCCGACGTAGGGGAGGCGGGACTTCAACCCATTACCCTGTATTCTGGGTTCTGGTCCAGGGACCTTAGGTAGCAGCAATTGACAGAGTATTTCCCCAGCCTCACTTCAGCAACCTTTTTCCTGGGTCATGTCACCAAACATTCCCGTAATACCTTCTCCCTGGTATCTAAGCAAATCTTTCCTACTACAACACACACTCCTTTCTGCAGTCTCCAGCAACACACTTCCTCCTCTCAGTCCTTCACTTTTCTTCTTTCCCCTTTTACTTCAGGGAAAACCTTTTAAAGTAGTCCAGTAGGCCTTAATTGGCTGCAGGTACCTGATTAGTGTACTGCTTCAGGTACCTGCCTTCCTTGATTATGTGGCAGAAGGCTCTGGTAGTTTATTCAGGAAACAGAAAACCAATCACCCCTTCACCGGACTATTGTAGCCAGCTGTCCTGGGTTTGTTGCACTTTTTAAATTCTGTGTAATAGCTGTCTCAGTGTAACCATTAATCATTTTTAGAGCTGTAAAATACATCGCAAATACCTACAGATATTGACAGATGTAATCACTTGTTTTGAGAGTTGAAGCAACATTTAGGCTTCTGCATATTGATTGTGCTTTGGGAAATGCTCTGACTTCTGTTCCAGGATTCAATTCTTAGCGTCACAAACAAAAGAGTGCTGATATTTCACATTGTAACGAATTAATATACATCATGATAAAACTAACCTATTCTCTTTCTCTTCTCCCTCCCCCCCCCCCCCCAAAAAAAAAATTCTAGGACTTGAGATTTCAGCTGGTTTTCAGGAACTGTCATTAGGAGACAGGGGTGGACATCGTCGAGATTTCCATGATCTTGGGGTAAATACTCGGCAAGCAATAGAACATGTTAGAGAGTCAAAAACAGGTACGTAACAACTATATTGTGGCTTCAAATAAACTACATTTCTATGAGCAAATTGTATATTTGCCATTAGCTTTGTCTCCGCAGTTGTCAGGGCAGGATTATTTGCATTTCAGTAGTACATAGAAGAGTAAATCAGGCACCAGGCAACAGGGATTATTTAAAATTTTAAATGTTTCAGCAGGAAGAAGATATTGTTCATTTGAGGATACCTTTGTTGGCTCAATTACTTTGCATTTATCAACATTCAAATTCATCTGCCGTTTTGTTGCCCAATCACCTAATCCTTCTGAAGCTCTTCACGGTCTACTTTGGACTTAACTCTCTTGAGCAGTTGGATATCATCTGTAGTTTTGCCACCTCTCTGTTTTCCCCTTTCTCCAGATCATTTATGAATTTGTTAAATAGGATTGGTCCCAGTACAGAACCCTTATGGGACACTTTTCATTACCTCTTCATTCTGAAAACCAACCATTTATTCCTATCCTTTGCTATCTTGTAACAAGCTCTCAATACATGAGGACTTTCGCCTTACAGTGGATGAGAAGCTGGATATGAGTCAACAGTGTGGCCTTGTAGCCAAGAAGGCTAATGGCATATTAGGTTGCATTAAGAGGAGCATTGCCATCAGATCCAGAGATGTCATTATTCCCCTTTATTCGGCTTTGGTGAGGCCACATCTAGAGTATTGTGTCCAGTTTTGGGCCCCCCACTACAAAAAGGATGTGGACGCATTGGAGAGAGTCCAGCGGAAGGCAACCAAAATGATTAGGGGGCTGGAGCATATGACTTATGAGGAGAGGCTGAGGGACTTGGGTCTGTTTAGTCTGCAGAAGCAAAGAGTGAGGGGGGATTTGATAGCAGCCTTCAACTTCCTGAAGGGAGGCTCCAAAGAGGATGGAGAGAGGCTGTTCTCAGTCGTGACTGATGGCAGAACAAGGAGCAGTGGTCTCAAGTTGTGGTGGGAGAGGTCCAGGTTGGATATTAGGAAAAACTATTTCAGTAGGAGGGTGGTGAAGCACTGGAATGGGTTACCTAGGGAAGTAGTGGAGTCTCCATCCGTAGAGGTGTTTAAGTCTCAGCTTGACAAAGCTCTGGCCGGGTTGATTTAGTTGGAATTGGTCCTGCCTAGAGCAGGGAGCGGGACTTCTGAGGTCTCTTCCAGTTCTATGATTTTATGATGACAGCCTACTTTGCTTAAGAGCCTTCAGTGAAGGGACCTCGTCAAAGTCTTTCTGAAAATATAAGTACACGATCTAATAGATTCCTCTTATCCACATATTTAACTCCCTTATTATTCTACTAGACTAGCCAATTAGCCCTTCATAAAATGGGATTTTTCAGGTCTCTTCTCCACATCGGTCGTCTTTCCTGAGCCTCTGGTCAGTGTCTCTCTGTTTTTCCTCCTCTTCCTGCCTCCCCCCCCCCCCCTCCCCCAGCTCTCATCCCCTTCCTGCCTCTCACTCGAGGGACCGCGGAGCCCAAACGACTGTTTGGCCTCCACACTCCCCATGCTGCTTGGGGAGCACGGAGCCCAAATGGTCGCTTGTGCCACTTGCTCCCATGCAGCGGCCTGGCTGAGTGGCGTAGAAGTCAGCCGAGCACCAAGGTGGGAGATGAAGGGGGACGAGGTGGTGACGTTCACGGCCAGGGGGTGGAGCCTGGAGCCGCTGTCACGCCGCATGTCACCACCTCGCCCCCTTCCCCTCCCGCCATGGCGCTCTGCTGACTTCTGCGCTGCTCAGCCAGGCTGCCACGTGGGAACAAGTGGAGCAAGCTGCCATTTGGGCCCTGCACTCCCCATGCAGCACAGGCTGCCCAGAGGGAACAGCCAGCATTTCAGTGCTACAGACTCTCAGACACTTGGCTACTATACATATGATTAGTAAGACATGATTTGCCTTTACAGAAACCATGTAGACTTCCCCCCAAAATTGTTTCATCTATGACTAGCAATCCTGTTCTTTACGTAGTTTCAACCAATCTGTCTGATACTGAAGTTAGACTTATCGGTCTGTCAAGGCTTTTTCCCCACTCTGGCACGATAAATGCAGAAGTGGAGGCATGCAAAAGTACCCCAAACCTTATGTTTCCAGGCTTTGGTATAACCCCCCCTCCCCCAAATCTTATAAACCTAGATTTTGGGGATAAAAATCCACTGCCACCACCCAAGTTATAAGGAAACTAGGAAAGAAATCACTTGGGGAAATCTCTGTCCTAATGTAAAACCAAGGCGCGCACACAAATTAACCAATACTAGGTTAATAAAAAGAGAGAGAACTTTTATCATCACCACAATACTCCTGTTACAAGCATAATAACTAGATGGAAAAGTCACCAATTAATAAAGTCATAGGGAATTCCACCATCGGCCAAAGCTTAGTTAAAAGGAGAGAGAACCCCATTTTTAAATGCACAGACATCAGATTACTATTTCCAAACCATAAAACAATAAAACCTAATAGATTTATCTAAACTTTGCCCTATGTACAGATAGTGAAGAGTCTTTTCTTGGAGAAAGAGACATGTCTGTCTCCCTCAGTATCTGGAGAGAAACTGCTCTAGGGTCAAAGGAGGGAAAAACCAAAAATTCCTTTGTCCCGATTTGAAAATCCTATTTGCATTTCTATTGGCTGCCGGCTACCTGGTTTTGGTACAGTTAACCCCTTAGTCCCCAGGCTGGTGGCCATCTCATGATCATGACAGTCTTAATTGCCAGGATCCCCTCTAGAGCCTTTTAAAAAATTGGTGTTAATTTTCTTAGGGATGTGTAAGGTTAATCAGTAAGCATCACACTTAATGTGTAATGCTTGCCGGTTCCGGTGCTACCTGCCTGCCACGGGCAGGGGTCTGCTCCTGTCCTGTGGGGTCAGGTGCATACTGTGATGCAGCCTGGTGTGGTGGGGGAGGGGGTAAGGGTGAGCTACCCCCCTTAATTGATTAACCAATTAACTGGGATTTTACATACCTACATTAGCTGTTCTCCAGTCATTTGGTACAGAAAATGATTTAAAGGATACCACAATTAGAAATTCTGCAATTTCACATATGAGTTCTGTTAGAGAAGAAACAGGTGACCCAGGAGTGGATGGGGTAAATGGAACTGCTTCATTGCATTTTAACCTCAGACCCGCAACACATCATTCCAAGTAACAGCAAATTGGCATTGATTACAACCTTTTATCTATTTTAGTATGTTAAATCACATGTCTATCACTATTTTCCCTAAAACAGTATTTAGCAATATTATCTCCTACACAATAAATATTAATAAGCAGGTGATATTATTATGCCCGCCCCTAATTACTGTTTACAGAATTTCTAAACACTGTTCTATGCTACAGACTTTCCAAATCAGCAGGTTACAGAGATTATAAGAAAAGTAATCCCGAAATATTTTATACAGAGCCAGTGAGGGAAAGTAAAAGACACAACAAAGAAGAGCAGTAGCATGCTTATCTAGTTGTCTAGGCTGCAGAAATGAAGGGAAAGAGTATATTTATACATCAGAAAGGATAATATCTGCTTTGGCTGGACCCTAATCTGTCTTTTCAAATTGCAGAAACAAAGGCAAAAATAAGATTAAGGGCAGTGCCTGCCATCCTTCACCACTAATCTGTAGCCATCCCAGACCCCTATTAAGTTTTACACATCCCAGCAAGTTCTTTCAGAACTCTTGAGTGAATGCCATTTGGTCCTGGTAACTTGTTACTGTTTAGTTTTATCAATTTGGTTTCAAATCATCCTCCTAATGACACCTTAATCTGGGAGAGTTCTTTAGCTTTGTCACCCAAAGAATGCCTTAGGTTTGGGAATCTCCCTCACATCTTCAGCTGTAAAGACAGATGCAAATAATTCATTTAGCTTCTCTGCAATGACCATATCATCCTTGAATGCTCTCTTAACTTTCTGTTAATTATGCATTGCTTCTTGAGCGCTTCTCTTCTTTCCTTGGTGGTAATAGGCAGTTTGAGGCTGCACTGGTGGTCCACATTTTCTCCTTGAAGCAGATTTATGGAGGGCTTTACGCTGTTGGCAGTAACTTATCTGTTAGTGGTGGTCATCTTGATTATGTTGTGGGTTTTTCTCTTAAGCTCTAGAGAAGCATAAATAAACTATATATTTTGGAAGGAAAATTGGCTTTGTTTTAGTGAGTCTGAAATCAAATGCAGCAACAGAAACCGATGTAAGGAAATATTACTTAAATGCATCAGGTATTTGTATTGAGTTGAATAGTCAGAGTTTAGTACATGCAAAAATAATTTGGCATCTTGAATGGATGAAAATACACACAGCTACACGGATTATTCCACAAAGCACAAATGTCATCAAACAATTAATTGCTTCAGGTAAGGAAGAGACATCCATTATGACATGTTTTAATTGTTTACAGCAGGGATGGAGAACCTAAGGCCTGTGGGCTGGATGTGACCCCTGGATTTCCATGCATTGGAGCTTCAGGGCCCCCCTGCCTGCCCACTACCCCACCATGGGGCTGGAGCATACAAAATCTACTAGCCTGGGCCCCCTTAGGCTCTGGTGTCTGAGGGGAGTGTGGGGAGTTACTTCCTCCCTTTCAGTTGAGCCCATGTCAATAAAGGGTTTGTTTGGGATTTCCCCTCCTCTCCCTCCAACTTGTGTGCAGACCCGGACTGATTTTTCTGTGGGTCATTGGCCCCCAACCCAATAAACCCCTGGTTTATAGGAACTTTAGCATCTTTTTCTAAAGCATCCACAGTATACCTTTGCTGACAGACTACCGAGCTAGATGCTGTTGTTGTTTTTGTATAACTCATCTTCAGTAGTGATAGGATTATAGACTCTCTGAAAATTTGACCGTGGCAGTCACCCACTGGATGCACCTGAACGGATTTGTGAGATTTCCATTGTTAGTAACATTGAAAAAGTTTCACGGTTGTTTTGGAATCTGTGGTTCACTACTTAAAAGTTGCAGAATTGCTGAAATCCTTTAAACTGTAAAACTTAATTTAGTAATGATGTTTTTCTCTTTTTAGGTACTTCAGGTACTACGATAAGATTGAGTACGAACCATTTTCGGTTGATCTCTCGTCCACAGTGGGCTTTATATCAATACCATGTTGACTATAATCCTCAAGTGGAAGCTCGCCGTCTTCGCTCAGCTTTGCTCTTTCAGCATGAACAACCAATTGGGAAGACACATGCATTTGATGGAACAATGTTGTTCTTACCCAAAAAGCTAGAAAATAAGGTGCGTGTAAATGGTGCTAGATTCTATTTGAGTTTTATTTTTGCCTATTGCTTTCATTCTGTTTGGGGGTGAAATTGGATGGAGCATGAACAGTCTTGTTATAAAATATGCAGCTTTTAATTTTTAGGCTCAAATTACAGGAGTTAATTATTCGACTTGAAGTATGAGAACTGATGGGCTAATCAAACTCAAATCATAGTAGTCCTCACCCAGATTCTTCAAGCTCAAATAATCCCATATATCTGTGTGGGAATAATGAAATTTAGTCAAAACTCCTCTTGTGACTTCTAATATGTATAGAAGTTTGAAGGTACTGAATAAAAAGAATGACTGCTCTGGTGCCTGTTCAGCCTACAAGCCTGGGCTTCTGGTAATAAGCAAAAAATTTACTTACACTTAGCATTAAGTCACCTTCTTCTAAACACAGCTCTCAAACAGCGTTCCCTCTAAGCTGCTTGGCAGCACAGCTTCACAGATAAATCAGCTCTGTCCAGTCAGAGGTTCAGGGCTCTGTGGGCATGGCTGATCAGTCAGCTCCCTGCATTCAATCACCTGTAAGCTGTGCTGCTGTGTACCTTACAGGGAACACTGCCTGATTTGTGGTCACAGCCATTGTAATGTGAAGGTCCTTGTATCCACTTTCTTAGAGATGCCCAAGGTATAAACCGACAAAAGACTTTACATATCCTTAAAACTCTAGTACAACTTTATTACCAAGCACTGTCTTATGCATCAAGTCAGCCTGAACAGGCAAGTAAGGGGCATAAGTCCCCAAGTCAGAGATAGTTATTTGTTCCTGTCTCAGCAGTCATCTAAGTAGCAGATTTGACTTCTGGAGCGGAATTCCAGTTGTTCAAAACCTGTTTGGGAAGCAATTGTACCATTGCAACAGAGTTTGGAATACTATTACCTTAGATCACTGATTCTAGATATAGATTTGGGATATACATCTTAATTTCAGTCTCTCCCATTCACCAGCTATATTCAGGGACTCACATTCATCAGCTAGCATGGTTTCAAGAAGTGCAGTCTCTTAAGCGTGGTGGTGTATAAGGGGGGGGTGGCACCTCAATATGCACATCAAGGAAAAGGGGTTTTAAATTTGATTTAAGAAAGGGTTAAGGCCTATGCTATATCTGAGACACCCAAACATCTTAATAAAAAAGATAAAAGTTCTTGGCCTCTATCATTCCTTCCTTTAACCTGAATGACAAACTTGCTGTCTTCAGTTTGCTGGACACTTACTTTCATGTCGACATTCTACTCTGCCACAGACAATTCCTTATTCACAATAAGGGAAAATTATCATTATCTCTATAGACTTTTATCATTCAGACTATCATTAACACCTCAAGCTAAGTGCTTAGACATACTAGTAATTTTTCTGAACCGTGTGAGAATCCACGAATTCCCTTATCTTGATGATTGGTCCATCCATCGCTGCTTCTGTCAAGAAGTCACAGGGAACACTTGGTAGATCCAGTGTTTTCAGTAGTT
The DNA here is from genome assembly GCF_049634645.1 of Pelodiscus sinensis. Classification (NCBI taxonomy): domain Eukaryota; kingdom Metazoa; phylum Chordata; order Testudines; family Trionychidae; genus Pelodiscus; species Pelodiscus sinensis. The sequence goes on along the minus strand of NC_134725.1, from coordinate 25,711,696 downwards.
TGGATCTGAAAAAAAAAAAGTGTCAATCTCTGAAAGGGATTTGTCCTAGTGCCAAGACTGGAATTCGTCAGCTTTTTACAGCTTGTTAACTGCAACCACTTATCTTCCTCAGAGATTTTGATCCCTCATGTCTGTATTAGTTTACAGTCTCATTTTTTGACAACATGGGTTGTTTGGATATATGGGGCATCCTGCCCATGTGTGATTCTAAATGCCAATCAACATCAGCAGTGTGCAAAGAAGGTTGAAGTTTCTATGTTGTCCAAGCAGATATTATTTGAATATGCTAATTCACATACTAGTGGAAGTCTTATTAAACTGATCAATGAGTTGAAGATGTTCACAGCTGGGATGATATATTTTCTTTTTAAACCTCCTCTGTTTTTTAAAAGAAAGACATTAGTGGCAGCACTTCAGCGCAAGTTGGAGAGACTTCAGTGATCTACTTACTATAGGCCTTTTGGAGAGCAGCAACTTGGTAGTTTCTTCACACCGTCATAAAACACATTGTTGTACAGGTTTGGCAAATAGATACAATTCCCAAATTTGGTTTGTTTGTTCATCGAGTGTTATCCCTGTGGGTGCTCCACTCAGATCTCAGTGTGTCCATGTGCCAGAGATGCACATAGCAGCCCTTTTCCCCTTTTTGTCCCCCCCTCCTCCCCAGAGCTTGTGGAATGCGCATGCGACGCAAGTCCCATCAGTTTATTTTCAACCATCCCTGGCTACAGATGGAGTTCACAGTAGTGCTCTTTTTCCTGACAAGAAAAATTGACATCCTCTATTTTTAGTTTTACATTATAATTTTGTTTAGTTTGACCTTTTTCAACATTGACTTGGCTGGGGGGAGGAAAAAAAAAGCAGCAGCCACCCCAGCTTTTTTTCGCCGCAACAATGCTGGGTTCCCCCAGCTTAAAAAAATGTGATTCCTGCAGATACTCGATGCCGATCTCACATGGCCATGCTTCATTTGTCAGAAGACTGGGGAGTCTCATGGGGCACAGAAGTGCCCTCATTGCCTGAATAGGATGGCAAGGGGAAGAAGAGATTGCAAAACGCGGCTCAAAACTATTCTCTGGACAAAGTCTCTTCAATTACCAAGAGACAAACCAGAGCAGGTGCAGGCACAGCAAAAACCCTTGGGTAGGGCAGCTTCATGACCCCGCAAAGGCTCTCAAACCAAAGGCTCTCAAACCCTGGCATGCTTCCTGTCCAAGCACCCTAGAGCCTCTCATCCCCCAGTGCCATCAGTCTCTGGTACTGCAGAAAAACGCGAGTCAATGCCAGCCAGGAGAGCTGAGGCACAAAGTAAAACCACCAGATCAACTAATGCCACTGAGGCAGCAGCTTCAGATAAGCTGTCTGTGCCTGCTCCAATGAGCTCCCTCTGTACCCAATCTGGCTGGGCAGTGTGATTTTTTTTTTTTTTTTTTTTTGACTGCCCCATGGAACTACAGCATAAGAAAGTGCTACCCAAAACGCGGCACCTATAAAACTCTCCTCAGTCTTATACAAGAGGAGTAACTGGCTAATCATGTTCCATAGTGCAAAGATACACTAACACTTCACAGAGTAGCCACCACTCACATACAGTGCTCTCCCTAATATTTGATTATGGTAGCGGGCATAAGAGCAGGCTCTCATCAAGCCACTCCTCTCCTTCTTCATTGCTAGCTTCCTGGCATTCATACAGGGCAGCTCCCGCCTCACTGGAGCCCCTGGAATACATGGTAAGATCTGACAGTGGTCCTCTCATATTTACCATTCAAGGTGCACAGCCTCCACATCCCAGCAATTCTGCACCTTTAGGCGCTCACCCATAATCTCTGCACACTATTCACTTGTTCGCCCGCCCTCAGTAATTTCTCAAGTGAGTTCCAGTGAGCATGACAACTTACCTCAGTCAGATTCAGAGAGTCCCTCACATGAACCCAGATCCAGGCAGGACAAAGCTGTATTCCAGATCTCGCCTTCTCCTCCGGTAGATGACCTGAAATATTTTCAGGAATTTTTCAAATGGGTAGCACAACCACAGGACATTACATTACAAGAGGTGCAGGACAAACAATACAAATTACTCACCGTATTATAACCCTCAGTGTCCTCAAAGATAGCTTTATCCATCAACAAAGGTATCCTTGAACCTTTGGATGCTTTGTGGTAAAATCCAGCCTCTGTTTCGTTTACAAACCAGACAATGGACAGAAACTATTTCATCCTTGGAAAGAATATGGACTTTCTATTTGCCCCCCTTCAGCCAAATTCACTGGTGGTGGACTCTGTGAAACACAATTTAAATCTATGTCCTGTGACAAACAACACAAATGGCTAGACACCTTGGGCCACGAAGTGTACTCTTCTGCCACACTTCAGGGCTGTATATTTAATTATATAGCACTATTGGCTAATTACAATCATGGCAGTTATGCCAAATTACAAGATTTGCTACAGGACCTCCCTGAAAACAAGCAACCTCCCCTCCAATCCGTTGTTAAGGAGGGTTTATCAATAGCTAAAATATCTCTTCAGGCCGCTATGGATGTTGCAGATACCGCAGCTAGAGCCACAGCTGTAGTAATGTGCAGGGCCTTGTGGCTTCAGTCGTAAGGGTACAAGCAAGGGTGGAGGATCTCCCCTTTGACAGGTGACAGTTGTTTGCTAAAAATATAGATGAGATCCTATACTCTGAGGGATTCTCATATGACACGATGAGAATGGACACCCCTTCCAATCAGAAGTGTAAATACACTCCCTACCAAAAAATGAGGGATAATAATTACAACTATTACAGGCAGCAGCAGACGCCATATGATAACAGGACTAAGCAATTCCCTAATAGGAAGAATCAGCAAAACCAGTCCTCCACAAATCAGTCCACCTCTAACAAGCAGCGAATTTGGTCTGTGGTCTGAGTGACCACACCATAAATCCAGTGCAGTCCAATGTCATCTTTGGTCATCGCCTGAGATCTTTCTACCAACAGTGGGCCCAAATTACCACAGACAATTGAGTCATAGAAATGATCATTAATTATAATGATACAATCCCCTTTACTTCCATGCCCCATATCCTACCCCATCCCTCTTCAGGGACCCCTCTCACGAGCTCGTTATGGGCAGAGGTGCAAAAGCTACTTACCTTAGCAGCAACACATCATTATCAATACAGTGTCTTCCCCCTTGGCCTCTCTAAAGCCCCTTGAGTATTTGCAAACATCCTAGCCATAGTCACAGCCTTTCTGAGAAAACAAAATGTCACTATCTTCCCTTTCCTAGATGATTGTCTAAGCAAAGGCCCTACCTATCAGCAAACTACTATCATGACAGCTATTACCAGGGAATGTTTTTCCTGACTTTGCAAATGATACAGTTCATTGGCGCATTGCTAGAATCAGTGACAGCAAGAGCCTACCTCCTGCCAGAAAGATTCAGGGCAATTTGCGACCTCGTTCAACAGGTCAGACAGGTCCCCTTCTCCATGGTCCGGATGTGCCTTCAGTTATTGGGGCATATGACAGCCACGCTGTTTCTGGTCTTTTTTGCAAGGCAGCATATGTGTTGCCTACAATATTGGTTCGCAATCAACTATATACCATCCTGACACAGCCTGGCAAAGCACCTCTCTCTTCCTCCACCAATACTGCAGTCCCTCCAGTGGTGGGCATCTCCGAAAAACCTCCTCGTCGGTATACCCTTTCACTGACCAGACCTTTCAGTTTCTATAACAGATGCATCACTTGTGGGCTGGGGAGTCCATTGTGGTGCAGCGTCAATACAGAATACATCGGCCTAACACGAGAGAAACTTTCACATCAATATCTTAGAGCTCAGGGCCATTAACAAGTTGCACTCACTTCTTTCCCCTGATAATGGGCAAGACTATCCGTGTCCTCATGGAGAACACACCGTCTGTGTTTTATGTCAACTGGCAGAGGTGTGCCCGATCATGCTTTCTGTTTGAGGCAGTCAGATTCTGGAACTGGTGCATCAGGAACCAGCTATCCCCAACGACCATGTACATACCAGGGCAACAGACTGCGAGAGCCAATAAACTGAGCAGACATTACTCAGATCAGCACAAGTGGGAGATCAATACCAATGTCCTCCTTTCAATCTTCTGCAAATGGGTCTTTCCAACTATAGATCACTTTGAAACACCTCACAACCACAAATGCCACAGATTCTGCTCTCGGGCAGGACTAGGCAAGAGATCAGAAGGGGATCTCTTCACCATCTACTGGATAGCTCCCCTACTTTATGCCTTTCCACCAATCCCGCTTATCGCCAGATTGATCAACAAGGTCTGATCAGATCAGGCCACAGTAATGTTAATAGTCCCAGCCTGGCTGAGAGCGCCTTGGTTCCCTTATCTACACTGCCTGTGATGGATTAACCTATCCCTCTCCTGGCGGTGCTGAATTTCCTCACACAGCACCACAACAAAATCTTGAAACTCATGGTGTAGTTTCTCCATGGTTCCAGAATGAAGAACTCACCTGTTCAGACAGGGTCAAATAAGTTCTTTTTAAACAGTCGGCGTCCCTCCATGAGAAGTGCCTATCAAAACAAATGGATGCGTTTTTCAACAATGGTGCATGATGCGTAAATTGCATCCCACCACAGTCCCCATACCTACCTTTCTCGACTACCCCATGGAACTTAGCGACATGGGCCTCTCCATCAGCTCTGTCCGGGTCCACCTGGCGGTGATCATGGCCTTCCATGATCCGGTTGATGGCTTCTCTCTCTTCGCACATCCCATGGTGAAGCATTTTCTCACAGGTTTATAGAAAATGCATCCAAGCCTCCGCCCTGGTGCTACCGTGGGACCTGAATTTGGTCCCTGACATGCTCACCAGGCCACTAGCCACTCTTTGAGCCACTAGCCACTACGCCACCACAATCCCTGTCTACAAAAGTGGCATTCATAGTGGCAGTAACATCAGCAAGAAGGCTAGGAGAAATCGCAGCCATCATGACAGACTCTCCTTTCACTACATTTATGAGGGATAAAGACATACTTAGACCTCACTCCAAGTTCTTCCCTAAGGTTATATCCAGCTTCCATGTAAATTAATCCATTTACTTATCTGCCTATTTCCCTAAACCTCACGCTTCCCCCAAGGATGCTATATTACATACACTGGATGCAAGGAGGGCAATTGTGTTCTACCTTGATAGAACTAGAGCAACCAGGAAATCGGAGAGGCTCTTTGTTGCATGGTCAAGACCATGCACAGGAACAGCAGTTTCTGCACAGCACCTATCCAAGTGGATTGCAGGCTGCATACACACCCTTTATAAACTTAGGGGCAGACAGCCACCGCAGCCCATCAGGGCTCATTCCACACGTGCGATGGCCTCTACAACGGCCTTCCTGAACAGTGAACTATTGGCAGACATTTGTAGAGCAGCCACATAGTCCTCACACCATACTTTTGCTCAACACTATGGGGCTAATACCCTCCACATGTCTAGCAGATGTGGTCCTTCCTTCTTCCACTTAGACTCCAGTGCCCACCTCCATCGGGCAGGTACTGCTACGGAGTCACCTGAGAGGAGCACCCACAGGGACACCACTTGATGAAGTTACTCACCCTGTGTAGTAACATTGGTTCTTTGAGATGTGTGTCCCTGTGGGTGCTCCACTACCCTCCCATCCTCGCCTCTGCTTGGAGTTTACAGGGACTTCAGGTAGAAAAGGAACAGACGGGACTTGCAACTTGCGCATTTCACAGGCTTCGGCGGGCTGCTGTGTGCACAGATGTGGCATGAGGGGCACTGCTACCAAAAATCTCAGCTTTCCATCACAGGCACACACTGAGACCTGAATAGAGTACCCACAGAGTTACACATCTTGAAGAACCAATGTTACTGCACAGTGTGAGTAACTTCTTTATCCTTGGTCAAGTAGCCTAAGAGCACCCACTGCTATTTTAATTACTGTTTGTCAATGTAAAGTGAAATATGTGTGTGGTGTGTACATATATATTTCACAACCTGTTTTCTCCCCACTACTCAATCTAATTACTCCTGGAGTCTGAAGTCAAAGAATAGAGGTGGGTTTGTAGTAGCCCTGCTCATTTATATCCTCAACTGGACACATGAGGATATGCATCTCCAACAGTACCAGTTTGAGTGTGCATACGTAAAAAGTGAAATATATATGCACCCATTTCTCCCAACTACCATAGTTACTGTCTGAGTAACTTTCTTTTCTTCGTTAAGAGGATGTCGTAAGCCAAGTCCTGCTCTTAAGGCTGGAGCAAGATGGATGGGGAAGAGTAGAATCAGATGTAGGGAAGGAAGCAAATAAGATGGGCATTCTGACACATTAAGGTGTAATCTTGGCAGACTGATCATTCCTAGCTTCAATCTAAGGATTTTGAGTTAGTCTTATACTACCTCTGTTGAACTTCTGTGATCCGGGGTTCTTAGGTCTGGCAATATCCATGGTCCAGCAGGACAAGAGAGTCCCAGCAGGAGAGGTTGCCAGTGGAGCTCGTGGGACAACAGTCTCCAGGATGGCCAGGAGCTCTGGTGGCACTGCTGCAGGGCTGGTGGGGCTGCTAAGAGCTCCAGGGGGAACTGGGAGGTTGGGGAGAGGAGGCTAGTGCGTAGGCTGGTGCACTCCCTCCCTCCAAGCTTCCCCTGGTCAGGCAAACTCCCTCGTCCAGGTACTATAGGTGCCAGACCAGGGGAGGTCCAACTTATATTACTGTGTTGAGATTTGCAGAGCAGTCTTGTGGGGATAAAGCATTAAAATTAATGGAATACAGAGCTACATATTCTAGACTGCTTTGAAAAATTGTCATAACTCCTCTTCAAATAAATGTTCCCTTTTTTTAGGTTACTGAAGTGTTCAGTCGGACCCGAAATGGAGAAAATATTAAGATTACTATCACCTTGACCAATGAGCTGCCACCTACTTCACCTACATGCCTGCAGTTTTACAATATTATTTTTAGAAGGTTAGCTTTTTGCTTTACAGTTCTTATCTTTCTTACAGCCAATTGAAAAGTTGGCTTTAATTTTCAGGAATGGGAAAGAGTAGCTTCCAGTCTCTTGGCAAATATTAAACTTTTTATCTTCTCTGTGATGGCTGAAGGAAAATGGTGGCCATCTAACCAGTATGGATACTACGGTTTGGCAAATAATTAGATATATTTATTGTCATGCCAATATAGAAGTAGTCTGTTTCAGAGTGAAGAATAACAAATAGCCTCAGGTGTTAATACAGTACTGGTTCGGAGCCCTTCAAACAATCTTTGTTCTTCTGTGGGTATTAGCTTTTTCTTAAAGGCATGGGTGGCAGCGCAGGACCTGTGAAACTAGTATGTTTCTGTTTCTGACCTGGTCTTTGCTCATTTTGCTGCCTTGGGCTTCTTACCTTCATCTGAAGAGGGACCTACTGAGGCCACTGTCAGGAGGCATGTGATTCAGTCTGTGATAGAGGGGATTTGTTCTTGATTAATTTTATTACATGAACTGATTAAGTAATACCCAAACAGATTGTAAGCATTTATTTAAAGTTCTCATGGATACCAAACTGTACATCGACATACACTTGAATTTCTTTAATTCAGCAACCCTGATAAACAGTGTATGACAGACTAAAGATTTTTCTGGGCCTGCGAGGGTGCAGTGGTGTCTGGGCGTGAGTGGATGATGTTGAGTTACTTACCTGCCACTCTGATCCTGGGGGCATAGCTGGCTGTGCATTTTCTGCTGCTCCCAAGCCTCACCCACTGATGTTTTGGGAGCGTTGGGGAAAACCCTCAAGGGAAGTGGCATTATGCCAAGCTGCTTCCTCCTGCATACCACGGGTGTTTCCAGATTGTGGATACCCAGAGTATGGAGCTTTAAGTGTATTCTATCTTAATATAGCGAAAGAAAGGCATGTAACTGTAAATGCAGGCCTTTATAATATTTTAAATGTTTTAATAAACTAAATGGTACTATCATTTGCCAAGTACTCATTCTTTTCTAACTTCTTTTTAGGCTTTTGAAATTAATGAACTTGCAGCAAATTGGACGTAATTATTATAATCCAAATGACCCAATCAGCATCCCCAATCACAGGTTAGAAAATGGGACGACAAGTCTTGTAAGGAAGAAAAGATCTTTTGATAGGACTTCAATGATTTATCATGTATTAAAATGATTTTTTCAGTTTGATCACTCATGTACCTAATTTATAGTTCCTTCTGACTTTGTGGGGCATAGATAAAATCTGAGTTTTTCTACATCTGACCTCGAATGTACTACTTAAGCAGCTGAGTAAAATAGTCTCTCATCTGTGTATACTAAGGCTTATTTTCAACTGAAATGGAGCCCCTTTGAGTGTTTTCTTACAACCTGCTACATAGGCAGCAAAAGATTTAACATTCTAATAGCAAACAAGACCAGTGTATAAAATAGTGATATTTTAAGCATTTGTTTTCAAGTTACTTTCATTAGATGATTTTGTAGTCATAGAGCTAGATCTTGAGATGCTCCTTCTTCTTCGGGTAGTCCCCGTGGGTGCTCCACGTCTGGTGTCGGGCTCGCCCCGGCGCCGCGAATCGGAGGCTTCCCAAAGCTGTGTTTGGCTGGACCGCACATGCGCGAAGGCTCGAGGCCGTTCGCGCCTTTCCTCTCAGAGTGCGGTCCAGCCCCTGCTTCAGTTCCTCTCAGCCGCCTCTGGCCACGGACGGAGCTCTCTCCTCTCCTCTCCTCAGAGTACCTCAGCAATCTGAAGGTAACACATATACCACGAACTGAGTGGTGTGCGGGCAAGAGCACTCAAGCGGCAAAATGCCGGGTTCTCCGGGTTTAAAAAGTGCTCCCTCTGCCAAGAGGCTATGCCAGTTTCCGACGGCCATGCCTCCTGTATCAGCTGCCTTGGAGAGGCACACTTGCCACAGCAGTGCACTCATTGTGCCAGTCTGACCTCAAGAGCCCGCAAAGACCGTGAGAGGCGCCCGAAAATGATTCTATTTGACAAGGCACTCGCGCCTCAGGATGCCGGCACCGCTAACCCCACTGCTGATGCAGGGAGGAGACGGGCTCCCTCCCCTGAGACTACCCCTCCTGCGAGGGAAAAACCTCCACTGGCTAGGTCCCTGCCTGTTGCTCCGCAGAAGCGGATAAGCACAGGAGACAAGCCGGGCACCTTCACTCCTCTACCGGCTCTGCACTGGTCTCGGGCTCAAAGAAGCCGGCCGGCACCGCACCGCGCTCCCGACCGGGCATGGCACCGGAGCGTCGTTTAAAGGACTCTGCCCTGCCGGCACCGGCAGTTCAAAAGCAGTCCTCACCACCACGTGCAGCTGCAGCTCCCCCCCCTCCCACCTCAGGAGCTGTCCGCAGCCTCTGTCTCCGCACCGGCAGAGCTCCAGCCTGAATTAACAGCTCCCCTTGCTCCGCAGGTCGCTGTCCCTTCAGCACCAACCTCTGTACGTTCAGAGCTGCCTCCCCCGGCACCGAGGAAGGCAAGCTCAAAATCCTGCAGGCATGCATCTTCTCCTCTGCCTGCTCCTACAGCTTCACCCGGACCATCCCTTCAGCACCGTTCTCCTGTACCTCACTCTGCCAGGGATCAAAACATTCGAGCCCGCAGGAGTTTGTCATCCTATTATCACTAAGGCGTTCTCGTTCGCGCTCTCCTTCGCGATGTTCTCGCTCTCTGGTGCATTCACCACACCGTGCATATTACGTCAGGCATGCTAGTGTCACCTCTTCACGACACTCATCCCCACGGTATTGGGACCATAATTATGGACATTATGATGGACCCTATTATTATGTCTCAACTCATCACAGCCACTCCCGCTCCCATCGGAGGTCTCCGTGCTCCTGTCGCTCGGTTAGTCCATCTTCTCATCATGATCGGTCAAGGCCGCGAGCACCATCTCATGCTCCACCCCCTCCAAAAAGTCCAGATCCGCAGCAAAACCATTCGGACCCTGAAGAGGGGCACATTTCGGATGCGGAAACAGACATGCCTGCAAATGTGTGCTCTTCATCTCATGCACCAAATGATGCTGTGACCCAGGTGATACCTCACCACCAGATGACCTTAAGGAATTCCAGGACCTTTTTAAGTGGGTGGCACGAAGTCAGGAGGTTCAGCTGTCTGAAGCACAGGTGAAGCAGCATAAGCTACTGAAAAATCTGCATCCCCAGCAACGACGCAAGATTGCACTCCCAATTGATGAGGCAATTTTGGATGTGGCTCACGAGATCTGGCAGACTCCCACAACGATCTTCCCTACTAGCAGAAGAGCAGATAAGAGATATTTTGTCTCATCTAAAGACATGGATTTTCTTTTCAATCATCCTCAACCCAACTCCTTAATAGTGGATGCAGTCCACCATAAGAGCAAGGCTTCTCACTTCAAAACCGCACTCCCGGATAAGGACACAAGAAAGCTTGACTTCTTTGGACGCAAGATTTATTCGTCATCGACCCTAATGCTTAGGATCGCAAATTATGCTGCCCTTCTCTCGAATCACAATTTCGACAATTATGCCAAGTTACCTGACCTAATGCAACACCTTAAAGATACTAAGAAACCTCTGCTGAAGGCGATTGTCCAGGAGGGATATTCTGCATGTAGGACATCGCTCCACATTGCCCTCGAGGTCGCGGATACGGCAGCTCGAGCCATGGCAACAGGTATCGCCATGCGCAGAGCCTCTTGGCTAATGGCAGCAGGAGCACCAAAGGAGCTCCAGAGCAAAGTCAAAGATCTCCCATTTGATCGTAAGAGATTATTTGCTACTTCAACCGACGATGTTCTGCATACTGGTAAGGACTCATTCACCACTCTGCAAACTCTGGGGATGTATACACTCCCCTTTAAGCGTAGGCGCTACTATCCATTTCAAAGGAGATATGACTATTCATTTCAGAAACATCAGCAGCGTGCTCCCGAACAGTCTCGATTCTGACAGCATCCGCAACGCAAGCGCCAGCAGTTCAATCGTGCGCCAGCCCGGGCTAATGCCAAACAGCAAATTTGACTCATGTGTCGAGGACACAAACACATCTTCAGTGCTCATAGTAGAAAAACCCACCACCACCCTTCTCTTTCACGACTGCCTCAAGCCATATTATCACCAGTGGCGCGACATCACCTCAGACCACTGGGTCTTGGAAGTAATAAAGTCAGGTTTCATGATACCTTTCATCTCCATACCTCCCACCACTCCACCCACCCCGTCCCTCTTCAGGGACCCATCACACGAGACTCAGCTCCAGCATGAAGTACGTCATCTTCTTGCTATAGGAGCCATAGAACTAGTTCCCTCAAGATTCAGGAACAGAGGGTTTTACTCCCGGTATTTCCTCGTCCCCAAAAAATCCGGAGGGTGGAGACCTATTCTCGATCTGAGGCATTTAAACCGATACATCAAGAAGCAGCGTTTCAAAATGGTCACATTAAACAAAATTATACCGTCACTGAGCAAGGAAGATTGGTTCGGGGTCCTCGATTTACAGGACGCGTATTTTCACATCACTATTCACATAGCACACAGGCGCTTCCTCCGTTTTGTAGTGGGGCAGGAACACTAACAATACAGAGTGCTGCCCTTTGGCCTCGTCTCAGCTCCCAGAGCTTTCTCCAAAACACTTGCAGTAGTTGCTGCGCATCTTCGCAAGGTAGGGGTTTCCATTTGCCCCTACATAGACGACTGCTTGCTCAAAGGCCACACTCGCTCGGAAGCTCGCCACATGCTCACAGTAACGAGGAGTCTCTTTAGTTCCCTCGGTCCAATTATAAACATGGAGAAATCACGTCTAGAGCCGGCCCAGACTCTCACATTTATAGGAGCTCGCCTCGACTCACGGTCAGTTCGGGTCTACTTACCTGCAGACCGTTTCCAAATCATATGCGATCTAGTTCACACAGTATCGCTCTCCCCGATACTTCCCATACGTACTCACCTTCAGCTGTTGGGTCATATGGCAGCCACCACGATGGTGGTCCGCCACGCATGACTGCATTTCCGATGCCTCCAACAGTGGCTGACCTTGGTATACAAAACCGCCAAACGCAGCATCCAAAAGTGAGTGACGTTGCCTATCCATGTTCGGAATTCCCTTCGATGGTGGACCGAGCCCAACAACATGTTGATGGGCATTCCCTTTCACCAACCTCAGCCTTCGAAGCAGATAACAACAGATGCCTCACTCACCAGCTGGGGTGCGCATATGGACAAGTATACTATCCAGGGTTGATGGTCCAATACAGAAATGATGCTCCACATCAACGTATTGGAGCTCAGAGCAATCTTTCATGCCTGCAGACATTTCAAACTTCACACACAGAGCGCAGTTACCAGGATCCTTACGGACAACATCGCTGCAATGTACTATTGTCAACAGGCAGGGCGGTGCCAGATCCCACTCCCTCTGTGCAGAGGCGGTTCGCCTGTGGTCCTGGTGCAACCGAAACGACATCACTATCATAGCTTCGTATCTGCCAGGGGTGAACAATTCCATCGCGGACTCGCTGAGCAGATACTTCCCACATGACCACGAATAGGAGATCCGCACGGACGTGCTCCTATCTATCCTCCACTGTTGGGGTCGAACCGCCATAGACCTCTTTGCCACTTCTGCCAATGCGAAATGCAAGGTCTATTGTTCCAGAGCAGAGATTGGCTCACACTCCCTGGGGGACGCGTTCCTCCTACATTGGGGCACGGTACCTTTGTATGCGTTTCCTCCTGTGGCTCTAATTCCAAGAGTACTGGAGAAAGTTGTCCTCGACAAAGCCCGAATCTTACTGATAGCACCAGCCTGGCTCTGGCAAGCCTGGTACTCCACGCTCCTACAGCTCTCGATTCGAACGCCTTACCGTCTCCCTCTTCTCCCGGACCTCTTAATGCAGCAGAGCAGATCCCTTCGCCATCCGAAATTGCTCACCCTCCATCTGACTGCATGGAGGCTGGATGGTTCAACACGTCGGAGACCCTTTGTTCAGATCAAGTGAGACGAGTTCTGCTCAATAGCAGAAGAGATTCCACAAGAAAAACATATCTCGCAAAGTGGTCTCGCTTTACGCACTGATGTGACACTAAAGGGTTGTACCCCTCTGTCTCACCATTGCAGGCTGTTCTGGACTATGTTTTGCACCTTCATACATCAGGTATCTCCATACCATCACTTAAAGTTCATCTAGCAGCAATTACGGTGTTCCACCGCCCGGTCGATGGCCGGTCGGTTTTCGCCCACCCCATTACGAAGAGGTTTCTCAAGGGCCTCCTCAATCGCAACCCTCCACGTAGACCTTCACCTCCTGGGTGGAACCTCGACCTCGTGCTAGATACGTTGACACGGCCACCATTTGAACCGCTAGCAACTACATCTCTTCAACTACTTACGTCCAAGGTTGTTTTTCTTATTGCTATAATGTCCGCACTCAGGGTGAGTGAGATAGCAGCTCTTACAGCATCTCCCCCATATACGATCTTTCATAAGGACTCGGTGATTCTTCGGTCGCACCCGACCTTTCTTCCAAAAGTCTGCTCGGACTTCCACATTAACGAGCCAGTGGTCTTGCCTTCTTTCTGTCCTAAACCTCACGCTTCTCCTCAAGAGGCTCTGTTGCACATGCTGGATGCTCGCCGAGCCCTAGCATTTTATATTGATAGAACTCGTGATATTCGAAAGACAGACCGTCTTTTTATATCTGTTGCGGATCAGTTTGGAGGTCGTCCACTCTCTGCACAGTGCATTTCCAAGCTGATTGTCGCTTGCATTACCACCTGTTATAATCTGTGTAACAAACCCCTCCCATCACAACCTAGAGCACACTCCCCCGTGCAATGGCTACCTCGACGGCCTTCCTGAAAGGAGTCCCTATGCGCGACATCTGCCGGGCAGCTACTTGGTCGTCAAACGTCACTTTCATGAGACATTACGCAATTCAGCAACACTCCACCTCAGACTCCGCTGTAGCCTCGGCAGTGCTCCAACGCTGCCGTAAAATGGATCCCGTAGCGCAACCTTAGCTCGGACCACTGCTCCGGAGTCACCAGACGTGGAGCACCCACGGGGACTACCCGAAGAAGAAGTTACTCACTTCGTGCAGTAACGATGGTTCTTCGAGGTGTGTCCCCGTGGGTGCTCCACGACCCGCCCTCCTCCCCGCTACGGAATCTCGTTTGTTTCTCTCGTTTCAGATGAGGCGGTGAGAGGAACTGAAGCGGGGGCTGGACCGCACTCTGAGAGGAAAGGCGCGAACGGCCTCGAGCCCTCGCGCATGTGCAGTCCAGCCAAACACAGCTTTGGGAAGCCTCTGATTCGCGGCGCCGGGGCGAGCCCGACACCAGACGTGGAGCACCCACGGGGACACACCTCGAAGAACCATCGTTACTGCACGAAGTGAGTAACTTCTTCTTTCAGTTCATCTTATGTTGCTGCATCAACAAAGTAGCAGTCTTGCAATTTAAATAGATCAAATATATGTATATAAAAGGTTCTCTAAAGTGAATATAAATGTCTCCACCAATTGCTTTTCCACCATAAAATGAATTTGCTTTGGTGAGTTTATTGTAACTTGAACCTGGAATATTTGAGTTCCAGGTGCCATAGGGCAATATTTAAATTAAAACAAATGTCTGTTTGACGTTTTTAAACTAATAATCTTTAATTTGGGGTTTTGTAAACTTAATATTAGTTTCTATAGAACAAAATGGTAGCAGTCTTGGATATATGAAAAGTCAGTTTCAGTTTTAAAATATTCTGTTTTCCAACAGGTTGATGGTTTGGCCAGGCTTCACTACTTCTATTCTCCAGTATGAGACAAACATCATGTTGTGTACGGATGTGAGCCATAAAGTTCTGCGCAGTGAAACCGTGTTGGATTTTATGTACACTCTATATCAGCAGGTTGAAGAACAAAGATTTAGAGAAACCTGTGCTAAGGAGCTGATAGGGCTAATTGTTCTTACAAAGTAAGGTGATTTTTTTTTTGTTAAAAAGGATACTAAACTGTGACCTCTATTGCTGTTTTCTGACTGAAGCACAGACAGTATTTAGGTGCTTAGAGATGCAGATAAAGGCTTTGTTGGATTTTCAGACATCTTACTTGTTAGGTACTTAGGGAGATTTTCAGAACACCCTATTTATGGGCACATCTAGACTACGCAGAATGGTCAAAATAGGACATGCAAATTCCGTGGCTTTTTCGGTGAACCCCCCCTCAAAAAATGAGGCTTATGTGGCTTTTTGACAAGGGGGAGTTTGCTGAAAAAGCTGCGATCTAAACTAATTTCACTTTCGAAAGCTGCGATGGGAAGAAGATATGCAAATTCCCACGGCATTTGCATGTCCTCTTTTGACCGTTCCGCGTAGTCTAGATACACCCTATGTGTTTAGACACCTAAATAACTTGAAAAATCTGATATTTTAGAAGTCATAATCTTGGGAAACAAGTTATCTTATGATGAAAATCCCAAAACAATTGTAACTATAGCAGATGCAGTGTGTATATTTACTGTGCAAATCTTGCTGGGGTCTTAGGACTAAATGTACTATATTTTAAGCATTTAGAAAAATGTCTATATGTATCGCTGGTACTCAATGACACTGCAACAGTTCTAACTTCATTAGTATTGTAGCTAATAGATAATGTATTTCATATAATGTAAATAAGCTTCAAATAGTCTACCCAGCCTTACCAATTTAAGCTGGTTTTAGGGTTTAATGTGGACAAACAGGACTTTTAAAGCCCAGGATGAAACCTGGTATCCTTATGGTAGATGCAGTCTCCCTTATGTTGAGCCCACCTCTTTACCCTGTCTGTCTGGGGTGTTAAAATTTTGCAGGGGACATGAGAAGGCATGAAACCAAAAAAGCTTCTTTTTGTCTTTGTCCCTTTCTCAAATTAATGCTAACAACTTTGTTAAACCATATGAAATTCAATGTGTATATATACTTAAAATCAATTTTCTATTTATTCTAACATGTCAAACAGCTTTTGAAACTAGAGTGTATTCATTGTAATCTGAATGCAGAAGTTACAATCAGCAACCAAGTAACAATGTCTATTAAATTTTTAGAGTACCTAATACTTCCTCTATTTCGCACAGTTTTCCACAAACTGTTTCTATGGATGTGAGAATAAGTTATTGCTATCTGCATGCAAAAAATCAGAAGATTTTTTAAAATTATTTTATTCAGGTATAACAACAAAACATACAGAGTTGATGATATTGACTGGGATTCCAATCCGAAATGCACCTTTAGGAAAACAGATGGTTCTGAAATCAGCTTTGTAGACTACTACAAAATGGTATGAAATAAGTAAAAATGTTGTTTTTATTCTCCTTATTAGTTTTTATTTGACTTCAGAGCATTCATCTGTGGATAACTACTACTAATTCGTTAACATTCTATCAGAGAACTACATGGTAACATTTTTTACTTTCAGGAGTTGGTTGTTTTATATAACCATGCTTCAAAGTGATTTCTAGCTGTACAGGTTGAACCTCTCTAGTCTAGCACTCGCTAGTCCAACATCATCTGTGGTCCAACATGATTTTAGTTAACCAGCTGTTAGAACATAAGAATGGCCGTGCTGGGTCAGACCAAAGGTCCATCTAGCCCAGTATCCTGTCTGCCGACAGTGGCCAGCACCAAGTGCCCCAGAGAGGGTGGACCGAAGACAATGATTAAGCGATTTGTCTCCTGCCATCCTTCTCCAGCCTCTGACAAACAGAGGCCAGGGACACCAGTTCTGTCCCCTGGCTAATAGCCTTCTATGGACCTCCATTAAATTATCTAGCTTCTCTTTAAACACTGTTATAGTCCTAGCCTTCACAGCCTCCTCTGGCAAGGAGTTCCACAGGTTGACTACACGCCGTGTGAAGAAGAACTTTCTTTTATTAGTTTTAAACCTGCTACCCATTAATTTCATTTGGTGTCCTCTAGTTCTTCTATTATGGGAACTAATAAATAACTTTTCTTTATCGGCCCTCTCCACACCACTCATGATTTTATAGACCTCTATCATATCCCCCCTCAGTCTCCTCTTTTCTAAACTGAAGATTCCCAGTCGCTTTAACCTCTCCTCATATGGGACCCGTTCCAAACCCCTAATAATTTTAGTTGCCCTTTTCTGAACCCTTTCCAAGGCCAAAATATCTTTTTTGAGGTGAGGAGACCACATCTGTACACAGTATTCAAGATGTGTGCGTACCATAGTTTTATACAGGGGCAGTAAGATATTTTGTGTCTTATTTTCTATCCCTTTCTTAATAATTCCTAGCATCCTATTTGCCTTTTTGACCGCCCCTGCACAGTGTGTGGAAGTTATCAGAGAACTAATCACGATAACTCCAAGATCTCTTTCTTTATTTGTCATAGCCAAATTAGCCCTCATCATACTGTACCTATAGTTGGGGTTATTTTTCCCGATGTGCATTACTTTACACTTATCCACATTCATTTCATTTGCCATTTTGTTGTCCAGTCACTCAGTTTGGTGAGATCTTTTTGGAGTCCCTCACAGTCTGCTTCTGTCTTGACTATCCTAAACAGTTTTGTATCATGCACAAACTTTACCACCTCACTGCTTACCCCTTTCTCCAGATCATTTATGAATAAGTTGAAAAGGATTGGTCCCAGGATAGACCTTTGGGGGACACCACTAGTTACCCCTCTCCATACTGAAAATTTACCATTTATTCCTACCTTTTGTTTCCTGTCTTTTAACCAGTTCTCAGTCCAAGAAAGGACCTTCCCTCTTATCCCATGGCCATGTAATTTACACAAGAGCCTTTGGTGAGGGACCTTGTCAAAGGCTTTCTGAAAATCTAAGTATACTATATCTACTGGATCCCCCTTGTCTGCATGTTTGTTAACCACTTCAAAGAACTCTAATACATTAGTAAGACATGATTTCCCTGTTCACTTATAATGGGTGTGGCCAAATTTCCCGTGGTTCCATAAAGTTTGTTTACAGACACAAGTCTTGGCTTTTGGTGTTCTGTGCTGTTAGTTAGCTCTAATTTATCCAGAAATGTCTTTGTCCAGTAAGCACTGGAAGGGTTGCTAATGCTGCTGCACAATATTGACCTCTTGTGCTTGGGCAAATTCTCTGGTTGGGTGCAGGTTAGGTTCCAAGGGTGCCGAACTAGAACAGGTTCAACTTTGTACATGTTTTTAGAAATGTCTTTAGCCATACACCTACGGTTATGACTGGTCCTTGTGAGTATAACTGTCCCTCCTAGCATACCTCTTCCTTTCTGTTTGAGAAACAATCACATTTCATGCACATTCAGTTGTCCTGGGCCAACTAAATTCGGATCTTGCTGTAAGTTATGATAAGAGGAAGCTGCATACCAAATTTGGTGGTCCTAAATTTTACAGTTCAGGAGGAGTTCTTGAACAAACAGACTCATGGACAGACACACAGATGCACAAACTCTCTCAAATGTATACTAAGTAAGCTATATAATTGATCTCGGGTACATTTTAAATAGCATGTCATGAAGTATTTTAAAAATCCTGTTAACTTTTAAAAAAAGGTTTTATTCCTCTTCAGGTGATGTTCCCATGGATGCTTCACTGTTGATGATGGATCATCTCTGGAGCCATAGTTCGGAGCTTTTCTTTAGCAGTTGTCAGATAGGCCACACGTGCGTGGAAGGCACCTTGTGCGATAGGCAGTTTGGCACCTCGCGCACAGCCCCACCATCCCCCTTCAGTTCCTCGCTAACCGCCCTGGGTCACAGACAGAGCTCGTATCTCGCCTCAGGTGTCTATTCTCCTCATGCAGCGATACAGGGTTTTTCCCCCCTGCCTCTGTTATCAATTTTCAGTGTTTCTCATTTAGTTACTCGTTGCTCATTGCTTGTTCTACAAAAATAAAAAAAATGGAATCTTTAGTAGAAGCCCAGCAAGCAGCCACTGCATACTGTGCCAGGCTTTCCAGGGTTTAAAAAGTGCCAGAAATGCAATGATCCCATGCCTGTTTCTGGTGTTCACAATTTGTGCATGTGTTGTCTGGGGGAGTTGCACACACTCCAAAAATTTGACCACTGCTGCTGCCTAATGGCAAGGGTCTGGAGGGGCTGGGAGCTTCGGCATCAAATGATATTATTTGAAAAGGCATTGTTTCTAACAGAGGAACTGCAGCCAGTTCCACCGCCCTGGAGACCCACTTAAGAAAAGGGCTGCTTCCCCCTTATGTCAAAAACACCAGAAGAAAAGGGTGAGGTGACTACCCCCTAGCCTGTCCCCTAAAGTGAGTAAGCGAGATGCACCATTGCTGCATCACGGAGCTGAGATCTTTGGCATGCACCATTGCTGCATCACCCCCCATTAACCCAGGGCTGTCATGGTCATTGTTAGCACCAGAGAAGCCACCCCAGCACCACTGCAAGTGGTGCCTCAAGACCTGGCCCTGAGCAAGTGCTTGGAACCGGCAGCAAAGCAGTCCCACAAATTCTGGGTGCCTCTTTGCAGTGGGCCAACATCAGCTCCTTTTCAGTAAACAAAAGCTGTTTGCAGCCAACACAGATGAGATCCTACGTAACAGCAAGGACTGTAGAACCTCCGCAGTCTGGGCACATTCACACCACCATACTAGTGAAAATGCTACACCCCATACAACAGAAACAAGGATGCCTACAACAAGTCCTCAGCATAAACAATATGATTATAACTGATCCAGACAATGGCCTTGAAGGAAGCATCCACCTCAATCATGCTCCTCTAAGCTCCCAGGAATCCAAACAGCAAATTTGAAGTTTTGGTGGAGGGTTTGCCTTATCTCTCCAAACATCCAGTGCCAATAAGCCAGAAACACTTTTTTCCGATAGGCTTCATCACTTTTTCCATCTTGGGGACTCCATAATCTCCGACCAGTGAGTGCTAGAAATCATATGTCTCGGATTCACTTCCCCTGATTGTCTCCCCCCCCCCATCTCTCCTCAGGAACCCCTCTCAAAAGACCTCTCTCAAGTAAGAAATCGATTGGCTCCTCCCATGAGCAATAGAGAGAGTCCCTGATCCATACTGGAGAAGACGGTTTTATTCAGCTCACTTCCTAACCCAAAAGCTCACAGGTCTGGAGACCGATTTTTAGATTTCTGCAAGCTAAACAATTTCCTACAGAAACAGCACTTCAGAATGGTCACACTGGCTTCAGCTATTCATTCACTGGATGAAGCGGACTGGTTTGCAGTCCTCAACTTACAGGACGCATACTTTCACATCACGATACATCCTTCCCACGGACGTTACCTCCGCTTCTCCGTGAGGGAGGATAATTTTCAGTACAGAGTCCTCCTCTTTGGCCTATTCTCTGCCCCTCAAGTCTTCTCAAAGGGCCTCGCAGAATTGGTAGCCTACCTGTGTCAACAGGAAGTTGTCATTTTTCTATACCTGGATGACTGCTTCATAAAGGGCCATTCATAAACAAACGTCCAGCATAGTCTCAAAGACAAGTTATCTATTTGGTCATCTAGGACTTTGATAAATGAACAGAAGTCAATTCCCGATCCCATTCAGGACATTGAATTCATTGAAGCTTGGCTTAATTCTATATCGGCCTGGGCTTATCTCCCACACCAACATTTTATCATGCTGCAGGATGTAGTAACTACTCTATCTACAAGCCCTTCCGCTACTGTACATATCTCTCTTCAATTGATGGGCCATATGGCCTCTACCTCATATGTTGTTCAGTATGCATGCATCCATATCTGTGCCCTGCAGCACTCGCTAGCGTTGGTGTACATGCAATCCTGTAATTCACTTCACAAGTGGGTCACCGTCTCCAGACGTGCTAAATGCTCTCAAATGTTGGATATCGCCCCACAATCTCCTCACAGGGGGTCTCCTTCCACCAATCTGAGCCATTGGTACAGATTAAAATGGATGTCTCACTGATAGGGTAGGGCACACATCTGCAGCATTGTACAGCGCGCAGGGTAAGTGGTAACCACATGAAGCAGTGTTACACATCAACCTTCCTGAGCAATGAGCTCTCAGGAGTGCATGTCAATAGATGCATGTTGATCTCCACAAAGCTCTGTTTCATTCTGTCCTCAACTTCATATATCATTTGAAGAGCAGGGGTCTATCTGTCTCCTGTGCCAAGGTGCATTTGGCAGCAATTACAGCCTTCCACAAACAGATCAATGGATCATCTGTCTTTGCACATCCTAGCACTAGGAGATTCTTCATGGGCCTCCAGAACCTCTATCCTCCTCACAGGATCTCATGGTACTTACATTTGGTTTTAGATGGCCTTATAACACCCTCCTTGGAGCCGTGGCCACCTGCTGCTTTCTCTCCTTACAGTGAAGGTGCTGTTTTTAGTAGCCATTACTTCAGCAAGGAGGATTAGTGAGATATGGGCCTTAATGGTTGGCCTGCCCTACATGATGTTTGCCGTAGACAAAGTCACTTTGACCTCATCCATCATTTCTACCCAAAATCAGCACCTCCTTTCATATCAGTTAGCCCGTAGTCCTATCTATGGTTTTCCCATAACCCCATGCATCTGCCAGGGATGCCATACTCCATACCCTGGACATTCTGTGGGATCTAGCATTTTATATAGACAGGACACAGGCATTTTGCAGAACCCTACGCCTCTTTGCATCCATTGCAGACTGTTCAAAAAGCATACCAATATCAGCCCAATGTATTCCAAACTGGTATCTTCCTGTATACTGCAGTGCCTTTCTCTTCACAATAAGCCATTGACCACTCTATCAAGAGCACACTCCACCTGTGCTGTGGCAACATCTATGGCTTTCCTAAACAATGTGTGCCTTAAAGAGATCTACTTAGCAGCCACTTAGTCATCTGACCGTACTTTCATCACTCATTACACTATCATGCTTCAGCAAGTGACTGATACAGCGCTGGCTACAGCAGTACAATTTTTTGCCTACAAGCTGAAACTGAGTCCAACTATTCAGACTGAATACTGCTTTGTAGTTACCACCAGTGGAGCACCCACGAGGACATCACCCAAAGAAGAAAAGGAAGTTATGCGGTACAATAGTGACTGTCCCCGTGGGTGCTCCATGACCTTCCCTCTGGTTGGAGTCTTGGCTACTCAGGTGTAGATGAGGAACTGAAAGCAGGGGTCAGGTTGTGTGTGCGAGATGCCAAACTGCCATTGGTACGAAATGCCTTCTGTGCACGTGTGGCTTGACTAACAACTGCTAAAGAAAAGCTCTGAATTGTGACTCCAGTGATGACCTATCACCAACAGTTGAGCACCCATGGGGACACACCTCAAAGAACAGTCATTACCGCACAGGGTGAGTAACTTCCTTTTCCTGCTCCATAGGTTATTTACACCTTTTTTTTCCCCTGCAAGACTAACTTTACTGTTTGTAATTATAATGAAATTGAGCGAGCAGAAGGTGTTGTCAAAAATGCACAAAGTAAATCAACTTAAGTGTGGTTTTGTTTTGTAGTTTTGTTTTTTTGCCATAGTAGTCAAAGATAATACTTTTAACGAGTTAATACAAAATTTTCAATCAAGAGCTTTGGAGTTTTTAAGTTAACTTTGTCCCTTTGTGTGAGACTGTACTATTTTTATTAGCAATATCTATTACGTCTGTGCCCTGTCCATGTGTCCCTTTACACTCAATGGAGGAGCAGGACCAGTTATACCTCAAGGTATTTCCTTCTTAATACCTTTGGCAACAAGATCAAATAGTAGTAGTGTCCATTTCTCTGTACATTGTACAAGTTCTAATTCTATCTAGTTATTGAAGTTAGTGTAGTATTGTTTAAGATAGCTGTCCTGGGCTGACAGAATCCAAATTTCCAGAGTTGTTATTTCTTCTTTGAGGCAGCTTCTTCCTGTCAGTGTCTGAAACTTTCTGAATGCATCTTACTCAGTGAAATGCATATGCTAGATAAGTTATCAATATGTCCTTGTAGACAGAACAACATGAAGTAAAGGAATTCTGTTTTAGACTTACACTCCTCTTATGCTTCATGAGGGCATTCTCTAAGCTTGAAGGGAAGAAGACAGTCTAAATCTATGTGGCAATGGCTGTGTCTCCCCTAAGCTTCAGCTTTACACTTCGCACCAGGGTAGTCTTAAAATAAGCTGCATACTCTGACTATTGAGTCTGGAGCAGAAGAGGATTTAGGAAGTGTCTATGATAGGAAAGAACACTGTTCTCAAAGTGACAGCAGACATAGTTTTTCTTCAGCAGAAGTGGGTGGAAGTTTTGCTTCTATTTACCATTTATCTACTTCACCTCCTGCTCCTGCTCCTTAGCTAAGTGACAGTTCAAGGCCCAGTTTTAATTCATCTGATGCTTCTGTACTAGCTGGTCATTGAACAATGTGCTGTCTGAGGAATATATGTGAGCCTCTTGAGTACTGTCTTATTGATATATGGCACTGCAGCTGTGTAGTATCTGATAGAGATTTTTCTGTCACCAAAGCTTCTCGGTACCCAAGAAATGTATGATCCCAAGAGCTCTCTCTCCCTCTTAAACTGCTGGCATCGTTTCTGCTTGCAGCTGAGTCCTCTGTAGAGGGTGACACCCAACAGTTGTTGTGTTCCTCAAGGGCCTCATGAATATCTTTCCTCCAAACAAAGACCTTATCTTCCGGGTATCGGTGTCATTTTAAGAAGCCTGATAAAGCTCTTCTTTGACTCTCTAGTAATCCACACTCTGCATATTAAGACTGCTTTTCTAGGGTCATCTGAAGAAGTGGGCTGTGGCCATGAAAGCTCATGATACCATCTGCATATTTTGTTAGTCTTTAAAGTGCAATCAGACTACTTGTTGTTTTTTAAGTTTATCCTGTACAGCAGTGTTTCCCAGTTTGATTTGGCCGAGGAACCCTTTTCAGCTTTTCAGAATTTCAAGGAACCCCTAGGTTTGTCAAGCAAAAAAAAGAAGGGGGGGCGGGAGGAGAGAGGGACCCACCAATTCATGAAAATCACATTCCTTCCCCAAGACTCCCACCTCCCTTCCGTGAGGCCTCATCCGCTCTGTTCCCCTCCTCTCCATCACTTGCTATCCCCAGCCCTTATATACTCTCACTAGGTTGAGACCGGAGGTGTGAGGTGGGAATGAGGGATTTGGGTGTGGGAAAAGGTAAGTAGTACAAGCTCTGGGAGGGAATTTGGATGCAGGAGAAGCGGCTGTTGGCTCAGGGAGGAGGCTCTAGGCTGGGGAGTATTGGGCTCAGATGGAAGGTTGGGGTGCTGAGCAAGCCAGGGCTTGTGGATGTGAGGGTGCAGGAGATTGGGCTGGATATGTGAGGGACTCAGGGCAAGAAGGTTGTGAGTATGATGGGCTCAGGACACAGATTTCTGATGTGTGAAAAGTGGAGGAATGTTGTTGCAGAAGACTGAGGATGTGGGGATGCAAGAGTTTGGGGGTGTAAGAGGCTCAGGACAGGGGGTTCTAGTATATGATAGGCTCAGATTTGGGGTCAGGTGGTGCAGGAATGTTATGATGCTGCAGTGAAATGGGGGTTTGGTCCCAATTGGGGGCTTGTTGGCCTGGCATCATTTTTAAATAAAATATTATATCAAACTCAAAAGGTTTTAGCATTGTATTTATATATGAGAGGGGTGAGGAACCTGTTTTGAGTCAAAGGTCACTGACCCACAGAAAAGTCAGTTGGGGCCACACAAGTGAGATGCAAAAAACAAAAAAAAAAACTCCTCCAAAAACCCCCAAGCCTCACTAATGTGGTTCCAAATGTGCTGGTGGGGGTAGGGGACAGAGTGCTAGTGGGTGGTGGGGCTGGGGAGAGCGTGCTGCTGGGTGGAAGGATGCTGGCTTAGGTGGCGGGGTGCTGGGGCAATGTGCTGGGGCAGGCAGGAGGCAGGGTGCTGGGGTCAGGGACATGGTCCTGCTGGGTACTAGGGTGACTGGCAAGGTGCTGGGACAAGGAACAGGGTGCTGCTGGGTGCTAGCGTGGATGGCAGGGTGCTGGGGCCAGGACCAGGGTGATGCTGAGTCCTGGGGTGTGAGGCAAAGTGCTGGGGCCAGAGTGGTGCTAGGTGCTAGGGTGGATGGCAGGGCTGCCAAGGAGTGGCTTAGGGATGGGGTGCAGGATCTGGGAAAGAGGTGGGGGGCGGAAGGGGTCAAGGTCTGGGTGGTAGGTAGGGTGCAAAAGCAGGCTGGATGTAGGGTGTCTGGCCAGTTGGAGGAAGCAGGAGCAGATTGGGGTAGAGTGTCTGGCTACGAGGGAGGGTGCAAGTAGGGGACTTGGGTAGGATTTGGGATCTCCCTGATCTGGCACCCTCTGGACCTGACTGGTCCCAGATGAGGAATTTTTGGAACAGGGGAGGTCATTTCAGGGCTCCTGGTTCCCCTCCCCCCTTCCCACTAGGCTTCTTTGCACCTCTATCCCCTGTGACCCAACTGAGCTGCCCACCCCTGCTGGTTCTCTGCGCTTCCCCCAAAACCATCCCCCACAATCCAAGGAGTGCAGCACCAGTTCCCTGCAGCCCCTCACACCCAGCTGAGCTGCCCGTTTGTTCTGTATGCCCTCCCCCATCCACCTCAGCCCATCTGAGCCCTGCACTGGTTCCCTGCATGCCTCCCCCACAGCACAGCTGAGCCCCGTTTCCCTGCACCTCCCGCAAGCCCCACAAAACTGCTGAACCAAGAGCCGCTTCCCTGTCCCTCCCTCCCCTTGAGTCTAGCCCCGGTTCCCGGCACCTTCCTCCTCCTGCAGCAAAACTGAGCTCTGAGCTCCACACACACACTCCCACCTCCACCCCACAGCCCAGCCCACCGGACCTCCCCACTCTGCAACCTAGCTGAGCTGCACCTTCCCCCAAACCATGCAGACATGCTGAGCCAGTGCCAATTCCCTGCCTCTGCTTTCCTCCCTCCCCTTGGCTGTGTCTACACTGGCACAATTTTGCACCAAAGCAGCCGGTTTTGTGCAAAAAAATTGCTTCCTGTCTACACTCACCATGTGTTCTTGCGCAAGTACACTGATATTCTCATGTATGAAATCAGGGCTTCTTGCACAAGAACTACGATGTTCCTGCTCAGGAATAAGCCCTTTTGCGCAACTATTCTTGCTCAAGAGGCCAGTGTAGACAGGCAACATGAATTTCTTGTGCAAGAAAGCCCTATGCCTAAAATGGCCATCGTCACTTTCTCGGGCAAGAGAGTGTCCACACTGCTGTAAATACTCTTGTGCAAAAGCACAGCTCGCACATGGCAGTGTGGACATGTTCTTGCACAAGAACTCTTGCGCAAGAAACAACCAGTGTAGACATAGCCTAAGAGTTCCCTCACATGAGCAAAATGAATTTTGTGTTTGTGCACCAGTACTGAATTCATGTGGCTTGTTTGGATGTGCCACCTAAGTTATTAATAAATATTTTTAAACCTCTACGTTTTCCCTCTGCTGCCATGTCTCCTCCCCTTGCTCTATCAGCTCTTCTGGTGCCTGCTGCCTCTCCCCCACTCCTCACCCTCCTCTGCTGTCCTGACTCCTGCTCTTCTCACTGCCCTCAGCCCTCCTGCAACCTGCCCCCGTCCACCAGCCCTTCTCTCCCACCTGTGCCCACTCCTCCAGTAGCCCCACTCTGATCATGTGAGCTGCCCCTCCTCATCCCCTCTTCTAACACCTCCCTCTACAAACCTGCCCTGCCTCTCTCCTCTGGTGCTGGTCCCTCCCCTGCAGGTGTCTGCCCTTCTGCTTCACCCCCAGAATCCATTGGCACTTGCACCTTCTTTTACCCCTGCACCCTCCTGGTGCCTCCCCCTTCCCTCACTTCTCCTATTCCCTTTGCTCCCTTTTTCCCTGATGCCCACCCCTCACCACCCTCTGCCCCCATTCTCCTGTGCCCACTCACATGACTTGCTCCATCCCGGCCTTCCTCATTCCCACCCCTTCTTTCAAGCCTTCTCCCAGCACCTCCCCATACACCTCTAGCCCCCAATGCCCTTACCCTCTCACCTCCCAGCATCACTCCGGCTCCCTCCCACTGACACCTCTCCCCTCCTGCCATTTTCCTCATTGTCTGCACTTGGCCCCCTGCCATTTGTCTCTCCTCCACCCCTGTCCCTTTGGTGCCTTCCCCATCCCTTTCCCCTTCCCCTCCGCCTCCGCACAAGCACCTTCCTCTCCCAGCCCTTCCCCTTTCCCTCTGCACAAGCCCCTTCCCTTCCTCTCCCTTTCCTTCTCCTGTCCCTTCTGCCTTCCACTTTGTGGGGCCGGAGCCTGTGCTCTTTTCCCGGACTCCAAACCTACAACTCAGCCATGCTGTGCAACACTGTGCCCAGCAGGTTTAAAATCCCGGGCCGTAACGTTATGTCACGTCATGTCCGGGAGTCTCCCCACCCACAGGTTTGAGCATGCTGTGCAGGGCAGCAGCAGCCAGTAAGGGGCAGCTCAGAGCAGGTTGTGCACGGCAGGGACGGGGATGGGACCAGGACGGGGCCGGGGTAGGAGGACGCGTGGGGGCGGGGAGAAGGCGAGACCTGCTCCAGCTCCAAATATTGCTGGAGCATGGGCACCACGAGCCCACACAACTAGCCGGCTCTCTCTCTCTCTTTTTCAGAGTGGGTGGGTGAGTGCCGGCTCCTTGTGGAACCCCTCGTTTTGCTCTGCGGAACCCCAGGGTTCCGCGAGCACCAATTGGGAAACACTGCTGTACAGACTAACTTGGCTACCCCCTGAAATTTCTAGTGACTGTTAGGGATGTGAAAGGTTAACCGGTATCACTATACATGGATAATGCTCACTAGCTCTGGTTAGCTAGTAGGGCCTGGAGCAGTTCCCTGTAACCTAGGACTTTGAGCAGTTACATGGTTACCTTTTTAAAATAATTTTTACCTTCCTATTTGCTGTAATTTCATTTCAACTGATAGGTATTCAGAATAGATCTACCATCTTGTAGAACTTGAGTTACAAAGTTCTGTACCTCCAGAATGGAGATTGTTCCTAACTTTGAAATGTTTGTAAATGTTCAAAATATGGTTCTTTCAAAAGTTTACAACTCAACATTGACTTAAGGCAGCTTTAAACTTTACTATGCAGAAGAAAAATGCTTCCCCTTTATTTTTTAATAGTTTAACACAATACTATACTTTTTGTTTTTGTTTTTTGTCTCTGCTGCTGCTTGATTGAGTTACTTTCAGTTCCAAATGAGGGGTGTTTGGTCAGTTCGTAACTCTGGTTTCTTAACTCAGGTTCTACTGATTTTGTGTTTCACAGTGTCAAGAGCTCACCCAATGTTTTTGCCAAAAGTTGTTTGATTTTTACTTGAATCAAGTAACCCATCTTCCAGTTTTCTTTCCTAAGCTCCTGTAATGCAAGAAAATTCAAGGGATAGAAGGGATGCCTATTTACTGTTGGCCTGCACAAGATAGACCCTTTCTAGATTTGGAAAGATGAACAGCACCTGTAGAATGTAAAGAGAGGCCATAAGTCACCATGATACTTGGACCTGTGTGTGCTGTCTCACGAGTAATACATCAATATTATGTCAGCATGAGTCTTAGCATGGTCTTGGTTATTGGTGATTTACATTTTATTTTACTGGGTACCCATCTTAAGTACAGACAGCTTCCTGCTGTTTGTCTGGATACAGGTCTAGGAAAAGTGTTCAGTCTATGCATTTGTTACATAGTACTCTGGGTAATTTATTTTCAAATGTGGTTTGCTCTTTAGTATGTGGATTAACTCCATCTCAGTATCTTTATGGAGAAAACTTTCAGTAGACTTGAGTATTTGGCTTGTTTTGAGACTAAAGATACCAGTATGTTTTACGTGGTAATGGCTGAATGTTTTGCAAAGAGAGTGATGTTCATTAGTCTTTCACTAAAGTATACTATGTAATTTCTATGTAGCAATACAACCAAGATATCACTGACTTGAATCAACCAGTTTTGGTCAGTCAACCTAAGAGGAGGAGAGGGCTAGAAGGTGTCTCGTCAGGACCTGTAATACTCATTCCTGAATTGTGCTACCTCACAGGTATTGTATTAATAGCTTTTCTATGCAGAAGTATCTGCCATGCAAATTGTATTAGAAGAAATATATTTTAAGACTGTATTGTGGATCGATGACAACTTCTGACAAATTAGAAATATTCATTAGTATAAATATATGTTTAGTAATGAAACCTAAATATCTAATAATTAGAGGTTAATATATGTTAACATTTAGCTGTTTTCCATTCTTGAATGCATGGTTAAAGTCCCAAGATATCCAAGAACGGGTGTACGAGGTAATATTTTTTTATTGGACCAACTTATATTTGTAAGACATACAAGCTTTTGCTCTTGTACAGATCTCTTCTGAAGATCTGTGTAAGCTCAAAAGCTCAACAGACATGGATCTAATAAAAGATACAACCTCAATCACTTTGGGTCTCTAAAATTTAACTAAATGTTTACAATAGTGTGGAGTTAAGGAATTACACAAAATTGTAAAATCATGTCTCTCTATAGTGGAAATGTATTAATTGGTTACCTGGTAAACATTACCCAAAGTTACCTGGGAGTAGCCCTGAGTCCTGCTGCAGGCAGAGGGCTGCTAGCTCCCAGCCTATGCTGGCTGGGAGTCAGCAACCTCTTGTGGGGAAGAAGGATGATGGTGGTGAGGGGAAGAAAGAGCTGTCAGCACCCAGCCTGCACAGGCTTGCGGAATGGGAGATGGCAGCCTCATGAGGGAAAGGAAGACCTGCCAGCAGCAAAGAAGAGGGGGAGGAGTGCAGCTGGCTCCCAGCCCACACCAACTTGAAGTCTGGAAGTCAGCAACTTTGAGTGGGGCGGAAGGGAGCTGGCAGCCCTCCCTTTCCCCTGCTGCTTTCGTTGCGGTCCTCCTTCCCTCCCATTTGCTGCTAACTCCCTCTGTGTGAGCCTCTGTGGGCTGGGAGCTAGCAGCCCTTCCCTTCTCCTTTTCTGCCACTTCCAGAAGGCACGGGTGGGCTGGGAAGCAGCCAGGCTGGAGCAGCCCCTGCCAGCAGTGCAGGGGCCTTTCCTGCCTGGCCCTGGAGTAATAGCTGTCTCCTTACTATGTGTTTCATTGAATTTTTCCATGGCTCTATGTTTAAAAAAATATGGAAGAGCAACCTTCATTAAAAGGTTTTTGTACATCTTAGGATTGACAGATAAGATGCGTAGTGATTTTAGTGTGATGAAAGATTTGGCTGTTCATACAAGACTGACACCTGAGCAAAGAAAGCATGAAGTTGGAAGACTCATTGAATACGTTCACAAGTAAGTGACTGCAAAACTTCTGATTCTTTAGGAATGAAGGGTAAACTGTCAGCTTTTACTGGAGAATGTTGTCACTTTAATTCATCGTTAGAAAAAATCTAGCCAAAAATCCTGAATTTCTGTTGAATGATTAATGGTTTTATAATATGTTTTTAACTTTTTTAAACAGGGATGATAATGTTCAGAAGGAACTTTGTGCCTGGGGTTTGAGTTTCGATTTAAATTTACTATCCTTTACGGGAAGAGTTGTCCAAGCAGAAAAGATTCACCAAGCAGAAAAAGTGGTAAATAAGTAATTTTTAATAGTTAAACATTTTTGAACAAAACAGATGTTTTGTAAAGGAGGGCTTGGTGTCATTTTAGGTTTTTTTTTTTTTTTTTTTTTTTAAACAAGCATCAAGAAATACATAAGAGTATTTGCTCATGTCTGTTTAACAAAGAGGTGTGTGCCTGTCACATGCACTGGTGCCCCTAAGCAGTACCCACAGAGGCTGGAATCCCCAACACCCCTAGAGTGGCACACATATGCTGCACTTTATAGGGTGCTTCTTGGCCCTTTCCTCCCCAGTTGCTTCTTAGCACCAGTGATGGTGATTGGAACTGTGTGCTTCAGCCTTAGCTGTAGCAAACATTCCCTTTGTAGAGTTGATAACTCTAATACACACTCCGGTAATCTGAAGAAGTGGGTTGTGCACACGAAAGCTCAGGATACCATCTACATATCTTGTTAGTCTTTAAGGAGCTACTAGGCTATTTTTTTTTAAGGTTTTTTTTTTTAAGTTAAGTACTTGTGAACTGTTGGATTTGGATTTAATGCACCCGAGGGAGTTGGCAGATGTCATTGCAGAGTCTTTGGCCATTATCTCTGAAAATTCGTGGAGATCAGGAGAGATCCCAGATGACTGGAAATGGGTGATGGTAGTACCCATCTTTAAAAAAGGGAAGAAGGACAATCCAGGGAACTATAGTTCCCAGCCTCACTTCAGTTCCCAGAAAAATCACGGAAGGGATCCTCAAAGACTCCATTTTGAAGTACAGGCAGTCCTCGAGTTACGCGGATCCGACTTGTGTCGGATCCGCAGTTACGAATGGGGTTTTTCTCGCCTCGGAGGACGGGAGTGGCGGGACGCCCAGAAGCGCCGCGGTCCTGCCACCCGAGTCCTCCAGGGCGAAAAAAGCTGGTCCACGTCTCCTGGGAGACGCTGAGCAAAGCCGCGGAGCACGCGGGCAGCGGGACAGCCCAGATGCTGCCGGCGTCCTCCGAGGCTTTGCTCCCCATCTTCCTGGTCTGCTGGTCTCCGCGGACCAGGGAGACCAGCAGACCAGGGAGACGGGGAGCAGAGCCTCAGAGGACTCCAGCAGTGGGACAGCCGCGGCGCGTCTGGGCTGTCCCGCTGCCCGCGTGCTCCGCGGCTTTGCTCCCCGTCTCTCTGGTCTGCTGGTCTCCAGCAGACCAGGGAGATGCGAAGCAAAGCTGCAGAGGACCCGGGTGGCAGGACCGCGGTGCGTCTTGGTCCGCCGCCCGCGTCTCCCTGGTCTGCTGGGGGGAGGGGCACAGCTAGTGCACCCCCCCCAGCAGACCAGGCTTTTCTCTGGACGCCTGTGGTAGAGCAGCTGGGGCACTGCCGGTTGGTCCCACAGCGCTGCTCTGGGCGCTACTCGACCAACCCGGCAGCACCCCAGCTGCTGTGCCCCAGGCATCCAGATTCAGATTGTTGAAACTGATCAGCGGCTGATTCCAGGAAGCCCGGGGCAGAGCAGCTCTGCCTCGGGCTTCCTGTAGTCAGCCGCTGGTCAGTTTCAGCAGCAGCTGAATCTGGACGCCAGTTCCGACTTACATACAGATTCAACTTAAGAACAAACCTACAGTCCCTATCTTGTACGTAACCCGGGGACTGCCTGTACTGGGAAGAGGGGAAAGTGATCAGGAATAGCCAACATGGATTCACAAAGGGCAAGTCATGCTTGACCAATCTGATTAGCTTCTATGATGAGATAACTGGCTCTGGGGACATGGAGAAGTCGGTGGATGTGATACACCTTGACTTTAGCAAAGCTTTTGATATGGTCTCCCACAGTATTCTTGCCAGCAAGTTAAAGAAGTATGGATTGGATAAATGGACTATAAGGTGGAAAGAAAACTGGCTAGATTGTTGGGCTCAAAGGGTAGCCATTGATCAATGGCTCGATGTCAGGTTGGCGGTCAGTTTCAAGCAGAGTGCCCCAAGGATCGGTTCTAGGGCCAGTTTTATTCAATATCTTTATTAATGACCTGGATGAGGGGATGGATTGCACCCTCAGCAAGTTCATAGCTGACACTAAGGTAGGGGCAGAGGTAGATAGGCTGAAAGGCAGGGATA
The DNA here is from genome assembly GCF_049634645.1 of Pelodiscus sinensis. Classification (NCBI taxonomy): domain Eukaryota; kingdom Metazoa; phylum Chordata; order Testudines; family Trionychidae; genus Pelodiscus; species Pelodiscus sinensis. The sequence goes on along the minus strand of NC_134725.1, from coordinate 25,679,139 downwards.
GAGTCCAGAGTGACCTAGGCAAATTGGAGTATTGGGCCAAAAGAAATCTGATGAGGTTCAACAAGGACAAGTGCGGAGTCCTGCGTTTGGGATGGAAGAAACCCAAGCACTGTTACAAGATGAGGACTGACTGGCTAAGTAGCAGCTCAGCAAGAAAGGACCTGGGGATGAGAAGCTGAATTAGTCAACAGTGTGCCCTTGTAGCCAAGAAGGCTAATAGCATATTAGAGTACATTAGGAGGAGCATTGCCAGTTAATCTAGAGAAGTTACTATTTCTCTTTATTTGGCATTGGCGAGGCCAAATCTGGAGTATTGCATCTAGTACTGGGCCCATTCTTTAGAAACGATCTGGATGCATTGGGGAGGGTCCAGTGGAGGGCAACGAAAATGATTAGGGGACTAAAGCACATGACCTACGAGGAGACGCTGTGGGATTTGGTTTTATTTAATTTGCAGAACAGAAGAGTGGGGGGGGGGGGGATTTGATAGCAGCCTTGAACTTACTGAAGGGAGGTTCCAGAGAACATGGAGGCAGGGTCTTCTCAGTAGTGGCGGATGGTAGAACAAGGAGCAATGGTCTCAAGCTGGTTTTTCCTAATATCCAACGTAGACTTCCCCCACTATTTCACTAGGAGAGTGGTGAAGTATTGGAATGTATTACCTAGGGAGGTGGTGGAATCTCCGTCCCTAGAGGTTTTTAAGTCCTGTCTTGACAAAGCCCTTGCTGGGGTGATTTAGTTGGAGTTGGTCCTGCTTTGGGCAGGGGGCTGGACTCAATAACCGCCTGAGGTCTCTTTCCGCCCTATTGTTCTATGCTTTTAATAGAAAAAGACTTTGGGTATGGGACATTCCCCGCTCTCCCAGCTTCAAAACCTGCGCTGTGTACTGCAGGCCTGTAGCAGTCAGCAATTCTCATGCTAACTGCCTTTGGGTACGTCTAGACTACCGCGTTTTGTCGACGGAAGTTTTGTCGACAGATACTGTCGACAAAACTTCTGTCGACAAAGAGCGTCCTGACACATTGAGTTCTGTCGACAAAGCAAGCTGCTTTGTCGACAGAACTCCGTAGTCTGGATGCAGTGTTACAGGCAATAACACCTTCTGTCGACAGAGTTCTGTTGACAGAAGGTGTTATGCCTCGTAAAATGAGGTTTATCAGCGTCGACAAAGCTGCTGAGTTCTGTCGACGTTATGTCGACAGAACTCAGCGGTAGCGTAGACGCTGGTATAGTTTCGTCGACAAAAGTCCACTTTTGTCGACAAAACTAGGTAGTCTAGACACACCCTTTGTTGCCTGGGAGAAGGACACATCTTGGACAAGTGCCGTATCTATAGGTCCTTCCATCTCAGAACCATTAAAGAGTAAAGCATTTGTCTCAGAGCAGTCTAGATGGAGTCTGCAAGACTAGTGGTTGGACTTGGTACTGAGTATTGGTGCCTTGGTGCACAATGCGCCATTGAGGGCTCAACAGCATTTGTTACCCACGGGCCCAGCAAGGCCTGTTTAGGAAGCCGGACAGAGAAAAGTGCCCTCATAAGGACAAGGGCAAGAAGGGTAACCAGCTGGTGGACAGGCTGGAGAAGGCCCAAAAGCCACTGAGCCCTGCTTTCAGGTCACTTTCATCGGTGTTGGAGGTCCATCTCCATGCTGGAGGCCTTCTAGGCTGCACAAGACAGAATTGCCTTGGCGCTACCGCCGCCCCGAGCACTGACTGGACCTAGGCATAGGGGTAAATGATTTTTGGTTTAATAAAACTTGAGAACTATAAAGTTGCATTGTTCTTGCAGTAATTTAAAGCTTGATTGAGCAAAGCACTTACGTGCATGCTTATCTTTGAGCTTGTTGTTGGTCCCAGTGGAGTCAGTGTGCTTATGTGCTTTGAATCAGAGAATTGAGTGTATTTTCAAAACTGGTATGTAGGCTGCCAAATGGTTGCACTAAATGTATTTTTATTTGAATATTCTTGTGTATATTTGGGTCTATTTTTCAGACAAATACAGCTGTATTAATGAAATAAAATACTTTTTTTGGAAGAACGGTTGCTACACAAACAATTATTAATAGAAACCATCAAAATATGTAAACATAAAGTTAGCTAGCTAGGAGAACATATACTTGATTTCTTGAGATCCCTTCCAGATCTACATTACTATGATTCTATGGCCCCGTGCTGAGGCAGAACTAAGTAAACCTTGATCATCCCTGGCAGGTGTTTATTCAGCCTGTCCTTAAAAATCTTCAATTCCACACCTTCTTTTAGAAACTTAGGCCAGTGCTTAAATTTTCTAACTGTAGCATAGTTTTCCAGGTATCTAAATCTCTATTGCTGAAGATTAAGTCCATTGAGTTAAATTCAGTGGACTTGGAGAACAATTGATCACAGTCCTCTTTATAACAGCCCTAAGCACATATAAAGAATGTTATTTGGTTCCCCCCAGTTGTTTTTTTTCTCAAGACTAAACATGCACAGTTTTTAATCAGTGCTCATAAGCCTGTTTTTTTTTTTTAAACCTTTGTCATTTTTGTTCTTTATACTCTCTAGTTCGTTCATACTTTAGGAAAAATATGGCTTGTAGAGTTAGGCATAGTACTCCAGCTAAGGTCTCTCCAGTGCTAAGTTGAGTGGGACAGTTAGCTTCTTAGTCTTGTACAATTTCCTTGCTTGTACTTTGCAGAATCTTAGCCTTTTTTTCATAGAATCATAGAATAATAGGACTGGAAGGGACCTCAAGAGGTCATCGAGTCCAGCCCCCCCCCGCCCTCAAGGCAGGACCAAGCTCCGTCTACACCATCCCTGACCAATGTCTTTCTAACCTGTTCTTAAATATCTCGAGAGAGGGAGATTCCACCACCTCCCTTGGCAATTTATTCCAATATTTGACCACCCTGACAGTTAGGAATTTTTTCCTAATGTCCAATCTAAACCTCCCCTGCTGCACTTTAAGCCCATTACTCCTTGTCCTGTCCTCAGAAACCAAGAGGAACAAATTTTCTCCTTCCTCCTTGTGACACCCTTTTAGATATTTGAAAACCGCTATCATGTCCCCCCTTAATCTTCTTTTTTCCAAAGTAAACAAGCCCAGTTCATGAAGCCTGGCTTCATAGGTCATGTTCTCTAAACCTTTAATCATTCTTGTCGCTCTTCTCTGTACCCTTTCCAATTTCTCCACCTCTTTCTTGAAATGTGGCGCCCAGAACTGGACACAGTACTCCAGCTGAGGCCTAACTAGTGCAGAGTAGAGCGGCAGAATGACTTCACGAGTTTTGCTTACAACACACCTGTTGATACAACCTAGAATCATATTTGCTTTTTTTGCAACAGCATCACACTGTTGACTCATATTCAACTTGTGGTCCACTATGACCCCTAGATCCCTTTCCGCCATGCTCCTTCCTAGACAGTCGCTTCCCATCTTGTATGTATGGAACTGATTGTTCCTTCCTAAGTGGAGCACTTTGCATTTCTCTATATTAAACTTCATCCTGTTTACCTCTGACCATTTCTCTAACTTGCTAAGGTCATTTTGAATTATGTCCCTATCCTCCAAAGAAGTTGCAACCCCACCCAGTTTGGTATCATCTGCAAACTTAATAAGCGTACTCTCTATCCCAATATCTACATCATTGATGAAGATATTGAACAGTACGGGTCCCAAAACAGACCCTTGAGGAACTCCACTTGTTATCCCTTTCCAGCAGGATTTAGAACCGTTAACAACAACTCTCTGACTACGGTTATCCAACCAATTATGCACCCACCTTATCGTGGACCTATCTAAGTTATATTTGCCTAGTTTATCAATAAGAATATCATGCGAGACCGTATCAAATGCCTTACTAAAGTCTAGGTATATGACATCCACCGCTTCTCCCTTATCCACGAGGCTCGGTATCCTATCAAAGAAAGCTATCAGATTAGTTTGGCATGACTTGTTCTTCACAAACCCATGCTGGCTATTCCCTATCACTTGATTACCTTCCAAGTGTTTGCATATGATTTCCTTAATTACCTGCTCCATTATCTTCCCTGGGACAGACATTAAACTGACCGGTCTGTAGTTTCCTGGGTTGTTCTTATTCCCCTTTTTATAGATGGGCACAATATTTGCCCTTTTCCAGTCTTCTGGAATCTCCCGTCTTCCATGATTTTTTAAGATCATAGCTAAAGGCTCAGATAGCTCCTCTATCAGCTCCTTGAGTATCCTGGGATGCATTTCATCAGGACCTGGTGACTTGCTGACATCTAACTTTCCTAAGTGATTTTTAACTTGTTCTTTGTGTATCCTATCTTCTAAACTTACCCTCTCTCTGCTTGTATTCACTACATTAGGCACACCTCCAGACTTCTTGGTGAAGACCGAAACAAAGAAGTCATTGAGCATCTCTGCCATTTCCAAGTTTCCTGTTACTGCTTCTCCCTCCTCACTAAGCAGTGGGCCTACCCTGTCCTTGGTCTTCCTCTTGCTTTTAATGTATTTATAAAAGGTCTTCTTGTTTCCCTTTATGCCTGTAGCTAGTTTGATCTCATTTTGTGCCTTTGCCTTTCTAATCTTGCCCCTGCATTCCCCTGTTGCTTGCCTATATTCATCCTTTGTTGTTTGTCCTAGTTTCCATTTTTTATATGACTCCTTTTTTATTTTGAGATCATGCAAGATCTCCTTGTTAAGCCAAGCTGGTCTTTTGCCATATTTTCTATCTTTCCTACACAGCGGAATTGTTTGCTTTTGGGTCCTTAACAACGTCCCTTTGAAATACTTCCAACTCTCCTCAGTTGTTTTTCCCTTCAGTCTTGCTTCCCATGGGACCTTACCTACAAGTTCTCTGAACTTATCAAAATCTGCCTTCCTGAAATCCATTACCTCAATTGTGCTGGTCTCCCTTCTACCTTTCCTTAAGAGCATGAACTCTATTATTTCATGATCACTGTCCCCTATACTGTCTTCCACTTTCAAGTTCTCAACTAGTTCCTCCTTATTTGTTAAAACCAAATCCAGAACAGCTTCTCCTCTGGTAGCTTTTTCAACCTTCTGAAACAGAAAGTTGTCTCCAATGCAGTACAGAAACTTATTGGATAGCCTGTGCCCCGCTGTGTTAGTTTCCCAACATATGTCTGGATAGTTGAAGTCCCCCATCACCACCAAATCTTGGGCTTTGGATAGTTTTGTTAATTGTTTAAAAAAGGCCTCATCCACCTCTTCCACCTGACTAGGTGGCCTGTAGTAGACTCCTAGCATGATATCACCCTCGTTTTTTACCCCTTTTAGCTTAATCCAGAGACTGTCTACACAGCTATCTCCTACGTTTGTCTCCACTTCAGTCCAAGTGTGTACATTTTTAATATACAAGGCAACCCCTCCTCCCTTTTTTCCCTGTCTGTCCTTCCTGAGCAAGCCGTACCCTTCCATACCAACATTCCAATCGTGCGTCCCATCCCACCAGGTTTCTGTAATACCAATGATATCATAGTTGTATTTATTGGTTAGCAATTCCAGTTCTTCCTGCTTATTACCCATACTTCTTGCATTTGTATATAGGCATCTAAGATACTGATTTGATCTTGCCTCCCTGTTGTGCCCTGACCCTCCTTTCTCCTTGCCATTATAGGCCATAGTTCCCCCCATTTCCAAGCCATCTCCCAGTCCCACACATTCAGCACTTACCTGTGGGCTTTGCTCACCTGTCCCCGTCGAACCTAGTTTAAAGCCCTCCTCGAATATTTTTGAATTATTTTTGAAATAATGCATCACATTATTGATTTATACTGTATTTGTGATCAATTTTGCCTCCCAGATTCTGTTTGGCATTAAATAAGGATGTTACATTGTGGTTACGTAACTAATTGTATAGTTGATACAATTTGTATCAACTATACCATTAGTCGATAGACTCTGCAGAACTGCAGCTGAGGTAGCTCCAGGAGTCAGCTCGAAATAGGACTGAGCAGTCCTAGCTTGTGCTGGCTCCAGGAGCCACCTACGCTGCAGCTCTGTATTTTAAATGTAAGAGCCACCAGGCTCCTCCTCCAACTACAACATTTAAAATGCAGAGGTGCAGCGTCCTGGACCAGTGTGACCCGGGACTGCTCAGTCCCAGCTTGCGCTGAGTCCAGCAGCCCCTGCCTAGAGATGGGGGGGGGGGGGCACGACAGCTCCCTGCTGGGATCCTTGCAGACAGGGGCTGCTTTGCTTCAACTCCCCTATTCTCTTCCTTCCCCCCCCCCCCCCCCGGCATCTGATTGAGGCAATGGGGGCAGAGAGCAGGAAGCACTCCGGAGATGGTCCTGGGGGGACTCGGCTAAAAAGCCAGTTTCCCCAGCCCTGGCTCCTGTTTCCCCCCTTGCTGCGTTGGGGGTAGGGAAGGCAGAGGCACAGTGTGGAAACGGTTCAAGCAGGGACTGAAGCAGTCCCCGCTCGTGCTGTTTCCCCACTGTGCCTCTGCCTCCCGATGAGACAGAGCTGGGGGGAACTGACTTTTAAGCTGACTCCCCACCAGCACTGGCTCCTCCACCCTCCTTTCTCCCTCTTTCTGATAGAGGCAGCAAAGGGGAAGGGGCAGGGGAAGAAGTGACTATTTGAGTCACTACTGAGTTGTCCCATAAGCTTATGTTTCTTGGCTAGTCAACTAGTCACTTACATCCTTAACATTAAAACACTTAGCTGGGTAGCCTTCAAGGGCTTGTGCCTGTCCATTTCATCTTAGGTACGTGCACACCATGAGCAGAGTTGCAGGAAACTTTTCACTCAATGATACATCTAAGGTCAGTTCTAGTGGCCTTTGGTGCTGCCACTTGTGGACTGATCTAAGGGATTTTGCTATCTCTGTGCTCTGTTTGTTCTTCTTTGAGTGGCCCCGTGGGTGCTCAACTCCAGGTGTCGGGTCCCGTCCCGGCGCCGCTGCTCGGAGATTTCTCATAGCCGTGTTCTGCCGCCTCACACATGCGTGCTTCCCCAGCGAGGCATTCGCACCTTTGATCAGCTGCGCACGAGCTGGCAACCGTCAGTTCCTCTCAACCGCCTCAGGTCGCGGTCAGAGCTCACTGAGTATTTCTCTTCAGAATGTTTTCAGTCAGTTTTTTCATCTGTTAAATGTGTTAGTATTAGTTGTGTTCCTGCTAGTTTGTTCTCCTGTTCATAAGAAAGTTTAAAAAAAAATTTTTTTCCTCAAGCTGCTTCTCTTAAAGCGCTGCGCAAAGCATTAAAAGTAAAATTGACAAGGCTTCACACGGGGCGTATACAGGCATTTATTCTGTACTGGTTTTAAAAATGCCTGGATTGACTGGTTTTTAAAAGTGTTTGGCATGCCGTGAGCCCATGACAACGGCTGACGGCCATGACACCTGCATTAGGTGCCTGGGAGAAGCTCATGTCCCCGAGAAGTGCTCTCACTGTAGAAAATTAACATCGAGAGTCTGGAGGGAGTGGGAGATGAAGATAAGAATGCTGATGTTTGAGAAGGCGTTGCAGCCTGACCCGATCCCTCCCGCAGCCACAAAAGCCCTCGAACAAAAACGCAGGGCGACTTCCCCAGGACCAGCTGGCTCGAAGCGATCTAAGCCGTCCCCTGCGTGATCCCTCCCTTCAGCAGCTGCAACGGCTTCAGGGGCGTCCAAAATGACCCCTGGGGGGTCTGGACTATCTGCTTTGGTGGCCACCAGAGAGCCCCCACCACCTAAAGCAAGAGCGGCTTTGACGCCGGCATCGGGAGCGGTGCCGCAGCTAGCCGGCAAGTCTGCACCGTCCTCAGCTGTGCGCTCTGTGAAACTGACGCCGGTGCTGCACTTGACCAGCCGCTCTACACCAGCTTCAGCGGCACCGGCTATAACAGCGCCTGCCTCACTGGCCCTGCTTATGGTGGCATCGTCCTCCATGGCACCGTCTTCTCTGGCACTGGCTCCGAGGTAGATGGTCTTGATGCCTGAGCCCCGGCACCACTGCTGACTCTGGCACCGGACACTCTGTCGGCACTGGCATCAATGCAGCAATAGCTGCTTTCCCCGGCACCGCTCCACTGCTATTCGGTGCCTGCCTCTCCTGTGGCTGTTAGGGCGGAAGACACCTCCCTACATAAGAAGGCATTATCAAAGACTCATTATAGAGACAGATCCCTGTCTCCAGATTTTTCACGGTCGCTATCGTGACTACAATGTTTCTCCTACATGGGTCATGTATGGGCAGCGTAATTATAGGGACACAGTGTATCTAGAAACACGTAGGTCTCGTTCACGGTCCCGCTCACCCGGTCGATCCTCAAGATACGAGCCTGGTAGACGCTCCCCATGCCGCGTCTATTATATCCAGCATGGTAGTGCACGCTCATCATGCCACTCCTCTCTATTGTCTTCTGAGCGCTATTATGACAGCTACCGTAGACCATATGATGATCATCCCCAGTGTGATTGTACATTGTCCTCCCATAGGGGATCCTCCTGCATTTGTCAACCATTGAGTGAAAAATACTTACCTCATCAATCACAGCACCTAGATTCACCTTCTCCATCTAAGAGTCCAATGATCCAATAGACCAGTCTGAGCCGGAAGAAGGGCAGTTGTCTGATGTTAAGGACCCCAAACCGGAAACTTCTCCAGCAGACTGCTCCTCATCATCTCAGGATGAGGTGATATTTCCAGTTCATGTCTCTCCACCGGATGATCTGAGACAATTCCAAGACCTCTTTAAATGTGTGGCGTGCTCACAAGAAATACAGCTAACAGATATTCCGGTTAAAAAGCACCGTCTCTTGAAAAATCTCTGTCCACAACAACGTGCAAAGATCGTCTTACCTATTGATGATGCGATCATGGAAGTGGCGGATGAGATATGGCAGACTCCAACATAGGTTACACCTACGAGTAAAAAGGCCGACAGAAAATATTTTGTACCAGTGAAAGGATTGGACTTCTTGTTCAGTCATCCTCAGCCTAACTTGTTGGTAGTGGACTCAGCACAACGTAGGGCTAAAGCGCCACAGTCAAAAATACGCTTCTGGACAAGGGCAATAAAAAATTGGGCATTTTTGGTAGGAAGGTCTACTCCTCAGCCACACTTCTACTGGGCATCGCAAATTATTCAGCCCCTCTATCAAACCATAATTTTGATAATTATTCCAAATTAGCGGAGTTACTTCATTATTTCCTGGACAACAAGAAGCCACTCTTGAAGGCAATAATCCAAGAAGGGTACGCATCATGTAGTACAGCACTGCAGATAGCCATGGACGTGGCTGACACAGCGGCTAGAGCTACTGCCACAGGTATTGCCATGAGGAGATGATCATGGCTGTCATCTGCAGGAGCCCCAAAGGAGAGGCAAAGCAAGGTTAAGGACAAGCTCAAGCTTATTGCGACGAACACCGATGAAGTCCTCCACTCGGGGAAAGATTCACGCGCCACTCTAAGTACACTTGGGTTGTACCCTCCCTCCTTCAAACGTAGACGTTATTTTCCTTATCAACGAAGATATGATTTCAATTTCTCCAGAGAGCAATCACGTCCCTTCGACAATCAACGCCTTAGACAACGTCCTCAGCGCAAACGACCCCAACACCAATCAATCGTCAACTAAGCAGCAAATTTGACTTATCTGTCAAGGATGCAAGCCAGCTACCCGCAATCAACACGGAAGATGAGACTATCCATCTTTTTCATCATTGGTCTGACATCACCACGGACAGATGGGTACTGGAAATAGTGCATTCTGGCCTTTCCATTTTAGAGTGAAGTTATATCCATAAGTGTAATCTGTTGTTAATTTCTCAAACACTGGATCAAAGTCTTTAAGTGAGAGAGAAGAATTTTGCAGAAACCAAGGTTTTTAGAAAAACAAGTATTGAAAAACACGCAGTGATTAGATACATTTAGTTTTTTTGAGCTGAATAGAATAATAACATGAGTAAGCCAAAATCAATTCAATTCTTCAAATGAATTTATAGCCAAAATTGATGTTTTGAATTTGTTTTTCCATGATCCTCTTTTGAAATGTCATAAAATCATGAAAATGGCCATAGTGTGCCAGACAAACTAGGTCCTTCTAGCCCAGTATCCTGTCTTTGGACAGTGGCCTGTTTCATAGGGAATGAACAGAGCAGCAGTGCATGTTATACACTACTACCAACCTATTATAATACATAATATATGGATTTCATTTCAGCTGTTGCTTAGAACTGATTGAAATATTTTGCCTTTTTTAGATCAGATTTACATTTTCATTACTGCATGATCTAACAGTTTGTCAGCAAACAAGAGCTGTTAACAAGGAATTTGGAGAGGGAGTTCTCCAGATAAAGGAGGAAGCTAATACAGGAAGTGGTCTGTCTGTAGTGTGTGTGTTTGTCTTTGTGTTGCTGTGTGCTGAACTTGTGTTTGGCTGTTTGGTTTTTTTCTTCTTCCTCCCCGCCCCCCATGGAGTGTGTACTGTGGCTGGCAGGTGGAAGCTTTGAGCTTCTAATCAGGGTTTGAAATCTAGAAGCGTCTGCTCATTGGTTGAGCCTCAATCAGCGGGGAGGGGCATCAGGCAATCCAGGGCTTTATGAATGAGTGAGTCAGGGTATGTCTACACTACAGCGCTAATTTGAACTTAGTTCGAATTAGTTAATTCGAACTAAGCTAATTCGAACTAACGCGTCTAGAACTAAAAACTAGTTCGAATTAGCGTTTTGCTAATTCGAACTAGCATGTCCACATTAAGTGGACCCTGAACAGGGCTTAAGGGTGGCTGGAAGCAGTGCCGGCAGGGCATAAGAGGAGGACTTAGAGCGTGGAGATGCTGTCTCAGGCTAGCCGAGGGCTGTGCTTAAAGGGACCCGACCCCCACCCCGGACAGACAGTTCTCAGGGGTGCCCCGCTTGAAAACCAGTCCTGGCTTGGAGTGCCCGGAGTGCCCACACTGGGCACATCACAGCACTCGGCCATCAGCCCGGCTGCACTTGCCGCAGGCTGCCATCTGGGGAGAGGGGGCAATTGGGGGGCTGCAGGAGAGCTTCCACCCCCAGAAGCCTGCAGAGCCAGCCCAGTCCTCCCCATCGGGGGCTCGTGCCTCCCTCACCTCCCTCACCTCCTTCCACTTACCCTTCCCTAGCCCCTTTTCTTGATGTACAAAATAAAGGACAATTGTGTTCAAAAATGGAATCTGTCTTTATTGAACAAAACTGGGGGAGACTGGGAAAAGGAGGTGGGAGCGGGGAAGAGAGAGGCTGGGAGAGGGGAGGGCAACTACAATGATCAGGGGTTGGGAACAGGTCCCATATGAAGAGAGGCTAAAGAGACTGGGACTTCTCAGCTTAGAAAAGAGGAGACAGAGGGGGGACAGGATAGAGGTCTCTAAAAGCAGGAGTTGGGTGGAGAGGGTTCATCCAGAAAAGTTCTTTATTAGTTCCCATAAAGAAGGACTAGAGGACACCAAAGGAAAGGAATGGGTAGCAGGCTTCAAACTAGTAACAGAAAGTTGTTCTTCACAAAGCAAAGAGTCAACCTGTGGAACTCCTTGCTGCAGGAGGCTGTGAAGGCTAGAACTAGAACAGAGTTTAAAGGGAAGTGAGATCAAGTCATGGAGGTTGGGTCCATGGGGTGGTATTAGCCAGGTGGTAGGAGTGGTGTCCCTGCCCAAAGTTTGTGGAAGACTGGAGAGGGATGGCACGAGACAAATGGCTTGGTCACTGTCTCCGGTCCATCCCCTCCAGGGTCCCTAGGGTTGGCCGCTGTCAGCAGACAGGCTACTGGGCTATATGGACCTTTGGTCTGACCCAGGACGGCCATTGTAAGCTCAGGGTCAGGGGTCTCAGTGGACCCCCTTGATTTTCATGCACACCTGCTCCTGGGTGGCCAGGCTGGCAGCTCTCCTGCCCAAGCCGGCCACTTTCCTGTGCCTAGTGCGGAGATCGTGGACAAGGTCCACGATGTCCACACTAGCCCAGGCAGGTGCCCGCCTCTTCCGGTCCCGGGCAAGCTCCCGGGAGCCGCCAGCCTGGTCCCGGGAAGAGGGGGAGGGCTGGGGGGCATCGGGTGGGGGTGGCTCGATCCGTGCCAGGTGCAGGGTCTTATGGCTGGATGCTGGCAGGCTTGCACCTGGCACGGGCACCGTAGCCAGCCCGTGCCCCTTTAAGGGGTCCCGGGCCGGGAGGGGGGCATAGAGTTTCCCTGGTGTTGGCCAGAGTGGCCACCAGGGAAACCTGGGAAGTCTTAGCCTCCCACTAGTTCGAATTAAGGGTCTACACAGCCCTTAATTCGAACTAGCTAGTTCGAACTAGGCTTAATCCTCATAAAATGAGGTTTACCTAGTTAGAACTAAGCGCTCCGCTAGTTCGAATTAAATTCGAACTAGCGGAGCGCTAGTGTAGCGCCTATTAAAGTTAGTTCGAACTAACATCCGTTAGTTCGAACTAACTTTGTAGTGTACCCTCAGCGACCAGGGAGCTTGCGAAAAGGAGCTGTTAACAGGGAGTTTGGAGGGGGAGTTGGGAAGGGGGAGAGATACACTTGCCATACTTTAATATCTTTTCACTACACTCCTTCCCTCCAGGGAGGGAGGCATTGAATAACAACTGAGGAATCTCTCAGAAGGAAGGTAGGTATGGATGGTGATAGCTCTGCTATTGTCACCTGCACAGCATGTGCCATGTTTGTCTTCCTCCCAGAAGAAAGAAGAGATTTCATTTGCGCTAAGTGCAAGCCGGTCGCCATTTTGGAAGAAAAAATTAGAGGACTGGAGGCCCAAGCATTGATCCTATGTTCTATCTGAGAGGATGAAGACTTCCTCAATAGAAGGCAGCGTTTAATCCTGCAGCCACAGTAGGCTGAAAAGCCAGTCAGGGCAGTACAGCACAAGGAAGAAAACTGCCAGCATGTAATCTCTAGAAGAAGTCCAACTCAGGTATCTCCCGTTCCTGTGGAAGTAAGTAACCGCTTTCAGGCTGTCTCCACAGGCACTGCAGTGGAAAATGCTTTGGCAGGGACCTGTCAGGGAAGAAATCAGAAACCATCTACTGGAAGGCATGGGATGCGCAGTCCTAAGGATGGGCGTTCCACGACCACCTCCTCCCCAAAATAAAACGGATGGTGGTGGTCGGGGACTCCCTCCTATGAGGGATTGAGTCATCCGTTTGCCGTCCAGACCTGCACACTCAAGAAATGTGCTGCTTACTGGGAGCTCGCATTCAGGATGTGACCAAGAGTCTTCCAAAAGTGATGAAACCTTTGGATCGCTACCCCTTCCTGCTGCTTCATATAGGAACTAATGATACAGCCCAGAATGACCTTGAGTGGGTCACAGCAGATTATGTAGCACTGGGAAGAAGGATCAAGAAATTTGAAGCACAAGTAGTGTTCTCATCCATTCTTCCGGTTGAAGGAAAAGGTCCAGGGAGGGATCGTTGAATTCAGGAAGTAAATGTGTGATTGCGCAGGTGGTGTCGGAGAGAGGGCTCTGTTCCAGGCACAAGGATTGTTAGGAAGAGATGGGATCCACGTAACCAAGAGAGGAAAGAGCATCTTCACGGTCAGGTTTGCAAACCTAGCGAGGAGGGCTTTTAACTAGGTTCATTGAGGGATGGTGACCAAAGCCCTTAGGTAAGTGAGGAAGTCGGACACCGGGAAGAAGCACAAGGAGGAACGAGCAACAAAGAAGGACCCCTGATTCAGATGGAGAAGGTAGGGCGATCAACTGGTTATCTAACATGTTTGTACACCAATGCGAGAAGCCTGGGAAACAAACAGGAAGAATTATAAGTCCTGGCCCAGTTAAATAACTGTGATTTGATTGGAATAATGGCGACTTGGTGGGATGACTCACATGACTGGAGCACTGTCATGGAAGGGTATAAACTGTTCAGGAAGAACAGGCAAGGGAGAAAAGGAGGAGGAGAGTTGCAAGCAACACGGGAATGCAGGGGCAAGATTAGAAAGGCAAAGGCACAAAATGAGATCAAACTAGCTACAGGCATAAAGGGAAACAAGAAGACCTTTTATAAATACATTAAAAGCAAGAGGAAGACCAAGGACAGGGTAGGCCCACTGCTTAGCGAGGAGGGAGAAGCAGTAACAGGGAACTTGGAAATGGCGGAGATGCTCAATGACTTCTTTGTTTCGGTCTTCACCGAGAAGTCTGGAGGTGTGCCTAACGTAGTGAATACAAGCAGAGAGAGGGTAAGTTTAGAAGATAGGATACACAAAGAACAAGTTAAAAATCACTTAGGAAAGTTAGATGTCAGCAAGTCACCAGGTCCTGATGAAATGCATCCCAGGATACTCAAGGAGCTGATAGAGGAGGTATCTGAGCCTTTAGCTATGATCTTTGAAAAATCATGGCAGACAGGGGAGATTCCAGAAGACTGGAAAAGGGCAAATATTGTGCCCATCTATAAAAAGGGGAATAAGAACAACCCAGGAAATTATAGACCGGTCAGTTTAACGTCTGTCCCAGGGAAGATAATGGAGCAGGTAATTAAGGAAATCGTATGCAAACACTTGGAAAGTAATAAAGTGATAGGGAATAGCCAGCATGGGTTTGTGAAGAACAAGTCATGCCAAACTAATCTGATAGCTTTCTTTGATAAGATAACGAGCCTTGTGGATAAGGGAGAAGCGGTGGATGTCATATACCTAGACTTTAGTAAGGCATTTGATACGGTCTCGCATGATATTCTTATTGATAAACTAGGCAAATATAACTTAGATAGGGCCACGATAAGGTGGCTGCATAATTGGCTGGATAACCGTAGTCAGAGAGTTGTTGTTAACGGTTCTAAATCCTGCTGGAAAGGGATAACAAGTGGAGTTCCTCAAGGGTCTGTTTTGGGACCCGTACTGTTCAATATCTTCATCAATGATGTAGATATTGGGATAGAGAGTACTCTTATTAAGTTTGCAGATGATACCAAACTGGGTGGGGTTGCGACTTCTTTGGAGGATAGGGACATAATTCAAAATGACCTTAGCAAGTTAGAGAAATGGTCAGAGGTAAACAGGATGAGGTTTAATAAAGAGAAATGCAAAGTGCTCCACTTAGGAAGGAACAATCAGTTCCATACATACAAGATGGGAAGCGACTGTCTAGGAAGGAGCATGGCGGAAAGGGATCTAGGGGTCATAGTGGACCACAAGTTGAATGAGTCAACAGTGTGATGCTGTTGCAAAAAAAGCAAATATGATTCTAGGTTGTATCAACAGGTGTGTTGTAAGCAAAACTCGTGAAGTCATTCTGCCGCTCTATTCTGCACTAGTTAGGCCTCAGCTGGAGTACTGTGTCCAGTTCTGGGCGCCACATTTCAAGAAAGATGTGGAGAAATTGGAAAGGGTACAGAGAAGAGCGACAAGAATGATTAAAGGTCTAGAGAACATGACCTATGAAGCCAGGCTTCATGAACTGGGCTTGTTTACTTTGGAAAAAAGAAGATTAAGGGGGGACATGATAGCGGTTTTCAAATATCTAAAAGGGTGTCACAAGGAGGAAGGCGAAAATTTGTTCCTCTTGGTTTCTGAGGACAGGACAAGGAGTAATGGGCTTAAAGTGCAGCAGGGGAGGTTTAGATTGGACTTTAGGAAAAAATTCCTAACTGTCAGGGTGGTCAAATATTGGAATAAATTGCCAAGGGAGGTGGTGGAATCTCCCTCTCTGGAGATATTTAAGAACAGGTTAGATAGACATCTGTCAGGGATGGTGTAGACGGAGCTTGATCCTGCCTTGAGGGCGGGGGGCTGGACTCGATGACCTCTCGAGGTCCCTTCCAGTCCTATTATTCTATGATTCTATGATTCTATGATTCTATTATATGTAAGAGCAGTATGATTGCTCGGAGCTCCATTACTTAGAGAAAGAAAAGACTGTTGAGAGTCTATGGGTTAAATTTAGAGGTGGAAGCAACAGGGGTGATGTTGTGGTTGGTTTCTGCTATACACCGCCGGATCAGGTGGATGAGGTAGATGAAGCTTTTTTTGGACATCTGAGCTTCTAGATCGCAGGCCCTGGTTCTCATGGGCAACTTTAATCACCCTAATATCCGTTGGGAGACCAATACAGCAGTACACAGGCAATCCAGGAAGTTTTCGGAGAATGTTGGGGATTACTTCTTGGTACAAATGCTGAAGGAACTGAGCAGGGGCCATGCCCAGCTTGACCTGCTGCTCACAAACAGGTAGGAATTAGTAGGGGAAGTAGAGGTGGGTGACAACCTGGGAAGCACTGATCATGAGATGGCAGATTTCAGGATCCTGACCAAAGGGAGAAAGGAGAATAACAAAATACACACCCTGGACTTCAGAAGAGCAGAGTTTGATTCCCTCAGAGAACTGATGGGCAGGATCCTCTGGAATGCTTATATGAAGGGGAAAGGAGTCCAGGAGAACTGGCAGTATTTTAAAGAAGCCTTATTAAAGGCACAGGAATAAACCATCCCGATGCGCAGCAAGAAAAGCAAATATGGTAGGCAACTAGATTGGCTTACCGGGGACATCCATAGTGAATTTAAACACAAAAAGGAAGCTTATGAGAAGTGGAAACTTGGACTGTTGACTAGGGAGGAATATAAATATATTCCTCAAGAATGCAGGGGAGTTATCAGGAGGGCGAAAGCGCAATTGGAATTGCAGCTAGCAAGAGATGCGAAGGGTAACAAGATATGTTTCTATAGGCATTTTAGCAAGAAGAGGGTGACCAGGGAGGGTGTGGGGCCCTTACTGGATGAGGGAGGTAACCTAGTGCCAGATGATATGGGAAAAGCTGAAGTACTCCATGCTTTCTTTGCCTCTGTCTTCACGGACAGGGTCAGCTCCCAGACAAATGCACTAGGCAACACAGTATGGGAAGGAGGTGGACAGCCCTTGGTGGGGAAAGAATAAGTTAGGAACTATTTGGAAAAGCTAAACGTACACAAATCCATGGGCCCGGATTTAATGCGTCCAAGGATACTGAGGGAGTTGGCAAATGTGATTGCAGAGCCTTTGGCCACTATGTTTAAAAATTCTTGGATATCGGGAGAAATCCCAGATGATTGGGAGAAGGCAAATCTAGTGCCCATCTTTAAAAAAGGGAAAAAGGACAATCCAGGAGACTACAGACCTGTCAGCCTTACCTCAGTCCCTGGAAAAATCATGGAGGGGATCCTCAAGGAATCCATTTTGAAGCACCTGGAAGAGGGGAAAGTGATCAGGAATAGTCAACATGGATTCAGGAAGGGAAAGTCATGCCTGACCAATCTGATTAACTTCTATGATAAGGTAGCTGGCTCTGGATATGGGAAAGTCAGTGGATATGATATACATTGACTTTAGCAAAGCTTTTGATACTGTCTCCCACAGTATTCTGGCCAGCAAGTTAAGGGAGTATGGTTTGGATAAATGGACTGTAAGATGGATAGAAAGCTGACTAGACTGTTGGGCCCGACAGGTAGTGATCAATGGCTCGATGTCAGGTTGGTGGTCAGTTTCTAGCAGAGTGCCTCAACTATCAGTTCTTGGACCAGTTTTGTTCAATGTTTATATTTATGACTTGGGTGAGGGGATGGATTGCACCCTCAGCAACTTTGCAGATGACACTAAGATAGAGAGAGAGGTAGATATGCTGGAGGGCAGGGAAAGGATCCAAGGTGATCTGGATAGATTAGAGGATTGGTCCAAAAGAAATCTGTTGAGGTTCAACAACGACAAGTTGAACTTGGGGCAGAAGAATCCCAAGCATTCTTACAAGCTAGGGACTGAATGGCTAAGTAGCTGTTCTGCAGAAAAGGACTTAGGGAGTACAGTGGATGAGAAGCTGGATATGAGTCAACAGTGTGCCCTTGTATATCCAGAGATTATTCCCCTTTATTCAGCTCTGGTGAGGCCACATTTGGAATATTGTGTCCAGTTCTGAGGCCCCCCCCCCCCCCCATGAAAGGATGCGGATGCATTTTAGAGGGTCCAGCAAAGCGTGACCAAAATGATTAGGGGCCTGGAGCACATGACCTACGAGGAGAGACCGAGGGATTTGGGTTTATTTAGGCTGCATAGGAGAAGAGTGAGGGGGGATTTGATAGCAGCATTCAGCTTCCTGAAGGGAGATTCCAAAGATGATGGAGGGAGGTTGTTCACAGCTGTGATGGATGGCAGAACAAGGAACAATGATGTCAGGGTACAGTGGAGGAGGTCTAGGTTGGATATTGGGAAAAACTATTTCACTAGGAGGGTGGTGAAGCTTTGGAATGGGTTGCCTAGGGAGGTGGTGGAATCTCCATCCATAGAGGTTTTTAAGTCTCAAATTGAGAGAGCTCTGGCTGGGTTGATTTATTTGGGATTGGTCCTGCCTTGGGCAGGTTGCTGGACTTATTGACCTCCTAAGGTCTTTTCCAGCTCTATGATTCTATGAATACGAAGTAGCAGCTGTAAAATCTAATGATTTCAAAAAGAAAATAAATTGAATTTTTTGTTATAATTTTCCCTACTACTTATTGATGTCATATAATAATATAAATATGGAAATTTAAAAGAATTTCAGAATTCTAAATTAAAATTTCCAAAATGGTATTTTTTAAAAAAAATGTTTAATCAGAAATGTGTCAATTTCCCATTATGATTATCTGGAACTGCAAGGACATGATGCATTATTTTCTTGATGCTGCTGTATTTTGGAGTGTATTGTGACATATTTTGTGAAAATTAGTTCTGTTCTAGCAGAACTTAATGTAATCCTTTCTCTTTTACAGTTTGACTACAACCCTCAATTTGCAGACTGGTCAAAAGAAACTAGGGGAACCCCCTTAATTAGTGTAAAGCCATTGGATAACTGGTTATTACTATATACACGGCGCACTTACGATGCTGCCAGTACATTAGTTCAAAATTTATTTAAAGTTACTCCAGCTGTGGGTATCCTGATGAACAAGGCAATCATGTAAGTACTCTAGAATTGTAATAACTTGCTCAGAAACTTATAGTTTTTTATTTTTTCAATGACTGTGTTAAATGAGGAAGGTGTTCTAATGTCATTATATATTTCTATAAATCTTTTTATTCAAAGTGCTCCAGATTAGATTTTGGAATCAGTGAGTCCATGGGAACTTTAACTGGCAATTAAATAGGGTGCTGCTGATAGGAAAGATGCAGCTGGATGTTTGAAATCCATCATAACTGGTGGAGCTACTTTTAGTATAGACAGGAGCACCAGCAGCATAAATTACAAGTGCAAAATCAACTTAAAATATGATGAAAGTCTCCCTTGGTCAAACTCATAACTCATTTAAAATCAAGTTTAAAAAAAGAAATTCTGATTCAGGAACAGTGATAGAGATGCAGCCGTGTTAGTCTGGTGTAGCTGAAACAAAAGACCCAACTATGTAGCACTTTAAAGACTAACAAGATGGTTTATTAGGTGATGAGCTTTCGTCGGCCAGAGCCACGAAAGCTCATTACCTAATAAACCATCTTGTTAGTCTTTAAAGTGTTGCATAGTTCTGTCTTTTGATTCAGGAATGTTACCTTTTAATGTGTGTGGTAGAGTGACCCCTAGAGTGCAACGTGAATACAGTAACTTTGCTAAAAGCTGCAAATTTAAGTTACCAGGTACTTATTTTTTTGTCGATGTATGGATAGCATATGTTCTTGCTGCTTCACCAACTATTGTAACTTTAGTTACAGCCATATCACTTTATTTTCTTACTTCCCTTTTTAGGATTGAAGTAGATGAAAGAACAGAATCTTATTTAAGAGCCTTGCAACAAAAGGTTACCTCTGACACACAGCTAGTATGTATGCTAATTCCAATAATTTCAAAGCATGATAATTTCCACTGTTGTCTATATATTGTGTTAATATCCTAATAATGAAATTAGTTCTGTTGATTCACTTATGGAGTTACGTGTCTCACTTCCAAGTGCCAGATTATACTTATGAAGCTAGTTATGTGTAAGAAATTCTGTTTTAATTAACATCAGAGCTTAAATATAGAATGTGTTGAACACTCATCACCCCTGAAAATCAGACCGTTAGTTTTAGGCACTAGAATTTAAGCACTCAAACTGGATAAATGTTTTATAGAAAATGCTTGGGATTGTTATTTTATGTTGGAAAGGGGGCGATATAAGTGTACTGTGCAACAGATCTTTTAAATAATAAATTTGATTCTGCTTTTGTTTTTTTAACTTCTCATTTTAATTTTGAAGGTAGTTTGTGTTCTGTCTAATAATCGTAAGGATAAATATGATGCTATCAAGAAATACTTATGTACTGATTGCCCAACTCCAAGTCAGTGTGTTGTAGCTCGCACTCTAAGCAAACCACAAACTGTAATGGCTGTAGCAACAAACATTGCTTTACAAATGAATTGCAAGATGGGTGGAGAGCTCTGGAGTGTTCAAATCCCAGTAAGTAGCAGACAGTGTTTCGTTACCTTTTTTTTGGGTTTAAACATTTTAAATGAGAGTTCAGAAAGACACCACAGGTGGCTGACTGATTCTAAAGTTAAGTTGGTTATCTGCATTGTCTCCTACCCCAAATAACTTGCTTCCAAAAATAAAATGTCAACACAGGTAAACTTAATGCATAGGATACCTGCGTAAATAATCAGCTGATATCATTTTGCAAGGAAATGGAAGGGTACAGGTGGTAATGTGCTGAACTTTTAATTGAGAATTCATTTGGTGATATTCAACAGTTCTGTTGTAAAATGTAGGTTTCTGGATGTCAGCAGAGATACTTTCAGTAGAAACTACATAATAACAGATATTTTTTTTTAAATAAACATTTTGGAAATAAACAATATCTTGAACAATGAAAAACAGTGATTATTTTTGAAGCCTTTGGTGCTTTCAGTCTATCATGTTTTAGTGCAGATATGATAAATATTTGGTTTTGGTATGCTTATGCACTTCTTGTAAAATACTGTGTACTATTTTCTTTAAGTTGAAACAAGTTATGATTGTGGGAATTGACTGTTATCATGACACTGCAGCTGGACGGCGATCAATTGCAGGATTTGTTGCGAGCCTGAATCAAGGAATGACGCGGTAAGGTACCTTTTAGCAGTCAGTATTAGTGGAAAGAAGTTGCTGAAGTTGAAGCCTAATGTAATGAGTCATTATTTTAAAAGTAACTTTATCTAGTTGGTTTAACTTCAGACTGAACGTTTTCTTGAACACTATGTAAGCAAGAACTCGATTAGCTTACTATTAAGTAGTTGTAAATGGTTCCATAGCCCCCCTGCCTCCCATTGAGCGATTGAGCAGAGGGGGGAGAGTCTATATGGCAGAGCTCTAGCTGTTAGTCCTGTGTGGCAGTGCTGTCTTTTTTCTCTCTGCCTTCCAGGTGTGCAAAATCCTTCTTCATGAACCCCAGCCATCTGGGGCTGATGACAAGAGTTCTTATGATAATAGTAAACAAAATAGCTTATGCTCCTCCAGTGCTTCCCTTGGGAGGCCTGCCCTATAGTTGGAGAAAAGATGCTGTAGTAGAATCTGATTTTTTTTTGATTGCATGATAGATAATTGACAAGTCTTCCTTTTCTGTTTGAATATAACACAATGAGAATTACAGATGATGGCTTTTGTAGATGGAAATTGAAAGACAACCTGATATCTTCCTATTTGAGAATATCTTCCTATTACCACTTCTGGTGCGGGAATGGAAGTCTTAAAGCTTATGCTTCTGTGCTGTGAACTCCAGAAGCACTTTAAAGCTTGGGCTTGCAAGTGAATCCAAATGTTCAGTACAAGGCTGTAAAAATAACTGCCTAACAGTGCCACCTTATCTTAATCTCTGATCTTATCCATTATACTTTCAGGAAGGCCAGGGGTACCATATGAATTAAAAAAAATCTCTTTATAAACTGGTCTGTGGCTCTACCAAATAAGTCCACTATTTTTTATTGTGATGTATCTCAGTATTTGACATGGTCAACAGATCATTGGTGTTGCCTAATTTTTAGTTTGTGTATTAATTATATAGATTACTAATGAATTTTTAGTTATTTGCAGATTGATACTTTTTTGTCCAAGGATCAGGCCCAGTATTTAATTTATTTCATATTTGGGAGATTGAAATCCAGACATATGAAGTGTTCTGTAATACTAGTACATGCACCCATAGATGATGATGATGATGAAGAGGATAAAGACAGCTTCTATATAGAACTGGGAAAGGTGGTAAAAGGAATACCGAGCCATGACTTAGTCCTCATATGGGGGACTTAAATGCCCAGATTTGGAAAGATAGGAAAGGCTGGTCATACATCTGGAACATTATGTAATGGTACTAGCGTTCTAGAATTTTGTGTAGAAAATAATCTTACGTTTGCAAAATATAAGCACAAAAACATTTGCAAAAAGATCTGAATATCACCAGATGGTTGAATACAGAGCAAAAAAGATTATATATGTATCAGTCATAGATGGAAAATGTCTGTGATAGATCCTACAGTTTTTAGAGGAGCAAAAATAGATGGTGACCACTATTTACTGAAGGCAAACTGAAGATGTGAAACGAACTTTACGTTAGAACGGTTTATACTATCATAAAACAGCTAGCAAAGAGCATGTTTAACTCCAGTAAAGTCCCAGGTTATGTCTTACTACAGCATTATTTTGAAATAGCTTATTTCGAAATAACGTGTCTACACACAAAATGCTTTTTGAAATAGCGCGTCCACACTGAGTGGGCATTGAATCGCATTTAAGGCTGGCCGGAACCAGGTCCAGCAGGGCATCAGGTCAGGAGTTACTTTGTGCGGCTGCTGCCTGAGGCTATCTGAGGCCTGTGCTTAAAGGGACACCATCTGGACAGCCAGTTCTCAGGTTTCCCTGCTTGCTTACCTACCTCGATGAGGGACAGCAAAGCATTTTGTCTCTGTGTGCTTTGGTGGCACTTACTCGGGGCACCACAGCACTCTGGAACATGGAGCCAGAGCTGCCTCTTGGCACTCTGGTGCTTCTCATGGACGCGTTGCTGCGAGCCTGGCTGCACTTTCTGCAGGCTGCCATCTGGGAGGTCCATAGGGGGCTGTCAGTATCCAGGAGGCCTATGGCAGAGCTTCTACCCTGAGGAGCAGTAATAGTCTCCCTGGTGTACCCCACTGTGGGCTTGTGCCTCATTCCTCCTTCATATCCTTCCACTTACCCCTCCCTAACCTCGCTTCCTGATATCAGATAAAATACATGTATTTTCATGAACATAAACTCTCTTTATTTAACATAACTGGGGGAAGGGATGAAACTCTGGTGAGACTGGGAAAGGGAGGCAGACGAGGGGAAGAGAGAGGGTGGGAGAGTGGAGGGGGGAACCTGGGAGGAGGGAGCTGGAAGGGGGAAACAAGGGGAAGAATGGGGAGGGGAAGCTCAGGGTTGGGAGGTCTCGCCAGATCAACTTGATTGTCATGCAAACCTGCTCCTGGGTTTGCATGTGGCCTTTGGTGGCCAGGCTGGCAGGTATCCTTCCATAGACAGCTGTTTTCCTCCATCTAGTGCAGAGATCATGGACGTTGGGGGCATCCCCCCCTAACCTGAATAAGGTCCATGATCTTCACCCTGGACCGGGAAGGTGCCCACCTTCTCTGGGCTTTGCCAGGCTCTTGGGAGCTGGCAGACTACTCCTGGAGAGCGGTGGAGGGCTGGCTGCCAGTGGCTTGCTGGCTCATGTTTTGGGGCCACTGGGTTGGGGCAGTGACTGCTGGCTCTGGGCTGGCAGGCTTGGAGCTGGCACAGGCACTGTGGCCAGAGTCAACTCCTTTAGGGGCTATGGGGAGGGGAGGAGGGAGAGGAGTGTTCTTGGTTGAGGCTGGAGTGGCCACCAGGGCAGCCTGGAAAGGCTGGAGGCCCGCTATTCGATATGTGTGTCTACATAGCACTTATTTCGAAATAGCTATTTTAAATTTGCAGAAGTGGTGAGGAGTCCCGTGGCATCTTATGCTCCAACACTTCGGTTAGTCTATAAGCTTTCGTGGGCAAAGACCAGATGCATGTAGTAGAAATTTCTAGAGGCAGGTATAAATATGCAGGCCAGAATCAGGCTACAGGTAATGAGGTGTATCCAATCAGGGAGGATGAGGCCCACTTCTAGTAGCTGATCTGGAGGTGTGAATATCAAGAGAGGAGAAGCTGCTTTTGTAGTTAGCTAGCCATTCACAGTCTTTGTTTAATCCTGAATTGATTGGGTCAATCTTGAAGATGAACTGTAGCTCAGCAGTTTCTCTTTGAAGTCTGGTCTTGAAATTTTTTTCTGCAGGATGACTACCTTTAGATCTGCAATTGTGTGTACAGGGAGATTGAAGTGTTCCCCTACAGGTTTTTGTATATTGCCATTCCTAATATCTGATTTTTGTCTATTTTTTTACGGAGGGACTGTCCAGTTTGGTTGATGTATATAGCAGAGGGGCATTGTTGGCACATGATGGTATACCCTCTGATATTTCAAATTTGGCGTTATTCCTCATGGAATGAGGTTCACCAAATTTGAAATAAGCGCTCCACTTTTTTGAATTAATTTCGAAATAGTGGTTTGGCTGTGTAGACGCTAATAAAGTTATTTCGAAATAATAGCTGTTATTTCGAAATAACTTTGCTGTGTAGACATACTCCCAGAGAAAGGGAAATTTGATGAAACTTGTAAGACTCAAGAAGAACAAGAGAACAGGTAGGTTGAACACTTACAAGAAGTGCTTGACCAGTCTCATCCAGCAGCTCAGTCTGAGACCAAGGAAGAGGAACTGCTGGAGTTAGACATTGATGCATCGTAAATCAAAATAGATGAGGTTTACACAAGCTAACAAATAACAAGGCACTAGGAATAGGTTACATGTCACCCCCAAATGCTAAAATATGCAGATTAAAAGTTGGTAACAAAAGTATGTTCATTATATAATAAAATATGGAGAGAAGAAAAAGATTCCAGAAGAATGAATATTTGATGCTATAATCAGGCTTCTAAAAATGGGAGATCTTGAGTAAGTGCTTGAATTGGAGAGCAGTGACACTTCTTTTCATCACAGGAAAAGTCTTGGGTATGTTTGTTTTAAACAGGATGAAAGGAAAAATTGATACCATTCTTTGTGAGGAAAAAACTGGTTTTCTTAGAGTGCTTGCTCATGTGGGTATTCCAGTTTAGGTGTGCATGCCACCAGGTATGCATGTGGTGAAAGTTTTAACCTTAGGTGCAACCTGTTGATTTGTCTGTGGAGCCCGTTGGAGTAGTAATCGTGCAGCACCTTATGTGTGACAGTGGAGGTAAGAAATATATACCTCTATTTCAATATACTGACACCGTTTCTTGTGGGACAACTTGAAATGTTCCCCATCATCACCAGTGCCCATCATTCTGTTGCCACCCAAGGACTACATCTCCTTTTCCTATTGTCCCTATGCTAGAATGCCACCATTATAATATATTATGCAGATGGCATGTTTGTTTGATATCGAGTAGGGGATGTTTTCCTTATTTGTATTTTCTTGCCTTACTAATGGTGAAATGTCTTTTTCTAAAGGTTAATATATAATTGATTTCAACTTATTATCGTATATGTTAATTCATTACCGTGAACCTTTTGTGGTTGGTATCATATTTGTTATTTCTGCTCTGGTTATTTTGGTCTTGTTTTAACCGGTTATTTCAGGTTTTTCCAAGTTGGTGTGTACCTGATAAGTTTGAGGAAGTAATTGGAAGTTCAACCAACTTATAGACTAAAGCATACCCTATTTTTCTCCAAGAGTGGTAGCATCTAAATAGTCTCCCAACAGTGAGGCTCTCCAGAGACTGTTCTTGATATAGAAAGGAAGGCCTACCTGTAACTAGCAGTCTTAAATTGTTTTACTTCTACATATCTACAATTTACAATACTTTTTCCTGCTTTCAGGGAGTCATTAGCTATTTTGAATATCTAAATATTTGAGGGGGGCTGGGCCATTGTTTCTTTGTAGCCTCTCCTTCAATTTGAAGTGTAAGGTTGGGCCTAAGACACATGCCTGCTCCAAATATTTTGTGGCGATAATGTACATGTATGGTACTCAAATGCATCTGAGGGTACGTCTAGACTACATGCCTCTGTCGCCAGAGGCATGTAGATCAGGCTACCCGACACAGTAAAATGAAGCGGCGATTTAAATAATCGCGGCTTCGTTTCAATTTACATGGCTGCCGCGCTGAGCCGACAAACAGCTGATCAGCTGTTTGTCAGCTCAGCGCGGAAGCCATGTAAATTGAAACGAAGCGGCGATTATTTAAATCGCCGCTTCATTTTACTGTGTCGGGTAGCCTAATCTACATGCCTCTGGCGACAGCGGCATGTAGTCAAGACGTACCCTTAGTGTGATTAGTCACGCTTTTGCCTGATGACTTTGTATAGAACATACTTGCCAAAATTGTTTGTTTGTTATAATCTAAATCACTTTAGAAGCTACAGAAAAGCTGTATTATTTGACCCTGTATCCACTAGAAAGTTCTGTAAACTGGCATTTCTAATTTTCATTAGTCTTGTTTATAATCAGTTGGCATGGGACAATAGATTCCCTACCTGACTCCAGGTGGCTTCCTAGATGCGGCAGCATGTCTCTATTGCTCTTAGGCAAAGGAATTGCTACAAGAGGTTTGGCATGCAGGGCTGTGGGTTGTTTCCCAGGAGTGAGTGTGTAACATGAGCTCTGGGAGGGAATTTGGATTTAGAAGTGGGCTTGGGCAGAGTCTTGAAGAACCAAAGGGTTTCAGGGCACTGGCTGCAGGGGGAGCTTACCTTGGGCAGCTCCCTTGCAAGTGCAGCCTGTCTATTACTCCTGGCAAAGGCAGACACAAGGCAGAGCATGGGCAGTTCACAGAGCTACCTAGCCATTTCTCCTTCAGGAGCAGCAGGTACAGGTGACTACTTGTGGGAGTCACCTGAGGTGAGCGCCACCTGGATCCAGCACCCCAAAACCCCTTTTATATCCCAAGCCCTCTTGCACTCTAAATTTCTTCCTCTTAGTTAATTGGAATTTTTCACTTAAAAGCACTCCTTCCCCCCTTTCCTACCCCCTGCCCAGTTCTCCCCATATGCCAGATAAACTTTTTCTGTAATAGGTTACTTTGATGCATTTCTTGATTTTCCTCCCCCCGCCCCCTCCCAAACAGTTGGTTCTCTCGCTGTGTCTTCCAAGATCGTGGACAGGAACTTGTGGATGGGCTGAAGGTCTGCTTGCAAGGTAAAGTGTTTTTTTTCCTTCCTTTAGCAGATAAGGCGTAACAGGCTTCCATGTTACAGTGAGGAAACATCAAATTGCACTAGAATAAAAATAGATTGGAAGTTTCGACACAATTATCAGGTTGTTTTATATAGCTTTTCCTAGGGTATGTCTATACTACAAGCCTCTTTCAAAAGAGGCTTTTTTTGAAAAAACTTCTTTCGAAAAAGCCTGTTTCAAAAGAGATCGTCTAGACAGAAACAACATTTCTTCTTCAAGTGGTAAACCCGTGGGTGCTCCACCGTAGGTGCTGGGCTCGCCCCGGTGACACAGAACGGAGACTCTTCAGTAGCAGTGTTCGGCCAGACCGCACATGCGTGGCAGTGTATCGCGGCATTCTCACTCTTTTCTGTGCTCGTGTGGTCCTTCCCCCACCAGTTCCTCTCAACCGCCTCAGGCTACAGATGGAGTGAACTGGTCTCCTTAACCTCCCTGCTTTGTTCCTTCAATGTGAGATTGTCCTGTTAATAGTTCTTCTTCTCACATCTGTTTCTTCTCTTAATTCTCCTAGTTTAAAAAAAATTTTTTTCTGTTAATAACCAACTTTCCTCAAGTTACTGTAGTTATTAGTGTACACAGTTATATACATATATGTAGTTAATTTTTGTTCATTTAAAAAAAAACACACCCGATTTAAGACTACTGACAAAATGCCATCTTCTTCAGGCTTTAAAAAATGCGACACTTGCCAAGAGGCAGTGCCTGCCTCAGACGGCCATTCTTCCTGCATCTGCTGTCTGGGAGAAACCAATGTTCCTCAAAAATGCCCTCACTGCATAAAACTGACTGTGAGGGCTAGACGGGACAGAGAAATGAGGCTCCGGATGATGCTATTTGATAAAGCACTTCAACTGGAGTCCGCTGATAGCGTAACCTCCTCAGGCCAGCCTCCAAAGTGAAGGGCTTCTTCCCCTACGAGGGCACTGCCCAAAAGAAATAGGGTGTCACCTACTATATCTCTGCCAGTCTTCTCACAGAGCAGAGTTAGCTCAGGAGACAAGCCCAGTACATCCAGCACTTCAAAACCGTGCCCGAAGGCTCCTGCGGCGCCGAAACCAAGAAAACCGCTGGACGTGGCACCGACTCCAGAACCAAAGTCTACCTCAGTACCGACCTCAGCACCGAGGGAATCCATGCCAAGATCATCATCGGCAGGGCTCAACAAAGTATTGAATCTACTCGCTTGTGGCGAGTAGATTTCAGCCGGGCGCCCCATTCATTTGCGGCGTGCACATGCGCAGTGCAGGTCTTGCGGATGCACAGTGCGGGGCTGGCGAGCGGCTTTCACCGCCGTTCGTCAAGCCCTGATCATCGGCACCAGCGGTGCCAACCTTGCCTTTGGTGCGGACTGTGGTGCCAAGCTTGGCAGCACAAGCCTCACCTCACTGACTCTGCATGTGACAGGCACCGATGCTATGGGTACCACACCAAGCCTTCATCGGCACCAAAGCCACTCACATTCACGGTCATTAATATTGTCACCGTCACCATCTCTACTAGCACCATGGTCTTCTATACTACATGATTCGGGCCAGCACTGATTTCCAACTCTCCACATCGAAGACTGCCTTCACCATTCTTAGCAGCTCACAGGAGCCATCACCACCATCACAGTCGCTATTCCGTTTCTCCAACATCCTCTAGAGCCTCGTGCGCTCACTCTTGTTCACTGTGCTCAATCCGCTCATCGTACTGGGAACATCCCCGATACACTTACTCCGATAGACGGTCACCACTTGAGAGACTTTACTACCGTGACACTGTTAGTCATCCAATCGGCGTTTGTACCACTGCAGGTCTAGGTCTCACGGAAGATCATATTGCGGCTGCACGTCCACCAGACAGTCTCCAGTTCCAGCCCCTCCGACCCTAACAGGCCAGCCTGCCTCTCTACAACACCAACCGTCTAAGCCAGACGAGACACTGCTTTCCACCATGGAGGACCGACCACAGGAGATGCTCTTCTTTGTCCCCGGATGAGGCTGTTATCCCTGTTAACCCTGGGGATGTTTCTCTACCTGACGGCCTCTGTCAATTTCAGGAGCTTTTCAAAAGGGTAGCAATAAGTCCAAGAGATATACCTGGATGAAATAAAGAAGAAGCAGCACTGTCTCCTCAAAAACCTTAAGCCTCAACATAGAGCAAAAATAGTTATACCCCTCGATGAGGCTATACTTGAGGTTGTAGAAGTGATATGACAAACCCTGGCTTCTGCACCACCAACTAGTAAAAAAGCAGAAAGAAAATACTTTGTGCCACCTAAAGGGATGTAGTCCTTTTCACCCATCCCCAACTGAACTCCTTAGTGGTGGTGGATACAACACACCAAAGATCAAAAACACCACAATATAAAAATGCTGCCTCTGATAAGGACACAAAAAGGTTGGACTTATTTGGCAGAAAGGTATATACATCCGCGATGCTTATGCTCAAGACAGCCAATTACTAGCACACCTCTCTAACCATGTCTTCAACAATTTTACAAAGCTTACGCAGTTGCTTGACCCTTTACTGGAATCAGAACAATCCATACTCAAATCAGTTGTACCGGAAGGCTATACCTCAGCAAGAACTGCACTCTAGATAGCTATGGACGTGATAGACATGGCAGCGTGTTCCACTGCCACAGCAGTGGTGATGAGATGAGCATCTTATCAATCGGTGGGAGTGCCCAAAGATCTCCAGACCAAAGTCGAAGATTTGCCGTTCAAAAGAGACAAACTTTTCTGAAAAGACTGACAGCATGCTACATTAATCGAAGGACTCTTGCACAACACTCCGAACGTTGGGTGTGTACTCCCCACCATACAGACGACAAAGTTATCCTTCCTATCAGCGACACTACAACTGTTCATACGTCAGACAGCAATGGCAGCACCAACAAATGGCCCTCAACCAGCAACGTAACCAGCAAAGACCTTTGAGGCGTTGAAACCAGGGGAATCGTACTCAGACCCCACTGAATAACAAACAGCAGGTTCGACACCTTGGTTGAGGGTACGCAGACAAATGAGCATGTCAACAAAAGTCACCAATTTCACCCACCTGAGGCCTTTTTACCACCAATGGACCTCAATCACCTCTGACAAGTGGGTATTAGAAATAGTTCAATCTGGATACTCCATACCGTTCATCACCATACCCCCTCCTCCCACCGCATCCCTCTTCAGGGACCCATCTCACTAGACCCTGCTACGCACAGAAGTTGATCACCTTCTCTCCATAGGTGCAATAGAACCAGTTCCAGCACAATTCAAAGGCAGGAGAATCTACTCCCATTATTTTTTCACTCAAAAGAAATCAGGTGGATGGCGACCAATATTAGATCTCCAGAATTTGAACAAGTTTTTACGAAAACATCAATTTAAAATGGTGACCCTTGCTTCAATAATACCCGCGTTGGATCACGGCGACTGGTTTGCGGTCCTCGACCTCCAGGACACGTATTTTCACATTACACAGAAGATTCTCATGATTTACAGTTGGAACAAGCCACTTCCAATACAGGGCCCTTTTGGCCTTTCCACCGCCCCCAGGATATTCTCAAAAATCCTGGCGGTAGTAGCGGCACACCTCCGTTGAGAAGGGTGATCATATTCCCTTATCTAGAAGACTGCCTATTGAAAGGTCGCTCTCACACCAAGATTCTCGATATGCTCAAGGCCACCATGAGAACCTTCCACGCCCTTGGACTACTCATCAATGGCCAAAAGTCCACTTTTCACCAGACTCAAGAGCTGGAATATATTGGTGCTCGCATAGAAATGATCACCACAAGAGCATTCTTACCCATCCAGAGATTTCAGGCCACCTGAGTAAGACCTGATAGAAGTTGTTTAAGACAGTCCATCTGTCCAGATAATCACTTGTTTAAAACTTCTGGGTCACATGGTAGCTACAACTTATGTGGTCTGCTATGCCAGACTACACTTTTGCAGCCTTCAGTATTGGCTAGCATCCTTATACAATCACATGAAGCACAACCTCTACAGATCAGTGACCTCTTTGCCTTCTGTTCTCCAATCGCTGCATTGACGGATAAACTGCACGAATCTTCTTGCTGGCGTGCCCTTCCACCCACATCAGGCCTCGTGTCACATTACCACTGACGCCTCCGTTCTAGGATGGAGAGCACAAATGGGCAATATTTCCATACAGGGCAGCTGGTCACTTTCCGAGACACGACTCCACATAAATTTCTTGGAACTCAGGGCAAATCTTCAATGCCTGCAGATATTTCCTCAGTTACATCTGCAATATGTCGGTAAGAACCTTCACAGACAATGTCACCTCAATGTATTATGTGGACCTCCAAGGCGGAGCCCGCCGCTCCTCCCTCTGCGTGGTAGCGATCCACTTTTGGAACTGGTGCATTCGCCATGGCATAACACCTGTGGCATCTTACTTGCCTGGCATCACGAATGTTCATGCAGACTTCCTTAGGAGACACTTCTCTCCGGATCACGAGTGGGAATGGCATGACGGAGTCCTCCATATTCTCTTCTGATGCTGATAGGCACTCCCCTAATAGATCTTTTTGTCGTGCATCCCACATCAAATGTCAGAAATATTGCTCCAGAGCCAGACTCGGCCCTGGCTCCCTAGGCGATGCATTTCTCCTCAACTTGAGCAGACCTCTCCTGTATGCCTTCCGACCTACAGTTCTTATTCCCAAAGTTCTGCAGAAGATCAAAACAGATGGCACCACAGTCATACTGATAGCACTAGCATTGGTGTATCTGCACTGGTTCCCCTTCCTTCGACGCATGTCACCATACAGACCGTATCAACTGCCAACCCACCTTCTCTGTCAGAATCCTGGGACATGCGACACCCCCAAATTCATACCTTGCAGCTCACTGAATGGTTCCTAGTGGATGAACCCTTCTGAATCCCTTTGCTGTATTAAGGTTCAAAACATACTAATACACAGTAGAAGACAGACGACCAGAACTACTTACCTCTCAAAATGGCGCAGGTTCACCTCCTGGTGTGCCACAGAGCTGCTGGTCCCACATTCTGCTCCACTTTACCTTGTCCTTTACTACCTGCTACACCTAAAACACACAGGATTAGCCTTAGCTTCTCTCAGAGTTCATCTAGCAGCGATTTCCACCTTCAGACAACCGTTTGAAAGCACCTCTCTCTTCGCCCACCCAATTACCAAGAGATTCATGAAAGGCCTTATGAACCTAATCCTACCTCGTAAACCCGTTCCTCCAGTATGTAACTTGGATGTTGTTCTTGGGGCCTTAACCAGAGCACTATTCGAACCGCTTGCCACCATACCTTAACTATGAAGGTAGCTTTCCTTCTCACTATTACATCAGCACACAGAGTCGGCAAGTTATCATCACTTATGGCAACACCATTGTACACTATCTTCAATAAAAACAGAGTAGTTCTAAGGCCTCATCCAGTGTTTATTCCTAAAGTTCGTTTGTCTTTTCATATCAATGAACCAATTATCCTGCTGTCCTTTTACCCCAAACCTCACTATTCACTGCGTGATACGTCTCTCCATACACTTGACATCTTTAGAGCCCTCTCCTTTTATATAGACTGCACAAGACCTCGTAGGAAAACTGACCGCCTAATCGTCTCTTTCGCTGAGAGAGCTAAGGGACAGCCATTATCATCAACGTATTTCTAAACTCATAACCACAGGCATAATCCACACTTATGCCACCACATGTGTACCACTTCCAACGGGCAACCCCGAGCACATTCTACGAGAGAGAGGGAGTGTCAACAGCCTTCAAGGGCATGTCCCTGAAAGACATTTGCAGAGCAGCCACCTGGTCATTGTACGATACATTTGTAAAATATTACGTGATCCAGCAAAAATGGCTCTCAGACACTGTGATGGCATCAGTGGTGCTCTCATCAGTGGACAAATAGGGACTCCAAGTCTCACTTCCCTGCTCATTGGGGAACTTCTGCTCAATCACCTACGGTAGAGCACCCACGGGGACACCACTCGAAGAAGAAAGCAAAGTTACTCACCTTGGTGCAGTAATGGTCATTCTTCAAGATGTGTGTCTCCATGGGTGCTCTACTACCCACCCTCCTCCCCGCTTCAGAGTCTCTCTCTCTCTCTCTCTCTTTCTGTCTCACAGATTCTGAGGTGACCTCGAGGAACTGGCAGGGGCCGGACCGCGTGAGCACAGAAAAGAGCACGAAAGCTGGAAGATGCTGCTGCGCATGTGCAGTCCAGCCGAATACTGCTACTGAAGACACTCTGTTCTGCGGCGCCAGGACAAGCCGAGGACCTACGGTGGAGTACCCACGGGGGGACACATCTTGAAGAACGACAGTTACTGCACCGAGGTGAATAATTTCGCTTTTTGAAAAAGCGATCCGCTCTTTCAAAAGAGAGCACCTAGGCAATCTGGATGCTCTCTTTCAAAAAAGCCCTGTTTGCATTCAAGAAATCCTTCCCCTTCTCTCCCCCCCCCCCCCCGAAAGAGCTCTTTCCAGAAATGAGGTTTACCACTATTAAAAAAGCCACCACTTTTTTAAAATTTAGTTTTGAAAGAACACGACGGCAGTCTAGACGCAGGTGACTCTCAAAAAAAGGCTACTTTTTTTCTAAAAAACTGTGTAGTCTAGACATAGCCCTAATGTGCATGTTCCTAATGATACTTTATAGTGTGCAGTGTTGTAGCCATGTTGGTCTCAGGATACTAGAGAGAGAAGGTGGATAAAGGAATGTCTGTTTTATTGGGCCAACTTTTAACGAGACAAATTTTTGAGAGCTGCTCTTCAGAGAAAAAGTTGGTGCAATAAAAGACATTCCTTCACCTACTTTGTTTTCAGTAAACTGCACGTTATCCCCCTTTAAATGCTTTTTTGAAAAACTTGATTTTAAATAAATCAGTATTTAATTCTACTGGAGATAAACAGATTTCCAATGCATTTTGCACACACATTACTCCTAAGAAAGTTATCTTGCAGATTATTTGGGGCAATTTGATACTTTGTATTTGGTTTAACATTATTCTAAAATGGCTTCATTATCCCAGCCGTTCTTTTCAGATGGAATATTACAACCTGAAAAGTCCACCACAATAGGCTATGAAGCTCTTCTACTGTATTACTGTGATTGGAACTTTTAAGTGATCTTGGAGTTTAGGAATTAATATGAACATAGTATGGTTTAAAATTGTAGAAACTTGGCTAATAAGAGACAGCTTTATATCATGGATATGTTCAATTCTGATAACTTCAGTACATTTAGTAATATATTGAGCCACAAGCAAACAAGGTTTTGTTGTGTGGGTGGATGAATGATTAAAGCCCATCTACTAGTCTGTACGTGCTTTTCAGGCAACTGGAAAAACTTTCCGTTCTTCTTCGAGGAGTGTCCCTGTGGGTGTTCCACCTTAGGTGCTTCATCGTTGCTGAGCTTGAGGTCAGAGATTTGTGACAGCAGTACCCTTGGCTGGCCACACACGCAGAGAGTCTGTGTGTGTTCTGAGGAGGCTACTGCACCTGCACAGCCGGCCCCTCCCCCCAATTCCTTCTCTGCCACCATCAGCTTTGGTCACTGATCAGCAGTCTCCCTTCAACCACATCCTTCTTCTTTATCCAAAAATTACCTCAGGCATTCTTCCTAATTGACATAACCCAACTCTCTGGACTCTTTAGTTTCTTATTAAAAAAAAAAAAAGAAGAAAAACACATTGATAGACAAGAGCAAAAAGCCACACATCAAGCCTGCACAGTCAGGCTCTCTGGGATATTCCAGGCGTGTCTAGGTTTACAAAGTACAAGTTGCAGGCTATTCTTTTCAATTTCTGACAGTCACATTGAACGTATTTGCAGTCCAGGCAAACAACACCTTCCAGACCATTGCCCATACTGCCAAAAGCTCAACGCCTGATTCAGGAGATCGAGGGAGCTGCAACTTAAACTAATCCAGATGGAGAAAAAGGCTCAGTGACATGGAGCAGTCCACTCCTACCACCTGGGACAGAGTTGGAGGTAACGGCACATACCGGGTTGAGTCCTAAGGACCGTGAAAACAAAACCAAGAAATGGTCCTATTCTTCCTCGAACTGACTCCCCAAATGAGGCACAAAATGAGGTACAAAATGAGATCAAACTAACTACAGGCATAAAGGGAAACAAGACCTTTTATAAATACATTAAAAGCAAGAGGAAGACCAAGGACGGGGTAGGTCCACTGCTCAGTGAGGAGGGAGAAGCACTAACAGGAAACTTGGAAATGGCGGAGATGCTCAATGACTTCTTTGTTTCGGTCTTCACCGAGAAGTCTGGAGGTGTGCCTAACGTAGTGAATACAAACACAGAGAGGGTAAGTTTAGAAGATAGGATACACAAAGAACAAGTTAAAAATCACTTAGGAAAGTTAGATGTCAGCAAGTCACCAGGTCCTGATGAAATGCATCCCAGGATACTCAAGGAGCTGATAGAGGAGGTATCTGAGCCTTTAGCTATGATCTTAAAAAATCATGGAAGACGGGAGATTCCAGAAGACTGGAAAAGGGCAAATATTGTGCCCATCTATAAAAAGGGGAATAAGAACAACCCAGGAAACTATAGACCGGTCAGTTTAATGTCTGTCCCAGGGAAGATAATGGAGCAGGTAATTAAGGAAATCATATGCAAACACTTGGAAGGTAATAAAGTGATAGGGAATAGCCAGCATGGGTTTGTGAAGAACAAGTCATGCCAAACTAATCTGATAGCTTTCTTTGATAGGATACCGAGCCTCGTGGATAAGGGAGAAGCGGTGGATGTCATATACCTAGACTTTAGTAAGGCATTTGATACGGTCTCGCATGATATTCTTATTGATAAACTAGGCAAATATAACTTAGATAGGTCCACGATAAGGTGGGTGCATAATTGGTTGGATAACCGTAGTCAGAGAGTTGTTGTTAACGGTTCTAAATCCTGCTGGAAAGGGATAACAAGTGGAGTTCCTCAAGGGTCTGTTTTGGGACCCGTACTGTTCAATATCTTCATCAGTGATGTAGATATTGGGATAGAGAGTACGCTTATTAAGTTTGCAGATGATACCAAACTGGGTGGGGTTGCAACTTCTTTGGAGGATAGGGACATAATTCAAAATGACCTTAGCAAGTTAGAGAAATGGTCAGAGGTAAACAGGATGAAGTTTAATAAAGAGAAATGCAAAGTGCTCCACTTAGGAAGGAACAATCAGTTCCATACATACAAGATGGGAAGTGACTGTCTAGGAAGGAGCATGGCGGAAAGGGATCTAGGGATTCATAGTGGACCACAAGTTGAATATGAGTCAACAGTGTGATGCTGTTGCAAAAAAAGCAAATATGATTCTAGGTTGTATCAAGAGGTGTGTTGTAAGCAAAACTTGTAAAGTCATTCTGCCACTCTACTGTGCACTAGTTATGCCTCAGCTGGAGTACTGTGTCCAGTTCTGGGTGCCACATTTCAAGAATGATGTGGAGAAATTGGAAAGGGTACAGAGAAGAGCGACAAGAATGATTAAAGATCTAGAGAACATGACCTATGAAGCCAGGCTTCATGAACTGGGCTTGTTTAGTTTGGAAAAAAGAAGATTAAGGGGGGACATGATAGCAGTTTTCAAATATCTAAAAGGGTGTCACGAGGAGGAAGGAGAAAATTTGTTCCTCTTGGTTTCTGAGGACAGGACAAGGAGTAATGGGCTTAAAGTGCAGCAGGGGAGGTTTAGATTGGACATTAGGAAAAAATTCCTAACTGTCAGGGTGGTTAAATATTGGAATAAATTGCCAAGGGAGGTAGTGGAATCTCCCTCTCTCGAGATATTTAAGAACAGGTTAGACAGACATCTGTCAGGGATGGTGTAGACGGAGCTTGGTCCTGCCTTGAGGGCAGGGGGCTGGACTCGATGACCTCTCGAGGTCTCTTTCAGTCCTATGATTCTATGATTGAGGAAGAATGCTCCTCACAAAAACGCTGCATCAGCAACCCTGCAGACGGGTTATGATAAGCAGAGAAAAGCCGGAAACCTAAACACCCACAGCCTCCTCGCAAAAACCGCCAGAGGCAAAACCTCAACAGTGGCACTGAGCCAAACAGCTGCGGGTTCGGGCTTCTATGCAAATAGTCACCGCTCACACAAGGCACTGACTGCGAGCAAATCAATGAAAACGGCACCACAAGCATACCCAGCACCACTCTCACTTAGCAAACAGCTGGCATTCCCAATAATGCCACTCTCCACACCACAAGCCTCCTGCCTCCCACCACTGCCCACTTTACAGCTGCTGCCGCAGTTTACAACTGTAGCGGAGCTCTCAGTCAGCCCTGTATCTGGGTCGTCTCTCCTTGGCACTGGCGGTACCCAAAATGCCTCACGGTACAATCTTTCAATTTCATTCTCCAGTTCTTCTGCTTTGTCCCTCAGTGACAATGAGGAGACTTCTCACGAATCATTGCAATTAAAGTGACACACCTCTCAAAGCACATCAAAGCATCCAGCAATGGCAAATACCACAGTGGTTCCCAACCCAGTTTCTGCCTACCTGGCCATACTGGGACCCCTGGGCTGCTTATAGGCAACAGCTTACCCAATCACAGCAGATGAGCCAAACACCAATGTCACATGCACCTAATAGCCATACCATAGAGCAAAACAGTCCTGACTCAGAGGAACAGGAAGTGGACTATATGGATGAAGAACAGCAATCCCCTCCTTCTCTACACACACAGCATTCTTCCATGTCCCCAGAGGATACCATCATAAACCAGCCACCAGCTACGGGTGATGATTTTAGGTCATTTCAAGACCTTTTTAAGAATCATTGACACCCTGGAGAAATCTCTCTCAAATGTGCCACAGACACAACAGGAGCTTACAAACATTCTACAAACATCCTCTCATGCAAAGTTGGCCTCCCCATGAATGAGGCAGTTCTGGACCCTGCCAAAAATATATGGCTCAAACTGGCATCAGCCACCCTCACTTGTAAGCATGTAGATAGAAAATACAAGGGGGCAGAATTTCTTTTTTCACACCCGATATCAGATTTCCTTGTAGTAGAAGCTGTGAACCAGGGGGAAACAACAGGCAACATGAATAACTTGATATGATAAGGACTGGAAGAGACTAGACACAATGGGGGAAAAAGGCTTATGTATCTGCATGCTGTCTACAAATAGAATTGCTAACTACACAGCATTATTAGCAAAATACACACACCAGATCTTTGACTGACAACCTTTGACTCGCTGCCAGACAGTAAGAGAGATCAGTTTAAAACAAACATTAAAGAGGGTACATTAATATCCCATACTGCTATGCAGGCCATGCTGTACTCTGCAGACACAGCAGTCAGATCACTCGCAGCAGCTGTAATAATGAAACGAGCCTCCTGGCTCCAACTTTTGGGATTTCCCAGAGAGGTTCAGTCCACCGTAGAAGACCTCCCATTCGAGGGTACAAAGCTCTTGCAGAGTCCACAAATACATCTCTGCACACTTTGAAGGACTCAAGGATACCCTCAGAACCTTAAGTATTCGGGTATCTGTTGTAAGAAGAAAGCAAAACAGGTCATTCCAACAAAGATTCAGACACACACCATTCAATCAACACCAGCATCAATACAACAATAGACAACGTCAGAGACAATAGAGGTGAAGACAGCCCACTGACCAAGTCTCCTCCCCTTAACAACCATCAATATCCAGGCAACAGTTTTGAAGCATTGGTCGAGGATCTGATAGCCCCAGAATCACTTAGGTAGCAATCCCACCTCATCCACAGTATTTGGCAATCAGGGGCGGCGAATGTGTTGCGCACCCACTGCCCGGGGTGGAAGTATGGCTCAGTCCAGCACTGATTTACACAAGAACAAGATCTCAATATTCCCATATCTAGACAATGTTCTTATAGCGAGCTGCACAGAGCAAGAAGCACAGCAACTGGTCACACTGGCAAAAACAGTCTTCAAAAATCTTGGTTTACAAATAAACACCACAAAGTGCATTTTGACCCCAACACAAACACTGGAGTTCATAGGAGCACATCTGGACTGCATGGAAGCCAGAGCTTACTTAACTCACCACAGATGGGTGACCGTCAAGGATCTGATAGCAACAGTGTTATGCTAGACAAAGCACACAAGATTTTTTTTATACGGGAAAAGGCATTATGCTGCATTTATTGAGAATACAAGAGTCAGCATATGCTTTTCAGTCACACACACACCATACACACTGTCCTGCCAGTTGATGTTATAGCTATCAATCCAAAGTCTGGATCAATCTAGTGACCAGCCAGATAGATCACAGAGGGGGAGCCGGGCTTCTGTTGGTTGTGATCTGATGCTCCTGGAATTAGTGGCAAGATGAACCCAAAGTTCCACGGCAAAGCACCCTGCTTTTATAATCCTTTCCTCTATGGATTTCGCTGTCAGTCTGTGACTGGTTACTGTTATCTTTTGATGTTGACATTCCAGACATCTCCAAGAGGCTCATCCTGTAATCTTTTACCTTTTAAGGGTGCCAGCTTTACCTTTAGAACCTTCAGTTCTGTCAGTCCTTGGCCATGGGTCCGCACTGATGTTTCTTCAGATGCCGATATGTTTCTTCTCAGTCTGTTTTTTACAGTCTGTCTTCACCCGCATTGCCCCCTCCTTTCTTGGCCATCTGACTCTTAACGGTGGCCTTCACCTTTATCTTTATGATGATATATTTCTCATTCACACAGTCTTTCACAGAAATCTTCCAAGGTAAACAGCAGTGTTTTATATTAAGCAAAATCAAAACAATTCACATAGAAGGCCTGGGCCTTCAATATTTCTAATCTCCTTAACATAGACACAATACCAAAACCCTGTTTCTTTACTTACTAAACTTTAAAACAAAGAAATGTATATCTATCTAAAGGGCTTCTTTGGTAAAATGTTATATGTGTTACATAGATAAACTAAAACCCTAAAATAAAATAAATAATATTCTAGGGTTTTAGTGTTTATATGAAACTAAAATCCTACCTTAACATAAATCATACATTATTAAACCTAAAATACAAATATAAAAAGATATAAAACTCTTATTCCAGCAACAGTACAGAGCAGTCCAGTCATAACAGCAAGACTATGCCTGCAAATACCGGGGCACATGGCAGCGGCAACATTCGCAGTGCCCAGTGCTCGCCTACACATGAGGCCACTACAGACTTGGTTACGCACAGTCTACCAGCCACAAACCCACTCATTACACAAATTTCTGTCCATACCGAACAAGATAAAATCATCCCTAGCATGGTGGAAAATACACGGCAACATATGCGTTGGAGTGCAGTTCCAACACAGCATACCATCAATTATAGTAATGATGGATGCTTCACTACTAGGATTGAGGGCACACATAAATCACAAGGCGGTCCAAGGTCACTGGACTCACGAAGAAACCACATGCCACATAAACTTATTGGAACTGAGGGCAATCAGGAACTCATGCAGGCATTTTCTTCCTCTAATCCAGATCAAAACAGTTCAGTTTCTGACAGCATCACTACGATGTAGTATATCAACAAGCAGGGAGAGGGGCATGATCCTTCCAATTATGCCAGGATGCCATGTGCTTCTAGGAACAGAGCAACACACAGAACATAACTTTGGTTGCAACTTATCTTTCAGGCAAAGACAACCCCCTGGCTGACAGTTTAAGCAGACAATTCCCACAAAATCATGAATGGGAGATAAATCAATCCGTGCTCACCCACCACCTATTCAGGAAATGGTGATTCCCAGTGCTGGAACTATGCGCTACCCACAGGAATGCTCACTGCCCCCTATATTGCTCCAGAGCAGGCATAGGTTCCCACTCACTGGGGGACGCATTCAGCATACAATGGATAGCTCGCCTGTTATACACATTCACCCCCGTTCCCTCTCATACACAGAGTGATACTCAAGATCAAACAAGACAGGGCAAAGTGATAGTAGTAGTCTGCCAATCTGCACAGGCAGGCATAGTATCCTTACCTGTTACAAATGATTGACCATCCATCACACAATTCCCATCAGTCGTGTGTCTCCTCACACAGAGGAGTGGTCAGATTCCACAACAGGTCATCCACAAATTGCATCTTCAAGCATGGTTGTTAAGCTGAACAACGTGGAGAGATCCTTTCCAGAAGCAATTCAGGTCATCCTTGAAAACTCTAGAAGGCCTGCAATGAGAGAAGCCTACATCCAAAAATGGAAGAGATTCAAGGCATGGTGCGCAACCCATACCTATGAACCCATACACACAGGAATATTGCATATCTTACTACACCTACTGGAAATACACAATGCGCAGGCCTCTCCATAAGCTCCATAAGGGTACATCTTGCTGCTGTTTTGGCTCTTTATGGCCCTATACAGGAAAACTCAGTCTTCACACACCCTTCCATCAAGTGCTTTTTAAAGGGACTCCACAATACCTTCCCTCCACACCAGGACTTAGGACCCGCATGGAACTTGAACCTAGTGCTGAAAGCTTTTATGGGGAACCCTTCAAGCCCCTTACTACTTGCTCGCTGTTAAATTTATCGATGAAGGTGGCCTTCCTGGTAGCAGTCACCTCAGCTAGACGAGTGGGGGAGATGGCAACCTTAATGGCTGACCCCCCCTTACACAGTATTCCACAAGACAGGGTAATGATGTAAACCCACCCCAAATTCCTCCCGAAAGTACTTGCCTCGTTCTACTGCAATGAACCTATATGCTTTACTGGTTTCCTTCCCAAAACCCTGAAGGTTCTCCATGGCCTTGATGTCCGTAGCGCCCTAGCCTTTTACCTACAATGAACAAACTCGTTTAGAAAGACCCCACAGCTATTCATTAAATCCACAGAAAGATCACAGGGTCTACCCATATCAAAATACATATCTGGATGCATAAGACTGGTATATATCTTGGCACAGAAGAAGCCACTATATCTGGTGCAGTCCCACTCAACAAGAGCCATGGCAGTCGCAACTGCATTCCTACATGGTGTGCCTACAGAACACATATGCAGGGCTTCCACATAGGCTTCAGCGCATATTTTCACACAACATTATGCACTCCAGACATTTTCTGAGACTGATACAAGATTTGGACAAACAACACTGTCCATCACAGATCCTCAGCAGCTAAAGCTACCGCCTCCTAACAAGAATACTGCTTCGTAGTCACCT
This sequence comes from Pelodiscus sinensis, assembly GCF_049634645.1. NCBI lineage: Eukaryota > Metazoa > Chordata > Testudines > Trionychidae > Pelodiscus > Pelodiscus sinensis. The sequence continues at coordinate 25,636,817 of NC_134725.1, read as the reverse complement.
AATGTGGAGCACCCACGGGGACACTCCTTGAAGGGAAGTTTACTCACCTGTGCAGTAACTGGAGTTCTTCGAGATGGTTGTGCCCATAGGTGCTCCACACTCACCCTCTTCTCCTCTGCTTCGGGAACAACACACCTGGGTCAGAGAAGGAACTGAGGGAGGGAGGGTAGAGCATGCATGCACAGTAATCTCCTCAGAACACACCCAGACTCTACGTGTGTGGTTGGCCAGGGTAGTGCTGTCACAAATCTCCGACCTTGAGCTGCTCAGTGGCACTAAAGCACCTGCAGTGGAGCCCTGACAGCGACAACCATCTCGAAGAAGTTCAGTATACTGCACAGGTGAGTAACCTTCCCTTACTGCCAGTCTGATTTGGAATCAATAGGGACTTAAGGTATAACTGCACTCCTGATTCCAGAGCTGTGGCATTGCAGCCAGGCTGCTGTAACATTTGATAAAACAGAAGGGGTTTTTCTGTTATAAATCCACCCCTTGAGAGGCAGTAGCTAAGATGATGGAAGAATTGTGCCCTCCACCTACTGACATGTACACTGGGACTTAGATCAACTTAAGTTTCTTAATGGAGTGAACTTTCAAAGTCTATGAGCAACATAGCTACGTTAACCTAAGTTTTAGGTTTAGACTAAGCCTCAGGAGTGAAAGAGTTCTTAATGTATTGCCATTTAACATGTAATACAGATCCATTCTGAATTTTTACTACTTGTCTTTCAGTTGATTAATTTTAATTTGCTTCTTCAAAAGCTGCTTTAAGAGCCTGGTTCAGCTTCAATAACCATATGCCTTCTCGCATTATCGTGTATCGTGATGGTGTAGGAGATGGTCAACTAAAAACTTTGGTTAACTATGAAGTACCTCAGTTTTTGGAATGCTTGAAATCTGTTGGTAAAGATTACAAGTAAGTCCCTTATGATGCATGCAATGATGCAACAAAAAGGTTGGCATGATGTAAAATGCACTGTAATGCTTCTGAAAAGCAATAAGGCTGCTAAAAGACTGTATTTTTCTTCTTTACACTAGTGTGCTCTTGCATTAGTTAATCCAGTAATTGATGTGCTCAAACGGCTTTCTTGCTTATTGAGTTTTTATTTTATTGCGTATTCTTTTACAAAGTGCATACCTAATATTAATAAAGATATTGTTGCTCCTTTTGCCCATGTGATGTTACTTGATATACATGTAAATTATGGTCTCTCTCTTTGAACGAGATCCAGTCTCACCATGACCACATGTCAATTCTAGGCTAATCATTTTTTCCTCTTTTATGTAGTTATTTGCATTTTCATGGTTCTATATCTTCAGTTGTTTCAATAATAGCCTTGAATTAATTCTAAATCTGTCAGTGCTGGTATAACTGAGTATTGACACTCAATGGAACAAAACAGTATGCTAAATGTACCAGTGGTGATGTGAAATACTTATTTTTTTTTCTATATTTAGCATATGGCAGTATTTTTTGTGTGCATATATTTTTAGTGTATGTTAATAATGTGTTGATTATACATTTTAGGTATAATCAACACATTATTAGCATACACTAAAAATATATGCACAAAAAAAATAGAGAAGAAACCCTATACTGGTTAAACCTCCATCATCCGGCATCCTTAGGACCATACTGGTCCCGAACAAGGGGATTTGCCAAATGAGAGGACGTCCCTCCCACCATGACCAGTGCTTCCCCTGGCTAGGACTCCAGCCGAACCCCACTGCTGCCTGCCCAGCAATGATTCGCCATGCTGGACCTCCATGGCTGCCAGGGCTCTTTGGCTTTTGGGGCTGCCAGGGCTCTTTGGCTTTGGGGGCCTCCAGAACCAGAACTCCCTGCTGCACCCCCCATCCCTCAACACAGGGCTCCTGGCTAAGTTGCTCCCCCACACAAATGTTCCTGACCTGTGGCCCTACCTCCTTATACCTGGACTCAGTGGTCCAGCAGCATTTCCAGACCACACATTCTCAGTTAAGAGAGGTACTACCTATATTGTATAAATATTGTAGGGAAATTAGGATCCCAGGTGTTTGCAACTATGCAAATGCAAAAGGTGATTAGTTACTATGGTAGTGAATCATGCTGAAATATCTGAGTAGAAGCAATATATTAAGTGAAAGCTAACTACTAAAATCTGCATATTAAAGTTTATTTAGAAGTCTGGTTTCTAATGGATCACTAAAGATGTAATTCCGAACATTTATTTTTAAAGAGTTTTAATTAAATTTTTTTCTAAATTTGAAGTTTCAAAAATTGTTCTTACAATGCTCATATAATCTTTTCTAGCCCAAGACTTTCAGTAATAGTGGTGAAGAAACGATTGAATACGAGGTTCTTTGCACATATGGGTGGAAGACTTCAGAATCCACCTCCTGGTACAGTTATTGATGTAGAGGTTACCCGACCAGAATGGTAAGTAATACTTTTCAGATAATATCTCTTTGATGGCAGGAATCAAATACTTGGCTTAGATTCTGCTACCAAAAATGGAATCTGTTGCTTACTCAAAAAAAAAAAAAAAAAAAAAATGAGGAGGCCAAATTGGATGTATTGTAAACATGCTATTCTGTTGTCCTATTTCTTCTTCTAATTTATATTATTTTGATATGTTTGTGAAAAGCTTCCATAGTGCAATACAGGCAGTCCCCAGGTTACATGGATCCGATGTAAGTCGGATCCCTAATTACAAACGGGGTGAGGCAACCCCGCACTAGCTGCTTCCCTCCAGCAGACCAGGGAGACACGGAGCGGCTTTTCTCAGCAGACACCTCAGCTTGAGAATAAAGGACTGAGGGAAGTGAGGTGTGGGAGAATAAAACTGAGCTCTGGAGAAATGTTTGGCTAGAGTTTCCCCTTCAATATGTACCAGTTCCGACTTGCATACAAATTCAACTTAAGAACAAACCTACAGTCCCTATCTTGTACGTAACCCAGGGATTGCCTGTACTTCAAAAATCCTATGTGGAGGAAAATTCTATTGGTCTTAGATTTTACCACTGCAGAGTGAGTGGAATTGTTTTAAGGAATATAAACCAAGAATACTGATGAGCTGTGGTTGATTAGCTTGGAGGTGCCAAAGTATTTGTCAGTTCTGTTGTTAAGCATCATCGCCAATATTGGGATGGGATGGAAAAAAAGATGAAACTAGCTGTTAACTGTGGAGGTGTTCAGAAAACTGGTTAGGGCACAACTGGAGATTAAAAGCAAATAGTCTATATAAATGAAAAAAAATGGTATGTTGAAAAATCATTAACCGGAGAATAAAATAAGGTGATGGTTTTCATCTTGTAACATCTGTGGCTTGTTGAAGTTAGGTTCATATAAACTGGCACAGAATTATACATATTTGGACTTACTTATATGAATGCTGCATAAGATACTATAACTTATGCTATTGCAAGTTTGATTCAAAATTTCTGTTTCTAAACTGTCAACATCTAAGGTTTGCACTTTTCACATTAAACAATCCTTGTATCTCCAGTATTCTTCCCCAGATCCCATAATAGTGCATTAGAAATCATCTTGCACATCCTTAACGTCAGAAAAGTGTTGTCATTCTGTTTGGAAAACTAAGCCATTCCGGACCTCACCAAAACTTTTTGACTCAGTAGTTGAACATTTCAAGTACAATTCGATATCCAGCTAAAGACACTCCAGTTGGATGGTGGGATGCATCAGGCTCTGCTACCAATGCCAAGGAATGCACACACCATAGAGGATATGTGCATATTCTACCACAGAGGATATGTGCACATGCTACAGGTACACTCACATCAGTAGCCTTTCAGAATGTTTCCTAGATTGAAATCTGCATTGCAGTGATATGGACATCCCAATATACTTTTACACAACATTATGCTATTACCCAGGAATCTCAAGCAGTCACATCCCTGACAACAGCATGTTCAACAGCCATTCTGCCAGCTCCAAAGTCTCTCCCATCCTATGGGGCACTGCTACTAAGTCGCCTAGAGTGGATCATCCACAGGGACATTTCTTGAGGAAGAAGTGAAGGTTACTCAGCTGTGTAGCAACAGTTCAAGATGAATGTCTCCATAGGTGCTCTACTACTTCTCCTTCCCCCCTCTACTTTGGAGTTATGTGACTCTGTGGTAGAAAAGGACCTGAGAGCTCTGGGTCTCACATGCAGCACGTTAAACAAAAAGTTGAGCGAAGTCGTGAGAGTGACTCTGCATATGTGCCCCCCAGATGGACCCTGCTGCAGAAGTATCTTTGCAAAAGCACAGGAATGCTCCCAGACACTCATCTCAAAGAACTTTCAGTAATTGCTCACATGAGTAACCTTCATTTCCCACTTATATAGAAGAAACAGTTTAAGCCCCAGCCCAATTTTATGCTGGTACATCCAGACAAGATAGTGAAAGGCATAGGGGCAGGAATGGCAAGAGGAGACAATCTGACTCATCCTCTAGCTAGGGGCAGGATTCCACTAAGGTGTAACACAGGATTCAAAACTCAATTTTTGAAGGTGTACCCAAGGATGGGAGTACCAATTGCTTACTCAGATCCTTATTCTTTTGTGAATGGATTGTCCCTGTTTTACTGTGCATAGACCCAGATTATGTCCAATTGTTGGGTTCTGAGCACATTCAAATCGGTGTGCTCTATTCAGTTCTGTATCCTCTCATCCCTCTTCCCTGTCACTCTTCAATGACCCTTCTCACAAGCAATTCCTACTATAGGAGGTGCAGTCACTCCACACGCTAGGGGTGTTAGAGATGGTTCTTAAGAAGTTTTGAGGTAGGGTTTTATATTCTCAATACTTACCCCAAGGCCAACCTGGGATTTGTCTGATGCTAGATGTACAAGATCTCAATTCCTTCATAAAAAGCTGATATTCATAAAGAAGTCGTTTTAGTTTCCATTATCCTTTTCCTGGATCTGAGGGACCGATACATCACCCTTGACATGAAAGATGTGTACTTTCATATCCTCCATCATTCTGTCCCACAGAAGTTTTTCTACTTTGTGAGGGGGCCAAGTACTACCAGTTCAGGGTACTGCTATTCGGCCTCTCATCAGCCGTCTGTGTGTGTTTGCATAATACGTGGCAGTGATGGCAGCCTACCTGCCCAAACAGCAGCACATGTGTTTCCATATGGATAACACCTGAACAAGGCCAATTGCAAGAGCAGGCCAAGGAGCATGTGACCCCAACATATACTGCATTCCTGAGACTGGGTCTCATTCTCAACATACCCAAATCCACCTTGATGCCTACACAAATAATAGAATTCATAGGCACATTCATAGATTCCAAGGTGGCAAGAGACTCTTTGCCTGAGGCCCAATTCCAGGCCCTGAAAAACATTGAGACCCTCAGCCAGTTCCCTGTTACTGTAGCAAAAAATTGCATAAAACTTTGAGGATACATAATGGCATGAACATACATAGTCTACCATGTCAGCTTGCACCTCAGACCTCTCCAGACATGGCTAACACAGTTGAACAAACCTGTCCATGACACTCTGGACACTGTCATTGCCCTTCCTCTAACCCCCTCCACTCACTAAAATGGTGGTTCCTGCCTCATGGTCAGTGGGGCAGTCCCCTTTAACAGGCCACAGCCCTTGATGGTGCCCATCACAGATGTGTCAGAGTGGTGAGCAAACCGTGGCGAGATCAGGACTCATGCCTATGGTAAGTGTCAGAGTTAACCCTACACTTCAAAGTGTGGGAGCTCAAGGCAGTGCGGCTGGTATGCCAAGCCTTCAGGGGCCATATACAGGGAGCTTACTTGGTAATATTCATAGATTCCATAGAATCACAAGACATCAGTGATTTTCTATAAAATAAACGAGTTGGTGCTCCTTTCCCGTGTGTACAGAAGCCTGAGAACTCTGGTAGTTTTGTAGCTTAATACATCTGTAGGCCTTATACCTTTGCAAGGTACAGAAAGAGTTAGTAGACTACCTCAGCCATTTGTTCCTTAGCTATGAATGGTCTCTCAAATCAAACATTGTCCAGTCAATTTTCCAGAGGAGGGGATTTTCACACTTGGACCTCTGTGCAACATGGAACAATTCCAATTGTCAGAGATTTTAATCCTTCATGAACCACAGTTCTGGTGCTGTAGCATGTTTTTTACTTCTCATGGTCAAATCACCTGCTGTATGTCTTCCTGTTCATCCAATAAGGTCCTTATCAAGGTCTGCCATGATACTTGCCTGCCACTTCCTGAAGGGATTCGACAGGCTTTACCTGCAGGTGTTGTGACTGCAGGTGTTGTGTAGATGTGGCTCTAAAGACGAACAAATATAAGTATAATATTATGAGCTTTCATGGCAAAAACACACGTCATCAGACAAGCAGAGTGGAGGAAAAAAGGGGGGACCCTCACAATTTATAACATTTTTTAACAGAAAAAGAAGGTAAAGGAAGAAAAATGTCAATTACTACCAGCACTACAATTGACAGGTTCTTTTTTTGAGGAAGTGGGTGGTGCCCACAAACGTGTATGATACTATATTTATATTTTTGTTAGTCTTGTAATATTCAAAAATTACTTGTACAAATTACAAGCATTATGCTATAACTGAGCTTCAGTGTAGACGCTACCTACCATGAAGTGAGAGACTCTCCTGTCAGTAGTGTAATTTACCTCCCTAGGAAGTCATTGCTAGGTTGACAGGAGAATTTTCTAACTAAACTTGAGTTTAGGCCTAGGATAATAACAGTCGACTAACTATATGAATTCCTGTCAGTTGACTATTCTGTAGTCTCTTGAGGTGGAAGCAGCACTCAGTGCTGTCCAGCCCCACTACCAGGGAGCCCCCTACCATCCCACGCTTAGGCCTCTGTAACAGAAGCAGCATGCCAGGGTACCAGTCAGGAGCTGATCCACCAGGAGAGCCAGTTTAAAAACCAGCTTTCTGTGTAAACTAGCTACCTGCCACCCCATGCTGCAGCAGTGAGGAGTGGCAGCAGCCCCAGTCCACCAGGGGGTCTGAGCTCCTCAAGGAGAGAGGCCAGAGGCTGCTGGAGGGGAGAAGGAGTGGGAAAGGGTGCTGCAAATCAGTCGCTGTCAGCCAAGGTCTGGGCTGGCTATGGACAGAGGCAGTCCGGCAGCAGCTCCTGTCCACTGGGACTCCAAAGCAGACAGAGGTTGCGGCAGCAAAACCCCTGTCTTTGGTGGCTCAGACTGGCCATAGGTGGGCTGTTTCATGGCAGCAGCCCCTGTCCATGGTGAGGTCCCAGTGAACAGGGGCTGCTGTTGGACTGCCTCTGTTTGTGGCCAACCCGGGCCACTGTGGACAGGGGTTACTGCCAGAGCAGCTGCTGCCTGTGGTGGGCCCAGGCTTGTGACAGACAGAGGGTGCTCTAAGGCAGCCTTCCCTCATGCTGCCTCTGACAGAGCAGCAGCATGGGTGGGGGGCACGTGGCACCACAGAGACCGTGCTGGAGGTAAATAGCTTTTAAACCATGGTACTCCCACATCTTGAATATTACATACAGATGTGGTTGCCTCATCTCAAAAAAGATACATTGGCATTGGAAAAGGCTCAGAGAGGGGAAACAAAAATTATTAGGGGTTTGGAATGGGTCCCATATGAAGAGAGATTAAAAAGACTGGGATTTTTCATTTTAGAAAAGAGGAGACTAAGGGTGGATATGATACAGGTCTATAAAATCATGTTTTGTATGGAAATAGTGAATAAGGAAAAATTGTTTACTTGTTCTCATAACTAGGGGCCACCAAATAAAATTAAAAGGTAGTAGGGTTTAAAACAAACAAAAGGAAGTTTTTCTTCATGCAGCGCACAATCAACTGGTGGGGGAAAACACCTCACTCCCCCGCTGTGCCTCTGCTTTTTAAATGTATTATAAGCCACCATGTTGCTTTTAATACATTTAAAAAGCAGAGGCATAGAGCCCAGTCCCCCTGCTATGTCTCTGGTACTCCTACCCTCTGTGAAGATGGTGCTGGGGAGAGTTGGCTTTTAAGCTGGCTCCCCCCAGCTCCTGTTTCCCCTCACCTTGTTGCCTTTCTCAACTGTTTGAGTTACTCCTGGGGTCAGTCTGTGCCAAAATAATAATAATAATAATAATTAAAAGTGGGCACTTTTTTTTGTCAAAGAAGGACTACGTAGTCATGTTTAATTTATGGTAATTTATTTCACAATTCCTGTCTGTAACAATATAGATATAGTCAAAAATATCCCTAGGAGTAGAGAGTTAAATGGCTATGACAACCTAGTTCCTGTTTCTTTCCCCTCCCTCCCCTTTTTCTTTCCCTTCCAAAGAGGTACAAGGCTTTTGATACGGTCTCCCACAATATTCTTGCCAGCAAGTTAAGGGAATGCGGATTGGATAAATGGACGGTAAGATGGATAGAAAGATGGCTAGAAGGCCGGGCCCAGCGGGTAGTGATCAATGGCTCGATGTCAGGATGGCAGTCGGTTTCTAGTGGAGTACCCCAAGGTTCGGTTCTAGGACCGGTTTTGTTTAATATCTTTATTAATGACCTGGATGAGGGGATAGATTGCACCCTCAGCAAGTTTGCAGATGACACTAAGCTAGGGGGAGAGGTAGATACGCTTAAGGGCAGAGATAGGGTCCAGAGTGACTTAGACAAATTGGAGGATTGGGTCACTAGAAATCTCATGAGATTCAACAAAGACAAGTGTAGAGTCCTGCACTTGGGACGGAAGAATCCCAAGCATAGTTACAGGCTGGGGACCAACCAGTTAAGTAGTAGTTCTGCAGAAAAGGACCTGGGGGTTACAGTGGATGAGAAGCTAGATATGAGTCAACAGTGTGCCCTTGTAGCCAAGAAGGCTAATGGCATATTAGGATGCATTAAGAGGAGCATTGCCAGCAGATCCAGAGATGTCATTATTCCCCTTTATTCGGCTTTGGTGAGGCCACATCTGGAGTACTGTGTCCAGTTCTGGGCCCCCCACTACAAAAAGGATGCGGACGCATTGGAGAGGGTCCAGCGGAGGGCAACCAAAATGATTAGGGGTCTGGAGCATATGACCTACGAGGAGAGGCTGAGGGACTTGGGTCTGTTTAGTCTGCAGAAGCGAAGAGTAAGGGGGGACTTGATAGCAGCCTTCAACTTCCTGAAGGGAGGTTCCAAAGAGGATGGAGAGAGGCTGTTCTCAGTAGTGACAGATGGCAGAACAAGGAGCAATGGTCTCAAGTTGTGGTGGGAGAGGTCCAGATTGGATATTAGGAAAAACTATTTTACTAGGAGGGTAGTGAAGCATTGGAATGGGTTACCTAGGGAAGTAGTGGAGTCTCCATCCCTAGAGGTGTTTAAGTCTCGGCTTGACAAAACCCTGGCCGGGTTGATTTAGATGGGATTGGTCCTGCCTAGAGCGGAGGGCTGGACTTGATGACCTTCTGAGGTCTCTTCCAGTTCTATGATTCTATGATAAGGGGATGGTTGGATGAAATAACATGATCTTGGTAACTAATTGACCATTCATTATAGGGAACTTTCTGGGTGTCTGGCTGGTGAGTCTTACCCACATGCTCAGGGTTTAGCTGATCGCCATATTTGGGGTCGGGAAGGAATTTTCCTCCAGGGTAGATTGGCAGAGGCCCTGGAGGTTTTTCGCCTTCCTCTGTAGCATTGGGCACAGATCACAGCTGAAGGACTCTCTGCATGTTGGGGCCTTCAAAGTATTTGAAGGCTTCAATATCTGAGACATAGGTGAGAGGATTATTCTAAGAGGGGTGGGCAAGATTCTGTGGCCTGCGCTGTGCAGGGGGTCAGACTAGATGATCATAATGGTCCCTTCTGACCTTAAAGTCTATGAGTCTATGAGGTAAGGGACTAGACCAGGGGTGGGCAATAATTTTTTGCCAAAATTTTTTTTGAAGTGACCCACACCGGAAGAGGTGGGGCCTCAAATGGATGGGGTGGGGTCAGCATGCTTACGGGGTTCACCACCCCCAGACCATAATTAGCTCAACTGGGGAGTGCCGGGTGGTGGGTTCAAGTCCCATCTCTGCCTCCACCCCATTCTTAAAATATCCAGGCAGCCAACACGGGGATAAGGCATCCTCTGAAGGTAGGGAGGCCACATGGGTTTTTGAGTCAACTAGGGGAAAGGGCATTTGCCTGGGGAGGGCAGCCAACACAAGTTGCCCCCAGGAATGGAGCTGGCTTCTGCATTAGGAAGGCAGGATGAGGGTCCCTCAGAAGGTCAGGAGATGAGGTCTGGGGGTGGGGAAGCCCCTTTGCTCCCCACCCCTTCCCACTAAGCACCCATCCCCCTGGTGGTTGGAGGAGACTTCCCGTGCTCCCCCATCCCCAGGCCAATCAGGGCCTGGGGGGCAGGAGAGCGTGTGAAGCCTCTGTTTAAATAAATTACAGCCAATGCCCTCCAGAGTTAAACCTGCCTTCAAATAGTGGAAAGACCCATGGAATGCTTATGCAGGGATTCCATTAATGCAGCTCCCTTCAGTATTGATATTGAGAGATGTAGGGGCCTGCCTGGCCAATTACAAGATTCAGGGCAAATGGTCTTTAACAGGATTAATGCTCCATATCAATCTCCTGGAAATCAGGGCATTCAGTAATTCTTGTACATATATCCTTCCATTAATTAAAGAAACACATACAAAAATCATGACAGCATAAACTTCTGAGATTACCCATCCCTATGTGCAGAAGTGATAACATTTTAGAATTGGTGCATTTACCACAACATTCACGTAGCAGGAGCACACGGGGCACAGGAATGTAACAGTGAACACTGCCACAAATTCTCCCAGGGATCATGAATAGGAAATGTGCTCAATTCTCTACAACATCTTCTGTCACTGATGGGAGGGACCCCTACCATAGATCTGTTTGGTATTTACAGCAACAAGAAATGCATCTGGTACAGCTCGAAAGCCAGACTAGAGAAAAATATCACTAGGGCATGCTTTCATTTTTCAAGAGCTCCTATGTGCCTTCCTTTTGTTTCCACCTATGGCAAAGATCCTTCTCAAAATGGAGAAAGTCATACTAAGAGACATCACGTAGTCAAGATAAATGTGGTACCGGTATTTGATCCAGCATCCAGCTCACCAATTGCTCTTCAGTTCTTTCCTCACTTCTCAGGAAAACAGGCATATCCATCATTGTAATTTACAGGTTCTTCTTCGGGGTAGTCCCCGTGGGTGCTCCACGTCTGGTGTCGGGCTGGTCCCGGCACCATGAATCGGAGCTTGCCAGAGCTGTATTCGGCCGGACCGCGTGTGCACGAGTTGGTTTCGCGCTTTCATGTGCCACGCGGGGTCCGGCACCTGCCAGTTTCCTCTAATCTGCCTCTGGTCACGGACGGAGCTCCTTTCATCTCCTTAGGTTTCCTGAGTGAAAGTTCAAGTCAGATATTTACTTCATTACTCTTTCGGTTCATTAAGTTGCTTTTTAATTGCAGATGGTTATAACTTACAGTTATCTGCTGTTCATACGTGAGCTAAAGGTTTCAGCTGTTCTTGCCGTGCAACCCTCAGTGTCACAGCTCCAAAAAAAAGAACGAAAAAAAAAAGAACGAGACAGTATAATGATAAAAAAAAAAACACTTACTGTTTGTATATAGTACCTTGTTTCATTCTAAGTGCTGTTTGTTGTTACAACCCCGAGTTCATTAACTTCTCAAAAAAAAAAAAAAAGAAGAAGAAGAAAGAAAGGGGAGAAGGGTTATGTTGTTACCCTATCAGCTACGCCTGAGCTAAGCTCAGTAGTCAGTGGTCCCTTCATTTAAAAAAAAATAACTAAAATAGTTATATATAGCAGTCCACAAACGAGAGAGAAAGGGGCTAAAGGAGAACGGAGAAACAAGCGCAGACTCCTCTCAGTCAGCCAACATGCCGGGCTCCCCCGGTTTTAAAAAATGTACTATGTGCAGGGACTCAATGCCTGTCTCTGATGAACACTCTGCTTGTGTCCATTGCCTTAGGGAGGCTCATATTCCCCAGAAATGCAGCCACTGTGCAAACTGACAACGAGAGCCCACAAGGAGCGGGAAAGACGGCTTAAAGAGATCCTTTTTGACAAGGCTCTCCTACCTCCCAGTGCTCCAGGCTCCTCAGCATCGGACCCAACCACAGGAAAGCGGAGGGCTCCCTCCCCAGCTATGGCTTCCCCCAAGAGGAAGAAAACCTTTCCTACTTGTTCCCTGCAAATTGCCCTGCAGTTGCGGGTGGGTGCAGGTGAGAAGCTGAGCAGCTCAACTTCAAAGACAGCATGGGGGGCCACTTCAAAGAAACAAGCCGGTACTTCCCTGCCCCCGCTGCCTTCAGCACCGCAGACTAACATAGTATAAACATAGTATAAAACCAATGACTTATCACACTTGCATTCAGAAGTAAAAAAGATTCCACATCTGATATACTTTGAAACAAATAACCCTGACATCATCTTCTCTCCCATTAATACTAGATTTCATCCTACCTCTCATAAAGACAGAAGTATTTATCAGCTTGCTAAAGGTGATGTTTATCGCATAACTGTCTTTTTACAGCAGATAGATGGATAGTCACACCCAACAATGAAGAGATTCCTCAAAAGTATGAGTAATCTCTACCCACAAATGAGACCTGGCTCCTTAATTTAGTCCTCCGGAGCCCAAAAAGGCCACCTTTTAAACTCATGGTCACATACTCCCTTGTGCATACTTCCATGAAGGCAACTTTCACCTCAGTGCAAAGAATAGGGAAAATAGTACCTCTAATGGCATACCCGCCACTGTTGCCTCCCTGCAACAACATAGTGACTATACTATATGCAGTAGATGTCAGGAGAGCCTTGGCATTGTACTTGGAAAGGGAAGAGGCATTTAGATAATCCCTTAAATCAGGACTGGGCAATAATTTTTTGTGGGGAGGCCACTCCAAGATCTTGGAAAGTAATCAAGGGCTGCACTTTTTTGTGGAGGAAGTATAGGGTCTAGGATGATGCAGAAAGGCTCATGGGGTAAAGGACTGGGGTGCAGAAGAGGGTGTAAGGTTTGAGAGAGTGTTTGGGTGAAGGAGGGGGTGGTAACCTGAGTCAGGGAAGAGATTGGGATGTAGGTTCAGGGGATATGGGTGCAGAGGAGGATTCTGGCCTGGAGCAGAAGTGTTGAAGAGGGTGCAGAGTCTGGTAGGGAGTTGTGACCTGGAGCACGGGGGTGCAGAGGGTTTGGATGGTGATCTGGGGGAGGGAGTTTGGGTGCAAGAGGGGCAGGGTTGCGAGAGGCAGGCTTTGGCTGGGAAGTACTTACTTGGCCAGCCCCAGACCGCTTAAAACTGCAGGCTGTTCCTTCCTTGTGGCTCTCAAAAAAAGCTCCGGGAGGGGAAGAGGCTTGTGCTGCCTCCATCCCACAGCACAGTCTTTCAACTTTCAGCCAGTAGGAGCTGAGAGACTGGCTGGGGTCAGTTCCTATTGGCCAGTTGTTTCCAGCCAATACGAGCTGAGGATTAGGCTTGGGGATGATGAGATCACAGAAAGCCTTCCCCTCCCTCCAGAGCAGAGAGGCACAGGGAGCAGTCCTCCACTTAAAACAGTGGCTGCTGTGTGCTTGAAGGTCCTGGTAGTGTGACTGCAGGCTGGATCCTGCTGGCAAGAGGTATGTTGCCCACCCCTGCCTTATGTTGTTCTCTCCATTACAGACAGATCCAGTGATTCTACAGTATCATTTCAAAGACTCTCAAACTGGGTTTCAAACTGCATTAACCAGTGCTATTGAGCCTGTAATCTGTAATCTCCATCTGGTACACAAACACTTCATGCGTGTTTGCTGAAAGCAGAGAAATGATGAGGATTAGGAATCTTGGATCCATGCCAGGCTCTGAAGAAGAGATCTAGCAATCTTACTCTTGTGCTTGCCTCTCCCAACCTTGACTCCTGGTTTATTCTTGTCAAACCTGTTTCTCCTTGCCCCCTGACTTCATGTCTTAAATGATCAATCTTACTCTCTCCAGATTCCCTGTCTCCTTCCTGATCTCCAAATACATCTTATTCAGCCAGTTGCAGTCTGAGTGATCTTATTTTCCCCAGCCCATACTCCTGTGTATCCCTCTTCCCTCCTAGCTCCCCCCGGGGTCCTAGCTTCCCTCTCTTAAACTTCCTAGGCTCTTTGTCCCATTCTGTTCCCTTGATCAGTCAATTGGTTAGCTTCCTTCTCAATGTTGCCTGGGTCCAGCATGGTGGAATTGAGACCAGGGGCAAAGACGGTCTCCGAGTTCCAAGTTTTGTTGTCTGGACTCAGAACCAATATAAGTTGCAGCCACTCAGAGAAGCATTTAAAGAGAAAGTCCTGCTCAGCTCTAGGTTTGAATGTGTCTAGTGTGGACAGAATCTCTTCTCTGATTTTAGCTGTTTTTCAGACTCAGGTTGTCTAAATTTGAGCACATATGAATCCTTAATTTTTCAGATTTAAAATTTCTAAATTTCAGGTCCTAGCTTCAGAGTCTGAAATTGCTACAGCAGTTCAAAGAAAAGATCTAAATAATTGTATATGATCAAAGCAAACATATTTTCCCTAATCTCATTCTTGGAAGCAACTGAAACATTTAATGTTTCCAATAAATAGCATGAGGAAAAATCTAGGATGTGAAACTTCAGTCTGAGTGGTTGAAGTTTGACAAAGTTATAAGCAACAGAAAAGAGGTCTTGTTCTGGAAAGTATTAGACAACCTTAATGGATTGTTACCAGCGCAGCCTATAATGTATATATAATTTGCCTTCTTTCTCTCACTTTTCTGTTATGCTTACCATGCTGTAATTCTATAAACGCAAATGTTTTTAAAATATGGTAAATTGATTTGAAGGCAAACTTTTGTAATTTGTGTGAAGGGATTGGATTTGAGTACAATTTCTGGCTTGATTTTTTTTTTTTTCAATTTACAGGTATGATTTTTTTATTGTGAGTCAGTCTGTGAGAAATGGCAGTGTTTCACCAACCCACTACAATGTAATCTATGACAACAGTGCATTGAAACCTGATCATATGCAACGTTTAACTTACAAGCTATGCCACATGTATTATAACTGGCCAGTAAGTATCTGCTTTTGCCACGTAAAACAAAAATCTTTCTGCCTTTTTCCTCATTCAAAGGTGAGATTCTGAGTATATCATGTTCGTAGCCCTTATTGTGAAGTTAAGGCTGCAAATGTGGGGAGAGGAGACTATGAATAAAAAACTAGGAATTTATGCACCCACAAAGATTTAAAGTGATTTAAGCTTCTATGCTCAGCTTCTGCCTGTAGTGTAAACAGTCCTTACTGTGTGTACATGATCACATAGTGTCTCATTGGAAAATTATTCAGTTTATTTTATATTCTGTGCCATGTAGAACTTAAATATTACAGAATTATTCTTCTAAAAATAGAATGTAGACTTTTTGGGGGTATGGGAGGGATACTGGAAAGGGATAGTAGCGCATTCTCATCTCCTTCTGAGATTGCCTTAGAACCTCTTTCACATATTTGGCTGGTTGGTTGGTGCGAGAACGGTCTTCTGAAAACTTAGAGCTGTAGGCACAGTATTCATAAATATCACACTTTATCTTCCATGACATGTTTAAATACCGGTACAGAACCTAGTTATACCTTTATCTCATGCTGTGTGCACTACGGATGTACAATTCCATTTAATCAGCTAATCAGTTAAATATTATGTGTAACTGCTTAATCACTTAAACAGAGGTGGGCAGTGGGGCTGCTTCAGACCATCTAGTCTGGAGTGACTACTCCCACACACACTCACGATGGTTGGGCTGGAGTTGCCCCTGCCTGCAGTACACTGCTTTGACTGGGCTCAAGTTTCTGGCAAGTTTCTGGCAGGTGGCAACTCTGGCCCTAGCCTGTTAACCATAACCACTAACAATAACCCGGTAATGTAACTGGTTAACCATTCATATACGTAGTGTGCACCTGTTTCCTTTTTCTTATTGTGACTTTTGAAAAACAACCAGAAACTTAGTGAAAGAAAAACCTAATTCATGTAAGGTTGTACAGTTAAAACCAAGCTTGGGAACTGCAGACATTAACGTTCATATGTTGGTGCAAATTCAATCATAGCATAGTAGTTTTCTTTTGTTAACTTGCACTTTATGATTCAGTTCATACTCTGATAAGTGAGTTATGGTTCACTTCAGATTTCTGATTTCAGATGGCATTTTGCTTCTCAGCTTTAAATCTCCAAGCTGTTTTTTAAAAAAACAAACAAAAAAAACCTCATGTTAGACATATTGCTCCTAAATGGGATCTACCTTCTCTGTTCCATAGTCTAAACTCTTAATGAAAAATTTCACTACAACTTTTTGCAGTGAAAATAGCAGAGAGCTTTCTTTTATCTCCAAACAGCTCCTGAATCTGAACCTGATGGAGAACAGTGTCCATTTCTAAAACCCTAAGGGTTTATGACAATGAATTGTTTTCCAGTGGCTGAAGCTCTGCACTGTACAAACTTGATATTAGATAGGCAAGACTCATCTCTGCAAGTGAAGTTCCACTTTACCCCACGAGTGTATCCATTGTCTGGGCCATTAAATCTGGTGTCCTAACAGGAGAAACCTAGAAGGCAGCTGTGGCAAAATTCTGGCCATGCCCTGTGGGTCTCGCACTACTGGCAGATAATATTAGCCTCAGAGACTCACTGTGATCCTGTACACAGTCCCTTTCTCTTTAGAGGAAGCGAGTCCACAGTTTAGAGAACCATGCTCATCACTACTCCAGGTTCCGGTCCAGGGCCCCTAAAGTATCAGCATCAGTCAATGTTGCTTTTCCTTCTGACTTGACAGCTTTTTCCGTGGGCCACTTTCCCAAACAACCTCTCCAAAATGTCTCCTTCTGGTGCCTGTTAACCAGCTCTTAGCTCACAGCATCTTCTTGTTCCTTCCTTTTCTCCTTCCAGTCCGTCACTCTGTCTTCACCCTCTCCTTACTTAGGGGTGACCTTTTTAAAGCAACTCTACTGGCAGTAATTGATTGCTGGTGTTGAGTGACTAATTTGAGGGAGCAATTTAGTTAATTACCCTGGTGTTTTCTTTCCTTCATTTTATTGCATCAGGCTCTAGTAGTTTACTGGAAAGAGAAAACTACTTATCCAGTGCTCTTGTATACTTGTTTTCCACCAGAGTGTGGCATGTTGCTGGCTTTGATTTGTCACACAATTTATATGAACCTTGCATGATTCTTTAGTCATCTGCTACCAGGTTGATATTAGGAATGTGAAAGTGAAACTGTGTACACGGTTAACCTGTGAGCCTGGGCTCATCATTTAACCTTCACAGTTAGACACATTCTCCTGGTATGCACAGCTCCCCATGTGCACCAGCTCCCACCTGTGTATCAACTAGCTTTTCCCCCTTTCCCACCACCTTGCTGCTACTTCTGTATCCGCTGGGAATTGATTGCGCCCCACCCCTCTGCTGAAATCTTCAGCAGTTACACATTCACATAACTGCATTTTAAACATCCCTAGTTGATACCAGTCACACAGAAAAAAACTGTGGTCTTAAAGCTATTTATTGAGTAAAACTGCTATCTCTTATGGGTCTGTTCACTGCTGTCAATTTGTGGAAACTTGTGCAGGATGGGCGATGGAATTACAAAGGAAGATTAAAGTTGCGTGGTAGTTCAGATGGCTAAAGATTTGTACCCCTCTTTTACCCTTCCATTTTCTTGTATTATAAGAATTTGTTGGTTTTAAAGCAAGCAAGGACTCTTGCATGAGATCTTAAGTAGCATGTAACTTTTCTTCCAACTGCAATAGAACTTTTCAATTCATTATGTTTAAAATATACAGAATGTAGAAGAATCTAGGAAAATTAAATGTATACAATTTCTGACTTGACTTCAACTGTACAACCGCCACATGGAATTAATGTGAAATGTACTTACGAAATATGTGTGGCATGTAATTTGAAACAACCACTTCTCTGGTATATAGACATTTATTTATATATTATACAAATAATTACAGCAAGGGAAACACAAATGTAATAAATACAGACTTTGAATTTCAAATTTTTGTTAGTGTTTAGCTTTTACTGAATGTGCTATTTATTAAATGGCTCCCTTCTTCTGTAGGGTATTATCAGAGTGCCTGCTCCTTGCCAGTATGCCCATAAATTGGCTTTTCTTGTGGGTCAGAGCATACACAGAGAACCGAATCTGTCACTCTCAGACCGTTTGTTCTACCTTTGAGCTACAGAAGAGGATACAATGAAGTTTGTGGAACTTTCTTTGGTACCAGTTTTTCATTTTTTTTTCTCACCAATGTTGTAGTTTTCTATAAAACATTTTTGCTGCAAAAATGGTAAATGTGCATATGGGGTAAATGCATAATTTTGCACATTTTTTTTTTACAAGGAAAATACAATTATAGCATCAAAAATAATTTTGAGAAAGTTCATTACTAGGAAAAATGACAAACTATAGTTAATACCTTTATAGCCTATTTGCTTATTCAGAAACATCTTTAATGAGTGTGTGTGGTGGCGGGGGAGCTTTAAAGGCGGCCTACGAACATTAGTTTTTCTTGGTGAAATCTGTGCTTATGTCTTCTTATGATTTGAATACACTAAACATAAGTTGCAATAAGCTAAAACATAGTTCTTTGTCTCCTGTACTAAATGTTAAGTTCTTAAAAGCTAGGCATGGCTATCAACTGTACTGAAAAGGACAAGCTGTTGACCCTTGAATTTTGCATGTCAGTGTTCTCCAATACAAGTATATGCGTTGTGCCTAGTATTCTTAGTTATTAGGGCTCATTCTTGTGATGCTTCTTCCGGACACTGTAAGCATGATGTCAGTCACTATTGTAGTCATTCTCATTTTCATGTTTGGATTCACCAAATAAATTAAAATATTTGAAAATGCCTACACTATTTTCTTGTCAGTCTTAGCATCAGGAAAACAGGCTTAACTAGTTACACAAAATCTTCAGCAGTGCCCCAGTGCATCATGAAAACAAAATAATGTCATTGGTTAGGCAGACAAAAAAGTTAGAAATAAAAAATAGATATTTGAAATGGACTGCATTGCATGACCTTCTATAGGAGCAGGACTGGTTCTCACTTGTTGGACCAGTCTACTTTTCAGTCTCATTTATGAGGCTTCCACCTGTTCCCTTGGAGAGACTATTAAACAGATGAGGTGAGTGTTCTCCATCTGCATAGAAAGAAATATCCATGAAGTTGTAAAATGCCTTCAGCATGTATAGAATATTCAGCCCAATTATCTCTTTCTTGATTTCCTCTCATTACTCCTGGTTACTCCTTTGTGATCTGAAATAACTTCTACAGTAGTTTCATTTTTTTATGCTCATTTACGATCACTCAGTGTTTTATATTTCAGTTTCTGTGCTGTGGAATGTGTCATATGTAAGAATGTGGAAATATGTAAACTAGAAGGTGTTTCAAGTATTTCCATAACTAAGTCCATACATTTAAACTAAGTTGTGTAAATTCGGACATAAGAAGTTAAAATACTGTAGCTTAGAACCACAAGTATCCTTTTGTTCTTGCAGGTATTTTTCCTGCATCACTGAGATTTTTCATGATGAGCTTGTCTAGATGTCTTTTTGGATTAGATTGTTTTATTAGAAGGGTATGTTTGTTTAAATATATGCTCATTGTACTAATTAGAACTAACTTAAATTGTGAACGTTCTTCCTTTTGATAAATGTCAATAAAGTTCTTTGTTTAAAATATTGCATTTGTATGCTCATAAATACGTATGTATGTCTAAACAGAACAAGAAACTGCCCCATTGCATCTTCTAACATGAGTATAGCATCCATTTTTGCATATCCCCTTGAAAGCACGGTCCCTTGATTGGTTGCTTAAAATATGGTCGTTTTGGGAAATTGCCTAAATTAAAATGACACCATACCCATAAACTTTTGTACCGAGTCATACCTATGTCCTTTAGTAATAAAGCAAGTTTTTACTGCAAGCCTTTTGGTACCTATATTAATAAATTGGTATAGTCTAGTCTTCATTTGTGTATTAATCAAAGTAGAATTTACAGGTCTGGGACAGGAATGAAACAGGGTGTTGGATAAAATACGTAGACTGGGCTAACGCCGTTTGCTATATTGAATATATGTGATCTAGAAATAACTTTTAAAATATTAGAAGCTCCAAAGTGCCAAGTTTTACCATTGCTTTTGGAGTAGAATTTTGTTTGAGATAAAAATTTCGTTGTATATACTGCAAGAAGTAATGGTTGACTAGAAAATGGCACATTATCTGTATGTACCATTTGGGATTAGAATACTTTATTATCAAACTTCATTCTTCCAGTAACTGTTAAGGTTGAGTAGATATAATTTAAGAGTAAAGTAATTACAGACATTTTGTAATGCTTAATGTTTGAAATAGTTACAGGATCCCTATTAAGGCTTTTACTTGTAACTTTTAGGTTGAAAGCATTTTTGGTTTGGAAACATCCTGGATCCTTTATTAAAAACTGAATGCATGAACACTAACATTTATCTTTGATTTGCTTGTTGATCTTTTTCTAGTATCATGAAGAATCAAAATTAAATCTTTAACTTTTGGTCAGATTCAGCATTTCATTATACTTTTAAGATATTGTGCGCGTACTTTACACGATGTGGTGCATTTTAACCAAAGTTTGGGTTATTCCATACACTATAGCTCCTGACATCCACAATTTCTTGCACATGGAATAATTTCTCCCTTCCATTTCCCTGTACTCCCTTAAATACAAATATGCTGAATTTCTCCTGTAGTCAAGTTAATCCGTGGGATGGATAATGGAGTTATTGTTTTAGCTGTTGTTTCTCAGAAGTGAAAGTTTCTAATTCTGTAGAGGCTGATGAATATTCATTTAAAGAGAATTATATCTCAAACTGCCATTCTTTAACATGGCCATAGAGAACTTAAGGGTTACTTTGAGTGTGTTCTGTTAAAAGAGGTGAGATACATAAATAGAGTCTTTTCTACCTCTTCCACTCCCCCCGAAAAAATAATTAATTAGTTATTGTAGTGGAAGGAGGTGGAGAAATGCAAGGACATCTACAGTGTAGTTTTTCTTTATATGCTGCTGCCTTTCCCCATCCTTACAAACATAGTTACATCTAGAAAGCAGAAGAGGTCATGGAGAAGGGGCACATGGAGTCCATTTAGCTAATAATGGGTGGTAAAGAATCACAAATTGTGGAGATATACAAAAAGGAGTGGTGTTCTTAGCAACTTAGCATATTTTTTGATGAAGCGAGGCATTTGTCTTTCCATAGACTTACAATTATAGGGTAATTCTCCCATACATTTTGCAGTGGAAGCTGTTCTGACAATTGTTACAAACTGACAATTATGTTATATGGGAATTTGCTTTCCCAACAAATTCTGAGTAAGTTACAGCTTTTTACCGAGATTCAAACACTGATAAGAAATGGAGGATCAGGGAGAAATGTTCATCCTTGAAAAGTGTTAAGTCATAGAAATTGTGCATAACAACTGTTCTCTACCAGGATTTTTATAAAAATATGGATGGAAGTTTATAGAAACAAGAGCAGTTGTGTATGATACAGCTATATTGTCACAAACATAAATGTCAACTAACTGGTTTTTCTTTTTAAGTCATTTTTAGACAGTGAATTAGGGATAACTTAAATAGTTTGGGTTTTATTATGTATTTAGCACAGGGCATAAAACTACTCCATGCAGTTTCTTTGTGCTTAAACTCATTTTGCCCTAGTGCAGGGGTGGGCAATAATTTTTGAAGAGAGGCTACTTCACAAATTTTGGAAGTGGCTGTGGGCCATTCTGGAAGGGGCAGGGCCTTGTACTTCAAAGCAAAGTAGGAATAGAAAGTCCCAGCAACCTGAACCAAGCGGAACACTGATAAAAAGTCTATTTCTGGGGTTTTTAAATTGGAGGTTGTGACCCCTCAGGAGGTCACAAGGTTTCTCCATGAATAGTCAGGAGCTGGCAGTCTCCATTCCCAAGCCCAAGTATTAAATTAGTGTTAAATTTAAAATATTTGTTTTAATTTACAAAGGGGGTCACACACAGAATTTCTGTGTGAAAGGGGTCACCAGTACAAAATTTGGAAATCCACAGGTCTGTGGCTTCTGAGGCAAAGACGAGCAATAAGTTCTCTGGGGATTTTGAAGAATGTGGAGGACGAATGCTGAGCATGTGTATATGCTTGTTGGTGAGGAGGTTATTAGGACCAAATGCATCTCTGGTGCAACTTCAATAGAGTTGGTGGAGTTACACTCAGGATCAATTAGACCCAAGATCTACAAGATACTTGTACATATTTTTATGGCTCAATGGGGATAGGACAGGAGGCAATTCAAGCCTCTGAAATTTACATGATTTATGATCAAATCTTAAATACTGTTCCCCTCACATCCAAAACAGAGTATGAATATTAGTTTCCATGCAGAGCCCTTCCAACTACATGCTGACTTCTACTATCCTCTTCCTTCAGCAGACTGCTCCAGACCAACTTGACAATGCAATCTTCATCCATAAACTTCATTTCTATTAGTCACTGGCTACACTGAGCCATACATCTGAGAATCGGGAAGCAAACAAAACCCTAAAATGTATTTCCAATGAATGATGACGAAAAAGGGAACAAATAAAATCTGTAAAGGAAAACCAGCCCAAGCTGTTCATTTTGAGCAACAGCAAGTCCTAAATCAAGTGTTTCAGTCTATAAAAGCTAAAGGGGTAAGAGAGGAAAACACAAAGAAAAATTTGCCCTTTGTATCAACTGCTTCTATTTAATGGGCCCACACAGCTGCCTGGCAGGCATAAGCCCTTTAAATAGAAGCAGTTGAAAGGGCTTGTGCGTCCCTAGATCCTAGGCAATGCGTTAGGGGGTGGGGCCTAATGAAAGAGGTAGGTGGGCTGGATCCAGCCTACTGAAAGGCTTTTGTCCAGCCCTGTCTAGTGAATTATCTCCTGCTGGTTCTCTTCTAGATTGGTGGTCACTATAGGTTCTTTTTTGGAGCTTGACTTTTGTATGTTCAGGACCTTCTCTGATTAGAAGCAGCTAGTGAAAGAAGATTTTTTTAAATGAAAATTACTTTCTGCGTTTCTGTAGACTTGTCAAATACCTTTACAGGGTTGAGATACAGCTTGCAATTAACCAGTGTAATCTTTGTCATACTGTTTTTAAAAGGTAAGAGAAAGCTATCACAGTGATTATTTGAAGTAACAAACTTAACACTGTATTCTACAAAATATCAAATTTATTTATATAAAATATTTTACACATGAATAACTGTACACATGCACACGCCCACACAATACTTTACCACACGTTTAGGCCAGTAGTTTTCTTTAATTTCATAAATCTAGCACACAGTAGTATCTTACAGTAATTTACATTATAATTCTTTGAAGACACAATGGGGAAAGCTTTGATCATTCATTTATAAACCTTCCATAAATTACAAAAGAAAGGCAGTCTGAAAAGTATGTATAAACAGTAAAAACAATTTACAAATGGACAAGAATTACAAAATAGTAACTGCCAGTGTCTGCTAGCAAGATTATTTTAATTAAGCCAATATTAGATTGGTATTTTGAAACGGTTGTACTCTATTGGTAGAGCCTTTTAACTGGCTACAGCTTATGTGTATAACATACATCTCTTTCCATTGCTCAACCTATTATATGTGTTTTATCTTGATTCTAACATCAATAACATGAACAATGATTTTTAACTTAAAACTGCGTTTCCACAAGAGAGAACACTTGGGGAGCCTGCAAAGATGGTTATTTTCTGGCCATTTAGAAAACTGAAACTTTTACACTAGTGCCAGGAGCTATGAAACAAGATTTTTGACTTAGTAAAATAATATGTGCATCTCTGGTTAGTTTACATGGTACTTCATGTTAGCATACTGAACATTTGCTAAAGAACTTATACAAATGTTTAAAAATGCATCCTGCATAACATTTTCAGCCTCCCAACATAACATCAGACATTAAATGGGGTCAGCAACACATTACTTGATCTTAAATTACATGTCTGTGAGGTTGAAAAGACATTTAAATACACAATACATACAAAGTATACGCTGCATATTGAGACAGTACGAATCATTGTGTATTAATAAGGCAAAAACATCAAGGCTGAGTAAACTAGGAGTTTCAAGACCATTTTTTGTTTAAGGTCAACGTTCAGGTAGTTTGGGGTGAGCATTTTTAAAGAGGGCTCAAATAAGATTTTCTTGCTTCCCCAAAGTTAAAGGAGAATAAAGGCAGAGATTTATCCAATAGAGTTAGAGATGTAGAGGTGCCATGAAATAAAAAAAGATGATATCCTTCTATTCTTATTTTCCCCAAATCTTTTTAGAAGAAAAACAGATATTGACAACATTGCTCTTTAGTAGCAACAAATCCACTTCTTTTTTTTCTTCCCGTTTTGATCAAACAAGTCACATGATTCTCTGATGTCAGAAAGGGTTAAAAATGTGAAGGTTCTGTAAAGATGTACTTCATAGTCATGAAAGCCCTAGTTTGAAGTTTTAAATAAAACATAGCTTGGAAGCTTTACAAGTTGTCCAGAAGTAAATGAATCATTTCACTGCACCCAGCTTTTTCAGCAGTTTCTTGCCTTTGGAAAGCAGCCCCTTTTTCTTTTTCGAGGACATTTCCCTGCCTCTCCCGGGACTACCAGAACCCATAGATGGCGTAGGTGACCCAGAATGGAGATGGACTGTGGGAGATGGTGCTCTCCTTGATGTACCTGTATTCTCAGGAGGAACCTATTAGGTATATTATTATAGTTTATTGAATGTTTGAAAGCACTCATCATCAAGAAAGTTGGCAACATAATTTTTGTCTTACTATCCATTAAACAAAAGGGCCAGTTCATTTCTTCTCTCAATTGTTTTAAGTATGCCATAAGGAAATACAGAAAATACATAAATACAGCTTCCCACAAATGAAACTGTGAGCCAAAGGTATAAACAGCAAGAAATACAGTGGGTTCTCAAGTCGGTTACATTTTTAATAGAGCTGGAGACTCTTATTTTGCCATCATTTTGGCAAAAAATTGTAAGTTTTGTATTTCAGCAATCTTAAGAATGCAGGAATGACAAGGGTCATTTGTAGCTAAGGAACTGTATTTATAAAATTAAAGTGGATTAAGTACCATAGATCCATTTGTATATAAACCAGTTTCCAAAAGGAATTACTGTATGTGCAAACTATATATGATTGTCACTTAAAATTTTTGATGTCCTTTGACCACTTTTTCTTAAAACAGGTTAGCGTACTGTATATACGTATTTGAGAAGATGGCACACTGGTTGAAAGAAAGAAAAAATAAAAGCTAAAATGAACCTTAATTGCAATCAAAGAAAGCTTAAAGACCCTGATTGCTTGGTGTCCTGCAGTTATATATTTGCCAGATGAAGATAAACACGTATTGTACAATTCTTAGAACATGACAGCATTCCTAAATATTTTTAAACAGCTATTTTAATAATAAAAAAGCACTTGAATGGAAATACTGTAACTATATACACTCATCCCATTGTATCTGCTGTGCCCTACTGACAAAAAGTTTATGGTGTAAGATGATACTGTGTAGTATAAACCATGCTTCAGCAATCCTTATTATCTTTAATTCCAGTTAAGACAACAGAAATATATTAACAATTTGCTGTCTTATTGTGCAATAGCTTATTAAGCAAAGGGACTTCAAGCCTACTTTGATTTAAAATCAAGGTCTAATTCTAATGAAAAACAACTTGGTAAAGCACCCCAACGTACACCTGAAGATACCATATGTTTAGTCTAATGCATTCATTAAGTGAGCTGCATGTTTCCTATTGACACTATTGCATTGGTAAACCAAGCCACAGCTAAAGTGTTTCATAAGTATTTGCACTGATGACAGTCCTATTCTGGTAAATTGTGGTTTATGAGGATGTGTGTGTGTATACAGTTTCACAACTGCTGAATGGATCTAGTCAATAGCAACCTGGGATGCAACTGATTGTGGGAGACGTTTTAAGGCCAACAGTTTAAGAAGATATTTGTGATCGTAATTCAGAGCTACATACCCTTGTAAATTTCTGTACAGCTCACTTGCTTATTTTAAGGGTGGAGTTTGTACTTTCCCCCAGTATTTAGGAATTATACGAGTTTATATATCTCAGGTTGGCAAGCAATGCAATATGCAGCTTTCATCTATAGCACAATTTACTGAACACTTCTTTTGATGTAATCAGAAACATTTAGCTCATGGAGAAATATGTTCCAAATGCTAACCTTCATAAAGTTAACCTTAATTAAATGGTGGGGGGTCCCTTAATAGCCATGTCAAAGGATTTATTTGTCTCATGCAAACACTGACTTACAAGTACATACAGTAAATGTCTGTATCTTGTTACTTTGGGGGCACTGATTTTGGAGACATATTTCTTTTTTTTCCACAGTTAAGTTTCAAGACTTGCATTAGATATTGTCAGATGGCTTTAATTGATATCTTTATTGGTATCTTCAGTTGCTCACTTACGTGAAGGCTACATTGCCTTATTAAGGTGTGAAATGAACACTCTTCTTCTGTTTCCAAGCAGATGAGCAAAAAATAAAAATATATATATAAAATATATAATATATAAAATTATTGTAGTGATGAAACAAAACAAAAATGAAATATTCTGTACATGAACAATCTATTTCATAATGTGCAAAATTTGGACAGTTAACTTTTTGTTAGGACAAAATAGTAAAAGGGTTAAAATTATTGTTAATCAGCTATCTTTACATTCTATATTTCAGGAAGTGGTTGGCCTATTCTTTCCCCATTCCCATCTACTTTTCCTGTTTTAATGTAGGTTGTGTGTGTGTGTGTGTGTGTATAGTTCAAGTTTGAGGAACTAAGAACTTTCACTAGAAAAGGCTGATGAAGTTAAAATTTTATTTCATTCACCAGAATCTCTTAATTTAAAATGTAGGTCCATAATTATAAATGCTCATGATATACTAGTGTGAAAGATCAGTGCAATCTTTCCATATTTAAGAAAAATACCTAAAACAGGTAAGTAGATTTTAAAATGTCATAAATAAAATCCAAACTAAATGAGATGGTAAAATATAGAAAGATTGAAAAATTATTTTTTAGTGTAGTTGCTTACCCTTTTTGCTTTTGTACGCAGTGGTGTATCTTGAACATATCTTGATGGTGCATCGGAAAGATAGACTTCTACATCATCAGGCACTTCTTCAAGAAAGTTTGAAGGAACCAACCCCTTCTGTCCATTGAGTTCACCCTGCCATATGGCAAACAATTGCTTTTGAATGACTAAACATGCAGCATTCCTATGAGGTAGAGAACTATTTTTTGTGTGTGTTTTCTAGATGGAGAAACTAAAGGAAGTGATTTGCTTGACACCATAAAGAATATCTTACAGCTGGGCACAGAATTAGATTTTCTGGCTTGAGAGTGGTAAATTATCTGTAATGCAAATAGGGAGCTAAAGGAAGACAATAGATACAAAGTATTCTATAATTTTTGGTGAGGTTTAAGAGTCCAGTATATTAAAGGATTTTGTTCGGATTACCAATAGAAAAGCTATCTGTCTACTTCTTTGACCACATTAAAGTCACTGTGGATCTTAAAATTGACTTTTAGGCTTGGGGCAGAGAAGTCCATGCCCCTGCGTGCTATTCAGCTAAGACCTTTTAATATTTCCTTTGTGTTTGGTTGGGGGGGGGGGGGGAGGAAGGTTGGCATTGCAAAGGGTTGTGCTTTTGAAAAGAGAGTGACTCTAAAATTACTCATTGGATAATCAGAATTTATGCACTAGGACTTGAATATCCCTCAGTATTTTATAGTGCCTGACAAGACCTAAGCAATTACTTGTATTAATACGCTAACTTGGCATGGGGTGAAATTAATATGGGGCATTAATCCAAGGCGCTCTCTAACATTTCTGCCATAAGAGGCAGATACACAACATAAAATAGGTGAAGCATCCTCTTAAAGGTGTTTGTACATCTCCTGTCTCTGCCATGCAGTATCATGGTAGACACAATGTGCTGTGTTTTATTTCAGATGGATCTCTGGGGTGCAAACTCTTTGCAGCTGCTGGGAGGATCTCTGGCTCTAATTTCAGCAGACATGTATTATTCCAGCTGCGACCCTTAAGTCAGAGGGAAAAATTTTATAATCATTGTTGCTCTGCACTTTCCCTTCCAGAGAATCCTATTGCACAAGCTTTATATACGTAGGATGGATTTTTTTTCTGCAAAAACAACATGGAGTCTGGTGGTACCTTAAAAAAATTTAAAGACTAACACAGCTACCTCTCTGAATTCTGTTGTTAAACAAAGGTTACTGTCACAATCTGTTCCAATGTTGACTGGAGCTTGCAGCAAAAGTGTGGCTATCAACATTTGATTATAATAGCATTACTTTGCTCCCCGGTAGTTACAGTTTGATTAGCAAGTTGGACATATACATTCACAGTTCCAAGCTTCTTGCTTGCATTTCAGAATGCATTTATTTCAGCTCAAGTCACCTGCCAATAGGCAAATGTTCTTGTAACATGTAGGAATGTTTGTACATAACTTCAATCTTAAGTTGCAGGAACAGCAGCATGTACATTGTCACTTTATACCATAGTATTAAGAACTAGCACCATTAAGTGAAATGTTTAATAAACTTGCTGAAATCATAATCTAAACAAAATCCTCCGAGATCATATTTTAATAGATCATTCTACCAACAACTGGAGCACTCTGCTCAATGTAGTTTAAAAGACCAAATAAAAGCAAACTTACATAGTAAAATCCATCTTCATCTATTTCACCAAAGACTGTGAAAATGTCTCCTGTACAAAAGGTAAGCTCAGCCTGGGGAAAAAGGAAAGTGACTGGTCATGTTGTGATACTGTCCAAACATTAACATTTTCTGCTGCTGCACTGATGATATACAAGTTTAATAATTTTTTTTCTAGTCATGTTACCCAAAAACTAAATAAACCTCATGTTAAATTAGGGACCAGAATATTCTTAAGAACAAACCAGAAATAAATAACCATGTACTGGGTATTTTCCTAACAAGCAATGAGTTTTAAATGCATGGGCTCAGCTCATCCTAATCTGTGTGGGAAGGAAGAGACTCCTGGTATGAAATCATAGCAAGGATCCTCTTGTGGGGTTGGGGGTGGGATATGACCTCCTCCTATGTGTTGTACTGGGATTCTGGTAATATAGCTGTATTGGAGCTGTGCTGTCAGTGACTTTTCCTGGCTGCAGCAGCCCCCCTACCCTCTGGGAGGTCTCTTCCATAGGGTTGGGTGTAAGACACTGCTTGACCCACCTTGTGTCTGCACAGATCTGGGCAAAAATAGCAACCATCTTGGAAAGGTGGGAGGAAGATATGGGGGACAGTGCTGTTGAAACAGACAGATATGTGAATGAAGATCCATGGGAACAATCTGGGTTCTGTTTGTTTACAGTTTTGTCCACTTGTACAGAGACAATGCTACAATTTGGCTATGTCTACACTATGAACTTTTTGCGGAAGACACAATGCAAATGAAGTGCTCATTAGCATTTTCTCGTGCTTCATTTGCATAATCTCTTCCAATCCATTTTGCACAAAAACAAGCAGTGTGGACATGTCTGTTTTGAGCAAACCCCCCTTTTTGTGCAAGATCCTTATGCCTCTATTTTAAAGGCAAAACAGACAGTCCTGTCCACCCCGCCCCCATTTCCCTCCCATCCCCGAGAGTCCCACTACCTACCTCGAGTGAAAATGGAGGTAGTGTAGGCTTCCCGGGGATGGACAGAAGTACCGCAGCTTAGCGCCACTTCCGGCGATTCCGGAAGTAGCGCTAGCTGCTCTGCCGGGTGTACTGCGGGAGGGAGCATCGGCTCCCTGCACCGCACAGGAGGGGTGAGTTAGCCCTGAGGCAGGCACGCATGGGGTTTCCCTGTGCTGGGGGCGGTTGGCCCCGGGGTAGGCGCGTGCGGGGCTTCCCTGTGCCGGGTGTTGGTCCCCGGGCCAAGTGCGTGTGCGGGGTTTGCCTGTGCCGGGGGGTCGGCCCCAGGGCAGGCGCATGCACGGGGGGGGGGGTACCCTGCGTGGGGTCGGCCCCGGGACTTCCCTGTGCAGCGGGGAGTGGGCCCCAGGGCAGGCACTTGCTGGTTTCCCTCTGGGGGGGAATCCTGGGAGGAGGCAGATACAGGGGACTATCTGCCTCCACTGGCACCCCAGCCCCCACTCCCCAGCCACAGAATTCTGTCTCCACTCCCCTGTCCCCAGCCACAGAATTCTGTTCCCACTCCCCTGTTCCCAGCTACAGAACTCTGTCCCTATCCCTGTCCCCACTGGCACCCTGTCCCCACCTGCAGAACCCTGTCCTCTGCCCTCCCAGCACCCTGTTCCCTCTTCCCTTCCCCCCGCCGCAGAACTCTGTCCCCTCAAAATGTATAATTATAAATGCTTCATTTTAGATTTAAATAACATGAATAAAAAACACACCATATATTTCATAACTATAAACACGTGATTTTAATTTTATACATTGCATAATTTAAAAATAAATTGTTTATCAGAGTGTGTAAGTAAGGGCTGGGGATAGCAAGTGATGGACAGGAGGAGAATAGAGAGGGTGGGGCTTCAAGGAATGGGTAGGACAGTAGATCTTCACCTGTTTGGAGATTTTAAAAAGTGATCTTGGGTGTAAAAAGGTTGGAGACCACTGGGCTACAGTGTGTTTTAAATAACAAGTAGGGGGAGATTGCAAGCTTGGCAGGTATGTTTTGTTTGCTTTGCCACATAGTTTCGTGGGCGTTCCTGCTACTCCTAGCACAATGAGTTTGGCCTGCTCTTGAAAACATGCCTCAAGTTTTGTTTGTTGGGAGAGCTCCAAAATTATACTGATGGCACTCTCTCTCTCTGTCTCTGTCTCTGTCCTACACGTGATACCTACTGAATTGGGCCTGATGCAAGACCTGACCCCAGAACCATAGTCAGCAATGCCAGGCCGTATATTAAAACGGATATATACAAGTTTATAGTAAGTTGGCACGAGCACTGCAATCATTGGTAAAATACAGGCATGCCTAAGAAGTAACAGATAGTGCTTATGTGTGTGAATATACTCTAAAAGATGAGTACCAGAAGGTTTGACAGAAGTGATGAAAGATGTTTTGTTCAAGACCCATGGAGCAAGATACAAGACAAGAAACAAACAGCTGTCACAGAACACGTAACTAATACCTTATTTCTTCTTTGAATGCTTGCTCATATGCATTTCAGTATGTGTGTGTGTAACAATTGTCAAAAGACTTGGCCCTAGCAGTACCCTTTGGTTCTGATGTAGTGCCCCCTGCCAACCTAACTCCTGCCAGTCATGGTGATTAGAGCTTCTGATTTCTTGCTTAGCATACAGTTCTTCTCTCATGCGTAGTTCTCACAAGTTCTTTGCAGTGTAACTAGGTGTGTTCTCAATTCGTTTAGCTAGCTAGTTCTGCAAGAGGTTTCCCCTTCACTTGTTTGCTGAAGTCTTTGGGTGAATGCAGCAGCCCCAAAGGTATAAACAATGTACTAAGTGCAAGAAGCATGTGCCCAGCAGTGACCGGTACATGTACGGTGCCTGGGAGAAGGCCACCAATAAAATAAGTGCCGTATCTTCAGGAGTTTTAAGCCCCAGACGAAATGTGAGAGGGATGAGAGACTTAAATTTTTAATGGAGTCAGCACTTTAGCCTCATGATTCAGCTTTGACTTCTTGTGGTGCCTTGCTATTGGTATGCCCTCCCCAGCAAGCCATAGTCCCATTGCTCCTAGACTATCTCCTTTAATTAAAGCAACAGGATCTATCTGTCTTGTTCACTAAGGTACAGCTGGCAACTATTTCTGTTTCTTACCAGGATTCAGGAATGACATCTCTCTTTGGGGACTTGCTGGTGGGTCATTTCCCTATGGGTTTGGACCTTCAGGTACATCCTTTTACCTCTTGGGACCTGAATCTTGTGCTCTCCTAGCATATGGCCCCTATATTTGAGCTCCTGGACACCTGTTCTCTAGCTTCCCTATCTTACAAAGTGGTCTTTCTGGCAGCCATTACTGCTGCCAGACAAGTGTCAGAGCTGAGAGCTCTTACCTCTTGAGCCTTTGTCTTTTATAAAGACAAGGTTCCACTGCAACCCCATTCTGCCTTTCTGTCAAAGGTAGTGTCACCTTTTCATGTCAATCAGGACATTTTTTTCCTCTGTTTTTTCCTAAACCACAAAGCACAGATTAGGAGAGACTCACTAGATTTATGACATGCCCCTGCTTTTTATCTTGAGTGAAATAAGCCATTCCAGTGGTCAACGTAACTCTTCATTTCTATTGTGGACTGTGCTGAAGGGCCTCCTGATTATGTCACAGTGCCTGTTATCCTGGATCACTATGTACATCAAACTGTGCTCTGACTTAGCCAAAGTGCCGGTCCCACCTATCCATGTACTCCATTCAGGTGCAAGCCTTAACGGTAGCTTTTCTAGCACAAATCCCAATTCAGAATATAGCTATGTCGTCCTCCCTACACAATTTCACAACTCTTTACGTCTTCACCCATCATTTCTGGGATGATGTAGCATTCGGCAGAGCTGTATTGAACTTGGCATCGAGCTGAGGCCCAATCCCTCCTCCTTACAAACTTGCTGGTAAGTCACATAGTGGAATGCATATGAGCAATCACTGGAAGCAGAAAAGAGTTATCCACCTTTTGCAGTAATGGGAATTCTTCAAGATGTGTGTCCCCACGGGTTCTCCACTTGGTGCTGGTCCATCCTCATGCTGGTGATTGGAGATTTTTCTAGAAGTGTCCTGCCATATTGCATGTGCACAGTAGCATCTCCTTATGCCGCTGGTATCTGTCCATTCCTTCTTTACCCTGGTTATAGCTCCGAAGAGGCTCCAAAGTAGAGGAGGGATAGTGGAGCACCCCTGGGGACACACATCTTGAAGGACTTCCATTACTGCACAGGGTGAGTAACTCTCTTTTCTTCTTTAAGTGATGTCCCCATGGGTGCTCTACTGTTCATATCGTGGAGGAGAGTTTGGAGCCATGCCCCAGAAACTGGGCAGCACTGCCTGTCCCACTGGCATTGTTGGAAATAAGCTGGAGATAAGTGTATAATGTTTTGCAAACATATGGTTGGACAATCAAATTGCCACTTTGCAAATGTCTTCCAGTGGGACATTGTTGAGGAAGGCTATGGTGGAAGCCACTGCTCTGGGGGAATGAGTTGCCGCTACTGGTGGTGGTTGTTTGTTGTAGATGGTATAATAAGCATGTATGCATGAAGAGTTCCACCTGCATATTCTCTAGGAAGAGATGGCTTCTCCCTTTGACCTTTCTGCAAATGAGACGCAAAGTGTCGTTGACTTTCTCCTTTTGTTCTATCAAGGTAAAAAGCAAGTGTTCATTGGATGTCCAAGGTGTGTAACGCCACCTGCATCACGTTGTTATGAGGTTTAGAACAAAATGCAGGTAAGTGAATTTGGGATAGAGACTGAGCATTCCTCTGTCCTTAGTGAAAACTGTGTATGGTGGGTCAGCCATCAGCGTCTTTCCCCCACTCTCTTGCTGGAGGTGATGGCCACCAGAATGGTCACCTTCATGGAGAGAGGCGACCAGCTAAGGTGCCATTTATAGGGAGGTAGAAGAGCAAGAATCCCCTCTCCCACTTTTGAACCCCTGGATTTCATACTTTAGGTCTGCTTAAAACTGCATGTACCAGCTCCTGAGGCAGTACTTAAATGCAACAGGAGTTAGAGCTGCATGCCATTTTGTCTTTGGAGCAAGAAGTTAGTTTTTAAATGAAGAGAGGCAGAGCAATTAAGAATAGCAAGCTGGTCAGTCAAGTAATTGAAAGATGTTTAGATCATCATGAAAACATTGCCAGGTATTTAAAAGAGGGGTGAAAAAGAACAGGAATGAGTATTGTGCTGTTTGGATTTGCATTTGAATCACTTCTGTTAAACTTAAAAAAAAAATTAAAACAATGAGTGGTCCTGTAGCAACTTAGGGTATGTCTACACTACAGCACTAATTCAAACTAACTTAATTCGAATTAGTTAATTCGAACTAAGCTAATTCGAACTAGTGCATCTAGACCTAAAAACTAGTTGGAATTAGCATTTTGCTAATTCGAACTAGCATGTCCACATTGAGTGGACCCTGAACTGATGTTAAGGATGGCCGGAAGCAGTGCCGGCAGGGCATCAGATTAGGACTTAGAGCGTGGAGCTACTGTCTCAGGCTATCCAAGGGCTGTGCTTAAAGGACCCAACTCCCACCCCGGACAGACAGTTCTCAGAGGTTCCCCGCTCACTTGTCTAACTCAATGAGGGACAGCAAAGCAGTCCTGGCTTGGAGTGCCCTGAATGCCCACACTCGGCACATCACAGCACTCGGCTATCAGCCCGGCTCCACTTGCCGCAGGCTGCCATCCGGGGGGGGGGGAGGCGTGTCAGTTGGGGGGCTGCAGGAGAGCTTCCACCCCGAGGAGCCTGCAGAGCCACCCCAGTCCTTCCCATCGGGGGCTCATACCCCATTCCTCCCTCACCTCCTTCCACTTTCCCCTCCCTAGCCCCCCTTCCTGATGTACAAAATAAAGGACACGTGTGTTCAAAAATAGAAACTCTCTTTATTTAACAAAACTGGGGAGACTGGGAAAAGGAGGTGGGAGAGGGGAGGGCAACTAAAATGATCAGGGGTTTGGAACAGGTCAATATGAAGAGAGGCTAAAGAGACTGGGACTTTTCAGCTTAGAAAATAGGAGACTGAGGGGGGATATGATAGAGGCCTATAAAAGCATGAGTGGAGTGGAGAGGGTGCATAAGAAAAGTTCTTCATTAGTTCCCATAATAGAAGGACGAGAGGACACCAAATGAAATGAATGGGTAGCAGGCTTCAAACTAATAAGAAAAAGTTCTTCACAAAGCAAATAGTCAACCTGTGGAACTCCTTGCTGCAGGAGGCTGTGAAGGCTAGAACTAGAACAGAGTTTAAAGAGAAGTTAGATAAATTCATGGAGGTTGGGTCCATGGAGAGGTATTAGCCAGGGGATAGAAATGGTGTCCCTGGCCTCTGTTTGTGGAAGGCTGGAGATGGATGGCACGAGACAAATGGCTTGGTCATTGTCTTCGGTCCATCCCCTCCGTGATAGCTGGTGTTGGCCGCTATCGGCAGACAGGCTACTGGGCTAGATGGACCTTTGGTCTGACCCAGTACGGCCGTTCTTATGTTTTTATGTTCTAAGCTCAGGTCTCAGGGTCGGGGGTCTCATTGGACCACCTTGATTTCATGCAAACCTGCTCCCGGGTGGCCAGGCTGGCAGCTATCCTGCCCTAGATGGCCACTTCCCGGTGCCTAGTGCGGAGGTCGTGGATGAGGTCCACGATCTCCGCACTAGACCAGGCGGGCGCCCGCCTCTTGCGGCCCCGGGCAGGCTCCTGGGAGCTGCCAGGCTGGTCCCGGGAAAAGGCGGAGGGCTGGGTGGCAGCGGGTGGCTGGCTTTTGCCGTGCCAGGTGCAGGGTCTGCTGGCTGGGTGCTGGCAGGCTTGCACCTGGCACGGGCACCGTAGCCAGACCGTGTGCCCCTTTAAGGGCTCTTGGGGCCAGGAGGGGGGCAGAAGAGTTTCCCTGGTGGTGCCCAGAGTGGCCACCAGGGCAAGCTGGGGAGGGCTAGTCTCCCACTAGTTCTAATTAAGTGGCTACACAGCCCTTAATTCGAACTCCTTAATTAGAACTAGACATTAGTCCTCGTAGAATGAGGTTTACCTAGTTCCAATTAAGTGTTCCACTAGTTCGAAATAAGTTCGAACTAGGGATTTGCCTGTTAAAGTGAATTCGAACTAACGTGTTAGTTCGAATTAACTTTGTAGTGTAGACATACCCTTAGAGACTAACAAAAAACTGCTCTTAAACTTGTAAATGGTCTTGAAAAGTTGGTGAACAGTGACCAATCCAAAGATGACTGCAAAAAATTTACAAAGCGATCTCACAAAACAAGGTGATTGGGCAACACAAAGCAGAAAGAATTCAGTGTTAATAAGTGTAAAGTAGTGCATGTGGAAATATAAAATCCAAACCGTAGATACAAAAATTATGGTGCCTAAAATAGTTGTTACCACTCAAGAAAGAGATACTGGAATCCTTGTGGATAGTCCCTGAAAACATCTGCTCAATGTACAGTGGCAGTCTAAAAACCTAACAGGATATTGGGAAAGGAATAGATAAGAATGGCCATAGTGGGTCAGACCAAAGGTCCATCTAGCACAGTATCCTGTCTGCCAACACTGACCAATGCCAGGTGGCCTGTGACAGAGGCTAGGGATACCATTCCTACCCATCCTGGCTAATAGCCACTGATAAACTTAACCTCCATGAATTAATCTAGCTCTTTTAAAAATCCTGTTAAAGTACTAGTTATGAAGACAACATCTTCTGGCAAGATAATAAGACAAGATACCACAGTGCCTCTAATGTCATTGTATGCCCACTTTTTGAATACTGTATGCGGAGATGGACATCCCATCTAAAAAAGATATATTGGATTTGGAAAAGGTGCAGAAAGGACAACAGAAATTTAGGGGGTAAGGAACAGCTTTCACATGAGGAGAGATTAACAAGACTGTGATTTTTCAGGTTGGAAAAGAAATGACTAAAGAATGGGTATGTTTGATGTTTTGAAAATGATGAATGGTGTGGAAAAATAGAATAAGGAAATGTTACTCACTCTTTCACTAACATAACACAAGAAGCCAACCCAATTACATGTATAGGCAGCAGATTTCAAACAAACAAAATACATTTTTTTCCCCACAATCAACTTGTGGAACTCTTTGCTGGGAGATGGTGGAAAAGCCCAAACGATAACAGGAAAGATGCAAAATAAGAGCAAAATAAGTTCAAGGAAGATGGGTTCATCAATGGCTACGAGCAAGAATGGGCATGGATGGTGTCCCTAGCTTCTGTTTCCCAGAAACAGGGAAGGGGCAGTGAGATAGATCTTAATGATTGCCTCT
Source organism: Pelodiscus sinensis (assembly GCF_049634645.1). NCBI lineage: Eukaryota > Metazoa > Chordata > Testudines > Trionychidae > Pelodiscus > Pelodiscus sinensis. The sequence goes on along the minus strand of NC_134725.1, from coordinate 25,599,812 downwards.
GTTTATTCATCCTGAAGCACCTGGCATTGGCCACTGTTGGAAGACAGGATAATGTGCTAGATGGACCTTTGGTCTGACCCAGTATGGCCATTCTTATGTTCTTACAAGGTGGGAAAACAACAAAGAACAACTAAATTGATTTTTTTTAGGGGGAGAGTAGAAATTTTTTTGATTGTTTTGACAAACGAGAAAGGGTTCGAAAACTTGAAAAACTGGGGAAATTTAATTTTTTATGCTAATTTAGGTCAAGAAAGGATGACTGAAGGTGAGCTCCATCTGCTGCCTAGGATGGTAGTACAGGAACTGAGGTGCTACGTGTGTACCTAATGGACACCAATTGCATTAGAAGACACTACTGTGCATATGTGGTGTGGCAAGACACTGCTAAAAAAATGTCCAGTTGCTGGCCCAAGAACGTACTAGCACCCAAAGTGGAGCACCCATGGACTCGAAGAAGAATGGTTACTTACCTTTGTAATTGTTTTTCAAGGTCTGAGGCTCATGTCCATTCCAGACCCATCTGCCTTCCCTCTATCAGACTGTTGCATACCACCAGGGAAAAGTCTTCTGATGGTTTTGCACGCAGCACACACATACATATTGGACTGGACATGAGCAACACATGTTGAAGAACAGCAATTACAGAGGTAAGAAATCATTCTTTTTCTCAGTCTATAAATGTTAGGATGCTTCACCTTAACTTTTTGTCCAGTGAAAGGGGCAAAGGAAAGACCTACTGTTGACTGAGCTGAGTCCATTGGGACTGGCATATGTATGCAAGCATGAACAATAAACATTGTCTCCAAGGTGCATCAGTGGTCTTTCGGAGTAGTGATACTGAGGACTGCTGGACCAGCTATCTTCATAGAACTGGGCCAACACATGGAGAGAATACATAAATACCAACTGATAACATCATAAATTGCCCGATGCTGATGAGAAACGTAGGTGGGATAGAGCGGAGGTTCTCAGCCCATGGCCAGTGGGCTGCTTGTGGCTCAATCAGCATGAAACTGCAGAACCCGTGATAATCTCAGGGCCATACAGATAGTAAATATTTTGTGTGGATGCAGTCTACATAACACAGAGTGCTACCTATGCAGTCCACCTTGGTTAATAGGTTGAGAAATTCTGGAGTAGAGGGAGGACAGACCAAGGATGAAGATTTGGGGGTCTATAATGCTGAAGGTACTATTATGAGGGCCTGATATATAGGCAGATTGTATTAAGGGCTGCCATGAAGCCGAACGGATCAATAACAAGAGAAAAATTGGTATTTTATGAATGTATGTGTTTGGGATATGTTTTGCATCTCTACATTTCAAAATCAGTTCTTGTGCTTGAGAATACCTGTTTGTTGGTGTGATTTGTGACACTTCCAGCAATTAAGCTCTCTCAAGGAAGGATGCTAGGTGCATTAGCTATTAAATATTCTTTCCCTCTTCACTTTTTTCGTGTAGATCTTTGTTATATGACAGTTATAATTGCATCACAAGGCTATGTAATGTGTTTAGCAGAGCTGGGCTGAATATTGAAAAATGTTCATGAATGTATTTAAACCGAACCCATTAATTCATCAATGGCTACATAGAGAACAAACGTAAAAATTATTTTTTGATTAAATCAATACCTCTACGTCAACATTAGGAGAACTTTCTCTTGGATCATAATCGTATAGTGCCACCATCCTCCGTGTTGACACAGAATGCTGTCTGCCACTCCGTCTGTTCCTTTCTGTTCCAACCATAAGGAGGAAAAAGGGAGGAAAGCTATCAAAGTTACTTCAAAGAATAAAAACAGCACTGGTGTAATTTTCTCCCCCCCTGTTGTTATTTTCTCAAAAGAGTCGTAACCAACTCAGACAATTTCTCTAGCAGCTGGACAAGTGACCAAAGAAAAATACCAAAATCTATTAATGTAGTCATGAATTCCTGATGCAAGCTGGACATCAAGTCCAAACCAATTTTAATTCTCAACAGCTAGGTTGATCCTAATGTTTCTAAATAATTCCATTGATATATTGAAAGCTACTATTTATGCCTTTTTAAAAATCTTTTTGGTTAGAAGAATCATCACGTGCTACTATCCAGACTTTTGGATAGTATATTATCACCATTCTATCCTGTTTCACTTCAGTCAGACTGTCACTTTTACTCACTGGTCTTTTTTTCCTGCATAAAACCACCAGGAATTTTGTGCCTGATATTATTCTTCCCTTTCTTGGTAGGGTACTTGGACAAGAAACAACTGTTTTCATGTGATCCAAATGAGCGATTTATCAATTCTTTAAATGAATCTAAATGTTTCCATTAGTTTTGTGGTTACAAACAAACAAATAAATAAATAAATAAAAAGCACTTTCAAGTATTCCGTGAGTTTAAAGCTTTCCTTAGCAGGAGGTGAAATTTAGTGCTTCCAGAAATTGTTGACTGACATTAAACATTTACAGGGAAATCTATGATGGGCTTAATTTTAAAACTGAAAAAGAGCAGCATAATTCTTGCAGATGATGCCACATCAAGAGAAACATGCTAGTTAGTTTTACTTACAACAGGCATTGAGGGCCGATGAGGTAGAGAATAGCATTATGAAGTGCAATAAAGTAAAATGGATTAGGAGCAGCGTTAGAACTCTTGCTCCAAAGTGCTAGGAGCATTGTAGGGTAGTGTAAGGTAACAGAGGACTAGTGTCATCAGTGGAGAAATATGCAGCATGCTTTCACACCTAATAGCTGGGAAGGAAGCATTCAGTCAGAGGAGACTGCAGCACACACCCATACTGAGAACATCAGCAATCTCATCTGCTGATGCAAGGAAGGATTTATAGTGAGTGCAAGGAGAAGTTCAGAGGGAAGGAATAGATTTTACAGAGTTAGGATCCAATTCCTCATTGGATTGGACCAACTCAATGTCTGCCTTGTATGGGTCCCTTTTAACATACTACTCTGCTGGGATAAAGGCAGGCCGTTCTTTTAGTACTAGGGGCCTCTCTGCTTCTAAAAGATCAAAACATATAAAGTAAATCTAGACAGCTCAAAGCAATTCAACTAATTTACAGCTTCAATCAAGTTATTGTTTTTTAGCACAGACCTCGTTTAGACTTTCTGGATCTGCGGTGTACAGAGCGTGTGCTCTCTTTGAAACGGTCACAGTTGACTTCAGGAAAGGAATGCATACAAATAAAAGAAGAGGAAAAGATATGAAGCTGTTCAAAGTTCTTAATTTTTAAGGATTTAATGTGGGCAAAGGATTAAGCAAAATTAGTCATAGCTGAACACAACATGTTAGTTGTTTGATTTTACATTCAGACTAAATCATATGTGATAATAGCATAAAACAGACTGGAGATTTAGGGCCTGATCCTACTAGCAGTCTCCACATGGGCAGACTGTGTGACAGGAGGAATCTGAAAATGTGGATCTGTTTGCACATTCAAGCACTTTGTGTTTACTTAATTCAAAATTAAGCCAAACTCTCCATGTTTCCCAAACTCTAGGAATCTATGTTCATTTCCTTTAAAAGGTGGCAAGAAAACGTAATCCAGATTTAAAACAAAAGCCACTTTTAAAGTGTCAAAATATTTAAAGGTGAACTGTCAGGCACAAAGTAAGGAGGGGGTTACCTGCAATTAGACCTCTCCAGAAGATTGTAGACTAAGGACAGTATGCTAATAAATACAGTGGCATTTTAATACAAGGGCAGTTTTTCTCCTCCTGGAAAATTCTGAGATGCCAACTTCTTCTTTTCTCTGCCACAGTGAGTGGCATCACCAGTAGCACATAAAGATGTTAATGGTGCTTGCAGAAATAGCTTGCAGGATCAGATCCTTCAAATGGCTACAGTCTGCGGAGCTAAAATTATGCTCCTAAAGTTGTATTGGTCCTAAATAAATTATCACATTTTCAAAGTGTGTTAGCACACACAATTCTCTCTGTCTTTGACATAATTTATACATTTTTGTTAGTCTCCAAGGTGCCACAGGACTACTCATATTTTAAAAAGTTTTTGACAGGAGGTGAGAGTGCTCAGCACTTTTGAAAATCAGGTCACGTTGAGATAAGTGTTTAAGTGTGGATTTTGGGGTAAAAAGATCTCAGAAGTGCTAAGATATGTCTGAACAGAAAAAAAAGCCATTAAGCCTTAGAGCCGCAGTCAAATCATTCAGCCTTATGGAGTTCACATTATGGGTCTAAAAATGGCAGTGTAAATGTCCCATGCTCTGAGACTGAGCTCCCTCACTGAGATTTCAAAGCCCATGTTGTAGCCCACGTGGGAACATTTTCACTGCTCTTTTTAACTCCATAGCCTAAGCTAAAGTCAGTTGACCCTGGCTCTGAGACTTGCTACCACATTTTTGGTTTGGGTTTGTTAGAGTTTGTTTTAACTGCAATAAGCCCTGATCTACACTAGGAAGATATTTTGAAATAACTCCCCTTATTTTCAAATAACAAGCGCAGTGTCCACACTCTCAAATACGTTATTTCGAAATAACTGCTGCTCTCTGCAAGGAATAACGCTTATTTTGGAATAGTTATTTTAAAATAGCATTCGTATAGATCCTCCACTGCTGCTATTTCAAGATAACTACTCCCCAGAGTCATTCAAAGTAATTACTCTCCAGTTCTTCCTAGAGTTCTAAGTTGAGATAGCACGTCCACATTAAGGGAGCCTGCCTCAGACTAATTTTGAGGCTTCCCTGTAGTGTGGACACACTGTTTTGAAATAGTTATTTTGGGATTTATTTCAAATAACTTATTTTGACATAATTTCCTAATGTAGACTTGCTCAAAGAGATTAAAAACTTGTCTATGCTTAAAACAGAGCTGCAGCACTGTAGTGCTTCAGTGAAGACACCACTTTCATCAAGAGCAGTGCTTTTCCCATCAATGTCAGTTCTCCAACTCCCTGATAGGCAGTAGGTAGGTCAACACACAAATTCTGCTGTTGACCTTACGGTGTCTACATTGGGGGTTAGGACACTAACTGCATTGCTCAATTGTGTGGGTTTTACTACAGCAATGTAGTTATACAAACCTAACTATCTAGGGTAGAACAGGTTCTGGAAATCCTAAACTCCAGATTTTTCATATATATTTAAGTGCGTAAAAATGCAAAGAAGCACCTAGTGAGAATCAAGTACTCCAGGGGGAACATTAACTGCAAGGAAGTGAAATGCCTAATCCAGGTGCTTTTGTAAAACTCACCAGAGGTGCCTATTTGCATCTTTGAGTATCAGACAGGTAGCCACGTTAGTCTATTTGCATCTTTAATGTCATAAATTCCTGTGAAAATCTGGCTTTTAGGAGTCTAGGTCTTAGTCAATGACTCCAAATTCACTTAGGCGCTTTTGAAAATGTTACTTAGGTACCTTTAGGTACTCAGGTCTAAAATTTTTACCCATGGTTCTTTCACATTGTTTGTTACATGTTTTAAGTTCTTTTGTTCTGGCACACAAATGGGGAAACATTGAGCAGAGAATTCCTGGGATCTTAAAGAGCCTATAGTGTTTCACTTTATGACTAACACTTATTGTCTTATGACTAACACTTATTGTCTTACCATTAGGGGTTTTTATTTTCATTTTATAATCTTGCAAAATAATTTTGGAGAGATTTTTTTTTTGTTCAAATGAATGTTTTGTTTTTAATGCAGCCATGTTTACAGTTCACTTTTAAAGAACATTGAACAAATGTTAGCAGTTTACAGTCTTTGTTTTGTTTCTCCATTGAAAGATTTAAACTTTGTTGATGGCTTTCCCTCTCAAAATATATTTGTATATAACTACAATATGGCTCTGTACAAAATTGAACCATGGATTTAAGACAACTGGTCCAAAACAGAGGCAATGTTGGTTTGTGATATCAGTATATCCTTTACACTTTTTGACTTATACAATGTTCACTTGAATATTGTGAGGCATAACCCTTTGCCACGAACCCTTTAAATTTATGATAAGTTAGGTTCAAGAAGAAGAGTAAAAAGAACAACAAATAAGTGATTCTTTTTATGCTTTCTAGCTGTGAGCAAAACATTTTATCAAATACAGTATCTCAGCACTGCATGTGCCAAAAGCAGAGGGATCTTGTTCTGTGTCTAGAAAGCTTTCAGAAAAATCAGTGTTTTTAAAAAAATAATAATATGTGCAGTACTGAAATGCAAGTCCTTATTTGTGGCATCAATAGTAAAAATGCTTAAATATTCTGATTTTTTTAAAAAATGTAATCAAGATGCTGACACAGAATGTATCCCATAGTGCAGTAGACTGCTGTAAAATTTAGATGCATGTGCCATACAGTAAAAAAAAAAAAAAAAAAAAAAAGCCAAAGCGCAAACAGCCAACTTAATAGCACCAAATCACAACTTTGGGTGCATATATTTTCCCCCTACCTATTTTTTCAATAGGTGTATTCAGAGGAAGAAACCCTTGTTTCAGAAGCTGATCCATCATCTCTTCATCATCTGCTTGGATTTCAGAGACCATATTACAAGGAATGAGGCCAAGTCTTGTACAAGTTTCTCCCCGGTAGAATCCATCAGCATCTTTATCTCCATAAACCTAAATATTCAATGCATAAAAATTAATCAGTGCTTTAATATTGGGGATTTATTATACAGGCAAAACTGTCCCAAAGGACTACAAAGTGTCTCTGGAATTGGGTTCATGTGTATTTATGGCTAATCTGTCTTTTTTTTTTAACTCCAAACACTAAGTTTTTTTAGTTAACTGAATTTGTGATTTGAGCAAAAATCAGCAGTTTTGTTAGCTGAGACATAAACATAAGTGAGAAACACCTTCAAAAGATTTTTTTTCCCTCTCTAAAAATTGTGGTAGAAGCTATAGAAGCATCTGAATAATTGAATCAAAGTTTTATTATTTTAAGTAGATTAAAATTTTGGCAAAATCAATGTTAAATGAAGAAATTCTTTTGTCTGAAATATGATGTGTGTATCTAAGAGCTATGCATATCTCATATAGCGAAAAGTATTTTTATATATAACTGTATATGAAACTCCATTTCCAATAACAGGTAAATCCAAGTTAAATCAGTCTGTTTCATCATTGATACTAACCAAAAGCTAATGAAATAAGTAAGAAATAAAATCTTTTGTGCAAATATTTGAGAATTCAGTATTGTATGATGAGGTTTACAAGATAAAAGGGTTTTATTTTCGAAAGATCCCCATCCTAAACTGCTGGGGGGGGGGGGGGTTTTCGAAAAAGCCCCATTTTAAAAAAAGTGGCGGCTGCCATTATGCAAATGAAGCATGGGAAATTCAAATCCCGGCTTCATTTGCAATATCGACATGTCTCATTTACATCCCTTTCTCGATAAAGGGATGTAGTCTAGACACAACCTAGATGATCTCAATTTCAAAATAAGCTACTTTGAAATAAGTTACACAACTGACATAGCTCAATTTACGTAGCTTATTTCAAGTTAAGCCCTGCTGTGTAGACTCACCCTATATGTATAGAACCCATTTACACATTATTATCTAGAGTGCCACCGCCTCCTCCTATACATTATTAGGCTGGCAAAGAATAGGTTTTTGTAACTGTAAATGTTGATGTCTCTATACATACAAACCAATGAAAAAGTATTTCCATCAATGACAATCAAAATGTACAAGCAGGCAAAGTAAGAAAATTCCTATTTGAAGACTTGTAACAGTTTAAAGACATTCATGTTTTATATTCTGAGATGCTGAGAACTTGTATTTGGTTAAAAAACTTTAGATTTTTGAATCTTAATGTTTGGCATTAAGTAATTATTGGTCCTTTATCTATAATTTCCCACAACCATAAACATTTTTATGGAGAAAAATAAATGCCTACAATCCATAAGTTAGTTCAACTGCTAATATTTAAATTGATCAAAATAAAAAAACTTGATATAATCTACTTAATCATATTAATAAACTTAAAATTCTGCCAAGTTCATACATTACGTATGATTACCGATACATGTAAAATGTGCAATGAAAAAACTGATGTTATATGGAGTAGTTCCCGATGTAATTTGTTTACTTAATGATGCTACAACTTAATGGATAATAATTGTAAAGTACTTTGAAAGTATAAAGGAAGGATTGCTCTCCCTGTGCAGTAACTGACGTTCTTCGAGATGGGTGTCCCTGTGGGTGCAAACCTTAGGTGTTTTGGCACCGTAGCACTCCTGGCTGGAAGATTTTTAATAGCAGTAGCTTTGACAGCTAGTTCACACATGCGCAAATGCGCTACAGCACTAGGTGTCTAATGCGCATATGCGAGATGCAATCCCTTCAGTTACTTCTCTGCCCTGGAGAAAAAAGGAGAGAGTACTGAAGCAGAGGGGAAGAAGGATGGGTGGTGGAGCACCCACAGGGAAACCCATCTGGAAGAACGTCAGTTACTGCAGAGGATGAGTAATCCTCTCTTCTTCTTCGAGTGTCCCTGTGGGTGCTCTACCTTAGGTGACTCCAAGCAGTTTATCCACTGGAGGTGAGAGCTTTGGACATCATAGTGCCATTTTAGGCTGTGATGAGAATTGTGTGTCCAAATGCCATTTCTCTAGACGCATAAGAATCCAGGGCATAGGGAGTAGCAAATGTGTGAGTGGAGGACCAGGTGGTCGATTTGCATACATCAGACAATGAGATGCCTTGTGTATAAGCTGTTGATGTTGCCATGGCCCTGGTGGAATGTGCACCAAGTTGTGTATGTGGGTCTTTGCCAAAAGTTGAGTATGTTAGTCTTATGCATTCTACGATCCATTTTGAGATCCTTTGGGAGAAGATGGGGAATCCCTGGGATCGTTCGGTGGTTGACATGAATAACCTGTTAGTTTTCTGGGTTTGCTTAGTTCTTTCCAGGTAGAAGGCAATGGCCCTCTGTAAGTCAAGTGTGTGGAGTGTGGCCTCTCTCTGATTAGCAAGAGGTTTAGGAAAGAAGATGGGTAAGTTAATAGGTTAATTACAGCAAAACACCTTCTGCAAGAACTTAGGGTGAGGTCAGAGGACTACTTTGTCTTTATAAAAGTTGGTGAAAGGAGGGTCTGCAATAAGGGTTGCAATTTCACAGACTCTCCTGGCGGATGTTATTGCCACTTTTGTGGAAAGGTGATGCAAAGAACAAGTCGCCGTAGGCTGAAACAATTTCCAAGTTAAGGTTCTCAGCACCAAATTGAGGTCCCAGGATGGAGCTGCGGGTTTGATTGACGGGTAAATGTTCTGAAATCCTTTGAGAAACATTTTGGTAGTAGGATGTGCAAACATCGACTTGGCGTCTATTGGTTGATCTAAGGCAGTAATAGTGGAAAGGTGAACCCTTTGGGAATTAATTGAAAGTCCCGATTTTTTTTTAGTTCAGTGATGTATTGCAGGACCGCGAGTAATGGAGTGGTAGATGGGTTGAGATTGTGGAGGTGAGCCCAGGTGGAGAATCGATGCCACTTGTACAAGTAAGTTTTGCACGTGGATGTTCTCCGACTGCCAAGGAGAATCTGTTGGATTTCCTCTGTGCATTCCATTTCCAGTGAAGTGAGCCAGGCCTGAAAGTTCAGCTTGTGGACATGAGGATGTTGAAGGCAACCGTGAGACTGAGTGATGAGGTGTGGGAGCCATGGGCACTCGACTGACATCTGGAGCAGATACGTATACCAGGTTTGTCTGGGCCAGTCTGGCTCTATTGGTGACTACTTGGTGGAGCAATGGTATGGGGGGAAAGCATATAGTAGGGCTGTCCCCTCAGTGTATTGTGAATGCATTCCCTGGGGATTGTGCTCCAATGCCCGAATGCGAACAGTAGTGTGGACACTTTTGTTGGCAAACAAGTCGATCTATGGAAAGCCCCATTGTGTGACGCTCTGATGCAACGTGATGAGGTCTAGTTCCCATTCGTAGTCCGCAGGGAAGTTCCTGCTGAGACAGTCTGTGGTTACGTTGTCTTTACCGGGGAGATGTGAGGCAAGTAATGTTATATTGTGAGCATTGCACCAAGTCCATAACCGGGCTGCATCCCTGCAGAGGGGGTAGGATCTCTCCCCTCCCTGCCGGTTTATATAGAAGATTTCAGCTTGGTTGTCTGTAAAGATCTGCACTATGAAGTTGAAGATACGGTTCAAAAAAATGTCAGCAAGCATAGTATACTGCTTGGAGTTTGAGCACATTGATGTGCATTGTGCTGTCTGTGTGGGTCCACTGTGTTGGTGTGGTAAGCACCCAGGTGGGCTCCCCAGCCCTGATGTGATGCATCTGTGGTGATGGTGAATGATGGGGCTTATCTGTGGAAGGGGACCCCAGTGCACACATTTTGTTCCTGAGACCACCACTGTAGGGCATGTCTGACTGCATTTGATGGTGAGACCATTTTGTTCAGGCTGTGTATCCAAGGTCTGTACACAGATCTCTGCCAGTGTTGTAGAGGCCTCATGTGTAGTCTGGCATGGAGAACGACTACGATTGCTGCTGCTATGTGGCCTAGTAGTTGGAGACACGCCCTGACTGGCAGTTGTGGGGCAGTGGTGTGAAGTTGTACTACTTGTGTTATAGTAAGGAACCTCTGGTGGGGTAACGATGCGATCGCATGGGTACAATCGAGATGTGCTCCTATAAACTCCAGTACTCGAGTTGGCTGGAGCTGGTATTTGGAGAGGTTGATTTAAAGGCTGAGTGACCTGAACAGCGACATAGTAGTGGTCACTGAGTCCTGAGTTTACTGGAATGAGTTGCTCCTTACAAGACAATCATCAAGACAGGAATAGACTGGTACTTTCTATTTTCGCAGATGGGCCGCCACAACTGCCAAGACCTTGGAGAAGACCCTTGGGCTGTGTCTAAACTACATGGCTCCACCGATGGAGCCATGTAGATTAGGCTGATCGGCAAAGGGAAATGAAGCCGCAATTTAAATAATCGCGTCTTCATTTAAATTTACATGGCTGCCGCGCTGAGCCGACAAACAGCTGATCAGCTGTTTGTCAGCTCAGCGCACTAGTCTAGATGCTTCCGCGCCGACCTGAAAGCCCTTTATCGACCGCCCCGTTATGTCTCGTAGGATGAGGTTTACCGGGGAGGTCGATAAAAGGCTTTCCTGTCGACAGGGGAGCGTCCAGACTAGCTTGCTGAGCCGACAAACAGCTGATTAGCTGTTTGTTGGCTCAGCGCGGCAGCCATGTAAATTTAAATGAAGCCACGATTATTTAAATCGCGGCTTCATTTCCCTTTGCCAAACAAACAAATCTACATGGCTCTGTCGACGGAGCCATGTAGTTTAGATGTACCCTTGGGGTCGTGGATAGGCCGAAAAGTAGTACTGTATACTAGAAATGATGTCCCCCTGCTGTAAACCTTAGGTACCTTCTGTGAGCAGGGTGAATGGGGATATGGAAATATGCATCTTGGAGATCGAGAGTCACCAGCCAGCCGTCTTTGTTGAGGGAGCATATGATGGTGGAGAGGGTGACCATCTTGAAGCGTTGATACTGCACATGTTTGTTGAGAACTCTGAGATCGAGGATGGGTCTCCAGCCCCCTGACTACTTCTCTGTAGAAGCTGGTGTGTAGGTATTGTCGTGGGACCCTTTCTACTGCATTGATACAGAGCAGGTGATCGATTTCTTGGCATAGAATAGCCTTGTGATATGGATCCCTGAAAAGGGGCAGGGTGGGTAGTTGGGCTTTGGGAAGGGGTAAGAATGGGTTGCAGTAGCCAAGTTTTATCATGTTCAGAACCCATTTGTCTATAGTTATGAGGAACCACTGTTGGTAAAACGGTGCTAATCTGTGGTTGAATAATATGGTAGGCGGCTCGGGTGAGGGAAGACAAATCTGATGGCTCTCGACCAGATCTTCAAAATGTCTGTCTCAAGTTAGAGGCCTGGGATGCGGTGGGTTGGTCAACTGACTGTTGCCTCCTCCCCTGCCGCTGCCTAATCTCATATTGTCTCTGAGTGTGAAAGAAGGTCTGTATCTCTGAGTGTAAAGTTTGTTTTGCTTTCTTTTTGGTGCAGGGGCCTGTATACTGGAAATGCCCAACATTTTAAGTGTGGCCCTGGAGTCTTTGAAGGAGTGTAAGAAAGTGTCAGTGCCATTTGCAAAGAGCCTTGGACCCTCAAAAAGAAGGTCCTCCACCTTCATCTGGACCTCCTTTGGGAAGCGAGAGGGGTGGAGCCAGGAGACTCTTCTCATCACCACTGAGGTGGCAAGAGCCCATGAAGCTGTGTCAGCAGAGTCCAAGGCAGCTTGGACTATCAATATCAATATTCTGGCTATCAATATCCCCTCATTGGTGTTGGCTCTCATTTGTTCTACTTTGTCATTAGAAGGAATTGAATAAAGTCTGTGATTTGCTCAAATATGTGGTGAGAGTATTTTGCTAACTTCACAGTGTAATTAGTGATGCGTAGCTGTAAGGAGGCTGAGGAGTATGATCGTCTGCCCATTACATCTTGACGTTTCCACTCACTGTCTGGATGAGGGTGGATATGGCAATGTTTTGTTTGCTTCTCTGGTTCGCTGCCTCAATCATTATGGAGTTAGGGGCAGGATGTGAGAATAGAAACTCAGACCCTTGAGGAGCTATATGGTATTTTCTGTCCACCTTCTTGCCCCCAGTTTGAATGGCGGTAGGTGTTTGCCAAAGTAGTTTGGCTGGATCTCCAAGGGCGGGATCCATGGGGAACACGAGCCTTGTAGCTGTGGAGGTATGGAGGATGTTGATAAGTTTATGCTGGGTCTCTGGCATTGTGGTTAAAGAGACCTCAAGGTGCTCATCTACCCTTTTGAAAAGGTCTTGGAAGACCTTGAAGTTGTCCCTGGATGGGGGTTGTGCAGGCATGAGTGTATCTTCAGGACAGGGAGGAGATATGTGTGTGAGTGGATGACAGGAGGTAGTGGATGGTGAGCCATTACCACCAGCTGTAATACCCAGCGGTCTAATGTAATCGCCGTCTATGTATCTTGAAAAGGTTGATGTCGATTGTGGAAGAGGTGAGTGACTTGTTGTTCCGTCACCATAAGGACTTGTTGCATGCCATTGACTGAATCATCAAACTTGCTGTTTGGAATTCTGTTGGTTGTTCGAACGGAATGGTTGGGGCCGTCTACATTGCGGGAGCTGTCTTGGACGTGATTGTCTATGGCTTGCTGCGGATTGTTGTCTTTGCTAGGGGTAGTTGTACCTCTTCTGGTATGCGTAATATCTCTTGTGCCGAAAAGGGGGTGTATGCATCCCCAAGGTGCGGAGCGTAGACTGGGAATCTCTTTCAGAGTGGAGGATATCATCCATCTTTTCCGCAAACAACTAGTTTTTGTCTAAAGGGAGGTCTTCCACTTTTGTATAAAGCTCCTTTGGAACTGCTGCAGAAGCAAGCCAAGATGAGCGCCTCATCGTTATTGCAATTGCAGAGGTGTGAGCTGCTGTGTCCGCCGCATCCAAGGAGATCTGCAGACTTGCTCTTGATGCTGTAAAACCTTTCTGCACTAGGGACTTTAAGAGATGGTGCTTGTTTTCTGGGAGGTACTGAAGAAGCTGCAATATCTTTTCATAATTGTCGAAGTTGTGGTTCGATAGCAAGGTGGCATAATTAGAAATACGTAGGAGAAGGGTCGCCAAGGAATAAACTTCCCTGCTGAATATATCTAGCTTTTTGGCATCTGGTATTATCTTATACTGTGGTGTCTTGGCCCGTTGTTGCGCTGCATCTACCACCAGCAAGTTCAGCTGCGGATGGTTAAAGAAGAATTCTAAATTGTTGGAAGGGACAAAATTTCTCTTGTCTGCTCTCCTGCAGGTTGGTGGTACTGAAGCTGGTGTCTGCCAGATAATGTCTGCCGCTTCCATAATGGCTTCATCAATAAGAATGGCCGCTTTTGCGCTCCGCCTTGGATGCAAATTTTTCAGCAGTTGATGCTGTTTCGTTTGTGCTTCTATCATCTGGATTTCTTGGGACTGAGCCACGCACTTGAAGAGGTCCTGGAACTACTTAAAATCATCTGGCGGGGACGTGTTCAGTGGGAAAACTGCTTTGTATGTCGAAGACGGTGAACAGTCAGGAACTGGATTTTCAGTCTGATGGTCGTCCACTTCAGACAACTGCCCATCTTCCAGGTCTGACTTCTGTGTTGTGGCCCCCAAACTGCATATTTGAGAAGTCAGGCAATGGCCAGGGTGCTGCTGTGGCAGAGAGTACCCCACTGACGGAGGATTGTCGTGTGAGGGCTGTTGATGCATAAGGTGATGGAAATGTGAATGTGACGAGTACAAAGAATGGTGATATTCATAATATCGATTTGACAGAGACGGCGTCTAGCACCTGGACGATCTATTACTGGTATGTCGCCTCTTGTGACTGACCCACAGCAAGCAGTAATAACGTGGCGACCGTCCATATGGTGGAGAGTAGGATCGGTGCCTATAGTAGTCACTGTAATGTGGGCGGCCATATGGAGAATACCGTCTATAATAGACCTGGTGTCTTGGGCTGTGGTGCCGGTAGGTATGGTGCAGAGGTGAGGTATACATCAGAGGAAAAGGAGGGGGACCTGGTGAAAATTTTGGAAAAGGGGGGGTGGGGAGTCCTCTGTCCCCATGCTTTAGCTGATGCCTTTGCTGGAGGCTCTGCCTGAATAAACTCCGGCTCCAGCATCTGGTGCGGTGCTGGTCTTTCAATCAGCTGCGCTGTATGTGCCAGGGCTGTTTGGAACTGGGAAGCACCACGTGGCTCTGACAACAGCACTTGTTGTGATGCCGGTGCTGGAAGAGTTCCCTCCAGTGCCACAGCTGCCCCCAGGGTTGTCTGCTGCTCCGGCACCGCTTGCTGGGCTGAACGGAGTGATGCCAACACCTTTGAAGGATGTGCACCTCTTGTCTGCACCGAGGCTGTCTTCGGCGCCGGCAACTTTGCTTGCTGTGTTGCCGGTGCCGGGAAAGTTCCCTCTGGTGCTGGTGCTGCTGCTGCTGCTGCCCACGCAGTTTTCTGCTGCGCTTTAGCAGTTAACCAGTGCGGTGCCGGTGCCTTTGTAACACGGGCGCCATTTGTCGGCACCGAGGCTGTTTTTGGTTCTGAGTCAGCTCTGTTGGAAACCGCAGCCTTTTTCCCTTTAGTCCCCAACCAAGATGGTAAGAGTCATGGGACAGAGCCAGAGGATCCCAGTTTACCTCCCACCGTTCTTTAAGGTGGGAGTGATCTGGCAGGGGAGATCTTTTCTTTTTTTTTTCCCCCACAAGTAGCTCAGGGGAAGAAATCCTTCTCTTTTGGGTCCCTCCCCCCTCAGCTCTTTAGCATTCCCCTCACTGGGGTCCAGCACCTTGTTGAAGAGGAACATTTTAAGATGCATTTCCCTGTCTCAACGAGTGTGGGCTGTCACCTTTAAGCAGTGCCCTCACTTATGGGGAATGTGGTTCTCCCCTAGGCAGCGTACACAGGCTGAATGCCCATCTGAAACTGGCATGGGCTCGCTGCATTGGGCACGCTTTTTAAACCCTGGAGATCCAGGCATGACTGGGTTAATCCTTTTCTTCTAAAAGAACAAGTTGGTTTGTTAAAGTTTGAACTGTTAGCCAGTGACTGCAGGGAGCCATTAAAAGCCGGGCTTCAAGGAAGTGCTAAAGAGTCCCTTTTTTGGCTTTATTTTGTACATAAGAGAAAAACAGGTAACAAAAGAAGGCTATTTATAATTAACTAATTATAGGTTCCCTGAGAGGAAGAAGAACTGCTGAGGGGATGAGAGAATGGAAGCCCCGTCTGAGTCCAGGGACGGTTCAGAGGAACTGACAGGTAAACCGGGTGCGCATGAAGATCAAAGAGTGCGAACAGTGTGTGCTGCACACTGTGCAGGCATGACCTGGCTGAAAACAGCTATGTAAAGCCTCCGAGCTGTGGTGCTGGGGCAAGCCCGACACCAGGAGTGGAGCACCCATGGGGACCACTCGAAGAAGAACTTCCTCTTTCGAAAGAGGTCTTCTTCCTTGTGAAATGAGGTTTACAGGGCTTCCGAAAGAGCACATCTTCTCTTCCACACAAAATGTCAGACGGGCAGATGCGTTCCTTGGACGTGGTGGCGTCTTTTTGGGATACCTCCAGTATCTGGAAAAACTCTGAAGTGTAGGACATAGCCTGTGATACGTAAAAGTTAGTGGCTCTAACAAAGGCTGTTGGTATTAATCCTAGAAACTGCTCAGTGTGAATGGACCCTCGAGAATGAGTTTGCAAGATCAGATCTTTGTTTTTAGATTCCTACCTTAATAATCTGGCCTTCTTTAAATGGTAGTTCTTCTTCTGCGGCATCAGGATTAGGGGACATTGTCAGAGGATCATAGTCAAAGAGAGCAACGAATATTCGAGTAGAAATATCCTCTGTGCCAGGATCTGTTTCTGATTCTTCATAAATCTCTGGAGAAAGATGGTCCCGACTACAGTATCCATCTGTGAAAGTAAGATCAGAGGGGAGCAAAAATTCAGCAATCAAGTCTATAATTTTCAACCTGTTCAATGTAGGTCTAAAATTTGTTCCTATATCTCTATTTGAAATGGGACTACATTACCAAGTCCTAGGAAACTTACAATGCGTTCCCACAAGGTCCACACAGATCAGTTAGTGTGCAGCGTCCTAGTGCACATTAAAACTTGCATCCCTCTACCCCTATTATAAAAAAAGCCTTTAGAAAAAAAAGTTACGCATTTAATCCCAATATTTCTGTTTTAATAATATCTGCATAAGAAAGATTATATATTTATTGAAAAAATAAATATTTTATTTAGGTTTTACTATAGAACATTTTTTAAGATGACTGTCCCTTCTTTACCTGCCACTAATGCCAGATCACTCTTAAACAATGTTTTTGTAATTTAAAATGGTCTGTTTAGAGGGGCATAGCTTCAATGGATGACTACAGAAATTTGTTTCCAGAACACTAGAAAGACAGTGGATAAGGAAATGCAGAACAGCCAAAGGGTATGAAGACAGTCCAGCCAGGAAGCTTTACACAGGCACAAAGCACAGAAGGGAAGTGGAACAAGGAGAGGACATGAACAAATGGCAACTGGGATTTTCTCCCAGTTGCAATCTTACTCCCACTGTCACATGGATTGGAAATGCAAAACAGGGTTTCTCTTCAGAGAATTGCACAGTCTATTTTTTTTAGTGAAACAGGACAAATTTTGCTCTCTGACTGGCAGCCAACTCCAACAGAAGTCAGTTGAAGTTAGTTCCAAGCATGAGTTGTGCAGAGGATTTTATCAAAACAATTCTGAACTGCAGTGGTGATGATTCAGGATGGTCACATTTGTTTCAGGCAGAATAGAGCTCTTGTGAACTGCCTAATTATTTATATTCAGTGACTGACTGCTGTAGGCCAGATTTTCAGCTAAATTGTCAATAGCTCCACTGAAGTCCATGATCTATGTTGATTTATATTAATTTATAATCTGGTTCTAGATATTTAAAACTTTCTGCTGTCTAATCTAAAAACCAGATACCTACCTGTAAATGGTTCTTTGAGTTATGATGCACGTGTGTATTCCAGGCTGTTTTGCATGCAACCTAGGAACTGAAGCTGGAGAACTTTGCCTACCAGTATCCATAGGGGCAATGGCCACACCCTGAAGCCTAGCTCTTCCCTTGGCTGTAGCAAAGCAGTGCCACCCAAAAACAGTGCCAAGATGCCAGAGAACACCTTGTGGAATATACTTTTGCATCACAGCTTAAAGAACAACAGTCAAGGTTATGTAAGCATTTTTAGATTGTTGAGTTGCTGCAGCCATGTATTCTAAGCAATACTTGCAGGAGGTGGGTCCCTGAATCTATTTAAAGAAGGGCTGCAGAACTACTTTCCTGAAATTTGCATCTGATCAGGATGCATCCATGAGAACATAGTGGTTTGCAAAAGTATGCACAGAAGACCAGTTAGCCATCCTTCAGGAATGTCATTTAGAAGTGCAAGTGACATTGCCTGAAATTAACATTTAAACTAAATCTAATGTACTTTACATATTGTACTGCTACACACAAGGAAAGGTCTCGAAAACTGAGAGCAAAAATGTAAGGTGAGACAGCACTCGGCATTCTGACTCCAGCCAGCATTGCTCTTACGCAGCCATGGAAGTGTCTGCTAGTAGGCACATTTCTCCAGCTGTGGTGCATGCACACTCACATGGACTATAGGCTGCATCTGCTCAAAGCACTTTTAGGGGGAAACTGTTAAGTATTTTAACTCACTGTATAATGAGCTATGAAAGGCTGAGACTTGTGCAATTATGCAGTGGCTTCTTATTTTGATGAAGCAGCAAACACAATCGGTAGTGGGTGGAAAACAGTTATTACTTTACATACTTCAATTAGCACTTGTAGTTAGAGGGCTATACACATTTTTAAAATTTAATTGTTTTTCCTTTGAATGGAAAGGCATTGACTAATTGCCAGGGGCTTCAGGTCAACTCTATGCCAAACCAATAAACTAGGAGTAATGTTTTGGTCATGCTGTTCCTATCTATGGAAGGTTTGGTAATGATGAACCAACCCCATTTTGGTTCTGTCTAATAGTATATTTAATGAACCATGTTGAAATGTGATCTTTTTGATCAATGGGTGTTCAAAGGTGCATACATTAGATGTTGACTGATGTTAAACAGCCATGGAGGAGTAGTTTCACAGAGGTTCATGCAATGCAGAGTGCTTTGACTTGTTTCAGTATGGAAAGCTGGTTGCATGACAGATGTCAGTGGATGACTAAGAGCTCTTTCTCCCTTACAGCTGAGCTGAACAAACTTACCTGGAAGCAGGGCAGACAGGACTTAAAGATTAACTCCCCTTGCAATCTGCATTGCATGCAATGTTGTCATACTGAAATGGCACTCATTAACACCCGGCTCTTAATGCGTCTGTCAGAAAGGATGAAGAAGGTTTGGCATACCGTATCTATAGTCAGAGGCCATGGTACGCTGCTGAGACCATTTCTTGTGTCCACCAATGCTGCGATAATAAGCTTCTTCTTTTACAGGTGAAATATTTCCCTCACTACCTGACCGAGACCGACCGCCTTCACTGTTACTGTCCATTGTAATTTCTATGGAGAAAAAGGGAATGATCTATTAAACATACTTTATCGTCTTCCCCATGGAGGCACCTGAGGGCAGGCTTTGCCAATATTAGGACTCAGTTATAGCAGGATACCTAAACACCTGCAGAACTATGTGTGAGTCAGTATGATGGCCATTCTCAGGTGAAATCACTCTCCAGTGATTCTTTTACAGCAGAGGTACAAAAAGGAATGTTTGCTTTTTAAAGGGACTTGCCTTCATACTTTAAAAATGTACATGAATTTCTGGAGGATAAATGCAGACTCTGAGTTCTGTGGGGGCAGGAAACTATATTTTTCTTTATAGCACCTACCACAATGGGATCCTGAGCTATGACTGGGGCTGCTAGGCACTATGATAATACAAATAACAACAATAAACATTCTAATCTTTATGTCCCCTGCAAGGTCAGGGGAAAATTTAAAATACATTTTATCTTTGGAAGTAGATTATCGAAAGCCAGAATTAAGTTGAAATTTTTCTGTTTGCAGGGAGATGTTAGTGCAAATATATTCATAACGTAACAGGGAAATAATCTAAAATGAATTTAATTTTGGGGACCAGCTAACTCCAGCTATCACCATAAGATTTTGACTGTGCTGTTGATTGACTTGACTGTTCATATGTTGTTCTCTCCTTGAAGATTAGTGTCAATACCTTATGAAAACACTATTACTGACCTAACAATAATGGTAGCATTTTAGTGATGCTGAGCAAATATGCGGTGCTCAGTATATTTCTATATGAAAATAAAATATATGGCCCCATGTTCTTTGGGCCTTAATGAAATAAAACCTCTACTAATTTCAGTTAATGGGAGTTTTGCTCCAATAAAAACTTTAGAATTTGTCCCAACCTTTTTTTAAAACAAAAACTTTTTTACGATGACAGCCATAATAACTATAGTATTCGGTCCTCATTCAGGCAAAACTGCCTTAGCAGTCAACAGGAACTTTGCTTTAGTGAAGACAGTCTGATCAAATCAGTACAAGGATCATTACACTGGATACATTGGTTTTATTCAGTCTATCCATTTCGAAACTCTATTCCTCATTTGTTTTCTGTAGCAAGTCTGGCTGTTATACTTGTCTTGCTGACATACAATATTGATGCGGATAATTATTACGTAGTGGGTACATATTTATTGCCAATTACTTTTGAATAGCTAAGCAATCAGTTGTGTTGATTTTATTAAATGCCCTGCTGAGTTAAGAAAGCCATGTGTATTGCAAAACTGACAATACTCAGTTTTGTATTAGTCCAATTCCTGTGAACTCTACTAGAAACCTGTTCTCTTTGTTTAAACATGGCAATACAGTCAAAGAAGTCAGCAATTAGGAATCCTGGACCATAACCACATCACATTTAAGAATGATACAGGATAGGGGCTGTCATCAATTTTGCAGAAGACAGTGGGTAATTCTTTCATTAGATGCTAAAAATTCTGCCACTGTGGGTTCTCTCTTATCAGTCAGTGTTAGACAGTATTGTAATTCAGTCCTACCGTGAATTCCCCAGTAAAGCATTCACAAAGCATACTTACTACAAAATACACTAATGAATTTTTGAACCCACACTAAAGAAATAGACTGAAGCCTTTATATTTTATTCTCTGGTTAACTATCATTTTGAATGTAGAGTGATTGTAAAAAATTAATTCTTCTTATCTACTCCCTAAAATATTGCTCTTTAACTACTGAATAGTTGAAGTCATAATTTAATAACTCTTTATATCCCAATCTTGTTTAGAGAGAGACAGATCTTCTGCATTTAATCGGGGCCCCGCTCCATCCATATCTTCCCCTTAAAAGAAATCCCCAGGGATCAGTTTAATCAAAATTATTTCAAACACCATCCCAAGTATTTAATGTTAGATCATTTTAACAGGCAATAAAATATATTGTGCATTTAAGATTTTAAAAGCATTCCGGGTATAATTCATTCTGATCCTGAAAAAAAATTACTATTGGGGGGAGAGGATAGCCATATAAAAAAAAGGGGGAAACTGATCTAGCTAAGAGCAACCTATACTGAGAATGTTTATCAGCTGATAATTATATAGCTCAGCTATTATTCACCAGTTGATATTTGCACATGCACGCTTCTTTTTTTAAACACCAGTGCAATTCCACTGAGTGATATTACTGATTTGTACCAGTGTAAATGGGAGGAGAGCCACGCACTACATATACATATTGAAGACGCTTAGAATTATTTTATGAATTATAGGTGTAATTTTTGAAAATCCAGTTTTCATAAATTAAGTGTCCCTAATAGAATATCCATTGGTTTTCCCATTTAGAGCAAAAACTAGCTAGCTTTACAAATCTGTAGAGGGTGCTATACACCACAAAAAGATTTCTGCTAACATTTCCTATATAGTCATTCTGCTGTATTTCCATAGAGGGAAGTGGAAAAATACAGGTCATATTTAACAATTTAAAAAATCCTATTGCTTTATAGTAAGTTAACACTATGAAGTTTCTTCTCTGTGTAGCTTCATAGATGAAGCTTCAGCACAGAACTGCTTAACATTGCCTTAGGTTCTCTCCATTGCTGTGTACACTGTTAATAAGGTAACATCTATTATAAGCACAGGTAGTATAGGAATTACATCACAAGAAGATTTTATTTCTGTACATAGTCTACAGTTCTCTATTTATACTCCTGTGTTTCTTGCATTCCTTCATGACTGTTTCCTAGTTGTTTGTGTAGGGTTCAGGTTTTGGAGAAAGTGTCTTTGTGCTTGGTGTCTTGATTCCATTATCTTGTCTGCAGTACTTTTTGGAATTTCTTTGCACATGGCAAGAAATATTTTAGGTCATGATTTAGCCAGCACAGAGATGCATTAGTTCGTAAAAGCAAATCTAATAGAATGACATATGTCCTACTTGCTTGTTTACTTCAATAACCTCAATTTTCCATGCTGAACTCCATTCCAAAAAGTAGTTAAGAGAATGGAAGGTGAAGGCAAATCAATGGTAGATGAATGGAATGATGGATGGGTGGATGGATAGATGAGTGGATGAGTGCACTTATTTTAGGTATCATATTCATAGCATGTCCACACCTTATTTTAAAGAATGAATTGTCGACTGTGGGTTTTAAATTGAAGCTATCACCAACCAAAGCCTAGGTCTTGATCCAAAGCCTACTGGAATCAATGGAAAAACTCCCACTGAACTTCATCAGGTTCTGGTTCAGATCTTTAATGAATCTCCAGTACACTCATTTAACCTAAGAGAGTTGGTTTCAATCTTAGTTCACCTTATATAAAGGATTTAGAGTTATGGTTGAAGGGTTTGGGGCTTTGTTGATTTGTTTTACCAGTCCCCCAGCTCAGCAGTTGTAAAGAACAGAAATGCACCAATCAGGCCAACTAACCAATAGAAGGGACCAACATTGGTCGAGACCTTTGTGGGACTCCACTGGCATGAGACAACCTTCGACCCGTGTGCTCCACCCTGTCAGGTCGTCCAGTGGATGCTGGATTACCTAAAAGCTAAAAAACAAAAGCAGGTTTTTAAATTACACAGCTGGGTGCATTAAAATGGCAGGTCAATAATGTCAATCACTGTCCAAAACATAAGCTCTAAAGGCAACTAAACATAGTTTTTAACTGAAAGGTTAGCTGAAAAGTTATATTGATGCCTTCTAAACCTGCAAAAGGAAAATGGTTCCCTAAAAAATGGCACGCACAGTTTGTAAACAGCACTCACGCATTAGAACAAAAAAAGAAAATAATTTTGGAAACATTCTTTTGCCTTTGTCGTTGCTGCTAACTTGGCTCAGAGTACTTTTAACTCTCGCAGAAGAGGACTAAAACCACTCGCATTAAAGCTATGTGGTCATAATACGATTGTTCAGGTCAGTGCATTTGGATTTTTAGCTATCTTGTTTTGCACAGTTTGCAGCACATTCATCAGCATATGTCCTTAATCTCGTGGAGTCTTTGAGAACACTGCTCTTCTCAAAAGGCCTTCTGTGGTTACAGGCTTTTCAATTCACTAATACTTGCAGAAGAGATTCATACAAATTTCACCTCACACCACTGCTAGTGTTCTTTTTGTTCACTAATTTGCAATAAATGTTGTTATATTAATGCTTTCCAGGATCTCTTTTTCAACAACTGAGATTAAATGCAGTATTGGCACCAATTTTAATAGGAAAACTTAAATGATCAATTCAAAATAAACTACTGGAGTAGGTGTGAAGCAGCAGCTGTATTTACTCCTACACAGGACCTTAGATTGGAGACATCCAGTCTTTGGACAGTTGCAAACTGAGAGGGTAAAAAACCTGTTTAGTTTTCTTTGGGCTCAGGGATGCCTAAAGATGCAAGTTCACAGAAGCACTCTTGTGCACTAACATATTGAAATGAAAATAGGCAGGATCACAGAGTCACCCCTGTGGATTAAGATGTGGCACCACATTGGCTTGTTTCTCTGGAAGAAGCTGTTTGCCTGCAATCTCATGCAGAGATGCAGTCTGCAACTTCAAAGGCAAGAAGAGATGGTCTAAAAAAGAGGGCAAAGACGTGACAGTGCAGAAAGTAGGTGAAGAATGGAAACACGATGAATCCTGTGACTCCAAGAAGCTTGCTTGGTCACTGTCACTGGGGGGAGATATTTCTTTGTACTTGCCCAGAGAGAAGGACTGAAGATGAAGAGCAATTCCTGCATATCTGGGAGTGAGGAGAGCAAAAACAACATGACAAAATGGAATCTTTAAGACAGACCATAAAAATAAAAATTGGTAAAATGTTTTTTCCAGTTAAAAATAAAATCTATTTTCTTATTTTTAATACAGTATTCGGATAGTCATTTAAAGTTAAACTAATTTCTGGAAAATTATAGTTCAGCTAACCCTTAATTAAAATTTAGATTCAGTTGTCCTTTAACAAAAGCAGCAATTATTGTAATTGGTTCTGTGGGGAAATCATTGTTGTAAAGCAAATTAAACTGATGTCAGTGTGATACAAAAGAATATGGAGAAGCAAAATGCAGATTTAATAAATAAAAAAATCATGAGGAAAGGAAAGAAATAAAACAACCACCAGTAGATAGGTCCCAAAGATGGATTTTAAGAAAAAAAAATCAAAAGAAGTGGGAAGAGGGAGAGAAAAGAAAGAGAAGAGACGGATTTAACAGGCAGATGTTAGAAGGAAGTTTTATTTCACACACCAGAGAGTCTTCTGCATCTCTGTGCGATGGCTCTGCAAGTGGAACAGCTGCCCTAGAGTCATTCACTTGTAAGTTGATCTTCCATGCTCGCTGGACATCTTTGGTATCTGTTCTATTGCATATTTGAGTCTCATACTTCCTCTCATAACTGGTCTTGGCCTCCTCACTTCTAGGCTCTGTAAAGGAAGAACCCATGTCACCAAAATCTTCTTCAATGCTGCTCTGCCTGATTAATGTTTTCCTGCGAGCAAGCAAGGGTCTTATGCTTTTTCTGCATGAACAGTTTTCAGTCTCTGCACACGTAGGTGTAACGTTGGCAGAAATCAAATCATAAGCACTTCTGAAATTAAAACGAGATTCTTCTTCCTCACTTCCACAGTCTAGTCCACTGTCAGGGCTTCTCGTTAAGGATCGACTGTAGTTATATCCTTTGTCTTCTGAAGTCAAATCCTCCATGGCTGAAACCCTGTGCTTGGATGGGTACCAGAAGGTGTGCTGTTTGTCTTGATTGTAGGGTCTAGCTACCCTGGATTTCATTTTATAGGGCACACCTAAAGCCTGCTTGTGCAATAGTTCAGAATATTCAACATCATCTTCGGCTACTTCTGGGATACTGAAAAGCCTTTTACTGTGGTGTATCTGCTGTGAAAATTCAGGCTGTTCCAAAAAAGCAGCTTCAGTGGTCCTATTCTTAGAGCATTCCTTAACAATATGTGATGTTAAAAAATAGGTGGGAAACAAACAATGCATGATAAAAATAAAATGGGAGGGAAAGGGGGGAGAAGGAAAGAAAAATAAAGACAGAATTAGTTTTAGAGCAATGGCAAACAGAAGGCATGCAGTTTATTCAGTGAGGGGAATGTCATGCTCTGAACAGGAATCTGAAAATAAAGACATGATTAAGTTGCTTGGTGTCAGATATAACAAAGGAGGTCCGTACAAACACAGCTGATATTGTGATGCTTTTACAAGAACAAATCCATGCATTTAACATAAAGCAATAAAAGCTGCATACAAGTTTAGCCAGGTGAGGGTAGAAGTGAAGTTAGAATATGGCACTACTGCTTAGGGTTCTTTGTGTGCTATGCCAAGCTGGGGTTTTTTTCATCTGTGGAGCATGTCTCAGAAAACTTTCTACAGCAGAGCTTTCTTGCTTTGCACCTGTTAAAGCATCCTAGGTTATTAACAAGAAACTCCACACTGCCATCCTGCTGAAGACAGCAAATTCAGGGCAGGAATGAAGTCAGAAGGAGTTTGCATGATATCCACAACCTCTTAAAAATACACTCTCTTTAACCTTGGCTTTCACCAAAAACAAAAGCACCCCCCTGAGAACTGTGGGCTACCTGCAGCCATTGGATCCACACTGGATATAGCATCCTAAATCTGCTTAATTACTGGACAAGCAACCTTTTATAAAAGTCTATTTACATACCAAATGTAAGTATTAACTATCATGGCTTGGATAAAATCTGACTAGCTTACAATAAAAGCCACACTTTAGCTTAAAAAATCATGTAATTGAAGGTTCCTATGCAAATATGTCTTTCTGGTACTCTGAAGCAGATACTGGGATATCCAGATTAATAAGATAAGAGGCGCTGCCTTTGAACTATGGAGCCCTTCTCTGTTTTGGCCATTGATACAACCTCTCTCTTTCCGTCTTAGCTTAATGACTGCAATGAGCTTGGGACTCCTGAACAGAAGGGCAGTGGCCCGTGCAGCATTTCTACATATGGGTAGCAACAGTGTAAGGGAACACAGCCATTTTTCCAGCACAGTAAAGTTTCAAAACTTCATTAAATCAATGTTCAGTTGTAAACTTTTCAAAGAACCATTACATTTTATTCAAAGTTACAAACAACTCCCATTTCTGAGAAGTCTGTAACACTGAGGTTCTATGATATATGTGTGGGGGTTTTTTAATAAAGATTTTAATTGTGTATTCCTAGAGCTTTTTTTAAAAGATGTCATAAATATTGAAAAAATATAAAGAAATGTGCATTAGAAATACTTCTGATCAGACTCTAAACATCCTTAAGTTTCATGGATACCTCAACCTAATATTCAAGTTTGGATCTCCTTCTAAATTACATATTGTGGGCAAGTGAAGGGAATAATAACCGTACACAAAAGTAAGTCACTTATTTGTACATGGAACACTTCCCTTTTGCATGAGGCAAAACTTGATACAGAAAAAATGGAATGAGCTACCTGCAATCATAGTTCAAAGTGCATGAGCTGGTGTACTTTCAAATGCAAATCACATCTACATTTAAAAGAATTCAGTTTGCTTAATATGCTTTCTGTTTCTTTTTTAATTACTGCAGCTATAAAGATGAATTGGATCTAGCAAAAGAGGGACACTCAAGTATTTTAATTCTAGAACCATAAATGCAATGGTGAGTGTCCTCCAAATTCTAAACTTACTCCCCTGCCCTACTAGATTCAGCTTCTGCACAGCCAATCAACTAGCAGATGTTAACAATAAACCTTGGAGAAGATCCACAGCTTGCATTAAATCAGTATATACTCATGGACATCAAATGGAGCTTTAGTGATTTACCTCACCTGAATATCTGGTCCTTGTGTTTAGAGCTGGGTTGACAGTACTGTTAATGTGGATGTAAATAGTAGTAGTAAATCTGCTTCTGGTTCATAAAGAACCAGACAGGTTTAGGGATAATTCAGTGTTTGCCTAGCAGCAGTGAGAGCCATTTCTTTTTCAAGCTTTTATGAAGATACTAAACAGAAGAATGCATTTTTTTCTGAAACGTACTTGATAATATCTCTTTATAAATGGCATACATTTTAGGTCTGTGTATAAAATATATATATGCAGTCATAGACAACTTAAGGTCCATGGGCTGCATGAGGTCCATTGGGTCTCTATGTGTGGCCCATGAGACATATTGTTTACTATTGCTCATGCACCAAGAGTCCAAATTCTGCTGATTTCCATCCTCATAGGTATTACAAAAGTGACACACATGTAAAGCAAGGACACGTGAAGTGAGGTGCATGCAGATTGCACACAACATTGTTATAATCTGTGCTCCTTCTACATTGGATTAAAAGGCTGATGTGCAAGAGCAGTTAGCAAAACTATCTTATCTCAGGAGACCATCTTGGCTACAACAGTTTTGTGACCCATTGAGACAGTGGGCCATTCATGTGGCCTACTCACTAGCCTAGTGAGTGAGTTATACCAATGGTTACAAGATCCCTATGGCTACATCTATATTGGCATGATCTTGCGCAAGAACTCTTTTGTGGAAGAGTTCTTGTGCAAAAACTCTTCCAGAAGAGAGCATCTACACTGGCATGTGCTTTTGCGCAAGAGCAACCATGCCCGTGTCAACACTCTCTTGCACAAGAAAACTCTTGTTGCCTGTCTACACTTGCCTCTTGCGCAAGAGCAGTTGCGCAAGAGGGCTTATTCCTGAGTGGGAGCATCAGAGTTCTTGCGCAAGAAGCATTGATTTCATACATTAGAACGTCAGTGTACTTGTGCAAGAACTCGCGGCCAGTGTAGACAGGCAACAAGTTTTTGCACAAGAGCAGCCACTTTTGTGCAAGATCGCGCCAATGTAGACACAGCCTATGTGTTTACATAAGAGTATTAAATGTTTGTTAGTAACATGATATTTTGGTTGTGGGAAGAACCACCTGTAGGTTTTTGTATAGTTTCAGTGATACGGCTTGTTAAAGAAGGAGCATCTTAACATAGTAGAAGTATGCACATAAGAGGCAGTTACTGTATGTCATATTACACAAAATAGAAATTCTATGTTGGGAAAGTTTAGTGTTTGCATTGTGTTTTCTAATTAGATGAATACAATCATCTTGTAGGTTGAATTTTCCTATGCAGTATTTGGAGACCTCATTCCTGACATATGTTTGCCATCATTTTCTATGGCTCCAGAAGCTCATTCGTGATTGTGACACCAAGATTAAGGACTATGCCCTTTATCCAGGATATTGGGAATCCATATTGCAGTGAATAAAATTCCTCTCATCCTTTACTAGCATGCGCTAGAAGGCTTCCGGGGCGGGAGGGGAGGTAATTCCAAAACGGCCAGAAATATAGAGAGGATGTTCACAGAATATTTCATAGGATCATCGAGCTAGAAAAGAACACAGAAGGTCATCAAGTCCAGTCCCCTGCCCAAGGCAGGACCAGTCCCAATGAAATCAACCCAGCCAGGGCTTGTCAAACCAAGTCTTAAAAACCTCTAGGGATGGAGATTCCACTACCTCCCTAGATAACCCATTCCAGTACTTCACCACCCTCCTGGTAAAATAGTTTTCCCTAATATCCAACCTAGACCTCCCCCACTGTAACTTGAGACCATCGTTCCTTGTTCTGCCATCCGTCACAACTGTGAACAGCCTTTCTCCATCCTCTTTGGAACCTCCCTTCAGGAAGTTGAAGGCTGCTATCAAATCCCCCCTCACTCTTCTCGTCTGCACACTAAATAAGCCCAAATCCCTCAGCCTCTCCTCATAGGTCATGTGCTCTAGCCCCCTAATCATACAATCATAGAACACTAGGATTAGAAGGGACCTCGAGAGGTCATCGAGTTCAGTCCCCTTCCTTCATGGCAGGATCAAGTACTGTCTAGACTATCCCCGATAGACATTTATTTAACCTACTCTTAAATATCTCCAGAGATAGAGATTCCACAACCTCCCTAGGCTATTTATTCCAGTGTTTAACTACTCTTGACAGTTAGGAACTTTTTCCTAATGTCCAACATAAACCTCCCTTGCTGCAGTTTAAGTCCATTGCTTCTTGTTCTATCCTCAGAGGCCAAGATGAACAAGTTTTCTCCCTCCTCCTTATGACACTCTCTTAGATACCTGAAAACTGCTATCATGTCCCCCCTCAATCTTCTCTTTTCTAAACTAAACAAACCCAGTTCTTTAAGCCTTGCTTTATAGGTCATGTTCTCTAGACCTTTAATCATTTTTGTTGCTCTTCTCTGGACCCTCTACAATTTTTCCACATTGTTATTGAAATGCGGTGCCCAGAACTAGACACAATGCACCAACTGAGGCCTAACCTGCGCAGAGTAGAGTGGAAGAAGGACTTCTCGTGTCTTGCTCACAACACACCTGTTAATGGATCCCAGAATCATGTTTGCTTTTTTTGCAACAGCATCACACTGTTGACTCATATTTAGCTTTCGTCCACTATAACCCCTAGATCCCTTTCTGCCGTACTCCTTTCTAGACAGTCGCTTTCTATTCTGTATGTGTGAAAATGATTGTTCCTTCGTAAGTGGAGCACTTTGCATTTGTCTTTATTAAACTTCATCCTGTTTACCTCAAACCATTTCTCCAATGTGTCCAGATCATTTTGAATCATGACCCTATGCTCCGAAGCAGTTGCAATCCCTCCCAACTTGGTATCATCTGCAAACTTAATAAGTGTACTTTCTATGCCAATATCTAAATTGTTGAAGATATTGAACAGACCCCTGCGGAACCCCACTTGTTATACCTTTCCAGTAGGATTGAGAACCATTAATAGCTACTCTCTGAGTACAGTTATCCAGCCAGTTATGCACCCACCTTACAGTATCCCCATCTAAGTTGTATTTTCCTAGTTTATTGATAATATCATGCGAGACTGTATCAAATGCCTTACTAAAGTCTAGGTATACCACATCCACCACTTCTCTCTTATCCACAAGACTCATTATCCTATCAAAGAAAGTTACCAGATTGGTTTGTCATGATTTGTTCTTTACAAATCCATGCTGGCTGTTTTCTATCACCTTACCACCTTCCAGGTGTTTGCAGATGATTTCCTTAATTATTTGCTCCATTATCTTCCCTGGAACAGAAGTTAAACTAACTGGTCTATAATTTCCTGAGTTGTTCTTATTTCCATTTTCTGTATTTGCCCTTTTCCAGTCTTCTGGAATCTCTCCTGTCTCCCATGATTTTCCAAAGATGATAGCTAGAGGCTCAGATACCTCCTCTATCAGCTCCTTGAGTATTCTAGGGTGCATTTTATGATGCCCTGGTGACTTGCAGGCATCTAAGTTTTCTAGGTGATTTTTAACTTGTTCTTTGTTTTTATTTTGTCGTCTTAACCTACCCCCTTCCCACTAGCATTTACTATGTTAGGCATGCCTTCATCAGACTTCTCGGTGAAGACTGAAAAAAATAAGTCATTTTGGTTATTCTTTGTTGGACCCTCTTCAGTGTGTCCATATCCTTTCTATAGTGGGGGGCCCAGAACTGGATGCAATACTCCAGATGTGGCCTCGCCAGTGCCGAATAAAGGGGAATAGTCACTTATCTAGATCTGCTGGCAGTGCTCCTTCTACTGCAACCTAATATACCATTCTCCTTCTTGGCTACAAGGGCACACTGTTGACTCATATCCCACTTCTCATCCACTATAACCCCCAGGTCCTTTTCTGCCAAACTGCTACTTAGCCATTCAGTCCCCAGCCTGTAACAATGCTTGGGATTCTTCCGTCCTAAGTGCAGAACTCTACACTTGTCCTTGTTGAAGCTCATCAGATTTCTTTTTGCCCAATCACCTACTACAGGGGTGGGCAAAAGGTCCTCCGTGGGCTAGATCTGGCCCACCAAGCATATGGATCTGGCCAATTACAGCCTGGGGGAGGGGGAGCACCCGAAGCCGCCTCCTGCTTTTCCCTGCAATGTATCTACTTCTCTTCCTAGCTTAGTGTCATCCACAATCTTGCTGAGGGTGCAATTTATCCTACATCCAGGTCATTAATACATTTGAATACAAAAATGTGTGTGTACGTAAATGCAAACGTATGCGCACATCAGAAGTTCTCTCAGGGTCTGAATGCTAATCTAAGGTAGTGCAGCACAGTTGGAAGGAAAGACTGCCCTCCTGCAAATCTGAAGCAAAACACATAATTTCCTAATAGCCCAAGGACAGTCTTCATTATATGAAGCTCTTGGCTAATACCAGAGAATTAAGAGGACTCCATAAGGGGGACTCTACATGATGAATACCAGAACTGGTCAGCGAACTGTAGAGTCTTTAGCAGATAAACAAAGTGATAGCGTCAAGGAAGGAAGGAAGGGAAGGAAATGAATTAATTAAGTTTGCCCTTCTCTGAAGTGTAAGTCCTCCTTTTCAGTCACTCTTACCTTGAGTGTGTTGTGTGATGTAACGCTGACTCGCCTTCTTCCTCCATCCTCAAGTTGCATCTCTGAGTACAGCTCTTCTTCATCTTCTTCCATGATATCAGACAAGTCAGAGCCCCTGCTGCTCTCTGTGTTATACTCCTCGCCGTGGCTGTAGTGTGGCTATTAGACGGAATGGAAAGAAAAAAGACTGCTGTGTTTAAAATCCAAAGTGACAGTGCGCCCACAAATGAGGGGCATGGCAGCAACTGGCAGCTTGAATATTGCAGTCATACCTTGTGTAAAGCCACACTAATCTGGTGCAAATTTCTGTAACCATCAAGGTTATGTCTACACTATGGTTTTTTGGGGGGGGGGAGGGATACCAGAGGTATCCCGGAAAAACACTGCTGCATCCAAGGAATGTGTCTGCTCTTACACTTTTCTTTGTGGAAGAGTAGACATACTCTTTCGGAAGCCCTGTCTTCCTCATTTCATGATGAAGAATGGCTCTTGCGAAAGAGGAGGCTTTTCCGAAATTTGGCACAATATAGACAGGCCAAATTTCAGAAAAGCCTCTTCCAAAAAAATTATCAGAAGGCGCAATTTGCATACCTTTTCCCAATACGTCAGTGTAGTGCAGACATAGCCCAAGCAGCTAGATAATATACAGAGCTTTATTATTGTGATCATATTAAGATCCAGAAATCTTGGCTTGAGGACCTACAATGGGCACCATTACACTTGCATGTCTACTGCACTATAAATTGCACAAGGCTCTGATTAAAAAAGCCCCCTTGATTTTCAGAGGCCCTACATCTGTCAGTGGATTTCCTGATCGTTTGGTGAAGGGTCTAGTTAATATAATTAATTCTAATTTGCACATCAGCTACTCTTCATTGTTATATCTGATGTTTGCTATATCTTACACTAAACCTTACATGATTTCAACAGCACCAGTTAGTTCTTACATAATGTTTCTATATTGTACATTTTCACTAGATGATGAAGGTCAATGAATTAATTCACTTTGGTATTCTAATATCCTTCTACAGTTAGTTCCACTAAATTAAGTTGTCTGTGCTTTCAGCTAGGTGGAATGGATAGCTGGTGTTACATTTAATAATTTTGGTAAATTCTTCTTTTCTGTTACTGATGTCATGATTTATAGCCAGACTCCAGATAACAAACCAAAGTTTACCGTGATTCTACATCTATGGGTAGAGTTTTAAAACGAAGCATCTAATCTGTACAAAATCACACTTTGGAATAAGATCTTTAAGCAGTTTCATCGGCTTGTACAATCAATCATGCTGAACCCACTTGAAAAATATGTGCCCAAAAATTTTGCATGTGCACTGTGTAAAAACTAAAATGCAAATCTCATTGTAGCAGATAACATCTGCCTATCCTGTAGGTGTGCTGTTCCCTCTCTCAAAATGAGGAAAAAAGTACAGATCTTTATAGACAATTTAAGTCTGAAGCATAGAAATTAAAGATAGGGATAGGTCCAAACAGAAATTTCACATTGAATATACTTGACATTTGAAATGTGGCTCCAAATCTGAATTTAAATCCATGAGACAGATCTTCTTCTGGTGTATTCCAGTGCACACTGGTTTATGCTAGATAAAGATCTAGCCCCCCATCTCTGTAATAGGCCAGACCAAAGGTTAGGATCCAAATAGCGATAGTGAACTACATAGCTCAGTCCCACCTTTAGCATCAAGGGAGCAGTACTATACATTGTAGAGACAATTTCCAGGAGTACACCTATCTGCAGGGCTCGACAAATAACGTGGCAAGTAGATTACAACCCGGAAGAGCTGGGTTCGGGCGATCTGCGCATGCGCAGATCGCCAGACAGCGCAGCTGGCGAGCAGGGCTCGCTGCAGTTCGGCGAGCCCTGCCTATCTGCAGCAGAAAAATAATTTTTGGAGAATAAATTACTGAAATACTAGACTCCCAAGGAGCAGAAGTTACTGTATTTGCCCAGAAGAAATACTAAAGAGGAAATAATTTTCATAGACAAGAATCAGTTCCTATAATTCCATAATGAATTGTCAATAAACTGCTGTAAAATTCCAGAAATGAAATGTCTGCATAAAGCAATTGCTCTGAAGTGACAATGTGCTCACTTTCCAAATATTACAGCAGACTTGCACACACTTTATCCCTAGACAATGGTATAAGAGATCTTATTGTGTATTTCTGCAGTATGTCTCAGATGTATGAGATGTTTATTAATGCTAAAATCCTTCTTTCATTACATATGGGAGCCAGCTTGGCCGAGCAGATCAGGCAATGGCCTTGGAGACAGAAAGCTATTATTCTATTTCCAATTGTGCTGCTGATCTACTGTATGACTTTGGCAAGTTACTTCTGCTCTAGGACCCTCTACATCCCCTATTGTTAAATGCAGATAATGATGCTTACTTTCCATTGTAAAATACTTTGTGATTTGTGTATAGAAGATAAGTATTGTTATTATTCAGGACCATGATAGCCAGCCCCTTTACAAACACTCTATTGCTTTGCTATCCAAAGGATTGGGTTAAAATCCATAGATCCTTTCAATTTCCCTCAGCTGCATGGACAGGAGGGATAATTTTAAGAAAGTAATGCTCCATGATTTAATGCTTTCAGTTCATTGATGAAATGACAGACTCCCAGAGTTTGTTCAGGTGCTCTCACTCTCAGCCACACTATTCCAATGGTGTCTTGAGTCCAATTTCAGTGAAACAAACCTTGTTCTCAGTTAGCCCTGCCAAACAAGGGAGTTCGTCAGGGGCTGCAGCAGTGTTCCTAAGATCCACACTTGTGATAGCGTATAGATTATCCAAGGTTTGGCCCTGCTTCCTGTGCCTTTCTACTTAGAACTCAGAATGGTTAATCTTTTTCATCCTCCCTGCCAGAGGACGTTGTGAAGGCCAGGACTTCCAACATGATTAAAAAAAGAACTAGATACATTCATGGAGTTTAGGTCCATCAATGGCTATTAGCCTGGATGGGTAAGGGATGTTGTCATTTTCCTCTGTTAGCTAGAAACTGGGAATGGGTAACGGGGCTGAATCATTTGATTGCATGTTCTGTCCATTCCCTCTGCAGAACCTGGCATTGGCCACTTTTGGAAGACAGGATACTGGGCGAGATGGACCTTTGGTCTGACTTGGAATGGCCATTCTTATGGTCAAAGTTGTTATTGCAAGAGCAAAGCTTCACAGCTACATAGCAGGCTCTTTGCTGCTTATCTGCTGTCACTTTAATAACAGAGGAGTCTATTAAACACACACCAATTATTTAATGAAAATCTTCTAATTGATGTGTTAGAATTTACTAAGATGACATGTAATGCAATCAGCTCAAATTTATGTAAGCAAAAATTATGCCATTACATTCTTTGTTGGCAATTAATTTGTTACAAAATATTGAAGAATCTAAGTGATATATAATAAGATATTGCTTTTTGTAATTTAAATATACTTTTTTTTAAAAAAATCATTGTGTTTGAGACCCTCCCCCCACCCATCCTGGAAATACACATGCACACCCTTAACAGTAGTTAGACTTTAAAATAATAATTTCTTTATTCAAAATCACACAGGAAGTCTGTGGCAGATCCAGTGACTAGTTTGATTTTCAAGGGATGCAATCTATTTAATCACAAATGAAATTTTTAAAAAATCCATAAAGTATGTTAACACAGTTATAGAAAGGGACTATAGCTGTCATCTCCATTAATAGCATTTTAATCTGTATTTGTGATTGCCACTCCCTTCATTCTTTCCTTCCTCCCTCTTCCCCTCCCTCCAAATTTGTTTTTAACATCATCTAATGGAAAGATGTAAATGTAACCATATTTGTAACTTGTGTGTAGGTCTGCGTAGAATTTCAATATGCTTGGGTCAGGCCTGCCAACAGAGTGAGCCATGGGGCAGTTGCTCCAGGGCCCAGTGATTCAAAGAGGCCACCATTGCTGTTATTGCGGCCGTAGTAGTGGCTGGAGTCCCTGGGTCCCTTTGAATCATCACTAGAGCACTGAACCAGGTGCTCACTAGAGCACTGAACCAGGTGCTCTGCATGACTTAGAGGATTGTGGAGGACACAGCATGGTTGGCTGGCCCTGCTTCTTCCACTCAAGGCTTCACCCATTCCAGGGGCATGGAGCCAGCCTTGTCTCACCTTGCCCTGTGGCCCCTGATGGCTGTTGGTCCCCCTGACTTGTGTAATCATAACATAATACTAAAACTTGTAAAACAGACTACACTTTGCATTTGTGAATGTCTGTGTGGTCCTTCTCTGTGGTCTTTGTGTGTTCCTAGAGACTCTAAATCTGAAGTAAGTAGCAGACATGTTTCTCTGTTAGGCCTGAAATTGTAGCCTGCTAGTGAAACTTGCATTACAAAACTCACTTTAAATAAATTAATAGGCTGCACAGCTCTAATTATGTCCAATATCAGAACTCGGAGCATTCTGCCAACAAGGTACTGTATCATGCGGAAAAAAAAATCTAGCTATTTTTTTATGCTGCTGTAATAAGAGGTACAGCTCACTTGAAAGTAAACAGTTAAATTGTCCTGTCATGCTTTCAGTAGGATGAGGCTGAAGACTGGGATTAGGAAATTCTTCTGACAGCATCTTCCTCTCTGCTGCGTGCATGCCTGGAACAGTGTGCTAGCTTCCTTGCTTGTTTAGGTGACATATCATGGCTTTTAAATGACACACACTTCCAAGCTTTTTTCTGTCTCAAAGCATGTTAATATAGGTAAACATAAAGCACAATAAAAGTCTTTATACTGAGCAAAAGTGCTTTCAACTTCTAGGAGGCAGTATAGTGCTATAGAAGTAGAACAGCCTATTCAGCTAACTGCTTACAAGTCTTCCTGCTTAGCCACAGAGCATTTTGGTTTGACAGTCAGCAGAATGACAATGCTCTGGTTAATGTGTTGAGCTTCATAAAATATTTTCAAAAATATTCCACACCTGGGATAGCTCAGTGTTTTGGGCACTGGCCTGCTAAACCCAAGGTTGTGAGTTTAATCCTTGATGGGGCCATCTGAGGCAAAATCTGTCAGGGTTGGTACTTGGTCCTGCCGTGAAGGCAGGGGACTGGACTTGGCCTCTCAAGGTCCTTTCCAGTTCTATGAGATAGGTATAGCTCCATATATTATTACCATAGTGAGGTCACACGCATTACCTGCTTCCCAAGCTCTGAGCCTTTTAGGAAATCATCAACTGAAGCCCCTCTCCTTTTAATGCTGGGAGAATCGTAGCCATCTTCTTCCTCATCTGAATTTGCATAATGTGCCATATTACTCCGTTCGCTAAACACACTCCTCCGCTCCATCTGGCAAAACATCAACATGGTAAATAAAAGCAGGCACCCCCTTTCATTGCCATAGTTTCCAGCAAATCAAGGAAGAGATGTTAATATTCCAGGTCTGCTGCCTCTATGACACCTAACAAGATAATTAAATATACCCAGGGCTTAAGCTCAAATGACAGACTTCTGCTTCCTTTAACTCATAGGCCTTACACTGTGGCATGTACCTCTCTGTGCTAGAATTCCATCACATTTCAAAAGTTAAGCGAGCGCAGCCTGCGAGAGTACTTGGATGGGTAATCTCTAAAGAATGCCTGGAAGTTACAGGAAGTGGTGTGAGCTCTTTGAATCATGAATGAAAAAAAAGACAGCATGGTTTCAGAAAAGACATAAAATCAGAGTGCCTTCCTGAAGATGCTGTATTTAATGGTGGCCATTACTAGTCAGTGGCTCAACTCCTGTGAGTTAGGACTAAGTGTAGAACAATACAGGCAGTCCCCGACTTACGCGGATCCGACTTATGTCGGATCCGCACTTACGAACGGGGCTTTCTCGCCCCGGAAGTCGGGGCGAGAAAGCCCCGTTCGTAAGCTGCTCCGGTGCCCCATGTCTGCTGGAGACCGTCTCCAGCAGACCAGGGGCACCGGGCGGGTTCCCGCGCTTCTGAGGCTTTGCCAGAGCAAAGCCTCAGAGGCGCGGGGAACCGCCGCTGCTGCCGCTTCAATCTGGGTGCCTGTGGTCTGCTGGGGACCGTCCCCAGCAGACCACAGGCTCCTGGACTGAAGCCGCAGCCGCGGGGGTCCCTGTATCTCCTTTTCCATGTGCCACTTTACTAAAAAGTGCAGAAATTTGCATCCACAGAATACTCATTGTTGAGCAGGCCAGAAGGGGTTTCTTCTAATTTCCATTAAATTCTTTCCTTAATCTGTTTCTGGGGATCCCACAGGAGTCCCATTGGTCAAAATTGCCTAGGCAATGCACAGATAGTGAAAGTCAGCTCTAGGCACAATGTTTGTGCACTTCACTTAAATGTTCTTATGAAGATGCAAGCATTGTGCTGACCTTCTACAACAAGAGTAAAATTCACTATTAATCACTAGAACCTATTGACCACAAGCCTCCTTATTCCACACCATCCAACCCTCTGAGTAGATGTACATGGCGGCACCAGTGACTTACACCATTGCCGCCTAATAGATAGGAGACTTTCCCTTACTGGAGACTATGTACCATAGGTATTGCTGGCAGAACCTGGTTTACCTCAGAGTGAATGTAGCACTGAACTTCTGTCCAGTTCCCTGCACCCAACCTTTTAAGATCTACTAAATACTAGCCTATACATGATTTTGTATGTCAAGTGATTTTGCAAAAACTCTCAGTCCCTTTCCCTAAAACTGATGTCATTCTCTCGCTGATCACCATTGCTCCAACTCTTCTACACTAATTCCAGTAGCCTTCCAAAATATGTTCTCTTGTGCTCCCTTAATACATGTTTTTGTGCCCAGGTTATCAGACCCTTTTTTCCAATGTGTCATTTGCCTTTTAGAAGACCAGCTGGACTGTAATTGGTCTCCCAACTTGCTTGTCCCTATATAATTGGGTTTGGTGTTTTTATTTTCCTTCCCACCCTCTTGAGAATTTAAATTTAGACTAGAATCTCATTCTCATGAGCTGAGATGAGCTGTCCCATTAGGTAAGGCTTGTGCACTTTGTTTTGATAAACCAAGGAAGAGGATGCTAATCAATGTATATTGGTCTAGGTGGCTTTTCTCATGTTGCATTCATTTTGTAACATTCAAAGGTGTCTTTTATCTAGGGAATAAATACCATGAACAGGTTTTTTCAGTATTGTATATAGCAGGTTAAATAAGAGAAATCAAAATATTCCATGTTATATGAATCAATGGGCTAACTTGACTTACACCTCAATCTTTCAGGCAAGTGCTTTTATGGACCTGAAGAGCTCCACTAAGGTCAATAGGATTGTGTTCTCATGGGCTAAGCTATGCCCATGCAAAAATACTTGCAAAAGCAGAATCTTAGTTTGGTCACCTATTTCAGTATGCAATCTTCAACTGCCCTCCTAGTTGTTAGGGCTCCCTTTAGGGAAAGCACTGAAGTCCAAATTTTCAAGATATTCAGGTACCTGAGGTGCCTAAAAATCTGAAAATTAAGCACATGCTCAACTTTTCTTTTATGGGCACAGTTTCATCTTTTGTCTTCTTTGAAATGCTCTTCTGGAAGAGATGGATGTAAGCATACATTTCAGTGCTTTGCAGGATTGGAGCTTATAATACTTAATCCATCCCACTTCAGGGAACCTGTCTCTTCCCAATCCCATACTTCTCCTTTGCAGCTCTGCTTTGTGGAACAGCCTCTAGGTGAAATCTCTCTTTATCACTGAGGGTACATCTGGAAATAGGTACCCCACATCTTTTAAATGTACCTGTTATATCAAAATATTTTTCGAAAGAATGGGCTTGCTATTTTGGCATCCCTGTAACCCTCGTTCCACGAGGCTTAAGGGATATGTCAAAATAGCGTGATATTTCAAAATTTGGCACTGTGTAGACATTTCAAAATTTCAGCTAAGCTATTTTGAAATACATTTGAAATAAGATACACAATCGTATTTCAAGTTTAGGGTACTATGTAAACACACCCTGCCTGTCCATAGCTTTCATGATGTCATAAAAAAAATTAAACCTCTTTCCCCTGAACTTTATATATTCACTTTACTCACTCCCTGCTGTTAATTATTGCTTTAATAAGGAAACTCATTTCATTACCTAAAGCATTTGTGGGCATAGATTGCTCCAAAGACCTTCCAGCACTGTATCACTTTAACTATTCATCAAGACAAAGCCACTATACACTAGCACTCCATACACCTCCACTATTTCTGACATTGTTCCCTGGGGAATTTGGATGGGACTGTCATGTGTGTAAATAAAGCACAGCATGATAGTCAAGCACAGTTATGCCTTGACGTATCACACCCATGTGCTAATAATTTAATTAGGTCACAGGGAATTTCAAGCAAGGTTATTAATAGTAAACTATATAACTCTGAGTATCACCTGACTTTTTAAAAGCTGTAGTCTTTTAAAGCCCCATGTACAAAATAGGAAACAATCAAATGTTTTTAGGGACGTTTTTGGTGGATTTATTTTTGAGACTGTCTAGTTCATCTGTACTGGGCATTGCCCTAACACTGCCAGGAAAATTAATTTAAGGGCAAGGTGAAAGCAACAGCTAAAGGATACCTGTCCTATCTCACTCTACAAGGGTATGCTTGTTATCAGTCTTTGAGATGTGTATGTTGATTCAGCCCTTTATGTGGAGGGTAGATGTTTACTTCAGATATGCTGTTACACAAAAGCCAAATTCTGCCCACAGAAGTAACAAGCAGATGAGATAGGTTAGTGAAAGAAATCTGCTAGCCTTTGGCATTACAGCTCTTCAGCTGGTTTCTAATGAAATGAATCATCATCCCTTTGCACTCACAGGAACAAAGTGTTCTGCACTACCTATTCACATCTGGCATTGTCTGATATGTCAGTGATGATGTAACAAGCCCTACATGTGTGATATTTACAGTTGTAGGGATGTAACAAGGGATGGTAGATATCGCCTCTCACTACCCTCCCTCTTAGAAGCTGCATTCAACCAGACTTCTCTTGATGTCTGTTCCAGGGCCTTAACTCTCTGGGACTAATTTGCAGTCAGACTCAGGTCCACAGCAAACTGACTCAGACTGTAGCCAACCCAGTTATTTCTGTGAATGAAGGCCCTACACCTTTGCAACCTGCTGTCTGATATGTGAGGCCAGAGCTCAGCATTAGTGACCTTCAAGGGCTTAGCAGAAAACAGCTTTTTGTTGGTCATTTTGTTGGCATTTTTCTCGTTACAGACCAGCTGGCTCTGGAGGCTTAATATTTTGTTGTTTGTTTTAACTGAAAGGAGCCCAAGTGACATTGTATGGAGAGCCATCCAAAT
Source organism: Pelodiscus sinensis (assembly GCF_049634645.1). Lineage (NCBI taxonomy): Eukaryota > Metazoa > Chordata > Testudines > Trionychidae > Pelodiscus > Pelodiscus sinensis. The sequence goes on along the minus strand of NC_134725.1, from coordinate 25,559,125 downwards.
GTTTAACCTAACTGGCCAAAAATAAGTCCAATTTTTAAAAAATATATTTCCATTTCTAATCATCTGTGGGTTAATCGAAAAGCAATCAAAGGATAGCATGTTACAGTATCTCTGAGTATTATGGTAAGAGTATACCTTCAGACATCATGGATTGATTCTGTTCATGGTTTATATTACTGTTGAATTTATAACTGGTTTATAAAAGGTTTAATCAATTAAGTAAGCTTTACATTTCATAGATTTCATTCACATAAGATTCTGTGTACAGATGTGATGTTCTTGGTGTTGTAAGCCCACCAGTAGAAAGTGTTATAGTTGTAAGATGTAGTTATAAATAACCTACTGCCCTATAAGGTCTCTGTAACAATCAATTAACTTTTTATTAATCAATTATTAACTCTTTATAAAGTATTTATAAATGGAACCCTAATACAGAACATAACCTACTTTTTAAACCTCCCTTTTCCTCCCTAAACGATTTGCAACTAAGTCACTATGTGAGTAAGAAAGAGTTTGTCTTACCCTGTTGTTCTCTGCAACCCGCTGGGCAGCTTCTCTCGCCATTGCTTTTGCAACAGTATTTGTGACGGGGGTGCCTTGTGGCTGTGGGAGAATTCGATTAGGCGAGGGAGATCTCCTTCCATGAAGTGGGCTGTGAAAGTTGGGGGCAGGAGGCTCCAACGTGTGTCCAGGAATTGGGGATGCTGAACGAGTCTGCTCCCATGACTCATCCATTTTTAAATGCGGACCTAAATGTTCATCTTTGGTATCTGGGGCCCCGGCACTTGCTAATGGCTTAGATTTGGGAGCAGTCCTAAGGTGAGGGATTGGAGGCACCAGTAGATCAGGTGGAATGGCAGCAACAGAAGAGTCCACAGATTCCCCTTGTGCAGAAAGTGTTCTCACGGTAACTTCCTTAGCTTCTACATTTCGTATTCTCATTAGCTCCACTAAAGTATTCTCTGCTGTTGGAAACATCGCCTCTGCCACCTGAACACACAAACAAGCCATTAAAAGTGTAAAAAAATCTTTTCCTCCCATTGCCACTTTAAAAGGATTCATATGTTTTTGCAAAGTGTTGCTCATGGTAAAAAAGGCTGCAATATAATAATAATGATAATTTGCCCCAATCAGCTGTAACACTTTAGCTAAGCTTGCCTGAACAGTTACTACTTCTTGATGAGTTTACATAAACTAGAGGGACTCCATAGCCCACTTACAAACTAGGCAAACAATGAAGTAACAAAATAGCTGCAGTGAAACGCAGATCAACTCTGCAAACCTTGACTTGCTGCCTTTACCTGTTAATCTAACTGCACATCTGTAGCTGTGATCGATGCAACAAGCAAAAGAAAGCTTACTTACTATTTGACCCTTTGCATAAACACCATAGCCAGTAACATTTGCTCCATTAGAGGTCCCTGTGGATGTAAGAGTGGGTGGTTTCCATGACACCTGTATAGTAGCTGGTGTGGACCCAGCATCTATGGTAATATCTTGAGGTGGAGCTGGAGGACCTAGAAGAACAGAAGTCTTGTTTACTATTAATTCTTTTCGGTTTCGTGCTTTAAACTAGACTGAATACTGCAAGATCTGCTACGATTCTTTAGGACTGTGGTCTTTTCATCAGTCTGTCTGCATATGGGACAGATACTATTTTATAAATATCTAACAGGGCTAACTGTCTTCACACCCTGAACTGTGGGAACTGTCAGATTCAGTTCCAAACTTCGTACTGAGTTCATTACCCAGAGATGCATTCCTTGCTTCTTTTGATAATTGTTAGGATCAAATCCATCACCTTTTAATCCCTGGATCTCAAAGCACTTTGACAAAGGAGAGCTACCTATCACTAGCCCTGTTTTACAGAAGGGAAAACTGAACCACCAAGATGTGACCCGACTTACCCATGATCCTAAAGTAGATCAGTCATGGATCCACTAATTGAACTTCGGGTGCTGCCTCTCAGTTTAGTGACCTAACTACCAAATTCTGATCCCTTTGTTTCTTATCCTGTACCTTTCTCTCCCCCTAGCTAGCTCTTGTATAAACGCTTCAATTGTTCTGAGTGTGGAGAGATGTAAATATAAAAGATGGGAGGAGAATTGTCAAATTAGTATGGAAACCTTTTACAAATGATACAGACTACTTTGGGCCATGCCTCTGAGACAGATCAGTATATAACATTTTTGGGAGCTGATTTTGAAATTTCAAAGCATCGCCAGTAGAAGACACATAGGAGGAGTTTGTGGTTGAGAATGAACCAGGCTCTTTGCAGTCTAGAATTTTCTAAAGTATTCACTAAGCACAACAAAATGACAATGAAACAGGCCCATTTCAGTCATGGTATCAACCAATGAAGCTAATGCACAGCTGTTCCCTCATCCCACCCCTCCTAACCCTTTGCAAGATCAGCAGGAAATTGGTGTTAGTTTAATTACCAACAGAAACTCACCCAGGTGATTTGCACTAATGTTTATGGTACATCAAAATCTCAGAGTTACAAACACCTCAGGAATGGGGGTTATTTATAATTCTGAAGTGTTCAGAACGCTGAACAAAACATGGCTGTGTCTACACTGGCGCGATCTTGCGCCAAAGCGTCCGCTCTTGCGCAAAAACTTGCTGCCTGTCTAAACTGGCCGTGTGTTCTTGCACAAGTAAACTGACGTTCTAATGTATAAAATCAGGGCTTCTTGTGCAAGAACTCTGATGCTCCCTCTCAGGAATAAGCCCTCTTGCACAACTGTTCTTGCGCAAGAGGCCAGTGTAGACAGGCAAGATGAATTTCTTGCGCAAGAAAGCCCTATGGTTAAAAGGGCCATCAGAGCTTTCTTGCACAAGAGAGCGTCTACACTGGCATGGATGCTCTTGCGCAAAAGCACATCTCTTGCACAAAAGCACATGCCAGTGTAGACGCTCTCTTCTGGCAGAGTTTTTGCACAAGAACTCTTCCTCAAAAGAGTTCTTGTGCAAGAAGCTGCCAGTGTAGACATAGTCTCTGGTTGTACTTTCAAAAGTTTACAACTGGCTTCATAAAGCTTTGAAACTTTACTATGTAGAACAAAAATGCTGCCCCCCTTTTTAGCAGTATATGTTTAAACAGTATTATATGATAGTTGCTTTTTTTTGTCTCTGCTGATGCCTGATTGCATACTTCCAGTTCCAAATGAGGTGTGCAGTCAACTGGTCAGTTTGTAACTGTGGTGTTAGTAACTCTGAGGCTCTACTGTACATTACAGCATGCTCTTTGTTCTGCCTCAGAGACATGTGGAAGGCTGCTGTAAGGAAGGGCTGGGATAGTGCCCATATTAGACACTATCTTACTGCAAATGGGTTACCTAGGGAGGTGGTGGAGTCTCCATCCCTAGAGGTTTTTAAGTCTCAGCTTGACAAAGCCCTGGTTGGGTTGATTTAGTTGGGATTGGTCCTGCTGTGGCAGGGGGCTGGACTTGATGACCTTCTGAGGTCTCTTCCAGGTGTATGATTCTATAAATATTATTGATTTCTTTTCTACTAAGTGGGTAGAGTGGGAGGGCTATGAAGGAGGAAGACAAGAAAACATTTCAAGCCAGCTTTTACATGAAACTCAGAATGTACCAAGCACTGTATCAAATTATTTCTTGCTGAGGAAAAACACAATGCAGGGATCTATTACCTGCAGAAATCCCTTGAGAAATACACTACAGAATACAGCTCCATCTTAAAAATATGTGTTCTACTTATAGTCATTTTATTATGCAGAGAATTTTTAGTATTACCTGCCATATTGGACACAATTCTGGTTTCATTGGTAGAGAGAGTAGTAGTACCAAGGAATGCAGAAGTCCAAAAGACAACACGAGTCAAGAGACATTCAGAATGCCGGTCAAATCCAAAGAGATGGTGCTATGGCTTTAAAAAGCATGGAATTGACCATGGCAGGAGATGGACTTTAGCTACCCCTTGTGAGGGGCTATGTATAGATAGGGGATAGAGGATGAAAGAGGCCAGCTGAAGCTTGCTGTTTGCTTTTCTTGAGTGCAAGAGAAATGTTAACACTCCCCGGGCCCAGAAGGGGCTTTCTGATTTAGAGCATGGTCCCTCCATGCGGAATGAAGCTGTTGCTACACCTCAAAAAGTAGGCGAAAGATTCACCCCTGAATCTACTTCCACAGAGACGTGGTGCCTGCCCAAATGCTTCTCACTTCCCTGATAAAATAGCTCTGCATCTTCCTAGCCTTAAACTTGTGTGAGACAGTCAGAAGTGCCATACTCTTTTTCACGCTTTGCAAAGAGGCCATAAAAATCAGCATAACTTTCATTTACTCCACTAGTGCAGCGTGAAGGGGGCCTTGTATAAATAAGAATTAGGCTGAAGGCCTCCGCTCTGCACTGGAAAAAAATTAAACCAAACCTCACCCTTTCAAGGCATTTAAAATACATTAATCTGCTAGCATGTTCAGTATGTCCCTAATTAAAACATATTATTGAACTGCCTGTATATTGTCTTATGTTGGTTGGAAACTGAAAGTAAACTATCTTGGAGATTATTAATTCATGTTTATTTCATATAGCCTGTTATTTTAATTCACCTGACAGATCCCAGTGAGTTTATCATGTTAAAAAGCTTTCAAAGCAGGAGTCACCTTGGCCACTCCTATCTCTCTGGAACTGCTGGTGCAGCTGAGCAGTTGCCGATTTTTTTTTATTTTTTATTGTTTTGCCATTGAACTTAAGGCACTCAATTTCAATTAATTGATTCAGGATAACACAAGAACCAACACATATTGTTATTGTGTACATTCATTTTTAGAGAAAAGAAAAATGATAAAACATGGGTCTTCAGAAACTGCTAGAAGGCAATAAGGTCAATGTTACCAAATTTTATCCATTAGAATAGTGATAGAAATGTAGCCGTGTTAGTCTGGGGTAGTTGAAGCAAAATGCAGGACAATGTAGCACTTTAAAGACTAACAAGATGGTTTATTAGATGATGAGCTTTCGTGGGCCAGACCCACTTCCTCAGATCAAAACCATTAGACAGCATCCGTGCACACCAAAGCCATTTTGTTACTGTTCAGGTCATTATAGGCAGAAGGGGGCTTTATTTAGGTAAGGTTACAGAGAACTAAACAGCCCCTTACTTCACCCTCCTCATGTAAAAATAAATATGGTGTAATCTAAGCTGTGTTTTCAGTCAGCCTAGTGTTTCTCTGACTACATCTGGGATTGTTTGTAGTGCTTCTGTGAGCAAAGTCCAAGTACAAGATAACCTTCCAGTTTGTGGGAAACCACGTCTAGGGAAAGAAGAGATGGATAGGAATTTTTAAGCTGAAAGAGGCTCTGGCTATTTCAGACCTTTCAATGTGTATCAATTCCTTATGACTCAGCCAGAAAGGCAAAAAACTGTCCAGTTTTCATGTCAGTCCATCACAACTCAAAGAACTTGTTGAGACTTGTACTATTAATAACAAAGACACTTTCCATGCTGGCAGCAGGCAATCACGAAACCTGAGTCTTCACTGTCTACTTTGTAGGGCTTCGTCTTCAACTGCAAATAGAATCATAATTGCCGTGTTTGTCAAAGGCTGTGGAACATGTGGTTAATTTATAATGAGACAATCACCTCAGCCAAGTATTTTAATAATCCCACAGGCCCTAACAGAAAAGCCACAGCATTGACTGCTCTGGGTTCTTCTTTCAAGAGGAGCACTTATAACTCCAGACGAAGTTTGTATGAAATAGGTGTGCCCAGTCCATGAAAATGAGACTGCTAGTCACCACCACAATGTGTAAAACTCTCCACAGATTAAACTGCAGTGTGCAGCTCCCTCTCTCCAGCCCTCAGAGCTGTGTGGAGTACAAGCGTGGTGCTCTGGCAGTGATTTAAAGGGCCCATGGCTCTGGTTGCCACCGTAGTAGCAGCAGCTGGAAGCCCTGAGCTCCTTTGAATCACCTGACCCCAGGGCAATTGCTACCTCCTGTTACCCTCCTCTACCCCTCCCAGCAAGCCTGCATATCACCTCTTAACTGTCTCTGCTCTAAATTAAATGGTCCCAATCCTTTTAAACTTTTGCAGAAGAGTTCTTGTGCAAAACTCTTTCAGATGAGAGCATCTACACTGGCATGTGCATTTGCACAAGAGATGTGCTTTTGTGCAAGAGCATCCATGCCAGTGTAGACACTCTCTTGTGCAAGAAAGCTCTGATGGCCCTTTTAATCATAGGGCTTTCTTGCACAAGAAATTCATGTTGCCTGTCTACACTGGCCTCTTGCGCAAGAACAGTTGCACAAGAGAGCTTATTTCTGAGTGGGAGCATCAGAGTTCTTGCGCAAGAAGCACTGATTTAATACATTAGAACATCAGTGTACTTGTGCAAGAACTCGTGGCCAGTGTAGACAGGCAGGCAGCAAGTTTTTGCACAAAAGTGGTTGCTTTTGCACAAGATCACACCAATGTAGACACAGCCTCCATCTCTGGATCTCTATCATGGACACTTCCTTGGCATTGTCTCTCTCTCTCTCCCTCTAATCTCATTCAGAAGTTTCTCCTTCCCTATTAATTAACTAGCACCTTTCTTTAGCTACTAAGGGTATGTTTTCACTACAGAGTTTTGTTGGAAAAACAGCCATTTTTCCAACAAAACCTGAGTTACATCCACACTGTAATCACATTTTTTTAAAGTAAATTGAAAGAACAGAGGAGTTTTTCAGGCATTGGTAATCCTCTTTCGCTGATATAAAAGCCTTTCTCCAAAAGAGCTCTTTCAGAAAAAAGTGTGTGTGGACAGAGAGGAGGGTTTTCTTCGGAAGAAGAGGCCTCCAGGAAATAACACAGATGCCCTGGTGGACACTCCATCCATACTAATCATAACGCTATAGTTCCTGTCTCCTGCCAGCTCTTAAAGCTTAAGTCACTCTGGACAAGCTTTGTGGCAGGAAGCCAGACTGAGAGCAGCACAGACCACGTGGTTCTGCCTGCCTACCTCATGGTCCCTCTGGGAGGGTCCTTGGACCCCTGGGCCTGCTCCCTGCAAGGTCCAGCCTCAAGCCCCCAGATACCTTCCTGACCCTTGCAGAGAGAAGGCCCAGGGGTCCCAGGACTCACCCAGAGGGACCATGAGGTGGGCACTGTCCAGGTCTAGAGAGGAGATCCTGTCCCTTTTCGAGTTGTGAAGAGAGAATCTCCACTTCAAGTGGTGGAATGCTGATATATCTGAGTGCATGGCCGAGTTACTGGTGTAGTGTGGACACCCACCATGGACCTTGGAATAGGTCCAGAGTAAGGTAAAGGCGCTCTGCCAGGGATACATCAGGGCCAGAGAGTGCAATTCGTACTCAGGGGCAGGACCCCACACCTGCCCCCATTACTAGGAGCTCCACCAGATTCTGGGGAGTGGGGAATCCATCTCCCCACCCTTTGTGGTGGACTCCAGCCTCGAGACCTCTGTCGTCACGGTCACGGCAAGGGAGGAGGGAGAGGAAATAGACACCATCATCCTGTCCCGGGAGCCAGTGCTTATCAGCCAGGATATCTTGCAGGCCTCATCTGATGCTGGGGAGGGATCTTCAAGTGAGTGCTCTGTCACACACACAGGATGAGGGAGGTGGGCACAGAAGGGGTGGGGTGCAAGCATCACTAGGGCTGCTCACGCTGGATATTGTGCTACAGTCCATTGTTAGTATGTGCAGCGTGGACTCAGCAGGCAGCTACTGAACATGGGTGGGATTCTGCTGCCATGCTCAGAGGAAGACATGTATGTCCAGCTCCATTTGGGCCCTCCCAGCACCTGTCATTGCTGGAAGCAGGCTAGCCACAAGGGCAGAGGCATGACCCCACACACCTCGAGAAGTGATGCACACAGCACGCGGGTATGCCTGCACGGGCAAGGCACCACCCACTCCCACAGGCAGCTCTCTGAGCCGCAGGTGTATGTGCAGATAGCAAGGAGGGCCAGGCTGTTCCCAGCTCCTCTGCTGCCCACAGATCCCACTGTGGCTGGATCCTTCCTTTGCCTGCTTGTCTGTGGGCTGGGGGGTGGGGAGGGAAGTGGGCAGCATGGTTCTCTGGGCACCTCGGGGCCCCTGCGAGGCAGTGCCTGCTGCAAGGCCTTGCTCCCGGGACATCCGCCTCCTCTGGCCCAAGGACTGTTGGTTGCTGCTCACAGAAGAGGGCATGGCCTCAGGGACAGTGTCTGTATAGATGACTGACTGCCTTGCCCTCTTTCTGTTCTCTACAGCCAGACCAGTTGGGACTGAGGGGTCCTAAGGAGCCAGGGTCCAGGAAGACCTCATGCACCAGCATGTCAGCATCCTGTGCGACATGCAGCAGACCGTGGCGCAGAAGATACGCAAGGATGCTGAGTGGCGGAACTGTGCCTGGGACCAGCTCATGTAGCGACTTGATAGCAAGTGTACCATCATGAGAGAAATGATGTTGGGGAGGCCCTGGGGCTGGCATCTGCCTCCCACTCTAGGAGGAAGGCCTCCTCCTTCCTCTCCACAGTGTTGTGCAGGACACAACATGCTGTGATCACTTCATGGATATTGTGCTCCCCCACGTCAAGGTAGGTCAGCAGGCACCTGAACCGTGCCTTGAGGCGGCCAAAGGCCCACTCAACCTGGATTCTGGTCCTGTTCAGGCAGCCATTAAATTGCTCCCTACTGGGGTCCAGATGTCCAGTATAAGGTTTCAGAAGCCATAGCATCAGGGATAAGCCACATCTCTCATGATGCACAATGGCATCTGTACATCCCCAACTGAAAATTCACGGTGGGGAAAGAATGTACCTGCCTCCAGCTTTCTGTACAGGCTAGAGTTCTGAAACACATGGGCATCGTGTGCCCTGCCCGACCACCTGACAAAAGCATCCATGAACGTCCACAGTGGTCAACCAGGGCCTGCAGCACCATAGAAAAGTAGCCCTTGCGATTTATGTATTGGGCTGCCTGATGCTCTGGTGCACAGTTTGGAATATGGGTTCCATCTATGGTTCCAGCACAGTTTGAGAACCTCAGGGCAGCAAATCCAGCCACGATTGGGTCCAGATCTCCCAGACGGATGACTGTGCGCAACAGGATGGAATTGATGGCCCTCACAACCTGCAGAAGGAGACAAACAAGCACACAAAACAGAGAATAAGAGAGGGAGTGCCTGAGCCCTTGGGCAGTACCTGATCCCCTCCCATTCTCTCCCCCCCAAACTCTCCAGGAGCCACCCCCATGAAGCTCCTCCCCCCCCCGCACCAGGGCTGTGTGAGGGTGGGACTGCAGAACCTCCCAGGGATGGGGCTTCCCCTCCACTCCATCTCCCACACCTTCCAACCCCTCCTTTCCCAAGGGTCCCCCTTTCCCAGGACACTCTCTCCCCGCCTTCCCCCGCCCGTGCAAGGACTGCAGCCCGAGAGTGCCTTACTTGCATGAGGAGGGCCTCGACAGTTGATTTCCCCATGCCAAACTGGTTGCCCAGCAACCGGTAGCTGTTTGGGGTGGTGTGCTTCTGGATGGCACTCGCTTCTCCAGGGAGATGGCAGGCTGCAGGTGTGTGTTGCATCTCCAGAGGGTGGGGGCAATCCAGGCACATAGCTCCAAAAAGATGGCCTTCTGCATGCAGAAGTGTTGGAGTCATTGTTGGTCATCCCACCACTCTATGACCAACTGGTTCCACCAGTCCGAACTGGTGTCGAGCCTCCAGAAACGCCTCTCCACTGGGGGGTATATTGTCAGAGTGGAGCAGCTGCACCCAGAGAGAGGGTCCCAAGAATAAGCTGGGGGTTCAGCTCAGTTAGGAACAGGAAGGCAGCTGGCACAAAGTGCTGCAAAAAACAGCAGCATGGCTGTGTGGGGCTATCACATGCCCAGGGGCAGCTCCGGCTCTATGGCACCAAGAGAAAAGTTGTGGCATCCAAAAAAGCAAGGCAACCACAGCAGGCACTGTAAGAGCTTTTCTGTCCCTCAAAAATGCAGGCAAGCATGCATCAGAATCAGAGAAACTGCTGTCCAGAGGGGTCCCTTTGAGTGCATGTCTCTGCAAGGTTCCCGCATCAGCACTTGGAAGCCACGAGTGACCTAAAGCCCTGGCTGAAGTGGTTCTGGGTGGCCTTTTATGTGTGGAAGATAACGAGCCGTCACTCTCCATTATGTTTAAGCAACAAGTTGCCAGAGGCAGTTTATTCGAGCAATATTGCAAGGGAAGACAGCAAAAACGGTTCTTCAAATTCAAAACAATTAAAAGCCAATATATATATACCTTTCTATTACATATAACATTAAACAATTACTTCCCTGCCCACTCAGTTCCCATCGGACACTTCTTATCTCAAGGTTCTTACTGAGGTAAGCATTCTACTCTTATCAATGTGAGAGAGACAGAGAGGCGAACACAGCGTCTCTTCTAGCTCTTGCGTTAGCAGGAGTCAGAGTGAACCAGACTCTTGCTCTGCTACTGACAAACCCTGAACTGGCCACCCAAATCCCCTTTCCCTTAGTCCTGCTTCCACATATGCGAGAGAGCATCCAATCAGTCTGTACGCTCTCTTTCAAAAGCAGATCACTTTTTTGATGTCTGGTATTTATAAGGCTCTTGCCCTCTCTTGCTCTAGAAGGTGACTGGTCACCTTGTTCATCTTGCTAAGAATTCACATACACATTCTTTTTCCTTTTTAGGACAAGTTGTTCCTCCCATGATTGAGACAGGACAGTACTTCAAAGGCTTTCCAAACTTCAAAGAAAGTAACCCCCTCTGTTCACTGGTGAGCACTTTTGAAGTCCTTTGAAAAATGCCAGCACGAGTGTTAACAGTTAGTTGCCTGTGGCCATGTATACCATGCTTCACTTTGCCTTGTCTACTCAAACTGACATTCACTAAGGCAACCACTAGATCCGGTGACTCCCACTCACCCATATGTATTTTTCTTCAAAACAACACAACAACAACATGCCCTTCAGACAAACCACGTTTATTCCTTTCTCAGCATCTTTTAAAATAATCTTTGAAATAGCTTCCTTAACATTGTAAATCATAAGGCTATGGTTAGGTTGGGAACAGTCCTGGGTCACAGAGTAAATCAGTACATAGAAGACAGTAAGAACTGTGAGAGATCTGACTTTCTTTTTTCCATCTCTGTTCTCCTCATGCTTTTACCTGGGTTTTAGGTGCAGGGAAACATGGTGGCTTACTGCTGGTAACTCCTGCAAGAAAAATAATAGGGAACATGCTGTAATTTTAACTTTCCACCCTTTATTTCATAGACATCTCTTCCTCTGTTTCAATGTTTATAATGCTGAAATTTAAGAACCAAATTGTTAGTTGATCATTGTGGGAAATTTTACTTCAGAAATTGACAAAGATTTGCAACAATGCCCCTGGTTGGGTCATCTGGTGTGACTGACCCTGGGACACCTGATTGTAAAGCGTGAGTTTTTGCTGCTAGTTAGCTCCTGCATAGTAGCTGCCTGAAATCACTATATATGATGTAATTAGTAGGGGGGGAGACTAAAAGCCACAGTGGCTTAGAGCAGGTTATCAGCACTTAGCATAGTGAATATCTGGTGAGGATTTTCACGAGAGATGTCTCTTAGGTGCAGAAAGGTAGGTGAATTGTGATGAGGCCCCCTAGTCACTAATCCTAGACCTGATCCTAATCCCATTAATTGACTTTAAGTGATGCTAGGCAGGATCAGCCCCCGTGAACTAAAGTGCATATAATTTCAGAGATGTTGGCAGCTTTTTAAAGCAAAATTGGACAATTAGATGAAATGCACAAACCTTCCATTCTGACAGGTTTCACTTTGTTGCAAATATTCCACACAGCCCTAAGTGTCATGCCAAGTTCCTTCCCCTTGCTGCAATTTACTCTCCTGTGTTGTTGAAAATGCCATACTCACAGGCACCATCATAACACACTTATTTGGCTAGGTTTTTGTAGCATTTGGGACTGAGAAATTGTCTCTGAGACTCTTCCATGCATACAATCCCAGTATTGAGTCAAGTTGGCCTCCTGTTGACCCAGAAGGGGAAACAATCCCTAAGATCCCTTGGTAGGCAGTGCCAGAGCAACTCAGCCTCACCCACCAGAAACTGAAAGGTGGGGCTAGAAGTATAAAAGGAGAAGCTCAGAGCTCAATTGGAGCCCAGCAGTTAAGCCAGCCAGACATTCCATCTGACCTCCCAAGGAGGAAGGCCCAGCTGCCATGCCTGAGAAGGGAGAACTGGCCTGGGCTGCCAGGGCCCTTGCTGGACCCAGGAGACTGGATTAGGCCACCTGGGTCACTGCCAGGCCCACAAGACTAGCCAGTTAATCCACCTCCCTCCATCAGTTGTTAGGTCAATGAAAGAATTCTTCTTTTGACCCAGTGCTGTCTAAACCAGCTATGTCTTTTAGGGGGATGGACTTCACAACCAATGAGAGGCATATCTACACCAATGTCAGTTTTCAATATAGATCAGCTCTTAGACAAATTCCTATCCTTAGTAATGGTAGGAAAGTTTCCAGGATTTGGACCTGTACTATTAAGCAGCACACAGATAATGCTATGAGACTGTCTTGAACTAACAAAGCAAAACAATTCAGAGTTGAACTTAAAATAATGTCTGCACTAATAGGATTTGTGCTGCACCATATACAGATGACGTATTGTCCCTTTGGGAATGTATGGCTGTGCTATTAACAGTAATGTCAATGGAATTAATATTTGATGATACTTAGAGGCAGAAATCCCTTGCCAATATGATGCCATGATATGGTCCATAGTATGCTGTTATAGTCAGCCAGAAAGCATAATATTTTGCTGCATCTTTTCCCATGGGAGTTGCATAATAAGCCAATGTGGGGTAGAAAGTGACTCCACAAGGGGAGCTGACAGCTCACATCCAGGGTCCTTGAAGAGCCACTCACTCCCATGGGGATAAATTACATGGGGCTGCAGCTGGCTAGTTTTCCAGGCCAGCAGCAGAGGGTCCCCAGCAGTCATGGAGGAAAAGAGGTGAAGAGCAGACCCTAGTCCCCTCCTGCACCTCCTGTTAGTGTCCCCCCGCTTCTAGGTTGTGGGCCACACAATTAAAAAAAGAGGTGCTGTGGAGCCTACACATGAATGCACACCTGTCAGCACCCCAGCAGAAGGCAAAGACAGCACTGCCACCTGCCCTCCCCCAGCAATGAATCCACATTCTGGCCTAGCTGTCCCAGTGGGGATAAGGGTGCATCTAATGCAACCCCTACAAGAGGGCTGGTTTGAATCAAGCCTAGTGTTTGTTTTAGAAGAGTGACCAAAGAGTCCCAGCTACCTTTATTTTACTCTTTACGGGCTACCAAAATGATTGTTTAGCTGCATTTCTGACAACACAATTAATGCGTAGGCTGAGGCCATGTTTTGCAGAGTTAGAAACCAACACACTTTCAAATCAGTTGAGTCACAACCCATCTAGCTCCGTACCGGACACCACTATTATCCTGCATGTCTCCTCAGACATTAGCCATCTGAATGAGGGGGTGAGACAGAATAAACTCCAGTTACTTTGCTGAAATTATATCACAACAGGCAGCCAATCAAGCCATAGAACAACACATGCTATTGGACTGAAATTTCACTCACCAGGAATTACCTGTAGTCCATCTCTCCTCTGGCCTGCATTTAAAACCATCAGTCTTCTGAAAGTCTGAGCAGATGAGGCACTGTCTCCTTATACATGGGCCCTTCTAGTAGACAGATGAATGAAGGAAAATAATTGCAGTGCAGGGAGATTGTTGCTTCCTGTTTAATCGTGGTTCTGGGAAGGTGTATGAATTCTTCAGATATTGTTCACAATAATCTCCAGATCATGCCACATCCCACAAATGCTGTGAGCATCCTTACAAACCATTTTATGTTACACAATTTCAGCTTCATTTCTGAAACATAGCTTGGTCTGCTTCAATTGCAGGGGCAAGTTTGAGAATGTCAATCAAATAGTAATCAAACACAACACGAAATTAAAAAAAAACTATACCTGGCTTTTTAAAGTGGATCAAATTTATTATCTTTAAAAACTGAAGTTGTATCTGTGGATAGGTCCCGAGACAGGAGTGACTAGAGCTGAGTTCTGCTCCCTGTGCTTCTGGTGATTAGCTGCATCATCTTGGAGAACAGTCACTTAGCATTTCTGTGCTTCAATTTTCCCAACAATATAATGGGGATAAAGCTACTGACCCATCTTTGTAAAGTGCTTACCGCTGAAAAGCACTACAGAGATATTATTAATGGTAAATAAAGAAAATGGCATGAAAGTCAGTAGCTATTCTCACTTCTATGGGTAAATCAGTTAGAAACCTAGGGAAATTGTTCTGAAAGGCTCTGAACATGCAGCATAAGAGAACATGAAACTTACAGGTTCAGTGATGTTAATAAGATCTGCTGTCTCTAATTTATGATCTAGCAAGAGAGTCTTCTTGAAACACTCCACTTTCCAGACAGAGGCGAGGACAGGGCTGTAGTAGCTGGACAGGGATGAACTATAGATGATCTACATGGATATTTCCATCTCTAATTTCTATGCTTCTATAAAATGAAACAGTATATATGGGACCTCTAATTTAAACAACTGTTACTTCATGTTAGCTTTGCAGAATCAGGCCTTGGGGTTAGGAAAATGTTGATGGAAAAGACTCCTGTAATTCTAATATCACAAGTATTATTCAATTACTTACAGCTCTGTATCAATCTACAACAGAGCAGTAGGTGCAGGAAACAGTTCAAATGTTATTGTCCATTTAAAAAAAATTATGATCTCTTCATTATCAGCTATTATTTACTTCTCTCCAATCCCTCACAGAAGACCTAGCACAAATAACTGCAGGATTATGCAACCTGGCATAGTCCATTTACACTACTATACCACTGTTGGTAGCAAAGTATATATAATCCATAACAGAAATTTCATTTAAAAGGTGATTATCACTTTGTGAGATGTAATGGTTCAAGAGCTATGTTGCAACCATCTCAGCTCTTGTATGTCACTTAAGATGTATGAAATATGTTTACTTAATAAATGTCTGATTTTCATTTTCTAAAATTAAAGATGAGCTAAAACCCATTATATTCAATGGAGTCAGCCCAGCTTTAGAGCTTTAATAACAAAAACCTCCTGACTTTTGAGTGGGTTGAGACTGAAATGGGTGATGGTACACACAGCGTTCTAGCAACAAAGGCCTTGTTGCTGTAACTGAATCTAAATGGGCAGCTCCAAATAGAGGATCACTGTCAATACCAGTAATTACACAACACTGGGAAGAAATGTTTTCCATTACTTTTTCTGTGAAGGACGCTGATTCAGAACTTAGAAACTGGAGAAGTTTTATGTTGACTAGTCTTGGTGCACCTGGCATTACTAAAGCAATTGCAAAGTTAAAGGTCAGGGGAAAAAATCAAACCTGCTGGCAATGTAGAAAATTCCACAAATGCTTCTTTTTTTTCCCGTTGCTCCAGAGGAAGCTGCCAGGGCATCTGATGGGGCTTTGCCATGACCTTCACCTTGTAGGCCATATTGGGCTTCAAATTTAAAAACTGGTACTTATAGCTAGCAGCCTTGACAATATCGAACTCTTCTTCATTCAGAAAGATCACATGACTGTAATTGCTATTGGTAGGAAGCCAGGACAGCTCAGCGGAAATCTGGGTTATGTTGTCCACCTTAAGATGTGAAGGTGCCACGATAACATCCTTCCCAACTAACAAAGTGCACAGTAGCTCATCTGAGGTACCTCTGCTCGTAATGCTCTGAATCGATATTCGGTATGTGCAAGTAGCAATGTTAAGTTTTTCTATAAGTGCTTTAGTTCTGCTTCCCAAGGACACATTCATGCGTATTTCTTTGTCAACCAGGACATTGTAGCTGTTAATCATTCCCCATCCAGGTGGCACAACTGGTGGCTCCCAGCCCACAATAACACTTTTGGCTAGTTGTTTAATAAGGGTTATTTTTCTAGGATAAGGCACAATGTCTTCTCCAATTTCATCAATGTTCACATCAAAAGTCCCTGTGCCATTGTTGATTACACTAGACTCTACGTGACTTGGTGGATTGATCTCCAGTAGACTATCTCCTTCCAAAGCATGATCTGAATGGTTGATAAAATTCTGATCCTGTTCGCTGCCTAAGATGCTTGACAAACGGGACTCGTTATCTTGAACAAAATCCACAAAGTTGGAAGGGACCAATCCTCTTTGTCCATCTAGAAGTTCACCTGGTGAGAAAGAACAACCAAATATCATGTTAAAAACTCTCACACAGGACCAAACAAGCTGACTTCTAGATGACTCTCTCCTTTGGTCATCTTGGGCTGAAGAAGTACATTAAATAATATGAAATCCTGTATGTCATTGTAAGAGGTTGCAAGACACTGAGAGGTCCCTGGTAAACCAGGGGTTAACTGCAGCTCAGACTTCCTCTTTCTCTGGCAGAAAGGCTCTGTAAAAAGCATGTTAAGAAGCTGACTGGGAAAGTCTGCTTCCTCAGATAGGAATTAAAGGACTAGATTGGAAGGGGACTTTTCTGTGCATGCTTTTTTTGCTTTTGCTCACTTACTTTTTCTCTTACAACAGAGATTATTTTTTAAGAAAAAGACCTCAGTGGCTGTAACTATTTTGTTCTGCTGACTTACTGATCCAGCTGATGGATCCAAGTGGTTATAAAACTCAATAGAATACTGTTAATATGCATTTTCCAAATACACACAGCCTGGAACCTACGCACTAAAGCAAGTAGCCTCTCTCTATCTCCCATCAAAGATTCATAGCTATGGCCTTCATATTACAGCCTCCATTACTATCACACAATTAAACCATGAACTAATCACTATGGATTTGTCTACCCAGAAGCGTTATTTTGGAATGACACCTGTGTTTACACACAAGCAGTTATTTCAACATAATGTCGAAATAATGTTGAGCTAGAGGACTGCTTACTCCAACTCCTATAACTCTCATTGTATGAGGAGTAAGTCAAGTTGGGGGAAGAGTGCTGTATCTCAAAATAACTGCTGTGTAGATAGCACCAAAAATTGAAATAAGCTATTTTAACTTAAGCTAAGCAATTAGCTCAAGTTGCATAGCTTATTTCAAGTTTAGCCCTGCTGTGTAGACATACCCTTGCACTTAAGGCTCAGGCTACGTCTAGACTGCAAGCCTCTTTTGAAAGAGGCTTTTTCGAAAGGTACTTTCGAAAAAGAGCATCTAGACTACAACCAATACTTTTGAAAAAGCAAGCCTCTTTTTCGAAAGAGAACACCCAGGCAGTCTGGATGCTCTCTTTCAAAAAAGCAAAGTTTGCATTACATAGCACCTTTTTTCAAAAGAGCACTTTTGAAAAAAGGTGTTATTCCTCATAAAACGAGGTTTTCCGTGTTTACTCTTGAAAGAACACAGCAGCAGTCTAGATGCAGGGGAAGTTTTTTTAGAAAAAAAGCCATTTTTTTCAAAAAAACCTTGTAGTCTAGACACACCCTCAGAGTGGCAATTGTGTTAGTTTGTATGTGTATAAATGAGTAATCCTATGGCACCTTAAAAACCGACAGATTTAATTGGATAAAAGCTTTCGTGTGTTAAAACCACTATGTCAGGTGCACAAATAAATCTGTTAGTCTTTAAGGTGCCACAGGTCTCCTTGATACTTTCACTGAAGTCGATAAGAATCTCAGGCAGACAATAAAACCCAGGATTTAAGCAGCACACACAGGATGATTTGATCTCTCATATTGTGAAGCTGCTTTGAATGTATTATTATGTGTATTTGAATAGCACTAAAAAGGCCTCAGCTGAAATCAGTCATGTGGCTCTAGGAATTGGAACATTACACAATAAGGGAATATTAGCTTTGTCCAGAAAAAGATAATCATCTAAGTAGATAAGAAAAGCAAAAGCTGGATCATTATTAACCCCATTTTAGAGGTGAGTAAGGCATCGAGAGACTAAACGACATGCCCTGAATCAGAAGAGGAGTCTGTGGCAGAGCCAGAAATTGAACCAAATATCCCGAGTCTCAATCCAGTATCTTGACCATAAGGATTCATTTCAGTGAGGATGCAATCAGGCATGTGTAATCATGTTTGTATACAAGCATGTCTCAGCAATTGCTAATGGGATTTCATTAGTGAAATATTGCACATCTGTAGATCTTTCAGAGTTCAAACTCAGTGTATTAGCAAAAGTTTATAGTGTTAATTTAGGACACCAAATAAATGGTTTTGTTACTAGTGAATATTGAGTTATTTGAGGTACAAATAAGGTTGATACACTGAGACAATAAAATTATTTATCAACTGTTTTATCACTGCTAAATGTTCATGAAACACATATCCAGCCTTAAATGTAGGTAATAGATAAGCAAGTTAAGAAATGGTCAACTTGTGTTGTCTTATACATACTTTGGCACGTGGAAGTAAAAATTAAAGTGACCAAGGCCCTGGATCTGTAGGGCACTTAATCACGTATGTACTTTTCCTCATATGCAGTCCCACGGCAGTCAAAATGCAGGACAATGTAGCACTTTAAAGACTAACAAGATGGTTTATTAGATGATGGGCTTTCGTGGGCCAGACCCACTTCCTCAGATCTGAGGAAGTGGGTCTGGCCCACGAAAGCCCATCATCTAATAAACCATCTTGTTAGTCTTTAAAGTGCTACATTGTCCTGCATTTTGCTTCAGCTACCCCAGACTAACACGGCTACATTTCTATCACTATTCCACGGTAGTCAGTATGTCTACACTGCAATTTAAGGCCAAGGTTCAAATTAGGCTCAAGCCTAACCTTCCTTCTGTCTACACACAAATCATATGAATACAGGGCTCAGACCTTGGATCCCATGAGGGTGGTCAATCTGAGTCTTGAGTCAAGCCAGGACTCAGGATTCAAATCAGATTGCTTTGTAGTGTAGATACAGCCCCTCTGGACTCATGCTCTTGCAGTCCAACAAAAGTATTCCCAGGGCTGACTTTGTCCTCTGGACAGTACAATTAGTGGACAGTCAAGTTTTCCCACATTGCACCACAAACAAAGGGTTAGAGTAATGACATTTTGGGAGGACAGTAGGAAATCTCGGTTATTGGTCTCAGATTTGCATTATGCAGTAAGATGTTGAAGCCTCCATTTGGGACCAAGGATTCCACCATTTCTAACTGGAGTTACAAATAAGTGTAGATGCTTAAGCCACAGGTTAACAAACCCAAACTTTACTAACTGGAGTTCTGCTAAACCTGGATTCCCAGTGTAGACTACGCAACAAATCCTGTGTCTAGACTACACCTCTCTGTCAACAGAGAGATGTAGATTAGGCACATCAAAATTGCTAATGAGGCAGGGATTTAAATGCTACTTACCTGAGACAAGTTATGTATGCACTGAAGTGCTTTGCAAAACAGTGCTAATGATATTTGAGTGCTAATGATATTTAACACGCTGCACAAAACTAAATCAGCTTAAAGTGAAGGGCAGCCCTTTGTGGAAAAACTAAATTATGAAGTCAATGTTGCAGGGAGCAACATCAGTCTGAAAGGGAATGGAAAGAAAACAGTATTCATGGCATTGTTAATCCACTCATATCAAAGCATTATGTACTATCTTGTTCCACTATGACTTTGTATCAGTGTCTAGCAAGAGGAAATTCAACATAGAAGAATCAAATATTTATAGATTGAAGAGAGTCAAGGATCTCTCAGGCAAAAACTAAAATCTCACGGAGCTGTCTTGTCAGCGCAAATCCTGTCAAATAGGAAATGCTGATGGTTCAGGGAATCTTACAAATTAGCCGTGAGTGGAAGGAGCTGCTGTATAGGTGCATAAATTCTGTTAATTACAGGGAACAAGATAAAGGGCTTTATCAATTGCTTTTGATTGTGGAGAACGTGGCAAGGCAGTTAAAATGTTTCAAATCAACATAAACTAATAAGATATAAATAAAAAACCTTCATAGAAGCCATCTTCATCCATGTCTCCATATACGTAGAGGTATTTTCCTGCTGTAAGAGGGAGCTCTGCTTCTGGATTTTCATTTGGTCCATCAAATGGGTTGTAACTACAGTGAAGCACAGATGGAAACTTCATTCAGTCAATGGGTGTATTTAATGAGTTACAATCCACACTCCACTGCATATTAACCACACAGCAGCATATAGTTCTAAAGGCTGCACATGAGAGGAACTCTAGAGTCCCATCTTCTTGCTGCACCTTTGGAAATACATATTTCATATTTTAGCGAGCCTAAAGGAATCAGAGGAACCTTTATATTACATTATTATTGTTGTTATTATTTATATTGCTATAGCACCTAGGAATGTGCTAACCTTGTGCTAGGTGTACGCAGAACAAAAAGAGGCTTTCTTCCTACCACACTGAGCTTGATTACGATGGCCACACTGTGTCAGACTAATGGTTAATATCACCCAATATCCTGTCTTCTGACAGCTGCCAAGGCCAGATGCTTCAGAAGTAATGAACAGAACAGGGCAATTACTGAGTCTAGTCCCAGCATCTGGCAGTCAAAGATGAAGGACACTCAGACCAATGGGGATCTATTGATAGGTCGATCCCACCTGAACTTATCTAACTCTTTTTGTGAATCAAGTCACACTTTTCCCCTTTACAACATCTTCTGGCAAGGAGTTCCATAGGTTGACTGTGTATTGTGCGTAGAAGTGTTTCATTTTGTTTATTTAAAACCTGCTGCCTATTAATTTCATAAGGTGACCCCTAGTTCTTGTGCACATGAAGGGGAAAACAACACTGCCTTTTTGATTTTTTCCACAACATGCATGATTTTATAGACCTCTATCATATTTCCTCTTAGTCTCTTTTCTTTTTTTGAACAGTCCCGGTACTTTCAATATATCCTCATATAGTAGCCGTTCCATACTCTAATCATTTTTGTTGCCTTTCTCTGTACTTTTTCCAATTCCAGTATACCTTTTTTGATTCAGGGGCACCAGAACTGCATACAATATTAAAGCTGGACATACTATGGATTTATATAATGGTATTATGATATTTATTCTCAAATACCTTTCCTAACATTTCTTAACTTTGTTTCTATGACTGCCACTGCACACTGAGTGGATGTTTTCAGAGAATTTGCTGCAATCTCTAAGCTAATTTATGGCTTATCATTTTGTACATAGAGCTGGGATTATGTTTTCCAATTTGCATTATTCTACATTTATCAACACAGAACTTTATCTGCCAACTTGTTGCTCAATCACCCTGTTTTATGAGATCCTTCTGTAAGTCTTCTCAGTCAGCTTTGGATTTAACTACCTTGACTAGTTTTGTATCATGTGCAAACTTTGTCACCTCTCTGCTTACCTCTTTCCAAATAATTTACTAACTCTTTTAGTCTCCTTTAAACATACCAGCCTATATCTTTACTGAATTTTAAAGCAACTACATAAAACCTTATATTGCTCTTTCTCCCAAATCATCTCTATCAAGATCTGTTAATTTTCATGAATTATTCTTCTCCATGAAACAATAAATTATAGCAAAATCTAACTCGCACTCAGATAAAAGTTTTTACAAGGCATAAAGAATTTATCCAATATTTGGGTTAGATTATGAATTGGCAAGTCTTGCTGAATAGCCGTCACTGGATAATCATGCTTATAATAATTCCTTGAAATTCTCATGCTCTGAGTGGGCCAGAAAAGAGTTTAGACCTTTGCACCCATCAGAACATCAGTATTAAGGTAACATTAAGGGCCCAATGTAAAGCTTACTGGAATCAACAGATACCTTTCAATTAGAGGTTTGTATTAGGCCTTAATCTCCTCCTATCTCTGGTGTGTATAAATAAAATAATAAAAAACATATCCCATTCCTGCTTTACTCTGGTTGCAGGTAGAGCTGAACTCAACCTTTGCAGATACCATGAACTTCTGTGTTTAGCACTAGTACTACTAAGTCCTGAATAGCTACTGATTTGTTAGGATGGCTTTACTGCTCATGGAGAATACAAGATGGAGCTATAAAACAAAGCCTTTTAGAAGAGGATCTGTACACTGTATCAGCAGAGCATAGCGGAAGTTCATGTTCAAATGGAAAACCTAGCCAGTCTATTAGAGAATAGGATTTTACAATCCGCTCCCTCCAAGATGAAGAGTAGGACAACAAACAGGAAACAGAAAGCTTCTTGTTCATTGTTTCAAAATGCTGCCTTCCCATACACAGCTTAGTAACAGTCTTGGTAGCCTCATGGTGTAATGATTGCCCAAGCAATCTTAAGGGAACAAGGTAAAAATGAAAATCTGTTTAAAACAAGCACTAAAATTAGAGTGACAGCCCATGCCTAGAAGGATTTAGTCACAGCAACATAGTTATTTTTAGCATGCAAGCGCTCAGTGTGTATGTATTCTCTTCAAAGTGGCACTTTCTCTCTGACATAATCCAAGAGTCAGTCTGAACAAATTGCTTTGGTGTGAGTGTGTCTATCTTTCTCTGTTGTATACATACTCAGAGTTACTTCCTGCTGTTTATTTTTTTATACAAACGCTCATGCCAATATTAGTATTTAATGATACCCACCTCATTAGCATTTAATGAAAACTTTCTGACCACCTATGGTGCTACTCTGACTGGTTTGTGAGCCCATTTAAATGTACAAGATTTCCTGTCTCCTGGCACCAACAAATCCCTCTTATGTAGTCAGTATTGCCAATGCAATATAAAAATTGCTTGCATTTTGCTCACAGGAAAATAGCATAGGCTATAAAAACAGCACATTTCTATGAGCACCACACCAGCTCCTGGCTCTTGAAATGAAGATGTGCTTCTAGTAAAATACAGACACATATTTACTTGCTGACTGAAACTGCATGGGAAGCACACGCTGATTATACTTTCACAGCTGTTAAATTTAAAGTTTTGTTTTATTTAAGCTCAGAAGTATATTTAATTGCCTTGAAATTACCATGGAAAAGCTGGTGTGCACCATTTCATGGATCAGTTTGTGAAAAATAGAATAATATTTAATCTATGAACATGCCACCAATAGACCTAAATGTCATCAATAGATATGTCATCAATGACAAGCAACTAACAGACACAGAAAGTTCTATCCTACAATAGAAACTTTTTTATCTAGCATGTTGGGGAAATGTGGAGATGTTGGTATATAAAAAATTCTGGTTAAGTGTGTGTGAGAGAGAGTTTGGGTGTGGGAAGAGGTTTGGGGCATGAGGTTGGGGCGTTAGAGGGGCACCAGGGTGCCAGATCCACGGGGCGCTCACCACAGGCAGCTCCCTGCAAGCAGCGACTGTCCCTGACTTGCTCCTGGTGAAGACATGACTACGCAGCTCTGTGCACTGCCTCTACCTTCAGGCACCACCCCTGCAGTTTCCTTTGGCCTTGCTTCTTGGCCAATAGGAACTGTGAAGCCAGCACTCCAAGCAGAGCAGGAGCAGCACACACTGACACCTAGCCATGCCTTTGCCAGCAGCAGAGAAAGCAGAGACTTGCAGGGAACTGCCTGTGGTGAGCATCCCCTGGATCCCACAGCCTGAAACCTCTCCTGTTCCCCAATCTCCTGCCCCAAGCCCTCTCATATACCTAAACTCCTTCCCAGAATCTGTGCCCCAAAAACTTTCCCATGACCAAACTCTCAGCCCCACACTCCTACCTCACTGCAAACCTCCTTTCTGTTCCTCCACCTA
Source organism: Pelodiscus sinensis (assembly GCF_049634645.1). Classification (NCBI taxonomy): domain Eukaryota; kingdom Metazoa; phylum Chordata; order Testudines; family Trionychidae; genus Pelodiscus; species Pelodiscus sinensis. The sequence goes on along the minus strand of NC_134725.1, from coordinate 25,535,472 downwards.
TGAGCAGCAGGGACGTGTTGCTGCTTCTGGGGATCCCAGCAGAGCCAGGCAAGGAGCCTTCCAGCCCTGCACCAACTGGACTATAAACTGGACTTTCTATGAAGATTAGAAATGCCAGTTTATTGAGCTTTCTGTGTGATATAGAACCAAATAACACAGCTTTTAGTGCAATAAGAACATTCCACATAGGAGTTAGAAATTCTTCCCTATGCAGATAGGTCCAGCAGAAAGAGCAGTGGAATTTAAAAAATGCATAAGGCCATGTGCTGGACTTCTGCACCTTCCATCTATGGCTCAGGAAAACATTTCACATGCATTGATGGAAGAGCCCATTCAGTACCTCTCTGATGAAGTATCAACATCCACATTTACACATATAAGGACGGTGAAGGCCATAATCACACAGTGAAGAGGTTTTGGAACCAGGATCAGGCTCTAAGTCTCCTAACTCCCAATTTCTCTGCTCTAACTCAGCACCATACTGCCTCTCTAGCACCTCTCACTCTCTCTCTCCCCCTTTCTTACCCCTTAAAGACTAACAGATTTATTTGGGCATAAGCATTTTTGGGTAAAAAAATTACTTTGTCAGATGGAAAGTGAATTATTTTAAATCTAGCCTAAATGAAAAGTGCACTATTGCCTATAGGAACAGGTTTGGGTTTGTTGGTTGTTTTAAAGTCTACAAAGAAAGCAGTCTTCACTTGTTCTTTTTCTACTGGTTCTCTCTGTGACAGATATCGGCAGCCATTTCAAGTTAATATATAAGGCATTTAATTGCTCAATTAATCATCTTTAAGTTTCATACTGGTTTGTTTAGGAACTCTCTTCAGTTGGGTGAGCTTTACAGTATGTGTTGCAGGAATAAATCATTTCTCTGGAGAAAGTGAGTTTAATTTGAGCTCTGCATGGCTCAGTCCTCCACTGGGCTCTGCGCTGTCAGCTCTCATCTATGCAGTGCACTGAATATTACACTGTAATGGAACTGGGACTGGAATGAATACTTCTCTTCATTAGCCAGGTTCATTCTGGGGAAATTTAAATTTAGTATTAAAATAATTTGACTACTGAGATTTGAATTGTTAGGGAGTGCTGCTACACCTAGAGGACTCTGTGCCAAATAAAATAAAATAAAATAAAATAAAATAAAATTCCACAGTAAAAAGAGAAAAAAAATCTGCAGGCAATATTTTAAAATTCTGCAAATATTATTTGTCAACAAATAAAGGTGGAGGCTCCACACTGGCAGAGGAAGGAAATCACCCTGCAACCTCCATCCTTGGACATGGACTCTGTGTTAAAGTTGCACCTGACCCTGATACAATGCAAAGACGAGGACTGGCCCAGAGACTACCTGGGCTCCTGTCCCTCCATGCCAAGCACAATAGTTGAAGGCAGGCAGGCTTAGCCTAGCAGGATCCATGTATGGAGGGGCTTAGTATAGGTAGAGCCAGTTGTGTGGTAATAGGGTGTTGCCTGGGGTAATCTGGGTGCAGGAAGCTTTATGGGAAGTCTGGATGGAGGCCAGTCTGAATGAACATAGGCTTGTTGGTGGGGGGGTTGGATGCAGACACAATGCAACTCTGCAGAGGGTCGAGGTGAAGGTGCTAGGGCTGAGCACTTGAGGTCCAGGTGCTGGCTTGGTGGGTATAGAGGCTGGATGCAGGGGGCTAGTCAGGATGGTCCAGTTGCAGATGGCTTTTGGTGTGGGGGTTCAAGTGTGGCAGTATAGTGCAGGGCTTGAGTCCAGATGCAGAAAAGCAAGAGTTAGCTGGGAGGATATGGGTGCTGGGAAGCACTGGATGCAAAGAGTGAGGCTTTTTAGGGTGTGGGTTCAGATTCTGGTGGTCAGTGGAGATGACCTAGGCATATGGGGTGAGACTTAGCAGGGCAACCTGGGTATGAGAGGGATCTGGATGCACAAAGTGTGGGTAAATGTGGTCAGGAAGTTGCTTGGAGATGAAAGTGGAAGGGGCCTTTGCAGATGCTAATTTACCAGCCTAACCCATATGCATAGAGGATGGGCCACAACATTTGCCAAGACTATGGAAGTAGGATATGGTTAAGATGGGGGCAGGACATTAATTGTATTTGCGAGAAAAGTAAAAAAAAAAAATGACCCACAATTTCTCTTCCCCCCCCCAACTGTTTATGTTACCTATAACGGGCGATGCAAAGATGGACTTTCCCAGAATATCTTTGCTTTGAGGTATTGGAATTCCGTTCATTATCCATCTGGAAAGAAATAAAGACAATAGGATTTATATCCATTGCGCACACTGTTGTGCAATGGGATATGTAAAATAGCCAAAGTACATGCAACACATACAAAACACTCCATATGAAACCGAGTCAGATATAGGCTTTCGGCAATTCGTTTTTATTTAGAAATATGTATACTAATAATGTATAGTAATTTATGCAGAATGTGCTGTTTCATTTTAATTAAAACTTTAGCAAGTTAGTCCCAAGATGACTTACTGTAAATGATTCACTTTGCATTGTGAACTGTCCTAGATGCCATTAAAATGACATCATTTACTGTTAGCCCACAGTGGCATCCTGTAGTTAGAACAGAAAATAACTGTGGCATTTTAGATATCACTGACTTGTAACTGTAAAGCAAACACTGATTTTTTAAAAAAAATTGTGATCAGTGTGAGCTGAAGAATCTCACCAAATAAAACACTTCTAAACCGGTACTCATCTGAATTCCATCTGCTTCACTAATCCAGTGGAAGAACATTAGCTCTGAATTCACCATAATACTTAATTCAGCACAATATCACAAACCCATAGGTTTTATTCCACCATAAGTTAATGAGTAGAAAATTTAGTGATTCAACTTTGTTGCTGAGTCAACATAAACAGGTCCCCTGTATTTTCATAAAGTCATAGAATACTAGAACTGGAAGGGACTTTGAGAGGTCATCAACTCCAGTCCCCTGAACTCACAGCAAGACCAAGCACCATCTATATCATCCCTGACAGATGTTTATCTAACCTACTTTTAAATATCTTCAAAGATGGAGATTTCAGAAACTCCCCAGGCAATTTAAATACCCTAACAATTAGAAAGTTTTTCCTATTGTTTAACCTAAATCTCCCTTGCTGCAATTTAAGCCTATTGCTTCTTGTCCTATCCTCAGAGGTTAAGGAGAATAATTTTCTCCCTGCTCCTTGAAAGGTACTTGAAAGCTATTATTTTTCCTCTTGGTTTTCTCTTTTCCAAACTAAACAAACCCAGTTCCTTCAATCTTCCCTTGTAGCTCATGTTTTCTAGACTTTTATCATTCTTGTTGCTCTTTAGCCTTTGGAGCTGCATCAGACACTTTCTTGAAATTCAGCGTAGTGAAACAACAAAAGCTCTGTTGCTTGATGCTGGGCAGGGTTCGTAAGAGAGGGATACATTTCCCACTCTCCTTTGTTTTATGATTTGAGAGCTGAGATAGTAACATCTCCCTAAAACAGAAATACCAAGCTAGGCTGTCGAGTCAAGCAGGAAACTTTTCTAGAGCCGAATGGTAACCCTGTCATCCATTGCTAGTCACAATCCTGTTCCTGCTGCCCCCAAGCTTTAGTTATGAAGCAATGTGTTCCAGGAAAAAGGCTGGCACAAATAGCTTTCTCCTCTGCACTGGCTCTAGAGCATGGGCACAACCAAGACTCAGGACACTTGCCTGCTTTTTCTTCTCCCACCATATGGGAATGGGAGTAGCAATTGGCACAAACAATGTGGGTTGCCTATACAGTGATGAATGGAGGCTCTTTGTGTCCCCTGACTCCTTGCATAGGTGTGCAGCTGGGCTCACAATTGAGCCCATAATGATTACCTTAGGAGCAGAGCCAGTATGCTTACCAACAACCATGGAAGTTGCAGGGATGTCTTTGGGTACAAGATTGTGCCAGAAATTACAAAAGCAAGTATGACTCTCAGATTTTATACTTCAAAGGCTGATTTCCTTAAGGTATCATTTCTATACTTTGCTCTTTGGATACTAGATACGGTATGTTGATCTGTTACTAAACTTCTGTGTGTATGTAAGAGACATGTAGGCACCACATAATTACACTAAGAAAGGCAAACAGTGAACAATTCAATTGAAAAGGGCCTGACATTCTCAGTGAGAAGCAACTGAAAAAATAACAGAAGAAGGGAATTAAATGTGACATGAACTTGTGCTGTTCTATTAGTTCTGCTTCCTTAATTTTGGTTGCTATGCTGCCTTCTCTGGCTCCACTTCTCTTGTTGCAGCCTATTCATCAAGCAGTAGATGCTCCCACTTCCCAGTATCAGTTTATCTGTATGAGTTTCTTGGTCAACAGGCCCCAAGATGTGGATATCCTGGGGCCCAGCATCAGAATACAATTACAGCCTATTTACTTTTTAAAAGTTTAACAGAAATGAGGATTATAACCAATAAAATACCATTCTAACCCCTTTTTTCCATTTGCTCTCATGGAACAGTCTTACAGAATATAATATAAATAATAGCCCTTTTATAGATTTCTCTAAAAAATCATCCCATCTGTGTTTTTCAGAAGTAATAAGATCCCACTAATCTTCTATAGGCTGGTTAAAGAAATCTATCGATAGGATTTTATTCTCTATTATATTTGATTGTGATTTAAGAGAATTTTTATAGAACTCTGTTACTTTTCTACAAGAGACTATTGGCTTTCATCCTTATTCTCATTAGGGATGTAAATTCCTGTTTAATTAGCCCACCATGGCCGGGATGGAGTGACCCCTGCACTGCGGGCAGGTGCTGCTCCAGCCCAACTGCTTCTGGTGCTGTGTTGCGCTGCAGGCTCCCAGGAGTTGGTAGCCTTGCGCGAGGCAGAAATGGAAGCCAGGATGGGGGGAAGCTGGAGAAGCTTTCCACCCATGGCTGCTCCCAGGAAACAGTTAACTATAACCCAGTAAGCATCACCCGTTAAGGTGATTACACTTAGACCAGTTAACCAGTTACCTGTTCACATACAAAACTCCTACAGATGTGAATTAGGTATGTGGGTGCTTGAGATTGTGCATATGATGATATGAAAGAAAAGGAACAATTATTAGATGAACTGAAGAACTTGAATGACGTTTCAGTAGATTTCTTGCTAGTGCTGGGACATGTAAAGACCGGCAATAATAAAACATTGCCAAGATCTCAACTGAATTTTTTCAAAATTGTGAATAAATACAGAGATCATAGGAAGCTAGATAGCTGAGAGAATACGGTTTCCGCAGGTTACAGGCTCAAATTCAGTTATGACTGGTACCCTAGAAACTGGACCAGGTGGGCATACCACTCCAGTGCAAATGTGTGGATTTCCATATCAAGAAAGAAAAGCAAACACCAGGTCAAAGAGAATGATCCAATTCTCACACCTAGGAGTGGCCTTCCTAGAACAAAGCTGAGCTCCACAGGCAAAGCATTGGGTGGGATAGTGTACTTACAAAGGTATTACAGGCTGAAGTGCGCCATGATTGGTTCCTGAGATAGTATCGCAAGTTGGGGGCATCGTAACTCGAGCCCACATTTACAATAGGTGTCATATGCCATCTTAAATGAGGGGCCAAGGACATAAGTCAGGGGATTTCGGCTCCTTCCACACTTATAGAAAAGGTTATAAGTGTGGGGGGTGGTAAATCGGGCCGTCGTAAAGTGGGGGCCTCCTGTATCTGTCCCATGATAGAAGTTTATGTCAGTCTCACACTAATAATGGACACAGACTTTCACAAGGACATAAGAATGGCCATAAGAATGGTCAGACCAAAGGTCCATCTAGTCCAGTATCCTGTCTGCTCACAGTGGCCAATACCAGATGCCCCAGAAGGAGGGATCACAACAGGTAATCCTCACATGATCCCTCCCCTGTCATCCACCTCCAGAGAACCAGATGCTAGGGACAGCATTCCTAGCTATCCTAGCTAATAGCCATGGACCTAACCTCCAGGAATCTATCTAGCTCTTTTTTTAATCTTGGTAAAGTTCTAGCCTTCCCCACATCCTCTGGCAAGGAGTTCCACAGGTTGACTATGTATTGAGTAAAGAAAAACTTCCTTTTCTTTTTGTTTTAAACCTGCTGCCTATTAATTTCATTTGGTGACTCCTTGTTCTTTTATTGTGGAAATAAATAAAAACGTTTCCTTATTCACTTTTTCCACACCAGTCATGATTTTATAGACCTCTATCATATCCCCCTTTAGTCTCCTCTTTTTTAAGCTGAAAAGTCCAAGTCTTTTTAACATTTCTCAAATAAACTAAATAAACAAACTAAGCAAAAGACAAGACTGAAAGACATTCAGCAAAGATTAAAAAATAGCAGATTTTTAACCTACATATATATGAGACTCAGAACAGAATAGTAGTGTACCTACAAAACACTGCTTAACCTATTTTGTTGAGGGCTTGGATTTTCAAAGATGTCTATGGGGATGTCTACACTACCCCGCTAGTTCGAACTAGCGGGGTAATGTAGGCATACCGCACTTGCAAATGAAGCCCGGGATTTGAATTTCCCGGGCTTCATTTGCATAAGCCGGGCGCCACCATTTTTAAATCCCAGCTGGTTCGAACCCCGTGCCGCGTGGCTACACGCGGCACGAACTAGGTAGTTCGAACTAGGCTTCCTAGTTCGAACTACCATTACTCCTCGTGGAACGAACCAGCCTGGGGTTCGAACCAGCCGGGATTTAAAAATGGCGGCGCCCGGCTTATGCAAATGAAGCCCGGGAAATTCAAATCCCGGGCTTCATTTGCAAGTGCGGTATGCCTACATTACCCTCCTAGTTCGAACTAGGAGGGTAGTGTAGACATACCCTAAGGGGCTTAGGTAACCAATACTCCCACTGAATGAATGGAATTTGGGCATCTAGCTTATTGAGGCTCCTTTGAAAATCTCAGATCACATTATCACAATCCCTATGTGATTTAGAGGTACCAAAATCCTATTATTTGTGTTCCCAAATCACTTAGGTGCATTTGAAAATCCCACCCTTAACTTTTTAGAAGTGCAGTTAAATATCAACCTGTAACACACCTGTTCCAATGAAAGAAAGCAGGCAGGCTCTGGCCTATCAAACACATTTTCAATGCCATAAATTTAAAAAGACTCACGTCTGAATCAAATCTGCATCTTGTGCTGCTGGATCTTGACCTGGATAGAAAAGTAGGTTTGACAGACAATTGTTCTGGTTTGTCCCCAGTTATCTGTAATGGTCGTATAATCTCTGAAATCACACAACGACTTCCAGAAGGGCTTTCATTACCTACCCAGAAATAAAAACACAAACAATTTGTACAAAGTGACAGCCAGTATGGCAATCACAGAAGAGGCACCACAACCTGAATGGGCCACATGGTGTGAACACTATCTTTTCCCTATTAACGGTCCCTCAAGAGAGGGAATCCCTAAGGGAAGCATGGAGGAAGCATCCATTGTCACTCCCATTCTGTACCTGTTCAGCGGTAAAAAGTCCCCCGAAATTTCTAATGGAATGTAAAGACATTTTAATATCAAGATCAGGGTTCAGGAGTAAATAAACATGATACACATTAAATTTTTACCCATTGGCTGGAAAAAGAGAAAAGGTTATTATATCAGATGACTGTGTTCTAGCAGTCTGACATATGCTGAGATTATTTTTCACGTTGACATAAATACTGTACATTTATAGGCAATAATAATAAATATTTAGCTTAGTGCTTATATTAACAAGTTTTAAATAATTAATGCTCAACATCCCGAAGGTAAACACTACTAGTCCTAATTCTAATTGGCAATAAGGCACTTTTACATCACTGTGTGCAAAGGTCCTTAATCTAATTCAAAATACACACCCAATTTAAGATATTTTCATTGCCACATATATGTAAGAAAGAACCACATGCTACTATCCCCACTCTGCAAATCAGGCAATAATAGTGTTAGTTATGTGTCTTGTCCAATGCTACATGGCATATTAGCAGCAGAGTAGAGATTATAATTTGGGTTTCCTGCTTCACAGACCATATTCTAAGTCACACACACTATCACTAAAGTGTCTAAAAAAGACACATTAAGGAAAAAAGAAAAAATCTAGAGACTTTTTGAACACTTTTTTCTGATTATAAAAATGACTAGAAGATTTTCCCAGTGTTGCTTGGGTTCTTAACTCAATAAAATGAAAATGTACATGCGTCATTTAAACAATTGCTCTGGTGGGAGCCTGAGGATGAGGGGTTCAGTTTGCAGGCTGGCCCCAGGATAGAGGCCAGTCCCAGCTCTCTCTAACTGCAGGAGCTTGGGGCTAGTTGAGAAATGACTCTCTATGGCTGCTGTATCTCCAGTGCGCACCAGTATGGGAAGGGTGCATTTCCCTACCTGAGGCAGACCCTCTGTAGGAAATTGGGATATGTGGGGTGAGGAGGAAAGCCTGCCCTTGTTCCCCTTTCAGGACATCTGGGGGGAGGGAGACTCAGGGTCCCCAATCTCAAACAGGGGCAAAGGGATCCCCCAGCCAGGCCCTTTCACTTGCTTAGAGATTCTCTTGTCTGTATGGTTTATGAGAAGCAATCCCATTGCAGGCACATCCTGTTTTCCTGGCACAGACAAACACTTACCTTGTTTGAGTTATGATAAGAGGAACCTGCATACCAATTTGATGGTCCTAGCTCTGACCATTTAGGAGAAGTTCTTGAACAAACAGGTAAACACACAAACAGTGAGACAAACAAACTCTCTAAAGGTATGTCTACAAAGTTATTTTGAAATAACAGCCGTTCTTTCGAAATAACTGTACTAGCATCTACACAAGCTAACCACTATTCGAAATTAATTGGAAATAGCAGAGGGCTTATTTCGAACTTGGTAAACCTCATTCCACAAGGAATAGCACCTATTTTGAAATTGCTATTTCAAAATAAGCACTGTGTAGCCACAGAAAAGGGGCTATTTCGAAATAGGGAGTCTCCAGCCCTTCTCAGGGTACCCTGCTGGACACTCTGGCCCCAACCAGGAAAACTCCTCTCCTACCCTACCCTCCCTGGAGCCCTTAAAGGGGTAGAGTCTGGCCACAGTGTCTGTGCCAGCTCCAGGCTTGCCAGCCCAGAGCCAGTATTCACTGCCCCTGACTCAGTGGCCCCAGCATGAACCAGGCAGCCAGTGCCAGCCAGCCCTCCACTGCTCCCCAGGCCCAGGCCCCCAGCTCTCAGGAGCTTGCCAGGGGCCAGAGAAGGTGGGCACCTGACTGAGGTTTGGGGGGATGCCTCCAATGTCCATGATCTCCTCACTAGATGGAAGAACACAGCCATCTATGGCAGGATGGTTGCCACCCTGGCCACCAAAGGACACATCCAAACCCAGGAGCAGGTCTGAATGAAAATTAAGGAGCTGTGGCAGGTTTATGCCAGGGCCACAGGGGGCAGCTCCCAAACAGAGGCAGACCCAGAGAACTGCCCCTATTTTGATGCCCTGGAGCACATCCTGTGGGGACAGGACAGTCTATGCCCCCAGGTGGTCATCAACCCTGGGGCAGAGGGCCCTGACAAGAGCATGGAGAAGGAGGAGGAGGAGGGCTAGGAGCCACAGGAGCCTGGAGGGAGCATGCGGCACAGCCAGGACCCCAGAGCCCTCCCAGTGGACCTGTCACTGGTGTCATCCAGGGAGGCAACAACATGTGAGTGCCATCATTGTTCCCTTATGCAGGGGGGTGGGAAGGAGAGGGAGACCAGGGACCACGTGCATGGCCCTTGCTGACCACGGATCATGCAACAACCTATGCACGTGCAAGCATGTGTCGTGCCACCCCGGCCCCAGCTGGCTGCCACACGGGCCTTGGCCTCTTAGCCACACATGTTTGTGAAGAGACATGACATGCTCCTGACCCCGTGGTGGGTTACAGCAGGACACCCTCCCTCCACAAGCCCCCTCTACACAGAAGCAAGGGACATCTTCCCCCCCTCCCTCCCCATACACACTATATACAGCACAGGGGCATGGGTGCAGTCCTGGGGCAGCTCCCACTCATGTTCAGCAGTACATGCTGAACATGGCCTCTATGCAAGAACATCAGCTCTGATGATGTGGAGACCTGTCATCCTTGCCTTTCAGAGGGGGGCTGGACTTCACCCACTGTGTCCCCAGGGAGAAATGACCACTTCTCTTGTTTCTCCACAGCTGCACCAGCAGCAAGTGCAAGGCGCACCACCCTGCCCGGGACATCCTCCCGCACCAGAGGACTCTGTAGGCCCACCCGGGCAGTGGAGGGGTACCAGCAGGAACACCTAGGGGCACTGCAAGCCCTGCACCGCACCCTCAACCATTGAGTGCAGGAAGATCTGCAGCTCCGGCAGAAGCAGTTTGCCCAGGGCTGTGCCATCTGAGAGCACCTGCAGACCCTGGTGCAGAGCTTGCTGCTTCCTGCTGCTCCAGTTCCTGCTGCCTTCCCAATTACCGCTTCTCCTCCCACTCCTTCTCTCCCTCCCACTTCTTCCTCCACACCCACCCCACCCCGTCAGGGACACCAAGGTCCCTGTACCTGCAGTGCTGGGAGACAGTTGGGCCTGCAAGACCCCCCACCCTGAGCTTCTCCTCCCCCTTCTTTCCCTTGCCTCCCCCTGCCAACTCCCTCCTCCCAGGTTTCCCCCTCCCCTCTCCCACCTTCTTTCCCCAGTCTCACCTCAGTTTCATTCCCCCCCTCCCCAGTTTTGTTCCATAAAGAGACTTTGTTATAATGAACACGTGTCTTTTATTGTACAGCAGGAAGGGGGGTTAGGGAGGGGTAAATGGAAGGATGTGAAGGAGGAAAGAGGCACAAGCTCCCAGATGGCACACCAGGGAGACTGTTACTGCCTGCAGAACGTGCTGCCAGGCTCTCAGCAACACGTCCAGGAGAAGCACCAGAGTGCCCAGGGGTGGCTCCAGCTCCATGCTGCAGAGTGTTGTGGTGTCCTGAGTGAGGGCAACCAGAGCACGCAGAGACAAAAAAATGCATTGCTGTCCCTCAGCGAGGTAGGCAAGTGAGCAGGGAAACCTGAGAACTGGCTGTCGGGGGGGGGGGGAGGGGAAGGGCCCTATAAGCACAGGCCTCAGATAGCCTCAGGCAGCAGCTCATGACCTGATGCCCTGGCAGAACCGGTTCTGGACAGCCTGAAATGCGATTCAGTGTCCAATCAGTGTGAACACGCTAATTTTAAATAGCAAAATGCTATTTCAAAATGCATTTTGTGTCTAGACATGTTATTTTGAAATAAGATATTTTGAAATAACGCTGTTGTATAGACATACCTTAAGATACACATTAGATGCCAATAAAAATACAAGACACCATATTGTTGCAGTGATAGGAGACTGACAGCCTGAGCTCTTAGTGACTACAGCCAACATTAAAAAGACTTGAGTATAGTCAGGATCAAGTCCTACAGGCTTGTGAAATGTTTTTAGGAAAAAATGTATTACCTAAGGTTGCAAGGGGATTGATAAAAGTGGAATATAAAATGCTGCATTGTGTTTTCCTTGACAAGAAATATTACTCTTCTGGAAACACCAGTAAGAAAGCAGGAAATAGCAAGCTGGGCCTAATTGTAGCAGATGCAGCAGCAGCTGTAGCAAAGTCTCAGCATGCAATCTGGGATACTACTAGCCTAATCCGATTTCTGAGCATTCCTCTCCTCTCTCTTTTTAATACAACTAGTCCATGGTCTAATTATTAAGTCCTGGTCACAGGCAGAGGGAAAAGGGCAGGAGGGCTAGTTGGCCTGGCCCTCAAGTTCAAAGGCCTCAAATTTAGGCACTTGTTCATTTTTCATGCACAGAAAATAATATAGAAAAACATTTGTTAAATAAAATTATATTCAAATTATGTCTCACTCTTTTTAATACCTGATTTTGTTTTCATGTGTTATCCTTTTTTATTTTTATTATGGGCTAGGGGCCTCAAAAGCTGGAAGAGGCGCATGCCTCACTGGACCTCTGAGAAAGTTTGGTCATGAATAAAGGTCAGCTGCTCCCCTCAAACTGTCCTAGGTCAGAGTTTCAAATATGGTATTTTGTTCTTGAAGTGCATACATCCCCCTTTTACATGCTGCAGAGGAGGATGAACTCCAAAAAGACTTTTCAAAGGATTTTTAGTACATTTCTTGGCCCAGTTCAATTCATTTTTTCTGCATCACTTTAATTTTTCTGCATGGCAGCTTAAGCACATTGACCACAGGGGAAGATACAAAACCACACAGAAGATTTATTGCAGCCAGTCCTGCATGCGGCAATCCCAAACTGGCAAAGAGTACATTTTTTATTATTAGAATTTCTCTCACACTTTTAATAGAATAATGATCTCCTTTCAGAAACTTGCAGCTAATTTAATTCATTCCCTTCACTGTTAGTGCATTTGTCACACTGGATTGTCATTCTAAAATCTATAAACAATTGTTTTAACTTCAACAGTATATTAAAAGGAAATCAGTTCCGGGACTCATTTCATCTATTGGATTTTTCTTAGTTTTGGTTATATCCACTGCAGAGTGAATTCTTCCTAGGCAGAGACATAGGGTAAGCGGAAAATCCTTGGCACCCTCTACCCCTTCCTGTCTACCCCATACAGGGGACAGGATAGAATTCTGAGTCTACATTAGATCAGACAGAACAACACTAAAACAAAATCTTAGAACACTGTCCACGTCATGGGAATTGATATCGAACTTGGGAAGGGCTGTGAGAAGTACATTTTAAGGAGGTCTGTGAAGGGGGAGAGAGGGTGTTCAGCTGAACATAACAAAGATCAGCATGATTGATGGTTCAATACTAAGAGTGAAAGCATGAGAGAAAAGGCAAAAGGACTGAGAAATGCACAGAGAGGGAAGAAGTATACACAATAGGTGGGAACAAGTGCCAAGATTAAGGTTACATTATGGGGACCGTGGAAGTCAGTTCACGGTGTTTGAATCTGACACTGTAGAGAACAGAGAGATGTAAATGCAGATAATGTGGTTGAAGCAGCAGCAAAGGACTTTAAGCAGCTGCATTTTGAACTGATTGGAGAGGTGAGAGGTATGGAGGTAAGAGAAGAGGAAAGATTACCACAGTCAAGGCAAAAGATGACTGAGGAAAAGACAAGGATTTAAACCATGCGCTGGGAGGAATAGGAAGCTAATGTGGGTTTTGGGAACAGAGAGAAAAAAGTGACAGGACTGAGCAAAAGAGTAGATGTGGTGAGGGCAGAGAAAAGGAATCACTGCTCAATTTTAGAAAGAGGAAAATAGAAAGAAATTAAGTAATTTGCCTTGAGTGCACATCAGTACACTAGATTAGGCATGCACCTGAGAGTCAAGAGGCCTGAATTTTAGTCCTCCTTTGGACACTGATTTGGTGTGTGAGCAAGAGCAAATCACTCCTACCCCTTCTGTGTCTCATTTTCCCTACCTGTAAATGAGGGTAATGATATTTTCCTACCTAGAAAAGTGCAAGAGAGAAACGTCATCAGCAGTTCCAACTATGCAAGATGGATTTAGTTTCCAACCCTGATTTACTGCTTCCTGAAATGTCACTTCCCTCTCAATTCCCCCTTCTCATTCTGCTACATCTGCAATACCATTTTCCCTTTCACTGAGAAGTCCTACTCGGAATGCCATCAGCTGTTAACTTCCTATGCAAGCATTTGTGAAATAACAACTGCTGCTCCTCGACCACTCTATTTCCAAGGTATTCCAAGGTAAGAAGTGATAGAAATGTAGCCGTGTTAGTCTGGGGTAGTTGAAGCAAAATGCAGGACAATGTAGCACTTTAAAGACTAACAAGATGGTTTATTAGATGATGAGCTTTCGTGGGCCAGACCCACTTCCTCAGATCAAATAGTGGAAGAAAGTAGTCACAACCATATATACCAAAGGATACAATTAAAAAAATGAACAAATATGAAAAGGACAAATCACATTGCAGAACAGAAGGGGGATGCGGGGGGGGGGGGGGGGGGAAGGGGGAGGAAGGAAGGTAAGTGTCTGTGAATTGCTGATATTAAAGGTAGGGAGAGTGGGATGTTTGTGAGTTAATGGTATTACAGGTGATAATTGGGGAAACTGTCTTGGTAATGGGTGAGAAAGTTCAAAGTCTTGTTAAGTCCTTGTTGGCAAGTGTCGAATTTTAACATGAATGACAGTTCAGAGGATTCCCTTTCAAGTACAGATGTAAAAGGTCTTTGTAGCAGAATGCAGGTGGCTAAGTCATTTAGAGAGTGTCCTTTCTGGTTAAAGTGGCAAGAAACTGTTTTCTCTTTGTGATCTTGTCTGATATCTGATTTGTGGGCATTAATCCTTTGGCGAAGTGTCTGAGATGTTTGTCCAATGTACATAGCAGACGGACACTTTCGGCACATGATAGCATAGATTATATTTCTGGATGCGCAGGAATATGTGTTCTTGATCTTATAACTCTACAGAAAACCCACCGACTCATACAGTTACCTACATGCTTCCAGCTCCCATCCAGAACACACCACACGATCCATCGTCTATAGCCAAGCCCTTCGATACAACTGCATCTGCTCTAACCCCACTGACAGAGACCAGAAGTTTCAGGATCTCTACCAAGCATTTATAAATCTCAACTACCCACCCAGAGAAATAAAAAAGCAAATTGAAAGAGCCAGACGAATACCTAGAAACCATCTACTTCAAGACAGACCCAAGAAAACCAACAATAGAACACCACTTGTCATCACCTACAACCCCCAACTTAAACCTGTCCAACACATTATCAATAAACTACAGCCTATATTGGAACAGGATACCATACTCAAAGAGGCTCTGGGAGACAGACCCATAGTCTCCTATAGACAACCACCTAACCTCAAGATGATTCTTACCAACCACCACAGGACATACCACACTAATACCAACCCTGGTACCTTCCCTTGCAACAAACCCCGTTGCCAGCTTTGTCCACATATTCATTCTGCTGATACCATTATTGGACCTAACCAAGTGAGTTATAAGATCAAGAACACATATTCCTGCGCATCCAGAAATATAATCTATGCTATCATGTGCCGAAAGTGTCCGTCTGCTATGTACATTGGACAAACATCTCAGACACTTCGCCAAAGGATTAATGCCCACAAAACAGATATCAGACAAGATCACAAAGAGAAAACAGTTTCTTGCCACTTTAACCAGAAAGGACACTCTCTAAATGACTTAGCCACCTGCATTCTGCTACAAAGACCTTTTACATCTGCACTTGAAAGGGAATCCTCTGAACTGTCATTCATGTTAAAATTCGACACTTGCCAACAAGGACTTAACAAGACTTTGAACTTTCTCACCCATTACCAAGACAGTTTCCCCAATTATCACCTGTAATACCATTAACTCACAAACATCCCACTCTCCCTGCCTTTAATATCAGCAATTCACAGACACTTACCTTCCTTCCTCCCCTTCCCCCCCCCCCCCCGCATTCCCCTTCTGTTCTGCAATGTGATTTGTCCTTTTCATATTTGTTCATTTTTTTAATTGTATCCTTTGGTATATATGGTTGTGACTACTTTCTTCCACTATTTGATCTGAGGAAGTGGGTCTGGCCCACGAAAGCTCATCATCTAATAAACCATCTTGTTAGTCTTTAAAGTGCTACATTGTCCTGCATTTTGCTTCAAGGTAAGAAGGTGAGAACAAACTATGGGCTAATTATGGTGTAAATTGATTTCCATTGCACAAAGTTCCCAACCAATAACATTTTTGTTGTTGCTGTTTGAGGTGATAGCTACTTTTTAAAAAATGAATGTTCCAATTTGTCCAAATTCCAGCAACCATGTAGAGTTGTTGGCTTATGTATTTTTAATTCAGTAGAGATTTTATAAAGAGCCACTATAAGTGCAAACAATTGCACAAATAACAATTAACATCTTAGCAAAAAGGTAAATTCAAACTTGTATATAAAACGTGTTGTAAACCTCTTGAAATCTTTTGCTCTTTGACTTCTGTAGAAGAAGTCAGCTCCCTTGGATTAAGTATTCATAGTTACAGTAACACAATGCTACATATTGTAATGAAGACTAAATTTGCAATCAGCATATGTTAGGATTGTAAACTAATTCTCTTCTTATACTGGTGCACACTAGTAGCTTCAGAAGGTTTGCACCATGAGAAGTAGCAGAAGCTTTTGGTCCTATATGGATGCTCCTCCATTTATGAACTAATTGGAGATTAGAAATACAACTTTTTCCTCAGCCTACTAGTCTCAAAAATAACATAATAATAATAATAAAGACTAAAGATAGAGTTCACTGGAGGACAACACAGTGTGTATGTCTCCTGAAGGCAAGCGCTCTAGCCTGGGATGTGGAAAATCCTGGTTGAAGTCACTTCTCTGCCCAATTCTCAGCAGTTTTTCATCCCAGAACATTCCCAATCAGGGAGCCCAGAGATGTGATCCTGAATCTCAAGCCAGTGCCCTCGCCTCCCCTGCTAGAAATAATACCCCCCCACACACACACTCTGCCTCATCTAAATAAACCTCAGCCCCTTCCTATAAAAAATGCAATTGAAAAAAGATAATTTTTCACAGAACATTTCAGCAAAAGTGTTCCAAAGAGCTTTTGTTAAAGGTTACACAACTCAAAGGATTCCTCCCAGGGGCTTCTCCAAGCAGAATGCCTCATTCTGAATTCATGATATGAGTGCAGACTGTTTTGAATGAATTACTATAACAACAGCAAATAGGCATGGAAAGGGGTGAAAACAATATGTGATCACCACATTTTCAACAGCTGTTTCCTGTCAGGAAGCTTGCAAATGTAAAATTGGTATGATAATTTGTAATAAATGGTGCTAAAACACAGGTAACAGGAATACTCAAGGAACATCAGTGTTACAGATGATCTGGCTGTAAATTACTTAACTTGACCATATTTCCCATCTACCCCTCCTACCTCCAATCACGGTTTTCACTTAGGCCCATATTTTTTTGTGGAGTCCACATTACAGTGGATAGAAAGGGGGAGGACAACAGGCAAGAAAGTAATGGGGTGCATTAGGAAGCTACTTATGACTTTCTGGTACTAGCTATTCTAAGCTGCTGGAATGCATCATGTTCCAGCTACAATCTTTGCTGGCCCTGTGCTCTGAGAAGGGATGTATATGAGCCAGTCACTCCAGTGCTATACCTGATGTGGACTCTCCCATGTCATATGGAACCTCCAGAGTTTATGGTCAGAGTCTGCTTCCCTGGCACCACCTGACAGGCACAAAAGAAGGGGAGTGGAACTTCATTCAGAATAATAGACCTTGTCTCTTCAGCTTTGCCATATCCAACCTTGCTTAGTTGAATAAAAAGAACCCAAAAGCATGTACCAAGCTCCAAAGTACATAGACTTTCTCACCAAAAATTCTTGTATAGGCTGTTTGTAATTAAGGTATTATTAATCTAGCCCTATATCCATTGAAGTATATGGGACTTTTGCTTTGACTTTAGTAGGACCCCATAATAAAACCTGAAACTAAACTTTCCTGCTGTTGGAAGGCTCATATACATTAGGCACATAACATTTTGACACAGCTGCAACTAACCAATGGAGGAAGATTCAAGAATGATCTTTCAATGGAAAAAGACAAGGAAATGTTTCTGGGGCCTTAATGTAAAGGTCTCAAGACACAATTAAAGCTGATCATACTTAGTGTGACTGGTCATGAACCAAATACATTCACTTACAATACTATTGAAGGATCAATTGTGGTTGACACTATGTCTGGGAAATAACATTAAAACACCCTTAGGATCCTACTCTTGTTTCTGACATTTGCTGTGTTTTGAAAGCTGTCCTTGTGTTTTCTCCTACCCAGGAAACAATTAAAAAGTTCTGCCCCAAATTCTGAGAGCTTGATGAGACACCAATGTGATGGTGGACTGCCTGATTTCAACAATTAAAAATGCTTCTCACTGGCTTCAATATTATGGATCAAATCTATACTCAGCTCAGCTAATTAACAACAATAGTCTCAACACTAGTTGAGACTATTGGACCAAACTGAGGTCTCACTGTTGCTCACTAGAGTAGACCCATATGTGAATAGAATGTGGGCAAACTTTTCCAGGATGGGGCCTTTAATGACTAAACTATGTAGTAAGCTTAAACAATTGTTCAAGAATCCTTAAAGCCTGATAAAGCAATGAAAAGTTATCTCACAGTAATGCAAGAGTTATGGACCCCGGTGATGCTTGAAGAATATTGTAGCTTGGGATGTTATTGATCTCCAAATGTCAAAGCACCAATTGTCCAGAATTGATTTTCTTTTCTCTTCCTCCATTTTAACTGGTTTATTCTACGGAATCATGGAAAATGCCTTGTTTCATAGATGTTTCTTTCCTTTAATATATATTGTTTTTCCTGTAATAAAATCCACTAAATTAAGTCATGAGATGTTTGGGGCCAGATCTTCTACTGGTGTAAATTGGTGTAGCTCCACTGACCTCAGTGAGGTTATGCTGATTTATGCAAACTGACAAACTGGTCTG
The DNA here is from genome assembly GCF_049634645.1 of Pelodiscus sinensis. Classification (NCBI taxonomy): domain Eukaryota; kingdom Metazoa; phylum Chordata; order Testudines; family Trionychidae; genus Pelodiscus; species Pelodiscus sinensis. The sequence continues at coordinate 25,516,992 of NC_134725.1, read as the reverse complement.
TTAACTATAGCTGAGCTTTCACACAGGGAAGGAGGAAGGAAAGGCAGGAAGGATCATAACAGAGAACAAATGTCGCCAAATATGTATTATATTTAATTATTATTTGCATTGTTTTAGTACCTAGAGGACCCAACCAAAGACCAAAGTTGTTTTGTGCTAGGCACTGTACACAATCACCATTCTCTTCAGCACCGGTAGTCAGACAATGGTGTAGAATCTACATTCTGGGTGCCTTCCAAGTATCCTCAGATAACCTCATGGCCTGTGATACTGCCTCAGTCTTTGAAAACTGCTTATGCATAAGTTGAAGTGAGCAAACTCATTTAGGGTACATCTAAACTACATCCCTTTTTTGATAAAGGGATGTAAATTAGACTTACTGAAATTGTAAATGAAGCCTGGATTTGACTTTCCCGTGCTTCATTTACATAATGGTGGCTGCGGCTTTTTTTCAGAAAAAAAGTGACGTTTACAGGATCTTTCGAAACGGGGCATTTCTGTCAAACGGTCCCCGTCTTGACCACAGGGGTTTTTTTTTAAAAGAGGCTTTTAGAAAAAAAAAACCCGCAGCCTCCATTATGTAAATGAAGCACGGGAAATTCAAATCCAGTATCGAAATTGTAAATGAAGCCATCTAATTTACATCCCTTTATCAAAAAAGGGATGTAATTCAGATGTACCCTTAGTCACAGAGGGTATGTCTACACTACCACCCTAGTTCGAATTAGGGTGGTAATGTAGGCAATGGGAGTTGCAAATGAAGCCCAGGATTTGAATTTCCCAGGCTTCATTTGCATCTCGCTGGGCGCCGCCATTTTTAAATGTCCGCTAGTGTGGACTCCGTGCCGCGCGGCTACATGCGGCACGGACTAGGTAGTTTGGACTAGGCTTCCTATTCTGAACTACCATTACTCCTCGTGAAAAGCTTGACAGTAAACTGCTTAAAGTGCTGAAACTGCTATGTTTGTGCCCTGGGTCATTGGGCGAGGTCTACTAATAAGTTGCTTAAACTGCTGAAATCATTGAAGTATATACCATTAAAAACAAACATGATCAAAATTTCCAGAATTACTATGACATGGCTTATAGGAATAGGGAGTGACACAATGGGAACACCCTGTATTTTACAAAAGTGCTAACCTCAAAAGTGATAAACAACTTAGGATAATGGCATAAATAAAAGATTGAACAAATAAAGTTAAGTAAAGTGAGTAGGTTATCTAAGAGTGTTGGAATAAAGAAGTACGTATGGCTGGAATACAACGTGGCAACAAGTTGTGAAGCAACCAAATCTCACCTTGGATAAAAGATGCTCTGCATGTATGCGTTTTGGGAAGGAGGAACAGAGTGGACCTGCAAACTCTGTTCACGTAACCACAAGTTTGGGGTCTGTTTGTCCACATCATGCCCTCTAGGATGTCTCAGTGCGTGAGAAGGAACAAGACTATGACTTCCAGTCTGGGGATTGTCGGGATCAAGGGTGAACGGTAAGTGAATTAAGCTTAAATATTGTAATATAACAGTTTTGCACTAACTACTTTGCATTATAGGCATCTTAGGCGAATCCTTTAAAAATGTATAGTATATAGTAATAAGTTAGTTTATAATGAATCATACTCAAAGGCTGTATTGTGATTTGTGCTGAGTTTGTCTTGTACTGCTTATGGGAATTATATTGACCCTTTTATTTGCAAAGTTCTTTGGTTATTGTAATTGCATGAACTCTCTATAAAATAGGAAAGTGGTTAAATTCAAATCTCTCTCACTGGTCTGTCCGGAACCTCTGTATCTAGAAATATACTGAAAGAACCATCACAAGACAGGTATGAAATGGGCTTTCAAGAAGGGGACTGCCATTTATAACATTGCGCCTATGGGAAATAAGGTTTCAACTTACGATGGCTTGACTTATGATGGTTTTCCAGGAACCAATTAGGTTGTAAGTGTGGGGGTAACCTGTACTGAGATATGAACTGCTCTCAATCTTTGACACTCAAGACAAGCTTCCCAAAGGGTGTTTTTGCACAAATAATAAGGAATGGGTTAGGTCAAATTAACTAGTCCAGGCCTCGGGGTTAATAGAACTGAATCATGGCCAAATTCTGCTCTCTCTTACACACACAAGCAAATGCCATTGTCATCAATTTGACCCCTAATTTAGCAAACTCTCTTAAATCAGTGTCAATTCTTACCTTTGCCTAAGGAGGTGGCTATTCCGTTCATTAACTGGGTCAGTGATTTACTAGGGGAACCAAGGACATCTGAAGATGCCAGCGAGTTACTGGTCAAGAGATCAATCTTTCCAGCTTGCTGCCGAAACTTCTCCAGTTCCTTGGAGAGGAGGTTAAATTGTTCACTGTGTGACCGACATTTCTCCTCTAGCTCTCGTACCTTGGCCTGCATAACCAAGACATAAGAGATGAATCTAAATGGGATCACAGAGACCTTTGGTCAGATTAGACCATCCGAGAATACTATGAAGCAGGGATGGGCAAACTAGTTGGAGCACCTTTTTCTTCACCAAAACTTTTCTCCATATTTAGAGCCAAACCTTTTGGGAGTCTATAATATTCAGGTAAATATTTTTGGACTACTAATTTCCAACCAAAAAAAAGCTTATTCTTTCAGTGTTTCCAATTAGAACCAGGAGTGACACTGCTACTGAATTTGCATGATAAAGTTTTCTTATGACATTTTTCAGTCCAAATATTGCTTATTCAGAAAAGCAGCCTAGCAAATGAATGCTTCCCCCGCTCAACTCCAAATCCCAAATCTCTTTTTGAGGTTTGCCCATCCCTAGCCATCAAATCAGAGATTCCTTAATTGCTATACTATTATTTCTAGAAAAGCAGCAATGGTTCATGCAGAACATTGGTCTAGCTGTTGGCTGAATTCTATTTCAAAATTAATGTACACAGCTAGATGTGCCAAACTGTCCAGAAGTAATTCAGACACCAGCCAACAGAGCATTATGAATAAGCCTGAGAGTAACACAAACATTTTGTCATTAGCAGGCTTTTTGTTTTAATTCTGAGGCATTAGGCTGTGACACAGCAGAAATTATGTGGAAATGATTTAACAATCTGATGCATTATTTCCTAATCTGGTGTTTTATCATGTATCAATATTATTTTCCTCCCATTTAACCTTCTTCCCTATAGCCCTAGTAAGACCGATTATTAATGAGTATAAATTGGATATGAATGAAATCCATTTTTCCCCATTAAATTGCTACTATGACATTTTTTTAAACATTTTTCATGTGGTGCATGAAAAAGATAGTTGAACAGTTACATGTTTCTACATAAAAACCATAGCTGTATTACACCCATATGCCTCACTGTGGGCACGAAACAATTATATGACTCATGGTAAAGGTAATGATGGAATTCATTCTAGGGCCCTTTTAAATGATGAACCTCAGTAATTTAAAATGTTCAGTGGTTTCCTCCACACACCCTCCTTAGAAGAACACATGCATTAAAAAGTACCAGTTTCCTGATATAGAATGGAGTATTATTTTCTCATTAATAAATTATTTCTAAAAATACAAGCACATCTGAACATATAATTAATCTCTTCAAATTCATAAAATGCAAATTGGTTTAATCTTGCTGCAGAAATATGAACACATTTGGCAGATGCGAGTACCCTGAAGGGAATAAGAAGTAATACTTGAAAAGATAGAGACAGTGTGAAGAGTTCTAAACAAAGTCAAAGTGCTTTCATTCTTTATTCTTCCTCTCTTGGGTTAAGGTACCCACATAAGCACCTTTTCTATTTGTCAACTTGCAGCTAGTTGAGATCTGACTATAGGGCTCCTGCGTGCAATATAAAAAGAAATTTAAATGGACAACGGCAGTAAAAGGATTTAGGTTTCTAGTAAGATAGCCATGTTAAAATCCCACTCTTTTCAATGGAGAGATTTAGGACCAGTTATTAACTCTGTGTACAAAAAATACCCTGAAGCTTTCCTATATACTAACCCAAGCATTCCAGAGCCATAAGTCAGGCTATGAAATATTATAAGATTTTAAAATAAATAAATAAAAATAACATGGGGCTTTTTTATGTGCCTTTTTGGCTTTGAGACATCAGTGTTCAAATTTTCAATGCCTCTTGGCAACATGCAGGGCTACAAAAGGTTGTTGTTTTTTTTAAAGAAAGCAAAGATTCTGATATGATCACAGAACTAATATTTCAATGAAAAAAGTACCATGAAACTTACAATGAAAACGAAAGCTGGCAACTTTATCATGTGCTTGTTTTCTAACACTAGACAGTTGGTTATTTGACTATTAATAGCAAATAATGAAATTAAGATCTGTACAGGGGCTCTGCCCAATGCCTATACACCACTTAAATACAATTTAACACCCATTATGAAGCCTTCAGGGAGTTTTAAGTGCAGCACAGAACTTGCAGAGACCAACAACATACCAAAATAATGTCTTTAGAAATCAAAACAGACCTTCAAAAATTACACAAACAGATCTCTGTCTGAACTCTAATAATCTCAGACTCATAACAAACACAGATAAATAATGCCTTTTTCATTCATGTCACTGTCTTCACTATATATGTAATATTTGAAATATGACTTCATTTATGAGCACATTTATGCTAATATGACTGTTCATGGTATATACCAAAAATGGTTTTAAATAGCACACTGGTGATCTGCTAACAAATGCAAATATGAATTATACTCTAATATAAAATACTTTTATAAATAGTTGATATTATTTACTAATTCTGATGTATATTGAAAAACTATGTAGATTTCATTTACAATTATCTGATTATAAGTTAATGCTTGTGCCCTTCAAATCTAAATAAAATGGCACAGAGGCTGCTAAATAGCAAAGGTGATTGTGATTTTACTGAAATTAAAGGATCAGCTACAATTGTTTTGAAAGCTATATGGGAAATTGGAGCCAGGAATGTTTCTGCTGATACTGTACTAAACAAATACTCTGATAAAATAGCACTGAAAAACTACACAGAAATAGTTTAATTATAACTACTTTCACTGCTAATAGAAACCACTGACACTTTCGTCAAAGAAATAAACTTCCAAACTTCCCTGAAAAAAAATTAAGTCTACTCCCAAAACCCACAATCAGCATATATTCTCCCCTACTACAACCCTGCTGCTCACTTCCCATTTCCAGATCATTCAGAAAGTATTGGCAACCACATGCTGATATCACATGGCATCTGCCAACATCCTGGATGCTCTCCATTTGTACTTCACCTGGCTACACAGCAAAGCACGAAGGCAGTCCTAAGTGCCACTAAAGAAGACATCCTTATGGGAAAGAAAGGAGGCCCCATCTCGAAACTCATACTACTGTACTTGAAACAAAAAATAGGGCTATGTAGCACTTTAAAGACTAACAAGACGGTTTATTAGGTGATGAGCTTTCGTGGGCCAGACCCACTTCTTCACATCAAATAGTGGATCTGAGGAAGTGGGTCTGGCCCATGAAAGCTCATCACCTAATAAACCATCTTGTTAGTCTTTAAAGTGCTACATAGCCCTATTTTTTGTTTCAGCTACACCAGACTAACACAGCTACATTTCTATCACTATACTACTGTATTGACCTCTAAGGAACTTATGGTGCAATCACTCACATCTTTCTGTTGGCCTTTCTGCATGACAAAGCTCAAAAATAGAAGGTTAAGCACTGATACAGTCCCATTCCTCTCCAAGGGTATGTCTAAACTACATGGCTCCATTAGTGGAGCCATGTAGATTAGGCTGATCGGCAGAGGGAAATGAAGCCACGATTTAAATAATCACAGCTTAATTTAAATTTAAATGAGGCATACCTGCGCTGGTCGACAAAGGCTTCCTTGTCAACAGCAGTGTGTCCAGACTGCCCCGATCTGCCGACAAACACCTGATCATCAGCTGGTAGGCAGAGCGCGGCAGCCATTTAAATTTAAATGAAGCCATGATTATTTAAATCGCGGCTTCATTTCCCTCTGCTGATCAGCCTACTCTACATGGCTCCATTGATGGAGCCATGTAGTTTAGACACATCCCAACTGAACTAAAAATCGATAATAGGCAAGTGCTTTGATTCCTCAAGTGCTGTCACTTACAGAGACCTTTGGGGAGCTACTTTTTTCCTGTCCTCTTGTATATCAAAATGAGACTCCCTGGAGGATGTAAAGACCACAGATCAGTGATGGGCAATCCAAGCTAGTGAGTGAGCCGCATGAGTAGCCCTCCTTCATTTCAGTGGGTTGCAAGATTATTGTAACAAAGGCCATCTCCTGGCATAGAGTAATTTTGCTAAGTGCACTTGCACACCTAGAATTTATAATGGATGCCAGTTGAACCATAGCAGCACTTTGAGTGCACGGCTCTCACAATGTTGTCTGCAATCAGCATGCACCTCACGTCACATGCCTTTGCTTTATGTGTGCATCACTTTAGTAATATCAGTAGGAAAAAACTGACATGGACGGAAATCTGTAGAATCTGTCAACCCTGCTCATGAGCAATGGTAAACAAAACGTATCGTGCGCCACACATGTAACCCGATGGGCTGCGTGTACCCATCATAGCGCAGGTTGCCCACCACTGCCATAAACTACATGGCTCCGTCACTGAACTGCTAACAATATATTGATGACATGCAGCTGCAATCAACACCATCAGACGGATGTCACCATGTCTACAGTAGACCAGCTCATGATTGAAGAGTGGCTTGCTCACATACAATCTGGACAAAACTGAAGACATTCTGAAGAACTAGCCAGGGTCCGTATGTCCTGGCTCCTGTTTTTCAAACACATTATAACTCCCATGGTCCTGTTCAAAGCAGCAGTTAACTTAGATGATCAGTTGGCATCACTGAATAAAAAATGCCTCACTAAGAAGTTTCACCTCTTACTGCCAGATGAAGACTGTGACTCACTGTCTCTGGATCCCAAGATAGCATCAACGTTGAGGTTCCAGCTTGTGTATAATGTGTTCTTCATATTGTTCCTATGCACTCATCCTTCCACTTGCTCCTAAACTGCTGCAGTAGTTCAAGGCTTTCATCTTTATCATCAGTGTCCTCAACAGGTCTGGACTCAGCTATATCAATGACTACCTTTCCATCCACTATTCACCAAGACAACTGTGATGTTCTGAGACAACACAGTTCCTCAACACCATGGGGCAGAGGCCAGACAAATAGTTCTACAGTGAGGGGGATTGGCTGTGGAATGACCTGGCATAGGCCATTGTCTTGCTATCTTCAGGGTGTGCTGCAAGACACTTCTCTTTGACAGAACATTCTGACCATAACAAAGTTAATGGGTGAGAGGCAGAAGGAAAGAAGAAAAAGCAGTGATCTGCATACCGGGGAAGGGAGACTCTTGAAATCCCAAATCCCTTAAGGGTATGTCTGCACAGTGTTAGTTCAGAATAATGTAGTGTGCATCTACACTAAAAGCTGTTATTTTTAAATAATGTCGAGCTGGAGGACTTCTTACTCTGACTCATAGTAACCCTCATTTCATGAGGAGTAAGGGAAGTCAAAGGAATGGTGTTCTTCCTTTGACTTCCTGCTGTGTAGACAGTGCCAAAAGCCAAATTAAGCTATTTCGACTTAAGCGACTCAATTGATGTAGCTGAAGTTGTGTAGCTTAATTAAACTTTAGCCCTTCTGTGTAGACGTACCCTTAGGCACCTTGCTATGAAGACCTAATTAATCTGTTAAGTGATTAGCAATACCAAAAAAACCTAATAAAAGTGATAGATAAATTCACCATATTCCCTAAAGTTAAATCATAGTTTACAGTGCCTTTTATCTTCTATTAAATAAGACTTATAAGTATAAATATGTGGAATCATAAACTTCTTGAGTCTCTGATTTGAAACTTAAGTGGGGATAGTACAGTATGTTACAATAAAAGGTACTTAGTTCTTTATATAGTGCTTTTTATAATTAAATGTCTTTACATGTGACAGATTTTCCCTTTAAATGACCCTAGCTCCTAGAATAATTGAAAGATTTATATTCCATATTCAGGAGTCCACCGTTATTGTGTGTCTCCTTTAAAAGCACCTGGGTCAGATTTTTAAAGAGTATGGCACCCAACATCTTCCATTTTGGCACCTAAATGAAGTGGTCGCATTTTAAAATTGTTCATTACTTTTGACAACCAATGGGGCTGCTGGGTTCTGGGTAATTTTGAAAAGCTGGCCATCTAACTTACGTCTCTACACTGGAACTGAACTCTCAGAAATGCAGTTTCAAATATAAAAATAGAGCAGAGTTTGGTCAAAAGTGGGCAGTTTACAACAAGCCTTGAAAACCTTTCTCTCTAATTTCACAAGCATAATCACAGATTACCTTATGTATCAAAAACGAGAATGGTGTGACTAGGATTTACTTGGCTACAAGACTTTTGCCCTATTTTTTGCTACTTGGTGAATACTCTAGAAAGGAACAGTGCTATTAATAGAGATGCATTAAGCAGGCTGTAGTTTTGATTATTAATATTAAAGCAGGAATAAACCAAGGGTCTATTTGTTACTATTGTTACCCTTTTACTGTTAGAAGTATTTCTCCTTAAATTTAAAAGTGTAAAAAAATGTTTTGTACTAAATCAGTTTTTATAAAACTATTTATGTAATTTTTGTTTATATAAGTGTTTTAAAAATAAGTGTAAAAGCCATCACCAAATTAAATGTTCTCCATCAAAAATGTTGTGCTTATAAGAAGCACATGGGATTTATTTTTAAAAGGCAAAGTCAATATACCACATTTACTAAGAACACAATAGAAAAGCAGTTAGCATATACTCTCTCTCTCACATACACACAAACACACACACACAGTCCCACCGATTGATGTCATATTTATCAGTCCAGGTCCAGATACTTTTGGCAGCCAACCAGACTGATTACGGATAGGGAAGAGTGGTGCTTTATCGGTCTGGACCGATGGGCCAGAATTTTTGCAAGACAAAACCCCAAAATTATGGCAAAGCAGCCCCTTTTTATGATGCTATTTTTAATTAGGATTAGTAAATTTGACACCGTTATGCTGTAATTAATTACCATTTGATGAATGTTTGGGTTTTTTTTTATATTACAGCTACTTTGTCTTAAATTGATAGGCGCTTACTTTATTTTTTAGAGTTATTAATTTGCTCTTTATTTGTATTTTAATAGGGGTGCACTGCAATTTTTTGGTGCCTTTATTTGTTGTGGGCTTTTTTTTAGAACATTTGGTTTGGTGATGGCCTTTACACTTATTTTTTAATGCACATTTTTATTCTTCACTTATACAAACAAAAAATATATAATTGCTTTTGTAAAATCGGTTCCAGTACAAAAACACTTTTATACTTTAGTTAAAAAAAAGACAATTCTAACAGTAAAAGGGAGAAAATCCTGACAAATAGTCTCTTTTGGTACTTTCCTACTTTAACTTTAATAACAACCAGAAAAAGTCTGCTTAATGTATCTTTATCAATAGCACAAGACTGTTCCTTTCTGCATGTCAGAAAGGATGGCTGGTAAGGTACACTGGAGCCTGTTACATTGCATAAAGATATACTTTAGCTACATGCCTACAGAGAAAAGTAAGAAGTTACTTCTGCAGTTCAGTTCACAAATAAAAGTTACAAGAAAAGCCCATACAGAACTCAGAAAATGTGAAAAAATAAAAGGGACAGGAGCCCAAATGTAAAATCAGTTTTCAATCAGGTTCAAACAGAAAATTTGTAATGTATAAGATGTTGATAGTAAAGTTCTCCCTGTGCTTGTTAAATCATTGTGTAGGTGGGATGGAGATTACTGAGACAGACAAACTGCTGAGCTGACCATCATTGAGGGTGAAATACTCATCTTGCGGAACAGAGTGCGTACACTATGGCTACGTCTAGACTGGCAAGTTTTTCCGCAAAAGTAGCTGCTTTCTACACTGGACACTTGAATTTCCGCAAGAACACTGATGATTGTCAGTGTTCTTGCGAAAATACTATGCTGCTCCCATTCAGGCCAGTGTAAGAGGGCCAGTGTAGACAATGCGGTATTGTTTTGCGCAAAAAAGCCCCGATCGTGAAAATGGCGATCGGGGCTTTCTTGCGCAAAACCGTGTCTAGATTGGCATGGATGCTTTCTGCAAAAAGTGCTTTTGCAGAAAAGCGTACGTGCCAATCTAGATGCTCTTTTCCACAAATACTTTTAACAGAAAAACTTTTCCGTTAAAAGTATTTGCGGAAAATCATGCCAGTCTAGATGTTGCCTATGAGTCTTGAAGGACATGATAAGCCACCCTTCCATATCTACCGGAATGGGGGGGAATTTGGATTCTCAGACTGAGCCTGTCCCACTTGCTGCTATTGCCGAAGTTCAGCCGTTTTGGGTTTGTTCCAAGGCTATCCTTTTCCCCACCCTTATGAAGTGTGCTGGATCTCGTAGAATGCTGGGGCCTTGCTAATTGCTTAGTTTTGTTTGATGGCCAGAAGGGATTTTTCCCATATAGCAACACAGGCAAAAGCTCATGTGGGTATCTTCCATCTGGCATCAAAAAAAAGTGCAGCTCTGGTGTTTACAATGCTACATTTACATCTGTTGCAACTATGGTGGGTTCCAATGTGGTGGTGATGGTGGTAGGTTTTTAAAAAAGGGTTTGACGTAATCCAATGGACTTCTTGGGCCTGGACCCCAAACACAACATCATATGGTGAGGATGTTGTCCACTTCTCTGTCTTGTGTACCAAGGGATTCACCACATCTCATCTTTCCACTTTTGGTGAGGATGAGGGGAATGAGTTGGAACTCTGGCTTTCTGCCAGGAACCTTGGATATGTAGAATGGCCCCTGCCCATCATCAGGTTTGTAGAAAATTTGTCAATTTGTGCCCAGTTGTATTCCAGACTAGAACAATCCTGCCGGATAGGTCCAACAGTGGTTCCTCATTGGTTAATAGTTTAATAAAGTGGCTGCAGCCACGTTTAACCACGTGCTGGTGTGTGTCTCATTGTTTCTGTTTCTGCCTCAAAGTATTCCAGTGCAGAGAGGTAGCACAAGACCTAAACATCATTTGTGAATTTGATACTCCATTCCATAGCTTTATCAATGCAGCTCAGACCTAACCAAAATCGGATACTAGTCCAGGGCTTCCCTAAATCAAACAACATTTACAGTGATTTTGCAAGAAAGCAATTTTCCACTGTAGACTAGATTGAATTTATTTCACTTTTGACTTTCCAAACTTCTTATACGTTGTTTTTAAAATCTAAAATGGTTTCTAAAATCTAGAATGAAGCATACTACTTCTGTTATAGGACAGCTACTATTTGCACAAGATAGATGCAAGACTAGATGAGCCACTTTCCAGGTGGACAGTTTGAATTCAGGCTTATTATGAAATCACATTCGTTGCTATCGGGATATCATTTTGTCGTTTTTATCTTTTCATATAGCAGCAGCACCTTTTGGTGAGTGGCTAAATAATTTAGCCACAGGAGAATACATTCTTAAAGTACAGCATTGTAAATTTTTCTTTACACTAATAAAGACACTATCTGAATTCAGACACAATCCACACAGTCTGAAAGTCTCACCTTTGCATAAAACACTGAACCATTCTTACTGAGCATACTCATAAGGATGTCACTTCAAGTTTGGTATCTGAGTTGCTATTAATAAATCATGCCAGGTTCAAAGGCTAACCTCTTGCAGAAAGAGCGACTTAGGTAATTTGACTTGCCTTTCTCCCCAGTGGTAATAATATCAGTGCCAAGCATGCTTGCATAACAATGGTTCCGTCATGTGTTTCATGCAAGGGAAGGCAGGATTATCACATATATTTTGAATGGATGGGAATAGGGATAGGGAAGGGAGAAATTTATGCCCTAAAATACCTGCATGCTGTCCAAGGTGTTCTGGGTGAAGTGCAAAGCAATAAATTCCAAACAAGACACAGTAAAACAAAGAGATGTGAAATAAATAAAGAAATAAAATACAGTTTTGAACACATTTTTATGTTTCAGACCAAAATATATTGAAACCGTTACACCACATGTAAAACATGCATTAATGCAAATCACGCAGTAAATTTTAGAAATCAGAAATCAATATTGCTGCTGATCTTGAATCTCATAGGGCAGATTAAAGAAACACAATGGTAAAATGAATAGGCTTAGTGAAACATAAAACAAAAGGCCAAGAAATTTTTTTTGATGTGGTTATGCAAATTAGAGGTCACAGACTAATCAGGTAAACAGGATTTTTAATTGACTTCCAAGGTAAATATGTATTATAATAGGTATGCTTTATTTCAACTTACTTCCCCTTGTCTCATATACTTTCCAGAAGGTACTCCATTATCTTTTAAAAAAATCAATTTTAATATATATGATAATGCAAGTCTATGAGTAATTTTTTTCCTGTGGAGAAATACACTTTTCAAGGAAATAATGCATAAATAAACAAAACAGAATTTCCTATAGATGATCACTGCACCAAAAAGTTCAATCTTCCATCAACATATGGGGAGGTAGGATCATGGATGAAAGATAAGGTTGCACAGAAGAAAAGGGAGGACTAGAAAATATTTATTTTAAAAAATAGTGCCAAGACATTCTTTACCAAATGAAACATGGACAAAGTAATAGCTGCAGCCAACCTATTTATGGGTATCATCTTTCTGATGCATGTATATATTATTAAGTGGTTATTAATTCATAGTGACTTGTATGGTATTTGACTCAGGCAGAAAGTTCATCACTGATAATCTATTATGTATGAAATAGAAATGGATAATACAAAGAAATTTGACTGCATTTAGCATGACATTTTGCAATTTCACATATGCTGTTTTATATATTCTACCCATCTATGGCAGGGTACTACTGAGGAAGCCCTTACGCAGCTCCTGCCACTCCAGGCCCAATCAGCCGATTGTGGCTGGGTGAACATTCCAGTGTTTGCCTGGTAACTGACCACACCTGCCACTGTATTAGCAGGTGCTAAAAGGCTTGAAGTAAGTGACAGAAAAGAGGACCAGAGCCCAAGAAAGAAAGGCCAGCCCAGGCAAAAGGCTTCTAATCTCTTGCTGGCCGAGCCTGTGATAGGCCAAGCAGTTGTACAGCCTGTATAAAATTGAAAACTGGTGGTGGGAAACTGATCACAAACAAAGGCTAAAGTATCCCTGATTCATTGAGGAGAGAGACCAGAATATGGAGGAAGACAATGGGTGCCACATCACACAAGTGCTACAAATAACACAAGAAGACGATTAAAAACAAAACAAAACAGAGTATGTAGTGACCAGTTCTGATTGTTAACTTATTCACAGCACCCAAGTGTATTAATAATATAAACCTCAATGGTCTTTTCACCAACACTAAGACTATGGACCAGAACCTGTAAAGTGATGAGCACCTTCCATTGCTAGAGAAGTCAGAGAGTTGAAGGCACTTAGCACTTTATTGGAGATGTTCTATACTTCCAACCATCAACCATTGCCTCCAATGAGCTTTTATTGAAGCTCTGGCAAGCTACATTTCTTCTATAGCTGGTCCCTGAGAAGTTTTTTTAAGATTTAAAAAGATTTTCCCATTCTGAATCAGTACAAAATGCCAAAACCTTAAACATTTTTGAAAACCAATAATAAAAAAATTAGTTCAAGTCAACTGAAATATTTTCTTTGGATTTTGCGTTTTTTATTAGTTTTTCAATACAACAGTTAGCTTAAATTTCAAAATAAAAAATTTGGACTATATAAAGAAATCAAAATTAGACGTTTGCTAAAATCAATCTGTTCCTGTAAACATTTTCAATTTTGACAATGTGGCATTTTTTCATGGAAAAAATGTGTTGAAATTTTTTTCAACCAGTTCTAATTTAGCTGTCTTTGATTGTCATTTACCTGGGCCAGCATAATATTATGGGTCACCTTACATTACAAATTAATCAGGCTGAGAGGTAAAAAAGGTGACCATCATGGTATCCCAGTCTCTTTCATTATTTCTTGTGAACATGTAATTTGATTGAATAAGTAATATAATGGTATTTATATTAAATTTAAGCTGTACATACAAGAAAAATGATTTCAAAGTTACTGCAAAACTGTAAGTTGCACTCAAAGTCTCCTTATGGGTCAGATACTACTCTAGATGGATTTATTAGCAAAACATTCAATAACTTCAATGGGAACTTATTCTTCATTTTGGTTTTACAGTAAGAAACAAATCCCTATATATTTTTCTGCAGTCAGTGCCTGAATCACAAGATCGTTCCTGTGGACTAATGACCAGATTGAAGGAACTGAAGATCTGAGGTGCAACCTACGGTCCCTAAGCCCAGTCAGTCATCAATCCCCAGAAAACGCCCTGTGCCCGGGTCATTATTGCTATGAGAAGTTGTTAATGAAGCAAATATAGATTTTTTTAATTCTCCCCTTTTCCTCTATTCTCCCTTTCCTCTATTCTCCCGCTCTTTAACAGCTGAAACAATGTTAAGGGATTTATAGTGAAAAGAAAAGGAACTTTTAAACATTTATTTCTGTATTTTTTCTATTGACAGGGAAGTTTTAATGGACCCAGATTGCTAATACAATCTTACCTTTACCATTAATTATTATGATCTATAACTGTCCTTAGACTCTTTTGCAACAGAATGATAGGAAATAACTAATAATACGTATAGCCCTTCTCATCCATCGATGCCAAAGCAGTATACCAAATAAAGGTATAATTATCACCATGTTATGGATAAAAAAACCTGTGTATATTTGTATATTGCAACTTGGATCAACACTCTGAGATCGATCCACCAGTGGCTGATTTAGCAGTCTAGCTAAGATCCACCAAATTGACTGCAGTTCGCCCTGTAGTCAATCCCTCTACTCTACGCAAGACAAAAAGAGTAAAGGAGGTTGATGGGAGAGTTTCTCCTGTTGATCACCACACAGTGTAGAGTCCTCAGTAAAGTGACTTAATGTCAACTCCAGCTGTATTATTCACATAGTGGAGTTGTGGAGGTTAGGCCAACTTTCTGTGTTAGCATATAAGTAGCCTGAGGAACAGAGATGTCAAGTTACAGGTGGTTAGAGAGCACAGGTTTACTGGACTCCCAATTCAGTGCTCTCGCCATTGGACCAGAATTGCATTCTCTACAGCATAAAAGAGTTAAAAAGGAAAAGGAATGTCTACTCAGGAATTACTACAGAATACTAGAAGCAATCATACTCTGGTTTCTCTTCAGATCGTATAAATCTTTCGCCTTTTACTATAAAGGGGAAGGAACAGGTATAATGGCAGCAAGAATAAACGATGACTTTCTTACCTCTAGCAACTGAACTGCACCTTCATGTTCTTTCTTGGCTTCCACCTGAGCCTTTTTTACAATTAAAAAAGGAAGAAACCAGATTATTCAGTCATGCCATATTCATTTTGTACTAGGATAAAACATAATGACAGGTTTGCCTGAATACGATACTTTTAATTCAGACTTTTTGTGTCTTACATTCAGATAAAATACAATTAAATCAAATGTAATAATCAGAGCCAGCTCTATAGGAATCTATTAACTGTTAACTCAACAAAATGGAACTGATTACTATACTGCATGTGGTTCTGAAGATCTGAACCAAAGTTTATTAAAGCCAATGAAGGATGGATCTGGCAAAATATTGAAGACACTGGAATAGTCCCATTGAAGTCAAACAACAAAACAATTCCTAAAATGCTGCAATGCAATCAGATGTTTTGTATCACTGTTATTGAGAAAGTATAACATTTAGGATTCACTTCAAATATTACATGTTTGGATTACAATTCAAATGTGCAAGAAAATGAAGGCTGTTTTGTGATCTGGTATAACATAAAATCATTAGATTTAATTTTTTTCAGTTAGTTTTGCTACATAGTTGATAAATAGCCTTTTTTTTAAAGTGCAATTTAATAAACAAAGCATTAAAATCCTACAGTTTGATGGTTCTCATCCTTTTCTATTCCACCATCATACTGAGACCACAGGATACATCCATCCCATCTAGATGGGACCCTTCATCCATAGAGCAGCGCAAAAAGGGTAAGGCTATTGTTAACAATTCCAAATAGTTCCTAGTTCGAACTAGGGTGGTAATGTAGTTAACCGGAGTTGCAAATGAAGCCCGGGATTTGAATTTCCTGAGCTTCATTTGCATGTTGCCGGGCGCCGCCATTTTTAAATATCCGCTAGTTCAGACTATGTGCCCCGCGGCTACACGCGGCATGAACTAAGTAGTTCGGACTAGGCTTCCTATTCCAAACTACCGTTACCACGAGGAGTAACGGTAGTTCGGAATAGGAAGCCTAGTCCTAACTAACTAGTTCATGCCGCGTGTAGCCGCGGGGCACGGAGTCCGAACTAGCGGACATTTAAAAATGGCGGCGCCCGGCAACATGCAAATGAAGCCTGGGAAATTCAAATCCCGGGCTTCATTTGCAACTCCGGTTGACTACATTACCACCCTAGTTCGAACTAGGGTGGCAGTGTAGACGTACCCTGTCTCCCTACAGAATACCTCACAGAAGTTGGTTTTAGTTTCTATAGTGTCTTCATAGAGGCCAGTTTAATAAAAAAAAAAAAATCTATCATAAAACTATGCTGTGGAAACCTGCAGACACAGAACTGCTCAAAAACCACCATATGCAAGAGTTGAAGTGGAAACCATCTAAAAAAATCTGTTCCTGCATGAAAGAAATATTCTAGGTATTACACTGCTCACTAATAGGAGTACCCCCATTAAAGTCAATGGAAGTAGCAGTGCGAGATTTTAATAAACCTCCATGACTACGTCTACACTGGCATGATTTTACGCAAATACTTTTAACGCAAGAGTTTTTGCGTTAAAAGTATTTGAGCAAGAGAGTGTCTACACTGGCATGTGCTTTTGTGCAAGAGATGTGCTTTTGCGTAAAAGCATCCGTGCCAGTGTAGATGCTCTCTTGCACGAGAAAGCTTCGATGGCCATTTTAGCCATCAGGCTTTCTTGTGCAAGAAATTCATGTTGCCTGTCTACAACATGCTTATGTCTTACTTGCTCAAGACGGCTTTTTCCTGAGCGGGAGCATCATAGTTCTTGCGCAAGAAGCACTGATTCCTTACATTAGCATGTCAGTGTTCTTGCACAAGAACTCCCCACCAGCGTAGACAGGTGGAAAGTTTTTGCACAAAAGCATCCACTTTTGTGCAAAATCTTACTAATGTAGACACAGTCCATCTGTGTTCCCAAGTATGTCTTCATGTCTGCTCACACTGATGCCATCTGTAAAACTGCAAGTGTAAACAAGAATGTGGGATTAAAAATCATCTGAAAGAGCAAACCTAAAAGTCCAGATCTGATTCTGGGAAAAGTTTGCCCAAGCAAAGACTCATTTCTTATTTATCTCTACAGAGCATTACAGGGTTCTATTGAAGTTTCTGAAACCAAACAAAAAATTCAATTTAAGAGCTCTGTAATACTCATGTTCATTTCTGACCCTCTGCAAAAACTGGACAAATTTGTAAATTTATGATGATGTGACAGGCATCAGGGATGCGGGAAAATGAAATAAATTATCTGTTCTTAAATAAAATGTATGGTTCATTTAAACTATCATTTAATAAAGATTCTCTTTTAAGGTAACAGATACGGCTGGCTGTGGGTAGGGTCTCCTTTAAAACAGATTTTGGATTAAGTGAAAATGAGGATGGTGGCTCTTCTGAAATATTGAAAAATATTGTCATTAAAATAAATGAAGAGAAGGATCTCTAGATAAGAAACATCTCAAATATTTAAATAATAAAATGGTTAATAATAGCTCTGACTTGAAAATAGCATTACAGGTAGAATCTCTCTAATCTGGCACACTCTGGTCTGGTAACATTCGTGGTTCGGTATGATTTTAGTTAGCCTGATGTCCACTAAACATTGGTTGTGGCCAAGTTTCCCAGAGTCCCATAAAGTTTAGTTATAGCCACCAGGCCTGGCTCTCAGTGTTCTGTGCTGTTATTTTACTCTAATTTACCCCTAAATGTCTTCTAAGAGATCAGTAAGCAGTGGAAATGTTGGTAATACTGCTAGAGAAATTGAGCTCCTGCGGTTCGGCAAATTATCTGGTTCGTCACCAGTCAGGTCCCAAAGATGCTGGACTAGAGAGGTTCAACCTATAGTTGAAAAAGCCTTTACAGATGCCATGCATCATATCTATGCTAAAATGCCAAACTGTTTATGTGTTTTTTTCAATTTGGACCTAACTGTTGTGCCTAGAAGCGTCAGGGGGTAGCTAAGTTAGTCTGTACAGGATAAACTTTAAAAACAACAAAAGGTCTGGTAGCATTTTATAGACTAACAAAACATGTAGATGTTATCATGAGCTTTTGTGGACACAGCCCACTTCTTCAGTTGACTGGAGCTTTGAGTTTAGGAAGTGCAGATCCAAAATAAATAGGGGAGAAGGAAAAAAAGAGGGGGGGAGGGGCAGGCAGGAAACAAGGAGCAGAGAATGTGAGCTTAAGACTAAATAAACTTGAAATAAATATGTGCCTTTTCTCTTTGAATTTAGTGGCAAAAACATTCCTCTGCTATTTAGCTGTCTTGTCCTTCAGGAATTAATCTTAAATAATGCTTCCAGTCCATTGCACTAGTTGAATGTCCATATATTATTTCAGTGAAAAGAAACATTTTTTTCATCAGCAGTTAATACTGATTTATCAATCAGCCAATAGCCTCATTAAAGCAAATTTTAACTAGTGCCAGTTTTTAAACTGTTGAGTTGATGTTGTTATATATAATTGCTCACCACTTCTGAATCATTGGAAAATTCGATCTCATTTTACTTCTTATACATTAAATTTATTGTTAGAAACAATTTCTCTTATGTAACTGCACTGATTTAAGTGGTCATTTTTCAGGGTTTCTGTTTTTTAAAATGCAATATGTACTGCTAACTGAAAATAGCTTTTGTTTAATTAGCTGATTTAATCAAGATGTTTCATTTGATTAAGATCTGTTTATTAAGATTAAAGACTCTGTAATTAGGATGCTTTAATTACAATTTAATTTCATACCACATTTTAAAATGGTAACCTATTACAGGTTGAACCTCTCTAGCCCAGAATGCTCCAGACCTGACTCATGCCAAACTAGAGAATTTGCCAGACCATAGGAGGTCAATATTGTCTAGCAGCATTACCAACACTTCCACTGCTTCCTGGGCTCCTAACAGACATTTAGGAATAAATTAGAGCTAAATAACTGCACAAAACATTGAGAGCCAGGACTGGTGGCTGTAAACAAACTTAATGAGGCCTTCGGAAACTTGGCCACCCATGATAAAACAACATCTAGCTAACTAAAATCACTCTGGACCATGGATGTTGCTGGACTAAAGAAGTTCAACCTGTATACATATTAATTGTAAATGGGGTTTGTAGGTTTCACAAATGGACAGCACAGAAGATAACAAATAAAGTATGCAAAATTTCAGTGCCCATAAGAATATGGTGAACTGCAGCTAAAACATTAATTTTAACATTCATGAGAGGTATCTCAGTTTATATAAAATTACTATCTGAATTTCATATATTCAGAAGGAGAAGGGAGGCAGGATTTACATTTCTCCCAACGCCCCTTGAAGGAAGACCTTTGCTCTGTTGTTGCTGCTGCACCATTGCCTGGTTGAGAGGCTGGCATCTTTAGGACCAAGATCATTTGCTGCAGGTGTGCCTGCAGCCACTATCAGGAGCAGGATTAAATCCAGAAGGCCGCCGGGGGTGGGTCATGTCAGAGAGGTGAGTCAAAGGGATCTGCCCTTTGGGGCAGTCCTTTGGAGCAGACAGAGTATGTGTTGAACTGTGGTGATGGTTTGTGCGTATGTGGGGGGTATCCCTTATTATTTTGTGCTGGAGAGAGCAGCACATCTGTTATTTGTGCGGTGGCCTATTCAGTGCCTGGTCAGAACAAGGAGGAAAGGGGAGGGTTCTCAGTGAGAGAAAGTTTCCCCTACCTGCCTATACTGAAGGTCAAGGATGCGTGGGTGTGTTGTAGACTTCTCCCCTCCCCCAGTTATATGTTACAGGCAGAGGGAGATATGGCAGTAAGATCAACACAGGCCAGCTGAGAGGAATGAGGTTTAGACAGTTATGGGCTATTCTTTGTTCCAATCCTGTTCCCAGCCTCAATGGCCTTGGAAATCTGAACAGCTGGCCATCAGGCCTGATGTGCTGTGGTTGAATGCCAGGTCAGTATCCCACAAGAAAGTTCCCATCCAGCATTCAATCCTGGATGAAGGGGCCGATCTGGCCTGTATCACTGAGACCTGGCTGGCAGTAGAGGGAGGCATTTACTTCTCCTAACTGTGCCCAGCTGGGTTCTCAGTTCAGCACCAGTCTCGACTTGATGGTTGGGGAAAGAGGTGGTGATTGTCTTTAGGGATATCATCTCACTGGCCAGAGCCCTGGTCCAACAAAGGGCTAGATTTGAATGACTGTACCTGGTGTTATGCGGCTGTAATAAGTTAGGTGTAATGGTCGTGTACTGCCCGCCTCGCTGTATGACAGATGCTCTGCTCAAGGTCACTAAGGTGGTCTCAGACATGGCATTGAGGACATCCAGGATTTTGGTCTTGGGAGCACTTTAATGTTCATGCCGAGGCTGTCCTATCTGGTCTGGCTCAAGACTTTATGGCAACCATGATGATCTTAGGACCTGCCTAAGATATAACTGCCCCCACATGTGTGGCAGGTTATATGCTCGATCTAATCTTTTGGACTAAGCAGGATAAAGATTAGGGAAGGGATGTGGTTACACTCCCTTTGTCATGGACTGATCACTACCTGGTCAAGTTTAGACTATTTATTGATCTCTCCCTCTGTAAAAGTGGGGGACTGATTAAGATGTTCTGTTCTCAGAGGCTGATGGATCCAGAAAGTTTCCTGAGATCTCTGGGGGATTGTTCGGCCATTATGACTAGTGGTCCTGTTGATGCCCTGGTTGATATATGGAATATCAAGGTAGACTGGGCAGTGGACATGATTGTTCCTAAGTGCCCATTTTGGGCTAGTCAAACCAAGTTTGCCCCGTGGTTTTCTGGAATGTTGCAGGTGGAGAAATGGGCTGTGCAACAACTGGAGCACCACTGGAGGAGAACTCGAGCCGAGTACTATCTGATCCGAACATGCCCGGGAATTAAGGTCGTCTGGGAAGGCTCTGCTCCGTGTTCCTCCACTTATGGAGATAAGTTTGACATCTACGTGCATCAGGGCCTTCTCAGCCTTTGCCCTGGGGCTATGGAATTCTCTCCCCTGGGACATTCATCTGGCACCAACGTTGGCACTGTTTCAGCACCAGGCCAAGGCCACCCTTTTCACCCATGCTTTTATCGGTGTTTAGTTGTGTATGTATGTGTCCCTCCTCTTTAAGTGTTTTAGCAGGTTTTATGTTCCCCTCCTTTGGGGTCTTGCATTTTACTCGATATATATATTTATTTATTGTGTTTTTAAAATGTTGTAACCCACCTTGAATATTTTAAATAGAGAGGTGAAGTAAAAATATTTTAAATGCAATAAAATAAAATAAATGTTTAATCATTAGATTTTAAAAAAGCACTTGGAAAAGTCTAAGTATAGTTTCTTGGCCCTTGACAAACCAGGTTCCTACAACTGTAATTTCACAGTGAAATGGTACAATTTTAGGAGACATATAGTGAAAACTCTACCTTTGGTTTATACCAAATTTAATAACTATACAGAGCGATTGTTTTTTGGATGGAAGAGGTGGATGGGAAGGTATTATGGTTATATAAACTCTTGGTGTATTTGGAAAGTTTACTCAAGATAACATTAGTTAATATAAACATGATCTTAAAAAATAATATTGCTCACTGAGATAACTACCCGAATGCAGTAATGGTCTATATTATATGCTAAGGTTATTTTGCACACTACAAAGTCAATAAATATCTTTTGAAAAATCTCTCTGAATCAACACTTAAATCAACGCCCTCCTTAAGCCAGTGGGGGATGCTCTGGTACAAGGTGTGTGTTTTTCAGATGGCTGTGTGGCTATTAAAGATCCCAGAACAGGGGTGGCCAACCTAAACCTGAAAAGGAGCGGGAATTTACCTATGCACATTGCCAAAGAGCCACAGTTATATGTCACCAGCCCTGATCATCTCCCCACCACCACTCTCAGCACATCCCACCCACTGGCAGCCTCACAGGTCAGTGCCTCCTTCTCCTTTTCCTCCTGCCCACTGTGATGGGTGCTGTCTCAGTGAAAGACACTGGAGGGGGAAGTATGGGAGTGACAGGCACAGTGGAGAGGGTAGGAAGTGGCAGAATCCTAGAGGGAAAGGGTGGAGGAAGACAACGCCTCTGACAGAGCTGGGGAGTGAACAGTGAGCACCCTCCGGCCCAGTGGAAAGTTGGCACCTGTAGCTCCAGCCCTCAATTTGGAACCTATGTAAGGAGTTGCATATTAACTTCCGAAGAGCTGCTTGTGGCTCTGGAGCCACAGGTTGGCCACCCCTGTCCCAGAACTTTAGTTCTCTGACCAAATTGAAATTATATAGTTTGTGTTCTTCAATAATACCTACATTTTCATTTATACTTCCTGTCTTCAACTGTTGCAAATTATTTTTGCACACTGTTAAACAAATGCTGTGTTCCACCCTGGAGGTAACTATTTCTAGTGGATAACATTTTATAAGCATCTTCTCTTTCCTCTGTGCTGGTGCATTTTTAAGGATTAATTAGTATTTGTAAAGTGCTTCATGATCTTCAATTAAATGGTGCTGGAATGTGATCCTTGTATGGATGCCCAGTGCTTCTAGTAACATAAAAAGAAGTAAGGAGAAAGGATTCAAGAAGAAAGACAGAGCATGGATTGACCACCTCCACCCAAGCAAAATGTACATGTTTTTCACTGTACACAAGCGAGAGACAGAACAAGCTGTCTAGTACAGAATTTAATATTTTGTCCTTCCAATCACAGAATCAGTCATCTCAGTCTGGTTAGGGAGAGCCAAAGTCTTTTAAGAAACCTCAAAGGAATCTGCAGCAATCAGTAATTTCCTGCTCACCTCACTTTATCTCCCTTTCAGTTTTCATCATGAGCTTTAATAAAGTTTGCTCCAGATTTGCAAATCCATTAAAACTTTTTATTAACAATTATGTCAAGCATAATGTACCAGTGTGACACACTGGCTATCCTAGGACCATATATAAACCAAGTACCTAACAGGGAGCTATCTCTTTAAGAGACAGTGGGCAAGAGGAGGGGTGGGGAGGGGGAGGAGTGAGTTGCGTCTGGGACATTGTTGATAGGAGGATTTAGCAATCCATAACCAGAGACTCAGAAGTT
Organism: Pelodiscus sinensis; assembly: GCF_049634645.1. Classification (NCBI taxonomy): domain Eukaryota; kingdom Metazoa; phylum Chordata; order Testudines; family Trionychidae; genus Pelodiscus; species Pelodiscus sinensis. The sequence goes on along the minus strand of NC_134725.1, from coordinate 25,493,632 downwards.
TAGTGGTAGTTTTGGAGTCTGTTCCAGTAGGTTCTGTCTCTGTTGCTGGGATCAGACTTCATGAGCAAGCCGGCAGGGCAGCTCCTTTTCTAAAGCCTTGTTCCCTGGGTGATGTGGGAGAAGCTGATCCAGAAGCAGAGAGCAGGCTGCTGTCCCTCCCTCTGCAGCACTTCACAGCAGGTAGTGATGTTAACCCTCTACCAGGGTGTGACGGCGCGTTGGGGGTCCCCCGTCTCCTGCACCCCGAAATGGCACAAACAGACTCCACCAGCCAGTGGAATTGAGGGTGGTTTATTGCTCCTCCAGGATACAGCACAGCACAGATGTAATCTGGTTACAGGAACTGGGGCTAAGAGGTCTCAGTGCTCCCCTTGAGATAGAGGAGTCCCAGCCCCCCTCCCCAGCTCCTTCTCCCCTGCTTTCCAGACAGGAACTAACTCTACCTCTCCCAGCCCTGCCCCCAGCCAGGGCAGCATTCCACCTCCCTTTGTTTCTCCCCATGGGGGGTAGGCTGGTTCAACCGGTATGGTACCTTTGCATAATAAGGTTTTCCCTGATGGGTCTTGCTCCAGACAGCAGAGGTCACCACAGCCCAGCAAGTACCCCCACTACGTCACACAGGGAACATGGGCAAATCTACTTATAGCAAGGGGAATCTGGGAGGAGAAAATAACTTCTGTTTTAGTTGCATGCTATGAATGTTGTTTTGATTTTAGCCAAACTCTTTTCGTTCACTTCTCATTGTGATCTTCAGCTCCTCTGTTCACTTTTGAGTTAGCTGAGTGGTTAATCGGTTAGCTAGAGGTGATCCACAGCAGAGGAAGAGTCTGCCTGGACTCCAGCTGTGGATCCCTACAATCAAGTGGAGAGATGATTCAGACGCAGCATATGGTGCAGATTTGAAGATCAGAGCACAAACTGAGACTTTGGTGAACTAAATCTAAGATTTTGGAATCTCTCAGTCTCTTCTTATTTTGTTTTGTGTGGAATTAACTGTTCCAATCTTGCTTTTGGTTTTCTCTATGTTTGTTGTAACTATGGAGACAGTGTCTGTGAGTTATAAAAAGGAGATTGTTTCTTCATCCTTATATTTTATAAAATTATTTAATCAAATTCATTTATTTAGTTTCTTTTTGTACTTGAATGTAGGGAGGCTGACACTGGACAATCCTTGCTGAAATTCCTTACACTGAACTCTGAGTCTCCCATTATTTTCTATGAGAGTTGAGGGATTTTCTTTATTTTAGACATTGAAGAAGGGCAGTGCAGTCTAGCCCACACAAAGGTTACATATACATTCCTGACTCCTGCACATATACACCATTATAAGCAATTCTCAACCATTTCCTATCAACATTTCAGTATCGTGGAACAGACCCGCCACTGACGTACATCCGCGCAGCTGCACTGACATTGCTGGTTGTATCTGACCCATGAAGCCCTAATCCAATTCTCAACATGACTGGAGAGACTCCTATTGTTCTGCACTGGTGCTGGATCAAACCTTAAAGGCACTGTAGAAAGCATATACCAAAGCTGATTATGAATCTGTCGCATGATAACATCTCTTTGGCAGGGATGAATAGTCATATTTCTTCTATAATAATAATAAGTCTTCTCATTAGCATCTGATAAAATATTGATTCCTAGACCATTAGGAAACATTACGACAAGTAACAGAAACCTGTACATTATCTATCACTACAAGTTTAATGAAATCTATGCAGAAAATAAATTCTTGATAAATGATCAGGGAAACCTGCATCAATAGCCAACTCCTTGCATTGCATAGGCTCGTAATAAAAATTGCTGATTAATCACTGATTTATCTGATTTTGTATCACCACAAAAGTCCGGTTTAACAATATTATGTTCCTCTTTTGGGGAATCAAAAGATTGGATAAAGACAGAGTGATGGGGGATAAAAACACATAGGGCACATCTAGACTTTCTTTCACTTTCAAAAGAAGATATGCAAATTAGGTGTGAATTTGCATATTATCTTTCCATCAGTTTTTTGAAAGAGACTTAGTTCTTTTGAGAAATTTTTTTTCAAAAGAAGCATTCTTCCTTAAAAAATGAGGTTTACACGGTTATTTCGAAAAAGGGGTTTTTTTCCACAAAAGACCCACGTCTAGACTACTTTCTTTTTTGAAAGAACCTCTTTCGAAAAAGCAATCGGAAGATGATATGCAAATTCGGCATGAATTTGCATATTTGCTTTCAAAAGTGAAAGCAAGTCTAGACGTGATACACTTATTAGGGATATTTAGTTGACTAAACTAAATTTATCGACTAGTCAATGGATTTTCCATCAATTAGTTGCTAAGCAGGGGAACTGCAGCACTGTTAGCTCCAGCAAGGAGCTAACCCTGCTATGGCTTGCCTTTTAAATATATTAAGAGCTGAAAGGCTTTTAATACATTTAAAACGGTTGAAGTGCAGCAGGGGGGACCCTGTGCGAGCTAGGACAGCTAATTCTCAGCTTGGGCTTGTCCCCACTACTCCTCTGTCTCTCCTGCCCCCCAGAGAGACAATGCTCTTAAGCCAGTTCATCCCAGCACCAGCTTCCCTCCCTGCCACTGCCTCTAATAGAGGCAGCAAAGGGAGGGAGGAGGAAGCAACTAGTTGACTAGTTGCTTACATCCCTAACACATATAAAAAGAATAATTATTCATGATTCTACCAAAACAGTACAGCGAAGGCACCACAGAGCAGTAGTTACTGGCTTTCTTTAATGGGGCCCATTACCTTGGACTCTCATGATATTAATGCTGGTGACACATAAATTCCAAATCCGTCATAATATCTCATTACTGCCCCATGCATGCTAGTACTTATTTAATGGTGCCAATGTAAAGCAATCAGATATAGCCAACAACAAAAAAGGGGGTAAGGTGAACCTAATGAGCTCCTACCAGGCAGATTAGCAGAGTCCTCATATTAACTTCTGCTACCTATTCATTCAGATTCCACTTATCACACATTTCTCAATGCACGTAACAGCCTCCCAGACCTCGTCAACCTAAGTCAGCGATGGGCAGTTTGTTAGTGAGTGGACCACACGTCGTGATCAAGACATACCATTGAGATAGGGTAGTTTTGCTAACTGCATTTGTATATCAAGTTACTGAATGAATCTTAGCAGCACTTTGACTGGATGCAGAGGGAGTGCATGGCTCTCATAGTCAGTGTTGTGTGCTATCAACATACACCTCACTTCACATGCCCTTACTTTACATGCATATTATTTAAGTACTACTGGTGGAAAAAAAATATACAGATGGAAACTAGCAGAATCTGGCAACTCTGTGCATGGGCACTGGTAAATAAAATGTTTTGTGGGCCACACATAGAAGGTAGCCCACCACAAATCTCACTGGGTACCAATGTCCTGTCTAATTTTTTCCATTCATGTGTTGGATAAATTTTGTTACGTGCATAAAACGTGTGGGCATGCACCACTATTCAAAACACTGCTGGTTGTAGGTGTTCTGCAAATCACTTGGGCGGCATTTGAATCTTTCCTGACTGGCCATCCAGGCTTTCAGCTTACAATGAACATTGCTGGGCACCTAAATATCTTTGAAAATCTGGCCCAGATGGACTAGGTAGCTTGCCCCAGGTCCCCCAGACCTATGTATGAGGGGGAGCAATAAACTGATACCAACTCTCCTGCGTCTCAGACTAGTACCAGAACCACTCTGACCTCCTCAGCCATCTGGTTTGCCAAACCAACCTCCTCACTTTTTGCATCTCCACAGAATATTCTCTTTGGTATTATAATTATTTGCATCACCAAAGAAGGCAGAAGCCTCAAACAAAATCAGGTCCCGATATACTAGACTTCGTACATACACATAACAAGAGAATATCCCTAGACTAAATAACTTACACTCTAAATAGAAAAGCCATCCCTATCCTTTTAAGGCAGGAATCTGTGTGATGAAAGATAATGGAAAAGACACACTAAAATCTTGATTATACAGGCAGTCCCCGGGTTACGTACAAGATAGGAACTAGGTTTGTTCTTAAGTTGAATTTGTATGTTTGTTGGAACTGGTACATATTGTAGGGGAAACTCCAGAGCTCAGTTTTATTCTCCCACACCTCACTTCCCTCAGTCCTTTATTCTCAAGCTGAGGTGTCTGCTGAGAAAAGCCGCTCCACGTCTCCCTAGTCTGCTGGGGGGGGGGGGGGGAGGGGCGCTAGCTTTGCGTCTCCCTGGTCTGCTGGGGGGAAGCAGATAGTGCGGGGTTGCCTCACCCCGTTTGTAAGTAGGGATACAATGTAAGTCGGATCCATGTAACCCGGGGACTGCCTGTATTGTGAAGAAGAGTGTATGGGTCAAATTGAAGTCAGTATGATCAATATACCAACTTCTGATACTTGCAAAAGGGTGGTGAAGGAGTTTTGTTACTAACCATCACATCAAAATAGAAAATGGGCTTTAAGCACTGGTCTGTTGTGTATGAAGGGAAATCAGTGTTTTGTGGCAATTCAGTTTGGGAGACATCTGCTGGAGTGTCAGGCAGCCAGTAGTAAATTATCACTAATGTTTCTAAAAATGATAGACAATAATTTTTTTTTAACAAAAAACCACTGCAGCCAACATGAGCTACCTATTTTGGATGCCTTGATGATGGCTAAAGATGAATTACACCAGAGTGGGATTTGGTGGTTGCCCAGGGGCCGGTGATCGTATTGATTACATTCAATATGGGCAAAGTGGACAGTCCCAATCAGTAATATTTATGTTTGGTGCTTCAAAAGGGTTAATTTCCAAAAGCTGTTGAAAATTATGAAAAAAGTGGATTGAGATAAAATATTTAGACAGAAAAATTTGAATGAAAATTAGAAGTGCTTTAAGAAAAAATTATGAACGGGGGGAAAAGCCACAATTCCACAGTAAAAAAATAGGATAACTTTGGTTAAAACCCATCCAAGGATATGGTACTGCTTAGAAATAAAAAAAAAAACCCACAATATATTACATATGGAAAAAGGAGTTAGGAAGTTATGAAAATTGATAAAAGGAAGCTATGGACATCAAAGAAAATTCCATGGCTTACAGAGGTAAGGACAATAAGAAGATGTTATTGACTATATTAGGAACAAATTAAATTCTGGCAGTAACACAACCCCATTTCTGGATGGAGATGGTAAAACTGTTAATGATAATGCAATAGAGGTTTGCAAAAGAAGTGTTCATTAAATATTTCTGTTCTGTATTGGAAAAGAAGAAAAATTTTATCAGATGAGGATAATGAGTCTATTAGTAATTGAGTAGGATGTCAGACAAATCTGCTATGGATAAACATTTTTAAAACCAGCAGGGTTAGACAACATGCACCCAAGTGTCCTAAAAGAGTTGAGTGAGAAGATATCTAGCCCCCTGATGTTAATTTTTAATAAAGCTTAGAACACTAAGGAAATTCCAGGAGCCTGGAAGAGCACTTACATGCCAATTCTCAAAAAGGGCACCTGGAATGACCTTAGTAACTGTAGCCGTTAGCATGGCAGTACTCGTGGGCAATATAATAGAAAACTTGATAAGGGATTTAATTGATAAAGATTTAAAAGATAAGAATATAAATAATACCCTCCATCCTGGATTTACGGAAAAAAGATCTTATCAAACAAGCTTGATTTCATTCTTTAATGAGATTATAAGTTTGGTAAGTTAGAAGTTAACTGTGTCAATATAATATACTTAAGACTTTTGTAAGGATTTTGACTTAAACTGTATGACATTCCAAAGTACTGATCTTAAATTACAGCAAAGGAGATTTAGAATAGATGTTAGAAGAAAATTTCTAACTCTAAGGGAATTTAAGTATTGGAATAAATTATCTAGAGATGTTATGGAATCTCTCTCAGAGGTTTTTTAGAGCTGGTTAGACAAACATCCGTTAGGGATGGTCTAGATCAGGCCTGTGCAAAATATGGCCTGAGGGCCAGATCCAGCTTGCCAACCCACCGGATCCACCCCGCAGAGGCTGTGGGGAGCCCCAGGCAGGCTCCCCGCTTGCCTCACCCCACCTGCACACTGCTCAGAAACTGAGCCTGGAGCGGAGGGGGGAAAGGTTTTAGGAGCTGCTCCCACTCCCAGAACAATCCCATTGGCTGACTTCTGGCCAGAAATTGGTCAATGGGAGCTGCCTGGTTCAATAACAGGTAGCTAAGTAGCACAAGGGGCTCCTAGTTATTCACAGAGCATGTAGCTGCATCCTGTGCAGGAGAAGGGTAGGCAGGGAGGCTGATTCACTAATGGGCTGCTGGGTGGTAGTCTCCTGGCCACAGCCTGCCTCTGGCACTCCAGCCCTTCCCTTCGCAACCTTCTGCCCTCCACTCCTGCCCCCTATTCTATATGCCCAAATCCTCTGCCCCACTCCTGCACCCGTACCCCTTCCCAGATCCGGCACCCCAATTCTCCTGCCCCAGATAACAACCCAAATCCCTACACCTCTTACTATACCCCAATTCCCTGCCCTAGGTCACATCCAACCTAGTGCCTTCTTCACCCAAACTCCCTCCCTTACCCCAAGCTCCCTTCTAACCCAACCTCCATCCCAAACTCTGCACCTCCTCCATTAATATCAGAGAGGAGAGCAGCCCTCAACCACTTTCCAAATTCTTGGAGGGGCCCCCTCATCAAAAATTATTGCCCTCTCCCCCGGTCTACAAAATGGTGCTTGGTCCTGCCACGAGTGCAGGGGATTGGATGTTGAGCTTCAAAAAGTTAAAACTTTACAGACACTAAAACATTAATTGCCAACATCCCATATCAAAATAAATGAAGTTAATATCCTTAAATCAAACCCTATAAAGTTTTCAAGAAGATGATCTCTTCTTTTGTTTACATGTAAATTTCAGTCACCATCAATGGAAATATTGTTCATCTGTTTAGGAGTGTATAGTAAAACAGATTTGTCATTGCATTAAAGATAAAAACCTAATCCTTACAAGACTAACTATAGCTATCTAACTCAAAGACTGACACGTGTCAGGCTGAACATTTTAGAAAAAGAGGAGACAGTTTTGAAATGTAGATGGTGGTTAAATTGACTCATATTAAACTCAGCTAGACTCAAAGATCCATTTCTTTATTCGTGCTCAGGCACTGCAATTTGCCATTTTACTTGGTTTTCATTTTCTTTACTTACCTTCTGCAGGAGTTCAATTTCCTGCTGTTTTGCATTGAGAACAGCCAAGGCTTGCTCATGCTCCAATTCCAACTGTTGCCGCCGCTCAGCAGCCTCTCGCATATGCTATTTCAGAGGAAAGAAAACCGTCTCATCAGAAGATTTAAACGCACCTTTCTGAAATCAAATATGGTAACATTTTAAAGCATGATAATGATCTCAACATGAAAATTCTCTTTGTCAACCAGAATGTGCAAATGAGATTGAATAAAAATTCTATCAGGCCAGAAAATCGTATTTCCACTGATGTGCTTGGTTAGTTTTATATAAATCTTCATTAGTTAATTGCAATACATGGCCAATGACATACAGTTAAGCAGTTTATATTTCATCTAGTAATACTACATACCCATTACAAAGATAGCTTCCCCAATTATCACCTCTAATATCATTAGCTCACAGACATTTACCTTCCCCCACATCCCACTTCTGTTCTGAAATGTGATTTGTCCTTTTCATATGTGTTCATTTTTTTAATTGTATCCTTTGGTATATATGGTTGTGACAAATTTTCTTCCACTATTTGATCTGAGGAAGTGGGTCTGGCCCATGAAAGCTCATCACCTAATAAACCACCTTGTTAGTCTTTATAGTGCTACATAGTCCTGTTTTTTGTTTCAGCTACACCAGACTAACACGGCTACATTTCTATCACTATACTACATACTCTCGATGCCTCATCAGAACACTGTGCACTGTATCATATGAAATAGTTTAATCCTCAGAAAATTTTAACTTTACAAATTCCCTGATTCTTTATTTGAAATCCTGTTTTCTCATTTGCTCCATGTATGTTAATCATAAAGAAACATTCTGATCTTGATGCTTTCTCTAGCTGCCTATTACTTATAACACAAAACAAAATTAAGATAGATGGATTTGGATAAAATTAACTACACAGTACCAAAAAAAAATAGTTTAAAAAAAGAAAACTTTCAATTAATGACCCAAACTAGTGTAATGCAAAACTCTTCAGAAGTGAAGACATACTTTGCAGATACCAATCTTTTTCATTAAATGATAACCAGGTTCAGCTTCACATTACTTTACTTTCAAAGTAATCTATGCAATAAATAGGAATTAAAAAAATCTCTTCCTAGATTCTAACCTCTTTCTGCTGAATCCAATATTACAGATTGAGAACACAAGCACAATAGGTTACTTGTGGCAGTGAGGGTTACTGCGTGAAAACCATAGCAGATAACTCTGCCTGAGGGAACAAATGATACTGGGTTGCCATTGGCTGTAATGGGGTCAGAATGTCTCTCACTGTGTATCAGAGTGAGGTCTTACCCAAGTGAGTCTATTGTTTGTCTTCTTTAATGAGTTACCATTCTGAGCTACATGGAATTAATAAAAAAGAGACAGCATAAAGAGCCTGGCTGGCACCCAGATAGATTTATTTGTTAAGACATCAACAGCTTCAATATTTTAACTGGTTTCACTTTGGTAGCTGAGTTCTTTAATATTTACTTTTCATTGATGGGTTATTGAAGAAATAACAACTTAAAATTGACTATTGATTTGGGTGGGTATCCCGTCTGAGATATTTTAAGAAGGCCTCATTTTCAGAGGGTGCTCATAACTTTCTCAAAATTGGGCTTTTTTAAGGCATCTCACCTCGGGTAACAAAAAAAATCAAGGCATCTAAAAATCATTAGTCATCTGTTAAAGGTTTGTTGATTGGGCATAATTTTCAATTTATTATGCCTTCCCCCAAGGCTAATGTAGCCTAAAAGCTGCTCTTCTAGATTTAAATCTGCACCACCATCTCCAGCGCACAGCACAGGCAAACGTCTGTTCGTTTCAGTTAAGAGTTCCATAGGGCTCATCAGAAAACAACAGTATACTTGGAATAAGTTAGCAACTTTCTATTATGCTCTACAACACAAGTTATCCTACTGCTACTTTCCTGCTAATGCATGAGAGGTAATAAAGGAATGATTCAAACTGGAGCACAGCTCCAGTAAAGACTAGCAAAAGGATTCAATATACTTTGCTACTGAGAGTGAATGACTTGGAACAAAAATGCAGTTTCCCCATTCCTTTCAAAAAAAAAAAAGACTGTCATTAGGTATTCGAATTAATTCAAGCAAAGTTAAGTGGTTATTTCAAAATTTAAAGTTGACAGGAATACACCTTTATTTGTGGACTAAGAATTGAGAACAAAAGGAACTCAGGGACAAGCGCTGGTCCAGAATTTAAATAGATGATTAGAACCATTCCTTTTGTGAGTAATAAGCAGCTGCTGAACAGCTTCTCTTGACAACAGTGACAAGCATTAATTACAACCCTTATCATTGGTTAAAAAGCCTGCATTCTATGAAAATTAAGTCCTTCTTCTTCCTATAGATAGGGCATGAGCAAGCTGTTTACATGATCTGTTCAAACACCTCTACTAGTGGAAGTGCATGAAGGAGATGGAAGGTGTATGTGCAAATCATGGATTCACACAAACTGGGCTCTTGTGTCACCAGGCTTTTCTAACCTTCTGCAATGGTGTTGCAACCTACTTATATGCCTGCTGCTGAACTGTGGTATAGAAAAATATTTCACTCTGAAAAAACTGTACAGCACACAAGTTAAATTTATTTTGGAGACCCTTTAAAAAAAAACAGCCAACGAGAGAGTAGAATCCTTGAATATCTTGCTAACTGTAGACACACCATTTCCGCATTATCATCCATGGAAGAAAAATGTTGGAATGCTGGCTGTATCTCTTGAGAGATATTATATTATTGAACCATCTGTCACACAAGCCCATGAATAGAAAGCCAGTGCACCTTCTCCGCTTTCAATTTGATTTCATCCCACAATTTTGCAGTTCAGTGAAGCCTATTCTGAATGCCACTTAGGGTTTCGTGTGGTTTCTGTTGAGGATTTAGCCTCTTGGTTGCAGAGTTTATAACTAGGGTTACAGAGATCCTTATGTATTTTACAAAGTTACCCCAAAGGGTTCACAGGAAATACTTACTTTTCTCAGCATTTGGCTATCGCCAAAGATTATGGGCCTGATTCTTATCTCATGTACACTGGTATAATTTCACTCACCTAGTGAAGTTACTCCTGATTGACACCAGAATCAGATCCCGGGTCTTGTACCAGCTGCTTTCAGCCGCTCTCATGTAGAAGTTTACACTGCTGGCATTTTTTTAAATGTCTTATATTAAGGTCAGCAGTAGGGCACAGCATACACCAATAGTGGGCAAAAGGGCTTCTGTGGGCCGGATGCGGCTGCTAAGCGGGTTGATCTGACCCTTGGAGGCCCTGCCACTCCCCCGCCCCCAGGCCAATTATGACCTGGGGGTGGGGGAGCGCACGAAGCTTCCTCCCACCTTGAGAGCAGCACACAGTGCTTTAAAGTGCCGCGCACTGTTCACAGGGCGGGAGAAGACGTCATGTGCTCTCCCACCCCCAAGCCCTGATTGAGATTTCTTCCACCCTCCCCCATGCCCTGCATGGAGCTTACAGCATTTCAAAGTGCCATACTCTCGCACAGGGCGGGAGCAGGAGGGCGAGAAGCTTCGCACAGCTCCCCTGCCCCCAGGCCAATCAGGAGTTGGGGGCGGGGGAGTGTTTGACATCTCCTCCCACCCTGCAAGCAGTACATGGTGTGCTCCTCACAGGCCAATAAGGGTCTGGGGCGGGGGAGCTGCATAAAGCTTTCTTCACCCTTTTATGGCCCTGTGAGGAGTGCGTAGCACTTCAAAGTGCCACACGCTCCTCACAGGGTGGGAGGAGGCTTCCCACGCTTCCTCCGTCCCCAGGCCAATCAGAGTTCGGGGCGGAGGAGTGTGTGAAATCTCTTCCTTCCCTGCCAGAGGCATGGGTGCCTAATGGGAAGGGGGGGCAAAGAAGCATTCTGGCCCCACCCCTTCTGGATTAGGCCCTGCCCCTTCTGGCCTGTCCTGGGGCCACTTCAAAAATTTTTGAAATGGCCCCCCGCCAAAAATTATTGCCCACCCCTGATGTACACAGTATAATACAATCCTCACAAGGGCAATCTGCAATGACAAACTTTCTCACAAAAAATCCAGTTAACTCACTTTACTCCCCAAAGTTTTAATAATAGATTTGCTGTAGCACAGTTTGATGTTATTAAGACTTAACAATTTTTACAAAACCTTATACTAGTACAGAACATTTGCTAGACTGCTATGAAGAACTATAAATAATTAACTATACTATAAACTGGATCTGTAAAAATAAATGGACAAAGTACACGAGGTATGCAGGGGCCCTATTCATTGAGCTTCTTTCTTGTGTCAGTTTGCTTAATCATAGTATTTGGTAACTGGCAATTCATGGAATAATCAATTTCAAGAAACAGTTGATCATCTAGTCTGACTTCAGTGCATTTCAGAGTCATTTTAGTGCATGTTTAGAATGTTGCACTACAATTGTTGAAGTGGTGCTTTACAATCTAATCTAGTTTGGATAGCAGGTGAAGAAGACGACATCATTAAGTTTTCAGTGAAAACAGAAGCATAGCAGTTCTCTTTCTTTGGTGTAAATGTACCCTTTTTCTTTCCAAAGTTTCATACTCAAGACAAAGACAAGGATCAGCCACATAATTTAATTCCCACTCTATAGCTTTAAGAACAGGTGAAACAGAAAGGTTTTACCTAGGCTTTTACAACTCACCAGTGACTGGCAGAGCTGCATGAAGATGGTTGCATTCCACCTATCCCTGCTATGGCTGGCCTTACCTAGAGCTAGCATCCTAGAGCATCAGTAAACATGAAAATTCATTCTCATCTTTTCCCCTCCTCGTAAAAAGCATTAAAATTTAGTTCCCAAACATGGAGTTATTCAGAGATCACGAAGAAAATATACATTTAGAAGAATTCACAGAAAACTCAGGTAAGACCACACATTTAAAACCTTAGGGCAGGTCACTTCTTCCTGTAGAAAAATATGTAGGAAGAAACCTCAAGGTGGAGTGGAGAAGGTCCTGGATCTTGTAGTTTCGCCCAGATTAGAGGCAGGATTCCCACTATGGAACAGATACTGGGTTTGCAGAAGCCTCTTTGTTGCATCTTCACTCTATCCTCTATGCATTTGTAGTCCTGCTTCCTGTTTGCTTCCACCAGGAGTTGCCTTTGGAAGCTCTCTTAATGGGGTGCTCTGCTCAAGAGAAGAGCTGGCTATGTCACAACAAAACTGCTACAGGAGAAGAGGGTTTTGCAGAGGAAGACATAATGTACAACTGCAAGAAAACTTGTATCTTACGCTGGGTGCAGAATTATTTTTAAAGTCCTGATATTTATAACAGGCTGTCTACATTAAAACTGACTCAACTGACTTTCAAATATCAGAACCTTCTTTCCTAAACATAAGTAGGATGCAATACTGAATATAGTGCAAATTTAATTCACACCAGTACATAATGATCAAAGGGCTTGTCATCAGCTTTTTGCAGACACTGCTGTCAGGGCAGTGTGAAGGGAAAAGATGGCCTAATGTGCATCAGTAAAAAAAAAACCTATTTATTTTCTGTGAGAGACTACTTATATTTAACTTTTCAGAGAGTTAACTAATTTGGCACATTATTCCTTCACTGAGTTAACACATCCTGACATGAAGCATGGGAATAATTGAATTTCTTTTTTAACAAGAAAACCAGGCTTAAACCTTTTCAGAGATGGGAAACTAGCTGGACATTTTTAAGCTAAGTTTTTCTAGGGTGACAGGAGAATTAAATAATATCCAGTTAATTTCATCCATTTCCTGATGTACATTAGGCCAAACTGCATGCAAAAAAAGGCTATTATTGGCATGTTAGTCATGCCTAAGAGCTAAAGGCATTGATCAAGCCCGAGGCGTTGTAAAAGCAGACCTAAAAGATGGTTCCTGCCCCAAACCAATTGCAACCAAAGAAAAAGTAACAAGACAACAGGCAGATGGAGAGCACAAAGAATCGGGGAGATGATACTGATCAGCATGACAGTCCATGGTCTCAGCACATTACCTGCCTTCCCACTTTCTCAGCACATGATGAAGTTAAGAAGGGACTGGACGGTGAGCAATGAGCTAGGTTTGCGTATGTGTATGGAGAGCTTCGCCTAAGTATTTCATTTCAGAGGTAGACCATAGATCTGTGAAACAGGCTGAAATTCATATCCAAATTAACTTTCTTTTGCTACATTCCTGATTCTGTTGTAAAATGGCACTGCACAAGTACCGTGAAATCTTAGAAATAGGGCCGTATTTGATAATGTGGTTTGGATATCACTACATCACGTATCATATACACTACTCATACTGCACAAGCTAATGACTCATCCAATACAAAAATAAGACAGGAAAAAATATATATATTGGAAAATGTAAAGTTGCCCCAAGCACTGTCAGTGGTTAATTATGTAATTAAAACAAGCACCTGTAATTTTTTTAAAATAAGAAGAGTTTTCATTAGGTAAGGCATTCAAACTGTCCACATCTCTAATAACCACATATGGGCAAAGTTGTCTGGATAGCTGAGGTGGGTGCATAATTGGCTAGATAACCATAGTCAGAGAGTTGTTGTTAACGGTTCTAAATCCTGCTGGAAAGGGATAACAAGTGGAGTTCCTCAAGGGTCTGTTTTGGGACCCGTACTGTTCAATATCTCATCAATGATGTAGATATTGGGATAGAGAGTACGCTTATTAAGTTTGCAGATGATACCAAACTGGGTGGGGTTGCAACTTCTTTGGAGGATAGGGACATAATTCAAAATGACCTTAGCAAGTTAGAGAAATGGTCAGAGGTAAACAGGATGAGGTTTAATAAAGAGAAATGCAAAGTGCTCCACTTAGGAAGGAACAATCAGTTCCATACATACAAGATGGGAAGCGACTGTCTAGGAAGGAGCATGGCGGAAAGGGATCTAGGGGTCATAGTGGACCACAAGTTGAATATGAGTCAACAGTGTGATGCTGTTGCAAAAAAAGCAAATATGATTCTAGGTTGTATCAACAGGTGTGTTGTAAGCAAAACTCGTGAAGTCATTCTGCCGCTCTACTCTGCACTAGTTAGGCCTCAGCTGGAGTACTGTGTCCAGTTCTGGGTGCCACATTTCAAGAAAGATGTGGAGAAATTGGAAAGGGTACAGAGAAGAGCGACAAGAATGATTAAAGGTTTAGAGAACATGACCTATGAAGCCAGGCTTCATGAACTGGGCTTCTTTAGTTTGGAAAAAAGAAGATTAAGGGGGGACATGATAGTGGTTTTCAAATATCTAAAAGGGTGTCACAAAGAGGAAGGAGAAAATTTGTTCCTCTTGGTTTCTGAGGACAGGACAAGGAGTAATGGGCTTAAAGTGCAGCAGGGGAGGTTTAGATTGGACATTAGGAAAAAATTCCTAACTGTCAGGGTGGTCAAATATTGGAATAAATTGCCAAGGGAGGTGGTGGAATCTCCCTCTCTGGAGATATTTAAGAACAGGTTAAATAGACATCTGTCAGGGATGGTGTAGACAGAGCTTAGTCCTGCCTTGAGGGCGGGGGACTGGACTCGATGACCTCTTGAGGTCCCTTCCAGTCCTATTATTCTATGATTCTATGATTCTATAGTAAACCTATGGAACAGTCAATTATCTGCTTCTTCCTACCAGTCCCCAAATTATGCCTCTTACCTCCCAAAAAACTGTGGAGACTTTTATTGGGGATTTTCTTTCAATGCCTAGCAAATGAGTTGAAAAAGATTAATTAAAACAGACTACAGTGCATGCTGTTAAAGTTCCTCACAAACACTGCAGAAAATTGATACACAATATTGTGAAGGCTTGAGGCAAGGGAAGAAGAAATATAATGAGAGAAGAGTTCTGGGAGAAAGAGTGAGTAATCTAACCTTTTAGCTCCACAACATAATGTTTTCTAATGCATCTCCCCCATCACTGTCCAACAAAGAGTAACTGCAATGGTGAGGGGGAAATGGTAGGACTACTATACATGCAGGCTTGACAAAACTAGATTTTATTAGTAAATATCCATAAATGTTTTATTAGTCAATATCCACTCCACTGACACTAATCAACACATACCAGTATTCAAATTAAGGGAAATGCTGCTTTAGAACTTATTAAGAGTTTGATTTCAGGAAATTTACTGTGCATACTTTGACATGTGATATTGACAACATGGCTAAGTCTACACTAGGAATTTATCCCGCAGAAAATATGCTAATGCAAAAAGAAGCAGTGTGGATTTTTGTGTGTGTGCTAAAACCCCATTTTGAGTAAGATACTATGTCCGGACAGGCATAAGGCTCTTGTGCAAAATGGGTTTCTTGCGCAAAAAAAAAAAAGTCCACACGGCTTCCTTTTGCGCAAAAACCCCTTGCGCAAAAAGAAACAGCAGAAAATATGCTAATGTTGTCGTGACTCATGCTAATGAGTCCCTCATTAGAATATATTCTGCCAAAAAAACACAGTGTAGATGTAGTCTAGGTGTTTTAACCACTATAAAGTTTAATGTTTTGAATCTCAACATTAAATAAATAGTCAGACTCGCCACTTTTCTTATCCTCATACCAGTTTCCTGCAACTATGAAAGTTTAAATTGATAAATATAGATTTAAAAAAAAAACAGATATTGTCAGCTATGATTCTATATTATAAAAATAATATTCTGCAAAGATGGGATGTGTGTATGTGGCTGAGTGTATTTACATGCATGCATGAATGTGCACCAGGTAATTTATTGCATATTGGTTAAAAATAGGTCAGAACAAAGCAAGTCGACATACACTCAGCTTCCACTGTACCAGGACTGCATTATCATGAATCTCCCTGTTCAGGATCAGACACTTTAATATCACTAAATTCTGCTCTTTCCTCACAAGCCTCTGGTCTGAAGTCCTTGTTAATATTTTGAAGACTCCACCTCTTTAGCCACCCCAAATTTTGCCTTTGTCTCTTCCAAGCGAAAAATGTCACTGCTGAGGTCACATTCCTTTCTTACCCCGGAGACAATGTCCCCACTGTTGAAAGTCGCTCGGGGCATTTCTAAACTTCAAAGGGAACACATAACTCACTCTGAATGGCTTCTAATATAAGCGTGTTCTGTATACATTTTGCTAAAGTACAATAATTTGGTAAGAAATATTCCCCAGGATGCAATTAGGCAGAGAGATGGAATAAATAAGTTTGGGGAGAATGAAATTTACCTGGACCACCAGAGCTCTGATTCTAAGCATTACTTCACTGACTGTGATCTGAGCTTGCAAAGCAAACTACGAATAAATTCCCTTTAAGGTACTAGTGGGAATCTTTGCTGTCTCTTGTGAAAGCCCCCAAACTCCCTCTTGCCTTCACATGCTACTCAGAGTAAAATGTGGCCTATATGCTGTAAAATGTGGCCTATATGCTGAACTTCACCATAGGGTGTGGAGAGGGATCACCTTCAGAAATCTGTTGACTACAATGAAGAAGGCTGGGATGCAGTGAAATCAATCCCTTCTATGTCTGGCCAAGCCAGGCCAGGATTTAGGAAAAACAAGGTCTTGTCTTGTACCAAAGACATGGTAGGACCATAAATGTGTAATGTGAAGGATGCACTACTAGATGCTGTACCACTTGTTAGCACTGGGGAACTCCTTGTACTTAAGTAGCTGCTCTAACCTGAGTCCCTACAGGTTGTAGAGTAACTGGCTACTAGCAGTACCCTGGCATCCCCAGCTCCTAGACTGCAAAAGAATGAGGCACATAAAAGGTTATCTGCTCATACTTCAGAGTTGCCAACTTTCCTGACCAAACAGACTGGATGTCATTGCCTACAGCAACCCTATGCAGAAACCCTGCAGCAACTGAGCTACAAGCAGGTGACAGTGATGGCACAGAGCAGGGAATATAAGCTTCCGCAGAACTAGACATTTTTCCTTATAGAGACACATTTGTAAAGGAAAAACGTGACCTAGAAAATCATCCCAAACACTGCCTTTTCTCTGGCTTTTGAGGGTTCAGGGGATCCAAATCCCCCATAGCATGTAGTAAAATCAGACTCAGTGGTTTGTGAGACACAAAAATACTTTAGGATCTTTAAGCAACTAAAAAACTAATTACTGTCAACAAGCTAAACCTCGTGATTATTCAATTAAACCCGCTTTCTCCATAGACATTAAGAAAGCATTGTTTGCTTATGCATTACTAAGCAATCTTTCAATGAAATGTTTGTGTATTGAGACAATGGAGCCACATGACAAAAGGGCTGGGAATAATTCCCAATGATGAAAATACTGAAAACCACTTATCTTATAAAACAAGGCGCAATCACTGAACCTCCTTCACTCAGACCTATCTGCATAAACTGAACATTAGGTTCAGAAGTATTTCCTAGGAACTATGAATCATATGAAAGAAAGTGTGCAAAAGGAAACCACTAACAGATAAACTTCTGTGTTAAAAGATCATCCCAAAGTGTTATGTAGAGCCAGCTGGAACTAGAACTGAATAAGGCAAGCATCTTAATCATTAAGTGCTCACTGAACTCCATGTGCACCTCGCTGCTCCAGCTTTATTAGAAGACCTCTCTTTTTAAGTGGCAGTTTTGATGGCTATTTAAACCAGGCTACAAAAACAAGAGTCCATAGTTTCCTTCTTAGCTAGTGAACTAAGCTTGCTGATTCACTCATCCCCACCTATCTCCCAACAAAGTTGAGATGATATTCACCACTTCCACAATCTTTATACTCACACACACAAAGGCTTAGGGCTTGAAGCCAAGAGTCTAAAATATTCTCTCAATCCACTCGGACTTGATCCCACCAGATCATGATTGAAGTGAGCTGGTAAGAATCAAGCTGGTAAAATTACTCTTTTTTTTTAAACAATAGCTTAGAACGGGTGGGGAGCCTCAGGCCCAGGGGCCACATGCGGTCCCTGGATTGCCTGGATCTGCCCCCTGAGGCTCAGGGTTCCCCCTCCTAGCACTGGGAAGCTTGTGCCTACTGAGGGACTGGAGCACACAAAATCTACTAGCCTGGGCCCCACGATGCTCTGGTTTGTGAGAGGAATGTGGGGAGTGTCTGTCTCCTTCTCAATCATGGGCCACATCAGTGAGTTTGGTTTGGGGATTTTTAGGAGGAGGCTTCTCATTTGTGTGTGGCCCTCAACTGATTTTTCTGTGGGTTGGCAGCCCCCAACTCAAAAAATGTTCATCACCTAGAAAAAGGAGAAAAGTCAAGAGATTTGCTTTTGGAGAAAGCTCAACAGTCCTTTATCTCATTCCTTAGGGCTTTTTTTCTCTTACTGGGAGATCGGTGCTGTGGAGGTCAATTTTCCAGGGTTCGATTTAGCAAGTCAGGTAAGGACTCACTAAATTGATGGCTGATGGCATCCCCATAGATCCAGTACTCCACCAGGTCATGAGGAGTAAGGTAAGTGAATGGGAAAATTTCTTCTGTTGACCTCTTGCAGTGGGGATACAGTGGAAACTCAACCTAAGTTATGTCATCTCCACCTATGCTATTTATTTAGCTGGAGTTGCTTATTTTAGGTTGAATTTCTCCCCTAGTGTAGACTTAGCCTTAGAAAGTGAGCCTCAGGAAATCTCAAACATTAGCTAAGCAGCAGACTACAAAAAGTGACATCAAGATTTAAAATCTGGTATGTGAAAACAGTTCATCATCCCACTGGCCACCAGCTCGCTTTCCAGGTAAAGATAAGGCATTGGTTTAAAAAAAATTCCAGACAATAGAAGCATCCCAAATAAGAGTCATTTATAAACTGAAACATTAGAAGGCTTTTGTCTAGAAGCTAAGGAGCTGCTATGAGCCATCTCTGTTTTTAATATTTTAATATTTACTTAGCATCTTTACTGATAAGATGTTGATGCCCTCTCATGATTTTACTGGAGCCAAATTTGATGAAAAAGGGCACTTAAAAACAGAGAAATAAATATTACAGATTTGAAGGAAGATCTTAAAATAACTGATTGAATTGGTGAATGAAAACTGCTTCAAAGAAGGAGTGATAGGGGCTTATTCTCTGAGCTATGGCAGGAATAGTCATGCCAAAATAAGTTAACAGCTGATTATCCTATCTCCAACAAGAGACTATATAAAAAACTTCAGTGGAAGAAATAAAATGACACTTACAAGGAGGAGAGATTTGTGTAACACTACAGTTCGTGAGAAATATCTTCCTTCAACTAATAAGCAGCTTATGACCTTTTATTTTTGTTCTAATACATACATATATGTAACCTGCTTTAATTTTAGTAAATTACTTGCCTCTACAATATCTCAGAGTAATGAATACCAAAGTCAATGGTATGTTGCATTAAAAAATACTTCCTTAGAATTCCCAAAACAATATTTTCAAACACCCAAATATTCAGCTCACCCGGTCTGTAAAATGATGGGCTTTGCATCATGCAAGGCAAAAAGACCAAGCACAAGGGATCAGATTCCAAAGTCAAAGGGCTCTCCCACTGAAAACCCTGTCCACTATCCTCTTCCGTTTAACTTAGGAGTAATTTGCAACTCATAGTGATAGGAATTGCAACAGTAAAGAGCCAGTTACGCAGACAGAGGTTCAGTGTGTAGCACATTTCTTTCCACATTTATTGCATAAGACACAAGCTATGGCATGTTCCATAGACTGCAGCAGCTGTTTGGCCTTTGTTTTTATCCTTAGCTAGAGTACATGGTCAAATTTTCTTTAGATAGACCCCATGAATTCTTCATGTTGTTTTACCATCTCCTTATCTACGTCTATACCCAACTAAGAGCAAAGTTTTGTGACTCTGCTCTGAATTTGACTCTCTAGTTTCTTTCTTGGAAGCCACGGATTAGAGATGTGTTCACAACCATTCAAAACACAAGAAAAAAAGGTGGGAGAGAGAGAAATGTGTATCTGACAAGGAAGTAAGCATTTACAAGAAGGGCTGGAGCTCAAATGGTAAAAGAGGGCTACACGGGAGAAGTCACAGAGGAGAGATTTCCAGAAGAGCAGTTTTGTTGGTTATAACATCTTTAGTAAATGAAGCATTACAAATTACTTTTATTTTTAAATGTCAGTCCACTATATGGCAGACTTCTTCCTTAATATGAGGCTTTGGGAAATTCAGCTGTGAGAAAGTGTTTCATTTATGGAGGAATACATGAGACTGGAGAAGTCATAAACTGGAGGGAAAGTGTGTGGTTTATTTTATTTAGACTTCAGTTTTTTTATCTTTGGAATAAACCCCATAAAGAATAAATGCTGCATTATTCTGATTAAATAGTTGTAATAAGTCCAAAATAGATTATTTTGGCCATAACATCGGACATGGGGAACATGGCTGGTACAATTAAACTTCTTTAATCCAGCAACCCTGTTCACATCTCTGCTCCAGAGCCTGCACCCAGCACTTAAACTCCCTCCCAGAGCCTGACCTCCCCCCCGTACATCCCAATTCCTTACCCCAGTCCAGATCCCTCACACCCTATTGCACCCCAACCTCTCACTGGGGCTGGGGCTGGCTCTGCCGGCTCCCAGCTCCCAATTCTGCAGGAACAGCACGTGCCTGCAGGGCGCCCAGTGTCCAGGCAGTCAGAGGGTGTTCTGAACACTGGAGCAGCCTCTGCCTGCAGGGAGCCTGGGCTCACTGAAGACGGGCTGCTCCGGACAACAGCCACCCCTGGCAGGCCCGCTGCAGGGCTAGAGCAGCTCTCTGCCTGTGGCAGGTGAGGAGCTGCTCCAGTTACCAGTTAACTGGAACCAGTAAGCACTACCAGTTTACAGTGATACTTGCTGGTTAACCAGTTACCCGGTTAACCTTTCATATGCCTATTATTGAGCTGCGAAGTGAGCTCTGAAAAAGAGAAGGAAAGCAATAAATGAATCCCATTATCCTCTTTTGGAATCGTTTTTCCCCCTGAATATTACTAGAATATACATTATCTGAGGCCTCTTGGTCCTAAAAACTCCTCTCTACTAAGCATGTTAGGTATCAAGTAATTCACTAATTGAATAGTCCATGCACTTTTGCATCGACTATTCGATTAGTTGATAGGGTGGTGCTGCCCCTTTGAAAAGCCATGGCAATCTTGCACTATTTAACTTTCAAAGTGTATATATTGTATTTGCAATTGATTTTAGATTACTAGTCTTCTCTGTTACTGTTGACTATGCTAATAGTTAATTTTCCATTCATTTATCAAAAAATGTCAAATAGAAAACAACCTTTTTATTTCTATTCAAAATTAAATTTGGTTAGAGAAGGATAATGAGGAATATTCTCTAGAAAATCTTATTAGTTAGCTTTGTGTGTCTGACATGCTGTTCTAAGGATGCACAAGCATGTTCTTCTTGATTATGGGGTTACAGCACTTTTTCCTGTTCCTCTTTCCTACTTCTCCTGTTCTTCTACACCATCCTTTCATATCTGGCCATACTTCCAGTTCAGCCTCTGCATGTCATGACAGCTTCCTCTAATAAGTATTAGCAAAGTGTCCAACATACTAAATGAACCATACTTACACCTTCAGCAGGAATTGCATGAGTAGAAAATCCTGTAACTTGCCAGTGGAAGCTAGATATGTGGTATTTCATTTTTGTCTAAATCACTGTGCATACAGCTACTAACTGTTGTCCCTCCAAGTTCTTCACACAGTACATAAAGACACTTACTCTTTGGACTCTCTCTCTTTGCGAAGCACTTGAAGCAGTAAAATGAAGACATTTGTGACCCTCTCAGAGTTCACCAGGGTTAAAGAAGTAAAGTCAACATAAGACTTAGGAAGTCCTCCCAAGTCCTGCCTACTGCGTCAATAAATCAGATCACTTCAAATCCTTTCCTTGCAGCAACTTTCCACCCACCTCCATCTGACCCTCTCTCTGGTCTCCCCACAGTGCTTCAGTTCGATGCTTTTGCACCTTAAGTTTGCAGTCCTTTTTTTCTGCACTGCTCCCATCCTTCCTTGAGTCCTCTGCTCTATACTTGAGCCTCTCCCACTGCGGGGTTTTGCTGTAGTCCTCCCTGCTTTCCCCTGCTCCTTTGCACTTCAAAGGGGCTAAGAACTACCCAGTGATTTAACTAGCCTTGTTAGGTAATGAAGCAGCATACACAATTCATGCCGCCGGACCAACCGCCTTCCACGCAGCCCCAGCCACCCTCCACATTGTCACACACACACACACACACACACACACACACACACCATCAACATAATTAATTTGCTGGCTATATTTGCAGGGAGTGGACAAGAATGCATGCTCATGCTGGAGCCAGTTCATTTGGCTCCCTGGCTCCCCTCCCCTTGCCTGTTGTGGTACCTGGGCTTCTGGTGCGAGGGGGGGGGGAGTTAAGGGAAGGGTGGAGAGTTACAATCCAACTTAATAGGGAACTTTGCACAGGAAACAGCAGCTACTTTGGCACTGGCTGCTGCACTGCTGCTGCTGCTCAGCTGCTGCTGCCGCCCAGGGGATGTCACATATCAGGCTCCTGTTCCTCTCCCTCCTTCTGACACGTTCCCATATCCCATTCCTTTCCCCATCCCACCTGCCTTCCTCTATGCCCTGTCTTTTCCCCTTACACTACTCCCTGGCTCCTCCATCTGCTCATTGGTGTACAGGAAACCAACAGGCAATAGAACCCACAAATTGGCCTCTGGCTTCAACTACCTGGAGCTCAGCAGGAAAGCTGTTCAATCCCGCCCTCTCCTTCACTCCCACAAGCTGACACATGCCAGAGGTGGGAGGGAAAGGTGCAGTGTGGGAAGGGACTTCCCTTCTCTCCTCCAGGCAGGCCAAGCAAAGCAAGCCCAGCAGGACAGCTTCGTGCTTGAAGAAATCAGCAGCGCAGCAAATGGCATGAGATCCCATGTAACCACTCCCCTTCTTGTACTTTGTACTGTTTTAGAAGCCTCAGGGCCAGCTGCTCCATGTGGCACCAGCCCTGGCCACCTAATGAGCTCCCTTCATGTAATGCCCCCAAAACTATGACCAGTGTGGGAGCAGGTCACAGAAGAGGCTGCATCTGGAAGAGCAGCAAAACAATATCCATTGAATAAGTCTTGGAAGACAGGCAAAATAGGGACAGCCTCACTACAGCCTGGCTCCATCGACAGCATACTGGGGCAGCCACTGGAACAGGTACTCACCACGCCACTCACCTTCCAGCAGGAAATGAGTGCTGCTGTGTGGCTCTGCAAAGGAAATGGGCAGGCAGATGTAATGATTTGCTGCAATCCAGCCTATTTTAAGGAAAATATTTTAACAGATGGGTTGCTTTGAAGATCAAAGAAAGGGAGTTTTACATTTCACACACATACATTGATTTATTTCACCTGTATTTCTAATAGGCTTCAGAACAGAACAGAAGATGCATTTAGTTGCCCATAGCAGCAAATCCACAGGGGAAATGCTCACTCTTGTCTAATACAAAGTATCAGGGAAAAAAGTTCTGATATAATTTAAAATGTTCTTTTAGTAGAAACCAAGTCAACAGCCCTTTCAAACAAAGATTCTGCATCAGGGTCTGCTGTACAACAGTATAAAATGCAATAATTAAATTCAAGTCAATGTTTTCCTCATTCCAGTTCCAAGCAGTGTTGAGATGCATACTCATCGGATTACATTCTTGAACTGGGTATATGTTCTTTGCTCTGTTTTGCAATAATAATCAATAAATAAACTCTCAGGGCTCTTCTTAGCAGAGTTGCAAGTGCAAAATATGTATCTGTGAATCAAACTGACAAAATATATACCGGAAAAGATGACAGGTTTTACTCTTCACATTACAGTCTACTGGTCTATGAGCCCAGCAAATAACAATTCTTATTTTGACATTAAACTTGATTAAATGCAAATTACTGTCAAATCAGAGCAGACTATTTTTCAGTAGTCTCATGAGCCATGAATTTACAATTCATTTCCTTATTTCTTTTTTGTTTTTCTTCTCCCTGCTACATCCCCCTTGAGTAAGTGAAGTTCTGCATCTCTTTAGCTTGTGTCCCATGTTGATTCCATGGGGATCCTGGCCAAGTCCCTTGTGAAATGAGCTTTGGTTTTCAGTCATGGTAAATGGCAAGTGCTACTGCATGGCTCAAGGTGGCGTAGCACATCATTCAGCAGTGTTTGTGGAGCTGTCAGTTTTCTATTCCCCACAAGACCCGAAAGGAAATACAAACAGTAAATTAGCTTGCAGCACAAGAGAAGGTATCCCTTCTTGCTCACAGGAAAGTCGTGTTGGTTTCAAGTAGGTGGCGGTACATCTGACTTCCACTCAAATATGAAGTTTAATTTTCCTTTTCCATTACATGCATTTTTTATTTGCCCCATAATTTTCAACTTGTTCTCTTGGTGCCAACGGTCAGCTGGCAATATCTAATCTGCTACAGGATAATATTCAGGGTAATGAACAGTTTGGGCTTTATCCAATGAGTGACTATGAGTCAGGTCTCCTGAAGCTTGCTGGGACTCCTAGGCTTTTGCAGCAGCCAGCTTAATATTCAGGGTAATGAAGAGTCTGGGCTTTATCCAGTGAGTGACTATGAGTCAGGTCTCCTGAAGCTTGCTGGGACGCTTGACTCTGACATTCCCACAGTTCTCTGGTGGTTCACTAAGATGTAATTTATATTCATTATTGATCCTCATCTGCTAAATTGAAAGCCTTTTTTCTTCTTCTTTCAGTGAACACTAAATAAAAGCTGGGGGGTGGAGGGGGCCTTGAAGGGATAGCAATACAAATAGAATTCTCCACATTAAGAGTTAGAGAGGCAGGCAGATTTTCAACATCACCAAAGACCCAAAATTAGCTTCCTCTGCAGCCAATGGCAAAACTCCCATTGAGATCAGAGATAGCACAAATCAAACAGCAAGTCTTTGCAAAACCCATTTTGAAATGTATGGTTGGCTTGTGCAACCAGAGCTAAATGATTTTTCAGTTCAGTGGCTAAACCAAAACATTCAGAATAATTTGGTTTGTTTCAAACTGAAAGTAAATGTTTCCAGTTTCTCTCAACAAAATTCAAAAACTCCCCAAATTGTATTCAATTCCAGAAAAACATTTAAAAATGTTCATTTTCAATTGACATTCTTGTTTCAAAAATGGTGATTTGAAGTAACATTGTCCAAACAGTTTATGTCAAATTTCTGAATATTTTGTTTTCAGGGGGAGTTTTTTGGCTAAAATTATTAGGCATATCTGCCTAGAATTTGTGAATAATTTCCATGCATTGCCCAGTTCTACTTATGGGAAATATTAGCTCAAGTTTTCCAGCATTATTAATCAAACATTGTTGGCAGAAAAATCTTGTTTGTAACTCTGAGTTCACTGAAGAACTCAGTTCATCTATTTTTATTTCTATTCCAGATATTCGCCTCTTCCTTTATTTTATCTCCTTTCTACTCACTGTTTCAATGTTTTGTAAAGGGAAATCTTCAGGTTTTTCACCTTGTCAAAAAGCTGCAACCAGGCACCCTGCCAGTAAAAGCTCAATGCTGGATCAACATTCCCTTCAAACCATCTGAGCACATCCTTAGTCTTTCCAGACTGCGAAAATACGTCTGACACACAGGCTGTGTTTACAATGTGCTTTTCTCTTAAAAATTACCACTGTAGCACTGCCAGCAGTGTAGCACTATCCTTGTGAGACAGAGTGTTTTTATCCCTATGTCAGTTGACCCTCTTTTAGCACATGTAGATGATATGGTAAAAACAACAGGAAAGGCATTTGTAAACTAGAGTTGCACACTTCCAACCACTGGAATAGTAGCACCAGTGTCCATTCCAAATACTGTTTCTAAGACCATCTTCTTTGCTCATCACTCCAACAGGATCACATCGCAGCCCTTTTTGCATCCTTCCTGTGGCTTCCTTTTTGTACCCCATCAGACACAAGGTCCTTGGCTTTAAAGACTATGGAAGGTCCTTCACCGTTTAATCCCACCCCCTTTATCAGTCCTAATGTCTTTTCTTGCTGTTGGCCCTCATCTTAGTTCTGCAAGCGATGGTCCATTTGCCTTATCACTTCTCACTCAAGCACATGCCTGCTTTCTCTCACACTGCCATCTTTACATTGAAAAAGCTCCCTGGCAAAATTCCTTATCAAAGGCTCTTTCTGCTGCAATGTCCACACTATTGCTACCAGCTGGCACTGGTTGGGCATGTGATGAGCAGTGGCTTCTCTTTTCCTGATCAACTCTATTTTGTTATTCATGATTAAGTGTCCATTCAACTCTTCTCCACTGTTTGTATGATGAGCTCCCTGGAGAGAAGCTGCCTTTCTTAGATTTCAGTACTGTATCTAGTACAATAAGGCCTGATCCTTGACTGAAGCCCGTAGCCATCAAAGAAATAAACAAGTCAGGGAAATTTTAAGAAAAGGCTCAGTGAAGAGAACAACATGATTGTTTATGTTTAGACCCCTCGTTTGTCTCTATCTTAAGAAAAACTGGAAGCTGTTAATTAAGACTTTCATCTTCAGTATAGCCATAATTTACATTGTATTATACAGATGCAAATTACAATGCTGTGAGAAGGGAACATTATAAGAATAGAGCAAAGGATGCATGAAGATTCATAATTCAATTTGCAATTAACATGAATAGCCAGATTCTGACAAAATACATAAGTAAGAGTATTATAATTTGGCCCCAGTGCCTCAACCTATTAAAGACACACTGAAATAAACCACGTATGGAGAACATTCAAACTAATTCTGCTTATAGTGAATCAGACTACATACAGACATGCTTTAAAATCTACAGTGTGATAGGGTACGAATCCTAATTATTGGAAAAAGAAATTATTTGTTGATTGAATTATTTAATGGACGCAGTGCAACCCATACTATTACAATAACCATCCAAACAGAAGTGTGACAGTGCCCTTCCCACACTGGAACATCCCAGACTGAAAGGACTAAATCTGTGATTAGAAATAAAGAGAATATGTTAAAGTTCAATAGGGATGAATCTGCAACGTGAAAACCAATGTCTCTCTAAATAAACAGCTGGAGCCTAGACACTGGCTGCATAAGCTTCCCCCACAAAATTCAGCCTCAATTTGGAGGGATCTCATTGGGGGTGAGAGGTTACATTAACCTCTATGTCTCTCTCAGTCCTTAATAACTCTAGTAAGACTTCATCAGTCATAGCTTTTTTTTTGGGGGGGGGGGTGGGGGGGGTGCTGTGCTGAGGACACCTGTCCCTAAGGAACTGGACTGACACCCACTAGTTCAGTTCAGGTCACTATATTAGAAACAGCATTCAGCCGGCAGTAACTTTCCATCACAGGCTTAGAGTTTGACCACATGACAATCTCTACATCACTGCTGTCAGCTAAGAGAAGTACTTCAATTCTTCACCAACAAAGCTTGATTTTCCTCATATCAACTTCATCTCCAATTCAATTACTATGTTCTCAAATCACTCGAACAGCAATTTCTAAAATCATAAATGCAGCTAGAACTTATTTTAGGTCCCCTCCCTTTTGGTTTGATGACTCCCTGAAGATGGTAACTTCATTATTTATTTATTTCATTATATTCCAAGACCATCAAGGAGGGGAAATAGTAATGAAAGTCATTTTATCCAAGGCATCTATTTAGCAAAGCACTTAAGCACAACTTATCCTATGTCTATTGTACAAAGCTCTTCAGCGTAGAATCCAGAGGGTTGGAAGAGACCTCAAGAAGTCATTGAGTCCAACACCTTGCTAAAAGCAGGACCAATCTCAGCTAAATCATCCTAGCCAGGCTTTGTCAAGCTGGGACTTAAAAAAACCTCTAGGGATGGAGATTCCGCCACCTCCCTAGGTAACCCATTCCAGTGCTTCGCCACCCTCCTAGTGAAATAATTTTTCCTAATATCCAACCTAGACCTCCCCCACTGTAACTTGAGACCATTGATTTTTGTTCTGCTATCCGTCACAACAGTCTCTCTCTATGGAATCCCCCTTCAGATAGTTGAAGCGTATGTTTATGTTCATGTGACTTCAAGCTCATGTTTAAATATTTTGCTGCATAGGAATGGACTTACCTGTGCTTGAAATAAAGCATGTCCTTAATTGTTTTACTTAACTGGGATGCTATGCAAGCACCAGAATCATTTGAGAAAGCATATTACTTCAAGCATTCTATTTCAGTCTCTTATATTTCAAGTGAAGAATACAGGAATTAGGTACCAGGTTACCAGACTTTATTACATGAGCATACCTTTAGGACCTGCTCTAAGTTCTCCAGCTTGGCTTGGAGCTGGTGTTTCTCCTTCACAGCCAAATCTCGTTCTTTGGTCACTATGGTGAGGGTTTCTCTAAGCCGAACATAGTCTGATTTCACCTAAAAATATATATAAAAAATAAAATAAAAAGGAAGAATGAGAGATAAAGTGCTCTCAATAAAGACAGTTTACCAAGAGAAAAGCACATCTAACACCATTTGCTTGGCCAATTCTGCCCAAGGCTATTACAGGGATAAAGGAAAAATACAAATCAGAAAATAAGAGATATGAAACAAAAAACAAAAATTGAAACCAGGTAAGGGGTTAAATGTGAGTGAAAAAAGGAAACAGTACAAGAAGGAAATCATGTGAGTATCATAATGAGAATACCACTCTCACTTAGCTACAAACAATCTGACAATCAAAATGTCATAAGTTAAAAACTATAGGGAAAAAACGAATACAGTACATATAACAGTAAACATGCAAAATAGATAAAGGTAATTCAGTTCAAATAGTTTTGTTTCACTTCACTCCACCCCGCACCTCTTGTCTATATGCAGTTTATCTAGGTTCTAATCCTGCACAGAGATCTATTAGTGTAGGCTTCTGCTGATACAGTGTTACTCCAGGCAGATGTGGGGAGCTGTTTTAGACCATGCAGCTGTTTGCAGGATCAGAACCCCCAACTGAGGCACTGGCCTTGCAAACATCAGTGCATGAAAGTAACTTTATTAATGAAGATATTTCCATAGATTTTAATAAGGCCACTTGTGTGACTAAAGAGACACACATGCGTAAGTGTCAGCTGTGTCAAGGCTTGTATCTGAATAGCTCCTACCACATTGGTGTTATAGATATAAAAGCAACATCATATGATTCTTCCTCCTCTCCTCCTCAGAGATGTGAATATAAACAGATCCCATGTGTACCACTTCAGATTTAATCTTCTGACTTCATCAGGTCAGCCTGTTCTAAACTAATAATAAGCATAACCAACAGAGCAGAGTTAAAATTTATAATCAAATTATTTTCCATTCTGAAGGAAAAGAAATATTCACATGCACACAGTGAAAACTGTATTTTCCCTAAAAATCTTTGCACTTGTCCTACATCCTAGTAAGACGATGTCTGGAGGTTAAGTTATTCAGCAAATAAGGGTTAACTTCCTAATTACTTTACCCAGTTAGCTTAACCTTTCAGTACAAGTAACTCAGTACAAAAATAGAGGATTTTTATCTACAGATAATATGGAGACTATGCAATATACATTACATATATACATTGTATATTTAGAAAATAATATATTCCATTTATATTCTATGAACCCATTCTCTTTCTTGATCTTTTGATCCATATCCTCAGGTAGTATAAACTGATTTGAGACCTATACTGGCCCTTTACATTGTTCAGGTTTAAGCACAAACTACGAGTCCAGTAATGTAACAATTGCAGAGTATAGCACATCAGAAATTGATACTTTCAGAACAAACCACCACGAAGAATATTAACAATTTAAATCCACTACCAATAAATACATAAATTAAATATATAACATTTACATAATCTTGATGAACACAAATCTTCACAATGCTACTTGCAGGCAAACAAACAAAGTAAAGACCATACCATTTTAAGCTCAATATCGATCTGGATAACATCTGTTTTCTTTGTCCGGTTGACAATCAGAGATGTAACAGTGAAAGCAGGATTAGCAAATGCATGATTGGGGTGAGGAAAGGAAAGGCAGCACAATAATTATAGGGGAAAAATGTCAGCTCCAATCTTGGGTCAAAGTTAGTCTTTCCTTTCCAACACAGCTATTGGGGTGGTAAGTTCTCAGTTTGCTTAGTAAAGATGCATTTTTTAAAATCCAAAACCATTAAACAACCACCTATGGGCATGTCTGTTCAGAGAAAATCCTGGAAAACCATATTTGGGAGGCTTCTTTCACCTTTCCAATTTACCGTCTGGCTTTGGTTTGTTAACTCATGAATTTCACAATGATTCAAATAGATAGAATTTAAACTTTTCTGTATAATCCTGCTATTTGTCTTTTCAGAGGGATTTTTGGAGTGCAATGGACTGGAAAAGAGAAAGAACAAATATTTGTCTTCCAGGATAACTAATACAACTATCATCATCCTCAGGGAATTTTTTTCTTTAGGTATATTTTATTTTCCCTTTCCATTCAAAACTATTTCAGTGGATATCCAGAAGCTATTAACTTCCTGCATATTTGGCATTGTCTTTCATGCATCATATCTTTTGATGTACATTGTAAATAAATAACATGGTGGGAAAAGGGAGGTGATGAAATATTGCCATCAACAATGCAAGTGTGTTATTGTCTGTGATTCTCAGTTAATTCTCTAAGGATGGATGAACAACAAAAGTTTTGAGCAAGCTACAAAAAGGGATTTACACTTTAGCATGAAAAAAGTAATTATTTAATTGTGATAACTAAAAATACTGGGTTTGAATAAAGACTATGCCAAGGACATTTAAAAACACACATCAGATAAAGATTTAAAAAAAAAAAAGAACCAAAACTTGAGGAATGTCTAAGGATGAAAAGAGAGAGACAGATATCAGAGGAGGGAGAGAAGGAGAAAGTATGGATGGATGCTTAAGGGTTTAGGAGATGTGAGGAAAGGGGTGCATCTACCCTGCACTAAGGAGCAGGGAGTAGCCCTGGCCCAGGTAACGGAAAATGCCTCACCCCGCAGTCCTGCTGGGCATGCTCCTAGAGAAGTCAGGGTATAAAGCCCAGGGAGCCAATCAGTCGGGGCTGTCCTCAGGAGGGGAAGGAGTTCAAGCCAGAGCTCCTGAAAAAGCCCCTGCAGCAGCAGCAGCAGCCACCACACCTAGGGTTGCCAGATGGTTACAACAAATACCGGACACACTTGACATGACATCACAATCGACATTCCATCTTATTTAGAAAATACCGGACATTTATATTTTCTCAATTTGTTTCCCAAACAGAAAGCTCAAATACTGGACTGTGCGGTTCAAAACCAGACACCTGGCAACCCTATCACCGCTCCCTGGTACTTTGGGAGGCTTACCTGTTGACTAGGCCTCTAGGACATAGTGACTCAGAGAGAGGGGAGTGTGTTTGTGATTAGGCTGGAAGGCCGTATATACCCTGATAATGGGAACTGTACTTTGGGACTAGTCCTGCAGGGCTATGTATTCCCTGATAGAGGGGACTGTGTTTTCAATTAGGCCAGAAGGCAGTATATACCCTGATAAAGTTACATTAACTACAAACTGAGTCTATGAGACAGGTTGGCCCTGAGAAAAGGGAGCCCTACTACCCCAGATTTTGAGGACTTCAAGATTGAGGGGGCTTGTCCCTCAACACATGGGGAAAAAGCTATTATGAGTAGGAATTTTTTGGAAAAGACATCATGATAAATGGTGTCTGAGAGTACAGAAAGAAGATTTAGTCAGAATGTCTTTAGTGGGAAGGACATGAGGGGAGACCAAAGAGAGAAAAAAACTTGGGGCAGGTTGTAGGTAAATCTGAAGTAAAGGTAAAAATAAAGAACTGGGAGATATGGTATGGGGGAAATGGAGGAAACAGAGGAAAGAGAATTGGAAAAATAAAGCAGAAGTGGAAATACAATGACAAAAGGTTGGGGCAGAACAAAGAAATACAAGGAATGGCATTGAGATAAAAGAGAGAATGAAAGCAAAAGAACAGTCAGAAAAGGCAGAAAAAATTGGGAAAACACACAGGGTATCTCTACACATCAAAGTTAATTCAAAATAATAGCCATTATTTCAAGTTAACTTTCCTAGTGTCTACACAGGCAAACTGCTATTTTGAAATAAAATCGAAATAGCGGGGCACTTATTTTAAATTTGGTAAACCTCATTCTACGAGGAATAACACCAAATTTGAAATAGCTAATTCGAAATAAGCGCTGTGTAGATGCTTATTTCGAATTAGGGGGCCTCCAGCCCTTCCCAGTTTCCCCTGGTGGCCACTCTGGGCCAAACCAGGAAAACTCCTCTCCTCCCCTCCCCTCCCCGGAGCCCGTAAAGGGGTAGACTCTGGCCATAGTACATGGCCTGCTACAGGCCTGCCAGCACAGAGCCAGCAGTCACTGATCCTCACCCAGTGGCCCCAGTATGAGCCGGGCAGCCAGTGCCAGCCAGCTGTCCCGTGCCCAGTCCCCCAGCTCCCAGGAGCCAGCCAGGGGCCAGAGACGGTGGGCACTCTCCTGGACTAGTGGGGAGATCATGGACCTCATTGAGGTTTGGGGAGAGGCCTCCAATGTCCATTATCTCTTCACTAGATGGAGGAACACCACCGTGTACAGCCGCATAGCTGCCACCATGGTCACCAAAGGCCACATGCGCACCCAAGAGCATGAAGATTAAGGAGCTGCGACAGGCATATGCCAGCGCCACTCAGGGCAGCTCCTCAACAGGGGCAGACATCTGCCCCTATTTTGACGCCCTGGACTGCATCATGGGGGGTGGGATGGTCCGTGCCACCCCAGAGGGCACCGACCCGGGAACAGAGAGCCCTGACCAGGGCGCAGAGGTGGAGCCGCAGGAGCTGCCACGGAGGGTGCCATGCTGACAGGGCCCCCGAGCTCTCCCAGCAGTGGAGTTACCAGAGTCGTCTGGGGAGGCCACACCAGGTGAGTGCCATCAATGTCCCTTTCCTGGGGGAAGACGGGGATGGGCACGGGGAGGGAGACCAGGATCCGTGCACATGAGCCTTGCTTTCCATGGATCACGCAGCAACCTATGCACGTGCAAGCACATGCAGTTCCACCCCTGGGCAGGTGGCTCCAGCTGCCTGCCACACAGGGGCTGTGGCCCGATAGCCAAACACGTGTGTGAAGAGACCTGAAATACTCCTGACCCCGGGGTGGGACACAGCAGGACGCCCTCCCTTCACAAGCCCCCTCTACACAGTGGCAGGAGACATCTCCCCCTCACCTTGGCCACACTATACACAGCACAGGGGCATAGGTGCGGTCTCCGGGCAGCTTCCACTCCCGGGGATAGCCGGACATTCCAACCATGGCCTCTGTGCAAGCACAGCGGCTGTGACGGTACAGGGCACAGTCATTCTCACCTCGCAAAGGGGGGCTGGGCTTCACCCATTGTGTCGCCAGGGAGAACTGACCACTTCTTTTCTTTCTCCACAGCTGCACCACCCCACCCAGGACATCCTTCCACACCCGAGGTCTCAGCAGGGCCACCCTAACACTTCAGGGGTACCAACAGCAGCACCTGGGGCCCATGCAAGCCCTGCACCGCACCTCAGAGCACTGGGTGCAGGATGACCAGGAGTTCCGGTGGGAGCTGCTTGCCCAGGGTCATGCCATCTGCGAACACCTGCAGACCCTGGTGCAGAGTGTACCGCCTCATGCCGCTCCAGCACCTGCTGCCTCTCCAGCTCCTGCTCCCACTCTTTTCCCCTCCTGCCTCTCCCTCCTCAACCTCCACACCCTCCTCAACCTCCATCTCAACCTCCACACCCTCCTCCCCATCCCCCCAGAGAAGCCGAGGCCCCCACACCTACTGTGCTGGGAGACAGTTGGTCCAGCGAGACCCTTACCCCTGAGTCTTTAGCTTCCCCTCCTCCTTCTTCCCGTTGCTTCTCCCTTCCAGCTCTCTTCTCCGTTTTCTCCCCTCCCCTCTCTCACTCTCTCTCCTCTTCTCTCCCGGCTCCTTTC
The DNA here is from genome assembly GCF_049634645.1 of Pelodiscus sinensis. NCBI lineage: Eukaryota > Metazoa > Chordata > Testudines > Trionychidae > Pelodiscus > Pelodiscus sinensis. The sequence goes on along the minus strand of NC_134725.1, from coordinate 25,459,589 downwards.
CCCAGTCTCCCCATAGTTTCATCCCCCCCCCCAAGTTTTGTTAAATAAAGAGAATTTACATTTTTGAAAATGTGTATTTTATTTGACATCAGGAAGGGGGGCTAGGGAGGGGTACATATAAGGACATGAAGGAGGAATGAGGCACAAGCCCCCAGTGGTGCAGACCAGAGAGACCCTGAGTGCTCCTCAGGGTGGAAGCTCTCCCGCAGGGCCTCCTGGATACTGACAGCCCCCCAATGGGCGTCCTGGATGGCAGCCTGCAGCAAGTGCAGCCAGGCTGATAGCAACGCGTCCATGAGATGCAACTCTGGCTCCAAGTTGTAGAGTGCTGTGGTGTCCCGAGTGAGGGCAACCAGAGCACTCCGAGACACAAATGCTTTGCTGTCCCTCATTGAGGCAGGCAAGCAAGCAGGGACACCTGAGAACCAGCTGCCCAGGAAGGGCGGGGTGTCCCTTTAAGCACAGGCCTCAGATAGCCTCATGCAACAGCCACATACAGATACTCCTGACCTGATGCCTTGACTGACCTGGTTCCGGCTGGCCTTAAATCCGAATCAGTGTTCACTCAGTGTGGACGCGCTATTTCAAAATAGAAAAAGGCTATTTCGAAATGCATTTTGTGTGTAGACGTGTTATTTTGAAAGAACTTATTTTGAATTAACTATTTCGAAATAAGGTATTTCGAATTAACGCTGTAGTGTAGACATACAAGGAATAGGGAAACACACCATTCTTTAAGGCTAAGCAATTTTATTTTGATTTATTCATGCTATTATATGTTCTCAGCTGCGGTCCATATGGAATGAAGGGGACATGAAAGGTGATTCACAGGAGAGGCACATTCCAACCATGTAAGAAATGTGATATGTATGATTTCTTATAGATAAGAATCTAACTCTGGTAACAAAAGTGAACGTTAATTATAGTTAGATGGGAGGAAATATTTGAAGGACCTGGGAAACATGGTTTTATATACTGGAGGGAAGCAGGAACACAGAATGGCAGGAGGAGTTTGGTGACACTGACACAGCATACATGCATGAATCATCATGATACAACTCTTAGGGTACATCTAAATAGCAACATTATGTCAAAATAACTAGCGTTGTTTTGAAATAACTTAATCCGCGTCTACACAGCAGGCAGTTGTTTCAGATTAATGTCGAAATAGTGTCAAGCTGAGGGACTACTCCCTCCAATTCCCGTAACCCTCATTGTATGAGGAATAAGGGAAATCGGAGGAAGAGTGCTCTATTTTGAAATAAATGCTGTGTATACACTCCCAATTTCACAATAAAGTGTTTCAAAATAAGCTATGTAACTGATGTTGCTCAAATTGCTGAGCTTATTTCCAGTTAAGCAGTGCTATGTAGATGCACCTTGAGTGTTTCATCACAACTAGGTTTGCAAATCTTAAGACTGGTCTCCTAAAAGGAGGAGAACATCTGCCTACTGACACATGGAAAGGAACAGCAGATTCTTTATAAAAATAAATGAAAGCAATATTAAAGAAGGTTGTGTCTGGTGGCTGCTCTACATAGACAATCAGGATAATGTGGCCAACAACTATGAGAAATCTGTTAGTAGGAGGGCAAAATGTTGTAAATCTGTCCATTTGGTTCTAAAGATTCAGAATTCTAATCTTTGCTCATCATTGTAGATAATTTATAGAAGGACTGCAGGTCTTTCTGAGAAACACATGATTTTGTTAAAATAGGAACTTCCTGTAGTAAAGTTAGAAGATGACAAAGAAATGGCAACCCATTGCTACAGAAAAGACAATTTTAGGGCCTATTCAGTTTTGGTTTTAAGATACTGGGCTTGTCTTCAGGGAGAAATAACCCAGAACAGCTATTCCACATGAGTTCCCAAACAGATGATGTTGTTCTGAGCTAAGGATGCCTTTGAGCCGTATGGCATAATCCACTTTGGAAGTACATTAGGCTGCAAGTATGGAATAGCCATTGAGCTTTAAATGTACATGCTAATTTAGTTCACAAAAGCTTTCCTGTGTAGACAAGCCTTTAGTTATAGCCTGTCAACCCAAAGTAAACACAGGCCTCATATCTATTACTGACAACAAACTGACAGGTCAGATTAATTCATAATTAATCCAGCATTCTGAGTTATTAAATATCTGCCTCACTCGTTGGTATGGCTTAGCGGCATGATCACTAGACCTAAACTCAACTGCCCTGGGTTCTATTCCCAGTTCTACCCCTGGCTTGCTAGATGACTGTGGTTAAGTTACTTCACCTCCATTTTCCAATCTATAAAATAGGGATAACTTCCGTTGTAAAGTGCTTGGAGGATGAAAAGGATGAAAAACATGATATAAAAGCTTGTTATGATTACTATTGTTTATATGTGTATACTTTATTTACTATTTTCTCATTGTGCTTATTTATAATCAATCATATCCAGTATGATACATCTATATCATAATTAAGAGATCTAACCTATCAGAATTATATTTGAAAATACAAAGTCAAGTCAAATTCTATTCTCACAACTCATTTATACCAGTGTAAAAGGGAAACATCAGACCTAATGTCCTGATTTAAGGCATTTAATTTAGAAGTGCTACTTGCTGGAGTGGGCCTTTGTGTATTCTCAAATTGATCTTTTTCCTTAATATTAAATCTGATTCTACACTGTGGCTGAAAAATATTCCAATTAGACTTTAAGGCATTACATGGTAATATGGTGTATCCATTTACCAAAAGATCTTCAATTATGTCTACTAGTAATAATTATCTGGATTTTACAATAATTCCTTGAAGTGTTGGGTGAACATTGTATGTTTCTGCAATGGATTTTTTTTTCACATGGGAAATGAAGAGCCATGGAACCAGATAGTACATCCCAGAGGTCTTCTGACAATGTATCTTGGGAAGATTTGTATTAGAGATGTGTGGAAAATGAAGATGTTTTGTGTGCTTGTCAGAGAGAAAGAGAGAATCTCTCACTCAAGATATCAAAGCCTTACAAAAACACTAAGTTTAATGATTATCCATATGGTCCTAATAATCTGTATCTAAACTTCCTCCTCTAGGGATTCAGGTTTTAATAAACTCTGCACCTTGGGACAAAATGGAAGAAACAAGTCTCCATAATAAACAAACAAACAAATTGTACTTCCATAGCATATTCTGACCAGGACTTTCTCCTCTTGAAGATTTTGCATTAAATCATACTGACAACTGTGCTATGTATGATTTCTTATAAAGGCAATCCCCGGGTTACATACAAGATAGGGACTGTAGGTTTGTTCTTAAGTTGAATCTGTATGTAAGTCGGAACTGGCGTCCAGATTTAGCCGCTGCTGAAACTGATCAGTTTCAACAGTGGCTGAATCTGGACGCCAGTTCTGACTTACAAAGGGTATGTCTACACTACCCCGCTAGTTCGAACTAGCGGGGTAATGTATGCATACCGCACTTGCTAATGAAGCCCGGGATTTGAATTTCCCGGGCTTCATTAGCATAAGCGGGGAGCCGCCATTTTTAAATCCCCGCTGCTTCGAACCCCGTGTAGCGCGGCTACACGGGGCTCGAACTAGGTAGTTCGGACTAGGGTCCTATTCCGAACTACCGGTACTCCTCGTGAAACGAGGTGTACCGGTAGTTCGGAATAGGCACCCTAGTCCGAACTACCTAGTTCGAGCCCCGTGTAGCCGCGCTACACGGGGTTCGAAGCAGCGGGGATTTAAAAATGGCGGCTCCCCGCTTATGCTAATGAAGCCCGGGAAATTCAAATCCCGGGCTTCATTAGCAAGTGCGGTATGCATACATTACCCCGCTAGTTCGAACTAGCGGGGTAGTGTAGACATACCCATACAGATTCAACTTAAGAACCCCAGGCATCCCCAAGTCAGCTGCTGCTGAAACTGATCAGCGGCTGATTCCAGGAAGCCCGGGGCAGGGGCTTCCTGTAGTCAGCCACTGGTCATTTTCAGCAGCTGCTGACTTGGAGACACCTGGGGTAGAGCAGCTGGGGTGCTGCTGGGTTGGTCCAGTGGCGCCCAGAGCGGCGCTATGGGACCAACCGGCAGTGCCTCAGCTGCTGTACCACAGGCGTCCGGAGCAAAGCCGCGGAGCACGGGGGCAGGGGGACAGCCCAGACGCGCTGTGGCTATCCTGCTGCCCTCGGGCTCCGTGGCTTTGCTCTGCTTTGCTCCCCGTCCCCCTGGTCTGCAGACCAGGGGGAGGGGGAGCAGAGCAGAGCAGAGCAAAGCAGCGGAACACGCGGCCAGCTGACAGCCCAGACAAGCAGCTTGTTGGGGCGATCATTAAAATCACTATTTAGTGCATTTTTTGTATAAACAAAAATAAGTGAGTAATAGACTCCTTGAACACCCTGCTGCTGTTCTGGGTATACAGGCAGTCCCCGAGTTACGCGGATCCGACTTACGTCGGATCCACAGTTACAAACGGGGCCGTTCCTCTCCCTGGTCTCCCAGGGAGAGGAACGGCCCCGTTTGTAACTGTGGATCCGACGTAAGTCGGATCCGCGTAACTCGGGGACTGCCTGTATACCCAGAACAGCAGCAGGGTGTTCAAGGAGTCTATTACTCACTTATTTTTGTTTATACAAAAAATGCACTAAATAGTGATTTTAATGATCGCCCCAACAAGCTGCTTGTTTAAGAGCATATGGAATATGCATGAAATTGAATTACAGATTGAGCACATCTATCAAAGCCCCCAGAGGCAAAGATAGTTGACCTAGATAGATCCAGAGCAAACAGTCATGATTTCATGAGAGAAACTCTGGGAACATTTTGCTCTCAGATGACTCTGCGTTAAATGCACATAAATCAGTGTGTCATCTACAAAGCTTTTCATTCCATATATAATAACATACATCAAATATTCTGTTTCTTGGATCAGTTGTGAAACCCTAGATAATGAATGAAAATCCTTCAGTTTTTCATACTCCTCATTCTCAGCTCTGTGCTTAGACCACTACATATTTATGTCGCATGGCTGTTTTTTCTGTCTACTGTTACTTTATTTTTCATTACTTTTAAAATTTTTCTATTTCATATTTTTCCTAAAAATATTTCTCCAAATAAATGTTTTTACACTGTCAATGTGAAAATGTAAAATCAAAAGACTATCAAGTTACTAGAAAAATACAACAGTTTATTTCGTTGGTAAGGAGCTCATTTAGCCAAGCAGTGAAAGAACTTTTCTCCCAGTGCCAAATACAGTTTACTACACTGATAACTGTTCTCTGTGGATCTGTAGCTTATTCTGCCAAAACTGCTGAGATCAGACTAATTTACCTGTTACAGAGAAAAGTACCCTAAAACTCTCTGCTTTAATCCTCAATGTTAGTGAACCAGCTAATTTCTCATACTACCCATGTCTCTTTGGCTATGTCTAGACTGCAATGCTCTTTCGAAAGATACTTTCGAAAGATCCTCTTTCGAAAGAGAGCGTCTAGACTTCACGCGGAACTTTCGAAAGAGCAAGCCGCTTTTTCGAAAGAAAGCACCCAGTGAGTCTGGATGCTCTCTTTCGAAGAAGCCCTATTTACATTCAAGAACGCCTTCTTTCGAAAGAAGCACTTTCGAAAGAAGGCGTTCTTCCTTGTGAAATGAGGTTTACCGCCGTCGAAAGAAAAGCCGCGTTCTTTCGATTTAATTTCGAAAGAATGCGGCTGCAGTCTAGACGCAGGTGAAGTTTTTTCGGAAAAAGGCTACTTTTCCCGAAAAAACCCCTGAGTCTGGACACAGCCTTTGAGAAAACATCATCTCATAAAAGGAAGAGGTTACATTTTCCATTGATAATTATTTGTATACAAGTATATGTACATGAAAACCTTTTTATATGCATATCAGCATGCAACCAAATCACAGCCTACATAAACTGCACATGCTTTAAGTATGCAAAGACTGCATATATGCAAAGTGAAGGAATTTGTCTCTGCAGAGGGCCAGTGCAAGAACTATGCTCAATTTAAATGCCACCTCATCAGTGTTGCAGTCTTTGTGATGGTGCATTCCTCTGCATAGGAATGATTTCTCAGACTTTAAGCCATGCACAAACTTGTTAATAAATTCCCCTACAACTCCGGCCTTTTTTCACACAAAACTGCTCTTGTTATATGCATATATCCTCATTTGCATTCATAGAATTGATGTTGAAATGTTGGTCCTGTTTTTCAAAATTAAGTTTTAATGAGCAAAAATAAAACCTGTACAAAAAGAAATGGAAATGGTTCTTATTGTGATTAGTGTGTGACTATAAAGACTTTATTTTATGTGCATTCTCTCTCTTTGAGGCCAAATCTATATAATTGTTAAGTCTTCATCTTATATTTAGCAGCTGTATAGAGTTTTACATTTAAAAAAAAACTAGACAAATTAATCCATACTCAAGTCTCTTTGGCTATTAGTGAAAATGAGGCACAGATAGTTACATGATTTGCCTAAGTCCACAGAACAAATCTAAGGATACTATTCAGAATTCCTAGTTCCCAGCCCTATGCATGGACCACTACATATTTCATGGCTGGTTTTAATCTCTAATGTTACTTTACTTTTCATTATACTTTACATTTTTCTATTTCATATTTTTTCCTAAAAATCTACAATATACCCTCCAATTATTTATTTTTACCTTGTCAAATTTGAAAAAGTAAGATGCTCATGGGAGTCTAGAAAAATATTCCACTCAGACCATTGTGATTTTTTTTAATATCCAAATACCAATTATCTCCATGCAAACTTTGCAGAAGGACCAGAACAAAACCATCTCTATGCATCTGTAATTAAGAGTCCTGATAACGAAATTCACTCAGTTATCAGTAAGCCAATTGCCAAGCATGACTCAGAAAGCAGAACTGGTTCCATACATGCTTAAAGCTTTCTCTGTATTCCATATTATCATCCACCCCACCACACACACTCATATAAACTGTAATAGCTCCACTGACTTAACTATGAGGATATTCCCTCAGGTGACCTAAACTATCATTACTCCTCAGTTGCTGTAAATGGTCTTGGAGCTTTGACAACGTACCCCAGTGGAGAAGCTGCCACAACAGTTTGTTTTGATGAGGGGGTTTCAGTCTTGGCCTTTGACATCACAACTCTTAGACTCGCAATTCAGTGCAAGTATTTTGAGGGCCTGCTCCTGCCCCCATTGAAGTCAATGGGAAGTTTTGCAGGACAGGGCCCTAGAGACTTTTGAAAGTCCTGGGTGTATCTGAGACCAGCCCCAAGGATCTCCTGTATGAGTATTTGTACTTGTTTGCCACCCATAGTTTAAAACAACTCACTACAAGGGCTTCCCTCTGCAGGTAATTGCACCTTTAGGTCAGGGCCTCAAGTATAGAACCACAAATAATCTGAGCCTCCTAATTTTGGAATGTGTTCTCCATTTGTTTGACTAGTGTTACAGGGATGGGCAATAATTTTGACTGGGGGGGGGGGCATTCCATGAATTTTGGTAAATCATCAAGGGCCAGTTCTGGGCTCCTGGAAAAGACAGAGTCTCAAGTGAAAGGAGCAGGGCTGGAGGCTAGAGAAAGAGAGAAAATTTGTGTGTATATACGAGAGAGAGACACTCTGTGTGTGAGGGACAGAGACTTTGTAACTCAGATTGTGTGTGTGTGTGAGGCACACAGATTGTAACGGTGTGTGTGTGTCTGTGTGACAGTGATTGTGTGTGTGTGTGGCTCAAAGACAGGGTATGGCCAGAGGTGAAGCTAAGCCAGTGTGCACAGCTTCGGCAAGAGCTGGTGCAGGGCTGAATTACCCAATAGGCAGACTTAGCACGTGCTTAGGCACCAGCAAAGCAGGGGCACCAAAAAAAAAAAAATTAAAAAAAATTTGATTTTACGGTATTGTTTTTATTTTGAATTACATATGGGGGAGGGGGGGACCATAATCTTTTTAGTGCTTAGGGCCTCTAAAGGTCTTACTTTTGCCCTGGCTGGTGGAACTCTAGCAAAAGCCAGCAGGGAGCTATTTAAAGAGCTGGCATGGACACAGGATGCAATAGGTTAAATTACTTTCACTATTGGGTGTGGCACAGACTGTGTATGTGGGTGTGTGACACAGAGTGTGTGTGCTGGCTGTTGCTCAGTAAGTTTTTGAGAGATGCCACACGCTATCTCTTTACGGCATTGAAACCTCTTCTACTCTGTGATTTCTGTCCCCCTGCTCTGCAGAGATGGAGTATATGTGGAGGAAGAGAAATTGGAGAGAGGCTCTCAGCAGTCACTCCTTTCCATACTTCAGACAAGAGCAGTTCCACTGTGTATCCCCCTCCTGTCCCTACTCTGCAGGTATGGGATACAAGAGTATGGGGAACATCCTGACTTCAGAACTGCCCTCTTTTCCCTTCCTCTCCCCTTGATCTACACAGCTAGTAGGAGGGTCCTCAAAGCAGCTTGGCAGTAGGACATAGCAGTGTGGAGAAAGGGGCAGCTGAACACATAGTGCTAGCTGTAAAATAGGCACACACTGCTCATCAGCTGGACTGGTCAGATAGAAATGCTGGGTGGGCCAGATTTTGCCTGATGGCCATTCTTTGACCACCCCTGCTTCATTATCATCTATTCCTTCAGTCACATTTCTGTCTCAGATAAAGTCAATTGTGTATGAAGTGGTTATTAAAAAACCAAGATCTTCCAAGACAGATGATCTTTGTAGATATAATTTATGCAGCTACTGCTATTATAGAGATAATTAGGGCTAACCTTCTTCAATAACTTCTTAAGCATTCCCTGTATAAGCCCACAAGCTACATTTGTCTGAAGTGCAATGTAAACTGCATGAGAAAGGAACTTTATCTTCAAGTGGCTTATGAAGGGTACACTTAACTGCTCTTTAAACAACAGTGGTGGGGAAAGGGTGAAGCTGAAACTAAGCTAGAAAGACATTTAAAAGAAAAATATCATGAAAGAGGAACACTATACAGATGGAGTGGATAGACTCATATGGCCTCTTTCCATCTCAAAATATTATTATGCTACTGATTTATATAGGAACTACTTGAATTACTTTCCAATCTGCTGAGAAGAGCAGAAAATTTCTGTTCTGTTTAGAGACCGTGTGTTATGTCTGAAGTAGTACAGTACATACATAACCACCCTCTATAGTCTAATCATTCACCTTTATTACTGGCTCTGAGATTGAATAGTACAAGTTTTAGGTCTGAATTTCAATCCTGAGCATACATTTTGAAACGTGGCCCAAGTAAGGTAGGCATCTCCACCTGGTCTTTAATGTTATGTTTCAGTCTTTGATATAAGTTGTGGGTACGACTAGCTCTTTAAGCCAATGTAAGAACCCAATCTAAAGTAATAATTTTTAATCAATTTAAATGTGTTTAGGGACTAGACTGTGAGTATTCTTTGTGAAGTCACAAGGTGCCTCTTTTCCCATCTTACATATTCCACACAGCCACTTGCAGTTATAGGCCCTGCTCTCAGGGAAATGCAAGGACAGTTCCTTTAGGCTATGTCTACACTATGTGTTTTGTCAGAAGAGGCAATGCAAATGTTTTCTCGTGCTTCATTTCAAAAATCTATTCCTATCCATTTTTGAGCAAGAGGTTTTTGCGCAAAAACATGCAGTGTGGACATATCCATTTTGCGTAACAAACCCCTTTTGCGCAAGATCGCGGCATAAGGATCCTTGTCCACACTGCATGTTTTTGCACAAAAACGTCTTGCACAAAAACGATCGGACTAGATTAAGCAAATGAAGCACGAGAAAAGCTAATCCACGATTCATTTTCATTGCCTCTTCCAACAAAACACCTAGTGCAGGCATAGGCTCAGTGTCCCTCCATGAGGGAGGAGTCACATTGCCCCATACCAACTGGGGCTGTAACTCTGCCTCACAGAACAAGCCAGGTAGAGCTGCCAATAGAAAGAACTATCCTAAAGGGTGATGCAGCTTTCTCAGTTTTTCTGTGCACCAAGCCTGTCAGGTTGGGAACATGCCATTTTTGGGAACAATCTCTCCTGGTACTTCTTGTAGAGCAGTGCACCACACCACCACCCAATGGGAGCAAATGACTACCTTCTACAGTTTGACCCTCAAAAGCCACAGCTAATTACAGTGGGAAAGGTTCCATTTATCACCTTTCTTTGTCAGATCCTGCTCTAGTTGAGGCAGATAGCTAGACTGAGGGTACGTCTAGACTACATGCTTCTGGCAACAGAGGCATGTAGATTAGGCTACCGGACATAGTAAAATGAAGCGTCGATTTAAATAATCGCCGCTTCATTTAAATTTACATGGCTCCCACGCTGAGCCGACAAACAGCTGATCAGCTGTTTGTCGGCTCAGCGCGATAGTCTGGACGCTCCCCTGCCGACATCAAAGGTATTTGTTGACCACCCAGGTATGCCTCATGCCTGATCGGCTGTTTGTCGGCTCAGCGAGGCAGCCATGTAAATTTAAATGAAGCGGCGATTATTTAAATCGCTGCTTCATTTTACTATGTCCGGTAGCCTAATCTAGATGACTCTGTCGCCAGAGGCATGTAGTCTAGACGTACCCTGAGAGCCAAGCAACAGTGGAAGGTTCCAGAAGTACTGTGCCTCAAATACCACAATCTCTTCTTGAGTTCCTAGGTGGACAGAGGTAAAGCACTGTTTGCATCAGTCATAGGTCATAACCTTGCAGCCTTCCTTGCCATTTCAGGCTGAGGGGTTCATGAACTCCCCCAAGGCACACTGTCTAGTAGGAAAGCAAAAGATGGAGAATTAGATACTGGAGTAGAACCAAAAGTGATTCACACGTTCCATGGCTTTTGGGCAAAACTGAAATTTGACACACAGTTTTTGTTGAATTTTAAAATAAGAAAAATTAACAAAAATGGAGGGGGGATTTTGTCAAAAATTTACATGGAATGCGAGAGTAGAAATAATTTTCTGATGAGCTCTAGTGAAAACCACTGCAAACAGCAATTTTTCCTAAAGCCTCACAGGAATTTAGAGTATAAAGAGAAGATGCTGCAAAGACAAAGCACCCCTTTTCAGCTTCTGCCTGTGTCTCTTAATTATTCACTTTCATCGGCGGAGTAGTATTTTTTCATAAAAAAAACATACTGTTCATGAATTCAATTTGGTTTTGAAACAAAACATTTTAGTGTCTTTAGTGGGTCCCCAGCAGTGAAGTAGTGCGACTGTGCTGGCAGTGTGGCATCAATGATAACTGGATGCGAAAAGTCTATCAGCATGACTTTCATACGGAAATATTACCTGGTCATATTGCAGTGCCTTGTGGGACAAACTAGCATATTGAAGGCTCAAGCGATTCTTCTCTTGCACAGCATCCTTCAGTTCATTTTCCTAGAACAGAAGAAAGGGTGTTGTAGGTCACTCAGGTCCATTTCAGTCTACATTCTTTTACATTGCATGTATCTTAAATAATCAATGGGTGCACTTCATTGGATATTAACACATCTGTATGTGTGCAGTCAGGCAGAAAGCTCAAGGTCCTGAAGGTGCAAACCTGCTGGGCTATTTTGTACCATAAATGACTGTTACCATGTTTTCTGATAGGGATTTAGAGCTGATAAAGTGAGCGGCTATGATTAAAGACTTATAAGTGAAGGGACATGACTTGACTCCACAGAGCAGACAATTCCAATACACAATTCCTCATAGAGTTAATGAAGATCCCTAGACTTGAAGATGGCATGATTCTTGCCCTATCTTTTCCTGAAGAACCAAAAGGGAAGAGAAACCAGCAGAACCATCAACATCAGGTGCTCATAATACCCCCAGCCACAACAGAGCCAACAGCTGCTGAGGAACAATTTTCTGGGATCCACATACACCACCTGGATACCACAGCATTTCAGAAGTTGGTACAAAAAGGTAATATAGATCCAGGCGTCAAGGTGTCATCTAAAGCTGTAGCTACGTATACCATCAGGAAACTTGGCAGCAATGGGTGTCACTAAGCCCCCCATGCTTTATGAAAATGTGCTTATGGTTCTGAATATTTTAAGAGGAATAAGGGATCTTTCGGAAAATGCTTTATTTTCCGAAAGATCCACGTCTAGACTGGCTCTGTTCTCCGGCAAAGCTCTGAGCTGGAAAAAAGCGGCAGCCATGTTTATGCAAATGAAGCAGGGGAGATTTAAATCCCCACTTCATTTGCAATTGCGATGTGTCTAATTTGCATCGCTTTTACAGAAAAGGGATGCAGTCTAGAGACAGCCTGGATGTTTTTAGAGAACTATCCACAATGACTGTAAGAGTTCTCTCGTGAGTAGTTGTAGTTAATTAGTCCCCATCATATTGTATGTATAGTTGAGATTATTTTTTCCAACGTGCATTTTTTTACATTTATCATCATTAAATTTCATTTGCCATTTTGTTGCCCAATCACTTAGTTTGGTGAATGTTGAGTTTCTTTTTGAAGTTCTTCACAATCTACTTTCGTCTTAACGATCATGAACAGCTTAATATCATCTACAAATGTTGCCACCTCACCGTTCACCCCTTTCTTTAGATCAGTGTTTCTCAGACTGTGCTCCACGGAGCCCCAGAGCTCCACGAGACATCTCCAGTGGCTCCATGAGGTTGACAAACTGGAAACATTGATAGGTACAACACGTACAATCAGTGGATTGCTGGGCCTCCACATACATTTTTATGCACGTAAAGTGCTCCGGAGCCCAAAAAGTTTGAGAACTGCTGCTTTAGATCATTTATAAATAAGCTGAACAGGACAGATGCTTGGAGGACCCCACTAGTTACCTCTCTCCATTCTGAAAACTTATCATTTATTCCTACCCTTTGTTTCCAGTTTTTTAACCAGATATCAAACCATGAAAGGACCTTCCCTCTTATCCCATGACAATTTATTTTACTTAAGAGCCTTTGATGAGGGATCTTGTCAAAGGCTTTCTGGAAATCTAAGTATATTATATCCACTGGATCCCCTTTGTCCACATATTTGTTGACTGCCTCAAAGAACTCTAGTAGATTAGTAAGACACGATTTCCCTCTACAGAAATTATGTTGACTTTCCCCCAACAAATTATGTTCATCTATGTGTCTGAGAATTTTATTCTTTACTATAGTTTCAACTAATTTGCCCGGTACTGACGTTAGACTTACCAATCTATTATTGCCAGGATCACCTCTAAAGTCCTTTTTAACTAATGATACTTTATGAATTTAATGGCTTAATACTCAAATCAATGGCTTTATTTTTCCTATAAACCCAAACTAGTCCTAGAAAGACATGTGACCATGTCATCTGGTACTGGAAACCATCTTGAATCTGGTACTTTTCCATGGGAATGGAGGAGACTGAAAAAAGGGTTCCTGCCTTGGGGAAAAGTCTACTTTAAGAATGGAAAGCAATCAAGTCTTCCCACCCACCTTAAGAGAATAGACATGAAGAAACCCTTAAAAAAAAAGGACTCTAAAAAACTCAGAAAAGCTGTAGACCCAGGCTAAAGTAAAAATAAACTCTGACTTTAAGTAGGGATGTGAAAGACTAGTTGCTTCCAGCTCCAGCCCCCAGGTGAGAAAAGAGGGCTTACTTGAAAGTGGCAGTGCCGCATGGAGCCAGGGGTCAGCTTCTTTGTGTGGCGCTGATGCTTTGAATGCCGTGGGAGCCCGGCATTAGACTTCTTGCAGCAATTCAAAGTGAAGTGCCACATGGAGCCTGGCATCAGCTGGGGAGTCCCCAGCCTCCTTGGGCGGTTGCTACACTTCAAAGGTGAAAGCACCCTATCAACTAATCAAATAATTGATGCAAAAATGCATTGACTATACAATTAGTCAATTACCCAGTATTTAACGTCCTTAACTTGAAACATTTTACTTAAGATAAGAACAACTGTATATGGTAAGAATTTGTATGTAATAAATTTCTTAGTATATTAGAATTAGCTGGCATCTTTTATTTCTTTTTGGCTTAGTAATTTACTTGGATCTGTTTTCACTTGCAATCACTTAAATCCTACTGTTTACACTTAATAAAAACAGTTTTGTTTATTTTCAAGCCCAGTGTAAATAATTGTTACCTAGGGGAGAACAATCTCTGTGAATATATCTGCTTCATTAAGAATATGTCTCTTTGAAACTCCGGTGATCTTTTTGGGAGACAGCGCTCTTCTCACTGTGCTTAGATATCAGATAAAGCAGCAATAGAACTGCTCAAAACTTTTTACACACAATATATTATCTTGTGAAAAATATTTTTAAAATGCAAACTTGTGAAAAAATAATCATTTCTATTTTTTACAATTTTTTCCACAATAATTTTAATAAAAAAATTGAGATTTCAATCATTTTTTAAATCATGCTTTTAAAAATATTTATTTATTTGCCAGGAAACAGATTTTCAATACGATGTGCTTTTCAGTAAACAAAAAATTTCCACATGATCAATTTTTCCCCAAGATATTTCAACCAAAAATTTTCTTTAAATAAAATCATTATGCACATTTTGTTCATCAAAAGTCTGTTTGAGTAAGAGAAAGTGGTGTTCAGTAAACAAAAAATGTTGATAAAATTTAGTTTAAAAATGCCACTTAAAATAATCACAAAATACTTCACAAAAATTGAAGTTAAGTCCATTTTGAATTCCATTAAATGGAAACAACTCTGGAATTTAAAGGTTTTATTTGCAACTCTCCCTCTCCACCTCCACCCCTTTCCACTTTTACTATTAGCTCCAAGTTGCATGCTGAAGGAAGGCAGGGTCTAAAAGATTAATTGGCTTCCATACTATATGAAAAAATACTCTATTGAGCTTCCTTGTGCATAGTTGCCACTTAAAAACATAAGAAACCTCAAATACAAGGCTGAATTTGAAAGGGTCTGAAATTCAAAATAAATTAGCATAGCATTTTTTTTTACATATTAAAATACCACCCTAATGTTGCCATACCCACCACAACTGTAAAATGTCTTTCCCTGATTTTTCTGAAGCTCTCTTCTAGCTGCTAATAAACTGCTACAATGTTAAGCACAGCCTGCCAATAAGGTCGGGAAAGAAGTAAAGGGGGCAACTGTCCTGGGGTGTGGCAACTCAGAGGGGTCTGGGGTTTCCTGCCACTGCTGTTGCTACTTCAGCAGCAGCTGGAAACCCCAGAATCCTAGATGGCACTAAGGGCTGGGAAGAAGTGCAGTGCAGTTGGGGAAGTGCTGAGGACTAGCTGCCCTGGCCCCGCCCCTTTTGCCTGAGGCCCTGCCCCTTCCAGGAGTGCAGAGAAGGACACACACACACACCCCTTGCCCAGGTTCTGCAAATCTGTTAACTCCCTTGGTTAAGCATAAAACGAGAAAGGCTGCATTTTGCAGAGTGTTCCTTCAGTCTCCTACATGCAGATGTATCATCTCTCACATAAGAAGCTCATTAATTGTAATTTCTTAAATTCTGTTAAATCCACTCATCAGGATGCAATTAAAAGAAGTGGCAGTCATTATCCTTGGGATACTAGACAGTTCTGTGGGGTAAAACAAGGGAGATTTCATAGCTTGTGTTACATTTTAAAAGCTGTGAACTAAGTCAATACATATTTTTAGGATATGAGCAAGCTGCACAATAGAATAAATATTGGATATGCTTTTTTGCATGATTATTAAAAGTCATTTGTACAAAACCATATATTTGCACTATACTGTACAAAAAGAGAATAAGGCATGTCACCTGCTCTGTGCTTATTGGTCTTAACCTGCATCCTTGAAGACGGATGGAGTTTTGCCATTGATTCCAGCGGGTCAGATTCTCAGCTGGTACAAATCAATACAGCTCCACTTACTTCAGTAAATTTGGGACAACTTAACAGCAACTAATCTCAAAGACTGAAGTATCTGGCCCTTAGACAGCCATGGCAAAATACAAATGAAAGGAAAATGGTTCGTTGGAGGGAGAGGATGACATGGCTTATCCCAGATAACTTGTGTCTTCAGCAGAACTGGATCTCAATGTAGATTCAAAAGGGTGAAATACTGACTCCACTGAAGTTGATGACATTTTTGCCATTCATTGGGGTCAGGATTTCACGTGTACAATTGAAGGCCAGAAGGAACTGGTAATCCGAACACATTTGTTATGTGATATAGATAAAATCATGGTGCAAATTCATCACTGCTATAAGATTGTTATGGTCTAATGTGATCTCTTGCATAACACAAGCCAAACAATCTGGCACAATGATTTTGGCATTGAGCCAATAACTTTTATTTGAGCTCTATCCTGCCTTCTAAAAACAGAGCCAGTATTGATTTAAAAATATCCTTAGGCAAGTTGTCCCAGTGGTAATTGACTTCACTGCTTAATATTTGTTCCTAATTTCTAGTTTGAATTTGTCTAGTTTCAGCTGTCAACCACTGGATCATCTTACACATTTTTCTGGTAGACTAGAGAGCCATTTAATTATGCAGAATCTCTATACCCTATAGGTACTTATGTGATCAAGTCACCCTTACCTTTCTCTCTTGGTTAAGCTAAATAAAGATTTTCAGTTTGGAATAATACGGAATGTTTGTCATGCATATTTCATAAGAATCATGGCAGCTGGACAAACTTTGAGTCTGTTAAATGTGTAATGGAACACTAGCTACTGAAAATGCTACAGAAGATATTTATTCTGGTCTTTTAAATTATTATTAAGAAGAATCAGGCAGAAATAAAAAACCAAAAGAATGAAAAAGCTAGGTCAGCAAGCTTCAGACTGTTTTAATTCTCCAGAAAGGAAACTGGTTTATGAGATAGAGTGCAGAGCCATTAAACTGGTCCTTAATCCTATCTGAAGAGAGATACATTTTATCACATTATTTGCAAGGATGAACTAAAATAGGACAGTAAACATCACAGTTCCACTGGACCTTCGTTCTAAGCCTGTTGGTTTGCATTTACATTTGTTGTTCACTATGGCTGTCATTTCATATTTACTAAAATAAACAGCCGTCCCTGCTCCCCATCATAAATGAAACTTTAGGGATCAAGAATCATCTGTGACAGTAGCATCCGCTGCCAGAACTCTAGCCTGAACAACATGCAAAAAGAAGCAGGCTAAGTCTACACTTCATTTATATCAACATAGCTATGTCTATACCCCTGACCAACATAGCTATGCTGATTTAGCCCCCAGAAGAATGTGTTTGTCATAGGAATTACTGTTGTTCACGGATCTGGCTTTTATATATCAGTAGAAAAAAATCCTTTATCAGTTTAGACTGCAGCTGCAGCATAATTATGACAGCCTTGCTATGTCAGTTTAGTCCTCACAGTGTAGACAAACCCACAATCACAGCAATCAAGAAACTCAGACATTGAGGCCTTTTCCTTCAATTTCTACAGTACAGATATTTATTAATAAGCTTTCTGATCGTGCTCATCATGGTAGTAATGATGCGTCACACATCCATTAATAGATACATTCTTACAACATCTTTATCATCTCTCTTTCAGAGATGCAGAACAAAAGGACAGTGAGGTTAAATGACATATCCAAGATCAGACAAAAAAAAATTGATGGCAAAGGCAAGAATTTCTGAGGTCTGGTCAACATGTAACATCTAGGTTAACATAATTGAAGGGCTCTGGGGCATGAATATATATATCCCTGAAATCAATAACTTTGCCAGCCTATCCCTTAGTGTAGACACAAATCAATCAATGCAAGAATACTTCTGTTCATCCTGCTAATCATGTGAATAACCAACCAAATCATTCAATACTCTCATCAATACCCCTTCAAATGCTTCCCCACCATAACTCAGAACTTACACATTCATTCTGAGAAACACAACGCTTAGCCTTAACTCTTATAAACTCCGGTCATCTGAAGAAGCGGGCTGTGCCCACGAAAGCTCATGATACTGTCTATGTGTTTTCTTAAGTCTATAAAGTGCTACCATACCTTTAGTTGTTTTTTAAATTGATCCTGTACATACTAACTCAGCTATCCCGTACAGCTTCTTATCATAGTGTTAGTTACATGGTATGCCCATGTATTCTGAAGATTAATATAGCATTGCTGTGGCTTTTATAAATCACATTGTACCAAGCTCTACTCTCTGGTTTGTACTGATATGTATTAAGTGAGGCGGATGTCAGATAAATGGGAAGGGAGACATTTTCCTATAATAGTAAGAAAAAGTTTTGTTAATGAATTTGCTGGAAGAGCATGGTCAGGTGCAGCAGACTGCCGGAGTGCTCTGGCTCCTGCTGCTGCAGTGAGTGCAGGAGGGTGGACTGACATCTGTCATCAACCCTCACCAGGCCCCCTCATAATCCTCCAGCTCACATTCCTTGGGGGAGTTTCAGCGAGAGAGCTGGGCAGGGATGGGATCTGGGAAAGGTGTGGAGTGGGGGTGAGGCAGAGGCAGGGCAGAGCTGGCAGTGAGGGGAGAAATGCCCAGGGAGGGGTACTCCAGCCCCTGCCACCCTAGAGACAGCCCTGCCCACTCCCCTCCCCTCTCCAAACTCACTCTCAGGTGTGTGCGTGGGGAGGGAGGGGTAGAGTTTACATGGGGGAGGGTTGCATGCTCTGGGTACCATTAACATGTTTGAAAACCTGCTGCCCCTGTCTTTGCTTTCACAGAGCTCATAGATTCATAGACTTTAAGGTCAGAAGGGACCATTATGATCATCTAGTCTGACCCCCTGCACAGTGCAGGCCACAGAATCTCAACCACCCCTCTTAGAATAATCCTCTCACCTATATCAAAGATATTGAAGCATTCAAATACTTTGAAGGACCCAACATGCAGAGAGTCCTTCAGCTGTGATCTGTGCCCAATGCTACAGAGGAAGGCGAAAAACCTCCAGGGCCTCTGCCAATCTACCCTGGAGGAAAATTCCTTCCCGACCCCAAATATGGCGATCAGCTAAACCCTGAGCATGTGGGCAAGACTCACCAGCCAGTCACCGAGAAAGTTCCCTATAGCAACTCCTATCATCCCTCCATTGACCTATTTCCAACTGATAATGAATGGTCAATTAGTTACCAAGATCATGTTATTTCATCCAACCATCCCCTTATCATAGAATCATAGAACTGGAAGAGACCCCAGAAGGTCGTCAAGTCCAGCCCCCCGCTCTAGGCAGGACCAATCCCATCTAAATCAACCCAGCCAAGGCTTTGCCAAGCCGAGACTTAAATACCTCTAGGGATGGAGACTCCACTACTTCCCTAGGTAACCCATTCCAATGCTTCACTACCCTTCTAGTAAAATAGTTTTTCCTAATATCCAATCTGGACCTCTCCCACCACAACTTGAGACCATTGCTCCTTGTTCTGCCATCTGTCACTACTGAGAACAGCCTCTCTCCATCCTCTTTGGAACCTCCCTTCAGGAAGTTGAAGGCTGCTATCAAATCCCCCCTCACTCTTCGCTTCTGCAGACTAAACAGACCCAAGTCCCTCAGCCTCTCCTCGTAGGTCATATGCTCCAGCCCCCTAATCATTTTGGTTGCCCTCCGCTGGACCCTCTCCAATGCTTCCGCATCCTTTTTGTAGTGGGGGGCCCAGAACTGGACACAATACTCCAGATGTGGCCTCACCAAAGCCGAATAAAGGGGAATAATGACATCTCTGGATCTGCTGGGAATGCTTCTCTTAATGCATCCTAATATGCCATTAGCCTTCTTAGCTACAAGGGCACACTGTTGACTCATATCTAGCTTCTCATCCACTGTAACCCCCAGGTCCTTTTCTGCAGAACTACTACTTAACTGGTTGGTCCCCAGTCTGTAACTATGCTTGGGATTCTTCCGTCCCAAGCATTAGCTGCACTCCTTCCCTTCCACATCTCATTCCATACCTGTCCCAATCATCCCTATGCTCTGGGCACTGGCGGCCTCTTCCTCTGAGTCTTTCCAAGGCTGTGTCCAGACTCCATGCCTCCGTCGACGGAGGCATGTAGATTAGCCAGATCGGAAGAGGGAAATGAAGCCGCGATTAAAATAATCGCGGCTTCATTTAAATTTAAATGGCTGCCCCGATCTGCCGATCAGCTGTTTGTCGGCAGATCGGGAGAGTCTGGACGCGATGCCCCGACAAAGAAGCCTTTCTTCATCGACACAGGTAAACCTGGTTTCACGAGGCTTACCTGTGTCGATGAAGAAAGGCTTCTTTGTCGGGGCATCGCGTCCAGACTCTCCCGATCTGCCGACAAACAGCTGATCGGCAGATCGGGGCAGCCATTTAAATTTAAATGAAGCCGCGATTATTTTAATCGCGGCTTCATTTCCCTCTTCCGATCTGGCTAATCTACATGCCTCCGTCGACGGAGGCATGGAGTCTGGACACAGCCCAAGTGACTGGTCACAGAACAGTCTCCCCCTACAGAATACATTAATTACTAAATTCACCACTTTCTTTTAAAAAATCATGTTGCTCTATATACAGTACTTTGCAATATGGAAATTCAAACTATTATTATTATTACATGTACCCTTATTATTACATTTACCTTCAACACCTTAACAGGATTTTTACTACTTGTGGGATGTGCTTGGAAAGAATACAAGAGCCTGAAATGTGTTGGTTTCAAGGAAACACTCCTAGCCAATAACATAAAATAAGTTGCCTAGACCGACTTTTTGCACTGTAAGATGCACTAACTTTAATGTTTACATTTCAAAATAATCCTTTTATGTCTTTTGTATGGTCAGATTTTTGACCTTGTAGGATGAGACAAAGATGTTGCATAAGGAGACAAAAAGGTATTCCACTGAAGTACACATTTTACTTTCAAAACTCTCTAAGAATGGTTGCTCTTGTAGGCAATCATTATGAAATTTCCACAGCTTAGACAAGTTTGGTATGCTAGGAGTATAAAGACGAAGAACAGTTAAACAACAGATGCCTGCCCTAAGAGTTCTATCTACTCTAGAACCTGAAATACTAACAATACACAGGATTTTCCCCACATTAAACTCACTGGCTGTCTACACACTGGCACCCTTTTCCATAAAAGGGATGCTAATGAGACACTTCGGAATTGCAAATTCCACGGGGGATTTAAATATCCCCCACGGCATTTGCATGAATGTAGCTGCTGCTTTTTTCCGGCTCGGGGTTTTGCCGGAGAAAAGCGCCAGTCTAGATGGGATCTTGCGGAAAATAAGCCCTTTTCTGGAAGATCCCTTATTCCTACTTTCAAGTAGGGATCTTCCGGAAAAGGGCTTATTTTCCGCAAGATCCCGTCTAGACTGGCGCTTTTCTCTGGCAAAACCCCGAGCCGGAAAAAAGCGGCAGCCATGTTCATGCAAATGCCACGGGGGATATTTAAATCCCCCATGGAATTTGCAATTCCGAAGTGTCTCATTAGCATCCCTTTTACGGAAAAGGGTGCCAGTGTAGACACAGCCACTCTGTGGTGGCACACAATGCCTATAGACTTGTTTTTCCTTTCCCTCCCCCCCAGCAATTCTGCCCCTTCTATAATGCTTAACAGGTACAGATGCCACTTTTTAAACAAAAAAGGTACATATGTCCATATAAGTATATTATAAAATATATACTTTTTCATGTGTGCTGTATCTAGTAGCAGAAACAGGGTGACCAGGTGTCCAGTTTTTGACTGAAATACCCACTTGAAAAGGATCTTGGCAGCTCTGGTCAGTACTGATCAGACCATTGACTGTCTGGTTGCGTGCACCATGTAGGGGAGCTGACACGTTCCCTACTAGTCTCTGCACCACATGGCTACTGGATGCCATAGCACATCTTCCCCTCTGTCTTCTACATAGAGGGCAGCCAAAGTGCTATGCATTCTGCCTGGCCACTTCCATTGGCTTGGAATTGCTGCCAATGGTAGCAGTGGTAGTGGTGCCTGCAAATGGGGCAACATGCAGACCAGCTAGCTGTGCCTCCACATAAGAGATGGAGGGGGACATGCCACGATTTCTGTCAATTGCTGGAGGTAAGCCCCACCACAGAGCCTGTATCTCTGAGCATCCCTTGTGCCACAACCCTTATCCTCAGTCCTGATTCCACTCCCACCTTCCAACCTTTGATCCCAGCACAGAGCATCCTCTTACACTCCCAAAGCCCTTCATCCTCAGCCCCACCCCAGTGTCTACACCTCCAGCTAGAACCCTTGCATACCTCCTGCATCTCAACTCACTGTCCTAGCCTAGAGCTCCCTCCTGCACTCTGAACCCCTCAGCTCTAGGCCTGTGCATCTCAAACACATCATCTGTGGCCCCAACCCCAGATGGAGCTTTCACCCCTCTTGCATATCAACCCATTGCCTCTGTCTGGATCCCCCTCCACATTCTGAACCCTACATCCCCAACCCCTCCCTCCTCCCTTCTCCCCCCACTTCTGAAACACCAGCTCCCTGAGCCAGTCTGGTGAAAATGAGCAAGTGAGCACTAGGAAAGGGATGGAGTGAGAAGGAGTGGTGCCTCAGAAGAGGGATGGGGCAAGGGTATTTGGTTTTGTGAGAATAGAAAATTGGCAACCCTAACCATAAAATGTAACTAAATATAAAGAGTATTGTACCATAGCTAGGATTCCACTCATTCTCTACAGTAATAATGTCTTGCTCTTATTAATGCTAATTCCAAACACAGTTCCCACCCTTTACAGCCTGCTGTTGAGGAAGGAGCTCAAGAAATGCACTGGGCCACCTTCACAAATGACAGAAATAGGCAACAGGTCAGATACGTTTTACTCACTTCTAGCTGATTACTCAGCACCAGCACCTTCTGTTACCTACTGTTCTACCTTCGTAGAAAATTGTTTTGCCCAAAACTGAAGGAACTATGCAGAGAAAGACTGATATCAGTGTTGGGCTTGAAGAAGATGTGTGGTTAATTTAGAAACTTCCATAAATTAGTTTCAGGCATTTTTCCATTGTTTTCTAACCTGACAGCTACCTAATTCAATTTAAAAAAGAAATCTATTTAAAATCCCATTCTCGTCTCTGCTTCTCTTTTATACAAATAGCTTTAGCCTTATGCTTCTTTTTTATATATATTTTAAAGTAGGGACTTCTCCCTCCCCCCCCCCCCCCCAACTATTTATTCACAGTGCATCTCAGGTCTAATAATTTCATTAATATAGTCACATACTATTACAGTGCCAAATGAGGTCTAATGTTTAACCTCTTCAAGTCAATCTCCCCTAGCTATTGATAAAGATGAGAAGGCTGAAGATTAAGAACTCATCAAGGCAATACTCCAAGATACTCCACATAAACCTATCTAATATGTAAATAAAAAGATAGCAGTATCTCATGCTACCAAAGCAGCTTCTCACCAGCCTCAACCATCTTGATAATATGTTTAAATGATTAGCTAAGCAGCCTGCCACCCCTTTCTAAAAATGTCTTTAAGCAAATATCCATTTTAAAGATGAAGGGTTTGAAGCAGCTTCTATTATTATTCTGATAACAGAGAATGTACATTCACGATTTTTTTGAATAGGGAGATGAACACTGGAAGTTAAAGATAACAGAAGAAAGAAAAGAAACTTAATTGAGACATATCCCCTCCTAGAAATGAAAGTATTTGCTGTAATAATGATAAATTGATTAGTATCAGCTAAAGGCAAAAAGAGAAACTACAGAACAAAAACATTTTCAAATAAATGTATTATACTTTAGATGGAGCTTAGTTTTTACTAGTTTAAAACAAGAATTCTTTCCTGGTTTAAAAGTGAGAAATCCAGGTCTCGGTTATGTATATTATCTGTGTGTTTGTGCCAGCTCCACAAACAGAACCTTCCACAAAAGTAACAAACTTAAAAAACAATCTTTAAAATGTAATATATTGAGAAAAGTTCTTAAAAGAAAAAATATTTCCAGTTGAATGCAATTGCGTTCCACGTGTTCTCAAACAGATATTCCATTTTTAAACAAACATATTTTACGTGTGATACTTTCAGAAATGGTGTAGTATATCTAGATGGAAAATTAGGGACACCTCCAATATTCCTCTTACCCCTTCGCTTTATTGTTCCTACTAACAACCCACAGCATTTTCCCCTGCACAAAATATGAGTCCATTAGTGAACATCCATCTATGCAAAATTAAAACAAAAAAATATTACCTTATATATGAGTTGCATCTTTTAAGCACAGAAATGAAAGCAAAATGTGTTTCAGGTTTGAAATCCAGCAAAACAAGAAATTCCCCCAACAGATTTGAGAAGGACCGACTATGAAAATTCAGTCGGAGGATGACTTCTGTAGATTTAACACAGTCTGACACTACTGTCTGGGTAACAAGGTTCTACATTGCCTGGAGTGAGGCATCTGTTGCTTTATGTGCTAGTTTGCTCATCCATCAATTACTTTTATTTAAAAAAAACTATGGTGCATATTATTTTTTATTCAGGGCTTTTTATTTTTCTTAACACAGCTTGGTGTTTACATATGTCCTATTCTGAAAATATTGGAATGCTCCTTGACTTATGTATTGTTAGAGAGCAAATTACTAGAATTACTCCAAGAAAACTGGGAAATTACTCAGAGGAAATTGTTTGAGAAACAGGTGTTCAGAAAAAAAACAAACAAACCTATGATCTTTTCTGACATTTTCTTGTCCAGCAAATGAGTCAATCTAAAGTTAGATTGAGCTAGGGTTGCCAGATGCTTAACACAGGGTCTACGCTCCTTGGGCTGTGTGTGCCTGGCTCTGTTGCTGCAGGACTGCCTCTCTACACAGCTTGCTCCTCTCAGCTCTCTCTCCTTGCTCAGAAAGACCCAGAAAATCCCAGCTCACAGGGAGGACAGGGCTTGGCCTCTCACTTTCCTCACTGACCTGTCCAACCTGTCAATCAGGCCAAGCTGGACAGTTGGCTGCTTTCCATTGTCTCTGGGGTCTGTCAGTCTCAGGGCCCTGATTTCTCATGGACCCTTTCCCTTTTGATACTGAGAGCTGGTGAACCAAAAACTCCCATGGAGTTTTAGTAAGGGGCTAACAGTCCCCTTACACATGCAAGGGAGGAGAGTGGGAAAGGAAGTGGAATAAGAGAAGACCAGAGCAGATAGGGAGAGAACCAGATAAACTGAGAAAGGTAATGTCAACATTGCAAGAAACCGCTAGGGGGAGAGGGTAAAGAGCTCCAATGAGGGGTTTCCTCAAACCCAGCTGAGAGCTGGAGAGGACTGTCAAACAGCTCAGGCTGACCGGGGACACTTGCCCTGACGCCCTTTTTTAGCTGAGGGACAAGAGCTCAAAATCTGCCAAGGGCAAATGAGGCCAGTGGCGCAGTACCAGGGTTGCCCTGTGTCCGGTATTAACCCGGACAGTCCAGTATTGACCTCCGCGGACAGTCCAGTATTTTCGCCTCATGTCCGTTAAGATATTCAGAAAATACTGGACACCTAAAGTGTGCTCTACAACTTTGGTCTTCTCCCCCTTTTTTTCCCCCCCTCAACAGAATTTTTCCCCTGGTGGTTTTTTTTTGGGGGGGGCGGTATTTTTTGTTAAACCACATGGCAACCCGAGGCAGTACAAAGTCTGCCAGATTGAGGACTAATCAGGATCTGGGAACCAGGAGTGGGGTAACCCTACATAGATGATTGAAAGAATAAGGGAGAATGATTGTTGTTTACTTTAAAAAATGGATTGGTTGAGATGAACAGTTGTTGTGAATACAAAATAAAATCAGAAAATACAAAGCAGCATTAGAAGCAAGCATGGGGAGAAATGGTGAACTGTAGTTCAGAAATGTATATTTTTACAATGTTAAGTTATTAATAAATTCTCTTTCTGATGCAGTCATTCCCAATCTACTCTGTGTGGCGGAGTTTTGTAACCATGTCATTATGATAAAAGTATGATCCAGAAGAGTCACAGGTGTACTTTGAAGTCAGAGTTGTGGATGCACAATTAGGATTGGGCACCTAGGTTGTGAAGATGAACTATGTAAAATAGAGCCATCAAACTGAAATAACCCTTCTAATATTAACACATGAGTAGAGAGAATTTAACATTTCTGGCTATACTCCCTGCTCACTACATTTGCCAACCCCCCTTTTGGCTGGGGAGGGCCCAGAACTGAGGCTGCCTGGCCCTAGTATTTCCTCCCCTCTCCAGCTGCCAGGGAAGGGCCAAGGAGGACCCAGGGATGAGGCCACCCTAGTCCTTCCTCCCTGCCCCCAGCCTCCTCCCACCCCCGGCCCTGGATCTTTGTCATGCCCCTAGCCAGCCCTCTGGCCCTTTATCCCACCCCCAGCTCTTCGCCCCCTCTCCACAGCCACTATGGAGGGCCTGGGGCTAGGCCATCCAGTCCCGGCTCTTTGACCCTGCCACCTGCAGAGGCTCTGGCTCTTTGCCCTCCTGCTGCCCCAGAGGCCCCAGCTCTTTGTCGTCCTCCCCGCCCCATGCTGTCAGGCAGGACTGGAGCCATTCCAGTCTTTGTGCCCCATCCTGTACCAGCTGGGAGGAGAGCTGGGCCCAGGCTGTGTAGACTCAGCCAACTGCAGCCCTCTCCAACTGCTATCAGAGTGGGCTAGGTGAGACCTTGGCAGCTATGGCTCTCCCCCACCCCTAACCACTGGGAAGGGGAGGGGACTGGAAGGCCACGCTGGGAGTGGGTGGGACTTGACTCTTGTGGACACAGAATGATGTAATGGCATCACTCTGTTATCCCACAGGAAAATGTTGTTATATATAATCTAGAGAGAAAGAGCATGAACACATGTGCACAAGAACACATGCAAAGTGAATATCCATAAACAAATTCATTTGTGTTTCCTTGAGGACAACAAATGGACCAAACCCCAAGATTCAATTACATAAAGCTTCTGCAGTGTGGCAGGAGAAAAATAAAACGATGTAAAATTATTATTTGGCACCTTCACCTCTCTTCTGCTTCTTAATGTTGGAAGATTAATTTCACTATGGTACACCACATGCAGAACAATGACAAGGGAAAATCAGTTTGACTATTGGATAGACCTAATCCAAAACTTCTGATCTGAACTTTGTCAAACTTTGGGGAAGGGTAGTTTAGAATGCCACTCTGCAGGTTGGCCCAATCTGTAATTTAAAATTATATTAGTTGATTTAATGCCCACTATTAAATAACAATTATTCAACTTAGGAAAGATAAAATATGATACAATCCAAAATTTGGCCCATAGATCAAACTAAATCTTGATCTTTGAAGAAGAAAGTGAAAAATTAGTGAGTATAATGGTGTTATTAGTTTGTTATAATCGAAGATATCAAAATGCTGGCCTTGTGGGCATCCCAATATAACAAAACCAGGAAACATTCTAGAAAGAGCTGAAGATCTGTATTTTAACATAAATACTTCAATAACCTTCCATATGTTTGGATGCTGCTTCTCTGAAACAAATCAAACCTCTAAACTGTCTGAGGTTCTTCTATCATTGTGATTATCAAGGGAATTCTTGAGGACTAGGGTTGCCAGGTCTCTAGTGTTGACCCGGACAGCTTTGGTTGTCAACAGCTTTGGTCTCTCCCTT
This sequence comes from Pelodiscus sinensis, assembly GCF_049634645.1. Taxonomy (NCBI): domain Eukaryota; kingdom Metazoa; phylum Chordata; order Testudines; family Trionychidae; genus Pelodiscus; species Pelodiscus sinensis. Next base: position 25,432,181 of record NC_134725.1, on the reverse strand, counting down.
TTTTTTTTCCTTAACAGTGGGGTTTTTTGGGGGCGGGCCAGAGGGGAAGAAGTTTAGTATTTTTGGTAAAACCATCTGGCAACCCTATTAAGGACTTATGAATAAGATGTGGAGATAGTGATACAAGATGGCAGGGAAGAATGGGTGGTGTAGCAATCAGCACATTGCAATGCAGCATCCATTGCTGCTCCTTCATACACACCTGGCTTACAACATCCTTCCAGCTGGCTGGAAGCTTAGAGCAGTACACAAGGAGCAGAGGTACACTAGCCAATGTGTCAGCTGGCCCTATCAACTAGTACTCTTGATCAGTGTGTTGGAATACAGAAAGCAGAAGTATGCGCATAAACAAAATTGGTGAAATCCTGGCTTTCTTAAAATCTTCAGGAATTTTGCCATTGACTTCAGTGGGGGTCAAAAAATCTATTCACTATGTTTAAATCTTACATAGTTTGATATACTAATCCACTTGCTATTTAACAATTAAATGCCAATGCAAAATAATTAAATTACAGCCACTTGTCTTACAGTATTTTACGATTTAAATATGATACTGAGTCTTTGAAACAACTGCTAAATGTGCATCCACCATTGGAGTGAGATGTTCATTCTGCTATTTAAAGGCTTTGGTATCGAAGCAGAGAGGCGGTAATCCTGCACAGAAAATAATCATGCACATGAAGAACGCAGCTCCATTGCCTCTCTCATGACACACAGGTTTTAATTTAGAAACATTTGCATTTTAAATATGGCCTTTTTACAATTAGATTTTCTTCTTTGGTTTAAAAAAAGGAAAATGTCCATGCAAATTATACTGTATTCTAAGAAAAGAAAACCCACACAGTTTCTTTCCTCTCCTTATTAGTGAGCTACATTTCTTGTAGGAAATACCATCTAAAAATAGTATGTCACAAAATACACCAATTGACTAAGAACTTAAGAACTGAATTACTGGATCAGATCTATGGCCCATCTAGGTCTTGGCTCTCCCAGTGGCCAAGACAAGAAAAAACAAAGAAAGATGACTGATTTCCATGACATTTGAGATCCTCACTTTATATAAACAAGTTGAACCTCTCTATTCTGGGACCCTCAGGACCAGACTAGTGCCAAACCAGAGATTTTGCCAAACCACAGGAGGTCAGTATTGTCCAGCAGCATTACCAACACTTCCACTGCTTACTGGGCTCTTAAAAGTAATGTAGGGGTAAATTAGAACTAATTAATAGCACAGAAATCTCAGGGCAGGACTGCTGGCTGTAAACAAACTTTATTGGGCCACAGGAAACTTGAACACACCCATGATAAGTGGACATCTGGCTAACTAAAATCATATTGTACCATGGATGTTGACAGATCAGAGAGTGCCAGACTGGAGAGGTTTAGCCAGGATTTGCTGGCTATTTTCCCTGATGCCCTAAAACAGGAACCCATTTAAGTATGTGTTTACTGTATATTTATTAATTAGAAGACTCACTACATGGACTACTCACATATTTAAAATTAAAGCTAATCACATGCTAAAGTAATTTTCCTGAATCAGAACTTGGGATAATGGAGTTATGGTTTCTGTTGGGTGGATATGTATTGTGTCATAGATTGGTTAAGATTTCATTATGTACATCTGTTACACACCGTTTGTTTTCTTGGTTTCACTAGGGATATGTCTAGACTACAGCGTATTGTCGACAGAAGTTTTGTCGACAGATACTGTCGACAAAGCTTTCTGTCGACAAAGAGCATCTAGACTACATCCAGGTCTGTCAACAAAGCAAGCCACTTTGTCGACATAACAGTGTGGACGCAAAGGACAGTGTAGATGCAATAATGCCTTCTATCGACAGAACTCTGTCGACAAAAGACGTTATTCCTTGTAGAATGAGGTTTACATACGTTGACAAAACTGCACACCCTAGATGAATAGAATTTGAACATTTAATAAGACTTTCTTAGTATAGAATAATAAAAGGTAGCCTTCTGCCACTTTGAATCCAGCATAACCCTGAAGAACAACTTAGGAACAGAATTTTTGTTGTTGTTTTTGTTAACTGCCAGGGATTTGAAGCACTCCTCACTCGGGCACCTCCTTGTGGTTCATTTGGAAATAAGGTCATCAATGGTTTGACACCTCTTGTGGTTTCTTAGCCCCCTTGTCCCATTCCCTCTCTAAGCAGCCTTTCCATACTCCCTGAGCTACAGGATTACATCTTGGTGACTTGGCCTTCTATCCAGGTCACTATAATTTTCCCCCTTCAGGATATTAAAAGTCTCTCTACCCTAATCACCTCAGGCATCTTTGAAGTTCACTGCTCCATCCTTACTACTATCTTAACATAACCCATACCCACTGTCTACACTAGGTTCCACCTTAGGGGCAGTATAATCAATAGCTAAGGTCCATGCGGTTTCATTCTTGCAGCTGTTTTCCCTAGGCTTTTTTTTTTTTTAAACAACACACACACTTCTTTCGCTCAACTCAGAGTAACTGCCCATTCTTTTCCCCTGGGCACTTGCTCAATCAAGTGGAATAGATATTCAACCCTAAAACTAAACCAAAAGAACTACTCCCTCTCTGCATCCCTAGGTACAGAAATGCTCAAAATGGAGCAGCCAGCAGGTAAATCCATAGCAACACTTGTTCTGATACTCCTGCTGGCCCTCAAAAATTTGGCTAAGCATGCTGAAAAGTTTATGCAGTCTCCCCTACCTTCTTGGTAAGTACAATCCCTTGGGTCAATGCAGCTATTCAGAGTGTTATCTAAGCATGAAACTAGCCAAGCAGCCCTCTTTCTTTGGACATGTCTACACTATCCCACAGATCAAACTACAGGGGTATGAACAGCAATACAGGCAGTCCCCGACTTACGAACTTATGAACGGGGCTTTCTTGCCCCGGAGCTCACAGGCAGCGGTCAGCCACCTCGACCTCTGGGGCGAGAAAAGCTGCTCCCGGTGCCCCTGGTCTGCTGGGGACCGTCTCCAGCAGACCAGGGACATCGGGAGCAAAGCCGCAGGTGCCCCTGGTCTGCTGGAGATGGTCCCCAGCAGACCAGGGACACCGCGAGCAAACCCGCAGCAGCGGCGGAGTCCTGCGCTTCTGAGGCTTTGCCAGAGCAAAGCCTCAGAAGCGGGGGACCCCGCCGCTGCTGCGGGTTTGCTCGCGGTGTCCCTGGTCGGCTGGAGACGGTCCCCAGCAGACCAGGGGCACCGGGAGCAAAGCGGGTCCCGCGCCAGAGCAAAGCCTCAGAGGCGAGGCACCCCCCCGCTGCCGCTTTGCTCCCTGTATCCCTGGTCTGCTGGGGGGGGGGCGCAGCTAGTGTGCCCCCCCCCCCCCCCCAGCAGACCAGGCTTTTGTTGTGGACCCTGGGGCAGAGCAGCTGGGGCGCTGCCGGTTGGTCCTGCAGCACCGCTCTGGGCACTACTGGACCAACCCAGCAGCACCCCAGCTGCTCTGCCCCAGGCGTCCTGATTCAGCCGCTGCTGGTCAGTTTCAGCAGTGGCTGAATCAGGACGCCTGGGGCAGAGCAGCTGGGGTGCTGCTAGGTTGGTCCAGTATCGCCAAGGAGCAGTGCTACTGGAGCAACCCAGCAGCACCCCAGCTGCTCTGCCCCAGACGTCCCCAAGTCAGCCGTTGCTGAAACTGACCAGCGCTGACTACAGGAAGCCCGAGGCACAGTTGCTCTGCCCCAGGCTTCCTGGAATCAGCTGCTGATCAGTTTCAGCAGCAGCTGACTTGGGGTTCTTAAGTTGAATCTATATGTAAGTCAGAACTGGCGGTCAGTTTCAGCAGCGGCTGAATCTGGACGCCAGTTCTGACTTACATACAGATTCAATTTAAGAACAAACCTACAGTCCCTATTTTGTATGTAACCTGGGGACTGCCTTTATGCACCACAGTGCTGCATTGCATCTCCCCAAGTGGACTCTGCAGGAATGATCTTCAAGATCCTAAGTTTGCACTAATATAGTCCATGATCCAAAGCAGACAGATGTCCACCATTGTTTCTTGGACATCCATCCAGACACCAAAAAAAAAAAAAAAAAAAAAAAGGTAGAGAGGATTAAGCAAATGTAATAGTTGCCTCACCTGGTAGAAATCCTTCCCGGATTGTACCACTGCCTCTGTGTAGCTGATAGGAGACTTGGAAAGTGCTAAGGGCAGGCTCCTGAACTAATTGGTAATACTGCAAGGTAATTCTTTTGCTGTGATCACATGGTACTCCATTCTACCCATCAAGAAGGAAGCAGGCCAGGTGCCAAGGGAGTTCACTCTCTGGTAATTTAAAAACAGAAGTAGATTAAATATGTGCAAGCTGTGAAAAATGTTGAAGATGACTTGCTTGTTCAGATCACTCAAACTTTTATTTTTAAATTACTTGGCACCATATGCTTCTTTGACTCTTGGGCCCTCTGGAATTCTATCTTTTTTTTTTCTTTATTTCTGTGAGATTTCATAACTAATTAGTTCTACCTCTCCCTGCCAGCACCACCTGCCTACTCCGATAGCTCTGTTTTTGTAGACTAGAAGATTTACCCAGTATTGCTCAGGTCCTTCAGGGCACGTGGCTGAGGATGGGAGGTGCAGGAGTCAGGGCAGGGGGGTACAGTCTTGAATATAGGGGGCTCAGGACAAGAGGCTGGGGGATGTAAGGGGGGCAGGTTAAGGATGCTAAAGAGCATATATTTGGCTAACAATGTAGTTGATACAATTTGTATCGACTACATGATTAGTTGATAAGGATCACTCTGCAGAGCTGCAGTGGGGGTAGCTCCTGTAGCTGGCTTGAGCCAGGATTGAGCAGTCCTGGCTTGCACTGGCTCTGGACCACAGCAGCTCTGCATTTTAAATGTAGTAAGAGCAACCAGCCTCATACTACATGTAAAATCCAGAGGTGCAGTGGTTCCAGACCAGTGCAACTCAGAAGTTCTTGGCCCCGGCTCGTGCTGGATCCAGCAGCCCATGTTCGCAGCGGCCTGGGGACAGAGGCTGCTGCTGGAGCAGCCTCCCCATCCCTGCCTGCTTCCTCTGATAGAGGCAGTGGGGGAGGGAGGGAATAGGGGAGGGAGCAGGCAGCATCACTGAGATAGTGCTGGGGGGAAACCTACTTTTGAAACCGGCTTCTCCCCAGCACTGGGTCCTGTTCCCCTCCCCTTTGCTGCCTCTCATACAGAGGCAGCAAGAGGAGGGAAGCGAGTAGTTGAATACTCCACTCGACTACTCAATACGTTTATGCTTAGTGGATAGTTGACTACGTGCTTACATCCCTAGTGTAGGTATCAAGGCTGTGAGTGAGGAGGGGCTCAGGGTAGAGGTGGGAGATTCAGGAGTCACAGCAGGGTTTGAGGAGTTCAGAGCATGGGGTGGAGGTGGCTGCTGGCTGCTCCCTAGGATAGTGGGGGCTGTGTGGCCTGCCTGCCAGCTGCTCTCCATGGCTGTCTCAGGGTGGCAGGAGTCGTGCTACCGGCCAGTGGCTGCTTCCCAGGGTTGGGGTGTTTACCTCCTGTGGTCATTCTAGGGTATAACTATCCCCCATGCTTGGTTCCTTATGGTCATTCATGAACATAAATGTCTCTGCTTTAAGTCAGGGCTACTCAACACATGGCCTGTGGCCCATTTGTTTGTGGCCCATGGGTGGGAGCTAAAACAAAAAAGAAGTCAGTACAATGGTCTTCTGTTGATATGCGTTTTAGTAGTTGAATTCCTGAACTGTCATTGCTCATTAAAAGCTCATATGGAAATCGGGTAAATATTGCATTTTATTAATATCAGCAGAACTGATTTAAATGGGGCCTGTGTGTTGTGTAATCTTGCCTTAATCTTTGTATTCTTGCCCATCAGTGTGAAAAAGAAGCCATTTGCATATATATTTGCATGTATGTGCAACCACACTTAAGTTGCGGCTCTCGGCATGTGCTGAGAGTATCATTGTGGCCCTGGGGCTTCCAAAGTTGAGTAGCTCTGATTTAAGTTATAATAAGAGGAAACTGCATGCTAAGTTTGGTGGTCCTAGCTCTTACCATTTAGAAGGAGTTCTTGAACAAAAGGACTTGCAGACAGATGGAGAAATACACAGGCAGACAGATGCACAAATTCTCTCAAATATATACTAAATACTGTACTTGGTCCCCCGCTCCAGAAAGACCGTGCTCCAAAAAGACAAGTAAAGACCATACTCCATGGGCTCTATTTCCCAATCATTTACACTACATGCATATAGTATACTGTGCTTTGCATCCATAAATGTCAAAGCACCATACATAGGTGAATATGTATAACCATCCAATTAATACAGATAAGAACATGGACATGTAGTGATTAAGTGACTAGCTCCAGGTCAAAAAGCAAGGCAAAGGAAACCTGAAAATGGTAACCGGCTCTCCTGAACTCCACCTCTTTACTGACCCATTCTGCCTCCTGTGTATACGCTACCACGTTTACTACAAAATCCAGTTTTAATAACTGACTGAATTATAGACCATGTCATTTTAATACATTTCAAGAAAGAAAAATGGATTCATAAAACTGAAAGGGACCTCAAGAGGACATCTAATCTAGTCCCTCGATCGTATGGGAGGACTAAGTATTATCTAGACCAATGGTCTCCAACCTTTTTACATTCAAGATCACTTTTTAAATATCAGAACAAGCCAAGATCTACCGCCCCACCCTTCCCCCAAAACCCCACCCGCTCCTTAAAGCCCCGCCCTCTGTTCTCCTCCTCTCCATCACTTGCTATCCCCAGCCCTTATACACTCTCAGGGTACAGCTACACTGCTGCTTTTTTTAAAATTCTGTCTAGACTGGGCCAAATGTCAGAAAACCCCTTCTTTCTGAAGCCCCCTTATTTCTCATGGAACGAGGAATACAGATGTTACCAAAAAAGCGTGTTTGCTGTTCCGCTAAAAAAAAGCAGAAGAACAAATGCATCCCTGGACACAGAAGAGTTTTTCTGGGATACCTCTGGAATCCTGGAAAAACTCCTGCAGTTTAGCCATATCCTCACTAGGTTGAGACAGGATGTGTGGGCTCTGGGTGGGAATTAGGGATTTGGGTGTGGGAAGGGGTGAGAGGTTCAAGATCTGGGAGGGAATTTGGATGTAGGAGGTGGAGAAGGGGACGCTGGCTCAGGGAGAGGGTTCCAGGATGGGGAGTGTTGGGGTCAGGTGGAGGGTTGGGGCACTGAGCAAACCACATGCTTGTGGATGTGAGGGTGCAGATATTTGGGTTGGAGTATGTGAGGGGCTCAGGTCAGGCAGGTTGGGAGTACGATGGGCAGTGTGCAGATGGTGCAGATTTGCAGATGTGTGGATGGTGCAGGAGTGTTGTGGCAGAAGACTGAGGATGTGGGGCTGCAGGAGTTTGGGGATGTGAGGAGCTGAGGACAGGGAGTGCCTGTGTATGATAGGCTCAGATCTTGGATCGGGGAGCAGGGGGTACAGGAGTGCTATAAAGCTGTTGCCAGATGGGGGCTTGGCCCCAATTGGGGGTTTGTTGGACAGGCTTCATTTTTAAATAAAATATTATGTCAAACACAAAAAGTTTCAGTATTGTCTTTATTTATGAGAAGGGCAGGGAGCCTGTTTTGAGTCAGGGTTCACTTTTCTGTGGGTCAGTCATTTGGGGCCACAGAAGTAAGATGCAAAAAAATAACTCCTCCAACCCCCTTCCCCAAACCTCACTAATGTGGCCCCAACTGTGGTAGTGGGAGCAGAGGACATGGTACTGGGGAAGGGTGCTAGTGGGTGCTGGGGCAGTGGACAGAGTGCCAGTGGGTTCTGCTGCAGGGGACAGGGAGTCCCCAGCATGCACCTCCTCTGGGGACTCCTCCCCCCAAGAGGAGCAAAGTCCAGTTGCATGCCTCTTCTCGGGATTTCTAACCCCCTGCCCCCGTGGAGGAGGGAAGCCCCAGCGTGCGCCTCCTCTGGGGATTCTTCCCTCGTCCCCCCCCATAGAGGAGGGAAGCCCAGGCACATGCCTCTTCACAGGACTTCTAACCCCCCTCCCGAGCACGCGCCTCCTCTGGGGACTCCTATCTCCACCCCGCGCAGAGAGTCCCTGGCGTTCCTCAGACCTGCTTTGTGGTACGGTGCCAGCTGTTTGGGGGAGAGGGAGTAGTCTGCGCACTTCCTCAAACCACAGAAGGTGCGCAGCTGCTGGACTTCCGTCCACCCCTCAGGAAGCTGGCACTACCTCCCTCGTTGCTGGAGGTAGGTAGTGGGGCTTCTTCGGGGTGGGGGGAAATGAGGAAGGTCTTGAATGCCTCGCAATCGACTGGCTGATGCTTCCCGATTTGCCAGTCGATCACGATCAATGGGTTGGTGACCACCAATCTAGACCATCCCTAGGAAGGGTTGTCTAACCTGCTCTTAAAAATCTCCCATAAGAGAGACCCCATGCTCCATTGGCAATTATTCTAGTACCTAATTATTCTGACAGGAAGTTTTTCCTACATCTGATCTAAATCACTTTTGCTTCAATTTAAGCCGATTGATTCTTGTCCTAGCTTCAGAGGTTAATGAGAACAAATTTTCTCCCTCTTCTTGGTAACAGCTTTTTATTTAAATACACATGCTTTGTGAATTCTGGTTTTATGCATCACTCATCAGAGAGGCAAACTTCTAGCAGCATGATTCTTTGACACCAGGCTGGTCCAATGAATCAAAGGGAAAGCAATTCCTAATGAATCACTAATGTTAGTTCGCATAGCAACCTGGGTTTTCCTTAGCAATACCTTCATCCAATTACTTAAATTATGAATTCTTCATTGTTCAGGAGTGCTAATGAGATCACATCTAACATGGTACATTAATTAGAGGGAGTTGTGTCTACATCTTGAGAAGTGAAGAACCTCTACATCTCACATGCCAAGGGCTGGAATATAAGCCCCTATATGTAGTCAGTACCCTGGGATTTTGTGTGGTGAGCACAGAGGTCCTCATTTATCAATAGATAGGATGTGATTTCTTGATAAAGAACTCTACTGGGACTTTCTGATACTGGAACATGGAAAAAGTACCCAATTTACCAAGGAAATTGTTCATGAAAAGAGTATCCATCTGTTACTCAATATATATCCATAAATTACTCCTATGAACTCAGTGACAATGTCCAGTTTATAGATTATTTGCCTATTACAGGGTGGACTTCCCTCATTGGGTACCCTCAGGACCCAAATGGCCCTGAACAAGGGGATTTGCCAAATGAGGGGTGGTCCCTCCCAAAATGGCCCATGCTGGCCCTAGCTTGAACTCAAGCCAAGCCCTAATGCCTGCCCAGCCATGGCTCCTCAGGCTGGAGCTCTATGGCTGCCAGGGCTCCATTGCTCCTGGAGCTGCTGGGGCTTTGTGGCTGCCATGGTTTTGGCACTAACAGGGCTCCATGGCTACCAAGTCCCCGGGGACTGCCAGGGCTCTGCAGCTGCTGGGACTAAGGCTCTGAGGCTGCCAGGACTCCGTGGACACTGCAAGCCCCATACTACCAGCTGGCAGTGCTACCTCCTTCGACACAAGGCTCCTCCTGAGTCGTGCCTCCTGCTCCTGCCCAAGCCAGACGCCAGACATTGCTGGACCAGAGAGTCCCAGTTAAGGGAGGTTCAACCTATACTGCCAGGAAGAATGAGGAAATGAGGCAATAATGGATACACAACAGGGTAACAGTTGTAACTTTGCATTCAGAAAGTAGAATCCATTATTTCCTCATTCTGCATTCCCTCACTTTTAGACATGCCCCACCACAATGACCCCTCAAATGTCATTGTAATGCATATTAGGCCTCGATTCAATGAGATCATCAATTTAAATATGCATATTGCCAATAGCCATGCAAAAGTCACAACTTAAATAAACTGAACATATTTCCACTGCTTATTTAAAATGACTGTTGATTAGGAATAGAAGTTGATGGATAAAATATAATCTATTGTTTTGTTAAAATGGTCTATTTAAAAATCCATTATATGCCTTTGTTTTGAAAAATACCACTTTTGTTCTTTTAACACAATCAACATTTAACTGAAGTCTTCTCAGTATTTTAAAGTAAACATTTTTACATTTTCCCCCAGTGATTTTACCAGGCTTAAGCAAGTTCTATTACATTTCCATGAGCAAACATAAAATAGTGTTGTGTTCTTCAGAAGAAATGACTGGAAAGGAAAAAAATCAAAGGGTTTTTCTGTTTGATCCTCCCAAACACGGATGGGAGCGGTCTTTGCTCCATCCAAAAGAACATTTAAATTGACTGGGCACTGAATAACATTTGCAAGCGGAGATACTGAAGACTCCTGTGTAGGAATAATACTCTGGTGTTTAAGTCACAGAACTGGTAGCTCTGGTTGCTTTGTTCTATACTTGACTCTCCCTATGTAACCCTTTGCAAATCATTTTGTGCATATCACTTCAATGATCACTTTGCATTCCCAATACCTCTTAAAACCAGGCCCCCGTAAGCTTCAGATGGATCACCCAAACACTGAGGTAACCCAAAATCAGTAGCTGTTTTGGAAATTTGACTCTCAGTGATTTGTCCATGGACATGAAGCAAGTCATGGTCAGAAGCCAAGGTTAGACTCTAAAGTCATGAGGTCTCAATAGTACCATGTATCTCTTTCTCTCAGTACAAAACTTCATAAATTAACTATTAGCCATTTAAAGGTCTGATACGTACAAATAGTTTGTACTCTATCTCCTACAGGGTGGACCACCCAGGTTCTGCAGACTCGGGACCTGACCAGTCCCAGATGAAGGACTTTGCCAGACCAGGCAGGTCATTTCTGGTTCCCCCTTCTACCAGACTCTTCAGCCCTGGCATCGCCACCAGTCCCGCTGCCCAGCCAGCCCAACTGGGCTTCCCAGCCCTGCTGAGCAGCCCTGCTGTGGTGTGCTGGGCTTCTGGTCCCATCAGGCCTACAGGGCTCCCAGACTCCAGGGGGACTCTGGTCCTAGAACATCTATGGTGCTGCTGGACCACAGATGTTGCAGAACCAGAGAATTCCAGCTTAGAGACGTAGTAGCTTTGTTGGCATTTTACTATTATTTATCTTCAATGTGTGCATACTGCTTTACAAACAGAGTGGAACACATCCCCTTCTCCAAGGAACTTATAAGGTCGGACTCAGAAGGGGAAATCTCCATAATTAGCCTTAATGGCTTCTTTTTGCTGAGGAAAAGCTATTTGAACATAAGCTTCTTCAACAAAAAGCAAGCCTTTGACATTTCAAAATGCCCATGGGCACTGACCCCTCTCAGAAGGGCATTTAGTACAGAAAGAGTCTTAAAAGCTGCATTTTAAGCTGAGAAAAATCTTACTACAAGATTAACAGTAAATATAATATTGACATATGAATACTGAGCACCCACTTGCAATACTTTTCTTGATACCCTCAAGATTATCTGCTCCTCAGAAATCCCTCCTCTTTCACTAGTCTTTACAATATAACCACATTTTAGGCAAATCAGTTCTTCTCACCTATTTAGCTGTCACTCATGAAACAACATGTTCAAAATCTGTTGACTAGATGGCTATTTAGAAATAATATCAAAGTACCCTCCCTACCAACTCCAAAAGAAGCTAAGAGGTGCAGGACAAAGTAACTTCAAGCTACTGACATCTAGTTTGATGAACATTGCATCTTCCATGGCATGGGTGCTGGTGTCCTTAAAAGCAATGCAGAGTTGCTTTTGGCTAGGTCCATTACCTTAATGTGTCAGCTTTTTTTTGTACAAATTCTAAGGCTTATCTCAACTAATTTTACAGTGCCAAGGGAACTGAGACAACCAGATCCTGAAAATCTGTGTTGTGCTTCTAAGAGGCCCAGGGTGTCTGTGGCCCAACTTCCAACGTTCTCTCTAGACCAGAGAAGGTTTAATCATGTATATCCCAAGCAGTCACCAGTATGGTAAATTTGCAATGGTGCCAGCTTCGTTGCTGATGTGCATAATCATTCCTGGTATTCTTACTAAAGTCCACTCTTTTGCCAGCCTTGCACTAGAGATTTACTAGAGTCTGTGCTCACATGACCACCAAACAGCACACTCGGCATTTTGTTTCCATTGCAAATGCAGAAAGGGAATCTGAAGGTGTGTTTCCAGCTCAGTGTTCGGAAGACAACAGAAGCTTTAAACACTGATCCACCAAACTGCTGGACCAAGTGGGGAGGGGAGGGGAGAGAAGCAGGTCATTTCCCTCAAATTTTGGTGAGTTTTGGGATACAGAGAAGAAAGGAAAAGGATCCATAGGATTGTTGGATATTTTTCATGGACTCCAAGGACCTAAGGTAGGCGGGGGCTGCATTTACAATGAAAAATAATATGGTTAAACCTCTGGTCCCAGCTGGACTTGGATTTGAGCCCTCCACTCCTACAGGGTCCTTAGATCATAGTCCTATCCTGAGTCAGAGGTGTGTGCGTAGCTGGAAAGGGTTGGGCTCAAACCTGTATCTGAGCCTTGGTTTACTCTGTAGTGTAGTCATACCCCAAGGGGCAATGACCTTAGGGTTAACCAGTCACCAACCAGCATTCATAAATTAGGGCACAATTCATTTATAAGCTTTTCAGAGAAAATGTAACAGAAACATTGAACTGACACATTGTGGGTCTTAGCTTATCAAACAGTACCAAATCTTGGTAGGATTAAAGTACTTCAGGCCCTTCTACTGTAAGGTAACCAGATGTCCTGATTTTAGAGAGATAGTCCCAATATTCTGGGGTTGGGGGAGAAGGAGGCTTTGCCTTATATTGATGCCTATTAGGGGCAACTGGTGAGGAAGGACATGGGGGGAGGGCATCAGCCACAGATAAGGGAAAGCACTGGTCACATGACTGCCCCCCAATGTGACTCCTCCCTGCAAGACCCCTAGACCAACACACCACTTAGCCCCAGACCCTGCCTCCTCTTTCTCCCTAGCCCTCCTCCCAGCAATGTTGCACCCCATAACAGGCATTGCCCCCCACCCAGCATTCACTGGCAGCGGTGTGGGACAGGGAAGTAGACCAATGTGGCCACTGCCTGCTCTGCTCTCACAGCTGTGTCATTCTGCTTCCAGCTGGTGAGTTCAGGGGGTTGGAGCCATATTGTTTTGCTTCCCCCTGCTGCTGCTGGTAAGTGTGGGGGGCCCAACCCTTGCTGTGGGCCTCAGGTCCTCCCACTAGTCCCCCAGGTTTCTCAGAGGCTCTGGCCCCAGCAGCTGCTGGCCCCTTGTACCTTCTCTCTATGGCATTAGGAGGTCACATGTCCTCCCCCCACTTTGCCCCGATGTCTGTTAGTCACCACCGTGTCCTGATTTTTCACTCCTGCTATTCTGGTCACCCTGTTTTGCAGGCCTTGCCAAACAGTGTGCAGGGCCCAAGGCAGTGTGGCTGAGCCAGCTGGGCGAGGCCGATAGCAAGGCAGTACAGTGTCCTGAGTGAGGGGCCAGGTCGGTGGGGTTCGGAGCTGGGCAGCACAGGGTCATGAATGCACGGGCAACCACCTTGCACACCTTGCCTAAGGGCCAGGCCTGCTGTTTTGCAGGGTCTGGCCTTTCTTGGTCACATTTTCACAAGAGTTCTTGAATCTCATCTGATAATATGATCTCATTCCCTATGTTATTGTGGTCACTTTATTTTTCAGGCCTTTGTTCATCAGGCCTCTTTAATCAAATCAAATTAATCTCTGAAATTTCTCCCAAGGGAAAAGACTTCTCCAGACTTATTACCTGCCTAGGAATTTGCATTAATTACCTTCCTATGACTTTGGTTCCAGCAGGAAACATTTCAACTTCCCCATGTAGGCAGAAATGGCAGTGCCGCACCGAGCCTGGGATCAGCAGTGCGGTGCTGCCCCTTGAAATGCCACCACAGCGTTTCAAAGTGGCAGCGCCACACATAGCCCGGGTATGGGCTCTGTGTGGTGCTGATACTTTGAAGTACTCTCTCTTCCCCCCGCCCACTTTGCTGCCTCTGTCTGATAAGCATTTGCTTATCAGATAGTTGACTAGTCCTTAACATCCTTCGTTTGCTGCGCAACAGGGAGTCCTGTGGCACCTTATGGACTAACAGATGTATTGGAGCATAAGCTTTTGTGGGGAAACACCCACTTCATCAGATGCATGTCATGACATACACCTGACAAAGTGGGTCTTTGCCCACGAAAACTTATGCTTCAATCCACCTGTTAGTCTATAAGGTGCCACAGGACTCCTTGTTGCTTTTGCAGATCCAGACTAACATGTCTACCCCGCTGATACTTAGTTTGCTGAGGTTGCTCAAGTCCCCAGGGCTGCAAACCCTTAGATAATTTGGGTTATCTAAGTAACTTTACATGTGTGAACATAACCGAGTTCAAGGAGACGTTCAAATGAATAAACTTAGATGCTCATGTTTCACAGGATCAGGGCTTTAAGTTCTGCCTAGTCAGATTTCTTAACAGCTCACATTCATTTACAGTGCTATAGCAGTGAGTCTGACATTGGAACATTGGTTGCAACATTCTGGCATTCCAAAAAAGGATAGACTATGTCTTCCTTAGTTGTGGATAAGGGCCTTATCGTCTACTGTCAGTGAAGCGAGCTCTTTAGCCATAGAAGATGCCTTTGTGGAGCCAGAGATTCTGGTTTCTATCTCAGGTACCACATACGAGCAATTTTGACTGTATGATTTGCTACAGGGTGAACACACTCAATTTGACCTTGTAGAAATTACAATCAGACTAGTGCAGGAACTAAATTTATACAGAAGTATAGTTCAAATCACCGCCAGCCAGATTATCTTTCCATAAAACTGCATTTAAAAAGACTCCATCTGTATTTTTCAGATTAAAACGAATCATGAAAATATACTCTGTGGGGCACTTTGGTCTGAAGTAATAAAAGCTCACAAACTGCTAGGAATTCTGGAAAAAATGTTATATTTTTATTTTATAGATGAATTTTGTGTTATGAGAAAAGGTAACTTCTCAGTCACTAAACAAATTGCCATAACTACATTTTAAAGCAACCAGAACTTCATGGGCTCTTGTGTACACTGGAGAAATGTCTTTGTAAAGAACCTGAAATGAAATCCACCATTTTTATCTCACAGAGGCTACAGCTAAACGGCAAGCCTCTTTCAAGAGATGCTTTTTTGAAACATACTTTTGAAAAAGCCTCTTTCAAAAAAGAGCCTTTAGACTACAACCAGTACTTTTGAAAAAGCAAGCCACTTTTTTTGAAAGAGAGCGCCCAGGCAGTCTGGATGCTCTCTTTCGAAAAAACCAGTTTGCATTACACAGCACTTTTTTTCGAAAGAGTACTTTTGAAAAAAGGTGTTCTTCCTCATAAAATGAGGTTTTCCACAGTCGAAAAAACTGCCGCGTTCTTTCGATTTACTTTCGAAAGAACGCGGCAGCAGTCTAGACACAGGGGAAGTTTTTTTGAAAAAAGGCCACTTTTTTCGAAAAAGCCCTATAGTCTAGACACATCCTCAGTGAAAACCTGCTTTAGTTGGACAAAGAACAGCAACATCATTAAGTAATGTAAAAAGCAATCAAGTTCAACACAGACTAGTAGAGACAACTGCATAAAATGGAAGCTATGATTAGTACAAGTGGAAACTCGCTACTCTGGCACAATCTGGTCTGACAATATCCATGGTCCAACATGATTTTAGTTAGTGGGATGTCCATTTATCATGAGCGTGGCCAAGTTTCCCATGGTCCCATAAAGGCTGTTTATAGCCACTAGTCCTGGCTCTCAGTGTTCTGTGCTGCTATTTAGCTGTAATTTACCCCTAAATGTCTTCTAAGAGTCCAGTAAGCAGTAGAAGTGTTGGTAATGCTACAGCCCATATGCAGGGTAAAAGATATGAATGTACCTCCTCCCCCCCGCATGCTCCCTCAGTAAGCGTGCTCTGGCCGGCTGGGGGATGGCTGGGGCTGGGAGCGAGGCTGGATCTTGCTCTTGTGGGATGGGAGGAAATCATTCCCAGCCTTCCCCTCGCCTGCTGGAGCATTGGGGAGCGAAGCTTAGGAAATGTGCCATTTCTGCCTTCCCCCAGCCTGCCAGAGCACACTTACTTGGGGAACCATGGGTGGTGCATGGGACCCTTGCAGTTCACATTTACAGAACCCCTCCCCCCACCCTCCCGCCAAACGCACAGAGAGAAATTCCTGTGTACAGGCCCGTGCTGCTAGAAAATATTGACATCCCGTGATTCAGTAAATTCTCTGCTTTGGCACCGGTCAGGTCCTGAGAGTGCTAGACTAGAGAGATTCAATCTAACAAAGTTATATTTCCACTATTAGACAGCTTAATCTATTATTCACACAATGGACACCAGAAATCTTGGGACCTTCTCTGTCACAAATAACCACTTGGCCATCTAGGGAGCTGCAGTGCCTATCAAAATGGGTTTTTACCATGTTTCTAAGAGTCAATCCTGCAAACACTCAGACATGTCAATACCTTAATTCATGCAAGTAATGCCCACTGAAATCAATGCAAAATTATATTTATGCAAATGTTGATGTGACCAGAACTACCAGTATTGGTGAATTATTCGTAAGTTCCAGATCCAGGCCTTAAAGTAGAGACACAGAAGACAGCTATTTCATTCATAAGGAGCAGTATGGAAAAATGTTCAGCACTGGGAGTGTAATTGGGAAATGAATCAAAGCTTCAAGGCTGGCACCAATGGCAAACCCAGCTATTCATCCAGCTTTTCAAAATGAGCCAATAATTAGGAAAAATGCAATTTGGGGGAACCCCCCCACAAAATTCAAGAACATTATTTACTGGCTTTTAGGGATGTAAATCTTAGAATCATAGACTGGAAGGGACCTCAAGACGTCATCGAGTCCAGTCCCCTGCCCTCATGGCAGGACCAAAATGGTTAAATGGTTAATCGATAAACCTCACCCTTAATGGGTGAGGCTCATCAGTTCCAGTTAACTGGTAGGGGCTTCAGCAGCTCCCTACCCACCCCAGGCAGGGGGCTATTCCAGCCCTGTGGGGCCCAATGCAGGCATGGGCTTCTCTGGCCTCCCTGCTTCAAGTTACACGCTGTAGGGTTGCCAGGTGTCCGGATTTGTACTGGACAGTCCAGCATTTGAGCTTTCTGTTCAGGAAACTAATTGAGAAAATATAAACAAGAAAATATAAATGTCTGTTATTTTCTAAATAAGATGTAATGTAAATCGTGATGTTATGTGAATTGTGTCCAGTATTTTTGTTGAAACCATCTGGCAACCCTAACATGCTGGCTCCCTGGGCACACGGCCAGCAGATGTCCTGGAGAGACTTTGGTGTGGGCTCTGCAGAATAAAGCTTATTTAAGAGCCCACAGTGCATATAACTGTGTATCCGCTAGGATTTTTAGCGGTTATACAATTACATTTTAAAATTACATTTTACATCCCCTCTGGCTTTATTCAACAAGTTCCAGAGAAAATTAATCAGATAATCCAAAAGAGTTACCTCTAGCATCAGTCTTCTTTAATAGCAGTAGTGAACAAAAAATAACCTATTCTCAGAAAATCTGCATTCACAATATGCCATTATAAAAATAACCATCATCGTCTTTCTGTTCTTTGTTCCCAGTACAAGGTTGGCACATTAAAAGCAGCCTCTGCTTTGCAACCTAGCCATGGTAAACAACATCCTTTCTGCAGTACACTAAGGATATTTGGACTTCAAGGCTTTTCAAATGTAGGGAACATAACCAAGGCTGGCATGTTTCTGAAGATGCATACATTCAGAGTGAGAGGAAACTCAGGGTTTTCGTCTGTAGCAACTCAATTTCCAACAGCAACTTCAATTCTGAAGACATTCCAGACTTCACTGAATCTTGATCTCTGAATATTTGGGTAATCCTATAATAATGCCATAGTAGGGCTTGTTTAATAATACATGCAACTATTTGCAATATGTTATTGCAACTAAGCACTATGCAGTTGCAAGAAGGAACATAGCTAGACTGCAACTATTTCCTAACTCTCCTAAAGGATTGGCAAAACTTTACATAAGATGTCTCTGGCTTAGACTAATGGCTGTTGAAATTGTATCACACCCAGCTCAATTTTAAGACTCCAAAATATAATTTAATAAGAAAACTCAACAAATAATGAAATCTTAAGTAAGATTAGCACTCTTCCTGCTGGCATACAGAAGAACATAGCCTGATTTCTCGCTCCGTGTCAAAGTTAAGAATAATTTTATATATAAGATCTTCCAGTACAGGGCTGTATTCAGGGCTGTCCCTAGAGGAGTGTGGGGCCCTGAACATTTTTTATACTAACAAGTAGGCCCTGATCCACAGAGCTCTGCAAAACTGCAGGTATCTGCTTTATATCTGCGATGCGGTTATCCACAGCTCATTTTTGAGGATATGGAAGCGGATACAAATTTTGTATCTAGAGTCCTACAAATATGCAGATATTTGCTTACATCCACAAGTACATACATCTGCAGATGTTGATGTGGATATTCACAGCTCATTTTTGTGGATACAGATGCTTTAATCTTCACAGGGCTCTACTGATCAATCTGCATCAATCTGCAGATTTCCTTGTTGCCCATAACAGGAACTAGCAGTGATCCTCCTTCCCAGTATAATTAATTCCTGCCTTCCTCCCCCAGCACAGAAACCCCCCAGTCTACCACTCCAGAACTCTAGAGCAGAGACCTGCAGACTGAAGTACAGAACACATCTGCCTCCTGGTGTATCCCCTCTCCAACTCCAACACTATTTCTTGCCCAGGAAGCATTCACATGCCTAATTCGCCCCTTTCCACACAAAGACATTCTCATCAAGGTCAAACTATCATAAGAACATAAGAATGGCCATACTGGGTCAAACCAAAGGTCCATCTAGCCCAGTAGCCTGTCTGCCGATAGTGGCCAGCACCAGGTGCCCCGGAGGGGGTGGACCGAAGACAATGATCAAGCGATTTGTCTCCTGCCATCCTTCTCCAGCCTCTGACAAACAGAGGCCAGGGACGCCATTTCTATCCCCTGGCTAATAGCCTTTTATGGACCATGAAATTATCTAGCTTCTCTTTAAATTCTGTTATAGTCCTAGCCTTCACGGCCTCCTCTGGCAGGGAGTTCCACAGGTTGACTACACCCTGTGTGAAGAACTTTCTTTTATTAGTTTTTAACCTGCTACCCATTAACTTCATTTCTTCTAGTTCTTCTATTATGGGAACTAATAAATAACTTTTCTTTATTCACTCTCTCCACACCACTGGTGATTTTATATACCTCTATCATATCCCCCCTCAGTCTCCTCTTTTCTAAACTGAAAAGCCCCAGTCGCTTTAACCTCTCCTCATAGGGGACCCGTTCCAAACCCCTAATCATTTTAGTTGCCCTTTTCGGAACCCTTTCTAAGGCCAAAATATCTTTTTTGAGGTGAGAAGACCACATCTGTACACAGTATTCAAGATGTGCGCATACTATAGTTTTATACAGGGGTAGTAAGATAGTCTGTTTTATATTCTATCCCTTTCTTAATAATTCCTAACATCCTATTTGCCTTTTTAGCTGCCACTGCACACTGGGTGGAAGTTTTCAGAGAACTATCCACTATACCTCCGAGATCTCTTTCCTGATTTGTCGTAGCCAAATTAGCCCCCATCATACTGTACATATAGTCGAGGTTATTTTTTCCAATGTTCATTACTTTACACTTATCCACATGAAATTTCATTTGCTATTTTGTTGCCCAATCACTCAGTTTGGTGATTCTTGGAGTCCCTTCTGTCTTGACTATCTTAAACAGTTTAGTATCATCCACAAACTTTACCACCTCACTGCTTACCCCTTTCTCCAAATCATTTATGAATAAGTTGAACAAGATTGGTCCCAGGACTGATCCTTGGGGGATACTACTAGCTACCCCTCTCCATTCTGAAAATTTACCATTTATTCCTACCCTTTGTTTCCTGTCTTTTAACCAGTTCTCAATCCATGAAAGGACCTCTCCTCTTATCCCATGACAATGTGGTTTCCACAAGAGCCTTTGGTGAGAGACCTTGTCAAAGGCTTTCTTAAAATCTAAGTATACTATATCTACTGGATCCGCCTTGTCCGCATGTTTGTTAACCCCTTCAAAGAACTCGAATAGATTAATAAGACATTATTTCCCTTTACAGAAACCATGTTGACTTTTGTCCAATAAATTACGTTCTTCTACGTGCCTGGCAATTTTATTCTTTACTATTGTTTTGACTAATTTGCCTGGTACTGAAGTTAGACTTTCCGGTCTGTAATTGCCAGGATTGCCTCTAGAGCCCTTTTTAAATATTAGTGTCACATTAGCTATCTTCCAGTGATTAGGCATGGAAGCCAATTTAAAGGATAGGTTACAAACTACAGATAACAGTTCAGCAATTTCCCATTTAAGTTCTTTTAGAACCCTTGGATGAATGCCATCTGGTCCCGGTGATTTGTTAACATTAAGTTTTTCTATTTGTTCCAAAACCTCCTCTAATGTCACTTCAGTCCAGGACAGTTCCTCAGATTCATCACCCACAAAGGACGGTGCAGATTTGGGAATCTCCCTAATATCTTCAGCCTTGAAGACTGAAGCAAAGAAATCATTTAGTTTCTCCGCAATGGCTCTATCGTCCTTGATTGCTCCTTTTGTATCTCGTTAATCTAGGGGACCCACTGGTTTTTTTTAAGCAGGCTTCCTGCTTCTAATATACTTAAAAAACATTTTGCTATTTCTTTTTGAGTTTTTGGCTAGCTGTGCCTCAAAACCATTTTTTGCTTTTCTTATTATATTTTTACACTTAATTTGACAATGTTTATGTTCCTTTCTATTTATCTCACTAGGATTGGACTTCTACTTCTTAAAAGATGCCTTTTTGTCCCTCACTGCTTCTTTTACTTGGTGGTTATGCCACGGTGACTCTTTTTTAGGTCTCTTATTATATTTTTTAATTTGTGGCATTCATTTAAGTTGGGCCTCTATTATGGTGTCTTTAAAAAGTTTCCATGCAGCTTGCAGGGATTTGGCTCTAGTCACCGTGCCTTTTAAATTCTATTTAACTATCCTCCTCATTTTTGTGTAATTCCCCTTTTTGAAATTAAATGCCAGAGTGCTGGATAGCTAAGGTGTTCTTCCCACCACTAGAATGTTAAATGTTGTTATATTATGGTCATTATTCCCAAGCGGCCCTGTAATGTTTATCTCCTGGACCGGATCCTGCACTCCACTCAGGACTAAATCGAGAATTTCCCCTCCCCTTGTGGGTTCCTGTACCAGCTGCTTCAAGAAGCAGTCATTTAAGCCATTGAGAAATTTTATCTCTGCTTCTCTTCCTGAGATGACATGTATCCAGTCAATATGGGGATAAATATCTTTCTAATAATGGGGGATTTTAATTATTTTGGTAGCCTCTCTAATCTCCCTCAGCATTTCAATGTCAGTAATGTTATCCTGTTCAGGTAGGGTATGTCTAAAATACAGCACTAATTCGAACTAATTTAGTTCGAATTAGTTAATTCGAACTAAGCTAATTTGAATTAGCGCATCTAGACTTAAGAACTAGTTCGAATTAGCGTTTTGCTAATTCGAACTAGCATGTCCATACTAAGTGGACCCTGAATTGAGGTTAAGGATGGCCGGAAGCAGTGCCGGCACGGAATTAGGTTAGGACTTAGAGCGTGGAGCTGCTGCCTCAGGCTAGCCAAGGGCTGTGCTTAAAGGGACCCGACCCCCACCCCGGACAGACAGTTCTCAGGGGTTCCCCGCTTGCAAAGCAGTCCTGGCTTGGAGTGCCCTGAGTGCCCACACTCGGCACATCACAGCACTCGGCCATCAGCCCGGCTGCACTTGCCGCAGGCTGCCACCCGGAGGGGAGGGTCAATCAAGGGGCTTCAGGAGAGTTTCCACCCCAAGGAGCCTGCGGAGCCAGCCCAGTCCTCCCCATCAGGGGCTCGTACCCCATTCCTCCCTCACCTCCTTCCACTTACCCCTCTCTAGCCCCCCTTCCTGATGTACAAAATAAAGGACACGTGTTCAAAAATAGAAACTCTTTATTGAACAAAACTCGGGGAGACTGGGAAAAGAAGGTGGGAGAGGGGAAGAGAGAGGGTGGGAGAGAGGAGGGCAACTAAAATGATCAGGGGTTTGGAACAGGTCCCATATGAAGAGAGGCTAAAGAGACTGGGACTTCTCAGCTTAGAAAAGAGGAGACTGAGGGGGGATATGATAGAGGTCTATAAAAGCATGAGTGGTGTGGACAGGGTGCATAAAGAAAAGTTCTTCATTAGTTCCCATAATAGAAGGACTTAAGGACACCAAAGGAAAGGAATGGGTAGCAGGCTTCAAACTAACAACAGAAAGTTCTTCCTCACAAAGCAAATAGTCAACTTGTAGAACTCCTTGCTGCAGGAGGCTGTGAAGGCTAGAACTAGAACAGAGTTTAAAGAGAAGTGAGATCAAGTGATGGAGGTTGGATCCATGGAGTGGTATTAGCCAGGGGGTAGTAATGGTGTCCCTGGCCTCTGTTTGTGGAAGGCTGAAGATGGATGGCACGAGACAAATGCCTTGGTCATTGTCTTTGGTCGATCCCCTCCAGGGTACCTACCGTTGGCCGCTGTTGGCAGACAGGCTACTGGGCTAGATGGACCTTTGGTCTGACAGTACATACATTCTAAGCTCAGGGCTCAGGGTCGGGGGTCTCACTGGACCACCCTGATTTTCATGCCAACCTGCTCCTGGGTGGCCAGGCTGGCAGCTATCCTGCCCTAGCCGGCCACTTTCCTGTGCCTAGTGCAGAGGTCATGGATGAGGTCCACGATGTCTGCACTAGACCAGGCGGGCGCCCGCCTCTTGCGGACCTGGGCAGGCTCCCGGGAGCCGCCAGCCTGGTCCTGGGAAGAGGCGGAGGGCTGGGTGGCAGCGGGTGGCTGGCTCGAGCCGTGCCAGGTGCAGGGTCTGCTGGGTGGGTGCTGGCAGGCTTGCACCTGGCACGGGCACCGTAGCCAGACTGTGCCCCTTTAAAGGGCCCCGGGGCCGGGAGGGGGGGGCAAAAGAGTTTCCCTGGTGTTGGCCAGAGTGGCCACTAGGGAAAGCTGGGGAGGGCTAGCCTCCCACTAGTTCGAATTAAGTGGCTACACAGCCCTTAATTCGAACTAGTTAATTCGAACTAGGCATTAGTCCTCATAGAATGAGGTTTACCTAGTTCGAATTAAGCGCACCACTAGTTCGAATTAAGTTTGAACTAGCGGTTTGCCTGTGTAGCGCCTATGAAAGTTAATTCGAACTAACGTCTGTTCGAACAGACGTTAGTTCGAATTAACTTTGTAGTGTAGACATACCCGTAGTCAATAATATATCCCTACTGCTAAATTCTTATTATTGGAATATTATGGAATTACTATCCATAGTGATTCTATTGAACATGTTGATTCATTTAATAATTCTATTTCATTTGATTCTAAGTTATCTTTCACATACAGTGCTACTTCGCCACCCACACAGCCTGCTCTATCCTTCCAATATATTTTATATCCTGCTATGATTGTGTCCCACAGATTTTCCTCATTCCACCAGGTTTCAGTGATGCCTATTATGTCAATTTCCTCCTTTAATACTAGACACTACTTCACCCATCTTATTAGTCAGACTCCTAGCATTTGTGAAGAAGCACTTTAAAAATTTGCCACTGTTTGTCTGCCTTTCCTTGATACATTGGATTTCTTTATATGCAGTTGTTTCTCTGCTCTAGTCCATGGTTTGTCCTTTCCCCTCCTCTCTGACTACTGCTTAGAGAATCTCTATCAACAGATTCTCCTCTAAGAGAGTCTCCATCCAATTTATGTGCTTCTCCGCATCAATCTGCTTTCCCCCATCTCTTAGTTTAAAAACTGCTCTACGGCCTTTTTAATGTTTAGTGCCAGCAGTCTGATTCCAGCCTGGTTTAGGTGGAGCCCATCCTTCCTGTTTAGACTCCCCCTCTCCCAAAAGTGTCCCCAGTTCCTAATAAATCTAAACCCCTCTTCTTTACAACATTACCTCATCTATGCATTGAGACTCTGAAGCTCTGCCTGCCTACCTGGCCCTGTGCGTAGAACTGGAAGCATTTCCAAGAATGCCACAATAGAGATCCTGGATTTCAGTCTCTTTCCTAGCAACCTAAATTTGGCGTCCAGGACATCTCTCCTACCCTTCCCTATGTCATTGGTATCTACATGTACCACGACCACCGGCTCTGCCCCAGCACTACACAAGTCTATCTAGATGCCTCGAGAGGTCTGCAAACTTTGCAGCAGGCAGGCAAGTGACCATACGGTTCTCCCGGTCATCACAAACCCAACTATCTATGTTTCTAATGATCGAATCACCCACTACTAACACCTGCCTCTTCCTAACCCATCATCACCCATGACTCACAAATTGTGGCACCCACCAGCAGGCATGTATTCCAAAACTCCTTTTGTCTAATGGTCTCAGATTGACTTATCCTTAGTTATGGTTACTGACGATGGTTACACCATCTGTCTCAAGGAAGACAATGAGGTCTGTATATGATTCATCCAGGCATTTAGAATCTCACTCTCTATATTACAGAGAAGGGAACAGATTTCAAGGGGCAGCCTGTAACTTGGGGGGGGTGGGGAGGGGAAGGGGTCCCTTAATCAAATGATCCCAAATTTGCATCATTAGTGAATCTTCAACCCCATTTGGATTTTAAAGCACTTAGAAAGGTTGAGTTTTAAAGCTCGGGAAATGGTGGCAGTCAGTGGAAGCCTGCAGCTGTTTTCCTGTAATTTGACAGTCCTGGTAGGGGTGATGGAGCTGGTACGAGGGGGTGGGGAAACCCATATCTGGAGCCTGCTCTGAAAAGCTGAAAAGGCAAGGAAGACTAAGTCAGAGGGTGACAGAAGCTGTCCCCTCTCATAGCATGGACCCCACCACCTCCTCCCAGTGCTAAGAGAAAGGGCAGTGGGAAGGAAAGGTGTAGGATACTTGTGGGGACACAAGTGCTGATTGGTGGGTGACAGGTAAAGGACACAGATGTAGCCTGGTTGGCACTCATGTATACTATGAGAGCCCCATTGCACAGGGGCCTGGTCCCTTCAATGTGGTCCATCTGTCCTTCTAAGGGAGAAGCCTGGAAGGGCAGGGGAAGGGTCAGTCTGTCCTGGGTAGGCTGCTGGAGAGACACTAGTGGATGGAATCATGGGGAGTACTGGGACCTTATGGTAGCCAGCAGGAGACTCCTCTTTGAGCAGTGAGGCCGGGTCACCTGCTGCCAAGAATGAGCAGCCTAAGCCCAGGAGGGCTGCATGCAAAATCAAATAAACAAATACAAATTTTAAAATAATAGTAAATGCCCAGCCTGGGAAGGCCAGCAGACACATGTCCAACCCTTACTGCTTGCACTGACCCCCCCAGCAAGATCTCCCCCCTAAAGTGCAGCCACCTAAACTGCAGGGCCAGGAGCGGCTGTCCCACTCCATCCTATGGACAGAAAGGCTCTGTGCATCCTTAACTGTTCTTTGTTACCTCCTGAGAAGCTATTCACCACTGCAAAGGGGAAACTTCAAGTAAAGCAGGTAGCCATAGAAGCACCTTGAAGGCGGCTACTAACTTAAGAAAAGAACAGTGACTATGAGTATAGTCTAAATTGCAAAGAAAAACCACAGAGCTAGCTGAGTCTCAGAGCCAAGCTCAACTGATTCAGAGCTTGGGCTTCAGGACTTGTGCTGTTGGGTAAAAATAGCAGCAGACACAAACATTCGGGCTCCTAAACCCAGTAAGGAGTGAGGGTCTCAGAGATCAGGTGCCTGCCCAAGCTCTAATATGTACACTGTTATTTTTAGCCCAGCAGCCTGAGCCCCACCAGCCCAAGACAATTAACTCAGACTCTGAGATTCATACCACAGGTTTCTCTTTGGACTGTAGGTGTTCCCTAGGCTCGGCGTTCAGGAATGCACTCCAGCTCATGCATTGTACTTTCCCAAATTGGAAATACTCTCCTGACTGGGGGGCTTGAAGCATTTTTTCTATGCTGTCTGATAGGAAAATAATTTCCTCCAGGTTTCTGCTAGGGATGTAAGAGTGTAACAATTCAACTGTTTAACCAATAAGCTGGCACTTATCAGTTTCTGTTAACAGTTAAACTTGGCTCCCAGGATCCCAACATCAGTTGAACTAGCTGCTGAGAGCCTGTGGTGGTGGGACTGATTGCCAGGAGCCCACCGATGGACAAAAGTTTGTGGCGCTGGGCCAGCTTCTGGGACCATGTTGATGACACTGGGCCAACATCCAAGAAGGACCTGGGGTTGGAAGGACTCTTCCCTCCTTACGCTTACAACCCAATGAAACATTTAACTGTGTAACAGAATTTTGATCGGTTACACTATTACTG
Source organism: Pelodiscus sinensis (assembly GCF_049634645.1). Lineage (NCBI taxonomy): Eukaryota > Metazoa > Chordata > Testudines > Trionychidae > Pelodiscus > Pelodiscus sinensis. Next base: position 25,405,843 of record NC_134725.1, on the reverse strand, counting down.
CTTTTGTATTTTTGTTTTTAATTCCCTAGTTTCTACAGAATATGAACCTTTGTTTTGTAGTCAGGAATCTTTTCTTTTCAAAACTATGGGGTAAAATCCTAGACTGGTCATTTACTTGTTGGGGAAATTAAATAAAAGTTTAATGCAGATTTAAGAAGAGTTGGAGCATCATTGCTAGAGAACAAGAGTTCATGTTTTAAAACCTCACCTTTACCACAGCATTGCAATGGACCATTGCACTGGCAGCCTCCCTAAATAGGACAAGAATAGAATGTCTAAGGAGATTCCACTAGACTCTCACTGATGACTGGGCACATTAATGGAAAACCCTGTATTGACATTGTCCATGCTTTGATTTTTCTATTAATAGAAGGCTCTGGCTTACATACAGGCAATTTACATGTCTGAAATATAACCACATTTATTTGGCATATTTAAGTGTAAATTAAAATACAATGGAAAAATATTTGCTTTGCTTGTTTGGACTTCTGTCAGAGTTATCAGCAGGTGTCTCTGTGCATTGCTTATTAACTCAGGCAGTCATCACTCACATAGGAGAGTCCTGTGAGTAAGCCACATTGTGAGTACTGTTGCTGGCTCTTGCAATCTGTCACAGTTTCAGATGTGTATGCATGACATCCCACTCACTAATCTATAAATACATGACACTTAGGAGACTCCCATTTGTCAAACTGAAGACTGATCTAAATTCAACCACTTTCATCAAAAGGAAGTCTCCTAAGACAACCTTAACAACTAAATATGTGCATTTAAATTCCATAAACACACAATTACACTGTACAGCAGAGAACAACTCTGCATCGGCAAGGAGATGGATTAGGTAACCTAATAGGTCTTTTCCCTTTCTAACATCTATACATTTGGATTTTGCCTATGAAAAGGAAATCCTAAAGTTTCACTACCATGACTAGCAATGTCTTGATAAAAGAAAGTACAGTAGACGTCTGATAATCCGGAACCTATGGGACCTAGGTGGTGCTGGATTATCAAATATGCCAGACTATCAGGAGGTACTATTAGCTGGTGTTATATATATACACATACATATACATACACACACACACACACACAATATACTGTATATAAAGTGTTCTTAACCCTTTTTATTGTACATACTATATACAGTATACTGTAATGTTTTAGTTTTTTTAAGCCTTTTTTTTTTTACCCTTTTTGCTCAGTTCAGCTGCTGCCTCCGTTACCATGTGACTCATTTTTTGCCGAAGTTCACTCACTAGGCTCTTGCCATTTTGATGCCGGACTATCAGGAGTGCCGGACTATTGGATGCCGGACTATTGGAGTTTTACTGTAAATAGACTTGTTGAAAATAGAAGAATTGATGACCCATTAGAGATTACTATGGTGATCCACTAATAGTCCTCTATAGGTTAGATGTAGGGATGTAAAATCCCATGTAATTGGCTAACTGGTTAAATGTGAAGTTCACCACCTGGAGAGAAACACTAACATTACCACTGTTAAATCCTGAATAACCAAGTGCAAGCTCATGTGCTGGTGTTAGAATTTGCATTTTGGAGTGTTTGTATTTGTAAATAATTGCCAAAGCATTCAGAGCTTATGATGGACAACCCTTATTATTTTTTTCCCAATCCAAAGGAAAGAAAAAGAGAATCCTTGCAATATGCACCAAAAAGCAATCAACAAAATAATATTGACATGATTTCTGCAACAGTCAGGTGCACAATTTCAAGGAGCGCAACACCCCTGATTGTTATACAACCTAAATCATACAACCTAAACCAATTACTAAACTGCCCATTAGGTCTCCTGCTAAAATAAAAGTGCATTTAAATGCCATTGGCGTCACCTGGGTGTCATCTTACTGCTGATAATGTACATACAGCCAAGCATACAATAGGAATAAATTTCCATTCCCATTGCAACTAAATCACGGCTAACCTGTTGTAAAAGGCATAGTACCAATGGTTTTTTTTCCCTTGAGTGGTATTAGAATGTTAATTGATTTAATTTGTGGGCTGAGGGAAATCAATATTCTTTGAGGGGGTTTGCTTTCGATTCTCTTTATACAAATATCCCTGACCTAAATAAATGATTCATTGTACTGGAGAGATAGAGGGT